>NW_026642179.1:1975000-6775000 GCF_028554395.1 Pezoporus wallicus | reverse complement strand
AAGAATGAGGAAAATCACACAGGCACTCTGCAGCAGCACAGCAAGGACAAAGAGCAGCAAATCAGAAAGTCATGAGGAAGAGCTGTATATAACACTACTAGCATGTAGTGTTATGTCCTGATTCATCTTAAATGTGCTTGACAATAATGCAGTAGTTCCTCTGATTTCAAGGCCTATAGTTCCATTTTCACTTGTGACTCCTAACCTAAACTGATTTAAAGAAAGAATGAAGGCTAACACTCTCACTCTCTACTTTGCTATCACTGCAGCTTGCCTTCATCACTGTAATGCAAGCAGTTACTTGTTAATCATTATGTTATGTTATATATTTTTATATATTCTTGTATCTTCTTTACTACCTACTGCTTGCATCAAATTGCCTACTTGAGGATTATTTTTAAGGAGTTATTTAATTATTTGGTTTTGGGTTTTCCGTATTTTCCATCAATATTTCAAGCACGATGGTACCTTTCAATCCTGCAAGGTACTAATGATGTAGCTCAATTTAGCTTGCCTTTGACACAGTACAGGTTGTTTCTGTGAACTCAAGCACCTCTTATAGATGAATGACCAAAGTAAGCCTTTCATTTTCCTCTATAAAAGCCATCTACTTTTGTGAGAGATTTTTAAACCATTCATGATTGCCACATCTCAAATGCATCCTCATGGAGGCTAAATTTAAAGCTAAAAGCTCTCCTAATGGTCATAGTTAAAGCTCACATCTTTCACTCCCTCATTTTGTTTGACATGCAAGAAATGTCTTCATTTCAGATATGACTTATCGCTGCTACTTCAATGCAAAAAAAGAAGATGACACTGATGTTTGAAATAGATCATGCAGCCACCTTCAGTGGCCTCCAGGTCATGCTACCCAGTCATTACTTAATAGCCATCATATTTTACCCTTGTTTCTCCTGAAGTGTTGTGCCTATGCAAAAATCCCTTTCTAGAGCTGTAAGTTTCTGCGTGGCTCATAATATCCCGGAGTTTAATTGCTTTTTTTCACTTCCATGTCATATTGAAACAATACTGCAATCTGTATGCTTTTCAGGCCTCAACCACATAGGACATATCAACAGGTGAACCTACAATTCCTTAAGGAAATTGTATCAGTTTGGTCTCGGCAGAGGAGAAGACCCCACAATGTAACCTTCTGTTTCTGGAGAATATATTACAGTGGATGTGAAACACGCAAATTCATTGGTACATTATGAATCTCCATTTCAGTTTATAGTGTGAAAGTTTCAACACATTATTTTTTCTTATACAAAACAACTTCCTTAAAACTTTTACTGGCCTGTGAGACCAACCAGAAATATTCATTTTTTTCTTATTATTTGTCTCATTAAGAAAGTATAGAAGTAGAAATCTAAAAATAAAGTATCCAAATTTTTAATGAGACATTTTATGATATCCCAACACATTTCTGCTCTCAGAAATTTATTTTAAATTTTCAGATTTATGTTTATTGCAACAGTTTCGTATAATTATGGTCCCATTACTATGCTTATTGTAACATGTAACTTGATTTGCCTTTATTTCTAGTCTTTTTTTTTTCCATTAAGGAGGCACTAACAACACAGAGGCACAATTCAAAGTTCATTAAAGTTTGCAGCAGATTGACTCAACCCTAAGTTAAAATATTTTCTTGCTATTATTGCTTAGTACCTGAAGGTTCTGTTTTATGTCCCATCCCTGGAAGTGTCCAATGACAAGCTGAACAGGGCCTTGAGCAACCTGGTCTAGTGGGAGGTGTCCCTTCCCATGGAAGCAGGGCTGGAACTAGATGATCTTCAGGTTCTTTCCAACCCAAACCATTCTGTGATTCTGCGATTGTCAGTGTGAATAAAAACTAACATCTCTTTCCATCTCTTTTTATTCTTCTTTCTTTCCCAGCTTCTTTCATCTTGATGACAACAAAAAATGTCACTCTGTAGATGGAAACAGATTTCACCTTATTCAAGGTAAGCCTTAGTTCCTTTTCTCCTGACCTCCCAATCTTTGGTCCTGCCTAAAAAACACTGCCTGTTTGAAGTCAAGGAGCTGACATGCTTCTCCGCTAAAAACAGAACATTGAAGTAAAACTGTCCCCTTCCAGAACACATGCAACTGCAAAACCTTTTCTTTGCAGTATCTTTTTTTTCTTCTTTTCTGAGCGCTACCTCAATAGCTCTTGATTTTAGTTCCCAGTGGGCATCCCTAAGTATGCAGAATCTTTCTTTGTTTCAATCAGTTATTTTCATGTGGATTCCACCCAGTAATTTGAAAGCTATCCCTTGTGCTTACGTTACTCTTATTCTGGTAGCCCTGTAGCACCTCCTACACCTGTAACTCCTCCTACATTTACTTCAGCTGGATTCAGATGTCATGAAACATACTCCTCCCAGCAAAGCAATAAATTCCTATTGACTGATCTGTTAACCCTCAGATGTGCTTTTCTTAATCTGGTCTTCTATCTCATCAAGAGCATGACAGCTACTGTTGATATGAAGAATAGACAGAGCAGGCTACAACTCAATTCCATTTCTTCAATGTCTGATGATTGTTTCTGCTGGTGTCCCTCCAGCAGAATTCTGCTATGATATCAGTAGAAACTTCACCAGGTATTCAGTCTACACTTGCACTTTGCTGCTGTTTCTTTTGACAACAGTATTATTGCAGCTTCAAATGCCTGAGTGGAATTATAGATGAGTGGGGAAGGAGAATAAGGTCTCTAATCTGCATATAAAGAAACATAATTATCCAAAGAGTGTAGCCAGACTCACAGAACTTAATTTCAATGTTTCCATGTGATTTTGAAGTCAAGTATTATATATTCACATTTTCTTATAACTCCATCAAAAATATCATTAGCCATATTCTAAGTAGTCTTTTTCTAAGCTTGCAAGAGGAAAACAAACAATACTTTAAGCAACTGTAATGCTAATTGGAGATTCAATTCAGAGAATAAATTTCAGTGCTTTTTAATTTACTTCTCAGTAGGCTTATAATTTCCGAAAAATAAAATCAATGTGTAGGAAAAGTGGCTGACAAGTGCAGTCATACTTTTCTTCCATGTACAGTAATCATCAATAAATTATGTCAGTAACTGTAAGCCAGTTTTTGAACAAGAACACATACAAAACCTTCTGTTTAACAATTGTAGTTTTGTTTAAGCAAAATAGTGTTTGATGCATAGATTCTTTCATTTTCTTAACCACATTCATTTAACACTGACATCTGTAATAATCTATACATCTATCCTTTATAAAATAGAAGATACTATTTATCTTCTAAGAGCCAAAAACAGAGAGAGAAGATTCTCTTACCTAGCTGAACAGCATTATTCATACAAGATAAGGAGCTATTTGATAAATATAACAGAAATAGCACAAAGAAACAAAAAAATTAATAATTAGAACAAGCCACTTGTCAACAGAAGGGTTAAAATCTTGGCCTAAAGCTCAGAATTCAAGACCTGTATGACTTTAGGCAAAGTAAAGTAAGAGATTTCCTAGAGATTCCTATTCTCTCCACTTTCTAATGGCAAGCTCAGAGTTGTCATACAGCATTTCACAGGCCTGTCTGCTGGACTGAATTATTGTGGCTATTTCTGAACTCAAGCAATTCAGAGTGTTTCTGAGGCAGACACAGACTGTGCCCTCACTAAATCTCAGCTTGTACAAGGGTGCAATGCACCTTCACACCTTGGCTTTCAGAGAAAGGTAATGTGGACACACAAAGCTAAATATTATACTGTGCAGCCATGGTATTCTGTGGCCAAATTCCCTATCAAATGATGAGGACAATAGCAGCAGCCCAACATATTTTCATCTCCCAGTGCAAACAGCAATCCATGAGAAGTTATATGAATGAGCTCTATGTTGCTATAGTTTTGGGAATATGTTAATAAAAAAGAGTAAAACTTCTATGATGGTTTGGATAACACATGCATTCCTTGGTCCCACATAGTACCGATGAGTGCATAAACCTATGTTTTTCACCTCCTGTTATTTTTCTTTGGTCTTTTGTCCATAGAGTATTGCAAATGATTAAAAGCTTGACATCTCTGGAAAACTATTTGCAGTCCTGTTCCATAGCTATGAGAAGTCAAGAAATCCAGAGTTTCTTCCTCTCCAGTGAACTCCCTTGGATGGAAGAATGAGAGCATTAGTCTGTGCTTGTCTGTGCATACCTGTGTGTGCTCATACACAAAACAGAAGAGTCATATCACCCATTACTAGCATACCACCATACCTCACAGCAGAATACAGTTCAGCGCTGAAGAGTAGTTCAAAAAGCCCAGAGCAGCTTGCAAAATGGGGTAGGAGAGGAAGCAGAGAAATAAAAAAAAAAAATCCTAGAAAGCTGATACAGCACCAGAGATCTACATAAACAGGATTCAACTTTCTTGAGCGAAACTGTTGCCAGCTTGCTTGCTTCAAAGCTGTGGAATATAGCCTATACTCTGTGAAGATAGAACCATTTTTTCAAACATCTCCCTATGATGGAGAAAAGAGAAGCTAAATTACTCAGGGCTGGAGGGAACAAACAAGCTGTTGCTGATAGATCCCAGTAGTGAGAGAAAAGCTAATGGAAAGTAATTCATGCATGTTTTCCAACAGTCTGCAGTTTCTACACAGACACTAATTTTCATCATCTTTTCATCTAAAATGCATACGAATATATGTATGCATTTTACATGTATATATGCCTATATACTTTTGACAAAACTACTTCATTTCTTTCCAATACTGTGCATGCTCTTAAGTTTGGCATTTCACAAGAGGCAAAGGTCCATCTCATCTGGACTGCTGCAATCTGAGTTTTACTGAACTCTTTGGAGAGAGAGAGAAAAGCATGAAGCAGCAATAGGAACTGAGAGACTCCCAAGATAAGTGGAGGGCAGCCTGCAAGAGGAAGCAGACCCATAGCTGTGCAGTTCCAGTTACCCGCCTGCTACTGCCAGAAGATTCGATCCTGCTCCTTCATCTGCCTATCTTACAGAATACTAGCCCAATAAAAAAGAAACTTCTAGTTTTTCAGCAGCAGCAAGGTAAGCATTCTTACCCTGTGGGCTAACTACTGCTACACCCAACACAAAAGAAAAAGCAGAAGCATTTAATCAAAAATGTGAGGGAAGAAGTCAGAACATTTCAGCTCATGTAGCAACTTATGTGAGAGGTGCCTTGAAGGAGTATCCTGAGACAGACACTTCATTAGAAAGCCAGAAGAGGCTGTATTGGTTTCTTCAATGACAGTTGATGGACAAGTGGAAAAAGCCAGACCTGCAAGCATCAGAATAGGCAGGAAGAAAATTTCTTATATTTCATCTGGTTTAACTCTAAAAAATGCTTAAATAATTGACATGCCCCGATTTACTATTTTAAATTTTAAGTGAAACATTTATTTAAAAACTGAAAGCCTTTGCTGTCCTTTCCATGTTAAAAAAGTAGAGTTTGGAGAAGAAATTCCATTCATTGGCTGCACGTGATTCCAGGCCTAGCAAGGAAAATTTTCAGCAGGGGTTTTAGAGAGTTCGGCAGGAGGCCTTTCAGTAACAGAAGATTCCCACAGTTATTTTGCCAGTTATATTACTGGCCACTGCATTTTGTTCAGTCTCTCCTTCCAGCTAAGATCTAGACAAAAAATGTCGTTGTCTGCTTAGACTGCTTTTCAGCTGAATATTCCAGTTTAAATTGCCTATTGAGATATGGGCTTTTTGTAACAGCAGGAAATAAGTTATCATCAACAGCATGTCTAGAGATAAATTAAATTTCATTAGTATTGGAAAAAATACAACTTGAATAAGAATAGCCAGCCTGGATTCAGATTATGGAGAGACTGACAGATTCACTTTAAAAAAAAAACAGAAGCGTATTGCCAAAACCAAATGAAACAGATTCAGTGGACGCCAAGGCAATATTCATTATTTCTGTATCTCCATTACTGCCAGTGGGTTTTACACACCATGGAGATATTTGGCTGGATTATTTCAGATTTTCAGGAAGCCCTTTAACTATTATCCCATTAGGAGTTATTGTCTGGAGTTGACAAAGAGGAGTGAAGTCCAGTGGCTGCTGGCACAGCATATCAGAGTAATCCAAAGTGTACAAGAGAAGGAAAATCCTACAGTTACAATTTTTGTTAAGCTAAAAATGAAATGGGATATTACAGAGACCAAAATGGGATTGCATACATTTTTATGATTTATCTGAAATATTCCACAAACTGGCAAAGGAAGAAACAACATCCAAATCTCGTGTTAACATTAAAATGACACTCAAGTACAGAGGCATAGCATATAGCAAGGAATACTCCATTGGCACAGAGACATTCCCTTGTTTAGATTCAGCACCTGGATTAACAGATGACAGATGCTGTGCTACTGGTAAATATACTTGCAACAGAGGAGCAAAGGTTAGGGAGGACACAAAAGTGCTTGAGTACATTGATCAAGGCACAGCTAGAGCACGTTTGTAGAAAAAATCCCCAAACTTTCATTTCATTTTGCAGATGCCTGTAGGTAGGGAACTAGTTGCCAAATATTCTGTTTTGGTGATGTTGTCAAGTGTAGTTCATGAATACATGTAAAACATTTTTGCAGTCTTTGGAACAAAACAAGCAATTCAACTTTGGATTTTTTCCATTATTTACTCTCTACAGATAAGGACTGTGTTTCTCTTTAATATTTTGGTTTAGTTCCTTTTGACCTATGGCTCTTCTCCACCGATTAAAATTCTCTGTTTGTGTGTGTTTACACACTAGACCTTCTTCATTAAAGCTGATGTGTATTCTACAGCACCTTCGATACCTTGTGAGACCACTAAAACTACAGCAGTGGTTGGATATCCAATTGCAAATCTCAGATCTTATACAGAAATGTCAAGCAAAATATTTAAAAGCAGCTCTCAAGGCAAAGTATATACATTACCACCAATCAGGTCAAGACAAGGCCAGCTAACAATAGCTAACAAGCTAGGGTAAAATCAGATTCAGGAAGTCTGCCAGGACTAGAAATACCATAATAATAGGAGAATCTAGCTACTCTTATGTAGCTTTAAATGTCACACTGGGGTATTTTTAAACACCGTACAGGAATGTTGCATGGATAAGCTAGTCAAGCAGCTCAAAGGGGAGAGTCCGATTTCAACTCTTTTTCCCAGCGGTATTTTTGGCTTGTGTTACAATATTACTAGGAAGGACTAACTCTGTAACAGTAACTCAAATGTGCTTGTATTCAACCTCCTTGCAGAAACTGCAAAGGCCAAGGAATCCTCTGCACTAGTGTTTGACTTCAAAACATCAGTTTAGAAGCTGTCAAAAAAAAGCTGCCATAGGAATTATTAGGTACAGAATAGGGAAGAAAAGAGGAAATAATGAACTTATCACTTGGGTATAAACCCAAGGTGTCTCAGCACCTTAAATACTGGGTGCAGTTCTGGCATCCCATCTTAAAAATGGTACAGCTGAGCTAGAAAAGTGAAGGCTGATAAATATGATCTACAGTCTGAAACAACTTGCATGTCAAGAGTGATTAAAAGGTTAGGACTTTTCAGCCTGGAAAACCAGTTGCAGAGGAACAAAATAGTAAACTGTATAAGCAGTAACACAGATGAAAGAAATTCTTATTCCATTTTTTTTTTTTTTTATGATACTAATGTAGATGACATCAAGTGAAATTGTCATCTAGCATATTCAAAAAAACAGAAAAGGGATTATATCTTCTCATAGGCTATAATTGGGCTGAATAACCTGTTACAAAAGGGTAATAGTGATGTGAAAGGACATTCAAATTCATGGGGAAAAAAATCATTAAAAACAATTAAAGCTGCCTCTGACTGAAGATATCCCTGAGCTGCACATTTTTATAAGCTGCAGAAGCACCCTAAAGAAGTACTATTCCACCTTCACGTTGTTTTTATACTAGACATCTACTGTTGGCCACCATGACAGTATGGTAGGCTTCACAGATCTTTGGTCTGACCCAAGACAGACATTGTTCTGTTCTTGCATTACTCCCTAAACAGTGCTGGAAATGCCTAGAATATGAACTTTTTCATTGTATTATACTGTGTATGCTAACAACAAAACCTAAAAAAGAGAAAGAGCTATAAAAATCAAAAAGTATAAGAACCAAAGCAGCTATACATAGTGCAGAACTAGTTGCATTTATTTTGAGGCAGGATCAGGTTGGGTTTGCACTTCTCTTGACGTGGCCTACTCATGGCAAATCACTACAAAAAATATGCCCGTAAAAAGTTAATCACTCTGACTTAACCCCTGAAAAAAAAAAAAGGGGGGGGGGGGGGGGGGGGGTGGTGGTGGAGAGCAGGGTGCTAATAAAAGAAAATAAAAGAAAAAAGAAAATAAAAGAAAAAAGAAAAAGCCCATTGGGAAATCACTGTGTTCATAGGGCAGCTCTCGACCGCAGTTCTTGTTGGACAGCTGGACCTGATGGCCTTACACACAGATTGCTTATAAACTATTCTGGCAACCGGGGCCTATCTGAGATATTCTTTTCCCAAGGAAACAGGCCAGGCAGCTTTGTAACTGCTTTGTACACAAAGCTGCTAAAGAAACCTTGAGGATCCAACCCAAAATGAATATGCATGTACACTTTGGTTTCCTTCCAACTTAATGGTTTAGTGCATTCTGTCATTTTCTCATGGTGACTAGCTTGGATGCATTAATCTGGCGTTATGTGAATTAGTGCCTGTTATAACAGATCTTTCATGTGTTCATCCTCAGGTTGTGGAAAAAAAAGTGTGATAAAGAAATAGCCTACCATCATGCGTTGGCTAGTATATTAAAATCAGATTAGATAGATACCTGTGATATTTTAGAGATAGTTAATCCTACTTTACAGCAGGAAATTAACAGATGTCATCCTCTAGTCCCTTTAGCTGTATTTTCTACAAGTTCACTAAATATCAGAGGAAAATAAATTAGGATATTTTCATGAAACTCATTATTTTATTTTTGCTGGGGAAGGGGTGTTGACACCTCTTATTAAAAAAGAAAAGAAAAAAAAATCACAAAATGTTAGTTTTACCCCAAAGGATGCTTTGATAGGGAAATATGACCAACAAAACCCTTTCTAATAACACTAGGGAAAAAAAGTGTTTTAAAATATTGCTTTACCATTGTCCTCAATAACTACATCTCATATATCTCAATCTTAGGAGCCAAAAAGTAATAAATGGTTTTCAGTTTCTAGGTTACCATCTTTCTTCGGGAATAGCATTGTAATTCTTCCATCCCTGACTTGTATATAAAGATGAGAGATCAGTCATTTGGAATTATTCTTGTTCCATACGGTGAAGACAAAAACCTCTGACATGCAGCCCTTAACAAAAGAGTGCCCTGATAAAATTCAGAGCCTCTAGATGGTACTGCAAGTAAAACCAGCTCCAATCAACAGTGGTGTTGTGCTCCCCTGTCAACAGTTTAAGAATATTTATACCTCCACCTACACGTACAAGATGTTCTTTTACTACAGTGACCAAAATACTAATGCATGGAGAAACAACTACCCCTGAGACAGCTGAATAAGTGTGTTACTCAAAGCAGTGATTGCAGCTTACCGAAATTAACTCTGTTTCATTCCTTTCATTCCAAACCTTAAAACAAGTCACATTTCATTGTTGCTCTTTTTAGCATAGCATCTGATAAGATCGCTTGAATATTTCTTCCTAGATCTTTCCTGGCTGTCTCTCCAGTGCCTAGATGACTCAAGAACTGATGGATGCAGAGCACAGCCTTTGTTCCAGTAACTATCCACGTGCATCGCTGAGTCTAAAAAGAAGGGGGAGGAGGGGGAAGGGGAGAGAAGGTGGAAATCACACTTTTGAAGAATTACACTTGTTTACTAAAGAAAGAACCTAGGAATGGTAGGATAAAACAAAGCACAGGACCCTGGAAAGAAAGGAGATGAGATCAGGAAAGCAAGCTTTTAGGCACAGGCAATTGCCTAAGGCACCAAGTACTCAGGCAGCAAACAGTCCAATACATGGACAGCCCATGCTACCACTTTAGCATTGCTTAAATGCAGCATTACCAAAATTGCCCATGCTTCCATGCTGCTCAGTTTTGTCTGCTTTGCTAGCAAGACTTGAATCAGTTGTGATAAACTGTATGAACAAGGGAGCAGTGAAGGGATTGTTATCCAGAAGATATTGACTATGACAGAATGGGCTTAACCACCTTGCCCCCAGAACTTTTCCCCCTCTGCCTATGGTTCACAGTGTGCAGCTGGACCTGTGAAACACAAAGGATCTGTAGGGAGATGGAGAATCTACACTAACCCTGTCTCCTCTGCTCTTACTCACTAAAAAATATCTTACCGATGGAGCTGTGCAATCAGGATCTTCCCTACCCACAGTGTGAAGAGGAACCCACTAACAAGTAAAACAGGCCTGGATGCCTGGGGAATCTTCACGGAGGTGATTCATATCCAGGCCTGTTAAAAACCTTATCTCAGTTCTCTCTGTTCCTGCTGTCTTGTCCACTGTGTCAAAACCTTTTTACAGCACAGTAATGACACAAACAGTATTACCACAAAGGACAGATGTCATCATACACAAGGGTAGCCACACACATACACGCACACACCTTTCTCTTGGAGACTGTTCTACCTACTTCATGTGACAGAGTATGATCTGACCCTACAAGTTGTGCTGTGCACAGCATCCAAAAATTTCCCCTGGTTGAATGCACCCCAATGTAAATCATCAGCAGATCAGCAGCATCCTATTCCCATCAGATTGAGGTCTGTGTGGCAGTGACAGCATGCAAAACTGCTCAACAGTCTGTGGCTCAAGCAGAAATTTTACCCAAGGGATACAACATTGACCAACATCAGCTGCCACCCTGGTATAGGTGAGCTAAATACCTGACTCCTCCAGTTGCAAGAAGAAACAGATTGAGGCAAGACTGATGTTAACATTGCTTTATCACCAAGGCCAGGATGCAAGTTAGTCCTACCCTATTACACAACAAAATAAAAACAAACATATGCCTGAGGAGCCACTGTTATCTGTGGCTTCAGAACCATACTGAACTCCTGCAAACCCTATAGCTCTCTTGAGACATAAAGCAAAGCTCATGGCCATACAGCAGTTTTAATACGACATTTTTCAAGTCATGACACGTAATCAGCTCTAGGCTATGGCCTGGATTTCCAAAACCAGCGGTTGCACACTCACCTCTTCAAAATGAATTAATGTTTGTGATGTTCCAATGAAAACATTGTCATCTTGTGTGTGTGTATGTGTGTGTGTGTGTATGATGTGTGTGTGTGTGTTTTCTCAGGCAATTTGCCACTCCCTTGAACTCTGTGTCAGGTAGAGTCCCAGTCACAGCTCCTACTGCTTTTATTGCTACTTCTCTGTCAAGCAGACAACTGCCATCACACACATTTTACCAGTGCAAAAGTAGCACTTTTCCTTTTGTCTCTGTGGCAAATCTTTAAGTTATCCTACAGGCCAAAGTAGATAAACTTCTGTTTCCGTCCTTTCAAAATTATGCCAGGATGAAGGAAACGTATAGGTTACTGGGAGAAAATGCAGGATTACCAGTGCCGGGTGCAAAATGCAGATGGATTGAACTTCAGTTCCATCTCCTATGACAAAATTAAAATAAAATATCGATCTCATATTATTAAGCATGGAGCTACCTTCTCCCAGGGTAATCTCCAAATCCACACTGCAAGTTTTATCTTCCCTGAGGCAGCGACAAGCAGCGGTCTTAGCCGTGCCGTTCCAGCAAGGGAACAGGCGGTGGCAGTGTGGCCTATTGCTCTTCGCAGGGCTTTTATTGGCGGAACCGTTTCCCTTTCCCTCGGCGGTATGACTCAAAAGAAACCAGAAGGAAGTGGGCAGATGTAGAAACAGTCCTGACTACGCTTCACTTGCATATATCAATCATAGGATAAAAAAAAAAAAAAAAAAAAATAAAACAAAAAAAAGAGGGGGGAGAGGGGGAGTAAATGTAAGGGGAAAAAAAAGGGGGGGGGGGCAAACAACAAAATAATAAAAAAAAGTGAACAGCACTTCATTTTCCATGTGGTCCTAGAGCTACACGTAGGAATAAAGTTCTGTGCATTTAAGAAGAAGCCCCAGTTGTTGACCTGTTTTACATTTAAACTGAACACCTCAGTGCTCACTCTTAACACCCTTTTCCCCTAAGGTTCCTGCAGCTGAAGCAAATCTGTTTCCAGGGTACAAACCCAGCTTGTTCCTTGAGTCCTAACACAGAGAGAGGGATGGAGGGAAGGGAAAGAGGAGTGAAAGGACCAACTTCAATATAAATATTATTTGTAAGGAATTCTGATGGAGAAAGTTTGCATGGTTTAGGCCAAGCACATCTGGTCAGAATAAGAAATAAGTCTTATACAGAAATACCTGGTTTTCTAATCTGCTGGACTCCACCAAACACTGCACAGAAAGCAAAAGGTTTTTGTATGTGATTCCTCGGCCCTTAGTCACTATATGCATCGTAATTCAATCTCTTTTTTTCAAAAATCTAATGAACAATCGTCTATTGCAAATTGCAGTTCTTTCAGGGATAATCCCACATACATTGCTTTGCATCTGCAAGTGGCACTGGCAAACTATTTGCCTCTCAAAAGATTAGAGGTTGGGGTTTTCAGTTTTGTAATTCAGCTGAGAAGAGGGGTTAATCCAACATAAATCACCTTCAAGGAACTGCTATTGATGGGGCAATCAGTTACATGATACTTTCTTCAGGTAAGAAAAAGCCTTAATTAATTTCTATTTCAGATCCTGGCTAAGCAGTGTCTGAACTGCTGTGCAGGCAAAATTCTGTCTCTCTCCTCTCTCTTCCCTCCCATCCCCCCCTCACAAATTTTCCAGTCAGCATTCCTAGTTACAAGGAGAGAAATGTATCTCAGAAATCTCATTAAAGGTTTTAAAGCCCAGAGAAAACCTTTTTTTTTTTTTTTTGCCACGGGTCTCACAAGCACAAAAGTGTACGTTTTTGCAAAATAAAGTTAATAACAATTCAACAGTTCATCCAACAGAGGCAATGCTGATGTGCCAAGAGACTGTAAACCTTGTCAGTGGCATCTCAGGACACCCTCTACACGAGTATTTTCTAAATCCTGAGTCCATTTCAGGTGTATTTTGTGAATGAAACCAAACTGGTTTCAACTATAAAAACTATCCAGTTTTCAGGTTTGTGCTGGATTTCAGGAATGGAGAAGAGGGCAGGGAAAAGGAGGGGAGGAAATGTTTCACATTTTTTAGACTATTTTCTAATCTTCTCAGTGCCCCTCTCTCATACGTGCTGAGAATGTAGTTTTTATTGTTTACTGGAACTGCTTTTGTGACTGTCTGTATGTCAGCAGAAGGGTCCAGCATAGTTTCTAACATAGTTTACATTCCTTCCTAGCTGTGATGTGTCTTCCCCATTGTTTTTCCTGCCTTATCCTGCCCATTCTTTTTTTTTGTTTGTATGGTTGGTTGGTTGGTTGGTTTGGGGTTTTTTTTGTTTTTATCCTTAATTTTTCTGCTACATTTTTCCCCTGTCCGTGGAAGTTCTGCCACATACCTCCAACTTCTTTCTTCCCACAAATTCCCACTCCTCTTCCCCAGCTGGTACCCCCACAGCTTATCTCCAACCTTCCTGCTCCCGTACATAACCTTTCCCATTTACAGGGAAAGAGCATGTCACTCCATTTCTCTTAACCAGTGAAACTATTCTCACATATCGTTAACGTAACCTCTCCTGTGATATGCCACGTTAGAACAAAAGGGGATGACATTAGCCAGACCAAGTGATGAGAAAGGCTACAGCTCCCTCCCCCTCTTAAAGAAAAAAAATGGAAGAGAGGCAAAGAGTAAATCGGAGGGAAAGGATTGTGGACTCCTCAGCATGAAGCCAGTTCCTCCTCCCCATCCTGAGTGTTTTCAGAATAAAGAAGGTGCCCCAGTTTCTTACAGTACAGTATACCCAAATACAAGGATTACCCCAGTTTTTCCCCAGCCACACTGTATCCTCACTGCTGCCTAAAGTTCTGGTGAAAACCAAGCTACACCAGCTCTTTTTGAGTCCCTGCATGCCTCTGAACTAGCAACACATGAAGTTAAAAGCCACGTAAGTTTTCATTTGCGTTTAAGAAACACCAATTTCGTGTGTAAATACCTACATTGGGGGGGGGGGGTGTATTTTTTTTTTAAAGTTTTAATCATGCAACCATGGATCGTGAATTTCTTTTTTTAAAACCTACACTTTCCTTTTCCCTCCTCCTTTCAACCCACCGTTGAGTAGAGTGCCTAAACAGTAGCTCGAAGCTGTGCCCAGACATGGTGTGAGAACTTCCTCTGGCTCAGACACTGAACTGTAGCTGGGTGTGTAAGAAGCCACTTGTGGCAACACAGGCAGGCACAGACGTTTGTGGAGTGGAGCCGGTCGGGTTTTTTTCAACTTCTAGTTGCTCAAATCCCTCACCACCACTTTACAACGAAGAAGAAGAAGGAGGCTTGAGTTCATCTCTCTGCAAATCCTCAGGACAGCACAGATGAAAACCTTCAGAGAGCTGGGAAGCCCCACAAACCAGCAGCACTACCCCCTGCACACACAGTCCTGCCTGGAAGTTTAACCTTCACAGCAGGGACCAATAAAAGCAGCTTCACATCTTGTATTTCTAGGTTGAAACTTCTGTACGCACGCACAAAATGCAGCTCTGTGAAACAGCAAATTATCTTAAATATGTAACATAATGCAAAGTATCTATAGTGGAGGACACATGAGGACAGTATATGTTTTTGCGTTTAAAACGTGTGCGCCTGTTTGCTCCCGGGGGGGGGGGGGGGGGGGGGGGTGCCACAAGAACCCGGTCTCCCGGCGGGTACGGGACAAGGCAGCACAGCCGGAGCCTGCGGCTGACGGGGGCCGGGCAGGGCTGGGCCGCTGCGTCGGACCCTTCACCCCGGCGGAAAGGGAAGGGAAGAGAAAGAGCAGGGAGGGACGGGGAAACGGAGAGGAATGAGCGGCCCACTCCTGCTCTGTCCCAGGAGGCAGCGGCGGGTGGAGCGGAGGGTGCGGGCAGTGCCTGGCACCTGCGCGGCGGGCGGGGCAGAGCCCGGGGCGGTGCTGGGTGCTGGGCCCGGCCCGGCCTTCAGAGGCTGAGCTCCTGAGTTCGGGAGGCGGCAGCGGCGGCGGCGCAACAGGTTATCGGCGCGGAGCAGAGAGAGTCCCGGCGGTGCCCATGGCCGGCCGCGGCCTCGCCGCCGAGCAGGGTTACATCCGCACCGTTCTGGGCCAGCAGATCCTGGGGGAGCTGGACAGCTCCAGCCTGGCGCTGCCCTCCGAGGCTAGGCTCAAGCTCTCGGGCGGCCGTGCCGGGGAGGAGAAGGCGCTGCGGATCCAGCGGCAGGTCCAGCAGACGCTGGCCAGGAAGAGCCGGGGCTCGCTGTACAACGGTGAGTGGCTGTCCCCTACCCCTCTGTGCTGTGTGGAGGTGTCGAGAGCACGGGAAAGGGCCCAGAGGTGAGACCCGAGCCGGCCATGAGTGGGCACAGCCGTGTCCGCGGCTTTCCCGGCCCCTGGAGGAAGCTTGGGGCAGCCGCGGTACTGATCACTGGCCTTTGCCGGGTTTGGCAGAAAACGTTGGCGCTGTCTCTTCTTCCCTTTCTTTTGTTCCCACCCAAGTCATTCAGAAGTTTCTCCCTGCCAAGCGCCGTAACTAGAGTGAGTGACGGTTCACCACTGCCGGGGGAAATAGTCGAGCCGAAGCTCTCCTAATCGTGCAACCGGTTACTGGGCTTGTTTTAATACTTTAGCCTCACCCGCTGGCCCTGTTTGCGAAATTAAATGGGAAGAAATATAGGAAATGTTTGTCCTTGTTCACTTCCAAATAATAATAATTAAAAAAGAACTAAAAGTTTGCAAAAGTAACTCTAGGAAAGGCGTGACGGGGAACGGTGGACTGATAACACTACCAGGTATTATTTACCTCGTTCCTTGACGTGCATGATAAAAATTGATGTCAATCAATGCTTGCTTCTGTGATCCTGTAGCCAGAGGGCGAGACTTGTCAGTGAGGTTCATGCAGCCATGCCTTTCACCCCAGCTGGGGTCCAACTGCAGTGACGGACACACACACACAGGGTGACCTTGTCAGGAGCTGAGGGTTAAAGGCAAGCTGCTCAAGAGGTTTTGTCTTAACTAGCAATGGTGGAGAGATATGTTGTTATCAGAGTAAAGCCTCATCATAAAAACTTTAATCTTGCTTTTAAATAGGAAGATATGCCTGACCTACAGTCTGTATAACCTCTTGCTGTCATTAAAGAAGCTGTCACATTTCATTTCCAAAAAGCTGCAAGCCAAAGGTCTTTAAATTTGTAAATTTCTATTTGTTAATTTTATTCGTAAATGTAATATTTGTATACTTCACTCATCTGTCTTGTCAGGCAGAGGAATGTTTCTTTGTACCTTCAGCTGGCTTCTATCTAAAAAATGCCTACAGTGCAAACATGGACATACTCTGGTCAGAAAAATCAGGTACACAAATCACATAAACAGGTACACACAGCTGCGCAAAGGGCAGCTACACATGCAAGTCCTTAACTTGGCTGCTCTCAAATGAGATTTCTAAACACTTTTCAAATAACTTAATTTCTTTTTCTCTCAATAGAGAGCCTGGGAAATGCTTTTTAAGCAATTGTTAATAAATTATATGGTGTCTTGAACTTGAGATCATGTCCCTAAATCATGCATAAAACACTATGAAGACAAAGTTTCTGCCCTCCTAATGTGTCTTAACTTCTCTGGAATACATTAAGAGGCCTGATGGATTTGGAGATAGTTGTCTTGGTTTGCTTTGTTTTTCTAAAGTCAAGTATCTGAGCCCTTTGCATTTCTGAGATATCAAAACTTTTAAGCTTCAGGATCAGGGGTGGCATATGAGATGGTTAACTGTATTGTTCACATATTAAATGATCTTTTTCTTCTTTCAAATGTGTTCTTGTGCCGAACTCACCACACATTTTTCAGTCCCAAACTTGAAAAAAACTTGCAAAACTTGAAAAAAAAAAACTTGCAAAACTTGGAAAAAAAATAAATGGAACTGGAGTGTATTCCATTTATTTATACATACGTACATAAATAATAATGTATATCTATCTGTCTATCTGTATCTTAAATATATATAACATGAACCATGTTATCATGTATTTAACATGTTGACTTTCCTGAAAAATATACATATGTGTCTCAGTATGCTTTCTATATAGAGTTCCTCGAACTTTGACTGTGCTTTGGGAAACACTTGAATTCTTATATGCAGGGTACTTTTAAAAATATGTACTTCTACATGCAAAAACCACACTTTCTCTGAATTATATCAGTTTTCTAGATATGTTTACCAAGGGACCCATATTGTTTGCAGTGCAGGAAAGACAATACAGATTTAGAAGGAGCAGAAGCAGGCCCTTGTGATATAACTGTCCTATCTGTAGGAGTATTTCAGACTCTATTCATCAAGGTACTTAAGCACATACCTAACCAGCATATTCACATACATGCCTAAATTTAGCCAGGCACATAACCACTGGGTATGAAAAATCAGTTGTAGTAAAGGTCTTACTCAGTATCATCTGTGCACACCCATTTTTCACTGACGGTACTGGGAGCTTTGAAGTTGCAGGAAGTACTTTGTCAGGCAGCATAATTTCTCCTTAGAGTTTCAAATTAAAGGTGTCTGCTTAGCCTTCAGCATTACCTTTAAATGGAAGAACATATTTTCGCCTCCTACCCTCATGTTTGCTGTTTCATGCCCTTTCCCCCCCTTTTTGAGGGTGTATTTCTTCTTTTTTATAAAGAAATTCAGCTCATCCTCAGATGATTTGAGGATTGTATCTGCTGCCAAATGAAGTTATGTACTGCCACAACTCTTTCCAAGACTTAGTCAAACGTTGTTAACAGGTTTTCAAACAGTAGTTTAACAACAGCTGTAACTTTTCCAGTTCAGCAGTTGCTGAACCTTTATAAATTAAAGATTATGCTGCCCTTAAAAATTTTGAACAACTACAGCAGCTGTGTCAAATATTGGAATTCTATTTAAGGATGGAAATGATATGGCAGATAGTTCAGCCTTATCAAAGAAAAGTGGCATTCAGAATCATATTACCCTAACGACTAATGTTTTTCAGCTTGCATATATATGATGCAACACTACTGATTATTTTATGTGCACTTTAAGAGTCTGTTAAACCTTATTCTGTATATATCAGTCCACTTGCCTCTGATCTTGTTCGTTTGATTTTGATTGTTTTTTTTTTTCTATTAATTTGTTGTATTTCTATTTCTTTAGTATAATGCCTGGACTATAAATCCTACTTTTCTGTACATCCTTATCAGTTCCATTGTAAAAAATGAAGGCAGAATTGAGTAATACACCATACAAAACCAAACGGCCTGATAAACTGCTGTCTGTGTAAAGATTCTTTCTCTAACACAGAGTTTTATAAACACAGTGTGTTTATGAAAAACAGAATGAGAACTGTGATTTCCAAATCAACGGGATCATATGCAAGATGGTTACAAACAGAGCCTTATTTATTTTTTATGTTTCTTCATTTCTAAAATAATTTGTAGCATTTTTTGTTAAAATAGCTTGCTTTTAGGAGTTTGGGGGAGTATTCAGTCTTTAGCCTTCTATTTTGCAAAATTACTTTGTAGTGATTTTCTGTTTATAACTTTGTGGAAAAAGGAAGCAGAAAAATTCCTTGTTGGTGACTTCCACTCTTTTTTGGTTTCATTAAATTCCTCACCTCTGCTTCCTGAGCCAGCAGAAATCCTTTTCTTAAATTTGAGCACTAGTGTAAATGTACTGACCAGCACAAAGTAAAACTGTTGGAAGAGCTCCTTTGGGACCAGGCATGTGCTGGCAGAGTGATGAAGGAGCATGATCAAAAAGAAAGCTCTCTGCTGTCTAGATGAAGTGATTCAGTGAAGTTTTTTATATGCTATTCTCTAGTGTCACCGTCTCAGTCCGTTGTGAGTGGTGGAGTACAAAAAAAGGATTAAAAGATGACAGTCTAGGAACACTGAGGAGTCTCGGACGAGGATATGAACACCCACCTACCCTGAGCAAGAATGCTCAACGGGTACTCAGCAGGCGGGCACTCAGGATGCATAAAAATATCACAGTCCTTAACAGACTTCTATGTACAGGCTACAGCTACACTGTTGCCTGCGGTGAGGGATTTAAAGCCAAAATTTGTCTTTCATGGTAGCCGTTCAAATACAAAAGCACTGGGAAAGACTCACAACCGATAGTTAACACTGTGCATGATTTAAGGGGAATTTGATACACCTAACTCCTTAATGGAGGATAATTATCTTTTTTTTTTTTCTCATATATCATATATCTTAGAGATGCCTCTTGTCGTCGTTTTTGAAAGCCAGGCAAACATGCAGCCATAGGCAGTGATTTCTGGGGAGGAACTTGCAAGGCCTTTGGAGGTGTTTGACCTCTCATGTCCAAGGGAGCAAAGGGGCCTTGAGAAGAGCCTCTGTGAAGACATATGAGAGTTTTGCGCAGTCATTTGTACAGTCTCCCTCCTGATGGCATATTTTTTCAGGTCTCAAAATTTTGTCATAACTATTGCAATGTCAAAGTTATTTTTGTACAGCTTTTCTTCTAGGCATTTAGAAGAGTGAAGGGTTTAGTATTCCTCTTGCACTGACCACGATCAAAATGTTCCTGGGCTGCTTTAGGTCATACTGACAGGGAGAGGGGAGACTATGATTAATGATTCCGCTTAATTGCCCACACTTGGGTGTCTGCTGCTGTCCTAGATGCTTGCGTTTTCCAAAATATCCTCATGGGTTGACAGACATGACACAGGGCCTGCAGGAAACCCATCCTTTTCTTGACTGGCTGCTGGAAATCAAGTGTGGTATCCTATGGCCTCTCAAATAGCATTTGTTCCCTATCGATGAGTAACTGAATCACATGCATGTTTTCTGAAGAGAAAGTTTTTGTGAGACTTAAAGCACTGAGTCCTACAGTTAGAAAATACGAATCCTAACAGTAAACATTATATATATATATATATATATATATTTAATAATTCATGGGTTTTTTCTTTATTTTTTTTTAAACCAGTGCACTGAGTGCATAAGAACAGCCATAAGTTTCTAACTGTACTGAGCAAACCTGAAAGGTGGGAAAGAAATGTATGGTTTTGCAGTATGGTGGAAATAAACTGAAGGAAGCCTTACTGGCAGAGGCAAATTTTGATCAGTTCACCTATTCTGCACCTCATAACTAATGGAAAGACACAGCATTTCAGTTATCCCTTTTTCCTTTAACACTCTGATTTTGGGCACAAGTAAACAGCACACAGTAAAAAGATTAACATTTTATATCTACCTAATAAATCTACAGGTAAACTGCTGGCAAAATAACTCACTGATGCTGTAAAAGCAAGCAAGAGATACTGTAAATTCAAATGAAATTCCGTAAACCAATATATACAGTTTTTCTCTGAAATACAAAAATGCTTTCTGACTTTTTCACAGAGAGATTGAAGGTTAAAAAAAGAGGACTACTTGAAGATAACTGTGTGTTACAACTTCTGATTGACTGTATTTTGCTTTTGAAAAGAGTAAACTATTAGATACGTGGCTTGTCTTCAACTAGTTCATGGACAGCCATGTTATTTTTAAATTTGGTAAAAACAGGGAATTTAGAGTTGTCAAAAGCATGCACAAATTACTTGCTCAAAGGATCTTTATTCTCTAAGTAGATAAATAACTGAGATTATTTTCTCATCAAGTAAACTGGACAAAAAATGCTAACTATGAAGAAACAGAAATGTACATGTATTTCTATCTAAAGACTTATTTTTTGGAAGTTCTTAAATGTGTAACAATGAATAAAGTTAATCTTCAAAAAGCAGGTACAAGCAATAGCCTAAGATGAAGTCTTATTGGGCACCTGAAATAATACATTGATATGGGGATTATATCATACAAATGAGAGATTTTTATGAATTTGTAGATTTTGGATGTCGGTGTATGTTGGCAGGGATGTTTTGCAGTAAAAAACAATGGTCTTCTTTTATTGCTTTCTTATGTACTTGGGTAACCCTTGGGCTATGGTAACCTTGTAATGTCATGAAGGAATTATTGCAAACCAAATCATGAGTTTGACCAAGCTGCATCATTCCAGTCAGATGACGCAAAGTTACTATGAATGTGTCTTAACAAATCACTAAATACATGTTTAAATCTGTCTTATATGGCAAAAATGAAAGAATTTGAAAGTATGATTAAATAAGCAAAATAACTGCAAAGTATGATTGAATTAGGCCTCATATTACTGTAGTCTGCTATTATATGGTATTGTATTATACCATATTATACACAAATTTGGGCTTATCCAAGTAGCTATGTGCTAGTAAGAATCATTCATAAATTATTCTTGTTAATGAGTCTCTTCTTTATTTTCATCCTTGTCAAGCCCTCTGCTAACTGTGGGCAGTAAGGATCAAAGACACAGGTGTACTGAAGTTCCTAGGAATACCCATGTACGCTTAATGAAGCTCAGCGTCTAACTCTGAACATTAACCAAAAGCCTCAGCTGTTTGGCATACATACACCAGGTGCTTTCAAAAATCCCAGCAGGCACTTGCCTGCGTGTTTCTGACACCTGGATTTGCAAGGGCATATGACTCCTGCTATTTTTTGAAGTGGAGACTTCAGTAATTTGACTGAGTTAATGATTTGTTCTTTTGATTTCTTTTTTTCCATAGTATCTTAGATAATTCACGGCCAATTAACTTCTTGATTGACCACTGTTATCTTTTCAGCATAAACTTCTGCAGCATACACTGTCCCCATTTACGACTGATTTGACGTATATCTTGCCTTCAACTTCTGTTTCACCTTTTTAAACCTGTTATTTATATTCCTATATGCAGATTCTCATGGTAACACAGGAATCTCATGAATAAGTATTTCAGCAGTGTCTGTTGCTTTAAAAAAAAAAAAAAGCACTTCTTTCATGGTTTTGTTTGTTTTTTAAGTAAAGAAGAATGCAGTATTAATGAAAGAAATAATCACAACACACTTCTATTTTCAGTGCTGAATCATGGAAAAAAATGAATCAGAGCAGATACACTGTGGATCTTCCACATCATTTGTAGGATTAGTGAATTTTTCAGGTGCAGATTTGAAGTGTCATTAAACAATGCTACTTTACAGCATTACACGCCACCTGCCTCCATGTGGCACAGAATTTATTCATTGACTCTTTGTGCTCTTGGGTGAAGCTCTGAGAAGATTAGTGAAGCATTACTTGCTCCAATGTATTGTCATTGCAGTAGCATGTAAGAGAGAAGAAACATGAGCAGTTGAGGTAGACAACTATGAAATAAAGTTTATACACAATGTATGCTATTTGTTTGCAGTGGTACATTGTGAAAATTGCACCTGTAGGGTGCATGTTAAGACGTATACACATCAACCCATGTTTCACATCTACAATCTATAATCTACAGCTGCAATATTTTAATTTCTTGTGTACCGTGCATGTTACAATCAGCCTTTAATGTAAACCATTCATATATATTCAGAGTGGTTATCATGGAAAATAAACGTTCTCAGTAGCTGCTCAGTCATTCCATTTGTCAGTACTTAATAATCTGTCATTATCTGCGATATTTAAAATACCTTGCTTTGTTAAAATATTTTTCATTAAATAGCTGCATGAACAAGACTTCTAAAAGTTAAAAATACATCTTAAATAAAATAAATGCAAAACTGAAAAAATTACTTGTATCCTCAGAAAGCTTTGTTTAGCCATGTTTTGCATGTGACACACCAAATGCAAACATCTTTCCATTATTTCCTTGTCTTGATTTTCAGCTTATATATATTAATAGCAGTGCAGACTGTGACATTTGCCCAGTACTGAAAATTGTCCTTTTTAACATTATCATGTTTTGTTAAAATCTTACTAATGTTAGGTTTTGGTTACAGGAAGTTTGCACCGTGCATCCAGTGTTCCAGAGCGTGTCTATAACATGGGAATTACTGAAAATGATTTTGCACCAAGAACTCCCTATGGTTTCTCTTATTACCAGTCAAACCAGGTGAGGAAAACAAGGCAATGAATAGAAATAAATATAATAGCGCGTGCATAGTTTTTTTTTTACCACAAATAATATCATGTGTTTCAAGGTTTCTTTGCTTGTTTGTTAGCTTTTTAAAGCCTGAAAATGAGGCTTTTACAGCTGATATCTATTAATGTTTTCCCCCTTTCCAGTGATTTCTGAGCCCAGTGATTTAATTTAAGTCAGTCATATGGATGGGCTTGTTGCAATCGTGTTGGTTTTGTGAGAATTGGCATTGGGGTAGAAAATGAAAAACCTTATTAACACCCCACTAAGGCAAAGGCTGTGGCAAGTCAGATCTTTATCCATCCCACCAAGCAGCAGGTCAGTCAGCACTTCGGTGGCTTGAAGCTGGGGAGGCCACTGTTGGAGGCCAAACAGTTGGAGGTTGCTAAAGGAAGTCCAGCAATCCTGCAGCGTAACTAATGACATGGACAGGAGCTTAGAATGTGGTGA
This sequence comes from Pezoporus wallicus, assembly GCF_028554395.1. NCBI lineage: Eukaryota > Metazoa > Chordata > Aves > Psittaciformes > Psittacidae > Pezoporus > Pezoporus wallicus. The sequence continues at coordinate 6,751,415 of NW_026642179.1, read as the reverse complement.
AAGAGCTTAGGGAATTAAGCATCCAAAACCATGGGAAAACAGATTGCTTTATTTTCATGAGGACAGGTGGAGTGTTCCTTATCATTTCAAATAATCCTGTTGTAAAATATTTTATCATTACAAGAACTTCAGCAGTACAGTCCTTGCAGTACAGTGGTGTTTCTAAACAGTCTAATCATAAATGCACTTGTTGTTTTGACCAGCTTTTCTTGGGTTCATGGCCTGAATGCTAAGATAAATAATCAGCTTTCTTCAGGGTTTGTGACACAGCTCATAACTGGTATGAACCTTTTTAGGGAGTAACTGTATGGCTTGGAAATCAGCACATAGCTCAGTACCAACGCTGCTGCATGATCGTTAGTAAACTGAAAGCAATTCAGCTTGAGAACATAAATATTTATTTAGTAAAAAACTTTATTATGGGGAAAATTCTTTCTTGATTTCAGATTACTCAAGAAAGGCTTATTGGCATTAAAGCTTCTGGCCAGTTTATGAAGCAGCTCTGACTCTGTATAGGAAGAGTTAGAGCCATTTCCTTCAGTATATTTCCTTCTGTGTCCTTCTAGCCTCTGTTCTCACCTATCATCCAGTCCGTAATATTTGAGATGAAATCCTTTTTTCTAGAAGAGAGCAGCAAGAGGAAAATTGGATGAGACATAGGAACCACAAGAAAATGCTAGTTTTCATGGGGGTGGGAAAGGAGGGAACAGGGGAGAGAGAAGTGGGAAAGAGGGAGACTATTTGTCCAGTGTAAAAGCCAGGATATGCAAGATATCCTTGCATAGTTTTTGTAGAATAGACAGATATATCCAATGATGCTTGCTTCAGCCTTCTGGTTTCAGCAACCTTTACTCATTTTGTGAGTTGAATATCACCCTCAGTAACTCCTCAACAGTTAAACTGAAGGATTTCAGCCTGACAGCTATCTGTTAAGCATGTGTTTTCAATTAATATCTCGTGTAAGCTTCTCATTTTACTTAAAAAATATGCCTTTATAATTACAAAACTTTAATACAACATGGAAATGGAATATAGGGGGCTTTGATTTATTGCTGGATGCCACTGTGCTTACTGATTTAAACAAAAAAAAGGGCCATGATGCTAGCAGACGTGGGTGTTAATACCCAAGGAGTTTCAAATTGAAACTAAAATATTAACAAGCAGACTGTTCACTACTAGGTATAATTGACTTAAACATCTATAATGACAGAAGCCTAGGTGCTTAGACTTTGTCTGCTAATGTGTAGACTGTACTACTTCCTGCTTTCATTAGGCAGATACAAAGAAGTGTTGCAGAATCCCAATACACAATTTTGATGAAGTTCACTTTTTGTTTTCTAGCACTGACCCCAGACCTGAGAATTTTCATATTTACTTTTTTTGATTTGGCTTCTTTGCTATTAATCCTAATTCTGTGATCTTACTGTGACTCCTATCATGTTCTTTCATGCACCTTTGAACAGGTTGCCTCACCATCCTCTTATACAAATGGCTGTGGGACAAGGTTTACTTACAAGACAATGGAAGAGAGAGCTCAAAGGCAGCCTCTGAAGAGGCTAGAGGTTTCACCACAGCAAAGTCCTGAAAGATTGGCATATACATCCAGTGATTTTCACTATGACGGAGGAATTTCAACTGGATTCTCCATGAGGCATGTAGATAACAGGAGACTCAACGGGACTGTCCCACCAAGATATGCTCGGTCTGAGATTGTTGGTTACACTCTTCGTGATTCAGTGAGCAGGGGACGCTCTTTTAAGAGACATTCCCACATGGGGGCTGTTAATGATGCAGTCCTTGATGGTTTTTACCCCAGCCCCACTGTACCTTTGTACCATCAAGCAGGCAACAGTCGCAGTATGTCCAACCTTTTGGAGAAAGAGAACTACCTGACCTCAGGCAGTGCAATGGGACAAGTGAGATCACCAGTTCCCTCCCGTTTTGGATCTCAGAATAGGCAATCTTTAAGGTCCAACTGGTACCAAACTACTTTCAGAAGCACACAGACCAGGAGGGAAGCTTCCCAGCCAGCTTCAATAGCCAGTGTTGCTGCAGAAACAGATGGGAAGAGGATGCCATTGACAGCTGCTGTGGCAGCAGCTGGGAGAAATGGTTTCCTGCAGAGTGAACAAGTCACCATCAATGGCTCTCAGCTGGGGTAAGCACAATGCAGGATCTGCTTTGGTTTTGGGGTGTCACAGCTGAAAGGAATCTATTTGTTTAAAAAGAGAAAGTAAACTGACAGCTTGTGGATCAGCAGCCAACAACAGTGCATGAAATGTCGGTGCAGAGGATGCAGAAAGTAGATTTGCTTTTAAAAATCCACTTCCAGTGCAACAGGGGAAAGGGAGGAAAAAAATATTAGTGTATGTACATACTGCAGGGTCCATGCTTCCTACTCTAGTTTGCTGGAGTTTACCTTTTTGCCAAGAGTTAAACAATTTTACAAGGAGACATGAAGTATTCACTGAGTAATTTACAGCCTAAATCACAATTGCACTAATGTATCGGCAAATTTTATGCTTGTAAGAGACCAGATGGTTTCAGCACTAGTTCTTACAAGAACAGGTCAGAAACCCACCAGTGAAGCAGTTTTAGGCAGAGTGACAATTTCCAGTTAAAAAATTCTTCATGGTTTCAAGGAAACTTTTTAGTTTTTATTAACTTCGACTAACTTCAGTTAAAACACAGGCAGAAATTTCTCTTAGCCCTGTAGCACCATCCCTCCCTAGAACAAATGTAAACTTCTCTGAATATCAGGACCCCAGAGCTGCTTGTTACCATGAGATTCTACATGCTCTGAGGACAATATCTGAATTTGAAGTCCAGGTAGCTCCATGGCAGAAATTCCCAAAGGTATCCCCAGATTTCAGGAAAATTGTTTAAAACTTTACAAAAATTTTTGTTCATATTTTATTCTGTTTTCTTTTTTTTTCTTTTCTTTTTCCCTCCACAATTACCTTTCTCCCCCTGAAATTCCCTTCCGGAGAAGATTTCAGACTGTCTACAATCAATTTCATTTTCAAAAGAGAAAATTTATCAGTGCTGAAATTCCCCTCAGGAGTGAATAGTTTTTTAATTTTAGAATAATTCTGAATGTTCCCAGATCTCTTCAGGTTCAATGCACAAAATAAACCACTTCGAAAGCAGTAGGTGGTTACTTGCGCTGTTTACTGTCGTTTCCATTGTTTTCATAATCCAAATAGGATCCCAAGGTTTCTTGTGTAAGTAAATAACGGTATAATTTGCAGCAGTGTTATTAAGAAGTCTTTCTTTTTCCATAACTGTGTAGCTGTTAAGTTCATTTTTCTGAAGACGACCTTTCTCCTTTTCCTAACTTTGCTACCGTGTGAGATGAGGCATCATCTGATATCGCTGCTATCAAAAGATCAGCTATTTTCTGTCATGAGCTGCATGTTTTGTGTTATGACTAGATTTACGAGCATATGGTCTTTTGCCCACATCTCATCTGAATTGAAACTTTAACCTCAGGGTCATAGCGGAGTTAAGATATCTGGTATTTGTGATGTGACTCTTAAGTTTTCAGTCTTTACAACAAATGAGTCCAGAAAAAAATAGCTGAGAGCTCACAACAGCTGAAGATTTGGGAGTAGTAATGTTGAAAAAAGGTACCTGGGAGGACTTTGTTTCTTAATAAGACAATTTACAGACAGGCATATATCCCATTGACTGAATAATCTACTTAAATTCAACCATGTTCCTGAGTGCATTTCAGAGCCACAACCAGCAATTTTGATATGTAATTCTGTGTAGGAGCAATTTTGGTCCTTTTGCAGGTGCAGACACTGGAGTCTGGATGCCTGCATGCACAAACATCAACCAAAGTGTTTTTCCTGCCTGCAGATGTAAACATCTATCTTCAGTCATTGTGCAAGTGACTTGCTTGAGACCACGCTGAGCTCAGGTGGAAGATTTGTGACCTAATGGAAATTTTTGACAACATAATAACTTAAATGCCAGTTTTTAAGTTTGGCCTTTGCTGGAAATTACAGAGGAAAACAATTTGAAGTGCTGTGAAAGCCTCTAAAGTTCATATTACAGACGTTTACAGATTTCTTTTATCTCAGTACTTCTATTTAATTTACTTGTACATATTTTGTTTAGATTTTCAAATGTCCTAGGTTCTACTTTAGTTTCATAGCTAGGTTTTGGGGGAAGCAAGGGACTCTTTGTTCTACCTGAAGTTTAAAAAAATTCTTTGTAAAATATAATAGCTTATGGTAGTGAAGAGGCTGGTAAAAAAACCTATGTAAGATACAGTTCTAAAGGAGAATTGCACCACTAGATTATTAAATGATGAGGAAGAAACTATAGACATTTTTAGTTTACTGAAAACAGTAGCTGTTTCACATGCTTATGTAATAACATGTGTGGTACCCACATACATCATTACTGTTTTCAAACATCTGAAATACACATTTAATTTGTAATTCTCACCACTGGAAGGGCTGGATGCAGAAGTCCTGTTTTGGGTGTAGTACATTCTTGTTCATCCACATCTAGCTACTGCACAGTTTAATATATAATTAAGTATTTAAAACATAAGAGACATCATTTTACTTTGTGGTATAAACTGCTGTCAAATCAGAGATATTTCACTGAAGTCCATCATTTCAGCGCTAGTACAAAAATTTCTTCTGACAAGACTTCTCAGTTTAAGAAGTTAGTAGAGACTTTCAAGTTTCTTGTTATTTCCCATTCTCTTTGATTTTAAGGTTGCGTTATCTGCGATATTGCTCACTTACCTGTTGCTCCCTTAATAATGGAAAGAGGGGAAAAGACAAACCTTGGTTTCCTGAATAATTTGATTTTTCCAAAAACTTGTCCTTTCTCATGCAGATCACAATTTAGGTCTTTCCAAGGCTAATTAAGAAGAAGTAGAATAGTTGTTTAAGGTTACAGAGATGCAGTGGACTACCTGTGTATAGTATTTGGAATATATATAAAAGCATTTTCAAACTTTCTGTAGAAAAATCAGCTCATGCTATCTAATCAAAGTAGAACAGGCAGAATATAGAGATGCTATCTCAGTATCTTCTGGTAAAGTGAAGCAATTAAAAGCATTTTCACACCAAGGGCTTAGGAAGGAGAGAGATTCAACCTGAAGCTGTCTGGGAAAAAAAAATGCTTACAGAACCTGACCCCTAAATGTGCTGTCACACAATTCTTAGACAACACAATGTTTATATCCCAAATATGTTACTGTCTGGCAATTAAGGTGAAGTCAAAACTTGTCAGATCATTCTTCTGTTTAACCACCATTGCCTAAGTGCCCATTGGTTTGTTATCATTATGCACGCTAATCAGCTATGTAGCTATTAAGATTGCTTGTAAATGTTTTGAGGGTAGGATGGAACAATTGCATCAGGTTCTAGTTTGACAGGAGTTACAGTGCTGCAACCACACCATTGAGGATCGAGGATTATATTATATCCTTTATTACTGTAAGATAAAACAGTAAATGTTGTTTTTATCTAACAAAAAGCAATCATAGTATGACAGTGCAGAACATTAAAGAAAGATTTTGACTACTGCACATGAAGAAGCAGCAGCCATGAACAGCTAACTCTGGTGAATGGTTTCAGTACACGCTCAGAAATTTGGGCTTTGGCTCTACATGTGCCAATGACTGCTGACGGACCTTTACTGCTCAGGGACATCTTTGGCATCCTGAGGCTGAGTTCCCACATAGATTCTCCGGTGTCCCACGAGAGATGAGCTTATACAGCAATCTTGATCTTGGGAAGTGCATAAGGAGAGTCCTTCTTTGCTATTAGTCACTGAAATGATTAAAAATTTCATACATTGGGAATACCTGCCGCTCTGTAGAAGGCAACTGAATTTGGTCAAAGGGCTTCAAATTTATTTCAGTGACTAACAGGCAGGTAGGCATGCATACATGTGCACGTATGTAACATGGTCATAAAACACTTGTTGATTTGACAAACATGACCCAATCTTGAAAAGCCTGTTTTTCTCTCTCATTTTAAAGAGAGTAATGTGATCTGGCCTTTTTCCATCGCTCACTGTTCAAGATCTTTAAATAAGTTTCTGATCGGTACATCCGACATGCAACTCAGAGTAACTTTGTAACTGCTTTGTTTTAAATCTGGGCTGAAGTAAACTCTGAAAATCTGGAAGCTGTAAACACTGCCATACCAGAGCCCAGGGGACTAGAGATACTAACCATCACTCTGTCTAATTTCACTTTTATTTAAACACTCCATTGACTTCCTCAACCTACTGCCCCCTTCATTTCATTTTTATCTTGTGCAAGCAGGCCTCAACACCTATAGATGTAGTGTATTTGCTCAAAACACTAACTCAGAGGAGGGAGAAGACAAGAAATAACACGATTTATACCAGAGGGAAATACAAAAGCAGGTAGAAACCTCAGGAGTATAATTTCATTTGAAACAGGTGCATCAGGATTGTTCTTCACCTCTTTGCTGTCCTTGCAGTCATACTGTCTTTTGTCTTAGCAAAAGCAAGAAGCAGATGTTGATTTACATTACAGTGTAGCTGGCAGGCAAAAATCAAAAACTATCCTTTTTTCTTCTCAGTATCAAACCATTTTGTAATTCATTTTTCTAAACATTGTTTATTATTTAATCTTTTGCTTAGTTAAAACACAAAAAAAATCAGTTTAAGCCACTTTATTTCCCATGCACCTATTTTAACATGAAAGGTAATTGTGCTAAAATTTCTCATTTTAGATGCACTTACTGAGAGGATTGTCAAATGAACCATTCTCATTCTGGTAGCTCTGAAATAAGGAGTAATTGCCAGTAACTACTTGTTACAATGCTGTTCACAGACTGTCTTCTGTTCCCTGTTTCAACAAAATTTTTTGGTTAAAAAAAAAATACAATACTCATGGGTTTGGTCACTTCCCCTCCCCCTATTTTTTTTTTTTTTTGTCTAGATGGAGAGTATTTATAACCAAAAGTGAATAAAAAGGCTGGGGAGCTTAACCACCTGTTCCAGAGCTAATGCACCTGATTGTGCCATGAATTGTTTTATGTTCCATTTCTTGGGAAAAAATGGGTCTGCTGACCTTTCTCCCCAGTTTTTTATATGGTTCTTTAATACAATCATCATTCTTACAAACATGCTGGAATTTTGAAGGGAAATAGCAATACGTATTTTCAATCTTGCCACAGGCAATGTGCATACTTGATTTAAAAAGTGTTTTTTTATTTTGTCCCACCTAAAAAAAGGCTTTGCCTATCTATTTCAAACCAGAGCAACTTGTTAAGCTTGAAAAAAGCAGGTACTGAGCCATGCATGTTTGTAGTCTGGGAACTGAGAAACTGAAGATAGGCATGTAAACAAATAAAAAAGCAGTCATCACGCTACTGAGTAAACCAGGTATCTTCATGATGGGTAAAAGGCACTCTAATTTGTTATGGCCTTTGCTGGATCTTTGTCCTTCATACTCTGAAGTTTCCGTTTTGGTTTTATAATTTGAAGCATGAATTGCTTTGTGCAGAACATGGTTGAACACTTCCATTGATGACTTTCTTTTCACCCACAATATTAGTATCTCTTAAAGCTTTTATAGTATTTTCTGCTACTGAAAGGGGAAACAAATTCTAAGAAAAGCTAAAGTTAGAATCATAGAATCATAGAACAGTTAGGGTTGGAAAGGACCTTAAGATCATCTAGTTCCAACCCCCCTGCCATGGGCAGGGACACCTCACACTAAACCATGCCACCCAAGTCTTCGTCCAACCTGGCCTTGAACACCACCAGGGATGGACCATTCACAGCCTCCCTAAGCAACCCATCCCAATGCCTCACCACCCTCACAGGAAAGAATTTCTTCTTTATATACAATCTAAACTTCCTCTGTTTAAGTTTTAATTCATTACCCCTTGTCCTATCAATACAGTCCCTAATGAAGGGTCCCTCTCCAGCATCCCTATAGCCCCCCTTCAGATACTGGAAGGCTGCTATGAGGTCTCCACACAGCCTTCTCTTCTTCAGGCTGAACAGCCCCAACTTCCTCAGCCTGTCTTCATACAGGAGGTGCTCCAGTCCCCTGATCATCCTCGTGGCCCTCCTCTGGACTTGCTCCAACAGCTCCATGTCTTTTTTCTGTTGAGGACACCAGAACTGCACACAATAGTCCAAGTGAGGTCTCATGAGAGCAGAGTAGAGGGGCAGGATCACCTCCTTCGACCTGCTGGTCACGCTCCTTTTGATGCAGCCCAGGATACGGTTGGCTTTCTGGGTTGTGAGCGCACACTGAAGCCGGCTCATGTTCATTTTCTCATCCACCAACACCCCCAAGTCCTTCTCCGCAGGGCTGCTCTGAATCTCTTCTCTGCCCAACCTGTAGCTGTGCCTGGGATTGCTCCGACCCAGGTGTAGGACCTTGCACTTGGCATGGTTAAACTTCACAAGGTTGGCATCAGCCCACCTCACAAGCGTGTCAAGGTCCCTCTGGATGGCATTCCTTCCCTCCAGCGTATCAACCGAACCACACAGCTTGGTGTCATCGGCAAACTTGCTGAGGGCGCACTCAATCCCACTGTCCATGTCAGCGACAAAGATGTTGAACAAGACCGGTCCCAACACCGATCCCTGAGGGACACCACTCGTTACTGATCTCCAGCTGGACACTGAGCCATTGACCACAACTCTTTGCGTGCGGCCAGCCAGCCAGTTCTTTGTCCACCGAGTGGTCCATCCATCAAATTGATGTCTCTCCAATTAGGAGACAAGGATAGCGTGTGGGACAGTGTCAAATGCTTTGCACATGTCCAGGTAGATGACATCAGCTGCTCTACCCCTGTCCATCAGTTCTGTAGCCCCATCATAGAAGGCCACCAAGTTGGTCAGGCAGGATTTCCCCTTAGTGAAGCCATGCTGGCTGTCACCAAGCACCTTGTTGTTTTTCATGTGCCTTAGCATGCCTTCCAGGAGAATCTGCTCCAAGATTTTGCCAGGCACGGAGGTGAGACTGACTTGTCTGTAGTTCCCTGGGTCATTCGCTTTCCCCCTCTTGAAAATGGGGGTTATATTCCCCTTTTTCCAGTCACTGGGGACTTCATCTCACTGGCATGATTTTTCAAATATGATGGACAGTGGCTTAGCAACCTCATTTGCCAGCTCCTTCAGGACCTGTGGATGGATTTCATCAGGTCCCATGGACTTGTGCACGTTCAGGTTCTTAAGATGGTCTCGAACCAGATCCTCTCCTACAGTGGGCCTAGGGTATTCATTCTCACAGTCCCTGCATCTGCCTTCCAAGACTTGGGTGGTATGTTCAGAGCATTTGGCAGTGAAGACCGAGGCAAAGAAGTCATTCAGAACCTCAGCCTTCTCCAAATCCAGGGTAGCCAGTTCTCCCAATAGCTTCCAGAGAGGGCCCACGTTGTCCCTAGTCTGTCTTTTATTCACTATTTACCTATAGAATCCCTTCCTGTTATCCTTAACATCCGTAGCCAAGTTTAATTATAAAGTTACTTGAAACTTTTGAAAATCCTGGCATTACAAGAAATTTCACAGGTTAACTGGTGATTTTTTGGCAGTCTTGCTTCACTATATATCCTCTGTCTATGCTTTCAAGGAGCCCAGAAGGGGAGATGACTCTGGAGCGTGCAGTGAGCATACTGAAGAGTGAAAATACACAGTCCACACCTAGGATTCTTGCTGCAGTTACTTTCATACAGCATGAATGCTTCCAGAAAGCAGATGCCAGAAGAAAAGTAAGTAATAATTTTTATGCTGGTTACAGTCAGGTAAAGCAAATAACTTTCTATATTGTATGGCTACTGTGTGCCAACATGAAAAAGGACAGTCCAAGAAACCTTGTAGTATACTGATGTTGAATGCTTTCCCTAAAATATGCTGATGCTTTTTGCTGCAGATTCTGTAAAATTTGTGGAATGGCACTGGTTTATGCTAGCAAAAATTTGGTCTTCAGCATTTTGTGATTGAAATGTAGGGTAAGGATTCACCCAAACCATCTGTAACTACAGATCTTTATTTACCAGCTCTCAGAAAATAAAACTCTGGGAGTACAGTGGAAATTTATCCAAGGTTCAGGGTTTACTGGGACTGCACGACTGTATTAATATGTTGTTTGGATTAACCAAATTTGTTAAGTCTTTGAATTTGTTAAGTCTTTGTTATGTTTTTGAAGGGGTGTATTAAAATTATTATCTTCTTCCTTTTTTTTAAACATAATTTCAAGCACTGTTATGGTTCTCTTGCTGAACAGTTCTGTACATTAATGTGTAAGGTGATTGTTTATTTCAACAGTTCAGTGCAGTCCAGTTCAGTGACAGCAAGACATCACTGTCCTTTTAGCTTGCTTCCTGGTAGATCAAGGTCTGTTTTGTAAAAAACACCAGTACAATTAGCAGTCAATCTGAGAACAGAGCTTCAGAATCAGATGTTTGAAGGTGTTTATTTATTTAAGGTGGTTTATTATTCAAACTTCTTCCAGGCAGCTTCCTAGACAAACAAGTGGATAAGTAAGAGTTCAAATTGTTTTCCTGTCTATCCCACATATCCTAGCTGAGTTTTTCTGTTTGGTGCCCAGCAAACTTGTTCGCACTGGCAGTCTTTTTTCTCTTTTTTAGCCTTTCAGCCTGCATTTCTTTTCTTTGTCTCCTGATGCGTTGTTCACAATACTTGGTAGTCCTTGGGCCTAGTGGCTTTTCTTTATCTTGTGAACTTGTGGTCTTACAGTATTTTAGTCAATTTTGTCTACCAATGAAAATTTAGAATGATGGTTCAATAGTTTTTGTAAGTTCTCCTCTGCACATTAGGTCAAAATAGAACCACTTCTTTTACAAGAGCTATAAATCCCTTAAAATTACCAACAGAAAGGCTGCATAAATGTTTTAAAAAACCAACCATCTATGGTATTGGTGTCAAAAGGGCTTATCTACTGTAATAAAATAGGTCAATGTGCCTTCAGCATGCTCTATGCTCCGCTTACCTCAAGATATATATTTCTGTATTTCATTCTACTAGCATCTAAATGATAGCTGAACGAATGCAGGGGAAATCAGGTCAGCAGTACAGTAGCAAGAAACTGTGCCTTTTGTACAAGTGTATCAGAGGAAAGGTAGACAGGCAGTGTGGCTTACCAGGGCATGAAGGGCAAAAGGCTTTGTTCCGTTTCATTTCTTCATGTTGCCAGCGCCTGTCAGCTGTATTGAATTCTTTTTATCATTAAACTCTGGACTATTCAAAACAGTTGTATCAGATTCCTAAGTGTTTCACATGCTGTTGATTCTACACAGGGATGATTTTGTCCATAAAAGCATATGGCATTTTGAGATGCTGGAAGAAACCGTCCTCATTTGTACATGAATGTAATGTATTTTCCATAGTAAACTCAGTCCTAAATGAGCCAAGGCTTGCTTATGCCACATCACAGCTCATATGGATTCATCATTTGCCACAACATGTAGAACTTGGAAACTATTTGTTTCCGCACAGCTGCTGAAAATAACACCTTCTTAATTCTTTATGCATTTCAGGCCAAAACCTCATTTTCTAAAGAATTAGTCATTTAAGAGTAGTCTTTGTTAAATGTAGGTGGCTCAGTAGCTTACTAGTTTACAATATTTAATGGTCTGCATTTTGAAGTTTACTAGTTTATTATTTTTTTCTCAGTATGATACAGATAAGAAGCATTATGTACAATTGCTATTTATTTAATACACTTTCAATAAATGCACTGAAGTTTACAGAGTTAAAATGCTGTCTTTCCAACAGGCTAGCTGCTGAGAGAAAAAGAACTCAAACCAAACTTGGCACATCAGGAACATTTCACATCCAGAAATTTCAAAGCACTTTATAACTGTTCCAGATTTAAATCTCAAATATCCATTTCACCAACATGGAAGTTAAAATACAGAGCAATTAAATGCCTTGTCAGAGAGTACAAATCTTTAGCAAAGCTGGAAGAGATTTAGTTTCATTCTCTTACATTAACTATAAAAATATGATGCCTCCCTTAGTTGTGGATTTCAACTATGAGTCATATGAAAGCCCAGAAGTTAACAGTCATGTCCAAATGATTAATGATCTGTGCTTCTAGTCTTTCAAAAAGGAGCAAATGAAGAAAAGTCCCTATGACTATTTAAAGGTTTGCTGGGGGGAAGGTGGAGTTTGTAATTTACAGTATCTAACTATTCTCTTCTGTGTTTTGTTTTCCTCGCAGGTTTTCTCACTTGGTGGTATCCCCAAACTTTTACAGCTTCTTGATGTTCAGAATGAGGACATTCAGCGGGCAGCATGTGGTGCATTGAGAAACTTGGTATTTGAGGACAATGACAACAAACTGGAAGTGTCAGAGCAGAAAGGGATCCCACTCTTGCTGCGCCTACTCCGAAATACCAGGGATGTAGAGACTAAAAAGCAAATAACAGGTAATGTTTTCTGTGCAGTCAAGTGACCAAATACAAGAACATTGTCACCTATTCTAAGCTTTTCTCTTAGGGCGAAATTTCGAGGTCCTTATTCAGGACAGTAAGAAGAGACTAGGAACTGCAACTTCCCCTCTTAAAGCTTCTTCAGAAACGAGTTCAGTCTGTCTCTTTGCAGGAACCTCAAAGTCCTAGATATTCCATAAAAGAAAGTGAGGCCCAAATAGCAAATTCTGTAAAACCTGTTTACTCATCAGTGATTGGAGCAGTCCCAATAATGGGACCATAATTAATGCCACTTTTCAGGCAGCAGCTCAGCCCTCACTTTTTGACACTATGCTGCCAGTGCATACTGGGGGGTTCCTTGCCAAAGACACTCCCCCAGAACTGTCAGGTGCTGTGGATGGAATGTGGTTGCCCTACTCCCCACAAACTCTACTGACCCAAATTTTTACTCTGAGCTCCTTCCTGCCTAGCTATTTACACCCGAGCCTGTCTTCTCAGATTAGTGACAAGGAGAAAGCTTTGAATGCTTTCTTTCTGCACGCAGGGGAGAGGATTTCTGCAGGACATCCACTTGGCTGTAAAGATCAAAATAGCACCATCAGTGGACTGACATGCATTCTGGATTCAGTTTTTGCAGGGCTAACATTCTCATCCTTTTATTTCCCATGCCCTAACAGGGGAAGAACTGTTAAAAATTAGTAGAGCCCATTGCAAGTTTAAAGGAGCCCTTCGCATCAGAACCCCAATATTGCACCTCTTGTTTACATCAATGTAGCAGAAGGAATGGTGAGAGGAAATACCCACCACTACTGACAAAGTGATGTGTGACTACTGCCTGGTTAGCTTTGCAGCAGCCAGTGAAGAAATCCCTGCACCCCTGCTTGACCATGATGTGTCTCTAGGAATTCAGCTGCTTGTGACCCACATTCATTCTAATTAGCATGCAGAGGAAGAGCAGACTTATAAATGGAAGAAAACACTGTGAATAAATTAATGGGGATTTATTTCAAGTGATCTTTAAAGATACCAGAAACATGAGCTATTAAGATAACTGTGTTTGAAAAGATATAGAGGGTGTCAAGCAGCCTTGCCTTGAAGCAAAGGCATGTTGAGACCTTCTGTAATTCTGCATTCTTTCAAGTATTTGAAATACTGTGCTCCCTAAGCTGGAGAACAAAGCTTTGTATTGTTGGCTCTTTTGGTTCAGTTGAACTGCTTTGCAACATTAAAATGTTTTAAAGCTTTTCAGATTCATCAGATGCAAAATTGGGTCACTTAGTAACTTATTCAATAGTGTGTTGTCTCTGTGCTGTCACACACCAGTGAGGGAGGCAGTGAAATTGGTGGTACAGGAGCCAGAAAGCTAATGCTGTTGTCATGATAGCAATTTCATTATTTCTGACAAAAGCTTTGACTGTTTGTCAAGAATAACTCATATGGATATTGTGAATATTACTGTCTTCCCCTTCACCAGTGTGAAAAAGGATGAAGGACTGCCTTCTTTCTACAATTACTGCTGTCACTGAACATGCAGATTTACTTATGAAACAGGCAAGACTCTTAAAATATTTAAGCAATATCGAGCAGAATGTTGCAGTTTGCACAGAGCAAAATATTTTTATATACTTTCATGCTTATCAGTTGCAAAGGAGGGCCTTAAAATTACACCAAGGGAAAAGCATTTCTTGCTTTGTTCAAGATCAAGTGTGCAGTGAGGAGGAAGAACACTTGATGGTGGGTCAGGAGGGTCCCTTGGTGAATATGGCACCAGGACATTCTTTTGTCGACACTTGAGCAATTCTTTCAGCTCCCTAGCAAGTTGCAAGTAGCCTAGAGGGCAAAGGGCAGCCTGAATGAATGAATGAATTTCAAGAGAATATTAATTTTCCTTCCAGCCTCTTTCTTTCCCAGGCCACTTGCCAACCTTCAAAGGCAGGCAAGGAGTGAGCTGCAGACAGGAGGTAGACGGTCACTGTTAAGCGTATCGTTAATAAGTTCAGTGCTTCCAGATGATCTTGGCATGTACAGTGATATCTAGGGAACACTGGAATTACTACACAGTCATTTGTACCAATTGACTGTGTAGCCCAAGATGGGCTGCAACACAAAGCTTTTCCAAGCACGCTGCAAACCTCTGAGTACCTTTCTATGAAAATGGATAATCCCTGCTGAGCAACAGTTTTCCTGTCTGACTGATGGCTTTCCTACAAGTTTTGTTCCTCCTCTTTCATTGCCTTTGGCTTCCTACAGGACTACTGAAACACCACAGCTATGCATGCAGTCGCACTGTAGTGTTGTAACAGTTCCAAGAAAAGGTTAATGCAGAACCTTTGCACTTCCACCTGGTCAGCTTGAAAAGCCCATTTGACGAAATTTCAACATCATACTTATTGCTAGCCTGCTTTGAATGTAAATTAGAGACTTACAAATGTGTGATATGATAATTTACTGAACGTCTTCCCCCATAAGAGATTAGTAGCATAGTTGTGATACCTGATAATACCACACTGAACTCTGATGAAAGACTCCTGGCCAAGAATTGAAAGCATGTGATACTCCTTAAAAAGATGTCTAAGCTCAGCAGAGGAAAGTTCTTTGTACTGGTATGTAGGAAGCATGGTACCAAAGCACTCCACCTGACCAAAATACACAAAGATAAGGAAGTGGTGGGGAGAAGGAAGTTAAAACTCTGAGACACAGTTTTCTCACTGTACTTCATTACCTGTCAGAAATCTGATCTAATACTTGTTCATAGAAGTACCTCTCAGCCTTAGAAGTTTAAGACTTATTAGTACCAGTAGTGTTGATCCAAACACTTGCCTAATATTAAACCGTATAATATTGTGTATTCTCAAATAATAATTTGATGTCCTGTATTTTCTTCAAGACCTAGGATGAGGAATACAGTCTGAGCATAGTCATACAGTGGTTTGTGTCATCCTGTGAAAAGACTGAAAGCAATAAAAGTATACAGAGATAACAAGTGCAATGTCCTGCCTCACAGTCTGTACATCCTAGGAGAGCACACAATAAGCACAAAACCAGTACTCTCACCAAAATGGCTTTGAGTGTATGATGATGGTTTGAAAGCTGCCATGGACCAGTTTACCTAATGGTTCTGTGCAGAAAATAGCTGCCCAGTTTCTCTCTGCCATTTACATGCTCATCTCACCTCTTCTTAGCGAGAATGAGATCTCAAGATCACATTGGCTGAATTTGCTGGCTTCATAAAATCATTAATACAAGTAAAGTCAAGGAACCACAGGCTGTGATCTTTGTTTGACATAGAAACAAACTTCTTGCAAATCCCTTAGGAAAGGAATGAGTTTACTGCCAAATAGCAGGAAAGGATGTCACTTGGAGACAATGCAGGAGCCAAGACAGGAATGGCATCCTGTAGTATTTGGAGAGTATACTGAGGAATAGAAAGTAAAATGAGTGTAGAAAAAAAAAACCAAAAAAACCCCAACCAAAACCAAAAAAATATTAGCTTTTGAAGATAAGCCAGATGAGCCTCCAGGGAGTACCTAACCTCTTGATCTTGTTATCGTGCAGCATAAATCTAAGAAATGAAAGAAATTTTTTCCTGCAGGGAAGATTACATCACAAACTGAAGTGTCATCAAAGGGAATATACATTTAAAAGGAGACCACACCCATTTTTCCCAAATTAACGATCTAAGGGAAAACTACACCCCTATGAATACATTACAGCATAGCTGCAAGGAAAGAGCCCACTCCTAAAGACATTTTCTAATGTGAACAAATTCATCCACACCCAGAACGCCATGGAGAGAATCCTTCTGAGCCTAGTGAGGCAGTGCCTGTGGGTTAAGGAAGGATTTTTGGTATAAAATTTACAGTGTGAGCAACATCTCATGTTTTCTGATGGTTCTGTTCTAGGTATCTGTTGATAATTCAAAATGCACTTGTTCCTATAATGTTCAGTCCTTGTGCCCTTGCTTTTGCGCCATTCTGCCTTAACCTGCTTCTCTTAGCAGTGCCCTTTGGACTGCATGTGTGATTTCCTGTAAGCCTTATTTATCCTTCAGGAAAATATATACTTCCTTTTATCCCCTGTTTCAGAGGTTGAAGAGCCAATCCCAGAAGAAGGAATGGGTCTGGCTGGCTTTTGTTTTCATTTTATTATTGCTTACAATAGCTGAAATTAAACTCAAAGTGTAAGGAGATACAAAAGAAACATTTTTTTGTTGTGAACTGATGAAAGGAACGTTCACTAATACTCTGCCAGTGTTCAGAGGAGGATGACTGTGAAACTTGGAGCAGCAAGATGGGGAAAACAATGAATGCCTTTGTAGTGAAAAGCAGAAATACATGTCTTTTTCTAGGGGAAGAGTACTTCAAAAGGAATTTTCACCTGTTGGAATAGAACATAAGCAGAGTTAATCAGTTGTTTTCGTGTTTGGAGATTGTGAGTAGGCAAGGTGTGTTACTTAATGATTTGTTTAGTGACAAATGTCTGGACAGCAATGACCAACCACTGTTTCAAAATCTTTCCCCCCTATAAGGAATTTTGCTGTCAAGTGTTAGAGAAAGTTCTCATCTCCTGTCTTCCAGCAGTTTTCCAAAGACCTATAAAGTCATTCTTTGTACCTCCCATCTATCCCTTTTGCATGCGAGTTTATTCTCCCTCTCATTGGTCTTTACTTGGTACTTAGAAGTGCAACTAGTTCTGCCAGGCGTCCAGAAAGCATGAATTCCTCCCTGGAAGTGTAGAGAATGATCACTGGTGTCAGTGTGGTTAGCTCTGTTTAACTTGTGTTATTTCAGTAACAGAGAAGATGATTGCTACAGATGGGCAATTCACATGCAGAGCCATGGGAAACTGCGCAGCTTCGGAAGGCATTAGACTGACTATATAAAGATCTGGCTTTAATTACATGGATAATTGTGCACCTTTTTCTGTCCCATTTCCATGTCCTCAGATCAGGGCTGGTAAAATCTTATCACCCCCTTCTGCTCTTCTTCAGGTTATGAAATGCCAGGCAGGGTCCTTCACAAATTAACTTCAAGGAGTTTGAGATTAGGTCTTTCAAACTGTGGTGGAGTCTTTTTGCCACTCTGATTTTATTTTGGATATTGCAGGTTTGTTGTGGAATTTGTCCTCCAATGACCAGCTGAAGCACCTGTTGATTAGAGAAGCCCTTCAGACACTGACAGAAGCTGTTCTCATCCCTTACTCAGGCTGGCCGGATAGAGATTACCCAAAATCAAGTGTTTTACCTGACCCCGATATCTTCTACAATGCCACAGGATGCTTGAGGTAAGCACTCAGTCTACAGGTACCCAAAACAATAGTGATGCTAAAACAGGCCTGCATACTTACTTTCTTTCTTGCTTTGAACTTTGATGGCTCCAAGAGAAAAGTCTGCACACAGATCATATTTTGAAATGCCTCATATGTATCAGACCCAGAAGAATTACTGCTCAATTCAATGGAAACAGCTTTCTTTATAAGGCTCTGATGTATTAATTTGATGGGTACTCCACAGACTAAAAATACCCATAACAGACAATAATAATCAGAGGCCTGGTTGGAGCATAGCTGCATTGAAGTCAAAGAGATCCTTCACAGAATAACAGTTGTTAGTATGATGTATAGTACTAGCCCCTGACTGATAACGATAGTAGTAAAACCAAAGCTTTTATAAATGGTTGTAGGAGTGGTATTACAAAGTAGCACTGGAGAAAAGCTAGCAGAAACTTTAAGACTATGTGAGCCTTTGAAAGTTATTTTAAGACTCTAGTGCCATGGTGTCCAAACCTTTTTGATCATACACCCCTGTCAATAAAAACCTTTTGAGAACACTCCCTCAGTATATGTACAGTTATTTATTTATAGTTTTTATCAGGTACTGCTGTGCTAATATATTGTGTGCATTAAAAAACATACATAGAAACTAAAAAAGAGGTTATAAAGATTAAATAATTACTGGTTTACTTTTTGAATTTTATTAATTAATGGGACAAAAATATTTCCTTCAGCACCCCAATGAACTGTCTCTTATGCACTCGTTGGGGAGACCAGTGCTCTAGTGGATGTATAGCATGGTGACCTTTAAAGCCTACATCTATAGTTGTGTGATCTGCTGATACAATACAACATTGGCACTTTCATAGGATGTGAAGTTCTTTGACCCATATAATTATCACTTATAACCTCTTTGTTAATAACTTTTTCATAAACAGTTCCTACTTTTGATTTCTAGAATTTATGAAACATAAGAAGCAACTATCCATTGGAGTCACATAAAACTATGCTTACTCTACAAGTTTAAAATAATTAAGACTCTTCACCATAGCTTGAGTACTGATTGGCAGAACAGATTTATGATTGTATTGGAAGCCATAACTGCTTCTCATCTAGATTGATTACTTGGAAAGCGGACATGGTACCTACAAGCACATAGAAGTGTTCAGTTTTCAGCTGCTGCCCAAGATGCCTACTTTGATGTATCATAATCTATAGCTAAACTGATTAGAAAATTACTTAACCTAAATTAGGAAAAAGACATTTTTGATTTCCGTAGTAAGCCCTGCCCTACTTTTTGCACAAGTTCAAGTGAATTGAGGACAGTTTGCAGCCATGGGTTGAATAATAGATTTATGGATGTGTATTTACTTCTGCAATCAGCTAATAGCCTCATGAACAGAGCAGCTACTATAAAGAAACACCAAAGGCCTTAGTAAACACACCCCTAATTGGCTGAAGTATAAAAAATGCATCTTTAATAAAAACACCTTTAAAAATAAGTGTTATTTTAATAACACATAAAATGTGGCCCTTTGTGAGTTCAAAGTCATTGCACCTTAAGTAAATACAAATATGTGTGAGAGATGCATGTCTAGTTTGCACATTAAAAAAATGCATGAATGGACATAGTTTGAAATAATTAATGAGTAATACATAAGTGCAAAGGCATAGCCTGAGTTTTAAGCTCCTCTTAGTAAAGTATAAGGAATTAAGTTTGAAATATAGAGGCTGGGAAGCTGCCCAGTTCTGCCTTACACGTACCTGCTTCGTTAACATGTCCTATAGCAGAGTAGTTTTACCTGTACTGCGTGAATTTTGACTGTGTAATTGGCTCTGAATCTGAGTCATATGGTTTCAGAAGACAAATGAATTGTTAGCTGCTCAACAATACCCAACAATAAAGCACTTTTTTTCTGCAGGAACTCCTATCAGCCCACTAACTACTAGTTAACTTCATCTGTAAGTAATAATTAACTTTTATTTACTCTGATGGCTCAAAAGCAAATACTGAGAAAGATTAACTACCCATAATAAAATCTCTCTAGAAAACACTAGTGGTGTTGTCCATGAAATGAAGTGGGCTGTCTTATTTCATATTAGTTAGTCCAAGCTGCATTTGTAAAGAAATGAGTCTGGCTGTTAGGTGTGCTGTTCTGCAGTGGCATTACCTGATCCTCTGCTGCGTTTGAACTCTGGAACCATCTCTTCTCTATGAGTCAGTCAAAGAGGGCACAGCATTATTCCCAGTTTTAGCATGGTATGACTCTCTCTGAGCTTAATGGAGCAACTTGACCTGACTTTATACGTGACGAATAAGGTGTAACAGTAGGCAAGTTGTTTTAAATTAAAGTAGATTCTGAATGTACCTTACTCTGTACAGAAAGTCAGCGAGTTACCTAGATGCTGAAGGTTACATTACCTATTTTAAAAATATGATGTCCATATCCTAGTAATTATTTTTAAGAGCTTGGACACTGAAAATTATAATTAGAACAAGAAGGGCTTGAAAATACACAGGTAGGGTTGATATGCAGGATTGCCAACATCCTTTCTAGCAGAGAATAGTTTTTAGTGAGGCTTAACATGTTTGTACAGACCAAATATCTGAGATTTTTAAGATGAATCAGTTTGTGTCTCTTTATTTGAAATTGACATGCCTCCCAAATTAGGTCACTAGAAGTATTCCTTCCATAAGTATTAATTTAAAAAAAAATAGTTAAAAAATCCCTGCAGAAAGAAAAGTGGAAAACTAAAAGAGCAGCACACTGCAAAGTAATGTGTGCTACACCACAAATTAAAAAATACTATGCACTGAGGGAATGATGTTACTAATGAAGACGTTTAAAGGGTATATATTTTTGCCAGAATATAAATCTGTAATTAGTATTCCCTTTTGTAATACTAACATGTTTGTTGTGCATGTTGATATAGTCTATAGCCTGCAGCTTCTATTACAGGGTAAAAATAGTGCTTTGAAGTGCAATACATTATGCATACATAGTACATTACCTAGTCATAGGAAAATGCCAAAACTTCTTTTCAAAAATTTACATGCACCTATTGACTGAAAAGGACACCCACTGTTCAAATCTAACACTATCGTCTGGCATAGGCATCTGCTCTGTGCCACACAGCTGTCAACTAATAAATTAAAGCTCTCTTCATCCTCCTTACAGAATTTCAGGAGGAGAAGAGAATCCACATCTGGCAGATAATATTCCAGATACTAACACACTGGAATGAGGGAATGACCAGAACACTCCCCATTCTGCTAACCAGTTACTGCCAGAAGTATTGTGGAGTCCTGAATCTCAGCAGCCTGTATACGCAATCACTGATAAGAAAGTCTGACGTTAGAAGGATTTGTTAATCCCGTTCTCTAGGTCTGTAATTTGTCTTAAAGCTTTGCTTCTGAGACGGACTTACAGAAATTGGAGGTCACAAAAGTTAACATAATAAAAAGAAGCTGTGTACACCACATATTCTGCATTAGCAATTAGTAATGGTGTTCTTCAGTCCTGAAATATGATAAAAAGCACTGCATCCTGAACAGGAAGAGTAAGCCAAATCAAAAGACTTCACTCATTGCTTGAAAACAAGCTGAACAAGTAAAGTTGGTGTATTAAACTATCTAGAAAAGTGTTGCAGACTTTTGCAGACAAGTCTTGCTGGATTTTAAAGGCAAAGACACTTTTTCTTGTCTTGAAAGACCTACACATATCAGTTCTGTCTCCAGTTCCAATAAAAATGGGTAGAAATCTTGAAGATACTTAGCTTCCTCCTCCATATGCCTTCTCTGAGTCTGAAAGAGTAAGATGCCAACAGTATGCAGAATATACGGGTTTGAATATCATTTTTGTACATAAGTGGATTTCTGACATGACTCTTCCTTTGATTAAAAGGAAGTCATAGTAGAAGCCTGTCTGTATCTTGAAAACTGGTAATGATCTTGTTCCATTTTTACCTGTAAATACCTGTATCCAAAGTTCTGCAATAACAAACTTTTCAAAATTTATGTTTAGTGGTCACATTTCTTCCTGCAAAGTATTGCATTTAAGTTTTGGAGCTAGTAATCACAACTGCTGTGTTTCATTAGAGTGCTCCTTTTAACTGCTCTGTAACTGAAGCATCCTGTAGCCCTATGTATCCTAATTCTTCAAAATTTTGTAGACACCTATGTCTAGAGATACCTCTGTTCCTGGTTCCCCAACTGGTAAAATAGTAGTAACACTTCCTTTTCATTATTAGTTTCATGCTTTGTCTGTCCCAGTTCCCTTCTAAGCTCTTTGTGAATTACACAGTGACCGACAAGGACAGTGAAAAGATTTAGTTGAAGTAAGCAATATTATTGCATCTCAGACCAGGAGGCTGCATAAACATAAATTCACATTTGTTCTGGAGAGAAGTAAAGCCATCATATGTTGGTGAGAGCATTTGAAAAGTGTAATGGCAGCTCAGTTTCATAATGGAAGCTTCTAAAAGAGAACATAAAACAAATGACTGATGATAAGAAGTCTTTGAACCAAGGCCTCTTGAGTAGCATTGCCATTCCTTTATTTCCATCCATTCTTATCTTTTCTTGCCTCCTCTTCAGTTTATCTGTTCCCACAGTTCCTGAAAGGAATTTTATTTCCAGCAAGCAGCTTGCAGCCTGGAGCCTGTAGTTACTAAGTAGATCCCATATACCTTTCCCTCCTTGTCACAATTTTGAACTATGTGAGGTATGAAGGGAATAGGATTTCCCAAACTACTTCAAGAAATTGTTACCACATAATTGAGTTAAATTCAAATTAACCAGTTTTAGCAGAGTGAGTCCCAGGGGCAAGAGCCCCATTCTTATTAGTCACATGGATCATTCACAGCATTGCAAAAACCTTTTGCAAAGTAGTCAGCTAGTATGTAACTCAGTGCTGGCTACAAGGGAGTACCCCTTTCATTTGGTGCCATTTGCAGTCTAACTGAACATACATTAGCATTGTTTCTTTCAAAATCACACTTGATTTTACAGTGTTACATTTCTTTGTATTTACTTCACATCTCTGAATTTTCCCAATAGCAAATTAGATGATCCTCCACAAATGTCACAGCAACATGGGCAAACAGCTGTTTCGGTTACAGATACATTTACACTGTGCATGTGCACAAGCAAGAACAGAAGCAGCAAACACAGGATGAGATAAATGATGCATGTAGATAGATATGGTGCATCCACATTAGCATGTGATATAGTTTGGCACATCACCAGGATTACCATGTATAAGCATGCTGGAAATCTGAGATTTGTAATAGTTAGATGACACCAAAGTTTAAGTTCTGCGTCATTCAAAGAAGAACATCTCTACAAGCAGCAATCTCCCTAAGGCTGTGGTCTTCCCATGCTGCATTCTCCCAACCATTTAACACCAATACAGGGTAGAGGTATCAGAAATTGGGTAGCAAAAGAATTCTTCTGTGATAAGAATCTTGATTTTGACTCCAGCTGATCTACTTTTCCCAGTGTACTTCTGATGGAATACAAGCAAAACAAACTTGCACAGCAGGCTTGTTGTTTCCTAGGTAGCCATGAAGTCTCGCCATGAGATTTGCCACAACCCACATTACTGAGCCAGCCCAACCATGGCCATTGCCCAAGCACTAAGATTTTAAAGGCCTCCAGGAGCTTCACTACAAGAGTCCAACTCCTGAGCTCAGAGGGGGGCATTCCAATTGTTAAGAGCCTCAAATCTTAGGAAGCCAAGATTTAGTGGTCAGTTTTGCAACTTTCTAAGCAAAATGTTTCCATTGTTACAAAAAAAAAAAAAACCACAAAAGAAACAAACAAAAAACACTTAAAAAAAGAAATAATTACATTTCTGTGATACTCCTCAGGTGCCCCACCATATTCATGCAAGACAGCAAGGCCAGAGGTGATGGCCTCTCCTTGCACAGCCACTCAGTATGATCATAGTTGTCATAAATTCAGGGATTTTTAGAATAATGTACTGTGACAAAATGAAATACTGGATCAGCTGAAGTGTCTTTGGCAAGAGAAATTCCACACTTATCTTTTAATAGTATTTTTAGTCTGTGCTTTAGAAGCTATTTTTGCTATGGACTAGAAGGGCTGTAGCATGTACATTTCTGTCAGCAGAACCATAAACATATGAAAGTGTGACATGCCTCGAATGTGACATAAAAAAGGTAAAATTAAATTCCAATGTGATATCTATAGTAGACAATATTGAGGAATCTGAATATTGATTCTGTGATACATAATTCCATGGAAGAATAAATGAACTCGTAAATAGAGATATTGTAAAGAGCATGACCTAAAGTAAAACTACAATTATGATGCATTAATATTTAATTTGAATGTGTACTTCCCAGGGGAAAATAAAAACAGAAATACATTGCCAGTATGTAAACCACTACATTAATTTTACAGTCACAAGCCACAGGAAAGTTTAATGCTGTAACTTACTGGCTTGGTCATTAATAAAATTTTAAACCATTATCATTTCTAGCGGGTAAAGTAAGCATGCAGAATAAACACCCTGAAACTACCTAAAGGAACATGTCCCTCTCTGTTTGTGATGGATGCTAAGATTGGGTTATATTTAATGCTACTTCAAATAAAGAAGCTGGAATGTGATACTGCATACAGCCTTTTGGCCAGCAGAGCTGTAGGAGTCCAAAATAATGAGGCCGAGGTTTATAATTCCAGCATTCCATAATTCAGAGTTTGTTCAGTTGTAAAAATAATTACACCCCAAAATTGTAAGTGTTGTTACCTCCCTGGTAATCAGTAGCTTATTTAGAGCCAAACTTGAAGCAGCTAGTATGTGTTTGGCTTTTCAAGAGTTTTAAAATCATTTTCATAATTCATTTTCAAGTCATAGCTGGGTTACTGCAAAACACAGGAAATGTTACTTGGAAGCCAGGCAAATAGTGGCTTCCTTTGGGTCTGAAGGAAGCAGGAAGCATGCAGAGCCATGTCTGAGCCACTGTGGTAGAACAGCAGAAGGCATCTGCAGAAGGCATTTCTCTGGCATTTTTCTCTTTGACTGAGCAGCTTCTAGTGGCTTCAGCAATTTTCTGCTTAGATGCCAGCAGCTTCTCTGGGAAGCTGGGAATCAGCTGAGCACAGTGTATTTTTAACTCTTCCTTATCTCACGCTGCTGGCCTGGCAGTGATGGCAGCCACATCGTGATTCATCTCCTCAGCCTCTCACCCAGCAGTGGGGCCAGGCTGCTGCTCTGACCTACTGGCTCAGCTGATTGGCTTCCCTTCTTGCCCACTAGCACTCCTCAGACCATTTCCACAAGCACACGTAAATTTAGCCCCATAACTGACTTCAGCTGTCTTGATATGTTAATTTCCAAATGTTGCTAGAGCTCTCAGAATGTGTATCTCTTGATGGGGCATCTTGGATGACAAGCTGGTTTGATGGAGGTGAATAATAAAGGACATTTGTGTGTTACAGATATTTTTACAGGTAACTTTCCTCTGATATTTTGACATAGCTACTGTCTTATATATTAAAAATATAATTAAAAATGGAATAACACACACACACATACAGACACACACACAGAAGTCCAGTTTGGTTTACTGTTTAAAAAGAATTAATTCAAGTCTGAGATGAAGATGTGACTCAGGTCTCCCATTATCCCTCCAAACACAACAGTTTGTTTTTCTGGAGTATTTGGTTTTGTCTGGAAATGCACTGAAGTGAAAGTTTTACCTAGCCAAGGCTCAGATTCTCGTGACAGCTCTGAAGAAAGGAAGCAGTCAACGTTAACTTTAGTATCTTTAAAATTTAGCTAGGAAAGATTGTCAGAGGAGAAAAGTCTTTGACTGAATCTTTGCTTACCAACATATTCCTTTCTGTACAGAAACATGAGCTCTGCTGGCCCAGAAGGAAGGAAAAAGATGAGAGAATGTGATGGCCTAATTGATTCTCTTGTGTATTATATTCAAGGAGCTATTGCAGACCACGAGCCTAATGACAAGGTATTCTTTGAGATGAAAGGTCTTGTCCTAGGGGAAAACCAATGTTCAGAAACAGTTGTGATGTAATTGCCAAACTTATTTCCAGAGCTTTTAGAACTGCCACCAAAGGTGTAAGTCCAGTAAGAAGCTTTTTGAAGTATTTATATCCTGGAATCTAAAAGAATAACATACCTTAGCCTTGGGAAAATATTTTCAGAAACATCAGAGAGAGCTAGAAACTTCTGTCTCATTTTAAAAGTTACATAAAATCACAGCTTTCAGAGAAAACACCTAGAAAATCAGTACTATCAGTTTAATTGTCTCAGGGAGGTAGCTAGCTAGAAGCTTAAAAAATTAATCTGGTTACTCTCCTGTATATACTTAGTGCTATATACCCCTTAGGAAATGAAGAACCTAAATCCCTTTGGGTGGCACTGTAATTAACGAGCTTGCATCATTTTGAATGGGATTCATTTCTCTAAGGTATAGTTATACTTGCTGCATAAGCTAGTAACTACAAGGACATAGACGCCTCCAGAGGCCAGTTTCTTTCATTGTCGTCCTCCCATCATTGCCTGCAGATAAACCCTGAACATTGCTTAAACAAGGTGCTTGTCTTAAAGCTGGGTGAAGTTGGGTGAGAAGACCAGCCGTCACTCACGAGAAGGTTAGCCTCAGCAAGTGAGGCACTTCTAGTGTTCCTGCTATAACTTGTGCTGTTTAGTGGCAATTACTGCACATTTATAGCTCTATTCTAGGATTAGTTACTTGAGCTTCTCCATCTCCCTGTATTCAGTGCCATTAGCTTCAGGGAAAACACAGCACATTATGTTTGTGCCAGTAAATCCCAGCTGCATTTTGTCTTAAAACCACTCATTCCTTTTACTTTCAAATGAGGAGGGACTGGTAATAAAGCTATTTGCCACTAGCTCATCACTGAGAAATTGTAGACCCAATCTTAGCTGTGCCGACAAAGGCACATATAGTTTAAAAAAGCATTCTAGCTTCTTCTTTAGGAAAGATATAAAATTTCCCTTTTGCTGATGCTACAGTGTGGTGCGTACGTGATCGTCTTTACTGTTAAGCTCTTAAATAGTCCTCCGCACACTTCTGGTCTGTGCCAAATAGCACTAGCCCAAACAATTCCCAGGCACAATTCAGGAATTATAATGTCCCAGGACCATTTCCAACAGGCATGCACCCTGCTCTGAATACAAGCCATGTGTGCCAGTTGGCCTCAGTGCTCAGGAACATCCTAGGGCATGTTTAATTCATGAGTGTAAATGCAGTCTTGTGGATCACTGGCACAAAGACTAGCTCTTCTGCAAGCCATTAGAAGCTGCAGTTAGTTGCTGAAGGTTCAAAAATGAAAGCTCTTCTCGAGTCTATGCATGTCCCTTCATCATATGCCAAAGCTTTCAAGATTTCTATTCTTTTGTTGTTTTAGGCCACAGAGAACTGTGTGTGCACTCTTCACAATCTTTCCTACCAGCTAGAGATAGAGCTCCCTGAGAGTTATGCCCAGAGCATATATATGCAAAGAAGAAATACTTCTAGCAATGATAAAACACCGGGCTGTTTTGGAACACGAAGCAGAAAAGTAAAAGAGGTAAAGCATATGTTTAGTTACATCTCATCTTGTCAATCAGCTGTAGCAGCTTCTGGAGAATAAAGATGTAATCTGCTTAGCAATGTGTTATTGATGTTATCTAGTAATGTGACACTTATTTGCCCCAAAAATGCAAATTTATAATAACACCCATAGCAATTCATTGTTTCATTAGATGAGGAATACTGCCACTCAATTTCATCACCTCTGATGGTATCGAACTGGTACTGTGCACGGCAATTGTGCAAGTGCCCTACCAAAAAGTGGGTGTTGTGGCAGTTTCACCAGTAAAACCAGCACAAGGTGACTTGCCACTTCCATGAGTTGCCAGCATTTGGGCTACTTCAGGACCTCTTCTTTTGCATGTAGTACAGATCACAAGTATTCTGGTAGCAAGGCATTCTTGGAGGAAAGCAGGTATTAACGGAAGGTAGAAGTGAAAGAAAAGGATTTATGACCTTTCCTCACCTATTGGTTTTGCTGGAGTGTATTCTGCCTTCTCCTGTTCCATCCACAGTACAGTTCTAGCTGGCCATTTCTGTTTCTCCTTGGTCTCAGCCCCTAGGGTCATTTGCTGAGAGATAAGAAGCAGCTTCCCCTGCACCTATCTCCTCTTTTTTGGATGGAGAGGCCAGTATAGTTAAATGTTGAAATTTTACATGTTGTCATCTGAGCTCACAATTTGAAAATCTATGTATAACTTGCTCATAGAGAGTTACAAAATGGCTAGTTTAGTTTGTGATGCATTAAGACATACAAGGTCAGTGTTTCTAAAGGCTTGATCTGTTTGCATGTTTAGAAGCAGCAGGACACACCGCTACCTGAGGAAAAGAGCAATCCCAGAGGTGTTGAATCGCTCTGGCATTCCACACTGATTAGGATATATCTCTCCTTAATAGCAAAAAGTACCAGAAACTATACCCAGGAAGCATCCTTGGGAGCTCTTCAGAACCTCACAGCTGGCACTGGACCAGTAAGTCAGCTTTTTATTTTTTCTTGTTTTCTTATTCTTAATGTGACTGCATTTTGTTCAAGGCTGCAGTGCAACATGCTCACTGCACTGAGCTCAAATGACCACTGATGAGTCACCAGCTAGCAGACATGATCAAGTAAATCAAAGAATATTGAAGGGAAAGTCATAACCAGCAGTGAAGCTATTTCTTGCTTGGCAAATAATGATGCTTCTCACCCTGTGTACTCCTCCATGTGTGGAATTTGCTAATTCATTGCACAACAAGGGATGAGTAGATAGATGTTAAAAGCACCACAAAAGTGGTTTCATGGAATATAATCAGTCCCATGGGGAGAAGAAAGCTTTGACACAACCATAGATCACTTTTGTGGTGAGGAAACTAATGACTTTTGTCTGATGAACTGGCCAAAGAGGACATGGGAGAAAGGGCTTGAAACTTCTTTTATATAACCTACCTTTTCTATTGCAGCTTATATGTAGCTCTGGATTTAAACTATTTTAAACATACTTAAATTGATGTAGAGAACCTGCTGTGGGTTTTTATGAGGCTATGCATTCATGGTAATGACACACTATCGCCACATGCTGTATAACAGATGCCGTTTTCAGTGGCCCGGACTGTTGTTCAGAAGGCAAATGGCCTTCCAAGTATTCGAACTATGCTACATGTAAGCCACCCAACAGTAAAGAAGACAGCAGTCTCACTGCTCAGGAACTTGTCCCGCAACACCTCTCTTCAAAGTGATATAGGTGAGCAAAGACTCATTGTCTCTTGGGCTTCCTCAGCGTTCTTTGCCTTTAAGTTTCCTTCTTTAAAAAAAAGAAATGTGCAAAAAACCTGATAACATGAGTTTAGTAGATTTTTAGGGCAGATACTTGAAGTCACTATACAGGGCTGAAAATTAGAGTTTTGACTAAGAAAGACTCTAACCTCAAGTTTTTGCTAAATTCTGTGTTCCTCATCAGAGACTTTCATTGATGTTACTTTCAAAAATACATAATGGAAATAAAATCTATACAGATTTGGAGAGGGAGTTTTTCTTCTGCTTAAAATAGGGTAAAAGAGAGTGAGTCCTGAGTTCTGTATTGCCACAGCTATGTAATCCTTTGCAAGAAATCATACAGCATCTGTAATTCTTCAAGCAAACACTGTATTTTCTTCTTTTAGACAGAAAGCTTTGTAATCTTGCGGTTCACACAGGTTTTATGCATAAGCTTTTTGAGAATGGAAGCTAGAAGGTGGTACAAGGAAGATAGCTCAGGCTTTTTAGAGGACCTTATTTCTAAAATATTATGATTATTTTCAGATCAGAAGCCATTTCTATTCTGAGTAGTCTCATTTCAATTTAATGTATATTTGAATTTTTTGCTGCTTATGGGATAAAATCAAGTCACATTATTTGTTTTACTTTGTTCCCACCAAAGGGGAGGAGATGTGGAAATTACAGGCATACAGCTGGTTCATGGGGGAGATTAACCTCCAGAATTCTGCAGAACAGTCTCTTGGGCAGTGTTTAATCCTTAGAGAGCACTCCCTATTAATGCAAATACTGTAACATGTTGTTGGGTTGATTTCAAAGGGATAATCCATATGGTGTTAAAAATTACAAGTGGTGAATCCACCAGTAAAAGTATGCATTTTGTTTCTCTTCTAACTCATAGCTAAAGAAGTTTTGCCTGATTTGGTCTCGATACTTCCTGAGACAGTCCCGGGGTCTGATATTGTCTGTGAAACCACAGCATCCATCTGCTACACCTTGTACAATCTGACACAGAGCAGTTCACACAATGCACGGCTTCTCCTGAGTGCTGATGGCCTACCAAAGATTATTACTATCAGCATGAATGACAGGTAAGATGGTTGAGATGCCTTCTCCTCTCCATTCTACTTTCCCTGGGAAAAAAAAAGAAACTGCATCCTCTGCCACTTGGAGGATAAAACCACTGCATTGCAAGGTACAAGACAGCTTAAGCAAGTGACTGTGATGTCAGTAAAATTGCACATATTTGGAAATACGGAAAAAACCTCTTATAGCAACTGTTCCATCCACAGCTAAATTTGCCATGTTCCAGCGTTTTAAATAACTCTTTGGAAGATAACTGCACAACATTATCTATGGTCTGATATATACAGTGACTGACCAGCAGATCTTATCTGTCCCCAGAAAATTTCTATCTTTCCTGTTCCTTGTAACATAGTCCTGATAATCTTTATCAGTAAAGTGCAGGGATACATTTTACAGAACCTACTGAACTGTACTTTAAAATATGTTTATAAAGTGGCATTTTAGAGAATAGATTTGAAATTCCTGTAATTATTCTTTAATATGTCAACACATGCAACCAATATTTACTCAAAAGTATTAATTAATGAATTTATGAATATGAATAATTATTCTGTCTTCCTCCCTTTTTACAAAATGGTAGAGGAAATTCATCTCAGCAAAGGAAGCCCTCATGAAGTCCTGAATACTTTAAATCCCATCTAACTAACCCGAGATTTTACCTGCTAGAAAGATCCTTTCAGATGCTTGTTATGCTGAGGTGTATTTTCCTCAACTGAAAATTTCTAGTATGATAGCTGCTCTAAGATGAAGGCTATAAAGTACTTAATTTCTCCCAAATTTTGAAGAATTAGTCAAGTAGGGAGTCATGTTTCCTTTTTTTTCAGTAGTCAGGACAGCATGAAACATGCTAGAATACCTGAAGAGCAGTAAACCAGCACTTAGGAGGAAAGAGGCAGAAAAATGCTACAAGGTTACATTTGCTGAAGTCTGAATATGCGCTGTGATTATGACATGGGAATTTAAAATGTTTTATCATTCTTTTTTCAAAACTGCAGTAACGTGTTCAGCAAGGCTAGTAGGGCTGCTTCAGTCCTCCTCTACTCCTTGTGGTCACATACCGAT
This sequence comes from Pezoporus wallicus, assembly GCF_028554395.1. Lineage (NCBI taxonomy): Eukaryota > Metazoa > Chordata > Aves > Psittaciformes > Psittacidae > Pezoporus > Pezoporus wallicus. The sequence continues at coordinate 6,720,257 of NW_026642179.1, read as the reverse complement.
CTTCACAGCGCTTACAAAAAGGTAAGATCTGGGTTGGAACAAAGATATGTAATCTGTTCTTTCGGACCCAGAACCCTCTATTTGTCCTCTGGGGCCCTTAGCACTTCTGCACTGTTAAGAAACAGCCTATGATAGGATTTCAAGTGGTCTCCGAATTTGGTGTTCCTATTACTTGCACATAATGCTGCACAAGTAATGCGTGCCCTTGATTTTTTGCTCGTCTTTGTTCATGTTCTTTCCTTCTGTGGTTTTGTATCCACTGGCTAAGTTTCTGAAAAATGTTGCTGCTGCCTGCCAGAAGTGTCAGATGGTGAGAAGTGATGCGCAGTAGGTGTCCGTCCACCTCTGACTGAACCAACCTGACACACAGGGCTAAGGTGCCAGAAAAGCAAAGGAAGGGCGAGGCAGCTTCCTGCTGTAAAACCAGAGCAGTCTTGTTCTTGATGTTTGTATGGTCTGGGTGTTAGTTATATTCAAATAAAAAGCTACCACCTGGCAAAGGTGTTGGCAAACGTTCACTGCCACAGTCAAAATCAAACAAAAAATGACCAGCACGAGTCAGCCCACAAGCCAGCTTGTGTCTTTCCTGTTGAAGCTCTAGGACTGCTTTTTTCAACACACAGTGGGGTTAATTTCAACCTACCTACCTTCAACCTGCATTTCAAACTGTTTTCATTCCTTGTTCTCTTGCTGTCCAGTATTTCTGACACCTAAAATTCCCAATTACCTAAAATTATTCAATTTTAAAAGCTCTAGGCTTTAGCATTTATTACTCAGCTTATTTCTTCTTGTAGATTTTTTGTTAAAAATTGCTCAGAAAAAGTTACTTAGTGTAGTATCCTTTAAGAGTGTTGCATCACACTCAGCAAGTACACTGCCCCGCAAGCCAGAAAGCTGCTTTCGAGGAAAAGGGTGCCCTACCTATATAATCTCTAACTTGATTTTTTTTGTCTCTGCTTGTTTTCAACTATATTCCTGACTTTAATGTACAGCAATATCCCTAATGACACAAATTTTTTGAAGTCACAGGTGCATACAGCGGGTATGCCTGTAAGACACATTTGTCAGATCTGAGTTTCAAAAAATACTGATTACTTGCTGTTCTTGTGCAAATTGGGTCCCTTTAGAGATACCAGGTATGGCACTAAAAACTGCAGGCCAAGCAAATGGCTAGATGTTTTTGAAAAGTCAGTCTAATAAGCAACAGAAATCACTTGATCAAACGAGGCTGATAAAACCCTGAGTCATTTTGGCATTGCCCTGTAGTCTTTGTTCAGATAGTATTAATCTCAGCTGACATTAGTCACCTAAGAGTTAGGAGTCTGTAGAACTGACCTAGAAGAATAAGCTCCTGCTACAGTCAGTGGACAGAGTTAAGCAACTCCAGTGATTCATCGTCTCTCCTATCAGAGATTCCTGTTCTGTCTCTGCTGATTGCAAAAGACTCTGCCTAGACCCCCCCACCATGGCTCCATATCTAGCTTTTAGGCTGCTGAACCCACCTTCCCTTGCAGAATTGGTACTGAAGATAATGAATTACTCTGTTTCTTTCATTCCAAAGGCTGACTTTAAGAAGGCAGATTTCATCAATACCCGGACCACAAAAGCCTACAACTCACTAAAAGATTGAATCAGAGCGTAACACCACTGGAGACAAGTGAGATCATATGTCAAGTTAACATGACTATCTTCACGCAGTTGGTGTTGCCACCATGAACCAGGAAGTATCTCAGAGAAAAAAAAGAGGCTGATTTTATATAAGACTGGAGTGACCAGAAGATAGCTGTTTTGTGGTTTTAATCCTAATAACCTTGTAATCACTGTATATATCAATATCAGAATAACCAAAGATGGATTCTTCAGAATGTCTGAGGTGACATTTCATCCAGGTTTATCACCATTCAGTCAGAGCTTCCGATGTCTGTCTTTAGTCTAACAGGCATTTATACACAGAGGTTTGAAATGCTAATTAACAGCAAATTCTTTTCAGACTGTTTTATACAGATAGTTTTCTACAGTAGATAAGCATCAAGTGCACTGCTCAGGAGATAATAGTTTTTCACTCTTTTGTTTCTTCCCGCATGCTGAATAAGAATCTCCAGATTCTGTGAGTATACACAATGAGCTGTTTCACTACCTGAATTATAAAAGCACCTATGAAGTTAAAATGATTATTTTTGTATTGCTTGTATTCAAGAGCTCACTGGTTCTTAAGTCTCTTTCCTTTGAGATTTCATTAGCAACAGCAACAAAACTGATTTTAAATAGGTCTTATTCCTTGCTTCTCTTATCCTCCTTAACATGGCTCTTGGATTTAATAACTGTGTCCAGAAAGGGTTTTTTGATTAGAACCACTGTGTTTCAAACACTATGTTTCAGACACTTTGGGCTGAACTTAGAACCATCATTCTTTGCAAGTTAGTGGCAGCATTATTTGCCAGTGATTAAGTGATTATTTTAAGAAAATTGTATTTTCAAAACAATTCTGTTGGTAATCTGTATACAGTAAAGGAAGTAAAGTCTTGCCTTTATTTTTTAAGTAATATATACACACATACAAGAGGTTAGGCTTCATGCTGCTTAAGAAATTCATCTGATCCTGCTTCACATTCTCTCACTTGAAATCATCATCCTCCCTACAGCAATTATGTGCAGTGTGATAACTGAAGGACTGTGTTTGCACATGTGGGAATATGTAACAGGAGGAGAAAAATTCCAAAGTGCCTAAAGTCTGTTTCCCTCAGAGAGGGAAAAAAAGCACTAAAAAAAAACATTTGGTACCTTCCATAAGCAAGTTTTATCTTAATAAATGAGTAGTTTAATTGTCTGTTATACCAATAGGAAATTTATATATAAATATGTAAACCTCTGTGGATTGGATTATCATCTGACATGATCTGGCATTCCTCTTCTGAAAGCAGGGAAATAAGCTACATTCATGGCGACAACACTTTGGCATATGTATTTACAAGCCTTCTTGCATGGACAGAGCCTGTCCTGTACCCCCATGTTGAACTGCTGGCACAGGAGCTATTGCAGCTGTTCTTATCCAGAAAGGGATGCATAATCCTTAAAGTAGGGACCTCACTGGGGAGACCATCACTTCACTTTGACACTCCTGGCCAAAGGTCTAGCTCAGAAACTTAACCAAGAGCAAATTGTGACATTGCACTATCCAAACATATTTTGAATATCAGGGAGCTAAATTCTGCTGGTAGATGCACATAGTTCTCACAGGGTTCCTAGGAAGTCCCACACGTGCCTACAGAACAGAACATGTCCTGGGGAGGTAAGCAAACAACCCTGTTTTCCCATCACAGATCATTTTCATAGGCCTGTTAGTCCTACGCATTCGCTTTGAATAACTCAAATCAAATGCATTCCAGTAAGAGGTTTTAAAAATACTAAATTTTTCTTAGGAGGTCATTTTCAAAATACTCCAGGTCCAAAAACAACACAGAGAAAGGGAACTTACAGCACCGCATGTGGAGGAAATTGTTTTTGTAATTTTTTAAAATATGATAGAAAACAGACAATTAAAATCTATTTTTTTTTCTTCTAACTTGTTAACCTAAGTAATACTGCATATGCCATGAATGAATAATCACCAGAAAACCTGGACAAGTCTACTTTTACTGCTCAAAAGTTAGTAGTAGGCAAAACTAATATATGAAAAGTAACCCTGAATATGGAGTAGCATGGGAATGAAGAACGGCAGACTAAAGATCAGAAAGGGGACTTTTAGAAATGGTTTCATCCTGTGAAACAAAACACCAATGCTGGGCATTTTTAAATGTCCTACTTAATATGTCTATCTCCCCGTATGATGTCCCTAAGAAGGGGATGCAAACGTTTTTTGGGTTGTTTCTATTGATTCTGTGGTATTAAAGGTCTTTTCCAACCTAAATAATTCTATGATTCTATGACAGTGTTCCTTTAAAATCAAAGCAGTGTTCAGAAGTCACAAAGGAGTATATTAGACCTGGCAACAACTGAAAGCCATAAACAGAAATGAGGAACAGTGACACACCTTATTATGACTGATCTCCTACTTGTATGTAATCAAAAACATTTCACAGTACTCCAAAGAAAGCAAAGAATGTTAGTCAGAGAAATAATAAAGTGTTTTCTCTAATGCAGAAATCTGTCTTTGGTCTTCGTTGTTATTCATGGGATGCAGTAAATGTATTTTCAAGTCTTAGCCCTTCCTTTAAAAGGGCAAATTCATTTTAAAATTAAATCTAGAAACTTATACTTTTCTAAACCAGGAGGGTGCTACTGGAGGCAATCTGTGTAATGCTCTTGTGGCATCAGACTGCTCCTGCAAATAACTTGTTTTTATTTACAAGATCTGTTAAAGCTTTCTTTGTCTAGTGTTGCTGGCCTACCAGAGCACCTCGCATCTTTAGCCTTCACTTCCCTTAAACTGGTGTTTGTCAGTAAACTTTACCATGGGCCATATTACCACTGGAGATCTCAAACATACTCAGTCATCCTCACCATAGTCTTGTACTTGGGAAATATAACCTTCCCACTTGCTCTTTTACAGAAAGGAGATTTGACTTCAAACATAGTGGGTAGAGTCCAGAAAGTTTTTGGCTGAACGAGGAACTGACCCCAGGTCTTCTGATCTTGAGATAATGTTCTAACCACAGCCCAGTACAACTACCTTTCACTGAACTGTTTTAGTAGAAACCATTAATTAGTATGGATAATGTTGTAGTAGGTAACAGTAAACATAGACATTAATTCATTGCCAGAGAATTAGTCATTCCTTTCCTCATTTCATCTCCTGCCCTTCTTCTGCTGTCATTGTGCCTAAATGTTAGTGCTTTTTCTTCTCTCTCCCTTGCTAAATAGAATTAATCTATGTAAAATATTACATTATATTGTGCACTGACACGGGGTTTGCGTTACTTGGCTTTTTTGTAGGGTTTGTCTTTTGAGTAGGAATATGCTGTCCATTAAAAAAGGTTCAACCCTCCCTTCTGGGCATATACAAAACTGCAGGTGAGATGAAGTGGCACCATCATGAACCACAATACAAGAATCCAGACCTTTCACTGGTTACTGCTAGCCTGGCAGTAGGTCCTCAAAAGGCAACTCATTAAAGCTGAGAGTATCTCAGGCTGCCTGTCTGCTTCTTACCATGTTTAGCCCTTAGGCTCCAGCTTGCCAGAAGCATTATGTGTTCTTGTCTTTAGAGTTCAGGACCAAAAAGACTTAACAGTATCCCTTCACACCCCTCTTGGAGAGTGGTTAATGAGATAGCCCAAGGAGCACAGTCACGAGGTGAATCACGCACAAGCTGTGCAAAGTTGTGAGACTGATATTTCCCAAGTTATTTCAACTCCAGCAGATGCTCTTCCATTCTTTTACTTTAATTGTTACTGATTAAAACCTCAGTTTACATTCCTGACTCATACTCTAGACCCAGCCATCGAGATAATATGACCTTAAGCCATCATCTAATATGAGACAAAGATCTGGAAAGAGCAGCAGAAATCAGAATGGAGAAAATGCACGTTTGAGCTTAACATCACAGTGCATCAAGGACAAGGCTTGAAGAATCAGGTGTTAATATAACTATGTGAGTTTACACCTAGCATATTGTTTTAGATGCTGCATGGCATCTACCTGTTGAAAATGCAGCAGGGAGATTTGTACAAACATATCGAAGACATAAAGGGTTTTATTGCAGATAGCATACATAGGCCAGGATTTTGCAATTCTTTACAGTCATACTTTAGATATTTTAATAGGTTTGCATATGATGAGGAAATAAACCCATTTTATCTCATTTCACATGTTAAGAGACAAAAACATTTAACGTACATATTAGAGGTATTGTCAGCTCAGGATCAGAAATTAAAGTTTGCTTGCATCCTTTCTTCCAGCATGGTGTCCAGTGTGACTGGAAAGAATTCAAGTTTAGGAACTTGACATTTGCTACAAGTTTTTCTGTTATTCAGCCTAAGCTCCCATTCCCATATTTGTATCCTGTAATTCTTAATGACCTTTCAGACCAGCCTAAACATCCACATATACAGACAAAGGAAAAAAAAAAAGAAAAAAAAAAAAGGAAGCAGGCATTTGCCTTACATGTCTTTAGCAGCTACAGTTTAGAGCCAATATTTTGAGCCGAATCCCCACAAGGTATCAAGGCCTTCTGAGCATGCCCATGGTCACAGAGCAGGCATCACCATGACCATGAAGGGGAGCAGGGACACGAGCTGCAAACACAGTGCCTGTCATTAGCCTCTTTTTTTCCATGCTGAACACATATTCCCCCTAAAATTGCACAAGACCCTCTCTTACCTATGCCTTTGTTTTGCAATCTCTAAGCTGTAACCAGCTATAGAACTATGAACCAAGCTGCCATCCCTCACACTTTGAAGGGTGTTGGCCTCAAAAGTCTCCAGCCTCCTTTTGCTTTCTGAGGCTCAGAAATACACCAGTATTTAGACATCTGGGAGCCCCTGTAACTTAAATTAGAGACTTAGGTCTCCCTCAGTTCTGGAAAGATTTAAGAGCATTGTTTGACCTACACAAATACGTCTTATTTTGTGTTCACTAGGAACTGAAATAGCCAAGCCTGAGCCACTGGGCGAACACAAAAAATAAGAGCGAAAGGGGCTTTTTTAGCTGCTGCCCGAGAGGGTAAATATCTTTCAGAAAGTTCAGAAACTTTCTGAAGCCCATGAAGGTCATAAAATAATGGGCCCCAGCCAGAATAGCTATGTTTGGTTTGGAATATCAACAGAATAAATCAGCAGTGTTGTAGTGTCAGTGTTGAACTCTGCTTGGAAAGCACACTGTGCCTCAGGATACATGAGCACACTTGAGTTTAATTCAAAACACTGGACATTGGGCAAAGACAATTAAAAAAAATGTGCACAAGTCTAAGCCCCACACAACTCCATCCAAGGCTGGAGAACATTGGATGTGGCATACAGGATGAATGACCTGTAACAGATTAAAACAGACTGTAGAAAAGAAAGCTGTTGGCTAAAAATAGGAAATAATATGAGGGGAAATACGCTTTTTCATCATAAAACTTCCCCTTTGTAGTAAAAATGTTGCTTGGCAGCTTCATTGGAGTGGATTGTACTGTGCCCTTGTGCTGTAGTTACCTTTGCGTTTGCAGTTACAACACAGTAACAGATAGGGTGCTGCAGAGAACAACGGAGGCTTTCAAAGACAAGCTTTAGCCTTGAGGAGGGACAGGGTGTCCATGCAAACTGTCTGTTTGCAGGTTGGCTTAGGAGTGTTATGCAGCTCTTCTTTAAAATGAAAGCTGGGATTACATGAATTTTAGTCTGTCTTTTCAAAAACTAGAATAAGGATTCTTAAGAAATTTCTTCTTTCCTGATGCTAGGAAAAAACTGCTCTAAACATACGATACATATAGCCATGAAATAAGATTTTATTAATAGGATATTTGTTGTTTTAAAAGCACATGGAAAAAGCTTAGAGTTTTTAAAATAAAGGGAGGCTGTGATGAGAAACCCTGGCCTGATAATATACATGCTGATAAAAAGGAGAATCTACAAAGTAGTATTTGCAAGAAACATTGTTGTAGGGTTTTTAGGGTTTTTTTAATGATACTGCTACTCAACCTGAAAATACTTAAAACCTGGAAGTGAAAAACCGGTGCTTTGGATTGCAGTAATGTTCCTGTAAGTGTTATTGCAAAAGTTTTCTCACAGCTTAAATGGCACAAGGAGATAAAGGAAAATTTGTCTTCTGGTGTGAAGGATTGGAGCAGAGGCATTTGAAAGAGGTATGAGTGCCAGAGCGGTTCATTGAGGAGGGGGCAGGAAAGCCAGAACATGGGGAGGGTGGAAGGGAGCTGGCTTCTCTCTGGTGAGGAGTAAGGGATGCCAAACCTCCAGTGAGAAGTATAACTGAACAGGGCCAAGCAGCAAATACTACACAGGCAAAAAAAAAATGTATGGGCTGGGTAAACTGTGGAAGGCAAAAAGGCCAAGCAAGCAGTGTGGAAAAGGAAGGAGAAATTTCAGAAGCTCTGAAATATGCATGGTGGAAAGCAAGACCGCCTAGATGGTCTTCCAGCGTATCCAGCAAGGAGGACTCAGAATCATAGAATCATAGAATCATAGAATAGTTAGGGTTGGAAAGGACCTTAAGATCATCTAGTTCCAAAATCCCTGCCATGGGCAGGGACACCTCACACTAAACCATGTCACCCAAGACTCTGTCCAACCTGGCCTTGAACACCACCAGGGATGGAGCATTCACAACTTCCTTGGGCAACCCATTCCAGTGCCTCATCACCCTCACAGGAAAGAATTTCTTCCTTATATCCAATCTAAACTTCCTCTGTTTAAGTTTTAATCCATTACCCTTTGTCCTATCACTACAGTCCCTAATGAAGAGTCCCTCCCCAGCATCCCTATAGCCCCCCTTCAGATACTGGAAGGCTGCTATGAGGTCTCCACACAGCCTTCTCTTCTCCAGGCTGAACAGCCCCAACTTTCTCAGCCTGTCTTCATACAGGAGGTGCTCCAGTCCCCTGATCATCCTCGTGGCCCTCCTCTGGACTTGTTCCAACAGTTCCATGTCCTTTTTATGTTGAGGACACCAGAACTGCACACAATACTCCAGGTGAGGTCTCACGAGAGCAGAGTAGAGGGGCAGGATCACCTCCTTTGACCTGCTGGTCACGCTCCTTTTGATGCAGCCCAGGATACGGTTGGCTTTCTGGGCTGCGAGCACACACTGAAGCCAGCTCATGTTCATTTTCTCATCAACCAACACCCCCAAGTCCTTCTCTGCAGGGCTGCTCTGAATCTCTTCCCTGCCCAACCTGTAGCTGTGCCTGGGATTGCTCCGACCCAGGTGTAGGACCTTGCACTTGGCATGGTTAAACTTCACAAGGTTGGCATCAGCCCACCTCACAAGCGTGTCAAGGTCCCTCTGGATGGCATTCCTTCCCTCCAGCGTATCAACCGAACCACACAGCTTGGTGTCATCGGCAAACTTGCTGAGGGCGCACTCAATCCCACTGTCCATGTCAGCGACAAAGATTTTGAACAAGACCGGTCCCAACACCGATCCCTGAGTGACATCACTCATTACCGGTCTCCAGCCGGACATTGAGCCATTGACCACAACTCTTTCTTTGCGGCCATCCAGCCAGTTCTTTATCCACTGAGTGGTCTCAGGAGACCTTCACTGCAAACCTGTCAGGGTTATACTCAATTCCTTCCCCAGTTTGTATGTGGAACACACAAGAAGCTAGAGTGGATATTGCTAAGGTTTAAGGACATTGCTAAGGGGTTTTGTTTTGCAGGTTTCCAAGGTCCTTCACATAGAGCTAGGAAGTCAGCACTGGTCTGCACTTGCCTCTTGTACAGCCACAGCTGTGGCGCAGCAACCTGACCAGTTCTGTGCCTTCTGAATACACAGAATGCATTACACATCCATCAAGGACTTTCTTACTAATTACATCAGTTATTTTCTACTGTTATGAGAAAAAGTGGACAGATTCACCACAGCCTGAGCTTAGGGTTGTAATTAACTTATTGTGGAGGTAATTATGAATAGTAAATGGAGCACAATGAATTCTGTAGTCTACAATATGCTCACCTATAAAAGAAGGGGTATTTAGTACACCTGAAAAGCATGCATCTGTGTTTTAAAGGCAAATTCATGTTCTTCACATCTACTGCAGTGCCTACAGATGCAGATTTGTTAAACTGGCATTAAAAAAGAGAGAGAGAGAAAGCATAAGAACCTGAGGTAGTCTTACCTAAAAAAAGTGTTCACATATAGATTTAAAAGTTGGGCCCTACTGTTGCCATTTTGTGTATTTGTTTCAATGGAAAAGTGCTTTCTCCACAGGGCCAGAGAGCTACCCGACTCACAGCAACCACCCCTGGACCACCCCCGGACCATGCTTTACCCATCTGCTTATGATCATGAATAGGCCCCTTTTTTCTCTCCACTGCCACAGCAAAAGCAATGCTGTCAGCCAGCCAGACGGTGCATGTCACGCTTGCTCCCCTCCAGTGCCTGCTGCACCAGCGCAGGGCACGATGGCACACAGTGGGGATGGCCACGGGGAGCCTTTATGGAGCAGACACTCCTTTGGCAAAGAAGGATTGTTTGAACTAATCTAGGATGGGCACAACATGGCAGACTGGGAGGTCTCTGAGCAGCACAGAGGCTGCTCTCTACCCATCGTGTGGGCACTCTCTCCTTGGGAAAAATCACTTAGCAGTATTGATTAAACAGTCATGTTAACTGCAGTTGGCAAAAGCCTTGGAAAGTACATGTCTGCTCTCAGGTTCTTCATTAAAGTCCACAAACAGCAGTTAGTTGATTCCCAGACGGGAAAGAAATCAAAGTAAATAAGGTGTAGCCCTGGACAATGGTCCCTGATCTCTCGCATGTTTACACCAACCACCAGCAACAGATGTGTATCTTGCCCTGTCGCTGTTTTCACTCATGCAGACTGGTTGTAGGGCCTTGGCTAGAATTTTTTTCTCTGTAGACACACGTGTAAAAAAAATAAATAAAAATCAGTGTAACATTTCAAGCCAGAGAAATCTCTTAAAACGATTCTTGTTAAATATTAAATTCTTGTTAAATGCTCATGGCCCTGCAGTTTGGGCAACAAGATTCTCTCGTGACTGCTAACATCACCACTGGCAAGGTTTCTTTCCTTCACCCTGGGCAGTCCCCAGGATGTTTAGCTCTGGCTGCAAGCAAAGCCCCTGCATGACCTGCTGCCTTCACAAAAAGGACAGCAAATACCCCATAGTTTACACTAACTTCTGCTCTTGCCCTTTAAGCAGAGGCATCTTTACTGGAGTAAGACAGTTTTCTTTTCACATTTGTGTCACTTAACAACAGCTTTTTCAGGTCAAGAAGAGGAAGTCAAAGAGGAAAACAAAAGGAGGGTTTCTGTAAAGATCTTCCCAATATTTTTTCCTCTTTCTATGCCATAACAATAGCTCTTCTGCTGAACTAAGGAAAATACTTTTCCCCCACCCCCTTCCAAGACAAATTAATTAATGTTTTTTTGGGAAGGACTCTGTGCAGCAGGCTTGCTGAAAACTGCACACGTTATAAAGTACAAATCATTTTTGCTTTGGCTTTGAAGACAATTCCTGAAGATGACATCTCACTGAAAAAGTTGAGATGAAAAATAATCCAGCAGTTCCATCTCTGCTCCCACATCAAAGTAGCTCCTCCTCCTGTAAATTGAGTCGTGAAGGCCGGGTAACATATTGTTTATGTTATAAGCGTAATAACATATTATAATAACATTGCTTAGCTCCATAAAACCGAAAAACATTCCCAGACACAGAAAAGTCAGCACAGGGTGGAGGGAAGGGAGGGTCCCAAAACAAAGGATATTGCAAATGTGGCTGGAGAATTTTCTTGCCAAAACAAAGTGAGATACATCTGTTTGGGCCCTTCTTAATTTCAACGGTAGCTGTGTTAATACAATGATTGCTCATGGGTGTACAAGCTCTCCCCAGGTGGGGAGGGTTAAGGTTACGACAATGCAGGAAAAACCCATGGACACACACACATATACACACATTAGTGTTTTGCAGTGTGTCTATATACAAAGAAACCTCCGGGATGGTGAGAAGAAATTTAAGAATATGGGCCCTGTAAGGGATACCCCTAACATAAGGGATATCTCATTGTTGGTGGTAAGAGGTTTGGGAGGCTCCCAGCATTGCTTTCCAGCCTGCAATTTCACTGGAAAGGGATACATCAAAAGATGCAGCCTAGCTCACCAAAACTGTTCATATGCAAGATAATTTCTGAAGGAACAAGAGAGCTGTGACAAACATCTTATACCTGTTTATTATTTCCTGAAGAGCTCTGATGGGGACCATCTTCAGTAATATTGTTCTAGTGGTTGGAGTCCCGTATTTCCCCAAACATACTTCTCAGAAACTGTACTATAATGTCTGAGGTGAGGGTTTGTGGGAATATCCCAGCTCCAATATTTCTCTGTAAAGTGGTATCTAAAAGCTCTGCATGCTCACATTCCCTCTGGATGCCAGGCCATTTAACTATTGCTGACTTTCACACATGGCTGAATTTAGCAGACCATCCCCATCATCAAGTGGCATCACTTGCCACTTTCTCCTTCCCACTGTGACTTTTTCAAACCTGTGAATGCTTCTCTTCGTAGCTCTGACCCTTGCAATTTGCAGGTAAGGAAATACAACAGCTTTCTCACACCTGTGCTGTGCAGTACTTAGTTCTTTGCGCCAGACTTAGAACTGCATCTGCTATAGACATTTCATAGGATGAAGACTGTTCTGAGTCTTAAAAGTCCCCTTATATGAGAGACCTGCCCCCATAAGGAGCATCCTACTCTAAGGGATTTTGAGGGTGTGGGAGGGGTAGTCCTGTGAAAGCCAAGCTTGTAGTTTGACATAAACAGCCTTAGATTGTAAAAAGAAATTAAATTGCGACACCTGGAAACTTCAAGTTCTGTTGAAAGCTGTCTGTAAATGAAGCTGTAACTTCACCCCTCCCCTCCTCCCCCCCACCCCCAGCACTTTAAACCATTTTAAAATCCTTCACAGTCACTGGCCTATAGCTTTTAAATGCCTAAACACAATTAGTTTGGGGGGCTTAGGAGCTTTGCCATCCTGTTTTTCCATAGGTGTTCCACAGACAGGCATGTTTGGGTACAGCATCTACCCTTGTTATCACATACAATATACGTTATGCATGTATCGTTACAGGTGGCCAGCTCTTCCATGCATATCAAATGAACTTGTCACTGTCCAGAACAAACATTCCATTTCTTTTAATATGTATTCTTGCTGGTCTCTTCAAAACACAGGCATGCTGCTCTCACAGCCACACTGCTGCTGGTGGTGCCTGCACTAGACAGAGGATTTGGTCAGGGCTTACTAGAGGAGATACTAGTGATTTTGCCATCCAGAAATATTACAAAAAACCCTGAAAAAGTGTAAAAATACCTTCAGGTTTGGTTATGAGTATTATTCAAGAGAAGCAGGCTATAAGTTTTGCAAAAACAAGATTCCTAGGAAAACTCTGACCTTCCTAAGGAGTGGAAACAAGACTAACCTGTGTAAGGATCTACGACAGGGACACCCTCACCATGACACTCAGACTCAAGCACTGTGTCAACAGAGATTTCAGCGTTCAAGCACTGCAGATCTCTGTACTGGGTGTGGAATAACCCCAGACATCAACGTCAGCTGGGACTGACCATCTGGGCAGGTGACCTTGGGAGTTACAGTGGAAATCAAATGAAAAATTGAACCAATAGCACACTTACATTGTGAATTGGAGAAATGGCGCAATGGGCTATGTTTGGAGAAGCATGGCTAGCAGACCAAGGGAACTGGTTACCCTTGTTTGGCAGGGAGTAACACCACATTGGAGTCCTGTGACTTGAACCCTCCTAGATCAAGAAGAGGGATGCCAAGAAGCTGGATCTACCAAGGCAGTAAGAAACATACAGCACATAAACTGTAAGAAGAGGTTGAAGGAAATGGGCTTGTTTGACCTGGTTAAGAGGAAGCAAAGCAAGGATGTAAAGCAACCTATAAGTACTTGAAAATAAGTTCCAGAGATGACAGAACCAAACTTGTCACAGCAGTGATAGGTGGTGAATCAAGGGGCAACAGGGCATCAGCATCATGCTGAGGTTCGGGAGATTTGGATTGGGCATTAGCAAAAGACTTATCAGGACAGTGAAGCCATGCTAGAAATGGCTTCGTAAAAAGGTCAGAGACACTTCCACCCTTACCACCTGTGAAGACTTGGCTAGAAATAAAACAAAACAGCATGGTAACACAGTATTTCCTACTATGTGCACAGTGCAAATGGTAACATCTCCAGTGCAACCAAGACAGCTGCTGATAGTAGATGACATTTTAGTGGTACTTTTGGTTTTGCTCCCCTTTAGTACTATATAATTTTTACAGGAATATGAAAGCTTCTTGACATAAGGCCAGGTTGGATGGGGCTTTGAGCAACCTGGTCTAGTGGAAGGTGTCCCTGCCCATGACAGGGGGCTGGAACTGGATGAGCTTTAAGGTCTCTTCCAACCCAAACTGTTCTCTGATTTTATGATTCTATAACGTGAAAGAATAACAAACCATCTTAGGTTTGTGGGGATAGAAAGAAAAAATCTTCAAGCTAACTTTAGCTGAAGATTAGGAAATATTTTCCAGTTGAAGGCAATCTCATGCACTAGTTGGGGATTTAAGTTCCATGTGGCTCTGACTAGCTACAAGAAGCAGATCAGGGCAACATTTGTTCCAACTAACATTAGCACTAATTTGTTTTGGCCAATGACAAGATGCTTTGACCTTCTAACAGCATAAAGAAAATACTTTTCTTATTCCCTAGCACAAAGTTTAGATTCACGGCAAAGCAGAGAGTTTTTCACAGGTCTTGAATGCTTCTACACTCCTGTGGTGTTGTTCTAATCAAGCCAAGAGTTCTGCCCCCATGAAATTTCGTACAACACCTACCTGAAAGGAAAAATACATATGGAGAAAGAAAAAAAAAGAAAAAGAACACTAACTTACAAACTTTCCTGAAGACGGACTTAAAATTATCACTACAAAAGAATTTTCCCACACCTATTTTCAGGATCCACCATATTTTTGCTTGAGCTTTGATTTTTCACAATGCTGACAGCTTCCTTTACAGTATTTTTATGCTTTTGTGCTCTTTTCAGTATAGCTCTCACATTACAGCTCTAATAGTCACCGTAAATCAGACCAGGCCAGTTCTGGAAATTCCTTTAATCAGGGCCTTATATGTGAGCCCCACATCAAGAAGCAGTCTGATCTCTTAAAGGACTTGGAGTCTTGCCTAGGTGATGAATGAGCCACTCCGTTGTGAGAAAGGTCTCAGATAAGGAAACCTAACCTTGTTCATTAGCTGTTTTCACCAGCTATAATCAACAGATGGCTTCCAGACAGATACAAATCCTGAGCCCTCCATGTAAATGTTTGCCTAATGTGGCACTTGTTTTTCTCATTATGGTTACTACATTAATGTTAATAACTGTGTTCAGTAGGTAAAAATATTAGAGGTTATCATTCCTTAGAATGCTAAAGCTTAGATGTATAGACTAATTTTAGTTTACGGGTCTTCATTCTTGTAATTGTGGGGGCTTTTTTTCCCCTTACAGATTAAAATCCGGGAAGAAAGGGTAGAAAAATAATAACATACTGCAGAAATCACCTTCATTTGATATTTTTTGAAGCTTCTTTTGTAACTAATATGATAACTTATGATTTGGAGAAAACTCCAGGAACAAACTTGCCAGCAGATTTTCAAGTTGACAAGCCGGTATTCTTTATAATAGGATAGCTCCTCCTAACCTGTGTCCCCGAATTGCTATACAGGTCATCCTTATATGGTTACTGAGCATATTACATCATTTTCCAAAAGGTTTCCAGCATGCATACAAAAATGTGGTGGTCTTTAAGGGTCGTTTACTTTTCCCAACAAGCTTAATTAACATTACAGACATAGCAAGCATCCTGGCCTTCTACTTATCAGTTAGTTTAACTGCTCCCATCCTGGACATCTGCTAGTCCCAGATACTCCCCATCCCCAGGTCCTGTTTTTCTATTCTGCTTTTCTCACACCTTTTGTGCTAAGGTCCAGAGGACCTGAACCTATGTCAACTACTTCCAAGCACCGTAGTTATTTTCCATTACAAAGCCATCAAATTTAACATTACTTAGAACTGATTACATTTTGTACTTTTGTGCCTCCTTGTCTCACTTAGAGATTATTTATTAGTTCACTTATTTATTTATTAGCAGTTGTCAGTTAGAAACATTAGGTATAAACAAGTGGTGGTTAAAAAAGTGTCCATGGAGATTGAGCCTGTATTTTTAAGTATATTTAGAAACCTAGTACCTACTTAGGTAAGAGGAATGGGAAAAGGCCTGGGCGTGTGGGTAGCAGTTAATAGATGGGTAAGGTTGTACTGCATCTGTCAGTAAATGATGAACAAAGAGGAAGGAAGGAATAGACATTGTAGCTCAGGACAGAACAACCCAAAATCATATGAAAGAACTTCATACTGAAATAATTTCCTTGTTATGCCTCCAAGGCAGATTGCTACAATAATATTCTATTTTAACAGCAGTAATAAAGCTGGAGATAGTTTGTTCACAAGACAAATCCTGTGTTTCATTCCTAGTTGATGTAAAATCTAAGTAATATCCACCAAAAGCCCCATGTCTCAGCAATTATGCTGTACTGATCAGCCTGTTACAGTTCTGTGAAAAGGTATGAAATAGTCAGCAGTAATTACTAACAGAGGAGTTAGTCCTGTTGTTACAAAACTGAGATGCACGCTACTCTGCAGAGCCGAAGCACCGAGTCCACGTACAAGGTAACTGAGTAAGGAAGTGGAGGTAAGTGGTTTAGGAACCACCAAAGACCTTGTCATGTAGGAAAACCTTACCATGGAGTCTTCCTTGCAATGTGTTTGAGGCCTTAACAAGCCTAGTTGCCACCAAGAGTCATATATAAAAATCTGAATATTTATTCCTAAAGAATGTAGGAACCTTAATTAAAAATCATGTGATGCCACTTAGGAATAGAACTGCCCTTACATATGAAAGTACAGAGGAAATAACAACATGAAAACTATGCTCAAACTTCATTCTCTGTATCAGTATCATGGTTCAGAATGTACTGCAGGAAAAGACCAACAAGTTTTACCTGTTCTTGAAGAGTTTACTGGATTCCTGTGCCCAAAGTTAATCATCTATTTATTGTTGCTCACCTGTCAAATCAATGAAAGGTTCTTGGCACTAGTAAAATCTGCTATGAACTAAGTGACCTTCAAAACAACCAGTCTTCTCTGGCATCCTCTAGAATAGCAGTGGGTGAATTAATCTCAGCAAAGTACTCATGCAGGAGTTTGTTGGTTTTGATATTGCTTTTTAATCCTTTGAAAAAGCTTATTGAAAGGACTATTGTTACATCAAGCAGAATTTTCTCAGTGTCTGTTAGGAGCCCACATATTTGTGAAATGAATGTACAGGGCTGTATGCCTCCCCCAAAAAAAAAAAGTCAAAGACACTACCAAATCTCTTCTTTAGGACAATGGGAATATCCATAGCAACTCAGTGTTTCAGAGCAGTGCAACAGTTTAGAAACAAAACAATCATCATTCCTGGCAATACTCACTTATCCCTGTGGAGCTGGAGGCAGTAACATGATATCAATCAAATATTCTCGTTAAAAAGTGGGCAGTTGTATGACCATAAACTAACTTGTAATTTGTTGTGCTTCTTCTTTTTTAATTTATTTTATTTAACAGTCCTCTCTGATTTCAGTAGATACATCACTTTGGCAGGGAGCTGCTCTTTACCAATATCCTGTAGCAGCAATGGGCACTGTGGAGCCCTCCTGAGCATAAAGCACACATGAGTGCAAGGCTTTACATCAACCTTTCTTCCTTGCTGAAAGAAATAAGAGGAGGAAGGTCTACATAACTTACAGATATAGATTGGGAAAGCATTAGATAAGACAGAAATGTATTGGTTTAGGGGTTTTGTTTTTTTTTTTTCCATAACATAGTTTTTTCTATTAAAAAAAATGAATTAGATTTTCCAAATGTGTAAGTAATCCATCCATGCTACAGCTCAGCATGCCTGACCTCAGCTGTATAAACCAGCTGACGCAGACAGTCCTGCAGCCCAGGCTCAGCCTCAGACTAAGATAGATTACATGATTGCATCTCAGCCACGTGGCCAAAGACCTGGAGAAATTTTTCAAGAGATCAGAAAGGCCACAAGGATAGGGATAAATCTGTCATTTAACACCACTTTTTTACAGTTCAGATTGACTGTAATTTCCATGATTTCTGTATTCCTGATCTACCTTGGGCCACTGAATACCTGAAGATACTTGTGAGAAGGTGAAGCCTAGAAGTGCTCTGCTGCCTTTGAAAGGTGGCAATTATTTATTTGAAACATTGATTAGACATATATTGACATGGATTGAAAGTGCCTGCTTCAGATGAAGGGCTTTCTTTTGCTCTTTCCTGATAAATAACTGTTGATAGCTATTAAACAAACTTGACCTACAATAAAGAGCAATTGATGCTCCAAGAAGCCCTACCTGTGCTCATGAGCATTTGGGCTGCTGTAAGTACAGCAGGTTCAGGAGTTGGTGGGTGTTACTCCACCTTCAAGGTCAAATAACTACCAATCAATCAACTTTATTTTTCTTTTTAGAGTTGTTATTTCTGACAGACAAATGTAGATTGAATATGTTCAGCATATATTTATTGCAGTAACTTCCTCTTGCAATATGCTAGCTCAAGGGCACCCTTTTACCAGTATCAGCTAGATTGTTCCTAGGAAGGTGTGAAATCTATTCAGGCACTCCGAATTCTAATGTGTCTCTATATATACCTGTCTGTGCTTGTGTGTCTATACAAATTTATGCCATTAGTTATAAGAAGAATGTCCTGAGGAATGTCCAGCATTGAAAATTAGGAAGGGCGAGCAGTAAAACTACATTTTTCAATCTGTGCTCTCATGTGTCCAGCATATGCTCTACGTTGGAACAGAGAGGAAGAGCTTAATCTTCAAATTGAATTGCAATCTTAATGACAGTCTAATGTCTATGTTCACAAGAATTCACAGTACAAGTAACTCAGCCTCTGCTGGCAATGGCAATTTTTGACCCTGCGTTACTGCTCACGAACACTTCAGCTGGTTGAAATGCTTAGATGCCAGCTGCATACTAGCAGCAGATTATAGTTCTGAAAATTAGAGCACTTTATTTTTCTCAGCAGTGTTAAAAACCACACAGGATAATTACAGCAGTTCTGCAACTCGGGCAGAACGCTGAACTTGCCTGAGCCCTTCTCACTTGAAAGTGACATACCAATTACAGGTTTCATTTGGCTAGAGGCTTTAATTTATTACATTTCAACATTATGCTGAAGCTGTAACTTCATTTCACACTGCACAGGCCTATCCCATGCCAAGAGAGGGCCAGATGCAAAGATAAACCCTGAAGAGAACTTACTTTGGCAACCCACACCCACAATCCTGGAAGGAGGCATTTAGGTGCCAAGTTTAGATATAAGCTTCTGCTTCATTTTGCATGTTGTCATTAAAACACATCGGTAATGTATTTATGACCACAAAGTAAAGTCTCATGCCAATAGTTAACTGTAGAAAAGCGAGAACGGGGACTAATTACAGTATTACTTTGAAATGCATGCTGCATGGACAAGACCAGCAATGATTTATCTGCCTACCAGCTTTGCAAAATTTCACCTGGCACCTAAAAAAATACAAGTATAGAAAAACAACAAGATCCTGTTTCTCACTCATGTTGCAAAGGAGAATTAGAAGGGTAAACAGCTCAGGTAAACTAGAACAGCTGGTTTCATCAAGGAATCCCTTGTTAGAAACAAACTGTATTTCAGAATACCTTTCTCATAATGATAACAAGACATTTATTGTTTTCTCTGAATCAATAACAGTAATCACACACGAAAGCATAGCCTTCCAAAACATATTTCTGCCAGAATCAGAAAAAATGTACGAGAAAATTGATTCTTTAAACATGTGAAATGTTGAAGAAGCTACTGCTCACTCATGTAGGCCAGTTTTGAACATTTCCACAGGGAAAAAAGTTTTACACTGGCTGCACCAATGTCTCAGAGCAACCCTCTGGCTCTCCAGACAGCTAGCAACAGCTTTCCCACAAGGTGTACATGTGAGCGTTTGGTGGGGAGGTTGCCTAAAAACAACAGTGTCTTTATAGGCAGCCTCAGTACAGAAATCTGCACCCGTGGCTGTCAGTGAAATGTCAGTGTGGCGTTTCACTACCCACAGGGGTGATAACCCACCGGTGCTGCTGCCACACTGCTCTCCCTTGGGAACAGAAAGCAAGGTCTGCCTGCCAGGAGGACAGAATCCAACTGCTTTTTTAAGAACTGTCTGGAGATCCTGACTGCAAACTGCTCGGAGCATTTAAGGCTTTGTGCAAATGCAGCTCCTTTAATTACAACACTAAAAACACCTTCTAAGCACTCAAGAAAACTGCATTTCATGTAAA
This sequence comes from Pezoporus wallicus, assembly GCF_028554395.1. Taxonomy (NCBI): domain Eukaryota; kingdom Metazoa; phylum Chordata; class Aves; order Psittaciformes; family Psittacidae; genus Pezoporus; species Pezoporus wallicus. The sequence continues at coordinate 6,700,157 of NW_026642179.1, read as the reverse complement.
ATGGAACATTCTACATTTCATGGCCAGAATGGAAGAAGACAGCTTAATTAAAATGACCAGGTTTTCAGACAGAGCACAACGTTTTGTATCTCAGCTCTAGAGTTTTATAGCTCTGTAGAAACTGTTTCACAGAAGCTGAGATCTGCTCAGATTTCTTCTTAGGATAGTATGTTTTCTTTCACACGGAATTCTCACCTTCGTGTTTCTGCTAATAAAATCATTCCTTATATTCTTATTTCACCTGTGCTGTATGTTCTCTTCCACTTCTAAACTAAAGAGGCAAACGAAGAAAATTGTTCCAGCAAGGCCTGTAGCATGTCCAGCCATGTGGCCATCTAAGAAGTTTGAACTGTATGAATTTCAGTGGCCTAACTGCTTTCTTGCTAGTCTCAGTACGGTATTAGAATTGGCCAAGTCAAATGCCTAAGCTCTTTTTCAACTTTTCACAAAAATAAGGCAATGCTCTAAATTCCAGGTCTCACAGAAGCTTTTATCACCCAAAATTGAATATTTTTTCTGCCACTGAAATTAATCTGGAGCAAGGGTAGGAAAGTAGACACCCTGATTTGCCATCACCTCTGGATCTTCACAAAAGCTCAACAGAAGACTGACATCAAGCAAAAAGATGTCCTGTGAATTAAGGTGAGATTTAATTGCCTTTGAATTGAACTGAAAGAGAAAAAAGAAATGGATGAAACCAAAGAGTGATTGCCTCTAGGTATTATGAACCATCAGTTAATTGTACTTTGACTCTGTAAAGAACACCTCTCCAGTCTGACCTGGTTGCTGACTAGCTTTTCATCTAGTGGGAATGGCAAGTATTTGCAATGCCTCCTTAATGAGGTTATTCAACACATGACCATTCAGCAGTTTTATGGAGCACTTAGAAGTCCAAGGCTTGCGTTTGCATTGGAGGACATTTACTGAGGACAACAAAGTAAAGGCAGGGAGCCACAACAGCATCTTACAGGACAGGGAAATCCTGTTTCGATTCGGATGTCATTGCTGGCTCAGAGTGGGGTTTCACAACAGTTTAAACAAACTTAAATGGTTGCTTTTCCTCCCCCATGAATATACTTTCTCTTCTCTTGCATCAATTTCAACATTTATTCAATACCTCATTCTCTGTTTTTCACCTTCTTTGCTGTGGTTCCTTTGAGCCCGTGTAGCTCTCCAGACAGCTTGCCTGGGTGTCAGGCATGTGTGGCATGTGTGGCCAGGACAGGTACAAATGGCCAGGGCCAGGCTGAGGCTTTGCCTGCAGATGCCCTGGCACATTTAGATCTGGCTTGTCACCAGCCTTGGCTATGGCTCTGTCATGCATGACCTGACAGACACTGTACTCATCAGAGGAGGAAGACTCTTGCTGCAGTCCTCAGGAAAAATCAAGATCACAATGACAGTAACTGGATTTCTTAGTTATCCTCTTTCTTGCTATTATTTCATGCAATTGATTTATATATGGCTTTCTGTGAGGTCTCTACCAGCCAGTCTCATCCCTGGACAGTTTGTGGTGCCACACCTGCAGGTCAGGGCTTTCAAAGGCTGACAGGGTGAGCCAGGTCCCAAGAAACACAGTGTTAGCAAATAGGAAGAGAAGCACTCCAGGAAAAGCGTATCTCCATGTTTGCATACATACACCATCATGCTCTGTCCATGCAGTGAGCCATCTCATAACCTTACATATAAGTCTGGAAAGAGCTTCTCCTTCCCTCTTTCCTTCAGAGGACAGGAGGAGTCATCCTTTTCAAGCCTCTTCTTGCTTGAAGCTATTTGACTCAGGTCCCAGACCTGTACTTCCTCCTTAGGGAGATGAGAAAAACCAGAAGCCTTGTTGCTTGCATTGTTTCATGACCATGGATGATGTTAATTGCCCCCAAAGTAATTAATTTCAGGAAGCATTTGCTTTGATTGCCCACTGAGTCAGGAGCACAACCACTAAACAAGCCATAAAGATACATATCATAGCCTATTATTTCATTAATCCTGGAAGAGCTGCAGTAGCATGCATTACGTGCTCTTTGAATATTACCTGGTAACTTAAAGCTTTGGTTCTGAACTGCTGGCCAAAGCAATCTCTTCCTCTGGTTTATCTGAAGACTTGCATCGTGAAAAGGTGCAGCATCAGGCCCCCAAGGGGGTACAGCATCTCAGCCACAGGTGATCCATGTATTGCCAGTCCCTCGTCAGAGCAGTCATCCCGCAAGAGCCAACGGGATTTAGGGAAAGAGCTAATTCAGTATTTTGAGGATTGAGCAAAGTGGAGGTGCCCAAATCCAAGCTGACCTTTTCAAGGAGAGACCTCATTAGATAATGCCAGGTCACTAGGATAATTTCTGTGGAGTTAACAGGGACCAACTATTGGAACTTTATTGAAAGAAAGGGCTGTGTATCAGGCTGTGTACCAAAATACCACAAAGTATCTCGTGTTGCCATACTTCCCTGGTGCCCCCCCAATCTTCTTGAACAAGACTTAGAGCAAGAAATCAGAAAGGACCAGCTGTGCAGGTGTCAGCCATTCCAGACGTGCGATGGGAACAGGGGGTGCTCTCCTCGCTCCATGCCTGCCTGAGCACAGAGGAGTTAAAAGCTTGGGTGGAGCCATATTTACACGTTCGCTCTGTGCTCTATGCAGTGAGCAAGGAATTGACTAACACGGTTTCACTCCCCTGGCTCCTTTGTCTGTAGCTGGGATTTGGCACCGTGAACCGAGCCACAGTTTATCTACACTTGAGGAGTGGTATCTGATTACTTGTAGGAATAAAAGGCTGCCGGAGCTGTTTCATTTACAGCTGGCCAGCTGAACTCTAGGCAGGAAAGCCGCACCCATCCTCATTTCAGTTTAAATGGGATTGCTCTGGTTTTTCACAGGTAATTTCCGCTGAAGGTCCCTCCTGTGCTTTACTGCAGCACAGTTTAGGTATGGCAAATCAACACATCCCTGTGAATTCACGGCTTTAAGGGAAACCCCCCTCAGCGGGAGGAGAGCACGGCCCCCTCCTGCCAGCCCCAGCCTATGCCCTGCACAGCCCTTCATTGTGGCTGGGACCGGCCATTGGTTTGCTCAAAGCAGCGAGGGGAAGGAAGGTGTTGGCTCTGCCTGGGAAGTGCTGCCTCGGAGAGGAGCCCGCAGTGACTCACCAGGCAGTCTGCTGACAGACGTGGGGGGCTGATCAGGAGCGGCAATGATTTTCAGTAGAGTCACTGGTACAAGGACTCAGCCCTGCCGCTGGGACGTTGCGCCTGTTGCTGCCTCACCTTTCATTGCAGAGACACCAACAGCGCGGCTGCAGCAAAGCCGGGTGTACAGCCTGAGGGTGGAGGACAGGAGAGCACGGCAGGGACTGCCGTGCCTTGTCTCCCCAAGTCACCTTGCAAGGGAGGCACAGCTCCAAGGGCTGCTCTGCTTTGCTTGATCAGAGAGGTCTGATAGGAGGTGATCTCCAAGGTCACCCACAGACGGACACGGCATGTGACAGATGCTCAGAGGGGGACTGCACGCCAAAGAGGAGCTCGGTAGCCTGGGCTGCAGCACCCAATCCCCAGCATGTCAGGCAGAGGGGGAAAAGAGGTGCCTTCCTTCCCAGCTGAGCATTCTGTACCCCCAGTTCCACACAACCCTGCACTGTTTTCCCTACTTTGCTGGGTATGCATTCCTACACTGCTGCTGCAGAGTGGATCACCAGTAATGTTAACTATTTGCCTTGGAAGAAGAAGCATGGTGGTTTCTCTTATAAAACTACATCTCGATAGCATCGGGTGAGAAACCACCATTTCAGGAACCATGTAAAAGGTTTCAATTAAGATTTACACGAAAATGAAAAAAACATCTCGGGGGGGGGGGGGGGGGGGGGGAGTATTTTGGACTGAACTAAATATTTTCCTACTTCCAGCTTTTTCATTTTTTTGTATTACCAAAAGCAGAGGGAAGTGGAGGACACATAAGAAACACCAGACATACATACACCACAAAAGTCACCAGTGATCTCAGAGGAAACAAACACACCCCAGGGGTGGGAGAGCCTCAGTTAAACCTCTGCAGCTCAAGCGCGCTAGAAGCCCACTGAGCACGTAGCAGCATGTCCCTCTGTGATGCAGCGTGATAGGACCAGCAGATCTCTCTTTCACAGATGGTGCTATAAATATTTAGGCCCAAGGTAACAAAACAAAACAGAGCAGATCTAAATACTTCTAGAGAGCTGGCAGGAGGGATTGGGCATTCAAGGTCCTGTTCCAGTGAGCCTTTCTCATGAAGATGTAAGACAAACGCTGCCAGGAGCAATTTGCCATGAGCAACTAATCAGATTCCTGTGCTGCTGGACAGCAAATTTCCAGTGGTAGCAGACTGCTTTTCATGAAATCTTCTGGTTAACAAAGGACTGCAATTCCCCCCCACCTCTTCCCTAAGTAAGTCTTAGTTTCTTCAGTGGGGTGGACCCGTGTGTGCTTTCCCAATCATCAACACAGTCATCATTTTTCCAGGAATTTTGCAAGAGGACATGGCCACATAAGGCAGTTTTAGTGAATGTGAGCTGGTCCCAAGAGCGTTTTGACATCAAGGTTGGTAGCCTTGACATAACAGGATCAAACTATTAAAGGCATTTAGGGTGTGAATGTAATTTGAAACATATTTAGGAAATAAAGCTTGACAGGCTACCACATAACAAAGTAAGAGTATTGTTTTGGGATCTCACAGGGCCTCTGATTCTGATAAGAAGGCGTCCAAGTAAAGCACAAAGAATGATGACAATAAAATCCGTGTTTACCGATCTAAAGTTAAGAACTGTAAGTCTGCAGTTTCCTGTGCAAGTATGCCTATTGCAGCTGTGAAAACTATCACTAAAAAATAGAAAAGGGAAAAAATGCATTTGGCCTAGTGGGGTAAATGCATTTTTAGCCAAACACTGTCATTCCTTTTTGCTATACAACACCTTTGATAGGTGAAACTCCTCTGTGACAGTTTGACAGACCTTTCAAATCGTATTGATCACAAAAAGCTATCAGGGCCAGAGATGCTGCTGTTGGAACATGCTCCTGCTTCCTCCAAAACAAGCATGTACAAATGAGGAGAGGAAGGAATTAAGCCAGAAAAAAGACACTTTTGACCCTGGCACTTTATTCAACTTTTGATATTATTGCTGAGGAAGTAAAAGCAGTTTAACTACAAACCCTCTCCCACATACCAACAATTAGGCTTTGAAAGGCATGATTTTAGTGCCTTGAGGCAGTTTTGCAAGAGTCACTTTGGCCAGGAAAACCAATAGGGGTGAAAAAGAGAGAGTGGGATAGGAGAGATCAGAAAATAAAAGCAGGATGATGAGGAATATGGGACAGGAAGATGCAATTCCAGGTTCATATATTGTAGGTGAATTAACTGAAGCCAATGGCCCTCTTTGCAGGAGGGTGCATTTTAGCTCAAGATTAAAATCTGGTTGCATTTGGGGATACTGAAGATCCAAGAGAAGACATTGGTCTGGCAGCTCTGGACTCCTTAGTGCTCCCAGCTTATGGCCACTCATAGCCCGTGGAGGTGCCCCAGCCAAAGCACTTCAGTGGTACAAACCCTATTGACACCTCTTTCTTCTGTCTTTTTTTTATGTTGTTTTTTGGGAAGGGGGGGGGGGGGGGGGGGGGGGGGGGGTGTTGTTTTGATTATAGTGGGTTTTTTAGTTCTCTTTTTGCCAGGTACCTGGAAAACATCTTGACATTGTCATTTCAGATTCATCAGACTTGTTCCAGCCTGTTGTTTGCCTCCATTTTTCATGTATATTTGTGAATGACTGCATAGGAACAGTCTGAGCTGGACTTCAGTACATTTTCCAACGTAGGTTCAGGCTGCTGGCACCAAGCTGTGTGCCAAACATCCTAAAAGGCAAGAAACTGGTTTCTGAAACTTTTTGATGGACTTTAGAAAGATAGCAACTCTTTAGGTGAAGACTCCCTTCCCCAGAACTTCTTGTTGAGTGGCACAGGCTACATTTCCTTTCAGTTACACACAATTTAGGGATATTTTGGTTAATATGGAGTATGTAAACTTTGATTCTGAGGAGAGTAAAATGCCAGGCAAAGGAAAGAAATAACTATAGCCAGCATGAACTTGGCAAAGGCCCCTCAGCCAGGCAGACCATGGCTAGGTACCCCAGATCAAGTTTATAGAGGCAGATTCCCATTCTCCATGGAGGACAGCCTGGGGGAGAAGGGAACCTGAAGGCAAGCTCACTTGAGTCCAAACCATGGAAAAGGGGAGCTAAACAGAATTACTGGGGAGGGCATCACTACCCAGCACATGTGCTGTAATGTCTTCAGCTGGATAGAGGCAAAAGATATAAATAAATTGCATTTCAGATACCAGAAATGCTGTGAAAAAATGCAAGCCGGAAACAGCAGAAAGCAATGGGCAGCTGCCCTATTAGCACTTCACAACTGAGAGGAGAGCTTGAGGCTGGGCCCTTCACCAGCATACCTGAAGGGAATGCATTTATTGTGCTTAACGAGTATTACTCACGGAGGTCACCCAGACAGATGACCTGGGTGAAGTGATAAAATGAAAACCTCACGTTCCATTAAGAAAACTGCCTCAGCAGTTGTTTTCTCTGTGCTTCAGACTGAAATGCATTCCTGTATTTATGCCAAGTACCTTTTCCTATATCATATATCTTTTCGTTTAGCCAGACAAAGGGGAAGTAATAAATTAGAGCATATAGAACAAGGGAATAAAATGCAGAAGTTTTATATTGCTGTCCCATCAGCCTGAGAAAACAGATGAGATCTTGGCTTAAGCAATGATCAAGAAACACGCTGAGCAGCATTAATTCCCCTCAAGTGATTTCTTGAGGAACAGTTTTTCTTATCTTAGCCCCAAAGTTACCTCTGTTCCTTGCAAATTTCTGCCTTAATCCCAGCAGAAGGATGGCTGCAATTTCAGTAGTGAAAAAATTATTTGCAGAGATAACAAACATATTATAAGTGAGATGATCGATAGAACCGCTAACCTCAAAGGGAGGAAATGCACAGAACGCAACATTTCCCATTTTAATCATTTTTGTGCATCTCTCGGTCTAGCAATTCATCCCACATTAGCACCAATAGCAGGGTCACAACAGGTTCAAGACACACTCTCACCAATTACTGAACAAGTTATTTTGATCTGTAAAATCTGTTTCCTCTCTGGATTACAGGAGGAAACATGATCTGCACGGTCAATGTTTAGAAAACTGATGGCAGATTAGGCCTGGTTTTGTATGCAGTCTAGCAACAGATTTATCTAGCTTCGAAATATTTAGTTGATAATTTTTTTCCACTAAGGGCTGTTCTCTGCCTTTTCGGGTTGAAACGTCTGGGTTATAACGCTCTGCGAGGAAGTCTGCATGTTGGATGTGCAGCCAAAATTTTAGGCAGATAGGCACAAGCGGGTGTTGAGTGAGAGTCACAGATGTGATTTGTGTCGGGTGAGTGTTACTTGTTGCTGTGCCAGAGCAAACTATATAGATGATGGTGTACTGCCCTGGCACTATCAAACAAGAGAAAGGCTGCTGCTGCACTGGACTCCAGCACACTTCAGCTTCTCATTGTCCAGCGCGGGTAGTTTTAAAACCCAAAAAGAGCAGGATGAGGCCTTTTACAATCCTGTATGTGCATACAACCTGTCCTGAAAACCTCTCTACAAAAAATGGGCAAGGCCTTCTTGTCCAGGTGCAACCCATTGGCTCAGTCTGTTTACTTCAATATGAAATTTTTCCCAAATCTGATTTCCATTTGCTGCAAGGAGCTGACCTGCAGGTCAGGAGTTTCGCTATTCCTACACAGCCTATCCAAGGAGATCTATTGTTTTAATATAGAAAAGCTACAATTCCGATTTTTATTCTAAGGTCTGTGTGAAATAAAGCAGAAGGTAAAATGACTGTAGTTTGCATGGGTCACTACACACACTTGAAAGCAAACTTTAATATTTATAACTTATATATATTTAATTTGCCATTTTTCCTGTTTTGAGAAACAGTAATGGGACACAAACCCCCCTCCCTTCCCCAGGCTAATTTAAATTACAGTTTTGTGAACAAAGCATCTGCTTCACCTCTGCAAGAAAATTGAGTTTAAAGTCTTTTACTGAGTGGATTGCATTAACCTTTCTAATTGTTTTTCTCCTGAGAAGGCATTTCCAGATTTCTCCTGACAAGACATATTTCACTCCTAAAACATATTTACCACCAGTAATTAAATCCAAAATGAGGCTCACGCGCACACACGCTCTTGTAAAACAGGCAGCCCAATAGCATAACTGCAAATGCTGAAGAGCCTCACGGCTCCATACAAGCTTGGAGCTGCCTGTAACTACAGCTGATAACAAATTCTGTCCAGCACAATATGTCTGCTAGCTACAGATTAACCAAAATAACCAAACTCCATTAGGTTAAGATCTGACACTGGGAATATGTTTAGTCCTCTCATTTTAAAAGTCCTACATTTGTGTTAAAAGCAGATGCTTGGCATGCTGTTTGTGCATTCCAGTGTTGCAGAGGATTGGTATTTACCACCAAAACAACCCCAGGAACATCCACAGGATCTTTAAATGACTGAATCATATAATCACAGAATGGTTTGGGTTGGAAGGGACTATGAAGGTCACCTAGTTCCAGCCCTTCTAAAAACACAGTGTCTGTCTGTCCTTCCTTTCTCCCCGCACACCAAATAGTATACAACCCTGTTTTATCTTATTCCACAGAGCAGCTAAGACACTGGAGTGGTGTCTTCCTATGATAAATACCAGCACATGTACTGGGAACTCAGCATGCTCACAAAAGTGAAGTGAATTGAAATGACAGTGCAGTGAGTCACCCAGTGGCTCCTCCCTTTGAAGGGATGTGGAAATTGGAGACAGCAAACTAGAAGGGATCACCTTTCCTCTGACTCTGTCAATGCCATTCATATACAACTTGAATTTTTAGCTCAAATCTACAAAGGAAAGAATTCTTTCATAATGGCCACATTGAACTGAGAAACAATGGAAAATTGCTGATTTGATTCTATTATAAAACATGCTATTATTTTGGAGTAGGCACAATAGTACTAAATTCTGTTTCAGCTTGGTATAATTATAACCAGCCATTCATATGCTGAGCTTACATCAAAGAGTAATTAATTTTGAGTAATAGCACATAATTCACCCTAACGTGTGTAATTAGAAATGAAATGCAACATGTGCCCATGTTGCTTTCCATTGAGGGAGAACAGGAAGTGCAGACTTTTGAATTCATACTGCTTAATAACACAACTGGTAAAGATTAATCATTCATCATAGTGCAACAGATCAGGTAATATTAAACAACCAAACAAAAATCGAGCTGCTCAGCACAAAGGAAACCCATTATAAACACAGTGAGAAATTACACATGCCAAAGCTCAATTAATTCCTGGTATAACTCCACAATTGGGGGGGTGGGAGAGGGGAAGGGAAAAAAGGTCCCCAACATAAGTAATGAATAAATAATGAACTTGGGCCTCTGCTTCTGCAGCACATGGTACTCCCAAAGACAGGCTGAAGCTCTGCCTTAGCCAGAGACGGCCACCCAGCCTACCAAGACCACAGCTCTGATGTAGCATCCCTCTTATTCCCCAGCAGCACATCGGGGACAGTAGGACCAACAGGATAGATGGGTGGCAATGGCAGCCTGGAGCCCACCACCCACCCCCTCTGCAGGACCACGAGGGACACCACTGTGGGAAGGATTAGGGCGGCCACATCCCAGCACCACAGAACTCCTGACCAACTGCAGGAGCCTCCAGCAAGCCCTGAGGGGTCTCAGCTGAACCAGCAGCAACTGCTTGGGCTACAGCCAACCCCGGAGAGTCCACAAGCAGCATGGGGGCTCTCCAAGGGTCCTGAATCTGTACTGCTGCTACTTATTGCATATTATGGCTAGCCAGGTGAAACGATGTCTTCATTTCTGCAGCAAAGACCTCCACACCTGAAGTCTTTTTCCATCCCAAAGTATTGCCGACTGGCAAGTCAGCTTTCTCTCTCCCCAGTATTTGCACATAGTTGTCATGATCCTTTATGTAAACACTAAAAGAGTAAAGAACCATGCTACTGTGTACCAGGCAGCAAACAAAAATAATAAGAGATATGAAAGGAAGGTGCTGACATGGGAACTCTTGTAAACTGGAAAGAGCAAGTGATACACATGAGCAAAAAGCAAAAAAGGCTTACAAAAAAAAAAAAAGCTGCCTTCAAAATATGGTGACTTACCTGCTTCGAATAAAATAAATAGAAATGTTACTGTGATAAAATGTCTATATTATGTAGCACATGGGGAACAGGCACGATTCATGGCAAAGCATGTGCCTTGTCCCAGTAGCCGCTACATGGTATTTTGAGCTGGTGTGTCACTAAAGTTTTTGTAACTGATTTATAGTCTAATAATTTTGACTGCATTTTACAGATTTACCAGTTACATTTGAATGGATGCATTTAAATCCTTTCTATCTTGATAATTTACCAATATACTCTTTGATCCTTCTTTGCTAGCTGTCATTCAAATCAACATTGAAGTTTGGCTTCAAGAAGAAAGCAGGGGGGATGCTTATTTACTCTGAGACACAGATTTTATCTTACCTAGGCAGCCAGTCAAGGGACCAGTGAAGAGAAAGGTTTCCCTTTGTATTTCAACATTGGGTTGTTTGGGGTTTTCTTTTCAGCATAGGACATTAGCCACACAATGGAAACACAACTGTGACAAAAGGTTGAAGATATTCTGGCTGGGCAAAGATCACTTTTCTTTATTCTCTCAGGTAAAGAAAGTTTCTCTGAAGTATCATTCCCCTAACTGCTTTTCTTCACCTGGCTTGATTCTTCTGCACTTTCCCAGTTCCCCAGCTCTGATTTTGTTTGTTCCCAGGACTTGTCATCAGTTTAAGATGAAACAATATTTTATGGAGGATGCACAGCTCTGAACATCTCCATTTCATGTATGTGGGAAGAGAGGGCTTTTCTGAGGCTGTTGTGACTGGAGATAGGGGGTAGAGAGCTCCAAAGAACCAAATGCAGTTACTCACAGTAAGTGCAAAGGTGGACTTACAACATTTGTCAGTCCCTAGGAAATATCTCAATATATTTTGGAGGTAATGGTGGTTGCTCTCGATTACCAACCTTTCTGTAGCACTTCAAGGGCCACTGTAGCAGCCTGTGCTGTGGGCAGGCATTATGCTTCTGAGATTTTTAGTTTGATTTGGTTTATTTTAAAAGTTGGCTTCTAAAGTTACCTGTGTTCTACCTATTTAATCAAATGCATTTGACCAAACGAATGTCACTAGGCCATGATCCAGTTCTTTGGAATACAGTTAGCAAAGAGCCAGCTGCACTGGTCTTAGCCATCTGGGAAAGTCTCCAACAGTGGGGTTAATTTCCCTGTGCTTTGCTCTTCCTTCCTCATGTGAGCTTCAGTGAATTTTAAAAGGGGTTGAGGGTTATATTTATGTATATGTATTTTTTAAAATACCTCCATATGTATGTGTACAGATACAAGCTAAAAGGTTATATAGTAATCACGATTATAGCTAATAACTGCCAATAATCCAGTGGTTGTGTGTAGCCACAATACCAAAGCCATACATGAAAAGGCTCCTTTACCTACCACTGGTAATGAAATTGCTATTTATAGAAAATATGGGGTTTTGTATGCTCATGGCAAAGATTGAATAGTGAATTCCTCAGGGTTATTTGAGGTTCACACACACACACAAAAAATTAAAGTGCTCGCATAGCTGCACCTGGACTTCTTCCCTTCTGTTTGGCAGTCAGGGCTTATGCTGGGCTCCGAAACCTCTTGTGTACTTTAAAGTTAAGCAATGTAAACACCTAACAATACCCTGTAGTAGGCCATAATCATAGAAGCATAGAATCATTTAGAAAAGACCGTTAAGGTCACTGAGTCCAACTGTAAACCTGACGCTGCCAAGTCCACCACTAGACCATATCCCTGAGTACATCTACACATCTTTTAAATACCTCCAAGGGTGGTGACGCAACCACTTCTCATGGGCAGCCCATTGCAGTGCTTGACAGCCCTTTTGGTGAAGAAATTTTTCCTAATATCTAGATTGGTGGGGTTTGAGCGATCTGGTCTATTGGAAGATGTTCCTGCCTATGGCAGGGGGTTGGAACTAGACTTAAGGTTCTTTCCAACCCAAACCATTCTATGATTTTATGATCTAAACCTCCCCCAGCACAACTTGAGGCCATTTCTTCTTGTCCTATCATTTGCTACTTGGGAGAAGAGACAGACCTACTCACTACATCCTGTTTTCAGGTAGTTGTAGAGAGTGATAAGGTCTCCCCTCTGCCTCCTTCTCTCCAAACTAAAAATGTATTATACTGAGAAACTTTGAGTCTCCTTACTTGCAAGGATAATTAAACTATTGCAGACAGGGATATATAGAGCCACTGTTTGCCTGGCTTTCGTATCACTGGAGTCCCACAGAAAGAAGGAGGATTGTCCATTACCAGATCTGTTTCAAAAGGTTAAGGAAAAGTTTTAAGTCTCTGTTACCTAAATCATGACTGAGCAGATTCAATTTCCATGGATTCCCAGCCTGCAGCTGCTACATTGGCAAAGGGAAAGGAAATAATGTGCCAAAACCCACCACTTTACAGCTCTGGGACATGTGGGACCATGGCCATGCTATCACCTGATAGAGCGAGCATTAGATTGATACAACACCTTTGACAGCCATCACCTCCCGGAGTTCATTCCTCACATTATGGAAGATGTTATGGCTTGGATTGAATCACCACTGAGAAGCTTGTATTTCTGGCTGCTCTTTAGTCTCTGCTGGCTTGACCTGGCCAACTTCATAACTTCATAGCTAAAACAAGACTTCTGGGCTGACACACACTTCACCCAGACACTGCAACTTGCAGCCAGCAAAACCCACTGCTTCTTGAAAACATCATGGTCTATCAGGTTTAACCAGTATCACGTAAAATTGCTGACGTGTCCTTACAGAGTTAATAACCCCAGCTGCAATGAAGCTGATCTCGTGGCTAACTTCGAGCAGATGAGAAATGCCTGCAACTTAAGGGCTAGGAATGAGATTTAGGAACAGGTTCATACAAAGAGCAGCAGATGAAGGTAGGCACTTTTCAGGCAACCAGAAAATAAAATGTACCTTTCTGACACAACCAGCATCTCTAGACATCCTGTGTTTCATTAATGGACTTGCCTTTCCTGTGCATGTCCAATAATGCCACATTCAGGCTGCCCAGCTCTGCAGGGAGGAGCCCAGAGAGGGGACAAGCAGGGGGTGAAGGCAACCCTTCACCCAACAGACATCATCCAGGGGCTCAGTCCCACAGAGTCCATCAAGGGGTGAGCCTGGACCAGGGTGTCCCATCAGGAGCAAAAGGAGATGGGGCTGGAAACAGGGCTGGGCAGAAGCACCCTGTAAGAAGCTAGGAGAAGCTGAGATGAAACAGGGTCCTGGACCTCGGATAGGGTGGGGAGGCCACAGGGGAGTCTGGGCAAGGCAGTGAGGGCTTAACTCCTGAGTGTTACCTACCTACATGGGCCATATTTTATTTCTGCATATTCATTGCTCGGTTGCTGGAATCCCTGGACATACCAAAGTCCTCTGGCTGCACAGTGGTCTTTATAAGTGAAACTTCCTAGTATACAAAGATCTTCCCTGATGGATCTAGAAACATCAAAAACCATGATCATATTAAAAGTCACAGTGTCTAACCCAGGAGAGAAAGGCTAGGCATCTCTCCACATGTATTACCTGATTGCAGTGATCAATATGACACTTGTGAGCAGTGTGACACTGTTCACAGAGCTCCTGAGTTTGTCCACAAGCCCAGTGTTTCTTCTCCTCCTGAATTCTGTTCAGTCCTCCATTCTGATATCTCCATGATGCCTGACAAGAAAGATTAGATACAGTAGCACCTTGATACACAGCAAATCTCTAAGTGTGATTCGATTAGAGCATCCTGAAATGTCTTTGGGAGCTCCTACCATCTTCTCATCACCAACCATTCACTAACCACCTACTTTTCCACATTGTTGGTAGGTATTTCAAGCAGCACTGAGCTTAATATAGATCCATAAGGGATTTTAGTTGGGAACTCCCCTCCATTGTGAAAAATTAACATTTTTCTCTATCTTATATCAGTATTTACAGCTTGCCTTATCATATGTGCGGAGAAGTCTGTGACCTGTTGGGGGAACTGCTACTAAGCTAAAATATTTCAAGTGGAATCCCATTCCTTAATTTCCCCTTATCATGTAGCAGTACAGAGGGTATGAATAGCGTGAACAGAGTATCTTGATTAGCAACTCCTGAGAAGAAAGAGCAAACATCTCCCTCTCCGAAGTGGAGCAGGAATGTAAATTATTACCCTTCAGACCACAAAGCCATCAAATTAATCATCTGTGAACATCAATGACAGCTATTTATATACATGATGCAGTATAAGGAAAATAACCACCAACCTGGAAGGAAAGCTGACACTGTTGTCCACATAAGGGAACAACATGTTTCATCACTTGCTTAAATGGTCACCAGGCTCCTGCTTTTTGTTTAGATATATATTAAATATATATTAGCATATATATGGTCACCAGGCTTAAATGGTCACCAGGCTCCTGCTCTTTGTTTAGGTATATATTAAATATATATTAGAATAATATATATTCTAATAGATATTAAATTAGAAACAGACGTGGAGTACAACAAACGTTCAGTATTCATGCTGAGATACACAGAAGAAAAACAAACTGCACAGTAAGCAATGACACAGAATCATCTTGTTACACAGAACTGCCAAGTGCGGCAAAATGTTCTAGGTGTCTCCTGGAAATACGGAGACATGCTATTGATAGTTAAAGTTTACTCAACTTGAAAGCTCTAGTTTGCTTAGAGTTTGGAAACCACATTTTGAGGTGTAAAAGAAAGAAGGGAAAAGGGAGTTGGAGAGAGTAAGCAGTATTTTATCATCTATGCCATATCTTAAAGTAGATACTCTTCCCTGTATCACTGAATGCTTTAACATGCCAAGCCAAAGCCACATGACATCGTCTGATATCAGATAAACACAAGTTAAGTTTTGGCAGGATTTATTTGGATGTTTCTATCTAAGGTCAATTAAAACTGAGTTTGTTGAAAGCTGATTCCCAGCTCAAAAAAATGCAGAACAGGCAGACCTGTTCTCCAGACTGGAGAAACACAGGTAGAAGTAATTTGCTGCTCTGAATAGAGCATTGAGAGCACTCCATTCCCACTGCCCAAGCTGCATCCCAAGCCGCATCCCAAGCCCCACTGAAAAACCTTGGTACAGTCCAAGATTTTATGGGTTGTTCCTGGCAAGATAAGCAGAAGTATTTCAGTAAAGCTTTCTGTGGCTGGCTCTGAATAAGCATTTAACATATATGTGAAATATATATAACATATATAACATAAATATATAACATATATATTTAACATGACAACCTTTACTCTTCTCTACTTTTTCCACATCCTATCCATGCTAATAAACACCAACGTTTAGGGAAGACAATAATGGCTGCTACAGGAACCAGTACACTAAAAATATTCACAGAGAAGAATTCACAATACAGAACACTCGGCATTTCCAAAAATGGTTTTATTTTTCTGGAAGAAAAATATATATGGTGTGTAGTGTCTCTCCTTAGTGCTGTACTTTTAGGCTAGTAGTCATGTTCTTCTCTTCCCTTTTTAATTCTCTTTCCCCATATAAACATGCTATTCTGTACAGTTACAGTTGTCAGGGTAATGTCCAAACACTGTGGATTAATAAAAGCATGAACATATCTTCTTCATTTAGGTGGACAGAAATAGTATCTTATCAATTACAATTGACACGGACTTGAGTTCGCGTTCTGCTCATACAGCCAATAACATGTCATCTCAGAAATTACATCAGGGCTTATATGTAACACCTCACCTGCAAACTTGTGAATGTGACTGGAGAAAGCTGTGAAGGAAAAGCAGTAGCCACCCAGTTTCTCAAACATCACATCCCAAAGCTCACTTTCATTGCTTCAAACACCAGCCATCTTTTTAAAGCTTATTTTATGTAACCTGCCAGGAACACAGCCTGAGGTTTGTGTGGCTGCAGGCTGTGCAGTGTGTAAACAAGAAAGCTGATACGTGCATGCAAACAATTTCCAGAAACAGAAGAGGCTTGAGGGATTACACGCATTTTCCAGAAGAAATCTGCTGTTATCAGCTTCAAAGACAAAGTTTGTTTATCAACTATCTAAGCAGGCAGCTCGACGTTAACAGATAAGGTTAGAGATACACCACAGCCCAGGTGCTTTTCAAAAGTATGTGTCCCTGCCAAATACAGGTCCCCATTTGTGTTAACTGTTAAATCTCATGGCCAATATTGTGCAGAGCCAATCCGTCAATCAATCAGCCAACTGTTTCCTTCAAGCCGTAGAAACTGTGAATCTCAAATTCTCAGAGGACAAGGGCACACGTGTGCCAATGCTCCTGGCCCGGCAAGAAGTTTGAATTGACACAGGCCACCAATGGGCTTGCAGAAGTAGCTGTATCTTATTTGAAATACACAGCAGTCTCAGCACGTGTGCCCACAGCTGATCTGACAGCCTGACACCCAGCTCACAAGCAGAATTTCGTCTCAAATCCTTCTGATAGAAGTTCACACCTCTAAAGTTACTTTTCCAATACTCCTTAATGGGCTCCTCTCCTTTACACTGCTATTTACCTGCTAAACCACAAACTTGCATGTATTTGAAACATATATTTGCTAGCACACTGACTTCACAATGTATCACCTAATTGGAAACAGGATTTCCCATAAAGTGCTCAAAGGAAAAGTGGTACCATGTCAGAGAAGGCAGCAGCAGGCTGTTATCACTTTGTGCAAAATAACAATCCATATTAATATATCCATAATAACTTCCCCGTGTCCAAATAATGCTGTGGCAAATCTGCCATGTCCACAATCTGTTTCTTAAGCTAGAATTTTTTTAGTCTATCTTATCTGAATAAGAACAACAAACAAAGACCCACAAAAAAAAAACAAAAAAATAAATCACAACCACCTTCTTCAAAGCTGTAGTTTTGACTTCTACTGAAAGGAGTCACTTCAAAATGAAAATGTCTTAAAACACTTTCTCCATTGCAGTGGGTGGAAGAGTAGTCCTCGAAAGTAAGTGTAGAAAACAGAGATGTTAATGCTTTCCCTATGCTTGCAAACAGCACAAATACTTTTAATTCCAAGAAAGGAAGAAAAAGGCTGGAAATCAACTATTTCCACCTGACACCACTTTTGATTCACTGTCAAATGCTCTTATAATGCAAGAAAACAAGCATCAACTGTACTAAAAAGTGAATAAGAAACCTGACTGACAGAAGCAGACTTTAATGGAGCAAAGCAATCAGCTTTCTGGGAAATTCACAAGTATGAGGTGTCCAGGCTCCTTTGGACCTCAGGAAGGTCAAGACTTAAAGCCAGAAGAGGACTCACAGCAGGACAGCTGTTTGTCACCAGTGCATCCCCTTACCTAAGATATTTTGCTTTTAACAGCAGCTGTATTCTTAGTAGAACATTTCTCATTGACTACTGGACCACTTACACATATCTATTATTATTCACATAAAAGGCATAAATTATTGATCCAGAAAATCACCTAGGTCTTTCTTGGCTTTTGTATTAAGTCAATTATGCAGATGCGGAACACATAGTACACTGGCAGGCAGAGTCAGACTGCAATAACACCTCAAATATATTTACTTAGCCGATTCCCCAAAGCCAAACCTGCGTGAATGCTACGAATACCAGCAAAATTGAGGATATCAAGTTCTTGTATTGCCACCTCGTGGCTGATGCACGTATAACTTCGTTTTGTTGGGAGGAGAGAAAAGGTAAGGAATTCTGTGTGGTGCGTAACAAGCTAATAAATGCTGGCTCAAATCAAAGCAGAATTTTAAATTTAGTTACATTTAATAATGATACTTTTAAATGGAATACGACTTTCCTGTGCAAGAAGAATAGGAATCGAATTTAGGTGAAAACTTGCAGAACCACCCCAGTTGTGATGTGACAGTTGTGCAGTCCTCCCTCAGCACAGCATTCTTGCTGGTGGGACACAAAAGGCAATGTTGCCACTAATAAGTAACTTCTAAATCCAATTATGTAGTTCTTCTGGGAAATTCTTGTAATAGTTTTCAAGGCCTCTCAGTGATTTGAAATTCAATTGCTACAGGGACAATTATGGTTTACAGGAAATGTTACCTTCTTTTGAGAATTAGATCCCACACTACTGTAGTGGTTATACTTGATATGCCCACATCTAGTTTAGAATAAGCAAAGGATCACTGGACCCTGTGAAAAGGAGGAAAACACAGGTGGAAGCAGCATCAGTGACTGACCACGGAATCGTTTGGATGCTCACCAGTGTCCACAGAGGCTTTTCATACTAACCTTTTGTATCCACTTTAAGTTCACATAGCAGTTCCCCGAACTCTCCAAGTAATTTCCTTCAGATCACTAAGGTGCTTATATACCTGCACTGGCAAGCAGAGGGAGTTTTAGCTTTCACATATGTTTTTTATAATCTGAAAACAGAATTGTTTCCTCCTTCCCTTCAGTGTCAGCACCATCCAGAATCCAAAATCAGACAGCGGGGATAAAGGACTCATCCTTGAACAACTCCATTGGAAAAAAAAAAAAAAAAATAAAAAATTTACATTCTTATTCTCATTATTAGCTCTTGTTATTTCTTGTTCTAATTGACATTATTTACCCAAGTATGTTGCCATGAAAATAATTATCCTTTTGAGACTATGCTATTTATTACAAGGAAGGCTAAGCCTTTACTATCAGTTCTGTATTTTTTGTGCAAATGCTTGCAAAATGCTGCAAACAACATTTTCTTACAAGGCTAAGTTAAATTGCTTTATGATTAATGAGAAGATGATCACACACAAAGCCTGATGATTTATAATAAAAAGGCTAAGCACCTTAATTTTCTTTATCTACATGTATCCACATTTCTTCTGCTTAGGCTTAGCCTTTTTTCTGGTAGGATAAAGTCCTGAATACTTCCTACCTTTCCTGATTACACTACTGGTATCCCATGATACAGCCAAGAGAGATTACCCTAGGCTTTGTCTTGCTTTTTTAAGAGAATGGTTCTTAGAACAAAATAATTTGATAGTTACAGTATGGCAGGGTGGTGAATAGCCATGAGAATTTTCTCAGTAATGCCACAAGCAGATATTTTGTTAGCAAGTGATAGCAACTGTAAGCTTTGAGGGGCAAGAAAGATACTATGTGCATATATATACATTGTCTGATTATTTACATTTCTGTGTTATTAACATAGCATGGCACTTTTAAAAATTATACACATAAAAATATCTTTCAGTGATTAAAAAGGCCTGCATCTGATAAGTACAAACATAGTTGCCGATAGGTAAGTTCTAGTATTATGCAGTGAGTTAGATGCAGTCCAACAACACTGGCTGAAAAAAAAATGAGTCCTTTGAGCAGTCTAGCACCCTTTGTAAACTTCTACATGAGCTCTTGCTCCATCTTTCCCAGGAGTGAAGTACATGCACCTAAAACATCACACTGTAATGGAATTACAATGGGGATTACTTTTCTGATGGCTTCATGGGTTTCTGCATCATCCAAGGAAAGCTGTTGCAGTTAAAATAGGAGGTCCATAGCTTTCTTCCCAAGACTTCCTCTTACTCTGAAACTGAGCTTGTGCATGATTGGGTGTGGAGAATAGAGAGATTTTTGACTTATTATACTGTCGTGTTATTTTTACATACAGCATTTAGCCCTGTAAAGGTGCTCTTAAAGAATGCCTGTAGCATGGCCTAGTCATACCTACATTGTATGAGTGGCATGTCCTTGGAAATTATGGCCACTCTTCAGGCCCTTGCTGCATGCATACACACACACATGCACACATTACCAGCTGTATCAAAATCCTTTTTTTGCTGCTGCCTTCTCTGTTTCCACACTAAGCACTAGGCACAGAGCCTGCTCCTGTTTTCAGACCAGCTAACAGAGGAAATGAAGAATAGAGGTTTGTCCAAGACTTGCATGCACATTGTGTGAGGGAAACAAATGTATTCCCAGCCACAGCAGCATCCAATCCAACATGAGTACCAACTACTATCATTGCCATTTGGTTTGCGATGGTGTGCTCTTTCCATCTCCAAAGGGAACACAGTCAGAGGACATATGTTGAAACTGCAAACAAATTTATTTTTTTTTAAATGACATAACCTTCAATTTAATCCCATGCAAAACACTTTGATGCTCTCACTCTAAAGAGGATGTATAAAAGGAATAATTGCTGAAAAGTAACATATAATAGCATTTTCACTGTGATATTTTAAAAATCAAGAGGATTTGCATAATTGATTCTGGGTTTGGGATTGTCCTAGAAAATCACAGTATTGAAACTGCAGTTGACAGAGTCTGAAGGCAAGGACAAAGGCAGCTGTCAGCAACAGAGTCTGCAAACCTCTGGCTCATTTAGAGAAAAATGATTTAGCCTGGAAAAATATGAAAGCATAGTCCACATTAATTGGTCTGGTGTTTCAAGGACAGACATCAAATTTAAGTCTAAAACGTGATCAACATGCCACAAAGACTAATTAAAAACAAGTATGTGCCTCTCAGAGCACATATAAAGAGGTCCATGAATAAGAAACAAATTTAAACAATATATTACATCAGAGAAAAAGGGGAGAAGGAAGAAGAAAGGATACGTAAGCACCAAATACCCCTGGGCAGAGAGAAATAAGGAAACAGGGAATTAATTATTTTTCAGCTAAATAAAGATGATGGGACAAAAAAAAATATATTCAGAAAACAAGAATAAAATTAAATAAAATAAAAACTAAAATAACATAAAATTAAATTAAAGTAATTATGAAAGGGAGGATGGGAAACCACAATAAAGGAAAAGGAAAATTCCTCATTTTGATTGATCTGACTAATCCAAGCGAAGAAAACCTCCTCCAGAGGGAATGAGGACTGCAGAAAACAACCACTGCCTTCATGTCTACAAACATCGCAGAGTTAGGCATGACTACTCCTTAGAGGTACATTAGAAGCAAATGCTTTTTCCACCCTTAAGCCACAGACAGAAACAAATCCTGGTGGAGCACAGCAGAAGCAATAATGAGAAAAGAGGTAGCAGCGGTATTGGTATGAGGTGTGCTTCTGGAATGGGGTTGGCAGAACCAGAGCAGCTGCCATCACAAGGTTATTCCACCACTGAATGTACTGAGGGTCTGAGGGAATTGGATCCTAAAGCTCATGTTGATGTTGTGGAGCTTTATGTTGGTTCACTGTTGGCAGAAGCCACAGATCATCCCTCTGAAATGAAAGCAGATATACAGGAGACATGAATAAGGAACAACTGGCAAAAATAAGCTCTGTAACTAAATCAACTAGTTCATTGCAAAGGGGGGGGGGGGGGATGCTAACAAGATGCAAAATCCCAAAGATTTCAAAGAAGTAATTTGATGCAATTGCTGTATCTTTTGTGCTTCCAAGTTGGTGTAAGCTGTCTATTTTTCAACAGACTCTGCCTGTCTTGGTCTCACATTTAGCACATGTCAAGACCTCACTCAATTTATTTTCTTCCACTTCTCCTTTGGAATGGGCATATTTCAGAGCCATAATAATTGTAGCTGAAAGTCAGTATGAGTTGTCCTTTTCATATTTGCTGTCATCTCATTTGGACATCATTACCTGAAGGATCTTCAGTTAATTCTCTGGATTGCTGATAGAAAAGAAAACAACACAGTAAGTGAAAAATGTATAACCATTAAACACCATTAAACAGTATGGAAGACTTTCTAAGACAATTTTCTGATTTCATATTTCTATTTTTGTATTTCTGACAGTCTTTTTTATAAATTAAATCATCTAAGGTGTACACTAATAGTGTGCTAAAAAGCCTTTAAAAATCAAGCTCATTAAAAATAATTTGTGTTAGTGAGCTATGTTTTGATATAGGAAAAAAGAGCTCTACTTCACTAACTCCATCTCATATCAATGAAACTGTATTATCTCAGTTCTGCAGAGACCTGTATGCACACGTCCACTGAGATAATTCTTTGCAAGAATGAAAACCAGTAGTCCCAACGCACTCTACGAAACACAGCTGTGTTAATGTAGGTTCAATGTTGTGACACAATTTAGGTCCAGTGATATATATATTCAACTTTGGTTTTCTGCAGCAACTCTGTTTGATTTCTTGAAATGGAACATCACTTCCTTGTTGGAAAAGAAAGTCCTTGAATTAAATGCATTTCCATGGTTTTATATTGAATGCCACTTTGTTGAGAAGTTCTCATGCTTTCTGGCTCACAGACCACCATGTATCCTGTGCTGCTAGTGAGAATTTTGCAGCTTCAGGAAACTATGAATTCAGAAGAGGGCAAGATGTGACACTGCCTACCTTGCACTACTTGTTTGGCATCACAGCTCTTGGGGAAATGCACATAAGAGGCTTCTTACCCTATAACGGTATACATGTCATGCTGGGTATTTTACATCCAACCCTGTTCTTATCTAGCCAGACTCAATAAAAGTATTAAATATGCCCTTACTCACCAAAAAAGTGTTAGTTTAGATTTGGTGGTGAATAAGGAAACACTTGTAATTGCCAACATTAGTGCTACCAGCACTAAACATCCACTTCTAAACTAGGCATTTACCTGAATCCACAGCAAGTAGTAACTTTCCATCATCACTGCTTTCAGTAACAGTTAAATGTGCTGTAGAATAGCAACTTTATTTGCGTGAAAGTGGTGCATGGGAGAGCATTACCAGGCCCTTTACAAGATAATGTCTATTTTTTTGGTTTCTAACATGCAACAACTAGATATGATCTTCTTGTCAGCATTATTTGGATAGTGAATATTTTTTTCTCATTCTGTACAGTATTTTTCTGTTCTCTCTTTGTATTATCACTTTCATACATTACTTCTAAGAATGACAAAGATTTTAACAACGTTTATAAAGTACTTTCTACTGTCTTGAATGTAGCTGCCCCTGTTAAGGTATTTAGACTGTAAGACAGGCAAGCATGTAGACCCTGGATTTCTAGGGAGACATACACATGCCTTTAGGGGAGCATGACCTGTTCAGAAAGAGTATGTGGCTCCACAAAGAGGGAGGAACTGCCGCAGTCAGTAGGTGGATAACAGGTATTCACCTATCCTATCTCCTAGGTAGACAGGAGGGCAGAGCCTATTTTGGCATGAAGGAGGGCAGGATGGGTGTGTTGAAGCTCCATCTGAAGGCTATGTGCTGACCTTCCCCACTTGTTGAAGGAGATGAAGGACAGATTGTGCACATGACCTTTCATCCCCATCTTCTTCCCCTTCAGAGTGGGAGCAGCTACCTCTACTATCTATATCCCACCGATAAGTGTCCTTCTCCTGACACTCACCCGCTGGCACTCACCCCACCTCCAGTGGTGCAAAAAAGCTGGCAATGCAGAAGAGAGCCCATCCTGAAAGGGTGAAGAGTGTGCAATTCCTCCCCAGCAAAGGGAAAGTACAAGGCTTTTAGGAAGATGTCCTCAGGGAGGGGACAAAGTAACCATGACACATGGATTTTAACCATCCCTAATATCACCCACATTTCTGTCTCGGAGAGGCCAAATGACCTTTGCTATATTCTTTGCTCGGATCAGTTTCAAACAGTCAAGGCAGGGTTTACATGTAGTGATGAGTTCAGCATTACACAGGTCTCTCTCAGAACTGAAAAAAAAACAATAGTGTCATAATTACAAACAAGGTGTGCTTGCAGAAGGAATTATTTCTCTTGGAATCTAGAGCTGGTTCTTCTCTTATTTTCTCTTCAGTCATTGGCCAAGAGAAGTGAGTAAGTGATCTCCAGCCCATGACAAGCAAATACTTGCAGTTCGTACCATGAGCTTGCCAACTGAGGAAATGGATCTACCTATTCTTTGTGTACTCACAGCACCAAAAAGACAGATACTGTGTTTATGAAATGCATATCCAGGAATCATTTCACCACCAAAACACAATCACCTGCATAATTGAGTAGGTGACAACAGAGCACAAGCTTTTGCAATATCACTGTCAGTCTACAGAGAAATTTCCCGCGGGCAGGAAACTTCATAAAACTCAGTCTGCATGTGTCAATGGATCACCCAGCTGGGATGCTCTGCATTTCCAATGGCTAAGTAATATGAGAGCCCATACAGAAGCAATAGCTCTGCAACTGGCTACTCCCATCCTCAGCACGTGTGAAGACCCCTGCCCCTGACTTCCCACAGGAACTGGGCTTACATAGGGTCAAAGACATTGCACTAGCAGAAACCTCTGAGGCTCTGTCACATAAGTTGAATACCTGTATTAGAATATAAGATCGCATGGACCAAGATCTCTGTAAAAAACAATTGTATTCACTGGCTTATATTCCTTTCCATGCTATGTAACATTACTTCTAATTTCTGCGCTTTGAAATTCCTATGCTAGATTAGTCAGAGAGCTTTTTCTTCATTAAGCACCCAACACCAAGCCTTCTTTTGTTTAATTCCTTCAAAATATTTGATGAGTTCCTACCTCATAATAATTGCATTAGATTCTGCACATACAATCGCATGCTGGTAAAAATCAACATCCGCCTTCTTGCAAAATAAACTATTCATTGCCCCTTTTGGATATCCACTGTAGCCCACGGCAACCTAGAAACAAACAACATACAAAGAAATAAAAGGTAATGTTGTTCTGGAATCTTTAGCTATTTACAGCCTAATCCAACTCCTAAAAGTTGTTAACAACTTCAGGAAGAGTTCTAATGTGATGTTTGGTAATGTTTATGCAGATCTCCATTTCAAAGTGATTAATTATAGATCTCAACTTCTTGTTAATAACTTCAGGGAGAATTCTAACCTGATGCTGTTTGGTAATGTTTATGGAGATCTCCATTTCAAAGTGGTTGATTATAGATCTCAATCATATATTTGTATGAAATGTGAAGTTTCAGAAAATTACGAATTCTTTTCTCCCCCAAAGGAAAAATTGTCTTTGTTTCCAGAAATACATTTTCCTATGAACAGTTCAGACATTTTTAGAAGAAAAGCACAATTTCCTAAACCACATAAACCTTTACTTACAATGTTGTCTTCCTTGAAAATCACCGTCCCCACTCCATTGTTATTGTCTGAGAATAAACGGTCAAATAATCACAATTATAAATTCGCACAACACTATGATATTACAACAAACCTGCTGGTCAAAAAGTATGACATTCATACTCATGTCTACTGGTCCAGAGTTTCATTAATTCTAATTTTTCATTAATTACCTAACAGAATGAAGTGTAATCAATGAAATAGGGGGGAGGGGTGTTGCTCAGTATATTACATCTCCAGGAATATGACTAACAATTGTGTAGAATTTTTCCACACTGAGTAAATTAAGGAACTAAATTTAGTAATATTAATTTACTTACCACTTCTGGATGCTAACAAATCACAGAGCTGTAATGCATGGGTGTACTTAGGATTATTCTTTACAGTGGATTCCTTCTCTTCTAAGATTTTTATTTTTTCATCTTTGCAACTTGCAAGAGATTTAAAACAGTTCTTTGCTGTAGTAAGATTTTTTTTGTATTTTTTCAGTCGGTCATCCTTCAGGTGTTCCAAGTTGAATTCTTTTAAAATATCCCCACTAGTTTTCTTATCAAATACAGATGAAACTGGAACTAAATTATCATTAGAAGATGCTTTTTCATTTGAATGAAGTATTTCCATCTTTCTTTGGTTGGCTATTGTAGGTACATATACCGCCGCAACAACATTGCTTTCTGTAAAGATGGCATTAGCATATTTTACGAGATTATGCTTTGAGTTTGCCATTTTGATTTCAAAATTTGGCCAGTAATACACATGTGAGACTTGTGCTGAATAAAGAAAACAGATATGTAAGATTAATATTAAATATGAAATATACTAGCAGTTGTGTTTTCCACTAACAAACATAAAGTGATATAGAATATACTTAAGCAAGCTGCAGCTTTCCCTCACATTAATAGAATAATATTAAAATATTTTTTATTATCACATTATTTTCAGAGTCAAAAGGGAAACTTAATATACAATTGATTACTTTATATTTTTTTCCAAGTGATTAAACTTTTATCTCTACTTATGTTTACCAAACTGTAAAGATTTCCAAAGCAAGGAGATTGTTTTGAAAAGATACAGGAAGTTGTTGTAGAGGAAAAAATGTATATCATATATAAAATATATAACATATATATATAAAAAACATATATTTTGTCTCTTATTTTTTTCTCATTTAACAAGCTCTGGTGGCTCTTTTTTTCATTAATGACTTGCACTATTCCTTCATGATCCATGTGTTAGTAAATACCAACAATTTGTACAATTACATTATGAATCACATCTTAATGTTCTCTAATAATCACAGCTATCTATTGTATAAGATATTTAGCTACATCAGCTTCTGACAGGGACCTGAATGATTCATATAAGAGCCAACTGAGGAAAAATGCAGAAAGCAAAATGGAAGTAACTGAAGAGGAAGAGAAATGACTGCTGTGACTAGTTTACCAGCCTGTAAGTATGACACGTGCAGTCTTAGTCTAGGAGATATTTCAGTTTTGATACTGACCTTGAACCAGCAATTTTGCACAATAATTGCAAGGTTTCCGAGACATGTAAACTTCACAGCCTTTCAGGGCATTAGGAAACCTTAACAGCACTTTTGTCACAGCATGAAGTTCCCCTGTTGAGCAGCCCAGGGCAGTAATCCTTTTGGGCTTGCTTGGTTCACAGATGACAATTCCAGTTCTGCAATCCTGCATATACATACACAAATAAATGTACAGGTATACAAATGAAAGTATAACCGTCCAGCGAATGAGAGTCCAGCCAGATTATGTGTACGTAAAGATAAAGCAATCAAAGGATCTCACAGAAAAAGAATGGCATTTGTTGCAAATGGCTAGGGATGAAGCAGTCTAGAAAATCCTTGTGGATTTTCAGACAGTTTTGTTGTGTCTACAGCACCTAACTCAATTGTTGTATTCTAGATCAACCGGGCAAATGCTTTTACTGGAGTCCAGAAAGACTTAAGAGGTAGACAGACCTTTGTAAAGTCTGTAATTGTGTGTAACATCATGAAAAAAGCAGGGAGATGGATATTCGAATAACTGGTTTACTGCAGACTACCAAAACAGGAGAAAGGAGTGACAAGGTGTAGTATCAAGCAAATGGCAACACTATTCAAAGGATACTCACCAGACATCTATGTAACTTCAAAGCTTCAAACAGCTTTGATCTACTAAAAATCCAGAGTCTAAGCATGCAATAGGTTAAAATTCTAACTGCAGGTCTGTGGCCCACAGGCAACCCACACTGGAACAGAGGCTCCTGAGGAACCACAGCCAGCAGACACCTTATGCCAGGGCAGGGCCAGTAGGAAGCATGGAAGAGCAGAGAAAACTAGGAAAAAAGTACAGAAGAGTTGCAGACAAACCATCACCTACACAGCCCCAACCTCCTGCAACACCCATCACCTCACTGAGAGTAACATAAGGTAAAAACAATGGAAGTTGAGACTAGGAAAGTGAGAGGGTAGGTGTTTGGCTCAAGCTGAGATAAATGTTTACTTTGGTATTTAACTCTTTCTGTTCTCTTTCTCTCTTCAATACCCAATTCAGTAAACAGAAGTTTGTATTTATTGGCAATAAATTGGATTAAGTAAAAATTCTCCGAATTAAGATCACTTTGCCCACAACACCAAGTCAGTAGTTTTTAAATCAAGATCCTATTTGACAATATGGCTTTTTTTTAGCCTTGATAACAATGAATATGCTTGAGTTGAAGTAACTCACAGATTCCTCTGATTCACTTGGTAAATTTTCCATATGTAGTGCTAAAAAGATGCACAGGTCTTCTTTCTTCAGATGAGGAATGGGAGGACCTAGAAAGAAACAGTGGACAGAAAAGCTAATCAAAACAGTCCTGCAGAAAAAAATAGGCAATGTCACACAATTAGTAAATAATTACTGGTAATGAGATAGAAAGGATAATTATTTAGCTCTCTGGTCCTAGGTGGAAAGTTGGGGGAAAGGGTTATAATTTCCATGCATGTTGAAAGAAAGAACTGTTTCTTAATAATGCATCAGTGCTCGATGAGCCAGTTACCCTGTAAAGAGCCTTATCTTTGCATTTCAAACATCAGCACATCTACTTATGCGTGCCAGTCCTCCGAGGAAAATGGAAATGATCATCCTAGGAGCCACTGCTTGACAGAGTGCAGAGCTATCCTGGATCTCCTTTTTTTTCTGTTTTGTTTCTTTGTGGGTTTTTTTTTGGGGGGGGAGTTTGTTGTTGTTCTTTTTAAATGCTATCTACTCTTCTGTCACAGGCAATGATTTCTACTGACTTCAAGAGGAAAGAAAAAGTATGTGAATATCCAATGTGCAGTCTTAGTCTAGGAGATATAGTCTAGGAGATCTAGCCAATCTGGAAAGACCAATTCTATTGCCCTATATCATACTCTTCTTCAAAATATTTCAACTATCACAGTTGAAAATCCTCCCTTTTTTATGCCCTTTTTTTTTTTTTGGTTAAGATTTCAATACCATTTGGTAAGACTGGTAAAAAAATGGATACAATTACTTTTACTTAAAATAAAATTAAAATTAAGACAAATATGTTGCCAGAGCGATATGTCAGAAGTTTGCACATCAGCTCTCTGTGCTGTGTAATATCCAGCTCACTACTTTCAGGCCAATTACATTTATTCAACCCTGTTTAATTAAATTAAATTAAATTAGGGAAACCAAAAACTGATGATTAGTGAAGAGTTTACTGAATTTATTTCACTTTGCCTTCATCACTCATTCCTTCTGTTCCTTCACTGTCTTCTGAATCACTAGGTACTGGAAGACACAAAAGAAAAAAGGTTGGATTTGAAATAGCACATAAAAAGACATTACATGAAGTTTAGAAGTTTATCAGCCCTCCCCCTCTTATTATCAACACTGACACACTATCCACTGTGAGCTGGACATCTCAGAAGTCACAACTGGTTCAGAACAATATTTGACAGTCAGGCTGGACTCTGATACTTTATTCAGAAACAATCTATATTAAGATGAATGGGAATTGCACAGATATAAAACAGTTAACTGAACTTCATGTAGAAATACCTACAGCTGCCCAGTGGTGGTGGTGACAAGAGGATGGCCTGGGTTTTTGTTGTTAGGTATCTTTTTAAAGTTTGAATTTCATCTTTTTAACCTCCAAATGCATAATGTTCTCCTCACATACAGAATGGCCAATACTCACACTGCCTTCTCTCTCCCTTTGCTTTCACACTCAAGACGGCCTCTTCTTGTCTTTGATACTGAGTCTCTGCTTGTTCATTTCTGCCATCCTGTCATCTTCCTGGTTCTTGCTCTTCCCATCAGTTTGATTTCATTCTACTGCAAATATCACACTTTTCTCTTCAATTTTAAAATAATCTATCCCTTACTCCTCTTCAATTACATAGTTCTCCCCAGTTCACTTGTCCAGCGTATCTTCACACTCCATGAAGATGTGGTCAGCAACATTTTTGGAGATTTTATCTTCTAATTTAGTTTTGTTTCAAACGTTTATTTCAAATCTTTCTCCCTTAGTAAGAGCATTGGTGCTTCAGCTTATACGTCATTAAGATTTCAAATTTCTACCTCAGTTATAACTTTATTTTTCTTTAAACCAAGCAAAAAGTATAAAGGATTTTGTGTATTCTCAAAATGTGTGGTGTTCTTAAAAACTTCTGTTACTTTTTACTGATTGTCTACTCTAAATAAAATTGTAAGTTACTTAAGAAAATTTCAATATTGATAACATTATTCTGTGGTAGGTGATCTGACTCTCTAACTGGCATAAACCCAGTGGCATGTGGAGAAGAGTCAAGCCCAATACCTCCACAGATTTGGATAGCAGGACTTGCAGTCATATGTAAGGCTGGAAGCAATTCACAGAAAAGGCGTGAAATAAGAAAACTATCACAAAGGATGCTGATTAGTCGTTTTGGGGGAAAAAATTATGACTTAGCAAAAGAGCAGAAACCATTAACCCCAGAAACTTGCTATGTTATTCCTCTGTCTTTTCAACTGTAACCAGTTATGGGGTTTAGCCACTTACCGACCGAAAGGGCGACATTTTTGTGTAATTCTGTCTTCTGCATATTCAGAAGTACTGTGGCAGAAATGGAATCTGCAGGGTACAGATATTTATAATGTATAGCTCCAAATGAAGGTTGGAACAAGCAGAACTAATTTAAGGGTAACTCAATTCAATTTACAGCAATTATGTGCCATTTATAAACAGATTCTGTTGTATTTATTACATCCTGCAAAAAGGGCTTTAAAGAAAAATACTTAGTAACATACTATACTCCTAAATTTAAACACCAGTAATACCAAAAGAAGCCAAATGAAATGGTAAAAAGGAGGAGGAAATGAATCTTAACCATACCTGCCATAAGTTGAATTTCACACTGTTTCCACTGCAATAAAAAGAAAACAAACAAAAAGGTATTTAAAGCATATGTGAACATTTACTTCATACATTCCACAATTTATCTGTTCATATCTGTCATTATATTTGTAACAGCTATTAATCAATCTAACACGAAGATTTCTTGGACCCCTGGACATATATGGGTCCTTGAAATCATTCTTGTCTGTTCCAGTTCTAATGCTTTTGTTCTCTACAGGGAGATAAAAGTCAACTACATAGCCTACTCTCCTCTAAACATTTATCCAGTTCATCAGTAGTTTTGTGTGTCCCAGTTCCCTCTTTTCCCAACTCAGACTGCTTTACTTCCATCAGATGTATCTTGAAAGTGAAGCAATATTTTTCTACATTATCTGCTTCCACTTCTGACATACCTTCTACCTGCTTAATTATTTTTATTTATCTTTTAGTAATACCACCCTGAGTCTAATCTTCAAGATTCAAACCTACCTCATGATAGTCAAAGTTTTTCTTTAAACCATCTAGAGGATCCTAAAACAAAAAAAGAGAAGCAAATAAACCAGGCACTCACAGAATCACTGAGGTTGGAAGCCACCTCTGGAGGTCTCCAGTCCAGAGACCTGAAGGCAGGGTGAACTACAGCAGATCTGTTGGGGTCATGTCCACTCAGGTTTTGAGTATCTCAGAGGATGGGGGCTCCACATTCTGTCTGGGCAACGTGTCCCAGGGCTCATCAGCCTCAAAGCAAAAAGGCTTTTTCTTACATTTCAGTGAAATTCCCTGTATTTCAAATTGCGCCCACTGCCTCCTGTCCAACCACTGAGAAGGCTCTGGCTCTGTCTTCTTTACTCCTTCCCATCAGGTATACACATGGATAAGATCCCACCTGAACTTTCTGTTCTCCTGGCTGGTCACTCTCATCTCTCTCAGCCTCTCCTCATACAAGAAATGGTCTCATTACTCAATTGTCCTTAAGGCCTTTAGCAGGACTTGCAGTCATATGTCCTCATCTTTCTTGTACTGTAAAGGCCAGAACTGGACACAGCATTCCAACCATTACCTCACCTCAGGTAGCTGTCAATCCACCTCAGTGACCACTTATCTAGTTCATTCTTCACCAGTTTGTCTATTAGGATGCTGTGGGACATGCTGTTGCAGTTGTTAAATTCAAGATGAAAACCGTCTACTGCTCTATACTCATCCAGTGGGTCATCTCATCACAAAAGGATGTCAGATTAGTCACGTATATTTTCTCCTTCATAAAACCATGCTGACTACTTACAGTCACCTTATTGACAGGTCCCATGGTCTTGTGCATATTCAACTTCTTTAAATATTCCATAACCAGATTTTACTCTACTACCTTCATTGTTCCACATCTTCCCACCAGTCTCAGGGACATGGAATTCCTGAGGGCAAATCTTGCCAGCAAAAAACAAGGCAAAGAAAATTTTTAATACCTTGGCCATGGTTGTCTTTATAGGGGTAGAATTTAATCTAGAATATGGGAATTAACTGGATACTTGGGCCTGAACCAACACTGAGACATTGTCTTTCAGATAGATTTCTCCAAAGGTGTTCATAAATTATTTAAGTTACATCTGATTAAATCCTACTAAGCAATTGTTGGACTTCCCTGAAAGGAATAATACCCCTCTGCAAACTCAAAAAATACTTCTTCCTTCCACTGCAGATTCATCACAAGGGTGATATCCTGTGATGAATCTGAATATATGTTGTCTGGCACAGACCTGTGAACAGTAAAGCTGAACTCATCAGATGCTTCAAATATGTGAATGTGAGACTTACTTAGAAAGAAGAATGTTGCATTTACCCTGAGGGATAAAAAGTGTGTGCAATGTAGGACAGAGGTACGCCTTCATATTGGAGGTCTTAATGAAGAATACCACAGCTCCATTAGGTATCTGTGTTCCAAGTTCTTCAACCAAGACACATATCAAGGTCTCATCACCATAAGAGTTCAGACACAGCCAGATGCAAAATCAGAGTACATTCCAGAGCTCTGACATATAGCTTGAACAGAAAGATAGACGTCCCCAGTGCGAGGTCTTAAAATATATAACTTGTTCCTTTCCTGACTTTAGAAGTATAGTAGTGTAAAGATCTCCAATGCAGAAAGCAAACCATAAAATTCCAGCTGTATATGAGTATAAAGAATGAAACATTTTGTAGGTGATAACCTGGTATAATTCCTCTCCTACACAGAAGGGTAAGAACTGATGTATTTTTCTGTAAGTCAACTACTAATAAACTGACCACCCTTTCCTCAAACATGTGATTACACTATGACAATAAATAAATAAAATTACATAAGCATACATCTTCACTCTGTTTGGATGATTCTTTTACACAGTGAATTGTCTTGATTTTCATATCTTTCAAAAGGTTCTGACAGTCATGACAGGGAGGTTTGATGCAGTAAAGTATATCACTCTCTTCTATTTTGGACTTTGATCTGAAAAATATATGTATTTGCAAAATTAATTAATTTTCTGCAAAGCTAAAAATAATCTTTAAATTGGATTAATGGGTGAAGAACAGATGGAAAGGACAAAGAGAAAATCCATGATTACTCACTGACTTACTCACACTGCACACTGTTCACATCTATTGTAATAAAGAATGCCTGTGAAGTCACTCATTACCAGATTTGTAATAATAACCTGTACAGGAGAGCATTTGCTTCAGCATGGAGAACAACTTCCGATTTTGCAAGTTCAGTCCTTCGATTTTTTCTCCCTTTAGAGGGCAAGTTTGCATATAATATGCCGATGGGATATCCATTATACCCTGCCCCCGTTAAGTGACTGCTTATATGTTGAAAGAATCCCTCCATGCAGATACATTATCCAGTTCTAGAGAGATAACCTTACACAGTAACACAAGGCATAACCACTATCAAGTACAACAAATGGCAGATTTCAGAAGAACACTACAACTTAAAATCTGACTCAAGGTACACTTACTCTTTGATTAGAAATTGCAAAGTATTAGCTTGATATAAAATCTTAATAACACAATATAAAAGGTTATAAAATCCCATTTATGAGATTCGCTGTAAGTTCACCTAGTTACATTAACAATATACTAAGAATGTTTAAATATATCAATATATAATATTCTTTCCCCCCTCCAAAATGGATTAAGTGATAAAACATTATTTTCTATGTTTCCATAACATGTGTTTCCATCTTCTACTTTAGGTTTTAGCTCAGTATTGCAACAAACATTATAAACAATTACATTAAACTTTAGTGTAACAAATATACTAATGGAAAACATTTGAGCAGTTATGTTAGGAAAGCGTGACAATTCTTCTGGTATCCACACATGTTGTGAAATACTTACTCTTTGAAGTAGCTTAATGAATGAATCAATGGTAGTAATAAAAACCAGATAGACGGTAATCCATTCTTTATATTTGGTTACTATTCTTTATATACTTTCACCATAACTTACCAGATCTTGCTGCTAAAAAATAACAAAGCTGCAATGCATGTCGATGAACATTTTCCTTTGGTTCTTTTTTCTCAAGTTGGGAACATTCCAATAAAAAATCATAGCAACGTAAAGCATTTTCCATCCGTTTGACATACATATCTTTATCTATGTTAAAAAGGGAATGATATTTTTCAAAGTCTTCAGTTTGATAACTGAACAACTTAAAATTGCTGTTTGGCTGTCCTTTGCATCATGTTTCTTTTGCAATCATTTTCACAGTTTCAAAGCTTGTCGTGGGTAAGAGCACACTGCTACTTATATGACTTCCGAGAAGCATATAGTCAGCTTGCTGAGAATCTTCTTTAACCACTGAATCATTACCCTTTTTTTCAGGAGCTATTGGCCAGTAGTAGACTGAAGAAACTGAACCTAGAGACAAGCACTGAAAGTCACATAAGGTGCCATACAGTTGGGTGGGACTTTTAATTCACGTTTTTTGGTTGAAACAGTGGGCCAATTTTCTATTGCATTGCAATTCTGTGTGTGCACTAGAGTCCAAAGCCTATCTTGTTACCCACAGGCTTAAGCCACTCCACTGTAATAGTTCTACATTCAATTCAAATCTCAATTTGAATATAGATAATCAGTACCTTACTTTCATTAATGACCTCCCACAGTTTGCGAGTCCTTTCCCATGCAAGCAGTCTCACTTATTTTTAAGAGACTATCTACATAAAAAAAGGATGACATCACTACTGGACTGAGCCATGTAGCACATTTTCCTAGGCATGATGTTTAGCGGGGTGACTTATGAACTTTTTACTCAGGTAAAACTGCAGTTAACACAGATAGATTGATTAAGAATGTATTTTATACCTTGAATGAGGAATGTTGTACAAGTTGAGCATGGTTTCCTTGACAAATATATAGTGTGGTCACGCAGAGAAAAGGGAAGACAGAGAATGATATGTTGTACAGCATGCAGCCCAGGTTTGGAGAAACTCATAGCTACCATTTTGTGAACTTTGTCTGATTCACATATTACAATCCCAGTCTTATTGAACTGAAGGGGAAAAAGAAAAAAAGGCAGCTGATTTTTCACAGCAGATTTTATTTTACAAGTATGCAGATTCAAAAATATTCTCTAGGTTTTGAAACATTGTACTACATTTAAATGCACTTTAGACTTTAGTCCCACCATCTTTAGGTGACAATTTCCCTTTACGAAAAGTTAATGTAAATCTAGTACGAATTGATTTTTTGTTTGCACTTTTTCTCAAGAAAATTCCATTTAAGAGACACATCAAACCAAAACTGGAATCAATCAGAAAGATCAAACTCTAGATTTCTAAAACACTCTCAGAAATATTTGTTTCTTTTAGCCAAATTTGTCCAAGCATACACACACACACATATATAAAGGTAGGTTCTTCATAAACCTGTATTAGCTGTGGTAGGAAAAAAGAGAAAAACACATTGACATTAAAGTTAATAATATCCCTAGATACACCACTCCATCCCCCCCCCCCCCCCTCCGGTAGATCCACTACAGAGTATAATTTACCTTGTGCACTATTGTAGCAACAGTGGGCAGTAGAATACCTGCATTACACGGATGTACAGGAGATTTAAAGAGCATGGACACTCATTATATAATAATCACTACAGAGTAACTTAGATTTTAATTGGAATCCTAACCATTTGGAATCCTAACCATTATCATAGAATCATAGAATAGTTAGGGTTGGAAAGTACCTTAAGATCATCTAGTTCCAAAACCCCTGCCATGGTCAGGGACACCTCACACTAAACCATGTCACCCAAGACTCTGTCCAACCTGGCCTTGAACACCACCAGGGATGGAGCATTCACAACTTCCTTGGGCAACCTGTTCCAGTGCCTCACCACCCTCACAGGAAAGAAATTCTTCCTTATATCCAATCTAAACTTCCCCTGTTTAAGTTTTAACCCATTACCCCTTGTCCTATCACTTTAGTCCCTAATGAAGAGTCCCTCCCCAGCATCCCTATAGCCCCCCTTCAGATACTGGAAGGCTGCTATGAGGTCTCCACACAGCCTTCTCTTCTCCAGGCTGAACAGCCCCAACTTTCTCAGCCTGTCTTCATACGGGAGGTGCTCCAGTCCCCTGATCATCCTCATGGCCCTCCTCTGGACTTGTTCCCAACAGTTCCATGTGCTTTTTATGCTAAGGACACCAGAACTGCACACAATACTCCAGGTGAGGTCTCATGAGAGCAGAGTAGAGGGGCAGGATCACCTCCTTTGACCTGCTGGTCACACTTCTTTTGATGCAGCCCAGGATACGGTTGGCTTTCTGGGCTGCAAGCGCACACTGAAGCCGGCTCATGTTCATTTTCTCATCGACCAACACCCCCAAGTCCTTCTCCTCAGGGCTGCTCTGAATCTCTTCTCTGCCCAACCTGTAGCTGTGCCTGGGATTGCTCCGACCCAGGTGTAGGACCTTGCACTTGGCATGGTTAAACTTCACAAGGTTGGCATCAGCCCACCTCACAAGTGTGTCGAGGTCCGTCTGGATGGCATTCCTTCCCTCCAGCATATCAACCAAACCACACAGCCTGATGTCATAGGCAAACTTGCTGAGGGTGTGCTCAGTATCCACGTCATGGAGGTTATCTAATCCACCTTCCCACTCAGAGCAGGGCCAACTTCAAAATTAGGCCAGATTATTCAGTTCCTAGATAATGGTTTTTGCCGCCTCTGTCACAGAAGCAGTTGGAATAAACTACTCCAG
This sequence comes from Pezoporus wallicus, assembly GCF_028554395.1. NCBI lineage: Eukaryota > Metazoa > Chordata > Aves > Psittaciformes > Psittacidae > Pezoporus > Pezoporus wallicus. The sequence continues at coordinate 6,663,362 of NW_026642179.1, read as the reverse complement.
GTGATCATCTACAGATTCAGCAGTACTGAAGTTCAGTAACACCTGCAGGGAGCCTCTCACCACATGAAGGTTTGCTCCACCTGCCCTGACAGATGTCTGCATGAGAACTGAATACCTTGTGATATTTTTCAGAAAAGAATAGCAGCTTTGGGATTCACTAACATCTTTCAAGAAGACTGTGAACATGCATTGCTGTAAATGTCTCAAATAAATAATAGCATTAAGCAAAGCAAGAATGAAGAAAATAGAGATATCTGCAGAGATTTATTACTGACCACCTGACCAAAAGGTAAAAGGCTGAAGTGCCTTTTTTTGTTTGTTTGTTTTAATCCTTAAAGCAATTTTCTGATGCATTTAAGGACCTTTTGATAACGGTAGACTGAATTCTGGAGATAGCAGCTAGAAAAGTAATATGTTCAGGACATACCTGCAGCTATGAAAGCATACTGCAGCCTATTTTTATTATAGCAATGAGTGAGAAAGCAGATACTTTACATTTTATTATAACACAGAAGAAATCACCATAAATCTGAAAATGAAAAGAAATTCTAATAAAGATTATGATGATGTTATATGTAAGAAAGGATGTTGTAAAAATAGAATTATGATAATGATTTCAGAGAGATATATAACAGCAAATTTAAGCAACTTTTAGGAAATCTCTTGGAAAAGTAGTCCAAGGACTATGAGAGTCTGACTTAGTATCAGCAGTAAAATATCCTGATGTAAGGGAAAAGTCAGTAACACCATGAGACCACTTTGGTTGTAACAACAGATCTTTACCAAAAGTAGAATCAGAAAATAAGAAAGGAAGTAAAGGCAATGTAAGAATAAGGATAAAGGAATAGTATAGCAGATACAGGTAAAAATAGAAAGACTAAATTATTGAAAAAATACAGATGCTTTCACTAGCAAGGGATACAAAAGGCAAAAAGAAAAGGGTATATATAAAATCACAGGAAGAAAGTCAAAGGAGGCAGTTACATTACACAACAGGGAAGGAGAGCAAATAAGAATGCAGAAAAGGTTGCACAGCAACAAGTTGAAACTAAAACCAAATAAAACAAGATCCTGCTTTGGAAATATAAACTGCACAACCAAACATGATATAGAAAACATCTGATAGCCACAAGAGTCAGGAGACTATTGTGAACTACAGTTCAACAGACCAGCAACACGCAATGTTACTATTGACCTCCTTGCACAATAAACATTTAGAGGAATCGCACAACTGCAGTTACTCGATCTGAAGCACAAACACGAAAAACAAAATACAACAAAAATCTAAGAGAAAGACTGAAGCTTCACCTAAGAAGGTTGAGCAATTGCTCCTAGAAAAGTTTGAAGATCAGATTAGACAAGTATCTGATACGGGTGGTGTGATTTGACTTAAATCTGCTTCACAGCAAGGAAATGGATTAAATTACTTCAGGCCATTTTTATGATTCCATTGCTTTACATTCAAAGCTGGTTGTTATTATTAGGTCCTCTATCAGATCAATTGTTTATAAATTCAGTAGTATTTAAGAAGTAGTTCTTAAAGTTTGCAGAAGTGTTGCCATCACTGTTACCGTTACCTGATAATTTGGTCCCTGTGTAGTATTTTATTGATAGTTTTATAAACCATTTTCAGATGACCTGGAATAGGAAAAACTTTCTACACAAGCCAATCAGCATATGAAGTTGAAGATAAAATATTTAATATTTTCATATTCACAACTATAATTAAGCTAGGGTGCATTTTAATTGTGGAAATGAATAAATAATAAAATGGAGTTTGCTGTTTCTTTTAGAAAAGCACAATGGCTCTTAGAGTGTCTGGGACCAATATGGCCATCACCATCCAAGCCTGTTCTGCAAAGTCTGTCACTCTTGTCCTGTGAGGAAAGGGCTAAAAAGAGCTCTGCTTAACACGCTACTGCTGCCATAGCTGCGCTTAGTACTGAGAAAGGTTTCAGTTTTCTCTCACCTAACAAATGCTATCCCTAAACTGATCCTTATGTGAATGAGTTCACAGCCTATAGCTCTGCTGAGATGATCTGAGGAAGACTCACAACGCTGAAAAAGTCTGGCACACGAAAGAAAAGGTAGAGTTGCATGCTGGTCTTGCTACTATGTGTGATAGGTTCTATTCTCATAATATAAATGGATAAAGTACTAAAATGTCTTCAGAAACAGTCACACAAAGAACTGTACTCCCTGAGTTAGTAACATCCCCAAAGAGAAAACACTTTGCCACTGTCCATGCTGTCTAGTACCATTCCAGCTATTGACAAGACTGTCAATTTGAATATATGAGTCTTCTTTTAGCTGGCTGTTTCACCTGCTTTGTGCCATTCCCAAAAGCAACGACAGCTCTGGCTAAATCACTGAAACTAGGTGCATCTCCAGGACCATCAGGAAGAGAAACTGAATCTAGTTCAGTACCCACAGGAAGGACAGAGGAAGGCCAACAACTGCCTCATAAAATGATTTACTACTTTAAGTCAGAGGTAAACACAAATACTCTTCATAATGTCCCTACATGTAGAAAACTGGACATCATTTATCCCCATCTTTCAAGCAGGAAAAGCAACCACATGACAGTGCCACTTTTCCCAGGCAATCCCCTTCCATTTCTATGATCCTGTGTTTCTATGATTCTATGATTTCATTACGGTATTCATGAACAATTAGGACATGACAGTATGCTTCAGCAGTATGACACAGGGAAATGAAAAAAAAATTGGTATTAATCAATTCTTAGGAATCCAGTATCTTTATGTAACATTATTAGATTTCCATGAAAACTTTAACAGCATGGCTTACTAGCAGTAACTTTCAAAACACAAGACTAGAATGGATAACCTCATCAGATTCACTCCACCATAAAAGTGGCGATCACACAATAGATGTTTATGAATGTTTTGTTTGATGAATGACATAAGATGTTTTAAAGGCTAATTCTCAGTAAAATAAGCAGTAAAAATACTTCCTAGCAGTGATACCCTGTTACATACCTCATCAGATGGGGCATGACACTCCGGAGACTCCTCCATAAGACGAGCTAGAAACATGCACAAATCTTTCTTTCCTAAGCGTATGTATGGATGACTCTCTGAACACGTCCAAATAAAGAGGTCATAATTAGTAGGCAAATTCAAATATGGTCAGGCTACAGAAAAAAACACTGTTGATTACTGCACTTTCACTAATATAGGAATGAAAGCAGAGTATTTCAATAAAGAATACAGAATTATTTCTTTTAATGTACTGCACATATAGATTACCTGTAAAAAATAAGTGACACAGACAAAAGCTTGTGGTGGCATTGCCTAAGGAGCACACCACTTACTGCTAAGGAACACTTTGCTGGTTAACAGCCCTAAAGCAATACATACCATGACGCAAATTACAAAACCAATAAATACCACAGAAATTAGTACTGAAAGAAGAGCTCTGGGCTGCGATTAAACTCCTGCTGCTGCTCATTCCATGTACAAAGAAGTAGTCAAACTTAAGTTGTGATGTCCTGTTTTTGTATTATTTCTGAAGCTGAAGAGATGTTCCTGTTCCAGTTGTCTATATTGAGATGATTAACTGAAGCAAAGAGATACAAACCATCCTCCATGTCCTCAGCTCCAGAAGGTCTCATTTCCCAAGTTAAAAAAAAGTCTTCCTTTTAACTTACTTTTGAAGCATAAGCACTGTAGTGAAGAGGATATACATGTATGTGTGTGTATATAAACATGTAAGTTATTTGTCTTTATTCACATTTAAAAAATAATAAACACCCCTCACCCCATATAAAAGCAAACAAAACATAAACTGTTATCTTGTATTGCCAATCCCCTTTCTTTTTGTCAGCACAATAAACCTTCAGGAAAACAAAACCAATTCATACCATCCCTGTGAAGCATACAACTACCAGTCCAATGACAGTTATGTCACAGCACCTGCCCCCATTCTTACAGAATACCACTAGCACAACCATTATTTCCCACTGACAGATACCTCAGCACTTCAGGATTTACCTCACTGATCCTTAATAGACTTTTCTGGGGTTGGTTTTTTTTTTTTTTTTTGCTTCTTCTGTTATTTTCCATCAAATGGAATAATTTCCATCATGCTTATCCCCAGTGTGGTATAACAGAATGATTTTGTACTTCACTTACCTGTGCACTTGTCAGCAGTTAAGTCTTCGATGCCAATAACTTTCAAGTGGTGAAACTACTGCTTTTATACTTCTCTCCTGTGAGTCATAGTCCTGTACACTCTCTGTTTCACTTTTGACATTGCCTTTGACCCACCCTGTCAATATTTTTATGGCATGCGGATATACAGTTTGCCAATACTTTCCCATGTAAACAATATACAAAGAAGGGCTGTCCGAGATTGGAAGGACTTGTTATAGTAAAGACTGAATGTCCCTAAACAATATTATTTTCCATTCTCAATCATGCTGTTCACACCGTTTTTCTTTAAACTACTCATGACTTTCTCCTACCACAGTGCTTTAGGGAAGCATCAAAGCGTACCAAGTGTAAAAATCTTTCTAGTATCTTTTACTACTGTCACTAAATCAAAGTAGACTCATTGTTTGGGTAAACTGAAACAGAAAGTTACTCAAAAGGAGGAATGAATGGTTCTGTAAAACATTAGCAAAGCAACACCGTGAACATTGCTCTCGAGCTGGGAGCTCCTGGAAGTGGCACGTAAGCGGTGCAAGTCCTCTTACGTGCCGCCATACCAGAAGAGATTTACTTCAACTAAAAGACAACTGGGAAGAACGAGGAAGTTTATGGGCAGGTAAAACACATTGTGAAGACAATGAACCCAATTTCATATTAAATCCCACCAAGACAACATTTTAAACACTTGGGTTTTTAAAGTGTACGAATTCTGGATTTTGTGAGTGCTGAAGCCACGCTGCTACCAATTTAAGCATTTGGTACCCATGCTGCTGGACTCCTCACTCGAGGCCAAAAGCCTGATTTCCAACACGTGTTTTAGCCTGAAAGCAGCTTAAAATCCCGTTATTTCGGGTTGACGGGTTGAAAAACAAACCATGAAAGAACCAGCCCATGCCGTTTCCGTTTATAACTTTAATATCCCGAAGGACAACCACTAGCACCGCACAGCCCACCACCACCCTCAGCGGCGACCCTCAGCGCCTTTCCCTGACAGAGTACTCCTTCACACACCCAGGGCCCGCCTCCCCGGGGCGGTGCAAGAACCTCCTCCCCTCAGGCGAGCTGGCTCCGCCCACTCCCAGCGGTCCCGGGGCAAGATGGCGGCGCCCACGGTACTACCGCAGCGATGGGGCCGGGCGGCGGGGCTGTGGGGCGGCCTGCGCCAGGCCTCGCAGCCGCTCTCCTTCCGTCTCCGGCGGCGAGCCCACGAGCAGCCGCGGCGGGCGCGGGGTGCCGGCGGGATGCTGGCGGCGCAGTGCGAGCGCGGGCTGTTCCAGGAGGTGTTCCCGGCGCAGAGCGCGGAGGAGCAGCTGCTGGAGCTGCTGGAGCCGGGGCGCCCGCCCCTTACTGCTTACTGCGGCTTCGACCCCACGGCCGACTCGCTGCACGTCGGGCACCTGCTGGCCGTCATGGGGCTGCTCCACTTCCAGCGCGCTGGGCACACCGCCATCGCCGTGGTGGGCGGGGCCACGGCGCGCCTCGGGGACCCCAGCGGCAGGGAGCGGGCGCGGGAGCCGCTGCCGGCGGAGCGGGTGCGTGCACACGCGCGGTCTCTGCGTGCCGGGCTGGAGCGGCTGTTCGAGAACCACCGGGAGCTGTTCTGGGCGGCGGCGGGCGGGAGGTCGCTGGGCCGCGCCGTGCTGCTGGACAACTCCTGCTGGCTCGACCGGGAGCCGCTGCTCGACTTCCTCGGCGGCGCCGGCGGTCGGCTCCGCATGGGCACGCTGCTGAGTCGGCAGAGCTGCCAGGCGCGGCTGCGAAGCCCCGACGGTATGAGCCTCGCCGAGTTCCTGTACCCCGCGCTGCAGGCCTACGACTTCCTGCACCTCCACCTGCACCACGGCTGCCGCGTCCAGCTGGGCGGCGCCGACCAGATGGGCAACATCATGTCCGGCTACGAGCTCGTCACCAAGTACGGCGGGGCCGGAGGGGCGGCGGGCGGGCAGCGCAGGCGAGGCGCCGGCATCCCGTCCTGCCTGGGGGGCGGTGACGGCAGGGACGGGGCACCGGGAGCCGGAGCTCCGTGCAGGGCGTCCGTCAGACGTCGTGTCACTGCAGGGTGAGGGCATCAGGTGTCCTAGCTCAGAGGCAGGGTCAGGGCATCCATCAGGTGTCCTGTGCAGCTCTGTGCAGTCATCTGCATCAGACACCCTAAACTGCACAGCTTCTTGTTGAAAATCCCTACAGCACGAGGAACAGAAGTTGCCGCTCCGAGAGCTGGCATGGCATAAAATGTGGGATATGAGAAGAATAATGAATTGTCCTAATGATAAGACTGGCACGTATGGACGTTTTGGCCACGGTTTTAAGACTTTTTCATGAAATGTTAATGATTTTTTTTAACCAAAAGGATGGGTTCTTTTATTAATTAATCAGAGAACCAAAATGAAGTATCCTAAAGCACGGGACAATATTGAGACAAGTCTTCTGCTAGCAAACACATTCTAGTGCGGTCACACCAAGGTAGAGCAGTAGTGGATTGGTAGACAGTTGCATTTATTCTCAAAACCTGATGATGATGAGCTTTTGCTTATCCACCAAATTCGGTGTCTCAGAAAAATTGGCAGGAATACACAAGCAAATCATTGAGTATGGGTGACAATCGGAGACAATGTTTTTACTTTACCATATGCTGGACTATTACAAGACAGAGAATCAACACAAGAAAAGCCTTACAAGTGTCCCAACCACGCAGGCAGCCTCAATTAGTGCTTTGAGCAGAAAACGGAAGGTACAGCATATCTTAATTTGCTAGTGCTGTTGTTCATGGAATTACTTAAGTACATAAACTTCTTTGTTACACACAAAAGAATGTGTATTTTTAAATTCAAGGATTTGTTTGTTTTTTCTTCCTAAAGCAGTCTTCACCATATTCTGGCATTATTTGCCCCTCACACTTCATCTTATTTAACTGGTTTGTATCAAGGATAGAATCTCACAGGATGCTTGTATTTTAGTAATCTTTACCAAGAGGAGATTTTATTTTTGTAACAGTGTTTTTACAACATGCAGTTACTCTTCTCTTTCTCAGGATGACAGGGACAGATGTGTTTGGAATTACTGTACCTCTTATTACCAATACTACTGGAGATAAACTGGGAAAGACTGCCGGCAATGCAGTTTGGCTAAACAGAGATAAGACTTCTCCATTTGAGCTGTACCAGTTTTTTGTCAGACAACAAGATAATATAGTTGAAAAGTAAGTAGGTTTTTTTTTTTTGGTCATTGTTCCTAAAAGCTGTTCTTTGTAACTGTTTCATTTGGATATGTGAAACACAAGGTCCATGTAGAAGTAAATGTTAATTATAACTGTACATTCATTAAATAAACAGGCATGACTGGTTCTTAAGCATATAGGATAGTGGAACCTGTCTCTATATGCTAGCATATGCATCATAAAATGAGTGTGGATGAACAAGAAAGCACTTTCTTCTGCCAGTGGGGTGACTTTTACGAGGTATGTTCGTTTCAGTACTGTAACATCACAGTATCAGTGAAATCTCTCCTGCTGATTAATAAGTAGCTTCAGCTTAATAGATATTATCACAAGTTTTTACTTAGTACAAAGTATCCAGAAACACTACATTCAGATAGCAAGAAGCTAGATCGCTGGTTACAAACAAACATGTAAAGTTCAGCTTCTAGAACCACATCACATGAAAGAGTGCGTATCCCTAATCAAATTTAAGTAGTGTCTTTTTAAGAAAAAGCCAATAAATTCATATTTATGATTATATTAGCTAAGTCAGTGATCTCTAGACTTTTTTGATCATGTGCCCCTATCAGTAAAATAATTTTGAGCATTCACTCTCAGTACATGTATGTTTGTTTATTTATAGATTATATAAATGTACTGCTGAAGCTGTAATATTTTCTTCCTGCACCCTATTTGATCATCTTGCATACCTTCTGGGGTGCTGGCACCCTGCTTTGAAGATCACTGATCTAGATAAAAACATGCCCGGGAGACAGTCAGACTGTGGTTGTAGTTCAGGTAAAAAGGGGAAAACATTATACCATTCTAAGTCCACAGCAGGGAGTATACAGGGTAGTGTACAAGGAATTCGTAAGGTAGAGGTTTTCTGGGATCAGTTTAAAGACATTGAAAGTACAAAATAAGGGAGAGGAGAACAGAATGGACAGCCAGTAGGAGTCAGCATCCTAGGCTACAGTTTGGTAGGATCATAGAATGGTAGAATGGTTTGGGTTGGAAAGGATCTTAAGATCATATAGTTCCAGTCCCCCCTGCCATGGGCAGGGATGCCTCACCCTAGACTCTGTCACCCAAGGATCTGTCTAGCCTGGTCTTGAACACTGCCAGGGATAGAGCATTCACCACTTCTTTGGGGAACCTGTTCCAATGTCTCACCACCCTCACAGTAAAGAACTTCTTCCTTAAACAGGGGAAGTTCAGATTAGATACAAGTTTAAGCCCATTACCCCTTGTCCCATCGCTACAGTCCCTGATGAAGAGTCCTAGTAGTGTGACTGTGGTAAAAATGTCATGCAGTTTTGCCCGCTTGTGGAGAAACGTAACATCTTTTTCTGTCCATGTACCATAACTCATACAAGCATTAATTAAAAACATTTAGATGGTGGGAGGAGTGCTTGTTACATAGATGACCAGGAGTACTAACATGGTGGAACCCTAAGGCTGTTTGATAGCTTGCATGGAAATTTTAGTGGATCTTTTTAAAAATTGCAGATAGGAATAGTTTGCATCATCCTGACTCAATGTTTGACAGTTTCATTGAAGTTAACTGTTCAGCTTCCCCATTTCAGAATGTGGAAGCGAAGATTTCTGCTTACAATTATAATGGCAAGTGGATTGATCTGTAAAGAAGATGAGACTAATACACCAAAACTTTGGAAGGACATCCAACTACTGCTTAAAGCAGTAGAATGTAAAAAGACAAAATTCTGAACTGTCATTACTTAAGGCAGAGCAACTCCAGTGAGCTAAACATGGTCTTCTCGTGTTTCTGAATCCAAGTCAACCACACATAACTCGCATTCTTACTGCCAAAGAATGTGTAAAAATATTTAAATCATGTAAGAACACAAAAGGGTAGGGAAAATGTGAGGAAATACCATTTTACCATTAGAGTTTCCTTCACTGATGGCTGGCCTCCATGCTGGTGTGCCAGGGACATGGCTGAAAGTAAAAAGCAAATAGCTTTATTCAGGGCATTACATAAACTTTAATAAGTTGCTATATGCTCCCTTTTAAATCTGCTTTTAACTTCAGTATCATCACTGTCAAATCAGTGTCTTCATAAACTTCAGACAGGTTTCATATTGTGACGTGTCTCGTAACTCAGTTACCTTTCCTAAAGGTTTATTGGCTAGTATTTCTGACTTTCTGCATCCGTATCACTTTTCAGTGCTTGAAAAGAAGGGTGTGTGGGTATTTAATGTTACAATATTTCACGTGTTCAGACTCTGTACCAGTACATTTTTTAATACACAGCATTTCATGGTACTGCAAGGCCATTAAAATGAACTTTGTAGTGAAGAGTATGGTTAGGTACACACCTTTAAATTCTTGATTACCGTAAATAATCTTCCTGCTGAGATACTTGCAATACATCACATACTTCTGTCCCACAGGCTGCGTGTGGTATTTTGCATTAGTGTATTTTGTAACTACTAAGAATATAATCTAAAGCCTTGTTAGTCGACACACAATTGCGGTAAGTCCTGTAAACATTTCAAGAGAAAACCAAGTTGTTGATTGCATTATAAGCTTCATAAAAGCATCTCACACTGTCTTATGTCTGAAGACAATCTTAGGCAGAATATTAAACTAAACGTGAGCTATGCTGGTAAGCGAAAGCATGTGAGCAAAATCAAAGAGTTGTTTGAAAAGACAGAACATCTGTAATACAGTTTTCTTAAATTGACTAAGAATCATTTTAAATGAAGCTTGAATGACAAAGGCTGGAAATGTTTTAATTATGGCTATATAGACAAAATATTTTTTTTCCCTGCACATAGATACCTGAAACTCTTCACCTTCATTCCTCTTGAGGAGATTGACCACATTATGGAAATGCATGCTAAAGAACCTGAAAAATGGGGCCCTCAGAAACGACTTGCTGCAGAAGTTACAAAGCTGGTTCATGGTAGAGAAGGGCTAGAATCTGCTAAGAGGTGAAGTTCGATTTGTCAAGCAGTTTTCTTTCAGATGTTCATTGGTAATTATCCATAGCTTTTCAAGGACTATTTTCATGTAGCTAGTTGTTGCTCAGCTGGTAGAAGAAAAAAATGTAATAATTCTGTAGACTTAAAAATACAGTAACATTATTTAAAAAAATTGCAGAGCAGCAGATGATTACAACCAAAACAAAAGGGGTGTACTTTAAGTACCTCTTTGACTGTGTGGACCCTCACAGCAAGTTGGGGAAAGGAATCTGATGAGCTGAATAGCTCTTTGTGTGAAGATAAGACTAGCCCTGTATTTTGAATGATCTTTATTTTCACAGGTGCACTAAAGCCCTTTATCACAGCAGTGTGGAGGCATTGGAAGCTATGTCTGACCAAGAGTTGCAGGAACTTTTTAAACAAGCTCCTTCAGCTGAATTGATGCTTGAACCTGGAATGAATGTTCTTGACCTGTGTCGCAAAGCAAATGCCATTGCAGATGGACCTAGTGGGTAAGTTATCACCTGTGCTCTCTGGCAATACCTCACTTGAACAGGTTAATAGTGGTATGCTTTCAGCAGTTAAATGAAAGATGAGGACAGCCAAGTCAGGTAGAAACAGGCTAACAATCTTACATACCAGCATTAAAAAGAGGGGAGCAAGTAGCCTTATTCCATTTTGAAGTGAAAGTAGGATAATGCAGCCTTATGTATCTTAGCTGTAAAATCTACACCTGATGAAGGGAGAGTCTAAGGTAACAGCCTGCTTCCTTATACCTCTCAGGAAGAGTGAGAGTTGTAAAGACTAAGGTTAATTTCAGTCACTCTTGACCTGGACTGAATGGAAGTCCAAGATAATTAATATTTACTTAGTTATGGATCAAACGAAAAAGCTCTTAGCTGAACTTTCAGTACCTAACAATAATTTAAAATTTGCTTGTTACAGTTGATCTTGCAATTACCACTTTCCCTGTTTGGATTTTTTTAGGTACCAGAAAATTACACATGGTGGAGTTTCAATAAACGGGATTCGCGTAACTGATCCTGAGACTGTTCTTATTCTTGGACAGCATATTCTCAAGAATGGAGTATCGTTGCTTAGGATTGGAAAGAAAAATTACTACATTATAAGATGGCTGAAGTTGTGACAACAGAATAATGACCGATCATTTCAACTCTGTTGCTTGAAGATGTTTCTATGTGGTGCATTAGTGCACAGCTCACAAATTGCCTGATACCAGAGTTTCATTTTCAGAATACATCAACAGAGTTCCAATAAAGGCAGCTAAGTTTAGATACTCTGCCGTACTCAGAGTACTGTTTGCAAGAGGGTAGGCACAAGATGAAAAGATTAATCTCAAAGCCCACAGATGAAGATGCCCTTCCTGTCCTTTAACAACCTTTTGTGTTGTAGAACAGTGGCCAGGGACTCTACAGCATAATACACAGCAAGATGAGCAAAAGTATATTCTCAAAACCAGTACTTCTTACGGAGGATGTATGCTGCTGTCCAAGTTTGACTTCACCCTAGCAGAGAAATCCACATAAGTGGGTAAGGACAAGCAATCTACAAGCAGTGTTCTTTTCTGAACAAGTTTGGTTTTGAAGGAAGCTGCAGGATATTCACAATAAATGAGCAGAATGATTTAAGACCCATTATGTAATGCCTTATTGGTTATGTACGGGGGGACACTGTACAAAAGCTTTTTAGCCCTAATGTGGTAAAATGCAGAGCGAATTCACTTTTTGAACTACAAGAGAATATAAAGCCTTTCAAAATTTAAATCAACCTGATGAATCCCTCTGTGTGTTCTGTGTGCTTAGTGTGACTTTACAAAGTGGGTAACACTCATTCTGCTTCTTCAGTCCTGTGAATTACCAGGATGCATCTGTGCTATCTAGAATCTTTGTCAAAGCTATGCCTTGGTACTAGTTTGGTGAGCTTTACGGTTGGTTGCAAGATAATCTATTATACTAAAAGATTTGAAGCATGTATATGAAAGCTGTTAGTTTTAGCTGTCTAGGAGTTGTGGGTGAACAGGAAAACAAGGGTATCTGGACTAGGAAATGTGAGGGAAGCTATAGTGCTTTTGCAATTAAAATAAGTCAGACCTTTCAGATAAGGCAGTGTGCAAAAGCTGCACTTTTTGTCTCATGAAAGAGCCAAAAGCAATCCTACTGCTTATGGCCTAGCCAACATTCAGAATTGTAGCTTCCTCATTTTTGTGTTAAGACAGCGTGAGACTGTACTTCCAAGAGTTCACAGAATAGCAACATCTACACTTCAAGGTAGAATTGCTCCAAAACACCCCCCAACACACTCCCCATGCCCCTGTTTCTGTTACCTGCCACTACAGGTGCTTACACACCTGGAATGAAATAAGCATGGAGTACCATGTCTTGCTAAATTCCCTTCCACTGGTGGGAGTTTGGTATTGGTTTGTTCAGGCAATACAGGTGCCATAATAGTTGGAAGCAGGTCACCTGAACAACACAGCCCAGATGTAGTTACCCAATATTATTTGGTAACTACAAGCCCATACTTGAATTGCACAGGACTGGTTAACTGACTGCTAGACTACAGTAATGTAGCCAGCTGGCTTAGAGTGTTTTTATTAAGGGACCCTCTCTGCCCCAGCACAAACCCTCAGTCTGATTTATTAAGTGATTGATGGCTTTGTGTATTGACTGCAGTGTTGTTTTCAAGGTTTAGGGTAATCCTTGCTCTTGGCCAAGGAGAATCATTTCCTGGTCCATGAACTCCTAGACAATGCTGTCTCACAGTCACAAGGGGAAAGGCCTTAATCTTGCACACCTGAATGCTGTCACTCAGCGTAAGAGCTGGTGATGAGTAAGTCATACTATTTCAGCTGGTTTGAAAAGAATGGGGAAATTAGAATACCGACATTCTATAATTGGGTGGGAAGTTTCTGTTGTTTTTTTAGGTAGGTTTGATTTTGTGGGTTGTCTGTTGGTTTTTTTGGTTGGCTTTTTTTTTTTTTTTACTTGATCAACTTGATGTTGGCTTTATTTGCATTGTTACTCAAGATTTCAATAGTAATAAATTATATAGTGGCTTCCTGCTTATACATCAGTTTCTTCAGATTATTAAACTGTAATATAGTAGTACTTTCAGTAGCTTACCACATGGTGTTATTAATGTCAGTTTCTAGATCCCACTTACCTGCTTGATAGTGAGGTACCTCTATCTAATCACTGTTATATAAAGAAAATGAAAAATAGTTGAGTTATTCATACCTTAAAAAAAGGTAGCTCAGTTTGTGTTGCTTGTGACTTTCTCTTAAGCTGCAGTAATAATCAGAACTATTCTAGAAAAAACATGGAGGGAAAAAAAAAAAAAAAATCACACCAAAAGGTAGAAGAGGATGAGTTAAGGTCATCCCCTTCATAGAGCAGCCTTGTTCCTTAAATGGCAGAAGCATTATAGCAATACAGAAATATGCACCTGGGAACAAAATATATTGGTACACACCCACATTAGTCTCCAGAGAAATACAAATCAGATTTGACAGCTACTTTCTGGATGCAGGAAATAAATTCCTAGTAGGGTAAATGTGTTTTGTGTGAGTTGTCTCCTGCCTTTCTTCTTTCATCTCTAAATAGTGCAGATACATGTATATCATCAAATTTCAGCTTTTTTTTTTTAAAAGTATTAGTGCCCACTTTGATGACGCATTAAAAGGATTTTATTTCTTTTTACAAATACAAAAGAGAATTAAATTCTTTGCATACAAGATTTTTAATAAGATCCACAAACTCCAAACAATTTAGCCCGTGCCTCCTCTTGACCAACTCTTAGCAATCCAAACCCTTCCCTGGCTTTCCAAAGAAACAGCCTGATACAACCACTACTCTTTACAACTGTACAGGGTCATCAGAACAGAACACTTAGGCCAACAACCAAGGATGACCAAAAAGTCCCAGTATTCTTTCTTAGCCTGGTCTCATTTCACGTATACTCCAAAGCAGGCCTGTTCAGGTAATTGGAGACATAGATGGTTCAAATGTAAACCAGTAGTAAAGTATTTAACATGCCTACAAATATGTGATTTGGAAGTAGAAGAAGTCATTATTTAGGCCAGGTACTACTAATAAAAACCAAACAAAACAACATCTGTGCAGTACCTGGGGATAACAAAACCTGGAGGACTTGAATTTAACATTCTTGTGGCAGCTAGCAAGGACGAGGTAAGTGATGAGAGGGTGTGCAGCGAAGGAGCTATGAGAGCATGAAAGCATCTTCACCAGTTTAAGTGTTACAGGGCATAAAACAGTACTCAGGTGGTCTATGCTGTTGTAAACTTCAAAGAATCATCCAGCTCTCACCTCAAAGCAGAGTTCTTGGCAACAAGATAAAAAGCACATGCTTTTGAGATCTTTAGTATCTACAGAAAGCACTAGCTAGCAGTTGCTCTCATAGCTGAACCATTTAACAAAAAAGCAAAACCCCAACAAAACCAAACCCCAAAATCCCAAGATAATTCAATTCAGGTTACCAAGAGGGGCAAAGCAGGATGACAAGTTGTTTACCTGCTTGTATTCCATAAAACAGGGACCTGAGTTTACAATATCCAGTCTGGCATCTTTCAAAGTCAGTCCTCCATAGAGTAAAGGCAAGTTTTATGTAGGTTTTGTTAAGCAAGTTTGAAGCAGCACACAGCCACTCGGTCTTACCCATCTATTCCACTAAGTGAAATCTGAACTGACTACTGAAAACCCCCAAGTAATTTATTGTCAAATTCTGTTCATAGAGGGATGCTAAGTTTTAGTTACAGTAATACCACACACAGGTCAGGTATTAATGTCAGACATTTACTTATCTAAACTTAGCCACAGTGGCTTTTCTCCCCCATGATTGTGTGTTTCACTGGACAGCAAGTTATTTTAAGCTAGCTAAAATTTGTGCATTGATGACAAGAGTATTTCAAGTTTAAACTAAGTAAGGTGGACTGGCAAACATTTGTAAAACATCAGTCTAATCTGGGATTTTTTCAACCACTGCCTTCATTACGTTTTTGGGGTTTCTTTCCCATGGTTTTCCCATAATTTCTTTTAATGGTGGCAATAACAGAAGCATTTTAAGTATTTTCAGTCAATACCAGACAAGCTGTTTAAAAACCATGAATAGCCACTAGAAGTGTGTCTACACTATCAGTTCTGCAACTATACAAGAACTAATAATGTAAAAGTGCACCAGGGCAAATGCAAATATACAAATACAAATATAGCTAGTTATGCCATTAATTTGTAAGACCATGTACGTCCTGCCACCGGAACTACAAGTCAGTTCAAAACTTTATTTCTGGGATAATTAATTTTGTGTATTATCTATTTAATATCAGGATTGTTACAGCATGGATTTTTAAAGACTTGCATTATGGATTTCAAATCATTTCTTGGCACTCAAACATTACCGAATTCATAGTGTCTGTGAAACAAAAAAGTCATAATGTTTCAAAACAAATTAACACTGGAAGTTTCACATGACATTACAGTTACCAGTTACAGGGTGTTTTTTAAATAAATGGAATTAATTTGCTTTCTGCAGCAGTATTTCAAAACTCAACATGTCAGAATATTTCTTCACAAGATACTCTTGACTGAACTTTGGGAGTTAAAGCTTAGGTAGCAGTTCACTTGTAAATGGCTCTACCTTGTTGCGAACATACTTCTTCCATGTCAAAAGGAAGAGAGGTGTCATGTGAATTCCAAATAGAAACGTACTGATTTTGACAACACTATTAAAAGTTTTTCCTGTTCACCAGAACTGATTTGAAAAGTGGCCTGCACTTCATTACAGACACATTTCTCTTAAACTTGGGAACTACCACCCCAGGATACAATGCAAGAAGCTTAAATTACTTCCTTTGTATTCATTACTTGTAATGCATACATCATGACTTTTTAGGCTGTTTAAAAATACAGAATATATTTTTGTGTTCCGCATGGATTGCTCTTAGGATCATGCATAAAGTATCCAAAAGCTGCATCTGTCAGACTTAAATCCTTTTGCTTACATTGATGCCCAACTGAAGACTACCATCAGAAAAATACATTTTTATACAGACCTTGTAAACTGGGGTCTTAGTAGGTGTTTTTTTAAATTTTCAATCTTTAGCAGCTTACAGAAGGAATTCCATTTCTTTTAACTGATGAAATGAGGAAGGAACTAAATATGGTATTAAAAATCTCATTATACTGGCCTACTAGCATAAAAGAAAGCCATGGGTGATAACAGCAGCATCCTATTTTTCATGCAAGTTGTGTTAAATATCGGCAACACCACAGTAAACATTTTTACTTTGTACAAAAGTGAATCTACTTGAAAAGTACATGCAAGTGTGCTGACTGGATTTTAAATAAATTTTTATTCATAAAAATTAAAAATTTTTACTTTGTAAAGGCTAGTGTGATCAATATTTATCTGTATAAATTATAATCAGAAGAAAATAACTCATCAACTTAATTTCCAACATAAAATTCCCTCATTTTAGGATTGTCATCAAAAAAGGGGAAAAAACGCACGCTACTTACAGCACAATAGTATTTCCTCAAAAGTAACTATGATCTCTGTTATAAATACTCCAATACAACAGACTTTCTGTCATACTGTCATACATTCCAAAATTTGGAAGAAGTTGTAGGGCTCCCCTTCTCCTTGGCCAACTTAAATCTGTTTTTTAAAGAAACACTTATTATCCTGTTACAGTTTTGAAATCCGCTTTTATTTTTCAACTCTGCCAGAACAAATTTACTATTGGACAGTCCATGGGGCTTGGTCCCAGGGGGGAGAAAGGGAAGGTGTTCTTGTACCCGATTATAATCCCCAACATTCATACACAAGATCCAGTGCACATGAAGAAACTCTGCACCTACATTTTAGTAGGCTGCTGTTGTTCGCAAGCTCCAGGCTAATTCTTCCTACACAATACTCCATTAATGAAGTTCCAAGTTTTGTCTGCAGTTTTAACATTTGAGGAAAAAAAAAAAAATTGGGGACACACATATTAATACCGTAAACATCTCTACTGTGCTATAAAATTGATACCTCCGTCATAATGCATGCAATATAGTCATGAAAGAAAATACTTGGTGCTCTCTTCTCTTCACAGTATTTAAACTTCTATTGTAAAAGCAGCTTAAAACTATGCCACAAGACTACACCATCCATCTTAACCACAGGCAACCTGTTTAGCAAGTCAGGCACTGGAACTTTAATGTTTTTTCCCCAAGTTCAAATGAGACTGTCACTGAAACAGCAGGCTTGGTCTGCTTTAATTTGCTCCAGAAAGCTGGTAAAGAAACATTTAGAGCCATTTATTACGTAGATTAAATACAACTTATCAGCATATTTTTCTGTTTGCAAATCAAACCAGCTGTCTTTACATGAGCAGATTTACACAGTTGCAGTACACAGATGAAGAGTTCATAAATAAAAATTCTACTCCGTATACCATGCCTAGCAATTTTCAAGTCAATATAACCTCCAATGCATATAAATAGTATGGCTGGTACAGTCTTCACCACAGATGTGTCTCACGAATCTCTGCAATGATTTGACTGGCTCGCTGCAGGGCCTGCACACAAAGACAGAAAAGCCAAAGCTAGTTTTTGCGAAGAGATTTTTCAGAGAGTTAACAGCAGGAGTCTTGGGAGTATAACATTAAAAATCAAATTAAAGCAAATCATTATGAAATGAGTGGTACCTGCAACAACACTGATTAACAACTAACTCTGAAGCCTTCTATCTGCAAAAGATTATGCATGTAGAAAGCACCACAAAGCAAAAGATAGTAACAGAAGCCTTCTATCTGCAAAAGATTATGCATGTAGAAAGCACCACAAAGCAAAAGATAGTAACAAAACTTAGCACAGGTCTCATTACAAAATTTCCTTAGGCAAGAATTAAAAATTGAGAACTAATCTTCCACTTAGAAGCAGAAAGAACTCATTGTTACCACTTCGAGCAACTTCTACACACTCAGTGTTCCATTAACACCTCTGTTTGTCTTAACCTTCTGTATTGATAAATAAATCTGCAAGAAGGGTAGATTTTTTCACCACACAGAGGTTTAAAGATTTAAACCTTTCTCAAAATAAGAGAAACTGCATGTATTTTGTATCATGTTCAGCATTCTGATGTATTCATTACAGTCTAGCCTGCTAAACTTTGCAAATTGAAAAAGCTTAGAATACCAACTAATACTAACATTATTTAAAGTATTACTCCAAGTTGGATAAATCTGGGCTGAGTTTGGTCCTGTGAAGTTCACAGTTTAAGACACTACTAACAGAGAGCTGCCTTCACTCAAACACTGATCTTACATAGCAAAACTTCCTGCAGGCAGTCTTGGGCAAGCAGTATTCTCAGGATACCCAAATCCCTCAAACATGCAGTCTGACCACACTGCACATGAGAGAGAAGCTCCTTCAGTGAGCTGAACTGGCAGAAGGACTCTTTTCTCTGCAGTTCAGTGCAAAACAGCTTATTTCTGATGCAGATGATGCAGAAACTGATACACCACATGAACCATGAAGAAGCGAGTTCTGTTAACACGGACAGGTTAAAAATGCACTGTCTTACAGAGGCACACAGGGTCATCAAAAGTGAGTCCCAACATTCCACAGTTCATATTATGGGGTGCTGTCTACATATACCAGCCATTGGCCAGCAGGCTCTGTGTGAAGCACAGACATGAACAGCACTTAAAATACTGTAAACTTAATCCCCCAATAGAGAACTGCTGAAAACTATAAATAAAAGCAAAGTATTTAAACCAAATGTATAAAATTGATCAAAACAGCAGATTAGAGCTTCTGCTTTCTGCCCAAAATGTAGTTTAAGTCACTTCTGAAGTACTCAATCTACATGACACTTTCTGGTCACATATTGCTTTTAATTCTAAGAGAGAAGTAATACAGTGGCATACATTAAAAGCAGCAAAGAGAGAAGGAAAGCAAGTCTTCAAAAAAATTTCACATTTATGTGGCTTCAACTTAATTAACTATTCCCATAAGTTCCTGATCTTTTTAATACCTTTAGCATGTCAGCTGCCTCTTTCCTGCGCTGTGCCATGTCCTCAGATTCCGTCAGAAGGTCATCCAGCAACAAGGATTTATATAGCTGGCCTACCAGCTCACTCTGAAGAGTATCTTTGACGTGGTTCACCAGAAAATGCATCACTGCTTTTGGCACACTACAAGCACAAAAAGATTGTTTCTCCAGAAAGGATTATTCAAAACCAGCTCTGCCCTAGATTGAAGAATGCACAGTGTGAGCAAGTAGCTACACACAACCTTGGCTCAAACTATCAGGAATTTACCACCATCATAAATAAAAACCTCTCTCCCAGGTAAATATAGTCTCCTGTACAATTTAAGAACTGCTGAATGTCTTCGAAATAGTATAGCTGCATTGTAAAGACCATGGATATATGTATTGTGTAAAAAAATCAGAATAAATTACTTTGCTCACTAGAGACCAACCTGAGTCTCCATTTTGCTAGGCATGACAAAAAGCTAAGTATTTCAACCCTAAAATCAGTCTTAATGTATGAATGACAAAGGAACAGGCAAAGAAAGAATTAATGTATTTGATCTTACTTAGCAGATGAACTGGAAACAGGATCACTCAAGTTCAAACACTGGGACACACTATCTCTGATATCTGAGAGCATAACATGAGAGCAATTTAAAACTGCAGCTGGAGATAGAGTGTGAAAAACATATTTGTCTGGAATGGATGCAGGCAGCAATAATCCCTCAGAAAAATACTATAGAATCTGTAGAGCAACACTTAACTTCTATGTCAGGCTAAGACACCTGAAAGAAGCCACTGTCTCAGCTTTGATTTCCATGCCACTAAGCTTCCTTAAAAGAATTCCAAGTGTTGCATGTAGCAGAACCTAATTTTCTTTGGGAGTTCAGATATGTAAAGTGGTATTTTTCTGAAGGAATGGGGGGAAATATTTACATAAATATTGGCAAAAATCAAATCATCATACTAATGCAGTACCAAAATCTTAGGGTATTTAACAAAGGATCAAAAAAATAGTGCAGATGTCTTACGTTCTGCTGCAACAGTTATTTTTCTCCTTCTTAGTGGCACAAGAAGCCAGAAGGAAGCAGAGACAGGACACCTGACCCAAACTAGCCAAAGGGGTATTCCATACCACAGCACATCATGCCCAATGTGTAAACTGGGAGGAGCCACCCAGAAGGGACAGATCACTGCTTGGGTCAGGCTGGGTATCAGTCAGCAGGTGGTGAGCAATTGTACATCACTTGTGTTTATTGTTTTTTTCCTCTCCCTTTTAGTTTTATATTCTTTCACCTCATTATTTCCCTTGCCATTATCAGTAGTAGTTGTAATATTATATTTTAGTTACTGGACTGTTCTTATCTCAACCCTTGGGGTTTACATTCTTTCGATTCTCCTCCCCATCCTGCCTGGAGGAAGTAGAAAAGGGGGTCAGTGAATGAGCGGCTGCATGGTTCTGAGTTACTGGTTGGGCTTAAACCACAACATCAGGTTATTTCATCAGACTGACAGTAACTGACAATGAAGTTGCTCCCAACAGAAAAATAAAACATGTTAGTTTATACAACATTGCTGTTGTAAGTCTTAGCAGCAGTATTTTGCAAGCAGAGTGGACTGGGAGTTGACATATAACCAGTACTGACTCATTAAGTGTAGTGACCACATCGCTCTTCTCAAGTGTCCATAGCCCTAGATCTATATCAAAGTAATATTCATGCCCAGATCAAGAGTTTTGTTCAGAGTGCTGCAACTGCCACTGTAGAATTAACTTGATAAGGATCATGTGTGTCAAAATTAATTCCCTGCCATGAAATACTCAAAATTGTATTGAGGAGAATATTAGCTTGCTGGATAGAATAAGACTTCTATAGCCTCACAAATCCACTCTAAAGCTGGTTTACAGATTCCTGTATTTCCCCCAATTTCCCATATTTTTATACACACACACACAAAGACTTAAACCAAGTGAAGTTTTCATTGTTCATTGAAAAAGTATGACAATTGTTAAAAAAAACTTTAAAGGCATTTTCCATAGTTGCACACAGCAAAAACATTACTTTTTCACTATTTCCATCCTTATGGTTAAGTATTAGAGGGCTTAGCCACAATAGTTCCTATCTGACCTTCCCCTTTGAAATACCAGGATGGTAAAGCTAAGTTCTGTCATGGCTACATAGCACGTAGAGCTTATTCTGTTCTTTTGCTGCAAATCATCCATGTGAATTGCAGTATCCTCCAGAAAAACAGGTATCTGCTAAATAATTAACTAAACCTTTTACTTACTTAATATAACACAGAGCAAACCATTTGAGAAAATAAATGCTTCTTCAGGCTTAATTCTGAGAATGGTCTACTGCTGCCCCTTCTAAAAAAAAACAAATTCGTATTTTCTCTCTGCTTATAGACATAAGAACATGATAAAATAACTAGATTATATACATGACTCTAGAGATATCACAACATCTGTATGGCTTAAACATTTCTAGGAAGTTTTGTTTTACCTGTCCTGAATGTTCTTCCTGACAATAAGGAAGTAAGATTTAATAAGTCGTTCAATCACTTCACAATCTCGTTGCTCCCGGGCAGAAAGCTTGCGTGCAACAGGTACAGGCTATATAAAAAATTAAAAACCTCAGTTTACCAATTCTGTTCATTTGCATAAGTAAATAAAACTCAAACTGCGAAGTCTAAAATAAGCTCTTTCAGTCAGATAGATGTAACCTGTCTTGCAACAAACCTCTAATTCTTCAGCAATAGAATTAGAGACATTTCAAAAACCAGATCTGTGAAACAAAGTCCAGAAGGCACCACTACTATTTTTTAAAAGCTCACTAAGGCAACTAAGCTCTCCAAACACTTAAAAGATCAACATCTATTTTAAAATTAAGTGGGTTTTGTCTTTAATGATTCTTTTCCTCTAATATAAAAAAAAAACAGAGCAGGAAACTGAATTGACACATGACCTGAGATTTGTCCCTGTATAAAGAGCAACTTAGACAAGTTCACTTGCACAGAAATTTGTGAAAGGAAGCCAGTTATCCCAAATCGTAAGCTGAAACTGGAGCGGGGGGAAAGATAAAGGATTGGCCAAGGAGGAAAGCAGAGAGACTAGCTGGAGCTCCCTGTCCCTATAGTGATAATTATTTACAAATATATATATATTAGTAGCAAAGTTACAAGATCTGGATTTCAGGTGTTTTCTTCCTGAGTCTGAGCTGCAAAGAGTAGTCTTTCATGACTCACCACATCTAATAAGTTTACAGCATGTCCCTTTTGAGGGCTAGCAGGTAGGGCTGCAGTTGGCTTGGATTTTTCCTCTGCCGATGCCTCTTCTGCTTTTGATTTCAGCATTCCTCTCCAGTTGCCTGTTCCAGGCTCCTGAGAGGCATCTCCCGTTCCAGAAGCAGCCTGCACAAACAGCACAATGAAGAAACATTGGAGAGTTAGGACTTGAGAACTACAAAGCAATGTCTAATAAAATCTATTATTACTAAAAATGAGATTTTCACATGTATATTCCCTTAATTCTATTCTTCACATTCTTCACCTTTATTTTCCCTTTGCTGCTTACAGCTGACACTAAGTACCAGTGAGAAGGTGGCTTTTAAAACTCATATATTCTTCCTAATAACGGTATGAAAAACCTTCATGTAGAGAAGGTCCCCAGCATTTTAAGGGTCGATAAATCAATTCTGAAATATGGAATGGTCTTCCTAAATCTTTCAACTTTTACCACACATCCTTGGAGTAACAGAACCTACACTATCACGATCATTCTGAAAGTAATTTTTGAAGATCACCACAGTGATTTGGTATCTTATTTAAGCTGAGGGTTTTTGCAATAACAGCTAAAAAAAAAAAAAAAAAGAAATGTTATGCACATTTATGCTTCCAGGTACTACAGTTATGACCTTATTTGTGCTCCCAGACATCAATTTCCAGAAGGTTTCTTTTTTGTGTACCAAACAAAATCAAATTTAAAAAAAATAATAAATAAATAAAAAGCCCCATCCTCTGGAAGATGAGAGTTTCTGGAATATACCAGGCAAAGAATGACTCACTGATCTCCTGATAAAAGGATGTAACACCCAACTCTCAACCATCAGGAATCACTGGATGAAACAATTATTAGCAGATGGTATCTACCACTGGATAAATCAGTATTATTACAAAACAAACAAAAACTAAAACCTAAACAAACAAACAAAAAAAACAAACACAAAACAAAAACAAGAAAAACCCAAACCTTCACAAGCAAGCAAACAAAAAAATTTAGAAAAAAAATCTCCAAACACACAAAACAACCACTAAAACCCCCAGTTTATTTTAATATGGAATAGTGGTAATTTTTATTCTGTACCTTTCCATAAGCTTCACATATGTTCTATTTACTACTGTGCTTTATTGTATATTCAAGGTCATTCAAGGTTCTGAACTACTACTACTTAAGCCTTTTTTCAGAGCACCAACAGCTGCATACTGGGAGGAAATCCTGCTAAACTGTGCATATCAAAATTTAATCAAAATTGTGCAGTTGTTCAGAAGCAGTGTAAAAAATACACTGTAAGAATTCAAATCAACTTCTGCTAGTAAGAGGGAACCACTAGAAGGAAAACTCCAATACACTATTTCTGATTGCAAGACAGATACTCAAAAATGGCAAAAATCCCTATGCCACTCTCATTCAGTATTACTGTGGGGCCTCCTCTGTATCCAAGGTAATTTCAGAAACACAGCTACAATCTTTCACAAGACAAAGAGTGGTGAGTATGTACTACCTAGTAAAGGACAGTTATTGTGGGAAACACAAATGTAATTAAATTTGTCAGCTTCCTGCAACGTAAGTCACAACAGTAATCTCACAGTAGCTCTTGATTTCTCCTTAATGTTTGCAGCATATCAGAACCCCTATACTAGGACAAAAGTAACAGTTAAAATTTTACTAATCACAGGATTTTGACTTTTAACTACTTTGTTCAGGACAGAAATGGCAGCTTTGCACTAGAAGCTGAATGTGTTTATGCAATAAGGCAGAATGGCAGAGACCTCTTGGAACTCCTAATACCCAAACCTGTGACTACCCATCTTTTCTGACTCCAAGTGAAAGCAATTAGCAAAAATATCTTTACAGTAATGACCTGTTATTTTAACATGAGAGACAGCACATCTAAAGTGTAAAAAAACACTACAAAACACATTTCACAAATATAAGTAAACCAGGGACTGCCCAGCAACAAAAAGGAGGTTCAGTTTGAACAAAGCCTACAAAGATTCCCTGCAGGAAGCAGGAAACTCACATTTTTAGCTTATCTTCTGTTCTCCTTCTTTAACTGTCAACACATTAAAAACATGCAGTTTAACAATCATGCTGAACACTTCTGATTACAATACTGTTGCACCAAACAATCCATTGACTACACTTTGAGGCAAATTATGTCATGTACTTACACCACAATATATTGCAACCAAGAGTTCAAACGGAGCAGTGACTTTGCCACCTAATGACACATCTTTACTTGCCACTGCACGTACTAAAATCAGTAATGCCAAGTAGTCTATACTCCGTAGGGCACACTGTATGAGTGGCAGAGCACTAAATACAAACTGCTTTCCATACGATATGTGGCGCACAACAGAAATGTGCATGCAGTGCTTATAGGAAAAAAAATTGAGACAGACCTTGCCATCAGCCTCAGCAGAAGCAGCAGTAACAGTCTCCTGGGAAGCAGGTGTCAATGCACCTGGAGCTTTAGTAGACTAAGGGAGGTAAAAAATTCAGGAAGGGGAGGAAAAAAAAATAAAATTCAACTGACCACCAAATCTACCTAGCAAATTTCATACACTTTTACCTACTAGCATCTTTAAAAATCCAGAAAAGGTAATGGGTTGAATTTGAAAGCAAAACATTAATACAAGCAGAAAAAAGAAAACCCAACAAAAGAAATGCATCTCCAAGACAAAGAGTCACAAGACTTTCAATTTATTTAGCCTTCAATTTCGTTTCAACTCCTACACTGATGATATGAAGTCCATAAAAAGAAAGATAAAAGAGCACTGAAAACAATCTCTAGGTAGCTACTCTGAATTCCTACTTCATCCATCAGCTGGCTTCTACTGATTAAAGGCAGTAAAACTAGATTTAGCCTGTGACTTCGCCTCACTTTTTAAGCTAATGAATTTAATGAACCAATTTCTGTTGGCTGTAATAACTCATTTTACAAGCTGTAAGGAGCTTAAAGTATATTCTGTGTATTTAGATTCTAAATACATCACATAATATTAAATACCTAACTGTCAAAGACACTTGGTTCTTCCACTCACATACTTACTTGTCACTGAAATAATCCCCAAACCTGGTAAAACTAAGCAAGCTCCAGATACAGAATGCAAGACTTATTTAGGATGATCAACTGAAAATGCCACCTCCACCATCTTCTTAAAAGAAAGCAAGACTGCAATAAATTGCATTTTTAAGAGCAACTTAAAAAAACCCCAACAAACCAACCACCAAGTCACTATGTGGCACACTGAATATATTTTTCAAAATTACTGTTTTGGCCATAAATTTAAGCATGCAAGCTCTGACTCCCTCTTCAACATCTGCTAGCATCTTAAACCTTACCTCAGACAACATTCAAGCAAGTGTAATATTAATGTAAATTTAGACGCAAGTCTTCAGAAATCCTAGAATTAAAACCTGCCAAAAACTGCACCTTTGGAAGAAGAAAAAAATAACATCCCACTTCTATTTTATGAAACAGAAAGAAGACAGACAATACCTGGAAGCTGCCAAGACTGTTACCAGGGCAGCATATCAAAGTTTCCAATACTTTGACCGGATCAAAGGGGAATCCATTAAACTTTAAATAAATAAATAAATAAACCCAACATCTACTTACCTTGTCTCGTGGCACAGCAGAAGGCAATTCCCGGGCTAATCTGTTACGCCTTTGTTCCTTTAAAAACAATCCAGCAAGACCTCAATTATGTATTGCTCTGTATCAACACATACAGAAGATTCATATTTTACAGACGACTTACATTTTAGAGACAACACTAGTAATTTCATCTCATCCAGTGTCATGTAGTCATACTATAATCTTATGAAAACCTCTGTTATTTAGATAAAAATCCTCTGATTGCCTGGTCAAAATTAAATTCTTGATATAAAAATTCTTGCAAAAATTTTTGCAACATGCTGTTGCAACAGCACAACATGCAACAGTGTGCGCTCGCAGCCCAGAAAGCCAACTGTATCCTGGGCTGCATCAAAAGGAGCGTGACCAACACGTCAAAGGAGGTGATCCTACCCCTGTGCTCTGCTCTCCTGAGACCCCAGTTCGAGTACTGTGTACAGTTCTGGTGTCCTCAACATAAAAAGGACATGGAACTGTTGGAACAAGTCCAGGGGAGGCCCACGAGGATGATCAGGGGACTGGAGCACCTCCCGTATGAAGACAGGCTGAGAAAGTTGGAGCTGTTCAGCCTGGAGAAGAGAAGGCTGTGTGGAGACCTCATAGCAGCCTTCCAGTATCTGAAGGGGGGCTATAGGGATGCCAGAGAGGGACTCTTCATCAGGGACTGTAGTGATAGGACAAGGGGTAACGGGTTAAAACACAAACAGGGAAAGTTTAGACTGGATATAAGGAGGAAGTTCTTTACAGTGAGGGTGGTGAGGCACTGGAATGGGTTGCCAAAGGAAGTTGTGAATGCTCCATCCCTGGCAATGTTCGAGTCCAGGTTGGACCGAGCCTTGGGTGATATGGTTTAGTGTGAGGTGTCCCTGCCCATGGCAGGGAGTTTGGAACTAGATGATCTTAAAGTTCTTTCCAACCCTAACTATTCTATGATTCTATGCTCAGTAATCAAAACTAGAGCCTTTAAAAAACAAGATCAAAGCTACACAATTTGGCTCACCATAGACCCTACAGCTCTCATTAAGCTTTAAATCTCCACAGTATTCTAAACGGTATTATTCTGTGGTCATTAGGGTTAACTATGATTAACCCAAAAGGAAGAAGGTGGAGGTAGAATTCACTTTATAGCAAAACAGAATGTGAAGCAATCAGGACAAAGATCCAATTTTTCTTGAAATTAAGAATTAAGTGCCCACTGCATAAGGAGAAGATGCTTTATGTGCTTTGTTTCTTCAAAAATTTCAATGTCCAGTTCAGGAAAATGTTAGGAAGGAGCTAATTTAAATAACACATGATAATACAATAATCTCATATGGTCCAACTTCACAATATCCTAATTTTTGAACTCATGGCAGTTTGCATACATGTTGTTTCGGAATTCAATTCAAGAACAGTCTACCAAAGCTAATTCAATTTCATACCCACTCAATACAAAATTTACGTATAGAAGAAGTTAAATGTTAAATCTAAAGAGCAGAAATGATAACATAAGCATTTAAAAAAAAACCAAACACTACTATGAAAGAATGCGTTGCGTAAGCAGGGGAACAGAAGAATATTAGTGAGCTCTTAGATTAAGTACTTCAAGAAAGAATTGAGCAGATCAGTTGTAGACAACTGCTTCTCTAGGATGATAACAGCAACAAGTATTCTCAAAACTGAGCATGGAAAAAAAGAAATATTGCTAAACTTGTAAACAGCTTATGAAAGATTAATGGAGAGAATTGTCTTAAGGAGACTGAAGTGCTTCAAGACAGATTCAAGAACCTGAATAGAGAAAAAATATCTGCAGTATCATTTCACAAATGAGAGGAACATTATAACTATTAATACATTCTGTCAGAAACAAAATGCACTTACTTCAACATTAAAGAGTATTTCACAGCTGTCTATTTAAGGTTTCTCTTCCAATATTTCATTTAATAGCCAATACACAATTAAAGTGCCCATCTTGTTTTCCAGACAGAAATACAGACAGAATTCTTTTCAGTGAAATATCAACCACTGTTACTGAATGTAATATGTAATAGAAATCTAACAAATCAACGGGTCACAATAGTATACCCATATTTGTAATACATCATGTTTCACTGAAATAAATTGAGGCATTTGTTCTTTCACCAATTATTTAGGCCCTCACTAAGTCTAAAGACTTCTTAAGAGAACGTATTTTCTTACCTCTATGTTGTTATTCATTAACCCACAGGCATCAGCAAAGTCTGGATGTTTGGTATTGATATAAGCTAACTCAATGGCCACTAGATTATGAACCTGAAATGCAATGTGATTAAGAGTTCAAAAATTCTGTGAGTAAATCTAATGCTAGTGAAGATCAATGACCTACAATCTTAGAAAGTGTAGTTAAACCATCTGTAGCAAAAGACCGTTCTTGCTGCCCCAAAGACATTAGAGTTCTGATACAAAAGGCAAGAAGGGAATTCATTCAATTCATCACAATACATTCAGACCTTTAGCTGTTTTGGATGTTACATCAGTTTAACTGGTTTGCTTCGTCAAGCTAACCCCTCTCCAGCAATAAACAGAACAATTTATAGCAATTTAATAAGCTTTATAGTAATGAAGTGAGCCAACTATTCAACCTTCAGCCACAAGCCACATAACATTTGACCCGGTGAGAGATGGCTCAATATGGGGGATAACGAGCATAGAAAAAGATTTCTGCTTTTCACATCAAACACAGTCAATAAATAAAACACTTTGTTTCATCCCTAACAAGCAGCTTAAAGCAGACTTCTATATAAAAATGTATTTATTCAAACTCAGAAGTTGAAGTTTTAGTTTTCACTAGCTAAAAGGCATTATAAGGAAAAAAAAAAAAAAAATCAACGTTTTGCACTGATTTATCTCCTAAGCACACAGAGTAAGGACTATAAATTAATTTTCATTACTGCATCCTGAACTCTACAGTAAATGCGCAGCTTATGTTACAAGGGAGGGAAATATACCTACATCAGAAAGACTAAGAGATGTTAAATCCAAGTTTTAATAGCATTCTTCTTGGCAAATTGAGACATAGAGGACAATAAGATGAAGAGGCGTCCCTCCATCCCTTAGTTTTTTTATGTATCTAACTTTTAATATAGAGGAAATCGCAAACCATGTAGATATTAAATACCTAGCTATTCAACAAATATAAGCTTTCTTTAATGATTTGGGTTCCTGACATTACAGAGCAAACGGAAGCATGAAGAAAGATTCCAGAAAACACACACTTTTTCCAGCAAAGTTATGGTAGATGGCAAATTACCATTTCATTTGTGACAGGGAGCCTTCTACGCAGAAGACAGGTCACTACTTCAACTATGGCATCGTGCAATTTAGGAAACCTCAATAGTTCCTAAAAAACAAAACAAAAATTTAGCGATGAAACTTCCAGAAATTTTAGGGAAGTGGGGAGAAAAAAAAAGCCCAATACTTACAACATAATTCTATCCATGTATTTTTACCTGTGTACTGTAATTACTACAATGCTGGATAATCCTCTGCATTTCTTCATGAACTAGCTCCACACAGCGCAAGCTAGGTTCTTCTAAACGTTTGATTTGCCTTTTTACCAGCAATTCAAATGAGACTTCAGGAACAAACAAGGCAGGACGGGGACCCTAGTTCATAAGGAAGGAAAAAGCTGTGAAATCCTGTATTAAACTAATATGTATTTCTAAGTAGTAATAGCTGATGAAGCCCAGAATAAATGACATCATGGTGCTTGCACCCAAAAGAACACTCAAAAAAGATCTTAAGTGTAAAATATGTTAAAAGAATAATTAAATATAAAAGCTATAAAATACAGTTATTACCATTAAGACAAACTCTGTATTAAATAATGATTAGCCAGCATCCTTATAGAATCTTGAAGCTTTCTATCTGCTAATGTCATTCTAGCCTTAAAACTATGACAATTCTTTCACATTTGTGGATCCCAGTTTAAATGAACTTATTAATCATAAGGCAAAGACATCCTCTTCCTAAATTTGACAGTCATGGGCATATAATTCTTACCACAAGATAGGTGGGTTTTCTGTTAAGTATAATCATAATACTGTGTCAATGATTTACAGTGTTTGAGATAATTTAATTTATGACCATACAGACCAATCCTTAGCTATAGGTAAAACATTTTTTACCTGGAATTTCCCTTTTTTTTTTTATTTAATTAGCTTTAGAAACACAAAGATATATCACATAAGACACTTCTTATGTTACTAAATGCTGTTTTACATTTTACATTTACAGAAGGTTAAAAGCATGCACACAGATCACTGCCGCAGAGTACCAAAAGCACTCTAAATTTAGAGTAATTACTGACCATGCAGAAACATGTCTGTCCACACCTAAAAGGACACAGTACAAAAGCAGGCATAAGTGTTTGACATCCTAAGTCAAGGTTTAAGGTGTGAACATTCTATATACTACAGAATTTAAAAGTGAACATACTCTGTTAATTCTTAGCAGCACCAATTCCCATATTCACAAGACATCAAACCTATCACATGAACACTCAACCATTGAAGAGCTGTGTCCTTACACAGAATTAAAAGATCTGAACTTGTCCTAGGCCATACATCTCAGCCTGAATCTTCATAATTAACAAAATTACTTAATCCAAAATAATTGAGGCAGTCTTACATCATCATTTCTGTAATATATAATAGCTTCAGTATCAGGTTGCCAAAGCTGACCATGAGCTTTCAGCCTGTAAGAGTAAGCATTTGACTTAAACTTATTCCACATAGCATAATGGCTGCAAATTTGGATATGGTAATTTTTCCACTGAAAATATCAATAAGCAGGATTCAGCCTCTTCATATTAACTCATTCATCCGAGATCATTAATTCATAGGACTGAAGAAGCATGAATTTGTTGAAACCTTATCTTCAAAGCCAAGGTATAGCAACAACACTTAGAAATACAGAAGAACACTCACAGTGGCATTTCTAATGGCAGTCAGAATATCAATTGTGTTAAGGCCACCCAGTGGGTCAACAGATTCTAAAGTTCTTCCAAAAGTCTCATGAAAAATGTAACAGATTCTTGCTCCACCACATCTGAAATAATAAAATAACAACTGAAGTAACAAACAATAAAAAAGTTCTCATTGCAAACAGTTTGGAATCAAACTTTTTTGAGTATGTTATGTTCTAGTACAGTAATATTGCCAATGAAAGCCATCAAGAGCCACTGCATCCATCTAATTGCTCAGTCAATATTCTAGAAAACCACTTAGTACTTACAGCTCTGAAGTCTCTATGTATTTTGCTGTTCCTTCAATAGTGTTACAATATTCTGTGGCAAATTTGGTAATAAGCTGCAATAAAGTGGCACTTTTGTCTTCAACAGGTTCCCCATAGCTGTTTAGTAGAGACTGGTACTGAGCAGCTAAAACATTGATTCTGGTTTTCAGTTCTGGCAAGCAATCTCTGATATGATGCATCAGCAGCCTAAAAATGGAAAACAGTCCCTCATTAAAAGGGAGGAAAAATTTCAGCTTTATAAGCCCATTAAAACAGAGGAAAGATAGAATATAATCACCAAAGGAAAACATTTACTCCAGAAAATTACAGTAAATTCAGAAATCAAGTTTTCCTTAATGTACCACTGTACAGTACCAAAAGAGAAAGGAAATGTATTTCTAACACACCAATATATTAGAGTATCTTTAAAAACACATTTATTTTACTTTATGTAATATGTAATACCTGTTCAGTGTTCTAGCAAGATACTTGGTTCCATTTCGATTGGCTAGGGAAGGATACTTCTTTTGAAGAAAACCATACTCATCACGAATGGAATCGGCTACACTCTTCTTATTGTTAATATCCAACTGACTCCTTAAGTTAAGAGAGAGTTACAAACTAGTTAACAGATGCAACGTAAAAATAATTTACATTTTTGCTTGTCTAAGCAGGACATCTAAAAGCTGCTTTTTGCTCTCCACATGTAACTTCTTCCTGAGATAACAAAGGGTTTTATTTGTTGTTCCATGCAGCACACTCAACAAATCAGTATGGGTAGCAGCTGCACACAGACTAAGCAAGGCTTTTATTAAAACTACATGAGATTCAACCCAGCTAATGCAAAAAATAAAGTGAACAGTAAGATGGCTATACATATATTGGGCTGCATCAAAAGACCAGCAGGTCAAAGGAAGTGATTCTACTCTGTTCTCATGAGAAGTTGGGGCTCTTCTGCCTGGAGAGGAGAAGGCTGTGTGGAGACCCCATATCTGAAGGGGGCCTACAGATGCTGGACAGCGACTCTTCATTAGGGACTGTAGGAATAGGACAAGGGGGAATGGGTTTAAACTTAAACAGGAGAAGTTCAGGTTAGATACAAGGAACTTCCCTACTGTGAAGGTGGTGAGGCACTGGAACAAGGTTGCCCAAAGAAGTGGTAAATGCTCCATCCCTAGCAGTGTTCAAGGCCAGGTTGGATGGAGTCTTGGGTGACATGGTTTAGTGTGAGGTGTCCCTGCCCACGGCAGGAGTCTGGAACTAGATTATCTTAAGGTTCTTCCCAACCCTAACTATTCTATGACTCTATATGCAATTAGCACTAATATACACAAGATCTGTAGTCGATCACTGCTAATGTGAACAGCTGACCACAAGGATCCCTCAAGCTAAAAAACAAGAGTGGAAAGAAGTGGTGGCACTACAGTTCTTTTAGAAGCAGCATCCCTACTCCTTTCTAAATTAGCTGCTGGTTGAATGGAATAAGGACAGACAGGATTTTGACAAGTGGGCAACAAACTGGTTGCTTGCCTGTTCTTAAGCGTATTTCAATATAATGTCATCTTATTCTTAAAACCATATTCGTGGTTAAAAAAGGCTGAAAGTATCACTTTGTATTAAAATGATCTAAAAAATAACATTAATGTGCCAGACCAACCTGTTCACTACTCCAATGATACCAAGTTTGACTGGAATCACCCTTCCCATGAGCACATCCATAGCATCAGTGCCAGCATCCATGAGATCCAACTTTGTAATAACAGCAAGGGTTCTTCGACCTACAAAAAGGAAAACTCCAATGTTTTGTCCTGATCAGGGTAGCTAAAATTCACCATTCAAAAAGCTCTTTCACCGCATAAAGTTTAATACTGCAAACCAGCAGAGACCGGTTTGAACATGTGGTATTTGTCTCTGGAGCCCCTTATTATGAGGTGTATAAGGAAGTATTTATCCAGTACTACTCCCCTCACATACCTGGTAAAGAAAAAGGTTTAGGCACCATGCAGTTTGAAATTACACTCATTACTGACTACAACAAACATTTTTGCATACTACATGAAGTTAGAGGTGTTACGAAGAACTTGTGGAGAAGACTAAGTAGGGCAAGCAGGGGACTCAAATGTGAGTGGACTGAACATATTTCTAGCACGTACGTAGGACCAGACACAATGGCAATCTGTTTGGAACTGTATTTGAAATACAACTACCCACTGGAGAAGCTGCTAAAGGAGAAAACAGGCCCACTTGCAGCACAGTGCATCATATACATAGGCTCAAAGCTCCAAGAGACCAAACTGGTTAGCTCCAAGAGACCGAACTGGTTATCTCCAAGAGACCAAATCTCCAAGAGACCGAATGGAATCCATTCCTTGGAATCCATCCACTGAAGAAGCTTTAGGGGATTTAATTTTGCTAATGAAACATATTTTATTGAATATGTGACTGAATGTTTTCTGAATTAAAACTAAGCTTCATATTGGACACTGTGGAGGAAAATGTGACCTGAATACACTAAACAGGTAAATATTGCACATCTAGACAGAGGTTAACATGGACAGAAGATTCATCTGGGACCTTGGTATTCCCTAGGCTTTTGGGTCTGAAACAAAATATGGCAAGAACTTTTTCTTTAAAATATAACACACTTTTAGGGTGTAAAAATAAACCATTTACCTCAAGAAAATCAGTATGTTCTTGGGTCCTGAAACTTTCAGATGGATACAAGTCAGAAAGTCTACCTACTTCAGTAGTTCAGGTTCTCACTATATACCATTATTCCAACAGAACCTGCAACATGAGCTGCCACTCCAGACCTTTACAGTTTAGAATTTTGGGAAGTGATCCAGAAGTCACAGCTGATCATTTTTACAGGGGTAAATTAATTCTTAGTAAAAGTCACTAGACTTACAGCTAGACAGTCAATTCTTAGTTGCGGGATGGCCTATTCTACTAAAAGAAAAAACCTTGGACACTAAAGCATGAATTCATCCTAACAGACAGCTGTAAACTACTGAAAAAAAAACAACCACCAACCAACCAACCAAACATATCTCAAACTTCCCAACATTCTGTAATGCCATTTTGCTGCTCTGGAAACAGAAGTGGCTCCTATGACTACTAAAATAGTTATCTGGCCTGTGACTACTAAAATAGTTGTTTGTAAGCCAGAAATCCATTTGATATTAATTCATCACAGCATTCTCCAAGTTGCAGAGAATTCAGCAGGAAGTCCATGGGCAAACAGAATAATTGCATTTTCTAGGAAAGGCAATGACATTTGTTTTGCTTCCTACTTTTTGCTCAAACAACTGCAGTTTTAGGACTTAACTAAAAAAAGAAGTTGAATTACAGGATCCAGTTTTTCTTACCACTTACCATCTGGATCTACCTCCCGTGCAATTTTAAGTGCTTCTGAAGTGGCCATGTCTGTGTTAGCAGCTGTGACTGCCAGAATAATTGAATTTGGGTTGCTGATGAACTGAAGGATTAGCTCTCTTATTTGAAGTTCAATATCCTTAGGCTGATCACCAACAGGTACCTAGAGGAGAAAAAAAAAACAAAACCAATGCAGAACTGTTCAAAATTGTATATTTATGCCTTTGAGAGACCACTCATTGAAAATTCATATCCTGTACCATGAGTTTTCCAGCCCTTTCCTTCCCCCTTCACAAACAAACACAAAAGAAATGAAAGATCTTGAAAGGTATACAAATCAAAACCACCCTTAAAGAAATAAGAATCAATTCAAATTATTTGATACTGTTGTTAAGAATTTATTAACTAACTTTTTATTAAGAACCACCAAGAACCGCCTGCACAACTGGCAGAGTAGGGTGTATACGTGCACAGGCAAGGCAAGAAGTCATCTTGTCATCTTCATGGCACAGAAGATTAGTTAGTCTAAAACCTGAATAAACATGACCTGAACATTTCTTCTAGTTATCCTTACTTTACACAACTTCTTATGCAAACTATACATAGCAAGTTGTGGAAAAGCCATAGGGAAAACATTTTTGAACTTGTCAGCTACCCATCTATATCTGCAGGTGCAACTTTGAAACTTCCAATGCTACCTCTTCTACTAAAACAACATGCAGTTTGCACAATGCTCCCAATCCCTCAGCTGTATATAGGAAGAGGAAGAACTTAAGCAAATCTACCTCTGACAACAGCAAAGAGCACCAGAAACCAAATCTCACACCAGAAGATGGTGGCATCTCAGATTTATACAGTCAACTACTTAACCTGAGGAAAACGTCAATAATACAGAATAATGCCAAAGTATGAACATACACTCTTTTTCAAAATACACTGTTCACAGTGAATCAAAAGAGAAGCATTCTGCATCTCACCTTTGTCATTCCAGGTAAATCCACAAGAGTCAGATTTACAACATTAGATGAAAAAATCTTAAGATGAATAGGTTCAGGACTGATCCCCTAGAAATATGATAGTAAAATTTGATCACTGTACTGGATTATGTAAATGCACCATTCAGAAAGCCAAAAACTGTTTTTCATACTAGAATTCTTCCATCATACACATTACAACTATATGGTGAGGAAAAAGACAGCTACATCTGCACAATTCCTTCATCTCTGGAAGCAGCCCTATTTTCCAGCCCTATTCCATCTCTGGAAGCAGCCCTATTTATGCATAAACGCTTACCACATTTCAGTGATTATACTGATATGCAAGAACAGAATACTCAATTTTCTAATTACATGTAAAACCATGTATGTGGAAAATGAAAGCAAGTTTAACTCAAAGTTTTGGTTTTGCACTATTATTAAGGAAGCTCTGAAGTAAAGCAACTGCAATTCTTTGCATTTTCTTTTAGTTGAAGTCATTTACCTCACAAACCCAGTGGAAAAAATAAAAAAATTAAAAAATCTCAAGCAGCAATACCATGCTCTTCATTAGAATAGTTCAATGTTTTTTCACTTCCAGATGCCAAAACTGTTGAATAAAGGTTTAAGCAGCAAGAGAATCTACAGCAAGACAATGACAGACAGTGCAACATTTACCTTATTATTTCCTGAAATCCTCTCTGTTTCATTTTCTATTTCCTGACGAATTTCATCAAAATCTGTATAGATCTGAAGTATGGAAGAAAAAGATTTTTTAAGAATCAAAGACAGCATCCACTTACCCAATTGCAAAATAATGCTCCCTTCTCCAAGAGACACTCTGTAACTCAGTACACAAGAGGTGAGAAAAAATAACTATTAGACCCTAAACTAATGCTAACAGCAGTACAGTGCTAAAAGTTACAGAATTTGTAATCTTGGTATTTAATCTGTTGATTAATACCGTGAGATGCAGTTAATAACCCACTATGTCAGACAATGTATAAAATAGTGTTCACTTAAAGAGAATTTCAAACACTTAATTCCATGTTAAATCTAGTTGCAATCCTCTGAAGTTAATAAACAACATAGAGATAAGAAGAGGTTCAGGATACAAGAGCAGGAAGAACAAGGGCAGTTTCATTTCAAATTTCTTCCACTCTTGCCAAAACTATTCTCCTTGCACCAATCCAAAATATGTATCATAGAGCTACCCTTGCACAGGTTCCTTCTGCATTCCTCTCTAGATTTCCTTCAATTACTAGTACTCTCTAGAAGGCAAGGAAACCATTTTAAAGTAATAAACAAATTCATCTGCCAACAGAAAGGTTAATTTCTTGGAATAAAGATTTAAGCTTTGACTCTCTCACTGGAGTCCTAGGTCATCTCATCTGTTTCTCCCCCCAATGCTCATTAGGCTCTTCCTTCCTTGTCATAGCTTTCTGATAAATCTCTGAAGTAGCCAATTCTTCAAAAGAATGAAATGACTTGTGATTATATACTTCCTTGTCTTTACAATGTCCTTTCTAATTTTGTCAACACACAAAAAAGAAAAAAAAACCCTAACAAAATAGCACAAAAAGGATTAAGATAAGTAACTTGGCAGAATCAACGACCCTCACTACAGACAACCATTAATAAACTTTCCATCTTAAATTTAAAAGTATGTTTTCAGCAGTTTTCTACTCATAAAAAGCAAAACAGAGAACCTTCAATATTCTGGCATATAGTATAGCAGGCAAAACAACCTCCTTTTTGGGAAAGTCGAGGGAAAAGGTATGTAATTAAGTATATATATGATAGCATATTTATGACACTGCTACTCCATCATCGGAGTAAACGTACCTTATTTTTGGTGTGAAGAAATTTACCCCACTCTGCAGCATCTATCTCTGAAAACAAAGAATTGATACATGAGGAACAGGAAGTAGATCTTTCAATTTCATTTTTCCAAGACCCTGTTTGTTGGAAACTACAATAGGAATTTTTTTCCCCAAGCAGCAAAATTAGTCTGCTTTTTACATTTAGATGTTAAATAGCTCATACATTTATGATTCTGCTGTATGATTGCATACATTTATGATTCTCCTTATGTAAGCATTGCATTTCATTACTCTTTAATTTGCCTCTTTTGCACAAGTCCATCTTCACAATTGTGACTGAGCCAGTCATAAGCTATCCCCCCATTTTTCAGAAATAGTCTAGTCCATCAAATATCAGCTCACAACAGAAAACAAAAGAATTATTAGCAGTAGTTAAAAAACCTGAAATAAACACTAGCTTTTAGCATCTTTACCATGCAAGTGAGGTCTAATTACAGCTGAAAGAAAAAGTTAGAAAAACCTGTAGAATGAAAACCAAGCAAACAGAAAATACGTAAGAACTCTGCATAGCAATGTAGTCTTAGGAGGACATGTCTCTTCCCAAATCTGTCAAGGACCAAACATCTTAAATCTTGCCAGTCACCACTGATGTCCAGAATGACTTGGGGCTATTCAAAAGAAGTCCCAGAAAAAGCAGTTCTGTCAGTTCCTGCTTGGTAGCACAGCAGCATTCTGAGTTACACTGTGAGATACTGACACTTCCACAACTAGGTTTCCAAGTAGTAGTGATAAATTCCATTTACAATTTTCAGTTTGTGGTTATTTCTCCTCTGTTCCCCAATACAGCAATCTGCTCTAGAAGAACAACCTACAAGAAATGTGGCCGTTTGGCAAACAGTTTACCTACAATCAAGTAATCTTGCAAACCATTTTTCCACTCAAGTTGAATTTCAAGATGCTGATCAATAGATTTTTTTTTTTTTTTTAAGGATTTGGGAATTAAAAGTGCAGGAAATTCTATGAAGCAGCAACGGCACAGAAGAAAAGCAAAAATCATCTCATTCTAATGCAACAACGTCAGAAAACTAAAAATCAACCAGATCACAAGACAGCAAAATAATCAATCAACACAGTAGCCAAAGTGTAAAAGTAAAAGTGTAAACAACAATAAAGTGCCATGAAATGTATGTGATTAGTGTGTATAAGCATGCACTTTATGCGTAGGGAGAAAAAGCAAGTGGATAAAGGCAACCTTTAGAAAGGTGTCTTGGATTTTTCCATGTAGCAGGGTCTGCAGTTAAAGAGAAACAGCATTGAATGATGTTTAAAATTTTTAATCAGATTTAATATAGCATTTTATTAACTTTCAGTACCAGACTGTATTACAAAGATTACAAATGCATGCAGACAGATGTGCATGCTATTCTACTATTGGTGAGAATGTGTAGCATATTAACATTATGCACAGAAATAAGATCTTAACTAAAACACTGATAAATTATGCATATTATTCAATACAACTCTATACAAAGTTTACTTGATGATAACATTATTATTGCTGCTAATCTAATTCCAACGGCTCACAATATTTTTATCAGAGCACAAGAAACAGTACCATTAGCTTCTGCAAAACTGAACTTCTTTGGTGAAGTATGTTTCTCATCATTTATTCATGGCATGAACAGTAAAAATGTTCCTTAATCCTTCTTGTCACTGGAAGTAACAGTATTGTACAGGAAAGAAACCTGAGGTCTTTCTAATGCTCAGCTAAAAAAAAAAAACCACACCAATATTATGGCAGTTCTGAGACAGATTTGAGAAGAGACAACATTAGCTATCACCCTTCTCAACTTTTCATTTTCTGGAATTATTTATGGAAATCCCATTACAAAAAAAAAATTCCAAACTTTTTATTGAAAGCTCAATGAGTTTACAACTCTTTTTATGTTACAGCAGTAAAGAACCATGGAAGTGCAAGAATCAAAACAAATAGGTGAAGACATTTTTGGCAGGTTCCTGTTTGGCACACAATGCAAGTAACACAGCAACAATCAATTTATCAGTTTGGAAAACCTAGGACATCTGGGTAGTTACTTTAATATCCTGCTCAGGTCAGTAAGTTAAAAGTTTATCATCAATGGAAAATTGCTGATTTAGATGGGACTGAGTCCGTTAAGGAAAAAAAAATTAAGAAAAACATACTACTTTTATCCTTTCTGTTCTGCAGGCACCTGAGCTATGAAGAAACCATTGTTAGGAATCAGCTTTTGTTTGTCTTTGTTGGTAAACAGGCAAAACTGCATACCAGCTTCCAAAGTAAGTGCAAAATTAAAGGGCTCATTAATTCCAGGTTATTAAGCAGGTTTGGTTTATTTATAGTTCAGAGAAAATAAAGCAAAATGCACATATGGGAATAAACTACAGTATCTTCAAGATCGCATTGCTCATCTCCTTTTAAAAATTGAATATAATAAAGACAGGCATAAAGCCAGGAAGAAAGAGATACAGAAAGATATTGTCACCATTACATTTGAAAGACAAGGACCAAGCACTCTGGTGTTATGTCCCTCAGAGGCAGATCGCATCCTCCTAGGACACACTGGTTTAGTCTTAAATTACTGCCCTAGAGAGGGCAGAGGGGCCCAAGACTGTTGGCTGATATTCAAGGATCACCTACTACGAGCTCAGGAGTGTTGCACCTCAACTAGAAGGAAGTGTAGCAGAAGGGCCAGCAGACCTCCCTGGATGGATAAGG
This sequence comes from Pezoporus wallicus, assembly GCF_028554395.1. Classification (NCBI taxonomy): domain Eukaryota; kingdom Metazoa; phylum Chordata; class Aves; order Psittaciformes; family Psittacidae; genus Pezoporus; species Pezoporus wallicus. The sequence continues at coordinate 6,622,889 of NW_026642179.1, read as the reverse complement.
AGCTGCTGAGGAAACTTAGAGGGGAAAAAAGAGGCTTATAAATGGTGGAAGCAAGGACAGGTGGCTTGGGAAGAATACAGGGATGTTGTCTGGGAAGCTAGGGACCAGGTTAGGAAAGCTAAGGCCCAGCTAGAATTAAACTTGGCTAGAGATGTGAAAGATAGCAGGAAGGGATTCTATAGGTACATAGCAAATAAAAAACAGACTAGGGAGAATGTGGGCCCTCTCCAGAAGCTATGGGGAGAACTGGCTACACAGGATTTGGAGAAGGCTGAGGTTCTGAATGACTTCTTTGCCTCAGTCTTCACTGGCAAATGCTCTGACCATACCACCCAAGTCTTGGAAGGTAGACCCAGGGAATGTGAAAATGAAGACCTTGGGCCCACTGTAGGAGAGGATCTGGTTTCAGACCATCTTAAGTACATGAACATACACAAGTCCATGGGACCTGATGAAATCCATCTGCGGGTCCTGAAGGAGCTGGCAAATGAAGTTGCGAAGCCACTGTCCATCATATTTGAAAATTCATGCCAGTCAGGTGAAGTCCCCAGTGACTGGAAAAAGGGAAATATAACCCCCCTTTTCAAGAAGGGGAAATTGGATGACCCGGGGAATTACAGACCAGTCAGTCTCACCTCTGTGCCTGGCAAAATCTTGGAGCAGATTCTCCTGGAAGGCATGCTAAGGCACATGAAAAACAACAAGGTGCTTGGTGACAGCCAACATGGCTTCACTAAGGGGAAATCCTGCCTGACCAGTTTGGTGGCCTTCTATGATGGGGCTACAGAACTGATGGACAGGGGTAGAGCAGTTGATGTCATCTACCTGGACTTGTGCAATGCAATTGACACTGTCCCACACGACATCCTTGTCTCTATATTGGAGCGACATCAATTTGATGGATGGACCACTCGGTGGATAAAGAACTGGCTGGATGGCCGCACGCAAAGAGTTGTGGTCAATGGCTCAATGCCCAGCTGGAGACCAGTAACGAGTGGTGTCCCTCAGGGACCGGTGTTGGGACCGGTCTTGTTCAACATCTTTGTCGCTGACATGGACAGTGGGATTGAGTGCGCCCTCAGCAAGTTTGCCGATGACACCAAGCTGTGCGGTTCGGTTGATACCCTGGAGGGAAGGAATGCCATCCAGAGGGACCCTGACACACTTGTGAGGTCGGCTGATACCAACCTTATGAAGTTCTATTCTACCAGGTTTGTGGCGGTATTGGAATGTGCAGCTAGGTACTAGGTTTAGTTCTATGTATAAATAAATGCTTTGGTTTAGGATAATCTATTAATTTTTTAAAATACATATAAAAAAAGTAACCAGAAGCATTGTGTTTTAATTTGCTAATATCTATGGATCAAAGGAGACTCAACATTTTATAAGCTTTAATAAGCCACGTTTTCTTTGCTACAGGCAGCACAAGAGAAGAGTGAAGCCGTAATAAATGGCTTAGTCATTGCTGCAGCGTTGGTGCACACAGAGTGAAGGGGAAAAAAAAAAAAAGTGAAGGAATAAATGCAGTCTCCTGAAGTGTACACAACAACAAAAAAGAATCTCATCTGGTCCAAGTATAAGCTTTTAGAAATATCACTTTATACACTGGGAAAACTCTTGCCCCATGCTTCTGAGGAAGTCTATACAGAAACCCCTTTAATATTTGAGAAAAATTACCCACTAGCTTGCATATAATGCAAAAGAGTTTTTAGGAAAGGAGGAAGGATTCGCATTACTCCAATTGCAAGAATGTGCAAGGCAAGGAGAAAATATTTTAAATAATCTACACTGAAAAACCCAACATTCTGGTTTACATGTAGAACTTATTTTTTTTTAAGCACTGTAGTTTCACTGGTATATCGATCTTCCACACATTAGGTTACTTTCTTTAAGGCAAAACTTCAGCTGAATTAATCACCTGTTACATTCAAGAGTCAATGCCAGATAAAAGTGTGCAGAAATGACATTTTGGTCATTATAAAATTAAGTATTACAGATTATAAGAAATTATTTAAACAGTGGCTATTTAAAACAAACAGATACTGCCTTTCAAAAAACCATCTCCTGAATAATGCAACAGTCCCTTTGCCTTTCTGGCTTTTCATATCTTTGAGTGAGACCTAAAAACTTTATAGAATCAAGGAATGGTTCAGGTTGGAGAGGATCTTAAAGATCATCTAGGTCCAACCCCTCTGCCATGGGCAGGGACACCTCACAATAAACCAGGCTGCTCAAGGCCATGTACAACCTGGCCTTCAACACGGTCAGGGGTGGGGCAGACACAGCTTCTCTGGGCAACCTGTGCCAGATTATGTATTTTTCTCAAGACTGCCTTCCACCAAATTCTTACTCCTATAGCTCCTATACTGGAATGCACCTTTAAGAAGTTCAAATACTGTACAATGCTAACTTTAGTTACCTATGTAGCTCTTCTCCCTAAACCAGTGGAAATGCAGAATGGGAATGAGAGCTTTCCAAATACTAAAATGAACAAAATCAACAAAGCATGAAGAATCTTAGCTGTTTTGCTAGCATTCTAGTTCCCGTATCTTCACAGCTCTTGGACACAGCAGACTACCATCTAAACCCTTTTCCCCCTACCCCATCTCTCCCAGCACCTCATCTCTTCCTAGCTCTCTTTCTCTAAGCAGACACACACACACAAAATTATCCAACTTGTGAAAAAAACATGCACATCTTCCAATCCCTTCTGTATGCTGCACCATTTTTTCTATCCCTGATGCTAACAAGATGACCACTCTTGAGTGAAAGCTCTTCTCCTGCTGTGCTTCTATAAAGCTAAGTACAATGAAGCTCTCATTGTTTGGGAGCTAGGCACAAGAGACTCCTATGTGAAGTAGAGAACAAAAAGCTGACAAAGCAGTGTCGATTTATCAAGCAACAGATCTCTGTTAACTATTCCTGTGTTCCATATCAATTCCATCTGTTCAGTTTTGAATAATATTTAGCTTCCCATCTTGGGGAAAAAAAAAAAAAACAAACAACTTATAAACATTTACTAATGGCCCATTCATATGTTCCCTCCTCTTTCCATTTTCTAACAAATGGATAAGCTACCACAATAGGACTTAGCTATAATACCAATTTAATAATTCATGAGACCAGACACTTCTCTTGCAATCTGGTAAGACAACACCATACCGGGGTAACACTACAAACACACCATATGTGCTGAATCACTAGAGACTAACAATAAACAGCAAAAGCATAATGAGAACATTTCCTTCATACCATACCACATACATCTCAGTCTGAACTATCATATTAGGAAAACACAGCTTTTCATATTTATATTTTCTATCTTGATTTCTTGCAGAGTCCACTGCAAAAGGGTATCACACAGCTCATCATTGACTTTAGAGATCATATCTGCTGTTCCTCAATGCTGCATGTTAGAAGATCATAAGTTAATTCAGATGTTTGGCTGCAATTCTTGCTCAAGTGTTGTATTAAAAACCAGGAAGCTTTCCGGAAGCAAACACTCAGAGGTAAAATTTAAGCTTGTAACAACCACAGAGTAGTACTATTTTTACATGGACATATTCATACGTAACACTAGTACATAGCTAGAGCAAGCACTACGATGGAAAAAGGTGACAAATCACAAAACAGAAATTACAAAAATAGAGGTAGTTGCAAAAGAACTATCTGTGAGTACATAGTTCATTGCCAGCACATTCAGAAAACAGTGGCCAAGACTTGATACTCTCTAGTCCAATATTCAATTTGTAAAGAAGAAAACCCTCATGCAGAGAAAAACTTTTTCTGCAAGACCATGGATTTCCCTCCAAGAAATCCTAAACGCATTCAACCCTATCTCAGCATGCACCTCATAACACAATTATGATCTGTAGCAGTATAGTGACTTATTACAGTGTCAGAAAACATAGCCCAAATAAGGGGTTGCCATCTTTTTTCTTTCCAAACTACCTCATCCCATCTCAGATCCGTACATATGCTAAACCAGATCAGTGACAAAACCATTTTTGTGATTTACCTGGATTTTGGAGGCAGGAGAGAGACATTTCAAATGCAACTGCTAAGTCACAAAGGTTTGTCTGTTCTTAGCAAACAAGCCCACATCTCTCTCAAAGGAACATCAAGAAATTGTAACATGCACATATTAGAAATTGATTTTTTCCCCCAACAAAAAAAGATCTAAATGGGCCTCAAATATTAGGTTAAATTATTTTATTAATTTATTATGCAATAATATTGTCCCATTTTAGATTTAAAATCTGAAACACCAGATCAAGTGCAACCCACAAGAGAAAGGCTCTGCCTTCACTCAGAAAGCTTTAATTACAAAACTATCTTTTATACCTGTGAAGTTACAGAACAAAATCATGTTTTACACCCAACAACTCAGAATCAAAGAGTTCTGAAAAGTACCGGAAAATGCACACTGCACAATACAAGTAATGTAAATCCACATTTAAAGAGATCAAATATGTCATTTCTAAAAGGCTGCCCAGAGACTTTCTGAATTCACCACCCTTGGATGCTTTCAAGAAACTGGATAAAGCCCCAAGCAACCTCACCTTGAGTTCAGAGTTAGCCCTTTTTTGAGGAGGAGGGTAGACTACAGACCTCCTGAGATCACTTCCAACCTGAGTTTTCCTACAGTTTTTCACAATCCAGCACACCCTGGATTAAACACTAGAAGTTTTTAATTGCTATAAACCCAAATTGTGTTATCTGCTTGTTGCAAGAATGGAAATTTGATCTTTAAACTGCACAATATTAGTAACTGTTCTTCAGAAACCAAAAGCAACAAATATTACTGCCAGAATGAAGACCTTAGGCCCACTGTAGGGGAGGACTGGGTTTGAGATCATCTTAGGAACCTGAATGAGCACAAGTCCATGGGATATGATGAAATCCATTCGTGAGTCCTGAAGGAGCTGGCAAATGAAGTTGCTAAGCCGCTGTCCATCATGTTTTAAACACCATGGCAGTCAGGTGCAGTCTCCAATGACTGGGAAAAGGGAAACATAATGCCCATTTTCAAGGGGGAAATGGAAGACTCAGGAAACTACAGAGCAGTCAATCTCAGTTCTCTGCCTGACAGGATCATGGAGAGGAGTCTGCTGGGACTCATGCTAAGACACATGAAAAACAGTAAGGTGGCTGGTGACAGCCAGCATGGCTTCTCTAAGGGCAAATTGTGCCTTACCAATCTGGTGGTCTTCTGCAGTGGGGCTACAGAACACTAAGATAGGGGCAAAGCAGTTAACATTGCCTACCTGGACTTGTACAAAGTATCTGACACAGTTCCACGTGAAATTCTTGTCTCTAAACTGGAGAGAAATAAATTTGATGGATGGACCACCAGGGGGATAATGAATTGGCTAGATGGCAGCACACAGAGTTGCTGTCAACAGTTCAATGTCCAGCTGGAGACCAGTAACAAATTGTCTTGGCTGTCAGGACAGAGCCTGTTCAATATCTTTGTTTGCAACATGGACATTGGGATGCTGATGGCACTAAGATATGTGGTTCAGTTGATATGCTGGAGGGAAGAGATGGGATGAAGAGGGGCTGTGACATGCTTCATGAGGTGTGCCAGTGCCAACCTCATGAAGTTCAATAATGCAAAGTGCAAGGTCCTATACCTGGGTCGGAACAATCCCTGGCACAGCTACAGGTTGGGTGGAGAAGAGATTCAGAGCAGCCCTGCAGGGTATTGGTTGATGAGAAACTGAACATGAGCCAGTAGTGGGCGCTCGCAGCCCAGAAAGCCAACTATATCCTGGGCTGCATCAAAAGGAGTGCGACCACCAGGTGGAAGAAGGCAATCCTGCCCCTGTGCTCTGCTCTCCTGGGAGCCCACTTGGAGTACTGCGTGCAGTTCTGGCATCCTCAACATAAGAAGGACATGGAACTGTTGGAACAAGTACAGAGGAGGGCCATGAAGATGATAATAGGGCTGGAGCACCTCCCATACACAGAGAGGGTGAGAAAATTCAGGTTGTTCAGCCTGGAGAAGAGAAGCTACACCGAAACCTCATAGCAGCCTTCCACTATATGAAGGGGCCTACAAGGATGCTCGAGGAGGGATTCTTAATTAGGGACTGTAGGGATAGGACAAGGGGTAACAGGTTAAAACTTAAACAGGGGAAGTTCAGGTTAGATATAAGGAACTTCCCTACTGTGAAGGTGGTGAGGCACTGGAACAAGATTGCCCAAAGAAGCTGTAAATGCTCCATCCCTGGCAGTGTTCAAGGCCAGGACAGACACTTGGGTGACATGGTCTAGCGTAAGGTGTCCCTGCCCATGGAAGAGGGGGTTGGAACTAAATGATCTTAAGGTCCTTTCCAATCCTAACTATTGTACCATTCTATAATTACATTAAAAGAAATACTGTAAAGAACTACTGATACCTCGACTTGCTACCGCTAAAAATACATTAAAAAAATTTGAATATAATGAGAATAATTATAGCCCCAAGTTTACCACACCATCAAAAGCCTGTGCACTTTTTACTGCCTACATGAGAAAGCTAAGATTTATCTACAAACACAAGGTGGCTATGACTCCGCTGCTCTTTTGTATCATCAAGTGCAGTAGTTTGTATAGAACGAGTATTTAAACTCCCAAGGGAGAAGTAAGATTACTTTCTTGATCTGCTAGAGATAAATTTCAAAGTAAACAGCTTCAGAACATTTTGTGTGTAGTTCTTTATGTGCTTGGAATCTCAGTGCAGCTCAGTAAGGTAGCATCTGTATACTACAGAACATGCCCATTAAAATTTGTTTGCTTCTACTATGTTTGTTTTCCTTTCTTCTTCTTCTTCCACCTCTGTTCAGAAATTATGTAATTCCTAACCTCCTTTTAAGAAGCCACATACTCATCTTCTCAAGGAAAAACCTTATTTATACAGCAAAAGAGGAGGGGAAGAAAAACACAAGAAAATCACGTTCCCTACACTCTAGACAATTATAATCATAACTCAAATGCTTTCTCTGGTATGCTTTTCTCAAGTGTTTCCTAAGAATAGAAAAACTTAAAACATTAGAGATATTTGAATATCCAGATTTTGACTTCTAAATGACATTTCTAAATGGACAGAACAGATGTGACAAGAGCCATTTTTTTCAACTTATTTTTCAGTCAAATGAACAAGAAAGATTCAAAGTCTCTTTCCTACAAGCAAAACACACTCTTGGATCACACTTACCATTTTCATCGCCAGCTGTTTTCCGACCATCCTCTGGGGAAACATGCACCAGCTGCAGAATAAGGGGTCTCCGGGTGACAACTCCAGTACCTCGTGGGAGCAGATCCCTCCCCACAAGACTTTCCAACACAGAACTCTTTCCACTGCTCTGAAAATTAGAATAGAGCTACATGATTTTCTTAAACATCAAAATGCTATAATATTTTAGTTTTAGCTTGCTTTCATCACCCCTGCAAACAGCGGTCCACAGTCCTCTGCTATACAGTGCCTGAAGAAGTGTCTGACAGACTTTCTGCATATAACAGCGGTACCACACTGCACAGGCACTGAAGGACAAAAGTCAGCTACAAACCAGTAACTGTCTAAACATGACTGGGATACTTAAAAAGCCATGGGACACTTAGAAGCCATGCAGACACATGTACTTTCTATCTCTTAAGACTAAATGACACATATAATAGGCTTCAGAAAAAAGTCATATCCTATTGAACATTTTCTACCCCAAATATTAATCTCTACAGAAACACTTCTGGGAAAGAAAAAAATATTTGTCTTACTAATGTTCAGAAAGAAATTCTATGTCTTCTACTACGACACTTTCTAAAAGATATTAACTATGTACACTTGAGTACATTAAGCTATTACAACCTTACATTCCTTTCAGTTTGCTTTTTCTACTGTCTTAACCAACTTCGCAAGTGCAGTATTTGATATGCTATATATATAAACATTGTTTTATACTGTCTCTCCAACTTTGTGTACATAGAAGTATTTACAACTAAATTGACTGCAAATACCTGTCCACATAATAAGAAACTGTAAGAAGTTATGAAATACTTAAAAAGCAGTGAAATTACAAATATGCTTTGAGAGTCTTAAATTTAAAATGTTCTTCTGTAGTATTTTTGTATAAAATGCAGAATTGGACTATATTGTCCAATGAGAAGCTGTGAACATACAGGTTTTAAATGTGATTCAAGACTACTACCATGATAAAACTAACCATATGCAAACAACAGACCCAGATAATGTCAACCTATACTTCGAAAGTCTGACCAACGAGGTTTTGTCTTCTTAACAGAACTGTATTAATCTTTTACAGTTTCCTTCAGCTGGACAGTCAGCATGGGCATGCCATGAGAAAACCTGCTCTGACAATCATTGCCATCAGTTAGGAAATGTTTCTATAATAAGGCTGCTACCAAACAATTCTCTTAGAAACCCCAACGAAACAAAAAATCCCAACAGATGCTTCTGACAGCCTGAATGTGCATTACTGCTCTACAACCTCAATTCAGCTTTCCAGTTCTGAAAGAACAGATTCGAGCCTTCAAGTAAATCATAAAATGTGTACATAATGTAGCATACCATAAAAAAAGCAGTGTTAAATATCTTTTAAATATCATACATTTAATGACATCATAGGTGACTTTTCTAAAACTGAAAAACAGATCAGCAGAAATGAAGCAACACAGCACTATAAAACAGCACGTATCTAACAGCGTCGTAAGACAAAAAGGAAACATGAGAGGATCAGAACCTATTAAAATAGGACTTAAATGCATAAGCACAAAACAAATATTAAAATACAAGGTCAAACCCCTAGAAAGCTTGAACAACAGCAAATGAAAACCTTTTCTTCTAACACTTCATTGTGTAACTATGCTTTATGGCACAGGATGTCATTTGTCCCAAGAGGTGACTAACAAACCAATGCAGATTGTGTATATTTTTCAAAGCAAATCTAAGTCAAATTTGACAGCAGTGAGATCAACTATTTACAGTAAGCACAGAGGACAGGGTCACAGGAAACAGAAATACAGCCTTATGAAGATTTTTTGCTTCAAATAATTTTCTTATTCACCTGATCTTTTCCAGTGAACTTTGGGAGCCTTCCATGCAAGGAGCTTATGACAGGATATTGGGCACTGAAATCTTCCCTAAAAGTCACTGAAGAACAATCTGGCCAAAGCACAAACTAGCTCTGGAATACTCCCTGCAAGAACTGCCATTGCAGCAAACTTCTCAAGAATTACTAATATTACAGAATATGAAAAACATTTATTTCAGAGTGACAAACAACAAACCATTTCTTAACAAACTTTGTAATTTAAAACACATGGAATGCAAATCCACCAGGGTTTCACTTATTAAAAATATTTTTAACATCTCTTGAGCCAGGTTTCTTATTCATGGGTAGAACAGTCTCAAAGGGCTGGAAGAGAGACTCAGAGGAAGTGGATTCTCCTGAGCATATAATTCAAGTAAAGAACAGTTAGTACTAAACAGCTGAGGTCCTCACCAAAAACCTCAACAAGACCAAAATCTATGGCACCAGGTGCTGCACACTACTGCTCATTGTTTCATCCTTCCAAAAGAGTAATATTGAAGGAAGCTGAGACGGGGACACACCAAACTATGTACAGAATTGAAACGCTATGTCTTACACCATTCTCACATTTATCTTTGGATGTAGAAGGAATGATATGGATCCTTTGCAAATATGAAGTCATGCATTAGATAAGACACTACAGAACTCCACACATCAGGATATTTGTTTCAAATTGCATTATGTTCCCTATTAAAGCAATCTGTTCTTGGAACATAATACACTATCTAATGACGCACTCCTTAACCTGGGCCCCATACACATCCATTACCAAGAACTGTCTGGGAAGTGGTAAGGAATGCAATACACACAAAGTTTATATCTTTTCTGCCAGTAGGAAGAAGTGAAGTATATGGGTCTGTCCAGAATATAAATTCAGTTCAGCCAGTTGTTCATGCAGCGAATTTAGACAGAGACTAATACTGATGACCAGAGGTACCACAGAATTTTTAGGAATAAGTCTGCAGCAGCATCACACTTGGTTTGTCATCTTTTGTTATGGGAATGGCTCATCCTGATTTTACCCATGGACTGAAATCCATAAACTCCACAACGGGTGCAGAAAAGCATTAACAAATTCTAAGTTCTTATGGCAGGTCAGTCTGGACCCTAACACTTGACCCTTACTTGAAATATCTAAAAGCTATGATATTTAGAGGAACTTTATAAGATTGCTCAGAAAAAAAAAAGGGCAAATACAGGAACATCTATCTTTGTCTGTTAATTCTTTAACCATTGCATCAAACTTCCACTGTTGAGTGTTTTAACATTGCTCTGTTGACCATGCTCAGTCTCACAGATAACTCACCTGAGTTTGATGAATGATAAAACCATTTTTCCCAGAAGTACTAAGATGGTAAGAAATGAGGCACACAAAGGCCTGGTTTTATTTCAAGACACTCTGACACACATATGATGTAAATCTCATCAGCTTTCGCTCTGCATCCTTAAGTTGTATTTTCACCATTGCCAACACCACCTTCAGGCTAATCTAAAATAATCAAGGATGAAGGGCAGAACAACACAGAAACAGCTGTGCAGTTATTCTCTCAAATTAAAAAGCTGAACTCAGTAAGAACTGTGATCCACTCCAAAAAGCCAGCATCTCTACTGTTCAACAGTCCCAATGATTTTGCTTCTGCTTCCCTACCCTTCATTTCTTCTTTACTTGTTCCTGCATATTTCAACCTTGTGTGCTTATTATCAAAAGGCATATGTTCCCATCCATTAAGCTAATCCTTATGAGAAAATTTGTTTTGCAACTTGCTGTACTGCTAACCACATTTTTCAGGAATTCAGCAGCAATGCATGACAGAAGCAGACACAGCACATGACTTTATAATCATCCAGCTTCATTAACAGCAAGATATGTTACTTTAAAAACACTTCAGAGTTGTTGACAAGCCAAATGGAAGACAGTTTGTATTGAAAACTTAAGTAACACTATGAAGAACCATTCCCATTTGTCCCAAGCATTTACTCAATTGGCTTTCTTACTCTTTTTCCAAGTCTTCATTAGCATTCCTAATTTTAGAAGACCTGCACCCCATACCCAGCAGCATCCAAAGATGGCTTCTTCATACCCAAGAGAACCCTGGCCCAATCCACTTCCATTGATAGTTACCTTCTACTTTGAGCCCCATCTGTAAGTACAAGGGCCTAGAAGACCCTACTGGTGAAGATCAAGGCAAAAAAAAAGCACCACATGCCTCAGCCTTGTCTGTATTCACTGTCACTAAATCAGCCATCACATCACAGGAAGCCCATATTTTCCTCATTACTCTTTTCCTCTTGAACTTCCAGCACCACATTGCAGTTATTCTTGTTCCCTTTGATGTCCCTTACCAGTTTCAACTCTATTGGAACGTTAGCCTTAATACCATCTTTGCATATGCAGCCCATGTTTTTATGTCCTTGAGCAGCTTGTCCTCACTTCTGTCTCCTACACAAGTCTTCTGTGTTGGTGCTCAGTCACAAGTTCCCTCCACAATGCTCTCATTACATGATTACTTATTTTCCTGAGCATCTGTATGGACTACTGTTTTGTGCTCCACTGAGATTATCCTTAAAGGCATGTTTGATCTCTTGAGCTTCACTGTGCCATAACTCACTGTATCCCACTACTTAGCTCAGTAAATAAGCCAAAGTCTGCTCTTACTCTTAAGAAGTCCATGCAGCAAGAAGGCATAAAAAGAAGACTCACCTGGATTCTTACTGATGCACAAGAATCATGAGAATTTTTTACAGTCCTTTGCTCAGATTGTTGACTGTTGCATATTTAAAGTATTACCAAAATTATAAGGGACTTATATTGGCTGAAACAAATTCCAAGTCATCTTACAACAATCTGCTGACTTCCCTCTACCTTTAGACTTCTTAACCATTTTGTGGAGCCAATGTAAAATAAATCATCTGTGGAAAAAAACCTTTATAAAGAAATCTGTCCAATAACCTACTGGTGAATGCCCAGTAAGAAAACTGGTTAAAAGGGGTGTAAACTTTATTTCTTGCTTTTGATAGGAGAAACTGGTAATTATTATCTGATCAAACAGGAAAAACTGAAAAGAACTCCAACACAATACAGATGTACTCAAGAGAGCACAAGAAAATAAAGAGGCAGTGGTATTAGTATTCCCCATGTCTTTTTAAGTGGCACAACAATAACAAACCTTTAAGAATGCCAGTAAGGAATTGTGAAGTAGGAGAAATTTCTCAGTGAGACACAGTAATTCCTGAAAAGTTCTCTTAAGAAAAGCAATGCATTTACTTTGACAACCAAGGCAGAATGGTTGCAATTTTGCAGTTTCTGTCATACAAGAACTGTAAAAGCCCTGCTGGCTAGATCATGCTCTTAGCAATACATACATACACAGTTCACTAAATTTTAATTCTTTTATTGGAAAATATAAGTTAATGCATTTTTGCTGGGATCTCCTCAGAAATATTAGCCAGATAGGTGCTTTGAAAAGAAGTTCTCTGCAGTAACTATCCTGGAAGAATTCAGCATGCTATAACTAAAGAGCAGCAAATTTTATGCTTTTTCTCTTTCCAGGTTTTGCAAACATGAATTATTCTGAAATAAAAAGTACACATGCAATTCCAGAGCAGTTCCACAAGGGAACTGCTTTGGTTGGAATGGCGATTGTGGAAAAATTTTCCTATGTGAACCATGCTAGGCTGGTTCTAAACAGCCAACAAATCTGAAAATGTATTCACTAATCAGAAGACAATTTTGAAGTTACATGCAGGCAAAATGAATTATTGTAATACATTCTTTGAAACAAAATTATACTCCTAGAAAGATGCAGAAGAGGCCAATTCCAACTTGAGAAAGCAGTGAAACCAGCATAATGTACTGCCGGCTTTTGCAAAATACATTTTCTCCATGAAGGACTGGATCAGAAGACTGCTGCTCTTGCAGGGTGTTCCCCATTCACTGGAATAGAGAGCTTCCCTGAAAGAGTGAGGAAGAAGCCACAGGAACTCCCTCCACAAAAGACACCTTATGTACAAGCAGTAAGGAAAGCCATAATTTGCACAGCTCAGTCAAACTTCTTCAGGAATCCTTTATTTACACCATATCTAAACGTAGATACATGCCAAACAACAGTAAATAGATAAAAGCAGATTAATTCTTTCTCAAAGCATCAAATCCTGAAGTCCTCCAATAATTCACTTAAAAAAAAATGCCTCATGTAATTAGAAACAAGTATAGAAGTTCCCTATGTTAGATAATGGAACTGTGATATCTGAAGACACACATTTCAAAGACGTGTAGACTGATCTCACACAGTATTGCTTATACTGCTATTTTCACTACTTTTTCAGTAAAATTATTCAAAACAAAGCCAAAGTGTATCTTTAAATTGAAATAATTACAAACAACAGAGATTAAAAAAAAAATAAAATAAAAATAAAAAAGTCAACTTTATGACTGCTATATGAGCAAATCTGTTCAAAAAACCACTACAAGCCATTTTCTCTCCAGATACTGAAAAACATTTGCCAGGGCAGTCTGCCTGAATGCTCTTCCCCTTCATTTTCCCAAGAACATGTTTCCTTTGCATTGTCCTCCATGGACAAGATATAAGATCAATCTGTTCTAACTAAAATACAGGTTTTCCAGGAAAAACAATTGCCAATCATAAGAACAGGACCCTGGCAGGAAGCATACAAAACTGGGGGGGTGGGGGTGGGACAGTAGGGATGGAAACTCTCCAACTCTTCTACAGCTCTCCATTCTTCCAAAATAACTGGGCATTTTCAAACAAAATCAGTATCTCGATTTAAAGATGCCAACCACAGAAGCTTTCAGGGCCCAGACAGTACATTTGTTCAGAAACTGAGAGAGAAAAGAAACAACACAATGCCAAACGTTATTCATACTACATAACTTTAGCAGCAAAATTTATATTGCATCTGGTAAACAGCTAATAAACGTCAGACTCACTTTGCTGCTTGTCTGAAACACACACCAGAACAGCCAGGGCACAATTCAACAGGAGCAAGGGATGGTAAAATGGAAAACAGTTGCGTCCAAAACCAGATATAGTGAATGTCATATATCAAAACAAACGAAAAAACAAACCAGAAGTTAAAAATCATTTAGGAGAAAAACTAAGCTGTCCTCAGCCAGCAGAGCCAGCACTGAAGCTATACTCAGTCACATCCCCTTTTATAAATGTAGATACAAACGTCTTAGGGAGGAAGACATTCCTGAGTTGAGCTTGGCACAGGGTTTTCCTGTTACTTGGTACAAGCTGATGTTTCCTTCACTTAAAACTGACTTTTTGCCACCACAATGGTGGCAAAATGTAGGATACATTGAATTAAGTAAGGTGAAGTGGCTTAAATTTTGGTTCCTTTGACTTTCCCTGGCAGAGAAAGGTCACAGAAGCTCTGTAGAGAACCTGAAGTTTAAGATCACAATACTAATCTCTCTCAAACTGGATGCTTTGATACGGCATCCACTGAATTCTGAAGCTAGGACCATACATCAGGTTGCCATAGCTGTCAACTTCTTAACATGCATATTACCATCTTAACTGTTTAGCCTAACAGAATATACAGTTATACATATTCAAATGCTCAGGCTGTTAGATCAAGAAACCTTCCTCTTTGGCAACAAAAACTGGTTGTTGAAACATCAAACATGACATGCCAAACAGCAAAAAAGGAAATAAATGTAATGCTCATCTGTGAGAAACCACAGAGGCTAACAACAGCTCTTTCGGATGGAAACATCCAACAGAACAGTCTATGTTAAATACTATGAAGTACACCTCCCCGTTTAAATTCCAAAAATAGCATTATCTGAAGACTGAGCAAAAGTCTATATAAACATTAACCTGAAAGGTCATTTAAAAATCTCATTTTGAATTTCATTAGTTGCTATGTCAATTTAACTTGATGTGTGCAGATAAAGCCCACAACTTGTTTTTATAATGTCAGTACCGGAAGAACCTTACTACAAAACTGACACTAAAGTTTGTATATAAGTACGTCTATGACTTCTAAAAACCCAAAACAGATTCAAGAATTAATGAACTTAAAAAGATAAAGGCAATTCATCTTTATACATCTCTAGGCAGATAGATATTTTGTTGGTTTTTTTTTATTCTAAAATTCATGCTCACTTTCATAGCATAGGGATTTCATTTTTGTAATAGTATCTATGCGCCCTTAACATACAAAAGACCATGCTAATCAAACTTTTTTTTCTTCACCTTGCTTCCTTTTATCATAGTTTAAATGTGTTTGGCTGAGGCACTTCAATACCACCTTGCTATTCCTTACAAGCACACATCATAAAGCATTTGATAAAACATCAGAAAGTTGGGTATTACAGTATTATTGAACAAATATTGCTTATATAGTATTCCTCTGGGTTCTAAAAATGGAAGTAAAATACTGAATGAGGTGAAGGGAAAGTAGGTGAAGGGGGAGAGGCAGGGGAACAACAGAACACCTAACTGGGAATGGCAAAAAAACCCCCTCTGAAATAGTGATGAAAAGCTGGGAGACTAAGGGTGCTCTCTTAGTTCTATTAGCACCAAAGTCTTCAATTTCTTAATAGACCCTGTACTAGGATTCAGAAATAACTTACATGGTATTTATGTGGAGAATGAGAAGGAATTCTCATATGACTGAGTCATAGGAATACCCCTAGAAGTGTGAGGCCGCTTCAATTGCTCATGATACAAAAACAGTAGGAAATGAATCCTGAAATAACAGAGGAGGGGCAAAGAGGACATGGGAAACAGAAAACATTCAAAGCTAAATGAAGGACTATAGGTAGTTTCTAGTTCTACATACTCTAGAATAGAATTAACTTGATGCACAGAAGTAGAAATAAATGAGAACTGGAGAAAGACACAAGCACAAACCAATAAAAGGGTAGAAAAGAGACACAGAAGACAGGTGAGAAAAATAAACAGCAAAGCTATTTTAAAAAGCATTTTCCTTCTCCTTGCTGAATATGTGAAAAAGGTCATTTAAGAAAAGCAACAGACAAACTGGAAGGCAAATAAAAAACACAGACTCAAATATAAATCAATTAACAGAGAGATACAGAAATCTTAAATGGCAGCATTTGTTTCCTACAGTGAAAAATGGAACTGCAAAATTCAAAATTATTTGTGTAGATTATTTAAAGAAGAAAAAGACTGCATATGCCAGGAGGCTACAGACAAAACAACTGTGTGAACAAACTCAAAGACTTAGCCAAAAATACCTCCAAGAAACAAGTGTTTCAAGGCATATTTAAAAAAACCATGGAAGCAAACTACCAGCAGCAAAACTATCAGCTCCAAGGCCACACGTGAGACCTCTCAAAAAATCTGCTCTATAATAAACTAACTTCAGATGAACAAAATAATAACATTTTATTTAAATTCTTTTAAGACTGATTGCATAAAATAACCATCTAGAGAACTACCACGTCAGGAAAGACACTTGCTTCTTTCAACAACCCTGACTAAAAACAAAACGGAAAACACACACAAGATACAGCTTGCTAGACATACTGCTATGTATTTTCCTGGAGTCTATAAAGGACTTTGGTTTGGCATGCTAAGAAATACTATACTAATTCAAGTGGTTTTATGAATATACTGTATACAGCACTGAATACATCTTAATACTGATGGGTATGACTACTGAAGTGAAAGGTGTGTCAATACTGCCTTAACTTCTCATATTACGTACAGTAGATGCTGAGAGTTAACTAGTACAAAGTTGTTCAAAAGGATGATTGTTTTTTTTAAAAAAATACCACTTCAATGCATTTCATAAAGTGAAACAAAAATATTTTCTGAAATGTCACACCTCTGCACTTTCTGTTGCAGAACTTAAACCAGCTTGCTTGTATGAATTTTAATGTAAAGGTGATTAAATGTCTTTCTAAAGTGATTAACTCCTGTTAGCAAGTACCTAACAGTGCTTACCAGTGCAAAGTCTCTCACACCAATGCAAGTATTTTAGATCTATTTTATAAAGTGGCTAGTATAAAGTGAATTACTTTATCTGATTTATACTGATAAAACAGAATGACAGCTGGTTGCCTCACAACCAGTTTGACACTATAGCTGGCTTTTAGCAAACCTACTCTATTCTTCAGCAACGCGCAAGCTTTAAATGCACAGCTCATGTGGTTTAAGTCATATAATCAGATCCCTGGGTGGAGAGTAGTTGGCATTACTTAGGTAGGCATGCTACTGTCAAGCAACATTACACCTTCAAAAAAACCTGTTGATTTCACAGAAACAAAAAGATCCATTAACTTTAGTTAATCACAACTAAGTTTTAGTTGTGCTCAACTTTTTGGTTTCGATTCCCTTATGACTGCTGCAGTTCTGGTCACACATGTTCTGCTGCCAAAAGCCTTGCTAAAGACAGGCATCCCACTGGCATGGATCTAAAAGGTTCTGAGCTGTCTTCGAGCCCAGCAGCAGCACTATCAGGCTGAGCAGCACACACGGTAAATGTTACAGCCAACAAAGGCTGGCTTTGCCTCTCACCTTCATTCCCTACCAGCAGCTAGGACAAAGAGGTCCAAACTGCAGTAGAGCTACCAGAAAGGAAAAACGATCCAAGCCTGCAAGATACCGTTCCGCTCCCACATCCCTTTTATCCAGCCCTCACTTCACGGCGGCTGTCAGAGAAGGGAAGCCACCGACTAGCGACGGCGGTCGTGCTGTAGCCCAGGGCCGGTAGCGGGCCCACCCAGTGTAAGGAGCAGACGCGGGCCCACAGGCGAGACGGGGGGCAGGCCCTCCCGGCAGCCGTCAAAGCTCCTCGGCCGTTCAGACCGCTACGGAGAAGTGCGAAGGGGAGAGAGGGCGGTGGAAAAGGTTAAAATTACAAATGGTCACCCGTTACAAACGGCGAAAACGCAGAGGAGCCCAGAGAGCGAAGGGGGGGGGGGGGGGGGGAGAAGGAGAAGAGGTGCGGGTAGTCTTAGGCGCCCCGCCCGCCCTCGGCTGCCCGCGTCCCCCCATGCCCTTGGCGGGGGCAACCTCGGGTCAGCAATACCGGAGGCGCGATGGTCGCCCCGACTTTGCCCTCAGAGCGACGAAGGCCCGCGCCGCCCGCTCCCGCTCCCTCACCCCGGCCTGGCCTTCCCCTCCTTGCCTCACCTGCGTGCCCACCACCACGATCTGCGGCAGCTGGATGATATCGGCCCCCACTGTGTTGAACACATCCTGCAGCTTGTTAATGACGGGGATCAGCGCCTCCATAGCGGCGGGGGAGGGCAAGGGTCGAGAAAGGCGTCGGCGATGAATGGGCGCGACGGGCAAACGGTTCCCGTCAGCCGCCCCCTCCGCCTACCGCCATTGGCGCTGGCCCCCGCGCACGGCCCGGCCCCAGCAGCCTCTGCGCGCCCACCGGGCGCAGCTCGGCCGCTGCCAAGCATCACGGGAGTTGTAGTGCGGGGTGAGGGCGCGCGGGGGCGCCCTCTGGGGCGGCGCTGTCAACCGCCAACGTGAGGCGGCTGCACCCGCACCGGAAAGAGCTGATCCTTAGCGAGCGCCCGTGGGATGAAGGCGTTCGAAGCTCAGGCAGCGTAGTCGCTGTGGTCTTGTATTACAAGCCATTCCCAGGGTTTGTTCTACCCGTCGGTACGGACAGATAAAGCTGATCATCTCCAGGGATCACCAGTAATGGTGCAGCCTGCGGGTTGAAGCGCCAAAGGCAGCCCAGGATCATCACCCCCCGGCGTAGCTGCCTGAGGTAGTGTTCAGCAAGCAACGTGAAATAGCCACGTTTATTAGCGGCACTGTGTTTTGTAAACACTTGAGAAGCAGGAAAGAACGAAACGTGTGCCCTCACTGCCCTGAATATGGCAAGGAAAGGCGCTGAATGGCAAATTGCTAGACCTTGTCAGCAACTGGTGCCACAAAGCAAAATAAATATTAACAAAACAAAACAACTTTTTAAACGGCGCCATTTATTCTGTTTGCTTTTTGGTGGGCTGTGTTATACAGAAAAATAGAAGAAAACTCTCTGGTAGGAGAATGACTTGTGATAAGAATTTGTAGCAAGAAGCTGTCTGATATTTAAATGTCTTTCCCTTGAGTGCATTTTCTTGAAGACAAATTATGACTATGCTAGCCCTGAATTGAATTCTGGCTTTGTGCTTTCCTGTAAGCCAGCAGAGTGAAAATGTTTCCTAAAGTTTCAAGTTCTAGATGGCATTAGAATTTGTATTCTTGTTCTATACAAATCAGTCTTTGCCAGTCTTCATGTCTTGAAACCTTCAAATGCTAAAGAAAAGAACATACAAAAGAAATGCGTTCTTATCTGTATTTCTTTATTACAAAGTTTCTCATTTCTACCCAGGAAACATCATACTGCTTGTCAGAGGACAAATATTTTGTGATAAAAGTATAAAGATGGCTAAGCAAATTGAAACAGTAAAAAATTAGGGTATTCATCACAGAGAGAAACAGTTAATGCATGTAAAACTGTGAAGAAGGTCCTGAATGGTGTGTTGGTGAGGGGTTATTGTCATTGCGACTCTGGCACACTTAGCCAGTGGTTTCACCCGTTAGCTTTCATTGTGCTGCAGCCAATTGCTCTCAGAGTTCATTAATACCAAGATGCCATTTGGCATCCTCCTCTCCAGCTTCAGGGACAATAGTGAATGTTCTCCACATTGTACACCTGACATAGAAAATACTCTTTCTAAAGGGTTTGCCATTCTTTGTGTAGTGTGGAGCCTCATCTCCTTCACTGAGTCCCTGGAAGGAAAAGAAAAGAAAGAATTCCATTTACACAGGAATAGAAGCTGCGGACAACCAAAGTAGGGAGATAACACCAGCTTATTTCTCTGTGCAAATCTCTTCTCTCCTGCTCCTTTCATTTTGCCATATGTCCTCATGGACACCACTGTGAAATGGAGCAAGTGCAACCTGGTTTATATTTTAATTTAGACCAGAAGTGGGACATCTCGGAAAGAATGTAGAGCTGGAAAAGAGTCAGAGAAGGACAACAAGGATGATGAAAGGTGTGCTTCAATACCAAAACCAACTAAGTAACTAGGAGTCATCAGTCCTAGCAAAAGAAATGCTGGGAGCTAGGGAGGATTAGACATCTGTGTAATCATTAGCAGTCTGGAGTGGGAAGAAGAGTCCCAGTTTTGTTTACTCTCCCTTCCAATACAAGTATTTTGGAAGCATCTAATGAAAATAGGGCCAGGACAGCACAGAACAAAGACAGTAGCCCCTCATGGGTGTTTTGGTGACCTGTTAAGCTCCTTGCCAAAGGATGTTGTAGACAGTAAAAGTTTAAAGTGATTCAGACAGTATTTGGACAAGTTTAAGGAAGAGAAATGTAAATAAATAGCTATGCAGGAATCAAATCTAGCTCTGGATGTTTATGAGCTGACAGCAGTTGGAAAGTGTCATGCAGAAGCACTGTGTGTGCTTGCACTTTAGTCTGTCCTACTATGTCTGTTCTTAGAATTTTATCAGTATAATACTTCAGGAAGCACACAGAGAAAATATCAGTTGCTGAACCAAGTGGAGATGACCTAGCCTGCACTGCAGAGATGTGGAAAGGCCTATTTAGAGCTGGATACCCAAAGGGGAGATGCAAAGTGCAGGTGGAGGAAGAGAATCAATGAAGGAAAACAAGAAGAAGGTACTGAAGAAGATATGAGGCTAAGAAACAGCAGAATGCAAAGCTTAATACATTTTATATTTCTGGCTGAAAAATGAGAGATGGAAATCCCTGTGCTATGAAGTGTCATGTCCTGCACCAGCTTACAAACACCAGTGGTTACCTCAGCCCAGCTGGGGACCGAGACAAAGTAGTAAACGTTTTAACAAGCAGTGGTTATCTGTAGCTTTAACTGTAACTTTCATGGCCGACTTACATTGTACCAAGCATGGAACAGAAAGATCTGATAAAAGGCAGTAGTCATCACACTGGATATTTACTAAAAGTTAATTGACAGGAAACAGGAACTGCCACACTGAATCTGACCTGATATCAATCTACCTCAAAATTTCATCTCTAAGACTGTCCAACGTCAGCCCTCTGGGGAAAATACAAAAATGCAGTAATAAGATTTTCTGATTCCAAAACTGTGTATTCAATATTTTTGATATTGCTGTATGATCTGATGTAGACAGTTTAATACTTCTTGTGGTTTACGCTACTGGAAACTAGATTGCTTTATTTACCATATTATAGGTTTTTTGCCCATCATGCTACATTGTTGACTCCAGTTACATCCTGTGACAGTAAATTTCATGATCGAATTATGCATAGTGCAAAAAATCAATTTGGTGACAGTTTTAAATTTGTCATCTTCAAATTTCATTATAAGTTTCCTATGTTAGAAAGTCAGGAGAATAAAATTTCCAGTCTTTCTTCTCCATTATATGAATTTCTTTCTAGTTTTGCATCTTCATCTGCTTCCATGTTTGCTCAGACAGCGAGAGTCTGTTTATATTGACATACTGACAGCAGCAGAGAAGTCATTTACCATTTAACTAATTTATGCCAGACAAGATGGCCACAAACTAGCACTTCAGTAAAGCATATTTCCTTGCCATCGTATTTGTCTAGAAAAATAAATATTTGATTACTATACTGAAATATATCAAGTATGTAACACAGCATTTGCCCTGTTTGACTATCTGTAGTCACACTGTTTGTTATTGCACACTTAGCAAAATAGTTCTGTAAACTGTTCCTTGGTAATGCCACCTTCTGGAACCATGCAATACAATGACTGTATGGGTCTGGCAGAACCTGATTTTTATGTGAAGCCAAATTGAATGGTGTTTTTGCATTCTCCAGAGCAACCTCAGCACAGGTGTAACACTTAGCACTTATTCCAGACATTTGCACAGTGAACACCATTAGAAGCTGAGATAAGTTTATGAAATCCATTGACAGAATGACCCTTTGTTTGGATGTTCTACACAGATTTTAGAATCTGACAGATTCCAAACTTTGCTTTTTTTTTTTTTTCGCTTTTTTTTTTTTTTCCCCAGAAGAAACAGAAATTAGGGTGTTCAAATCCACAGTCCAGGGATTCTGCAGAGTTGGCAAAGTGAGCTCTCCTGCACACTTCATCTGGCTGTAAGAAGGTCACAGTGCTGACAGAAATCCCCAAGTTACTTGTTACCTGTGCCCAGCCCAGTCTCTGTCGAAAACAAAATAATCCTGCAGCAGGGATGCAAATTTGCTGGACAGTACGATGAACTAAACAACTGAGAGTTCCTTTTATTCTCTCACTCTGTCCATGGGGAAGCTAAGCATCTAAATTGGTTGAATATATGGGGTGTCACACAACTTCTTATAAAACATGCATGCAGAACTGAAAGTAGATTTCACACTAAGGAAAGGACAGGGCACAGAGGGTGGGAGCTGCAAGCAAACACAGAAGTCACACAGTTCATCAGTCAGTTACAGAGCCTGAGTACGCTGGGGTTTGAAAGACATCAGCATTTCTGACAATTCAAGTAGAGGCAAAAGCTTTGGCTGGAAGTGAAATAACCTTTGCATCATTCTGAACTGCTGTACAACAGTGCTCCTTCATCCCTGCAACCGGGATGGCCAGACTTCTTGGAATAACAAACAGCTGCTTCAGTGAATGATTTTCACCACTCCAGTAGTTTGCTGTCCAGCTTTGAGGTGAAGACCTTTTACAGTAAAAGACCAAGGTTTGGGGAATAAAGGCAATAATTTCCTGTCTGCTATCAAGATAGTAGGTTTTTATTGGAAAACAAAATGCATACTTGATTAGCCACTAGCTGATGTACTGTAAGTAGAAAAGGAAGGAAACTTTACCCCAGCCAAAACTTGCAGGCATTCAAGGAGGAATTGAGCTTGTATCTTCTAGTATTTTAAACACTAGATCTAATATTTTAAATTGGGCTCTCTCCTGTGGTCTTTTAAAGATAAAATCGTATGCCAAGAGGAACATTTTTTCTTTTCATAATACATGTTTTCTTATGAATGCTGCTTTTTGTATTATATTTGGCACAATTTTAAGTTGGAAATAATCAAGCACATGTGATTTACAACATCACAGCCTGTGTATCATATTAATGGATACCTCAAGTGGATCTTAAGTTTTTTAGTTCAAGTCAAGGTTGCAGTTCTGGAGTGCACACTTGATATCATACGTGCTATGCTTTGCAGGTAAGAGTTGTCTTGGAGTGCACAGATGCAAGTCTTTTCATATGAAACAGAACTGCAAGATGCACTTCAGCCATTAAAGATCATTCAGTTAATAGGACCAGCCTAGTGCTAGTCAGAAAAAGAATTTCAAAATATGACACAGATAAGAAAGGTCTTTTGTAAATGCTGTGTCACAAAGCCTTGACATAAGAGGTTTGGATTCCCTCTTGCAAGCTAAGAAATATGCAAGTAAGGCAGGACAGGTAAAGCAAGTATTTCTACATGGCTAGGTAATAGGTCTAAACAGAATTATGGTTGAAATCTTATCTTCTTCCATTGCGGAATCATACATTTAATTTCACACTGTGAGAAGCAATTCAGTAGCAATAGGAGTCCAAAAACCATCTCTCCCTGAAACAGGGACTCTGACCTAGAGTCTGGAAAAACTAGGTGGGTATATTATGTTAAAACATGTTCAAAAGAGAGTACAAACCTCCAGCCTTGCTTTAGAACATAAGCTCACAAAGTCAGAAATGCAAGTTCACTGTCCAGTGGACCTAAGAGAGCATTCATTTCCATATGTTCCCCAAGCAAGACTACTATGAGCACCTGGCTCCAAGACAGGAGAGTAGGAAAGGGCGGAAGAGAACTTGAGGCTAGGAGAGGCCAAAGAAAGAGAGGGTAGTCCCAGATTCTGCTCCCAAGACAATTTCTGTTTCTTGAACCATGGGCTATTTTAATATTACAAATGCATAAACCAAATTTAGAAACCTCTGTAATCTTCATGTTAAGTAGGGTGGTATTCAGTGAAATTAATGTGAAGAAGTTTTGGGACCTAGAAATCTATCTATAGCCAAGTCTTACTCTGCATTCTTAGTTAAGGCTCTGTTCCATAAGGAGATGCTTTCTGACAGGAAACAAAAATAGACTGGGATTTGGTGGCTGAAATTCTCAATGAATTCTCTTGATAAGATTCTGATAGTTAGAAGCTGTAATACAAGGAAATATAACAGTTTAAGATAGACAGCAGGTAGGATATCCTGTGCATGACACCACAGAACCGTGTTTTTGAGAAACAGGAACTAGCAACACAGACATGGGGTAGACCTCGAGCAGATAAGCTCAGTGGGGTGTATCCTGATTTACCAAATGAACCAGGTCTGATGAGGCTTAATATTGTCATGGCTTCCTAGCGCACAGGGCCAAGGAGACAGAGTGAGTGACTCCAAGACAGAGCAGTCACAATCACAAGGATCCCTCTGCTTGTTCGTTTGACACACCACGGGACCCTTCAGGGCAATTTCTTTAGAGAAAAGCTCCAAGTGTTATGCTTACCAAAGGCCAGTGTGCTTTTTCTCTCAGGTCAGGAAACTCATACAGTTCCAAGAACAATTCTGTGGTAATAAGGCAGTATTAGTCACCTTTACTGAGAGCCAGAGGAGGCAACGCCTATCCCTTTACTTGCCAGCCCTGTACTTGATGGACTCTTGGACAAGTTGCTACCAAGCAGAAATATCAGTGCTTATTAAAGCTGCTGATATAAAAGAATTAAGTAGGAGCTGCAATTATGGATTTCCTGTAATTTGAATTTTATAGTTGTTATTTCTTATTAAAGTACAGTTTAGGGTAAAGTCTGTTATTTTTGTCTCCATGTAGAGGGCACTGCATTGTGTTTAATGAGGAAAATAAAGGTTTTGGAAAAGAGTTAATCACAGGGGAAAAAATAATCATAAAATAAATACAAAAAAAAGTGTGAAGAGAGGGAATCAATATTTTCTGTGGTTCATCTGTACTTATTTCAAATCTTGATTTGTTTACTGTGTTTGCAAAGAGAAATAAAACTAGAAACTATAACAAAATTCTTGTATGCAACTCCTTCCGCAGAGGAAATAACAAGTAATGCAGTAAATTTTCCTCGTTATATTATGGGGGATATCTTTTCTGCAACATTGTGCCCACCTGCAGATTAATACCAAGAATAAATCAGATACAAAACAAGTTCATTTTGTACAGATGATGGAAATTGGAGGTAAATGCAGATGATTCTGTCTGTTAAAGGACACTAGAAAAGGAGTAGCTGCAGTTTAAGTGGCACTTCCATTAACTAAATGTGTGCTTAGCTAGCAAATGAATTTAAAGAATCAAAGGTGCCTATGCTTAGGATTAACATCCAGCTAATTACCTGATCATTTTTGCTTTGCAGCACCACTTTAATTCAGTGCATGAGAGATTACACTGAGCAGCTGCTCAATGTTTGTTTCAACCTTTTGTTCAGAGCAGTACTTGAGTAATAGCAAGCAAGACGTAGGGCTACGCTGACCATGTTCCCTTTCTGCCTCTTTCTATGGGGGTGGCAGCGCAGAAGCCTATAAAGTGCTCTCATAATGTCCTGGTTACAGAAGAGAACATTATCATTCCCATTGCAGAAATCTGGATTTAAACTGTGAAGGATTGCAGAGATCACTATCTTCCCAACCTAAGATGTCATAGCATTATATACAGTCCCTTATATATCTTCCACCAACTTAGCAGGACTTGCATATAGGCAGCACTTCAGCAAATTAGATACCAGGGTTCCAAAGCAGATGGGTGCCTACAGTCATACACACAACTGGAAATGTAGTTTACAGATTTCATTAGTAAAATAAAGAGTAGGTGGACAAAAAAAGTCAACCAGCAATACTTATTTAATGATGCTTTTATTTTACAGGATACAAATTTCTTTTTAAGTACTCAACAGGAATTAAAGTGCTTAATTTTTACAATTCTCCACCCATCTTATGACCAAATATACATATATTACAGAAAATATATACAATATCTGCAAAGTTTTTACATTCATATATTTCTTGACAAAAAAAAATGACCACTTACATTTGCACAACTTACAACGGCATTTATATTTCACCTTTTTAATACTCTTCACTTTATTGCAAAACCAGAACAAATATACACCTCTTCCAAATATTAGGGGTTTTCTTTTAAAAAGTGTTTTCACAATTCAAATCAGAAATGTTTCCATAATGAAGGGGAATTAATGCATAGACTGGAATTGTGATGTCAGACATTACAGCTGATCCGCTAAAATTAACATATTAATCTACCTTGAGGACTGCAGAATAGAAAACATGCTAATAGAAAGAAACAAACCCATACTTCTATTGCAAACTGTTCCCTATATGCAACAAATTTGGCTTCTTTCTAAAAAATGTTAGGGCACACATACATGGAAAAATGTTTTGACATAGCTCCCCCTTTCCTGAATATTTCCACCATGAATATTTAATGCATCTACAAGGATGAACTATAAACAAAAAAGGTTGGTGTTACGCCATGGCTGAAAACATTTTATTCAAAGAAATCTGCTTGAAGAATTTAGAAAAGGAAAACCACATTCTGCTTTCATTTATGCTAGGCAGAGGAAGGAGTGAAAGCAAAATGCCATAAAGTCTGGGAAGAAATTTAATCACAAGGCTTTAAAGGAGGCAGATTGAGTGCCTTACTGAATTTACAGTGTTTGGGGTTTTGTTATTGTTGGGTTTCTGGGTGGATATTTTTGTTTTGCTTTTTAAATTAGGCCAAAATAGTAAACATGCCACAAAAGTAGATGTACTTTTGTTGATATTTTTCTTCTGAAAAGCATACTCAACACAGTCAATATACAATATACATTATATTTTGAATGCAGCACAGTGTGTTTTTGATTGTAAAACACTACTTGAAAACAGGTCATCTGAATAACAGTCTGAAATATATAAATACACATATATACATATACACACACGTACATGTGTATATAGATATACATATACAATCATTAAGTTAATGTTATGTTGTGTTAAGGGAACAGGATTTTAGGAAACAATCTGACTGGCAGATTAAAAATCCTACCCAAGGAGATTACTTCACTACAGACCCACGGGGCAGAACCAGCTAAGTTATTTCCTCATACCAATAGGGCCACAGACTGGAGAAAAAAAAGTAGCTCCATATATTTAATTTCAGATTTCAAACAAGAGTACACCACAGACTAAGAATGCCCATTTCACCATTACATTTATGTTAAGGATAGTCAGTTCTACCACAAAGTCATTTCTCCAATCATTTACTTCTGGATGTATACTTCCAGTTGTTTACATTCACCCTTACATTATCTCCAACTGAAACCCAGCTGAAGTTCAACCAAGCACTGTGATTCCAGATGAGACACAGTAAGTCAGCAGCTCTCAAACTGGTGAAATCTTGATTTTCCACAAGTGTACCTATATAATGAATTTAAATCACTGAAGGTATAATAGCCCCAGCAGTCCTGTGCTAGTTTACACCAGCTGAAGAGATTTATGGAGAAAGCTCCTTTTTGTCACTTCAAATTATTTCTAAATTCATTAATTTTACCTTGAAATGAATAGCTGACCAGTTTTTATACTAGCTGTGGTGATGTAGGTTTTAAAAAAAAACCCTCAACAGACAAGAAACCAACAAACTCCAAAGAACCTGTCAAGTGTTTCCGTATCTTTACCACTTATTTTTATACATATTTGTTTTATTTTTTTTTTTCCTCCTGACTCTACTTGCAACTCTTTGGAGCATACTTCTATAGCCTCCTAAAATTACTTAGGTGGTAGTGTATTGATTCAACATTTAATCAATGCCTTGGCTTCATCCACAATTCAAAAAAATGAATAAAAATCTCTTTTCTACAAAAGGGATTTAGAATCTTTGAGGAGATTTATAAAGCATTTTGAGATGGTTCTGCATAAAAAGATGCCACTATATATTATATGCACGTAAAGTGTTTTAATATACTACTCCAAATAAAAGACAATGTATGGTATTCCCATCTCTATTTTGCATATTAAAATTAAATACATGTTAGAATAAACTACTCAGTGCAAAGGGATTTGAAAGGACTAGATGCTACACAGATTTTACAGCAGCTCTTCAACCAAGCAGTATACCTCATACCTGTAAACAATTTTTAGAGGATCTGGAAGAATGGTGATGACATGCAGATGTCATGATACACTATTTTTTCATGTTAGGGGAAAAATATTAAGTACTTTTGAAAACTACGTTAACATCTTCCAAATATTAATGATAAAATGAAGCCATTGTTGTAGTTGAACACAGATAAACCCACACAAAATAATTTATCTGCTTTAAATTGCACAAACATCTGAACACTTTGAAAATGAGAAACGAGAATCTCTTGAACGTAAGAATCAAAAAGCTTGAATAATTCAGAAGATCTATTCACATACATTCGTGTATTATGAATGAATGCTCAGTTTTAGTTTATTTCTTTTACACAGAGCTTTATGTTAATAAATTCAATGCATTAAAAAAGTAAAATTAACAGCTGAAGTGGTAACAGCCTATACCTTGCTAGAATGATAGTTTTAATTTGACTGCTCTGGTCACAGTACTTAAACCACAGCAGTTACCACTTTGAATTCATTCCTCTGAGGTCATAATTTACAATTCAAAGTTAAAGTTTTGGATGCTGTAGGAGGGCTTGTCTGTGGAGAATGGAGTGAAACAATTAAAGTGGTTAAATCTAGAAGCAACATCTTCATCTTCTGATCCCCTTTAATACTGTGGGTACATACTTTCCCTACAAAATACATACAGAACCATACATTTAAGTGCCAAGACATTCTGAATCAGAACAGAACAATTCTGACCAAGCAACTGATTATATGAACATGAAATAGGTTTCACTAGGGTAAATAAAATATCTCACGCTATCTAAACTTGAAAGCCTGAGAGCAAGCATGAGGCTAACATCCAAATAAGTAACTCCCAATGCTATGTTCATTTCAAATTGTTTATGCCCAAATGCAGCACTTTGTCTGCGAAATGCTGAAACCATTCAAGCAGCTTCAGCTACTCAGTACCACTATAACAAATAAGGCAGCCCAGAAATTGCTGCTTCTAATAATTTAGCTGGAATAGGTCTTCCCACTTGGCTCAGAATTAAATTTACAGGAGTTCAGAAAACAGAATGTAATATGCAACGCCAACTTGGCTGGGAGTGTTGATCTGCTCTGCAGAGGGATCTGGACAGGCTGGACCACTGGGCTGTGGCCAATTGCATGTGGTTCAACAAGGCAGAAATCCTACATATGGGCCACAACAGCCCATGCAATGCTACAGGCTGGAGGAACAGTGGCTGGAAAGCTGCCGGTGAAACAGGACCTGGGGGTGCTGACTGACAGAGCTGAACATGAGCAGCTTGTGCCCAGACAGCCAAGAAGGGCAACAGCATCCTGGCCTTTATCAGCAATACCATAGCCAGCAGGGCCAGGGGTGTGATTGTACTGGACTGCTTGCTGAGTCTTGCACAGCAAAGGTGTGCAGGACTCAGCACCTCATGTCCTGCACAGTATTTGAGGTGCTGAGGCCACACCTCAAATACTGCATTCAGTTTTGGGCCCCTCACACCAACACAGACACTGAGGTGCTGGATCATGTCCAAAGAAGGGCAACAAAGCTCATGAATGATCTAGCGCACAAGTCTCATGGGGAGCAGCTGAGTGAATGGCAGTTGGTTAGTCTGGAGAAAAGGAAAGACCTTATTGCTCTCTACAGCTACCTGAAAGGAGGGTGTAGCGAGATGGATGTTGGTCTTTTTTCCAAGGCAACAAGCAGTAAGCAAATAGCCTCAAGTTGTGCCAGGGGAGGTTTAGATTGTATATTAGGAAAAAGTTTCTTCACCGAAAGGGTTGTCAAGCACTGGAACAGATTGCCTAGGGAAGTAGTTGATGCTAAAGGTCTTTTCCAACCTAAATGATTCTATGATTACAGTGATACCATCATATTATTTTCAATACAGCTCAGTCCATCTTATCTAGAGACTCCTTTAATGCAGCTTCTCCCCTTACACTCAACAACTTGAACATGAGAAACAAAGGTACACTGGGATGTGGCAAGATGACTCTACAGATCTCACAATTGCACTTGAGGCTCTCTAGAAAATACCCACTCTCAGGAGATGACCATTGAAAGCAAGCTAGCCACAGAAAGTTGTTCTTGCTTACTGAATGTTCCCCCTTCCCTTGCCAAGATATACACAAGATAACACATACTAGCTAGGGAGACCTTGGTGAAGATTTGATTGTACTCACCAGTGTGAATCAAAACGGGCTTGAGCTGCCTGCAACTAAAGGCAAGTACAACTGACAGAAGTAACTTAAAGAGAATTACAGAAGAGCTTGCACATCAGATAAAAGTAATACTAGGGTTACATGCAGAATAATCTGGGCACGTGGAGTACCCAAGGAAAAATCCAGAACTGACAAGCACAAAGTCAGTTGTGGAGTTACTGTACAATGCTGTGTCCTGATAATTACTAAAACTAGTGTGAAACGTTGAAGTCTAAAGGCAGATTTGTGCAGGTGAGAGCAAAATCCAGACCACTAACATTAAGTTGCATGACATTCTTCTTACCAAAGAATGATAGACACCATTGGATGCTTGACACTAAAAACAGAGGTTACTTTAACAATCCCTTGTTAAATGCTAAATGAGCTGGGTTTGTTCTTTTGTGGGTTTTTTTTTTCCTACTGTGTGACACAAAGAGTAGCTTTGGAATTCTCACTATAAAGAAGCAACAATTTAAATCTGCCCTCATGTTACTAACTAAACTGAACTTGAAACCAAGCTCTTCAGCTTGACATGATTTAAAATACAGATTGCAGTTATATCAAGAAGTACGACTCCTGAATGTTCTTATGACAAATTAATTATAGAAGCTACATATTTTCTTTCCTTTCAGGGGTCAGAAAAAATAGCAATGATTTTAATTGTCTATCGATAGTCAATCACTACCTCCGAATTTGCCATATTTAATTCAAGGATGTTACAATAAAAAATTTAGGGAGGTCATTTACCTGTATTTATAAAAACCCTAATAAGAATGAAAGTTCATGAGGGACCTAATACCATAAGGACAACAAGTCCTTATTCCCATAAGTGGAATGCAAATAATGTTAGTTAAATTGAGATTTGAGATTGCTAACTTGATAGTTAACTTGAGGTTTGCCGGCTCAGACTTCATACTAAATTTGTATAAAGCAGGTTCTACTTTAGAACAATAATTCTTGAAGACTGTTGTCATAAATATTACAGTATTTAATCTTCCGCAAAAATTAAAAGGCTTAAGTTGAAAATGTTCTTTTGTTCCAAAAACCATAATAGCCAAAACTCATGTTCCCAGAAGGTTACTAGAATCTGTTGCTCTTCTCAAACCACATACTGCATTTGAGTAATTAACTACTGCACTCTTAAAGGAAAACAGTGATAGGACACAGAAAAAAAAGCGACTGCTCTTTTAAACACAACTGGAACATATTTGTCCATTGCATGCCACTTACATTACTGTTATTTTTTTGATGCATAAAAATATCAAGATCATTAAGTGTCAGCTATTAAAACAAATCACTGAAAAGTATTTGTTAATTTAGAACTGTGTTTAATTTCAAATAGAAAACATGCTTTTTAAATAAATTATTCACTAACAGGAACCCAGTATCATGAAATCAAAGCAATGATCAAGAATTGAACATTTTTAATACTGTACATATATTATATATTGTTTTCTCATATTTTAGGTATTAATTTCTAGATTGAAAAATCAATAGATTGTTTCCTTGATAAATTGAAACTTTAAAAGCCAATATACCCGTGAAAGCAATTTGCATTACTTTAATTAAAAGAGACAAGTGAATACAACATATGTACAGATCTGTGGAATTCAATCTATAAACTACATACATTAAACCAAACTGTCCCTGCATATTTAACTACACATCTATTTTGGAAATGTGGAGGTATATCTTTTATCCTGTTGCAAGTCCTAACGTGTAAGTAGGAAGCTTCAGTATTTGCATTCTTAATGAAAGAAGGAAACATTAAACCAAGAGCAACTGGATTTTCAAAAAAAAAAAAAAAAAAAAAAAAAAGGTTGTATCATGACAAACAAGTAGTAAGTATTTTTAATAACATTCACATTTTTTAAAAAAGTCTCTGAAATGGACCTGTACATCACCTTTATTGACAGAACATAAATATAAGAAAAAGATCCCTAAAAAGACCAGAATTTTTCCCAAACATAAAGTGCTAAGATGTGTACAGTTGTAAGATTTCTTGATTGAGCAAAGAACAGTTAACACAAAGGTTAACCGCAAATTCAACTGAAATCTTTCAAAAATACATGTGTTCTTGAGCTTCAGCATTCACAAGTTTTAGAAGACTCAGGTTGCTCTTCTAAATTCACCTGCAGTTCAGTTTGACATTCTGGTGTCTCACCTTTTACAGCTAAATGGATAACTTTCAGCCATTTCTGTTTTAGTTCCTCATTGTCCGCAGCAAAGCTGTGCACAGACTTAGACTGGGTCAGTTTGAAGCTGTGTGGGAGGTCAGCGCTTCTTGGAGTGTCATCTACTGTATAGCCCAGAAGTGGAATTGTAGCCAGAGCTTTAACATCCTAAGAAGAAGAAATTCTTGATTAAGAATAGACAACTAATTTGCCCGCTAACTCTCATTTACTATACAGGTTGATGAAAACAATAGGGTCTTTCCTCCATTCCTAAGCTATCAGACTTTTCTTCCTCAGATGGCAGTGACAATTACTGAAATCTTTTCCATTTTATCTGCACATACCTGTGGAGCACCATACATGTACAGCACAAGAGCTTCCTGCTTAGGTATAACACACCATGCTTTCTGCCAGGGCTTTGATTTTTCCATGTACTGAAGAAAGCTGCATATAACACTATTTCCAGAAACTTCTGCAGATTCAATCTAGGAGAGAGTGCAAAGCATAAAAAGGAAAATACAGACTAAAACCACAGAAAACAGAAAAGGAAAACTTCATCACCATTCATATCCAACCTTGGATAGAATCTGCAAAAAAAACACTTGAGCAACTATCTAAGTAAGATCATGAAGGACTGGGTTTATGGAAAATATTTATATATTACATACTTACAATCACAACATGTACTCCCTTAACATGTGTAGTCTGTTCCTTCTTTCATTGGTAATTTTGGATTACACACTTCTAGATCATTCTAAATTTAATTCTGCCTCCACAGATAGCCTTTCTATGTATCTTAGGACCTACAACATCCGATTTCTAAACAACATCATGTCAGGCATTTAAGTGCTAACAACTGTCCAATATGACAGCTACGCTTTTTTGGTATTCAAAATATTATGGCAGGATCAGATGCAAATATATTTTTAAGAACAGCATAAGAATGCAAGCACGTAGCAAAAAGATTAGGTGAACTGCTTAAAAACTGAAGACAAAATGGCATGCTATTTGGGATAAATGGTGATCCTGAGAAGATCAGAAAGAACACAAAACGATCATTTGTTAAAGTTCCCTTGAATACATTTTTTTCTCTCCTAGTAGTGGTGCTGTCTGGCTGCTGCAACATGCTACTAACTGCTCTACTGTCATGAGAGCCAGCAAGCAGATGGACATTTCTAAGAGACTCTGTAGCTCCTTAGCTACCTTAAAAAAGGCACCATGCCAAGAAAGAGCAGACTCTTGACTATAAGGTAAGCTAGTGGAGTTTTGCAGTCCTTACTTTCTTATTTAGGAGAGTGTAGTGAAACCAACATGGATTAAGACCTGTATATGGAATCATAACCTGTGTCTTATTTTTGTCTTCTTTTTCTGTTGTTATTTAGCTCACGGGTCAATCCCTCTCTACTACATCTCAAGATAAGTATGTCTTAACAAAATTAAGATGATCTTTCCCTAATGTAAGTCAGGTGTTTTGAAAGGGCCTGTAAAGGGGGATTTAAGAAATGTGCAGTTGGTTAATTGCAGTTGTAAGGTGCCTGTTTCTCCCACAGTTATAAAAGAAACATAGCTCCTTATTGTCTGATTGAGACCTTGAATTTTTAGATGTCAAAAGGTGAGAGCAACTTGATGACTTAAAGGTACATTGCGTACACTGATCAAAACAGTATTTTACAACTCAGACTTGGAATAGCAAAATTTTCCCTTATTACTCTCTCTTCCCTCCTCAGTTCTTTCAGTTTGGGTATGTGTTCTCAAAAATCATTGTAGCAGCAGTGGGTTTTATTGCTATGACAGCTTAACGAAGAAGAATAAAAATAAGAAACAATGTAGTATTGTAAAAGATTAATGGTGAAAATCAAAGTCTATTGGACAGGATGAATTTGGTCCACATACCTTTTATTTCTCAAACAGAAAATAGCCCTTCAAGAATGCTACCAGTTTTCACTTACTGATGAATTGAAACTGCGTGTATGCACATATATGATTTTTAAATTACTTACCTCCAGGATCCCTTTCTTCTTCTTTTCTTCACTGTCTGTACAACCAATTATAACATGATAGCAGTCTTTACAGACTTTGTTCAATTTATTGCCATCATATTCAAGATGTGCCTTGTAATCAGAACATTTCCAGCAAACCACCTTAGAAAAAAAAGATAACTTACATATAAAAATCATGAAAACATAATTGAATTAAAAACCAGTAATATTTTCTCTACTTAGTAATATATTGTTTCATTCCACAGAACAAGAAAGATAATGCCTTTATGACATGTCATTACAAATTCAATTGTAAATGATTTTCCAAATTTGTGCCACTGCTGCTTAACTAGAAGCAGCTTTTACTATTTACCTGATGAAACTTCGTACTTTCCATAAAATCACATTAGTCTTTCAGTCCTATCTGTAGGTTAAAGTTAGAAATAGAATCTAGCACAAGCCATGCTACAGAAAGAAAATCCTTCAGCTTCCTAGAAGAAAATCCTTTCCAGTTTGTTAAGATGCCAACCTGAAAAGCTATATTTACCTTTTTTTTATCTACATAGCCTGAGAAATGTACAAGTGAGATGCACATTATTGATGAAAACAATAATAAGAAATAGATATTTTTAACCTGCTATTAAATTTTCAGTTTTATAATCTGTTCATAAGTACACAGAATAAGCCAATATCACAATGATTTTTCTTCTCACTGTACATTTATATGCATAAAACTGCAACCCATGAGATATCTGAAAGAACGTTTCGTTAGCAATGTTTTTCCACAGAAATGTTCTTTCAGATGAAAAAGATGCCCTGCATAAAAATTTTGAGTGAAGTTATTTCAAGAAAGAACGGTAGACAAATGGACTTGGACCACTCAAAACACCTGAACAAAATTTTATTGTGGACCGGGGTTTTGCAGTACTAATCTATAACACTACCTTCAACTAATATCTCTAGAGAATACTACTGAAGCATTCCCAATTAGTCACTGCTGGAAAAACACAAGTGACCCAAAGTAATACACATGGAAAAAAAAAATAAAAAATTAAAGTGCATAAACTGTGATAGTACTACAAGAGAGGGAAATTAGGAGTCTGAACAAGAGGGTGAATAAAAAGGAAAGGTGTGATTTTAAGATTAACATGAGTTTTAAGACAATGATCGGGGGGGAACAAAACAAAACCCACAAAACAGACTACATTGTATAATCAATAAAAAAAATAATGCAAAAAAGCAGCACTGTGAATGGAATAAGCCTTCATGACACATAAAAATATTATAAAGAAATCGTGCAAGATAACCTGTAAGAGAAGAATTAAACCTGGGCCTGCACTGCCATCTGCTGGACAAAGGCATTGCTGCTGGATGGCAAGAACAGAAAGCATGGGGTGTTTGCTCTTTTGTTAACTTCTGAAAACTCTCAAATCATACCACTAATTCATGGTTGCTTTAAAGCAGCATACATTACCATAGCATCATACACAGAAAACAGCAGTAATACTCTCTCCCAATCCTAAGCTCTCTGCTTCCCTGATGCTTCACGCATGTTCGCACAGTTACATGCTGAACCCAGCTGGGAACAGCTCCAAGTTGGCCCAATGAGAAACTGCAGGGCTACATTATCTTCTTATGAATAGGAAAGAGAAAGTAGCTGAATGGGAAGAGGAGGCAGTCAGTGCTGCCCAGTATACACCTACCTTATTCCAGTTTAAATATGGTCTTGAAACTGTTGAGATCAGTGGAAGCCACTCAGAAATAACAGTACAGTAGGTCTGGGGGCTTGGAACATTTTACAAAGACATGCATCTTCCGCTGCTCCAAATTACTTACAAATTTACGATGCTAACTAAAGCAGACAGAGGATTCCTTTGTTGTATGCTACACACAGCTTCTCTCAGCCACAAGCAGAGCAACAAACTCTGCAGAATAACAAGCAGGCACCAGAAGTCAAGTAGGTGCTTAGACCCATTCCCAAGCCTGCTCACGAGCTACAGCAGCTGGGGTTTTGCACTTACATGTCCACATGCTCGGCAGTGGTGCCTTCTCCTTGTCAGGGCATTAAAGGGCTCCTTGCATTTCATGCACATGGTTACTTCATTGTCTCGTATCCATCTTGGTGCTCTCTTCCCAAGCTCAGCATTCTGAATGGGGCCAGGGGGAGGGTGGGAGAATAAAAAAGCCAGTGTAAAAAGTTGTGCAGTACTTTAAATAGAGAAAATTATTATTCTCTTCCTCTGGAAGGGAAATGTCGAAACAGAGCTCAAGATGCATTTTGAAGAATATACAAGAAATAACAAAGAAAATCATTATGCCTCAGTGAAAGGATGCTCTGTTACATGTTACAAATGAAAAAAAAAAAAAAGATTGTTTATAACATTTGGCATTATGAAGAAAAACAATTCCCCAAAAGATGACTACTTCATAATTCCTCTGCTATAAGAGTGAAAAGCTTGCAAGCAAAGTTTCTGCCAATGTTTTCCCAGTTATTGAAGAACAAAATGGGTACTAAGAAGGTTACAAAGGAATAACAGCAACTTACAGATACCTCAACAGGCATGTCTTCATATTCTTTAGCAATAGCATTTCTGAAAGTTTCATTCCTCTGCTGAAAAGCTTCTATCGTATTCTGAAGTGCCTGAGGAAACAGTGGAGAAATCCCTCAAACATATTACACTTAAAACAGATTCTCTGCATTCTTGCCAGTTATTAAGTAGCAGAGGGCAGCTACAGCTAGAAAATATGACTATTACTTTTTTGATTGCTTCATTGAAAAAAATGTTTAGAAAAATATAGAATTCAGATAAATTTACCTTTATCCATTCTTCCTTATCTTGTTCAGAACTAAAAGAAATATTTGAAACATTAGTCAAAAACTAGTTCAGGAAACATTTTCTCACTATCAAAAACTTCTTGCAAAAGCTTCTGCAGTAATTCTCAGGAATTTAAATTAAAACAATATTAACTGTCCATCTTAAAACAGAAAACAAAAGCATGATTTTAGGCTTTCACAAGTTTGCAAGCACTAAGCAGTGAACTCAAGTGACAGCCTAGGCTATTTTCAAAACACTGATACTAAGATGAAGCCTCTTTCTCTAAATCAATTAGTCCACTCTTTTTCATGCATATATTTAATCCTCCAAAAGCTAGATAAAAAGACTGCTTACCTGGCCTGCAACTCCAGTGTTCGCTCTTTTCCAGACACTTGAAAAGTGTGTGGATATTCTTCATTATGAGTTTCTATAATCTTCATACCATCTATGCCAACTCTGGTTCGAACTGAGAATTTTGATCCTACCAGGCTGAATTTGGGGACGCAGTAGAGCAACATGTTGTTAAACTGGGAAAAAAGAAAGAAATGCATGGGTTTGCAATTACTGCAGTGTTTTGCAAAAACACTGATAAAGCCACATTTTTTACTGACAGCAGGATGATATCAGAAAGCCAGACTTTGTGGGTGACAAAGTAGGCTCTTTCCCACTCAACTGATATACAAGAAAGCCAAAGTTCTAATGCAAGACAATTTCTTTTTCTTACTTGTTTAGAAATAAGATTAAAGGACACCTTCAGTGGATGAATGATGGTTTATGCAGAGCAATCTTCATAGCATTTGTTATCAACTGTTCTCAGACTGGGTATTTTATAGCACTGTACAGCTTCTGTTAGAAAATCCCATTCTTAAGCCCCAGTTCTGCAACACCTACTTTAAACTGAAAAATAACTGTTTTCTTCAGTGTATAGGTTTATATTTACCCTAATACCCTAATTCAGTATTAGGGTATTATCACCTAATAGGTGATACCAGCATGGTATCAACTTTTGGAGCCAGGAATTTAACCCAGCCTGTCCCATCTTCAACTTTAGAGAATTAGGTACCAAAATAATTTGGATTTGTAGAAGTTGTAACTAATATCATTTGAGGAAATTATACGTCTTTTCTCCAAGACAGAAGAACATTTCTTAGAGTTTTTATTCACTGAAACCCTCAATATCACAGGACAAAAAAAAAAAAAAAAGAGTAACAAGAAGTAAAGATAAGAACTTTAAAAATATGCAAATGTCTAAAGCCCCAGCCTAGAAGCACAGTCATTAGATCTATAGTGTTTAATTTTCTCGTTTTTTTGCCCTCACGTTTTTCTCAAAATTAATTATTAAAAAGAGAAACTCACTTTGGTTAAATCCTAGTTCATAGAAATCCTGTCTAGCCCATTGCTTAATCTGTATCACAGATAAAGCACATTTGAACTTGTCACCTCTCATATGCAGTGCACATTGTTTTAATTAGCTGTCCAGCCCCATCTTAGGTCTTACTATTCAATGGTTCCTCCTTTTGTTAGAAGCACAGATAAGCAGTTGTGCCTCAACAACCCATTACTAGTCTTTATTAACCGGAATTGCAATGCCAGAGGTTTATAAGCAGAAATGTATTAGCAGGTTTTAATGCTAATACATTAAAAACTGTATTAGCATACAGCTGAACTATGCAATTTTTAAAACAATGAACTATATCAAAACTTTTGCAAGCAAGTTGTAAGGTGGCATGGCTGTAGCTTTTTAGGCCCAAGACACGACACACACCTGACAAGAGGATGACCTGCCATGGTAACAAGCTCCCACAGGACCGTAAGACTTTACTGGGGCCTCAACACACGATCTGTCAGGACTAGAACATTAAACTTCAATTTCATGAGAACATCAAAGTTCTTGTGCTCTAGGACCTGCATTTATAATCAGCAGCCACTTTAGGTAAAAGTGAGCTGCTGGACTCTGGTTCCATTTGTTTAAAACCATGTATTCCATTCTAGCCACTCCACTGAAGCCTTTCTGTAAGCAGTGTAAGTTTTACTCATGCTCTAATATCACTAGTGGAAAGGCACTGACATCAGCTAGAGAGGATTTCCTTCTCTCTTTGGTAGTTCTTTTGCATTTAGAAAGATATACAGCCACTCCTGCAAACACAGGCCACCATACTTACTAGGAAAAGATACCGTTCTTGAGCAGATGTATTGCGAGCAGCGAGTTTAAGGATCTGTCCTTCTTTTATCAGTTCATTTGAAGGGTTCACAATGTCTTCCTCTTCTCCCAGCATCTCGTATATCTCTAACAATTTCTTTAGATTCTCCTTTACAGGGAAAATACAGTTATAAAACTAATTAAAAACACAGATCTTTAAGCATATTTAAATGAAATTATGGGAGGTTGTGTAAGCCTGGAGAATGTTAGCTTTGAAAAACATGTATGTGCCTGTTACGTACAGTCAGACATACAGGCTGATTAGTTGATGCAGTAACGAGTATTTTTAGGAATGTTACCTCCTTGGTAATCTAAAAAATGTAGTTATACATGCAGCCTGTATTATCTCTTGTCCAAAGTATCTTACATACTTAATCAAGTGCCTGTCATGCCAGCCTAATACTGTAGAGAAGCAGTAACTACTCTTTACAAACATTATCCTTCCACTGACAACCACAAGTGAAATGAGGTTAAATGTCCAGCATGGTATCACCTATTTGAGCGAGGAGATGAACCCAGCCTGTCCTATCTTCCCCTTTAGAGAATTAGGTGCAATGCTAGATTTTGTCTATCATTCCCAGGAGCTGTATAAGTACATTAAGTAGGAGCAACCACCTGGACCCAGGGGACCCTTTTTGGGTACATTTGCATTTCACACTCCTAGCTTCACCAAATACTCAAATATAATATATTAAAAAGTGACCTGGGAAACAAGGACAATTTACCATTTTTCTTATTGCGCTATTCGAGTGACTTGCTGCAGTGGATATAATTTCCAGGGATCCTAGACAGAAGGAAAAGAAAAAAGTAAACCCAAAAAGCTGCACTTTTACATATTACATATGAGGAAAAAAAAAAAAAAAAAAAAGAAGGATCAGTCTACAAAACCATTTGCCATTTTTATGTAAATTACACACCATAATAAATTTCTGAAGTTATCAACAAAAAATAACCAAGGTAAAGTGGAAAGCTTAAGAAAGTCAACTACCAAATAGAAACTGTAATCTGGAAAGATCAGAATAGAATTACTGCAGATTACTTTAGAGCTGCAGCACTTAGAATCATGTTTTTTATGACATGATTTTTATGACATGACCACTCATGGTTCCCTCCCCTCTTTTCACAAAGTAGTTCAGAATATCAAACTGTGGGTTTTTAGTTGAAACAGCTCACTAACAATTAAGTATTTAAAAAAAAATTAATTATCTGGCCAGTAATTTTGAACAATCATGGAAATATCTTGAACTGTTCTTGTGTAAATACAGGGAGGTATAAATTTAAAAATGGGCTGTTCTTTTTCCTACAGGAAAAAATACAATAATGAGTGTAACTCCGTTTTTCTACAGACACACATTCCAAATGTGCATAAAGCAAACCAAAATTACAAAAAAAAAAAAAAAAAAAAAAAAAAACACCACCAAAGAAAAACCACCACCACAACCCCTGATCATCTACAAAGCAAATAAATCCTGTATGCTAATCCAAAACTTATGAACTCCAGGAGGACACTAAAGGCTTTAGAAATTTTAAATTAACTTCATCCACTATTCAAACACTTTTTTTTCCCCCCAGAGAATCCTACAATCCTGCATCTCCCCTTAAGAAAATTTGGCATTCTTTTCAGAGGGACTTTGCCTCTTCACTTTGTTTTTCCTGAGAATATCTCTAACTTACAGTACCCTCTTACTAGATCTTATTTCAGCTCTTTTAATGGCTAGAAGATATTTACTTTCAGCATCTTTCCAGTCTAGAGAATCCTGAGGCAATTTCCTTAGGTAGTCCTTTAGAAGCATCTCGTAGCGTGGAATGCGTTGTACTGGTTCTAGCATGTGATGTTGCAATGTCAAATTTCCACACACTTTTTCCTTCTAAAAAATTGTAAACATATTTCAATGTAGCAGGCAAAAATGTTATTACGATATAGTAAAATAAAAGTTATGATTGATGAAACACAAATAACGTATTTTGAAATGTGCATGATAGACCTTCTGAAAGAAAACAGAACTACTTTACCAAACCAAATAATTAGAAATACTTTCCTAAAAATAATTGTAAAAACTTTCCTAAGTATCCAAAAGATCTCTCAAACACCAGTGTATTCTAAATTAGGCTTGCAATGACTCAGACAAGAGAATAATTACTGAATTAATAAGAACAGTTCATGACCACCTAATAGAAAATATCGCTTAAATAGACTCTGAAGGTTTATTTTACCTGTCTGCAGAAAAGCTTTCTCTGAGC
The DNA here is from genome assembly GCF_028554395.1 of Pezoporus wallicus. Classification (NCBI taxonomy): domain Eukaryota; kingdom Metazoa; phylum Chordata; class Aves; order Psittaciformes; family Psittacidae; genus Pezoporus; species Pezoporus wallicus. Next base: position 6,581,106 of record NW_026642179.1, on the reverse strand, counting down.
TTCACTTATAATGTAAACCCCCTCAGCAGTGTTTTAAGATGCATATTAATTTATGCAATTAAAAGACTTCATTCAAATGCACATCGTTGTCTTCCCTGGCTTTGAATTGTGAGACCCCACTGAGCAGTAAAATTTAAGTAGAAAAACCTTATCCCAGACTTAGCTGCTCAGCCTCCCTGACACACATAACCTTCCAATTCACAGAGACACCTACAGGGAGCACTAGAGGGTATAAAAAGCGCTTTAAGATTTACGCATTGCTGAACTGCTAAGCTTGCTTTACCTTCTGTGCCTCAGCATTGAGGATTGTGTACTTACTTCCAAAGCATAAAGCTCTGCGTTAATAGCACTGGTGAGAACCAACACAGTACTTACAGATTCAGTGTGAGGATCTATAATTGCACTGATAGGTCACTTGATACTAATTTTTGTTGCAGATACCAAAACTAAATACTGTTTTAAGATAAATAATACAAAATAGTATTCTTTCAGTCTTCTCGCATTTTAACCTTTTTACTTTGGTCCTCTATTTTGCAGTTGAAAGTCCGGATTTGCGGGGGTATATGTGCACATATGAAGGGAGAAGGTGAAGAAGCAGAATGCAGTATGAAGCAGACAAAATGAACAATCCTTAATTCTGAGGAATTTAGTATTTTTTTTCCTCTTTAATCCTTTTCTCACCCTATATAAACTATATATTTTCATACATTATTGTATTACTTGGAGATCTAAGTTATTCTCCCCATTACCTGAATGTCTTGAATAATGAATTTGAATTGAGGTGACCGTTCAGTCCACGTTTTCACCAGTTCCATGGCATTATCAAAATTCTTCACATATTCTCCATACATCTTGAGGAAAGGAGCTAACTTTTGCAGAATGTCTCCAATTCTGGGGGTGGTAGTCCTGCAAAGTAAGAGGGTGGAATCTCAGAGCAAACAGGAAAGAAAAAAGTCACACAAGGTTATATAGAGAATTATATAACCTTTAATAGAGAATCCTTCAAGCGTTTAATAGAGAACGCTTCTGTTTAGGATTGCCTGCTACAGAGTTCCAACATAACCATTAAAACTGACCAGAATTAACATAGAAAGAGTGTTTCTATCCTCTTTGATGATGTATAAGCATTACAGGTCATGTAGAGCACTAAAGAAAGAAAAGCCACCTATAATGAAAAACTTGAAAGGTTTTGTTTGCAAAACATGGCCTAATTTATTTGCAGTTCCTTAAAGCTTCATTATCTCCTTTTGACCATACTTAACCCTTCAAACATCTAACCTGTGGTTTTGTTTAAGGACTAAATCCATACTGTACAGCTTCCCTTCCGTGTCTTTTATAAATACATGCATTGACAGCTTTCAAAAATCATTATCTAAGAAAAACTATGAAGCAGAAAGAATCCCTTGGATTCCAGGCTTTTTTTGTGAGAACTACAGAATCACTAGGGTTGGAAGGGATCTCTGAAGATTATCTAGTCCTACTGATAGCATCTTCAAATAAAACAGAATAGCAAAAACTGATGGAGAGGCACAGAGAAGCAGCACTCCTGATGCACACAAAGAAAGCAGAACAGCATGCAGGCATCTCTGAGAACTACAATAAGAAGCAAATTTCCCATTTCATTTTCAAGAACAGACTCAGAAACTCAGTATCTCTGGATTTCTGAAAGTCTGCAAGCAATGTTGTGGTAGTGGTTTAAAGTGAAGCAGCCTACTGCAATTTCTTCATCAGTCTACTTCAACACACAAAGTCTACTTCAACACACAACTCCTAAAGAAAAGCTCTGCAGAAGAGAAATATTATTCATATTGTGAATATTGCCAAGTGAATACTGCCACAACTGGCAAAACCTGGCCCAGCTTCAGCTGCCTCTTGCAGGGGGAGAGCGAGTAAAGTAGGGGGAGGCTCAAAAGGTACCTGTGCATGACCTGGCAGAGGTGTAAGCCACTGCTGGGCCTGGTAACTAGAGAAGGGGGCAAGATATAGTGGGAAGCTAGCCTCTGAAATCACCTCTGAAGGGTGATTGTTCTCTCCACCCTTAACTAGTTTGATGTATTTGTTCAACCACTCTATATGCAAGCAGACACATACATTTTCAAAGGCAAGCTAGCAATTTAAACCAAAAACCCACTCCTTTGATTCACTAAATGTTATTTTCCTGGGTTATAATTTTATTGCAATGTAGCAGCCTAATTTTTAACCAAAAATAAATGACAAATCATGCCAATTCCAGCAGAACTGAAGGAAATGTGAATACATTTCTAAAGGTCACCAAAAAAAACAAAACAAATCCACAGACATTAATGTTTTCTGATAAATTTTACAGATAACATTTTACAGTTAAAAGAACCTTAAAGCAAGAAGACTTTTTATCCAAAGAAACTGGCACAAAACCAGAATACTTCTACTTAAATGTTTCACAGCTATTACTAGACAGACATTAAAAGCAAATGTTAGAACTTTTATAAACCAAGAAGTATGAACAGTTTAGTTTGCTATGTCTGCTCCTTGGAACCTGTGGCTGCTCATTTATACAGAGCACTGCCATTTCACCATCAATAAAGGTTCAAAAATTCCTAACTGCTTTCATGCAAGACTCTTATATGTCCAAAGACTCTGACGCTGTAAAAACACAAATTCATCATCATTTCAGGTAAGAAAGACAAGGTCCACATCACAGAAAGAGCTCTGGAAGAATAGGGAGGACAAGGGAAGTCACAGCAAGCAGAACCTTCTGAGGACCACATCCTCCCTTGATGAACTTACAAGTATAGACAACTAGTTCATCCCATATTCAAATACTACCTGCCATGAGCCAAAATACTGAATTCTACTAAGTGTCATCACATCCAAGACAATTACTGTTGGGTACAAAGATCAGAAGAGAACTATCACCACAGACACAAATCAGCACCGCATTGCTGCTGACAACAACGATACCATCGTTACCTGGGTCAAGAACAGGACTTTATATTGTAATGTAGGTACAGAAATACAAAGTGTTTCGGTGTTATCTGACCATGATGGTATTCACCTTCACATTGTAAAAACTCAAACATGAAATAGCTGACTTACTAGTGATTTGTAGCATCTCATTTCGAAGCATGGCTGCAAGAAAACTAAAGAAATATTTGTAAAGGTGACTATGGAACAACTGCTTCCTCTTCCAATATACGAGCTAAGAGGCGTCTAACAAATTTGGAAGTTGCAGTTTCAAAGCAAAACAAATCATATGAGTAGGTCTAGTTTGTAATTGCTGCAGATACCAAAACTTTGTGCTGAAAGAGTGAAATAATTTCTTCACACCCCCACCCTGAGGCTATCATGCTGTGTTCTTATATTCCTCCCCAGATACCTGCTCTCGGTCATCCTCTAGTTCACAAGGCAGAGTTAGATAGGTATTTTGTTTGATGTGGGATCACTGTTATGCTCTGTTATGCTTTTTCCATGGGAAATATGTTACAACAAGGCTGCTTCCAGTGTTTTCAAGCCATATGCTGTAAAAGATATTTGGCTCCAGCTGTTGCTCAACTCATTCAAAATGCAACTACCAGACAATCTTATTTCTACCCAAAAAGCTTAGATTCACACTTCCTTTTCTTCTAAGAAAGAAGAATTTGCTTCTGATCTACTTTCCCAGTTGCAAAAGCGTATGTTTTTCAATCCAGTTTTCAAAACAAACCCCAACTCTGGGAAAGTGTCAGAAATTTTTATTCAACTACTTTTAATGGAAGCTAAAGAATAATAGAGGTGGTGCATAAACCTACCAGCAGAACATGTTTAAGTATGTTTTATGTCTAATTAAGGGGAACTGCTGAGGAAAATGCACTATCTGGCAGAAACTGTTGTGCCAGACAGTTCATAGACTGGTGATGCAGAGGGAAAGTTATCTTTCCATCAATTTTTTCTTTCAGCAATGATCAGAAATAATTCTTTTCAACTGCATCCTTTCTTCTAACTCCTCCCAGAAGCATAACGTTTTATGGGCATTTAAACAGGCTGTCTCAGGTACATCACAGAGGTTGTTTCCAAGCTATGTGGAAAGATAGTATCTATATGATGCAATTTATTAGTTTTGCACAAATAGTAGTTAAAGCACATCTGCAAAAGCACTTTTCAACTCTTGAAACACAGTATTACACACACAGTATTAGTCAGCAATTTAGAATTTTGCATATACTTAAGATAGTGCAACCCATCTTCTGTGCTCTACAAGGTATCTAGAGCAAAATTTTAAGATCACAAATTTAATTTCAAATATATACAGCACTCACATAATGTAGCATAAGTTGATTAGTAAACATCATTACAGTAAGTTAAACTCCACTTCTCATGAATATGCACTCTATTTTAATCTCAGTATTCATATTCCCTAACAGACTTTTCTCAGTTGATTAGAAGAAAAGGGTGAGGTTACCTTACATGCGCATTTTGCAAGGAACATAAGGTAAGGTGTCAGCCTTCCTGTATCTCACGAAGCTTACGTTTTACTTACTTTCTTGCACTGTCAGCTATACAGGGCTATCGTGCTTGTGGATGGTAACTATTCTATTTTCAAGAATCATTATTTTAAACAGGAAATCATCCTACAGAGTCAGGAGACACACAGCCATTGTCTAAAGCACCCCTGTGTGGTTTAGGAGCTGTATTTCTCAATTTTTAAGTGTGATTTTTGACAATTAAGGAGTTATATGAAAGTGTAACTGCAAATTATATATAAATGAACACTTTAATTCCTCATAATAAACCCTAGATAAAATGGAATATAGGACCCAAACAGGTTCTGAGGTGAAACAATTGGATGAAGCAAAATTTGTAGTTTTTTTCTGGTTGGTTGGTTATTTAATGAGGTGACCCCTTTCCCAAATAAGGTAGGGAAGCAGCAGTGGTTTGGGACTTTTTTTTTTCCACAGTTACATAGAGACCAAACGCATGTAGCTATATTTTAGTATCTCTAGAATCACATATACCAAGGATAAAGATATTACAGTATCTTTAAATGACCGTTGCAGAGTATATTTACACCTTGGCTATCCTTCTTGCTTGCTCCAAATAGAAGTCAAGAAAAGCTAGGGGAGAAATGGCCCCAAGATATACCTGACATGGATTTTTATTCCAAACAGGAAACCAAAACACAGAAAAATAAGAATGTATCTCTTATCCTTATTGCAGAAAGTGGTAATGACAAAGGTTACTGTGCTATAAGCATAGCACAAAAGACGTTATTTATCTCAATTTTTTATTCTGTGCAGTAAGTTCACCAGGTAGCACACAATTTCAGTCTGAACCCCTAATTCATCAAGGCATTTAATCATGAGTAATCTTACTGGCTTCAGTGAGCTACATGCCCTTTATTTTGAGCAAATGATGCAAGTCCTCTACTGAGTCAGATCATAACGAAGAGTGGAAGAGCAGATGTCCTCCTACCCACAGTACTTCCTGGGCTTGGAGCACTTAATTATGAAGGTACCTTCCCTATCTCAATCCTGTGACAGAGTTTCTACAGACACAGTTTTAGTAGTCTATTAACCAGTGAATTGCCTCTTACCATTCTTGCATTCTTTTCTCGAGTTCTGGAAGTAAGAATTTACTGTGGAAGGCATTTATCGATGAAATGTTAGAAAAGATTTTGTTAATCACTTCAGCTGGAAATGAACCTCTGTTGGCTTCCTCGAGGAGTCTGGAATAGAATACCTGCAATACAAAAAGAGAGCCCCAAACATATCAGCCTATTATCTTTAATCAGTGAAAGACCACTTATTCACCCCTTTTATTCCAACTGTAAACAAGATTAATATTTCAATAATATAGACAGGTAATGACAAACTCATTTATTGTTTTTCCATCACCAAAAGTAAAAGCTTCTCCCCTTACACCACACATTTTTTTTCTTGTGAGCCAGGAAAGCTCTGTAGGCAGAGCAGACCTAAGGAAAGACAAACTGAAGTAGTGCCATTCTGGATCAGCTCCAGGCATCTTGTCTGTTTTAACAGCTAGATCATCTCAGCTTTCCCAGTTTTCTAGTTGTATTTTCCATCTTTGCTTTCTTTTCAATTAGCATGATCTCTGATCACCATTAGTACAGCCACTCTCCTTATATGATGTATCCCCTCATCCTTTTGAAATCAAAGTAATTGCAGACTATGAGCAGTCTTCACACACCATCTAAAGCATCAAAGGAGTCGTGTTCTGATTGGATTCTATTACAGTGTCTTTTAAAAAAAGACATTCTTTCCTCATCAGTGGGCTCTACCTGACTAGATGCAGCTACAAAATGTCTAGAGATGTGCAGCTGTTAACATGCACATAAAACAGTGCTTATGGCGAGCTCTTGTCCTTTTACCTCCCTCTCCCATGCTTGAATAGACTGCATCTCCCTAGAGAGAGCTTCAGGAGTTTGGGTAAGGGCTAGGGAAAGAAGAGTCTGAAGACAGGAATTTGATCATCCCAATTGAGACAGCAGAAGTACCTTAAAAGAAAAAATCCATATGCTTTTACATATCCTTTAAAACATACTTGCCAGGCTACACCTCCAAGAGGACAGTTAGTTAATTTTGACAAGTTACTTTGAAGACCATAAGGGTTACATAACTTTTTAAGCAAGTTTAGAAACATAACAATTATTTCCAAGTTTCCTGGTTTCCCCTTATTAGCAGCAGTTCAGCAGTTTCAGAACTCTGTCCAGTTAATATTTGGAAAACAGGCATAGGAGTGATGCTCTTATGATCACACTAGTGAAAATAACTGTACATTACCCATCAGAAAAAAAAACCTATGAATTAAGTAAAAATTTTCCTTTTTATTTTTAAACTTCTCTAAATCAGAGCACTTTTTCTGCAATACTTTGTCTTTTCAAACACACCATATATCCATCCTAGTATTTACCATGCTAGGTAAATCCACTTTCATGAGGACAGTTATTTACATCCCCAAGCAGTCTGAACAATTATTCTATCAGTTGAGACTTTTTACTTTCCATCAACCATTTTTACAAGACTTAGGTGTTATACCTGAGAAATTTAAACAGCAATGTCTGAGAAAAATATCATGGAGTAAGACAATGCAAAGTTACAGGCATCCAGGTAAAACTGATGTGTTATGTGAAGAAGTAAAGACTTTAAAAGGAAAATACTGAAAACCTACAAACTTTCTTGTTTAAGAAATATCAATTTTATTCTACAGAGCACAAAAAATTCAACCCTTTCCTTGCACGAATTTTCTTGCAAAGTGATTTCTGTTCACTTCAATGAGATATAGCCTAAATGTATAGTGGGAAAATAGTGTAGTATGGGCATCTTCCCAGGTTCTTGGGCACTAAAGAAAAACTCTGATTGGATGGCTCAAGTTTGAAAGATTTAGTAAGTTTTTAGTGGGTGGGTTATTTCAGTATTATAAAATGATACCCTTCTCTATTTCACCAGAAGCCAAGAAATGGTCATCCATCCTGTGTTGGAAGGGCTATCGGTATGCTCTACTATTGCTTATAGTGACATCTATACACACAGAACATACTGCATTCATATCCACAAAATCCAAATGCTTTTAAGAACACTACATTTTTCAAAGAGAAACACAGGCAAAGTTATGGGGCAGGAGCAAATGACTGACCGAAAAAGTCAGCAAAACATGAAAAACATGCCACCTTTTATGTAATTTAAATACACACTTATACATAGCCATTCAAATGAATTCAAGGCAAGATAATAAACGCAAATTGAAGAAAAACATACCCCATCTAGGAGGTCAAGTCGGCTGACATAGGCTTTTTCTGTTTGCAGAAGTTCACTGGCAATTTTATGACGTTTTTGCTCATCTGTCTCCTGGAGGAAAATAAGAGCTCTTAGAATACTGGAGGAAATGTAATTTATTATTTAAAAAGTTTGAAAAGACGTATGGTTACCTTACAGTCCAAAGAACAATTGAAATCCAACTTTCACATTTAGTAATAGACACCTCACTTTGAAAAAATAGAAACTTTTCAGCAGTTTAATCAATAAATACAGAAGTCAGAGACACGTAAAAAACAGTCAAAGAGCAGAGCAAAATTCAAAGCCTAAAACTTTTCATATTTCCCTGTTTTCACAGGGATCTTTGCCAAAGCACCACTCAGCAGATCAGTTCATATCCTAGTAATCGAGTACACCTGACCTTTAAGAGCTGGAAGAACTGATTTGCCGAGTAAGAGGGAACAGATGGGATCAGTTGGCATTCGCTCCCACCCCCATTTGAAAAGTTATTTGAACTGCATGTTCTTTGTATGACAGAATTATTGAAAAATACCATGCAAAAATGTTTTGTGTTCATCGATACACTCACTGCTGATTAATTGTTGACTGCAATTAGAGGGCTCCTTCGCTCTGTCTTTATGGAAGTCACTTCATCTTAGGGAAAGTTTTCACTTTAAAGTCTTTCATTCCACTAAATACGTTTTTGATTCTTCTGTTGAATGGAAACTTAAAATGTTCATTCAAATTTAAATATTAAACTAAACATGTCTGAATAAAAAATTGTGAGTTCCTGTGAGAAGTTACTTCAAAAAAAAAAACAACAAACCAATGAAAGCACAGCCTTCTACGATATTAAAACAGGACAGAAATGCCTCAGGCTCACAAGTGTCAAATTCAACAAAACCACACTTCCATGACAAGATTTTTTCTTCCAGATTTAGAAGTGTTCACATCTAACAACATCCGAGTCTTTTCCTAAGTAAACAGCAGTCTTAGCACAGTGCTTATGGAAAAGTGGCAACTTAATAGACACACCATGGAAAGACTTCATTAAAAAAATAAAGAGGAGAGCTTGAGAGAATCATTTCTAATTTCAAACTGCACACTGCTTTCCACAAGAGTATGATAAACATTTGCAAGTACATTTGTAAGGGTGGTTTGCAGAATACTGAATACTAAAGTACAGTCTTTTCATTTAAGGACTTCAGTGGGTTTTTTTTTCCCCTTTTTCAGTATTCAGTAATCTGAACACATTTCAATTCTAATCTTCAGTATTAACAGTCACACTGTTACATAGCAAGCCTGCTCCCTAAATACAGGCTTTCAACAGTAACTTCAAAGCTGTTCATTAAATCTGTTTAAATCAGCACAGCAACCACAGTAACGTACAGAACAGCATTTTAAGTGCTGTCAAGAGACATTGCAGGGAGCTGGAGAATTAGCTATTAATGGCTACAGCACGCTGTTTAGTGCAGCCATTTACAAGGGATCTCATATGTGGACTAGAGGCACAAAAAACCATGGGGGCTACTGGTTCCTTGGCTCCCTGAAGCACTGCTATAGAATCAATCTGCAATTTTCAGAAGATCACTTGAACTAATTAAGAGGGGGAAAAAAATGACACATAACAGGCTCAAAGCTATCACATAAAATGAGCAGTTAGAAAAAAAAACATTTTTAATCCTCACTCCTAACTCAGAAAAATCCATTTTACTCTCCCAGTACTCTCTGACCCCATCTTTCCTGTCCCTCTCAGTATCAACATTTTGCACCTTCCTAACTCTTGAACCGCAGCTTTCTCTCTACATCAAATGTGCTATCTGACACAGGAACCTTTTACGTGGGCAAAAAAATACACACCACAGATGATGTATCTTTTAATCGCAGTCTCATGTTCTTATTCCAGCATAAGAACACCCACCTACAGGGTTAGATCAGTGCAAAAATAACACAAAGCTGTATTGCCACTTCTATTTTAAGGAAGTCCTCAGTTTTCCACTCCACCATCTCAAGATTTGCCCACGTTACATGAACTCCCAGCTGGCTTTTCTGCTACTAGCTCCAACCTCCTCCCTAGTCATTCACTCAACTTCAGTGTCTCTAGTATCCTATCTATAGAAAAGCACCTGGTGTCCACAAGGTCAGTCCAGCTTGAAAACAACACAACCCAGGCTATTTTGCTATTATTAGTGGCATTCATCTCCTGCGGAGCTTTTCCTGATGAAGTGGCACCTGCTTGTCCTGAGCACATGGGGTGAACTGGGACCAGATGCATGAGTGGGCACACAGGTCCTGGAGCGCCGTGCTACACAGTACAGCACATTTGGTGGAAAAACCCACCAGCTGCTCAAAACGAGTGCTGCAGCTAGCATACACGCGCATGTGTGTATATATAATATGTATATATACATATGCTTTTTTGCCTGCTTTCAGAGAACTCATCTGCAGCCATCCCAGCTCTGCTGCAGCACACACCACGTTATGCTGCACCTTTACCCACAACTGCCCACCCAGCCCTCCTTGAAGCAGGCATGCAGGAGAAAGCTATGGGCTCAGGACAGGCAAACTCCAAGAAGAGGCTCAACTTTTGCAGATCTGAATTTGGCTGTTCCAAGCAGAAGTAGCAACTTTACAGCATCATTTGGAGATAAATCCTGAATGATATTTGTGACAGTGAGAATGACAGAGCCATTCGTTATTAGAGCTGTTCAACAAAACAGCCTTGAAAAACCTTGTAGAGATAACGGAGGAACGAAAAAAATATTTAAAAAACATGGAAAACATGAAGTTAGTATTCAGCTTTTGAGAACTTCAATGCTTCCCTAAAGAACAACTGTGTCAAATCTAATAATTAATAGCAAAAGGGAATTTTAATACTCAAGTTACAAGTTAAGCTTTATTTTCATGGGATATAACCATAAATCCACACTTCTCTTCACAAGCACAGTAATCAAAATGAAAGATATGCAAACATATTTTCTGGAAAGTTTTCTATTTCCTACGATTTCTTTATACTTTTAGTATATTGGTATATTGGTTACCTTGCTTCTAACAAAAAATAGTGAGGCAAGTAACTATAGTAACTACAAGGTATACGTGGACACATCCTCTATCACTTCATCAAAACTTCTCAATGATTTCAGGGAACATTTCAAACTTCCGTGACAATCTGTAACACATGGCAACCCAATGTATAAGCCAAAGAGAAATGGCTATTGTGCTACATAGAGAATGCTCAGATTAGAGGTATGTGATTTTAACTGTGGATCAAAATATCAGAAGTGAGATAGCAGTAGGTACATCAGAGGCAGGACTGCAAACTTGTACCTCTATATGGATGCTTACAAGAAGTATTTCACCTGGGCCTAGTTATGTATTCTGTATGAAATTGCATGTCCTTAAAATCATTACATTTCCATGGATGTTCCAGAAATTCCAGCAAGCAATTTTTACTTAAATTGGTCTTGGAACTCTGAAATGAAGAAGTTATATGAAAAATGCTGCTGAGAGTATGAACTGTTTGTACCCGTGTTCATATTTCCAAACATTGTTTTTTCCATTGTCCTAAAGTTGCAAAAATTATGCTAAGGTAAAGCAACCTTTACATAAACCTCAATTCCAATATAGCCATAACTTATTGTTCATACCTTGGTAGGAGCTCTCTCCTACCAAGAAAACAATACCTACTGACATGACAGCGATGTTATATATGATTCAACCCTATTTAGGTGTAGCCCTTGCCCCAAGGGCTTTGCACTAATATGTTAAGCAACACAGAATGAGAGATGTAGAGTATGAACAAATATCATTCAATCTACGCTGTGCTTGTTTGTTTATAATGCTGAGTTTGGTCAGAAGTAACATAGTGAATTTTTCCTTTTCTAAAACCATTCATGTCCTGAATGGCATTCATGTTCACAGCTGCTTCATGACCCAAACAGCAGTTTTCTTCCCTAAGTATTAGGAATATAAATGAAAATATCGAGGAGAATTTAAGATCTCCTTTAATCTCTCGAGTCCTCAGCTTCTGAAATCAAAGAAACCACTATATTTTTCAACCTATTTTAATCAAAACTTGACCTTACCTTTAGAAATATACCACCTCCATCAGGTTTTGCATCTGAAATATCAGAGCCCACAACACTGCCATTGAAATAAAACAAGCAAGGACTTCACTAAAGATATGTAATGGATTCTTCTCCATCTGTGGCATGCCTGCAGTCTATATCCCCATTTTCTACCAGTCTCACAACAAACATTGAAGCAGTTGTCTGCTTGTCTTCGGCTAGCTCTAGCAGCAGATTTCTCACAAGACGTTACTCAGGAAGTTAACTGACTGGGATGTTCTCATACTAGTCAGCCTCCGCATTTTCAGTGGACCAAATTTTATGACAGAAGGTGCTTCTGCTGTGAGGCAGGAAACTTTTTACTTCTAATTGTCTTTTCACTTGTGATACTGGTGGTTTGTGACTTTCAAATTAATTCAGTAAATAATTTGAAAACATGTTCTGGTCATTTAGGTAAAATGTTTCAGAACACTGCCAAATTTAAGACATTTTGTCTCAACTTTTCCAGATCCTGCAATAATCTGACTTTAGTCAGATCTACAGTGATAAGCGGATGGGGGGAAATAGTTGTAAGAGCAACACTATTTCAAAATAAGCTTTCTTTTCCAAGTCTAAAAAGTACTTTTTGCTCTGGTTTCGCACCATTCCCCAATTTAATTCACCATTTCCAACAGTGGACTTAGTTTATTCCTCCTGTATGCGTATGTGCTTACAAAGATGTAGCACCACTTTTTTTCCTCTTCCCTGAATTAGGATATATGGCATGCAAGAGACAAGATGCTTCACATTAGTATCAATATATATATATATATATATATATATATGATGCATAATTTAAAGTTTGTCTATGACTCACATGCATCTGCTTCTATTGCTTTTACTTAACTGTACCAACACGTACTTAATTAAACAGGTCAGAAGAGTGCTGTTAGTCTGTGCAGAGCAACTTCAGCTGGACCGCATCCCAGTTTTAAGATTCTTTTACTTTAGAAAAAGTGGGTGCTTAGCAAAATCACAGACTGTCTAATGCTTCTACTTCTTCCATATTCCTGCTTGGATGCACAAATAGCTTAAAGCTTTAGCAAACTTTTCCTGTTCCTCTTTACCTTCCTCCTATTACAGACAGCATGACAGCAGATACTTAGACCTCCAGAGGGCTGATTTCAGATTATAGGTTGCATTAATTCAAACTAAATCAGTGCTCCATTTTGTAAAGCGTGTCCCTTAGATCAGTCTGTGGTAGTCCCGCTTCTTCATCTCACTAGATTAAAGGGGATGTCCTTGTATCACAAGTAAGCTTGTATCTCAGGAAATACTGCTGTGACCCAGTTCAGTTTTACAGATTCAGCTCTCCATCAATGCTGACTTAAGAGTCTTGCTGCATGGGTTTGGATTGTTTGGGTTTTTTACCCTTTAAGCACCAGCAAACAATACATCTAGTAGCAGTCACACCTCACAATTTTATTCTTGGTCAGTATAGGACAGATCACATATGCTGATCCCAGCAGCTCAAAGACAGATTTTGAAGAGATTGCTGCCATTAGCATTTCCCCAGTTCCTTCCTGCACTTGACAACAGGACTGCCTCCCGTTTCTGCTTTTTCCTGAAAATACTGCCAATCCCTTACTGTGTGACTTGGATTCAAGCTTAACATCATTGCTCACAGAGCATTCATCATGCCTTTTAGGCATGGAGAGGGGAAACAGGCATTACCAAACAGGAGACAGAAACATGAGAGATATGGCAGGTTAAAAGTGCCTTGGACTTGTCTTGGATTTGGACTTGCCTTGGAGTTGGATCAGTCTTATTTTTAGGTGGGAATCATAACATTCGTTCATTATCAACCCCTAAAACAAACAAGAAAACCCACACAACCCATCACCTTCTTGTCAATTTCTAGGATTCTTTACCCTATAACACGTGACAATCTGAGGTCCACCTTTCCCACAGAGAGAAATTATCCTCAAATTGTAGGTATGTGACCCCTAGCTAACCAAACTCAAGGGCTTGGAGAGATTGGTAGTTAACTGATGCAGGTTAATGACAAGCAGAGATGAACTTCATCAGTACTCAGCTATTTGGCTCTCAGGTGAAGGGGAAGCCAGAAGGGTCCAGCTCAGTAATGCCTTCCTGTCATGACTTACACAGGACACAGATGGACCAGGACTGTTAATGATGTTCACCAGCCACCGATGTTTCAGTATGAGAAGACAAACTGCTTAATCAAACTTTCAGAAGTGGAAATATGCACAATTTTTCAGCAATTAATTTCCCAAGACAGATTTTCTTCCACCCACTTATTTCCCTTAATTATTTAAAACCTTCCTTACAAGTAAGCTGAAATTCATCATGATGTATGTTCTCCTTACCAACAAGGCGTATCATTGTTATATTATGAACCTTGTGTCTCTCTGATACTGAACACACTGCCACTGCCTTTTCAGCTTTTACTTGACAACTACCCTAGGTTAAGGATTCATACAGTAGTTCTGCCTAAGCCCTCTCACTGCAGTTTACTACACATGGAATTTTGGCTTATAGACACCATTAACGTGTCCCTTGTAGTCTGGCACAGCTGAAGCATAGTGATAAACATGTACACCTATTTCAGTTTGACCTTTTTTAAAAACCTCAGATAACTAATGGGGAAGGCAAATAAAACTTTTATTTCCTGTCTTTTTATTCAGAGGAAAAATAACCAAAAGATTTTGAGCTTTCTGACTTGCTCTTGGAAGCTTATTTTTTGTAAATAAAAACCTAGAGAAAATACAGTAGTAATACAGCAAGAACAAAAGGTTTTTTTCTTGTTACCTTTGTTTCTACAGGTTGATCTTGCTTACTGATTTCCTCAGTTGGTTCTTCCTTCATGTTCGTATTAATTTCTAGAATTTCATTTTCAGATGGGAGCAGTGTGTCACTGCTTGGAGTCCTGTAGCAGCTGTTAAGCATCTGTCCTTCACAGGCAGTTAGACTTTGCAGTGACTCTCTAGAAGTACTTTCGCTTTCCCCATTTATCAAGCTGCTGTTGATGGTATTGTCTGGAACCGGGGTGGTCACAGCGGAGCCATGATCTGGTATCCTCCTGTCGTCATCTTCTATCTGGTCTTGTGCTACTACTCCATTGGCTGTGTGTATTTCTGCAACCTGAGTTTTGTCAGTATTACCATTTCCCTGTTTTTGTAGTGGGTGCTTTTGTTTTAGAAGTGGGAGTTTTGGCTGAGGTGCTGGTGTTAACTCATATCTTCCTTGAGATTTAGAAATGTGGAGAACAGAGGAATCTTTCTTCATATCACTAGGATTTAATGAGCTAAAACCACCAAAAAATAAAACAGATGAGAGAAAAGATAAACATGGCGTTACAGAAAATCCTTGGTATGGGGACTATGAGAGGTGCACCACATAACGAAATCCTCCCAAACCCTTTTTTCTGTGTTAATATTATGAAGTTCAGGCTATCAAGACTGAAACTGCATTATTCCATTAACACACACGCACAAACATGCATTTCTCACTGGAAATTCAGAGTACCATCCGTATCAATTCACTGTCAATCCTCATATGTCTTGAATCTCCTTTGTAAAATGGAGGGCACTAAGATCAGCTTCATGTGACAGACAAGGGAACTGAGGCACTGAGACATGAAGCAAGGCATCCCAGAAGATTATTGGCAGAAATGTAGAAAGACTCACAGTCTCTCAAGTCTCAGTCCAATGCTTAAATTAACAAGCAGCCTGTTCCCTAATTACCCTTTAATTACACAAAATGCATGAAAAACGTCCAAGAACATTTAGTATCCCTTTCCTTAGTTCATCATATTACAGGAAGAGCTTTGAATTCTTACCCATTTCTTCCACCAGTTTCCTTATTTAGCACTGTCCTTTCATCTTACTGCATCTTTCCTGGGTTGTTTTTTTTTTCACTTCCATATTTTAACTCCACTCTAAATCTATTTTATCCCTTGTCCATACCTTTAACCACCTATTTCTTGATTTATTTTTGAGATTTTGAATTTTAGGCCACCGTAAGTGGTAGCCTACTCTGTAAAAGTGCCTGCCTTCATTATAATTATAAATAAAAAAAATGAAAATCATTGGAATCAAAACAAAACCCATACATTTTTGCATTAAGTACATTTAACAAGCCATATTCAACTTGCAAAACAATAGCATGACTGACCTCTATCATATTTTTCCTAGTATGGACCACTAATCTTTGAAAAGATGAAGACTGCTTATAAACTCTGTTTACTCCTTATAGGACAGTTATGACAAATATTATAAAACATATTCTATATATCCATATTCAGAGCTCAAAAAATATCTTACACCAGGTTCATCTGCTTCTGTCATATAAGAAAAAAAATTAGATCAGCTTCCCTTTAGTTATGTAAAGATCATGCCTCTTAAAAAAATAAGCTTAACTCCAAGATTGAAAAATGTAAATTAATTCTACTGCCTGCACACAGCAAAGAGGTTTAATTAACTTTCTGACATACCTGCACGTTTATGGGCTACACAGACCAATGACAATAAGTTATCATAACTGACAATCAGTTTGCTGTTCATGAACATGCTGTCTAGTCATTTGAGGACCAATTATTTAAAGTGAAGTTCACCTTCACGGAAGACACATTTTGTGAGCTGAGCTCATTTAAAAAACAGGAATTGCTTCCACAGCCACAGCAGGATATTCCAGAACTCAGCACGCCAACTGTGGAAGTTTCTCATAAGCAGGGATCACAGAGTTGAGGAGAATTTAATCACTGGACACATATGACTGGATGTACTTAATGGATGATGTTAGCCAAAAAGCAGTTCAGCTTCCCTTACTCCCTAAAACAAAACGTCCCTACTTGTAAAAGTCTATAAATAAGGAAGTTTTCCTTGCTTTATCACTTCCTTTAATTGCACCATACTGAAGAAGTTCCCATACAACTCAGCAAGCACGTCAAGAGGAAGAAATGCAGTGCTCACTGGTTCTAAATTCTAAGGATTCTACATTGCTAAAAAGAGTTATGTGATGCTTTGGAGGAAAACTAGGAAATAAAGTGGTAACAGGACTAGAGACCCGTGCTAGAATTCACAGGGCCTCAAGTGCCGCAGTAATTTCTTTTTCCCATATTTGAGCAGCTGACATGACAGAGTGCAATTAAGCCCCTGATTAACAACAGAAGTTTCTTCCAGATGAAGCTCTGAAATTATTTCTATTCCACTAGACAAACGTATTTTTGCAATGCTCAGTTTCTTCTGTATAAAGGATTAAATTTCCCCCGTCTGGTGGAAGGGGGTTGCGGGGAGGGGAATTCTTCCAATGAAAGCCTTAACACTCTAGCTCCTTAGAAGGAGGTGCTCTGCTACACATCATTCATTCATTCCCATAGGGGTCATCCTGTCAGAACATCAGTATCCTGAGGAAACACGAGAAAGCCAAGTCCAAGACCTGCAAGGCTCAACTGTCACTGGACTGTTTCTTGAGCTGTTCCTCTGTTGTGGGCTTTCTGGAAAGTCGCTCTCTTTATACAGAGCGGGTATATTAGAAACTTCAGTTGCTTTTAATGCTTGTCACATACAGCTAATTAAAGACACACAAGTAACACTATTTTGTGAAAGCTGAGCTCCCTGTGGCTCGTTTCCCAAAGCTTCAAATGTTTCCTGCAAGAGGCGGTATCAAAATCCAAGAACACCAAGCTAACCCACCAAAATCACCAAGTACTACAAAGCAGTTTAGATAACGTATGCCACATCAATGCGAATAACTTGTACAGCTCAGCCTCTTCACATAAATGATCTCAAGAGGTTGAGATAGTATAAAAGAAAACATCCGGATTTCAGGTTTTTCTGTTTACTTCTAAAAGTAAATTTTTTTTCTGCAAGAATAAAACAATTTAAGATTAGCTCCAGTGTTTCATTCTAAAACCAGCAGTTATTTCAAATTGATGACACTTTTCAGGATGTTTTAAAAAATGCCCCAAGTTAGTTCATGTGGAGTTCTTTGTTTGTTTGTTGCTTAGGTTTTGGTGGGTTTTGTTTTGTTTTGTTTTTGGGGAGGCGTTGGTTTGGTTTTTGGTTTTGGATTTATTTTTAAGAAAAATTAAGGCTAGAATACTATCCCCTTATAAAAAAGCACACCTTGTACAGGCCAAATACACAACTGGCTCACATCATTTCAAAACACATGCAGTTTTGCCATCAACTCCTCTGGCAGGGGTACATTTGAGCACTATCACAGTATCAATGCTCTTCCTCACAGGTTTAAGCAAGGAAGTCTACACACAAAAGAGCAACAAACCAATTCAAATTCCATCACATACCTGCCTCCCTCAAAACGGTTGATGAGATCTGATACTTTACTGGACTTTTCCTTTGTGACACCAGAAACAGCAGCGGGCGTCTCTTCCTCCATTCTCGGTTTCTGATTTGATAAAGCTTTATGCCTAGGGGTTTGGTATGTAACAGGTGACACCTTCTGCAGATGAACTGGCTTTGGAGGCACTGCAAACAACAACAATAATCAATAACTCATGAACTGTGCCTTTGAACTGTCAGAACACATAGGAGGTTTCTACATAAGAACATACAACAGTAATGGAGAAAAGATGGCCTTGGCTTTATTTAACCTCAGAGTTGCTTTATGAATACAGGGACTTCATATAGGGTTTACATTCTCTGTCTGGTATCAGGCATCATCTTATGTTTCTTGGATAAAAGACGAACCATATGCTACCTTAACAAGCTAGAAAATTCAGTGGAATTTTTGTGTTTAGTGTTTTTTGTAGTGTACTGCAGCAAACCCACATATGGCCTCCATAAAAGCAGGTTTTATCATAAAAACCAATTAAGCATAATCAAAGGATCTAGTTGTGCTGTGGAGCTCAAGAGAGAGATTTAAATTGCTGCCTCAAAACTCTTGTGCTTTCTTTCTCTATCTTCTCCCTCATGACCTCATTAATAATAGTCAGTGGAAAAGGTAACTTGCCTTTGACTTTGAGCTTTTTTTATTCAGTGAACCTTTGTCTGCTTATATTCCTGAAAACCTGCCCCCCTGAAAATATGTTTTATTCTTCTTTTTTTCCCCCATCCCTAACATAAGTCCTTCTAATTAGATCATTAATGATCAGCCACTGTTTAATATAGCAGTGACTGCAGCATGAAAGAAAAGGTGACACATAAAGCAACTGGAATCACAAGTGCTGGGGATCTTTAACTTTTATCCCTCAAGCAACTCTGCAGCATCAGTGGGCAGCAAAAGCACTTCACAAACTGGGCCTTGGTGTGTTACATTATCAGAGCACTACACCTCTGGATTCATCAAAAAAGAGAAATTTAATGGAAAGTTCCTTAATTCCCAAGAATACAACTTCGTTCATTCCCACACAAACTCCCAAAGCATATTGTGCGGAGAAGTGAAAGCATTTGATCTGAAATTGAAAAGAAAGACTCTATCTGCCCTTTAATAAAAGACAGGCATAAATTAGCAGGAGTTGCGGCTTGGCCACCTCTCCACAGGTACCACAGTCCAGTGTGCCACAGGATCTGTCCGTCCAGCAACTACACAGTCACAGTCACAGTATGCTAGAGATTGGAAGGGACCTCGAAAGATCATCTAGTCCAATCCCCCTGCCGGAGCAGGAACACCTAGATAAGGTTACCCAGGAATGTGTCCAGGCAGGTTTTGAATGTCTCCAGGGAAGGAGACTCCACAACCTCCCTGGGCAGCCTGTTCCAGTGTTCCGTCACCCTCACTGAGAAGAAGTTTCTTCTCAAGTTTAAGTGGAACCTCTTGTGTTCCAGTTTGTACCCATTACCCCTTGTCCTATCATTGTTTGCCACTGAGTAGAGCCTGGCTCCATCCTCGTGACACTCCCCCTTTATACATTTATAGACACTAATAAGGTCACCCCTCAGTCTCCTCTTCTCCAAACTATAGAGATCCAGCTCCCTCAGTCTTTCCTCATAAGGGAGATGCTCCACTCCCTTCATCATCTTAGTTGCCCTGCGCTGGACTCTCTCCAGCAGCTCCCTGTCCTTCTTGAACTGAGGGGCCCAGAACTGGAATACAGACCTGCCAGGGAGCAAACATGAAGCGAAAGAGGACAGGAATTGGCATTAGGAATCACTCTCGTGCAACTCACGTGTTGCACAAAAGTAAATACTAATACAGCATACCCAATAAATGGATGTGAAAGTCACCCATATTCCTCACATCGCAGGCTCTAGTTTAGCTTACTGACCTGGAAAACCTGTGCACCACAGAAATTATCTGAAAATGCTGTTCAAAAAATTCTTGCAAATATACTATCACAGACTGTGATAAACTTGAAGGAACACATGATTAAAGACAACTTTCCATCTCTAGCTTGCATTAATTTATAGAAGGTAATATTTATCTGTGCTTTCAATAACCTAATTGCACATAAGTAGGACTGTAGTGATTGCTGTGGTCTGAAAAGTACCATGTGGGACTCTATCAAGAAATGAATGTACTACAAAAAGCTTTAGAATCCAACCATATCAACTACAATGCTGATACATGAAACTATCAGAGGGAGAAGGAAGAGAACTACTGTAGATCAGATGCTTTTACTGTGTATGTCTTTGGTTCTTTTAAGCTTGATCTTATATTTAACACAAGAAAAAAAGCAAGTTTGGGGGAAGATGCAGTGCAGAAAGGATGACTTACAAGAATGCAATTTTCAAATAGTTACAATGCATAAAACAAGCAGAATATTTAACTGTATAACTGCTTGAGCTTCTGTAGTAACTAAAGCCCCTTCTGAGAAGCCTCATACATTTGCTCAGCTGCAGCTGCACTGCAGTGGAGCAGCTTTCCCTGTATTTCTTCTTCTCAGGGAGTTCTGAGAAAGTCTGGCAGAATTAGGCCAACAAGCATCAGATAATTGTCCAAGTGCTGAATAGCTTGCTATGCTGACAAAGATGATAGGACAGCTGAAAAAGGCGACGCAAGCAAGCTTGGGAAAAGCAGGACACATAATTGAGCATGGACACTGCCATTCCCTCAGGGAGGAACTGGAAGGGGAAGCTGGGTCGATTTACTGACCACCACTACACTAGCTTGTAGAAACTCTTCTTGCTCTTGCAATGGATTTTGTACAGCCTGTGGTCCTGTGAGTTCTCTTATTTAACAGACTCATACATCTCTTCAATTCTTTTGTACATCTCATAAAATGTTAATATTTTTACAAGGATATATTAAGACTACTAAACTGGAGGGAATTAATGTCTACTGATAAAGCAGAAGGAATTAGTTGGAAGCTATTTTTATACTGGATCCACTGGGACAAAAATCAAATTCTAGGACATTCTGTGGAAGTGTTGCAAATTTTGCAGCTATTACTGAAAAAAAAAAAAACAGTTTAGCAGCATTATAGTATGGCAAACACAAGGAACCTCTGATCAACTTGCACAATCCCAGTATATCGAAAATCACTGTAATATCTTCAGAGGAGAGCCACAAACAAAATAGCAACATTAACTAATGCGAGATATTTTCTTCTTTACTCTCTATGACCACCTAACAGTCAATATTTCCCCTAATCAGCTGCTGCTGTAGCTACTATAAGCTTTAGAAATAGAGCAATGGAAAAAGAACAGTCACAAGATCAACGGAAATAAAAGAATCAGTAGTTAAAAAAAACAAACAAACAAAAAAAGAAACAACCAACCAAACCTTCCTGTAAGGTCAATCTTGTTAACAGGGATTATGGAAAATAAATTCTATTAATTCTCGCCTCAGTGTACTTCTGTAACGCTTTGTTTTAATCAGATTATTTTTCAATGTGCACACAGCAAAGATCTTAAAGAAAGAAAGAAAAAAAAAAAAAAGACTGGCCCATTGTAATACCCTACACAATAGAGAGCTCTGTTCAAGTCTATAAATACTCTTGTCTCTATACTGTAGAATTTTGAGCTCATTAGGAGATACAAACTGCATAGTCTGCCTAAAGAAAACTCCTCAGTATACTCAGGTAAGTGCTACTGTATAACACTAGCCGAAATACTCAGGATTTAAGCTGTGATGAGTAATTATGCACTCAGCTTTGTACATGTACGTAAGGAAATGGGAGGTACAAATGGCTCAAAAGGTGAAACCACCTTTGCTGACTCCAAAGCATATTAGCAAAGATCATTTATCTCTCCTCCTAAAAAGCATGTTCAATCTCTGTGTACACTTTTAAATCCTGCTGGTCACAAATGCTGATGCACTTTGATTCAATGAAAATAGACAGTTAAAAGTTCCTGTGGTAAGCAGCTACAACTCTACTGGCTGAACCATGCTTCATCACCTTTGGGAAGATCAAATGAGCAGAGCTGGATAGATACCAAAGATTTACATTTGCAAGAACAGTACAAAGTGACCTCAGCAGAAAGATAGAAAAAGTTATCTCCTCTTTAGGGTGTAAATTTCCGCACTGGTTTTTATCACATCAGAACAAGTATCTTCCAATAATATAGTAAGAAAGACCAATAATGATCAGATGTGCTTTTTTTTTCATTTGTCTTCTCCAGAGCGATATAATTTGGGATTTAGCAGTTTTGTGGTTAAAACAGAAATTGTTACAGGTTTCTTAAAGTGCCACTGAAACTTGAGAAATCTAGCTAGAAATAGCTCTCAGTTTTAGCTCAATTCACCTTTAAATGGAGAAATTTCATTTGCCAAAGAAGTACAGTCTACATCGCAGACCTTTAAAAGGCCTTTCAGGTTTTCTGGACCCAGGCCACTGAACACCTTGAAGACCACAGGCTGTATTATAATTGAGAAAAGAGGACAGGATTGATGTTACACAGTAAATAGCTACAAATGACTGCTGAAGTCTGTATGCTGTATGCTTTATGTACATACCATTTTACAGTAGCACAAACCATGCCATCTTCTGGAGTAGAAAATTATTTCCAACCCGAACAAAAAAGTTTCTTCAGCCTCAGCAGGAGACTCACAAGTACTCCTAAGCACTCATTAGGAAAATTTAAATGAGCAACTGATGCATAGTCTTGAACTGACAAGACACTTCACTGCTTTGAAGAAGGGTTGACATTTCAACGTATTATCCATCCTGCAATAAAACTGCCTGGTACAGACAAGTTTCAGTGCCCAGTATTCAGTAATTGGGCATTATCTAAAACTCACGCAAGAGGTTGAAAGAGCAGCGAATAGAAGAAATTAGAAAAAAAAACCTAGTCAATTTATAGATGTCACTCTACATGCATTCTGCTATTGCTGGATTAAGATTGCTGCCCATGTATTTGCTGTTAAGGGCAAATTCAAAATTACCTAACAATTCACTTCATCCTTCACAGCTGGTACAGAATGCAATTGCTTTTCTCCAAGGTCCTGGTATCTTTGCTTAGCATCCTTATTGACCTTCAGTCAGTTTCAGGATTTGTCCCAAATTTACATGTATCAAACTGTATTCAACACATAAATCCAACACATGAATTACTATATTACTGGTGGAAGGAATTATAGTGGAACAAATGCTGCTCTTCTACTGTGTATCACACAGCTAGCTATTTTGCTTCTTGAAATGCCAGGGGAAAACCAAGAAAATTAACAATTTTATATTGGATTCTGTGCAGAAAGTTATTCACTTGATCTAGCTACTCTGAGTGACCCCTTTTCCAAATATTAAAACTACTTCTCAGAGACCAAGTACGGACAACAGGTTCAGAGTCCAAGGCCACTTCAAGTGCAAGATTTTGGACATTTTTCCTCTATATTAAAGCTCTATTTTCTCTATGAAAGCTGAATTTACTAAAAATAGCTGTAACCCCACTTGTAACACATCTCAAAACTATATTTCTCATTTTAATTATATACATTCTGGTAGGTTAGATGAAGGCCATTTTGCAATTAGTTCAACAACCAAATATACTGGCATTACAATTCAGGTCTGTCATCTTGTTTCCTCTCACTATGAAAGGACACAGTTATTTGCAGGACTAGAACAACCAGTTAGAAAAACACTTTCTGCTACAATAAACCAAAAATGCTTCTGTACCTGTACATGAAAAGCTCTTAAACCAATAAACTAGAATAATTTAATTTGCTTGGATTGTTTGGTCTCCCAAATGCCTATTTCATTCATTCTGTTTTGATTTGCTTCAACTAAATAAAAAGGCCAAAAATATACTATATAACTTCAATATGATGTACATGTTTAACAGAAATAAATGGAGAAAGACAGGCTCATCAACAAAGTAGACAAAATATTATTTATAACAGTATTATTGAATATAATCTACACAGCTGCATTTCTTAGACTACAACATTGGCAATGTGGCATTTTATAGCAAGCAATTTTGACAAACACAGAAGTCATGGCTAGGAAAGCACAACAGCTGTGTAACTATTTGAATGAATAGGGTTCAGTAATATCCAACTCCTAATTTATCTAACAGCTAATATTTATAATAAGTGGGCTGGCTTTGTTTTTGAAAGGCTTAAAATCTTTTTATTGAGTGCTCATTTCTGTTTATCAATTAACAGATTCCCAAAATATTTTTCTTAGGAAGAATACATGCTCTCTTGTTAAATTAGCTGCAGAGAATACATTTCAGAGACCTAAAAACTAGTGCAGAAAGACTACTCCGATAAGCAATGTTTACATATGACTGATAAAAACAGTTTTGTGAGCAATACTGGCAAAAGTTCTATAAAAACAACGAAAAACCTACAGCTTTATTTTGCTAAGTTGTCGTGGTTTAAACCCAGTCAGGCAATTCGTTCACTCATTTCCCCCCTTCTTTCCCTCCCCCTACTCCTGGAGGGATGGAGAGGAGAATTGAAAAGAATGCAACTCCCACGGGTTGAGATAAGAACAGTTTAGTAACTAAGGTACAACACAAATCACTACTGCTACCACCAATAATAACAATGATAAAGGAAATAACAAGGGAAGAGAATACAACACCTCCCCACCAGCCAACCGATAACTCGCCCCCTCCCCCCCCCCCCCCCAGCCCAACCAAGCCCTGACCTATACCTCCTCCAACCCCCCAGTCTACCAGTCCTTCCAGCTAACTCCCAGTTACATCCTGGGCATGACGTGCTGTGGTATGGAATACCTCTTTGGCTAGCTTGGGTCCGGTGTCCTGTCACTGCTTCCTCCCGGCTTCCCCTCCTTCCTGGCAGAGCATGAGGCTCACAAGGTCCTTGGCCAAACCAAAACATCAGTGTTATCAGCTCTGTTCCCAGGCCGAAAGTCAAAACACTGCACCTGGGTTCAGCAGTAGCAGTCATGTTTCTCCTTTGTGGTAGCTGGTGCAGTGCTGTGTTTTGACTTCCAGCCTGGGAACAGTGTTGGTGAAGCCAATGTTTTCGGTTGTTGCTAAGTGATGTTTACCCTGACCAAGGACTTTGTGAGGCTCATGCTCTGCCAGGGAGGAGGGGAAGCTGTGAGGAAGCAGAGACAGGGTGCCTGACCCAGGCTAGCCAAAGAGGTATTCCATACCACAGCACGTCATGCCCGGGGTGGGGGGTAACTGGGAGTTACCCGGAAGGACACGGGCTTCCGGGTGGGACTCGTTTCTTGGCCGGTGGTATCGTATTCTCTTCCCTTGTTATTTTCTCTTATCATCATTGTAGTTGGTAGTAGCGGTGGTGATTTGTATTGTACATTGGTTGCTGGACTGTTCTTGTCTCAACCCGTAGGAGCTGCACCCTTTCGATCCTCCTCCCCGTTCCTCCGGGAGCGGGGAAGGGGAGAGCCCCGGTGGGGGGGCCTCGATTGTTGTCAGCCCGGCACCACTCACTGGGAGTGAGTGAACAAGTTGCCTGACTGGGTTTAAACCACGACACCAGGACAAAACTTTCTTGACACCCCAACAAATTTCTTCGTCCCTTAACTCTAAAATGAACTGATGCAAAATTATTCAAGACACATTTCCCAAGTAAGTGATACACAGATTGTTAAATCCATTACATAATAACTCTACATGATTCCAGCTTCTATACATGATTTAAATGTAACCTAGTTTTCTATAAGTAATTGTAATTTCTGTCATATCAGTCACATTCCAGTTCACTGAGCAGGATCATAGTCTTGCTCTTTTTTTAACTTTTGAGAAGAATGAAATTCCTATTGCATGTCATACCTAAAAAACATCAGTCCAGACTTGCTTTCAATACAAGATTTCCAGAATATGCTGACTTTGGTCAACCTCAGCAGAATCATCAATATTACTGAGAAGACCACATGAAAAATGGTTTTAGATTTAGATACATAAAGTCAACACGTAGGTGGACCTACTGAGCTTCTGAAAGTGAAGATGCTATTTATGGACAGAAAGAAGGGAAATCTACTTCTACTTTGCAGATACTATTGGTCAGCTTTTACAGCACAGAGTTCCCATCTTTTCACATACTCCCAACAGAAGGGCCCTTCTCAAGCTCCAGTGGAACCGCAAAGGCCCTGAATATCTTTCCCATCACAACCAGCAGCCTGCCAAACACTCACATTCAAAAACAGCACCAAAACCTTCCAGCTCACATGCAGTAATCCTTTTGAAAGATAAGCTCTGGCAATAGTTTAATACAAGCGAGGGGTTTGCACGCACTCTCCCATCTCTACCTACGAGACCTGTGTGCTTGTAATACATTAGTAAGTCCAACCTTCCTTCTGAGAACCTTTCTCAGCAAAACGTTATCAGAAATTACAGATTTATAAAGCATTTATTGAACATTTGTATTTCACTAGCAAGCTATTACCCCACTATGTTCCTTCTGACAAATACAGGTCTTTCAAGGCACTCTATTTCTCTTAAAGTCTGAGATGAAGAACAACTTCCCTAACAAAAATCTTTGAAGCTCCTTACCTTGTGGCTTTGGATTTGAAGCTGAACGTGGGTATTGCTTGACTGGCACACTTCCATTTATTCCCTGAGGTGCTTCATTGTGCACATTCTGCTCAACTGGCCTGGTTGTGCCACCAGCTGTACAAGGTCTAGACAATATTAAAGACTTTGGACAGATGCTGCTGCCTGAAAAACAAATATATAGAAAAACCCTAAGAGTAAGAAACAGCATTAAATAAAAGGTAGAATGACTATAAACCCATTTATTAAGTGCTAACATTTTTGCTACAGAGAAAATTAGAATAGCGTGACCAGCAGGTCGAAGGAGGTGATCCTGCCCCTCGACTCTGCTCTTGTGAGACCTCACCTGGAGTATTGTGTGCAGTTCTGGTGTCCTCAACATAAAAAGGAATGGAACTGTTGGAACAAGTCCAGAGAAGGGCCATGAGGATGATCAAGGGACTGGAGCACCTCCTGTATGAAGACAGGCTGAGGAAGTTGGAGCTGTTCAGCCTGGAGAAGAGAAGGCTGCATGGAGACCTTATAGCAGCCTTCCAGTATCTGAAGGGGGGCTATAGGGATGCTGGAGAGGGACTCTTCATTAGAGACTGTAGTGACAGGACAAGGGGTAACAGGTTAAAGCCCAAACAGGGGAAGTTTAGGTTGGATATAAGAAGGAAATTCTCTCCTGTTAGGGTGGTGAGGCACTGGAATAGGTTGGCCGGGGAGGTTGCTGCAACAGCAGTTCTGTTCAGTAATTCTATTCCTGTAGCAAGTGCTCACAAAATACTATACAGTGGAAAAGTTTATTTTATTACAGAAGGTAGCATCCAAAAAATTAGCTAAATGTATTGCAACTTTTTTGTACGAAAGGGGTCCTATTGTAAGTGATAAAAAGGAAAAAAAAAAGGAGCAAAGCATAAAACCAGCCAACTCTGCTATTTCATTTCTTCCTAACAGAATAGAATTCAATATGCTGCTATTGGTAAAAAAGCTGGAGGAAAAGATAAAGCAAAAAATATTCAAAAACATAAACCAAAAAATATTCAGTGAAAACTGCAATAAAAGCACTTAATAGAACATGATTACACAGGTCTAAACCATGAACTTTTGTTCTGGGGTGTGAAAGCAATGGGTTCTGTAAACACAATAAAAACTTTGAAAAAAAAATATGAAGGACCTCAAGATCTCACTTAGGTCAATATCTATTGATCTCTGAATCAAAAAAAAACAACAGCTTATTTTGTGGGGAGAAGCAAGGGAAAGGAGGAAACCCCATTTAGCATTTATTGCAGTGTTGTCACAATTACTTTCATTTTTAACCAAATGATTTAGGGTAAAGCTTGGATAAATCAATTTATCATTATTTGCCATCATTTACCTTTGCTTGCTTGTACTAGGAGAAATGCAAGCATGAGTGGGGTTTGCTTTGCATATTTAAAAAAAAATAAATAAAAGCAAATCCAAAACCCACTCAACCATTTCATAAGGTGATCCTCTGATATCTTCTGGACAACAACTGGTCTGCAGAATCTAGACCCTCTGATCTAATCCACTTCTTTCCCACAGCAAAATCCATCATATCAAGCCATTCCTAGCAAAAGCCAACCCTGCTCTTAAAACAGCAGTGGAAAGAGATGCCGTATTTATTGCTCATTGCTGCTTAAAGATTCTTCAACATTTTGTGCATTCCAACAATATTTTCAAGTATTTTTTTTCTCTATTTCTTAAAAGCTTATTTTTCCTTTCAAACATTGAAGTAGCCCTACACCAAGAAGCTGGTTCCAGGATGATATGAACAAACTAACGAGGCCCACCACATATAGAGGATTCTCAGACAGTTGTGATCCTAGGCAGGAATTCCTCAGCTCTGTTTCCTTGGGTATCACTCCATACACAAAAAGTTGTATTAGAATCATAGAATAGTTAGAGTAGGAAAGGACCTTAAGATCTAGTTCCAACCCCCCTGCCATGGGCAGGGACACCTCACACTAAACCATGCCACCCAAGGCTCTGTCCAGCCTGGCCTTGAACACTGCCAGGGATGAAGCATTCACAACTTCCTTGGGCAACCTATTCCAGTGCCTCACCACCCCCACAGTAAAGAACTTCTTCCTTATATCCAATCTAAACTTCCCCTGTTTAAATTTTAATCCATTACCCCTTGTCCTGTCACTACAGTCCCTAATGAATAGTCCATCCCCAGCATCCCTATAGGCCCCCTTCAGATACTGGAAGGCTGCTATGAGGTCTCCACACAGCCTTCTCTTCACCAGGCTGAACAGCACCAACTTTCTCAGCCTATCTTCATACGGGAGGTGCTACAGTCCCCTGATCATCCTCGTGGCCCTTCTCTGGACTTGTTCCAACAGTTCCATGTCCTTTTTAGGTTGAGGATACCAGAACTGCACACAATACTCCAGGTGAGGTCTCACAAGAGCAGAGTAGAGGGGCAGGATCACCTCCTTCGACCTGCTGGTCACGTTCCTTTTGATGCAGCCCAGGATACGGTTGGCTTTCTGGACTGTGAGCGCACACTGAAGCCGGCTCATGTTCATTTTCTCATCGACCAACACCCCCAAGTCCTTCTCCGCAGGGCTGCTCTGAATCTCTTCCCTGTCCAACCTGTAGCTGTGCCTAGGATTGCTCCAACCCAGGTGTAGGACCTTGCACTTGTCATGGTTATACTTCATAAGGCTGGCATCAGCCCACCTCACAAGTGTGTCAAGGTCCCTCTGGATGGCATTCCTTCCCTCCAGCGTATCAACCGAACCACACAGCTTGGTGTCATCGGCAAACTTGCTGAGGGCGCACTCAATCCCACTGTCCATGTCAGCCACAAAGATGTTGAACAAGACCGGTCCCAACACCGATCCCTGAGGGACACCACTCGTTACTGGTCTCCAGCCAGACACTGAGCCATTGACCACAACTCTTTGCGTGTGGCCATCCAGCCAGTTCTTTATCCACCGAGTGGTCCATCCATCAAATTGATGTCACTCCAATTTAGAGGCAAGGATGTCGTGTGGGACAGTGTCGAACGCTTTACACAAGTCCAGGTAGATGACATCAACTGCTCTACCCCTGTCCATCAGTTCTGTAGCCCCATCATAGAAGGCCACCAAATTGGCCAGGCAGGATTTCCCCTTAGTGAAGCCATGCTGGCTGTCACCAAGCACCTTGTTGATTTTCATGTGCCTTAGCATGCCTTCCAGGAGAATCTGCTCCAAGATTTTGCCAGGCACAGAGGTGAGACTGACTGGTCTGTAATTCCCCAGGTCATCCATTTTCCCCTTCTTGAAAATGGGGGTTGTATTTCCCTTTTTCCAGTCACTGGGGACTTCACCTGACTGCCATGATTTCTCAAATACGATGGCCAGCGGCTTCGCAACCTCATTTGCCAGCTCCTTCAGAACCCATGGATGGATCTCATCAGGACCCATGGACTTGTGCACATTCAGATTTTTAAGATGGTCTCAAACCAGATCCTCTCCTACAGTGGGCCCAAGGTCTTCATTCTCATAGTCCCTGCATCTGCCTTCCAAGACTTGGGTGGTGTGGTCAGAGCATTTGCCAGTGAAGACCGAGGCAAAGAAGTCATTCAGAACCTCAGCCTTCTCCAAATCCTGTGTAGTCAGTTCTCCTGATAGCTTCCAGAGAGGGCCCATGTTGTCCCTAGTCTGTCTTCTATTAGCTATGTACCTATAGAATCCCTTCATGTTATCCTTAACATCCGTAGCCAAGTTTAATTCTAACTGGTCCTTAGCTTTCCTAACCTGGTCCCTAGCTTCCCAAGCAACACCCCTGTATTCTTCCCAGGCCGCATGTCCTTGCTTCCACCTTTTATAAGCCTCTTTTTTCCTTTGAATTTTTCTCGGCAGCTCCTTATCCATCCAAGGAGGTCTCCTGGCCCTCCTGCTGCACTTCCTTCTAGCTGGGATGCAACACTCCTGAGCTTGCAGTAGGTGATCCTTGAACAGCCTTGGGCCTCCCTACCCTCTAGGGTAGTATCCCATGGAACCTTACTAAGCAGGTTCCTGAAGAGGCCAAAGTCTGCTCTCTTGAGGTCCACGGCAGTGAGCTTGCTGCATGCTCTTCTCACTCTCCTGAGGATCTCAAATTGTACTATAGCAGCGTGAGCTCTGTATCACACCATTCCTCAAAGCCTAAAAAGCTGCCTTAAGCCTTCCCTGTCTCCATCAAAGAGATGGAGGTCAAAATAGGAACATATTTTACACGCACAACTTCCTCAAGGCACTTACTGCTGTTTAAGGTAATCACTCATGGTCGCTTTAAGCCAAGGCAGATGCAGAACTGCTGCTGAGAACAGGCAGCTCTGTGGTTTGTTGCTCCTCCTCCCTCCCCGTCAGCATCTGCTCCAGCTTCTGCTCCTGGCTACTCCTTCCCCTGTGCCAGCACCAGCATTTGTTCAACCACAAAGTCAGACGAGCAGCAGAAATTATGCAGTTGAAACCTAGAGTATATTTTAGATCAGTTTGGCCTCATGGTTGCCCCAGCACTACTGCTGACACAAGGGGACAAGAGAGCTCCTCTCAGCAGCAGCCTTTACTTAGATTGGCAACCCCAGTCCCTCAAGCAAATGGGATTCCGATTTGGATTGTACTTGGTTTACACATGCACGAGCACAACTTTAATACAAAGTGAAGCAAAACCAGGAACAGCTCAAAACAGACCTTTAATGCAAAAACATTAGGCTGCCTTAAGCACTAATTTGTTGTCGTCCTCACATGCTCTTTGCTAGATTGGTTAATATTAGTTGCATTCAGTGGGCAAAAGCCATTTTGTAAAGCTTGTCCATTGTAAAACAAAACAGTGACACAGCCTCTGCAGCAGGTTCTTTTGCAACTGCTTATGGAATGTAAAAGCTCAGAGATGTGTCCTGACCCAAGGTGTACTCTGGCTTCACATGTGGAACAATTTAGCACAGGGCAGGTGTAGGGAAACAGAAGGTCTTCGAATTCATTAGTGTTTTACAAGCTATTACACAAAATACTCAGCCTGTCTGGAAGCCATATTTGCTGGAGATGGACATGGAAGTGGTAAATGCTCCATCCCTGGCAGTGTTCAAGGCCAGACTGGACAGAGCCTTGGGCAACATGGTCTAGTGTAAGGCATCCCTGACCATGGCAGAGGGGCTGGAACTAGATGATCTTAAAGTCCTTTCCAATCCAAACCGTTATTCTGTGATTCTATGCTACAGACATTTAACCTGTATTTCAAACTAGTAATTCTGTTAATCATGTCACATCCTCAAGCCATGTGTTTTGAGGAGTAATACAGCCAGCTATATTGAACAGCTTGTTTTATATATAAAGCTTGAATGGAAAAATGTAATGGAAATCTAGCCACAACATACTTCCATACCAAACTGAGTAGGCAAAATCTCTGGATAAAAAGCATCCTTTATCATTCATGGAAATATGAGCCCTAGTTTCTAGCCAGTGAAAGATAATACCTTCTAGATGATGTAGACAAGATTGAGGCAGAAATACATGAATTCTCACCATCTTCTATCAAGTGTATTGTATGCATGTGTATTATAACAAAAGCCCAAAGCATGTAGTTTTCAGCACATTACAAAAATTCCAAATACTTTCTCCACAATGCAGCATGTATTTCAGTAGGGCTGCTCAATTCCATCCATTTAAGTAAGCAGTAACTTAGTCGACCTTTTCGAAATACAGCTGGTGCCCTGTAAGTACAACTTAAAATCCCTTTAGGTATGCAAAAGGTCAGATATGCTGCAAAAACTCTTTTACTGGGCATGCCATTGTGATTATTTCTGACCTGATTAAAGAAATACTTGTGTTCTTCTGCTATTCCTACACATTATAAGAACCGAGAAATTTTGCTTGAAATCAGAAATGCAATGCACAACAAAATACTACCCACCAGTTACTGTGTTTGCTAGTACACGATTAATTATGATGATTAAATACACTGAAGAGGAAAGAAAAGTGTGGAAATATTGAAGAAAATTTAAAAATGGGGCCAGCCAGAATGTAAGTGATAAAGAGGAGGTAATAAATAACTAACAGAAAAGAGAAATAAACACTGTAAATTTGATAAGCACTTAATTATTTTGCTTATCATCTGCAGGAAAATGAGCAGCTAGAATGCTTGCAAATATGCTTGCATCTGCAAGAAAGTTTGAAGCTAGGTGATGCATAATCTATTTTTTCAGAGCATTCTAATTAGAAATAACTTGGAGCTATGAACATTTAGATAAACATAATCAGCCAGCTTGAAATACCAGTAACATTGAAATGCTTATTTATATTCACAAAAGGTTAAACTACTGTTTTAGTGCTGGATAGGTCCTCCCATCAGCAGTTCCATAACCTTCAGAAAGACAATTTCAACACCATTAAGTCTTTCATTATATTCATTTTCAGTCCTGAAAGGAAGAATATGACAACCCAGACACAGGTCCCTCATAAACACATAGCTGTCGAGGCACCTGGTTACAGTGAGTGCCAGAGCTTGTTGGTGATGGTAGATGGTGGATGTGTAAGATGTCAGCAGGATGATTTGCTCTGCATGGTGGCAGAGCTACAGGAAGAGGTGGAACGGCTGAGGAGCGTAAGAGAATTTGAGGAGGAGAGTGACTAGTGGACCTGCTCTCTACAGTCCCCGAGAGAAGCAAGCCACCTACCCAAAACTAAAGAACTTCAGGATCCCCTACCTTCCTGCCATCAAGCAGATGGAAGGAACTTGGGAAACAGGGGTTACACCTCAGAACAGACGGCATATTACCCCCCCAGCTCGTGTCACCTTCCCAAATACCCCTCTATGACAGATTCGAGGCCCTGGTACTTCAGGATCAGGAAACTGAGGAAGATGGTGGTAAGGGATCATCCAGCCCAGCATCAGCAACTGGGGTGCCAGTAGAATCTGTGCTTCAGTGCCAATCACTTCTGAAGCAGCTCGAACCCCTTCAAAGTCCCCTTGGAAAGATGCCACTCTGAGCTTCTGTTCCAGAGCACCCCGATGGGGAAGGATCCACGGGTAAGGGCCTTTACTAGAAAACTCATCTAGTACAGCCCTATGACTAGTATCCTTTATAAATCTTTCAGGTGGACAATGCGGAAATACCTTCAAGAAGCCTGAGTGGGCTCAAGAAGGACTTCAGGGCCTTGAGGTGACTGGTTCAGGGTTCAGGAACCCAAGTAGTGATCTCGTCCCTCCTGCCAGTCCAATCATTGACAATGGTTACACATCAGAAAAATGTCACTAATTAATTCCTGGCTCCATGACTAGCGTCAGTGTCGGAATTCTTGGGGGTTGTGACCATGGGTCAGTTTACATGGCACCAGGCCTGCTGGTGGCAGGTGGTGTATGCCTGTCCCAAAGGGGGAAAAGGTGTGTTCTTCACTGGGTTGGAAAATGTCTAGATGGGCAAGCCCAAAGAGTGGTGGTAAATGGCATTGCATCTAGTTGGTGACTGGTCACTGATGGTGTCTCTCAGGGCTCGGTCTTAGGGCCAGTGTTAATAACTTCACTAATGGTCTGGATGAGAGGATCAAGTGCACCCTCAGTAAATTTGTGGATGACACCAAGTTGGGTGGGAGTGTTGATCTACTGAAGGATAGGAGCTCTGCGGAGGGATCTGGACAGGCTGGATAGATGGGCTGTGGCCAATGGTATGAGGCTCAACAAGGCAAAGTGCTGCGTGCGGCACTTGGGCCACAACAGCCCCATGCAGTGCTACAGGCTTGGGGAAGAGTGACTGGAAAGCTCTTCAGTGGAACAGGACCTGGCAGTGCTGACTGACAGAGCTAAACATGAGGCAGCTTGTGCCCAGGCAGCCAAGAAGGCCAACAGCATCCTGGCCTGTGTCAGCAATACCATAGCCAGCAGGGCCAGGGCAGTGATCAAATCTCATGCCTTCAGAGGCACCTTGAATCCTGTGCTCAGCTCTGGGCCCCTCACTACATGTGTATCATGCAAAGTAAAGAAGTGAATGGTGAATTTCACATTCATTACAAATCTGCCAATACTGTCTACAGCAGGCAGACTCAGTGTGCCTTAGTCCGTTGCCCTGTCTGGCTGCAACCTTTGTTCTTTTGACTCTGATCTAATAGTTATTTCCACGCAAACAGATCTGCACATCTGCTGTGAGTCTTACTAAAATGAGTAAATCAGTAATTAATGGGATTACCTTTCAACATTTGTCTAAATTTTGGATTAGCACGACATGCCCTGTTGGTGCTGTTCCAGTACAATAAAAAGCACCGTACAGGACTTCACATGGCTTATTTCCCAGACTGAGCCCCAAAACCTATTTCCTTAGAAGTAATTATGTTTTCTCCAAGCAACATGCACTGATTACAGTATGCTCCTAATCAGAGAGGGTGCATTCTGAAGTGAGGAGTATGGAGACACGCATGAGGAAAGGAAAGGCAAAGCAAGTAAAATAACCACCTTCAACATGTGGACTCTTTAAAATCAGTTATTTTGATAGAAGTCCAAGTGGCATATACTACAAATGTTAACTAGTTGTGCAAAATAAAACAGAAAAAGGATCAGTGGACAGCTTCTTAAAACTGTACTAAAAAGGCACAGGTTTGATCCTTCTGAGAACAAGCCCACCCCTACAGCCACCATCACCTACACCCTTACCTACTGGGCCAGCCACTGCTTTCATACTGTCATCTACAGCCCAGCAGTGCCACTAATCTCCCAGTTTTCAGAGGTGGTGAAACTGATGCTGTGACACCTCAGTGTTAGAGGAGCTGACAGGCTGGTGAAACTGATGCTGTGACACCTCAGTGTTAGAGGAGCTGACAGGCTGATGATGGCTAGAGGGGTGGAATTAGAAAACACTGCTTACCACACAGGTGGTGGAGGCTGCAAGTCATGGAAAAAATACATGACAACCTTACTCCTGGCCATTGCTGCTGTGGCTGTCAACTCATACCTCTTCCCCCATTTTAGGAAGGGGAGGCAGAAAGCCTTTGCACTTGCTACTGACTAAGCAGCTGCTTCAGCTGGCAGGACCCCCAGTAACCTGTCGTTACTGATCCCAATGCACAGGGCAGCAGGGCTGCTGGTGGGAGCAAGCAGAAGTACCCAGCGCAGTAGCTGAAGCACAGCAGTGTCTCCCTTGACTGGAAAACACGGATTTCAAATAGGATGCCAATGCACAGCTTGTGGTTTGAAAGTAGTAGCTTATGACTGAGGTTCCCTGCCAAAAACACAAAAACACAGCATCTTTTACACCAAGGTTCTCATGAGTCACCTATGCTCTTACATACTGGGACAATGGCTTTGCCGATGATGGTCATTAATCAGGTAGTTAATGAATAATGCAGGTTTCTTACAGAGCAGAAACAAGCAGCATTCGTCTACAGAAAGGCATATGATTGAAGGGAAAGCTCTGAGTACCAGGAGTTCTCTTTATAGGAACCAAGCACCGCTCTTTCACAGACATAGTTCCTGTATTACAAAACATTCCCTCAAATCCCTATTTTCACTTTGGCCTTTGAACATGTATTATCAAGCCCAAAGTTGAAACAGAAAATACACAATAGTGTCCTTTTACTTTTATAGACTTTTCATGGCTTGTTTTTTTTGTAAAATAATGTCAATATCTCTTTCAGCATGGATAATATTTTTTTCTTTTTATTAAGTCTATATACAAGACTTAAGGGTGACCACAGTTCCTGACCCTACAAGTCATGTACCATGAACTTCATGTAGTTAAGAGCCCCAAAGTTAACTCACAGAAAAAAATAAATGACCCACAAACCTAAGAATACTGAGAAAGAAAAAGGGTACAGTAAGTAGCAGCAGCTTCATCAAACCAGGATAAGGCAGTGCAAATTAATCCTGTAACCAAAGTCAGCTACCCTGCTGTTGCCATTTAATTTCTACACCGGTAACTTCAAGTAATTCCTCCTTTCATTTGCTATAACACATATAGGTAGCTTTCAGCTCAGGAACTGCTTCCAAATGGCTGTATTTCACAAAATCACAGGAGTGTCCTGACTATGTACATCAATCTCTTCATCTGTTGTGATCAGCAGAACATTGGTGAGCCCTGTATCCAAGGATCACTTCCTCTCCTCCACACCTCATAAGCTATTCACAGCCTCCTACACACTTGATGAATGAAGGGGTTGAGTAAGGTTTGTGTAGGTTTCCTGAGCTCCTACTGCATTAATAGCCATTTTGATTATGAACCTAGCACGAGAAAAAAAATGAACACGATGTACCTCCATCGAGTTTTCCCCAAACTATTTTTTCCTTTTAGTTTTCTGTGTAGACCTGTGTGAGGTGAACCTGTCAGCTATTCTATTTAACGCTATGTTATTTCACTGAGTTTTTAACTGACACCAGTATTATTTTGCACAGATGGCAGTCATCATTTTCTAAATGTCCTGAGCTCCTATTTACTAAATAAGACGCCCAATTTGTATAAGCAGATTCACTGATCACAGAAGAACCACTTGTTTGAGTAAGGGTTGTGGCTCTGAGCGCTATGTGTTTCTCTTGCTTTATTTGTCAAGTCTTAAGATTAAGATTTGTTTTCTTCCGGTTATCATGTGTAAGATAAACAGCATGACATCATGCTGGGCGGCATAAAGATAAACAGCACGACATCATGCTGGGCGGCACAGTCCAACTTCATATTAAGGAGCACACCTGCACTACAGGGATTACATGAAGGAAAAATGCAGCTGACCTCCTCTTCCATACTTGATAAGCCATTATGAAGTAACTGTGTGGTTAAATTTTTAGACAAATACTAACAGATTTCAAAAAAAAATTATAAATTTGATCTAACTGCAAATGTCACCATTTTGCTCAGTATACAATGTTCAGAAGACTAACAAGTTAGTCACTGACATTTTCATCTTCTACTCTGTCCAGTTATCTTGCAGTTATTTCATATTCACCTCAACAGCCATTTTAGAAAACATCCATATGCTTTGAGACACAAAATCAGCTACTTCTGTTGATGAAAGACAAAGAGAAAGAATCTCTAGAAACAGGATGCTAAAAAACAATCGAACAAACCCTCCTCTAAAAGAAAAACAAAAAAAAACCGAAACCCAAACCAACTCCCCCCCTCTCTAGACACAAGGGTGAGGAAGCAGAGAGGGGAGGAAGTCTAATTACAGAAGGTTGAAACTGTAACAGACCTATTATTTCAGAAGATCTTAGCAGAAGTTGTATAAATATAAATTTCTAGAAGGCTTTCAGTGTGTAAAGATATAAATACATAATTCAATATATCCAAAATGCAGAACAGACAAAAAACCAAACAGAAGTCAAATCTTCAACACCAGCCAATAAAACTACTGCTGATAGATGGAAATCGCTTCCCACATCCAACTGCTGAGGCAGTTTCTGTGTCCAGCCAGCATCTGAAAACTCAAAGCCCATCCAGGAGCCAGCTGCCATGGACACGTGTTATTCCAACCATGCTTGCCCCCCCTCCTCCTGGCTGCTGCTCCCACCACTTTTTGTGCATCAGCACTGGCATGGCATCTCATCCCAGGATGCAGCCTGGGAAAGTTAAGCCATCAGAAATGTAACCCTGCCAAGGAAATAAAGCAGCCAGTTTTACACATTTGTTCACCTTAGATGCACTAGAGTTTGATGAAAACTTATTCATGAGGAAAGGAAGACAAAACTCCCCTTCCAGAAGCAAGTAGCCATTAGATAACATTAATTCTGCTGAAACACTTCAGTGGGGTTAGAGCAAACAGTAAGTGTGTTTGGGGAATTAAAATCAGAAAACTAGTCTTTAAAAAAGCGTGGCTTGAAATTTGAAGTAATATGCCCTAATTAAAGAACAGGCTGCAGGGTGTTAACTGCAGAATAGCATCGCAACAGGCTACTGGGCACTACTCCGTGTTATGTGAAAAGTTACAAGGAACTATAAAATTATGAACTTGATAAAGAACAAAGTGCGGGTGGAGAGAAACATGCAGCTGCTTGCCCCTTACAACACTGAGAACTCCAGCTGCTCATCAGTAGCGAATGCCTATGGTCTCCGCCAAGCCAGGGGCAGGCAGCCCGCTGTCAGGCTCCCCAAGCACTTCAGTCTCCCTGCCAAGCAATTAACAACCATCATCTACCAAACACAGAAAAACAAGCAGCTCCCTGGGAATGCTTACTGCACCAAGACAGAAATATAAAGAACCCAAAGCTGGACACTTTGCAAGAATTCAAGTGCTTCCTGCTTTTGACCTGGTTGGGGGGAAAAAAAAAAAAAAAGAAAGAAAGGAAAAAGAACAGCCCCAAAGAGCCTGATTTAAGTACATTTAAGGCCTTTCTGTGAAATCGTTCAAGGAACCTTCTTGTCCAGTCTTGTTTAAGTCTACCAGCTTTTATATCTTGTCCATAAGACACAAGAAAGTATCATCGTTTCACACTAACTCATCAGTTCATTATCATCTTTATGGAAGGAAAGCAAATACAAGTTGTCTGGAATCCAAATGGGGAAAAATCTTAGCCCTAAATTGTCAGAGATGACCACATTTCAGGAAGAAAAAAAAATGTATAATAGCTAGAGGTTTGTGCAACACATCTGAAGGATGTGCAACATTTCACTTCACAGACATTGTGAAAATGAAAGCAATTGAAGGCCCCAGGATAGGAAAAAAAAAAAGACTGCTGAAACCCAAACCACAGCTACCCCAGAGTGAGACAGCCGCCCACCAAGAGAAGAAAGTTTTGTACCCTCCATGGAGTTCTGTTCTGTGTGAGTGAGTTGAACTGGCTTGTGGATGAGACCAAAAGTCTGGGAAAGCCCCAGTAAGGGACTGGGCAACCTTTTGGCAGCAAATGCCCACTGGATCACTCAAGCAGTTCACAGAACTGCAGCCCAACAAAATGTTGCTGGCTTCTATGCAGTATTTACTGTTTTCCTTACAGCTTCAGGTTTTGGCATCAGAAGAAAGAGAATAAAAATATTCATTAAAAGAGGCGGATGCCTTGCATGTTGGGAAGAAAGTTTTCCAAAACAGCAAATAAAATCTATGAAATTACTCCTAAAACATAATATTTGTTTAAGGCTAAACATTTCATTTCTTTTATAATACAATGTTTGGATATATTCCAGTCCCTCTCTACCTTACATGACTGAACCCAGCTGTTACCTCCCCTTTTCTTTCTTTTTCTCTTTCTTTTTTTCTCTCTTTCTCTCTTTCTTTCTTTTTGTTAAATGTCAGGTCATGATTGTAAGGGATTTTTCACAAGCAACCAAATACCCTCACAGAGTGTTAAATATTTTATGGCAAGCTAAAGGAAATATTGTGTTTCCTGACTACCTATCCTCCTCAAGGTCATTGCCTGTCAAACTGTAAGGAACACAAAAGCACTAAATTTCCAAACTCCTAGTGTTCAAAGAATTTCATTCTTTTGTTTTGTAATAACTATAAACCCAGGGCAGTGGGGGAGAGATGGGGATGAGGAGCATTCCGTAACTGTTTTCAATTTTTAGTAAAGACTCAACAAATTCACTGGGTTTGTAAGCACTGATATAAACCATTAGACTGTCTGTTTATAT
This sequence comes from Pezoporus wallicus, assembly GCF_028554395.1. Classification (NCBI taxonomy): domain Eukaryota; kingdom Metazoa; phylum Chordata; class Aves; order Psittaciformes; family Psittacidae; genus Pezoporus; species Pezoporus wallicus. Next base: position 6,540,959 of record NW_026642179.1, on the reverse strand, counting down.
AGCACCTACCATGCAAAAGACTAACATAAGACTTGGACTGCTGCAGTCACAAAACAAAGCCTAGTGATAGTACTAATGAAAACACTTAAGTCTCTGTTGGATCACAAGACTTCTGGGTCACAGTATCATTAAACCTCTCAAAATGGCATTGCTTGAAATCAGTTTCTCCAGTGATGCTTTCCACCTGCAAGGAATATTACTACAAAAAAAAAAAAAAAAAAAATAATTAAAATTCTAGAGTTCCAGTCTTCAAAAAATATCAAGGCTCTTTTCTACATGTTTTCCATATTTGTTACAGACCTTCAGTACTTTGGAAAACTGCTATGCTCAGACACCTGGACACACTCTCAATCACACATTGTGATAGCAGTGATTAAAATGCCATGCGAATTTATACTTTCCAATAGGCACCGTCCCTTCAGGAGCGCTATTCCCCTCTTACCCAGTCCCCAGCAGTCTGCACTGGAAGGATTTCCTTCTGTTTTGGACTCATGGCAGCCAGTGCTTCAGTAAGCAACTCTCTACTTTTCTCACATACTATTTAGGAGTGTCCAGCGATATTTGTTAGCTCCATTTCAAATCAACACAGACTGGAACTACTTACTGTCACCTTTTCTAAGCCTACTGTCTGTATATCCATAGGTCTCCTAAAGTCTCCTAAAACATTCTGAGAAGGTGACATTAGGAGATACCTATATGCTATTCCACAGACTGGTAGAATCTCACCTCTTCTTACCCTTCAAGCCAAGTATTTGTGCCATAGTCTACTCCTGTATTAACTGCTTTCATACAGCTTCTAACTGGAGTCTGGGAAATATACTGACTGGAAAATAACATGACAGTGTAACCTATGTCACCTTAAAGCACATACAAATATATTTGTACTTTACATATTTGATCTCAAAAAAACCCAAAGATCACACCTTCACCAATATATTTAGCATTCAGAATGCACCATTATATATAAGTATACTGTAGACCTCTGCAAACTGAAATAATGCAAAGCAGGCCAAAGGGCAAGAGGGAAGATGAGTTGTAATACCAAAAATAGTACCACATTTAGCTTCCTGAAAATTCATGGGAGTTTGATGTTACATTTACAGGAAAAGAATATGTATTACAGATCCTAGAAAAGAGCTCTTAAGAGCTAGATCAATGAAAAAAAGTTTCCCACATCCACATGTGATTCAGGATACAGCAAAATGGTACATAAAAAGTGGGAAGAAAAGCAAAATCCCTATCCTTCTGGTTGATTATCAAAAGCTAAGGGGAAGGGCAATTTCAAACTTGATCATAAAAAAGATAAGAAGCCAAAAGAACTATTTTAAAACAAGTATCCTTTGTACCCAAGAAAAAAATCAGGTGCTCACAAGTACTAAGGTCAGGAGAGCTGAGGTAGAGCTATTTGCATGGATCTGCTCCAAATTTCTCTAGCAAATCTCTCACACTCACTCAGCCAGTGACTCTCTTCCCTCTTATTAGTCCCAGAGAGCTTTCCAGAGGAAGTCCATCATTCTGAATCTAAGCCTTCCATAGGTCTGTTTCAATCACTTCTCAGTGGAAAACTTAATTCAGAGTATTTACTATTGTATACTAATCTGTCCAGGATGGGTAAGTCTTAGCTTAATTTACCCAAGTTGAACTTTTCTCAGAACTAAAAAATATGCTCAAGTAAAACAGTACTTTTAACAGTATTCTTAAAAAGCCAGTTACAAGGATATTTCTAATGGCAAAAATCCAAATCTTTCACTGGATGGTGCAATAAAAGAAAACATTCTTTAATTCTGGAAGCTAATTCTGTACATTAAACGTAGTGTCAGCATCAGTTAAATGGATTATTGCAACAATAAAGCTGACTGTAAGTCAGAAGTGTGCACCCACTTCCTAAAACTATGAGAGATGTAAGTCTTAGGGGCAATGCTTACTTCTGTCAGTGTCCTAGAGAAACCTTGCAGCTACAAACAGCTCAATAAGCCAGGAAAAGAGAACACTTATAAACAACACAAAACTGATTTGCTTTTAAGAAAGTCTCAATTTGGTGAAAGCAGCGGCAAAACAAGCCAAAAGTAGTAGAGTTCTCGGTGGAGCAGATGTATCAGGCAAGCAGCTCAAGAGACTTCAAGCTAATTTACTGAGAATAGGAGGAAAAAAGCACCACAGCATTGCAGCTGTATTGCATCACAAAGCAGCTGGATGTTCACAGATTTATTTGCTTCAGACTAAAAAGTTTAACTCTTGGGGGCTCTGGACACAAACATCCCCCAGGTTTTGAAGAGATTAAGGTTTAACAGAAGCATCCCATTCAATCTTACCTGTTTCAGAAGTCATTGTTTATAAATATAATCCAGTACCACTGCCCGAGGAATTGATTTCACAATGGTGATAACCCTATGACAGGCTCACGTATGTCCTATTTACAACACCTCTAAGTTGCCAGACAGGACTTCTCACCAGATGTTCAGTATATGCCGACAGTTTACATGCTGAGTCTTTCACTTACTCTATGTTCCTCCTCTTTGAAGGAAAGCCTGTTTTGAGAGGAAAAACATAACCATGCAAACCAGTCCGCTTAGAGAAATGACTGAAGTCTGTTCACTATTAAAGAGGAAAAACAAAGAAATCTGCTTACGTAACCTACAAACTGCTGGAGAAAGGAGGAGGAGGAGGGACTACTGTAAGTTGTTTTGTCTAATGCCTCTGCTGCTATGAAAGTTTTGTCACTATTGAAATCAAACCAGTATCAAGGTTAAAGGACAAGTTAGTAAATTTCTCTAGTTGGTACTTTGTTCTATTCTGCCTTTGTACTGCACATTGCTCTAAATTTTTCTCACTGCATAATCTCTACTTAAATTTTTGCCTAGAATTAAGTAAATACGTGACACAGGATACCGGAGCAGTTATCAAAAAAGTCTACGTTAAAGAACTGCCATGATAACATTAGCAAATTTGATAAAGATTAAAATTCACTAGAATAATTTAAAATCTATTTTTGAATGGCATAAACTACGTATTGTACTCCAGGGTAGAAAACAGAGCTATTAGAGTGAATTCTGAACTGTGAAAATGCACATTTTTGAGAAGATTAACTGAAAAGAAAAATTACCGCAAGTAACTTTCTTTCACTGTTCACAGCTCTCACACCACGTGATCCCCGGCTCGCATGCTTTCATCCCAGCAGGAGAAAGAAATCCAGCCCTGTCAGTTCGGATAATATGAATCAGAATGTAGCAGCCAGCTTGTCATTCACTGCAGCTGAGGTCATTTTCAACCCCTGCATTGGTCCAAACCACAGCTCCCTACAGCCCTTTCCACCACCGGCCATGCGTGGTCCTCATATTCAAAGCTATGTAGAAGCACAGCACTGCAGAGCTGCTTTGAAGTACAAGTACCAAGGGTTACAGGGAACACACTTGCAAAACAATCCTTTGTTACGAATATCTGTTTTTCACTGAGCAGACAGCCCTCTGGAATAGGGCAGCTAATGACTTCCTTTCTACTACAGATGTTGAACAGAAATGGTATTGCCAAAAACAGTAAAAACAACTATTTTCCTCCAGTTATTTCAACACTTTGCTGTGTTTTTCTTCTTGAGATGAGCAGATGCAAGTTTTACACATATGGATTTGAGATCTAAATGGAACCCATTTTTTAGCCTGTTGACCAAGATTTGCACATGCTATTTTTTTGAGTATTTATTTTTAAACTGCTGGGCTAGGAAGTTGCATTTCCCCATCCTTGATACTCTTAGCGAGTAATCCCAGTCTCCTTAAAGATGCACACAGATTTCATTCACCGAGCTCATCAACACATCATTAAAACAAAAAATAACAGTAGCTGAGTAACAAGACTAAGAACTCCATGTATAGATTATATTTCTATTTTAACTTCATCCCCCCAGAACTCAAAGCTTGCCCCCTGCTTGGGCTTCCACGTGAAGTACATCTACAACAACATCTGTCTCCAGAAAAGGCTTTGCAGAGAAGACAGATTTTCTGTTCAGTTTCTCACATTTGAAACAAACCACTTTCCCCATCAGCCTGATCTGTCCGTCTGCCAGCCTTTCTTCAGCCTGGTGTGTACTCTTCCTAGTCCAGGAAAACCACTAATAATGCCCTTTACACAAATACATGACAAATTTTAAATTCAGATGAGATCAGTAAGTTTTCAATTTTCATAAACACAACACAGTAGGTTGGAAAACTAGGACAAATGGCTACAAAAGCGCACAGGAAGGAATTCTTTCAGATAAGCAGCTACAGAAATGCTAGTTATTGATCATTTTAAGAGAAGAGAAGGGATCACACAAGGAGAAGTAGGGGCTGGACGGGAAATCTAGTCTCCCTTCTGGGGAAATGTATACAGTAACTGTTACGAACTTTCTAACGAGGCATGTGGGAGGGATGACATCTGCACCTACCAGACTCAGCTTTCCATCCACTGCTGCCAGAGGCAGGGCAGAGAATAAGCAAGATGTCAGTTCTGACCAGCCCCAAAAGGTTTGGGGAGGCAACCCCCTGGCTTGCAACAGCCCATGGAGAGTAATGACAGCTCTGCTACCACTCAAGGAGAGAGAGGGGAATTTGCACACATGAAAAACTATGGACTTTATCTCATTTCCAAAGGAACAACACTGAAGCAGGTAAAAAGAGGTCAAAGTCCATCTTTAAAACACATGGTTAATTCCTCCTCCTTTTTAAAAAAAAAAAAAAGATAAAAGATTGTTTTCTCTCTATTTGATTAGCCAGCAGGTAAGTGGATTTGAGAGAGATTAAATCTGCTAAAATGCGGACATCTCATTAACCTATTCCCCTGGCTTCACACGAGTTTCACACTCAACTGTTTATTGTAAGAGCAGAAATATGCAAACTGCACAATGCATGTATAATATATAACTATAACTATATATAACTAGACTATATTGACAAATATTAGTCAAAAACTCATTGACAAGAGGTGCAGCTATGTCTTACCTGTCACCAGCACATGCCTATGGACTTTAAAGAAAAGTTTATTTAAAAATAGACTTAGTTTTAATACATTTCCTAAAAAGCAGATGAAGAGGCATTGATACTAGTTAAATAAAACTTCCATTAGTGAGTAACTAAAATCACACTACTAAGATCAGTAGTTACTGTCATTTAATATGAATAAAATAACTACACATACTAAAACCAGCATGTCTTTAGTCCAGAGACTTGCACAGCAGACTAGTTTTATGAACTTAACTTAAATCAAAATTATTGGGTCACACATGACTTCGTCACTTCCATAATTGAAAGTTTTTTACAGCCATCTCATAATAAATATATAGCACTTGCTTTGTTTTCCACCTCCAAGCACTTTTCAAACTAAGTATCATTCTCTTTCTCTCAGTGCCTCCCATATTTTGCAGATAAGGGGACTTAAATATGTACCTGACTCATTTGAATATTTTTAATGTGATGAAGATGGAGTTAAGAAGGAAGTCATGTGAGTACTATTAGGAAACCTGGAAAGCATTACTAAGTATTACAGAGCTCCATGGGCAGCATGCCACACTGACACACGCCCCCAAAACCAAACTAGCTCATGTGACAATGAATCACAGCCCAGCATTCAGTAGGACTGTCTTTAGCTGGCTCCTCCTTAGTGCAGACTCACTTCAGGCACAAAGTCTTTGAAGAGGTTTACTGGGATGCTGCATAAGGACATGGTATGAAGTTTCTTCAAGCTAGTGAAAGACAATGATTTTTGCCCCATCCAAGGGACCACTAATACTGACTGTTCATGATCAGTAACATATCCCCCTGGCACAGAACGTAGCATAAGCACATCTGTGCTTATAAGTTCAATATATTGGTGCTCCACACTGAAAGTATCCTCCAACATTTTTTTCCCTGTAAAAGATCTTAAGACATCTCAATGAGTCCAAGAGAGACATAAAACCACAACAACTAAAAAGGCACCTTTCACAGGGCTCCCATAAAGTAGGTGTTGTTTACTCGTGCTGCTTTCTACCCCTCTTCCTTCTTTACACCCCAGTAGTTCAAAAGCACAGTAGTTAGGGCCTGAGCAAAAATGAAAGCATCCTTTGTCCTTATCCCAAAGTAGTTTGAGGTGTTATTAAAAGTCTTGCTCAGAAAACCAACAGTGGCGTGCAGAGGGGTTCAGCTTGGCTCACAACAATTCTTAGGGCAATGTGATTAGCTATTGAGACACCACACCCCCTTGTCCCAAAGTGACCCCCACTTGTGTCAAACCTTCTGTGTTCTGCCCTTCTCATGATTCTTGGGAAAGTCTAAAATCAGTAACAAATGATTTTGTGCAGAAGGATGAATGGATAAAAACAGTACCTTTACAAAAATAAAAATCCAAACACACAACTCGCTAAATACTGAAATTTTGAACAGATACTTCCGTAACAATGAAATAAAACCCCAAAATCTGAAAATTCACTTTGGGGTGCAAGCAGGCACACAAAACAAAGGACACCTCTGGAACTGCAGACACGCAAAAATATACAATGGTCTAGGTCAAAATCTGTGAGAAAGCTGCACTGCCCCAGGCACGTGAAACAGGAACTGACCATCTGCACTTCCTACCTGTACCTGTTTGCTCTACCGAAACAATGACTATCCTCTACTCTCTTTTTGAGCGTTGTGCAAGAACTCAAGAAAGGCCTACCATGTGGTTTTCTGTAGCTTAAAGTATTTCCCATACTTAAAAATAATCCAGGAATCTGTGGTTCCCTTTTCAATTAATCTTCTCTGGCAAAGAAAGACTGGCAATTGTTAAAGGATTTTTTGGTTTTAGATGTGGGAAGTGGTCAAAGACTTTGCTTCTATCAACTGGGGTTGATTTGCCAATTCTCCTGTTTAAAAGAATGGCTTAACAGTTCACTCTTTCTTATATCTCCTTTATATACATATAGATCTGAATACATATATATATAAAATTATACATAAAAAATATAAAACTGAGCAAAAGCTTCATGTTATGATTTAGGCAAGAGAAAATTACTATTTATAGTGCTATCTATTCTATTACACTAACAGTTAGCAAACAAATACAAAGAGAAGACCCTCTGATCCTGTAGCTCTGCCTTTTGTGATACCGTCTTCATTGTTTTCTCCTTCCCATGCTTTCCCCCTTGAGGAGGCCGCTTTTTCAGGCCTCCCGCCTCTGCTGCAGCTGCTGCCTCTTCCCCAGTGGCAGTATTACCTCTGACTGTGACATTCCTGCTTGCCACTGCACTCTCTTGCCAGACAGGACATACATCTAAACCAGCAGACCCCGACAGTGCTAGGTCAGGAGTCCAGCTCTGGTGCCCACACCGGTTAAGGACCCTGTTGTAGCTGTTACCACAGAAATCCATACCTTTCTTAAAGGAAGGGTGGAGAAAAAGGGAAAGGAAAAAGCTTGTTACCTACCCTGACAGTGTTGTGCCACCCATCTTTATTCCCCTTCACAGATTAAATGCATCACTTATTTAACACCTTTGCAAGAACATCTTAAGAGCACAGACTCATTTTCCAGTTAATTTATATTTTGGTCAAACACATACAGCACACACACATATACCCCAAAAAAACTCCACAACTGAAGCCAAGACGATCACCACACAGTATTTTCCTTACGTTCAGCAGTACAGCAAAAACCTGAACATATAACTTGAAAATTACTCCTGCTACATTAGAAATCCAAACAGAACAAAGACTCACAAGTGAAATAGGTCAGAGTGCATGACCATGATTTTGCTTTCATATAAGAAACAAGATTGGGCAGTGGTAGATATTAAAAGTTAAGTACAAATTATTCTTGATTTGACTTCATAAACAACAACATGGAAGATTCACAATAAGCGCCAGGGTGGACTACATGAGTACACCACACGCTCTAGACAAGAGCATGCAAACCATAGTCAGGGGAAAAAAATATAAGACTCAACCAAATAAATAAATGAATTCAAATATCCTGCTTTCTAAAAAGAAGCAGTAGCAAGTTTTTGTGTAACCTACACAAACCTACAGTAACTTACAACAGAAGGCAACAAACACACAGTCCCCACAGCTCCGGCATCAGATTCAGGGATCACCCATGTCAGAAGATGCATTTGTGCAACCGTATTCTACCAGCTACTGGAAAACCTACGTCACCATGAATTTGTTGAGTCTTTTCCTGACTTTGTCCTGTTAGGGCCAATTTAGTCTAGTACTTACAGGATAGTCAGGAAATTGGGACAGTCATTACTAGCCTTTTTCCAGTCCCTCCAGCCTTGTGTATTTCAAGCACCCAGAGAAAAGTGATAAAAAGGAATTCCTCAAATCAATTTATTTCAAAAAAAAGAAAGGCAGCAATATAGACAGTGGTGACAAGTAAGAGAATATAGAAAGTTATTTCAGCTTTTGGTGCCATAAGAGTGCAAGATCAGAGACAGCTATGACTCTGTTTTACGTAATAAAGGTGTGTGGATGGTTAAACACAGCCTTCACAAAGACGACATCAGAACTAATGAAACTATAATTTCCTCTAAATTATTGCTATCCATACCCCAGACCTCATCAGCCAGACAGTAATAGCTTTTCATCATTTATTTTAACACAAAAGCAATCAATAGGCTTTTTCCCACAGTCCTTTTACTGCTATCTATGAACTCTGAAAACCTAGAATCAGAGATGCCAGCTATAAAGCAGACACAGTCAAGTTTCATTTTTGTCTTTCCTATTGAAATAGATTCTACAATGCCACCCAATTTTGCGATAAACCGGATTAAAGTGGTTTCAATGACCTACAAAGAAAATCTTTATCTGTCAAAACATGACAAATAGACTACAGTATCAAAGAACTGTAAGCAGATCACATCGGATTGAGTGGCTTTTCCCTCTCATCATGACTGTGTCCTGTGCATTGTTTTGCACTGAAAATGTGTAGTATCAGATTACAGGAATATCACACTTCTGTTAGTTTTGTGGATCATTCACACAAGCTGAGGACATTCCACAGAAGACACATACGTACACAAAAAACCCCAATTCAGTTACCAACTGAAGTTTTACTCCTGAGTTAAGCAGCAAGCAAAAAAGCATTCTACATTTTTCAGTTTTTCAACAATAAGAAAATTTTGGAATATTCTCAGTCAAACCAGAGAAACACCAGCCAATAACACAAGTAACATCAGCAGTAAGACAAGTCTGGAAGGTCTAACACAATTGTTCAGAAAGACTGTATTTTACAATCAATAAAATCAGCTTTATAAACACATGCACACATACACAAAATTTGCAAGCAGTAATTATTCTGTTATTGCAGAAACCAGGCCACAGCTTGCAGAACAAGTGGTAAAATATGGTACAATTGGTGGGCAAGATGCTTTAACTACAGCGTTCTAGACTTGTTTTTTAAAAAGAGCACTTACCCAGAATAACAGAACACAAGCAGAGGGGTGCAGCACTGCTGACTTTAGTAAGGGTTATATTAGACATTAGCAGTTGCATTTCAACTCTCAAGTAAAGCTCTAATTCTATTTTATTTTGGCTTATAGCAGCTATCTTTTAAGATTTGCTTGTAGCAGCTTCCACAGTTCAAACTGACTTACATACAGAAATCTTTACAAGCCAAGGGACTAAAACACTTGGAAGTTGCATTATAGTCCTTAAGCAGGTGTCCAAGTCAAAATACTAACATAAGGCTCAAAGCAATGGTATGAACAAGAGCTACTGAAGAGAACAAACATCGGTATTAGTCATGGAAACTACCCTGGCACATAGACCTGCCAGAGAACTATTACAGCTGTAAAGAAAAGTGGCACAGGATCTTTAAAGAAAGGCAGCAGGTAATCTTATATTAGCCTATGAATCATTTCAATATTTCAGGGAGCTTAACAATACTCAATCATGTTGAATGCAAGTAAAATTAGCATCAAATTATTTATTCTAGTTAATAGATCTCAGTCTTAATGTAACTGCTGCAAGCATGATATGGGAAGCCATCAAAGTATTTGGAATTACAGAAAAGACACTTCATGTTTTCATTCATCTTCCTGAGCATCTGTGACCTCCTTAAGAAAGGGAAGAGAAAACAAAACAGAACAAAACTACTTGTGTAGGAAATGGAGCAGGGCTGTAGAAGCAGACAAGAGATGCTGTGACTGCGAAAAGATACTAGGAAGAAAAATTTCAAGTCGTGCCCTGCAGGAATAACTCATTACAGAATCAACTTGTTCTTTCAAGTAATATTACAAACTCTTGAGCTAATTTTCCCTCTACTACTCAAACAACAGCTATCTTTAACACCACTCCAGGGAATACACCACACCACCCATGGTGCTACTCAGTGCCCGCAAAAAAAAACAACACCTTAACTGCATAAGAGACTGGAATTCAGGTCTTCTGAAGCTTCAATCCCCACTTTACGAGCCTTTGGTTAAAAAGCTTGCATAGTACTTTGTTTCAATCTTAGGTATCAAACTGAAACCAGTTATTCAGAACTATAGCGACAACACTACTTTATTGGGCAGATGAACATAGATATTTTTTTCCTCATCTCCAATAAGTGCTGCTATAAGTGGAAGTGGAACAGACAAATTGAAACACTGTTTAATACCAGGTTTAGTTGCATCTATATGAACTTCATGAAGGTAAAGTGCTTCTGCAATGGTGGGAAAACCACAGTATCAAAGTACAGTCCAAAGGATACACAAGTCAGTAGATGTCTACAGATAGTCAAGGACAAGCATAAAAAAACCTGCAACGAAGCACCCACCAAAGATCAGCAGTTGCAAGGGCACTTATACTAGCCACCTGCCAGGACTAGCAGACTATTCTTTCGTCTGATTCAAAATCTGGCTGCTTTGGGTTCCCTTTCCCCTGAAGCACTGGAGACTGGTTGTGGCTCTTGAGTCCAGGTAAGCATCATGCTACTAGTAGAGTTCGTTTGTCATTTGCCTGCTTAAGTGTCCTGCTAAGAGGAATGACTTCAATGCAATGACTTCAGTCTTTCTTGCTCAGTTTCTGAAGCATAATTTCTGAAGCCACATTTGGTTTTGGTCATTTATTACAGTTAAATGTTTTGTTTAAAGTTTGCTTCTCATAGCCAATAACAATCTGTGATTCGCAGTGTACCAGAAAAGTCTGCTGAACATCTCAATGAGATGAAAGTTACACGGCGGCTTGTGACTGAGGGCTTAGGGATAAAAACCACACAAAACCCCCTCAGTGACCAAATGGCTCCTTCCAGTCCCAAGCTAAACATTTCCAAATATACCCAAGTACTCACTTTGCTCAGATACTCATCAGAAAGTAAACGGTTCCCATATCTCTATCAGTCCAAGTATTTTTTTACTTAAAATGAACAGCTAAGTATTACATATAGTAAGGGCAACTGGATGAACTGGGGAAAAAATACAAAAAAAAACAACCTCAACAACTTAGAAATAACTCCACTTCAAGCTATTCTGTTGCTGGCATACAGTCATCTATCCTTGCCCTGTTCTTCCCCCAGCTGTGAACAAGGATTACCTAGAAGGAGTGTTTTCTGAAATCATTTGCAGAAAAGCTCTGAGTCTTCAGGTTCTTCAACTAGACACCTCAACTCGAAAGGACAAAAGTACTTCAGTACTAATGCAAGCATCTCTGGAAAATGCTTAGAAAACCTGCCACAATTCATAGGTTTGTCATCAATCTACAGATTGCCAGTCTCTCACATTTAATTACTCATAGTCTCACTGCAGCAGTTCAGAATGGTGAATTGCTTCAGAGCAAATTCAACAAATTTGACATTTTCTAAGAGGTAGTACAGCAGTTTCTAGCATCGTGAACAAAAGTGTTAATGCCTGCATTTTATCCCCACCCATACAAAGCATAAAAGACACAAGCAATTTTACATTACTAAGGCCCAGTGAACAGACCAGCAGCAGCAGTGCCTGTGTCAGCAGGTTTATCCTCCCACATCCAGCGCCCCGAGGACTCCATTATTTCATGGATGCTGCAAAGAGAACAGTTTGTAAACAGGCACCCGGACTTTGCGAACAGTTGGCCCTTCAGAGAGAGCTGCAGGCATTAACCTTGAAATAGCCATGCTGCCGCAAGGAGAAAGTACAGAGCCTGGGCTTGCTTGTTTGTTTTAATGTTCAGAATACGTAAGTAAACAGCAGTAAAAAAGTGTATTGAAAATTAATCATATTTAAAAACTCTGCCAAGTAGCAGCCTGAATACAATGTATAAATAAGTCCAAGTCATGTCAAACAGCATTCCACAGTCATGTGTCAAGTCAAAAGCAGAAAGACTTGTCTGTTTGAAGAAAACAATTGTGATCATTTATATGTGAGCTAGCTTCCTATAAATTCATTCACGATTTTACCATTTAATGGCAAGTTTTCTGAAAGCTTAGTATGTACAGACATTATAAACAAGGTTACCATAAGCCTACTCTACATTAGCTTGTATTTCTAGACACTACTTAGTTGGGAGTTCATTCAAAATGTCTTTTTTTGCTAAAACGATGTACCTAAATTGAACTGTATCTCTTAAAAAAACCCCACAAGTCACTACTCAGTATGACCCCTCACCTCTGCTGGCTCCCAAAGCTTGCATTTTTGAATAAATCTCCTTCAAGAGAGCGTGTAGCAGATTACACTGACCCTCATTTGTTTGCATTAAGCATAAGCACCAGAGCCACTTGTAATAATCTACCAAAGATTAAAAAAAAAGTCTGTTAGAAAAATAATCATTGATTTCAAACAGACATCACAGTTCCTCTGTTACATGGAAATGTGATGTCTACATGAAAGGCCAGATGCTCAAATGGATTAAAGAATGACTAGCCTTTAAATCCTGCATCCGTAAATCAACACTGACCTAGTGACCTGAAGTAAAATTTAATAAGGAAAAAAAAAAAGTATTCAACAACCACATATAGATCATTCAAGAAGGAAACTAAAAAAAAATAAAATAGTTTGCTCAAGACTATTTGGACATTTACACAGTGCTCTCCAGCGAATATACTAAGCTGGAGAATGCCAAATGTAAAGTCCCCTATTTATCCTTGAAACTGGCTTAGCAAAGTCACTGGAAAAGCAAGCTTCTCAGGACACCACCAGCTAGCAATCAGGAGAAATCACCTCTGGAAGGAATATACAAGCCATTACCTTTATGTCAATATGATTGTTGCTGTCTGTGAAGACTTGTCAATGGGCCAGTAATTCATGTCCACAGCAACAGCAAATTCTTCAGGTAACATCTGCTTTACTAAAAAGAGACCAGGAAACAGAAACACATTCCATACTAATTACAGAATAACCTTGGCATGGTTGCCCTTCCCTCCAGCAAGGTTCAGCGCAGCATCTGAAAGGTGAAAGTCTAATCTCTTTTTAAGCACAAAAGCCAATCGGCCTCCTGCACTCTTTTTAACAATGCAACTACAGACCTGAAACTTGCACACGTGAACAAGTCCACTGCAGCCCATTAAAACCAAGTTTTGCATGAATCACCCACTCGAATGGCAACACAATACTTAAATTCTGGAGAAAAAAAGGGGTTAAAAAACCCAATCCTTTTAATTACAAGATGATGCATCTTTCATTAAGAGTGCTCAAACAGTTCCACCAATGTGCAAGTCTGAAAGGACTTCGGGCACATATACCAGTCTCCCAAAGCACAAGAAGAGCCCATACACCACAAACAGTTAAAATACTGAAAGAAATAAAAACACCACCTCAACCTCCCCCACACACACTTGTGCTCTGCACCAAGCCTTGGAAAGCGTCTCATAGGTTAAAACTTTATCCTAGTCAAATATGTTGTAATTGTGACTTATTAACTCCATTGGTAACTTTCTTCCCAGACTCCAAAGCACTGGCATTTTCAGTGCATAAAAACAGAGGGCAGGTCTGTGGATTTAAAACTGACAGAGTTTCAATTAAAGGCCTCTAGTAGTGTCCTCCTCTGTACCAAATAAAAATGGCAGTCCTGGCAAGAGGGATGCAGCATAAAAGCTTTATTTGAAAAGGGAAAGCCCATACATGACAAAAAATATCTGCTGAAGTAATATTTTGTCTATTTGGGGTACAAAGAGACCCCTCGTCAAGTGCACACAAACATTCAGTATGCATTTACTATGAAAAACATGTAATACTCCCCCAGCCCCTACAGCACAACAAATAATCTCTTTTATAGGACACAAAAGCCTTACAAGCATGCATTGCTAATTTTATTTTCTCTTCTCAATGAAGTCCTGCCATTAAAAACCAGTCACAATATTTGCACAATATCCTGAAAACTCATGTGAAGTCTCCGTACAATTAAGCTCCATAAGAGAAAGTCCAAAATGTTTGGTCAGTTGGTGAGTTGGAAAGAGGGGCAGAGGGTGGTAAGAAGAGTGGAAAACTGGCTCCTGCATTCCGCCTCCCTTATCACTGCCTTCTCTGAGCAAACTGCAAAAAACACCCTAAACATCCATTGTATCGCCAGCACCGTTTGAACATTTCCCCCTTCTCTCACCCTACATGCCAGTACGAAAAACAAACACATATCACATACAAAAAGAAATCACTCAGACAAAAAGCAATCAGAGTGAAAAGGCATATAAATCAAACAGATTTGGCAGCGAACAGCATTTCAGAAAGACAAGAGATACGAATTGCTCCATTTGTGTCAGCTTGCCCAGTTATTGTTCTGACTTACTACTTTAACGACCCCAAATTAAACTGCTTGAACTGAAACAGACAAACAACGATCTTTAAAACACAATTACACACACACACACACACACATACACACCCTCTGAACAATGAGCATGATTTCAGTGGTGCTACCATCCTTAAATCAAAAAGCCACTGCACCAATTAAAAATTACATGCATACATAATGAATTTAGGACTGACCTTGCAAAAAGCTTACTCCTCTTGGCTAAAAAAACATTAATAGTTTTGGTAAAATCCTTTTATGTGCTTCTCCAGCTAGCTAATTCCAGCCTTCCATTAACGCACTCCATTGCAGATAACTGCCGTCAGCACACGCTCCCCTGCTTTTGCTGGTTCCCAACCCAGCAAGGATAATCACATTCCAGCAGGGAGTGAACAGATGGCAGCCTCCATGGTAACCAGTCCTCCCCAGCTAGTGGTAGCACTGGGAGACTCCCGGGGACTGGGCAACAAGCACTCTTTGTGCTTCAGCCTCGTAAAGCCTCAGTGAAGGGAGAGCCAGCTCCTAGTGCTCACTGGGCATGCCTAGCAGGTGCCTTGCCTTCGCCAGCAGGCAAAACACCTTAACAAAAGCTTGCAACCAGGTTTAACCTTGAAGCTGCCTAGTCCCACGTCACACGGGGGAAAGACGCACGCTAAGATGGAGGTGAAGCTAGTGAGAGTTTTCATTTACTGTTATAACGGGGGGGGGGGGGGGGGAGCCAGAAAAATTAGTTGAGGCTTGTTTTCCCCCTGACAAAATCATTTTCTGAAGGCAGGCTTATTTCACCTGTATGGGTTTAATTTCAGCACGATGGGAACGTTTGCTGCCTGATCTGTACCCCCTAGATCTTGAAATTGCTCCCCTCAAGAACACTGTAATCTCCCAACGCAGCTTCTCTTTAACAACTACATAAAACCTTGGTTTTGGTTTTAGGGCTTCTGCCAGCTTATCTGCTCCACATCTGCTGAGACCAACGCTGATTCAGCAGCAGGCAAAACCACCCTGTCTCTGCTGCATGACCAGGCTGCCAGGGGGGTGTGTCTGGAAAAACCTTTTTTTTTTTTTGCTTCAAAGCTGTGCCTGAAACTACTGCTGTCACTGGGCCAGATCCTGCACAGCCACACACCTACACCAGTGGTGTGCAGCAAAATTCCCACCAGCATTATCTGGAGGGGAAAAGGAAGTGGTTTTTCAAGACCGAGTGATAATGATCTTGTCTGCAAACCAAAAGGAGCTTTGAAATAACACATTAAAGCTTTAAATACTGTCGAGTTAGTTGCACAGGACCAGATCTCATAAATACTTAAGGCTCGAAACACTGGGTATACAAAATCATGCGGCACAGGAGTCCATGGACTAAAGACGCATTCAAACTTTCTCTCCCTCACTCTCAAAACTATGCAGCACTTATGACTAACAGTGTGTCAGAAAATTGTGGGTAATTTTACTTAAAGCTGAGCCAAATTTGGAAGTTCCTACATGCTAGCTTAGGTTTAGTGAATTATTCTTTTGAGAAAGGGAAAATTATTTCCTTTCTCCCTCAATGGCACCTTTGATCTTGTAGCTGGTCCTGCAGGGCAGCATTTGTTCCTGTAAAAGACTGAAAACCCTGTGCTGGAACCCAACGTCACAACAAAGCCTGTCTTTTCATGAGGGTGGCTCCAGGCACAGAGCTCAATAATTTTCTTCCACCCCTCCAAATTTTCAGTTTCCAACATCCTCATTGCATAAGGAAGTTAGTTTTGTTTCACAGCAAGTGCAATGAAGTTGTTCTCAGAATCATCTAGGTTGAAAAAGATCTTCAAGATCATCAAGTCCAACCACTAACCCAGGACTGCCAAGTCCACCACTAGAACATATCACTGAGGGCCTCATCCACACAGTTTTTCAACACTCCCAGGGACAGTGATTCCACCACTTCCCTGGGCAGCCTGTGCCAATGCCTGACTGCAAATTCTTACATAGGTAAGAACTATTAAATTGCCACTATTAAACTGCCAGCACATTAACACTGGAAGCCTCTCAGATTACTGCTGACAGTGCTTGAGTACTCATAAGCCATACGAGAGTCCTCACCATGGGAAGTGTGGCAGCTGAAGAGGATCCAGACTTCGCAGAGCTCACAAGGGTGCTTGTGGGTACCAGTGACAGGCATGGGATTAAACCCAGGTCTGTCAACTTCCTCTCCAGGACTAGCAGATCATTCTGACCCATGCTGCTAATTTCAACCCATTTTCTTCCTCTGAGGAAGCAATTTTGACATCATCAAAAACTTCTTGAGCAATCATGGACATCACAATCATCCACCAGCAACATGGGTAAAATAATGGAAGGAAGGAAGATACCCAATTTCCTACTTAACTTGACAATTGTTAATAATAACAGCTTTTCAGTGTTTAAGCATTATGAAACACACCAATAGCAGTCCTTGGTTTGTCTCCTAAAAGTAAAGACTATAACTCAGAAATTAATTTTAATATAGTAATAGATTGTCTGCCTTGTCAGAAAAAACAACCCAACTGTAGCAATTACAATTCTTGGCAAAAAGAATGACTTCAAAATTACAGGGATTGGAGTTCAGTTACAGTCTTTTTTCTTTCATGAAAGAGACCTCCTACAAAGTAATTTTCTAGATTTATGTAAATTCTAACTTTATATTTAAAAAAAAAATATGTTTACTGAAATATTACAAGCAATTTTGGCATTGGAAAACTTGTTCCAGACACAGATAAAACTCCTTAGACCATCCCACTAGATGTACCCATTATAGGAGGATCGCTAGCAGAATGAAAGGCATTCAGAACCCATTTCATCTTCTTATTTGGAATTTCTTTACTTTTAAAGTCTGATTTTATACAGATACAATGCAAAAATTTTAATAAACTACATGGAGCCGCTATCACACAAAGAAAGGCGCAATGGGATGCACTGCAAATTTTGATGAAGGCAATAGCTAAGTTATATGGAGCAACACTAAAAAACACTCTGTACATCTGACATATTTTATTCAAACTGCTTGAAAGAGAGAGAGCAAAACAGCACATCCAAAATACTGTTGATGAGGAGTGGACAAGAGAAAGAAAACTTAGCCCTCTCCCCTTATTTTCCGGCCCAGTCTGAGCCTATCTGGAGTTTAAGAATAAATTGGTTTTAGATGGAAGATATTAATGGAAAATAAACATCATCTTGACATTCTGAATTGATTCCACTGAAAGGATTGTCTTTTATAATGATGACACCACGTGCTTCAGCTTTTTCCATTCATAGCTCCTCTTTGATAGACCAAGATTTGGTATTTTACTTGAGTCACCGGATACTCAAACTGGGCTTTAGAAATGTGTGGTTTTCATATTGGATATGTTGGGGTTTTTGGTGATGACCACTGAAAATCTGTTCACTCAAGACAAGTTACGTGAGTTTAGAATAAGGCATATTGACAGAAGTTAACCTTCATTCTATGCGTGAAATTTGAACGCTTTATTTATAAAGCCAAACAATTATAACGCATCTAGGCAATCAACATCAGGCCTCACACATAATTGCTTTTGAGCTCGTGCCCATTTCTCATACCTGTTTTTAGAGTTCTACTAAGACAACCTTGTAATTCCTGAAAATTGTACCAACTGTACATTACTGCCAGAGATAAAGCAATACAATAAACCATTGATCTGCTTGCTCTGTTACAGTACCACCTTTGTTTCTAAAAAGAAAGCAACTTTAATATAATATGTATGCTTTGCTTTTAATACCATTTTGTATTGAGGAAGTTCATTTCAAGGGAAACAGGATGTCTGCATTTTGAAGACTGTAAAAAACATTCTGAAAGCAATTGTAAGTGCTGAAATCTGCAAAATTCCAAGATTTTTGTGATAAGCACAGAAGGACTAAAGCTTCCATACTTAAAGATCCCTTTGTATGACAGAGATGGTCTTACAGTGTTACCTCAGACAGTTTTCCTAAATTAAAAAAATACAGTACTTTGCAGAAGGAAAGCAATGAATTAAGCCCTGCAGATAGCAAATGCTTCCTCAGTGGCACCTGAACAGATAAAAAGCAAATGAAGACCTCATGCCTGGTGAGTTGCACTCCCATTACTTCCCAAACATTTTCAGTCCCCACAGTTTTGTGTTAGCACATGTTTCCTCAGCATCACAAGAAACAAGACTATGGAGTTTCTTCTTTCACACAGTGCCCACATAGCCTGGGAGCATGTGCATGCTAGGCGTGGGAGAAGCATCTGTTTTGTTCTCACTCTCACGGCCACTGTTTGATTAAGTGATGTCTATGAGTGAGTGATAAACCTTTCCCTTCCAAACTCTTAATGCTTACAAAAGTGAAATTCACAGCAAGGAGAAGAGCTGTCTCCTCACCAGTTCAATTACATGGACTGTCTCCATCCATTGCAGCAACCATTCTTCCAATATCACAACAGCCGTTTCTGTGGATATTTATTTTTTGCACCATCGCTAAAGGATACTGAAGAAACACAGACAGAGCTCATACTGGACATCTTAGTGATATATTTGGTGCACCAGCCTGAAAGTTATTCTTTCTTGATGGGCAGTTCTCCAGAATAACTTTCAAGTTATGAAATTAAATGCCTTATAGAACTAGAAAAACCAAGACTTCTACTGTTATGTCTCCAAAGAGAGTTATTTTCAGATCAGGAACAGCACCAGTCCAATACACTCAAACACCTACTCCATAAACTGGAATTACTTTAGTTTCCAAATACTTTATGGCACCTCACCCACTGAGCAGCATCAATAGTGCCTCCAAGTTAGTAACGCCTGCAGAAAAGGACATTGTTTTTTCTTTAAAGCAAATGACAAAGTATATCTAGAGCTATTCAGGCACATTGATTAATATAATTTTAAAGCAAATTATGTGAAATGTAATTTCAAAAAACTCCATCCATCCATAGGCCCTACATTAGAACTGCTCTCTCTAGTAAAGAAAAGCCTCTTGGAAATTGCTGACCACAAAGAAACAGATGGTTAAAAGTATTTTTTTGTGAACACAATTATTCTTATGTCAATAGTAAAATGTAGTGTACAGAAGAATTGTTAAGTAAAACAGGGGATAGCACAGGCCACAGGCTTCCCTGAGGTGGGTACAGCAGCTCAGGCCTTGGACATAAGGCATGAGACAGCTCATATTGGTGGTAGCTACCCAGAAGTAAGAGGTCTGGAGCTGCTTTTGCAAGATGTGCATGAACGGAAAGGGAGAGCCTACATCAAAAACATCAAGGGGCTTACGTTCCAACAGCAGACAGTAATGTTTTTCCAACTACGACACTAATGTTTTTCAATCCATCTGCATTCGAAAAAGAAAGAGGGATGATAAAAGCAGAGCTGGACTTCAGCTGAAAATTCACTTTGTCAAGGTACGACAACTCAGTTCAGTGTCTGGAAGCATCTAACAATAGGGCACAGCAACCACCAGACATGCCTGATTATTTCTGCAATCACACAGAGCGTTTCCATGGAAAAGCTGCAGCAGCCTAGGTTTGACATTCAGTGTCTGACAGCTGAGCCAGCCAAAGCTCAGAGATGCAAGGCTCAAAGAGAGATTGTAGACAGCTCTTTGGATGTGGTTCTGAGCAAAGCAAGTGTAAATCCAGCTGGGGGGAAAGCCTAACCCCAGGGACTCCACCTTGTGCTCTTTATTTACCAGTTAAGATCCCAATGAAAGCAGAATAGACATCAGAGTAGCACATGGGTGGGAACTATGGCCACAGGACTTTCCTTTCTCTTTAGGTTTTACTAAGGAGTTTCTGAGAAGTCTGGATGAGAACTGCAGGGCTGCCACTGGGTTGGACAACTCCTGACAGAATTTCCAAACAAAAGAGAGAAACGGTGCCTCTGGAAAATGAATAGTGTGCACATTCCCTCCTCTACAACATAACCTTCAATGAAAACCATGAACAGTAAGAGAGTAAGAAGATGTAAGGAATCCAGGTAACCACAAAAAAATTCAATGTATTCAGTGTGCTGGTCTCCTCCATGCAGATACAGGAAATTATTGTACTTCATCAGCTAAACTTGGGAAGAAAAAAATGTTGTTATAACTCCCAAATTTAAATTCATGCTTCACTGAGGTAATCTGAGGTACAGCAGGAGTGGTGGTATTTGAGCTGTACTAAATATTACATCAGCAGTCTTGTGCTTTAGCCTGTTGCAGGTGGTTAACTTATTAGTGGCAAAGAACACAGAAAAATTCTTAAAATCCATTTAGCAGACCCACTTATATAATACACACTGATTTGATGTAAATCCCTCTTCCAACTCAACAGTCACTGGTTTCCAAGATCTAGAAACAGCTGTCAGATCCAATACAAACACTTTTCTGACCAAACAACAGATTAGTTTTATAAAACACCTTGCCTTTTCCTACCCTGAAGCTTCTTCAGCAGACTGACAGATCAGCCCGCAGTAAGCTGTCTAAAGAAACCAGGCTCAGGTATTTGAGCAGGCAATCATGGAGCATGCCCCATCCATGCCCACAGCTGACAGCTCCACTGCCAAGCAGAAAGAAAAGCAGAATTACAGGATTTACCGGTAGCTGCCAAGACCACAGCACAAAAGCTACAACTTCCACCTACCTCCCATGTTAACTCACCCAAGTGAGTTAACTTATTTACAACCCAAATTTATAGTTCCACTTAGGCCAACAGAAATTACGTGTTCCACTAGAGTCACCCAATATATTCCTGTATTTGTTTTGTATATATTTCAGTGGCTCAAAGTTCTTTTTGCAGTCTATCTCCTCCCACAAGGATGAGCAACCAGTTTCACAACTGAAGAAAAAATAAGGTTTTGGCAGAGACTGTTCACAACAGTCTGATGAGTACCAGGGGTCTTGGTCACAGTTGGGGCTTCCAGGTGGACCCATGAGAGATATATGACATTAGAGGCATAGAATACAAAACCACAGTTCCTCTCTTTTTCAGATTATTTTCAAAATAAGCAGTAGACCCAGTATAGCTTATTATTGTACAACATTTTACTTGCAGTAAGAATATCATGGAGGATTGTATTATCATCATCATCATACAATACAGCAAAAAGAGAACCATATCTTTGAAGAATGTTATTCTTTTGCTAAAAGGAGAAGGTTATTAGCATATGGGTCACTCCAGTACCTTCAAAGATCTAGACTTCACATAGTTTGTCTTTAAATTGCAGAAGTACTTACAACACATAAGGATAAGGGCAAAAAAAGACATCAGCATAAATCAAGAGATACCTACAGACTCCTCCACATTTTGAGAACTGAGTAATGACTGACACATATATGTACAAAGTAGAACTAAAAAAACTGATCTTCCTCTCAAAAAAAAAAATTTGGACACACTTCTGAAGTTCTGATTGTCTTTGCTATAGCACTGGTGAGCTCACCAAGTCAAAACCGTGCAGTTCAAACAGGGATAATACAATTTGTATTCATAGTCTATAAATACAGTGTCCTCCTCCAGTTTGCCTTTACTTACATTTTAAACAGCTAGAATATAGACATGCTAGTAGAGATAAGTATTATCTAAGCTTTACTTCCAAGAAAACAGAACATTTGGTGATGCACTGCTAGCTAATGGTGTGGTTAGGCTGTAGTGACACGCACCACCTCCCTCCCATCCGTAAGTCTCAAAGATCATCACTATTCTCAGACTGCATGTGACAGTAAAATAGGAAGGAAAGGTTAGGAAAGTGTCAGAAAACAAGTTCAAATTTGAACATAAAACCATTGCGTGCTGTGAAAAAGGTCACAAGATTCAACTTCTCATTGTGGGGATAGCTGCCTTGGATAAACACACTTATGTTCTGCTTCCATTGCTGTTCAGTAAAACTGCCCTTAGACCCTGACAGATGACTTCTCCTTACTCAACAACAGCGAGAAACATGCTTTCTTGTTGATATTATCAGAAAAACTAGATCTAGACTATAGAATGCATTCCTACATAGACAAGTTTGGTCACAGGTTACTAGAGAACTTACTTGATTCTTGCTGTCTATAAGCATATCAGCCACAGGCCAGGATGAGAAAACTATGTATATCTGTATTTTCAAAGATTTCTGACACTCTTTCACAGGTCATAAAATTACTTCAAAACCAGTAAACAATTAAAAAAAAAACAACCAAAAACCACAGGCAAAAGAGTTCTACTTACAGCTGCCCATGCCTTATATAGAAATGTCATCACTGTGAGCAGAAATCCTTACATTCCAATGTGTTTGTGCAAGTAACTACCCATCTAGGAGACAAATCTTAAACTGGACATAGAATGAACATTATCAACTCATTATATAGCAACGGAAGTTCTGAATTTCATAACAGACCAACATTGCTCAGGAAATAAGCAACAAGAAATATTTCAACACATACCAGCAGAAGATTGTGTGAGTGGGCACTTAAAGAAGATGTTTTGGGTGTTTTTTGGTTTTGGTTTTTGGTTTTTTGTTTTTTTTTAAGAGATAGAAACCTTACTGTCAAGATTCGCTTGACTCGGTGCCATCAATAAGAAGAACACGATAGCTATGTTCTGTTCCACATTATATAAGCTATATTCCAGTTGCATTTTTAAGACCTTTTAAGAACCTTCACTTCTTAAGAAAATAATGGGCAGCTCTGGCAATGCAGAATGGCTGTCACTCAAGAAGAGTGAAGAACTAGAAATACATGAATAAAATCAGAGAAAAGATTTGCCTAAGTTGCTTCCACTTGCAGTCTCACTATTGTTTTCATAATGCTAAACTGTCTAGTAGTCAGTTATTTATTATCTTCCAGTAGCAGGAAACTCGGAAACACATCAATCTTATAGTTGCACTCGGTGCTCTTCCATTTTTGCTTCTCATCTTTGTGGCCTTCTACTGCTCATGTTTGAGCCATGCAAAATTCAGCATAGAAGCATATAAGCACTGACTGCCAAAACCTTCTGACTCTTCTGCATTGACTTTTACATTTACTGAGGTGGTACTACAAAATTTTCAGGCAGAATAAGACTGGACGTTTTCCAGCATGCCATAATAACAAACCCATATGACAAAATCCCCTGGCAGCTAGAG
The DNA here is from genome assembly GCF_028554395.1 of Pezoporus wallicus. Taxonomy (NCBI): domain Eukaryota; kingdom Metazoa; phylum Chordata; class Aves; order Psittaciformes; family Psittacidae; genus Pezoporus; species Pezoporus wallicus. The sequence continues at coordinate 6,517,237 of NW_026642179.1, read as the reverse complement.
GTGATGCCAGCAGCTTTCTTTAGGAAGTTTTCTAGGCAGCGAGATACTTGCCTGTCACACTAGCCACTCCATGCAGCTTCTTTAGAAGTTTCTGAAATATTCCACTGCTCATTTTAGGTACATTAAATACAGAAAAAAAAACCCAACCAAACCCTATTCCAACAGATTTCCAAAGAAATAAGGTGTAAGCTGTGTCATACAAACCACTGTGTGTCTCTTACACACTTCTTCCTTTGAAGTGGCAATGTGTGAATCCCTTTATAAGCACAACTTATAGGCATCATCTGTAGAAAAGAATTACTTGAAAAAAAACTAAAACAAAAGACAGATAGAATCATTATCTCTCAAATATATTAGAAGCCCCAACTCCTGGCAACAGAAGAATAATTATAACCAATCTGAGGTGCCACATGAAAGAGTTTCATAGCCCTCATATTGGAAACAGTTTAAAATCAAGCAAATAAAAAGGCAAAACCTTTTACAGTGGATTTGGGGGTTTGTTGTTTTTTTTTTTGGTGTTCTTTTATTCTGAGAAATTACTGAAGACTTTGTTAACATTCATAATAGTAAGATACAACCATAATGAAAAACAGAAAAACAAAACTATAAATGCTTGCAAAGTCAAAATGAATTTCTCCATACATGCTAAAGGTCCTTGCAAACAGTGCCCTTCACAAAGAGCTGCACTAGGAAGACTCCAGTAACACCCACTGGAGTACCTCCACCTCAAACTGATTTTTTTAAAGACAAGAGACACTATGAGCTAAAACAAGTGGAGCTGCTCTCTACTGCACTATTGCTTCATGGAGCATGAAAAATGTCATATAATGATCAGTAAGACAGTTCTAGAAATACGTGAATGGACTATACAGTCCAATAATAATTTTTCCAATACTCAGCCCTGAAGGCCCTAAACCTAGTCCATCCTGGGAAGATGACTGTGGAAAGACATCATCATCATCAAACACACTACAATTACCTCAGCCTCATAGAAGAGAAAGAAAAAAACAGCCCAGCCAGCCAGTTCAGCTATTTATGAAGTTTTTTAATGATTCTTCCCTAGAAAACCATCTGATCCTACCAGCATAAGTCAACCACTCTCTCATTTCCTCCTAACGTCTAACTGGCCTAAGATCCTTATCATTCCCAGAGAAAATGTTCAACAAAGCAAAGTGCAAGGTCCTACATGTGGGTGGGGGCAATCCCAAGCACAGCTACAGGTTGGGCAGAGAAGTGATTCAGAGCAGCCCTGCGGAGAAAGACCTGGGGTGTGGGTCAATGAGAAAACGAACATGAGCCAATTTCAGTGTGTGCTCGCAGCCCAGAAAGCCAACCGTATCCTGGGCTGCATCAAAAGGAGCGTGACCAGCAGGTCGAAGGAAATGAACCTGCCCCTCTGCTCTGCTCTCCTGAGACCTCACCTGGAGTATTGTGTGCAGTTCTGGTGTCCTCAACATAAGGAGGACATGAAGCTGTTGGAGCAAGTCCATAGGAGGGCCAGGAGGACGGGGACTAGAGCACCTCCCATACAAAGACAGGCTCATAGAACTGGGACTGTTTAGCTTGGAGGAGAGAAGGCTGCATGGGGGCCTACAAGGATGCTAGACTCTTCATCAGGGACTGTAGCAATAGGACAAGGGGTGATGGGTTAAACTTAAACAGGGGAAGTTCAGGTTAGATATAAGGAAGAAGTTCTTTACTGTGAGGGTGGTGAGGCACTGGTATGAGTTGCCCAAGGAAGTGGTAAATGCTCCATCCCTGGCAGTGTTCAAGGCCAGGCTGGACAGAGCCTTGAGCGACATGCTCGTGGGTGAGGTGTCCCTGCCCATGGCAGGGGGGCTGGAATTAGATGATCTTAAGGTCCTTTCCAACACAAACCATTCTATCACTCTGTGAAAATAGACTTTAACCATCACCATCTCTAATGCTGTCCATTATCTCACCCAGAAACTCTGCTCACCCTTTCCTTCAAGCCCTGTATCTGTAGGGGCTTATAATATATAGATATAATAGTATCTGAAATATATAATAGTATCTATTCAGTATAATAGTATCGGTTATATATCAGTATAATAGTATCTGTTATATTATCAGTATAATAGTATCTATTCAGTATATAATAGTATCAAGCCAATTATGAATTAAAATTACCTTTTTGGCCACGTTGCTTCTACCAAACTCATGTGACTTTAACAGCAGACACACTGAATTATCACACTCCCTTCCTGCAATTTCAGTTAATAGAAAGCTGCACTTTAAGGCATGGAATTTTATCCTTTTTATTTGTGTGTGCGTGTGTGTGTGTCTTCAAATAGTCTATTTCTATTGCTTCAGTAAATTGTAATCTAATTTTAAGACAATCCCATGCTATGATGGGACAGAATACAACAAAATCTGTAGTCTGACAGGTTTCAGATTCAGCTATTAATCAGTCAGTCTCTTCCGTAACAAGTAAAGACTTAAATAAGCTTTGAAATTCATACATGGAAGCTACAAAATGGAGACAGAGCACCCTAGAATAGAATTTTAACTACATTGTCCAAAACAAATAATATCCAAAATGCATCCACCACTCAAGTCAGAGAATATTTAGCACATCCAGATTTAAGACAATTGTCAAACTAAAGGCATCTATAATTGTGATTTATCAAAAGTGATGCTAAAAATGGATTTAATACTTCAGCTGACTCAACACTACACAGAGGCAGTGGAAGGCTGCCAAGCTGACGTGTACACAACATACTTCCTGTACATTTACCACCTCTCTCTAAAACAGCAGTTGGCAATGAGAAACACCTATGTTGCTTACTGAATGCAGGGAGAGACTGCTCAACATTTTATTTCAAAAAGGAAAATCCAACCATTTTGTTTTCACCAAGTGCTCAGGAAACACTAAAGAAATAGCTGAAAGATACTCTAGTCAGAGTTATTTAGACTATGAATAGACTGTAAACCACAAGAAGCCTCAGTCTTCCTCAGCAATCTCTCTGGAGACTTGAGGGATTATGTTGTTTAGACTTGGGAGAAGAAAGATCTGAGAAGTTCTCTCAGGATACACAGGAAGCCTACATAAGTACAGTACACGATGGCAAAAGACTTGCTATTTTCCCTTCTGCCTTTGACAGCCTATATTGAAACTGAATATATATTCACTGAATGAAACTAAATTCTGCAAAGGGCCTGTATTTTAGGAAGACTACAAAACTCTAACCCAAAATAAGCAAAAATATTTTGTGTGTTCAGAGGAATTTTTCCATGTTCACACCACAGCCTCTACCTTTTCCAGTGGAATAAGAAAAAACTATGTTTGATTATATTCAATAAACATTTTTAATAAACAACCAAAATAAATAAACATTCTCTCTTTAGATTTTGTTGCTCATACACTACGTCACAGCTAAAGAGAAGCTGCTAGAGAACACTGACATGTACATAAGCTCAGAAGTTTGTTTTCATTTCAGAGAAGGAGAAGTTTGGTTGGTTGGTTTTTAAACCTGTAAGCAAGTCAGGTCCTGCAGAGTTATTATTAATCATGTTCAAATCACATCAGGTTGTCAACATCTGATTGTCCTTAGAATTGTACATTCTGTATGTGTCCCTCTGAATTAAAATGATTAATTAATTAGCAGTGGCAGCTCATAGGACTTTCATGAAGCAAGAGCCACGTCGACTGGAAATAGCTCATAGAGCTAAACAAGTACAAAAGCTCCTTAAATTTACTTCATGCCAAGCCCTTCACACTATCTACAGTACTATTAAGCAAATACACCCTGGAAATTTGTTTTAAATTTTTTTTTTTTAATACAGAAGGGTTTAGGTGATCAATACCATTAAAAAAACAAACCAAAACAAAAAAAAACCACAACCACACCACCAAAACAAACAAAAACCCCCATACTACGAAAAAAAAAGATACCAAATTCCATTTGGGTCCCTCTCCCTTTACTGCTGATTGTGAACAGCTGCCCGGCATTTTGCCAAGTCCACGGCCACATACACCCACCCATGACTCTGATTCACCGTTTTAGAGTGCAAACATTGCTACTTATTCTTTAGCTACTTCCTAATGGTTTTATGGTTTAGAACATCCTCATCATGACTCTGAAATCAGTTACACATGAAAAGATATATTGCAGCCAGAAGATATCTGTGGTATACACTCACACCTTTAAAAAAATTAGAAATACCTTTATAAACCACAAAAAAATCCCAACAGGTCAGCTTTGCCTTTTCCATGGATTTCCTTGGTTGTTTCTGTACAGGACTCAAACATATTTATGGCATTGCAATACGTCCAACACATTTATGAGAACAGATTGCTGAGCCCTTCTATCAACTACCATGACTGATGGGAAATGAGGGAGGGTACATGGAAATGATGACTCCAGGTTTTACAGAACTGAAACTATTTTTCTGTATGATGATATTCTCATAAAAGACTTTCAAAGCAGATGCCTGAAGCTGGGCCATCAACTAAAAAATCAAGCCACTAAATACCCAGACATAGCAGGCTTGTATTTGAGGCTCCTAAGGAACCCACTTTTGCAAGATTTGGATTCTGGAGTGCATCATCATCTTATCGGGCATTTTACTGTATACCTGAACACCTGGAAGGAAAAATGAGAAAATGACTGTTCAAGAAGAAATTTTCTATTGAGTCTATAGCTCCTTCGGGACAGATGATCACAGTAACTAAAAAGACCAAGGAAGATATCTCAAGGTAAAATGACACATACTATATGATATTTTCCAGGATTATACAACTGAATAACTTCCTTACAAAAGAAGAAGAAGATATGGAAGGTAAATGTATCCACAGCAGAAAAGCTCTTGCAGCCAAGGTGCTGAACTAGAAAGAGCATGAATCATGACCAGAACACTGCATGGTTTCTTTTGCTATCCAAGGCAAAGGAGTATGTGGGGTTTTTTTTGGTTTTTTTTGTTTTCTCTGTTGGAGGCAAAACTACTACTTTATCTACCTTACACAGGACAGAAGCCAACAGCAAAGACTATTTCAGTAAGGGCTTTTTCAGCCCCCTCCCATAAGGCTGGAAAGGAAAACATCTATATGCTTACTGCAGACTCACATCCCTCTTTTTCAACTGCCTGTTTCTGCAGCACTGCTCTCCAAACACCAGCCTTTTCTATTGCACAGAGATACTAAAACTTTCATTTGCCCATGATGGAGTGCATGAGGTTTCTCTCCATCTGTTTTTCCAGCCTGACAAAGGCCTTCTGAAAAGCATCTCTATCCTACCCTTATCAATTGCTCCCACTCCATTTATTATCATTCACAGACTTGCTTCTTTCCATTTTCCAGATAGATAGTTAACTACAATATGGAACAATATCAACCCCAACATTAACCCAAGAAAAAAGGAATTTCTCTCCTTTCTCTGTGTTCCCGGCAATAGCTGTAATTTGGCTGGCCTATCAATTGACCAGTGTCCTCCAGAGGACTACTAAAATCACTTTGGGAACCAGAGCCATCTCCAGGATCACTGTCTGACCATCTTGTCCCTACCCAAAGGGCAACATTCCAAAAAAGTACAGCAGGATTAGGTGGCTCCTCCTCCAAGCTCAAATACCACAGTTTAACACTGTGCAAATTGCTTTACTCTGAGTATAAAGTACAAGAATGTCATCAGTAACTGTTAGTCATTATCTTTCTTCATCTGCTGAGTTTCAAGTGTTCTAAGTTTTTCCCTGAACTGTTTGTGTTCATGACAGAAAGAAAACATAAACAAGAAAGAGCCAAGAGCTTTGCAAAAACTGGTTTTGTGGGTTTCTTTCCCAGAAGGTCCTTCAAAGAGTTTAAGAGTTCAGTAACTTCAGAGAAGGGAAAGAATTTTTACATATTTGGTATATGAAGGCATGGCACAACTATTTGTAGAAAAATACATGGACCTACTAAATGTCAGACTAACATGTCAGGTTTGGGTTCTAAGATAACAGAAGGGTATCCAGGACAAAACTTGGATGCACTGTAATGAGTGAAGGAACTACTGTATTATATAGTATGAATTTAAAATGTCATATTCCATGACAAAAGAGAAAAAGTCTGATAGTAAGCTACTGAATTACTTAAAAAAATCAAAGTTTAAATTCTTTGGCTCTAGAATGAATCCTGAACACTCCATGCAGACTTCTGTGTAGGTAACTATAGCATTAATATCCCACTGAATATGAATGTACAAGGAGGAAATAACCATTAATTACTTCAGGCTGTGGAGGTATTTATAAAGCAACAAAGCCACTCAGTTCTAGATGGCACTCACAGTGTTTTTAAGCAGCTACATGAAGGGGAAAAAGAAGTAACCCAGGAATAAAAATAAAAGTCAGACTTTGTTCTAATATGAGATGGAGGAAACTGCTTTCCCATTACAGGACAAACAAGTATCATCAACTGCCAGACACAAAAGGGAAGAGGAAAACAACAGGCAAACTTGCCAGCCTGGGAAAGCAGTAGTCAACTGCCAAGGATCATTTTAGGGCTGCAGCTGCTTGTCTCTGCCAAGTTTAAAGAGTTAGCTATTCTAAAAGTATATTAAAAAAATGCCACGAGGGATTTTAAGTACTGACCTTGTAAGGAAAAATTCCATGGAGAAGAGAGAAAATTTCCAGGATACCAGGGATTTCGTTAGAAGTCACCTCGTGATTTCCCAGGTTCAGCATCAAACCAGCTATTCCAAAAATGCAACCAATGTTGCTTTTTTCCTGCTCACATCCCTACCCAGGGAGCTGCCAGTCTCCCATGTGCCCATCTGAATTCAGCTCCACACATCCCACTCCAAAGGGAATAACTTCTAGACTGAGAATGTTGCTACTACTATATCATCACAAATCTATTTTTACTGAGTGATGCATGGTGTTTCTGGGAAGACAGCAGATACAAAATTTCTCTCAGTATTTTAAGATCATTCATTTACAGGGCTCTCAGCAACATTATCTTTTGAGATTTTAGAGATGCATTGGTTATAAACATGTTTCCAAGTATTTTAGGACTTAAACATGTTAAATCTAGTTTAAAAAAAAAACAAACAAACCAAACCAAACAACTAAACAAAACAACCAATCCACAAAACCAAAACAAAACCCAAGAAAGTATCAAGGTTTTCCTGGCAGAACAGTGTGCTTGCAGCTAAACTATAAAGTATTATTGTTTTCAGGGGTGGGGCTTTTGTGGGGTTTTGAGTTAGTTTTTTTTAAAAAAAAAAAACAACCCAAAACTCTGTCTGTATGGCACTGATATCAGAAGTGACGTGAAAGATGATCAAATTACCTTTGCAATATTTCTGAGAGTTTAACAGCAACGGGAACCCCCTCAAACAGACGATGAAGGAAGAAGTGATGTAAAGGTCCCCAAACAAATGAAAAAAGTGATTCACTATATAACATGTGCACTTAGGTTTCAAATATATCACACACATCATCAGCTAGAAAAAAAAACAGCAAAGGCAGGTGCAGGAAGAAATCCAGATCCCCAAGTACAGTGTCATGTCCTTTAACACCCTCAGACCCAGCTGACGCTTATTTTAACCATTCAAGACAGGACATTTATTCCAGCCTTTAAACCTTCAGCAAGAAGTTTTGCTACCCTTTCTCTTGAATCAGAAGCACCTGAATGCTCTAAAATTTACCAGTTTTGAGGGAACAGGCAGATGTAATTTTGATCCTCTGTAATTACAATGGTGCCCAGTGCCCAATGTGTGCGGGGAGCTACTCCGCATGTAAGGTGATTATTTACCAGAAGATCAGATGACTAATATTAGGTATTGTTAAAAAAGCTTAAATATCTATGTAACAAGCATGGCAAAAGTAGAAGCCACTGGAAACCACCCACCTTATACTAAAAAAAGGGCATAATTCTACAGCTACTTGACAGTTATTTTACAGCATTTCCCTCCACCATTATCACAACAGAAGCAATCCAATCACAGTTATTGTATTTCACTGATGTTTCAGAGGCATTAGGATGGCTGCTGCTTTCAGTGACGGTCAGACAGATCTCTAAGGCAGTGTACACTTCCTGATGAAAAAGCAGCCAGCCAACAATTTACTTTTCTATTTATGGAACAAACAGGCCCATGAAACAGGAACCTCAAAATCCTATGTCAGCCTAAAGAATCATATCCAGCAATGGAGAAAGAGAGAGAAAAACTAAAGACATAACAGGACACCAAAGATATTTGTTTTAAGTGCAGAGTGTCTTCACAAAATTTAAGAGCAATTTTAAAACACAAAATAAAATTTAACATTCACACTGTCCAAGTCAGATAAAAAACCACCTTTTTAAACAAATGATGTGTTTCTTACCCAATCCTTTCCTCTGGTACAAATACATATACAACAATGGCATTTAAAAGTTCCAGTGTCAAGATGTGAAAAAGTTCAAAGAAAGTTTATCAAGTTTAGAGTTATCCATCAGACTGCATCTTCCGGAAGTACAAGGATAAGAATACATATCTGAAATGCATTCAAGACAAAGAAGAAAGCTTTAAAAATAAACCTAATTACACACACTGCCATTGGTTCACCAGTTTAATTTTTACTATTACAGGGAGATAAACTATGATTCAAGAACATTTACTTACTTTAAAAAATAAATAAACAAAAAAAATAAATGGACAGGAATTGGGTTTCAGAAAGAAATAAGCTGTTTTCTCATAACAGGTGATCACTGGGAGCTGCCACTACATAAAGACTTTATCAGAAACAACTGGCATTGCAGTTGCAGTGCTGTGTACCACAGTCTTTTACCCTTCACAAATTCTCACAGTTACAGTGCAGTCTGAAACAAACACATGACTGTGAGCTTTTTCTAGGCAATGTCATTAGGATCCTAAAGCCAAAGACAAAAATTCACAGGAAGATCTTATTGCAGTAGGGAAAAGAGTACAGGACTAGGACTTCATGAACTATGGCAGAGAACTCACATAAAAGGACTTTGAATAGTCCCAGGAGGCCAGCATGTCCTGGGTTTAGCAGTAGCAGTCAATTTTTCTCCTTCTTGATGCTGGTACAGCACTAGAAACAGCTAAACCCAGGACACAGCACCACCTTAGCAGACTGACCTTTCTGGAAAGGATACCACTGGGGGAGGATTAGAGGGCCATTAGCTGAAGGTAAAGTGCACACCTTCTACAACAGCCTGGGGACTGGCTCAGAAGCAACTGAGGTGAAGTATAGAAACTGAAACGTATTGAGTGGCAAGTCTCAAAACCAAATAAACTTGTCATATTTCCCATTGTGTGTAAACTGGCTAGAAACACAAGAATGTTAGAGCCCCACATGATTTATTTGGATTCTGGTAATAAATAGTATACAAGCACATTTAGCTGCTGCATTCATTATGCTTGCTTTCAAACCCAACTTCAAAGGCGAAAACTTACTCTATACAGAAAACCATCAGACTGTCTACATTCTTACCTACTCTGATCATGCTATCACTTCACATGTAACACACACACGCTCCATCCTGCTCACACCACAACCTCCACAGTTTACCAGCCCATGGAACAAGGGGTGGAAGAATTATGGCAAAAGCAACACTTAAGCCTCTTGAGAAGTCCTTGCTGAGCAGATTGCAGATAGTACCACCCCCCGTGCTACACAGGACTCTTAATTTACAATCTACTTAAAACCTGCATTGAGGTTAGAAAGAACCTGCATTTTCCCTTCCTCTCCCTTTTTCCTTCTTAAAGCACACTATGACTGCAAACTCCAGCTAACAACTGTGGTGTTTGCAGTTTTACCCGAGACCACTGCAAGCTCTGCAGTCATGTACCCACCTAATGCTGAAACAGTACTTCTGATTCCCTCTCAAAGTTAATACATAATTAAAAGGTGCTTATTACTAAGAATTTTGAAGTCCCATTTGATCAAGTTTACAAAAGAAGTGAGTATAGGATCAGCACAAGTGGACATTTTTACAGGTTTTTGAATGTGGGTGGTGGGTTTGTCCCAGTTACTTTAGACACACAAGAAGCAGTTTAGGATGATAGGAAAGGTTGGGGTTTGAGGTTTTTTTTTCATAGGTTACGGTCAACACTTCATCTAGAAACAGTAAGTATATCAGTCAACCAGTTTTTTGGATTTAGAAACCCAAAACTGAACTCCCTCTCCTCCCCCTATGGCTGACTTCTGCAAAATGTACAGAACTGGAATTAGTAATATAGTTTTCATATACTTTCTTCTAAGCAGTGCTATTTCGTGCTCAGAACATGTTTTTTCTGCTGTGTTCCCAGAACCCCTACAAGAACAGAAATGCTCTGTTTTTAAAGCATCATTTTCTTCCCTCCATACTTCAAAGCCCTGTAGAAGTAAAAGGACTTCATGGTTTCATCAAGGCAGCAGAGAGGAAGCATCTAAATAAGGCTTTTCATCTGTCAAACAGGACAGATAGACCCAATTCTTCAGTCATACAAGACTTGTGCTTTGAGCTTATGCTTTCCCAAGCAGCTGCAGTTCTAGTTGAGTACTGTAAACAGATTTACCAGAAAGAGGGAAAGATAAGCCTGAACTGCAACATTCAATTTTGGTGAAATTCAGTGTACTCAAAAGCTTGACTTCCTACTCTTTTTCTCTCTCTGGTTGTACCAATGTAAAAGATACTTCTTCTCCTATAGCCCCCACCTGATTGAACTCATTACCCTCTATCTATGAGCACAGAACTGGTATTTGGAGTAGACCCCACATTAGGATCAAGATCACACTACACTAAGTTTAGTGCAGAGAACATAAATGACTGCAAACATCAGAACATAAACCATTTACAAAGAAAGCCATTGAGAAATACAGGTCCAGAGCAGGTGAACCCTGCTAAAGTTTCTATGTCAATCTTGTAAACACCACAGCAAATAAGTTCTAAGTACCTGTCAGATTAGGCTGGCAATCTAAAGCCCACCACCAGCACCAGTGCTCTGGCACTGTACAACCTTGCAACTGTTAAGTTAGAGCAGTCATGGTAAGTCACTTCCAAAAAGACTTCCATTAAAATACTAATAAGATTTTAAGTAGTCACTATTGTCAGGATTGAGAAATAAAATATTTTCAATATCTGAAGGTTTTTTTAAAGCAGTGAATCCATATACACATCAGCACAGTCGGGCCATTTTGCTTTATGTGGAGCTGCTCTGGGAGTACTGTGCTATACTGTGACCTAACTCAGCACATTTATAGGATGCTGTAAGAGGTTCTGAGAACAGCCTTGATCACTACCAAATTATGCTGATAAGCATAACAAGCATAATTTGAAGAAACAAAATTAGGGCCTTTTACTAGTTTTTCTTCCTCACGGCAGCATACCTACCCTGAATAAAACGGGTTAAAATTATTTAGTAATGCTTCACAGAAGGATCCCCAAAAGTGTTCTCTTTCATTTACCTTGCTCCAAAAGGAAATAAGTAGTATTTTTCCTCTTTCATGGGAAAAGGAGCAGCTCTCCATCTCTGGTACTTTCTTCTGTAATTGTGGAACTAAATAGCATAACAGAGACCTCAGTGACATGTTCTTCATCTTAAGCCAGATTTAGAATAGCCTTAAAATAAATGCCATGCAAAGATTCATTTTCTAATAAAAACCCTTTCTCAATTTTTGATGCTGGCAAAATTGCTTTGACAGCTCCAATAAAGAAGAGGTTACTGCAACAAGCAGACTCTCCTGATCACCCCACAGAAGTTGGCATCCCAGGAAAAAAGTGGGAAAACAGTTCATGGGGAAAGAAAGGAGTGGCCAAAATGCAAATTCAAGGGCAGTAACATGCCTGGCTACTGCACAGGCATGCCATACAGTTAATGGAATTACACAGTAGTCTTTCTCAGAGAGGATTTTAAATCACACAAAGAATTTCTAAAGCTTGTCTGCCAAACACCTCATATTTCATTTATCCTTACACAGCAGCAAGCCATTCAAAAACTAAATGCCCCTCCTTCAAGTTATGAGAAGTAAAACGCTGCTAGAGTGATCTATTTAAGAAAAATCAAAGCTACATAAAAAAAAGGAAAGGAAAAATTGTTCCTAAAAGGCAGCTACTGGAGCTTTTATATCCCACCAAAAAACCTTGGAATTGTGCATGCACATAATGCACCCAGACATAGCCCCTGCAGTCCTAAGTGTTTTCCATTTTTCCTGAATAATTTCCAGCACTTTTAGAAAATAGGTTATTTATTCTTAAAGAAAGCATGCCAATTACTCCATGGATGAGATGAGCCATGCAAGCAGACAGCAGCTGCTGTAGCAGGTCAATAAGGCACCACAGGAAGGGCAGTGTTGGTTTTTCTCCCCTCAATGACAGATCACAAGCACTGCCTTCATTAACAAGTATTGACTACCCTCTCTAATTACTGCATTCTAGACCTTACATTTTCACTGTAGCACAAACCTCAGCTGCCTGCGGATGCCATTTGCCCAAGTTAGATTTTTGCTTTTACTGACAATTTACCACTCTGAAAAGGGGCAGGCAAACCTTTTTTATAGATTATGTGCTTCTGTTGGATTTCCAAAACCAGCCACAATTCCTAAGGATGTACTTACTGATATAATCTGAAAGATTATGTACCTGAATGTGTTGGCTTGCACGCCTAATGTTAGAAATACAGCTGCAGGATTTAGATTTGTAAACTAGTGAACTGATTTTCAGAAGAGCTGAAACTCAGAACCTCAGAAAACCAGGTTATTTAGCTACTACATTTGTACAGAAAATCCTGGCTGTAGAACGGAACACTTTCAACCCTGCTTTCACAACATTCTGATTAACTGCACTTTTGCTTTCCCGAGGCATGATTCGGAAATAGATAATCAATCCTAACTCACTACAGGCAGAAATTTAAAAGGCTATTTTAATTCTGAATAATACTGTCAGCAGAATATAATACAGCTTAACAGCCCCCCCCCCCCCCCCCCAATGCTTATAGGTAACAAATCCCTATTTATTTGCTTAAATAGCCACTACATTAGCTAAATCTATGGAAAATTATGACTCTTGTATCATACCCTTCTATTCTGAAGCACTTTTGTCTACTTACAGTAATTTATTTACTTACCAGTGAAAATCTCTGACAGCATTTGCTAAGAAATTATGGATTCACTTCTCCTTAGGTCAAAAGGTATTTCTTTCTACACCAAGCTGACTTCCTGCTCACACCCTCAATGTTGACACCCGGAGTGGCTGCACAATATACATGCTGAAGGGCTCGATGTCTTTCATTTCCTTTTGTGGCTTTTAAGGCCAAAACAAGAGGGAGAGCTTTTGTTCACCAGAATATTGCTCTTTTCAGTTACTTTATGAATATTCTGGGTTTTCAAAGTGAGAGCTTTAATCTTCCCATCTGATATATCCTTTCCTTTGCTCCTATCTCGGGTTGCACAGGAAGATGGCAAGGACGAACACAAGCTCAGAACACTCCTCCTTTCTTACTGTTGCACTGTGCATGAACAACATATATAAGTGAATATCAAAAGCCTGTCTGGATTAATGGAAAGTACACTACTGTACTTGCCAGGAGAACATCTTGTTAGACTGCATTTCATCATTCCTTACAGAACAACTTCATTGCCTGTTGGATATTATCTATCATTTCTATAGGACAGCTTGAACTGATATCAATAACAAGTGGTATTTTTTTCACTTGTACCTGAGGGCAATGTCTTTTTAAGGTGCCTGATCATTGCTAGTTTATCTTTAAAACAAGGCATCTACACTGGAAATGCTTACAAGATTGTCATAAATATGCCTTATCTTACTCCAGTTGTTTAACTCAAGAAAGAAGTTATTTCTGTAGGAGATCCAGGACATAAAAGAGATCACAGATTTCAATTTTTTTTTTGGTTCCACAAGTATTATTTTAGTAATGAGATTGTATAAACCAGTTTTGCAATAGCCTTGCTATGCTGAAGCATCTTGTATTCATTGTGTACCAGGTCAGTGTTTTGAAGGATGTCTCCTTAACACAATGCTGTTAAAGCAGTCTCAGTATCAGCAGAGCAGTCCGAAAGTGATAGCTAGCTATGTAGTTCCTGTTTCTCTAAACTTAATAGTCTGTGGTGTGAAAGCACCCTAAAAATATATATTGAAACATCACCTTCAGTCTTGTGCACCATAGTCTGCGTGGTTTATACAGCAATATGAAGCTTTAACACTTACTTGTCCAATAAGCTACAGGTATTAAATATTAATAATTAAATATTGCATTAAATACAATATAGTAGCTGCCTCCTTTTTTTTTGGAAAGAGAGGGAGGGCTACTACTGATCCTTTAAGGTTTCTTTTGCATAGAAGAGAATTCTGGAGACAAAACTATATTCATCATACAGACTATGATAAATATGTAAGAAAAATATTTTATCAAAGGAAATATTTGCAAAAAAAAAAATTTGCAGGTGGATGATCTGCTCCCGAGATGAAAAATACAAATATGACTGAGAACATACAAAGGAAAACATCTCAGCTTTGAAGAAATAAGCTGTAAAGTGTCTCAATCCTTTCAAAACTGTATTACAGCTATTCAGAACTGCTTGAAAATAAAATCAAAATTTAGATGTTATATTAGCAACAGACACCCAGTATCTGATCAAAATCTTGGATATCTAGAATAAGTTGGTTTGGTTCTTTTAAAAAATTAAAGCATGAAAAAAAATGGTGTTTGGAATATCAATACTTTTATTTTAGTGGAACGAAAAGTACTGGTTTTCCATTTCATGTGAAAAATACCCCACAGTTCTCACTTGAAATCCCAGAAATCTAACAGCAGCCAGCCAATCTCCAACTGCAGACAAATAGAGAATTTCAGTCTTGTGAAATGGTCAGCTCACAGTGCCACTGATCTCAGACTGTTCCATGTCATCTAGAGAATTACAGTCACCATACTGAGGGCTACTGCTGATCACTCAGGATGAGGATCTAGTAAAACCAAGACTGACTTTTCCAGTCAGGTTTGGAGTGGGCAGTGAGAGAGATACTTGGGATAGATGAAGTACAATTTTTGAGTGGCTTTAGTATAGTGGCATGCTTAATTCAAATCCACGATTCAGACGGTTTGACTAATTTTGGACATGATATAGTACAGGATCCAGTGTTTTGGCCTACAATTTGACAAAATAGTCCTCGGGATCATTTGTTGTTATTTAGATGGAAGCACACTTGGCAAGTACATCTGCTTCTTATGACCAAAAAAAGAGAGCCATTAATTTGTATGTAATTTCTTGGTAGCTGCTCAGTTGTAAGGAGGAACAAAAGAGAGAGTTGCTGAGACATTTATTTTGCCAGCCATCAGCAGATTCACTGACAAATTCAGAGCAGGACTCACTAAGCTTTCAGTGAAGTCTCTAAAGGCAACTGTGAAGTGCTAAATTACACAGAGGCTGGGAAAACGGAGAAGGTGGTTTCATTCGCACTTGCTTTTTTTGTAAGGGCATCTATTGCCACAGAAGCAGAAAGCAAAACCAAGTTTCAGTAAGGTTTCACTATTCGAGATAAATAACTGCACTCCAGACATGAAAAGGATAATGCAGGGATTATAGCAAAAGGAATTCTTACCACAAAAAGGTTAAGGGTCTTTTACCAGCAATAATCATCTTTATTTATTTCTATAGGCAGTTTATCCTCAATTCCAAATTTTTGTCACGGATCTCCAGCTCTATGTTAGCCACTCACAAAGAAAGAAATATGAAGGTGAATTGCTGTTCTTATTCTAGAATTTGAACTCAGGATAGAAAACTAACGTGCTATAGTACTGCTAAATGTAACCATTCTATCATTAATCATAGATTAACCGGTGAAAGAAAGAGACCTTTTGAATTAAGTCTGTGGAAACAAACCTGTGTTTTACCTGGTCATATTTCTTTCACCTTGAACACAGAAAAAGAGCAGGTCTGATTAAATATAAATACATAGCTGACAGTGTAAAAATTTGCTTACCTTTCATATCACATTACCAATTTCCTCAGCATAACCATTTCTATTAAATCGTGGCATTACCAGGCACAGAGTATTTGCAAATGATTCACAGTTAAAGTAAACCTTAAAGAAACTAAGGCTAGTTTATTGGCTGTAGGTCAATACTCAAGAATTTCAAAGAGTTCAAGAGCTCAATGTATGGACATTCACCTTGAATGCAGATCTTTTCCATATCAGTCAGCTTTCTGTCTTTGTCTTGTTAAAAAGCTATGATGAGTGAGGAGCTTCATCTCAACATACGCATAAGAAAAGATACAGGGAAGTATGCAAAAGAGTTTGGTAACAGATGGGATGATACTAGTACTCACAGATACATGGACCTGTTGTAATCCATCAGAGAATATGTTCCTCCATAGTCACAAGCACTCCATATACAACCAGCATTGTTACCAATTCACCTTTTTTACTGGGCATGAAAAGCTCAGAACCTCCAAGGAGCTTCTCTGGCATTTAAAATGATGCCCCTTGACAACTGCTATATCAAAATGCAATCTGTAAGACAGGCACATAATCGCTAATCAAAAGGGTAAAACAGACCAACTTTGCTGAATCACAGCCAACTGGAAATACTGCAGTAGCCCCTGCTATCAGAGCACAGCACTATCACAGTGGTGACAGCAGCCACCCCACAGAAGAAAGAGTTGTAAAAATGTGACAGTACGACATCTAAAGCTCACCTTCCCTATTGCTCAGTATGTATATAGCTGCTGTGGTGAACATACTGAAGAGAGAATAAACCAGACTACAGCCTTTGCATTCTGGTTCCAGCAAGGAAGCAAGTTATTATTCTTTTTTTAGTAGAAGCTGGTGGAGAATTCAGGGAGCTGTCATGAGGGAAATAAGGTTGTTTTCCATTAAAACATGAAGTCAAAGAAATCACTGCATTCATTTTGCCTGTGTGCTTTAAGCATAGTAAATGCAGGATCCCCACCTAAGTTTGTGTACTGATACAGAATTAAACAGTTATGTCAAGACTTGCCTAAATACCGCTGGATCTCGTGCAATGTTTTACTGATATTTGTCAATAAAGAGCAATATGCAGCTGCTTGTATTTTAGATTTCCATATGCACCATGTACTAATATTGAATTTTCACATTTCCAACACAGCCAGGCACAATTCTGTGTGTAAACCAAAATGGCTGAAGTTTTGAAAGAAACTCAAGTTGAATAAAATTGCTGAAATATAAATTACATTTATGTTAAAATTACCTTAACTGAGGTTGAATTAAATACAGATTTGGATTTCAAAACTCATGGTTAGCATAAATATTACCTTTGTTTTCACCTTTAAGGAGTTGTAAAACACAGGTGTGCCTTTTTTTTTTTCAAACACCTACATTAGAATTAATAGAAGTCCACGCCTGCCTCCTGTTTAATATAATAGATATTATATCTATTTCAATATAGTCAATTGAATCAGACAATTGAATTAGAAAGGACATGAAGACATTCTTCCACTAATCAGGAAACAAACATTATGCATCTTTTCAAAAAGATATTTTGCCTGTATCTTCCTAAATGTGTCTGCTAAGTACTGATTAGGGAACAGGATAACATTTAGAAACCAAACAAACCCAACAAAATAATGTCACCCCACAAGTCCTTGCATTTTCCAAGTTAATAAGGAGCAAACAGTGAAAGAGTAGGCTTTTCTATGGTGTTTTTGCTAAGGAAAAGTAACCACAGTGAGCAATGTGTTGAAGAAACAAACTAGTTTAAGGTCATATCAAAACCCCTCTCCCTGACTCAATATGCTATGCAAAAAAGGCTCTTCAATTTATTTCTTTTTCATTATAATGATTATGGGAGTGAAAATATCAGAATTAAAAAAAATATATAAAAAAGGCAGCCTACAGGAGCTTGCTAACTGAATTCTTGGCAGTAAATTCTTTCGTAATTTCTGGTTGTACCCAAAGGTATCTGTGTCTCATCATGATATCTAACATAAGCAAATGAGAAGTGTTCATTCTGCAAAACAGATTATTGTATTTTGATTATTCATCCCACTTGTTCAGAACAGAAGGAGTTTGTTTTGTTTCTACTGTGCTGAGGAGGCTGTGAAGAAAGAGCACACTAACAGGAGAAGAATCTTGGCAGACAAAGCTCCAGTGTCACACAAACTGCTGCCTCATGTACTGGCACCTTGAGACTCTGCAGAAGGCAGCAGCTGAGGCAGACACTGTCCTTCAGCTCACCTGCAGAAAAATCATCCAGAGAGCACACTGTCAACTGCATAGCGCTGATAAAAGCACAGCTGAGGCGACCATTTGGAAAGGGAAAACTTCGACTTTGGGCAATGTTTGAGGCTTTTGATATATTTCTAGATTTGATTGCAGTAGTAACAGACAAATGCAAGTCACTTTGTCGAGTTATCACAAAGAAGTCAGCAATCAAAACAGATATGAAATTCTGGCTGCTAGAAACTTGCCTATAATCTATGAGATTATTTTACAGTAGCAGACAAATTAACTATTAACTTCAACATGCAAAATTCACTCAGTTTACATTTTCGACACAAATTTAATATGGTACATTGATGTAAAGCCTGATCATCAACAGGAAATATTCCAAAGTTAATACTGAAAAAGCTGGTGACTTGTGTCAGTCTACTACCTTTGGCCACATGCTTGCAGTAGCCGCTGTGCTAACAGGGTAGGCAGGCAGATAATCCTGAAGAATCACCTCAGTTTCTGTAGCCCTTTTCCCTGTTACTCCATAAACGTACAGACGATATGGCTATTTCCAATGCAAGACAAAAAATATTAACTGAAAGCCTCTGAATGAACTGGAGTTAAAAAAATCAAGTTAGATGTAGCTAAGAGGCACTGCTCCCGACCTTTACTTGCTAAAATGAAAAACAGTAAAACAGGAAGAGGGAGCGAGCGAGGGCTGTGTGGCTGAGTTGCCGACTGGGCTTAAACCATGACATAGGCTTACTGTCAGGAGACAAGAACAAAATAAAACACCACAAACACAAACCATTACACAATTGAAGGTTTAATACTTGAACCATATCCAAATGCTTATGTCCAAACTGTGTCCATACCCAATGAGATCATAAAGATTAGGTCCAGTACAGTCTACTAAATAACATTAGTGCTTAGATTGGCCACCTGAGTGTTATACACAGAGAATATTTTTTGATTATCAACAAAAGCACCTTGGAAGAACTACCTATACTGCAACAACTGCATGACAAAGCGAACGCATTGAGAAATCAGTCCCTTTGCTACAACAATGCAGCACCACAGCTGTCTGAAGCAGTCTGCGCAGCGAGAGCATCATGAGCTGGCAGACACCTAGTGTTAGACACATTCTTTTCAGAGACCTTTATATTTTCTTATTCACAACTTTTAGTTCCTTATTTTCTACTTCAGCTTTTGAAGGTGCTCCTTATTTTCCAGGAACTTTTAGGTAATATTTGTGTAGATTGCCAGTATATCCCAAATGGTTAAACACTGCCTCGTTGTTTGCAACAACAATAATAATAATGATAATAATAATGATTTAAAAAAAATAATAATAACTTTTTCCGCTGACAATAGTTTCTTTCAGTGGCAAACCACACACAACCTTTTCAATGACAACAACAAAAAAAATCCCCAATATATGCGTCTCAGACCTATTTTACATAACACTGAGGTCTCTCAATTGGCATGCAACATCAAGGTTACGGTCTCTCACACTGACCTCCAACTTGCTAGAAGATTTTAATTCAATGTATTTTAAAAAAGGTTTTCAACAAGAGGATTAAAAGATAAAAACCACAACCAAAAGAACACCAAACCAACACACACCAACAGGAACCATGCTGCAGTTAAAGAACACACTCTCCAAATAATAAATTATAATTTAAACAGCTGATCATCCAATGCTATAACATCCACCTATAGAGCAAAAAAAGAAAAGGGGGGGAAGAAGACAGTATGTATTCCACACAAAAACATAGATTATTTGCTTCTATTTGCTTAAATATATGTCATTCAAGAGCTTATGGTAAGAATGGAGGTTCTTCATCATTAGCACAATCACCTAATTTTATTCTATGTGGCTAGCTGTGAAGCACAAGTTTCATTTAAAGTTCAAATACTTACCAGCTATCAGAATTCTCCTGCCTTCTCTCAATGTAAGCCCACACACCACAAAAATTGAAAGAGAAACAATCCTTAGGATAAAGTCTTCAAGCACCATGCAGCCAGCTTGTGTAGTCCTCTCTCCTTACTTCCAGTTACTAAATAGCTTCTCCTTTTCTAACCCCTTGTGTACCGTACCTGGAAAACACTCTTATCAGAAAGCTGATTCTGCTTCTATGACCTAAGCCACTGTAAACACTGTATTTTAACGTCAAACAACCTGTGCTTCCACACCTACCAAAAAGAAGAATCAAACAATAAAAAAATCCAACTGTAGTACCTCACATACCTCAGCTCTGTGTCTTTCGGTTGCCAGCTCTGGTTGCCTTTCCCACATTTAGCATTGCCTATCATCTCACTGATGTCCTTGTCAGTCTTCGCAAAGATGATATATTCTCACTTTTCATAGTGAAAAAGCATTTTTTTCCCCTGAAACTTAAGCTAACACTTGACAGCAAACAGCTGCTTCATTTACTTTCTTGAGGGAGGAAGAATACTTGGAGAAATCCCTCAATTCCCATTCTAAGCTACAGATACAGGGTGGTACATGGGCACAAAGGCAGCCCAAATATTAGTGACATGAAGGACTACCTCAGAATGAATGTAAGGAAAGCACAGAGGGGCAGGAATGTTTTTTCACTTCCAATACATACTTTCTTACAAGAAAACAAAGCCTAGTAGAACACTAAAAATAGACTCCTAAAAATATGCACTACAATAGTCTTCACAGAGCACAAGTCAGTTATTTCTGCCTAGGTTTCTAATCTCCTTCCCTGGGATGAAAGGAATTAAAAAGCCAGCATTGGTGTGAGCAATAGTACTCTACAGCACAGGGCACAGAGGGAATTGGATTCTTTTCCCTCAGCAGACTCTCTCCAAAATGTCACTCTACATAGGAAATTTCTGTAATTCTTTCCTGATCTGCAGAATATGTCCCAAGTACCTCCAGGCAAAAGGAAACAACTGGAAAGCCTGATGCTGCAAAGGAGCACTTACGACACTTTCTGGGCCTGAACAACAGAACCTGAGTTTTCATTTGCAGTGCTGTACAGTTACTTCTCTGCAAGTGAGGACTTGGAATCTGTAACTTCACTATAATTGAGTATTCACTACAGCGTGACCAGACACATTAACTGGAACAGAGTTACATTCAACTGCTGTGACCCAGAGCTGATCCCCATGCAGATACTTCAGCAGCATTACCAACTCAGTGTCTTCCAGACACTGGCTATTTTTCTTGTCAGCTCTAAAACCACTTTCCTTTTTGAAAGGACTACCTTAATATTCTCTCAGAAAACCATAGCAAAAGTAATGGATTTCAGAAAATAAGAGTGAATTGTTTGTATCAAAGAAGTTTTAGAAGACTGTGAAAGTTTTCTGATGTCTCATAAAAGAGGCTCATGCTCCAGCTCACAGTTGTCAAATACCACATGCTATTTCAGATGAATGCTGAATGTGTGTGCCTTGACCCCAATAGAACAGAAGTGATCAATAAAGGCTTGGCCTTCAAACATCAGTGTTTAACCCTGGGGGGGGGGAAGTAATCTGACAATTTGAGGCACGTGAGACTTCTAGAAATACTTTTCAGCTTTCTAAATGCTGCAAATATTTAAATCAGTGAATCGTAAGAAATGCACAACTACATAATTCCTTCTTTTTTTTCTCCTTTTTCATTCAGGACCTATCACCTTCCTATCCCAACATTTTCTGTAAGTTTTATGAGGCGCATAACCAAATTAAGATTAGTTTTAATAAGGAACCAGTCGCACACAACTGCTGAATGGCATTTAAGAAATAACAGAGGATGCAATATTCACGGTACGTTACATACCACAAACATCCCAATATTACTCAGGTTTTAAAATGGTAAGCCCCAAAACAAACAAACAAGGAAACAAAAAACAACAAAAAAAGGATTTTTGTTGCAGTTCAACTGCATTTGCTGCAAACAACCAAAAAACCCCACATAAAACTAATTGACTATACAGTTGTTATCAGCCACATGATAAAAGCAGAGATTATACTGTTAAAAGTTAACAATTGTTAAAACCAGGAAGTAATAATTCTGCACAGTTAGGATGAACAGACACTTGTTTGTTTAAGCTCTATCAAAATCCTTGGAAGAGCTAAGTCATTTGGGTTCTGAGGTACCTTTAAATTCCATTAATACACAGTGCTAATATTGTTAGAAAAGGGTGAAGTTTTTACAATAAAATAATCATATAAAATAGTAAAATGATTATATTTGAGAAATTTATAAATCAATAGTAAGGCTTTGTATATTAGAAGACGTTGTAACTTTGCCGTTTTGTATCATAGTTACTCGTAACTAAATGTTACGATGGTAGTCTTGGTAGCAAGAGCTAACATAACTATATATGGTGAGGGGAGTATGGGTGTATTTAGGGAAGTATGTATTGTAAAACTCTACCCAAGCAGAACCTAAGTTTAAGATAGCCAAAAAGGGCATACCAGAAGCATCCTGGTGAAGATAAGAGAATGCTAACGTCCACAAGACGATTGGGACCTAGCCAAGTAGAGAAAAGGTGAAGAGGACAACCTGAGGCAGACTTCTTACTTCATCTAAGGAAGACTCCTTACTTCATCAGGGCGACCACCAGAGGGGGGCTGCGCAAGCGCAGAAGAGGCTGATATCGTAATAGACTGATGTAGCAATCCTTGATGCATATGTATTAGTCAATGATGTAATCTGTGTTGAATATGTATTAGTGATGAAATTTTTAGTGTATAAATTGTGAACGCGATGTGACGGGAGTTGGAACCAGATTTGGGTGCGTAACCCTGGTTCCCAGCGCCTCAATAAAGCACCTCATATAACCATCCCGGTGGTTATGTGTTTGTCTCGACGCTAACAATATTGTTCTCATTTCTATGAGCAGAAAGCTTTTAATACATCCTATGCACACACAGTCCTTACACAGAAAATAAGATAAACACTTAAAGGGCCAATTATCCACACTGAAGTTGAACACCAAGTGCAACCCATGTCAATACCAGCCACGTCTCTTGCTGACTATACACAGCAGATAGGATGACTTTTTTCCCCCACTTTGACTGCATGTCAGGAATGTTATTCTGACAATATCCTCCGTGCTTGCTACATTACAATGACTAGGTATAAGGAAGTTCAGAAATAGATTATATGCACAACCAACCACTTGGGTGGTTGTGCCTTGATTTGCTTACACCCTTTCTATTCAACTTAACCACCAAAAAACACTACAGCAATTATCTCCTGCTACCTTACCTAGCTTGGCAGTGTCCAAACAGCACATTAAAAGTCAACTCAGGTGTTAGCATGCCCTTTGTTTGTAAGCCTGGTGTGTGGGTATTTGTCCACTGGATCAAATACAGATTAATAAATTGTTGAGAACACTGTTTACTGCATTATCATAAATAACTCAAGAGAATGTGAAGGTAATTACAGAACAGTTGGCTGAGATTACCAGAACTTCATGAAAGTCAAATTAAACTTTTGTATTAACAACTGCTCTATATTTTAAAATGGACAATTGTTTTTAGTAGTAAATACATGCAACTTGCTTCCAAATTTAAAATGCCTCTTAATAAAATTCATAGTTCCATATTTAGAAATAAAAAAGCCAAAACAGAAGTGCTGAATAATTTCATGCATTGATCACAATTCTCATTTAATTGTATACACCACAAAAATTTGGTGTTTTGCAAAGCTTCCCACAGAATCGTATTTTCACCCAAGATTTTCCAAGCTTTAGTTTTAAATAGATAAAAGCCCTCTCTTTTAAGAATTAAGAAGCTATAGGCTTTCAATGGGCAAATAAGAAGAATCCCCAAGAACTCTTGAAAACCATCCTCCAGTGTCTGTCATCCTCCATAACTTTCTTGAATGCTATAGCATTGCTAGCCCATTGGAGAATAGTTAAGTACAAAAGGATTCTACCCTCAGAGGTGACAGGTAATTTCTTAATGACAAAAGTTAGTGTCAGACTGAAAAGGAATGTACAGCATGTACAGTTATTAAGACAGAACTGTTTCGGCAAGAGTCAACTGAAGAAAAGGCTAGCAGCATAACTGCATAAAACTGAAAAAAAGTTTCAATTCAGTCAAAAAGAATTAATTTTTTTTCTGCATCAGTGTCTTCGTTTTGATTTCTTAAATCACTAATTCTGAAGATGAATGTAGTTAGTAAGTTTAATTTCCTGTTACTGATGTTAATACAAGTAATGCATATTTTAATATTCAATTACGAAACATGTATCACAGACCAGATAGTGATTGGTGGCATATGAGAGCAAAGAGGAAAAATACTCTCATTACCCATTGCAAGAAGTTGTCATCAAGCCCTTCTGAGGCAAGACAAAACACTGTGAAAGAAATTTACATTCAAATTTTATTAGCTGTGATTCAGGCAGTTTATAGGGAGGGGTTAAGTCAAGTCTGATGGAGACTCTAACTTTCATTTTTTTATTTAAAATAACCTGTTTCATGGTGGAAGAGAACCTAGGAGTCTGAAACAGTGACAGGTAAGGTCAGGATCCTCAGCTAGAACCAGCAGTAGTGGCAGGGACCTCGACACTCCCTCCCGTTTCTACCTCCAGAAGCCACCAGGTACGGGCAGGAGGATATGTTTTCCAGACTGAGGTCTCTCATGCTTCACAGAAACAGAAGACATATCCAAGATGCAGTTAGAAACTCCTCCATTAACTTTCACCTCAAATGTCACAAAGTCCCCAACAAAATCACATAGAAGACCCCCAAGATTCCAGCTGGTCCAGAGAAAGCCTGCAGCACTAAACCAGGGTCTAGGACAGCTGCCTGCAGCAGGGCCACCAGCAGCCCTCAGGGAGAGATGAGTATGCAGGACACAGAGTTAAAAGGTAATTATACAGCTACAAGGCTGGGTGCCATTACAATGGCTGGAAGTTCCTACCACACAGGGTACCACAAGACCGACCAACAGAACCAGAAGCCTAGCACAGAAACGTCACATGAATCATAGAATAGAATCATAGAATAGTTAGGGTTGGAAAGGACCTTAAGATCATCTAGTTCCAACGCCCCTGCCATGGGCAGGGACACCTCACACTAAATCATATCACCCAAAGCCTCGTCCAACCTGGCCTTGAACACTGCCAGGGATGGAGCATTCACAACCTCCCTGGGCAACCTATTCCAGTGCCTCACCACCCTAACAGGAAAGAATTTCCTTCTTATATCCAACCTAAACTTCCCCTGTTTAAGTTTTAACGCATTACCCCTTGTCCTATCACTACAGTCCCTAATGAAGAGTCCCTCCGCAGCATCCCTATAGGCCCCCTTCAGATACTGGAAGGCTGCTATGAGGTTTCCACGCAGCCTTCTCTTCTCCAGGATGAACAGCCCCAACTTCCTCAGCCTGTCTTCATACAGGAGGTGCTCCAGTCCCCTGATCATCCTCGTGGCCCTTCTCTGGACTTGTTCCAACAGTTCCATGTCCTTTTTATGTTGAGGACACCAGAACTGCACACAATACTCCAGGTGAGGTCTCACAAGAGCAGAGTCGAGGGGCAGGATCACATCCTTTGACCTGCTGGTCACGCTCCTTTTGATGCAGCCCAGGATACGGTTGGCTTTCTGGGCTGCGAGCACACACTGAAACCGGCTCATGTTCATTTTCTCATCGACCAACACCCCCAAGTCCTTCTCCACAGGGCTGCTCTGAATCTCTTCTCTGCCCGACCTGTAGCTGTGCCTGGGATTGCTCCGACCCAGGTGTAGGACCTTGCACTTGGCATGGTTAAACTTCATAAGGTTGGTATCAGCCCACCTCACAAGTGTGTCAAGGTCCCTCTGGATGGCATTCCTTCCCTCCAGGGTATCAACCGAACCACACAGCTTGGTGTCATCGGCAAACTTGCTGAGGGCGCACTCAATCCCACTGTCCATGTCAGCGACGAAGATGTTGAACAAGACCGGTCCCAACACCGATCCCTGAGGGACACCACTCGTTACTGGTCTCCAGCCAGACACTGAGCCATTGACCACAACTCTTTGTGTGCGGTCATCCAGCCAGTTCTTTATCCACCGAGTGGTCCATCCATCAAATTGATGTCGCTCCAATTTAGAGACAATGATGTCGTGTGGGACAGTGTCGAACGCTTTACACAAGTCCAGGTAGATGACATCACCTGCTCTACCCCTGTCCATCAGTTCCATAGCCCCATCATAGAAGGCCATCAAATCGGTCAGGCAGGATTTCCCCTTAGTGAAGCCATGCTGGATGTCACCAAGCACCTTGTTGCTTTTCATGTGCCTTAGCATGCCTTCCAGGAGAATCTGCTCCCAGATTTTGCCAGGCACAGAGGTGAGACTGACTGGTCTGTAATTCCCTGGGTCATCCAATTTCCCCTTCTTGAAAATGGGGGTTATATTTCCCTTTTTCCAGTCATCGGGAACTTCACCTGACTGCCATGATTTCTCAAATATGATGGCCAGCAGCTTCGCAACTTCATTCGCCAGCTCCTTCAGAACCCGCGGATGGATCTCATCAGGACCCATGGACTTGTGCACATTCAGATTTTTAAGATGGTCTCGAAGCAGTTCTGCTCCTACAGTGGGCCCAAGGTCTTCATTCTCACAGTCCCTGCATCTGCCTTCCAAGACTTGGGTGGTTTGGTCAGAGCCTTTGCCAGTGAAGACCAAGGCAAAGAAGTCATTCAGAACCTCAGCCTTCTCCAAATCCTGTGTAGCCAGTTCTCCCAAGAGCTTCCTGAGGGGGCCTACGTTCTCCCTAGTCTGGTTTTTATTTGCTATGTACCTATAGAATCCCTTCCTGTTATCCTTAACAACCCTAGCCAAATTTAATTCTAACTAACCTGGTCCCTAGCTTCTTGGACAACAGCCCTGTACTCTTCCCATACCACCTGTCCTTGCTTCCACTTATTCTAAGCCTCTTTTTTCATTTGAATTTTCCTCAGGAGCTCCTTATCCATCCAAGGAGGTCTCCTGGCCCTCCTGCTGCACTTCCTTCTGGTTGGGATGCAACACTCCTGGGCTTGCAGTAGGTGATCCTTGAACAGTCTTGGGCCCCTCTGCCCTCTAGGGCTGTATCCCATGGAACCTTACTAAGCAGGTTCCTGAAGAGGCCAAAGTCTGCTCTTTTAAAGTCCAGGGCAGTGAGCTTGCTGCACGCTCTTCTCACTGTCCTCAGGATCTCAAATTCGAGCATCTCATGATCGCTGCATCCAAGGCTGCCCTGGAGCGTCACATTTCTGATGAGCCCTTCCCTGTTGGTGAGCACAAGGTCAAGCACGGCACCTCTCCTTGTCGGCTCCTCTGTTACTTGCAGAAGGAAGCTGTCTTCCACACAATCGAGGAACCTCCTGGATTGCTTGTGCCGGGCCGTACCGTCCTTCCAACCGATGTCAGGGTGGTTGAGGTCACCCATGAGAACAAGGGCCTGCGAGCGTGAGGCTTTTCCTATCTGTCTATGGAGTGCTTCATCCGCAGGTTCTCCTTGATCAGGCGGTCTGTAACAGATGCCCACAGTAATGTCTCCCATAGCTATATTCCCTTTAACCCTGACCCACAAACTCTCTGTGGACTGCTCACCTGTCCCCAGACAGAGTTCCATACTCTCCAGCCTATCCCTAACACAAAGGGCAACTCCCCCTCCCAGCCTGCGAGGCCTGTCTTTTCTAAAGAGCCTGTAACCTTCCATTCCAACACTCCAGTCATAGGAGCCATCCCACCATGTTTCTGTGATGTCTATTATATCATACCCCCATAGACGTGCACACATCTCTAATTCCTCGTTTGTTCCCACATGCTCAACTAATAAAAAGCCAGATCTTTAAAAAGGACAGAAGAAATCCAGCCACTGAATCAGTCAGAATTATTTTTAATCACTGGTCACCATTATATCTCCCTGGTCCTCATCTAGGCATACTACATCTGGGCACACTAGCATCTGTTTGAGAGGGATGGTTAGACCTGCAAGTGAGCTGCATTATCATCTCTGCTGCAAGACATCTGTTCAGAAGCCAGGAATATACCACAGGATTTCACATCTTGCATTACAGTTCCAACATGTTTTTTCTTCTTTCCAGGCTATTTAATTTATTTTACATTAACATCTGTGACACGCTTTAGCATTAACACTTCGTAACTAACAGTATTTCATTGCTCTGCCCCCCCCTTCTACTCAGTGTCTTTAGTCTCCAAGTTTAATCCATTTTATGCTCCATTTTACTGAGTTTCAGTGTAATCAGAGGCATCAAATTTCTCTGAAACTTGTTAAAAATACATTTCTTTAGATGTCTGGTTTTGCAGACTACTATAGCAATTAATTTTTTTCTCCTGCTTTTACTAATTTCTCCATATCTTCTGATACCACCTTACTACTGTGTACTTGTGCACTAGGACCACATCTCTGATTTTTACTTGGTTTGTCAACATTTCCATATAGTCCCATCCTTCTTCCCTATATTCATTTCAAAAGTTGTTTCTTCTGCTAAAGTCATCTCTGTTAAAATGCTACTGCCAATGCAACTAGCTAAAAAAATTCCTCTTTCAATTTCCTCCTTTTACTTACTTACTACTGCTCTGGGAATACCCTCTCTAAAGAAAAATATCTCTCCCCTTGTCAGAATTACAGGAGTTTGTTGGTAATGGCCTGAATACATTGAACTTTCCACAGCAAACATGATTAAAATGTTTCAGCCATCAAGAGCTTGAAGCAGTGTATTCAGAGATTTAACATGATGGAAGGGATCATTCTGATCATCTAAATGTAACTATTTTTCTTGGATCACCTTATATTCAAGAGAGGTATTACATACAATATCCCATACTGGAACAGAAAGCTATTTCACACACACACACACGCACACACACCCCAATAGAAAAAGGAGTCTCAGATACTAGATTCACGGTCAGTGATTTTATTAAAATATAGAACTGACAGTAACATTTTGAAGAAAATCTATTCAGCATTTACAGAACTAGAGGAAAAAGCTCACAAGCATCTTAACATTTGCTTGCTTCATATTTTTCTTTTTCTTCTCACAAAGTGTTCATCCTGGAAGATAAATTGTCTTATGCAGCAAATGTGTAACACTGCTTTAAGACATAACAGTGCAGAATACAGCCGTTGTAGTGCTTTACCACAGATCACACTGTACCCGAGACATACTGACAGGCTCAAATACTGCCCAGTTATGAACTGGATTTTGACTGACATGCTGAGAGATAAGATAGTCCCTCAGCATGACTTAAGAAGTGGGTGAAAAGCCTGACAACTGGAGTTTTAAGCAGCACAGGTACTGACAGCCAAGGCACAAAATAATAGCCAAGGGAAATCATAACTTTTTCCTTTTAACAGCTCCCTTTCTCAAGATTTGTGTTTTTCTGGTTGCTCAAAAATAACACATTCTTCAAGCAAGCTCTCCTTTTTCTAAGCCAGAAATCTCTGAACCGTATTTATTAACTTACCTGCAAAAACATCCTGCTCTTGTGATTTTGTACAAACAAACTAATTCGTATTCTGTGTGCAAAGTATTACTTTCCCAATTTCAGCTATGCCTAAAAAGCATTTTAGGAAAGGCACATACTAGCACCTCCGCAATTTTGCCCTCTCAGTGTATATCCTAAAGAAGTGTTTCCAGCAAGGAGCAGACTTATGTTATTTTCAGCAAATGCATGCCACCTTGTAACTCTTCTGTGAAGCCCTTTGTGTATTGTCACTAGCAAGCCAAGCAGCAAGTACAAATTCTAATTTATTTCAGGAAATCTCCATCCTGATCACCAGGAAGTCAGCATTACAGGATCAACAACAGTTACTGGGTAAAGTAGATGCTGTTAGGCAAGGTCTAAATAGACACACCAGGCCAACCCAAGATACACATATAAGTGACTTTGGTACTGGATAGTCTATGAGCCAAGCAGTACACTCTTACTGGCTTTAAAGAGATTATTTTGGTCCTAAATAATTGGGGGCGAGTGGGTGAAGAATAATAATACAGTAAAATTATATTCAGGAAGTTAAATCCTGTTTCCTGGCACTTTCAAGCAACACATTTGCTTCAATAGGAGGCACATGGGATTAATTTGACATACAGAAACAGGAAGCTCTCTAATAACAGACAGGAAAATGTATTTTCATGCAGGTTCTGCATAAAGCAATTTTTTATACCTTCCCTCATTTCTTAAGGGAGAGGAATATTTAAAAGCAGTTTCCTATATATTCACCTTCCTCTCTAAGTTTTTAAGACACTTTTTAAGTATCAGCTCTCTTTGATAAATCTCAACTTTAGAAAAAAAAAAAATAAAAATCCTTGCATTGACCAGGAAAGCATGTAAGGCAACTCGTTCTCTTTTGCAGGGGTCTCTAATGCATCTACAGATTCCAATCATTGCTTAGATTAGCCCTCACGATCCTATAGGTTTTCCGTAAACACACTGTATAAGCAATCAGATTTTCAATCACTGCAGACCAGTCAACAAAACGCAGCAGGTAACACAAAGCCAGGAGTAAGGATAATGATAGTCCAAACTTCATTGTTCTATTTTTTAAAATAAAACAAAACCAACAACAATGAAAAAAAAAATATCAGGCAGGGCATAGCTGTCATTCCAGCTTTTAAATAACACCCTGAACAATAAAGACATTTTTCATAGACTAGAGCAGCATGCTATTAGAGCTTCATTTAGTTATTTCCCACTGCAAGATGGAAACCCAAAAGACTACTGAAGTTCTGCTAACATAATCCCATAAAATCATATCCATTTAACAGGCAGAGATACAACAGTAGCAGTGGAGGACTTTTTTTTTTTCCTGTCAGGGTTTGCAGACACCTTACTGCAGTGAATGCTGTCCTGAATGCAAATTACCTCAGCTCCCCAAGAGGCACACTGCAATGTCTGAGACTGCCAACATATGGTACAATGCCAGAAGACATACATTTAGGAAAAAGGGAACAAAACAAAAAAACAGTCCAGAAAGGGTGTAAATTTGCACCTAGGTGAACAAAGCCAAGGAACCAGTGCAAGATCTGAATGGCACAAAAGTTAACCTACTCTATGCGCAGTAAGGACAGAGGTGAAGGAATAGAACAGCAGAAAAAAGCTATTTCCTGCTATGAAATCAAGTTACTGTGTCCTTGTGTTGAGCTATGTCTTCACAGCTAAATCAAGTCCACTAAAAGGAGATACAACCTTCTCAGATAACTTAATTCCATGAAGAATCAAAGTAGTAGTCTGCTCACACCTTGCAGAGCTCTTGGCTTATGAAAGATGCTGAACAATCAAGCAGTAACCTGCAGCTGTTTCTTGGCAGAAAGTTGATTTTGAGTTAATATGCATAGATGCATTTGAAGTAAAGATTTGTTCAAGTTAGCATCAACTCTGAATTCTAATTTAGCAGAAAAAAAAAAGGACACCAAATCCACATGTTATTCCCTTCAAAAACTGATTATTAATCATGCTACTCCACTCAATGCTCTTCTCTGAACTGTCTCCATATATCAGCCTCGACATTTTCCAGCCATTTCAAAGTATCTCTGAAGATTCAAGCACTCTTTTGTTCAAACCTTTAAATTAATGTTAACTTCTAACAGGAAATAATTCTTGCTTTGTCCTGTTGATAGTTTAACATACCAAGCTTTTTCAAACTCATATGTTAACAAAACTCAATTGCAATTTTGCACATGATGATGAACCTGAATGATTTCGACTATAGTATGCTGAATAGCAGAAAGATTCTTCTGTTAGAAGTCAGAAGAGATTGTAATTCACAATAAAAGACTGATGCTGAAAAGGGAACTTACACAGCCCATTTCAGCATTAGAAATGTTTTCAGACAACACCAAGAATGAAAATACTCCCTGGACTTCTGCCTCACAGCACAGAAAACCTGTGACATTCCCTACTTTATCAGGCCAATGTCAAAGGCTCTAAGGAAACTTGAGTGTACAGGAGTTTTAATAGGTCTTAAGTCTTTGCACTGAATAGCACACAATTTACTGGTCTGAGATCTTATATGCCTGCCATATACATAATCTAGATTTTTTTCTAATGTATTTGTAAGCAAATATAGCTCATTTAAAACATCTAGTTTCTCCAGTTTCTTTCCAGATACAGATCTGAGACAACTGCCTGAGTCCTGTTCCCAAGCAGTAATGTAAGTAAGTGGCATATTTCACAACACAATCATTGGAGATATGTGGGCTACACTAACTCCTCCTTCCAAGCAGGTTTTCAAGCAGGTCAAAAGTATACATCAGAAAACCCCTTTAAAATCCAGTTACATTTTGTAAGGCAAAAAAATGTAAATGTCTGCTGTTGAGTTTTGGGGAGTGTTGGGTTTGTGTGTTTTCCTGATAGAAAGAACACACACAGCTTCATGTTACACATGGGGATTAAAGCTTATACTTGCAGAAGAGAAGCCAGTGCAGTCATATTCTAACTACAAAGAACAGAGAGGGAGGCTATGAAGCTATGCTGGGGTTACAGGGTGCTGGAACACATGCCAGAGTGTCCTCTGCCATCAGCAGGAGCAAATAAGGAGCTAAAGTCCCACTAACAGAATTAAGATTGTTTGTATACACAAGGTTTCTTCACCTCATTTTCTAGGAGAAATTAAAATTATGATGAATTAAAATTATGATGAATTAAAAAAGGGAGGATTTATGTACCTACATGAGAAAAGCCCAAAATCATCCCCAAACCTCCCTTTTATTTCCCATATCTTTGGGGTTCATTTCCTTACCTTAATTTTGTGAGTTTTTCATCTTGCAATCGTATTTAGCAATCATGATGCAGGAAAGTACTATGAAGTTGGTTATTTCAGTGCAACTGATAAGGGGCATGTTGCTCTTGTTATGACCCTTCCTGCCATCCAAAACCCTGAAGAATGCTCACACTGAAAAGCTATACATTGGGCATATGTTTAGTAAATAGAAGTAATTCAGTGGAGGTGTGTGCACAGGTAAAAAGAGCAACAATAAAAGACTATAGAGAGTAAGAAACTGTTACACAGAAGTCTAACTTAATAGTAACAACAGAAGTCCAATGAAACTAACATAGAAACTAATAGAAAACATGGGAACCCTGTTGTAAGCATACCTCTATGAGAGAATGAAATCCATTAAGTCTACATACTACAAATACACCTGTCAATTCCTCTTTGCCAATGTAAAGCCTTGGGGGGGTAATCACACCACCAATAAAAAGTTGTGTATTCATGTACATATCCAGAGCTAAAATAAAGCACACTATGAAGACCATCATGATAATCTGTTTTTGTATGTGCATACTCATCATCAAATTAAAGCAGGCCTTTTGCCTGGTAAGTAGTGAAAACACAGCCCCCAGGCAAAACACCCCATCCTTGTATTTGACACGTCATCATTCCCAATGTCATAACAAGCAGATATCAGAGACTATTTCACACACCGTGTCCTTCTGCATGCATAAAACCAAGCTGGTGTGATGTCACAAGCATGAGCACAGCGTGTCACATCTGCTGTCATATCACAGAAGTTTAGACATATGAATGGGTGTGTGCATTAACCTGCTTGAAAACACAACCTCCTGAAGTTTGGATTTCATGATAGCTAATTTTTACAGCATGACCAAGGTAACACAGATAACCAGCCTAGACTGACAGTCTCTTAATAGTACAGCATTAACGTTCTAGCAGCTGCCTCCTAGAGCAAAACATGTCAAACAAGTCTAACACAAGTCTGTTGCTCAAGGTAAGAAAGAGGCATTGGGGAAGGGCAGGTGTCAGACATGGGTCTGCCAAAGGAGGGAAAAGTGCTTTCCTGGAGTAGTGCATTCAGCTCTGGAGCCCCCAGCACAATGGGGACACGGACCTGTTGGAGCTGAGTCCAGAGGAGGGCCATGAAGACGACCCGAGGGCTGCAGCACCTCGTGTATGGTGACAGGCTGAGCGTTGAACTTGTTCAGCCTGGACAAGAGAAAGTTCTGGGGAGACCTTAAAGCAACTTTCCATACCTGAAGGAGGCTACAAGAAATCTGGAGGAGGACTCTTTACAAGGGAATGCAGTGACAGGACAAGGCAGGATGCCTTTAAAGTGTCAGAGGGGAGATTTAGACTAGATATTACGAAGTTGTTTACTGTGAGGGTAGTGAGACACTGGAACAAGTTGCCCAGAGGAGCTGTGGCTGCCCCATCCCAGGCAGTATTCAAGGGCAGACTGAATGGTGCTTTGAGAAATCTGGTCTAGAGGAAGGGGTCCCTGCCCATGTCAGAGGGGCTGGAACTGGATGAGCTTCAAGGTCCCCCCCAACCCAAACCATTCTAGAATTCCTGACAGTCTAAGAGCTGCTAAAAGTACAACTTGAGAACACTCTATGCCGAGATGGGGGCTAACAGTATGAGCTGAGCTGAGCTGCAGTTACCCCCAGCTCCGAGGGCCAGGATTGCTCTCCCCCGTCAGGCTCAGCCCCACCAAGAAGTGGCCCCGCCACGGCCGCCCACCGGCCATTCGCGCGAGTCCTGCTCTGCAGTGCATGGGCACGCACGGCAAAAGTTGGTTACAAGTGAGCCTCCTCCCTGCCTTTTGTCGAGGAAACACGACCGTGTATTTATACAAACGGCCCGCTGCCAGGCGAACAGGCAGGGGAAGCCCGTGGGAGCTGGCCACAGGAGTCAGCCCTCACCGAACCCACGCGGCGGAGCGACCCTGGCAGCATCGGAGCTGCCGCTGTGCCCAGTCGCCCCGGGACAACCCGGCCCCAGTCCCGCCCGCTAGCACCCCGGCTGTGGGCTAGGGCCGAAGTGACTATTAGGGCCATTACCTGCAGGCGTCCTCCGGGCGGTCGGCCCCAGCGGGACCCCCACGGGGCAGGTGGGCGCTGCTCCGTTGTAAGCAGTGTCCGGGACGGCGGCGAGGTTGGATTTCCTGCGGATAGCCGCCCGCCTGAAGCGCACACCCTCCGCTCCACTCATCCTTAGGGCAGGGAACAGAGAGTCACAGTAAGGGAGAAGCCACCGAGTCCTCAACGCCCTTCCCGCCCCCGTGACTGCGGGGCCGGCGCAACCCAAGGCCAACACCTCCCTCCCTACCCACCTGCACCGCCTCCGGCGCCGGCCCCTCACCTGCAGCCGCTCCCCTCCCCTCCCCTCCCCGCGCGCCTCCTCCCTCCGCGCCGTCCCGCGCTACCTGCCCAGCGGCCGCCGGCCCCAGGCGCTGCCTCCCGCCGGCACACCGAGACCCTGTCTCCGCCCCCCGTGCCGGGCCGGGCTGCGGGGCCCCTTCGCTGACCTTAGCGACGCGGTGCAAGTTCCCTCCGCGGCCTGGGCAGGGGAGTGGGAGCCGCTGCTGCCGCACTTGTTCCGTTTCCTCCCGGCCGGTGCCCGGCATCGCCGGCCCCGGTCCTGACCCCGGCCCTGACCCCGGCCCTGAGGGTGCCTGCCTCTGGCTAATGCAGCTGCGCCGCCCAGCCCCACGGTGTTCTTCTGCTTCCTCTGTACGCTGTTCACCTCTGGAACTCCTTCCCTGGAAGAGGAGGCCCAATTCCAGCAAGATTTATCAGTGTATGCAAAAGAAGTTTGCCGTAATGCAGCCCCCCTCTTTCAACAAGAACATTCACAGAGGCATCCAATTCTGAGCACTTAAAAGTGAGTTTTGATGCCAGGAATTCAGCTGCAATACTGGCATCGGTAATAATTCCTGCTAAAATGGTGTGTTCAGGCCAAAGCTGTTGAGCCCCTCTCTCTGTAAATTTTAATCAACATCTACTGAGAAAAGCAATAAGAAAGCTTTACTACTGTGAGACCTGGGATTAGGTTCATTTATAGCAACAGGTCTGAAAGCACCCATTTAACTGAGTCAGGATATTTAAAAGGCAGAACTGCCAATCTTTAGCCAGGCATAATTATCACTTATTACTGAACTTTTGTACTTGCCTCTTTAAACATAAAGCTCTGCTCCTGGAAGGAAAACAGCTAAGGAGGCAAGGGCAAATGCACACACCCTGCAAATGTGAACCAAATGGCAGGAACTATGTTAATTTTGTTTCTGCGATGTTATCAGTGACTGGTAACTTATTACAATGTCACTCTGGAAAATAAAGGTTACCTCAGAAAAGAAAATCATGACAGCTCTGGCATCAGGAGATTGGTCACAAAAATCTCATTTTCTTGAGAAAATCCTCCTGGAGCACCCTGATATATTTAAAGCTGTGAGCTAACTGCCTATGATAGAAGAAATTCACACAGTCAGTATATTCGTGGTAACTGTAGAGCATTTATGTACTGCAGTGCAATACAGGCTTCTTAGAGTAGCTTATGTCCCTTTTTTTTCAGTTAGTTACAGCACAGACCTGACACTGCTGGTTCAAGCTGGCTCTGAACTGCCATACACCAGCAAGTGGGCTGTTCTGCCTTCTTTTAGAGTGCAACAAACAGCTGTCGTTTCTGGCATGCCCTTCCTCCTTTTTTGTACACTGCTCTCAACCTCTCTTGTTCTCCATCTCCAGGGAGGGACAAAGAGTCTTTTGGCAATGTCAGCAAGAGGGAAAAAAAATTCTCCAAGTATAAGAAGTCAATCTGAGATATTATCTTGGAAAACATCACCCTAAATGATTAAAAATTCAGTGTAATAACCGGAGAAGGGACCCACAGCAGAAAAATAAGCTTAAATGTAGACAGTGCTGATACTGCTTAAAATGTATGAAGGTCAGAAAATAAATTTGCTTGAATATATAAAAAAATAAATAATAAAAATAAATTAGGTTGAATAAAAGCCTTGCAGCATACATCCCACACTAGGCAAAGTGTGGGAAGAGTTACATATCCTCTTGTTTATGGTAACTGAGCTAAGCTACAGCTAACCTGTTCAGGTATGGGCAATATCTGGGCCATCTGGCTCTGAAGCTTTCTTTGGTGGTGGTGAGAAATGCAGTGGTGGAGACTTGATTTAATTGTACCTATTTGCATGTGGGAAGAACAGGAAGCCTATACAAGCACACAGAGGTGTAGAAGGAAGGCAAGGACAGCTGTCAAGGTTTAGCCTCAAGAAAAAGTTGAAAGAATTCTCATCATGCTGCTGGAGCCCTAAGGCATTCAGGGAAACAGGACTTTATAGGCAATCTTTGCTTAGTTTGTGAGAAAACAAATGCTTTACTTTGTATGTAAACCATTCATCCCCCAGTAAACCTCTTTGTATTAACCTTTTCTTCTAGTGGAAACAGCCTTCAGAAGTCTTGCTTTTTACTGATTCCTCAAGTGAGATGGTTTCTGTTGTTGCTTCTGGTCAAATTTCTTCTGCTGGAGTTTATCTTCTTCTCAGTTACACAATAAATTTGTTCGGGAATTCAGTTTATGCCTCTAGCTTTGATTTCTCTGAGTACTACCTTGTGCAGTAGCCTGTGTAGTAACGTTTAGAGCATTAATATACAGAACCCTGAAAAAGAAGATGAATGAACTAACAGAAATACAGATATAATGTTTCTAAACGTTACCAACATTAGCTTATTTAAAGCTGACTTGGACAGTACCTCCTCCCAGATCTCACAGAAAAATACCATTCTCTGTTAGATATGAAATTCCAAATAGAAAGTAAAATGAAAATGCAGCTTATGATACAGAAAATCCACACCTAAATACGTAGCTACCCAAGCCAAGTCCTGCCTAAGTTAGGGTACAGCTCATGACACGTTTTGAATCTTCTGTGAACTACATATGGTATATCCCACAAACCAGTTCTGCCAGCAGGGAAGTATAATGAGGAGCAAGAACCGATATAGCAAAGGATAGAGTAGGATAGTAATTAGAGAAGAATCTCATCTCAGGCTCTCATGCACGTTTCAGATAAAAAGTCTCTTCCGATGGCAGCAGCAGTTACAATGCACAAAGCAATTGCAGTGTGGGCCACAGAGATAGAAAGACTAAGCAAGAAAATGTGAGGCAGATACTTAACCTCAGTTAAATCAGCAGGCAAACACAGAATCCAGCATTCAAAGATATAACATCACTTTTAGCCTGAGGCTTCAGGCTCTGGCTTCTTAGCCTGGGGAGTGGCTTACAAAAATGAGAGGGACTCAAGCCTGATGCTTGTTCCTTGTGCAGCACCCAGCACATGTGTCAGAACAGGGTGGGCCCATGAATGTATAGCATTATGCTGGCTTACACCAAAAAAATGCACCCACCTCTTTTGTAACTTACTGCCATATCTTAGAGGTGGCTTTACTTCCTTGTGAGAAGGAGCTGTTAATCAGCATCGTGAATTAGGCTTCAAACTTCAGAAGTAACCCCATGACAGGCAGTCCAAGGCGGGGTGAGACAAATCTTAGGTATTAACTACTGGAACAAAACCCAATGGGTAGATAGCCCTCAAAAGAAAATCCATGGCAGCTTCTTTTCACCCAGGAAATGCTTCTGATACGAATCTCTGTTCTGTCTTGCCTGACTGTTTAAGAGGGAACATTGTTGTGTTTGATCTACTTCCCCGTTTTCATTTTGGGCCCTATCAAAGGTAGTTATGGGGGCTACACAGCAGCAGGTTTTGTCCACTTTCAGCCGCTGTAAGAACGAATCCTATTCATAACCCCTGCAGACAGAGCTTCTTTCTCTACCACACAGAATGTTGACATGTAGCTGGAAGAAACATTTCTGCTATGTACTGCTTCAATTTTTAATTTCATCTTACCCCTTTTTTGCTGCACAGAAGCATTTTTTCTACTGCAAGAAAATTCTTGAAATTTACAGCAAACATGTTGAGATAAAGCTATCACACATATCCCTTAGTTTTACTGAAGGATTGCTGCTTAGAAGGAGTAATTACTATTTAATCAGTTTTGTTAGATGAGTCTTGCAGAACTGCATTCATTTAACAAAGACTGATTGCCTTTAGAAGTCAGAATATTCTTCATTATCACCACCACAGGTTAATGAAATGTTTTCTGCTATCCAATTAAGGTCAGACATTTAGATACCATTAGCAACAGTGCTTTAGCTTTGATTTGCATTAACTACAGCTGAAGACAAACTTCCATACCGTGATGTTAGTAAAAAGGAGAAAGCAAGCAAGCTATGCTCAAGAAAATGTTCTCTTCTCCTGTTTCTTCTTTCCTTCTGTGGTGATAACCAGCAGCCCTATGAAAACATGGTCTAAGTTCCTCATTGGAGACATTTTAGTGAGGTCTGTCTCCCAGGGTGAGCATGACAACTCTTCTAGATGTACCCCACATCCAGAATCAATAGTCTTTCTAGCTTTTTGCCAGATCAAGTTAAATTCATTGTTGAAAATTATGAATTAATAAATTAGGCAAAGCTGCTTCTGATATGGCCCACAAGTTCCTCTGGAAACTTGACAGGAAAATATGTGCCAGTGAGATCCTGGGAGTGCTTTTCTGTGGGGCTGCTAGGGAGCTGGTAGTGGGCTGTGCTAAGCTGCTGATGGTGGGTGGCAGCAGCCAGCTCCTAGTCACCGACTCTTATGGGCCCTGCAGCTTCTCCCTTTTCTCAGAGGGGCTCATGCCTGGTTAAGTGGTGGGACAGTCGTTAGTGACTCCTGAGGAAAAGATGGTAGTTGTGCAGAAGGATCTGGTGACTGCTATAAGCTCTTTCTCTGGTGTGCTCCTTACGTGGGATTCGTAAGATCCAGGAAAGGCTGCAGCTGAGAGTAGCTCTGTCCTCATGGAAACGTGTGACCATGAAATGAAGTGCTCTTTGCCATTGTTTTACACTTATCCCCAATGCCTAGCCTAAGCTATAACATGGAATTGTACTTTGTTTAAAGAGCCCTGTACTGCTAAGGTGCTATATACATTAAATATTAACCTCTGTCTCTCTGTGAATGCTTACCCAAACAGTTTGGTTCTCTCCTTAACAAATCAAAACCTGGAGAGCAATTGGCTGGCAAAACATGTGAAAGGTAAAGCATAACTATTACTTCCAGCTCTGGAATACCAATCTTAATATTGCAGTATTCTCTTAACTTTGTTTCTTTTCCTTATTATAAAAACCAAGCTGTCAGGTACTTAATATTGCTTCTAATGAGGCATATGGTACATGCACGGGAGTTTCAGTGTGCTTCTCAATAATTTATAGTGACTTAAAACAGAGCAACTTCAAAGCTGTTGCTGTATTTGCAGACTAGCTTCATCCACACTTGTTTTCTTTCATTCTGTTCCACATTCCACAGACTCCCTTGGATCTTTCTGGGATGAAATGTGATTATTTGGAGCAAAGGCTGTGAAAAGGATATAAATGCTACCCCTATTCCACTTGTTCTTGTGTCCCGAATCTCAAAAATAGCATTCCATTCATATTTCTAAAAATGTATTTTTACCTCCAGAGATCTAACACTAATGGAACTCAATACTTCCAGTAAGCTTTACAGTACACATCTGAAGCTTTATGCACTGCAAATGGCTGTAAGTTTACCATTACGAAGTGTGCTGTGCTTTTTTATTCAAGCATAAATAGTACTAAGCATAACCGCATAGATGAGGAGTCTGAAACTTCAGAAATTCCA
Organism: Pezoporus wallicus; assembly: GCF_028554395.1. Lineage (NCBI taxonomy): Eukaryota > Metazoa > Chordata > Aves > Psittaciformes > Psittacidae > Pezoporus > Pezoporus wallicus. The sequence continues at coordinate 6,476,662 of NW_026642179.1, read as the reverse complement.
GAATCTTAATTTGGCCTCTGTCACAGATTTATATTCATGATTCTTAACACAAGCTTTAAAAGGATGCAGTCATTTTAAAGGAAATCCCAAGTTCTCTACCAGAAAAAGAATATCTATATTTTACTGGGCTAACACTGCTGGGGGAAGAAAAGTTTTCCCATGTTTAGGCAATGTTTTCTTCTTGGGTCTAGTGAGTCAAAGTGCCTTTTTGGTTTACAGTCAGAAGGAGGGCACAGGTCTAAGGAAATTAAAACCGGAAAGTGGATGTTAAACTACAGCTATTTATAGCAAGGATCTATTAATACCAAACACTGCAGAAACAGGGAACGAGCTCTGCACGAACTCTAGCACTTGAGCAATGCAGGTTCTGGAGTGGGGTATGTACCACATGTACCACAAAAAACCTCACCTTGCTCAGTGAGTGCAGGGCGGATGTATGTGGAGAGGTGAAGGGTTACATGTAAAGAAACTTGGTTCACTTTGTTGAGTGTTGATGTTTTCCCATCACACAGTCTCAATTTGTCTATCTGTAGGTGAGAGATAACAGTACCCATTTTGCAAAGATGTTTTGGGAAGGAATTAATATGCATAGAGTGCTTTGAAGATAAAAAGAGCTACTCTGCATTTGGCTTAGGTAACAAAAACCTTTGAAAGCAGTAACGGCTTCACAGAGGCATTCTGGTTTTGAGTAAGGTAGGACTTTGAGATTGCTGGTATTTGTATACAGTGCATTTATATAAGTTCTAATTTAACATTTTGGATGGCTGAAGCTGATCACGAAAGCACTCATCATTCACATCTTCACATTGCATGAGATACTCTCTGCTATGCCCAGAGTCCCATCATCCGCTCCACACAGATAAATGCCCAACATCCAGATGGAGCCCACTGAAGTCCTTGGTGCTTTGCTCCAACCCAGGGATCTCTTTAAATCCAGTTTCAAAGGAATGAACTGAATGGCAGGTCCATTCATTCAGGTCAAAACAAGTTTTACAGCCACCTGTGGATGATATGAGTGAAACTCTACCTGATTCTGGTGTAGGGCCCGATGGTAGCATCCATATACCTACAAAGGACAGCTGCTGCTTCATCTTACAGCTTTAACAAACTATCACTGTAGAAAGAGCTACCTTGGGTGGATCAGCATTGAGCCATCTAAGTTTACAGACATTTTCTATCTCTAGGAGAGGTTTCTGACATTTAGTCATGTATAGGGGGATAGACACACACCTGTGTGCTGAGAAAACAGTAGCTCTTTTTCACCTGTGATTATAGCCCTTTCCCATCTCTGTGAAGGGTAACAAAATATTGGGCCCACATCCTCTGCATTCAGATTTTGATCTTCAAAGCAGTTCTGTAGTCACATAGCTTTCCATATTATATTCCTAATTTGAGTAGATGGCTTGTTTTAATGCCTTAACCAATATGCCAGCATCAAATAGCAAAAATCAATTTAATTGAGAAAGTTTAATCAACACTAATAAAAAGTTGGCAGCCCTCCCCAGGTAGGGAATCATACGAATTAATTTTAAAGGAGTCACATGGAGAAGACTCCTGGGGAGATTCTGACTTGACACAAAAGGAAATTCTTTCACAATGAGAACACTCAGACATTGGGATAATCTCCCTAGGGAAGTGGTGGACTCCCCAGTACTGGACACTTTTAAGATTCAGCTGGACAGGGTGCTTGGACATCTAGTCTGTGTCACGCTTTGCCAAGAAAGGTTGGACCAGATGAACCTTGAGGTCCCTTCCAACCTGGTATTCTATGATACTATAAACTGTATTGCTAATTATTTCCAGAGTTTCCTGGTAACTCACTTAAGAGAGATGAAAGGACTTCTTTCCCCCCCCCCATTTGGAGCTTTTCCATAAATAACATTTTCTCAATCATGTATTATTATAACAATAATTTAAACATTTGTTTTTCTCTAAAACCACCTACCACATCTTATTCCTGAAGTTAGGCTATCTCCAATATGATACAAGAGAATTTATAAATAATGGGTGAAATGTGTGTTTTCTAATATACTGGTCTAGTCAAGAAGGAATCATTTTTGTAAAGGTCAGTATTTTTTACTGGGTTATTAAGCTTCTGCTGAGTCGTCAGCTGTAGTATTGAGCCTTACTTTTGTGCAAAGTTAGGGCTTTCTTCTTTCATGCAGGCAATCGGTCAGACCTTCCACTGAGAGGAAAGCAGTTGTGCCTATGCCTTTAGCATACACAGATAGATGAAAGTTGGCTTTATTCCAAGTATTTTTCCCAGGATGCACATAATTATTATTATCTATTTTAGCTCAATTTTCCTTCATTTTGTTCTATATATAAAATCTTTTCTACATTTGTCATTCACAGGCTGCTAGATGTGGATGTCAGGTCCTTTGACATGGCACACTTCATAATTAGTACTTCTGTTTTTGCTATTGGTCTCATGAAATCTAGGTTTCAACATTGCTGAAAATTATGTAGTGATTTCTTGTGCTCAACCTGATTTGCCAGTGGCCTGTCAATGCTTTGTGGTGTTAAGAGAGTCAAACCATGGTGCCTGCTGCCTTTAGATATAACTTGGAGTGCTCTGTATTTCTCTAAGTGTCATTGCAGAATTTATCAAGGGTGATATCCTGATAAAAAAAAAGACTTGTAGTGGCAGTCACTGTAAACTTTAGTTTTGGAATCTTTCCTATTTTCATCTGGTATATTTTCTAGGAAAAACAATAGTTCATTTGTCAGAAATTACCTCCTGCTCCAGAACAAGGGGTAATGGTGCTCCTCCGGGGAGTTATTACACAGACATTTCATTTGGAAACAAAACATGCAGTTTTGGAGGTTTTTTTTTTTGCCCAGACTATTTCAGTGACCTTACTCATACCACTGCCTCTCAGAGAGCTGCACAGGACCAGCTGAAGGGGTGATACAGAGGAAGGGAAAGGAACAACATGGATTAGAAATTTCTCAAATCAACTCTGCTATGAGAATGTTCACACAAGGAGCAATCCTCTGCGAAACTGATATCAAAACAAATACACTGAGGAGGGGAAGTCTGGTCCCTCCTCTCCCCCCCCCCCCCCTTTTTTTTAACTCTTAGAAACTCTTTTAATCTAAAATCAAAGGGGAGGAACACCTAATGTAAGAAAATTCTATCAGGAGCAGTCATACTTCTGCTAAAATGATCATGGAATGCTGTTGCCAAAGGCACTTCTGCAATAAACAGAGATAAGGTGGGTGACCTCCCTCTCCTAGAAGAGAAAAAGGAAGAAAAGAGAGAAGTAGGAGGCACTTCTAGACAAGTAACAGCTCTTGAACTGCATTTCTGTCACCTGTTACTGTCCAAAGCACCTCTCCAGCCACCCAAAACCAAATCCAGCCCTCCAATAGTTCCCACTGAGTCAAACACCCCAGTGGGCTTGGAGGTGCAGTCCTTCCTCCAGGCTCTTCCCTTTTCCTGGCCTGTTCCTAAAAGCAGGACATTTGCTACCCCTCAAAGACCCTGCATAGCAGAGAGGTTCACCAGACGAACTGCAGCAGCTACCTGCCTGCTGGGGCCAAGCTCTCAGAGCAGGGCAGGACTGGCTGCTGGGGCAGGATTTGGACTCCCGTGAGCTGAGAACAAGGCTCTTCTACAAGGGAAAAAAATATTTCTCACTTTAAAAAGCAGGTAGGATAGTATGGTACACTGTCCTGTATACAGCCCTCCCAAACCAATTTTATGCTGACTTCAGTTCTTCCTTTGCTTTCACATCCCCTGAGGCTTGAGATTTGCATCTTACAATGCATTTCTGTACTGAGAAGACTGTATGCAGATGTCACAGCATTTCAGATGTTACTCAAATCTGTTGGAAACACTATGTGGAGAGCCAGAATTTTAGTTTCTGCTTCAATCTTGGAACACAGAGGAAGCACTTTTGCTCTGATTCCCTTTTGATTTAATGTTGATTTCCATTAATTTCTTGTCTGATACCTTTTAAACTTACCATTATGGATCTTTAAGAACTAAATAAATGAAAAAGTATTAGCTAAGGCAACACACTGCAAACTGATGTAAATAGAAGTAGACAAGACAGCATGGCATTAAATGAACAAAAATGGCCAGTTTATTCACTGGAACAGTTATGCATTACACTGTAATTTTAATTGGAACATAAAGATGTACGAATCAGTATATTGTCTTCTTTTAATTATTTTCTTCAGCACTAGAGTGTTTTTCCCAACCATTTGACTGCATGATCATATTACACATGTACAAGCACAGACTTTATGAATCCCTCACAAGGCATTAATCTAGGATTGTCTACAAGGACAACGAAGAGTTAACATGGGAATTACTTCAATTTGAAAAACAAATGATGCATTTTTGGAAACAAGAATTAATTAACTTTTTTTTTTTTTTTTTTGCTTTTAGCATAAAGTAGCAACAAGAAGAGTTTCCAATATTCAGTCTTTAGCAAATAAACAGATATACTTTTATATTCTTCACCACCTAGAAACACTCTATCATTTAACCCCAAGAAGGCAGGACAACATAATATCAATTCAACATAGGAGTAGCTGAGTTATTACAGCAGTAAACATACAGTATACAAATTTGTGTTTGTCACAAACTCCACCAAAGTTAAAATTCTTTTCAAAGGAACACAGCAATCTGTATGATTTGTTAGATACAGAACATCATGCAAATGGAAACATTCAATAGGTTACAAAAGTCACAAAACATCAGTTGGGGTTTTTTTAATTGTTTACAAAGGATCAAGTTAATTAATCCTTTAACAGTCAAACCACAGGGCAGAAAATCAATAGGGCAATAACTAATAAAATGGACTTAATTTATCCACTGGCATAGCACACATAGCCATATCTGTGAACAGGAGGGGAGGAAAAAGCTAGATTACTCTTATTTCTTCTTCACAGCTGATAAAATAACAACTCGGCTAGCAAGTCAGTCTACTTGAAACTTTTATCAACCACTTGGAAATCAACTGATTTCCAAAATATTTTTGAAATAACCATACACTCAATAAAAACTGTTCAACTCGGATTACTAATACTGAGAAAAAACATACACTTTTCTCCAATGTCTTCTACAGCAAATCATGATGATAATCAAAACAAATACAGAGCTTAGTAGAAAGACATTTTTGAAACACAAAGCCCTGTCACCCAGGGTCTGTCTGCACATTAACTCCAGTCATAGAATACAGGATTTTTCCTTTACCTTTTGACAGTTTTCTCTTGGTTGCCATTAGATTTCACATAGGGGATTTTCAAGAACTCCACAGCAAACAGATTAAAAACTAATGACAATTTAAACCACACACCTCCAAATGAAAGATACAGACTCTCTGTAATTATTTTCTTGCCTTTCTAGCAGGAAGAATATGCAAATCTATCAAGAAATAAGAATTTTCTAGCTTAGTTGTAGATATGGAAAAGCTACACGATGTTAGAAATCTCATGCATGCATTTTACATTGCATATTAAGATGCATTTGTGCCTGAAGGCGAAAGGCAATTGCTTTTTAGTTTCTTTTCCGCAGGATGCTTAATTATACTTAAAAAAAAAATAAAAATCTTAATGGCTAAAAAAGCCTGAATGTTGTATATCCCTTTCAGACTCACTGCATACACAGCAAAGGAAAACTGAAGAAAAGTGATGACTGGAGTTTTTAAAGAGGTAACTATAGCAATTATCATACTTCAAATGTAAAACATCAATGCCTGCCATTTTCACTTGAAGATTTCTGAAGTACAAAAGAAAGAAATTTACTGTAACCTCAGTGAATAGGCATCTTCCACCAAGAAAGGAACAGACCTCAGAAGGGCTGATATCATACCTTATGATGATGATTAATCCAGCTATAGTGGAATTGGTAGCACAACTACTGACTTTGGCATTGCACGCTGAATGATAAGGTTGGTATCAAAATAGGGCCCAGACTCAGGGGTGTTCTTCCCAGTGTGATAAGGACTGGGCCATATTTTACTAGCAGCTTATTTAAGTATTTCCAACATAACTATCGTGAGCACCTTTATAGGTGAGGTCATATTTTGTAAGTGAGGTTATATTTCATAACATAAGCTCCTTTCTGTTCACACTTAGATATGTCAAATGGTTTAAAAAAACTTCACAATTTTTTTTAAAGAGAAACTGAAAGTCATCTTGGCATTAAAACCTGCAGCGTTAATTACAGTTTCATTCTATAATGTATAACTATGACTACATTAATTTACTGTGAAAAATGTGGATGGAGAAAGCACAGAGATGCCAGTCTGTCAATCAGATCAATCAGAAAGTATATCACTATTGCCTTCCTTTAAAAGGCAGAAACTTTTATACAATAAGCATGAAAAACGGCAATATTTTCTTCTGTTTATCTTCTGACTGATAGAAAATATATTTTCCATACTATTACATTTTACAAAGTACTTACTCATCCATCTCTTTCTCCTATTTAATTTTTTTTTCTTTTCCTTTTTCCCCACACGTTTCCTATAAACAGGATTTCCAGAAGTGGAACATTTCACTGAGCAAGGTATACTTTTTTACTACATCCAAAAATAAAACCCAAACCAAAATGCCTCAGAACTGAACAGTCTATTCCAAACACAAAGAAAATTCAAGGCCATCATAGAGAACAAAAGCTGCATTTCAGATACAAAAGTCAGAGGAGGATTTAAATTGCTTCCCTATTGCGTAGGACACATTTCAGCGTTTCTGAGTATACTCAACCATTACAAATATATGTATAATTTTTTTTATCTTTAAAAATCAGAATAGATTTCAATACATCATAAATTAATTGTAAATGGGCAAAATATAATATTTTGCAACCCTTCAAAAACCTGGCTTTTGTTTCTGTTCATCTGCACGTAAATATTTCCTACAAAATCTCTCACAAAGTTGTATGCTATCAATCATTATATAATAAAGAAGAGTGTATCATCTCACATTCAAGATATGTATTTTATTTTGTACTGGTTAACTGACAAAAGTTGTCCCAGGGACCTACAGTTTTATACCTGACAATACAATAACTACAGCCATTTGTACGTTAAAGTTGGTTTGTTTCCAGTTCTCTTACATTTCCAACACTTAAGTATTATTACGTATAAAAAAATGTAAATTGAAAACTTAGACATGAAAAACTTAAAGCTTAAGAGAATAAAAAAATCTAATAAACCCACTTATTTCTATAAAATGGGGCCACAATTTCTGTATCACTGGATGCTGTTCCATTAACTCTTGATCCACATGAACATACTAGTACAATGCTTCAATTCCTAAAATCGCTCTGCAAATCACAACTGGAAACAAATACGTTTCTAAACAACTGCTCCAATACAGCATTTTTCCAAATAAATTTGTATCCATATAGAAAGGAAATGTATTTCACTGAATTTCTTTTTAATTTAACTTAAATTCAGAGAAAATGCATTTGAGTTGGGTATGAAAATAGGAAAAAATATTTCAAGTGCAGCCTGCAGTAACTATATTCAAAGTGCAATGCAATTTCTTTTTCTTTTTAACGATCTACAGTAGCTGTCTTTGTTGGACACAGATGTGGCCACTGTACAATATTCATACACTAGTCTGACAAGGTCAGGAATTTTGAGATGCTTTTTGGAGGCAGCATTTGCCTCAGACTATTATTTTTTAAAAAATAAAAATCAAAATAGCAGCTAATCTCAGTGTCAGACATGATAAAGCTGAACAAGGTTTCACTTGACTTTTTTATGACAAGACAACACATAGGTTAAGTATGATACTGAATAGCAATGTAAATGTATATGAGAAGAGTCATGCAAACTGCATGGAAACCGAAGTCAAAACACTGCCAGGTGTTGTCTGTTTGATCTGACCAGAATTGGATGTCAGTTTGTTCCTATTTTGTCCACCTCTGAATGTTCGGTTACAATAGCTGCTTTGCCAAGGTTACACGACATACGTTGGTGACGACATAGAGTATTTGTATTTACAGCACCTTCGTTACTGGTACTATGGTACTAATGATTTGTTAGGCACACTGAGTGGTCACCAATTCTTTCCTTTGCTGATGTTTTGTATATCGTAACATTTGGTAAGCACTGTTACTAACAGAAGACGGACTTCATTTTCTCAGATTCAGGCAGAATGTGAGAGAATTATTCCAACCACACCTGCAGCAGTGTGTTTTTTTCCCCAGATACTCTGTACCTTAGGCTGTACTGTGTTTCCCACCTGCAAGTCAAACGTGTGCTGCAGAGAAGGAATAAAGAAGTGGAAATACCTAAGCTTCTCTTCTGTAAATTAATTAAGGCCACCTGACAAAGCAAGGAGTCTGCTAGTTACTAATAAGTAGGCAGGTAGGCAGTACTGCAGACTTAATTTTCTAGCTGATGACCAAACGGGAAGCCCATCGACACTTAGCCCTACTTAGCCGCTGGCCTTGCTGTCAGGTACTGTGCAAAATAAATATATCTATCCTTGATTTTGTTCTGAAACTCACTACTTTTTAAGAAGAAACCCAGACATACTCAGCTTTTACAGGAAAGAATCTTTAACTAGGAACACTGTGCACTGTTGCAATAGAGTCTGCGTAGTGTAGATCACCTGAGTATTTGTCATAAACTGACATGAGCTAAGGTTCTGTGTCTGTTGATTTTTGGCAAGGAAAAAATGCACTACAATATTCAACAAAGTCCTACTAACTTTGATCCACACAGTTAACCCTTCTTGCACAAATCCTTTCACCACAGAATACCTCACACGAAATGCATATGACTTCGCCATTCATACTAGCCTTTCAAGGTAAGGCCTCAAGCTAGTACCCTGAATATGGGAGCAGGAGGAAAGAATGTTTTTAATTAGCACACAGCATCTTACTTACTTTAGATTTTCTTTCTCAGATACCAAATAGAAAGTAACCCCCCAAAACAGCACCAATTCATCTACTTGTCTGAAATGTAACAAAATAATTACAATGCAAGCAAACAACTGAAAACGACTGAATACATCATCCTTTCATCTCCTTCTTAGGCTTAAAAATTATCTTTCAGTGAAGAACTAGAACAAAACCAGAAGCTACTGTAATAGGAATTAAAAAAAACAAGAGCATAAACAATATCAGTGCAACAGCAAAATATACAGTCATTGCTAACATTTCAATTCAACCCATTTCCAACACTTTTGTGCAATAAAAATTGGCCATATGCTGGCCAATGCAACAAGCCTCTTTTTAATATTAACACAGTCATTCCTCACTTAAGCTATTCCTCTTATTTTTAAAAATAATATCAGTTAAATACAATTCTCAGAAAAAGAAAAAAAAAAGAGACTGCATTTTATAAACACAAAAATCTGGTGCAAATAAAGTAAGAAATAAACATCACACCCTTAATGACAGAAGGAAATTTAAACTGGTTCCTATGGCTGAACTTAGAGGATGTGAGGGCAGGATTTTTGTAACACACTTTTTTTAACATTGGCTTAAGTCTCTCATTACTTCAGAGCTAAAGCCAAGTAGCTGGGAGGAACATTTTTGTCAAGATGTTAAATTTCACTACACTTTAGTTGTGATAGCAAAGTTTGAATACAATCAGAGGAACCATAAAAAGTCTTCTTGGTAGGTTGGGCTCTGTGCTTTGTGTTCTTCTTCTCAACCTTCCCTCAGTCGCTGGAGCAGGAGGTATGAATCCAGGTTTGTCAATACAGCAACAAAGCAGGATCGTATACCCGCTTGCTGGGAACAACCCCAACCTTTGTTGCACGAACTCCACTCTGCATTTTCTCTTACGTTGTGTATGAAGATTAGGGGTAAGGAGGAGGCTTAGAGAGACAGTTGAGAGGGGCACACTGAGAGCTGGAATGTGGCTGCTCTTCTGGAAGAGCATTAGGACTGAAAATCAAAAAGAAAAGAGAAAATGTGCTTAAAATACATGGCAAACTTGTTATGTGCATGTAAAAGGTACAGGGCTGGAAACAAAAGGGGGTTGAAACCTCATCTCTAAATCTGTATCCTCAGCTACACAGTATACATAAAGAAAATCTTCAGCGCACACATTCAGTGACACCTGGATGCATACACGGAGTGACACAGATATCCTGCTTGCCAGTTCATGTACACAATTGCTGTTTACATGAAAAATGCTGTGTGGAGAAACAAATGCATGGGCAAAACGGGAGAGTGAATTTGAAGGACAAAATACAGGTGCCATCTTTATGAGAGCATTCAAGATTTTCTATATGTAACTGATTGAAATAAAAGACAGTGCCAGTCTGGAAATCAGGTCTCATAGCTTTGTGAAAGTGTGATCTCTTACTGAATGTGACCTAATTACTCGTACAATCCTACAAATATGGTGTAACCTTCATCAGGCAACACAGCCATTACATATTTTGTAATTAACACTTCCAAAAGGTGGGGGGTGTGTGTTTCGCTTTCTTTCCTTTTATGCTGTCTGAATCCTCTTCAATTCTGTCATATACTTTTGTCATTTATTTTTCACATACAATTTGTCTGATAACAGCATCCACCCATTAAGCCTCTCTCAGCAAATCATGTGGGGCCGGTGTAGCAGCCTAGCAGTAGCAGCACAAAGATAACGGACAGCTAATACAAACATACCCCGCTTCTTGATTCCAGGGTGCTCTTGCTAGTAAAGCTTCAGACAATCAGGTTTGCTTATTTAAAGATAGTTCAGTAGTGTATGCTACACTGCAGTGGGCAATATGGACACAGCTTAAGTGAGACCTGTATGATTCCCTCAGCCTTAGCCTGTCCTGTTTTAGAGAGTGAACTTCAGCTCAACTTGCCACATCAAGCTAAATGACAGCCATTAAACTTCCCAGTAAAGCATGTGGCAAAACAAGATACGAAAACAGAATGCAAGTAAATGCAATTTATTAAAAGATAAAAAAGGTTCTTTTCTTCTTCTGTGTCTAGGAAGATACTTTTTTTCCTAATGCTTCAAATGTTCTAAAGTCTTGAAGTTACTCCAAGCTCAACAATGTGATATATGATGGGCAATCATTTATAACCCTGTCTTCAAGAAAATTTGCCTTTTCCATTTCCCTTCTTTAGAAACTGGGCTATTACACATTATCTCTCCAGCACAGACTATTGGAGTGTTGGCTGAAGGAATGCAATTAGTCTATTGCTGGAAATGAATCAATTTGAAATGCCAGAGGTATTTGAAAATCTGACTCTGGAAATGCCAGCGGTGCAGAAAATGCCCGTAGTTCCACATATAGCATTTACTTAGGGAAACAAAGAAGTGACACTGCGCTTGCTTGAAGACAGAAATAAGAATGCACCATCACCATTAGAAAAGTAAGCGGCAATGTCCACATTTTCAAGTTAGAGAAGCCTAGGAGACTGTAACCACAGGCATTATAATTCAGCGGGAGCCACAGTCCTCTGGTCTTATTTGAAGAAAACAGACTTAAGTTAGATTCTGTTTCACATTAATGCTCCTGAAGATGAGTTTTTTGATTGCAAAATGGATGATGAGAGCGGGTTATAGAAGCTCAGGACCTCACAGGCTTTGTTTTGTGCTTAGCTGAGTAGGTCAGCTTCAAAGTGTATAGTGTTATGGACTGAATCCTCAATTTACATATAGATTTAGTCTAGCCCGAAGCACCTAGGCATAAATATTTGATCTAAAATATTTTCTTGAAGCTTAGTAGTTGGACTTCTTTAAAAACACCAACCCGGTCTTCTCCAAGTAATTTTTCCAAGGCTGTAACTATCCTTTTCTTCTGCCATATCCTCCGACATACAGATGGAGATACAGCATCTAAAGAAAGATCTGAGTGAGATCTTTGCCTGCTCCACTCAAGTGAGTCTGTGTCAGGAGTGACTGCAGCTACACCCAAAAAGTCTGCATTTACCCTCAAACTTATCCACTCATCAAGAGCCAGCTCCTGGCTTCAACACCTCTTAAGTTTTCAAGATAGGCTTAGGAGAAGCACTAGTTTTAAGTCCTCTAGAGTAGTGAAAGCTAATTAGAACTTTAACATTACTTTTGGGGAAGACAAAGAAGGAGGTGATCATGTTACCCTACAAAAACTGCCTTGCTCTGCTCCCCTGCTGCCCCATTTATTTTTTTGAAAGACATCTGTAATTGTCAGAAAGGAACAGAAACTCAACAGACATTTTCCTTGCTCATTAGCAGAGATGTGTTTGTCTTTTGGTGTTTCCTTCCCACCTTCAAAAATAAGCAATACAAGATGTTCATGCTCTGAGGGAGAGGACTGGTGAGGAAATGGCCATAATTAAGACTAGTTACATACAGCAATGGCCTGAAAGAGGACCTCTTTGAGACATGTAAGATTCTCCTCTATGCAAATATGCACAACCATAACACTGGTGTCATGACTTCAGTACAAATTCAGCCCTGACTGCAAATACTGCAATACAAACTATCCCAGACTATATTCAGATTAGGAAGCACTGTGTTTAGAACTACATTGGTTTTCATGATAATTCTGTGTTGCTTCTCTCTTTGAAATACAAGCACATTTCTATGCATAGAAAAAATATAAAACTTCGTCTCACCATTCCCCTTTCAACCAGTAACAAATATTAGGGTTGTCAGAAGGAGGAAAAAAAAAAATTACAAGGTCAACAGGCACTTTTGTAGCAACATATATACACCCATCACTTGCAGCCCCTGTAAATCTTGAGTCTTTTCCTAGAACTCTGTTATACCATCCTCTCTTCAGAAACACAATATATTCAGTTCATTAATGCAGATTACCACAGCAGTATATAAACAAAAATTGTATCAGAATCAGCAAGTGACACATGGCATTCAGTGTGCTTTTTATGGCAGTATAAGTAATTGTGGCAGCAGGTCCTGAAGCTGAGCTATCAGGCATATTGACAGTCACGGGCAGTAGAGGGATGGCAGGTGAGATGAATAACACAAAGCAAGAGAGAAAGAAATGGAAGAACCTGAAGCTGTTGACTGTTAACTAAGGACAAGGAAGAACACTGTTATATTCCCCCCATGGAATATGCGCAGCTTTTAAAACATTTGGTTTAAACAGACACTTTTGCAAACCTCTCTTTAGAGGCTGGTACCATTTGGGGATCTATTAATTCAGTTGCTGAATACAGTCTGTGTCTTTTTTTGTGTTAGTATTAATGTCTGGTTTTAAGCAGCTATTTTTTATCCTCGGCACTCAAAATGCTAATCATGTATTTCTAAAATCATTTGGAAAGTAGCATGCAAAGCCCTTTGGTGTTAGGAAGTATGCTGTTGCCTGTCTTAAAGATGCCATTCGCATGCAATATTATCTGGCATTGACTGTAACTGTAAAAATACAGCAATGGCAAATATAATCAGACCAGTGATATTTTCAGAATGCAACCATTTTGCATGCAATAATATTTTATGTTACTTTTAATTTATAACCTATTTTATATGAAATGAAAGGATTACTTCTTCTGAAAAAAATCATATTAATTTCATCCGCAATATCTGTTTTGGGGAGTTTGTTTTTGCTTTTATTAATAGGTAACTTGGGTTTAGAGTTTGGCCTCTGATAAGAAAATGAGGTTGTCACTGAATTCGACATAAACCTGAATGCAATCCAAAGACAGACATGCTTTTTTTAGTACTGGATGATGGAAATATTTTAGTCTTGTCCAATACAGTCCATCAGGCAGGTAGCTAGAGATGCTAGGAAGGGTGAACAGCATACAGTAATTTTCAGGTTACACCTAGATTTGGTTGCTTGCCCCATACTCCTGGAACTAGTTATTGAGGTGATGCATAGAAGGCAAAGTGAGACTTGCATGTGTTGTTGCATCAGTTTACTTAGAAAGTCTCTTAACAAAAGTTGTCACAGACTCTCCAGATCAGGTTCAAGTTGAAATATGCAGATTTAGGCAAAAAGACAGATGTATAGCAAAATAAATTGACTAGATGTGTCCTGGAGTTTCATTTGGCTTGAATCTGTTCATAGCTTATCCCATGAGGTTCACCAAAGCTTACGTGCTGGAATCACAACTACTAGAAAATCCAGAGCTACACAAGCCCCACTTAAAATTCAGTATAGATAATGGATGAGAGAAATCTCTCAGTATTTGATGTTGAAGTTCAGTGGGAATCTGTATTGTGGTCAGGCATATTAACTAGCTTGAACACAATTAGACATACTACAGGATGCACAAAACATCTGTGTGAATTACTAGTCTTAACAAGCTATTGTTTAATTCTGGGTGAAATGCCACTGGGAGGTCACATTACTGCAAGAGTAATGTTAGAGACTTCAAAACCAAGCATACCTCTCTTAAAATGGGTGACTTCAGGGCTTGGCAGAGCTTTAATCTGCCTCATTTAGCATCACCATGTGACTGAAAGCATACGTGTCATACCAGGAGAGATTGTCAGAGGACAAGGAAGGGCTCACAAATGCCTTTAAAATGCCACCTTACAAAATGGAAGCCTACACCTACCCCTAAAATGAAAAGTCCCCCATTTAATTAGATCTATCAAGCAACAAAATAAAATCATTACTATTTGACATCATCAAAAAGCACATTAAAAGACCAAATAAGGACTATACTATGCAACTTAAAATTCTTTTCTATATTTTCATATGGATCTAAGTGCATGAATGTTGTGATTCACATTTGTACTGTCACTGCAGAAATTATCACCATTCCTCAAGCTGTTAGAAGTTTCCTGTTAGTGACAAAGTGTAGCAAAGAGCTTTTGTATAAGGAAGAGGAGGGGGTTGCAGACCTGCATGCAGCTATGTGCAAAGAGAAGAGAGTTAGTTAAGTTTACCTGACAGTCTGGCAATCTGGCCCCCTGGCTAGTTGTGAGCCGTGTGGCGGTATGGAGGCAGCAGGCTGCTGACAATCTATAAGAAACTGATAAATTAGACATATATACAGAGAGATTACAGAGCAAGGGGTTAGTAACAGTAGTACACAGGCTAACCATTTGATGGAGAGATTTAGTGAGGAATGTGTTCTTGATTCCTTATTTGACAGAAACACCTTTTTTCTGATTGTAATAATATCAGTTGTTGCCTTCTTCTTCTTTTCAGAAGCAGCAGTGGAGACATTTTTTTTTTGTCTTCCCTTAGCATTGGCAAATTTTTGTTTAAACAGACAGCAATAATGGCTGTATTCAAAATCTGGGTTTAAACCTTGTCCTTCTCATTCTTCTGCTGATGGTGAACTTGTTTAGTTTACATCTAATATAAAAAGCGCCAAAGAAGCTACTCAAATTTTCCTCCAGAGAACTTACATCCATATAACAACAATTATAGATGCCATCCCATTATGGCCTTTGACAAAAAACTTGCAAGAAAATTTTTGTGAATTCTAAATTGTGCTTGTGAGATTGTTTTTTGTAGGGAAAAGGAAGAAATTGATACAGGTTTTTTTTTCAGTGTTCTGTGCAGATTACTTTTATCAATTCTCTGCCAAAGCAGAGAATAAATCATTTCCAAAGCTGCATTCCAGTTCTTAATTGATTAAATAACAGTAAAGCCAAATAATCCTTTGTTGCTACGTTTTTACTGTGACATTTATAATATGAAGACAGCTTAAAACTCAATAATATTTGTGGGACTTCATGAAAGTAGTTGAACAAGACGACCCCGCTTTGTAGCTCACTAGTTTCTACCAACATTTCCAGATCTCAAGATTTGCTCATTTTCCCTGTGGGGGTCTGGCCTTTCATTTCACTGCCTGTGTGATTCAGATTGTGAGGCAACAGAGTCATCAGGGTCCTTTTGAACATTAAATCTATGCGTGAAATTCTGACCATCTGGAAAACTACTGGATACTACGTTTTGTCTCCAGCAGGGTTTGCTAATCTATCATCCTCTCTGATTGCTTCTACCCGATTCTCAACCTGACTCTTCAGTGGAAAGGAGTTACTTTCCCCTGAACTTTAAAAATGAGACAACTGTGTACTTGGAAATGTACTTGGAAAGCATTTGATTTTGTGTTTTTCAGTTGGTTGCTACTTAAAGCTCAACACCAGTAATAATTTCTCTTTACAACACAGATGTTTTTGAAAACCCACTACTATTCTTTGTCTCAATCAAGTGGAAGAATGTGCGATTTGCTATTTTCTCGAGTCTTGAGATGACATCAGGTACAAAACAGAGCAAACACGCCTTCCCTGGCAACACTGAACAACATTTCCCTTTCATACAAGCCCAGAGTGCTTCTCCCTACTTACTATGAAGATCTGTGCTGACCTCCAGTGGGTGGAAGCAAGCGTACCCAAAGGCACTTTGACAGGCACAGTTAGTGCTGGCCTCACCGTGTCAGAAAGCAGAAACGGAATGAAAGGATACTGTGCCATTTTCTCATTTACTAGGATGGTCACTATAGTCCTTAGTACATCTTTCAGCAGAGGAGTGCAAGATCTTGCAATGTGTTTGAGCCATGAATAGAAGGGTCTGTCATTTCAGTAGAAAGCTCAATTAAAAGAAGAGATGGCTGGGGGGAGAGGGGGACAGCCAGAGCAGGCTAACTGCAGATGGGAAACGATCTAAAAAAAAAAAATAACAAAAATTACGGTCTTACTCTAAACAAACTATTTTGTAGAAGTCCAAAGCAAAATCTTCCTGGCAATTTATATAAGCTAGGCAGTGAGAAGAGGAATATAGAACAGAATGCTGCGTGATGAAAATGTGAGGACAGGTTTCCTAAATACAGAAGAAATTGTTCGGACAGGCTTTTCCAGAACAACACAAATATCTGATTTATGATCCTATTCTAATATTTCCAACATCCTGTGAAGAGTTTTATGATACCTCTTCATTTGGCAGAATGTGTGAATAGAGCGCCAGATCCTGCAAGCATTCTGCAAGCTGGATAACGACTATTCGATGTGAGCGAACTCCCTCAACTTCAAGTGAGACAACAGTTCTTTCTGGCACCAGCAATGCTCACACAATCTGTCTTGCACTAACATCAGTACAGAATCTAGTGATCCGTGTGATTTAAAATGGCTGAATCGTCCTCCTGCATCCTCCAGGAGTGAAGTTTTTGAGGATTATGCCAGGAAAGAGCTAAGCAGAATACATATGGCTTACATACACACATTTAAAATTCAAAGGAGCTCTTATCTACTTAAGTCCAAGAAACTGTGCCAGAGCTAGATTTATTCCTTCTATATTTAATCTTTTGAAGTATTTTGGAGGGTTTATAATGCTATTCCCTAATGTCATGACAATCATAAAATGACTTCTTTTTACACTGCGTTAAAAGATGAAAACTAGCAGACAGCATTCAATCCTTCCTTCTATTAAGTAAATGTTTGTTTCTTCTGAAATGCCCTGCTGAAGGTTAAAAGTTTCAAAGATGCCGTTACTGATTTTGTGGTTAATGTCACCTACTACAAAAACAAGGCAAGAAAGACATGCTCTCTTTTACTTAGATAAATAAACACATACAAATTTAAAAATTGCATTGAAAGAAGCCTGTTCTCAGTGTTTTTTACATCTCAAGAAGTTCCAGTTGAGCTGCAGAGTGAAAGGACTGGTTGTCATTTGTGTAGCAGACACTTAGAGAATAGACAGAGATTATACTTTCAGTGTTTCTTCTGAGACCACCACCAAAATGATTAATAAAATTATTAAATACAGACTATCTTATTTCTCCATCATCTCCAGTTGCTGTAAGGAAATAAGCTACTGGGGGCAGGGAGTGGGCTGGCTGATCACTTAAGTCCTTTTACATTCTATGAACCTATAACCAAGAAATGAAGTTCAGTGACCATTTCAACCACAAAAGGCAAAGAGGAGCTATTGTACATAAAAATTCATATGCCAGTCTTCACTGAATTATTCAGGTCTTGAGTCTATAGGGATCCTGTGTCGGTATCAGACAATGCTCACCACTGCATCTATTGGAGCTTTGAGACTTGACTCATGCTATATTTTAGGCCTGTTCATATTTTCCAGTTCTTAACATTTTAGCTATTAGCTGGCAATGGTGGTGTAAAGGGCTCGGAGATTTCCTCTCACAGAGTAGCCAGTGCTAATTTTCCTTTGGAATCTAATGCCTAGTCCTAATCAGCTCCTGATGTAAGAGCATTAAAAATACCTATCCCAGAGAATCTACATCTGCTTATATGAGGACTGAATGCGCTGCTATAAATTATCTGCTGAGAGCAAATCTCACCAAAAAAAAAAGTATTTTCCTACGCTTCCTTTTGACTCAGCCGCAAAACCAATGTGTTTCCCTCATGTCACAAGGTGTACTCTGCCCTCCAGTCTGTGAACTGCGTGACTCTTATCAACACAGGCCTGCTTAACTGGGTTATGACTGCCTGAGAGATAGGAAAGCCTTCTGTTGACATCAGCAATGTCCTCAGTGAAAAAACTACATGCAAGCATTTTCAGCCCCATCTGCTCAGGACCCAGCATACTTCAGTGAAACATTTCAGCACATTTTGATGCTCGGTAAACTACTAATCTCTACACAGTGCTGTCAAAAACCAAGACTAGTAAGAATCCCAAGATAAGCACTGGGGGTGCTCAAAATGAGTACCGGATACATAAGACACTTTTAACTGCATCTAGTTCAGTTACTCAGTGGAGAACTTTTTTCTCCTTAATCTGAAAAAGTAAGATTAAGAGTCAAAGAACAAATCAATCAAACATTTTTTACAGGTAGTGTTCCATATTTTGTATTTCTGATTTGAAAAACATTGGGAAAAATTTTCTTGATAAAAGCAAAGCTGTCAAAACACTTACGGCAAAATGTAAGATTGAGGCTTTTCCAGTCTTTTAAAGGAAACTCTCCTTAGCATCCCATCGACCAACCCAGGCGACCAGGAAGTCCTTCTTTCCTAGCTAAAAGGTTTTGAGTTATCTCACTTTGCATCATATTACCCAATGTCAACTTGCTCCATAAAGTTTGAGGAATTCGATAACATGTCTATGAAGATGTTATTGACAATTATTTGTAAAGAGAAGCTGTCTCCATTTATATGGTAATGAACTGTTTTCTTCCTCAGGATGTCTATTTAATGGGAAAGTATGAACGGTTAATAGCGTGAGTCAAAAGTATTGGGCAAAGAACAAATCAGTAGTCCTCTAGTTGTGCACAGGCAGAAACATGTTGCATCACACAGCAAATCCTGCAAAGACAATAATCAAACCTCTCTACTCAAAAGTGGGGAACAAGTAAAATTTCCAAACCCATGGAAAAAAAAGTAAGATATCAAGAAGAATGGGGCAGAGGGTACTAGAACACTTGGCCAGCTGGCTGAGTTGAGATTTGTAGAGATGCTTTCAAACTGTAATCTGGCAGGATGAGAAAAGTCCTAAAACAATTTATATCCAGGAGTGCTGAGGACATAAGTTCATACAATTAGTTTACTAGCTGATTTCACTTATAATTTATCTCTGTATAGTGGATGCCAAGAAAACTTTGACCTTCTTTAAGGTCAAGAGGAACTTCAAATGGTAATGGTTATCGCAAAGAACAGCTGGTGAGAGGACAGCTGTGGCTTACCTTTGGAAAAAAACACAAACAATGGTACGGGTCAAAGATTAGAAGAGTCTCTCTCCCTTCTCCTACTTCCATGATCAATTTGAGATCTTCACAATGTGCCCTATGCACAGCCCCAGCTGGTCAGTCTGGGTGCAGCTCTGTGTTTCTGCAGACTGTCCTGAGAAGGAGAGGATTACGGTGGAACAGCCACATAGGTTTCACATGAAGTCTGGCTGGCCTTAACACCCCCAGTTCTCTCACAGCAGGATTGACTTGGGCTATCCTGGCCTGAGAACAAAATGGTCAGAGTGGGGGGACTGAGCCACGTTACAGAGCCATTGTGCAGCTCTGTGAGGGCCAGTCATGTTCTCTGGCACAGCTACCATGCAGGCAGCCTAATAAACTTCACCAAGTACAAATTAGCTCCTGCACAGATATTTTTCAGTACCCACATTCTCTCAGTTTTCTCACTGAGTTTTTCCTCTGTTCCCATTAAACTAAATAATAGATCGTTGATTGGAGATAGAAAAATTTATCAACCAATCATCAGTTTGGTTTACTTCATGATAAAGCTGATTTACTATGAAATTTCTATGTCAAGTCTTGAAAATAGCCAGGTAACTTATATCTTAAGTTTGTTATTCAGGTAAACTTGGTGTCTTAGGTTATTGTTGGTTGGAGAAGTTTCAACAACTATGAATTCTTCCACTACTTATTTCTTAGTCTTCCCCAAAATTGAAGAATGAAGTTTAAGAGATGTAAGCATGTTGCTGAACTCCCATTTGCACACAGAGCTGGAGGAATCAGCAATATCTACATATTGCATTAAGATACCATAGGCCAGCAGTAGGATGCATCTAAAAATTCTCGTCTCCTATCATCTCCACATGCTCATTCTCTTCCTTGCAAAGGTCCCACTGTTTCTACACTTCCAAGCTGACAGAAGCTTCCTTCTGCTCCTCCTCCTCTCAGCTCTTTACCTTCAGGACAAGGTCAGACAGAGAAGATGTAACAGAGAGCCTCCTGTTAAATGGTTCTCAGGAAACAGAGCAGGCGATTGAGTTTTTTGGAACAGATAGGGGATTTAATTGCTACTTTCTTATAGGATTTAGAGAAATGCTATCTGTCTTTGTAATTTTTACAAACCAATTCATGGAGCATTACTAACAGCTCTGTGCACTACCTGACGCATTACACAGACAGACATGGTTTAGTAGGTCACTGATTCAGTGGGTTTCCAGAACATGTCAGGTTTCTTGGCTATGTTCTAGTGAGTTATTTCTTCTACACAAAAGCTACACTTCACAGAGTGTTTCCCCCTTATTTTCTTATTCTGCACGATTGGATTTCTATTTTCTTTTCTGACATGAATTATGCTCAACCTAGAGAGCTGTTCCACCAATCAGTCCATGTGCTTCAGCAGCAATGTGACTGCTAGCTCAAAGTACAGTGATAAAGCTATATCCCAGTCCTGACCTCTGCTGTAGCTCATATTAAGCATAATTAAAGTAGCGAAAGGCATTTTTCTCCAGTCACAGATTAAAAACATTAAGAGTTTCCTTATCAGCTCTGTAGGCTTTTTCACACTTTCTATATCATGATGTGTTTACGTTATTTCCCAAAAGTTTTTTTGTGAATGTTTTAGATAATTCCTCATTAAATCTACTGAGATGCTATATAATGGGTTAGTAAATAGCAGAAATGGAAATGGTAAAGGATGAAAATATGTATTCAGTTCCTTTCTTTTATATACAGTTCATAAAAAGCACATTTAGAAAGATCTGATGATTCATGAAATACTAAAAGACACACATTTTAAACATTTCAAAAGAGGAAGAGAAAGGCCTTAAAAATACAGAAATCATCACACTTCTGTCTTTGCGTTTACCCATCTTTCATGGAAATGTAAGTGTCCAGGATGCATTTTAGATGGCCACAAATACATCCACACCAAAAATATTTGCACTATTTTACAGCTAAAGAAGGGCCTGATCCAGAAACTGAAGTCATTGGGAACAGTGACTTTAGTAGGCTTTGGAAGAAAGACATTAAGATACAATTATGAGGTTTCATAGCCCTAAAAATGCAGACAGGGACATACTTACAAACAGGGGTACTAGTCTTGATTAAAGAATTGCTGGTGAGCTTACTCCATACATCACAACAGCCCAAAGAACTGCTCTATTAGAGAGCTAAAATATCAGCATGTCTAATTTAAACGTAGACTCACTTCAGCTTTGTCTATTTTATGATATGAGAAGCACAATATTGAACATTCCTGTATATCTGAACGTAAAAATCAGTAAGTCATGAAACCATATTAAACCTTGTCATAAAAGAAGATAAAGACAGATGGGTTTGTTACCAACATAAAGATATTTCAATGAGACTGGATTCCAAAGCCCTAAATTTTCATAGAAAGCAATAAATACCTGGTGACACACCTTAAAGATATGATGTGTCACCTGCATACCTGATTAGTTAGAAAAGACTAGAAGTCTAATAAAGATTTTACTGGAGAACTTCAACAAATGATGCTAATATTAACCATTCCATCCAGCAATGACATCATAACTTAGATACAGAGAGAAAAATGTCCATAACCTTTTAATGAAAATATACAACAGTAAAGCATGGATTTCACTGCAATCTTTTTTTTTTTTTTTAATTGTTTTGAGAAGGAGATTGGGGTTTCTATTAAAAAATAGGGTTTATATTGGAACTGCTTTGTTTATATAGTGAAAAATACCAATAGAAATTAAGTGAAACTTGTAGAACTGCAGTGAATTCATGCTGTAATAGCTAAATTATATTGATCAGCATGAAATGTATGGTTTTGGTCTCATCAGTGGTAACTGGAAAGTTAAATGCAAAAGAGGAAAAGCATAGAGCAAAAAGGTCCTGTTCACAGTGGCACCAAGAGGTAAAAGTACATTTAGCCAGCTGACTTCTTCATCAGTTACAGCTAACTAATGTCCTTGGCAAGGATACTGTTCCAAATTCAAAACGGCCTCCACAAGGACAACGTACCATGCTTGAAATGGCATAAATATACAATGCTCATTAAGTTTAGTTAAATGAGCATATCAGATGCAGGACATGGCCCCGAGAGCAGAAAAATATATACATATATCTGTATATATGCACTAATAACTGCTCATTAAACAATGAACACATATATACACAAATATGGCACACGTTTACAAAACCCACAGAAAACAGAACAATGCAGAACAAAAAGTGAACACAGAGAATAGTTAATAATGATTGAATTATCCTTTTTGTGAAGAGCATCATGTTCATGTAAAAAGAAAAAACACAAACAAAAAACCCCAAAAAAACCCTACACCTGATTTTTAAAAATTCTGTTAAAAACACTTAAGATCCATTTTTCATAGAGAGGAGTGACAGATTAGATCACTACTGCATGAGCCTTGCAATAGCCAGTAGCCTGCCCGATTACACAAGCTCAGAGACACTGGACAGGAACAGGGTCACCATCAACACAAGTACATTCTCCGTAGATAAAAATGCAACACATTTATGGCCAAGGACTCAGAAGAACCACCCATGGATCTCTAATGGGGCAAAGGTCAATTTGCACTCAGACTGTAAATATGAGTTGTCAGAATGAAGTGGTGGGTTTTTAAAAAATAATGGTTCTGACAAGCTTTCATGTTCCAGCTGCTTTGCATGCTTGGATGAAGCAAATCAGACTTATCTGACTGAGTAATTCAGAGCAGACTAACCTGACTAGTTAAATATCATATGGATGCATATCTTATTTAGTAGTGGTGGCTCAGTTAACTGCTTTCCCTACTTCTCAAGAACAAAATGTTTCACTTAGTGTACAGATATATACATATTGTTCATGAACTAGAATTCAGAATAAAATTCTGTAACACAAAATCATCACAGAAAGAGGTACCTAGATCCTAGTTATGGTGATTTTCCTCTTCATTAATCTATAACACTGCTTCACAAAGGAGAAGCAAGAAATATTTAAAACTGTTCCCTGTGTGACCTGAGCAATCATAAAGATCTACAAAGCATCCTCCTAGAAAAATTCAGAGCTGAGCTGAGTGTTCCTCAAGAGACTTTTTCCGCAATCATTTTAAAAAGAAGCTGTGCTTTCATCTATATTGACATTTCTACGAGTCCTGTTGTTTCAAAATTGAGAAGTGCATAAAAAGGCAAAGTTGAGGTACTGAATATGCTATAGACGCAAGGCTTAGAAATAGGTGAGGAAATTTGTGACAGTGGCACTTAAGCTCAAAAGCAAAGCTGGAACTATTTCTGGCAAAATATTCCTAAATAAACAAAATATGTACACAGCTAAAGACCTTGAATTTAAACCCCTTTCCCCACACAATGAAAGGACACAGAAACCTGCTATCTAGAGTTTATTCTCCCTACCTTTCCAACGCTGTAAGGTACACAGGCTCACCTCTGCTGACAGCCGCTGCAGCAGAGAGTGGTGTCAGTCTAAGCCTCCCTCAATCATTTTCCCAACCCCTTCATCCAGAAGAAGGGAGGGGCAAAACCAGCTTTATTTCCTACTAAGGGCTTCTACCCATAGTACCCTTTTGAAGATGCTTTCCCATACCTTCATGCTGCCTAAACAACTTGAAAAAGCAAGAAAGAGGAACTGAAGACAAGAATCTTGCCTACATAATAAATTCCACTTTATTTTAAGAAAAATATATAAGAAGGAACATGAGCTTCTGTTTACATTTTTGCAGAACATTTCTGATAATCATATCCTAGATGCTGCACTTTGAAAAAACTCAAAATCCAGAAAGAAAATATTAAAACAGCAGTACAGCATATCCCTCATCCCTTGATGACAAGGGAAGCCCAGATATCATGTGGGTGAAATATTCACTTGAAGGAAATTGTTCCCAAATTTAAAAGAAAAAAAACAACCAATCAAACAAAAGTTGTTCCAATTTAATTTAGGCTTCAATCAGTCTTACTGCACTCTTGAGGACACATAGAATCAGCTAGGTTGGAAAAGACCTTTAAGATCATCAAGTCCAACCACTACCCCAGGACTGCCAAGTCCACCACTAAACCATGTCACTGAGGGCATCTACACGCTTTTCTAACACTTTGAGACGATGATTCTACCACTTTTCCTGGGCAGTCTGCTCCAATACCTGATTACTTTGTCTGTCAAGAAGCTTTTCCTAATCCTCAAGCCAAGCTATATTCTGCTCCATAGTGCTTGAATTTGGATGCTGTTTTTTTGCAACCTCTCTGATGAAGAAGCAGGTGTGGGTTGCTACATTTCTTGCTGGCTTATTTGACTGCACAAATCATCTGAGAACAGAAACTCTTTCTGATACAAGGCTTTTAAACATTCCCTATAAAAGCAGCAAAATAACATCCTTCACTCTTCCTTACTTTCAGGAAACAGATAATTAGACAGATGGCAAAAAACTCCTACTTAGTGCATCATTCTTTTGATCTTTTAATAACAGTGAGAAATCTTCCAGAAAATGTTAAGAACAATGCTGAAAAATTTCCTACCTAATCCTCAACCTGATTCTAACATGGGCCCTGTGGAACTTGAGTCCTCAGAAAAATCTCTGGTTTGAACCTCTCAGTGTCTCAGGCTGAAATGAAGGCCAGGTAATGACCTAAAATTCTGACAAATGTGTTCAGAAAGACTGAACTGAGAATGCTGTAGATTCATAAGGACAATTGCAACGTAAATCAGTAAATTCAAAGATTACATATTTTATCATTTTACTAACAATTTTGAAAAAAAGTAAATTGTGTTTTAGCATAGTTATTTTTTAACTCATTACTTCCCCCAACCACTAAACTGCATTTACAATATATAGTCAGGGCTCTACACACAAAGGTCATCCAGTCCTTGGATTAAAATCTGGTTCTCCTTTGCCTGACACTCTCATGGAAAGTACAAATACAGTCAGAAGAGTCATCTAAATTTTATGTTAGAAGATTGCCATTTTTGGGCAAACTGGGGAGTTTGACTATATAGAAAATACAAAATCCAGTCCTTTAAAAAGATTCAAGTGTCAACCAGAAAGCAAATCATCCTTACTCTGTTGTAGGATAAAGAGGAAAGAATTCAAGAGAAACTGCCAGTATTTAGGAAACAGATTCCTTTTGATGGGGTAGAAAATTAGCATGTGGCCTTCCATTGCCAATGGAATACGAAGGAATTGCTGAAAGATCAGCACCATTTTACATATTTTAAAAGTCTTCGCTTCTTTCCCCATCGCAGCCTTTTTCTCCCCAGGAGCCAGCTCTCTGATTTATTGTAATGCTCCTTACGAATATGTCTTGTTCAGACTCTGCAGTTTCACACTTGTTCTCTGAGTGGGTGTTACTTGCATGGCAGTACTCAAAGGCAGCTGTGATATTGCTGGCACTGAATCAGAGAGATAACGTTCTGTAGGGTATCGCTCAGCTTTCCAGAATAAACATTTACCTGAGCAGAAACCACTTTATGGGTTTTAGCTTTTTTATTTTCTACATATGGGGTTTTTTGTATGACAAATTTCAAAACAAAAAATGAAAACATTTACCACCAGGCAAGAGTGTGCACATTTAAAGGTTCTGCTCAGGCATAGAAGTAAAATAATTATCAGCTTGTCAGAAGAAAGATGTCACAACCTTTGAAATGGCATGCCAGTTTGTATTTCCTTTCTACGCCCTGTTCACAGTGGATACTATATTTTGGCAGGAAACGAAGAGCAAAAGCTTCCTGCAAAGATAAACTTCATGACTCAATTTATATAAACTAAACCTTCTGTGATTGTAACTTTACCGTTTAGAAAAAACTGATTGAATCCTCCAGGGCAAGCAGAAGATGGATGTTGTGTAGGCTCCTGCATACTGCCAGTCGCTCCCTTGCTGGTCCTTACACATCTGACTCCACTGTCCCATTTGGTTTATGACTTCCATGGGGGCTACCAACACAACCACCAGCCTAAGCACTGCCCAGGTGCAGGGGTGCAACCTCTGTGGATGCCAGTGGGACATAACCCACCAATGCCACAGCAGGACTTTCCCCACTGCATCTGGAACCAGTTTGGGCTGCTGCCAGCAGAACGTCATCTCCTGCTACAGGAGGAGACATTTTGCTTTTCAGGTTTCAAGAAGATGCCCAAATTAGATTGCATCTGCAGTGCTGGGAGAATCCCCTGCTCTGCTAACCACTCAGCACCACATGCACCCAAGGAAAAAATGTTTACCTGGTGTGGCCACGGTTAACCTTTTTTCCTTGCTGAGACGGTGCCCATGGATGAATTCACTCATGGAAGGGGGGCCCCTCAGAAGATATGATTCTGTGGAGGTGGGATGAGGGGGGGCTCTTAATAATTTCTGGAGGTAGGTCCCTGAAGTCCTGGGATGGCTCTGATCACAAAGGGAAGGTGAGAATAGTCTTGCAGGAGATCCAAGAAAAATACATATGGAAACAAAAGAGTTTTACTTTAATTACCTTTCAAAGCCTCACAAATGACAACATCATGTTAATTTGCTTAACAGGTAAAAAACAACTAGTGTTGCCACCCCATGTCATTTCCACAGCAGGGCACCTTGCCTGCATTGGAAATACTGGTTCATATTAGGGGAGGAGATGAGGTTGAGCTATATCTCAGCATCCTGGAGTCGACATATACAAGGCTCCCTGAATGTTCTCTTGTTTTTTAAACTGCGACTAGAGCACACAAGAAAAGGTAATGATTACACAGGACTTCTCTAGAAGAGAATCCTCTTCATCTTCAGAACTGTGGAGATCCCCACACCTGTAGAGCTTTGCCAGGGCAGCCACAAGAAAAGAACTCGCTGCTTGAACAGCAAAATATTTGCATTAGGTTATGAATGGCAGCCAACCCCTTCAAAAGGCTGCTTGCTCCCATGTAGAAAAATTGATCTGAGTGAACATATCCATCTTCTTTTTGTACTGAGAAAGAACAAGTGAGCACCAGAGCTTAACAAAGAGATGCAGTTTCTTTTGTGTTAAGCGCTGAAATGCTCATGGAGCACAATCCTTTTTTATTTCAGATGCTCGTTACAGAAAACCTCAAGGAACAGTTAAGGAAAACTTGTTAAAGAAAATACATTCACACTGATATTAAAGACATACAAGATGCACTGAGACACTGATAGAATATAGTTCAAAACACTGCATTAAAGAGGAGGAAATGACATAGTGAGTGGGTGGATTGGAACCACATGTTGCCAGGCTTTGAATTTCATATTCATATCCCCCCACCTCCTTTTCCCCAGTAAAAGAACGGAAAGAAAAAGAACAAAATAATAATAAAAAATAATTATAATGTTTACAATTCAGTGAACAACTTAATGAAAGTCTGGCCACTGCACTGTACTGTAAAGATCACTGCATGCATACCTTTTCCTCTGAGTGCCACTGCTGACCAGTAAGTTTGGTTGCTGTGGGCCCTGACTATGCAGGAGGAAAGTGTCTATGCTTGGCACGGTGGCTGATGCCTCCTCACTTACTTTAGGGCTGCCGATCTTGCTCTTTCCAAGCTTGCCTTTGCTGCGTCGGGACTGCTCATGGTCGAACTCTAAATCCTCCAGTCGCTGAGTAAGGGCAAGTTTTTGCTGGATAGCCATGCGCAACAGAGAATTTAGGGTCTTCTTCTCGTCCTCCGCAGCTGCTAGCTGCCTCTGCATCTCATCCAGCTGCGTGACGTACTCATCACACCTGAGAAAACAAACAAGGCAGAAATCTGGGGAACCGGTCCAAGCACCAACCCTACCAGGGACTGCATTCCTGGACTGCACTTACAGGGGAAGATCCTGACCCAAGCTTTTGCCAAACCTAATCCTGGAAGCAGACACCCTGAATTCTTCCATTCCCACTTTGAATGAATGTAGACTTGGATCTGAATGCATCACTTCCTGTTCAGCAAAAGAACCTCTATCTATAATATCAGAGGAGCCTATGACAATGTAGTATGTTTCCAATGCAGATGAAGAGCAATTGGAGCACAGGTTTATTATTGTGGAATAATCTCCAGATTATTACACAAAGAACAGTACTGGGTGCTGTTTCTGCTAATCCATGTCTACTAATTAGATAGTATTATTTTCCATAGACAGTAATATCCACTTCAACAAAACATTATAAAAAAAAGTGAAAAAAACCTGCAAGTACTTTGAATGCTTGACATGAGATTTTGTGAAATCAAAAGCCCTCAGTTGTTTAGCACTGCTACCTGATTAGAGAGGTACTATTCAGGAAATCCCACACCTGGAAGTTATTTCACATTTACTGTTAAATTTCTTGGAGGTGTGCTTAGGCACCCATTGTTATGGTCACCTACTCCTTTTTAACCCTCAGCCTCCTTTATCTGCATGAAATACTGTATTTTTTTTTTATTTGATTTAGATCTGAGACAGATTTTGAAATAAAACCATCCTTCTTATGATTTTGTTAGCATTGAAGGCTGAATTCAATTTAGTTCCACCCTAAATAATGATTCCTAAAGTTAACAGGAAGAGCAAGGCTTATCAGGATAGTCTTAGTCACTTTTTGAAGTGAAATAGCTTCAGTTTGTGAACAACAGACCAGCTAATCAGTAAGAACCAAGACCGATAAACGTATACAAATGAACCACAGCAGTACTGTCTGACCTTTGGACATTTGTGGCAACATCAAGATTTTTTAACATGAAATGTTGCCACTTTCACCACATCTCCTCCCCACATGACCTGTATAAATCTAGTTTTGCTATGCAATTACAGTAGTGTAATGGATGAGGATTTAACTTTACCAGTATCACTCAGAAAACAAGCATAGAAAATACTTCTCAAAATGTGTGATGCAAGAAACTTTTGAATGAGGGATGAAAATGATTTCTATGAAACTGTGACCTTCTCCTTGGGAAACAGAAATAAAGTATACTCAAAAATTCATTGTCATTCTTCACACACACTCACATATATATATAGCACTCTCCTTTTGAATAATTCCAGCACTGGAAGCAAAATTACTAAGTCAGGCATAGTTAGATCTACAGTTTCAGTATTATCTTTTCTTCTACAGGACCTTAATAAGCTTAACTGTCTCTAGTCAAGCCTTGAGGAGATACTTCTGAAACATCTGGCTTAAAACCAACTTGCACACCTTTTTCTGCTCCAGGCCATGAGATGTCTATTGATGCTTCACCCAGCTTTTTGACAGAGGCATTAGAATGAAATCAGCATTCTGGAGATTAAATTAAATTAATCTGAAATAGGAATTACTATAATGTCTGTGTTATCAGCGTTTTAAAGGCTCATTCTTGTAACCAGGTGGATCCTGTATCCGTGTCTCTTATTCTCTCCTGACTTCCTTTTTGTCCAGGAGACACCATTTTTTTTCCAAATACGTTTTCTGTTGAAAATGTTAAAAAGTAACAATTGCAGCAACACCTGTAGCACAGTGCCACTAGAGGAAGGAACTGCTTTGCTTTACTATCACAATAAGCCAATTTTTATTTTGGAAAAAGATTGGTTTTCTCAGGCCTTAGGATGTGTTCTTGGTATTTAGGCATCTGCTTTGTAAAACAGGATAACTGAGCAGTTAAGAAACAAGCTCCATGAAGGCGGAATACTTAAGCAGACTTAGACAAACCCACTTTTCATTACCTGCTATGAACTATATAGCAAAGTGGCCCTAGAAACCTGGATATACTAGATGCTGACAGCTGACCTCATACTCTAGACAAAACAAATCTTGTTAATACAACATTTTCCAACTGTTCTGATTAATTATATTCCCCTCCTAGAAGTCTCTCCAAAACAGTGACCCCACATTTTTGGCAGTCCACCACAGTGTCTGGGTGGTTCCAGTCATCTGACCTCCATTATGACTCGAAGTTTCCTATTATTTTTCACAAACACATGGTCCATTGTCTCTATGTTTTGTTGCTCAAGCTTGTGGGGTGTTTTGAGAAACAGCATTCATAAAGGTTAAACCTAGATCAGTCCATAATTAACTTTAGAAACTGCTGAATTAACAGACTCATTTCACTGAAATATTCCCTGCTATGTGAGAGTGTGGCATAAAATGAAAAATGTTTCTAATTAAAAAAGCAAAAAAAAGCATTACACGCATCCATACTGCCTTTTTGCCCACACATTTTATAAACACTCATGAAGTCTCGACAGCATATTGAGGAAGAAAAGGTCAAGAGGTCCTAAGAGAGATGAATTCTGGCATGGCACTGGCCATTGTGGACCAAGCAGGGCTCCAGGATGCACCAGGGCTCTGACTGGGTTTTCTGAGGCACTCAAAATACTAATGAACAAAAGAAGTTAGGTTATTTCCTCTTGAGTCAGAGATCTTTGCTAGTTTCTCCCTTGCCTCAGGACAGGTTTAATCTGTAAGTGACTATTAAACAAACACTGCTATTATCTTGCTGTCTGCTGAACTACTTATCACCAGCACAAAAGTCAAGATTTCACCTATTCCTCTTGTCTCAGAAAGGAAGCAGACAGACACATAAGCCTGCTTACTTTGTATGAACTGATCCAAGAAGCTTATATAGCAGTTTAAGGGATTTCTAGTTCCATCTATCTCTCGTCTAGGAATGCAAACCAAATACTGAGACAGGCTTATGTGTAATTTAGGTAACATAAATCATAGCCAAGCTTGAGCTAAAAAACCAGTGACACTGACAGATCCCTGCTTTAGCCATATAATAAGCTTCTGTTAATAAATGCTTTCTCATCTAGGACCTGTCCAAACTTTCTATTTCATCTCTTTAGCACAGTTCTTTAAACATTAATCATAAGACAATGTCTTGATGGATGGAGAATAGAGTCAATGCATGCGGTGTCAGGACGGCAGCAACGTAACAGTTAATAGGTCTTGCTCTCTCCTTTTGAGTAACTCTATTTAGGCTGGGAAAGCAAGTATGTGTCGGGACTCAGTAAAAATAGCTTTCCGAATCCCCTTAAGTTCCTGCTTTAAAAGTAGTTCCTTCTCTTCTTCAGCATGAGACTTCCCTTCCTCTCCCAGGGCAACCCCTACTCTAGGCTGGGAATCTAATGGTTTTCATTTGCCCCCTGGATGAGAGCTGGCCACCTGTCTTCTCACAATCCCACAGCTCCCACCCTGGGTCAGCAACTCAGGACTGGAGTGAGGGGAAATAAGAGGAGGGGCAGGAAAAGCTCTCACCCCTTTTTCTGGCCTGGAACTACCAGAAGCAGGCCAGGACAAAATAACCAGGGTAAAGGCAGGAGCTGCAAGTCTGGTGGACAGCACATGACCCTGGAATTGAGCAGGAACCTCAAATCTGCTCTGCCAACCCCATATATCCCACAGAAAAGAGGTTTTACACACTATTGCTTTTTCTTTTTTGAGGGAGGTGTTTGGGGAAAAGGGAGTTTGAACTGTATTGAGGATGTCTTGACAGACCCGAAGTGAATTCAGAAAGCAATCACAAGGGTAATGAAGAGGGAAGGGTGAAGTTGTAAGGATCAGAAACAGATTTTGGATTGGGAAAAAAACAGTCCCAGAAGGAAAAATTGCAGAAGGAGAAGTACAAGCAAGACAGAAGGACTTCTGAGGTGGAGGAATAAAAAACTGAAGAAAGAACTTAAGGCATGGAAGGATGCACAAGTGTCACAGAAAAACACAGGAAAAGGATGCCTCCTGCTTTCTGCATAGGGGAGCTCCGAAGAAAATCGTCATCTTTGAGTTCAGACCAGAAACAACTGGGCTGTGCTTATAACATGGTACGATCTTTATCCAGTGCATTTGAAAAAGAAACCGTACAGTTCAGCACCAGAATGAACATCCATTTGTGGACCAAATGAACAGAAAAGAATGCCTTATGAAAGAGAAAGGCTATTGTTCTATCAAACAGTATATGAAATTATTTTAAAATCTATAACACAATTCTACTATCAGATATTCTCCCTACAATACAAATTCAGAAGTACCATGTGATGCAGGATAACCATGGAAACCACTGTTTTATTCAACAGAAGACTAAACAATTGCTTTTTTATGCTGAAGGTTGCTATTGCATCTAATGTTACTGCATGGAGAATCTTAACAGTCTTTTTCAAATGGATTTCTCTTCTTCAACAGACATCTAGAGTGTATTAGCTCTCTGTCATTTAAACAAATGCTATTCCAAATTGACTATTCAGTATAAGTCAATTATTTGAACATTTAGGAAAATTGATTTAATTATAAAGGCCATAATATTAAAGTCTAATGAAGAAAAAGGAATATTTTACAACAGAAAAATCTATAGGAGTACACTTATGTTCAAGACCTTGCAGTGAATTACTTTTTATACCTGTGCTCAGAAAATACTGAGCAAAACTTAATGACCTCAAGGGCAGGGATATATTTCACAGGCCATGCACTGAGTGTTTAACTATTACTGCACGGAGTTTACCAACAACAGCATATGCTTTGGATGGGCTTTATCACTACTAACATTAGACATTTACAAAGTAGAAATCTGTAACTCAGCAAGTCACTAAATTCTCTTTACTATTCATAGAAGAGAAACCTACCATCCTCTTAAGTAACAACTTCTAAAATTTTGTAGTTTTTTTTAACTTGTAGGTAGATGGTTTATACTCCATGCAAGACCCTTGTTTGCTTTATGCTCATGAAGCCACTCTTTTCCTCTGGAGTTAGTCTTACAGAGTTATATAGCTAGGAATTCTTATAGAGTTGGCACATTCACGTATCTCTCAGAGAAATGAGCTTGCAAATAAAGATCAACACATGCATTTCGAATATACACACCCAACTTTCCATTCTAGAAGGAAATCTTCAGATGCCAACGAAATCAATAGAACTACCTTGGTTCACACCACATGCTGAGGTTCTTCAATTCAATTATGGCACTACTCATACTCTTCTGACGATGAACCTGTGATGAACTTGTACACAGCACCAATGTCATGGCATGTAAATGCCATGTCCCTTCTCCTTCTTTTCCACCTCTCCCAGCTGCTGCAGCTACTGTCACTAAGCAACAGAGGACCTCAGAAGGCTGGAAGAGGTGAGATGGCACCTATAGACCATATACTGGGGAGAAGCTGGCAAGAGGCATGAAGACGTCTTATCACTTATGGGCTAAAGTATTAGCAAGAAATCTGCATTGTGTTTGACCACAAGGTGGAGAGAAAGCCTTGATAACCTGAGGATACTAACTTCCATGCATATTTGGGAATTAAGAAAATTTTGATGAAACTGTTGGATTAAAAAAAAAAAATTAGTTTTAGGTAACCTTTTATAAAACAGCTAAAACCAAAAGCTCCTCTTTAAGAAGTTGCAGGAGAAGGAAAGATGAGACACGATTAATGACTGTCCTGCCAGAAGGAACTATGTTACAGAAAGTAAGTGAAAATTTTATCCTGTGAAGGAGAAGATAAAAATTGGATATCACAGCAGGAAAAAGTAAGAATTCATGCTGGAGTGGGAAAATGCAGTGGCCTCACAATATTTAGTGCTGGATTACAGCACAGTGTGGTTGATGGAATAGATTTTACTAGTAGTAAGTACTAAATCTCATGATAATGAAAACATGGGATTCTGAAAATCATCATTTACCATACAATAGCTTTACACGGGCAGAGTCATTGCGTACTTCTGAGCGTGAAAATCAGCCACACAAATCTACTGTTTGATTTCCACTTCAAAAAGCTCTATAAATGCAAATATACTGCAGGCATATATTGGCATTTATAACACTTCACTCAAAGTTATACTGACATTGCTATTCTCCAGCTTTTATCTTCCAAGACACCCATCTCGGTAGCACTTGAAAGCTTGCAGGTTTTGCACAGTGTGTACTCTAAGACTCATTCACCTTCATCCGGCAAACCTCTGACCTTGCAGAAAACAATTTCTGTCTCTCCTCTTAAACATCCAACATCTAAATCTATTCTCACTTAGCACACATGTATTTTCTTTTACAGAGCCAAACCAGGCAGTGACACCATTTCCCTTACCTAGTTGCAAACATCGCTCTCAAGGATGAGAAGGTTGCTGCATCTTCCTTCAAAGCCTTTAATTCATTCCGTAGTTTGGTCATGGTTTCAGTCACCATCGCTTTTTCATTTTCATATTTATTCTTCAAATTGGCTAGTGCCACTTCAGCTGTCTGAAAACACAAACAAGGATATACACTTACGAGACAGGTAGCTATTTAAGGTAAGATACCTATAGCTAAGATGCCATGCTTGATTTTGCTTTTGATTGCCTGCATTCACACAGCAAAAGAAGTTAGATCTGAGCTTCACTGCACTGCGCCCTTTAATGTCTTCTTTTAAGTTGCACTCCATGACAGTAGGAAAGGAGAAAGCACTTGGAAGGACAAAGACAATTTCTATGCGCTGGCAACAACTCCACACCTTAAATGTCTCTGCAAAACTGTGCAGATGTATGTTAAGGGCTCAGGCAAGTAAGTTACTACAGCTTAAGGAGCTGCTACAGTGTCGTTTGAGCTGCAGTAAACAACTAGGTGTATCCCTTGACCATGTTGCAAACAGGATGCATGGCACATGAGATTGGGCCTCTGTAGCTAAGGTTTGAACTAAGGGTGTTTCACCTCATGCATCCTGTCAGCTGTGGCTTTCCCCAGGCAAGGTGACTGCCAGGACCTGGCAGCTTGCTTTGATGTCTGAGCACAGGCAATGCC
The DNA here is from genome assembly GCF_028554395.1 of Pezoporus wallicus. Classification (NCBI taxonomy): domain Eukaryota; kingdom Metazoa; phylum Chordata; class Aves; order Psittaciformes; family Psittacidae; genus Pezoporus; species Pezoporus wallicus. The sequence continues at coordinate 6,441,544 of NW_026642179.1, read as the reverse complement.
TACTGTTGCGCAAACCAACATTATTTTGGCACTACAAGAAAAGAATGGAAATAAGTGCAAAACGCAATTTTCACTTAACAGGAAAGCAACGTTTTCCTTCATTTTTTCTTTCTCTTTCCTTTTCTTGATTTCATCTCTCAAATTTCTTCAGCTTACTGCCCTACTGCTTTTAATAGTTACATTTGTCTTTGAACCTTCTGTTTTACTTAAGAAGTTCAGCATGATTTTGAAATTATTCAAAATACACAGTTTTACAGAGGCTTTATACCTACTGTTTCTATGAGACATTTAAAATTATTGCTATTGAATGAGATGAAGAAAAAAGTGTTCAGAGGGAATTATGGTTGTTTCTTTCATGGTTGTTTTTTACTTCATTTAGTGCATAATAAGCTGCAGCATTTCATACCAGCAATCAATTTCCCCTGTTGATCTTGTAAGTTCTTGAGCTATCACCAGGGGAGAGAAGTGTAGAAGAATATTAGTTTAAAGCAATCAGCAAGGGGATGTGACAAAACGTGGTAATGACCAAGCAGCTGGAAACCTATTTTAAGCTCAGTTTTCTGAAACTCAATATATTTTCCACTACCAATTTCTCTTAACATATTAGCATCTCCTAAAATACACCTCCACTCATTTGTGTCTGGGGAAATTAGCGCAGTTAGAAAAGGCAGCATTCAAATATTTTAATCATTTTTTTTTCAAATTGTACACTCACCAATAACATTTTCTCTTCTTTCACACTTGTCTACATTGAGACAACAGATTTTTTAAAGTCACTGGTAACTACCTGCCATTTTAAACAGATGGTTTCTTCCACGACAAATTCTAAATCATCAGCAATACACGTTAAAAAAATCATCTACTTAGGGATATATTCAAATAAATGCAGCTTTTCTCAACCTTGCTGACATACACTTTGGTATAACGTAGGATGGCAGACACCATCTTATGCCTTGGCAGGGTAAAGCAGAAATTGTCAGCTTTCTATCTGTTTTCATCCATGAGCAAAAATGAACACTCATAAATTAACATGGAGAAGAAGGATTGACTTTATTTAATGAAACTGCTCTTTTTGAAGGGAAATTTAGGAAATGGTGAAACAGAAGACAAATTTCTATTTAACAGATACAATTAAGCCAGATGTATGTAAGAATTTTCAGGTCACTAATGAGGTTGAAGTAATTTTTGAGAGCACAGGTGGACTCCTCAAATTGAGTTCTGCTTTGCCTCCAAGGCAGGAATTCAGATGTCTTTGGTTTGTAAGGGAAGTACAACCCCATCTCCTTTAACCTATCATACCTCACCTTTGAATGCAGAATTCACGTAAAGATTTTCTTTTGTTTAGGAATGAAACTGAGTTCAAGATATATGCCATTTAATGCTAGACATAAAAAAAAAACAAAAACCCAAACCAAATAATTCAAATGTTTCAGCAGTGGGATTACATATTCCATGTAAACGCAGTAATTTATACATCACTGGAACTGCACAATGACCAGACAGGTCACTGTGATCCCTGCTTTTTAGTCTAGACGTCAGGGTAAATTAAATGGACACACTACAGGATGAAAAATAACTTAGAAATATAATTTACTTGTTGAATAAAGATAACAGAGGAAGGACTGTGTCAAACTGTCATACCTTTTTTTCTTTCTGAGTTTTCTGTATGGAAAACTAAGCATAAATTCCAAAATGTATTAGAAGTGCCTGGTGGCTCTGCACACACCAGACAAGCTTTTGAACATACCCCATTTGAAGGCTGTTGAGAGCCTCCTTTCTGAAAGTCTCCCAAGTGAAGAATGAATGGGCACAAGTGCTCTACTAGAGAAGCAAATAAAACTAACAAAAACATATTTTTGATAGGCAAGAGAAAGAAGGGAGAAGCAAGTTGGGGAAGCTTCTGTTGGAAACTTGCAACCAGGGCCAGCAGAGCAGCAGTGCATCACTCTGGTGTGTGGCAAAGCACACTCAAAGGGTCCTTGTATGAGACAGTGAGCACCGACAGTGTAGGTGCTCAGATTATCCATAGCTCATCAGTTTAGGACCTGGATGCTGACTGAAGCTGATTGCTGTTGGACTCCTTGGCTCAGCGGCTGCCATTTCACAATGCAGCTAAATTGATCTATACTGGCTAGCTGCCACCAAATGTATAATTACCCAGCCTATCCCCATCCCTACCCTTCGTACACCAGGTGGTTTTCTTTTATGTTTACTGTGAGCCAGTCTGGGGAGCCTGAAGATGCAGAAAATTTGCCTGACGCACCCAGAAACCAGAATGTGTAATGGGGAGCAGGGCTGGGGGGAGAAGGGGAACTTGGATTCCAATTTTGAGAGGTATCTATGTATCTGGTCACCTCAGCTCTACTGTTAGACTGTGTCAATAGTAACAGGGACAAAATGAACTGAAGCCACAGCTTCATGTTACTTTTCCTCTACACTGAACAATTTCTGTTTGTTCCCCGCTCAGAGACATCTCCAAACTGTAACCATCGAGGGCCATATATGTGTGGTTGTGTCTGAAACCAGTTCTGTGGGATAAGCTAGATTTTGAAGACGTGGGGTGAACGGTGCTTTGAGAGAGTGCTCTGAAAGGAAGGATGGGACAAATAACAGTCTTCATCTGTAAGTAGTGGGTGCCAGAAAAAAAGATGCCCAGGACCTGTTTTTGTTTTTAACATCTCTGCAGCACTTGTTTTTAAGCTGCGGTTAACTACAAAATTGTGGCAGAGACATCAGAGACATTTTCTCCACATAAAAATGCAACCTACGATCAACACACATGGAAATGGGGAGCACAAGAAAAAAGATAAAGACACAGAAAAATGTGTGAATATTCTTCAGTGAAGTAAATAATGCAGTAAGACAGGAGAGGGGCCAATGACACTCCTATCAGACCAGTAATGCTCTAGAGCTGGGCAAATGAACCACCAGCCACCTTGCAGACAAAGAATTAACAGCTCACAGAGCACACAGCATTTGCTGTGCAGAAGTAGTCAGCTGGAGCTGACAGCAAGGCTGGGAGAGAGCAAAGAGCTCCACACCTGGACTCCTGTGGGACTGAAACACGAACAGGAAAAAAGAGCTGGGGTATGCAGAGCTCAGCCCCTCCTTCCCCAAAACTCAGCCACAGAGCTGAACAGGTTGAAGGGTGCACATACACTCAAGTCCCAGGACCCCAGCCATTGCCAAAAATAATGACACCCTTTTCATCCCCCTTCTGGTCCTTACAGAAGAGATGTTTGATTACTCTGTCTATAAAGGTTGCCACCTTAATCCTGAAATCCATGAACAAATCTCAATTTCTCTATATATTTATATTCTAAGATGACTGTGTCCCACTTAATTTACATTAGCAGTGTGAGAAGTAGACCAAGTAAAAAAAATTGTTGCTCAAAAAATATGAAGTCCTACAAGTGGCAAGTGCTTTATTTTTTCATCATCATACTGGACCTTTCCACTCAGCCTCACTTTCCCAGGAGACATTCTACTGTGTTCTGTCTATATAATACCAGGGCATTTATTTATATATGATATACCGTATGTCTGGCATTATGAAATTATTTTTTCTCAAGGACTTTTATGTATATCTCAGTTACGGAAGCTGGAGACATCATAGTTATGGTCAATCCAGATGTGAAGGTCTTGCTGACTCAACTCCTTCCATCAAACTAATGCACTATGAGAACAACCAATCATTTTTCAATCAGAACTTCAGGATATTAAATTACCTTCATAGGCAGCTTTTATTTCTGTATGTTTTTTAGAAATCAAAATCACAACTATTATTGATCTGGTCCTAATATAATTATTTTGATATTACTTTACAATTTATGCTACTTGTTAATGCTAATGCTACTTGGGTTTGCTCTACAAAGCTTGTGCTGACACAGTAATTACTGCTATGAATAAATAAATGCATAAATCAAGACAAGGTAAGCAAACAAGCTAGCAAGATCTATGTGCCTTGCTATCTTGAGCAATTGATTTAATAATTCATTTTCCTGAGCAGTGTCTTAGAGTATATCTTGCTCTCTTTTTAGTGTTAGCGTTGTGCATAGCCAATTTGCAGCCCAGCCTAACACTAAAATGCTTATTTGAAAATATTACTGGCGGTCACCAGATAGCACCACATAGCTTCTGTGGTTAAGGGTATGATTTCACGACTTAAGTACAGCACAAAATACCAGACCTGGGGACCTGCTGCTGGTCTTCCCACTAAATCTGAAGGAAGGCCAAGTCTTGCCATTTCTACAGTGCATTTGGTTGTGCTCATCTTGCTTTCACCATATTACTCCAACCAAAACAGCACCACCTAAAGCATCTCTGGAGTGCTAACAGGTGTTTTGAAATAGTATTGCTAAAAAACAGAGATGTGATGTGGCCTCTCTGGAGGCTGAGGACAGGCCAGAGCATCCAGCCCCTCACCAGCTGCAGGCTTCCCTCTCCAAGGGGCCTCCCACAGATCTCCCCTGCTACCTTGAGCACCAGCAGTGTCTTACCATGCTACGCAAGGGATGAAAATACATAGTTTCATACTAACGTCAGCTTCATTAAGGCTTGGAAAAGGTTGCTTAATCATTTGGGGTTTTTCAAAAATAATAAAAAAAAACAAAGTTCCAGCAATTGTGGTTCTTGAACAAATGTGAAAAACTGAACCAGATGTCCTCTGTAGGCTCATCTAAAGTGAAACCCATAGGGAAAAACATCCCCAGCCTATAGCTGCATAAACATTATTCTGGAGGGGAAGAACTCAAAGGGGTGTATCTTCACTCCTATTTTTTGAAAATGAGATGTACTTTGGGTCCTGGGATACAATCATCACTTGAGGCTGGCAGTACTGCCAGGGCATTATAAAAATCACCCACCTCACCCTAGAACTTTAAATGTCTCTGTCCCTTTTATACTATTATGTCTTTTAACTTGAAAGGTTGAAGATGTTGATACTTGGTTTGCATAAGCAGTATCGCAAGATTCTATACCCAGTTATACAGCTACCAGTATCTATGCTGCTTATCCAATAAATAAAATTTTAGTTAATAGCACCTCCTTACTCAGCAAATCTATCTTTTCCATTTCAGTGAGCAGACTTTAGGATGATGCTTTATACCTGACAGCAATAAAAGAGCAAGACTGAGCTAGATCCTCTGGTAGCATCAGAAAATAAATGATGGCTCTATGCTAATGGAAAAAAACTTTAATCTGGTATCTAAACCCATATACTTCAATTACATCTTAATTACATTTTAATTACATGGAAAATCTACATATAATTGCTCAGAGCTGTTACTGCTTAGCTGGAGATGGTATTTAATTACTTGAATTAATATTTAACATGTGTCGTATCAAAGAGGGGAAATGCTATAAAAGACTCAACATATATTGAAATATGGCTGCAATTTAAAAATCCCCAGTACTCTAGGAATGCAGTTAGAGATTCAACAATCAATTAAACCTGAAACTGTAGCTTCAGACTACTTGACGATTGGGAATTTTAACACTGAAATCCCATCACTGTCATCAGCTAATAGTATCCCAAGCTGTTAACCAGGATTCATGCCCCCACGTGGTCATCACTGAACTGGCTTCAGATGAGAGAAGTCCCAGGCAATCTGGAGTAATTCTGCTGCTGCAGCCTCTTGCATTCAGATTTAATTCTGGGCATAAGGAAATCCACCAAAATAAATAAAACTATTTGCATGCTTAAATTTAAGTGTTTGGAGACCTGTAATCTGATGGATACAAAGGGCTTAAGAGCATATTCTATGCAAAGAAAAAGTGACAGTACTCTTGAAAAAACACACCATTACATGGTTCTCTTTTGGCATTTGATATAAAATGTGGCAATTCTCAGCTAATTTGCATTGGCGAAAGATAAAAAATAAAGTAGTTTAATGACAATTGTTTTTAATGTGAAAATTTCCAAATAATAATTTGAAATATTTTATTCTCTTAAAAATAACCTTATAATGAACCCTTCTCAAAATAAAAAAATGCTGCTATTGTTTCAGTCAGCTTTGTTGTGTAGTGATGTTTTCCTTTGTCTTGAAAAAAACCCCAGACTGATTTTATTTCTTAAGGGATTAAAAACATGGCAATGGCAGGAGAAATTGTTTACATCTAAAGAGAAAAACAATTTAAAAAACCTCCAACCACCTGTAATGAAAACAGCATTTGACCTGATATCTTACCAAACAAATGCCCACCTTCCGTATAGTCCAAAGCCACTGGTCGCACTCTTACATCTTCCTGAAGCACACTTTAGCTCTTGTGATACTTATTTTTAATCCCCTTAAATTTTCTGTGGTACATACAGATTTTGCAGCCTGTGGAATACTACCAAGAGCCAAGAACAATACAATGGGTTGTTCACACCGTCAGCTCCACTAAATCTCACTGGCGCTGACCCAGGCGGTCTCCCCTGCACTTGCCCTCCCCACTGCTCCAGCAGTACCTGCACTGCATCTCTCATGGGTCAGCACACCTATGAGAGTCTTTCCATCCAACTCCAGTTTGTTTTCCAATGCTGGCAATCCTATAACTTCAGTAATAGTAGCAACATGACTGTGAATCAGGCTGGGTGGTAGTGGATAGCTCCCTGCCCCTTGTTTTTCTCTCACACCACAGGAAAGGCTCTTCTGCTTGTTCTCTTGGAAATGGTGGGTGCAGTGAAAAGCAGAGCTTATAAGCTTGAAAAGGAGATAGAGAAGGAGGGAAGGTCTGCCCTCACTGTGATTGAGTGAGAAGCTAAATAACCTGTGAGTAAAATCTCTTCTCTGAAATACTCCTAGGAAAGCTTCTAAGTGACCTGTACAAATAAAAGACTTTCCTGACTGCTTTATTAGCACCTTACCTGCTTGTTGGCTTTCAGCACTGCTCTCAGGGTTGCAATCTGTTCCCGCTTCGTACTCAGGAGTGATTTTAGTTTCAGTATCTCTTCCATTAAAGCCTCCTTGTCTTTATCGATCATGGGTGCCAGCTCCCGAGCTGCAGCACGCTGGCGCGACAGCTGCAGCGACCGATCGACAGCCTTCTGCAAGTGCTTGATTTGGTCCCTTATTATGGCATTGAGGTTGTAGATGTTCATCGGCTCTTTGCGGATGTCACTGGTATCAGAGACAGGGGAAGAAGGAGGGGCTGTGATGACAGGAGAAATGGTAGGTGTTTTTGTCGGGCTCTGTTCCTTGCCAGGCTCAGTGGCCTCTTTTGTCACCTGCTCAGTCGGGGTCCTGGCTTCTACAGGTGATGACACCCCCCTTCTGGCAAGCCGTGGGGAAAGGAGACCTCGAGGGTCATCTGGTCCTTTCAGGCTCCCGCTGCGGGTGACTCTGCTTTGCCTGTAATAGTCCAACATGACCCTGTTTGGTGTCTCATTGTTGCACAGGCAGACGTGATGGTAGAGCTGAGCCAACTCCTCACTAAATGTCACCAGCTCATCCTGGGCGGTGTTGAGGGTATTATGGTTTTCATTTGCTATGCTTGTCATCCTTTGCAGCTCCTTTTCCATGTGGACCATTTTTTCCTGGCTGTCCTTGGTTGACTTCTCCAGGCTTGTCACCTGCTCATCATATGTCTGGATTCTGCTTTCATACTTGGCCTTCTCTTCAGTGTAGTTTTCAACATGCTTATTATATTTCTCCTTTAAGGCTTTGATTTCTGCTTTGAGGTCTATCACCTCAGTCACAGCTACTTTGTATTTACATTCTAGGATCTCCAAGCCGTTTATGTCCACTTCATAATCGTGTGCTTCCTCACTGGGTTCTCTGCCCTTCTCAGAGTCAAGCTCAGCTTTCAGCTCCTTGTTGCTCTGCAGCCCCCTCATGGCATTGACGTGCTCCGTGAGCCTGTGTACTCTTTCATGTTGCTCAGTCAGGGCTCCCTTGGTGTGCTCCAGCTGCGTCTGAGACTCCTGCAGGTTGGCCAGGAGAATAGCCTTCTCTCTCTCCACCTGCAACAGAGCCAAAGTAAGAAACTCAGAATCTCGTCCTACCTGTGCAAAACACCGGACTCTGCAGTCATGTTCATCTCTCCACTCCCTACTCTGCATATGCAACTTGAGGACCTCCAAAAGGTTTCAGCCATATACACCTAAATCATAAAACTAAGTCAGAAAGAGATGCATGTGATTGTCAGAGTTGTGAAGTCCCAGCCTCTGCTACAATTTCAGCTAGAGAGATGATACAGGATTTATTATGACATATGTTCCCTGAACATATGAACTTCATCACTGTCAACTACTAGTATATACATGTTTCTCAATGGAATTTGAATGTATATTTCCCATTAACAGCTCTACTGATCATTCACGATAATTACTATATCTTTGGACTGTTGCCAACTTGCATTAAGGCTTGATTAGTGAATGCAAATATAGTAAGCAAGTGGCTGTGTAAATTTCCATAGGTTAGATTAAATAACCTACTGTGTGAGAACGTAACACAGATCAGGAGACTAAGCACATGCAAATCTCAGGGCTCCCCAAGTCTCTCACTTTGCTGTAAGCAAAATCCATCCTCTAAGGACATGGCAGAAAAAGCAGGAATTCTGGTACAACTAACAAACCACTAGTTCTGACCTAGTAAACTCCTTTCTGAATATCCGCAGGGAAACGTAGATGTTGAACAGGAGAAGAGGTCATAGAGGACTCCTCTAGAAATTTAAGTATGCAACATTTTAAAGCAAATGAACAAGACGAAGTTTGATCTGCTTGGGTATTTGCCACTCAACACCCCTGAAAGACTTCCATTTCAAGGTTTAAGTGTAGTGCTCCAACTTTTCTTCTGTGCTTTTGTCCAGTTCTGAGTTGTGAACTGGGACGCAGAGGAAGGCACATGGAGATGGGATCCTTCTTACTTTTGCAATAGGATCCTAAGCCTACCAGGTTTACTATCCTTTCTCTCTGACAGTTGCAGTATCTCAGCACTGTGCTTACACACACAGCAAAAATTACATGCTCCACGTACCCTTTATGTGGCTGAATTAATAATTCTGAGAATGCAAAGCTTTCAGTTCTGAAAAAACCCCACCAAAAACCAAACAAAAAACTTTCCTTCCATAGCAGTATCCCCTCACGTAATATTTGGAAAATAGTCAAATCAGCCACCATGAATCTACTGAAGGAAAAGCCTTTTAGAGATGGAGAGGGTACTACTCCCATCTCACAAAGTGTTCCAAGCAGTGCTTCAGACTCGTTTCCTTGCAACAACGCTTTTGAGCAGCGGCTGCTCCTTGGAAGTATTAGCATATGATAATCCTCTGGTTTTACAGACAGGCTTTTAGAACCTGCAATCAATTGCAGGCAGATACTGTAAGAATAAAAATAGAAGCCATGTTAAAAACATCTAAAAAATCAGCCTAGTTTTCTTGCACACAGAGTACCGATGGCTTAAAAATCAAAAAAACAAAACAAAAACCACAACAAACAAAACAGGGCCAAACCTCATCATTATTTTATGATCCAGGAAAAGTCTGTCTCCTCAGATGCAGGATGCTCCATTTAGGCACTACATAGTCTGAGCCAAAGAGGACAGCCAGGTACTACAAGTTTATCGGTACTTTTCTCCATTTGGCACCGTTCGCTTGCTGCTGCTTCAGTCTGCCTACAACGCTCCTTGCTACTCATGCCCCATGTCAGCCCATTCTCACTAAGAAAATCCAGAATTGGGTAATATTCCTCTTTGACAAGAGCATTTTCTTAAGAGTTGACCTCTTTCCACAGACCTGTCCTGCAGAGCCTCTTCACTAGCTTACCTCTTTTTTTTCCATTAAGCAGTCTGCCCCAGCTGTGCTCTCCCCAGAAACTTGCACCTGTAGTTGTTACCACCTGGTATAGCAGGCTTAGATGTTAATTACATTAACCTCATCAGCTAATGAAGGTGTTTATTCCCTCAGGCTGGTGAGCTACACCTGTGCCTGAAAAAAAAACCAACCTGAGTTTTGATTAATTTAAAGGACTGTCTCACTGTACCTGCAGTAGACTGCTCTGGTATAAAAGCAAATGCAGAGCTTACAGCCAGAAAGCTGAGAAAAAAACTCAGTGTTTCAGTGTCCACTTAAATGAATCAGACAGAACTGATCCTACTGGATTACTGATCACAGCTGTCATACTCTATCATGAAGAAAAACTATAACAGAGTTAATTGGGATCTTTATGACAATTTCTCTACTGAACATAAATATGTTCTGGAAATAAAGACTTCTTTCAAATAGAAAGGATACTTTCCAGAGAAAACGTGCAACTTTTAAAACCCCTAGATCACCCTGATGGTAAATAAAATAAAATACATAGATCTACTAAATTTTACTCATTCTGGCCCAGTAATTATGGATTAAGCTAATCTGCTTCCGCTTAAAGTTATAAACATATGTTCCTACTTCCAAAGGGAAGAAGACCAAAACCAGAGCTCCAGTGCAGTCCTAAGAACACCTTCTGCATGCTAATGAATCTGCTGTTTCCAAGTATCTTAATTGTATTTGTCATTCTACACAATACTACACTCATTTCCACACACAGAAAACTTCTGGGAAATTCAGTTACTTTTCAGTCCAGGTGGTGGGGTATTTTTGATACCAAAATTAATAGCTGCAGCAAGGATCTTTAGCATCTTAAAATTTAAATAAAATCAATTCAAAAGCAGCTGTACCTATTTTCTGATGCATCCTTCCCTTCAAGTATTTCAGCGTGAAGATATTTCCTTCCCAATTTGCTCTACAGTTTTCAACTTTGGGAACCGATTTTAAAATTGCTCTTTTTTTTTAATACCATCAGAATACAAGTGAACAATTCCTAGTGGGCATTAGAATAAATTAACAGGAAAACTCAGCTCAAGAACCATGAATCGCAGATGTATCATATTTGTCAGCGAGCACCAGGGAGCTGGAGAAGTGTCAGAAACTGGGCTGCATGATTTATTTTTTTTTTTTTCCTTCTTTTTAAGAGCATTTTATATCCAAATATGATGTTGGCCTCAGGAATAGGTAAAGAATCACCATGGAAGGAAGAGAGGAATCCTAGGCCTTGAAGATGAGAGAGAGAATTCTTTCCACTGGATAACAACCATGAAGGAAGAGCAGAAAGCCTTGAGCTTTTCCATGAAATTTTAGAATACAGGAATTTTCAGAGGACATTTTTTCCAGTGGATTTAAAAGAGAAAGGGAACAGCTACAATTAAATCTTTCCTAGGGACCAACACAGATCATGACCAGCAGCATCCCAAAGCTGCAGAAGGAATTATACCCGTCCTACTAACTGTTCTATTGAAGGCTTCTTTTTGAGATTGAGGAGTGAAAAAATTTGCCTTACAGTTGCAAAATGGCAAATCTAATGTTTTCTTCTCTCAAAAAAAAAAAAAAAAGGATCCTGCTGTCCTATAGGCATCAAAATAGTTCCCAAGAAAGGGTCTGTTCCTACAGCAACTCTGTCATAGTACAGCCTCTCTGGAGAAACGAAGAGGAACACACAGCAAATACTGGGATATGCCTGAATGAACACTACATCGCAAAGACACTGTAGAGGAGAAAAAAATCCAATTTTGCTGAAGAATTACCTTTTGTCAGCTTGGACGTGATTAAATCTCCCGCCTATTATGAGGAAAATTTCTGAAGGAATTTTTCACATTTCATTTGTGTGACCAAGGTGAGCTGATGCAACTCAACAGAGAAGTTGTTCACTTTATAAAAAGCACACATCAGCATTTTGCAGTAAGCCTTTTCAGTATCTAAAGAAATCAAGTTTCCAGCTAGGTCTAGTCTTTCTTTTTAAACCCTAAACCTTTTAACCTTTAAACCACCAATCAATGGGGATGACTATAGGTGTGAGGGTGCTGAAGCCCAGCACCAAAAAATGCTGTGACCAAAAAATGGTTATACTTATTTCCTACAGTCCTTCTAGAGTCCTAAGTTCATGTTTTGTGACTGTCAGAAGCCTCTGCCTCTTTGTTTTAGAGGTGTAAAATAAGTAAGCTTTTAAGTTAGAGATGATGAAAGGAGTTGTAATATCTTTCAAGTAGAAATTTCTGATTCATCAAGCTCAATATTTAATTCATAAAATCTAGACAAAACATACCCCAAAGAGTCTTCTTTGTTCATTTCTAAGCAGCTTTCACTTCAAATTTCTACTACATAAGCTTCATTGTAAATTATGGTTGAAAATGCTCACACTATATATTAAAAGGTGAACATGTCAAAACATTTCTTCTGAAGCCATGCTTTTTCTTTAATTTTTAACGTTATATTTCCAAATGAAATAAAAAGCTGCATATAATGCATATGCGCAATGTTATATACACAAATGTATACATATATACATGTGCATCTTTTTCATATATCCCTATATACATAAACTACATACTATTTATATTTTAATACTGAAAAACTTTGACAGAACTTTTCACATAAATAAAATTATAAATTTAAAGCTTTCCCACTTAAATTACATCTGTCTTTCAACAAAGTTATTCATGCAAAGCACTAGATGTCATCAGAGTTTGCAATGTCACTGTTCCGATCAAAACTTCCCATGGTGAGGTTAGCAACGAAGTAAATAAACAATTAACTCTTCAGCAAAAATAGGACAGACCACATAGGGATTTATTGTTCTCTAGCAAGCACTGAAAATTGGGTTTGCTCTACTTTACTTCCATATTACCCTTTACATTTGAAGCAGTAAAGGATTTACATTTACTGTCTTTGGAAGAGATACTTTTTGGAAGCCTGCAGCTAGAACATGCTGGATGTTTACTTGATGGTGCCAAAACCTTTCAAGCTCTTGTGGCAGAGAAGATGCTAAACAGCTTGGGCAGTGGGACCCCTTCTCTGTGTGGCACTGTACCCCTTCTAAGATGACATCAGCACTGGGGCCAGCAGCTTGAGATTTTGTCTGGCTTGCATCCCAGGCTCCCATTCTGGTTATGCCTGGGCTGGGCTTGGATGAATAGAGAAAAACGCTCACTGAATGGTCCCCAAGCCACCCCCTGCAGCCTGTGCATCTGCTGGGACTGTCAGTATGGACAAGGGCACTCTGTGGTATCTCACGCCACATGCTCTCTGAGTACATGGTTATTAAGAGGAGCACTCTTCTCCTTTTTTTCTCTTTTGATGGTAAGCCAAATCTCATTCAAACTGAATTTAATGGCAAAAACTCCTTCTGACTCACAATGGAGCATAATCAAGTCTGTCTGTATTTTGGTGTTTTTTTTCCAGATAGCTTTGGTCATACTGAAGAGTACTTTCTTTACTTGCAATTTCAGGAATATTTCCCATTATCATAGCAGGAAACAAGGAAGTTAACCATCTGCAACCACAGCAGCTAGGTTCCTTTATCCTCTTTGCACTAAACATCTGCACAATTCACACTGACTTTTTGCAGACAGACACTCTGTTTCCTGGGGAATGTTACTGGCAAAATCTGGATATGAAGAAACACCAAAGCAGAGGTCTGAGAACAGGACATAGGTTGTCAAGAACATCACTGGGAGAAACTACTGCAAAAGCTGGTACTAGGGCTCATAGGATGTATGTCTAAACACTTCAGAACATTGAATGCAGCTCTTACCTGCATGAGTTGCTGCTTCAGTTTCTGTATTTCTGATATGTTGAGCTCACTGAAGAGGTCAGAAACGGGGTGAAGAGACTCTCCTTTCCTACTCGTGGGGGTTCGGTAGTCACCATTGAGTTTCACAAGAGGCCCGTGGATATGTCCGTTCATTTTGTCATCATTGTTGGGCTCGCCCCCATCCTCTGAAAACTTCAATCCATCTACTGATATATTAATATGGTTATTATACATACTATCATTGAGGTTGATATACTGGGCTAGTTCCTTTCTCAGATTGTTCTTTTGCTCTCTTTCATTTTTTAAAGTTTCCAGAGCTTCCTCCAGCTGATGCTCAGCAATCTCCTTCAGTCTGATGGCATCTTCTAGCTGACTGTTAAGCAACACTGTCTCCTCCTCAAACCGTTTAATCTCATGCTTTAAGCCTTCATATTCAACCTGAATTAGACAAGACAAAGAACATTCATAATACTAAAACTTAAGTCATGAAAACCTGCCATTTATTAGCCTGACTGAAATAGGTGTTAGAGAAGCTACAGGTTGAAATACCAGACATTGCCCACAACTGCAAAGAACTGGCTGCACAGAAAATGCAAGTGGAGCTCACTCTGTTAAATACTCCACTGCTCACTTTTTCAGCATGTGAGAATCAAGAAATATTGCACCTTTTAATGAGTACGTTAGGAGAATAAAAAATATATTTAATGGAAAGAAGGTTGTTTAGTTGCAGATGTCCTGGTAACCATAGCTTTATTATTAATTGCCATAAGCAATGTTGGTATATCATGGTCTGTATAGATCTCAGGTTAGTATAGTCTGACTAATTAATTGCAAGCATTCTTAAGACGACTTTATATCTAAATTCTTACCAGTTGTAAAGTTACTCAGGCACAGATACTCTCAAGTATCTTGATATCTGAGTAGTTTTCAAAAATGTGGATGGAATGAACAGAAATGTTAGAAGAGCCCCACCTCTCTTCTCTGTGTCAGACAAGAATCTCTATTATTCAAGAAGCATTTAATTTTAAAATTAAACAGAAAACTATTCATGCAATCACTTTAAACTTTAAGATGCCCCAAATTGTTAGAGATTTTTAAACTACCAGAAAAATGCAATAAACAGCTCATTCAGCCACACAATGCTTGAACTGCACGTAGCGATGCCATTCTGGAGCCCTTGGCAACCTGTTGCACCAACAGCACTGCCTAAAGTGTGTCCCAGTAATTTGGCGCAGTCTCACCAGGCTTGGAGGGATTCCCTGCTCTTTCTCCTCAGAGGGCAGGCTCCCTACCCTACACACAGGTGCAGTATTTTATCATGGTATTTATGGGCATTGTGAGCCGAGGAGAACAACTTCTCTCTTCAAAGGCAGCTCCTGCATTTATGCAGATTTCTCTATTACACATAACAAGAAGCAAAGCCAGGGAAAACACAGTCTAGCCTGAAACCAGTTCAGCAACATCTACATGATGTCGCGGATCCCCACGGCAGAACACCTTTTCTTGCTGGCCCTCCTCATCTTCCTTTTCACTGTTGAGAAATCTCACATCAGTAAAAAGCAAGAGCTTTGTTTGTGAAGGTCCATGTCCATACTTGACCAAATCTCCAGGTAAAAATGATCACACCTTGATTTTTTAATTTAATCATGTTACTTGTCTATTTTTCATTTCTAAACGAAAAAAAAAATAAAAATCCTAGTATCAGCAAAAAGAATTTAATAGCTCAGTGAAAGAGATAAATACTGAATTTTCATGCTTCCACAAAAAAAACCCACCTTTTTGCAGTTGAGTCTTTTATAACTCAAATGCATTATTATGCATTACTATCTGCAATTTTAAGGCACTGTCTAGAATATTTTTTGACATATGCAGATATTCAAACAAACTATAATAAGGTTCTGCTGAAAACAGAAATACCCACCATTCCTACTGGAATAGAATATTTATCAACCTGTCAGAAGTCTTGTTCTCATAAACCTTTGGAAAGGTACTGGGAGGTCTTGAGTAAAAAAGGAAATCCATGAGATTTTAAAATCTGCATTTAGAAACTTGATATCTTTTCTGACTGGAGGGACAGGTCCATCTGAACAGTTATAAAAGCCAATCAAGTAGCTATGTTTATAACTTAAGGACATGAGAAAAAGAGAAAATGAACAAACAAACCCAAAACAACCAAAAAAACCAACCCTTTTTCAATTTTAAATCCATATGAAAACCCAAGTTCTACATTATCTCTATGGTTAGCATCTCAGGTTCTTGCTTACAAAAGCTACAAAAAATCCCCAACCCCAATAATGACAGTTTCACACTAAGATTTGTAACATACGGTTTGTAAATTAAAGTACTAAGGTATAAAATGCTCTTGAAATTTTATCTTTTAGATCAAAGTTATTTTAGGAATCACAGGTGCACGAATAAGTGATGCAAAGTGACTAATTTTTAAAGCCATTCAAAACAACGTGCTTTTTCTCTCCAGACTGGTGGCATTTGGTTTCATTAAGAAAAAAATATTATGATGAAATGTAAACACTTCCAAACAGATTTTCTTCTCTGGGAAACTAGGATAGTCCATAAAAGGGTCTTTAATTTCCTGATAGTGTGAAAATGCTTCCTATGAGGTTGGTGAGGAAAAAATCCATGCCTCAAAGGAGGTTATTTGCTGGCTTGGTAAGTAACTCTGACAAAAAGATGATCTGCTATAAATCCAGTTTCAGGAGTGTGAAAGTCTAGATATCTTCATAAATAAGGAAATGATGTACTGAATTCTACTGCCTGCTTATTCTCTGGAGCACAGCTCTGTTTTAAATATTTCAATTGCAGTTGTGCTAGAGTGGTGAAATAGCAATAAAAGAAGGCTGAAACAGTATTGCATATTCCTGCAGAAATAAGGCAGCTTTATTACCAGGCTGCCATTAGAAACTGTGACAGTCTTGGTTATTTGATAAAAGCCCTGAACCAAGGCAGTAGGTTAGGATGTAAACTAGGGGTTACGATGCTGTCACCCTCTGCTTGCAGTTAAGGAAATGGTGTTATGAAATGCAATGTTACGCTGGTCTGGGCAATGTCTAAAAGCAGAAAGTGTTGTTACATCATCCAGGTTGGACACTTAAATATTGAGCATGGCAAGTTAACTTTTCTGACATGAGAACAAATCTCTTTGCTCAATTTAAAGGATAACTGTGCTCTTGATTGCTTCCTTTGCAGTGTATATATGTACATATGTATGTCCAGCAGCAAAGGAAACTGGGATTTCGCATGGGGGAGAGAACAGACCCTATGACTGCTTAGAGCTGGGGCTGGTTTTTATGGTGCTTCCTCTTGATGCACTCTGCACTGCAGTGAGAATTACAGCTTGTTGGTTTGCCATCAGCTGCAAACTGTTGTAATGAAGAAAACAAAAGACAAACTAGCAATATCTGACATCCCTTCTCCTGTGTTTGAAGTTTATGGATTAGCAGGGCTGAGAAGAGAGCAGCACTGGTACAAGAAAACCTGAGAAGCAAGGAGAGAAAAAAAAAAAAGGAGAACAAGGAGAAGATTATTTCCTCCATTTCAGAAGAGGAAAGGATGTGCAGGAAACCAAGAGGAAATGGAGAATTGAACTCTGCCACTGGGGACCAAGTTCAGCGTGCAGGGAGGAAGGACAGGAAAAGCAGGAAGCAAAAAGATGCAATTCTATAATTTTAATAATTCCTCTGTTGCTACAAAGTTTTGCAACAAAATATTCCCCCAGGATTTTCCTAAAAACTGAGGCAAGGGCCTCCCTATATACCAAAAATGGCCAACAACACTGTTTCAGAATAAGTGTTCAGCAAAAACCCAACTGAAAAAGTATCTAAGTGCTCTACGGGATGACATTATGGAAACTGGAGAAAATGGTGTCATTTTACAGCATGCTGCCTTGACTCTTTTGATGCTTACTTGATTCTGTTTCAGTGTGGACACCAGTTTCTGTAAAGTGATGTTTTCTTCTTCAAGCTCAGTGTAGTCCTGTAGGAGTCTTGCCTCTCGAAACTTGTACTCTCGAATTTCATCTTTCATTCGTATCCTCTGTAGTTCTACCATTTCATTATTCTAGGGAGAGAAAATGTAAGTACATTACCATCCATGCACGGTCACTTTAATGATGAACACTGCCTTTAGAAAAGGCCAAATAATTAATTCAAATAGAAATGATTTAATGGTGCAAGTCAATACAGCATCACCTTTTAAGCCAAGTCCAAGCAGTAATTTAAGGTGTGTGCTGGCAATGCAAAAATGAGAAAATCTGATAAGGATGCTTGCTTAAATCAATTTCAATATTAGATGCTTATTGAAACGTAAAACCTTTAAGGCAAGGCTTTATCATCTCTCTTACTATCTTACAATATAGTTAGATTTAAATAACATTACCGCCTGTTTTCCTCTTAAGGGTGCTTTCTACATTCATAAAGAAAACCAGTGAGTAATGGCAACTGTTCTGTAATGACATCTGTTACTGAGAAATGTGCACTTGTATCTCCAGGCATTAGAGGAGCACAAAAGCAGGTGAGGGGGATCTGCAAGCCAGACAGCTGGCTGTAAAGCACTCATCAAATACCTGACAAATTCATTACTGTGCTGAGCAGGATTACACCCTCAAGTCCAAGAACACACAAGGTCCCACTTTATTTTTCCCATTAGCACATACAAGTCCCAGACAGCCTTCTGAGAGAGTTCATGAGGGATCAGTTTCACCAAAAACTACTTCCACCAGATTCCAGTTCTGAGTTTGACATCAAGGGTCAAGCTATACTGGTAAGACTCTGCTGGCATAACCCTGATGTAAAATGCGCTACAGGAAGACGGAGTTAACACAGCTGGACAAGAATGGTGACCAAGATGGTTCCCTCTTTATTTTGAAGAGAATCTGTATTTGCCTGTTTAGCAGAAATAGGCATGATTGGTCATCCTCTTCTTGCCTGCAGGAGGAGCCTGAGCATCGCCACAGCAGCTGGTGGAAGGAAGCATTACTGCAACCTTAATGATGGGGCAGAGCCTCCTCGCTGCTGGGGTGTCAGAAATAGCATGCCTGGGAAGCAGTAATGAGTTTCTGTAAAAGATTACAGTCTGGAGGAAGGGCAACCACTGGCCTGATAGCTACCTGAAAAAAGTCAAGTGTTTAAAAAATCATTACAGCAGAAACTGTAATCAGGGAGCCCTACCTAGATGTACAACTCACTCTCTGGTACGTAATGGATAAAACCAACATTTTGAATTCAGGATAAACAGAACTTTGCTTAGCACCTAGGTTAAATAAACCCTTGCAAAATAACGTTGCAAAGCATGAAAAAAAAACAGGTTGATGCAAGAGTTACAAAAACACTTTTTAAAACGAAGCTTTTTTTGAAAAAAAAAATAACCACCATCACCCTCCTCCTGGCACCTAATTAAGAAGAAATAAACTACTTCATTTCTAAGTGAAGGCAACTGAAAAGATCCCTAGTGGCAGAAGAGTCACAAAACACTAGATAAAAGCAACTGCAAATATTCCTGCATCCATCACCGCCTAATAAATCTCTGAGTGTACTGTAAGAATGGCACTGCAGATGATTGCACAAAGGCATTTTATACCTCAGTCTGCCTTTACATGCTTTGTTTCTGTCAGCATACTCTCAGCTGTGGTGGTTATTTACACCTGCTAAGTGTGGGTACACATGCAAGTCTGTGTCAGTAACTGGACAACACCAAATGCATGACTCTTCTATGTCAAGTATAATTAAGCTGATCTGCAACTCTCACTGTGTTTGGAGGATGATCGCCCAAGGAATGCATAGCAACCATATGACATCCATCCAACACTGATAGCAGCCCAGGGAGCATGAGACCGTGTGGAGGAGTTGTGCCCACTTAGCTCTCAGTATGGCAGCAGGAAGTGTTCCAAGCACCTTACTGGGGTGAGCTCACCACCATCATGCAAAACAGGCAGCTGAGGGTCAATTCATGGTTGGAACTGGACCTGACATCAACACTGCTTATTGAAAGGAAGGCCTCTCTGAAAGGGAGAAATAAGAAAGATGGCCAGAGACGGAGGACCTCAGCAAATAGTTTTTACAGAATCCTGATATATAATTTTCCTGATAGAGTACAAGGCATGCTACTTTGAAAAAGCCTTGACAATTAACTCTGTAAGGTCAGAGTACTCCTTTGTCGTACTTATTATTGCAAGCAGCAACGGAAAACATGAGCTATCACCATTTCTTTATGAAGAGAGAAACAGCATTCCTTCACCCCTTGTAACTGCTGCTTCTATACATAATCTTGGAGGTATAAACAGAAACACTTCTAGTGCTCCTCCTCTTCTTACACACAGAGAAACTATTTCTGCAGAGCAAACTTTATTTGTCATTACTCATGGCATTTGGTCAAGAGGGAAACAGAACGAAAAGGGAAGCAGAAGCCAGATACAGCCTGTCTGCCATGCCTACTGCAGCACTGCCTGCTCTGCTTTGGGCTGAGGCCTCTGCCAGAAGCAGTCCCGCTGCTCTGCCACAGGGGCAAAACAAACTCAGCGCATTACAGAATACGGTATCACCTTTTCAGAGTAATCTAAAATGTGTGTCTTGTCACTGAAAACACCCTGGCATTATTCTCCATGCCCCCTGAACCCTCCTCCTATTTGTGAGCATCTGCATAATGCTGGCAAATACCCAGCTGCTAAGTGTCCTACTGCTATCACTGCTTCCTATGAAAAGTGGTGCTTCCATGTTACAGGGCAAAAGCCTGATGTTAATGAGGCTCACGAGAGTAGCCACAGGACATGCTGGAGGACTACTCTGTTTTCCTTCATGTAAGATCCCTAAGCATTTTGTAGAAGTGAGCTAGTCTTCAACCTATTAAACACAAGGCAAAAGGAGTCTGTCAGCAGGGCAGTTATCTATATGAGCCACTAGAGGACAATGTAACCTAAATTATTAGTAAAATAATTCGTAATTAACTGGTAATCAAGCACTGAACATTAAACTTGCAGGAGAGAGCAGCTGAGTCAGATGCTTTTACAAGGGCACTGCCTCAGGACATTTTCTATTTCCAGATAGGATTCCCCCATGAGCTACTGGATCTGTAAAAACCAAATTAATCCAAGAGGTGGAGCTAATGATACATAAGCGATGTCTTAATGGCTGTAAATTATTTCCAATCCCAGTCACCAGCTGAAACATGGTGTAATGGTTTTAATGGATCAGCGCCAAAGAAGAACGAAAAGGCCTTTCTGTGAAACTATAGAAAACAACAGAGTCCTTGTCAGCATTGCATCTCATTATATGCGAGCACTAATTATGGAAGATGTCAGTTACATAGCACATCTAATGAACCTACGCATAACAGAATAGACCATAAGAAATGAAAAACAGGAGGCTCAGTTGATGTAAAGTCTGTTCAGGTCACGTATCCACTAGTACTTAGATATATTTTCAGACTTATTATATATGAAAAGCGAAAGACATCGCCAGGTTTTACAGGAGCAAGGACCATATCTGTAGAGTACAACCACAATAAGTCTGAGCATCAGTGGAATATAAATATTAAATAATACACTTCTGTACTTCTTACCAAAATTAAATGCAATATAGATGAATATATTATTTTTGATTCAGTATAGACTTTGAAAATGTTGTATTCCATATGCTATATAGAGAGCACATTGCATAAAGTGTGTGTGCAGATACATTGGAATACACTTAATTGACTGGAATATCAAGTAATTGCAAGTAAGAAGGTACTTTAAAATGAAAGAATGGAAATATCTAATGTTGAAAACTATGTGAAAGAACTATGAAAAAACATATGATTCCCCCCAGGGTCACTTTTTGTCCTAACACCTCCAGTGTTGCCCAAGGAAGCCACTTCTAACACTCTTGTGTCATATCAAGTCATTTAAGGAAAGAAAAGGGACGGTAACCTGAAGCTGAGTGTTCTCCTCTCCAAGGTGAAAAGCGAGCTCTGGTGGTTTTTGATTTCCTGAAGTGTGGACCCATTTCTGGTTTCTGTCTAGTGGTTTTTATCCCAAACAAAACTGGGGAACTAGTATTTGCGCTTTTCCCCCATATTTTTTTTATACAAATTTTCCTTAAAAGATTTCAGGTCTTTACATCAGTGAAACATACTAATTTTCACACTGTAAAACAACCTTATAATCAAAAGTTAACTATATGCCCCAAGCTACCCTGACTAAATCACTACTTACCTCCTGGAATATGCAAGCCATAGCATGATGCTGTGCGCAACTTTCTAACTTTCATAACTCACAAGTGAAAGAACAGTGGAAAATTTATATACTTTCCATTTAATTTTATTGTATTATACTGATGCAGTATAAAGTCCCATTCAATCTGATGACAGTTTTATTGCACTAGCAGTAAACTGAATGTAACATAAAGTTTAGGCTCAGACCAATATCCATAATCTC
Organism: Pezoporus wallicus; assembly: GCF_028554395.1. NCBI lineage: Eukaryota > Metazoa > Chordata > Aves > Psittaciformes > Psittacidae > Pezoporus > Pezoporus wallicus. Next base: position 6,419,570 of record NW_026642179.1, on the reverse strand, counting down.
ATGTGTTCATTGACAAGTCTCGCTGTAAATGTGTATGTCGTGTTTGCTTTATTCTGCAGAGGAAAATTTTTTTTATTTAAAAAAGTAATAGGCATATAAAGAAAATATAATTTAACTGGGGTTCAAATTTAATTACAAACACCCTAACTTGGCATGGGGAAGCACTACCAGCAAACTCTGGCCAAAACCAGGTTTGGGACTTCCTTCGGGATAAGTCAGTCAGCCATGAAATTAAACCAACTTTTAAATGATTTTGGTTTCTTTTTAAATATATTGTATGTATCCACTTGGCAACATGCAATTATAAATAAATCAATGAGAAATTAACGAGAAGAAAATAATCAAACCCTGATTCATTACTTTGAGAATATACAGATGCACTCTTAGAAACTTTAAAGCCCAATTATATCTTCACTTTAGAAGCCTCTAATGTGAATTGTGGGTACATTATTGTTTTCCATAAGCAATGGAAAACCTAATTCTGCATCATACAGAGCATTCTCTCACCAGCATGATGCAGCAGGACATTAGGACACCACTGGAAAGGCACCCTTCCTCCTTTCTACTGATGGAAGAATTCAAAGAGGAATATAGTACAAGGTAAAGACCCAGAAAGACACTTGCCATGCCAGGGAAGAGGCAGCCAGGGGGAATCAGCTCGTATGGAAAAATACTTAGCTTGCCCCAGCAGGTCCTGACTTTTTAGTCTGAAGGAAAAAGGGAAATTGAGAGAAGAGAGGGTGAAAAAGGGAATAGAAGAGTGAGGACCATTTTCTTTTATTTACCGTCAACTGTTTTAAGTCCCCAAAGAAGGTCCTCTAGCTAGACTACTCTTAAAGTTTCCCTGTCATATACAGGAATACTCATCTTGAACTGAAAGAATGGCATTTTCCATGTTTTCAGAGATATTTAAAACCATAATGAGATTTTTGTGGATCACCTAACATGACCTGGTCTGACCCTCGTGCAGAATTTACAGCCTAGTCTTGCTGATTCATGCATGTAAATGCCTAGCTAAGCAGGGACAGAGCATCTCTTGCAAGACCATTTTTGCTCCCCTTTCAATACAATCCTAAAATAAATTATTTCAAAGATTTTTTTTTTTCCTCAATGTTAGGCACCTGCATCCTCCTTTTTAATCTGAATTTATCTGATCTCATCCTTCAAAAAGTTTCGTTCAAGGTGACATTATTAAAGTTCATGATATTTTATCTGATCTAAGGAGATCAGCTATACAGGCAAACTACTTTAAAGCACGAACACCACTTCCATTCTCCAAGCCCAGAAACCACCAGCTTTTGAAATTACGTATGATTCTGACATTCCTTAGCTTTTGATCTACCATTAAGTGTCTCCAAAAGAGGAAAAAAGCAGATGTGCTATTGTGCACAAGTTATTTTTTAAAATATATCTGTAGAATAACATAAGTACCTATAATCTTTCCCTTACATGGATTTGCTTAGAAAATGACAGCGCTATCAAAACCAAGGATTAAAAAAGCCATGGATTTGTTAGCTACAGTATACTGAATAAAAGCCAGATCAAGATAATGTATGTTTCAAGTTCCTTCACCAGAAACGGCTCTTAAATAAAGCATTTACAGTGCATCTAATAATACAATCATCTGAATGCTCAATGCATTTAGTTGGAATCGCTAAATCTAAAGAAGGTGAATTTCTAAAAAGGGCAATTACATAGCCCATTTATGTAGTTATCACAGCGTTTGAAATCCATAATATGGAATCTTATAAAACCTGCTACATATAAATCTCTATAAAATATCTATTTTATTGACATTGGAATACAAGTATATACAAAAAGACAGAATTAAGGAATGTTCTGATTGTTTTGGTATTTAATTTTCCTGCTAACAGTCATATAATATTATAATGACTTATTTATAAATTGATATACAAATCTCTAATCATACATATTTATCTGAAAAATGGTTTGATTTGACTGTATTTATAGCAAGTAGTGCATTAGTATTAATTCATTAACTTTATATAAATTATGCATTAATTATTTCTGTTAATTAAAATATAAAATTGCTGTCTAATTAATAATAATGTGTAAGGTGCTGCACCTGGGTCAGGGCAAGCCCAAGCAAAACTACAGGCTGGGTGGAGAATGAATTGTGAGCAGCCCTGAGGAAAAAGACTTTGGGGTGCTGACTGACGAGAAGCTCAACATGACCCAGCAGTGTGCACCTGCAGTCCAGAAAGCCAGCTCTGTGCTGAGCTACATCAAAAGGAACGTGGCCAGCAGGTAGAGGGAGGTGATTCTCCTCCTCTGCTTTCATGACACCCCACTCCGTTCAGCTCTGGGGCCCCCAGTATAAGAGGTACGTGGATCTGCCTGAGTGAGTGCAGAGGAGGACCATGAGATGATCAGAGGGCTGGAGCACCTCTTCTATGAAGTCAGGCTGAGAGCTGGGTTTGTTCAGCCTAGAGAAGAAGGAGACGGTCCCAGGGAGACTTTATAACAGTCTTCCAATACCTAAAGGGGACCTACAAGAAAACTCAAGAGGGACTTTTTACAAAGGCATGTAGTGACAGAACAAGAGGCAATGGCTTTAAAAACTAAAAGAGGGTAGATTTAGATTAGATATTAGAAAGAAATTCTTTACTGTGAGAGTGGTGAGGCACTGGAACAGGTTGCCCAGAGAAGCTGTGGCTGCCCCATCCCTGGGAGTGTTCAAGATCAGGCTGGATGGGGCTTTGAGCAACCTGGTCTAGTGGCAAGTGTCCCTGGCCATGGCAAGAGGGCTGGAAGTGGATGATCTTTGAAGTCTCTCCAACCAAACCCATTCTATAATATTAATGATAACTAGATGTAATTAATATTAGCACCCTGTAGCAAAGACTGCTGTAATATTCCTAACTAATCCATTCAATGGAAGAGAAACTTTATTGAATTAAACTGTATTAAAACAGCATCAGAGGAAATTGAGGCTCTAGGGTTATATGATCCTTCTGCATATCTGCAGAATGACATCACACATTGACATACGATCATTGCAAATAGCAAAATATCAACTGACTGTAAAAAGTTTTGCCACGAGAAGGACACTGTGTAGGTCATTTTGTTTAAACTTAAAATTCTCATCTGGTACTCTCCTGCAGCCCTAGAGGCATTAAACATTTCTAAGAAGTGAGAGAATTTATTTCTAAATACCACACTGACGGGGTTTAGCAGGATGCTCTGTCTGAGTGGGGGTGAAACAGCTCCAAAATGACTAGCGATGGAGGGGGATCATGCTGGTTTTGGTGTTGAAGAATGCTGAGACCACCCTGACTCAACAACCTCATAAAACTAAACATCACGATGATGTGAAACCAGATTTTTCCTGACAGGAAAAAACAAGGATGCTAAACCAGATGTTTCCTGTGGTGACATGGAAGTGAATGGTAACAATATCTCATATAAAGATAAATTGTGTTTCATTCAGTTAGCAAATCCATCCTGGTAAATGACTGACAGTCAATCAGTACTTTGTACTACAAAAGCTGAGTCCCACCTTTCAACAGCAGCGATTCCAGCACACCCCTCCTAGGAGTGTGTAGAAACTCCTCCTTTGAGTGGGGAAGCCCCTCGAGGCTACTCCTCAAAGTTGAGCAAAAGAGCGTTGCTCATGGTCATTGGTATGGGTAACATCAATCTATTTAATAATTATTAAGCTATCTTTTTAACTATTGATTTAATAAATAGGGTTTATTTGCTAACTATAGTAAATGATAACTACAGTAAGTTATAGTGAATTTTAGTTATAAGTATTTCTATTGCATATTCTGATTAAAGAATTCTGATTAAAAGTAATCTAGCCTAATAACATTATCATTATCAATTTCAATAAAACCATTATTTTATAAACACACACACACACACATATACATAGATTGACATCCTCAATCCTGCAGGACAAAGTGGTATAAAGGATTGATTACACCTATAATCCTTTAGGTATAAACGATTGTCCAAGTCTGAGACTAAGATTAGATCCAGCCACATCTAAACTCCTCCCTGAGAAGGAGTTTAAGAATCAAGGGGGTCCTTTCTGAACCCTGTGACTCAATAGGGGGGGCCTCCCTGACACCTTTGTCCAAAGCGCATCTCTCCCACTCTGTCCGTGACACAGGGTAAAAGAAAAATTCTGACACATCGATGCCTTGGAGCAGGTTGAAAACACCTTGCAAAAGCAGCACTCTCCACAGCCCATTCAGGGCTTTCAAATTTCTGCACATACCCATGGGAAAAAAAACATGTTCACCCAGGAACCAGCCACAGCCCAATGGACAGTCCAGCTGCCACTTATAGAATCATTTAGGTTAGAAGGAATCTTTCAGATCATTAAGTCCAACTATAAACCTAACACTGCCAAGACCATCACTAAATCATGTCCCTAAGCACCACATCTATATGTCTTCTAAATAACTCCTGGTGCAACTCGAGGCCATTTCCTCTTGTCCTATCACTTATTGCTTGGGAAAACAGACTGACACCCATCTCACTACAACCTCCTTTCAGGTAGTTGTAGAGAGCAGTAAGGTATCCCTGAGCCTCCTCTTCTCCAACAACCCCAGTTCCCTCAGCTGTTCCTCAAATGACTTGCTCTCTAGACCCTTCACCAACTTCCTCTGTGCTGTGTTGTTGCTGCCATCTGCCAGATCCCATTGCTGCAGGAGCAAGATGGGCTCCCCCCATGACTCCCATGCTCTGGTAAGGGTGAAGAGCATGGGGCAGGAGAATGCTGCCAGTGGTGGAGAGGGCACTACTGCTTAACATCACACTTTAGCTGAATTATTTTGCCACATCCTTATTATTCCAACTTCACTGAATAGTGCCTGAGTAACAAGATTGCACTCTCCGAAGTGGGCTGTTGCCCGCTATACATCGCTGATTATCCCATGGCTGACTGGTTACTCATATAAGGATATCAAACCCAAATTGCCCTTGCCAAATCAGCTCAGGAAAAAAAAAACAAAACAAAAACACACAACAAACAAAAAGCAACAACAAACCACTAAAAAAAAACCAAAATAAAACCAAACAAAAAAATTAAAAAGACACAAACCAAACTAAACCAAACCAAAGCAAAACAAAAACAAAAAAAAAACCACCAAAACCAGGAGTGTGGTCTCAGTCATTTTGGACTGAATGCCAATTTTCTTTTTTTCCCCCCAGTTACAACCTTTCCTATGAAGATTTATGCCTTCTATCCACACTTTAAGAAGACAGCAGCAGTGATTCTACATGACAATGCCTCAAGGCAGGCTTTTTGATAGGGAAGCCACACAGGCCTTTTCAAGCTCAAGAAACCAAGAGCTGGTTTTAAAGCCTAACTGATCACTTGGGAGATGCATCTGCCAGTTATACATATCTCTTTGAGAAGCCATCTGTCATGTGTAAAATGCCAAATTTTCTTCTAGACCCAAAGGGGCACAGGCAACCCAACAAATGAGAAGTTGTGCTAACAGGGTGTGGGTCTGTGATCAGTTCAAGCTCTGCAGTCCCACAGCTGCTGCTTCCAAGCCCCGACCCTCCCATGGGCCAAGAGTAGCTTTCACATCATCAGCCAGATCAGGGGCAGCAAGCCACTCCAGAAAACAAGCAAATGAAAAGTCAGTTTTAATGGCATTGATACTCCCTGACACTGCTGACAGGGTGGACACACAGACACTGGTGCTAGCAGGTGGCAGAGAACAGGAAAACATGCCATTTCTATTTCGGCTATGTTTGCTGTTCAGCAATAACAATATGATCTATTCCAAGTTCCAGAGGTGGAAACCCAGCCCCATCAATGTAAACTGTAAAATTTATATAGCCTTCAGCAGGACTAAGATTTCACTTATGCACTGAAATGTTGCAGAGCAGGGAGCAGTAAAGTGAATTCCTGAGAATGGAAAGGAGGAAAGAGAAAAAACAACAAAGCATCTAAATAAGGGAGGTAAGCTTGACTATTTTAGAGCCCATTATGCTTGGTTGGTATGGAAAAACATGCTCCTGTTTATTGACTACTTGCTTTTACATTGCTTTCTGCTGTCTTAGCCAAACTTTTGATGTCAGGATGGTTTCAGAGCTCCCTGTGGTAACCTGTCTCCTAGCGTGCCAGGCAGCAACTCCATTCTCCCATGTTTCAGGCACAGAACTAAGCCCCTTGTAAGCTTCCCATTTCCCATAGCAACTGCCTCTCCTCCTTAGAACTTAGAGCTATTTTAATTACAGCTCGCTGCTAGCTCAATACTACCTTCATTATATTCCTTTCACCGGTAATCAAGCCACGCTGTTGAGGGATGCACATGCCGGGCCAGGGCTGTCAGCTCAGCCCCTCTATTCTGCACTACATTACAATACTATCCAAGCTCTGCTTTATTCTATTAGCATGCCAAGCCAATCCTTCATCTTGTAAACACCAGCTAGACATTGCAATATTGATGTCTGTGAGCAAGTGCCTCTGCCTTCTCCTGCTGTGGGAGGACTGTGCTGCCATGGCGTGTTATTGCTCAGGAAGCTGAGAGCATACTGACACAGAGACCCAGGACTGGGCAGCAGTACTAACAAATCTGATTGCTGGGACAACGAAGCTAAATTAGTAGGGGGCTGAGTTCAAATTAATCAGGCATGTAATTAATACTGATCGGCAGCTCACAAAAATTCGTAAAAAACATACAAAAATGGATCTTAAAGGGCTCCCCTGGGCAGCATTTAGTCAATTCATCTTTTGCAGGATAGAAGCAACTACATCTATGTCATTCATGGTATCTGTCTAACCTCTTCTTAAACACCTCCAACAATATAAACATTAAACATCACCTTTCTCAGAAACTTGTTTCCTCACTTGACTTTTGCCTTTGTCAGAAATCTCTTTTGAATGTCTAATCTGAACCTCAGTCTTTCACACTGCAAGAGGAAAAAAGCATTTCTTCTACCCAGCGAAAGCAGAACAAATAAATTCATCTGTTCGTCTCTGCAGGAGTCTTTTTTACTACTGTACCCATCTTCATCTACCTCCCTCTCTCCTCTGCAAAGAGAAGAGCATGTGAGAAGTGAGCTATTCCAAATAACTCCTGCCACACAGCAAGCTCATTAGATGTCCTTGAATGACATACAGCAGAAGTGTAGGGAGATGGGGATGATGGCAACAGTAAGTAGATGTCTGGGGAAAAAGGATACCCCAAATTCACATTCTCTATTCCTTCTTGTACCTGATTTCTCACACTGGATTGAGAGAGAAGTATATTGAAAGAAACAAAGAAGAAACCATCAATACTTTCTAAAAAGTAGTGTGAATAAATAGCTAAAGGATACAAAGAAACTATTCACAGGCACAAATCTATTTCAAGTAGTCATCTGCTGGGACATTCTCTGTTGTGCTGCAGAGGAGCTGTGAGAGCTGAGCATCAAAGGAGCTCTGTAAACCCATGGTCATAACAGAGCTTCCCTCATCAAAATTGTTCTTGAAGATGGTCAGCTGATATTTTAAAAGCCCTTTGTGATTCTACACCCACCATCCTCCCAATGACAATAGACTGTTTCAAGTTCCCCTTGAAAAATATCAATACACTATAAGAGGTTGCCACAAAAGGAGAAGCAACAAGAAAGTTGTTCGCCTTCTCTTCCACAAGGACATAGACATGGCATCTTTAAATAAGCACGTCAGTGCCACAAAATTCAAATGTTATCATGTAGCCAATGCTGTCATTATTAAGAGAACAGCTCTTCAGCCAGGAGTAATTTCAGCAATTAAAATCCATGTAACATTAGCCATCAGCCGCAGAAATAAGCACAGCATTCGGCAGCTTATTTGACCTTGTGGGCAGAACACCCACCCACCCCTGCTTATTCTTCTGTGGCATGAACAGAAACACCAGTTTAGAAACAGGAGTTGATTCATATTAAAAAGATGAAAATGGCTTGATGACTAATGCCTTTTTTTCCTCAAAGACCACACATTTTTGTTTTAGGTAATATGTTTGGGTGACTTCGGTGGCAAATACAGCCGAAGTACCTCATCTGTCTGTAAACTACATACTTTAGGACTGAAGTTTACATATAATTTTTATTTATTACAGCGCACATCCTGATTCATGATACAAATGTCTACATAGAAGATTTGATAAAGTAAACTGCACTAAAGGGCACTTGAATTTATTGAGATGGACAGTGAAAATACCTGTACTCATAAGGTATCTCTGTAACCCTAATACTCTTGACTGTTCAATATAGATTGGTTTCAAACCTGATCTTGGCTTTTATAATCCACCTTTTCCTTTGTTTATTTTAATACAGACTACAAATTTCATATATTAACTTTATATAGGTATTGCAGTCAAGGGTAGTAATTATTACATTGGCAGTTTTCTATTTTGTCTTTAAAACACTGAGCAAATAAGATTCTTGCTGCCTGGCATGCAGAACAGAAATACAAATGTAATACATGCCATAAGAACACAGTGCATGGGCTGACTGTTAATGCTGTAACTCTCACAGAGATTATTCAAGCATTCTGCTCATGGCAGCACAACCTTAGAATTAAATTATTGTTTTGGAAATTGAATAAACACTGAATATTACTCACTGCCTGCAATGCATCAAAACAGAAAATAAAAATGCCATCAAATGCCATATTTTCTCAGGGAGTAAAATACCAGTGAATCTATGGGCTCGTTTGACTTTGCATATTAAAATAATGCTTAAATATTTATTTTTTTTTTCTATTTTCTTGTATTCCTATTTAAAACCACTGCTGTTTTCCTTTCATCATTTGTTTTTACTGGACTTCCATCTAGCTCATGATGGGCATTGGTCTGAGAGCACGAGCCTTCTGCTGTAACAGATGATTGAATTATTAGTAAAATAGGGCAAAAATAACTGAATGGGGAACACTCACAAAAAACTTAAACCAGCCCTTTAGTTACCTAAAGATGATATTCACTAAAGCACAGATAATTTTCTATAAACACTTCATGGCACGAGGAGGACAGTATCTCATGGCAAATAACGATCTCAGTCATTGTTAAAGCATACATGAGCAAAGGGACCTGGTAGCTCTCAGAGCTGGGCTGCAAAGTCCCAAGTTCAGCAAGAGAGGGAATCAGTTTCCTTGTCCTTGCTGAAGCTGTGCTCAAGGGCTTTGACGAATGAAGAACTACTCTTTTTCCAGATTTATGGAGAACCGGAAAAAAATACCAATGTGAGAAGCAGAGAGGAAAATACTTGATTTCAAATACATGTTCCCCATAGCCTTATCTATCTCAGTATCAGTGTTTCCAAATTCTGAACTCAACGTTCACTCAAGCCTTTGAGCATCCAGGTGACAGCTGGGTGAAACAGAGGTGCCAGACTGTCCCCCCTGCCCAGCCCTGGCAGGCTCAGCCACCCGGGGATGATGCAGTTACAGCTTCCCCACGTAGCCTTTGGCAGCAATGCCCCCTAAGGTGCAAGGGCACCCATGTGTAACATGCGAGTGCTAAACTGTAAATTTACAGATACTGACAAGCAGCTTCTGTGGCAGGAAAGGACTGTAGTCCAAAGTCTTAATTGCTCCTTCTGCTTTCCAAAATCCCAGCCAGCCACTGCTGACTAATAGTTCATGCTTCCACTGTTTTTTGCCTGATTTTTAATGTAAAATATAACAAAACATTAGGGAATGGCTCCAAGCTTATTACAGTGTTCTCTAATTTCCTCTGAGTTTCCAAAGTACTCAACCAGAACCTTGATGTAACATCATTGCTAATGAAATCCAGTATCAGTTTCAGCAAATAAGTACTTAAATGCAAGTTTTTCAGTTCTTACTCTGTCACATGCCCAATCGCTTCATACAGCACAACTGAATTCAGTTATAAACTGCAAAAAAGTGGAGCAAAATAATCGACCAAGTAAAACGATTGCCATCCTCAGGGAAGAAAAGCATCACACTTGAGCTAGGTCAGAATTCAGACAAGCAACAGAAGTAAGATGAGATTTATGAACTTCCCTTCATTAACTGATCAATATATTCCATGTCATACGTACACAGTTGTAGACCATTCTCAGGTTTTTTATCTTTGAAATATTGCTACCAGTGTTTATAGGGAAGATGACCCAGGCTGCTAACAATTCCTTAGGATCTTACTTATTATACTAAGGTTGAGTTTACCCAGCACCTAAACCTTAAACAACTTTACATCTTCCTGATCTTGTGTGCCTACATAAAAATATATGTATGGAACAAGGGATATGCATCACACCTACTCACTTGCACCACACTTTGTGCAATGTAATGCAGGACATTGCCAAATACAATGGGAGAATGGGAAAAATCCTCCAAACAGAACTTCTGATGGGATTACTACTTCTGGCAGTGCATGACTCCTGTCAGACACTCCACACTTGTTTAATAGCCTCTGACTTTGATCACATGGTAGTTTCTGTGCACGGGTAATTTTTCTTCAGCGTGCACAGAGTACAATTACCTCTTGTCAAAGACTGAAACCATGAGCCGAAAAAAATTAATCCTGCAGCCACATCTGCCTGTCCTTTGCCCTCATCTTGATCAACGGAGGCTCCATGTGATCAAGTGGCCAAACTGCCCCAGTGTGTGAGATCAATGTATGAAATTTAAGTGTTACCCATTTTGGTGTTCCAGAGTACACCAGGCATTACTGTGCAGCAGTTTGGTGTCTGTTGCAGGAGTGGCATGGCTATAGCAAGCACAGGGAAGAGAGCTGAGCTGCTTTAGTAAAAGAACAACTCCATTATGAATCAGACACTAATTGTGTGCGAGGTAATAAGTAAAAATTCCTGGATTTCCATAAAGTATGTATTTCTTTCTATGTGTAATTCAAAGCCTCAAGTTTAAGTTAAAAACCTGTTTCTGGCCTTGGTCCTGAGAAAGTATGAAACATCGCTTTCCCTGTGGAAACTTTCTACCTATCATCACTAAATAGGAAGCTTTTGGAGACAGCTCCTACATAGCAACAAAAGGATAAAACATCATCCTCTGAATCCTAAATGTTTTTCCCACACACTCCTGAGCCCCTCAGTGACCATGTTAGTTGAGTTTCATGAGCATCTAGGCAGAATTCAGACGTACTTCTGGTTATTTGCCTAGTGCTCTAGGGTATCACAACTGCTTCTCCTAATACAGCCTTTTTTTGCTTGCTTTCATAAATAAATGTAGGATGAAATCTAAAAGTTTTCTAGTCAGTCTCATTAAGGGACTGAAGCTGCTTTAGCACTATTCCGACAGGCTGCTATTCAACCCTGAGAAAGCTGGTGTTTTAATTAGAAACTGCTTTTCCCAGTAAACTACATACTTAACAGTAGTCATGCTAGTTTCCTAACACAGGACACAGATTTCAAGCTAAATGAAACACACTTGTTCCAAACAAACTTTCATTTTCTTTTTTCTCATTTCCTTGGGGAAGCGTTTGGGTGAAACAAAGCCCAGTGAATCTTTTCCAACCATTTTCCTTAAATGCAAACATTGTACTGGAAGTTTTTCCTGCCCTGACTTGTTCTAAACTCAGTAATAAAAACATCCTGACCTGGCTAACACTACCAACTAATTTTTTTCTCTCCTCTACCATTTGTGGTCCTTTTTCTTCCCAGCGAAGATGGACAAAATGTTTCTTCTGCCCTGCCAACCCTTACTTCTTACGCCCGATTCCATCAACAAGAGGCATGAATGCCCTGAACTTGCAGCAAATACGAATTTCTCTCAAATGTCTGTCATTTCATTAAACAAGACATTCAAATGCAAGGTATAATAGTTAAATTCAAAGTGGCAAGAACACAGAACAAGACTGCTAATCTTGCAAGCTGCTCATTTGCCAAACTTTATCAACAAAGTGGATTAGTACCCCAGTGATGACAAACATTCTAAGCTGTTATTTGCCAAAAAAAAGAAAGAAAAAAAAATCAGAAACAGAAACTAACAGCAGCAGTCTATGCTACTGTGCTAGCTGTCTTGCGGACAGAGGGACAGACAGGTCTCTAATACTATTTTCCCCTGCAGCTTTATGAACCTGAGGATACCTTCTGACAAACAAAGTATTTTTTTTTTCTTTGTAATGAAAATTTTCTCCCAAATTTCCCTTTCATTTTAAGACCACATTCACATATTAATTAGAAAAACCTAATAAAAAAAAAAACCAAACAAACAAAAACCAACTCATCATATCATCAAAAGAAAACCCAGTTGTCAGTAAAATAGTTGTGATATTCTTGGCTCTCAGCTTGTCAGGAGAGGCTGGGCAACCCCCATGGACACAAACTTTTGTCTCCACAGTGCAGACTCCCCTAGGTGAAACTGCATATTCTAACATGTTAGCTACTGTGTGTTAATTAGCCTATATTAAAAACATACAATGGAGAAAGTCAATCATAATATCCTTGCCTGTTACACGAGCGAGCTCAGCCTCATCAGGTGTTACCAGTATAATATGTTAGCATGACAATTTTAACACTTACCAGCTAATACCTGGAAAAAAAAAAATGTGTCCTTTCTTTTATGTTTGACAAGACCCTGAATGTAAGCTTGAAATGAAAGGTAGTAAGTCAAGGTTACTCAGAGCTTGAATAATCACACCTGAATCTTATTTTTTTCTTACTACAAAACTACCTTCACACGTTTTACTTAGCTATAACAGACTGCAGTAAGAGATGTCCTGTGCCACAAGCTGTAGCATCAGCTCCTTTCTCTTCTACAGAAATCCTTAATCTGATCCAAATCCAGGGTAACCAGGGGAAGAATACAGACAGGAAACTTTAAAATACTGTCAGTCTGTTGAGATTTGAATAGGATACCACATTTCTGGCAAGCGTAGGAGTGGAAGGGATAGGTAAGACAGCAGGAGACTGCAAAACACACACCAGCCTACAGCACAGCTATTTCCTTGCAGTGGCCTTGAGGTCAAGCACTATCCCTCTGCTGGGCTCTGAGTTAAAACCAAAGGCTCCTCTTCTCCCAGCCCAGCGAGAGGGCTCAGAGATGGGCTCCTTCTGACTGCACTATGTATTTCATCACACTAAAGCTGGTGTTGATTGTGTACTGCGCTGATAAAGACAGCCAAGGCTCTGGATAAAGCTCAGTACGGCTCTTTGTAAAACACTGAAATGCCACAGTACTTGTTTCAGACAGGAACTCTTCTTTGTTTTCAAAGGTGAAAGGGGACTGCTTTATATAAGGCAGTCTCCATTAACATGGGCTTTCACGGGAGAACAAAAGCAAATGATGCAATTTTTCCTGCTTAGAATCTCAATTAGAAACTTGGACTTAGCACCAGTACACAACTTTGAGAGTAACTGGGAAATGGAGAGAAGAGTTGATGCAGAAGGGATTTCCAAAAGTGAAAAAACTTTCTTTAAAGAGAAAATCAGTTATAAACCCTATAATTTAATAGCAAGCCAAAGAGGACAGGAGGTTCTTTAAATACTCCACCAAGGAAAATGCAGAATGTTGCTGGTATTCTCTGTCTTTAAGCACAACAAACAGATGTGAAAGACTTCTGCTACTTGACAGTCTGGGTCTTCTTTTTGCAGGATATAAAAAAAGAACCCAATAGATCCATGATAACACTGTTAAAACATCTTGAATATCAAGAGTGCTGAGAAAAAGATTACAGTATTTGAACCATGGGTAGGGAAAACAGTACATGTCAGTTAGCATTGTGGATATGAGAATCCAGGGAATTTCTGAGCTGCAGGATGCAACAAACTTCCTCCATCATCTTACAAGATGATCACCAAGTGTCAGAGGAACCAACAAATGGAAGAGGGCATCCAGTTATTAAAAACTGGGATCTTGACCTCTGTGCCTTAACTTCCCCACTAGGAGGAGAAAATGAATCTAATAATGGAAAATTTTTACAAATTATACACCTTAAAAATTAGAGCACAGTTAAAGCACAGTGCAAAAATCGGATTACTAGGTAAAACAATGCATGCATTCATATAAAGAAGAAAAAAAAATTGTAAAACATGCTTTGGTTAAGAGGAAAAAAAAAGGTCTTACTGCAAACAGAATGTATTTCCTTAGTATTTTATGTCTCATATGAATAAGATTAATGTGCACTATAAGAACAGACTGGTTAAATTATCTCAGCAAGTAGGCAGGGAGCTGAACAGATGGTAGCAGCACTGAGATAGCAACAAAAATCACTAGTCCTCGCTTATCCAGATGATCTTTATAATTTCCATAACATTAGAAAATGACTGAGCTATGAAATACAGTGTTCTGAGGATCAGGCAGAAACTTTCCTTTGTTTCCCCTGGAATGGAAGATTATGGACCGTCTAGACATCAGCATTATAATGTTAGTAGTCCTAACAGGAAATCACAGAGATAACCATTTCTGCTAATTTGTGGGCTCTCTTTTTTTAAAGACCACTTACTTAATAGAGAACATTCATTCAGAATGTACATAAGTTATGGGCATTCTTCCGGCACCTACTTTAGTTCATTTTGTTTCTTTGTAGGCAGGGTTTTTTTTGGATAAGATTATCTTGAACTGCACATACACCTTTATCCCGCCCACAAAGGAGGATGGTTTAGAGCATGATTAGTGTGCCCAGCCAAAATACGCATGGCAGCATTTACAAGGAGTCAATACCTTGCCCACAGAAGGCAATTCATGGTTGGTTTGGGGCACTTTTGAGTTTACACAATTGTATGAAACACACAGGGGAAAAAAATACCTTGGTCATAGAGAGAAACAAAGCTTCCTACTTCCTGCTTATTTATCCCATCCTTCCATTGCAAATGGGTTGGAACTAGATGATCTTAACGTCCTTTCCAACCCTAATTATTCAATGATTCTGTGTGTTCCAAAGCAAAGGAGAAAGGTCTTTATAACAGCAGTAACTGGAGTACTTTCCAGGTTACAGAACACAACTGAGCCTTTTCAGAAAAAAGAATTGTTTTTATCACTATTTTCCTTAAGAGCTACAGCTCACAAATGGGTTTTCAAGTGCAGTGTTGCACACTGAGGCCAAGAAAATTAGTTCAGTTGTACTGAATGAAGAGAGCAGTGTGGAGTCTGTGTTTAGGGTTCATTTGATGGGTTGTTTTTTTTTTTGACTTAGCATGCCAGTATGCAAATGGTTAAACAGCAACACTGATCATTTTTTAATAGCGATTTGCAAACAATGAGACAAATATATACTAGACACAAGATGATGTCAACATGGAGGCATTAGGGACTAGCTTTAGCCAAGGTCTATAAACATACTATGCAGACAAACAGGTCTTTGATGCCTCTTGATATCTATATGAGACCAGTTGTAGACAAAAATAAAGAGATGGGAGAAAAAAAAGGGGGGAAAAAAACCCGAACCCGACTTAAGGTCTCAGAAACTTGTCCCTCACATAAGCAATTGAAAAGAGCAAGTCAAATTAGGCCACAGACTGGAACAGAGCTTCTAAAGTCTGATTTGGCACTAAGTGAGATGCTTCCTGTAGCCAGCTGTCTGTACCTCACAGGAAAAAAAAGCCTCCCAGGGCTTAACTCTTGCAATATAAGAAGGTTGGAAATGTTCTCTGCATTGCACAACTTTATGCCAACGCAAATTTTGCATTAATTTCTTCACAGTAACTATGAGATTTAATGTCCTCAAATCAGGGCAAGTGCACAAAGCTAAGGGATGGTGACTTCTCTATGATGGCACAGTGCTGGAAGGTATAACCACTGCATTCTTTGAATCTCATAAGGGATACCTTAACTTAGTTGAAGATGCAATACATGCCTGGGTTTGCCTTCAGGCTATTTTTACAATGAGGATAGTCAAAATGCATGTGTCTTGCCTGAGTAAGGAATGAAATTATTAAAAGTGTAAGGCTACAAAATATACTGAAAGTCGATAATGCACAGGTAAGAAATGAATACAGTTCTTGCACGTGATAACACATAATGAAGTTTGAGTACACAAAGGAAGGCATATCAGCAGATCTCCCTGCAGAAACAACAGCAAGCAAAATCTGCAAGAGAGTTTTGCTTGCTAAAAGAAAACCCACAAACCACAACCTGGTGGTTGGTCTCAATGGTTTTGTTCCTTATTAAAAGGAAAGGCTCTTAAAACGTAAACACCAATCCAACTTACCTTACAGAGCAGTGATTTTAGCAAACAAACAAAAGCCTATCAACAATGAATCCAGAGACAAGCGCACTTGTGCAAGGCCCAGATACAACCCCTTAATGTTCATTATCTTAACCAAGGAAGATGCTCTATTAGTGCTTCGGTTGTTCTCTCATATCCATGTCCTCTCATAACTCCACTGCTGTCCTGATTATCCGCTCCCTGAAAAGCCATGCTGGAGCCACAGGAAATCCATCCGTCTCCTCTGGGAGAAAAATCCTCTTCAAATAAGCTGAAGTGCTATCGCTTGCTGCCAGCCAGCCACCTGGCAGCACAGGAAACCTCCACTAGGACCATATTTATTGCAGTCAGTGTCCTCTGAAAGCTCAGCCATGCACAACAGAGGTCAGCATGCGCCTGGACACATTTCCATCATCACTTTAAACCTCCCAGTACAGCTACATCTTAAATCTGGACTTAAGAGAAGTAGCAGGATTTGGTTTGAAATGTGTGAGAAAAATATGGGAAAAATAATTTGTTTTAAAGGAATTATGAGGCCTCTTGTAAAAACTGAAGTACATAAATCAGAAAAAATTTCACTTTGGATATGCTATCTCTGCTATTAAAAGAATTTTTCTGCTCTTTATCTAATCTTCATAACAAGTTCTTTAAATAAATGATGTTTTGATTTTGCAGCGAAACTTTTCAATCCGAGGTGTATTAAAACGCGCTGCATGGACTTGCTGTTCTGCCAATCACCTGCAAGGACAGGGTACCACTACATGCACCAGCAGAAGATGCATCATGGGGGGGAAAGGTGGGAGAGAGAGAGACACTTCATATTACAGGTGCACTTCACTGATGGGCCAAATTAGTGCTTCAGTGCTTGTTGCTGTTTTCTACAATGAAAGTAGTGAAAATTCTAGGAAAATACTAATTACCTTTAAAAATATCTATTTTCTTCAGAACATCAAAGTTGTTTCCAAAACAACTGAAAGCAAAACATCTAACTCACATATGATCTCTCTCTGACCAAATTACTTTTCCCCACTCTTGATTGAACAATAATAGTTTATCAAGGTTGTGCAATGAAACCCTACATTATGAAGTGAAAATTACCATACAAGAGAAAAAGTCTGAACCTAACTGGAGAACAGCATAGCAGAAAGTACAGGTTCTGTTCATGTATTCAAGAGAAGAGGCAGCAATAAATCATGTTTAGAAGTTAACCCTAACCAGGCTGAAATAATGAAAGTTTCTAATGGATTACAGACAGGAGATGGAAAGAGAAAGCCAAAGCAGAAGGCATATGGCTCTGCACCCCAACAGCCCCTGAGTTATGTGCTTCAGTGGAAGAAGTGACGTGTTTATTTTACTTTACTATTGTTTTCACAATCCATTTTACCACATTACTGAACGACACCATTATAGGGCTTGAACTGTTTTTCAGCTGCAGCACTAGCTTTAAAAATAACTTGACCTTCCAGACCTTGGATGGGAATGATGCTTAGAGCTGCCACCACTACTAAGAGTGGGAGCTTCCTTATGAAGTCCAGCATAAAAAAAAAAACCCTGTTAAACAAAAATGCTTAAACACATGTAACAAAAACTGACTGTGGTTCTAGATCTGAGTAATAAGACAAGCTTTGATATTTCAAACACTGCAAGATGGTATAGGTCATATCAGAATTTTGTTGCACTAGTGGACAGGAAAGAAATAGTCATGGCTAAATTTCCTTAAGTAGCAGCTTGTACTAAAGGAAAAAACAGCCTATTTTTCTAATGTCCTGTGATTGGTTGCAATCCCTGGGGAGGGATCAGTGCAATATGATATGAAAAACACAGTGATGAACCAGCCTTTGCATGTGCTTCTTGATGGAAAGAAAGACTTTCTCTCTCCAGCTCACTTTGTTATTGCCATGATTTTTACTGTAATGACAACAGGGCTGAAAATAAACTCCAATAAATCTGCTGCCTTTGGAAGCAAGGAGTTTTCCAGTTTTAGTGGAAGAACATAATTTTTGCTAACTATCCTGCCTTTAAAATAGATGATCATGGTTCTGTCTGCCTGAAGATACAAAGTTACAGAGGTTTTAGCACTGCTTATTCTGCCTATGCAAAGAATAAACCTCTGATTTTTCTGATTTCAGCTAAGAGCAAAAACTGTAGACTGTGTTAGGGGAACTTCACAGTTTTTCAGTTTGTAACATGTATTCATTGGGTCTGAAAAGGAAACATGGTTCCCCAAAGTAAACGGGTATTAAAGAATGATTAATCTACATAAACATTGCAAAAGCTGAGCTGGCAGTTGGTTCACCTTGCCTTTCAGATTGTTGCAGTGAGAAGGTGGGTAAGAATACTCATTAAACTCCTGCAACCTGGTCCTTAGCTCATGGAGGCAATTCACTGCCTGAATTAAGCACGAGGCAGGTGGTGGAGCTGCCCTGTGTTAGAGCCAACCGTACAGGTTTATTATTATTGATAACATGCTAAAAGAAGGAGGATTTTTTTAAACAGAAACACCAGTAAGGTTGTACATTTCTTATTTTAAGTTTCCAGACCCACATAGGGTTGGTCTTTTTTTCTTTTTGTTTGTACTGTCATTTCTTCCCTTGAAGACATTAATATTTCAAGTGGACTAATAATGTAGAAGTATTTTTAAACTCTATCAGCAATTTAAATTTCAATTTCATTTATAGCCCATAAAGTGATTTATTTTAAAACAGAGTTATGGTTCTGGTATATAATTCCATCTCATAACAAATTCAGTGAGAAGAAATTCTGTAGTCAGGTTAGGAGGAAACGTCATTCTTAACTTTTAGAGGTGTCGTGGTTTAAACCCAGTCAGGTAATTCGTTCGCTCACTTCCCCCCCTTTCTTGCCCTCCCCCTGCTCTCGGAGGGACAGAGAGGAGAATCAAAAGAATGCAACTCCCACGGGTTGAGATAAGAACAGTTTAGTAACTAAGGTATAACACAAATCACTACTGCTACCACCAATGATAATAATGATAAAGGAAATAACAAGGGAACAGAATACAACACCTCACCACCCGCTGACCGATAACTCGCCCCCCAAGCCCGACCAAGCTCCGACCGATACCTCCTCCAACCCTGCAGTCTCCCAGCCCTTCCGGCTAACTCCCAGTTACATCCTGGGCATGACGTGCTGTGGTATGGAATACCTCTTTGGTCAATTTGGGTCAGGTGTCCTGTCTCTGCTTCCTCCCGGCTTCCCCTCCTCCCTGGCAGAGCATGAGCCTCACAAAGTCCTTGGCCAAACCAATCTCTATCAGTTCTGTTCCCAGGCCGAAAGTCAAAACACAGCACTGCACCAGCTACCAAGGAGGAGAAACATGACTGCTACTGCTGAACCCAGGACATTATCCACCCCTTATTCCATACCATTCACGTCATGCTCAGATCCCACATTTTCAATATACCATCACTCTTATCTCGGTGCACTCTTATCTTAGTGCATGGACCAGTCCCTATAAAGCTGCTGCGTCCATCTGGTCCATGTCAGGCTCCATCTCTTGTAACAGTCTTCCAGAGCAGGAGAGACTGTGTGCAGTGTTCACACTCGTGAATAACCTGGGCAATAGTGTCCATTGCTAGGTCCACCCCTCGATCATGAGTCCATCTCTGTGTTGCATCTCTGCTCTGATGGCCTGAAGTGCCATGGGCCCACCAGGCTTAAAATAATTCACTGTCCCCTTAAGCAGTTTCTGCAGCTTGTTGCTGGGGATTCCACACAGCTGCCTTCCATCTCCAATGCTTCCAAAGCACTGGAGGGGCCCAGTGGACTAGATACTTGCCCATACTGTCCCACACGCCCTGCCACTCATGACTGTCCAGCCTTGGGGAAAATCTCTTGGTCCCCCTATATTGTCGTCTAACCCCAGACAAGACCCAAACCTGACTCTGCTTAACCTTTGAGATCAGACAAAATGGTTGTGGGTAGAACACAGCCTGTGTGTGTGCCAACATGCTGATCCCCATCACAATCAGCAGGCAGGTCCCAAGGATACCCAAAGGCCATTCAAAACCTTCAGAACTCTCAAACGATGCTGCTGTGCTTGTCACTGGGGCTGGTGTAGCTGCTGTGCTTGCCGGCTCTCCCACCACCAGCTTCTCTTTTCCTGAGTCCAGCTCTTCCTCCTCTGCCTTGCTGGGAAATGCTGCGTGGTCTCCTGCATCCTCCTGGGGCTCGGCAGGCGGCTTCCGGGGAATGCTCTCGGCCGTCGCGGAGCTCGGCTCCTCCGCGGGGCTCGGCTCCTCCGCCGCCTTCTCCCTCTGCTCGGCAGCCGCTTCCTTCTGCTCCTCGGCCGCCCCGACCTCCTCCACCGGCAGCCGTCCCCTGGCGGCCTCCGGCCCCGCTCCCGCCGCCGCTTGGTCCCCGGGGCCGCTCTCCCGAGCCGCTTCGGCTGCCGCCGGCTCCCGGGGCCGCTCCCCCTCGGCTCCCCGCAGCCTCACGAAGATGGAGAGTAGGGTGAGGGCCAGGACGGTGAAGAGCAGCCGGACGGCCAGGTACAAGTCCACGGCCACGTCCGTCCCGCCCTGCTGCTGGAGCCCGCCCGTTATTACAAGCCATTGCCATAAAGCACAGTGAGACAAGAACCTTAGCCCAGGCCCCACACTTGATAAACACTATCACAGCAAATACAGGCTCTACGTAAGTTACAACATTCTGAAGCTGTGAGATCAAGAGAAACAACTCTGAGAGCCAATAAATCGTCATTGTGATGAGTGACTATTAATCTGGTCAGATCTGTCGTTATCTCAACCCTTCGTGCCCCACGTTGGGCGCCAAAAAGAACTGTCGTGCTTTAAACCCAGTCAGGTAATTCGTTCGCTCACTTCCCCCCCTTTCTTGCCCTCCCCCTGCTCTCGGAGGGACAGAGAGGAGAATCAAAAGAATGCAACTCCCACGGGTTGAGATAAGAACAGTTTAGTAACTAAGGTATAACACAAATCACTACTGCTACCACCAATGATAATAATGATAAAGGAAATAACAAGGGAACAGAATACAACACCTCACCACCCGCTGACCGATAACTCGCCCCCCAAGCCCGACCAAGCTCTGACCAATACCTCCTCCAACCCTGCAGTCTCCCAGCCCTTCCGGCTAACTCCCAGTTACATCCTGGGCATGACGTGCTGTGGTATGGAATACCTCTTTGGTCAATTTGGGTCAGGTGTCCTGTCTCTGCTTCCTCCCGGCTTCCCCTCCTCCCTGGCAGAGCATGGGGCTCACAAAGTCCTTGGCCAAACCAAAACATCTCTATCAGTTCTGTTCCCAGGCCGAAAGTCAAAACACAGCACTGCACCAGCTACCAAGGAGGAGAAACATGACTGCTACTGCTGAACCCAGGACAAGAGGACAAGACAAGTGGTAATGAAAAACTCATAACTAGCTTTTAAAAAGTACTTGCAATGGATAAAAACATAAAACAATGCAAAAATCTAACATATGAAATCAAAGCTGCCAAAGGACTGACTTCAAATCACCACTGCCATTTACAGAGCATGAGCAAATCAAGTTATATAAAAAACAGCTGTACCTCCTAGACTCCAAAACAAAAACATTCTGATGAAGACACCACTCATTACCAGTTTCCACTCGGACATTGAGCTGCTGACCCCAGCTCTTAAAGTGTAACCATCCAGCCAGTTCTTTATCCACCGGGTGGTCCGTCCATCAAATCCACGTCTCTCCAATTTAGAGATAAAGATGTCATGCGGGACAGTGTTAAATGCCTTGCACAAGTTCAGGTAAATTACATCAGTTGGTCTTCCCTTATTCCCAGCGCTCTAGCCCCACTACAGAAGGCCACCAAATTGGTCAGGCATGATTTGTGCTTAGTGAAGCCATGTTGGCTGTCACCAATCACCTCCTTATTTTCCATGTGCCTTAGCACATACTTAGAGGTCTTTGTGAATTGGAACTTCTTTTCTGACATCTCGTAAAGGGGTCTGCAGATTTAGTCCTTCTTCCTCATTGTGTCTGAAGTTTTTGACCAAAAAAACCCAAAGCCATCCTCTTCCTCTCAGATTTTTTTGAGCAAGCCAAGGCAGAGTGAATTTATGAAGTCTTGTTGCTGACTTGATATAGGCCAGAATACTCATTTTCTCTCCTTAATATATTCCTAATTACTTCACAACCAATGCCTGTTTATACCTATTTAGATTTTTTTTTACTTTTTCTTCCATGCTTTTCTCATCTGATTTGGCATCTCTGCATGTCTCATTTGAGAGGGGCAGATAGTCACTGCTTATGAACACCACTTGAGAAAAGCTGTTTAGGAAAGAATCACTTTCTCCACATTGACCAGAATTTCGCCCTTGACATTTTATTCACATAGCTACTAAGCACAGAATGAGAATCTTGTATCTTCTTGCTGCCATTGCATTTTCCACTTCCTTTGAGAAAATGAGGCAGGAGGGAATATGAGCAACAAACGCAAACTATCCTGTATCATTTGCCAAAATCTACAGCATTGCATTTGCAAACAGTATTACCTTTGCATCCCATTTTTATGACTAGGTATGCAGGACTATTGGGAAATGGCCCATCTTTGACCTACACCACTCTGAAGCTGACACTATAATGCTACAGCCATTCTTCACATCGTTCACAGCCAGTATCAAAACAGACATCTTAATCATTTCTCTGAAGTGAAAAATTATGTATCTATCTATGATGATGCCTTCAACGTATATTTGGTTGAAAGACCCAAAATACTGTGCTTCAGAAGGAGAGGAAAGGCTACACAGGCAGAAGCAATGAGCAGTAAAGACAAAAATTGCATTCATATTTAGTCCTACCTTTTTGATGGATTTTTTGAACAATAGCATCACAGAAGCAGACAAGTTCTGATTATGTATGAGCATCTGCACGTACACATCTAAAACATTTGCCAGCAAAAATGCATTTCTCTCAATCCTGAAGCTTAAAAGTGGATTTGACCATCACAATGAAAGGGTGAGAACACTGTCTGACCTCTGCCTGACTTGCTGCCCTCCTCTTGGATGCTGACTTGCACTGACTGTTGAGAATAACTAAAAATAACCAGCTTCTTTCATATACTATAATAAGGGCAAAGGGAGAGAAAGTAGCAGCATATTTGAGTTTCTTGCTGTTCACCCTCCTGTCAACTTCCCCTTGAGAACAGAGTTTGTTGCAGAAAGCACAATTAGCACAGATGATGGGAGCCAAGAACTTACTAATGATTTCATACCAGTGCCAAACTGGTAATGAGTTTGAGGCTTTGAGGCAGAAGGGAGAGTTGAACAGGAGAACCTACTCTACATAAGACCATACTTAAGAATGCCACCCACTGCCACAAAGAGCAGACCTCAGTTTTGCGAGATATAGGCTGAATGAATTCAAATGAGACCACGCCAACTTACACACCACAAAAACAAAAACGATAAAGATGCTTGCTTTTCTCTTATTTTTCAGGGTTTCGTAGGTTTTGCTTCTATGTAGTTTCTTTTATTTGCTTGGTGGGGTTTCTTCCAAAGGAAATTTTTACTAGCTCTTAACTATCCAAAGGCACGTATTAGAAGCATTGTGCTCAGTCTCACTCTGATTGCACTTCACAAATTGCACTTTTGGGGTCAGGTAACCAGCATTGCTCTGTGTCCTGGTGTTCAAGACATATACCTAGGAAAAGGTAAATCCCATTTCCCTAAATTACCTAGTAAATCCTAGGGGAAACCTTTACAAATAAATCAGTATTGATTACAGGGCAAGAAAAAAATACACTGAAAATAAATGTGGGGTTTTAACAAATAAAGCAGATGTGGAAGCTCAAATAACTTGGCTGATAATTGCTTTTCACATGTGATCAGCATGCATGAGCTTCTCTCAGGATGCAAGCACTAATCACAGCACCAGAAGAAATCATTAGGTTTTTCAGTTTTGTTTGGTGAATTTCATCTCTGAATCAATGATTCCTCAGTGCCATCAGTTCTGCACTGCTTAATCATGAACAATGTCAAAAGTTCAGAAGGAAACAGGTTAGGAAATCGGGCAGAGATGCATCCATATGTGTATGGATGAACAAGAACAGGAAAGTCAACAACAAGGTAAAGTCAGGCAGAGCTACAGTGCACACAGGGACCCCCAGAAGAAGAGAAACATAACTGTACTACTTGTGTACTGATGACTGGGAATAGATCAAGATTACTGTTCTGTAACCCCAACAGACCTGAAGGCATAAAACATTCAACAACTGCCAGGCACACTCTTAACACCAGAAGACTGGGAGGAACAGCATCAGTCTCTCAGAGAAGGTTCTAGCTCTTTTTCTTTTTCTTCTTTAAATTGGAAACTGCTCAAGATATACTTTTTTATTATTTTTAAGGGAATTAATTGGAATGAGAACAACAAACTTACTTAAATTCTTTGTTTAATATTCTTTATCAGTGGCGCATGAAACTTACGCTCTATTTGCTTATGCACTCAGGCAGTGAGAAGTTTCAGCAAAAATTTCTTCTCCTTATTATGACTTTATCTGGAAGAGAGCTTAAGCTTTTGGACTCACACTTCAGAAAGTCTGGCAGCAAGGGCATACATACTTCCTTTCCCACTTAATCCCAGGCAAATGAATTAAGTCACAAGGTACAAGTCAACACAGCTTCTAGGCTCTTGATCCCGAGAGTCCAGATCACATTGCAAGGATTCTTTAAAAATTGGCAACACAGATAATCCCAGCACTGCCAAAACCCATCTTACTCCACACCACTTGAATAGACAAAAGCCCAAGTTATTCTTAACCAGCAAATTAATACTGAAAAGAGTGAGCCAGCACAAACAGTTCTTATGAGGACATCCTCATCTAGAAACATAAACTAGTCAGCAAAGTTATGCATTTTTTGAAAGTAGAGGCTGCACAAAACTGGTATTTTCTCAAGTTCAGAGAGCACTTAACCCATCATCCAAGTGGCCACTCACAGGTGCATGATACCTGAGAAACAGGGATGTTATACAATGACGCTTTCCCTGGCATCCCCTCCCAGCCCCTGCATCAGGGGTTGAGGAACTTTCTGAGCTGGGTGCTGGGTCTGGATCTTCAGGTATAAGCAGTACTGATGGCCCCATCCTCCATGAAATTTGCCTCACTCTTCTTTAAACCCAGGCATATTTCTGGCCTCTACAGCTATCCTCTTGGCATGCTCCCACTCAATACTTTGCACAGGGGAGTACATAAAGGCCTTTGAAACACTACCTCAGTACAAATAAGGGGTTATTATTTCACAGATCTTATGTAACAACAAGCACTGCCAGATCCTGATTTGATTAATTACTGCCCAGAGATTATGAAGTGCAGCTGAAAGTACACCCTGTTTTATTTTCTACTTGACGCCCTGCAAAAGACCCTTTCATAAAATCACAGAATGGACTAGGTTGGAAAAGACCTTTAAGATCAAGTCCAACCTTTACCCTAGGACTGCCAAGTCCACCACTAAACCATGTCACTAAGGACGTGCTTATAATAAGGCACTCAGTGTTTATGCAACAGTCCCCTAGTTAACCTCCATTATCCCACCTGGCCTTTTTTTGACCTCCCTACTGTCCACTGTTTTACTCTCTCATTCACAGCAGAGATAAATGCATGAACTTTGCCAAAGAAAATGGTGTCATGAATGTGTCAGATCACAAGTTCACATCCTAAGTCACTGTTCCAGTCTCATTAACAGGAAACACAGCCAATCAAAGCTGCTTTTTGTAGCTTGCAGGTATATTTGGGAGACAGAACAGCAGAACAAGGTGCTGAAGATTACCTTAGGAAAACAGTGCCACTACAAAACATTTATGCTTCACTGTTGACCTTCCTGTTCTATTACAGTTGATCTTGGAAACACAATCATTTTATGAGCAATTATAGGATTATAGAATTTAGGATTATAAACCATATTACAGGAAGTAAAAGGGTGAATCATACCACGGCCACCCTTCTGTTTCACCTGCACAAGCCAGTGGCTTGTTGGCCAATGCAGGAAACAAGAACCACAAGAAATTGTTTGGTGGTAACTGGAAGAGTAGATGAGATTGAACGGCAGATTTATAGTTAAACCTTTATCTGCTAATAACAGTACTCAGAAGCAGTCTACACTGGACAGATCTTGCTACTTATACTCAAAGTTCTTCCTTTCCAGACCTAACTATTCTATGACAGACAGACAGCGTCAGGCTGCTAGTATACTCACCCCGTTCACAGCATGAGGAGAGATTCGGTAGGATTACAAGTCACATCTTGCTTTACTTTTCTGTCTCCAAGACATAAAGAAAGTAATTCTGTTTCTTTTCAGAAGCTCTCTGAACAGGGAAAGTAAAATGCATAGGGCAGAGAAAAACACTTTACAAACTTAAGAATCTAACTACAAAATAACGCCCTCACAAAATCACTGTAAAAACTACATCAAAATCAGTAAAAAAATAAGGTTTTGTCAGCAAAAGCCCATTGATGACAACCTCCACACTTTTGTACCTTCCAGGCTGCCTTGTGCTGCAAAGTCAGGCTTTACACTTCAGTGTGTTCTGCTGCTGTGTTTTCCCCCATCACAGTCAGTGGTGACAACAGTCACAAACTCACCTGCACACTACCTTCATTGCCTGTTAGGAGACATTCTGCAATGGAACTCTTTTCCAGGCATTACAGCTTGGTTCACATCTGTTTGAAGTGAGAAGACGTAGGCTCTTGTAAAAAGAAATAGCAAGATTTATATGAACTCAGTATGAATCAAAGTGTGTGTGTGTCAGAAAATAAATAGAACAAGGGTTAAAGCACATCCTGCAGTGATAGCAAAGGGCACCACTTGCAGTTAATCCAATGATGACCACTGGAAACCTTTACTTACAAGCCTGCACTGCTGATTTTCCAGATACTGTGTCAAAAGGACAGGAATTCAGAGCAAAGACAGGACCACTCTGCGCCCTGTTCATCCTAAAGCCCCTGGAGGTTCTGCAGCTCTCTCCAGTCTAGATAAAGCACAGATAAGTAAGTGCCTTCACAGGGAAAGTGTTAACATCTGACTGCTTACAGAAACTGTTATCATATTTTTAAAGAGGTCCAGATAAGACACAAGTATATACTGCAGTTTGATTTGAAGCCACATCAGCACCATCTAATAAAATTTCCCATAGAATCATATAACCATTAAGATTGGAGAGGACCTTTAAGGTCATTCAGTCCAGCTGCAAATCTAGCACTGCAACGTCCACCACTAAACCATGTCCCTAACTACCACATCTACACATTTTTCAAATACCTCCAGGGATGGTGACCCAACCACTTCCCTGAGCAGCCTGTTTCAGTGCTTGACAACCCTTTCAGTGAAGAAATCTGAACATTATGCTATTATACGATACCCAGGAATAACATCAATCTGATTTTTTTTTTCTGGAAAGCAGAAGGAAACAATACAATTTTAGCAAACTTTTCAGCCTCTCAAGACAAAAAAAAAATCCCACCCGTTAGCACCGTCAGCAAAGCAGGGAGAAAAATTTATGAGGGTGGCTAAGCACCAGCAAGCTGGAAAATCTCCTTTCAGCAAGCTCTTCTAAAAACAGGAGAGAGAAAAGAAAAACACCTCCCAGCTGGCAAAGTAACAAATTTGTTTTCTAAGCCTAATTTAGAGCTGGTTCTACCCAGTTGAAGGAAGCTCCCAAACAAATAAATAGACTCAGACTGTCTATGCTAATACTACCCTGAACTGTGATGAGAGTGCTCTCCTCAGAGGCAAAACAGTTTCATAGAATCATAAAATCATAGTTCTGCCATGTCTCTGTCACGCTTTGGCTGCATTTTGTTTCCCAGCAACTCTGACCCCATCAGTCATCTCCATGAGCTGCTCTGGCATCACAGTCCTACAGCTTCTTTTCAGAAAGCAGAGCTTGCATGAAAGTACATTATGGTGGAGACACCATTACCAATGGCCACACTGAATACTTTGCTGTATTTTCTTACTCATTCTTCCTCTAGAAATTAAGCCACTGCTGCAAGTACCAGCATAATATTAATAAGAAGATAAATATATTTATAATGCAGGCTTTATTTAATCAGTGTAAATGCCAAAAGAAACCCATTCTTCAGTAGAGTGACAGAGATAAGTCTGTTGATGTGGCCACTAGGAAGCACAGGACAACACCATGAGGGAGTAGGCAAGATCATGGTGGGATGCTGCATACATTGTCACAGTCAACTCTGCAGTCATTTAAATCACTATCCAGGATAATTGTCAAAGCACAATCACAGATTCCCTATTCCATGCATGAAGAACATTTAAAAACTGCAAGGGAAAGCAAGCTAATATCACTGAAGAAAGTTCACTACTCTCTAAACAATCTTTGTCACTACAGCCAGGCCACTAAAAGGTGTTTCCCACAGTACATGGTTCTTAGCAGTGACTGCTCTCCTGGGCTTATCTTTCTGTCTTTCTTCAACACATAGCTGGAGAAAGTTACCCCACTTGGTAACCTGGAACTACCTCCATCCAAAAGCTCAGCAGTCAAACAGGAGATCCAGGCTGAAGACCACACTCTCTCTGAGGGTTGGAAACAGCCTTTGCCAAGGGCTGTAACCTCAGAGAGGGGAGACTGGGGTTCTGGTCTCTGCCCCAATTAATATTTAAGTATTTCTCATAAAATATTGATCGAAACAGGGACCTGAACTAGGTTCCCTATTTCCAGCTGAGTGCCTTAGCCTTTAGGCTACAGTCATTCTTATGAGTTTGCTCACTCTCGCTGACTCACAAAATACTAACTATAACACAAAAAAAGTGGAACAGCTTCATCTGAAAGAATGCAAAGCCTGCCAACTGACTGCCAGGGTACTTTCTTCAGAGAGAGAAGTGGATTTATAATCCCTGAAGCAGAGAAGAAATTGGAGCCCCAAACATTGCCACAATCACAGAACCAGAGAGTCGAAGGACATCACTAGCTGATGAAGTCAGATAGGGAAACAGCTCCTTGGAGGCTTCCCCAGTAGCACCTACAACAATGTTCAATATCCAGCAATAGAGTGAGTAGTAGCAGTCCTCAGTCCAATCCTAAGGCACTCCTGAATACATCTGGACACAGACCTTTACATGGGCAGAAAATTTTACAGGTAGAAAATTAGACATCTAAAGACTGTAGGAGCCTCCAGGAATAGATGACAATTGAATGTGTTACATATCTGTTTTGGACCTAACTACATCCTACATTAAATAGGAAGCACTATGTACCTAAATCTTGTTACAATCTCTCCCTAGAGCAACAAAACAAGAACCTGAAATTGGTGTGGGTATGTCCTGTTTAAACCATGAAAGAGTATTAACTAGATAATGTGTTCACATTGAAAGTTTTTAGGCTTTACACTGAATTGCCAAGAAAAAATGAGGAAAAAACCCCTTCTAAATCTTCAGACTGAAAAATTATAATTTCCAAATATGAAATAGGCAACTAGGAATTTTTGAATGCATATTTAGTATAGAAATAGCAGTTCTTAATTATTTATTTTCTTAGACAAAAGTCAACGAACACAATGCCTGTAAATTTTCTCCCTTTCTCATCTATTTTCAGAATGCAGATGTGGCTACTTAGCAGGTGGTTACGTTTCTGAAATGGCCACAGCTAGCAGTAACACTTCTTAGACTTATTCACCCAGCACAAGCACTCACGCTTTGCATCATACATAGGTTCCTCTGAAAAAAACTGTCCAGGCTATCACACTCATATATTTCCTCACTAGTGTGAGGTACAAGATCTTTGTACTGCTGAAGTGAATAAAAGTTAAGCTATTGATTTCAAGGGCTGCACAACATCATCCTAGACTTTTTTTCTCCTAGTTTCTGCACATAATGCCTCACTAATTTGTATTTTTCTCCCTACCCATTTTTTCACTGTTGTTTTTTCCCTGCTTTTGCCCAGGTCCATGCTGTTGCCATGCGTTAAAAACTGCCATCACATAAACCTTCATGCTCATCTGTTAACTCCTGCACTGCAGGTATCCAGGTGCCGATTTCTTTCCGCAATCCCAGCAGGTGCTGCAGTGACATTTAGGAGCACACGCTATCAGTTTTAACCCTTTGATTCCTGACTTTGTGTTATTCCTCCTCCTTTTCACTAGTTTTGCTGGGGAGAAAGAGCTGATCCATATCTGCCAGCCTCTTCAGCCAAAAGCATGCATCTACCCGCCCTCCCACAAGTCCCTAATCCTATTCTCATGACACCTACAAACTCAAATCTGCACCATCATCTTTCACCTCCATTTTCTACAGTTTCACCTGTTTTCCTTCTTTGCTTCATGCTCTTTCCCCTCCAGTTGCCACCTGTTTTGAATCACATGCCCTGCTCCAAGGCATTCAGCCTACCCCTGGAGGAGAAGTATGATCTCATCACAATAACTTCCTGCTCCAACTTCTAAGTGGGGTCATCTGTGCTTGCATAACCACCTTTGTCAGTTATCAACTTCTCAGGGTAGTGATTTCATTATCTTTATCCATCTATAAAGATTTTTCACTGGCACAAATGAAAGAATCAGTCGTTCACATCCTGACTATAAGTAAACACAGAATTTTTAAATAGTAAAACAAAACCCAGAGAATTAGAAATTGAAAAAATATTGTATTTTAAAAATATATTTTTAAAAGAGTATTTTTTTAACATTTGTAATAAAGGCAGACTATTCATATGCGGTTATAAAATGTTAAATGAGCTAATAACCATACTGATATCTCCACACAGAAAGGCAATCATAACATACAGATTTTGTAAATCTGGTCTCTGACCGCTAAAAAATTATATCTCTGGCCTCAGTTTTAAAATCAGTTTATTTTTTGATTACAACAGTTTTAAGAATCTCCAGACAAACTCCTACATCCCCTGTCTCAAGTCTTGGTGGGAAAAAAAGAATAAAAAGGGTTACCTACTTTCCAAAATGTGTATTTTGTTTAGTTATGTGATAATAATATTCCTATACAAACCTCAAGGGATTTTTCTTGCATACAAAGTAATGCTGCTGGTGTTTTACTCTTTTGATCATTTTAACATGAATCTAGAAAGCCGTCTGTGTACAGAGATTCCTGGTGCATCCTTCACCATCAAGGTGAAACAAATGCTCAAGTTCTTAAAAAAAAAAAAGTCTTTCTTTAGCACTGAGCATTAAAATCAGTTTCTTTGCTTTCCCAGACTGAGATGCATAATCTCCAGAGACCTGTGTGATACATTCCTTTTTATGGCAAAAGGGATCCAGGTCAAGCTCCCCTGCAGACATCAGCTGTGAATATATGGCAGATACTTGCAAAGAGGCATGAATTTTTAAACTCCGGATCTGTGGAATTCCCAAGATTCCTAAAAGCCATCAGCATTCATGCGAGTGTATTCTGAGGGTTCACAAAATGCTCATACACGTTCATATGACTATGGATTTCTGTGAAAATTCAGGAAGCAGAATGTATTCAGCAGAGAATTCCCACGACAGACTAGAGAACGGAGAAACAACGAAGAAGCACTGACTGTGTTTTTTAGGGATGTGGCAGCAATAACAGGGGTCATTTTCTGAAAACCTAGCTATCAGTCTTCAGTATCATAAGGGACTGAGTGCATGAATAAGTACCATAAATTTCTGTCATCTGTGCAAAAATGCTGCACACAACAGTTTTTCAAATCTTTTAAGTCTAAAGGTGAAAGCAGTGATTACCTGGGGGAGTTAGTTTACAACTAGAAAGCATATTCTTGGGGGGGGGGGGGGGGGGGGTTGGCAGGTGGGGAGGGATGGGAAGAGACAGCATACAGCCAGGTAACTTGAATCCAGAATCCATCTTTACATCACTCAGCTGTTCACTCAGCACAATCTCTCACATAAAGATCATCGTGGGCTGGTTTTTTTTCCCATGTATTTCTCTAACTAGATTTTCAAATATACTGGTTAAAGAGAAAAATTACTTCCTCACTGTAGCAATCTACCTGTGGGAGGCTCTAATGACTGTCTTTACCCCAAAATGTACCAGACATGTAATATATTTTTTTCCCAACTTAGTGGTTGTCAAGATTAGGAGTAAGCTAAGCCTGCCTTTAGGAAAAGCAGTACCCTGAACCAGGCAAAGTTCATAAACACTTACAGTAGAAGGGGATCTCATTTCTGAAGGCATTTGGACATTGAAGACATAGAATTTATGTTTTTGGACCAAGGCATACCGCACTGGGTACAAGGGTAAGAATCCCTTAAGCACAAGGCAAAATACCAGTGTAATTCAGTGTGACAAGACCCCTAAGAACCCTGAGGCATGTGTCAATCACTCTCTCTCTCTTATTATATTCAAGTAATTCATCATAATAGTGTGTGGTGTCAGCTTGGTAACGAAGTGGCTGGACTAATCCCATTTATGTTTAAATTCATTGATTATAGTTCCATAAAATAAAAGTTCAACACAGTCAAGGACTTTGTACTCAGGGTCCCACATCATCTTAATAATAACAACCAGTTTATCAGCCTTATTTTTATTCCAGTAAATCCAATTCTTGCACTTTAATGAACTACTAGGGGTTGTTCGTATTTAACATTAGAACAGGAAATAATTGCAGCTGGTCTCACACTACTTATTATTATAGGGTTACTATTAACTCTAAAGAAATGAGGACAATCAATATTCTCAGGAGGACAAGTACTGAAACTGTCTCCTGAATAACTTGCAGATCAATAATCATGACAGAAAATGGAAGGGAGATTTGCAACTGAAGGAGTCCCAAGGAGACCCTAGAGAAAAGAACAGAGTACAAAGCCAAACATGTATTTTCTCTAACGTGGTTGTCCATTTGTGACTAAACCCCAGGTCATAAGGACCTGCAAGCTTTAACCAGATGGTTAGGTAGGTGTGTCAGCAGCTGGTTGCCTGCTACCATAAAGATTTTAGGATATGATTTCAGGGTGAGTAGATATTAACTTGATTTGGGGGTTTGATTGAGGTTTGGTTTTTTTTATTACTGCTGTCAACCAGAGCAATAGCAATTACAATCACATATTTTAATTACAACTTGTACATAAATAGCATATATTTCTTACTGAAACCTGCTCTGTATTATGGGGAAGTCCAGTGCAACCATTAAATAAGAACGTTCAATGGGAGTAAAGGACTAAGATCCAGAGAAACCCTGTCCCAAACATTTCTGTAGGTGTAAAGAATGCCATTCCACTCAGCTACAGAAAACATTATAAACTTTGTTAATTTGTTAAACACATATGAAAGAATCACTTCCCAGAACCACTTAGGAAAGATCTTTTCCAGCAGCTGGACAGTGGGGAAAGCCCGTGTGTCTAAGCATTCCTGAAGAACGCGAGGAAGATATGGGGTGATTTCCAAGTGCTGTCTTCCCATGTATGTAGTTGCTGTCTTTAGAAAACTGAAGTATATAAGGGAAACAGCAAGACTGGCATGAACGAGGTACGAATGTGTGCATGAAAGCACCAGAAGAAATGGCAGAAGGATAAAAGAAGAGTGTGGTGAATTGATGGCACCTTAATGAACAGGCCATCAAAATCACAGCACACTCATGCGTAACTTCTCAGACACTCAGGTTGCAAAAACAGCTTACACCCAGAGGAGCAGACTGGAGAGCGCCAAATAGATCAGCAGTGTTGCACAGGGACTCACAGGAGTGGCAGGAGCCAAATATCAGTAAACATCATCTTCTTCAGGGCACAAAAGACACATGCAAAGTGAACACATCGTCACAAATCTAGGAGAAACCCAGGACAGGTGATGAGGACTTGATAGTTAGTATTCCTTACCCTCCATTTCACTGTAATTAATGCTGATCAGAGTGGTGGGACACACCACTTAGTGAGTCTAAGATGTGTGCATTTAACAGTCCAAGAAAGTGAGCAAGAGCCAATTTGCTAGCAAAGCTGAAGGAAACAGAGCCACCTTCCTCTCATGCATGGTCTTTGTGCTGAGCTTTGCTACATGACTTATGCAAATTAACTGTCAAAACAGAAAGACTAAGCTAGTAAAATTATATCAGTCCTCTGCTAACTGGGATATAGAAACAATAGCAAATAAAAAGACCTGCTGTCTAAAGTTCCAGATTTCAAGGAAAAAAAAAAGACAAATTATTAAATATTACTAAATTCTCCATTGAAATTAATCAATGTCCAATATGTCCCAAATGGCCAATAACATTTGGCTTCCTTACTGTTACCCATTTTCCAAAGATGAGCATGCATTTTAATTTTGCTTTGCAGTAGAAGAAAACTGGTGAAAGTTTTATCTACTTCTAGCCAATCTAGAAAGCCTGAGAAATGATGTAAATGTTGAGAAAGAGAGGAGTTGCATGAATATACGAGGTGTGCAGAATATGTGCTTATGTAAAATTCACTTACATGTAGGGAGTATTAAATAGAATGCAAAATTCTAAGAGAGCTTTGGAAATGATATCTTCCTGAATCAGGTTTTATTATACTGAGGGCGTAGGGGGTGTTACTGTTGTTTAAAAATAAGAATTTACATTTTTTCCTTTCTAAATTACAGCCCTCTCAGGTATTTCTGGGATGATCAAAGACTGGTAGGTGAGTGTTTTTACTTCTTGTAGCATTTTCATGACTCACAGCAATGCCATCCATGATACCCCAATAAAATTCAGCCCCTTGCTCCCTGCACACCCCAGTTACCTCTTTCAAGTCTTGGACAATAGCAGTGAGTCTCTCATTCTCTGCCTGAACATTGGTGACCACTGCCCTGCTCTGCTTCAGCTCGTTCTGCATCTCCAAAATCTTCCCGAGGTAATAAGCTTCTTTTGATGCAGATTCCTGGAGGAGAGTTTCTTCACGTGTTTCACCATCTTCAGCCACTTTGCGGTGAATCGAGAAGGACTGTCCAAATGCCTGCAAGAGGAAAACAGTGCACAGTGTAAAACTACTGAAGCCCTAGAAAAATTATCAACAATAATCAGTGGCTGCATAGCCAGAGGGAATTAAACAGCTCTGTGAGTCCCAAACTCTGATCTAATAAGTAATGCCTTAGCACCTTCCTTGCAGCTGAGGGCCACCATCTCATTTAGCTGAAATGAAGCCTCTCCAAGCTCATTTGCAGTGTGGATTTATGGCCCATATCCAGGCAACCTCCACTGAGATCAGGATGGTGCTCTGCTAACTAGCCATTAATTAGCATCAATGTTTAACTCTCTTGCATGAGGCCAGCTGATAATTCACCAGTTCCTTTCTTCTCTAGTTCTGCAAACTGTGTTTGTTTCTAAAGAGCTTGAAAGGCTGAAAAATCCTTCTAAATTGCTTTCCATTTTTAACAATCGGTTATTACAGGAGCTGACCCCCTGCTATAGAAAAAAGCTCCCATAACTTGAGAGAAAGATAAATGAGCTGAGTACAAGCAGTGACCATCCACACTGCTCTTAAGCTAAACACAAGAGTTCGACAGCTCCTTTATTTCATTTGTACTCAGTGTTTCCACTTCTGCTGAAAAGAAACAATAATCTAGTTCCAACCCACTGCCATGGTCTAGGCCAAGCACTAGACCAGGTTGCTAAAAGCCTCATCCAGCTTGGGCTTGAAGACTTCCAGGGATGGATGGGGCATCCACAACTTCTCTGGGCAACCTATTCCAGTGCCTCACCACCCTAATAAAGAATTTAAAAGCAAAGTACAAGCCACAATAGTAGAAACGATGCTTTCATCTAGCTATGAAACGCAGAGGGGAAAAAAGATGCAATAACCTAACAACATTAAAATATAATGTAATAACACAAAATAGAATAAAAATAGTAATAAAATAATACATACGGCAAAATAACATCAAACCCTGTTTAATTTGTATTGCCTTTAAAAACAGACATTTGGTTGAAAATGACAGGGCCTAATTCTGGAAAAAGACAAAAGAAGGCCTCTAATGTTAAGAATATTTAGCCTAACATAGGCAAAAGCTCTCTCATACATTTTAATTCAAAAAGAGTATTTTTGAATTATTTTTTTTTCCCCAGTATAGAAACCTGTGTCACTGTAATATATGTTCTTTCAGTGGGAAATTCTCCACAAAAGCCTAATTTCTACCCAGTTCTATGAAACCACAAAGCACAGTACACATTTGTACCCACTGCAAGCAGTGGCCTCCTTTACCTTCCTGTTGATAAGATCTACTTGCCAAATGAAATCCATTGTTTTACTGCCACTATTTATAGCCTCTCAGAACATGTTCTAAGTTTTAGTGGCACTAGAACTGAAGCAGTCCCTTAGAAACTTCAAAGCAAAAAACCCTGTTCAAAAACTTCTTAGCTTATAAGTGTACTTCACTTAGAGAATCCTGTGAACTCAGCATTAAAGGATTCTAAAAATATTCACTAATGTCCTAACCCAGCTGTCTCCTCAAAAGACTGTAAGGTACTGAAATAGCAAGCATCAGCAACTTGCCAAATAGGATTTTTCAAATAACAAGAAATCCAGTTTAATGAAACTGTTAAGGACTGATTCAGTCACTGTATCTGTAAATCTAAGAAGACTGTTTCAGGAACACTGCTAATAAATTATATCTTACCCTACATACTTATGTTCAATGGCTGACTGTTCCTAACTTGAGACAGAGCAAAAAGCATCAGTTTAATAAAGACTCTGCAAGACAAACGTAAAGGCTAGGGGAAAAATCAAAACACAGAAGGACAGCAGGTAGGACTGACAGGTCTGGAGAAGCTCATGAAGCAATGGGA
Organism: Pezoporus wallicus; assembly: GCF_028554395.1. NCBI lineage: Eukaryota > Metazoa > Chordata > Aves > Psittaciformes > Psittacidae > Pezoporus > Pezoporus wallicus. The sequence continues at coordinate 6,382,812 of NW_026642179.1, read as the reverse complement.
ACTGGAGCCCACTCTACCAGAGAACAATAATGAAAGCACTATGGGCACATACTAGTACAGAGTGACGATGGCCTTCCAAGCGCATAGTATTTTTATCTCAAATGTACGTTGAATGTGTATTTTAGCATGTGTGATGCTTGAGAATGACCAAGAATACAGATTCTGGGGAGGATGCATAACATAACAGAAAATCCCTGTGTAGTTAACATTTCCTTGTACCTATGTCTGTAGAAAATGTCAAGGAAATAATTCAAGCATTTTTTCATATGAGCACAAATTTGAACACTACTGTATATTATACTATGCAATTTTTTTCTTAAACTGCTATGTCTACAGTATGTCAAAAATCAGGGGAAAGAGAGACAGGAAGCATATTTCTCTTTCCATATCAATGTAAATTACACAGATCCAAGTAACAAGGAGAGGAACACCAGATGACTTCTATAATTAAAAAGCAAGCAAAAATTCCTGCTTCTGTATTTCATGGTCTGTATAGTTTAAACTTTCCAGATATAACCATTTAAAGCCTTCCATGAGATTGGTCACTTTTAAATGAAGCCATACATTAATATTTTTAAGCTGGTAGATATATATTTGTTCTATTTTATGTTTAATAATTTGCTTAATATTTTTACTTATTTATAAAAACCTTAAAACCTTGCTATGATATAAATATTTCAGTTAACTGGGCTCATTTATTTCACTGAAGCCATCCCTATAATTGGAAAAATGAGTCACCTGAAAAAATTTCCAGGTCAACTAACTTCATAAGAGGCATAAGAGTTGCCTTCCAATGACCACCTGTTTCCAGGCCTAGAATGTGATGATACGCCTCGCATCACTGCTTCACATGAACACCATGCCAACAGAATGAACAGGCTGCAGCCTGGGAGAGCTGGAACAGCCCACTTTAGCCTTCACGGTTACCTTCTGAGCATGTTGGACATGAAGTCAAAAGGACTGTGGAAATAGCTTTCTTTTGACACCACATGACACCAAGTGAGAGGAAGAATCATCTTGCAAACACAGAGCAGATGTTCCGTCTCTTCACTACTGAAGAAGATACTGATATTTTGGTCAGATATTTATACTGAAAGTGTATAATCCTTCTCCTGGAGAGATGCTGTTTCTACCTAAAAGTACATTTTCACCCATATTAGTACAGCATCAGCTTCTTCTTAAACCAAATTTCAGGTGATGCCAGGATGGTAAAAGCAGGGGCAAGCTCTTCAGTGCCATTCCATATTTTCAACTTTGTTAGGACAAGTATGTCAACATATGCTACAGAGTTCTCTGACCCAGCCACAAAGAAGTAATTAAAGAAGCAAAGAACTGCAGTTGTAACTGTAGGAATGGTACCCACCTTGTGTGGTTTCTATGATAGCATTTTGAATAGTTGCTGTATTGTATCTTGCAGATGTATTTCTTTTCAGTATGGTGCTGCCTTCTTGGTATGACTACTCATTAAAACCACCTAGAATTCACTACTGGTCCCTTGGTGGCAATCACATTGCAGAGCTTTTTTGACAAAGTACATAAACTTCACTTCTTACTATTTCCTTTAGAAACCTGATCCCTGCTTTAGGCACATTAGTTGAAGTCACCGACAAAGACTGAGCTACATTTACTGTTTTGACAAAGACTGTCCTAACAGAGACCGGGCTGAATTTCACCATATACTCATCCCATCACCTCTCTCAAGACTTTTCTTGAAAGGATGCTCTTGACTGAATTAGGAGCTACATTTTTTGTAAACTGGTCATAAGAGCTGAGTAACAAGACACCATTAAGCACTGTATATATATTCTGAGACTTAAGAACTGTATTACAGTTTCATGACTTTTTAGGGTTGTCTTAAAATTTGAATTTTGAGAACAATAAAATAATGATCAGTATTTGAGTGCATGATAAAGGAGCAAAAGTGGGCACACACAGGTAAGAAGTCAGTCTGATCATGGAGGAAGGTGAAACTTCAGAGGAAAAGGCTATTTGCCATTGAACTCTAAATAACCCCATATGGAAATTCCAGTGTCAGACTCAAACTAGCATGAAAGAGCTAACATAGTGAAACAAATGGGTACAGATTTGTAAAACAGCAATAGAAAAATGTGGGCGTTGCAAACAACGTATCTAAGGATACTTATGTGACAAATATAAACAGCAATAGAAAGCCACTGTGCAGTGAGTGACATGAAATTACGTCTGTAAAACAAAAATTACGTTTAGCACTTGGAAAAAAAAAAAACAAAAAGGAAAAAAAGAAGCTAAAAGTCTAATTTAGGTGTAGAAAGCAGTACATATGCAAAAGACCAACTGAAAACATATACAGATAATGAAGGATGCTATTTCTGAGTTTCAGTTTTATTTTCACTACCCACCTCCTGGGGCAGGAATTCTGAAATGCTTGCACAGAAATTCACTTTTCTAGTCTGTGATGATTAATAAGCAATAAAACATGACCTGACTGCTACCAGAATGAGCAGACCTTTATGGCTTTGACATGTAATGTAGTTTATCTGATGCATAATGCAACATTGAGCTTTTTTCAAATGATTACCTATTTCAACTTGCTGTAAAGCAGAATGCATTATGTATTAGTTACCTCCACACTCCTAACACAAAAGCAGGGAAGAAACAGCTTGGGATTACCCAAGAGGGCAGCATATTTCCTTCCAAATGTCAGTATGGCCCCACAAATGCTACAGATGCCTAACTGGGGTTAGTGTCAAGGACAGGCTTTACTTCATGGCCCAACTTGAATGCTCATGAATATTCCCTTAGTCACTTGCAATTCCACATCTCTTTCAGATAAGAGATTTCTGGGTTTTTTTCAAGCTTACTATATTTTTATTTTTTTTTTTCCTTTCTTCACAATTCATTAACCAAAGCTCAGGGCTCTCTGACATTTTTCTGCTAAGGGTCAATCAGTGGCAGACATAGGTCCCCTCTAGGCAAAGCTGAGCTGACTCTAGCCTAGCCCTTCCCTCAAAATCAGCTGGTACAAAACTGCCTCCCCTTCCCCAAGTATGATATGGCTCCATTTGTACAAATTTCCTTAACTTACCTCCAGTATTTTACACCCTGCTCACCTGAATGCTCCTGAATTCAACCTGCACATAGCATCTGCTTTCCTAGTAAATCAAAGCCAGCATTCATCCTAACTGGAAATCTCTCTCTCCATAGGCTTTCTTACAGACAAATGCCCAGTGCCCCATTCTGATCACTTTGCTGTTTGCCATTCCCTGCCCCCTCACACTTTGGGTACTCAGATGATCCAGGGTCTTGGACAAGGGCTGTGTTTTATTCTTCAAGCACACAGGAGTCTAAACCCAACTGTAGTTTCTTGGCAGCATTGTAGTGCAACAGCAAACAACAGTGCCCTTGCAGAAGTGACTTTACGTAGTTGACATGATCTCCTGATGTTCATTTAAGATGGCAAACAACAGTGCCCTTGCAGAAGTGACTTTACGTAGTTGACATGATCTCCTGATGTTCATTTAAGATGGCTGATGGAGGACAACAGGTTTCCTTTTGGAACTTAATCCTGAAGCGACTGAAGTCTTCAAATGCAAACAGTAGGCATATTGCAGTCAAAACAGATCCATGCTCAACGATAACAGAAGAAAAAATTTAATAAGTATTGTGTGGATGGACAGACCATGCGGGGAAGCAGACTGAAAACTCAAAACCAGACTCAGAACACAGACTGAATCAGCATGGGCGTATAGGCAAGAATACTAGACTTTTGGGTTGACATTTTCAAGTTGAAAAAGCCTTGTTGTCTTACAGCTACAGAAGTGTCCCATTTGTCTGGTTCCTCCTGTTTTCAGGAAAGCAGGATGCTGAACTCTCCTATGGAGAGGCAGAAGATAGAAAGATGCTTGATCCCATCGCTAATTCCTACTTCAGCTTAGAACAGCAAACAAGGTTCTAGGTCCTAGACTTAACTAGACACATTCCCACAGCTTCACACCTTCCCCAGTCAAAAAAAAACAGGAGATAACTGATCAAAATTTTGTTGTACCTGAGAACTGTCTAACCAGTGATAATTTCATAATTACCAGAGTCAGGATGATCAGGTTTATGCACTCAGCCATACAACATGAATAGGATTTTGTTTTACTTCATATGCCCCATCTTAGAGAAAAAAAACTAAATGTTTTTTTCTGTGTTTGAAGCAAGCTGACAAACTCCCATTTCCTTATTTGTTCTTATGTGATCAGTCTGCCTTCTGAAAAAAGTGAAAATTAAAGAACAGTTGTTTTCAACTCATGCTTTGCTACAAACACTTGATATGACCTTCAGGAAATTGTTCCTCAACTTCCTGTTTGGAAAATGTTGGAAAAATCTGCTACACAGTGGAAAGGACCGTTATGATAAACTGACTCACCACCTGAGATACAATATACTACAGTGATGAGCACAGCATAGGGTAACTATGATAAATTTGTAAACGCTACTTAAAGAAGCTATTTTATTTCCTCCTAAAGGCAGAAAGCATTTAACTTCATTTCCAAATACCAGCTTAATTAATCAACTCAATTCAATAATAATGCAAATGCTGGTGCGATGGTAAAGTCATGTAAGTTAATAACTGCACAAGAGATTTAACGTGCAAAAAAGACTTGCAAACCAATCTGCTGGAGGTTTGATCTATGCCAGAAATACTGAGATCAGACATATGGAAAACATAAGTAATACTGAGACAGTTTACAGAAGCAGAGCAGCAGGACAAAAGTCAACAATTCATAGTCTTTTCCCCAAGGAAACTTTGGATAAAAGTATGCACAATGTGGATGTCTTGTGTTTGTTCTCGGTAGATCCCTACAGTGTCTAAAGGCGTGTTGACATTCATATATCAGATGCTAGTCAACAAAGCCTTCAGAAAGAACTAAGCATTTACATTCAACCCAGCTACAGACATGGCCATGCTTCTGCAATCCTAGTGCATATTGTGCTGACCTCAATCAGTATGCCACGGTGTGAGGCCTTAGGCAACCATCCTGCTTTTTTATAAATATCCCTAAATGTAATGGTTGGGAAACATTTATAGACAAGAAGAAAGCACTACCATAAAAATGAACGTTCAATACTAACCTTCATTGTTCATCAGCAATCCAGTAGAAGAGGGAATGAATAAGAATGTCTGTTTAATTGCCTTTAACAGTACTCTAGGATTTAAATTCCCTGTCCTAAGCCTTCTCTCTAGGCACAGAAAGTACAAGAAAGGGGAAGCTTGCAACAAAGAGCACCACTTATCTACAACTAATTAGTTTCATGCTGTTGATTTTAAATCAACTCCTTACAAAATGAGTATGACCAATAATTAAATTATGCCCATAAACAAAATAATTCACGCATTATTAATGAAACATAAGGTGACTTAAAAATCTGCACCAATGTCTATATTGGTGCTTATATGAGTTTGCACTACTATGAGGCCAACCTGTAGCTATTACAAAATTCCAATTAAAACCAATAGAAGCATTACCAGAACAAACACAGAAGACTAGTTTTATTTATTTATCTATTTGTTTATTTTTAACAAAATGTGTCTGAATTCTGAAATGGAACATGCTTTCCTCAGAGGTTCTATTACCTTTGCAGTAAACAAAATCCTACATTTAACTAAAACTGTTTTGTTTTTTTCCTCTTTTCTGACTGCTTTTCTTTTTTTTTTTCCTGTATTTTTAACTAGGAAATGACTGAAATAATTGCAATTCCTTCTCTTGCATTTGCTTGAAAAAAATTTGCCTCTCCTAGAAGAGAGGGGAGGAAATAAGGAACAGGGACATAACCATGTCCTAGATACAGATGCACATCAACCAGTGAAGTTAGATGGAGCAACGAAAGAGGAAACCACTTCTTGCACATTAGAGAAAAAAATAATGGCAAAATTCTATACCAGTGTCTGCTGCAGATGTAAGGAGTATGCCTCAACACAGGTACAAAATATGATGAGTGGAAAAAGTGTAATTATATTGTCATAATAGTAGGTTTGTGCTAACTTTCAAGCACATATATACAATTTAAAAAAAGAACTCATTGCTATTTTCCCACACCATCCCTGAATAACAGAACTATTTACATACCTGTAGGCTACCTGTTTCCTGAATCACCTGAAAGCTTTAAACTAGGTGGGCCCCACACTTTGGAATGGATTCTGAGGTTTGGTATTCTTCTGCTGCAAAACACTTTGCTGTGCTTACATATATCCTGGAAGCAACAGAACATCGATTTTATTTAGATTCTCTTTTTACAGTGTCTTTACTATTTTCTTTTGATTAAAGAAAACAGGGATTTAAACCTATGTATTCTGAGTTTATGGTAAGTGGTAGTATTCTTGCCAAGCAGCAAAATGAAGGATTTTCTTTCCTAAGAATAGGAAACTCATCTTCTTGAATAAGAAAACAAGTAATACAGATACAAATTTGTCTTCAAAGGACTGTAAAATATCACTCTTGGGTAGATGTTGCCAGGCTCAGAATACTTCTCTTTGTCATACAAACAAAAGCAGAGGTAAACTATAACACCCCAGTCCTCATAAATGCTCTTTTTTTCCAACAATTTGCAATGCCCTCTTTGAACCTTTCCATGAACTTCTCAAGATACTGGTTTCTATAGGGTTTTTTAAACAAAAAAAGAGAGGGGGATTACTTGTCTCTCAAAAAGAAGCATCTCTTTAGATGTCTCTCCCCTCTCGCCAGTGGGCTGCACCTAGAAAACACCAAACTGGCTGTGACTAGTTCTTTATTATCCTGCTTGTAATATGACCAAAGTGCAGACCTGCTGAGCTAACAGCATTCAGATGGGTTTCTTAGGAGATCCACTCCCAGCATGCACAATGGTTCACACTATGGAGCCATCCAGTAGCGTACTATTCAGAGAAGTAAGAGCCAAAGCTGTGTGAAGAGTTGCAGAAGGCTCTGTCAGCCCCAAGCAATCAAACAACAAATTAGAAGCATGTTATTAAATGCAAAGCAACATGTGGGAGTAAAAGGAGGAGACCTAACTCTACAGACACAGCAATGTGCTATATTTAACGCTCACTGTCAATAGCCCTGTGAAACAAGCAGCCCAGGAAGAGCAGCGGTCAGAAAGACGAGTTTCGTTGCTGGGGGTGCCTGAAAGGTTTTCTAGAGAAGAAACCTCTATATGCATACAATTGACCTCTGCTTGAGGGAGAACTGACTTCTGGATTATCTCAAGGTTCACTGATGCTTGGGGTCTGAGACTTTTCATGCTGAAGTACATGCTTTTCTGCCTGGATTAAGGTAGGCCAAAGGCCGAGATGTTTCGGGATCTGGAGCACACTGCGTACAAGCAGAGAATGAAGGAACTGAGTTCGTTTGGCACAAATAGGAAAGGTTAATGGAGAGACATACTTGCATTCATTCTGCTGCTGCCTGAAGGTAGAGAAGACACAAGTCAGAAGTGCACAGGAAAAGAGCAGGAGGCAATACCTCAACCTAAAACCAAGGAAATTCTCACAAGACAAAGGGAAATTCACTTTAGGCACAGCATCAAATTAAGTGCCCAGATTGGCTGGGCAATTTCCATCCTTGGAGACTTTCAAAACTTGCCTGGGACAAGACGCTGAGCAACACCTAACTTTGAGCTTCAAGCAAGTGATAGACAAGATCATCTTCAGGAACCTCTTCCAAGCTAAATAATGTTATGATAAAGGGAGCAACTCCATGTGATGGAAGGTCTGGTACAGATCACACTTTGCACAGGCCATACAGTTGAAAGAGCTGACTCACAGTTGGCCATTTTCTTGGCTGTCTTCAACACCAGTCTGAAAATGAACACGACCAAAAGCAAGACCATTGTGGTTTTACTGTAACAAACAAATCTGATTATTTAAACGGAGCAATCAGACAGGAAATGTCAACACCAGGAGAGCTGATTTCAAGCACAAATGGGCCTTGATTTTTACTTATTTGCAACATGAGTACTCTTAACCAGTTTTATGATAACCGTCATAAAAATCAGTGCCTGAGAATAGGCCTCAGTCTAAGCAAAAGTCATAGCAACTAGAGAAGACATAGCTCAGATTTATAGCAGTCAGGGCAGTAGAAGATCTTCCAAACTACCAAAATCTCATGAAAAACGCCACTTACAAAATTCATGTGTCTTGTATACCCCATTCATATTTATTAGTACTTACTAAAGTCCTAATTCGTCTGCCATCACTTGTATTCCTACTCTCTGCAGTTCTTTATGAGAATTATCACAGCAGTTTTGACTGCTCCATAGGTAATTAATGAGAATAGGCTCTCTCCTTGTGACCACAGAAGACAAACTTGCCACATCAGCGTGTGGCAAACAGAGTTGTGCTTAGTACAATTAGCTTCAACAATGGAGTGCAAGGAAAGAACTGCATGTTTCAGTTCCTAGAGCTGGAGTACCTGAGGGGAGGTTTGCAGGAGGGCACACATCAGCTTTCAGAAAAATAATCTCTAATGTGGGGTCTTAAAAGAAGAAAGAAAAACAATTCAGAGATTTATGCTGCTTCAAGCATTCCTAAAACCTTCTAAAAATTCAAGTTGGAAAAATCTCTAAATAAAAGCAAGCCCTTCAGAACAAGAAGTCAAAATTACAGACCTCTCCTTTATTTTCAAAGGAAGGTTTAATTAGAGTGCTGCCAGCCACAGATTTACCATAAGGAACTTTATGCTTCCATTAGCATTGACCAATGCAGCACACACAACTGTTTCACACAATGCTATTGCAGCTGGGTGCTTACTGCAAGTGCTGGATAATCTCATGCCTCCAGAACAAGTGAGACTTTTTAAGGCATATGGTGGTACTGATAATCATGTTACAGCTACAACAGCTTGGCTACTTAATAAAAAAAAAAAGTGAGACTTAAAGAATGGGATTGCCATAAATTGTCTTCACTCTAATCCTTAGGGAGCTTTAACTCATTTTGTATACAGTAAGGAAAGAAAAACCCAAACAAACCCAAAATATCTAACAAAAAACCCTGCTCATTTATTCAACCAAAATAAAGACACTGACAAAAGGAGTTTGCTGTACACTGCTGACCAGTGGATCTACTAATGAGGAGAGGGATTCATCTTGCCTGTGAGGCTGTGTGAGAAGGTTGATGGCCTGGCACTCTTCCAAGTACTACTGCATTCACACCAAACATATCTGTCTAAAGCCAACCTAATGATAAATTGAAGAAGGCCCCATGATGTGCATTTGTATACCTAGTTGACTTAGTGCAGCAGCGCTCCAGACTGATGAGGATCCCATTTGTCACCCCAACATAAGAAAAAAGCAGTAGTCCAATGAAGATTTAGCTTGATAGGCAAGAAATCTGCAATCTAAGCTATTTGTCCAGGCATAGCTCTCCCAGTGTTTTTGACTAAGGACTTGGCTGTACCTAGTACTACTTGCTTTTTGCCACATGAACACAGAGGAAGGTAGCTGCAGCAACAGTGGGGTTTGAAAACCACATGCAAGCCAGTGAGATCAGGAATCAGCAGACAATATCCAGGCACATTTATAGAATAGGCCTGTCTTACCTCAGACAAAAATCTTAAGTAGCTCTCAGCTTTATTCTGTAACATAGCTTTAAACGCATAATATGGCTTGATGACGAAAACTATTTGTGAAATGTTGTCTCACAGTGAGCAATCGGCAAATTTTAAGAGGATAATATGCTTTTGTTTTGCCAGCAGCTTTGTCTGAGTGACTCATCTTCCAGACTGTAAAATAATAGCATAAGCCTATGTAAATCAAGCATCCATGCCTTACCTAGGTCTACTGAAAAAGAAACCAAGCTTTCACTGGCTTTAGTAGAGCCTAGATTTTCATCCTGGCTATTTATTCCTGAATGATATACTGTATTCTGGCTCCTGATTCACTATACTTGCTCATGTGGAAATCTCAAGCAAATTGGAAACAGTTTAAACAACTGTTGAAAATCAGCAAAAGCTGTCAATCTCAGCTCTTTCAGAGTCAGTCCTGTTTTCACAGAGGTTTTTAAACTACTTCACCAGCATCATCAGAATTTTCCCTTTAGAGTCTTCCTTCTCACAACAGCAATTTTTGTGGAACTGAAAGTCTTCTGTCCACCCTTGACACCTGTCTGTGGGAACAATGCCCATGCTCAGGCAGAGCAGAGGATCAGCAACACAGACAGGAGAATACCCCAGTCAGCAGCTAGAGATGGAGTGCTTAGCTAGCAAGCTAAATCTGTCACAGCACCGGATGCTGGAGCTTTCCTTTTCTTTTCCAGAAAGGAAGCTTTCACACATCTGTGAACTTGATACTTAGCACACTGTAAAGGAATGTATTCCAGTCTGACTCAGATGGCCATTTGCACAGTTGCAATATTGGAATGCAAATACCAATACTTCCCACAAATTATTCAGGTGAATTACTTCCTACTCTTCTCAAGAGATTTAAAACAAAAGTATTAAGACCAGTACAAAAGAAAGTATCTGTGTTTGTGTGCACATATGCTCACATGCACACCATAAGAAGCAACAGAACATGGGTTGAAAGGAAGTCAGCAGTTATCTGCTACAGAGTGCCATATATGTGATTTCATGTAAAATAAAAAGGAATAACAAACTGGCCTAAAGATAAAGCGTCAAGATAATGAAGAACAGGACTGGAGCCATAAAATACCCCTTTAAGAAAAAGAGCACTGAGAAAAATCAGGATTTTTGTGGAGGAATGAAACAAAATATGAGGTATGATATCAAAACCACCACCCACTCCTAACACATTCAGTCAAAAACCATTTTGTCACTGTCAGTGAATAAGAACTCAAGACATATGATGAGTATCCAATATCCCCTCTCCTGTGTGACACAAAAGACCCTGATATGACTACTGGTGCACACATACATGTCTTTGTTCTTGAAAGTAGGTGTATATGAGAGTGAATGAAACCTGTAACAGAATAGGTGTGGGTAGGACAAAGTCAGGCATCTTAGTGATTTTGTAAAATGAGCACCACCCACCCTCTCCATAAGGTCTGCAAAAGCACTGAGTTTGCCTCACTTTGTAGATAGCTTTTAGAAACAAAAAAGTGTACCTATCTCTCCATCAATGACTCATTACAAGACCTCTTCAGCGTAGTTACCTGAACTATGCTGGCTTCACTGTGTGAGTCAAACACAGCAGGTATTTTGCCCAAAGGCATACATCACAATTCACAAGCTTTTATTCATCCTTCAATGTTGTAGTGGTACATCTGGAAGTCTGTGGTACAAGGAGTTGGTGAATCATACACAACCTTGCTTCCTTCTCACCTATGCAGGTGTACTCTGGATAGCCTGTGTCACCAGCCAGCCATGGCAGAGTAGCCACAACTACTCACAAGGAGGGATGCAAGATTGCCATCTCTCTATATATAGCTTCCATCCTTTATTGAATAACTTAGTTAATCAGCTTTAAGCATTGGGTCCCTTTCTTAGTGAGATACCCAAAGAACCAGGAGCTCCCAGTGCAAAACAAGTGATCATAAGCAGTTTCCATTTATTGCTAGCCTCTCCTACTCCATTATGAAACATTTTCATTACCCAAAGAACATTTCTAATTTACATTTGCAGCTTAGACTGAATCATATCTGATGACCCATTAGATGAAAAATACTATCACACCATGACATCATGAAGCTGCTTATAGGGATGCTTGTTTTCCATTCACTGATTTACAAACAGGCTTTAGAGAGCATCAGACAAATCTGCATTGGGAAGATATGTCAGTTAATTGAAGTATTTTAACATAAGAAGACAGAGAGCTTCCTACTGAATCCCACTTTGAGGCAACTCTTGAGAGGGTCGATGATTTCTTTTATTAATGTTTTTTTAAGCCTACATATCCACAAACATCTTGAACTTGAACCTCTGAACTGCAACACATGTACAAATGCATTTGTAGGAAACACCAATAGAAAAAGATACACAAAGTGAAAAGGACATTGTGTCAAAGACAACATTTCTTTTGCAAACAATTCATACATACTCCTTTGTGCCAAAATACAGCTATAAGAACCATTACTGTTGGAAATTCATAAGCCAGCCTTTTAAAGACACTGGTGACTCCATATAACATCTCTGCAGAAGACATTTAAGTCAAACTTCACTTTCAAGTCTCTGTGTACATAGAGGGGGTCATCCCAGAACAAACAAAAGCCTCCCCTCCCCACAAATGACCCTAGGAAACTGGATGCATGTGTGCTCAAGACAGTTTTGAAAATCCTGCAAGTAGAGTTGTGTGTATAGCAACACTGACACACTCCACACAGCTATGCAGTGCCCTGTTAATCAGGATCCTTAGGAAGGCAAAGAGACTGTCATGGGGCTTGGCAGCAACAGCCAAGACAGGATATGGGCAGCAGTGAACCAGAATGAACGAGTCCTGCCAGATCTGGCCTAACCACTGCAGCTCCAGAAAGCCTGTTCTGCACCACATTTCCCAGTGCTTCAGGTTTTCCATGGGCTTGATACTGAATAAAAACGGCTTACAAGGTCCCAGAAGCACAATGCTGTGTTTAAACTGATGAATGTATTCAATTGGCAGAGTACAATCAAAAGACTCTGCAGTGGATCCAAGCCACCTCCAAGTTTCTCAAGCATCGGTTTCCCTTTACAGGATGAATTGCAAACCTCCAAAAAACCGTTAACATATCACTAGGAGCTGTGATAAGATTTCATAAAGCTGGGCTTGAAAGAAAAAGAATCAGGGAAGGAGAACAGAATGAAACTGGTTTAGTAAATTTCTAGTACTATGCTACCATATATCTCTGCCGCAGTACTTAAAAGAAAAGGCTGACAACACAGAGAACCCAGAGATTTATAATATTGTATCTATCTCTTCAGGGAAATCGGTTAGGACAGACTTCAAAGAAATAGAAGATCAACTTAACTCATCATGATGCTGCTGTTTACTACACAAACAGCACCAAGACATCATGTTATGTATTTTCATGCATATAACGCCTAATTGCACACCAGTGCTGATTTCAGAACACTCCAGGAAATTGAGATGGATTTTTGATTTCAAAGACTGTCCAAACCCCTTAGGCTACTTTGAAAATAGCAACTCACAGGTTTTTTTTCAGGGCTATTCAATCCATTTTTGCTAACACGCTCCAAGCAATTTTATGAAGGTCTACTCCACAGGAGCAGTGCTGTATTTCAGCTGGGCCAGTCACATGTGGCATGCCATCTTGCAACTAAGGAATCGAGTATCTTTAACCTTGCCATAGCTATGTGTACAGTAAAGTCCTCCACTTATGCTGTCCTGGTTAAATACATAGAGATGACAGAGAGATGACAAAGGTAAAGGAAAAGAAATAAAACTGTTTGAATTATTGCCTTTAAAAGTTCTTCCAGCTCTGGCATGCTGCAATTTATTACTCTAAAATTCATATAGGTACTATGCAAGACTCAAATTCAATACATACTACGTTTATCAAAGATGTGCTCAAAAATAAAACAATGTGGAAGCAAAAGTGCAAAATGTTAAAATGTTTTAAAATACTTGACTTGGAAATACAGCAAACAATTGAGACAGCTCTGCCGTCATAGCAGTGTATTTATTAGGAGGCTAGTCCTAGTGGGTCAAAAGGTTAAATGTCTGAGCCACTGGGAGAATTACAGGAGGCAGGAAACTATTTCATTAGATCCCAAGATAATCATGTTTCATTGCTGACCCTGGCAACACAGCACAGAATACAAATAATATTAGAATGACAGCACACAGCAACCCTTGGTGACAAAGGATAGGTATATTTGAAAACAAAACCAGGGAGTTTGGCTTCTAACTTTGGTGAAATATAACAGAGAAAGGTCTGGGGTTTTGGCAAGGTCAGAGTAGGATAACAACATATTTTCTGTAGAAAATAATAATGCCATTTGTTGCAAGCCCTGATGGGCTAGGTTTCTCAGGACAAAGAGCACTGACAATAAACATAGAAAAGGGGGCCAGATTTCATCTTGTGATAGCATCATAAAATTTGCTACTATTCAGACTGGGATTATGTGCTCAAGATAGAATGATGTTTTATATGTCCTGCACTATCCAAGAGATTAAACCAAATTGTTGTAACAATTATTAAAAACTGAATGATTCTTTCTTGTAAACTGCATTGCTGGAAACATTTCCTACATAAAAGATTTCAAATGGAGGCATTTCTAATGAAAACTTTTCTTTCATGAAGAAGTAATTTATTGGCCACCTTGTAGAGGGCTCACCTCTTTTCCGTCAGTGCTAGGTCCACAGAACTGTTCCTGGTCTGTATCAGTATACTTGGAAGTATACAGACTGGGTTTGTTCAGCCTTGAGAAAAGAAGGATCAGGGGAGACCTTATCACCATATTCCAGTATTTAAAGGGTGGCTACAAAGAAGAGATAGACTCCCTTTTTACAAGGAGTCATATGGAAAAGATATGTATTGATAGGTAGAAGTTACTCTGGGGGAGACTGACGGGACACGAGGAAAATTTTCCACAGTGAGAACAATCAGTCATTGGAATAATCTCTCCAGGGAAAGGGTGGATTCCCCACCACTGGACAATTTTAAGATTCAGCTGGGCAGAGTGCTGGGACATCTAGCCTAGGTCATGCTTTGCCTAGAAAGGTTGGACCACAAGATACCTGAAGTCCCTTCCAACCTGGTATTCTATGAATCTATGAAGTATTGTCTTACTATCATTAAAAGGAACGTGCATTTCCAAGTATTGATCTTAAGTTTGCTGTTTGTGCTTGGTCGGTCTGGTTACCTACATCTGAAGACTAGTTGCAAAGTGTGGATGAAACAACTGATAGAGAATGTGGACAATCAAAACAATTAAAAACTGCTGAAAGTCCGTAGGGAGGAGAAAAACACCATCTCATAGTCAGTCTGCAGCAGTGTCAACAGCCTAACCAATTAATGGAAAGGAAGATGTGTTTTGTTTTCACTGCTTTGCTGTAAGGTAGTTTTAAGTGCCCAAATAATCTACATGATTGAGATCTGCGGAATTACCCAACCAGAGGTGACCTGAACGGTAATACTCAGCAAATACTCAGGAAAGATGGATTGAAAGGATCACCACCCTTTGTTTTGTCATCTCAAAAGCAGGGCAAAATAAATGTTCAGTTAGAAGCACAGAGATCTGAGAGTCCCAATCCATGGACAGCATGCATATTTTGGTGGCTGTTAGGAAATAGAGAATGATTTTTTGAAAGCATTAAATTAAAGATGCAGTGGGAAATTCAGTTAGGAGCATCTGAACATCATTAGAGTCTTTGGACACTGCAGCTATGAGAAAAAGAACCAAAAATATGAGCTGAAAAACAAAGACTTTAAAAAGGCTTAAAATAGTATTAAAAAAAAAAAAAAGGAAAAAAAACCCACACTAAACAAACAAACAAAAAACCTAAACAAAACAGAACAAAACAAAAACGTATCACACCCTAAGCCCTAGAGCAGGAGTTGCGGAAGTGGCATCAGCAGATAGAGGAATACAAAGCTAAGGAATGTTAAGCAATAGAAGAAAGATTGTGAAGAGAAACTATATTAAGAGTTGTCCAGGAAATGGAAGCAAAAGGAGTAGCCACCTTTATTTTTAAAGACAGGACACAAGAAATGACATGGAAAATATCACATCAGGTGAAGTGCAGGCTGCCGTTGAAGTCATGCTGCAGGTGAAGAAAAATCAGAGAGAGGCTGCTGACCGCATACTGGGTCATGAGAAAACATTGGCTTCAGAAAGTTATCAGGACAAACAGGTACAGTAACACACAAAAGCTGGGGAAAATTCAAACAGCTGGGATGGAAACATGTACTGTGACTGACATTTTGGAGGACTTAAGAGTGTCCTAGAGAATGTAATGCTTGCTCTCCCTGCACTCCATTAGAAAAGTAATAAACCAAACGCAAAAACACAGAGAGCCAGGGAGCGTGAGCAATGCAGAAACGAGCAAATTATTACTGAAATTAAATAAGATGCCAATCAAGTTAGAACTGTACCAAATTACATCAGGCATTTAAACAGGGAGACATGAGCGATTTGCAATAGAACGGCAAAATATAGATCAAAAATCAAATTGTTCAAGCAACTGGAATAGTAGATAACATGGCTGTGCTCAATTTAGAATCGCAAGCTAATCCAATAACTAAAAATTAGCTAATAAGATGGACCTGATGAGTCTTGCAGTGCTTCCAAGGCTTTATTAAGATTGCCTTAATGTTTTACAACCCTTTACAACATTTTCTTCTTGCTCTTTGCAAAGAAACAACTACTGGGAGGCGCAGCTGCATCTGTGCTCAAGAACAAGAGGGAACATAATTATAATCAAACTAACAGTATCTAAAGGATGAAGCCACCTCTTAAAGGTGATTACTGCTCCACCAGACAGCAGCAGCCAGCTCGGGTGAACTTGTAGATAATTTCCGAAAGATTGAAACATTTTACAGGAAGACTGAGAAATTAACTTTTGCATACTTTACTAGTAGGGATGATGAAGAGAGTATTTAAATTGTAATCTAAGCTTTCTTTAGAATAGAAAGTCAACCAGAACTTATGGATGAAGAGGAACCCAAAAAATAAAAGGATGTAGGCATCTTACAACCTCCATTAAAAGACTGACCATATCGTTAACAGACATCAGATACACTGGGTAACATAGAATCACAGAACAGTTAGGGTTGGGAAGGACCTTAAGATCATCTAGTTCCAACCTCCTTGCCATGGGCTGGGACACCTCACACTAAACCATGTCACCCAAGGCTCTGTCCAACCTGGACTTGGAACACCACCAGGGATGGAGCATTCACAACTTCCTTGGGTAACTCACTCCAGCGCCTCATCACTCTTTCAGTAAAGAACTTCTTCCTCATATCATCTGACAGTAATTACAGGGATAGGGAGAAGATACAGCAGAGATACAAAACCAGTGCTTTAGTGAGGAGGCTTACTGAAAACTTTGAGGGATATGAAGTGCCCAAGATCAAAGCCACAGCAAAACCCCCTTTACAGTCAGATCAGGATAGCAGCAATTGTTATTTCAGGAGGGCAGGAAAACTATAGATAAATCCCAACCAGAACTACCCCTGTATGTTAACTGAATAAATAGTATTTAACAGTCTTGAGTACCAAAGTGAATCAGAGGGACTACACAGACAGGAGATGTAGTTCACAAGCAAATTATGAGCACACATGAAGGACCTGGTGTTACAGCTGCTAATGGGGGGGGGGGGGGAAGGGTGGTGGGGAGGTGGAGAAGATAATTTCCAAGGTAAAGGACCATTGTGTATTCAAATGAAGACAGACTCAAAGGAGCACAAGCCATACTCAGCAGCTTGTTTTTAAGGGACAATAATTCAGTGCCAATTTAGCTAACAGATGCTTATGCATGAGGTTAACAAGAACTGTATTTTCATGGTTCACCCATATGAGGTAGTAATAGCACCCAAATGAAAATAGCACACCAAATGAAAAACAAACATAGGAATGTACAAGTCAAAACATTTATTACTGGTACAGCCCTATCCCCATAGAGCCAGTCCAGATATCTAACAGAAGCTGAAGAAGGACTGCAGCTTATTAGGAATAGTTTAGATCACCAAGTAGCTTCACAGTACACAAGAGCTCTCCAGGCTGGCTAGTGCTGCAGTAGGCAGCATTGAAGGGATATGTATCTCTAGTATTGGGCTATTTTTGCCCGGTCAGTCTGTCCACCTGGCCTTTGAAGACTGCTGGTAAAGCCTGGATGCAATAACTGCGCTAGTCAAACATAAGCTCTTGGGCCCAACAGAAAAATTACCATGAACTTTTATAGACTGTATTTAATAGCAAATTAAGATAGTTAATATAATAGTCTCTTCTGGCCTTCTGATTTATTCTTCTCTGAATAGTCTTGGCCTTTTAAAAACACATCTGAAAGAAGTTCATTATCCTTTCTCTTCTCATAAATTTTACACTGAAGACCCTACACTTGTAACTACTGAGTTGATTCCAGTTAACTGAAAGCAGCAGCTTAATAACAGAATTATACTGACACTGTCACTGTCCTCAAAAACGTATCTGTTAGCTGAGATATTAACATAACTCATAAGCAAAGAATACTTCCTGAATAGAAATCGGATATCATCAATGGGTTTCACAGAAAAGAGTTAAACAGGAGTTACAGGTTGCGAAAAAGAACCCCAAACCAAGAGACTATATTGTAAACTCAGTAAAACTTCCTATATAACCACACTCATTCCACATTACCTCTATGTGCATCAGCCCACCTCTCCACTACTTGACTACATCAATTGTCTGATAACTAAAAATATATTATTTTTCCTCCTAGATAGCTGGAACTTGTCAATACCACTTCAATATTCAATATGAATAAATAATAGTATAGTGACAGAAATACAGTATTTGGTCAAGAGGATGGTGGAGACAGACTAATATTCATTTTATACACTAAGTAGCTACCACAATGATTATGGCTTTAAACATGATTACATCATTTTGATAATGTTTTTCAATACCAAAATGGCGACATTATGTTTTCCAGAGAGTATCAAGAATCTATATAAAATATACCTCAAAGGCCCTTGAATCTTAAAAAGCAGGAGGTCAGTGTTTTCTAAATAGCAACTCCCTTGTAACCTATATCGGCACTCATAAGTAATTTATTACTGTTATTATTTTGGAAGCTCCCTGGAAAGGTCCATTCTAGTTAGTATTTCCCCTCAAAAATGGAGCAGAAAGCCTTCACTAGATCTAGGACACTTCACAGTTTTAAATGTGAAAACCATACTAACTTTTCAGTTTGAAGAGCAAGGAGTCTGGGACCCGATACAGCAAAAAAATCAAAATCCCTTCCCTATGCTCATCTTGACAATCCACAGCTGTGTAAACATTTTCTTACTTCTTAAAATAGGGGATACTATTTAATCATACTTTGCTTTTGTCATTTAAATAATCAAATTAGATTTGACAGTGTTACTGTTTTCAACCTGGTTGCTTTAATTTTCTATGGAACTTCTTTTTAGGGCAATCTTGAAACAAAAGGTTTTAGTCTGTTTTTAAGGAGATACATATTATAAACACCATTAATGGCAATGGCAGGAAATTACAAACGCTTACACTTTAAAAGAACACTTACATGCTCTTTATAAGCGAGATGACAGAAAACATTTAGCTTAAAATAAGACGAACTTTACATTCCTTCTCTCCATTACAGGAAAAAAAAACATAATAAATTCTACTTCATAAGTAGTTTGTGTGTATACAAATTCTCAGTTGATGTTGCAATTGTGTATTTTTACTGACTTGTCAGAATGCTTTAGAAAATCCACAGAAGTATTTTAAAATAAATCACAAAACAAGGAGAACAGAAATGCCACCACAATTCTCTATAGAAAAAATTGCGGTCCAAGTAGTCAATGTCATAAAAGTAAAATTGCACAGTCAATTTTAATGCTGCTGAAATAGCCTCCCAATTTGCAGTAAATATCCACATTTTCTTGCTCAGAGTACTGCGGATGTCAACTGTGACTATTCCTCAAACCATGCGGGTTAGTGTATTTCTGTACCCAGAATTTCAATTGGCAAATCCCTATTATGGGGAGCAGTTTTGAGATAAACTAATTAGATTTTGAGCTATCAAAACACTGACAGTGAGTGATGGCCTGGCTGCTTGCCCTATTATTTCTGCTGAACCAGAAAGAAACACTTATGTTAATAACAGTACATTACTAGAAGCGTTTTAAGATAAGACACTACCTGTAATAAGGAGCACGCATTAGTGCAATCTGAAAGTACTTTACAATGGCCAATGAAAGATCAGCAAATGATGGCGCACTAAAAGCCGGCATAGGTGACATTCAAGCTGGGGTTTATTGTGAAGGACAATGTTGAAGTTAAAAGGCTTCCAAAGCTTCTTACATAACTTACATAAAAATATGTTCAAGCATGATCCGTAACTGTGCAAAAAATAGAAATCCAAAACAAGCGTGATCTTGCAATGAGCCAGAAAAAAAATGATGGTATTTCTGCTTTTTCAGTGTGGTTCCACCTGCTTTTAAACAACTATTATTCGCAGGTAGGTCTTTAACAGAGAAATTACACAAGGAAGACCAAGTCACCTTCATGCTCCATGTAGGGCTTTTTTTTTATTATTGATTCTTTTTAGGGCAGTTCTTCACTTACCAGTTAGTGGAGCTTTCATCACTGGCCTTTGGGCATTATTCTGTAAAGTAACATACAGACTTTTCTTCCACTAAGTTTTTTTAGGATTAGGCTTCCTATATTTTCATTTCAAGTGGTTCACTCAGAAGGAGACAGGCAGTAGCCATGAGGAAAATGGAATGGGGAAAAACAAGATACATTTTATACTTGAATATTATATCACAAGCCTTTGCCATACGTTCATTAGTCACAAATTAGAGCCGAAAAAAAAATATCTCACTGGTTTAAAAACTAGATGATTCTACTATTATATACACACATGTATATAAGTACATTTATAGATGCAGAAACTAAGGCCAAAAGGAGGTTAGCACCAAACCCTTAAACCCATTAGCAGGAAGAAGTTCCAGGGGTGCCAGCTATAGACTTCCCCCACTTTTTTTCACTAGGACTGAAGAGAAGTCATTTATTTTAGATAAATGATTTCTTTTAAAAATAGGCAACTTGTCTAAGTATTTTGACTGTTGGTTTCTCTCTTTTTGTAGCCAAGGATTAGTAACATTGGCCCGTATTTCTTCCCAAGTTGTCTGTCCACGACAAGAGAACCCGGTTCTCGTGATCCCATGGAAATGCTCTAGCTGCATCAACTGTAGTATCAGACAGCAGGAATGAAGAGAAACAAGCAGGAAATTATATGGGAAACAGGAAGGAAGAGAAAAAACAAAGAACTTCAGTACTGCAAGACAGAGATCCTTCCAGATCCTTATCATCCCCACTGCTGTGACAGCTGCTCTCAGAACGACTAGTCTTAATTGGCCATGTGACATGTTTTAGTGGTGGACTTGGCAGTCCTGGAGTAAAGGTTGGACTTCATGATCATAAAGGTTTCTTCCAACCTAGTTCATTATGATTCTATGTTTCTACATGATGCTGTAAGAACCCCAAAGAAGCTTTGACTTCAGAAGAAAAGGTTCATTGAGTTTACAAAGGCTATGTATTTGCCTTCCTCGTTTTCTCACTGTGTATCTAACATCCATTTTGTGAGAACTGCTTACCCAGAACCCACTGTTACACTGCAACAGCAATTCATCTACTGTCATGACAGAGACAAAAGCGTATTTATACATCTTAACACCTTGATCAATTTTATTGAACAAAGCTGCCACCCACTCCAACATGATAAGAAACATCCTGAATTGCTTCTTTTAAAGAAGTTCAACCAACACTGAGTATGTCAGAACCCTCTCTTGCATACACTTCATCATTTTTGAAGCAGAATATGGAATGAAGCTCAAACATTTAAAGTCACATTTCCTCATCCACAAAAGCATCCTCACCTATTCAGAACTTTGGTGAACTAGACAGCTTCTCATAAAGTATCTGAGAGACTGACACAGATAAGTAAAAGGAAATCCATTTTCAAGGCTTGTTAGGTTTTGAATTCCCTTTCAGCCTATTGAAAGGAACTGAAAAACCACAGTTCTGAAGACATATGAGAGGAAAAATAAGCAGAAAAACACTCAGTAATTCTAAATGCATTTCTAACAATTGCAGATTAATTTTCTGCTTTCGGCTATGAAATGCTACTAACTCCCTGCATGTCATGCACTTTAGGTGGAGCCTAACTGGAATCTCACGGCACACTAGGTAAGTGAAAAGCTCCTACAAAATGATCATTCCCGTACATCAAATTTCATCTGATATCTGGGTCAGGTGAGAAATCAGCACATAGAACATATGCCCACAGCATCAGCACGGTGGGCAAGTGAGCCTGCAATCTGTCTTGTAACACTAAAAAAACAATAATAATACTAAAAAAAGATCTTCCAGTTATTTTGTTTTCCATTTCCTGTCCCTTTTTCTTTCCTTTCTAGGAGACAGTTAGAAGTGCTTCAATTATTCTTTCACACCAAATTAACTCCACTTGCTTTATCAGCCAGAAAACTTTTTGCAGGTACCCTCTGGTTTTACTCACAATATAAAGGTCTAGGACTAAATTCATCTTTCTAAGACGAAATTCATTCCTGACTGAACAAGCTGGTTTTCATCACCTATTCTTTTCTATGTATTACTTCAGAAGGTCTGTCCTCTTGTTCCATGGAAATTTCATGCCTGAAGAGCCTGTATTTTCATAACATCAAACTGACAACATCAAGTTCTACAGTTTAGGGTTTGCTTTTTTTTTTATCTAGGATGATCAGCATCATCCTAGAAAAACCAAGCTGTAGCAGCATAAGTAGTTGCTTTATTACAGTGGTTAGGAATACTTTCCAATATTTCTAGATACTAATATATGTGAATAGATATATATATGTAGTAATTATAAAGAACAGGGATATTTACTGCACTGAGATCATGGAAATACATTTAGATAGCTAGATCTTGTAACTGTTGAGCTAGGGGAAGGGTAAGGGGGGGAAGGCCTGCTTATCTTATAAAAACCCCCCTCCATGCTTGGATTTTGTCCAAGTTGACAGCCTGTGATACAAAGTAGCCTAACAAAACACCAAGATTATTTTTTATGTATATGTTAAGGATGGATTGCTTTTAACTTCTTTTGAAAAACAGAAAAAAACACTATGGCTTATCTACAGAACAACCACACTCAGAAATTACACCCTGCACATTTCAGGCTAATTTTTTAGTCAGCGCTAGCCACTTCTATAGTTGATTTGCTTCAGTATTTTAGAGAATACATCTTTCATTAATAATAATAATTAAAAAAAGCTAACACAGAAGAAGTATTTCCCCTCCCACTCACTCCCCTACACAATTTATTCATTCAGCAGTCATGGAAACTCACCAGGGAATTACCAGTCTTCTGTTCAGTAACACAGACCAGCTAAAGGAAAACAAAAGGGGAGGCTCGGAGGGAAAGGGGAGAGCAGGAAGAAACTGTGAATTGTGGCTGCCATCGACACCAAACCTAACTGAATGCCCTTCCTGCCAAATTACAGGAAAAGATTAAAAAAGTATTTTATTTACTGATAAAAGCTATGGGAATAAAATGACAAAGACAACCTGATCCTTCAGTGAATGAAGTAGCTCAATAAATTTATTCCCATGACTTCAGAAATCAAACAGGCTACAAGTAACTACTTTACTTGTCTTCGTGCAGTTAGCCCTGGTAAAAGAAGATAGGGCACAGCCTTACCTCTGCCAGGGAAAGTCAGCTTGTTCTATCTATCGGTTCCCAGCTGGTGCATTAACCATATATAAACTAAGTAGCACACAGATAACAAGAGTACTGGCTCAGCTCAACGTATAGCTCTCCATTACGAAGTCTGGGCAAAGAAGGCTTGTTTTTCTGTTTTGGTTTGAGTTTTTTGTCTGGGAGGTTTGGGGGATGTATTTTTTTTGATTGCCCAAAAGATAAAAGATCCTCAACAGGCACGCTTGACTGTCACGAAAGGTTTTTTTATAGTTCAGAGCAACGGAATGTACTTATATCAGCCCCACCAGCAGGATGGGGTCCACAGAAACATTACTCTGATAGCACACAGCAAAGCAAGAATAAAACACTGTCTGGTGCCATAGAGATGCACCCAGTTAGCCATGAATAAGCATGAACTAGATCAGGCATTAGAATGAGTGTGAGCACACTGGGATGGTGCACAGCTTGAGCCAGTCACAGCTCAGAGCTCACTATGAATTAGCTGCCTGGTGGAGTGCCATATTAGTGTGTTACACTACTTCTAGGATCCACAATGTTCTTTCAGTCAGTGTAGTTATCTCTACATGCCACTTTGTTGTGCAGATGTACCTACAGTTCCTCAGGAACAATGCCTTCCAAGTAATGTGGGAAAAGAAGTTACCTGCAAGGATGTTCAAAAGCATATCCATCATCTGTGTACTTAAAAGTCTAGGATATAACATATGCCATAAAGACAGTCTGCTTATGCAGGCAGCCATTTCCCTTATGCTGTTGCAGTCACCATCTTAAATCCTTACATGAGCATTTGTCACAGAATAGTCTCCCAGAGAGCTGATGTGGATTCAGAAAGGCTGATGTACAAGTGATCCAGGTTCTACCAGTGGACAACCTCAAGGAAAGCAGTTAGAAAAAAATCCAGACCTTTGCTAAATCCAGTTATTTGGACCTTTTTAAGCAAAGCAGGTTGCCCTGAAAAAGCCAGTGAACACACCAGTTTTGGCAAGGGACAGCCATCAGTCACTGAAGATCAGTAACCCCAGAAGCCTTCTTCATTTATCCTACTAAAAAAGAAAAAAAATCAGGAGTATAACCTACTTTCAGCTTTGGTTGGTATATTGTTCCCGTCATACTCACAAATGATTCCAGGTTCTTGGGTAAAATAGCTTAAGTGACTGATGAATTGTGCAAGTTTTGCCACCTACAGCCCAAACACCTCTACAGTGCTCAGGGTAAGGGATATACAGACTGTGAGATGTCTAACTTGAGAAAAGTAAATGCATTTGTCCATTGGTAATAATGGATACTACAGAGCAGCTGAATGTAGTGGCAAGGAAAGAGAATTTCTAATGGTGTTTCAAACAAACCTTTCCCAACTAGCTGCAGAAAGGCAAGACGGGTGAGAATTAAGCCAGGCAATATAATAATTTTCTGGCAAGGAAGATATCCCTGCCAAAAAAATGGATTATAAAAACACAAGAAAGTATGTTTTAAATATCTTGATTGCTTATTCAAAATTATTTTTACTATCCCCTATATACTGTTGTCTTGGAATAGGAGATTTACCCATAGGGTTTGGAGATGCCTGAGAATCAATTTGGTAAGTGACTTCCTGCCCTTATGTTCTTCCAGATCCCTGTAAGAACTTTGCTGTAGAGTGAATCAGAAGTCTACTGACATTAAGTCTACTTAAAAAGTTACCCATTCACCCCTTATGAGAAGTCATTTCAGAGCTGCTAGGCATCACTAGATCATGGACTGAAAACCACTCAAACACTTATTTAGGCAACTAGATAACATGAAACATCGTGCAAACTTTGAAAAGGTACTGGGTTCCACAGATTTTAATTTTCTATGTTTTCTTTTAGGTCATGAAATAAAGTTCAACTATAAATAATTGATAAGATCAGATGACACAATTTAAGTTATGATTAATTCTTTTCCAGAGATGTGGTCTACCAGTGGGGGGAACACCACCCTGCCCCCCAAAAAAATCCCAACCACAAAAGACTCCCTCCCATCAGATTAACTTTCCATTAAAGGTGTTCCTTTTCAATTACAGAAACAGCTACTCCTCCCCACTATGTAGACATGACATGTAGAAAACAACTTTTGTGGACAGAGATATCTCATTTCAAAAAACAAACCAGGTGTAGAAATTACTACACTCACTTAAACAAACACATTGATCGAAGTCTTTAGGAGGAGCTGGATTGATCCCACTGGCTTAAGCCTAGCATTAATCACAGGCAAAGTCATACACGCTTTCAGAATTCTTGACTAGTAACTCTTCTTACACTTTGAGTTTCCATAGTGAAACAGCTGCTCAAGTCCTTTGTGTCTCAAGATGTAAGAATCAGTATGTACACATTAATCTTGCTTCTTCAGGATACTGTTTTGCATGTTACAAAACTTGCTCATTCTTCCTTTTCATCTGCTTACCCTTTCCCGTCACCCCCAAATATAGATAATGCTTCTGTCAAACATTTTTATCTTAATCTGGACCTGAAGAATGTCAACTACACTGAAGCACCTCGTACTTGGGATTAAAATGGATTTTAGCAGTTTAAGCTTTACCAAACTCAAATGGAAGCTTGAGATATCTCTGCAGATGTTCTAAGATGTGAATTTGTTCTCCTAACTTACAAAATATAAAAGTTTAACGATCATATGAATTGATTGTGATTTAATTTTTATTCAGCATGCAAGGTAAATATAAAGATAAAAATAAAAGAGAAGAGTTACCGAAGTCCCCAAGTTGATGCTGTCATCAGTATCATTGTCCTTTAAATGTAAGGACAGCATTTCACCCTAAAAAGGGTGCAAAACAAGAAGGTGGGATCACTTTATGTCACGAAGAATAATAGCAGTGCAAAAAAGACTCAGTAGAGGAAAAACAGCAGCCCTGAAAACACTGTTTTAGGAGCCAAAATGGCAGCAAGATTGATCTAGTTGTTTTTTAAGTGGATTTTCAATAAAGATGCAAACGAGGTATTACTCTTAAGCACATGATAACCTTAGCATGTAAATAGGCCTCCAGGTTTCCATGGCACTGATAACAAAGAAGATGTTTCATTGGATTAGGACAGAACTCCCGATTCTCTCCTTGCAGCTACTCAGGTAATTATTTCAGGCTGAATAAGTTCTAGGATATTCACAGACGGATTTACAATTACCTGAAAAATCGACCCATGAGATATACTGACCAACATACTATCATGGGTGCATTTCACAATCCTAAACCTGAAAATTTCTCTGCTATTCAATTTCCAGAGAAATTTTCATAAACTCTGAATATGCAATGTAAGCAATACAGTATCATGTATAAATGACCTTTTTTTAAGTCATTAAATAAAAGGTGATTAACACAATCTGGGTATTATATTTAGTCTCCCCTTGATTGTATTTAGGAAGGATCAGAGATTTGTTTAACTTCTTTTAAAATGGCCAATCTTCCGACTATCTTTTAGAGACAGTAATATACCATAAGGAATATTCCACAGAAGAAATGGGCTCTTGGTCTGTTTTCCCCAGTGAGGCTTAGTGTTCAGTTTCATACAGAGAGATTAATGCACACCTGCTTTTTAACAGAACTATGCTATTAGTAAACCAAGGAAAGTACACGCCCTTCTGAGTGGACAGCCCTGCCAGTTAAGGTGAGCATCTAAATCACAATCTACCCCTGCTCCGCAAAGTTATTTCTCATGAACACTAGAAGCTATCCCAGCCACATAACCATTGCAAAGGCTGATGATTTTTTCACACTCCTTTCCTACCAGCAGCACACCCCGCTCTAGAGATGCACTGAATCTCTGGCATCACACAGCAACATATTCAGCAGTACACACTTGCCAGATAACCTTAGATGTTTTTGAGGTTCTGCCACTGTAGTGCTCATTAGAATCAAGATTAACAACATCACTGAAGTGCTAGATGATATCATAAGATTACAGTATCTTTTTTTGGCAAACTGAACTTTATTTGCCATCTGTAATAGTATCAAAAGCGTAATTTAGTCCAGCTCAATTGAAAGAAAAAGCTGAAGTCATATAAACATAAAAATTCAAAACAGATCAACTCATTTTGCTTCAGCAACAGCAACAAATTTAGGAGACATATAATCCTAAGCAAAACATGCACTTAAGTTTCTACTTCATCCTATGGTGCCATCAACAGCTAAAGCCACGTACTATTTCCGGGGTTCCTCAGTCTTGTGAATAACTGTCCTCATGCAGTTCTCTTCCACAGACTACCCAAGAGTAGGTAAGTAAGATGGAAGTAAGAGTGGAACAGACTGATACCCACAACAGAGCATCCCTTTTACCCAACATGCTGCATTCAGACACTTTTGGGCAGGCTGGTTACAGCCCTGCCAGCAAAAGCAGCCCAAGTCAGGAACTGGCAGACTGTGGTGGTCCCCACACTTTCCTCACAGTGTAACTGTGAGGAAGTAACTCAGTGTAAGTCATGACTGTGCATTGCTTGGGTCCAAGATACCCAATTCCAAGCTGTCATCCCCTTTCCATCTTTAACTGCTGGTCCAGGAAAATAAACTCAAGGAGCAACTTCTCCCTGAAGGGAGCTGGGTTTTAACCAGTCTAGAAGAGCTTGCCTCTTCAAATGCACAAAAGGTTATTTTAACCTCTATATTTTTTTGTCAGTAGTTGAAAGAACAGCATGAGAGTTCCTCTTTGGCTTCTTCCAGTGATAACAACAAGCAAAAAAAATATTATCATAAGGAAGATTAATAAAGCAAAAGTGTTTTGAAGCATTATATTTGACAGAAACAACTGCAACTGTATTGGCTTCAAAAAATTCTTAATATGTGTATTATGTCTTTACTGAGTGGATCCAGAATAAACCTCTAGAATAAAAAACATCTCAGCGTGGCTGAAGAATATTTTATTTTCCTAATGGAATACAAGCTTGTTTACCTCAGTGAAACTTCCCATTTTCTGTACACATCCTAAATGACAATTTAAATTTTCCTGTAATAAGATACAGAAGAGTATCAAGCTCCTTGTTTTGGTAGAGTTCCTTATACAGGCCTAACTAAAGTAGATTCAAGGTGAGCAATGTGGAAAATGTAATAGCCCAATGAATTAGTAAGGGTATTAACAGTGCAGAGAAGATGATAAAAGACAGCCACTGCCTGGAGATCACCATCCAAGGAACTGCACCCCTCAGTTATCTAACACCTAACTGTGATGAGAGACTTTTTCCAAGTTGATTTATTCACTGCAGTTTCTCTGGTGTTAGAGCTAGCTAAATTACAAAACTTGAGGCTAAAAGATAGAATTGCATGGGAAATATTTGCATTGATTTTACTAATACACATTCAGCAGGATCAGAGCAAGCCTTTGTTCAGTCGGCAGAATGTCTCAACCAATTTGCATACTTTTGGCACATGTCTGCATTTCCCCATCTCCCACTTTCATAAGAGAAAAAAAAAAAAGCAACAAAATATACAATTGAAAGCCAATTCTGACAAATTCCTTCAGGGAAGAACTAATGCATTTGACAGTGGCCTAATCTGAAAAGCCTCCTCCTCAGAAACCACTTACTGAATCACTGTCCCTTAACATTTCCAAGGAGGCATGTGCAGATTACTTTGCATCTTTAATTCAGGAATCTAAAGCAAGTAACAGGAGAGTTGCAGTTGTTAACTATTCAGTATTCCACCAATTAGAAGCAACATACTCTCCAAGAGCATCCTATGAGATTTCAAACATTCCTGTATGCTTCACCAATTCACAGAAATCAGATTAATTTGTTACAAATGTTTTATTCAACTATTATTAACATAATTATTCATGTAGTATTGTTGCTATTGCTGTGGAAAGGAATAAAAAAAGAAAAAAATCTATTCTAAGATTACTTTTAACCCATTTTTTGAATTCTGACCTAAGGTCACAGTCAGTCAGCTCCACCAAAGGCATCAGGTTGGCCCCAAGGCTGACTGTCATTCTACAGCTTTTAGTTTTGATCAGTCTTGAGATAACACACAAGCAACTGGGATCTTACCTTTAGCCAGTAAACAGAGGTGG
Organism: Pezoporus wallicus; assembly: GCF_028554395.1. Lineage (NCBI taxonomy): Eukaryota > Metazoa > Chordata > Aves > Psittaciformes > Psittacidae > Pezoporus > Pezoporus wallicus. The sequence continues at coordinate 6,353,470 of NW_026642179.1, read as the reverse complement.
GATACAAATTAAACTTCAAAGTTAAGAAGGCTAATTTTATTAATTCAGATGCGTTAAACATTTTTATGTAACTAAAAAATCTTCTGTACTATTTATACATCTTCTACAAATCTTCTACACTGTCTGTATTGACAGTCAGTTTAAGAAGCAAAAGAAACTTATACAAAAGTTAAACTTTCAAATAAGACGAGATTATTAAAAAAAAACAAACAAAACCAAAAACCAGCAATAACATTTTATTCATGAAAATATTGTGCATGAGATATACTCAGTATAGCCCCAATTGATCACAAGGAACAGAAAATCCTTTTCATCACAATTACTTCATAATGGCAGAATTTAATTACAGCCATAAACAACAGCAAAGTGCCCTCTGCCTATCAGCTTTTTGCTGTGACAAATCTGAGCACTAGACAAAAATACAATTCACTCTCACAAAGAAAAATGTTATTACCAGATCCAAAGCCCTGTTACCAGATGTACGAATAAACCTTCATTTAATTGCTGTAAATTGAAGATTTAAGAAGCCATCAGGAAAAGTACACAAACATGAAATAAGGAACTCATAGGCAATGCTTCTGTCTGGAAGAAAAGGGTAAGATACTGAATATCAAGTTTTCCTGTTACCTAGGTTTTGATTGTTAGATTGTTATGGTTATTCCCTCATCATATAACAAACAAACACATCCAACAAACCCACACATACCAAATGAGGGAAGCAGCACAGTAAGGGTTATATGGTACATCTGAAGATCTTTGGGTTACCCTGAACTAGCAGAAAACAGCACACAAGGAAAAAGCCCTGCAGTCTCTGTCCAGGGGACAGATGTGCAGTGGCTGGTGGAATGGCTGAGCAATAGGGGATTCACTTCTCTAATTACAGCACTGATGGACTAATCTCACATATATCACCTTGAATAAACTTCTGCCTTAAATAGGTTGCAACCTAATTTGTCTTGAAAGACAGCCCTTGAATACTTAAGATTGGAATAATGTAGATGAAAAAACTAAAACATAATGCTAAGACTTTCTTCCACAAACATCCTTCTTCAGTTGCTCTTTTATCTTAGTAAATTCGTGGACTATGAGATGGGTATTTCATTCTCACCTCTTCTGCTACAAGCTTCAGGGTCTCATGGCAATGGACTATACCTGAAGTTATGCCTATTCTGTTGCTTTCTTAAACTGATCCTTTTCACTGCAGTATTAATGTGTTTCCAGCCTGTTGAAGATGGAGCCATTTCTCTTACTGCTGTCCTCTTCTGTTTTATCTCTCACTGTTAATCTAGCTGACAGAAATGCACTAATTTATGCTAGCTGCAGCTCTGATAACTTAGTTTTCCTCTCAGAGGATAAAATTCACATTTCCTTTACATCCTTGAAATCTCCTCAGAACTGGTATTTCAAGTGCATACTTAACTGTGACATTGTCTCAAAGTAAAGCCATTAACATAAGTTGCTTGATTTTCCATACTGTAAACAGAACTGGCAAAAATCAGACTTAGGAGAAACAGTCACAGCACACACATCGTATCGGATGGATAACTCCCAGCATGACTGGAGTTTTCAGTAAACACAGCAAATGACATACTAATAAAGCAGATGACAGACTTGGCACTTAGAGGGAGTTTTCTTTTTTTTCCAAGTCACTTTTTCCTTCTCCCAAATTCTTACTGTACTGGCAATCCTTCCTTCAACAGCATATAGAAGTTAGACTATGAAAGGCAAAATGACTTTCCAAAGACTGTTCAATGACACGGGCAGGGTTCCACCTGGCTCTTCACTGAACCCTCAGCTAACAAGGTTAATTAGTTACTAACACTATCGTGGAAAACAATCTTGAAGCCCAGTCTAAGATTCAGCTATTTCATTATTTAGAGAGTGTTTTCTTTTGATTTTTTTGAGCAATAGCCCTCTGCACCATTCTCTATAACTAAAATACCAGACATCCTCGCATTCATAACAAATGCAATCCTGTGATATCACTAAAGACAAAACGCCAATTTGAGTTCCTAAGGCTCTGCAGAGATGACTTCTGACAAAGTAATACAGGTATGGTATGCTTTCAAGACGTCAGATGTGAGCTGGCAGCCCTAGGAAACGACAGTTTTGCTGCTCCAAGCATCCCTGGATAGGATGACACAAACATCCCTTGGGTCTTTATGGTCATATGCTACTCAGGGCTTTCCTCGCCTCCACCCTTTCCTAGAGCTGCAAATATTTCTTGTTTGCACTGTTTTCAAGTCTGCATTTAGCTCATGCCGCGGTTTGAACAGTGCCCTGCAAGCTTACCAAGCCTCAGGACTTCTCTCATCCCATGGGCACCTCAAATGCTTCTGCTGTTTCCTGCTATTGCTCCCCCCGGTAGCCTCAACCATAACACTTTGTCCTTCCCTTTGTAGAAGCATCTGTGATTTTTTTGATTAAAAGAAAAAGAAGATATGAAAATCAGCTCTCTGTGCTCACTCAAGTCAGCTTCAGCGCGACACTGGGATTTTGATGGTAATCTGTTTGCTTCTCTTAGATTAAGAGATTTAATTTTATTTTATTTTCCTTCAAGGACATGGTAATGAAAACGTTTCCATTTTCTTTTCACCATTTGGAAAACACTACTAAAACTGGAAGTAGAGGCTGAGCTATGGCACTTGCCCATTCAACTTAAAAACATCTCTTACCAGTCACAGATTGTTCAGTTTAGATGTATTGAGACATGCAATAATATCTGTGTACACACTGTATGTGTACACACAGAAAAACAAACTTCAGCTATACAGAATAAAGTAAACTCCAAAATGTCACTGAAAAAACTGATTTCACAGTGCTTTCTGAAGCCATCATATATTATCACTGCCCGCATGTACCCTGATTAAGAAAGATTGTGGATGCCTGGAAGAGCTCCTTGATTGACTTCAGAGGATCTTGATTCAGGCTTCAGTGTTACCCTTGCTTGCTGGCCCCTGTCCGCAGATGAGCATGCAATGCAGAGTTCTGGATATCAGATGACGGATTTGGGGGAAAAAACCCTAAAAAAATCTACTCAGAACACACTGAAAATGGATCTCTCCGGTGGAATTTATTATGTTTAAAGAATTACCACCTGCAAAATGTATATTCACTTACAGCTACAGTCTCCTGTAATTTACAGCTTCCTCTGAAAGAATAATTTCCATCTGTTTTAACAATATCTCAGATCAAAGACTGGCTTGATTATGTCTTTTCAGCCTGAGAACATTGTCACATATACATAAGGAAAAAGAAAATTTAAAAGTCAAATTTGCATTTTAAGCCTAAAATAACTGTCAAACCACTAAAGAGAGAAAGCAGGCTTTATCTCAATCATGCCATCTGAATCTCTCTTCAGAGGCGCAGCCAATGGGAAGATGGTGGGTTACTCAATTTCAGCCTGGCATTCCCATAGCTTTACAGTCAAGAAAGGAAGACAAGCAGGACTTTCCTTTGTGTTCCCTTACTTGAAGGCATCAAAAAGCATTGCTACTGGCTGCCTCAAAAGATGTCATTCCACACTTGATGCAAATCCAAGCAAGTCTACCATACATCTTCATTTAGAAAAAATGACTTCCTATTGATTTTATTATTTGCCATAGCAGCTGTAAATCCAGGATTGTTTCTGTTTAGAAGGGAATCAAGGGCATGCATTGAGCTTACTAATACAACAGTTAATTGCCATGAATGATGGCAATAAACTTGACCACAGAGGAAAGAAGATAAAAACATGAAGGTTAGCATTGTAATGCTTGGAACTGCAGAAAGAACAGTTCATGTTTAACTGAGGATACCAGACTTGAAGTAGCAATGGAATGTCTTCATGAATTTAAAATAAAAACCAGACCTTCTCCAACCACATGTTAAAGCATAGTAATTATATGCAGATGACAGAGAAACAAGAAATTGCATCTCACCAGTGAGACTTATACGTAAGTATAGATACTTATCCAGGTTAAATTTCTCATTCCACATCACACATTAATTGTGTGACAATACCTTCTCATCTTTCCACAGGACTCAAAATACTAATTTAAGAAACCATGATGTACCATGAACAGTTTCTGACACTATGCCAAGATACTGATTTCATCGTGACTTGATTCTTTCATATGCTTGTCAAAATCAGCTATCAATAACAGTCAAGAAGGTGCAAGTAAGTGAAGATTTAGCTTATGAGATTCATTCTACGTTTGCTTTAGTAGATGCACAACCAGCCCCTATTTCAAGGGATCTCTTGCATCATTATACTGAACCAGTTCAAACATAGTACTAAAAAAACCTGACCATTTTTTCTTCAGTAATTTGCAGTGCCATCTAGAAGAACACAAACATTCGCAGGGCACATTCCCAAGACATTAGAATCGTATGCAGATATCTAACAGCCCCACATCTTTTTCTCCACATCGTGCCACATTATCATTCCTTTTTTGCTGATAAAAAAAATCAACAACAGAATCATTAGATCAACATTCTATTTCCTACATAACTTCTATTCTGTACTATTTCAACAGAAGAAGCGGTAGGAAGTCTGCTAAATGGTAAACTACTAAACTATAGATACTCTGCGTTGGTCAACTTGTAGGGCTAGCCAGTTAGGTACAGTTCTGTCAAAATTTATATTGACATGCCCACAAACTGTCCTTGAGGACTGTGCAGTACCCATGATATACATTATATGCTCTCCTGGTCTTTCCAAGACGAGATGGAGACCTGAGAAGACTGCATAGGAATCCATGGAAGGGGAATAACACAGGAAAGAATGAGGCAGGAACAGATGTGGAAACCAGGTTCTCACATCTGCAGAGCATCAGCCTGCTCTACACCCCTGATTAGACAGGGGAGGAAGGTTAAACACACCTTCTCCTCCCTTTCAACTACCTCTTCTTGCTTCTTCAGGTAACAGTCTTCTTTTAAAGAGCCTAAATAAAACCATTTTTTCCCCCTCAAATAATCCATTCACCTTAGTGCAACCTAAAAGGACATGGCTAAACAGAAACAAAAAAAAAAGTGCATAAATAACAGAAGGACCAAATAATGTCATATGTTTCCTTGCTGCATTTATGTCCATCTACAGAAAGACAGGTTGAAAACAAGGTTAAATCTGCAAGTCAGTAACTCTCCTATCCAATCTCACCTTATAAATCCTCAACCACCATTACGTTTTTGAAATCTTACACAAATTCTCTTTTCTATTGTGACAGAAGTGAGGGCAACAAAAGGGAGAAAAAGATATAGGCATCAATTCTCCGAATAGATGGTTATCCAGCTGCTGAACACAGCACTATATCCTCTGCATCAATAAACTCCAATTTAACATTTATTCAATATCTAACCAGTGAAGCAGACCAAGACCACAGCAATGTAACTTCTCAGATAAAGCATGCAGAGAGCTGTAATATCCACAATCACAAGAGAACTGAAGAGTGGAAACAGGATCCTGCTAAAGCTGTCACTAGATCACAATATATTAGGTGTTATTATAAATGGAGGGTACCTCAAGAATTTTATTTTATATGTGCCTACATGGGGCAAACTCACATCCTAGTGAATTAATATAATCTTTATGGGACTCCTTCATCTGTACCTTTCCACATAAAATTCATTTACAGAGCCATCTAACCCAAATTTGTCTGTTAAGATATGCAGCATATGGACATTTCAGTTGCGGCAATGAACAGTTTGTCTGTACCTAAGATAACATAAACGGAAAAATATTCCAGCTATAAAAGATGCATGCATGGCAAAAGAAAAGTATAAAGATTGCCGTTAGTAAAAGGAACCATTTCTTCTTTCTACTCCTTACATTTCATTTGCCCCAGTTCTCTGTTTCGAAGAGCAACAGAAAAGAAATCAAGTATTTATTTTCTACCTAGTACCCACAATTAAGAATAAGTTAAATGGAAGTTCAATAATGTTAAAAATTGTCCCCAGTTAAATGTTAGTTCACAGACGCTGATGCAATTTATATCTTCAAGTTAATCATATTACAGCATACTGGGTGCAGCTGGAAGGAGGTAGCTTTCTTCACAGCAGCCCATATAGTGCTAGGCTTTAGATGTGTGGCTAAACCAGCGTTGACAGCTCACCATGTTTTAGCAATTGCTGAGCAGTGCTTGCACAGTGTCAAGGCCTCTGTCACCCCCCAGTGAATGGGGTGGGCAGGAGGCTGAGAGAAGACCCCAACTAGCCACAAGGATATTCGCTACCACAATGTTAGGTTCTGCAGATAAAACTGGAGGCCAGTCTGTCCAAGGTAGCCACTGTCCTACATTGATCTTTTGGTGGGAGGTGGCAAATGACTGCCTTGGCATCATGTTTGCTTTCCTCTTCCTGACCAGGGCTCAGTAAACCAGTTTCTTTCTGAATTCTCTTTGGTTGGTTGGTTGGTTCTTGTGTCAGGGTATAAAAGGACATGGAAATTACTGCCTATATCATGAACTGGGTTGCACTGTAGTAGAAACTCAAAGTGCAGTCAAGCACGAGCATATCTTACCAATGCCTTCAAAAATAGAGCCATGCCCTAGGAAGTCAGGGAACATCCATTTTAGGAAATAAAATCTGTAATTGAAGTTAAAGGAGGCAACAGACATCAGCAGACAGACTGAGTAAGGCTGCTGCAGTTCAGTAGTCACAGCACAAGATCTGCTAGGCACACATGATACTAAAAGCAATGAGAAATTAACTACAGACAAGTCTAGAATTTTCAAATCACATCTTGAGACAAGCTATGTCTAGTATTCATCAGGCTGAAGCTTCCGAAGTGAAGGAGACTGAAAATTCAGCTTCCTTCTCAGCTCTGCCACTGATCCAATCTAGATATAAATTGAAATCCATCAGACCATGACCAATCAACGGATCAAGAGTGCACTGCCCCAGCCATGCTGCTGCACTCCACCTCCGTCCAGCACTGCACCACCTCCTTACACAGGTGTGCAACTGCTTGGGAAGGATTTAAATCCGCTAGCGATAAAGTCCCTAGAGCACTGTACAATTCCCACTGATTTAAATTTAAAGCCAGAAATATCAATAAAGTAGCACATTGCTCTCCATGGCATTAGCTTTTCCTTTTATGACAGGCAATTAAAAAATTTGTTTTCACTGTGACAAAAGAATTTAGTAAACGATTTCAATAAACCTAAAAAAAAAACAAAACAACAAAAATCAGTCCACTAAAGATCACCAATTATTAGCTCATAACATCACCTGTATCTCACAATGACATATAATTATGTTATATCCTGATTTTTGGAAGCTAATGCTTTTACCTACAGAAATGTGTAGGTAAAAACAGGGGCCAGCAGAGTCCAGGTGTCTCTTCCATGTCTGCTTGTCCTATATCTTCAGTTCACATTGTTTATTCAGCTTTTGTCTTGACAAAATTATTACGTACCTTATACAGTGCCATAATCTTGCATAGAGCCTCCAGGCTCCAACAGAAAATAAATGCATCAGTAACAATCAAATGACAAATTAGATTCAGAACATATCTTTAAGCAGCTTTTAAACCTCTTTTGTACAGGATTTAAGCCTTTATTTATTTACATACATATATATGACAGGTAAATACATATATACACATACATATGTATATATGCATAATGTATATATACGCCCCATACAAGTTTTACACATCTATAATCTATAATTTTATAATATTCTAACTCATAGAAATATACATACACATATACTTCATATATTTATATAGCATATAATAGTGGCTGGTCACCTGCTTCCTCCTGATAGTTAAATCCATTTCTCTATAAAGCAGCAGTCCTTTTTGCAAAAGGAAAAGCACCGAGGGTACCAGAAGTAGAAAGTGATGGAAAAATTCAAAAGAAGAGGAGAGAAAAAATGATGCTGATGATCCCACTTCCCAGCAGCGCCAGTGTCTCAAGGCATAGGCAGCAGAAGCAGAGGCCTGAAGCACAGGGCACTGGGTAGTCCACATCAATACTGCCCACCAGACCTCAGAGCCTTGGCGCAGACACTTCCTGGCGGAGAAGGATGGGAACAGCTGGGATGCCCATAGAGCATGTTCCAAGGAGAACAGCATGAAAGAGTCCAAAATGGACCATTCCAGAAGGGCAATTTTGTCTTCTTAACTGTACCACCAGCCTTCTTACCTCCCCTACCAACTTGCTGCTTCGTAAACCAGAGCTGAGGCACTAAAATGATGCATTTGTGGACTTTGTGGTGTTGCATAAGCTTATAACTCAGCAGAGTTTATGACTGCAAGTCATTTGTATCGATTTATTTACTTCATTAGCAAGGGGAAGATGGAATTCTGCATTGATGGAGAATCGAACTGAAGAAAGAATAGCTGATTACACATTTTAAAAATCACATTATAAAGTGAAGTTTCCTAATGACATACCCAAAATTAAATACCAAGAGTATAAACTATCTAAATCTATAGTTAGGAACTTAAATCTCTGATCTATCTTTCCTGTGGATGAAGAAGTTGTGCAGCTGCTTTTACAAACTGTCACTTTACCTACCTTATTTGATAAAGCTTTACAATACCTGCTAATGCAATTATGAAAACTCCGTAATTGCATAAATGACATTGCAAAATTTTACTCCTGGGCCTTTTAAAGAAACTGTGTTAATGGAGACAAACAGTTTCTTAGAAACACAACTGAATACTTAATCATAAAAGTTCCCTCTTACCAGCCACTGTGCACAATGCAGTAAACATTGTGCCCAAAAAATCAAATCATTTTATCATTTTCCTTTGATGTAGCTTCTCCACCACCACACTGGCATTATTGTCATTAAAGCAATAATTTGGCAAGCATGAAATAATATTGTTAAGTAAGAAACTAATATTCCAAGAGTAAGAGATGAAAATATTTCATGTACAAAAATATAAAAAGGAAAAAAAAAAGCAAGTCTATGAATAACACTACCTTTCCATTGGGTATTTCAAAGTATTATAGAAAGATACATAAGAATTATTTTCTTGATTTTATTTGATAGGGAAAGTTGAAAACAATTTACTCAAGGCCACAGAGTGAGACAGAGACATAACTAAGGAGCAAAGCTGTGGCTCTTTAGTCCCACTCCAATACCCTGGTATTGCAGCACACTATATCATGCAAATCATTAAGGAAACGACAATGAAGAAAGCCACTCTCCTGTTGACCTCCCCAGTATTATCCTTCCTTTAGTGGCTTTTCCACAAACCACTTCCAACCTACCTTCCCCTTTTGGATAACTCAACCATCTGGCAAGGCCTGCAAGGACTGCCTTGAGCATCCCAGGCAGCACCAAGCCAAAGGCAGACCACAGTGCTAGGACATCCTGACGGCTACAGCACTGTCTGCAGCCTCCGTAAAGCTAACTGGGCAACCACACCAGTAGGCACAGTACCGTGGGAGGAGGCACAAGGGAAGATCTCCTGAGAGACTGAAGTTCTCAGTAGGGCTGAGTCAGCCCTACTCACGAAGATCCAGGAATGGATGTAACCAAGCATGATGTCAGCACTCAGAGAAAATAATCTGTCATATCAACCTAATGGAGCCTGAATCTTTAATGTTATTGATTCTGCTAATGCTCCTCCATGCTGTCATCTGCAAGCAAAATACTTCTTTGTTTTATGGTAAACTACACTCAGGGTCATGCAGTACAGTAGATAAATATCATTATGAAGGAGGTTTTGTTTTGTTGTGTTTTTTTCAAGCAACATAAGGCGCATAAAGTTCTGCATTTAAAAGTAGTCATTACCATTATTAGAATCATAGAATAGTTTGGGTTGAAGAGACCTTCAAAGGTCATCTAGTCCAGCCCCTCTGCAATAAGCAGGGCCAGCTCCAACTAGACCAGGTTGCTCAGAACCACATCCAGCCTGGCACTGAATGTCTCCAGGGATGGTGCATCCACCACCTCTCTGGGCAACCTGTGCCAGCCTTTTACCAACCTCACTGTGAAAAATTTCTTCCTCGTGTCCAGCCTGAATCTCCCCTCTTTTAGTTTAAAAGCATTATTAGCACTAAGAGGAAAATCAGTCATGCCTAATTCTAGTCATTCGATCTTAAATCACCTAAGGAGAAGACACCTCAATGTAGCAGACGTATCCTAAGCAAACAGACAAGGCTTGCAGAACTATGGGAGTTAGAGCACATGGCGCTGTAATCAGCATTTCAGTGCTCATTTCAAAGACTCATGTGGTCAGAGGTTTCATTCTTTTTTCCATCTTTTCTCACTACGCAAATCAAATACAATTCCTGTCCCCCTAAATGCCTAACAGTATGCGCACTGCATACAAGTGTCAAGATTGCCTACTTTAAATCATATGCTGAACGTTCACCATTTCCCACGGATTTTCAGGAGAGCTGTATCACTTCTGTTGCCAAGCTGCAGACACAGGAAAATCAGAAATGATTGAGGTGATCAGGAAAATTCTGGTGGCAAAACGTTCTGCTACTAGACTCCTTCATCTAACCTCGCAATTCGCTCTCTTCTTCTCCAACCCCTGTAGGACATGGCAAACTCCGGTCCCATTCCTTCCCACCCTTGAAACACAGCCAGCTCTCGCCTGCTATTTCACACCTTCTTGTATCATCATGATTAATAGAAACATGTTTCTGATAAAGACAAGTAACAAGAATCCTTATTTTTGGGGGGTGCAACCCTACTAGGTGTCTAAAAAAAGAACAATCTTTTGTCCAGGTTTTGAAAACTGCATCATTTATGGTTACTCATCGTCTTTGTCTTTTATACTATAACTGCAGACAGATGAGCTCATTAAGCAGGACATGATGAATAATCTCATACACCTCAGCATCGTGTATTTGAGGCTATTCCCCTTTTCCTCTCCCATATTGATACATGCTACCTCTCTCAATGACTTCCTCTGCAAACATCAGGGACCTTGGCAGGTTTGGAAAGGTAGCACAATGAGAAAAGCTATAACAACGCACCTTTGATCCATTTAGCCTTTTGTTTGAAATCTAGATCTGGCCCCTGAGCAGAATCCCACTTAAAGTATTCACCCCATTGCTGAAACACTGAGAAAAATCTTTATCCTGCAGACAGCTGTGAAAACTCCTGTCAGTGAATAAATTATGAAATGCCTCAAAGTAATAACTAAGAATATACAAGATGAGTCATAATCCTGAAAATTGACACCCCCATCTGTCAGATTCACAAAGCCGGGAACTTTATATAGAAACCATAGAACTTTCCTTTAGATAAACCCCTCCTGCTGAATCTGTATCTTCTCTAAAATAGTAACCTGCCCTGTTCTCTGGCTTAGAATGCTCTATTTTGGGATGATGGCCCACTACAAATAAGGGTTGTTTTGTTTTGTCTTGTTTACACTTTATCCATCTGCAAACAGGTAAAAGTCTGGGCGGAAAAACAAAAAGTAATCATTATTTGTCAGTAAAGGGACCTCTGCCAAATGGCCAGAATGAAGGATACTGTGGGTTAAACACATTTCACCTCTGAGGGAAGTTAACCCTGCAAGCGTAGTTCTACTAGAAATTATATATACATAAAAACCTGCACCCTTCATAAGATGGCCTATTTTCTTCAGAAGTATTCATGCAGAAAAATAGTTCTTAAGATTAATAGTCAAGTACAGTCAAGCTTTAATATATATTCACATCTAGGACATGAATTTTGTTTATTACAAGGAAGGTTGGGGGGGGTATTTGTTTGTTGGCTTTTTTTTTCTTTAAGGTGGTAAATGTTCTCAAGCAAAGGAAGCTTTGTGGACATCAGATCTTCATTGATTCCACGAATTTCCATTGTAAACATAATAATATTGATACACTCAAGGAAATATTGATAGTACAATCAAGAAAATGGACTGAAAAAAAAAATCTACTTTGCTGTTTAAATACTATCCAAATACCTATGGTATCATTGAAGAAATCATAGAGAAAATTCATACGAAAAAGTATATGCTCCAAGCATACGATCTACAATCTCATGTATGACAACTCACATTTAAACCACACATTAAAATTTGCAAAGTACCATCTCTGCTTCCAAGTACTTAAAAATCTGAGGTGATCTTAAGATGGTTTAGTGCTTTGGTTTGGGTTGGGTTTTTTTATGCCTGTCTAGGAGATGCTAGCAGGGAATCCTCAGGTGCACTCTGCCTCTTCATTTTAGTTAGATGAGTCAGATTTGTCCCCATTTTGTATCACAACTCAAATGTCTCAAACAGCCCTTTCCTTTTTCACTGAAGAGAGCACAGCAAAAGAAGAATAACTGAAATATTTTGTATAAATGTTTGTCTGGGTCATCACAGAGCCAGAACACCTACAGGGAAATTAATTCATTCTTCATAAACCAAGAACCTTTTTGCAGAAAGATTCTCTAAACAGTTTCAAACCTTCACGATTTATGAAGCTGAGTCATAGCACTTCTACGGTGAAGGAAGTTGAAACATAATTAAAATAGAAAATCCACGTAGTGCAGTTCAGCCTTCACTTTTGCTTTTTAATTCCTCAGAGCTTTCATAATTTCCAACCTTCCTGGCACCTTTCAAACTTACAATACATAGGAAAACAAATAAGTTCCTCTCATCTGCTCCATGAGCAGTAACAATGCTTACAGAAGCTAAGCAGGCAGCAGGAAATATTCTCTAAAGCCCAGAGAACAGAGTCCCAAGGGCAAGGATTTCAGTGCTAACACCCATGCGCTATATGGCCAGTTTCTCAAGCTGCTTCAGCTCCCAACAGGCATGCAGGGTCCTCCTCCTGACAAGAGTATTCCCTCAAATTATCACACTATGGTAATAGTTTAAGCTATGAGCTTCACCATACTGTGGTCATGCACAGGACTGATTGATGAAGGAGTTCCATCCAGGATGTGAAGGAGCTTAGCAGGAATCAGGCAGCTTCATGCCACACAATCCTTACTTTTTTATCGTTTTTTTAAATCCTGGTTGCACATAAAAGGGGAAAAAAATAAATCTAAAAATCACAAATTGAAGTGGAAACAACAAGCAAAACCTGAAAACATTTCTAGTAGTTTTGTAGGACAACTGAAAAGGAACAAAAGAGCTTGCATAGGCAGAAATGTAAGTACCACAATTCAATCAAGATGCACTTTGCGGCACAAGTAATGGGTTTCAGGGCACCTTGCAGTGTTAAGGGAACTGATCAGTTTATGGAGAAAGAAGGGTCTCCCTCACATTGCAGCTTAATGATGTAAATAGCTTCACAGACCTTTGCCATGGGTAGAGTTGATAAAAGAAACTGAATTAGCCATGCTAGCTCAGTTAAATATACACAAAATTAGACTAGGAGACTTAGTGAAAAACTGCTGAAAAGCTGATTATATATTAAGCATTAGCCACTATCAATGTTATGAATGACCATAATAACTATCTGAAACATGGACAATTAATATTTCGTTCTGCAGGTCTTCATTATAGCACTTTTAAATAAAAGCTGCTAGCATTTTTTACAATACTTAAAAAAATTTGCTTTCTGAAGAAGCACATACTGTTTTAAATTCTTCTCCTTTAAAAAAAGATACATATATTGCAGTGATTAGGTTTCCTCAAAAACCAGGATTTTAAGTTATCCATTTTGCACATACATACATTGTGCAGGCCAGTTTCCTGTATCCTAAATCCTTAGGAACCACAAACACCAACTCCCATGTGCCACACAACGAGAGTAGAAAACTTCTAAGGCATCTGTGGAAGTCAGAAAAGAAAGAGGAACACTAACAGGAAAAAACTTTTACCACATGCTTAAGGAAAGATAACATGCTTTTTAAGGCTGTAATAGAAAACACTGTAAGAACTACGGCTTCATAGATGGCCATTCCTAATTAGCCGCTCTCCATATTTGCATTATTTAAAGCTGTTTTTCATACTGCTAAGTGTATTAACTCAGCACAGACTTTCTTTCACCAGTATAAGGTTCAGCAAATCACGTAAGTTGGAGCTAGCCAGTGAACTTCCATCATCTGCTACTCATCCTCAGACAAGCCTCTCCGTTTCTCAGTCACTTCACTCCTTCAGCCAACAGGGCAGTGCAGTTTCCATTGCCCATCCCATCTGCAACACATGCAGATTCTGGAGAACCAAGGGCTTACCCCAGGCAGTGGGGAACATTGACCTATTTTGTATGAAGTGCATGGCCTGTCTTTTTCTTTATTTCCGGGTACCAGCCTTATTATTCTGTTCCACCCTGAAAACACCCAAAACAGAAATCATTTAAAGCATCCAGTTCTTCAAAGAATTGCTGGGTCACATTCTCAGTGAAAGAATGTGAGAGACTACCTGAGAAGCCTAAAAAATATTAGTGTAATTGATAGGTATTTGTCCATATATAAACTTGTTTTGTATTTACAGCAAGGTATGAAAGGCCGTACAAAGCCCACCTATGCTCTTCAAGAGCCAGCAATAGCAGAGCCCTAGGGAAAGTGCTCAGAAACACGTAAAGCATGAACCAAGACATCCTCAGAATACATGCTAGCTTGCACATCTGAGACTTCCCAAGCCAGAAATACTATCTTCCTAGTTAAAAGCCTTCAACAGGTTATTCCTGAAACCTGTGCAATCATTTTGTGAAACAATGCAAGGTGCCACATGACAAGCTCCACAGTCTAACTATACTATGCAGAAAAAATTTCTTTCATGTACTTTGAACTCATAGCCTACCAGTTCTGCTTGATGCTGCTAGCTCTTCTGCTGGAGGACACAGTGAAGAGTCATTCCCTAGTTATCTCCCCTGACAGTCACAAACACATAGATGTTCTTCATATCACTGCAACTGTAGCTGCTTTCCAGCTTGAAGAATTCTATTGTAGTTCATCATTCCGCTTTCAGAAATTAGGTCTTTAATCACCCTCATTGTTCTTGTCCATATCTACTTTAGTTAGAAATGGTAGAGCACAAGGGAGGCAGAACTGCCCGTAGTATTCAAGACGCAGGTGCACCATTGCCCTACATAGGGCCACCGTGAAGTTTTCTGCTGGTTCTCCATTACTTCCCTAACTCTTGCCATTTGATTGGTTTGGTTTGTGATGGGGGGGGGGGGGGGGTGGGAGTGGATTTTGACCACTACTGAGAGGCTGGTTTTGTAAGAATGTCTTTTATAACCTTAAGACATTACTTCTGAAGGGAAAGTGGCAGCTCAAATCAATATACTGATTCTCATTTGCCCTTCTATTGCCCAGTTGCTCAAACTCATAAAGCCTGTCTGCAATTTTTCAGTTAGGTCTCAGTTTGACTACACTGAATACCTAAGTATCATCAGCAACTTGGTCACTTCACTGTTTACTGCCTTTTCCACGTTATTCATCAATATATCGAGCAGCACAGCCTCCAGCAGATGTCTCTGAAATAGTTTACTGCTGCTTTCCTTCACTGTGAGATTTGCTCATTTTACTGACAACTTGCACTTTGTAATTTTTCATCCATTATTAGGTCATATGAAGACCCACCTTTATGGTCCACTGCAGTGGAGGGGGGTGGGTGTGTTTCTTTGGGGGTTTTGTTTGTTTGTAGTTGGGTTTCTTGTTTGAGCGGTATTTTTACTGGTTTTGGGGGTTGTTTGGTTCTTTTTTGGTGTTTTTTGGTTGGGGTTTTTATTTTGGGGGGGTCTTTTTTTTTTTTTAATTAAAGAGCAGTGAGGGATTTTGCCAGATACCTATGGAAAATCTGAGTACACCACATCACCCGAGTCTCTTCTTTGTTCACATATTCATCGTGTGCTTCAAAGAATTCCAACAAATAATGGGGCAAAAGTTGTTGCAAAACCCATTCTGACTATTCTGCTATGCATCATGTTTAGTCAAAGGTTAATTCTATTATTGCAAGTAACTTCAATTAACCACCCCATGTAACAAACTGGCTTTTTGGTCTTCCCCAGAAACTGTCTCCCCCCTGCCCCCACCATCCTTTCAGTCTTCTGGTGCAAAATCATATTAAAGTGAGCAGTTACTTATCACAGGTATCTTTTCCATTCTTCAGTGCATACCATATCATAGTTATTACCCTGTTATTACCTATTTTACTTATTTGTTCCTCCAGTCACTTCTACAGACACCAAGACAAAGCCTTTAGTAGCCCACTCCCTTACAGGGGAGGATTGTGGCATGTAAATCTCCAGCATTCTCCACTTGAAAAGTGAAAAATAATTTGATTTTACTAATGTAAACATCTTCTCTGAATGCTTTTAAAAAAGAACGAACACAGCCCCTACTACAGTGGTCTGTTGGCTGTGGCAGAGAGAAGGCAGCAGAATCAGTGACAGTATTCCTACTTCTAATGTATTTGCAAAGGAAATACTTTGTATTTATTTATACTTTTTACAAGTTTCTAGTCTGACCTGCCAAATTTCTGCTATTCCTTCCATTTCCCATTTGGATCCAACTTTCACTTTTCAAGGGAGCCTTTGGGATTAGTGTTGTTTTGTTGGGATTTTTGTTTTGGTTTGGGTGTTTTGTTTGGGGTGTTTTCTTACAATACCTTCTTTTCCCTTGCTATATGATCACACTGTTTTCACTTCTGTATTTCCTAACAGAACATACTCTTTTCCCTGAAGTCTCCAATACAATGTCTTTGTGGTGGTTTAAAGGTTTGACAAACACCACAAAGCCAAACAAACCGGCAGCAAGCAAACACCCTCCTTTTTGCTCTCACAAGTGTGTTGTCCTTAGCTTCTGGAAGGCAGGCTTCTGGTGTTTGCTTCCTCTGCACAGATGCTGAATTTATGCACGCTGTACCTACTACCACAGGACAGCTTTTCCACTGTGACATTCTGAAACTGCTTTGCATGCTCAGGAGACAGATGCTCCCTCAGGAATTCCCTGACTAGATGGCCCAGGAAGCTGCCACTGACAGTGTCTAAAGCTTAGTTTAAAGTATCCCATCCCAATATGGCAGGTACCCAATCAGACAGACATTAAAGGTACCCGGGATAAGGTACAACAAAGCTGGTTGCACTTCATCCCTCTATGGTCTCTCCCATTTTCCTCTGTAGCACTGCTGGTGTAACCACACTGGTGGCAATAGTATAGTCCTCCTGCCATATTTTTATTTTCTATGCCTAAACTTGCTGGGATTTTATATTACTTATGGCAGGCAGCTGATCTGACTTGACTTTAAGCTTTAGCATACCGCAGTTCTTCCATCAGCTCAGCCTACTCTGTCATTCTCTGTACTTCGATTCTGCATTATCCAAGCACTTGTCATCCTCCTAGCACATTTAAGATGCATATTTTGTCAATAGCCTCTTTTAAAGACAAGCACTTAGTTCTGCATTTTATTACTTAGGTTTCTGGTTTAGCGCAGAAATACATATACCATGTTTTGGTTTTAATTTTCTCTGTGCGTATTTAAATAGCACCCATTTTGGTTCTACTCGTCCCCCCTTCTATTTCCTACCTAATTGCTGCAAAGGGACAAAAGAGGACTTACAGAGAGCACAGCAGTGCAATATTCACCAACTCAAATTTGAGCAAGATTCCTGTTCCTTAATACAAAGCTGCTTTTCCATCATCCCTCTCCTCCTCTCCATTTCCTGCACCAAGACACGATTTTAGTGACAGCATTTTACCCAGATAAGTCTACCCAGGGAAGATACCTCACTGTTTCAGTGAAGCTGAAAAGCAGAAGTATGAAAGAGATTAAGTATCTCTGCTTTTGCCTGGCAGCTGATACTCCTTAAATCCCTAACGACATCCTATACTGCATGTTTCACAAAAATTATAATGGCATTCCATCACTGTGAGCAACATAAAACTGCCTTAAAAATATACAGCAACACATCTTCCACAGAGTAGCAATGCACAGAAAAAACAAAGCTGCTATGAGAGAAACCATAGGCCTGCCACTAGCATCAGCACATTGAGGAATAAGCATGGGAGCTGGACTTCATTTCACCACCACTGCACTCTTATCTCTAACTCCTGCACTGCAGTAGTGCTGTTAGTAGGGAAGGATTTCAGCTCTGCATATGTAATTTTGGGGTGCAGAGGGGAAGCCCTTATATGAAGACTAGAAACATAAAGGAAGCTTTAAAAACAGTTCTTCAGTTCTTACTGATGTTACCTAAGAACTAAATTATTCATATTACTCAGTGCAGGAAAAGGTGCTGACACAGGGTAATTGCTTGGATGAGAAGCTTTCCAGTCTCCACTAGCTACCCCAAACTTCTGCTTTTAGAGATGTGCAAGAGGTCTTAGTTTTTGATAGATATTACATGAAGTGATTACTGATCTACTTCACATCTACATTGCTTAGAACTGATTTTTAATTCCAGCAAAACTCTTGTCTGCCTATCTGAAAGAAACAGCAGTTTGCCAGTTGTTAGACAGTTCTTTCCTTCATCTCCGATACTCAATAATATCCCTCCAGGTAAAGGCAGATACCTGAAGGAGAAGTTTCTTTATTGATTTATCCCATAGCCTTGGTGCAATAAGCCATTTATCACTGCCATATGGACAGTGACAAATACGTTTAACATGATGTGTTAAACAAAAAGGCTATAAAAGGACAGAACCACGTTTTCCAAGGGGTTTCTGCTCAACCTACTAAAACACAAGCATGGTCTGCACCTGTGAAACAATCATAGTATGGTTGCAACTAAGCTTCTCTGCAGATGAAGAAGTTGCAGGCATAGTACCCAGACATTTTTTCTGTTTTTTTAATAAATCCAATAGACCATATTACCAGGACATGAAGAGAGTCTTGGTAAGATGTTCCACTGTTGACCTAAACCCATTTTTTCTGAAGTCTTTCTCTCTCCACCCCAGATTGCTGTGATACAGCTTGGAAAGCCTAGGAATGCTCTTCTTGGCAAATTTTCTATTTCAGAACTTACGTAATTTGTGGCAAAGAACTGAAACACTGGAATTTAAAAATCTGTCTTTCTGTCATCTCTACAAAAGAAAAAAAAAAAAACAACAACCCAACACAACCAAACAAAAAAACACACCAGAAAATGGCCTACAGCTTGCCCATGATTTATCACATACTTGTAAGCAAGGAGGTTTTATGTCCTATCCGAAAATCTCGTATTTAAAAAGTCTCTATTAAGACAAATCTCGGGGTTCTCCACTTAACGATGTGTCAAAGCCTACCGCAGATTATCCACTTCATTGACAGACATCATAAAAAACGTAACAGAAGTCAAAATGAACTCTAGCGAAAACATCCCAGGTATATTTTCACTATTTTCTTACAAATGCACTTACATATTATTTAAAGAAGTTAGATGGGTGTTCAGCCAACACTGTCAACAAATTCAATAACACATGAAGGCAATACAGAAAACAGCACAGCTCCTTGTTTTGTCAGACCAATAAGAAATATTGCAAGGTACTACAAATATCTCCCTTGTTCATCCATAGCACATCCCCCAGTACTCCCACTGCAGCATGACTGAGTGCTAAGAGGATAGTCGAACACAGAGAACTGTTCACAGTCAGTAGCTTGCTTGAAGTTAAGGCATCAATTTCAGACTTGAGTAAAGGCTGGGGTCTTGAAAAGCTTGTTTGTTTTTCACCACTTTTCCATTTGCTCTAATAAGAGCTAATCACATTTCCTTCCCAGCCTCACTTGTTATAGCCTTACTAATGATCCTGTAACTGTGATGGCCTTCTTTGAAAACCTACTGGAAGTTATAAGCAATTTTCTGCTGCTTCCAAATCCAATAATACTGATGTGGTTAGGATATAGCACCTGCACACCTGGCTAAACCCAGGAGCATGACTTTTTATGGGGTTTGTTTGGTTTTTAAAGGCTGCTTATGATTTTTAGTTTCATACTAGCAATTTCTTGGCAACGCTTCCTGAAAATTAGAGGAATTTTATAAAGTTTTATTCAGCTTATTAAAATTCTTAAGTAATTGAAGGTATTCACAAACAGACCACATCATATGCTGCAAATTAACACACAGTCACCAAACAAGTGTCTGGGTTTATGACATACAGTTGCATTGAATGAAAACCATTAGACCTTAAGTAGTTTAAACAAAGCCCTTCACTACTGGCACAAAATTACCCTATACTAGTCTGCATTTGCAAGACAACAGGGAAGATGTAGGGAAAATTCTGCAGTAGAAAGGTTTGTTAAACTTGTAACTCATAAGGTAGCTCATTTGGAATAGTCAAATGCACAGCTAAAAGTTCCATTGATACACGGATTGACTCCACAACTCATTAAAGTTGTAAAGTAGGTATGCTTTTATTCAGTGCTGAGGTGCATGGGGATAGCTCCTCCAAAGTATGCACACCCAGGATCGTTTTTCCCTCTATAGTTATTCTCTTAAGGTATACATATGCATTAGATTACTCGATACGCCTATACATATTTAATACCTATCCCCGCTTCGTATTATAATGAGTTAGAAGGTCCTTTGTGCCTGCACAGTGCCCCCCTCTGGTCATGGGCAAGGGTCTCAAGATGAAGTAAATGAGTCTTCTTCCTGTGGGTTAAGATTAAGTAAATGACTCTTCCCCTTCTTAAACTTTTCATCTTTTAGTCTTCACATATGGCCTTAGGGTTTGGTCGGTGCCCCAGCCATAAACCATCTGCTTCTCCCCCTTATCAGCAGAATCAGGCATCTGCTTTTCCTTATCAATAGCTGCTTATCAGTAGAATCAGTCTGCTTTTCCTTGTCAACAGATCAGGTGTCTGCTTTTCCTTATCAACAGAACCAGGTGTCTGCTTTTCCTTATCAATAGTTAGTGCCTTTGTTCTGCTTAGTAGGCATGATAGGTATTTACAACAGACAATACTTTTGTTTAAGCAAGCAAATTCCTCTAACCCCCTTGTACACTGGTTAACCCTGTATCACATAGGGTTTTTAATTCCTACTTACATGGATAAAGACCATTTGAAATAGTGGAGAGAAAAATTCCATATTTTGAGAAACATACACCAAAAATTCATGTTATTTCCCAAAATAACTGGTATGAAGAAGATCTTACAGATTTACATAAAGAGTTGTTACAAGCTTCAGAAGTCCTCTGCCTCCTCACTGCATCTGCCTAATTGGTATTCCAGCAATGCTGCATTGTCTGAAGATGGAAATACTAACACTTCAAGAGAATAGCAGATAATAGTATTGACATTTTAGTGTGGTAAACAGATTTCAGCTGAACAATGTGGTTTGCATATGTTAATCACCCTCCTTTAAACAGTTCACTCACCAGAATGTTCCTAAATAGCTTAAATAACTGGATATATGAATAATTTCCATTAACACTAGAAACAAGGAGGTTATTGCTGAATTCTCCTCCTTCCCATAAAGCCAGTCTTAAAAAAAAAAGGGAAGCACACACTCCATGTAACAAGCTGTTGCTATGGAACAGAAGCTGCCTTATTTCTGCATGCAATCTGTGACCACTCAAACTGGCATACCAGGACTTAAGTAACTGCACTATCTCAGACTAAACACCTGGATCTCATTTGCACTGTTACGGTGCTGGCCCTTTGTCTGGGATACATAAGCAAACCTTGGTAAGCAAGGAGGCACCACTCAGGACTCCAGCACAGGCAGGAAGCTGCCACCACCACTTTCGTTAATCCTTAAGTGCTTGCTGAGGGTAAGGCTCCTCTGCAGATACATCTAAACAAGAGAGCTGGAGGTGGCTGGAATCAAATAGGCACCATTTTCAGGAAATCAGCTATCTGGATGATGGGCAAAGAGATGCAGGCAGGGCTCGGTAATGATCCAGGAAATACACAAATAGAAAACCTACAGACAGGGTAGGCTGCCATGATTGCTTTGCTTTCCTCCATTTCTGTAGCCCCATGTGGATACGCAAAACCACTACGTAAGGCATCAGCAGAAACATCTGCAGCTTCATTAAGAGACCTGTAAGCAGATTTGTTTCCATCTCATGAATTCAGACTTTGCTTCCAATTTATCCCTCCAGTATCATTTGCGCAGCCACAGACAGAAATGGGTAAATTTCCACAGACGAGATGGAGCCTGTGTGGAGTCCACCCAGGCAGGCAGGGCTCCTCCTGCTCAAGTGGAAGTGAGGAACAGACTCAAGAAGCCAATTGTAAAGTGGAGAGTAGGCTGCAGTTATGTCCTTCTCACCCTTCTCTGTACCATTACAGGAATTGCTTCACCTGTTAAAAGAGCCGTCTCTTAACCCAACTCAGAGAAAATACCTTCCTAAGAAGCACCTGTGAAAACAGATCTTTGTGTAGACCCTACCTTAAAGTACAGCCATGCAAACAGTTAAAACAACCTGCGCTCTTGCACTGGAAGCACAGTGGAATGAAGAACTATTCATCTGAAAGAAGAGATCAAATCCCTCTGCCCTCATCCAGGACCAGGACCGTGGAGGGTGTCACTTTCACCACTCAGGAGAGGATTTCTGCAGGCAGAGTAATTAACCCCTCATCAGTTAACTAAAACCGCGCTGTCTGATCAAAGACAAATTGTCCTGTTCACCTTAGCTTTCAAAAGGTGCTCAAACTACATGAAGAGGTCAGATTTAACTGGCAGGGCTTGTAGTTCCACATGCTGTTTTCCTTATCTCTTTCTTACCTTGGTGGAAGAGGAAGTTCTATTTTCAAGAACAGCTTTTAGAGATTCTGCCTTTTCCACAACAAATGGGAATCTGAGTGCTTCAGACTATGTCCCATTAAGCCAGTGTCTGACTAGAGATGGTTACCTTATAAACTATTTGTTCTGCACAGATGCATGAAGACTTGGAGGAAACGATACAATATCACCAAAAATATCACCCAGTCCTGTTATCTTTCAATTTTGATTTGATTCACACAACCATTCAAAAAAGTCACTGTCCAACCTCACGGAGCATTCTTCCAGCAGTGACAAAGACTCATATTTAAATGACTATTACAACAGCACACAGTCCTTGTGATAAACACATAAATGTATTGGCTTTCACAGATCACAGGTGTTGCGATGTGGATATGAGTTCACAATAACAGAAACAAAGCTCTAAAGACACAAGATTAGACAACAAGTTGTAAATGGCCAGAACTCTTGAGCAAAATGGAGTCACATAGCAAAAGAATTTGTAAAGGTAAAAGAAGGGGGGGGGGGCGGACTTGATATGAGAAAAGCTAGTGCCTGGAAAACATAGAGTTAAAGTACTTCTAGCTTAACTTAGATAGAAGATAAAGAGCAACTTATTCTTATTCTTATTATTGTGTTGTAGGTCTGTGGAATTTAGTGGCCCCACTAAACATGAGTGAATTATTTTCACACCATCCTTCTAAAGTACCTTTAGCTTAACTCAGATCCAAGATAAAGAACAATGTTTTGTGTTGTAAATCTATGGTGAGATAACAGGATTTAGTGGCCCCACTAAACAGGGATGAATTATTTCACACCTTCCTTCTATTTATCAGTTAGAGACGGCGCCTCCCAAACATCTGCTAGCTTTGGATATTCCTTGTCTGCCCATCCTGCAATAAATTTTACGGGAAGGTCACACTGTTATAAATCTTTGCCAGCTATCAGAAAAGTTACAGATATGGCTGGTTTCAACTAGTTTTGTGATTACTGGGGTATCCAACTGTGCCAAAAGTGAAAAGTACACCATAAGGAAGACTGCTTACTGCATCTTGAAGACCCCTGCCCACATGAGGAAGACTGCTTATTTCATCCTCAGGACCCCTGCCCACAATCACCGCAGAGCAGTGAGCAGATGCCAAGAGGAGGAGACTTATGATAATAAGTTCCTGGAGCTAGTTACAATATTCCCCACCTATATGTGGGAATTATGAATATGTATGTCACTAATGCAATAGAGAAAGTATAAAAACCTGTAACAAATGCTAATCGATGCGCCCCTGGCTACAGTCGCTCACCCAGCGCTGTTGCTTTTGCTTTATTGACTTTGTCCCTCAATAAAACCCTGTTATCACGATTAGAGGAGTGAGCTCATATTTCACAGCCCTCATGGACTGAAAAGGTTTTGACCAAAGCATGAGGGAGGAAGGTCTGGAGCCGTGTCCAAACCTGCTAATACAAATACCACCACCACTATACCTATGTATGATTCCTTCTGCAATTCATCACTGCACAGTAGGAAACTCTCCATTTGCTCTGCAGTCTCTGTTTAATAATTTACAGTATACACTTTTGCATGGAGTTGCTTTAATACTTCATTTCCATAGCTGTTTATATTCTGCCTCAAGTATTTTAATCACTGATTTAAATAAAAGCCTACCTTTAAGCAGATAAATAGTCCCAACAGAACCTACCACTTGCACTTCTATGCAGACATTTTGGCAATGCTACTGAATACATTTTGTCACAGCAGGATAGCACGAATAAGCTCAGAGTAATTTTGCTTAACAAGTATTACTAACATCAGCTATGATGATGAAAACCTGGCAAAATATTCTATTAAGTACAGAATTTGATTATCTGCTCATTTAGTGGGCAAAATACATTTCCATACAAGAAAAAAAATAATTAGACTTGATTTTTTAAGTAATATTTTTCATTGTCACCTGTCTCTCCCTGACTTCAATCTTTAAACTGATGGGACAGTAAATGCAGAACAATCAATGAATGCACATTGTATGGAATAAACAAGTATCCAAGAACTGCTGAAAAGGAATTAATTACTGCTTGTAAAAGTGGTACACTTCAGATATCCTTTTCCCTGAACTGCACTAATGATCTAGAAACTCAGGTATAAAGATTCAGTCAACCACTCTTCCCAAGTCATAAACAACCTCTTACAATCCTGGCTGCAGGACTGTTGTTTCTGAGGCAATAACCAAAATATGAATGACATTATTAACACTATGCTTGCAAAACATAACCAAGCACATCCTATAGGAAAAAACAAAAGGAACAAAACTGGAGAAGAATATTTCTGTCACAAAAATGCCTATATCCGTATCTTCAGGTGCCTACTTCCCCTTTGCTGTTGGTCATCCAAACATCGCAGCACAGCATGGACTGTTTGATGTTCATTCCTCAAGTCCTGCTGGGCCCTGACTTCTCTACCTACTAATTTTTACTGGAAACAAAATCCTAGACAGAAGGTATATTAAAGCCAACTCTTTTTGGCTTCTTCATCCTCCAGTTCTAGTCAGACCTTAACATAGTGCAGCCTAAAAGGCGCAACCCACAGAGCAAGGTAGAGGGGATGGACTGGCAGCTATGATCTTACCCAAGGAGCCTCCCACCTATTCAAAATAGAAGTGTTTTGCTGGTTTTGTTTCTCATGAATAGGAAGCTTAAACTGCACCAGAGAGGAAGCTGCCAATACCACTGAAATTAAGAATATATCTTTACAGATAACACTTCCAAGAAGAAAAAATGCAGGCCACACAACTGATAATGACACTTTCCAGGAGCACCACATGGACCATACCACAGATGAGCTGTCACTGTAGTCAAAACAAGCCAAATTCAGAAGAGGCACTGCACCTTGCACAGCTGAGTCTTCCAGTAGCAGCCATGGCATTGAGCAGCATTATGCCTTCAAGATAGTAGTCCAATTTGCTCCTGCCTGGTCACTGGAGAAGCAGTTTGCACTCAGAGAAAAGCCATTACAAAAAGCTCATACAAGCTCCTTCCACCTCAGCATCTCTAAACATGCACTCTTGAGTTTTTTCCTGGGTAACATATATTCCCTCCTCTCTGCTGGTCTTCTGGACTACAGAGACTGAACATCCTGAGTTTACTCAACTACTGAAAACAGTTACTTTGGGTTTTGTTTTTGTGCTTAGTTTTTTTTTTTAAATCAAACAAACAGCTGTTCTGCATGAATCCAAGTTGATGTGCATCTCACCTGCACAGTCAATCACTACGTGATATAGGTGAAACATAGTGAACATTTACACAGATCAGACCCAGCTTAATCCTGCATTTACACTCAGTGACTTTTATGAAACATTTTTGCCAGAAAAAAAATTATACCCAACAAAATCAAGTTGTAAGCAACAAAAGTATCACTTGAACAAAAAACAAATTCCAGACAAAAACCATAAAGCTGCAGTGAAGTCTTACTGCTCTAATACACCACGCAACACTATTAATCATTGAAATAGTATTTTAAGAGCACTATAGACAGCTTCTTGGTAGCATTGGAGAAAAATTTACATCTCCCAAAATCAAAACCAAATCAGAATATTCTGAAGTTTTGACTCATTGAAGGTGAAAACCCCTTTTGCTGCAGCTGAACCAAACCAGAAGCAGCAATGTGCTACTTCCACTTCAAATAACTCTGATTTATGAAATTCATGCACCTTCTGTTTGTCACAACAGAGGAGTTACATATCAATGTCTCCCTGTTTGTGTTGCCAGTAAAGCCGTTTGAAGCTTTGTTACACATAAAGCTGCTTCACAAAAATGCACAGAGGAAAAACTGCTTTTCCATTCAACATTAACATTGTTTAAAAATATCATTAAATGCACAAAGCAGTAATCTGTAACAGATATTTCCAAAACAGCAGATGCACACAGAATTACTGGTGCAAAAAGGCATCATCTACCCCTAACCTTCAGGGCATCTATAGAGGACCGAAATACAGAGAAACAGCTGCACTTAGATTTAACTGATCAACAGCACATGACACCAGAAACTAATAATAATTAGTTTTCAATTAAACTGTTTACATCCTTTCTGAAGCAAAGCAATTGCAATATTTTATCTTGTTTTAGCAGAAGCAACCATTAACAGGCTATGCAAAGAGCACTGTCATTAATGTCTCATGTTTAATTCAGTGCCAGATTTGAATGCTAGATCTTAAAAACAAACAAAAATCCCCCACCAAACACAATATCCACAAGGCATCATTTTTAAGCAATTTAAACTATGGTCTGACTGAAAAGCTTATTAGCTAAAGAGCTCAAAAATAGTAGGGTTTCCACACCGTATGTTAACAAATCACACAGTTATCTTTAGACTCAGAGGCTAAATGGCACCCTCATATAAATCCCACGGGCAACATCATCTGTAATGAGTTTGTGTCAAAAAGAAAACATTAAGAAAAAGAGATACTTGAATTGAATATGTTGTTCTAACTGCAAGGTTAGAACAGAGCCCAGGCCAACATGCTTGATAAAGAGTGGCTGAGCTTTGGAGACAATGTGCATCTTACCATTCGCTGAATGATGCACAGTGGTAGCAACACCCAGAGACACAGCAACAGCACTTGCATTCAGTAGACTGTAATTCCCACTGGACTGGTAGGACACCACAGTCCATTACATTTAGCACATTCTCCTACAAATAAAAGATTCAATGTGGCAACACTTACCCAGCTGCCAGCCAGGCTCCTACCCTGAGCTATACCAGTATCTAATTACTAGTACTCAAATAACAATTATAGGTTCATAAACCATACATATTTATTTTGCTTCCACTCCATTCTGCACCTCCATCAGAGAAGCAATTGCCCTCATGCAAACAGTCATTTAGGAAAAATTTGCACAAAGGACTCTTAGCATTTTCCTATTAATTGTTCCATCCCAAGACCCTTGAGCCAAATGGCAGACTTTGTACTATTAACTCTTCCTCCTTAACACTGTGCAGTCTCTTGAGAGAAAGCACAAAGGATTGTTATGCCTTCAGCATACCCAATGAGAATTCCCTGAAGCCTGAGCCACTTTGTCGTCCGCTTCTCCAAATACACTTATGCCTTGGCTAGTGATGGTGACAAGCTTTTTACCCTACAGCAACTGTCTTCTGAACTTCTGGGAGATTTCCCCCATCTTTCTTCATGTTGCATCAGATTGCATGACATTTTTTATCCTGAAGAGTTTTTTCTCTCTCTTTCAAAGTAGGTAACAAATTCATCATACCCCTCTCCATACAAACCTTCTTCAAATAGGACAGACAATTTGATGAAGTTGCTGTGATAACAAGAAAAAAAAACTTCTTTCTAATGGCTTGTAAGGAAATGTTTCTCCTACAGCCCTCCACTCACTTCTCAGGAGCAAATGGTGTGATTAGAATTAAATGATGATGGTGAAGGGTAATTAGTAAGTTTTTAACTAAAATATCTTTTCAGTGATATTTGGAAGCTTTATCAACAAATCTTAAAATCTGCATGCTTGCCTGTAGAACCATGTTTATTTTGTTAAAGCCAAAGGCATATCTGAATGTTTTGAAATCAAAAGCATTTTTTAAATGAGGTTTTTCTCAGCTGAGTATTTCTAATATTGCAAAAGTATTTCAACAAAAGCGAAATGTTTTCATACAAAACCCCTGAGTCTAGTTACATCAACAGATTTCACCATTAGTTCATACCCTGAGGAGCTGCAAGATTTCAGGGACATAAGTCATCCCCTGGTTCTGTGCCTTGCACACTGTTTAGATCAGCAAGGTGCTGTCAAGAATCACCCGGGCCATAGCAACACATATAATATGCAGTAGTGGTAGCTATGGCTTCCCAAGCAGAAAACAGTAGGTGTGAAATAAGGAGATATGCTAGCCTACAGAGGAAGCTGGCAGCCTCTTACTCACACAACCCTTAACTCCACTAGATAACCTCTATGAAGAGAACAGCGAAATACCCCTGTCATGGTGATGACACCCTGCTCGTGCATCTCAGGCAAACTCCAGAACAGCAATGGCATCTCTTTCATGAGGTGATGATCCAACACTAGAGCAGTGATGCGTTCAGCCTCAGAAAAGCAGCGTGAGTTACCACATGGGGCTCACAAGCTCTCAGCTAATGCAGCGGTCTGCAGAGCTTCATCACCCTCTCCACGGTGGTCTGACAAATACATTTAGCTGTGGGGAAGCAAGTGCTGATCACATCACTCAGCAGCCAACTCACACCACTCAAATGGTATTACATCACTGGGAGCCAACGCCATGTTGGACACCCATCAGCTGGCAAGAAGAGCTTCAGAAGTGTCTGCTTCTGTGTGAGGTGCCATTCCCAGGCCATGTCTTCACTAGAAAAAGGGTTTATTTCCCCCACCTGTTTACTACCACATTTTCTGGTTTCATCAAGCAATACCTAACAGTAGAAAAGGCTCTGAGGTTTTACTCCAGTACAGATTTGGTAAAGGTATAGGTGCAGGCTCTTGCCTAGCAATAACATCTACAAGTGCCCTCCACTCATATCTGGTATGTGTTGATCACCTTAGTTACCCTAAACTGTTAATGTGAAGTACCCCACACAGGTTGGTCAGACTGAGGTCTTTAAGGAAGAGCAAAGGCTGTTCTGCACCTCCCTAAGATACTAACAGCCAAATGCTGTAGCTTCATGCTAAAGGATTTCAGTGCAAATGTACAAGTCTTGCTCCCATTCATTTCTCCTCAGAACAGAAACTGGCTGCATAAAAAACTGTACATTCAATTACCACAATTTTCAAGTCTGACAGACCTGAAGCAGATACAGTTCCAATAAAAGAAAACATTTTGCCTCCTATAAGCACTGATGAACTTTTGCTGTGAACAAACTTTCTCATTAATGAGCTGTCAGTCTGGCTTGGACCTTCACCCTCTCTCCTCTCCTCCTCAATTATTTTGAACCGAAAAAGAAAGTAGCAGAGGGCCCACCCTGACATAGTTACCCAGCCAAACCACTCACATAGTCTGTGGAGACCTTTGTTCAGGCTGGCACTTTGCTTCATTTTGAAGTACTTGACTACACACTAGAAGAGATGCAACCATTGCACTATTAGCATATTTGACACTCCTCTTCCCTTCCTCTCCCCCCCCCCCCCCAACATAATTGCTCAGAAAACTTGAATTTGTTCTGATTTAAGCTACAACATTCACAAACAGAAATTCGTTCCAAACAACCCTAGTTAACTCTTGCTCAATATTTTGGACTGATATTCAACTATGTTTCATAGACACATAGACTTACATACACACACAACCACTCCCATCTTAGACCAGATTTGCTTAAGTACATTAGTACACAAAAAGCTGTTTCCTTCTTAGCTTAGTTAAGCAACTTAAAGTACTGTACTTCCGGTTACGTGATTGTGAAGATAAATCATAGAATAATAAATTGACTAGGTTAGAAAAGACCTTCAAGATCATCAAGTCCAACCCCTACCCCAGACCATGACCACCACTAAACCATGTCACTGAGCGCCTCATCTACATTGTTTTTGAACACTTCCAAGGACAATGATTTCACAACTTCCATGGGCAGCCTGTACTATGCTTGACAACCCCTTTGGTGAAGAACTTTTTTCTGCTATTCAGTCTAATTCTCCCCGGCACAGCTTAAGACCCTTATCTCTTACCCTATCACTTGTTACTTGGGAGAGGAGATGAGCCACCTCCTTTCTCCATCATCTTTTCAGGCAGTTGTAGAGAGGGATAAGCTCCCCCTGAGCTTTCTTTTCTCCAGCCTAAACCACCTCAACCATTTCTCGTAAGACATGTGCTGTTCTGGGGGCTTTATTTGCTTTAAATTCATTGTATACCTTTATAAATTAAACTCTGCAGCCTTGGAATTCTCTACAACATACAGTATTTTTGAAAACCTCAAAAAATAAAAATCATGATCTGCAGCTATGCAATAAGGAATAATGGAGATATGACTCGGTATGTTTCATCCTGGTATTTGAAATTTTTACTACCAGACTCATCCCCTTATATCTCAAATATACGATGCACTTAATTTTTTCATAATTCATTCTTTTGAAGAACAGTTTAAAGATCCTTGAAATACGCTGACAAAATCTTCATATTTCCTTAATTTTGCAGTATTATCCAGACAATGTTACATAACTGCAGGCAGATATGATATACAAAAGATAAAATACAGGGTCAAATATGCTTTCCCATTAAACTTCAACCACCATTTTCCACTGAAGAGCAGAGACTGCTGAGACCATTTCTAATTAACAAAGTCCAGGTCTGGTGCTCCTCAATATTTTTATGAATAATGCTGGCAGCTACAACAGCTCTGAGGAGAAATGAGACGTAGCAGAGGATGAGCAATTCAGCGCAAATCTCAATACAATTGTGTGTCAGAAGAGAGCAAACCTAATCCTCAGATGTATATAATGGAATTAGGAAGCAAGAATGCAACTTTCCCCCCAGGTAAGGTATTAGCTACATGGATGCAGGATTAACTGAGAGTTCCAGTAACTTATTTCTTCTAAAGGACACAAAAAATTTTGAGATAATATCAAGAATTACAATACGGTCTCAAGGCTATAAGAAAACTCAGCACTGAAGGTAGAGGAGCCCACTCTGTTTAGCAGATGAAAGGCGATGGCTGAGTAACCTATGACACCTAAAAATTGAAAAAGAAGAATCACCTCAGGCAGAAACTGCAATGTCCTTGGGGCTTTTTATTCAAGCAGAGAACAGCTTAAAAAGGAGCTTCCACACAGAATTTAAAATCAAACACATTGAAATCTGAGATGAGATATATTTTTTATTAATTTTAATTTTTATTCTATTTTTTAATCAGAGAGTGAAATAGTTACTAAAATTAATTGCTAAGGAATCAGAGTCTGCCTTTTAATGTCTTCACACCCAGACCAGATGCCTTCTCAGAAGATGGCCACAAGATAAATGCAAACCACATGGTTCAGCACAGCAGCTAGCAGGAGAGTTAGATTTCATTCCAAACCAGAAGCACTTGTTTACCCTTAAATTCAATAGATTTATTCATCCAGCCAGGAGCAAACCTGAGCCGTATAACTGTAAGTACTTTGAATGTGATTTATCTTCCCCATCATCAAGTCATCTAAAACTTTGTTGCCCATGCTAAACAAGCCTCACAGCAGAAGCACTTCCAGAAGTGACCTCTTGTTGCCTAAATACTTGTCCATCCCTTTACCTCCATCAGGTAAGGAGGGATCCTCAAAGGCTACACACTTAATATCTGGGTGGCAAAAGGTCAACAAGATGAATCCAAATTTTCCTGACAGTATGTTATGCTATTAAAGACAAAAGCACAAACTGGTTACTCAAACACTGGGAATAAAATCTCAGCCTGGCTTAAGTCAAGGAGAGTTTTGCCTCTGACTTCAGTGACCCTAGGACTTTTGTCCCTATTATGAATTACTTATATGACAGTTGCACCTAGTAGTTTTTTAGTCAATGCCTGGGATTCAATAGGGCTGGGTGTTCCTTGGAGTGGAAAGGCAGACAGACCTCTGCTCCAGGGGGTTGGGAGTTTAAAACAGGAACTAGCAGAGAGATCTGTAGGGACATTGGGGAGCAAAGGGAAACAACCAAACAGTATTTGTCAGAACTGAATGCTAATGTGTTAGATGGAGCATTCATTAAACTGTACCAGCATTACCCAAAATAAATGCTCTTCAGAGGGCGTTCCCAAAGAAACACTCTACGAAAAGACCCGAAGGGAAGACATGAGATTCCCCATAGAGGTGTACAGAACATCTCTCCCAAATGTGTGAGGTGAATTGATCTTACAAGGCATTACCTGTTAAAGCAGAAATATTTCACCATCATGCAATTTGAGTTTCTTTTTCAATGACAGATTTCAATTTTTAACAGGTAGCGGAGCACAGCTGATCTGAAGTGCTTCATTGCTAAGAAAATTCACAGCAGTAACCTATAGATGACAGCTCATTTTCTGATGGCCTATCACTGCAGCACAGATTTCCAGCTTAACTGCTAGATAAGACATTTTAACTACTCCCCCTCCAAAAATGAAAGAAAAATCCAACAAGAGAAACCATACGATTTCCCCCCTTGCTGTTTCTTGCCTTAAAGAACTCATTTCTATAAGAAATCAGAAAGCTAAATAGAAAATTTAAAATCGCCACTTACATATGTAAAAATAGCTAGTGAATGTTTTCTCTTCCAAAATAATCCCATAAATTTATTTGCCACTGAAGTAGTGTCTGAACACCAGCCAAAAAATATTTTGGAAAGTCCAACAGCTGTGCATGATGCAGTTTTCCAGAAATTTACTCCAAACGCTTAGAGAGAAAAGCCTAATAATGGGAACAAGAGGAAAGAGACACTAAAGAATACGTAATTAAGAGGCTAAAGTGACACAGCAGAAAAAAAAAGGGAGGGGGGGGTGGGTTAATAACACACATGCATCAACAAGTTATTTGGGTTTAAATCACAGGCAAGAAGCATGCCTTATGTGATCATCAGAGATAATTTAAAGGACAGATACAAGGCTAATGAGTATGGAAAAGGACACGCTAGATGTCTCTCTTTGGTCAGTGGAAATTAAGTGAAGCAAGGTCTAAAAACCTCAAAACTATTGTTTTGCTTCAATCCCAGTTCTGTTAACAGTCATCGCATGTCTGGAAAACGTTTCTGGAGGGCACATTTCTGCATCTATTCAGGAAGAGCTCCTTTAATTCTATCTCCTGAGCCCAAAATGACAAAAAAAAAGCACCCCACCACATTCTTTTACTTGGAGTTGTTTCAAGTTAAAATGACAAGTGGAAATTGAGCAGGCAAACTCTCACTTTTAAGAGGCACAAAAAATTCAGACAATGCAGTAAACAATGACGACATACTAACAAGCCTGAAATTAGAACAACTGCTGTCTAAATGGTGTTTAGCAAAACCTGCTGTAATAGAAATCAAAACAGGATGAGAATTCTGAAGGACTTTTTACAAGGGCATATAGTGATAGGACAAGGGGTGATGGCTTTAAATTGACAGAGGGGAGATTTAGGTTAGGTATTAGGAAGAAATTCTTTACTATGATGGTGGTGAGGCTGCCCAGAGGTTATGGGTGCCCCATTTCTGGAAGTGTTCAAGTTTGCCCAGCATCAGAATACAGAAGCCTCCTCTGCCAGATAAAGGCAGGAAAATACAGAAGGGAAAACAAAAAGGAAATACCAATCCATCAAGATATTTATCCATCAAATTGTTTCATACATTAATCATGGAATGGGCTATGAATGTTCAAATTAACGCACTGTCTGACACAGAAATGTCACTAAATTATCAGCTAACGAAGAGGCAAGTCAGTCTCTCGGCTGTACCGCATGTCTGACACTTGGGTAGCCCGTGGGATCAAGACTGCAGCCAAAATAAAGGTGCAGTTTTGGGCTGAATGCCAAGTCTTCTCTTCCACTGCCAATTCTCTCCCCTCAGAAAAGAGGACAAAACGCATGACATTTTAGATTCTGTGTTTGAAATTTTATGGTAGAGCTACTAGTTCAAAAGAAAAAAAACAAACTTCTAAATGTCACTCCCAACTCCATGCCAATAGATATGAAAGTCACACCGAATTCACCACTTCCTACACCCTCAGAAAAAATGATTCCAGAAGCTCAGTTACCACCTCAGTTATATTTCCACAGTTGAGCTACTAAAACTCTATAACTAAAGAAAAAGCATTACTGAAGATCTTATTTACCCAACCATAGCTGAAAAGATTCTGATGTCTTCCAGGATGCATCAGCCAAAGCAGCACAGTTTATACAGCCAAGACAAAGACAAGTACTGTTCATGACTAGCCAGATCCCACCATCCTGCAAGAGGAGTATTTCCAACCACATGGAAAGTGATGCAAAACCAGATAAACATATACAAATAAGAATGCAAAAAAATTCTCCCAAGATAACCATGAGACATGGCCCTAAAGACTTCCCAGGCTAGTCACAAGGCATCCCACCCAGTTAATCCCTACAGCTCTGCCACATACCCAGCTGCAAGCCAAATCTAAACCCACCACTCTCCTCTTACAGGAAAGTGAGTCTTTATAGTTCCAGTACTAATAAAACAACACAACTTTCTTAAAAGCCCCAGCATTAAGAAGCAGGCAGCTACAACCAACCTCCCCTGCAAGAGAGAGCAAAATCTACAACCCACTGCATTAGTGTAAACCATTTTCACCTGTAATAGGAGCCAATGCACTGTAGCACTGCTACCTGCCATTGCAGCACCATTTCAGCACAGGAGGTTAAAGACCAGCAGAGGAGCAGAGCAGACAGCTGTGAATTAGTCTTAACTCATTTCTGTACTGCAGACATGGCAGGATTGTTTATTTATTTGTTTAAACCTCCCTAAAGCACCAAAACCCTCCAGAATAAACATAACAGGCCCTGAGCCAATGCATACTCACAATCATAGCTCCTGTGCTGTCAGCTGGCCCCTATTGAGCTGGCCCAGCTTCAGGGACACACAGCTGAGCCAGTTAGGCTGCCTAAAGCTTTCAAAACAGCTGCTCTTTACTTTGCATAGCACTGGAAACATACAGATCAAAGCATTAGTTATCATCTCTGGTGTGGAAACTAAGGCAGGGAAATAGTTTCCTGAATACTGATTAGGATAATCCTATAGGTTTTTAATCAGTATCTACATGGTTTCTCTTCTGTTACCACATTTCCACCCCCTAGACTATTTCCTTTCCCTTATCCTTTGTAGCCTGTTTCTCACCTGATCCTGTTGCTATGCCAAGCGCATGAAATAAGAAATCCCCTACTTTTATCTTTTCCAAATAATATTACTAAAACCCTGTGGTTAAGGGCTCTAGACTTTCCCTTCCACGGGCTTGCTCCAGAACTGAATTAAGGAGCAATCAGGCAACCAGTAGCAGGCAGTGAGGAATGAGGAAGGGAAAATTAATAGATAAAGGCAGTAATTCCTTATTCCAGTAAAACAACAGCCGGAATAATGCGTTTGACTGCAGGCTTAATTATCCCTGTGCTGTCATGGTGGGATTTCAGGGAGAATGAGTACACCTGGTCTATTTAGACTGCCGGAAATTCATTCCTGTAAATCCCAATCGTGCAGAAAAACTGGGTCAGCCTGGTTTTCTTCAAATGCATCAAACCACCCTCTTATGCTGAGGTGCTCTCTCTAGAAAAAATGCTGTCAAAATTCAATGGCTCTTTAGATACTGCTTCAACCAGAAGATGGGGGACCCAGCCCTAACAGCACACAAACTACCCCCAGTAAGACATTCAGCGATGCAGCAGTCCACCCAATTTCATGTATGGATGTAGGCATATTCCCCTGATCATCTCATTGCATGTTTGGCACTACAAACTATCACTGTATGCAATACTGAATCCATATGAATTTAAAATGAGCTTCTTCATGACTGTGTGTGTATACATATAATAAGACTTCAACATTCAGAACTTGTGGGAACGTCTGTGTCATTCATAAATTATGAAGGAGGTTTCTTTCAGGCAGGGTAATTGCCACAGGTTTACAGCACTATGCAGAAATGTAATATTTACATAGAAATGCCTTACTAAAATGTCAATATTATAAATCCTACAGTAACTGATTAGGTTGCTTTGGATGAGAACTTTAGCAGATATGAAGCAACACAGCTTTTTTTGATGCTGACAGAGGCAGTCCAATTTACCAACTGTAAATTGTAACTATTTTTCTGCTGCTTTCTTGTCCTCGGTTGCATACATTATAGTGCATGACTACCTCCACATCTTATGAAGACTACCATAACAAATAAAACCTTGCAATGCAGTTCACTTTCATTCACAAGTCACTACAAATATTTACAGACAGGAAAAAGGAGGGGGGTGGGTGTAATTATGTTATTATGGCCAAAATCAGGAAATTATGGTCAAACCAATCTACTGCAGAAGATACAAATCATATTTCAATTTGAAATGAACAATTACTGCAAAGTTTCCTCCCCATGCTTTCTCAAACTACCTTGTACCTCTGTTACAAAGAAGATAAAAACCTACGTATTGTGAACGACATAGATATGCGGACAAAATTGAGAAAGCCTGGGAAATCGAAAAGGCTTCCTCTGGAATTGAAAGGAAATACTGCAATTCACTTTAAATTGTTTTAAGCTTAATTTAGACATTGTTTCATTTCAGCCAATTACATATGCCAGCTTAACTTCTGCATTACAGCCAAAATTACTGTCATCACAAATATAGCAATAATTGTGGCAAACAGTAAGATTTTTACATCTCTTTGATTCCAGTTCTTGTCGACATTTATAAACTTACATAGATCACTGTACATCGAGAGAGGACAGGGAGTTGCTGTTTATTTGTTGTTGTTTGCTTTTGAGGGAAAGAGAAACAACTTTCTCCATTTTTGCTCCCTTTGCTCCTGGCAGTTGTGGTTCACAGACCCCACAGAAGATCTCAGTTTTCAGACATGGCATATACAACACTGTGCAGCTTGGTGGAGAGGATACAGATTTTACAGGTCTTGCTATTCTGTGAATTTCTATCTACCCTCTTAATGATGTTTGTTCCTGTGGGATCAGAGACCTGCATACCTAGAAGTTTTATATCTAGATTACACGTATTACTGGATAAAGTTAAGAGGAAAAATAACAAGCCCAGCATACTTCATCAAATATATGGTTAAATAAATCTTTAGCAATGAGATCATACAAACAAGTCCAAATGAATGTGTGCTCATCTAATGCCTATAACCCAGTTCCGGCTGGGATATAGTTCAGGAGGTCTTCCTCAAGTTTTTATAGCTAATTCTGCTGGGGACAACGCAGTGTGCAGCCTTCTCTAGTGAAACGCTACTTTTATATGTCTGATCTCTTGCTTTATTTTCCTTTGTTTCATCTTTATGAAAGTGAGGAGGGAATTCAAATGGAGAAGCAAAGATCCTCCATGGATTTCACATGTACACCTAGAATTTTGAAGCCAGTTTTAAGAACTCCTTTATTTAGACTCACAGAATGGTTGAGGGGTAAGGGACCTCTGGAGGTGATCTTTTACAAGGACAGGTAGCAACAGGACAAGGCGGACAGCTTTAAACCTAAAGAAGGTAGATTTAGATTAGATACTAGGAAGAAATTCTCTACTGTGAGGGTGGTGAGGCTCTGGAACAGTCTGTCCAGAGAAGATGCAGGTGCCCCATCCCTGGCAGTGTTTGAGGCCAGGCTGCACAGGGTTTTGAGCAACCTGGTCTAGTGGAAGGTGTCCCTGCCCATGGCAGGGGGTTAGAACGACATGATATTTAAGGTCCCTTTCAACCCAAACTATTCTAGGCTTCTATGATCTGGTCCAACCCCCTGCTCAAGTACGGCCACTTAGAGCTCTTTGCCCAAGACCATACACTTCTTAGCTAAATTAATGTTGCTTTAAAAGGCCCTGCTTCTATAAGCATCTTAAAGGAACCTTATCTACTTGAGACTTTTTGGGGTATAGCGGATCTCTGAAGCGCACATTTTATCCCTGTAAAATAATCTCTCATGAACTACATAACATAGAAGGTCCTTAGTTTTTTAACCCCAGTTTGCACAACTGAAAATTAGAAATCGTAGGATTAGAACTGAAAATTACAATTGTAGAATTAGACTTGAAAATATGAAAAGTAGTTTCATAATAACTCTCTACATAGGTATTAGAGAAAAAGAGTAGCTATACAGTGTTTCTTGCGTACCCTTTGTTCAATTTATGTTGAACAGATTCTGAAAGATGTACCGAGACATACTAACAGGGGATTAACTTGGGGACTGATGTGCCTACACTTCCTTCTTATGTCAGAGTTAGGAATTTGGTTGACAAACCATTTGTTCACTTGGAGGGAGTTTTAAAATATATTAGCTAATGGTTTCAGCTAACATTTGCAAAAAGGCACAACTTCTAGATAAGCCATGAAGACCAGGTTCTGCACTCATCTGTCCCTGTGTAAGATGCTGCCTGGTTTGTAAAAGCTGAAACTTGCACTGTGGCCATTTTCACGCTACGCTGCACTGGGGCAAAAGGCTTCTCACAGCCACCATAGAAGAAAACCACCTTTCTGCAAATAGATACTAAACCTGAAAATAAGAAAGAAATTGGGCTTTAGACATCGGTAAGATACATTTTAGCACGGAAAGTAACCAAAGTTTAGTAACACCAATTTAGACCTAACTCCAGGGCATACAACAAGCAGCAAGTTTTAGCCTTTTTCCTATGGGCTCTTAATGGCTCACCTTTTCTAATAACTTGGAATCTGTTGACTAATTATGACCATAAAGGTATTCTATATTATGACCATAAAGACTGCAAGTGTGATTAATCTCTCCTACCAGCTCTGCAAAACAAACAAACAAAAAAAAAAAGGCAGCTGGTGTAGACTTCTTGATATTAAATTTACCAAAAGGCAGCAAGAATATAAATTTTCCTTTTGAAAAAGTAGTAAGCAGATGGGCTTACATCTCATAAGAACAGCAGAAGCAACAAACTACAAAATGCACTGCTGGGGCACTGCTTCTGACTCAGAAGACAGAGCACTGCCCACTGAGTCACCAGCTCTCCCAGCCTGCTGCCAAGTCCTCCCATCAAAACACCTTATAGTTCTGGGAGCGTCATCATGGCATTCTCTGTTAGAGTTATGTGACTTAACACTAGGAATGACCAAATTCTTTGCTAGCATAATTCTGCTGATTTCATGAGAGGTACGGCAGCAGGGAATTCAGAACATGATTCACAGTGTGGTCATGGAGCCCAATATTTTTAGTTCAAAAAAAAGATGAAAAAATACTTGCTGTGACTGGCTCTGCATACCTCATGAGAACAGATAAAAACAACATTCTGTATTAGTAACAGTGCCTTCAATGGTCTTTATAATAACAAACAGGTCACCAGAAGAGATTTTGGTCATAGATAGGTTAAAACCACTAAACTGTAGTGTGATTACTACGGTTACCATACTAGAAATATAACAGGGACTGAAAAAAAATATATACTTTAGAAATTACTGTCCTCCTCACTAGCAAAAATCTACCAAGGACACTTGCATTCTTGCATTGCTTACTGGTACTCAGAGCCCAGTACTCTAAAACCTTGAATTACAATGGGACATTCTCAATCATACTCATCTTCACCATCCTCTCACCATCTGTGAGCTTCCTGAAAAAGTCTTGCTTGCATTCATTGAAGGAATAGGTTTTTATTAGTAGTAAAAAATTTGGAGGTATGAAGTACCTATTGGATACCTAACTTTAATCTTTGGTGTTGTTAATGCCTTTTTTGGCAGAGTTCTGACAAAGGCTACAAAGAACGTTGTAGAAGAGGTCTCTGAAGGCCTCTGCAGTTCAGCTTCCCTTACATATGGGGAAGAAGATGGACAGAAGAATCCTTCAGACCCTGACAAACCATGCTGACAGGAAGATTCATGTGACATTGTTCCTTACATTGTACTACCATCACTCACTATGTGGCTCTCCTGCAAAGGGGATGAAGAACAGCTGCTGAAGCACTGTGACATGCCAAAGCAACCAAACACTCTATCCTGCCTTTAGACCTCAGCTGGCACACAGGTGAAGGCAGGATTCAGAGTCATCATCATCTCAGAACCAACATCTGGAAACAAAAGCCTAGCTGTTGCAGCTGCAGCAGCTGGATCACTATGACAGCAATGCATTGGCAGTGCAGAACAGAGCTAATTCTGTATGCTCCACAAGTGAATCAGGTTCTGAGCAACAGGGGATCAGCAGTTTGCTTTGCATGATTTTGATTTTTTTCCCCTTATTAAAAATAGTGACAGTTGAAACCCACTTTTAGTGAGAAGGGTCTTTAATCAAACAAGGGTCCACTGCAAAAAAGTTCGATGCCGCAACAAAAGTTGCACAAACCAGTGAGCCATCCAGTGATTTAGTTTGGGGAATTTCCATCCCTGCCTACATAAACAAAGCTAAAGTTTTGTGACAGCTGCTTGTGTTTCAATTATTTCTTTCAGGATCTCAAAGTTCAAAACCACATTCTAGAGATGCAACTGGCAGGAGGAAATTATTTCTAACAGCCCATCCACAGAAGAGGCCCCATTATTATTATTAATTACTCATATTGCCATAGAACCTAATTGTCCCAGCCAAGAATAGAGACTCAATGTGTTCATTCAATACAAACAGGAGGGCAAGGGCTGGCCTTGCCGTGCAGAACTTGTCCTCTACAAACTCCCAGTCCAAGCTCCACATTAACCATTGCCACCTCTGCAAGAAGCCTGATTGAGTGCTCAACACCCCTCTGAGATTTCAGACAGCCCAAGTTCCCAAAGAACTGCAAAATTCACACCTCACAAATTTAAATGAAGATTTCCACATATTCTCACTATAAAGGGCATCCCACACGCTGGAGCTCAGTACAGCAAAGTGCATCATTTAACTTTTCCCCATGCTGCAACAAGGGGTACTTTGTGGGGTGAGGCTACCCAGAGGCAGCAGGCACGGAGAAGTGAGATGCATTCTTTGCATGGAGAGGCGTCTGGAATTCCGTCTACCCCCGCAATGACCGACCAGATACAGAGAAAGAGCAAAGAGAAATGAAACATTTCAACCAGCTGCAGGGGTTAGTAAATGCTGATGTGAAAATCTCAGTCATGGCAGAGAAGAGTCATGGTTGGGAAAGGAATAAGTGAGAAGGAGGAGGAAGACTGGAATGGCAGCTTCCAAAGGGAGAGAGGGCAGAG
This sequence comes from Pezoporus wallicus, assembly GCF_028554395.1. Classification (NCBI taxonomy): domain Eukaryota; kingdom Metazoa; phylum Chordata; class Aves; order Psittaciformes; family Psittacidae; genus Pezoporus; species Pezoporus wallicus. Next base: position 6,312,241 of record NW_026642179.1, on the reverse strand, counting down.
CAGAAAGAGCCAGCTGAGGGTGAGAGATGCCAGTGTGCTCTGGGATCCCAGGTACTTTCCATGTGTTCTGGGATCACCAAAGTATGTGGGATAGGGATCACAAAAAGATGGTAGGTTGAAGGGTGCAGCTGCACAGCAGTCAGGATGCAGGTGAAGAGAAATTGATGGTCTCTAGTGACAAGTGCATTGCCACTGACATGCTGCCAAATAATGAATTAAGAAACAAAAGAGGTTTCTGTAAGTTTTCATCCTCATTTTTCCTTAAGTTTTGACTGTGTTACAATCGAAAACCTACCAGCAACACCATTCCTAAATGGCCTTCCTGTTCACACTGGCACTAGTGGGAGATACTGCCAGTGCACATACTGGTCACTGACTCCAGGGCAGTTGATTGCATTGACTTTCTGGTTGACCAGCTTTTTAAAATGGAAGGATCTTTGGAAGATAAATGATTGGACTAGGGAAAAATCTGTTTTCTTTGTGATTTAACTACAAATTTCCTGTGAAATTATGGCTGAACAGCCAATCTCTCCACAGCTTCTGTGCCCCTATTACTCATCTGTAAATTTCCCTTGTTATTCCTTAACATCAAATCCCTGACAAGTTTGTCTATTTCCACTGTAAAATAGACTATTAGAAATCTTCTACTTACATGCCTGAAACTCATTGTGCCAGGCATCACAGAGTCCCCAGGTGCTGCTGTCATGCAATAAATGACAATTTATCCCACCCTGCTGATCTCTAGTAGGCAAAACAGCAGCTCATGAAACAAGCAGCATTTCGATTTTTCAGACTGTTTTTGCTTTAACTGAGTGCGGTCTGTTCTTTCACAGTGTAACAAAGAACTAGGCCTGTTTACTAACGAAATTACTTTTTAATAACTACAAATTGTTTCATGCTGCTGCTCTCATTACTGCTATATACAGGTGACACCTGTCGGACACATGCCAGCAGTGGTTACTCTAGTGAATTTTATTTCACCGGAGGCTCTTCCCGCTAAAGACCCCAACCAGTGTCAATGGCTGTTGAGGCTGGATGCAGTACCCATCCCTCTGGCTGCAGCCAAGGTCATGCTGACTCACTCCCTCTGGCTTTTCCCGCGCATCCATACAGTGCCAGCGTTCTGATAAGTGCTTGACTATTCATAACACTGTCACTTGCAGAGCTACAATTCCTTTCTCCACAGACAGCAAAAAGCATTGCAATTCAAGCTCCTAAAAATGTTGCTTATCAGATTTTGGACTCCTTTTCAAGCAGTAGGTTACTTTCTGCTAAAAAAAATAAGTGATAAAAGACTTGAAATAGAGGCCTCTCACTTTTAACCAGATTGCTTCCCTAAAGAAACAACTGAGCTGAGGAACCTGACAGGAGAAGAGTCTCTGCAACAGGGTTTTGGGGCAGAATTCAGCATCCCCTTTTCCAGACCCACTTCTTCAGGGTGGAATAATCAACAAGCAGATCCATAGGCAACAGCAAGTAAACAGCAACTCTCCGTACCCAGCTTAGTGTCAGCTGTTGATGCCTAACTCAAGTTCTCACAGGTAAAGAAACCAGAAGCCACATTTCAAGAAGAATCTTACAAATAAGAGCTCTTCACAGAATAAAATATGTGCACAGTATGGTCTTTAACTGCAACTCTTTGTGTTATACTCAGGGAAAGGGTTAGTTATACCCAAAGAAGGCTTATATGCTCATTTTAGATTTGTCTTCTCATCAGTCTAATGTGCTACAAAAGCAAATTCAACAGCCGTAAGACATAGGCATGACTCCAAATGTCCCTAATGTCAGCCCAAGGAGCACTGAGCAAAGTACTTTACAACCACCAAGTGCTAAAGCTGTATTTAAGGCATCATGCCTTTTCTATCCTTGAACAAATACCTCTCCACAAGCAAGAAGGCAGAAAACATTTGAAATCACAAATCATGTAACAGCATTAAATAGATTACAGCAAAATTTTTTAAAGTCAGAAGCCTAAATGTGTATCCCAAAATCTACATATAGTCACCCAGACAAGTGTGATTTGTAATGTCAAAGTCTGTGCACAAAAAGAAGTCATACTGGTTTCAACACAAGGTTGCTCAGCCTCCTTAATAAAGCAAACCCAACATTTTCCACAATAACTAAAATACAGACTTTAGGGTCCAAATATCATTTTAATATGGATTGCATTTTAGGAATAATAAACATCTAAGCAAACATAGTGTCACTGTAACTTAAAATTCAGCATATATGGAAAAAATGTTATCACTCAACTATGTTGTTTCTGATTTGCTACAATTTTTATACAGCTGAGCTTACAGCATCTTAAGAGAAAGTCTTGTTATTATCAAATGGCAACCATCAGCCCTTGGCTGGCAGAAAAAATAACAACTTACCTAATACCGAAGAAATAGAATTACCTAATGCCCAAAGTAATGCACTCCTAACACATGTCATGTGCCTCCATCTCCCATACTTGTATACATAGACAATTATATTTCATCTAACCACTGTTTCTCTTATATATAGCTATATATCATACACTTTCTTTACAGAGGAGTCCTTGTTACCATATCCTTACATTTTACTTAAAAATTTGTCACCAAGGACCCAGACTTATGACTGAGATTTTATGGATTAGTAATTGATCTAGTGCACATTTTTAGCTCACTGCAGATGGAAGATACATGTAAGCTGAAAATTCATTCCTCCAGGTTTCTGCTGGGTTTTATGTTTGTTGTTCTGGTTTTGTTGTTTTTTTTTACCTTGCCCTTCCATATTTGGGGCTAGCCAAATGCATGCATATGATCAGTTACTGAAGCTCAGCAGAGTTATGAAAATTCATCAGCCTGCAAGAATAAGCTCATATTTGGGATCCAGTAATTACAGTTATGCCAGTTCTCCATTTTTTGGTGGGAAGAAATCCGAATTTTCAATTTATAACAGATTTTATCACTTACATCTTGATGACAGTGCTGTTTGCCAACAGGTGTTGGGCACAGACTCAGCGATTAAATCATTGCTCTGCTTTATCTTTTACTTACCCATGTATCCAGGACTTCAACACTGGTCTTCAGGTCATACCTGTTGTAAATGATCCTGAGAAATAGCACTCTTCACATGAGTTACTTAAATGAAACCTTTCCTAACTGTTTGTAGGTGGGAATCACATGCAGTTATCACAGAAAGAAAGGACTGAATGCAAATGTTCCCCTCAAGTAAACTTGGATGAACTCTGCATGTTTGCCATTGCTGTGCAAACACCTGGAATTATTTAGACCAATGCAACCTTCTAATGTTTTGTAAAAACTCTGTGAGGAATTCAGGATATGAGAAAAACTCCTACCCACGTAAAAAAAAAAAAAAAAAGGAACAAACCAATTTGTCTTTATTAATCTTATGAAATGTACAAGTTACAAGCTATTAGAGCACATGTTTAATAAGAGGAAGCAGATTCAAGTTGGGCAACAGTTAAATCCTGGACTAGCCATCAAATTGAGAACTAGAGGTTATGCCTACACAGATGGTTTAACCCAGTTGTGAACTCTCCATGTCCCCCCCATACCAAATGCTCTAGTTCTCTTAAGACTCAAATCCAAAAAAAGTTGAGAGCTCTGTCTTGCTGATAATATGGGGCCAGGATTCAGTGCACTTTGGCATCCTGCATCCTGCCATGTGGATCTGAGTAGACAAGACTCCAGTCCTAAGCAAGATTAAATCCAAATCATGCTGTGTTCATGTTTGGCCAACAGCCAAGCTTTTATAAATGAATTATTTCACCAAGCCACCTGTTCCCTTTGCCTGACCCAAATTCTTATTGTTATCCTTAAAGGCTCACTGATCCTCTTCCCTCTTCCTATCTGAGCTTTACAAAGATGGACAAGGAGCTGGTTATCCTCCTCTAAGTATCCAGACCAGAAGTCAAAATTGCAGCTGTTAACAACTTCCAGCTTCCCTCCATGGATGTAGCCATCAGTCAGCAATGAAAAGCAGCACTTCACAGTTTATTTGCAGTACACCAACTTTTAAATCCATTCACAGTAACTAGGGGAACCAAGGAAAGGCTGTTTGCTGTGGATAAACTTCCCAGAGTGCATACCTAACCTAACTCATGACGTTGTCCCTGCTAACCCCTCCTAGCCATGCATCTGCTGCACACTCCAAGAGATCACAAAACTAAACAAACACAAGTGAAAAAACAACAGCAAGGAAAAATAAAGTTTATATAATTTAGTTGAAATGTCCCCAGAATTGATTGACTGAAGTGAATGGTAACTAACTGGTGACTGAGGACATCATTTATGCTTCTTGGTTAAGAATAGTACTGCATATGCTACTACTAGCACTGGAAAACTTGCTGCTGTATAGATGGCTTTAACACATCTGTACAGTGTAGAGGCAAATTAGGTGTGATTCAGGGGAGCAAGAGCGATGGATAAAGTATGGCAGGGCTGTAATGGGCAATGGGCCACACTCCTGGCATTGATCGTAATGGCTCAGTGCATTATCTAACCTCACTGGGCATCAATTTTCCTGTCTGGGGTTAAATAAATAAACAACCCCAGAAACTATACAATAAAAATAATTTTTAAAAGGTTGATTTTTTTACAAAACCTTATGAAAAGGTATCTTCTTCCTGTGCACACACACAGCCAACCCAATGTCAAAGCTGCCTGAAAAAATGATCTTTTCAAGGATTATTTTAATGGTGAGGCTGCTACAAAGCAGAGATGACAAATCCTCTGTTCTTTCATTTTCAGCCTATGCTAAAACAACATTTCTAAGTATTTTTAGGATTTCCTCATGTCATTGCAATATATGAGCAATATATGAGCATGGAAAGGAGGCACAGTCTGCTACAAATGGCCAGATTTCTTGCATTCACACAATGACAAAATGGGTCTTTAATATAAAAAATTCAGCTCCATGTCTTATAGAGCAGCAAATCAACACTAATTAAGATGTAGGGCAAAGACTGAAAAAAAAAAAAAAATACTTAAAAGTACGCAAATCACAGACAGGAGTCAAATGCTGTGCAAGAATGAGAGGCAGAAAACGATGGGCTGCAGACAGAGAAGGAACCACAAGAGAGATGCAAAAAACGTGAGTGGACCAATTTCAGTCTTGGTGAAAGCCTTTGGGTGTTAATAGTTTTCACAGGTCTGTCCCAAAACCATAGATTTAGGACAGTGGCCTGCTTTTCTTTCAGCTATTAAGTTAATTAAATTTTGATAGTGAAAGAAATTAAGAAACACAAATATTATAATCCCAAAATTATTTTTAACGTTACCCTCTGCAGAGAAGTAGAGTCCCCTCTGAAAGACTAATCTGCAATCTATCTTATTTTCTACCTGCTTGCTTCATCTTTAGGCACCTACCCTTGCTGAGATGCATTTTTCACCTTCTAACTAGCCCTAACTACTTCCATCTGTAGCTGGTCTGTACTCACTGAACGCTTTCACAGTATAGTATGAAAAATTGGTGGTTTCTCCTCACGGTCATCTGCTGTTAGTGATGCAAGTGGGTAAAGTGACAAAGTGCACATTCATGTCTCTACATGCCATATCAATTCCTTCAAATTAGGAAAATAGCTTTCCCCATAAATAGAGTGTTGGTGAGTTCACAAGGAAATGAGGAAAGAAGAGGGCTATGAAAGTCACGCCACAAATGTAAGACAATTCAGCAGAAATGAATGCATGCTTTTCAGTCTCTGCCATTATAAATTAAAATCATCCCAATGACAAAAAATGTACAGTACAGAATTGTATTAAATTAAACATTACCCCCTCAGGTACCAGACAAATATGGAAGGGAAATCCACAGCAAAGGCAACTGTGCAGCAAAGCCCTTCAATGTAGCAGAGCCATGAAGGATGCAGGACCAAGTGACGAATCACATTTTATTCCCATTGTCCATATGCTAAATGCAACACCAATGCAAAAACATTGGAGCAAATGAGGTGCTGAGGAACAAGCATATTTGAGCTCATTTGAAAAACTGAAAGGTTGTTCAAAAAGAAAGCTCTTTTTCTAGAAACCCTCAATACAGCCAGAAAAATGTATGATCTTGCATGTATTTTCCTCCAATCCCATAAGGTATACAAAAGTTGCCCAGGTGCAAATTTACGTTGTGCATCTGACTTTGAGAATGCTTCTCATTATACCATGATGAATGTTCACAAATTACTGTTTTATGCCAAATTTTATTTTCTCCACCATTGTTTTGCCCCTAGTTGCAGTTTCAATAAAGCCAGGTGTTCAATCTGATTGCTGTTGTGCATACAGACTGCACACACACCCCTAAAATACACAATGCAATACAGAAGGAAAGGAAAAATATTTCACTTAAAGAAAGGTGAAGAGATGATAGCAAAGTATTTTTTAATCCATTCCAAAAGGCCTAGTTCTAAACAGATGTGGACCTTTAGATTAAAATTTCTTCAGTGAACCTTAATTTTACATTCTCGACTCTTAGATGGGAAGTAGTTCACAGTAATAATGCCTGTCTCACACATTAACACCTCAATCAGTTATTTTAGATTGGTACTAATCCAGTATCTTCTAGAAAGCCTATGGAAAAATAACTTTTTCATGACATAAAATCCAGTTGCAACTTCCAGTTAGCTCTGAGGAGTTCAACCCAGATGACTGATTCAATCAGAATCCCTCAGATTAGAGAGGGATTTCTTCGATGAAAGAGTGAAATAAGGAAATAATTTATCTATTGGGAGAAAACAAATTGAACTTTATTTAGATTTATTTTAGGAATACATGAGCCTCCAGTGTTTAAAGCTGACTATCATTGTTTTAGGGTTGGCTGCTGTAGGAGGACTAAAATCACATATTTATCTGTACTGGCTCATAAGGATACAGTGCAATTACTGGAAGGTTCATCTACATATTTCTTTGCATGCTGCCAAAGCTCCAGCAATAGCTCTAATTTCCCCTAAGATGATTTCAGCTGCTTATGTTTTCTGTAGGCTAATGCACAGGATTCATTTCCTCTTAGAGGAAGCAATCCTGCTGTAATTTGATGAGCATCTCCTAACATTGGTACTTGTTTAAGCAGCCCATCCCATCCCCCTCTTTCCTCAGCATCCATTCCTACCCTCATGCTGACTTTTTGGCAATACAGGTACACGTGGTTACCTGATCTGGCTCAATCTGGGTTACAGATAGCATACACCCCCTCCTCAGTTATTTTTAACTGAGGTAATTTTTCTACCCTGGTGTGGCAGTAGGAACAGTTGCACAGCTGAGAGCCAGAACAGGAGCAGAATGACAAAGAGAGTTGCAGAATTGTCTTGCTGAGAGATGAGCACATCAAACTATACCTTTAGTAACCTCAGGTCAATGCAGGCTTAATGACAAGGATGAAAAAATGAAATTCAAGCATGAAGTGATGCTATGGCTCAGCTAATGGTCATTGTTTCCAGGCAGCATGCTGTTATGCATTGGGTAACTCACAGCAAGCTGCTACTGAAATTTCACTAGGCAAGTGGGCACCCTCAGAGACCTTGCATTGTTCAAGGTCCCTTGCTGTCTTCCTCCTTTCTTCTCGAGTCCAAACTCCTACCTACAGCTCAGACCACTTCCTTAGGGCTGAATCCAGCTGGGGCTTGAAAACCCCCATGGAAGGAGACTGCACAGCCTCTGTAGGAACCTGTGGCACTGCTTGTGCTCAGGGGGAAACAGGTCTACCTGAAATCCAGTCTAGTTTCAATTTATGTCAGTTGTCTCTCATCTTACCACCATTCACCATTGTAAAGAGCCTGTCTTCTCAATAACCTCCCTGTATGTACGAGCAGGCTGCTGCTTGGTCCCCCACAGCTTTTTTTCCTAGGCTGAACAGGCTCAGTCCCCTTAGCCTCTTGTCACAGCACTGGTGCTTCAGCTCTTGACCATTTTGGTGGCCGTCTGCTGAACTCAACCCAGTTTATTTATGTATTTCTTGCATTAGGGGAGCCCAAAACTGGATGCTGTTTTCTAGATGGAATCCAACAAGTATCAATTTGAAAGTTATAATAATTTCTATCAACCTACAAGCTTTGCTTCTGCTAAAAACAGGATGCTGTTAGCTTTCTCAGTGTCAGAGCATACTGCTGGCCCATGCTCAGCTTGCTATCCCTCCAGGATCCCCAGGTCTATTGCCATAGACCTGATCCCCAGTCAGCCAGTCCCCAGCCTGTAATAATTGAACGAAAGTTTTGCAAGATGCTGCTTGCTTTTGTCAAGGCATTCCTTATAAGAGCCCCCGCAAAATAAACTTCTCTTCCATGAGAAGTGTACAACTTAGAGACAGAGGTAGTGTTGGATGGGCTCTGGAGAAGACAATGCTGCAAAGAGCAGCTGAGTACTGTCCCTTCCAGGTCTGCAACTTACTCACCCTTGCCCTTTCCTCATCTTTGAGCTGGGTGCTAGGCAGCAGGGCCTTTCTGAGTGACACAACATGAACAGACACCATGGACAAACTGTTGAGATCAGGCCAATCTGAAAATGTTCAGCCTCATCTGGCACAAGCCCACAGACACTGTCACTCGAAGGGAGTTGTAAAGATATACTGAGATGACATCAGTTTGCAGTTCACAAGTTATGTATTTGGGACACATTCAGCTTTGGTGAAAATTCAGAACATCTCATGGGGATTCATGAGCTTTTCTAAGCATCCTGTGATGCAGACAGGTGTGTAGAGCAATTCCCATTTCACAAGGCTGTAATGGCATAGGGAGTCTCCCCCTCTTCCGTCCTTTTTGCATCCAGAGAAGTCCCGCCAACTGTACATGTCAAAGGTGGGAGAGGCAGAGGTGCCTCCAGCAGCAGATGTGCAAGAGGCTTTGGAGAACAGTGGGGAACCTGGGGGTGTAGCAACATGGCAGAAGAGTGGGGAGATGGAGCTTGAGTCACCTGTGCTAAAGTAGTGCAGATAAGAGCAGAACATAAAAGAAGCTGCCAGAGAGACCTTCAGCTCCGTGTCTGTGAAAGCCCTATTAATAAACTAAGTACTTCATAATCATTGATACATCTTTGTGAGATAAAGAACACAGGAAATTTTGACCTGCCAACGACTGAGCTGCTCACCAGTAGCCTGGCTGCCAACAATTCACCAAAGATAACTTCGTTCAAACTAAAGGAAACGCCAAATTGCATCTTCAACCTAGGTATCAGATAGACAGCAATTTCAATGTGCATTTCAGGAGAACAGGTTGTCTCCACAGAATGAAATACATAAAAGCCAAGAAGCCAAGTGGGATATTGCTGACATTAGTCAGTTAGAGAGGGAGTCAAAGACAGGGACTTGAGGATCTGCTTGGCTGCTAATGTTCGAGGTTTGATTCTTAAAGAGAACTACCTGCTTAGGATTTCTCAGATGTCTGATGGAGTTGACTACCTAAGCTGCCTTCCATCCCCATTTTATCATGACTAGATGTGACTGATATTACTCCACTTTAAAAATACTACAGGCCACCAGTGCACAGGAATTAGTCACAGAATGGCTGAGGCTGGAAGAGAACTCTTGAGATCACCTTGTCCATCCCCCTGCTAAAGCAGGGACAGCTATAACAGATAGCCCAGGCAAGATCAGTATCAAGCCATTTCACAATTCATTAAAAGAATGAAAACAACAAACATTATCCATACAGCAATGTGACCATGTAAGGCCAGACACTAAAACCACTGAAAAACATTTTTCATAAAATATGCTGGTAACTAAACTCCCAGCTTGGCAAGACAGTGAAAATAGCCAGCCTTTACTCCCATGACCAGCAGCAATGAGTCTTATTTTCTGCATCATTATTAACTGCAGGTTAAAAGGCATATCTGCTAAAGTAACTTTCTGAACAAGGGCCCCAAAACTATAGTGGTTTTCCTAACAGCCCAAAATTCCACTACTTTGAGATGTAGTTAAACAAAACACAGACACATCATTTACAGGCTGAAAATAATTAAAAAAATATTAAAAGAATATTAATAAGGCTTTTAAAATAACAACGTTTTGTAACACTACAGTCTTGTCTAGCATGAGGACCACAAGCACTCCATCTCATAACACTGAGTGCTGTTAAAGTCAACACAACAGAGTTTACCTTGTCACATTCCTACCATTCAGTTCATTTTTGAAAACATAAGGTTGGTAGCTGATAGATGTATTGCATCTTTCCTGGACAGCTTACATGTGTAATAACTGCTCTAATTTGGAAGAAATAGTCCTTCTTAGGTCACTGATCAGAACTTCAAACTTTTTGTAATGTAAATCAATCTCATGGCCCAAAACATCAAAGTCTTGGGCTAAAGCAGACCTCTGAATACAGCACAAGAAACATCGGAGATTACTAAAACAATTCATATTGCAAGGTGGATAGCATATATCCTGTATACAAGTATTAATATTTAATGTAATGTATTGCAATTGGCTTTTACTTCAACGTCCTATGATGGCCTTACTTTCCCATTGCACTATCCAGCAATGGAAATTATTGTATAGCCAAGGCTCTGTGTTGCAATCTATATGAAAAAGTCACTGCTGAAGTTCACTGGAGTTTTGAACTGCCAAGGAGCACGGAAGAAGACTTCAAATCCTTGATTGCTAAGCCATGACTGAGTAGTTAAAGATGGGCAGCACTGTTTGAACAATAAATATAATGAGCTCCTAACAACAGAACACAAGAATTTAAAAATGAAACAGTTAAAAAAATGAAGACTTGTCTCAATAGAATTCTACCCCAGTAATTGAATCTTCTCAGAGGAAGTCTGCAGGAGTGATAATAGTTCTAAGCATAATCCTGCCCACACCCTTGCACTTACTATTCCTCATGAATGGATAAACTATTTGTTTCAGCGCAAACCTGAGGTCTAATTTCTATACCTCAGTATGACTTCAGAGAGGGTGCAGATGAAGTGAGGTAAGAGCAGAAGCATGCATCCCCACTGACATACTGGGAGTCTTACTGGCTCCCATTAATCAGTCATGGCATTTTGATGTCTCACCATGCATACCTCACCCAGGCCATTGCCCAGCACATCCTCTGCAGGGCCTGCTGGAAAAGGTGCACAAAGACACTCCTCCATGCATCCTGGACAGAGCCTTCATAAAAAGAAGCTGTCTTTGGACTTCTGCCACTTGGTGTGCTTTCAGACAGAACTCTACAGCCCCAGAAGCTACGCCCTCAAGTCTCCCCAACACTGCCCAAACCACCTGAATTCTGTGTCGCTAGTGTTGTCAGAGGTACCATTTGCTTATGTCTCGCAGTGAGTCTGATCTGTACTCAGGGAACAGTCATAATGCAAACAGGTAACAAGAGAAGATAGAAGACTACAACTGGAAGGGATATGAGCAGATTCTCCTTTGCAGGGTTGCATGTGCAGTAAGAATCAATGTGGTTTCTCCTACAGAGGTTAGAAGCAAGGAAAAAAATCTCTTGCAGCTAGGTGGGGGATGGAAACATTCTACCTGCAGCTAAGGAAAGCACTGGAATTGAGAGCCCCAGGCCTGGATTGGAAACTGGAAAGGCTCCACTCTTGCTTGGCATCAGGCAAGCTACAGGATTTCTCTTCTTCCTCTCTCTGTGGATATCCTCAGTGTCCATGCTGTGGTTGGCACAGCATGAAGGCACAGCCCCACAGGAGACATTCTGGGCTGCAGACCATGCAATCCCATTGACTTCCACAGGAGGTAAACAGAAAGAGAATTTGTGTCCATCTTTGATTTCAGTTAATCGTGTTGACTGATCTCTCTAGTTTCATAATGTCAGTTCAATCCCTTGCTGTATCCCTTCTACCTGGGGCCATTTGCACTCACGTGTCATCCTGGTTTCTGATCTTCAGAAGAAGTCAGCTTTTGTACATTATATGATGGGGAAACAGCCATTGCACATTTCCCCTTAATTCTGTTCCTTTATTACTGCCAGGTCATTTCAAATAGCACTGCCTTCCTGTCAGTGCAAGTTATGTATCTCTATCCCTCAACCTGTGACTACTGGTCTCAAAGCCCCGAGCCTACTGCATAGTCTGGGGGGGATGGGGAGGCAGAGATCAAGTTTAAGGAGATCAATAGATTTTTTTCTGAAAAACAGCTTTATTTTTCTTATTGAACATAGGTTTATTTTTTTTTTCAACTCCTCTGGACACTGAGCTAAGTCTGTGGCATAACTCATTTACCTGCAAGTAAAATGAAACCTTAATTTTATTAAAAATATTTCTCAAAGTGCATTGGTTAGTATTCTAAAGAAGACGTTCATGTATAATCTAGGTTTATTAAGTGGCTTCCCTCAGTATGTAGTATGTTCATGACTTCTAACTGAACAGAATTTCTGCACTTTACAGATAGGAATGTGTATTTGTAGAACAAAAAGATACCTTTTAAATTTGGGATAATATACGTTCAATACTTAATCTTCTCTGTACAAAGTATGCAATTGGTTACATTCGAAGAGAGTATTAAAACACCATAAAATGTAGCGATCTCAAGTTACTTCCCTCAGTGATGAACATCGGAACAGTGATGATTTTTCAGTAGCATTTAGTGAAGCTGAAAGGTAAGGTGTAGTACTCACTTACTCTGTACACTGGCTGTTACAAAAACACATTTGACAGATAAACCAGAAACGCGTTTCCAATAAATATTTTACCCTTTCAGCATGACGCAGAAGTTTAATTTCCATTGATGGGGGGTGACCTCGGGACTATTGTACGGCTACTTCCCCTCCTCTCAATGGCAGCAATTCCCCTCACTGGCAGAATAAAGCAGGTCTATAAATAACTTCAGAATGAATTGTCTCTCTCCCCACACACTGCAGACAACTGTTTACATACAGCCCGAGTCCTTACATTCTAGGTTTGCTCAGCTCTCATCCTACGGGCTGTTTAATTTCCTCTTCCTAAACAGAAAAGCCTTGGACGATGCAGGTATGACTGAAGGCCCCCTCCTCTGCTGCAACCCCCTGTCACCAGAAGTTGGGACGGCTCCGCAGGAAATTTCCCAGGGCAAGGGGCTGCAGTCTTGTGTAACCCGCCCTTACAGTCCCTGCTGATCCCCAGCCCGGGAAAACCCTCCTCCCCAGCCCCAGGCATCCCGCAGCCTCTCCAGGGCCCGAGCGCCGTTGCTCGCCCACCTTCACAGGGCTGCGGGCACGGACACGCGTGGGGCGCTCCCGCACCTCCCCGCACTCGGTGGCAAGGCTCGGGCAGCCGGGAGAGACAAAAGCCCGGGTTCTCTCACCTCCTTCAGCTGTTCCAGCTCCTGCTTCAGGCCGTCATACTCCGCCTCCAGCTCGTCGTACTGCTGCTTGAGGGTGAGCTTCTCCTCCAGCACCACCAGCCCATACTCCGCCGCCTGGATCTTCTCATGGGTCGTCTCGGAGAGTTCCCGGGTCAGCCGCTCGATCTCGCTCTTGTAATGGTCCGCGCCCTGCAGCACCTCCTCCGCAGCCATAGCCCCGCCGGCACTGCCGCGCTGCCGAAGCCAGCCGGGGGGCGGGCGCGGCTGAGGGGCGGCACCGGCACCGGTCGGCCTGGGATGGAGGAGATGAGGATGGAGATGGGGGCCGGGCCGCCTGCGGCAGCCGCCGCCGAGAGCGGGGAAGGGCCGCCCCGCCGCAGCCGCGCCCCCCCCTCCACCGCCCCGGAGGCGGCGAGGCCTCACTCGCCTCCCCCCGGCCCTACGGCAGCCCCGGTGGTGCCTGGGCCGGCCGGGCGGGAGAGTCCCCGCTGCCCGGGGAGGCGGCGGCGCGCTGGAGGCCGGGGCGGCGAGTGCGGGAGGCCGGGAGCGCGCCTTCGTGCGGCGGGTGGCGGGGAGATGCTGGTGCTGGCGCCCGCCTCCCTTCCACACAGTCCCTCCCTCCCCTGCGCTCTTTAAGACGACAGCGTCCTTAGGTTGGCATTCCCCACCAGGGGAGAGGGAAAACAGTACTGGGGTGCTGGCAGAGGCACCCGGAGCAGTGGGTGCAGGCGGCGTGCCTCTCACCGGGGTGTCATGGCCTGGATCCCCTTATCCTGAGCCCCGAGTAGCGGAGCAGGGCTGGTAGTCCCGCTGCGGTTTTAGCGCCTCTCGGTTTTTCTCAGCGTGTTGTTGCAGCGGTGGCCACGGTAGCGGCGGCGCTGGTAAAAATAGAAGGGGAGATGCAGGGCGGTGAACTGCAGGAGGACAGCCTCAAGTATTTCCCTGCCGTTTCGGGAAACTGGGAAGGAAGAGTGCCTGCTCCCTTCCCCGTTCCCCGTGGATGCACATGGGAATGAGCAAGGAAACCTGGGTGTGAAACAGCAGTGGGATGGGGTCATAGAGCTAAGGCCACACTTCCGTAAGAGTGCAAGTTCTCTGCACCACTGATTAGACAGCAGGACACAACTGATCCAGCTCGGATGCGGCCACACCATTGTTTTTCTGTCAAATTCACCCGAGGACCTGATGCATAGATTAGGTCAGTTTTATGCTGGCTGCGGAAAGACAGATGCTACTCGTCCCGCATAAAATTAGGGGGATGCAGGCAGACAGACAGTAACTGATCCTGTACAAAGCCTGCCACTAAAAAGTTAACACACTGGATCAGGGGCATTTTGCACATTTGAAGTGGAAGAGTGAGTTCATCCTGGATCAGTGACATAACGTCCCGTTTCACAGCCTTTTTTGCTTGGTACTAGGAGTCTTAAACCAAAATTTACTTTTTCTTCAAACTATGGCCTGCAAACAGAGACCTGATCCTATTGATTTTGACCAAGTTTTGCTCGTAAGTTCTAGCAGGATCTGGTTTTCACACTTTACAAACATCTTCTCTTCCTAAAATACCAACAAAATTCTGTCTTTAACAATTGAGTTAGAATTTCCAGGGAAAGGAAGGTGTTTTAAAAACAAAAAGAAAGAAGTCACATGCACTAGATGAATATCGCTGCCCACCAGTGCAGCACTGTATTGGAAATCAAAGACCTGGATTCCCTTTCTTGCTGACCTGTTAATGTGGTTTTAAACAATCCACATCCCCTTTCTACCTCAGCTTCCCCATGTCTAAGAAAGAGGTAAATATGGATAGATGCCTCAGTAGAGTGCTTTGAGATCTGCAAACGGAAGCACAAACACTAGTTACACAATATATTCATACAGGATATAACGTATATGTATTTTATAAATATATCTGCATGCGTACATAACTAATACATTGAAATCTAGCCTGCATAAACACTTCTCGTTGCCTAGAGATCATAAATGGAAGAAGCAAACAAAGTAATAGATGTTCTGCCAATTTTGTGGCTTGAAAGCAGCTTCCAAAAATGCACATTTTTAATCAGTTCTACTGTGGAGGCAACTGTGAATATTAACAAGAAAGAAGCAAGTGTGAATATTAATAGGTAAAGGGAGTGAGTGGCTCTCATCGATAGCTGAGCACCAAAACAGAGAGGAAAACACCAGTACTCCCACTGTAACTCCAGCTGTACACCAAATCTCAACAACATTTTCTTAAACAAGGATGAAAGCTGAAGCAACTGGATGCCTTTAGCCAGTCTAGGTATAAATCCACTTAGCATCATTTAGTTGATAATTTCACTCAAAACCCAAGGGCAGCCTCACCACATGTCTGAATATCTGCACCCAAAGATATGCCGTATTAAAATGTGTCAAGTTTTCTGCAATACCTCATGAGAAAGTGAGGAGTGAAGTCCAGCCATCATGCACTGTGCAGAAGTTCACAGTGAACTGTATGTCCGGCAGCTACCCTAAACTGAAAACACCCAGCATGCCCATTATTTCCTATGGTTAGTAACCATTTATCCTGCAACTTGCCTCCTAAACATACGCAATATGAAATCTGGCTCCTTTGGTGATATTTGTCTTTGGTTTAGAATTCTACTTCTTTAAAAAGACTTCTTTTAAAAAATCCCCAGTGTTCTCTCAGGGTTCTCTCTATGGCCTACAGAGGACCTGGTGTGGCCAGCACAGACAAATGTATACATTCAAACATATACATTTAATTAAATTAAGCCCACCTTTCTCATCTATATCTTTTCTTAGGCCTTAAAATTAACAGCTACGTTCTACTGACAAGACTCCTCAGTCTATATTTATAATACACTATTAAGGTTGCTGGTGAACCTGAAAAATGTTCAAGCTCCTTTCCCCAGTATTAGGAGCTCTGGTTTACTTCATTCCTGACTCTTGTGAACATGAGAAAAGATGGATAATCCTATAAATAACATCTCAGTTACAGGAATAGACATCATTAAAGAAGGAGGTGTTGCAGTATGACCCAGAGGTGATCATTCTCTAGTGAGAATCTCATAACTGAAGCAACAGGCCCTCCTTTGATGGAGATTTCTTGCTTTCTGGCGTGCCTGTAATAATCTGTGGATTCGAGTGACTGTATGGTGGTGTCAGCAAAGTGCTGGTGTCAGTCATGGGTCTGGTACCTTTAGGAGCCAACTTGTCTATGCAGATAGCCCTAAACAATGAAATGGGTATTTCGAATAATTCCACTGCCCAGGTATGCATTACCTCACATTGGTTTAAGTCCCGCCACAACACTCATATATTTTCTGCCTCTCCACAGCTCATCCTCTGATAAAGGCTGGCATGTCACCCTGCATTGTTATTTCTGCTTTGCTTTGCGCTGCTGCACCACTTTTACATGAATATTTCAAACCAGTTTACAGTCATTGAGTGACATACAACATGCCCTCATAAAATGAGCCTCTTTCTGATTGCATCCATTTCATGGGCAGAAATTGCCCTTTGAATTCCTGGCAAGTGATACTAGTGGACTCTTAGACTAAGGATAGTAGGTTCCAGTACGAAAAAATGCTGTTCTGATTACACATCACAGTGTCACAGTATGCTAGAGATTGGAAGAGACCTCAAAAGATCATCTAGTCCAATCCCCCTGCCGGAGCAGGAACACCTAGATAAGGTTACACAGGAATGTGTCCAGGCGGGTTTTGAATGTCTCCAGGGAAGGAGACTCCACAACCTCGCTGGGCAGCCTGTTCCAGTGTTCCGTCACCCTCACTGAGAAGAAGTTTCTTCTCAAGTTTAAGTGGAACCTCTTGTGTTCCAGTTTGTACCCATTACCCCTTGTCCTATCATTGTTTGCCACTGAGTAGAGCCTGGCTCCATCCTTGTGACACTCCTCCTTTATATATTTATATACACTAATAAGGTCACCCCTCAGTCTCCTCCAAACTATAGAGACCCAGCTCCCTCAGTCTTTCCTCATAAGGGAGATGCTCCACTCCCTTAATCATCTTAGTTGCCCTGCGCTGGACTCTCTCCAGCAGCTCCCTGTCCTTCTTGAACTGAGGGGCCCAGAACTGGACACAATATTCCAGATGGGGTCTCACCAGGGCAGAGTAGAGGGGAAGGAGGACCTCTCTCGACCTACTAACCACCCCCCTTCTAATACACCCCAGGATGCCATTGGCCTTCTTAGCCACAAGGGCACAGTGTTGGCTCATGGTCATCCTGTCGTCCACTAGGACCCCCAGGTCCCTCTCCCCTACACTGCTCTCTAACAGGTCGTTCCCCAACCTATACTGGAACCTGGGGTTGTTCCTGCCCAGATGCAGGACTCTACACTTTCCCTTGTTATATTTCATCAAGTTATTCCCTGCCCAACTCTCCAGCCTGTCCAGGTCTCGCTGGATGGCAGCACAGCCTTCTGGCGTGTCAGCCACTCCTCCCAGCTTAGTGTCATCAGCAAACTTGCTGATAGTACACTCAATTCCCTCATCTAAATCGTTGATGAATATATTAAATAATACCGGTCCCAGTACTGACCCTTGAAGCACTTCACTAGTTACAGGCCTCCAACTAGACTCAGCCCCATAGACTACAACTCTCTGGCTTCTCTCCTTCAGCCAGTTCGCAGTCCACCTCACTACCTGATCATCCAGTCCACACTTCCTCAATTTAGCCGTGAGGATGCTGTGGGAGACTGTGTCAAATGCTTTGCTGAAGTCAAGGTAGACCACATCCACCGCTCTGCCATCATCCATCCACCGTGTTATTTCCTCATAAAAGGCTAAGAGATTGGTCAAACATGATTTCCCCTTGGTGAAGCCATGTTGACTGCCCCTCATAACCCTCTTATCCTTGATATGCCTTAAGATGGCACCAAGGATAAGGTGTTCCATCACTTTCCCAGGGATGGAGGTGAGGCTGACCGGTCTATAGTTACCCGCGTCCTCCTTCTTGCCCTTTTTGAAGACTGGAGTGACATTTGCCTTCCTCCAGTCCTCAGGCACCTCTCCCGTTTCCCAAGACTTGGTAAAGATGATGGAGAGTGGTCTAGCAATGACTTCCGCCAGTTCCCTCAGCACCCGCGGGTGCATCCCATCTGGACCCATGGATTTATGGATGTCCAGATTGCTCAACTGGTCTCTAAGTCTCTAACCCATTCCTCATTGACTAAGGCAAACCCCTCTGTTGACCTGACTTCATCTGAGGTCTCAGGGGTACAGGGCTCTTCAGGACTGCCTGCAGCAGAGTAGACAGCGACAAAGAAGGCATTCAGTAACTCTGCCATCTCTGTATCTTCTGTCACCAGGGCACCCATCCTGTTCATCAGTGGGCCTACATTGCCTCTGGTGTTAGTTTTATCTGCCATGTATTTGAAAAAGCTCTTTTTGCTGTCCTTGACCCTTCTCGCCAGGTTTAATTCTAAGGAGGCCTTAGTCATCCTAGCTGCCTTCTTACATCCTCTAGCAGCAGCCTTATATTCCTCCCAAGTGGCCAGCCCCTCCTTCCATGACCTGTAAACTCTCCTCTTCCACTTGAGCATACCCAGCAATTCCCTATTTAGCCACGCAGGTCTCCTGGCCCTCTTCCTTGGCTTCCGATGTGTCGGGATGCTCTGATCTTGAGCTCGGAAAAAGCAATCCTTAAATGCCAACCAGCTATCTTGGGCCCCTTTACCTTCAAACAGCCTTGCCCATGGGATTTCCCCTAGCAATTGCTTGAAAAGGCCAAAGTTTGCCCTGCTAAAGTCCAGGGTTGCAATTCTACTTGCTACATGTTTTAATGCAATTGAATAGTTGAGGACAGGCAAAATAATATAGTTCAAACCTCACTCAAGAGAATATTATCCAAATTTCAAATAATTTAAGAAGCATTTAATGACCCATATGAAATGAACAACTGGTTCTACATCTTAGTGGAAATACAGCTATAAAAGTCACCTGTGCTGTATTGCAGATGGCTGAATCCCTGCGCCCACAGCTAATACAGAAATGGCTTAGAGTGCATTTATATGGATCATCTCAGAGGACCAGAGCCCAGATCTAACAACTGCTAATTAGTCACATTTGGCAGGCCTGCCTGAGTGGCCAAAGGGAAAAAAAACAAAAAAGGTATGAGGACCAATCTGTCATTGTTATTAAGCATGGGATTGGTTTTCTGAAAGCAAAAGAAGGGTGAAAGCAGTGAGGGAAGGCACTACAGTAACTGTGCAGGGTCTGGTTTGGGAATAAACAAGTGGCTGGTATACTGCCAAAGCATCATCTTTCTCAAGCACTGAATATAAGCACCACATTTGTAATGAATGACCAGCCTAGAGATAAAAGGGAAGGCCTGAGAAGAAAATCGAATTTAAAAAGATATTTCAAGATCCTAGTGCAAGAGAAATGGTAATAGGTTTGAAGAAAATCAGTTTATAGAGAATGTTAAGAGAAACTAAACACAGGAGCTAATAAACAATAATGTATATAATGAAAAGTAATGATGTTATGCTGATTAACATGTGTCAGTATTGAGAAGAAAGGCTTTCAAACAGTCATGTCCTTATGTGAATCCTCTATGAACTACCTTTAAAGGATCTCCAAAGGGGAATAAATATTTTTTTTTAAAAGCCTATTATCAAGTGGGCTTAAATGTGTTGCACAGGATCCCATATCCCCACCAGAATCATTTGGGGCCCTAAAAACCTGAAAAGGTTGAAAAGCACTGATGTAGAACATACAAAATTTGAAAGGAAGAATGAGTTAAAAGAGAACACTCCATGAGGAAAACACAAAAAGGACTGTACAAAAATGGTTGGCAGGAAGTTTTGTGTGTAATGAGCAGGGGCTAGAGAACCAAAAATGAGCTTTACAAGAAAACTACTGAAAACAAATAGAAGTGTAAGGACATTTAGAAAACACAGTCAGCAAGATGTAAGCAGCAAACTGATATCTGCAGCATAGAAAAACTACAGACTATAGCAAAGAATGTGAATTATTATTCTGAATAATACCACCTCAGCCTGAAAGGGTGTTGCTTTGAGCGAGTGTGGCACATGGGTCTTGATTCGGCTCCCCAGGCGTCAGCTGAGTCTTTTAGTTGACAGCATTGCCCCCAGGCTCAAGACCCAGGACACAGCTCTTCCACTCTATTGCAGAGACTTACAGTCAAAAGAAGAAAAAAGAAAAAAGAATATAAAAAATGGTTGAAAGAAGCACTAAATGGATTAGTATGCCTACACAGAAAGGATTATTATGCCTATTTAAACTACTAGACATTTTCCTGTGACACAGGGAAGATTCGTCCACTTACAAGGCTTTGTCCAAGCAGCTTCTCATCAATTTAGCCTAGGTAAATCAGTGTCACAGTGCAAACTTTACCAGAGAGATTTAAAAGCAGGAGGAAGAGGGAGAACGTAGTTAATTTCAGATGATCAGAAGCATCCATTCCCTAGAGAAGCACTCCAATCAGGACTTGGGCAAACTGCAGAGAAGTCAGCTGCCTAGGGCAGCAAAATTTTATGAGATGTGAGGGCAAAATAACTATATCCTGAAACACCTTTTTACTTTTGCCAGAGCCTCATAAAGGCAGGGACCCACTGCTGCACCCACTGAGAGGCAAGTGATGGAGAGAGGCAAGGCAGCTTGTAACTGGGAGACCAGACCCTTCCAGCAGTGACAAATTCAGCTCCACTTCTCCCCTCTGAGCTTCAGAAGAGCAGTGGGACAATGCCTCCACTACTTGTGAGCCGCACTTTGTGCCTTCTCCCCATTCATATGGTCTCCTCCACCATCTTTGCCTGCCACTTACTCCTGAGAGGTCCCAAACCTCTGTCTCTACATTAGAGACATGGAAGGCTAGAAGGCATCTTAGAGGGCTGTCGAGTCCAACCCCACATGTTGGTGGGATCAAATGCGTCTAGACCATTCATGGTGAGGTCATCTAATATGTTCTTAAAACCCTCAGTGACAGACACAACAATATGCCTACAAAGTCTTTTCCAATATTTCACCACCATCACAAATGGAAACTTTTCTAAGGTAGAGTTTAAACTTTTGCCATTACATATCAAGATGATCTATTCCTATCCTCCAGTAAACACCATGCCCTTTTCATCAGTTTCTTTAATGTTTGAAGACTGTCCAGTTTTATATTTCCTTCATTAAGCAAATTTCCAGCTTTCCTTCAGACCCCTCAGTCTGTTCTTGTAAATCATCCCTTCTAATCCCATCAGCATCTCTGGATGGCTTTTTCTTGAATTGTCTTATTTCTTGCTTTTCTAGGCTGATCATAGTCCCTCCAAGTGAAGGCTTCCCCACTGCTGAATAACATGGGCCAAATATCTCCCACATTGCCAGTGTCCCTCTCCTAGTACTCCATCCTATGTTTTAAGAAACCACAGCACACTGTTAATTAGTATGTACTTTGTGGTCTGCCATAGCTTCAGGATCCGTTGTGCCCTGCTGCTTTCCCAGCCACTTACATCTGTGCATTTATCTCTGCTGAGGTTCATCTTGTTGATTCTGGATCACTTACACAGTATGTCAAGATCATTTTTAATATCCTCCTCCAAAAGACCTATGATTTTTTCTTGCCCAGAGGCATCAACAAAGTCACACAAATATGTGATTAACTGCTCTTTGTTTAAAAAATTCTTCCTTCCCACAGAGAAGGATCAGGTCAGGGCATTTCTTCACTACACACAGTTGAGTTTGCCACATTTCACTCAAATCCGATATAACAGCATGTTATTTGTTTGTCATCATGATAGCTGAGGGATTTTTAAGCAGATATGCTTCCAGACCTGCATGTAATTCAAACTCCTTAGAGCCTGCCCAGTGGCCACAGCCCCTAGCTCTCTCTGCTTGGGAATGGCCACCTCCCTCCTGCTGCAGCTGCCCACAGTCTGCACCAGTCCAGCACCAGGATGGGGGCTCTGCCAGTGCCCTGGGTCCATGGGGGTCCTCCCAGTGGCTGCCAGGCAGCTCGCATACTGCTCCGCAGCACTGCTTTCAAGCCACCAGTAACAACCCCCCGACAGGTAAGTAAGTACCTGTGGAGATGAACAAGGGGCTTTGCTGCCCAGAAAATCCAACAGTGGCTTTTTGCTCCAGCAGCAGTGACCCAAGCCTCCCACTGCCTCAGACATGCCTGGCCAGCTGCTCTCCTTAAAGCAGAAAGCGGCAGGTCTGATGCCCTCTTGTCTTGGCAATATCTACCCTGGCACTTTTTAAACTCTATTATTTTCCAGACTTTGGCAAATCAATTGCTCAATCATCTGTAGTGTCTTTCTGGGAAGTGAAATGAGGCTATACCTTATTCTTCTGGTGTCCTTCCTTTTATTACATCAAGTCCCTGCCAAAGTCTTTGGAGTGAGCGAATGTACAGAGGTGCCAGGTATCTTGGCTACCTCCTACCACCACAGCATGGGCAAAAGCAGCTGGGAAGATCAGATTCAGAGGTAGATCACATGTTTGAAATGGGAACTAACTATGAAATAAGAATGAAACTGCATCCTGTGGTCCTGTTTTGGCTGATTTTCTCCTCAGAAGAGATTAGTGCATGGGAGGACAAATTTGGTTTTTACTCTGTGACTTGTCTTGAGATTGAAAGCCTAGGATCTGCAGTGCACCCGCTAAATATAGCTTCAAAAAGCACTTATTTCTGCTAAAGTTAGAATTTACCTTACTTTCCTTACCATGCGTCATTGTCTGTAAAAACATTCACAGACAATGATGGCTGAGAGAGAAACTGAGACTTTTATGGGGAATCTAATTATAATGCTGTGTTGATAATATTAGGAAAATTTGATTCAGATACTAAAAAAAGTATATGATCTAGCTAGTTTTTTTAATAACTATAACCTAATATTTCAGCACTCAAGAATGGGTTGGTTGTGGCCTTCTCTTAAATGCAGCAGCGAAACATACATTATAATAAATACATAACAACACAGAAAATTACATTATGTTTCTATTGAATGTGGTTGGCATTTGAGGAAGGTGCCAGATTTATGACGTTATCCTACAAACTTGGGGTTTATTAAATTCTTGTCAAAATACCTAATACAGAAAAGGCAGTATGCATTCAAAAAGCTGAAATTAAGGCTTACGAAGAAGGCACCCGGATCAAAGCTATAATTATTTTCCTCAGGTATGAGAAGAGTCAAATCACAATTAGGAGATGAAGATCTTGTACAGGAGATTGACTTTGGTGCAAATATTCTCACTCATGCTCTATATGTCTTGGATGAAATGATTGGTCTATCATAAAGCAGACTATCACAAGCTTAACTACTTACAAACCTCTGTAGAACTTTTTTCAGTAATTGCATTAATACTATCAATGCTTCTTATAATAATCACATTATTCAACACATAGACAAGGGTGGGAATAGCTGAAATAAGTGCTGCATACAATTATTTCCTGTAAATCTTGTGTTGTCAAATCTGACCCTTAAAAAAGAAAAATGAAACCCATTAAAAAATTCTAAGGTTATTTTCTATGTGGTTTGTTTTGCCACAATATTTGGGGCAATTTTCATTTGCTATGTGCTTTCTGAGCCAGGTCAAACTGGTTGGGAGCTGGTTCCAGCTTTTCCTTACAAGCAAGAGCTTTATTTTTTAGGAAATAGTAATAATAATAAAAAAAAGCCCTAACTGATTATTGAATGAATTTTTGATGTCCAGGAGACGTGGACTGTAACTATGCCTGCAAATCAGCAAGACTTAATGAGAATGCAGCAGCTGCCAACCCTGACCTTACAGAGAATATGACAGAATTCCTAGAACTCCCCTAGTGGGAAACATGGCAAGATTTCAGGGTGAAGCATCTTTCTTTCAAAAGAAAGTCTTGCCAATGAGGATATGTAGAAAGGTACTGTGTTGTATTTTAACAATAGCTGTCCAAATGTATCTAGCTGGGACACGATAATATGGTGTAAGAGTAAACCAATCCCACAGTGCCAGAGCCTTTCCTGTTATGTACTACTGTTTAGGAAGAGGATAAAGTTAATTGGGAGCTTCTGTGAGGTTGTCTCCTGAGGCTTTTCTCATTCTTTCTTGGATGATTGGGAGTTTCTAAAAGTGCAGCAGATGGAGCCTGTCATGGGCAGTCTGTGAAATGGGGGTATAACCACCTTAGTGTGCTGAATGTTACTGTCGCTTATAGGAGTTCCTGGTATAACCAGGGGAAAAGGCAAGAGGGATGCTGCTATTTCCTATCTTGCTTGCCCCAACAGGGCAGCAAAGGATCAAGGGAGAATAGAGGAACAATCAAATTCTTGCCAGTACTGTACAAAATTGGGAAGAGAAATAACAGATGGCAATTCCTTTGATACAAGGAACCCATCTGCTACTGAGCTGTTGGAGATACTGTGTGGAAAAGCTTCAGAGACAGCCTGTGAATGGCAAATGTGAATGTGGGTTGTACAGGAGAAGATGGAAGAGAGCGTAATTCTGCTTGTGGAAGGAGATATGACAAGAGGAGCTGTACTTCTGCTCAGACCCTCGGTAAGTTCCAAAATAGGCTTGTGAAAAGCTGCAACAAGCTATATAGGACAACATGCAAAGTAACTGCTCCCTGATGCCCCATGTTTAATACATGTGAGTGATAACATCTTAAAACCTAATTACAAGCTAAGTTCATGCAAAGATCATACTATAGCTGTGCACCAGTCTCTACACTTCTGCAGAACATCACAGTTCTGATACTGACATCATCTCTGACCACACCTCTCATTCCTGCCTGCTTTGATGAGCAAAGATGTAATACATCTTGATATTGTTTAACATTGAGGCATGATTATTACTATTTATTATCCATTTTAAGGTAAATAAGTTCATGAATCTTTCTGAGTTTTGGGCTGTCTGAAAACTCAGGCAGCTATTATCCCTACATTTACCTGTATTATACGAATGGAACAATCTCTACAAATGCAGAGCCATTTATTATCTAAAAGATGGCACTTTGGAGCATTCATTACAACCATGGGAAAATAAATGTGGGCACCTGATTATCCTGCTTCTGCCTGACTTCCAGCTGCTCTAATGTCTGCTGCCAATCACTCAAAGCTGTTGTTGACAGGCAACTGAATAAATAGGAAACATCCTTCATTAAGAAAATTCACCACCATGGAGAAGACAAGTGCACAGCTAAATAGAGAAAACCGAATGCTAACCCTGCTCTCTTCTTTTCTTTAAGAGCTTTCCCTCTCCTTAATATTGTAAGAAAATGGCAGCTGCTATATTCTAAGAGATTTGGCAATTTACTGATATAAGGTGCAGAAGGGAAGGTTGATTTACAAACTTGTCACAGATTCTGTCTGCAAGGGATCTGTCAGAGCAGAAACATGTTTTGAAAATGAATTAGCAGGATGAGGGGCTTTGTTTGAACAAGGGAATCCTCATAGGAATGGTCAGGGGAGACAAGTCTCTGGCTGTTCGCTGGCATCCTTTGACTTCAATCCATGGAAAGCTGGAACAGACACACACTCATGTATACACTCCAAGGTTATCTAAAGAAAAGGGCAAGCAGAGTATATTTTTGCATTATCTTTAACAACAAGCAGTTGAGATTTGGTGTTAAGCAAATACAAAACTAGACTTAAACACCGACAGGCACACGTTTATTTATATACTTGTTTGTAAATAATGATATTACAGAAGCATCATGACTTTGCCTTGATCAGGGGTTGAATTACTGAGCATAATGAGCTATGGTTGATAGGATAATGCAAATGACCGAGTGTGATGAGCCTTGGGACAGGCTATGGATCAACTAGCAATGAAGAAGAATATCTGAAACTGCTGGGAGAATGGTATTGTTGTAGACAGATTTGGCTTGTGGCTTGTGTTGACATCTGGCTGTAAGTCCCCCACCACTAGAGGGTACTAGAGACTGGGGGGAAGCATTGCTCTGAAGATACTCAACACCTCATGAAAGCAGATAGTTGAAGGAGGAATGATAGTTCACATATTTGCACTGAGCTGCTGCCCAGAGTTTGGACAGAGCAAGTGTCACATTCCCCTGGGCTTGACTGTGCCAACTCAGTGTGCACAGTGAACGTCTCTGTTAATTCTGTATATGTGCATGCCCACATGTGTGGCTTTTCCTGATACAACCTGTCTGTCACCTGGTGGACTGAGTCAGCTGAGCATGGCAGTATCACATTGGTGCTTCTTTTCCACCTGTGACACACAGGAGCTAGGAAAATAAAGAAAAAATGAGAAAGAGGGATGGAAGGATTATTGTGGCAATATCACAATAAGAAGAAAATGAAATCAGAAAATGTATGTGAAATGTGTGAGACTTTAGTGACTGGCTGAGAAGGGAATTGTCGGTGAATCAGAGACAGAACCGAGGGTGTCCACCCAGTGCAACCTTTAGGATAGCAACCTACCATCTGATCCTTGTCAGCAGTGTCTGGGGATATGACCTGAAAGTGAAATGGGTCCTCCCTTCCTGGCCCTTCAGGACATACAACCAGTAGTACACTGCTGCTCCCATGCTCATAGGAAATAGATGTCAGGAAAGGAGCTGCTTGAGAAGATGAGCCAGCTGTCTGCCCCAGTGGATGGCTCTCCCTTCAGTCTGGGGCTTCATGTGCTTCTACCATCTTGATAAAGAGGCTTAAATAAAAATATCTAGTGAAAACTTATTTAAGTGACTAAGCACTATAAAATAAAAAGTGAAAGGCCTACTATAGCTAGCCTGGTAGATGAAAATTAATGTTGAAGAATAAGATTATATACGGGAAAGCTGCTGGCAGCCTAAGGGGGAAAGAAACCTCACTATTAAGCAAAGTCTCTTTTAAACTATTGCTATTAATCAGCTGTGGTTGAAATTATTAGATGCAATAAATGTAGGTAGAGGTTACATTAGCTGCTCTGAGATGCCAAATTTTCTTTTTAAACAATTATCTGCTTAAAGAAAAAACAAAACAAAAAATATTCGAGGTGACCAAAATATCCCAGTGGATCTCTTCCCTGACCCTGTTCAGTGGACAGCATCACAAGGTGGCAGGCTGGATCAGGGAGGATCAGGATACTGGGACTGTGGGAGCAGGCACTGGCAGAGGCATCGTTCCCCAAACACCCTCCCACCCAAACCTGATGGGCTGCTCCAATACAGGATTAGTCTAGCATGGCTAAACTGCTTCCTCTGACTGCAGTTAACCTCTGCAACCAAATACTTACATCTTTGGAGCGTGAGGTGTGAATTTTAAAAAAGCTTTTAAAGATAAAGGTCTTTGCCACTTTTTTTTTTTTTTTTTTCATTTTCTCCACATCACACGGATCTGATGTTTTCACTGGGTGGCTCTGTATTAATGGTGTCTATTCCCCAAGTTAGGAATTATGCCTGAAATAAATCAGTACTTCTCTAAACAATAATTCATGCTGAATGTTGTAGACCTGCCAAAACATGTGAAAGGTCACATTTAAGTGTTCCACAGACCACAGGACATCTTGTCATCTTAACCACTAAAGCATCTCCATGCTGACACACAGGGACAGCAGAATTGCACAATGCCCAGGGTGAGTGTTTGACATTTCAAATGATGAAGGTAAGTTTCTGTGGTAAATTCCAGATATGTTTTGCACTTCCCACTGCATCATTTGTAGACATTTCTGAACAACAGGTAGCAGCAGCAAATGGGAACAGTTCATGCCTAATGCAAGAATTATTTACCATGGGCATCAATGCTTTACATTTCTGCTCTCTGTTCCTCCTTGTGGGTTTGTATGTTGGTGGTGCCTAAACAATTTAATTTGGTTCCCTGAGAGAAAAAAAAATCTGCTTGTTTTGTTTTTGAGCAGCTTTGTTTTTCTTAGATCCCTCTTTGACACTATGTGCACTCTGTTCTGCATATTCCTTTTCTTTTCATCCTCTTTCCGTTCCCCTTTAAACTCCCTGCTTTCCTCAGGCTTCTCCTGCTGCCGTACCATTGACAATACTAAATTGTCTACAAAAACTACACTTTAGATTATTTAGTTTCATATTCATATTGCATAAAAGACAAGAAGCCTGTCTCCTGCAAAGCTGTTAATAAAGTGAAAATTCACAGCATTTCTATATATAAACTCCAATTTAAATAATACTGCCATCACTGCTAGGTTGAGCTGCTATGTACTGACAGGACATCATTGCTAAAATATACAAGTGATGTATCTCCATCCTTAAAAACACATATAATAGACATATATACCAAGGAGACCAATTATTTTTCACTCAGTATAATGAAATCTGCCAAAGACTGCAAAGAGTTACTGTGAATGTATCGATCGACGTCGAAGGCTATTCTAGTCACAGCATCAGAGGAGATCTCAGACAGACCCCTCATACATCTCCTCCCACAACAGCAGTTATTCTGCCATTCCCTACAGCTGTCTGTCTGGCCTGTTCCTGGAAATTTGTTCATGGAGACTCCACAGTTGGGGAGTCTATCTGTAGCCTCTGCCTTTGGTTTATAACTGAAGGAAATTGCCTGCCTGAAAATTCGGGAGGCAAAGTAAGTTGAAAAAATAATAATTCCTGTATTCAATTTTTTGTTTCTTTTACTCTAAGCTGCTTGACAACTGGAAGAAACACAAGAAAGAAAAAACTTCTATGAGATGTGGCATAAAAACCTCTATCAGTTTTGAGGTTTGCCATTTTGGGGTATTTTTTCCGTAAGGGTTAGTGCTTCAGAGTGATAGAATTGAACTTGCTAGCCAGGAGTTACAGAAAGATATCCCCAGTAATGCGTGGCTAACAAAGTGGCAGAAGAAATGCAGCACTGATGAATGCAAAGCAGTGCACGTCGTGAAGTGACCCTAATTCTATGTTCACAGTACCAAGTTTTCCTGTCAGCTTTTATCATCAGCTATTCTCCTACATCATTACAGATAGTACTTTGGAGGAGGAAGCTTCCTACTTGCCAACCATCAAATAGACCAGGAAGGGAATAAGAATTATCATTTGATACTCAAGAAATCTATGGTGTACCTAATCTTGTGTGAAGCTCTTGTCATTTCAAAAATGAGATTTTCATAACTAGGATATATACAGGTAAGAAAGGTCAGATTGATCAGAAATAGGAACAATTTTCACTGTGGAAGAAAAAGTGAAGAGTTTTGATTTTCCTCATCTTGGAAGAGATTACTAAGGAGGTGATAGAGGTCTAGAAAAACATAAATCATGGGGAGCAGGTGGTGAGGGAATGATTAGTCATTATTTTTCATGAGACAACAGCTACAGGGCACTAAATGAAATTATCAAGCAGCAGGTCAAAGACAAATGAAAGCAAGCACTTTCACATGCAGTAGGCACTTTAGCATGCAGTGCCTAATTGCATTGCAGGACATAACATCCTGTTTCATTTGGATGCCCAAGTATAAATAAATTCTAAAAGCTAATAGATAGGCTCATACAAGAATGGTCTGTCAAGGGCAGCTGCACAATGTGATGTAGATACAATCTCTAGAGCAGAATGTTTCTGTATCAGAAATTGCTGGTAACTGGAGGAGTATCTTGGAAAAAATCTGAATCCAAGATTGCCTGGTTTTATGGCTTTTTCTTTATTAGCTACCACTGGCTATAGCAGAGATACAATATATCAGATAAGGTATATGGTCTTTGTTCTGATATAGTACAGCTATTCGTCTGCAGTGTAGTCAGAATGACTATTTACAAATGCTATACAGTCAGAAATGGGAAATCATACTAGGATAATTTATGGTGATTGTTTCAATTAGACCACTGAACATGCGGGAAGCAACACTACTTCTCCCTGAAATAAAATCTACATATTTTGAGTAATAAAAAAAGTTAAAAATCTTAAAGTTGAAGAAGTGGAGACATGAAAACAATAGAAGTCTGTACAAACGGGAGAGAGGGGGAAGGACACAAAGAAGTAGATCTCTTCTGTGAGGTTGAAATCAGCACTCCAATGAAATCATAAGTTTACCCATTTTTGCAGCAAGACTAGGATTTTATGTTGAGAATTATATTTTGTGAGGAGTCACTGTGGCAAAACGATGACAATATCAGGCATGTTGTTTCCCTTGTTAACTAACGGTAGGAAGAAAATATATATATATATACATATAATTTTTTTTTTTAACTTTTCAAAACTGACTGAACTCAGAATAAACTGAGGAAATGCTCAGAAATTATAAACTGAATTAAAGACTGGAGCTCACATGTACACCCAGTGATTTTCTTCACGTTGTTGGTAAAGGTGGTACCAAGAAATTTAAGACAGACATAAACCAAAGCACTACCTTATGCATCAGTATTTAACTTACCTCCCAGTTCTTATCCCAGCCAATGCCAAAGATGTATTAGGAAATCGATCAATGAGAGATCTGATTTCCATTATGATAAGGAATCATAATTACTAGGACCGTCTTGACAGATAGGTACTGTAAGAAATAAGTATTACAAGAAGATAAGCCAGTTTATTATTTTGGCTGAGGAAACAGATTTATCTCAGTGTCCCTGTAACAGATTTAGAAAAAATATTCTTCAAATAGTACAGGCCTGGGAAAGATTTTAACATTAATTTCCATTCACGGGACACCTAGGGTTAATTAAACTAAAAACTATTTCAAATTATTCAGGTACATACTTCTTTATATCCTCACTAAGCCTGGCAACTTTACAAAGTTGCTCTTTAAAGAAGGTTAGTATTTATCATTTTTGTTATGTGTATTACTGAAACTTGGATCACATTACCATGTATGAAGATCTAAGTAATATTCTGATACAATGCAATGTCCACTTAATTGGCCCAGATACAAAGGAAAGTTTTGCTTCCATTTAATGTCTGTATTTCTTCAGAGTCTAAACTTAAGAGTAGGTAGCAGATTTTTTTTATTTGGGTTTCTGTCAGCATAGTTCAACTGCGAAGTTTCATCATGTTTCGTTAGGAGAAGGGTCATTTATAGATTTTTAAAGGGAATCCTAATAGATTCCATTTGCCTCTTTTCATGGGATTTTCCTGCCCCCATAGACGTGTAACCCTGGTGTCACTACCCAGACAGAAGAGGTGTGTGTATATTTGAAAGATATGTTGGAACACGAAGACTTTCTCCTCAAATAGTTTTCTTCAGCTGCATTTTTTGTGCTTCTGTGATTTGAATTGTTATCAAACCTCCTTGGTGTCAGCAGGATCATGGTTTGTTTTCCAACAGAAATTTCCATATGGGTCAGCCTTTTTGATCTCGTAATATTCTGCAGCACTGGAAAACAAACACAGTCAAATTATCATCAAAATAGGGAAGCCGCAGATAGATCACTGGAAGTTTCTGGCCCCATTTTTCCTCTGATTCAGCCCAAACTACGTTATTTTTAGATATCACTTTGTACCCCTTCCATAAATACTCCATCTTTTCACTTTGATTGCAAGTTCATAATTAATTTACATTAACACATTTAAAACCAGAACAGGCACCCATATAATGATTTGCAGATGTTAATAATTCTTTGCCATCTTCTATCTCTTCTGTTTATCATCTACTCCCAATTTCTTACCAGAATGAATAAATTTTAATCCAGCTGGTAAAGCCCTGCATAAGCTTCACCCACAGAAACTACAATGCTGACCCAAACTTTGATTTTCCTATATCTTGTGCAAATAGGGCTGGCTGTTCCTCAGCATCATGGCTGCCACATGCAGGGCTCTTAGTTGCTATGCCAAATAGGAAATCTATAGCCAACAACTTGATGCAGTTCAGCTGCCTAACCTAAAATACAAGTACTGACTCATTCATACCTTACCTGCATCTTCTGCAGAGCCCGAGAGCACCCCAGGCTGTGAACCCAGGCTGTGGCCTGCTTTCCCTGTTCATGGGTGATGTGACAGAGCAAGTTACTCTTAGAGCCTTCAGAAGAACATCTAAACACAAGCTTTACTCTAAAGACTGATCAAGAAATTATAGAAAGCTAACGAAAAACAGCAAGACCTGGATGCAATTCCTTTCCTCAGCTTTTTTCAGCATTCTATCCCTTCAGTCCTCACCCTTCCAGACAACCACCTTCTGCTTTGTTATACCTGATTCCAGGCCAGATATCTGCCTTCTAACTCTCTCTAGACATGGATGATCAAAGAATTTCTTTTTAAAAATTCCCTGGTTTATGCTACCAGATGGCTTTCCTCAAGGACTTGCATGTCTTGCCAGGTAATGCAAGGCTTGTTACAAGCTTAGATAATTGGGTAAGTTCCTCAGATAGGAACCAAAATTATTCTAATTACTTTAACTAGCTTTTCATTTATTTACTCTTAAGAAAATATTAAAGCAACACCCAAAGATCTACAATTTTAGTTGAAAGCAATTCATTACAACTCTTGGCTGGTACACATTTTTCATCAAGCACCATCGAATTGACAAGTACTGTATTTCTGATTTAATTTTTTTTGGCCTGTTAGAATAGCATAGTTACTACATGCTAGTTTCTGAACCCAGCTGCATCACTTGGGTCATATCAACCTTACTTTGATTTTTCCAGTTCACATGGGGAAGTAGCTTTTGATAACTGGGTCAACAGGAGGACAAAGTTTAATTACAGTTCAGAGTGGTTTTGACCACGTGTTTCCTTCTTTCTGATGAAACCCAAATAAGATCAACAGGTCATATACTCTGCAGTATGGGCTCTACTGCTAACAGGAACAGTCAATTGCAAAGTGGTTTGGGCATTAAACAGATAGCTCATTTCCTGATACAAAAGTAGCTTTTGTAGAATTAAAATTTGCCACCAGGAAAAATTCAGCTTACAATTAGAAGCACTGAAATGAAATATTATCTTCATTGGTCCCAAGGCAGAATATGCTTAAGTTGAACTAAAGTCCAATAGTCTTCCAAGTGATCCAAAATGTTTTGTTCCGAAGCACTTCTATAATAACCTGCAACTGTTGATTGCAGTGCATTGTATGAGACAAACTAGAATGCCAACCTCCATTTTTTTCTTAATGTTTTTGTTTCCCTGACATAATTCAGTATGTTCTTTGTTTATACAACATGGGTGATGCAGTGTGGGAGCCACAGGATTCTGGAAAATGTATTTGAGCAGGAAATTCTGCAATATAATGAGCATCAGGTTGCTCAAAAGCAACATCCAAGATGCAAGGCACAATATTGGAAAAGCTGTATGTGACAAATTACTCTAAGAAAAGCATTTTTAAAATCAAGAACTATTTTTCAGGTAATATGCCTTGGTCCTGAAGTTATTCCCATGGTTATTATACAGCACAGCAATGCTCATTTGTTGTAAAGCCAAGTTCTGTTATCAATCACATCAAATTGACTTGTAGGGTTGCACTACCTTATCTAAACCCAGAATTTGGTCTCTGTACTTTCAGAAGAAGTTACAGCAAAATGTGTTTCACTTTCAGGAATGTCAAGCTGCTTTGTTTTGATGCAAATTTTTAGCATTTCTAGAACTGTGTTACAGTGCTGCTTTTCTTACTGCACTTGAGTCATTATTCTTTCCACTGTGGCTTACAAATAAAGCTATTTTCATAAATATCAATCCAGTGGTTTTTATTTCAGCACCAAGGAACTGAAATACAAACAGTTTTTTTAAACAAACCTCAATATATTTCTAAAAGAACAAAAAGAAAATCAATAAGAAGTGACTAAAAATTGCATAAAGATCTGACGCATATTTAACACGAGTAATTTTTCTCTCAGAAGGCAACATAAAATGAAATATTTCTTAAAAAAAAACAGGATTTTCTGAATATTTACTTAACTCTTGTTCCTGATGGCAGATTAAAAATTCTTCTGGCAACATCATATGATCAATTTGTAAGCTTATACTGCAGCACAGTACAATGAGGCTTTCCTCGCAATGTCAAGGTACCCAAAATTAAGCACGTGCACATACAGGAGGTACTTCTTAATCCAGAAGACCAACAAATCTTACATCACAGCATTTTATTTTGTTAAAGGGTCTAATTCCTGCATACAAACCGCTGACGTGTGCATGAAACCAGGCTTGGCCCAGCTGAGCTGCTGGAACTGATACACTGAAAAACAAAAAAACAGATAAACTTGATTTAGGTGATGAGACCCTAGATTGCCTAATCCAGAGGCAGGTGAGCTTTTGCCCTTGGCTGTAAGATGCAGATATTCCACATACAGGCCACCCCCCTCTTTACATTCAGCACACTTTTAAATGTCCCCCTCCCAGTGTCCCTAGATGTGTACCTTACCATGGGTAAGACCAGGCTAGTTAAGGGAAGACAAATGTTTTCTCCTAAATCTCTATCATAACCTTATCCTCTCAGACGACAGTAAGTCTCTCATCATTTCAACTGCTATCTTGTAAACTGTTGTCAGGGTCCAACTGGATAAAACTCAGTGTCAGAAATAATTGGTTCGTGATCCCCAGAGTGAAATTAAGACCAGATGAGGTCAAGTACCGCAATCGGTCAGTTTGTTTATTTTAAAAAGATAATTATTAAAGAAAAGATGGTTATTATAAAAAAAAATTATTATTAAAAAGATAGTGATAGGACAGATCAGAAAAAAGACAGAAATTAAGCAAGTATTCAGTGTGCAGAAGCAGTCACCACTGTGGATCTAGCAGCATCCCGAGGTTCTGTAGTATTCTTCAGTGGTGGGTGGCCCTCAGTGACAATTACTTTTTTCCCCTTTTATAATACATTAGGGGGAAGTATCTCTGTTCTTAAGGTCATGTACTGTACATTCCTGGTGGATCACATGCATCCAGTTTCACTGGTCTTGCAGCCAGATCTTCAATTGCACAGGTCTTCAACTGCAATCCTTGAGATAATGGGCAGAAATTCCTCACACCAATCCCTGAGATAATGGAAGGAGGAGTCTTATCTCAGCTTCGAGATAATGGACCTCAGCTTCTCACACCAATCTTTGAGGCAATGGATGGTGGAGTCTGATTTCAGCTCCTGTCTCTCACAACCGCCTTTTACTGCTACAGTTTAATAAGACAAGCATGGCAACTCAGCATGCATCGTTCTCCGAGGTTCCTTCCAACTCCAACTATTCTGTGATTGTTCATAGCACAAATGATGGCTTTCCTTGGGACTACCACGTTCCCTGTACACTCCGCTGACAAGACGAATTTACAGTGTAAACATGTGCAGAGATCTCACTGACAAAATAGGAAGAGGAAGCCTGCCATGTGATGAACCTATCGGGAAAGCTACTGCAGTCTCAGGCTGTTCCTTGCCCCTTCCAGAGGGATGTGGTTTCACTCCAGAGGATTGCATGCTTTTCAGAAGCTCGCTTCCCTTCCACAGTTTAAGGGCTGCAGAAGCAGACCCCAAACATTGGACAATTTATAAAAGTAACAATACTAATTTTTCATTGCTGGCAGGCAATTTCACGAAGCTACAGTCTGATAGACTGACTGAACACTGAATCAGTTGTGTGATTTAAAATAGGAGCCCAAACCCAGCCGGCAAGTCATAAAGTAAAAAAAAGTCTTTGGAAAGAGAACTGCAGTAAACTACTCTAATAAAGGACATCCCAATAGTTTTATGTTCAAAGAAGCCGTTAATGGTAAATAATACCATGTTTGAGAAGTCATGACACTGAAATAATTGTTTACGAAATTGCTATATACCATCAATATAGAAGAAAAGGAAAATCCACAGACATCCTGATTTTAAATCCTCTGCACAGCTGCCTGATCCAAAGGCTATGAAAGACTCATGGATCGGTGGTTATTAAGTGAGGTCACTTACAGTGCCCTACAGAAAGGGCAGTAAGGAAAACGAGACTGACAAATCCTACCCTAGGTGGAAAGAAAAAGCAAGCAAAAGAAAATCCCTCCGTTCTCACTCATGGAATTTTATGCTATCCCATATAATGACAAGCTTCTGCAGCACATGGATCAAAAATCCTAAAACCCTGGGTGTTACAAAATCACCAGGACAACTGCCAAGTGCCAGTTTCAAGGCTAAGACAAAATCCAGGGTGCTTTGGGATTCCAGTGTATAGTAAGCTGCGCTACAATAAATGGCACAACAGGTTAATATTTCATGTCTCCCGGACTAAGGCACTTTTTAATATGGGAGAGATGGAGCAAAAGGGAAGGGGCTGATCACCTCAGCTCCATAGCCTACCACAAGGCCAACATGAGAAGACACCACTGTAACCCCTCTGGGCTGGACTGCAGGAGTGCAAGAAAGTGACAGAGCAACCCATGGAACTGATGTGAAATGTAGACAATATTGGGATGAAAATATGTGGTGTTTGAGAGGACAAAGCAATACAGATCACATCTATCACCTTGAAGCAAAGCTAATTACAGCAATGAAGGTTTGCACACTCATTAACCTGTATCTTGCCCCTGCACTGATGGCACATTTTCAAAACAGACAATGTTGACATAAAAACTACATTACATTACATATGTACAGCACTTTTTTTACATTAACTTAGTTTGCACTGATTTTTATTAAGGTACAGTCTTTGCTTCAATTTTCTTTTTCTTGTAGTGTAAAACCCAGTTGGGCATTAAATATTCAGTCATAATCAAAGTTATGACTGAATGCGGTCTTTCATACTACAGCTGTGTACTGGGTCACACCATATCATAGGTGGAAAGAAGCTGTGTGGAGAAACCATAGCTATCAAGGGACACTGGCTGCATTCCCCAGGTGCTCTTACCTTGCACAGAAGCCAAAACCATTCTGTGCATTTGATGTTTGTCAGCTTGCGGTCTTCTGGTTTCTTCCTTCCAGCTTTTCGTTTGCTCTGTCAGTGGTCCCTGGGCAACAGATGGGCCAGGAACCACATGCTGTGGAAATGCACCAAGGCACTGATAGGTATAGCTCATGGTGTGCAAACAGAATCATAGAATAGTTTGGGTTGGAAGGGATCTTTAAAGGTCGTGTAGCCCAACCTCCCTGCCATGGGGAGGAGCATCTTCAAACAGACCGGGCTGTTCAGAGCCCTGTCCAACCTGTCCCTGAATGTTTCTAGGGATGGGACATCTACCACTTCTCTGGGGTAGCTGTTCCAGTGTTTCACCACTTTCATCATGAAAAAAATCTTCCTTATATCTGCCCTCTTTAAATTTAAACCTATTGCCCCTTGTCCTATCTCAACAGGCCCTACTAAAAAGTCTGTCCCCCTGCATGACTGGCTGCAAGACAAGGCAGAGATGGTGGCTGTCCCTTCATCCTTCAGCTCACTTTCCATAATCACTCCCCAATTCAATCCAAGCCTTCAGACCTCTAGACTTAGAAAAAAACAGCCAGCGCTGGAGAAGCAACAGTCAATTCTTTCATACTGGTGTTTCCTTTATTTTTAGTACTAACCAAGACCACCTTCTCTCCACGGACACACACGAAGCCCCTGGGTAAGAGCAGAGCACACCTCAGACTTCAATTTTATAGCAGAGAGCAGTGAGACAATGCCAACAAGCCTGTAAAGAACAGGCAGAAGTTGCTGTTGGACTGATCGCAGTCTCCACACTGTCATCTAGTGGATTTAGCAGTGATATCCAGAGAGAGCTCGGTTTAATACTTCACTGTAATTTCACTGGATATACTGCAGCTTAAGCGCTTCTTTTTCTTTTCCCGTGCAATTTCTGCCTTTTCTCACCCAGTTCTCTTAAGATTGCTCCTTTATGAATCCCCTTTTTACAATAACTGTATTCTCTTAATTTTAATCCCTTTTCCTTTGGTTTACTGTAATTCCCAGGCAGGCTAGTTCCCCACTGCCAGCCAGTGACCGCAGAATGTCTTCTCCTTTCTTTTAGGAAAGTATCTCTTTTCTTTACAGTAAGGTAGAAATAAGTTTATTGTCTGTGAAACACAGATTTACTATAGGTGGTGTAAGTGCCTTCTGATACCTCTCCAGGCTTCAAAGACTGCTCCATAGGCCAAGCACACTGTGTGTCTGTCTGTTTCTTCACATGGTGTCTCTGCCTGTCCAGCCTCCACCCCCCTACTGTTTGCAGGCTCCTACTCTGAGAAATTGCCAAATAAATTGAAGTACTACAGAAGTAGGGAGATTGTGACATACAACTATGCCAGTTATGTTTGCCTAAACCTAACAAGTATGTCACTGTGATAAACTCAGTATGCAAGTATGACAAATATTGGCGAAGTGGCGTTATTAACATGACAAGCACTCCCAAAATCCTGAATTCTCCCAGTTCAAGGTAGTCTGCAAGAGGCAGCTGTTGGTCCTTAGGGTCCACACTCATAAGGGGTGTCCCACTTTATGTGCCAAAGTGGCCTGGAGAAGATGTTTGCTTTTCTAGCTGTGGATTCCCAGACAGTGGAATCTTCAGTGCTGATCCTGTTCTGCTGAGCCTCTCTCTTGGTCTTCGATCTTGCCTTTTATCTTCTCAGCTTCAGTGACCTGTGACCTCTGTAATTCCTCATTTATACAGCTGGATTGTTCTTCATTCCTGTAGAGTCAGCTCTGAATCCATCGCAAAGGTAACCCATCATTCCGCCTGCATTCCGCAGCTGCATTCCTGAGGAGTCAGCTCCCCAGGCTCACCCAGAGATAACTGATCATCCTCACTCTGTAGCTGTTTTAACCACAGTGATTTTACATCAACTCTATGGTCTACCAGATGTTAAATCGGCAATTAGCTAAATATATTAATTCCCGGTCAGCAATTCTATTGCAGCTTTACAGTTACACTAAGTCAGTGATTTGGCCAGTCTCTCGTTTTGAAATGTCACTGCCCCATCTCAGCTTAAGAGTCTCTTTTCTGTAGCAAGGGTCTGTGACCCCTGCACTCTCTCCAGGTTTTCTCACAAAAACTGAGAGTGAAGGGAAAATGACTTGTCAGAAGTCGTAAAGGAACAACCTGAGGCCATTGACA
Organism: Pezoporus wallicus; assembly: GCF_028554395.1. Taxonomy (NCBI): domain Eukaryota; kingdom Metazoa; phylum Chordata; class Aves; order Psittaciformes; family Psittacidae; genus Pezoporus; species Pezoporus wallicus. The sequence continues at coordinate 6,273,253 of NW_026642179.1, read as the reverse complement.
TGCAACAGGAAGGGGGAGGAAGATTTTAAACACTGTTTAGTCTAACAGTTCGCAAACCACATGCTAATAGTCCAAACCAGCTCTTCTCTGTGCTTCTGCATTCACATCAGAGGCTCTATTGAAAACCTCTTGTATGAGTGCATTCTGAGATTATTTTTAATAAAAATCTCCAGTTTAATAACCATTTTAATGACCCTTTGCAAAAACAAAAATCACATGTGCATCTTATTAATCAAATAAGAAACCACTAGTATGCTATTACAGTGGTTTACCCTCCTTCTTCCCAGACTCTCTCTCTCACTGACATGGCCTAGAGTCAGAACCAAAGGGACGTCTCAGCCTGACTAAATCAAGGAGCCCTCCAAAAACATACCTACTTGCTAATTTCAAGTTTACTCATCAAGAAGTTGACTTCTCAGTCACTGATCTTTCAAAAGAGAAGCTGCAAGAAGTAAACTGGCACATTTTCAATCCACTTTGTGCTGTCCGTGAGTTGTATCCACATCACAATTAATCATGAATGTGTATAACAACCAAGAAAGAGTTACAAAGGAGACGGGGCTAACAGAAAGACAGCAGGGATTTCTGCTGAAAACCCAGGCAGACCTCTGGGGAGCTCCATATAGGAAACAGCACTTGCATCTATAGCATCCATACTTCTAGTCATCATTGACTATACATTTGTCCCTTCTCCTGTTCCTAATACACAGGCCAATAGAGCTCTCATCAAACCACTGCAGAACAACTCTCTGCAGTTGCTTATCTCTCTTGCAACAAAACATCCCAGGTGCACAGAAGAGCTAAAGGCCACTTGCACTAACCCAGCACAGAGTGCATCTCCACCAGACAGCGGTGGGACTTCTCACCTTACTCTGTTTTTTCTCCCTGGGAGCCTTTCTTTACATTGTGTGCGGAAACCTATAATCTCAGTGCCAAATTAATACATGTCAAAAGCATTCTGGGACTAGTGCTCACAAATAAACCTAGTACAAGTATCCTGAGGATACAGTCATTACTAAAAAGGTCTTTCATGTTTCTCATTATATTGGGGTAAAGCTCTTTCAAAATATGTCTATGTGAGACACAGCAGTGACTCAGTATATATATATATATATATATATCATAGATACACTCATGTATCATATATATACCCAGAATACACATAGCAGAGTATAAAGATGTCTTTCACCATTAGTAACACAAAATCAACAAAGATTATAGAGCCATTAAATCCTCAGAACTAACCTTAGCCATATCGATAAGAGAAGACTCGTTTTACTCATCGTTAGCTGAAGCAAACCACCAAGTTGAACTTTAACTAAACAATACCATACATATGTCAAGAAGGAACAAGACAATGGGTAAACAACATTCTTTACCTATCTAGCTCATTGAACTAGGAACCATTGTTCACAAGGTGCCTCTCCAGCTCAGTGAACTGGGAAACATTCCTCACAAAGTCAGAAGAGAGGCCAACCTAAGACCATAAAACAAAGATAACAAGAGAAGTTCAACCAAAGGTCAACAAAGATATGACCACCAGGGTCCCAAAGACCCTTGGGACCCTCACCCAAAATAAACTGCACGTGCTCTAGTGGGTAGTAACTGTGTTAATTAGTTCTGGGAAGAAAGGGAAGAAATTACAATATGCATAAAATTTCTGGGAATTATATGTATGAGATGGATGCTTATAAGCAAGAAACCTGTGAGAATCAGCATGAGGAGAAGCTATCCCCCATGCACCCAGTGCCATAATAAACAATGCCTGCTTCTTAATGCGACATTGGCATTAAGGAGTTTTATTCTCCTGACTTTGGGTGACAATATTTATAGTCACCTCCAAGTATTAAAGCTTATCCTATTTTTGTGCTTTAATTGAGCTGTCTTTCCATACTCTTTCTATAAGGAGTATCTTTTTGTCATAACACCTTAAAATTTATGGTTAGGGACTCATGCGTGTTTAAGTCGTGCCTGTAGATATTTAAGATCTGATGAGAGAAGAAACTTGCTTTGGATATACTTGTACATCAGAACGGGTTCAACCATAGTTAGCTGTATGAGATGCAGAGCAGAAATGCCGAGGAGCAACACCAGCCTTCCCTATGGAAAGCTTTCCTTGTTGGCTTGGCTGCCAAGCTGCCCATTCATATTGTAGTTGCTGGAGATGCCCACAGGTGTAGCAGACAGTAGCGGTTATGTTTGGTCCTTTACTATGCAGATCTGTGCCAAGCCAGCATGACCACGGTAAGAGGTTTGGTGTTAACATGCAATATTTGTACACTCATCCAGACAGCTTATTCTATGGAGCAGATGGTCTTCGGGATTTCTCTGCTGCTCCTGGTAGGTACTCCTTGTAGCCACAATACTGTTCCTTGCAGGTATTTTCCTCTGAGCAGCTGTCTGAATGGACAGTGGCCAATTTATCAGTCACAGCAATTTATCAAAGAAATTCCAATGTTGGCAAAATCACTATGAAGTTAATACACTGAAACTGCATAGAGTGGTTTAAAATAACAGCAACCTGCTGAATATGGCAGCATTGAACCCAAACTGCAAATTACATTAAAGTACATTTGTTTATGGAGCTTGACAAGCTACTTATGTATAATAGACATATCTCAAGGATAACTGCCACTGAACTAATTATTCCATGTCGATAAAATCAGGCAATTTTCCTTTTGTTAATAGGCCACAGAAAGCCAGTTGTGATAACGAAAACACCTGCATTTTTTTCTACCTGTATGATTTTTGCTGTCTTGCTGCTGTCTTAGTGTGTTGGTATTTGTTCATATTTGGAAAGAGATGATCTTTGCTGGTTTGCTGACACAGGCATTCCTATTACTGATATGATTGTTCCATTTGTCTTTTCCTCCTACACTAAGAACTTGTGCAGCAAGGAACATGAATCTCTTACACATTGTATTTATGGAGAGTTTTGCATTAGTTTCCTGCAAAGATATGCCAGATCCAGTTAGGATTCTGAAGACAACTCTTCAAAGTAAAATGCCTGTTCCAGCAGCTGATGAGCTGTTGTCATGGTCCTGCTAGTTTGTATTAGGAAAACTTCCATCCACCTACAGAGTGTGTCTGCTATGCACATCAAATATTTTGACATCTTTTTGGTTCTAATTAAATATCCTAGAAGATTCATTTGCTGTATTTGGGCCGCAATCTATCTCCTGCTGGGAGAGTATTCATTGTAGTTTTCATCCATATCCATTGTATTTATAGCCTGTTATTTCCTATCTATATTGTTCTATCTGTTCCTTGAAGTCCTCCTGAGAGAGCGCTATGGACTAAACAAGAACTTTCAGGTTTGTATTGGTACTGCTCTTTCTAATTCCTCATCTTCGAGTATGAACAAGCACCTCTCTATGCCAAACTTAATTTTAGCTCAGTTTAAAGGTGAATCCTGTAATAAATTTTCCTTGCCTAGCCTTTTATATTTTTTCCAGCAACACTTCATCTTTTTCCTGCAGTGCCCAAGATTCAGGACAGTCCCTAAAGCACAAGAGACATACAGTTTTTAGTCAGTGTAATAAAATCATTAAAGAATCAGACAGGCAGAAAAGTACTGTAAGCAGTGAGATTAACAAAGTGCATCCAACGTCTCCAAAGACATGTTTCCCCAATGCTTCAATCAGCAACCTCTCTACAGTGTTCCCTGACCCATATATTCCGTGGCACAAATGCAGCATCCTAACCTCATACCACATAATTTCCTGGTAGCTTAGAAGTCAGCATCTCTTGTGGCTAACTGGGAACCACATCTATGCTGATTTGTGGGCTAACCTGAGATCTGAGTTCTCCTTGCCTTTACCACAGTGTTGGTGGAAGGAAGGACTCATCATTTTTCTTATCTCAAACCAGCCATCAATGTTATCTCCTATGGGTTTTGCCTGATACTGGTCAACAGAGCCCAAAGTTACCAGGTAGGAGCACAGTGACAGGCTAATTTCATTCTGAAGAATATCTAGTGGGACGTAAAGGAAAGGCACTATGGGCCAATTGACATACAGAGTATTTTTTTACTTCTTATTAACTGTACCTCCACATTTTGATCTAAAGACCATCTCCAGTGGTGATTTCCTACGGGATTATTTTGTTGCAAGGATTATAGTTTCTGGTTTTCAGTTTGTAGTCTATTGAACAAGTGTTGATATGGCAGAGGGACTTTATTTTTAATTTTAAAGAAGAATGCTATTTATGACTTTATTTTTAATTTTATTTTTAAGAAGAATGCTATTTATGACTTTAGTAATAGCAATCATGACTGGAAAAAAGAGGATAGTCCCCCAGGGACATGAGAGGGCTTGAGATAAGTGACGGTGCAGGCTTCAGTTTACAGTCCTAACACACTTTCAGACATGGGTTTGTTTCGCATGCACTTGAATTGTTAGTGCCATAGCAATGTAAACTGAAACAGAATGAGGAAACCTTGGTCATTTTACACAAAGGTGTCAAATATTACATTTTAAGACTAAAATAATTTTATGAATCATCTAAGCCAGCTTTATAAGATCATACAAACAATGCTCCTCAGTGAGCACCACTGGAGAAACACAAGGAGTGATTTGAACTAATCAGTACTGCAAAACATGTATGCCTGTAGCAACATTACAGAAAACATACCTTGGCAATGTCCATCATCACCCTGTATGAATGTCTTTCACTTTGTGTCATGATATAACTGTAAATGTAGAAATCTTTCTCTTCCTACTGCTCATTAAATGAAAACACTGAGGTGAATTTTACCTTTGACATTGAAGACTACAAGGCTTGCATTCATTTGAAACTTCAACAGACACCAGTTTCTATCATCACAGCCTTAATGATAAGAAAGTGCCCTCCTCACAGAGTCTTAGCACTGGAACTGAGGTGCTTGCAGAGAACCACATGGAACTTCATTTTCCCATGACAAGTGTCATACCTTTGGACCAGTCATTGGTCTGCTGGTGGAAGGAGGTGAGTGAGTGTCTTTGCATCACTTCTTGGTTCAAGTTTTTTTTTCTCCTCTTCTTCACTTACTAAGCTGTCTCTGTCTCAGTTCATGACTTTTCTTGCTTTTGATCCTTCTATTCTCTCCCCCATCCCACCAGGAGCGAGGTGTGGAGCAAACAAGCGGCTGATGCACTTTAGCTGGGACAACCCACCACAGATTACCAAACTTTAACCGCCTTACCTGAAATGCCATATGAAAAGAACTTAGCTCTAGGTTATTTTTAAAGTTACTTCGGAAACTTAAGAAAATGCTAGAAAAACTGTGCTCATTCCCTGGGAAATTTCAGCAACTTTCTATTGGCAGTGAAGAGCTGAAAACCTGGACCATGGGTTCCTAGTGTGGGTCTGTGCCTTTTGATCTCCCCTAGAACAACCACTACCACCACCCCATGCCCCCCCCCCCCCCCCCCCGAAAAAAAGGGGGCAAGCAAACAAAATCAGAGCACCCTAGCCTAGATAATCTGTTTGCATGTGCTTAAAGAAACTTGCTGAGATTCAGAGCTAAGTACTCCAAAGCTCCCACTTGGGCATGCTTCAGCCCAAGCCTGCAGGGAGGAAGCAAAGATTCTCAGTTGCTTTTCTTAGCAACTAGAAGATGTTACAGTTATGAGCACAAGAGCTGGAAGCACAGAACATTTTCCCCCTGTAGTCTTAATACTAATGATGAACAGACAGTAAATGAAGTAAAAATAAAAAGCTCCCTGTCTTACATGCAGAAAAGTAAACATGAGGTAGGCTTCTCATGGTTGAGCTGGTAGCACTGGAGCTAGAGTCCAGGAAAAGTTTCAAGACAGTGAGCTTTGCTTGGATGAAAACATTCTGGGGGCCTGCAAGCAGAGGGAGACAAGATGGAGCCCAGGAAGATGAGAAGAGAAAAAGATCTTAAAAGACAAGGCTGCAGTGGCAACCTTGCAAATTCAACAAAAAGTCCCAGGAGGAATAAAAAAGTGAGGAGGAAGGCAAGGTTTCCAACAGGAAGGGCAAAGTACATCTGGGAAGGCAGAGAGACAAGGACTGAGACAGAGAAGTAGTTAAGTGTAGCCACTACATCAAAGTTTAAAGGAAGACTCTATTCTAGAAACCTGGAAGACCAAGTTTCTAGAATAAAGGCTCTAGTCTAGATTATAACTCACCTGTCTGCCACCAAGAAAATCACTTCTGATTGGAAGCAGGCCACACACCTGTCTAGGGCTCAGCTAATGGGGCAGCAGTAAGAAAAAAGATGACTTGTGACACCTGGAAAAGAAAGTAGTGGCAACACCAAATGTGGCGGTAATGTTTTTGAAGTTCCCAGCACCTTATAACACATGTTTTCCTGCATGCTTTTTTCCTTGACTACTGGCTCTATTCTCAGTTTTCAAGGACTCCATCCCTGTATGACTGGACACATGGTAAGAGAGTAGGTATGATATACATGTCATGACAATTATGTTAAGTAAATGGCCACTGACTTTATGGCTTGTGTGTTCATATCTGGTCAAAGGAAGCAACAAGTGGTTAACGATGTCAAATTTGTTATCTTGCTGTTACAGACTTCCATTCTACTGACTATCTTGAACATCACTTCACTAGATGTTTATGGCAGGGGCTCCTTATCAGGTCCTGGAGATGTGAGCTGTTTCCACACAGGCATTGCTGCCTGAAGCCAAAGACAAACATCTGCTGGACAGGCTATCTTTTGGGGCCATGGCCTCATCACACCATTAGAAACCAGCTCTTGTGACGATCTCTATTTTCACCTGTTGAAAGTGAGCAAAAGAAAGCATTTTTGGGAGACACTCTGTGTGCCTTTCCTGAACTTCCACAGAAAGCTACTTCTGGGTTTTCTGAGGACCCCACTTCTCCATGCAAATCTGCAAAGGTTCACTACATCCCATTCTCCAGTTCATTAACGAAGATGGTGAACAGTGACAGCCCCTGAATGAATCGCTGAAGAAGGCAACAGTAATCAGATGCCAGCTGGACTTTGTACCACTGCTCACAGATGGCATCCCTCCAAGCCCAGCTGGTCAGCTAATTATCCATTCACAGTGTAAGTCACTTATGCAAACCATCTCTCTCCAATCTGGCTACAACAATACTACAGGAAAAGATGTCCAAAGCCTTGTTAAAGGTAAATAATAGTTTTTACAGTCCCCTTGTCCACAGAATCTGTCATCTCATCATAAAAGGCCATCAGGTTGGCCAGGTGTGATTCACCCTTCATAAAACCTCACTGAGCGTCCCAAATTACCTTATTCTTACTGTGCTTGGTTAGTCATGGCTTCAAGGATTGTTATACAATCTTCCCAAAAAAAGGGGTCCGGCTGCCTGACCAGTCTCTTGTAGTCCCATGGGACAACACCTTGTCTTTGAAAATGAGTGGCAAACAACATTTACCTTTTCACACTTACCAGGAACCTTCTTGGAGGAAAAAGGCAGAAGCGATAGAAGCGGTAGCTCTTCCTGCTGACACAGAAAGACTTCTGGAAGAGGAAGAAGACAGACACTAACAGGATAGGATGTTGCACACCCACATCCTACAGTTCTGTACCTGTCACGGCTCCCTAAGGGCTAGGGGCCAGAAGCTAAGGTAGACACCACAACTGGCAAAGCACGGACCTCACCAGCCAAAGCCTCAACCCCACAGCATGCAAGCAAGGCAAGTACAAAAGGGATGGCAACCAGCTTCAAGACAGAGTCCAGATCACCAGACAAGCTTGTAGTGATGAAGGAGGGACAATGTGAAGCCAGGAAGTCAATCTGCACACCAGGATCAGATCCAGTGATGGTAACCAAGGTTAGACATAGTCACAATTGACAAGCAGCTTCATAGTAATAACATAATCTGAGTGCAGGCAAGAAGATTGTCTATGCATCAGGGTCTGGATCACTGGGCAATTTCCTGCACACAGGTATGCAACAGAGCTAGAAACAGGTAAAGCTTGAACATCACTCAGACAGGGACTGAAGCCCCGGCCTAATATTAAATGGAGTTCCTGAGCTTATGATCAGGGTTGTGGGTGGACGTCTCACATATGATCAGGACCATTAAGACCTATTATTTCTCTCAGAGCCACGACAGGTTCCATGGTTTTGTCGTGGACAAGTCAGGCACTTCGCCTGTAAGAGAGAAGATATACTTTATTAATATAACAAAATTCAGTGGTAAATGTGACAGGGGTTTAATAAGACTTGATAGCAAAGTTCATTTGATCATTTACTGCATAGATGACAGGCTTACATAGAACTGTGAGGGAAATCCTCCCATTGAGTCATGAAGTTCAGAGAGGACCCCTTGCTCCCTAACCTCCTTCTCAAAGAGGTGGTTAGGGGTGGCTGGATCCATTAACTAGTCCCAAACTTGGCCAACTGTTGGTATCTAAAGGAATATATATATATACATATGCACAATCAATCTAGTCAAGATTTCAAATAGCACACTTTTAATCACTGTCACGGGAGCCCACAAAATGACTGAGGTAGGTTACAAGACTCAAAATTTATTCTAATCGAAAAATCATTAAATATACCAACATTAGTAAACTACAGGTTCTAGATGACAAGTGGAATCAAATACAACTGATTTAAGCTTAAGTTTTAAAGGGAATTATGCATTTCACTCAGCAGTCAAGATGAGGTCTCTCAGCCTTGAGGAGTTAACTCAGGGGGAGTCCTGACCAAAGGACTTGACTGCAGATGCACTGCTCCAGGGAGGACGAACTCAACTCTTGTCCTCCAGCAGGACTCCATTTATACTCCAGTAAAATCTGATCTGTGGTCAGAAATAAGGTCTGAGGGTTCTTGGCTTTCAAAGCGTGGGCCTAGCAACACCCCCTTGTGCAAGCCTGTTGTAAGCAGAATCAGCAGATTTCGTGGTTACCCAAGCCAGCCCAGAGTCAGTGGATATATGCTAGAACTATCAGATATATATTTATATTTCAACAGAGATGAGAGTAAGCAGAGTATTTATTAGCAAGTGTTGCAGCTCAATGATCCTTCCATCAGGGTGGATGAGCTGTCACAGGTTTGTACAAAGTACCCCAGTGGTGACATTCATGTTACAAACTCTTTCAAGTACAGGCAACACACAACAGCGGGCACACATCGCATGCATGATGGCTACCTTCACTGATAGTGAATGCCCTCATGCTTACGTTTGCCAGTTCATTTCAAGCAACATAGCACTAGTGTTTTCACAGTACTACATCTAGGTGGATATCAGTATCTTGCCTGTCCAAGGCCAAGGGCCTGCTATAGTATCATGGCTTCAGCCAGCACCATAAGAAGCAGGAGAAATGGCAACTGAGTAAGAGCATCTGGCACAGTCCTCTTAATAAGTAGGTGCATGCAGCAATTACCCATGTAAGCATAGCACAGGCCACAGGCCAGTATTAAGTGCACAGTACTTTAAGTGCAAAGGTTTACAGAAGACCTACTGAGCCATCATGTGAACCAAGCAGAAAGAATGTGGCCAACCTATCCCAAAGATCCTAGCCATACCAAGGAAATGTAGACATAAGTCACCACGTAAACAAGGTCACAGAACCAAGATTCACTCCTTGGTATGAGAGAGGAAGAAGATGTAGTTGTATCCACTGGGACTCAGATCTGGCAGTCACACCTACTGGGTGCACAGAGTCAGTGAGCAAACTTCTCCAAATATTTAGAATGTAACTGTCATGGGTCAATGGACTGAATGATTTCCTATTAAAAAGAATTCACTCAAGCATTTAAGTCAGCTTCATCTATCATTATGCAGAACAAAATCCAAAATAAATTCTTGATGGGAACTAGATATCCTTTGTACCGGGTACACTTAAGGCTACAGTGAATCCTTAATGCAGGCAGTATAATACAGGTGCTCAGCTCCAAGAGAATGGAAAATAAAACCTTCTCAGAGTTGCCAATATTATTATAAAATCCTCCAGTGACAACGTGCCCCCATGACTTACAGTTGGGCATTCAGCCAGAAGAAAAATATATGTATGTATGTATGTTAAAAAATTAGGACTGCTGTGCCAGACAGGAAGGGAGTAAAAACATCATGAATAGTTCCCTATTTTGAAAGGAGATCCATGATGGGAGCACTTCTGTCTCCCAAAAAAGCCAATTTATAATTCAGCATACTGGCAGAGCTAGGGAATTACAATGTTATGTTCCACCAGGTAATAAAAAAGAAGATGCTGAAGGGAACAACATTCCTGATGAGTTCTCCAAAGTATAAGTACGTGCTGTTAGGACTGTTAGAAGAACATTAGAAAAAGCCGAGAGTCAAGTCCAGTTCTCACTTGCAACTATGAAACCTTTTAAGAAGAAAGCTGCTTTTCATCTACAGGAATATCTTCAATGCCCGTAAAACTAACTGCAATAAATACAGCTTCATACATTTAAATTAAAAAAGAGACAAGGCACAGCCCATAGCCTTCAAAAGTTTATTTCAAGTATAAAAATTATTCAACTAAGTATCTACAGAGTTTTTACTTTCAGTATAAAGGTTTTAACAGATAGAATCAAGTAGCAAATTTCTGAAAAAATATGATGCAACTAAAAATTCCGAACAATAGTGACAAGGCACTTAACAAAAGATACCCAGCAACAAATATAACTGTTATGTCACAGTTAACATGTAGTCAAATGTTATCTTTAGTCAAAAGTTATCTGTACTCAAAGGTTATCTAACACTTTAGAAGCAAAGAAATTATTTACAGTCCGGTTAAACTGAGCAACATAGTCCGGACAAGAGTGAATTCAAACTCCCTGCACTTTAACAATTCACTTTTCTTTCAAGTGTAAAGAAAGCAGAGAGAGAAAAAACAAGAGAAGTCAGCTATGAATTTACAGCATGTGTTCAGGTGAAGTTCACTTCATTCAAGTTCCACAAAAAGAAGTGTAAGGAAACTGGGTAGCAGCATATATATCTCATTGTATCCCCAGTATGTATATTTGATATGAGGGATTTACATTTGTTTAATAGTTCAAACTATTATGCCCAGTTAAAGAAAACAAGTCTCAAAAACAGAAAGCCTTGTTAGAAGAACAACAATCATATTTGTAGGAAATAGAGGTGTAATGCTTGGGAATCCACTGCAATCCCTTTCCTGTAGGAATATTTTCCCACTACCAGCAAAGGAACAGACCACAAACAAAAGGTTTCCAGAATCAGAAACAAACCCAGACTATGGTAATGTAAATGCGTTTGAGGATTTTTGGTCAAGATTCGACTGAATTCCATATCTTAAAAAAAAAAAAAAATAATCAAACATGCCAAGAAGAAACAAGACATCTAACGATGGCATTTTCAGCACTAAAACATATCTATGCAATAAATACAGAATAAGATCTCATTCGTTCACAGATATGAGGCAAATAAGGGGGGAATTTCCAACACCTCTTTTTTTCTTTTCCCCCACAATTATTCAGAAATATAAAGTAAACAGAAAAAAGCATTTTACTCTTGCCTTTTTTATTCCCTAGTGATAGACTGTTATGTTACATGAGTGCTATCAAGGCTTCTGCATCTTTTTTTCCAGATACATCTTCTTGTAGGTCTGAAACATCTCTTTTGAGTCTTTGACTGGGTTGCGGAGAGCCTCGCCATCTCCATCCAGGATCTGCATAGCTGTATCAAGTGGAATACTGCCCTCAGCTGAAAGACAAGATAGAAAAGCAAGTTAAAACAAAAATCTCAGAGTCTCAAGTACGTGTGGTACTTAGGTCACTGACTGTCAAAAAGGATGTCACAAACTTCCTTCTTAAAGCACCATTCACCTCAGATTTAAATCAATCTCTAATATACCTTTAAGCACCAAATCACCATTTGAGTGTCTTCATAAAAGACATTTCTAAAGAACATTAAGAAAGGTGTGAATGAAAATGTGCATTTGCGAAAGTAAGAGAAGAAACAAGAGAAAAGAATAAAAGAATGGCAGACACCAATAGCCAAGGACACAAACAACAGCAATAAAGACATAAAGGCTGCAAAATGCATCAAGATCACAAGAAAGATAACCAGTCAGCAGAGGACTTGCATGCTGATAAGAAGAGGATGGCAACAAGTTTACAGCATGCTGAGTTCGTCATTTCACTTTCTGTTAGACCATGAGCAAAACAAGACTAAAGATGGAAAGATACCTAAACCAAAAAACAAAACAAAAACCGAGAGAACAAAGAACAAGGACAGCAGGGAGCAACCTCAGCCACAACTTTGAAATGATGGAACAACCAAGATCCAAAGATGAAAAATGCCATTGTTTAACTATTGACTTCTAAAGGGTACAAAAGACAATCCAAAAAACTAACTGGCCAATTAAGAGAAACAAAGAGATAAAGTAATGGCACCACTTTTCCTCTGTGTAGTCATCCAGACTACTGGGACACACAGGTCCTGGCATTTGTGAGCACGGATGTATGTGCAGAGAGTCAACTTGCTGTGAAAGCCAAATAAGGCTAAAAAAAAAATCATTTTCTGTTTTTTACAGTGTCACACTACATTTTGTTATGTCATTTCCTACATCTTAATGGGGGGAAAGCTACGTTGGTCTTTACCTACAGTTTAAAACTGTACTTGAACCTTGTCACCAGTGCTACCCCAAATTCAACTGGGCACGTGCATGCAGGAAAATTCCATCTCCAATAACATATTCTCATGGCAATAGAAATCTCCACAAATCTTAAACTATGTTGATTCAACAGTAGCCATTTCAGCAGCAGAGGTAGTAAAGAACAGTAAATAAAGCTAAAATACTTTATTAAGATTTGCTACCGTAAAGAAACATTTAAAACCAAGCAATGAGAATTTATTTAACTCATATTTCAAAATAGATAATCAGAAGTCGTTTCACCTGTACAAATCTCTTCCAGCTTTATTTGCTTCACTGGATCACATTTTAACCAATCTTCTCTTTTACTCTTGACACCTTAAGAGAAAATTTAAAGCATATTTTTCAGGTTCCTATATTTTTCAGGTTCCTGTATCATAAGTTTTGGTTTCTATTCAGCATCAAATTTTAACGCATATACTAGCAAATGCAAAAGGCAGTTTCCTTTGGGAGTGAGAATGACTGCAAAGGCTGGCATATACCATTTAAGACTTGGTTTTACTTCAAAACAAATACAGCATTTGACACAAGTATGCTTCACAATGCACCATGTGAAATGTTGAAAGATTTGGGCTAGGGAAGGATGAAAGAAAGGTAGCCTACAGCAAAGATGGCAAAGGTTATGGAGACTGTGTACAGGGTATTTCTGGCCCAAGCCCTCTCTTCCTCAGTGCTGCAGAAGAACTCTCCCTCTGCTGCCTACCAAGCCAGATTTATAAACAACCAGGTGAATGCCAAGTACAGATCTGTTCACCTTTTGTAACTATGCTGAGGGAATCTGCCTTCTACAAACAAGCCAACCCATTTTCTACAAGTAGGTCAGAAAGCCTCCCTGCAGTTACTTGAAATTGCTGTGCTCTGAACAACCCTAACTTTATTCTGCAAAACTTTAGGAAAAAGAATAAAACATTGAATTCAAAGAAAAGTCTCATGTTCTTTTTCTGTTTAACACACAGCTACAGTCTGTCAAAAAATCTAGCTAAGCTATTTCAACCTTCAGCTTGTAGAGCCCCAAGTTTTCACTGTCTGTAGTTTTGTGTAAGGTGAATTTTAACAGAAGCAATACTTTTTACTTGCAAATTAGTTTACTTACAAATCAATAAACGAGATAGCATCATACCTGCCACAATGGCTTTCTCTCTTTCCAGGGAATTCTTTGCAGCTGATCTTTCTTCATCAGTGGTTGGATTTCTGAACAGTATCTCTGGATACAGCTTAAATTCTAGTATGTCCAGGTTGCATGACTTCTCAACTTCTGAGACAGAAGCACCTCTTTTCACACCACTGTTTTGGGACACTTTGTGCTTCAGATGCCAGGTGGGTCTGACAGGCGATGTCTCTAATTTTGTCAGATATATGCGTTCCTGTGTTGTACGCCTAAATGCAACTCTGTTCAGGTAGTGTTTTTTTGGTTCCTTTTGAAGATGTATTTTTAATCTGTTATTTTTTCTATTTAAGTATAGCACGTTTTTATCAGGAAACATTTTCTCACAGCACTTGTCTTTGTTTTGACCATCGAGATGTCTCTCTTTGGTAGAAAAGTAGGTTTTAGAGATGGTAGAAGATAGAGCCCTTTTTCTCTGTCGTTTAAGCACAGAACAATCTGCTAATGCGCTCTTCGGTTTCCTGCCATTTTCTCCATTCAATTTTTTAGCTTTGTCAGTATTTATCATGTGATTATATGAAAGCTGCTCAGATTTCTCTGCTTCAGATTGCTTCAGTCTTTCTTCTTCCGCCTTTGTTTTTTTAGGTTTTCTGTTCCCAATCACATTTTGCTTCCTCTTCCGTTTGTGTGACTGCTCCTGTGAAGGAAAAAGTTTCATAGATTCCTGTTGAGAATATTTGGCGCTTCTTACGTCTACAGTGCCAAAATTTGGGAGCTTTATAGCATCAGCACGACAACTATTCTGCTTTTTATGTTTTACTCCTGCTGATAACTTGGCATTTTCTTCGATGTTAACTTCTACATCTTGCCCAAGTACCTGCTTTTGTTTCCCACAGTTCTGTTCTTCAGCTGTGTTCTCATCAGAGGTTTTAATGTTTTGTCCTTGATTAATTTCATCATGCTTAATTTCAACAGCTTCTGACTTTATAAATTTGTGAACATCCTGATTGGATTTCATGGCTAAATGCGTTTTAGTCTTATCTTTTGAAAGGGACTCCATTTTGATAAGTCTCTTTCCGGATAACTTTGTTGCGTTATCACCATCCATACAATCAGCTGTTTTCTCTGACAACTCTTCTGAAGTTGTCTTATGTTCTTTTTTATCAGAATTCAATTCATTGCCTAACAATGGGGTTTCTCTGTCTATCTGCAGCTCTTCCTTCCAGCTGCTGCTTTTAAATTTATCAATTTCCTGGTTTTCACAGGAAGTAAGCGATCCAATTTTTTCCTGTTGTGTTGTAAGCGGTTTGCATTCATCATCCACCTTTAGCCTAACATTTTCGTTCATTACAGAGGTGGATCTGCAAATATCTTCATTTTTGCTAACACTGTTTGGGATATTTTCAGAAAATGGCAGGTTTCCCTCTGCAGAGATGTCTTTTATTATAGCATCAGATTTGCTGTCATTTTCTTGTCCCTCTACAGAGCTAGTATTTACCGCTTTTGAAAGTTGATCATTTTTCTCTGAAACACACATTTCAGGTTTACAAGGGTATTGTGGTATTTTAGGTACTTCACACAGCAAACTCATTACAGAACAGTCTTTTTTTTTTTCCCTGGGCTTGGAAATTTTTTGTGTTTTGTTTGCCTCCTCACATAGACTCTGACCAGGCAGAATACTGCCTTCAAGGCTCTTCTTCTCAGCTGAAGCTTTTTCTGACTGTTGACTCGCCACTCCCTTGCCATCGCTAGAGGAATTCAGGTTGTGTTCAGGAAATAGTTCTTGGTTTTGATTAGAGCTCAACACTACAATTTTCATTACATCTACTGGGTCCTTCAAATGAGAATGCTTGTCACAAATTTGATTCTCTTTTTGAGGCTGATTCTTTATCCGCTCAGCCACAGAATCATTTTTTACTGGTTCCTTCATCAGCACACTACCACCTTCAATGCCATATGGAAACTCTTTCACTAGTTCAGACAGCTGATTGTTTAGGCATTTAACAGGCTGTGGTCCAAAAAGGTTCATCTCTTCTACTGTACTATTTTTACTGGATATGTAATTTTCTTTAACGTTGTCTCTTGGAACACTGATTGCATTCCTTTCAGCAGCTACATTGATTGAGAAGTCCAATGAATTTTTAGCTAACTCCCGGTTTATACTAGCAAGAATTTCAAAGTCATTTTCAGGATGCTTTAAAGATGCATTGAATGACTTACTTTTCTTTGAGGTAGAAATTGTTTTAAGAGGACTGCCACTGCTTTCTTTCTCCAAAAGACTAGTTGTGATACCATCCAAAGTCTTAACTGCTCTACTCATGCAGCTTGATGAATCTTGCAACATCTTTTGTGGCAAGGTCTCTGCCTGGACAGCATTACTGCTTAGCTCATTCCTACACAAGTCCAGCTGTTGTTCCTTTTGCCTTGGATCAGATGTATTTTGTTCTGATGAGGTACCATTTAATGCTTGTGTCTCAGGGACTGACCTGAAGATACTTGCTATTTGTGGATTATAAAATGTATCACCTTCAACAAGAGTACATACACTAGAAATACAAAACATCTGTTCTTCCAACACAACTATGGATTTATTTCCTGCCTTTAACACAGCTTGCTTGTCTTTACGGTCTCTTACATCTACTTGAAAGATTTTACTAGAAAAATTTAAGCCATTTTTGTCCTTTTCTTGAAAGCTGTATGTGGTTCCTGAGTCAATCACTGGACAGGTTTTACCTGCAGATGTGGGGCATTTGTCGGCCTGCTCACTCTGTGCTCTCTGCTCAGAGAGTACTAAAGGTGAAACAACTGCAACCTGGGGTTCAAAACCTTTTATCAAATTGCTACTTAGTGTATCAGGTTTTTGTCCTACAGAAGCTGTTGTTATAGGCAAAGCTGCTTCATCTGTACTAACCGGAACATTATTTTGTTCTCTATTTTTTGTGTTTTGGCTGTAAGATGAAATCTGATTTGCTGTGGGGCTTTCACTTGACTGGCTATTTTGCACCCTTACAGATTCTGACAGATGCTTTCTCAATGAGCCCAGGCACGTAGTCAGCTCTTCCACAGAGCAACTATCATCACTCTGTTTAAAAGATGCATTTCCAGTAAGTGGTGTTTTTTTCTGATCTACATCACTCTGCAATTTAGCTTCACCAGATTTAGTTGTTTCTGATACAGGAATCACTCCTGTATTACTCATGTGAACCTTGGACACCTGCTCACCTTGCAAACTTTCTACCTTCACATTAGTGTCTTTTTGTAAGCTTCCATCTGAGACAGATGAATCTACCTGTGTTTTTTCACTACACGGGGTACTTGTCAGTATTTTACCAAAAGCAGCACCAATTGTCTCCTCTGTCAATACATCTGTGCTGCTCAGTAAAACATGAAGAAGTGATGCGTTCCTGGAGTTAGCTGGCACTTTCTTTGATGCAGTTTTGACATATTTATCCACCTGACTGGAACACGAAGCATTGTTCAAAGATGTCACAGGTTTTTGAGAAGAGGCCAAGGCATATGTGTCCCTTTGTTTTGAGATGGGAGTGCTCTCAGAATTATATAACTGGGCTGAGAGTTTGCTCTGAGAAGGAACAGAAGTGGAGCTTGATGAAAGGCTTCTCTGCTCTACCTCAGGGTTACTTTGAGTCACCTGTAATCCTCTGTTGTCAGCACTGGCTGCATTTTTGTCGTTTATTTCTTCAAGTGAAGAGTTAAGTATTGGACACGCCGTCCTCACTGTTTCAGGTGGGGAAGGTGGTACATCTTGGTTGGGCATCTGTGGAAGGAAATTACTAAGAGCAGCATAATAACTTGGAGGAGGAAACGGGGGAACACTTTCGTCACGTTCTGAACCTTCTAAGAGTCTTCTTTTATACCGATGTATCCTTTCAAGCAGGACATATTTTTTTTTAATAGTGAGAAGTTTTTGAGCTTCCTGATCTAGTCTGTCCTTTGCAGTTGTTCTTCCTTGTGCTGCTGCTGAAAACAACTGAGAATTAACAGGCCCATTCATTAAACTACTAGCCTGGCCTTCTTGAGCTGAAGCAGGATCACTCAGTGGCTTTGAAGCAGCCATTGAACAAAAAGTTTCCATTTCTTGCACATTACACAGTTCTTTGGAAACGCCACGGGATGGCACAGACATTTCATTAAAAGGCTGACTTGCTGTCATGTTTCCACTTGAATTACACACATTCCTAACTGACTGACTGACATCTCCAGATTGCTGTTTCTGACAGTGTTGCTGACCACTGTTAAAACCAGAAGCATTTTTTGGATCTGATAGGCGCTGCAGTTGGCTACGGCTGTATCCATTAGGCACATTTTGACCTGCCTGTGGTACACCCATTGAAGATTGTGCTGCAGCACTTGAATCACAATTGGCAGGCAACAAAGGTAGTGCAGAACATCCACTAGGAGCTTCTGATCCCATCTGACTCGGTCGACAGTGTAGCAGCTGTACATTTGGTTCAGTATTCTCATTCAGGGAGTTTAAAACTTTAAACTGAGTGTTGGGATGATATATTTTGTTTTGGACACGTTGCCCAGATGTACCAAGAGACATAGAATTATTCTGGGAATTAATGTGACTTTGATATAACATTGGAGTTCTCATAGAATTATGCGGTTGTATTTGTGGCTGCACAGCATAGCTGCTTGTGCTGGCGTACTGAAATTCCCAATGTACATTCCTCACATTATTTCCAGCATTGCTTTCAGAAGACATGGGAGGTAAATCACTGCGGGAATAAAAGTAGGCATCAGACTTTGGCAAAGAAGTCTGAGTCATCTCCGCCCACATACGTGATGTTGGACTGGGAGGTTTCTGAGTTACTGGTACGCAGCACAGTGGACGTCGATCAACTGAGACAGATGCTCCTGGTAAGACCCGATCTGAAGTTTTGAATCGTTCAGCATTTACAAGAAGGAAGGCAGCATTGCTAGTTGGCTGATACACTACTTGGTTATTTCCAGCATAAGTGCACGCATTGTTAGAGGAATAGGCATTTGTCTGAGGAAAAACATGTGTATTAGAAAGCAACTGATTGTAACATGTTTCTTCACTTCGCAGGTGGTTCTTTGCATCAGCATTCTGGAGTGGCCTTATATTCCAGTCCATCTTTTCTTGATTTCTTCCAGCCAAAAACCGAAATGCTAATAAAAAAAAATATAGAAAGAGTAATAAATAATCAAGCCTTAACCTTTTGATCAAAACTTATTTCACTTGCCAATGATTCAGAATGCATTACAAACAGAATTGTTGAACTTACAGTGTTAGAAGACCATTGGCACACGCTTAAGGGCTGAGCATAAGAATCACCTACAGAATATAATACAGGTCAGTTTTCAGACAAGAAAACCAACTTCAATTGTACCTTCAAATAGAATCATAAAATGGTTTGGCTTGGAAAGGACCTTAAGATCATTTAGTTCCAACCCCCTGCCATGGGCAGGGATGCCTCACACTAGATCATGTCACTCAAGGCTCTGTCCAACCAGGCCTTGAACACTGCCAGGGATGAAGCATTTACCACGTCTTTGGGCAACCTGTTACGGTGCCTCACCACCTTCACAGTGAAGAGCTTCTTCCTTACAACTAACCTGAACTTTCCCCGTTACTCCTTGTCCTATCGCTACAGTCCCTGATGAAGAGTCCCTTTATGGCTTCCAATTCAACAAAAGGAGAAAATTAATCCGGGTAAAGATCTCCCATTATGAGGCCCGCTTATTTTTATTTCACATGCCATTTGTTCTTCCCTGACACTGTGGGCAGTTACTAATTTTTGAGAAACACAACTCTGACTTTAGTTAACAGCACAGGTAGCCTCAAGCAAACCACCCCTGATTCTGTTTGGTAACATGAACTTATTAAGCCATCAAAAAAAAGGCATGAAGCACAGAGATGACATCAACACCTCCGCTACTGCAGTAATTACACCTCCAGAAGGTGACAAAGTCACAAATCTCTAACTCTTCATGTGTTATACTCCAGAATTTATAGATTACCAACAAGCCCAACAGCTTGTTGAGCATGTTATTTCTGAATGACCTCTGGAAAGTTGCTACAGACAATGTCTTCAAATCCAGGCACTATTTCAGTCTTCAAAAATGGAAAAGCACAAAAAACCCATGAGAAAACTACGAGCATGAATGCTATTTGCATCTTGGCAAGTTCCTCTCAGTATGGTCAAACCCACTAAGGACAGACCAAAAACCTCGCTTTGTGCAGGGTGTTAGACCCAAAGCTCCTAACTGTCTTTCAGGGCTCTTTTAAGATTCCTATTTCAAATTTAGAAATATCACTCAGATCCAGCCTATAAGACCTACAAAGTTATAATTTTCAAGGTGTTATCAAAATTCAACGATAGTTCAATCTTCCCTCACTCTCTGCTATCTCTGCTCTCAAAGGACACCAACAACAAAAGAAAACAGGAAAGTGAAATCACAGATGAAATTCAAAAAAACCATCAACAACAGTATTAAGGCAATACTTAAAACAGCGATGCAGATCGGAATCCTTGATGACAAAACAGGTTTTTGCATCCAAGCTAAAAATTTCATACTGCTAATGTTACACTGGGTATTTCCTGAAAAATAATCAGGGGATAAAATAATCATGTTCTTGAATTAGGCAACTGCTGAAGAAATTGAAAACATTTATATGTTCCAGAAACATGACTGAGGTATGTAAACAAGATTAAGATGCCAACTAGTAGTAACTGTAGTCTTTGCTAAATACAGGAGAAATTACATATAACACACAACTTAGCCAAGAACAAAACCTAATTCTTCTCACTGCCAAAGACTGTAACAATGAGTACAACCTTAGTTCATCACCATTACTAGCTGGATTAAGAAAACTAAGTTTGCATCTGTGATCAGAACCTTAAAATTTTTCATAGCTTTAATACAACAAAATATGCTACTTTTAAAAGTGGCATTTGACAGAAAGTGCTTGTCTTAGGAAGAACATCTAAGAAGTTCAGTATCAGTACAAGACTCCAAAAGACAAAGAAAAGACTATTCTTCACACATACTGTTTTGCAAACAGGCAGGGTACTCAAAAAATGATCCCACACTAGCTGTATAACATGAGCATTTTATTAAACAAGCACAATAAAGTGAATCATATATATATATATACACACACACATAGAGTACAGAGGAAAATTAGCAATGTGTCAAATCATTACTACATAGAAAGAACAACGATTGAAAGAAATACATCACCAATTACCACCTAATCCTCATCATCCAGGCCCACACTTCAGCTGGGAAGCCTCATTGCAGCCAATGCCAGGAGTCTCAGGTAACTGGGAAAATTCCTACATGGTGCGCCAACCCATAGGTGAGGCTTCACATTTGGCTACAAGAGGATCCTGCTTTTATATTCTTAGAAACAAAGCCAGCTTTATGCCAGATCTGTACTTGCTTACTTGTGTGGTTGTTGACGCAGGAGTCGTGGACAATGCAGAGACGATCAATGTGATCAAGCAATTGCTGTTTATTGAGCATCAGACATGATCTTTTATACACAAATCCACACATTGATTATACGCTGATTGGTTAACATGCCTTGCCAACAAGCTTCTGATCGGGCTTTACACAAAGTTGCTTAATACAAGTTACAACAGCTACTTATGTTTAGCACTAACCTCAACATTCTTACACTGCGGTTTTACATCCTGGTTTTTGTTCTTAACGTCGCTAACGTTGCAATTTCATTTCCCCCACTGCTATCCATGGCTAACCTCCCCTCTGGCCTAGTATTTTTCCACTTACAGAGAAGCTCTACTTATGCTAACTGAGAAGCCCAACTCATGCTAACTAAATCCATACAACAATTCCCCCTTTTTGTTTCTCAGGCGGGCGCGTTAGTCAGTATCTTCATATAACGCAGTGATCTCTTCATATTCAGTGCCGAGTCCCAATTCCATGTGTGATTGTTGAACGAGCCAAGCCTTCGGAATGAACCTCATACACAAAGCCTTCCCACATGCAGAAATTCCACAACCAATAATCAGTAACACCAACAACGTGATTAACAATTGTGCTAGGCTATACAGTAAAGGTCGCAGCCAGCCGCTAAACCCCAACTGAGCTAGGCAATCGTCTAAACCTTGATCCACTTTAATCGTATTTACATGTTCTTGCATTTGCTGCAACCGCTTCTGAATAGTTTGTGAATGATTGGTTAGATTAAAACAACATATGCCTTCAAAATCATTACAGCCATACTCATGAGCTAATAATAAAAAAATCAATAGCCCCGCGATTCTGCAAAATAGCCTTGCGACTACTATCTATATCTTTCATGAGGTCTGTTAAAACTGCAGACATAAGGCTAGCTTGTTTCACAACCCAACAAGTAAGCTTTTGCAAATTAGCATTAGCAATAGTTGCTGCACACCCAGGACAAAAAATACTTGTTAAGGCATTTTCGACTTTACCCAAAAGCATTACAGAGTCCTTACAGGTGCTCTCCAGCTTAGTAAGAAATCTACGAGATCGAACCAAAGTAGTTTTGTTTAACAGAGATACTGATGGAGCTACAAGACTAAGACATCCCAGATAACATGGTCCACACCAAGGGGATGTTTTGGGATACCTTGCCAGGCGCGATTACCACAAATAAAAAAAAAAACAAACTCCCTTAAGCAAAGCTAACGACATGTTTGGAAAAAGTTCATACCGGCCAAACTTTTCTAGACCTACAGCTCCCCCACACCATGCTTGGGCCTCAGAAGCATCCCGCATCCTATAAATACCTGATCCAGACACATCTGTCCACACATCAAGTAGATGACACTGCATGCCAATACGAGAACTTACACACCTTGCTTTAGCTGGGGCATCATTATATTAGCGCTAAAGCCAAAGCACAAGCCATCTTTAGTTCCGTTTATGGATCCTGCCAGCTGCACTTCCTGTGGATCCCACGGTAAAGCTTTATTCAAATGCTGAATCAAAAAACCAGACATCCAAGCTAGTGTCCAGTTTGCAATATTACCATTGATACAACCTCCACACCAAACCTGTTTGTTGGCCTGAAGCTGTTGGCAGGCCGTCTGATTTCCGTTACACCAGTTATCAGACACACTAGCCTTGTCTGCTTCCTGTTGCAATACGGTTCAGTTAGCTAACGAAATGTTACTTATATATCCCACAAGTCTTTCTGGCTCCAAAGAGGGTATACCATTAAACAAGTGCGAAATGGGTCAGACACAGCTGTTAAAGACACACAAAAACTAGAAGTGTTGGTTCTGTTCGCCCATGTTATCCATATGTTGTCTCGAGGCAATGCCATGCTTAAGAGTGGGTCTTCCAGACCTTTTGCTACAGCACTCATCCAGGCAATTAAAATGAGCAGCCTCGCTGATCTGGCTTGACCCATCAGCTGGGTAGCCATAGTGGTCCGGAATCTGTGGAAACACAAACATAGCCCCTTCCAGTCATTATGACCTCAACTGGGCCCTTCCATTCCCCTGTTCGCAGATCTCTATAAACCACCCGAGCACCATTCACCTTAACACATCCTGCTGCTAAGGCATTGCTATGTATCATGATAGGGGACTCTGTCCTATCTCCTGTCAACCGCAAAAAATTTAAGACATAGACAGCTTTTGCAACTCGTTCAGCTGGTGGGAGGGGTGCTCCCCCTTTTTGTTTTTGCAAAAGCTCCTTAAGAGTTGCATGAGCACTCTCCACAATAGCTTGACCAGTTGGAGAGTGAGGGATTCCTGTGACTTGATGAATACCCCATTGATTACAAAAAGTCTGAAACTTATGGGAGATATATGCAGGCCCGTTATCCGTTTTAATTTGAAGAGGGACCCCTAAGGCTGCAACGGCAGAGTGCATGTGTCGAATGACGTGACGAGCCGTTTCACCAGTTTGTACGGTAGCCCAAAGCGCTAGTGAAAAGGTATCAATAGAGACATGGACATATTTGAGTCTACCAAATTCAGGGACATGTGTAACATCCATTTGCCATAACTGAAGGGCCATAAGGCCTCGAGGATCTAACCCCAGGCCTACACCGAGGCCACTACGTTGACAAGCTGGACAAGACTGGACTATGCCCTGTGCATCTGTTACAGAAATGCCAAATTGTCAAACAAGCATTTTTGCAGATTGATGGAAAAAATCATGGGAAAAACGTGCTTGCTCAAATAAATTAGGTGTGGGACCTGTCCATACAGGAGCAGTGACAAGTTTGTCTGCATGGTTATTTCCTGTGCTAAGACTGCCACAACTTTGATGACTACGGATGTGTGTTATAAAATACGGCTCGGTTCGTTGATTAATGACCTGTAACAATTGTAACAATTTTTTTTTGTAAAATAGAATTGTTCAATGTCTTAATCATTGACCGTTCAAGGCGTTGAACAACTCCCACAACATAAAGAGAATCTGATACAACATTAAGAGGTTCTGTTTGCTACCTTAAAAAGACCCAAGCCACAGCCTTCAGTTC
This sequence comes from Pezoporus wallicus, assembly GCF_028554395.1. Classification (NCBI taxonomy): domain Eukaryota; kingdom Metazoa; phylum Chordata; class Aves; order Psittaciformes; family Psittacidae; genus Pezoporus; species Pezoporus wallicus. Next base: position 6,249,090 of record NW_026642179.1, on the reverse strand, counting down.
TAAAGTCTGAAGGGAATCGCCAGGTTCCCCTTCAATGAATTGTTTTTTCCAACCATTGTTAGTGTGCCAGGTTGCAACAGCAGTTTTAGAGTTCTTGCCTGCATCTGTAAAAACAGTGTAACCTTGTATGGGTCGCTCAGACCTTTTAGGACATTCCTCCCATTGCTGACCTGATAATAGCAGCAAGATTTTTGCTTCAGGGAAGACAGTGGTCACCTTTCCTGCAAAATCTATCATAGCAATTTGATATTCCGTCGAAAAATGTTCAAGCCACTCCAAATAACTAGAAACAACAGGTAGAAATATCTCACAGGGGTCATGACCCAAGATATCGATTACTCTATTTCTCCCTTTCATAATTAATTGAGCAAATAACTCTGGTCTGGTAATTACTGTCTTGTGAGGCTGATATGACAAAAAGATCCACTCAAGGATTCGCAATGATTCAGCTTGAAATTGAACTACTAAAGCCAAAGGGTGCTGTCTATCCCCTCCAGAATTTACGACCATCAAAGTCACTGGTTGGTCTGCTAAATGCCTGGAGGCACAACCAGCAGCAACTTTTTGGGATATACGATCCAATGCCTGACTTTCCTCACTGGTTAGCTGGCGCTTGGCTTCTGCCTTATGTTCTTGGCCTAACAGAGGCATCAATGGTGCAAGATCATCATTTGTGATACCACAAACATGTCGAATCCACTAAATATCTCCCATGAGTTTCTGCACATCAGTGAGCGTTTTGATCTTGGAAGAGATTGTTACCTTTTGGGGTCGAATACTGCTGCCAGAAATGACCCAACCCAAATAGTTCCATGGGGCAACTTATTGGATCTTTTCTGGGGCAATACATAACCCCTTCACAGGTAAGGTGGCTCGCAGGTCATCCAATAAGTCACCAGGAATACTCTTTCCTGCTATTAAGATATCATCCGTATAATGATAAATGATCAACTCTCAATATTTTCATCTCACCAGCTCCAATGCCCATGCAACATATACCTGACAAATGGTGGGGGAATTTTTCATCCCTTGGGGTAACACTGTCCAGTGATATCGTTTTGCAGGAGCTTGCTTGTTCACGCTGGGTACTGTGAATGCAAATTTTTCACAATCCTCTGGGTGCAGACAGATTGTGAAAAAACAATCCTTCAAGTCAATAATTAATAATTCCCAATTCTCAGGGAGCATCGCAGGTGATGGCAGCCCTGGCTGCAATGCTCCCATTTCCTGCATGACAGCATTTATGGCTCGGAGGTTGTGTAATAGTCTCCATTTTCCTGACTTCTTTGGGATAGTGAAAATCGGAGTGTTCCATGGGCTTGTAGACGGCACAACATGTCCTGCCTGAAGCTGTTCCTGTACTAATTCTTCTATTTTTTTTTTTGCAGCCTTTCTAGTTTAAGCGGCCACTGATCTACCCAAACTGTTTTTTCTGTCAGCCAAGTTAATCTCAGTACAGGTGGCTGCTCTTCAGTGACTGCCCCTAAAAAGATGAAGTAATCAATTTTGTATGGAGCTGACTCAAGACATCTCTTCCTATCAGTGCTACAGGAAGGTGCAGCACATAAGGTTTGACAGTGGCAAGGGCTCCATCTGCAAAAGAACAATTGACTACCTCTTGACTAATAAAAGTCTGTTGACAGCCTCCCACTCCCATGACTCCAGTAGAAGCCTGTACCAATGGCCAAGAGGGAGGCCAAAGATGCACTGGAACAACGGTAACATCCGCTCCGGTATCTAAAATCGCCATGATCTTAATAGTCTGCCCATTTTTATGTGATAATATTACAACCTTAGTTGGTTTCCCTTTGGTAATATTCGTAGCAAATAAAACATTTGGTTGCTCTGTTGATCCAAAGTTTCCATGGCCTCTGCCCTGTGTCCCCCTCCTAGGTATCTTTGCTTCAAATGGAATTAGCTGAGCTATTTTTTCCCCTGCTGGTATTGAAATTGGTGGTGTTAGTGTATAAACCATTATCTTAATATTACCTTGGAAATCCGCATCAATTAATCCTGGGACTACAAAGACACCCTGACGGGAGACAGAGGATCACCCAATCAATAAGGCACTAAGTCCATGCCTCAGCGGTCCCCATAATTGTGACTCTATCAAATGCACTTGAGAGTCACTCAACAGTTACTGTAGTTGCCACATCCATTCCTGCACTGCTGATGGTTGCTGGGGCAATGCAGTCCAGGCACCCTTCATTTGTGTCGGAGCACGAGGGTAAGCGCTCGTCTTGCTGTTTCCCGTCCTTTTACATTCCTGTGTGTTGCGAGTTGGTTTATTACAGTGCATACACCATTTAGTACTACATTGATTAACTGGCTGTTGATCTAGACCGTTTCCGGATTGATTCCTATTTTGTGCCTTACACTGAAAACGAAGATGCCCTGATTTCCCAGTTATAGCATTTTCGTTCTCTCTTTCCTTTTCCTTGTACAATTGGACGAACTGCAGCCCCTACAGCCTCCACCATATAGGCTGCCTTTTGTTTATGACCCGTTCGCTCAACAGCTTCCAGCATCTGAGCTACCAAAGTACCTCTAGGCAATATATTCAAAAGTTGTTTCACCTGATCATTAGTCCCATCAAATGCAAGCATATCCTGTAATTTTGCCTTCATATCATCACTCATATCCGGATTGCCTTGCAACACTCCAAATAACTGATCAATATACTGTGGCTAAGATTCTCCAAGTCCCTGTTTTAGAGACCAAAAAAGTTGGTCTTGTTGCCTTGTCATTTGGAAGCGAAAGCCAGGCTCTCAGACCCAATTCTTGGGAGCGGGTCAAGACACGAGCAGAAAGCCTCACTTGATTTTGTGGATCGGTAAATTGGCCTCAACCCAAATACGCATCTACTGGCGCCACAAACAGTGGGTCTCCTTGTTGGCGGGGCTGATTTGCTTCTTCCATACAAGCCAACTCCCATTTATTCAAAAACAAAAGTTGCAAGTTTAGCGGGAAGCAATGTTTGAACAATCATTTTGATATCATAAGGGGTTAAGATAAATGCAGAAAAAATATGAGCAATAATCGATTGAGTATACAGTGCCTTTAACCCATAGGTTGTGACTGCTTGACAGGCCTCCTTTACTATTTTTAAATCAAACGCTTCCCACTCCTTTCCCCCCTGTACGTTATCAAAAACAGGGAAAAGAGAAGGACCTTCAGAAAACTCCACAGTTACCACCTCGTTCATCAATCATCCCTCGCCACTTTCAGGCTGGATTAACACCCCCCAGGTCCCATCACCCCCCTTCTCCAAACCCGCTTCCTGGTGTGGAGGAGGAAAAGAAAAAGGTGGCGCAGTTGGTGCAGCGGTCTCTTGTGTCTCAAGAGCTTTGAGTTTTTTCAAAAGCTGCTTCAACTGGGCATCTCCCAGACCCGCAGACACCTGTCGATGGAGTGAACAAATGGATTCATCCTCTGAACCATCACTGGAGTTGGGAAGAGGAGGATACAGGTCTGGCTCTGCCTCAGGTGATTCTGGATCTGGCTCCAATTCAGACTCTGGGTTGTCCTTGTTTCCTGCACCGGCAACTTTCCACATATATTTGGCATTCTGCCGGTTCTCATCGGGTTTTGGAGGTTTTTGGGCTCATTCGCCCTTTTTAGAAAAATCAGTCACAGTCCTTTTCGGGACACTCTGCGGTACGACAGGAGGCGCAAAGGCCATTGCAGAGGCATTTTGTCCTGCAATTTTTCCCTTCCTATCCTCTGGGGCTGTAGCCATCAGCACGGACGCAACTGTGGTCCTTTCTGACTTTACGTCCCTAAGAGTCTCTATAACTAATCTCCACAATGTGGAGTGCTTCTGAGCCTCTTTGGACCCTTTACTGATTTCGTCCCATAGTGCTTGACCAATCCAGTCCCATTCTGGAACCCCAAATGCATCTTGTACCAAGGGAAAAAGCCACAATCGTGGGACCATTTTAACAGCCTCTGAAGGGCGGCGCTATCATATTGCAAACCTCTCTTAGAGAGAATGTGTTGGAGGAGCTTCACCACCACCTGTTCCTCTTTGGATAGCGAGTGCCCCATCTCCTCCCCGGCCGCTCACCTGATCAGAGCAAGATTCCCGAAGTTTTGCAGACGTCTGACTTCCAGCACCGGGGCAGCGCTGCTTTTGGCCGGCTCACCACCCCCTCTTTTCCTGTCGGTCCTTCCACCTTGGCTCTGCAAGGTACCAATCTGTCCCTGTTCGGGCGCCACTTGTTGACGCAGGAGTCGTGGACAATGCAGAGACGATCAATGTGATCAAGCAATTGCTGTTTATTGAGCATCAGACATGATCTTTTATACACAAATCCACACATTGATTATACGCTGATTGGTTAACATGCCTTGCCAACAAGCTTCTGATCGGGCTTTACACAAAGTTGCTTAATACAAGTTACAACAGCTACTTATGTTTAGCACTAACCTCAACATTCTTACACTGCGGTTTTACATCCTGGTTTTTGTTCTTAACGTCGCTAACGTTGCAATTTCATTTCCCCCACTGCTATCCCCGGCTAACCTCCCCTCTGGCCTAGTATTTTTCCACTTACAGAGAAGCTCTACTTATGCTAACTGAGAAGCCCGACTCATGCTAACTAAATCCATACAACAAGTGGTCATGCCGTTTCTCATTATCTCACTGCTGGCCACGCCAAGAGCACTGGCCAAATGTGGAGGTCATGGAACAGCTGCACGCTTATGTTTTACTACCTCTTCTGACAGTCATAATAAATATAAACATATACTTTATTGAATACACTTTATCAAAAACATACATTGTTATGTTTCTCACAGTCATGAGCAATGATTAACCTTCAGTTAGTTTCCCATCCAATATACATGCCTGCTTCACACCTTCACCTGCTTCTCACCCTGAACATAAGACTCAGAAATCATCAGCAACTACTAAATAGGCAACTGCCCATTTCTGATTTACTGCACATAGAAAGAGAATGGAGAGACATCCCCAATGAACACAGGAGTAGCCGAACAGCTCTGCAACAGATCGATCATGTGACTAAAACACCTACACCTAGACTTTTCTATTAGATATTATTACAAAACAGAGGGCAAGGAGGACCAACTCATTGATCTGTCCCTACCACTTGGTGTCAAATTCTCATCCTCCTCATTAGGTATAAAATCAGTGTCTTCTTAATACCTCACCAACTATTATTGCACAGCATCCTGCGGGTGGATGAGACTGTGGTCAAACTGTCTATTCTATTGTACAGAGCAGCTGTACTTGGTAGAAGTTGTGGGTAATCATTTCTGGCAAGATTTTGCATAGAGTAATGGCACAGTGGACAGTTGTGTGTTTTCAGTTATCAAGCAGAATGCGACTGCATAGCTTCTGCCCCGCTTCACATTCCTCCCCAGTGCCAGAGTAAGATAAACCACCACATATCCATTATGTCACCCTGGTCGCCCACATTAGCTTTTGGATTTTCTTCATTGTTTTTATGATTCAAACACACCTCAACTAATGTAGCAGTAACAGCACAGCTCTTCAACAAATCTATCACGTGACTAAAATGCCTACACCTAGATTTCTCTATCAGATAGTTTCAGGCATGTCTCTGGCTTTTACGTCCGAGAATCACCCTGTGATTTCTAATAGGAAAGACTGCAGTTTTTTTATTGGCAATATTTATTATTGATTACTTCTTCTGAGAGGCACTTCTCCAGGAATATACATACAGAGGAAAATAAATGAAGCCTAAAACACAGAATAAATTGTTACAGGCTTTTGGTCGATTGGAGCGGGTAAGACATTCCAACAAAGATTTAATACTTCATTCCCTGAACACTATAACTTAACATTAAAGTCTTTACACCTGCACACTGGAGCCAGAAAACACCTAAACAAGGAAAACAGAGGGAGACTATGAGACAGTTGGTAACTCATTAAGCTCAGTTCCACTCAGGTATCATCCAATGTAGTCAGAGACACAAATCTTGCTAAAGAGGTGTCCCTGCTTTGAGGAGGAGAGAGAACAAGCCTGACTTATCTGCACAGTGGGCCTGTATTCTCATCCTCTGCCATGGAGGAGTTCAAATGCCAAATTTAACATTTAAGAGAAGCGGAGGTGAGACTGTGGTCAAATTACTGCTCATAGATGGTGCAGGGGGGAAGCCACTTTCTCACTTTGATGTATTTTGATATGTAAATGAGGGACAACAGCAGTCTCTGTCAGGTACCAGTTAGGTGTCAGTAAGGCACCCTATGGGCTGTGAGTCTTGCACAGTGGTGGAACAGAACTGTGAAACAGCAACTCTACCTCTTCTACCCTGCTGAGGCAGGCCAGATGGCCTCCATCTGATAGCACCCTTATCAATAGCCAATCATCCCTATCAGGGTTTTGAGCTCTTTAATCGTTCTTCATTTATCTCATGGCTTCAGGCCTCATTCTTAAATTATCCACCCTGTGACTACTACCTTCAATTATAGAATTCCATTATAGTAGCAATAAGGGAATTTAAAATTTGTTTTCTCTCCTCCCTTGGCATACCTTTCATTTAGTAACATCTGTGCCTAGGGCAGGTGCAATCAGTACAGTTTCAGGGCTTTAACCTTGAAGTACACTGACACATAAGGTTATAGCTTTTGGTAACAAGGTTTTACATATATGATATAACAATAACAACAATAAGAATCAACTATTAATGCATATTCTATGAAGTCTTGAAGCCATCCTGTCAGAGCAAAACCAAGCATATTGAACATTCATCCCAACCAAGTACTGGACACTGATTCCCAAAGTTTGTGGGTTTCCTCTGCAACTTTTTTCACAACCGCTACTCGCTTTCCTAGGTCATGTGTCACATTTAGGACACAGATATAAAAGTCCTCTTGGGAGATATGGATATCCACTTACTCCATGTTGGTGTATCAGCTTTGCAAGGGTCATTTTGGAAGTGGCTTATGGCTGAGAATTGAGTATAGCTAAAGAATCCCAAATAGCATTAGCAGGAGTTTCTACTTGATAGGCGAGTTTATTTAACCAGAGTTAAGTGCACACAAGAGTCAAACAATGCTTCAACAGCCCACACCAATCCAGTGGCTTCACCACGATCTTTCCACTCTTCTGGGTCAGAATGTAACTCACATTTGGCTCGCTTCACCAATGTGGTGTAATACGAGTACTTTTCTATCATGGGCGTAAGGTAGGCACTCCTAAGGCACATTCAAGATTCATAGTCTTTGCAGGTATAGAAATGAGATGGAAGTGCAGGGAGGTCCAGCTTAGAGATGTGCTCAAAGATGTCCCACCAAATGTAAATGAGGGATAATGAGAGTCTGAGTCAGGCACCCCATGGGCTATGGGTCTTGCACAAGGGTGGAACAGAACTGTAAATCATTTTATCTCACCCTCTTCCAACCCTGCTGAGGCAGGCCATCTAGCCTCTGTCTGATATCACCTTCTTCAGCAACCAATCACTCCATTAGAATATTGACCTCATTAATCCTTTCACTACATACCTCATGGCCTCAGACCTCATTCCTACAATACGTAAAACACATGCAATCAAACTGATTCTGTTTGCACAACAGTATATAATTAGCATTAATAGTAACGCTTAAGCTAAGTAACTCACCAAATAAGTGTACCTTATCACCGATCTGCAATACGTTGAATATTTATGACATAGAGGAAAGAAGTAAGCATACTATGGCTCTATGATTCAATAAGGTCGATTGACTGTAGTCACACAGTGGAGTGTGACAGAAGTGCTCAACTCCCTAAACATAATAGTAATAGTTTGGTTCAGGCTCCCAGGGAAATAAATGGCAAGGTCATGACCAGGTCACCAACTTCTCTAGTTCCAACCTGCTCTTTGAAAACCCACACAGGAACACAGTGAGACAATGAGCTTTGATGCATGTGAGCTGGGAAACCAGAACACTAACCATGTGATTAACACATTAATAACAGGCTGCTCTTCCAAGTCTAATTTGTCAAGGAACAACTGAAGTTGTGGGTACAAGCAGTCTAATGTTTACCATTCCCATCACATGTAATTTGACTACAAGCCAACCATTTTATTCCATAAATGTGACAACCTGCGCAAGCCTTTTCCAAAGTCCCCCTGCTAAGCAGCTGGGTGCACAGTGATGATCTCCCCTTGGCTTGGGAGGCCTCTCAAGGTTACTCCTTGAGGTTGAGAGACCCCTTACCAACAGCAGATTTTTGGTAAGTGACTGCTATAATGTATAATCTTGAATCATAGGGCATTAAGATCTTGTATTGATATTTTTTAATTAGTATTATATCCTTTGTGCAGTAATAAATTTAACCTTGCCATGGGACTTATCTTAAGCCTCACTTTTACATCATACTTGAATAAAACCTCTTCTGCTGCTACCTTTAGCAGTGGTTCCTTACACACTTTGAACTTCCCCTGCAACAAGTGTAACTGAGGCACTCACAACAGTTATAAGAGATTCTTACTCATTACTAAAAGTTTCCTTTAACCAGATCGAAACTCTTAAACACCAAGCATATGTATTTCAGTGCCAGTCACTCTGATCTTCATTGTTTCCCCCCTCTCCAGGACATGGTGTTCAGCAAACATAAGCTTTCAAGAACAGCTGAACTTTTGTCCTTTCTGCAGGCCAGCACAACTATGCTCCCCCATTTCTGCTTCTAGACTTCTAGCAGCCAGTCTCAGTTAACCAAAAGCATTTTAAATTAATTCAGTACATTTGATATACAATATCGCAGATATATTAGAGCAGCTTTGCAGACCTCCATTTGTACTGATGGTTGGAATCAACCAAATGTGCCCAAAGGAAAGAGTATATATACAACGAGAACTTTCATTTTCCTCAGTTTATATCTGTATTTTGGTTGTCACAGCAGCACCAGCAAACAAGGGTTTTCTTGCCACAACAATTCTTAGCAGTAATGTAGGAGATAATTTGTCAGAAATTACCTGCATCTCAAACTGACAGTCGATCACACAGTAGCTACAGTAACTTTAAGAATACAAAGACCACTCACTTCTTGCCAATTCCCATTCCATCATTTCAAACAGTGCATTTTCCTATTAGCTTTGCTGTCCTAACGCCATTTGCTGCTTCAGATGAGCATCAGAAAAATGTTTTTTGGATAGGCCCGTTTCAGTTTTACACCCATGAACTTCATGTAGAATCAGGCTCTTCCTCCCAGCCTTCCTTGGTGTTTTTAGCATTGTGTCCTCCAACCACCCGGACTTTTAATGTGACTTTAATCAGTATCATCCAACAGTATCTCCGTCAGTTTGTTAACAAGTTTTGGTTTTTTTTTATTTGGAGATTTTTTATTTTTTATTTTTTGTGAAGTGAATGCACTTCATTCTCAAAGTCCAAACCTAGCACAGCAGGACGTGCACACAGAACAAGCAGGTCAGATTTTTCAGTTCAAGCAACAGCCATTAACGCAAAACCCATCAAAATTATTCTCTTCTAATTAACTCATTGGCATAGTCTCAGTGCTTGTGAAGGGATGCCATAAGTTACCATCCCAAGCAGCTTGGTGGTTTGGGGGTTCCTCCTGTCCCTAGGCTGGAACCCTGTCTGGAAACCCGGGTATCTCCACAGCAGGCCTATGAGCACTCCTGCTATCCCTTTTGCAGGTTCAGCCAGGAGCAAGGCTGAGCATACATCCTGGAGGCACATACAGGACACTGAAACAGACAAAACGTGCTGCCTTCAACATCATCTATACACATGACTCACATAAAACAGAAGAACAGACAGACAATTCACTTTCCTCCTCTTTGGCCAGTCAGGATCAAGTCTCTCTTTAAAACCCACATACCCAGACTCTCTACAGTCACAAGCACACACACATTAAGATCCATCAAGTACCGGTACAGCTCCTCTGTCCATCCAATACACTTGCACGGATCCCACACCCTCTTGCCCACTTTGAAGGCTCTCCTACTTGCCGTCTGGTCCAGCTCTATGCTCATTAGCAAACAGATGCATACACTCACATGCTTGTTTCATAAGCACTCCATGCTCACTGTCCTGGTTTCAGCTGTAACAGTTATTTCTTTTCTCCTTCCTTGTAGCTGGTACAATGCTTAAATCATAACACTCACGAATCCCCCTAAATACCAGCATAGACCCTCTGCCCATCTGCTACCTCTGCCTGGACCCAGTGCTTCCTACCCATCAGCTAGTCCACCTTGAAGTCTGCTAGCAAATTATACAGGCAAACCCCATACACCCAATGTGGGGAAGATACACCCCATTCACCCTCACTGTCAACCAGTATCAGGCATACAAGCTGTGAACCAGTCTTGCTCTAGCCACCAAGCATTTCATTCACCCTGGTGAGGCCTCCACTCACTCACTCCAACTGCTGGCACCACAGGTGCCTACAGCCTTGGTCCACCTCCTGTTGCTGGCACTAAATCCACTCACATCTGTTCCCATGCACCTGGCACTCCAGACAAAGTCTGTGGGACCTATGGAGATGGTGCCTAGAACTATGGTACTTCCAACTACTGACCCACGCACCCTCTCACTCCAGTTGCTGGCACCACACAGAAGGGATAAAGACACTATGCAGAAAAAAGGTTAAGAAAAGATCTAAGATGATAAGACTAGCTGCAGGGATCAGGCATAGAGATCAGTCACAGACCTCCTGATCAGCCACTGTTTAGACAAATGGCCCCTTCTATAACCTCGTCTGTCTGTTCCCCCTCTGCAGTTGCACCACCCTCTTCCTCCCAGTCACACCAGGGACTCTCAGGTTTTCACTCTCATCAGTTTAAAAGTCTAGGTTCACCTATAGTTTCTCAATGGCCCATCACTTAGTTAGCAAGACTACTGAGGTTTGTTTGATTCCTTCACATTTGCCTGTCAGGTTTGTTTAAGTCTTCTTTATTGCTTCTCTCTTTTCCCTATAACCCCATTTGACAAGGCTCGGGGTCAGATAACCCTGCTGAAATAAACACTCTCGCATTCTACACATTCTTACCAATTAGCGTAGCTATTTACTTCTTGTTATTATCCCCAGTACTGTTTATACATCAAGTTTGTGCCTCTGAACATTTGGTTTATTCCTTCCCATGTAATGTCTCCTTTTGCACTGAAAAGGTTATTAAAGCAGATGCTCTCATCTTCCATGCACCCTTACACTCAATACGTTTTCCAATTTTATTGCTGGAAACAGCGTACTGGAAATGATGCTTCTTCACTGCCACCACAGGACATTCTTTGAACTCTTGGTCTGCTATTTCTACACATTTTCACTGATATATCAGTCACGGCAATGTTAATATTTATGTTACAAATCTGAAATTATGTTTCAATAGGGATATCTGAGGCAGGGATACAGCTGCAGATTTCTTGTCATCACACTTCATGGTGTTGCATTAAAAGGCAAGACAAGTTGGCAGAAAATAAACCCCCCCTTGTGCTCTACCTGGTCCTCAGATATTAGAAAGGTTGGGTACAGCTAGGCTTAGATTCTGACTGATGCCCAATTTACCACTACCAGTCTGGTCACATTTGATATACTGAACAATCACAATTCCAGATGCACTAATAGCACACTGAACCTTCAGCCTAATCATGCTCGTGAATTAACACGGCCACACTGAAGGATTTGGTCACATTCAATGAGAAAACTATTACAATTAGCTACTTAAACAGTGGAGTTTATTGCAGAAACAGATACAGGTTCTTATGCATTGCCGGTAATAAATACACTGTCTGCAACAGCATGTGCAAATAACAGGTTTTACAAATGCACGATAAAGTTATGAATAACACAGCCTGGCTTTAAAATACAAAAGTAGAAAGTAACTATATAGAGATTCCTAATATTCCTGGGGAAGCACTTGGTACAGTGCAAGTCTCACCCAAAGGCGTCCCTATGGGGGGGAAGACGGGTCCACCCTGTCAACCAGTCCCAGGAGTAAAGGGTAATCTGCTGATGGAATCTTCTTTGACCCATCCACAATGATGTCTTCCCTAACATTCCCACTTCCTTGGGCCATTTTTATACTATTTTTCTCCATCAAGGTGGAGCTTGAGTGACTCCAGTCATACATACCTGTGCGGAATGTCATGCAAGAAGGTATGCCAGCAGAGCCAAACAGACCTGGATGAGAGCCCAGACATCTGGACTCTTACTAGCTGCAAACCTTGGGAGAAACAAACGGGACAAGTCGGGAGGAACCGGAGAAAAATCAAGATAATTGCTGAGAACTGTAAATATGGAAACAGGAGGCCGCTTAAGACAAAATGAAGAATGTGTGGTCAAGGGGAGTGGAAGTAACAATGTAACGAGTAGTGCTGGCAAAGAGCTACGTTTAGAAATAATTGCTCAAGCAAAGGCGTGTGGACAGTAAGGTGATCGGCTAAAGGAGCGTGTGATCAGTAAGGTTGTTTCATGATGGAAAAGTACCAATGGAACTAACCACTACTAACCGCTAGGCAGAATACTATAAAAGCCTGTAAGCTCACTCAATAAAGGATTTTGTTTGTAACCAGAAACGGAGTCTGTGCCTCCATTGCCACAAATGGCGCCTGAACAGGAACACATCTGGGAAATAGATGTCAGCTTGCAGTGCTGAAGTGATGGCAACGTCCTGTTGAACTCAACGCTGCTGAAAGGAAGCAGGACAGCAGTGCCGCACTCCATCATCTTTTCAGGAGAGAGGTGAGCAACGGGAAACATGGGATCTGAAATGTCTAGAGAAGAAAAAACTGTGCAGACTCATGGAAGTCATGATGGCCAAGAATAAGGCAGAAATAGGAGAATCTGATCTGAGAAAAATATTAAAATGGGTCTCCATGGAAGTGCCTGGTGTAGACAAAATAAATATTTATGACCCTGAGAAATGGGACGAAGCAGGCATTAAGCTCTGGGATCAGGCAAACAGGGGAGACCCCATAGCATCAAGCTTGCTTGCCCCTTGGTGAACTGTGTGCGAGATAACAGAGAAACATGTTGGCTCAAAAGATCAAGCCTGCCTTCTGCAATCCCAAACCAAATCTTCCACACCCCTGGTAACTGGGGCTGAGGCAGCAGATGAGCCAGGCGAAGATGGCCCTTTTGATCCCGGACCAATCAACCCTGATAAAGAGACCGACCTTTACCCCGCTGACCCGCATGATGTGTGGAAAAACATTAAAAAAGAAGCGAAAAATCACGGCGATGTAAACCTTCTCCAAAAACTGAATGCTACCCATCCTGTCCGTTATGAGGCGAACCGCGGGCTGGACGGTGAAGAGGAAAACGGCGTTCCCGCGGGAGCTGGACAGAGGCTGCAGGGGCGGATCCCCTCCGGCCGAGGGCTACACCTGGCGGCGGCGGGACATAGAGCTGCAGAGCACGGGCGGGCCGCCTCCACCTCCCTGTTGCCGCGGCCTCGCTCACTCGCACGGGGGAGGCAGCAGCAGGCTCCGGCGGGCTCCACACATTGTCGGCTCGCGGGCAGAGGGCTGCGCTGCTCGCCCGCCCCTCCCCTCTGTGTACTGCGGCAGGCACAGGTTAGTGCGGCGCCCACCAAGATGCGCGATGCGGGGCGGGGGCAGTCCACTCCTCCCGGTGAGAGGCGGGAAAAGACTCAGCCACTACCCTGGAGGTTTTTCACCCGCAACAACCGTCTGCTGACAGATAACGATTCAGTCAAACATGCTACGCCTCAAAATAGAGCTGCCATAGATTTTTTTGCTACGAGCTCAAGGACACGGTTGTAAAGACTTTGATGGGATGCGTTGCATGAACCTGTCTGATCACATTGCGTCTGTCCATGAAGAAATTCAAAACTTAAAGGACAGAGTTCAGAGGCTGCAAGTGGACAGTAGCTGGAATTGGCTAGAAAGTTTACTCTCAGGATGGGGCATCAGTGCACAGTTTAAAGACATTATTAAAATCGCATTAGCCTGCGTAGGAATCTTTTTATGTATTTTAATCACAGGTCCTTGTTTAATTACTTGTATAAATCATTTGATCACTAAACCTATCAAAAATGCTTTAGTAGTTTAAAAGAAAGGAGATATGTGGAGAATGTTCTGCAAGAAATTGCGCTGGCAACGCCAGTAGACCTGGATGAGAGCCCGGACATCTGGACTCTTATCAGCCGCAAACCTTGAAAGAAGTAAACGGGACAAGTCGGGAGGAACCGGAGAAAGAACATCGGGAGGAACCAAAGAAAGAAAATCAAGATAATTGCTGAGAACTGTAAATACGGAAACAGAAGGTCACTTAAGACAAGATAAAGAAGGTGTGGTCAAGGGGAGTGGAAGTAACAATGTAACGAGTAGTGATAGAAAAGAGCTATGTTTAGAAATAATTGCTCAAGCAAAGGCGCGTGGACAGTAAGGTGATCGGCTGAAAGAGTGTGTGATCAGTAAGGCTGTTTCACGATGGAAAAGTACCAATGGAACTAACCACTACTAACCGCTAGGCAGAATATTATAAAAGCCTGTAAGCTAACTCAATAAAGGATTTTGTTTGTAACCAGAAACAGAGTCCGTGCCTCCATTGCCACACATACCTTTCTTATTATTGGTGTAAAATTCTCTCACTTTGCTTTTAAATGTATATACCACAAAGAATTAAGAGCATGCTCAAAGAGGGGTAGTCTCACTTTGGAGGCTGGTAGCACTGGAGGTAGAGGTTTGGTTTTGTATTAAAATGCATTATAATGAAGCAAAGTTCGCACAACATTTTGTCAAAAGATGACAGACTGTTGGCTCAGGTTAGCAAGTATGCAGCTTATCTGTTTTTAGTCCCACCTAGTTCCCATCTCTGCTTATGTTATGGCAGAGCTTGCCCGCAGAATCTCTACTTCGCTCCATCCTCCATCAATGTTGGCATGGGAACTGCTGTGGAGTGCACATTCCTCGCATACCAGGTATAGCGGCATCTTCCCCTGAAAGTCCATTTTCCCTTTATGTGTGAACAATGCTACATTTTAAATGCAAGTTTAATTTATAATTATTCCACACATGGAAACACTGAAACTCAGAGAAAACATATCTTTGAATATGCCTTAAAACTTGGAGGGAACTTGGAAATTCTGGAGTTGGGAAATTACATAATTCAATTTTTAAAAGTTATTCAAAGATAGCACAAAAATCAGAAAATTAGGAAAAAGCACACCATGGCATTTGGCAATGGACCAGATTCACAGTCCAACAGCATCACACCCTGCAATGCTGCTGCAAGATTCATGGGAATTGCAGTCACAGTCAGAAGGGCAACAGGAAAGAGGCCGTTCTTCTCACCAGGAATGAGATAAAACAGATAAACACCATGGCATCCATCAACAATCAGAACTACTAGACACAATAAAATCTGCATTTGTCATAAACAGCATCTAAACTGAGCTCAAAGAGATTATTCTGAAAGATAAGTGTATTTTCCTGCATGCACCAGACTCCAGGCATTTGGGGAGCTACGCTTCACAAGGAGTTTTAAAATTCTAGTTCTCCATGGTACAAAGAAGCATACCAGTATCAGCAAAAGAGATGTCACTGCTCAAAAGAAAACAAATTCTTCAAGATTGTCTTTGATTGCTTGATGGTATCAGCCAAGCTTATTTATGGCTTATGCTCCTCAGGGAAAAAATTAAAGTCACTTTTGACTAACTGCCATAAGCACGAAAGTTATTTTTAACACAAAATCAGAAAATTTGCAGGGAAAAGGGATCAGTAACAAAGATCAGATTCATCACACAAATTAGCATCTCGCATGCTATTCTGAAACCTGCAGATGAAAGCTTTTCTAATAGCAACACTTTTATATGGAATGTCCCTGCCTCTGTAGTATACATAGTTCACATATATAATGGAACTATATACCTATAAGTATACATATAAAGTTTTCTAGTTGCTAGCATTACAACAACAGAAGTTAATGATAAAACATAGCCTGAAGTTGCTTTTTCTTGGACAGGATAACATTTTCTAGAAAATATCTAACCCCCCTAAACCACTGCAGATTTCCACTTACTATCACACTTCACAGAAACAACGGTGAAATACAGAAAAGCCATAACATGCACTTTACACTCTGAAGAATTTCCAAGCTCCCTCCAAGTTTTAAAGCATATTCAAAGAACTGTCTCACATCTCTAGTAATTGTACCTATCTCCTTTTAAAATTGTTGCTCTCTAATAATTCATTACATAATGACTACTCATTGAAGTTTGCAATCTACATACAGAACACTGAAGTGCAAATTAAGAAGTTAATCGAGTTTCTGTCATGGAGAATAACAGCAATCTTTCACAAGCACATACTAGAAGAGCACTTTGGCATATTTCTATTTTATGGAGATAGTTTATACCAGCAATAAAGATTACTACTAGCTTCAAGATTACAGGAGTATTTCAAAAGAAAAAGGTATAGGTGTGATAATGCCTTTCTTCTCTGCTGATTTGTGTAGCTTCTTGTATACTAGAGGTTACATTATTAACACTTCCACTCATAAAATGATCTTCCTTGCAACTTCTCCAAGTACTAAAATCCTGCTGCTCTTCTGGTTTACATTTGCAGTTTCAAAACTGTTGAGAACTTACAACTCCATTTATCAGAAACAGAAATACTAGTCAGAAAGATCCTAGTAGTGTTTAGGAGTCAAACGTGAAAAACAAAAAAACTGTTCTGGGTCATCAGTGGGAAAGTACTGGAGTCCTTCCAAAAACTATGTGTATAATAGTATGAAGAAGTACTTTGAGTGGAAAGCCAGGTTGAGAAGTTTACATTTATCCCAACCCTATTTTCTTCCCTATTTCTACGTTATCAATTGCATGGATTATGCTACTTCAGGATGATCCAGACCACAGATAATAAAATAGCTTCCACATTTCCACCTTTTTATATAATAAAAAAAAATCACTTGCTTCAGCAACCTCATTAGTGTGCCCTTTCAGACAGATGTGTAGCACCCACTGGAAGAACAGTAGCTCGTTACTGACCTTTGCTCCTAGAAGGGACAATAGTCATTAAGCTGCAAGTGCTACCATTACTTGCAGAAAGCAATGACCTGTACTAGCAGTATCACTGAACTCCTGTGTTTGTGTCCCTGATTTACAGTAGTAAGATCATCTTGCAGGTTTTGAAATCCCATCTGCTGTGAAGCAACATCTTCCTTTTTATTAGCACCCAGTATCACTAAGGCAAATACACCAATCACCTAAAGCTAACATAGTCTGTGTTTTCACCATCTTTCCTTATACTTTTTTTCTTTCCTCTTCTAGAGGGTCACCAGCAGGCTCTACAGTTTCCCATAAACCCTCAGTAAGACCCAGCAAAGCATGAACTGCTCTAGGAATTAAGATAGCAGAATAGGACCTTCTGCTCCCTTTACTTTCTTCACTGTATTCAGCTTTCCCTCCTGACCCCTAAATCAGTGGGTGAGGAGTATTCATCTCCCTCCTGTGCCCACTTGTTGACTGTGGGTCATCAACAAAGAGAAAAAAGGCTCAACATCAAACTAACAGGCTAGTTATTGCACTGATTAGGATCAGGACAGACCACAAACACCATGACAGTGCCACACATCCCCAACCCACTGACACGTTGCTCATGGTTGCAGCAAACGAAACTGAGCACATACAAGATTTAAGAAACCACTTCCTTGTTTGCACCCCGCAGCCAAAAGTCAGCAGACCCAGGTGGTGTCTCAGAAGGTTGTAGTGAGCAGCTCAGCTGCTCTATTATGGACAAAGGCCTGCCTGAGAAGGACACCCCCTCACCTGGCCAGGTGCATTATCACGCTGTCACAAATTAGTAGTTCAGGGTTGCTCAAATAATCACTAAAAGCATTAGCAAAAGTAGTTTAAATATGTAAGTATAACATACAAGTTCAATGGCAAGGTTCACTCTATTACTACATGAATGAAACACAGAATAGTTAGGGTTGGAAAAAAACACAGGAAAATCAAGTTAGAATTTAGAATGATTCACAGAGAGATTGAACACACATACGGATAAGGGAGACCCCGCCATTGAGTCATGAGGTTCCGGGTGGACCCCCTTGCTTTCTAAACTGATAAAGCTCAGGTGCAGATGAATCCAACCTCAGTCCCAGGCTTAGTCAATTGTTTATGTATAAAGGGTTACATGTGTAATCAATTAGGATCACCTAAAGGATCACTTCCCAAGATATCAGCAAATGGTAATCTTAATATGATGTTGTAGAAGTACCAGTTCACAATAGATGGGCTTTTAACACAGCTTTTGACCTGGCAGCAGTCTGCACTTTTAAGGTAGATCACAAAAACTAGCAACTGTCTAAGGTTTATTCAGTTTAAGATGGATCACAAGATTTATCAGCAGTCTATCACTGCAGGGGGGTTGGGCTAGATGATCTCCAGAGGTGCCTTCCAACCCTAACAATTCTGTGATTCTGTGACTAATTTAACATTAACAAAGTTAGTCAACAGGATTACTGTAGTCACAACAGTGACTTAAGTACAGATCAAAGATGCCAACATTCATACTATACTTCCAATAGGGTAATGAAATCAATTTATACACAGATACACACACATAAAGGTATACTGTTTTAGCAAATGTCGACAGAAGGAACACAGACACCAGTAACAGAGTAGGTTTATTCTACTGTCTATGTCAAGGTAACACAGGAATAAAGTAATGCATTTAGCTAAAATAACAAACTTATGATACTCTAGTTTTAAGCAGCAAAGCAAATAGGGTAATGCATCATTACTACATAAGGTTAACTACAGTGATTAAGAAAGATACATCACCAATTGCCCTTATACTTGACCATCATCCAGATCCGGAATTGCTGGAGAGTCCCAGTTGCAGTGAGGATATAGACAACCTTTCCCAGCAATTGGCAGGTCCTACACAGTGCATCCACTCATAGGTGAGGTCTCCAAAGTCACTGCAAGAGGGTCCAGCTTATGTGTAGATGAATAAACATCTTGCAAAACTTCATGTGCGGAAACATTTGGTGTCACCCTCCCTGTTGGATTCTGCCCAAAGCCTGGCCAAGACTTAAGAAGAAGCCCAAGGGAGTATCTCTATCTATTTCAGGTTTCATCACATATTTCCCAACAAAGCCAGACATCCGATTTCAGGGCCTTGTAATACGTCTCTAAATAAAGAGGCATCATTCTGCTAGTTACTATTACATAGTAAGCATTACAACAAAGCTTTTATAGATTGGCATCAAAATATATATATTCATACTAAAACAGATAATATATTACATATGCAATTAATACTATGCATATAGCAAGATATATATTATCGGGTTGTGAGATTCATCTAGAGGTCAACTTTGGTTAGAGCCTACTGTTCAGGCCTCAGTACTTCAATACTTTATATACCTGTTAAAAATTCCCATTGAGTTCAGTGAAATATTCACATCAAGTATCTCAGCACTTCTCAGTGGGTGAGGGTTGAGCCTCAAGAAGTGGGGAGTCTTCGATCAAGGCCCCACCATCGGCTTTTGGGGACAGTCCTTTGATTATCTCAAACTTGAGATTTCATGACCTCTGAGAGGCCTCCCACTTAGAGGGAGATGCAGGTCGCAGCCCAGTGTGGTCCAGGAGAGCGCAAAGGACTTCACTTAGGACAACTGTGTACAGGGTGGCAAGATGACCGGCTTTAGTCATCAGTAAGTTTCCATCCTGGCCACAACCTGAGTCAGTAATTACTAGAAACAGTTTAGAACTCCAGTAACAGTGGTATTGTTCCACTAAGGCTACGATTAGGGGAAGGAACATTATGAGGCTGTCAGGATGATTGATTATTCCTGCTCTCACTTCCAACCTTGGATAGGCAACGGGAATTCCTGGTATAGTCAATGCTGTCTTCCACTTTAGCCATGCAAATGTTCCTTGTACAGTCAAGAGACACTTCACTACCCAACCCATTACAGAAAGGCCAATGAATTGCTGAGATCAGAGTGGCCCAGAGGATGGGAGGTGGGGAAATATACCACCATACACCCTTATACTCAATCAGAGGTGACTAAGAGAACACAACAAGCCCCTTTTAACCACTTTTCATCACAAAAAGAGGGGGGAAGCTGGGAAACAGTGTTCTGTATAATTTTTGTAAACAAAAATATTCTACTGCCAAAACACTTTTGCCTGCTGGCTTTTAAAAAGCCAGTGTTTGAAGACCAGTCTCCTGCAGATCATAATATTTTACTGATCTGCAATTATTGTAGTTGAAGAGTGGTAGGAAGTGAAAAAGCATTTGTGCTTTAAGTAGAAAACAGAACCAAAACGGCAAAATAAAAGTTCTTCTAAAAACCTGGCAGACCGATGACCTGGAGAAACAGTTTTAATGATAAACAGTTTTAGATACTATTAAGCGGGAAATCAAAACATTCCAACAACAAACTTGATATTGGTTCAAAGAAATCACTCCACAGTACACATTGTAAAGTAAAGCACAAACTTTTATTGGCGCCAGAAGACTGTGGGGGTTCAAACCTCCATACATATGTCATGAGCAGTGAATCTTGGGAGTTTTTATACCTACTTTTCACCTTGATATAATTTTATCTAACATATATGCTCATACAATTCAGTAAGTTACATAACTTGTGGTTTTCTTATCCTATTGTGCACTTGGGTTAGGGCTACAAGGGTAGTCTATGGGTTAGTATTAATCAGCATTCTTACAACTGTCTACCTTTTAGCTTAGTATTACTGATTAAATGCAAATACCTGCAAGCTACATGCTTGGTTCTTTGTTCAAATTCTCATCATATTTTGCCTTTAGGGATGCCCCTGCTTATATGCAACTTCTAGAAGCAGATGAAAGAATGCCTACATACCCAAGTTCTAACTTATTGTATATCATGCCCTAACAGGAGGGCAGGTCCTTACTTGCACATGGGTTTCTATTAAGCAGTTGTGGTTTTAATACTGATGCTAAATAGCAAAGTTATGTTAAGCAGGGCCTAATGGTTTGGTCTCAATATGAAGCATGTTGTAATGCTTTGAGGTTTGGGTTTGTTTGTTGTTTGTTTTTTTTTTTGCTGCCAAAACATCAGACAATATATTATTTCCTGAAAACAAACAAAAAAATACTGTTTAAGATGCATGAAGCGGGCTTCATCCTTTAACTCTTAAGCACCTTACTGCAGTGAGTTAATGAAGAGTGAACCACCAGTTCCTGATAAACACCCTCAGAGCGACCTCAGCATACTGGCTAAGGCTTTGCTTCCAGACGCAGGGAAACTTTTATACTGGCACAGCTATTGAGAGTAACAGATTTAATTTTGTGGACAGTAATATAAAAGTGATCATTAACACAAGTCTGCTTTCTCTGCCAAGAACATCCACTTTAACTGTTTTGGGACACTGGCTTGTTAATTCAAGGAAACAGGGAGATAAGAGCCCAGTGAGGAGCTTTTGATGTTAGCGACAAGTTTTACTCCCATTATTATCAGATGCAAGAGCTAGAAAACATTTACCAAAAGTCAAAATGAGCTGGGTTTGTTTTGTTCTACTTTTAAATCGTCCCAGGAGGCTAGTTATGAGCCAGGAAAGGCCCAACATTACCACAGAGCTCCTAGAAAGAGTTGAATCAACCTCATAACTTCTAGGAAAACAACCTCCAGCATTCCCACGGGCTTCTGAAGAATATCCAGTGCTTCAGGGGAAAACTCACTAACGTCCTACCTGATGCCCTTCTATTTCATCATCTAAAACATATTTCCCAGAGCACATAAAGAGAGCTGACAAAGTATTGATGGGGTACTTGCCTTTTTGCCTCACATTTCCATCTGCCTTTCCAGATAGAATAAGCTAAGCAATCCTTTCAACCGCACTATTCAAGACAACCCTTCCAAGAAACAGCAACCTATACCTCTAAAACCATTTTATTTTCCCGTTAGTTATATAAATAGGCTTATTAGTTCAACTACAACAGTCGACTCCAGGTGGCCCTCCTACACAAGCCCGAGCACCGGCTCCTCACCGCTTAACCTCGCCATGCCTACTTGAAAGGCTGAAGCAAAAATCACAGAAAGCACAGGACTCCCAGGGCAAGAGCTTAAAACACAGGAGACCCGAAACACCGAGCGCACAACCCTCAAAGCATTACTTCTCGCGGGTCTTTAATAACATCTTTCAGTCTTACCGCCTTCAATCGCCATACAATAAAGACTATAAACTTCTGCTTAAGGTGATAAGGGCGGAGGGGGGGGTTCTAGAGACAAACAGCTCAGAGGACAACCGCACCCGCGGGTCTCATTGTGTTTCCTCAGCTACTTACACGACGCTTAAGCGCCGTTAATTTGATCTCCGAGACAAGCAGCGAACTCACAACCTGCCAGCCCCCGCTCTGTACCAGCTCCCGCTGGCCATGCCCCTCGCCTGTCAGGACGGTACCGCCATGCTGCGGGCTTCAGGGCCGCCTCCATCGCCGCTTTCCCGGTCCAACAGAGAGGAGCCGGGGAAGGCCTCACCGGCCCAGCCCAAGATAACTGCCGCACCACCCGCCCCGAGCCCCGCCAGAGGAGCAGCGCGGCCCTTACCGGCGGCCCGAGGAGCGACTCTCCACAGCGGCGGCGTCCCCGGCCTCGAGAGCGGAAGAGAGCACGGGCCCACCGTGGGTCCCCCACTGCCGCTTCCCCGTCTTCTACTACCCGCTGCCCGTCCTCACCAAGCCTGGATAGTCGCTCCGCGCTTTGAGGCGGAGCCAAGAACCACTGGCTCCGGTGAGAGACGGAAGGAGCCCTCTGCCAGCAGCGGGACGAGCAACAAGGCCCACCCCCAGGCGGAGCCTTCGGCGTGGGGGGTGGGATCGCTGGTTCCCGCCGCACTGCCCAGCCAGGCCGTGAGGGGCCTGAGGCGGGCCCATCGCGCAAGCCCAGGCGAGAAGCAGTAGGAAGGCCGCGGTGTACGGTTCAGGCGCTGGCCGGTGCCGCCTGGGAGGGCAGGCAGCAGCAGCTTGCCTGTGTAAGGAATACCAGAATGATTCGTGTCAGGAACTTGGGAGTGCTGGTCGCTGTTGTACTATGTCCCCCTGTGATCATTATACCATGTGTGAGATGTGTAATAACGCCCATGACTATGATGGACATTTCTGTCAAAGCGATGATGATGTGATGAGTAAATTCCTGTTTGTTAATCAAATTTCGCTTGCTTAAGAGTTACTGGAAAATTACAACACCTTGACATTTTGCTTATAGACCGCAAGCATCGGTAAAGTAAACAATGTATGGGGGAAGGAGATAAGGAGCCTTCCTCCCCACACCCACCGGGAGGCAGAATGAGACCCCTTATCTACAGATCACACAGACGCAGAGTATGACAGGAAGTGACACGTATATCGGATGAAGAAGAGTATAAAACCAGTGACTTTGGGGAAGTGGATGCGTGCAGTTGGCGGAGCAGAGACTCCCCGGCCGCCCAGCGCTGTTTTGCTTGCTGTTGCTTGCTCAATAAACCGATTTGATTCATTGGTCTGGTTCTCGTCAATTTATTTGAGCCACATTTATAACAATTTTGGTGCCGTGACTTGGATAGAGGTAATCTGGTGTGAAGCCCCACACAGGGGAGGCACCCCGCTGTATAGTGGCCTTTGCTTGGATGCTATCTCACCATACCCTCTACCTACGAATCCTAAATTCGACAGCAAGCAAAAGAAAGCCGGCAACCCCATAATCTTTGTGCACGAAGCTCCGAACGAAGATGCAGGAGTGCGTAAGTATAGGCCGGTTACCTGTTCAGTTGGGGTTGGGTATCCCAGAGTGTGCCTGTGTGAGACATCCAATTAAGGACGAAGCAAGTGCGGACCCCTTAGTAGTGCGGTTCCCATCTCCTGCGAGGGACTGGGCCACGAACAGGGGGCAAAAAGACTGTGTGTGTGTGAGAAGGCACTCCGGAAGATGGGACAGAAGAAAAGCAAGCCTTCTGATTCTATGGGGGGTTCGGAACTTAAGGCTAAGCTACCCCAGATACCACCGGATAGTCCGTTGGGATTGATGATTAAATATTGGGATGACTACCCTTCTAAGCGGGGTAAGGACAAAGTAAAAATGGTACATTACTGTATGGAAGTTTGGGGAGGTAAGCAAATTAGAGGTGATCATTTATATTGGCCCATATTTGGGTCCTTTGAGTACTGGATCTGCCAGGCTTTAAATATTTACATTAATTCAAAGGAACCATTTAGTTTGGAGGAAAGCGAGTATGCACATTTATGTATAGGGTCAGAGACTAGGACAAATTTATATCCTTTAAAAGAAAGAAAAGGGGGGACAAAGAAGAAGACGTGGAGTGAGGATGAAATCCCCATTTCGCCTCCCCCTTATATACCACCACCGCCGCCGCTGCAGCCCTCTCCTCCTCCAACAGCTCCAAACTACCCCAGTGATTCAGATTCTACCCCTAGTTCCCCCGAGGAGGACAGGCGGGTGACCCGGAGCCAAAGTAGGGTAAGGGAAAGCAGGGGTAATCTATATCCCCTCTGGGAGGTTGCAATGAGAGGATTCTCAACCTGGTATGGGATATGTCTCTGTCCCTTTGAACTCAGGAGACATTAGAGACTTCAAGAAGGAAATGGGTAACTTATTAGAGGATCCCCTGGGAGTTGCAGAACGAGTAGATCAGTTTTTGGGTCCCAACGTTTACACCTGGGATGAACTGCAGGCTATATTGGGTATTTTGTTCACGGCAGAAGAAAGGGATATGATCCAGAGGGCCTGAATGAGGATTTGGGACCGGCAACATCAGCAAGGTCCTGCGGCGGATGTTAAGTGGCCCCTCCAGAGACCTAATTGGAATAATCAAAATGAAATGGATAGAGGCCATATGCAGGACTTAAGGACTATCATAGTTCAGGGGATAAGGGAATCTGTCCCTAGGGAACAAAATATTAATAAGGCCTTCAGTGAACACCAGAAGAAAGACAAAACCCCTATGGAATGGTTAGAGAGACTTAGAAAAAAATCTCCAACTTTATTCAGGGCTAGATCCTAGCACTCCGGTGGGGCAAGCCTTACTGAAAACACAATTTGTAGCTAAATCATGAATGGATATTAGGAAGAAGCTGGAAAAAATAGAAGATTGGCAGGACCACGGTTTAGATGAACTACTGAGAGAAGCTCAGAAGGTATATGTTCGTAGGGAAGAGGAGACGCACAAGGAGCAGGCTAGAATGCTGGTAGCGGCGGTCAGAGGACAGAGGGTACCCACTCCTAGGAAGGTGCCTGAATCCCGACAATCGGGATCGGGACCCCGGAGGCCTCCAAGGGAAAAAGAACGAGGAACGGTGGTTTGTTTCTATTGTGGAGGAAAAGGACATGTTAAGAAAGACTGTAGAAAGAGGATGATGGATGAGAAGATATTCAAGGAAGATTAGGGGTGTCAGGGGCTCTATCTGCTGGGGACTCGAGAAAGAACAGAGCCCTTGATAAAATTAAAAGTGGGTCCCTGGCAACAAGAAGTTGAGTTCCTAGTAGACTCAGGAGCGGAAAGATCAACTGTTCAAGAATTGCCCCGAGGATGTAAGATATCCCCGGAGACGGTACAGGTTATTGGAGCAAAAAGAGAACCTTTTGGAGTACCTGTAATAAAGGATGTACTTTTTGAAAGGCATTCCAAAATGGGGGTGGGGTCCCTGCTGCTAGTGCCTGAAGCAGACTATAATTTATTGGACAGAGATCTAATGATTGAACTAGGGATTAGTTTAGAGGTAAAGGATGAAACATTGAAGATTAAATTGTGCCCACTGCGAGTAACAGATGAAGAAAAGATAAACCCTGAAGTATGGTATACCCCAGAAACGGTAGGCAAATTGGATATCAAACCGTTTTCAATCACGATAAGGTACCCAGAAATACCAGTAAGGATAAAACAATACCCTTTGTCTAGAGAAGGGAGGCAGGGTTTGAAACCCGAAATCCAGAGGTTACTTGAAAAAGGATTACTGGAACCTTGTATGTCTCCCTTTAACAATCCCATCCTGCCCGTAAGGAAAGCAGATGGAAAATACAGGTTAGTGCATGATCTACGAGAAATCAGTAAGAGAACAGTAGCTAGATTCCCTGTAGTGGCAAATCCTCACACTCTTTTAAGTCAATTAGGTCCTGATGAGGAGTGGTACAGTGTAATAGATCTTAAGGATGCCTTTTGGGCATGTCCTCTGAGAGAAGATTGCAGAAACTACTTTGCCTTTGAATGGGAGGACCCGGATACCCATAGAAAACAACAATTACGGTGGACAGTTCTGCCTCAGGGGTTCACAGAATCTCCGAACTTATTCGGACAAGCCTTGGAACAAATTTTAAAAGGATATGAGTTAAGTGAGGGTGTCACACTGGTTCATTATGTAGATGATTTACTTTTAGCTGGGAAAAGTGAGGAGAAAGTCCGACAGGAGAGCATTAAATTATTAAATTTCTTGAGCCTACAGGGATTGAAGGTATCAAAGTCAAAAGTGCAATTTGTTGAAGAAGAATTAAAATACCTGAGTCATAGACTAAGCAAAGGAACAAAGAAGTTAGACCCCAAGAGAGTAAACAGCATACTATCACTATCAGCCCCTAAAACTAAGAGGCAAGTTAGACAGCTGTTAGGGCTCTTTGGATATTGCAGGCAGTGGATTGAAGACTACAGCAAAAAGGTGAAATTCCTCTATACTAAGTTGACTAAAAGGACGGATTATTAAAGTGGACAGCAGATGATGAGGGGCAATTAGAAGCATTAAAGGCGGGCTTAGTTAATGCCCCAGTTTTAAGCCTACTGGATGTAAAGAGACCATTTTATTTATTCGTCAATATTGATGAAGGAACTGCATTCAGGGTTTTGGCTCAGGAATGGGCAGGAGGAAAGAAGCCGGTGGGATACCCCTCTAAGCTTTTAGACCCTGTGAGTAGAGGATGGCCTGCCTGCCTACAGGCAATAGTGGCTGCAGCTCTCCTAGTAGAAGAAGCACATAAAATCACCTTTGGAGGGGAACTAAAGGTACTGTCGCCAGATAATATCGGGTATATTACAGCAGAAAGCTGATAAATGGATAACAGACGCCCGGTTTATGAAGTATGAAGGCATTTTAATCTCCTCTCCTAAATTAGAATTTGAAGTAACAAACTTACAAAATCCAGCACAATTCTTATATGGGGAGCCAAGTGAAAGTTTGACTCATGATTGCCTGCGCAACATTGAGGAACAGACAAAGATTAGACCAGACTTAGAAGAAGAGGAGCTAGGGGAGGGAGAGAAGCTGTTTGTGACGGATCTTCCCAGGAAGTCGAAGGGAAACAAAAATCAGGATATGCAATAGTTGATGGGAAGGAATTCAAGGTAATAGAGTTGGAACCCCTAAGCCCCAGTTGGTCTGCTCAAGCATGTGAATTATATGCAGTATTAAAGGCTTTACAGTTATTAAGAGGTAAAGTTGGAACCATATATACGGATTCAAAATATGCTCTTGGAGTAGTGCATACTTTTGGGAAAATATGGGAAGAGAGAGGGTTAATAAATTCACAAGGAAAAGGGCTTATACATGAAGCACTCATTACTCAAACTCTCCAGGCTTTAAGGGAACCAAGGAAAGTAGCTGTAGTACATGTAAGAGGACATCAGAAGGGATTATCTCCCACAATAAGAAGAAACAATTTAGCAGACACGGAAGCAAAACGGGCAGCACTCTTAACAGTATCTATAATCCATCAGAGAAAAGGTCTACAAGATCAGCAGCCCAAGAATAGGGAACCTCAAGCGGTAGTGTTCACCACACAAGAACGAGAAAAACTTAAACAGATGGGAGTAAAAGAAAGTCAGGGAGAGTGGAAATTACCGGATGGCAGAATAGTACTACCGTATACTTTGGCTTGGAAAGTTATGAAAGAATTCCATAGGGCCACACACTGGGGAGCCCAAGCCTTAATAGATCAGTTTGCCCTAAAATATATGTGTATTGGAGTTCATAGCATTGCAAAACAGGTGATAGGAGATTGCTTGACTTGCCAACATGTGAATAAACAACACCTCCAAAGGCAAATACCTGGAGGGCGGGAATTGGCAACCCGTCCTTTCGCTAGAATACAGGTAGATTTTACTGAACTGCCTAAGGTAGGGAGATATAGGTATTTATTAGTAATAGTAGACCATTTGACACACTATGTAGAAGCATTCCCTACTGCTAGAGCCACAGCCAAAAGTGTAGTGAAAATATTACTGGAGAATATAGTCCCAAGGTATGGGATTATAGAAGTCATTGACTCTGATAGGGGTCCTCATTTCATTTCCAAAACAGTTAGGGAAGCGTTAGCTCCTACGGGGACAAAGTGGGAGTATCATACACCATGGCATCTGCAAAGCTCTGGACGAGTGGAAAGAATGAATGGGGAAATTAAGAAACAGTTAACAAAAATTATGTTAGAAACTAAAATTTCCTGGGTAAAGAGTTTGCCTCTAACATTGTTGAATGAGAGAACTCAGCCAAGAACTGATGTAGGGATATCACCCTTTGAAATGTTGTATGGAATGCCATATGATATGGAATTCCCAGCCTAACACCCGAAGGTAGAGGGTGAACATCTTAAACCTTACATTGTACATTTAATGCAGAGAAGGGAAGAATTGTGCAAACGGGGTATGATAGCCCAGAGACCACCTCTAAATATGTTCATACACTCTATTAAACCAGGAGATAAAGTATTAGTTAAACCATGGAAAGAGGCATCTTTAACTCCTCGATGGGAGGGACCATTTCTTGTACAGCGATTCGTACGGCCAAACGTGCATGGACCCATGCAACACGCGTCAAGGGACCGATTCAAGATATACAGTGGAAAGTGACCAGCCAACCTGGGGACCTTAAGATGACCTTAAAGAAAGCAATATAAAATATAATTAAAACGTGGCTGTGGGAAGGTCCAAAGACGTTGTGAGGAACCCCACTAATCAATGGTTTGGGCTTGAATCATGGTAGTTTATAAACCCAATAAGACATTATATACTTAGATTTGACAGACAGGTCCTGTTAGAAGGAATATATAGAACTTCTGCAGGAAGGGTAGTAACTTTGGATTGGGAGCAATCACCTGTGGAAAGTTTGCATATTGAAAAACCTTCCATAATACCCTGTGTCTGTGGAAAGGTCCGACTCTTTCGATCTAATCAGGGAATACACACCACTTGGGTCCTAATTAAATGTGAAAGTTGTAACCAGAGGTGGTTTTGTTCCTCCCCTTGTAGACGCAATCTTTGTTGTTGGTGTGAAAAAGAATACCCAGATAAGCTACATTTTGAACCAGAAATTTTAAAATGAGTTTGCGGAAGGTCACGCCTAATCCCAGAAATCTGGGATGTGTGAGAAGAGGACTGGGATTGAACAATTGAAATTTGCAAAATTCGATTTGGGTGGAAACAAAGGAAAACCAGGAATAAAAATTGATTATTGAGAATCAGAAAATCAGTGGGCTCATAAGTGCCTTTAAGGGCGGCTACCTATATCCAAAAGGGGAGATGATTGGAACAAGGGGAACATATACCCGAGAGCCCTAAACTCTGCCCTCCAGGATATTAGGATTCAACTGTGGCCGAGCCCCTGAAGACTGCAACTGCTGCCGAGAAGAAAAATGACCTCACTGCTCCAGGCAACAGAGTAGGCGATGGAGGAAGAGGCGTACTAAGGTGGGGATATAGAGGGACCATAGCCACCAAAAGTTTAGGGTGGAAAGAGGCGCAAATTAAGTGGATGGGCCAGGTGGGTAGTAAGACCCCTAATAAATTCCGAAGGAAGGATTGGAAATCCGAATTTATGAGAGGAGGTAACCCACCAATTTTCTGGATCATCTATTGGATATGGGGATGGACATTAATCCCGGTAAAAGGATATGTCCATCAACCTTTCAAGTGGACCTTGTACAGATGGGAAGATCAACGAAAAGTCCAAAGTATAATCACATCAGGAGGGCCCACTTCTACTCCTAGCCTCTGTCAAATAGCGCCGATAAGCCCATGCTTAGATCGTATGGGATTTTATTTCTGCCCAAGCTCGAATCCAGGAAAAGGATATTGCAATTACCCCATGGAATATTATTGTGCCTACTGGGGATGCGAAATAATAGCCTCAGATTGGGTCCCTGGAAATCCGGACAGGTTTTTAAGGGTACAATGGGGGCCTTATGGATGTACCCCTCCAAAACGAGATTGGAGTGGAAGAATAGTATCCCCAGGAAACTCTCAGCATCTTATGATTAATATAACGAACCCTTTCGACCAAGGGTGGATAACGGGGAAAACTTGGGGGGTACGATGTAAGGAACCAGGAGCCGATAGAGGGGGCCTCATTTTAATAAAGGAGGAACCAATCCCACAAGATCCTAAACCCGTAGGACCTAACAACGTATTAGCAGAAAAACATCAGAGGAAGTTCCTAAAATAGACAAAGTGGGAGTTAAAAATGACACAATAATTTCTAACAACTCAATGATTCTCGTATTGAATGACACTCAAAATCCTAAGGACAGTAATGGAGACAACTTTCTTTTGAAATTAATGGAAGCTAGTTACCAGTTGTTAAATGCCACCAATCCCAACCTAACCGAACGTTGCTGGCTGTGTTATGGGATAAAGCCTCCTTTTTATGAAGCAGTGGGAGTTACTACAAAGGCTAGGCGTGTAAATGGTTCTAAGCCAGCAGAATGTATATGGGGAAAGGAAAATCAAGGGATAACATTGACTTAGGTCACTGGAAAGGGCAGATGTGTAGGAAAAATTCCAAAACATCAAGAACATCTACGTGAAGCTAATACAACTGCTGCTAAACAGAAAAAAACAGCTAAGGGGTTATTACCAGCCAAAAACGCCAAGTGGGTTTGCTCAAACATAGGTATAACACCTTGCCTGTCACTAGAATTGTTTAATGATTCCTCAGATTTTTGTATCCAAGTAATGATAATACCAAGAATTCTTTACCATCCTGAAAATTTTATGTATGACCACCAGACTGCCCAAGACCATCACCTGTTTAAACGAGAACCTTTCACTGCATTAATGATAGCCACTTTGATGATCTTGGGAGGTACAGGAGTAGGTACAGGGATAGCCTCATTAGTAAAACAAAGTAAAGAATTTCACACCTTAAGAATGGCTGTAGATGAGGACATAATGTCCTGGGTTCAGCAGTAGCAGTCATTTTTTCTCCTTCTTGGTAGCTAGTGTAGTGCAGTGTTTTGACCCAAACTGACCAAAGAGGTATTCCATACCACAGAACGTCATGCCCAGGATGTAACTGGGAGTTAGCCGGAAGGGCTGGGAGACTGCAGGGTTGGAGGAGGTATCGGTCGGTGCTTGGTCGGGCTGAGGGGGGCAAGTTATCGGTCGGCTGGTGCTGAGGTGTTGTACTCTCTTCCCTTGTTATTTCCTTTATCATTATTATCATTGGTGGTAGCAGTAGTGATCTGTGTTATACCTTAGTTACTAAACTGTTCTTATCTCAACCCGTGGGAGTTGCATTCTTTTCGATTCTCCTCTCCGTCCCTCTGGGAGTAGGGGGAGGGCAAGAAAGGGGGGGGGGGGGGAAGTGAGCGAACGAGTTACCAGACTGGGTTTAAACCACGACACTTAGTCAGAATCGAGCAATCCATAAGTGCCCTAGAAAAATCTGTACGGTCGTTATCTGAAGTAGTGTTACAAAATCGAAGAGGATTAGACCTAATGTTCCTACAACAAGGAGGGCTTTGCGCCACACTTAAGGAAGAATGTTGTGTGTATGCTGATCATACTGGGATTGTAAGGGATACCATGACCAAGTTAGGAGAAGGACTAGAAAAAAGAAAAAGGGAGCGAGAAGCCCAACAAAGTTGGTATGAGTCATGGTTTAATTACTCTCCATGGTTGACTACATTACTGTCTACCATTGCAGGGCCTTTAATATTGTTAATTCTGGGACTAACTTTTGGCCCCTCTGTGTTTAACAAAGTGATTGTAATTGTGAAAAGCAGGCTAGAGGCCGCCCACTTGATGCTTATTAGGGCTGAATATGAGCCACTAGATAAGGAATCTGCAGTAGAAGACGCCTTAATTTTAAGCCACGCGGAACTCCAAAGATTTGATGAACAAAATGGTAAACAGAAAAAGGGGGGATAGTGATGAGTAAATTCCTGTTTGTTAATCAAATTTTGCTTGCTTAGGAGTTACTGGAAAATTACGCCACCTTGACATTTTGCTTATAGACCGCAGGCATCCAGTAAAGTAAACAATGTATGGGGGAAGGAGATAAGGAGCCTTCCTCCCCACACCCACCGGGAGGCAGAATGAGACCCCTTATCAACAGGCCACACAGACGCAGAGTACGCCAGGAAGTGATACGTATATTGGATGAAGAAGAGTATAAAAACAGTGACTTTGGGGAAGTGGGGTGCGTGCCGTTGGCGGAGCAGAGACTCCCCGGCCGCCCAGCGCTGTTTTGCTTGCTGTCGCTTGCTCAGCAAACCGATTTGATTCATTGGTCTGGCTCTCGTCAATTTATTTGAGCCACATTCATAACAATGAGAAAGAAGAAGAAACAAGGGAATAAGCTAGTCCCCTCTGTAATCATATAGACTGTTAAAACAATAAGGAACGCTTTTAGGTTTGTTTAGCTGCTTGAATGCTTTAAGGGGGTTAGGTAACCAAGGAGACCCATCCTGTTACGAGATGTGGTGAAACCTATGCACTGAACAAATAACCATATGAGGAATAAAATATACAGGTCTAAGATTGTGGTTAAGCTTATGATAGACATCTTCCTGTTAATGTATTACCAAGAAGTTTCAGTATGTTTCTTCACCTGGAGAGAAGACCCCAGCAACGGGATAGGTACAAATGAAAAGGAGCCACATCGAGTTTCAGGCAAAGAAGACAACAGGATTGGCTGAAACTCAAAACCAGGAACTGAAACCCTGGACCGAGAAGTATAAGAGACTGGACCCCCAAAACCCCGGTGTGCATCTTTGGCGGAGCGGAGACTCCCCGCACACCCAGCACTGCTTGCTTATTGCCTCTTGATATTAATCAATTGTAATAAAATAATTAAATCAGATCATGGCCAAGGCTAAATTTTTATAACAAAATTGGTGACCCTGACATCATCTCTGTGACTGTTTGGAACTATAGCTCTTATGAGGGGCGCCCCCACAAATTGTGGCTCAGGGACTGTAGTCATGGGCAGTCTCATGAGATCAACAAACAGAGAGGCAATAACCAAGGAATTCGAGCTCCCTGAAAACTGGAGTGTAAATTACCCGTAATTCTTGTGCACGAAGATCCGGACGAGAACAGCGGACTGTAAGTATCGTTCGGTTGGGTGGGAAGGCCAGTGTGTGAGGCGCAACAAGGTTGCATGGTTTTCCTCTAACCGTGGTTTCAGTAAGGAAACCAGTCGGTGACGAGACGGGGGGGGGGGGTGCGTGTGTGTAAGAGAAGGAGTGTGTGATGAGACATGAACCAAGCACCCTGAATCTGTGAAGGCACGGGTCAGGATATCAGGATTTGTGAAGTGAGTGTGGACCTTTTCTAAGCGTGTTTCCAATCTCCCGCGAGGGACTTGGCTGCTGAAGGAGGGAAGCGATTGTGGTTGATTGAGAGAAAACACACCCAGCAGGAAATGGGTCAGAGTTACAGTCATAGGTCTAACTTAGGAAGGGGCCCATGGAGAGGTCCCGGGGTTCGGGGTCCACGGAGAGGCCTCAGGAATAAGGCAGGGAGCAAATTACCAGATATATCCCCAGACAGTCCCTTGGGGATGATGCTTGAGTACTGGGATTCTTGGCCATCCCAGAAAGGAAAGAGTAAGGAAAAAATGGTCCATTGCTGTATGGAAGTGTGGACTAGAGAAGAAATTTGGCCTGACCATTTATACTGGCCAATATTTGGGTCTTTTGATGATTGGATATGTAAGGCTCTAAATTTATATGTGAATGGCAAAGAACCTTTTAATCAGGAGGAAAGTGATTATGCAGCATTCTGGAAAGGATCATCTATCACGGTCTCGTTGTTTCCCTTGAAAGAAAAGAAAAAGGGGAACAAACCAAGTAAACCATCATGGGAGCCGTTAGATAATTTACCCCCTGTACCACCCCCTTACCAGGGACAGGACTCAGGAAATGAACGAGGAGGTATTTATCTTCCAATACCACCCGATCCGGCTCCGTCGGCTCCCCCATCTTCCCCTCCTTCTAGTCGTACTAGAAGTAAAGTAAAAATAAACGAAAACAAAAACCCACAGGAAGAGATAGAAGGGAGGGTAACTTTAGTACCCCTCCAAGAAGTTCCAATGGGAGGGAGTATGGGAGGAACTGTATTTGTAGCAGTACCCTTTAACACGGGAGATGTAAGATCCTTTAAAAAAGAAATGGGTTGGTTGTTAGATGACACTTTAGGGGTCTCTGAACGACTAGACCAGTTTTTAGGACCCAATACTTATACTTGGGAAGAAATGCAGTCTATATTGGGAATATTATTTACTGCAGAAGAAAGATCTATGATCAGACAGGCTGGAATGTGAAACTGGGAGAGACAACATCAACAGGGTCCTCCCGGAGAACTAAAATGGCCTAATCAAAACCCTAATTGGAACAACCAGAATGCCCATGATAGGCAAAATATGATGGATTTGAGGGAAATTATTATCCAAGGAATTAGAGATGCGGTTCCGAGGGGACAGAATATAAATAGAGCCTTTAGTGAACATCAGGAGAAAGATGAGTCCCCTACTGATTGGTTAGAAAGGTTAAGAAAAATGTTACAAATGTATTCTGGTGTAGATCCGACTTCCCCAGTAGCAGAAGCCCTTTTAAAAGCACAGTTTGTGGCAAAATCCTGGGGAGATATCAGAAGGAAGTTAGAAAAACTAGATGATTGGCAAGATTGCGGACTTCAGGAATTGTTAAGAGAGGCTCAAAAAGTTTAGGTACGGAGGGATGAAGAGAAACAGAAAGCAAAGGCAAGAATATTTGTAGCAGCAGTGCGAGAAACTCAGAGACAAGAGCGGCCTGGGCTAATACCCAAGAGCTCAGGACCCGGGTATCGAGAAAGAAGACAGTCAGAACCAAGGGAAAAGATATTTAAGACCACTTCTGGGGAAATACCAGAATGTCATTATTGTGGGGAAAAGGGACACATTAAGAAAAATTGTAGGACGAGGATGGAAGATGAGAAAATGTTTAAAGAGGAAGAATAGGGGTGTCAGGGGCTATACATTCTGGGGACAAGAACATCACCTGAGCCCTTGATAAATTTAAAGATAGGTTCCCCAGGGAAAAGAAATAACATTTTTAGTTGATACTGGGGCCGAAAGATCTACGGTCCCGTGTGTTCCTAGGGGATGCCGAATAAGTAAAGATACCACTCTAGTAGTGGGAGCAAAAGGAGAACCTTTTAGGGTTCCCGTTATCAAAAATGTAGAAATTGAATCTGAAAAGAAAATTTGTATAGGAGATTTTTTGTTAGTGGAAGAAGCAGGGAACAACCTATTGGGACAAGATTTAATTATAAAGTTAAGAATAAATTTGAGGGTGGAGAAGGGAGAAATTATGGTAAACTTATATCAATTAACAGAGAAGGATGAGCATATAAATTCAGAAATTTGGCATAATAAAGGGGAAATAGGAAAATTAGATATTGAACCACTGAAAGTAGAAATAACGAATCAAAAAGAACCCATTAGGGTCAGACAATATCCGATTTCTTTAGAGGGAAGAAAGGGATTGAAACCAATAATTGAAGATTTGATGCAAAAAGGAACTTTAGAACCCTGCATGTCACCACATAATACTCCAATTCTCCCGGTCAGGAAACCCGATGGGAGTTACGGTTAGTTCAAGATTTAAGAACAGTTAATCAGAGAACTGTTACCCAGTTCCCTGTGGTGGCAAATCCATACACCTTATTGAATCAGGTATCACCAGAACATACCTGGTACAGTGTAATTTATTTAAAAGATGCTTTCTGGGCCTGTCCTTTAGCTGAAGAAAGTAGAGATTATTTTGCCTTTGAATGGGAAGATCTGGAGACAGGTAGAAAACAGCAATTAAGGCAGACAGTACTACCCCAGGGCTTTACTGAATCACCAAACTTGTTTGGACAAGGAGAATTTGTTAACGTCCTTCAAAACTGAAGGCAATGTAAAACTCCTACAATATGTAGATGATTTACTGATAGCTGGATCATCAGAGGACGAAGTCAGGGAAAACACTGTAAGTCTATTGAATTTTCTTGGGAAAAAGGGATTGAAAGTTTCAAAATCCAAATTGCAATTTACAGAACCGGAGGTGAAATATTTGGGACACTGGATCAGTAAAGGGAAAAAGAAACTAGACCCAGATGGGGTGGCAGGAATTATAGCCCTACCTGCTGCAAGGACAAAGAGGGAGATTCGACAGTTATTGGGATTATTAGGATATTGTAGACAGTGGATAGAAGGATTTAGTGAAAAAGTAAAATTTTTATATGAAAAACTCACACTAAATATAGTAAAGTGGTCCCCAGAAGACGAGGAAAAATTCCAACACATTAAAGATACTTTAATGAGAGCTCCTGTATTAAACCTTCTGGATTTAAATAAACCATTTCAGCTGTTTGTAGATATGAGTAATCATACTGTGTATGAGGTGTTAACCCAAGATTGGGCAGGAAGTAAAAAGCCCATTGGATATTTCTCAAAATTGTTGGACCCTGTAAGTAAAGGCTGGCCAACATGTCTACAAGCAGTAGTAGCGGTGGCTTTTAGTCCAAAAGGCTAGAAAAGTGACCTTTGGAGGATCCGTAGTGGTCTATACCCCACACAACATTCAGGGAAACCTCCAACAAAAAGCAGACAAATGGCTCACAGATAATAGAATATTAAAATATGAGACTATTTTAGTTCATTCTCCTGATTTGGAATTAAGATCTACAATAGCTCAAAATCCAGCACAGTTCTCATTTGGAGAATCGGGAGAGGTATCCACTCATGATTGTATAGATGTGATAGAATTGCAAACAAAAATCAGACCAGATCTAGAGCAAGAAGAGTTGGAAGAAGAGTTAGAAGAAGAGGAAAAACTGTTTGTGGATGGATCCTCATGAGTAATCGAGGGGAAAAGAAAATCAGGATATGCAATTGTAGATGGAATAAAATGGAAAATAATAGAATTGGGCCCATTGAGGCCTAGGTGGTCGGCACAAGCCTGTGTATTATATGCTTTGTTAAGAGCATTAAAGAGATTACGGAACAAAAAGGAGACCATATTTACAGACTCTAAATATGCTTTTGGAATCGTACACACCTTTGGTAAAATATGAGAGGAAAGAGGTTTGATAAATACCCAGGGAAAAGGATTAGTGCATGAGGAATTATTTAAACAAATATTACAAGCTATAAGGGAACCTGAAGCAATAACCATAACTCATGTTAGAGGACATCAAAAGGGATTACAGTTCAGAACCAGAGGGAATAACTTAGCAGATGAAGAAGCAAAACGGGCAGCTCTATTAACTTTGACAACTAGTGAATATATAGGAGAGAAGGAAAAACAGGTAGATGAACAGAAAGTGTATTCTCAAAATGAGATTAAAAAATATGAAAGATTAGGAGCTAAATTAGAAGACAATAAATGGATATTACCTGATGGGAGAGAAATGTTACCTAAAAGTTATGCTAGAAGAATATTACATAGATTAAATCAACAGACACATTAGGGAACGAGAGCACTTACTGATCAATTTTTTAAATTTTATGGCTGTATAGGGATTTTTGAAATAGCCAAACAAGAAACATAAGGGTGTCTAACTTGCCAGAAAGTTAACAAAAAACAAATGAGACAAGCTCCAAAAGGGGGAAGACCTTTGGCCCACCAACCCTTTGAAAGGATACAGATTGATTTTACTGAACTACCAAAAGTAGGACGATATAAATATCTTCTAGTAACAATAGATCGATTAACACATTGGGTTGAAGCCATACCCACTGCTAGAGCGACGGCTCAGGTAGTGGCAAAACAATTACTTGTAAACATCATTCCTAGGTATGGAACGATTGAAATAATAGATTTGGATCAAGGATCCCATTTTACCTCTGAAGTCCTTAAAAGTGTTATAACTGCTTTGGGAATACAATGGGAGTATCACACCCCTTGGCATCCCCAAAGTTCTGGAAGAGTAGAAAGAATAAATCAAACTTTGAAACATCAATTATCAAAATTAATGATCGAAACTAAAATGTCATGGATCAAATGCCTTCCTCTGGCCTTATTAAATATTAGAATTATGCCAAATTCAATTACTGGAATTTCACCTTTTGAGATGTTATAAGGGATGCCCTATACTCAAGGATTACCAATAGATCATCCCAAGTTAGAGGATGCTACTATTCAAAGTTATATCACCATTTTAAATCAGAACATGCAAGAACCCGGGGCCAGAGGAATGCTAGCACAAAGCACTCCCTTAGAATTTTTAATACATTAAATTCAACCAGGGGACAAAGTATTAATAAAAAGCTGTAAAGAAGAAAGTTTGTCCCCTCGTTGGGAAGGACCATTTCTTGTTCTTTTAATCACAGAAACTGCAATAAGAACTGCTGAAAAGGGGTGGACACATGTATCATGAGTGAAAGGACCCATAGGAGAATGGAAAGTTGTGACTGAACCTGGAGACACCAAGCTAACCCTCAAGAAGACTTAACTGAATAACTGAGGGAATTCATATTGACTCCTGTAAATATGATATGGGAAAAGTAGGCATAACTGAACTCATTTTGGTAGATAATAGAAGAAGAGACAATACCAGTCCATGTCCTTTCTGTAAACGTTGCAATCTGTATATTAGGGCAAGGTGTCCCAATTGTTCGAGATATATTACTACTCGCAGAGGAGACTAAGAACAATTTTTGAGAAATCAGTTACAGTTCTTTTGCATTTGGTGTGAAACTACAACCCTGTTGGAACAGCTGTTGTGGGTCAGATATTATTGTCGTAATAGCTGACAGGAAATATACCTCTAACCTGCCAGAGAGGGCAAGACCGGAGGGAACCGGTACTGCAGCTGGAAGGGTCTGCCCAGGGCTGCAACCCCTGGGGCTGTGACCACTGAGCACTATGATCCTGACCGGACCTCTTTTGGTGGTGGTTCTCCTTGGGCCCATATGGGCAAATGCCATGGCTAATAAAAACAACAGCTGTGACAAATGCACTACCACAACCCGACGAGGGAGAGTAATCTCTCAAATACTAGTCTATCACACCCTGTATGAATGCAAAGGAACAATAATTGGCAATTGTGTACACAACCAAACTCAGTATAAACTTCGCAAAGAAAAGGAGAATAGGATTGTGTGTTTTGATCCGAAAGAACTTCCCTATATATATTAGGTTGAACTAAGAACAGGAGGAGTGAATTTTCAATCCGGGAGAAATAAATTAGGCAAAATGCTTGGTACTAGTAATAAGGTTCCCAATCTTAACTCCTCAGTATCTATAATTTTTGATGTTTGTGAAGCAATAAATGAACCCCCTTTAACCCCGTTCGGATCTTATACAGGGTGTGGAGATATAGGATGGAGAAGATACTATGGCACATTAGAAAAATATATGTGTCCGGGAACTAAAAAAGTAGATGGATATCTGTGTACTTCCCACTGTGATTATGGAAGTGGAGGAGGAGCAGTGTCAGGGACAGGGACTTGGGGTTGTGTAGGTTGGTCCACTGCAAATTGGGTTAACGCAAATACCGTTATCCAAATTTAGAAGCTTCAATTTGAAATATTCCTGCTAAACCGGACTGTGGACCAAATGAATGTTCTCCACTCAATTTAACTTTATATATAGGAAAATGGAAAAAGCAAAACATCAAAGAGTTTGGAATTTTCATATGGGCTTCAGGCACTGATCCATATGCTGAGGTTCAAATTATATTTAAAGAGAGTATTAGAGAATCGATCCAACATCATTTATTATTCAATTCATTTTATCATGAAATGGAAACAGGAGTCCAATATGAAATTCCCACAGTTGCTAAAAATCTCTTTGTAAATCTCGCCAAAAATATAGCCAAAGCTTTGAATGTAACCACCTGCTCTGTCTGTGGAGGTACTAACCAGGGGGAAAGATGGCCCTGGGAAGCAAAGGAAAGTAATATAAGCAATTCTGCGATTTGGAAAATTCAAGAAAGGAATAACAGGCAACAACAATGGGTTTTACAAACAAATATAGTAGGGAGAAGTTGTTGGCAAAACTTAGAAAATGGTGAAAGACCAGTAGGAAATTTACTTTGTGAAGGAGGCTATATATGGAACAAAACAAAGAAAAACTGGGGAAAATGGGGAAATCCTACAGAAATGAATCAGAAATTCAATAATTGGACTAATGGAACTAATATACCAAAGGGGTGGCCTGCTCCAGATGGACAGTATTGGATTTGTGGTAAAATAGCCTTTGCATTTTTACCTCAAAATTGGACAGGATCATGTATACTGGGAACAATCAGACCTAGTTTCTTTTTATTACCCATAGGCAAAGGGGAACGATTAGGGATCCCAGTATACACAGAAACAAATGAACTAAGGAGAAAAAGACACAAAAGGGAATTGCAAATCGGTAATTGGAAGGACAATGAATGGCCACCTGAACGAATAATTTCATACTATGATCCAGCCACTTGGGCTGAAGATGAGTCTTGGGGATACAGGACCCCTATATATATGCTGAATAGAATTATAAGGCTGTAAGCTGTAGTGGAAATAGTAGTAAACAAAACCAGAGGTGCACTAGGATTGGTTGCAAAGCAAAATACAAAAATGAGAACTGTGATATATCAGAATCGCCTAGATTATCTGTTAGCTCAAGAAGGAGGAGTCTGTGGAAAATTTAACCTTAGTAATTGCTGTCTAGAAATAGACGATGAAGGAAAAGCCATAAATGAATTAGTAAAAGAAATGAAAAAGATAGCCCATGTTCCAATACAAACCTGGAATGGAATCAATATTGGAGGATTAGGATCTTGGGGACAATTTTTTAATGGAGATTGGATGACTAAAAGTGGAATAGTGATATTGGGAATAATTGGTGGACTGTTAATCATCCCATGTGTAATTCCGTGTTTTGCTAAATTGATATGGACGGTTGTTCAAAATATGCAATTCACTGCTATACCATTGGAATCTGAGAAGACCAATCAGGGGGAAACCCATTACAGTGATGGTGTTGAAAACAAGGGCGACTCCAATATTATCTGCAGCTCGAAAAGCTGTTGTGAAATTAAAAGCCAAGACATGAATCAGTAAGTTACAAAAAAACAAAACGGGGAATTGTAAGGAATACCAGAATGATTCGTGTCAGGAACTTGGGAGTGCTGGTTGCTATTGTACTATGTCCCCCTGTGATCATTATACCATGTGTGAGATGTGTAATAATGCTCAAGATTATGATGGATATTTCTGTCAAAGCGATGATGAGAAAGAAGAAGAAACAAGGGAATAAGCTAGTCCCCTCTTTAATCATTTAGACTGTTAATAAGGAACGCTTTTAGCTTTGTTTAGCTGCTTGAATGCTTTAAGCTGCTTGCTTATTGCCTCTTGATATTAATCAATTGTAATAAAATAATTAGATCAGATCATGGCCAAGGCTAAATTTTTATAACACCTGTGTTTTCACTGTGCCTCTGGCAGGGAGCTGTGCCAGCCACGTTGTGCTCTTGGTTTCTCCAATCCCTGCAGAGCGAGCTCCTAGTCCTGCCTCCTCAGGGCCCCAGGGTGCTCCCGCAGCTCCTGGGTTCAGAAATGTCGCATTCTAAGGAAAACACGGTGATTCCTTCACCCACCGCCACAAGCTGAAGACCAGCTGGGACTTAAAAGAGAGCGTGCAGTCAGAGGAACTGGGGACTGATAAATGTAAAGGCTCTGTAGTAAAAAATAGGTAGATAAATAAATAAATTTTGTATATTTAACATGCAAATAAAATACATGTAAGCAATGCAGTACTTAAAGATAAATTTCACATTACAAAGTTACCAGAAGGCCGTGATCTGTTTAAAAGGTTTAGCTTTTAAACAACTGACTATACTGACTAGATCTTATGTATCCTGAGCAACAGTGAGGGAAACAAAGCTCTTGATGTAACTCTGTAGTCAGCGTGAGTTGCATCAGAATGATTCATGTCAGCAACTCAGGGGTCCTAGTGATCATTGCACTTTGTGTGGAGATAGAATCCCTTGTGATCATTGTGCTATGTGCAAAGCGTATGATAAGTGTCCCTGTCAATACCACAGTGAGGAGGAAGAAGAAATAAGGGAATAATTCCCCTGGGTCAACTGCAATATTGTGCAAAGAAATGTTTTGTTCATTGTTTAAACTGCATGAACGTCCTTAGAAAACGGGGGGGGGGGGTAGGTAACTTCGAGATACGCCCTGTTACAGAACGTTGTGAAATCTGTGCGCTGCACAAATAAACACATAAGGAGTGGAATTTATGGGGGCTAAGATGGCAGTCAGACTTGTGATAGACATCTTCCTGTTAATGCATTACCAAGACGTTTAGTAACCTTTCTAAGATATTTCTTCACCTGGACACAAGACCCCAGCAACAGGTGGAGAAGTCCGGGAAAAGAAGACAACAGGACTGGCTGAAACCCGAGAAGCCCGGGAAAAGAAGACAACAGGATTGGCTGAAACCCAAGCCCAAAAAGTGTAAGAGACTGTCCCCAGAAGTTCCCCTCGTGCATCTCGGGCGGAGCGGAGACTCCCCGGCGCACCCAGTGCTGCTTGCTTATTGCCTCTCAATATTAATTATAATAAAAATCAATTAAAACATATTGGCGATATTAGGTTTTTATAACATATGGGAAAGTGATTTTTACTAAGCTTTCTACATGAGTTGACTGCTCACTCATACAAGCACTAGGGTGACTGTCTCCATGCGACTGGTGTGACCTGTAGGTTAAGGGACTGGAATGTGGTGGAGAAGATGGCAGCTGCTGAATCCTCTCTGTACATCCAAAGTTCCTGTTTACTGCTGAAACAAAAGCAAGAAATTAGGGTGTCTTTACAAATAGATTAAGGAAATTGTGTAATTGGCAAACAGCCCTGGAACAGAGACAGGTGTACCTCCACAAAAAGAGTAAGAAAATGGTGTAATCAGCAAGTAA
The DNA here is from genome assembly GCF_028554395.1 of Pezoporus wallicus. Taxonomy (NCBI): domain Eukaryota; kingdom Metazoa; phylum Chordata; class Aves; order Psittaciformes; family Psittacidae; genus Pezoporus; species Pezoporus wallicus. The sequence continues at coordinate 6,206,016 of NW_026642179.1, read as the reverse complement.
CAAAATGTCACAAAACCGCAAAGCTTAAGGCTATGAACTTCTGAACTGCTAGAAGAAATGCACATGGTTGATAGGGTTAGAATATTAACTTCTCCACCTAGAAGGAGCATAAAGTAGAAAATAATGATCATACAACATCTGAAGTAAAGAGAAGTACATACTAAGGAGAATATGTAGTAGGTGTATTGAGAAATCTGTACCTCCAGAGTACCTATGCCAGTGGTGAAAGGGAGAGGGTGGTATGCTGCTGTTACAAAAACTCCGTCTTAGCCATGATCTGATTCAATTACTTTATTACCATTGATTAATATCGAGAGGCAATAAGCAAGAAGCGCTGGGTGCCCCAGGGAGTCTCCGCTCCACCAAAGACGCACACCAGGATCTTTGGGGTATAGTCTCTTATACTTCTCGGTCTTGGGTTTTCGCCAATCCATCGCCTTCTTTACCCTCATGTCGATGTGGCTCCTTTCCATTGTTCTTTTCTTGTTGCTGGGGTCTTTCTCCGGTGAAGACGTTCCTGAACTTCTTGGTAACGTATTAACAGGAAAACGCTTACAAGCTTAGCCGCAGACTTAGCATTTTGTTCTATACCTTATATGGCTATTTGCCTAGTACCAAGTTTCACAACATCCTGTAACAGGATGTTGCAACATTTAGGTAGTTGAGCAAAATGGGTTATCCCTTTGTTTCTTCTTCTCTTTCATCATTGTATTGACATGAACATCTATCATAGTCATGATCATTCCTATACATCCTACACAAGGTACAATGGTCACAAGGAGTTCCAAATTGTTGACACGAATCATTCCTGCATATTCCACACTGCCAGGCAGATAGGATTAAAAAGAGGCTGCATCCTCTGACCAATTTGAGAGGTATCACAGACGAATGTCCCTGTGGACTCTCCCTTTATTCAAATAAAGCTCATTAAAAGACTCCACTATCTCTTTTTCGGACATTAATTGGTGATTGTGAGGTTCAGTCTGCATACTGCTGAGAACAAACATCTTTTTGATAGGCCATATATATATATATATATATATATATATATATATATATATATATAAATAACCTTTTGCAGTCAACAGTTACTATGATCTTGCCTTCACGAGTCTTGGGAAACATATCTGAGTCAATGCTGTGGTTTTGTTTTTCCTTTCTAGTTACCTCCTGGCTCCAGGCCATTTGTCGCCCAGTGACAAGCAGCTTCCTTAAAGGATCCTCAGTAGAGTGACAGTTGACCACAAGTTTGTAGTTATAATCGGAGCTTTATTATTATATAAAGAGTTTAGCAGCCAGCATAGCTTATTGTTACAAAGAATTTCTAGCAATTGGCGTAGCTTTCCTATTACTTAAAATTTCAGTTAACTAGGCTTTTTAGTCCTTCAGAGTCACCTCTGCAGATCAGGTCAAATTATTAATAATAAACGCAAAGTACAACAATCATAATCTAGACTTTGACTTTTGAAAGCATACAAGTCACACACTCAACCCTCAGAGGAAGAAGAATGGAGACAGATACTCCAGCCAATGGCAGAGGTACCTGCATTCCCTGTGCCTGTATCACACAGGGAAATAAAAAGGCCTTAGCAGTTCATCTGCTGTTGGATCCACTTGAAAAACCTTTTGGATAAGCTTATCTATTGATACCTCTCAATTTGGAAGTGTGGTCTTTACCACTTCCATAAAGTAGTAGATTCCAAAGAGGCTGCCAGAAAATCGGTGCAAGAAGTTTGGGGCCAGGAGGCAGGTGCATATGGCTTTATTTTCTTCCTATCTGATTACTGAATGGAACCATGCATAGCCTGTGCTTTGATCCAGCTGAGCCGCAGACCTTCAGTAACAATGCATCATGTCCATTTTATTCAAAACCTCAACATTTCTCTTGCAAAATTCTGTGGTCCCTCATGGGACCTTAATGCTGCCTCAAGCCAGGTGGAAGAGCGGGTGTTGCTGGTTTGATGGTTCTGATCTGCCCTTGTGCAAGACCCACAGCCCTTGAGCAGCTTGACTGAAGACAACTGAAACCCTCATTATCCCTCATTTGCATATAAAATATACACCAAAGTGAGAACATGACTTCACACACACGCCGTCATCAGCAGCCAGTAATCTGACCACAGTCTCACCTTCTCTTCTCCCAAAAGTATAAATTTGGCATTTGAACTCCTCCGTGGCAGAGAATGAGAATACAGCCCCACTGTGCAGAAAAGTCTCCTTGTCAGGAGAGGAGAGTGGAGCAGTTACAGTCTCCTCCTCAATTCTCCACAAAACAGGGAAGCCTGTTGGGTAAGATTTACACCTCCAACTATTTTGGATGATACCCAGGTGGAACTAAGCTTAATGAATTACCATTTGGTTGTTTTTCCATATGAGATCAATTAATCGTTGCCTAGCCTTGGATTTTAGAGCTAATACAGTAAATGAATTTATGAACAGCAATCCCAAATCTGTATTTCTGGTTCTTCAATAAACTGCATTATTTGTGAATCCATAATCGTGATAATTCTTATTGAATGCTACTGTACATATAATGTTGAATTGGTTATAATCAGAAATTAAGCCTAGATGCACCCAGCCTCTCTGATCTCTGAGGACTGGCTGGAACACAAGGGGTTTTATTTTCGGCCAAATTTCTATGCTTTTAATGCAACACATATATATCAGAGGAAATCCAAGAATAGCCAGAAACAGCAGACTCAGAGTAGGGGAAATGAGATCATGTGCCATGACAGGACACTAATCAAACTCTCAGCACAACACAAACACATTTATCATCTATTTTGGTGCAACAAAGACCAGCTCATGGGTTTAGCACATTTAGAATATTGCTGGTTTAACATCTGGAAGGCAACAGCAATGTAACAATGCTGCACTTAAGAAAGCTGCAGGATAAGAGGATAAGGGCTCAGTGACCAATTATCTCTGATTATCTCTGGGATGGATATACAAATTGTGATTTGCCAGGGATGATTAGCAATTAATCTAAGGGATATAAGGAAGTACAAGGGGCCACAGAAACTCAAGAAAAAAAAAAGTTAAAAAAGAAAAAAAAAGAAAAAGGAAAAGCATTAAAAGATTATTCAGTCTGAGGTGGCATCAGCAACAGAGAACCAGCACCAAAGGTCCCACCATCTCATAGTGTCTTTCAGACAAAATGTCCAGCACACAGCTACACAAGTGCATAATACTTGGGAATACATTGGGTGATCAATTGGCTGATGCATGGAGCTGTAAGAGACTGCACTGAAATCAGGCTCCACCATCCATTGTCTCAAAGATTGGTGTGAAAAGCTGAGATGGGATTCCGCCCTCCATTGTCTGAGAGACTGGTGAGAGGAGATAAGACACCACTGTCCATTGACAGATGGGAGGGAAATGCTGAGATAAGGCCCCAGCTGTCCATTGCCTGAGAGATGGGTGGGAGGACCTGAGATAAGACTCCTCCCTCCATTATTTCAAGGATTGCCGAGAGGAGTTGCTGCCCATTACCTCAAGGGTTGGTGTGAGGAATTGTTGTTCATTAGCTTAAGGATTGCCAACAAACATGTGCTGAAGATCTGGCTGCAAGACCAGGGAAACTGGATACATGTGATCCACTAGGAATTTGCAGTACATGACATTAAGAACAGAGATACCCGCCCTCCAACACATAATAAAGGGAAAAAAAGTAATCGCTGCTGGGGACACCAATTGCAGAAGACAATGACTATAGATTCTTAGGATGCTGCTGGATCCACACTAGTGACTATCTCTCTCTGCACTCTGGATGCTTGCTTAATTTCTGTCTTTTTTCTGATTTGTCCTATAGCTTTTTACAATAATAATCTTTTTTATAATAACCATCTTTGCTTTAATAATTATCTTTTTATAATAAACAAACTGATCAATTGCAGCACTCGGCCTCATTTGCGTCTAAATTTCACTCTGAGGATCAGAACAACATATTTCTGACACTGGGTTTTTCTCCAGTCGGACCTTGACACAGGCTCAAAGAGTTCTAGTAGATGGTGTTACATCAGGCTGGTATCCACTTGCCAGTAAGGTCCCACAAGGCTCAATTTTAGTGCCAGTGCTCTTCAGTGTTTTTATAAGCAGTCTGGATGCTGGAGTCAAATGTACGTTAAGTTTGCCACTGATACTAAATTAGGAGGAGCTATGGACTGCTCCAGTAGATGTGGATAGACTGGAGAGCTTGGGCCATCACCAAACAGCTGATATTTAACAAGTGCAGGTGCTGATTTTCCACCTGGGACAGGGTAATCCTGGTTGTCCATACAAACTGGGAGATGAGAGGCTTTGGGAAAGCCCCATGGAAAGAGACCTGGGAGTTTGAATATAAGTCAACAGTGTGCCCTAGCAGCCCAAAGTTGGGACAACAACCCAACTGTGTCTTAGGGTGCATGTCACAGACCTGAGGTCACCAGCAGCCCTGAGTGTCCCTGCCCAGCTCCCCAAGGGCTCCAGCTACCCTGCCCATGGCCCAGAACCCCAGTTCAGAGCCTTCCCTGTCACTCCCTGCCCCAGTGAGAACAGAGCAGTGCCAGTTCACAGCTCCCCACAGCCCTGCCCTGCCCAGTCATGGGCCCCACTGAGCTGTGCCAACCCATAGGTCAATGCCCGGGCCCCAGCCTTGGTTCACCCACAAGCTCTGCCTGGACATCCTGGGGCTGTGTCTGACCCAGGTTCCCCTCATGGGCTGGTGTCCCAGCAATGCCCTGCTCCCAGCTGGAGCAGTGGGATAGACCTGGCTGCCAGCTGTGCCCTGCTGACCATTGGAAAAGCAGTCAGGGCTAGTGTCCGGTTGTGGCTTATCTCAGGGATGTCCCTGGCTCCTGAATTATGGATCTATCAAGAACTCACCAACAAAGTTTTAAGTTGACAAGCAGGTATCCCTTATTGTGGTGCCGGGAGACACAGGGGATAGCTCCTCTGAGTGTGTCTATGCCAAGTGCTAAACAAGCTGTGACTATATAGTCATTGAGCATACATACGTGTAACATACTTGCATATTCATGAGGTTACTTATGTGTTACATCATTCTTCTCAACAGTTTTTCCCGCATGCGCACAAATATGTGGCAGTGGTCTTTGGGGGTTTACTTCTTCCGACAATCTTCATCACTTGGCCGCTCCTTGAACTCTTGTCCTGGCAGTCTTTGGAGTATGCACAGTAGATAAACACTTAGCTAGCTTAACTAGTTTATTAACTACTGACATAATTGAATGATTTCTTCCCGTCCTTTTACTTAGCAGTTAACTTAGCTATAGCTCATCCTGAACATCTGCTAGTTTCAGATAATCTTTATCTACACGTCCTGTTTTGCTTACAATAAGTATTGTGCAAGGTTATAAGGTCCTAGAACTATGTCAACTACAGCCATTTATCTTATACAAGGATGACCACTAAGCAGAACTAAATTTACTTCCTTAGATTATATTCCATCCTTTATTTCTCTATTTCACTCCACTCACATGCTCTTCTTTTTGACAGCACATTATTTACTATCATGCTCACGTGGTTACACACCAAACAATTCAATGTTGAAGTAATTAGAAGCTGGGGTCACTGTGAACTGATGATTATCATCTGGGGCAGGATGTTCGTTTTGTGGACTGAGACTAGGTCATGCACATCGAGCCATGTCCTTGATTCCTCACCAATCTTACTCATCCTCTCCTTGAAATGAATAACCCTGCTGTCTAAGGGATATAGTAGTCCATATGTTTGAGGTGTGATGCACGTACTCATTTTTCATTACAGCATTTGATTGATTTGATATGACAGAGGAGCCGTTCTAATTGTAGTCACAGACGGACCTTCAATTTTATCCCACAAATTGTGTTATGTCAACAACTTCAAATGCAAAACTGTGTCCCCAGTCTCTGCATATATACACAGTCAAAGGAGCACCTTCACTTCTATCATTCCTACTCCTCCAATCTTCTGCTTTATCTTCTCTAGTATCTCTGACCATTCCTGGTGCATCTCAGTTATCCAGATTAAAATTCCTCCCCCTGGAGGACTTTCTAGTGAAGATAAGGGTATGATGAACAGCATCTTCATTAAAAAAAAGGGTTTGGAAGAAATAAATCCCACGTACGAATCATCTGGAGCTTCTTAAAGCTTTATCAGGATCAGGATAACTGGTAATTTTAGTTCTTCCTGCTCTTCACTGTCTTCCATAATGCCTCTCCAATGGTTTGGTTTTCATGCACCACTTGTGCAGCCACAATGACTGAAGGTCATTTAGCAATTGAAACCTTTGCTTTACCCGCAGACCTTGGAGGCCAGTTGTGGTCACTAAACCCTTGAAGCATAGTTGCACATGTGGAGTGTGTTTCCACTTGCCGTGTAATGCATTATATGTGTATATGTGTCTCTGTCTCCTTTTCCCTTACCTGTTTTTTTGATCTTCATGTTTCTGTTGGGCATGTTTCTGATATTTGCTGTTACTTATTTTATCACATGCCTCAGGCTGGCCATTTCTCTGAAAGGCATATTTGCAATTCTTTTATCAAGTTTCCTAATCCTATTCCTCTGATGAGCTTTCACATCTGATCCACAAATGGTTCGCAGACTGACTCATCCATTTATCAGTATTTTTACATGAATCCTTATTTAAAGTAATATTCCCATCTCCTGATTTCCACCACCTTTTTTGCTCAAGCAAATAACCAGAATCATATTCTCTGCATACAGTAATCTGAATCTCAAACCACCCATCCTTCTATTACCTCATGACCTCTAAAATTACTTGCAAGCCTGTGTGCAGGGCTGGATTACCTGCCCAGAATTGTGTCCTCAGGTCTGCACATCCAGTGTTCCAACATTGAACTTTGTCATGGAGGAATCCAGAACTTCACCCGTAAGAGAGAAGCGACAATATACTTTATTGATATAACAAAATTCAGTGGTAAGTGTGACAGGGGTTTAATAGGATTGGTGTCAAAGTTCATTGAATCATTTACTGCATAGAAGACAGGGTTACATAGAACTGTGAGGGAGGTCCTCTCATTGAGTCATTAAGAGAGAACTCCTTGCTTCCTAAGCTCCTTCTCAAAAAAGTGGTTAGGGGCAGCTGGATCCACTCCTAGTCCCAGACTTAGTCAAGTGTTTATATCTAAAGAAATATATATGTATGCATGATCAATCCTTTATATCACATAGTAGAGATTTTAAAGTTTAGTGTGCTATTAGTCACTGTCATGGAGGCCCACAAAATTTACTGAGGTAGGTTAGAAGCCACAAAGAAAATCTATTCTAACAAAAAAATCATTTAATACTCCAACAACATTAGTAAACTACAGGTTCTAAATGCCAAGCAGAATCAAATATGACTGATTTAACTTGAAGTTGTAAAGGGAAATAACCCAAAACACATTTCAATCACCAGCCAAGATGAGGGCTCTCAACCTTGAAGGGTTATCTCAGGCAGTGTCCTGTCCAGAGGAGAGAGTCCTCCACTATAGATGCACCACTCCAAGGAGGACCAACTCAACTCTTGCCCTGCACCAGGAGCCCATCTATACCCCAGTCAAATCTGATCTGTGGTGAAAAATATGATCTGAGGGTTCTTGGTTTTCAACCAAAGTGTGGGTCTAGCAACAGCCCATTGTTCAAGCCTGTTGTAACCAGAATAAGCAGATTTTGTGGTTACCCAAGCCAGCCCAGAGTCAGTGGATATATGCTAGATCTATCAGATATAGATTTATATTTCAACAGAGACGAGAGTAAGCAGAGTATTTATTAGCAAGTGGTGTGGCTCAACGATCCTTCCATCAGGGTAGATGCGGCTGCCAAAAACTTCCAACAGTGAACCAAATTTTGCTTGTGCTGAAACTATGCGTTCGTGTTTCAAAGCCTTCTACCAACAGAATACTCTTTTACAGTGATTGGGCATTCATGTTTTGGTCCTTAATACTAAGGGCATGATATCATACCCTGAAGAAGAGAATCAGATTTTTAATACCAGTAAGATGCTGTATTTAGATAGATTTTAAGGACAAATTGGGGGGGGGGGGAATTATGTATTCATGTATTATTTTACCTTTAATGTATAAGGTGAATTTTGAAGGTTGCTAGAACTCTAAAATAAGACCATATTGGAATGTGCTGAGACTATTAGTACACCCAGATAACATTATCAAGATACTGTATGTTAAATTATGTTAAGCTACATCAGAGAAAACATGAGCTATGCTACTGAGGAATTAATACCTCAATAGATGTAAACCTGATGGAATCACACATGAAAATGCTGTCAGGAAACTTCATCTTCAGGGAATAGCCTTTTAGCCTAGGTGAAGTGCTGTTGCCATTGCTGGTAGAGAGGCCAGAGGCTGTGATTTAGTTTTGTACTGCTTCAAGGCTAGGATTTGTCAACAGTTGCCTTGTCTGGGCTTGTCTTGGCCTGCCTGGGGCATTCTCTTAGTTTGTTTAGCCGCAATAGCAGCTGCTGACAATCAGATTACTTATTATATTACCTAAATTGTTTTAACTTTAGTTAGCTTTTTGCAATTGTATGCTGTAGTGTTACAGTAGTTTCGATGCAACTATTGTTGGTGAAAATAGGTCGTTATTCCATGTAGAGGGAGCAGTGTGTGACATGGAAGTCAGAGGAGTACAACTGCAGTACAAACAGACCTTGAAAATACAGGCACAAGATGATACCGGGGCCCCAGGGTTATAAACAAATCACCACTGGTCAATTACTGGTCACTAAAGGAATGCAGCCTTGGGAGCTGGCTAAAACTGGTTTTAAGGATAGCAAAGAGAACAAAGAGCCAGTATCCAACATTATATTAACTAAACCACAGACAGTGAATTCTGTTATAATAAGGAACTGTGAAAAAGGAACACATGGTACATGTTAAAAAATATATAAAAATAAGTCCAAGCACAGATCCTCTAGGGAGGAGGAAGTCCTTACCACGAACATCAAATTCCTCCAACTGAAGAACAAGGGACACCAGTGAATCACCATAACTCTTCTTTTCAAGTAAGAGTTGTCACTGTCAAACCTAGGGGTCAGAGGGGGAGTGGAATAGTGAGTCTAACACCAGAGAACAGGAGTAGGTATTATGAAGTTTCTGTACAACTAGCAGTTTAAACAGTTTTAACTGCTGGTACAATTAGCATTTTTAGTTGCTAATTAATGCCTTTTCCTGTAGTAATTATATTAATTGAACTATTATTGTTGGTACCATTGTCACCAGGGTGATTACAATGCTTTGATGTTAATGCAAACAGTAGCTGTGCTAGTGAAGTGTAGTTGAGTGAGCATATATGCAGTTCCAAAGCTGGGGTTCCCTGAGAGTCCCCCAGGTTGTCCCTCATATCCTGGTGTCTGCTGTTTGACTCCATCCTTTGAGCCAGCTCAAGTTAAGCATTTTTCACAGCCCCATGGGGGCTTATCAGCCCAAACAAAGGGGTCAGGGGGGTTGGAACTTTATGAGCTTTAAGGTCCCTTCCAACCCAAACCATTCTATGATTCTATGATTCCATGATCCTGTCTACACAGTATCAAAAGCTAACATCCTTGTTTGCTTCATTTATGATAATTCTTGCAAGGCCTCTGCTGGTTGAATGCAAATAGTGCCTCAGACAAGCTCAGTTTCTGGGCTCTCATGCTATGCAATGTAAGTGCTGTTTGAAACAAGATCAAGGCCCAGGCTCTCACACAAGCACATAATACCTAATCCAGGTTTTTGCCCCTGTATCATGAATGCCATGTGACCATTGCTCAACCCTATTTGACAATAATCATTGTTTAATTAATCAATGTGTTTAATCATAAGCACATATGTAGTATATTGTTCTGTCCACTTGGAATACAGTGTGTCTTTGATCACCAATTGCATATATTGATCCTAGGAACTGTAGGTTTATTAATGTGAAAAGGATATTAGGGTGTACTGCCAAGGGACTTTTCAAAGCTAAGTCTGCATTCCAAACTTCATTGCTATCAGGGCTGATCAACCTGTATTGTGAGCAAAGCTCTGTAAGAGTGCAGGGGAGCACAGAGCTGGCCAACCTTGCCAGGGATGGGATCTGCACAGTGTGTTGTGCCATCATAGGCCCATCCTATGCTTTGCCATCTCAGGGTTTCCAGCAATACAAAGCATGTAAGATTTTCTAACTTGCTATCATCTTTTCTGGAACATTAATAAATTAACTTTTTCATGAGCAGGTTTGTGCCCTTCTTGTTGGGAACCAAAAAGAAGTGACACCTTCTGATACCAAACAGTCATTAGCTTTTTTAAAGAAGCTGCTATTGATTTGAAAACTTTGGTATGAAACTGGAATGAAATTAGGGTGGTACTGTTTTGACAGAGAAAATTATGTATTCACTGAAGTAGTAAAAACGAGTTAATGCATAAATGGTAACATACTAACATAAAAGAAGGTAATCCCTGAAGAGATAAAGAGAATAACTATTTATCACAAAACTGCCCTTCCCTACAGAAGGATCAGCACCTGACTAAGTACTCATTTGGTTTGGGTGAAACTGATGTAAGACTCCTCATTTTTTGCTTTACTCAGACACAATAAATGTAATTCATTTAGCAAAAAATTCATTGTGCTTTATCTATTGTAATAACATCATCTTGGGTTTGGTCAGCTTTGAAAATCAAAACTTCTAGGCTTGCCATCTGCTTGATACTTGCCTACTTGGAACTCAGTTACCTTCTGCGCAATAGCAGTTAAATATATATTGAGTTCTATAACTTCAACTTGTATTCCCTGGTTTGGTACTTGCAGAGTGTAATTATTATGTTGTTGTATTTCCTATTTGACTATCCCATCTCTGAGAATAAGTACATGGTCTCTTCCTCTGAGAGGGGATACCCTTTTGGATAGCATAAAGCAGATGCTGTTTGCTTCTTTTCACTTATTCTGTATAAAGTATGGGATGATTGATAAAAAATTTTCTCAGTGTCACGTAGGGCTGCACTGTCTGGTCTCACTTTATCAGTCCAATGACCAGGCACCTGCTCTTGAGTTGTCTTCAGGAGAATGGATAGGTGCTCTGACACATAACTTCTATTTTATTTTCTTTAGTTCTAAACATATTTATTTTCAGCCAGCACGTATAGCTGCTCTGCCCAGAGCTGTCATTTTCCTTAGCCAATAAGTCTTCAGTCTATGTTGCTGGTAATGTAGCAAAATGAGAAAGGGAAGATGCTTTTTTGTTTTAAACAATACTGATCTCACTCACACTCATCATCTTAATGCCATCGACCTCATGAGTACCTGCCATATTCAAGTCATCTTAGCCAGACTGCTAAGATAGTCTTGGGTCTGGCCAAGACTGCTTTTGAATGACAAGGAGGAGCAAGTGGTGTACCAGATGGAGAGTGGTCATCATATCTCTCTGTTCCAGAGTACAAGGATTCTAGGTTGAGAGAAACGCAACACAATAAAGAGTCATAACTAGTTTATTAATACAGAGAAAATATAGAGGTAACAAAAGATACAGTAAAGGATATCTTTGATGTTTGGTTATCTTACCAACCCCAAGGACCATGTAATGACGATCATGAAGCCATCTCCAAGAAACATCATCACAGTGTGAGGTGGCAGGCTCAACCATAGTGGGTGTCCCCATGGAGGCAACGTTGACCCGGGTGGTACAAAGTTCTGCATCCTCGCATTGTATGAGGCTCAGGCTTTTATACTGACAAAAATGCACACTCATTCCGATGCAGGGGGCCAGCCTACATTGGAAGAAGTGGCCAGCAATATCTAGAAAAGTCTCCAAGGGTACTGTCTTTTCTGGGGAGTTCTAAAGCATAATTTTCTGGGGAGGAACCAAAGCTGGACTTTCTGGGGAGCAGCAAAAGCAGGACTCTCCAGGGAAGAACCAAAGCAGAACCTTCCGGGGAGGAGCCAAAGCAGACAAACAGCACTTTTCTAACATTGTGTGTTTCACCATGGACTATTATCTGTTGTCCCTGACACACTTTCTCTTGGCTGGGGAAAATAAATTGAGTTTGGAATGTACCTTTCATTCCTCAAGGTACTTCTGGAGTTGACAGTAATTGTAATCTTTTGTCTTTTTATCCTATCCAAGCTTCCTGAATTAACTTTGCTGATTTACTACTCTTTGTGCCTCTCTCTCCAGATATTTTATGGATCAAATCCTCTTCTTTATCTTCCTGCCATTCTCTCTTCACACCTTCAGTTCTGTCCATCATTTCCCCAGTATGCTTACTGATATTCTGTGATCTTGCTGACAATCTGGTATCTATGCCACCAACACTTGCCATTCTTTTACACCTGCTGTTACTGTTTCTGGTGATACTTTCAAACATATATGCATATTTACTAATCTTAATACCTCTATTATAAATCTTTGCATCAGTAGACCCAACCAGTAATAGAAATTTGCTTTTTTCTCTCTATCAGTCACCATGTGTAGTTCCTACTTCTTTTCTTTTCCAGAAAATGGATCTAACCACTTCTTTTCACAACAAAGAGGCAATTGCTTTCCCACCTTGGGTTCTCTGCCAGCTAATGTGGCAGTTAATGAAATAAAACTCACTATAAGATCACAGAGATAGGGAAAGTGATTTTTATTAATCTTTGTAAATTAGCTGACTTTTTTTACTCATATTTTCACTAACAGAAATATCAGTATGTGTGTGTCCAAGGTGTGTCCAAGTAATCTAGCCAGGATGACTTGTGGATGACATACAGGACAAGACATGCCAGTACTGAATCCTCACTTCATGTCTTAAGATCCTCTTCATTGCTGAGAACAAACTGATTTTGGCTAAGCCTTTTATAGCCTTTAAGAGTCAACAGTTACTTCGAGCTTATGCTGCTATATCTGGTTTCACTCTGTGTGTGTCTTAGTCACCACTGCTCACAGTCAATGCTCTGCTTTTGTTTTCCCTATCTAGTTACCTTCTGGCTCCAGGCCAGTTCCTTTATCATCCTTTCATCTTACCTTATGGTTTCATTTTCTTGCTATCTGGTTATTGATTGAAAACATGCTTAGGTTGCACTGTGATCCAGGTGAACTGCTGAACTTAGGTAACAATATATGCCATTATTTTAGTTCTTGTTCAACTGTTTCTTCTCATGTTTCCACTTGCCCAAGTACATTTCCATTCTCACTTTGTTCAGAACAACCTGAGTACAATCTTTACTGGCGACGTGCACAGTGGGATCCAGTGCACCCTCCTCAAGTTTGCTGACAACACTGAGCTGTGTGGTGCAGCTGCCATGCTGAAGGGAAGGGGTGCTGTCCTGGGTTCAGCAGGAATGGAATAGTTGCAGTCACAACATAATCTAGGGAGGAGGGGAAGCTGTAAGGAAGCAGAGATGGGGCGCCTGACCCGGGCTAGCCAGGGAGGTATTCCATACCACAGCACGTCATGCCCGGGGTGGGGGGTAACTGGGGGTTACCCGGAAGCCCGTGTCCTTCACAACATAATCTGATGGAAATATTTCATCCCAAAACTAGGCTAGTAATGCCTTGCCTGTGCATGGCTAGGTTCAGAGGTAACTTACAGATAAGCCCCTTTGCTGCATACATATTTGATTTAACATATTTGAGTTATTTGATTTGATTTACATATTTCTTTATTTACACATTTCTTTAACATATTTGATTTTTACTGAAATGCTAAACAGTATGCTGTTGATACAGGGTTAACCAACGTACAAGGGAGTTGTACAAGGGGGTTAGAGGAATTTGCTTGCTTAAACAAAAGTATTGTCTGTATCTATCATGCCTACTAAGCAGAACAAAGGCACTATCCATTGATAAGGAAAAGCAGACACCTGATTCTACTGATAAGCAGCTATTGATAAGGAAAAGCAGAGGCCTGAAGGGGGAGAAGCAGGTGGTTTATGGCTGGGACACGGACCAAACCCTAAGGCCATATGGGAAGACTAAAAGGTGAAAAGTTCAAGAAGAGGAAGACTCATTTACTTCATCCTGAAGACCCCTACCCACAGGAGGAAGACTCAGTTACTTCATCTTGAGACCCCTGCCCATGACCAGAGGGGGCACTGCGCAGGCACAAAGGACCTTCTAACTCATTATAATACGAAGCGGGGATGGGACATGAATATGTATATGCGTATTGTGCAACCTTACGAATATATATAACTTTAGAGAATAAATGTAGAGGGAAACAGCCCTGAGGCACGCATGACTTTGAGGAATTATCCCCGTGCGTCTCAGCGCTGAATGAAAAGCATACCTACTTTACAACTTTAACGAGTTGTGGAGTCTATCCACGTATGTATCACTGTCTTACATGGCTCAGCTTGAAGCCCAGTTTACTGCACAGTATTCTCTCAAGATAAAAGTCAGAGGTACTCCAGTTTTGAAGGGTACCTTTGCCACTTAGTCATTGATTCAAATAGGCTAAGTTTGGCTGAACCATTTGCAGAAGCTCAGCCTTTGGGATCAGTGGCAATTTAAATGTTGGAGTTACCTCTTTCCTTCAGGTTTTTATAATGGTTTGATTTGATTTCCCTGCATTCCCATCAACTTGGGGATTATCTAGTACCATGGAAGTGTGTTTTGTAACCTGCTATTTACAAGTCAGTGGGACTAATGACTGCGTTTTGCAACACTGAAAGTGCCTCCTCTGGAAATCATGTTCTGTCAGGTAAGGAAGTCCATAAACCTCTATGCTATCCTTTTCTAGGAGAGTTTTTTGATCAAGTTAGTTAAGGATATCAGCAAAGACAAGTAGGTAATTATTTCCCCTTGCTGGAATTTGCAGGAATCCTGTCTAAGTGATGATCACGGTTGTTGTGGAACTGAAAATGAATCTTTGTTCTTCTTTGTTTCATTAAGCCTCCATCTTATTTGATTAATCAAGGCTTGGGGCATTGGAGTATTTACTTTCTTTTCTAAGCACAGGTATTTAGTGCTTGTTTGGAGAATTTTCAGGGTTGTTGGATTAAGGCTGCCTGCAATACAGAACATTTTATGGGCAATATGAGTAGCTTCCTGCTTTTGTATAGGGAGTACTGTTCCTTCTGCAAATCCTCTGCCCTTCTGAGGGATTTTAAAACAATTTCATATGTGCACATGTCATGTCATATGGTGCATTTCTGATGAGTTCTCTTACATCATTTGACTCATGGTGTTTGTTACAGGCAAACTTAACCACAAAGCACCTATTTTAACCACATAACCTAAACAATTACAGCAGTTATATATTATTTAGACACAAAGTTCTGAGTAGATGAGCAAGTGGAGGTGTGTGGGAGGGATATGGAAGGCTGGTTTCTGTCTTTTGCCATGCAAGAATTTTACATGACAGATAACTTGCTCTGGGGTCAGATGAGCATATGTTAATCATGGTCTGAAAGGGACCTCCTGAAATCCATCATGACTCCTCTCTCCTCCAAACATAAGGTTAGATAAAGTTATACAACTCTTGCCCCCGGCATTAAGCAATATAGGAGCTTCATGTTAAATTAATGACTGTTTAGAGTCACCATAAACACTTGTGTATACTATCAACATAAACCATACAATTCACATTACCCTTTCTCATTCGTTTCTCAATCATTAAATATATCTATCTGTATTAGATTTATACTGTAATGAGTAAATTCCTGTTTGTTAATCAAATCTTGCTTGCTTAGGAGTTACTTGCTTAGAGTTACTTGCTTGCTTAATAGTTACTGGAAAATTACGGTGCTTTGACATGTTGCTTATAGACCACGGGTATCCGTGAAAGTAAAGGATGTATGGGGAAGGCGATAAGGAGCCTTCCTCCCCACACCCACCGGGAGACAGAATGAGACCCCTTATCTACAGATCACACAGACGCAGAGGACGCCAGGAGGTGACACGTATATCGGATGAAGAAGAGTATAAAACCAGTGACTTTGGGGAAGTGGGGTGCGTGCCGTTGGCAGAGCAGAGACTCCCCGGCCACCCAGCGCTGTTTTGCTTGCTGTTGCTTGCTCAGTAAACCAATTTGATTCATTGGTCTGGCTCTCGTCAATTTATTTGAGCCACATTTATAACAATACTATAAAATTTCCTGTATAGACTGGCTTTTGCATGTAACCTTTTTCCTGTCCACAGCTAAAGCAAGCAGAAGGTGCTTTTAACCATCTGCAGCCCACTGGAATATAGCCTTATGAGTACAAACCTAACTGATGTGGTTCACTTCTAAAGCATGATGGACCTTGGATATCCAAGCTAAAAAGCTTCCTTTTACAGCTGTTTGTCAGCAGCTGTTAACAACTGCTTCCATAGACCTGCTGTCTCAGCAGACCAGTTGAACGAAATTTGTTCCTGCTGAATCAAAAACAAATCCAGGGAGTCTTGCTTCCACCAGTTGCACAACAATTTTCTCAGGAAAGTACCCTCATTTTCACAAATCTGTCCATTCCTAAGCAACAGCATAAATTCTGAGCTCCCTCTCCCCTGAACATCACAATTACTCTGCTTTTTAGACACTGTAGGAAAATGTGTATCTTGTGGGGCACATTTCTTTTGCAGTTAGTCCCGTCCCCTTGATGTGGATTTCAGCTGTGTCTCAGCAGTGTCCCATTTCCAAACCACCAGGAGCCCCCTGTACTGACTATCCCCATGCACATTGTATTTTCCGCTTTAAAATCCACTGTAGGATATTGGTTTAATTCAGAGAAGAGTGTTTACACCAACAAAAATAACATGCTAGTTAGCTAGCTATTTCCATCTGCTCCCATGGAAATGAAAAGCAGAAGTACAAGGGTGAGGTTGGCACCACATATCTAGGAGGCAGGATGAGGTCTAGAGGATTGAGACTTATTCTATCCCATCTATCCCTTTTGAAACCGCACCCAGAAGGTAAAGTCCATTGTAGGGCTGAGCAAATTTAACAGCCCATCATCACCTTTTATTTTAGGTTTATTTTGCTGTAAGAATATATAGTGCATCTTTGGGCTAGGTTCTTCATCTGATAGTATAGGAAACTTGACTTTGCAACTGCCAGCAGTTTTGCTTATTATTACATGAGTGAAAAACTGTGAGAATGCTTTTCATAAGTATGTATTTCTGTGAGTCCTACTGGCTCTGTGCATCTTTCTGCCCCTCCACAGTAGTACAGGCACCTCACTAGGGCCAAGCCAGGTAATGCAGAATAAAATGTAAGTGAATCTAAATGAACCAGGTCAATACTTTACTTGGGCTATTCAGATCAAGCAACAAGTGTTTATCAGTAAATAAAGACCTGAGAAAGTATGAAAATCCTGGCAACATTATTCCAGAGACATGTTGTCTGAAAAGCAGATTGGTACTGATGCGAAGGGTTAACCGATGTACAGGCGGGTTAGGGTTAAGCCTCTTGCTTAACAATGTTACTGCTTACCCCTGCTTACTCAACAAATGCGTGCTCAACACTTACCATACTTGCCAGAACAGGGTGGGAGGACCAAGGCTATTGATAAGAGGAAGGAACAGTAACTCCTGTTCTCTGGACCCCTAAACTGGCTGAAATCAGCTTTGAGGTTTGGACAGTGACTAAATCACCAGGGAACATGTGCAACAACTAGTGGTGAAAAGTTCAAGGAAGACTCGTTTACTTCATCTTGAGACCCTTGTCCGCGACCACCAGGAGACATTACACAAGAAAGGACCTCTTACCTCATTATAGTACGAAGCGGGGATAGGTCATGAATATGTATAAGTTTGTTGCATAATCTAATGCATAGGTAATAGTTTAGAGGATAAATATAGAGGAGAACAATGCTGTGGTACTCATGCCTTTGGAGGAGCAATCCCCCATGCGCCTCAGTGCTGAATAGAGCATACCTACTTTACAATTTTAACGAGTTGTGAAGTCTACCCACGTATCAGTACCCATTGTGCAGTAAATCAATTCCACACACTCAGGAGAGATACTGTGTTTATTCAGGCCTGGGTGCTCCGTGAACATCTCCTCGAATCAAGCACACCAACAGCAAGTTTCAATATTCTTTTATACACAGAAATAGTACTTTATGCACACCTGCTACATACTGATTTGTTATTAACATATTATTATATATTAATATAACTACATATGCTCAGAGAAAGGGGCTTCACCTGGGCTGGGTTCTTTATGACCTGTGGGTTTGATCTTAATGCTGTAACAAAACAGTTCTCTTCAGGATGGCTTAAAAAATAGTTTCATTGCCAAGTTAGTTAATCAGATGATTACTTTGCCAGGCTGTCAAATGACTCATCTTTGATACAATCATTCCTGGCTGTTCTCCTTTGAGCACTTAAATAGAAACAGGGCCTGGTTTTACCCATGCCGTATTGTTAATGGAGGTCATTTTGACCCATGTTCAGGAAATAAGTTTAATACTTGAAGTTGATGCAGAGGGTTGACCAATGTACAGGGGGGTTGTACAAGGGGGCTGTACAAGGGGGTTAGAGGAATTTTGCTTGCTTATCAGAAAGTATTGTTTGCAAATACCTATCACGCTTGCCATGCAGTACCAGGACAATAAGCTACTGATAAAGGGGAGAAACAGACTGATAAGGGGGAGAAACAGTTACTTAGTTACAGTGAAAACCAGGTTTGCGTTCTGGACATTGACCAGACTCCTAAAGAGCATGCATGACAGCTAGAGGTGAAAAGTTCAGGCTTGAGGAAGACTCATTTACTTCATCTTGAAGACCCCTACTCACAAGAGGAAAACTCATTTACTTCATCTTGAGACCCTCGCCCATGACCCCGGGGGGGGGGGGGGGGGGGGTACTGAGCAGGTGCAAAGGACCTTCTAGCGCATTATAATAGGAAGCAGGGATAGGACATGAATATATATAGGTGTATTGTGTAACCTTATGAATATGTATAACTTGAGAGAATAAATGTAAAGGGAAACAACACTGAGGTGTGCATGCCTTTGGAGGAGCTATCCCCCATCTGCTTCAGCTGAATAAAGCATACCTACTTTACAACTTTAACGAGTTGTGGAGTCTATCTATCTGCATATCAATTTGGCGAGACAGCCAGGAGACCTCTGTTCTGCTGCAGGATCGGGTGAGGGGTGGATATCCTAGGCGCCCCAGTCTGCTTGCCTGGAGGAGCTCCGCTTCTCTTCCGCTCACTGTGGGGACAGACAACGACCTGTGCCGGCTGTGGAAAACGGTATGCTTGGAATTTAGGTTTGTAATTTAGGGGGCCTGTAAGTCATACGCGTGGGCCGGGGCTACTGTAATGCGCGGAGAGGCATCTGGCACACAGTGTTGTTCCCCTTGGCATGTAGGGCTTGCAAGCATGGGACTCGCTGACCGATAGAGGGGCTGCTAGTGATCCTGAGGGTGGATCGTGTGAGTCCAGGTTTTCACCACATAAACCGTGGCTAATTGAGGGGTTTAAGAAGAGTTCCCTCTGCGCCCCAGTGGCTGTATAAGAGAAGTATAACCCCTAATATTTGTGGTCCTATTCTTGAGACCTGGACTTTACACTCAGAGAATTATAGCCTCACATATGGGTGCCTAATAACTTTTGAACAGTGGAACCTGCCGTGGATACTAGGACAGTGTAAATTTTGCTGGAACTGAAGCTGCGATCTAACAACAGGGGAGTTGATCTGCAGAATCCAGAGATATTATTTTAATGAACCCCCTGAGAATATCATAAAACTTGTGTATAGGCGTTCTCATACTAATTTTATAATTGCATCCAAGGAGCACTGGGAGAGAGAGGCTATAGAGATTTGTAAAAGATTGTTTGAAATGGGAGCCGGTCAAAGCAAGGAAATTTGGAAGAAAAGCCCATTGGGTTACATTTTGACACACTGGAAAGAACTGTGAGGGTTTCCTGGGGGCTCAATAAATAGAAAACTGATCAAACTTTGTAACCAATGGTGACCTTTATACAAATTGGAAGATGGGGAAAAGTGGCCCTTCAATGGAACTTTTGAACTATAATACATTGTTACAATTGATATTGTTCTTAAAGTTACAAGGAAAATGGGATGAAGTGATGTGTTATAAATTGAGACCACAACGGATCATAATCCAATTAAAATTTTATTAATTATAGCAAGTAGAATATGAGCAAAAACAGCGCTGGACGACAGGGGAGTCTGCGCTCCGCCAACTGCCGTCCTGAGCAGTTCAAACAGCCCCTTTTATACATCTTTACTTCCGCGTTCATGAAGTAGTGGAGGTACTCTGCGCATGCTTCAGCTGTTGCTAGGGGGTCAACTTCTGTCTCCTGGTGGTCGTTGAGGCTGAAGTAAGAAGTCTTCCTCCTTTGTCCCATAGTTGACCTTTTACTCATATATCCTTATATGGAGTTGTTTGTCTTATTTCTGCCAGTTCCTGGAACATCTTACAGTTATCTTTAATCAACATCTGCTATGTTTGTATAAGCGGTACTTGGTTTAGTTCGTGTAAGCGATTGCGGTTATCTTATCTTGCACAAGCTGTGTCTGGTGGCTGTTTGAGTAAGCGATTTCATATCTTTTGTTGCCTAACCTTTACATTGGGCTTAACATAAATCTTAATAAACAATACCCTTATCCTTAGTTTCTTACATGATGTATGCAGATACGTTTTTCACTTTAAGAAACCACCCGGAGTGACAAACTAAACGCAAAATTAATATAGCTCTGCCACATCCCTTAATTTTTGCTTTGGAAAAGTACAGGGGAAAACTGAAAATTAAGCTGGAGAGATGTGGTTCAGCCTGTGATATCGGGGGAATAATGTTTAAAGTTAAAAAAAAAAACAAAATAGTAATCAGGAAAATAAACAGGAAAATTATATATCACAGGTACCCCCGAGAGGAGCATCCTCTGTATCTGTCCTATCAGATATTGATAAGGAGGAGGAGATTGCTGTCACTGGCAACAAGCAGCACATTCACATTAAACCAGAAGTGCTGTTGCACAGGCAGGCATCTGCAGCCCCTGCAGAGCAGGGTGAGCAGCTGTGAGAGAAAAAAATACAAGAGGGAAAACCAAGGGGGAAATTATGGGAGCTCGTGCAGCTCCTGTGTTTGAGCAGGGGATGGGTGCTGGGGCAGGCAAACAAGCGGGAACAGACATGTCGACAGACGGGACTGAGGGGTTGTTGAATAAATGTGGACGGGAGTAAAGGAGGAAGCATGGAGAGCATGTAGGAATCGGGAACAGGTAGAAAAGAAAAAGCTGGGTCGTGCTATAGCCACGGCTGCGGTGGTTGCTTTGAGACTGGTGGAGGAGGAGGAGTGTTGGGCAGAGGAGGGGGAGTGGGCTCTTCTTCTGTTCAACTGGATCTGTGTGCATGCTATGGGGAGTTTGGACACTGGAAGCAATGTTCATAACCAGCTTAATTAACATTACAGCAATCACCCTGTCCTCTGACTTAGCAGTTAGTTTAACTGCTCTCATCCTGGACATCAGCTAGTCCAGGATACTCCCCAGTAGATGCTTACACCATCTTAATGGGTTTATTAACACCCCAAACATAGCAATCATCCTGTTACTTATCAGTTAGTTTACCTGTGCCCACCCTGAACATCTACTAGTCGCAGATACTCCCCATCCCCAGGTCCTGTTTTCCTATTCTGCTTTTCTCACACCTTTTGTGCTAAGGTCCTGAGGACCTGAACCTATGTCAACTACCTTCAAGCACCCGCAGTTATTTTCCATTACAAAGCCATCAAATTTAACATTACTTAGAACTGATTACATTTTGTACTTTTGTGCCTCCTTGTCTCAACCTGGAAAAGCCAAAAATGCACCCCCAATACAGATTAAGATCAAGGAGGGAAGACAGCCAGTCAGGATTAAACAATACAAGGTGTGCATGCCTTTGGAGGAGCTATCTCCCATGCGCCTCAGCTGAATAAAGCACACCTGCTTTACAATTTTAACGAGTTGTGGAGTCTATCCGCGTGTCACAATAACTATGACTACCAACAGCAGATGAAAAATGTATTACATCTGAGAGGAAACAAACAATCCCACAAAAGTCCTGGATGAAAGCAATTGCTCTGTAACACAGAGCTCCAGCTTGCTCCCAGGCAGTTCACTGACTCACAGCCACGAAGTCAGATGCGAAGCCGCAAGGGTTTAGCAGGAAGGATTGTCCAGCTGTGTCTGAGGGTGGGTGGGCTGGCAGGAGTCTTTGGCAATAAGGAAAGTGAATGGGCTGAATAGGGCAGTCAGGCCCCAGTGTTTCTGAATGAATCAATTGAACCCTCTTCCGTGGAAGTTCAGGGATCCGAGCACCTGTGATGCATACGGGCTGGGACGCATCCTGGTGCAGTTCCCCTTCCAGGCATGTTATCACAGTCTGCTTCCAGGGTGGGGCTGGAGTGGGGGGAAGGTGGCTGGAGCAAGCTAAGAAGAGCTGTAAGGTGCTGAAAGGTCTGTTATCTGCAGCTGTCTCTGTCCTGAATGACCTTTCCAACATAATTGCTCTCTGGTGTCTCTTTTGTTCCCATTTGCCATTCCCAGAGTCAGCCCAGGACTCACAGCAATCCTGGTTCTCTGTCAGTGCTGGCCAAACACTGCTTCCAAGTGAAAGGCCCTTTTCTGTTAATGCATGCAACACTGAAAAGACTCTAAAAATCAACGTAAACTTCTCACATAAATATGGAGTCTCCACAGAGCAAAAGAGCAACAGATGGAGAGAGAGAAGAAAAGAACGGTAGAAGCAGAGCAGGTATATCCAAATCCCACGCAAGGGACCTTGACTTCACTCACCACAAATCTAAACGACAGGTATAAATTCTCCTCGCTTTACTTATGTGAGAAAATGAGTTTGGCTTGCTCTCACTCTCTCTTTCTTTCTCTTTACCAAAGCTCAGTCTTTAGTTACTCCTCCTTGCTGTAAGTTTCTTTGGATTGGAATTGGACAATCTCCCAGGTTCTGGAGGGACCCGGAATCCTGAGAATGCTGGCCCTATTTGATGAAACTGAGAGCTGGTAAACTAACAAAGAACTGACTAAAGACGGGATACACTGTTTGCAGTAGAAATTGTGTTTTACCAGCAGTGGTTTTTAAGGAGCCCTGTAGCAAACTCTGTATGTCTGCACATTCATATTTCTATATTTTTTCTTATTTTCTTTTTTCCAAATAAGACTCTGAATTTGACTGTAATGATTTGTGTGTCTCACAGGGAATTTGGACCTTAACCCTGCGTGCTTGCTACCCAGGACCTTGGATATACCAAATGTGTAGGTGCCTGTCCTAGCTGTGTGGTGGCTCTGCCTTGGCAGGGGCGTTGGAATAGATGTTCTCCAGAGGTCCCTTCCAACCCTAACAATTCTGTGGTTTTAACTTATTTCCCCAAGCCAGTTTCATTTAGCACCCTCTGAGTGTACATGTGGCTCTTAATTACATTCAGAAGCCCTACCATAACAGTGATCTGGGGAAAGGCAGGGCCCTGAGGGATTAGTGGGAGCACTCTGTCAGAGGTGGTCTCTTTTTCTGAGCTCCTGTAATACTAGAGATAGCCATTGTTTATGTGCATAGCTCTTCTTTTCCCAGAATATAAGCAGCTCATTTAAGGCCAACTAGCACAATTCATCATCAAATGAACTGTCTCAGAGCACAGTGTAAACCATCCTGCCTTGATAAAAACAAGGTAGGGAGGCAAGGTCAGACAGCAGTGGTATGATGTATCTCACAGGAACAAATTAATAGATTCCCAGTGTTTTCCTGCATACACATTATAACTGAAGATAATTTAGGAGGCACTGCCGTCAAAATAGTACAAATCAGTAGCAGAACCTTTTTTTCTCACACAAAGAGCATTTATTCAGTTCAGGTGCAAAGGAGAAGCAGCCCAGCAATTTAAACATAGATTAAGTAGCCTATTATCCCATGCTAAACTGTGTTTACCCATCTATCCATCTATCTAAAGCTTTTTCACTGTGTTAACAAAATGTCATACATTGCCAAAATGCTTGGTATGTATGCTTAAATGGATATATATAGTGTTCTCACAGACCTTTACTATCTTGCTTAACTAATAAGCAAAATTACTGGCAGGTGTACAGTCATGTTCTCTACACCAAATGAAGAATCTATCCCAAAGATGCATTACATGTTCTTATAGGAACACAAGCACTGTATAAAAGGTAGATTAATTAATTAAAAATAGAACTTCCTTTTTCAAGGCTGAAAGTTTCAAAACATGAAAAATTAACGTTTCAAGCATAAAAGCCATGGATTTATACAGTGATAAGGGAATAGACTCCGCAACTCGTTAAAGTTGTAAAGCAGGTATGCGTTTATTCAGCTGAAGGTGCATGGGGGATTACTCCTCCAAAGGCATGTGCGCCTCAGTGTTGTTTTCCTCTACATTTAGCCTGTAAAGTACTACATATGCATTAGGTTACACAATATGAACATACATATTTATGTCCCATCCCTGCCTCGTATTATAATGAGCTCAAAGGTCCTTTGCACATGCGCAGCTCCTCCTGGTGGTCGTGGGCAGGGGTCTTCAGATGAAGTAAACGAGTCTTCCTCGGGCCTGAGCTTTTCACCCTTGGTCCTCACACATGCTCTTTAGGAGCCTGGATGAGTCTGGTCTATGTCCAAATGGTTTTGCTGAAACTTAAGTAACTGTTTTCCTTATTAGGAGGTTATGTTCTGGTACTGCCTGGTAAAGCACGATAGGTATTTGCTGAGCAATATATCTGTTAAGCAAGCTATGTAACTTAAGCAATACCCCCTTGTACAATTCACCTAACCCCCTTGTACAATAGTCCACATCAACAGGTTCATGCATTTAGATAAGTAGTATCAGCAAGTTCAGCAATTTATATCTAATTCTGAACAAGAAAAATAATAATAATAATACAGTGCCATCAATTTCTGTCAGATATTTGACCTTTTCAGCTCTTCTGTGTTGTCTGGTTGGTTTGCCAGAGTTACACCTGCCTGGGTTACCTGCTTTGGGTAGATCATGCCTTTGCCTTGCCTTTAACACTTCGTGTTTCCCCATGACATGCAGTTAGCCTGTTTCTTTAGGATGGTATGAGCCTACATCATGGCATGAATTAATCACATTCAGTTATTTTCAAGTTTCTGTCTTAAAACATTGTGTGGACTTCATCATCTCTGGCACTATCATTGATTAGTCTTCCCCTTGAACTTCTGCTCTCCAGCCACTGTATCTTTTCCACTGTCTTTAAAGACAAGCAGTCTATATTGCTCCAGTGCACCACAGAAACGCAGCAACAGGCAGCAATGGAATTAATTTCTTGTTAGGACAAAACAGACAAACTCTTTAACAGAAGTCTGTGAATTTTCATCAGTGAATCTCATTCTTGTTTATCATTTCTGAAGGAAAAATGCTGGATGACCAGGCTGGAGGATGTCTGGAAGAAAGTAACTATAAAGGCCAGGCAGACAGGATTCTGAAGGATTTAGTTTTGCGTGGCCTTAACAGTTCTGTTTGATGGGCTTAAATAATAAAGGTCAGCTAAGTATATTCAGAGGGTGGAGAAGGAGAAGGAGCATTTAGATTTCCCAGCCAGTTGCAGCTCATTTTGTAAGCAAGGTAATAAATGTCTGACAATCAGGTTCCTGGAAGCTGAGAGGGGAGTGTTAGGAAGAGAAAATAAAAGAACAGCAAACCTAAGAAAACACAAAAGTCCACCTACAAAACAGCAAATAGAGGATGTTTTTTCAAATTGATCTATTCTGACACAAGCGCAGCATGATTTCCTGCAACCATCCTGGGTAAAGCAGTTTATTAGCACTTCCCTCAAGGCTTGTTTTTCACAACCAGCTTGTATAGCCTTGTGTGTTGGGTCTCACAAGATCTCTTGCTTGTTCTTTCTAACCATTAGCCACATCTCAACTTGTAGAGAACTGGAAAATTTGGAGGTGACAAGAAGCATGAGCCCATAACGAATTTGACAGAGGGTGATCTCCACCTCACCTTCAGCTGGCTAGGGCGTTTCTGGCGATGGTGAAAGCTCCACATTGCACAGTGCCAGGCAGCCCAGAAGGGAGAGACACACAGAAATGCCAGAGGAGCAAGGCAGAAGGGGAAGCACAGTCCACTGCTGTGTGGTTGGCCAGCTAGAGGTGCCAAATTCTCTTTAAGTCTAATGTAGTCTAACTGCTGAGAGAGACGGGTTGACAGAGGTGAAGAGGTGGGGCTCAAAATGCTCCATGTGAGCTTGCAGAAGGAGCTACTGAGTCATCAGTGTGACCAAAACATTGGAGAGTCTTTGTTATTCATAGCCCTCTGACATCAGGTGAGATTGCTATGGCACTGGAGGAGAGCTGCAAGGAGCTTGTCAGGATGAGATACAAGCAGAGAATGAAGCCCACACATGTATCTGAAGGGGACGTTTACTTCCTTAAGGATAGAGAGTCCAGCCTTACCTAAATTTTAGACATTTTTTTTCTCTGTAGTTCTGCCTGAATGCATTGGGAAAAGGAAAAAAGGCCATTGCCATGTAACTTCTGCTAGGGGTTCCTTTGAGTGCTGAGCTTGCCTTCTCACCTTCTAACAGACTTTGTGGAAACTACCTGCATAAACTTGTTACAGTGTTTTAGGAGTAACAGCCGGGGCTGAGTGTGAAAAGTGGCACATGGGAGAAAGTTGCAAGACCATGTGATAGGTAATGGCCATTTATATTTATATTTTCCTGTGTAATGGATATTCTAATGTCATTAGCATTAGGTGGGTAGTGAATAAGCTATGCTACCCTTCCTCTGTTAGATATTGCTCCCTTAAAACAGCAACAGTCGCTGATCGAGTTGACTTCATGAAGGAGTATTAAAACCTACACCAAGTGCTACTTCCATTTGGCACCTATTCCTCATCATATTCCAGGGACCAGTGTCGTTAGCTCTAAAGGCTCTTTCCAGTATGTGTCCTAATCAGTCTGGAGTATTAAAAGTACTGGAGCTACAGAAAGCCTCTTTAGTTCCAAAAGTTAGTTTACCACACACACTTATGAGAAATCCCTGCAGAAGGAAAAGGAGAAACTGCAAGCTTGCAACAACGGCTACATTGAATGAAGCACATTGCAAAGGACTCTCAAATGCTGAAAATAAAAGCATGCATGGGAAAAATCAACAGTAATTCTTTTTTTCCTTGTCTAACAATGATGAGTGTCTTGCATGGGAATACAAGAATTAACACTCAGGGATATCAGCACCATTGAGTTACTGCCAGGAAATTCCAAAGCTGGTCTTCAGAAGGGATAGCTGGATGCTTTGTCTGTTAGCTTCAAAGCACCAACGCATTTGTCTCAAGATGATATTAACATTTGTGTGCCTCTAGCAAGAACATTACAAACCCTGTGCTTCTTCTGCTCTTCCTTTATACATCGATTGAAGGTGTTGCATATTATCTTCCATTGTATTTCAAAGAGTCTGGCAACTGGCACCAGAGATACATACTGATCTGTATATTGGCATTGCACCATTATGCAGGCAGAGAGTGATCCCTCTAGTTCACGCACTCGTCTTCTTTTTTACTTAATGTGACCACACACAGTTCAAATGCACCCACAATGTCTCAAACCCAGCATGTATCACCTCGTGCACAACACCCAATTCACACATAGAGCCAAGGTATTCGTTTATTGCACATAATTTGTTATTATGTGCAAAGAGGACTGCTACCAACCCATACAAAATTCACAGTTAGTTACACAATTCAGTTCAGGTTAATAACTCCCCGTGAATCTCACACCATTCACCAATTGGGTAGTTAATTTACATTGTTGATTTCTTACTACAGATGCTCAGGGAAAGGGTATTTTAACCTGGGTGGGGGTCTTTCGACCTCAAGCACAATTTTTAATATTCAGATGAAGTTATAATGAGGATAGATCATCTAAAAGACAGCCTAATCAAGTCTTGCTGACACACTGAATTCGTATCTTGATGATGTCCATGTGTTTTCAGGAGGGTACCAGTTTTCAAGGATAGTATTTTCTGATAAGAAATTCTTCAGCCCTGTTTCATAATCCACCTACATGAGGTCTTTTTCTCAGCTATCAATTATCTTCATTAGTCAGTGTTGTTTCCAGGTCAATCTGACCTTTTAGGAGGCCCTTGTATCTATTCAGGCTTTTTCAATAGTAACACAAGTTCCAATTTTAACTATACAGCCTACATCACCCACACAGCTCCTAAAAAGCCTGTTTCCTGGCAGGGCTTTTCCATGCACAATAGATGTGATGCACAGTAGGTTTCCATACACAGCTGCTGAGTGATGCTCTAAAGAGACTGACAAAGTTTTTTATTTTACATTTTTCTAATTAAATATTCAGTTACAAAAAATCATGTGAATTGACAGTAAAATCTCTGCACTCAAAGCAACAAACTTCTACTAATAGATCTCTAATAGCTCATTTCAAATGGGACTAAAACATGCTTGTTTTTCTTTTGGAAAGCTTTAAAAATAGGCTGAAAGGATCTGAAAGAGATTAAGTGGTGTTGATTCAGATTTTGTCTACATTAGCAAGGAAGTCAATGCAACAGTAACAATGAAATATTTGCCCAGAGAAGCTGTGGATGCCCCTTCCCTGAAGTGTTCAAGGCCATGTTGGACTGGGCTTTGAGCACCCTGGTCTAGTGGAAAGCATCCTTGACTGTGGCAGGGGGTTGGAACTAGATGATGTTTAAGGTCCCTTCCAACCCAAACCATTCTATGATTCTATGAAATATGCTGATCTTGAAGCTCTTCACCTCCTCATTCCTTCCAGTTCAGGAGGTTTACTTCAAATTTGACCTAATTTACTGTGGTGTTGAACATCCTCCTCAGACAAAGTTCAACACTTTTGAAAAGAAAACCCCAAAAGAATCAAATGTAAACATGTGCTAACTATATTTCTGCAAAGAGATGTCAATAATAAATAGCTTAAAGGCATTTTAAATACATACACCTCTGTATACCTAGTGTGCACATATATATACAAGTAGTATATGTGTATATGTAGAGACTGGCTTCCTATTGTTATGCACCAGGAACTGCATGAACCCTGAAAAATGTAGGGACTCAAAACTTCGAATATATACAAGACAAAGAATATAATGGGGCTATCTGGAGCCACACTTTGAAAAACATGACACTGATGCAACAACTGAAAGACTCTTAGCTTGCATCTGAAGTAGAGAGCTTATCTTGATTAGATAAGCATGCCTTAGTAAGACTGTCAAGTACCTTGATGAGTGGTCTACAGATAAACGGGATACCAAGTTAAAGAAAATGCAGACATCCTGGTGAAAACTCAACCAATCATTCTCATAACAGAGGTGGAAATGACTGTACACCATGGGTGAGGCTGCAAGAAACAGCACTTGGATTCCTGTCTTCTTCAGAATTGGGTGTGCAGAACTCCTTTGCAACCTAATTAGGCTACAACAACCATTAAAGTTTGACTGTAAGAACTATAATAGAAAGGCTAAGATTTGTGGGAACAGAATGGGAATGTCTGGGTGTGGAGACAGCCAAGTACACCCACCCATTAGGGAAAGGGGCCTGTGTTACCACTTTCTGGTATGGAGGAGGATGGCTGAAGTACAAATATGGGGAGGCCTGGCAGATTTGTTAGTGTCGAGACAAACACATAACCACCGGGATGGTTAGATGAGGTGCTTTATTGAGGCGCCAGGAACCAGGGTTACGCACCCAAATCTGGTTCCGACTCCCGTCACATCGTGTTCACACTTTATACACTAAAAATTTCGTAATAATACATATTCAACACAGATTACATCATTGACTAATACATATGCATCAAGGATTGCTACATCAGTCTATTACGACATCAGCCTCTTTTGCGCTTGCGCAGCCCCCTCTGGTGGTCGCCCTGATGAAGTAAGGAGTCTTCCTCAGATGAAGTAAGAAGTCTTCCTCAGGTCCTCTTCACCTTTTCTCTACTTGGCCAGGTCCCAATCGTCTTGTGGACGTTAGCATTCTCTTATCTTCACCAGGATGCTTCTGGTATGCCCTTTTTGGCTATCTTAAACTTAGGTTCTGCTTGGGTAGAGTTTTACAATACATACACCCATACTCCCCTCACCATATATAGTTACAGACTACCATAGTTATAGAGTAACTATGATACAAAACGGCAAAGTTACAACGTTTTCTAATATACAAAGCCTCACTATTGATTTATAAATTTCTCAAATATAATCATTTAACTATTTTATATGATTATTTTATTGTAAAAACTTCACCCTTTTCTAACAGATTGACCATATCACACTCCCACTGACCTGCCAAGGCAAGCACCATGTGCTTACCATGGTGGAAGCAACCACAGGATGGCTGGAAATCTATGCTGTGCTCCACAGGACTGCCCAGAACACTATCCTGGGCCTTGAGAAGCAAGTCTGGTGATGACACAGGAAAGCAGTCTAGGTTATTGCTGCCTCAGGCAAAGGCAAGTCCATTTGTGGGATTGGTTTTGCTCAAGGACCTTGGTGCACTTGGTGGGTAGTGCAGGAGAATGGGGAAGTCTAGTCCATGCCTCAGGGGGATTTGATTTTGGGTGAAAATAGGCAATTAATTAAACTGTATGATGTTTATTGCAATATAATACTCTATATTATCACTCCTATGGCAGCTAGATACCCACCATCGCAGCGGGTGTCTGGCAGCACCTGTATTCACCACTCTAAACTCCCATTTTGATCACCATTAATGAAGAATGAACTTTGATGTAACTGGACAAGAGCAGTGGTGCTGGAATTGGAAATGGCTTCAGCATACAACAGTACAACACCGCACAATACCTCTACTACTGTGGATGGATTTTTAGCAAAGAATGGCCACGTTCCCAAGTCAGCAAGTGCCTATGTGGAGTTCGACATGAACCGAGGATGAAGGAGGACGTGGGTAAGGAAGCAAAAGTAACAGTGCAAGCAAGATAAGAAGAAACTGGAATGTGCTAAGATACAAAATAGTGAATTGTTAGCAAATTTTAAAGGTTAAGTTCCCATACGCTTATTTGATCAATTGTATACCAGTTGCTGTATGCTACAAGAATATATATCAAAACATAATATACTAAGCTATTGTATATGTATCCAATCATAATACAACAAGCTATTGAAGATGTATCTAATTATACTACAGCAAGCTATTGTAGATATATCCAAATATTATACAGCGAGCTATTGTATATGTAGCCGTAGTTGCTGTGTGTTACAAGAATATGTATCCGATTATAATACAGCAAGCTATTGTAAGCAGATGCAGAGAACAGTATAAAAAGGATAGATGCTTTGTAATAAACGGCTTTGGTCTGATGACATTGATCTCTGACTGAGTCCGTTTTTTCTGTGGCATACTGCCCTGTGAAAGTCTGTTGTGACAGATGGAGCCCAAAGTCATGGACTAAGTTAACAGACTTTTATAGGGATGGTCCATAAACTAAGGGAAAGATACCTGTGTGTGCATATATCAGAAGACAGGAAAGGTGATGGTGTTCGGCAGTGTGGGATGTGACGTGACATGATTGGTATTAAGGGTACTGTCCTGGTTTCAGCTGGGATAGAGTTAATTTTCTTCCTAGTAGCTGGTGCAGTGCTGTGTTTTGGCTTCAGTCTGAGAATAAAGTTGATAACACACTGATGTTTTACTTGTTGCTAAGTATTACTTAGCCTGATCAAGGACTTCTCAGTTTCCCATGCTCTCCCCATGAAGAACAGAGCATGGGAAACTGAGAATCCAGGAGGGAGCATAGTCAGGGTAGCTGACCTAAACTAGCCAAGGGGATATTCCATACCATAGAATGTTATGCTCAGTACATAAACTGGGGAGAGTTGGATAGGAGAGGGTAGTCACTGCTCAGGGACAAGCTGGGCATTGATCAGTGGGTGTAAGAGACTGTGTCGGTGAAAACACCACCGAAGAGACAGCATCAGCAAAAAACGACATTGCTGACACCGCTGCCTCAGTGGATGTTGGTGCAGGATGTTTGTCCCAACATTGCTACAGCAGGAAAACCATCGACACCTTGGAACAACAGGGGAGAGCTAACCCAACCCCCAACAGGGGAGAAACTTAACCCAACCCTTGTGTATGTGCACAGACCCGGGGTCAAGGAGATGGAGGAGTCTGGAGGCCCCTGAGGACCACCTAAAGCTTCTGGAAGATCCCCTAGTGATGGTACTGGGCATGCGCATTACTGCTGATGGATGGAGGATGTGGTTAAGGAGAGCAGGTCATGACAACTCTATAAAAGAACGGCACCAACCAGCATGAGGGAGAATGTTTTCCTCAATGGACTTTAAAACTAGTCAGACTGTCAGGATGCCACAGCTCTGGGGTGGTAGCTTGCGATGACAGATGACATGGACTCCTCTCATGAGGTGAAGAGAAGACCCTTTATTGAAATACAGCTCGAATTTTATACCCCCTGCCCCAGCCCTGCAAAGTGCGCACAGCAATTTTTGCTCCCCTTATTTCTATACAAAATATTAATCACAAGATTATGACATTATTCCTTTTTCTTTGCACAGGCTTATCTCATGTTAGTCTTATGATCACATTATTGCAAACACAGCATCTTATAATCACATTATTGCAAATGCAGTGTCTACACATTCCATTTTTGCTCAGAGCCAGTTCCTTGTTCTTTCTCCTGGTTCCTTTTCTCTTCTTTATTTTTATCTCTCCCAAGGCCTGTGTCCAACCGTCTGTATGAAATCCCAACTGCTGCTCGTGGTGGAGACTAAGCTGCATCCATCCTCCACAGAAGCTATTGCTGTGAACTCTTTTATTCTTTCCTCTTACTTTCCTTCTTTTCTCTCTTCATCTCCCTCTCTCTCTCTGGAATTTGCAAATCTGTTGTTGTACAAATACAGTTCCTTGGTGCTTGACTCTGTTTTGAGTCTCAGTTCTGTTCCCGAGAATACAAGCAAAACTGCGCTCAGGCCTTTGACCGGCATGAGACACTTTCTCAAAACCCAGGCCGTTAGTGTGAGTTCAGTGGAGGTAACGTAATCAGGGCCAATGCAGTTTTGCCTGGACCAGAGTATATGGAGCTAAGACGATATTAAAAGTAATAATGAATCAAATTAGGACACTGATACTAAGAGAGCAATTGTAGGCTCATAGGAAGGAATTAGGCATAGAGTGACCTGTTTTTATTTTATATTACAACAATTAAGCTGTTACTACTCCAACTAGCTCTTCAAGCACTGCCTCACAATGATGTTTCTAAGAACGGTGAAGACTGCCTTGTTGACCCATCAGGCCAACACAGCTGCAGCCATGTGATTTGCATTAACAAGAACTGTGATGAATTCTCCACAGAAGCGTCATAAATGTTATTTTCAGATTAAATTATGCAGTGAGACCACTCAGCTTGACCTCAAAGCACATAATGGAACATATTAAACTGGCTGCATCACTCCAAAGAACTTGGAGGAGTTTTATATGGGATAATTCAAGAAAAATCTGAACTTCCATGGGAAATTAGGAATTCCTTAATACATGCTATGGGCTAAAAGGCATTATGTAAGGAAAATACTGTTAATATGTAGACAGTGAACAGTCACAAGATCTGTAGTAAAAAAAAAAATGAAGGAAAGCCATTCTGAAAATTTCAGGCAGTGTATGACAGAGAAATAAGATGGGATGGATCAAGAGCTGACCAAGAGTTTATGGATCAGGATTAAAGGGAGGGCAGGGGCAAGGGATATTACAGTGGGGTTCTGCTACAGGCCACCAAACCAGGAAGACTGAGAGCGTGAGGCTTTCTATAGACAAGTAGGTGCAGCCTCACATTCACAAGCCCTGGTTCTCATGGGGGACTTCACCCACCCTGGCATTCATTGTAGGGGTAACACAGCAGGGCACAAGCAACCCAGGAGGTTCCTGAAATGCATTTATGATAACTTCCTTCTCCAAGTGACAGTGGAACGAACAAAGAGAAGGTCTGTTTCCTTCTTCTGTCCATGAAAGGATTGACAGAAAGCTGGTGCTTGAAGGTGGGATAAGAGAACTAAGGGAAATGTTGTGTGTTCTTAATAATTATTAGGAAACTTGTGCTTCCATAGTGTTAACACAGTGTCACCTCTTAAAAAGATGGTCATAAGACAAGGAGAAAAGAGTTATGGGATATTTAGTAAAGGACTCCTGCATATAGAATGGGAATGCTCCCAAGCAACTCACAGATGGCACACTCGGTTCTTGCTACAGTAAGCACCCCTCAGCGCCTCTGAGTTGCCTCATTTCTGCGGTCGAGGGGAAGGCTAAACCAAAGCTTGCTCTGTTGGCTTCGTGTGCTTCCTGCTTTTGTTAAAAAAAAAATCTCAACTGGCCCGTGCTGACTGAATAGAATTACAAAGGTAAATATTTATCCACGTGCGTGAAGTGTCCCAGCCAAAACAGGAACATCCAGGTGATTTTTTCTTTAAGTGATTTTACAGCTTATGCTCTTAAAGAGCATGATATGAATCATCCTATTACCTACTAATGCATATTTCTAACTATTAAATCATAACAAAGTACATTTTGTAGGTCTTGTAGTATCATCATCCATCAGCATCCTTGAGGATTATCTGTTAATCCAGATGTTGCAGTCACTGATTTCAGCAGTTATCTGGGAATCATCAGCAACCCATGTTTCTCCCAGATATTTAATTCTGGGTAAACAGGGGTTTCCTTATCTTAGTCGATCACTTGCTCTTTTTAGTAGGGGTGACAGGTCTGAAGATAATGATGCAGCAATTATATGCTAATAATGTTGTTAGGTCTAAAGAACTGTGTAGTCTAAATTTATACCACACTATCGAGACAGAAATGTAAAAGACAGAAGGAAAAAGAAACTGAATTGCAAATAGCAAGATCTGGCAGGCAGCAGGGTCTCGTCTCTGCAGATTAATGGAGGTTAGGAAAAGCGGTGCTGTGGTATGACTGCGATGATGCCAGCTATGAGGGAAACTGGTTGAAACAACTGCACCCCTTGCCTGAAGGCTGCTGATCTCCCCAGGTCCCCTTGTGCTTCTCCCCTGCTTGGGAAGAACTCTGCCCTAAATACTAAGCGCTGGGGGCTTAGTGGGGCGAGACTGACACTTTGTGCGAGTTTTGGGGCTTTTCATGCGCTTCGTGAGCCGCCCCCCCCTCCCCGCCACGACCCCCGAGTCGATCCCAGGGCTGGCCGAGAGCAGGACTACATCTCCCGTCATGCCTGCAGTACTGAGAGAGCCGCCGCCATTTCGGTACCGTCCGCCGGAGCCGTTGGGTCCGGGCGGTGCTGCGTTCCCCGTTTCCCGCCGCTGCTATGAGCCGCCTCAGCGGCGGTTGGGAAGGCGCCGGCGAGGAAGCCCAACTCCTCCTGGACCTGTGAGTGCCGTCCCGACACCCTGTCCCTGTGCCCGCCGGCCCCCTCTCCGTCCGGAGGTCCGGCGGGTTCCGGGCTAGCCGGGCGGGTTAGGCCGCTGCGCTCAAAGCAGGGCCGCGGCCTCGAGTAAAAGCATCGCCGCCGAGCAGCCCTCGGGGCCTCCTGTGGGGAGCCCGGAGGAAGGGTTTGGCCAGGGGGGCAGGGTTGGGCAAGCCTTTGGCCGGGGTGGCACAGTTGGTGACAGGGTTTGGTCATGGTGACAGGGCAGGCGGCAGGGTTCAGTGGGAGCCCCAGGAGAGGTGACGGGGTTTGATGGGGTGGCAGGGTGAGTGATTTAGTTTGGCAGGGGTGACAGCATGGGAAGAGTTCCAGGACAGGTGGCAGGGTTTGACAGAAGTGACAGAGCTTGGCAGGTAAAGCATGGGATGATCCCTGACACATCTGGATGTGGAGGGATGGGTGAGTATCCCTGGCTTCACCTGGCCCCAGTGAATCCACCGAATGGTGTTTTCTTTGTGGTTTTCATTATGCCAGATTCCTCTGCGTTCAGGAGGGAGTCTGAGCATAAGAATAAAGTATTTGATTTGACAACTGAAATTAGCTAGCAAACAATACAGTTAGACTTCCATTCTTATTTTAAAGCACTGAATATGACATAGTTCCCCTGGTGTAGCCAAAAAGTGGTTTAGTTTCTTATAAAGTAGAATAAGAGTGAAAACATAACTGAAATGATTGTTGAAACTGTAGAGCAGTAATGTACCCTGAGAATATCCACCAGTTGTTTGAAAAATAATATAATTAATCTTAATAAGCTTTCCTCTCAAGCTAAGATTAAAATTATGTGGCAAGAGACAGTTAAATGTAACCAGATGATTTGGCACAGCTTACATTGATTTCCATGTATCTGTATAGGTTTTTGAAGTATTTTCTGCAAATTTGAACCAAGTAAGTCAGTCTGTTTGGTCCCTACTCCGGTATGGCTGTGTTAGCCACTTAGTTATCTTCAAGAGAAAAAAAATTAAATTTGCATTGAGTTTTTAGATACCACAGTTTTTACATACTACAGTATATGGTGACAGTTGGCCTCCTTCAGGATGAACTGACAAGTTCATTTACCCAGTGGCCAAAATGTAGAGTCATATGAAAATATGCATTTAGTACTTCAGCACTGAAGTGTGTGCCCTTGTATGATAGAGGACTGCTTGCCCATTCGCATGGCATCCATTATACAAGAGGGAACAGCCACATGGAAAGTGCACACATAGCCCCCCCAAAAGGCTCAGAAACTATTATTTGACTCACCCTAGCCAAAGATAGGTGCTGTTTTAACACTGAGGAGGTGCTGGTTCATTTGGGATCTCCACAGGAAAGATGTGGGTTTTCAAGGCTAGTTAACTGGTTCATTACATAAAGGATAGTAGAAAACATGACAGCAGTCTGCTGCTCCTTCTGACGCTGGGGACCCTGGCTATGGCAGCATGAGAAGAGCCCCCCTCACACTGAGCAGCATGCTGTGCAGATCCCGTCTGGGGTGAGGTCTTTGGAGCTTTGATGAGATTTTCTTTTAGGAAGTAAACAACTGTTCTTTATTTCTGCAGTTAAGCAAAGGAATGTTACATGTAGGTATGCTGTTTAATCTCAAGACAAAGAATGTGGTGGTGTAACTTGCTTGAACATGCACTGACTTGGAGCCATGTACAGGCTTCTCAGTGTCAGTTAGCCAAGTTCATCCAGCAGCCACCGCAGTTTGGTGAAGATACTGCATTCTTACACATCTCCAGGGGAACAAGTTGAAGGCAGTCAGGGTGTGTGCTTAGGTTATGTAACAGCAACTTGTGCTGATACACTGCAAGCCAGTCCTGTGTTTACACTGCTTAGATTCAGCTTGACATCAGTGTCTTCTAGTTAGTGTCTTCTGCAGTGACCTGCTAGAGGTGCCCTGACTGCACTGTGGTAACTTTAGTGGGTTTTTTAATGTGCTTCCACACTGGAAATCTTGCTTCTTTCCTTGCTTAAATCTGTGCCACACTTCAGACTTGTAGAGCCTTAATATTTTGACCTCTCATGAGTTTTCAATTGATATGAATTTAATTTGTCGTGATTTGGTGGCAGTCTGGTGCCAGACAAGGTTCTTTTGAAGAAAAAAATTGTCACTTGAGACTCAGAGTTGTGGCTCTGTGCTAAATCTCGTTTGACTTAACTCTAGGCTACTGCTGCCCCCTGCCCTCAGCCACTTGTTTTGGCAGTACTATTTCTGTGACCTCACAGTTTCATGATTTATTAATACAAAATTAGTAAAGATAATACTAGGATAGAAAAATTTATGTCTCAAGTGACAAACGTCTGTCATCAGATCTAGTTTTAAGCACAGAGTTAAGAGAGTTGGGCACAAGGTTACACAGCACAATTCATATTAAAAGAGTGCTACAAACTAGGCAGTGAACAAAATACTGTATCTGAAAATAGCTCCTTGACGTTTTTAGCTGAGGTGAATCAAAGGTGTTCCTTCTCTGGAACCAGCTGTCCTAACTGAAGGTTTACGGCCTACCAAGTGGGGGCTTTGCTGGTAAAAAGGCTTTTCTTAGAGCTTATGAATGTATGACCAACAAACTCATTTTGTGAGCTGGGTTAATGGTTGCAGTCAATGAGGCTAATTTATGCCTAGCGTTGACTGGGGAGCACTTGCCACAGAAGGATCAGCTGATTGACCCCAAAGGGCAACAGCTGAATTGGTGGTAGCATGGAACAGCTGGAACTGATAAGGTTTGAAGGCAGCATAGCCAGTTGCAGAAGGTGACATCTTATGGCTTGATTTTTCTAATTCTAGTATGTAATGCCTATTTTTGACTATACTGTAACTTTCCTTTATTTCAGGTGCCTTCAGTGTTTGACAAAGAACCTTTCCAGATATGCTGCAGATATTAAGTCATTGCCACCCAACATAAAGGATAAACTAATTAAATTAATGAGTAGGCAAGGGCAAATAACTGATTCAAATATCAGTGAGGTAAGAACCCATTCAAAACTATACTGTCTGTGCTAGTTAATACACAAGAAAGAGCTAAACTAAAACTTTAGACAACAGATAAATTCAGGCCTGTTTACTGTATGTCTCTACCGTTTTTTCCTTAAACTTCAATAGCCTTCATTAACCTTTATTAGTAGTAATAAGATCATGTTTGTAGTGATAAAAGTGTTCTCTGTTCAGTGACATGTATCATCTCTTTTCAGTATGGGAAACTAGACTTGAAAACCAATTTCCATTCCTGAATGTAGTGTGTTTCAAGAAGCTAGTGCATAGTTTAGTAACAAAAAGATTTCAAGAACTTGTTAGATTTCTTCTATGTTCTGTTGACATTATGCACACGATCTCCATATTTCAAAGGATTAAAATTTAAATAAATTACATGATGATGGGAGGGCTAGAAATCGATGGTCAAATTCTCACATCTCTTGTGCTCACTGATGTGTGCCAGTTTTTCAAAATGAAACCAGTTAATGGCTTTTGTTTTAGCTGCAAATTCAGGGGCACGTCTGTTTTGGTATCTATCTGTTGCTATCTTGTTTAGCCTCAAAGGGAGGTGAGAGAATGGAGGAAAGCTAAAGGTTGGCCTTAGTGAAATGTAAAATGAATGACTCCCTGTTCATTCCTGCTTTGACCTGTAACTTGTAAGAAGCAAATAATATCAGTTTCTTAGAGTCAGAATAGTGAAGCCAAGACTAGAGGCAGAATCGGAAGTATTGTAGAAGACTTACGAACAAGAAATTTTATCTTTAGTACGCACCATTTTTGGATTGTACAAAATAAGTCTCTGAGTAAAAATCAGAGTCTTATTCATTTATCTTATTTTGAAAGGTTTGAGTTGACACAATTTGGTTTAGGCTATCTTTTCAGTAAGTAATCCTTTCTAAGCATCCTAAGAGATATATATATAATTAAAACCACGTGATCGTGTGTCTATAAATGTGCAAAACTTATTAGGATATCTTTAGTCTGGAAATAAACTAGAGAGTTTAAGATACAGTCTTTTCCTCTGTTTGTAAAATCTCATCTTACTTGTAATTCATCTGTGCCTTCTTTGGAGACTGTTTTCCATTCTGACACTGGGATACTCTGTGCTGCTTCCTTTTCTCATGTGTTTTCTCCTTTCTCTGTTCCTGAAATTTCCTGCAGTTATAGCCTTAGCTGTCATCACTTTTCTTAGACATGTTATACCTTAGCTCTCTTTACTAACAGTTTCCAGGTTTATTTCACTTGTATGTTTAAAAGTACGCTGGCCACCTCTTGAATTCTGAACACATAGCATTTCTCCATACCAATTTGCTCTGCGGTTTTCCTGTTCCATCATCTTGCAGATATTTTTTCTGCTTAGCATAGCAAAAATGGCTTATGTTAGTTAGCTCTTCTTACTACTCCTTGTTCACATCATGTATGACTGAAATATTTTACATGTGGCACATTTGCAATGTTTCAATTAGTCATCCATACAGATAAGGAATTCTCTTTCTTTGCTATTACTTCTGTCCTGGCCTTTTCTTTCATAGTCTCCACGGTACTGTAGCTAGGTCTATTCTCTTGGAATTTTCCAGGCTGTATTATCTCGTTTGCTTTTATGTATATCCTTTCTATGGTGTTTAAGTATCTTGCCTAAGGTTAAAGATCTTCCAGTAGAAATTCTGTTAAGTTGCACTTATGTATAAACTTGTATTTCATCTCTTACCTCCCTGTTCTTTCCAGATTTGTGTTATCATGCATTTTTTTTCCCCTTATTCTGCTTTTTCCTTGGAGCAGCCTTTCATGAAACATGGTAAACTCCGTACTCCAATTCACTTTTACCATAAAGATCTATAAAGCCATTCAGCATGTGTCCACAAGATATACGTCTGTACTTCAGTGTCCTGAACTCTGCATCCAAACAATCCTTATTCTATCTAAAGTTCCATTTTCTTTGAGACATATTAGGTTTTAGCTGTCAAAGCTATCTGAGGTCTGCCATTCAGAAATCAGAAAGTTTTGCTTGTTTTTCAAAAGACTTATTTGACTTTGTCAGTAAAGATTTTAGCACCTTATATATTTGCAAAACATAAGTATTCCTTGTAATATCTTTACTGTGCCTCTTAGAATGGTGAACCTGAAAAAGAAATAGGCCTTTAACAAGCCTGTCAGTTATGCTGTTACCTTTGCTTGTGTATGGAAATCTACTGTATGGTTTTATCCTTGTTAAGGAAGGGAATTGCAAGCTGAAGGGAGTAATAGTAATGTGAAAATTTGATTTAGCGCTTGCTTGTTGTTCTGAAAGACAGCTCAATGAAGGTATAGGTTGTTTGCACAAGAGGGAGCTATGAACAGTATTTATTAAAAAGTAGTGGGAATGCTTGAAAATGAAATTAGAGGTTATATATATGGGTATTGTTACTAAAATCAGAGGATTTCCATTGCTGTGGGTCTAAATTTCATAAAAAATGTCCCCTTGGGGAAGATTTCACAAAATCCAACCTATGGTCTTATGGGAGTGAAACAGCCTATTTAATGAGGATTTAGAACCTCCTCATGGTATGATAATGGGATTGCTTGTTTATGAGAAAAAGCGCGTGTGTGTAGGTGACAGAAATACACTGGGGCAAAATATCTTTAAAATATTACCCTTTTCTGTTCAGTGAATTTAAGTTTTGATCGCCATCAGTATATTTTTACACTTCAGATTACTGCCATCAAAATTGTAAGACTTTGAGGGTGTTATCCTCGGTAAACATAGGTGAGCTAGCAGAAGCATTAGTGATAGCAACTGCACCATCAAAACAGTATTTCCACTGTTTAAATAGTAGTGTTAATGTGCTCCTACTGTAGATGTGATCACAGAAATGGAATGGTCATGCTGTAGGGGATGAACAGTTGTGGCAAATATACCATATTTTCTTTAGAATTTTTAGGTCCTAGAACTGGGAGCCCCATCCCCTAGTGAATATTTTTAAAAAGTTCTATGTCATGTCTAACATTACAAGGATTTTAGATAAAAATAGGTATGTTCTATGACATAGCAGAGTTTGCCTGAAACAGTATGTTTTCATTACAGGTATTGCACCCTGCTGTAGAGTCTCTAGACCTTCGAGACTGTGATATTTCAGATAATGCGTTACTGCAGCTTCATAACTGCAAGCAACTGAAAAAAATCAACTTAAACTCTTGCAGAGAAAACAGATTTGGAATCACTTCAGAAGGTATGTTGTCTGTGCACAGGTAACAGGGATCTTAATTCTGTTTCATTTTTCTTGTTAGATTGGAGTAAGTTGCAAAAAATGTCTTGGGTAAATGTTGCTTAAAAAAATCCCCAATGTCACACCAATACTAATTACACGGTTGTGTAAATTACAGGCCTGGAGCATTGATTAACTTACAAAAGAGAGCTATCAGGTTACTCGCATGATAGTTTTCTGGTAAAACTATGGTACATTTGATAATCTGTTCCACTTCATCATAATTATTCCTTCCTCAGAACTTGTTTCAGAGCCTTTCCAATACCACTGGGATTGAAGTTTCATCAAATGTGTTTGTTATTAAATAAGCTTATATATCTTCTCTGACTTAAAAGACTTGACTTGCTTTAGGACTTCAGGATTTCAGGTGTTACAACTTGAAACTGGAGGTTAAAAGTATCAGGAGCTATTAGCTTAAAAGAATTAAGCTTGCTGAATTCTATTTCCCGCAAGTTTTGTTTTGTCTTTTTGGTTAGACTTACTCCTTGCTCCATCATTTACTCATCCTTATTGAAAATTGAGGCAAAATATTCATTTAGTATTGAGCTAATGTATACCATACTTTAAATCAGTCCTGGTTTGTATTTTCTTACCATTGCACACTGGTACACTTTTTAAGTGGTTAAACTTTTAAAAATGGATTTTGTTGATTTTTCAGTGTCACCTCATTACACTTTTTGACCCCTGAGATACAGTTTGTGATGGTTTTCCTCCATGGCTTCATCTATCCACTGATTTCTAGTATGGTTCTTAAGGTACCAGCTAAGCCTAAAGCTCTTTAGGTATATTTTTTGTCTGTTTAGGTAGAGGTTCCTGATCACTTTATAATTAAAATTGCAGTCTAGTTCTTTATTGCAAGTTCCTAGTCCACTGAATTTTACTAACTCTCCTTCTTTTAAATTGAGAATCAGTTATGAAGCCTTTAATTTAAGCTGGAACAGTTCTTTCTCACTCATCTCAGTTTTCATAGAGAAAAAAACAAAACAAACCAACTTAAACCCAACCCATTTGCATTACCTTTTATTAATTCAGTACTAGGTGTGTGTGTGTGGGCATTGCTTGGTTTGTTTGAGTGAGGCTTTTTTGTTTGTCTTAACAATCCTGTTGCCTACCACATGTAGGAATATCTGAGCCCTGAAACATTTGCTCTATAGGTTGCACATGGAGTATCTCATGTCCCTTAATACAATATCCAGTGGTACTTCTTTGTCAAATTCAACTACCAGTACTGTCTGTTCTGTCCTTCTTTGCAAAGTGGTTTTGACCCAAGTGTGTGCTATTTTATCAATGCTTCCGTGGACTTCTTGCATGGTAACATATCTTAATGTTATTCAGCTGTTTATTTTTATCTATCCAGAAGTAATGTATTTTTCTGTACCCCTATAATTATCATGTTTCTGTCATCCTTACAATAAAAGTTCCTTCACAATTTGCATCTGCGGTTCATGTACTTTTACTGACTACCAATATTTTGGTCATTACTGACTATCTGGGCTCTTAGGGCACCAACAGACCCTAATGGCCATGACTGGTCTCACCTGCCAGATCCACCTATGCTAACTGCCTAGGGACCCTCAAGTCCTGGCCTCAGCCATGTCATAGGTGTACCTGGTTCCTGTCCTGTTTCTGAACTATTGTTTTGATTTTTTGAATTGACCTTTGACATAACTTCTTACCTCACTTTTTACCTGGGACCTAGCACTACCATTATTCTGCTTTCGAGCTATTGGCCTTTCCTTGTGCACTCACTGAGCTGATACCTCATGTATGTAAGATCTCTCAGGTATCCCTCTGCATTACAGAAAGGAATTCAGTATTTAGAAGTTTTAATCAACTCCAGCATTGTTCATTGTTCATTGTAATTTTCTTTTTCTTATTCTTGAATTAAAAGAAACCAACCGCAAAACTGAGTCTGCTGGGATGGCATGAGATGAAAGTTAAGCAGCCAATGACCAGAGGACAGCATACTGGATTCAGCATGGTGGTTATGTAAAAAAATGAGTAATTCTTTAAATTGCTCTGTTTCTCTGACAGGTGTCATAGCACTGGCCTTATCCTGTCCTTACTTGCGTGAAGCATCTTTTAAAAGGTGCTGTGATATAACTGACAGTGGAGTTCTTGCTCTTGCGCTCAACTGCCAGTTCCTACAAATAGTGAACTTGGGCAGTTGTTCAGGCATCATGGATGCATCTCTGCAAGCACTAGGAGAAAACTGCAGATTTCTTCACAGTGTGGATTTCTCATCTACTCAGGTAGCTATGGTGGCAATTGGCCAATTGACTTCTATTTGTTTATTTTATAAGATTGTTATGATAAGGTTGAAAAGGGATCTTTTTAGCTGTACTCTTGACAAGATTTAGGACCATAGGTCCTTCCAATTTCCTCCTTTCAAAGAAGAAGAAAGACACAGTTTGCATCTTGGTAACCAGAAAAAACCCACATTTTGATATTACAGCATGTACTGTGGACCAAACATAAACTTTTATTAGAATCAGCGTAATAGTGGAGATTTTTTTTTCAGTATCTTTATTGAGAGCAATAATTTTCTTCAAGTTGTAATCAAAAATATTTCATTTAAAGAAAGTAGAATCTTACAGATATCATTGGCTTTTTATTAGAATAAACTGACCTGACTAATATAGGATATCAAACAATATAAGCCTCTAGTAGAAGTAAACACTGTAATTAATTCTAGTTCAGGAGTGACTCTGCTTTCTCAATGGCTTGTCAGAGTTACGGAGTCAACTTGGAAAGTGACATTTAAAATGTCAGAAAGGGCAGGTAAGAGAACTTAACAACAGTATTCAGTGTAAGAAGGGGAGCTCAGCTACAAC
This sequence comes from Pezoporus wallicus, assembly GCF_028554395.1. Lineage (NCBI taxonomy): Eukaryota > Metazoa > Chordata > Aves > Psittaciformes > Psittacidae > Pezoporus > Pezoporus wallicus. Next base: position 6,161,680 of record NW_026642179.1, on the reverse strand, counting down.
AGCAATGCTGTAACATACTTTATAATTACAGTAAGATAATGAAGTGAGGGAAAGGATTTTCTGCTGTAAACATCTGGTTGACTGTGATGGTGAGTGGTTATGTTGAATGTGAGCCAAGCACAGAGAATTCGTAATGAAGTGTCAGATTTGGAAAACACACAACAGGTTCTTATTTTAGATGCTGTTCTTTCTGATTTTGCAGAAGTAGAGCATCAAAAGTAATTTTAATCTTTTCCTTGGTAATTTTTATTTTTAACATTTAACTCTATTTCTTCAAACTTTCTTCATTACTTTTTTGCTCCCTTGCCTCTCTTCTCCTTCATAGGAGATAACTAAGTTTCCCCATTTTCCATGTTTTAAATGAGATTAAAGTTTCTTGAGTAACTAAATGTTTCCACATTTTGAATTCTTTTCTGATAATGATACCATGATAATACACTAGAATTCTGAATTTTTTGACTAAAAATAAATAGAAACATATACAAGATGTAAATGAAATAAGTGTGAAGTGAAGCAGAGAAACTATGGATAGCTCTTGCCTCTAGAGATCACAAGGCCTAACCATACTCTTGTGTTTGAGTGCCAGAGTGCGTAGTAAAAGTATCAAGTGTAACTTGCAAAGCTGTGTGAAAAAGTAAGATGGCAAGAACATTGGAAATAAATGAACAGGCAAAGGAGGACACAGCTCACTTGTAGGAATGTGGAAGCAGATGTGAGCTAGACCACAGAGGGACTAAATGCTTCAAGGTGATGTAGCCATTTTTAAAATAGGTCTCACCTGGTGCCTGCAGAGATGAAGTACAGTAAGTAGAAGGTATGGAAGTAGTGTAGGGAAGGGAGGGGACTTTGTTTTAATACAAAACTGGTTTCATGCTCTCATGCTCTCATAACCATATACGCACAAGCAACAAGACAGTAGCATTCAGATGATCTCTCAGTGTTCAGTCTGGCCCAGGTTTGTTTTGGTGACATGAAGATACTCAGGCTGATCTTAGACTGGTGACCACTGGTTTTGGATGTGTCATTTTAAACCCTTTTGGGAACTGACAGTAATTACTCTCTCCATTCTGTCCCACTTGTGGGAATTATTAGAATTTATTCATTCACTGCTCTTTGTCTCCTGGTCTGGGTGTCTTGTGCTAAATGTGTTGCCATCTTAATGACCTGCTAAGATAGGTATTGACAATACCTGACAGTTCTTACAGGCCTTTATATGCCTTCATGCTGGGACATTCCTGTCCGTTCTCCATTTGTACTGATCTGACCCTTTCTGTTATAGTTCTGTAAGGCAGACTGGTAATAGAGGGCCAGAAAACAATTGGAGCAACAGGAATAACCAAACCTTTAAACAGAAATCGAGCTTGTGGTCTATGGATTCTAGCTGTCCGATTTGGCTGAGCCTTACTGTGTGTATTTGGTGACTACTATTCCTGCCATCTAATATAAGCTCTGTGAAAAAGCCTGTGTGATGAATCTGACATCCAGTTCAGCTTTCAAAGTGAAGAAGAAGTTTAATGAATTTGGTTCCTGGAAGCAAACAAGTAAATTGCCCTTTATTGCCTTTCTAAGGAAAGGAATGTCTTTTGTCTCTCTCCTTGTGCTTGCAGGTAATCATTGTTCAATCACTTTGATGAAACTTTTAGAGCAAGTGCATGATAACTGCTGTAAGGCTGCTTGTTTGAGAGATTTTCATCTTGTGTAACTGTTTTGCTTCAGAGAACAGATAAAACACTCCTGTGATTCCTTTTTTGTCTTTTTTCCCAATCCAAGAAATTTCATTAATATTTGCAGCAGTCCTGAAAACAGGAGAAAAAGTAGTCTGGGTAGAGCACAAGTGGTTTAAGCCTTAAGAAATTAAAAACTGCAATGCTCTGACCATGATAGTGTGGCCACTGTTCAGTGAGGCAAGGAAGCTGCAGGACCAGCAGTGACACAGTTGGAAACATCTGTTTAGAAAGGCAGGCTGGATCACACAGCAGTATAATGCAACAGTAGGTAACAGACTGAAAAAAGCTATACTTGGGTAATTTTCTCTACAAGCTTAGCTGGGAAGAAAATCCTGTAATGTTAAGTGTATTCAGTGAATGTAGGGAGTGAATAAATTAATAACATTTCCACACACCCCCAAATAGCTGTATTTGAAAAAATGAGCTTTAATCTGCTGTATTGATAACAACGTGATTTTTTTCTCTAGGTAACAGATGATGGTGTTGTAGCACTAGTAAGTGGAACATGTTCGGAAAATTTAAAGGTAACCTAATAACAAAGAAATGAACTAAAACAGTTGCCTGCATTTTAAAGTTATTATCAGTATTGCTTCTGAAAGACAGTTTTTATTGACTGACGTTTGCCTTTACGTACACACTTGGCCTGATCTTGGTTATGAATTGAATATTTTCAATCTCTGTCTCTCTGTAGCAGTGCCCCATACTAGCTTTTTGAGAAGCTCAGTCTTTCCAAAATGAGTTTTCTGCTGTTTAATGTAGTATGGTTATTTTAACTCACATTCTTTCAAGAGAGCTGTATAATAAGTGCAAATGAATGCTTAACTTTTTCCTTTGATTTCTGTGTAGTTATTTCTTGATTCTGTTGAACACTGAGGCAGAATTTGTAATGTGAATAATTTCACAGATACAAGAAATCACTTAGCAACTCTGCACAGATAAATCTCTTAATTTGTGAAAGCAACCGTGAAAATGAAGTTGTCTTTGCGTAAAGAATATCTGGACACTGAGGCAGTGATAAAATGTTGAAGAGGCATCCCATACCTCTTGCCACAAATGATCTACTTTTCTATGTAGTGCATATCTGTATGTGTTTACTTTCGTAAAGAGTGGTTCTGAATCCAAGCTAGGCATTTAGAAGTTAAGATGGGAAACAAGTCACAGTTGCTAGCTTATAATAAAAACAAAGCCAAAAAAAAAACCACCAAAAAAACCCCCCGCAACCAACCCCAAACAAAATACCAAATCTGAGTCAACTGACAGTATTAATAACCTGGAAAAATAGAACTGTTACTGTTTTATTTGGAGGACAAACAATTAGGTTTGGTTCTTTTCCGGCTAATTTTGTCTATTTTGGACAAACCTTTTAGTCTTGAATCTAGTCTTCATAAGTGATGTAGTACAAGATGATACTACCTTTCAGAAAATAGCAGTGAGATATTTTTTATATACTAGAATTGACTTGAAAATGTCTTTGTCTTTTAGCTGGTTATACCTTTAGCTGTAGCAAAACATTGATTCCAGCTGTTCTAAACAACCCTGAGACTATGCAGATAGCCTTCATAAGAGGCATAGTAGGTCAAGTTTTCTTCTAGGTGGGAATCTATGAAAATGATTGGACAAAGGAAAGCTCTGCCTTCAAAATGATGGGTGCCCTGACAGGCTTTTGTAACTACTATTTTCATAACAGGAGATCCACATGGAACGCTGTGTGAACCTGACTGACGTCGCTGTGGAAGCGGTCCTTACTTGTTGTCCGAAGATACACATTTTTCTGTTCCATGGATGCCCTTTGATAACAGGTAGGTCAAATCATGCAGCAAGCAAGAAGAGTAATTACTTCTGATAGTATCTTCTTGGTGTTTGGAAACACACACTACACTTTGTAAATAATCCCAAAAAATAATAGCTCAATAAATTAATAGTCATACTGTGAGATTTTTCAAAGCAAGGTGAGAGTTTTGCTTTGATATATGGAAACCATCAAAGAGGGAATTTTTGTTGTTGTTCTTGAATTTGGATTTTTTTAATTCCCTTCCCCCCTAGCCCAACGTACTGATGAAGACCTAAAGTTGATGATAAGACTTCAGAAACATGTGTTAGCATCTTAAACCCCTCCTCTATTCCAAAAGTATGCCACAGTATCCATTCTAGAAGCAGTGGAACGGAGAAGGACTGGTCAGCCTAAAACAAATTTAAGAGAGGTTATGATATATCTTGAGCTTTTAAAGTTTGTTTGATTGGTGATGCATTGCGGTTATGTGACTGGAGAAAAAATTGAGTAGTTTTGAGTTACTACAGGTGTATCTGAAGTGCGATATTGTAATAGCAAATTACAATAATAAACATAAATGCAGATATGGAATTATTTTGCTGTTAACCTAATTTCTAAACACCACTTACGTATATTCGGAATGAATAACAAGAAATTCCTTGGTTCTGTTCCAGATCGTTCCCGAGAAGTTTTAGAACAGCTGGTCATATCAAACAAAATCAAACAAGTAACATGGACTGTTTACTGATTGTTTATCATGTACGTATGAGTGTAAAGTTTACAGCTGGGAGAGCTCTTTCAGGAAACAAGCACCTTGGAGAAATAGCACCTTGGTGACTTTTGGACCATCAGATTGCTTCCCTCCTTGTTCCCACTAGAGGTCTCCATCGCCATTCCAGTCCTTGCCTGTGAGTCTGGGCTTCCCCGTTGTCTCTACTTAGAGCCCTGTATGTCTTTGCATTGCTAATCATACTTCGGTAAGAGGAAAGTTAAACTATAATTAATATTACACTGTCATCGCTCAGCCTCCTTCAAGAATGAGATTTGGCTACTACTCTGTATCTTTTACCATCGTAGTTACATATACAAACCAAATTTAAGTAAGTCTGTGTTCTGAGTTTGTAGTCTGAGAGGGTAGTTGCAACTAAAAGTACCAACCCAAACTATGCTGGAGTGTCTGTAAGGTTGGGACTGTAATCTGACAAAAGTCAACAAATCGAACTGGTGACTGGAGGTGGCATTAACAGCAGTGCAAATGTATTTTTAGTAAGAAACAGTCTCCTTTCACCATGTACTTTTGCTGGGTCTGGAAAAAAACTGTAGGTACCTTTTTTTTGATGTTACTGATGCTGCAGGTTTCTGTTCTTATTTTCTAACGCTGGATTTTTATACATCAAAAACTACAGTCTGTGAACATGTAAACGTAAACTTTGAAATTGTTGTGGTGACTTAATTACAAAGTAGTAGCTATGACTGATTAAAAAAAAATCTTATATATGGGCAAATACTTATTTGCTCTGACTTTTGCCTAAGTTGATGAAAATCCTTCTAGGGAACAAAATACTGGTCCTCATAAGCATTGCTATGAGTGAAATAGGACCAAATTGAATGAGTACATGAATCTCAGGATGCTAGAGTTCAGCAGAGTATGTGTTCTGCTGTGTGTGGTTTCTTTCTAGTGGCCCCAGAAGCTGAAAATACCCACTTGTATATTGTTTAATTGTGGTCATAATAAAGAAAAAATCTTAGAAATGTAAAATGTGTTTATTACATGCTGACAATTAGAAGTCATGTTCATTGGCTTTCTTGAAACAGCATAACCTCTAGTGGCACTTTTGGGATTTTTTTACATTAAACGTTAAAAAATGTTAGCAATTTTAGCATTATACAGGGCAGGTGACACACTATGTTGATACCCTGCATCTGGAAGTAGCAGGGTTTAGCTAGGGTGATCTTACATGGATCTGATGACACTTAGGAAGCCGTGAGTTTAGGCAGCCATAAGGAATATGTTTACATTATGATTTAACACTTGTCATAGCCACAGTTATTTAAAGTGCTGCAGAAATAAACCAGTCTTCTACTAATCTATTTAAAATTCAGGTCAAATTGCATGGAAGATAATAATATATGTTGCATCCAGTAATATTAAAGGATATTACGATGTCTGACAATAATCTCTGTTCTTCTGTTGATTATATGGTTTACGGAAGAGCAAGTTCGTGTGGAAAACTTGTTCAAGTGTAACTGAAAGCATAATTTTCAAACTCCAGTGCCTAAATCCCTGGCTTCTGCTGCATGCAGTGCCATGTCTCAGCCCAGTGATGAGTACATTCCTATGATACCTATAAGCATAGTGGCATTAGTACAAACCATTCCTGCAAACAGGAGAAGTTGGTTTTGCTATATTAGCAACTCGCATCTGAAGGCTGTAATTGCAGTGACTCCTTGGACCAGATTGAGGCCTAAGAATGTAATCTACCACATCTTATTCCCTTTCTTGGCTAAAGAGTAGCTTATAGGATTGTCCTGTGGAATCCCTGTTATCAGTCAGGGCCCGTCATTTCTTTGAAGTCCTGGACATGAGTTGGCAATAAATTTGTTTTGTACTGTTTTTCATATTGATCCATCTAGCTGATTAGGCAGCAGCAATGACACTCCCAGTAGTTGTGACAAATAAGTAAAAGCATAAGGACCATGCTGCCAGCCCTGGCTTCAAGAAAGCAACCGCAAAAAAAGTAAAATTGTGAGCTAACTCAGGTGGGATGGGGCCTCGGAAGTTTTCTAGTCTAACTTCCTGCCCAAAGCAGGGCCAGCTCAGAACTCAAACCTGCTTCGTTAGCGCTTTATCCAGCTGAGTCTTGAAAAACTGAAGATGTCAGAGCCTTCACAAACTTTTGAGGCAATTTGCTCCATGGCTTGACTATATTAATGGTGGGAAGATTTTCCCTTCTATCCTGTTTTGACCCTCTTTTGCTTCACTTTACAACCCTTCTCACTGGAAGAGCCTAGCTGTCATCCTGCCAACCTCCTTAATAGGTATGGGCAGGCTGCTTGTAGATCCCTTGAAGCCTTTTCCAAGCTGAAGAAGCCTAGTTCCCTCAGACTGTTATTGTAAGACGTGTAACTACAACATAGTGTGGTGACTATCACCAGACTCTCATCTCAAGTGCTACATCCAGAAAGAAGATTCTAAATGGAGATGGCATAAAGCAACTAAAGGCGTAAGAGCACCAAAATCTTTAACAGCAAAGGACACTTACAAAACAAATTCTATCTGTGGGACAGTGCTACTACTAACCTCACTGCCTGAGTGGTTCTTTTTGCCCTTGTTAATGTAAGTTTGGATTTGTCAGGTTGAAGGCAAATGCAGCTTATACTGTGTCCTTAAATGTGCATGTAGATTTACCATTTTCTCCTGTCGCCTCTACTAAATGTGTAACTTAGTGGTAGATTCTCATCTGTGCTTAAAAATCTGTACAACACTGCAGTGAATTACCAGTGTATTTTTAGGCTTGAAAGTTTAACATAAGTCATGTTAAATCCTTCAGTGTCAAAGCATGAGTCTGTATGCTTATGTGTTTATTACTAGCATAACTACTGAAATATTTATTGATTCAAGTTAAATCACAGTCATTTTCAAAAAATGCTTACAAGCGTAGGGTGAAGTGGGAGAAGAACATCTGGTCTGCACTGATGACTTCATATTCCATATTGTTTGGATATTGTTACTGTTGTATGTTGTTGGGTTAGCAGTGCAGAATACTTACTGTACTGAAGATTAAAGTTTGCAAACCTCCTGTTTGGATAGTTATGAAAACTTTTAAAGTTATATTTTGTAACCATGTACATTGTAAATGTGTTCCTAAACCTCCTACTTCATAAACACCATAGTTTTCTGAGGGAGCACCACCTGCTTTTTCATTTTTATAAGCTTCTACCATATCACCTGGTATTTGGATAGGTGTAGGTGCACTGTGTTCAACTCTGCAGTTACTAGTTCCTCATCACTGCTTGTCCAGTAATTAACTGCTGAAGGTGACAGTTCCTGCAGAACTTCCTGAAACATTGGTTCTTCTTCAAATGACTGCAGTCACAACCTCTGGCCAGTGTTTTAACCCTGCAGAGGGTTCTTCCTTGACAGATGGACCTGAGAATGATTCTTAGGCTTCTTGTTCAGTATCTCCTCCAGAGAAGAGAAAAATAATTCCACCTGACTTTTTAGTTCCTGTTTTTATGTAATTACTTTGTTAAAAAATGTCACAGAAGGAAAGATTTCTTTACCCTCACCAGTCTCCCATGGTGAGAGATTGCCTTTTTTTACCCCTGCAAAGTTAGAGAACGTAGATCATTTGACCTACTCTAAAGGATAAAGTTACCCTATAGCCATTATTATTTAATCACTTCCCACTTAGTAAAAACTTCAACTCTAGCTACAGTTCAAGAAGTGTAATTTAGATTTGTGTGCAACTCCTGAATAATCACTCCAGCAGCTTAAATGAAAACGTTTTATTATAGAGGGGAGGGGGCGAAACAGTCAATAAGTTACTCTGACATTCAGAAGAGATACCTCAAAAAAGAGCAAGGCACTTTGAGCACAGTATGAGCTAATACTTTAGTGGAGAATTTTATGAAGGACAGCAATAATTTTCATTTTAATTAAGCTGCAGCAGTCTTTGAAAGCAGTGCAGTAGTACTTCAGCCACCACCTTTTCCCCCACAGCAATATGCTGGACGTCCAATGCATTTCACAATAGTGTCAAATAGCAAAACATGAATATATATGGAAAACATCAAGCATGCAAACTCTTTCATGTTACTTGTCTTTGGATTTATACTTCAGAGCAGGCCCCTTTGAATACAGTTTGCATGTAGTTTTTACCTCAGATGGAGCAAAAGCCTCAGTGAGTACGACCAAAATCAGTACAGAGAAGGTACAGTAATCTACCTTGCATCAACACTTGTGTTTCATGTTTAATTCCCATTTTCAATCTACACACAAAAATAAAAAAGCCAACCACGTGAGACAGAATTCATTAGAAAGCCAGCTTCAGCAGCTTTCCAAGCTATCTGAGGGCTGATAGCTCCAAACGATACTTGATGTTAATCCATTGTTCTCTTGTCTAGTATACTCAGGAAGTGAATATTCTATGACTTTGTGCAACTGACTGTGAATACGGTGGCTTAAAAACTGATGCCTGCCAGGGTCACCAATCAGCACTTCAGTTTGCTGTATCCTGATGCATTTCCTCAGCCAGTGATGTAGACCATCAGCAAGCTGTTCATCGTAAAACATATCTCCTAGAACAATGAGGTCCCAATTGCCAGCCTCTGAGTTAATGATGTTCTTAATGGTGATGGGGAAGGGATTCAAGTGGTTCAGTTCACAGTTCAAGATCATTGCTATTCCTGCAACTAAAGAAAAGACAAAATGAAAGTTATGTTTTTGCATTCTGCCACTCATGCCCCATACACATTTCTTTGACATATCTTCAATTTCATCTCTTTAATATTTTTGTTTATCCTATCTAGGAACTTAGACATAAGTGACAGAATTCTAACCTCACTGCAGCATGACATAGGAAAGAATATTCCTGGAATGGATACCAATGGAAACCAATCACAGAATTGAACCAGAATATGCCAACTGCTGAACCCAGGACATTAAGGCAGGACTCTTTATGTATATACTTCCTCCCTAACCAGTGTGTAACTAAATCATGAATAAACTGAATTCATAAGTCAATAATGGGAAAACTAAATGGGGGGTGAAGGGGAAAGACAAAATCTAGGCCCTAAAACATGGAAGGGCAAGAAATTGGTATGGTCCTACAGAGAAGCCAACTTGTCACCTGTGCTTAGAGTTCTCCTCCAACCCAGCTGTGATGGTGATGGTGTACAGGCAACACTCAATAGGAACTTTCCTGTTTGTTCATTCTACAGAGCTAGGGAGATATACCCAGTACAAGAGAGGTGGGTATAACCCAGTTTCCCATACTGGCAAAATCCATTCATCTTTTTAGTATTCTTAGAACTCTCTTTGGAACATGAATTTCTCCCCAACAGAGCAGGGAAACATTTGTGTTAAATGTGCTTTAAAAATTATTAAATATCTTTACACAGAGATGAAAAGAAAAAAGGCCTTACTAGGGTCAATGTCATTAGCAAGGACTTGCGATGCACCACTCATCACAGCAGCTATTGCTGTTGCTCCACATCCACTTCCAAGATCCAAAACCGACCGTCCTTTAACAACACGTGGATTATCTAAAATATACCTGAAAAGAAAAAACAACATTCAAGCAATGAACGGAATTATGCAGATTTCTGTTTTATGTTACACTGCAGAGTTCTTGTCACACATGTAATGAAGCATGGTATCTTAAGAACATGACTCCACATGTGCAGCTGGTACATGGCTCCTTCTTTGCTGATACTGATATAAAATCAAGACCCATCATCTTTCTCCCCTATTTGTCCTCCACCCCCCCCCCCCCCCCCAAAAAAACCAAACAAACAAAAAACCCCAACCAAAAACCAACAGACACAATAAAAAAAAATAAAAATTGATCCAAGTAAGCAACATTTTATTTCAATCAGCTCCTTCTCTGACAGGTGAGCTTATCTAATACACGGACACAAACTGCAAGGTGACTAAAATGCTTGGCACCAGACTCCGGAAAGGAAGGATCTGTAGAAATTAAAAGCAATCTGACTGAAGAAGCATGAGGATATATTCGCAGTTGAATATTGTACCCATCAAAAGACAAGGCCTACCCATTGCCCTAAAATACTGCTTATGCAACTGCTTGGAAGAACAAGGTCTCCTCTTACTTTTCCCAAGCCAGGCAGACATAGATGCAAATACTTGTAGTCTGCTTAATGTTGCTCCTGAGTTAGGAGTAAGCAAATGAGATTAAAGCAGCAGTGAGTAGAAAGGGTATCTTCACCCAGTTGCTGACACCTGCCAAGAGGAATCCACAAGCAAAATCCTCTGGGCTGGAAATGGAGAACTGACAGAAAGCAAGCAGCAGTTACTGCTGAACACTACAGATCATCTAGCCATTACCACAGGCTCACAACTTGAACAATTGCCTTGAAATTCAATCTTCTGCAAAGGGGAAGGCCTTAAGTGAAGGGGGCAAGAGCCCCAGGTGAGGAGTTACTGCAAATTGCCATAAATTCACTACCAATTGCCGTAACTTCTTTTAAAGTAGAAACAGAAAGGATTCTACGTCTGTGTTGAGTTCCAAGACGGAGGATTATAGCTGACTCTTTGTACAGGGCTACGGGTAAGCACAGGTTTTGCTGTGGGTTGCAATGCAGAGAGCTGTAATGGAAATGTTAAGATTGGTGTAAATGGCGAACGGATGGATGGAAAGGCCAGGACCTAGAAGCACCAGCAGGAATGGCAGAATGAGGCCTAGTAAGATTGTCAAGTGTTAACGGCACCTAATGGCTAGAGCCCAACACATCTGGATGCAGATTCCTAGGAGCCCAGCTTGGGAGAATGGAAGACAACCCACCCTCATACTAAACAGTTCAAGCCATTAAGAGACAACAGCAGAAAGGTCAAGACCAAGACTGAAGATACAGAACACCCAGATCAGAATAAATCAGGAGACATGAGGATGGCCTGACATCCTATGCCTCTTATCCTATGTGTCATCACAAGAAATCCTACCAGTTTACATATGCAGAGTTTGGTGCTTTTGAGTATGTAGTTACAAATCTAGTAAGTGAAACTGTCTCCATTTTAATGAAAATTACCTTCTCCCATGGCATCCACACAGTGCATTATGCTGCCGTTGGGAACTGCTATCTGCCATGCGGGGTTAACAAGGTGCCTTGGGTTTCACCAAGAGGAATAGCTTGAAATGGGAGAGTCCTGATGCTATGGAAATGCCGGCCATGAAACCAGCATGGTTATGGAAGCAGCATGTATTCAGGCTCCCTTTTTCTTTTTACTTTTCCAGATTATGCAGCTAATTTCTGACATCCCCAGTACATCAAACAAGTGCTTAAACACAATGAAATGTCAGATAATTATTATTACTACCCAAATGTCTAAGCATATGGATCATACAATGAGAAAATGTAGATATTACCTTACCTAATTTAATCATGCAATATTTAGGAACACTCAAGTTCATCTACATGGCAGGCTAATCAAGTCACAACTTACTTGTAAGACTCCTCTTTCTCCTGGTCAAAAAATACGTTGCTGCTTATGCTTTCTGACAGAAAAAACAGTAAAGCCCCAATTCAGATCCTTCTCTTTCATCTATTTGGGGGATGTCTGACAGCTTCTTTGCTGTAGCAATTATAAGGTTTTGCTGCTGTTCAAAGTGAGACAGCTAAATTTACAGAATAAAAGAACTCTAACTAGTTCCTGGAAATCAGGAACATTAAAGACATTTTGACAGTAAGTAGCCAAAACAGAAGTGTGGCTTCAGATGTGACTAAGAGACAGCTACAATAAGGCTACTGAAATCCTACATGAGGAGGGTGATACAGGCTAACCAACACTCCAAGTGCATCAGCATAAACCTACTTTTCTCAACAGACCATACCATAAAAAAAAAAAAATAAAATAACCAAACCCACATGTTACGACAAAACAGCAATCCTCCTGTTCAGAGTGACAATGAGTGATAAAATTAAACAGCTCACTAGGTTTTGATTGCACAGCCCTCCACAGACCCAAATTCAGCCCTGTTGTCAACACATGCATCGCCACTGGAGAGAACAGATTTCAACCCAAGAGCTCTAAATTATTCTATATACAGCAAGTGCTGAACCTTCACTGCCAACCAGCAAAGGTTGAGCCTCTCCTCTATAAGCAGAGGAGTACGGATAATGCACTCTCATGCAGGGCAAATACACATCACTAGGAATCACTACAAACACAGCTAGGTTTGACATCCTGGCCCACAGCAAACTGGACTTAGAACTTCAGTGATTCATGCTGGTTACCTGGAGAGGGCTTGGCCTCCTGGCCAGTAAATTGCCCAGAACGGGTCCCCATAAGGCCACAGGTCAGGTTTTTCCTTCCAGAACCTGCAGCGAGGTGTGAGGAGGCGCAGACGTATTTCTGGTGTGAGGTGCCCACTGCTGGTGACCTCGGTGTTCTCCTCCAAAAACGCTCTAACCTCGGGGTCCAGAGACTTGCCGGCACTCCAATGGCTGCAGCGCTTCCAGCACAGAGAAGGGCCTCCTCGCCTCCTGCTCCTCCAAGCCTTGGCAAAGGTGTCCTGCCTGCCCAAGACGAGGAGCCACTTCCAGCTGCGGAAGGTCATGTCTCCCCACAATTGCTAAGAGCACAGCTTATCTGAAGCAGATGATGGGGCAGAAAGCTTGAAAAAAACTCACAGGATGTTGTTTTTCATAGCAAGATGACAATTCCTAAAAGGAGAACAATGTCAGTGATGTTTCTTCAGTAACTTCAAGGCTGTGCACCACCAGGGTTTTAGGAAGGAGGTGCATGTGCTGTGGCATGACCATGATTGCATGCCTTGCCCCTTCTCAAAGAGCCTTTGGAGTCTTAAAGAAGGGCATTTAAGGAAGAAGGTAACAAGACAGCCTTTCAGGAGTGTGCTGTGAACATATCCAGTGAGAAACAACCAGTTAGCAGGATAGCAGACAGAGCTAAAAATTAAACTTGCAGCCTTTTAAAATTTCCCTGCACACAGCAACCTACCCCATTTAAGGTTCTTATACTGAATCTTAAGATTCTGCAGTAGGGCTCTGGCATTGCAGGACCTATGGACATAGCAAAGGTTATCAGTAGGTTGCTTGAGAGACACTGTTAATTACAAGTATTATAAGGACGACAAGACTTTCAGATGAAAGCATCTTTCCAAAGGCAAGCAATTAAAGGATTTCCTCAACAGATTTTCCTCTTTCTCTCTCAGATTTGGCAGGCTGCCAGCTCCAAAATGAAAAGTGAAAATAAATACATAAAAAAAACATCCCAAGAACTGATCTTAATCAGAATGTTTCTGACTTGTTGCGTTTCAGTCTGTATTTTAAAGGCTCCATTAGTCTTATGGAGCAATAGTCACACGTGGATGTTCTCAGCTGTAGAAGAAAGGAGAACTTCAATCACTGTAGCCCACTCACTGTGGGGAACTATAGAAACATGCTCCAAGCTGTCTAAAGAGAGAGAAGCTGAATCCAACATGTTTTTAAAAATGAAGTTTTTAGAAGGTGAGACAGTCAGACTGCATGAGCTCTCACTCAAAGGCCTCCTGACACCACTCCAGGCCAGTTTTCAGGTCACAAGCAGTGAAGGAGAATGGAGGATTGGTATGTCAGAGTTTAGACTACTCTAAGAATCAGGAGAATGGAGTGTGAAGAGCCGAAGCTCTTGGCTGAGTGGCAGATAAAGAAGAGCCTCTCAGCACTTTATTACCCACCACCCCCCTGATTCTTTCTTACACTGATCCTGCGATTGTTCCTCCCAAGGGGAGGCCTGAAGAGAGAGCAGCTGGTTTTCTGCCTTCCTGCTCACGTCTCCTTCCTCATCCATCCTTCAGCATTTACGTATCTTTTTCCTTCCTCATCTTGCTCTCTAATTTCTTTTCAGTCACTCAGACGTACTTGCTCCAAGGCACAGTTTTCAAACCTTTCCCTAAACCGATGACCAGAGAAATATTTGAGGCCTGTACTTCCACAGCAGCAAGACCGTAGGTACAGAGACACAAGAGAAACAGCACTTGGTGGTTTGTGATTATTTTCTCTCTCTTCTGCAATGGTTTTCATGAAAAAGCAGAATCATGCATCAAGAAAATCAACTTCAGCCTGCCCCTGCCTGTTTTGTACAACAGAAGAACTGTGGCCAGCTTCACCATCTAGAGCTATGAAGGTTGTCCTCAAGAATAATGAGTTAAAGGGACAACAGGAAAAACATGCTAATAAAACAAAGTCTTAACACTTCATGTTTCACTGCTTCAGTTTTTCTTTGTCTGTAGTAAGAGTTAATATGTGTTTATTGACATTTTTGCTGTGCACTGGCCTCTGTTTCAGGTACTGGGTTTAGTTTGATTGATTATTGGAATGTTAAGCCATGAACATCCCTCCTGTTACACTTTGCTATTTAGGCTGATAGTCCAGTTAAGTCTTTGCTTAAGTCATTGGGTAAAAGCTTTATATTTTTATTACAAATAAATACATGTGACTGAACACTTTGAGGTTTTCCACATCGGAGAATGCCATTGCACAGTCCATGTAACTATCGAACATAATTGATTACTGCCTTCCTTCTTGAAGGCAGGGCTATATAATCCTCAGTTGCTTGAGGGAAGCATGAAGTTAACTGAAATCGTAGATATAAATCTTACCAGCTAATGCTGTGTACTGGTTTTTCCCCTCATGAATTACTACAAAGTAGCAGGGCTCAGATTCAGTAGCACATTATATCGCCTGTCACAATGGTTACTCTTTCCAAATAAGTTTACATAATCACAGGATGGTTTGGGTTGGAAGGGTCTTCTAGTTCTAAACCATTTGCCATAGCTTCTCTGGGCAACCTGTGCCAGTGCCTCACCACCCTCACAGTGAAGAATTTCTTCCCAATGTCTAATCTAAATCTACTCTTTTCAGTAGGGGTAGAAAAGTACCTGCTAAGAGCTGCCCTCAAAATGCCAAGCTGGGTTTAAGTATTCAGTGTAGGAAGGTGTCAGAACAGATATTCTTTCATTTGGCAGTCGTGGCCTTCCCATCTTATTGGGAATAAAATGAGTGGGTGAGTAGAACACTGACAAAACTCACCAAAAACAACCAAAAACAAGAAAAAAAAAAAACAACAAAAAAACAACAAACCACACAATTAATTAAACACAACAGGCCCCCAAAACACCACCACAAAAACATAACCAAACCAACCAACCAAAATCCTGTACAATTTAAGCTTTGAGCCTTTCCCCTTTTCTCCCCCCCGGGCGGCAGAGCAGGGCAGCAGGTGCCTTTCACACCATAACCACCCCGGCCCACGCTTCCCATCGGAGGCACCCAGACCTAACCGAGGCCAAAGGCCGCCCGCTGCACCGAGGGAGGCCAACACCGCGCCATCACCCAGCGCCGCGGCACCGGGCGGTCACGGCTTCCAGTCAGACGTCCCCAGCTTGTCACCCTGCCGGGCACCCCCCTGCCAAGCTGCCGCCAGCCCTGCAAGCGCAAGGAGAAGACTGGCACCGAGGCCACGGCCTGCGCCGCCCCAGCCCGCGCAGGCCCGGCCGCACCGCGACAGCCGCCGCTGGCCCGGCCGCGCCACTCCCCGCCGGGGCGGGACCGCGACACGGGCCGCGGAGAGCCCGGCCCACACCTACCTGCTGCCGACCGCCGCCGCTCCGCTCCGCCCGCTGCGCGGGGCCGGGCCGAGAAGGGCCAAGCTCCCGCCCGCCCTTAAAGCGGCAGCACTGCGAAGCGGGCGGTACCGGCCACGGCAGCTTCGCCCTGCAGCGTGTGCTGGTGGTTGAGGTCGTCTGTTTCCATCCCGCACCGCTTCGGCCTTGCCCTTCTCTTAAATGTAAGCCAGTGATGGGCATCATGTGCTTGTTCTGTTCCTGCTTCAGTTAAAGTGCTTTTAAAAAGGCTTGTGTCGATGTGAATTAGGCCTGTACTTTAAAATGTTAATAAAAATACATGTGGGAAAAGGAGTAACAACACATACTCAAATTTGACAGCAGTAAAAATGGTATTTCATGTATTTTTCTTCCTTTACACATCATACCCAGGCCAATGCCTCATCCGGCATAGCCCAACCAATCTTCCCAATCTCTTTGAAACCGCAACATCTATTGAAGGTGTCAGCCACCAAAAGATGGTCCCATCACTGCTCCAGTTAGTCAGTTCCTCAGGCAAGCTGGACATCTCTTTTCCTTTCCCTCTACATGTTTCTCTTCCCCATGCTCCATCCATCCTATTAATATTTCTGCTGCTCCAAATATCCCTTCGCTTCTCCACAAACCCTCTCCAGTGCAGACAGGAGGGAAGGGTCCTCCCTCACAGCACTATTGTTGTTACTTGGAAGGACACAGCCCTGCTGTAAGTGACTGCCTGGCAAGCCTACAAGCAGTGGCAGTTCCTCTGAGGTCACGAAGTGCATCTTCACAAGGTGGTGACTGCGACCCACTGGTGGCTGGACAAGGAACAAAAAACCCCTCCTGTGTCCCCCCTGTCCTCCACAGAGGGATACCGCCAGACAGATCTGTGGGATCTCCCCCCTAGACGGGTCCAGGGAGGCCATACAAGCACCTTCTTACAAGGGGACAAACGTGGTTTTCTCTAGCTTCCTATGGGACAGTGTCCCAGATTTCACATGCTGCGTTCTTAAAAGGTTCTCGTACCTCGCCCCAGGTGACGATTCTAGGTTCTGCAGCGCTTAGGGTGACAGTGTTTAAAGAATTACACCTGGCCATTGCGCAGCCTAAACGTGGATGTACCCAAATCTCTGAGGTGATGAGGCCATCTAGTGATCTCCCGGCTTATTACAAGTCAAGCGTACTCGGTAATGTAACAGGAAAGGTGAGGTAACAGCTTTAAGCACACTGACAGGTGATGATACACCTCCGCCTTGCACATTTTATTTTATACCTGAGAAGGTTCTCAGAGAAATCTGAAAGGGAAGCTTTTGCACTTGGGTCTTCAGCCTCTCTGACTGGGTATTTAACAGGTAACTTCTCAGGTCTGTTTTCTCTGCGCTCCTAATATATGGTATTACTTGGTAGCTATATACACCTCAGTGAAGTCCCGGCTGTCTAACACGGACCAACATCATGCTCAGGCAGTTAGGAAAAAAACATCATCCATTGGCTGCTCCCATCTTAGGGATTGCTGAAGTTAAAAAGGAGGGGTGAAGCCCCTGCTTCCCAGTTACATTGGCTGCAGTGTTAAAACCAGAAACCCACTCTTCCTTATTTAACTACCAATATTTAGTTACTATTGTATAGATTCCTAGCATGACATAAGAAAGCTCTGATACCACTGGTAGCTGCCACCCCTCTTGTAAAAGCTTAAGTGAACCACTTAGACTTTCAGGACATGCTTTGTGCTGATCAGTTCTGCAAAGTATCAAAGTCCTTGTGAGGAAAAACCCTTTTAATTTCCAAAGGCTTTTTGCTTTAGGTGGGGACAACTTGAGAATTTCTGCTGCTCAAATGCATAGTGTATTGTGCAGACAACAGCCATCACTGCTGGAATTTGCTCTGAGGACATCTTTGATCACAACATGACATTGATTTAGTGTATCATGGAGGAGTGCAAGACGTGCAAGATGCAGATGCAGGGTAGCACACAGGGGGCTCCTGCGTTTCCAAGGGAATTAGCTGATTACTGGCTGATGGTAGGACTGCCCAATGCTTTGGGGAAATCTTGTATGAGCCAATTAACCACAAAGAAACAAAACTGCTCAAGGACAGAGAGAAGAGGAAAGCAGAGTGGAGCTACCTCCACATTAGCAATTAGCAACACATGAATCTTTATAGATAGAAAAGGAGGAAAACAGGCCTGCAGTTTAGCAACCAGGTGATCATCCCAGTTCACCCTCTCTTCCAGCTGGTACAGCTGAAGCTCCAGCCTCTATTTCCAGACCTCCTTTGTTGCAAGGCCAGCTGCCACAGTTTGCTTAGCAGAAATTCACAGAACAGGGAGAGGGATGGATTCAGAGGTTTGTAAAAAGCATCCCAACAACTCAATATCCACAGTCAGGGTTTTTGCACATCAGGATCAATTTGTGGTTGCCCAGAGGCTGCGGAAGCAAGTCATAAAAATGTAGCTGGTGCGTTAGCTAAGGTAAAATTGAAGATGAAAGCTCTGGCTAGGTGAGGGAGAGGCAATTCAATTATTCTGTTGTGCCTTCAGCTAGAATCCACACCGACTCATTTCAGAATCACAGTACATCTTTTTCAGTTGAGGAATAGATATCCTAACATAACAAAAATCACACATTACCTGTAATGTGTGCTGAAAGCATTAAATATGTTTTTCATAGGATTATCTTTCCCGGCTGCCTCACCAGCTGTATTAGGTTAGGAGGAGGAAGAAGAGGTGGCTGACAGAGATGAAGACATCAGGTACCTTCCAGCAATGAATGTAAGAAGGGGAAGCTGGAAGCTGCAGATTTTTTTCGGGGGGGGGGGGGAGTTGAGGTGATGGAATGTGGAGAAGCTGTGACCCTTGTGCTACAACACATGCAGTCCTTCTGATATGAGGTATCTTTGTGAGAGCCTCAATGGTAAAGACCAAGAAGTTAGAAGCTATTGTATTTCAATATGTTCTTGATTCTGTTTTTTGTCCACATGTGCAATGATAGCATGCATGGCCTTAGCTGGTTCCTTGTGTACAATCCGACATGAGAGCCTTTTTATAACACAGATGAAGATGGAAAAGATACACAAAGTCAGATGTTTTGTGCTTTTCTTTGGTATACAGTTTGGATGCTTGGTTTGGTGTTAAAACTAGAGCGTGCGTGTCGTCAAGATCCCTTTCTCCATAGTTGAAGTCTCCTTGAACTAGCAGGACTTTGGCTCCAATATATCTGTTACAGTAATGACACTTGGGTTCCTAAGTTTCAGGTCCACTGATATCTCACTGGAGAGGAAAACTAGAAAGAAAGCAGTCCAGCCTGATGAATGTACTTGTAGCTAATGAACTCATCCAGAGATATGTCCTGCAAAAATAGGTACTCTGCTGGCTTTACTTGCACAGTAAAAAGACTGCAGCACAGGCAGTGACTAAGAGGAAGTCATAACATTGGCACAGCCACTTCTGGTGATACAACTGTGTTATTAGTACACTACAAAAGAGGTGGTGGTGGTGGTGAATTTGCAGTGGGCTTTGTTTGTTGTTCTCTTCGATATTCCATAAACTGAACTATCCCTGTTGTACTGTGCTGTTATGATGCTGCTGTTGTTATCTGTAGTAGCTTTCTGGATATCAGTGTCCTGTCTTGGGTGGGTAGGGGCCTGGGATCACTGCAGTTTGCAGGAAATGTTTGGGTATTCCCAAGGTCTGGATTAGTTCTGGAGCTAGACCAAGGTGGGACACAGCTTTAGAGGGAAGAAGGAAGGCCTGTAAATAGAGTTGAGCAATGGCTGTGCCTGATGTCATAGCCTTTATTTGGGGATTTTTGTTGTTTGGGTTTGGGTTTTCTTCTGTGCTTTCCCGCGAAGCGCTGAGAGAGGAAGATGATGAAAGCTGAGTGAAAATGGGCAGCCAGGGAGAGGGGCTGCTTAGGCACTATGGAGCCTCTCCAGACAATCTGTAGCTGCCTAAGTTTTCTTGAATGAAGCAAAGACATTCTCCATGTCCTCATCCCTCCTAACTTCCTATGACAGGAAAATACATCCTGTCTGCTTTCCCTGCATGGCTTGGCCCGCATTCCCTCCACATGTGACATATCAAGGGTGTTATGCAAGCCTTATGACTTCAGCATATTTATTAGACCTTAGCTTTTCCCAGACAGGCAGAAATGATGTCAAACAACAGAGCTAAGACAACAATTTAGTTTGAAGCATGAGAACATGGCCACCAATTGGTACCCTAATAGAAATGATGTTTCCCAAGCTTAGCTCTCTTCATGGCCAGGTAGGCTGGATTCACTGTTATGTTTAAACCTATGACTAATTCCTTCTCTCTTTCTCCAGGTAGAGCAATTCCTGAAGCTGGGTCCAGGAACAAAGCCTGCAGCTGTAATATGTTTGGTTACCTGATTTTAATGATCATGGCAACTTGTGTCAGGGATAAAGTAAGCAAATCAAGTTTTCAAGGAGCTGCACCTGTTCACAGCAGCTGGTTGGTTTTGTAATTCTGATTTCTTAGTTTCCCACTGGTGCTCAGGGCCTGGCACCAGCTGGACTCTTCCTTTCATATTCCACGTTGTAGTCTGCCAAATATTTGGATTCTTCCAAGGGTCTTGGGAACACAGGAAACTACGGGGATCTGAGACAGACAATACGGACAGGTGGTGCCCACTTCTGCTCCTAGAGGAAGCTGTTTGCAAGGACCAGATACAGTATGCCTTCCCTTTTGACTGATGTTTGCTATTGCATCTTTGGAGGGTTTCAGGGTCCTCAAGCAACTTAGTTGTAAGAGTAATGCTATATCAGGATGTCTGCTCTTCACTATTTTGCACTAGTATCCGAAGTACATGGAAAACAAGTGATACCACTGCAAGGGTGCCCAGATGAATGTAAACAGCTCCTCTGCAACACGAGCCAGCTCCCTCACATGATGAAAAGGTTGGAGCTCAAGTTCAATGTGACCAGGGAAAGAATGGTTACTATTTATGCACATGGAGGTGTGGGAAGGCCACAAAAGTCTGCAAAAAGATTCTGTCTTTGAACCTCTTACCAGCTTTCAAAGTGTTAGTTCCACTGCCTTTCCCATCCATACTTCTGCAGCACGTCCTCCAAAGGGGTCTTTGGCACACCTCTTCTTACAGGCAACTCTGTCACTTTTGTATCAGCAGGTTTGACTATACATGACCAATGGTTGGACTTGATGATCTTAAAGGTCTTTTCCAACCTAGATGATTCCATGGGGTCTGCATACAGAACAAATTAAACTGACATTAGCCCATGTATAATATCTTTGTGCATTTCAAGCTTTTCCAAGCTGGGAGCATTGGCAATGCACTGCAATTTCCTTCACTGCAGCAGAGGACATGGCACAGCAACACCCAAGCGGTGCTCTGGGAGTAGGCTTGCTTCCAGATGGACCTGTAACCTGCAGGGCTCGGCAGGTTGTACGTGGGGCTGCTTGGGTGCTTCCTTGTCACAGTCCAGGAGCTCCTGATAATGAAGGCAGTCTGATGAACCCCCTACCTTGTGCTGTGTGGTCTCTCATCTCTGGTTTTATCAGCTCAGGTGTCAAGCTTCACGCAAGCGGCTTATACTAGCTGGAGTGGGAGCAGCAGCGTTGTTGTGATGCTACAGCATAACTCTTCAGCTTCAGCACTGCTAATTGTGGTGGAGCCAGGGCAGGAGCATTCGCGGGCAGACTTATCCTCAGTCTGAATAAGTGGCCCAAGAATAACAGAGCAGACCGGCTCTGTCATCTTCCATACAAGAAAGTATGCACTTCCATGACTGAAACCAGCATGTAACAGCTGTATGTGCTGGGTGTCAGGGTCTTGAGGGCCCTGCCCACCCAATGGGGCTCCCCCCCCCCTACAGTCCAGAACCCTATTACAGCACCCCTGGGACTGTCAGTCCCTGCCACAGCTATGCCATATCAAGGCTGGTGTCTGTCTCCCCACACGCCTGCCCTGGCCATCCATGGGCCCTACCAAGCCACACCTCTCCCCATGGCCACCCAAGGGCTGTGTTCCCAGCTTGGTTCTCCTTGCTAGGCCTGATCCTGGCCCCTGCCCATGGGCTGACATCAGAGTCTGAGCAGCTGGACACACTAACGGTGCCTGGCACCGAAGACCACTGCTGCTGTCTTGCTTTCACTCCTGTCTAGTAGTGCTGAGCACCAGGAAGCCAATGACTCTGATTTAGCCTGGCAAACACTTTATTACTGAGATTTCCCAGTAATGGCTGCATTTCAGCCTGGAGGGAGGTATTGAGCTAGACCATCACCACATCAGACAGTACCAAATGCTCCCACCCCCAAAGGATATGCTTGATGGGAACTTTGGGAATTGCTCAGCATGGATCCAGGCTTAAAGAAGTTGTGGCTATTGGTCTGCGAGGAAGTCAGTAAGAAACATGATCCTCAAGGAGAAGCAAACTGCTTTGATCTCTGTCCTCTTCTTCTGTTCAGTGTTAGAGCTGATTTCAAGAAAAGCGTGAGCCCAGTAAACAAATGCAGAAAAACTACAATCTAGCTGTCACCAGTAGGAAGTCTCCTAAAGCAGCAAGTACTTCAAGGTGATGTGTTGTTATCAGGCATGAAAAATAAGTGGTAGAGAGATAGAGCTGAATCTGTGGGTGTATATGTTTAGACTTCTGCTAAAATCTCTATGAGAGAAATTAAAAAGGACCCTTTTTAAGTGCTTTGATTAGCAAGAACTACTTTTAGATTCAAACTATAACAACATTGCAATGATGTGAACACGTATTATGACAGTGCGCACAGCAAAGCAGCAGTCCTTGCTAAATGACAAAATTCACAATGCATATTCATTGCAGGAAATACTTTTCATCTGTCCTTGATCTTATGTTGTATATTGGCTATGGATTTAGTGGATTTGGTTTTCTTTAGCATGCCCTTGGGCTTTCAAGAGTGTTAGGATGCATTGTAATGGAGATGTGGGGTGTCTGGCACTTCTTACTGAATAAGGCTTCAAAGGGAAGTTTGGAAATTGAAATCAGGGAAGCTGAAATCAGACTCTAATTACATTTGTACAGAGGCCAAAGGCATTTTGACAAAGAGTTTACCTGCTGTTCATGGACAGACTTTGACCAGAGCATGTGAAAATGTGGGGTTGGTTCATGCTCCCACTGGTATCAGCAGACATGGGACTGCCTGAGCTTTGGAAACTGAAATATAGGAAAACAGTATTTGTGACTAGGCTTTGAACACATTGCCATTACTCATGTAGATGTGACAGCTTGAGTGCATCTTCTCTGGAAGCTTTCCCAGCACCAGAGATCAGCTAGTGGGGAGCACAGACCACAGACACACCTGTGCCTGACGCCCTGACACCACAGACAATATTGCTGTGGGTATGTGGTCTAAGCTTCCCGCCAGGATCTCCTCCTGCCTTTCTCCTTGCTACAATATGTACCTATGTTTTTTTTAAAAAGAAAGAAACAAACAAAAGGCCACAGTTCTTTACTCATGCTTTACATGGGCAGGTATATTATGTTGCAAGTCTTTTACCTTCCTGGGTCTTTCACAAGCAGACAGATTGCAAGGTACTGGTGTCCTGGAGCACTGTAAACAGAGGAATTGGAGTTTAGAGGCAGGGAAACAAACTTTCTCAGCAGAGAGCAAATATTATTTCAAAATGAAGAACAGAGGCTTGTTGTCCGCACTGAATTCCTACCTTATCCCAGGACTGGTGTGAAAGGCATCTGTCAGTGGATAATAGCATTGGGATGTGTGGGCTGGAAGGACTCAGCGTCAGGGCTGCTGCCTGTGTAGAGGTGCATCTGCCTCTCAGTGTGACGCCATCAGGGCCAGCTTTGAGAATAATAGAGCTTTGTGCCTGGCAGATGTTTGGGCAGAGAGGAGAAGCAGTATTTCCTTTCTTTTCTGAGGGCACAAGGAGTGCACTGACCTGATTTCTAGGAGGCTGGTGCTTCTGTAAACCAGGCCACAAGTGATTTGGCCAAGGTCATGCAGTGAGTGAGTGATGCTGTTGGAGATGGATGGAAATCTCTGTGTGGGTGCTTTGCTTGCTGGTCCCAGTGCAACACCTCCATTAGTGCATGACATGCTAGTGATTTATTCCAGCATCATACTTTGCTGATTAGGTTTTATCTCCATAGTGGCTGGAACAGTCTGTGTACCTCCTATGTCCAAAGAGCAGAAAGTGTACCTCACTCTGAGCAAAATACAGTCTTTGACCTCAGGGTCTTGGCACTGAATCATACAAAAGGTAATGGCTGCATACAATCCTTCTCCTGACTTCATGGGGTGGGGGAAGGAAAACCTCTACCCAGTTAGTTGCTCAGCAGGAAAACGCACATCTTGCAAGCTCTGTATAAAAGCACAGGCAGAAATAGAGTGAAATGGCAATCTCCACCACAGACTTTTGCCATTCGGTGTCGCTGAGCACTTGGAGAGGAAAGGGCAGGGTAGCAAAGGGCACAAACCTCTAGAAACTGGGCACGGCAACTATGGAACTTGCCCGGGAGCTGTTTCTGAGGAAGGGTTCAAAGTCTGTGTTCCCTCTCTGCCTGGGGTGTCATTGACCTACAAGAGCTGAACCCCTCAGAAGGCTGATTCAGGCTGGAGGAGGTTTGAAGCAAGGAGGTGAGGCCAGGCCTGAGGAGGAGGTATCTCCTCAGCAGAGTGCTGAGCTGTGTGCTGCAAAGCCTGGCTGGCAGGACCACAACCGTGCAAATGAAGACAGGCAATATAGTTCCATGCTTGGCCATGGTGAAGGATCTGTTTTCTTGTTACCAAGGATTTTTTGTGAAGGAAGCAGCAAGAACATAGGCCCAGTCCTGGGAGGGTGGGGAGAAGAAGGTGTGGTTAACTATTGAATCATTTCAGTTGCCTCTTGAAACATCTCCCTCAAAAATCCTCTCTGAAAGCAGATGCAAGTGGAATGTGTCTATATGTATTTGCAATGCGAGAGCACACATAGGATGGATGTACATAAAAGGAATAAAATGCAATGAGCTACATTAGGGAATTAGAGATTTTAAGCATTTAAATCTTAAATCACTGAAGTTTTAGAGATCCTATAGCAGAGATGCAGGAAAAGTTGTCATCTTTTACACTGTTATCTAATTCTGCTGTATGAATAATAATTTCCCAATCTGACAGAGGAAATTTGTGTGCTTTTATTCAAGCTTAATCTTTATAGATACGAAGCCAGTATAGAAGATGAGCTACTAGCTATAATGGTATTACAATTCGATTTAATATTAGAATATATGCCTATAGTACCTGCTTTCTAAGCAATGATGAATTGCACTGGAAGAAACAATCTTTGCTTTATGCCTTCTGGCTAGTGATTTGGTTTATTGGGTTTTAAACCCTACGGCAGCCAGTATTTTTATCAGTGCTTTAAGTAGTCTTCTTGCATAAGCTCAGAGAATAAAGATCGCTTTCTGTATGAACCTTGCTGTAACATTTTCCACTGTTGTTTTTTTTCTTCCCATTCTGCTATATGCTCTTCTCCACTTTGTGCCCGAATGGCTTCAATTTTGGTCTTAAAGTCCATCCTTCTCCCATTTGTTTTAGCTGACTACTCATACTGTTCATATTCATACTTCATACTTCTTGTCAAGTAGCTCACAGCGCTGTGAACCACTTAACTGAAAGTCAGCCAGAAGTAGAAAACTGTTCTGAGTATTACAAACATTCATGTTGGATCTTAGTTGTTTTCTCTCTTTTCCACCCGGCAAGATCTCATGACCCCATAGGCACTGCAGCAAAACAGGAGAAGCTTTCAACAGGAAATCAATGTGGCTTGGCAGCTGGTGAAAGATCTTCCGCAGGGAGCTGTAGAGATGTGTGAAGGAGTTGGGCAATCCATCACCAGGAGCGTGATTTCCAAGTCATTGAAGGAGGAAATAAAGAAGAAAATAAAAATTGATGCAACACCATCACAGCAAGGAGAGGGGATGCAACCTTTAAATAGCAGTTTTTTTCCACTTCTCAGAAGCTTTGGGCATTGGCTTCTTACAGAAGTAGGACAAAAAGCTTGACAAGCCTGTAGACTGATCTTTTATGTCAGATCCTAAGGGCAGGGGGATGACACACTTGTTAGCACGCGACCCAGTTTAAACTAACAGGTTCTGAGAAACAAAGGCTCCCTGAGAGGTTAAGGAGAGGGAAAGCTGAACCAACTTGATATTGAGAGAAATATTCACCACAACTGAAGACATAAGTACCTGAGGAAGAAGAACAAATCTGCCGAGCCAAAAACCTTCCCTTGCTGTTGCACCACTGGTAATCCTGCTGGTAATGGGACAAAGCTGCTGCCACAGGAAAGCACATGAAAGTGAAACATCCCAGGCAGTTCTTCTTTATGCCAGCAAGTTTCTGTGCTTGTCCCAGTCTGAAATTCTCAATCCTCCAAGGATTGTGTACATGTTCCTCCAAGGAACAGGGATAAGAAGCTACTAGTGCTCTGATGGTGCTTTGTGGACTGCTGTGCCAGGGACAAGGCTTATTTCCCCAGGATTATTGTTAATATGCTTTGAATAGGGGACATCCAGCCCATCCATGCTCCTTGTGGAGTTTTAACACCCTTTGTTTGTGAAAGGAAAAAATACTCATAGTCCCACCAGTTACCTCTGATCATGCCAGATGTGCCTCACAGCACAATCCTATCAGTCACTGCCTCTTCCCAGGCTGTAAAATGCTTTTCCATGGCATTTGGCTGATTAGGGAGCATGTACAGCAGTTCTTGATGCGTTGGGTCCTTGTCTTTGTTAGCCTCTCTCTCTTGCAAGAAGCTCCACAGCCCCTTTGTGGACCTGCCTGTGAATGCTGTGAAATTTAAGCAATCAACATTGCAAGCAGAGCAGAAGTGTTTGGTCTGTCCCTAAAGCTGGCCAGTCCTTCTATAGAGGCACTAGTGACCAGTGCAGAATGCTTTTGGACAGTGAAAAGACAACCAAAATACTGAGATTCTGGAAGAAAAGTAGTGCAAAAAATCTCAGTATGGAGAAGAGGCAATTATGGACATTGAGGGACTACTGCAGTGCTTTCCTGTGCTGCACATCATAAGATAGTGTTAGGTGGTGGAAAGTGGTAGAGAAGGTGTAATTGCACTTTGTTCACATGCCTAATGTTGGAAGACTTCAGGCCCAACAGAGCATGGGGTGGGCACAAAGCTCTCCTCGGTGCTGCAAGCCAATGTAACTCAGACAGCTCTGCTCTGCTGTGCACATTTCCTCCAGCCAAAGGCAAAGGCCTATGATGCAACAGATTTGGTTGTATTCCTATCCATTTTGTGCTGACATGAATGTAGCGAAAGAAGACCAGTGGAAAAAACAGATGTAAATGGGTATCCTGTCCAGTTCCTGGGGTGGAGGAAAGTATTGCTCCTGGGCAGGAAGGAGAAGGTCTTGCAGCTGAGCTCTGAAATTGTTTATTATAATCAATATTGTTGTCCAGTAAGCTAACTTTTAAGCCTGTTTTCACTGTTAAAATCTCCTAAAAGTTACTGATTCCCTGGGATGAGAGCTAGGATGGAGCTAAAGAACATGAAAGTGAAGAGCTGCCCAAAGGCAGCATGCAGTGACTAAAGCTAGACCAGCTTGGAGGGAAAGACTGGAACAACTTAGATGGAAGAGTTTAGATGAGAAAAATCCAGCCCCAGAGACATAACATGACTTATCAGAGTCCAGATGCACTTGGCACAGCCAGGTCTACTGGCACTGCAATTTTATCCAAGCAAAAAATACTGTCCTATGCAGAAGGCAGCTAAACCAAAACAATCTAGAACCACTTGCTACCCAAGGTAAAGAGGTCAGGACCATTGTGTTAAATTTTGGGTTGATGTTAGAAGCAGTCCTAACTCATACATCCTTCAGAGAGGCTGATGAAACCAGTCTTGGACTGGCTGGAGACAACCATGCCATCAGGCTTCCAAAAGAGAAGTGTACAATAAGAGATGAAGATAGTACTTCTCCACAGTAAGAGCAATTAGATTTGAATGAGACTGACTTGTCAAAACTCTTGTCATCTGACCTAGAGCTGAATAAGCAATTACATACAAGTTAATAAGCAAACCAAGCTACATAAAATAACCTAGCCCTCAGTGCAGTCAAGAAAACAGCTGGTGTCCTAGCAAATTACTACGTGGATCCAACAAGGTTCAGCTTGTTATGCCAAGTGCTGCAACCACCAGAATCATTGAAAGTGATAGAGTACTCATCTTCTTTTTCCTTGGATATTGGGGTTAGTTCTTGCCTGCTTTCAGTAGAGCACTGTGGGAAGCTGAGAAGTAAAAAGGCATAAAACTTGTTAATTCAAAAGACAGAAGAGAGATGTATGCTGATCCAGGTTGCCTTCAGGTGGGTAGGAACAGTTATTCCACATACCCCTGTAAAACAACCTGTACTGGATGAAATGCTGCAAGGTTCCTTGCAGACATTTCTTTATCAAAGGTGCTCGTTAAATAAGGACAAGCATAAATCATAGAAAGGGAAAGTGTGGCTCACATTGCTGAGAGGAAAGAGAAAGAGGCTATAAGAGTCCACAGTAAGCAAAGGATGAGACTGAAATTATTACAGACTGCATGAACCAAGACTAGTAAACAGATAAAAATAGAAGGATGAAAGTGCATATTGAATGCTACCCACAGAATCCTAAAGTACACCTATGAAGGGTCATTGTCGTAAGCAGGGATCTTATCAGTTTGGGGAAGAACATTTTAGAACTCCAAAAGAATCATTTTTGTCCCTTTGAAAGTAGGTGCCACTCCTGAATGGATCTGCCTGTGCTTTGCCATCAGGGAGTAATAATGGGAGGAGTTTTAGCAACGAGAGTAAAATAACATTGATTTCTT
The DNA here is from genome assembly GCF_028554395.1 of Pezoporus wallicus. NCBI lineage: Eukaryota > Metazoa > Chordata > Aves > Psittaciformes > Psittacidae > Pezoporus > Pezoporus wallicus. The sequence goes on along the minus strand of NW_026642179.1, from coordinate 6,133,035 downwards.
CCTGGATGAGGCAGAGCAGGTAATAAATCTTCAATAAACTGTGAATGAAGCAGCGTTTCAGATTTTTGCTTTGAAACAGAGTGCATATAGAAAAGAAATAGTTCTCCCTCCTAGCAATTAGGGGGATGCGATTGCCATCGATCATGGTGCAGGGATGGAGACTCCACAAAAGCCAGCCCCCCTCCTTCTCTGTCAGCAGATCCTTGCCGAGGTGGGGTGCCAGGGGGGTGGTGGTGGCTGTTTCAGCGCTTGACTCAGGAAGATAAACGCCATTTCCCCTGGCAGGATTCCCACAGAAAGTGATCAGCATAGGAGCTGGCCCCTGGGAGTGGCCCGGAGCACAAGTCTTATGAGGAACGCCTGAGAGAATAGTGAGTCTTTAAGCTGGAGAAGGACCTTATCACTCTCTACAACTACCTGAAAGGAGGAAGGAGAGAGGAGGTGGCTGATCTCTTCTCTCAAGTAACAGACGATAGGACAAGAGGAAACGGCCTCAAACTGTGCCAGGGGAGGTTTAAATTGGATATTAGGAACAATTCCTTCGCTGAGTATTCAGGCATTGGAACAGGCTGTGCAGGGCAGTGGTGGAATCGCCATCCCTGGAAGTGTTAAAAAGCCGTGTATATGAGGCCCTCAGTGACATGGTTTAGTGGCGGCTTTGGCAGTCCTAGGGTAAGGGCTGGACTTGATGATCTTGGTCTTTTCCAACATAGCTGATTCTATGATTTCCTTTCATATTCAGACAAAAGCCAACCTCCCCTACTCCCACCTGCGGGAGGCTGAGGAAGGAGGCAGTAAGCTTGAATCACATAACCCGAGAACTGTGCCAAAAGAACAAAACCACGACGTGCCGCAAAGCCTCCCGGAGCTCTCCCGCATCCCTCACACCCAAAGCGCAGATAAGGGCCGCGAACGTTCCGCTAAGGCCCCTGAGCGGGAGCAGGAGGAGACACCGCGACCGCCCGGGGTTTAAATACCCCGCGGGGGGCGGGCCGGCAGCGCGGCCCCGCCCGTTCCCCCCGCCCCGTTCAGCTGACAGCGGGGCCGCTCGCTGTCCGCCCGTCGCCGTCGGAGCTGCTGCTCGGTGCCCGCCAGCTGCGGCCTGCGCGCTCCCGCCGGGGATGGGGGGCGGCGCGCCGTGACCGGCCACCCGGGCGCGTCCCCGCCGCGCAGAGCCGCGCTGCCGCAGGGAGCCGCCGGCGGGATGAGCGGGAGCGGCGCCCCGGGGCCCGGCGCGGCTCCTTGCCGCTTCGCTCACTACTTCGTGCTGTGCGGCATCGACGCGGAGAGCGGGCTGGAGCCCGACGAGCTGGCAGGTGAGCAGCAGCGGCGGGGCCCGGCGCGGTGCGGAGGCCTCGCCCTCGCCCGCGCCCGCATCCGCACCGCTGCGGCTGGCCGCGGCCCGGCTGGCTTTTGGGATCCGTTGCCTCAAAATATCTGCGCCCCCCGCGGAGGGGCGAGGGGAGGAGGAGGGAGGAAGGGGGTCTCCAAGCCGGCAGGAGCCGCGGGGGGCAAGCAACTTTGAAGGATGAAACGCCCGCCGAGTGGCCGGGGGAGCATCACCCGAAGGGCAGCGTTTGCCGGTCGGGCGGCCGCCGGGATGCGCCCTCCCCGCAGGCAGGGGCCCGCGACCCGCCGTTGGCCCTGGTCCCTAACGGTGGAAGGGGAAAGGGAGCTCCCAGCGGTGGCTTACGACGGGGGCAGAAGGGTACCCGGGGTTACGGGATTGAAAGGAGCCGAGTGACCGAGGTTTCTGTTGGAGCAGATGGATAGTCTTCCCTATTTGCGCTGGAAAAAAGGGGAAAATAGGATGTGCGATCTGGGAAGAACTGAATAAAATAAGAGAATCACGTCTTTAATTATGTTCCTTTATTCACATCTTATGTCCTTTCAGAAAATAGTCTTCCTGCATCCTTCCTTCTTCCTCCACCCCTGAAAATGTTACAGAATCTAAGAACAAAATTATTACTATGGGATCTAACACATTAGCCAAAATGTTTATTTTTGGAGGGTTCATGACTGGATGTGAGCTGGTTATGTTGGCATAAGGCAGTATTTCTTCCTAAATGTCACTTTTGTTTATATAAAAGGAACTGTTTAAGTCGTGATTTTACATAGAGAACTAGATTGCCTGTAAGCTTAGTAACGAGGCTTAATGCATGGGAGCTGAACGTTTCCTCCTTGAGTTAGGAGTCTGAAAGCGCGTAAATGCTTACAGTTTGCCATTCCTATGCACTCGCACTGCAGGCAAATGGGTGAATGTGGCCGAAGCTGAAAGCAGCGTTGCTGTCACGGTGAGCGTCTCTGGGGGTGAGATCACGGCAGGGTCTCTGCTGCTGTTGCGTCAGGAAACACCTTGCCTCCTGATTGTGTGAGAGAAAGACTTGATGATCTGTTATCACTGATCAGTGTACCCTGGCTGAAGTTCATATGTTTGTCACCTGTAAAAGAGCACACACTAGAGGTAGCCCACAGATCTCCAAGTTGAAGCATTAGCCAAACGTGCTTTAGTCTCTGCTTTTACACATGTATTAGTGACTGCAATTGTATGTTTTCAGTTTTGCTGCTTTTAGTAGGAAACTCCTGCCTCGTGAGCCATCTCTCAGCTGATGGCATACAGTGTTTGGTTTGCATAATATGACCTAGTGGGATTTTAGCTACTTAAACTTTGAGTCATCTTGAACTCTTCTATCTGAAAATAAACTATTTTTAAAGTAGTGCTGGCTGGCAGGCTGTGCCTTCCCTCGTGAGTACCCAGACTTTCAAACTTGGCTTTTGCTATTTCCAAGCAAGATGTGCTGGTGTGTTCTTGGGGAGTGCTCCTCAAGGACAGCCAGAATGTGGTGGGCTCCTGCTTGGATGCAGGACTCATCTTTTGTGGTCATTCAGTAGGTTTAGCTGAACTGCTCTAGCAACACTAAAAAGATTTCAAAGATAAAAGAAGTCTCCCTCTTCGTTTTACATTAAAGGAAAGACATTTTGGCACATCTGGGATACTCCTATTTATCAAATAGAACACAACTGTGAATAATTTCAAAGAGAAATTACCAGAAGTAGTTCTTTTGGAAGAAAGTGGGGTTCTTTTTATTCTTTCCTCCTCTATAAAGCAGAAATGTCTTTAACTGGTTTAAAACAGGCAAGGTCCAGCAGTATGGCTTGAGCACACAATAACTGTTGATAGTGCAAATTTGGGAGGCACTCTCAGTACCTAGGAGGGTTGTGATATGATAGAGGAAGAAGTGGAATAACAGAAATATGATGGGACTTAATATTGCCACTGAGCAATGTTATATTTTTAGGGACTCATGACAAGAGTTTTCTGGTATCAGCTGGGAGCACAGCAGTTGGAAATGTTAGAGAGGAACAGGGAGTGCTGTGAGCCACAAATATAATGCAGCAATGGAAAAATTAACTCTGGTTTTAGATGTAGCTGAGGGGAGTATTAATGCCACTGTAGGCAGGCAGTAGTGAGATCCCTTCTAGAAATCTGTGTTACAGGTTTCAAAACCCAAGTTACTACAATTGAGTTCATTACCAGAATAGGTGGGGAGGAAGATGCTTGAGGAACCAGAAGGTCTATTGTATCACAGGAAACATGGAAATTAAGGCTATTTCTTTCTAAAAGTGCTCTTACAATGTTTTGCAGAAAGAAATCATCCTGTTCTTTCAGTATTAAGTTATGTAGCTGTGACAGCTTTACATCGTGCTCTCCTTGTGCTTAAAGAATTTGTCGAATGCAGAGTTGCTGTGACTTAAGCCATTGCACAGATCATACCCGATTTAGCAAAAAAGTAATCAAGAACCTGCTTACCTCCACGTGTGTGAATCCCTTAGCAGCTGGCATACACACAGTGCCTTGCTTAAGCTGGGTCTGACCTAATGGAGCTGTGCCAGGGCTGAGCAGAGGAGCATGAGAAGAACTCTTCTGCAGGGCCTCTCCTGTGAACAGAGAAGCACAAGTTACAATATCCTCGAGGGATTTTCAGCTTCCAGATGGACTCCCTGGTGATGAGCTGAGGCACAGGCACCTCGCTGGGGTGCGTGGCGTGCTAAGGAGCTGCCAGTGAGTCAGCTGTGATGTCATCTGGAGCTCCCTGACCTGAGCCCTCCCTACGCTGGGAACAGTGCAGGAGCCACCCGTTGTGAAGGCTTTCCATGCCTGATGGCTTAAACACAAAACCTCTTTCCATGCAAACCCTCTGCAGTAAAAACAAAACCAAACAAACCCACAGCAAAAAAAGTCATCTACAGCGTCAGGCATGAAGGGAACTGTTTCAGTGATGCTCTTGGAGGCAGGGTGAAGAACTGCGTTTTTAATACTTATTGTAGAGATGTTAGGTTTATTTACAAACTGAAATAAAACCAAGGTTTTGAAGTTGCATGAGGTCTTGACGTGCCTTCAGGGAAGAGTGACTTGCTTTATATATAGTTCCTTGTTCCTGTGGATGCTCAGCACTTAAAATAAATTGGGTAGATGAGGATTTTCCACCATTAGTTTTTAATAGGAAATTGCTCCACAATTGCTCCACAATTGCTTCTCAAATGGGTTCATTTTGGGTTTTAAAATTAATTAGTTTTGAAAAGTAAAAAGCTATTTACCTAACTGTTCAACTTGGTAGGGCATGCAACCATTCAGCAAAGTAGTGTATGGACTGTAATACTGTAAAAATACTTGTGGAACCATCAAAAAGCTGTCAGTTAAGGATGGAAGAAATAAGTCTCTCTAGGGACGTAGTTTCCTTTCCTCTCTCATGTAAGCACTTAATAGTTAGAGAGGTCAGTAAAGAAAAATGAGGGTTTTGATGTGAAGTATCTTGAAAAGCATGAAAATCTCAGTATTGGGTTTTATGCCCTGTTGAACTCCACTAACATAGGATGAAGGGAGCTTTTCTCTCATATTCAGGGCTGATGGAAAATACGTTTCAGTTCACTTTCAGCTTTATGCCTACTTCTTCCAGGTAAAGCCATTTTGAGACTGTATCAGTCTTGGAATTGCATCAGCTTAAATGAACTCGTTATAGTAGATATGTAACATTGCCTTAAACAAAAAAGACTTAATTGTTCATTAAATTGTTTCTATTAAATATTTTTTCATACTATATGAACTTTATCAGTGTATGTGCAAGGCATGAGATTTTTCTGGCTGTAGTGGATTTTACATTTTGGTTTGAGAGCATGTTAAATTTTATAGTTTCTTGCTACAGAGTGCCACAAACTACAATTTAGCAAAATCCAGAATATATATGACTCAATTAAGAAGAAAATTAAGTATCTTTTATTGGGGAAATAATTTAGTGCTCTGGAGGAAAGTAGAGGGAGAATTAGGGATGGGAGTTCTGTTCCCAAGTGGAAGGTCTGTTCTGTGCTCCATTGAGGATGCTGTTGCTGGAGTGGTTTGGAAGGAGAGAGAATTCGTGTTTGGAAGGAGAGAGAAGAGCTGGCATGTGAACTGCGGCCTGAAGGACCATGTTGGATGGTGCCTTCTGCATCTCAGAACTTGCATGTTGGTTGAGTTGTGGCAGCTCTCTTGCTGTGTGAAATGAAAAGGTTTATAGCCGATTTTTTGACTCTCTTTACAGTGACGCGACATTCCATTATCTTGTCTGGTAACATATTTTGTATTGTCTAGTTTTAACCATTGCATAATATAATAACAAGTTCCCCTATCTTACTGTCCTGGTTCAATGTATTCTTTAAAACTGTAGAGAGCTTCATTACTCTACTTTTAAGATCAAATTTATTTTTTCTTTTATTTCTATTCCTTTATGATGAGCAAACCCGAGAGTGATTACTGGCCATGCTCATTGGAAATGCTGAGTGTCTTGGGGAAAATAAACACTATTCCTGCCTCATGCTGTTTCCCCGCCAATATGCAGGTATTGGGTATTAATTTTCCCCCAGTGAAACATAACTTCAATTCATAGTGTTGAAAGCCAAACAGGGCATGCTGCAGTCTGGCTAACTGTGCCTCTTATCTAGAAGGCTCTTATTTTTAGAAAGCTGAAAGACTTTTTTTGTCCTTATGTGCTCTTGGCACCTGTGTGCTCGTGCCTTGCAGAGTCTCCCCGCAGCCTGTGCACTTCTCCATTGCGCTTCCTTCGTGCCGAGTCACCCTGCAGTGCCTGGTGGCATTACTACAGAGATACAACTTCTTGTGTAGGTGGCTTTTCTGAAAACAAGTGATTGGGTTTTTCCCTAGTTAACTGGAAATAGACTGAGAAATGTCCCTTGACGAAGGAATTTCTAAGCAGTTGCGGTTCCTATTCATAACTTAGTTGTTGTAAATGAAAAGTGACTACAGTTTTGCTTTTCATTTTTTAAGTACAGTCCAGTATTGCATAAAGAATTTTTTTAGGCATTACCCGGGTTAAGTAACCTGGATGCAGATAAGAATGGTACAAGTAGAGAATATGGCTTATACTATACAGCTTCACAAGACTTAACTTGCCCCTCAGAAGCAGTTGCAGTAGATTGTTGAGGATTTCTGACTGTTATAGGGCTTGTGAGAGGGATGGAACTCAAGCATTTCTCCTGCTCCCCTTGAGAAGCAGCACTCAAATGCACCACTCAATCTTCTGAATTCATGGGTAGAATAAGCAAGTCTTGTGGATGAAAGACTGGATGGAGTAGCTGGCTTATGGAAGTAACTGTTGTAAATTGTCACAATAAACAAGAAAACACTGGCTATACATTTAGGAAACCTGTTTGATAAAAATCTAATCTGGGTTAATATTTTTTTCATGTAAAAACACTTAGTCTGCGTTACGTGTTGCGTTTCTGGTTAAAGAGAACATGGAGGTGATCCCTGCTTAAGTGCAACCTCAACTCAATGCTGAAATGGAAATAATAGAAACAATGTTTTGTGTCTGCTCTTTTCAGCATCTTTAAAAGTGGTAACATGGATAGCTGCTGTAATGGTTTATTCTTAAACATGGGGGATTTTGGTTGGTTGGGGTTTTTCTTGCTACTGGGGAAAAATAGAATTCCATTGTAATAGCACACAGATTTTTCTTTTTTTTTACAGATTTCTGAATTATACATTAAAGACTTAGCTTCTGTAGGAGGATTTCTGCAGCCAAAGGAAACTGCTCTCTGTAAAGAATTGTCGATATTATTGACAAGTATGATCTCCAGTTACAGTTACCTTTAATAAGGAGTACCTCTATTGCCTACTTGGATAACAGAATATTTGTGGAATTGCTAATGGCTGTGATGCGTTATTATGCTTTAGTAATAGCGCTTTCATTCTCTATATATGCCAGAGAGACACCGAGTATAAATGCTCCCCCAGTCCTGGTGTGACTATTCTGTTATACATTTGCCTTCATCTAAGTTTTTTTTTTTTTTTACTGTATTCCTTTGAAAATAAGGTATTGATTGGTTTGGAAAAACATCATCATTCCTATCAATAGCACAGACTCAGTAATGCGAAACCAAAGAGCATTTCTTGTACTTTTTTTGCCAGGTAAGTTGCTGTTTTGATTTCCACTTAGACTAAACCCTCTTTCACTCTCGGAGGCAGTTTCACTGTCAGCATCTGTTGTGGTAGCACCAAAGAAGGTGTGACCAGATGAAGGTTGTTTTCTCAGTGAAAATCCTGGTAACTGGCCTGTTAATATTGCAGTAGGTAGCCTTTTTCCTTAACATAGTGTAAGTAGCAGTTGTAATGAAAGTGTTGGCAGGCTGAGCTGCTGCTGTCCTTTACAAGAATGACCTAAATCCAACCCTAATCTTGTTCCTGCATATCAGTCTGAAGTCGCTGCTTCCATCCTGGTGGTGCAGTGGTGCAGTGGTGCGGTGACTGGTGGGAGCCCTGGTCCCTGGGACTACAGCTACCTGCCTCAGGCAAAGAGCAGTAACAGGCAGACATGTCCATGTCCTGAAGACTATGGCAGTGCCAGATCAGGATCATTGCGACTGGGTGTTAGTAGGGACTGTGAGTAGATAGGGTGATTTGAGCCTACGCTGGAGGGGAAAGTCCCTGTTGCCAGCAGAGAGAGGCTCCTGTGTTGGTGTCCACCTCTACAGTGGTCCTAACAGCGCTCGAGGATGGTAGCATCTTGGGGAAGGAGATACCCACTCCTCTGAAAACGGAAGAGCAGAAACTGAATATGTCAGAATTGCTTGTGGCAGTTTATGACTGTAGTACTGATTTCTTTGCTCAGCTGTTTGCCCCTGAAGCCTTTCTGTCCTTGCCAAAGATTTCCCAGTGCTGCAGGAGCTGTGCCAGCGCCCTGACACCCTGCCCACATCATTCCTATGCTAGCCTGGAGCTTGCCATAGGAATACCTCGAAAATAAGCTGCTTCAGGAGAGGCTGAGATGAATGCAAGCAGCCAGAACAAGGGTTTCAGGGCTCTCTTGGCTGCCTTCTTTCACCTCCTAGTCATGCACTAATCAAGTTCTCCTTAATGCCAGCTCGTCCCTGAAACTTGCTGGCAAGTGTACAGCCTGCAAAGCCTTGGCGTGTGCTGATGCTGGATATGTGGCTGGCACGCTGCTCCCTGCTGCAGTTGCTGATCTGTTGCAATGAGGGTTGGAGTCAATGAGAAATGTGAATGAAGGGGGGGGGAACCACTTTGGTCCAGTTGATGCTATGGTGTTTGACTGGTGCTATCTGAGGTCATGTAGGACTGCTTATGTATGCGAGAGGAAGATTACAAGTAGATTGTTCAGCCATCTCTTGTGCACAGGGAGAGGAACTGAATGTAGCAGTCAATATGTGAACCTACATAAAGTCTGTGAGTGTAAATAACATTATTATTATTATTATTACTTCAGTATCTACCTCTTGACCAGAAAATTGTAAATAAAATACATATGGTGGGAAAAATTTAAGACAAAATTTGTTTGAATAGCGAATTTCCATGTGAAAGCACTAGGCCTTTACTGTGGTATTTTGGTCACATTAGCCATACTGATAATCTCAAAAGTAATTAGGGAAGAAAGGATGATGGGTCATCACAATAAAAGGCACATACTGGGGAGATGACTAATGTGTGACAGACTGCTGAGGTGTCAGATGCTGGCATGGATGGAAGAAGCTTCTATTACACTACCAGTATGAAAATATAAACAATTCATGCTCCTTGCTTGGAGTCAAAGATAGTTTTACTCAGCTCAGATCATTGTATCTTAGCTGAGAGCTTTCTCATCTTTCTCATTAGGGTGTCCTAGGCTTGATGAAGGAGCCTGGTTGAAAACATGAAGCCATGCTCCTTCAAGGTGTGAGGTTTTGCTTCTTCCTCCTTTCTCCACCAACCCAATCAATCTGTGAAAAATAATATCAAACCATCCAAACAGATGCTGAAAGAGAGAAAGGGAAAGAGTATTCCCTTGCTAATAATTACTCCATGTAGAGCTGGTTGAAGAACTTTTCTAGATCTCAGTGACCTGCTTTGAGTGATAGTATAAAAAATAACAGTAGAATATAGGATTGGGAGGAGAGGTCTGGTTTTGGTGGATCTGTAGAGAAAAGGTCTCTTGCAAAAGAGCAACCTTCACAACTTCATACAAAAATGTCAGCAGTTCTTGTGTTCAGAGGCAATTTAAAAATATGTCAGTCTTGAAGTGTGAGCTCCCCTGCTTCCGCTTGGAGCATGAACTTGGCTTTGCCTTACAGTCACATTATTCATCAAATTGCAGTAATAATTCTGGGACCTAGTAGCAATTAAAAAATAAAAATAAGCAAAACCCCAGACAAGCTTTATATCAAATGGAGTCAAATCATGCTTTGAAGGGGTGTGAGTTGTAGGTTGCCGAGCATGAAAGCTAGAAGAATCCTCGGTCCAGCCCCTTCTTGGTATTCTCTTGTCATGTTAAGTACTAACATGTGGAAGGGTAAGGGGGCTTAATCTGAAACACCATTCTGTGTAAACAATTACAGGATTAGAAGGAAGGGGGGAAAAAAAGTAAAACTTAACTGTCATGGGTGTGTAGGGGCTGCTGCTTTTCATGGGTGACTGAAATTATTTGTATAAATTTGCATTTTCCCCTTAGCATCTATATAAACTTATGCTCATTTCCATACATGTACAAACTGATTGGCATGTGATGTAATGCAGTGTTACCTGTGTTAGCAATAACTGTAATTTCAAGGAAAAAGGAAGTGTCACCATGGATGCTCCTTACACGGGGCCGTCCAGGTGTAAGAAGTGCTTCCAATCTCTTGTCACAGAAGGACAAGAGACTGAGCTCTTTGTAATGGAACAATGAAACCAAGTGCTCACTGAACTGGGAATGTCTCAATGAAGTATTGATTCAATGGGTCAAGCAGTTTGCTTTGGACTGACTGACGTTTGGGATGCAGCTGGAGCCTGCTGGGTGAGGATACTGCTCTCATGGTTGAAATAGGTATTGCTTACACTGACTTTAGATGTCTGGTGGGTTCTGGAGCCCAGGTTCTTGCTGGCATGCAGACCGTCTGGAGGTCCAAATCCCTGTTTAGGAGCCTATCCTCCTCTTTTTTTTCCCAGGTTGCTGCTCAGATGAATCCAGTCAAATGGTGTAAATACCTTCTGCTGGGCCCTCTGGTCTCCCGTGAGATGCTTAGGAAAGAGGATTGGGATTCATTTTTTAAATTCAAACTACAAAGTATTTGAGCAAAGAACGAAATATACAATTGAGTAAATATTTGGCCTTTCATTGTTGAGGGAGGGGCAGATTGGCTGATTAGTCAGTTATTCGCACAATAGTATTTTTTTATCAGTATTCCCACTGGGTATTCTTGTTTGGTTTATGCACTGCAATACTCTGACATGAATTTAAAATTACGAACAATTCTGTGCTTAAAAACAAAGCGTCAGCTCTGTTAGCGTAGACTTTCTCTCAGGTGTGTTGCTGGCTGGCATGGGGAGACATGAAAGGCTGTTGCATGGTTTATAGAATGGGACTTTTTGTAATGTAGATGTTGTGCTTTCTCACTTTGTTTATTCTTCCAGTATAACTATTTGAAAATATACAGCACCACATATTTGGGGAAGAATTCTCACCTTTTATTAAAAGAAACCAAAACCAAACAAACAAAAATCCAAACAAAACATGAAAACCACTTAAACCTCTAAAATGTTGTGTAATCATACGAAGACGAAATGGCTGGTTGTGACTCACTGTGCTTAAAAACTGCCAGGTGCTTTGTAAAATGACTGATGGTGGATTTATGTTCTGTCACAGAGCTTTGAAAGGGTATATTCTGCTGTAGGTTTTGCCTTGTAAACACTTCAAGAACATCAAGGCCAGCAAGAATGGTACTATGGGGCCTTTAATGCACCCGTTTTCAGGTTGTCAGCCTTTGTCTCTAATGACTAGGGTTATGTATCTATTAAGAGAGAGTATTTATGTCTGGAAAACGGGATAGCAGCTATTCAGCACAGATGAATTACATGTTTAGCCTTTTCCCAAGATGATGCTGCTAGAGATAGGTTTGTCTTGGCATTTGCAAATATGTTGAGTCTTTCTGGCTTTAGCGAGTGTGATAACAGATGTTGTTTGACTCTTAATTCAAGCAGGGATGTGTAGTCTAGTGTTTCTATCTCAAATCAAGGAATGACTAAGAGATAAAGAATCCTGGTATAAGGAATGCTATTAAGTAATCATTTTTTCCTGTGTAAGTATGAACATCTGCATAGGGTGAGGCAGCTGTGGTCTGCTGCTGCACTTAGCAGAAGGGAAACGGTGATGGGAGATGTTAACTTTCATAATAGCAGTTCTGGTTAATAACTTACTGTCATTTCTATGCCTGTGTCTTTGTTTCCTTTCTTCCTAATGCTGCCCCCAGGGTGGTGAGTTGGGAGGGGAAAGAGCAAGCCCTGTTGAAAATTGCTCAGTCTAACACACTGTTAAAACAACAACAAAAAAAGCCGCTAGCTTAATACAGGCTGAACTTCCCATGAAAACTCTGCCTTAATGAGCTCAGACCCCTCAGTCCTGCTTTGTCCCTGTCAGCAGGTGAGAAAGAGCTGAGGTCCCTGGCGTGGATGCCCTGGCTGTGACCCAGGGCTCAGGGCCCTGATTAGTTCAGCTCTTGTGCTTTCAGCAGGAATAAGAATGAGAAAACATCTTGTCTTGGGGCCTGCATGTATTCATGTTCCCTGCCTGCAGGTCTGTGCTGGCGCGGGAGGAGGCGTTTGTCCAGGAGCTGGGAGAAGAGGCACAGATTTAGATCTGTCCCAGAGCTGAGAATGAATTGCTTGGAGCAACTATCACAGTGGAGTGTCCAAGATGCATCATATTTGATAGTGGTGAAGATCCAAAAAGATTCGCAATTCAAAATCTGTCTTGGGTTTCAGTTATTGGTTAGTTTTTTATCAGCACTTCATGCCAATGACTGCTGTGTCCCAGCATTGCTTGTGGTACACTGGTAGGAAGCTGACGCTAAGCAGGAGACCATCTGTGTTGTTAATACTATAGTGTTATCACACTTGAAACTCAGCTTATGATTGATAACATGATCACACTAGACCTGTTTCCTTCTTTAAAAAAAAGTCAAAAAACCAATACTCCAAACCGGTCTGTATCCTTACCCACCAACTTCTGAGCACACAGATCAATTTAATTTTGTCAGAGGTGAAATTATAAAGATAAAGGGTTTTTTTTTGGCTAAGTCCCTGCAGCTAGAGCAGAGATCCTAATTAACCTTCCAATAATACAAAGGCTGAAGGGAAAGCCACAGCACTTTATAAAGCAAGAGAGGCCCCTCCACGTGCGTATCCTGGTAGGCTAATTGGCAGCCACATAGCTGGGATCCAGGCAGAGCGTGCTTTGTCCCATGCCCATCTGGTGGGTTGGGGAAGGAAGGGTAACTCATGGTGCTGGGGGGAAGGAGGGAAGATCAGAGCTAACAGGCTTGTGTGAGCAAAAGGAGCTACAGATGAGAGGTCCTGGTGTCCTGTCATGTAATTCCTAGTGCTTTTCGCCCATACCTGTGAAGCAATACAACTGTGTTAATGCCATCTTTCTTAGCCTTTCCTTCTCAGTCTCCAAGAGTATTTTGTTAGGGGAGCAAATCCTGCTACAGCTCCTACAGTGTGATAGCAGGTGGTGGAAGCAAAGCTACATCTGGTTGTTCACTGGGTCCAAGTCCTTCTTCAACCTAAATGGAAGGATATGGGAGCTTGGCTATGCTGGTGCTGTTGCATCCAAGAGATGTGCCTATAAAAAAGCACCTTCTCCCCCTCATCCCTGCCCAAATGCACCAAATGGGAGATACAGCAGCGGAATATGCTGGGGAAGGGTGTTTTTTACTTTTTTGTTCCTCCTTCATCTTTCCCCTTACCACATTTAAAAACAAATCCACTCATCCTCATGCTTTATTGTTTCTGAAAGGTATTCTGATCTTTCCAATAATATTGTTAAGAGCCAACTGTATTCTGATATATTAAAGCGCTACTGATGCATAAGGATTCATAAAACTGTATCCAATGCATTAATTTTTTAGTAACACTAGTAAAAAGCAGTACAAGGGGTGGCTAATCACTCTGCATGTATGAGTTGTCTTGGAAGTAAATGGCAATATTCATTTGAATCTGACCACTGAAGCAGCCTAGAAGGAGATGGCATTGCCCTGCAGTGTAGAGGGAGCTTGGCAATCCATGCATGATTAATCTGCTGATACCAAAGTGGCATCACTCCATGCTTCCAGCAAGCTTGTAACAGATAAAAGCATTAATGAGCCCCTGGGTAACTGAGACTATGCTCGGGGGTTATGGGGGGAAATCAGAAAAGGTAAATGTTGCTGACTCAGTTTTTCTTTCTTGTGTTCCCTCTGTGTATTTTTTTGAGGTACTGCTTAAGTAATTCCATGTTAAAGTGAGCATTTAAAAATGCCTCTACATGTCACTAGCAGTAGCAGAGCTGTTTTGTGTGGGTTTGACCGGCTGGGTTATTTAAGCCTTTTTTGTTTCCCTGGACTTTCTTTACCTGAAAGTATTTTTGGATCTTCAGATATGAAAGAGTGACTCTTGATTAGTCACTGACAGACTATGCTGAGTCTTAGTATGTCACAGAGAGAGGTTGGGGCCAAACCTCCCTCAGGGCCAGCCAAGTGGTCTGCTAAGCCATCTTCTTTTGAGTGGATTCAATTAACTGGCTAGTAAGTGTGTAGAGGTCTCTGAGGGCTGATGATAATTTCCAGAGGGTTTGGAAATTATTCCAGCATTAAGAGAAACCATTTCAGGAGGCTAACTTAGCTTTGTCAGGGTTGATTGTTTTTGATTTTCACTTTCTGAACATGTTTGATAAGAAAGAGATTGCAGCTAAATTTAAGCAAATTCTTGCATTCAGGACTTATATTTCTGCCTTCGTCTCTTGCTTACTGATAATGGTCTTGCTAATGCATTTGTATTCTACCCCTAAAATTGTATTATCTGTTTTATTTTGTGGGAGGTCATTGGTTTCACAATATTGTGTAAAACTGAAACCAAATCCTCCTGTCTGCAGCTGCAGTGTTAAATAGAGCATCACTGTCATGTGGTGAGCATGGCTGTCAAAACACTTCGGGCAGAGTGGGTAACATGAACAGTTCTTCTATGCTTAAATATTTATAGAAGAAAATGCAAACTCAGGATGCTGCCAGCAGACAGACGTACTGCTTAAATATATTGTTGTGTTGGTGAGGGCACCAATCTTTGTGCTGCAGCTTTAGGAAGAAGATAGTGAGTTGCCTCTTCTTGCACACCGGCTCGATGGTGTATTTTTTCTGCACATAGATATATATGTGCAGAAAAGGAACTGGGAGTTTGAAACTTCAGAAGATAAACAATAGCTCTATGCACACGTAGTTTGCCTGCCAGCTCTCCCAAAGCAAACCATTCTCTTTGCCCACTGGTCCTCTGCTACAACAGCAAAAGCTCCGCACAAGCCCCCTCTCGCATGCCTAGCCTTAGGGGCCAGCATGTTTTTATTTCAGGTCCTCTGGTGCAAACAGGTGGTGAACTGCACGCGGGCAAGATACTGAGGAGAAAACCATGTAATTAAATCTGGCACTGTAGTATAGTAAATCTCTTTGGTATTCTTTAGCTTCCTAGACCCCTTTCAGGCAGTACACAATGGCTGTGATTAATGACTATTGTATTGTCTTAAATAATAAGCTTGAGCCTTCAGATAGGTGACATAATTTAGCCTTAATGGGCGTCAGCTTCATGTGTTTGATCTCAATGCTTTGAATTTCAGCGTCGTTGTTGCCATGTCCTTGAGAGATTGTTTTATGCTGAAGAAAACAGTAAAGGGGGATGGGAGGCAATTTCTATGAGAGTGTGAAGAATCCAACCAGTCTGTTGCTCTGAGGACATTGACTTTCTTGTTGAATCTCATTTTTAAATATGCACGATAAAAGCAGTTGGATTGTTCATAAATTGGACCCATTCTTATTTAGAGGGATTTTGTCTTTGACAAAAGTATTCCTTGCTGGGAGGTGTCTGCTGACAGTACCAGTGATGGGCGTTTCCTTTTGTGTGTCAAGATGCACCAAATACCCATAGCCAGGAAAAGGCTTTTCAATCCTTTCCACACCATCACCCCATCCATCACCTCCTCAGCAGGCTTCTCTGTTGTTTCCTTCCTTGACTGAAGGCATCAGCTCTTTGATATGAGCTCCTCTTTCTTCACATTTCTCTTTCCATTGCTTGGGTTCAGCTGACGCAGGAGGAAAAAAAACCGCTTGCTGTCTTCCCTGCAGCTACCTGTGAAGAGCTTTCCCTCTCTGTGCTGCCTATCTGCACAGCACTTCAGCAGAGCTGCGAAGGGGGGGCTGAGAAACTACAAAGCACATCAGACCTAATTATTCAGCTAGCATAAGGGCCTTTCTTTCCTGCTTGGGATATGCGCACTTGACTGTGCCGGTAGTTTGACTGACATAGTGTGCTGATTTCAAAGCCCTTGCACAGCACTGCATAAATGCTTCAAACCCAAATCCATCCCCCTTTAGCAGCCTGGCCCAAAGGGACAGCCCTAACGGCAGGGTTTGGTAGGGCTCATAAGTGAAGGGTCAGCACAGATTCTCCCCCTTGTCATTATTTTTGTGAGGTTGGGGGGGGGGGGGGGGGGAAGGGATTTAAAATCCCTCGCCCCTTTCCTATTCTGATTCATTTTGTATGGTTTTGCATTGTGGTAGAAAGAAACATAATGGATTTGTTAGGGTCAGTGCTTCACAATGTGACGGTTGACTTTGATGGGCAATAGGGCCTAGTTTGCCACTCCAGACAAAGGGTTTGTAGGTCTTGCAGGCTGCCATCTGTTTCTAAAAGCAAGTTTTTGTGGAGAAGGGATGCAGCTTGCATGCTGAAAAAGTTGGCATTTTTCTGAGAATTGCTGACTCTTCGAGCTTTTTATTTCAAAACAAAGTACAGTTTATTAATAGCAGGACTCACTTTGTGCTCTCCCTCAGGCAAGCTGGACATCCAAATAACATTAATGATGGATTGATGTCTTGTAAAATACTTGTATTTTAGAGCACATGTTCTTATCCCCTGAGTGTGTTCTACTCTCCAGCCCCCACCCAAGCTCTCTGAAGTGCAGTGTCTGGCTGCATTCAGGTTGTTTGCGTTTTGATTGTGCTACATAAGCATATAAGGCACAGATTGGAGGAGAAATCATGTTCAGCCTTTGTTTGCCTTTTCACTTGTGCTGAAGCTTTGTCTTGTGCTCTCTTAAAAACAACAGAAAAAAGCAGCTGATCATACTCTGCCCCTATAATCCAGACTGGAAACTCCTACTTTCCTGCAGTGATTCCATTGCAGAATCTCTTAAATAAAGTGGTCAGCCAACCTGTAGGGCTTAGGCACACTGACAGGTACGATCTGCTTGCGTGCCATGCGTTAACCTGGCTGTTAGTGGATTGTTTCTACATATAACTACTAGAGGTAGAGCAGAGCTGCACAATCCAGGTCTGGAGGGCAGGGAAACATCCTGCTGTAGGATTTACCAAGAGTAATGAGTAAAGTCTCTGCGGTTTTTTTTTCTTTCCAGCTGGGGATGTACAGTGCTGCCAGCACTGATAAAGAGGTCCTGGACTGCAATCCTGTCCTGCCAGGTTTATTTATACAATCACTGTCCTGATGCAATATTGGGGGGAGGAGGGGAGTGTTAATCCAGTCCTTCCTAACACTCTTATGGTGCATTTTTCCTGTTTTATTATGGAGAGTGACTGGTGTGGCTGCTGTGGCTGTGCAGGTACACAGATACACCACTGAATGTGGGACTGGAAGTACAGTGCTCCCTTGTTGTGGCAAGTGAGCCAATATGCTACCGATGAATATCACATTAAGAGTGTGGTGGCTGCCAAAAGAAACTGGCCCCCAGACACAATAGCCTGCATACTGTGCCAGAAGGGCCTGCCTCCATAGCCATTCCATGCATCTTGGCATCCTCCTGCAAACCAACATTTGCCACTGACACTTGTTCTTTGTTCCTGGTGGTTGCCAGCCACCAGCAGAAAGCTGGCAAGCCACGTGGGGACTCGTGCTCCCATTGTTGGAGCGCCGCATTTCTGGCCGTTCCTGGAATTAACCTTTTCTCCAAACTCACTCTCAGCCCTGGCAAGTAACATGGGGCTGGGGGCCGGGTGTGGGAGGGAGGGGCTGCCAGCTTGCCTGCACTGCCTGCCAGGGAGAGATGGAAATACAGCCATCACCTGGCAAGCAGCACAACCAGCTCTGATTCCCTGCCCTGGCTTTCCTTCCCTGCTTGAGCAAAAAGGCTTTTCTTCCATGCATGCAGCTGTGAAGAGAGAAAGATTTATTTTTTGATTTTTTTTTATTTTTTTTTTTCTTTTTAGGGAATTAAATGACTAAAATGACTGCCTTTGATGTGGTGGCCTGGTTCTGTACCAAGCTTTCTGCCAGATTTTCCTCCTAAGTCTGTTCATGCCTCCTGCAGAGCAGCCGCTGACTGCTTGTGGAAACCATGCCAGTGGTGCGGCTTTGTCTGGATCAATTCTTCACAGCGTCCACATTTATTCCTCATGGGTGGCACTCTTCAGGTTTCATCTTGACAGGTGAAGAGAGCACCTATATTCCTCAGAGATCCCATGATCACACAGGTCAGGACTATATTTGTGCTGCAGGTGGTGTGGAACACCTGTGTTGGAGGGAAGGCCACTTCCAGCACAAGTCCCTTGCTCAGAAGTCTTTCTTCTGAGGAGTTGAGGTCTTCAAGGTCCAAAGGATGGCACAACAAGCCTGGAAAACACTCCAAATAAATACATGAGGCCCAGAGAAGCAATATTCCTGACAATTAAGTTAGACGAGTGTGTACCCAGCTCTTACATAAAGACCAGAACTGATACAAAATAGGCACTCTGATCATAGGTTGTTTCTACTAATACTGGCTTCTAGGTGCTCTGCCTGGCCCTTTTGTGGAGTTCAAATATTTTGCCAAGGAAGGGCTTGTCAAGTCCTGCCTTGTAATCTAGCCATCTAATATTCTAGATAGCTGATGCTGGTGATTTTTCTTTGGAGACGTGATTGTTCAGCTACCAAATGTATGCCTCATGAGTGAGCCCATCCAGCTTACCGTAACTCCTTTCAAAGAACAGAAAAACTTCATGTCTGCTTTTAGGTGCAATAGTACCACAGTGTTGAGTCCTAACACCTATATGGCATCCTTAAAAATAACTCTTGAGGAAACCCAAAGTTTTCATGCCGTTTCACTTTATACCAAAACTGAGAATCTCTTGTGTTTCTTCCATCAAAACGCAGGGTGACACCACAAGCTTCACAGAAGTGTCTTCACCAACTTGAGGATTGAAACTGAAAGGGTTTGTTTTAATTTTCATAATGGGATGCAGTAGTCAATGGTGGTGCATCAAGTACTTCTAGGTGGTTATAAATACATTTTAAATGAGTATTGAGTTTAAGAATCCAACATGCTCTTTATGGTCCATTTGTGGTCTCCAGCCTTTTGGCAACATGAATATATACTGCTCCTTGGTAGCTGTTGAAGTTGCTGCAGTGGTAGCTATACAATCCTCTGTATCTCCTCTTTTTGTGTGGCCTTTGTGCCTTCTACAATTAAAAAAGCTGAGGGGTAGAGGAGAGGTAACATATTTAAGAGTGGGGAGAAAAATGATGGAAACATCATTCATAGAAATAGCAGATGATTTAGTTGGCTTAGCCAAAGTAGGTTTGGCCCTATTAGATGAGAACTTTTCTGCTGTACTTAAATGAATTTGCCAAGCTGAAACAAGCCCTGGCATAGCAGTTTCAACCCCTGCCTTTGCTAGTCAGCAGGATTCAGATCTGCGGAGAGGTGATGAAAAATGCTTAGCAAATGCCGTGTGAACTGGAGAGTCAGCACTGAAATGCCTTCTTGACCTGGTGTTGATGGTGGGTCATTTCCTTCTCCTGAGTCAGGTTGGGACATTTGGGCACATGTCCAGCACACAAGTGCATTGCGCACCTTGGGCAGTGTGCGTTGCCACTGCAAGGATTTTCTTCCTTGTGGAGGACTGTGTGCTTGGCACTATCCTGGCAGGTGCCTGCACAAACTGTGCTCTGGAGAAAGCATTTGATCTGAGCCTTTCTGGAGATGGAAGACTGAAATTACTTAGGAGCTGTGAGAGGAAGCCAAGATTCCCATATCCCATTATGTAGGAGCGTTATTTGTCTCTGGAAGCATATGGGTATAGTAGAGGAGTCTGAATTCTAAATTTTAATCCTAGTGGCATTTTAATTTTAAGAGGCATTGACTGTAGGTCCCGAGGAGCTTTATCTTCTGTCTTTCCTGCAGTCTACTGGAAAAAATGTGTTATTTGTACATGGCAATGAAAGCACTGGCTGTGCAGATATTTACACATACAGTTGTATGGTTCTGAACCAGCTCAGCTCTGAGTGGTTTCAGCCTGCCTACTGGGATGGCAGGGAACTAACATCCTACCAAATTAGTTGTTAACTTTAATTGGGAAGGGGAGGAGCAGTGAACAAATGAATGCCTTCCATTTGAGTTAATTTGGAGCTGTGGATGTAGGAGCTGTTTTTGTTTGATAAACTTGATAAACCTCATCTGCTGTAACAGTGATTTCAATTGGAGGAAGATAAATTGAGGTGGAGAAGGAAATTGGAGGGTGCACGCTCAAGCCTGAGCAGGAAGGTTGTTTTAATAACCTTGTAAAATGCATGTTGCTTTCGTCTGGGATGAATGCCAACTTTTCAAAGTTTTTAAGGTAAAAAGGAAGAGAGCTCAAGTTATTCAGGTATATTTTAGTATGACATTTGAATATATTTGAGATGCCTCTGAGAAGCAAGCCAAGTTTCAGCCAACAGAGCAAGACCGAAGACTGTAACTTCCTTGTGGAAACAGGCAGGCTCTCTGCTGGGTTTGTGTTCTCAGTCCTAGAATGAGAGCTTTCTGTTTGTGCTATCCAAAATAGTGATTAGTCAGATGTGCTGACAAAAAGGAGGAATTTAACGCAGTCAGGGCAAGAGTGATGTAGTTTATCTGTGGGCATGGGTGTGCCTCTGTGGGTGTGTGAGATTCCTGGCATGGATTAAGTGAGATGGTGTATGCTTCTGTTGGACCCAGAGGAAATGACTTTAAGTGCAATGAATAATGTTTGGAGGGCTGAAGAATAGGAGGCAATGAACACAAGTCTCTTTCTAGCTTAAGGTTATCTTTTACGTTAGTTTTTTGTTTGGTGCACCACATTAAAATAGCCCAAATACAAAGCTTGAGGTTAAAAAGTACACTAACACTGGAATACAGACTGCTCTTTGGAAAAGCAAACTTGTGGAAATTTGTAAAGTCTGTAGCCTAAGAAACAGGTAAAACTAATAAGAGACGTGATAGCTTTTCCAGGTTGCAAGGGAAAAAAGATTATCAAACAGAAGAGTGATGAGTTGGTGATCCTGAAAGTCAAATAGTTTTGCAACACTGTCGAAAAACCTTAAAGCAAATATCCACAATGTCTGGGCAGCTGAGTGATGTTAGCTGTTCTTTCTCTAGATCAGTGGGGAAGCGTGTGTGCACGTACAGATGCATGTGCAGATCTAGTTCCTCCCTTCCATCTGAAGGGACACCAGATAACCTGGGTTGTTAGAAAACTGAGTTTCTACAGGCTCACAATTCTGTGACCCTTTTCCCCTTGCTAGATGAGAATTCAGCAGTTTTCTGGTAGTACTGTATGAGAGACAATGACCTTAGGGGCCAACAGGTACAGCTTCAAGAAGAATCATGGAAACCTAATGGCTTCGTGTGTGTGTTTTCAGCACCACATCTGTATAATAATCCTTTGCATGGGGTGTTCAGTCAGTGATACGAGCAAAGTAGCCTGTTTCATTTGGTGCCAGGTCCCTTGCAGATGAAGAACATGCAGTGCCTTTTTTTTTGTGGCACATGACAACTGATTCTAATGATTGGTCACAAACCTCATTATTCCAAGAATCCTATTACTCCACCAGGAGTGGTTGCCTAAATTTCTTCAAACTTTTCACTAATGTAAAGAGTAGAAATTTTGATACCTTCTTCCCTCATTTCAGTAACAGAAAGTTGCAGAAGCATAAACCAAGAAATCAATCTTTGGGGGGGTTTTGTTTTGTTGTGGTTTGTTATTTTGGGTTTTTGTTGGTTGATTGTTTTTTTTTGTGTGTGGGTTTGGGTTTTTTTTTGGGTGTGTGTATGTGTGCATTCATGAGAAGTCAAGCTTATGTTCTTAACTTCCTTAGGGCTCTGAATATAAAATCTGTATTTCAAAATCTGTGAGGTAAGAAATAAAAAGACATAAATGGGAGTGATTTTGATAAATGTTTCTAAGAGGATTTGTTGAGGTAAGTGATGTATAGGGGTTACCCCACATATGTGCATATACTTGTACTACAAGATGTTAAACCTCTGACAGACCAAATCACTGTATTTCTCAAGTGGGTACAGCATTTACATTTTTCTTGCCATATGGCTCTGATGCAGAGTCATTTACAACAAGCTTGTCCAGAAGGCTTGGTTTGCGCTGTGAAAGCACACGCTCTGTTACATCCACATTCACTATAATGTTCAGTGATCTTAGAAACAACTAATGGCTGACAGCTGTCATTTTTCTTTCCTTTTGAAACTAGCAGGCAGCGTGTCATCAACCAAGATGGTGCTTTTCAGGGCTCTATGGTCTTTGTGCAGGTACTACATATTTCTGCAGGGTGATGGGTGGCTTCTGAAATAGTCTGCAAAAGCTGTCCAGTTACTGGAGCAGTGAGTGCAGACCAAGTTAGCCGTTTTGGTGCAGGGGTGATGGTTGCTGCAGCACTGGCAAAACAGTGGTTGGAAGAAGAGGCGGGTTGCAACTGTTCATGAGGAATTTTAGGAAGATGTGTGGCTTGATCAGGACTGGCATACCTGGTGACACTTAACTGCACAAAAAGCCTTAGCTAAACTACCATGCCTAAAGTCTTGTGGTGAGATCATGGAACAGACTTTGACAGTTTTTAAAGGCTTCAGTCCATTCCCCAATATCTGAAATACTTTCCCTCAAAACCAATTTTCAAAACAAGTTTTCTTCAATCTTTGACTCTTTTATTGGAGTATTAACAATAAAAAGAGGGTTATCTGAGGGCCTGTAAGCTTTTGTTTGCAAGAGGGAGTGTTGCAGAAGAGGCCTCAGGGGACTTGCTCTGACAGAAATAGGTACCCTTCAGAGGAGTCCTCTACTCTGGAAGCTTTGTCTTTCCCCGCAATACGTAGTATGTCTAGTAGGAAAAAGGTCTTGCAACTCTCTGCCTTCTGTCTTACCTTGTTAAGCCTCCAAAGAAAAGTAGTTTCCTTTTTGAAACGTACCAATTTAATGACGACGACTGATCATAGTTGTTGCAATATGTTGTATTATGAGGTTAAATTTAGTTGGAAGGCTGAACTGAAAGCTAGGTTGTCTCATTCAGGCAAGCGTACATGTTGATTAAGTAGCTTGAGCTGCAGATGCTGTTCCATGCTGTGTATCAATGTCTGCCTAGATCACCAAAGGGTCAACCTAATGCTAAAAAGGATTCAGAGTTCTTCCTATTACCCACTAATGGCATGTAACTCATGTAGCAATTCGTTTCTTGGTCAGCTGTATGGTCCATCTTGTCTAATAGCTGGTATGTGCTGTTGCTATGGTGTATAATTTATCGACAGCGTTATAAAGTAACTCTCCCTAAGGGGACACATCTTCATGGTTACCCTTTGGAAAGCTTGATTTACATACTGAAATAGCAGGGGGCTTGTATGCACGCACGTGCATCCTTCAGCTGAGCCCAGCCTGCTGTGGTGGGCAGACATGAAAAATGGCTAGTCAGCTTTCCATCTTCCACTGATATCAAAGGGAGGTTTTGTTTTGCTGTCTCCTATGTACCTAGAGGTCTTCTTTTTGTGTGCATCCCCAGCCTATGAAATAATTCAGGGGACGTCCAGTTTGTTTGATGGATAGGGTTTATCCCCACGCCCATATTACATTTCTATTACAACTTCTACCTTATTTTGGAAAGTCACTTAGTTCAGGGGGGAAAACATAGCTTGTTGAGACATGATATTTTTGGAAGCGAGAGAGAGGAGGATGTAGCTATTTGGATTGCTTCCTTGAAGCTGCCAGATTGTCTGCACTAGTACAGTCTTCAGAAAGCCAGATTTGGTATTTCTGAAGAATATGCTTACTGCTCTTTTTCACAATTTTAGGAAACTATTCCAGCTCAGGGAGGTGCTGGGCCCCTCCAGTAGTCTAAGAGACTGCAGTAGCAGTGTGTGCATTGACCCTGAGAAGGAGCTAGTGCACCCTTGCCATTCTGGAAACCCATCTCAAATGGTCTCTCAGTGCATGGTTACTCATGCTCAACAAGCTGTGGTCCTTTAAACAGAAGAAATAAAATATGAAGCAGATTGAAGTTCAGTGTAATCTCTGCGTAAATCAGAACTGCCTTGCTATTTATTACAAAATCAGTTGAAACAAAATAATGGATTCATCAATATGGATTTTGTTCATTTGCAAATGATTCCATCAGTATTTTGCTCTTTGATGTATCATTTTATCCAGTTTGTTATGTAGCTATTATATCTCGCCAAACAGTCTCAGCCCTCCATAAGAGGCAACTTGCTGTGGCAAGAGTCAGCTTATCAGTGTGCTTGCTTACTGCAGGTCTGCCAATGAAGTATACGGATAGTCGTTTACAGGCCTGCAGTTTGGACTTGCCTATAGAAAATTCCTGGGAAAGCCCCCAGAATCCTTCTAGGAAGAGCAAAAGAGAGCTTCTAGGTCCCTTTTTAATGTGGTTTTATGTTGTGTTTGGCTGAGCGTTCAGCAGATCTGCACCTCTGTGAACCTGGCAAGCAGTGGCACGGGCTGACAGAAGAGATTTTGGGGTGCTCCCCTTCAGAGTCCTGCACTCAGGCTACATGTTCTTTCCTGCCATTCCCTTCCTCCCCCCTCCTTTCTAGGCAGTATCCCTGAGCTGTCCCTTAAGAGGAGGTGATACTAAAACCTTGTTTTCTGGTAAGAATTGATGTGTGGTCTCTGTGGGATCAAGGAAGAAGAAAGTCTTCTGGCCAAAACTCTCCTCACAGAAGGGATATTAAGTACTTTGGCTATTTAAGGAAAGCTAAATGTCCTACTGGTTATGGTGGTTGCCTACAACAAATCTCTCATGGAAGAAAAGTAGGAGGGAAGACTCTTCGAAATTGTGTGGGCACCTGGCATGGGTAGGACTGGATGCTGTGTAACTTCTGAGTAGCTGCTCCTAGACTAATCATTGTTGATGACATTACATATCCTTGCAATATAAAATATAAGTTGATGTATCTTTTCAGCATCATCCTGTAGTTCATATTCCATGCTTTTACCACAGCTTTGGTTTACAAGGTCATATTGCAAGGCCAGTATAAGCTCTAAGGGGCTGTGTGAGGGAGTGCATTCTCCTAGGGCAGAACTTAGGTCACTGCTTTGCTGTGTGTTGGAGAACTGCAGAACCTGGCTGAATAAAAAGCTTTTGCAGGTTGCATAAACTATTTGGTACAGCATGCCACAAGGTAATGTACGTTGTGAAATATTAATGTAGAACTTAAAAATCTTGCTTTAAAACTTGTTAAACTTTGATTACAACAAGCATGGTTTAGACACCTCATTAAAGGGTTAGAAGTTGACGTTCAACGTGTGAGTTCAAACAGAAGATGATTATCCTGAAATATGCATGCAAACAGGATTTCCCCTGCCCTTCCTCTTCAAAATAGTAGGGAGGAAGCATCAGAAAATAAAGTATGACATTAGCAGTGCCAGCTTCAGAAGTCTCTGTGGATTTAAGTCACTAGGTTCATATTCATAAAAGAGCTTGCCCCAGGAAGAAGAAAGCAATTGTTCATCGTTTTCTTCTTAATGGGGCCCATAAATCTTTCTGGCCTTATGAAAGCTGCAGAGCACAAAGGAACTTTGATTCTCTAACACAGTTACAAGGTTCAGCATGAGATTGAGGAAGTCCCTGTCCACAGTCCCAGGATTGTCCCTGTGTTTTATCCAGCTGAGGAGCGGTCACATATTTCACCTGACATGAAGCTCATCCCAGTCAGATGAATGGTATCACCAGGGACCTATGAAGTTATAGGCACCCTACAGGTCTTGTAAGGCTTAGCATCCCTGGCTTAGCCAGGAATACATTTTTCCCTCACTAAAGTGTTGTCAGTGGCATGGCACCATTTGAAGTAATGCATAATCCTTAATGTAGGCTCTGAAGGACTGTATGTAGTGATTGATTTGGCAATGCTTTGGAGCACCCCATTTGTGGCTAGGTGGTCCATGTCTCCAATGTGGATAACTCAGGCACTATTGCATACATCTCTAAGAGGGCCTTTTATTCTTAGTTGTTGCAATTATGGTTCAGTGTTTCTGTAAAACTTGTAGTTCTTTTCATTTGATCCTTTATTTAAAAATAATAAATACATTAAAATATATATATGTTCCTAGCATATCGCAGAGATGACTATTACAAAGCAGTGAAGAGCCTCAGGCTTTTCAGGTGCAAGCTTTTCTCACTGCAGTAGTTGCCTTGGTGTAAACTAGAAATGCAGTCATGTTGAATAGCAGCGTTATTATTGGCCTGCCTTGCAGTAGCATGTGGGGAGGAGAGAATGGGAGGGAGCAGTATTCTCCTGAGAGGAAGCTGTTAGCTACATGTTTGGAAAACCCTGCAATTACCCCTTTGTAAGCCACCTTTTGGTAAGGTAGCTATAGGAACCTTCTTTCAAAAAGAGGTAATCAAATATTTTTTGTCATCCTACATTTCAGGTTGGTTTTCGCATATTTCATTCTTCCCTTCCTTTCTTCTGTGTCCTGACAGTTTTCTTTTGCCAGCTTGGGGTCTTTAAATGCTAGCATCTGTCCTCTATTGTTATTTTTTTGAATCGGTGCACATTAAAATCTTTTCTTCCTTTAAATAAAAATGGCCACAATTCAGAAATTTAGAACTTTTTCCTGTGAAACCAGAGACCTTTTCCCTCAACTTTTTAACACTGGTGCTGCTTGCTTCCTTTTCCCCATATCTTCCCCATCCTCCAGGTGTCTTTGTAACAGAAGACACTGAAACCATCTCAGAGGTATCTCTAGCCTACCATGCAATGCACTGGAGCTTGTGGAGACTTTTATATTGTAAATAACTTGTACATGTTTAACATGAAAATTTTATATATGAATCTGAATGTAGCATCATTTACCATCTGTAAATAAAACAAGGACAGGGCTTTGCAATAATAATGTGACTTGCTAGTCAAAAGAAATGTGAAAATCTGAAACAGATGTCCAAAATCCTTTTGTGGCATGCATAAATAGATTCAGCTGCACAGGTGCTTAGAACAACAAAGAGACAGGAAATGGAAAACTTTGATTTCTCTCTTAAAATAAACCCCAAATTAACAACAAGCACAGCTTGTGGTGTCAGTTTCTAGCCAATGTAAACCTTCTTGGTAGACCACTTGTGGTCTCCTCCTGACAACAGTCCAGCAGTAAAGGCTGCTGGCTTTGGGTTGGATGTGAAGAGCATGAAGTCAAACAAGCCTACATTTTATTTGGTGTCTCTAATGCTACAAAGATCCTAATTCTGAATATCTGATTAAAGCTCTGAGCCAATTAGAGGTGACCAACACTATACAGAGGATAAAAATGCTGAGGGTTTTCCACATTACTTACCGCATCAGCTGTACTTTTGTAGTGATTGGTGTTGTCTCAAGCACTCCTGAAAATCTTAATTACTGCAGGCAAATCAGAGAGTGGCCTGTGGGGACAAAGCCTCAGCATTAGTTAAAAGTGGATGCGTGTAAGACAGATGGGAGAGCATGTTTGAGCACTAGCGATAGAAAACCATGAATAGGCAGTGAAATGATAATGATTAAAGTTATGAGAAAAAGGATATGGATGTGTCTGATCCATGCTAAATACTTGACAAGTATTTAAGGCAGCTTGGAGAACAGAGTATTCATCTCTTCCTGCCTCCTCCCCAGCTGGAGCCCACTGAGCAGGGACACGGATGAAAAATTAAGTAGCAAATCCTGTTCCCTAAAATGTATGCAGATGGTTACTGAAACTGCATTTTATATTCTGCTTCATCTCTGATATGGCCTTGCAGGGATCCCTTAATTTTTTGTAACTGCTTGGAATATTTCAACACCCCTTCTGAATTAAAGCAGCGAAGTGTACAAATAAGACTATTTATAATTTTATTTATATTTATAAATATATTTTTTATAAAGTGTGCCAAAAGATTATTTACTTTTTCTTTAGGTTGTGGCTAGTAGTTGCCTAAAAGTGATCATATTTGATAATTTATCAAAAAGGGATGTTATGCTTTCCTGTTATGTACAGGCCTGTCCCTTATAACAAATGCAGCATGAGCATGCTCCCATCTTTTTCTTTTTTTTTTTCCAGTTGTTTACTGTGGTACAGTGTTTTAAATAGCTGTTACTGAATAATTGAATGTGTCTCCAAATATGCTTTCAGATGAGTCTTACTGCTAGTGTGTGAAAAGTAACAGATGCTTAATGTAGAAGCTATGTTCTCTAGGAGAAAGGTTTGAGTCCATAGGTACAGGGCATGTAGGTATACCCTTTTGATCCATAATCTTTTTATTTCACTTGCTTCTGAGTGCTCGCTTTAGCATCCCTAGTCTACCTGGGCTATGTATCCAGTTGGCTTTGTTCCTGTGACTGGATTTCTTTTAAGATATCTGGCTTGTGGGTTTTTTATTTCTTGAAAGAAAGATGATGAGCCAGAACTGACTCATTTTATACTTTGAAGGATTAAGTAAAATCTGGGATATAAAATTTGCTGGTTTGGGTGAACGTCGTGGTGAAGCTGTTGTATTACTGTGGATCGTCACTGTTCATCGAGTTGTCTTGTTGCAGTCCATTAAACAAAATGACAGCTACAGGAAACATATGGTTTCAGTTTTAGTGGCACAGTGTGTTAAGCAATCAGCAGTTTGTGTTCTTAACCTGTTTATTGAGCCCCATTTTTAGCAACCTCCATCAGAAGGGTTTGTTTGTTCTAGGGTGGCTTGTGTCAGGCTTCCCCTTGCCAGTTTATTGGCAGGGCACTGTGTGTGTTTACAATGCAGATGTCTGTCTCCTACAATACAGTCATACAGTTCCCATTCAAATTGAGCTCTCTTATAGAGCCATTTGAATGTTTTTAATATTCAAGCCCGCTGCAGTCTCACAACTTAGCCTACCAGCTGAAGTGAAGGCTTTTAAATGAGACTCTTCACTGCTGTTCCTATGGTTACACTGGAACAGGAACCTGCTAAATAGGAGCCAGAAGGGCACAGAAAATCTTCTAGTAACAGTTGCTATCATTATTGCAACGCTACAATTTCCAATTTATTCTTTCATTTTCTTTGCAATATTTTCTCTCTAAGTGGAAGCCCGTCTTTCTGGGAATTACTGGCTGCTACTGTTGGAAAACAGTAGCTAGAAGAAGACGGAGCCCCACCCCCTGGAAACAGGTTTTTGTTCTGCTTGCAAGTGGATTTATTCCCCTCCCCTTCTATCAGTTAACTTAATTTGAAAAGTGCTCTTTATGTGCAGTTGTAAGAGATCGTCCCTGGGTTAGCTGTAGCTGACTTGAATGCAAACTATGAACCGGCATCAACGTACAGCTTCCTATCAGATGGTGGGAGTAATAAGGGTACGTTAACTGCTATTGTGGGGAAATAATACCTGTTTAAAGCAAACAACCAGCAGTTCCTTGAGCGCTGGAACAAACGGAGCCCAAGTCTCCTGTGGATTTGCCTTGTGCGGGATTGATTTTTACCATCTGAGAACGAGCACGAGCCTTTCCTTGCAGCTGAGGCATTTTGTGGTGTTTTCTGCATGTTGTGTCTCCAGGGGGAAAGCACACACAGCAGTGCTGTTGGGAGCTATGCTGTTCTTTTCCCTTTCTTATCTCCACCCTATGCCCACCTTTGGGTTGAAGCAAAGGGGTCTCCCCACTTACCCAATTTCGCTGTCTACTTTTGCTGGCACAAGAGCATATCTGGCTGCCACTGCGGTGTTTGTGTGCTCTTCCCTTGGGCTCCCTGGAAAAGCAGGTTGGGGCACCAGGCTGCTCCTGCCTGGATGTTGGAGAGGACATGTCAGGGCCCCAGTGGCTGCTGGAGACCTGCAATGGGGAAGATGCTTGGCAGTAAGCAATGGGACTGCCCCATATTCATCTTGGCCCTCCCCAGATTAGTGAGAAGGTGAAACAGACCCTCTTCATCTCTCCAAGCAGGCAGGTGGCTGCCCCTACAGCATCTGCCCACTTTGGGTCTGCCTTGAGCTGCCTCTCCCAAAGAGCCCTTTCCTTTGCCTAACTTCCCTTGGGCAGCAGATTGAGATGTCATGTCTTTTATCTCACTAACACTGTTGAACTCAGTTTCCACGAGAGAGCAGAGTGAATGGTAGCTGTGGGAAGGCGTGTTATCAGCTTGGGAACTGACCTCTTGGGGCTTGTTCTGGTTCCTGTTTAAAAGCATTGCTCTTGAGAAAACATCCTCAAGCCCTGTGGCATGAGAGCAGGCTGAAGTAAGCTTTTGTACTGCAGAAAGCCCAGGGTAATTAGGCATCTATGTAAGTAACACTTGAGGACACATTAAGACAGAAGAATGTTTATTCTAGCTGTTCTCTGGTACATGAGTTTCCCTTGCTTTTTAGATTATTATAAAGGATGGATAGAAGATCATAATAAAAGAGGAGCAAAGCAAATCAGACCCCAATGACATAATGAAGCTTTCTTTCCCTTTGTAACACTCCTTGTGACTCAAGTCACATGCAGTTTGGAAGTGTTGTCAAACCAAAGGAAAAATCAAAGTAAAGAAATACAGGGTTGTAACGGAGATTTTTGGGAGGGACTGAAGGGAAAGTGGCAGGCCTACAGAATGTGATTTAGGGGTCTGCTTCCTTCTCTGAATAATTTCAAGTGGTGTTACATAGCATGGTGCCTACTGGAGCAATCCTTGCTTGTATCTCAGTGGTAAAGTGTCAAGAATACCTGGGGCCAGTGAGCTTAGAAGTAGCAGCAAGCTGTTGGGGCAGTGGGAGAGAAAGTGCAAAGCAACAAACTGTAGCAATATATACCTATTTTTCAGTCGTGCTTTGTGATAAATGAACTGCTTTTGGTGGTAGACTCTGCCCTTTGAGTCAGCAGCTTGGCTCTGACCTCTGGATGTTACCTGGCAGTGGGGTTGGGGCTCCAAGGGGGTAGGGGTGCTCTGGTACCCCTACTGTCCTGCTGTTGCCAGGGAGCCAGCCTGGCAGTGACCTGCCATGCACCTACTCAGCACCATGCTGTTTTCTCCAGAATATCCAGAGGATAGAGGGTTTGGCAGAGTGATGGTGCTCTGGTGGCCTCATTTCTGGGATAGTCACCCTAAAGATTGGGAATATCTTCTGTCCATCACTTGGCCTGAAATCTTCTCTGTTGTGAAGCAGCTTGAGGTAAACACAGAAGAATTTTTTTTTTTATTATTAAATAAATCACAAGGTAGAAATGCAGTCCACACAATTGCAAACTTGAGAAAAACAGGTGTAAAGAGATAAAAGGAAAAGTAGAGCTATCGTTTCCTGGACTGCCTTTTGCCAACCAACCAACCTGGCTGTCCCACCCTATTCCCCCTAACTACTCTGATCTCCCCAAGAACCAGCCAGCTGTGTGCTGGTCTGATGCCTGGCTAAGCCTTATGTGCAAGTCATTAGAGTTTTCCATATGAACCTTATAAATGGGATGGAGTGTAACCGTGATAAATGCACCTTGCATCCTATAAAGTTTCACTTGAGACCAGCAGTGACTGTAGTCAGTCACTTGGGGTGACAGTTGGTTTGAAGGTGACTTGTGCAACTTAGTCATAGGGAATAGCATAGCAAAGTCATTAACAAAAACTCATTTGAGTTCTCTGAGGATCAATGGCACGATGAATGCATTACTTTTCCTGTGCTGGATCAGAGACTTCTGCTAAGCTTCACCTGTAATAATGTTTTAGTGGAGGTGAATTTCCAGCACTGGCGCAGTAAATAACTCTGCCATGGTAAATTCACTGAACCGTTTGGTGAGGGATGCTGACTGCTGAGACTGACCTTTCTCCCCAGTCTGCTGCTTTCAGGGAAGTGAAATTATCATTCCAGAAGTTGGTAGTTTATTGGTGTTCATCTTGAGATGCTTAAAATCTCCTTCAGTCTTTGATACAGTTATCTTTATGCAAACACAGTCTAAGTCTTGGAGATAAAATGGGGAACTTCAGAAAAGCTGTTAACTGCATGAATTAATTCTGAATTTAAAATTAGTAACACTTCTGTCTTGTCAATATAGAGAGATACAAAAGTTCACTTTGTACGTCCCCCTCCCCTTCTGCGACCATTTTTTGTCTTTTAACAGAGTTTTTTTTTCTTCTTGGAGTCATGAGTAAGACTGGCATTTTCTTTTCCCTGTGTGTAAGAGCTCTCTGTTGAACAGCTGGTGAAGGAAGGGTGTTTAGATTGTGACCTGGGGCTGGTTTCTGAATGGCCAGGTCCCTCTGTACTGAATTCCCCAAACAGTTTTAAATGCGAAGTTCCTATGGTTGACATCTAGACTTTGACAGCTACTGAAGAAATATCAATTCCTTCTGCTTTCCTGCTGGGCAAGATTTAATTCTAAGGCAGGCCATCTGAGTTTAGTGAAATTCCTTCTCTTGGCAGGATTTTGATGGGAGTTGCTTGCAGGGATGATAAAGTAGCAGCTTGTAGCTCTGGGAACTGTGTTGTGATATTGAGACCCCTACTCTGCCCTGTGAAGGGTGACATGCTGCCGCCTTCTGTAGGTAGCCAGATAATTGGCAGATACTATTTCTGCCAAAGATAACTGCCGAAGTCCTTCAGGCATGTGCTGTATTTGTTCTTAGTAAAAAGTGGAGAAAGGCACTACCTTTCTAGTCAAGGTGATACAGTTGTTTTAGAAGTTGGGTGCCATACCTGAGTGGAGAGGAGAGACATCTTTTATAAAATGAGTAGGATATAAGAAAATAGAATAAGAAAATAGAATAAGAAAATGATTAAACTTTGTGGGTTTACGCACTTATGGTTATGAAGGAGCATTCCCACGCATGTGGAGCTCGGCAGGGAGCAGGCTGCGGGAATGCTGGTGCACTGACTGAAAATCCAGACCACTGGGATACGTTTGGGATCCTTCTTGCGTGTCTCCTTCCAACATATTAATGATGCACTTCCCTTTTTTTTTTTTTTTTTGGTGTAGTCATTTTTCTTCTTTTTCAAAGAAGATTTTTCATGCCTGAAGGCAGGTGTTCTACCTCTTAAACCACGTTAAAGTGGACCTTTGCTGTTCCCTTAGAAAGAAGCTTGATTTAATGCCAGCACCACACAGCCACTGGCTCGGTCTCCTCCAGAGTGCTGGGGGAGAGAATTGGAAGAGTAAAAGTGAGAAAACTCATGGGTTGAGATAAAGACAGTTTAACAGGTAAACCAAAATAAGGAATTTATTCACTTGCCATGGGAGTCAGGCATTCACCCATCCCCAGGAAAACAGGGCTCCATCACATGTAGTGGTGACTGCCCTGACACGCTGAATGCCCCTCCCTTCCTTCTTCTTCCCCAGCTTTATATACTTGAGCATGATGTCATTTGGTCTGGGGTGTCCCTGTGGTCAGTTGGGGTCAGCTGTCCTGGCTGTGTCCGCTCCCAACCTCTTGTGTACCTCCAGCCTGCTCACTGATGGGGTGGTGTGAGAGGCAGAATAAAGCCTTGACTCTGTAAGCACTGCTCAGCAGTAACTAAAGCATCCCTGTGTTATCAGCCCTGTTTGCAGCACAAATACAGCATAGCCCATACAAGCTACTACGAATAAAAGTTTACTCTATCCCAATCAAAACCAGCACGAAGTTAGAGCTGCATTTTGTGAGAGTACCATGCTTGTAAAGTGCTTGAAGCTTGCTTGCTGGATCAGGCCATGCAGGGACTGGAAAATAGGCAAAGGGGTGCCTAATTGTAGCTAACGTGGTCAGAAGCTTTGTCTCTGATGGCTGAGGGAGGAAACGTGATGGGAAGGAGAATCCTGCAGAGCTGGAGGTGCCCAAGGGATTTTCAGGTCAAAGGAGGAGTTACTTAACAAATCCATAACCCCCCAATCAGTGAGCAGCCAACCCTGCAAATACCAGAAGACAGGCTTTTCATATATATAGAAGGAAAATCCTGTGGTGCTGTATCTACTTTTGGATATGGATTTAAAGTTTTTCATAGACCACAGAGCTCAGTGGTGTTACTTTTCCATTAAATCCATTTTGTAAGAGCCTGAGTAATACCAGCCTTGCTGATGATTAGCTTGTGAAAGCAATTCACGTGCAATTGTTGCCTCTGTGCATGTGCTGTCTCTGGGAAGATGATGGATTCTGTAATTCATGTCAAGAGAGCTGTGTGTCATTCTGAAAACAGAAGGGATGCTCCAGATCAAATCAATAGATCACTCCTGAGCAGGAACCCTTCCAAACAGCATTTTAAAAACAAGAATCACAGCTAATACTTGTATGCAGGTACTTACTGACAGCAGGCTGATAAAGACGTCTTATTTTAGAAACTATCATAGCTTTGTTTTGATGCTCTTCATAACATCTCTGAGGTTGGTGAGTATCTTTCACAGGTGGAGAACTATGTAAAAGTAGCCCAAGGTGCTCCCCAAAGAAGTGTATTTTTAAGTGATGATGGAAATTTCCCTTTGTACTACACTAACAAACATAAAGCATACCCTTAACCTCTTGCTATTCAAGCAGTTTCCACACCTATGCATAATACGGTTTTAGCCAAACAGAAAACAGACCAATGAGGAAGATACAAGCACCTTGTCAAAAAATAACTTCGTTGGTTTTCTCTGGATTGAATCTTTCTTGACTCTCCCTTCTTTCCCTCTTTTTCTATCTCTAAACAAAGAACAGCAATCATCTAAATGAGTCTTTATTTATACTGCTTCTCTCAGTCCTGGTGCATCCTAATTTTACTTATGTTCTGAGGCCTGAACAGTATGTTGTCAGTCTTAATGGTTTTGCACCTAAAGACTGTCTGTCCTGAAATATATACAGAGTGATTTTAGAAAGCATGTTGAGTTTTGCTTTGGCACCAGCCTTGCAGATTCCTGTGTGCTTGATAAGCTTTATAGTGGTGCCCAATACCATAATACAGGCATCTTAAGTTAGCTGGATAAATGCAGATTGATTCCAGTCTTTCATTATAGGAGAAAATTGAATCAGGAGGAAAAACTGGTAGTGAAATTAGGGCTTGCTGCTTCTTTAAGGGCACTGAGGGTTGGGGGGCTTATGGAGGCTCAAGGCTTCTCTATTCCTAGTGCTGGAGGAAAAGGACATGGGGAAGAATATGCTCCAAGTATGCACTGTATACCACTGTCTCTCTGGCTGTGGAAGAAGCCCTGAGGGCATTCTGCTTGTGATCTCCCCCTCCCGAATCCTTTCTTTTTAAAAATCTAGCTCTTAACCTGGGCTGGGAGGTTCACTTTACACAAAGCTTACACTTATTATACCATGGCTTATTTGAGCCCAGGCAATGAGGCCTGACCAAGTCCCATCTCGCACCTTCAGAGCCAGGTTGGCATTGCTGGCTTTTAGGATTTGCTCTGTCCTTCTGTCTCATGCTGGGCTAATTTAGCCTCATCTTGGTAAACAAGAAAAGGGTCCTTACTCAACAGATTTGAGCTGGAGTGACTGCAGCTGTCGTCTGGTCTGTGTGCAAACCAATTTTGTTCATTCCCTTGCCTGGCAGGAAGCCTGCACCAGAATTGTGTCGGGACTAATCAGCATTAAACCAATGTCAGGAGGGCTGTGGCCAGCTGCCCTGTAGCAAGGCAAGAGCAACAAGGCTGTGCAGGAGGGATTAGTGTAAGTCCTGCCTGGGATGCAGCTGTGCTAGGAAAGGCACCAAAACTGTATGGAGTACTTTTCTTGGGCCTTGTGAAATTCCCTAGCCAACTGCCAAAAAGTAGCTACCCAGTTAGCAATCTGTATTATTTACTATATGTGACCATAAATATGAAAGCCAGGAGGGAGAAGGTGCAGTGTCCGTGGAGCTGTAATATCCAGGAGATACAACTGATGCTTTTTAGCATGCCTCTTCTGGAGAGGCAAGGTGGCAAATGTGTGTGGTCTCCAGCCAAAAGATGGTGTTAGTGGTGCTGCTGCTAGTCTTGTTATACCATAATAGACGTGCTAATACAAAACGACATGAAGGCTGGGAGGTGGACATATTTCTGAGAGAAGACCTGAGGCTTGGCAAGGGATGATTCATAGATCTTAATGCCTCACAGTCTCTCTTTTCCTGGCTGGTATTTATTTACATTGCAAGTTCAAGAGTGCCTTTTTGTTTGCACTGAAAGCATTAAATCTGAGAGATCCCAACTTAGGCTTTTTGCTCCCGAGATGCTGAAATGTTGATGTCTCACTTTGCTCTTCCCTCCCTAGCATTATTGAATTGTCTTTGCAGCTTTCCATCTCAAGAATTATTTTTGTTTTGCTCTGAGCACCATGATGTGGCTTTGAACAGGGACCAAATGACCTCCAGAGGTCCTTTCCAACCTGATTTTCTTCTGATCCCCTCAATCCTGATTCCCCCACTTTCATAGGTACATGTTTTGGATGATCCTATACCTAAAATTATCCAGCTTCTTTGACTTTGTTAGGGGTTCATATGTTTGTGTATCTGCTCAGCATTAGTCATCCCTTCTCTGACTGTAGGTATTACACTTCATTGTATAACCACATGAAATGGGTATGCTCTTGTGTTATCTACAGCAGGTACAGCCATGGTCTAAATGCCTTTTAGTCCTTCTAAACCTTTAGGTAAATCTGCTCTGCCTAAATTTACATGTTAAAACTGTTTTCTTGTGCAAAGCTAAGCCCAAATGAACTTTTGGACCATGTCCCTGCCACATGTTACGTGTGTTTTTGTGGTTTAGGCAGCTCATTCAGGGGGAGCAAGCAGACCTTCTGGTCTAAGATGCCCCAATTAATTATAAGCTATGCAACATAAGAAATCCTCCTTCTTAGGGAAAAATCATTAGCAACAAACCTGTCTGAGATGAGTGAACTGAGACACAGGAGCAGTGCAGCTTTGAGTGCTCTCATCAGGAGAAAAATCCATCAGGCTTTGGAGAACAAGGGACCGAAGACCTCAGCTTTGCTTTGTGCTTACTCATACGTGAGATAGATAGCACCAGTGGGGATCTTAGTGAGACTTCGGCTGCTTTGGGGGAGAGGGTGTGACAAGATACAGCACTGTGCTACCAAAGCTCATGTAAAGCCTGAATGCCTCTCCATCGAGGTGTCCTCAGGCGGTGTCTGATGAGCAGGGAGCATTTAGTGAGTATGAGGTTATTAATTAGGCAGAAGACTATTAGCTACCAGCACTGCTTTCTGAAACAGTAAGCTTTCCTAAAGGGAGGTGGAATGGCTTGGGGGATACGCTTCAGTGGGAGTAAAAGGTTACAATAAACAACCAAGCAAAGAAAAAAACAAACCCTGATTTTTTTGAAAGCACGATATCCAGCTAGGTACTAACAGAAATGGATGTGATTTCAAAGGAGCCCCACATGTGTGTGTAAAATACATGTGAACCTCTACAACTTTGGTACCTCTGGTTTTTATTCTGTTTTTCCTTATGGTGGTGGTGTTGGGGGGGGGGGGGGGGGGGGGGGGGGGGGGGGGTTTGCCAGTTCTAGGTGAGAGAAACGTGGCTGTTGTAAGAGGGCAGATGGGAAAGGCTGGGCAGGATCGTGGTCCCTTGTCGCTCTCACCTTTCTCACTGCAGGACAAACTAGACCACGGAGTGCAGGGCACTCCTCCTTTCAGGTTTCTCCTTTTACTTTTCCCTGCTCATCTTCTAGCAATACCTTACCTGCCACATTCATGCTAATGATACATCTCAGTCTTTCCCTGACAGAGGTGATTGAAAATAGCTGTTTAGATTGAGGGAGGGCCAGTAACAAAAACTAGATTTGCTGCAACGCAAGCCCCCTTTTCTATCTTTAAAGACTGGAAAAAATAACATTTTTTTCCTGAACCAGTTATTGCTTTTTCAGAGTGTCTCTGTTAGATTCTGGATCTTCAGAAATTACTTTTCCCAATGCAGTTTTTACACTTGGATTCAGGTGTGTGTGGGTGTGTGTGTTTCATGCTTAATCATAAGCCGCGTGCTCTGCTGATAGCCAGTGGCTTCCGGCTATTACCCTGGAATTGCCACCTCTTGCCATTTCTAATGCAAGAGGTTGTGTTTTTTTAATTCACGGTATTTGACAAGTTTGAGTCCCCTCCCTGGGGGAGCACAGATGGCAGCTAAAGGGATGCTGGAACAACTCCACTCCTACCTCGCTGATGGCAAACCGGGTTTCAGGAGAGAGTGGTGAGACTCTGCAAATCTGTTTGAACAGATCCTGCATCCCTGACAAACGTGGAAGGGATCTGATGCTCCCTGTAAGGCCTAGTGGTCTGACATCCTATCTGCCTACCCATACTCTCCTGCTTGGCCGTTATGTCCAGGGCTCCCCTTCAGTCCAGATCTTAGTTTCTTGATTTCTAGTGCTCTTATGGAGCACATGTAATGTTAAACCAATCTTAGTGTTGTGTTTTGTTTTTGTCCTCCCCCACAACCTTGTACACATCTCCAAATATCATTACTTTCTACTAAAAGGGGATTTTTGCATTTGGTGACCTTTTTGACAACTGTGAGAAGATGGGAAAGTTTCTGTGGCATGAAAAGGTTGACCTTACAGGTCAGAAAGGCACCTTGATATTCTAGGCTTGAGGCTAGGAAGGAACTGTTAGCTAAAACAAGGCTGAAATGCTGTTGAGCCTGTCTGCTTGACATCCCAGCTGGAAACGTCTTTTTTCACAGCACAGGTTTACCCTGCAGCAACTCCTGAGTGGGTCCTGGAGGAGCTGGAGCAGCCTGCAGTGCACTGCTGCCTCTTCTGCCTCAGGGCATCTGCTGTGCTTGTCAGGGAATTGAATATTAATCTTTGAGGAGAAGGGCTCTTCAGGAAAATCCAACCTGGTGCAGCTCCTTTATCCATTTTAAGGACCATGTGTGGGTTTCAAGTTTTGTGTGTGTCCACCTCACAGAGACCAAGGGTTTGAAGAAGGGGCAGTTTGGAGTTGAAACATCTTCAGGCAAAACTATTTCAAAGTTTGCAGTCTGACGTGGGAGTTTTTCTTTATGAACATAATGCTGGGGAAAGAAGCTATGGTCAAAAGTTCTTCCTCTTAAAACTGTATAAATTGCGTAAGATGTTAAAAAAAATACATACACATGCACAATTATAGAATCATAGAATGACCTAGGTAGGAAAAGACCTTTAAGATCATCAAGTCCAACTGTTACCCTAGGACTGCCAAGGCTGCCACTAAACCATGTCACTGAGGGCCTCATGAACACTTCCAGCGAAGTTGATTCCACCACTGCCCTGGGCAGCCTGTGCCAATGCCTGAACACCCTCTCTGTGTAGAAACTGTTCCTAATATCCAATCTGAACCACTCCTGGTGCAGCTCGAGGCCGTTTCCTCTTGTCCTAATGCTTGTTACTTGGGAGAAGAAACCAATCTCCACCTCGCTACAACCTCCTTTCAGGTAGCTGTAGAGAGCGATAAGGTCCCCCCTGAGTCTTCTCTTCTCCAGATTAAACATCCTCAGTTCCCTCAGCTGTTCCTCGTAGGACTTACTCTCCAGACCCTTCACCAGCTCTATTGCCCTTCACTGGACCCACTCCATCACCTCAATGTCTCTCTTGTAGTGAGAGGCCCAGAACTGAACACAGGATCCGAGGGGCAGTCTCACCAGTGGCCAGTACAGGGGGATGATCACTGCCCTGGCCCTGCTGGCTATGCTATTGCTGATACAGGCCAGGATACCGATGGCCTTCTTGGCTGCCTGGGTTCAAGCTGGCTCATGCTCAGCTCCATCAATCAACACCCCCAGGTCCTTTTCTGCCGAGCAGCTTTCCAGCCACTCTTCCCCACACCTGTAGTGTTGCATGGGGCTGTTGTGGCCCAAATGCAGGACCCAGAACTTTGCCCTGTTGAAGCTCCTATCATTGGCCACAGCCCATTGATCCAGCTGATCCAGATCCTCTGCAGAGCTTCCTATCCTCAGGTGATCAATGCTCCCAGCCAATCTGCAGACTTACTGAGGGTGCACTCGGTCCACTCATCCAGATTGTCAGTAAGGTCTTTAAGGTCCCTTCCAACCCAAACCATCCTATGATTCTATGAAATAATCCATTGCAGCTTTTTTTTTTCTGTTGTAGCTACTGCAGTTAAAGCTGCAGAGCAGCTCAGGCAATTTTCTTCTCTCTTTTTCTCCTAATTGCTGCTGTAGATTGTTCTTGGAAGCTACTGAAGAAGTTTTCTGCTGGGGATCTTTGCAAAGCTTTGTGTTATTTTCTGATTGGAATGCACTTCACTGTATCTTGCTTACTGAACTATGTTCACATAGAATGCGCTGTTTTTCAAAAGGTTACCATTTCCAAAATATTAAGTAAAAGAAAGGTTAGGGAAAGGGAGAAGCTGACCTCCTGTCAGGACAGAACATGTACTGAAATAAGTGCTTGTGCTTCTACAGGTCGACGCAAGGTTGTGATTAAATGCATTTTCAAAGCAGAAACTAAAAAGGCTTAGGAAACTTAAGTTATTTCAGACCATGTTGATTGCATGGCTTCTTCAACATGCCCTGACAGTTCAGTGAGATGAAGCAATATTGTCGTTTGCCTAAGAAAGTGCAAATCTCTGTTAGAGAGTCCTCCTGGATGACTACTGAAGAGTCATACGAGTCTGTGTTTTCTTTTAGGTAGGGAAAATGCACTTTGGTCTAAACTGGGAAAGGAGCTGTACCTGTACAGGGCTTGGGTTTTACAGCCATTAAGTCACCTGCTCAAGATTTATCCTGGCGGGTTGCATCAAAATCCACCATCTCTTTAGACATGGAGGAAGGGAGGGAGAGGTGGGAAGGTGATGTGGGATAGAGCCATTGAAAGACTGTTACAAGTGCATCCTCTGTCCTCACTGCAAAGTGGGAAGTGTTACTGTCCTGAATGAAATGGGGCTCAGTGCTACTCTGCGGCCTAAATCAGCTTTGTGGGAAAGCACCTGTATAAGAATGGGAGCAGGAAAGGTGAGGTGGGTACCTGGATAAACACTCCAAGGAGTTCAGGTCTCTGAGACAGATGGCAAAGGGGTGTTTCTTTGGGGAAGGATTAACTTGGGAAGGAGTTAACCAGCAGCACCACAAGAGCAAACAGTTCCTCAGGCTGTTTATAAATTGATAACTCTGATGCCCCCAAATACAGATTCAGGTTGAAGTTTCAGATTTCTGTGTTAAAATTAGTCACATTCAGGCTGTCATACTGGTATAAGCAAAATAAACCTTGCTGAATTCAAAGCCTGGGGTAGAGTCTTACTTTAACAAACAGGCTTTTTCAGAAGCAAAAGGAGTGCATTTTGGAAGCTTTGTTGTTTTGGTTCATAAATGAGCTCAGCTAGAAGTCTGAATGGCTTGTAATTATTTCATGACCCCAGAATTTGCAGCTGTAGGATGTATGTGAGTGCTCAGATTCCTTTAATCTCATGTACATACATAGTCCTTTTGATTTCAAAGAGGAATTCTGTTCCCCACATGCACTGCCTGTTGTGACAGCCCCATTGGACTGATTTCGCTGTATACACGTGAAGCCCTTGAAATATTCATTATGGTCTGTGGTAATCTAATAGTAGTGAATCATCTTACAGTCCTTTACAAGAAGGTCTGTTTTTCAGCCTGATAATAAAACTGCAAGCTTTATTTAAGCAAATATACTTGTGCCCAGCTAGCCTCTGCTTAGCTTATTGCTAACAGCTGTGTGACTGCTGAGATCTGCATCTTTTATTGTCACAAATATTTATAGTTTTGGTCTTTCCTCTTGTGTGTGCTTCCTATGTAAGTGTCAGGAAAAAAATGTGCTTCCTTAATGTAAATATTTAATGCAGCTCACACAGACCTGTTAACCTTTGCATTCAGAAGGTCTCCATCAGGAATGCTCTCAGGGTGTTTGCATGTTGCAGAATAAATCACCAGAAACCTGCCAAAGCCTGAAGAGATATGCAAATGTCTGCGTCTCTTTAATCTGGCATGTGTGTATCCTGTCTGATTGGAGATGGGAATTCTAATCCCATGGGAGCCATGCAGAAACTCCTGATGCTACTGCAGAGCTGTGAGGAATTACGAGCCAGCTGGTGTCCACATTTGAGGACTGTCTCTATTTTAGCTTGGACCGTTTTGTGAAGCTGGAAAGAGCCCCAGGTGCAGGGGACAGCTTTTAAACCTGTAACGGAGCATTCCTGCCAGTCCCCTCACTTTGGGAAAAAGGGAATGTGCACATGTATGTGATTGTGAATACATTATACATGTGCTCTCTCACAGTGAATAATGTTGCTTAGTTTGATAGGGAATGTGAGCAGGGACTATTGAAACCTATCCTTATGCACCAGAAATGATGGTTTCCTGCCTTGATTTGAAAGAACAACAACTTTCTCCATGCAAAATGATTATGCTCTTGTTCTCTGTAACATGATGCTCAAATTCAGCTGTCCTACATTGACACACCAAGACACCATCATTTTGAGTTGTGCTGCTATACCCATACATTGTGTTAGTTCTGTTTCCTTCTGCATGCGCTTCCCTGCATTTATTACACCTCTCAGACCTTAGTACACACACAGAGACCATAAGTATTAAAGTAAGTTCAGATATGGTGTGGTCTGTTCCTAATCCAGTCTTGATCTGCTCAGTATGAAATACGCCATTTCTAATGTATGTTCAAACAGTTACTGAGGTTCCCAAACCAGCATGATATGGTTTGCTTCATTACATGAATCATTCTATTTAACTCCATAAAATTCCCCTTTGTGCAAAAGCAAAGTGTAAAATACTGTAACATACCTCATGCAGCAATAAAAGGAGTTGTGTGCAGTGGCCAGGCGGGCTCTCGTGTCTGTTTAGGGGTGGCTCTAAATGCCTTGGTTTTGAAGTAGTCTCTCTGTAGTCAGTGACAACATGTGCTTATTTAAAAATCAGAGCAGCAATTACATGCCTTCTACCTATGTATCTTTATCATGCCAGTCAACCTGGGACCCACGCACTAAAAGATCAGCGGATTAGTGGTAAAGAGGAAACATTTGCGTAGATGCCAACTAATTTTAAGGTTATTTAGAGCTCTGCTCCCTGCTGCTTGCATCTCTTCTAGCAGGGTGCTAAAATAATAGATAAAGTATGTGCTTTGGGTGAAAGTGGACTTCAGTCTCTTATACTCCTTTTTGTGCATCGCTCCTCTTTCAGAGTCCCACTGGCTCTTTTCAGCCCTCTTTCTGACCAGGAAATGTTCCTTTTTCCATTCTGTGGCTCTCCACAGTCTTCTTACCTTTAGGGTTTAAAAGCATCCCTGAAACATGTATTGTTTTTACATGGGTATCCACTGCTCTACAGAGGGATTTTTAGTGAAGTGGCCATGGCAATTTGAGGGGAGATGGGGTGAAACACTGCTTTTCATTGCTGGGCTTTGACAAAGGAGAGACTTACAAGATACAGAGCCCTTTGCACTGACCCCTTTTGGTTGTTTTGTGGGACTTCCCCTGTGTTTTTTAAGAGATTGATGACACTGGAAGGTGTATCCCTGTGATTTAAGGCTGGGTTGTTGGGAGAGGAGAAACTCCAAAATACACTGGAGAGCATATCCAATATAAGCCTTGAAATGGTATTTTTGGGGTAGAAAGGTTAGGACCTCACCTGCAGAATCACCTCCACTTCCAGACATCTGGGGGAACGAATGGGACAGGGGAAGAAAGGGTCTGAGGTCTGAGGTCCAGGGGCATATGCGAGCTGAGCCCTGAGACAATTATTTTTCTGGGCTTCTCAATGGAGATCCACCTTTACAGAGGTGCTTTGGCACCTAATACTCCCCAAGGATTTAAGGCTCTCCTTTTTAGGGAACTGAACTAAATCAAGAGGCGTGGTAGAAACACTGCTATGCTTTGAGGTTTCCATCTGGAATCTATTTTGGATCCAGAAATTAATATTGGTCCAGAGTTTTGAATTTAAATCCTGACACTTTACCATGGCATGGTGATTGAGTCCTGGTTTCAGTTTTCCGTATTTTCAGTAGACTTGGAAACTGGCCACAAAATGGTCAGAAGTGATAAAGCATAAATCTGATTGTTTATGCTTTGTCTGTATTTAACTAGTCATGGTTTACTTAAGGTTTGCTTAAGCATAGAGAATATTTTTCATGTGGTTTAGATGTGCAATTGCTGTGCACTGATGGCTTCTTAATGATCCCTTGTGTAAACTCACTGGCAGCAGCCTGTTCTTCAAACAGTTTCTAAATGCAGGTGGTGTTGATCAAGACATGTAGGTACCTGCAAAGATGTTTGTGGCAGAAGAGGTATTTTAACTGAGTTGTTCCAAGATCTGATCCTCCTTTCAATATGATGGTGTTTTTGCCTCTTAACGCTTTTAGTTGACAAAACTTCATTGTTGTTTTTTGACAAAGCTAATAAGAACTGCATCATACAGTATGTTGTATAAATGTCTTCTGCCTCCAGTGGCCAGTTTGCCCACAGTAGAACCATTTGCAGCAATATGCTGATCTCCAATTATTGTAGTACAGCTGGGCTGAAACAGCTGAGAGCAATCTCCAGATTGAAATGGTTCCTTGGGTAGCTCTTTAGTGGCAGTATCAGTCGTAAATACCAATACTGCTGTGTGGGCAGTGGGTACTTGTCTGCCTGCATCTTCATTCCTGCTCACCACCCTTCTTCATCCGGGAGCTCTGGTAACTGCCAGACTCGCCTGCAGGTTCTTGTGACTTTTCAGCATGCAGAAAGTTTTTGTCCTTTCTTCTTCTGAAAGGATTCAGTTGTTGAAAACTGGCAGAAGATGGGCTCTTGGAGACTGTCATAAGGACAATTCTTTATTGGCAG
Organism: Pezoporus wallicus; assembly: GCF_028554395.1. Taxonomy (NCBI): domain Eukaryota; kingdom Metazoa; phylum Chordata; class Aves; order Psittaciformes; family Psittacidae; genus Pezoporus; species Pezoporus wallicus. The sequence goes on along the minus strand of NW_026642179.1, from coordinate 6,088,589 downwards.
CAGCTTAAATGGCAGTTTCTCCAAAAACCCAAGACAAAATCAGTTTGTGCTACACAAGGGAGTGTTTCTGCTTTGTGCTGATAAAAGAGCTTTTCTGACTACAAGAAGCAAAGTTCTTTCTTTGCCTGCCCCTTTTCCCATCAAAACCACATATAACTAAGTTTTCATAAAGCTTAGCAGCTGCAGCCTTTGATAAACAAGCATTGCCTTGATGTAACCCTTTGCTTGTAGAGGGTATGCAAAAAAAGTAACTTGGTACAGTGAGGAGCTATTTCAGTGTCCACCCTCTCTAAAACCACCTCTTGCCCCACTGATAACACCAGTTGTTTGAACTTCACGTGTGGGCTGGCTCTTCAAGAAGTGTGAAGACGCTGTCTGTGCTCAGGGTGTTTGAAGTAGCCAACTTCAAGTGCCACTGTTGGGTTGTGTGGATTGTGCTGTTTGAAGAAGAGCCACCTTCTGAAACTGGGGATAGCTTCCTTCTGGTCACCACAGCCTGTGCTCCTGAGGAGGGCCGATTAAAAACCAGTCACAGTCCTTGGGATCCTCCTTGTGGCTCAGCACCGAGGGGACATTGGAAAACAAGGGTTTACCTTAAGCAGAGAAATCTATTGCCCAGTGTGACAGGGATAGGTTCAGGGAGCTGAGGCCTTCAGCTTGTGCAAGATAGGTAAAAAGAAAGCTGCTAAAGAGCAGAACCCTAAATCAGGCACAGCTGACTATTCAAGCTGCAGGATGGGCATTTTTGTGCTCTGTTTATGTCAAAGTTGATTAGTGCTGAAAATGGCTCAGGCCAAATGAAGTTTCTGTCTTTTCTTGTACTGATTTGCAGGCAGAGCTTAATTAGGGTGGCAGAAGGTGTTATCAGTGAGTGTATTCACGCTCTGCTGTGATACAAACACAGCTTTGATGAAACTGCTTCCAACTTCATGTAACAAAACACCTGAAACTTGCCATCCTTGTGTGTCAGGGGAGACTGATATTGGTTCATGATGTTATGTGCATCTATCTTAACACAGCCCCATTTAAAAGATAACTGAATGTGCTATAATTGTGAAAATAAAACCCCAAAGCAAAATTTACTGAAAAATTCCCCTTTCTTTCCTGCATTCTTGCACACAAACCTAAACAGTAATAGTACAGGGATTTTTAGGATGACATGTTCTGGTTGGTTGTGGTTTGTTTTGTTGGGGTTTTTCTTTACTCTTCTCCAGAAATACCAACTCTAATAAAGCGTATCTTGGGACAGGACTGTTGTACTACCTCTCTCCCGGTGGAATAGAGGACAAAACCTGCTTTAAGATGCATTTGAATTGAAAATGTTTGTGAGTGCCTGTTTCCAAAACCAGTGTGAGAATGCAGCATCATGTTTTAACACAGAAATTTGGCACATTTGAATTAGATCCTGCCCTGTAAATGAGTAGAAAACATAAGTATGAAAGGGATCCTGTGCAGAAGGCATGACTGGATACCTCATTCTGTGTTCAGTCTGTGTTCATGCTTTGGCGTCCTGCTGTGTTTAAGAACCTGAGCTGATGTCTTGCTCTTGCTTGAACACTTTTCACGCTGCCAAGTTTAATGTTCCTCTGGGAACTGAGATTTCAAGCCCTTCAGTTCCATGTGGGTATGTACGTTGCTCATTTTCTATGTAACTAACCAAAATGGTGTCAGGCAATCTAAGAAGAATGATGTATGAAACTTAAATGAACTTTTAATTACTGTTTGGACTGTTTTCTCCATTAGGAAAAATGCTCATTTCTTCCATATCAAGTATTCAAAATGAATTTGTGTATAAAGTGCTATAAGAAATAAAGCATTCCACTTCCTGTATATAAACAGGATAGACCAAGGAGCTCTGGGATGTGCTTTCTGTATATCACCTAGTAGTGGTTTAGGAGCTCGTGATTGGAAAGACTGCACGGCAGCATGAACAGAGTAAGTGAATTCCACACATCCTGATTTCTAGAGAAAATAAATTCCCTGTAAGTATAGGTCCAGTTTTATACCTGTTCCACTGTTTCCTGCTGCTAAATTCCAGCCTTTGCAGACAGACTCCAAGGTGATTGTGTAGGATCACTGAACCTCAGATACCTGTTTATTAAACTCCCTCCACCCCACCAGAAATAATCACCCAAACTGATGTAATTTAATTCATGACTTTCAGGATTTGACAAGATTATGATGCAATTTTATGTAAAAGAGATGGTGTAATTCTTACTTGTTTGCTAGTGTAGTGGAGACTCTGTGGTCTGTTGGCAGCTGGGACTTGTGGCTATTTTAAGAGCTGACATTGTTGGTGCTGTATAATGTTACTCTGTAGGCAGATAGTTAAGTATTTAATCAAGGTCAGAAGGAAGGGATCATGGCAAAATAAACTGCTCATGTTAGAGCCTTTTTATTTAGACTTGTGCAATATTCTTTTAGGTGAACAAATATTTTTTAAAGCGTATTTTAAATACTGAGCCTTTCCTAAGCGTAATTCGTTTGTGACAATAGTTGTATTTCATTGCAGTGTATTTGTGTGAAGAATTAGGCTGTACAACAGTGGTCGTGGCTCTGCGTTTATATCACTGGTGTCAATGATCTTCTTTCATTTGACTCCTTGTGGAGAAGTTTTTGCATACCTTCTGTGAATGGTTAGCCATATGATTGATGATGATATATGGTCATAATACTGAAATGGGTAGCAAAAGCAGAACCTGTGCCAGTGCATCTGGTTGTCCATCCCTTCATGAGTTTTTCCATTTTTCCTTTTTGCTCTTCCTATTGCAGAGGTGCTGGCTAAGTCCGTGGAAGCTTGGTACCAAATTCACTTTGAATGATAATGTTGTAAAGGACTTTTGGGGAGACCTGTGAGGGCAGTCTGGCAAAGAGGCTTGTAAGGGCAGTGTAGGTGTGGGCCATTAGCAAGGGGAGTCTTGAGCTTTGACAATTGTTTTGTTTCCTTTAATTTAAATATTTATGCAACTTTGAAGTTCAAACAGCTCCAAAGTAGAATGAAATAGCTTGAGACACTTGGATTGGGAAGACATCATCCTGCACATTGAAATGTGGGTTACCTTCAGGTGTGTCCTGAAGAAATGAGAAAATTATCCTAAAATACAAATTCTCTTCTAAAAATCTGTATTGAAAGCATTCCTGTGCCCTCGAGGACTGCCTTCCCAGGACACAGACTTGGCAGCATTTTCTGGATCCGCTGAACTGGTACTTGGATTAACAGCTGAAGTAGGAGGTCACGGTGGAAATACTCTGAATTTACACCTACAAACTGAATGACCAGACAGCCCAATGGTGTTGCAGCTTCAACATGTGCTTCAGGTTTATAAAAATAGATTTAACTTGAGGAGGATTGTGTAATGCTGCATTGTGGAGTGCAAATGGGATTTGGGGATTATATTTTTTTACAAAGGAATGCCATGGTGTCTGTGAAAGCATTTTTGTTTTCCTGCAGGAGATGAGCAAACCAGTTGGAAGAAAATTCAGACGTGTTAGTAGGACGCTTTTCTGTTAAAAGTGCCTACTGGGTTAGCTTTTACTGGAAGAGATTAAAATTGTTCATCCAGGTTCTAAACAGAGTTTATTTATTCAAATTTTAGTCTAAAAACAGCCTGTTATGAGACAGAAATGATGAATAGGGCTATTAGGTAACTTCAGTAAGCCCTGAAAATGGTATGCAGTGCTGCACTGAAGGTGTAGCAACACAGTTTAACAGTGTGATACTAAAGAAAACTTCTTGTCTTTACACCAAAGTGTTCAACACCAGTTAAAGAGCTGGTGTTTTTTCCCCCTGCATTTCATAGGCTCTGGAATGGCTCAATATATGAACAAAGATGTCTTTCATAATAGGGAAGCTGCATGGAAGCGTGCTGTTTGAAGTAGCAGAATTTAATCTTGTTACTAATTTTGACAAGTATTTCTGCAATGTCTGTCATTGCATTCAACACCTTTGTAGTAATACAATCGTGAAGGGCTTTATTTGTCACATGGGTTTACCCTTTGCCAGTAGTGGGGGGGAAGAGAGGTTGCAAAGGGGGAGTGTTTTATGTCTGCTTCACATTTCTTCCCTTCCCCAGTACATTTGTGTATCTTTTCATTTTGTTCATACTTGCTTTTTTTTTATCTCTGTTTCTTATGTTGTGTAGTCTTGTACAAATGGCTAGAAGCAGAACTCCATGGCAAGAGCTCAGATACTGCAGACAAAACCTCAGGTAAAGAGGGATTAAGGACAAAACAATCACCAGGCCTTCTCTATCTCTTTGTTTTCTGTCTTCCAACTCCCCTTGAATCAAATTAAGGATCAGAGTTCAAAACTGAAACCAAAACTCATGGACTTTTTCATTCTTTTACCTAATTTAAATCAGTATCTGGTAATTTTTTTCTGTTTCTTGAAGCTGTCTTGGCAGATGTGCTTCCCCTTTCCAACAAAATGCCACTAGTGGTGTCGGGTGTATTGGTGGCTATACGATATGCTGGATTTTTGTGTGCTTGATAAAGACTGAACAATACCTTGTGTGAGGCTGTATTAAAGGATACTTACCCAGCAATCCTACTAAGCTTAGTTATGCGCATTTGTGAACAAAGAGTACTGGAAGGTCCAGCTTCACCAATTTCTGCTACAAAAACTCAAAGGCTCCTGACACCTCAAGGAAGCATGTTTTGCAGTCTAGGCTTAAATAGCAATGTTAGTGGGGTCCACACAGACATACACCAAGAAAAAGCCAAATCATTTAGATGTATTGATAGGGTACACAACCACTATGGCTTCCTGCTTAAATATGATCCATCAGTTCCTTTACATATTGACATGCAAGAGGTAGGTTAGACCCTGCTCCCTCCCTAACCCCTGCAAAAGCTGCCACGATCTTACAGACAAATCGGATCTTTAAATTTTGGAATGAAAACTGTCTGCCTTGTCCCAGTCCTGTCTTCCATATAATTTTTCTCCTTTGCTCTAAGGTTATGAGAATATGTGGCCACAAACACTACCTTTGGGTTAATACTACTATGAGTTAATACATGGCCACAAATACTACCTTGAACTCCAACTAGCCTGCCATTGCCACCTTGGTGTCCTGGTGAAGCCCAGAAGAAAAGCAGCAGAGAACACTTTCTGTACTACTTAAACTAGCCAGTTCCTGAACCTGACAATTAACAGCTTAGTCGTTCCCCAGCCAAGCCCTGTTATTCCTGTTCCCACTCAAACATTGTATATTGATTCTAATGCAGGGTCATGCATGCAGTTATCCCATAAGCTTAAGGAAGTGCAGTCTGCAGGGAAAGAACATAGCTGGATGTGCTGAACACTTTTAATTAGAAATAGCTATCAAAGAGGCTGTCACCATGAGGTGCATAATTGTGCTCCCAGTACGCTCCTCTAAAGGAACAAAAGATATTTTTACTCCTGTAGTCACAAGCATTCCTCTCCACGTTCCAGAGCTTGGAAGGAGCAACAGATAGCTCACATTCCCTGGACCAGAGGGTATGGCTATGGGTGGAGGATGCCTCTGCCTATTTGGAAAGTATGTTTGTATGCCTCTGTAGCTGTGATAATTAGTTAAAATTTAAATATGATCACCCACATGAAAGCCATAGTGACTGACAACCTCACAACTGTAGCTGCATTTCCCTGGTAATTGTATCCTTCATCCGAAACATGGATCAGGCTTGTTTTTCTAATTTTGAGAAATCTTTTCATTTTGAAATGAAATTAGCACAGTTTTCTTGATCTAGCATCCATCCCCATTTGCTTTTCATCTGAAACTAAATCTCCCTTTAAAAATGAGTGCTTTCAAAGGGAAGGCAGAAGTTGTTTCAAAGCTCTGTTACATAGGCTGTAGTACCCAGCTGAAATGGAACTTGAGTCTGACACTTTCTATGCAATTTTGAAAAGTACTTGAACGACTTTTTATTTTTAATATTCTGAAAGTGAAAGGATTCCATTCAAAGTTTTTTATTTGCCTTTGAGAGCCATCTTCCACAATGAGACATGCTGTTTGTATGAAGGGTGGCCATGCATCAAGTACCGTGTTTCTGTCTGTATTCATAGTACTCTTATCTGGCCATGAATATTTTAGAATACGGATTCAATTTGTGTTTGATACTTGCTTCATTTTTAATGTGCCTTGCTAGTCCTGTTTGGGAAGTTAGCAGGAAAGCACTTAAAAGCACATAGTAGATTTAATGGAAATTCGCTGTTTGCCTAGAATAACAGCTAAATAAATGTTTCTTGCCACATGTGACTCAGCAGTTCACAGCTACCAAGGCTGAGAGCTGATAATATCAGGTACCCTTCAGTCCAGATCCCTTCCCTCATGTTTGCCAAGAAGTTTTTGCTTCCTGTGATTCTCTTCCAGCTGCTTGTCAGTGTGGAGCTGGCTGTCACAGTCCGTATCTCTCATCTCATGGTGAGAGTTGGGCTGTTTCCTGCTAGTTTGGCCAAACGATGGCACTTCACCCTGACATGCAGGCTGCTTTCTGTCATACCCTTTTACTTTTTCTTTCCTAAATTATGGATATCCTCTAAAAGCTTGCCCTGCCTGGCTGCCCAGGAGGCAACTTTGTATGTAGGGTGCCATGTTGCGTCCTTTCAAGCTAATGACCAATTGATCCACTCCAGTGTGCTTTCTTGGCTCTTCTCTTTTGTTTCATGATCACTGATTGAGAAAATTATATTTTCTGTGTGTGTGTGTGTTTTAATTTATATACTTTTAAAAACCACTGGCATAGTAAAATGCAGACCCTGCAGAGACTCTGCAAAGGTGAGTTCTTTGTGCCATTTACTTTTCTGGATAAAATGTATCCATGTTGTCAGCCTACAAGGGCATTTTTACTGCTGGTTTTGGGAAGCTGGGTTTCTTAAAGCAGTGCTAGTGCTTCATTAACAAAAGGTTTTAGCCACGTCTGTTGTCGAAACAACTGGATGGGTATTTTCAGCAGCATACAAATTATTGGTTATTTCCAAAAGCCAACTGAAAGCCTCAATTTTTCATGATTACAGTGGATTATTAGCAAATACTCCTTGTTCTCCTCCACTGGTTCCAGCTGCTGCCAGAGTATTGCCTGTCAAAATGGAGGGAAAATGTGAGAGGAAGGATATTCAATAACAAGAACTGCAAGAAATCAAGGCCTTCCCTGCTCTTACATCTCCAGAGATGGAGATTTTGGTGTAACTTGGAAATAAATACAACTTTCTCTACCGGATAAAGTTGTTAAGGGTTAATTAGTAATTGAGCCACCAAACTAGGGGGGATAGTTTCCCATGGAGAAGCCTTCCAGGACCACTTCCCTAACATCTCTGAGCACTCTGACGTGCTTCCAGAGTCTGCCGGTGCCACTTTAATGCCAGAGGACACGTTAAGGCAAGACAGCAGCTAGCACCGTGCAGCATCTGCCCTCTCTGCTCCACCACGAGCTTAAGCTGTGCTACCAGAACAGATAGGTAACACTGTCTGCACATACACCTCCACCTCTGGGTGCTTGTGGAAGCTATTTAGGAGAAAGCAGGTTTACTCTCCTACTCGATCTAAGCACACGCAGCCACATTCCCTGAAATGCTGCATCTTAGGTGTGCTGAAGGCAGGGCTCTCTTGAGCACACCCAGAGCACAGGGCAAAGCCTCCCTCAGTTTCTGTGGTGCCTGTAAGTGAGCACAGGCATTGTAAACAGTAAACGACGTGATTAATGCGCATTGCTGCTGCAGTCCCTATTACAGTTATGTTCTAATGCCAAGGTGATTAATCATTTAGTTGTTGACTGTCATCACTGGGAGCTATTTTTCAAGAGGAAGGTGTTTTTACAACACCCATACGATATAGGTCAAAAACTGGCCCCCACAGCACCTGTGAAGGGCTCAACCAGTGAACTGCAGCAGTGTTGAGTGCCTCTGAACCACACAAATTACCCAATCAGCATCCACCAGGTTACAGTAATGGTTTGTCACGATAAAGGAAACCTTTAAAGAAATTTGGACTCCAGCAATTACTTGCTGTTAGCGGTGGAGAACTTAATGAAGTCATCCAGATGCTCTTCGAACATTTAATAGAAACATCCAAACAAATTTAGCATCAAATACCTGCCTTTCTGCTGATTCACAGCTGTAAGGTAAACTCTGTCAGATGTGAGAAAGATTGAAGATCTAATTAGGAAGTAACCTCATGCATATTTATTTGATTATGCAAGCCCATTAATTACTGTTTGATAGTAAGAATTAAAGATGTTGCCAGGTATGTTTAAGTGTATACCTGGAGAGAGAATTTTTGCTGGCTTTGCTTGTTGGGATTTTTATTTTGTGGTGGATGACATTATATCTTTGTCTCTAATGCCTCCACACAGAACATCTGGACCAAAATAAGAGGTTGCTCTGCTGTCATGTTCTGCCAGAGTAATGACCTTTGGTGTTGTGTACTTCAGTCTGAGCTTTGTAATGGAGCGTGGAGAAGGTGTTTGTGGAGCTTGTGCTCTGGACTGCCATAGCAGCTAATAGCAAGTCTGGTCCAGCCTGGCAGATGTTATCAGCTAAACCCTGTCATGTCTTTTAATTTGGTCCAGGTTAGCTGATACCTCCAGTTTTCTTTATTTCTGTGATGCATAAGCTTTCGCTGGATTCCTGGTTTGCCTTGAGCAATTCCAGAAGCAGGCTGGATTCCACTGTGAAAGCTCCTCACATAGAATCACAGAATCACTTAGGTTGGAAAAGACCTTTAAAATCACTGAATCCAACTGTTAACCTAACACTGCCAAGTCCACCACTAAACCATGTCCCTGTGTGCCACATCTACACATCTTTTAAATACTTCCAGGGATGGTGACTCAACCACTTCCCTGGGCAGTCTGTTCAAGTGCTAGACAACCCTTTTGGTGAAGAAATGTTTCCTAAAATTCAATCTAAACCTCCACTGGCACAACTTGAGATCATTTCTTCTTGTCCTGTCTCTTCTTACTTCAGAGAAGAGACTAATACCCACCTTGCTACAACCTCCTTTCAGGCAGTAAGGTCTCCCCTGAGCCTCCTTTTCTCCAGGCTAAACACTTGCAATTCTCTTAGGTGCTCCTCATTTTACCATTTCCATTTATTCCTGCCCAGGAAATACGGGTGCAGCATTGCATCATCTCGGACTTTTTCTCCTACCAAGCAGAGAATATTCTTGCAGAAGCTTATTTACTTTTCTCCCCCATGGTTACACACTAAAATCGAGCAAGACTGACGTAGTGCTACAAAAAACTAATGCTGCAATGTGTCTGAATCCTGTGTTAAAAATGAGCTGTTGTATAAGAATACTTGTATGTTTAAAATCTCAGTGATGCCTTGGAAAGGAAAAGATTTAAAACCCTTTCTCTGAATTAATTTGAGAGTGAGTGCTGTTTGAAGGGCTGTTTACCTCTTCTCCACCTGGCTCATGAGCTCACTCAGTGCAGCAGCTCATACAGCAGGGAGACGTGCAGTCCCAGCACAGCTGAGTCATTCATCTCGAGGAATTTCTGCCTGCCTACGCAAGCCCTCGTGGAGGGGAGCTCCAGCACAAGCCTCTGCTAACCCTTCCTAGCCAAGCGGGTGGCTGGTATTGCTGTAAGGAATGCCTGACCTTCACCGCCTCTGCCTCCACCTGCCTCTTGTGCAGTCACTGCTGTGATGGCCCTGGCACTGCAGCCCCTGAGGGACAGCACAGGTTCTGCCCTCTACATTGAACATGTGTTAAGGGATTCCTACAACGAATGGTTTTCATCCCTCCTAAAACTTGGCCTAGTTAATTTTTGCCTTGTGAGCAGCCACTGTGTTTTTCTGTTACCTTTTGTTCCCCACAGTTATCTGCAGATCCTAAGTTCTGCCAGGCAAAGACTGAAGCTCTGCTTTCAGGTATCATTTTGTACAGAAATTTCCTTGTATTAATTCACTCTGAGCCAGACTGCACTTCACAAGGAGCAAAGGGCATGTGCCAAATGGCCTGTGGCCTCAGAAACCTTCGGGTAGCTGCTGAGCTGTGAATCTTGCAACATCACTCAGAGGCTGCTTGCTGCACAAAGGTTGAGTTGACATACGCAATTCAGCAAGCACAAATTGCACTCCTGCAGGCCATGTTACCTTCAGAGGGGGGTTAGTGAGGTTGGTGGCTTGCAGTTTAGCTTTTCTGCAGGAATATTGCCTTTGGAGCTTGCCAAGTGATTATGTTTTCATTCAAAATAACCTCTCATTAAAAACCTTTAATTCATTCATTAATGAAATACATAATGAAATACAGAGGGGTTTTTGTTTGTTTGTTTTTAAGAAAGGAAATCCAATTCTATTTCAGTAACATTTTTTAAAGTATCTTGGTAACATTAAGGCGTTCCAAAAGGAGCCTTTGATTTCAAAGCATGATTTCATGGAAAACACTTCACATTGTGAACTTAAGGCTTTCATCCCATTCGTTTCTCTCAGGTGAGAAAGGAACTGAACAGGAAAGATCCACCTGTAGTCTTTAAAGCAAGGAACCTGAAATTAGTAACCTGAGATACCTGAGAAAAGTGTAGTAGATGGTAATACAATTAATAGATTTTTAAGAACTTCTTGTTTTGATTACTGTGTTGCATGCTGTAGGCTATCCAGTGGTGGAAACTCCATTAACAATATCCCTGTGAAATACATTATTTGTATGCTGATAACTGGATGCATTTCTGCTTGAAGTCTAATTTCAATCTTCTTTGCACTTGCTGGATTCTTTGTGTGAAAAAGTCTGTCCTTGAAATTTGATGTAGAAAAAAGAAATGTTTAATCTTCACCCAGGACTTGGGATATAAAAAAGATCTATAATGATTCCTTGAATAATTTATAGAGCTGAGAGGTGCTCATACCTTTTATTGACCCCAAGACAGTTTCTAACAAACTTGAGGGAAGTGCCTCTTCTAGCGTGTAGGTAAAGCTATCGCTAGGTATTCAAGCTACAGGGGAAGGTGAAGAATTCAGTTAGATATGGGGTCTTCTTCAAGAAAACTCCAGCAGTAATTTTTCTCTTAACAGTAAGTTTCCATGCCATAAATACTAAGCTGGAAGCTGTTCTGTAACTGTAGTAAGATTTTGTGGGAAGGTCAGACTGAAAGCGCATCTTTTCTCTGTTCTCTTTTACAAGAAGTAGTGCATCTGTTGGGAGAGAAAATGCCCATCAGATTTCACAAAAAAAACCCATCCCAACCACGAAGTGAAAGCAGCTGCCCCGGCCCGCTCTCTCTGAAGCCTTACTGCTGTGACAAATCATTCTTTCTTCCTTTGTTGCAGGAGAGAATTTCGACCAGAGTCCCTTAAGAAGAACCTTCAAGTCCAAAGTTTTGGCCCATTATCCTCAGAACATTGAGTGGAACCCCTTTGACCAGGATGCTGTCAATATGGTAGGTAGAGAAACTCTCTTCTTAAGGTGTTTCCTGACAACTTCAACACTCGAGTGGTTCCTGGGTTGTTTGCAACCAGTCCTTGTGATGTGATGAGCAAGGTGTTTCTGCTGGGACTAAGAGCACGCACTAGGCATGCTGGTTGAAAAGCTGTTGTGGAAGAGGTAATATGAAAATACAGAATACTTTCAGGCACAGCAAATGTAAAATGCTGCATTTCTCTCTTCAATTCAAGTTTCATACTGTGTGATGAAGCAGTTCTAGCCACCATCTCAATGACTGGGTGAGAAGAGATGTAGTCACCAGGATACGTATCTGTGGGTGAGAAGGAGACTAACCAAGGAATTTTTACGATACTAATACCCATGTGAAATTTTTGAGTACACAAATCTTGATGCTGTGTACAGCAAGGGAAAGAGGAATCTTTATGCAGAAGCTGGAACTTACCAAAACCCCAGCTTTTGTTGGGTAGCTGGTTTTAATGGCATCTCTGCACCAATACAACTTCTGTACATGTCTTTCCTCTTGGCTAAATTTGATGTATCTGTGTGGCTAAGTCACATGAATAGGGGAGAGAGGAGTAGGGACAGTGGCAGCTGAAAGAACGATGATCCACTGGACTACATCCTAGCTACTTCTCAACAGAATGAACCTCATTGTACAGTGAAGGTGTGAAGTCCAGAGAATCTCCTGGCCCTCACCCAGGAGATAGAGGGACAGGGATCACATAAAACCCACAATAAAATGGCTTTTGCAATGCAAAATGCTTTTGGAACTTCTCTGCAATCATTAAGGTGTAGAAATCTGAAGTTAATTTCAATTTCCACTGATTGACAGCTGGGGATTTCTGTCCTCTGCTTCCAAATGTGCACTGATGGAGATGGTGAGGTATTTGAGCAGGTCTCCACATCACTTTTCTTAAACAGAAAGCATGAAGGACTCAAAATGATGCTTCATCAGCACAGTTCAGATGGTAATAGCTACTAAGGCTATTTGTGCCTTTTAATTCTGCCTTTGAATTGGGAGTGTTCGGAGGAGAAGTGATGTGAGGGGTGTGCAGCAGGAATATGGCAGCAAGAGGTAATAGCTGGAATTGCTGCATTATTTGTCTCTTACGTTACAGATGAAAATGTCTAGTATTCATGAAGTGTGATCATATTATTGGACAAAAATGGAATACTAAAATCAGCAGGAAACCTATTAAAATAAAATAATTGAACTGAGCTGCATTCAGCTGAAATCAAATAGCTGAAGAACATGTCTTTCATTTGCAGTGTGTCTTGGAGGGAAAAAAAAAAAGCAGTTACTAACAGCAGCAGTATTTAATGGTCTTTTAAATCATCTTTTGGAAAACTGCTTTATTGTTTTGATCTGAAACATCATTTAAAGTAATATCCACCTCCACAAAATCCCTTGAGGCAATTATTGGCCTTTCTGATCTTACCTTGCTGCATTAGTTCTGCCTATGTGTTTGCTTTATGTGAGCTTCCAGAAGCAATTTTCCTCAAAGAAGAAAATGCATAAATCCTTGAAGGTTAACTTGTGAGAATTCTGGCCTTGCTGAATGCCTAAGGAATTTCAGTTGCCTTCTGAAGCCATCCTGTCACTTTAAAAATAATCCTTGAAGTCCCAAGAAATCACACTGACTACAAGTCATGTTTTCTCTCCCTTTCAAAGTATATATCAAAGTACAGAGTTCTCTTTAATAGGGAAGTATTTCTTTCCACCCCACACTGCTTTTTGTGATTATCCCTGCCTAATGTCACGTACTGTCTTCTGTAGCCACTCTGAAGTAATGTGTTGTACCAAACTTAAGTTCTCAGGAGAGAGCAAAGTGAATTTTTTAGGAAATAAACCTCCTATTTTAGCTGTATGGTTTGTCAAGGTATATAAATCTCTGACTGTATTTCTGAAGTCCGAGGAAGCATTTTCTGTTTAACATCTCATGTACTGAAATAAAAGAATTAAAGGTTCCTTGGTGTAATTTGAAAGAGCAGGCTTACAGACGAAAGCATCTTTCACTCCACCCTCTCACCCATGGTGCAGTTTGGGTATGGAGCTGGCTGCTGTGGCGTATTGTAAACATGAAAAATATACAGGGACTTAAAAAGTGAAATAGAGGATCTAATAGAGAAGAGGTGAACCAATGCTACTGGGCAGTGGGTCCAGAGGGAGCCTTTGGTTCAGAAATATCTGCAATGGATGATGGCTGGGAGGAGGAAGGAGGGAGGGATTACAGTTTGTGTTTCTCCTGACTCTACATTTAGGGAAAGGGCATCTCCTACTCATCACTTCTAAAAATGGGATATGGGTTAACTGGTATCTTTTTGTCTGACTTTGTGAAGCTTCCTTTTGTTTTTGCAGACCCATCTTGAGTATAAGCCTTATTGCAAGTATGATTTATTCCACCTTTTTCTGCTGATGGATATGTTTAAATATAAATAGTAAAATGCTCTGAGAACCAAAATCCTTTCCTTTAATCAGTAATCTTGGATAGTTTTCTGTCATTATACAAAGGTGCAATAAAGGTGGGTGACTTTCTGTGACTGCCTTCTCAGTCAACTTCACCAGCAGGCAAAGCTTTTCAACCCTCTTAGCGTGCCCCATGCCTGCTCTTCCCCAACACTGTCCAGTGGCACATGTGACAGAGACGAGATGAGAAGTGATTGATGTCCAGGGCACTAAGATGAAAGTTTTCATGCGTTAACTGCGAATTTGAAGCTTTCTGTATTGCTGGAAAGAGAGCACAGGGCCTTGCTTTTGATCTTAGCTTCTTAAGTGACTCTTGGTCATTCTTCCCTTCCCATCTTCTTTCTTTCTTTGCCTTTCCCTTTGTCCTCCTGTAGGTCTAACAACAGCCTGTGCCAGGGTTTGCAGCAGGGTGTTAAAATGTTGATAGTCTGTATATGCGGCGCTGTGGCTGAAATGTAATAGGTGGGTGTCCCTTTGTGTGTGTATGCACAGTGTATAAAGCACAAAGGAATAATAATTAAGACTTGGAGGAAATTTATTTAAAACAGCTTTCTGAAACACTCTCAGCAGGTCTGATTTTCCCTGATGCCTGTCTGTTCTTGATTGTATCATTATGTACAATTCCCTTATCCGGGTATTTTTCTGTAAAAAAAGGAAAGACAGTCTTTGATAGCGTTGAGATTAAAACCTGTGATTTCAGTCTGATTGGATTTGATAAAGCTATAGCTGCAGTTAAATGCCTACATTCTAGAAATATATTTTTGTTAAACAAGCTTGCCAAAAAAAGAGATTTAAATATTTTCTTATGCAGAATAAATTAAAATAAAGTCTGAAACAAGGATTTTTTACTACTTCTTTATTTGAGAAGTCTTAACCATGGCACTGCTGTTAATGCCTCAATAAAAACAATAAACCTTTTCAATGAAAATGTGGCTGCTCTTCAGAAATGGTTCATAGAATCATAGAATAGTTATGGTTGGAAAGGACCTTAAGATCATCAAGTTCCAACCCCCCTGCCATGGGCAGGGACATCTCACACTAAACCATATCACCCAAGACTTCATCCAACCTGGCCTTGAACACTGCCAGGGATGGAGAATTCACAACCTCCCTGGGCAATCCATTCCAGTGCCTCACCACCCTAACAAAAAAAAATTTCTTCCTTATATCCAATCTAAACTTCCCTGTTTAAGTTTTAACCCGTTACCCCTTGTCCTAGCGCTACAGTCCCTGATGAAGAGTCCCTCTCCAGCATCCCTATAGCCCCCCTTCAGATACTGGAAGGCTGCTAGGAGGTCTCCACGGAGCCTTCTCTTCTCCAGGCTGAGCAGCCCCAACTTTCTCAGCCTGTCTTCATACAGGAGGTGCTCCAGTCCCCTGATCATCCTCGCGGCCCTCCTCTGGACTTGTTCCAACAGTTCCATGTCCTTTTTATGTTAAGGACACCAGAACTGCACACAATACTCCAGGTGAGGTCTCAGAGAGCAGAGCAGAGGGGCAGGATCACCTCCTTCAACCTGCTGGTCACGCTCCTTTTGATGCAGCACAGGATACGGTTGGCTTTCTGGGCTGCGAGCACACACTAAAGCCGACTCATGCTCAGGTTCTCATTGACCAACAGCCCCAAGTCCTTCTCTGCAGGGCTGCTCTGAATCTCTTCTCTGCCCAACCTGTAGCTGTGCCTGGGATTGCTCCGACCCAGGTGTAGGACCTTGCACTTGGCATGGTTAAACTTCACAAGGTTGGCATCAGCCCACCTCACAAGCGTGTCAAGGTCCCTCTGGATGGCATTCCTTCCCTCCAGCGACTCAACTGAACCACACAGCTTGGTGCACAGCTGCAATTCCATGCTATATGTAAGCAAAGACCATCAACTGAATTAAATTCTACCAACTCCAAGCTACTTATTTCCCTATACATTACCTTTTAGAACAATGAATGCGAGCTACCTCAGATAACTTAGAGGCTTGCTATATGTTGTGAAGGGAGCCTGAAGTGCCTAAATCCCAGCTGGGTTGGTAGCAGCTTTATCAGGCTGTCAGATGGTCTGTGCAAGGTGCACTGGTGAAGTTCAGGGTAGGATGTGCCTGAAAATGTATAATTATTTCTCTCGATCTCTTCCACCATCAGAATCATTTACTTCTGGTAAAGGTGAGACATTAGGGGATGCACTCAGTCATGGGTAGGTTCACATCCCTTGGGAAAGCTGGCTTCTAATGTTGCCTTTTGGAACAGGAGGAACACTTCGAAAGCTTTCTTTCAAAAAGAAAGCTCTTTCCTTTTATTTCTTTAGATAGAAGGTACAAAGGAAGCTTTAGTTCCTAGTTTATAAACATACTGATTTAGCTAGAACATAAAGAGTTTCATGCTGACGCACATTCAAACAAGTTTGCTGCATGTTTGTTGTTTAGTATTATGTGGCTGATAGAATTCCTGAGTAATGCCTGGAAAAATGCCTCAAGTTATCACTAAGGCTGTATTTCAGGAAAAAAAAACACAGTGTAGCAGAATCGCTGCAAAAGATTTTGCTGAGTGGTAAATAAAAACCAAGGCTTTCATAGATTTTTGGGTGTTTCCGCATACACACACCTCATCTAAGCTTTTTTTTTTGCATTTAAGGAAGAAAGTCAAGGTAGTATCTGTCAGGCAAATGTTGGGTGTTTTGGGGTTCATTTCTTTCAAGAAAATTAGGGAAGATGAAAGAATTTCAAGAAGTCTGTGTAATTTGAATTCAGTGGTATAAGATACTTTCTCGGCTCTCTGATTTGAGGGAACTGTGAGCACAACATACGCAAATAAAAACAAAACTGGATGCTTTCTATGATGCTTAAGTAAATAAGATAAAGACTATCCAGCAGTGAAAAGAATTTCACAAAGTAATGAAAATTAGTTGTAATGACTTAATAGATGGGTCATTTTGGAAGATGTTTTCCTTTCTTCAGTCGTGTCTACCTCTTCTTTTAAGTAGCATCAGTTTTAGGCTGTTTGTTGTTGGGCTCCTTTACAGAGGAGTTATATTTCATGATGCATGGCTTTTATGGTAGATAAGAACATGGCTGTAAAGCAAAAATAATGAAATAAAATTGTAGCTTTGATAATTGCATTTATTCCTTTTCTCTTTTCTTAGCTGTGTATGCCCAAAGGGTTGTCTTTCAGGACACAGGCAGACAACAGAGATCCACAGCTCCATTCGTTCATCATCACCAGAGAAGATGGCTCTCGTACGTATGGGTTTGTGCTCACGTTCTATGAGGAGGTCACAAGCAAGCAGATCTGCACAGCCATGCAAACACTCTACCAGATGCACAATGCAGAGCAATACAGCAGTGTCTGCGCCTCTTCCTCATGCAGCATGGACTCCCTGGCCAGCAGCATCGACGAGGGCGATGCCACGTCTCTCACCAAGCTCCAGCGGTACAATTCCTATGACATCAGCAGAGACACACTGTACGTCTCCAAATGCATTTGCCTCATCACCCCTCTGCCCTTCATGCAAGCCTGCAAGAAGTTCCTGATACAGCTCTATAAGGCAGTGACATCCCAGCAGCCACCTCCTCTGCCCCTGGAGAGCTACATCCACAACATCCTCTACGAGGTGCCCCTGCCACCCCCGGGGAGGTCACTGAAGTTTTATGGGGTTTACGAGCCCATCATTTGCCAGAGACCTGGGCCCAACGAGCTACCGCTCTCTGACTACCCACTGCGGGAGGTCTTCGAGCTGCTGGGCCTGGAGAACCTGGTCCAGGTTTTCACCTGCGTTCTTCTGGAGATGCAGATCCTTCTGTACTCACAAGGTGGGCACTTGTCTGGTGGTGCATGTTGGGTCTGTTCTCTGGGCAGGTATGGCCACAGGATCTAATATAAAGCTGTTGATTTTTCAGTGGATTTGTGAAAAAAAATGTGAGAGAAATGAGTCTGTCCTAATGAAAGCACTAAATAATTGTTTTCTGCAGGCAGTCTAGGTGCTGCTTGTTTAATTATGCATTGTATTTATCACTTGTGACAGCTAGCAATAGAATTCACTTAATTATTATCCTTACATTGTACTTAATCGTGCTGCAAGACAGCATGAAACTAATCATATCTTCTGCAAAAATACCAGCAGAAAGTGTCTTTCTTTTTCAAATTTCAATAGCAAACTGAAGATTGGTGAGATTTCCTCTCTCCTGCATGATGGATGTGTTGTGGTTAAAGCACTGAGAGTTGGATGTCCATGTTGAAGTATGCCAGCAAGCTTTTGAAAATCTGGCCTGTACCTTTTCTCTCCTGGTTGTGTCTTTCTGCAAAGAATGACGAATTTTGGGAATCCTGACTTGGTGCTGGGCATGCTCTGGGGTTTTACAACCCTGTTACTGTTTCCTGTGTGTTGTTGGTTACTGTGAGTCTGGCCCTGGTGATATTTGGGTACGAAAAGGAATGTGCTGCAAACGCAATGCACCAAAGTGCCTGAACAAGTCAAGTTCAAGAGTTGCTGACTTTCAAGGGGTTGTCCAGACTTTCTGGAGGTTCCTCTAAGTCTCACTTGGATTCCTGTCCCTATTATGTCAGTTCCCAAATGGCTTCGGTTATGCTGACCCTAAATTAGTAAAATATGGCTGAGGGAAAAAGTGGTTTCATCAGACTAGAATGAACGTGAAGCTGGGAGGTGCAGATAACTTCTAACAAAAAAAAGGAAGAGATGAAAACCTAGACTTCTGAAAAGATGTGGTTCAAGCAGCAGACAGCTCGAAGTGGGGAGGAGAGAGGAGGTGGGAAGTCACCTAAAATGAGTATGGGTAATGAGCCTTCAGGCTACAAAACTGAATGCTTGAGTTTGTCATAGAAAAGGTCAGTAAGTGTATAATAGTGATACTAATGAGTAAATGACTGAGAATGGGGAAAGATGTTCAGGGAGGTGGAAGGAGGTTAGTTCTTCAACAAATGACTGAATTCAAAGGATTGGTAGTTCTTTGCAGAGCACTTGTCCACATGAACTCCAGGGGTTTGCTTTCAAGAACTGAAAATGAAGGGTTTTATCTGCTCTCAGTTTGAAGTGCAGGCAGAAATCCTGCTGTTAGTTTTGATTAGGCTGCTTTCCCCCTCCTTTCTGCTTCTGTGTGCGTGTGCTTATCCCTTTCTTCCTCACTTTGAATCGTGCTGTCTTTGCCACTTCACACCAGGGTTCAATATTAAGCAGCAACACCACTGAAATACCTCCCCATCCCTGCTCATCATTCCCACTCTGGTCCCTGCTTATGGACTCACTGAAAAATGAGATTCTTCTTTTTTTTTTGTTGTTTTTTTTTTTTTTTGAATTTTACTGTAAACTAGTAGCATTAGGAAAAATCTGCTTTTCAGATTACATTTTAGTTGTATTTTCTGCAGCTGGAGAGCAACCTGCATATGCATTACTTTGTAATAGTCCCTAAGACAGATACAAAATGTCTACTAAATAATTTTTATTCCATTTTCAGTGCCACCAGACATTAGATAAGTGTTTTTCTTCCAATTACTGGCTATTATTTAAGGGTTTGTTTTCACTGTGGGTTTCTTTGCAAAGAAAAATGAGATAGTGAGAATTAATCCTCTCCACCCTCTAAAATTTAGATTTCTTTGTTTTTCTCCTCTCCCTCTATTATTGGTGAATCTAGGTATGTCCTTGGCATGGCCTTTACTTCCTGATCTAACATAGACACAGATTGATGGTGCGTGGGGAAAAGGATACAGTCGTACTAGGGAAATTCTGTGATTATGTAAATAGCATCGTAATGCTGGTTCCCAGAGGTGAGGAATGTGGAGTGGAAGTCAAGTGCAAAGCCTCAGTTTTGGCACATCCTAATAGCTGCATGCTTGGCTAATTGTGCATTGTGGTTTCTTTCAAATGTCAGTCTTGCAATTCCAGAGAAAGAAAACAAAGCAGCTCTTTCCCTATGTGAGATACAACCAGCCTAGATACTACTGAAGTCTTCTCTCTAAGCTCAGGGGCAAATTGTTTCTTAACTCCCAAGCTCTTCCAAGGCAAAAGATGAAAAGTTTGGGGCTTATCTTTTATTCCATAATAACGAATGAAAGAGTGATTTTGCAAATGCATCCTTCCTCCCCTTTCTGCTTGAAAGACTGTTTCCCATGGCCTGGCCTTGCTGCAATCTTCCCAAACTCAACAAGAGATTAGTAGGAGATGTTCCTGTGTCCACAGGGTGCAATTTCAAGCAAGCCAGCATTATTCACTCAAAGGCAGAATTCACTGAAATGCTGCAATACTCAAGGAATCGGAGCACTGGGCCAAAACCTACTTCAGTTCACCAAACTCTTTCAGTGAGACAGCTGCTAGTAACATGTATGGGAAATGTAAGCTGAATTTGTTGAGGTTCTCCTAGCCCTGTCACAAGGAAAGTTTTCATTCAAGCTTGACAAAATAAATTGTATTCCTTTTAAAAAATTAAGACTTATTTTAGGAAGTTGAGTGAAAATACAAATTGTTGCACAGCCCTGATCACACAATGAGCCTGCTGGCTGTTCACTGAGAACCTTCAACTTCTCACTAAGCAGCTGTCTGCTAAAGGTAGATTACATTTGCAGCCAAGAAGGAGCTGTGGGGACGTGAAAGCTGCAAACAATGGGAACAACTGGTCAAACAGCTTTGGTTCCAAACTTTATAGGCAAGCGTGAGAGTGGGTTGCCTGCGGGAAGGATGGTGGTCAAGTGGAGTGATGTTGGTGATAACAGCAGCAAAGTGCTGGCAGAAGGGTTGCACGGAGACTGTACTGGCTTTTCTAGGGTGGTTTTCCTCTAGTGAACTAGGAGTCAGTGATGAAAGCATTTATTTTTAACCCTGTAGTTGAGACATAATGTTTCCAGCAGCCTGAACAAGAAAATCTAACTAAATGAAGAGGTGAAGGTGTTGCGTGACTTTACTCAGTTTGCGCTTGACGCGTTCCCAGCGTGATATGAGAGTCTGGTACAGCTCTGCAGGGAACAGGACCTGTAGCTGTTTATACCATGACTGCTGTAGTCAACTTTGATTATCGAGTTGTTCTGTTCATGGTGTTTTACAGGGGAGTGGTATCCCCTCATTTAGGAAAATGCAGGGGTGGAAGTGGACTAACAACTTTGCAGCTGTGGTGGTTAAGCAGAGGGGTGGAGAGATTGACATAAAAGAATGATGAGCTCATTTTTGAACTCATTTCTAAGTTGCTTCATTCCCAAATGTTTTGGACTACAGGCAACTATCTTAATCCTCAATTTCTCTCAGGTCTATAGTTTAAGCTCCAAAGCAGCTTGCTGCTACAGGGCTCTCACTGGCTTTACAGGCCACAGTTTGGGAACTGTTGGTGTGTGGATAATTGTGTCCTTCTGGGGCAAAAGCCAGTATGACCAAAGCATTTCAGTCTAAAGCTGTGACACATCTGTGCAGCTTAAGAACAGCAAGCACTACTGTGGCAGCGTTAGGGCAAAACACAGAACAAGGCAAGGATAGCTGGGTAACAGGCAGAGACCTGTGCTCCTGCCTAAACAGCAAGACTGAAAAGACAAGCCCTTACTGTTCATGAAGACAGCATGGACTTCAAAGGAATTAATCAAAATCACTGTTGGTGGGTAAATGTAATAGACTGCTCTAAGCATCACTTTGGCCAGCAAAGGTGATGCAGAAAGCTGTACCTGAAAGCCCTAGAAGGAGAACGCCTTTGGATTCAGGTTATATCTTCCTGCATATAGTGAATGCTTTTAAGTTTAAATAGGACCAAATTGTACCTTTGGAGCTTTGAAAACCAAGGGGAGGGATTAGATATTTGTCCTTCATAATTCTTCAGGTTGCAGTCTTTGCAGTACTCTTGCAAGTGCCCTTTATTTGATTCAGAGCACAGCTCTCCTGTGTGACCATGGAGGTGTAAGGGTATTGTGAATGTCCAAACTTCCAGCAATGTCCGCTCTGTGGTAGCTGCTTCCCAAGAATCAATAACAAAACACTGGCATGATACATCTGCTGGAGAGGGATGAATTAAACTATGAGCTCTGCAGAAACCTTGGCAATCCATTTCGCATGTCTGCATTTCTAGGGATTTAAACATGAGAGGGAATGCGTGGATGAGACAAAGATAAACTTCTTAGAGCTTAGGCTGTTTCTACTCATTATAATTTTGAGCATTTCCCAAGTTGTTTTTCAAAGGGTTTGAGTAATTGCTCCTCAAAATTTATTTTTTTTTTTCACTCTTAGCAATTATAATACAAATGATTGCATATAGAGAGTCATTGCCTTGAAAAAGGTAGTGCTTGAAAAGTCTTTTTTATGAAGTCTGTTTTGGGGGAGATTTTTTAAACAAATACATCCATGATGTACTTGCTTTTTAAAATGTTTTACACCAAATAGTTACATAGAAAACCTTTTCTCTTCTGCTCCCTACTTACCATGGTTGCACTCCACACTAGTATTAATTAAAAAACAGTGGAAAGCTGTTGGAGAGAGCAACTTACACAGCAATAAAATGCTGTGAAAGAGACCTGGGTTTAGGCCCTTAGCAGCACCACGGTCAGAGGAGACTGCCGTGTGTGTTCTGCTGGAAAGGAGACAAGTAGTTGGATAGAATAATCAAATCGACTCTTCATTTTTAGCTTAGGTGAAAAGACAAAAACATTTTTTAGTTAAAAGTTGCTCAATTTTATTAGCTGAGGTCAGTATGGCCTGAAAAGCCAAGTTTTTAATGCATCTGGAAACAAGAAGAAGGAGCTAGTACAGGTCTATACCACAACCCTGCTCCTGTTCATATTCACACTGAACTTTAGGGAAAGATTGGGCAACTGCTTTTAACACTAAGCACACACACACTCCACCACCTCTCCACTTTTCTAAGTGGAGTCTGTGCCATCCACGCCACCTTGCTGCCCTGGTGCAGAGCAAGGGGCTCCCTGTGTCATCAGGGGCATCTTCACATGTCCTGCTGCCCCCTTGCCAGCTTTGTCACAGACTTTTGCCCTGCTCTCGGAGGCTTAACCATGCTGGTAATAGGAGCTAATTCAAGTTTTCCTGTGAATTAATTCTTAAGGTGGCTCTTAATCATAAGCTAATTTATGCTGAATCACTGATGGCAAGCTGTGACATGGATAAATGGAAATTTATTGAAGTGGAAGTGATTTTTTCCCATTAAGCATTTGCCAGCATGGGAAAATGAGAAGAATTGGCCTCAGTGAATAGTGGCCTCAGGATGTTCCCCTTGAGGCAGAGCTGACCCCCAGTCTCAGAGGGTAATTCTTAGTTCAGGCAATTAGATGCAGTCTCATCTTGATCATCGTGTATAAGAAAATATGTATTTTCAGATTTACATAAATTGCTGCTCTGCTTTTATCTTGTAACTCACGTGCTATGTCACCCATGGATAAATCTACTCATCCATCAGGGATAAAGGGCATTTAGATGCCATGAGTTGTTTCTTCAGGATGGTCTGCTGGTTACAACCCTATGTCACTGACCTGTACAAGCATCCTGAATGCAGCACTGGTGCAAGGTGCTTTCTATGGAGAATCCCTGGCAGTGTTCAAGGCCATGTTGGACAGAGCCTTGGGCGACATCGTCTAGGGTGAGGTGTCCCTGCCAGTGGCAGGGGGGTTGGATCTCAATGATCTTAAGGTCTTTTCCAACCCCAACCATTCTATGATTCTGTGACCAACCTTTCCTGAAGTCTTTTTGTGCATTTCATCTGAATATCTCTTGAAAATCACCTGGTCTGGCTGGTCAGTCATCACAGCTGCCAGTATACAAACCAGATGAAAGATGGAAGCTTCCAGGGCACTTTGAAGTCTGCAACACTTTATATGCATTGATGCTGTGGAGCTATTGAGACCTGATTTGAAAACCTTTGCTTTCATAAACTATTTTTGTCTCAGATGTGAATTTCAGATTCCCCTTTTCATCTTCATTATGCTATATATAAACATTACAGTTCTGAAGTTGACAAGCTCCTAGACAGGCTTCACTGTGTGCCATTCCTGACTCGCACTCAGAGCTCAAAGCAGAATATTACCTTTTATTTTCCCTTTTTTCTGATATACCTGGTTCAGCTAATCCATACTTGTTACAAAAAGTAGCAGTTCAACAGATACTGCTTATAATACTTCGACTGTAAAGGTAGCATGTGGAAAAACTTATAAATCAAAAGAATGTTTTAAAGCCAGTTCGGATGTTTCCCTCTAAAGAATTAGCTCTTTCTCATTAAGGTTCATTGGTTTATATTGTTTTCTCTGTTGTTGGCTTTGTTTTGTTTAAAATGATTGCTTAGAATTGTTTTCTTCCTTTTGATAAGGGAAGAAAAATTATTCTTTGGGATCTGATTATCATCTTTCAGGATGCGTATTTAAATACATGGCTTTGCATGTATTTGTAGGTGTACTTCATGCATGTTCAAAAAGCAGTAGAGGAAATGAAGCGGTGTCCAGGTAACCCATCTTTTCAAATGCTTCCAAGTGCTTTCAAATTGAATGTAAAGCAGGACTTAAAAGGGAAAAGAAAGAGGAAGCATGGTCTATTTTTAAAGCATTGTACCAGATTTAGAAGATCCAAGCTGAGACTCCAGCTCTTTAGCAGCTTTCTACCTTACGTTTGGTAGGTTACTGGAAAAGACAGCTGGAAAACTGCCAAATTGTTTTTTATCAGGAAGGCTAGGTGTATTGAAACTGTGATCAGTGTACTGATCACAGCAAGAATGCTGTTTCTGGTTTGAATGAGCACGTGTGTGCTCTTATACTCACAAATTCCATGGTTGGGCCTTTGCTGAGAATGTCCCAGGTGAAATTCTCTTTTGTTTGATTATGATCAAAGATTCCAACCTGTTTTGGAGGTAGCACTTGAATGAGGGAGGTCTCAGCTGTTCTGGGCAGGGTCATCCCTTTCCTCTCTTAAAGAAACTTGGTTAAACTTTGCTGCAGCATGGTAAGGATTTTGAGATATCAGATTCCTTTGTACTAGGAAAAGTAATTTTCATGTTGAGCTTTGTGAATTGCTTAAGATCTTAGAGCTTCTATCCCAAATCTGTAAAATGAAAAGAGAAGGATTATTTTGTCTTGTTTTCTCAGTCACTGCCTGTGTTTGGACTTTAAGCTCTTCGGGGTAGATATTTCTGCATGCACAGTATCTATTGTAATACTGTACTGATTGGTTATTGTCCTATTATTGTATTATGGAGAATCAGCATCAAGCCCAATATGTGTCAAATTTTGCCCTCTTTCAGAGTTACATTTGTAGTGAATTGGTGTTCAGAATTGATGTTCAAATGCCAAAACCATATCCATCTCCATGCTCATGCAGCAGAACTGCCGACTCGAGGTGGAGCGGATCCCTGCTGCAGTTATTTGTCCTGCGCAAGAAGTGAGATGCAGGGACTTGGCCAAGGGCCCCTGGCAGATGCTGCCAGAAAAAGGGGTTGGATCCAGACTCCTTGAACTCAACTCTTTTGCCTTCTTCTTCAATTAGGGGGAAGGTTAAGTATGAGAGACAGACCTGTGCCGAATCCTGCTAAGCAGCTGGTAGGAGGTGGCAGTTGCAATAGGAGCCATAGGGGCCACTTTGTCCTGGGATTATCCTCCTTGAGCAGTTTCTCTTGGGAAATGTCCTGTGTACAAATCAGAGATTGGACCCTGAACACAAAGAAACATAGAACTGTAGAGTCATTCAGGTTGGAAAAGATCATAAAGATCATCAAATCCAGCCATTAACCCAGCACTGCCAAGTCCACCACCTTGCTAAGTGCCACATCTACACATCTTTTAGATACCTCATGGGTAGTCACTCCACCACTTCCTTGGGCAGCCTGTTCCAATGCTTGACAACCCTTTCAGTGAAGAATGTTTTACCAATATTCAATCTAAACCTCCCCTGGCACAACATAAGGCCATTTCCTCTCATCCTTCAAGCCATTGCAGAGAGCAATAAGGTCTCACCAGAGCCTCCTTTTCTCCAGGCTAAACAACCCCAGTTCTCTCAGCTGCTTCTCATAAGACTTGTTCTCTAGACCCTTCACCAGCTTCATTGTGCTTCTCTGGACACACTCCACACCTCAATGCTTTTCTTGTAGTGAGGGGCCCAAAACTCACCAGTACCCAGTACAGGGGGATGATCACTACCCTGGCTCTGCTGGCTACACTATTTCTGATACAGGCCAGGATGCCGTTGGCCTTCTTGGCCACCTGAGCACACTCATGTTCAACTGGCTATTGACCAACACACCCAGGTCCTTTCCCATCAGGCAGCTTTCCAGCCACTCTTCACCAAGCCCTTAGCAAGCGCTGTAGCAGCTGTAGCTACTATCTGTAGCAGTATTATTTCAGGCTATATAGCTCAGAACAGACTTTGAAATGGTCTCATGGATACCAAGACATGCTACTTTCTATATTTGGTGTTTTTTGTTTTAAACCTCTAAAGCTTTCAGAGTTACGAAAGGTTATTAGGTGCTTAAGGGGTTCACCAGTAGTATTGTTTCAGTTTGTATAGGTGCTCCTCAGCAAGACAGCACATGGACCTGTGTAATTATAGACCATTGCACAAGGAGGGATTCATAAATGGCTGATCTGTAGTTGGGAATGGCTTTGAGGTGTAACCTTGAGACTGACTTGTGCGCATGAAAATCATTTTGAAGATTGAGTGACTAGCTATTAGTAAGACAAGATGAAAAATGGTTTTGCCCACCTGGCTGACCTCCGCAGATCGAGGCTGGTTTTCCACAAAGAGGTGCTACGAGGAAGGAGAATGGGTTATGCAATTTGTTGTTTTAATTTGCATATTTATTCAAGTTCATCTTGCCAGTGACCTCCTAATAGCTGAGCTATGTCAGATGGCAGTACTGTTGCGGATGTCTGCCAGGGCATCAGGCTGGCTTGTTCAGGAAATGGAAAGGGCCAGGCTGGGTTCCTATGCAGGCAAAAGCAGACAGCGGGGCTATAGGAAAAAAGCAGCCTTAGCAGACTCAAGACCAGGTTCATACATATACCTTTAATTTTATGGAGTGAGGCAGAGGGGCTAGAAGAGATGGGCAACAACCCAACCGTTACCAAGGATCCGGGTCTGGGCTTGGTGAGAGTAAAAAACCCTTTGCTCAATGAGACTTGCCGGGCACTGACGAGAACTTGAGAACTGGTTTAGGATGCAGCCATAGAAGAGACATCCCTTCTGCTGCTTTTGGTGGTTACTGATGGTGTACCGTGCACTGGAGCTGCAAATAGTAAAAAGAAGCTTTCACAGGTAGCAGAGACCCAGGACAGGAATTGGAACTGACACCCGGTCTTCTCTGTGCCATGCACCTTGTGTAAGTTCAAGGACACTTACACAAACTTATGCTTTGGTGTTCCTATCTTTAACCAACACTGTTAAATGAGGTGTGCTGCTGCTTCATGGCAAGTTAAGATTCTTAAGGAACTGGGGTTTAAGTACCTCCATGTTCTTAGAAATTTGGGGGGGGGGTGTTATTAAGGCAGAAGCTGCTGTAATGGGGAGTAAGAAAATCATCTGGTTTCAGATTCACCTGCAGCTTACAAGAGCCAGGGCCCTTTACGTGTTTCCTGATGGATTGCCTGCAGTTTACTATTCACTGTAAAGATGCCCTTCTCTTTAATACCAACATGTGATTTATTTATTTATTTAAAGGAAAACAGAGAAACAAAACCCAAAGTGCTCTCAAATCTAGATTCCCTCATATTAACAAACAGGTTGTGGTATTGCATCATGCCAGCTGGGTAGTTGGAAAATAATTTACTCATATCCAAATATTCTTGCAGCTCAGCTGGATCAAATTAAGTTTTAATTTAAAAAGTAAAGCATGAAATGTTTATTTGAGCCAAACATTGCAAAGCAGTGAACTAGTGGATTAAATACAGATTTGGGGAAACAATACAGTGTAAATATGGTAGCTATACAGAATATTTTTGACAACTAAATTTCTGCTAGGCTTCTGTTTGGGTTTTATTTACAAGCGGTGCTTTTAAATACTTAGGGACTGTAAACTTCTGCTGGTATGTGGCCAAGGCAAATCTGAAACTTAGTAGTAGCAAGTGGAGCAGAAGCAGGCAGACAGGAGCAAGAGAGAAACCACAATGTTTCCTTCAAGTTCACTTCTTTCTTCTCTCTTTTCCTTATAAAAATACATGCTTTTTATAGAATTAGAGTATTATTATCCTGTACTATAGTGAGAACTTTTGGTATGCTTTTAATAAATGAATCTAATGACATAATAGATCCAGATAAGATATGAATATTTATGCTCAGCAGTTTCTTCCTGGGGGTAATAATGAGTTTTGACAAATAGTGTGTAAGGGTTTTAAGTACTGTCTTATTTTCACACATCTTACCACATAAACATGGTTTCTGTTTTGTTTTCTCACTGATGTCCTTGCCAAGCTGATTTCAAAAGTGAAACACAAAGATAACTCAATGTCTGTCTTTCCCTCTCTCCCTCCCTGTCTAGATTATCAGCGGCTGATGACGGTGGCAGAGGGGATCACAACGCTGTTGTTCCCATTTCAGTGGCAGCATGTGTATGTCCCCATCCTTCCTGCCTCTCTCCTGCATTTTCTGGACGCTCCTGTTCCCTATCTGATGGGGCTGCAGTCCAAGGAGGGAACCGACCGCTCCAAGCTGGAGCTGCCTCAGGAGGTCAGTCTCCACCTTTGGGGATGCAATCTTGGAATGCATTGTTAATATCTGCATGTATGCCTGCTGGAAAATGCCATGCCTGGTCTTAGGAACCTTCTCTGGCACTGTGAAGGCTGTTTGCCAGCCGGAGCGAGACAGTAGGGGAAGTCTCCACGGCCCTTCTCAGTGCATTCCTGAATTTAATGAGTACCACTAAGTATACTGACTTTTGAATGTTCTCCTGCTTCTTATTATGACACTGAAAGTTTCTATGTTTTCCCTAGATCGCATGCTTCATCAGGTTTTGTTGCTCTTTGTCACTGTCATAGTCCTGTTGACAGTGGGCTACAGAGCCTTTCATTCAGGGATGGTCTTCATGAATCTGGATCTCAGGTGCAGTTGCTAGATCATAGAATCATAGAATAGTTAGGGTTGGAAAGGACCTTAAGATCATCTAGTTTCAACCCTCCTGCCATGGGCAGGGACACCTTACACCAAACCATGCCACCCAAGGCTTCGGCCAGCCTGGCCTTGAACACTGCCAGGGATGGAGCATTTACAACCTCCCTGGGCAACCCATTCCAGTGCCTCACCACCCTAACAAAAAAGAATTTCTTCCTTATACCCAATCTAAACTTCCCCTGTTTAAGTTTGAACCCGTTACCCCTTGTCCTGTCACTACAGTCCCTAATGAAGAGTCCAATGGCATAAACCTGTCCCCCTGTTGCTGATGAGAAGTATCACCCTGTCCTGCCAGCCTCGTCCCACCCTTGCATGAGCACACAAGTTCCTGGCTGGGTTGAGGTTCATTACAAACAAGCCAGATCTGCATTAATTCCATGCCTGTGAACCACCTATAGGCATACATGCATACCTACTTCTGTAATACTGACTCAATCCAAGGGTGGTCTTTTGAAGATCTTCTGTCCTCCCATGCAGTGGGAAGTGAAAACTTTGCCTGGTCTATCACTTTTTCCACAGAGTTAAAAAGGATGGAAAGGTTGTCCTCCTAATCTAGGTGTTCAGATCACTGGTGGTAGAGGGAAATGGAGATCCTTCTCCTCAAAATTTCACCAAGATGATTAAAACCGCTTCACATTTTAACCTGGCCACTGATCACTCTCCATAGTGCAAAGTCTTTGCAATATGGCTAGCCTGTCTGCATTTGAGATAGTGACTGGACCCATCTCTAGACCATGCTATGCATTTTAACTTGGGCTTGCATGGCTGTGACATCTCGTGGCGGTGCTAGTGCTGTGCTCAGCTTCATGCACAGATCTTTCCTTGGGGCAGGGTCCCTAAGGCTTGCAGGTAGGTGCCCTGACTGAGGAGGCAGATTGAGAGCAGCAGCAGGGGAGAATATGCTGGAGGGGGAGTTTGTATGTGGAACTGGAGGGATAAACACAGGGCAAGGATAATACAGTTGTTAATAAAGGTCTATTTTAAGTATTAAGTGGGGGTGCCTGATTGTTAGGATCAGTGGCATGTAACAGTGCAAATCAAGTCTTGCCTCATGGATACAATGACCCAATTGCATGAAATTTGCATTGGTGTGGAAAAGAAGCTGGTATCTAGCTACGCTTTTCAGTAAAACCATGCTAATATTACATAATTACTGTGATTTTAAAAATTATTAGTCATGTGTTTTAGTTAGCAGATTAAGCTGTCATTTTGCTTAAATTAAAGTTCTAATGTGATGGGCTTGAAGTACTGCTGGAATAACAAATTAGATATTGCCAGTGAGGGAAGAGTAATAGTGGAGTGGAAACACACACACCCCCCACCATGATATATAACAAATATTGATGTATGAAAAATATTAGCATTTATGAACACCACAAGTCCAGTAACTGGGAGAGGGAAAGAAAGAAGGGGAATTGAACAGGCAAGACCTTGGATCTTAAATTCCTCTAGATAATAAAAAAAAATAGAAAATCCTTCGACATGCAAGCAGTGATGAAGTGCTGTTTGCTTTAGCATTCCTTTATTGTTCAGGCCAGGGGCTAGCTTTTCAAGCTCTTGCTCTAAATATAAACCATTTGTTTGTTAGAGATAAAAATTCTAACAACTGGCCATCATGCTGTTTTAAGGTTACTAATCTGCCTTCATTAATTTTAATCATCGGATGTTTCTGAAGAGAGAAGTGAGACCAATTCCCTGAGGGTTTTCTGAATCCAAATCTCATTTTTCAAATTTCGTAAATTATATGCAGAGCTGAAATTAAAAAGCCTTTGAAATGAAATATTGATAGATAAGAAGACAGTCCCTGAGCTAAGGAACCGCACCGATGCATACCACAACTCTTCAAAGCTGTATAGCTAAGTAAAGCAAATTGTTTTGGATGAAGATACGCTTTTCTTTGTACAATCCAGATTTATTATGAAAAAGCGATCTGAAGGGACACTTTGCTTTACCAAATTAATGCTAATACACTTCAAAGTATCTATGCGAAAGGTGTTTAATGTCAAACATGTCCCTAAAGTATCCAGTATTTTATAACCATGTTTTCTGTGGAATGTATTGTCCTGCTGAAAATTAACCTTTTCAGAAGGAGGAAAATAAGTCCTTTCTGTTCACATAATCTGAAGATTAGTCTACAGTCTTTGGTGAGAAGTCAAGAACAGCACAAGCACTTTGGAGCAGGCAGAGGAGCTGAGCTAATGGCCAAGTAAGGCATAACAGAGATCTGCTGCTGCCCCTGCCCTGTGGGTTTCTGCATCTCCCGTTCTGCAGCTTTGTGCCAGGGTAAAACCCATCAGAGCTCAGCACCTTGGGAATCTGACCTGGTTTAAGATTTATTCAGCACAGTGCACTCAGACAGTGAATTTCAGAAATAAGCTGCAGTCCAGGAGATCGATTACTGTTTTTCATTCTGCTGTTATTCCTGAGGGTGCATTTGCAATGTAATTAATTTTTATGTAGGGCTCTTCCATCCCCCCATTGACACTTCCCTAGCAAAAAGTATCTGCTCCGCTAGATTAATGTCTTCACTTAGCTTTAATCTTATGGGCTGAGATCCATCTCCATTCGTAGCAAAGCTGTCTAAGAGCACTGTGTTTAAATCTCAGGCAGAGGAATTGCCAAGATTAAAAGCCTTCATGGAAACAGGGAATAAGGGGAGCGGGGAAATGGGGCTTGACCTCCAGTGAACAAGCTATACTCAGACATGATCCCAAAGGATTTGCATGGTACCCTTATTTTGTAGCTTCGCTTGTAGCAATGTCATCTTTCTCACTGAGCATCTCGTTCCTTGGTAGCACAGCTACAGAATCCTCTTGCAGTTGGGTCCTGGTAAAATAAACATGTCCTTGAGATGTGATAATTCAACACAGATAGTTTTTACATGTGCTGAGAAATGGCACTGCACATTGTGCTCGCTGGTGTGTCCTTGGCCAGTCTGGAAGGGGATATCAAATCTTTGCAGTGGGAAGTTTGGAATCTGCAAGTCCTGAGGGAGCAGGAGAGGGCAGGACGCTTTATTTATTCAGTCTTCAGCTTTACTGAAGCGTCATAGGCTAGACAACACAGCTAAAGTCTCCTGCATATGTGTGTTCTTGGCTTTCTGCTGAAAGCTCTTACCTTAGGAAAACAGGGCTATTTATTAGAGAATCATAGAATGGTTTGGGTTGGAAGGGACCTTAAATCTCACCGAGTTCCAGCCTTCCTGCCATTGGCAAGGACACCTTCCACTAGACCAGGTTGCTTAAAGCCCCATCCACCCTGTCCTTGAACACTGCCAGGAGGAAGACAATTCTATGCTGAGCATCCATTTTGAAACTTTTATCTGTATTTCAGGCAAACCTGTGCTTTGTGGACATCGATAACCATTTCATCGAGCTGCCAGAGGAATTCCCCCAGTTCCCCAACAAGTTGGAGTTCATCCAGGAAATCTCCGAGGTTCTCCTGCAGTTTGGCATCCCGCCGGAGGGTAACCTGCACTGCAGCGACAGCGCCACCAAACTCAAGAACCTGGTCCTTAGTGACCTGGTGAACGACAAAAAGAACGGGAACATCCCCAGCAACGCCCTCAACATGTACGAGCTGCTGAAGGGCAATGAGACGATTGCCCGCCTGCAGGCCCTGGCCAAAAGAACTGGTGTGACGATGGAAAAAATGACCATCACGGCTCCCCTTGCAGAGAAGGAGAAGGATGGGAAGTTGCCCTGTGAGGAGGTGGAGTTGAGGGACTACAAACTGAACGTGCAGCTTCGCGAGGTGTTCGCCAACCGCTTCACGCAGATGTTCGCAGACTATGAGGCTTTCGTCATTCAGGCTGCCCCCGATATGGAGTCGTGGCTGACAAACAGGGAACAAATGCAAAACTTTGACAAAGTAAAGATAGCCATGTATTCATTTTTCCATCTGAAAGTGCTTTTGGGAGGGAGGGAGGGAGAACAGCTATGTAATGTGTGTATATAGCCTAGGTACTCTTTAATTCCCTGTTCTTCATCTG
This sequence comes from Pezoporus wallicus, assembly GCF_028554395.1. Lineage (NCBI taxonomy): Eukaryota > Metazoa > Chordata > Aves > Psittaciformes > Psittacidae > Pezoporus > Pezoporus wallicus. The sequence goes on along the minus strand of NW_026642179.1, from coordinate 6,055,716 downwards.
CCTCACTGAGAGATTTATCTGGTTTGATTACACAGGGCCAGATTGTCTGCCAAAGTGAATTGGTGCAGATTCACTGAGCTGGTCAGAGCTGTCCTGGCTTGTATGAACCAGGCTGGCAGGTTTCTGCCCAGCTGATGGGGCTTCCTCTGTGGGTTTGGTGGAAAGGGTAGCAATGGAAATGGACTTTTTTTAATTTCTTTCTTTTTTTGTTTGGTGAGAAGAGAGGTGCACACACAAGGCAAAAACCAAATCCAGTCCTTGTCTCCTAATCTCACAGTACAGCTTTTTTTTAATGGGTAGTGTTGCTCTGTAGAAGGTTATCACATCCCTATGGCAGAAGAGTACTGTTACGACCCTACCTTAGTGTGTACACTAGAGTGAAAAGAAAGCTGAGATTACAAATGGGGAAATAAAGAGACTGTAGGCTAGCAAAAGGAATGAGAAATCTTGGGAAGCTTACACAGTTATTTCTGAGTGACCTTGCAAAGTAGTTAGCTCTCCTAGCCATCAGCTTTTTCAGACACAAGTCCTTCTCTAAGGAGAATGGTAGAAGGCTAAAGAGGCAGGAACAGACTAAATACTGATTTGAGTCAGCTTTTGATCAGAAAAATGCTGACATGCTTTTTATTGATCTTGTTTGTATTCAGGCATTGAATGGTGCAGCATTCATAAGGCAAGTGTTATTTAGGCAATCTCTGCTGATACTTCTGCAATAAAATGGGCTATTAAGGTTAGAGTTTTCAAAGCTCAGTTACAGACTTGGGCACACACTCAGTTTTTATTGGAAATTCGTGATTGATTTCCCTGAATGACTTTACAAGAGAGAATTAGCTGTTGTGCACTGTGTGCCAATTGATACGTACTTAAGTGATTTGGTCCCAGGCAGGGATGCCAAACCAGAGGTCCCAAGTGGGCTCATCTGGTGGTGGTCTGCCATGGGTTGCACAGGGCTTGTTCCTGCAGGTGGTAGCTGCTAGGCTGCTTTGAAAAAGCTGGAGTTACACTTCAATAACTCCATATTTCGTTTGTGACAGTCTACCTGTCACAAAGTTTCCACAACTACTTATTTCTCACAGTTGTGATTGAAGAGGTGACCCGTGAACCAAACCGCTTTGCAGATGGATTCACAATTCTGAGAGGGGTTTCTGTGGTGGGGAAGCCTTGTCCAAGCCTTCCCGTTGGCTGCTGGGTCAGTTCTCTGCTGCAGGACAGCTTGTCATCTCAATGGCAGGTGGGAATATGGCACTAATGAGCTGTTCTGTATTTCAGGCTTCCTTCCTTTCGGACCAACCTGAGCCTTACCTCCCATTCCTTTCACACTTCATCGAAACACAGATGTTTGCAACCTTCATAGACAATAAGATAATCTCCCAGTGGGAAGAGAAGGACCCTTTTCTGCGAGTTTTTGATTCCCGAATTGAGAAAATAAAGCTGTATAATGTAAGGGCCCCTGCACTGCGGACATCCAACTATCAGAAATGCAGCACTTTGAAAGAAGCAGGTATGTTCAGACAGGCTAGTAAAATATTCAGAAGTACAGTGTCAGCCACAAAGAAATATAGGTCCTTAGTTATCTGAGCATTGCAGCCAGCGAGGAAGCCCTAAAGCTACCTGAGGATGACTCAGCAGTGTCCTTATTTTCCCTAGGCAAAAACATCATTATGCTTTTAAACCCTCAAAAGAGTGAGAGCCTCTACATTCCCTTCGAGCTCTGCTGGGCTGGTGCCTTTAATAAACACAAGCCAAACCATGGAGCTGGGCTCGCCGTTTCTCATTTTAGGCAGCTTCTGTTCCATTGCCAGGAGAACTTTCCTTCACCATGGTGGTGGGACCAGCACCAGTGGCACCGAGGAACCCCGGTGTCTGCTCCACTGGCCTCATCTGCCCCTTCCTGTAAAAAGACCTTCTTTTGCCTTATGCCATTTGGATAGAGCAGCAGGGGATGCTGGGGACATAATCCTGTGTGGCATATCTGGTAGCTTCAGCTATCATGTTAATGAATAGTATGCTGTACACTAAGACTTAGGGTTTTTTTCTATTACAGTCACAAGATGCATTTTCAAATTACACTTGAGTTTCTTACTGTGCAAGTATTTATTTCATTTCCAAGTAATACAGGGAAATTATGGTCTTAAATTTGTTGGGACACACATTAATGAACTGGGGTAAACACACACTTCCCATGGGGATTTTTTGTATAATTCCTTCCGAGCATTTTACTTGGTACAAATGTGTCAGAAATAGAAATCCTGTGTCTACTTAACTATCTAAAACCAATTCTAATTTGCAGGTCGACTGTCTATTCAGCGTCTAGTTTTGGTAGATATTGTGGCACCGGAACCTCATTTTCTGTCTTGTGAAACGCAGCAAACAGATAGTAATGCCAACTTTCCTTCCTATTTCCCATTCAGAATATATGTGACCCGAGCACCGATCCAGCACCTGTTTGTTTAACTTCCTATTTTCAGAACTCTTCAAACCCTCTAACCCCACACTACCCAGCCCTTTTTTCCAAAAGAAAACCTCATGAAGGGATTATTTATTTATTATTTTAGTGGGGGAAAAAATGTTGCTGAGTTTCCAAGGGTAATGTATGTAAATCTCCTGACAGTTTCTTTCCCATCACAGTTTTATAAAAAAGGAAATGAGTTCTGTGTTGTTCCTGACAAATGGAAAATGGATTTAGCTTCCACATTCTGCATATTCAGTAGTTGCGATATGCTGAAAAGGACAGGCCTGCCTGTTAATGGATGGGCTATAGAGAGATGAATATTAAAGTTGCTAATTAAATGCTGATTTTCCCCATACACCTCCTTTCCCCTTTCCTTCACAGTGCATCTGACTCAATGTTGAGAGGGTGACAGATTTCACCATGCTTGAGATTTGAGATGAAATCCTCATGTTCTTAAAGCAAATGACTGAACTACATGAGTCTCAACAGAGCTGAAATTCCTCTCCAATCTTGCCATAGTTTCCTCCCCTCTTTCCAAGCATCTGTTCATCTTCTTGATGCTGCTCAAGCCTTATTACAGTTAGCTATGCTTTTTGAAGGCCTGTCATCCAGTAGTGGGATATCTAATTTTGGAAAGAGGATCATGATAAGTGCCAGATGTTTGTAAAACTCGGGTATTGCCTCCTGTGCAATGTCTGGGGCAGAGCAAGGTGCCTGATCCCATAGAGACTTGCAACCAGCCTTAGAGGTCTCAATTCTGCTGAAGGAGTGTTAAAACTAAATAGTGAATTGCAGTGAAAGATTGGACTGCTCTTGCCAGTTCATAACGCATCTCGTAGGCTCCTGTGAATCCTTGCTCGTTTAACAGCTAACTTGCTTGTGCTAGTCCTACTTGTGTTGGGTGAAGAAACTAAAAGCTAAATAACAACATAACAGCGCAGATGCTCCCTCACTTCTGTAAGTGACAGAATTCTGGGTTTGAAGTCACTATTTAACTCTTATAGAGCGTTTTCAGGGATCAGAGCATGACCGCTTCTGTTGTCATAGCATGTGTCTTCAGGTGGTTCGCTAATGCAGTTGTTCACCTGTGACTGTAACTTGCAGCTCAGTCTATCGAGCAGCGGCTGATGAAGATCGATCACACAGCTATCCACCCACACTTACTTGATATGAAGATTGGCCAAGGGAAATACGAACAAGGATTTTTCCCAAAGTTGCAATCAGATGTCTTGGCAACAGGACCCACCAATAACAAGTAAGCACAGGTTTTATTTTCTGGATGTGAAAGCAAGTTTCTCATATAAAAGATTCACATCAATGGACAGAAGTTCTGATTTTGAATGGCTTTGACCAGTCCAATGAACTACTAGTAACTCCTTCCATTTCTGTTTGTATGGGCTGCAATTATTGAAGTTATAGCCGTGGTTTGGGTTATGTTAGAAAGCTTTAGCTCTGGTTTTGGGAAGATTTCTCAGTTCTGTTTTCTACTGAGTGTTAAGTACCGTGTCTTCTCATACATACTGTTAGTTTTATCATTGTCAGAGTAAATTTAAAATTCACTTCTTTGCTGGTTTTAGATTCTGACAGAAATTTTGATATTGAAACCTCCACACCATCCTACAGAATTAAATTAATACCCACTCTGTTTCTCTTTTTTCTTTAGCTGTTACTAAGTGACCCGAAGATTTTTATAGCTTTCTTTCAGTTTCCACATTGGAATAACCAGGAAGAATAACTTTGTGAGGGTGGGAAAGTATGTGGTTCTCTACGTGGGTTTCTTGTCTGAGTCTGATAAGGTTCTGTAGCGCTCTTTAATATGAAGGCAGGGGTACCTGTAGATGTGGAATCAAGCATTGGAATCAAGATGTGGAATCAATCATTACATAGTTAATTTACCTAATGTAAAATGAGAACCTGGAGTACTGACATACTTTACATTTATACAGCTATAGTATAAAGGGAGTGCTGTAAGTTACTTTTTTCCTTTTCTGTTTTCCCTCAAAACCCAGGAATGAGGGGGTTTTTCCCCCCTTCAAAAATGGTAGATTTGTGCATCTATGATTACTACTTCATGAAATTATTAGCTCAAGCCCCCACTCCCAGTTTCTGTGGTAGGTCACAGATAAATCTGAGAGCTCCGATAGCTATGACTGTCCGAATGTTAAACCTAGCTCTTGTATTAGACATGTGCATGCACACACACACACACACACACACACACTGCTCTGAGCTCCTGTAGGAGGTGCCCACTCAGTTCTATTTATACACCTTTTGTGCACCCCAGTGCTAGCTAATTCTTTTTTTATAACATACTAGGAATAACACTTGCAAATGATAAAAGAAGATATCCTCAAGCATTCAGGGTTTAAAGGACTGCAGTTCTTTAACAGAAATTAAAAATACCCACTGAGCAACCGAAGGGAGGGATGCAGATTTCCAAGTTCCTTTGTTTGCAACCGAGACAGAAGTTTAGGGGTAATGCTCCCTTGAGGAATGGAGGATTTCTTCATCTTGTGGGATGCTGTGTTTAGCAGTCTGCCTCTTATCCTTATGGTGGGTTTCAGTTTTACAGTGTCAGCAACAGTGTAAGCGTGCCCAGCCTGCTCAAGAGTGGCTTATATCTTCTGGCTCTATTGCAGATTCTTAGTGAATTTATGAATAAGCATCAAATTAAAAATAGTTTTCCTTATGCCTTTTGAGATGCTTCTCTTATATTGGTGCCTGTTCTAAAATGTGACTTTAACTCCTTGAGTAATGATTTTGATTTAGATAGCTGATTTTAGTCTTCAAATTGCAGCATGTTTCAGAATTTGTAAGTACCAAAATCCTATTACTTACCTCAAAGCAATGTCAAAGTGACAAATGTTTGGAATTCCTCCAGTTATATATTGCCAAAAAGGTTTGTAATTGGAAAATCTCAAGACCATCTGTTTCTATCTTTCTGCTTCCTGCCTTTCTATGTGAGCAGCTGAGAGGACTCATTCTCTCTCATTCAGGATATATAATTCTGATGAATTTACACCCACATAGAAAATAGATAGCCTTTTCATGCTCTTTGCAAATACAGCTTAATTCTTATGACCACAAAATCAGTTGAAGTATGGCATTACTTTAATTTGATTTTCCAAGTGTATGTTTCTTGGAGATATCTTATACTTACATATGGGACTGGGTCTTTGCACATGGGGATGGGAGAAGAGAACATTTCAGCTACATTCCCAGGCACTTCAGATGTAGCTAATTGTGTGTTTCATAAAGTTAATGCAAAGGATATTGTTGTGTAGATGAGAATTATTTTTGTATACTTAGCAAATTTTGTCCTGGATGTTGTAAGTGTATTTGTATGGGGGGGGGGGGGAAGAAAAAAAGGCAAAGAAAAATCATTCACATTTACAGTCAGTTGTTGCTGGACAGTAGAATAAATCATTCACATTTACAGTCAGTTGTTGCTGGACAGTAGAATAAACCAATTCAAAGCTGTTTTAATGAAAACCTGTCCTCACTGGCCTGTAATCAGATGTTTCTTGCTTTTCTTTCTAGGCAGATAAGCTAACAAATATGTAACTAGAGGTCATAATGTAATCAAGCTATTTCCTTCCTGTAACCAGGCAGAGCACTGACAGTTCCTGGGCTGTTGTATGTATATCCAAATCAGAAATATAATGCAAAGAATAAACACATAGTTTTAGTCCTAGATCCTGTATGTGATCCCAGAAAACTGCATTGCCTAGACAGGCAGAAATCAGTGTTTGGGAGAGGAGGTGTCTGGCTCTTGTTTGCTAGGCATGGAGAACAGGGCTTGGGGAGAGAGGAAGGGCTGGCAGTCATGTTGGATTGCTTCCACCTAAACGCAGCTGGAAGTGAATGTTGATCACATTATCATGTGTGTTAAAACACCAGAGTCTGTCATACAAGTGAAGTCTGGTAATGTTTCTGACCTGTCAGCCTACAGCTCAGCAGCACGCTTTGTCCCATTTCTGTCATTCTCCAGCTTCCCCTCAGGGTGTCCTTTAAGACACTAGTGGAGGGGGTGAACTAGTGCTCCTCTGGCCTCAGCCATCATCACACTGCTTGCTGCTTTCTCTCACCTGCTTGGTCATTTTTAGGTCAGTTGAACAAATCCGCTTACATTTGCTCCTATTCTTACCAGCATGCAGACTGCACATGCATGCTTGGTATCATTAGGGCTGGTCTTCACCTCTTCCCCTGGGGTGGTCAGGAAATGTGGACTTGCTCAGTTAAGCAAGAGCTTCACTAAACATAATCTCAAACTTCAATTTACTGAAAAGAAATGAAAAGTTTAAAACAAGTGAGTAAAACCCCACAAAACCAAACCACAAACAAAAAAAAAAACACCTCAAACCCTCACCTCCATAAAACTGGAGGCTCACAGGTATAGTTTCCCTAATTGTTTTTTTGATCAAAACTGCGAGAACATAGAAAGACAGTAACTGCAGAATATGCAGACATAAACTTAAGCAAAATAGGATAACTGCTGTATCTGAATTATTTCTATAAATTAAAAGAAACACTATTTTCTGTAAAGAAAAGAGCAATTAATCACAGCTAACAGCAATCAAAAAACCCACAAAACCACAGCACCCCCCAGTTCTGTCTTCTTACCCATCAGGAAGCAGTGTCCCCCTTGAGGGATCCCCCTGCACTCGTTGCCTTCGGTGCATCTCCCATGTCATGGGAAAACCTTCTGAATCTACAGAGAGCAGCTGCAACTTCCTCTGGGTACAAAAGCAGCTCATCCATGCTGCTCTAACCTTGTAAAGCAGTGCCTTCTGCAGTAGTCCACCTAGAAAGTGTCCCAGGAGAAAACAGGCTGCAGTCCCTTAGGCAGTTTGCCATGATTCTGGAAAAGAGCTGCAGTTTCCTGAGTCCTCCTTCCCTTTTTCAAACACCACCACCACACTGGTTCCTACATGTTCCCCTTCTCCTTTCCCATGTGCATTTTCTGCCAGGCTTTTAAAGTTGTAGCTGGGACTCCACTGGGTGATGTGTTTGCAATGATTCAGGAGAGGAATTTGAATGATAAAAAGCCAAGCAACATAAACACTTCATGGTTTTTCATTAGCTAATTGTTAAATTAGGGTGAATATGCTTACGGTGCAAAATTAAAACAATGAAACAAGCTGTGTTTTCAATCTAATTGATTACCTTGTAACTTAATTTGTACTAAGAAGCTTGATAAATGAGATTAAATATTGCAGAGGAAATCATTGATTGCACACTAAGCATGGGAATATATTTGCATTCTGTGAATTTATAGTGAATGCCTGCAGAGAACTGAACTGATTTTTTTTTATCCTAGTTTCTTTTGGTTTTCAAAGGAAGGTTTTGCTTTGTTACACATTTACAAAATGGCTTAAATTATACTTTTTCCTTTGTCTTTGTTTAGCTCTGTTTTTCCCACCTTCTTTATCTGAGCTCCATTTTCCTTGTCAGCCTTCCCTCATCAGCCCGTTTCCTCTTTCCGTTCCTGGCCGCTTCTCTCTCCTGGGCTCTCTCATTTGTATCCCTGCTTTCTGTGAGCTTCATGCTTTTGCCTGTCCTCTGTACCCTACCTGACCTGCAGCAATCCCCAAAGGAGGGTGCAGTCCAAGTCTTCAAGCACAGAACTGGCTATACTTGGCCTCCTAACCTCAGGCTTCAGCAATGTGGTGTGTTGCCCTTACCCAAGAAGCAGATTTCAAAAGCATTTCTTTACTTTCTCCAGGCGTTTGTTCCTGTGCTGTGCTTTGCTGACCCCACCACTGTGTCAGTGTCTATTTGTGAAAATCATGCATTAGGAGTGTATGACATTGGTTTATTGTCGTGCTCCAGTTTATGGCATGACTTGTGTGGGCACTGTTCTGTGTCCTCCATCACCAGTCTCTGCTTCAAGTTGTGAACTACCCAGGGTTTATCTGCCTGGAGCTTTGGTTCTTGTCATTTTTAAATAGGATACCTTTTCCTTAATCACTAACATTTACCATTGGTTAATGTTTTTTAAAAATATGTCATGAATATAATGGAAAGTGGTTGCTGAGTCTCTCTATGATGATAGAATCCATTCTGGTTTAAACTACAGTATTTTTTTATGGGAAATGATCTGGTTTTTTGTACTGAGTACTTCTTATTATATGGGCTTTTTCTACTTCCTTATCTGTTGGGTGCTGTTTTAAGGATGGCTTCCATGAAGCTATTTTTTTAATCAAGCCAAACAGTTGCATTTTCAAGTAGTATAGGCTTGCATCTCTGCAGGGTATCTAACTTAGCAAGACAAAAATCAGCAATGAGCCATCCACGCACAATGCTGATGTTACGTCAACTTTGCAAGTAGTAAAAGTTCACTTTTTATGTATGAAAATCTGAAATAAGCAGCTCCTATCTATTAGCACCTATCCTATGAAGACAGGGCTGAGAGAGTTGGGCTTTTGCAGCCTGTAGAAGAGAAGACTCAGGGAGACCTTAGAGCAGCCTTCCAGTACCTGAAGAAGGCTACAAGAAATCTAGAAGGGGGCTTTTTACAAGGGCCTGTAGGGACACGACAAGGGGGGATGGCTTTAAACTGAAAGAGGGGAGATTTAAATTAGATGTTAGGAAGAAATTCTTCACTATGAGGGTGGTGAGGCCCTGGCACAGGGTGTTCAGAGAAGCTGTGGCTGCCCCATCCCTGGCAGTGTTCAAGGCCAGGTTGGACAGGGCTTTGAGCAACCTGATCTAGTGGAAGGTGGTCCTGCTTGTGGCGGGGGGGTGGAACTGGAGGACCTTTAAGGTCTCTTGCAATTCAAACCATTCTGTGAACCTATGACTAGGTAACCTAATATAGCAAACTATTGGCAGGTGCAATGAAACTATTAACCACTCGTGTTCAAGTACGTTAATTTTCAAGAGCAAAGTATGATTGACAATCTGTGCTTAAGAGTGGTTTCTGAAATAGGAACTATGTGCTATGGGAACATGGAACCTGATGCATGAGTCTCCTAAGTGCTCCTCTGCTCAACTGGTGCAAGGTGGTAAAAGGGCAATTAACTTCTTTCAGTTAATATATCATTTTAAAATAGCTGTGCAGAATTAAAGCTCACTGGGAAAAATATGTGTCGGATCCTTGCATCCTCTGTTCTATTTACTCTTCCTTGAACAGCATTACTGTCTCAAGGGAGTTTGCAAATTAAATACAACTTCTGGCAGTGATTTGTCAGGGCTTTAAGGGGTGATGCTGGCAAATTACTACTGCTGTTCCTTGCAGAAGATGGTGGTTGTGAGTGTCACCCCTTTAAATCACTTCTTTTCATACAATCTGAGAAGACAGCCTGTCAATGCAAGATCACTCTCTGCAAAGCATTTTGCTCATTTTTGTCCACTCATCAAGCCATTTAAAAGCTTTCTTGTTCATCCCTACAGAAGAGATGGTAAGGTGTATTAATCTCTATTTGAGCCTTCATCCTCCTTACTGTGGAGCACTGTGTGCAGAGCAGATTCACAGTTCAGAACGCCTCCCCTGTCAGCCCATCCATCATCAGGTGAAGCTTGGTTTCAACCTTCCTTTTAATTTCTCTGGTCCAATTTGTGTTTGGCTTGGAACCTCTGTCTAGACCAATGCAAGCTACATGTGAAGCAGATTACACATGCAGTCTGTGTGTATTCAAAATGTGCAGGCTGCACGCATGCTTTCAGGGGATTTGGTGGAGGGTGTAGTACAGGTACATGCTAATTTGTGAATACAGAAACACAGTTAACTCCTTTGATGGAAGTATATAGGTAAAAGGGGTATTGTGATGATTTGCAAACTTAAATAACAGTCTGCCTCAGGAGATGGTCTATATGTGAGGAGATTTAGGTTCTGTCCTATAGACAAGTGTATTTGTCTTCTTCCTTTTCTCTGTTGTCACTGTAAATAGATTGTAAATTACAATAGCTATTTTCATGGTGATGGCGATATTGGTTAAATCTGTGAATGAAGTTCTCTAGCAGCATGTTTCATGTGTTGCTGTACATATCCTATCTATTGTATCCATGTCTGGTTTGGGTAGACATAACTTCTTCATTTCTTCGTGGATCTTTTTTAAGTGGTGCAGCGGGAAAGGTAGGTGGGGAGAGAGAGATGTACCTATGGTTGCAGTACAGCACAGCCAGTCCTTGGTATGAGGCTCTGTTCTGCTAGACTGGTTTCTGACAGCTCAGCTGTGATGCTGACTACCTTACCATTTTTATAATAGAAATCAGGTATCACAGGTTAAGTATCATCTTTTCAAAGTGTCACCTTTACATTTCCTCCTTATCTCTACAAACCTATTCCTATGCTTGTAGGGTTGAATTTGATCTTAAGCAATACTGGCTTCTCTGTCTTCATGTTAAATAGGTCTTAGTTGGAGGTGCCTTCATTTCATTTCTCTATATTGAACACAGCAGTTTTCCCTGGTCCCTCCTCTGAAATACCATTGGTTTTTCACAGTCCCTGAAGTGAAGAGCCTTCATTTCTGAGCATGGGAGTTAGATACAGATTGGCAGCTGAAATGACCCCTTTCTCCTTTCTTGTAGGCAGCTTGTCCCTGGGGGCTCTGCAGCACAGCACCTGAGCTGTGACTGCTTCATCCCCAGAGACTTGGTGCTCATAGCAATGCCCCTCCTGTGAAGAGTAAATGAAACATGCCAGTAGTCCATGCTCTTGGTCCTACAGGCAAAAAAAATAAAGGGGAGAAAGCATTCTGGGGGGCAGGGAGGACTGCAACAACATGTAGTTTGGCAGCAGTGCTGATGGAAGGGCAGGGACCAGCCTGGAGGGCTTCATTTCATGTGCTGCACACGGGCAAAGGTAATAGAAGTTCAGCTCAAAAGCCCCAAACCAAGGGACAACAGCAATCAGGTGTTTGCTCATGTGAGTACAGCCTTCCTCACTGCTTCAGCAGCATCAGTGCTGAGGTGTGAATAAGGCAGCAGCCGGCAGCAGCTCCATCCCAGCAGGGCCAGGAGAGGCACCCACGTGGGATTGCAGAAACCCAAAGGAAGCGGTGTGGCCACGGGGGAGGTCTTTCACCCCCCTTAATTCCCTTTTAGTGACAGAAGGGAGAGGCAGAGTAGTGTAAAATGCAGTCTGCTGATGACGGGAGGGAATGGTTATTGCAATATCGAAGAGTTATTTTGGGAAAATTCTACGTGGCCCAGTAAAGAAAAGGCTTTAAAAGATTTAGCTGCTTAATCCTGCGTATCTGCTGTTAGATCTTCACCAAATCTCCTGGGGAGATTCAGAGCAGCATCTAAATGCACAGACCTCACCCAGCGCCCCAGCAGCTCCTCTTTCTAGTTTAGAGGCTGGGGAAGAGGGAACGCACGGCTTGCTGCATGTGTAATTGCTCCACTTAATGAGCAACAGGTTTTTTTCCGTAAGTGTCCAATGATCTTTACATTTGTATATATAGTTCTGATTAATAATCCGGAGAATAGTCTGTGCCTTCTCTCAGGTGGAGAACAGGGCTAGAATTAACTGAAAACGCTTTAATGATGGTGTATTTCTGTGGATTTCATTCTGCTTTTGCCTTCGGTGGGACGTGCTCCCTCAAACGATGCTTCTGGCAATTCTTACATTTTCCAGTAACTGCAGAAGTGCCAGGTCGAGAGGGATCCAAACTTTGTCTAGAATTCAGAAAATAGTGTATAAATTGGAGCGGAAAAATAGGATGTAGGTAATATTTGATCTCTAACTTAACTTTCCAATGTATTACTGGCTTTCTGTCATGTGAAATGTAAGCGTTGTACTAACTCACAGTACATGGAAGGTCTCCAGAGCCAGGTAGCTAAAGTCACTTTTACTGTGTTTGAGGGGCTATTCTTTGTGCTGCATTTCTACTTGTTGAGATTATTAAATTGTAAGGGTTTATTTCCCCCATTTCAGTCATGCAATAAGGCATTGAGTATTGCTTCTGAAAAAAATAAGTGGTGACTTATTAAACTCACAGGCTGTATATTCTTAAGACTTCTGAGGAGGTGCAAAGACACTTATGTCAGTAATGTATTTCTCTGAGAAGGGATCAGCATTTGCTGTGCAGACACCTATTGGGCTGTTTTGTTTAGTTACCAGAGACTTGAGGCTACATCACTTTGAAAATATATTTCTTGTCATGTGGGATAGTGAGGTGCTGAAACACAGTAACACGCAGACCCAGATGTTTGTTTCTTACTTTGTACTTGTTGGTGCTATTTGGGAGGTAGGAAGTGACTTAGATTTGGCTATAAACACTGTAGATCCTGTGACTTTTTTCCCTTATTATCTGTGTGGTTAGCCAAAATCTGGTCTTCAACTGACCCACTGGTGGAATCGGTGGAGATGGTTAGGTACATATACGCAGTCCTTCTCTCTGGAAAGAGGAGGGTTTGTTCTCCAGGGGTTACATCCCTGCTCTTCTCTTGGATCAGTTTCTCCTCCCTGTGCATCCCCAGCCACTTGCTGGACATGTCAGGACCCTAGTCCAGCTTTGTGCAAGGGTTTCCTCCTCCAGGTGTGCATCTGTTTACATGTCACCAGCTGAAAATCCTTGCCCGCATAATTCAGATCCCACATCCTATTTGTATGTGCTCCTGTTTGGGGTGCATACAGAAATAGGTGGGTTTGGGATCCAAAGGCTGCTGCTGTCCTCTCCAATACCACCTGTGTGGAGAAGATCACCAAGCAGACAGTTCTGTCTTTGATGTGGGTATCTCTAGGTTTCCTTCTGTATAGATGTATCAAAGGAAGAGAACCCAAATCCCAGGGGCTCTGCCTGTTGATCACAGGTCCTGTAGAAGAAGCCATCTGAGAGCAGTTGCTTATTCATACATCCTGGCAGGCACTGGAGCTGGATGCTGCTCTAGGCAGGCTTTGTGTTCTGCTTCGCCTTGGTTTTGCTCTTTTAATTCTGAGTGCAGGAGAGAGGCAGCTGACTGCATGAAGCAGCTGAAAGGATATATGCTTGGAGGCTTTTTTTTATCTCTATTTGAAAGATATTTTTAATTTTAATAAATGCAACCACAGTAATTAAGTAATCTCATTCTGAAGATACAGCCTTCCTGTCCATTAAGATACTTATTCTTAATGCTCGATAGGTGGCTTTTTACAGTGTTATTTCAGCTTTCTTTTATAAATAATGTATTAACTTCTTTATTCTCTGCATTAGTTGAGCATTTTTGCTTTCAAGGATTTGACAGAAGGCTGTGGTATCCTTAGGAACCCTACAGTCAGACTAGAAAGTCCTTGGGACAGAATTACCTTGTTTTGGCATAAAGAACTTTGGACACTTGGAAGCTTGGGCACTTGCAGCCTTAAGGTTGCTTCGTTTCAAACTTGTGGCCTGAAAGTGGCTATTTTCAGGCAACAGCTTCAGATGAGGGAAAAATTCAATTGGACATACATGAATATGTAGAAAAAAATAAAGGCTTTCTGTGGTATTTTGAAGCTCTATGTAATAAAGATATGGTGGAGATAGCAACGTGATTAATCCCAGGAACATCAACATTGTTTATGGTCTTTAGACATAGGTGCATCCAGTATCACAGTAGTTCTCATTGCAATAAGAATTTGCTCTGAAATTATTCCTGGGAGGACCACAGGAAGTGGAGAAAGGAGAAGTACCACCTCCCAAAAAGTGGGAAATCTTAGAGGTTGCTAAAGTTGTTTTATTTTGTTTGTTCCTACAGGCACCATTTTTATCAGACTTCAGCAAGCACAGCAAACAATGGTGGTGTTGGATAACCAAATATAACCAGTTGCATAGTGGTGGCATCAGTGTTGTGACATGACCTGCATTTGGGTAGCACAGGAGCTCTCACTGGAGACCCTGGCAGGCAGCAGGCATGTTTCCAGCAGGGCTTTTGTCCCTTGGGTGTGTGCTGGCCTGTCACCAGCCAGGCAGTTTCCCACTGGGAGATCGGATGCCAGCTTGCACCTGCATCTACTGCAGGTCCAAGTTTGTGCTTTCACTTCTCCTGCTGCAATCACATGTCCTCCGGCTCCTGACCCAGGCTTTCCCTCCTGATACGTCTTCCTCTCACACATGTCTTGTCTCTCTCTGACTTGGCAGCCGCTGGGCCAGTCGCAGCACCACCACGCAGCGGAGGAAGGACCGCTTGCGGCAGCACTCGGAGCATATTGGGCTGGACAACGATTTGAGGGAGGTAGGTGGCATCTTCTGCGAGTGGCACGAGCTTGGGAGCGAGGAGGTGAGGTTTAGAGTAATTATGTGTTATTGCTTTGGGCAGTTTTGTGGCAGTCCTAAGGTTTGTATGGGTCTTTGTAGCCATTTAGATGCCACTTGTCGCAGATGCTTGTGGATGTTATGCAATTTCAAAGCACATAACATAAATAAAATGCTGTTATGATTTTGTAATAAGGCAGTCCCTTTGTTATCATGAAAATGGCTCAGTCGCTGATTTGGTTGTGTTACTGCATGTTACTAGATGCAGCTGCGGGGTTCTCGCTAGGGTGAAGGTCTCTGGAAAAATCAAGTCCTTGAATAAATGTCAGTGCTGTGAAGGCGAATGAGGCAGGGCTTCTTTTTTTAAAGGAATCTTTTTCTCTGTCTTTCTCACAAAGATTCCTGACATGAGTAAGCCTGTTTGAAAGGTTAGGACTTTGGGGCTTTTTACGCCTAAAGCTTGGAAACTGCCATGCATCTTGTAAATGTCATTCACATGAACTCATTTCCTTCCCATCTTTTCAGTTTCTTCTCCATCATTAAATATTTTCTGCCATATTATTCCATTTGATGTCCATGTGCTTCTTCTGTATGGCACTAGCAAAAATAAAGCATTCATGCTGTTTTGTGGTAAATCTTGTTGCATTATGTTGGCCAGTGTTGGCATTTGCCTTCTGAAAGAACCCTAATGGGTATGTGGACTCTTGAACCACAGCTTCGAATGATGTTTCATGGAAACTCAGCAAAACAGCAGTTATATGTTTGTTGCTATTTTTGCTAACATGGCTTTGCAAGTGTATTTTGAACATTGCCTTATGTGTTATATGTCAGAAGAGCCTTTTCAGTATTTTGTCATGTATTTACTTTCTTCTTTTTTTGGCTGTGGATCATATGCATGCCTCTTCTGCTTTGTCTCTTCTTTCTTTCTGGCTATTCTGCCATTGGGGCATCTGCCTCCTCTTAGCCATCGGAGGAGCTTTTGCTTCGTCAGAACTCAATGGCCTTCTGGGAGTGGGATCAGGGACCACCCCCTCCTGCACGGCCTCCTAAAAAATCCTTCTCTGAGTGCTGCCTGGTATGTTTTAGTTTTTCTTGTTGAAAGCTGCTTTTGAGATGTTGTTAGCATGAGGAACTGCTGTCTTCACTGTGTCTTGAACCGCTCCCTCTCTCACAGAATATGAGCACGTCCCTGTAGCACTTGGAAGTGTGGTTATAATCGGAAAAGTAGCTGGAAATGAGCTCTAGGCTTCCAGGCCAGTTCCCTGGCAAACAGGAAAGCTCTGAGGCTGAAAGGCAAGAGTTTTGCTTTGCTTCATTCTTTCCGGTTTCTCATCTGGCAATTCAACTTAGGGTGTCAGGTCCTAAAACATTGCTTTCTGGCTGATGGATTATCATATCCCAGTGTGGAAGAGGACAGTGTTGTGTGGATGCTGATGAACAGGCAAAGGCCAATCAGTTTTTTCTCTCAGCCCACCCTTATTCTTCTCTGGAACTTACAAGAGTTCATATTTTTCGTATTTTTTTATTGTAGCATAATAACAAGACGTACATTGAATCAAGTAAGGTTATCCGTGTTTGGTACTCTTCAGAATATAACCACACTTTGCATTTTACTTTTTCCTTTACATCTAGAAAGAAATACTAGATTTTCTAATTATACATTCCCTGTATTACTCTTTCACTGGTTTTGCTGCTAATTTTTGCAATGAGTTAGATGGAAATCACTTGTGATACTGCTTGCTGAAAATTATGCTGTAATTTTTCTTTTAAATTTATTTCTGTGTGTAGTTTTTCAACTATTTTTAAGTCCTTACAGTATTGGTGAAACTGTAGTTACCTAACTGAGCGCGTTTGTTGAACAGTTTTCTCTGGCAGAACCCTACATGCTTGTCTGACCTGTTGGACTGATGTTAAGTGGTTCTTGTCCAAATTTTGTCTTGAAAAAATCCGGTTGTGTCAGAAAAATTGTACTCCTCCATAAAAAAAAAAGAGTGAGCTGTTTCAGTTAACTTCAGTATGTCTGCATTTTTCTTTTGCTTTTCCTGATCTAGTGGAAGGTATCCATGCCCATGCAGGGGGTTTGGAACTAGGTGATCTTTAAGGTCAGTTCCAACCCAAGCCATTCTGTGATTCTATTAAATAAATTGCTTCCTACACAGACAGAAAGCCCTAAGGATGCAGCAGCCATAGTGACCTCTCAGTTCCCCAGAAACCCAGCCAGCAGCAGCGCTGGATCACTAGAGGGGATGTGACCCACTCATCTCCAGGGGAAGAGCAGTCATTGTCACATGCCATCCCCAAAAGAGGCAGCATTAACTGGATAAAAACACACTGTAGAAATGGAGCATTCCTACACCAGGCTATGAGTGTTGGGTTTCAATACTTTTATTTGGCAACATTCTGTAATCTTGCTTATTTTAACAAAAGCTTTACAACTAATGCTTGGACAACTCTTTGATAGGCTTCACATTTGCACACCTATATGAGGCCAGCTTCTTAGCTCTGCTCAACATGTTGACTGGTTTGGGGTTTTTGGCTTAACAAGAAACACCCCACCCCTGAACAAGAAGGCAGTGGAGCGGGAAGGTTTAAAAGTATCTTATTATAGCTTGAATTTGTTTTATTTTTAATAATATGCTAGATTTTGTCTATACTTCTCTATTACTACCCCACAGTAAAAACATGAATGATTCTAAATGTCAGTTTTGCTTAAGATGAGCTTCACTTGTAATTAAGAAGTTAA
Source organism: Pezoporus wallicus (assembly GCF_028554395.1). NCBI lineage: Eukaryota > Metazoa > Chordata > Aves > Psittaciformes > Psittacidae > Pezoporus > Pezoporus wallicus. The sequence goes on along the minus strand of NW_026642179.1, from coordinate 6,038,363 downwards.
TTGAGAATAAAATCAAGTCTCATTTTTCCCACATAAACTATCCAGATGAAAAGTAATGGATGAAACCTTTCTCATTCACTAAGTGTGTTTCTGCTTATTGTAATTTATTTTCAAAGGATTCTTTTCAGTTCCTGCACAGTCTGGTCACAGATCAGACAAATGACTTTTAATTTATTTTTCTTTTAAGTGTGAATCAAATAACAGTGAACAAAACCTTGGTGTTTAGACTTTATTGCTGAATGAAGGTATTGCACTTTTATACACTTGTTGTGGCTAACCTTGTGCTAGTGGCTAACAGCACAGTTCACTAGCTAACATTGACTGTTTCCTTACCAGACTGGAAAATACCTTGCTTTTTCTGTTGTCAGAAGGGAGCATTCCACTTCTCCAGCCTGACACCTAAACATCAGGCAAATCATGATTTTGTTCCTAGATTTACACTAGCTCATTCCTTTTCACCAGCATTGCTTGCCTAGGATTAGGACAAGGAGAGTCCCTCTGACTTGTAATACCTGAATGTTCTGTTTATTTGTAGAAATACATGCAGGAGGCGAGGAGTTTAGGAAAAAATTTAAGGCAGCCCAAACTCTCAGACCTCTCTCCAGCTGTGATTGCACAGACCAACTGGAAATTTGTGGAAGGGTTACTGAAGGAATGTCGTGTGAAGGTAGGTCCTCCTCATCTACTCTCCCTTCACTTACACTGAGCCTACATAGCACCCACAAGTGGCATCCTCAAAGTCCTTCACAGCTGGAATGGTGTTGGTGTGTTGGTATACCAGCCTGCTGCAGGGTGGATATCCCTTTAGTGTTGTATCTTTCAACTGCTAGGAAAGAAAAGAACATGCTATCACTCTTCTTTTTATGCAGTCTAAGTTGGTGGAAACAGCAAAAAGAACAGGAAGGAGAATCAGCATTATCAGACGTCTTAGGGAGAATTTCCTTTAATTGTTCATATTTATATTTAGCCTAAACATAACTTGAGGGCTTGAGACCCTAAGTCAAAAGGGAAGCATTCAGCATGTGCAACTGTTGTGCATGTTGTTTATGCAGAGCAAATTAACTACAGCAGTTTCTAATGTTAAAGAAACTTGTGTAGCCATGGAAATAAAAAAAAAACTTTTTAATGTCTCTGTGTCAGTTGCAGTTGAAACTCTAATAGCTGTAACCAAGTACTGAGTAAGGCTGAAAATGTACCTAGTCTATATTCTGGTTTTGATAGTAGTCTATTATAGATCAGCAGTGTAGGTATAGGGCAATAGATAAAGGGTATAGAAATAGGACTGCATGGAGTAATCATGCAATTATTTTGATTATAATTCTTTTTTACTTACTACCTGTGTAAAGAGATTTAAAGTGTCTCTGGTCAGGCCATTAGCAGAGGTCTCTAGATTAAGCATGTTTAAGGAAAATAATCTGTAAATTCTTTTCCTTTTTGGATAATAATTTTAGAAACCTTTGGAGATTTTTTTTTTTCTTTCTTTTTTTTACAGACTAAACGTATGTTGGTAGAGAAGATGGGCCATGAAGCAGTCGAGCTGGGACATGGAGAAGCCAACATAACAGGTCTGGAGGAAAATACATTGATTGCTAGTCTCTGTGATCTGTTAGAAAGAATCTGGAGCCACGGTCTGCAGGTCAAGCAGGTTGGTAACTGGAAACTCGGGGCTTTGTGTGTACAGTACTCTAGCAAATACTAAATACCATCTCTACCTTTTAAGCTGCTACTCAGTGGTATCATTCCAGCATAAAGTGAGAGTAATCTTTGGGCTCACAGTCCCTGGTCTTGTAAGGGTTTGGGGTTTTGTTTGGGGCAGGTTGCTTTATTTTTCTTCTTTTAATTTGACAACTACCTATGGAGATACCAAACACCTACTTGACATCATCATTGCTTTCTTCTCTTTCAACCTTCACATAAGAAACCCAGGGACAGGACAAAGAAATGAAGTGGGAGGTATGACTGCTAGGGCAGTGGGATGGTCCTGTACTTTTCCTGAGGTTTCACGGCCCAAGAGAGAAGGATTGGTTGCCATTATGGAACTTTTTACCCACTGAAATGCCACCCCATTATTTTGCCATGTTCATTGGCCTGTTTTCTTTTGCCTGATCTATTTAAAGCTATGTACTACATATTCAATTTTCAGGGAAAATCTGCTTTGTGGTCCCATTTACTTCAGTACCAGGAGAGAGAAGAGAAGCAAGAGCATAGTGCAGAGTCTCCAGGTGAGTACTTGGCAAGTGACTCAACGAAGGGTCCATCACAGCAAATGAACTTGGGCCTTGAAGGAACTGTGCAACCACATGAAACCCATGCTGGATTTTCAGTGTATTTGCTTGCTAATACCACATTTACATTTTGAGACCCTTCATAATCACTGAAGATGCCGTGATGTCTGAACAAAATAGGTTGACATTGGAGGCAAAGGGACTACTTATTATCCCTGTCTTGAAAATCACTTGATGTCTGTTCGCTACCTGAATTCCCTTGTAATCAGCATTGAGTGAGGTGTGAGAAGCAGTGCTTCCACAGGAGATGATTTCTGAAGAAGCTGAGGGTGTGGAGCTGTGTCTAAGACAGCTGACGTTTTTCTTCTAGTGAGCAAAATCTGTCTCAAATCCCAGTGTGAATAACTCCATGTTTAACAAATCCTTAAATTGGTGGATGGTACAGTTCAGAAGTTGTGTAATTAATCTCTGTGCTCAGTTTAGGGCTTGGCCCTTTGCAGTCACTATATCACTTCTGTGTTGTGAGAGGTTGCTTTTCTGATGTTCTTGAGACCTCCCTGCCCAGTGGGTGCTGATGGATATTATAATAAAAGTCTCTGAACTTTAGTGGATCGTTTTCCAAGGATTCCCCAGTTGTCCCAGTCCTGCAGATGGGAACTTGTATGATCGGTCCTCAGAGACACATCTATGGACAAACTAGTCTTACTCATGAAAAGACTTTTTAATAAGCTTCAGTGACTAATGCACTGAGCAATCTGACTGGCAGGCACAAATTCCTGAGAGCAAAATGTGTCACCACAAAGCAGTTTGATCACAGCAGTGGAGCACAGAAATGCACGGCATTCTTAGCATCAAATATGCTACTGTAGCTTCATTCCATCACGTCCTTCTCAGTTGTGAGCTTTCTATAGACACGTATTGCTAATAAAACTGATTGCCATGCAGAATTATATTAATGTATTTCACATACACAAGGGGAAGCTAAATCTGCAGCTTCAGTGCTGGATTAAGGAAGGAATATATTAAGCATTTTTCATTTTGTCTTTTTCTACATTTCCAGGGTAGCGTTAATGATAATACACAGAAAGATTGCAGTTACCAGCCACTTAAGATTGTTTTGTAAAACAAATGCTTTGCAGACCATTACTGTAATTTTATGTTAACGTCATGTATTTTCTCCACCGCAGTTGCTGTTGGAACAGAAAGACGGAAGTCTGATACAGGAATTACTCTGCCTACTTTGAGGGTTTCCCTGATACAAGATATGAGGTACGCACTTTGTTTCCTAAAGCATTGATTGTGGTTTTAATTGTGTAGCATAAGGTAAAGATTCTCACTGCCTTTGGGTCTACAAAAGCTACAGAGAATTAAACCTTCTCCTCAGCCTTCATTAATATCTACAAAGTGTTGCCTTCTCATTTTGCAAAACTCTTTTGCATGTACACTTGATTTATTCTAGTAAAACATGAAAAACACACAAGCAGTATTGGTTGGGAGCCAATAGGAGTGAGGAGTGAAAAATGGTGGAGGCCCATGATAAAGGCCTCCTTGATAAAGCTGCTGCCAGGTCAGGCCACTGTTTGGACACCACTTGTCATGGCTAGGGATGGCAGTGAGGTAAAAGTGCCATGGAAAGTGGGGAGGAGTGATGCGATAATGCTCACCTGCACAAAGCTGCTAGCAAATGCTAGCAGTCTGTGAGACAACATGAGTATTGTTTCTTGTAATACAGTGTCCTTCAGCCACGTAAAATAGGGCAAAAAATCTGATGGTAAAAATAAGATTAGTTGTAGTTAATTCACAAAGCCATGGTTACGGTGATATGATCTTTGCTTTGTGTGTTGTCACATCAGAAAATTATGTATCTGTAATATCACACAGATTAGTCAGACTTCTGAAAGAAAATAACTGTACTTCCCACGTGCAGTGTGCAACCTGTTAGTCTGACGTTACGTAGTCTGAGTTGTGCTCTGATTCTGAAGAATGTGACATGCCACATAAGGCTAAAATTGCATGTGAAAGAGGGAGGAGGACTATATTGTGTAATGAAGAGTATAATGCCAAGAGGTCATTTTGAATGTGTGTCTGTCATTTTAGCATCCCTCTCATGGGACATGGCAGCTATTTACTTGATTCAGTCCTCTGAAGCTGATGGGCATGTAGAGGGTCAGGCTGAGGAAAGGATGAAGGAGGATCTGGAGCGGAAACTCATGTGCTGGGCAGGGATTCCTGACAGGAGCCCATGTTTGCTTGCTGCTGCATGCATGGGTTTTGTCTTCCATGTACTTCCACTTAAGAATGAAAGCCCAGCACAGATCTGAGCTCTCTTGCTTAAATTGAAAGAATATTTCTGCTGCTTTTTCAGAGAAACTCTGTTCTGCATCTGTGAAGAGTTTCTGTTCTGCTTTTCACAGAAGCAGAACATTACCTTTTATAATACCTTGGGTATTCGTGATTGTCTACAAACATGTCTGGTCATAGAAAATGCTGGGCAGATGGTGAGTTGAATTTGTCATCTATAATCTCGTGGCATACTTTCTTCTGCTTGGAATGAGTGTTGCTTGGTATTTGTTTGCACGCATAGATTCATGCTGAAGATAAAAGGATGGGTAACTATTAAATTGCCAGGGTTGCTGTGCTAACTGAACTAACGGCTAGAGGATTAAGCATTGCCTTAAGCACAGCTTGGTTTTGATGGCTCATGCAAGGTTATGTAAACAACAAAAGGAGTCACTCTCTGAATGTGCAATGGGCCTGTGCTGCAGGTAACTTGCTGTGTCCTCTGCCCCCCTCACAAATCCAGGCATCTTAGATGTGGTAAGGAAGATGCTCAAGATGTTTATTTTGGTTCTCTGCATGGAGAGTCTCTGCACAGGTGTGTCTGTGGGTATTGCCTTCAGCCTCTTCCCTGTATGAGGATCTGCAGCAGCTCTCTCACCCCTGCAGGCTCCTGCTGCAGCCTGCCTCCAGCATGGCCTCACCCCTCAGGCACATTGCTGAGCGTTCAGCTAGGGCCAATACAACTCCCTGAAACCTTTGGTCCAGCTGGGCCTTCCCCATGGGACAAGCTCTTCCTTTCTGCCAGCGCTTGCCTTCATGCCTGTGTCGTGCCTCCCCTTCCGCGTCGAGCTTGCAGGAGAGGATGTGGGCCCCAGGTGCTGGGCCCACAGCAGTCATGCTTAACCTGCTGCAGTTAAAAGAAGCTGTGTTAGAAAGGATCTGCTACCTACAAGGGACGAGCTAGTGGAGCTTGTTTCTGACTGCACTGCAATGGGGAACATGAACACCATCCTCAGGGCCATGGTGATATTGAGCAGCTGTAGCCTCTTCTGTCAGCACAGCTATTTGCAGAGGGTATGTCTCACCATTCCCCAGGCTTACATTTGACAGGGTAAATAGATTTTTCTTTATTGCTAATGGGATTAAAAGCAAGTCCCAACCTAGGGAGTTGCATGGAAATTGCTGTTCAGTACCCTGACAAGAAGAGTTTGCTGTGCAGTGGTGAGCAAACAGTGCTAATGCTTAGGTCACTGATAAAAATAGAGCTGTTCTGACTCTCAGAACTGAGGGTGAAATAAATTTGAGTTCCCGAATGCTCTGTTCTGTTAAACTCTGCTTTGCTGACACCAAGACTGATAACTGAATCTTTTTTATGTCTCTGTCAATCTGCATGGTTGCAGAGCCTTATTTTTCCCAAATGCACAGTTATTGCCAATCTGGTCAGAACCAGATATGGGTAATGAAGAGGTACAGAGCATGCATGGAATGAGGTTGAGTCCATCTGTATTTGAATCTTCTCACAGCAAAATAACATATTCTACTCAGTGTTTCATCTTAGATGTAATTCAAGCGGAGCACTGGGGGGGAAGGTGTGGGAGGGAGATGGTAGTCTGTGCTTTGATCTTCCCATCTCAAAAGACTTGAAATGTCTGAGTGTCTCAATGGATGTAGCTGAGTGTAGTGCGCATCCTGTTTCTCAAGGACTCATGTGCCCAGCTGTCTGGGCCAGAAGGTCGAGTGCTGGCTGCGAAGCTCTGAGCCAGGAAGGGCTTTCCAGAGCCAGGAGCAAGGTTCTCAGCAGGGATTCAGCTCACAGGCATTGCTGCTGACAGAGGGAGGCTGCCAAGCTTGCTTATAAAGGGCAAGGACTAGTACATGAGTGTAATGTGCCCTCCTGCATTTGTTTTACAGGTCAGAAAAAGTCAGTATTTCTCACCTGGTCCATCAAAGATCTATCTGTGTGTCATGTTAGGAAACAGGAGAAAGGTTTCTTTAAAAAGACATCTGGGTTTTTTCCTTTCTTTTTTTTTTTTAGGAGGAGTTTTAAGTAACCTAGGTTTTGCCACTGGCAATCCACCATTAATCTTATTGATTGTTCCTTCTTGATGGTTCTTCTGATATGTACATGAAGCACCGAGCTGTGTGACAGAGACACCTCAGCTTGGATTGCAAGGGTAGGACCTGCGTTTTTAGGATTAGGGTTAGGTCAGCCTGTAGAGAACGGTGTTGCTGAGCTATACCTGGTGTATCCCCTTCATTTGTGCACAGTGAGCTCTTATGTCTGGACAACACTAAGTTTCAGTTTGCAAATTTGCCCTCAAGGTCCTGGTCGTGTTATGGTAAAGAATCTCTATAAACAAGAGAGTGTTTTTCTCAAATAATACAGGGTCCAAATATAACACAAAGCACGTGTTTGGTGTAACAGATGGGGGAAAACACGAGACAGTGAGTCTATGCTAGTGATGTAAAAAGCATCAGTCACAGCATGACTTTGATGGATTTTCTTTGGAGTAAATATTGCCACATTCCCTAACACTCAGCAATGCGTGGAGAGCCTTCAAGGAAGATGCAGGAGTTGGAAAGTAAGTTACAACAGAGATAGTTAAGGCTCAGCTAGTGGTACTTGGAGCCTGCCACAAAGGTTTGGAGGGCTGAACTGCCTGTGCACTTAACATGTAAATTGCATGAAAATGAAGAAATTGCAGCCTTTTCTTTCCTCTATTGGAAAATGTTACTCTTGCTTTTGCTGTTTATTTAACCAGGTTGGGGGGTTTTGCAAGTAACTTCGCCCTGCCAAGGCAGTTCTATTCCTCCTCTAAAGCTCCCTGTGCTCTAAAATTGGGTTTCTGGCATTCTCCAAGCTGAAATAAGGGAAGGTTAAAAAAAGAAAAACAAAACCATAGAAGAAAGCCCCTATGGAACAGTTCCGCTTTCCTACAGACCAAGCATGAGGAGGGCTAGTCAGATTGTCACTTACATGAGGACCTCATATCCCTGAAAAAGTGATACTGCTTATGAGTGCCTGTCACTCAGTTGACCCCAGTCCTCTTTTTCTCAGGTTTTCCATTGCAGCTGCCATCAAGGGGTTTGTTAGAGCCTTCAGAGTAGATTGTGGTTTGAAGAAATGCTTAAGATATGTATTTGTCTTTTGTCCTCCCAAACATACCCATTTGTGTTGGCAGCTCGGGGAGCAACTGTGACAATATAACTGGGTCTCACAAGGTAGCTGCTTGTTTAAAGTGTTAGCGGTGTCCATGAGGACTTCTACCTCAGGCAGTGCAAGGATGAGCAGATCTACCCCTGCTCACCTTGGCCAAACAAACACCAGGACACAGAGCAGCTGATACAGGCTGTAGTGTGCCCAGGTTGCACCATGCTGTGCCTGGGAAGGGCTGCCCATATCCCCAGGCCAGTGCTGCAGTGCAGGGCTCTGCAGGGCCCTGCTGAGTGTTTTCCAGTTCAGTTGCTGCATCACACTGGATGTTGCCATTTAAAGCATGTAGAATTTTTATGATTCATCTGTTATTATTATTTCTTTCCCACCTGTTTCAGGCATGTTCAGAACATGAGTGAAATAAAGACCGATGTGGGACGAGCCCGAGCCTGGATAAGGCTTTCTCTGGAGAAGAAGCTTTTGTCTCAGCACCTGAAGCAGCTGCTTTCCAACCAGGCTCTTGCCAAGTAAGCTGGCTCTTTTCTTCAAGCTTCACTTTCAGGTCTTCCCTGAGTGGTGTGTCAAGGTGCTGTGCAGGTTTGGGGTGCAGCCAGGCACCCTGTTTGGATACTGTGGATTCCAGCTAGAAGTGATTTAAAGGCAGAGGTTAGCTGGGAGAGAAGGTTCTGCCCGCCCAGCAGGGCAGAAGTCTGCTCACCTGCATGGAAAGCATCATAATTTTCAGGAAGGAGGCATTAGGTGCTGGTCAGATCAGGGTTTTGACCCAGGCCACTTTGCCACCCTGCAGTTACTGTATCTTGTGCAAATGAAGCAGCAGGCACAGGATTGCCCCTTTTCTCACAGCAGCCCTGTGTTAGGTTGGCTCACCCCCATCCTGACAGCCATGAGCTGGGTTAGAGGCCAGCTCTCCCAGCCACTCAGCTCTGCCTCCTCTTTCAAGAGCAGGCACTGTCCGTGTAGATGTTCCTTGACTTTGTTTTCTCAAAGCAATGCATTTAGAAAAAACAACCAAACAAACAAAACTGTATGAAAAGAAAACATCCTAACTCCTACATGCAGTTCTGGCTCTGTAATGAGTTACATGGCATGATTTATGCCAGAAGTTACCAAATGGGAAGAAAGAGGAGTAGGTAGAGACAATCTCCTCTTGGGTTATCCATTTAAAGGCATGGTGGCAGGCCTGTCTTTTCCTGAAGTTTCATCTACATCTATCTACCTCAGCAGCTTTTTGGGAGTCTGCTGCCTTCAGACTGCAGGCAGTGTTGCAAGCTCTGCCCTTTCTTGCAGCAGGACCAGGTTATCTCCTGGTGTGTCTTTGCACTGCTTTGGGCAGTTGGTGATGTACACTAGGTTCACTGAACTGAAAGAGTGTTGGGAGCGCTGCTGCTGCTTGGTGCCTTCCCTGGTTTGGTGCCTTTTGCTTAGTTTTCTCTGTTGCAGGATTGAGCAGGAGGAAGATTAGGTTATTAGACAAGGCTATTCCACAGTGGGATGATACAGGGAAGAAAGGAGGTTGCTGTATGTTGTTTCAGGTCTGCTGTGGTGGGTAGTGTTAGTTTACATCTGTGCTTTGCAGCAAAACCCAATCCTTTAATGAGATGAACCCTGTAGCCTTGCTATGGTAGCATGGAGCCAAGAGTGATCTGTAAAACACATGTGCAGCAAATGCTCCTGATGGATTTCCAGCAGCTTGTGTTAGCTGGAGAATCTCACTTTTCATGCCTCCCATTAAGATCAACTCTTCATTTGTTTCTACCAGGAAGCTTTACAAGCGTTACGCTTTCCTGCGCTGTGAAGAAGAACGGGAGCAGTTCTTGTATCACCTGCTCTCACTCAATGCTGTGGATTACTTCTGCTTCACAAGCGTCTTCACCACAATCAGTGAGTTGGAGAATCAATTTTTTTCCCCCTGAATAAAAATTAGTTGCTGTCATGATTTGTAAGGGATGATGGTGCTGGTGCTGGGGCCTGAGCTGACGAGCTCTTATCTGGAAACCTTGGTTGTTGCTGCCGGGCTCATGGGTGCTGGGTGTTGCTCTGAGAAACCAGCTGGAGAGCCAAGGTCATGTGGGAGTGCTATGGATAAAAGGATTGCACAAAGGAGAGCAATCAGCACAGAGTGCCCATGTAGGGCTTGATTTTCATCACCCAGTTGTATAGGCTCCTTGATCTTCCCTCCCAGACAAGTACATCCTAATGCTTCTTTCTGGCCTCTGCAGACTGAGGAGGTGGAAGTCTTGGAGGATGAAATACAAGGCACTTTGTGCTCTGATGTATATTTTAAATCTCTTTTTGTCTCTCTTTAAATGCCAAAAAGATTCCCTCTTCTTTCCTGTCTTGTAAGGAGAGCAGAGACTGGATTGAAGTCTGAGAATGAATCTTTGTCTCTCCAGCACCGGGCACTGCAGAGAAGGCAGGACCCCATTAAATGACCTAATTATTTGGACTGACTTGGCGGCCCGTACTCTTCATTTCGCTGCCTGCTCAGAGTGAAGTGAAGCAAGTTTTAGGTGGCTGTCAAAACAGTCACTCATTCTACTTTTTCCCCCCTTAAAGCAATAAATCCCCTCAGAACTAGCACAGCGCAAAGAGATTCACTCATCCTTGATTTACCTTACTTCTGTGGGGCATCCAGCTTGACAGCTTTCCCCTGTAGGATCAGTGCTTGGAATTTGAGGGTATTTTTTGAGTGCAATATCATTATATGGCACGCACAAAAAAGTAAAAAGTCTGCCTTATCTTCCCCAGTCAGAAAGGCAGCTTATGAAATATATGGAGGGTGAGCCTTGCAGAGCTAATGTGCAGTATTTGAGTCAAATCTGAATCAAAATGTGCAGTATTTGAGTCAAATCTGAATCCAGGCGGGTGGCAGTCCCTGTCCCTGTTGAGAATGTTATGGGTGGTGCAGATTTAAAAGCAAATTAATAATATATTTTTTTTATATAATAACAACACGAAGCAGCAGCATAAAATCATAGAGTTAAAAAAATCACAGTCATAGAATGGTTTGAGTTAGAAGGGATCTTAAAGTTCATCCAGTTCCAATCCCCTGGCTTGGGCAGGGACACCTTCCACTAGACCACGTTGTTCAAAGCCCCCTCCAACCTGGCTTTGCACACTGCCAGGGATGAGGCAGCCATATACATGTATATATTATGACAATGGTGATGAACGGGTTTTGAACGGGTGGACGTCCACGGAGACAGATGGGGCTTGAGGCTTCGGCTGTGCCGTTGCCAGCCGTGCCGACATTTCTGACATTCCTTTTCCCCCCGTAACCTTTCCATTCAGCCGCTGAGCCCGCCGGGCCCCGCCGCAGCCGGGTTTACGCGTTAGCCCGTCAGCCCGCGGCCGGCCGGTCCCTGCGCCGGCCGGACTCTGCGGCAGAGGGAGGCCGGTTCTGCCGCGAGGCTGCAGCTCCACCGTGCGGCGGCACCGGGCCCCTCGCCGAGGCTGCTCGCGGTAACGGTGCCGGCGGGAGCTCCCCAAGAGCTGGGCCGCAGAGCCGCTGCTCCGGCTGTACTGCGGCTGCTGCTGTGACCCTCGGTGAGACGCACGCTGCGTGCTTAGTTCGGCCCCTGTGCGAGGCGTGCCCCTCGTCAGGTTGCTGAGGCATAGGACAAGATTTTAACCTTCAAGGGAGAGCCTGGAGAAGAGAAAGCTGCATGGAGACCTCAGAGCAGCCTTCCGGTATCTGAACTACAAGGACTCTTCATTAGAGACTGTAGTGATAGGACAAGGGCTAATGGGTTCAGACTTAAAACAGAGGAAGTTCAGGTTAGATATGAAGAAGTTCTTTACTGTGAGGGTGGTGAGGTACTGGAATGGGTTGCCCAGAGAAGTGATGAATGCTTCGTCCTTAGCAGCGTTCAAGGCCAGGTTGGATGGGACCTTGGGTGACATGGTCTAGTGGAAGGTGTCCCTGCCCAGGGCAAGGGGTTTGCAACTAGATGATCTTAAGGTCCCTTCTAACCCAAACTGTTCCATGATTCTATAAGAGATGTGGTTTACTCCAGAAATTGTGTTTACTGCAGGAGGGAAAAAGGTCAAGAATAACTTATTTCCCCCATTCTGTTCTTAGTGATCCCTTACAGGTCAGTGATAATTCCCATCAAAAAACTGAGCAATGCAATAACCACATCAAATCCATGGATATGTGTATCAGGGGAACTAGGAGATACAGGTGTAATGCAGATTCCTAAAAACCACCTAGAAATGACATTTGAGGTGAGTACTCACTCTTTGCATTTTACTTTTCAATTTGAAACATGCTTCCAAATAAGTGTTGATTTGCTGAGAGTTTATTTTCTTAAGATCACAGCATTTCAGATGCTGTCCAGGTTTTCAGGGTTGCTGTACGTACAGGTATGTACAGGCTAACAGCACTGCCTGATGATGCTAGATGAAAGTCGAGCATACACTTTTAACTACAGGCTTCACTGCTCTTCTTGTCCCAGCCCAGGCCTCCTCTTCTCACCTAGCCAATATATTTCTATGTCTCATTCCTTTCCACATTTCCTTGCCCAGTTTTCCCTTTCAGCTTTCATTTCTGACTCCTCCTTTCCCTTGCAAGCTGTTTTTACCCTCTTTCAATGCATCTTCCCAGTTAAGCATCACCCAGGTCCCTTTCTACCTCTGATGAGTCCCGAATTTCTTTTCCTCCTTGTCCAGCATTGCTGCTTTCCTTCCAACCAGCCCATTTAACCCCTGAGTTCTTCAACTTCCTGGCCTCAGGTGCTACCCCCTCAAGCCACAGACCTACCCACCATCACTGTGGGCTTCTTCTCCATGCTTGCTGTGGTTTTCTCTGCATTTAACTATACAGCGTTTCCCTCTGCTTTCCCACCCATCAGTTACAGGTTGGCTTAGTGCCACCCAAAGCAGCTGGTACCAGGAATTGAAGGGAAAGGCCTGTCAGGCTCCTGCAGCTCCAGGCTGCATGATGTCCAGTAAGGATTGATTTTTTTTTTTAGGAAAATCTGCTACTAAAATTAAAGTTGTGTCTTTGTGTCTGAAGAACAGTAGACTGTTCTTCAACAATAGTAAAAAGAAAACCTCTTGCCAAATATAGGTAGGTTTTGACAGGGAGAGGATATTTTCATGATACAATGGCTGCCTCTCAGATACCAGTATTTCATAGAAAAGATCCCCAGGCTTGTAGCAAGCAAAATGACATTTAGACATTTCTAAGCACCATAACAAGACTATTCTGGATTATTCCTTTGGCTGAAGTTTTCCAAAATACCAGCTTGAGCAGCCACCCACTATGGAAAATGTCAGCCCAAGCCCAAGCAACGAAAACCAAGGTCTTGAAAGGGAAATGTTTAGGTGACGTTAATAGATGTCGCTGCCAGCCACACCTACAATTACATCTTGCACTGGAATTCACAGTCCCTTGTTTTCCTTGTTCTGTATCTTTATTATAAGAGTCTCATGTTAGTGATTTTTATCTTGCCCAACAATAAGCGAATCAGTCTTTGAAAATAATAGAGGATCTAGGGACTGCTTCATAGTGTAGAGTGAGTCAAGTGAAGGTTAGTATGCTCCAAACGAACTTTTGAAAAGCTGTTTGTACTAAACATCTATTTCTTCTACAAAAGCATGCCTTTTTATCACCTTAGCTCAGAAATACTCAGTGAGTGTTCACAACAAACAAAGATTGTAATCTCTTCACAAGCTTTTAATAGTTTTATTTCAGGTTATTTCTTTTCTCCTGACTTAATTATTCTGCTTTTCAAAATGCTTTGCATGTTTGGTTGAAAATACTTGCTGTATAAATCAAAGGAAACTGAATAAAAACATACATTTGAGACCATATGTGTGCATGTGGTGGTGGTGGGGATGTGGTCTGTTGTTTTTTAAATTAAGTGAAAACTGTTATTCATTTCAGTGCCAGAACTTAGGGAAGCTGACGACCGTTCAGATTGGTCATGACAACTCAGGGCTACTGGCCAAGTGGCTGGTTGATTGTGTCATGGTCAGAAATGAAATAACAGGACACACGTACAAGTAAGCATCAAGTTTTAATTTTCTTTGTCTGAAATTCTTACTTGTTAAATCTAGAGAAAGCAAGAATGTTTTTCATCAGTTGACAGAGCACTGTGGGCTGATTTGGGTACCTGGTAAGGTTGGGCTGGTCTCCCCTACCCCAGTTCTCTCATTTCAGAAGCCCTAGTTGAAGTCAAATAATCTAATTGAGACATGAATGTAGGATTTTCTTTGCACCTCTCTGAGACAGGACAAACAGTATGGATACTGTTGAAGTGATTCATATGCTTGTGTCTAATAATTAAATCTCTCGATTTAAAGTAGTGTGGTAAATTGTGCGCAGATGAACTCTTTAAAACCCCAAGGGATGGATTTATAGTTTAGGGCAAATCTTTTATGTCTTTTTCATTTTAAAGATATTCAAATGTCTAAGTACTGTACAAATGTACAGAAAGTCAGATTGCAAGAAAATAAAAGGGTTTGATGATTTCTCGATCTTCTGTTGAGTTCATACCTCTTGTATTGAAATGATCTCCTAATTCACCATCGGTGTTACAAAGCATCTGGCTAAGCAGACTTAGGTTTTTTTATCTAAATGTAGATTTGAAAAGGTATAATTCAGAAAGATGAGCTCAGGGTTGGCCACAGGGGGAAAGTATAAGGAAACTGGGTACAAAGACTGGGGGTATGGACATGTTCATGGCTTTCATTAGGAATGTGGATTGGGTCAAAACATACAGCAGTAGAATGTGCTGTATGAGATTTGAGTATGAGGAAACGTCACAGCTTCAACTGGGTGGGAACTCTGTGAGGGAATTTAGTTGTTAATCATGACAGTATTTTTAAAGGCAGAATATCACTTCTGGTTGCAAGTCTAAAAGAACCTGGCAGAAATCAAGATGTGGACCATAAAATATACGTATGATGCTTTGTTGTCCTGGGCTTTCATGCACTCTTTGCATATTTCCCTTTTCCTAAGGATGATTGGTTCTGCAGGGAATGCTGCCTGTTGAGCTCTGGTTTGTGAAGTTTCTGGCTACAAAATATTTCCTGCCTGTTAGCAGTGTTCATTGGGCGCGAGCTGTTCCTCTAGCTTTGAGATGAAGCTAGAGTGCTTGCATGGCTGACCTGTGCTTGTCTTGGGTGTGTGTGGCAGGTTTCCCTGTGGGAGATGGCTGGGGAAAGGTGTTGATGATGGCAGCCTGGAGCGAATACTCATTGGAGAGCTGGTGTCCTCCACATCTGATGAAGAGCTGGGGAAGCAGTGCCGTACCCCACCGCAGCAGAAATCTCCTACCACAGCTCGACGGCTTAGCATCACTTCCCTCACAGGGAAGAACAACAGTAAGTCCTTTCTTTTCTCCCCGGGGCCCTAGACAAGGGGGTAACAATGGCTGAGAAATAAAGCTGTTGTGAACAGGATTGCTCCTATTAAAAAGAGGCTTGGTGCAGAGGAATAGCTGCAAGCTGATGAGTTTTTCCTGCCCTAGTTTGTGAGTCTGCAGCTTGTTCTGTGACTGCACACACTGCCTTTTTCAATGTCCCCCATTTGACAGTTGAGAGATAATAATCTCTTTCCTTGGAGCACAGAGATGTGAGATGAAGGAGGAGGAGGCAGCAGAATTTGCAGTAGCTGATGCTGCTCAGCTTCCCAGCTCACTTTGTAGTCAGTGGGAAGACAGTCCTCTCTCAAGGGCAGGTCAGAATTTGATATGGATACTGTGAACTGCCTTCTAGAGGAGCACATCTTTAGGGGGACCCTGGGGGACATCAACTTTGCATTCCTAAAATTAGCTTTTATGAGTAACTGTTGCTGGCTACTGCAGGGCATGGGACTGTAAGGGCCATGTGAGGCATTCTCCACTAAAGCAAACTGATGAGCACAGTGTAGATCCTGTTCATAAATCTGTCCAGCTCCTGTAAACCTAGAGGACATGACTGCTGAAATGTCAGGCTAGGAAAGAGTAGCCTTCAAGGGCAATGCAGTATCTAAAAGCCACCATGGGGCCACTGCAGCTTTTCACACGAGTCCGTATTAGCTGGAGAATTGGGCACCAGAGCATTTCCTTAGGTCTGAGAACACTAAGACCCAGTAATTCATTTGTCTTGAGAGCTAAATGAGGCTCTGTATTAGACCTGCCAAAGAATGTAGAGGTCCTGATGTACTAAAATGATGCTGAAATACTCCATGCTTCCAGAATAACAATTGTAAGGCCAGCTAATAGCAACCTACATATGTCTGAAAAATAAGAAAGGCCTTTTAGAAGAACCATGAAAATCTGGCAAGCATCTGCTTAAAATTAAGTTTTAAAAGTTCAGTCTGTTTTAATAAGAAAGTGAATGAGGACTGGATAATTTTCTGCAGGTAGGTAATTTTCAGCACAGGAAGATGAGATGGTTGCAGGTGGAAGCATAGCATGATTCAATGGTAGAGGCATACAGCTAAACAGATGCAGGGTAGGAATATGGCATACATTTTAACACAGAAGATAACTTATTCTTGGAACTATTAATAAGGAATATTCTCTCCCTGTGGTCCCCCACACTGGTACAATGACTAGAGATGTGTCCAGATACTTTTGGGGGCTCATTAAAACATTGTGGGTTCCAGTCAGAAATTAATGAGTGGTGGGTTTTCTGGCCTCGGTCATGTAGAAGTGAGCCAAATGACTGGGCTACAGCCTTTCAGCCCACATCTCCTCATGTTAGGGTTGCTGTACTCTATGTAATGAGAAAGAAGTGATTAACTCAAATAAAATATTTATCAAGCCAGATCCTTGGGTTGTGCATTTTTAAGTAAGGCAATTTATTTGACCATTCCAGGGTTGCTCATCAGTTGCTTGTAATAAGGCTCAGGATTACACAAGACAAATGATTGCCTGAACTCTGTTAAAGACAAAGAATAATTCCTGCAGTTCAAGCTATGTCATCATGAGAGTTTGATGAATGTTTTAAAGTTGGTATCTTCAGCTAGTATGCTCTCCATCATTCCACAGAACCTAATGCGGGACAGATCCAAGAGGGAATTGGGGAAGCTGTGAACAATATTGTGAAGCACTTTCACAAGCCAGAGAAAGAGGTACTTCCTATTTTTCATTACTTGCCTGGAACCTAAAATCCATGTAAATATTTTTATAATGAGAAATGGAACTGAAGTACTAGTGGAGACTATTAACCTTTAAATTTGAAGGTTCTGGCATGCAAACAAGACAAGTTGTACTTACAGACTCTCCCTTCCTCACAGAGAGGGAGCCTTACCATTCTGCTGTGTGGAGAGAATGGCCTGGTTGCAGCACTGGAGCAGGTCTTTCACCATGGATTCAAATCTGCTCGCATTTTTCATAAGAATGTCTTCATCTGGGATTTCATAGGTAAGGTGGTATGTGATTTGGAGGCAGAAGAAGAAAGATAAGTGCAAAATGACTACTCACACACAGATCTTGGGTTCTCATGAGCTAAGGTGTTATTTGTTCCTGCCTGGCACCTGTTCCAGGTTGCTTGAAGTCAATGAGAAACAAGATAGAAGATGAGAAATACTAAGCTCTGTATAAGGGATGAATGTGAATCTGGGCAGAACCTTAAGAGCACTTCAAATTCTAGTCATTTATTCATAACTGAATGTTCAAACAGCCAATTTTCTGCCCAGAAAGAATGGAGGTTGGGGTAGAGTAGCAGTTGCTGTCAGGGGGAGACGTAGGAAAGGGCAGGGAGGCAAAGGTTTATATTTGTAGTTGTTTGTGAGAACTCTCCTAATCACTACATTGGTCTTCTGTGATGCTTATCTGTATGCCTACATTGTGGTAATTTAAGATGTACTTACTCCCTTAAAACATACAAGTTGAGATACTTAGCCTGAGGGTAAGTGCTTACTCAGAAAAGATGAAAAATCAAAGCTGATGGTATCATTCAGAAAGAAACCACTGACAGGTACTCTGGTGCAACTCCCTGATGTTACCTAACTGTATTAGACATCAACCAGTCCGATGACTGCTGCTATGTAGCAAAGGTGGAGATCATCACCTACCTATGTTCTTGAGAGTGAGGTATCTGTATATAAACTGTCTCAGCAAGTTGTTTTTCTGAGGATTCCCTTGTCTAATTCTATGTCTCAATGAAGTTACATCTCACTGGGTTCTGATTTTCTCCCTACCACAGAGAAAGCTGTTGCTTATTTTGAAACCAGTGACCAGATTGGAGATAATGAGGAGGCCCTTTTGCTTCAGAGATCTTCATGCAAAACCTTCTGTCATTATGTGAATGCCATCAATACTGCTCCAAGGAACATTGGAAAGGATGGCAAATTCCAGATTCTGGTTTGCCTGGGGACAAGGTACCTAATTGCTCTTTGATATATGTGTCCTCTTGCATTAGACTAGAAGAATATTTTTACACCATTGTTATTACCTTTAGTTTTCCATTTTAAGACATCTCACACCCTTCTATTACCCAGTACCTATTAAAGCTGCTTTAGTACTACGTGAAAAATTGGATCAAAGAAGCAGTGTCTAAACTGCTAAAAATGTTTTGAGCTCTTTTATAACTGTTAGCTTGACAGTCATAGGTATGAAGTCTGTCTTGAAACTGTATTTTTGATGAAGTGATGGCTATGTGAATGCAAAATTCCCTTGCAAGAGCTGGTGCATTTCTAAAGCTTCATTAAATCACTTTGCCTATGAAAATGGGATGTCTGTTACAATTTTGACAAAACTATTCTAGTTCAGTCTTTCCTTGCTTTCTGTCTTGCACTTGGGGAGGGAGGTGGGGCTTGGTTATATTTTGGACGGTGGAAGTTGTATGTCTAGAAATAAGTACCATTTTTGTCCTGTCTGTCTGGGTATGTGGGAAATCAGTGGGAAAACAGTCTATTGATTTTGCATGAGCTTTATTTTCTCACTTCCCGATCTGAAAATGTTGCTGAATTCTTCCAAAAGCAATTGTCCAGTTCTGCTGATATCCTTCTATCTTCGTTCCTACAGTATGCTCAGCTATACAAGTATACATGTGTTCCTACATGTATATTCATCCAGTACTCATTTAATATACATGTATATTCATTCAATATACTTGTATTCCTACATGTATGTTCAGCTCGCTGTGTTTTATTAACAAAATCAAGGGTTATGATTACAAAGGAAGCTTCTATGTGGAAACAACATGTATCACCCTCAAAAAGAGCCTGCATATTCTGAGTTGTGTTCTTGGAGAATTTATGTTTGAGATCTGTTTACTTGGTGCTAAAATAATTCTCTTCATCCTCTTCGCAGGGACCACTTGCTCTCTCAGTGGATCCCATTGCTGGCAGAATGCCCGCCCATTACAAGGATGTATGAGGAGAATGCTCTCCTACGGGACCGCATGACTGTCAACTCCCTTATCCGAGTCCTACAGACATTGCAAGATTTCAATATCATCCTAGAAGGATCTCTCATTAAAGGAGTGGATGTTTAGCATGGCTTTGCTGAGAACTTCATTATTCCTTTCCCAAGCAAGCAAACCACAATTGGAGACCTGTCAGGACTTGAACACGATGGTAGTGCACCACTGTAAGGCAAAGCTGCCAGTTGAAATGGGAGTGGGAAGCCCAGTTTGTGCCTGATGGGGACTGTCCTCTAAAGCTGCAGAAAGCTAAGATGCAGTGTTGTAGTTTATTTGAAACAGAAATTTAGTATAAAATAGAGTATTTTCATGTGTTAGATGTGTGTAAATATGCTATCTTCTTTAAGAAATTATACTACTCTAAGAAATTTTTCTTAGACTGAATGTTCTTGTTCTGACTATGAGTAGCTTAAACCCAGGGAAGGACTGGGGGGAGGGAAGGACCGAGGCGGGAAGGGATGCCGCTACTTGCTTGCAAGGAAGAAGCCAATCAATGTGTAAATACAGTGCAAACTCAGCAGGGCTTTTTTCAGGTATTGCAAATTAATACAGCAAATATCCTTATGTAGCCATTGTGATTGTCTCACTCTTGGAAATGTTGTAAGCATATATGCTGTCTTACCCTACTGTACATGGGCTCTCTTAGTTCTTTGTTTGTTCAAAGACTCAAGCCATTCCGTGCATGGAAGTTGTGAGTCGTCATGTTTTTTTTCTGTTAGGTTTTATGTGTCACTTCTGTTGATCTCCAAAAAGGGAGACAAGTGTTGAAACGCTTGAACACTGGCGAGGAGGACTGCTGTCAGCCTCAGAGCCTGAGAGTATGAGAGACCTGTGTAAGGGGTGCTGCTGCAGCCTGAGATGGGAAACGATGGCTTGCTTGAGTCGCTTGGTGTATCCCTTGCCTATCTAGATATTCAGATGATTCTCCCTCGCCCTCAGCCAGTTTGTGTTGTGGATGACTTCTTTTTTCCCCATGTTGAGGAATTTGGTTCATACCAAATTCTTGCTGTACTTGAGAATAATCATTGCTGTAGAGCCACAAACATGGATGTTGCTGTGCTACTGAACTGTATCAGCTGGTTTTGAAATGCTGACAGATTATGAGTCTTCCTTTATCCCACACAATAAGTGTTCCTAGGAAGTACAGGGATCTTTGATTGATACTCTTTCTTTTTTCCTTTTTTTTCCCCTAGATTATTAAAAAAAAAAAAAAAAAATGGAGGGGGAAGAAAGCAAAAGGAGGGGAAAAAAGAATCTTACTTTTGTATTTTGTGGCTCTCTCTTTCCAGTTAATGTGTTACTAATACAGTGAGTATATAGAGATACAGCTCTTGAAGAGGAACTGGGATCAACTGAAATCCTGTATACTAAAAATTTAACAAGAGATTACATTAAAATCATCTTGAGGATACCATGCAGCAAATGCAGAGTATGTTTTCTGTCTTATGGATAGGAGTTGGAAGGATCTGAGGGCATAGCTGGCTTCATCTGGTTTTAGGTTTTGGAGCTTAGTTTAAATATAGGTGTTTGTTTCACTTGTTTATTCCCATTTTGTCAGTGGATTTCTGTGGATGTCTCACTGTCAGCTGTGGATTGGGAAAGGCCCTAACTGGTATTGTGAGGTTATTGCCTTGTGCTGTGCTCTCAAGTGGCATTAGGAGGGGAGTGTTGGGCAGTAGCAGGTCTCGATATGGTTTGCACGTGCTGGAGAGAGGAATAAGAGCTAAGAAAAAGGAAAGAGGAAGAAAATTAGGGTTTGCTTTCTCCCCTGCCTTTTGCCAAGCTTCTCTGTTTTCCTGTGATCCTTCTGCTGTCCAGTTCTTACAACAACACTTGCTTTAGTGTAAAAGTTTCACGTCATATTCCCAGCCAGAAGAAAACTCTTATGTGACTTTATTTCATTAACAGGGAGAGGTTTATGCTATAGAAGGGGTTTTTATTTTTAAGAAAGAAGAAAACAACACTGTCAGGGAGTCATTGACTTTTATGAGGGTTCCACTTTTTAATAACCGTTCTTTCCGCCTGGGCTTGTACTTCCTTAAACTGACTAAACTCATCCCAAATACTGTAGACAGCACTGCCATGTCACTGCTGTGGGTGTGAGTAACTAACGTAAAGGCTGTGAATGGTGTCATGAGATAGAAGCCAGAGCCCACGGATGTGCGACATCTCTCTTGCATTTCCAGAAATGTGAAATTTGAGGTGTGAGGCTTTTCAGGGTGGCCAGGCAATTCTGCTTAAAGTCAGCAGAAGATACATGACAACCCTTCAGCAGCAACTGAAAATGTGTCCCTAATACTTAACTCTATCAATAAATTACACATTTAGCACCAGAAACCATGTGGCAGCATTATTTGGTAATGACTACTTAGGATGTTTTGATTTCTATTGCAACTCAGGCCTTTTATGTCTAATTACTGCTATACATGATTTTCTTCAAGCCCAAACCAGTCTAAGTGACTTTCATTTTACTGAAATAACAACCTCTTTAGTCCTTGGATTTCTTTGCAGCATCATCTGCATTTGCTAGCTAGATACTTCTCAAAAGTACACTGCTGCATACTTCTGTAAAGACTATGACTTCAGCAGTCGTAACAGTCATCCGACATGATTCAGTTCAAGTGCAAGCAGGATAAAGTAGAAATACGGGCACCTCTAAAGGTCAAGCATAGATGAATAAACCACACACAGAGAAAAGGGCAATAACTAAATAAAGTGTTTCTTAAGTTAAAACAAGTCAAAACCTGAGAAATTTTCAAATTCAAAACAGGACCTTCCCCCCTTTCAAGCTACATTAAGGAACCTTTAGCCCTTTAACACAACTTCACGTTGGCTTTTTCAGCAAGTATTGACTTGTTTGGTTTTTTCAGGTTTCCCATCATTTGCAATAAAAATTATGTATGCCTAATATTTCCCTGTAGGCAATAAAACACCCTAAGATATGTCGAAAGGGGCAGAGCTGAGTGCCTCAGATTCCTGGAAGACTTCTTATTTGACAACTTTGGAAGTACGATTCTTTGTAGTGAATTTTTATTCTACCCTGTATTTTTTTCCTTAGTAGACCACTTTTGTTTCTTGGAAACCATGAGTTTTCTTCTCTAAGGTTTATAGATACCATTCTACCCATTAGGATGGTGAGAAACCCATCAGGATTCTTCTAAGCTAACACAGTTTTTACTTCAGTGTTAAAGCACCTTCTGTGGTTGAGAAAGGGAAACTTGGAAAAGACCAAAGCTATCTGGTGTCTGCTTTTTTTTAAAGAAGAAAAAATTCTATCCAGTACCCATCTGCAGGTGTCTGAGTTTGCATCGTCCTGTTATACTAACATCCAGCATGATAACTTGAGGGAGTCAAAGAATCAAATGCCTCACTGTGTACAAAATGTGTATTTATAATTCTCTGAAATGAATGAAATTCTACTGTTTAGTGAGAAATCTGCTCATGTTTATTCCGAGTTGGTTTGTGTAATTAGATATCATTGTTCAAAAATGTCTTTTTAGAAGGGTTGCGCAATGGCATATTTGAGAAAATTCCTCTTTTCAGTCAAGTGAAGGTGCGCATCTTAAGGGAAAATATTGTATGTTACACTTGAAATGTACAAATGTGCCCTGTATAGCTTAAAATGATCCTTACATGTCTCCATTAAGTATATTTTGTCTTTACATTATTACTAACTGAATAAGAACTGGATAATTTTCAAGACGACATGAGTAAAAGTATTGTTATATCAAGCACTTTAACATACATACCACAAACTGACATGAGTTTTTCAGGTTTTGAAGTACATTGAAATACAGCTTTTCATGCTAGTCCTTTACAAATAAAACTGTGAGAACAAAGGTTGGTGTCATTTTCTCCTTGCAGATGAACTGAGAGATTCGATTCTCAGACTGAAGAGCTGAACCGAGGCTCCTGGCAGTGGGAACTTGCTGAAGCAAAGAAGGAGAAAGGGAGTGCGAGGGTCTGCTCTCAAAACCTGCCCTTCTGCCTCCCCTGGCACAAAGTCTGACTGTGCCAAGCCTGACCAGCCCTCCATTTTCAAGGCTTAGGTGGAAAGTGTGGCTGATCAAAGGGAAGAATTGGGATTGCAGTGAAGTTTAGCTCTTTCCAGGGTGGCATTTGCTAGGCAGCCTGGGTTGCTCTCCCTTAGTATCTGCATGGGGAAGAGTGGAGAGAAGGGGGTGGGATCCTATTGGCAGCCAAATGGGAAGTGTGAGATTAACTGCCGCTGAGGGTCTCTTTCCTCTCTTGACATGAGTTGCTCTGATATTTAAACTCAGGGTTAAAAAGCTGGAGTGAAACTCATGCCCTCCAGCCTGTCAGTTGGCATGTCCCATAAGAGGAGAAGTCGATACAGAAGAGATGGGTGCCTGCAACAAGAAGGTGCAAAAGAATGGTAGTGAAATGCCCTGCTTGGTAATTACAGGTTTTTCTAAGCTGGACTGGATTTTCAGAAATCCTCCCCATGTTCTAGTTCTGCTGCAATTGGCAAAAATATGAGAATTTTTGAAACCAGCACTGTTGAAATACAGTTCCTTGTATGTGTGTGTATATAGTGTGTGTGAAGTGGGCCATGTCTGTTCATTCATTTTAACTCTTGGTTTTGAAAAGGCTTAAGAGAGGACTGAAGGTCTCAGAGTCTGGGACCATGTATGTGGGAATCCTGAAATATGTAATTTCATGATACTGATGTTTAGCAACAGTGTAGCAGCAAAATTATAGGATCCCATAAATGTGAATAAAATCCGTAGAGCTGCTTGTGGTCAAATTTCAATAGGAGGAGTGGCCACATGCAGCACACCTCCTTACTTAATGTGTTACGCTTAAGTATGTAAATTTGAGATAGTGGGATCTGGCATCTTAAAGGCAGTAAGTACTTGAAGTAACACAGGACTGAACTTGTCCAGATGAGGAAGTGCAAATAACTTCCTCTCCACTGCGCTGTCATTAATGCGGTCTGGGAACACTACAATGTTTTCTGCAAAGGGTAGGTAGAAGAAAACGGAGAAAACTTGCACAGGTAGAAGTTGAGACAACTCACCCATCTAGTTTGTTCCTTTCCAGCATTTCAGGTGAGCTTGTTGGAAAAAAATTATGCTCAGGTTAAGAGCAGAGCTGCTTCCCTGTCTGTCACCCCATCAGCTCAGGGATTGAGGCTCCTGTGATTGCAGTCAGGGAGCATTTAATTGCTGACGTTCCTGTTTTCTCTTGTGTTGTTCCATCAGACACTATAAGCTGGTTTGAGCTCAGCACACGATGTGAAGGGAATGGAAAAATTTCTGTACAGGTCTGCTATCTCGTGGCTGGTTAAGGTAAACTGTCTGCTGAAGCCACTGCACAGCTGATTCGTCAGTGGAAAGCTGTAGATCTGCAGGAAGGCTTGACACTGTAATAGGCCCACCTGTATTCCCTGCAGACCTCACAGGGCATCTTGGCTTCTCTGAAAGAGCTACTTCTCTCAGAAGAGTATGTGACCAGACAAATTATTTTCTCCTTTAACCAAACCCACCTTTGTCTCGAAGGGAGAAGCAGGAGGAAACACAGCCAAAACCTTCCTGATCCTTACCCAGGCCATATTTATCATAAGATGTTGCTGTAAAGGACCTCATTGTTGTGTGATCTGGTGACAATCTTGTTATCATTCAAGAAGTAATTCAGTAGGATCCATAAATGTCAAATAATCGTGGTTTATATCATAAAGACTCAAGTGTTCATACCAGGTGCTCTGAGTCATAATCTGTAAGATACTCTTCCTCTTACTTCTAGAGGTTATCTTAAGTCTCATGCAAGTCTATATGTCTTGCTCAAAGGGTAAACATAGAAGATAGCCAGCACAATTCTTTGTGGAAAATAACAGTCCTTTGCCCAATACAGACCTGTTAATTTTATATTCTCTGAATGATCCATTTACTTTTAGACCTGGCCAGAGCAGCAAGTTAAAATGGGTCAATCGTAGAGTGGTCTGTTCCACCCACAAGTGAAGCGAACAATTGAGTTTTATTTGCAAAGTGCATTTGGCAGCACTGTGCAGCAGATGTAATTCCCAAGGACCTCAAGCGCTTACCCCAGGGCATCTATTCTCCCAGCGAGAGACAGGCATGGAGAATGCAAGATGCATCCCAATCTTCACACAGTACATTCAGTGCCAGATTCTCTCCCACTCCCACAGCCAGGTGATACAAGCCTAAACTAAAATAAACTCCTTCCTCAGTAGCAGCCAGATGTTAGTTTTGATGCTGTGCAATCCTTGTCTTCTCCTGCTTTCAACAAGAGGATTTCATAAAGCCTGGTGTTAGCCTGGGGAAGCCTTTTTCCTTGCCCTGGCTCTGCAGCCAGAGAGGAGAGATGGGCTCCTTCAGTAGGCCTTGCAAGAAGAAACCTCACTTGGCTGCTTTTAATTATGACTAGAGAAGTCCAGCAGAGGCAGCTTGCGGAGGCTAAGCTAGCATTAATGTTTATGATTATCCCTCCCAGCACTGTCCTCCCATGCTGAATTCATTTCTTCAAAGGCATTCGAGCGATATATTGGCATGTTCTTGACACATCAAAAAACAAAGAGTTTACAAGAGCAAAATCTAAGGGTGATGGACAGAGGTAGTTGTAATTTTTACAATATATTAATAATTTAGCTACAAAGACAAGTTCCTTATCTGTCTTACAGAGGCACAGGATAGAGATCAGAAAATGTGGCTTCGTTTCTAGGTCTCCCTGACTTCCACCAAGGCCTTTTAGCAATTTGCTTATGGCATATTCCATTTTGCAGCCAGAGGGCTGAGGTACAGAGTGGTGGAACTTTGCTTCAGCCAGTCTCTGCCTTGCCAATCTAGGCTGTTCAGCCTTTGGGTTAGAAACTGCTCATCCAGAGTCCATTGGTGTGTGACCGAGAGCAGCTTTTCAATGTTACTGTGACAGAAGTACCCTAAGGTCTCATCTGTGGTTAATTCCAGTTTAAAGGCATTGGTACAACCTGTTGATTTGTGTTGTTGTGGGTAAGTCTGTCTAGCTGTGTACGGTTAGAGAGTTTTGTAATTGTTAGGACAGAAGAACGGGCTTTCTTCTTACTTAACTACAATACAGTGATTATGGTTACTATCTGCAACGTGGTTAAGCACTTCAGAAATGCATACAAATACTTGTTTTGCTGTTGTGTGAGGATGGCAACTAATTCCCTACCAAAAGGGAGGAACAAACAACAGCTGCTTTGCAAGAGCAGTTCTCTACTGCTTTTCATCTTCAGGCCAAAGCTCTTCCATTAACATCAAGTTAATCTTGTGCCGTCTCTGCCCCGCAACCTGTGTCTGCTCATTGCAAGCTCAAATAAACCATCACTCACACCAGAAAATGCATGGTGAAGGACAAACAAAGTTCTAGCAAGAGATTCCCATAGTAGTCAGAAATAGTCAGTAGAAATGAGAATCATCTTTGTTGTTGGTTGTTTAGGGTTTGCTTTGGTTTTGTTGTTTGGTTGTTTTTTTTTAAGGCATGGAATTAATTTTAAATTAACTGGGAAGGCAGTCCAAAGACTGTGCTTTTGTTCTTGAGATGGCTGTGAACTCTTCCACTGAGTGTCCTTAGCCTGTTTCTTCCACTCTGTGCTCTCACCTGAATTCAGTTTACCTGCTTGCACGTATGCAGCTTTTGAACTGTCATTATCCCATGGGATAAAGAGGATGTGCTCTAAATCATACCATGCAGTATGAATCCACCAGCTTGGAATTAGTGTGGCTATTGGCTTGCCTGAGATCTAAACATCTTGCAGATGGTCTGTGGTTCCTGACTGTATAAATAGTACCGAGCTGGCTCAAACTGGGTGGGGTGCACAGGACAGCTGCCCCCGCCACCACCACCAAGATGACTTTCAGAAGAACTGCATTCAGGGAGTGTAAGTGGAAGCATCACCCCATGCCTCTACCCAGCCTTCATGTTCTTAAAACTGTGGAAAAGGTTTGCACTCATGGTAACAGGAACACAGGAGAACTAGGAAAAACTTGCAGACCAGAGAAGCTATTTAATTCACTTTGTTAAAAGAGAATTTTGAATGTCAGCAGGAATTTGTGCTAGACAGGGGTAGTGTGGGTAGCTGTGATCAGTGAGAAATAGGATAGCTGTTCTGGGCTTAGTCATTCGTGTTTAACTGGCACAATGCTGAGAAGGGAGGAATGAACTAGCGGATCTTCAGTGGAAATGTGTGCCCTAGGAAGTGCAAATACAAGCTGATCCACCACAGCTTACTGAAGTCAGTGGAAGTTCCTAAAACCGACGAGTTTAGACAGGCATTCATGAGCACTATAGTCTACTAAGCTACTAGTTTGTGCACAGAAGAGAAGCAGCTCTCTCTTGGGAAAATAATAAAGTGACTATTGCTGCTTCCGTCTCATAATGTTTAAGCCAGTCTCACTCTTACACATAAGAGGTTGCTTCTAGGTGATCTCAGCATTTTAAGTAGAAAAGTTTATCTCTGTGAGAGGCCAGGCTTGTGCTAATGAAGATACTCAAAAGCCTTGTGTTCATCTCTTCAAGATCTTTGGTTAAGATCCTGGAAGAGAGTAGTGGCAATAGTGTCTGACAAGCAGGAGATTGAATCTGAAGACTGCCAGTGTGGATTCCAGGTAGAGCTGTGAACAGTATGGATTGTCTTGCCACTATGTGCCAGATGTCCTGGATAGATCCTACCCAGCCCACTATCAGCGATCATGTTTGTAGGCAAATCTGAGATTCCATTGTCCATGGTAAAGCAGCAACTAGCAGTACAAGGCAACAGTATAGGCATGCTCCTTTTCTCCCATCCACCACCACTCCCAGCTGTAGTTACCCAGAAGCACTTTGCCAAGTAGAGCCTGGATGCATCAGTCTTTTACCCACTTTTGGCCTGTAACCAAATAAAGCCTTCCTTTGACATTGAAAGACAAGTCTGTTTGCAATAGAATCAGCTCTTGCAAGCATCCAAAGCATTGTTTTCATTCAAAAAATGATGCAGGGCTACCAGCAAGTTCTCCCAAGCACTGCAAGCTTAATGCCTTGTCTGTTTATACTGCCATCCAAGCTAGCCACATTCCTGTTGATGTCCTAGGTTGAGCTACTCAGTGAGGTCCCTCCTGAAAGAGCTTTCTAGGATGTTCCTCTGTCCCTTGGATTTTGCTTCTTTCAGGTTTTGTAAGCAGGGGGTGTTCTCATTTACTTTTGTGCTGAAAATAAGGGTTAGGAAGGGATGGAGAAGGAAGCAGCAGCAAGATGGGGGAGGAAGGAGCCTTTGTAGTTCATTGAAATGTTTCTCAGCAGGCAGTGTTTCCATAGAAGAACCTCCCTGACTTCTCCCTTGCCAAAGTACTGCTTGGGGGAGGATGGCAGGAGGGCTTGCACTCTCTTCACTCCTCCCAGATCTAAAAGAGACTTTCTGCCCTTGGCTGAGGCAATTCACCAGGTAAGGAAAAAACTATTGAGGACTCCAGACACAATACACACTGCAACAATTTAATTGATTCTGCCTCCTCCTCTTTCAAAGAGGGCCTAATGTACTATTTTTGCCTTGTTTTAGCAATGCTGGCACAAAAGCCATGGGTAAGAAGCTGGGAGATGATGGTAGCAGCTCTTTATGTGTCTGTACAATCACTCATGGCTCTCTTACTCAGCTAATTAAAACTAACCCCCCCCCCTCCCCCAGCTACCCTGAAAAATGTAAATAACAGTTACTAAAACATTGTTCTGTGGTATAACCAGCACCAAAGTTACAGAAAGGCTGTTATGCAACAGGATTTTGATTGTGAAGAAGTGGATGGCTGCAAATCAAGTGAATGCCAGGCTTTCTTCATGAGAGAATGATGCTGGGGACAAACAGAAGTGTGTACAATTAAAAATGTATAAAATACACAAAGACAAACAGCTGGCAGACGCCAAAGCTGTCTGAGCACCTTCATGTTGTGCTTTGCCTCTCTCTAGAGTTAGCGCACATACAAAGGGTGTAGTACATGCAGTGAAACAAGATTTTTTCCGAGGGCATTGTGTTCTTAGCACAAGCAGCAAGAAAATAGGCAAAGCACAACAAAGCAGGAGAAAAAAGTTTTGATGAGACGGGACAGTGTTAGTTCCTGTATCTCTGGCTAAATGCACAATGTGCGTTCAACAGAAGATACGTCATAATGTAAAATAAAGGGACACAATGTGGATGTGAAGCCAAGAACAAAAGTTGTACAAGCACAAAATGAACCCTTGGTACAAAAACCAAACCTGGTTGTTCCCTGCGCTTGATAAAGACGTTATGAAACAGGCCTGATTTAATTCTTCTCCAGCTGTGGCAATGCTAGAAGTTGGAAGTGACTTTAAAGATAACTAAATGGAGAACTCTGGAGCTACATGAGCGTGTAAAGCCAAGTGCATGTTCCAGCCTTGCTGAGCTAGGGCTGAGCAGCATGGGCTGGAGTGTGGCAATCCTAAACCCCCATTCCTTAAACGGAAATCATGGAGACATGTAGAGAGGTGGTTCTGCTTTTATCCAATAAACCAATAAAGTTACATATGAATATGTTGCCTTATTCTTGTTGGTTTCTTAGGTTTGCAGTTTTTAACCTTGACTCAGCATGGGCAATGCCAAACTTTGAGTCCTACAACATGCTAGAATGTATATTTAGGTATTTGCAGCCAATCCAGCTGTGCTAGAAAAGATTAACCTTCCTGCTTTTTCACTCGGTGTAGGAAGTGAGGACTGGCCATCCTGTACTGCCCAGAGAATCTGCTGGAGCTAAAGCATCCTGTGTCCTGGCTGACCCTGGCAGCTGCCCTGAGGAGGAATCTGACCAGAGCTGCCACGCTCAGAAGGGGGAAAAAGCAGCAGAATGGCTTTATTGAAGGGCGTTATTGAAGGTGCAAAATACAGTTTACAAAAAATAAATAGTAAAAGAGCAGGAGAGCAGCACTCAAGAGAGAAGGACAGCCGGGGAAGCCAGGACTAGAGAGGAGCATGCAGGCTCAGGGGGGCAGCAGCTCTGGGGCCTTCTGAGCAAAACTACAAACGGAGCACGAAGAATTTGCCTTTCTTCTCGACTGGCTGCCTTGTGAGGACTTGCTTGTGTGCTCCACCAGCACACCTCAGCAAGCACCCGCAGGAAGCCAGGGGACACCTGCAGGGATTCTAAAGGGAGATGGCAGGAATCATGTGAATGCCTAGGGTAAAGCAGAACCATAACCTCTTCAGGGTAGCAAAGGGGCCATCGCCTTGATGAACCACAAGCCCCCAGGGAGAGGAGCTGGCAGTGGCCAGGCCCTGCGCCAGCCTGAAGAAACCACTGACTAGTCCTGTCCAACTGAAACAAAACCTTGCCCCTTCGATACAAGGATCTCCCATCTCATGTTATAGTGGCATAGGTGAACCGTACTGCAAACCCCACGGTGCAGCCTAGAGATCAACATGGCCACCAGCCCATGTATAGTGACATAGATGGGGCTGGGGCTTGTGGAGGACTGACGCTGGCAGGTGGACGGCCAGTGCCCTCCCACAATGCTTTTAAAGGGAAAAAGGCAAGGGGCATCAAAGCGGTGCCCAGACAGTGGGAAAAGTGCTGGTGCTTACTCCCTGCTTGGAGCATGAGTTGGAGACCTCGGTGAAGGCAGAGGCCTGGCTGCAGGGAAGAAGGGTCTGTCACGGCAGCCCATGCCACTCGTGCTGCAGTACTGCTGAGAGCTGCAATAGCGCAGGCAGAGATCACAACAGCATGTCAACACAGGTGTCTGTGGCCCTGAGGAGGAGGAGAGAGCCGGAGTGAGGACGTGCCTTTGTATTTCTTTCCCAACAGCTGAGCGGTGGAACAGCATGTAAGTGAAAGCTTTGAAATGCAAAGATCAAACCAGACTTAAAAGTCTGCCAAGACCATAGGTAACTAGGCAGGAATCTTGTGCACTTTGGCTCAATAATATAGTGTAGAGAACAGTCTCTGCTGAAAGACCAGTGTCAAAACCCTTCAGTATAGACAGCTCACATAGGTTCTTTCTTTCTTTTAAATGGCAGTCACATTATCAGTGAAGGAGAAGCTGCTCTGATACCCACTACCAACTGGGAGGTGAGAGAAGACTGGCAGCTCTGCAGCTGTGGGCTTTTTGGGTTAGGCTGCTTTTACATCCTCAGAGGTTGATTCAACTTCATACCATTCATTTTGAATAGGAAGCACTGAATCCAGTGCAAAGCACTGGTCTCCAAAACAGTAGCAGACAGCTAGTATCAGCCCCTGTGGCATTAAAAAACATTAAGCCTACGTGCTCATTTAAGAGGCACTTTTTGCTTTCTGTTTTGAGTGATGTTGCAGGATTTGTGCAGGCAATTAAATGTCAGCCTATATATTCCTATGGTTGGTGAGCTTTTGGAAACAAGTAATTCATAAAGGGTTTGGAAAAGTTAAACATAAGAACAGATGTTTTAATACTTACTTTCTTTGATTCATCTAGGAGTTCATCTCATCGTATGATCTCAGTTTAAGTTACTTGTCCCAAAGTATCAGATCCAGAGGCCAAAATGTCTTACTGAGTCAATATCTTGCAAGTAGACAATGGCCAAAGATATCAGTGTACTCCTTTGTCAAATCAAGAATCACAGTTTCTGTCTTGGTTTTAGTGTTGGAAGAAGATTCTGTCTGTGTCTAGTGAAAAACTTCGGTCCAAGATGTTGCTGAATCCAACCTTGCCAGTGCTCAGAATTTGTATTACGACCAACATGAGTCCAAGTATATGGCTAGTCTCAGTGTTTTCACTAGGACTGAATTATACACAGGCAGATGACATTTTCTGTTCCAGTCTACTTATCATGACAGACTTGGAGAACGGAAAATGAGTAACTGCTATCATAACAGTTGCCTTGTAAAGAGACCTGGATCATTTAGTGTCCGGCTTGCCTGAAACATGACTGCACGTATCTGCTGGAGGGAAGTCTGTGTCTTTGTCCAGGCATTTAAAATCTGTGGAGCAAGAAGCAGTGACAATGATGGATTATATAAACCCAGCAGGGAAGTGTTCTGTTGCAGAGCAGAAGCTGGCCAACATGAAGACGCACCAAAATACTTAGAAGGCAAAAAGTTGTGGAGGCATCCCTGAGCCCCGCTGTCTCCCAGAAGTTGGGATGGCGGTAAAAGCCAGCACAAGAGCACCACAACCTTAGGACAAAGGGCAGTGAAAGTTTGGGATCATGAGCATGGGAGGGGACTGTCATGCCACAGGGATTACAAAGCAACATGGCATTTACCAGAGCTAAATAGTCTGCTGTTAAGGACACAGAAATCCACACAGCAGGCTTGAAGGAAACTGGCAGTAATCGATTTCAATCATTCCCCAAGAAGCTGAGTCTCTGGCATGCTGCACCTGCACAACTTCATACATGATATCCTAATCTCTCTAGGGATAGATAGAAAGGTGTCACAAATTTTAAGCGGACTCTTGAGTGTAGCAATTGGTATCTGTCCCCCAAGCCCCTCAGCACACCCTCAAAATGTTGTTTCCTGTGCCCCAGTCAGCATCTACATGCATCATCATGCTGACTCGGTGTAAGGAGCATGCTGGGAGCCCATTTGCCACAACTTATAAAAGAGGCTTTAAAGCGCTGCTGCCGCCTTAAAGAATGGCACATACAAAACCCCTCCTGTTTTGCAGTCTGCCTATGAATAGCTACTTATTCTAATTTACAGCAGGATGTGTTTTATAAGAGGGTAAACTTGGCCTAAGTGAAAAGCATTTGAATGCTTGCACACATGCATGCACACACTTGCAACTGAGAAAGACTTTCACAACATGCACACACAGCTCTGCTTAATGGGCACCACCATCCTTGCACGTGAGGGTTGCAACTGAGCCACTCCTGCTGCCTTCTGTGTGTGTCTAAATGTGTTGGGCCGCTCTGTTCTGAAATAGCTTGAGGGTCTAGAAGTAGAAGAAACACCAGGCTGGTCAGACCTGCAGTCTGGGGTCTGTCTGGGACCATGGCTGGTACCAGATGTCACAGAGAACAGTGCCTGAAACCTTGAACTGTTTTCGCTTGCCATCAAGCAGTTAGCAATTGGCCAAAACGGGAGGATTTAGCACTTGCTCAAACTTCTTTTTTCTATTACATGGTGTGAATCAGATGTTTATGATTCCCCAGTCAACCCTGAGTGCAGGTACACAGCCCTAGCATTAGCAGGGCAAGGAAGGATCATTTCAAGAGGTCACTTTCATATCTACCCAGTCTTCCCACTTTCCTCCTACAGATAATGCAAATCAAGTAAATATTGCTCTTGTTTCTGAAACCTTGCATTAGGAGTGGTTCAACCACTGCTGAAAGGGTAGTTGTCCTGACAAGAAGAGTCAGTCAGTTCATCTGTGGATAGAGATTTTTTTGACGGCATGCTGAAAATAGCACCTCAGAAACCACACTGCTAGCTGGTTTTAGAAAGGCCAGTTTTTGAAGCGTCTCTAAGCGGCCAGCTTGTTACTCTGTAAATAGCAATCACTTTGTTTAGCTGTTTTTCAGAAAGTGCCCATGCCTGAAGGACAATGCTGCCCTGGGGCACCTCCTCACAGCCTGGCCATCCCTGCAGGCTGCTCTGATTGAGCTTCCCCAGGAGCCCCTGGGGCTTGTAAGAGAAGCAGGAACCTACTTGGGGATGCCATCACTCACACAGCCATGCTACACATGCTCACCTGCGTTTCTTCGGGAAGGCTGAGCTCCCCATACATCCCACATGCTTCAGGGCACTGCTGTTCGCTGACACTCCCCACCCCCCCCCCAACTGTCTATGTGAGCTTAATCCCAGCTGGAGTATCTCCCCTCCCATGGCACCTAATCAGCCTTAATCCTGCCCAGATAAACCCAGTCATCCCAGTGGGAAAGAAAAAAATACAACGGTGGCTTTAGCCGAAGACATTTCTTCTGAAGCTAAAAGGTATGTGGCATGGAAGTTCTAAACCCTTCTGCTTCGCAAACTGTCCTCTCCCTGCTGAGAGGTTTTTTAAATCTTTCCTGGAGATGTACATAAATCGAAAAATACCCCCCTGCAGGGCCAGTACCCCCTTGCATCTCTTCTCTCATATACCCACATGGAACTTCCTTGGTGGTCTCTGCGTCACGAGGTCAGTGAAGACATAGGAACTTTACCCACTGGCCCTGAGATGTCTAAGAGATCACTCTACCTATGTAGTATAGGGCACATGCTGTACACTAGCTGTGTGGCTCAGGCTGTGCCACTCGTGCCCTGGAGGCTGCATCTGGGTCCCTTGACTGCTCTGTATGCTGTAATTTGCAATATGAACAGGTAGGCAGACCTGAGGGAAGTCACTGAGGTCAGATGAGTGTCCTTTGGTTTGTGTTTATTTAAGTCTCTCATAACCCTCTAGAGTTAATTCCTGAGCATGAACATCCATTCTGGGACCCAGCGTACTTCTGGGGATCCCTGTGATGGACATCTGCTCAAATTTTGCCTGAAGGTTCCCCATCCTGCTTCTGACCTCCCCTTAGCTATGTGTCTTTCTGAATGAAGACTTCCTCCTGGAAAGTCCTTCTCCTTAAATTTTTTTTAGAATGGGATGCCTCTGCTCTGAGGAAAGGGTATGTATGTATCCTACTGCCTTCTCCCTTCATGCTGCTTTCTGTCTGCCCTTTTCCTCTGTCTGCCCTTGGCTTGCTTTCTAGAGGATGTTAAGTGTCAAATTTGGTTGATTTGTTGCAGCCTAATTATCTGATTTAATCCAATTAAACTATCTGGAGTTATCTGTGTGATGTGGTGGCTTTGTTAGCTAACTCCATTCACACTTTCCCTTGCAAAAAATGTTCCCTTCAGCTCCTCATTCCAGATCTCCAGTGGTAGATTCCCATATGGTTCTTGGCTGTTTGTTGAATGCTTGTGATCAGGACTCTAGGTTCTGCAGATTTCCTTCAGGGACCATCTCTGCGCACCCTGGTTAGCCAAGTCTGCCCACTGCTCTTCTTCGTTGCCAGAAGACTCTGTCTTCAGCGGCTTGGGAATAAGGTCAGCGACATGCTATGCCCTCATGAGACTAGTCACTTGTACTTGAGCTCACTGTTCTCTGCCCACAGAGAGACATGTTTTCTCCATAGTACCAGTGCAGTTAAAATATTAAATCTGAAACTGTCGCCTCTTCCAAGTGCCTTTTTCCTTTCCTAGGGTATCTCAGTGTTAGGTTGATGTCATTCTTCAGCTAGCTCCTCCTTGATCTGGGAACAATTTTTTTTATTTCCCTGAAAAGGGAATCTCTGGACCTTTGTTGTGTCCGCTGGTGCTGTAGATTAGAAAGCAGTGCCACTGAGAAGAGACCTGTAGGCTAGAAAAATCTCCAAAGAAAGAATGGTGATGAGGGAAGCTTTAACCTGGAAAGATACTGCCTCAGGTTTCTTGGTTTTATTTAGCAGAGTTCTGGGTATGAGCCTAGAGCACCAACACCTATATGGAAACCCTTCTCATGGCCTCCCATGCTGACTGCTCCCTAGCAGAGGATTTTCGAGCATCCCTATTTACCTGCTTAATTCCTGTTGAGAGGGAGGTCCAGAAAGAAAGCCTGCCATGCCAAAGTGTTGCTTTTAGCCACCATGGATGCCCTCCAAACCACATCCCATAGCTGCACCTTGCTTTTCATTCTTCTCAGCCACCTCTGCGTGTGTTCAGGAACGTGCAAGAAGATGGACATGCTTAGTCAGGAGTCTTAGGTTCAGTAAGAAGCTTCAAAGAGCAAATTCTGTTCCCTAAAAATGATCCTGCTTGAGACCACAACTCTCTCTGAAGAGTTCATAACTTTGTGCTCCCTAAAGATTACTCTGAAATAGTCAGTATAAAATCTGGAACTTGCTGCTGCGAAAGATGGAAGTCTCTGTTTGGAGGAGAGACCTCTTTTGGGTTTCCGAATACTTGGTCTTTGTTTTCAAAATTGCCCCAAATGACAAAATAAGGTGGGGATAACTTTCTTGACAGGAAACAGACTGGCAGGCATAGAGGGCTGATCTTCTTAAAGTCATCTTCGAATCACCCTAATACAAATCCTCATGGAATAGTCTTACCGGCTTCAACAGGGATGAAAGCAATAGTGCAGCAAAGAAATGAATAGCCCTTGAGAAGCTCCATTAAAGGTGTTTTAGTGGTAATGGAAAATTATCATTTTACTACAGAATTTGAGCAATTCTTAAGAATTTAAGAGAATTATCTTCCTCTTAAGCAATTTGAAATAACAATTAAAAACTCTTCAGAAAGGCGGTTATTCTCTGTTAAGCCCTGATGGATTTCTTACTTAGGCTGGGCTATAAATGATCTTGTTCCTAGGAGTAATATGGTTCAGGGTCCTGTCTCTGAGGCACATAACTTGTGTGCTTCATTCTGGCAGCATGAATATCATAATATCTATTCTTATTATCATCAAACTTTGCTGTCACTGTTTATTTGTAGCTATCTGTCATTTGGCCTAAAACATAAACCAGAGGGAAATACCACATTCTTTATTAACCTGTTTGCTTTAAATTACCACTTCTGTGAACATTTTCACCTTCAACAAATCAATATACTGTTACTCATAGGGACAGCTGGTGCAAGCAGGAGCTAAAGAACTGACCTGTTGATCAACTATCTGTTGATCTCCCTCTGAAATCATACTCCTTGGCAAAATCTTATTTACAACTCTAAGTCAACCAACACTTTTCTCCTTTTTTGCTTGACAGAACTCCTGGTAATATTTTTTCCAAAATCACTTGGCCAGGCATTTAGCCAATAAGGCAGACTTTCAAATTACTTAAGTTGTAAAAATACATTTTACAGTGAAATCTCAAAGCAGAAACAGCTGCCTAGGTTCAGTTTTGACAGCTGCTCTTCACCTAACAACAAGTAGCCTATTTGTGTTTGCTTATTCATTAAAATTGAAATATAACACAATAGGATCAGGTGTCTTAGCTGGCAAATGCCCTACTTTTTCTCTGTGTTGGTGCCTCTGCCTCAGTGCTCATGATACATACGTGTTTTATATTATAAACCCCTTGTGATTAGCTTTATTGTTATACCATCAACATACTTTAGCTTCCCAGATAAAACAATTAAGAACCCACCTAGGAAAGATACTAGTTTAACTGGAACACAACAACATTCCCATTAGTTTTCCAGAGACCACATGTGTTCTTGAAGTAAATGTTTCTTAAGAGCTAACCTGGATCAGAACAAATTTCAGGTCACTTGTGATCCTCATGAAATCCCATATTCCACCTTCCACTCAGACCAAGCTCTGAATGGAAAGGAAAATGCTTAATTTTTCAAAGCAGAGCCTCATCAAATGAGGCTTTACCTATAGTGTGAAGGTATGTGCACTGTTTCAGATGTCTGCATTTTCCAATTTAAACTCCTTCGGCTTGTTCCAAGTTTGCAGCTCTTTTTCATGCCCCTCGTTCCATTCAGTGAGGTCAAAAAAGTGTCCCTCTGATGGTGTGGGGAGCACAGGTGGCTTGCTCAAGGGGAAGGGGCTAGAAGAACCTCGATGGAAGCTTTTTAGCTATTGAAGTGCCTTTTACTTGCAAGCTGGCTATCACCCAAAAATGAAAACTCAAACCGCTGTCAAGAGGGTGGCCCTGAAATGTCATCAGCAAATGCTTCAGGGAAACCAGAGACATTTGAGAAATGAAGGTTTTGACCACATTTTTCATTTATGCATTGTCATTGGGACTCACATGGCTAGAAGCTGTTTTCCTCTGAGGGCAGGAATGGCAGAGCTAGCTGTTCACAGGCCACAGCAGTACAGGATTTGCAGACTTAAATCCTCCGTGGGTTAAAGCATCAGCTCTGTTCATTACTGTCAGTTAGAAGCCTGCATTCTCCACTGAGTTTTGGGGCTTGCATGAGATTTGGAGTGTAAGGGCACAAAGCCATGAAATAAATACCAGAGCAGTTGCCCTGACCCTGGTTTGTATGCAGCCAAAGCCTAGGCCAAGCCATTCTGTGAATGTTCAGCATGGTGATGAGGGAGGGCAGCCAGCGATAGGCACCAAGGGACTGGGTTTGTTCAGCTGGGAATTGAGAGGCAGCACGTTGTTTGATACCTACAAGGATCCTCCTTGAAAATATATTTCATTCTCAGTGGGGAATTTAAATACTATACTAGATGTCATTATACTGAAAGGAATGTCACTGGTGGT
The DNA here is from genome assembly GCF_028554395.1 of Pezoporus wallicus. Classification (NCBI taxonomy): domain Eukaryota; kingdom Metazoa; phylum Chordata; class Aves; order Psittaciformes; family Psittacidae; genus Pezoporus; species Pezoporus wallicus. Next base: position 6,000,190 of record NW_026642179.1, on the reverse strand, counting down.
CTTTGAGAAGTGCAGAGAGGAAAAAAAGGGGAAATAATGGGAGAAAATCTGGGAGAATCACTCCCTCAAAACAAAGAGGCACATAAAACTACACACGTTATTTAAAACAAAAGTTGCCAAAAGAGCTGGTAGAGTTCCCCAGACTAGTTAAAACTAGTAAAATCATATCTGCATTTTGAGAATTTATTCAGCATTAGCTACACTTATGTCTCACAAGTTGAATATGATTTGGAAGCACCGGTAAGGAAGTCAGCAGGCTAGGATCAGTTAAAAAAAAATCCCTAAACAACAACCCCCCACCCACCTCACAGATAAACCTGCAGACTTCCTTGTGAGAGAGAAATCCTGCTGCGCCTCATGCCCAAATGGACCGGTTTTGCAGTGCTGAGGGAGGAGGTGCTGTAGAGTTACCAAGGATTTACAATCAGGTAGAGATGAGGTGAGGTGCTCCGACTAACCTAAGGAAAAGCAGATGGTCCTGCTCCCCTGGAAACCTGCCCCCCTGCCCCCACTGAGGTTAGCCAGTGCTGCTGCGGGGAGCAAACAGATTCTTTCAGCAAGAGTTCGCCATGAGCTGCTAAATCTGTGCCTGAATTAGGGTTAGACCCAAAAGGTCATTACCAGGATAAAAATTTGTGATAGAAACACTCAATGTTATTTTTAATATTTTTGAGTATTAGCCAACAACTGCATGTTGTGTCTCTGCTGCTGCTCATTCTGTGAGAAAATTTTTATCTTTCTAATAGTTGGAAATGCAGCATCAAGGCCAGGTTGGACAGGGCTTTGAGCAACCTGGTCTAATGGAAGATGTCCCTGCCCATGGCAGGGGGGTGGAATTTATTAGATTATCTGTAAGATTAAAGATTATCTTTAAGGCCCCTTCCAACCCAAACCATTCAGTGACTCTACGATTCACGCTTCAGCTGGGCTTGACCACAAGGTTAGGAGGGAGCAGCTTGCACTTGTAGTTACAGGCTGTAATGGTGCTGTTGTAACCAAGTATTCCCTTGTACATCACAGGCTCATCCTTTTGACATTGCTAGTTTTTAAAGGAAGCCTATTTCAACATACCCCACCAGCTGTTTCATGAAGCAGCTCTTCCTAAACTGCACCAGAGAGTGGGAAGCAGAGGTTGCAGCGATGTGAATTTTTACATCACTCATTCTGACACAGCAAGAAAAACTCCCAAAAACTGCTGATGATTTTTGAAAGTACAGAAAATGAACCATATGTGGAGAAAAAACCTCCCAAGACCAGCACAAAACATTCCCTCTTGCTGCCAGAAGCTATGACCCACCACCAAGGTCGAGCGCTGGTGCCTCAAGTGTGAGCCCGGACACGCTTTGTATAGAAAACACACCAGCTGTTGCTATTGGGTCATGTTAAAAACAGCAGTTGGGCCACACTTTTCAGAAGAATGCTGCCTTCATGGTGCTGATGTTTCATAAAATCAGCTAGGTTGGAAATAACATCCAAGATCATCAAGTTCAACTTTTATCCCAGGACTGCCAAGTTCACCACTAACCCATGCCACTGACGGCTTCATTTACATGGTTTTTGAACACTCCCAGAGACGGTGATTGCACCACTGCCCTGGGCAGCCTGTGCCAATGCCTAAGCATCCTCTCTGTGAAGAAATACCCAATCTAAACCTCCTCTGGCACAGCTTAAGGCCATTACCTCTTGTCCTATAGCTTGTTACTTGGGAGATCAGCCACCTCCTCTCTCCATCCTTCTTTCAGGTAGCTGTAGAGAGCGATAAGGTCCCCCTGAGCCTTCTCTTCTCCAGACTAAACACCCCAGTTCCCTCAGCCACTCCTCATCACACTTGTGCTACAGACCCTTCACCAGCTTCGTTGTCCTTCTCTGGACCCGCTCCATCACCTCAGTGTCTCTCTTGTAGTGAGGGGCCCAGAGCTGAGCACAGGATTCGAGGTGTGGCTTCACCAGTGCCGAGTACACTGGGACGATCACTGCCTCACCCCGCTGCCACGCTACTCCTGATCCAGGTTAGCCTGTCGGGTCCCGCCCTGACCCGCGGGCTGCAGCGCGCCGGACGCCTCGGGAGGTGGCCGCTGTAACCCCGCCCCGCCCCGCCCCGCCCCGCGCTGCTCCTCCGGGCAGGCAGGCAGGTGCCCGGGTCCCGCCCACCGCCGGCTGGGGGCGGGCCGCGGGAGCGGGCCGCGTGCGTGAAGTCCTCGCTGCCGTCACAATGGCCAACATCCCCGCCCCCTACTCCTCCTCCTCCTCCTCCCAGGCTTCCCGCGTTGCCTTTCTCCCTTAAAAGGACAATGGGGCGCGCAAACAGAGAGGGCTTGATTGAGTAGAATGGAGCCGTGGGAATGGCGCATGCGTAGAGCGGCGGCTGCCGGCGGGAGGGGCGGTGCGCTGTCTGTCGCGCGCCCGCCCGCTCGGGCTGTCCGGTAGAGCTCGGAGAGCGGAGCGAGGCTCGGCCGCGCGCGGCACAGCTGTTGGTGGACGCAGGAGCGCGGTGAGTGGCTTCCTTCTGCTTAAGAGAAGGAGAGGAAAAAGCAAAGCTGCGAGCGAACGTGAGGTTTGAACCGGGATTTTGTGTTTGTTCGCTTGCTTGGTTGGGTTTGGGTCAAAATTGGGGTGTTTGTTGGTTAGGTTTTTTTTTTTTTGTTTTGGTTTTTTTTCCTAGTAGCTGGTGGTTTCTGTTAAACATAAGTTAATCCCGCAGCCTGCGCTCAGTTCTGCAGCGGCAAAAAAGACTTTGCCTCCTGAAACAGTTTGACACGCATGGCTCCCGTGAGCGGCGTTTTCCATCTTTGCCTCAGTTAGTGGAGTTTAAAGGAGGTGCTGGGTGGCGGGGGGAGACGCCTCCCGCGTTGTTGCGGACTGTTCCTGGGAACTCTAACCGTCGTCGTGTCCCGTTCCCAAGTACGGTTAAAGCCTTAACTTTCGAGGAAGCGTAGACGGGTGCCTGGCCATTTAACTCCAAAAGCGGACCCTAGCTGCGGGGTGCGTTAAGTAAACCGGGCTGCCCGGCGGTGGCGGGGCTGCACGGAGCCGTGCCCGAGGCCTCGCCACGCGGCCCCCCTGGCCAGGTTCCACCGTTGCGACGCGGGAGTCGCAGGTGCGGCTCCGGCGCGCCCCGCACCGCACACCTGTAGCGCGGGCGCGCACGAGTTGCTGCTGGCAGGGTGGCGGAAGGAGCGGGAGCACGGCAGTGCCCGCTGTCCCTGCTCTCCGTGTTGCACGGGGAGGGTAGACGTTGGTTTTAGTTCTGGTTATCGCTAGTGTTTGCGGTCAAGCACCGTGCGCGCCCGGAGACGGGGAAAATGTGCGGCTGCAGGCTGGCGTGACGCGTGCTGCCGGTCTCATGGGTCGTGGTGTGGGGCCTTCTCCACATCAGCAGGCGCCCCGCCACCGGCCCGGTGCGCAGCGTTACAGTTGTGGAGACGCGCGGCGGGCGGGCGGCGATGGCGTCCTGCCGCTCCCGCCGCGCGGCGTGAGTGGAGGTCGCTCCCGGCCACGGCAGCCGATGCCCGCGCCCGGCGCCAGCAAGTTTTGGCTCCCGGCTTCCACGGGGCTGCGGCGGCGGGGCTGGGGCTGGAGCTGCCGGCGTGCCCCCGGCGCGGCACGTAGGCAGCGCCCGGCTGCAGGGAAAACAAAGGGCTCGCATGTGCTGCGGCGCCCAGCGCGCCGGGGACAGGGCTTCTCTCTGTATGGGGGGGGGGATGGACCTTAGCCCAGGGAGGTGTCGGTGGGATAAAACTCGTCCCGCGGGAAGAGTGATGTTTTTTTAGCGGCTGGTTGGCGGTTTTGGAGGACTTTTGGAGAGGCGGTGAAACTTTGGGTGCACACGCGCTCCCTTGCACACCGCAGTGCAAGCGGGCGGGCGAGCCTCGCTGGCCACCCCGGGGCTGCCGCAGGGTCCGGGGGGTCCGTGTTGCCCGCGCCGCGGCGTGCCCGCGTTGCTGGGAGGTCTGCGACGGCCCTTTGAAGTACAACTGTTGCCATGTTTGAATTACGTCAGGGCCGAGCCATGAGGAACCAGCGCGGAGCGAGGCGGGGGCGACGGGTGGCAAGGGAACGGGACCGGTCCCTGAAGGGGGAGGTAGTAGTGAGAGGCGTCCATCAGCTGCCGGGACAGGGGTCTGGGTGCCTGGCGGGGCTGTTGCGGCTCGATCCCCGCTTACCGCCGGATGGGGCGGCTGCACCGAGACCGCGTGGTGGGGCGGCGTCTGCAGCGCGGGGCCGCCTCGCAGCGCCCACCTCTGTTCCGCGCTCGGGGCTTTCCTCCGCTTCCTACGCCTTTTTAATTCGCTTTTAATTATATTCGTCTTTCGGCAAGTTCAGCGCTTGGCAGCCCCGGCGAGGGGAGCGGAGGGGTGCCGGGGCCGCCAGCCTGTGCACTCCCGCCGCTCCACCTGACCGGCGGGGCCGCCCGCGAAAGTAGGTCGTCCGCCCCGGGAAAGAAGAGGGGAGAGTCTTTGTTCCTGGCGCTGCCGCGCCTCCGCCCGCCGCGGCCCCCAGCCGGCGAGCCAGCCCGCCGGCGGTAACGGGCGGGAGCGCAGCCCCGCCACGCGGTGCTCCGCTCCCGGAAAGCGGCCGCCGCCTCCCGGCCAACTGCGCTGCGCCCGTCCCGGCGGCTGCGGGAGCGGCGCGACCAGGCTCCACCTGGAGCCAGCGTTTATCCCCGTCCTCTGAGTTATTTTATCCTTCTTAACTTGCAGGCTTTCGCCAGGGGAATGCTCCTAGTCGCGCTCTCTCCCTTTCATGAGATAAAAGTTGCTGTCTGCTCTCGTACATACCTCTCCGGATGCGTGTAGCTAAAGGGATTTAAAGGGACCTGCTAAACCTGTTGTTCACTCCTCTGTGCCTTAGCGCAGCGAGCTGGTCTGAATCCTTCCTGCCCCGGGCTCCCCCAACTTCTTCTGGGCGGGAACGTCCCCGGTTCGTCCTATTGAGAGCGTTGTCCCCAGCAGTCTGCTGGTCGGCTAGTCCTTTCGACCCGAATTATCCAATAATCATTAAAACTGCAGGAAAGATAAGTTTGGAGCTGTGCCCCGCTGCTGTTGTTCTTTTGGCAGCTGGTGCAGGATGCTGCCTTTCAACCTGCTGCTGTGTGCCTCTTGCCCTGCCATCCTTCCCTCGTGGGCAGGGAGAGGGGAAGGCCTAGGTTCCTAATTCTGCCCGGAACATACACAGCATCGCATTTGTGGTGGAGGCTGAGCAGTGTACTTGAGCACAACCCGACTGTAATGCTTGCCTTTTTTTTCGTTTTGAATTTTAAGTTGTCACTGGTGGAAGGTGGTAGGTTGACAGCCATGGAGGCATCTGCTTAACCCTTTTACACAAGGCAAGCCAGGAGGGTGACTGTTGCTCAGCAAACCCGTTCACTACTGTGTGCTTGCTTCCAAAGGTGAGACTGACTCTCAGCCACGTGTGGGGTAAGTGCTGTGGAAACCCCCTTTCCCCCCAGTTTGCACACAGTTAGATTCTCCATGCAGTTAACAGCTTTTTTTGATGAAGGGGAAAAGGTTGCGCAAAGCCTGCAGAGTAGGGGCAGACAGCGAGCTGGATGCCTTTCTGCTCGCACCAGTGGAAGCTGAACTCCTTTGGCACCCAGGTGAATTCCAGGTTTCTTGGGATCTGTGGTCCCTTGTAGAGAATCAGCAAGTAACAAGTTGTGGGATTTTCAGACACCCCCACAGGCATGCAGCATCCAGCTCCCACTGAAAGTAGGTGGGATTGAGTGCCAGAGCCTCTGAGAAAAATTCCTCCTTGCTTCTCCCAGCCCAGAGATTCTCAAACAGAAGCTGATTGCCTACAATTTCAGTCTTTCCTTTAAAAAGAAAACGTCACTGACTTCTTGGAAGATGTTAGATTAGCTGATAAGTTCACACAGGTTAAAAATAAACAACACATGCTGAGCAGCTCTGTGTCACCAAACTCTGCTTTGCATTGATTCTTAGCACCTGATGCTTTGTACCTCTTTCATAACAACATGACACACAGACAGTTGTACTAGACAACCAAGCTCTTCAGACTTGCACTCCTTGTAGCGCTTGCTTTTTAGCAGTAAGCAGTAGCTAGTGAGCTGGGGCTTGAAGATTGAGTGGTTAAGCAGAATGCATGGGCAGGACTCTGTTTCATAACTTGGACCTTTGCATTTCTGTAGAATGTGCTCAGTCCAAGTGAAATGATCAATAATATTACCTAAGGACATGTAAATGTGTCCTTTTAAATGAAGTCATTATGGTTCTTCTGACAAATAATTACTACTACTTCTGGCTGAATCCCCTTCAGGTATGTTACTCTCATTAAAAAATGAAAAGCCCCCTAACTGTTCAGTGTCTCATGATCTCAAGTGTCTGTGATGCTTTTTCAGCAGCAGGTGGTTGCAGACAGCATCATAACAGTTGCAGTGACTGCACTCAAACAAACAATGCAGACTGAACTCTATCACTTGCTTGGGAACATCTCAAGTTTTCCTCACAGATCTTCTGCTCAGGCAGAGTGGGGTGTTAGTTATGTAGTAGGAGTTTTGGGGGGGGGAAGTCCTCTTTCACGATGGAATGTCTGCAGGTGGGACAGGTTTGGGATTTTCCCCCCATGCAAATATTACTGATTACTGTTTTCATGCTTTGGCCTATTCCTTTTGAAGCACTAACCACATGGCAGTTCAGAGGAACACCCAAGTGGCTTAGCCTTTTGCTTCTTTTGTCTAAGTGGTTTAGGTACTTATTTCCCTCTGAAGATCAACAGGTAGGTAGGTTCCTTTGTGACTTGACTGCTTCTGAAAACTTCACTCAGAACAGCTTGTGACCCAGCCAGGATGCTGTGGAGGCTCAGACATGTGACAGAAACATCCAGTTTGACTTTTTTATATGCTTGGTAGTTGCTGCCAGTTGCTAAGATTGCTCTCTAGCACTAAGCACAAAACAGTGGCTGCAGACAAGTACCAGCAAAGAAGTGAGTTACTTGCTTTGGCAGAGAGAAAGATCCCTGAAGATGGAGTTTTGACCTTTAACTGATTTTACTCAGCTCATCAAGTGAAAACTCCACAGGATACTGCTTCATTCAGGTGTGTCTGGGCTGTAGTGGCCAAATACAGCTTTCCCACAAGTAAAGTTGTTCTGGGTGGAGAAAGGAGGGGAAGTGGAAGGAAAATCTGAGGATAAAGGGGACCAGAAGAGTGTACAGCCACAAAGTTCTAAGTTTCTTGTTGGAAATCAGTCGCTGTTTTGAGCTATAAGGACAGTTGACCGTGTAAAAAATGTGGTTTTTTTTTGTGAATACTGAAGTTGCATTTTCAGATTAGTCCCTTTAGCTTGGTCTGTTACTTCCTTGGAGTATTCTGGCTTTGGGCACGTTCAAATACACTTTTCTGGGGTCCAATTTTAACTTCTGTGCCGAAGTTTTTTTCAGCATGTAAACTCAGGGGGGAGGTACGTTTACATTCAGTCTCTGGTATAGATCAGCTCCTCTGTTGATGTACAATTCTCTTTCCTACAGTTGATTTTCAGTAGAGGTGTTCCAGTTTATTTCAGCAGAGGGACAGGCCTCAGAATTTATTAGCAAGACAAGCAACTGCTTCTGGCGCCATAGACAGCTCTGGAAGCGTTTTTCGTGTGTATGCATGCGCCTGGGTGTATGCACTTGCAGATGTAAAAGCCAGAGCACATATATTCTTTCTATATAAAGGCATGTCTTCCTTTTATTTTAAAAGAAAGTCCTGTTTTGGTTATGTTTCTTAGCTCCAATGCAATGTTGGAGAGATGAACACTGAGGTTTTTACTGACAGGAACCTGCTGCATCAATGTACCCAGGCTAGATGATATTTTTCTATGGCCCAATTTCAGGGAGGCTGTGCCAAGGCTGTTTTGTACACAGAAGGAGAAATCAAATGATTTGCAGCATTATCTTCCTCTCTGGTGATACACTTACAGTTTTGAGTTGCACAGAGAGTGAATAATCCAGGGTCAGAGGGGATGGGAAGAGACAGAGGTACTGAGTAGTCAGGCTGGCATCCCGCTCTCCCATAACTCCAGGGAAAATTTCTCTTTCAGCTTTGCAAGAAGCAGGTGAGCATGTTCCTTCCAACTGGTCTGATGATCGTGTTACAAATGCAGGCATGCCTGTCTTCTAGGAATTCCTTCCTTTCCATTATAAAGGGTTTTCATTCTTCTTGGGTGATCAGAAAGAATGCAGAAGGAATCTGGAAAAGCAAATGAAAGGGGCTCACCTTATTTTAAAATTTAACAGAGTTCACAAGTTCTCCCCTAACTTGAAAACTTAATTAGCATCTGAAGCAATACCTCTTTTTAATTTAGATCATCAAATTAAATTTGGAAAGAAAGCTAAGCACCAAATTCTAGTCCTGACAGGTAACAAAAGCATGAAACCATTTTCACATGCATATGATGCATGCTGCTTTATGCCAGCCTTTCAGAAATGTAATAAGCAGGGTGTGTTTGGTTGGGTTTTTTGTTTCGTCTTTTTTTGTTTGTTTTATTCACCACCTGCTTTCCTGTTCTCTCTCTGACTTTTTTTGCACGACAGGTCTTTTTGATGCTGCTTTTCCAGAAGTGAGAGGGCAGAGGGATGGAGAGAGCTTTTTCCTGTAGTCTTTTCCGAGTCCATTTAACTTGCTAAAGCAGTTGTTTAAAGCAGAACTTGGGGGAATAGGAATTTCTCCTTTTGCAGGGAGACCAGGGAGAAAGGGGACCACTTTTCCCTGACTTAGGGGAATGCTGCTCCCCTCCTAGTGCAGGTGAATCTCTGCTTCTGCAGAATGACAAGTAGGCTCCACTAGGATTTCTGATTCTTTCCTGGTGAACTGTCCCTTTCACTTCTATGCACCTGCTGATTTAAAAGAAATCATGTATTTTAGCAACATGCATAAATTTGGCAAAATTATATCGTGTAACACTTTTTGACTTCTATGGAAGTTACTTCACTCCTACTTGCTATCTTTTTTTACCTGTCCCAAATTTCACATGGTTAAACTTTTGCAGCTGAGATTCAGGTGTTGGTGGCCAGCAGTCTAACTCCCTCATTCTAATTTAAGATCTAAATTGCAAAGCTTTCAAGTAAAACCTTTTAAAGAGCACAGTCATACGTACTTCTAAGTACATGCTAGCTATTAAGCTCTCCAGCTGACAGAATATTTAGTGTATAATGGTCAAATGGCAACTGTTTAGGATTAAATGTGTTACTGGACTGACGCCTTCCATTTATAACTGCACTTAGATGCAGTTGTCAGAGAAATGTGTTTTACTTGTGGTTTTGCTACTAGCTCTTCCCCATTCAGGCATGATATATAGTAATACCATTGCTGACCATTCATCAAGTGGGAAACAGATGGCACTAGTTTCCCTTCTATTGAAAGATTGTGTTGAAAGGCTGCTCCTGTGAGAATGGCAGCAACGATGCAAAACAAAATATTTTCAGAATATATGTCTGATGCCAGTCTTTGCTAGAACATTACTTGTAAAACATGCATCTTGTTCTGCTGTGGTGTGAATACCAGCTGGTGACAGAGATCATCTCACCAGTGTCTGGATTTCTGGAACAAACAGGGTTAGAAAGTAAATCACATTGTTGATATCGGTTCCGTCTCTTGCCCTGTAACAGCCAAGATGTTCTTGCTAAGTTTTTAGCACTGATGAACCTTGTGTCTGCAGCTCGTCTCTAACTTTCTGAAGAAAAGCACCAGATCATGGACCTGACATTGGGGTGGTCAGACAGAATCTCAAGGTACTGTTTTGTAGTTGAGAATTCGCATGTGAACATGCTGTTGGATCTCTAAAGGCTTGTTAAACACATTGTCCTCAAGAGACTGTCTCTTGAAGAAGTGCATAGGATGCTAAGAAACAAAATACATACTCTTAATTATTTGCCTAGACGTTCTGTTGTTTATGTATCTTGACCAGCCAGGGATACTAACCTGATTTGCCTGTGTGCTAATTTGCTACATGTCCCTGAAAACATATCCAAACAGAAGTAGAGAGTAGTTCAGAGTCTGTCCATCCCTCAACAAGCCCATTCAGCAGTTCCTAAGAAATCTGGCAACATTCGGGATAACTTTGCAGCACAAGTAGCTCACCTAGGGCTAGGTTTTCCCAGGAATGACTTGCGCAAATATCCAGCAAATGTGCACAAAGGAGAAAGGAATACAGCACTTCAAGCCTCTGGCAAATAGCGTGAGTTGGGACAGGAGGGAGGGGAAGATCGATTCCCTCTGTCTTTCCTAAGCCTGGAGGATCTCCTTATTGATCAGCTTGCGTATGTCCCTTGCTGCCAACAGGCTCTGTGACAGGTTAGGTCAAGACAAGCTATTTGGAGAGTTTACTTGTGTCTTTCCAATACGTTTGTGTAGTGGTAATTGCAAGGAGATGCAGCCTTAAGTGGGCACCAGTATTCTTGTGTAACTATATGCTAGATGGAAATGTAAACATGTACACTTTCAGGTGAATATGGGTTCCTTCATGGATCTTGTGTGAGAGTATTATCCAACAATATTTAATACAATCTTTGGGTTTCTGTTCTCAGGAACCTGGGAACCTTGTATGTTTATTTTGCAGTGCTGTCATGCTTTGATCTTACTCTCTGGAGTGTAGTTTCACTTTTGGAGCACAGTGACTAGGCCTGGGTTGTTCGCTAGCTTTTGCTGTGGTGCCACAAAAATACGTGGCATTTTCTTCCCCTCACACCCCCTCCCTGTCTGTCAGTAGGGTAAGCACAGTGGTAGCTGCAGTTGTTTTGTGGAAGCATGTTTTTGGCCTCAATTGAACCTACTTTTCAATATTTTTTTTCTTTTGTAATGATGTGGCAAGTCTTGGGGCTGTATACTGAAGATTTTGGGTTAATTTTCTCTGTCCTTCTGGAGCATATTAGAATTGCATCCCTTGCCTTTCTGCAGATGGAAGATACCTATACCCAAGTTGGGTTGCTGGCATTTCAAAGTCTGTGGGACTGACTAGGAGCTCCCTCTCACCAGACTTACCTACAAGAGATGGAGATGCTGCCTTCCAGAAAGTCCTGCCTGACCTACTGGGTTTTTCAATAGTATTTGAGAGGAGGAGAGGTGGATTTCTGTTAGGTTTTACGAGAACATGACAGCTTGGCCTTTTGTTAAAGGAAGAGGGAGAAACCTTGTGTTATATGTGTGGCTTCATACGATTTTGCTGCTTTTTTAAAAGCAGAAGTTCTCAGCAGTGGGAACAATTCTCAGAGCTTCCTTTAGCAGGTGACCTGTCCCCTCTCTGAGCATTAGTGTGTGATAAGCAGCAGAGCTGGCTGTTTGCTCCTTGCAGTGGGTGGTTGAGGCAGACCTTGTGCCATGGTCTAAGAGACATCTTAGAATGGTCCCTGCCTGTGTTATGCGACAGATGCTGTGTGGCATGTGAGGACTTGCTGTGTGTCCAGGCTCAGTGCCAGGAAAGCACCAGCTTTTCTTGGTTTTTGAAACGCTGTGGGAGCTCTGTTTGCTCTGACAGCTTCTTGTGCCATGTCAGACTGTGTCTGCGCTGGGAAGTAACTGATGCTTGGGGAGAACCAATTTGGTGCTGGGGACACAGGATCATAGAATCATGTGTTGAAGGGGTCTTTGTCATGATGGCTGCAGTAAGTTCACTTTAACCAGCATTAAAAGTTTTGGCCTGGAAAACCTCCACTGTATGTTACTGCTCTAATGGCAAATCCCAGCCCAGGTACCAAAAAGGATAGGCAGACCTCTAAGAGCAGCATGGCTTTTGGCTTTGTGGCTGACTTTGCAGAGCTGGAGGTTAAGAAGAAACAGCTTCCCTGTAAATGGGAGTACCCTTTGCTCTGGCATCACTAGCTGTGGCAGGGATGTGCGATAGGCGCATGCTGAAATGCGCCGCAGGGTCCTGCTTCCCACCCCTTTTCTAGGTTTCCTTCCCATGGAAAGCAGGGCAGGGAAGGTGGGAGGGTGAGAACTGAGCCTGTACTGACATGGAGCTGGGATGCTCAGCCAGGCCTGAGAATGGAGAAGCGCTTCTGGGTCCTGCAGTGCAAACATGGCCACCAAGGGCTGGGTGGGACTCCACCCTGCTGTTTTTAGAGTGGCTTTTCAGGTATGTCTGCAGCCTGGAGGTATGGCTGCAGCTCATTTAAAGTTACTCCTACTCACTTTCGACAAAGTTTGGCAGGGCTGTTTCCACCAAACACCAGTGGTGGTGATGAGGAAGTTCCAGTGACCCAGGGCTTGGGCAGGTTCACACGGCCTGTCCTGCAGCCTGTTTTACCACGTACATAGGGCTTTCATTAGCCAGGTCATCAGTACTCACACCTCTGGGTTGTGCTGTTGTAGATACGCCCTTAGAGTAGAATTGTGCGGTGATGAATTGTCATGAGTCTTGCTGGGTATTGCTTAACACTCCAGCTGTTAATTATTTTTTCTTTTCTTTAATAAGACAGTACATTCCAGGTACATCTATTTTAAGGCAGTGCAGGATAAAGCTATGGCCTAATCTAGCAATTTCCCATCCTGAATAACAATTTACTTTTGTTTTGTCCAGTGAACTGCCAAAGATTTTTCTTTCAGTATCTAACAGTGATAAGTAACACTAGCTCCTTTTTGTTTTCACAGGCTACAGCTGGGAGGAAAAGATGTTTGGCTTTCACAAACCGAAGATGTATCGGAGTATAGAGGGCTGCTGTATTTGCAGAGCTAAGTCTTCAAGTTCTCGTTTTACTGACAGCAAGCGTTACGAAAAGGATTTCCAGAATTGTTTTGGGTAAGATTATTTCTTTAGTCAACATCATGGTCAGTTATGGTGTTGTTCTCCAAGCCATGATCCTCACATGCTGTCCCTCTTGCTCTGGAAGACTGAAGGGTTAGGTTAGCAGAGGTGTGTAATTGGGAAAGTCGGGCTTCAGCGTCTTCACAACTTTCCTGGCCAGCCCAGGAGGGGCTGGATCTGCTGCTGTGTACGGTACCATTTTGTTGTTAATTTTACTGTTGCTGCCAGTGGTGAGCTGCTGTAGTTCCTAAGAGTGAAGGGTCAGTCTCGTGCCTCTCCCACCTCACAGCACATGCAGGGATTTATTTAGACCTCTCCCAGACTGTGCATTTTGCACTTGTTCCTTAGAGGAGGTGTAAATTCTCACACAAGGTGGTAAACAACATGGGTACCTGGAGATTTTCTGTGGCTCTGAAGATTGAAGGGTGTTAGGCAAAACTTAATGAGTAAATATTTAGCAGTTCCAGCTGGGTTTACGCAGAGTACCCTGTTTCAAGTGTCCCTGTCTTTGTTCAAACGGGGCATATCAACATGATATTAAACTTCCCATTGGAACTGCATTCTGATGGAAAGCGAGCATCTGGTAATTAACTTTCCAATTAGCTAATGTTGCATATGATGTTACCTGAAAGCATCAGTAAGCAAAACTATAAATACCAGTGATTTCTTTTACCAGCTGCTAGGACTACAGGTCACAGCAGCTGGTAAAATAACGAAGTATTTAAACTTATTTGACATACCTTCTGAGAACTTTGAAATTCTGTATAAATTTGTGTCCCTGAAAGTCAGCAAAGCAAGTTCTTCTGTGATAGCTTGTGATTATTTTTTATTTTGTTTATTAATTTCTTTTTTCCCCTGAGGTATAAGAATTTTTCCTATTTGTGCTGTAATTTTCCATGAAACCATTTCCCTTGGAAAAAGTCAGTGTTGTCAATAGCTATTTTCTACTTTTTCTTTCTAGTCTTGTTGCATTACCTCTCATCAAAATCTTAAGCCCAAGGGGAACTTTCATGTGCTGTATTAAAAATTATATATATATACCAGTATTGCTTCTGTATCTCAAGTGCTTAACTTTATGTGTGTAAATCTTTGCAGTCTTTAGAAATATTTCTCTCTCCCCCCTTTTTCAAGAAGCACTCCTTTCATGTGCAGCTTTATAGCGCTTTGTATTTACTGTGGATTTTGTACATAAAGCTAGTGCTGACAGTTTTCCTTATCATGTTTCTTTGCTCCTGTCCTTGGCAGTGAAAAGACTGTGTGAAGACTCGTTGCTTCTTTTTGTTGTTGTTGTTAACTATAACAAAGAAGCTTGCAATATACCAGGGCCTTTGGTCTTGTGCTATCTGAAATATGTTTGCCAAGGTAAAAATGCAGTCTTAACACTGAGCAAATAATGGCTTATCTGAGCCTGCCCCATTCATCTATAAATGCTTCAAAGTCTTCCCATTTAAATAGCTGAAAACTTCTACAGTGTATCCCCTTCATATTCGTTTTAGCATGGATTAGCAGTAGAAATGGTTTCTGGAAAAAGCTTGTTAAAGGGAGCAAGTATTGCTGTCATTCCAATGACCGCTGCTTCTGAAACCTTATCCTACACTTACGCGGGAGTGTGTTGGGTGGTATTTGTTACTCATCCTTGAGGCTCTGTGAGAAAGTTAAGAGCTGATTAAGCTTTTGTTGGATCTCTGAAGTCTATTTCCAAATGTACATTCAAGGAATATGATTATTCCTCCTCCCTCCTTCTCCAAGCCAACCAACCCACTGGAACTGTTGAGTGGGTGTTTTTTGGGTGTTTTTTGGGGGTTGTTTTTTGGATTTGGTGTGGAATGTTTTTGAAGGGTGGTGGGACTGTTGTTTTTAGTGCCCTTCTGGAAGCAGATTACAACATCTCTTATTTTTGTATGGAAGAGTGCTTTGAAAGTGAGGCTTAGTCTTTAAACTTCAGTGTTAGAGTACCCCAAATGAATTGTCATGCCCAAAAATGAGAACATGAGAACCCTTCTTGTCTAGCAATTTTTATGCTTCTTGCTGTTAGCAGGCAGAGGTGTGTGTTTATTAACTGTTGTTAAGTGGCTTTTGCTTTTTCTCCTTTACCAGGCTCCACGAGGCCCGCTCAGGAGACATTTGCAATGCCTGTGTCCTTTTGGTGAAAAGATGGAAAAAACTGCCAGCAGGATCCAAAAAAAACTGGAATCACGTTAGTCATTTATTTGTTCTCCACCCCAAAACTAACTAGCCTGTGCTTCAGTCCATCCTGTTAGAGAGGGGAGGTGCTAGTGAGAATTTGATGTTTTCTGTTTCTCGTCCCACCCTCAGCATCTCCAAGTCATTTCTGGAGTATTTGCTGTTACATGGCTCTTACCTGTCTTTGGTTTACGTGCAAATGGTGATTATGCAAGCCTGGGAGGGAGTCGCAGACTAGCTTGCTGTGTAATTCCTTGTTTTCACTTGGTCCAAAAGTCTCTTATGACACTCAAAACATTTCAGATTTGGCCTCTATCCAAAATTGGTTGCTTTTTTTAAATACTTTGAACAAGCAAGGTGACTTGCTCAAGCAACACATAAATCAGTGTCATTTAGTCAGATAATTACAATGACTAATATCTTGCAGCTATTGCCGCTCATATATTCTTTTTTGATACAGCTAATTCAGTTTGGGCCTAAGGCTGGGAAGATAATCAGAATTCTTTGTGTATGTTATAATCTTTATTCAAGAAACCTTGATGGGAATGGGAAGGAGAACTATGGTTATTGCTACCACTGCTTTTAATCAGAATTTAAATTGATGATTTCCAGGGCAAATGTCTGGCAGACACTCTTAACTGAACCCGTACTGGCTTAAACAAATGTTGTCTAACTAAACTGAAATTTCCAGAAATAGGAAAAGGGCTAAAGTTGAACTGAATGTGCTTTTTAAGCTAGTTTACTGCATTTTCCTACAGACACAGCCTCTTGCAAAACAGATATAAGTGAAACATATGAGTGTTGGTGCACAGAACTGCTTTGGTTTAACTAAATTGGTTTTGAACACCTTCAGCTGGGTCAGTGCATGTACTTTGATTAGGGCAATATCTGGGCATGATGCAGAATTATGCATGCATTTTCTGTGTTCTAGGTGGTAGATGCCAGGGCTGGACCCAGTCTTAAAACAACATTGAAACCAAAGAAAATGAAAACCCTCTCTGGAAGCAGAATAAAGAGCAATCAAATCAGCAAACTGCAGAAGGAATTCAAGCGGCACAGTAAGTGGATCCAAATGGATTTTGGCAATAAACTTTAGCCTCCCTTAGCGTAGTTTACTGTTAACTGGCTGAGCTGAATCACCACCTAAATTCAGTTGTATGCTTACACATTTGGACACTCACTGTTCTCACACTCCCTTGTATTCCAAGGGCTCAGGAAGGGGGTGGAATGAGGAGGGAGAGCTGGTGTGCAGTGTGGGCTGTGGGGGGAATGGGAAGCCTGGCTTGAAAGTGTAGGCAATTGTAGGCATAAAGCTTATGCCCCATGGTTAAATGATGTGTCTCTAGAAAGAACTTCTTGGGCAAGACTCACTGAAACTAAAGTTGGAAGAGGGTTTTCCCCTGCTCTCAGTAATGCACTATGGCCATTTCAGCTCTTTTCCCAAGACGTAGTGTTCTGTTCCTAGCTCTGTCAGCCATTTTCTTCTATACATGTTTTCAGCCAAGGCTTTCTATTTAACCCAGATTTTTCCCTCCGGCTTTAAATTCATGCCATGTTTCCTCTCTACGGTTTCCTTACACCTTCCTCTGCCATTCTGTGATTTCTTTGCACCACCTCTTAGATTCTTCGAATAGATTTGGATTTGTAGCTTTCCAGCAAAGCCATCTGCCAGTTATACTCTAAATACATATTAGTACTTCAGGTTTTTCCTCTAAAGCAAACCTTCCAGCTCCTTACCTGTTACTGACCTGGTCTCCTCTCTCTTTCAATTATCGTACCTGGCCTGAAGGAAGAGTGCTGTAAAGAATCAGTATAGGTCCTGACGTGAAGGGCTTGTATCTCCTCATTCAGTGAGCTGTAGTTGATCTAATTGTGTTGCTTTAGGTACTAGAGATAATAACTATAAAGGTAGTCAAGTAGACCCTCTGTTGAGGTATGTGTCTGCACAGAGTCTGTAGTTCATAGTCTCGATCCAGCAAAAGCTCAACCTGTTGCATTAATGAGAAGAGCTTTGCAACTGAATGGGTGAAAAAGAACGTTTACAGTGAGAAAGTACTAGGTTTGAAGCACAGATCTTCATCATCTTCAAGGATCTTCAAGTGATTCCAGAGCAAGAATAGGATCTTTTCCAAAGGAAGGCCAGCATAGGCTATGTTTGAGAGCCAGGAACTGAAACCTCATCCTGAACCTCTTTTTCCCTTGTGTATGGGTTGTGTGCTCTGTCTCCCAAATGCTCATAGTCTCTACTGAAACTGGCAAGGGCAAGTGAAAAATGGGTTGAGGTTTTTCTTGTTAAAGTCTGTCTCTCTGTTCCCTATGTACATGTGACCTGTCAAAAGTCAGGAAGAGGGTAAGTCACTGGGTGCATGTCCTGATTCTTGTATTTATTCTTTCCCCTGCAGATTCTGATGCCCACAGCACCACTTCAAGTGCCTCTCCAGCTCAGTCACCCTGTTACAGTAACCAGTCTGATGATGGTTCTGACACAGAGATGAGCGCTGGGTCCAGCAGAACACCAGTTTTCTCCTTTTTAGATCTCACATATTGGAAAAGGTAAAAAGCAACAGAACGTGTGCTCTGTGCAGATAGCAATTCCCGTACACAGTGCTTGATTCTGCTGAACTTCATGAGTTTTAAGGATATATTTTAAGTTGCAGAGTATTATATAATGTCTGTCTGTGGAAAGAAATGCCATGTGTTTAAGGCATTTTCTTCATCTCCCTCCAGTTCCCTAAATACTAATACAGTTGCACTTAAGAGGTAGGAAAACCACAAGATTTTTGGGAGCTGATGAGCTTGTTATCTTTTACTGCTTGTTGTGACACAGTAAGCCCTTGTTCAGTTATTGCTTTATTGAAATTGTTACTTTGCTGCTTCCTCTCAAATCATGTTTGCAAGTGCATTGTAGTCAAGGTCAGTTCAGCCCAGATAGCTGAGTATGTGAAACTTCCCTGGGAAGCAAAATGGGAGATGTAGTTTTCTATAGACATGGGTTTGGATTTGTATTACTTTGTTGGGTTTTATTTTTCTTAAAGTGGTGTTGTGGATTTAGACACAGACTTATTTTCTCCCTGAGGAGGTTTTTCCCTCTTATCCCTGAGCCAGAGGCTCAGAAAAGTTATGTTTTGGGTCAGACTGATTTTTTCTTTTTTTTTTTAATTTCTGTAAATTCTCTATATTCTAAACACACACACAAACTATCTGTGTCTCTCCCTGCCATTTCTTCCAGGCAAAAAGTCTGCTGTGGAATTATTTACAAAGGGCGTTTTGGGGAAGTTCTCATAGACACTCATCTCTTCAAACCTTGCTGTAGCAATAAAAAGTCCACCACTGAAAAGCCAGAACAAGAAGGACCGCAATCTCCAGCAATCTCTACCCAGGAGGAGTGGTGACTTCCTTGGATAGCTGCAGAAGGTTATACAGATCCTCTTTTTCTCTGGAAAAATACTAGAAAAGTGACTTGACTTTGGACACCTGCTATGCTGCCAAAAGACTATTCCCTAGAACTGTTTTTTTGGGTTTTAGTGCTACAATTCCACAAACTCTGAAGCCAGTTTATATCCTTTCAGAAAGACTGTATATAATATTTAAGATTCTATGGAACACTTAGCAAAGCTGAATGCTGCTGCAAGGTTGTCGAATCTTTTCTCCCCTTCTTCCCCCTTGCTTCACTAGTGAATTTGAGGGTGGGGTTTTGTATATTGAAAGTATATGTAGTTCGTGTTCCTGTATTGACAGAAGCAGTGGTTGTAAGGCTTTTTTTTTTAAGTTTGTTGGTAACCTCCCTTAAACCCCCAAGAAAATATTTCATTCTTAGACATGAATGAGTCAATGAGATGAGCTAATACATAGAAATGATATGTCACCTCTCTAGCTATATAAATATATATTTTTAAAGGTGTGGAGATCTCGCCCTATACTACTGACGTAACAAAGACAATTATTTCATCCCCCCTATGTGACAGACTGGCAAACTGCAGACATCTCTACTACAAATGGTAGCTATCTGAGAAGGCCCCCAACATAAAGTGCCCTTCAAGAAGGGGTGGGAGGGAGATTTACCCAAGTCCTAAACATAGTGAGATGGGAGGCTACTTTGGTTTAACCCAGTGGCAAACACCCTGGGCTTCATATTGTAACTGACTGGCAATTAGAGGTGGACCAAGAAAACATCTTGATGCCCAAGTTAGGTATAAGTGATGGCCAAAACTTAATAACTGCTATCTGCTGGCCCAGTGCAGCTGAAATGTGTCCACAGATCAGACTTTCTGCTGGTTTGTGACCTGACACAAGAACCAGACCCCTTGATAAGCAAATCAGGTTCTGGTCCACAATCTGAGTGCAGCTTGGGGTCTGGATTCATGATTGCTGTTTTGGAACACTTCCCCTGCAGTGCTTCTTTGTGTTTGGATTTGGGGTTTGTTTTTTTGTTTGTTTGTTTGTTTAAACAGATCAATTCTTTTGTGAATGCAGAGTATGAAAAGTTGTGTTAAGAATGGTGCTGTGCTGAATTGAGGCAGCTCTGTTTGCATATGTGATCAAAAGGTAGTATTTCTTACATGGTTCCCAGACAAAGTTGTGTGCCATCCATTGTGACACACCTTCAAACTCCATTTTGCCTGTAGGGTGGAAGCAGCTTCCTGAAGAGTGTGCTGCAGATTTAGCTCCCAATTGCTTTATGTTCTTTTTATGAAGGTTTAATTTGTATAAGCTGGGAATTCTGCTTTTTCATTTGTTTGCTTCTGTTTTGGGGGGAGGGGGGATTTTCCTTACTGTTAATCTCTTGGGATATTCTACGATGGATTGTTACAGGCTTCCCTTTCTGCGAGAGTCATCAGCATAATACTGTGGTGGGTAGGGCTTATGACTGGATTTCCATGTAGTCTCGCTTCCTGAAATGGGAATGATTATCAAAACATAGGTAGGGAAAGATGTGCAGGTTTAAAGAGAAGCCTCTACCCTCAAAGCTTGTTTCTTCCTTAATTTTCCCTCTCTTTCTGTTGGGTAAGCCAACCTCAGGAGAGAAAGGACAACTAGGATAAGCAGGGTTTTGACATATCGCAGCCTTACAGCTTTCATTGGCCTTTGCTTTTCCTAAGCTCCCTGAGATTCTGAAGGGAGGAGAAAGCTGCCTGCCTTGCTTTCATCTGCAACCAAATAGAACCATTCAGGTTGGAAAATACCTGTAATACCATCAAGTCCAACCATGGATATAATGGCTACTTGCTTGAACAATGGCTTAACTGGGTTGGTTGTGTTTATTAGGGGCTTGAGCAAGAGTTCTAGCTGTTTTTTGCAGACACCTGCTTTCATTTCAGTTTGTCTTCTCAGCATCAGTAATTCCATACACCTAAGGCTGCAGTGTTGGTGGTAGGATGTGCTCTGATATGGATCATCTCTTCTGTATTTATTTATTTATTGCTAGATTTCAATCACCAACTGCTTCCCCTACTCCCTCCCACCTCTTCCATTCCTGGTAGTAATGCAAACATGAACTGTATGTAGTCATGCACTTTGTATTAATGTATTAGAAATCTATGGAACCTGTTTTGTACTTTTATACTGTTCAGACACCTGTAATCCAAACTTTTTTTTACTAGGTTAATGAATAAATTTAGACTTATTTAGAAAATCATTTCTCTGTTTATTTCAGCTCTGTTCCATTACTGAGACTAGGTGTTTAAACCAGCTCAGGCAGCCTGTGTTTCTGTTTGAACAAGACTGTTTTTGAGGGGGCAGGAGGGGAAATTCTCTTCCTATTTAATTTGGAAAGAGGAGCAGAGGAAGGGAAGGAGATGGTGTTTATTAAGATAGACAGCTATCTTGGGGCAGCATCACAGAGTTTTTCCCTTGGCACTGCATGTGTCAGGCATTCCTTTACTGGGAATGGGTGGTGCTTACATTCCGGGGGGGCATGCTCTCTGTCTAGCTCATCGGCCCTCAGCAAAGGCCAGCTCAAGCAATGGTGTTCAAGGGTTGGTGCTGACAGTATTTGGAAAGCTCCCTTTACAGATCCAGCCAAGTCAGTGGAACAGACTAGTGCCGCTCGGCTGGAGCCTTGAGCGCTTCTTCCCGCGACAGGCGTAGTCAGCTGGATAGGCTCCGGCAGACTGGTGGGAGCAAGGTCTCTGGCAGGAGGTGGCAGTGAGTAACTGTGTCTAGAAGATGAGGCTGTTCCCCGATAATGGGGAAAACATTGCAGCTTGAAGCATGATGGCTTGTTCAAGGGATTATTTTGGACTTTGGTGGAGTCACTGATTTATTCCTGCTGATTTAATGGTGGTCTTCTTATAAATCAAGCACAATGATATCCAGAGATTCATGTAGAAATTATACTGGGGAAAGCTCTGCATAGACCGCAAGGCCATGTGGTTTTGGTACATTAGCATCTATTTTAGTTATATTTACATTATCTGCTGTAGGTGCCTAACATGCCTTGGGTGGGATTGCATCCACCTAAAATGAAAACCTCTGTAGAGTTATTGAAGAGAAGCAGTTACACCAAAAAGCAGTTTAAAGCAGGCGAACCCATGTGTATCCCACTCTTTGCAACTTCCACCTTTTTTCACATCATGAATTCCTTTTCCCCCTCTTCTACACTGATGCTGCATGCCAGTGACTACAGGTACTGTCTGGGAAACCTCTGGGTGCTGAGAACATCAGTGTTGATGAACAGAGGGGCAGGTAACCTCATGGAGGGGTACAGCTGTGGAAGTAGCCCACCTGTGGAGGAGGAAGCTCCTGTGAAACACTGGGGTGGCAGGACTTGCAATCTTCAGAGCAATGTGAAATTAAATCCAGTGTCAAATTCTGTTTCACCTGAATCAGCTGCCACAATGGCAAGTGTGACATGTGCTAAAATACCTGGCAGTGCAAGCATTGTAAAGGTGCTTTATGGGGGATTGTATGATACTCCACAGATGAAAAGAGCAAGGCATATGACAAGGTATTTTGTTGAAGGTCACCAGTGGACAGGGAGCAGCTCCATGATTTCCAGTGCCTGAGCTGAGCATCTGGTGCTGCTGAAGAGGCAATGGCAGGTTCTCTGCTTTTGTATTGTGCTGCATGAAGTGTAATTTTTCTTTCTCTGTGACTGCTACAGCACTGAGCCTCTTGCCTCCTTTCTGAGCAGATTGCTGGGTGCCAACCAGCCCCAGGGACTGAACAGTTCCAACTCTTCCAAACTCATGTAAATAGAGTGTGCTGGGCTGCATCAAAGGGAGGAGCCTGGCCAGCAGGTCAAAGTGGGGGATTCTCTCCCTCTGCTCTCATGAGATCCCACCTGCAGTACTGCATTCAGCTCTGGGGCCTCCAATACCTGGAGCAGAGAAAGTTCCTGGGAGACCGATACTTAAAGGGCAACCTACAGGAAAGCTGAAGGAGGACTTTTTACAAGGGTTGTATTGACAGGACAAGGGGGGATGGCTTTAAACTGACAGAGGGGAGAGTTATATACTAGGAAAAAATTCTTCACTATGAGCGTGGTGAGAGACTGGAGCAGGCTGCCCAGAGGAGCTGTGGATACCCTGATCAAGCTGGTCTAGTGGAAGGTGTCCCTGCCCATGGCAGGGGCAGCTTTAAGGTCCCTTCCAACCCAGACTGTTCTGTGATGTAAGAAAAAGGGAAGCTCCTTCTAAATGGTTCTTGTGGCACAGAATGTGATTATTAGGTTGTCCAGATAAGGGTAAGAGCAGTTATGCCATTTATCACAAAGAATTTAGGTTCTGTTTTTCTTTTATGCTTATTAGTGAGCGTTATTTGGAGGATATTTTCTAATGCATCTGAGGGCAAGGTTATCACTGTATGAGATGCTGATGTTTTGCCATAGCATCCTGCCCAGTATAAGATTGACTGGGAAGGGACAGACTGCTGGCTGCCCTAAACCTTCCACCCTGGGCATGGCAAAGGACTGATGATGATCCCGCTCAGCCTCTACCCTCCGGGCTGGCTGCAGGCTTCACCACAGACACCACTTCAAGCAGCTCAGCAAGAACCTGTCCCCAGGTCTCTGCTGAAGCCCAGCACAGGACAGGGAGAGCTGGAAATGGACGGGAAACGGGGTTGTTGTGGGTGAGACTTCTTGGAAACCTGAGGTGTGGGCACTGGGCTCTTTGGCGGCTGCAGAGGGATGGGGTGCAGGTGGCTCTTACCGCTGACCTCGGCAGCGTGCGGGATGATACCGGGGAAGATGCGGCCGCTTATGAGGCGGTTTAAAGGCCTCGGTACCCAAGGCCAGGAGGCTGAGCAGCCGCGTGCTTTGCTCGGTCGGGAGGTGGGGTCCCTCCGCGGTGCGGCGGCCGAGCCGGGGGGTCCCTCAGGCTGCCGGCGGCCGCGAGGTGGAGCTGCCCCGCCCGGTGGCGCTGGGCGCTCGGTGGTCAGCGCGGGTGCAGCGGGTGTCAGACCCCACGGCGTGCCCCGGCAGCCCCCTGCTCAGCCCGGGGGTTGGTGGAGCTTCCCGTGAGCCCGCTCAGGAGTGGGCAGGAGCCCGAGTCACCGGTGTTCGAGGCTGCGCTCCGCACCGACCCGGCCCGCCACAGAAAGGGAACAAGACCCTCCTCCTCAGTCATGTGCGGAGGGAGGCAGAACCAGTGCACACGGGGCTGGGCCCTCCACTGCTTTCCCTCCCAGCGAAGAGGTGCAGCCTGAAGCTAACCAAGTGAATCGGTTGGCAGGTCACAAACTCATAGAATAGTTTGGGTTGGAAGGGCCTTAGAGATCAGCTGGTCCCAGCTCCGTGCCATGGGCAGGGACACCTTCCACTAGACACATCCAACTGGCTGTATGGGTTGTAGTTGCAGGAAGCTGGTTGTTCATAGCTCTTCCTTGCTGCCTGGGTTCAGAAAAGCATGTGAGTGCATGATGTTAAAAGAAAGGCACAGCACTTGGGCAAAGAAGGCTGGTTACTGGATGTGGGACCCGTTTCTGAGGAGGAGCAGCCAGACAGAGGTCGGGGCACACCACGAGTGAGGGCAAGAGGCCAAGGAAGAGAGAGCGCCTGAGCCTCTTTGTTCACAAGGAGTTTCAGAGCACTTGTATGGCTAAGAGTACCAGCCTGGCTTGGGAAGGCTCCACTGTGCCTGTAGGTAATACTTCCAGAGTTACATATAGACCTGTGGTGGCTATTAAGGCACTCTGACAGTAGCTTCAAGGCTCTGGGAGGTGCTTTTTTGTTGCCTCGGAGATTTTACCTGACATCAGGAGCATAAAGTAACTGTTCAGGTTCTAGTTTAATCGTTGTGTGTATTCTGTTTTAATAATGGTCCTTATGTGGCTCTTCAGGTGAGGATTCTCGTGGCTCCAAGGCTCTTGAGAAGAGGTGCAGAGGGAGCAGAGAGCATGGTGAGCCTCAGTGGTGCTTGGCACAGATCAAGGGCTGATCCCAGTTAGCCAGCTTGAGTCTGGACACCACAAGGTGTTGACGGTTCGATCAGGCTCAGTGTTGTATGCTCTAACTGATGTGCAAGTGTTCAGAGTAGTGATAAGCAAGTTAGGGAATCACCATGCCTTCTTGAGCATTCTGGCTTGGTCTTGCCGCTGTCCTTCATCCTTCTACAGCTTAAGAACCAGGCTGTGGTGAGGAGGGAAGGGGCAGTGCTTCCAGTCTGTTGAAATGATCACGGAAAGCTTATGTGGCAGGGAAGGAAGTGGCTGGGTATTTTGTCTGGATAACTGGAGCTGGCCTGTGTGGTGATATGGAGCAGCTTCTCCTCACTCCCTGTCTTTCTCTCCCTGCCACCTTCCTACTTCTAGAAGGCAGTTTGGGGCAGAATGAGACAAGCTTAAAAACACTTTGGGGAGGTGGTGTTAATGTTTTTTATGGAAATGGAGATGCCTGTCATTAAATACCTTTTAGGAAGGGGTGTTAAATGGTAGGCTGTTTCTTCACTGTGGAGCAGGAAAGTAAAACTCCAGACTTCACACCTCCACAGGCCCTTTGCTTGGGTATTGCTTGTTGTCCTCTAAATGAACACTTAAGAACCAAGAAGAGCAAACCAGCTGAAACTCTTCAAGCACTGTTCCCTGTGCTCTCCCCACCCTGCACTTTGATGTCTAACTAGGAGGGGGGTGAAAAGTAAGAACATGGAAACCTCGGTATTATTATAGCAGCATATATAATAATGTATAGAATATTATATATTATTATAGTTGTTGCCTGGTAACAACACTTTTGTGAAGGACCTCGTGCATGTTTTCACATAAACTCTTATTTTCAGATTGTAAAACTCAGCCATAAAGTTCACCTCCTTGCTGACACCAGGCACTTAAGGTTTGACTATAAGCACTTCAGTCAAGCAAATTTCCAGTTAAAGCAAAGCCCTCAAAATCTTTCTTATCTATTCTAATTCTAATTTGCTTTTTCTGCAGTCTCTGCACTTGAAAGTACAGAGTAGCTATGTGAAATTATAATAAGCATGCTCTATAGGTTTCTGAATGGAATTAAATGAAATGAACAACTAAAAATGTTTGCAGAGAGGTGAAAATCCATTGCCAAGCCGGGTTTGCACGCTTACTCACAGCCACAGATAAACCTTTCCTGGCAAATGTTTCTGTTTGCCTCCCTCAAAAGCTTCTATAGTGAAGTATTTGCAGTATCCCGAGAGAACAAAGATTATGATGAGTGTGTTTAGCTGCACTGTAAATAAACTGAGGATAAAATGAATTTGTTTAAAGGCAGAGCACTACAACATGCACATTTCCTTGTAACACTAGACTTCATTTCTAGCTATCTCAGGCACCATTATTGAAGGAGGCAATTCTAGGAAATGCACCAAAAATCTTAGCTTGGGAACATTTTAAGGGTGTCCAGAAATCCACCCCTCAGATACATTTTGAAAAACCTCTGTATGGCACCAGTCAGGGCCATGCTGAATCATGGAACAGTTTGGGTTGGAAGGGACCTTCAAAGCTCATCTAGTCTGATCCCCCTGCAGGGAGCAGGGACATCTTCAACTAGATCAGGTTGCCCAGAACCACAACCAGCCTGGCCTTGAATGTCTCCAGGGATGGGGCATCCACCATGCCCACTGCCTCAACAAAAAATACTTTGAAAGTGCCTAAATTGGTGCAGTTGGCTACAGAACACCCTCTGTGCTCGTTTCAGTATGCTCTCAGGGTCTCACCTCATGGAGAAATAGGAAATGCCCAGTTTGAGGAGCAGCAAGGGAATGTCCAGGCTATAGCAAGTCCAGTTAGACAACTACAAAAGGCTCATTGCCTTGGGAAGATCTAGCAAGTCTCTGTGAAAAATCCCAGCAGCACCAGACTGGGATTCTTTTGGTGGTGCACAAGGTCCCCAAACAGAGGCCACCCTGATGTTCCTCTCCAGCATGAGGTCTCTTTCAAAATCCCTTCAGAGGTCTGATGGACAGACATTTATATACATCACTTTTAATTCTGTGCCCAAAAATAAAGCTGTACTGAAACCAGTCAAGAGATAACTCTTTATTTTCTAACTGCCTCTTACATCCAACCACAAAACTGGCTTGAGTGATAAGATACAAACCTCACAATCTTCCTGCCTGACTCACAGTCACTTGTCAGAAACTGAACACCTCCCAGGGGTGTTAATTTCCAAAATAGCCTCTTCAAACAGAAAAGAGTATTTTTTTTAATAGAAATGCCACTCTTATTAAGATGGATAGCATCTACCTTTTTATGATAAATGAAGTAAATCTGTTGGATGTAGAGTAATTTGAAAACCTATAAATTGGAAGAGGACATAAAAAGCTGTAATTGCAGTTTTCTGCACTCCAGTGTCTATTTCTTAGGCATCACAAGGGTTTGAGGGACAGCACAGGGAACACGTTTAAAAGAGATGATACTGATTTGGGGAGAGGTTGGAGACACAGTTATGGGATGTTGTCTAAATAAAAAAGGAGCCCTTTAAGAAATTACCAGCAACGCTGATTGCACATTTCAGTCCCTTCTTTGTCATCTCCTATGGTCTGGCCCTCTGATCCTGAGGCACCGAGTTCTGAGCTGGTTTCCTTTGCGCTGTGTACACCCCAAGACTGTCAGCTTCAGGTGGGGTAGGGAAGGGCAGCCATCACCCTGGGCCCCAGCAGAGTGAAGTCAAAGATGATTTGTCTAAACGTAAGCAATAGCACTAGTATATAGCGGGTTCCTATTGCAAGTGAAGAATGTGCCTTTTAGGAAAGGTCAGAGAATGTGGAGCTACGTGGCAGTGTGGAATAAAAGGAGAGCTGAGAAATATTGTGACCTGAACAGATTTTCAGTGGTGTTAGAATACAGTAACCATCTGTTGTCTCTTTTGCTTCTGGAAGGCCTCTGTCAGCAGACAGGAAGCCGGAGCTTCGCCTCATCTGTTTTACCAGCTTTCCATGTGAGACAGGCTGTTTGCTGGGCAGGCACTTTTCTCCTCTTTTGAAGGCGTGCGAGTGAAGAGCCCATCCCCTCTGCATCACCTCTCACCGTTTATACAAGCTAACCCTCTGCTATTGTTTGTGCCTGTGTGAATAGTGCTCTGTGCAACACGATGCATGGCTCCGAGGCTTACATGGGAAGCTGGTGAGCTGCAGATGGCTGCCTGGTGACAGCATGGGGTTGAGGAGAAGGCACTCAGCCAAGCAGAGATCTGCTGGTGTAACAGCGTGGGGATAGCTGGCTTCCCACATGTCCTCCCTTGAGCAAAATACCCATCTGCAGTGACCTCAGACACATTTTTACCTGCAGGGAAAACAGAAGAGAAACTCAAACTAAATAGGAACAATTTAATATCCACGCAGGAAAGTGTAATCCAGACTTTTGTAGGTTTTGAGGGGCAAGGGAGAAGTTACAGAGGTGGAATTTCTGCCATGGAGTTTAGAAGATAATTCTGGCAGCCTAAGATGTAGTTAGATTAGATTTGATTCTCTAATACAGGAATCTCAGGAAAGTCAAGACTCTTCCTTCCACATTAGTTCTTTATTGGTTCCTACATTGCTTCAATTAGGTTAAAAACAGCAATGTCTACAAGCTGTGAACCATGAGGTAGATTTCTGTTAAATTTCTAACCTGGAGATTATGCATCCATGAGCTGGCCAAAATAAAAGGACAGTGTTTATATGAGGGATTAGGCTTTCTGGCTGCCTGTGGCTGCAGGGGAACCAGTTCCATGACCCAGGATAGGTCCCCTCTCAGCTCTGTATTCTATAATGAAAACAGAGACAGGATTTGAAACTATGTAAATTATTACCTGCCTCCTTGTTTAGAATGTTTTGGTCAGTTACTGGCAGATTATCGGCCAAACCTAGTGAAAAGGGAGTTCAAAAATTATACTGTCACCTCTGCTCTGTCTAAATTGGAATGAAGTGAAAATTGCTTCTTCCTGCTTCACATTTTTCTCTCATTTCCTAGTCTTTGGAGATGAGTAGCTATTTCAAAAGTTAAGAAAGACCAAGAATCTGATTGCTGTTTACACTCAGGTCACAATACCCTGTGCTGACAACATAAATGGCCTTTAAAGTGGCTGTAAATGTCCATGTAAAATTGACAGATGGCACACCAGTATTTCTGTGCACAGTGCCCACTGTTGCAATGCAGCAACAGTGTAAGTCATACGAATATGTGTACAGTTTACTGGGGAATTTACTCAGGGCCCTTGCTAACTTTAAAGCTGCCCCCTGACTTCAAACCGTTTTCCTCTTTCCTCATTAGTTCCCTTGTCCTTGATTGCATCTATGTCAGACAGCGTGAGTTATTCAAGGGTTAGGATACTATATCTAAAATACAATAGAGTTACAACAGTATCACATTTCCTACTGAAAGGGCATTCTTGCTGTGCTACAAAAATGAGTTATTTCAATTTGTCTTAATCACTTCTATAAACAATATCAATGCCGACGAAGCCCACCATAACACTGAAAGCACATACTCGGTGGGTTGTAAGCTGTAACTATGTGTTTTCACTTTTACAGCTTTTTAAGGGCTTAGGTGCATATGCATTGGCGAACAGATGAATTGTTTGAGATGTTGCTCTCTAGGAAGTCATTACAAGCTTGTTACGAGCTACTTGTCATGGTTTATCTGATGGAGGTGGGGCTATTGAGGGAGGAGGATGTGGGAGGGGAAGGCCCGTGATGGTAGCACACACACAGAAGGTTCTATCCCAGCCGTGGCTTGGTAAACTGATTGGTGCTGTACTGCTACTTCTGCTCTCTTTTCCAGTGTTTCGCTTGTTACAAGAAGGAACTTTAAAGCTACTAAATCTAGCACTTGAATCTGGAAACACATTATAGCCTCAATGTGTAGCCATTTGGGGGATGGATCGGGCCACATATCCAGCTCTCAGTATCTGCAGAATTAGAGCTATCTAGCACAGAACTTTAAAATATCTTAAAATCAGCATAAGTAAAATGGCTTGTCAGGAAGTGGAGTAGTGTGAGATTAAAGAGTAAAGGATTATCCAGTCCTTGAGATCCTCTGGAACCTTTGGAACTTCTACCTAATTTCTAATTTCAAAATTCATATTTTATTTTGGGTTTTCTAAAAGCTTGTTTGTTGTGTTTTTTTTTTTTTTTTTAATAACGAAAACCCCAAACATACAACTTAATTGTGGATATTAGCTGACCACTACTGCATACTCTCCGCCACAGCCCTTTCGAATGCATGGGTTGTTGTGAGCAGCGCAGCACAAGGGAAAATGAGATTTTTGGGTTTAGGATTGTCTTTCTGTCATCTGTCAGCTCTAAATTCTTTTAAAATTTCAAATTAGTTGAAAACTTCTGAACAACAAAATAAATAAAATGTTAGGTTTTACAAAACCCCCCATACATTCATCATCACTTCTACCTGCCTTAGTATCTACAGAGCAGTAAAAATAAAGAATGATTCAGTCTTCAGTACATTCATTTAATAATGATAATCATTCACTGGGCCAAAATGATTCAACAGACAGACCTCATGACTATGCAACCAAGTGGGAAATTTTCAGATCACGGTTTTAAAGCATGTGTGCTAGGTCACTGTTCTCTATTATCTATTTAGAAATCACTGTCACAGCTCTCTTATTAATGTATGAGGCAGAAAATAAATGTATAATAATTTCAATCAACTTCCTAATTTTTTAAGCCATTGCTTTTAAACTCTCCATTACCATATGCAAAATGGCAAAGTCAATTCCACTTAATTTATTTCATATGTTATTCCAACAGCATCACAAATAGTTCATTATTACTCACCTCTCCAAATAATGAGTTCGAGACATTCTTTCCTTCGCAACATTTCAGCTGCACACTACATGCTACACACTTCATATCGCCTAATTGTCTGACGAAGAAGGGAAGCAGGTAGCCCAGGGCTATTGGAAAGAAGCAGCTCAATGAAAAAATGTTGGACACAGGTGATACCCCCTAAGGACAATGGAATATTTGGAGGATGAATAAAAAAGGAAACATGATGAAAATAATCAACAGGTGATTAAAAAACAGTTTAGCTTCCCTCCCTCATCAGGATGCTACTCATCACCACAAGCATTCTCTCTCAGGGTGGGAAACTTCCAGACAACCATGAAATTCCCATAAAAGGTGGTGGATAAAGCTAACTGAGCTCTGCCTGAATGCTGCACTTACAGGATTTGCTGGAACGATTAACATGAGTCTAACGCAGCATTCGGTAGCTAACCAGTACACTTCCAAATTGTCAAAAGAAACTAAAAATTTACAAAAAAAAAAAGGTGTTTAAATTGGAGTCAATTAATTTCTTGTATATTAAAGTCAGTGCTTTGCTGGCCTGGCAACATAGTAATCACTCATGTAAATTTGTCATAGTAATTCCTCATGTAAATGAGGAATGTGGGGGGGGTTCATTTAAAATGTCTGCCATAAAATACATCCAAACATTCAGTTGCTTGGATTTTTTTTCCTGTATGGGAACACGAGTCACATTTAGGCCTCTACTGAATACAGTGGGAGTGAGGAGCAAAATACCTCTGAGAAGCCCATGGCTTCAATGAAGGCTGAATGCTGTCTTGCAGGACTACTTACGTACTTTAAGATAAACCTGTGAAAAAATATTTACAGACCCAGGGCTTTTGGTTTTATTTTGAGAGTGGCTGAGCATTTCTGGTTAACACGGATGTTGGAGCTGGCTGTAGGGTCTTAGCATTTCTGGAAGTGGAGGCTTTTAGTTACAGAGTTGTCTACTTGGTCTACAGCTACCCAGAGTCCTACCTACCCCTGGGCACTTGAGGGGTGTTAAACGAGGCTGGCTTCTGGTTCTGCATCTGAGATCTGATCCACTCACCAGTCACATAGCCTTTGTGCCCCTCCTCTATCTTGGTGCATGCAACCAGCTATCTTGGGATGGAAACTCAAGAGCAAAACAGGCTCTCGTTCATGAGCTCACATCCCTACATGTAGCAATGAATAATTCAAGTGGTTCCAATGGTCTCTGAGGCCTGAGAAGTCATGGCCATGATTCGGGCATCCAGCGTGGCCCAGGATTTGTGCTCTTACTGACGTGCTAGCAGCAAAGACAGTGTGGCCATAACCTAGATGTGTAAGATAGGGCAGCATTCAAAACCAATGGTTTTTAATTAGTGTTAACAATTCTGTGCATCATGCTGTTGATGTAGAGGTTCAATCTAGGTCATTCTAGTCTGTGAAATTCATGCATATTTATTTATCACTGAAACATGAAGGTAACCACATCTGTTCATGCTGCCTTCCAGCCTTACAGTTATAAAAGATTTCAAGGTTGCACTTTCTTGTGTTTGTTATAGTTTTCCTTCCAAGCTGTAGGATGGTCACTAAATCTCTCCCTCCCTCCCAGGCTCACCCCTGGCTCTTTGTTTTCTTATCAGCAGTGGGAATGGTGCAGGAGTATAATTCTGATCTGCTTTTCTGAGGATCTGAAAGCACTCTATTGCCCTTGACTGAAGGCTCTGATTATTTCACAGGTTTTTGTCTTCAGCTGTGCTAGTGTAGACTTGGTTGAAAACTAGGAAAACTGAAAGTGTTCTCCTATATTCTGTCAAACTTCAGAGCTGGTTTTGTTACTTTTTCACCAGAAAATGTTCCTCATATTCCATTGGCTCTAGGAGGTATAGCAGCAGTGTGCTTTTGATGACGTTATTCATTGCTTTTTCATAACTACATTTCTGCATGTTTGAAGTGCTGCAGAAACAGTAGGGGTTTGTTTCCCTCTCTTTTATTAAATCAGGATCTCTGAATCGAGCAATATTCATAACTCTTAACACAGAATAATACATATGTATCTGAATTATATGAATAATACAGAGAATAAACAATTATTAATCAACACCTTAAGTAAAGTTCTTTCTTGTCACTTTTCCATTAGCATACAAATACTGTTCTGGAAAGCTGTCAAGATTTTTGCCTCAATGAAGCACTTACTGCTCCTTTTTAAGAAGACAAACCAACCCATTAAGATCACAGCTCTTGTGAGCAGGAAAACCAGCAAATACAAAGAAAACCCCTGTGCTTTTCAATATGACTTTTTAATAAAAATGAAATTTGTAGAGTTTGTTGTCTTACTGAAGTCAGTGGGAACAGGCAATGCTCAAAGTTAAGCATGGGCTTATGTACATGTATAATATGGGTCCTGAACAAAAGAAATAATTTACAGGCTTCAACAATTATGAAATTGTTGGGGTGGTTTCAGCCCTGTTGTAAATTAACAATATTCCTATTCCTGATAAAAATCAACTGCTATTTTTAAAAATATGTGGATGAGCAATTTATTTGCTGGTGAGTCTAAGAAAATCATGGTTGCAATAGAAATACATGATCTTTTTAGAATGCAAATTAATAAAGAGCCTGGATTTTATTAAAAGGTAGGAAAATGAAGGACTATGATCAAAATTGGTTTTCATATTTTGAATTCTACAAGGAATCATTGGAGGTCTTCAAGACACAGAGGCCCTGTCCCGTAAATACTTAAACTCATGTTTATTTGCATTCATGTTATCAGTATTGTTTCATTTTGTGAGGTCTAGTGTGAGGCGTCCCTACCCAAGGCAGGGAGGTGGAACTAGGATCTCAAGGTCCTTTCCAACCCAAACCATTCTATGATTCTATAAAATGGACACTGTAAAATTAAGCATATGCATGTACATTTTTAGAAAACACCTCTCCACTTTAATAAAGCTATCAGAGGGATGGTTTGGGTCTCTGCTTCATTATTTTCTTCTCTATTATTTTTATTTAGCACACATTTTAAACTTCTGTTAACATCTTCCCCACATAAATACCATATTATTTCATGTAAATTTGACTGAATCTCATAACAGTACTTTCAGAAGTTGCCAAATTCTCCCCTTCTTTTTTTTCAGTTACATACAGGTGGACAACATTTTGCATATGGGATTGCTCAGAACCTGCACAAGATAAAAAATAATAAAAGGAAAAAAAAGAAGCCACGGAAATTGAATCCTGAGTTCAGGTCACAGACACATTTCAGGAATGTCAATTTGTCTGCAGCTCATCCTTTCTTTCTACTGAGAAAAAGAAAGTGGGGTCTATTTTTTTCTTTCCTCGCAACATACTGGGTAATGATGAAGAGGAAGTATCAGATTGCAGGGACAGTCTGTGATGCTCTGAAATCAGACTTTAAAATTAAGTTTAATTGAGTCTCCAAATGCAACTATGACATAGTAAGATTCAAAGGGAAATACAAGTGAAAGATTTTCTACGGGTCCACCTGAAAAGCCTGAGAGCAAAGGTGTGTTTCAGTGGCAATAGGAAGGAAATAAATCTGTCATTAGTATTTCCTTGGGAATCATAAAAATCCATTAGCTTCTCTGGAGGAGTTAGGGTTATTGGTCATAAGATGAAAGGCATGAAAGCTGTCCAAGTCATTACTATGATTACTGCATAACTGTACCTAAGATGACCAACTGCATAAAGAAATAACCAAGTCAGGCTGCTATATTTTTAAGACCAATATGACTTAAACATTTTTGAGCCATGCACCATGATCATAAGGGCACAGCCAGCCAGAGATCCAAGCTTGTGAGATGCCAGCAGACACTCTGCTAGCCTGAGGCTGGAGCCATTAGCAATTAATGATCCTGCAGCTGAGTCAGTGGACAAGTGAACAATTCTGTGAGAACAAAACATGTTCACATAAGAATTCAGAAAGCTGAAAAAGGACCCCAGATGTTTGAGAACAATTGCAAAGCTACTTACAAAAAAGGGCTTTAACAGAGAAATACAACATATTTTAATGGAGGCCTGCAGCATCAAAGGGCTCTTCAGGGCTGCTATTGAAGGACAGGGTCACTGAGCAATTTACAGCTATTTCTTGTGAAGTGCAGAAGCACTGGGCTGTCTGGGCTCTGCCAGAGGAGCAGATGAAGGCAGCACAACTAGCTCACAGTAACCCTGTAGTTAATCCCTGTGCAGAATGGTGAGCATGTGCTGTTCTACAGTTCCTATTCAAAATAAACTCTTTCCATCACAGAACTGCCCTTTACATTTAGGAAAGAAAACATTTTCCTACAGACTACCAACTAAATAATACACATCTGTTTTGAAAACAGCATTGGTTTTGAATGGGGAAAATACACTGAGCAGCTTTTCCTCAGCATTCCTGTGAATGGTGAAGGCAGGATTAACTCCCCTATGGCAAAAGTCACAGATGCTACTAATTTTGAGTGTGTAATCTGAGACATATAATGTCTCATTCTCCAGAATACTTTATATACAAAAGATTACATTGTGTTGAAAGAATCCACCCTGGTTTTGCTTACTGCGGTTGTGAATGCTCTAGAACCAGATCCTAAGCCATCTAGAAAAAGATCATATCATGTAAAGTTCTCAGAAGTTTGTAGCAGAAATAGGGTTAAGTTTAGCTTATAATCAGTGTTCAGTTGTATTATCCATAAAATCATCTTTTCCTGCAGTTATTTTGCTCATTCACTGTAAATCTTCTAAATACTGCAAGGTGGAAGTCCTGAACTCATCAACTGTTTTAATGCACAATCTAGTTTTGTTCTAAGGCCACATCCATGCCAAGCACCAAATGAAAGAGGGGAAAAGGAGTGGTTTCATGGAGAAAATAACACTCTAAATGCGTTAACTTGTCAAAATGCTGACAGACATAAGATGAGCTGAATTAATAAGCTGAATTAATATTGGTTTTAAAGGAAAATATACTTCTACTATTTTCTAACTTTTCAGTGCCAAATTTTACAAGCCTACTCATATTTTAACACCAAATTTCCAAGGTTTCCCCAGTAGTCTATCACTCAGACTACTCTTATGCCCCACATATATGTCCCTTTTATGTCCTCTGCATCTGAGTTAAGCATCTTCTTGCCCATGTGCTCAGTAGCAGAAACACAGAAAACGTTGAAGCATGACTCACAAACTGAAAATGAGGGCGGTCCTCATAGCAGAGTGCCACGGCCATTCAAAGCTTTACAGTCTGCATGCTCTCTGCACATCAACTCTGGACAGACTTCAGCTGCCAAAAAAGTTGAACAAGCATAGGTGTAAGTTTCAACTCCCAAGACATATGAGTAGGCCTCTTTTCATGGGGTCAATAAAAGAAGTGCTTCTGACAGAAATCACAAATGCACTGTCATGTGCCAGTCCCTGTTCCAAAGCATTTCTGGGCAAACATTCTGTTTAATCTCACCCTTGGAAATTGGTTGATTTCTTTTGAAATTTTCACTATGCATGCACACAAAAGGAATCCCTTTTGAATGCCTTCTCTGCAATACTTCCCCTTTTGCAACTGAGGTCTGATGAGGTCAGAGAAACTGAGAGAAGCAGGTGCTACTGCTTGGAGCACAGATTCTCAGCTGATACCTCTTATTACTAAGGTTGCCCAGCACATTCCAATTTATTTTGTTTAAATTTGCTTTTGCTTTAACAGCTCTTTCTGTTCCAGATGAACTTTTTAATTCCACTTATCTGACTCAAACTGAATTGAGACCTACTGGGTTAGCCATTTGCAAGAATGTGACCAAAAAAAGACAAGCATTTGACAGGGTTCCTTCCATGGTTTTAATGAAGTTCCAGAAACCCGAAGCCTGGGAACAGGAATTTCAACTTTGCTGTCAAGGAGTGCCTTTTGTGCAATATACCTGTTTGCAGGCAGCTAGCACATACTCCACAGAGAGCTCTTTCAACTGAATTTGTGTATTCTCCAAAGGCCTTCTGGCAGGGAGGTTAACTCAGTTTCTTTGCAGATCTTTACAGGTGTTAACGTGGGCTTTAATTATACATACTGTGTTTGGCCTGCAGCTATACAGGTGAAATTTGACTAAGTTTGTAATTGCTGTTCCCAAGCAGAGTAACTATTTCTACTTACTTTTACAGCTCCTTCTCCCTTGAAAATCATGTAAATCATAAAATATCTGATGAAAATGTAGAAAGCTTGGGCTGGGGGTGGGGGACCAAAATGAGAGGAAAGGAAAGGAGTTAACAGAATCATGAATTCTGGCAAGGTAAGGACTGAGTGAGGAGACCGAAACATTCTGGGAATTGGAAGGTGCCGCAGAAAATATATGGACCCAGTCAGAGATCAGTGTGATCAGACAAAAGCCATTTATTATAGAGTATCAATCGTTCTTATACTGTTTCTCTGCCTCGGCTTACAATAGCTTGCTGTATTATAATCAGATACATCTTCAACAGCTTGCTGTAGTATAATTAGATACATGTTCAATAGCTTGTTGTATGATGATTGAATACATACATATACAATAGCTCAGTATACTATGCTTTGATACCTATTCTTGCAGCACACAGCAACTAGTAACAATAAGCGTATGAGAACTTAACCTTTAAAATTTGCTAACAGTCCACTATTTTGTATCTTAGCACAGTCCAGTTTCTTCTTACCTTGCTTGCACTGCTACTTTTGCTACTGCTACTTTTACTTCTTTACCCACGTCCTCCTTCATCCTCGGTTCACGTCGAGCTCCACATAGGCACTTGCTGACTTGGGAACGTGGCCATTCTTTGCTAAAAATCCATCCAGAGGAAGGGGGGCCTGGCACTTTCGGCAATGGGGAAGAGCAGGAATATGAACCACTCTGCTAGGCAGGATGGAGTGTGGAGGTAAAAAAGGAGAAAAAGGTTTCTATACAAGGACATGGAAACTGGGATCCTGTAAAGAAAACACATAAGACAAGGATCTGGAGTGTAAAGGGAGAACTGTATCTTTAAAAAGCATTTGCAAAAGTTGGTTATGTGGTGCGCAGCAGCTTGTGTAAGGCAATGCTGGGCTCTGAGTGAAACACCCTTTCACCAGACTCCTTGGCTTTGGTTCTGAAGAG
This sequence comes from Pezoporus wallicus, assembly GCF_028554395.1. Taxonomy (NCBI): domain Eukaryota; kingdom Metazoa; phylum Chordata; class Aves; order Psittaciformes; family Psittacidae; genus Pezoporus; species Pezoporus wallicus. The sequence goes on along the minus strand of NW_026642179.1, from coordinate 5,963,017 downwards.
CAGACAAGTAGCCGCAGGGTATATATGTGAAAAAATTCCTTGCAGCATAGCATAGCCCTGCAGCAATGTATTTCCTAAAATCCTCCAGGTTCTTCCAGTCAATTGGGTGTCATTCCAATATTCCTCTTTGTGAGATCTAATGTATTTATCCTTTGTTGGTTACAGAATTCCTCAGCCTTCTTTCCTGAGAGATGCTCCATGAGTAAAGCAGGCTTCCCTAGTCCGTCACTGTATAATCTTAGCAACACATTTACTTGCATTGTCTTTCTCTCCTATAGTTAACAAGCAGCTGATCTTATTCTACACAACCATTTACCTTCTGGAGTTTCAGTACAGTAATAAAAGGGATGGCAGGGAATCAAAGTGGGAACCTGGTCTCATTCTTTGCCACGGCTGCCTGGGGAGGAAGCAGGCTGGCACTGGATGTCCCTAGGATTATGAAGGGTTTTGGTAGGCTGCATGAAGAACCAGGTGTGGAAAACTGGAAGTGATCGGGCAAAGGAGCTTGTGACTCGGACAACATCACAGTATCACAGTATCACAGTATGCTAGAGATTGGAAGGGACCTCGAAAGATCATCTAGTCCAATCCCCCCGCCGGAGCAGGAACACCTAGGTAGTGTTACACAGGAATGCATCCAGGCGGGTTTTGAATGTCTCCAGGGAAGGAGACTCCACAACCTCCCTGGGCAGCCTGTTCCAGTGTTCCGTCACCCTCACTGAGAAGAAGTTTCTTCTCAAGTTTAAGTGGAACCTCTTGTGTTCCAGTTTGTACCCATTACCCCTTGTCCTATCATTGTTTGCCACTGAGTAGAGCCTGGCTCCATCCTCGTGACACTCCCCCTTTATACATTTATAGACACTTATAAGGTCACCCCTCAGTCTCCTCTTCTCCAAACTATAGAGATCCAGCTCCCTCAGTCTTTCCTCATAAGGGAGATGCTCCACTCCCTTAATCATCTTTGTTGCCCTTCGCTGGACTCTCTCCAGCAGCTCCCTGTCCTTCTTGAACTGAGGGGCCCAGAACTGGACACAATATTCCAGATGGGGTCTCACCAGGGCAGAGTAGAGGGGAAGGAGAACCTCTCTCGACCTACTAACCACACCCCTTCTAATACACCCCAGGATGCCATTGGCCTTCTTAGCCACAAGGGCACAGTGTTGGCTCATGGTCATCCTGTCGTCCACTAGGACCCCCAGGTCCCTCTCCCCTACACTGCTCTCTAACAGGTCGTTCCCCAACCTATACTGGAACCTGGGGTTGTTCCTGCCCAGATGCAGGACTCTACACTTTCCCTTGTTATATTTCATCAAGTTATTCCCTGCCCAACTCTCCAGCCTGTCCAGGTCTCGCTGGATGGCAGCACAGCCTTCTGGCGTGTCAGCCACTCCTCCCAGCTTAGTGTCATCAGCAAACTTGCTGATAGTACACTCAATTCCCTCATCTAAATCGTTGATGAATATATTAAATAATAAATACCGGTCCCAGTACTGACCCTTGAGGCACTCCACTAGTTACAGGCCTCCAACTAGACTCAGCCCCATAGACTACAACTCTCTGGCTTCTCTCCTTCAGCCAGTTCGCAGTCCACCTCACTACCTGATCATCCAGTCCACACTTCCTCAATTTAGCTGTGAGGATGCTGTGGGAGACTGTGTCAAATGCTTTGCTGAAGTAACATGCAGACTGAGGCAGAAAGACCAAGCCTGGGGGGGACAGGCATGCAAGGAAAATGAGTGGGATAGACTGCTGGGACTGGGAAAAATCAGGGCAGTCCCAGCTGAAGGGGACAAGCAGAATCAGTAAAACGTGAAAAATTAAGAGCGTGTTTTTCTTCAGCCATTAGAGTGCAATCCCCTTCTGATCCTGGAGTAAAAGGCTCAGGTCTCCGGGTTGAGAATGCTGAGTGTCTAGGACTTCATGGCTATGATCAATGTCTGGCTAGACTGTGATAACCTATCATGTGATCACCTACTTAAAGATTATCTCACGATGGGTCTGCAAAATGGCATTAAACTAATTAATTTAGGCTGCACTTCATCCTGGCGTTTTTTAACTTTGGTTATATTTATATACTATAAATCTATATAGCATCCATCTCAAATAGTTATTCTGTATTTGTTTTAAAAAGAGGTTCAAATATATTTTGATTTTAAATGCGGATTTGGCTTATATGAATCTTTCTTTCAATTTTTTCCTTTTTTATACAATTTTCTAATTGTAAAAGCATACTATAAAGTAGCTTTCAAGATGTAATTAAGATTTATAGAATAGTCCCAGGTGTCTGCACATTAATTATGACTTATTATTAATATATGCATTAATTGATCATTCATTTTGTAATTACTTTGCAAGGATCTAGCCCATTACTGCTAGCTTTGAACAAAACCACACAAAGAACAGAAATCTACTGGAAGGACCTCCAGTGTATGTTGCTTGTCCTAGACACAAGCTGTGTCAAATTCATTATCATTTATTCTCTGTCATGAAAACCATCCTCACAAAGTGACCTCATTCTAGGAGCTAGGGCTTTAAGAAAAATAGCGTATTTTGAGACTAGTGATTAAGCAGGGACAAGTGGCAAGATTGTGGATGCTACAGGTGGTTCCATATGGCTGAATCTGATTCTGCACTGCTCAATCGTTCTTGTTGTTTGACTCACTTATCATTTGCTTGGGTTTACTGTTAAACCCAATCTTACTTTGGTGTGAGCCTTTCCTCTCCCAATCTCTCATCCATGCTGTGTACTATATAAGAACCTTTGGTAATCTGCAAAACCTCTTTGCGATCCTTCCATACTGACTAATTTTTGCCTCTTTCAAAATCACAGAATCACAGAATGGTTTGGGTTGGAAGGGACCTTAAAGCTCACCCAGTTCCAACCCCCCTGCCATTGGCAGGGACACCTTCCACTAGACTAGATTGTTCAAAGCCCCATCCAGCCTGGCCTTGAACACTGCCAGGGACAGGGCAGCCACAGCTTCTCTGGTCAACCCATTCCAGTGCCTCACCACCCTCACAGTAAAGAACTTCTTCCTTGTATCTAACCTGAACTTCCCCTGATTTTTAACCTGTTACCCCCTTGTCCTATCACTACAGTCCCTGATGAAGAGTCCCTCCCCAGCATCCTTGTAGGCCCTCTTCAGATACTGGAAGGCTGCTATGAGGTCTACATGCAGCCTCTATTTTCATGTCTCTATTTTCATAACTTTCACAACTTTCAGCATCTCTCTGAAGCTGCTGTATCATCTATTAGACATATTTAGCCTATTTGGCCATTACTTTAGACATGAAAAGAGAAACACAGAAAACGAAGCTTCCACTTAGTCCTCTGGTCTTGGAAGATCTGCTTTCTAAGAGGTTAGCAGAAGGCTGTGATCATTTTATTGTGTATGTTCAGGGGACTTCAGTGTTTTTACTAGCTATCAACTGTTTACATGACTGAGTTGTAGTATAGAGGACACACACATCTTTGGTTATGAAAAGGACAGGGAGACTGGTCAGTCTCCTCAGAGGGCTCCATAATGGCCCAGAGGAACCCTTCTGCTGGTTTAAACAGGCACGAACCAACATTTCTTACTGTCCCACAGCCACCCAAACCCAGTGGTCATGGAATGCTAGTGAAGGGTGTGACTGGGCCCTGTGTGGTGGAGAAGGCCAAGATCTTCTTGCAGTGGGGTGACAAGACACTTTTCTTAGGGCTGCTTGGAGAGACAAGCCAGCCTGTCCTTGGCCGACTGTTTTGAGGGGCTGGTGTGATACATGGCTTCCCTGGGGACCCGGGTGAACCTCTCCTCACGGACAGCACGAAGCACGGCGTCGTGTCCCTCCATGCATCCCGTCCGTACGAGGCTGCCGACCCAGCGCCAGGCCTTGCCCGGTAGCCTGCCCCCGAAGACCCCAAACCCAGCGACCCCTGAGCCGAGGGGCGGGCCGCCAGCTCTCCACACAAGCACTCCCCGCCGGGGCTGCCGCTCACGGCGGTAGAAGGCAGACGGGCAGGTGAGGCGGCGCCGCCGATTGGGAGGCGGGCGGTGACCCCGGCGGGCGGGCCCCGCTCCGCCCTTCCGCCGCCGCTATATTAGGCGGGGGGCGGGCGACAGGGCGGGTCTGAGTGTGTGCGGACAGAGAGGTGAGTGGGGAGGCGGGTGCGAGGCGGTGCGGGGCTCGGCCCGCGGCGGCGATGCTGGCGGTGGCGGCAGGGACCCCTTCGCCGCTGCTCCTCTGTGTTCTCTTTCCCCTTGCTCTGGGAGCGGCGGCGGGGCGGGGGTTCGGCATCTCTTCCCGGGAGGGGCTTCCTCACTGTCCCTGGCAAGGGCGTGGTGAAGGGCTGCCCCCGAGCTCTCCCTTCGGTGGGCTTCGGGGCCGGCGGGGTGCGGCGGCAGCTCCCTGCCCGCCGGCGGAGCCTGAGCGGGCGTCCCGGGGCGATGCCGGTGTTCCCCGGCTCGGTGGCCGTAGGGAGGTGTGCCGCAGGCCTTCCTGCAGGCAGAAATGTGGTGTCATTGCTTTTCAGAAGCAGGTGTAAGTAAGTAGTTGGAGATGAGGGTGGTGGAGCATCTCTTACAGAAACTCTATGTTCAAGGTTAAAGCCTAGCCCCTCCCATCGGAGCTGGTGCCTTGCCGTGGCACGGGCCCGTCTTTTGGGGGTGGCAGAGCCCAGTTCTTCAGGAAGAACAAAGCTGTTGTATCCGAGCGTGCCACTCGCTTTACGAAGTGATCTAGTTTTGTCTTTTTTCAGTTGAAGTCTTTTTAGTTTAAGTCTTCTGTTGGATTGCTGCAAAGGTCATGAGGGGGTAAAACTGATTTAATGGGGATGAGAGGAAGAGGAGCTATATCTTCAGGCGTGCCACTTCTAAATCTTCATTCAGGCTGCAGCCTGGATGTGAGGCTGGCAGCATGATTTGCAATTGCTTGCTTGCAGTTTTTTTCCCTGGTGGGTGATGTGTGCAGGAAACCTGCCTGGTTTTATATGGGCACTATATTGGCTTTCTGGAATCATCCTCTGTGCTGGCAAATTCTGCCGATGTAAAGGATTTCTGGTGTCTGGATGGGTGGGGAGACTTGAACAATACAAAGTTTGCCTTGCTTTGAAATTCCTGCTATGGATATTTTGAAAAGGGAGGGAGAAGACTGAAAGGTGGTGATAAATTCTTACCGAGGCTGTTTTGTGGCTACATTTTTAGAATACATGATAAGAAAATATGTAATTTTAAAAAGAGGGGAGGTGGTGGTTTGGGGGTGGGGGGGGGTGAGAGAAAGCTAAATAAGAGGAGTTTCTTTGCAGCTCCATCCATTTCAATGGTGCAGCTTTCCCAAGCCCCTTTCCGTCACCCATCACCTTCAGGCCGGTCAGAGGAGGTGGAGGAAAGGAGCATGAAGGCGGCCAAGCAGCAGGTGAACCCGTCTGGGGAGAACCAGTCTCCCTCCAGCCCCCTGCAGTCTGCGCTGAACTCGGCAGCCTCTCCTTCCCAGGCATATGAGACTTACATTGATAATGGGCTTATCTGCCTCAAACACAAGATCAGGAACATTGAGAAAAAGAAGGTAACTTGTTTTTCTTTGGCATGGCATGTGTTTAAGCTGTGAATTTTAAAACTTGGTGCCTGTTTTATAATAGCTGGAAAAAGGTTGTGTGTGTATATAGAAAGCAATCACTGATTTTAAAAATAACTTCTGTCAGGACCTAAGCTTGGATTTGCTGGTGGGTTTTTGTTAGCCTTTGTAACCCCTGTATAAGAATGGTGGTTTTTTAACCTTATTGTTCTGAAATGGGCTCCTTGCATTTGACATTGTGTGAGCATAACATTTCTGAGAATTGGGAATGCAGCTAACTAGAGACCTGCTGTCAGCTGCTGGATTTGCAGTGCATGCACAATAGTTACCAAAAGTAACTGAATGCTGGTCAAGACTGGGGATGCTTCTCTAATAGGCTGAATTAGTTCAGAACTAACTTGGAACTGTTTTGGAGGCAGTTGTGCAGTTCTGTAGAAATCTTCATATTTCTTCTATTAATTGCATACATCTAATACGATGTAGAAATGTATGTAAATTGAAGATTAGAACAGTGTTTCCTCTGACTCATGCAAGTGTCAAATTATATTAGATATATATTGCCTTTCACTTTGCATAAATATGGGGGGGGAGAATGTAGCACAGTGTCAAGAATTGAGATAATGATACCCCTAAAATATTGTGCTTATAACTAGTCAGGCTTTTCCATTCTGAGACTTTTCAGTTAATTGGCAGGTGATTGAAGGCTGTATGCATGGTTTTTAATTTGAAAAATGATATTTTCTGCAAGGTGAAAAGAAATAATGGTGCTGTTTCTTTTATTACTGGGTCAAGTTTGTAAGTAAAACCATTCAGTGAATATTTTGTGTTTCCCTAAAGATCTGAAAAGCTTTGTGTGCTATGTCTTAGGGTGAGGAGAGGCTCACCATAGATCAGACTTCTAGCCATGTGGCTGGGGACTTGATCCTCCTGCAGGAGATGCAGTATTACTGCTGTCTCATGTCATGCATCATCCTGTAATTTTGAATAATGTCAGATAAGCATGTTTTCTTTGTGGGATTAACCAGTTTTGCATGGTATTCTGATTCTGTCCAAGAAAGCTTATTGTTGTGAATTTCTCAAGTATCTTTTGATTTTTCACATGAATTACAAAGGGCCTCACCAGCAAATGTAAGTGTGACTTACTAAAATGAGCAGAAAGTAGTCCTACTCCTAGTCTCCTATAGGTACTGTGTCAATAAAACTGTGGGCCATTACACAAATGAAATAGTATTTAACTTCATGGTCATGAATTCCCTTTTCTTTTCCCTGTGTGCATAAAGAATAATACCTAATAGTTTTTTATAGTTTACCTCGGCTTTTTTAGACTTTCAGTATATTAGAAATAAATCTTACCTGAAAACATTAGTCTAATTTCTAAGGAAATAGTGCTGTAAAATCTTGATGGCATAACTCAAGCCAGATTTTGGAAGGCATGCTCTGGAAAGTCAAGTAGGATTATTCAAGGTTAACTGAATTCTAGCATGGAATTGGAAAAGCTAAAAAAACATCCCTTAAAATAAGGACACTGTGTTTGGGTCTAGGGTCAATGCATTAGTATTTTATAAATGAAACAAAGATAGCAAGTAAGAGATGAAAGATCACAGATAAGGAGGGGAAGTAGACAGTCCTGGAGACTGAGATTGCTGAATCAAAGGCACAGCAGAAATTTCTGTGTTCCTTTCTCCTAAAAATGAGCAAATAGTAAAATGCTTATTCTGTTGCAGTATGCAGTACAGGAAATGTAACTTGCATGCCATACTCTGCATTAGACAAATTGGTATTAAAAAAATGTGTTTTGTATTTTCCTGCAGCTTAAGTTAGAAGACTACAAAGATCGCCTGAAGAAGGGAGAAGCTCTCAATCAGGACCAGTTGGTAAGTGCAGGAAGGGATGCCCTCAAAACCTTCAGCCATGTCAGAAGGATAGGTTGCTGAAGGAGGTGGTGGTGTTTCACAGAAGTAATGCCTGTATGCTTGCAGTGGTATTTTTCACAAAACCAAATGGATGAATTATTGGTAATTAAGTTGAATGTTGAGCCCACAAGCTTTGTCTCCTATTTTGACCTCAGCACACAAGATGGAGGTTACAGAAGACACTTATTTATCTTTGCTCTGTAGACTTTCAGCTTCAGTATTCCTGCAACTTTTTTGAGGGGGTGTCCATATGCAGCTTGTCTTTGTGGCATTGCTGTGTTTGAACCTGAACATCAAGACTTTTGGAGTAGCTAATTAATCTTCATGACATCTTCATTAATAGGTGTTACTTGAAGCTGCCAGTTGGCTGCACAATGCTGTTCATTACAAGTAGCTGTTAAAATATAACTGACAAACAGTTCCTGTTGGTAGAAGGAAGATGCTGATCTAACTTGCGTGATTTCTAATACACGAATCTGGCTATGGGTTATTGATGCAGTTTGGAATACTCTCTTGTCCTTCTAGTGTTGCTGTTAGACAGCTGCGAGTCACCGGCACTCTTAAATGCTGTGAGAGCAATGACTTGTATGTAAGGTTGCTAGAGTTTAGAATGCCAGGATGCAAGATCACTAAACAAATGTGATCCACTTTGTGGAGCTGATGCAAACTTGCCTAATGTTAAACAGTAGGTTTTTTTTTCTGTCTTGGACTAGAATGGATTCTAGAACGAGACAAAGTTTCTGTAACATGAAAACTATTACTTAAGCATATCTGAGTAGCAGTGTCACATAATCTAAAGGGTTTATTGCTCTAGTTATAGAACTGTAGAATATCTCAACTTGGAAGGGGACCCATATGGATCATGAGTCCAACTCCTTGCAGGACTACCTAACACTAAGTAGTATGAGTAAGTGTTGTCCAGGTGCTCCTTGAACACTGATGGGCTTGGTGCTGTGGGGAGCCTGTTCTGGTGACCAGCCGTGCATTCAGTGAAGAACCTTTTCCTAATGTTCACCAAGAACTTCCTCTGAGGCAGCTTCATTTTATTTACTTGTGTCCTGTTGCTGGTCACCAAGGAGAGGAGATCAGCAGTTCCCCCTCCACTGTCACCTTTAAGGCAGTTGTAGGCTGCAATTGAGTCACCCCTTAACCTTCTCTTCTCCAAGCTGAGCAAACAGTGTGACCTCAGCTGCTCCTTGTAAGTCTTGCCCTCTAGGCCTTTCACCATGTTGGTTGCCCTCCTCAGGACGCCCTCTAATAGTTTGTCCTTGTATTGAGATGTCCAAAACTACAGGTAGTACTTGAGGTGGGGCTGCACTAGTGCAAAGTGGACAGTCACCTCCCTCAACCAGCTTGCTATGCTGTACTTGATATGCCTCAGGACATAGTTGTCCCTTTGGGCTGCTAGGGAATACTGTTGACATAATTGAAATTGCCATCAACCCAGACTTCCAGGTGTCTTTCCATGTGGCTGCTTCCCAGCCTGTTTTCCCCCCGTGCTGATCCTTCTTGTGAACCAGTTGGAAAAATAATTTCATTGGCTGCTACCTGTATCACAGTGCAGCAGGATGAGAGCACAAATACTGTTTCCTTACCCTGAATGATTTCCAAATGAGGTAGATGTAAGTGGGATAAGAGGGGAAATTATAATAATATAGGATGGTGACTTTTTATTTTCTCTAAACTCAATCTGGAATCAGGTGGGGAAGAGCCTTTTGTGTTATCATAGGTATTAACTATGATCTGTTTTCTGTCACTAACAGTGTGGCTGTTGAACAATATTCTGTGGAAGTCTGATTAATCTTGAACATGTTTTAAAGCTACTTCTGAATTTGACTAGTTGTTTGGTATACACCCTGAACTGTGAAAAGATGTTAGGTGAAAGTGAAATTATGATGTGGGGGACTAGAGGTGAAGGATTCTGTAGAAATCATTCTTGCAAATGCATCCACCAGTGCTGATTTTGGAAAATGGCAAGTAACTTTGTTACTGGCTTTCAGTATTTTCAGCTGAGATGGGTATCCCAGCCTTCTAAAATGGGAGATTAGATTCAGTCCTGCTAGTAAACTGAGCAGTGGTAGTCAAACTGTTGGAATGATTATTGTAGAAGTATCACCTCTGTATTTAATAATCTAGTCAAGACCGCTGTTTTAGTGGTTAAGATGTGGAAATACTCCACTTGTACCTTTCAGATGCAAATTCCCAATGTAGGTATAAATACCGGGACGTGGTGATTTGAGCTAGAGCAGAAGGAGCTTAATAGCTTGGACACTTGCCTGAAGAAACCTAACTGCTTGTAATACAGTGAAGCTTTAGTGTAACTTGATGTCACCTATATTCACATTGTTCCTTGCACAGAGGAAGTGCCCATCTGATGATGAACTTTTGCAAGCAGTTTGTATTAAACTAATTACTTCTGGTGTGTGCATGCCTGCCAGAGCTACTGTGTGTGCTAGTCTTACTTCAGGAAACATCTGTTTCAGAAATGAAGAGTTTCCAGCAAGTTAAATGCTCTCCCTGGCAATATTCTGATTTGCAAGCTGAGCAGGCTTTCCTTGGTACTGTTCCTTTAGTATGCTGTTAATGAATGTTAATAACAGGTGTGACACAAGAAAGCTATTGCTTTCCTGTGGGCTGAGTTAGGGCTTGCCATCAGAGCAGTGGTAACTGTTCTTGATGTTTTCAGGTAGGGAGTTTTACTCTGGGATTTGCATTGTTAAAAGCACAGTTACTGCCATCTGTCTCACAAGTTGTTGGTGTTAAATTGTGAGTATTCCTCAGTGTGTGGGCATTAGAGTCTTAGAAGTTACTCTCCAGAGTGTGAAGTAAACTTGCTAATTCTTATATTGATTAATTTGCTGAGGGCAGCTTAAACTGCCAGATGAGTGCTTTAGCTCATGTACCTCACTGTGTTGAGTAGCATTTAGGCCTAGTAATATTTAGTATACTACAAATAAGTGAATACAGGTAAGTGATCAATGAAACTGGTTGAACAAATGAGCATGTAGCTTGTTTTCCAGTTGCTTAGGAACACATATGGAATTTGCAGATGTCCCAGATCTAATTGGGACAATAGATCAAGCTTTTGTCATTGCACTGATGAAATGCTTCTCAACACTAACACTACTTTGAAAGAGCTTTATAGTAGACCCATGAGCCTGTTCCAGAAAACTTCCGCTATCATGAGCATAAAACACATGCACATGTGAGCAACTGAAATTAAAAGTATTTCCCAGGCATGCTTATGGTATGAGCATATGGGCAGCATGTCTGAACTACAGCATTTTGCTGTCTTCACATCCTTCAAGGAGATTTATAAAAAATAAACTGACTCCTTAGTGGGGAAGAACTCATGCAAAATAGGGTATATCAAAGGGCATATTAATAATCCACTTTAGTTTTTTTGAAGACTGTCTAGTAAAATATTGGCTAAAGCCATTAGTGAAGGCAGGAACATTGTTTTATTTGTGGAAACTAGATTTGAAAGACTTTTTTTTTTCCTCAAAGTATGACTTAGCTTCCATGATTTCTCTACAGTTTGTACAAATTATCTGTAAAGGCATTCAGGTAAGCATGAGGGTAAAAGATCTGTGCTGAACTTGTCAGTGTCCTATATTCCTTCCAGGCATTTGTATCAGTGTCTGATTTTTAGGTAGTTTTTTACCTCTGACTGCTGAGGCCTATGGGAACAGAAGGAAAATTGAAGTAACTGGTATCCAGGCTTTCCTGTTTCAACACAAGTATGCCAAGTATTGAACAAGATGTTGCCTGGAAAGTCTAATACAGACAGACTTGTAGGACATGTGTAGTGGTGTGAGCTGGCTTTGTGCTATATCTCAGAGTCATGGTTGAATGATATTCATGACTAAATTTAAAATACCATTTATGGAACCAGTATCTTTAAAAAGTTACAATTTTAGAGAAATACATGCTAAGTAACTAGTTCTCAATAATAGTTTACTAGTTGCATCTCAATCCCCTTGTATTTAGTCTGACAAATTTTTACTTGTTCCTTTGCAGGAGGCCGTGGAGAAATATGATGAAGTAGTACACAACTTGGAATTTGCTAAGGAGCTTCAGAAGACTTTTTCAGGACTTAGCCAAGATGTAAGTTTAAAATGCTGTTCCCTATATTATAAGAAAGTAACTGCAAAGCTTGTGCTACTCTTCTAATGGCTACACTTACATATCAATATGCAGAATACTCCAATACTTGGAAGTTTCTATCTTGGGACTTGGGGGAACAATATGCTTAAGCTTTCTGGAGTAGTGAATAGAGCAGAGTAAATGTTGACAGTTTTGTGTACCACTGACCTACACAATAATTATTCACTGTGTATTTCTGTAAGAACTTAAGTGTGCTTAAGTAAATTGAGTCAGTGGAACTCTGCTGTGTTTGAGATGACTCCAGTTAAGATTGAAACCATTAACTGGTACTGCTCATACCTTGTGCTGGAGGTGGACTTACCTGCTGTGTAGGTACAGACTGGTGGGAGAGCATCCCTGCTGGAAGGGACATACAGGTCCTTATGGGCTGCAGGCAAAGTGTACCCCTGGAGCAGTGAAAGCTAGACTAGACTGAGGACCAGTAGATTACAGAGAACTAATTGCATGGTATTGATAACCAGGTGTGTCTGTTTCTGGTCACTTGCTACACAAAGGCTATAGATAAACTTCAGTGTGTCCAGTGGTGGGTTTCTAAATGACTGGGGCCTGGAAAATGGGACCTGTGAGGAGAGACTGGAAGAACTGGGCTTGTTTGGCCTGATGAAGGGAAGGCTTGGCAGGAGATACAGTATTGGCCTTCAACTACTAAATTGATTACTGAAAGGGTGGAGCCAGGGTTTTTGCTGAGATGTGGTAGAAGGAGTAATCATAAAATAGTAGGCTCCAACTAGATAAGAGAAAAATTGTCACTGAGGATAACCGAGCACTAGAGCAGGCTGCCTAGAGAAGTATTAAAATCTGTCCTTGTATCTCTTCAAGACCCGACTTGCACAAGCTCTAAGCAAACTGGTCTTGATTCAGTGTAACCTTTGTTTTGGAGGCTGGGCAGGATGAAATCCCAAGATGCCTTCCAGACAATATTTTGATGTTTCCAATGGGGGAAAGTGCTGGGATTAAATCACTGTTAAGTACAGCTCTTGGTAAAATTTTACTGAAGCTGGTGGAGTTTGCCACTTATTGTGCTGTAGTTGTCTCTAATTATGGCAAGTAGCAGATTTAGTGCTTTATCTATGTCATTATTCAGGGTTTAAAGCACTAAATACATTTTTTAATGTAAGCAGATGTTTTAATCGTTGATGAAACTTTTTTTAGCTCAAGCAAGTACTGTCCTTAAAATATTTGATCTGCGGTGGTTTTATGGACACTGAACATGATTAGTCACTGCTCTGGCATTATGTCTTTGCCTTTTGCAGAATGCTGAAGGACTGGTAAAATGGTAAATGTTTTGGTGTTTAGAGAGATGAAAAAAGTTTTGCTTGGGAGGCTTTTCTTGTGTATGTAATAATTCCAGGTAGCGCTGTAAATCTCTCAAAGTATTGTGTGAGCAGAGATTTAAGAGCCTGTCCAGCAGTGTTGCTGCTTTGGGTTCACTTGGACATTTTATGTTGAACATAAACTACTGTGCTGAATGTAAAAACTTGGATTGCTTCTTATTGCTTTTCTCTGTGTGGCTGCCCATAAAATATTAGAAATTAAGGATTGTTACCAAGTGTATCTTTCTGTAGGTGTTTTTAGTAATTCGGGTCATGTTTGTCCTTGCATGTAAGGTATTTTTAAAGACTAACCAATTTTTTTTGCTTTGGCTTTACTTCTGCTTGTATGGATTCTACAGGCAGTACCCATTACTGGAACACTAGTGAACATTCTGGCAACATCCTTACAGATTTTACACTGCATTCTAGAAAAACTAAATTTCCACACATCCTGCAAAAAAACTTAAGATACCCTTTAATGAGGTATTTTAAATCTTGCAGTTACTCAGCTTCTGCTGTATAATTCTGTTAGTACATGATAAACCTCTTAAATGCATGAGGGCTGTGTATGTTCTGTGACTTGTTGCTTATTTCATGAGTGCTTCAGTCCTCTGTCATCAGAAATAAGAGTAACTGTAGGATTCTGCTGCATCATTTCAATTGGGGTGTTCAAAAGTGAAGAGGCAGTTGTCTCAGAAGAAATCTGGAAACTTCTACATTACTAAATTCGTGTGGCAAGTGTTAAAGGTCAGCTAGGCTTGGATTTGTGTTTGTATCAATTTCTTATATTCAGTTGTAAGAGCTTTTACAATAAAGCAACTAGCAGCTCTAATCAAGATCTAAATATCATAAAGGCATATTACAAGTGAAGCTACTAGTGTCCAGTTTGACTAAAAGCTAGATCTGTAGAGAATTAGTAAATAAATGGGGAGCTTTTCCAGAGGAGGAGCTTGAACTCTTGGGTATCTGAAGAGAGTTAGGAGCTTCTGTTATCTAACCAAAATTAATAGTTTGATCAATGTAAGTTGATTGATACTAGAGCTTACTGTGTTTCAGCCTAGAATCCTGTTACTTAATTGTGTTTAACTGTTGAATTCATGTACTGAAACAGCTGCTGAAAGCACAGAGGAAGGCTCAGCGAAGAGAGAGTCTATTAAAGCTTGAAGCTGAGAAGAAGAAACTGCGTACAATACTTCAAGTGCAGTATGTGCTGCAAAACTTCACTCAAGAGCATGTTCAGAAAGATTTCAAAGGTGGTGTGAATGGTGCAATATACTTGCCTTCTAAAGAACTAGACTACCTCATAAGATTTGCAAAACTGACATGTCCAGAAAGAAATGAGAACTTGAGGTAAGGTCAAGATTTTTATCTAATTGGTATGCTTCATTCATTACAGTAAATGTCCTCTGTTTGATACTTCTTGAAATACTATGTTTTGGGACAGTAATTAAAATTCTATTCCGTACACTTGCTTTAGTTGGAGACTAAGAATGTAGCAGATTGACCTCACTGAACATTAGAGGAAAGCTGCAGGAATTAGAGCCTCAGTTGTGCAAGTTGCATAGAAGTGCTGCCATCTCGCATCTTGTTGTGGGGCTGAGGAGGGATAGTCCAATGCCATTGTAAGCAGGGAGGCTGGTGGCGTGCTGCTTTCTTGAGGTCTCGCTGTTCATGGACTGAAAGTGCAGCACATGCAGAACTACGTTCCATTCACATGGTGGTCCAGATGTGCTGCATTATTCCAAGGAAAGGTGGTACTCATGAGGCTCTCTTGCTATTATCTTCAATCTTTGAAGTTTTAAAAATTAAAAAAAAATTTGATACCTCTACAATAAATGTCATACTTTTTAAGGTAACAAGCTGTCAACAAGTGTAATGTCTGTACTAATTTGGTACCATGTTTGTATTACAGTGACTTATGCTTAGCTTGTCTGTTTTTACGATAGTATAGAAAGAGTTGTACTTAAATATGGAAAAGTAGTTATTAGGTGGCAGGTTGAAACATTTCATGGATAAGAGTACTTCCATATTCAAACATGACTTCCTAAAAATCACTTGCCATATACTAAATTGGCCAAATCTTTGCTCTTAAGGTAACTTCTAAAGAACAGCTGCTTATAAAAAGCTACACAATAGGAGTCTCTTATCCCGGTGTAAAAACTTTATTTCTAGCTTCCTCTTTCCACAAGAAGCACAGTCCTTTCCTTTGGGTTTCTAAATTTCATCATGGTAGATTTCCAAATCTATTGTCTGGAGGGGGTGGGGTGGATCATGGACCTATGTCAAAGCCCCTCAGTAAACCAGCAGAGGCCAAGAGCTGTTGACTGCCCCTGCACATGTGCATCCAATGAGCAAGGTGGTTAAAGAGCAATTGTTTCCCTGTCTAGGAGTGTCTAGGAGTCCTGACTTGGAATGATGGTCAGTTTTATGGTCTTGTGGGATAGTGCTAGGCTCTTTAATATGTCTTAATTATTCACTACTTACATTTGCTAGGTTAAATCATGTACAGATAGAGATAAATCAGTAGTGGATAATGGATTTAGGGTTCCCTTCAGTGGGAAGGCTAAACATTAGTCAGTGTCTTCAAAGGAGGGTTGTTGGGATACTGCAACACTTGATCTTGGCTATGATTCTACCTAGTAAAACTGTCATTTGTTTTAGTGTTGAAGACCAGATGGAACAATCATCTCTCTACTTCTGGGACCTTCTAGAAGGAAGTGAGAAACCTGTGGTTGGAACAACATGTGAGTGTCTCTTCTAGAGAAGTAACTTAGAGACCTGAAATGTGCATGCTAATTAAAGCATCTTGAAAACAATGGAATATACATGGAAGGCTACTAAATTAAGCACTTCCAACTGCATGTGTTCGCTCAGTTGTCCAAGGGTAAACTGCTGGTTTCTTCAAGTTCTGTTTAAGTACACCTCAACAACAATACAGCATGATTTCTTTTTCCAGGTAAAGGCTTACTCTTTCTCTAATGTACTAGCACCTTCTTGTGGAATAATGATGGTAGTAATTCAAAAGCTGATGCATGAATACCTTACAGAACCAGCAATGGGAACTTTTTTGAATAGTTATGTGCAAATAGCTTAAGACTGGAACACTGTTCCCAGCCAAGAAATGCTTAGTTGAGTAAACTGATGTGTTTTACAAAGCTTCATTGGCCCCAGGCTGAAGGTCCCACAGCACTGAAGATTGTCTTGTAGGAATTCCAGGCTCATACCTGTTGTCTGACTACAGTGCAGGATACCACACTAAGGAAGGATAGTCATTAGTGGAACTTGCTGTGTTTAACCATGTACAGGGCAGTCTTACTTTGACCTGCTGCAAGTGTCCTCATTTTTCAAGCACAACAATCTGTGGGACTCTACATGTTTTATTCCACTGTGGCTTAGTTTCAACAACCATGGTTGTAAACCAGCATATATGTTTTATGTTCCTATTTAGAACACAAAAGAAATGTGAAGAAAGTCTTTCCTATTGCAAACAGATCTTGCTTGTCCCATCTACTCCAATCTTGTAATGGCTGTATGGCAGTATCTTTTATTTGTAATTGACAGTGTTGTTGAAGCTATTGGACCAGAGCATGAGTGTACCCTGTCTAATTTCTACATGCAGATAGTTGAACTGAAGATTAAGTGTTAACTCTTAACTCTTAACTCTTTTCATGTAGTTCTGGACAAACTGCAAGCTGGCCTTGCATTGTTACAGGCTGGTAACTTTAACTTTGTGTCTGTTGACATAAATTAATAGCCTAGTTATTTTGAACTCCAAACTTTTGTAGCTTTTTGGCTATAACCTAAACTTCTGTGACTTTTTGTAAGTAACTCTACCCCTTTAGTGTCAGTCTTGCACAAGCTAAATTTGAGATAAAGCTATTATGACTTCTTACTAGCATTCACTGCCTTGGGAGAGAATTTTCTATACCCACATTAAATTCAAGCTACAGTTCTTGTTCACGTGGCTGTTGCTGGTAGGAGTGATCTCTTGCTGAGTATTTTTCCTGTTTTTAAGACTGCTGTTTCTCTAGCTTCTCTGAAAGAATTTGTAGTATGATTTCTGGGGCCTTATACTCTATGTTGCTGTCTTTTTTGCATAAAGGGGAAAACTAGACAGTTCTTGGAGTACACAGTTAAGTTTTTCTTTACCAAAACTTCAGAGGGTTAAGTTCAGTCTGGAGCAGTCTCTTGCTTCCCACCCCCTGCTTGTTTCTGCAGTTCTTAACTTTTTGGTCTGAGACTTAACATCTTATCACTGGGAAGAGGGTGCTGTAGGGCAGTTGCATAATGAGTTTGTTTGGCTTTACCTTTGCTGCAGTCCGTACAATGTGCTTTTAGTGTCAGTGCTGGCTAGCTTACAGGATAAACAAAGGGTAAATAAATTTGTTTCTAAGCATGTGGGAGACTAGGTAGCTCAGTGTTGACCTTGTGTGTGTTTAAACACAGGTGGCAGTCTTACCTCTGGCTTGCAAAAGTGCTTTCAGCTGTAATATATAAAGCAGTTTAACAAATACTTTCCTTTACTAAAACACTTTATTGCAATAAGTCAGTAAGATTTGTGAACCTGGAAAAATTGCAGTTTATGTAAAGGGAGGGAATAAAGAGTTTTGATCTGAATACTCCTTAATTTCAAATTGTAATATCTTAACTGCATGGATTTTTACTCTTCAGATAAACACATGAAGGACCTGCTGTCCAAGCTTCTGGACTCCCGCTACTTTGAAAGTATTCCGACGCCTCGCACCACTGCGCCAGTAAAAGAAATGGAAGAAGTAAATAGAAAATCTGAGAGAACAAGACATGTGTCAAAAGGAGAGCCTGTCAAAGAACCAGGTGGAATATTAGAGAGTTCAATTTCTGTGTCATTGTGTTGGGATAAACTTGAACTGAGCACTGACTTTTCATAGCTTGAGATTAAATCTAATCCTGTGCAGTGGCTTACTTGCAATGTAGCAGATAAAATAGAACCTTCAAGGCTTTCTGCCTTATTCTGACAAATATTGTAGGGGAAAAACAATCTAATTCTAATAAGATGTTTTTGTCACCTGAGCAAGTCTTCATGTTCAAGGTGTGAGAATTGTCTAGTTTAGAGAATGCTGCATATTACAATAACCAAATCACAAATACTACAAAATGTTTCTTAACTCCACAAATTTAAAACAGAAAATAAAAGGTTGTCTAAAAATACCATGTTGAATGACAAGCTGAGCTTTAGCAATTTGCACTACTATTTGAGTAGAATTAAAGACTTGCTACTGCTTGTTCTGCCTTTCTGCATTTGATCAGTTGAAACAAATTAACATCCTTTCTCTAGAATCCATTGCGGAGCTTATGAAGTCTGAAATACAGCCACAGGAGGTAAGATATTCCACTGCTAATTGCTTTCCTTTAGTATATGATTTATCAGAAATATAATGACATTTCTGCAGCTTGCTTTCTAAACTTAAGGGAGTCTGAACAGTAACTTAGGTATTGCTTTACGTAGAAAGCATTGGTTTGGTTGCATTTCTATTTCTAAACCCAAATTTATGGTTTCTGTGGGATATTCTGGGATAAATGGGCCAGGATTACATGAAGTAGTATAGTACTTTAATACTCTGGTGCTTTCCTGAATAAAACCAAAGCCTCAGCCTTTAGAGTGGAGACAAACTATCTAGTGTACTGCAGGGTAGAAAAAATACACGCATACTAAAGCTGTCTCTAAAAGCTAGGCTTATTGCAGTAAGCTTGATACTGGCGGGGTTGCAAATCTTTCTGATTTGTCAGAAAAGTAGGGGTCTTAACATAGACTTGTGTGCGGAAGGGTGTGTAGACATGTTTCAACAACCATTAAGTCATTGAAACACATAGTCTATACATGTTGAACATGTATAGACATGTTTTGACAGCTAAGTTGAAGTTTAGTACTCAAACTTCAACTGGCAATAGCACAAAACCCATTAAACTTCAAAATGTGGGGAAGGGTGTACTTCTGTAACAGGGAATACTGGTTCTTGAAATGCTGAATCATTAATTCCTAGATATCCCATTAGAGGGTGCACCCCTGAACAAGTTTTTATAACCTGGTACCTGATGCTAAAGGCTTATTCTGGTGACTTGTCAGAAAGTCTCAGCTAGTGAGCCTTGTACATTCTTCATATATTTACTTCCTGTTTATGACAAAGTGGTAACTAGGGAAAACTTCAGGATGCCTTCACTGAACTCAGAATTACTGATAGCAAATGTAGCCTGTCCAGTTGTAGAAGTCCAGAGGTACTGAATCTGAGAATCTAGTGACTTTTTAATATTTTAAGCTCCATTAAGGATGAGGGTTATACTTAGTTACTGGGTCAAAGACTGTGTGGGAGGTGGTGCTGCTGTTCTTAGCAGAATGTCTGCTAATCTAATAACACAGCATTTTAGATGCTTAGGAGGAGAGCTGTGTTCATAAAAAGTCTCAACCTGATACCGTAAGTGCCTAGGAACACCAGTTAGCATTGAGGATAATAGATTTACTCGGCTCAAGTATGTATCACTTGTGCTGCACAGGACTGTTTCCTGCTTCTCTGGCCTGCCAAACAAAGCTAGTCTGCAGTGCTGTAGCATAAAGGCATGGCTGTCCTTATAGTTTCTACAGCTGATACTTAAACTGTCTGGGCTCTGCTTTTAGTCAGAAGTTTTCGGTAGCTGGGTGACCTAACTTACCTGAATTGTAGTAGCAAAATGTTTTCTTGGGAGCCATTAAGTTTCTCTGGTCTATATAGTTTCTCAACAGGCGTTATTTGCCTGAAGCAGAATACTCTGTCAAGAAGAAGCCAGAAGAGCCAAAATCTTGGGAAGCTGGGTATGCTAGGAAGCAAGAACCTCTGAAGTCCTGGGAAATGCTTGTTGATACTGAAGAGCAGGAGCAGAAGCAGAAACAAGAGACCTTAAAGCCTTGGGAAGCTCGTGTTAGGCAGCAAGAACCAAAAAGACCAGATTCTCCAAAGCCGTGGGAAATCCGTGTCAAAGAAGAGGAACAGAAGCGTGAGCCTGCAAAGCCCTGGGAGACCTGTGTTGAGGAGGAAGAACAGAAGAAGCAGGAAGCTCCAAAGGTCTGGGTAGCACGTGTCCGAGAGGAGCAGGAGTCCTCCAGGCCTTGGGTAGCAAAGGCTAGGGAAGAGCAGGACCAGAAGAAACAGGAATCACCTAAGCTGTGGGTAGTAAAAGCTAGGGAAGAGCAGGAACAGAAAAAGCAGGAGTCCCTAAAACCTTGGGTAACCAAAGTTAAGGAAGAACCAGAACAAAAGCAGGAATCTCTAAAACCTTGGGTAACCCAAACTAGGGAGCAACCAGAACAAAAGAAGCCAGAACCTGTGAAATCATGGGAAATGCCTGTTAGGGAAGAGCCAGAGCGAAAGAAGCAGGAGCCTGTGAAGGCTTGGGCTGCACATGTTAGGGAGGAGCCAGAACAAAAGAAGCAGGAGACTCCAGAGGCTTGGGAAAAAGCTGACAGGCAGCAGCAAGTGTCATCACAGCAGTTACAGAACCCTCTGAAGTCCTGGGGAGCTGCAAGTATTGGGCCAAAGGAGCAGATGGGGCCAAAGAAGTTTGATATGGAACCCAAAGAAGTGAGTTGGCATATGTAGTATTACCTGTCATAAGCTTTTGACACTAGTGTATTGGACTAAAGCTACCTGTTAGCAGAGGCTTTACAGAATGCATTTTATAGGCCTTTATTTAGCCCTGTTAAATTCTTGGGGAAAACAATTCTGGCAGTTAAAGCTTAGATTGGAATACAAGATGGTTTGGTTTACTTCTTATATCAACACAGTATTGCTGTGTTTGAGCCTTGAATAACTGCTTTATGCGTAAGACAGAAGACATAAATTAGTTCATCCCTAGTTACTGGCTCTGTTCACCCTTAGCAGTACAAAGCAAGTGTGACTCAGCCAGGAATCAAATTGTATGTGTCTGTATGCAAATAGCACTTCAGTAATTCTTTTTAGGCTTTTGATTAAAATAGCTGCTGATTCAAGGCAGAGCTAGATCAAGGAATAGCAATGGTGTAGGGGCTTATGTATGTATTTCCAGATGAATGCAGAAACCATACTGTTGTCCTGAGGTGTTTAACAAATAGCTATAATTTTAGAAATGTAAAATGAAAGCTGCTGCAGTGCTCACAGCTGAGCAGGCTGCTAGCATCTGCTTACGTTACCTTTTTTCCCACCTGTACTCGGGTAGTAACAGTTTTAACTCAAAACAGATAACTGAACTCTGTCTTCCATGTTCTGTCGTTAAGAGCAGTGTTCAAGCTAGAGTGAGACTTCAGGAAGAAAAGCAATTTTGTGTACAGTGTTGTACTTTCTTATTTCTACAAGAAAGCAGAGATCTGTTAATTCCATATTACACATGGCAAATGATTAAGTTTAAATCTTGTCGGTAAACTTGACATAACTGGAAAATGGATGTTCTTGTGCCTAGAAGCGGGACCGCAAACTGAAGGTTGAACCCGAGATTAAGAGAGTATGTAACATGCAGCACTGGGTAACAAAATGGGATTAAGGTGTTTGATTAGTCTTTACACTTGAGCTGAGTAGAATCTGTTCACTGGTGGTACAGGTATAAAACCTGGTGGCCTCACTGAGTAAATCTGAGCACAAGGAGGTGTTGTGCACCCAACTATGCATAGTATTACTGAAACAATCTGAGGTATTGGAATAATTTTGAGCACTTTAAGATGCCTTGGATTTTCTGGTGTCAGATAACATTAAAGCTTAAATGCAAGTTGCTTGTATGAACTCTTGTTTTTTACATAGGATGGGCAGATGGATGGCTTAAGTGATAAACAAAACTTTGATGCAGTAAGAAAAAAGGAATTTCTCCAGTCAGTTGGAGAAACTTGCAAACTGCCTAAGAATCTTCGTAATGTGCAGGTGTGCATGTCAGCAGAACTAAACCAAATGAAATGCTGGAATGTGAGATTGCTTAAGATGGGTTGCTGAATTAAGTGAACAAAGCATATTTTAAGTATTCAAACTTTGATTTCCATAGACCTTGGTGAAACACCAGCTGCATTTGTTTTTGCTTAGTAGTTATTGACAAATCTGATATCAAAAGTATATTGACTCAATAGAAAGGTACTATCAACCTAACTAGGTTCCATATACAATTTTTTAAAAAATTAATATATCTTTGACTTGTCAGGTACATACAAAGCACAATTAACAAAAATACTGAAATTTGAGTAAGGAAATTTCTCTTGCATTTCTGTATATGAAGAAAGAAGAGGCAATGCAGTGCTGTAGCTGGATCCATTTTGCTTCCAAGGACAATCTGTAAATGGCCTTGTGCAGGGATCTAGATGTGGTAGATAGAAAGCCTGTGTCATTGCTGCTGGCCTCTGGAGCCGAAGTTAACCTTTCCTTACTCCCTGAAATAACTTAGAGCCCTGAGTTCTTTAGATAAACTACTAGGTTTTGAGATCTTGAAATATGCTTAGTTAACTTAATGTACCATGAAGGGCAATACTGAAGAAGTTGAACTGAAGTGCAGGCCTGTTAAGATGTTACATTATTTAAATATTTGTGCAACCCGTGGACCATTAAACTTGATTAGTGCTGAATTTGTGTCTTGCTATGTGAAAGTAGCAAGGCTTGCACTGTCATTCAGTGCCATTGAAATAGTATCTAATGTGAATGCTACTCCAAGTAGGAAGCAAATGTTGATTGTGTATCTACATGGTAAAGCTAGGGCCCGAATTACAGTTCGGGTATTACCATCCCAGCTTTCTTGGTACTCCACAGCTAACAAACCTAAGAAAGAATTGTGGTATCAGAATTAAGTTTTACTGGCATGTGGGGTACTTGAAATGTATGTTGGTGTTGCACAGAAGTAGACCTTCAGTCTCTAAAATTCAAGCTTTAACAGGAGTGCTTAGTATATTGGCACTCTGGTAAAATTCTGGAGTGGTCACTGTGTCTTTACATTGATTTGCAAATGACTTACCAGGTCCTAAACCAAGTTCTAAGTATTTCAACTCCATTTTTAGTCAGTTCTCTAGACAGGAACAGTTGTTGCCGAATGTATAAGAAGTGTTGAAGTTAGGTTTCAGGAACATATTGTTATGACAAATTAGACCCTAAACTTTCCAGTGCTGTGTAAAACTGACTTGAATGTTGCTTGAACCACTGATTTTAAGTGATCTCAGGATATAAGTTTGATGTGAGCTGGACTAACAGGTTACTACACTCAGAATCTGCCACCATCTTGTATTGACTTCCAGAAACATCTAACTGTAGGCTAGAAAGAAAATTTGGTTTAAAACTGCCTTAAGGATACCAGGTACCTGCTCTTTCTCAAAGCATCTCTTGCAAAGGCATAAAATCTGGATTAACTTCCTGATACTTTTTTGTGCATGTTCTTGTACTGCACTTGATTACTCTAGCTTCGAAGACCCAACTGGCAGTAAAATAGCAAATTGAGGTAACTTAAGTATAGCTACTTTAGGCTGGTGTGTTTTAATATATGCAGGAACTGGAAGGTAACCTCTATGGACTAGAGAGTCTCAGTGTTTTAATCCTGGCTTAAAGCCCTAATATCATACATGTAACTCCGTATGCTCGCTCTTCTAGTTGGAAGAATGCTATCAGGATAATGTACAAGTGTATGAGCTGGGGAAGGAGGTGAAGACTCTTTAACAAATTGTAAAAGCATACAGAAGACTGTATTGTCTTTGAAATCACAAGTGAAACTGCAATTTCTGCTGCTTCCATGGTGTTAAGGCTGGTTTTAAATGTGCTTAATGTGCAAGTCTAATTTACCTAACTAGTGAACAATCTTAATAGCTGTAGACACTGCCAGACTTGACCTGGTTAGGTGACTTAACAGTGAAAAACTTGCTATCCGTTTGCAAAACTGCAGAACGGTTTTGTAGTGTACTTGGGTCTTAGTAAACTGCAGTGAAGAGGAAAAAAGTAGTAGAACAGTTAAACCCATAATGGATTTACCATGACAGCAAGTGTTTTAAGATT
This sequence comes from Pezoporus wallicus, assembly GCF_028554395.1. Classification (NCBI taxonomy): domain Eukaryota; kingdom Metazoa; phylum Chordata; class Aves; order Psittaciformes; family Psittacidae; genus Pezoporus; species Pezoporus wallicus. The sequence continues at coordinate 5,939,080 of NW_026642179.1, read as the reverse complement.
GTTTGCTTATAAGTGAGGGCTAATAAAGTGATGTACAGGAAGATTGATTCCTAGTAACTTAATCTATAACTTGCTGCGATTTAACTTTATTCAACTGTATCTTTTGTCCTGCAGTTAGGTTCTTAATAGCTTTAGTGTCTCTTCATTAATGAAAACTATACAGCATAATGCATGTGCATGCCTCAGGAAGTCTTAAGACAGTAGTACAAAGATGTGCTCTTGGCTCTAGGAAAAAGTAAAACTTCCCACAGCTCAACAAGTGGCTATTGTGTGGACCACAAGTATTAGAAATGGAGTCTGCCATAATTAATGTGCTGCATGTACATGGATTGTGCTTTGTGAAGATCACTAAACCCTGCAAGATTCTTCCATGTTTGTTTTACTGGAAATTCTGCAAATGATAGGTATTAGTTCCAGGTAACTGCTGAAGACATGAAAAAGTAGTTTGGGGTTTGTTGTGCTAAAATTGGACAAAGAGTACTCTGTCAATTTGTGTTGAATTTGTGATGAATGTCATGGCACGTACCCTTCTGCCATATAATGGCAGTCTTCTAATGAATTCATACAAATACTCGACTGCTATATAGTATATTGTAGTCATCTCCTATTGGAAAGATAGACTTTAATCTCTAGGAAAGTAAAGGCTTTCATATGTTCCTATGTGTCTCAACATTTGGGCCAGTTGAAATAACGCAGCTATTGTCTTCAGAATTGCCTCTCTCTACCTGCAGAGACAAATGTAAGAGAAGCAAAGCTTTAGAGAATCACAAAAAATAATGGGTTTAAAATACTTGTAACAAGCCTACCACTTCAAAAGACATGTTAGGCTACCTAGACAGTCTGTTGTTATTGTCACCCTGAAAATAACAAGGCTTCTGCTATCTAAAGAGTTTACTGTCATGGTTTTTCTGATACCTTAAACTTGCTTATTCTCTGACAAAACGCTTCCCTCTTCTTAATGTGAAGTGAGAACAAGTTGTGATGAACTGTTAAGGGACCATGTGAAACAATCAAAGAGTACTAAGTTCCTGCAGAAGCATTTAGCCACAAAATTGGGCTCCCATGTGGGAGTACAGGTGTACTTTTCATGCTAGACTTTGAAAAGTTTAACATAATACTTACTGCAGGAGCTGGTGCATAAAGAGTATCTAGCTTGCTAGTGGAAGCACCTTGGTCTAATCCTGAGTAACCTGCTTGCAGTGTATCTCTTGGGTGCACTTTCTTCAGAATGTCTGGAAATGCCATCCTAAAGATATGCACTTATTGGTGTGGGCTCTACTGGGACGGGGAGTATGTTTTAAACCTTGAGTGATGCAGCTTTGGTTTTTAAGCTTGTTCTGGCCTTCAGCCTGGATATGTGGGTTTCCTAATGATGCACTAAATGTCGGCAACTTATTGTCATCTTGTACACTTGACTGTATGAAGCTGAATGAGGTGAATTAATGTTGTGGCAACAGTAAACTGCTGTTATTTAATGAAGTGAAAACTTGATTCAGGAAATATCAATGACAGCACAGAATTCCTTGGCCCATGTTTTCTGACATTTATAGGTTGCTCTGGAAGTATATTGGATAAGATCCTTGTCTCGCTTCCAGCATTAATGTATTCTCTTCCTATTAGGTGCCTAAACCTGTACATCAGCCAGCTGCAGAATTTTGTTCTACTTCAACTCTTCCAAAAGATCCAGTGTTAAGAAGAGAAAAACTTCAGGATCTGATGACTCAGATACAAGGGACTTACAACTTCATGCAAGTATGTGTTTTTTTTGATTTTTTTTTTTTTTCTCTGCTGTTGTAGCACACAGCTCCAATTCCTACTGGGTTAGGGAAAACAGTGCTGCCAATGTGTGTTTGCACTGAATGAATGTAGCTCTAATTAGCTAACAGCAACTTGTCAAATGAGACTGTTTCATTTATATCTAGAGTTTAATCTTTTTTTTTATCAACTGATGATCTTTTCACAAAAGGAGTCCATTCTGGATTTTGATAAAGCTTCACCAAGTGCCATTGGTTCATCCCAACCACCTTCAGTTACTCCAGCAAGTAGTCCTTCAGGTAGGTAATACTGTAAGTGTGAATTGTATGCGGGATTCCTGCAAACACTAACAGGATTTGGTTGGGCTGTAGATCAGTAGGCCTGATGAAGACAGCTTGTCTAATTATAAAACTATACTAATGTCTGATTTAAAAAAAAAAGAGGCAGCTCAAACTGCTTACCTGCTTATTAGTTGCTGGAGGTGGCTTAAGTTGGTGTATCTGCCTGGAAATGGAATGTTTGTTTAATCACTGACTGGCATGTGCATCTGAACCTAGCAGCAGAATTGACATGCTGACAACTTGTCTAGATGTGGTGTATATAAACACAAGCTGTGAATGAGTTCAGGACAAAGGGCAGTTTTCTGGCTACACTTGGAAAATGGGAACTTGTTAAGAAACTGTTTGGGTGGCTCTTCAGCTGTGAAACCAAATTAGCCAGTTTATTACACCTTTCTAATATAGAAAGTGGGTATCTCTTTTGTGGTAGAAATATTCTTATCATTGAATACTTTTCCCCTTTTACAAAAAACTTTCAATGGAGTGTAGTTTACTGATGCTAATTCTAAATATTTGCAGTGCACACACTTGAAATAGTGTGCATTTTCATACACCAAATGCTTTCAAAATGTAGAACTGGGCACTGAAACTCTATGAAATGTTTTAATTTAAAAGCAAATGTTGCTTAATGCATTCTTTTTTTACAGCTCCGAAAGAACAGAAACTGCCAAGTCAGAGTGACTTTCTTCAACAGCCCCTTCAAGTAAGTTGAAGTAACAGTCCTTAGTGAAGAGGCAGAACTGTAGCCATGGAATGACGTACAGGTTATGCACTACAACAGACTTGGTACTTCAGTTGCTTTGTTTGTTGTCAGTAGTTCTGTAACAAATTTCGTGTAACAGTAGCTTACAAATGTAAGGTCACTCACATGCTGACAGAGTTGGCTGCTCTTCTGCTTGAAAAGCAGCAACAAATGTTTGAAGTTTCTTGAAGTAAAAAGTATGTTGAGGACATGCTGAAATAGTTTGAATACTTAACCTATAGATTCAAGTTGTAGCTGATAATTTTGTGCCAAAGAACATGCTGCTGCTTTGTTATATAGTGCATGTATTCATCTTTGATGTCTCCACTTACACCAAAGGTAGTGTGTCAAGCTTTGGCAGCCATGGTTATGTGAACCTTAAAATCATTTGCTGTACTTGAATGCATTGCTACTTTGGGTTTTAAATAGGTTTCCTTGCCACGAACAAGAACTCCTGAGAAACTTAAATTACTGTTCAAAGCACTTCAGCTCCTGCCTCATTCTGAGGTTTACTTGAAAATGCCCAGAGTGAGTTTCAGTGAAACCAAACATTTAAGACAATATTTAAAAACTTTATCTCTTCTCTTTTCTTGCAAGGCTGCTGCTTCATCCATTGCACTGCATGGTTCAAATACTTCCCTAGCATCTGCTGATCAGACTCTTTCTGGCTCTGAAACAGAAGACTTGGTGACACCACAGACACCACAGGTAATATACCCTGGGCTTCACTGGCATTCAAAAATCTGTGATAGCTAGCCCTAACACAAGCTGTGGTGGCACCTCTCCTGGAACAATATAGAGGGACAGAATGGAACTAACCACAACAGTATAGCCTACATTTTGGAATACCTAAAGATGGCCGGGAAAGTTTTCCTAATCCACATGAATGCAATGTGAACAGTCTGCCCCTTGAAATGGAAAGGGTGTGAGATGAAGAAACGCAGGCTAGAGTGATGCATATTTTTGTGGGAACATACAAGCAGCTTGAATATTTGCTTTGGTTACAGTGTAGAATACTCCCTCTAATTACACAGAGGATGCATAAGTTGTGGCATTGTCATGAAATAGCAGACTTCTGTGTTAAGGCTGAGGTATGTTCTCTTGAGCAGTAACTGAAAAAACACTGACTTGCTAATGTTCAGCCAAGACCTTAGATTTTGCATTAACTGTATGTGCAGTTAAGTCTTGAACTAGCATTCAGATATTGTTTAGAGGCACAAATAATGTTTTAGTTTATGCAGATCACTGTCTTAAGGACCCCTTGCTTAGTGTGATGCTGTCTTCAGAAACACAGCTGGCTCCTCCTCTTAGAAATCTCTAATACAGTGTATATAGATTATAATGGGGGAATGTTAATGCTTCTAAAATGTTTTTGCTGATGTACATGCCATCAGTATGCTGTGCATGTAGCATTTACTATATTCCTTAGTAATACTATATAGGCAAATATAACAGTCTTTATGTGAATATTAGTCTTGCTGCCCCTTGAATTGGCAATTTTGGCCTGGTTCTTGACACCTTCTCTCACTTAGACAGTGTCAGAAGACTTCTTGTGCTGACAAGGGTTAAGTAATTTTACTGTTTAATATGCATCCAGAAGACTTGTGCTGTGCTCTAATGTAGAGCATCTGATTTAGTAGAATGCTTCTAGTTTATCTGCAAACTTATTGTTTGGAATTAAGGTTGCTTGTGCCCAGCACCTCTAGTCCCTTGGGCTTAGAGTGTGGTTTCTTTTCCAGTCCTTCTCATAGAAAGCAGTAGATGTGCTGAGACCAAAGCTTAACCAGGGAATACACTTCATGGTGACAGTGCGCTCTCCTGGCATGTGAGTGCATACCAGTTCTGATGCACCTGTGATGGTATACACAGTGAGAATGGAACTGGTAGTCTTTAGCCCTCAGCTGTGCATCTAAGTGTAAGCAACTCTTTTAAAATTATAGTGTGAACTAACTAGAACATGCAGGTTTTGAAAAATCAAAGGAAGCTTGGCTCCGAAGCCTTGTTCAACAGAGCTTACCAGAAGCTTAACAGATGTCCTTGTTTAATTCAAGGAGACAGATGTGTATCAGACTTCATTGTAACAACTGGTTGAAGCAATCTACATTTCTTAAAATGACCTGATTTTTGTAGTGCTAGTTGTACAACCTGTTGTGTAAGAAGGATAATCAGTCTGAATCTCTAATGCTAATTACTTGAAAATTTTGGCTAAGGTGACTATTTAGTAGATCTACTTTGAACCTAATTTTTATCATGGTCTTTCAAAATCCACTTATTTTAACTTAGGCACTGGTATTTTTATAGCTCTAACAGAAGCTTGTGCTTCCTGCAGTACTTTTTGTAATAGCAGGTGCATGTATGGCTTCTTCTAGGCATCAGCATCGCTCTCTCAAGAGACTGAGAAATATACTTCCCAGCCACTGTATCAGACAAGTCCATGTATTTCTGAGCCACTTATACCCAAAAAGATTGAAATTGCCCAGGTAAGCTATCACAAATACAGGGGGTAAGGTAAATACATTGGTTATGAAATGTCTAGAGCCTTGCATTTCTTTGGCTTCTGATTCCTGTAAATACTGGTATTCTAAATTAACACTTCACTTTGCTCTCTGCACAGATGAGGCTTAATGCTGGTTAATACTTGGTCTGGACAACTCAGCACTGTTGTAATCTAAAACATTGAGAGGGGAAAATAATGAAACCCCCTAAACTTCCTGAGTTCCTTTAGAAAAGAGGAGTCACTTTTAATATCAGCCAGAGAATCATCTTCCAATAAATGGAACAGAAGGCATTGTTTCCTTAGTGGTGAGGAAAAAACCCCTAATATCTCTTTTGTGAAATTATTACCCTGTATGGTATGTATAGTAGCTCATAGGCACATTTCACTTAATCAGCAGAGACTGCAATAGAAGTACTGTTTGCTGAGGATGCACAGCAAAATTTGGAATTGTAAGCAAAAACTATTTTGTAGCTTTACTATGTCCAAATGTCATCCTGTAGAAACTGCTGACTTCTGTCAGTCTAGGCTTTAGAACAAATTAAATGCTCTGATACTGCCTGATAATTATCAAGTGACCATTCATTACATTTATTCTTCCCTCAGGCTACTGTTCCCCTCCCAAGTGAGCCACAGTCACCATTGCCTACTTCAAGCACTTCCATGACACCAGTACCACCAGCGCAAAGCTTTCAGTCTCCTCCAGCAAGCAGCAGTTCTGTCACAATAACAGCAGCTCCCTTTCAGGCTATGCAGACTGTAAGTTTGCAGAATGATTTACAATAATGATGGTAACTTAGTTGTAATACTAGGGAACTGGATCCTCTTGATAGAGTATGAAACTTCATAGATCCTTTTGATTCAAGGATACATCCTGGTTTTGCTCTGTATAGTCCCCATATCAAATACTGGGATATATTAGTATCCTCAAGGAACTAAGGGAGAAGTCAGACCTGAAATCAACAGATTCATAGCTATGCCCCAAGGTAAAGCTGACTGTACTTAAACTATTCTTAAGCCTAGATTTTAAATAATAGATTGCAGAGGAAAAAGGAAATCTTCAAGTATAGCTGTTAGGATGAAGAGCTTTCCAAAGCCTGAACCTGTCTTGCTGCCTTTTAAACTGTTTGCTTCAGTGCGATAATACTTGGACCACTCAACTCATGCAAAATGTGTCCTTGAAACACTAACTCATTATCCTATCTTGTTAACAAGGAGTCAATATAGATGTCTGGGGAGTAGTCCACACAGACTGTATGTGGTGTTTTTTGCAAACAGATACTGGTTTTTTTTTCAGGCCATACGTCATTACTAATGTTGCTACTGCTTAGTAATCTGCACTGCAAGCTTAGAGGGACTCACAGGAAGGGTCTCTGTTTAGTTGTTAATGTTCCATTCTCTGTACTTGGTCTTTCTTACTCCTCTGATACCTTCTCAAGATGCTAGAGACCTTTATTTAATGTTCTTGCCCCAAAGCAAGTTTAGAAAAAAGTCAATCTCCAGAGGCATCCTCTGTTTCAACAAATGTCACAGTGCCATTCCACAACTTGCCAGATGATCTGCATCTGGCAGTATTGATGTACATAGTAGGATTTGGTGGAAGAAGATAGCTAATAGTCTTTTAAAGCACAGGATCTAACTAAAATATGTGACACTCTGGTGTGGTCTGCAGAAAATCATACCATGACTTTTTCCTTGTTTTTTGGCATTTGTACAAGAGTTTCAAGTAGAACCTTCCTCAAATGTACAGAATCAGATAAATAAGGGAAGTGATGGCAGAAAGGTGTGTGGTTTGTTTTTTTTTTCCAAGACAGCTCTATTTAAATTATGTTAAGTTGCTAGGTGGTGATTTTTGATGAAAGTGGAGAAGTAGCAGTGTTCTGATCAAGGAATCCAGAGTCTTTCTGGGGACCCAGTTTGTAATATAAGCATCTGTCATGATGTAAGTATGGAGTAGGTCTCAGTCATTCAGATTATATCTCTACCTAGTGTCTGTGTTTGAAGTGCTTTTGATCTTAATGGTACCACTGAAAGTATACTTGAATTAATGCTGTGGAGTTTTCAGAGGTGTTAAATATTGAATATTTCTCTTGGGATTTTTGGGTCAAACTGGCAAACATCTGTCACTAATTGCCAGGATGTTAATTCCTCTTCTAGTCATAGTAGTCTTTAACTGTGCAGTACTTTCTTCTTCCCTGTGTTGCTTAGATTCTCACAACTGACAGGAAAGCACAGCCATTGGATCTCAGTAGATAGCCAGGAGGTAGGTGGTTCCTTGCCAATAATGGGAGTACAGTGACAGTAGTGGAAGCATCTGATTACATGTCGTCAGGTGTCTGAACATCCTGTTGCTGCAATTGTGCTTATAGAAGCCTAAAGGCAGATCCTACTTGTAGCCCTAGTTTGTTACTAGAATTCCACCTGTAACCCTCACTGTAAGGAAAAGAAGACCACTTGCTACAAATACTTCAGGATGTGGGAGTTGACAGCCTTGCTGCACAGTATCCTCTTCTAGAAACAGGACTGCTTCTGTTCACTTTGATCACTTCATCTGGTAAATTAAAAAAAATCAATTTGTTATGGTTCAAAACACTTCAGTGTCATGAGGGATTTCTGTGCTGTCTCCCTCATGGAGGTGGTACTTGGTTTCTTGACCTTGCAAGAAGTGTTCATTTCCATTTTAATTTTAGAGGCTTCTGCAAACTGACAACAGTTGTCAAGCTGTGAAGCTGTTCCTTTTGCTCTGGTCTGTCTACAGACAGTTTATAGTCTTGGGAAATGATCAGATGTACCTCTAGACTCCAGTATCAGTACTGCTGACAACTCTTTATGTGAAATTTAGATGCTTTTACTTGAAACAGACTTCTTTCCTACCTGATCTTGGTGCTAGCTGCTTTTGACAATGTCAACTCTTGTAACTTTGGGTTATTGGCTATAAAGCAGTAGACTCACTGGAGTGACTGAACTCTGGTTGATTAAATTTAACTAACAGCATCCTTGCGCCACCCTTCTGCCCAGTCTATAACATTGAAATTTGAATTACAAAAATTAGGTTACATGTTTACTCTGAGAGAACTTAAAACAAGAGGAAAGTTGAAGCTCATTTTACCAAAGGGGTGAAGGCTGTCTAATAGAGCAGACAGCAGTGTTATATTGGGTTCCAAGACATGTATAAAGACAAATTTTTCCTAAATGTGGATGTCTGTCTTGGTATAGGCTGTCCCAGCTTCATGTCAAAAGCTGTAAGATGAATTTAATAGTGGATTTCTCATAGAAAGTAGCTTACTGTATGGTAACTCTTCTGTTGAAATATGATAGCTATGGTCAGTCAAGCTGTTTCTTGGGTAGTAGCTACATGAACAGGAGTAACCTTCAGAAGTACACTGAGAGGGGAAAAGGATGGGTTGAAGTAGTCGCTTTGATTTATTTCTAAGAAACAGGTGTTCCAGAAACTGACCTGGGGGTATGAATTTAAGCTACAGCATAACGTGGTGGCACTAGGCAAAGCCTTTAGCTGGTAGTGTTAAGTATTTTCCCTGAAATATGTTGTAGGTGTTTAAAGTGAATGCACCACTGCCTCCACGTAAAGACCAGGAAATTAAGGAGGATTCTTCATATTCAACCGGATATAACCAGAGTTTCTCCACAGCAAGTACACAGACTCCTCCTCAGTGCCAGTTGCAATCTTCTCATGTTGCAGAACAAACTTCTCTTTCACAAGAATCTCTGTCTTCAGGTGAGAACTGTATGTGTATCTATTTCAAGAAGCTTTAAAAGATATTTAGGTTCTAGTATTTTAACTCATTAATATGTGCTGTGAGTTATAACTCAGTGAAAGTCTTTAACACTTTTATAGCACCTGTTAACATTAGGGTTACATCAGCCTAATCTAGTTGATGATATGGTGTGTAAACAATTTCAAAACTGCTAGCAGGATGAAAGGCTGCTTCAAACTAGTTTCTATAGTAGGTGTATGGGCAATGTCACTTACATGCCTGAATTTCCCGATAGGTTAGAAATTCAAGAATGTGTTGATACTTGCCAGTCACACCATTGTTAGCTAGGAATTGAAGCAATGATGAAATACTCATATTTGGAACCATTAATTTGGTTTCTGGTAATAGACAGTGCTGGTGTTGTTGAATGCTAAACGAAGTTGGGGCGGGTTTTCAGTTTAACCTAAGGAAGACTAAACTTCTGATAGGTGGGGTCTTCTGCTGCCTTATTCAACACAAAACAGACCTGCTTGACAGATACTGTAACAGGAGAACTAATACAGCTGACACTAAATTTGAAATGAAACCAGTTCTTAAGTCTCAAATATTTTCCAGGATGAAAGAAAGCTGACAAATAGGGGTCTGGATTTCTAAGACTAATCACCTGTAGAACAGTGTTGGTTCTATGTGAAAGCTCTTAACCAGGTGTTACTTGATTTTTATTGTGGCTTGGCTATTTTCTTGATACTGCCAGCAAGCTTGTTCTGACCTATGCAACTGAATCTTGAATGCATTAGAGGCTTACACTGACAGTCTGGGCTGTCTACAGTATATTTCAACAAGCATTACATTCCACAGAAGAAAATGGGAGGATACCCTCTTATTTGAAGTAATGCAGGGGCAGGAAAACAGGATATTCTGAGCAGCTTAATGGATCTCTGAACTTCCTAAGGCTGCTGTTGCTTCCAGGTGTGGTAACTTCTTACAGCTACAAAAGCTTTAAATTCTTCTGTGCCTTCTGTTTTAAGCAGTGAATTATCAACCTGATGGAGCAGTTCCTGTTAGCAATGGTAGCCTTGCCTTTTATCCAGCACAGACTAATGTTATTCCCAGACCGCCTCAGCCTTACCTTAACAGTCGTGGGTCTGTCAGAGGATCTGCTAGAGGTGGAAGGTCACTGGCTAGTTCATATCGTTCCCCTGGTGGGTACAAAGGTATGTCTGTATTTGCTACCACCTTAAAACTCTAATGCAGTAATATTAGAATATGATTTAACATGACATGGCAGAGCAATTTCATAGCCTTTTGAGTTATGAAAGTGGAAACTTTCATTAACAGTTTTTTAAATTATTTAACTATATAGATTTTGCTTGCTATTTCATTTACTATTCTGAACTCCTTTCCCCCTTTTATTCTTGGCATCTGTCTTGCTAACATTCTGGGCATGTATTCTCTTCAGATAGCACTTGTGGTATTTGCCCAAAACAAGGTACTCTTTGCTTAGCACTGCTGGCTTTAATATTACCAGCAGAAACTGGGATGCGGGACAGGCTCCCACTAGTGGAGACCCCTTCTGGATTAATAACAAACTGAAGAGATTTAAGAGGTTTGTCTCTGCAAGTCAGTTGCTATCTTGCTGCTAGCTGAAGTACTCCAGAAAGTTTCAGCTGACTTTAAGCAGATACTAACTTAAGATTGTTGGTAGCTGTGGCCTGTTCCACTTCGGAAGAGCACTTAGTCTATCACAGCTGTTTCAGTTATTTGGCTGAGACTGCTCAATAGCTGGTAGCAACATGTACCAGGCAATGAGTTGTATAGTTCTAACTTGACAGCAGTTAAGGGTTTTATAGTGTCTGGTACTAAATGGCTTGCAGCTCTTCTTTGCTACTTAGTCTGATAGCTAAAGAGGTTAAATAGTAGCACCTAAATGTATAACCATAAGAGATAAGCATCTGTAATAGCAAAAGAAAATACTTCTTAATTCTGTGTTAAATCCTGTTTCTGGATCTAGCAAATTTTTTCAGCTATTCTTTGAAGTCCCATTAGTATCAAACAAGCAGTTGTTATGGTCTGATGTTAATACTTCTAAGCATGCAATTTTGGTCCAGTAGTCCCGAGTAGCTAATGAAATGCTTTCTTTACAGGAGAAGTGAGATTCTGCTCCAAATTCTGAATAGGAATAGGTGTAGTTGCATATTTTAATACACATAGTAATTCCCAGGAGGGAGCTCCAGTTGTATTTTGGACTTGTACTGTAAACCAAATGAGGAATATCAGATAATCAACTTTATTTGAACAGGTTTTGATGCTTACAGAGGCTCACCTTCAATAACTAATGGCAACTATGGCCAGCTGCAGTTCCCTGGTAGAGACTATGCTGGAATGCCCTATTCTCAGAGGGTAAGTATTGACTTTGTTTCCAGTAGCCTTTTGAGCACTGTACAGGAGCTGAGTCTTCTACTGTAGGTTTTCATTACCTTCACAGGTGAACTGTTCCTTACAAGATGCTGATTTTGTTTCCTGGACAAAACTTTTTGAAACAGTAGGCAGCAGTTGAAATGGCTGGAAGGAGTCTCTGAAATGAAAACATATAGCAAATAAGATGTGATATGAGTCATTTTACTGTGGATTTTAAAGTTGGTGCCGAGTGCTTCTGTAATATAAAATAATGGAATGAGAATATGGTTGGGCAAAAATTCCAAAGAAACAATATATATGTGTAAGAATGCAAAGGGTTCTGGTGAAAGGAGAGTCTTCAGCTTTGAAATGAAATACATTCTTCTGTACAGACTAATGGACTTCTAAGAGACCTGAGATTTAAGGTATTGCTTGAACTGAACTATGTATAGTTCAGAAGCTAACTTGCTGGAAAGGGCATTGAAATAGCTCTTTAATTTCATACAAGCTATTGTAAATTTTCTGTAAGTAAGGCTGTTTATCTGCATCTTCATTCTGAACTCCATGATTGTCTGTTCTAGAGCTTGAATTAATTCTATAAATGAAAAATACTGTATTAGCACCACTTATTTTTAGATTTGCTTATAGCCATCTTCCTAATACTTCTGTTCTCTTTTAGGATGTTAATTACCAGCAGTGCTATAAACGAGGTGGGATAACTAGTGGTCCTCGAGCAAATTCAAGAGGTAAGGCTAACATCAGGTTCCCAGTGGCACATCTGTATGCTTGGGCATAGCAGATGGAGTGTTATTGTGAATAGTGAGGAAAATGGTGTACTGTCACTGATAAAACAGATTAAGGTGTGTGTAAATTAACCAAGCTAGATAGAAGCTTAAGTACTGTTCTGAAACAGTATTACGTAGCAGCAAATTTAATGCTACTATTCTCAACTTGGGTGTCTTTATATGTCAAAGTTCCAACATAATGGTACCTTACTGAACTTTCCTCACAAACTGATGAGGAAAACGTAGAGGGTGGTTCCAGTGTTGCATATGGCTTTTTCCATTAATTGCATGGTCTCCCCTGCTTCTGGGGAAGCTATCAGATCACAGAAACCTTGTAAGATAACTTTTTTCTATGAAAAATAATTTGTTTGGGAACAGAGCTTTACTCTGTATTTCCATGCTGGAGTACAAAACCTAAAGAAACACATGGGACTCGGACTCAAGCATGAATAGTGTGTATTTTGAAAAAGCTGTGAGCAAGATGATGTAATCCTAGTGTGTGTGCTGGAAAAAGCTGGGACTTAAGATGCTATAGGTGAAAAATGAGATGAATAGTAATCGTAGATTGCTACTTTGAAGAATAAATGGGAATTCTGGCATATCGGGAAATTTTAGGATAAAGCAGGTCAACTCAGTCTGAGGGAGGACTTTCAGAATAAACTTCAGAACAAAATTAACAGAAATATGAGATTGTGGTGAGTTAACAGTTGACAGCCATACTTATTATTGTTAGGATATAGCAACTTTAGCTTTATTTGGTATCTTATGGTGTTCCTTGCTGGTGGAAGTAACAGTGATTTGCAGCTTGAGTGATTGGTTAATATTTCTCAGATCTGTTAATCTGTTCATTTTAGACCTTTTTTAACTTGGAGGTTTGAAAAAGATAAACAGCTTTTTGAGGGGGGAGTTGAGGTGCAAAAAACTTAAAAGCAATTCTAGTTCTTCAGACTTAAAATATTCTAGCATCACAAGTCAATATGACCTAGGATGCAGTTCCAGAACAACAGTATTGAGGTAACCTGAAGTGCAAATTCAGGTCTTGAAGGTGACTAAATGACTGCTTGGCTCTTGGTAATTTGTAAGGTTTTTCAGAAATTACATTTTATCTCCTCTTAGAAGTTAGCATACACTTTTTTTATGCTGATATGTGTATGTGGAAATACTGAAGATAAAACTATTGCAAGCTACTGCCCTCTCTACTTAAAAGTATGAAAAGTAACTGTTCATAGTTAAATTATGGCCCATCTTGCTGAATGTAAGTGTGATGAATGTAAACCAGCTTCAAAGTTTTATTTTCACTGGGGTAATTGGACAACTTGCTGTAGCTGAAAGACAAATCTGTTGTAATGCCCATACATTTGCTGCTTAGGACTATACCTGCAGGTTTAAGGATATCCTTCTGTTACAATACTTACTTGTCATTGCTGATGATCTTTTAACAGCAGGGTGGAGTGATTCCTCACAGGTGAGCAGTCCAGAACGAGACAATGAAACCTTTAACAGTGGGGACTCTGGGCAGGGAGACTCCCGCAGCATCACCCCTGTTGACATGCCAGTGACAAGCCAAGCTGCCACCATACTACCAGTGCATGTCTATCCTCTCCCACAGCAGATGAGAGTTGCCTTCTCAGCCGCTAGAACATCTAACCTAGCTCCTGGAACTCTAGACCAGCCAATTGTGTTTGATCTGTTGCTGAACAACCTTGGAGAAACTTTTGATATCCAGCTTGGTAGGTTCAACTGTCCAGTGAATGGTACATATGTCTTCATCTTCCACATGCTGAAACTGGCTGTAAATGTTCCCCTGTATGTGAATCTCATGAAGAATGAAGAGGTCCTAGTGTCTGCATATGCAAATGATGGGGCTCCTGATCATGAAACAGCTAGTAATCATGCAGTCCTGCAGCTTTTCCAAGGAGACCAAATCTGGTTGCGTCTGCATCGAGGAGCCATCTATGGAAGTAGCTGGAAATATTCCACCTTTTCAGGATACCTCCTTTATCAGGACTAAAATCCAGTGCAATGTTTACAAAAGAGCTGCTCCAAACACCTTGGTGGAGGGGGGTGGACTAGCTTTGCACTTCTGACTTTATAGAAGATATGTGGTTCCATTACTGGGGGGAAATGATGGGTCTGTTGTGCAAGGTGAAATCATGAAGTTGGGGTACTGAATCAGCACTAATTTGGCACTTTATCAGTTGTGATGTAGCCTTGCTAGTAAAGCTGTGAATGTATATTGTTTGCACTTACTCTAAACTGTATTAATGTCCAGCTTACTACACTATTGATTGCCTCAAGTATGGGCTATTCACAATGCCTTGTTGTGCCTCAATAAAACAAGTTAATATGCATTTTAGTATTAATATTGCCAGTGGTCTTTATTAAATATATCAAACTGAGCTTGTTCCTGATGTGGTGCATACATGCATATTACGTAGAGCTGGTCTTCAGGTTACAGTAATTCAGGATAAACTGTGTAGTTTAAGTGGGATTACTTGCTTGTTTAGTTCTTGCTTGATGACATTCTTAAAAGTGTGTCCTTGATCAAAGTGAGTTCAAGATTGTTCCATACCTGCTTGCTTTTAATCAAAAGGTCAAGAAGTTAGTGAAATTCTACATCTTTCATTAGGGCTGTTTATTTTAAGTGCATAGCCTGTCAAAATCTAGCTTTGTCCCATCACCTGTCTTTCAGCAGTGATCAGTTAAAACTTAAACCTTGAAACAGTCACTGAAGGGCTGGCTCACACTTAGATGCAAATATATTTTAAAGTTAAAATTGATCCTTGTGAAGTACACAGGTGTATTGTTTCCCTCCCCCATGACACTTGAATTGGATTGTAAGGCAGTTTTTCAGAGAACTGCTGAGGAACTTAGTATTTGTAGTTGAAGCATGCTGCCTGCTTTCAAATCTTAAATGCTAGGAAGCATTTATGAAATTCCTTTCTTACAGCTAATGGGCTCTGTGACCAAACTTCAGCAATTTCTTTGGCTTAGAAATTGTCAAGCCATGATATGTCCTTGTCATGTCAACTACTGTAAAGCATTTCAATGTTTAAAATGGAAGATAAACTAGTAAAAAGTTTATTGGATAGGTAAGTCACTGGGTCTTTTTAGTTCTAAAAGCTTCCTAGCTTGTTTTAGCCCTAGGAAGCACTTCATCTGAGTGCACTAATGAGTGCAAAAGTGTGACTGGCATATGTGAAGATGAAACAAAACTATGCAAAGTAAAAATGGTTCAGCTATCTGCTTGTTGAGATAAAAGCAAAAACCTGCATGGGGTAGACTTCAGACCTGATATAAAGCTTCTGTTTCACGGTGACTGGTTTTGCAACTTCCAAATTTAAATGGCTCTCCCCTGCAGATGCCAAAACAAGTCTGGCATGACTTAATGAAGTTACTGGCATAAGATCTTGGGTTTATTCCAAGCTTAGATTTCTCTTTCTTATCGACTTGGAGAGTAATCATACTTTGTCTTGGTTTGATTACTTTGGCAAGTTCTGAGAAGCCTAAGCTTCAGGGAACCTTGTTTTTTCCCACTACAGACAAATGTCAAGCCTTAACTATTGAATACTAAGGCTGTATTTTGTGCTTTTAAACATGGTATTTCTTCAGCCAATGCTGAACAATCCCAGTAGAGGTTAAGTGGCAGGAATTTAACTAGCACCCTTTTCTTAGTGTTAACTCTCCTTGTATATACATCTGGTAGACAGGCCTGAGTGCTAGGATAACTAAGCTTGCAGTAGCTTTGTAGCTGTGGACAAAAAGTTTATTGCTTTTCTAATAGACCTACAACTCCTATATTGTTTTATTTGTAGAGCACTGTGCCAGTCACACGTCTCCCAGTCTGTCTATATTATAGAGACTAGTAAATACATGAACTCTATTGTGCATATAGCACTTAGATGGCCTTAGTGCAGGCTACTTCATTTAGCATGCAGCTTATCCTTACTTGCTTTATATGCAAGTGATAGATTTCATATGTTTTAAGAACAAGTTACTAGTACTTACAGATGCTGCTAATAAGCTCAGCCTTTGGCAACCTCAGGTGTGATTACTGTGAATACATAATATGCATGCTGCTTTCTAATGCTCTGGTTCAATCAGATCTGTAAAATTGCTATCCTGGCTTCAGCTATAGCAGTTATCTTTCTCCTTGTATCTGGTGCAATGCTGCATTTAGACTTTAGTCTAAGAACAATGCTGATAACACACTCATGTTTTAGTTACTCGTGAGCAGTGCTCATCCTGATTAAGGACTTTTTCAGTCTCATGCTCTGCCAGGGAGGAGATGAAGCTGGGAGAAAGCAGAGACCAGGACATCTGGCCCAAACTAGCCAAAGGGGTATTCCATACCACAGCATGTCATGCTCAGTATTTAAACTGGGGGAAGTTACCCAGAAGGCCCAGATTGCTGCTTGGGTCAGGCTGGTTATCAGTCAGCAGGTGGTGAGCAATTGTATTGTGCATCACTTGTGTTTGTTTTCCTTTCCTTTTCCCCTTTCAGTTTTACACTTCTCTCACCTTATTTTCCTTATTATTAATAGTAGTTTTACATTATACTTTAGTTATTGGACTGTTCTTATCTCAACCAGTGGGGTTTACATTCCTCTGATTCTCCTCCCCATCCTACCCAGAGAGAGGAGGAAGGGCTGAGCAGTTCTGAGTTACTACCTGGGCTTAAACCACGGCAACTGCTTGGTGGACTCATGTTACTGTTTGTTTGGGACTAATCTTATTTCTTACTGATAGGTCTACAAAGTTTTTATGTATCTTAGCTTGCATATATTTAAGATATCTGAGCAAAGCATCTTGATTTCATCCGTACAAGATGGAATTTTTAATGCCTAATTAAAGGAGTACATGCTGCCCCAGGTATGGGATGTGAAATCTTATCATTATACCATTCCTTGTTAGTAAACTTGATCATAAATCATGTAATGGATAGCTTTAAAAAACTTCATAGTTTATAGGCTTTATCAGTCTGAATTGGAATTCTCTCTATAGTGCAGCTACTTTAAAATGTCTTTTTCCTGATACTTGTTATTAAAAATAGATACAACTTGGATAATTTTCTTCTAGCGTAATAAAATATGTTCAATGTTATCCTATACATTTCTCACATTACCTTCTTAGCTAGAACTTTTACTGTGTTTCTAGTCAGAGCCATGGACGCAGCTTTAGCTAACCTCTGTCACAAAAACAAATGTAAGTACTATTGAACAGGTGCTGTCACAAAAAAGTTTTCAGACTAGATGTGACTAAAATGACTAGTACTGAACCTTTTAAATGCTAAGGCTATGTTTACAAAATACTTCAGAAGACCAAGCAAAGTACCTTTTTTTTCTTCCACACTAACAGCTGGCCAAAATCCACTAGTTGAAAATTGCTATTCTGATCTTTAAAATACCTAAACCCATCATTTCCTATGATTTCAGGTAATAAGTACTAGTCTATTGATAACTCATACGTCATTTTGCATGCTTCAAATTAATACTTGATTTTGAATGCTTCTCAAAGTACTTCAGAATATTTTAATGCATTATTTACTGACCCAGTTTCACTCTACCTCAGTATGTCTAGATGAAAGATCTAGATCCCTATTCTACTTCTGGGCAAACCATTTCACAATTTGAGAATACTTGATGTACCACTGCTATAGACTTCAGGTAAGTATTGTCTGCCAATACTTTTCTCCTTAGTAGTCATTAAATGAAGTTGCTTGAATTGTTGCACTAGCTAATGTACTTTAAGGATGATAATCAGATCTAATTAAAATATATGAAGAGGCATCATAGCTCTTCTAACATCCTGTTGCTGTCTTAGCTATGCACATCAGATACCACCTAAGTTCTCTCCAGTTTAATTACCTTGTGCAGCCAGCTGAAGATGAGCCTAAAAGTTAAGGAACTAACCCTACATTTTGATTTGGAGTGAGTTTCCACATTTTCTTCTCTGAGTTCAGTGAAATGCTGGAACTACCCTGAAATGGGAGGGTGTGCTGGCTTTGACTGCAATAAGTTTTCATCAGAGTAGTAGGTATGGGGCTGTGTTTTGGTTTTGTGAGCAGAACAGTTTCCATAACACAAGGGTGTCTTAGTTACTGCTGAGCAGTGCTTACCCAGAGTCAAGGCCTTTTCTGCCTCTTACATAGCCTTTCTAGCAAGCAGGCTGGGAATGCACAAGTTGTTGGGAGGGGACAGCTACCCATAGCAACCATATAACTTAGTACTCAGCACTACAAGCTGGGGGAAGAAGGGAAAGGGGATGTTCAGGCTATGGCATCTGATACGCCAAGTAGCTGTCAAGTCTGATGGAGCCCTACTTTGCTGCGGATGGGTGAACACCTGCCTGCTGATGGGAACTGGTGAATAAATTCCTTGCTTTGCTTTAATGCATAGCTTTTGCTTTACCTATTAAACTGTCTTTATCCTATGCATACTCTCATCCTTACTCTTCTGATTCACTACTGTTGGGGGGAGTGAGTGGCTCTATTGGTCTTAGCTGCCTACTCAAGGATTCAACAAAGGGCTTCTTAAAGCTTTCAAAATACTAATGGAATTTACTTTTGTGTTTCCTCCAGGCTATGGAAGTGAGAAGAGACCATGAATGAACAAGAATTGTCATGGCTGCCTTCCTGCAGCTAAGGAAGCCTCCATCCTGCAGGCTGCAGTGGTGGTGCAGACAATATCACTGTTCTCTTTTTCTGGATCAATTTACATAATGTTTCCTTCCTGACTCCTCCAAGTTACCTGTAGCTGCTCCAACAAAACAGTCAGTAGGGGCAACAGCTTTGGAATTTTAGAATCATAAAACAGGGTTTGAAAGGACCTTAAGATCATTGATTTCCTAACCCCCCTGCCATGGGCAGGGACACCTCACACTAAACCATGTCACCCAAGGCTCTGTCCAACCTGGTCTTGAACACCGCCAGGGATGAAGCATTCACACCTTCCTTGGGCAACCCATTCCAGTGCCTCACCACCCTTAATAGGAAAGAACTTCTTCCTTATATCCAATCTAAACTTCTAATCTAATCCAATCTAAACTGTTTAAATTTAGCCCATTACCCCTTGTCCTATCATTACAGTCCGTAATGAAGAGTTCTTCCCCAGCGACCTTACAAGCAGATACTGTAAGGCTGCTGTGGGGTCTCCGTACAGCCTTCTCTTCAGGCTGAACAGCCCCAGCTCTCTCAGCCTGTTTTCATACAGGAGGTGCTCCAGTCCCCTGACCATCCTCATGGCCCTCCTGTGGACTTGTTCTAACAGCTCCATGTCCTTTTTTAGCCATGAAGTCTTGTAGCTGGAGGCCTGCTATACATTTATCTGATGCAGATCACCTTTGCTAGCTATTTGGTGTAAAATTTTTTTTTTTTTCTTCTTGTAATGAGTATTGTGTCTTAAAAGTTCTGTGTTTTAAATACAAATAGTAAGTGCAATAAAACTATTAAAAACATTTTAGGGAGATGTTAAAATAGCCTTTAAGCACATCTGGTTCTTCATTGTGACGTTTTACATCACCAGCTCCACAAGACTGAAGTCCTTTAACAAATACACTTAATAACATTTAAGTTCACCTACCAGAGATGAATACACAGAAACAGAATAAACCAGAGCTGCTTTTAAACTGCCCACAGCATGGTAATTTGGGAGAAGGAAGTAGAGATACAACACTACAAATCCTTGAAGTTACATTGATTTGTATGATATGTGCTCCAAGATCTTTAAAAGGGACAGTTTTCACTGGACTGGTTTATTTTCTATCTTAACCAAAATGGGAAAATGACAAAGAATTATCACAGTTAACAACATATACTTTTCACACTCACACTGTTTTCTGTTTATGTTTTATGATTACTGAACATACTCTCACCTGCTTCTGAGAACAAATGAAAAGGTGGATGAAAATACCTTCAATTTCCTGCTAAATGCTGTAGAGCTGCATTACTGGAGAACAGAATGGCAGTTCTTGAATGATAATGATCAGGTGTTCTGCACCACTTCAAAGTGATGAAAACCGCAAGAAAGCACACAGTCTCCAAAGGCCAGGTAAGTGTAATTCATTTTTACAGCCAGATTATTTTTTAAATTATAAACAAAATTATTAAGGGAGTTTTCTTTAATAGTATTAGCTGCTTTAATATTTTCCTTGTAAATAATTTCATAGAATGGTTTGGGTTGAAAGGGATCTTAAAGACCATTCAGCTCCAACCCCCACCATGGGCAGGGACACCTTCCACTAGACCAGGCTGCTCCAAGCCCTGTCCAGCCTGGCTTTGAACACTGCCAGGGATGGGGCAGCCACAGCTTCTCTGGGCAACCTGTGCCAGTGTCTCACCACCCTCATAGTTAAGAATTTCTTCCTAATGTCTAATCTGAATCTCCCTTCTGTCAGTTTAAAGCCACTTCCCCTTGTCTTGGCACCACATGCTCTTCTAAAAAGTGCCTCTCCAGAATTCTTGTAGGCCCTCCTTATTTAGGGACTTAAGTTATTTAGTGGCAATAAAGATATGGCAAACACTGCTATATAGTTCCCTTGGGTAGAGAAGGGTACCCCTACTATCAATGATACATAAATGCTGTGCATTCAGTATTGTTAAGAAAAGTATTCTTCAGCATAGGTCAGGTAATACATGAGTTGAAGGAAGTACTGCTGCTTTCTTAATTGAGGAGCAGTAATGACAAATGACATTTTACACTGTAATTACAATGAACAAATGACATACTGTCTAATAGTATTTCTAAGGCATCTATATAATGGGATGATCTTGTAATTGCTCTTGTGTTTGACTTTTCCAAAATACAGCAGATAGTCTTTTTGTTCTTTCTAGTAGCTAATAAAATGTTCCTTGTTTGTAAATGTAATGTAAAACATTACCTGCAGAAGTAAGCAAAGGATTTAGCTCACTAAGTTCACACTAGTCATGAGGGTTTCCTGGCAGGCTTTTGGTCTGTGAACTGCACTTCAGATAGTTATCTTACACCTGCACGGATATTTAATTCTTCCTTTGGATCAGCTGCATGTTCTATGGCTTAAGGGTGCAAACAGGAGGACAGGGGTGGACAATCACAGTAGGGCAAATGTTTACAGGTGGAAGTAGTCTTTGTATACCCAAGAAGTTCAAATTAAAACGGGAAGTTCAGGTTAGGTATAAGGAAGAAGTTCTTTACTGTGAGGGTGGTGAGGCACTGGAATGGATTGCCCAAAGAAGCTGTGAATGCTCCATCTCTGGCAGTGTTCAAGATCAGGCTGGACAGAGCCTTGGGCAACACGGTCTAGTGTGAGGCATCCATGCCCATGGCAGGGGGCTGGAACTAGATGATCTTAAGGTCCTTTCCAACCCAAACCATTCCATGATTTTCACACACAAACACCATTAAGATACACAAGTAATTTTCAGGTTCTACTAATCTACATAATGATGAGGACAAGCAATCCAAAGGAGCCTGCTCAGAAGCACAGCAGGAATTACAATGTGTGTCCCACTGCATGTTTTAGGAAGCACCTTGCAGCATGTTTCCATCTTCCTGTATGTTGTGAACTTTTCTTGTCCAGCTGCAGGTACCTGGACAATTGTGTGAGTAATGGAATTGACCTCACCTCCATTCAGTTTTTGTGTGCTCACTTTAATCCTCATGCGAACAACTCACCAGGTAGCAAATACACATCGAACCTGGTATGCAAGCTAGAAAGCTACTGGAAGAAAGGAGTAAACTTAAGAAGGAAAACGAGGATTTTACCTCAAGTGCAGTGCAAGTATGTGCTGGCAAAGATGGATTAGTGCAGAGGGTCTGGAAGCATCCTGTGGGCTGAGCAGCCCAATACCTGTGGGACTGGTGTGCCTCAGTCAGTGCTGCCACTCGCTGCAAGGTACGGAGAGGCCACCAAGCAGCGATGGAGGTTCCTCAACACCACTGAGGCAGCGGCAGCTGTACCACGGCAACAGTGCTGGGGCTGGCCGAGCCGCCTCTTCGCTGCCGCGGCTGCCCGGGCCTGCTCAGCCTGCGTTCCGTACGCCGACATGGCCGCCCCCCGATAGCCACGGCAAGGATACCGCTCCCTAACCCCGCCTCCAGCGTGCCATTCCGGGTGACTTTTATCCGTACAACAACATGGCGGCCACCTCTCGCCGACCTCCGCCCGAAGCTAGAAGGAGGCGCTGCGGCCGTAAAGCACTGCCCGTTTCCCGATACCCAGCTGTCGCAAACCGGTGAATGGCTCCGGAGAGGGACCGAGGGGGGTGGGGGACACGAGACTGTGACTGTGGCACCGGGGGGCGGCGGCGCTAGCGGCGGCTCCTCTCCCTCTTCCTTCTCCTGCCCCTGGGGACGCGCTGCTTGCCAGCGACGGAGCGGGAAGATGGATCCCAACAGGATCATCCAGGCTCTGAAGGGCACCATAGACCCGAAGCTGCGCATCGCTGCCGAGAACGAGCTCAATCAGGTGAGGGGGGCGGACGGCCCCGGCCACGACCAGCCGCCGGCCTGCCCCGCCCCCGCCCCGCCGCGCCATGGGGCCGCCGCACAGCACGGGGTCGTCCGGCCGCGCCGGCAGGGGCGGGTTGCGCCTTGTCTTCCCCGGAGGGACCGTC
Organism: Pezoporus wallicus; assembly: GCF_028554395.1. Lineage (NCBI taxonomy): Eukaryota > Metazoa > Chordata > Aves > Psittaciformes > Psittacidae > Pezoporus > Pezoporus wallicus. The sequence goes on along the minus strand of NW_026642179.1, from coordinate 5,916,262 downwards.
ACCCGCACCGCTCAGCTGCCGGGGGCATCACCCGCTAGAGCGGGCCCTTCCCCGCCGGCTGTCAGCGGCTGCCCCGGGCGCTCGGGCCTGCCGGCGGGAGCAGCGCGGGACTCCCGGGGCGGGACCTGCCGGCTCCGGGAGCCCCGGTCCGGGTCGTGGCATCCCGGAGCGGGTGCTCGCTCTCCTCGCTGTCCTCGCTGTCCTCGCTCCGTTGTGTCCTTAGTTTCGTGACCCTTGGAGCACGGTGTACCGGATGGAGTGCGGCAGTGTAACCCTCGGCTGGCCTGGGCGCTGCTTGCAGTGCTCAGTTCTGGGAGGCATGGTACCGGGGCGCCGTGCTCCTCGGGTCTCTGTCCTGCTCTTCCAGATGGTTGAGAGCGGTGGCTCCTGAGGATTTTGTCCCGTTCAGTAGCGCGCGGAATAAAACTTTGAGATGGGCACGTTAGGATTCTGTTGGTAGTATTTATCGCAGCATCCCGCAGTTTGTAAAGGCAGTAAGCACTGAATAAAAACTATGAGCACAGTCGCAATTCTCTAACAGCCTTCCAGTACCTAAACGGGGCCTGCAAAAAGTCTGGAGAGGGACTCTTTGCAAGGGCATGTACTGACAGGACAAGGGGGAATGCTTTTAAACTGACAGAAGGGAGATTTAGATTAGACATTAGGAAGAAACTCTTTAACTGTGAGGGTGGTGAGACCCTGGCACAGCTTGCCCAGAGAAGCTGTGGCTGCCCCATCCCTGACAGTGTTCAAGGGCAGGTTGGACGGGACTTGGAGCAGCCTGGTCTAGTGGAAAGTGTTTCTGCCTGTGGCAGGGGGTTGGAGCCAGATAAGCTTTAAGGTCCCTTCTAAGACAAACCATTCTTTGCTTTTATGAATTTGGACATTTGAAAAAGGAGAAAATTCCCTTGCACAGTGCTAAATCCTTTACATCTATGCTTTAATGGAATGGATCAGTTCTGTTGGAGGACTTGGATTTTTTGGCTCTGTTGGTGTCTTAGAAAAATGGTCAATGAGAATTGGCTATCAGGTATTACTGCTATTTCAGAATTGCTCTTCTGGCTTAATTTTCTATTTAGGTAGTTTAAAAGTCATTCTGAATTAGGTAGAGCTAATCCTTGCTTTAGCAGTTGGCAAATTCCTTTAGTAAATCAGTGGATTAAGTGTTGGACATTGAGAAGGCTCTTGGGGATAGTTAGACAAAAATACAAAACTTTTATGTCTTTATTTGGCACAGTTACTTAAAAAAAAACATCAGTATCTATTTTTATCCCTACTATGAAGGACTGAGAGGGAAATTATAAATATTTGTTAGCAACCTGTTGCACAGGAGTCAGAACTACAGTAATAAACTGCTGCATGTTTGGCAGGCTGAGAACAAAGAGGCAGCTGTCTGGATTCCTGGGTCCTGCTCCATACACTGTTGTTCTGGCATCAGTAAGAAGCTCAGGAAAAGTTTTGAAAGCAAGATTGAGATCTGTTAAGTGTTTTAGGTTCAAGTGATGGGTAGTGCAGTTCTCATAAAAGACATGTTTTAGATTCCAGAGGACAAGTAGACAAGTACATTTATTGAGATCAGGTTGAGATACAGGTTGTTATTTGAAATAGCTGGCGCATTTTCTCTAACTACTATAAGGAATGAGTCTTGAAACTAAGACATAGCTTTCATTGTGTAGGCTTTCTGTTACTAAATGAAGCATGATGTATCTGACTGATACAGTGTACTGATGCAGTGCTGGGTTTGACATAACTCTTCAGATGAGGGACAAAAGTGCTCCTGAGGAATGTTGCTTAACGTGGGCCTTTGACATCTTGAAGCCTTTCAGTGCTTTTGAAGCAAGACTACAAAGCAACCTGTCAGACTCTCATGTATCTGATGACAGTGTTGACATATAACTGTTCCTGCAAGTACTGGAATCCAGATGCTTTTCTGGCATTTATCTTGTTCTAGTAAAGGAACCAATCCACCAACCAACCAGAAAACCCTCCAACAATAAGTAGTTGAAGTGGTAATATAACACTTGGCCAAACAAAACAGGGGTCACCTTTATTCTGTGCCATAGTTAAACTGATGCTGCTCCCGATACACACATACTAATGGGTATTGAGGTAAAACTTCTCTTGTGTTTGCCTATCTGAAATGTACATTTGCTTTCAAGTTTGAATCCAGGTAGTGACAGGAGCTTCCCAGAGAGTGTAAATCCAACTAGTCCACCAATATAGCACCTCTGTAGGCGTCTCATTGCCTATACCAAAACAGAGTCCTTTAGAACAATATTGTAATGATCCTGACTCTGTAATTTGCTTACAGCATAGATTATGGGGAATGGTGTTAAAATGAAGGAAAGCTTCCCTACCTGTAAAAAATCCCAGCATGTTGAAAATGTGTCTTCTGCATGTTTCTTTCTCTTCTGCACATGTGTAAAGATACAGCTAAATCAATCTAGCTGTTGTCTACCTTATGGATTATCATCTAACTGCATTCAGAGATGGAGTCAAGATTCTTTTTTTTCTTCCATTATTATATCTATTGGAAAGATGTTTGTGAATTTTCTTCCTTCTGCAGCTAGAAGCAAGCTCTGGTTTCCAGACAAAATTAATTTAGGGTCCATTTATATCCATTTGTGCCAATCTTATTTCTCAACTAGTATAGATTTCTTGGTACTCTCTCTGACATATTTGTCAAAGGCTGATCCCTACTGACCTGTTTTCCTTGCCTCAACAGGCTGTATTTCCTTTGCCTTATACTAAAACTGAATTTATGGAATCTAATAATAGGAGGGCACAGCTCTTCTTTGTGTTTGTCTCCATTTGAATTAATCTTTCTTGTGCAATCTGGTCTTCTGTTTCCAGAAAGTTTCATATTTAATGCCATATTCAATTTGATACCTTCTAAAACTACAGTTATCTTACTTGTGTCCAACATCTACATATTTCTCATAATTTAATACACTGAGGTCTCCTTTTATTGTATGGTTATTCGTCACAAAGAAGCCTCAAGCTTTTAGGAGAAATTCCTGTTATCTTCGAGTGCATGACCGTGTTCTTTGTCTCCTTACTCCACTCCGCTTTTGTTGATGCAGTTCTAAAGATCACTCATTTCTTTGTAGGATTTTTCTGATCTTTCTCCTTGGATGATGCATTCTACTTTTGAGTCGTCAACAAACTTCACTCCTCTGTGACTTGAACACAGGTGGATGTGTGGGGTTTGCCTGAAAGGTGATTCTTGATAAACTAGAGCAGTAATTTCCTGCCAGGTCAGTAATCTATCATGTAACTGCTGTCATTTCCCTTGTAGATAGTTGATTTTCTAAGTGTACACATCTTTCAATACTCCTCTCTTTCTTGTGCTCCCCCGACAATTTTAGTGCATTGATCTTCAGTGGCTCAGCCTGCTATAGTACATTTCTTTGGCTTGTAGCAAAGGGGAAAATAAGGTAATGATTCCAGCTGTTTGTGTGAATATTGAGAAGGAGTTGTAGAATTTGGTTTTGACAGGAGCAGAGTAGCAGTTGTGGAAGAAGAGAAAGAAATATTAGGAGATTGCCTAAAAGCAGAAGAGTTCAGAATAAAGATAGGGGCTTCCGTATCTACTACATCTTTGTTGAGCTGGCTGCCGTAGTGGGTGGGGATTTTAAGACCACTCTGAAAGTGCCAGTGAGCACCTCATTCATTACCTAGAGGAAGAAATCTCAGGTGTTCGGGTATTTGTACTGAAGACCAGTTTGATGAGGAAGTTGAGTTGCATAATTAGAAGTTCTGTGGAAAGTGAGTTTGTTTGAGACTGGGTGAATTTGGCAGCAGAACCCACAAAAGAAAGCAGCTCAGGGAGGTTCTTTCATATGCTTATTTTCACCATGTATGAAAACACTATGTGTTTTCTCCTCCCCATTTTGTTTTTCCCTCCACAAAATGCCTTTGTGTAGGCAGGGAAAGCAGAAAGTGTCTTTTGAAGTTGTAGTTTGTTTTAACAACTGTCTGTGACTGACAGTGTGAAAAACAAGAGAGAAAATACTCTTAACAACTGCAAAAATATTCCCTAGTGTGACATACTGATGGAATTTCTAAGTAACACATTTCCAGTGCACAGCAAACAGAAAATAAAACTTACTAAAGCAGGTAGTTGAGCATTCAGATCAAATGTGTGTAAACCTTAAAATAATCTTAGTAAACAGTTAATTGTATATGTATTCAAGGCACAAATTTATTTTGTCTGTCTTTGCAAGCAAAAATGTAATGCCTTGATTTTTCAGCAATTTTTACATGCCATACTTGGATTAGGAGGTACAGAGAAAGAGGTGTTTTCTGCTGGTGTAGAAGGATGGTCTGGGCTTTACTTGCAGAACCTGAGGGAAGGCTCCAGTTTTCCATATGCATTGTCCTTGGTTGTCCCATTGTTCTGCAGGGGAAAAAGCACCATCCAGTGCTGTTCTGGACCCAGCCATTGTGGTTGTCATCAGTGCAGCGGGAAGGTTACAGACAAATAAGATTATGGAGCACTTGCTTGCTGTGTGATTTAAATGTGACGGTAAGCAAGATGGAATAATACTTCCTGAAAGGAGTTTAGTAGTATATAGTACATGATAACCTGGGATCCAAATCTGAATGTTAGGTGTGAAGACTATTTGCTTCAGTAAGATCCTTTTGTGGAAATTTTTATATATTTTTCTTGCTTTTCTCTTGTTGCATTCTAGTCCTTTTCATGTGATGGTGTTCATCCTGCTGTTTTTCCGTGGCCCATATGAGGCTTTCTTGGGTGTCATCTGTTCTATACCTAATCAAATAGAAGAGGAAATAAGCAAAACATGATGTGCTGTCTGATGTTTCAAAGACTGGAGCTGTGGTGCTGAGGCAGGAAAGTGTATGTTAGGCCAAAGGTGTGTGGAGAGAGTGCAAAAAGCTGTACAGCTGCAATACACAGATCCTGAGACAGCAGACAGAGATGGCACAAGATGCATGGGGACATACGCATCTCTTCTCCGTTGCTGTAAAATTACCAAACTGCATCTTAACCAATGCTGTGTGCCTCTCCCAGTTTAGCTGCTAGTTTTGCATGTTACTGTATCCCATCCTCTTAATCCCAGTGGACATTAAATGTGAGCTTGGGTTTTTTTTTAGCATAAATGCTATGACATGTGATTCAGTATGTATTTTACACAGCTTTAAAATGATCACTCTTTATAAATACTCAGTGAAAGTTTATAGTTAAAAACTTCTACTTTCTCCTTCAAAATAAACATATGCCACTGTGGGTCAGCACCTTCCACAAGAGTATGAATCAGGGGCAAATGTGATTGTTCACAACCTGCACAAAGCAGTGTGCTGTATTCTGGGAGTTGTGCTGAAGGTCTTTTTCAGCCGTCTGGTGCCTCCCTGTGGCTCGTGGGCATGGCTCTTCAAAATCAGTAGGTAGCCTTCCGTTCCTTCCATGGGACTGGCAGTATTCGTGCTCTCCTTTTGTGAAAGTTCAGATGCAGCTCTAATGATGTAAGTAACTGTCTTGCTGAACTCATCAAGTACCAAGATCTCTTCCTTGTCTCTTCTCACTTACACAGTGCACACCTGACAATCGCTCTGCACCTGCTGGTGTGATAAATACAGCTTTACTTACTGGTTCCCAGTAGCCTGTTACATGGTTTCCTGCACAAGGCAGGGAAAGGACACATCCCAAGATCACAGCATTGTGAGACAACTAAACCAAGAATGTGCTGGTATACAAAAAATGTTGCTGCATACAGCTTTTTAAAAAGTCCTCTGTTCTAAAAATTGCAAGCAGCATGTAGTTTTCCTGAGCGGGTTTGTTGTTGCGCAAGTGAGCAGGATGGTGTTTGAGCTTCACAAATACAGCCAAGTCAGGGGCACAGAGTCTCTGTTGATCTCTACAGTGTTTGTGTTTCCGGTAACGGTTAGAAAATGAAGCTATGTACAAACGTGAATTATGGTAACGACAATAGTATGGAGTAGGAAGATTTAATGGGAGCTTGATACTCTGTTCCTGTGGGCCCTTTTGGGATGTTGGCATGTAAAGTGTAAAGGAACCTCATAGCAGTGTGCTGATGGAGCTGGGGCCCCCTCTGGGACACTGCACGTACCTTCTGCATAACATGTCTTTTGTCACTCCAGGCGCTTGCTGAAAGGATTTGCTGCACGGGCCAAATAACCGTATTTGTATATATCCTGGCAAAACTTCAGGGATAGCAGTTGTACACCAGCACAAGTGGTACCAGTAAAGCTTCCTGGAGTAGCACTGACTTTAATGTGGATTTAGTAAAAGCTGTTTGCACAGAGAAAGGGAAACAATTTTTACCATTATCACTGTGTCCACTCTAAATGTCATACTGGTAGGACTACTGCAGGAAAACAACAACAGCAAAACGACCTCCCAAAATGTTGCATTCTTAATGTGTTCATAGTAGTAAAAGCTGTGAGTAGATTGGGTCTGAGAACAACGTATTGGCACTGTTCAGAATAAAAAGAGTTATTTGAGTTCACGCATGTTTTGGGTTTTCTGTGCTGCTGGGATTCCCAGTGGCTTCCCTGTCTCCCTGGAGTTGGGTGTTGAGTGCTGGAGGATGCTGCAGCCTACTGCAACCCCCATCAGAACTTGCCAACATTGTAGATATTCTGTCCACTAGTCACTGAAGGACAAACTTTGCACTCCAGGACACTTGATTAAAAGGTGATCTTTGGAATTGAGTACGTTTCAACCAATTGACGTTGACAGCTGGTATTTCTGCATGTTTGTAGATAAATGGTGTTCCAGTGCTGTCTGTTACAGCTTTTACTTTGTTTGGAACATTTCTTATGGATAATGAAAGTTTATAGAGAAGGGAATTATAGGAGAGTATGCTTTTGATTTGCCATTACTGCTTTTATGTGAAATCTCAGATTACTCTATAAACCCTAAATGAGTCTCTGAGCACAGAGTAGGTTAGAATTACACTGTCATTATAATGAGTAAAATGAGGGCCAGAAAGTTAACTGATTTGGTAAAATTATTGAATGATAGTGTTGTGATGCAGCTGTTGCACGTAGGCATCATGAAAGCGATGTAATTTTACCTCATTATGGAAATGCTAGCGCAAGGAACTGGGTACATGAAGAGCAGAGCACTCCTCTTTATTTCACAGCTTTTGAATGAGGCTAAGTTTACAGGAGGATGTAGTATATTTGTACTTAAAGCACAGCTCTGGAAACAACCACAGAACTGCCAGACAAAGCAGTTGGAAAGAAATACTATAAAAGGTGAAATAAAGCGAGCTTGTGCTATCTAGCCCGAAGAAACATCTTTCTTTGGACATAAAGCACATGTATCTAAGTGATGAAAGATCTGACCTACTAGTAACTACTGACTGTTGCCAAGGCTTAGTAGTTACTGCACCATGCTGAGTCAATGATTCTTCAAGTTGGAGGACCCCTGTTGAATGACAGCAGAATAATGCTATCAGATTTTCACATCTTTTCAGTCTGACATGCCTTGCTCAGAAGTTCAGTGAGCATTATTTTCTCTTTGACATTCCTCAGCTGCATGGCTGATGGAGCGTTTGAAAGTTCCCAGGAAGGCTGTGGGGTTTGAAATGTTATCTGTGTGCCCTTGGTTTTAATTAAAAATGGTTATTCCACTGTGTTTTCCCAGCTCTTGTTTTTCTGTTAAGATGCACTATACTTCTAGCTCATTAGTGGGTGTATAATATCTGGCTAATGCAGATGCTGTTTACAGTTGAATATAATTTTAAATGGTTTTCTTAATCTCTTCAAAATTCAGTATCTCTATTACACCACAATCTGTTTTGCAAATAAATGGTATGTATTGATGAAGCATGTCAATATCTATTTGATTTATGAGGCTAAATTAAATAATTCAAAGGGAGATCTGTAGTGCTTCTCATTATGCATGTTCAGAATTATTTAAATATTCAGTACCACTATTTAAATATTAATTACCACTAATCTCATGGAGAGCCTTGTCGCATTACATATTCCACCCATGGGCCGTTATACACTCAGCTTTCACAAGTAATTATTTGGATTGATGCAGATCCAGGTAAATCTAAGTGCTAAAACCTTTTGTACTTCATAAGGAGAGTCAAAATAACCTGCAAAATGTATTTGTTATTTATCTTTTGGTAATACAGTCGTCTTTAAACGTAGTGATTTGCTTATTGTTTTGTATGTGTTTCAGTCCTACAAGATCATCAATTTTGCTCCAAGTCTACTGCAAATCATAGTATCAGATCAAGTCGAATTTCCAGTGCGTCAGGCAGGTGAGATGAATTCCTTGTTTCCTTTTCTTTCAGTAGACAGTCAGTCTGTATGTTATTTCAACAACTTATCCAGCTCTTGCAATGCAAGTAAGTTCACATTTCTCCTAAATGTGGAAATGAAAAGGATCTAACATGAGGGTCAGTTAAAACCAGGGGCATATGCTAGAGCTCTGCTTTGGCATCCCTGTGTTTGTAGTGATCCCTGCTGGATTGCTGTGATACTAATAGGGGAATGATTTCTGCTCAAAACTAAGTACCCAAGGGAGCCTTAGGTCTTTGTTTTCCGGGTGGTATAGAAGTAGTGATGCCAAGACAAGTAGGAATTTAAAAAAAAAAAAAAGTGGATCTCATTTTTATACATGTATCCATTTTCCTGGAATAAGGAAAGCTTCTAATAATAAAAAAAAAAAACATCCCATAGTTCCCTAGGTCAGGGGTAGCCATGTATGCTTAGACAGTATCTATGGTGTCTGCTCACAAAAGTAGATTTGAAGAAAGGTCACACCACTGCTGAGTTATAAATTTATAGCCTGAGCATGTCTAGAAGGATTGCCCAGCAGTGTGTGTAAGTCCAGGTATGCTGATGCAGTTAACTTCAGGGTATACATCTGAATAAGATCAGGTTCTAAGTTCTCATAATCTGTTTTCACTAATCCTATACAATATTTTTGACAGATACAGAAAAAAATCGGCTTTTTCAAGAAATCGATGAACACTCTTTTTCTCACAGCTCTGTTTTTATCCTATGGAACAGCATTTCCCATAGAAGCACTGTTGGTTTTTTTTTTAACAGATCCTATTAATCCCCTCAGTGTATTAGGGCATGCTGACATATGCTGTTTGTCATGCCGGCATTTATTTTTCCAAAGATAATCCAACTTTGAATGGCATTGTTAAACCATTCTCTAGTAAAGTTTGATGCTTAATCTAGACTCCGTAAGGTAATTCTTGTAAATTAAGCTCTCGTTTCAGTATCGTTCAGGAAAACCAACCAAGTATGTAGAACATCATTTCTAAATTTTTGGTTTATTTTTCATTTCTTACAGAGTAGGGGTATAAAATAGGAAAACATGTTTAAATTACATTTGTAAGCTAAAAGATTTCCCTGGGAACTTTTTAAGCCAAGAATTTGTATAGCAACAAGATCTATGGTTAAAGTAAATTAAAGTCTTGGGCTGGTCTTTGTGGACCTGTTTCTCATGTGAAAATCCTGGCACGTCATCAACAAAGAACTGTTTTTCCTCTTGTTCCTATAAAATATTTTATGAACTACATGTTTTCATACTTAGTAATTTGACATCAGCAAGAAAAATGATTGTACCCAAGGATATCTTATTTAGACTTTAAAACCCTAGCTAGTAATCAGCCTAACTAGGTATAAGAGTTTATTAAAAACATTCCTTTAATGTCTTACACCATATTTACTACATTTTCATAGAGAATGCCTACAGACATTTTAGTACTGAAGCATAAATGCTGCTTTATTTTCAGTTGAAGATTAACTTTATTTTTCATGGTTGTTCATGTGAGACAGAAGGGAACAATTCTACGGGATTATGGGGAATCCTACTAGTGAGATAAAGCTTAGGGAATTCACAACAAACATTTCGGTCTGAATAGAAGGTAGGCCACATGCCAGTTTCATACTGAGCGTTTCCCCAAGCGAGTGTCCCTTCTGCACGCACAATGGTTTGTTTACCTGAGCTTTCTAAACTTCACTTACTGAGCTTGAGTTAGGGATGGCTAAAAATGCAGATAAGTAGATTTTTGTTTGCTTATTTAGAATGATTGAATATTATGTCCATATAGAAGATTGCTGTAATAGAAAATATATCCTGATAGAAGATGACTGAATACTGTCCTGTTCTGCTCAGGACCAGGCACTTGAGCCTGATCTTGTATGGAATTATAAAAAAAATGGTTTTCTGCTTCAGCTGTGCTTAGTGCCTAGAATTGTTAACAACTCATGCAGTGATTTTCAGTTGTCTTTTCAACTCTTTGTTCTACTTTCAGCTTGTAGTAAAGTTGAGCACAGAGGAATGTGGAGATGTGTTACAATTAAACTTTTATTTCCCCAATGTTTATACTTAGCTGCCATTTACCTGAAGAACATGGTGACACAGTACTGGCCAGACCGTGAACCGCCTCCTGGAGAAGCAGTATTCCCGTTTAACATTCATGAAAATGATCGTCAGCAGATTCGTGATAACATTGTAGAAGGAATAATTCGCTCTCCTGACTTAGTGAGGTACCTTACATTGTGTGGAGGTATTTCTGTAGCTCAGGTTTTCAGACCTACCAGTCCAGATGTATTTGATGTGAGAATCTCAATTTCTTGGGAGATGAATCAAGTACTTGTTTTGAAAATGTAATAATAAATTTTAACGTATTTATGTGCACTTGTTTTTCAGAAATGTAGTAACCTGGCTAAGAGCCTTGTGATGTGATTTGTCCTCTTAGGGTGATGTTTGAAGTGTCATGTAACACTTACTGTAGTGACAGCCTATTTGGCTGATGATGGCAGAAAGGGCTATCTGCAATATAGAATTAACCGTTCAGAGAAATACTGCGCAAGATCTGTTTTTTTTCTAGTAGCCCTTTTCTCAATTACTTTTGCTATTTTTATATGTAGTCTCAGTATTTAAATATGAATTAGTATTCTTGGGCTTATTCAAAGAACAAAGAAATGATGTTCTTTGTTTTGATGGAAGAATAGTTAAGATTCATAGACATACTACAACTGGTACTTGTTCACCACTCTAAAGTGAGGCTGACAGGATGGGATTAGGCTATACTGTATAGATGTTCATCTTCAAAAAACTGAAGAAAATCTTCCTCTTCTCTTCTACTGCTCCCCACCAGCTAGGTGCCCAAAGATGTCCTTTTTTTGTCAGTGGTCATATCCAGAAGGGGTGATTCACTACAGATTGAAATTGGGATTAGAGAAAGCACTTTTAAAAAATAATGAAGAGCTAGGATGTATTAGACTGCTATAGCATTGCTGTCACTAGAGGTCTTTATGAATAAATTAGACCAACACCTGCCAGGAACTCTTAGGGCATAAATGGTCCTTTACTGAGACAAGAAAATGAACTAAATCATCATTTCCAGTTAATCTTTTCCAACACACTGTGACGCAGATGATTAATATCTCCACTGAAAGAGGTAGGTGCTCCTTGCCAAGATTGTGCTACAAGATAAGGAAGCTTGTGTTGTTTTCTGATAAGGTAATAAAGGTATGTAGTTTCTCCTGCTATCATGTCATAGATACCAAGGCTAGGTTCATACAAAAGAACACAAAATAATGGAAGTTTGAAGAGTTTTTTGCAAACTATTTCAGCCATTGTTTCATAACCTGATATTCAGAATGCCCTGATGCAGTGACAATCTACACCTAATAGAATTGTTGAAAACGCTGGTACAGTCACTGTAATGAAGTACAGGGTTTCTAAATACTGGCTAAATTTGTAGATTTGTTAGAGGTTCAGAAAGTCAAAGAAACTTTACTGGAACTGGTCTGAAGCTCTAATCCTGTTATTTTTCATTGTTTGCTTGTGAAAATAAGTGGGGGAGGAACCAAACTGGCAACAAGCACAAATTCCAAAGACTTGAGGGGGAAAATAAGTTAGTACAAAGCTAAAAAGATCGGTAGGTGGAGGACCCCTTATTGAACTACTTTTTAATAGTGGCTCCTTATGTAATGAACTGCAAGAGGATACCAAAGGAAAACTAAATATAGAAGAACCAATATTTTCTGCAGACTTTTTTTTTTGACTCCTTAGCAGAGCCAAGAGTATTTATTTGCAGCTTCTAGTTCAGTGCTGCTCAGCTTTTTGAATCACACCTCACTTTAGTCAATTAGCAATCACATCTTGCATCACCATTGTGAGTGGCAACTAAAAGTGCATGGAGGGAGAGGAATGGTAAGATATTTTTACGTAATTGGGCTCTGCCATATGCTTTGGAAGTGGAGAAAGTTCTGTTTCTAGTAGATCCCAGGAAGACTGTAATTTCATGACCATAATTTTCAGAACCATGCCAAGTGCAAGATCCTGCACCTGGGTCGGAGCAATCCCAGGCACAGCTACAGGTTGGGCAAAGAAGAGATTCAAAGCAGCCCTGCAGAAGAAGGACTTGGGGGTGTTGGTTGATGAGAAAATGAACATGAGGCAGCTTCAGTGTGCGCTCGCAGCCCAGAAAGCCAACCATATCCTGGGCTGCATCAAAAGGAGCGTGACCAGCAGGTCAAAGGAGGTGATCCTGCCCCTCTACTCTGCTCTTGTGAGACCTCACCTGGAGTATTGTGTGCAGTTCTGGTGTCCTCAATATAAAAAGGACATGGAACTGTTGGAACAAGTCCAGAGAAGGGCCACGAGGATGATCAGGGGACTGGAGCACCTCCCGTATGAAGACAGGCTGAGGAAGTTTGGGCTGTTCAGCCTGGAGAAGAGAAGGCTGTGTGGAGGCCTCATAGCAGCCTTCCAGTATCTGAAGGGGGCCTATAGGGATGCTGGAGAGGGACTCTTCATTAGGGACTGTAGTGACAGGACAAGGTGTAACGGGTTAAAACTTAAACAGGGGAAGTTTAGGTTGGATATAAGGAGGAAATTCTTTCCTGTTAAAGTGGTGAGGCACTGGAATAGGTTGCCCAGGGAGGTTGTGAACGCTCCATCCCTGGCAATGTTCAAGACCAGGTTGGACGAGGCCTTGGGTGATACGATTTAGCGTAAGGTGTCTCTGCCCACGGCAGGGGGTTGGAACTAGATGATCTTAAGATCCTTTCCAACCCTAACGATTCCATGATTCTATGATAATCAGAGCAAGATCACCTTTGGCAGGGAGTAAGAGGAGATGCCTAGCAAAGACTACAAGAACAGATTAAAAATATAGTGATTCTAGTCCCAAATACTCCTCCAAACTCCAGCAATGTGCAGCTAAGGGTCTGCCTGAGATAGAAGAAACTTTTGAACATCCTCAATAGATTTATCTTCCACGAGTTTGTCTAGTTGTCCACTTGAAACATGTCAAGTTTTAATATCCACAACCTTTTCAGATGAGGAGTCCGACAGTTGCCATTATTTAATACATGAAGAATCTTCTCTTATTTGCTTTAAACTGCATGGATGTTAGCTGCACTGGAATAGGTTGCCCAGGGAGGTTGTGAATGCTCCATCCCTGGCAGTGTTCAAGACCAGGCTGGACGAGGCCTTGGGTGATACGGTTTAGTGTGAGGTGTCCCTGCCCACGGCAGGGGGGTTGGAACTAGATGATCTTAAGGTCCTTTCCAACCCTAACTATTCTATGATTCTATGAGGAACCTCTGGTTTGGGTCATAACACAGGCCAATACTGTTTAATAAAAATGTACAGATTTGTGGTTTTGTGGTTAATTTTGGCCTCTTAAGTGTGTAGAAGTGTAAACATTCATTTTCGAAGTACAAAGCTAGCTAGTCTCATGAGCAATTAATTGTTTTTGAATATTGCCCGATGAGTGTGGAGAAGGGAGAAAAGTAGATAAAATGTCCTAAAATTAGCTTCTTCCTTGAAATTGAATCCCCTGGGATTTTTTTTTTTTTTCTTGCTTTTCCTCTGCCACTTCCCAGAACACTTCCAGTGCTGTTAAAATGCATATGATGCTTATGATGTAATATGCATATTGTGGCCAATAAACCAAGATTTGGGATCTGTTCTTTAATATTAAACACTATGCTGTGATCTTATTTACGTATATTTCTTATTCCCTCTTGCCATAGAGCCCAGTTGACAATGTGCCTCCGTGCTATCATTAAACATGACTTTCCTGGCCACTGGACAGCTGTGGTAGATAAGATAGGCTACTACTTGCAGTCTCAAAACAGTGGGAGTTGGCTTGGGAGCCTCCTGTGCCTGTATCAGCTGGTGAAGACTTACGAGTAAGTTGATGTCCATCAGTAGATGAGGTGTCTCAGGTGATTGGTGAGAATGACATTCCTAAGAGTGCTGGCAGTTCTACAAGCAATTCAGGTAGAAAATAGGAATTAATAATTGTCCTATGCTTTCTTTCCTGCAAATAAATGAAAACTATTTGTCACTTTATATCACCAGTGAATTGAAAGCAAAGATGCCAGCAGTAATCTGTATGAATTTACTGACTTTTGTCTTGAGGCTTTTTACTTTTGATCTGATTTAACTCATTTATGAAAAATTTCATAACTTCTTTTGTTTGACAATTCCCCAAATGCTGGATATATGAATGCAAATTATTTTCTACTTTTATGTCATGAATACAGTGCTGTCATTGTCATATACTCCTATTGCATTTTGTTACCTATAGCATCCTCCTGATAGTCTAAATCCACAAAGTATAGATTAGGAGAAATGTAGTCAGCATTCTCACTAATTTAAAAAAAAAAAAAAGTCCATTGTTAGAAATATATGTATAAGCTGAGAAATGTAAATGGAGAAAGAGAATCTTTTCAAGACAAAGGAATTGTCTTTCCCTTTCAATAGCTGTTCATTTGTATTTGTTCAGTGCCCAGCTTGGGTTTGGCACTGGTATGAATGTCAGAGAGATTGAAGTCCTTGCTCCTGTGAGCTGACAAATCAGTAGTAAAGAATGTTAGTTCTCCCTTCCTATAGCTACATTCTATATATGGTAACATTTGTTATTTTTAATTTCTCTATTTATAGGTTAGTGAATTTGCACAAGTTGTTGAAACGGGGGTTAGAAGAGGGAAGAATGAGTGCTTGGGTATTAATTATTTAATTTTGGGTTTTTAGGGTACAGGACTTAAATTGCTGGTGGGGAATAGGCATTATAATCTCCAGTGTGTAGATCCTGGACCAATGTTTTTCTTTCCTTTGCAGATACAAAAAAGCAGAGGAGCGAGATCCTCTCATAGCAGCAATGCAAATATTTTTGCCTCGGATTCAGCAGCAGATGATCCAGCTTTTGCCTGATAACTCCCATTACTCTGTATTGCTTCAGAAACAAATCTTAAAAATCTTCTATGCTCTTGTTCAGGTTGGCATCTTTGTAGAGGAAAACCGAAACTTTTACTTTGCTGGGCACAACGGCCCCTTTCAGTACACTCACAGGTGTGATTGAATATTGATTTCACTGGGAAAAGTCAAGTACAATAAACAGCTTTTATAAAAATATGTTCTTTATAGATGTTTTTCTACTTAAAAACAGGTCACATGATCCCTCAGATTAAATTTTAAATGAATCTAGTACTTTTGCACATTGTGTTTGTAAGCTTAGTGGGTAAATGTTCCTGGTTCTGTAAAGTCATGCATAACCTCATATAAACTGTATGCGTATCTAGACTGTGCTTGCTGGGCTCTAAAAGTGTTGGTAATGGGTATTGTACTATAATTGTCAAATAGTGCACTTCAGAAGGTGGCATTTCTTATTATCTTCTGAAGATCTGGCAGAACTTTTTTACTGAGGCAGTTTGGCTTTTACAGGGATGTATTTGTTCAGGAAGCACTTTTAGAGAATGAGAAAACAGGATTTTACATAAGCAGGAGAATTCTTACTAGGGGTTAAAAAGCTAAAATAGTTTGTTATTAGATGGGGGAAGGATTAAAAAGATCCCAAGATTCTATTTTACTTTTCAATAGCTTGCTTGAATACTGACACTTTGCTTTAGATTTTGTAGAGAAGTAAGATTTACTAGATAGTAGCTTTGTAGTAAATAGGAATATATTTTACTTCCTGAAATGCTACTGGTTTACCCAAACCCTGTAATACCGACACTGATGTGGTCCCTAAAAGTTAGCTGGGGAATTGTGAAGAAGAGGAAGAAACAAAGAGTCAGCAACTTCTCAGATTAAGGAACTTTCCTCATATAGTGTCTGCTCAGAAATTCCTCTGTAAATTGTACCAAGAAGGATGCAATTAGAGTAGTATTAATATTTAACCTAATTAGTTTTCATTCTGCTTAAAACCTCATCTTCCTCAGATTATAACTACTGTAGAAACATCTACCTTTTTCAGGTAAAATCAGTATTTAATGAGTGTGGTTTTTATTCTTATTTCAGTATGCATTGCCACTCCAGTTGGTGAATAACCAGACTATGACTCAGTGGATGGAGATATTCCGTACTATCATAGATAGAAATGTACCTCCGGTAAGTTTTAGTTTTGCAAAGACAATACTTGTCCATTGCCATTTGAGGAACAGTCAGCGTGAAGATTTTCTAAGTGTTCTTTTTTTAAAAGTTCATCTGTTCAAGATTCTTATCCTTGGAATAAATGGTCTTTCTGACAGAAAGCCAGGAAGATCATGTACCCTGTCTGAATTTCATTCTCCAAGGTAGTGACACCATTTAAACTCCAGTCTGGGATGTTTGCAAGTTTTCAAATATTTTAGCCAGTTTCTCTCAAACAAGAAGTGAAAGCTCACCACAAGCCCATCATTTGTCTCTGTTCCTCTTTTTCTTTCACTCATCCTTCACATTTCTTGAAGAACAAAAGTAATAATTAAATTCTTGTTTGTGTATGTACAACATTAACTGGCATTTCCTCAGTATTTTATGCATTTCTTTCACAACCATAACATTCTTCTAATAACTCTTGCATTAGAATATGGTTAGGGTGTATATATTTTAAAGAGTTAGTATCGTGCTGTGTGGTATTCAAGTATATCTAAGAGTTTCTGGTTGTAAATATGCGTATTTATCTTAGAATCATAGAATATTTAGGATTGGAAAGGACTTTTAAGGTCATCTAATTATGAAAATTAAAGTACAGGGATTGTGCAGGTATTGCACAGACACAGTTATATTGACTAATAAAGATATTTGAAAGTTTCTGAATGTTATATAGCTGTTAACCAAAGTTTTTGGTTGGGGCTGTGCATTTGTAGTAGTTTACTCAACAAGGAATATTTAAAGCATCATTGATCTCAACAATACACACAGCTAATTTAAAATGTATTTATTTATAGGAGACTTTGCAAATTGATGAAGATGATAGACCGGAGCTGGTGTGGTGGAAATGCAAGAAGTGGGCATTGCATATTGTAGCTCGTCTTTTTGAAAGGTAACTAACAAACAAACTGATATGTAATGTTACTTGAGGTGTGATTAAGCAGGACAGTTGAGTTGATTTAACAGCTCATGGTCATGGAAGAGGTATTCCTGCTTCTGTCTTCTGGCTTGCATTCGCATAGCCGCTGGTCTGAGCTCTTAGTGAAATGAATTAACTTTAAGATGGCAAGAAACTAGCCCTGTGGAAGAAGTACGTCTTTTAAAATTCATTGTTTTTTTTACTACATCCAGCTACAAGTGCTTATATTCTCAAATATAAAGGCAGAGGAAGATTTGAAAAGGAATCCATAAATATGAAAGTTACAGAGCTTGTGACAAAAAGATGGCTATATTTACTTGACTACAGTATTGTACATTATGGTAATCTAAGAAAAGGGAAGCGGGGCATTATATGGGAAATAATGGCTTAGAAGAAATCTGAATGAGAGGATTCCTTTGGGGATGGAAGACTATGCAGGGTCCCTTTGTTTTAGAAAGTACTGTGTTTTACTGGCACAATAGAATTCTCGAAATGTAAATATCTGCATCCTCTTTTTAAAGGTATGGAAGTCCTGGGAATGTGACTAAAGAATACTTTGAATTCTCAGAGTTTTTTTTAAAAACCTATGCTGTGGGCATACAACAGGTAAGTACAGTTCATTTGTTTCTGAATTAAATAATTTTCACTGAAAAAATGCATTGCTTTTCAACAGTGTGCTTGTATCAAAGTTCATTCATAAAACAAAAATGAACCAAGTCAGGCAGGTCTTCCTTTTAGTTATTGAGAAGTTCTTTATACCTCAGTGCCATACAGCTGAGGTACATAACACAAGTTTTCAGCAATTCAAACAGCCTTGCAGGAAAATTCTCAGGAAAGGTGAGTGCTGGTGGAATGGTATTATCATGTATGAACATTCTAGATACAGCTGAGAGACAAAACTATTGATGCAGAGCCCTCATATCTTAGAAGGGTATGTTTTCAGGCCAGTCTTTAGGAAGTGCTTTTGCTGCAAACAACTTAGGCACAGTAATCCAATGATACTGTTTTCTTTCAGGAAGATGAAGCAGATTAGAAGGTATCTGGAGAACAGCAATGAAAGTGGTTTTATACTTGGCAAACATATTTTATGAAGATACAGTGTAAACTCACACTTTGCAAGAAAATTTTTGTTGGGAAATGCTAATTATTTGTGAGTAGCGTGGTGGTGTGGAGACAGCTCAGTTCTGATAGAGTTGCATAGAAGAGAGGCAATTCCTGTCAGAATTTTCTGTGGTTTTCTCTCAGTTCAGCTGTGTACCCCTCCAACCATGGGCTTCCAGCATCTCCCTGGTTTGGTGGAATGGATGTAGTAATTTGGTGCTTGAAAGCCCTGGGTTCTGGCTCCCAAGCTTGGATATTTTTGGCACAGCTCCTCCTGTTTGTTATGCAGCCTACCGTATACTATATGACTACAAGCATAGTTTTCAGCTAAAGCTCTTGAGTGTTCAGGCTTTTGGATTACATATTCCAAACAGTTTTGTAAGAAGCCAGGAGACTGCAGTACACTCTCCTTCTCATGATCTGTGCTCTTGCCTCCCTTTGACCTGTAAATCTTGAAAAACACCTGGGAATAGAATTTTTCAAGTGACAAGTGTTTGGACAATTTGTATTTCCAGAATAGGTGGCTGCTTAGCATGCTGTCAGATTAAAAATCCCTGACAGGGCTTCTTTAGGCTTCTTATGATTTAAATTCGATGTGGGGTGCCAGACTATTGTTATAACTTCAAGTCAAATTTAAACTAGATTTCAAAATACCAGGATTGTCTGCAAAAAAAAAATACTTTTCTCCATCCAGTTTGACAATAGCATAGTTTATCCACCAGTGTATTAATTCTGTGTAAATATATAAATATTAAGAACCAGGGAGAGGAATGGTTGTGGTAAGGCTGTAAGCATTACATTTAAATAGCCTAACATCTATTCTAAACTCCTTCCAGTGTTTAACTTCTAAGTGGAAAAAATAAAATCCCACGAGCAGTTGTCATTTGAAATACTTAAGGTTTGTCTGTTAAGAGATTACGCTATGTAGCAGAGGGAGCAGTTTGGCTTTCAAGATAAATGGACTGGACCATCTGCATGTTTCTTTTATTTCTGGCTCTTAAATACTGATTTGTCTTGTTTTCTTGCAGAGTTAATAAGAATTCTGTTCTGAATATTACGTTACTAAGCCTTCATTACTTATTTATCAGTTTTAAAGTGCTGGCATCATGCTAGAATCTATATGAGATACAGATAATTCTTGCCCAAGGAGCTTATCGTATAAAAGACTCAAGATCAGACTTGGTACTCCTAATGAAAGAGTTATATCCAAAATAAGATATATTATAATGTTGTGAAGAATTATGAAGCAGAATTGTCCTTCTGAAAATACGACTTGATATTTTGTTATGCATTGCCCTTGATTTTTATTGTTATTTGTGTACATGTCAGTTCTTTACACTTACTAACATGGTTCGTCTGCCATTAATGCAGATTAGTGGCTTTGTTCTGTAGGTTTTTCCCAGTAGAGCAAGCCTGTATACTAAGGGAGCTTTCTGTGACAGAATTTGTGATAGCGTGCTGGGTGGTACGAGCTGATGGTTACAAAAGGGAGTTGAAGGGTTTTGCATCTCTTCTGATTCACAGATTTAGGCACTAACCTATTTTTCTAGTTAATATTTCTATTCTTACCTCTGTTCTTCCGAAGTAATTTGTCTTCTTTAGGGGCCTGTCCTTAAAAAATGAACACAGACGCTACTAACAGATTTAGCAGCCAACCAGTTTGAAAATCTCACTGTGCCTTTTCCTAACGTATTCCAAATTTTGCTGAGGCCTGCGTAAACTGAGAGCCTGTGAATATTGAAATGTATCTTTGGTTCACTATGACAAGTGATCACATGGTGGGGTTAGTGGTAAAAGCAGACATGTACATACATACTTGCAGGATTAGATACTGCAATATTCGTAATGTTGCAGGATCTAATATAGATAATATTTATAATTTAATATATATTATATATATGTATAAAATAACATATTGAAATGTTTTCTGATACTTGGATCAAAGACATTACATTGATAACTAACCATAGAACCTCTGCTGTAAAACTAATTAATCAGTCCATGTGCATTTACTGAAGAGGTTCACTGCATGTCTGTGTGTGAGAAAGAAACTCCATTTAAAAATATTAATTTGTCATTTTTTTAGGTTCTCTTAAGAATCTTAGACCAGTACAGGCAAAAAGACTATGTTGCGCCACGTGTTCTTCAGCAAACGTTAAATTATCTGAACCAAGGGGTTATTCACTCTGTAACATGGAAGCAGATGAAGCCACACATACAGGTCAGTGTATAAAACCCAGTCATAAACACTGCATGTCACCAGAGATTATAAAAACAACAGAACACCACCAGCAGTTCCGCAGTTCTAGAGAAGGTTTCGTGCAGTGATTGATCTGAGCAAAAAATGGCATTTCTGTATGAATGTGGTTGGTTTTTTTTTGGTATTATGACTACATTTTATTGCAGATATTGTTAACTCAGCTAAAGATTCTGTTCCATGTTTTTATTTTGGAAGTTTTCCAGACAATCATAATGTTCTGTCTTTTATTACTTACTGGTGTTTTGAATTGTCTATAAATTTGGAAAGTCATAATTGATTAGATATAGGGAGAAATTCTTCACTATGAGGGTGGTGAGACATAGTGGAACAGGTTGCACAGAGAAGCTGTGGGTGCCCCATCCCTGGAAACGTTAAAAGCCAGGTTGGTTGGGACTTTGAGGAACCAGGGCTAGTGGAAGGTGTCTCTGCCCACGGCAGGGGGGTTGGAACTGGATGCTCCTTCCAACCCAAACCGTTCTGTGATTCTGTGATTGTAGTGGGCAAAGAGAACATGAACGGTGAGAAACCTAACTCTTTGTTTTATACGTGAACTAAAACCAAGTGAAATGTTATCGTGACGCTTTTATTTTTTTCCAAATCATAAGTTCGTCTGTTGTAGTTAAGCCAATGACTCTTACAAAGAAGGACTTTGAAGTCCATTCTCATGTTAAGTGTTGCATTGGTGAGATCCTTCTGCCAAATGCAATGTTCTGCTATTCATAGACTGTGTCCTGAAGTATATTTTGTGTGAGTCACTTTATAAAGGTAGATTATATAATTACTGCTGTCTGGGACTGTTGCAAAAGAAAAGTATATTGTAAGCTTATTTCTGTTGGCCAGAATTAACACTGGTTAAAAGAATTTGACTCTTCAGGAAAGTAAGTCTAATAAATTAGTGCTTAGTGGAGGGAACCTGTACTGGAATTTGATTTTGTGTGTACTTACGTGTATTTGACTTCTCTAATATTAGAGTATAACAGAAGAAGTGATATTCTCTCTAATGTGCTACAAAGATGAGGACGAAGAGCTCTGGCAAGAGGATCCATATGAATATATCCGCATGAAATTCGGTACATGTTTGTGTTTATTTTTTTGCTTTCATCGTAAGTGTGCACTACAGTCCCAGTTAACAGCATGGCCACTGTAATGTCTCTGTCTTCACTAGTGTCCTGGACTAGAGGAAGAAAATTTAGTTTCTTAAATCTCAGTTAATCTGAGTTAAGAGAAAGCAGCAGATCAAGTGAGTTTTGGCCATTTGGCTGGTAGCTTTAAATGATTCTTTTAACAGTTTTTCCTACTTCACATGTGCTCAGTGCAGCCCAAATAGACTAGCTTGCTCTCTTTTTAATGCCAGTTTCAGAATTTCTTGCAGCTCTTGCTTTGACCAGAAGAGGCCCGACTTGCTCTTCCTTACTGAAAATTGTTAATATCTTCAGAGTTTTTCCTGAGTATTATTGCTAAATTGTAAGATGAATATAAATACATATTCTTCCAAAAGACTCAGTGCAAAAATCATGGTAATATCACATAAGACCATATTATGAATAACTACTTGTATTAAAAGACTCATGTCATTGAGAAAGAGAAAGGTATATTGAAAATATAGCAGCTGTAGCTGGAAAAATTCCTTAAGCCAGGCACCACAGAGATATGTAGCATTTGGGAATTTTTAATTAATTGATTTGGGATTAATATGTGAAACCAGAATTTAAATGTTCATAGAATAATAAGAAAAACCCTTAGAGTTGTTGTGCAAAAAATTACAATATAGTGTTGATCACTGGGGTACAAATACATTGCTCATTTTTAATATGTGAATTCAGTTCATGCTGTATAAGTAGTGAATTCTATTTTTATATGTAGTGAGACAGTTAAATATGGTGAAGGATAAAGAAAAGAAATAAGCATGAAATTACATTGAGTTGAAGTATAGTCATACACATCTGGGTTTGGAACAGAATTCAGTAGTTTGGTCGTATTTCTTAATCATGTTTTATCTTCAGGCTCTCAGGAAAAGTTAGTGTGTGATTTTAACCACAATTTAAGATTATGGTTTTTTAGATCTTTTTCTTTAATTCCATTTGTGTAGGGGTGTTTGCATTAGAACATGTTTGGCAGTGCAGATTTTTTTGTTTTTCAAGATACAAGTGATATTTTCAATATGGTTAAAGGAGGTTTACTTGTTATGAATGAAGCTAAAAAGCTTAAACTCTCAGCACATTTGGAACTCCCCCATAGCCAATTAGTTTTTACAAACAAAAAGTTTCCCATGAGTTTTTAATAAAATCAAACCAAAAACATGTATGTATGCTATGCAGATGGTACTGAAGTGTACTGTTGGTTTTCCTATAGAAGTTTTAATACACACAAAAAAAAAAACAACAACCCAAAACCCCAGGACTTTTCATCCCTTAAATACATTGTTTCAAAGAATTAATGAATAAATAACACATCCCTAATAAAGGGAATGATCAGTGATCAGAGCATCAGGAAGGCAAGAAGTAAATGCTTTCATAAGCTATGTGACATAAGCTTGGATCTGACTCATTAAGTGTGAATACAACTCTGTCAGTAGTTTTAAAGTTACATATTCACCCTGGTTTTGTGATGTCCCACAGATAAGATGGTTTATAAAAGTTTAATTCTGTCATTCAAAATAGATTTTTTTTTTTAAATTTTTAGATGTATTTGAAGATTATGCATCCACTACAACAGCAGCACAGAATCTCCTTTATACTGCTGCGAAGAAGAGAAAAGAGGTATGTAACTAGTGCTTTTTAATTATTTGAAGTTTCCTTAATGATGTAATTTTCCCTTAAAGTTGAAGATGCTCCAGGAAGCTAGTCTTGAAAAATCTACTTGCTAATACATAGTCAAATGTTTTCCTGGCTGAGTGCTATCAATATTGAGTGAATAAAAGTATGTGTGTATTTATAAATAAGTAAGTGGATTCCTCTTGCAGCCAGATACAAACTGAATTGGAATAGATGTACTAGTATTTTCCCAAGTTTGCAAACAGCCTCTGTCATGGATGTTCTGAGCTTCCCAAACTGTAGCAGGGGGAAAGTGAACTCGATCCTTATTAGTTTTCACTGATGTTATTTTAAATCCTGTTGACAACTGTGAAATAAATTATAAAGAATTAAAGCAGTTTCATAGTTACTCTTTAAATGAGGATATAACTTCCCTGTAGATCTTTCTATACTTACATTAATCTGGGCAAAAGATTGCCAAGCCCTGGGAAGCATATGCCAGTTTACTAAAACTGTGAACTTTTCACTGGATACCATTTTAACATCCAGTAAACATGGAGCTGTTTTTCCAGGTGGATTTTTTAGAGAAGAGCGTAGTTTTTTTGTCAGGTGGAATAGCCTATGATCTTTCTTCTTTATCGTCAAAACAGTCCTTGCCCACTGATCTTCTCATTTTCGTGATTTGCACTGAGACTGTCAAAATGTGATAGTATCTGAAAGGCACATAATGGGTGTGGAAATGAAGTTAAACGATTAGTTTTGCCAAGAAGCCTTTCAAAGTCTAGTCAACTTCAGAAATTACTGCCAAAATCAATTGATTAAAATAAGTTTATGAGGTTTTAGTCCAAGCTGTTCTTGAATATGTATATATTCATACATATATGTACACACATGTATATGTACATGTATATGTGTGTATATATATATATGTATGTATCTGTGTGAGACAATAAAATAGGCGCGGTACTGTTTGAGCCTCTTGCCTTTTCATCACCTTTTTTGATTTACCACAAGACAACAAAAATACCTATGTACTGTTACTAATGTGAAATTTCAAGGAGATTAATATAATTCTGACAAGTTGGGCTGAAAAGTTGAAAAAGGAACCTGCTAAATTTTAACTATGGAAAGATGCTACATGTAACACCTCACAGTTGCTTTCGTCAAGGTGAAATTTCTACTTGAATTTTTTAACTTAAACAATACTGTTAAAATTGACAAAAGAAGATTGTATGTTTTCTGTCTTGCATAGGTACTACCAAAAATGATGGCATATTGCTACCAGATTCTGACAGAGCCAAACATTGATCCAAGGAAAAAAGATGGAGCTTTGCATGTTATAGGATCCCTAGCAGATATTTTACTGAAGGTATGTGGGTAAAGAAGTGAAAAAGGTTTGTAATTCTTATTATTAACTGCCTTTTCCAATAAATATGTCTTAGCTTGTAAAGTGTGGCTAGCCGTTAGCCATGTTTATAAAGTTTGTAGAGAGATTGCGCTGTGTGGTAAGAATCTGAGGGTTTGTTTCTTTACAAATATTATCATTCCTGTTTTTTATATTCCCATTTTATAGGCATACTTTTCTTCTCAAGTTTCTCCAAAGCACTGTTTGTTTACTCTCTTACTTTACAAGTAAAATGAAAGGGTGTTAAAAATGCAAACATGCATTCCATCAGTAACATTTTCTATGATCCTTTAGCAAACTGCCCAACAGCCTGCACTATTGTGGGCTTCTGGTTCTAGAAAAACGTTTACTTAACATGTTCCAGGAATGTTTTGTCTAGCTTGCCAGCTTTCTTACCCTACAGTATGTTGCTTTAACTCTTATTTTGTCTGCCATTTGGGAGTCTTGAAAGTAACTGGACAGAGCACAGAGTTCTAACCTTCCTCCAATTTTTATACAGTATCTTCAGAATTTTGAGTATTTGTCTGGTATTTGAATATACATTTAATCTACACTGTTACTCTCCAATGTAATATTGATTACAGTTTCCCTTATGCTTTTGTAGAAGGTAGAGTCTAAAGTATGCCCTCTCTCCATGATAACTTTAAAAAAGTTACCACTTTTATCATGAGAATGGCAGCCTTGTGCTGGAGGCTTCCTTTTAGAAGTATTTTATTGTATTTTATGTGAGTTGTCCATCTGTGCAGGATGTGTCTTCAGGTTACAAGCAACATTTGCCATCTATTTGATACCAACGTACCAATCTACAGTCTGATCTGAAATCCAGAAACTTCAGTAACTTTTGCAGATATTTTGTAGATTACATTAGTTTCTAAAAGCCCTCCCTCATGGTGGAGTATAACAGTGGACATTATTATAGGAGGACATTGTTTGTGTTGTGAGGAGCCTTTCATATTGATTAGGGGTTTCTAAACCCATTTATCTCTGTTCTAAAGGCAAAAAAAAAAAAAAAAAAAAGGAATTTATTCCAGTATACTGCTGTTATTTGAAATTTTCAGTCTTGAAACATGAATTTATACTTTATAAGAGTATATATTTTCTATCTACTTTATAAAACCCCCAAACATTGCAGACGCTTTTCAGCTCTGAATTTCTTGTGTTTGGGATTTGACAGATTGAAAAATCCCATTATTTGTTTCTTCATAAAAGACTTGATTTATAGTGCTTTCTGGCTGGTGAGCCGACTGAGATAAGATTGTGAGGAGCTCCGTAAAACCCTACCTTAGCCACCTGATTCCCTGTAGTGGCTCCGGTTTAATGTGTGAAAATCTCTGACCTGTGTGCACAAAGGAAATCTCTTTTCCCTTCTCTGTGTTTTTTTCTCTGTCCAGTTCTTCATCTGTCCTTCTGAAAGTTGTGAAACTAGTGTGTGAAAAAATGATTTATGCATTGGTGAAGTAAAAGTGTGATCATCCAACATATATTTTGCGTGTTGAATGTCCCTTTTTACCCTTTTTTCCTATCTCAGCCACTGAATCATTCCTTTAGATGGTTACACGGCATACATATTTTCTAGTATCCTGGGGCTAGAGGTGCTAAGAAAGTCCCAAGTCTCCATGCTGGTGTTTCTGGCTTCCTGTGAATATCTTGGGATTTGCCAAGGTTTGAATAATAAAAGATTATTTTCACTGATTATCCTCCAGCTTTCTATCAGAAAGGACGTATCTTAGTCCATTAATAAACAAAAAAAGATGTATTGTTGTAGTTTGTAAAATAATGACTTTTGATGCTGATAGTAGGTAATTTGAAACAGATCTCTTTCATACTAAGCTTATATTTTTCTTCAGGCACGTATGTACTCCTTTGTAGAAAGAATGGAGGTACTAGGTTATTGATCCTCATTGTTTTTAAGAAGAATCAGCTGGAAGCGGTTGCCTTAAAGAAAATGGAAACTCCAGTTTATAGTATTGTAATGAGTTGCGTAGAGTTGAATATTGTATGTACAGTTCAGTTATCTGGCTTTGAACTTGCTATGTTTATGAGGTTTGTTCAGTTCAAGGTACAGGCTCCAAATCTTTTTGTGAGAGAATACCTTTACTACATAGGCAAATCATTGTATTTCCCATAGTTGATAGTTGAAATGGAATATTGTCTAGAATGAAGTATGTAAAATGAATAAGCTCCAAAATTAATTTTTATTTACATCAACAGAAGAGTGTCTTCAAGGATCAAATGGAGCTGATGTTACAGAATCATGTATTTCCACTGTTCATGTCCAACCTGGGGTACCTCAGAGCTAGAGTAAGTTCACAAGTTACATCATTATTTCAGTATTTGCCATGATTCTTCCCTTTGCAGTTTGACTTCATTCTGAATGTTAATGAAAGGAATAAAGCAAATACATACTAAAATTTCAATTTTCAAACAGCCTTGTGCAGTAGTTTTTCATTTTGATTTAAAAATGGTTAGTCAGTTAAATGAATTGATGAAAAGTTTCTCGTATTATTGTTTACTTCTTTGATTGTGGCCCTTTTGTGACTATTTTTCTTTAGTAGATCTCAAAAACTAGAGTGGTTGGATGACTGTGAAGAATAGGTAGGACTTCCACAGAGTAGGTAATGCCAGTTTTTGAGTGTAGCTTGAAAAAATTCCCCAGTTGGTCCTATCAGTCATAAACAAACATTTAATTTTCTTTAATTACTGTTCTGTTTTGTTTTGTTTGTTGTTTTTTTTTCCCCAGAAGGACCAGAATTATGAATGACAATTATGTCCATAGTGTATTTATAAGATTTGAGAAAGGAAGATAAAGGACTGGAAGTGTTCAAGGCCAGGTCAGACTTGCAGGGACTTTGAGCAGCCTGGGTTAGTGAAAGGAGTCCTTGCCCGTGGCAGAGGGGTTGGAACTGGATGAAGTTTAAGGTCCCTTGCAACCCAAACCATTCCATGATTCTCTGAACTGCTTGAGTGCAAAAACTGGTATATTTACTGTAGGAATACCCTATAATTAAGGGGGAAAAAAAGCAATATGTGCAAGTAGAGATAATTAGCATTGGTTTTGTATGAGTTAAAAAATGCTCAAAATTGTAGTAGTCCCTAAACTTGCTTTTTTTTTTCCTCATCATGCAGTCCTGTTGGGTACTTCATTCATTCAGTGCTTTGGAATTTCATAATGAGCTAAACTTGAGGAATGCAGTAGAGTTGGCAAAGAAGAGCCTGATTGAAGATAAGGAAATGCCCGTCAAAGTAGAAGCAGCCATAGCTCTTCAGACATTAATAAGCAACCAAGAGCAAGGTATGCTACAGTGATTCATTAGTTGCATACACTGATGAGGAGGTTGGTGTAGATTTATCTAAACATTTCTGCCACTTGAAAGATGTAGATTTCAGAACATTTCATCATGTTTAGACAACTTCACTTGCCCATTAGTTACTGTATACATCCCAGAATTCTGACTTCAAGTTTGTATCGCAGGTCTCTACACAAAAAAAGTTGGAATCAAAAATTTCTTTGAATAAAGTAAATAGCACCTGTCTTTGTTTTTCTTTAGTGAAAAGAAATAACTTGTATCTCTAAGAATGAATGGTGGCATGTGTTTCCCCAAAACAGTGGATTTTAATTGTAGGTGATGTTTTAGTATTGAATGTGGTAAATGTACAGTTTATTTTCTTTGTTGGTTTGTTGTTTATGGGGTGCAAATTGCCCTGAATAATTTTTTTGGCTTTGGGGTTTTTTTTTGTGAATTAACTTACGTTGTTCAAGAGTAGTCAGTCCATAATAGTTTTGAGATACTGGGTGTTTGTGTTTATGGACAGTTGATTTCACCTAGGGTTTTTTTTATTTTTTTAGCCAAGGAATATGTGAAGCCTTACATAAGGCCAGTTATGCAAGAGCTCTTGCACATTGTTAGAGAGACGGAAAACGACGATCTTACTAATGTAATCCAGAAGATGATCTGTGAATACAGTCAGGAAGTAGCTACTATCGCAGTTGACATGACTCAGCACCTGGTAAGAGGCAAGGGTAAAGTAACAGTACAGTCAGAAGAGCATGCCTAGTTTAGTAAACATGTAATGAACTTTGTATGAATTGCACACTGTTTAAAGTAATCTTTATAAAGATCCACCTTTAGTATTCACTGTATTCATTTCAGTATGAAGCATCTTTACAACCTGTAGGTTTTTAGAGATACCAATTTTGCCACTGGTTTTAATGAGCTAATCTTTTATCTATTTAATATTTCAAATGATGCATCATAGCCAGACTTCTCAAAAAGGAATTTTTAATTTTCTGTATTCTCCTTTCAGAAGTAAGGAATATATTTTTCAGTGCTGACAGCTCATACAGATAATGCATTGCTGCTCTTGCGTTAGCTGTCTTGGTTTTGCATGACAAATTAGAAACGTGAGCTTGCTCTTGAATGTCAAGTTGGTTGTTGTTTTTTTTTTCATAGGCTGAAATATTTGGTAAAGTACTTCAAAGTGAGGAATATGAAGAAGTAGAGGACAAAACAGTTATGGCCATGGGCATCTTGCACACAATTGACACAATCCTGACAGTTGTGGAAGATCACAAGGAGGTGAGATTTTTTTATGCATCTTTTCTCCTGCTGTTCCCTTACACCTTTCATTCATTTTAAGAAGCACTTCTATGTATGTTGCATCTCTTGAGTTGATATGAGTGTGTATTTTTTATAGCAGCATGATGAATTAGTACCAAGTGATCTCTGACAAATTTGAATTTAAAGCCCAGTTTACTTTTATGATTTTTTAATTGTTGAACTCTCAACTTTGATGGGAATTTTTATCCTGAGGGTAAAAGCCTTAGCTCTTATTTTCATAATACTTAATTGGATATTTATATTACAGACTGTTGAAATAGATTTTTAGAGAGAAATATTTTGCACAAGGCTAATTTTTTACAATGGTGACTCATACTTTGTTGTTTACTCAGCAATTCCTTGGATAGAATTCCTAGGAATTGGTCTCCTAATTTGAGTGCAGTGTAAGTCTGTGTTTCACATATTCAGGGAAGAAAGATTCTTTCTGCTCATACCACCTGAGCTGACTGAGATAGGGAGGAGTTCAATGACTGATCAAGGAGGCAAAGTCAGTGAGTAACTTTAAACTCAGCATAAAAGTGCTTTGTCCCGGGTTGTTTGCTTCCTTGTTTTACAATGAGAATGCTTCATTGCAAGGGTGAAATCTTTTTATGAAGCTTATAATTTTGAAAATAGATTCATTAAAATACTAATTATTTGGTTATAAGACCATTATGTTCCATTGGATTTCAAAATATCTTTTCATTTCTTTACAAGAACCTCTTGCATCTTTTTAAAGTTAAAATGAAGTCTGATAGCTAAGCCGAGCATTAGGAATGACTGTCTGAAGTGGATCTTCTGCCTAGGAAGAGCTTTAGGGTTGGGGTAGTTTTGGTATAAACTTAGAAGCTTATTTCTCTTGTGTGAAGCACAGACTAAAATACTGTGCAGAGTGCTCTTCATCTTAGGATCTTAGAAAATTTTAAAAGTGATATAGATGATATAGAAATGACATATGAGGCTGAAAACTCTCTTGTATGTATGGAGAGAGTTTAGAGGATGAAAACTCAAGTCACTCAAAGGTGACTCGAAGGTAAGAGGATGAATCTGTGGTCACATACTTAATGCCTTAATTTTTCCCTGCAACATTATGTCTGTAATTACCTGTGGTAATAGCATGAAATGTCTGTATTTGATGGCTTTAATTAGATTTATAATGTAGCCATATATTTCTAATTTAGTTTAATTCATAAATGTAGTCTCTCTGTCTAACATGGCAAGGCTAAATCCTGACTTCGACACAGTTGTATGCTCTGAATTTTTGCATGTGTCTCCTCGTACTGAGCCTACTCTGGGAAGCTCTCCATAGACATTAGGCAAAAGCATCTCTTCCTTTCTTCCTGTTCTACTTCAAAGTTTTTGAACAGAGGATTTATCTCAAATACTTTGAGTACAGTATTAACTTCATATCCAGAAAGGAAAACAGGTACAGTTTTTGGTAGGATCTGTAGAGCAACCATAAAATAAGATTTTTATTTTTTTTAGTAAAAAGAAAAATACTGTGACAAGCTTTAAAGCAATACTGTTTATTGGAAATGAATACTTACATCAGCGAGACCTTATTTCATACTATTCCAGTCATTAACACAGCATTTAAGTGATAAAAGTCTTTTGCTTTGAAGGACTTGTCAAACTGAATTAGTCAAATACATTGATTAAACGCCTGTATTTCTAAGTTTTTAAATAAACTTCTTTATGTTCTTATTTCAGATAACTCAACAGCTTGAGAGCATTTGTTTACAGATTATTGGCCTTGTTTTGCAGAAACATGTTATAGGTATGTTTTAGAGATAATTTTTAGGAAAACATTACTTATTTTTACATTAAAAATATCTTAAATTTATTATTACAAACGGTACTGTCTTCCTGAACCATCTTTTTGTATGTGTGCTTCTTTAAAGAAAAAAAGTTGTTAATTTTCAGTTATGATTTGTTCTCCTGATACGTTAGTCAGGCTGGTTATTGTGATTTGAAAGTCAGACTCAAAAGTAGAAGATGCAGTTCTGATTATAGTTCTGGCTAGCTGTGTTAAAGGACAATACCTGCAATTACATTTGTATTTTATGGACATGGGCTGCAATTAAATTACTGCTTTATCAGTAGCCTTGACTAAAGAGTCACACAGTTTGGGGATAAGGCCTTTAAGAAAAAACAAAAGTTGAGGGAAAAAATATTTTTCAGTAAATTGTTTAGAAGCAATGTCTTTGTGCTGGTATTTTTCTGGTGTGTATTTGCAATGGAAAACTATGCATATCATTGTAACTATAGCCAACATAAGGCTCATCTACAAGAGTCTTCTCCGGTTTGTATTATTTTTCTACATACTGATTTAGTTACTAATTGCTAAAAGTTACTAATTCTAGTTGTTTTATGACTCAGGGCGTGGTTTCAAATTTCAAGGTATTAGCAAGCTAATTTTGTTTTTTGCAAAGCACCCTACTTCAAATTGTTTCTCCTTTCCAGAGTTTTATGAAGAAATTCTCTCCTTGGCCTACAGCTTGACATGCCAGATGATTTCACCTCAAATGTGGCAGCTTTTGGGTGTCCTATATGAAGTTTTCCAGCAAGATTGCTTTGAGTACTTTGCAGGTATGATCACTTCTATTGATGTTTCTACTGCTTGGGAATTACTTTCTAAAACACACCTTAGTAAGGGTCTTTTCCATTTAGTGTTTTGGTTTAAAATGATTGTGTATTTGAGTCATGCCCTGACCGTCTGTTTAGTGTGGGAGTATAACAGGAGCGTATTTAAGTAGGAGAAACGTGTTCAAATCTGTCAGTGTGATCAGTTATTGTAGGAGGTCCTGAACCCAAAGCAAGCTGAAATATACAAAGTTAATGTGAAACTACAAATTAATTAATTAAAATTCTGTTTCCTTTTCTGACAAGGCACCCTGCATGGTGCACTTTATAAAAAATGTTTCAAATTAGACTTTTGCAGAGTTTGAATTTCCACATTTCCACCCATATCCAAGAATCTGAGCTAATGAATTCCCTTACAGGACTGCAGCCTCACTGGTTTGCAATTGGATGGGTTAGTTCATAATGTTTTTCTCTTTTGCTCTCGCTGTTTTGCAGATATGATGCCTCTCTTGCATAATTATGTGACCATTGACACTAATACTTTACTGTCTAACCCAAAGCATTTAGAAATCATTTATGCTATGTGTAAAAAGGTAAGGCTTCTCATTCTTACTGTTGAGCTTATCATTGGTGCTTAACGATCAGATTAGCAGAGTGACCTGAACTGTCAGGTGGTTGGCAGTCATTTCAGAACGCAATGAAATTTGGTCTCGGCTCAGTTCCGAGTACACATAGCACTTTCACACTTGTTAAGTGACATGCTTTTAAATAAATTACATGTACAAATCTGTGTGGGAGAAAGTTGCTGTTCGTCTTGACTCTCTTTTATGAACAGCTATTTTGGTAAGTAGAGGAATTAATGAAGCCTGATTTCCTTGGGTTGTGTATCTGCAATTGGATTTCTCTAGTTGTCAGCTAAGGTGTGAACTTATTTGAAGTTCCTCTTACATTTATATTTCTCTTCTATGCTGATTCTCTCATCTGAAAATATGAGATCACACTGCAGCCTTTCTCTGATTTTAGGCATTATAGAGTGTTAGGCATCTAGCTACCATCTTACTTTTAAGAAACTTACAGAAATTCAGTGTGTTTCAGAATTCTTTGTCAGGCTTGATTGACACTGACCATAGGGTTGAAATGTGCTGAAAAGAAGCAGTCAGTTTCACATGTATGTGCATACACATACAGTAATTGCGTAGATCTTCTTTTTAATCAGAAACTAGACTAGAGATAGGGCTTCACTTTGCCAGCCTGCTAATCTGCCAGTATCTATTAGAACTGAATTGAAAAAATGGAAGCAAAATGTGGAAAACATCAATGTTTCTTACCAGTAGCATTTCCTTTAAAAAATGGAGAG
The DNA here is from genome assembly GCF_028554395.1 of Pezoporus wallicus. Classification (NCBI taxonomy): domain Eukaryota; kingdom Metazoa; phylum Chordata; class Aves; order Psittaciformes; family Psittacidae; genus Pezoporus; species Pezoporus wallicus. The sequence goes on along the minus strand of NW_026642179.1, from coordinate 5,882,887 downwards.
CTATGACATATAAAAAATGCTAACATTTGTAAAGAACTATAGCAGTTTCTTCGAATTTTTTAAATTCGTCTTTAGCCACTTATCCTTATTTATGTCCTATAGAGATGATTTTTTTATGTGTCTTAATTCCTTCACAAAATATAACATGAATAAATATGTATATGCTATGTAGAGGGGTTTTGGTATATACAGTTACAGGAGCACACTTGATTTCAAAGTTATCAGTGATTCATATTGATAAACTAAATTGTCGTCCTGGTTGGTAGGTATTAACAGGAGATGCAGGAGAAGATGCAGAGTGCCATGCAGCCAAACTCCTAGAAGTAATTGTTCTTCAATGCAAAGGACGGGGTATTGACCAGGTGATACATATTGAACAGTTTTTCTCTTTTACTAGTTCCCAGTGATGTGTGTATAATTCCTGAAAAAGCAGTTAGAATTGGAGAATTTGAGGTAAATGTGAAGTGTAGAGATGGGGAGAAATGCAGAAAAAAGTAAATGAACTCAGGAGAGTTTGTAAGGTTGGTTGTTTTATTTGTTCGTTTGGGAATTTTTTTGCATTACAGATTAGTGGGCATGACCTGAAAATGATAGAATCATAGAATAGTTCGGGTTGGAAAGGGCTTTGAGATCATCTTGTTCCAACCACCCTGCCATGGGCAGGGACACCTCGCACTAAACCATGTCACCCCAGACTCCATCCATCCTGGCCTTGAACACTGCCAGGGGTGGAGCATATGAATACAGACTGAATAATAAGGGTAGAGTATGATGTGCAGGATGGTCTTTTTTTGCTTTTTCCTAATAGGATTTCCTTTTTGATTCAAAACACAAATTGTTAAATAATTGTGGCTGAGAGGTTAACTATACATATCCAACTACTGAAATTGTTTCTCCAAGCAATTTGAACTTGTTCCCTTTTAATATTTTGAATTTCTCAGTGCATTTGGAAATTAATTTTTGGTGTGGCTGGATTGTGGTTGCTGGGTAAAACATGATCACGACACATAATAAGTTGTTCAGAGTTTCTTAGAACACACTTTTAGTATGCAGTCTCTTTCCTATTAAGGGCTAAATTCTGGTCTCGTGTTTTACACAATGCTCCAGGCTCAATTTCTTTAACATACCATATTCGATGTTGCCACAGTGGAATCCGTGGACTTTGGTAATAAATTTTCAGTTAATTTCACTGAAACCAATGTAACTTCACTAACGTAAATCTGAAGTCACTGAAGATAAAAATGTTCCCTGAAAGATTTTATTTTTAAAGGAGATCTGGAAGGGATTAAAGTGAACTGTAAGCATTTGCATTGAAATAAGTATGTGGTGGAAGGATTAATTGAGCTCCACAACTCTGTGAATTAAAATGGTTGCACATTGAACTGAAACTCATAAACTAAAACATTCATAATGCTTCCCAGTTATTATAAAGCATAAACTTGCACATTGAAATATAGATATTAATTTCATTGTGTGGAAATCTGTGCGTACTTGCTTTTATCTGAATAAATTCACTCATTTCAAACTTTTATAAGAAATTTAACATCACTTTTCTTAGGAAAAATTTCTTTTCTTGCAGGTTGAGGTAATATTTTTATGCCTGTTAGTTTTGAAATTGTTGGATATCTTTATTGAAAGATAAGAATATCTTTGAGTTCTTCTCTAAACCTTTTATGCACACTAGAAAAAATTACACCAAATGGTCCCAAATATTATTTTCTGTGCTGAGAATAACACTGGCAATTTTTAGCTCAGAGAATAGCTATTTTGGGGAAGATGTATAAGGGTGTAATCAGAGGCTTAAAATGCTTTTATACTAGGAAGTGAATAGAATGTGTTTCTAGGTTACACCTGCACTTCAGCTAACTCTGGAGATCAATTCAGATAATAGTATCTTAAATTTTTTTTTATAATCTGGCAACATGTGCAATGCCTGTTTTATTTTTCTTTTCTTCTTTATATTTCTATGCCCAGTGTATTCCACTCTTTGTGGAGGCTGTTCTGGATCGATTAACTAGAGGAGTTAAAACAAGTGAGCTTCGTACCATGTGTCTTCAGGTTGCCATAGCTGCACTCTACTACAATCCTGACCTACTTCTGCACACCTTAGAGAACATCAGATTTCCACACAATCCTGAGCCCATCACTGCACAGTTCATAAACCAGTGGATGAATGACACAGACTGTTTTCTTGGGCAAGTACTGTGTTGTCTTCTTTTAGAAGTCCATGGGTTTGAATTTTTTTGTTTGCTTCTGTGTATGTCCCTCATTGTGTTGATGAAAGAGTTTTCATTCAATGGCTAGTCTAAGTAACAGTAATCCACATGAGGTCTGACTGCTGTGATGCCAGTGAAGGTGACCTATGTCCATGTAACTTTTCCAGGTCTGTTGAGCCACATGCTGCATTTTCTGTGTTGTGAGGATACAAGGGTACAATACCTAGGCTATTTCAGAATTCTTTTAAGTTTCTTAGTCATGAACTATCTGCTGCTCCAAAAGATGGACCAACATGCATTGAGAGTAGTATTCAGAGCTGACCAGCAGGATTTCAGTGAGATGCTAACTTTTTTTCCTGAAACACTGTATACATATTTTCTGTTCTATAGTTTATAAAGTATTTTCAACTGCTCCACTTAATGTTAAAAAACATCATTCTGTCCAATGAATCCCACATCCTTATTTTAATCCCTGTGAGTTGTTCATGATCAACTTGCGTATTTATCATTATGCTGTCGATGTACTAACTGTTTAGCTTACTCCTGAACTTAGACTTCATTCCAGCCTTCCTCAGACATTTGTGTACACTGCATGAGTGTGCACTTGGGCAGGAGCTGAACATTTGTCAAGTAAATGAAGGTGGACAAAGCCTGTCATCACATAGCTAAGCATGCATTTGATGCTTTGTGGATGTGAAGTCCAGTGCTTGACAGTTAGTGCTTGCCTCTCGGCTAAGATGTGGTGTCGAACTGTGAGATTCAAATCCACTTAAGGGCAAAGCAGGCAGTCAGATGCAGTTAACAGCTACCTCTCATCTTCCTGCTGTGAGTTACGTTTTCTAGGTGGAGGCTGACATCTGACTGCAGGTATACAGATAGGCTTAGAATGAATCTTCTCTGTTCATGGTCTATGCCAGCAGACTAAGTGAAGTGTCAGCATGTTAGCAATCATGATGTAAATGAGAATGGGCTGAGACAGGCAGCTCCTCACCCATAGATGCATACCTTATTTTAGATTGTCAGTCTTTTCCTACCTGTTTTTTATTTTTTATTGGTACAGTTTTGTCTTTCCAATTCTAAACAAGTCTCTAGGGAGCTTCTTATAAGGGGGTTTCTCCACTCCTCAGTCATCCAAGTAGCTTTTCTCCATACCAATTCTTATGCGAGTTAATATTCCCTGAACAGAATTATATGCCATCTTGATATAGCTGTGCTATTGCCTCAGTGTCTGTCTTGAATTTAGAACTGTGTGGTGCATTAGGGCACTGCATCACCTTTTTCATAACTGTAATAAAATAGTGATTCCAAATCAATCAGTGACTAACTGGTATATCCAGGCTTACTTTCAGCATGTCCTTTGCAGTATTTTTGAAACACATACCACATACACAGGAAAAATTGTTTTTGTCCCTCCTCTGTCCTAAGTACAATTTATTGGGATGAGGATGAAAGCTCAGTAATTTGTAGAATTGCAGCATATTTCAGGTCTGCATGTTAATTCTTTTTTACTAGAATGAAAACCACTTGGAGATACAAGAGAAATGTGTGATATACAGGTTTTGTGCAGCTTCCCCATTCATGTCTGTGTTTGAAGGTGTTACCGTAGCAGTCTCTCCTTGAAGGGAAAAAAAAAGTATTAAATGGATAAAAACTGGGGGGGGGGGGGGGAAATCTCTTACTATAACAAACTAGATGGTTCATATTATCACAAGCATTATGACTTCTACCTGCTGTGTGTACAAAATGTCTACAGTACATCCTGTATCTTAACATAAATACACAACTTATCACTTAGAGGGGTTACTTGAACTGGTGACAAAGAAGGCATAAAGGAGCCAGTGTCACTCATTTCTTTTTACAGTGCCAGTGGCTGAAAAATAGCACCTTTAAGTCTCTTTCTCCCGCATTGCATGGTAATATTATTGTTAATTACTGAATTATTTTTATATCTACCCACTTTAGAAAAGGAGTTCCATGAACTGATTTTGTTTAGTTTTTTATGGCTGAAGTGCAGTTGTCGAGATTCAGCTCTTTGTTCTGTCATTTTTTCTACTGCATATCAAATGCTGAACTCATACAGAGGCAGTAGGAAGGAAAACGTTCCCTACAGATGGTAAACTTGTCATACCTTTTTAAAAAGAAATAAAAAATGAAAGAGATTAATAGCCTTAAACAGTTCATCCTGGAACATTCAATGAGAAATTAGTCAAATCCAGAGGGGAAAAATGCTGCAGATCTGACTAGGCTCTAACCTCAATTACTCCTATAAGCTACAGCATAACTTTCAGTTCTTTTCTGTTGCTTTTTGAAAAGAATCAGCTATTGCAACTACTGTTCAACTAAAGTCTTCTTCAGAGCTGAGGCAAAAGTTGACAAAGCCTATGAAAATGAAACATGGAGATCATGATGCTGAATTCTGCTCATACTCTACGCTTGAATGGCAGCAGAAGATTAAAATGTGTTTCTTCGATCTGTTGCTACCAGCAGTGAAATAAATCATAGAATCATGAAACAGTTTGGAAGGGACCTTAAAGCTCATCGAGGTCCAACCCCCTGCTGTGGGCAGGGACACCTTTCACTAGACCAGTTTGCTCAAGGCCCCGTCCAACCTGGCCTTGAACATTGGCAGGAACAGAGCAGCCACAACTTCTTTGGGCAACCTGTGCCAGTTCCTCACCACCCTCATAGTGAAGAATTTCTTCCCAATGTCTAATCTAATCTGGAGGCCCCAGAACAGAAGAGGAGGTGTGTAGTATCATTGGGTATTTCCCAATGTATGACACGTATTGATGACATGATAGACTTGAGATGAGGAAACATTACCAAGAGGGTGTTCCCTACCTCTCTGTCTCCTGCCAAGGGCCCAGGGGACATGCCTCAGTTCAGCCTGGGGCCTTCAGTCCCTGTCTGGGCCATGTTGTAGCTGTGCCTGTCCCTATCTGCTGGATGCATCTGGGACCTGCACTGCGGAGAGCTACTCTCCTGGGTGGATGCCTTAGACCTATGGCATCACTTGTCATGCAGAGATGTAGGGATCCCATAGCATAATGTATTCTATTTCTATTCTAGTCTAGTGTAGTCCATTCCATTCTACTCCATCCCACTCCATCCCATTCCACTCCTCTCCATGCCTCCTCATTACATTCCATTCCCTGCGCTCTCCCTGAGCTGAATAACAAGAATTTTATTTCCCTGCAGTGCCAGGGGTTTTCAAATCAGTTGTAAGACTCACAGAGCCTAGAGAAATTGTAGAAGATTGAAATAGATCTACCTCCAGCTGTGAAGGGCCAGTGAATCTTACTGCCATTTCTTTGTCAGCCATGCAGGAAACCTGTGGCTTACTGGTAACAGTGGCTCTTCAGGATGCTTTGTCCACACATCTCACATCCCTCTGCCCTCCTGCTCCTATGAAGTCTTAGTACCCATAGATTCTGCCTTGCCAGCAGTAGGGTTGTCTGCATGCTCTCAGGCTGGAGCCAACAGTGTTTACCAAAAGCAGTATTTCTTGCACCATGCTTGTGAAGGCATGAGATAGAATCCATGGAAATAATACACTTGGGGAGGGAAGCAGTTGTGGTAGGGTAAGTAACTGTTCTTCCATGTTATTAAAAATAGGGAAACTATTTAGAACTGAGTAGACGTTTGGAATATTATGATCCAGGCAAGGAGAGCTCACTACTCATTGTAAGACTGTGCATAAATCCAGTATGTCGTTGTAGATACCATATATCTGTGAATGTGTGCCCATAATGCCCATGTGCCAGAGCATGTTGTATTTATTTATTTTCAAATGTTTTCTACAAAAACTTTAAACTGAAAAGTCTTTTGTAGAAACATTTGTTCCTTACTGCCTTCCACCCTTTCCTTGACAACTGAAATTTGGGTGAGACTTCTGCATGACTTATGCTTACTCTCATACTAAAAATTCTTATGTGAAATCTAGGGTGAAAAGAAAATCTAACTTGCTTCAAAAAACCCTCAGTAGCATTTTTATTTTTTTAGAAGGTGAATAGGGGCATTTATTTGGTAGGAGTTTAAATAGGTAGAAATCCTGGTCTTCTCAGTTGTATATAAAATCCTATTCTTACATAGAAAAACAGGGTTGGTTCCAACTTTGCAGCAACAAGGAAATGGCCAATTACTTGCAGTTTGTCCAGGAACTGGGTTGCTGTGTTAGAAAGCAAATTGATCCTCGCATAAAGGAGCCCAGCAAACCAGTAAAAAAAAGGCTTAGTGTTTTCCCTTTGAAATACTTTCAGCTTGGTTTAAAATACAAAAGATTCTTAGACCTTTTTGTCCTGTCTTGGAAAGAAGTGTATTAGCAAGAAAAGGTCCTGCAGTATATGAAGACCACACACAGCTTGTTGAAAATAGACTAGCCTAGGAGTTGGGCCTTTCCATTGCCATATGTTGCATGTTTAGCACTCCAGGCTTGATACACCATTGAGGGAGCAAGCAGAGTTCCTGATTGTTAGGGAGGACTTTTGTGTGCTGCTGTGCAAATAAGTATAAATCTTGAAGGACAAAGCACTGAGGGAAGTCGTATCTGGGCATCCTTGTGTAGAAGGAAGGGTGCTGAAATCATGAGCCATTTGATAGCAAAGGAATGGTCCTGAAACCATCCTTTGCCATTACAAAAATATGTAAGTGACATAAAACTGTTTTGCTTGCTCAGTCCTGTGGGTACTTAATACAACTGGGGTGAAGTAGAATGTTGAACTTATGGCAGGGCAGATCTTATGCTGCTGTTTGTCTCTGCTGGCAGGTTGAAGGAAGAAGTCTCTTTCTGGCTCAGGTTCACTAAAGATGGCTTGATGCCTGGATTTCACCTATACTTCTGGGCCATCTAATAACATGCGTATACTGAAGACGTGTTCATTCTTATAGCTTTCCTGTTGAAAATGGAGCATGACAAATAGGCTGTATTTTTTGGCCATTCGGGCTGCTTCCTAATGATGACTCTTTTAAACAGCAGTGCTTGATTCTTGCAAAACTTTTGTTTGTTGTCCAGAAGAGACAATTTAGTATGTAGCTAAGCCACTAATTACTAAGATTTATTTGGTTTTTTAGTTTTTTGGGTTGTTTTTTTTTTTTTTTTTGCATTTTACTGTGTTGCATTTTGCAGTCAGCATTGTGTAATGGTAGCTTTTTCAAATGTATTATAAAAGGCAGAGCCAAGTGTCATTAACTACTCTGGTGCATGTACACAGAAATTGCTTTGTTACACATCTGGGGCTTGAAGAAATTTCATGGGTTCCCAGTGTAAAGATGCAGGATGGAAGTCTTGTGCATAGACTACAGAGTTTTTGTGAAACTTGGATGAAGGTGTTGGCAGAGAGAGGACGTAGAGAAAGTTCTTCCTTTTTGTACTTGAAGGACAACTGTCCCGAAAAAGCTATGCTTCATTCATAGGTGGCATCATCTTTAGCTTGGATTTTGGTCTTCACAGTGTTTGCATGAGTGCAAATGGTGATGAGCTTGTTTTTGACATAAATAAACTGACAGGAGTAAGCAGACTATTCCCCTGACTCTGTTTCCTTGGTTGATTTGTATGCCCTCTTTTTGAGCCCCATTCCTTCTGTAAAGAAAGTATTGCAGTTAGCAGTGATGTAAGGACGCTCTTCGCCTACTTATGTTTTGGTACATTTTTCAACACATGTAATGGAGCAGCCAAACCCAGAATGACAAAACGTGTCATTTGATATGCTAGTTGACTTTGTTTTTCTTGGAAGGTCGTCTGTGATCATAATCTTACCCATGGTCATATGTAATTCATTGTTGTTGTCAACTACTCTAAGAATGGAGTTACTTCACTAAGCCCTAACAGGACGAACAATGTGGGAGGTGTAATGAAATCCCTTTCAGATCCCCAGCCTTGTTTAAGCACGTGTAAAATTCAGAAAGCTGTAATACACGATCACTTGTATTACTTAGAGAGTATTATAGTTCAGTAGCATGTTGTATGGGATCTTTGGTAATGAAATTGTAAGCAGTTTATAAATTGTATTTCTATAGCAATTTTTGAAGTGCTGGATTGAATTTTTGAGCTGGCTATTCCCCTGTGAGCTTTATTGCAGTCTGTGGTGCACGTTTAGTTTCATCTCTCTCAACTTGTTGTATCTCTTTGTCCCAAACTAAAACTGATTCATTAATAGAAGTATATACCCAGAGTCTGGAGGATAGCCATTTTCTGCCAGCTCTGGAGGTTTGCTTGGTTTCTGTAGGTCTTGCTGAAACTTCCTGCTAAAACTTTTTGCTGGAACTACATGTCTTGCAGAAGGTGTACACAGAAGTTTTCAGCATCAAATTGAAAAGTTCAAACAAACCAAGTTCCTCTCAAGCCCTTAATAGCAAAATAGCATAATTTTAGAGAACAGTTGAATACTGATGGTGTTTCCAGTAAAGGAGAACCAGAGAGTACCTGCACAGGCAGTTAGATAATTTTTCCATCTTGTTTGAAATAACTTGTATTTCTGGAAGTGAAAATCAATTCTTATTTGTAATAGCATATCTGTTCTTACCTAGTTTCCTGGCTGTGGTCACATAAAGATCTTTCTGCTACTAATGTCATGATTTTCTTTCCCTTCAGTTATCTATTATGTACTGTACTATTATGTACTAATATGTACTGTGTTCTTGATGCAGTGGAATTATTTCCCTGCTTTCAGTGGAGTCAGCAATGTCTCAAGTTAGTGTGGAAACTGGATGTATAATACAGCCATTCTGGTGGACTGTTAATAAATATATTTAAATACAGCACTCCATAAATGCACCCTGCAATTCAGTAGATTCTTGCTTATCATTACTTTTCACTAATAATCCTTTTGCTAATTTCAGTCCCTGCAACAGTACTGGTATTGAAGCCAAGGCAAATTAATTTTCCGTCCTATTTAATGAAGATAATCTGTATCAAATACTATATTAAAGACAAGGTATTCTACATAATTATTAAACAGTATTTATTAAGCTTTACAAACTTTACGTTTGGCAATCAGAAGCAGTTGTTCTAGGAATTTAACTGGTGCTTCAAAGGTATTTACTTGCTATTGGACAAGTATTTTCCAGTGGGCAACTTGTAAACAGAACAAAGAAATAATGTATTTAGGAGCTTTGGATACAGATGTGTAACACAGCATCTGTGACATTGTCTTCTGCCATGCCAAACACCAGGCCTTTAATGTTCTCTGTATATCCTTGCAGTGAAAATCTGTTATGTAACAAGTGTGTGTTGTTTCAGACTCCATGACAGAAAGATGTGCATAATAGGACTGAGCATCCTAATGGAATTACAGAACCGACCGCCTGCAGTGGATGCTGTGGCTGCCCAAATTGTCCCTTCAATCCTCCTCCTCTTCCTGGGCTTAAAACAAGTTTGCGCCTCACGAGAACTCACAGAACATGAGGATCATGCTAAAGATGAAAAACACGTTGCAGAAGATAATGGTAAAATCTCCCCTTTTCACATTGTGGATTTTGTCTGGATTTAATTTAAAGGGGGTAAGGAATTGCAGTTCATTTTTAAGACTTATTAGTCTGCTGAAAATAGCTCATCTTACTGGGTTCTTGAAAGATCATCTTAGGAACTGATTTTTCCTCCCAAAAAGGTTTCAGTGTGTAATAGCTAACACTGAACGAAACGGTTGTATTTATTTAAGAGTAACAGTGAAACTTGCAAGTCCACTCTTCTAAGTTGTGAATGTGCTCTGTCTTCTCACATAGACAGCAGGAGTTTGCCAGAACTGCACTGGTTATATTCTTGCATCCTGGAAAGAAGCTTTTCCTAGTACCCAACTAGTTGAAAGACCCATTTGGTTGCACTTCAGAGGAAATCCCAGCAAGTCTTCTTTGTCCAAATGGAAAGTGATTTGTAAAGTAGGATTTGAGACAGCTGAGGTTCCTGGAGTAGTCTCTTGCTGCTGTGTCTGCCAGAAGAGAAAAAACATCAAAGAATACCTTGTGGAGGGAATTGCGAGGAGTGAACTTTACACAGCATTGCAGGCAGATATGCGTGGCTGTATTTGACTTGGAACAGGAGATAGATGGTTTGAGGTCTAAAAATTAGATTGGATGTAAGCAGATCATGTAATCCACTCAAATTTCACACATGATTGTTCTGTAATGGAATTACAGAGTTCTCAATGCATAGGAATATGGCATAGAAACAGCGCAGTAATTTTCAGATCACTGTGATTCTGGCCCTGCTTGTTGCAGATACTTATCTTTTTTCTTTCTAAACTGCTACAAGAAGAACTGAAGGTTTAGAATTGGAGGGGGATTTTTTTTATCTGGATTATAAATCCAGAATAGTTTACTTTAGGTAAGAAATAGCAGTGTTTAGAATTGCATGGTGGAGTTGCATTTAATTCAGGATGTAATAGTTGTTTCATAAATGGATCTGAAGGTAAAGCTGAGCAAAAGATGCAATATTAAGTTTGTTCCAATAAGAGGACACTCTGAAGAACAGTGAGCAGGAATTTGGTCTGCATCTGGTTTTCTCTTTGTTTTATGTCAATTTGTGAAGTCTGTGCAAGTCTATTTGTTCATTTACCCCTCTACTTTGCTCTCATGAGACCCCACTTAGAGTACTGTGTGCAGTTCTGGTGTCCTCAAATGTAAGGACATGGAGCTCTTTTAGAGGAAGTCCAGAAGGAGGGCTGCAGGGATGGTGAGGGGGCTGGAGCAACTCCACAAAAAAAAAGCTGAGAAAGTTGGGGCTGTTCAGCCTGGAGAAGAGAAGGCTGTGTGGAGACCTCATTGCAGCCTTGCAGTATCTGAAGGGGGCCTACAAAGATGTTGGAGAGGGACTCTTCAGGGACTGTAGCCATAGGACAAGGGGTGATGGGTTTAAACTTAAACAGGGGAAGTTCAGGTTAGATATAAGGAAGAACTTCTTTACTGTGGTGGTGGTGAGGCACTGGAACAGGTTGCCCAAAGTAGTGTATGCTCCATCCTTGGCAGTGTTCAAGGCCAGGCTGGATGGGACCTTGAGCAACATTGCCTAGTGTGAGGTGTCCTTGCCCATGGCAGGGGGGTTGGAACTAGATCATCATAAGGTAGTTTCCAGCCCAAATCATTCTATGATTCTGTGATAATTTAAAAAGCACAGTGATGAAACAGTTTGACAAAGACACATTTCATAAAAATGTTTGGATCCTGTAATTGCACTATGACTACATAAATGAAAGAAGAAGAATATAGTAGTTTCACATTCCCCTGGTGTGCTTAGAAACAAAAGTTTAACTGATCTTGAATGCAGGAAACATTAACAGCTTCATTTTTCCAATTCTTCAAGACTTTGGGGAAGGGTGATAACAGAGGGTCCCCTTTCCAGCCAAAACGTAATTGTTCTTCACTCAGTCATTGTTTCCTCATACTTTTTAAACTTTGCTTGACAAAATACATAAATGCTTTTGCAGAAGAGATACCAAGTGATGAGGACGAGGCAAATGAAGTGAGCCAGGCAATGCAAGAGAACCATGGTTGTGGAGGAGGAGGAGGAGGTGGTGGTGGAGGAGAGGAAGAGGATGAAGATGATGATGATGATGACTGGGATGAAGATGCATTGGAAGAGACTGCTCTTGAAGGATTCAGCACACCTCTTGACCTTGAAAATGGAGTTGATGAATACCAGTTTTTTACACAAGCACTTTTAAGTATGTGTTTGCTAGTTGACAGAATGACATAACATGATGAAATAATTTGGAGATGTTTATGATCATTCTTTTCTTTTTAAGAGTAATAGTTCAGATTAGTGAAACTGGAAAATGTGATTTTACTTTCTAATGTTAGTCCTAAGATTTTTTTGCTTACAAGTACCACAAAAACAAATGGTAGCAAATACAGCCAGAGATGAATTATCTTCATGTTCTCTTTCAGAACATTTCAATCACAGCCTAAATAAATGAGACTCGGTCACTAGAGGGACTCCTAAATATAGAAATACTTGTCACATTCTAGATGTTAAAATCCTAATGGAGAAATTATTTTCTGCCTTTCCTGTTTGACTACTCCTGTTGCTTTTAGTTTTGGTATGAGTTTGAAATCAGAAGATTTACTTCATCATTGTTCAAAAATAATGGATACATGGTTAACTTTCTGTTTCAGAAAACAGGGGGATATCATTAAGTTCCCCAAAACAGATCGCTTTTATTACAGTGGGTGTTCTGTGCTAAGAAAACTGACAGGAATACTGAACTCATTTTGCAGTGCAAATTCTGTTTTAAAACCAACCAGGGATTCCATGTGTTTCATTTTGTTCTTCTGAAATTAACTTGCTATATAACCTGATAATCACTTTTCCTTTGTTCCTGTTCTAACAGCTGTGCAGAGCCGAGATGCAGCCTGGTACCATTCGCTGACAGCACCATTGAGTGAGGATCAGAAGAAACAGCTGCAGGAGATTTATACATTAGCAGAACACCGGCGAAGTGCGGCAGGTGAGGCACTTTTCTGGGGCCATTTTCTCTGTTGCAGAGATGCTGGAACTGCATCTAATCTGTAACAACAGAGAGAAGAAATCTCTGTTGTTGTCAATGTGCCAAGTAAAACTTCCTGAGAAGCATGAGTGGGATATCACACTTACATTATTCCTTGCCCGGAAGTGTGTGTTATTCAGAATACTCTTGCTTCTAATTAATTGCCTTCTCATTACCACGTGCTGCTATTTGAACAGGGTCTGAATTAGCTTTGCACAATCTGACATTTGAAATGAAGAGGAAATTAAGACAATATCTAGCTGTCAGCCAGGCAATTGATGAAGATTTCTATAGATTATTATGTGTTTAACAGTTCTGTGACTTTTTAACTGCTAAAATTACTGTCACAGTCAGTGTAAGGTTTTAGATGCTTAGAAAGCTTGCATCATGGAAAATAAATTCATATTTAATAAAAAACATGCAGAATAGTATCACATGAACTGATTCTATAGAGGATTAATTCCTAAGCTTATTTCTCAGTTATAGCGGTGTGTGCATGTCTGCATTTAAAGAAAATCTGAGTGTAATTTATTAGTGTCACTGCATTTCGGGAATGATATTTTGACTCAATTGAGAGTTTTTTCTACAACTGTGTATTCCTGGCTGAGCTGTATTGTCTCTGACAAAAGCATTTTCAATAGGCTGTTTTTCACATCCTTTCCCTTCTTTCAATTCTAGAGGCTAAGACAATAGAACAACAAAGTGGCTACACATTTGACAGCAAAGGACTGATCACAGCATTTAACTTTGCTGGAAGTACTACCGGTGGCAACTGAAGGATCGGCTGCAAAGGTCAATGGGAAGGGTCTCATCATTACATTTTCTTGAAATCATGGTGACTTCTGAGTGATAGGGGAGGGTAATTTAATGCTGCTGAAGGTTTCCTGGGAAATAGCAGTGTGCTTCCCCCGCCAGAATGTTCTTTCTAACCAGCTACTGTAATGTACAAATTCTTGTGGTGTTTTTATAATTTGAGATGGAAAGGAAACATTTGTCCTCAAGGAAACCGAATGACTGGGAGGAGCCAGGCTGCATCTGATTGAGTTGCACTTCTCAGGTTTTTGCTGTGCAGAATTGATAGATTCATATGGATAACAGTGCCTTCTGTTGTACATGGGTTGCCTGAACAAATGGATTTTGGAGTGCATTATAATTTTTTAAGTGTAAGGACATTTCTTGATACACTGTAAGCCTTGGTTCCATGTTTTCCAGTCACCTGCTTTTACTACTCGGTTCAGTTGTTTGTGGGTTGCATATGCATTGCTGGATTCAGAACATTATCTTCTCTATTTGGTGCAGACCAAATGTGTAGAGGGAGGTGTCTTTTGGAGTTGCAAAGCATACACTGGTTATGTCGAAGGGTCTTAACAAAACTGCAGATTTTCCCTTGATGCAGTAGTTTTAAATTATTTCTCTTAGCCATGAAATCAACTTGCTTGAGTTACGATGACATGCATGGCAGGTGGCTACCCTAAACCTACACTGATATTACCTCCTGCCTGGGCAAGCGGAGTGGCCCTTGCATGTAGATGTTCTACATGACAGCTTTTTATTTCCACTATTTTTGATTAATATTGGATTTTAATTGGGATTCTATAAACCTCTTTTCTGGTTTTATTCATTCGTTACCATTCCAGTGGTAGTACTGAGTAATGTGGTACAAAATATTTACAATATTTTATTTATCTTGATAGAAGAAAAATAGCTCCAAACTTATTTCTTCTGACTCTTATACTTCCGTGATTGCATTTCTGGTCTGCATTCCTGTTGGCTGTTCTTGTTGCATGCTGAAATTCCATCATCTGCCAGATTTTTTCCTTAATTTTGAAGACTGGTTTCTCATAAATTGAAACACATCCAACAAATTTTTTGTGAACATGTTAATCTGAGAAACTGATAGCAGTACTAATTTGATTAGGTGCCCCTCCTTTAGGCTTACTGGAATCGCAGTGGTGTAGCCAAAATAAGTAGGGGTGCTTTAGAATGTGAAGTTTGGATTGGAGATAAAATGTTTAGACCAGATATTGTCTCTATATGTTAATTTGTTTATGATTTAGAAATATTTACGAAACAATTTTAAGCACATACTGATAGTGTATCTTTACAGCAGTGCCTCAGCTGAGAAGTCAAAGCCCTTCCCATACCCCATCAGATTTCCATTGACTGTAATGAGTTACAGATTGCTGGCCCTGCCCCATGCTGAAGCTTTCATTTCATGTACCTCAGAGTACTTATAATTCAGTCTGATAAATCTGAAGCACTCTGTGCTTTGGCTTCTGGAAAAGGCCAGAGTGTCTCTGCCTGTTTCTTGCCCCATTTTCTGAGCCTGGCAGCTGAGGGGCAGAAGATTCCCTGCTGCTTTCCTTTTTCCTGCACCTTTATGTCAGACTCTGTCCTGTGCTGTTCTCTGCTGCTGGTTCTTTCCCACCCTTCCCCAGCAGCTGGAGATTAAAGTTGCCCTGGTTTGTGTAGGTTTTTCACTGCTGCTACTCAATAGCAACAGTGAAAATTTCTCACTTTTAGGTCTGTTGAACATATGGAAAACTGTGAGAGTTCCAGGTTCTGTGTTTCCAAAAGGGAACAATACACTGAGCTGCATTGGGCAGGCTCTTCAAGCTCAAAAAACAGAGGGCCAGGACATCCTTTATTTTGAACATCAGGCCATGAAAATGATAGGTCACTTTTGCTAATTTAGGCCCGGGGGTGAGTTGACTGAGACGGTAGGAAAACATTGCATCCAGTTTGTTGGGGAGTTTCTCAGAAACCATAGAAGTTTTGAATTCCTTCATGAATTTAAGGAATGTGGTTTTTTTTGAAATTAAGGACATGGACATCTTCTCTCTTACCTGAAAACTGAAGTGAAGTATTAGTCAGGTAAACTGTTTAATCCCTTTATTATCTTATTTTTAAAAATGAGATTGTTGAGTTGGGTTTCTTTAAAAGCCCATTTGCCTTCTCTACACTGGCATGCAGAGTAGAAGAGGGATTTATTTTTCTTCTGCTAATGAGGTTGCTTGCACAGTCACAAGCTAATATTTAGGAGTTGATGTGTTCAAGGAAAAATCTGCTTTTGCATAGCATCTTTGTGTCACTCAGCTGAACTATGGCTGCTCCCTTGTTCTGCTTCTTGTATACTTTACAAATCAGCTGCCAAGAAAATTTCACCCAGATGTTTCTTACAAGGGGTTTAATCAGCAGCTTGGAGTCGGGTATCTTTGTTGTCTGTTTTGCAGTGGGGATCAGAGGTGTCTGAGGGGATGGCATGTAAAAAGGTTAAATGCCCTTCCCTTCCCAGGAGATTCATGAGCAAATGTTTCTACTGGCAAAAGCAAATGTTAATTATTTTATTCCTTTTTTTTGAAAAGGGTTTTCATCCAAAAAGATTTATTGGGCTCTAGCCTCCACTTTAACATATGGTTCTCTTTTAACATGATAAATATCCATTTGTACGTGATCATAAATAGGTAATGGATTTGAGGGATTTCTTTCTGACCTGTGTCCAGCTTTGTACTACATTAAAGGGAGAGTAACACAAATGTGCATTAGTGTCTCACTTTGAAGCCAAGGTAATAATGGAATATCAGGTACCAACATCGGCCAATCAAGCATGATGTATTTGCCATTGAAGTGCAGAGAATCATGAATGTATTGTAAAATAAATCAAAGGCTGATAAACAGTGACCTGTGTTGCCACATGTTCATCTTCCTAAAGTGTGAAGGTGACTTGTATGGGCATCATGGGGGCTTTACATAGGAAATTAGCATTCTGTAGATGATAATCATAGCAAATGTTAATTTACATGATAAGCTGCTTTTTCAGATAAAATTAACTGATCCTGGGTATTGAATTGCATATGCCGTTTTGTCACTTTGAAAAGAAAATGAGATTCACCATATGTTTTGACTGTTACTTTTTACTCTCTTTCAAAGTTGAAGGTCTTGGTTTGTTTTCATTAAAACCAGAATCTTTGATGAAAATGGCCAGGTCCAGGAAAAGTACAGAATATCAAGCTAAGGAAAAAGCTAAATCCCAAACCTCAACAATCCCCCAAAACCCACATGTGCACAGTCTGATTGAAATAAATGTGCTTTGGGAGTGTAAGTCAAAATATGTAAGAAATGTTACACAAAATGATATTGAGAGATTCTTTGCTTTAGGGGGAAAGGCTGCTTGCCAGGGTGTCAGGGAAACATGAAATTAACTGCTTTAGGACATGCCCTTTGCCTGTGAAGTCCGGGCAGTTTGTGACTCTGGAGTCCATCATACATTGTAGAGGAGAGACAGTAGGACAGTAGAGGATTTATTTATTTTTTTACTATAAAGCAAGAGTCTGTCTTGAGACTTTGGTGAACATGAATGATTAACTGTCTTTTGTGTCCAGAATCCTTTTTTCTTCCCTCCTTTCTTTCTATTTGCCAACCAATGTGTTATCAGATATTCCAGGGGTTGTTGAAAGTACCTGAAAAGTTAAAGATTAAACAATTTTTTTTAAAATCCTATGGTTCTTGAAGCAATGCAACCTATCCATTGCATTTCTGTCTGTAGAATAAAGTCTCTCTTTTGACATATTCAGATGTCACAGAACTGCAAAACCCCCTCATTTGTGCCTGTGGTTTGATGAATGTTTCTGTGTTTTACTTCTTGAAGGTATGGGTACTTGTATGGATGCTTTGAAATCCCCACACTTTGTACTGAAATTTAATCAAAGGATAGGCAAAACTGCACTATGTAATGGAGTACCCAGTTCTAGTTCTGAGATGCCCTCGTCAGTCTTATGATGATGTTTGATAGGCTGGTGGTCAGTTCTTCAAGGATCTCCATCTCTGAGGGCATTCTTGAAATCCAAGAGACTCTGAATCTTTGCATGTAGACAGATAATCTGTATTTTCCTCGTCGCAGGAAAGCATACAGCAGACATGGCTATCAGCTTCTTGATCTTATGAATGAAAATAGCACTCTCTTCTGTCGAATGTCAAATTTTACCCCAAAACAGATGGCGTACAGAAGATGTGGATGTTCTTAGTGTGTTAGAGGAAGCCAGATATTCTTCCAGAAACCAGAAAGTCTTAGCCTAAAGCCATATCATAAAGGATATGTGAGAGGATATATGTACAGTTCAAGCTGCTTGCTTTTGACACCTCTTCCACAGCTACTATTTTTGTAAAACAAAACAACAAAAACCAGTATAAAATAAGAAAGAACTAAAGCAATGCTTGTGCACTAGACAGGTAGAAACTTCCCTAATCCCAGTACTCACTGCAAGTGCACCCACATACTTTTAAAATAGAACATGCAACAAGTGTATGGATATCAGTACCCTGAATCTGATAGCCATTGATGAGAAGTAATGACTTAATGTGAGTTTTCACTGGCAGAAAACATATGCATCCCTTTACGCCTTCCATTATGGGGCCACAGCGCTGATGGATAAGGGAAGAGACACTGATGTCATCTGCCTGGACTTTTGCAAGGCATTTGACACTGTCCTGCACAACATCCTTGACTCTGAGTTAAAGAGGCATAGATTTGATGGATGGACCTCTCAGTGCATAAGGAATGGGCTGGATGGTTGTGCTCAAAGAGTTGTGGTCAATGGCTATATGTTCAGGTGGAAATCAGTGACGAGTAGTTGTTCTCAGAAGTCAGTACTGGAACTGATCCTTTTCAACATCTTTCTTGGCAACATGGACAGTGGGATCGAGTGCACCCTCAGGACGTTTGCTGACAACACCAAGCGGTGTGGTGTGGTTGACACACTGGAGGGAAGGGATGCCATCCTGAGGGACCTTGACATGCTTGAGAGGTGGGCCATTGCCAACCTTATGAAGTTCAACAGGGCCAAGTACAGCGTCCTGCACCTGGGCTGGGGCAATCCCAAGCACAACTATGGGTTAGGCAGAGAATGGACTGCAAGCAGCCCTGAGGAGAAGGACCTGGGGAGTTGGGTGACAAGAAACTGAACATGAGCCAGCGGTGTGTGCTTGCAGCCCAGAAAGCCAACCGTATCCTTGGTTGCATCAAAAGAAGTGTGATGAGCAGGTTGAAGGAGGTGATCCTGCCCCTCTGCTCTCATGAGACCCCACCTGCAGTACTGTGTTCAGCTCTGGGGCTTCCAACAGGAGAAGGACGTGGACTTGGAGTGAGGCTACAAAGGTGCTCAGAGGGCTGGAACAGCTCTCCTGTGAAGGCAGGCCGAGAGAGTTGTTCAACCTGGAGAAGAGAAGGCTCCAGGAAGACCTAATAACTGTTTCCCAATACCTAAAGATGGCTTACAAGAAAAATGGAGAAGGGTGTTTTACAAGGGCCTGTAGTGACAGGACAAGGGGGAATGGCTTTCAAGTGGCAGAGGGGAGATTTAGATTGGATATTAGGAAAAAATTCTTCACTATGAGGGTGGTGAGACACTGGCACAGGTTGTGCTGAGAAGCTGTGGCTGCCCCATTCCTGGCAGTGTTCAAGGCCAGGTTGCAGGGGACTTTGAGCAACCTGGTGTAGCGGAAGGTGCGCCTGCCCATGACAGGGGCAGGGTTGGAACTAGATGAGCTTTAAGGTGCCTTCCAAACCAAACCATTCTATGATTCTGTACTAAAGGGCTACCTAAAACACTCTATGTCTAGGGAGCTAACTGATGAACTGCTTCCTGACTAGAGTTTTGTGGAACAGCAGTTCAGAGAAAATCTGCAGGCATATTTAATTGTAATGAATAGGGAAAGCATCCAGTTTCATTGAGGTGTGATGTATTTGATATGATCTCAGATTTGCAGTGTTCCCGATGTTGCTTGGATCTTCTGCAGGAGCATCCAAGAACTTTGTCCCATGCCTTTCTCCAGGAAAAGAATGTAACTGGGCAGCCCCAGATTTGGTGGGATGCTTCGAACTTGGGGTCAGAAAGCAATTCTTATTACAAGCGGGTAGTTTTCCGTATCAGAGAAATGAGGTGAAAATGGTATATTAATGCAAGGATCCTCTTTATAGCCTGTATAGAGGTTCACAGTTTTAAGTGCTTGGCTATGCACATGGTGCGGTAAGAGTTGAACTTTCAGAGGCATCAATTTCTCCAACATTTAAACAACAGCATCAGTTCCAGGATTCACCTGAGGTGAATGGAAAGTGTTGGTCAGGGGCTGCTTGCTGGACCATCTGGGATTATGTTAGATGAAGTGAAAGGATAGTCTGAAACTCTTGAGCAGCAAAAATGAGTGTTTTCTTGAAATGAGATTTTAATGTTATGTTCAGGTATGTTTTAATTTTTGGATTTCTTGCCCTCACTCAGAATATAAAATCACTACATAACATGGAGGCCTATTGACTTTTCACAGAACCGCGTACTGTTGGAGGGGTTAATCCAAGAATTGTTCCTCATTTTTAGGCATTTTTAACATGTTTGTTAGTGAAGTTTCACATACCCCTTTTTCACTACTCTCCATGCAGAGAGGACTTGGAAATGAGCTTAACAAAAGGAAAAAGAGCAGTGCTTTGAAAGAGGAGACTGTGCATAAGGTGGTTATTTTTAGAAAACAGAACAACTATGGCCTCTGAAGGAAATAGAAAACAAATATTTATACAAAAGTGCATGAGGTAAAGAAAGAATTTAAGACACTATAAGCAGGACTCCATTCTTTGATCACAGCCGTAATGGTTGTTTTTTATCATTGATAAACAGTGTGTGAAAATTGCTTTTGATTGCATCTGCTGTTGGTAGTATGCTTGACATCACCTGCAATGTTTTTGGGCTCAGAAAGACACCAAAGAGGCCATGCAGATTTCTTTTGGTATTAAAAGCAAAAATAGGAGCCCATGTGTGCAGTGAGGTAGACCACTCTGTGCTACATTAGCAGATTGAATTACAGGTTCATCACCTTTGTAAGAAGCCTGAAATACTAAACTATGGGTTGGCTTTGAGGGTAAGAATTGACAAACGCAAAGTGTGCATCGATGACAAGAAGAACCTCTTCCTAGCTCAAAGAATTTTGGACAGTGTTCTCTGAAGCTGTGCTGAATTTGCTTTAAAAATAGTAATAAATCTTACTGCTTAGGTCGAATGTTACATCTGTTGTGCATTTCTATGGGAGGAATAATATTTCTTAAAAAAATGTAACATGCCACCTACCAAGGATCCTGATCTCATTTTACAGCCTCTCTTCATGCAGCCATAAAACTGACTTGCAAGAACACCGCAGAATTCATTTTAAACAAATGTGTGTGTTAACAATCCAATATGTGCATTTGTGTAGCAGTGTCTGTTTGTTAATCTCAGATTTGTGAAGGTAACTGTTCACATGCACACTTTGCCTGCAATAGAACACAACTGTTGTTTAATGGAGATGATATCATTACAGATCGGCCAAATACAATTCTTAAGTTATCAAACTAGTGAAGACAGCGCTTCTGCACCAGAGCTTAGGCCAGTCTTCTGTACGTGGGAATCCTGCTGAAAGTGCAAGACCAGTATTTGTATCAGTGGAGTATTTTCCTGACAGTGAGTTGCTGAAGCAGCCTGTTTGCTAACAGGCACAACTTCCTTGGGTGAGGCACTGGAACAGGTTGCCCGAGGAAGCTGTGAATGCTCCCTTCCTGGAAGGGTTCAAAGCCAGGCTGGATGGGGCCTCGAGCAGCCTGGTCTAATGGAAGGTGTCCCTGCCTATAGCAGGGCACTGGAACTGGATGATCTTAAGGTCCCTTCCACCCAAACCATTTTATGATTCTTAATTGTACTGATTGATAATGCTTACCCTTTTCTGTGTGGGGCACTTCTGTGCCACAGTGTCTCCAAGAGCAGTGGTTAGTGGCCTATTATAACTGGGGAGGTTGAGTTAGTATAGTTTGCCCAAAGCAGTAGCAGTGTGTTGCAGCTGGCATGAGAAATTAAAATCCTGTCTCTGTAGAAGTGTCTGGGAGTTTTGCCATTCATTTTAACGGAGCCAGGATTTTGCCCAAGAAATTTGCTAGGTCCTAATGTTTGGATCACTGCTAATACCTTTCCGAAAAGCTCTGTCAGAATGTAATTTATGAAAATGCTTAGTAACAGTGGGTTCCCCTATTGAGCTGCAATTCTAATCTGTCTAGATGTGACATTCTTTAGTTGTATCTTTTGTGTGTTGCTTGGTATGATGAGCTGTCACGTAGAAAAATGGTTCTCGCCTAGCTGATGAATGACATCCTGACTGTTAATTTCTCTTGAGACTTTGAAGTGAACCCGTTGACGTGGGAGCAGAACTCTAGGTGACCTGTGGTATCATCTGCACCATGTATCACGAGTGTTGTGAAGCTTGTAGCCTGTCTGCAGGTATTAACAAACATGCTGGTTTGGTTGTGAAACTGTATGTTGTGATTGTAAGTGTTCAAGGCCAGGTTGGATGGGGCTTTGAGCCACCTGGTCTAGTGGAAGGTGTCCTTGCCCGTGGCAGGGGTTGGAACTGGATGAGCTTTAAGGTTCCTTCCAAACAAAACCATTCTGTGATTCTGTGATTGCCACTTTTAATGGGTTCTATAAGAGTATTTTTTACCAAAGTAAATATATGGCTCCTATGCCACCTCCTGCCCTCTGACAGAACATTGATCTTTTACCTAGAATCACATTCTTAAGCTGAATTCTATCTCCAGATCTCTTAAAATGGTCATTTCTCTTGGTTGGTCCCCAGCAAAGGTGAAAGGTAATCAGTGTTTGCTTCCTCTTATTATCAGAGATGTTAAATGAATAATTTAAATACTGTATTTGCCTGTTTGACTAAGTTACTGGGACTTCACCAATCTCATGCAGTATCCTACTGAATTTATGGGTTTTCTGGCAAACTCAAGCTACATGGATTTGTGTGCCCATCAGGAATACTCTCCATAGTCATCTTAATGAGATTCAGAGTAAAAGAGAAAGAGAGAAAGAGTCTGGAAAGGTCATATCAGCATATAAATAATGGATGTTTTCCTTTTTTATTAAAGATATTGGCCTTCTGTCTCTCAGCACCTTGTAGAGCAGATCATGCAGTGTCTGTATGGAGAAAGCATAACCTGTGTCTCCTTTTCCTCCTGCAATGAGTATCTTTCTGGAGGATGCAGGGGGTTAAACAAAACTGCAACAAGAGAAATAGGAGAGCACCAAAAGCATCTGAACGTGCACTGAACAGAACTAGCTATCACCATCCATTTCTATGTATAGACCACTCAGAAATGTGTCGACATCAAGTGAGATTAAACAGATGCAAGGAGTCTAGTTTTCCTTGGTACAACAAGGTTCATAGTTGTTGAATTCTGCCAAACAAGAATCAACTCAGGGTAAACAGCATGATTAGCTCCATTTGTATTATTGTTTTGAAGAAAGACTGACAGGATCTGTCTGCATCATTGTAGAGATAAAACACACCACCACCAGCAACATGGCCGAGTCTCCCAAGCATTGTTTTCACTGGAAGAGCAAGCATGGAAATTCTCAAAGGCAGAGTTAGTACTCCTGGTGCTCAGTTACACAATATTTATCCTTTTTGTACTGTTAATCGAAAGGTTCACTGATCTCATGAAGATAAGGTAAGTAGGTTGCTAATACTTTCCCACTGTGCTCCTCTGGTAAGCATGGCTGATTTCAGAACCCAGGGCCGTCTGAGCCACTAGGTTGGAGGGTCTGAAGGGCTTTTCCTGACTGCCAAAGGTTCTTCTGTGAAGAAGGGAGAATTCTGCAGTCTCAGATTGCCTCAGTTCTTTCTGTTGATTCTTCCTAGCTGCTGCAAAGGCATATTTGATTGTTTAATGGGATTTGCTATGACTTAGTGATTGATATTCTTCTAATAAAACACACATACTGAAAAACCGCTGCCACTGTGTGGCTGAAGTAGCGGCTGTTTGTGGTTGCAAATCATTCCAGGCTGCCTGTGACACAAGGAAGGATGGGGGAGAGTGCTTATGTTCATCTTTGTCTGTTACGATCAGGCTTTGTTAGCCTCCTCTTTGCTGTCTGCTTTAGGATGCAGTGGTCTTCCAAGGCATCAGGATATTACCTTCGATCTTCAGCTTCTGCGTTTTGTGAAAAAGGATTCTCACTTAATCATGATTCTGGATTTCTGTGTCTTCCACTCACATCTTCAGGGCTGTGATCTGCTGAATTAAGAACAACTATGGAGTAATCCAATTTTTTCTGTCAATACGTATTACTACAAAGCACGGATTATTAATCATGAGATTTTCTTACTACTGTTTCTTTCTTTAGATACAGTACTGTGTAAAATGTTTTCAAATAGATTTTGAGCAAGTTTTTCAGTATTTCAGGGCCCAAATTCTGATTGAATGGAATTCTGTCACTATAGAGGTTGGGGAAGATGCAGGAAATGTGGCAAACAAATCAAAGGTTAACTATAAGAAGAAAAAGATATCATTGCTTTGTTTATAAACTGTAAATACTCAGTTTTATAACTTCATGTTCTTGCTTTGTTCCTGATTTTAGGGTAGGGGGGAAGATTTAATTGTCTTTTACTTTTCATTTGGGTACAGAGTTGTACTTGACTGTTAACTCCAGATTTTACTTTGTGACAGTACTGCTGCAGGAAAAAAAGCACTGGCTACTTAATGCCAAAGAACATATACCAGTTTGTTTTGTTGCCATCTTTGTGGCTTCCATCCAAGGTCACTTCTACTACAGAGCACCTGAATCCAAGACTCATTTTGCTGCAGGAGGTTGCCTAACAGGACACTAACAGTTCATGTGTAATGAATTTCCAAAGCAGTATTAAAGCAGTGGGAAGCATTGCTTCCTTTCCTGAATGCTTTCTGCTTCACCATATAGTTTTATACAATAGTATTTTTTTTTACTGTTTTTCATAATATCCCCACTTTGGTTGAAGAAAAATAGGGGGGAAAAGATGACCAACTGTGGGTATGATTAAAGACACACAGTGTGTATTACTAATGAGGACATAAGGGAAAAAATAAGCACACCATCTGGTTTTAGGTACCTAATTTAAGTTAGGAGGCTTATCTTGTTAGGCTTTTGTAGGAGAGTGTGGGATAGGCAGAGTTGTGCTCCTAAGCCATCAGATGCTCTAAATCACCCCCTGGCAAAGCCTGCTTCCTTCTTTTCTTGCAGAGCTGGCACAGGGAGATGAACCATCCAGGTTGGGTGGGTAATTCAGCTAATGTGAGTACACCCACCTGGTGGATTTGTTTGGAGGGGAAGGAGAAGCACTCAGGAAGATTATAACACTCAGTAATCAGAGAATAAAAGTCTCTGTTTCTTGTTTGCTGATTGTGTGCAAGTGTATAGTTGGTTTTGCTGATGCTTGTGCAAGAGAGAGATTCTGAAACGTGAGTAATTTGATGTATAGGCTTTGTCTTGTTACAGTAAATTACAGCCTTTCCTTGCCCAGGAGATGAGTTATCTCTCTTCCTGTTTTAGAGTGTTATGTTGCCTTGATTGCACCATGTATTGTGAAAATTTTGGCCCTTTTTATTTTTGTCTTTTCCTGTAGATGCTCTAACACAGGTAAATGGTGCTACAGCATTCAGGAAACTTGTCAGACTGCATTCAGGTCAGCAGTTCATCAGTGAGTGCTATGAAAGATAATCTATGAATGTCAAAGTTGCAGGACCTTGAAAAAAGGCAGTCAGCAGGAACAGCTTGAAAATCTGCTGAACAGAAACACCTAAAGGTAGGTAAGGTAGTGATTATGAATGATTGAATGTGCCAAGCCTCTGGCTGTGTGTCCAGATTCTGGGCTTTGTGGTGACCATTAGCGTACCCTTTAGGATTAGGGGGAAACCCTAAAGAAGGGAAACATACAACCTGTGGTTGGGAGTATGTTACAGAGCTAGATTTTCTATCAATTTCTGTTATTATCCCTGTTTGAGAACTTAGAATCACTAAATAGTTCAAGTTAGAAAGGAGCTTCAGAGGTTTCTAGTCAACCTGCTGCCCAAAGCAGGGTCAGCTTGGAGATAGAGAATATTGCTTGGGATTTTATTGAGTCAGTCTTGCTGCTCTTCCTGCAGAATGGGCAGGGGGAATTGAGGGTTGGCAGTGGTGAAATGGCTTGGCTGGGCTGTGTGAGCAGAGATGATTAGCAGGGCAGGTGTTTGACTTGCTCAAAATGTGATAATTGCAATAATCTTGAATGAAGTGGCTCTGCTTCAGACAGTTGGAGGTAATTAGACTTTGCATTTGAAAGGACATGATCAGAAAATGCAATAAGCATTAGGCATGAGTCTCACCACCATGCAATTTCTAGCTCTGGAAACTACGGCTTGAAGTAGCATTAGCTTCAATTGCTAGGGTATGTCACTTCCTCAGAGCAGTTCAGAAGTTGAAACATGAACTATAAAGTTGTGTGGGAGGGGAAGGTATGAAAGGTATAAATTCTATTGCATGAACTATAGATGTGTAGGAGAGGGAGATATAAAGGGAGAACCTACATGAGAAATCAATGTCTGCTTGGATTGCAGTGTCAGCAGGTGTCTGGTAGGTTCTGCTTGCTGAAGGAAGCAGGTGGCTTATTATTCATAAGAGAAGAAGGAGCATCTCGCTGACAAAGGATCTAAGAATGGGAGAGCCAGATGAATGGAGGGATCTATGGAGGTTTCAAGGAGATGGGTTGTGACCCCCATGTTCTTAACCTTTTCCAAGATGACAAAGCATATTGCTGAAGGAGGAAAGGCTGAACAGGGAAATACTGTCTTTTAAAGGTTGAGAAAGGCACCTGCAGTCATTTACTTTGTGTTACTGCAGGGGAAAGTAGAGGCACATCCCTACCCTGCAACTATTTGCTCAGCCCTAGTACAGAGATGCACATCCAGCACACCTGTGCCATCCAGTCTCAAGCTTTGCTGCCAAATTTCAGCTTCTTTGCAATGATTCACTGATCGGAGGTGCAGATGTGTTGCCTGTTCATGGGTGCCTTGGAAAGCCAGATGGGGAGACCAGCCTGTATGAAGCTCTAGATAAAAATGTGGCAGTGAAGAAGAGGGGGCATGCAGATATACGCAAGCTTAGAGAGAAGACAGTTACTAATACAGTTACGAAGCTCATGCTTTCTCCTTCATAGCAATTTAGAACACATTTGTAACTCTTTCCTGTATTTCTACTCTCATTTGCAGGGGAAATGTTTTTCCTCTGGTACCAAGCTCAGGTCACCGCCACAGAGCCAAAGCTTGCCATGTTCAGGTACAGCTCTGCCATGAAACACCCAGGCTTAGCAGTTCCTTCAGAGCCCCCTTCGTCCAGCTTCATCTGCAGCTTCTTCTCCAGAGGACACTGCTGTGCCAGTGTTCAGTTCATCCTGTCAGCTATGTGGCAGGGAGGGAGGATGGCCCAGCAAATCGGGGGGACATTGTGAAAGGCGCTCTGGCTTCTCCTCCTGCTTCTGCTTGGGCAGGCTCCTTCAGCTGAGCAACAGTCACAGGTTTCTTCTTGGTTCGTGCTTGGTCTTGAAAAAGATTGGCTGCTCTATAATCTTTCTGTCTGTAATCTCTCTCTGTCATTTCTCACATACTGTTTCTTTGCGGCCCACTGGAACCCAGAGATTTTCACCCTTGCAGATATCTGAATATCTTCAATAAGGGCTACCTTTCCTATTTCCTTGCAGAGAGCTGCTATTGCTGAAATAACTGCCTCCTAATCTGAACACAGCGGGGAGTTCTCAGGAAGATCATACTTCTGAAAATGGCTGTGCTACACCAAACCAAGGAGCACCTCAGCTCATTAGCTGAGAGTTGCAAAACCTGAGTCCTTAAAACCCTGACTGAACTAATACAGCTGAACTTCTGTACGCTCTTGATTACAATACTTGATTGCCTAAACTGCTTACAGTAGCTAAAAATATCTGATATATTCCAACTATCAGTGACACATGCAGCACATAATACTGGATGCCACCCACTGGCTTGAAATGTTTTTTCACCATGTGCCTGACTTGCTGCAGGAGCCAGAAGGCAGGAAGAGAGACAGTTGGGGTGACATTGAAAGAGGCTCCCTTATTACTTACCTAACTTGGATCAGTTTGTGGTTCAGAGTTTTGTAGTACTAAAAGCTCTTTGCAAAGTGTGATTATTTAAATTGGTGCAGTCTCTCTGATGACGTTGGAGAGCTGCTTCTAGTCCAGCATTTCTCAGGAAAGCTGATAGCAAAACCCATTCCTATAGGTTTTACATACTTCTGACACTGTGGTTCAGTCTACTGCAACCTTTGGGTCCATGAGAAGATCATGTTGGCCTCAGCTGTACCATCCTATGGGTGACTAACGCTTAAAAATCTAACATTTTGAGAATAAAGATAGATCTGTTTTTCACTTTGACATGTTCGTGGGTTCCTTCTGACAGAGTATGCATGCCAGTCAGACTCAAGGAAGAAGAGACCTCAACACCCACCATCACCTTGATTCCCTAGGCCAGCTGAGGATCCAAGGAAGGAGTGTTTGAGAGAAGATCCTGTATCTCTACATACATTTTCTGATGCTGTTACCTCTACCAAGCACCCCTTTTGGCAGTTTTCTGAAAAGCCCTTGTTAGCAGGATACCTTTTCTTCCTCTTTCTACCTTTGTCTTGCATTTGGCTCCGTTTCTGTTTAATTCCGGGAATGGCAGAATGCCTTTGTTCAGTGTGACAATCCTTGGTTATAAGAGTCACAAAGCTGATGCACAAGAGCTTTACTTCTGTGCCTGTTGTTCCCTTCACTTGCAGGAAGGATGTGAAGTTTCATCTACAACAATCTTACTTTTAGCACAAGGGCTTGTTCTCAGGATTATTGTTAGCATGGGACATTTTAACATTATATATTAGAATTCATATGATTCTAGAAGTCTCTGCTTCATTTCTCCCACATGTTCAAATAATGGCTGTACAAAGGAGACCACTCATCTAGCCTGTGCCAAGCAAGAACTCATTTCTGCAATTGATGTACCATCACCCAGTCTTTGCCTGCAGGACTATGTTCTGCACAGGAAGAGTCAACTGTAGAGGGAAATCTCCAGAAGTGGAGTACAACCATTTATAAACCTCTTGCAACAAAAATCAAGTGTTTGCCATTACAAGTCATGCCTGGGGACTTCCATCATGTGTGATTTTTCATCCCATGATCTTCAAGAATGACGTACATGTAACTTTTAAATCTTCTAATACTGTGAATGTTAGGAAGATTAGGTCAGGCAGAGCTCAGCTAGCCATCAAGATGATTTTCATGCTTTGTCACCAACTATTTGTTATTTAGCCCAGAAGGCTAAATTTGTGGTTAGGTTTGATTGCGCAAGGTGACAGGCACAGGCTTAGCTTCCCTCTTCTTTGCAGTATTTGAAGCTTAATTGGTGGTTGCAGAAAGAGTCCAGATATCTTCAGAGACCAAAACCTTTAAATCCAGGTGAGAAATACTTCTGTCAGACCAACGTATTGTGCCAAGTAGAAGAGAGCTTCATTAAAGCAGAGCCATGTCTGTTAAGTCCCTGTTCTGAAATACTAGTTTTCTGACCTGATTAGTTATATGGGGGTTTTAGAGGGAGACATGAAGCACCCCCAATTGCTCTGTGAACTATCTCAGCATACCACTCCTTTTCCAGAGATACACATCTCCTAGTTTCCCTGGTCTCTGTTGTGACTAGATAGATCCCAGGGAAAATATTGTATGCACTTTTTATTCTCTGCAAAGCAGGAAAATGCCAGTTTTACATTAGCAAAGGAATGAGAGTTTGATAGAGCCCTCTGTCTGCTCCACTGTGATATGTTAGGCAGTAAATTTACTAATGGCTTCTGTTACCCACCATATGACTGTGTGGCAAATATTATGGTTTGGGAGCGCAAGTCTAGGTAATATGTGTCTGTGATTTAAAGAGGCAACAGATTAGCTCTGGCAGTGTGTTTGTAATGGTTTAACCCCAGCCGACAGCTAAGCCCCACAGAGATGCTCTTTCACACTCAGTGATGGGGGAGAGAATCAGAAGAATAAAAGTGAGAAGATTCATGGCTTGAGATAAAGCGAGTTTAATAAGTAAAGTAAAAGCCACATGTGCAAGCAAAGCAAAATTCATTCACCACTTCGCATTGGCAGGCAGGTGTTCAGCCATCTTTGGGGAAAGCATGCCGTCAAGCTTTCCTTGAAGCTTTACATGACATGTAACGGAAGACAAACACCATTACTCCAAATGTGTCCCCCTCCCCTTCTTCCCCCAGCTTTACGTGCTGAGCATGATGCCATATGGTCTGGTGTATCCCTGTGGTTAGCTGGGGATAGCCTGTCCTGGCTGTGTCCCTTCCCAACCCCTTGTGCACCCCCTGTCTGCTTGCTGGTAGGGTGGGGTGAGAGGCAGAAAAGGCAAGTCTGTAAGCACTGCTCAGCAGTAACTAAAGCATCCCTGGATTATCAACCCTGTTTTCAGCATAAATCCAAAACATAACCCCATGTGAGCTACTGTGAAGAAAAGTAATTCTACCCCAGCCGAAACCAGCACAGCATTTCATCCTAATGAACAAGAGCAAGGCCTGACCTACCTGACCTAGTTGGCCTTGCTTTGAGCAGAACACTGGACTAGATGACCTGCAGAGGTCCCTTTTGGTCTAAATTATTCTATGATTCTAATACAGCTGCCTGAGCACATAGCCAGGGTCAAGGGCTCTTTATACAACTGGTGCTGGATCCATTGCTGCTGCAGCTGCTCTTGGACAGACATTTGTCTCCAAGTGCTGTCTTCATTTCTTGTAATGAGTGTGGAGGCACTCAATAGATACAGTTTCTGGGACTGTGGTGTGGGCAATTGTGCAGTTTGAACACTCCAGCACATGGTAATTTGAACATAGAATCATAGAATGTTTAGGGTTGGAAAGGACCTTGCCTCTGCCTCCCTCAGTTCTCTCCCTTCCACCATAGAGGTGGTCATATTAATACCTTTCTGTAGTATCTGTAAAATCCCTGCATCCAGAGAGAGCCCCTTTGGGTAGGTCTGGTGCTTTGTGAAAGGCTCAAAGTTCTCCAGATGTGAAAACATAGAATCACTGAATCGTAGAATAGTTAGGGTTGGAAAGGACCTTAAGATCATCAAGTTCCAACCCCCCTGCCATGGGCAGGGACACTTCACACTAAACCATGCCTCCCAGGGCTTTGTCCAACCTGGCGTTGAACGCCACCAGGGATGGAGCATTCACAGCATAAGGCCGCCTGCCATCCCACCTGGTGATCCATTGCTTTTCATGGTGAGTGGGTCATTCTCTCTGTTCCTCACAGGGTTGCTGATTGCACAAGCCAGCACCAATTTATTCTATGGGCAGTCCTGCATCTCTACTGGAATGCATGCCCCTTTCCACTGCTCCCAAACATGATAAATCACACGACTTTAACGTTTATCTTCTACAAATTGTCTTTTTCAGTGCTGTGCCATGAAACCTCCCCATAAACAGGTGGGAACTGAAAGAACTGGAGCTCCTCTGAGTTAGACATAAACCAAGTTTGAGCCCAAGTAGTGACATTTATAGAGGCAGGTGGCTTGTTGAATAGTATGCTCAACTGCAAGTCATGATGCTAAATGTCAGTCCAGGAATGCTGTAAATCGTATCTAAAAAGCGTTCAGATTGTTTTATGTTTCAATACACTGGCCCCAAACTCCACACATAAGAAAAGAATGAACAGTGTGGGTGGCATAACCATTACTTTTTTACATCCCAAACATACGCTTTTAGAGATCAGGACCTCACAAATTTTCCCTCAATGCTTGTCAGCATTGCTTTAGTTTCCACCCAGGGGCTTTGAACTCTGCTGGCCCTTCTCCAGAGCTATGATCTTGTTTTATGATCAGCTCTGGGGGACTAGTAAAAATGCTCCTGAGAAAAAAAGCACAGCTTCTATCGGTGAAAGAGAACTTCACAGGTAAGGCTAAGACTTGTTCCCATTTTAAATGGGCGTTCCTTTACTAACCACCTGCTCCTTTGTACTCCCATCCATACCTCAAGCTCTGGCTATCCTACAGCTTGGTCCTTTTGCAATCTCTGCTTGTCTCGTACTCATTTCCTCTACAAGTTTCCCACCTGGCACTGAAAATCCCGCTCACCTCCTCAGCAGGATCTGTGGGGCTATTCACTTCTGCTGTGGCCATTCTGACCTGTGGATGAGGCTTGGCAAAGCCTGGGACTGGAGCTGCTGGAGACAGGCTGCTGCAGGGCTTGCATGTGTGGGAGTTCTCAGGGAAATGGGTTTGAATTCACTTTGATTTCATGTGACTTTCTTGGTTTGCCACATTTCTACCTTTGTTGTTTTGTTGGTTGTTTGGGTGTTTTTAGCCTCCCTGGCATTGCCCATGAGTCAAAGCCTTTTGATTAGTGTTTTCTGTAGGTCCTCCGCGATGGCTCCAAAGATATCTCCTACAGTGCGACTTCTGCTTTCTTCTGTTCAGGCCCTTGTCACTATTCTCATAACAGGATCCACAAGCACTGTGATTCTCAGAAGTCATGTGAGGAGCTGGAATGGCAAGATCCCACGTATCTGCCAACATGAGCTGATTTAGTGCTTCAGATTGGGATGTGAGTGCCAGCCTGTGAACATCTGCTGCCCGTGTGGACTCTGTTGATGCTTAGGCAACACGTGATGGGGATGGTGTGACCGGTCCATCTTCCTCAGCCACTGCATCCTGCAGGGCTCACCGACAGCTGATTACTCTCCTCCTAGCCAAATGCAGCTTGGACTGGGGAGCCTTCTGTTTGCTTCTTTGGCCTTCCCTTACTGAAACTTAACAAATGTCACTTATTTGTGATGTCTCTGATGACTGAAAAGTGGGGGGAAATTTGGGGTTGTTTGCACAACCCTAAGCAGACTCCTGAAATCTTTTTTTCCTCCTTTTGCTGAAAGCAGATTTCACTTTGATAAGTCTAACCTTTAACTGTAGCAGACCCACCACAGGGATGAATGTCACCTTTATAGGGGAAGGAAGATTACAGGAAGAATTATGTAGTGCTGCAGCTTTTCAGGGTAGTAAATTTAAGGTACCCGATGTACACCATTGTAAGTCTTCAAAATGATCTAAAATCACCTCTGAAGCCCAAACTTTGCTTACTTTTCAAGTGCAAAGACCAACCTTTTGTGAAATCTTCATATTAAACAGCTGCAATTTGGCAGAAATATAGGGAGGAGGGAAGGAAATGGTCTGGAAAGATGATCATGATTTAAGAAGCTGTGCTCAAACAAAGCAGCCTCATTCATTTATTTCTATTTATGTAGCCTGTCTTTCAGAGAGCATTTTTGGCTATCAAAACACATTCATTTAGATGTTTATTTTATGTGACTAAGACCTTGTCAGTCAGTTCCTGGCTTGTAACTGCTTGATTCTGCAACCTTAATATTCTCTTAACACTGGTTTGTATATAATTTCCTGTATTTGGTCTTAGGGAGCAAATGGAAAAAACCCAGCTTTCTCACCATATGGAACCATATGGACCCGCACAGGGGTCACCAAGATGGCTGAGCTGTTTATACTGAGATTTAGCAGAAACCTGCTTGAGTTAAGAGTGTGCAGTGAGAGCACTGAAGAGCTATTTGCTCTGTCAGGGTGGTCTGCAGTCCATGGCTGTCAGTGGCTGCAGCGAGTAGCCAGCATCTAGTCTGTAAGAGTTGTGTTAGACATCAAAATGAATGCACGTTAAAGGTGGAATGCTCTATTTGAATGCCAGTGGGTGAGCTGTGGGTTTACTGTGAACCACTGGGCTGCAGGGATTGGTCTGTGAGCCACCTTCTTTGCTTGGGAGTTCTTCAGATTGTGGAAGAACTTGGGCTTTGATTTGAGTTGCTGCGGAAGAGTGCATCCATAGGCATCACTCCTGTCTCAGCTCCTGTCTCTCACCCTGTGCTTGTGAAGGGGGTCACTTCCTTCCACCTGCACAATCTGGGTGTTGCCACCCAGAGCGAGGTGCCTGAGAAGAGGTTGGTCTTTGGCCCTGCTTTAAATCAGTGGTGGGCTGCTGGTCATTTTAACTCCAGAGGCCCCATCCACCCTAAATATTTCTGTTTCTGTGTTGTCTAAAGATTGCACGTGCACCAAGAAAAGCATGTCTCTCTTCAGTATTCTATGTATTTCCTTAGGGGTAAGCAGCCAAAATGGATGTAGCCCTGCCCAAGCAAAGACAATAGTAGGTATTTTTTGGCAGTGCTAACTAGGACACTGCTGTTTATAAAAAACAAAACAAGAAACCTCCAAACAAGCCAACCCTAACTTAGGGCAGTTTTCACATTCTTCCCTTATGGCCTTCTTTAAAGGTTGCTGCTTGCCCATATTGCCCAGGCACTATCTCCGTGTCCCTCTGAACTTAGGCAGCTCCTGTTCACTGAAGCGTGCAGAGCAAACACAACGTGGTGGTGTAGCAGAACACTTGCAGCATTGATTGTCTCCTTGTAAATGATTTCATAAACATCCACTGTGGGTTTGCTGCATGCCTTGTGTGAGTGCAGAGATCTCCCGTTGTGACAGAGCATGCCACTGCAAGCACACGTGGGTGACTCGGGGCCTGGTGCGCAGTCAACAGCTGAGTGTGAACTGCTGGTTTTGGGCATGTCTCTCTTGGATCCTGGACAGATTTCCAAGGCAGCAGCACATGCACTTCTGGGATACAGCATACTGCTTCCTTTCAGTGTTTTGAAGTCTTGCTTCAAAGCTTCAAGAGCTTCTAAATAAGGCTGTTGGAGTCTTTCTTAATACTGGTGAAACACTGTGGTTTTCCCTAACTTCATCCTCAAAACGGCTGGGCTATTTTTGCTGGAGCTGTCTGAAAATATTGAACCTGAGACAAGAACGTTAGAGGGAAATTTTCTGCCCGAGCACTGAATATTTGGCAGTTGCAAGCAACTGAAATCAGGGTCTTATAAAAGGGAGTACGAGGCAAATTTAACTGCTGTCATCTGTGCCTGGTGTCTGCCTATACTAACGTTTCTGGGTGGATACATGAGTAATATGTACAAGTTCATAATACATCCTTTCTCTTTAGGAACCAGCTTTATTCTGGTAAAACTCGTTAAAGTCTGTGGAATTACAAGATCATAAATCCAATATCACACTGGAAAAATCAGGCCCTGTAGATGTGCTCTGTGTGTGGTATCAATCTATTTGCAGTGTATATATAAATAAGATCTGTGGTGAAATGAGAAAAACAAGCCTCTTGTAGATCATCTCGGAATGAGCTCTATGTTGTGCTTAATATTTTCCAGAGACAAATGTGGTGACAGACTTATCAGAAACACTGGCTGAAATGAAGCTGTTGATCCAAACATCCTCATTGTCCTTTATCCTAAAGCCAAAGCAAAAATGAGATGTCCCAGTGGGTGTGGGCCATGGTAACATTACTTTTTATCATTATTATTATTATTGTATTCAGATGTCGGTTGTGTTTACAATTACAGTACTGGCAGACAGACTCTGTTAGAGCTGCCAAAACTGATCATCTAGCCCCAGATCTGATCATATTACTGAGAACACAGTCTGGGATTTTACAGGGGCCGGAGACAAATTGACTCTTTCTTCCTTGCTGGCTCATCTTGCCATGTCTATTTCACAGTGAGGCACAACATCTATTTTATTGAGCCTCCAACACTTGCTTTGGATCCTTCTGGGTGGCTGTCAGGCAGAGACCAAGCAAAGCTAGCGGCTTTGCATTGGAGGAGGGAACAAAACACAGGTATCCTTGCCGGTTCGGCTCATTTTCACTGTGTGTGAAAGATAAATAAGGGCTTGCTTTCCCATTTTGGCACTCTTTTGAAACAAAAGGAGTTGTGGAGGAGAAGTGCCTGACAAGACAATATGTGTCATTTCTCTGTGGTTAGGCTGATTATTTTCTGTCCCAGGAATAACAAGCCAACAGCACTTGCACGTTGTACATTGCATCCAAAGAATAAAGTGGACCAAGCAGCAAGGCTGGGTCAAAAGGTATCCTTCAGACGGGTCTAGCAGCCAGCATTTCAGTGAGTTTGCACTACACAGACTCTGTTCCCTAGATTTAACGGTTCACTGAGTGGAAATGAAGAAATGAGCAGGTTATCTCACTCTCTGGAGAGAGAGATATGCTCTTTGGAAAACAAGGTAGATATTCAGATTATATGCAAGCAGAGCCAAGGAAGCAGGAACCCAAAGGAAATGGCTGTGCCCAAAAGGATTGTTCTGAGGAAACAGCCTAGGGTAAACAGTGGAGCAAAACTGCTTGATCCTGACTCCAGCAGAAGAGCTTTTTTCTACCATAGGAATGATTTCTATAGACCAGAAGCCCTCACAAGAAAGTCATAAAGTACCATCACCAACCACCACCTCCAGCAATGAGGCATTCAGAGCTGGCCAGGAAGGGGTTGGTGTTCTGCTTACAGCCCATTACAGGTTTCTGAGCCCTTTAGGTTTGTGTGAGCTGAAGGGGGAGGTAGCTTTGAGGGCTCTTTCACTGAGTTATTTTCTTGTTTGTTTTCCCCAAATTCAAAAACCTCTTTTGGGAAGCTTGTAGAAAGTATGTTTAGTCCAACTCAGCTGGTGTTGATCTGACAGTTTGTTGTTGTGGACAATTCGGGCATATCTGTGTTAGACCTCAATCCAGAAAATTGCTGAAAATGAAGGAAATGGGGTTGGGCCTGCTGGCTTAGAGAAGCTCGGCTCAGAGGTGAGCCCTTTGCAAGAGAGGGCCATCTACTGAACGAACAGTGACAGCAGGAGACTCCATCCCTTGGACAGACCGCTCCATCAGATGGGTGAGTCCTCACAGTTGCTCTTCCTGTCTTCTTGGTCATAGACTCATAGCATGGTTTGGGTTGGGAAGCACCTTAGGATCATCTAGTTCCATCCCCCTGCCATAGGCAGGCATACCTCACACTAGGTCTTAACACTGGAAGCTACCCCATGTTTCTCTTTGAGGTGGTTTCTTCTAAGTTTCTCTGGATTTTCTAAGCATATATTTTGACTCTTTCTAATGGATGTAAGAATTGATTTGCACTGATTTACTGCGTAGTGTTTCATTGTGCTGTGATAGGCAATCCAAATAGGCCAAGTAAAAGCTGCTGCTCTGTGTGCGAGAGTGAAAACAGAAAGGTGCATATAGTGCTGTCAGCAAACTTTGTGGAGAGGAAACTTATTTCCCTTCATCCAAAGCAATAAGCGTTAACGTTTTGCTGAATGTAGCATCATCTTCCCTTTAACTCTTGTTTGTTGCTACTTAGCTGTTGTCACTTTGTTGGAATGAATAAGCAACTCTGAAGAGGAGCTGTTTGGTGCTTTGTGGTTTGGGTTTTTTTTTCCCTGTGGACAAATGCCTGTATAAAGGAGCAGTGAAGCTCAGCTTAGATGTTATTTTAAGCAGATCATTTTTGCTGCTTGACCTATATGACTGAGTTAAGGTCACAGGAAAGAGCATCTTTTTCCCCAGATTAGATGATGTGCTTCATGCTTTGGGCTGATGCTAATAATTTTGATTTCTGGGGCTGGAGGTAGAGATAAAAACACCCCTTAATTCTACCAGTCCTTGCAAAATCTCCTCAGAGGAATTCTGTAAGCTTCCTCTGTAAACCACATCATCCTTTGGTTTCATATTCAAAAGTAAGGGCATCAACTACCCCGTGAAGGACAGCAGCACAGGGTGCTTTCCAGTAGAAGGCTGAATGCAGCATAACTGTCAGCCCTGTTCCAGTCTGAGTTTATACAGTACCGCTAAGGTGACTATCACCTCCTTCATGACGTTGCTTCCAGTTATTTTGGATATTGGGAGTAGCCGATATGCCGGAGGGAAAGGCAGCAGCCTTTCATCATCCAGGGAGGACATGAACAGGCTGGATAAATTGGATGGCAGAAGCATCATGAAATTCAAGAAGATGAATGCAAAGTC
Organism: Pezoporus wallicus; assembly: GCF_028554395.1. NCBI lineage: Eukaryota > Metazoa > Chordata > Aves > Psittaciformes > Psittacidae > Pezoporus > Pezoporus wallicus. Next base: position 5,845,411 of record NW_026642179.1, on the reverse strand, counting down.
CTGCACCTGGGAAATAATAACAACAGTACAAGTAGTGGGCTGGCTGACTAGCCATCAGATTAGCCTAAAAGGGCCTAGAGGTCTTGATGGACATCAAGCTAAACATGAGTCAAGAATGCTTCATTTCTAAACGCATCAGACGTGGGGTGCTTTCATACCAGTACAGCCAGCAAGCCGAGGGAAGTGGTGGCTGTTCTCTGTTCAGCACTTGGGAGGCCAGGAAGTTAACTCTTTACAGAAATGAGAGCTTTCAGATGTGACCCTTTGCTTTACAGTATTAAAGGTACATTTTATATGAGGTGTACTCATTTTGCCTTGTAATCATAATTGACATTTGATCCCCAAAACCGATTTTGGAAACAAAACAAGAGACCTGCTACCATTCCTGTTCCCACATTAGGGGTTCACACTCCTTCGCTTGTCTTCCAGCCCCTGGAATAGCAGACAAGACTGTGGAACATGCCTACTGAGATCAGAAGTTACTGAAAAGGAGGGGTTGTGGAAGTGCACTGTCAGGTTCCCAGTGAGCCATTGTGCCCCACTGCATGTCTCTGCTCCCCTGAAGAACCCTCTGGTCACCTCACCCATGCCAAACATCAGATTAGCTGCTTGTGTGGTTCTGATCCAACCAAAAAGGGGAAGCCCTTGGCTGGAGGAGAGGTGGGAACACTTTCAAACTACCTCATAAGATGAAGGTGATGAATGCATTCCCATGTGGACATCAGTGGGCAGACAATTTGTTGTTTCCAAAGGCAGTTTAAAGGTGCACTGCAAGAACCTGCTTTGCAGAGCAGAGGGAGGAGAGCACAAGCTCTTTGACCAGGAGCTGTTGGGAGGTGTTGGCATTAGTCCCCAGATGAGGTCAGCAGGAGAGCTGCAGCAGAGATGCCTGGAGAATATCAAGCTATTTATCTCAGCCACAGCTCACTCTGGCTGTGGTACAGGAAAGGTCACGCTTGTGACTACTGCACTAGGCTTCCTTCAGACCCTGTCCAGCAGCTGCAAATGAATATGGAAGGAAAGAAGAAATGAAACCTGAAGGCAGGAGTGAAAAGCAGGGGAATGCAGCCATGACTTGTTATTGCACTGAGAGCATACATGTTTGCCAAATACATCCTGCTCCTTTTCCCCTAGTAGATAACCCACACAAAAAACAAGCCTTTGCTCTTGCTGCCAGCTGATGAGGTTATTCCTTTGGTTCTCACTGACAGGTCCTGCAGTTCCTGGAATCCTTCCTTGCCTGCATTCCTCTGCCAGGGCTGTTACGGTGGCTGTAAGCTTTCCTCATGCCCTCACTTTCCCTTAAAAATAGCAAGGCTGGTCAGAAAGAGACAAAAATGAGGAGGAAAGATGACAGCTTTGTCACTTCTGCTTCCTTGGTAATGGTCTGTAAATTTTCTTACAGGGGGTTGAGCAACCTGGGGATCTCGAGGACAAAGGTTCATGAAGTCCTTCACACTGACTGTGTGCTCTGCTACCCTTTTGCAGGGCAAGGACACCCTCCTTTCATACTGACACAGCACTGTAAAGCTTTGTATTTGCTCACTCCATTACTTAGTGTATTCAGAATATGCCTTTCCTAATAAATAGAGAAAAAAGGAATTAATTTTCTGTCTGCTTAGTCTATAGATGACACTTTCAACAGTGCCTCTCTCAACAAAGCCATTTTTACATAGTAGAAAATACCAGGGGCCTCCTGGTACCTTCTCTTTCATCTGATATAATACATCTTTATTTCATAATATCATGTCACAGCAGCTGTATTTTCAATGCCAGTTTAAAGGGTGCTTACACCATATTACTAACGATAATACAAAACCTTGGCACATCTCTCTAAACCTCCCCTGTAATCTCAAGTATTTTCCTGTTCCCTCATAAGACCTGAGGAAGATCACAGCCTAATGGGAATACATTAGTGTTTTGGACATCTATTTGTTTCTTTGGGTTGCATTAGAGTACAAACAGCAGAGTTAAGCTGCGAGCAGGGCAGAGCCTCCACGTTCTCTGATCTGTATGTTTTAACTGGGTCACTGAGTGAGAGCCATTTGGATGCTTCATGCTCTGCATCTTCCAAGTAATTGCAGTTTAAGGATTCATTTTAATGTTAATTTTTCCCACTTAGATGTTTGAAGCTGAGCTTGGAGTTATGCAAAGAAGAGGCATATCTCAATCTATTTTGAATCTGAAACCGTCAGTGTAAAACCAACCCTACATTATAGTCTTACACATTAAAACTTTTTACATGATGCTTTTGAGGCAAGGAAAGACAAAGGACTCTGCCTTTTAAAAATGGCATTTACACAAATGTCCCTTAAATAAAAGGAAGTTCATAAGTTTTCTGAAGAAGAACAAAATAAGATGCTGCTTCACATATCCGTGTCTTTGAAACACTGGCTGTTTCAAAGCAAGGAAAAGACTGGATGCTTACACTGTTTTATATGACCCATACATCCCATCCAGCTTCTCAATTAACTCATTTCTTCTTTGTGATGTCATGGCTCCTAACATCAGTCCTATCCCCTCTGGACACTAGGATTGACAGGACCTTTAAGAAAATGAAAACCAAGACAGGTTTTGTGATGAGATTTAAAGCTTAGTGTTGGGACTCCTGTGTCCTATCTGCTCCTATGCAGAAACTAGGAAGGATTTCCAAATGCATGGACCTTTTGCTTCTGACCAGGTAAGTCTGCAAAACAAATAATTAAAAAGGTTGCTTAGGCAAAGCAGTGCCTGCCCGTCATGACTGGCATTACTGGCCCTTTGTTGAGAGAGCTGCGTTTGCCCTGAGATGGCTCTAGGCTTCAGGTAGATAGCTGGTACTCCAGCTGCCAGCCTAATTGGTATGGCTCTTCAAAGCCTTGTCCCTTCCCCTAACCCAAAAGGAGGGTGAGCATCCAGCCCAGGGCTTCCTCCCCACGTTCTGCCTGCGTAAAAGGGAAATAACATCTATGAGGAACTTTGTCAAACCTAACCTTCTGACTTCTCACAGCAACCAGCGCAAGTGTTTCAGGGGCTGTATGTCCCCTCACTACAAGACTTGGAGGTCTCCAGACAGTCCTGAGGGCAATGCAGTTCCAGCTTTGGCAGAGTTCTGGGGTAGTCTTTTGCTTGCAGATGGTTAGTTTGTTTGCTTTGCAATAACCCCTGTAAATGTGTCAAAACCTGTAAAAGTCCATAAGGGAGAACAGAGACTTCCCCAAAAGAAGAAAACAGGAACAAATTCCATCAACAAAGGGGTTTTGCTGTGTAAATAAGCGCTTTGCTAGCTGGCCACCTGGAAAGGGTAGTCTCAGATGCACTTGTCAGCGTGCTGGTGGAAGTGGCTCTGGAGGGAGTGGGACACCCTTACGGAGCAGAACTATCAAGGGTGAGTTGAAGTGGTCACTGATGGCAAGGACAGTGGCTAGAGGCATGAGTGGGACTATTGGGGCTGACAGAATGAGGAGAGGCTCAAGGATAAGGAAAAAACAGATGAATTAGATTAGGGATTCAAAGCAAATGGCATTCTTCAAATGACTAGGCAGGAAAGGTAGTTTCAGAAACAAGACAAGATGAAAGCTGGACAGTAAAGAAGGCCAGTAAGTGAATGATACAAACTTTATTGCAGAAATATGCAGCAAAAGAATTTAATTACAGTCATGATTTATTAAAATGAGCTGGGAAGCATCCCAGTTCAGGGAAGCTTTTTATAGAGGAGGCAGCCCACATATTGCCTATCCAATTAGCAGGAGAGATTTGTGGACACAGGATGTGGAAACTGGCAGCCACAGGGGTGAATGGAAGTGTGTCTGTAAATCACATTTTGACAAACGAGGGAGAAGGCTGTCTTGGCTCATCACAACCACTCCTCTGTCTGCCTCTTTTTTCCCAATCCAGAACTGAAGTGTTTGTCCCCTCAAACAGCTGTCTTGCCTTTGCTTCTTTTGATGCTGTGAAGTTCATCAATATTCATTAGGACTGGAGAGACAGAGAGACTAATTTTCAGCAGAGGCAGCTGGGTGACTCACTGTCAACACCAACACTGGTAACAAGGCCAGATCCTTTGCTTTTTGGCATCTCCCACCACCCTACAGTAGGAGATCTACCCTGCCGCTGCAGTACCCCTGGCTGGGGGAGGTCTGCCAAGGACCACAGGGATTCAGATGTGATGCCCACAATAATCCTAACAATTCCAAATGAGAGCAGGAAAATCTAAGCAAACAAAGTAGAAGCTTTAAAGGGTGTGCTGTTATATCTAGCCCATTGGCAAGGGAAAACCTCCACAACTCTACTGAGAACTTACCAACCAGCTAGTTGGATTACATTTATTATTACTATTATTTAGTTTTTAACTAGAAAGCAAGTTTTTTAACTCATGAGCTTCTTTTCCAAAGTTCTCGTCTAAGCAGACCAGTTCACATTCTTCTTGCTCTGTGAAGTGGCTCCTAGCTAGTATAAATCATAAAGCATCTGTACTCGGTTTAGGACTTTCTGATACTGGTTATGTGCTATCTACAGGAGGAGTGTGGCAACACACTTATCATAACTGCATACTGGGATGCAAGTCTCCACAGAAGTAAATATCATACCTCACTGAGGGGAGTAAAATCTCGCAGCTTAGCTGAGAGAGCAAGATGGCCACTTTTTGTTATTTCTGTATTAAACATACTTTTCCTTTCAGGGGGGCACTTCAACCAAATCAAAACATTTATTCTGTACAGTCAGTGCCATTCCAAAACTCCTGATTGTACTCTGAAGTATCTGCTGAATTTTGGTGGCCCTCAGGCTGTAACTCTGATCTCAGGTAGGGGCTGTGGGTACTCCAGAGTCTTAAGCTTTACATTATCTTCATGCTTACCTTACTAGCTTGAAACTATTTATGAACCTACAATATTCTTCTCTACTTGCAAACTTTTATTTAATGGAGATTTCCATACACCTATCCATAAATGCAGAGAAAGAAAAACAGAAATGAAACCCCAAACGGTTAGGTACATCCTTTTTGCAGCTGCCTGATATTTAGTAATCCAGTGTTGTGAAGGATGTGCAAAGCTTCTGGGAGCTTCTTTGGTCCTTTGCCACCGGTCCAGGCCTGCTATCAGTTTGGGATGTAAAGTGAAACTGACCCAGTGGCACTGAGATTTGCCTTATTTCACGTCTTTGGACTTGCTTTCGACAAACAGGTCAAAAGTGATAGCACAGAAGTGTAAACTGTGTTTTAACAAGGAAAATAAACCCCATCATTCAGGACAGCACAGAAAGCACATGCTTTGATGCTTCATTTCCATGTTTAAACATAGAAGAGGCTCAGAGAGGCATCTGCTCAGCTTCTGGGTGGGTTTGGATCAGCCGCAAGCACCTGTTTGCACAGTGGGAGGGGGAGTTCTGTATGTTGCAAGGACCCAACACTGCAAATAAAACTGAAATTTGTCTTTGATTTTGCTGAAATTCTGCACCCTGCATAATGCAGGAGTTCAAGCAGGATCTTCGCAGTCCCTTCCAACCTAAATCTCAATGGAAAAGGGACCCACATTCTTGAAATTAGGCACCAGAGGGCTTCTTTACAAAGAGTTCTCTGAGGAGACAAGAAGCACTTTGCTGTAGTTTTCTCACCCCAACATATCAACCATTTGTTCCATTTGGTAAAAAAGCTGGGAGAACAGTAATGCCATTGCCACCATGCCTGCAGGTTTGCAAAAACAAAGGGGAAAATGGGCTGCTCTATCTTAGATTTTCCATAGGACTCTTAGAAATAATAATGTACTGATAGGTTTTGTGTTTATCAAGAGTGATTGTTTTAATACTGAGCTGAAGTGCTAAGTGAGAAAAAAACCTATTACTGTTATGACTTATCTGAATCTGGCAGGATTCTTTGTTGTTTGTAGTTTATATTTTTGAAATTGTTTTTCAGCTACTACATCTACAGCTTCTCTGCAAGCTGAGCTCAGAAAAGGAAGGTCAGTAATGGGGGAAGCTAAAAAATACTGCAAACCCATCTAAAGGCAAAAGGTTTAAGCCTCTGGCTTGCAGTAACTTGCAGGAAATCCACCGTCACTTTGTTTGTGATGATTAAAGGTGAGCAACTTAGCCGTGTGTTGGGTTTCTTGCCTTTAAAACACAGTTAATTATTACATCTTAATTTATTTTCTGCTGTAGAATAAGCCTTGCTGTGGGAAGCAGAGCATAAGAAACACAAGATGTTGCTTTTCAGTGGCAAAGCTTAGACTATGGCATCGTTTTTCATACTTGCAATATTAAACCACAGAATCCACAAGGAAAGTATCATAATAGCAAAATGCTATTTAAAAGTATGGTGTATTTTGTAAGAGCTTCCAATGTCTTTCATAATATTTGCAGATAATCTCAGTTTGCCAATTTGTCAAGTCATTATTCTCCATCTGTAATATCCAGCAATAGCCAAATAGACTTTTAATTCATTTTTTATAAATATTAGTGAGCTCATCAGTAATATGTTGAAAAAACAAAATGCAAGCATTAAAAGCAGTGTAACGACAATGTGTTGATATTTTAGCATGTACTCAAACCTGCATAATTACTGCTAAATAATAATTAAAATGCTAAGGTCTTCACTTAGAAAAGACTAGAGGTTCTATTTGCCTCTGTATGCTACTATCCACGAATCATCTTTGTAATTTGCTTTCTAGGATTAGTGACCACGGGCTTGTTTGGTCCAGCATGAGACAATTTCACTTAATCAGGCCCATGCACTAAAAGCCATCCGTTGCAGTTAGGCATTCACTTATACAAAGTATACTACCTCAAACCAGGATGTGCACATGAACTTAGATCTCCACATGGCAGGCACTTTGCTGCCTCTGGAGAGGAGCACAGTAAAATTGTAAACCTTTCTTCATGGCCTGGATGCTGGCAGATGTGCACACACATCCTTGCCCCATAGACCAAGCAGAAGTCACTTTCATCAGCACAGCAAAAGTTCCTTTAAGAAACAGATGGGAATAATAAGACAGGTGAGAATGAAGGAGACCTCTGCACCGTGCCTTTAAACTTTTGAGTACAGTGTTGGTTTGGCCGATAGTGATGTTTAAGTAGCACTTTGCACATTACTGTTAGCACTGAGTGCCTGAAAGAAGAGACCTAGGCCTTCCGTTTGCACATCTATTTGATCAGGTTGCATGCTCCTAGCAACTTCTTCTTGAACTGCAGTATTACAACTGGGCACTAGAGAGCTCCTTTTACCAAAGACAGCTCAGCAATGAGAGGGGAGGCTGCTTGAGATGCACCTTCCAAGCATTCCCTCTTTTTTAGGGGAGTTTGACTCGTTTTTAATTTTTATGTTGAAAATTAATATTCTCAAGGGAAAGATATCTTTGCTAGAGTGATGGCTGCAGCTGTAATTCCACATCTCCTACCCCTGACAAGGCAGAGATTTTGCAGGAGTTGCAACTTGGGAACTAATTATACAGTTTCAGAGATAGCAGAAAGTAAATCAAATGCTGCCAGCTTGGAAATGATAATTAAGTTTTCCTCGGAATAACAAACGCACTCAATATGTGATTTATTACGACTGTTGCTATATTAAGGATAGTAATAGTCTATGCCATGCACCTATGCAGAGTACATGTTTTCATCTAAATTGTTGGATTACAGTCACAGATGCAGAATGAATTCTAACTAGCTCTCTGCAGCCACTCTGCTGATAACCTTAAGCCTTACAATGCACAAGCTATTGCTAAACACTACTCTATTAACAGGATGACAACTGGGTCTGCTTTTTTTCATTAGCTGTGTTTGACCTGTTCCCCAGTAGTTGCCTTTGCCCTATCAATCATTTATTCAAAACCAGCTCAAAATCTCCTATGCTGTCATGGTAAGGGCATATGCATTCCTGCTTCTCAGACTGTGACAGAAACACAGGCTGCTGCAAGATGCTATAGCAATGTGGCATCCTAATCATATTCCCCAATAGGGATTTTGCTCTAGGGTTGATTTACAGGTGATAATGCCCTGAGGTCATCAGTGGGAAGGCGTGGGATTCTGCCTCCCGAGCAAGTCCTGTCTCACTCCTGTTTCAAAATCCGGACTGTAAAGATTGAGAAAGTCAATAAGAAAACTTCAGAAAGGTTGAGGGAATTATTGTTCCAATCCTTGTGTGCCCTCAGGGGCAGAAGATGACACTGAAATGAGAAGATATGTTTTCACCTACTGCCTATATTTTCTGCCTGAGTTCCTTTCTAGCTTTGAGCACATCTCTTAGCCTTCCTATACCTCTGTTGCTTCAATAAGGAAGGCTTGCATGCTTCCATTACTTCTTTGCCTTGCTCCCCTGTGACAAGGAGTCTACCTGTGCAGGTGTGAGGGACCACAGCTCTGTGGGAGGCTGTAGTAAGGTCCAGGCCTGGATGCAGGTGCCTCTTGTGTCCTGGTGGGAGGTCAGTGTCCCTGCAGCTGATGGCACAGTGGGAGGGTGGAATAGGGAGCCTCTGCACAGTTGGAGGCTCACTACTGCAGGTGTTTAGCGACGCTTTCAGCCACATGGACCAATTCATTATGAATTAAAGTGTTCCAGATCTGATTAGGTTACTTACAGGCAGCCTGACAAGGTGAAAACGTTTATAGTTGTCTTTGCCTGCCTGTTGAGGAGGATATTCTGCAGGAGGGAGTCAAGTCTGATCAGGTTTTACTTATACTGCTAAGGAAACAGTATTGAGTTTTGAAGAAGCTTCTCTTCCGGCACAGCCTGACTGTGTTAATCACAGTGAGCTGAAACGTGGCATGAACATCTCGTCACTTAGTTTCCAAAACCAGCATGCGACAATGACAGTTGAAAGGCGAACTCCAATGTTTCTTTGTTCTTTTCAGCTGACAGTCCTCTGAAAATGCACAGATAGATGGAGAGAGGGGATTTTCAGCGTGGGGCAGCTCCAGAGAAGGTCAGTGTGGGAGGGGAGAGGCTGCCTTTTGATTAATCCGGAATTCTTCTCACTTCCGAGCTGCTCTATATGAGCCTTTGCTGTGTTGTTATGCAACCCGTACGCCGGCTCCCGTACATGCAGAGCAAGTCCCCGGCACAGCACTCATCAACTCTCTTCTGAAATGACCTTAAGATACTCGGAGGATCCTCTCCTACTTTTGTGAACAAAGGGCTCATAATGATAGGAAATGTAAGAAAATCCATCCCTAACTCGCTGAACTAGAGCTAACAAAATGCAAGGGTGTGGCGGAGTCAGGGCTGGCATGTCCCAGTCCTCAGAAAATTGAGGTTTATTGTTTCCAGCCCTGGGAGCTCACATTACATCCCAGCAAAACCTAGCAGGGCCCTGTCATTCATCAGTCACTTTTATGGCATGACGGGAGTCTGCAAAATTAGAAGCCAGTTAAACAAATTAAAGAACTTAATGGGATCCTCCGACTGCGTCTTGCAAAAGGAAAGAGGAAATGCCTTGGGATAGCTTTTCCTCACAGGGAGGATTGTGTGGGCCCGCAAAAGGTAACAACGGCAAGGTGGCCACTGGAGAGAGAAAAGCTTGCAAAGTTTTATGAAGGAAATTGGAATGTGATTCCTGTCAAGCCACCCCTCATGAGCCCGTCTGTTCTCATCAACATTTTGAACCACGGGATATTTGGAATAGAGTGAAAATGCTGTGGCTGTGAGCTATTTTTTCCCTCTCATTTCATTCTGCTTCTACTGTCCAGAGAGCAAATCTTTTGGGAGGTGTCCAAGACCTCAGAGTCTGAGGAACTCTTTCTAGAAACTGAATATAATAGTGCCACCATTTTAGCTGACAGATGTGGTTATTTCAGTGACAAAACACTTGGGAACCTTCTAATCCCCTTCTCAAAAAGCAAAAAAAATAAAAGCCCTCAGTATCGTTTCATTCATCACCCCAAAATATTTTGGTATGTGGTCTTAGGAAAAATGGCTCATTTAATATCATTTTTATAAACTGTTATTGAATGGCCGGTGATCCATAGGCTATTCTTTTCATCAAGGTGTCACCCACTGTCAAGTCTGACTAATAAGAGTTTATAGACAATCAGTGAGTATAAGCAGTCTCAGTGACACGAATACAAACTCAGCAGCTCAGCCTACTGCAGCTTAGCATGGATTAATTTCCCATGGCAGACAGCAGCCTCATGCCAAAAAAGACTAGCCCCATCTTTAGGATTTTACTTTTCTTCACAACTGTCAGTCTATTTAAATGCAGAGATAGCTAGAAATAGGCCCAAATTACAAAGCGTGGATCTTTGCAGCACTTCACTGAAATTGGGCTGTACCCGAGTCCTCCTTCAGGCTCCTCTCCAGTCCTTTCCCTTATAAAACTATTCAGCACAAGCTTTGTATGTTTTTACCCTTTTTATCAACAGATGTGGTTAAGCAGTAGTTACATAAATGATGTTGACTCTGGTAATGATTTTTTTTCTCTCCATCTTCTCCCAAGGAAGGATTAAGAGTACAGAGGTGTATTGTGGTTTGATGGAGTGGTTTGTTTGCTGTTATTATCCTTTTTGTTTACACTGGAGAGTGTTGGTCTTTTTGCGCTCAGATGATGACGATAAGGGTCACAAAAATCCTTGGGTCTTGTGGGGAATCACTCATTATTCTTGAAGCAGCTTCCAGGGAAGTTCTGTCTCAGCGTACGTGACCTCTCATCTACAAAAGAAAAGGTTGCCTTGTGCCTGAGGAGCAGAGCTGTGGCATGAACTCAGTAATAAGATATGCTGAGCCATGGAGCATCTCTGAAAGCCTTTAGACAGCCTGCAGAAAAAAACTAGGAAGGATCTAGGACGTGGCAGTGAGGTCAGATGAACCTCAAACCAGGCCACTGAATTTAATGTGGTGCCCCAGGAATGGAAGAAAAGGGCAGGTGTAATGTGCTGGGATGGCTCAGCTAGAGAGGACAGAAACCCTACAGAGAGGTGTTGCTAAGCAGGGTTAGTAACAGCGACCACGCTAGATTTGCTCTCAAACTGTGGTTTATTTTGATTTCTACACCTTCCAGGCTCCAAACGCAGTCCGGAAAGCTTCCAGACTCCTACTGCAGGGATCTTAAAAGTGTTTCAGCTGAACTGCAGATGACTTTTGGCTTTGGGCTGGAGCCATGGGAAATTCTGCAAGCTCTCAACTAGGCAAAGCTCAGTAACTTGTTTTCTCAATTGTTCAGCAATAGAAACTCAAAGGTTACAAGTTCCTACTGACTGAAAAGAAAGCTGGAGTGCAATCAGGAGAAATCAGCTGAAACACACGAAGGGAGTGGGAGTGGGCATAAGAAAGCAAGAGAGACTCGTCTCCTTGGAGAGAGACTGAAAGGAGAAAGTCCTGTGGTTCCTGTTAGCAGGAGGAGCTGAAGATCCTGAGCTCATACATGTGCACTCGCCTTCAGGAAAACTGAGAAAATCACACATATGTCCCCCCAGAGCATTTCAGACAAGCCAGGAGTTTGCATTCATATGGATAAAAGGTGTGTTAGCATTGCAGGCATGTACAGCCCATAACTCCAGCGTTGCCAGGTTTGTAGCCCCAAAACTAATTTTGCAACACTGCAGTAAAAATGTAACAAAGTTCAATGTGAGCTAATGTAGGACAGAAAGGTGATTTTACTCAAAACAAAACAGGATTTGCACGTGCTCCCACACCCTCATGCACACTTCATCCTGCTCCATCCCTGGATTACGATTTATTTTTCTCCCCTTACCTGGGTATTTGATGGCCCTGAGCCTATTCTTTTCTTCCTTGCATCATTTCTTTAGGTTACTGATTTATATTCTGTCTTCTGTTTTACGCTGGGTGTAGTCTATCTTCAGTTTAGGGAGGTCCTGGTAAGTTGCACCTAGATGTACTGGCATCTCGATGACGTAGCTGACATCTGCACTTAGCATTCTCACAGCATTTCTACTGGTCCTTTTGGTGCTTCCATACCTAGATAATTGTTCTCATTTAGAATGGGCTTAATATTTTTATTAAACATTCCTCTAGCATTGCAACATATTTCAGAGTCGTAAGAGTGCTGAAGAGCAAAGATCACTGGGGAAGGTCCAACTTATTCTGCTACCAGTAGGATAGATGTGTGGTCTGTGGAAACAATGGAAAGGGAAAAGGGAGCACTGAAAAGCTACTCCAGTCACCCCCATGCCTCCTTCTCCATCCCCCTTCCTCCTGATACTGTCCTTCTCAATCAAGCTTTCAAATTGTTTCCTCTGAGAAGCAGCACAGGGTTTTATTGCTTTGATTTTTAACTGATCTATTAGCTGTCTGTGAATATCTCAAACACCTTGGGAAGACAGCAGCCAGCACATGGTGATGTTTGCAGGTGAAAAGCAGACCTGCATGATAGTTTTCCAGCCAGCATAGCACCAGTGTTGGCCTAGGTTGTTGTAATTGTGCTTGAGAACTTATCTTTGCTTAAACATATACAGAACTCCTCAGTACACCTTGGTGTAAGAGGACTAGTGAGAAGAAGCAGTACCTGGAGTGGCTGATGGATGTGTTGTTTTATCTGGAGTGTTTGTTCAAAGGGAGCACTAGAAAGTTAAGCACTGAAAAATAAAACTGTAGCTGCCTGAAAAAGTAAAACCCAAAGAAGTCACCTGGAAAAAAAGAATGAAAGAAAAAAATAAAATAATAATAATAAAAATCGTATTCCTTTCCCAGTGGCTTTTATGGAAACTTTTCCCCTCCTCAAATTGCAGTGACTCCATGTGGCTTATTCTACAATCTAGACTTTAATATTTTTGCTAAAATGTATTCCAGCTGTTGCTAGTCATAGAGATATGAATAATATTATTATACAGATCCTTGATTGGACTTGGTGCAGATTTATTAATTTGTAATTTTCCATCTTAAACCCAAATATTAAAAAGTAGATGAAAGGAAAGAAAAGTAATCGTAATCACTGGCCTCTGCTTCACCATGGTGAAATTGAGCTTGCTCAGTAATCAGAGAATAAATGTAGAGATTTCCTGATTTTTATCCGACTGTCTGATTTTATCAGACCATTTGCAGTGACTGCAATTCAATTGAAACTGGTGATGCCAGAAGATCTTACATATAAATCAGCTACTTTTAGGAGGTAACTGCTACTGAATTCCAGCTCAGAGATGCCCAGAAAATAAAACCAACTGAATCTGAATAAGGAACAGACTTGGGGTATTTAATCTCTGTTATTATTTTGACATATAAACTTCCAAGAGAGAATTACATTGAGGAACATACAGCCAACATTGAAGGCTGAATATAAGGTCAAATTAAACTGATTCAGATCAATCCAAGCTGAAAATGCCTCCTTTGTCTCTCCAAAATCAGATTCTTCTTCTGAATCCAGTGCCTCCCTGCAGGAGCAATATGAATCCCAACCACTAAATATTGACCAGAGTGCTGTGCTCGAATGTTTCTTATGCTGTGTTTGACTCCAGTGCCCTCAGCAGCTCAGCATCCAACTTTGCAGCCATGTGACAATTTACACGTGCCCTTGCATAACCCTCATAGGAAGTGTATGAAGTCTGAGCTACTAATGCCCATTTCTCAGGAAAGACACCCTTTTAAAGCAACTTCTCTCTAGTAAGATCCCTGCTTTAAACAGCCTCACACCCATTCTGACCTGCTTGTACTCAGAAATAATGTGCCATGTATAGTACTAATGTAGTCCAGGCCTATGCACTGTAAGCAAAAACAATGTTGGGTCATCTAAGAGTACCTCATTTGCTCGGTCAAAAATGAGACTATCTTGAGTTGGGTTTTCCCTTTTTAATTTTTGTGGTTCTGAGCCATTAGCTGATTTCCGTGAAATACATAAAAAATCAACTTAAACTGTCTTGTACTTAATCATCATTAAATAGATGAATGTTACAACTGATAACTCCTATGACTCAAGCCCTATATGCTGCACTTTTCCTCCTCTAGAAGCATTGAGAAATCTTCCCAAATTCCAAGAGTTCTCAGTCTTGCCCTTGCCTAAAAAATTGTTTTTATTGCAGCAGAGCAAGGGAAAAGTGCAGATCCATGTTCAATGAGGAAAGGAAAATGCTTTCTCTCTTCCACTCCCCATTCCATCATGGGGCTATTCACACCTGAATCATGCCCACAAAAATGGGAAGTGCTGATCTCCTCAACTCATGAGTGAGTCCACTGGAGTGGGCAACTTCAGCAGCCTATGCCATTGCCTCCTCTGCTCTGCAGGTGAAGAGTCTGGTTATTCTCATTTCTGGGACTTGTCCTACCTTTGTATTGTCCCTGACCTTTAAACTGCAATTACCAAGCCCAAATCACTCTGCACCATTTGCTGGATGCCTCTCCCCTGTCGAATTGTGGATGTTCCACCCATTACAGGGGTTCAAAGACTCTGTACAATCCTGTCCATAGACTAAGGCTTAACGTGGGACTCTTTGAAGGCAGAAAATGCATTTGTTGTATGAGCTGAAAAAGAGATTCCCTCTAATCCAGTAACAACTATGGGAAGCTTTTTCTCAGCTTGAAATTGCCCATTTTACACAGGCATATGAAACAGGTAACAAATGGATCTGAAAATGGGTCATGGAGGATTCTGTGTTATTTGCCATCTGTGTCAGGGATGGGAAATGTGCATCCATGGGGATCCACCAAGCAGCGCTTGCCATATGATATCTTCTTCTTGATATCGCTTTGTAAAAACTGAGAGGTTGAATTTTCAGGGCTAATATTTAGCATACTCCATGACTGCAACAGGAAGCAGGTTTATTAGGGGGTTGTGGGCTAAACTTGAAATACTATATCCCAATTGAAAAAGAGAGATCATCCTACGGATATTGGATTGCTCTGTCTCCTAAGGATCACAGGACAATGGTACTAAGGCCAAGAAGTTTTCCTCTCCTGCTTGTACTATTTCTGACTCTTGGCCATAGTTGAAAGTGAAAGCAAAACCACAGGAACTTTCACTGGGAAGAATTCACCAAAGAGAAACTTCCTGTAGCCTGCATAGACCTGAAAGCTATTTGGTAACAAGCAAAATGGATGATAATTAGGATTTTTCCAGCCCAGTCCAGTCTTTCACTGCTCCTGGTAATTCCAAAGTTCAATTCCTACTTGCCTAAACAGAATGTTGCCTGCACTTGAAGGGGCTATGGTCTACATGGATTGCTCTCCATTTCTCCAAAGCTCTTCCAGTGCAGATGCACACTGGATTAAAGATGCCAAACTTGATTCCAGGTTTTGCAACACTCCTTCATTTAAGATGGCAATTTCCTTTAACAGCTACCAGAACCTGGTGGCTGGCTGTTTTTTTGGTTGTTGTTTGTTTTGCTTTTAACCATATGAACATAATCTTTATCAGCTGAAAATTATATGCATGGCAGATCGAGAGTTTCATCCTGGGGGCTTCTTAAATGAATTGCAGAACCAGTCAGTAACTGACTACAAGCAGAAATCAATTGTACCAGTTACCAAATGACTTAGTTTAACTGTAGAATTATTTGTTCAGACAGCAAGAAACTATTTACATGTGCTACTTTTGAAATTTACCTCTAGCTATGACCATATGGTAATTTAACTTTTAAATTGTATTTACTGCATTCTTATACTTTAATCAGTCAGTGCAAAGCTAAACTCTTTAGAACCCCACGTTTAAGCTTGAAACTCAAAACTTTTGCAGTTTCTTTCTGCCTTTGAGCAGCTGCCATCTTCAGATAATAACAGATCAATCAGTGCTCAGCCCTTTGAAGTGTAGCGGTTCAAACGTGTCTACTGCCTTCCATACCCTGCCGTATGTTTTACTCCAAGCTGAGGCTAAACTTTCCTACTTCAGAAGTAACGAGCTCTGCTCAATTAGCAGAGCAAGGTTTTTTTCTGAGTGTCACACAGAATTAGTTTCAAGATCTCTGTTTCTCACAGGCATTTGTTAATCTTTTTGCATAGCTCGCACGAAACTTGTGATTCAAATACAAGCAGGCAGTCAAATAGCTGGACTGCTTCAAGTACACATGATTCTAGAACTCAGCTAGGCTTTCAGAGAAGCAATTTGATTTTACATTTCAGAAGTGATGACATGGCTACTTTAGGTAGAAAAGGAATCAAGGCTTGCAGGAGGAGGAAATACTTCTTATTAGACCAGATATCTTTGAGAGTGGCAAAGCAGCTTTGGAGCAAACCATCCCATTACTGGATTCTCATTTTTTCCTCTCTCTTTCCCCTTCCTCTGTGCATATGCCTGTATATACATGTACAGATTTAAGACCCAATACACAGCACTGTTCAATATGTGTTCTCCCACACTCTGAATGATGACTTTTTTTCTCTTAGTTTCTTTATAGGTGGTCAGGACTTTTAGTAATAACATCTTGAATTTAGTCTGTGACGGTGACTGCTGCATGATGAGGTAATGTTTCCCTTTGTGAGTGAAAAGGAGAAGACTGTGTACTTGTATTTTAGCAGGTGTTGGTGTGAAGAACGGGAGGTTTTCCTCTGTGGTTGACTGGAGCATTGCTTTGTCTCTTTAAGATTTTTGCTTGAGGGAAGAAAGGAAGGATCTGGTCTGTCCTGGATAAGCGAAAATAGATTTTCTTCTCCTAAGAGAAACTTGACATATCAGTGTTAACTACTTTGTGCATAGCATTTCAATAATTGTATAAGAAAATAGATTAAAAAATAAATAGGGTTTTTCTTCCCTGCAAACTCTAGGTTTCTGTACCAGATGAAAGCAAATGACCAGTATTTGTGCTCTCCCAAGAATGAGGGCAGAAGGAGTCCGGAATGGGTCAGCACTGCCATCTCTTTCCAGGCTTTTTGCTGTTATTCAAGCAGGGTGGGCTATGAAAGCAAACAGGAAATTGTAGATCTGTATAGGAAGCAATATTATTTCTTCCATAGAGCGTGTCTGTTGTACTATGTGATACGGCTGTGTGCATTACTGTCATAAGATATTGAAAGGAAATCCCTTAATGAGAAAATGATTTTTTATCACCTCTTCATCATTAACCATTTTATAACTCTGCATTTATTCTCAGCTTTATGTGATGAGCTAGTTAAGCTCAAAGGGATAAACAGTGGGACTTGTGCTACAGCAGGAATGTGTACCACAGTCCTGGATAATGAATGGAGAGACCTCTCCCCTGCCCAATGTTGGGTTGACTTAGGACAGCCGCGAACCCTGTTTCATGGCAGGAATGGGCTATCAGCAGGCTGCCCCCAACCTGTGATGAAAGAGAAAGATGGAAGGCTGAAAGACATCAGTGAGAAAGGCTGTGAGGACCTCAGTCTACAGCGGGTGGGCCCATAGCATGAGCATCATGTACCTGGGCTGCTGGTTGCATTGGGTTCGCTGTGCTCACCTCAGCAGGGCTGCTGAACCCCTGTTTTGGCTGCCTAGCTCACCTGTGTGCAGTACATCTGCCTCAGAGAAGACCTTCAGCTGCCCATTTTAGAATTACAGGGGACTGCAGAGTTTGTTCAGTGGAGTAATGTAGGTTTTCAAACACTACCTGGAGTCTACTGCAAGGCAATTTCAATGTTTAAATCTTACACGTACTGGTTTTGCTTTCATTAGCATTAGAGTCCATCCTTCTGCTCATCCTTCCTCCCACTAACTGTCACCATTTTAATTTATATCAACAAAAAGTCACAATTCCACCTTTCACACATGTCTGCAATAATGCCTGTTTCCAGGGCTGCTGGGCTTCAATACTTCAGTGCCTGTGTGTACCAGGCTGGTTTTCTGTGCACATGCATAGACGTTGGACTCTAGCCTTAACATGCCCAAACTTTGAAACTCTGGTGAAAATGAATACCAACACACCACCACAGTCTCCCGTGCGGGGGAAAGTTTACAGGCAGCCAACTGACAAAATGTCATCAGTCACTTAAGGAAAAGTTAGAGTTGATGACCCTGCTGCTGGTGGAGTTTCCTTCTGTCCCGGATATAAACATGCTGTCCTAGTTGGAGTTGAGTGTTATTTTTAGCTATGACCAAAGTGCATCTGAAAAGCCAGTTCTGTTGCTCTTGGAAAATACCAGATCAGTCCAAGTGCCAAATATGCTGGGGAAATGCATTCCTGGAGAGGGCTCACCCCGGACAGTCTGCGTGAACTCCTCACGGCTTCTGCTCCCCTCTTTTTCCCACACGCAGGCAGGCATGCTCACACGCACACACAGCGACAGCAGCTTGGAACTACACAGGAGGGTGGTGAACCACGTCAGTGTATCTCTGTTCAAGAGCAAATTCAAAGTATATGTCCAGTATGTCCATTTGCCTAATCGAATCTAAGCTGCTTTGCCAAACAGCGTTATTGATTTGGTCATAAGCAGGAAGTTTTATTTAAATTGCAAGAAAACACTAATAGAGCCCTTGTTTTTCTGTCTTCTGAAAAAGTCACGGTCACATAACTTTTATACATGGCTGAATAGATGATCTGAACATAGCCTTGCCTTAAGCAAAACTTACTGGGAGTTGTCGCTACCATAAGAAGGGTTGTGTATGGCAATGGGAGGGGATGGACAAACTGCAGACAACAAAATAATCCTTTGGAGAAGGCAGCTCTCAGGTGGTTTTGGAAGAGGGACAGTTGGTGGACCAAAGCAGAGAAAACAAGTCCATAGCACCAAAAGACTTCCCACCAGCAGGACGCAGTGGGGGACTGCTTGGCACAGATAATGCTGCAGCCTGGATGCTGTGGGGTAGCGTGGATGGTGTGAGGAAAGCAGCGTGGATGGTGTGGAGCACTGTGGATGCCGTGGAGCAGTGTGGATGCAGTGGAGCAATGTGGATGCTAAGGAGCAGTTCAGATGCCGTGCAGCCGGCTAGGACGTTCCCACTGCCCAGGTAAGCATGGCCCACGGGGAAGCTACTCCTGGTGCGACTGTCCGTGGAGGGGGACGCCGGCGGGGGCATGGAGGAAGCAGTGGCACCAGGGCAGTCTTGTACCTTCCTCCCGCGAGTGACAGGGGCGACCCGCCGCACCGGGGCTCCGCTCCCAGCCCCGCAGCCCATGCCGCCCGCGGGGAGCACGGCCTCGCACGGGTGCTGCCGTGCCGTGCGTGTCTCCCTCCCCGGTGTGCGGAGCCACCCCGGGCAGAGCCCACCCCGCCAACGGGAGGAGGCGGCGGCGGCAGCGGGGTGACAGCACGGCAAGGAGCATGCGTGCGGGAGGGGGGTGAGGGGGAGGAGGAGGAAGAGGAGGAGGAGGAGGGATGGCGCGGGGAGGCGGCCGCTGTTTATGTGCAGCCGGGCAGGCTGCGCCTCGGCAGAGAGCGAGTGGTCGGCGGCGGTCCCGCTGCCCGCCCCGCACCATGCGGGTCCCGCTGCCTCTCTGCGCCGCGGCGGCAGCGGAGCCGGGGCAGGGGCAGCCAGCGCGGCGCCCCGCGCCATGGTGACGGGCTCGGCGCTGGGATCCCGCAGCCGGGACCGAGCCGCGCCGCGCCGCTACTCGTCCCCGTCGGCGGGCGGGCGGCGCTGCGGGGCGGCGGCGGCGGCGGTGGTGCTGGCGGGGCTGTGCGCCCTTTGCTACGGCAACTCCCTGCGGGGCGAGTTCGTGCACGACGACGTCTGGGCCATCGTGAACAACCCCGACGTGCGGGCGGCCACCCCGGTGGCTGCCGCCTTCGCTAACGACTTCTGGGGCAAGCGGATGGCCGAGAACACCAGCCACAAGTCCTACCGGCCCCTCTGCGTCCTCACCTTCAAGTAAGTGCCTGTCGCCGGCGCCACAGCGGCTCGGATCATCCCCTCCGTCTCCCGGCCCTTCTCCCCGGGCGAGCCGGGCAGCGGGCGGAGAAAGGCGGCCAGTACCGGGCTGGGGGTAAAACGGGACACCTCCGCATCCCCTTCCCAGCACCGTCGCCTCTGGTCCCGCGTCCTCGGCTTCGTGATTCAGCATTTCTGCCCGGAGCTGTACGGGACGGGGGATGCCCCGGGGGGGGGAAAGGGGCCGCTGCCCGGCCCGGTGAAAGTTAGCTGGAGAAAGGAAACGATGAGGAGCCGCTCCGGCGGAGCATGGCTCTGTCCCGGCAAGTTCCCCATTTCCCTCTCAGTTTGGGAACAGGTGGTGACTCTTCCCCAGGCTGCCGGGGGTAAAAGGGAAATTTCGGAAAGCTCTTTTTTTTTTTTTTTTTTTTTCCCTGGGAAGGGTGTTCAGACTGAATTTCTCCGTGAGTTCCTCCTTTGCTGTATCTCCGCTACTTTTTTTCTCTGCAATTGAAAGATCACGCCAGAAACTTCGCCGGTGCTGCTTTGAAGCAGACCCACAGTAATCTGTACCTTTCTTTTTCACGCTAAGAGAACGGAGCTGCTCCATGTACCGCGCGGGGCTGGCAACAGCAAGCCTCTCCTGGCAGCCCCGGAGCTCCCCGCCAACCTCGTCTGCCTCAGACGTTCCCTGTGTACCAGGCAGAGCTGATGAGGAGGGATTGTGTTTTCACAGGGATAAAGAGAAGTTGAGTAGCGGCAAAGTAACTGACAGTTACCGTTGCTTATCCTAGAAGGAAAACCCAGGCAGCTCTTTTTCCGCGAGGAGGATTATTTGTAGCAGACCAGCTTAGTTACAGTTCCTACAGTTTGCCATACTTTCCTTTAGCTTGTTCTCTTTTTATTTATCCTGATCAAACAAATTATAGTGAATATTTACCATGTTTTAGGATTTAAAAACAATATGGGTGTTTGCAGGGAGCTGTGCTGAAGAACTAGTGTAGCTGGGCAGCATTTAGCACTGGGTCTTGTTTATAGGTGATGAGTAGATGCTCGTTACAAACCTATGGTAGGCATAAGGAACTAACTATATAGACCATATAGTAAGTATGCCAGGAGGAGGTGTTACTGGAACCTGGTTGAGTCTGCTAATTGAGTAACTGTTCATTAAAATACCTGATTCACAAATAGCATTTAATGAACTACGTGAAAATTGCTTGTTTCTGTGAGGCAAGAGCAGTTCTGGGGAATGCAGCATCCCTTCTGCACTCCCACGGAGTGCTTGCCACCCTTCAGTTGTAAGGATGGGCTCCGAGACAAGAGCCATCAGCATCGGCTATCAGGGAAGCAGGGCTGGGTGGGCACGGAGTGGCATATCTGCATTAAAGCAAGACTGAACTGCACAGACCCTTATAAACTCCCTTGTTAAGGGCATGTTTTGTGCTTGCTGCTCTAAGGAGCTCTCGGCAGGTTTCTGTGGAGAGCAAAGGGGATGTAGGCAGCCACGGACAGAGCTGGCTTTGTGGACACACAGTGCCTTCTCCATCGGGTGTCCAGCCAAACTGTTGAAGCTGGGGGAGCTGTCCGACTGATCCAGCAATGCATTGAGGGGCAGGGGATATCATTTCAGAGGTGGGTGAACCTGCGCGTATCACCACTGACCATGCTGTGTGCAGTATTGATGCTGGGCTTGGCCTCCTAGATTGGGTTGCAGGATTGAGGTTACATTGTGCTAATTAGCAAAAGAATCTTAGACTTTAATAATGGAGCAGAAACTAAATGCTTTGGTTCCCATTTACATGTCTTGACTCTGAACTGGCTTTGCCTTTGCTATTAAAAGGGGTGTGTGTGTAAAGTGCTGCCTCCATCTAGTCCTTTTTGGAAATCAGTGAGACTAATTTTGAGAGTAAGTTTTCAGCCTTAAGTGCTTATAATAACCATAAAATAAGGCATAGGGTCAAAGGCAGAGTCACTTGTTCATGGCTTGGCATTGCACTTGGAATAGGGAAGGAATAGCTTATCTTCCCTGGCTGCAGAAGATTATTTCCACCACATATCCTTCCATCCCTCCAGTTTCCACTTTCTTCTCATTTCATTTCTATCAGTAGGGTGTCAGAGGAAGATATTGAGATCTGGGTGGAGTGCATCCTCCAAACCCATTGCTTCCAAAGAGACTGCAGGGAGCTTTTTGCCATGCAACCCTGAGCCTGTGGTTGAGCTGTGCTCTGCCTGCCAGAGCCATCCACCCCTGCCTTGCCCAGCTGGAGGTTGCTGGTTGCGCACTCTCCTCCTGCAGAAGGCAAAAGGATTTACTCTGATGCTTGTAAAATGCTCTGCAGAAATGGACTTTTAACAGAATGGAAATTAATATTGTTTGTTAATACTTCTGTTAGGATTTAACAGAGGATTAATTATCAAATATCCACTTAGGATACTTGAGAAAACAGGATCTTGCTGAGGAAGGGAAGTGGGTGGTGGTGGTGGTGTATTCTGGTCTCTTTGGTTTTTATTATTTACTTTTTGGTGTTTTTTTTTTTTTAATTTATGCTAATTTGGTCAAATCCAAGGCATTTTTATAGAAGCACTATTATTCATACCTGCCCACTGGTTCTGCATCTCTTGCATGAAACTTTCATCTGGAAAGACTTGTTTTGGGTCTTGCTGTACTAAGATTAAAAATCTGGGAGATGTCCAAACTGTATGTACAGAACAGATGTGAAGGGTGGGCTGAGATTTTCATCTACAGATCCATCAGTCTATGGAAACTTTGTCTTGCTGTCTTTTCTGTCCTTCGTGACTGTGAAAGTAAGAGGAAGGACTCGTGATGCCCAGTGGACTTCTCATAAGGCTGAACATATCCTACATATATCCTATGTATTCCTGAAATGATCTCAATTAAAGAAATTTATCACCTGTTTGTCAGACAAATCTTAAGCAGACGTTACTGAAATTCTGTAACAGTAGTGCAGTGTCCTTGACAAATTGGGAATCTTAAGTGACAGCCCTCCTTCCAGTAACTAATGCTCTGGAGCCACACAATGAAAAGAGCTCAACTATTTGACGTTATTCACGCCGGGTCTGTCAAGTATGAATGATCAAAGGAAAATAAGAGTGGCCTGTGTTACTGGAACCACTGAGCAAACTTAAAATATTCTCAGAACTGCTGCATTGTTTTGTGTGTCTTAACATCAGAAGGGGGAGAAAAAAAGCCTGCACGTGGCCTGTTGAATTAAATAATGTTTGCTTTGTGTCTTTGAACTTCTCTCACCTTTTTTCTTGACTTCTGTAGAGTAAGGGGGTGTTAAAATTAGCTGATTCAGAAACATTCCTATTTTAAGTTGGTAGCTGTTAGGTGACAGGTCTAGCACAACTCCTCATCTGCACAGGAGCCGAGGTGGTAGGCAATGATTTTGCTTGGTCCTTATGAAAAACTTACTTAACTCTCTTCTCCAGTTGCTGTCACTCAGGGAATGTTTACCTACACCTATTTTCTTCTCCAAGAAGTGATTCAGTATGCTTCTTTCTAAAGAAGGCGTCTTTTTGGACTCAGGATATACACCGTTTCTTGGTGTCTTCCCTGTAAAACATTAAGAAGAGTGGGGAAAAAAAAAAAAAAGAACTGCCAGTTCTGTAATTCACCCAGGATTTTATATTTAAACTGGGTGCTTTCTGTCTTACACCTTGTCTCCACTAACAGAAGTTCAGTGAATCATTTATTCCCTCAGTAGCACTTAAGTTATTCCTTGGTTCCAGTGGTTTCACAAAACTGTTTCTCAACTGTTGAAGCAGAAGGTGCAATCCTCAGTGCTGTCTCCCTCCCTCTTTCTCTTCTTGTCTGCCAAATCCCCATTTAGATAGATTTTCAGCTCAGAAACAATCAGGTGATGGAAGTTTGGTATAGTCACCAAGACAGCAGACTTAGCTTGAAGGTGTGCAGTGGTAGGAAACGGTGAGAACGAAGCCTTTTGAAGAGCCCTAGTGCCGAGATTTAAAGACTCTTAATCAGAGATCAGTCTCCTGGTTTTGCAGGTGGTTGGGAAGGGAAGGGTCTGCCTGCTCAGCCTCTTTGGCAGGGAATGGGGGGCACTGCCATGGGGAATGCTGGTAAGGGAGGTGCCTCAAGTGACAGCTCACCAGGGACAAAAGACTGGTGGTGACAGGTCTAGGTCATGTAGCCATGACAGACTCATGAGGATAAAGCACATCCTCATGAAGGAAGGAGGGAAGCGCAGCAGGTAAGGGGTCTTCTTTCAGAGAGGTGGAAGTGACTGTTCACAGGGAATGTGCTTGGCTCAGTGTGAAGAGTGTAAGAGTGTCCATCCCAGATGCTGCTGGGTGGTTCTGGTGGCCCAGGAGGAGAGGAGCTGGGGGAGACAAGCTGTAAAGGGGAATGCTACTCTCCACTGAAGAAGGCATAGACACAGGATTTGTGAGTGCACAGAGCCATGCTGCTAGTACTGTGGCTGGAAAAAATGGGAAGAAGGTAAATCAAAACGCCCAGGCTGCGCTCAGCTGCTGCCTGCAGAGTGGTTGACCTTCTAGGCCTGCCCGCTGAGGCTGCTAGCCAGTGATGGCTTGGCTACATACCTGCTTAGGAAGTAAATGGGACCCTTCAGCAGCAGTTCAGTATTCTGTGTGGGCAGCAAATGCCCTAATGTAAGACTACCAGGGGCTTTGCATCAAAGCCTTCAATGACTGTGAGCTTGGGTTAGGTGTAAATACATAGCCAAAGAGAGAATTAATTCAATAATTCACTGCCAACCTTCTGATGTAGCTGCTTACAGCTGATCCTTCTGTTTTTTCAGCTGTATCAATGGCATGAGTTTCAAGGACAGGGAGCTTAAGAAAACCAAAACAAGCCAGGGAAGAAAAGAAGACCTTAGATTTTATTTGTTTGTGATTTAATGTTATATTACAGTTTGACATCACAGGGTAATATAGTGGAGCTATAATGTGTCAGGTTAAATACACAGTGCACGCGTATTTTCTTCCCTCTACATCTATAATAGGGCAATATCACAACATTTAAGATTGTGTCAGTATTTCTCCTGTACAGCTTAGTCTAATATTTCTAGCTATAGCAATCACTCTCCATACTGATACTGTGATACCTGCCATGAAATTGATATAGTACTGGTGTAGCCATTCTGGGCGAGGGGGAGTTTGTGAAGAGAGGCAGTTGCTTTTATTAGACTAGTTTTGTTACAGTTGGAATACACAGACATAAGCTTTTCTTCTGACCCAGAGCAGAGGGTCTTTCTGCCATTTCCCATCTGAGAGGGGGCACATGTGCCTCAAAGCTTGGTTTTTCCCAGTTCCAGGTGCACTGAATTCCTTTCCCCCTTGAATGCAATCTTCATGTTTGGTGTCTGATGTTTTTGATTGTAAGTTTGGGCTGTGTTTCTCTAGGGAGGGCAGCAGGGTTTCTTGCACTCCCTGGAAGGAGGGGATTCCTGGGGAGGGTTGAGGGAAGCTCCCTGCCTAGGGAGGGAGGACACAGACCTCCTTGCAGCCAAGTGCAGAGGTGAGGATCTGCCCAGGAGTAGAGATCTGTACAAAACATGTAGACTTCTGCCTAGTCATAACACTTTCTCAGTCCATAATACTCAATAAAATGTGTCTGTCTCTTGAATTAAAAGCCTTTTACTATGAGGAGAAGAGTTCACTAAAGTGCCTGGGCAGATTCTGCTGAAAGATCTGGCTGAGGGGAATCCAGTCACGCCTGTGTCTGCTGCTTGCCTCAGTGGTGTTTTGTCTTTATTTAACACCTACCAGTTCCTGGGGATTTTCTCTCATTCAGCATCCTACTCCTTCTGTACTAATGTCACCCTTAATTTTCTTTTGTCATCTTTTACCTAAAAAGAGCTTTTGACCAACCTTCTTCCCCACAGGAGCATCCCTGTCAATACTCTTTAGAATCCAGGAAAATAAAGTACTCCGGCTGCTGCTGGTTAGCTAAAGGCATTTTTCTGCATTTACTTGCTCTCTTTGTGACTGCTTTCCTGGGCTTTCTCATTTATTGTCTCTCAGATTTAAAGAAAATAAAAGAAAGCACTGTTCTCTTTTCACTCTCTATATTGTGGCTTTTTTTCTTCTTTGCTTCTGTATAAACCAAAGTGGCACTTCCTTCATGGTCTGCAGCTTGAGCTGAAAGATTGCCAGTTATTTCAAATTTGGTAGGAAACTCTTGTATCCAGTTTGAAAGTATTGTCTTCATTATGCCTAATGACCGAAGACTAGGTTTCTGCTTTGTTTTCTCTTCTTGATGAGTGACTGCAGCTTGGCTCTTCATCGCATCCCTTTCTTCCTCTCTGCTCTCGGAAGAGGACTGCTAGATGGCTGCTGAAGTGTTTCATGAGATGTTTGCTTTCTTCAGTACATTGCTCTTGCGAAGATGCTACTCAAGGATAATTTTGAAGACAAACTTTCTTTTGTTCAACATCTAGGTAAAATGACACCTGCTTTATCAGTTTGTCGATTGCCATCATCTGGCTGGTTTTTAATTCTTCAAGGCTGTTTGTGGAGATACATCTAAAGCCACGTGAATGCTGCCTTCCGTATTCTTAGCACAGCAATGACCATCAAGCCGCACTTTCTAGTGTTCCACTAGGAATTTCTGCTCTGGCATGTTTGCTGCTTCCAAGATGCTGCTACTTTCCGGTCTAATTGTGATTTCTGTTTTCTTTTCCTTGCCCTACTGGAAAGCAATAGCCTGCTTTGAATGCCAGTGCTTAACTAGTGCTCTTGTAAATGATGACTGTTGTGCTCTAAGGGAATTGCTGTAGTTTGGGAATTGATATGGCCTCTGTCTTCTCACCAATCCCTGTTATAGCAAATCAAGCAACAAACTATTTAAGCCTTATTGTCCATTTAATTCTGAGGCATTGTACTGAACTATGAAAATATTATCAGCACAGAGTGCTGTTGCGCTGTGATGGAAACTCTGCTGTGCTTGTGCTGGCCATTGCACAAGCAATGCTGCAAAGGGGGCTTATTTTCTTTTTACTGCTACAGGTTTTTCATTAATCTTTGAGCAGCTTCCACATAGCTTTAACCATTATTACCACTGATGCAGCTGTGCCGTTTCTGGAGTGCAGATGCTCATTTTCCTGGCACAAAGTAGATGCATCTGTGGAGTTTATAAGGAGATTCCGCCATGCACTGAAGTTGTGCATTAATTTGCATAAAGTTTGCCATATATATCATGCAATTCCAAAAGGAAGGGAAGATCGCAGGAAACTTCATCCATCCATGTATGTTAGATTCATTTATATAAATCTGCATGTGAGCCTACCTCTATAAAAACTGTGGGGGTTTTATGAGGTGTGGGATGCTCTGAGACTTTCCATTAAGCGTTACTCGCTATAACAAATTACCATTATTATCCTGTGCATTTCTATTTTATAACATGGTGTGGGTTTTGTTAGTCTTTTGAAAATAATAAAACAGATTAAACTAAACAAGAGCTGCCCAGGGGTAATAACAAAGTCTATAAAAAGAGAAACTCTCCAATTATGGTTTACAATATAATTAAATCATAAGAGGCCTTAAAAAAGGTTGAATGAGTCTTTGTGTGTGCCAGTGGTTGAGAAGCACTATATTAGAGCCCGGAGGTGCTGGTGATTATATATAGTAACTAGATATGTATGGGATTTGTCCGTGAGCCTGTAATCTTGCAGCATAGACCCCTGTAGTTCTGGTTATGTGAGGATGAAGTCACTGAATCCCGCTCGATTGCCAGGCCGTCTGTACAGCCAATTGCTTACCCAGGAAGGTGTGTCCCTGCCTGATGACTTATATAGAGGACGAGCAAGTTCCTGTGGCTTGAGGGTAACATGGTGCATGGTCTGGGCTCTACACATGTCACTCCTCAACCAAGATGGCAGTGCTGGGGGAGGGAGGGTAAGTGGCTAACTAGGAATGCTGATAGGTGTTGCTTATGCTTTTAAGACCAAGAGTGATTTGGTTTCTTCTGGAGAGCTCTTTTATAAGCTCTAATCTGTGGACCTTCAACAGCTGGTGCCTGTGGAAGTCTGAGAGCAGAGCTATGTAATTCGTTTTCCTAGAGTGGATGGTGGAGGAATGGAAAAGCTGCTGTAGATGGCAAGGAAAACTACAGCACTGTTCCTGGAAAACATCCATTAGCCTTAACAAATCAAGAGATTCTGTGTTAGGCATATGCCTCTTATTTTTGTATACCTCCTGCTTGGGCATGTAGCTTTGGCAGTGCTCTGTCTTGGGTGTTACATGCTGAACTGCACATGCTGCAACACTTGGACACAAAGACCTGTGTTAGGACAAGAATCTGCTTGAATATATGTTCCAGTGCAGCGTTCTCTGCCCTGACAGGACACCTGATCAATGCTGAGATTTCTGTAATGAGCTTTTATTTTGGTGGTAGCTTGGGTGATGCTGATCAGCGCTATTAGAAGATACCTGTCATCTGGTATTGAGAGACTGCTCTTCTGTATATGTGCTCTTTCCCCTCCTTTTCCACATGGCCTTTTGAGGGCCTTTGCATTTGAACGTCTACGGGGGTATGATATAATAGGCATCACAGAAACATGGTGGGATGGCTCCTATGACTGGAGTGTTGTAATGGAAGGTTACAGGCTCTTTAGAAAAGACAGGCCTGGCAGGCAGGGAGGGGGAGTTGCCCTTTGTGTTAGGGATAGGCTGGAGAGTATGGAACTCTGTCTGGGGACAGGTGAGCAGTCCACAGAGAGTTTGTGGGTCAGGGTTAAAGGGAATATAGCTATGGGAGACATTACTGTGGGCATCTGTTACAGACCGCCTGATCAAGGAGAACCTGCGGATGAAGCACTCCATAGACAGAGAGGAAAAGCCTCACGCTCACAGGCCCTTGTTCTCATGGGTGACCTCAACCACCCTGACATCTGTTGGAAGGACGGTACGGCCCGGCACAAGCAATCCAGGAGGTTCCTCGATTGTGTGGAAGATAACTTCCTTCTGCAAGTAACAGAGGAGCCGACAAGAAGAGGTGCCGTGCTTGACCTTGTGCTCACCAACAGGGAAGGGCTCGTCGGAAATGTGATGCTCCAGGGCAGCCTTGGATGCAGGGATCATGAGATGCTCGAATTTGAGATCCTCGGGACAGTGAGAAGAGCGTGCAGCAAGCTCACTGCCCTGGACTTCAAAAGAGCAGACTTTGGCCTCTTCAGGAACCTGCTTAAGAAGGTTCCATGGGATACAGCCCTAGAGGGCAGAGGGGCCCAAGACTGTTGGTTGATATTCAAGGATCACCTACTGCAAGCTCAGGAGTGTTGCATCCCAACCAGAAGGAAGTGCAGCAGGAGGGCCAGGAGACCTCCTTGGATGCATAAGGAGCTCCTGAGGAAAATTCAAATGAAAAAAGAGGCTTAGAATAAGTGGAAGCAAGGACAGGTGGCATGGGAAGAGTACAGGGCTGTTGTCCAAGAAGCTAGGGACCAGGTTAGGAAAACTAAGGCCCAGTTAGAATTAAACTTAGCTAGAGGTATTAAAGATAACAGGAAGGGATTCTACAGGTACATAGCAAATAAAAAACACTAGGGAGAATGTAGGCCCCCTCAGGAAGCTCTTGGGAGAACTGGCTACTCAGGATTTGGAGAAGGCTGAGGTTCTGAATGACTTCTTTGCCTCGGTCTTCACTGGCAAAGGCTCTGACCACACCACCCAAGTCTTGGAAGGCAGATGCAGGGACTGTGAGAATGAAGACCTTGGGCCCACTGTAGGAGCAGAACTGCTTCGAGACCATCTTAAAAATCTGAATGTGCACAAGTCCATGGGTCCTGATGAGATCCATCCATGGGTTCTGAAGGAGCTGGCAAATGAGGTTGCGAAGCTGCTGGCCATCATATTTGAGAAATCATGGCAGTCATGTGAAGTTCCCGATGACTGGAAAAAGGGAAATATAACCCCCATTTTCAAGAAGGGGAAAATGGATGACCCAGGGAATTACAGACCAGTCAGTCTCACCTCTGTGCCTGGCAAAATCTTGGAGCAGATTCTCCTGGAAGGCATGCTAAGGCACATGAAAATCAACAAGGTGCTTGGTGACAGCCAGCATGGCTTCACTAAGGGGAAATCCTGCCTGACCAATTTGGTGGCCTTCTATGATGGGGCTATGGAACTGAGGGACAGGGGTAGAGCAGCTGATGTCATCTACCTGGACTTGTGTAAAGCGTTCGACACTGTCCCACATGACATCCTTGTCTCTAAATTGGAGCAACATCAATTTGATGGATGGACCACTCGGTGGATAAAGAACTGGCTGGATGACCGCATGCAAAGAGTTGTGATCAATGGCTCAATGTCCGGCTGGAGACCAGTAACGAGTGGTGTCCCTCAGGGATCGGTGTTGGGACCGGTCTTGTTCAACATCTTTGTGGCTGACATGGACAGTGGGATTGAGTGCGCCCTCAGCAAGTTTGCCGATGACACCAAGCTGTGTGGTTCGGTTGATACGCTGGAGGGAAGGAATGCCATCCAGAGGGACCTCGACACGCTTGTGAGGTGGGCTGATGCCAACCTTGTGAAGTTTAACCATGCCAAGTGCAAGGTCCTACACCTGGGTCGGAGCAATCCCAGGCACAGCTACAGGTCGGGCAGAGAAGAGATTCAGAGCAGCCCTGAGGAGAAGGACTTGGGGGTGTTGGTCGATGAGAAAATGAACATGAGCCGGCTTCAGTGTGTGCTCCTGGGCTGCATCAAAAGGAGCGTGACCAGCAGGTCGAAGGAGGTGATCCTGCCCCTCGACTCTGCTCTTGTGAGACCTCACCTGGAGTATTGTGTGCAGTTCTGGTGTCCTCAACATAAAAAGGACATGGAACTGTTGGAACAAGTCCAGAGAAGGGCCACGAGGATGATCAGGGGACTGGAGCACCTCCCATATGAAGACAGGCTGAGAAAGTTGGGGCTGTTCAGCCTGGAGAAGAGAAGGCTGTGTGGAGACCTCATAGCAGCCTTCCAGTATCTGAAGGGGGCCTATAGGGATGCTGGAGAGGGACTCTTCATTAGAGACTGTAGTGACAAGACAAGGGGTAATGGGTTAAAACTTAAACAGGGGAAGTTTAGGTTGGATATAAGAGGGAAATTCTTTCCTGTGAGGGTGGTGAGGCACTGGAATGGGTTGCCCAGGGAGGTTGTGAATGCTCCATCCCTGGCAGTGTTCAAGGCCAGGTTGGACGAGGCCTTGGGTGATATGATTTAGCGTAAGGTGTCCCTGCCCATGGCAGGGGGTTGGAACTAGATGATCTTACGGTCCTTTCCAGCCCTAACGATTCTATGATTCTATGAACTGCCATTCATCACTTCTCAGGAGGCTTAACCCACTCTTTTGCCCTGGGGACTCTTCCAGCAGAGATGTTGAAGCAATATAAAACTCTTCCTCTCCAAGTGTTTTGCAGATGGCTCTCCTGAGGAAAAACCTCCTTGTCTGAGATGGTGGTATTTCAGGTGTCTCCATTCCTAGGACCATGGTCACTTGGTTTATTCACTCCCAAATCTATACTATCTGCAAACACTTCTCTGGTTTGATGAGCAGTCAGCCCAAAAAACCTGTCCAGCCCAAACCATGTGCTCTCCTAGCTATGTGATCTACCAAGGCCATACCATGTATCTTAAAAGTTGTGCTTTAGCTCAGACAGATGTTATGATCTTCACGGATAAGCAGCTAAGGTCTTCCATCCCACACCATCCTGCAAATTAGAAATGATGATAATGTTCGGTGTCTTTGGGGCTTGCAACTTAAAAGATGAAATATTTTCCCCAATTATGGGCCTGTTTAGATATGGAAATATACAGACAACTCCTCCCTTCCAACGGAGTACAGTTGTTTCCTGCCAGGGCTTCTATTCATCAGCATTATGTTGGATAAACACCACTTCTTACTTGATTTTGAGATTCGTATCTCTGTTTTACTTCGTTTGCTGAGCCATATACCGTGTATAATTACTACATGACTCCATGATAATGCTGCTGGCAGTAAACAAAGACAAGTCTGAATCTCTGTAAGGGTATTAAAGTTTAAGAAGGGAGAAGTCATTTTTGATTTACTTATCTCCTCCTGCTCCCTTGCCCACAAGTTTCTTCATAGTTGCTCCACAATGGAGCAGATTTGGCTTCCCACATTAGGATGCCTTTTTCTTCCCCATGGGTGTGTGAGTGTGCTGGGGAGCTTGTGACTTGGATTAGAGCTGTTTGGAGCCTCAGATTTGCTCACCCGTTTGACGTGCAATAAATTCAAGCACTACTAACGTTTCAAAATCATTCTGCTGGGATTGTTTCAGGACAAAAGAATGTTTCCTTCATTGCTGTGTGACCTAATTTCTTATGACAAAGAGATTTAGCAGCAAAAAACACTGGTGTGAATATAGCACCTGCACACATTCACGTTTAGTATTCATGGACCACCAAAGATGGTGCTTAAAACATACACTGAGGTATGCTTGTGGTCAGATTTTGCTGTTTAATGGAAGGCTGAATACCACGGTGTCGTTATGTTTGTGTTTTGTTCTGACTTTTTTTCCCTTCTTTATTGTTTTAAGAATACACAGAGGAATAGCCAAGCTGTGAGGCTGCTTTTTCTTAGCTGTTTTCAATAATTTACTTCAGGTAACTCACAGCTTCTGAGTCTTGTTGACTTGATGTTTGCCCAAAGAAGGGGCATGAAGAGCATGCCCTGACTTTGGGATAGGGTTACCTATCCTGGGGGCAGGAAGATCTCCATCTCGGAAGATCTCCATCTCAGGAGATCTCTCCCATGAGATTCTGCCTTTCTTGCCAGTAGACCTGTTTTGCAGGATCAAACATGATCCATGGAGACTAATGATAGATTTTTCCAGAGTACTGTCGGATATTGTAGATGTAGTGATTGATCCTTACAACTTGGCCAAATAAATAGAATCATAGAATAGTTTGGGCTGGAAGGGACCTTCAAAGCTCATGTAGTCAAACCCTCCTGCAATGAGCAGGGACATCTTCAACTAGAGGTTGCTCAGAGCCACATCCAGCCTTGCCTTGAGTATCTCCAGGGATGGGGCATCCACCACCTCTCTGGGCAACCTGTGCCAGTGTTTTGCTAAATGAGAATCTCTCATGTTTTCATGCATGGGTTCATATCATGTGATAACCTGAGCACTTCTTGTCTTCACTGTCCTCACCTGCCCACATCTGCTTTCTCCAGAAATGAGGTTGCCAGACCATGCTTTGGCATTTGAGTGACGACTGTGCTTTACCCAGCTGATTTACAGCCAGAAATTGTTCATTTTTATAAAGATTGGGTTCTGCAGGTGGTCCCTGCCATTGCACATATCTGCAGGGGCCTCTGAGTGGGAACTTTGTCTTCTTTGGGGCAGGGTGGCCCTATGCTGCCCCTTGTTCTCAGCACACTGCGGGAACAAGACTAAGGCCTGGGGGTCCTCACTGCTGCAGCATATTTAAAGCTGAAACTCCTTCTGGATGTTACTGCCATTTGCTGTGGTTTGTCATCCTGTGCTGGTAGAAATGAGGGAAAGTGATGTATGCTTCTGCCCTGAAGTGGCTTGCAGGAGAAATGGGGGAAAAAAAATAGAAAAAGCCCCAACTCTTCATGTATTCTTGAATCACACAGACTGATGTCTTGTCAAAATGTAGCTGCATCAAACCCATACTTCAAAGGGAAGGGTCACGTCATGCTAAAACCTCACTTTTGCCAAACTCTCTGGGATTCAGCTATTGCCTCCATGAACACTGGGAGTGGGAGAAGAGCAAGAATGCACAAGTAAGACTCTTGGTCTGGTAAAGTTGGATTGGCCTGGAAAATGCAGCCCAGGACAGATAACACTCAGTTGCTTATGAGTAAGGAATGCAGAGAGTATTTATAAAAAGCATATGTTGTCTGGCCCTTACAGACATACCACACCTCCTCTGTCTTACAAAAAAACCTTAAAGTGTTTGCATAGTAGCAACAGCTCAGTGGCTTTGCTGATGCATCATGTATGTCATGGGAGACCTGGAGTCTGTTGGTAACAACAGGAAGGATTACTGACCCTTTAGCATGTTTACGGCAACATGCAAAATATTTAGACTGAGTCTTCTTTTCACTGGCTGTCTTGTTTTATTATTTAATGTCCATTTACATTAGTGCTTCCAAATTCTTTGTTCGTATATGGAGTCTTCCATAGATAGAGGCGCCATGTGAATGTGTGTATATATGTGTGGGTGTATATATATATATTTGTCCAAATGTACAGATGCGGTTAATTGTAAAGGGAATTATCTTCAACTGCATGTAGGGCAAAGCCTGTCAGCAGCTGTTAAGCAAGCTGGCTGTAAAAAACAGCGACAAAAAAAATGTGTTAATACACTCTGTCAAACAAATGTCATAACAGCTTGTTATGTTTTCCTTTTTCTTCCACAGTCAACACAAATGATGAACCCCAATTGTCTCACTGAATTGAGGGTGATGTTAGCTAACGTATCTTTACCATCAGTGTCCTTATCAAAGTGATGCTAGCTATTAGACCAGCTTGGTGGTGTAGTCTTGATGTCAGTAAAGCATGTAAATAAATGCTTAACCTTCAGTATATGAAAATATTTTGAAAATTAAATGGGAATAAATGCACCTGGAATGCCAAGCGGATGCTCCAGAGCCTTACCAAGTCCTTGCCTTGGCTGTTCCCAAGGAAAACCATCTATTCTGTTGTAGAAAATAACTACCCATATTGTAAAGCTGTCACGTGGCTGTGACAACCACAGAAGGTGCCAACTGGGAAATAGGACAAGTTCTGTATTTCTGATGTTGGCCGGTGTTATTTGCTGCTAGGGAAGCACAGATGCTGTCTTACTGCAGTAAACTGTAGTGGGAGGGCGCAAGCCTCTCCCATCTTGGTGCCAAGAAGGTTGCCAAATGAAACCACATATTAAAAAAACTGGGGAAGTGGTTTCTCTTTAATCAGATAAACCAGAAGTTCAGAGCTATTTGCACTAATTAGTTTAATAACACTTAAAAGACTGCAGATTAGTTAAAGAAAGCATGATTTACAGTATTTGAAAGATGTCCTGCTATTACAAGACCTCTGCAGTCTACTGATGGTTCCATTTTGTTTCCTTACAGGTTAAACATATTGCTGGCTGGTATGAACCCCTTCTATTTCCACGCAGTGAATGTAATTTTACACTGTCTAGTGACTC
This sequence comes from Pezoporus wallicus, assembly GCF_028554395.1. Taxonomy (NCBI): domain Eukaryota; kingdom Metazoa; phylum Chordata; class Aves; order Psittaciformes; family Psittacidae; genus Pezoporus; species Pezoporus wallicus. Next base: position 5,810,633 of record NW_026642179.1, on the reverse strand, counting down.
TTGTGCTGATGTACACTTGTGACAAAGCTGTGTTCAAGGACTGCCGACTTGCTTTTGTCACGGCGCTGTTTTTTGCTGTGCATCCCATTCACACCGAGGCTGTAAGTATGTGACACACAAAAAATGGGTGACACAGAAGCTAAAGATAAATGTCTACTTTAAATTATTTTTTGTTTGTTTTTAAAGCAAGCTCTGAGTCATACAGAGTATGGCACTTGTGATTTTTTTTTCCTGTGGAAGAGGAAAGGTGAGAATATACTATGTTTAAAATAATTTGCAGGAGTCATTAAGAAAAAAGCATATTTGTACTTGCCATCTCTCTGCTCTGGCACTAAATCCTTACTGATGTTCCTAATCAGCGATGCTGGGAATAAATGGACAGTCATTCAGATGATGAAAGTCTTAAGTCTTCCGAAGCCAAAGACCTCAGTGAGGCTGTGCTCTCCTGCTGGGCCATTGTTGCATGCCTTCAGTCATCACCTATAGTCATCAATTTAAGGGAGAGAAAGTGCAGGGAGTATTAGTGTGTATACCGGAGGAGATGGCTCAGATTGAGGCAATGTGACCCATGGATTAATTTCTATTGATTTCAATTGAAAGCTAGGAGTATCATCTTCAGTATGACTTGTTAGCTTAATAAATGTCATGGTAAGTTTACAGAGCAACAGCTCATATTGGGCATTTTCCATTTCATTATAAGGAAACAGTTAATGACATAGTGATGCTAAAACTGCAGTCTGCTAGCGCTGGGAGGTACTTCTGTAGATAAAACGAGTCTTTGAGAAGGAAACGCTGTGTCCAGCTACCCATACTTAAAAGAAACGCACTCGTTAGCTGAGGTACCATTGATTGAGTGAGGTACACATGCTTTCATTACGAGCCTTTGTAAATGAGCGAGGGAAATAGCTGCTGTGGCTGAGAACTTCTGAGGAGAGATTACCTTAATAACAAAAAGCCACGAGCTTTACAGTTACTCCCTGTGCTGGTCTTGTGTGAACTAATCAGCTAGGCTCCTTTTGATAACACAGCTGTATATTATAAGGGAGGTTTTAGAAGAGGCACTCTTTGAATTTATTTTTGTCTGGGTCAAAACTTAAAAAGGTTAAAAAAAAAATGCTGGAGCACTGAATATGGCTTAATTATGTAATCTCAAAAGAGGCACGACTTCAAAGGGTCTTTTATTTGCTTTATGGGCAGTTTTTAGATCTTTGTGTAATGGAATATTGAAATAGTTTGTCAAAAAAGTGTTTATGCATTCTTCTTTGGTATTCCCTTTCTTATAAGAAGATTTGGTTAATTAATGTGCAGAAAAAACTCCCATAAACTCAGATTATTCAGAAAGAGAATAGATTACATATCACTGTATAGCTTTTTGGTGATAAAGTTCATTCAGATATTAATTATTAACTCATTTCTATACAATAAGTCTTCTCCAAAGAGTTGCTCTTTCATGAGTGTTTTCCTTTAACAAATCTCAGTTCTGGGAGTTGGATGTGTTTCTTATTTGAGCCTTATTATACAAAATTAAAACATATCCCTAAATTGGCATTTCTCTATGCAACTTCATTAATATTTTAATAAGAAATTAAAGAATGACTGAACTGTTGGTTTACTCATTTGTTTTGCCAAGTGAGAAATGCAGTAGACAAAACTGAGCATATCCTAGGCTAACCAAGTAACATTTCACTATGTTGAGGGAGGATAACACTGAAAGATAGAAAGCTTAAAATAGTAGCAGTTATCATGGATCATTGAAACACTCACTGAATGCGCATGCCTTTTTATAGATGTGCCTTTATACCTGCGTGTTTCTTTTCCTTTCAGGTAACAGGTATAGTAGGCAGAGCTGATGTCCTAGCCTGTCTACTCTTTCTGTTGGCTTTTCTCTCCTATAATAGGTATGGATCCTTGCTATCGGTTGTGATAATACGAGTTGCTGTAGTCAGAGGAGACAAAGGGGTAACCTGTCAGTTTTTGGTTGCTAGTAGAAGTACTTCTCCCAGCACTACTACATGGAAGTGCCCTGGCCCCTGTTTTCAGCCATGGTGCCAAATAAGTGATGCTTATGAGAACATTATAAACAGAAAAAAGAGAAGTCAGTATTTAAGGTCCCCTCTTCCGTTGATGTTACAGCTGAGCACACACTGGAGGAGGGTCTGTAGAGCTAAAAATGGTAAAGAAATATATTCAACTAAGGCAAATTGTCCATGTGTAGAGTGAAGCGAGGACACATGGCTGCCTTTGAAATACATACTGTGACTCTGAAATACGTGGTCTTGAAGAGTTAAGGATTGCATATGGACCATTACTTACCCTTTTCAGATGAACACTTGGCGCCATTTGCTGGTCTGTGTCCTAAAACTGTGACTGAACAAGTAGAGATGAAGAAATAGCTTTACTTGGATGGGGTTTCTGCCCCTTTTGCATTGTTATTTCATTTAGAAATAGCACTATCATCATGGCCACGTGGAAAAACTGCTTATATCCCTCTTGGGCTGTTTGCAGCTCTGTTTTCATCAGAAGGTTACAAAGCCATAAAACTGGTAGTGACCCTGCAGGAATCTGCCTGTTTGATTTTGATGCTTCTTCCCCCTCCTGCAGGCTTGCTGCCCAGTCTATTAATGATTAGGACATATCTTTGGCTCAGGGGGGTGTGGGTGGGATGGAGGAATTTTTGCTTGCATAGTGCATTTTGTCACATAGGGAGAATTAAGCATGTGTGTTCTAGATGATGGAAAGCAGGTGTTTTTCTGCCCTTTCTGTCTCTGCACTTACTCTGCCTTCCTCTGTTTCTTCCAGCTTGTCTTTTTTCCCTTCTCTGCTCAGATTCTTGGTGCGCCTCACAATATTCGTGTTTTCCCTTCCTGTCTCCTGTCTAAACCCTTCCTCATTTATCAGTGAACAGTGTAGCTTGTTCATGTCACTGATTACCAGCATCTTAAGAAATTAAGGAAAAAGTGTGTCAGTATTTGTGTAAATGTAGGAAACATGAAAATAACAGGAAAGTTAAAATATTTATGTCAAATCTATTTTTCAGGAGTGTGGATCAGCTTTATGTTGGGGAACATTTCCCTCCCACTGCCTCCCCATTCTTTTTGCTGCTTAGTTTATTCCTTGGGACATGTGCAATGCTGGTGAAAGAAACTGGAGTCACTGTGTTTGGTGTGTGCTTGGTTTATGACTTCTTTTCCCTCTCCTGCAATGGACTCAAACTGTAAGTAACTCGCTGTGCTTTTCAGATGTTGCCACCTGCGTGTGCAAAATATATATGATTATAGACAGCACTGTGGGAGATGGACTTGCCCCCCTGAATTCGATGGCACCCATTTGACAAATCTTGAGGGGGGAGGTTGTTAGTCTATTGCTGCCTGGTAACTTCTGCTTTGTAGGTAGAGCAGATATGAAGAACTGATCTCTAAAATGCTCAATTCACTCTGGCAAGACGAGCATCTATTTTTTTCCATGGGAGTTCTGAGTGAAGCATCAACATCTTCTGATTTCTTTGGCTCAACTCCTTCCAGTTACAATGTCTGCTTGATTATTTAGCTGTAATGTCATAGTTTTAGAATATCATATGATGTTTAGTAGCAAAATCAGGTTTGACCCTTTCTGTCCTTACAGAATGGAAAAAGAGGGAAATTATTCAGCCAGTTCTGGAATGACTGGAATAATTAGCAGCTCTTAGAAGTCAGTGGAGAAAAATCTAATACTGTGAAGTTTGTGTCACAAATAACTGCTATTCTGTATCTCCATTAAAAGTCTTTTGTTTGATAGAAGCTGGTTTTTATCCATTTCTCTCCAAAACCATACCTGGTGAAGATCTGTTGATGAGCAAACATACAAGCTTGCTGCCACTGAGAATGGGAGGTCTTGCTCCTGCCATTGCCTCTTGAGTTACCACCAGTGCTGCCCCACAGGCTCTGGAGCCTGTCACACCCCTGTGTGAGCTAATGTATCTAGGCTATCAAAAAGGACACTGAATTTGTGTTTCTGCAGTGGTAATTAAATCAGCTCCCAGAAGGGTTTGGGGAGTACCAGAGTTGTCACAATGTGAAAGCAGGAAATGCAGGGAGGAGAAGAGGGATTCTCCTCTTTCCGGAGCATCCTGTCTTCCACCCATTTCAGCCCTTCTCTAGGTCCTAATGGGGAATGGACCACTTTCAATCCCCCCTGCCCTCCCTCAGCCCCTCTAGCAGCAATAACAATGAGAGAGCAGGTACAGTGGATTGGCAGAGGACTTCTATTTTGACCAGATAAGTAATTCATAACAGTGTAACCAATGGGCAAGTAGCCAAGGAGCAGTTTCCTGGGACTGACAGCCAGCATGCTTGTTGACATGTATATTTACAGTCTGCCAGGCACACTCGAGGAGCTGCCTGGCTAAAGGTAACACAAATGTCAATTAAGTGGGGGGAAAACCTGTGCCTTCCTCCTCCTCCCTCCCCTCATCTCCTTCCTATAGGTTCACATTCCAATGGCCTATCCAGGTTATTTCTTTGCTTCAGTGGCATCTGGTTGCCCAGGTATGGCAGTTATTTAGCATGCAGGAATGAAGCTCTGTAGTCCAGATGTGCTGCATTCTTTTATTTGCTCTGGTTTTCTGTCTGTTTGTGGTGCTCAGGATCTGATGACTTTTTTAGGGGGCAGAAAATCAGCATCCTTCCACATGCTGCCAAACTCACTTCCTCCTGCTCCTTCCCCCAGCCTGGAAAGATTTGTTTTCTGTTTAGAAGAGGCAGAACACCCAATTATTTTCTGCAGCAAAAAATTAGGAATAGCACCATATTCTTCCTCACAGTGCTTCCCATCTTACCAGCAGACCAGAGAACAGCTTGATATGGGAGTGCTCATCTTCTGTTGCTGTCAAATCTCTTCTGATAGACCTAGTTAGGAACTAATAAATCCTGTCCTCCCAGCATGCAAAGACTTTGTATTTTGGATTAAATAAAATGTCACCTGTTGTAGTTAGATGCCATGTTGTGCTGTTTTCATAATGCTCAACCTTTTGATGAGTACATCTGAAAAATAAAAATCCTTAAATCCTTTTATTTCCCTTTTCCCCTCTTCCCCCCCCCCCTTTTCTCTACATGCATTACCAGGAGAAATGGGGGGATCCACCACAGACCTGCGCAGCAATCTGCAGCTTCTCCCTCTGCCTCGCTGCTGGTCCCCCCGGCTGGTCGGGAGAATGGGAAGCATCGCTTTGCTCACCGGGGCACCTGGAGCTCCTGCCACCCGGCCTCACCCGAGGAGCAGCGGAGCGGTGGCCTTTCTGTGCCCAGCAAAGCCATGTGGGCCATTCGGAGGTACTGCTGGCTGCCTGCTGCTGTGTTGTGGTTTAGTTTGTAGCCGATCTTACGTTAAAATGGTTTATCCATTTTTGGTTAACTTTGGATTACCCATTTCTATCCTGAGATGTGCTGCAATTTTTGTTGCGCTACTGCAGAGGGAAGAGGGGGCAAAGTGGAAAGAAACTTGAGGAAAGAGGAGGGAATTGCAAAGGGTATGTCTTCTGCTTGGGAAGAAGAGAATATCTGAGGGCTGTCCATGTCCTGAGACTTTCTATCCTGGTATGGTATTAGGCAATGCTCCTTTTCCCAGCTTCTCCGTGGAAAAAGCCAAAACTGTAATGCTGATCTGAATGTGAAGAGGAGGCATATGTGCATGTATACAATAATGTCTGAAGTGAGTGCAGTGTAAGCAGTGTATTATGTGATATTGCTATATATATCTACATATACATATGTCTGTAGGTATGATTTGTGCACATGGATGTACATACATATATGTGTGTGTGCATATTTATGTATATATATGAAAGTAGTATATATGATAGCCACTTCTGCTTTATACTTAAGAATGTGCATGTAATGGTGAGAGCCAGGCTTGAGCAGTAACAGAAGGATTTTCACTGGTCACATCCAGCAGTTCTTGGCATGATCACTGGGGAAGGCAGGAATCCAAGGCCACACTGGCATGGGACCAGCGCTTGGCGCCCTTATCCCTATGGAACTGCACAGAGTTAGTAAGAGCATTTGAGGTGGTGTGACTCAGCAGCCCCCCCCACGGATGTGTGTCAGAGTGTGGGGGGTTTTCTTTTAACGTTGACTTTTGTACAGTCTCCCTGGTAGCCCTTGTCCAGCTTGTCCTTTGTCACTAACTACAAAACACAGTATGATTTCATTTAGACACCTGTAATAACAAATTGCCCTGCATTACCTATTCCTTGGAGAAAGTGTTTTGTTCCTTAAATGGATCAGGAAGGTAGAGCAGTTCTCTGGTCGGCAGCTGAACAGGCCCCATGCAACGCTCCTGAAATCTGGAAAAGGGAGTGTTTTATTCCCACATAGCACCCCTCATTAATCAGTTCAGTAGGAGCTGTTTGTTTGTTGTTGTTTGTGTTGGGTTCTCTTATAAATAATCTTCCTGCATCAGTAGTGATGACATTTAAGCATTACATGGGATCTGTAGCTTCTCATATCAGAGAGTCTTCTCTGTTCTTTTTTTCTGCAGATTAAATGGTTCAACCCACTTGAGAGCTTCTGCCCTGCATGTGTTTTGTCTGATTGGTCTGACTTGGGCATGGTTGGGTTCTGCTTTTAACAAGGAAGGGAGTGGCTTTGGTCCAGTTGCTTCTCAGTGTGGGAATCTGTGACACAAAAATGGTACTGAAGTTGAGGCTTTTTGGAGTGGGTAAGTGCTGGCTGCTGCAGCACGGAGGCTTTTCTGGCCGTTGGGAACAGCCTCTAAAATTGCTTGTTCAAATTTATTTCTTCTTCTGCATCCCAAATGTTCCTCACAATTGGAAAGCGTGGGTCACCCTGGTAACTTCTGATATGCCAGGCCAGAAAGGGCTGTCCAAAAGTCTCCTTTGACATTTTGCCTCCAAAGTTTAGGATCTGATGGGGAGGAGTAACCTGAGCATAACACTGGTGCAGCTGCTATTTGCTCTCTCCATGTTTCTCTCAATGCCTCTCATTGATATTTTTGTTTGTTTCCATTTTCCCTAATGGATACTATGGTGGAGGGTATCAATATAAAAGCCATCTCCTGTCTTACTCCATCTTCTTGTTCCTTTTTTCTTTCACCCCTGTTTCTTTTTTCCTACTGCTCCTTTCCCCTCTCCTTTGCTTTGTACTCTTTCCAGACACCCTCACCCTGGTGCTGCTTTTGAGAACATCTCTTTCTTACACCATGGGGAAAGCCTCTGGTTTTCCAGCTTCAGCAGAGGCTGCAGAAGTCGTGTTGGAGAGACTGTGCACGTGGGATGGCTTTGGAGGGAGCTCATCCATGCTGCCAACTGGCATTTGTTTTTCGGCAGCTGCCTCTTCGAGTGTTGTGAAGGATTTCTGCACATGGCAAATCTAGCTCTGTGTGTACATAGATGCTTTCTTTTTTAAAAGGGTCTCTCATGGTGCAAGCTGCTCAGCTTCTGTTTTCAAGTGACTGACTGTGTACAACACACTTGCAGCAACCTGTTGTCTGATGATGGCTCACTCTGGGATGCCCAGAGTAGAGCTGGCTTGGTCACAGTGGCTGAGAGGGAAGCCTGTTGCCAGACATTTGTATGAGAGTTGTGCCTGAGAGCCTTGGGAGAAAGCCTGGGATGGGTTAATGGATGCTGCACACTGCTGGCAACCTTCTTTGCTAGTTTTTGCCTTGCTCTGAATTCCTCTTTCCTCTGAAGGCTTAGAGGGTAACTTCTTGTTACATGGAATGACAGCTTCTTAGTGCCTGAGCAATTTGACCAGTGCCTGCTTGTCTAATGTCAGTGGTTGCTAGTCAGTATAAAAAACCTAAATATGCTGCTACAGCATCTGTAGTTCCAAGAGATCTTCTGAGTTCACAACCACATGGAGCATGCTTGCAGTCATATGGAGCAGCAAGATTAAACGTATTGCAGCTCACTGACTCTCAAAATGATGTTCACCTCACATAGAGGTCTGTGACCACTACCTGATCTGATTGCAGCCTTCTCCTTACTTCCATTTGCTGACTCTTCTCATAGGATAGATTAAAGTAGTTGAAATACACTGTACACTGTCTTTAGTGCTATTGGCAGATTATATGATGTGAAGTAGGAAGCGCTCAAGGCAATTGCTCTATTAAAATGCAATCCATCTTTTCTAAAGTAAATTCTTGCTATAGATGAAAAAAGGTAGAAGGAAAAAATTGAAGTCACTGTCTAATACACAAAATTAATTGCACAATTTCTCCTCTGTGATTGATGTTTCTCTGACTCGTGTAGGTCTGTTCCATGGCAAAAGGGAGGGGGAAAGATTTTAAGTATTTCAAAAACTCCAAAGTTGGAGGGCAGATTGGGCGCAGTGCAGTAGCTGCTGGTACCTTATCTAGTGCACCAGGTTGCTAGTTGTAAGGTCTTCATTGCAATGAAATAGTTGTGCACTGTTCAATAGGTACTTTTAAGTACTTGTGATCAATTACATTCTTATTTAATAATAATTTATGACATATCTTACTGCTAGAGCTAACTGAAAAATGCAGGAAAATGTAATGGAGGAGTTAAGGGAATCAGTCTAATTAGTAGCAACTGGAGTTAGTTATGTAAATTCTTAGGACAGAATGATTTCTGTTCTTTATTGTCACTTGCTCGTCAGCTATTCAGTGAATGTGGGTGTTACAGTCCTGGATGCCTTCAGGAGTCTGGATGAAATTGCAGGTTTTATCACCATCATTTATTGCAATTTTGGGGGTTGCTGGCATATACAGTGAAACGGGGTAGCTAGGATCAGTTACGAGTTAGATCCACCTCCCTGAATTTTAAGACCTGAAAAAGACTTGTAACTGCATGTGTATTCCTATATGACACAAATGGAGAAGTGCAGGCAGGAACTTTCATGTCAAGCTTGTACTTCTGTTTGGGGCAAGGCCAGACCTTTAGTGCTTTCACTGTGATGGTGCAGTATACATGTATGTATCCTATTAAAAAGCATTAACAGTGCCAACACTTCACTGCTCACCATAGTGATACTTTGTCAGATCCACTTATATGTTAAAACAAGTTGTCACAGTCCTTTGTGCAAGTTGTGTCTGTATTTATTGTCACTCATTCTCTTTTCCTTGATTTGTTGAAACCACAGAAAACAGAGATCTGGTTTTTTTTATTTTACTATTTTTAATTCCAAGGCTACATATAATTGTAGTCATGCCGTCTCATGTAACTGTAGTCATGCCCTCTCATACATGCCTCACGCTCAGCATTGCTAAATGCTGTCCTGCCTGTGGATGCCCTCATACCACCTAATCACCCTGATGGCTTTGAGCTTTGAACAATGATCCTGTGGTGAGCCCACAGTCTAAGCTTCTTGAAAAACAAGACTCCTTAATAGCTTGTGTACATTTGAAACTGAAATCTGTTTATCTTTGGTGATCTAAAACCTGATTTTTATTGCATCTGCTGGTGGTGATTTAGCTGGTGAGACCCTTCCTTTAGAATGGACAGTAGGCTGGTGTTAAAGACTGCCATTTTCCTCTTACATGAGCTGTTATATCAGATTTTTGTGGTGGTTTAGTTTTGGTTTGTTTTGTTTTTTTTTCCCCAGCTGACAGAATGAGGGAAGAAGCAGGTGTACTCAGAGCTGTGTTCAACATCATCACTTTAAATCTGTGTATGCGCAGAAGAGAATGAGGGAGCTCACTACTTGTTAGCACTGTGGGATCCAGGCACAAAACCCCATTGATCCAAAATTCAATGAAATCCTTCAGGCTAAAGCAGAGATAAGTGTGATCTGATGACTAAACCGGCAGCAATGTTCCTTTCTTTTGCAGTAGCAGGGGAAGGAAAATGGAAATGCTTTGCAGAATGTGGTGCATTCCAAGGATGGCTGTGCTGGCCCTGAAATTGACATACTACGGGGAAAAGCATGTTAAGGTCATAACATGTCTTCCCTGAGTCCCTGCGCAGCATGTAGCTAGTGTTTGAGCTGAAACAGATGCTGCTCTTCAACATGGAGGAAGAGCGGGAAGGGGGGATCAAAGTGTTGGCACACATAACTTGCGACTGCATAGCAGTTGCTTGGTGTTGATTTGGCTTTCCTCACTGGGTGCTTCTATTCTAATTCTTGTGTAGCAATGGGTGTTTTTTTTTAAATTAATATGCCAGTGTAGCGCTTTCCTGCTCAAACATGAAATTCCTGTTCAAAAAGCGGAGGTCTCAGCTGCACTTTTTAATGCTTCCCCTTGCCATGCAGGGCAATGCTGTTTCCTAGATTCATAACCAATATAAGCAGAATAGTGTGACCAGTTTCCCAGATACAGGATTTAATGTGTGCGAACTTTATCTTTTCTTGAAGAGGGAGTTTTGGAGAGGAAGGTGTGGCTCAGAATATGAAACTGCCTGGGTTGTAGAAGTGTGAGGAAGACCCTTTCTGTAAGATGTGGCTAAACTTCAGTAGGTTGTTCTTGGTAGCGCTCACACACCCTGAAGGTCATTGGTGGTTGCATTTGTACGTAAAGTGCAGTAGTAAACAGTACTACATAGTTACAAGAAAACACTAAGGTAAATATTATTAATGTATTATTTTGGTCAGGGGCAAACATACAAAGAAAGAAAAACCTGGATACTCGTTGCTGGCTTAAAAGGTTCTTGCCATGCAACAGCAAAATAGCAAGGTACGGATATAGGGCTTTGCAAATGCCAGAACAATAACTAGCGGAGAAATTCCAGGAGAGTTTGGGATTCAGCCTCTGGTGAAAAAGGTCTGGGGGTCCAGCAGTCAAAATGATTTTCTTCTCTAGGAAAACCAAATGAGTAACCTGGAGCATTAAGCAATAGAACCAGCCTAGGCTTTTCCCTTCCTTCCTCTCTCACTGGTGATCTCCAGAGGACTGTGAGGTTTTGAAAATAAAAGAATCAAGCTCCTGGTCTGTGATGCTGTGAGCAAAGGCTGGTGTTGGATTGCCTCTGTGTGAAAGGAGAGAAAAGGAAGTGCTGGATTGTCACTGGTCTTGGGCTGACTTTTTTTAAGGAATTGATGTTTAAAATTCAACTGAGAATTGGACAACACAATTTTACTCCAAAAGACAAGCAGGGCTCCGAGTCCAAAGGCTTAGGAAGGCGCGGTTTGTGCTGAAAGATGACAGGTAACTGTCATTGTTATTCTGATAACAGTGGGATGATGCTTCTATGATGTTGCAAGCTTTTGTTAATTGTAGCAGGTTTGCTAAGGCTCTGCCATTCTTTTATTCAGTAGGCTTAAGTTTTGAATGAAGCTTGGTCCCCCTTGGGGAGGTGTATTGCAGAGGTGGATTTATCGTGTGATTTACTCTTCTCTGAACTTAGTTCTTTAGACCATTTTTTCCACAGTGAATCTGAGCAATAGCTCTAGCTACTGCTGTGTCTGTGTCCTGTCTCCTTAGGAAAAGTTTGCTAGCAATATGTGAATCTTATTCTCCTTCACCTGCAGTCAGTTAATGACATTTATAGTCAGGCTGAGTTGGTACCTGAGGCCACCAGAAGACTCTGCTAGAGTCTCCAAACATGGAAGAGGTGGGTGCCTCTATGCTTAAGGCTTTGGATTCAGCCAAAGATTTATGCGCTCTGGCCTGTGACTGTCTTCCAGAGAATCCTTGTGTCAACCTGGGAAGAGAATTACATATCTCTGTTACCATGGCATGTGCTGGAAGATGAAGCACAGTAATGCACTCTTCTTTTCTACCTCTATTTGTGTGATGTGGTGATTGTTTTATGACTCCACCCCAAAAAAGCCAAGGACTCTCTGTTTTATGCATATTTGTGGCATTATGTGTCTCAATCTTTGAAATCTGCAAGTGCTGTTTCAATGCAAGTAACTGAACTCATTGCTTCCTAACTAAAGTTTATTCAAAAAAACAGCACCGCTTTGGTATGGTGACGACTGATGTTGCATGCACACACAAAGACATGTTTAGACATCATTAGGTGCAAAATTACGTACTCGCCAGGTAAGAAAGGCCTGCTTTAATTTTGGCCCTGTTATGTGTTTATATTATGACAAGTCTTTAATTACACTGTCGTACACCATTTTTTCTGCATGATTCCTGCTCTATTCAGTGTCCAGAATGGATGGGGCTCAGTTAATGAGCAACCATTCAATATTTTGTTTCTTGCTTGTCCAGAGCATGGCCCCATGCACAATTTACTTCATATTATTCAATTCCTGCTCTGAGACAGATTAAAACCATCTTGATAATTTCTCTGTGTATAAACTACCAAGTGCTGGTATTTCCTTGCAGTTTGTTGCCTTCAGCCTGTAATCTTTTAAAGTACTTTTGGCATAGTTTCTGGATGTGTAATTTCCTTGCTTTTCAAAACAAGTGGAGTGAATGGCCAGAAATTATGCAGTGGGGAGCCACATGGGTGTGAACAGTTGGATTGAAACCGTTGGATCCAACTCAATGACATCTGCCACTTAGGCGAGCAGACTAGCTGGTGGCAGCAGTAGATTGTGCTCTAAAGGAGCTGGTATTAAGAGACAGGGCACTTTTTCCCTTGGATATTTGCTGACAGAAGAGGCACAATGACATCATGTTCCCTTCCAGACTTGGAGAAGAATAAGCCCCGGCATGTGCATTTTCATCTAGCAGCCCCTTCCTTCCTCTCTCCACATTTTGTTGTCCTGCCTTGTCTGCTCTAGCCTGCCCTCATCTCTTCCCTTGTTTTCTTCTACTTAGTCATTTAATTGCTTCCAGTCATTGCCTCTCAGGCTTTGCTTTTTGGATCTTATGGCTTTCCTGAAAAGCTACTGTGTGATAAACTCCCTCTCCAAGGGTTCAGCCTATATTCCTGGCCCCCAGAGTCCTTGCCCAGCCAACTCAGGGGCCTCCACCCCTGGTCTTTGTACTGTGTATCACATCCTCCATGTGCTTCCCACTCCCCCTCTCTTTTGGGTTCAATCTCCTGCTGTGGGAGCCTTGCCCAACTAGGGGGCAAGACCCTTCTTGGGTTTTCGAGCTATCTGCGCTTACTGTCTCTTTGCTTATCTCCTCCCTTCCTCTGCATGGGTTTCTGTTCCATGGGCTGCAAAACCTGGTTTCTTTTTGACCTCTTTTCTACAGCTTTGGGGGTTCAGCTCACCTCTACCCTGTACCCAGCTTGTGAGTTTTCCCTGTGCTTGCTGCATGGGTTTGAGAGTAAGGGAGCCTGGAGAGCCAGGCAAAAGCCAGGAGCCTCCTCTGCTCAGGTGCTCGTCATGGCACTGAGCCACAGTTACTTGTACTCTTGGCTTGTTTGTGTATGGAAATGAGAGCACTTGTGCACACTTGTTTGAACAGAAGAGGCTTGGGTTTAAATCTTACTTCTTCTGTTGGATTATTATAGCTGCTATTCTGGATAGTTTGGGGTTGTTTTTGTCCTGCAGTACAGAAAAACACCCCTCTCCCTATTTTTAAATCCTCTGAGAGGAAGTGGAAAGTAAATAATATCCCCATGACTATTAATATATGACAGTATTGAGAGGCCTTGTTTATTTCAGTAATAAAAGGCAAATAAACTAAAGTAGCTTGGCTTTGTGTACATTGAATGTCAGAAAATAGGGGGCAAAGCTGAGTATGATGTTTTTCTTAGGTGATGATGACTTAACATGTTTTATTTATTTTTAGGGAAGACCTTTTAGCCTTTTAAAGATCCTTTAGACCTTCATTTAGTCCATAAAACTATGTTTTTGTGAATTCTTGAGTGGGAATTGTGCCTGGGACAAAGAACCACACTGTGCAAAACAGAATCAGGAGGGAAAGTTAACGGCTGCTTTTGTTTGGGTGTTTTTCGCCATCATCTGAAAGATGCTGATCGCTTATTCATTCATGTGCAGAAGGAATGTTTTTTTCCTCTCATTAATGGGAGTTGTGTTTAAACCCTGCAGTTGCAGTTGCTTCATTGTATGTCGGCTTCTCTGTTCACTGTGTTGCTAATTGGAAATCCCCAATTTGTAGGTGCAGTCTTGTTTGTCCCAGAGCTGACTCACAGGAGACTCTGTTCATTCCTTTTACTTCACAGGACTGCCTTTTATTCACAGTTCATGGCAGTCTCATTAAACCAGAGTTTGAAATAGCAGTGTGCCCATGTTCATTGGCTTTCTCTGAAAGCCCTGTAAACCAGCGTCAGGGAATTAACGGTGGCTCAGAAACAGAAAACCCTTAATGGCTTGCCAGATCATTTTCCTTGCAATAAATCTGGGTTAGTTTGACACAGAGTGGTATTTCAGTCACCCAGGAAATAAAAAAACCCAAACCAACCACAAAACCTGAAGATAGATGATGATACCCATGTTATTGCAGGTATTCCCCCAGAGCTAATCTAATTGAACAATTTCTCTCTTACAGCTTTGACTTCCAGGCACATTTTTGGATATCTAGTGGAAAGGAGACGTTTAGGCTGTTCTTAGGATTGAAGTATTCAGCTGTAACTACCTAACTCATTAGTGACTTATAGTTTCCAAGCTGGTCTGTGTCTCCTCTGTAAACCTGGTAATCACAGCAAGTATTAAGAGAAGGACAGCAAACTCTCAGGACTAAGTTATGTGGCTTTGGGTTTTCACAAGCTGATAAAAGCAATCATTTGCTCAAAACCATGAGGACACCAATGTTACCGCATGTGACTTTACGTGGATGGTTCCAGTTGTGTGATGAATGTTACTTTGTGTTTTGTTTTTTTTTTTAATGTGAAGTAGCTGATAAGATTTAATTCTTGGTTTAAAAAGACAAAATCTGTTAGCATGACTGATGCTTCTCCCATCTTCCCTGTATGTTTTCCGAAAGGAATAGGTCCTTCCATGATTAGAAACAAGTAGTATATCCACCTTCACCATCAATATTCTTTTCCAGCTAATGCATTAAAAACCTTAATCCTCTACTTGGCTTGGAAATGCTGGAACACACATTTGTCTCCCAAATGCAGATCTTTGAAATGCAGATTTTTTTGTTCCTATTCTTTTAAGCAGTTTCCAGAATGTGAATGTCCAGGAAGCTGCAGCGCAGAAGGGACTCTTATAAATGCATTCCACATTCCCAAACACCCGTGCTGAAATTCAGATACTGGCCAAAATGAGCCTTGAAAGACAAGGTTTGCTCTTGGGCTGTTGGAACACTGCTATTGAGTGTTTGCTTTGAGGTCTGACAGGTCTTGCAGCATCTGGCGATGCTCTGCTTTGCCTTATGAATTCTCATTACCTACCACAACTGATCATGGAGCAGTTTAAATGGAAGTCTTCCACTGAAATACATTGTGGTGGTTGTTATTTTTTCTTAAAGCCACCTTTCTCAAAGCTAGGTTTGGTTGTCTTAAGCAAGTATCGTTCTTTTGCTGTGTGGATAATGCAGTTGTTCCCTCTGAAAGCTTCGGTGGGCAGCATGTTTGCATAGGTTCTGCTTAGTCTGGTGACTAAACGTCTGCTCAAATCTCTCCTTTTGTCACCTGTGAATCCCTTGTTTTTGCAAATCAGCTATTTCAGTAAGGAAATTATTTCAGTAAGGAAATACTAAGCGTAAAATTTGTACTTTGAAACTAAGTAAGATTGTACTTTGATTGTACTAGTGCAAAAACTATGGAATAAAATACAGTTCTTTTAATCCATGAAAGATGCCAACAAACCTGCTGGATGTTCACTTTGGAAAAGGAAAATCAGAAGGAAAAACTCTTCTCTGTTTTCCTCTGAGACAAGGACCTTATTGAATGCTCAAAACAAAATTCAGGGATAGAGTAGTTATTGGTCAGGGGTGGAAGGGAGAGGGAACATTACCGTTATTTCCCTCCCATAAAATGCAGTTTTATCTCATCATACAACCCTGTTAACATGTATCATTCTTGCAAGACCATGTTAGGAATTTCTGCAGAGACAAAGCTGCTGTGAAATGCTAGCCTTGGATTCTCCTGCAATATTTTGACATTGCTTGATTTAATTGCATTTACTGTAACCTCTGCCCAATCTCATGACAGCAGCTTGTATCACTGCAGCGCCTGTGAGTTATCTGTAAATATTTGAAGCAGGGATGTTTCTTTTGTATTTTGGCAGTAAGCTCGATTCATTTTGTTGTTCTCCCCCATTCTCTCTAGAGTTAATTATGTCACACATTTATTTCAGAGGATGAATTGTTTAGAGCAAAAATGGTTTTGGTACAAGCATCAGGAATTTTCATCTTTAGAAAGCTGTCACCTGCTCTGTGATCCAAATGGCTGCTGATGCCAGTCTTTCTAATCTAGCCATTACAGATCTGCATTCCTTTGCTGATCTTGGCTGATGTGCTGATGTACTGAAGCACTATCATGACCCTGCTTATGTTCCTGAATGGTATCTCCATTATGGAATTGCTCAATATGGAAAACCAAATTCCTTCGTTCATTGACAGTATAAGCTTTTGGAGATGATGAATAACTTTTCACCCAGAAGGCATTTGTTCATCCATTTGGTTTAGTGCTATGCACAATTATAGGATTTTTTTTGCATGATATTTCTTCAGGGGAAGAAGCCCAAACAAATACGTTAACTTTATACCAAGATTTGTCTGTGGCACTCATAACAATATAGTCAAAATAATAGAAGAATGTTGTAGGAAAACTGTATGAAACCAACGGTCCACCTAGCTCCAGTCTCTGTTTTCTAACTGTGGTCATTATTAGATGCTTACAGAGAAGAAAAGAATGGGAATAGGGCCAGTGTGAGGTTATCTTTCCTCACCGTGCATGCTGAGCGTGTGCCAGTCAGTGATTTAGAGCCTATGCATGGGGATGCTTTATCTGGAGCACTGTGTTTAAGACTCTCCATGGACCTGTCCTCTGTGGAGCTGCCTAATTCCTCTTTTAGAATCCTTCTCTTCTCTGACTTTGAGGGCATCTTGTCACAATGAGTTCTGTGATTTTATTATACACTGTATGAAGAAATCTTTCCCTTTGCTTGAAAATTGAGAATTTCACTGGGAGCCCCTTGACTTTGTGTGATAAGAAGTAGAAAGTAATTTCTCTGGTTACCTCCCCAAGCCCTTTATAATTTTATGATATCTTCATATGCACTCCTTTCCAGGGTGGAGAGGAGCCCTGTTGTGTTGACTTGTCTCCTCACACAAAAGCTATTCCATGTGTCTGAGCCTTATTACCTTTTCCTGCGCCTCTTCAATCTCTATTAGATTATTTGAAAATTGGGCAGAGGAAGGGGAGATCTCAGAATACCATGCAGTACTCTGGATGCAGGGGCACCTTGGATTTTTATTCAGTGTATTATTGCTTGTTGTTTCTGTTCTAAACATGCTATTCAAAAGCTGCATTTTTCAGTGCTGATTTATGGCACCAATCATTTTTTTAATTTGTTATTAATTCTTTTGTTCCGACTGCTGTCTGTGTGGGTAGCTGAGATGTACAGTAAAAACCTGGGTGGAAAAATCTGAGTATCTTTTATTACTGTGGTTTGAATTCTGAGCACTGCTTTTTGGCTGAAGAGTATCCTGCAACTACCTGGCTCGATCCCCATTACAGGGGAAAGGCTGGAGCAAGGTGCTGAACTAAGCTAAGATGGGCCTGCCTGATTTCAGGGCCAGAGCCGATACCATCAAACTCTGTAGCTGCTGCATCTTGCCTCAGTTACCTTGATCTGGATTGTAATATATATACAATACATCCTCCCTTTCTTAACTGCTATTTGGGCATGAGTAACCTGGCTTCTGCCATGCTTGTGGACTTCCCCAGACACCCATGAGAATGAGCACTTCTCACTGCTTCTTCTTGGCTTCAGCTGTTTTCGCTTCTGCTTAGCAGTGTAGTTACAGTGCAAAGGGGCTGCAGCCGCTGTCTCAGCTGCCTGGGACCCAGGGTGTACATGTCATCTCTGCATCAATGTCTGTGCTCCGTCAGCCAGGGAAAAGCATTACCTCTCCAAACCAAAGAACAGAAAGTCTGAACATCTGCCCCAGTTCACAAACAAAATCTGACATACAGCAGAGATGTTTGGGAAACCAGGGTTTCCCAAATCAAGCAGAGCCACTGTAGCAAAAGTCTTGCTATTTTTGCTGGTAAATTGTCAATTTCTTCCTCAAAATTTGCTGAAAAGAGAGAGCTCCTTATCCCTCTCCCCTTTGCTACAAGTTAAAAGCTTCATCATTTGTCCTTTTTAAGTACGAAGTTGTAGACAATGCAAGCCATGATAGCTGCTATCCCAGGGTTTCACGTCACTATTTGTTGCATTATTTACTTTGATCTGATTTGGCCTCTTGACTCCATCAAAAGCGCCTTTCAATGTGAATTAATTAAGAGAACTGTATTTTCTTCATTCAATTGCCTTTAAAAGAGAAGTGGTCCCAGATGGCATTAGGAAAGGAAGGAGGTGGTTTTTCTCCCTCCACAAGCCATGCTTTTTTCATAGACCAAAGGCTTTCTCTGCCCTTATGCTTTGGGAATCGGCAGTTTTGATGGATTGAAGGTACTTTGTCCCAGGAATCTGGAAATGCCAGAACCAAATGAGGCCACCTCAGTGGCATCCCAGCCCAAATGAGCAGCTTTCTAATAATGAAGATGACTTTAATATTGCAGCATCACTCTGCAGGCACTCAGTTAATTATGAGGTGTGAATAAGGAATATGTTTCACAGTGCCTTAGCAATTTTCTGAGTTCACTGATCCATAAGCAAGATTATTCCCTAATAGTCCTTCATCGCTGCCATTATTACACAAGGGTGTTCAACTTTAAATTAAATTAAAAATTATCATCCTTAAAGTTTGTTGAGCCACAGCTAATCTTTTGAGAGTGTTTCCAGGATTAACTATTTTTAAATTGCTTAGCTATTTGGGGAGGAGAGAATTCTGTGTCGTTCCTGCTATGCCATTTTTATAAAGACTGCACTGTAGCAACTCTCCGCTGGGAAATGCGGATTAGACCCATTTTTCTCTCTTTCTTTCCAAAGTCCCTGACACTATCAGACAGCTGATGTTTTGGAAGGAAGCTGCTTTATCAAGGTATGTGTAACTTTTTTTACAGGTCTTTCAGCTGCTGCCAACCCAGGAGCGAAGGACTAAATCTGGTTCCTGAATGCCAGCTGTTCCAGCCTGCCTCTGTCCCTGTCCCTTAGCCGGTTTGTACAGGATGGAAATGAAATGGGCTACTGGTGCAGAACTTTCAGGCAGTTTGCGATCTCTCGGGGTTGAGCAGAGCTACAGCTCCTTGAAGACGTTTTTACCATTACTAATAGGGTCATTGTAGATTTTTAAGGTCGAGAGTGACCATTTATGATCGTCTAATCTGAGCTGGAGCGTGGTGCAAGAGACAGAGCTTAACTTAGATTTACTGGATGGAGCTTGCATTTCTCTTTGAGCTGTGTCGCATGCCTGTCAGCAGCCCTGACTTTAAAGACTTGATGTATGGAGTGTTTGAAATATCCTTAGGTGAATTGTTGCAGCGGTATGCTATTTGCACTGTTAAAAATGTGTGCCTATTCCTAGTCTGATTTATCTAATTTGAGCTTGCAAGCACTGCATCTCATTATGTCTTTTTCCGCTAGATTAAACTGGACTCTCCTAGCTGAAAGTTTTGCAGTCTGTGGTAGTTGTTTTACCATTCTTCCAGACAGACTCAAAGGCCAGGCTTCCTCAGGGTATGTCTACCCAGCAGTTGTTGTTGTGATGCAGTTAATGTACTTGGATCTGAACAAGTCTTGGATTAGGTAGCTTGGGTCCTGCTAAAAATATGTCTGAAATGGCAGGGAGATCAGAGTAGGTGAAACAAGCTCTCTAAGCATTTGCCAATATTTCTTTTTCTTTGATTTTTTGGCTTTTCCCCCTCTGGATGTTATGCTGAAGTTTCAAAGCAGTAAAATACAGTTAATTTTTGCAGTGCAGAATTTACATATTGTAAAAGTCAGTACTTTGCTGACTAAACCCAAGTAGATTAGAGTAAAATTAAAGTATCCTTGATGATAAATCCCTATGGGGCAAGAATGAGACATTCCCATGTGTTTGTTGTCTTTCTAGTGCAATAGTGTTTCAAGCTTAATTGGAAAATTAGTTGTACGATGAGGTGCACTTGATACTGCATCTGCACACACAGATGACATCTGGATGGTACACAGCTCTTGATCTTAAGAGCATCACTGCGCATTAACAAACACCAGTGCTCAGAGTCTGGAGTTGACTTTTTGTCTGAAAGGGCTGTGATTGAACATGTGGTCTTCAAAATGCTGCATTGAGCCCTCGTTCATGGTTGTAAAGTTAAAGAAAAGGACATGGAGAACATTTGGATATATCATCTTTTTTAACACAAGATTGTCCCTCACAATATAGTTCCTAGCAGGTTGAATCTAGTTTTAGAAACAAGAAAAAGATTGATATCTTTATTTCACACTCAATATGTTTTATAATCAGGAAGTATAATTTCAGAGGGGAAAAAAACCTTCTGCTGAATTGCTGGCAGCCTTACCTAGAGTGTGTAGGAAGCTGTCAGGAAAGCAGGGATGTCAGGTGTTGACCTACGCTGGTAATGCTTCATTTGTGAGATTCAGTTAGATTAAAGCACAAAGTAATGTGAGTAATTTGGCTCCAGGTTCAGTGCTTAAGAATACATAAGACAGAACATTAGTATCATTCTTTTATACCAGCTGAGACTGTGACCCAACTGGCAGACTACTCCGAGGGTACCATTATCTTTTACATAACAAGTTTCGTATTCTCACATTTATATTTTTTAAGCATCTGTCATTACCTCTTCAGAAATCCCTTACAAATTAGAGGTTCCTCTTGCATAACTGAAGAGCAATTATTGTCCCATTATCAAGTAATGAAGTGCACGCTTGCATGGAAAGAATGATGACTCTAAATATGATAAAGTTCAGCAAGATTCCCAAGATAATTTCTGGAAGTGTGTCATACCTTTAAAGCTTGTATTTTAGTAGTTGGCAGATCTTAGATCCAGTATCTTCTTTAAAAAACTATTGAGGAACAAAACACATGTATGTGAGCCTGAAAGAGGGAGCTGTTTCCAATGTCGAAGTTGAGGCATGTTTTGCATCATCATGAAAGATGCTTCCCTGTCATGACCCAGAGTTTGAGTTACTGAATTTGGTTTAGTGTGGGGGTTCAGTGTGTTATTGCCTTCCTACTAATTCTGCCAGGACACAGAGAAGGCTTCTGGGGGAAGTCCTGAGAGTTAAGTATAGCGGAGTCATCACCCAAGTCATGTTTGAAGAAGAATCAGAATCATAGCATGGTTTGGGTTGGAAGAGACCTTATAGATCATCTAGCTCCAGCTCTCCTGCCATGAGGCAGGGACACCTTCCCAGGTTGCTGAAAGCCCCCATGCAATGTGGCCTTGGACACTTCCAAGACATTAATTTTCAACTGGATGAAGTTGCAGGTCCTCGAGTGTGTCTAGATGGTGCTCCCAGGGCCTGCCTCTGAGATTCCCAGTGTAATCACCTGAAGCAGTAATGCTCTCTGGGAGTTAGGAATTGTCTATTCTTGGGCTTCCAAAGCACTGAGATACTTGAACAGGAAATTATTTTGAACATTTAGTCGTTACATTTAATGCTTTTTTGAGTAGAGCTTAGTGTGATGATCACGACCTGCTAATCCCTCTAGCTGAGTCCCCCAGTAACTGGGACACGGATGATTACTGGGTTGTTGCAGCCGAACAGCTGGTGTCTGTAGCTTTGTTTGGTTTTGGTACAGCTGAGGTTTCCATATTCTTGACATCCTCATGTCAAGTCTCAAGCCCCTGCCAGCTTAGTGAATGGGATGGCTAACAGCACACATCTGACCAACTCGCTAAGCCTGCCTGTGGGATTCTTCTCACCTTCTTAAACTAGGCTTGGTGAATTTTGGACCATTAATTTTAAAAGCCTTTTCCAATCTGTTAATGATTATTTTCTTAAATAGGTCCTCCGATGAGATTTGCAGGAAATCTGATGGCTTTAGCAAGAAGAGGTATACTCCCTGATTCAGTAAAAGAAAAAATGCAAAACTTAAACAAACCAACACCATCCATAAGATCATTTGCAGGTGATTCTTAAAGTAATCTCCTTCCTTCTGTCAAAGAAACATCAGATGTTAAGGGACTGCTTGGCTCATCGGGCATAGTCCTCTGTTATCACATGCAGCCAGTTACCTAATCCCTTCCATAGACTGGTTCAGTGCTGCCTTGTGTCCAGTTGGATCACGTCCATGTCTTCCCTTGAATCATTGCTCCACAGTCTGACAAGTTTGCTTGGAAAGCTTTCTTCTCCAAGCTTAAATACCTCGATGGCCAATTTAAGCCCACTTAAACCTTGTGTTTGTGCATCTCCTTTGCCTTCCTTCCTTTGTGTGCCTGTGTGATAACGTGTGGGCACAGAGACCTAAAAAGACTGTCAGGTGGTGTACAAAACTGGTGTTAGTGTGAGGATTCAGTAGCAGCTCTTTATTTTGTATGTGTTCCTAGGGAGGGATGCAGAGAATTGACACGGGTTGTTACTAAATAATGTAAAATAACCTTCTTGCTGGTGTTATTTAGGCAAGCTTTGTGTAGTGACAACGGCTGAAACTCTCCAGAGAAGCTGCCTTTGCTTTTGCCGAGGAGAAGGGTATGTTTGGAGTGCTTGTTTTTATTTTTATGTATTTCCTTTGGTCAAGAGCCATGAAAATCTCAACAGCTTCAGAAACTTACGCTTTTCATTCTGACTCACAGCCATTTTGAGAAAGCACAGAACAAAAACCATCAGCAACTGCAAATGCATGTGATAAAAAACCATACCACCAGTATCCTCACCAAATATGTTTAAGGTCCATTTATAGGAGAATGAAGCAGTAGAGAACCTCCTCCATTATCTTGATAACTAGTGAATAGGAAAAATGAAGTTCAGTTATTTTGGATAGCGGCTTGTTCTTACCGTTGTGTTTAACAGTACAACTCGTACTGTTGTACACTAGTGCAAAACATGTCTAAGTCAGGTGAGAACTGAAACTGGACTTAAAACTTAAATATCAAGACTTTCCCACTATGTTAGAGAAGAAACTTGCTGCTGCTTGCTTTATTTTTCTGGACTCCCAGAGGCATTATTTCTCATTATATTAGGCCTTTTGGAGACCTCAGCTCCCTTTTCATGAGCATGCTGGATAGGCTTCCTTTGCTATACTGATTGGGTGCTTCTTGCCTATTGTGTCAGAGTCTGAATGATTTGTGAAAATGATGTAACCTGTAAACAAAGATAGTATGAATCATAGTTAAAAAAGCCCAGGATGGTTGTCTTTCCTTTCCTGGTAGTGAAATTTCCAGAGGCACATCTTCCAAAAAGGATGTCTGTCTTTTTTGCTGTCTTTACCGTGGATTTACATCCACAAAGTCCCATAGAAAGAATGCCTTTTACTGAGTAGGAGTGACTTGGTCTTCTCTTGTCTAGACAGCCTGAAAGGGCTGCTGGACCTCTAGGAGATGAATGTGCACCTCTGTGTTCTTGGGAAGGTGTGTAGGCATGGTCATCCCCATGCCTGGCACAACCCCAGGGCTGACTGACCTTTCTTCAGCTACTGGGTGAAGCTGAGGGCTTTCCTTGGCCATAGCTGGTCTGTGTGGACAGGTGAGATAATACTGTACTTGTCGTTTAGGTTGCTGCTGGGTGAGGCAAGTCCACTATGTGCTGAGTTGTTCTGTCTGTCAGCTGTGGAGCAGTAGCTTTGAAGGAATGGCTGTCCAACTCTGCACTAAGAAGCAGCCATCACTCAGCAGTGGTACCAGCCATTTTTTTGCTAACGGGGAAAAAAAAGCTGACGAGGAAATAACTTGGAGCTGCATGTGTTAGTGGTCTGAAGCATTTCTGGTTCAGAGGAGACAAAACAAACCTAGTGCATGAGCTTGGATGTATGGTGCTCTGCTCCCTCACCATCTTCTGATGGCAGTGTGAGGTGAAGGCATTTGACACCTTTCAGTACTGGCATCAGGAAGAAACTGAGGCTTCTTAACACCTCCCAGCAGTCGCGTGACTTTAATTTCCTGAGAGCAGAGAAGGAATGTTGTCCTACTCTTTCCCTGGCAGGCTTTGGGAGGTGAATTTCTTCGGTTTGGAAACAAATGTGATCTGAAAACATTCTTTCCATAACAAAAATAGACTGTGTGGTACAGTCCCTAGACCCGATGTGAAAGTTGAATGTTTCTGTTGCGAGGAGGTGCCTTTGGTGTCAGGCAGCAGACGGCTTCATGGATGCCATACTATTGGCTCTGAGTAATAGCCATGGTATTGGTTACATGCTGGGGTCCAAAGAACTGAAAATCTTTGAGTATGAGGGGTTTCAGATTTCCTTCTTAGTCTTCTGTTTTTCTGGTTCAGTAAAATCTTCATATGGAGCTATTTACGTTAAGAAACAGAGCGTAAACACCTCTGCTCCCCTGTTTCCTCCATTTTCCTCATCCCTTCTGCCCCCGTGCTGGCCTAGCTCTGGGTGGCTCAAATGGAGAGGATCTCTGCTCAGGACATGTGCCGGCCTTTAAGATAGAGACCTGCTGCAGTGTGTGGTGAATTGCAATGTGCATTGACCTGATGCCTTTGGAAAAGCATTGCCGTTTTGCTGCTGAACTTGCAGCTTTTCAGGTTGTTCTTTCTGTCAGCAAAACCACCGATCAGTTGACATTCCCTGAGAGGCTGCTTTTTTGTTGTTGCTTTAAAGGCAAATAACAATTGCAAAAGCAGCAAATGACATCTGATGTGAATGAACCCCCTTTATTTTACTTTCTAGCCCTGCCGTGTTAGTAAAGATATATTAATAGCTTTCTTAACTTTAGTTCACTTTGGAATATTTACGTATGATGAAGTAATACATGTCTGCTATTCAGTAGGAGCTAAGTTGTTGCTTTAGTTTTACTTTTCTTTTGTCCACAAATTTAAGGAAATAGATATATATTTATGGATTAGGTACCTGATGTAGGAAAATGCTCCCAAAAGATAGCAAGAAATTAATACATGCAGTCCATGTTGCAAATTGCATTTAAATAGCTGTTGCCTTCTTTTTCCCACACTTGAGTGGGAACTCATCCTGCAGAGAGAAATAATGACTCTGTGATAAACCTTGAAAGAATTAGGGATGAAGCATCTTTACAATGAGATATGATAATCAGCAACTGCTTTGTTTTAGATTGTGTGTTTGGATGCAGCTATTATATAGGCGTGGTGAAAAGCAGAGGAGGGCCAGGATTAAGAAAACTGGCTCTTAAATCTCCATTTTCAATCTCAACCAACCTAATATTGCATAGTAGAAGCATAGTCTAGTACAAGCACTGCCAAGAGATAAAATGCTGCATTTTACTTTTCCTTCCCTACCTCTCTGTCCTCTCGGCATCACCTCTCTGCTGTTCTCTGCAGCGTGTTTTCTTCGAGATGGTCGGTATGATGTTAAATCTTTTTGTCCCTTTTCATTTTTTTGGTGGTGGTGGTGGTGGTTTTTTTGTTGCTGTGAAAACATAAGACCCAACCTTCCTCCATTCTTCCTGCTGTGTGAGCCTTAATTAATGTTGTTGCAAAGTGTGTTAAGATCCTTGGATAGCAGCGTAGTTTTGGCAGTGGTTCAGTCTCCTGGAGAAAAGTGTATGTCTTTGTCTAGGAAAAAAATAAACTAACAGGTTTTCAGAGTTAGAAAAAGGTAAAAAAAAGTGAACAGGGTTTAAAAAATTACTTTTCTTTGGCTCCTCTAACCTGAAGCTCTAGTCTCATAACAGCATATTTTTTTTAGTTAATGGGTTATCTTTGCTCCTGGAGTTGGGAGTCATCCCTGCTGAAATCTTAGGAACGATGTTCATTTTACTGTTTTGGAGACAAACCAGTGCATGTTGTTACTCAGCCTTACCCTTTGTTTCTCCCTTCTCATGATAGAAATGAGAAGGAAACTTTAAAATGTTTCAGCTGTTGTTAAAAAGATGGAGTGCATCCTTTTTTTTTTTAAGCAAGGGGACACAAACCACAAACCCCTCTGGATTGCTGTCAGCCCACAATGGGGTTAAGATCCTGAATGTATCCCATATAAACTATGCCAGCATGGGCTGTCTGTCTGTACCAGCACCCCTTTCTCAATCTCTGATATTAATGCTTTGAAAGAGGTCTCTGTTTCGGGAGTAGTGTACATCAGCAGTGTAACAAAACTTGAAATGGTCACTTGCTTCTTAGTGTTGAATCCAAATGTAAGAATGGTGTTCCCAATGTGTTATTGGGGGGCTGTTGTGTCCCAGAGTTTCTGGCAGTCTGGGCTCTGTTCCTGCAGTGCCTCAGCAGCAGAGACCTGCTGTGGGGTGGGCATGCGTGCAGCAGAGGCTGCAGATGTTGCAGAACTGTGAAATAGTCTTGCTTTATGTGGCTGCTTACAAAATACATTTAAGGAAACCAGTGTTAGGAATGTTAGGAGTAACATCTGCAGTTCCTGTAAAATGGTTAGCTTTGTTTTGGGAACAGTTCTACATTTTCCACATGCTTGCTCCGAAAAGTGGCCGTGGAGCAGCTTGAGGACATCTGGAAGGCTGGATAACTGGTACTTCTGAAAAAGCAGGGAAACCATTTGAGATGGGAAGCTGTTTGTTACAAAACATTTACTTGCTGGTGAAGATGTGTTGTACCAAGCACACTGACTAGCTTCTTATCTTGAGAGCACAAGGAATTATGTGTCCTCCGTCTTCCCATTTAATTTCCAGTGGTGGTGATGTTGCAGTTTTTACTGTGTGAGTCATTGCTGTGGAGTTTTCAGTTTAATCCACTCTCATTTTGGAGGCAAAGCCCTTGAAACTTCTGATAGCAAGAAGAAGAACCATGGGCTGTATGTTCCTTGGAGAGCCGTCTGATGGGTACTGTAGTAGACTGTGGGTACATATAAGGAGGTGATAGTTATCTCTAAGGAGAAGCCTAGCAGCAAAGCTAGCGCTTGGCTTGGCAGTGACCACTGAGAGATGGGCTGTGATGAGATCCAGCAGCTGTGGGGCAGCCAGGCACTCCCCTCTCAGCCCTGAGGTGTGTGGTCCCAAAAAGCCTGTCTGAGTTCAGCATCTTGGGAACTGTTTGGGCTGAGGGCTTTGGCTGAAGCAGATGACTAAGGTATGATTGCATTGACACAATCTGTAAGCTGTAAAGCCAATATCCCCACCTTGTTTTTCCAGAGTTGCCTCTGCCAAAGTGCTGTAAGACTGGTTGGCACTTGCAGCCCTGGATAAGCTCTCCTCTGACCCTCTCATTACTGATTTTAAGCATGTGTTAACCGTATCAACGTTATTTGTAGTCTTATTTTGTAGTTCTACTTTTTTCCTGCCAAGAGGCAGTCTGTCTGCATACTGCTATTGTGAGATGACAGAAGCTTTTCCATTTATGAATCTGTCTCTTTGACCCACAGAGCAGCAAGGGAAAAGCTAGTCCCATGCTTTTTGGGAATAGCTAGTCCCATGCTTTTGGGGCTTGGCAATCTTTTTCCATCAAAGCTGGCATTAGTTCCTGGGAACTCAAAGGCAGGGTTGCCAAGAGGGTGAAAGTATCCTGCACTCTTGTGCACAAGAAATACCAGACCCAATTTTTCTCCTTCAGTTGCTGTAATTATTTTGTCAGAGCCTGAGCTGCATCTGGATGGTGTGGGTTTTGAGGGAGCTGAGTCCAAGGGAAGTGAGTTCCTCCTGTAGCCAAGAGGGTCCTCAGAGGCTAGCTCAGGGGAAGTGGTGGCTCTGCATTGCCTCTCCCCTCCCCTTTCACTGCTGATCAAAAAGGGAGCATGGGAGACTTTTTCCCTTTGGCAAAATTTAGCCTTTCTGAATACCCCCTCAGCTGCTACTCTTCTTGCAGGGGTTTCTAGCAGCTTTCATCAGCATGTGGCTTGTAGTGCTTAGTTTTGAGAAAGTAGATTGATTTGTCAGATTCCCAATGTAGGCTGGCCTAACTGTGACAGAGCAAAGAGGGCAGGAGAGGGAGTGTGCCCTCCTGGGTGGCAATGATCCCGAGTGGTGATATGCTCACATAAGCGCTGTAAATACCTAGCGGTGGGTCGGTAAGT
The DNA here is from genome assembly GCF_028554395.1 of Pezoporus wallicus. NCBI lineage: Eukaryota > Metazoa > Chordata > Aves > Psittaciformes > Psittacidae > Pezoporus > Pezoporus wallicus. The sequence goes on along the minus strand of NW_026642179.1, from coordinate 5,782,685 downwards.
GCCAGGAATGCTGGCGGGACAGGGGTGAATAGCACCAGTGGGATTGTCTCATTCTTTGTCAAGTGCTGGCCCGCTACCAAAAATTGTTTTAAAAAATAATAAAGAAGTGGAAAGAAGTTATGATTCCTGTGGTGAAATCAGTAAGAGGTGGCTGTTGACAGAAGTGAGAGTGGGATGGAGTCCACGGGGTTTCGGCTTCCTTTTCCATAACTTTGTGGATGCTGATATTATTTATATCAGATGTGGCCTTGCAGAGTCAGTAAGACAGATCAGTAAGATAGAAAGAAATTGAAATAAATGAGGTATCTGGCATGTCTGAGTTTTATAGTGGGCTTGTGTGCAATTGTGGGGGTGGTTGGCTGAGGCAAGGAGTGTGATCTGGTATGATACAGTCCTTATTCTGCACACCCATGTTTGCATCAGGTCAAAACCATGCAGTCAGCTGTAGCATTGCTCTGTGCCCAGGAGACAGGCAGAGGGCATGGAAAGTCTCCATGCATCTGATGGTGCTGTAACGTGTGCCGGGGCCACTGCTGTTAGCCTGCTCACCCCTGCCCAAGCAGGCAGCAGGGCAGCCTTGGGTTTGTAGTGCTTCAGCCAGCATGTGGCTTTCGGTGTCGCTGTGCCTTTGCCTGTAAGGGACCAAAGCAGAGTGTGGCCTGATGACCTTTGAGGAAGGAGGGAAAAGAGTGAGGTCCTGTTGACTCCTGGCAGGGTGAAAATTAATTTCTTAGATTCATCCTAATGAAAAAAAAAAAAAAACCAGCCCCAAAACCCTGGATATCCTAAACAGCTTTTCTAAACTGAATTGGTTTTTATTACTAACCCTAACCACCTGCAAAAAAAAAAACCAAAAACAAAGAGGAAAAATCCCAAGCCGTTTCTCAGTGATCAGCATGTTTTGTTTCTACTTTGGTCGTTTTCTAAATAAGAGCTGTAGAAAAGGAATTAAATTCAATAACATTCACACTTTTCCCAGGGGTAGGATAGAAAGGGAAGGCTATTAAGATGCTGCTCCTTGTCTCCAGAAGCCTGGATTGCTGAAGGCTGGTCTGTGCAACTTGCGGCGCTTACGAAAGTGTGGTGTGGAGCTGGCAAAGGTTTTTGCAAATCTGACTTGGAATAACCAAAAACATTTCAACCCAAACAAGCACTCCCTTCCTCTCGGAGTATTTTAGAAACGTCCTTGCTCCCCTGTGAAACTTTGAGTACGGTGCATACAATAGCTGAGCTTGTGCAACAAAAAAGGAAAACCAAACAAAGGAGACAAAGAATCAGTTCCTGTTCCCTTTAGGAAGTGGTATTTCACCCAGCAGGAAAAACCATTTTTTGAGCTGTGGCAGACTGGAGTCAGTTTAGCACTTTCCAGGGAGATACGCGTTTACACCTCAGTGGAGTACCTGCCAGCTGTGGTTGGTGAAGTTTGGGATAAACGATGTTGCTCTCTGGTCCCTCTCTTGATTTTGCTCATTTGTGTATGATATTGCAGGAGAGGTCTGCCTCCTTAATCTGTATTTGCATATGGATGCAGTAACCTCCATTCCTACTCTGTATTCCTCCTTCCTCCTCCTGTCCCCATCTCTGCATTAAATGAGAGTGCATTGGGAGGTCCACTTCATGCAGTACCTATAGCACTTGTGGCTGGCCTTCAGAAGTTTTCTTTTTTATTCCCCTTCAGTGTGTTCATAAGGAAGCTGAATCATTTAAACCAGCTGGAAGGTCCCTGAATTGCTACAGTTCTATAATAGTTTCCCTCCCAGCTTATAAAACTGGCTCTCTCCAGTTTACTGCCAGGCCCTTTCATTGCAGATTGAAAAAATAAAGGTCTCCAAGGACCATGTGCTTCTCAACTCTGAGAGATCGATTGGATCAATTTGCCTCTGTGCGTTTCAATGTCTCTGTCCTAATTCTTCAGACAGCTGCTCTGCTGTGCAGGCAGGTAGCTGCTTGCAAAGGGAGAGACTCCTGGATCTGCTCAGGGCACTAAAACAAGCTCATTAGAGATTGAAAAACCCCAACAAACAAAAAAAGGGAGCAGTGTGTTACTGCTCTATTACAATATCAGTGAATTGGGCACAAATTTTCTTACCTGAGGCAAGCAGCATGTGTGGTTTGGTCAAGACTTTAAACTCAAGCAGGTGATTTGTAGTGATTTTGTAATGTGAGTTTTATTAAGTTGCATGAGGTACAGTATGTTCATCAACACTTTGCCCTGGTTCATTCCATCCATCTTGTAAAATCCATTTCTTCTTGGCCCCTGTGAAAAGTGCCCTTTTCTGTGTCCGTCATCATAGCCTTGAGCTATCAATTTAAGGAAACAAAAGTGAAGCAGACAACATGGTTTTAGTCAAGTAAAGTTCGCCTGGGTGAGCTTGTGCTCTCTGGATGAAGCTTTGACAGGCAACAGCAGCTTGGGTGAACTCCACTTCACTGCTTCCCAGCAAACATTGCAGCAACCCCATGGCCTGAGCTGGTCAGGTTAGAGACCCATCACCACAGAGGAGAAGCTCCAAGCCAAGGCTGCTGTCCATAGTCTAGGTGCCTCCTATGCTTTAGCCCCACAGTACGGGCTTGCAACAGCCAAATTTAGTGGAAACTGCTGCTGGTTTGGGGATTGCTCCTTTCTTACCCATATGGGATCCACAAGCTAAGTGTGATTTGAAAGTTTATGTTCTTAGTGAAGACGTGTGGCTGTACTCTTACAAAACACTTGGCCCCTTTCTTCTGTGGGAGACGGCAGTGCACAGGGCTCACCACTTGCTTGGTTGGGCTGCAGGGTCTCAACAGAGCAGTTCCTGCTGTCTCCCTGGCATAGTTTCTGCCTCTGGCTCTTCACTCTTGGCGAGTCTGATGGCTATTGGTGAGGATCTTGCTCTCTGTATTAGTTTCTGGTGATCAAATGGGGACTGCTGAATCATTACATTTATTTGGTATTATTCTTACTCTTATTTTTCTCAGGATAGCCTTCTTTCTTTAGGGTCTGAGGGCATGAGTTTTACACAGCAAATTCAAGAATGTTTTTCTTCCCATCCATTTCATCACTTAAAAAGTCTTCAAAAGTACACCAGGAAGCATAAAAAAAAGAAAGCCAGTTTTCTGGAATCACTGAAGTATTACTGTTTCACAAGATTTTTTCCTACTGAGACATATTTTGGAAAAAGTCCCTGTTGTCTGTTTATATTTACATGTAACCTGAAAAGTATTTACAATGACTTACAAACCACAGCCTGTATTGACACTTCTCATCTTTGAGTTATGTTTTAAAAAATCTTACCTTTGTATTTGCTCCGCAGGTCAGATTTCTGTGATTTGTTTCTGTTTGGCTTGTGGGGATATTGGATGCTTTACTTGCTTAATTGCATTTTTAACCACAAGAGGATATGTGATTGGCACTTGGAACAAGTCCCTACTTCTCTGGGAATGTTTGCAGAATAGCAATTTTGATTGCTGCTCCACGGATGTTACATTTAATCAATAACTCAAATACAGAAATAACAGCAGCTCTCTGTCTTCAGTCTTGGTTGACAATATCGCCCACACTCACTGGTACTTTTTTCTTAATTACTCAACAAGGGGCTATTTGTTGTGTTTAATAATAGGATCAAACATATGCAGTGCAAATTTTAAAAGGGAGCAAGAAAAGAAAAAGAATGGGTTATTTTAATGAAAATAGCTGTTTCGTGCGAGCAAATCTGTGGAAGAGTCTTGCCATCAGTTCTGTTGCAGCATTGCTTGTCTTGGGGCTTCTTTACAAGTTAATGTGGGAGAATCGGTTCTCCTGTTTTAGCTGCAATGGGATTGCTGCCATGCTGCAGAGCAGAAGCTCTGCTGATGTTCTTCCATAGCAACTCTTCTGGTGGCCTTCCAGGCCAAGGTCCTAGCACCTGTGCAGCAGAACCACCGCTGTCCATTAAGAATGAGCAGATGTGTTTGTGGCAGCTAAGCACTTCTCACCTTTCCCATTCTCCCTCACCTGTGCCTTCTTGTCTGGGCATCTGCATCATTTCTGACTAGATCACATCACTGTTTGGAATCCAAACAAGCACAGACCATGGGAGTACCCTCTGAGGGACCTGCAGCATTTCCCACGATGTGTGGCTCCTGCTCACTCACCAGGGCCTGCCTGCCCTTTGCACCTTCCTTTTGGATGACTTGTGGGATGGGTGCGATGCTTAGAGGATGCTCATGTGGTGCCAGAGCAGGCGTACCTTTGGCAGTGAGTTGCTGTGTTGTGTGTTGGTCTGCGGAAGGGATGTTCATTATGATATGACCTTTTAGGGTGATCTTGGTTGTGGTCTACCATAACAACCGAGATCTTGGCTACTCTGCAGGGTGATGAAGACTTGAACGAATTTCACAATGCATTTTCATGGGTTTCCCTCAAGTGGGTGATGTGCCTTCTAGCATGGGGAGTCTGGGGAATGGCAGCGTATCAGATGTGAAGGTTTGGTTACTCAGTGTCAGCTCCAGCCCCATCCTGTAAAAGTTTGATTTGGTTGGGGGATGTCTTGCAGGCTGATGCAAAATCTCCAAGGCAGAAGGGGTCTGTATTTTTGGCTGAGTGCAGCATCCCTTAAGCTTTCCGGTGAGCAACTGCACAGGATCTTTCATATTTGCCAGGCTTTTAAATACCAGAATTTAAGCCCACTTCTGTGGAGATGGGAGACTACAAAATGATGCTGTTTTCTTGCTGCTGCATAGTTTCTGAAGTTGCCAGTGTAGTTCAAAGTGAATATCTTGGTGACTTATGGAATACTGGAACATCTGTGGTCTTATTTTTCTGGCAATAGATAAGACTGGATTGTAGTCAAAATAGGATAAAATGTCATTATTTTTTCTAATTCTGCCAAGTTTCCGAATTATTCTTTTATTGATGTGCTATTGGCTTTTACCATTTTTTAGATGAGATATAAAGCATAGCTTTGCGGAGGAAATCCATTTAAAGTAAGCCACTAATCTTTACTGGCTGTTGTGGATTTTAATTCTTATTTCGCACAGATGAACCCAGTCGTAACTGGACCAGGAGTGCCTGTGACGAAGGAACTGGTCCAGTTTTAATTTGAAGAATTTAAGGATTGGTGTGATTGTGTGGAAAAGCGACAGAGATAGAAGTTGTTGGAAGTACAGTGCTTGGCATTTTTTGCCAACAGGAATAGCACAGGCATAATTTACTTACAGGGCTGCTGAAAAAAAGAAGTAATTTGCTGCCAATTTTTTAATTGTTTTCTGCTAGATTCTGTCTGTGTTGCAGTATAACTTTGGTATTGAGTTGCATTTGATTGCAAACATCAAGAAGTTTCTCTGGAAGGACACTAGCTCCGAAGAATGTTATTTTGCTTCTTCACTGTATTGCTAACAGCCTCATGTCATTCGTATTTAAAAAGAACAAGCTATTTTGAAGGACGTTAAAAATAACAGACAGATTCCTAACAAAAAAAGAAAGTGAGGAAGGGTTGTGGGGTGTTTTTTTGTCCTTAACGGTTTATTTTGTATTTAGAGATGGCGGTGCCGTATTTATGGGTTGCTTTATTTAACCTGACAGAAGCAATAGAACATGGTAGATCAAATGTCAGATTAAAAATTTTCCGGAAAGGAAATACCTTCTTCCTGAAGTGTTTAGCACTGACATCCAGTAAACTGCTTTTTTAGCAGCTGATGCATGGGTTTCATTTGGAAGGAAAAGTTTGTGAAAAACAGGCCAAACTTCAGTGTGAGCACGGTACTGCTGAATTTAATGTCTCTGCTGCTGGTGATTTTTGACAGAAAGTCTGGATCCACACAAGGACAACTCCTTTCTTTTCCATTACATGAATTTGGGAAGGTTTTGATGTAAATGAACAGGTTATAGCCTCTTTCAGTTTAGACGGCATCTTCAGAAGAATTCACACATGCTTTTCTGTCTCTATTAATGCCTCAAAAAAGAAAACTGTTGCTATTAAAGTTGTCTCGGACCTCTAGCTCTTTCCCATTCCTTGCTCTCTCCTGCTCCCACTAAGTCTATGCTAACATGATCCTTTAAGCCAGCACCAGCTCTTAAAACTTGCTGTCCTAAGGCAGAGGCAGCCAGTGGAGGAGGGAAGATTATAAAATATATAAATATCCCCCCTTAATTTTTACTATCTCTTGTTTTCACTTATTTTCTCATTATCACTTGGTGTTTGTTTCTAGATGTCTGTAAGTTGGTCGATGGACATTAGTGCCGTAAAACATATTCTGTTTTACTGTCCTGAAGGTCCACAGTCCCCCTACCCAATCACAGCAGCACAGTAACTGCTCCTCTTTCCCTCCTCTTGTCTCAAAGTCAAGGATTCAAAATGTGGATGTGTGATACCCCCCCCCCCCCCCCCCCCCCCCCCCCCCCCCCCAATTAAATTAAAAATGTCAATTTAAATTGAATTTGACAAGTAGTTTCAGATTACAAGTAAATTATGAAGGAATTACAAAAAAAACCCAAACCAAATAGGTTTTGAAATAAAGCAATACTCTTCTGGCTACATTTACAGGAGGTTTCAGGTGCTTATTTTCTCCCTGCATTTCTTTGCAAATTGTGCTTATGTTTCCTTCTGAAACCAGACTTTCACTTACCACTATCACTTGATTTACCAGAAATGCTCACAACAAACAGTATGTGCCTTTCCAAGCATTGCAGAAGCTTTTTCTTGGGCTGACCCCAAATGATGACTTAAAAAATAATTCAGCTCAAGTATATATAAGAACCCCAAACATCTGAGTAGTTGTCCTGATTGAGAGTAGGCTCAGCTGTAAAAATTTGCTTGCTTCCCTTCCTTTCTCAAGTCAAACTTTGTACCAGCAAGTTACTTAAATTCCTTAAAGCGTTGTTCCAGGAGCTGGGATTGGGGCCAGCTGACCCTTACCTACCCTGATGTTTCTCATCAGTTCCTGTCACTTTTTTAGGGCTGATGCATGGAGGAAATGATGGGTCTGTTCTCCAGGGAGTTCTTTGCATATCCTGGTGGTTGTGTAGGGGGCGAGTGTATCCATCCTTCTGTGGGATTAGGTGGTTGGGCTCTTGCCTTTCCTGGGCATATTTACAGCTGGACTGTGCTCCTCACTGAGTCCTTCCTGTGTTTTCTGGGGGCTGGATGCCTGTGTTGTGCCATGTATTTTTCCATGAGGAGTAGGTAGTCTGCCTGAATATGGTGTTTTTTTGTTTTGTGCTGTTATTTTCGTTACCAATCTCCTCTCCCTCCCCCCCCGCCTCTCATATTTGATCCTTTTTGGCACTGTATTTGAATCCAGGATGGTTTGTTGTTGTTAGCAGTTGTATGTATTATTTCCTACTTGGAGGTGCATGGAGGAGAGGAAAGATCCTCTCATGTTCAAAAGCTCACCAGAAAGAGACTGACGGTCTCACAGACAGTGATTTCTGTGCCCTTTTCTCTGCCACATTTTACTGATGAAAGGATTAATTCCTCCTTTTCTGCCCTGATGTAAGCTTTAAATTTAATTTATTTTTTAAGTTTATTTACTGGGGTCCTGGGCAAAGACAACAACAAAAATGCTGAAGCCTTTAATTCCCTAATTGCACACACATAATTTTAAAGTCACCAACCATGGCTCCTTCTGTAAATTAGCAGACTAGTTGGACCAGCGTGTGTTTACTGACACAAAATACTTTACATAGAGCATCAAAGCAACGCAGCAAGCCTCTGCACCCTTTGTGGTTGGTTGTAAATTTTTACTAGAATGCTTGATTCCCAGGGACACCTCAATAATTTCCACTCACAATAACAGAGCCTTGTGCATGACTGGAGGATAACCTCCTCCCCTCTTCACATAAATGCTGGCAAGAAGCTAGTGATTAGGGAGTATGTTTTAGATACCTTGCGGACGCCACGCTCCCCGCCTGCATGTGGTGGGTCTGCAAGCAGCCCCTTTACCAAACCTGGCCTTGGAGGGTGAGTGTGGTCCCTGGATGCTGTACTGTGCTTTGGGGAAGGCGGTATTTGAGAGCTGCCAGCTGTTCTCTGTGCAAATACACAGAAGCAGCAGTCAGTCTGTAGGAGTCCTGGCTATCCTCTGTGCTTTTAGGTCCATCTGCTCATGCTAGATTGGTTCACTGAAAAACACAGCTGCTTTCTTAAGCATTGCCACTCTGGGGAAGGCAGGCTCTTTCCTGCCTCCAGTGCTGCAGCCCAGCTCCTGAGTGCTCACTGGGGATGTGAGTGGAGCTCCAGTGGGCAGCAGATTTCTTGGATACTGCTGTTGGATCTCTGACAGCAGAAGAGGTCTGAGTATCTCCATGTATCTCCAGCTTTCTCTTCCTCTCTGTCCTTCCTGGTTCCTCTTTGTTCCCATCCCTTTCCTCTTTGCACCCACCTTCCTTTCTCCTTTATCCCCTCTGTTCCTTGTAACACATATTCACAGGGCCTCTTCAGACACAAATTTTCAGCATTCTGCAGTCCAAGCAAATGGTCTCCTCCAGGCTGGATTGCAGGAGAGAGCATCTCATCGGTGGCTTTGGAGGAGCAACGCAAGGAGGGTCTGATGCTATTCCTGCAGACCCCTGCTAGAAGGTGCTGGGTAGGGCTAGAGACCCTGGGGAACTGATACATCTCTCCAGTGAGCCAATGGAACTTGTTTTTGCACTGGCTTGTCAGGTGCCCAGAAGCAGTCAGTTGTCACTGAAAGGAACAACAGGAGAATCTCTGCAGTCCCTCTACTAAATTCAAATCCCTGCTCCAGAGTATGGAGCTGCTGGAGCTTTCCCAGTAAAGTGGTCTTACAACTTTGTTGATACGGGCAAGTCTCTCCAGTTGTTTTTTTTTCAGGACAGCCTGACTGTTTTAACTGATACTTTCAAGGAAGAAAACAATTTTAGCTTGACAACAAGCTCCTGTAAGGGAAAACTTTCAGCCTGAATGAATACAGCTTGTCACAAGAATAAGCAGCTGAAAATAGGGGTTTGTAGTTAAATGTCTGGAGCAGCCAAAGCTGCTATCAGTGCTGCTTATAATGCAGTTACTTGAAATACTGCTCTACCAGCCCTTAACTGGGCTAGGACAAGAAATAACAAGCCTAATGGTTGATTTCAGTGCCTCAGGTGTGTGTGATGCAGAGGAAATAAAATGGCTAAAATCGATGGAAGCTTCAAATTGCAGGCATGGTGCTTTGGTTTCCTGAAATCTGGTGGAAAGTGGCCGTGCTTTGATGAGGTCTTATTTTTCCTGTTAGCCCTGCTCCACCTTGTCTCCTCATCACGTCGGTGGAATGTCTGGTATGAAGGGAAGCCCTTTTTCATCTTCTTGGTCACATCTTTGATCCGTTAAGTGCATTTTGTGATTTTCCTTTTTTCTTGTTTTATTCCTGATCCCTTCCTATGCCTCTTTCTCCTCCTTTCCTTGTTCTTCCCAGTTTTTGTCCTCTACTTTCATCCCACACAGAATGAGATATGTATTACATGAAAAAATATTGAAAAGCCATGAGTGGAATTGTCTTCTCTGCTGTACATGCCAGTGCATTTATGCCCTGCTTTGCTTTCCCCAAAAATCCAGTAGCAGCAAGATCTCCAAATGTGGTTACAACTGAAAATGTACATGACGAATATGTGACGTTATCAGTGCAAATGAGTTAAAACAGTTGCGGCTTTCATTAAATCTCTCTGTGGCCCCCTAAAGAGTCTGTAAAACTGCTTCCGTTTGGTGTGTGTTTATACATCTGCATGGGTAGTTGTGTCTGGGGTTTAAGGCTCTCTGGGGAGATAAGGAGCAAGGATGCTACATGTATGCTGCAGGGAATGTCAAGACTACTCAGAAAGAGAGAAGCAGGAGGGCTTTCTTCTCCCTTGTAAAACCTATAGCTGTGACTGGTATTTTATTTCCCTGCATTAACAAGTATTTTAAGCAAGTTAAAAATCCAGGCATGTCTGGAATATATCAGTTTTCCTTTCCTTTTGCTCACTTTCGTTTTTTTTTTGTGATCGATTTTCATTCCTGTTTTCTCCCTGCCCTTCGATGGTTGACCTCAAGGAGTAATATAAGCCAAGCTAGGTTGAAAAGATACTTCTCTGATATAAGATATAGCTGGCTAAACAGATTATAAGGAAGTCATCTTTAAGTAGAAATGGTAAGGTGGTGTCTATAAACAAAATATGGCTCCTGTAAAACTTGCCCATTCTCATGAGGGGACTGTGGCAAACTGGTTTGGAATTAGGTGTGTGTCTACCAATGACCTTAAGCTTTGATGTTCACTTAAAATAGCCCCTTCTAAGTATAAAAATATCTTGAATAGAGGTGTCTTACCATTATCAATAATTAAGAGCAAGTTAGCAGCCTTGCTTTTATGCTAATCCTTCTAATGTCTGCCTTTAGTATTAAGATTTTGAATGTGCTAGTTCAAAACTCTGTCAGTTTCTGGCAGTTGCATCTATTTGCTGAGAAGAATATAAATGGGAGCAACGATCTTGCAGTGGAGGGGCCTGCCGAAAACAGGCACTTGAAATACCAAAGTTTGTTCTACTGCATACTTAACCTGGTCTTTTAGATGTCCCTGTGCTGGATGTTTGCTTCCCTTGAGAAAGCCTTCAAAGAGAACGCAAAAGCAAGTTGATGTTTTATACCAAAGCTGAGTCTGCTGCAACGTGGGATAAATGTGTTGCCAGTAGTCTATGATAGCTCACAGAGCCATGGCAATGAACAGCAGCTCAGTGAGCTGCCCCACTCCTTTGTGTAAACTCTAGATGCCTCCAGTAGTACAGGCACATTGAAAAAGCTGCCTGCTTCTTAGAGAAGTTTGTTTTGATTAACACAGAGTCCATGTGGTACCAGCAAAGTTTACGTTCCTGAAAACATTGTAGTATTGAGTTTTACTAGGCCACCTACCCTGCTGTCTTCAATTATAAAACCTCCGAGTGCCCTGATGATGTAATAGGTTTCAGGATGAGCCATGCTTTTCAGGAAGCTGGAGCTGCCAAATATCTATCTTGGCCTCCACTCAAACTGTGCAAAACAAATCCCAGCATTATTAAGCATTTCTTGGATTTACTGGGTTTTGTCATTCTGATTGCTTCAGGGAATATTCCTGAAAGGCTTTTAAAAGATAGCAAGTAGGTAATTACATGCTGGTTGGCTTTGTGGGAAAGCTGGCACTATGCAGAGGTGGAACCTCTACCCAAGAGGACTCTTTTCACACTTATTTAGCAGACCTGACGATCTGGATTTCCTCCTCTAATTTTATTATATCATTATGAAAATCTGGGAGACCAACACCTTGAAATATTCACTTACTCTGGAGGTAGCATCTTGCTGCATGGGAGCTACCATCAATAGAGCTTTCCTACATATATCCCACACCTGCTCTCATGGGAATGAATATGTGTGTGTATTTTGGCATGGGGAGCCACATTGCACTGGTTGGGGTGGAGCAGGTGATAGGGAGTGGTTCCTATGAACAGTGGGATGTTTGGCAGCCTAATGTGGTTGGCAAATGCATGGAAACCTGACCTGTAAATGGCTTTATACAGGCAGCTTTTTAAAGCAGGTATAAAGCAGTTAAACTTGTAATAGTAATTTCTTTGAGTCTCCCAGCTAAAGACAAAATAAAGAGCATTGGCTGATCTGAAGGTTATCTGAGAAAAGTTCAGTGTAACTTTAGATGGTCTCTTGTCCCAAGTAACAGTGATAGGACAAGAGGTAATGGCCTCAAGCTGCACCATGAGAGGTTTAGATTGGATATTAGGAAGAATTTCTTTACCAACAGGGTGCTCAGGCATTGAAACAGGCCATCAACCCTGGAAATGTTCAGAACCTGTGCAGATGAGGCCCTCAGTGACATGCTTTAGTGGTGGACTTGACAGTGCTGGGGTAATGGTTGGACTTGATGATCTTCAAAGTCTTCCCCAACCTAGTTGCTTCTATGATTATATGTATTTGCAAGCTGCAATTTTACATGTAAATGCTAGTGCATTTTTAAATGCTGCGTGTCACTGATATTTAGCAAACTTCCTCATCCAGGTCACATTTGCAGTTCATTTGATTTTAATATATAATCTGTGTGTTGTCCTTCAGCAACGCTGGACATGAGATGTTTTAATAATTGCCTTCTCTGAAACAAGTAGTAGCCTCAGTGAGGTACTTTGGAAAACCACACGGTTCTTGTAAAGCTTTGATGCATTGAGCATAACAGGTATGTTTATACCACCCACACAGGTTCATCTGCTGCGCAGACAGCTGGATTACCAAACAATGGACCATGCTATCCTTTGTGGTTTCCAGATAGACTTCAGGACAGCAGCTTTCTCAAAATGGAAAAGCTTTGCTTCTTAACTGAACTATCATGGGACCCCCCCCAGCATTTCTTAACAAGCTGTAAAGTAGCAGAAGCATTTGGGGAAATGATCGGGAAAATCGGGGCTCTCTGAACTCTCTTGCTTCACCAATTCCCACTTACCCGTTGCTTTCATTCTGGTTTCTTCTTGCTTGCAGCCCATCTACTCTGTAGCACAGGGTGGAGATTTGCAATCGGTGTCGGTGCAGGGGTTTGGTTTTTTTTTTTCCTGTCTGTGTTACTGCTCCACAACATAAACTGTGAGAGGCCTGTCAGGATTCTCTGAAATGTTTTCAGAAGGCCTCCTCTGCAGTGGCCAGAGCTGCCCTGCAATTCATGTAGCACTTCAAATTAACTTTGACTTACAGATAAACTCATGCCTTGAAACTGTGCTTGGTAGGTTGCATGGTGTTATGCTTGCTGCAAGGAAGGTGTGAGATGTGGGTGGCATTTTAGTTACTCACAGATAGACAAAAAAGTCAAAATCAAGATGTTTAAAAGCGGAAGTATTCTTGCACCATACTGCCAACGATGAAAGAGCAACTGCGGCCTTCCATTTACAAATCATTTTTTGGCTTCAATTTTCTCTTCAGGCCAGGCTGGAGAGGGAATGAAGAGATGGTAATGAGGGCTCCGCTATGCTGGTCCCCCAACTTAGATCAGTGTTTGTAAATCACTGAAGCACAAACATGCTTTCCTGAGCCTCAGCAGACTTAAACAAAATTTACCGCTCTTGCTGATGGGGTACTACAACAAACAGCATGTTGTTCCCAGCAGTCGTTCCAGCTGGAACATCTTTGATGCAGACTTGATCTACTAAAAGCCAGATCCCTGCCAAGCAGCAAGGCCTGCGTTTCCCTACCTCCCTATCTGTGCTGCTCCCTCAGCTTGCTGCTTGCCTGATCACAGCTGGCTTTTCTGGAGGGTGGCAAACACGTGGCCTGGAGATGATGGACACCTCACGAGTTCTGGGTCACTGGTATGAGGTGATGCAGTTTCTCAAGGATGAAATTGGCAGACTTCTTGACACCTATTAAAAGTGCTCCTCTGTCTCTTATTTAAGTCTTGAGGAAAAAGCTAAATTGTTTTGGCTTATCTTTTCCCAGAATAATTCCACCTAAAGCAAATATTTGTAATGGAAAATTTCTGCTCAAAGTGTTGCAGTTAGTTAAAACTGTGAGCAAGTGAAAATGGGTTCTTGAAAAGAGTGAGGCAGCGTGATTAATAGAGGGCTTTCCTTCCTCCACCCATAAAAGTATAAACAAAATGCAACCCAACACTTCTGTTCCCACTGCAAATTGTGAAGGGATTGAGTTTTATAGAAGGTTTCAGTAGGAAACAAAGGACCGGGGTTTGATCCAAATGCTGTTAAAGTCACTGACAGTCTTTCCCTTTGGCTTCAGTGGGCTTTGGAGCAGGGCCATGGTGAACACTTGAAGGCCAGCCTGACCTTTCATGGAGAGAGAAAGCTTAAGGCTTAGTTTCATCTCACTTGTACTTGCTGGAGCCTGATTAAAATCAGTGGGAGCTCAAAAAACTTTGCGCTTTGTGGAGTTGAGCCCTTGAAGACTAGTCTGACATTTAAGTCAGATTCCAAGCTTAAATGTCAACATTTGTAAATAGGTAGGCACTAAAGACTGGAAGTCCTCTGGCTTGCTTTGCAGTGTATGGTGTGGTCCCTAAGTTTCAGGTACAACACTTGGGCACTTTTCTGAAGAGCAGTTATTTTGTGGAAAGCACCCAGATTATACTTCCTTTTTCTTGTTAAATGTCACCTCTGTTTCTTGCTGGCTTTGCCCCTGGTGCTTTGTCTGCAGTGTGCCACGGTGACCAGGCATGCAGACTTCCTCCCACAGCGAATTTGAACAAAAAGCCAGGTATTAAAGACTCTGCAGCGCTTCCTAATGCTGCCAAATCTTGTGGGTTTTTTCGAAGACTTGAAGGGTGGAATCAATCGGATGATAGACTGTCTTGAGGAATTCGGAGAGGAAATAAGATGTGTTTTATATGCTAGATGTTCACGGGAGAAACGTATGACGATTTCATGCTTGGAAAGGTAACTTGCTTGCAGGTGTGAGTCATACTACAGGTTTTGTAAATCATTTAAATAGAGTATCCTGATACTGATTATATTTTACACAGAGGAACTCACAAATGTTTTCCTTCTGAATTTATTTGTTTACTTGATATTTATAACTTCTTAAAACTGTATTTTTTTCAACAGTTTTCTAGCTCCTATATGCTTAAATTATTCCAGTTGTCTCTCCTGTGTTTCTTTTTGTTTTTCATCACCCTATTACAATGACAAAGCCTCTGTAAGGTTCAGTAGAAATGGAATTATCATTTAATTAATAGGTACAGCATCATTTGTTATATTAAGAAAGCGCCACAGAGTCTGGCAAGTGCTTCTACTCTATATTAAAATAAATATGTAGTTTTGGCTCCAGACACAATTTAATTTTACTCATTGAGAAACAGGAAGGATTTTTTATGAACACTCCTACAACAATAACCCACCTGTGTGTTTGTCTCTGTGCAGTTTAATTATCATAACACCTTGTCAGCAGAGTTGTGCGGAAACTTAAGTGTGCTGGATACATTTGAAAAAACCCACTTAAAATAAGTTCAGATCTGCTAGACAGTTATTTCCATCTCCAGAGACTGAGCAGAGAGCTGGGGAAAAGGAGTTTTTGCATTTTAATAATGGCCTAAAATCTAATTGTTCTATTTGGGTAACCTTTTAAAAATGTGTCTCGGTGTAATCTTCTGGGAGTCTGAAGACAGCAATCTTAGTGAGACACACATGGAGGTTTTCTGAGGATTATGAAGTTAATTATGATTTAAAAACCTACAAACCAAACCCAGAGTTTGATGGGAAAGTACAATGTATTATAGTATCTGTTATTTGAAGTGGTCTCAATATTTTACTTGAATCATGAGGAAAGAGCTTTGAAGAGTAAGATTGATGTCACTATTACTGCATCATTAGATTAGGGTAGTTTATCACAATGTGTTACACAAACACTTTTTTCTCCAGTCTGAAAAATGAGTTATTGTTTCAACAAATACTTATTTTCTTATGTTTCAGCTACCTGACTGCAAATAAGAACCAGAATTTCTTGTATACCGCTCGGCCTTTTCTGAAGAGAGCTGTTTTGGTGATAAGCTACGTAAGTACGAATGGACTTGACTGTGTATTTCTGCATATGAAGGAATGTTGTGTGATGGTATCCCAAAAGACTCTGAAAGCTTAGATGGTAGATATTAATGCAGAGTTAGCCTTGCAAAACAGTCTAGAAGACTTCAGCTGGGCAGACACGAGAATATTGCTGTGCTTCCAGTTCAGGCTTTCTTTCAATTTATAGTGGTTGCCCTTACAACCATGTAATAATGTGCAGGTATTTCCTGCCCTAAATACAGGGGAACTCTACAGTGCTGGGCTGACTTTTCAGTGGCATGCCGTTAGTTTCAGAGCAGTTCTTGGTAAAAGTCACAATAAAACCTCTGCCTGCAAATAGCTGCTGCTTGGCATGCTCCAAGCATGACTTGACATGTCGCAGGGGAGAAAACAAGTACCTCCATGGGGGTGTGCTGGATGTGTGACTCCCTGTGCTGCTCTAGGAGCCAGATCCCCTTGCTTGTTCCTTGACAAGTGGTTCCCAGAAAGCTGGAGGAGTGCCAGCCTGCTGAAGTCCTTCCAGGGATTAGGATTATACAGCATGAGAAACTCTGGTGAGCTTGTCCTTACACCTGTGCCAGCATGAGTGAATGATAATAGCTTTTAAGACATCAGCCATGTTTTCCTCCTCTGTATTTAGGTAGAGGTCAATAGCAAAACTGCAGTCTGAGCCACAGCAGGGTGATAGATTTGTCCTTCAAAATGCTTCATTTGTCGTGGGTAGCTGAGATATGTCAGTTGCTGTCAGTAATGCACACATGAAAGGTGGACACACAACAACGTATTGTGCTATCTGTGCTGAGGGTTGACACATTTGTCACCCTACATAGGGTGGCAAAATTGAATTTAGCCTAAACCGCTGAGCTGACTCACTTGTAGGCAGAGAGAGCATGAAGATCTAGCACAACAAAACGCTTGCTGGAGGCCTTAGTTCTTCTTAGTAGCTCACTGCTAACTAGGATGTTCTTCTTTGAAGGTAATTCTCGTGTTGTACTTCCGCCTCTGGATAATGGGAGGTTCCATGCCGATGTTTTCAGAGCAGGACAATCCAGCTTCATTCTCACCGTATTTCCTGACGAGGTACAATGCCACTAATCAAACAAAAGTTTTCAAAAGTGAAGTCTCGATGTTATTTTTTCTCCTGCACTAAAATGTTTTACAGATGGAAAATGAGAAGACTCATTTTGTTGTCTTAATTACTTTTCCTTATTGCTCTGCCTAGAATAGAGAGTAACCAGCATTATTTGAACCCTGAAGCATGCTCCAGGTCCCTTAGATTACATTACAGATGTGGGTTTATTTTTATCCAAAGCCCAAAGAATATATTTTAATTCCCTGAGCATAGGACCAGGAAGTCCAACGACTAAAGCCTAATCCAAAACCTAAAGCCTAATTTATGAGACTGAAACATAATTGTAAACTTTAAACTGGCTGCTCCTGAGGCATTGGATGCAAGTATTCGGAGTTCCATCTTCAGCTGAAGTTTGTATAAAAAGGGGAGGACCATGCCTGTTAGTGGAGTATAGGTGGCTGATCAGTGAAGGCAGAATGCAGGGTGGTGCTGAGTACTGCAGAGTCTGGCTAAGCATAAAATGGGCTGCTGTGGATTAATTAAAACCAATGAACCTGAAATTTGTGTTAACAGACTTTTTTTGTTTTATAACTCCTTTTTTTTAAAAGACAGATGCTTAAATTTGGTAAAAACATGTTTTGTTTTCCTTGCCTGGGACCCAGTGTGCAATTAGGGGGCTGATTCCACATTCCTTTGGCTCTGCTGGGCCAGACCAGCAAGGCAGTAGAAGCTGCGACTTAGTTCTTCCCTCCAGACCTAACCCAACCAGTGTTCCAAGAAGGTGGTAGGAAGTTAATTTCCTCTTAAGACAGGGCCATGTGCATAACTGCTTGCTCTGGTTAGCTTCTGAACTGGAGAAAGACGCTTTGCAGCTTCTGGAGGGATTTCCTTATGTCTCAAATGAAAATGGGAACAGTCTTCCTCTGTGTCACTTTCTGGCCTTGCTGGCTCATGGAATTGGAACTGATATGCAGGTTAAGATCAAGCAATCCTTATTGAACATCTGCTGCAGAATTGGACTGGATCTCATTTGGAGACCTTTAAGATAATGTGACAACAGCTCCTATTACCATCAAGGCTGAAAGGGCCTCTAGGAAGCACATTGTCTGATTTGGAACGCTCTGATCTGTTCGCAGCATTTCTGATGGAGTCATTACTACCAGACTCTGTGCAGCACAACTGAAGGATTTGCTGCTGTCCCTTTTTGATATGTTTATGCTGAGATGGGGGTCATCAAGACATAAATGATCATGGCCTATTCCAGTTATGTATGCTGAGCTGCAAATGACTTTCATGTGTTTGCTCTTTACATCTTGTAATGACAGGGGAAGGTTTTTTAAACCCAAAAGCTAAGTCATTCCTGGGCTATAAAACAGTGTCTATTTTTACCATCAGCACTGTGGATTTCATTAACAGCCTTATGAAACTCAAGTGAGAGTGCTGCTGGCTAAGGTCCTTCCTGCTTCAAGAAGCAGACCTGGCTTCACCTGCCATCCATCAACACCTACCTGCTCCAAACCTAATTAAGTAAACCCTTGCAGTAAACCCCAGTATTATCGTTCTGCAGGGATTCTAAACCCCTGTAGTTATCCCAGCTCTTCTGCTGAGCTTGATCTTAATCCTTTAGCCAATTTACCCAGAAGCCTGTATCTTCCACCCAGACATCATTTCAGCAAGCCCAGATGGCAGCCATTATGTGGCTTTCTAATACGCAGAGTTAAATTTATCTGATCAGTTCCGTTGCTGTTGATATAGCACCAGCCTCCCATAGCTGATGTTGAGGTACAGGTCTTCACAACAGAACCCAAAAAGTAAGTTTGTTGCTGAATCCTTGTCAGCAGTCAGGAGATGGGACCGGCAAAGCCGCAACATTGCCCAAAGTTCACGCAGGAGAAAGGGCAAGAGGCAGGAGTAAGGACAAGCAAGAATGTGTCTCCTGGATGGACCCCCACAGACACAAGCTACCTACAGCACAGGTTCGATGTGCATACAGGAGACAGGGCTGAACTGAAATGGGGTGTCAGGTGTGGGACTAGGTGGTGCTCATCAGGGCCCTGACAATGTGTTCCCACAGTTCAGTACCTGCCACCTTCCCTGCCATGGATCTTGTTCCTCAGCTTTGTGGTAGTCCCTGTCCTCACAGTCTGGGCACTGTATGATCTAGAAAGAAACTTGGTTCTGAGCTTCTGCTGGCCTTAGTCCTAGTCTCCTGGCATGAAACTTCATCTTAGATGTGAAGTACCTGCAAAATATATCTGTGAATTCTACTCTGCAATTCATATTTCTTTGGACTCAAATCTTAAGCTGACCACTAACCTGAGCTTGCAACCAAACAACCTCAAAGAGGTCAAAACTTGGTTATCCTGATCCCATGTACCATGGGATCCCATGTAAGCCTGCAGGATCCACCTGCCAGCACGTTAGGCTTGCTCAGCAGTGCCTTTTTTTCCTGAACGAGACCCTAAGCCTTCATTTTGAAATGGTCACTGACCCACTGACTGCCTCAGAGCTAGCTATAGGCCCAGCTGTGCTGCTGGCAGTACTCTTCATGTTAGACATGTGGGATCACCTACAAAAACAAGAAATTGGAGATGAGAGCTGTTCTTTTATTGTTGTATCTTGCCAGTCTCATGGAGCTGTGGGAAGGCTAGTTAGTCAATATGGATGACAGCCTAGGACAAGTTTTTGGACAGGTGGGGTGGCAAACTTTTGGTGAATGGGATAGTGGTCAGTCCTGCAAGGTGGACGGAGCTGGGGCCTGCGTCTGAATGGACAGCCTGTTATGCATACGTTGACCACAGCCCTTATCTTGGCAAACCTCTTCCTTCCTCACCTCCTCTTTCAGGCTCAAACTGTAACTCTCACCTGAGACTTCATCTGGTCGTGGTCAGAGCTGAAGCTGTTGCTGCAGAAATGACACAGTGCCAGTTGTCATGAGTGCAGGACTGGGATGTCAGATGGAGACAGCAAGTCTGAGTGGTGTAGGCCTGGTTTCCAGGAAGATCTGTGTATCTGGCCACTGGGAAGGCTAGGCAGGGCTGGTGTTCAGCTTAGGTGCAAGGAAGAGGGAGGCTGAAGAGACAAGATTAGTTTTAAAGCCTCCTGTTTCCATCCTCTGGAAACAAGAAGCACTGTTAGCTGGATGAATTGCTCGAGGGTATATCTGGAGGCAATGTGATTTTCTGGCTCCAGTGTTAGAGGTGATGTTAGGTTAGGGTCTGTGACATCAAGGTTTGAGGATATTCAACATCCAAATAAGTGCTGATCTGTGTGGTTGCTTGCCCAGCTGCTGGATCTCCAGTCAGATGGGAGTGTTTGTAGTTATGGTCCAGCCTCAGAGAACCTGCTAAGCAATATATGTTCCTCATCTGCAGACACCTACAGCAGCAGCATATGAAGAGTTGGTGTGGGAAGCTTTTAATGAGATTTTGAAGGCAGTAATTTTGTCACAGCACTGAATTTAAAGCCAGGATGTTATTTGCAACTCGGGTTAAATTGGGAGGAAGGGAGTGGAAGAGCTAAGTTTGGTGTCAACACCAGAAGGAGGAAGCCCCATGAAACTAAAAGAAAGGCCAGTGTTGGGTGGTGATCTTAAGGGGGTTGGTTACTAACACTTTAGCTATGGCTGAAACAAAGATTAGTGCTTGGGCAGCAGGCGAGTTGTTTTGTAACTCTTTGAAGATCCTGCAGGGCACAAATGGGAGTCTGTATTTGCAAGCAGTTGTTTCTATTTGTATTAATCTGGTAATGTGGTCATTCTGCATGTCTTGCCAGGGTAAATGTTTTGGTTTTCAACAGAGTTGAAAGCTATTGTAAGACTTGGCCAACTCTCTGGGGCTAGGAAGAAGGCTGATGACAACAAGTGGAATAAAAAAGAAAAACAGTAGTTTGGAAATGTGTGGCAGTATTTGTGAAATGTATAAACTTAGATCTGGAGCTGGGTCTTGGCTGACATAGGAGGAACCCAAAAGAGCATTGTTAACTCTCATAAGACTTCTGTGACAGCCAGTGAGCTATACAGGCATGGTTTGTCCCGAGGCTGGCAAAGGTTATTGTAGCTAAGATTAGGGGTAGGTGTAAGTTATGGGTTTGAAAAAGAATTTGAGGTCAGATTTTTCCAGCCCTTATGATTCTTGTAGTGTAAGAGAGAGATCTGTGCATCCGTGGTTGTGTGGAGGTGGGGAGCATATAGAAATAAAGGTTTATCAAACGAATTTAAGAGGAGCCATTCAAAGCAAGCTAAGGAGGTGTCTTGCAACAGGTAGTTGAGCTGGGGAGCTCCTTCCTGCAGGATCCTGTGGGTGTGCTGAAAGTTTATGCAGGCTCGAAGAGAGATTTGCCAAGTTAAAAAAAGAAATCCAGGCTACTAAATATGCAGAAACCACATCCAACTCAGGGAAATCATGATAACTAGAGACTGGAAAAAAATTATCATGTTCTTATATGCTTTGCTTGCCATTAATTTTTGGTCACTGCTGGAGAGAGGATCCTGGTCTTGGCAGACCTTTGGTGTGGCCTAGTCTGGCCTTAGAACATGGCTGTGTGTTCTGTGCAACGTCCTCAATCTTGGACATACAAACGTATACATTAAAGATTCATTTAACCATTGGAAAATGAAATAAGCTGGAAGTCTTTAACAAGTTCAGTATGTTCACTAAGTTACTGTTCTTAAAATTACAAGTGCTATTCCCAAATAACTTAAAACTTAGTGACATGAATGAAAGCCACATTTCCATGTCCTTCAGCATGTTGCTTGGCAAGAGTGATCTGAGAAGATGAAATCTGTCCATCATTCCAGTTCTTAGTGTAGGCAGAAATTAGTGTTGGGAATGTTGCTATATATAAGCCCTGCCATTAAAACTTGTCCATACAGGCTATTTTACACTGCAGAAAGGATGTACCTTCGCCAGTGACCTACCTTAAAGAAGGTGCATTTCCAGTCATTGTGACTTGCCATCTCAAAATCTGCTGTGGGTAAGCTGTTGCAGTAGAAAAAACAACCCCAAAACTCTTAAAACTTTCTTGCTTGTATTAGATAAAAGTTGAGGAAGAATGCAATTAGAAATGTTTGGAGAGCTACCCAGCTTTAGGTAAACAGTGTACTGAAGTGTAGCTTGAGTGTTAGCAGGGCGTTGAGTGGTGGGCTGTCATGCTTCAGATGTTTTGCACAATGTTTCCTTCTTACACCATTCTTGAAAGGAAAGAAGTAGGAGGCCTCCAGGTAAACAGATTGTATTACTAACACCATGGTGATACAAGGGAAAAGGCCATTGTACAGCATGTCTCAAGGTGTGGAACAGATTAAATCCTGCCAGTAATTTCAAACTAAAAAAATTGTTGTGCTTTGTTTTTTTAAAACTATATTTTTGTGAGTCAAGTTTTATGAATTTCTGCTGGTATTTGCCTTGTGACCTCCATTGGCTATGGCTCTGGGCATGAAGCAGGCTAAACTGTGGTGTTGCATTAAATAGGTAATACATTTCTACTAAAACTGCCTTGAGATAACATTTTCCTATGGTTGAACTGCTCTCTCTGTAAGCTGTTTTTCTGTATTATTTTGCTGTTTCAATAAAGTAAATGAGAGCTCAGTGCTGTATAAAGTGAAGAAATGCTTATACATAAAAACTGGCAAATGCTCCTTTTCAGATAGATTTGTGACTGTTTCCTGAGCAGTGCATTAAATCATCCCAGTTGCAACTGCGAAGGGCATGAGTTACTGAGAGGCACACAGCAGACCTCTGTTGGGGAGCTGAGTGTGTGTGCCAGCCAGTTCTGACAAGGCAACAGAAGTGCAGCAACTACTCTGACCTTAAGCTAGGAATTGGCATTGAAACAGACCCCTGTGACAGATCAGTTCTTAATTAGTAGCCAGACTTGCACGGGCTTCCTGAGTGGAAAAGTTCTGCCTGTTTTGTCTGTGCTTTCTATCATGTGCCTAAAGCTACTTAACTTCAGCCCTATGTGAAGTGGTAAATGCTCCATCCCTGGCAGTGTTCAAGGCCAGGTTGGACAGAGCCTTGAGCAACCTGGTCTAGTGTGAGGTGTCCCTGCCCATGCCAGGGGGGTGGAACTAGATGAGCTTAAGGTCCTTTCCAACCCAAACCATTCTATGATTCTATGTAATCTCTGCAGGGACCAAGAATTCAGGGCTCGCTTCTGACAAAAGGGAGAACAACATGTGTCAGTAAGAACTGATGTCATGCCCACCCAGGGGCCAGATAGCCCCTATGTTAAGTGTAAGATATATTCTTTATTCCAAGGGGGCTGGAGGGAAGCCTATCTGGAAGGTGGTGCTACAAAGCAAAGGCCATCCTACAGTTCCCAAAGAAACCTGCTTTCCCAGAACCATGTGAAAGATTTCAGCGTCTCTCTCAGTTAAGTTTTCCTGGTTTAATGAAGAAACCCAGGTAGCTGGTGCTGCTCTGGAACTCAGCGTGACAGGCATTTTTAATAGGTCATGGCACTTGCTACAAGTGCTGGTTACAAAACAAGCCTCCTCTGCCGAAAGTGGAGGGTGTGCAGCCAAAGCAGAGGCTGTTGCCTCCTATAGACAATGCATTTTGCTTATCAAAGCACTTTCAGACACGAGGGATAGACCATGGCCAGCCTCTGAGGCAAAGCAGCATGCCCAGGCCATCCCTTTGGCGCCCGTAATGCTCTGGGGTACAATGGACCACTTCCAGAAATGTTATCACAGCAGGTTTATGAGGTCTGGGTCTCAATTTCCCGAGGATCAGCCACCAGTGTCTCAGCAGCTGTCCAGAGGACCCTCCAACCCCTGCCACCTCGGTGAGCCTCTTCTGAAGCAGGTGTCACCTGTGGCTGGGGGTTTTGACTGAGTGGCTTCTGGAGAGATGCTGCTGTTGGTGATGAGCTGAGGATTGCTTTTGATCACAAGGCACACTCTCACCCACAGCACACATGGGCCTGTGGAGGGAAAACAGTACAAGATCAATCCCAGGTTTTCCAGCATTCAGGCTCTGAAAGCAGGCTTGGGTTTCACTGGAAATTCACAGGCTCTTTGAAAGTCTTTACACTTCAAGAATTTGATATTTCTCAGATTCTTAGCCACAGAGTTGAAACAACTGAGAGCAAACTGCTCATCAGATCAAAGCTTTTCAGTCTCTGAAGCTACAGAGGACAATGTAGTCTGCCTTGTCCCTGTGCTCCTGGTGCACACAAACCCACCTTCCAGAGGAGTTACCTTGCTATTTATCAAGCTGTAGCTGTCTGTTTATTCATATCTTTGTCTTTCCAACTCCTGTCCTCTACTGACTGGCAGCTCTTTTCCTCTAGATGTAAAAGTTTTGATGAAAGGGTATACAAGGCACTTTTCCCAGTTACAAGTCTTTTCTACCTGGCTGATACTTGCACTTGGATGTTAAATCTGAGTATGTCTGTTGCTTGTTTGTGTAGTCTTATTCCACTGTCACTGAATGTGCTGCATAGACAGTGTTATTTTAATTCTAAGGCTATGAAAAGAAAATGTTTAGGCTGACAATATACAGAGCAGGAAAACAAACTCATGTGGGAAGGTATGACTGGACTGACAGTTCCCCAAGGGAAGCACAAATATACAGTTTCAAGACAATATCCTGAAATACCACCACCTGGTTATAACTGCAGCTGCATTTGTCCTAGGAGGACATTATTGTGAAGAGGCTCATCAAACACAATTGGTTTTAGGGCTTTGCAGAGGATGAAGAGAGGCTTAAGCTGACACCAGTTCAGCTCTTAATGCAAGCGAGAAGCTCTTTTCCCTAATAAAGGAGCTCTTCTCACCCTTGCAGTGAACTGAAACTTCCAGGAGTCTTTGCAGTGTGCAGACTGTCTTCACAGAGGAGCATTAACGAGGTCTGTGACTTCTGAAACAGCAATCACTATCTTCCTGCTTCTGTCTCAGATTCCCACCCCCCCTTTTTCATACACCCCCATCTTCTCCCAAATACCCGTTAAGTGAACTGTTATCACCTGTCTGCTAGATTGCTCAATTTTTTTTTCCCAACCAGGAGAATATTTTGCCTTTATCTTACTAGAATCCCCAGTGCAGGAAAATCTTCCACTTGCAGGTGGATACCCTGCTCGGTCTTTGGTGGAAAGGCTGTTGGTTGGGAATGAGATGGGTTGTCTCAGAACTGGGTAGGTGGTAGGCTGCACCACTGCATGCACCTAGAAAGAATAGGATCACTGGCCCCTGCTTTTCCATGCAGCTTCAGTGGGGCATGATCTGAGTCTTGTGGTCACTTGTGTGGCATAGTTTTAGGAAGAAATCTATAACCTCAGCCCCTGAGAGCTGGGGGGGGGGGGGGGGGGGGAAGCTT
This sequence comes from Pezoporus wallicus, assembly GCF_028554395.1. NCBI lineage: Eukaryota > Metazoa > Chordata > Aves > Psittaciformes > Psittacidae > Pezoporus > Pezoporus wallicus. The sequence continues at coordinate 5,757,829 of NW_026642179.1, read as the reverse complement.
AAAATGCTGCAACATCAGAAAGTAAATGAAACTCCTTCTAAGTGTCTATAAATGTTGTATTTATTTTAGCTAGTCTCACAGTCCTCGTGTGATCTGATGGCCTGAGTTTGGCAGAGCTGAGACTAGGGCTTTTCCAAGCTTGGTAGTCTCTATTACAGCAAAGGGTAACAGGCAATTCCTCCAGTATTTTTCTGTTGTATTGTTTATGGCTTTTAAATAGTATCCTTTACTTTCATTTTTGCAGCAGAAGCAATCAGTTCAGATAGTTGTTTTCTGCAACAGGTTCTATAGATGAGGCATCTTGTATTTATCTCAAACAAAGCACACACAGTACATTTAAACTAAAAAATGCAAAACTAAACAAACTGGATTGCCATGACAACACCTGCTACCTACAGGAGGAGCTGTGTTTTTCCCAACATGCCAGAGATACTGAGAAGTGAAGAGAAACACTTGATACCCACTGAAACTTGCATTTTCGTGTTCAGTTTGCAAATTAAAAGGAATGACTCTGCTGTAATGCAAATGCCTAGGGAAAAACTGATTGCCAATTAAGAGGCAGATTCTTCCAGTCACCTCACCAGTAATATTCTGACTTGTCTGGGATTAACTGATAGACTGGGAGATGTTACAGGCAAGGATTTTTCTCCCTTGGAATTTCAGCAGGCATTAACAGCAGCATAGAGAAGATCATTCATTTAAAATGTAATTCACTTAGTCAATTAATTAAAAGAAATACTTTTGTTGCCATTTGCAGGTAGGCTGCTGAAATGCAATTAGCTCCTGGAATGATTCCAGGAATCTTTGAGTCTTCAGAATCTGCAGATTATTTCCTTGAGGTGTCAGCTTTGGTGAGAGGGTTCTTCTGAAGTTTCTTCTGCGTTTAGCTTTATCCCTGGTTAGCCTTGTGGTATGAGAGCCACACGGATGTAGAGGAATACCATGTGCTTTTGAGAGCTGTAAGTAAAAAGCAGCACTGAATTGACAGTAACTATTATTAGCTTCCTGTTATTTTTCTGTTCCTAGTATCTAGAATAGCAATAGTTTGTGCTTTATTTTTATACAGCCATCCATCACATTCAAGGACAGGTTACCAATACTGAAAGCATACCCAAACTTTTCTTGGATCAGAGCTTGCTCAAGAATGTTTTGCAGCTTACAGACACCTTCTAACATCAGGCAGCACCTTCCCTGCGTCTTGCTTCTCTGCCTGCTGATGGCACATGCACATTCAGTTAGGGTGTTCAGGCTTGAAAATGAGACACACGGTCAAAGGGATCTCCAGCAGAGTGTCTGGAGAGGCCAGCCAGTTGACCTTACATAGATGGTTAACAACTGTCACAGGCTTTAATGTAGCTCAGTGCTGGTGACAGAGTGTGTTTAAGAGACCAGTTATTGCTGTGATGGAACAGAGCAATTGCCCATCTCGTCTGAGACCTGCCTGTGGCAGCATGTTGTGTGCATGGCTCCCGAGGAAGATGGAAACCCCACAAGCGCATGGAAAGAGAGACTTGTTTACAGACTTCTCCTGATGAATGAGTGTCCTGGAGCGTGTCTTCTCATCTTCAACAGCAGTTTGTCCTAACTTTCCAGCAGAAATGCATGTAACAGACACTAATCTGGCTAGTTCCTTTTAAAATTTGTTAAACTGACTCAATTTGTTATGGAAACAAACTGGGTTTAGTTATTCTGTACTGCATAATGATTTAGCAGCTCCTGCCTTATCAGTGAAGATGCAGAAAAGCAACTAGACTGTTTTTAGCTGCAGTGCTGCAGTTTGCAAAGATCCCAAATGTCGTCTCATTCCTTCCTACCCAACATTCCAGTCTGAGTAAGCACGGGAGTGTTTCTGGTGTGTGTTGTGGTTTGCATCCAGACTTCCATGTATATTGTGATGCTTACTAAGAATGTTAATATGCCAGGGCATAAAAGGGCACTCCCTCAAAAAACTGGGCTCTCCTAAGACATCAAGAGAAAAACTAACTCAATACTTGTGAAAATCCTGTCTAATGTTCATTCTTGTAACAGCATCATAAGCCGTGACACAGACTGACATAAACGGACATGCCCTTTCTTTTAGAAAGGGATCTCGGCTTTTAAGTAAGTAGCTGTAAATAAATGCTGGCAACCTTTTCTGAGCTGATGTTGTATTGAGGCTGATACAGAAGTCTTTTTTTTTTTTTTATTGCAGCCAAGCAGAGGTGGGGCCAGGCCACATGTAACATCAGGGAGTGAACACCTTGGTGTGATTGATTTCCATCAGATTCTGCATTGCTCTGTTCCTCTGTAATGGAGGCCAGAAAATGTGGGCTTTATTATTAGAAAAGGGGTATTTGTTTCTTGAGAAATACTGAATGATCAAAATTGTAAGAAAAATTTGTGTAAAATCAGATTATGTTTTTGAGGGATGCTTTCTCATATAGAAACTGGCTTTTTAGTCGCTACCTCTGTTAGAAGATGGATATTCTCTTTTGCCCTTGTTTACTACCTTGGGATGGGGAAGGGGAAGAAAATGGGGGGATGGAAGAGAAATGTATCAAATATATGAAAACCTTCAAAATGTGGAAGTATTCCATTTTCCATCAGAACTGGGAGCTTAGAAAGATTTGTGGGGAAATGAGAATGTGCCTTGTCCGCTGTTTACAATGAAATGTTATTCCAGCTCTGTAAGCCCCCCTGCTTTTAGGTCACTGTGCTGCTGGAGATGTTTGGGGGTTTGGATGAGAAGAGAAACTGATATCCTGACAGTTTGTGGTTATTTAAAACTGTTTTCAGAAATATTTAGACCTGTTTCATCCCTGTGTCTTGGGCCAACATCTATCTAGGAACTTCCTGCTTGCTTGGAGTCACCTTTAATTTCAGTGTCTTACCCCTTCTGCCACAAATACAATATTAATAAGTGGAAGGAGCTGTATTTTGACCCAAAGAGGCATGTCAGTAAGTGGCAAGTGAAACAATCCTCTGTCTACATAGGTTGACGTCTCATTGTTATCATTTTAACAAACCTGCTAAGGTACCATGGCAACTGGGTGTGAAAACAACAGAGCAGTCTCAGATGGAAGAAATATTATGCAGGATAGAATATAACTTAATTCCTTGAGTTATTTTCTGTCATTGCTGCTGTGTACAATGTGACTTTTTCCATTTGCAAACCAAGAAAGGGTTTGTCTGTTCTAAGACTGCCGTAACTTTGCTTGTTTGATTTCACAGTTGCTGAAATAATTTCCAGCCTATTGCATACAAAAGTATATGAACTGCTTTATATGTGGTGTGAGGCAGATGTGCTTTTGGGCAGGTAGATGCCAAGCAGCAAAAAGCTGGAGGGGAGAGGGGATGTTGGTTTGATTTGATTTTTTTTTGTTTCTAGTTTTCTTCTGTTTCTTGTTTTTGCATACATGCTGTTCTCGTTCAGTCTTCTGAAAGCCCTGCATACTTCAGGAGGGCAGTATGCTCCCCATTTCTATTCCCCATTAATTTCCTCTCTATTGAGAATACTAATTAATGAAGTTTACAACAATTTCAAAGGCTCCCTACTTCTCCATCATTTCTGTGGCACATCTCAGGCCCTACTAAGTGCTGATGGGATCAGCCAAGAATCGCCTTGTGCCTCCTTTCTTCTGTATTTTCTGTCTGAGCTGGAATGGAAGACAGAGAGTTCTTGACTTTAATTGCTGAATATTATGCACATAGGAAAAATCCTAAATTATAAGTCAAACCTAGCTAGAGGGATGTTTTGTATTGCAGGAGTGATGCAGTGAAGTGTTTAACGGGTCAATATATGTATGTACCTGCCCAGTTATTCATTTATCATTGAAGCAGGGAGAAAATCTGTTCAAAAATCCAACATTCATTGGAGATAAAGATCTCTTAGTTTTCTAAAGGTTAGTGCACAGAAATCATGTAAATATTATTGATCTTATGTTATTTCTTTGAAGTGCCCCTCACCTATGTTAGCATCTCTTTGTTGATAGAGAGGTACTGTATTGCCTGTGTGTGTACAGGTTTTTTAGCTTGTTTGGTTGTTGTTTGTTTTGTTTTTTTCCTCTTTTTCCATATAGTTTATGGTAATGACCAAAGGAAAATGCTTCATGTGTTGGCAGTTATTCCATATATTACATTACCTATATTCTTTTGCAGGTTTCTGACTTACTCCTACCTTCTGGCCTTCAATGCATGGCTTCTGCTGGCACCCATCACCCTGTGCTATGACTGGCAGGTCGGCAGCATCCCTTTGATCGAGTCAATCTGGGATGCAAGGAACTTAGCCACAGTGTTCCTGGTACTGGTGATGACCTTACTCAGCCTACATTGCATAGCTGCATTCAAGGTAACACCAAAAAGTCGTGCAATAGAGTGTTTTGTTTAAAATATTCTGTTTCCTAACCTTCATTTGAAATGGTCAGTAAGCACGAGTTTTCCTCCCAAATGCACTGGACTGAGGTTAAAAAAACCCTACTACATAACTGATGCAGGCAAGCTTCAAAGGTGAAAATGTCCCCCTAGTTGAATGTCTCAGTCTCTAATTGGTGTGATTTGAGGGCAAAACTTGTCCTAGAGTCCTGCATTACCATTAAGGATCCAAACCCACTGAAGTTAAGTGTCTCTGCCTCTGCCAAAGTCATTAGGCTCTTTGTCACTTACCTCAAACAGGACTGGGAACTTGAGGGGGAGGGAAAGAAGCAGGGGAGTGAGTGAACAAGCTGTCTGGCTGGGTTTAAACCATGACACATCTGCAGAGCCATTTGAAAATAAAATCAATTACTGTATTCATACCTTTGTTGTGCTTCTAAAAGCTAAATGTTGGATACATCTTGATGAGAAGATTTCTCATCAGTGGAGTAATGGAATGTGGGAAACCTGAAATGATCTGGAAGTTGTTATTTAGCGTAAATAATATAGCTGGTAAGCCGTGCTTTGCAATTCAACATTTCAGATCCACCATTAATCATACTAGATATGACAGTGAGGTTGTACTAGACTTGTCAGAGATTAGACGTGCACTTACATGGAATGTTTTTTTTGTGGATCATAGGTTATTACAAGCTATTCCTCCTTCAACGGTATTGGAAGGAAAGTGCTGGTAATTATTTTTGAAATAGGACAAAAGTTTTTCTTCCTTAAATATATGCATCTTTGAAAAGCATAGTAGGGGAGTGTTAGGGTTTTAATACTTAGTTATGCTAAAATGTTCAGGTCATGTACATACTTCAGTTTACCCTGGCAGTCTTCCCTCTGCTCCTGATAAGAGAAAATGAACCAAATGGTTTGAGACTGCAGTGTCATTAATTTAGATTATGCATTGACAGATGCTCTATGGGAAATATGGGAAAATACCCTATTAGATATTCACTAGTTCTACCTGCAGGTTGTACACCATCTTGTATTCCTCCTGCTTGTATTACTCACTGCTAGAGATATTCAGAAGTGTTTGTGTTAGACCTAATCCTGTTCCCATGGAAGTTAATGATAAAATTCTCATTAGCACAGTACTGAACACTTCTGAAAAATCTTATCCCATATTCTTTGACATTTCGGTTGCTATCAGTGAGATTAATGTTGTTAGTTTGCAGGGGAAAAAAAAAATCTTTCAGGATTATGCAAAGACATTTGATATGATTTTATTTTGGGTGAAACGATAATCCAGAAGGATTCCTTTGGGTAACTGAAGTATTAGTCTTCTGTCGAACTGCAAAACAAAATATTTCAAGGCACTTTGTGCATTAAGTACCTGGATTTTATAATATTTTTATTCCTTCCGGCCTTCTTCTTCACACTTTTTCAGTGTGAATTTATGAATACCACTCTTTGATTTGAAATGGCAATTTCTATTTTTTTTTGTGTGTGAAATAGCTTCACTGCTTTGCTCTTACCCACTGTTAATGTAGCATTAAACAACGTGAATTTCACTCTTCAGGTGTTTAGTTGCTGGATGTCTTGAAATTCATCTTGTAGATTCTTTTGTGTTTAACCTTGAAAACCCCAAACATGGAGTAAATTGGATCTGAAGTGATCTGCTTTTGTGGCTAACCCAAGTGAAACCGGAACCATCACCTATTCTTGACAAAGTGCTGTAATCAGTCTCTGCTCTGCTTTCCTGCAAACCCACCGTAAACATGGAAGTGGTAATGGTTCCTATTAGAGATAACTGAAATATTCTGCTTTTCAGGAAATTCTAAATTTCGAAAGCTGTTTTCTGTTTCATGTTTAATGATTCTCATGACTATGGTGATACTGCCATAAGTGGTGTGAAGGTAATTGTGCTGAGTAGTGTGGATTGTTGACGAAAGCAAACAGTAGGAAGAGACACATTTCCTGGAAACGCATTATCCCATTTGGCTTTGGACACTTTTGAGAATATCTTCTACAGAGAGGAGGGGGAAGTTCAGGTCACATGAACTGCAGGCACAATTGTATTAGGCTCTTAAGAAAGCTTCTTTCCAAATGCAACAGCCTTTCATACAGTACTGCTCCCCCAAGAAGAACCATCCCTCCACCAAGCCCCAGACAGGCTATTTCTCAGTATTTTGCAGGTTGTAGGCAGCATGAGACACATCAGTTGATTTTTCACATTGCATAAAGTAAGAAATTCTGCATTCTTTCTGAAGCAAACACACAGAACTGTCCTAGCAGCCTTTTTTTCTCATTTTTCATTGCAAAGGCTAACCTGGAAGGAATAACTTGCGATTTTCTAAGGAATGGTTTTAGAATGAACAGGCATGCAGTTTGTGTGTGCCTTTCATTTGAGTGTGCAGGTATGCAGGGCTAAGAGAGGAAAAAACCTCATATTTGTTCCCACTGGCACTGACACTTTCTGTGGCACAGAGAATGGAAATGCTAGAAATTATTTTGGCAGGAGTGAATACATCTGTGCATTGAACACAAGAACTGATTTTCAGTGGTAAGAGGCGATGCGTGTGCATCCAAACAAGCTCACAGGAGACTTGCAGAATATATTACATGGAATGTAATTAGGAGAATGCATGTATTGGATTTCTGTCTTTGTTGCCTTTGAATTTTAAACAGGGCTAATTTGTTGTTGACGTTTGTGATTAGGGTAATAACTCTGTTGTTAGGTATGTGTAGTGCTGATAAAAGACATCCAAGGCAAGCTTTCTTGTTCCATTTCGTTTTGAGAACGTTGTTATAGCTCAGAAGGAGAAGAAACAGTGCAAAATTTCTACCCATAAGTGCTTCACTTGGAATATATCTGTTACTAGATGGAGGTGTTCATGCTCCTGTACAAAGAGAGGCTAAAACGTTGGGGCTGTTCAGCCTGGAGAAGAGAAAGCTGTGTGGAGGCCTCATAGCAGCCTTCCAGTATCTGAAGGGGGCCTACAAGGATGCCAGAGAGGGACTCTTCATTAGGGACTGCAGTGATAAGACAAGGGGTGGTGGGTTTAAACTAAAACAAAGGAGATTCAGGTTAGACGTAAGGAAGAATTTCTTTACTGTGAGGGTGGTAAGACACTGGAATGAGTTGCCCAAAGAAGTGGTAAATGCTCCCTCCCTGGCAGTGTTCAAGGCCAGGATGAAGCCTTGGGTTTCATGGTCTAGGGTGAGGTGTCCCTGTCCATGGCAGGGAGGTTGGAACTAGATGATCTTAAGGTCCTTTCCAACCCAAACCATTCTATGATTCTATAAGAGAGCTCTCCAGTTTGTTATTGTTTGGAGAGAGAAGCCTCCCTTCTCATCATCCTCATGCACTGTCACTGTTGTCCTCCTTCTTTCTTAATGAGGAAGTCATTGAAAAATTGCTCTGTGAATTTCTTCTATATAACTTTCATTTGCTTGGTTGTTTTGTCTGCGTAGTACTGTTTCCTTTTGCTTATTGGCTTAAGAGCTCCCTATGAGCAGTTCCTCAAGAAGGACTTGTTACTCTGCAGTGTTTAGGTGCGCAGCCATGCTTATCTCTTGCTGTAACCATCCGTACCACACATGACAATTTCCATCTTCAGAATGCCTGACAGGAGTAAAGAGAAGGCCTGCTCCTGGTATCTCCCACTGTTGGACTAAGGGACCTTGCTGTCACCTGTAGCCAAGACTTTTCCATAGTGATACAGTTCCCTGGTGGCTAAGCTGCAGTCCATCATTAAGCAGCTCTTGGAAACACTGATACTTGATTTTTTACTACACTGATACTTGATTTTTTACTACACAGATGGCAGGCATGCTCTGCAAATTTGCCTCTCTTAAGATGTTCTAGCCAAGGTGCCAGGAGCCACCAGAGGGTCTTGAAATCCTCAGGCTCTGTTCAGCTTTTTGCAGTGAACTTCCCCTCCGTGTCTGGTTGGACTTCAAGTAGCATGCAGGGGATGTGACAAAGGCTGGGGATGCTATTGCAAATACCTGCATCCCAGAGAAATAATGATAGTTGGGAAAAGAGAATGAGATTTGTACATTGTTCATTTTCAAAGACAGCCTCAGCTGCAAGGCATGGATATGGTCTGTCTTCCAGCTTTGGGACTTGGAAGATTCCAAAGATAGCAGTGAAATGGATGAAGCACTCTTTTTGGTTGCCAAGCACACCAGTTACAAGGCCAGAGAAATAATGTCTGATGTTTCAAATGGCCACTAGTGTACCCAGGGGCCCGTAGTGCTGCCTTCCTATGTTGGAAGAAATGGCAAGCACCTGGTGAAATAGAGAGAGGACAACAATTCTTGGTGTATTGTCAGGGCAACAGTTATTTCTTTGGCATTCGTAATAATTCGATAAGCATGAAAGGAAGACCCTTCAGGTGTTTAGAAGGCCACTCTGAGTGGTACTTCTAGGAAGCTTCTTAACTAGCAGTGTGATTAAAATGCAGCTTGTCTTGTAGTTGTAGCTGTGAAGGTATGTACAGAGCACATGATGGATCAAATTCCTCTTTGGTACCTGATATATGGAGGGCCAATAGGGGGAAAACTCATGTGTGTGTGATGGCTTAATTCAGAGCAAACTGATCTCAAAAACCAGTTTAAAACAGTAGCTTTGGTACCTGACCAGTCTTGGGGGTGAATGTATTGTGCTTCATGCTGCTTGGTCCTTGTATTGCATATATACTCATGACCAGCACATGGAGGTACCTTATGCTGGTTCAAGGCACCTTCTACTTGCTCAGCAGTAACACATAATGACATGCAGCAGTTTGCTTGTGTCTGAGGAGGGAGTGCTACTTATGTTTCACATTAATAAAAAAATATCTGTAGTGTCCTCTAGGATATACCTTTTTGAAGAACATGTTCTGCTGCTTTCTGATGTGGCTACATGTGATACAGGAGGTTGTGATGTTTTCCAGTTTATATTCATTACAATGTGACTGTGATGTATATTATTATCCTGACCTTTCATGTGCTACAGTTGCTTGTTTTTTACGTCAGGTATAATTTTAAGGTAATGCTGCTTCTTTACATTTCTATGCATAGTACTTCTTAGCCAAAAGAAGGCATATTATAGCAAAGTATTACGACTTTAATTTGCTCTGTAATTGGTACCATATTGCCATTTATCTGGCTGTTTGTATATATGAATGTCATCTAAGCATATTCCTCAGTCACATGCAGAGACTATATTTCTTAGCCGACAATGTTTAATACCATCAAGGAGAGAAGTGCGTTTGCATCTTCTCTTTGTGTGCATGTTTCTGTTGTTTTTGCTAGAACTTATTATGTGTATTCTGTCATGCTATTTACTTTACCCTGCACTACTGAGACCTTTGCCTCGTTTCCCAGGTTTGGCATTTCATTAATAAATCACAGCTTACAGACCTTTCTGGGGAACAATTGCCTTTTGTAATATTCTACAGTAGTACATAGTTAGAAAGTATGTCTAGCAAGATTCATATGCCACAACACTTCTAGAACAATACCTGCTTCAAAGGCACGGCAAGGTGAATAAGGCTATTTATCGACGGAGTCTATCAGACGAGCTGGAAACCACAGTCATTTTCATAAAAAGTCCATTTAAAATAAATCCTGCTTTCATTTTCCTGAGGGCTCACTTGAATTCCTTCCACACACAGAGAAGGTCAGGACTGATGCTCTTAATCCTTAGCAGCAAGGTTTTTCTGTGCTGCGTCTGTTGTTAATATTTGCTGCGGGGAGAGAGTAATAAGCCAGAAAGACTCTGTTTAGTGGAAGCTGGAGGAAGGGGGAGCAACTTTGTGGGTGCCCTGTGTGTCTCACTGGCCATGTTTCTGCTCTGTTGAGTGCTGCAAGCAGACCAGGTGTGGATTCCTGATGGGGCTGGGAGAAATAGGAAAGCCTTCCCAGGGTGCTTGCTGTGCCAGCTGACACTCAAGTGGAAGAAGGAACCTTCCTCAGTCTGTATGCCACTGCTGTTCTTAATTAAAAAAGCAAACACAAGAGCTGTCAAAATACCTTTTGCATCAGGTTTGTTGGTTTGTTTTTTTTTTTTCCTGGGAGATGCTTGAAATACCAGGTTTGGAGTGTGGTACTCTGAGTAAATATAACAATAGCTGAAGTAGTTCTGATTTGGCTCACTGTAAAGATCTTGCTAAATGGGCTCTCTCCTACAGGAGTTTTGTCACCCTAGGTAGGTTGTTTTCATAGGTGCAGGTAGTTCTGCCGTTATCAGCCTATTAACACAGAATTACTATGTTGTCAAAGATACTCTTTTTGTTTCTACCATTTTCTTCTGGCTTGAGTTAATATTTCAAGGCCCACTGAGGGCTGAAAGGTTTTTTGAGTGGCACAATAGTAGGCGTAATAGGAGAGGATAGGTGGAATTGAGGACTAGGAAATTTATAGCTGAGGGCGATAATGATACTCATTGTGGTTATTTGGTCTTAAATGTTTGAGTGCCAAGCTATTGTGTAATTTTTTTAGGATCCTCTTGTTATGCGTTACCTCTTAAGAGCAAACTCACTGTGAGCAGAGTTGCTTTTTCAGACACCATACTTTTACATACTGCAAGCAGGGAGCATGTGTTTAAATTCCATGGGGATTTTTGCCTTCTTTTTTCCCCCCATGTTGTGAAGCAGCCTGCTGTCACAGAATGAAAGGGAAGAGCAAAAAACAACCATAAGGTCAAAAGCATTATTCTAATTCCTGGAGCAATTTACTGACTTTCCTGTTTCCTTTTGGAATGTTCCACTTCTCTGCAAAGACATACGTGCTCCTGCATCCTGCTCAAATCAGTTTGTCAGGTAGTGTTAGAGGTTGCAGAGATTAGGAATTGGGAAAATGAGTTTATATCTTCAGGGAATTTTGGAAACCTGGGTAAGAAAGACCTTACACAGCTGAGTGGATGGATAGCTGGGAACTACAGGTGAAAAGAAAGCAGTAGCTATTAAAATTTTACTTTAAGATACTAAAATAAAAACTGAAGTATCAGTAGAATGTACTTCTGTGCCTTGCTGTGGGTTATGAGATTGGGAAAGGACTGCTTTCTGCTTTTATTGTGTAATTGAAAGACTGAATTCCAGAGCTGCTAAGCATCCCCAGTTCTCGGTGATGTAACTAAAGCTTTAGGCACTTTCAGGATTTGTAAAAGTAGGCTGTTTTATCTACTGGTACAAACCAGTACTTGCTTCCTTCTGAAAATGGAAAGTGAACGATCTCGTTAAAGTGGTCTGAGATATGTGCCAAGGATTTCCTTCAGATAAGCCTGGGTCAGGAAGTCAATGGTACTTCCAAGGGTTTTGATTTGTTTTCTGACTGGTGTATGTTTGCCTGTACATCAGTTCATGAATAGGTGCTGCTGCTGGTGAACTGCAAAGTAGTTTTTGTGTTGCTGGATGCTTCAACTAGGATCAACATGTCATGTAATTAATAAGCAGTTAGTAGTGATGGTCAAAATAGTGTTGGTAATCCCCATGGTTTTGGACTTTCTGTGAAATACAACATTTGCTTAATTCTAGTCAGTAGTAACTGGGTGGTTTTGTCAAGACTTAGATGATCACCAAGGAAAATAGAGCTATTTTAGGAAGACAGTAAGTTGCTGAAGACTGGCATTCAAGCAGCTGGCGCTACTGAAGATGCCGTTTTTTTTTTTTTTATGAGATGGAAGAATAAAACTCCTGATAAATTGAAGTGATTACAGAATTTGTGGCTTTTTGTAGGAGCAGGCTGATTAAGCCTACTGTCTGAGCCAGGTTTGAAGCTGGGCAGTTACCTTTCCCTTACCAAATGTCTGAGTTTTTCAGACCATCTGTTGACGCCTGATGTTTAGCATATGGGAAGTGGTGGCACAGGCAGCAGAGCGAAACAGCCGCAGGTCCACAGTGCCCTTCTGTTTGGCCACAGAACATAAAGATGTACATGTCTTATCCTGATTTCTGATGGTGACCTGAAGAAGACTATGTTGATGGTACATGGAGCATCGTACAGCTCTGCCATGACCCATTTGGGCCTGCATCAGTAAGGCAGGATTTGGGAACACCCAGTGCTTGCTTCTGCAAGCTCTGCGTCAGCTGTGAAGGAATGAAGCCCAAGGGTTGGTTCCCGATTAGCTTAAGTTTGCTTTTTATCACCTTGTGCAAGAATGCAGTGTGAATTTGAAATGTCCCTTTTAACTTGTATGCGGAAAGTGCAAGAGAGGGGCTTGCAGATCCTGACCTCTTGCCAGGTGAGATGCTGCCAGTGATTTGGTGCAGGCAGATGAGAAGTCATGTTGCTGAGCTGCTTGTGGCTTCACAGTGGACTGGTACAACTACAGCAGTCATGGTACATGAATAAAGTTTGTGTGTTGTTTGCGCCAGCAGTCTGCACAAATGGATGTTAGGAATAAACTGAAAAAATGTAATCCTCTGTCTGTGGCCTACAGTCAGTCATGTAGTTTCTTTAGATTTCTGTATCTCTTTTGATGGATAATGCACTTACCTCCTAGGCCTGCAAGCATTTAAAAATGTGTAATACCAATCATTGCTTTTCTACAGTCACGCACTACCAACTTTCCTGGATACCAGCTTTTCTGTGCTCACAGTCAGATGTTCCAAGCATAATATCTCACTGGCTGCTCTGGACCATCCAGAGCTCACTGGCAGAGGATGATTTATTCTTTTGGTAGGAAGGAAGTCTTTATTGCATGGAGCTCTTGGTTCTAAATGGTGGAGAGGTAACGCTTGCCTCATTCTCAAAATAAACTATTAAGAGGAAGGAATTGAACCCATTTGATTGCCACCTTCCCATCAAACAGGCAGTCACGTGTAAACACCTTCAGAAGCATTCCAAGGTAGAACAGAATTTGCTTGGACTTGTTTGCCCAGCTGCTCTCTTCCCCAAGGTGCAAGTTCATCCAGCTGACAGGAGGGTTCTCCTCACAGCTCCACTTTCCAATGCCTCAGCCCTTCGAGGTGCCAGGGGATGTGAATGTGTGCAAGACTGGCACCTCAGACAATGTTTCTTTGGAGGAAACATAGCAAATGTACAGTGGGCTTATGCAAGTCCATGGTTTATGATAGGTATGTCAACGTAATCTGCATACCTCCTGCACTTGTACTCTGTAGGCTTTGGCTCGTAGGAGACTTGTGATCTAACAGTAGTCAGCAAATAATCTAACTATATTTATTTGTAGCACAGAAATATGTCTTATATGTAATATGCAAAGTTCTCTTTCAGTTCTAAACTCAAGATTTTCTTCATTTTCCCCCAAATTGCCAAGGAAGTAATTTTTGAGATTTATTGTTGTTTTGGTTGATTTTGGCCTTGAATGGATTCTGTTTGAGATAGTGTGACAATTTTCTTGTCTTGCCTTTGGGACAAAAAGTGGTGTTCTTCAGTTCTTCAAGTCTATAAAAAGTAGCAGGTTAAAAAAGTTCTTTATTGTTTTTTTTTGGCTTGTTTTCTTGGTTTTTGTTTTTTTTTGTAACAATATAGTGAAGGCTTAATTGTAATTAGAGGTAGATGTTGGCTTGTCTTTAACAAAAGGAATCATTCCAAGGTTAAATCAAAAGTGGGCTTTTTTTACCCCCAGAGAATTCTGTGACAGATAGGAAGGCAAGTTTGTATTTCCAAAAGAAAGCACTATTTTTAAGAGCAAAGGAGATGTGTCTCTGTAAAAGGAATGAAGTGATCTATAACTTCTATACTAGCTCTTCTTATTTTAAGGAAAAGGGAAGACAAGCAAAATTGCCTACTACTCTTTAAAAGCTTTGACTGCTCCTCCAGGCCATCTTTAGCTCAGCTGTCTCTTAAGTGAGCTCCTATGGCCAGACCAGTTAAACCAAATGAATGGTCCCAATATTTTTTGTTTGTTTGCTTGTGGGTTTTTATGTTTTATTCCCTTAAATATGTAACAAGCTTCATGTTGGGTTGGTTTTTTTTCCTCTAAAAAACACATGGAGGACATCTGTGGCTTGCGCTGGATGGAAGATCCTGCTGCCCTCTGTTCCTGCAGCCCTACAATACCAGTCTCCAATATTCTTGCGCCATTCTCTTGTGCTTGTCTACTCATTTGTAAATCTATCAGTCCCTTCAGGGGGAAGGGAGATTAAAAGGTGAATCTACCAAGTAAATTTTGATAGGGGAAGAAGATAAAGGAAAATACAGTGTCTTATGAGACTTGTGCTGTTAGCTTTTAGCCGTTTACAGTTATCGCCTGCGATACACAGAATCCTTTCAACACATCATGGTTGCATTTCTGTCCTTTTTTCTGTTTTCTCTGAGCTGCCTAGGTGAGTGAATGTTAGCCCTTGCTGAGAAGGCAGGGATGGAGCTCTGCTGTGCCACCAGCCCTCACAAGGCTGGGATAGAAGAATGTTCAGTTCTTCCATCAGGGCAAACGCCGGTTTTGCTCATTATCTAATCAGTCAGTAGAAACTATTTAGGGAAATGAGAAATAAGGTCTGGCTGAGAATTAGGTGATTTTTTTTTTTCAGTATAAATTCCAGGCTGTGGGCAGGGCTTCCTGCCCAGGGGCTCTCCCCAGCCACTCCTCCTGGGCAGGACCCAGCCACAGAGCCAAGGTGTCAAATACATGAAATGTCTGTACAAATTTTGGGAAAGTTAATGGCTTGGTAGAGGAGAGAAACCCAAACTGAGCTCTGGAGTGATCGCAGCATGAGCTCAGCAGTTTGACCTGTTGGCTTGCAAGCAACAAAATCGGGTAAATCTGGCCCTCAAGAACCATCTCTTCACAAAAGCCTCAGCCTGAACTGAATGCTTTTAAAAGGGTAATGCCAGATGTTTCTTATTTCAGAAATAGGTATCGCTAAGGAGGACTCTGCTGCTCTGTGAGGCTGGTTTGTGAGTTGCTGGGCTCCTGTCTCTGAGCCCTGCCTGAGGGACTGAGCTGGCAGCCCCCAGCGGCATTAGAGTGTGACTTGTGGAGAGAGAAAGGGCATGCAATACCATTTTCTCCTTCAGCCGAGATAATTCCTACGTTTTCTTCTTTCCCATTTCATGTACAGGTTTATTTATCTTTCTCCAGAATTCAGTTTCCTTTGCTTATCTGCAGTGCTGCAGCTTTGAATATCACTGTGTCCTTCCTAGAGATGCTAACCAGAGGTTGCTTTCCCAATTACTGACTTAATGAACAACAACTGGATAAATACTTGATAGCTGGTTCATTTGAAATCAAGAGCATATCTTAGGGACAGAGAACATTTTATGCAATAGCAGTGCACTCCTTTTGGTCCAGCATACCTTCTTTGTCTTTGTTGTTAAACCCCCGGAGTTAGAGCAGTGACAGCAAATGGGCACCATAATTAAGCCAGACAAGGTGGGAAGAGACTGTCAAATAGCAGGAAAGAAATGGAGTGTATGTCCAGAAGTGGGTGGCAGGGAAGTTGGAGTTGAGCTAGAACTGATAATTTTCATTCAGAGTTGAGTAATCATTTTTAATCCTCTTTCCTTTTTCCCATTCAATTTTCTATTGTAATTAAAAGCCAAATTGACCATTACCAGTCATCTATGCTCATCAGTTTTATGGATGGTGTCAGCTCCAGTGCTGGGAATAATGTATTTTAGGTGGTGGTGTGACTGCAAGAAGGCAGTAGTAGCTCTCATTTCCAAGACACCGAAAGAGTGAAAAATAGAAGCAGGTAAACAAGGTGCTCTATAACGCAGGTATTGATAAAGAAGTCTGGAGACATAAGTTCTTGTCCTCTCACTGCTTCATGTTTCTTCATTGAGCCAGGGGAAGCCAATGCAGTTTTTTGTGATCCTGTGGTTTAGCTCCTTGAAAGCAACATTAGTGCCTCCTGATGTGTACCCTTGCATTTGGTACCCATAGGGAATGCTCATTGTTTTTCCCAGAGAGTGGACAAATATATTTTAATACTGGGACTTCTGAATTTCAGCCACTGACTAGGCCAGTGGTAACTGGTGTCTGTAGCTGTGCAAAAGCAAGACAGGTTGTACCGCTTGGTCCCACATCACTGATCGGGCTCTATTCCTCTACTCAAAAGTCTTGTTCAATGTTTCTAAATTTAGATCCCTTCAGTAAAGAGAAGTCAATTTGCTCTCCAAAGTTGAGAAATTGCCCACAACAATTAGAAAGGGCTGCAACCATTAAGTGACTCTGGTCGCATCTGTTTCTAAGCATGACAAAGCTTCTCTCAATGGCTGCCAAAGGGTGCTGCAGCAGCTCATGAGGCAGTAGTATGGCAGGGCAGGAAGGCACAGATGTCTGCCTGGGTGATTTAACAGACCCAGTGCTACACTTCTGTTAGCCTGATGATGTTCTTTGGTATCACTGACAGAAAGCATGAGCTTATTCACCCTCTTGGGGTGGAGCTAAATTAACATTCCCGAGGAGGCTTGGGTCTCCCTATGGCTGCAACAGCGGCTGCTCCTAATGGCATCCTGAGAGGCTTGTGTTGGCTGTGCAGATCACAGTTGATTTGAAGTGCATGTGGCAATTCAATTTCTCCTCAAAGAGCAAGCCAACATTAAAGTGAGCTCAAATGAAGGGCATTAACTGAGCTCAAGTGAAAGATGTTAATTTTAGCATCTAGCATGTTTCAAATTTCCAACTCTGTGTGAGTATGGAGACCTCGTGTGTGAAAGTATCATTTCAAGTTTAGATATTGTCTCCAAAGGGATAAAATGACTGCATTGATATGCCATTTGGGGCTAGTTTTCTTTACACAAAATGTGACTGATTGAACAGCTTTTTCTCAGTTAATAAACATTCAGGATTGAACACAGCAGTCTGTGTATGCAATATGCATTTGTGTGTTTACATACAGCCAGAGTGTGGTAGACATGCTAATGTATACATACACGCTATTCTAAACTTATGTATTACCCATTTTAGAATCATAGAATGGTTAGGGTTGGAAGGGGTCTTAAAGATCATGGGGTATATTTTAAGTGTTACTTATGCTATCTCAAGAGAGCTGCATACAATAGAGCTGACCTTGGAAAAGATACCAAGGATAGTAATACACACTGTGGTTAATGTTTGTGCACTTTCTGGACATATGAGAAGCACAAACAGTGTGTTTATATAGAAGAATAGCATCTTGAAATAATTTCTTTTAAATGCAAATCATATCAAATATTAATCTAAGTTACCTTTTTCATATATAAGAAACTCAAAAGGAAAGGGGAAAGTTAGTGGTGAATTGTTGGATTTGTTTAGTTGATATTTGTTTAATTTTGTGTTATTGCAGAAACTGGAACACAAAGAAGTTTTGGTTGGCTTGTTGTTCCTGGTTTTCCCATTCATCCCAGCCAGCAACCTCTTCTTCAGGGTGGGATTTGTGGTGGCAGAGCGAGTCCTTTACATGCCGAGGTAACTATCGCAATTGAATTCCTTTCTAATGAGACCACCATCCCATTTTGTAACAGCAGGCATGATTGCTTCTTTCCTTTTACAATACTTCAAACATTATATTGCTAGTCAGTGTGCTCTCTGCCTTGCAGTTTTGGTGTGATAGCATGAGACATTTTATAGTTGGTTGAGAGCAGGTTTTTTTTGCTGTGCCTGAAACAGCTGAATACAGAGATTAGCTGTTGTTTTTGAAGATAGACCTCCAAGACTCTCTTTCTTAGTAGTATTATCAGCTTACATTGTTTAATGTCTTTACCTCAAGGAAAGTAGCCGAAAAATTAATCTGTCACATTTTTATTGTGGTATTGCTCAGCTTTCCCACTACATTAGGTGGTCAGTACAAACAAAGGTGACTTGCTGTCTTAAAAGGGTGTTGGCATCAGTTGTGAAAATACACGCATGACCTCCTGCCTGTAAGCTATTGACTGCATACACATCTAAAAAGGCAGGATTTGCAGCTGTTGAAGAGGATGAAGAAAAGCCAGCCACTTCTCCATCCCTCAGCCTCTGCCCTGGGTTTTCTCTCAGCTTCCAGTCACTAACAGTTATCACTTCAGCAGTCTGGGTGCTTCTGATTACATTTACTCAAGGACAACTTGGTGTCCTTACTTCTGACATCTCCACAGTACCCAGACCAGAGGCTGAGGTGGCAGTAACAAGTTGTTCATCCAAGATGCCCCAGACTTTGCCCATTTCACAGAATCACAGGATGATTGAGGTTGGAAAGGATCTCTGGAGGTCATCTGGTCCAAACCCTTTGCTCAAACAGGGCCACCTACAGCCAGTTGCCCAGGACTATGTATAGACAGCTTTTTGAATATCTCAAAGGAGAGAAACCCCATAACCTCTCTGGGCAATCTGTGCTGGTGCAGTTTGTTCCAGCTATGAGTATAAATGGTTGTTCTTGGATGCCGCAAGTCAGAAAGCCCAGTTCTGTCCAGGGGTGCAGAAGGTCAGCATCAGTTATCTCTAGTGGGAGCTGCCGTTGTGGAGCTGTTGAAGAAGTACAAGTCTTCAGTTTCACTCTGGATTACTTTGCGATAACTGAAACAATAGTTTTATCCCACAAAATGTTTAAATTGTATTCCTCAGAAAACATGGATCCAAAAATCCTAAGAAAAATGCTTACAGTTGGTCTTTTTCAAAGCCGTATTCATATTCTGATCATCATTTGTATAAGCATTATCACAAAAGGGCTACTTATTGGTGTAAAACTCAGGCTGTGTGGGAGCCGTTGCATTTATTACAAGCTTCTCATGCAATTAGACTGGATATCTGTGCTCTGCTATATACTGATATGCTTTTTTGGGTCAAATCCTGCAGATTTCATTCACATCACTAGCATTACTTTTGTTTGCTGAGAGTATACCTGAAAGTATAGTGAGTGAAAGTTGTTCCGTGGTGTTATTTTGCCAATGATACCCTCAACTAATGGATCCTGCATCATTTCAAATTAACTTGGAAATCAGATTGCTTTAAATTCATGTAACAGAAAATGAGGAAACACATGAAAGAGCAAAGCTATTAAGGAAACAGTCAGCTGAATGCAGGGCTGTGTTGAGTGGTTGCATTTCTGAATCTCAAAAGAACTGCAAAAATACTTCAGCCGTCAGCAGTTCCTCGTCCTCCTCCAGATGAGACTGCTGATATAATGAGAGGAGGGGCAATGAAGAAGAAAAAAGGATATGTTTGTGCAGAGAAAATTAATCAGCGTTAACATGTGTGCATATAGTTTGTATAATGCTTTTCATCTCCCTGAGGGCTTTGCAAATATATGACCTACAAAGTAGGCAATTGATAGATCCTGTTGTTTTTTTTTTATTTTTCCAGGCAGGAAAACTGAGGTAGACGATAGATTAAATGATATCTCTGGAGCACAGGGGATATCTCTGTGTCAGAATCCCCTGATATCTCATACTTTGCTCAGATCACTCATGTCCTGGTTTGCAGTATTTGGTGTTTGCTCCTACCGCAGGCTGGCAGGCAGCTGGCATGAAAAGGGAAGGCAGACTCTGGCAGTTTGTGGGAATGGTGGGCAGTTTAGTTTCCAGCACAAGGATCTCAAGAGAGCTGAGCTCTTGGCTACGAGTTACCGAGAAATGGTAACTCTTGCATCCTGTTGGTGCAAAATGACATGAGTGGTGAGGGGAGCTTCTGTGAGCGTTCATGGAAGAACAAAAATAATGTGGGGGGGGTTTGTTTGTTTCTGTTTGTTTGTTTATTCCTCCCCTCCCCCCTCCCCCCCTTGGGAGCATGTCAGTTTAATAACGATGGCTTTAGGAAGCACTTATGTTCTTTATGAACAGCCTTTAGCAGTTTCTTATATTACATCTTGAAAAGGGATTTTCTTATTCCTTACTATTCCTTCCCAAAAATTTAGTGTGTCAGAGGTGGTTGTTCAGCTATATTTAGACAAAAGTTCTCAATTAGGTGGAAAGAACTCAGCTCAGTGATCTATGGTTTTGGGCTTATGCTGGAAGGTGCTTTTCTATCTCTGTTTCAAGTAATAGCCTTTTATTAGTATTTATGGATGTGACAGTTGTATATGCGTGTCGCAGCCTGAAGCCCTAATTCGGTGTTGCACAGTAGTTACCTGGGCAAAATGTCAAGCATTTTCTTTTCAATCTACGTTAAGTAAGGGCCCGAGGATTTATGTAAAAGATGTTGTAAATAGAAAGGAACAGGGAATAAGCCTTTTGCTTGATGTCTAATTATATGGCTGGGCCTTGCCTTCTGGGGATTGATGAGTATTTGGAACAATTCCTCTTCTGTCTGCAAGCTGTGCCTCAGGGAAGAGGGATATAAGCTAAGTCAAAATGGTTGAATGTTTTCTTTAATTGGCTTTAGCAAACCACAAATATTTGGAGAAAATATTTCTTGTATTTAGTTTTTATTTGGGGCTTACAAGCACTTATTTGTTAAAATCAGGATTTTTTAATAATAGTATTACTTTTGCCTGAAAAAATTCAAAGGCAAACTATTTGTATTTCAATTTCTAATTTTCATTTTGTTGTTGTTCTCTTATCCTTAAGAGGGGAAAACTTGTTTTCAGGAGGGCTAGGGGGATGGATTACATATCTTGGAAGTGTTAGCCAGGATACAACTCTCTAGACCACAGTTTTCCGAAGAGATATCACAATAAATAGCTGGATCAGTGAAAGACTTAAATCACTATTTTTTTTTCCCCTCTTCAAAACGTAGATATAATAACGCTTGCTGCCTATCTGCTAATGTGCTCAGAACACTACAGACAGCCTGATTCTTTGAAAATCAGGAACAGCTATGTACATGCAGGTATTCTGAGCTGTGAGCATTTGTCTGTCCTTAGTGCTAGCTTGTCCTCTGTGTTGCCTTTCACCATGCAGAAACTGGAGACGTAATGCAAACTCCTCGACCATCCAGGGGCTGCCTGCCCTATTGACACATCAGCAGAGTTGAGGTTGTTCTCACCTCATGGATCTTTCCTATCAATCAGAGCTATTTAGAATCATAGAATCATACATCTTCCCCATCTTTCACTGCTACCCTGATAGCAGTGGCTCTTGGCAGGGCTGCTGTACTGCAGCTGGACAACTTCAGCTGTTTTCACAACCGTATATGAACCAACAAATCAACCAAAACACTGCTACATGGCTTATTTCCAATTTGCTGAAAGCCGTAGGCAAGTCAGAGGTACCTGCACCATTTTTGGGCAATGAGTGGGTTGCAGCCACTCTTTCCCAGCACAGGCAATTACGGGTTGCTGTCATTTTCTTTTGTTCTTTTTTTCTTTTACCGTTTCCTCACTCTATCAAGAGTTGGTGTTGCAACCCTAATTGTCAATACTAGCAGATGAGATAACTGCTATATACAGGATGGCATTTGCTTCAGCATCCATCTCAAAATCTGTGAGAAAGCCAGCATCTAGAAGAAAGTGCTTTCACTTTTCAGGAACGAAACACATGTTAAAAGCTTTCCCTGTGCCACAGCAAAGCAGGCACCATATGAATTTTTGCATTTGCATAGAGCATGTTTTTGATTTTTGTGCCGATGCATTTGTTTCAATTAGTGTAATTCCGTACATTATTAACCTTTAGAAAACAAAACCACCCAAAACTGGTAGGTAGTGGAATTGTCTGTAATTTTTGTGGACCTGAATATCTCTGAGCAAAGTCTGTTTGCTTATAGGACAGCCACTTGAGGATGGGACTTACTGGTGCTTCTTTTTTCTGGGGGTGTTTTACTCTTTCCACTTTATTTTCATTTTCTTGAAGACCAGTTTTATAATGTGATGGTGGTGTGTTTTTGGTTTCCTTTGCCACCTATTTCTTTGAAGCTACGAGTTCTCTGGGAGCTGAATTCCTGTTTGCCTTTCAGAATTCCTTCAGGACTAGATCAGATCCTGTAAGGGATCATCTGAGTTACAGAAGAAGCTTCTCTTTTCAATTGGAATCAAACCCTGACCCCAGCAAAGTCAGGTGGTGAAAGTCCCATTGACTCCATGGAGCCAATTTATCTGCTCCCTGATCTCAGTTCGAGGACATAATTAAGCTTTTTGCCTGCTTTCAAGTTATACACCAACAATTGACTTGGGATTCGGATATGGACTCTGAGTTACACCTGTTCCATTTACTTAAACCAAGCATGATTTCAATGCCTTACTCTATTGCTGCTATTCTTGTGAGGGCCACGTTCAGAAGGAACAAACTGGATTATATTTCCTGTAACTGTGGGCACTGGGAGAGGACTGGGAGGGCATTATGTGATGGCAGTGGGTCCTCTTTACCATGGCCCCTCTTTACCATGAGGTCCCTACTTCAGGGCATTTGTTCAAGCTTCAGTCTGCAAAATGCCTCATGGCTGGAGGAGAGGAGGTGGGGACCTCTGTTGAGACAAGCAGCTCTGGTTCTGCTTTCTTATCTGTTCAATAGAGATAATAATTCCACTCTGCCTTTTGGAAGGGGACGGGGAGAGTTCACATTAATTAGTGAGAATTAACTGCTTGTAGAAAGGCTAAACACTGCAAGCAGCTACCTTTCAGATGCATATCCAAACTTAAGCTCCTATTTTTGAAGGCTTGCCCACCCCTGTTAAACACTTTAAGCAGAAATCAATGCAGCCATCCTCTGTAAATGCAGGCAAGAAATGCTGAGATGCTAGTGTCATATATTTTGACAAAAGGCAGTAAAGACCTAGGAATAAAAGCTGAAATGATGCTGAAAAGCTGAAAAAGATTAGTTTATGGTGCATTTGGTCTAGACTGAAGTCTTGCATTATTTTAACTAAACTTAAAACATACTTTTGAGAAACATGTTGTGTCTTGGCTGTGTACAGTCTATTCAAGGAAAAGCTGAATTTCTGCAAAGTGTGAGCATTAATGTCTATACTGGAAAGATTTTGGTTTCGTTGTGATAGATTAAAGGAAAACCTTCAAACTCATTTATTCTGTTTTTGAAAATAATGCAGAGATGTAAGGATATTGCTTTTGAAAATAGTAATAAGCTAAGTTCATGTCATCTTGTAGAAATAATCTACTTGGTCATGTTTGTTTAAAGAGAAATTCTTATTTAAAAGGGCATACAGTGCCCTTAAGAAGATGCCTTGTGAAATTTAATAGAAAACAGTTTCTTACATGGTGGCTTTTGAGACTTGTGATGGAATTGAATGGGAAATGCTGTCCCTACTATAGAATTCCAGAAGTTATTACAGTATTTTAATTAAAACTGTAACATACAGACCCTTCCACGGTAAATTATATAAGATTTAAGGGAACTTCTGTGGAATCCCCATGGAATTTTATCAGATTTCTCATTTATAAAATGTTTTCTTTCCATAAGGCATATAGTAACCAAAACCATGAAAAGTTTGTGTATTACCTGTAAATTTTTCAGATGGGAATCTGTTGGAAGTGAAATCTTGGACTTCAATGCTAATGAAGTAGTTTTTTTAAATCATGTGACTTATTGGAAGGAAGGGAAGGGAAATGTGTCCAAATGTTAAATAGCCTTTCAAAGGTCAGCGAAATCATTCATTTCTAGTCCATATTTTCTCTCTAATAAGGAAAATAAGACTTCCTGCATTTTCTCCAATTATGGCATGTTCTGGCTAGAAGACGCCATTGCTTGTGCAGGTAAATCATTTTGATGACTTAGCCCGTTATGTCTAAGTGTCTTTAATATAGGCATGCATAGGTTTTAATTCAGAGTCAAGGACAAAGTCTAACACTAACTCATAAGGTACCTTTCCGCATTAAATGTATTCTGCCAGTGTTTATGGTTCTCTATGTCTTTGTGCTTATGAATTGCAGACCTTATTCCAGGATAAGGCCTCTTAATTCTGGTGAAAATTTGGCACATTCAGCACACTCAGTAGTAAGTACACTGCCAGTTCTTTAGTTGTCACACTGATATTTCTGAGCTGTGAGGCTTGTTTTTTCCCAATAGGATTTATTTTATATACTAGCCATTTTTTGTTGGAGGTGGTCCTGAAGTCTTTTAAAACATCTAGTAACCAAGAAAAAAGATGCTAATTCCATGTTGCCATTACTGGAAGATAGACAATTTAAGCAACACTTTTCCCTTTGTCCCCAGACTTCAACACCAGTGAAGAGCCATAGATGCATGGTGAATATTGCTGGTTGTCTGAGTGTGACAGAGACACATCCCACATCCTGCTTGCCTTTGGACATTCAGTCCAAAGCTGTGAATGTTCCAACAGGTTTTTCACTCATACTCCAAACTGCTTGAGAAAGTTTTGATACGTTTTCCCATGGAAAATGTGACATTTTAGTTAACCCAAAACTTTCTGCCAAGGTGTGCTGAAACTGTAGTGAAACTTCAGATGAAAAGGTTGGAAACAAAAGACTTCTCCAACTTAAGATGGAGTTTATGGTCAAAAAAACCAACAGAAATAGACTGTTGGATGGATGTAACCCACAGCTGCCTCTCTGGGGGAGATATTCATCTGAGAGTTGGGACACTGAGGTCCATGTGCCACACACCAACATTTTTCCAGGATTGCTCGTGCAGACCTACAGGCTGCTGGATCACTTGGTGGCAGAAGTTTGATCCAGACCTTATCTATCCTCACGCTTACATTCCTGTCAAATTAGCCAGACTGTAACTTGCTGAATTTAGGCCTTGTACCAGCTGTGAGAGAACATCTTGATCCAGCAGTTAGCTTGGCAGTACAAAGTAAACTTCTCAATTTCCCAGATATATTTGGACCAGTGGAGTGTGTTTATTCCAGATCAGCACTTAGGTTTTGATGACTGGAGAACTTGGGGGACACCAAACTTGGAGGCCTACATGCACACTCACTCAGTGCACCCCCAACTCTCAGCTTTACCTTGCAAGGTGGTTTGAATCCATGGGATCCGAGTCACAGGGAGGTACCCTGATTTCTGAGTATCTGGCTTTTCTGGGTGACCCCAGTGCAAGCCAGCATGCACATACAAATACACCCTTTTTCCAGATGAAAACCTTTTTTGTAAAGTCCAGATTTTATTCTTGCCTGAAATGGCTCCAGCCTTGGAAAACTTGACCTTTTTCATGAAACAGCATATTTGCTACACTGCCAGCACTGCTCATCGCTGCAGTTCTGTGCCTGAGAGTGCTTTCTGGGGCAGAAGGATCCACCCTGGCCATCCCTGCTTGCCTGCTCTCCTTTCCACATCCGACTGCTGTGCAGTAAGGCAGGAGCAGCCCACAGGGCATGCCAGGCATGCTTTTTGCAATCAATTACTCCCCATTAGAGCAGTGTGAGCAGAGCTGATATGTTTAACAGGGGTGAACTGCCTTTTTCCCCTGAAGCAACAGCCCTGCCTGCAAGCTGCATTTCAGCTTGGTTGTAGCTCTTCCTCTCAGTGTGTGTCTTCAGCTCAGGCTGCAGAGCTGGAGTGGCTTGGACTGGAAGCAGGAAAAGCATGTTGTGCCAGGTAACATATGTGTGGGACTGGGGCTAGGAAGCTTGTGGAGGACTAATAAATCCGAGGCAATCAAATATTTGTGTTCAGTGTTTGGACCTGGCAGCGGACATCGTCTTTCTCAAGGCTGTGCTCCGCACTCTCGGAAGGGCAATAGCAGAGTATGAATTTAGCTTAAGTCACACACACAAGGGTTAAACTTGCTTCAGCTTGAAAGCAAGGGTTAGTTTTTATGGCGGGAAAGGGAGTAATCTTAAATAAGAGCTGGAAATCAAGAAGGTGGTTTGCAGTCCAGAAAGAGCCTTCAGGGTGGAATGTTAAAGCCAAGTGCATTTTCTGGTCTCAGCATCGTTTTGAGATAATCCCTTTTGTTGCATTAGCAGCCGCTAAACAGGGCAGTATTTCTTCCATGCTTTGACAGGCTGCTTATGGACAACTGTTTTTCTGATATGTATGTGTATGCATGCATCTGGATTCTTATCTAGGCTGAGCTCAGAAATCTGGAGTAACTGCTTTGATGAAATCAGTGGATTTACTGCATGCATGTAGTTGAGATTAAATGAGTTTTTCCAAAACTAAACAAACTATTTCACAAGATTTAACATCCCCAAAATAACCATTAAAAGGTGTGAGGAAGGCATCTTTTCTGCATTCTTCCGCCCTTTTTAACTCCTGAGGTTACAGCTTTGCCTGGGTGAGTTAGAAAAGACTGGGGCTGCAGCGCTGGTGTCAGGGCTGGTTCCCTCATGTGCGGTGCCTCTGAACAGCAGCACTTAGCCTATTCTGCCCACAGGCTCCTCTGTGAGTGGAAACCTGTGCTGTGCAAAGTCACAACTCAGAAAATGCAGTAAGATGTGTGACTGGAACATACCTCAGTTTTCAAGAGCTGACAGAGGTAAGACGGTTTCCTGTGCTGGCAGATTGCTGTAGCAGAACATCCTAATAATCTTGGGCTGTGGCACTAACCACATGTGTCTTTGATTAGATGCCATTGCCAAGAACCAAATGCAGCCAAGTGGTTCCTGACTGTGAGAAACCTGATCCATAGAGGGAGAGAAAAACTGTGTGTAAGCATTGTCAGTAACACCTTGCCTTGGGAAAGGGCCCAAGGCCAATGGCCAACGGAAAGATTGAATTTGTGATGTGGTTATCCAAGAAGTGTTTGCAAATACTAAGTATCTGCTGGTTTGGCTCTTGTTTTAAGTGGGCAATACATGTAGCGCACCAAGGGAAATGGGGTCTGCGTGCCACCTCATTCCCATCTGCCTGTGCCTGCTCTCTCTATGCTTCCTTGCAAGTGGAATGGTATTAACAAACCATGGAAATTGTAGACAAAAATCTATTATTGCACAGTTCCCTGTGTGTGATCTGCCAGAAGTACATGGCAAAGGCACAGAGGGTTTTGCCTGCCCAGTGCAGCCCTGCCCTCACTACAGTTCAGGACGTGTACCTGAACTGCAAGGTACCACTTTAGTACCACAGGAGTCTGAAACGCAAGCAATCATGAAAGCGTTGGCTTGTTAGTCCATTTGCCAAGCTCTCCTGCAGCATCACTGAATTGCTGAAGCCACAGTTTCTCCCATAATAATGTGCTCATTGTGAGCCCATGGAAAAACTGTGTTAACCTGTCAGGCTGTTCCTCTGGTCCTGCTTTGCATCTGACCCCCGGGACCAAGCTGGCATACACTTTTCATAGTGGAGAACGGTTGCTGTAGCAGGCTGTTGCTTATTCTACAGAAGGTTAAAAAGAGAAAGCTTAGCAGTTTCACAGTCATGCAGTGGAAACCTGACTTAAAAATAATAATAAGGGTTGGGGATTTTGCTTGTTTTCCATTGTTTTGTTTTCACTACAGAGTATTTCAGGAAAGTGTTTGCATGACAGGCATTACAATACCAAGAGAAAAGCCCTTCAGGAGGAATGGTCCCCTCCCTTCTCCTTCCTAGGAAATGCTAGAGTTAACAAATAACCCAAACAAACCCCAAACCTACAACCGTACTGCCTGGATGCATATGCAGATAGCTATGGCGATGTCTGGAATGCAGTGTGTAAGAGTAAGATTTTCAAGTGGCAAATAGGTCTTTGATGAAAGGTCCTTCTGAGACAGCTTAAATCTTCTTTCTGTGAATGTGTGTTAGCCAGTGCTAACGTTTGATATGGATTTGAGTTCCCCCACCACTTTGAGAAGAAAAGCATTTGAAATGTTCTCTGTGTTTGTAGGTGATAACAGGATCACCACATAGGAAATGCCTTAGAGTCACCCGACAAGTTAATTGGATAAGTGCAGTCTCACCTGTTTAGACTCTTTCCACCATGGGTACCACTGTCGGGGTGCTGCTGACTCCTAAAACTCAGGGCAGCTTCAAATGGCTTATGTGAAGCCTGATGAGGTTGGGATCAAGGGAAATGGGATGAACACGTATCTCGGGGCTGAAGCACTGTGGAGGGCTCTCCAGGTCCCGTGACTGTCAGACATGTTGCTGCTGCAGCAGCAGCATCTAAGCATCTAACTCCATCTAAGCAAGTTTGGTGATTTACTGGTTCAAAACTTCATGTTCTCTCTACTAAAGCTAGTTTCTGTACTGGGACTGCTGAGTCTAGCGTGAAACAAGTGTGTTGTAAAGTATGAGGGATTATGTGATTTTGGGACTAGGAAACAATAGTAATTGTGCTTTTTTTACAGATGCTTAATACATTGGTATGGATGCTTTTTTTTGTTTGTTTAGAGCTGGATCTGGAGGAGGGGTCTGGATTTGCCCTGATTTCACCATAATTATTTGGCCTTAACGTAGAAATGTAAAGTGAGATGCAGAAATTACCAAGGATAATAGCTTTGGGGATGTTGCAGGGAGTTGTTGTTTTGCAAACAATATGTGGCATGAAATCACAAACACGCAGGCTTTCCTGGCAGCAATTAACACGAGTGCTTTGTGCTTCTGGGAGTCCTTGGCCTGAAAAAGACCCGCAGCCGGGAATGTAACATTCACCCTTGACCAGGGAATGCAATGACCATGCAAAAAGGTGCAGCTCCACCTGACATCTGCACTGAAATGTCCCTGAAAGATAATGTGGGTGTGCCCTCCCCACCCTGTCCCTGATGATCCGTGGCAGGAAATGGTCTGAAGTTTTAAGCCAAATTTACCAGGTTCTGAAAATAAAAGTACTGACCGGCTTCATGATTCCTGATCCTTTTCCTTCTTTTACATTCTTTTGGGCTCCTATGCATTTTATAGTGCAGGTACAGGGACTATAGGTTAGTTAGGCTATAATTATAGCACAACTGCAACTCAATCCTAATGCTGTCACCATTATCTCTATCTTAGAATCATAGAATGGTTAGGGTTGGAAAGGACCTTAAGATCATCAAGTTCCAACCCGCTGCCATGGGCAGGGACACCTCACACTAAACCATGTCACCCAAGGCTCTGTCCATCCTGGCCTTGAGCACCAGCAGGGTGAGCATTCACCACTTCTTTGGGTAACCCATTCCAGTGCCTCACCACCCGTACAGTAAAGAACTTCTTATATCTTACCTGAACTTCCCCTGTTTAAGTTTAAACCCCTTGTCCTATCGCTACAGTCCATGATGAAGAGTCTC
This sequence comes from Pezoporus wallicus, assembly GCF_028554395.1. Classification (NCBI taxonomy): domain Eukaryota; kingdom Metazoa; phylum Chordata; class Aves; order Psittaciformes; family Psittacidae; genus Pezoporus; species Pezoporus wallicus. Next base: position 5,728,614 of record NW_026642179.1, on the reverse strand, counting down.
TCTCTAGCAAACTTGTAGGCCCCCTTCTTACTAAAGTGTAAATCATGCTTCAGTCCTGCCTCTATAGTGTCACTCCTTTAACCTTACCCTTAGCAGCTTTGCAGTTTGGGATTCTGGTAGGTTAGCTGCCAGCAGCCATTTGGGAACCCATGCTCATCTGTATTTGCACTTCCTGCTGAATCCTGTAGCCTTGCTGCCTTGCTGAGCGTGCATGTAGAGCCTGCCTTTGGGTGACTTACCTGTTTACCTCACAGGGAGTCATGTGGGCTTTTCAGCAAGATGTTTTCCATTGCATACTCCCTTGTGTTGTGGGTAGGGCCCTGGGCTGAGCTTTGTTGCCTTGTTTGCCAGTCCGCTGTCAGCAGAGAAAATCATGTTATTGACATGTTTCAGGTTCCTGCTCTTCTGTAAGAGGAAAATTGCAGCAGACCCTCAGGAAGTGCTTTGGGAGCCTCTAATGGAAATTGCCACGCGGAGCTGGGCACTGCTGCAGTGTCATTGCCAGTGCACCTGGGATGGGAGCTGCAGGCTGAAATGAACCCTTAATTCTCTGCAGCACCCAGCGTCTCTCTCTGTGACTTGTGGCAAGGCACTGCAGATACTGGAGAGCAACACCTGGAAGCCCCTTTCCCAGGGCTATGTAAGATCTAATGCAATGCTGGCTGTGCCCTGGCCAAGCAGACTGAATGCTGCTGCTGAGGCAGACATTTCCCAACAGCTGGGGCAGGGTTTGACATAAATACCAAGACATTGACGTTTGCATTTTTTTGTTTTCTGGATGTATTCACAACTCTGTTAGAAAAGGCTTGTTCCTGAAGCTGTGAAGGTCTAGGGAAATTCCTTTGAAAACAGCCTTGTGCTAAAGCAATTAATGTTTATGTCAGATAATTAATTCCAAAGGAGGGATAAAATTGCTGAAGGGCAAAATAAGAGAGTGAAAACTATCCGCAGGTTTTTGAGACATTTCTTATTGCGAAGGGAGGGCTTATTACTGAGATTAGCTTTTCAGAGGTTTTATAAAATAGGGTTCAATAGCTATACAGGCTGGATTGTTTGGCACCAGCATCTCGGTTTGTAGATCTGAATGTCTACTTGCAGTTAATATAGGTGCAATAAACGTATGTGTGCAAAAGAATTCACGGAAGAAAAAACAGTGCAAGTGCCATAAGAAATGTGTTGCAGCAAAATGTGAGCATAGTTAAATAAAAAAGCCCAACCATACTGACACTCGACCCTGAAAAACAGGAGAACTCTAAAACGACAGCGAAGAAAGAAATCTTGACTGATTTCTAGATCTGATGTCTCTGGGTTTGCCCCTTATGTCTGTACTTCTCTACAACTTATATGTCACCCGTACTATGCCAGAGATGGCACCGCTGCCTGCTGCCTGTCAGCATATACAACAGAGTCACTTCATTCCTCAGTAAAAGCGAGAATTCTTGTCCCTCTCCATCCTCAGGAAGCCCAGCAATAGCAGTGTGTCCAGAGAAACTGTGCTGGGAAGCACGCTCACAGCTCCTTGAAGATAGGATGTTTTTCCTTTGCTGATATCCAGACTGACTTTCACCATACCATGTGCTTGCTTGCAAGGTCACCTCTGACAGAGAAATTGTGTTCTAGTTTTTCTTGCCTCCTAGCAGTCTCATAGGGAAGTTGCTCGCATGTCTTGGTACAGATCAGGAAAGCCTGTAGATCTCTATCCAGAGTGCAGGCAGGTGTGATGAGCTGTCTGCCTCCAGCCTGCCTACATTCAAGTGTGGGATTCAGCTGGGGTTCAAGGTGTGCCAGTGTCTGGGGAGGGCTGCTTTTTTTTGTCCTGGGTGCTGATAGTCCCCAGGTGTTACTCCATATCCTTCTGCTTCCTTTTTTCTTTGAGGGGGGAGTTTTCTGGACTAAGATAGCTTTTAAGTTTAAACCAGGGGCTAAGTAACTGAGTTAAAATAAGCTACTGAAATTCCTCAAGCAATAAGAATTGAAATTCCCTTTTAAAAATGCCAAACAGAATTAATGGCATACTAAGTACAGCAACCGAAAGCACCCTGTTTCCAGCTCAGAGAGGCATCACTGGAAGAATTAACATAAAGCTTGAATTAGGTTCAATAATTACTGAATTTATTTGAAGTTATACAGACAGGAGTAAGACCTCAGTTCAAAATGCAGTTCACTTTGCAGAAAATGCCTCAGTAGTTGTGTATGGAGAGTCATGAAAGTTCTAGGAGCCTGGGTGCTGGAGAAGACCGTGTGTAGTTTTATGGAAGGGCAGTGAGGAAGCTCTGCCGTCTCAGCTGTTCTGGACTGGGCACTAAAAGGGATGGGCTGGCTTTGATGTAGGTGTGCAAGACTCAGGCAGGGACTCCTGCCTTTGATGCGGCCTTTTCCACCCTCTCCTGCTGTGGTGCTGGCTGCAACACTAGCTCTCCCACCACAACTTCACGATTTGTTAACTAGACTTAATAGCGGCCACTGCTGGGGTTGTTTGGAGACTTCCCTGTGTTGAAAACGTTTTTCACTTCCAAGCTGCCCCAGTAGTGCTCAGTATTACTGTTATTACATGATGCTTTCTTAGCTTGCTGTTCAGAAAAGCAGCTGCCTTCTGCGGGCTGGTGTAAGCTACCATTATGCTGGGTGGTATTATGTGCGCTACTGTACTTCTGGCATCCGGGTCTATCATTTAGATTAATTTGGAAATTGTGCAGTGACTTGAGGAAAACTGCTTTTGAATTGGAATTTGTTAGCCCAGAAAATACAATTAGTCCAAAAAACCCTCTAATTGTGTAATAAATGCAATAATGCGTGGTCTTGCATATAAACCAGAGTACTGGAATATAACTTGTGGTGCATTTTCCATTTTTTTTATTTTTTTTCTTTCCCAGTATGGGGTACTGCATCCTTTTTGTCCACGGTCTAAGAAAGCTGTCTACATGGTTAAATAAATGGAGAATTACTGTTCTGACCCTCTTTGCTTTACTGCTGCTGCTCTTCTCTTGGAAGACCGTGAAACAGAACGAAATCTGGCTGTCACGAGAATCCCTTTTCAGGTACGAGTGACCACGGGAGAGTAATTGCATTCTTGTATTGTTTAAAATAAGTTTGTTACATGGAATAGTTTTCTTTAGCACAAGTCCTGCTATTGATGCATTGTTGTGATTAACATTTTTATTATTATAAAGTAACAGCTACTTTTTCTTTTCTGGCAGCTGTGCATAAACTGGTGTCAGCACTTTACATGCTTATGCACAGACCCTGGTTCTGGCAATCACATTTTTAGGACATGCTGCTTTTACATAACTTCAGTTCTCTGAAATTACCAATAATGTAACACTTTTCCTTTTGAAGATGTAGCAAAAATTTGTTGTGATCCTCCAGAACACCATAGTAATGCTGTGGAATATATTGAATTTTCTTTAGTGATGTTCTCAATGACAAAAAATGAAATGCCATGAATTGCCCAACTTAATGTACCATATTTTATTTTATTTGATTACTCTTTGCCAAACAGCTCTCTTTACAACCTCATTTATGTATTTTTTTTGCACTGAAACAGACTGTTTCACTTTGTGTTTTGCTAGCAAATATATTGCATTTGCCTCCAGCTGCTTTCAGCAGTTGTCTAATTGTGAAGTAATCGCGAAAGTGCAGGTGATCTGCACATGGGTTGCTTAACTTTACTCTCTGACTTACTGGCCAGAGCAAAGTTTAATTTATACAGCCCTAAAGAGTATGAAATTATTTTTTTATGTGTACCCTTCGTTCTTCAGGAAACTCCAGTGAAGTGGTTGGGGCCCCGTTAGTGGGATTTAAAAGAAAATAAATCTGGAATAGAGGTTTCTTCACTCTGACGTGATTCATCGCCCGTCTCCCTGAAAGGCTGTTTGCTGTTCAAACAATAGCAGCCATGGTGACCCGTCTGGGCTTGTGCAATGATCCCTGTGAAGCACACCTCCAGCCTAAACCCTTCTGGCTAACAGTGGCTGGTCAGAGGAAAAGCATCAGGCTTTTTCCAAGTTAGATGACTTTGTTGTTGAAAGGGGGGTGGGAAGATGGCGATTCCATATGCTGAGTTGCAGGCATCCTCTGGTATCCCATTGTGTACAGTTACGGTCACCCCTGTTTAGGAACGATGAAGTCAAACTGGAGCAGGTGGCAGGAAGACATCTCCTCCTATAAGGAGCACTCCTGGGATGATATGGGGCGCCAGGGGGTCTGTCACAGAAGAGCAGAAAAGGATTATATATACCTAGCTGGACATAGATGGACTTCTGTTCATCCTACCTCTGTGCAAAGCAGGGTGGCAATGTACAATCCAGCTCATACTCAGAAACCATGCCACTGCTTCAGTGCAGCACTGAGCTGGAGCTAATACACCTTGCCTCAAGGCAGGGATTTGGTGTTGTGCAGGATAGTATGCAGGGCTCAGTGACTTAGGTTGAGCTAACTTGCTCTTCAGCTCATGACTTTTAGAAACAGTTCCAGGAGAGGGATCTTCCTTGGGCTTTGGAGGAGAAGGCAAGAACATAGGTGTGCTCCTGCTGGGTCACCTCATGTAAAATCCTTCCCCTGAGATGAATCAGCAGTGGATGTCTAGAAAAACAATGTAAGAACAGGGCCAGCAGCAGTAATAATTCATTCCAGTCCTTTTCCAGCTTGCAGTAATCTGCAGTTTAAAGACTTCCTGAATCAGGAGTTACTTGCTATTTTTGCTTTTAACAACCACTGATGGATTTTCTTCCATTAATGTGTCTGACTCCTTTTTCAAATCTGTTTATAGGTTTGGGTTCTACAGCATCCTGTGTGCTTGGCCCTGTTGTTAAAATTACACAATGTGCACACTAAGATTTCCCTTCTGTCAATCTTCGGCCTGATCATCTTGTCTGGTGTCCCCTAGTTCTGGTGTGCTGAATGAGTAGTGAGTAACAATCAGCTCAGCACTTGTCCCCCTCAGCCTTTATCCCCATGTCCCCCAAGCCTGGAGTCTTCTGATTTTGAACTCTACTCATATGGAAGCTGTTCTGCATTTCTGTTCCTGCTTGTTAGTCTTTGCTGGATGCTTTCAAACTCTAATCTGTCCTTTGGAGAAGGAGACCAGAATCCCCTTTCAAGGTATATGTACAGCACAGCAGCATAGGGCTCTTTCTGGTTTTACTTCTCTTCTCCTATGAATTCTTGATCTTCCACGTGCCTTTTGTCACTTCTTCTATACAACAGGTGATACTTTCACAGCACTGTCCACAGAACTCCAAGATAACAATTGTGAGTGGAAGTGCCTGATTTATGGACATGAATCTGTGTGCAAATTTGTGCAGATTTAGTGTTTGCATATACACTCTGATGCTTGTTCCTCTACCAGAGTTGTATTTCATCTGCCATCTTCTTGCCCAGCCTTCAATACCATGAGAGCCTTCTGCAACAATGTGTAGTTAGCTTTAATTTCTGCAGTGTTACTTACGTCAGTGTCTTCAGCAAATGTGTCGTCTCCCTGTTTGCTCCCTTTTCAAGTCATATGTGAACACAGCTTAGGTGCATACACTGCACGTTTCTTGGCAACCCTAATTGCAGTCTTCTCCAATTGTAAAAACTGTTCACTCTTTCCTTGTTGTCTTTCATCTAGGTGTTGATGAAGGAGAGGACCTTCCCTCTTATTCCATGATGCCTTTAAGAAATTTGAAGTCTTTAGTGAGAGAGTACAGCTAAAGTCTTTTTGAATATTTAAGTGCACAACATTGATGTGTGTGATTCAGCCAGACTGGGATATTTTTGCTCATAAGCTCATAAAAGCTTTCCATAGTTTCAATACCACGTAGCTGTTGAGTCTATCAAAGAACAACAGATCTGCCCAACTAACGTCTTTCTGCAAAAAAACAAGATCAGTTCTTCTCTGTTGGATTGTAGTTATCCAGAACTTTGCTAGAACCAGTCTTCATTATGGATCTCCCCAGATTACCTGGAGTGGAAATCAAGACTTGCTGCTCTGTTGCCCCCCAGATCCCTCCCCTAGAGCCAAATGAAGTCATGTTCCTCACGTCCTATTTCTCTAGTGCCGGCCTTGTATAAATGGCAGGCTACATACTGCAACTAATAGCAGTTTCACATTTTATTTCCTTTGCATGCATACTACCAAGCCCAATGGATTTATAGCTGTTCTTGGTGTTGATTTGTTTTAAAGCCTCTTTTACTGCCACTTCAGTTTGAGATAGGGCTTTGAACTTGACCCTGTAGGGAAAAGCTCCCATGTGGCAACCTCTTCAGTACCACTGTAGTTAGCACTGGTGCAGAGAATCCATTTAGCATTTCTGCCATGGCTTTTTCTTTTTCAAGCACTACTTTGAGACCTCCATCATCTATTTGCCTTAGGGGATCTTTGGCAGGTTTCCTATATCTGATGTATTCCATTATCAGCTTTGATGGCTTTAGCAAGTTTTTCCTTAAATCTCTTTTGGTCTGCCTAATTATGGTTTATGTTTAACTTGCTGAAGTTTATACTCTTTTCCTTTTTCCTTCTGTAGCTGTGATGTTCACTTTTTAAAGGATTTTTTTCATTTCTCGTAGCCTTCTTTACTATGCTGTTTAACCATATTGGTCTTTTTGTTGTCCTTTTAAGATCTTAGGTGTTGTACATCTCTCTTGAGTCTGTAATACTTCAGGACACTTCTTACTGATGGGAAGGAAATGCAAAAGAAGAATAGTATAGCAAGAAGATAATGTCATCCAGGAGTGGGAGATCTCTTTGGGCAGGAGGAGGCAGCTATATATAGGCTGATGAAGAGAGAACGGAGAAGTGGATGGAGACATGTGCAACAGCCATAAATTAGAAAGGACAGCACAGGAGGAGGAGATAAGAAACAGTAAAGAAGTATGAGAGAAAATAATAATGAAACAGAGCAAATCTATAGATGTGGGAAAGGAGACATAAATCAACCTACTTGGTAGTCTCTGCGTGTGTTGAATATTTTATTTTTAAGAAGCATGTGCTGAGAGATTCTTTACTCCCATTCCTAGTTCTTCATTCTTCTTTTTTCGGTTCCTGCTTTAATTCATTACTGTTTTTCTCGCCTCTTACTTTTTTCTCTACTTTCCATTCCTCCATTTGCTTGGATGTGTTTCTTCTGGTCAATCTGTCACGATTGCCTTGGCCAAGACCTGTTCTGTTATACAGGCTGTCTCTGCGCTGATCCAGGAGATGACTGTATACCTAGCATGTTATCGGTTTTGCGCTTGTACCCCATTTTGTCTCATTCTCCAGGCTTATCCCACTTTGACATTGTGCTGCAGCACTGTTGCCGTCTCTGGGCCATCCTGGCTTTCAGTCTCCAGCCCAGGGGCCAAGTTTTCTGGATGCAGAAATCCTGCCGTGTCCTGGCTGAAAGTGTAGGAGGATGATGCTGTCTGAGGAAACGCTGCATCTCCACATAAGTACACAAACATATGTGCAAGGACTAAATGAGAAGCAAATGAACCACAACTATAAGAATTGCTCAGCTCTAGAGAGAGCTCGAATATACAGAGAGCATAGAAGTGTTCAAATATGTATCATTTCAATAGATCTCTAGAGGCCCCGAGCAGTTTGTTTTCCTGTATTGGCAGGTGGGCAGGGAGGGCTTATTTGTTAATTATTTAAGGAACTACCCTTATAGGCAGAATGTACAGGCCAGGAGGTCAGGCTCCATAGGCTTCGGCTGCGGTCAGTGTTAATTTCTGAAGCCAGAGAGAGGGAGGTGAGGGCTGTGGGCTAACCTCTGCATCCGCTGTACCAACCTTTTCAAGGCTTGTCAAGCTGCCATGTTTCCTGTTGCTCCTGGAAAGCATCTGCATGTACTGCCCACGTTTGTGACAGACAGTGCCTGGAAACACAGTTGTAACCGGCAAAGGAACTGTATGAAAGTGGCACTTTCTTAGTCAGCTGTTTTCCCTCCTAAGCCAGGTCTGCTGACTTCAGTAATTTGCAAAAAAAACAACCCATCCTCAAAGGTGGCATTTACTGCTGTGTTATTTTGTTAATTCCGAAAGCTGGATCAGCTGGGGAGAGCAACTCCTATTGCGTTTTGTGCATCTTCTATAGAGCAGTTTAGTGTGGCCCAGCATTGATATCTGTGAAATCAATACAAGGGTAGGAGGCCAAGGAAAGTGGTTGGTTGTGTCATTCAGAGAATAATTTGCTGCAGAGAATCTTTATTGGTGATAATGATTCCCAAAGCAGAGGAGATTTCCTCTATCCCCCAGGGCTTTGGCTGAGGTGGGAATGGCCCTGTTTCCCTGTAAACAGAGCACTTTCCATATGGAAGTCACAGAAAACAAGTAAAGACTCTTCTGCCCTGCACCCCAGTCACTTTGCAGAGCAGAACATGCACTTAGAAAAACAGTGGAAGGGATCACAGAAGACTTTTCCCAACTGAACTGAGACTAGGTGATGCTGATATTTGAGGTTGGAAAATACCACTGTTATTTTATGTCCCTGATTTACAGCTAATACGGTTTTGACTTCCTATGGGGAGGAAGTGTTGCGTAAAAGGGTTGGCCTATTGTTTATTTTCCGTTTATGTCACTTACTGCTCTCGTAGAAGTCAAAAGGGAAGGAAATCCTCTGTAGGAGTGACGTCTGATCTCGGTGAGCTTGTATCTGGCTCTAGCCAGATTGGTGTCGTAGGTTTTCAGAAGGCACATGTGGGCCGTGCTGGAGAAGAGAGAAATGGGAGTTTGGAAAAGCACATTGGAAAATTAGATTGAAAAAAGAGACTGGGTGCTTGTGGGAAGCAGAAATGGAAAAACATTGTGTTCTGCCTTGTTATTTATACTCCACCCTTTCCTGCTTGGCTTTCATTATGGACATTATTGTTTCCTCTGTCAATGAGCAAACAGTGTTCTTGGCTGGCCCAAGAATCAATTAACAGGAGTGTTTGCCTAGATTCTCCTACAAAACCCCTCCGTGTCCAGTGCTGTGTTTGCTGCTACCTCCCACAGCACAGAGACTCCAAGCAGCCTCCAAAATCGCTCTGTGCCTTTGCAAAATGAAACTCCACACTCCCTGCTCGCGCAAGGAGAATAAATAGGTCAGGGAGTGTGAGCAGTATGATGCATAAGAAAGCCCAAGTGAGAACCCAAACTGATTTCTGCCTGTCCTATGTCACCCCCACCTCCAGCAGAAGCACGCTGATGAAGGGAGCTTGATTAGTGATGTTTTAATAAAAGGGACCAGCAGGATTAATAATAAATTCTATTCAAAGGGAGACAGTCCAGAGTGAAAATATTTAAACATATGCATCTTACTGTTAAAACCATATCTCATTAGAACTGAAGTACTTGTGCATATGTACTGTACTCCTCACTGTTTGCTCTGTTTCAGCAGAGGCTTGTAGCAGAGCCAGCAACTCATTGCATGTAGCTCAGAGAGCAGCAGTTTTGAGTGCCTGTCCATGTCTCTGCCTGTAACACTGGCACTGATGTAATGAAACCTCTCTGTATAAAAATTAATATTCCAGTAATGCCCAGAGGTTGTAAGTGTGTAGTTAATAGCTCCCAAGGCCAACGGAAATTAACACAGCCATAGCAGTCACACATTACTTGCTGCTGCTGCAGTATATCTTTGTGAAAACTAATACAGAAAATCATTCTCTTAAGAATAGCATCAATTAAGTGATTTAATTCAGCGATTAGTCACAAAATGTCTTATTCCTGTAGTGTTCCCAGTAAGTAATTTGGAAATACCTAATGATTAGGAAGCCAAATGCAAGGTGTATTTTTAATTTCAGTAGGCAAACCGTGGCTATGTTGTGCTAAACTCTGTAAGGCAGCCGTGGGTGAAGCTTTGGAAGCTCTCACAAGTAGGCATTAGCAACACTTGATACCACTGGCTGCAGATAAGGAAAAAAGATATCCTATTTGCCACTGGGATTCTTCAGTGCTGTTTTACAGCAAAATCCCCAGCAAAGGGTTTCTGCAGCTGTAGGTGCACTCTCCCCCACTGGTAGGGGCTGTGCGCAACCCTGTATCATTATGATTAACTTCCATACCCTCCAAAGTTAAACAGGAGAGACAGACAAGGCAAAGCAACACTTGAGAATTTCCTAAGCCTTTCTTTTTTCTGCCTGAGGTAGGAGGGTCAGAGATGATGGGGGGAGAAAAAAGAGCGGCTGGCAGGAATCTACTTGTGAGCAAAAACCAGCGTTTTGTCTGCTTTTACATGAACAGATTCATCCACCTTTATATCCCTTTACCTCAGAGAGCCCCTATTTATGTGCTGGAAAGGATTCCCCCATTAAACTTGCAGGGGAAATGTTTCCATGTCGTAGGTGCCTCGGATTTTTTTCTCTCTTTAACCTTGAAACGGCGTTTCCTCTAGCTGTGCAAGGTGTACCTTGCTTTCTGTGCTCTTAATTAAGTAAATAAGCATATGCTTGCTCTTCTCCTTTTGTCTTTGTGCCCTCATTATTGATTCCAAATGTTGAGTCCAATCTGCATGTGGCAGTGGAGGTGGAGGGGAGCGATGTGATGGCTGTGCAGCCACATGTCCTCAGTCATGTGTTAGAATGCCAGAGTGTATACCTTGCCAGCTAGGGACAAGAGTCCCAGCTAGGGGCAAGAGTGCCATTAGCCCTCACCTCCTGGCTATACTCCTCTCAGCACTAAGCGCATATGTGCTGGCTTAGTACTCAGAGTATGCTATGCATCCCCTCTAGTGGCTGATGCACATGGAAAAGATGCCTTCTTTCTGGTACCTGCAGCTGACATATTTAAATCGAGATTTTTCATCAGGTGCTCCATAACACTGAAGTTTAAGCAGGGAGTCTGCTATGGCTGTATTATAGAAAGTGCTATACGCCTTCCCTCTAAATGTTGGCTTTTTTAGAGTCTTTCAGTTTAATAATTCAGATTTTGAAATATGACAGCATCTGGACACAGGGAGTGTCGCTGTGTTGGTGCTAGAGGTGCCTGCAGTGACAGCGGCCAGGTTAAGGTTGATTCCTGCCACATATTTGTGTCCACTCAGAGCACGTGGGAGAAGGGGACCGTGAGGAGAAGGTGAGCCTTGGGGAAAGCGAGGTAACTGGATCACTATCATTGTCCTGCTTCTGTTCCTCTTTGCAGCTCAGGAGTGAAGACCCTGCCCCACAATGCCAAGGTGCACTACAACTACGCCAATTTCCTCAAAGACCAGGGCCGTAACGTTGAGGCGATCTACCACTACAAAACTGCTCTCAAGTAAGTCCCTTGATGGCTTGTGGGGCTCTGGCTGTGTGGTACTGTTATCCCTGCCCTTCCATGCCGGGCATGGGGCAAGCTGCCTGCTCCTCACCACTGATTCCCAGGGGTAGCTTGGCTTTCGGAGGCTGGGAAAGTTCCCTGGCTCAGTGTTTGTGTGTCATTAAATGAGATAGCTTGGCTTCCCTCCAGCTCCACACGTGTGTGTGTGTGCACACTTCAATATATGCAATAGAAATGTTACCATAGCTACACGTTGAGCAATGAGGTGTCATTTACACAGCTGAATGTATGCTGGTAAGCAGGAGGTAGTTGTTCTAAATGCATTTTCAGGTTCCTGGGCCATTTATCTTAGTAAATTGTTAATGGTGTGTGCCTGGAAAATGCCAGTGCTGTAGCCATCTGAAGTGCAGTAATAATAATAGTACTTACTACTTGTATTGAGGCCTCTGTCCACAGAGCTTTGCATGAACACTAAACTAATTGATCCTGAAAATGTTCCTGTGCAGCAGCAGCATAAACATCATTACTGTGGCTCCTGCTAAAGCAGGAGGGTGAATCGCCGTGCCCATAGATGCATGGTAAAACTGGGCCCTGGGCTAGGCTGTAATATAGGACATCTCCTGTGGTATAGGTCTTTGGAGGACCCTCCTGACCATGGGTGGATGGAATCACTCCCTGAGAGCAGCATCGCTCCTGCTGGGGCTGTTAGTGCAGATCAGCTGGGGCCTCGGGGAATTCTTTCTGCCTGGACAGTGCTCAGTGCAGCAAGCAGGTCACCCCAGTTCCCCAGACCTCTCCGCTCTGGTCCTGGGGGTCTGGGATAAGGGACAAGTCCCTCAGGGGTATAAGTGCAGGGGAAAAGGCAAGGGGACACGTTGGCAAGGGAAAGCAAACATGGAGGGTGCAGATGTCTTTGGGAATAAAAGCATATGTGGGAAGGACAGACAAGGTGAGGAGTGGCTCAGATGATGGACAGCAAGGACAGAGCTCAGCTCTATAGGGCATGTCAGGAGGTGCAAGTCATGTTCTTTCCTGACACATAGTGTGGCAGGAAACTCCAGAAATTACATCTGTGTTTTGTCTTCTGGCCAGCTGGCAGGGTTATAACAAAGGCTCTCCCAGGGCTCCTATCCCACCCAGGCTAAGCTTGCAGGACAGGAGTTCAGTGTCACTGAGGAGGGCCTGAACCTGGGTGAAAACTTTTTAGCTTCTTTGAGCAGCATCCTGTTCTGTTTTACCATGCTGGGCATTTAGGAAGTCATTTAGAAAAACCTCTATCCTATTTTTTAATGTTTCCAGGACTGGAAAATCCAGCACAACCACCAAGGTACTGAAGGTTAATTACCTTGGCTCTTGAAAACATCCTCCGTGTTTTTTTAGTCTCATTTGTTTAATGTCATCTTCCAGTCACTGGGTTTGTTCAAATGCCACACTGAAGATCCCACTACTGTTTTCCATAGTGATCAGCTCCTCCCTTTACCTGCTGCTTGATACAACCCACTGATGTAGTTGCTGGCATTTTCAGTGTCATGTGAGTTTTTGCAGTCCTCCAGCTGTTCAGCTATTCTCTGAACTTTCTCCAACTTACCAGAAAAGCCCATTGCAAGTTAAAAAGAAAGGCTAACAAAAATTAAGTCCTGCAGTGAACATGTGAGCACAAAGGAATGCAACAGCTCCTACCAAAATTCCCTCTGCTTGTGTAAATGGGATTTGCTAATGAAAGATTCTGCTCTTTAACTCAGCAGCACCCATTTATTATAATTATTATGCTGCCTTCTGCTCTGCCGTATTTCAATTGTGAAAGAGTCTGCTTTGAGAACTGATTGCTAACGTTTCCCCAACTTTATTAGATAGTGTGGTTTGTGCCAATGGTATTGTTTATAGAATATTGAAAGCCTCGTTGGGACTTGGAGCCACACAGAACCAGCCGTGCTCTTCTCTAGGTGCCTGGTGTCTTGGTGACACCAGGGCTAGTGCTTCACTTACTTCACTACTATCAGGATTAGCTGCTCTTCTGAAAAGCGAGACCAACCATGTGCATTTGCTATCTGACCGAGCAGTGCAGACCAGGAGTTGGGAGTCTCCCACTGGCTCCACCACTGGGAAGCTACATTACTTGATCCCTTGTCTCTCTGCACCTGCTTTCCCTATTTTTACACCTTTTCCCCACTCCTTTCACAGGGAAATTACTTGTGTAATAAGCAATAAAACAGTGCAAGTGAAAAGTATATGTGTTCTCCAGTTGAGAATTACATTCCATGTCTTTACCTCAGACATACCCCTTCTGAAGTGCCTGGGGTTGTGTGCAGGCCTTGCAGCCTCTGCTAGGTGTCTACATGTGGTGGCTGCATTGAAGCAGTAGAGAAGATGATGGATGTGGAACGGGCAGCATGATGGTGGATATAGTAGAAGACCCTAGACAGGTATCACAGCTAAGAACAGATTTCACGTCCAAGCTATTTACCCATCCTCACGCATTCCATCTGTGCAATCACTGCTCTGATTGTAGACCAGTTACTCTACAGGTAGAGAGAAGGAAGTAGTAGCTCTAATATCCTGACCAGATTTGAATGGTTTGGGTTTTTTTTTGGCTACTGGCCTGACCTGAAAATGGAAGAACAGCTGGGGAACTGGATTACCCACTCGCTCCATGAATTTTCTCATCAGGGAGCAAGCAGACCAGCCACTGAAGTGCTAACACAACAAGCTTCCCTGGTTTCCCCCAGGTATCTCTCTCTGGGTGTCTGCTCTCTGGGTTCCACCTGGACCCCAGATTATAGCAAACACAAGCTACTCAAGAGGCTTTGCAGTCTGACAGCAGCACTCTCAGAAGTAGGGAAGATCAAAATATTGTATCTGCCTAGTGTGCAGTGAGATCAATGAAGGAATTAATAAGGAAATTGAGTCATTAAGGACGTGGACTGCCACTGCCTGGGAGCTCCTGGGAGGTAGGAAAGACAGAACATGTGCCTCATACTGGCTCTGTCTGAGGCACATGTGTGATGGCTCATCCACCATTCCAACTCACTTCTAAAGCTTGTGCCAAATTACAGTGTAAGGTCTGCTTGATCTCTGGTGAATGAGTTTAACTGTTTACTAAACAAAAGTGATCCTGTCAGTCTGCACTCCGCTGCTTGAACCGCTTGCAATTACCATTCCACCAACGTAACGATGCGCTTCCACGCGCTGCTGCTCTGCCAGAAGTGTTGGTTGCCATGTAGCTACTCAGCAGAGCAACCCATTGCTCCTGTGAAGTAGGTAGGTGATGTTGTAGCTAGAGCTGTGGGAAAAGATGCTGAAGTGCACAAAGGTTACGTAGTGAAATAATAGCAATTGAGACTAAATCCTGGGAAGGTTGATCCCTGGTACTTTAATCACTTGCTCCCATTCCTGCTTTCAAAATCAGGTTTGTCCTCTGCTGGTACATCTCTGTTAACTTCAGGGCAGGTAAGTGGTGGAGGAGAATGTGCTTTCTCTGACAGTGAAACAACAACACAAGTTTCCAAGGCAAACTTGGTGATTGAGTCCAGCAACTAGTTGTTGATGCTGTTGCAGGTAGCCTGCCAAAAAGCTCATTCCCCAGCCCAGGGGCCAGTAATACCCTGACCTTGGCCAGGCTGAGGTAATTAGTGCAATCTAATTATGTTGCCCGAGAGTGGGGGAAATGAAACTGAAATGAAATGCAAAAATGGAGAAAACCATTTGAATTGGAGATGTGGAGAATGAAAAATACAAATTCTGTGTATGCAGGAAAGGCTCCTCCTGTATGTTAGGTTCCTAAAAGGGGAATGATGGAAGCAGAGCCCTTCAGAGATGCAAGATGAGTTACCCATAAAGCAGACCTGATGAGCAGCTGGTGTTCTGCCGTTGTAGCAGAGGGTTATAAACCTTTCAGCTTACCTTCAGTAAAACAAGAAAAACACACTGCTGGATTGGACTGCTTCACTGGTTTGCCTGGCATGTGGTAGTGACCCCAGGAGATACTTGGGTTTTCTTCCTTGCAAAAAGTAAAGGCCAGAAGTACTCCATCTGAGATGTGAGCTGGCCATGGCTGCTCTGAAAGCTGGCCTTAAGGTCCTTGCTGCTGCTTCTGCTGCAGATATGCAGGTGCTGTGAGGCATTTCAGAGACTTCCTGCTCCTGCAGATCAAACAGTGCTGGTCTTGTCTGAAGCAAAACTCGTCTTCTCACTCTCGTGTTTGTGAGTGTGAATATGGCATTGTGCAGCCTCACGCAAATATGAAGAACAACTCTGATGTGCTAGTGAAGACATTTTTGCTGTTGTTGATGGCTACCAGGCTTTTGTCCTGCTTTTCCCCAGCCTTGTTTCCTGGACATTGCTGTTGAGACTGTTTTATAGCTCCTCAGGAATTCACATGTGCTGACATGCAGAGGGGGAAATAGCAGAGGCTTAAAACCTGTTTGATGAACATTCGTAATGCCTTTAATAACCCTTTTAACAACTTGGGGGAGGGGGAGAAATTCACCTTGCCTTCTACAATGGCACTCATTCAAAGTTTCAACTCCCAAAGCAGCACTGTCTTATCATCTATCTATGTGCTCATTGCCAGGGCCAGGCTCCCCATGGATGGCAGATTGATGTAAGGAGCAGCAAGTGGGGCTGAAGGAGGTTGCTGGGTTTCTTGCTGGAGTTGGGTGAATAAACGTGCTAATAATAGTTCTGTGCTATTCAAGCTGCATTTCTGTGTCTGGTCAGCATCTGAAAATTCATGTGTGCATTCTTGCATATAAAACCAGATAGATTTTCCCTTAATTAAAAAATGCCAATGTTGTGTTTAAGTGAATAGTGGGAGAGAAAGAGTTATCTTCGTCTGAAGGCTGATACTGTGACCATGATATAATATGACCATGATATAATATAAATGGGGGAATCATAACTGAATTTTTTCTTCATAACATTTTTGCTGGATGAAAGTCACAGAAATGGGATTGGGGGGGCTGAAAAATGAAAAGTGATAGAAAGAAGAAATACAGACAGTAGGGCGAGGGCAGAGAGGTGAAGTAGAAACTCAGGCTGGCCCTGCAAGCACCAGGCACCTCAGGGCAACCTTGCACTGGCCTCTGAGGTGCTGCCCTTTCCCAGGGGAGCCATGGGCAAGTGTGTGAACTTCCTCTTATCATCAGTGTAATAGCTGATACTATAGAGTTCTGCAGGAAGTATCCGCCATATATAAAAGTGTGAATTTATGTATATAAATGCACTGGTGTGTGTGTACACGAGAATGCCCACGTGTCTGCAATGTGCCTCTGTGTGTGTGTATGATCCATCAACAGGTTCATAGCCATAAGCTCCCTGTGGACTTTCCCTGCCAAATGCTTCTGACCAAACAGAGCAGAAAAGAGGACCAGCCTGCCTTGCAGAAACCTCCATTCTTCTTTATGGCATCTTCCAGAGAAGAGGGCCTCTGGCCATCAAGCAGGAATCCTTGGGCTGGCTTTCTTTGCAGCTCAGGGAGTTGCTCTGGTGCTCAGTCTTAAGAGGGAGGAGGGGGTGGGCCAGGAGGCAAGATGAACAGTATGAAAACACGTGGTGCTGTGACACGTGGCGGGGCTCTCACAGAGCTTGCAAATCATGGAATCACAGAATCACAGAATCCTAAGGGTTGGAAGGGACCTCAAAAGATCATCTAGTCCAACCCTCCTGCAAGAGCAGGGTAACCTAGAGTACATCACACAGGAACTTGTCCAGGCGGGCCTTGAGTATCTCCAACATAGGAGACTCCACAACCCCCCTGGGCAACCTGTTCCAGTGATCTGTCACTCTCACAGTAAAGAAATTTTTCCCAGTGTTCACATGGAACCTCCTATGCTCCAGTTTACACCCATTGCCCCTTGTCCTATCACTGGACATCACTGAAAAAAACCTAGCTCCATCATCCTGACACTCACCCTTTACATATTTGTAAACACTGATAAGGTCACCCCTCAGTCTCCTCTTCTCCAAGCTAAAGAGTCCCAGCTCCCTCAGCCTCTCCTCATAAGAGAGATGTTCCACTCCCTTAATCATCTTTGTAGCTCTGCGCTGGACTCTCTCCAGCAGCTCCCTGTCCTTCTTGAACTGAGGGGCCCAGAACTGGACACAATATTCCAGATGCGGCCTCACCAGGGCAGAGTAGAGGGGGAGGAGGACCTCTCTTGACCTACTAACCACACCCTTTCTAATGCACCCTAGGATGCCATTGGCCTTCTTGGCCACAAGGGCACATTGCTGGCTCATGGTCATCCTCCTATCCACCAGGACCCCGAGGTCCCTTTCCCCTTCACTACTGTCCAGCAGGTCAGCCCCCAACCTGTACTGGTACATGGTGTTGTTCTTCCCCAGATGCAGGACTCTACACTTTCCCTTGTTATATTTCATCAAGTTATTCCCTGCCCAACTCTCCAGCCTGTCCAGGTCTCGCTGGATGGCAGCACAGCCCTCTGGTGTGTCAGCCACTCCTCCCAGTTTAGTATCATCAGCAAACTTGCTGAGGGTACATTCGGTTCCCTCATCCAGGTCGTTGATGAAAATATTAAACAGCATTGGTCCCAGCACCGACCCCTGAGGGACTCCACTAGTCACAGACCTCTAGCTAGATTCTGCCCCATTGACCGCAACTCTCTGCCTTCTTCCTTCCAACCAGTTCTTGATCCACCTCACTACCTGATCATCAAGCCCACGCTTCCTTAGCTTGTCTATGAGGATGCTGTGGGAGACAGTATCAAATGCCTTACTGAAATCAAGAAAAACCACATCTACCGCTCTACCATCATCCATCCACCTAATTATTTGCTCATGGAAGGCTATAAGGTTGGTCAAACATGACTTCCCCTTGGTAAAGCCATGTTGGCTGCTCTTAATGACCCCCTCATCCTTGATATGTCTACAGATGGTGTCAAGAATAAATTGTTCCATCACCTTTCTGGGCATGGAGATAAGGCTGATCGGTCTGTAATTACCCGGGTCCTCCTTCTTGCCCTTCTTATAGACCGGTGTGACATTTGCCATCCTCCAATCCTCAGGCACCTCGCCTGTTTCCCACGACTTACCAGAGATGATGGAGAGTGGCTCAGCAATGACCTCTGCCAGCTCCCTCAGCACCCGTGGGTGTATTCCATCCGGACCCATCGATTTATAGATGTCCAGATTACTTAACTGATCCCTAACCCCATCCTCATCTACCAAAGTAAACTCCTCCTTTATCCTGACTCCTTCTGGGGCTATAGGAATCTGGGTCCCCTGGGGAGAGTCTGCAGGAGTAAAGACAGAGGCAAAGAAGGCATTCAACACCTCTGCCTTCTTTATATCCTCTGTCTCCAGGGCACCCACCTCATTCAGCAGTGGGCCTATACTGCTTCTTGTGTTAGTTTTATTCGCTATGTATTTGAAGAAGCCCTTTCTATTGTCCTTGACCCGACTTGCCAGATTAAGTTCCAAGGAGGCCTTAGCTGTCCTAATTGCTTCCCTACATCCTCTAACAGCTGGCCTATATTCCTCCCAAGTGGCCAGCCCCTCCTTCCATAATCCATGGATTCTCTTTTTCCATATGAATTTGCCCAGCAGTTCCTTGTTTAACCATGCTGGTCTCCTGGCTCCCCTACTTGACTTCCTACTCATTGGGACACTCTGATCCTGAGCTTTGAAGAAGTGGTCCTTGAATGCTGACCAACTATCTTGAGCCCCTTTACCACCTAGTACCCTTTGCCATGATACTTCCCTTCGCAATTGATCGAAGAGGCCAAAGTTTGCCCTTAGGAAATCCAGAAATGTGGCCTTGCTAGGTATTCTATTCCTCCCACACAAGATCCTAAACTCCACCATCTCATGGTCAAATAATACAGCTTAGAGCATTGCTCACACATGGAACCTGGGAGTGCTGGTTTGTGGCATCAAGAAGTGTCACGAGATCATGCTTGTGTATGCTTGGTACATGAGTGCAGGCTAGATGGGGGAGGAGGGAGAGGAATCAGTGTGGGTGCCATATCTATGTCCCTCACTGGGGGAATAAAACCAGTTCATAACATCACTGGAGTGGAAAGAAAAGGAGCAAGCAAAGCTGCTTTCTCCTCACTCCACTTTAGAAATAAAGCCCTAATCCTGTAAGGGAGACTCAGGTTTCCTGCTAAGCTTTCCCACACACCTTCCCACTGGGTTTTTATATATCTTAAATCAACAGTATCTGGGGTTGTTTAAATTCAGTTAAATTGCACTCTCCATGCAGTAAAAAAATTGTGTTCGTAAGGCCCTTTGTGTGTGTGTGTGCCTGTGTGTGTGCCTTGAAAATGCCTCTCAGCGTGGACTGCAGGTGGCCTTGGATACCATCTGTGATTTATTTCTGGAAAGAATTAAAATACCAGCACCATTTGTTAGCCTGTTTTTACAGTGAGTCAAAAATGTGCAGTGCTGCTTTGCTGTGACTGCCACGGCTCTGTTTGCTCCCGAAACTGTGAGTGCCCTTCTGACCCTTAATGGTACTTAGGTCAGGCCCTTGGAGCAAGCCCTATGCTTAGACACTTGATGAAACATCTTCATAGAGACTTCACATAATGCACTGTGTTAGTGGGTGTTACAGACTTGAGGCTGATCACATCCAAGTAGTCAGAAACATCTTTGCACAGTGTTTTTCTGAATTGCGTTTTGACAGTAGGCTTTTGGGGTAATTGGTGCTCCTGTGTACGTGTATATGGTGGTTGTCCTGAAGCTAGGCAGAATTGTTGAGTAATTTAGTAGTAATTGATGGCTGAGAAGGCTGCCTGATAATTTGAATCAGAGACTTAATGGCCGTTGCAACACAGTGCATGGGATGATGGCCAAGTTCCTTCAGCCAGTGCAATGTATTTTTTCTCTATGAAGTGCTAATCCCTGCCTGTTTTGGGGTGTGCTCCACCTCTGCTCAGTTTTTCTACTTTTTAGTGATAAAATATTAATTAATCAAGGCATGGGCTTTTATTTTCTCAAAACCAGAACCGACGTAAGTGCAGCCATAAGCCCTGATGCAGAAGCAGTAAACGTGTAATTGCACTGACAGCGGTGGAAGCTACACATAGATGCATATATAACTCACCCCTGGACAATGGTATTTACAGCCAGGGCCCTTTTCTAGAACATGGCTTCTGTCATGGTTGCAGGTCCTTCTACACTGTGCTTCAGGGACTTGATGGCTTTTCAAATGCATCTTCTTGGAGAAGAGCCCCCATCAGCTGTGAGAATGACTGCTCTGTAGCCTACCTCAGGCACTGCATCATTGCTCTGACTACTTAGATATTAGGGACTGAGCTAAAAATCTGGGGAATGGAAACTGTTTCCCTATTGAAGCTGCAAAGCTGTTTTCTTAGTGGGACAAGGCATCTATTTTGATTTTTATGTGGGCCATGCAGAGAGAGACTTATGGCTGTATTACCCAGGTATTTGAGTCTACTTTTCACTTTTGGCTAATGAGAACCTCAGATCCAAGGGTTAATGACTTGATCCCACAGTTATTTCTTTTTCCCTAGCCGGCTGTCCTTGTCTTTGTGAAAACTTTGATCAAAGAATGACCAAGTGGCACTTATTATCATCGTGCTAAATCATCAGAGACTTGCCTTCACTGTGCCTTACCACAGGTCAGCAGAAAAATTGGTTCCCAGCACACGTTTGTCAAGGACAACCTTGAGACTTTCTGTGAAGGCTTGGCAGGAGTTGCTGAGGCACTCAGCTTATCCCCAGACTTCTGAATGGCCCCTTTGAGCAATTTGGGCACTGTTGGAATGGGTTCTTCTCTGATTTACACCGAAGGCTGAGGCAACCCCCAGACATCTTGGAGACAGCAGTGATTACGGGTGGCGGTGTGGGGCTGTACAGCTTCCTCCAGCACCTCTTAACCTTGGGAGATGATAGGTGTGATTTCATCCCATCTGCTTCAGTGAGATACAGATTGTTATTTCATCCCCTCGTGTAGCAGTTTAGTGGAAGAACCCACCCAGTGGTCTCCTGTTTGCTGTGGTGTACCTCTAGTTTCTGTGGGCTCTGTGGATATGCCTGCACTATTTACGCTGTCTGTAAGTCAGGCACGTCGTGAATTATTAGTCCTTTGTTTGGCTTGAGTGGTTTCTGGAATTTTCCAGGACTTACATGAATCCTGCATAAATTTTTTATGTGAGAGCATAAGCAGGCAGCCCAGTTTGATAACCTCATATTGCCTCAGCTCTGCAGGGAACATGTGAATTTAGCAGGAAACATTTTATTTATTTATATTTAGCTGTAACATTGTTTGACTTAAAATCCTGGTTTTCTCCTCAACTGTAGCTCTTAAGCTTCTGCCCCTGCCCAAGTTTGAAAATTTAATGAAAATTCAGAAATTGTAATATTGTTTAATGAGCTGCAGGTTTGTTTTTTTTAAATGGCATGCTTCTGGGTGGTTTTTTTTTTCTGAAGAGTTAATTGGGCTTTTGTCAATGTACAGATTAAATCTATTCGGCTTCTCTTCTCCCTCATTTCTGTCCCAGAGCTGTTTTCCTCAATATTAGGGTTCAACACGTCCCTGTGCTCTGGCCATCAGCCTGTGGGGCTCACCCTGGTGAAAGGGTTTGCTGGTGGTAGGGTGCCCATGGGCTGCTGTTCCTGCCAGCTTGGTGGCCAGGCAGCAGGAGAAGGACCCTTCTTCCTTCCACTGATCCCTGGCTGAGATTCAGCACTTATTATTTATACTGAACTAGCCTCTGGAGATCCCAGCTGAGATCAAGATCCACTGTGCTGACCACTGACTGAAGCTGGAGGTTGTCATCACCACAGAGGGCTTTTGCTGTGAGTGGAGAGGCAGGGAAGTATGTGAGTATGGGGCAGAGAAATTTTATTGTCCCTTTAGTGACAGGGCATGGACACCCTGAGAGACAGAGTTGTCCTAGGCCATGTGGGAAATGTGGTAGAGATGAGCACCATCTCTCGGTGTCCACATTGTAGGTGCTCAGTGCCAAAATGTAGGTGACTTCTGCCCACCAGAAGGTAGAAGACTTTCAGGTAGGCTGGGGTACCCAAGGCATCTGGCAGGGGACCCCCTACCCTTCAGCAGAAGCAGGGAGAGGCCAACCTGGGTGGGTGTCTGAACTAGCTATAGGCACTGGTGATCAGGCACTCTCCACACTGACTTCTTGAACAGAACCTTTATCAGGACCTGAGCCAGTCCGTGTAACACCAGTGAGGACTCTAATGGGACACACAGGGCTGCTAAAGGATGCTCTGAGAGCTCCTGGCACCATGCTGGGGTGGGATCACTCCCTGTCTTGTTCTCAGTGTTGTGTCAGGCCTTGAGCCAGGCCATCTCATAGCTGAGTACTTGGAAATGAGTGTGATGTAATACTCAACCTGTGTACAGCCAGGAGTCTGACTGCTTTGTCACACTTTCACTGAAGAAGCTTATGCCTGAGGCTTCCAATAGAACCTAAAAGCGTTAGATCTCTCACCTACTGTTTTTTCAACAGGATTTCCAGGTTTGGGGTTTGTTTTTTTTTTAAATATAGAAAGCCCCAGCCTGCCACAAACCTTCTGCCAAGCTGAAGGGTGTTACCTTTGAGGAAATACTGATGCAACTACAAAAACTCTTCAGAAGAAAACCAGCTGCTGCTTAATATTGCAGGATCATCTCTCCAGCTATAAAAAGAATTCAAATGCTGCAAATTGAAGGTCTTTTTGAGAAAGACATAGGATCTGGCTCCATGACCCTGCACGTCTCTACATCATGTAGAGCAGCTCTTAGAACAAGGTGCCACACTTGAGGCCATGGCCCGAGTTGTTGCCAGTGCAGGATTGTTCCCTATAGGATGACTGGTCTCAGAATTACATCAAGTCAAACTTTAATTCAGCATGATACAGAGCTTTATTGAGAACTATGTAGACACATGAACATGAGTGTGAGGTAATATTAAGATTGGAAAATTTGCTTGAAATAGTATACCGGAATAAATATAAAATGGGCAGTATAAAAATTTGGCACAGATGAAACGTTATTCATGTAACATTCTTACTTTTGTTGGCAAAATGATGCTAATAAAATATTACAGTATATGTTGGAACGGGGCAAAATGTGCCTTAAAAACCAGTTGCCATGCTGCCAGCAAGTAATTGGGCTTGAATAATTAAGGCCTGACAGCGTGCTTAATCTGGCTGAAGTGAGCCCTGTGGATGCTGAGCACTGTGGCAGGGTCATGCAGGCACGGGGAGAGCTGAAAGCAGGCAGCAGGGATGTGTCCTGCGCTATGGAGGACTTAGGAGAGGAGGTCTGTCCCAGGGGCTTTCAGCCTCTCTTTTCCTCTTAGGAATAAGAGAGGTAACACAACCTGTTTTGTCACGGCAGCTCAGCAGTGGTAATTAATCACAGCTGCTTCAAAGGTGGAACATTCCCTGCGAATGCTAGGTTTTAAATGCATTCTTTAATCAAAAGATGCATTAACAAAAACCAGGCATGCTCGTTCTTCCCAGCTGAGTAAGTTGCTGATTCTTCTTTTTAGCAGAAATTAATGCGCGTGGAGCCCCTTTGAATATTGTGCCGGGTAATGCAAGCAGGTTTTTTCTTTCTGCTGCTGCCATAGCATGGCCATTAGGATAATAATAGCCAGTGTTGCTTACAGCTTTTATAATAGTTTTAAGGACTCATGTTTTAAGTCACTGGGAACAGGCTTATCATCAATACTTGGAGAGTGGCAAGGGGCTGAGCACTGGGCTGCGACACCAGAGAGAATCGCACCCTAGTGTGTGACATCTCACGGCTGTCCTAGCTCTGAGAGGTGGCTATGGACTGCTTTCAATAACCTTTCATCATGCAGTGGCTGTGGGGGGCTGCGTGGACCCTGAAAGCTGGCATTGAAGCCTTTTCCATGCTGTTTGTGGAAGATTTGCAGGCTTTATTGCATGTTGGTCTGGCCCTGTCCCCTGTTATTTTCTGTCCCTGCACAGCAATGGCTGTGCAAAACCACATAATGCTCTTAAGAGCAAGTGGGGAGTTGTCATACTAACGGCTTTTGCCCCCTGAATACCTCTGGCACCAGACTAAGAGCTGTTTAAAGGCAGGACTGGGAGGAGAGCTTGCCAGTTGCTTAAGTGGTCTCTCTCAATCTGAATTAAAAGAATTAAAATTCTTGGTTGTAGTCATGACAACAGATTCCCTCCCTTTCTCTTTTTACTGGAATTGTCTTGTAGTTCAGATACGGTGCCAAACAAAACCCCTCAAATCAAAGAAAAGATGTTTCAGGTAATAGCAACATTAAACTAAAAGGCAAAATAAATGGTCATCAGCATTTTAATGACTGTGTTATGTTTTATTACTGGTATCTTCTTGTGAAACTGAATCTGTTGGCTATGCAAGTCAATAAGGCTTTTGTTTGGTGGTATTACAGGGAATTTTGCTAGCCTAAAAGAAGTGGGGATAATTACTAGCAGAACTTCTTGTGCAGTGTATACCTATAATAGTTAAAGGGAAAGCTGCTTAAATTTATTCTGACAATTGCAGATACAGCACTGGAGGAATCATTTGAATTATTCATTCTGCGACAAGGAAACATCCCACTTGTCTTCCATTTAGAAATGAAATCCCAGTCTGATTAAAAATATACTTTTATGGGTTGGTTTCTTTTTTTCTAGAGCAATTTTTCCATTTTGAAACTTCTATTATAGTTGCCTGTGAATGTAGATTTTTAAAGAAAATTATTCTGATTTCTAAAAGAAAGGAGAAACTGATTTTTTTTTACATGAACTGCTTCTTGTAGAATAAGTTTAATGAAATTCAGCTTTCTTTCATAAATAATGCAGCACTTGCATTTGATTAGGTGTAGCCTAGAGGAATTTCTACCTAATCAGATGCATAGCAAGAAGGATATTGCCTGCAGACTGTTACCATTATCAGTGGTGGTGGCAAGGAAAATACAGCTCTGTGTGTGTCCAGATAGAAAGCTTTGTTTCTTGAGAGAGGTTGCAAAACAAAGCATACATGTTCCAACTGATTCCTCGCATCTCAGTGTCCTGACTGTAAAATAAGGTCTGGCTTCTGCGTATTGTCATTATTGTGGCATGAAGAGACCTCAGGTTAACTGGAGACCTCCTTGGCCTGGTAATGTGTTTCTGACCCTTCCAAAAAATAAATACATGTGGGAAGAGACAATCTTTGCATCAGAGGGCTCATGGTCAAAATCAGCAGAGTAGACACTGGCAATAGCTGGAGCCTGTTCCAAAAGTATTGAGAAACAGCACCAAGCCTCCTGATAACATCAAAACGGAAAACAATGTTCATGTGCCTCCATTCATTAAGAAGATAGATCACGTACAGCAAACCAGTTTGCAAATGGTGTATCTGCAAGTTTTGCAGAAACATTTTGAGAGTTCTTAAGTAAATGTTGGTTTAATTAGTCATTTATGGTCAAGTTTTACACAGTTCTGTAAATCCAGGCACAAGACTTTGTTCTACTCTGGTTTTATCCCCAGGAAGTCATTAGTAACAGCAGTGGGTGTGCATGAACAGAGGGTAGGTTGAATAAGGCCATTAGTGCTTTAGTCAACATCATACTAATAAATAAAAAAGGGTCTGGTCCCCATTCTCTAGCCCTTAGGTCAGTTGGCATAAACAGACCCACAAGTATTCAGTATTTGTATCCTTTGAGAAACAGTGACCAAACCCAACTTGGCCGCTGGGACCAAACAGTGGTCTGGGCTTAGCCCTGGAACACTCCTGGCAACTATTTGAGGGTGATGTGAAAGTGTTAGGAACCATGTTTAACAGTACAACAGCATGGAAGGTCATGGGCTCAGCCTCCAGCTCCGGTTACTCCACTAGATATGATGCTCTCTTAGGGCTTGGTTATAGCTCTGCTGAACTCAGTTGAATGGCATCTCATTCTACCACCTTAATAGAGTAATATTCCAAATAAAGCTGTAAAGAACTGAATCCTAATGGCAAAGCTCAATGCCATTGCCTTATCTCACCGTGCTCAGATTTTTCTCTCAATGTTTGTTCAGATATGTAAAATTGCAAATGTCAGAGGTTCTTCAGGCTACATGCTAAGCGGGTTTAAGCTGACAATTTTTTGCTAGCTGGGGTTCTCGTTTTTCATTTGTATTTCTTGGAAAAGGCAATGAGATGTAATGAATAAATGTAAAACACAAGAAACAGAGCCCAGGGTGCATGGGAGTTGTGCTTGCGTCCTGTCATTTGCTGTCGAGAGGTTTTAGCGCTGAGTGCAGAAATGTATTTATGTAGCTGCTGGTCAGAACTGTGCAATTTAAAGGTTAAATCAGTTCTATTTTTTAATCTTGAGTTTTCATTCCTCTCCACATTGGTGCAAGGAAATCTTCTGGGCCTAAAATTTCATAGGAGCAGCAGAGGCCAAGAACAGAATTAATTTCTGAGTTTGAGAGCAAAATCATCAGGTTTAGGGCTGTAAAATGTTAATCTGTTTCTTTCCCAAGACTTGTCTGAAATACTTTTGCCCACTAATAACTGAAGCTGTTTCATGTCACATATTAAAGCTGTTTTTATGTGTGAGTACTGAAAAAAGTTTTACAGAGCAGTCAGTGTCACCTCTGTGCCTGGCAAAATCTTGGAGCAGATTCTCCTGGAAGGCATGCTAAGGCACATGAAAATCAACAAGGTGCTTGGTGACAGCCAGCATGGCTTCACTAAGGGGAAATCCTGCCTGACCAATCCGGTGGCCTTCTATGATGGGGCTACGGAACTGATGGAGAGGGGTAGAGCAGTTGATGTCATCTACCTGGACTTGTGTAAAGCGTTCGACACTGTCCCACATGACATCCTTGTCTCATAATTGGAGAGACATCAATTTGATAGATGGACCACTCGGTGGATAAAGAACTGGCTGGATGGCTGCACGCAAAGAGTTGTGGTCAATGGCTCAATGTCCGGCTGGAGACCAGTAACAAGTGGTGTCCCTCAGGGATCGGTGTTGGGACCGGTCTTGTTCAACATCTTTGTCGCTGACATGGACAGTGGGATTGAGTGCGCCCTCAGCAAGTTTGCCGATGACACCAAGCTGTGTGGTTCAGTTGATTCGCTGGAGGGAAGGAATGCCATCCAGAGGGACCTTGACACGCTTGTGAGGTGGGCTGATGCCAACCTCATGAAGTTTAACCATGCCAAGTGCAAGGTCCTACACCTGGGTCGGAGCAATCCCAGGCACAGCTACAGGTTGGGCAGAGAAGAGATTCAGAGCAGCCCTGCGGAGAAGGACTTGGGGGTGTTGGTCGATGAGAAAATGAACATGAGCCGGCTTCAGTGTGTGCTCGCAGCCCAGAAAGCCAACCGTATCCTGTGCTGCATCAAAAGGAGCGTGACCAGCAGGTCGAAGGAGGTGATCCTGCCCCTCTACTCTGCTCTTGTGAGACCTCACCTGGAGTATTGTGTGCAGTTCTGGTGTCCTCAACATAAAAAGGACATGGAACTGTTGGAACAAGTCCAGAGAAGGGCCACGAGGATGATCAGGGGACTGGAGCACCTCCTGTATGAAGACAGGCTGAGGAAGTTGGGGCTGTTCAGCCTGGAGAAGAGAAGGCTGTGTGGAGGCCTCATAGCAGCCTTCCAATATCTGAAGGGGGCCTACAGGGATGCTGAGGAGGGACTCTTCATTAGGGACTGTAGTGATAGGACAAGGAGTAATGGGTTAAAATTTAAACAGGGGAAGTTTACATTGGATATAAGAAGGAAATTCTTTCCTGTTAGAGTGGTGAGGCACTGAAATAGGTTGCCCAGGGAGGTTGTGAATGCTCCATCCCTGGCAGTGTTCAAGGCCAGGTTGGACGAGGCCTTGGGTGGCATGGTTTAGTGTGAGGTGTCCCTGCCCATGGCAGGGGGTTGGAACTAGATGATCTTAAGGTCCTTTCCAACCCTAACTATTCTATGACTCTATGATTCCATAAAAGTAGCGCACAGCTTGTATCATAGCCAACTGGCAAAAAAACAGCCTCAGAAATATATCTCCCAGACCTTCTTTTGGTCCAAAACAATGTCAGAATCACATGGAAAAATGGGAAACAAGGCTGAGCCTTTGGTCATTTGCCCTAAGATAGATAAGATGTTCTTCACTTAGGATCCTGGTCAAGGTACCACACAGAGCTGCTTTCCAAGTGCTGAAGACCAGGCAAGCTTGATCCTTCCCATTGCTCTCCTGCTGCTGTTCTGGAAAGCATTTCTCCCAGCTTGCTTCAGCTGCGGAGGCTTAGCCTTGATGACCAGTGGGTTTTAGGGCCAAGGTCAAGATCCAACACTGTATCCTCATCACCATCTTGTCCTTTGCTGATTCTTCTCCAAGCGCAGGTAGCCTCTTGCGTCCCAGAATGTGTCAGGCTCACTGGGTAACTTCAGTGATGGAAAGCATTACTATTCCTGTGCCAAATGCAGTCTCACCATGAATTTCCTAGTCTCTGCTCCTCTGTGACAA
Source organism: Pezoporus wallicus (assembly GCF_028554395.1). NCBI lineage: Eukaryota > Metazoa > Chordata > Aves > Psittaciformes > Psittacidae > Pezoporus > Pezoporus wallicus. Next base: position 5,700,004 of record NW_026642179.1, on the reverse strand, counting down.
AACCAATTGGGGAGCCCTTCAAAATTTACTTGAGCAGCAAATGCAGGTGGTATGGGTGAGTGGAGACACTGGGCAATGCACCTGAGGGCCTGCAGCAGAAGTGGTTACCTCTGAGAGACAGGACGCTTATCTGTACAGGACGGAGGTTCGTAGAGTCTGCAGTCGTTAGTTACTGTAAGTGGTGGTCACTACATTTATCTTCTGTCGTTATAATAGGTTCAGTAAGTAATCTCTGTCTGCTAGGCTTATTGTTGGGTAAAAAAAAGGGACTTCGGGCTCTTCTCTTACTTACGTGTAGGAAACATCCTAGGTCTGTTACAGGTGCATGTCCATTTTCCCTGGAGTTCCTTCATGTGTTCCCAGCTTCACCCCCAAGTAAGACTGTGCCAAAATCACTTATATTCTGTGAAGCAAAAATGTGACTGATACAAATGTTGCAGCAGTGTGTAAAATACTAAATTATTCATGGTACTTAAGCACAGAAAATCCCAGGGCTGAACTGACATAATGAAAAACTCCAGGCGAAAAAAACCCACCATGGAAAGTTTTAGATTAAAAACAGTTGCAGACTTCATATTCAGGCTATATTATGGAGTCTTAATCCCTTCTTCCTTTAAATGCCCCTCCTCATGCTGTACCCTGAGCTATCATAGCCAGCTATTTTTAATGTCATTATCCACATCACTTTCCCATGAACAGGGACCTAAGGCAAAGAAATGTCAGATGTCCTCATTTAAAACAGAATATCTACAGTGGCAGCGGGATTTGTGACTAGGTCTTCTCAAACCCAAGCATTGGCCATCTTAACCTGCTTCCTCCCTATCATGAATGGTCATCTTGAGTTCAGTGGACAAGCACCTGTGCACCATTTCATACCAGAGCATTGGACTTTCTCAGTTCGTTGGTCTTCCAGCTTGCCTGGGACTTGTGGGCTACTGACATAGATTTATTTCTTTATTATAATGAATGAAGCTCAGTTTTCCCCTATCTATGACACAAGGGGTCCTGGGTGCTAAATGTTACCCTGGATTACTTTCCCCTCTAGAGTTTTCTGGTGGAAGATCTCCAAACCAAAATAGTAATGTGGGAGCACAACTTTGAGAATTTAAGCAGCTGAATGGACCGTAACGTGCTGCTTAGTTCATGGAGAATTTTAACGGGCCAATATGTAGTGTTGTAACTGAAACACATTGATGTAAAGATCAACAGATCAGTTAAAAGAACTGAACCACGTAGTAAAAAATGATAACTAAAAGCTTAGGGAATTCATACTGTTAAGCAGTCTATTTCCATATTTTTGTATCATTTTGTTTGGTCTTGAAAACATTGTTCAACGGCTGATTTCAAGTTTCCTTTTGCACTTTATTGTTACTTTTACTGTGGAAAACTGATTTAGAAAAAAACCCAACAAACAGCAAAACAGATCAATCAAAACTGTTTTGTTGGTTTCTGTGTATTTCAAAACATATTTCCATTGGAAATTTATTTTTGATAAGGCAGTTCTTGCTTGTTTGAAAAACATTTTGCATAAAAACATTCAAGCTGCTTTAGTCATTTTGCCTTTTGCTTTGAGGGTAAAAGAGACTTTCAGAAGTGTTCAGTGTTCCCTTTTGCCCTGGAGGCATACAGGAACTGTAGAAGAAGATCTGATTCGCTGTCTCTTTGAGAGTTGAAAAGGTTCCTCAGGGTCCCATGAGGACCTGCTACAAATGAAGGGAAAACAGTGTTTCCTAGCTGACATCCTTCCCTTTACCAAGTGATGAAAAGCAGTGGTGGCAGTATTAGTGACTTTGGCTTTACTTGTCAGTTAATGAGTGTCTGTAACTTGATGTTTCATTTTTCCTAGACTGTACCCTCGTCATGCAAGCGCTCTCAACAACTTGGGGACATTGACCAAAGATGTGGTGGAGGCAAAAAAGTACTATAGACGGGCCCTTCAGTTAAACCCTCAGCACAATCGAGCTCTCTTTAATCTCGGCAACCTGCTCAAGTAAGTTGAACGGGGAACAGGCACCAAGGAAATTCACATTTTCCCAATACTCATCACCAAACTATTTTTTTCTGCCAACTGGTAGAGGAGTTGCATTATTTCTTAGTGTCAGCCAGCAGTGCCAGCACAAAGGTAAGGCTTAGTTTGGATATCCTTATGCTTGTTTGGGTATCTTTATGGTAGTTTGGATATCTTTATGCTGTGTACTACATCACTTAAGGTGGTGTTTGCAATTGTGTTGCAATTAGAAAGTAGGTGAGGGTTTTACTGGAAATATTCACAAGAAAGAAAAATGGTAAAGACAGTCTTACTGCAAGAGAAATGGAAGGTCTTTGTATTATTCATCAGATTTTGTTGATTGAAATTAATCTTCAGTGGCAATAGTTTTTAAAAATACATATTGTCCTTTTAATTCATCATGTTTGCCTTATTATTCTCTGTGATTTTTTTTTTAATATAAAATATTAATACAAAAGGATATAAGCCAGAAGCAGCACCATGATATCTCATGTCAATAATATTTAAATCTGGCCTGTTGATGGGTTCTTTTATGACCCAGCAGATGGGTAGAAACTGGATTTGTTGCACTAGCAAAGCACAAAGGAAGCGTGGGAAAGTCTCTTAGAACTGCTGTTTGTTTTGTGTGCAATATGTCATATTTTTCCTAATGTGATAGTTAAGATATTGTATCCCCCTTTGGACATTACGTGCTCAGCATTGTTCCATGGTGCCATGTGTCGTACTATGTTAAAGGTGTGTGATGCTTACGCTAAACTCATGAAAAGAAAACACTCAGGTTCCACCCATGAATTTCCTGGGACTAGTAATGAAACTAACTGGCATAGGGAATTTCCAGTTGAATTCTGCTGAGTTCCTTACACCCATCCCTGCTCATAGTGTGGAAATATAGTGGTGGATATTAGATTTCACCTCCTGGAGTGCTGAGAAAGGCTGTCTCCAGGATTTTGGAAAGATGGGTTTGCTATTCCCATGTGGGAATCTACCTCTTGTTATTCCAGGTAAATAAGCTATCTAAGCATCAGTTGCTTCTGATTTACTAGAAGTCTGGTTTGAGGATCACAGGGTCAAATTTTTAAGGTTTTTTTTTTTCTACAGAAGTCCTAGATGAAATGTTTCTATTTTCTGTTTGCGTGCAGTGAGGACAACTATGTGCCAGAAGATGAATGTTCTCAGGAAGCATTGTAGAGTAATGGCTGAATAAGCCTCTGGTTTTGTTTACATATCCTAAAATAAAATTGTATGTCATCATATTCTTGCTTACAATAAATATTGGTGAGTAGATAATTAAACAATGCCAACAGATTTCTTAGTTAAAATAGACTCAAAGATGGCCTACCTAAAAGTGAGAAATCTCTTTCTCTGCTTTCATGGCCCATCGTCAGTGACACAGAGCAGCCTGATGCTGCTTTCTTGTGTTTTGTTTTGAAGCTTCCCTTTAAATAAATATGTAACTTCTCTATATACATTCATTTTTTTGGAGATACAGCATGAAAAACTGAGATGAATATCATTCAGAATACCTCACAATTTATAGTCTGTGGGATATTCTGTAAAGAGATGAGAAATAAAATATTACAAACACTTGAAGTAAATATTTATCCTGGCTTTCTGTTGCAAAAGAATGGGAGAGAGCTTCTTATTTGCAGTACTCTGTATATCCATACCTCAAATGCTCCAGTATTCAGTACACTGTTTCTTATAAAGAAAAGGCTCATGACTCTTACATGCTTTGAGTGTGTTACGGTTTCATTTCCAGAGGAAAAGTGAAATGCCTAGAAACAATGCCACTGAAACACTGAGTTTATTCAAAAGACTGCTTTTCTTCTGAATGTAGAATAACACACAATGTGTCCTGTTGCCGTGATTTAGTCAATGTTTAGTGAAACCATCCATTCAAGGGAAGGAGAACTGTTTGCTCTCTCTGATACAGGCTTCCGGATATGTATGTGTGTGGATGTGCTGACACAGGTTTGTGTAACCGTCTGAAGATGCAGATAGATATTACGTGTATTGAGATTTAAGATCTTTTAGAGAATGAAACATTATCCCTTCCATTTAAAGAAGCAAACTGAGTTATAATGTTCAGTGGTAGTGCATCTGGCTTTCTGGATGGTTTCTGGTTAGGATACTCTGCATTGCATGAAGTGCTATAGTTATCCATCAGTACCACATACATGTTGTAGCCTATTTCCTAAAAAAAAAAAAAAACAAAACCAAAAAAAAAAAACCCAACCAAACCAAAAAATCCAAACCAACAAAAAACAAACTCTGGCAGTGTCAAATTTATAGTAGATTAAAGAAATAACTTAGGTTGGAATGGACCTCTGAAAATCATTTGGTCAATCCTGCTGCTTAGAGCAAGTCTAATCGGATCAGGTTGCTTAGGGCTGCATCCAGCTGAATCTTGAGCACCTCGAAGGTGTTACAGAGATGTCACAATCTCTCTGTGCAACCTGTTACAGTGTTTGACCACCCTTGTGCTGAAAAATATTTTTCCTTATATCTAATCAGAATTTCCCATGGTACTACTTGCATCTCTTGCTTCTTGTCCTGTCACCGTGCACCTCTGTGAAGAGTTTGGCTCTGGTCTTTCTGTATCTTCCAGCCAGACAGTAACAGCCAGCAATGAAGTTACCCCTGAGCCTTCTCTTCTCCAGGCTGCACAGATATGGCTCTCTCAGCCTTTCCTCAAAGTAACAGGTGCTCTAGCCCTGACTTTTAGTGGCCCTCTTTTGGCCCTCTTTCACTGGGGAGCCCAACTCTTGACCGGCATTGCTCCAGGTGGTGTCTCACAAGCATCCTATAAAGGGGAAAGATCACTTCTCTGGCCCCACTTTTGGCCCTCTTTGCCATTGCTGGCCCGTGGTCAAGTTGTTCTCCACCAGGACCCCAGACGTCCCCCAACCTGTGCTTGAGCACAGAGTTATTCCACTCCAGGTGCAGGACTTGCATTTGCCTTTGTTGAACTTCACGAGGTTCCCACCAGACCTGGTCCCTCTGAAAAGCAGCTCTGCCTTGCAGTGTATTGTCCATTCCCCCACCTTGGTGTCATCCACATAGTATAGATGAATGGCAAAGGAGTGCATCTAAATTACCTGAATCGGTTTTAAACCAGGGAGTCAAACAGGCTTAAAGGCTTCCTCTAGGCAGGCAGAGTTAGACGCTGCAAGCTCTCCTTGTGAACCAAGATGAGATGCTCAGTTGTGGAGCACTTACTGAGTTCTGTGATTCTGGCTTTACAGAACTAACTTTATAAAATAAAACAAATCTTGACAGTTAAAACATTCCCTAAGGCACTAATTCCTAGGTTACCCTTTATGTTGCAACTGAAATTTGCCCCCACACAGCCCTGTGCATCATCAGACTTCTGTGAACTGGTTTAAACTGGTGCTTGTCCAACTGTGGGGCACTTGCAAAAATATGGGAGAGATGCTACCAGTGGAAAGAGCTTTGTCTTGCTCTGAGCTCAAGCGCACTGATTGTAGAGGGCAGATTGAGAGCTTGAGTGGAAGACGGAGTCAGGAGAGGGCATTTTAAGGCAGGGTATTTGGAGAAAAATCAGATTGAGTGATTATAGACTCCTCATGTCAGCTGAATTTGTTCTCTCTGTCATAGCGAAAGTATAGATTACCTAGCTTTTCCTGCCCCAGATCCCCAGTTTATGGTAAATTAGTGTATATGACTGGTCCTCCAATTCTCTGTGCTCTCCCAAACTGCTGGAGATCTATGAAAGCCACAGCCTTGATCCTGCAAAGTGTTGGCCTTGATCCAGAAAAGCACTTCAGCCAGTAATTAATTTTCGGCTTGCATACATAAAAGTTAAGTATGCGTTTAAGTGCTTGGCCAGATCGCCTGGTATCTTGCAGGCCTAAGCCCTCTGAGAAACTACTGGATCTGCTTCTTTTAATGTAATTCAGTCTGTCACATAAAAAAGATGCCTTAATCTTTCCCTCTCTACCTCCACTTTCAGGAGACAAACATTGTTCTTGGATCAAAAGAAAAAAGAAAGAAAGGCCACTTGGGAAAAAAAGAGTAATTAAGAGGGCTGCCCCATGTTCAGAGTGCATGCTTATGGGTAATGGGGACTTTTACTGCTGCTGAGTGGATCACTTAATCCTTTTATTTCTGTAGCTGGCATTTCCTAGAGTTTTTTGCCAAACATCAATACCTTTATAAAGCAGTCATCTGGTTTTGATTTATAAAAATGTGTTACGAAACTGTAGCCAAAAGTTTCATAAATGGACAAGCTAGCTGATCTCTAATTAGTGTAGGACAAAAGTGGTTATTTATTTGTTTTTGCTTCATTCGTGTAATTCATATGGAACACCACTGGAAGAAGGAAAAGACCAGCACAACTGGCTTTACTTAGCCCTATGCACAAGCAAAATATTCTTCCAGCTACACAACTAGAAAGGGGAGAAATCTGCAAAGCCACATATATTACCAGCTGAAATTTGCACCTTATAAACGAGATCTGGTTACTTGGCCATGTCATTCAGATGAAATCTAAGGCCAAAGCAGCAAGGTGTTCACGTATTTTGTGTCCTGAAGCCTTTTGTTTCTTTTTATAAAGAAAAGAAACAAAATTTCTGCTATTCATATTCTTTCTACAACCAACATAAGGAACATATTCCAGTCCAGCTAAATGTCCTTAGATGTTTGTTCATGAAACCTCATTTTTCCAAGGAAAGAAATACACGGAGATACTGGAGAAATGTAGCTCAAATAAATAAACATCCTTAGATCTTTGTTCAGGAAACCTTTTCTGTTTTCCATGGTAATAAATGCAGATCAAATCTGGAAAAAACCCTAGCTCATCAGCATAGCCAGCTCTCAACTATCTCTGTTCATAATGTTAGGATCTGAAGAGCAGACTACTCTAGCCTAATAACTGACTTACTAAGGAATTATTTAGAGGTCCCAGGCATATTTAACTTAGCAATATTTTAATTTCAAAGTATAATTTAACTAAGTCATAAGTGGCTCTATAACAGCACTCATTGTCTGGGAACATGCAGGGGGTTTTTAGGAAAATGCAAATGTTTTGGTGTCACCAACCTACTGATGTGAGCAGGGTTGGTGAGAGCAAATGTCCTGCTCCCAGGACCTCAGTGACATGACTGAGGCCAGACCTTCAGAAGCTGACTGCAAACTTGGTGTTACCCTGACACCATCCCTTCCTGTAGGGCATGTGAATTCCCAAGGACATTGATGGGAGGGTCTTGCATACCCCTTCATGCCTGGGGACACTTTTGCTATCTTGTCTTTTATGTACCTTTAACTCCTGATGGGTTGAATGCATAAGAATGAGATATATTTGCCATAAAGAGAAATATTGAGAGGATATGTATGGTAGCATTGGAGAAGTTTACAAAATCTAGTGGTTATGACTCAACACACAGTGCATGTGGCCTGTACTGCTTGCCTGATAGCAAGCAATAAAAATACCTTTTGTTCTTCAGAGTGTGGGGCTGAGGAATGAGTTGTTTTGGGCAGTGTTTTGTCTTCACTAGGATCATCACGTACTGCTCAGTATGACAGATACCAGAATAGAAGTCCAAAAGCAGATTCATTAAAGCCTATGTTCTCCCAACCCCTGAAAACAACATATGGAAATAGTGATGGGCTGAGGAGATGCACACCGTGGAGAGGATGCACAAGTGAATCATTTAGTCTTTGTTGAAAAGGTCAAGCTGGGGGCTTTCACATCTCTTTGAAGTAGTTCATCAGTGGGATGATGGGATGACTTAAACCTGTGCTTACAGGAACATTTCTTTCTTTCCCTCCTTCCCTGTTGTGCAGGTCCCAAGGGAAGAAGGAGGAAGCTGTGATCTTACTGCGGGACTCCATTAAGTACGGCCCAGAGTTTGCGGATGCTTACTCAAGCCTGGCCTCGCTACTAGCCGAACAGGTAATGGTGATCACTTGAACTCTTGTGACTATTGTGCATGTGTATGCACTGCAGCCGCAGCACCTCCTGCGCATCCCAACAGAGCACCCTCACCTTGTGTGCATGCATGGGTCCCCCACTGTCTGCAGAGAGCTCTCAGGCTGCGTTAGAGATGACTTTTTCAGGATGGGAGGCAACTGATTTGCAGTGAGTAATTACACCCACATGATGTGGCTCTGAATTAAATCACTGTTGAAGTTGTGAGTAAACACCCTCTCTGCAGCTCCCCACATCTATGGTGAAGTCTTAAACCATTGTACTTTGTTGTGACAGCAGAATAGGCGAGCACTTCCCCCTCAGACACACATGCCTACGTAGGTAACTGTCCTGGGTTCAGACATAGCAGTTTTTTTTTCTCCTTCTTAGTAGCTGGTGCAGTGCTGTGTTTTCGACTTTAGTCTGAGAACAAAGCTGATAACACACTGATGTTTTAGTTGTTGCTAAGTCATGTTTACTCCAATCAAGGACTTTCCAGTCTCATGCCCTGCCAGTGAGGAGGGGCACGGGAAGTCGGGAGGAAGCAGAGACAGGACACCTGACCCAAACTAGGCAAAGAAGTATTCCATACCACAGCACATCATGCCCAGTATATAAACTGGGGGGACTTACGCAGCAGGCCCAGGTTGCTGCTCAGGTTGGGCTAGGTATTGGCCAGCAGGTGGTGAGCAATTGTGTTCTCTCACCTTGTTATTTCCCTTATGATTATTATTATCGGTGGTAGCAGTAGTGGTTTGTGTTATACCTTAGTTACTGGACTGTTCTTATCTCAACCCATGGGAGTTCAATTCTTTCCATTGTCCTCCCCATCCCTTCAGGAGTGGGGAGGGAAGAAGGGGGTCAGTGAGTGAGCGGCTGCATGGTTCTGAGTTACTGGCTGGGCTTAAACCATGACAGTAACTTTGAGATTTCATAATAAATCACTCCAAAGCTAGGAAATGACAAAAAACAGGTGGGCTCTGCAGCCTGAATTCTGCCCCTTGCATACATACATCGGGATATGGCACTTCATTACTGTGGTAGATGATCATATACAGGGGATGGGAAGGTTCACTACCTTTATGTTGCTCTTAATGAACAGCTGTTCAATATTTTATTTAACCTCATTGGTTATTTAACCCCAGGCCTTATTTACCGTGCATGGCCAAGGCTGTGCTCTGGAGGCAGGATTACTCATTTCCTCTCAGGCTTGCTCCCCATGCTCATTACTTGCGGCTCCCTCTACTCCCTGTAGTTAGGTAATTTATTTCTACAAGGTCCCTGTGAGGTGAAATATTGCCCCCATGGAGAAAAAGGGAAATTGAAGCACAAAATGCCTGAGTTCAGAAGCCACAAAGTGTGGGTGCCCATGATAAGACCACCAGGCCCTGCTTTTCTCCATGCCTGCAGCAGGAGATGAGGGATGCTGTGCTTTGGGCATCGCTCCCATGGGCTTTGGCCATAGCCAGTGGCCCCAGTTTGGGGATACAGGGTTGGGTGACAAGGTCCTCATAACTGCACAGCTCCAGCACACCTCTACAAACCTTTGAAAACTGATTTTTTTCTCCTCCAGGTTTCAAATCTAACTGTTCCATAGCATGGTGTGCTAAAGCTTTCTATAAAGACTGCCAAATGCAAATACAGATAAAGCAGAAATGTATCCTATTTCACTGTTTTCCATTGATCTGGTTAGTGAAACCTTTCAGTAAGGGAAGTGGATAAATTTCAGCAAAACTATAAGCAGAGGTCTTGTTCTGATTTAGGTTTCTTTAATGATGTAGGCACTCTGCAAAACTCATGTATGATATATGTGGATTACTAAAAAATGTGCTATTTTATTTTCCCTTCTAAATTACTTTCAAATTACTTTCTTCCCTGCGAGGGTGCTGAGGCACTGGCAGAAGTTGCCTAGAGAAATTGCGGCTGCCCCATCTCTGGCAGTGTTCAAGGCCAGGCTGGATGGGGCTTGGAGCAACCTCGTCTAGTAGAAGGTGTCCCTGCCCATGGCAGGGGACTGGGACTAGATGGTTTTGAGGTACTTTCCACCCCAAACTATTCTAGGCTTCTATGAAATATTTGAATACTATCAATGTCAGCTACACGGGCATAGAAATACAGTGTATGAATTGAAAGAACAGACTCACTGAATGGGAAGTATGTTTTGAATAAAGCTGTCAATAAAGAGTCTTCTGCACGTATAGGAAATGAGTCCTCCACAGTAGTACCTGGTTTTAATATTAATTGAATTTAATAATTAGAACCATCGATTGTAAGGTCAACAGAGCAATAAAATGATTATAGAGCCCTGAGGCCTTCTGCCCAAAGCAAATGCCATTAATAAGTCCAGCAATAATTCATCTACTCTTACATATAGATTGTTTACCCTCTTGAGTAAGTGGTAGGGAAAAGAGATAGTACAATTTCCTCAGAAAATAGCTGTTTCCTGCAGGCTCTTAACACCTTCTCACATTCAGCCACAGTGAATGACTACCTGATTGTGCAGCTTCTGCCTCACACACTTATCCTAGTGACTGCAGTAAGGGCTGTCCTACAAACACATGCTGCTGTCCGTGGCTGGGGGCTGCAGAATCAAACCCTAATGCTGTGTGCTTTCTGGAGGGGTAAGTGCAGAAGTTTTGGTAACTTCAGCCCAAAGGATGATGACGGGATCCCATTTTTTAGTTTTGGGTTTCCTACTTTGTCCAAGGAATCATGTCCAAACTGTCTAAAAATTACAAATGTGTCTTTCTGTCTACTTGCGGCCCAGTGTCTGTCTCACAGCTGAAGGATATCTGTGATGCCATGTAGTTTATGCAGTAAATGCTGAGATGTGATAGAAAGGGCCTGAAGTGTCATAAGTGGTGCATTAAAATAACTCACACAAGATGACCGTGCTCATGAGAAGCTGCTGCTCCTCCAGCTTTGCACTAAGGATAAGAAGGGAGGAAACATGTGGATGTGGCTCGGTGAACTATTGCCTGGATTACCTTGGTTGGTCCCACACAGCATGTTCCCCCCATCAAGGGCAATGAATCCAAAATAAGGCTTATTGGCCCCTTCTTCCTACAGATGTAAAAAGTGTTCCTAAAAGAAATGCCCCATGAACCAGGGAATTAGCCTGTAACTCAATGTAATTGCCCTCTTCTCTCTTTAATAGTTGGTTCTGAAGCCAGACCTGACATGGAAAAAAACTACCGCCACATTGTATAAAACAGTTTGGCTTGTTTGTGCCTTTTACCACAGAATCGTAGAATCATAGAATGGTTAGGGTTGGAAAGGACCTTAAGGTCATCTAGTTCCAACCCCACTGCCATGGGCAAGGATGCCTCACCCTAGACCATGTCACCAAAGGCTTGCCTTTCTTACTGCTTTTTCTACTTGGTGTTGTAATTTGGTCACAACGTATTGTTGTTTTCCTTGTTCTCTATGATAACTGCAGTGGTGCTAATATCAGAAATCAAACATTTTTGTTTGCTATTTGCACAACTCTCCTGGTTCTCCAGGATTTCCTCTGATGCACTTGAACAGTACCTTCTTCCCTCTGTGTGTGTGTGTGTGTGTGTGTGTGTGTGTGTGTGTGAAAACTGAGCCATGAAAAACCAGACTTAAACCCCTTGGAGTTCAACTGAGAGATCCTCACATGCATAATATATTTAATATCATAAAAATCTCATACTTTTTTTAAGCCAATCTTCTGCATTTTGTGAGGTTGATGAATGTTTCATGAGCATCGGGAGTGGCATTATAAACCGTTAATGAGAATCAAGCCTTGATGAATTTAGAGCGTTTCTTCCAAGAAGAGGAGATGCTGTGAGGGAGAAAGCTCTGGCAGAAAAAACTGGTCCCACCCATCCCGATTTCTGACTGTGCTTAATGCAAAACTTTGTTAGAGAAATCATCCCAGACTCTGTGCTGAGCCTGAGGCAGGCAGGTGCCAAAAAAGCAATGAGCCATGATGAAAATGCTAAAAGTGCTCAATATTAGTGAGTGTGAACGTTTTGCCATGGGACACTCTGCTAATCCAGTTTAACACAGTCCTTCCGTGTTTTAAAGATTGGGTTTATGGTCAGTAAATAAAATGAAGAAAACTGACATATGTGCAAACAAAGCCACATTCCTTGACTGAAAATTAAAATCAGAGGAAAAGAAACTAATACAGAAATCTTTGAAAATACACTTGTTAGTGTCTTGGTAACACAGATGCTTTCTCAAGAAATTGTTCTTCATTTCAGTCAGTGCTGATGATAGCTACACTTTTCCTGACCCCTCAGGATAATGATGTCAGATTCGCATAAATATACCCAAAATGTCCAAACTTAAGCACTTTTAAAAAATGTGTTTCTGTGTTTTGTCACACCCTATCTTTTCTGCTGGCTGACCTTTATCATATAAATGTGAAAGCACTTAACCGTGGCAAACTGTGCTTTCATCAAGTCATATTCTTCCAATGCGATTAATTCCAGCTCCCCAGTTCTGAAATACGAGGTGAGAAAGGAGCCCACACATTTAATCAGCTACAGAACAAAAGCTACCATCAGGTACACCATTTAAATCCAGAGAATGCGTCCGAGGCTCTAGGATTTGCAGGGCTTGGGGAGAGCACAGTCCATAGCTGGGAGTAGACCAACCATTTATTTCAGTGTGGGTTCAGCTGCCAGGCAGGACGTTTGCTTTGGTGGCTCCTGGCCCTCCACAGTGGAGACCCAGATGGCTGATTTTGCTTGGGAGCATCATCAGGGGGCTCTGGAGTTTGTTGCCGTAGGGTTGTACCACTCCATGGCAGGGAAAGAATAGAAGAAAGCATCTTTGGTGCTGGAGGCTTGCCTGACACCCCTCTGCACTCTGCTTGTCTCTGCTGTTCACAGCTTCCTTCCATAAATACATGCAACGGCAAGCCTCTGAGGTTAGGGAGGGGAGGAAGACTGTGATAACCCATGCTAGTGAGCGTGCAGGCAGTGGGCACGCTCTGGCTGGCTGGAGGGAAATGGAAAACTTATTAAATTGCTATTTATCCAAACGAGACACCTAATTTTTGTGTCAGGACCAGGCTGTTTGTAGCTCAGGCTAGAGAGTAAACAGCCTGTGGTACACTTTCTGTAGGCAGGGTGTTCCCAAAGAAAAGTTCTGTATTTTCCAGACATGCTCAGCACCAAGAAATGCCCTTTAAATCCATGCAAAATGTAAGGGCTCAGTGCATCTGGGAATCAGCGTGATGGCACATCCCATCAATCCCAGTGAGCTTACATCTCATGCATTGACAACGCCTGGTTTTAATCTGGATCTGTCAAATTTTCCCCACTCTTTCATTGCCCCCCGTCCTCCTCCAGCTTCCCGTCTCCCTGTGGAGCTCCCCGTCCCCCAGGCATCACACAAGCCAAGCTTTCACTCCGTATGTTTTCCCTGCTGCCTAGGGATAGAATAGCAGAGCTGCAGAGGGGAAATGTTAGCCAGCGAGATGCTCATTAAACAAATAAATGAAAATATATCAGCTCCCAGATGACAGGTATTTCTCAGCAGAACCAACACGACCCCTGTCGCTGTGTATTACCTGGCTGGGTACATGCCCAGCTGGGCTCACTGACATTGCACAGGAGCCACCTTTTCCAGCTATTATTTTTGTTTCACAGATAGCTCCAATTGCAAACGTATGGGGGAAGGCTGTCTGAATTGCTCTGGGGTACCAGATGGGAGCTATACGTCATCCATGCCATGGGGTATAATTCTGGCCTCCTAGACAGTGGGGTGGGCTCAGACCTTGAGCTCCACATACAGCAAATGATGCTGACACCTTTTCTGCCATGGCTAAGAAATCTTCTCTTTTAAGGAACGGCTTAAGGAAGCAGAAGAGGTCTATAAGGCTGGAATAGAAAATTGTCCAGAGAGCTCCGATCTGCATAACAACTATGGTGTTTTCTTGGTTGATACCGGTAAGTGAGAAGCAGCAAGGAATTTGCCCTTTCTGCCTTATTTGCTTTGAGTTGTTTTATTCAGCAGCGTGCATCTGAAAGGGTGTGAAAAGCTTCCAAAGCAATAGATGTGCCTCCACTGTAGCTTGGAAATAAATATTCCTGTGCTATCAAGATGGCACAGTGTACTGGAATTTGTAATCAATTCAGGCACTGTGCGGCAGTGGCGTTCAGCCCAGTTGTTTCCTTCAGTGTTTCTCAGCATCTTCGTACAGGCGGTTGTCATCTTCAATTTGAGCTGGGCAGCACCCCGACAATCCTGCTGTTTCTTCAGGAAAGCATGGCCACATCAAACCCAATTCCAGGCACACAAGTGGATAGTTATGGTCTGGAGCACTTTCCACTCTGCTTGGTGACAAATCAGCTCTTTGACTGTAAAGGTTGAGTGCCACCACTATAAAAATAAACATGGCTTTTAAACAACAACCATCTTGTGAAAAGAAAACCTAAGATACTCTGGGGTGAATTGATTTCTCAGGAGCTCCATAATGACATCCAAAGCCTTTCTTTTCTGAGCTCCTGGTTCCTATTCAAATTCCATGGACTCAGGCACTTCCTGCCATCCACATAATGACAACAACAAAAAAACACCACTGTAATTGCTGACTTTATTGACAGCTTTATAAGCAAAGCCAAGTTTGACAAATGAGTAGCGGAAACAAAATTACTATCTCACTCCGGTCCCTTCAGAACAGAGCTGAGAGCCAGTGATGAAATATTGTAAGCTTAAAGTGTTTGGTTGCTACCCATTCTGCCCCTTTGCAACTGTGCCTGTGGTACTTGGGAAGACAGGACAGTGGCACCCATCAGTCTGCAGGTGACTGTCCTGCCTCTGAGCTGACACTCAGCCGCTGGTCTTCTGTAGTACCAGTGAAAATACACACGAAAGCAAAATGAATATTCATAATCAAAAAAAGGCATTTCAGCATTAGCAACAGAGGTTGAGTTTCTGAATTTGTGCCCTGCAAAATTCAAGCTTGCAAATAATAGAAATTCCTCAGTATTTTCACACTGTCATTGTGCTTATCTCTGCTTGCCATCCCAGATAAGCTGCCCTTTTCCTGCCAAAAACTGTGGTCCAAATGCACTGCAGTGCACTTTCTATTTTTTGCACTTGTGCCAAGGTGAGAACTAACTCTTCCTGGTTTACTACTACACTTCCCTGCACACAAACAAGAAGAAAAAACCCCACTGACTTCTGGTACTTCAGGCATTATGTGTAAATAACCCTCCCGGAGACATGACAATACATGAAGGAAGCAGCTGGTATTGAGCCCATCACAGGCTGGGCTCTTCCCCAGCAGGCACAGGGAGATGCTGAGAAGCACCACACCAATTAACTTGCAGGACTTTGTGCAACAAGCCTCCAGCAAGTGTCAGCTCCCAGGAGCCGTAATAGACAGCTCTGCAGTGGTCATAGACATTCATCTCCCTTAACGATGCACATTACCCCTGTGTGTTGAGCAGGGGAGGCAGTGGCTGACTTACAGACTATGGTGCACACCCAGCTGCTTCCCAGGATGTTTTGTACATGTGATTTTCAAAAACATCTGCCAGAGGTGGGAGAAGATGAAGGCTTCTGATGGATGTGTTGAAAAAGTCCTACCTTGAAAGATGCATCATTGGCCTTTGATGAATCTTAAGTGCTTCTAAACCTCCCTACAGACGTCCCTCCTCTCTCCTGTAAAGGAGGTGCTGAGAAGTGTCACTGTTACTTTTATGTTATGGAGATAGTCTCAGAGAAACCAAACGAGATCTGAAGAGCTATGAAAATACAATTCCCACAGCAGCAGATGCTCAGTGCCCCAGCACGCACAGGCTGCTTTCAAGTTCTGCTTTTCAGCTAGAAATTGAATTAAATACATTGTGAAGTGATTCGGCTTCAAAAAATGCCAACACTCCAAAGCTTTGTTGGTGGATGAAGCTCTGTGAGTATCGGTTTTCATCAGGAGATTATCTGGTCTACAGTGTGCAAACCAATTTAACGAGCAGTGGGGTTAAAAACACGATATTCACACTGCTGGAATGCAGTGTGCTCCATTAATTTATTTAGTAGGTAGCCAGCAGGCCCTGCCTGAGGGAAGCACTTCAAGATCCTTCTCGAGGAAAGCCATTACTTAGCTGAATAAAAATATAGTGTTAGAAATACAACTTCAGGCTTTTGGGCTCGTGGTCTGGTGCCTTGCCTTTTGCACCGTGTTGTATTTTGTGCTGGTGCTCAGTGATGTCATGGACTGCAGGACCTCGCACCAGTACACACTGTCACACGGGGAAGCAGTGCCACCCAATGGCTCCTCTGCAACATGGAGTTGGTGCCTACAAGATCCAAAATGGGCACCTGGACCCCTCTGGTCTGGGATTCATTGACTCCAGGTAGGAATTAGCTCGTCACTGGCAGCTACTCCCAGTCCAGGTGAGCAATGCACAGAGACTGAGCAGGGCCAGCCAACAGAGGTGGAGAGAATCACCCTGTTTGGGAAGACCTGAAACTATTTGCAGCTCTGGTGAGCTTGTGGGGTATACCGGGTGGCTTATTCTCCATGTCTGTGTTGCCTTTCTCTCCAGTGGGCCAGGGTGGAAGGGTGCTCTACCAGTAGGTGAGATACGTGCCGCAGCCCCCTCTCTGGGGTGGGCTCTGTGCTTAGCACAGTGGATGTATCTCCCCTGCAGCAATTTGCTGCAACAATTGACTTGACTTGCAACAGCCCACCCCATGCAAATCTGCTTCTCAGGGTTGTCTCTGAATATTGGAGCCTATTAGTCTGGACAGCAATTTTGCTTGTACTGAATCGCAAAAGGCTGAGGCAGTATTTCTCTCTCAAAATGGTTCCCATGTACACAGCAGTAGATGAAAGAAGAACCCAGAGCATTACTGTCTGCTAAATTTGTGACAGGCTTTTTTTTAATGCATCAGTTTAATTGCCGTGTTTCTCTCCAGGGGCTCCTGAGCGAGCCGTGTCCCACTACAAGCAGGCCATCCACCTGAGCTCCACTCACCACGTGGCCATGGTCAACCTGGGCAGGCTTCACCGCTCCCTGGGGCAGAACAAAGAGGCTGAAGTGTGGTATAAGCGGTAAGAATTTGGGATGCTAAACAAAGGTTTCTCTCTTCCTCTTATAAGGTTTGTCTCTTCCAAAGAGCCTCTGATAGATGAATCTGTCAGTGCATGTTTCTTTCTCCATCCAGATAAAAACCTCCAGGTAAATCTCCAGATTTACCTTTGGTTATTTGGCTATTTTTAGGGAATGCTTGGAGAAGCAGCACAGACTCAGGCAGTGTTGACTTCTCTGGCCCGTTCCCAATCCGCAGGATGGACACACTGCTGCTTTTGGCTGGGGGATGCTCCTAAGATGAAGTCAGAAGATCCCTGAGGGCATGAATAGGTTGTTAGCAGGACTCCCACCCTTCCTGAAGCTGGTCTGTGCATGCTGCACCAGTAACAGCTATAACTGCTGCACAGACCACCACTAAAACTTTGACACCATTGGGAACTCTGACCCACCCCAGTAATGTGCCAGTAAGGCAGGCTCTGACTCCTAGTATGCAGCAGGGTGGACTGTTTTTTGGGTGGGAGGGGCCCTCCTTCTTGGCATCCTTATTTGTGTTCACATTTCCCAGTTTCTGCCACCATCAGCCATTCTCACTCCAGATGCACTTTGGAAGTATCTGTCTGTCCTTTTCAGGCAGCCAGAGAGATTGCTGCTGTGGGCATGCTTACCCCTCCAAGAGACCTTAAGTTTATGCTTCTCAGGGTGGGATGAGCAGGGTGTAGAGCTTAGCAGTTCTATCTCAGGACAAGCCGCTCCTCGCTCTTCTGCTTTGATCCCTACACCACCCAGAGCATCTCTTTTTCCCAAATTCCAGGGCACTGAAGGTATCCCGGAAGGCTGAAATACTGTCCCCGCTGGGGGCTCTGTATTATAACACGGGGCGGTATGAAGAAGCGCTGCAGGTTTACAGAGAAGCAGGATCACTGCAGCCTTCGAACAAAGAGATCCGACTGGCACTGGTGAGTGTGAATGAGACCGTGGAACTGGAGCACCAGCCACTGGGTGCAGCATCATCTATTAAGGAGGGCTGAGATTTTTAATGCCATAACCCTTTATAATGTGGCTCTGCAGGCTCAGGTTTTAGCAATGATGGGGCGGACGAAGGAGGCTGAAAAGATGACAAACCATATACTCAACGAGGATGTGAAGTGTCTGGAGTGCTACCGTCTTCTCTCGGCCATCTACAGCAAGCAGGAGCACTATACTAAGGTACCATGGCTCCAGAGTGCCCTTGTCCTGAGGGCTCACACACAGAGCTCAGATTGAATTTTACACTCCATCTGTCCAGAGACATGTCACATGCCTTAGTGCACATCCAGTGGGTTAATATTTTTACTAAACCCTCCTTTTTATCTAGATACTGGGACTGAAGTTAAACAGTGTGGGTTTTTTATTACTTACTGCTCCCACTGCTGTCAACCCCACTGCCACGAAGCCACAAGCATATAAAATATCATTTCTATGTGTGTTAGTGGTGTGGGGCAAACAAGGGAAAGGAAGAAGGTAACTTTTATGCTGGGAGGCCTAGTGGTGAGGGCACAGAATACAGTAACACAACATCTTCTTGCATTCTCACAGGCACTTGAAGCTATAGAAAAAGCTCTTCAGCTAAAACCAAAGGATCCAAAAGTCATATCAGAGCTCTTTTTCACTAAAGGAAACCAGCTAAGAGAACAGAATCTCCTTGACAAGGCTTTTGAGGTACGACTGCTCTCAGCCCTGTGGATAGTTTTGTAGATTTAAAGATAAGAGTTAGGTCACTGCATCTAATGCTCCCTGGAGTGTGCACCCTGGCTGTTGCTCTTGGGAGCTCAGAAGTTCAGCAGTGGTACAGGTAAAGCTATGGGGCACCTTATTTTGCGAGACCTAGCTGCAAATTTTTCCTTATTCCTGTGTGGAAATAGACCTCCCTGCTCTGAGAGGTTTAGTACAGAATCGTGGTGGGATTATGGAGGAGCCTAGGCCTTTTCTCATTGACCAGACCCTTGGTCCATCCAGCCCCAGCCCCCTTCCCAGTGATGTCCAACCCCAGGTGGCTCAGCTGGAAGCATGGGGAATTGTGAGAACCCACCATGATGTTATATCTCACCTTATTACCTAATAGCTAAGAGGTTGGCTTATCCTATGGAGCAGTAGGCTTGAGAGCTCAGAAATTATGTTAGCATTATATAATAGTACAGAATATTAGTGGGACAGTTCTGAATATTCTCAGTACCCCTCAAGATGTCTAATCCTGATTTGAATCCTTTCCTTTTGTGACACCATAGAAACGATGTTGTTTGGCAGAGTCCAGAAGGTCCTTGTTGCAGCTTCTCCCATGCACAGTGGTGGAGCCAGTGGAGAGTGATAGCATTGCCCTCGGGTCCTTGTGGAACCTCCGCACAAGTGACTGTACCATAGTCTGCTGCCAGCTCCAAAGCCTTGCAGATGAGGAGCATCACAACCCACACATGGCTTGTGGTTGGCAGGCACCTGCCCAAGGAAATGACCCTGATGTGCAGGAGACCCCAGTGGTGCAGGGTCCAGAGAGAGGGTCACAAGGGTTGGCGTGGCTCCTCATATGGTGCTGTGGGCAGGGAAAACCTTCAAGATGAGCTCAGTAGTGAAGCAGTGTATTATGTTGCCTCTGCTGTGAAGAAGCTGAAACTCAGCTTGTGCGTTGTATGTGAGAAGAATTTGAAGTTATATTTTAAATGGATTCAGGAGAGGAAACTTTCTCTTTCCTCTCCAGCACTGGTTTTGTTTGGAGATTCAGACTCTTAACCTAAAAATGTTTCATATTTATGTAGAGCTATAAACAGGCTGTGGAGCTCAACCCAGACCAAGCACAGGCCTGGATGAATATGGGAGGCATCGAGCACATCAAGGTATGACATTTTTGCTTTTCCTTAAGATGCCGAGTACAGAGACTACTACTTGGGACAGAAAGCCAAATTTGTTTCAGGCTGCCAAGAACTGCATGTGTATGAACAGTGAGTGTCCCTGACATATTTTACCCCAAAAGGGAGGAAATTCTGCTCACCCCAACTAGAACTTCCCAACCAGATTGCTTTGGAATATCTATCTTGTAATGTAAATCTCATATTTTAAGAGAGCAGGCTGCAAGGAACAACGTGCCCATCTCTAAAGCTTTCCTGCTTTGGTTGTTTACCTACCTTAGAGAAAAGTCACCGTGAGTTGACTTTTAAGATTCCTCTCTATGGAATTAACTTAATAAAGATGTCTAATGCAGAGTACTGGCATGAAATTATGGAAATAGACAGCCCGCCCTGTGATTGCTTATCTTTTTGAATACTTTAGCATATCATTATGATGTGGGTCTTAAGGAGTCACACTGTATGATATCCTCAAGCTATCCTGTTGCTGAGTGAAATTAACTCTTCTGGTACAATATAACAGACAAATGTAAATCTACTGTGTGTTTGACCAAATTTAGGCTAATGGCACTCCGTGATCCATTTCATAATGAAGAAGTATTCCTGTTACCTAACAATATCAGGTTTTATAATTTTTTTTTCCTGCGTATTATGGTCTTCACCATTCCCAAGGAGTTAACTTTGTATGTCAGGGAATGCGAATGAAATCTGCCACTCATTTTCTTTGTAGGGGAGCTACATCACCGCCCGTGGCTACTATGAGAAAGCCTTACAGCTGGTTCCAAACAGCAAGTTGCTGAAGGAGAATCTGGCCAAACTGGATCGCTTGGAGAAACGGTTTCAGGAAGTCCAGGAGAAAGACCAAACATAGCATTCAGTCATCAGTGGAATGAAACTCATGCCCCTTGGAGAAGAGTATGGTGGAAACCTATTCTTGAAGTGATGCTGAAGGAACTTTGATAGGACTCAGACTTCCGGAAGGCAGATTTTGAATGCATGCTTACGTTTGACCAAAGTTACAGGTGCCACTTTGCTCCTGTGGGACATGCTGGAGAATGAGTGAAAACCTTCCTTTAATCAAGATTTTTGTTTAGGCTGGTCCATTTTAAGCACACTGGGAGTCTGGGTGGGACGTGTACCTTCAATATCTTGGTTATCACTGGGGAAACCACGGAGACAAAGCACTCATCCATTGCAGCAGGGGTGAAGTAGCACCTCTTATTACTCAACATAGGCTCACATTTTTCACATAAAGTACCACTAATGGGCTTCATTGCAAGTGCTGCCAGGTCACTTTGAGCCAGAAAAATGGTCAATGGTCACATAAAAAAGTTTCAAGGGGTTAATGCTGAGGAAGTGGTGGCCACTTGTACAGCTCTGAATGTGACTTGAAAATTATTCTAAAGGAAGGGAAAACAGTATCTAAATACCACCCTAGAAGGATGATTCTACAAGTAGGAGAAATGAACCTTTGAGGGAAAACCTCCCCTGAATGTGTTACTCACAAGATAGTCATCTTGTACTAATTCAGGTTTGACAATGTTGTCAAGTATATGGCTTTACCCTTTTCCCTCTCCCTTCAGGCCAGATAATTATTACGCTGAAAAAGAAATTAGAAGCATCCAAAGGCAATAGGAATCTCTAGAACTACTTGTCCTCCTGTCCAGTCCCCAGTAAAAAACCCCAACCAATCTGATCCATATAGGAGGTAAAGTAAAGCCACAGAGAATGAGGGAAGATTTCCTAGGCCTGGAAACGTACTAAGGAGGCTTTCTTTACGGGTTTTCAGGGACGAAGCCCATTTATCATGGTGATAGCACTGACAAAATACTATGTCAAAGTGTTCTCACCCCTTCCCCTTAAAGATACTGAAAATGACCTATAGGCGATCAGTCATAAATCTATATTTTTGAATACTGAAGTGGGAGAACAAAATCTCTTCAGAATTGGGACTTTTATTTTTGAGTTTTATTTATTTAACTTATAATAATCAAATAATTAATATATTTTCTCTTTTTATACAAATTGGACAGTATCCTTCACAGCTGGCCACATGGCTGGGTGTTGTGACTCGCATTGTCTGAAGCTGGAAAAATGCAATACCATCAAGGTGTGCTTGAATAACTCCCTCTAATGATGTTTCTAAAGCAAATGGCTGCAGAGCACATTGGGCCATAATGTCACTGCAATAATAGCGCTTCTGCTGCTTCCACCAGGGTTTGTGGCCAGTTCCAATGAAAGAACATGCCAGGGTTTGGCACTATTATTAAAGGATAGTTCAGATTAGGTATGTGATTCCTTGATACACACCCGTCAGGAAAAGCCTGTGTGCCAGTGACCCACGTGGCACCTGGCTTGAGCTGGTGCTGGCCATGGCACCTTGGCAAGCTCCAGACTCGTTAAGTGTGATGGGACAGCCATGTGCTGGTGGCTCCACTGGCTTCATTTAGAAAGCTCTGTGTCTAGCCAGTACTGATGGTCAAATTATTGACAAATTATTAACATGATTCCACCTGCATTTGGAGCTTAGAGGGAGCTCAGACTGGTGCAGACGTCTGCCCTTGCAGGGCTGCGTGCCCACTGAGATGAGGCTGGACTTGGGAGGTACAGGTCCACACTGGCCAAGGAGACCAGTCAGTGCCTACAGCTAGGCAGAAGCGAGAGGGAGAGAGCACTGGTGGGGGAAAGGTGGTGACACATGTTTCTGGGTTCTCTCCCTTTGAAGAGCATCTGGGACCAAAATAAGCAAGTCTTTTGCTGGTGAATTTTCCCTTCTGCCCCCAGGCCACACACACTACTTTGTTTTCTGGAGCCAAGGGCAGGTTTGGGGTCCTGGGTCTTGGTCAGCAACCCTTGTCATTTCACATGACTTTTATGGCCACAGGCTTGCTGACCTGACATTTCTGCAGGTCCCCAGTGCAGCAGCTGTTGGATGCCATGCGTGGAGTAGCTTTGCATAGCCCTGCTGCTGCCAGGATGGCTGTGGAGAGATGAGGTCATGCCAGCAGAATCCCATGGGATGGGGAAACCAAAGCTTAAATGGCCTCTGAGAACAGTCAGTTCCCCACCATGCACTGCAGGGTTGTAGATGGCGCAATACTGGGGTATTCAGAGGTACCTACACCTTAAAGCTCTCTGCCTCTCCCCAAGGTGAGCCTGCCTTCACCAAAGCTCCATGTGCCTAGGCTGTCTGGCTGCCTGCAGTACGATTGCATGGCATCAAGCCTGGGGGCTGGCAGAGTGTTGTTAGGTGGAGCTTGGGGCAGCGGTGACATGCAAAGTCCCCCAGCGGAGGAGGCATCTGCAGAGTGCTGTGACAGCTACCTAAAACATGGGGATAGGGGCGGGAGGAGATGCCTCTCATTTAAAAATGTGTATCAGCTATAATCTTTGCTTCATAAAGATATATTAAATAAATACTATATATTCTACAAGCCCCACAGCAGTGTGGCTTTAAATGGTGGCCGATGAAACGTATTTTTTCAAACATAGAAGAAGTTGTATTTTTTATAGCAATGCTTTGTGAGGAAGAAGACTTGGTTTTGTGTTTTTAACTTTGGTTTAAATCTTAGTTTGTTTTCCCTGATAGAAATGATTGTCTCATTCTTGTCCTAGAAGAACCACCTTGACCTCCTAAAACTGGTGCATGTGTAAAAGTATAATATAGCTTTGGGTGCCTCCCTCCCAGATCCTGGAGAAGGATTACCATTTTTGCAACACTGTCTTACTTGCAGAATAACATAGAAAGATAGACTATAGATAGATAGAGAGACTATCTTCCCAGTGAGGGATGTGGTTTTGTTGGAAGGCATATGTTGGAAGGCAATATGTTCATCCGCTCACCTGAATTAGGCAGGTAACATATCCATGGAGTTCAATCCCAGTTGAACCTGATTATGTTTATATGCAGAAAGGTCGACTCTCCACATTTTGGTTTATGGTAGTTATGGAGAGAAGAGGGCTCAGTAATGAACCCCGCTTTCCTGAAACAGCACTTTATACCCCATCTATGCAGGATGATGGTCTGCAAACTGGCAGCGTATTTGGAGAACGACTCAGACCATGAGCTACCAAAGCAGTTAAACGCTTGTGAAGTTCTGAGCTGACTTCCTGTCTCGTTGGCGTTCATGCTGAAATGCTGTGTTTGTTCAGGACATTAATTGTGTGAAAGGTTTATTGCAAGTGAAGAAGAATGGAATATGGTATGAAATGAGTTACCTCCACCAAAATAGCATGCTATTGTGAAAGATAAATTGAGCAACTTACCTTGTGATAACTGGATATTATCTTAATTAATCATAGGCAATGTCCTCTTCCCCTAGCATTGCACAGCTTCTAAAATAATGAGTTATAAATACATTGTTTTCTGCCAGCTCCAGCACTCAGCATGGTTAGCAGAGATTACAAATTAATAAGCGGCTGAAGCTCTACCTGGTGGGGGAGAGTTCACTCTCTCTGCAATTTGCATTGGCTAAACCTCAGCGCTCACCAGTATTAAAGTGGAGAATTAACGTAAAGCTGGTTAGACAGGACTCCTGTGTACTCGCTGTGCATTTTAATCTTAAAACCGTAATAATTGTGTTTCTTTTTCCTTTCCCCATGAATAATATTTCCAGCTGACGGATTTTGTTTTATTTTATTGCTTATTTAAAGCCCAGCATACTTTGTTTCCATTCCTTTTCCACCCTTGGGATAAATGATGCAGTGGGGGCATTTTCTCTCTCTTATAGACTCCTTGGACTTAGATTTTCCTACAAATGTGCAGGCAACTCATTTTGGCCAAATAGTAAGTGAATGCAGCAGTGGAAACAGCCTTCATTCCGGAGATCTCAACAAGAACAGGGGTGTGTGCGTGCATGCACATGGATGGAACAAGTCTTAGTCAAAAAAAATCCAAAATTAAGAGCCTAACGTGCAGGGGAAGCTGGACACCCCTAGAATTATGCCAAAGCTATGAAAGCTCAACAGTTACAGAAACCAGGCCAGACATGGTGTATGATATTTGGTGAAAAAAGATAATTGTCATCCTAATTTTAGTAATTAGGCAATTTAGAATATACTTGTATGTTCTTTTGCCCCACTTGTCCTCCAGCTCAGTATAATGATATATGCTTAAATCTCCTCAATCTGTATGTGATTAAGTTGACCAAGTGCTCAATTTCCATCTTTCTATATATGCAATTATGCACAATCTTTGGAAGAAATTAGTCCTTGGAGGGTTAATTTTTTTCCCAGCCATCAGTCTCTTGCAGCAGTTTCTAAATGCACCATTTTGCTTTCACGTACATTTAAACCCAGCAGCAAAAAAAAAAAAAAAAAGAGGAAAAAGAAATAAAAAAAGCGCTTGGCATTCTCTAGTGATTCAATGTGGCAAAGTTGCTTCAGGTAATCTCGATGCCTTTGTGCGAAACTTCATTGCCATGTTTGTACTGACTTGCTGAAAAACTATTTCTGCTGGAAAATACCCCCAGTGGTATCCTCTGTAAAAGTTATGGCTTCTACAACTCTATTACTGTCAAAATCTCTGCCTGAAGTGGATGTCACGATGCCTGTTTCTCTCATGC
The DNA here is from genome assembly GCF_028554395.1 of Pezoporus wallicus. NCBI lineage: Eukaryota > Metazoa > Chordata > Aves > Psittaciformes > Psittacidae > Pezoporus > Pezoporus wallicus. The sequence continues at coordinate 5,674,610 of NW_026642179.1, read as the reverse complement.
AGGAGTGGTTAGCATTGCCTGTTGTTCATATGGTTCTTATTTCTGTATCTGTTTTTTTTAATCAGTCGTGCATACCTTTAAAATAACCCAACGAAACAAGAAAACAGCCCGTGGAATAGAAATCTTTTTAAACTAAATTCACACAGCAGCAGTCGGATGTATGTCAGTGATACAAGAATTTGCAAAGTCTTTCCTTTTTTCACTGTGGGATTTATGGGTAGATTTCACATGAAGGATTTGCGCTCAAAGACTTTGCAAAACAAAATGTATGTAAATGTCTATTTTATATAAAAAGTAGAAAAGTGAGTGCTGTGTCTGGTTTTGTTCTCTTGGCTGTGGGGTCAGTGTTCCTTGGGACCAACCATGAACAAGTTCTTCTGGAGGTGGAAAGGCCAAAGTTTCCATTGCTCAAGGAATCCCAGCTATTGGTCATGGAGGAGCAACTATGCAGCCCATGTATTTGTGTCTGGCCGTATAAAAATACTGGACCAGGTGTTTTTTGGAGCCTGAGCATAAGAAAGGATGAGGGCTGGTGCTTATAAGGTCACGCTGATTGGATATGTTATACTGACACAAGATCTTCATGTCAGGCTTTATGCATCTATGGGGAATGTATCAAGTAAGTCTACAGAGTGGAAAGAGAAAAACAGAACAGAAATTAAAAAGAAATTCATTTTGTTCTACTTCCCTTCATCCTGGCAGACATTCCCACATGTTCCTGAGTGTTCCCAGGGCTTGGGTGATAAACACCTCCATTGAAAACGGACCTGAAAGAGCATCAAAAGCCCTGAACATAAGCCATAGCGTTTCCTGCCATCTTGTCTTGTGCAAACCCCTCTGTAGTATGAAGGGGAATTCCATGCTCACTTTGAAGTCAACTAATACATTGTGAAGTTCTCCCAGATCCCAACAGTGCAGGGTTTCCTAATGGAGGTTGCTGCCCAGAGCCCACCTTTCCAGGCCCTCCTTTGTACTGATGGAGAAATAAGATGTAAATCCAGGTCACAACCTGGATCCTGTCCTGTGGAGCAGCGTGCGGGTTTTGCCTTTTCACCACAACAAAGAGCACAGCATGGTGGTCTTGCCTCCCTCCACTGCCTGCAGATAGTTTGGTGGTGTTACTGTCAGAGGATAGAGGCCTTCCCACTGCCAGCTGGCCATGGGGCAGAGTGGGGATGGGCAGTAGCCTAGCAAGTGAGGACAGGCTGGGCCATAAATCCCCAAAGCTGCTCTGCTGTGGGTGACAGCAGGGCCTCGTGTGCCTGGCAGCACCACAGCACCCAGGGGGCCTCTGCAGCTCCTGGCCCAAAGAGAAAAGGCAGCTCCATTCGCAGTTGGTCTTGCAGTATGTGGATAGCAGCTCTCTCTGTAAAAAAGGTCAAACAGTTTTCATCCTTATGGCAGCTAATTAAACCCCAGGTATTGCTGCAGAGATGAAAAGCTGCTGGAGGTGTCCAACTCTCTCGGTGTCCTCTGGGAAGAGAGAGGCAAACACACCACCATACCCCACAGACATGCTCTTCCAGGGCGAGGAGAGACCACAGGGTGAAGAACTTGGATCACCTCGCCTTTGCCTGTGCCAACCCTCCTCTGCAAAAGCAGTGGAGTTTGTTTCCACTGAGGCAGCTCAGGTCTGGTGGCAATGGTGAGGGGGACATTAGATCCTGATGCTGTCCCCATGGGCAGGGGACAGCAGACTACAAACAGGAGAGCCCACGGGGCTAGAGATGACCAGCAAGACATATCTGGAGACCCTCCAGACCCACCTGAGTTGCAGCCCTGCAGCCTCACCTGCCAAAACTGATTGGCCCTCAGCTATAAAAGGGGCTCCTTAGCTACGGGGGAGGAGAGTTGTTCCTCCTGTGTGTGGCAGAACATAGCCTGGGCTGTGGTGGGAGCAGAGCTCCTCTTGCTGCTGGTGTTCCTTCTTGCTCCATGTGGTGAGTCCTGTGTGTTGGCTGTGGGGGATATGCCCTGATGTGGAGACTGCAGCAGCAAGCACTGGTGTACGGCTCTTTTAAGGTATGAAGCAAGTGAATGTAACCAGTCAGTTTTCACAGATCATAACTAGGGCTTGGTGTGCATTTCCCAGTGAATGATTTTTGGGTTGCCATTAGTGTGGTTCTGCTGGGGTTTGAAGCCTTTCTTATCCTCTCTGCTCTGCTCTGCTCACCACAGCCCTCTCCTTGACTGCTGTGGTAAGTTCCCTATGCTGGCTGTTCAGCTGCTGTGTGAAAGGAAGGAATAGCTTGGTCCCAGTGATCTTGCTCACTGGGGACCCTGGGGCACTCAGGTCAGCAAAGTATCTAGGAGGGCAATGAATGGCAGCATGTTCTCCAATCCTTCTTGCGCATTCTCCTGCAGTGGCTAATGTATTTATAGCTCACAGTCTGGCCTGCTCCTGCATCCCTGTAAAAATATATTTCCTAGGGGTGCTTTGAGGTAGGAGAGGGAAATAAACATGGAACAGGCTGCAAAGGGGGTCAAGTTGGGCACAAGGATGGTGATCATTAGAGTGATTTGCTCCTTCTAATGAAGATAGGGCTAAAAAGACCTGGCCAGCTGGGACAAGAGATGTTGTAACTTGTTAACTGCCATCATTCCTGCCCTGCTTCAGTATCATGTTGGTCCTTCTGCTATTGCTAATGGTATTTCTCTCCCCACCTATGAGAATGGTGTTTTCTCCATCATTTACCTCCCTGATAAAGTCTATTTATTTTCTACTTCACTAGTAGACTTGCTGCTATAGCAATAATCACCACAGTCTCTTGTTGGAAAAGCTAGTCAGCAGCAAGGGCTGGGGAGAGCTTGGTTCAGGTCAGTGGCTTAGAAAATTGTGCTTGATTTTGTGACTGAGCTTTCTGCAGTAGTCAAATACTTTGAGGCCAGAGAGTTCCAGGAATGTGATAAAATGCCATTAAAAAAAGGGAGAGAGGGAAGCTGGACTGAACAGGGCAGCAAGTAGTTCAGCCCCTCTATAGCCAGGAGTGCTGCGGGAGTTGTGCAGGTATCCCCACAACCTTGTGCAGTGAGTACCGTTTGTTACTGCTGAGGTCTTGGGGTGGTGGGCTGTCTGGGTAGAGGGGAAGATGTGAGCTCTTCATTGGCACTCAGATGAGGTGGTGTAGGAGATCGGTAGGCTTCATAATGCCTGTCAGCCTGGTGGGAAAGTTAAGCTAGGAGCATTGCCTTCAAGCCTATGCAGAGGACATCGGCCCCAAGCTAGGGATGTCTGGAGGGGCATTGTTGTGACAGTCAGTAACATTTTGGATCCAGACTCAGTCTCTGGTGGCTCCAGTGATTCCAAGCTCTTTTCCAGGGCATTATATTGTTTATATTTGCATGGCTGGGAATTGAATTCATCCCAGCCTTGGCTTGGGAGAGCCAGGGGACCATTCCTATTGGCATGAGGAACACATGGACAGGAGTGATTAACAAAGTGATTTTTAGCTGGTGCAGATACAGGCCAGCTGAAAGGAGTCAAGAAGAGCTGCTGTCCTCAGCAGAGGAGCCAGGAGCCTGATGCTACCCCTCTCCCACCAGCACCTAGAAGGAGAAGTAGGCCTCTGGTATGAGAAGTTGTAGTGGGTTCGTTCCCTTTGTGTCCCAACCTCCTGTGTCATCTTTGCTGTGATGATCATGTTCTGGAGCTGATACATGGGGGGTAGCGCAAGTCTCTCAGGCTTGTCAGTGTGTGTATCGCCCCCTGCTGGATGAGGACTGGCGGGGAAATCACCAGAAAACATGAATGAGATTGCTAGGAATTTATCTCAAACTGCATAGTGAAGCATCTAAAATTCAATCAGACCCAGCCATCTGTCTTTTCCCATGCTCATTGTCCACATTTCTAAGGCACAGTCAGTGCCAAAAGTGATACAAAAAAGTTCTGTTTCCTTATGATATGTTTCAAACCGAAGCCAAGACTGACTGGGAGACCAGCTTAGTTCAGACACAAGATCTTTCATGATGGCTTTACTTGCTCACGTTAAGCCCCCCAGGGCATTTAAGGGATGGAAGCTTTGAAATAAACTCTCAATAAAGTCTGGTGACATCATTATAGCTTGTTGCACTTGTTATTTAATTTTGTAGGTCCCAGTTGCATTTCATTAAGAATAATTAGCTTACTGGATGCAATCTAAATTTGCTGCTTTTATGACCGTGCATACACATCATGGAAATACCTCACAGGAGACCTCAGCTTTGTGCACATCAGCTTCTGAGCAATAAGTGCTGTTCCTGTATGTTTTCATTTGTCTCTGTATAATTGCCTTCAGCTTAGAGCTTAGGCGGAAGTCTGGATAACTCTGACACCTGGGATTTGTCCCATTGATTCCCTACCTGCCAGGAGAGCCCGAGTTGATGTATTTGAGAATGTGGGTCCATATCTCGCTGCAAAACACTCTTGTTCCTGCCTCTTCTTTAGGCCTGGAGTGTGGAGGTCATCCTGCCAACCTGAAGAACTTCGGGCATGTTCTGCAGCTGTGATTCTTCACTCTAATCATTGGTAGGAGGCAGGTGGTTAAGGGTAGCCCTGACAGGTCTGTGTTGCAGTGTGGTGTCTTCCTCCTGGGAAAGGTGGAGGAGAAGCAGGAGCATTGCTAATTCATCCTCAAGTCAATGAATGCCGCTTTTTCAGGAGCGAAACCTGGACTAAAAGTCCTTATGGTTCAGCTTCCCAGGCTGATTTCCTGTCACAAAGTGGGAGGCAATGAGCTGATGTAATGGTTAAGATGAGATCTCTGGCTGGTGTGAGCTAATGTAGCTGCAGAGGTTTTTTGAGGACTTCCTTGGTTTATGGTGCAGAAAGAGGCTGCAGAGGTGGAAAGTGAGGATGCCTCTCTGGTCCCCTGTTGCAGAGGAGAGTTGTTTTGCCTAGTGTCTTGCTTTCACATAAGCAAAAGCAGTGAGCAACGATTGTGGGATGACACTTTATGAATAACTGAGTAGGGCATGCCTCTGTTCGGAAAAGTACTACTTGTCTGCAAGTAGCATGAAATGCAGGAAGGCACAGGAGGGTGTGATGTAAGGAGAGGGTAGGCTGCTGGGATCAGGGGGATGGATCTATGGACCCCTGGCTAGCATCAAGACTTGGGGAAGCTCTTGAACCAGTAAGAAAGTGAGATGTCCATCTGGTCCCCTCTGTTTTGGGGTGCTCCAGGGTCTCATTTGTCTCATGCACCCTGACGCTGAAAGTGGCTGCCAAGGTTCAGTCATGGCTTGGAATGACTCCCATGGGTTCCAGGTAGCTGGGTGTCCTGCACGCTAATACTGTGAGGGAAAATTTGTTTTCCAGGCTGGGCTCATCTTTATTTTTTCACATTCTGGGAGGAAATGGGAGTCACATCATCTCAAAATGTACCTGACCCTTTCTTTGAAGATGTCCTTCAAGTGGGCCATTTCCATAGTGGCAGCCTGGTCTGAGAAGATGTGACTATCACCACTGCTCACTGCATGGTCAGCCTGGAGCAGCAAGCTCTGCTCAGCACCCAGGATCTCTGTGAGGTGTGAGCAGTCCTGAGGCAGGGATCAGGTTATGGAAGTCTCCATGCTACCATGGCTCTCCTAAATGTCTAAATCATTCACGGACTTTGTCCTTAAAAAGCCCTGATCACTAAGCAAGCATCCAGAGAAGCGTTTCTGAGTCAGAAGCACTGCTGCTTCCTGGTAAAAGCAGCTCTGGTAACTGTCATGTTAACTCCTAGCAGTCACGTTGGTTTCTGTACTTTTAATGCAAGACCAGCTTCATGGAATGTGCTAAAGACCTCTTAATGTGCAGGGACAATGATATAAGTGGCCCCTTTGCCAGCCCTTTTATAATCCATTATAACATAATTGCCGACCAGTCAGCTTCACATCTGTTTCTTGCTCAATTTGAGCATCATTTTTGAGGACTAATGTTGAATAATGAGAAAGTTGCTATGGTATAAAAATTTCAATGCACAAGAGTAACCTTGATAATGAGGCACGTCCTTGTTTCTCTGTTCTGTGCACAACTAGCCAGTGCTTTTAATCTCCGTGTTATGCTGCCAATGCTGTTCTGATGTTCCCATTACTGCAGCATTTGCATTGCCAGGCAATCCTGGTATCAGACATTGCTGGGAAGTATGGGAACTTTCCAGTTCCAGTAAACTGCCTCCTAGGATTAAAGTTGAGCTGTGCCATTAGTAAATCTGTTACTTTTCTAAGTCATTAGAAAATGAGAGGAAGGGTTTCCGTGAATGGGGAGGGGAAAAAAGGAGAAATCTTAATTTAGTAGAAAGCAGTGAAGCAAAGGCTCAGGTTGAAGTCCTCCATACCTTGATTCAAAATGTTTGGGGCTGTGCTTCAGGGCATGCAGCCATAATAAAGTATGTACTATCCTCCTCAAGCCAAGCTGCCCAGACTTGCCACCTCCAGAGGCTGCATGGGTTAAATAGCATGGTGGTAATTCACAGCAGTCAGACTTTCTTGCAGTCCCACGGGGGTTAGAGAAGAGATTGAGGACAGGGGGGTAAAAAAAAAACACAAACCTACTAGAAATCGGTAATAAATAGACTTCAAAGCTCTTGTCTGAGCACTGGACTCTTAAGTAAAATATTCTGGAGGCAAATGGCAGTCACTTCAGGTCTGGGTTTTGTTCTAGTTCAGTAATAGTTCAGGCAGACTTTTAACCAGCTCTCATCACAAAGACAGCTCCCTGCTGTACTGCACCCTGTGCTGTGGGAGCTGGTAACATGGAACACTGACAGCCGAAACACAGGTGAGTTGTGTGGCTCCTGTGGGCATTTCTTGCAGTGCTTGTTACCAGGTGGACCAATGAACCCAATTCAAGTGTCCTACTGAGTGTAAAACTGTCCTACCCTGTGCCCCAGAGCTGGTGGCAAAAGAGTAAACTCCTTTGCTAAAGATCTGGTTTGCTAAAGATGGGGATATAACACCCGTCTATTGGGTAACTCTTCTCTGATAGTGTAGCTATCTACTTAACTACTAAAAGAAATAGTGAATGCTGTTTTGACTCTGCTGGAGCTAATTGCTCTAAGGTTAACTGTGACATTGTAGTGTTTATAAAATATACAGAAAAAACATAATGGCCATACTTGTCTAGTCTCATAAAGCTTCTGGATGTAGGCCTCTGCTCCTTTCATAAATTCACTAATAAAATTAGAAAGGAGGATTTATGGGGTCAAAACGACTTGGCAATCAGTTCCCACTGCTTTTAAAGTTTCTCATGTGCCTTTTAGGATCCCAAACTACAGGAAACAAGGGCTGAACTTCATGTTTCAAGGCCAAAAAGCACAAGGGTTCTGTGAGACCTAAGGCAAAAGATAAACTGTCCTTTTCCCTGTACTGAGCTGGCGTCAGTGAAATCTGTTGGCACCTCCCCAGGCCTCCTGGCAACTCTGTGCTGCACAGGTATGAACAGTGGCTTAATGGATAGCAGATGAAACAAGAAACTTATGTATCCATGGCAGGGGGATTGGAAGTGGATGATCTTAAGGTCCTTTCCAACCCTAATCATTCTGTGATTCTATCCATTCAAAAATAAGTTCAGGTTTTCCATCTGAAGGTCAGGGATCCTCTGCATTGCTGCCAGTATAAAATCAGCCCAGCTGAATGTCTTGTTACTGAAGGCCAGCCCCAGTTCCCAGGGCAGAAGCACTTTGCAGGGTTGCAGACTCACTGTCAGAGTTTGCTCTGTGGCCCCAGGCCCTTCCTTTATCATGCAAGCACTGTTTTTTTTCTTCCCACCAGGAATCTCGAGCCCAGTGGTGACAGTGGGGGAGCGCCACCTCCAGCAGGCAGAGAAGCAGGAACAGAGCATCCCTGTCGTGTGTGTCATCATCTGCCCCATGCTAATTGGCTGCAGTACATAGATTGTGATGTGGCCCTGCTGCATCTGCAGCACCCAGCCTGCTATGATAAGTGGAAGCCCAAGGGGATGAGCTACCACTGCAAGAGGCTGCTTTATGCAGGCAAAGTCCTCATCTGTTCCACTGGTCCAGAAAAAACACCCTTCTTCCTTCCCTTCTCATGTTCTCTGTACAGGAGAAATGTCCCCTCAGTTATGCCTTTGTTTCTTATCTAAGTAGCACAACTGTGTTAACTTTTGTCCTAGGCTTTGATTAATTGTCCCAAAAGTTTATCACTTGGTCAGGGTCTGTGCTCTGTCTATGCCCCTGTCTATGTCATGTCCTTGAGTTCCCCTCGTACAAGCTGTACCAGCGCAATTTCCTTCAGCCCTGTTGTGCCAATGCTAACCCTCAGCTAGCTGTTGGAAAGCCATCAGCTTCCTCCTGGCCATCACCCTGAGCTATTAGCTGCAAAGGTCCTGCCCACTGAGAAGCAGGCTGGATTAAAAGCTGCTCACTCCAAGTTCTGCTTCTGGCAAAGGCAAAGCCTCTGAGGTAATTTTAGGTTGTCACTGTTGAGGAACTGGTACAAGTCTCTAAATTCCTAGGCTTTTCAGCAGCAATTTCCTGAGTTGTATAGAGCTACAATGGGTTACGGTCAACTGGCCATGACTGCCTGTGACCATCAGATGGCAGATCAGCCAACATAAAATAACCTTCTGTCACTGTCACGTCCTAACTCACCGGCTTGGATTACAGTTTGCCCATTATGGCAGGAATAACGGAAATCACACCCAAGAACTGTTCATTTCAGGGCTCAGACATCCTGACATGCAGCATGAGGAGGGCTGCCAGTTTCCTTACAGAGCAGGATGTGGAGATGTGCTGTACTCTGCAGCTAAACAGTTATGTCTCTTGGCATGAACTGGCCACTCCAGCATCTGAGCAGTATGGGCAACTCCTAAAGAAACTGCAGAGCTCCCTGATTAGTTCTTTAAAGGTCTGGCACCACCAGTGCCCTGTCAAGGCAGCGGAGGAGAACTGTGATTCATTTTTCTCCTAATATCAAGGAAAACTAATCAGTATGAGTCTGGATTGAGTTGAATCTTTTGAGTTTTTCATGTCCTGCATAACTCCTCTGATCTGACCAGCTCTGGTCTTTGGTGAGAATGATGTAAAGAGTTTCTCACAAGCAGCAGTCTTTCCCACACTATATGAGACTGATACAAAGGCAGCTCTGTCTCCTCATCTCTGCAATGCTGTTTCCCCTGTTTGTCCCCTTCCCAGATATCTTCCTGCTTATGTTAACATTCGAAGGCAGCTAATAATCTTCCTGATCTCTGTCTCTGAATTTGCCATGTATAAATTCAACTATATGTTACTAACTTCAGTTTGTATCCTTAGTTTATAAGCACTCACATGTGACTGTGGTGTTTTGTGAAGGGTAGAAAAGGAACAGTGTGACTTGAAAGGTGCCGTTTATAGCTGTAAATCAGACATGCTCCTGGAAGCATGGGATTCATACACTCCTTTGTGCACCCATACCTCTGCAGGGGATGAGGTTCAGCCCATCTGCCTTCCCCACAGGGGTGAAGACTCCCAGGCTGGGATACTGTATGGCAAGTGGCTAGGGAAAGGTGAGCCAAATGGCAGGGTCTTCTGGTCACAGTTGGAGACGGTAAAGAATAAGGGAAAGGAGTCACTTTCAGAAATAGAAATGCAAGAGAAGGTGACTCCTGTCAGATGGAAAATTCAAGTAGCTCTTTGCTCATCAGGTCTCCTCTGTTTGTCAGAGGACCAGCCCCAGTAGGGATGTGCAGATCAGCATTTTCCTTCAGCATGGGACCTTGGAGCACTTTGCAGTGCTGCTGTGAATATTCATGTGTGAGTATCAGAGCCTCTCACAAGCAGAGCTGTCCTTACAAAGTGTTACAGAAGTAGGAGTAGTTCCCTTGTTCATAAAAATGTATACTCTTTTATACTCTTTCCTCTAGATATCAGAAAACTTACCTCAAAGGAATTGGGCTTGCTTGAGATTTGGTAGATTTTAAAGGAGATGGGAATGTCTGTGGATGTTGCTTTTTAATTTTACATCCCCAGTGGTTTGGGACTCATCCACAGTAGAGGAGACAGAAGAGACTTGCCTGTGCCCCCTTCCTGCAGCAGCCCTCCCAGGAGAGAGCATGCTGTCTCTTAGCCAGGACTTCTATCTCATATTAAGCAGTTGGGAGCATCACTCAGTGATCCCAAACTGCTTCAGAATGTCACTGCAAAAAATATCACAGGTATGCAACTGGTGTGCAACCCCCAGTACCTCTTCCTGGGGTGTTGGGGTAAGGGGTGGATGCAGATCCCAGGCAATGGGGCTGTTGGTTATCATTTGGCTGGAGGGGCAAGCTGTCTTGCAGATGCTGCATGTGGCCTCGTTGCTCCCACAGTGGTGTGGCACTGGTTCTGGTTCTGCAGGCCATGGAGCTGCCCCTCATTGACAGCCAGACCTGCAGTGTGATACTGAGGCATGAAGCTGCCACTGGCATCGGGCCATGCATAACAGGGGAATGCATGCAAGGTAATGACTTATCTGCCCTGGCTCCTGCTGGGCAACAGGCTTGTCCTGTCCACCTGCAAACCTTTTCTGGGGATAAAGGGAAGCAACTGCACTGAGATGTGCTGTCAGCACTTTGCTGAGCAAGGGCTTTATAAGGTGCTTCAGGATAATGAAGGCAGAAGGAGTCTTTTGTGGGTGGGAGTATGGATGCGACCAGGAGAGTGAAGTATGATTGCCCTCTTGCCTAGACCTGCCCTGGGCATTACTAACAGCAGGACCTCTGCACGCAGGTGCCACCACCTCTACTGAAACCAGGGGGGGGTCAAGGCAGCCCTGGCATGGGCAGTGCTACCAGGAGGTTGGAAAGAAGGCAGTTCCCATCTCTCCCTTGATGTCTCCTTACACACACTCAGGGGAAAGCTGCTGACCAGGCTGACACTAGTTTCCTTGAGGTGTACTTGCATGAATATTCTTTACTCAAGCATTAGCTTGGTAAGCTCCCTGTCCTCTGCCATACCTCATGTGAACATTTTCAAAACAGTGCTGCAGCTGATGCTAGTGAAATGGCTTTCATTTTTACATTCTTCATGGAAAAAGTGGTTTGTGTAGAGGGGAGGGCAGGTTGCCAAACTGGAAGTCTGATCAGGGGAGCGAAACGACAGAGCTTAGATTGGTGCATTTTAGATTAAGAAGAATAGCTGAATGAGCAAGGATGATGCCAGCCCCCCGTGACTGGGAGAAGCAAGCAAGGTTGTGTTGGCCTGTCATGCAACACTGTTGAAGGTCAGGGCTGCTGGCACAGGAATAAATGGTACCTTTCCTCCCTAGTTTGGACAGGGCAACTCTGAGACCCACTTTTGTGTCTGAGAACTGGTGGCACCTGGACTCTGCCTTGGCAGGGCTGGTTGTGCCAGAGGGTGGGATGCCCTCAGGAGAAGCAGCACGGCTCAGGGCTCAACATGCATCTTCAGGACATCACTAGGCTCTGTTTGTAACTTCATTGTCCAGCACATGACAGCAGGTAGGCATGAGTATTGGGAGGCAGCACCATAGGGATCCAAATAGCTCTGCTATTGCTGCCTCCCTCTGCCCCACCCACAGCAGCTCTGTTTAATTTCCAGCCATTGCATCAGCAGCAATGTATACTACCTTTTAATTTGGGGTGGTGAAACCAAAGGTCTAAACAGATAATCCCCCTTCAGAAACCCTGTTTTTACAGTAGGTCTGACCCCTGCATCCCCTGAAGGAAAAGCAGGCGGCTACTCAAGCTGCCCTCTTTCTGAGTGAATGAAGCCCTTCCAGCCTGGCAAGGTGTCCCTTGAGTTCTGTGTAACCAGCCTTGCTCTAATAAAAGCCTGCTTTGAGAGCTTGCCAGCTCAAGATCTGAATGGCTGTTGTGCTCCTGAAACAGCATGCAGGATTGATCAGGGGTTATCTCCTCATCAAAAACAACTTTAAATGTGTATGAGAAGAGGGGCACTGTAGCAAGTGCCACAGTTTCAGTGGCTTATTGGAAGTGCCTTTTATAGCTAGGCACAGGTCTAGTAACTCCCTGCCAGCCACTTGTATTTTTCTGTACAGAAGATTACAGGGCTAATACAAGTTATTAAAGAGATGGTGTTATTTCTGTCATAGCCATCAAAGTTGAGGTGTTGGTATTAACTAATACCCAACCTATTATGGCTTTGCTAGGGATCATTAATGATTATGCTTTCAAAGGGGGACTGTCCACAGCTATGAAGGTGCCTCTTAATTGGGAGCACTAACTGCAAGGAGCAGAAGCCACGTGGCTACAAAGTGATTGCATTACCTTTGCAAAGGGGAGCTATCAAAATTCACACAGGCCAAATACCCATAGAAAATGAAGGGAAGGCCAACATAGAAGTGGTGTCTCATTAAGAATGAGCTTGGAGTGGCCACATCAGCTCTTAGCAGGCTGAAAGAATGAGAGCCCATTGTGTCAGTGGAACAACTCCTGAAAGTTTAGGGATTTTTAAGTAGGACTTTGGGAAAGGGATTGTGTGCTTTTATCTGAGGCTCCTCTCAGCTGCATGTCAAGAATTTTGTGTTTGAAAAAACTGCAGTGCCACAGACCATGCCCTAACTGATTGTGCCTGTACTGCAATACCCCATACAACCCTTTTCTCTCCCTAGCTGCCCTTTCCTTGCACCAGTGAAGTGCAGTTCCCAAAGCAACAGTCTCTTTGGAAAAAGTGTCCACATTTGGCTCTCCACAGGCTTTGGAGGATAACAACCCTGACAACAGATAACTATAGTTTGGCTGTAGTAGCCAAACACTGAGTTTTCCTCAGGATGCTCACCGAAGTGTTTCCCAGGGCTTGACAGCCCTGACTACCACCGGCTCAGTCACCACTCACCAGAGTCTGGATGACAGCAGCTGTATGTTCCCTGCAATGCAGATCCCCAGCTACGCTTGCTGGGCAGGATAACACTGCGGGAGCATGCAGAAAGACAAAGAAGTCCATTTGTATGAGTCATGCTCGTAAAATGGTAGCGTCTGACTAGAGGTCTGTTGAACCCTTTATCCTGTGGGCTAGCTGTATAGATGTCAGCTCACACAAAGAAGCTTCCAGCTCCTGCAGGGGGCAGTGGAATGAGATGGACTGGGCTGGTGGTGTGTCAGTCACACAGCAGAAAGCTGTTGTACAGCAGATGGCTATCGCTGCTGCAAGGAAGCATCAGTCCTCTCCTAGGGCTGAGCAAATTCACATCAGTCCTCCGCTATTGGTAACTTTCTTCCCACATGGCCTATGCTTGAGGGAAAGATGATGAAATTTACCAGGTGAAGTGATGACATCAGTTTTCAGCTTCTGGTTTGTGCTTGCAGGAAAGCAGTTGCTGAAGAATCCCAGCCTGTGGTGGGAGTGACAAAGGCTGAGCTCAGTCATGCAGACACATGCCTTCTTCTTTCCACCTGGAATATAGCAGTGCTGGAGGACAAAACCATCCTGATACACTTCATCAAATTAGATGTAAAGTACCAAGCTGGATGTGACTGGCACTATGTGCTCCTCTATTTAAATGGAAGAAAGCTAATCAGTAAATCTGGGTGCCTTAGAGGAGTGGGGTTTACTGGATATAATTTCTTTTCATTCATTGTCATGAAAAAAGCAAATCTAGCTGACTTTTTAGAAGCCTTTTGGGTTTAGCACAATGAATCTAAAGACCTAGAGACAACACCAAAATGGTGGGGCAGGTGGGACGGAGGGGCATGCTCATATTTGTGCTGGCATCTAGTGCAGTGTGATGGGTGTCTCAAAAATGTCTTTCAAGTGAACATAATTCTGTGCCCCCTATATGTCTCCAGTACATCTGTTGTACTCCTAGGGACCTTGGGTAGTAGAATAAACTGAGTGCTTGGCCTGGCTTAGCTAGTGTATGTCCAGATGAGTTTCCCATGTGTTAACATAGCCAGCAAACAGCATATATGTTGGAGACACAGCTCAAAGGCTGGCTCTTCCTTGTTTTGAAATTTGGTATATGGCACAATAAGCATGCAGATTACAGGGTAACTGTAGGAATTAGACAAAGAAATCTGGTCTGTTTTTCCTCTGTGAGGTGTGCTTAGCACCGAACCAATAATGAATAAGTATTTCCTGCAAATAGTGGCTGCCTCTGCACTCTTAGTCTAATCATGATGTAGCAGTAATAATGTTAATCCTTAGTCGTGCAATTCATCCTCTAAGAATATTTGGTTGTTCATGTGGTTGGTTTTGGTTGTTTTGGATGAAATTCCATCTCCTCTATTTCTCTGTACCACCTCTCTATATTTTAAAGGTAATGAAAGCCAAATAGTCTCTTCACTCATCATGACACAGATCTTTTTGATAGGATCTAGCCTAACAAACCACTGCAAGATTTGCCTGAATATACGTATGTTTATATCCAGCCCACCCTTACACCGTCTTCTTGTCTCCCTTAGGTAGATCCTATAGGGAAGCCTTCCAGGCAGATGAGGCCACTGTTAAGTTTGTTTCTGCTAGGAACAACTCTGGCCACAGCTTTGAGCTCACATTCACAACCAACCATAAGGACTCCAAAGCAGGTGACCTCACTAATGCTGTAGAAACTCCTTTCCTCTTCTTCCTGACCCCTTAAAATAACTATTGTTAGTGTGCCTGGGTTCCTAAAAAAAAAATCAATTTGAAGATGTGGGTTTACTAAAAATGCAGTATAATTCCATCTGTTTGAGTATTACAGGTTTGGGCTGTGAAGTGTCACAGTGTTAGTGGAAGAAGGGAAGATGGATACTGCTAATTAGCCTGGCTTGGATCCCAGGAACACGGAGTGCCACTGGCTCATTGAGGGTCCAGCAGAGTATGTCATAAAAGTAATAAAGGGAGAAACTGCACTTAAACCTCTGCACTAAGAACTGTTCAGGGGAATGATTCAATAAAATCCTGCCAGAAACATCTGTGACACACAGGACTGAATTTTAAGGTTTACAGGTCACTGATTCTTTTCAGGGCGTATTCTGTCAATTAGACATCACCTCCAAACTTGTATATGGAGGGTTGTGGCTGTTTGAAGTCTGTAGGCACCAGTCTCATCTCAGGATAGCTTTATCTTGAGATCCATCACAGATTTGAAGGTAAGAAGGCAGAGAGCATGTTGCAAACCATCTAGCCAGTCTTTCCAACAATGCAGTGTCAAAACTCCCCTTACCAAGGTGTCTGTTTCCTATGGTGCATGAGCTGTCTGATAATAGTTCCCACTCGTAGTACCAGCATCTCTCTGTTTTTAATGTCAGTTGATGCTTGTGTGCAGCACATAACCCACTAGAGCTCATCCCAGCCCATGAGTCATTTACATTCCTCAAAGCAGCAACATCTCTCCTCCTGTGCTGCCTTGGCTAAGGGGTGGAAAAAACTGTTAAGCGTAGGGAAGCTGGATGGTATGCAGACCTGTTGCTTGGGTTGCTGCTGCTCTGTTGATGTGAAAACTTGGGGTCTGGATTAAAAACAGAGCACTTTCCATGCCTGAAGAAAAGCTATTGGAAGTGCACTCCATATGAAACACTGACCCTTCAGAAGAGCAGGACATTGAGTACTGCAAAAAAGATAAAAATTGAAATGCCGTAAGGTAAAGCTTAGGCCATCTTCATCCTCTACAGACTTGTCTGTAGCCCTGCACAGGAAGGAGCAGTCAGGCCAAGATTGCTAACAGACTGTTTTGATGCAAAATATGACACACTCTCCAAGGAACGTCATACACAAAATCTTCCAAAAATCTAGCTTTTCTCTAGCTTGTGGTTAAGAAGCATGTTTCAGCCTTAATAATTCCCTTCTGCTTGCCCACTTTGCAGCTGGAGTCTGAAAACTTTTGCTGTGTAACTTAGCTCAGGCTGCATTTATAATGCAGTAATGGGTTATGGTGATGAAGAAGAAAACAATTTGAGTGAGCAGTAATTGTTTCAGACTTAAATTACAACTCTGTGGATGAAGCATGTTTTATCACCAAAATACGCTCTCTTTGGTAACATGGTACTCAGTACCAGTGGAAGGGCAATGTAAGGGCTTCTGCAATAGTCATCATTATGTGGCCAAGTGTGTCATTGGCACAGCAGATCACACATCCTGGTCCAAGGCCCTGCTTTCTCATGGAGAGCTGGCTAGTATTGCAGGGCTGGATATAGGACCAGGGTTCATGTTCTGCTGCAGAGCCAGCAGAGCACACAAATGTTGCTCCTAGGTCAGGCCTTCACTCTGGTTCTCTGTCAAAGGAGAGAGAGCAAGACCAACCTTAAGTGTCATTGAAAAAGACAAATGTTCAAAGTTAGGCAGAGTAAAAGAATGGATGTTGGTGTGTGCCTAATTTTATTGAAATGGATGTGAATTCTTTACAAATTCAACTAATTATGTTGGAATTTCATTACTGGAAAATTGCTAACCTGAGGCATTACTTTCTCACACTTTCAGAAGGAAATATTTTTTTTAATTCCTCACTTTGAGTCTGCTTCAGTTTTATCAATAGAAAAATCTTAGTGAAATAAATGTTCTTAACTTTGCCTTTTTTTCTTCCCTGACCATCTGTATTTCCAGATGTTCCTGTTAGCTGGACAAAATGAAAGCATGCTGTAACACCCCATCTTTTTTTGAAGAGCAGCTTCCAGCCACCACATTGACTTCAGCAGTGCTTGATATCTATTCTTAAGGTGAAAAGTAATCTGGCTCCCAGAAGTGAAGATATTTGAATTGAATTTTGTTTACCTCTTTACAAGTCTGTATGTCAGTCAAAAGACAGTGTTGAGGGGCTGGTGCTCTTTTCTTTACATCAAATAAGCTGGTGTAGTGGTTTAAACCCAGCCAGCCAGCTCGTTCACTCACTTCACCCCCTTCTTGCCCTCCCCCTACTCCTGGAGGGACAGAGAGGAGAATCGAAAAGAGTGCAACTCCCCTGGGTTGAGATAAGAACAGTTTAGTAACTAAGGTATAACACAGATCACTACTGCTACCACCAATAATAACAATGACAAAGGAAATAACAAGGGAAGAGAATACAACACCTCACCACCAGCCAACCGATAACTCGCCCCCCCCAGCCCAACCAAGCACCGACCGATACCTCCTCCAACCCTGCAGTCCCAGCCCTTCGGGGTAACTCCCAGTTACATCCTGGGCATGATGTGCTGTGGTATGGAATAGGGTTAGCTTGGGTCAGGTGTCCTGTCTCTGCTTCCTCCTGGCTTCCCCTCCTCCCTGGCAGAGCATGAGGCTCACAAAGTCCTTGGCCAAACCAAAACATCATTGTTACCAGCTCTGTTCCCAGGCCAGAAGTCAAAACACAGCACTGCACCGGCTACCAAGGAGGAGAAAAATGACTGCTACTGCTGAACCCAGGACAGCTGGGTAAGAGGCTTGAACTGCCATTGACAAATGATCTTTGGCCAAAAGGTGGTAATTTAGTTGCATGTTCTTACCAAATGCTGAATAAGTATTAACACTATGATTCCCTTGAAAAGAAATCTGGTTTTCATTGGAAAGGAGTATTTAAGTGGGGGAAGAAAGCTGACAGATTTGGATCTGGAATCCTTCAGAGGAGAGCTTTCAGCATCCCAGAGTGTTTTACTCGATGCTTTCCAGCACAGCTTTGCTGTTGGAAATTCAGATTATTACAGGAACACTTCTCTGGAATAAAGTGGAAGCTTCCAATCCAGCTGCAATTATAGGACTTCCAAACACTATACAAACTGAATACTCTCAATTGGAAGAAAAGTTGAGCAGCTGCTCTCTAGGTCCTCAACCTGTGCATGTAGACCATTCAAGAGAGGCTTTGCTTGCACCCCTCAGTGGCAAACATAATTCTCAAGTGTAGGTTTTGTGCAATGGAAGGTACGCGAATGTTGGAGACTACTTGTAATTCCACCATGAGAAAATTAAGATGACTTTGTGTACCTGTATCATAACTCTAATAGATTAATTCTGACTGCTAGTGTGCACTGATGTCACAGATTATCATTGCTTTGCAGACACCTCTTCTGCAAAAATCCTAGATTTAATTAGAAAGTCACCAAGTCTCTAGGGTTTTGGGCTTTTTAGATAACTAGATTAGCTAAAGCCACAGTACTTACAGAATGACATTTATCATGTTCTAAATACATATTCTTGCTCATTCCCATAGCTAATCTCTGTGGATTCCCAGCTCCCAAACCAATGATGAATTCAGGGAATGCCCTGTTAGTACATTTTGAAAATAATGGGGAGAACAGCTTCAGAGGGTTTAGAGTCTGGCTTACTTTTGGTCATTCAGGTTAGTAGAGAGATGCTTCTTTCTAACAATGTCCGCATCATCTGCAGCTATTTTTAGATACCTGAGCTTATTTTTAAGGCTAATCCTGCATTTTTGTCAAGGTAACTTTAAAACACAATAGCTACCAGTGGCAGGGTGCCCTACCCTGAATAGTGGAGATGAATCAAGGGGTTTTTTTATCTCACTGTGAAATGAGATGACTAACTCCTCTTACCTGAAACAAGCAGCCTTATTAATTCTGTCAGTCTGACGTTCCCCTTGAAAATCTCATTATAGAGGAGAGTCTTGTTCCTGGGAGCTAGTTTGCTATTGCTGCTTCTACTTTCATGAATGTGTGCCAGCTGCTGCTTGAAGGGATAACTTTTCCCTTCCAGGGTGGGGAATTTTTGAGGGACAAGCCAGGGCTATTGACCCAAGTCAGAGCTATCTCTTATTTCCTCTTCTGCAGAGAGGGCAGGAAAAGAAGATTCAGGATTAACTACTGCAACTGATGTTGTCTCTGAAGGGTGTCCCTTTACATTAAAAAAAAATGAATTCTGCTTAGTTGATATGGTCTGAGGAGCTTTTCTCTAACATATGAAAGGATCATGCAGTGAGACAGATGCTTTTTGACCTCAGGTCTTCTTTTCTGCACTCTCGGATGGATGAAAAGTGATAGGCAGGTGCCTCATTTCTCATTTTCCATACACGTGGTACATCCTCTCCATCTGGTTGGATGCACTTCCAACTGAGAGTAGGGACACAGGGTCGAGGATGGGAGTGCTTTCAGTGCCTGAGCCTTGTTTGCTGTGCTCACCTACTTGGGATTCAAGCTCTCATGTATGTTTTTCTTTCCCCCTCACTTGCAGACAGAGCAGACAAATTTGGTCTCTCCTGTGTCTTTGGCCTTGCAGTATCCACTATGTGAGGTTACCTAAGAAAACAAGAAACCTGATTGTGAAAGTATGCCTAGTTTTCTTTCACTCTTGCAGACACCTGTGACCTTCTCCCAGTTACTCCCCAGTGTCTGTTCAAGCATGTTAGTGGGGCTGAGGAGGCCTGCCCTCACTCTTGGCCATGGCAGGCTGTCCTGAAGCTCTTTGGAGACTACCAGTGTGACGGGGCTGTCATAAGCCCTGGGTGGTTGCTGACAGCCACCTGCTGTGTGCAGCTGTGAATGCGACCATCATGTCCCTGTGCTGTGCATTCCTTCTGCTCCTCCAGCCAGGGGCACAAACCTCTGAAAAGCTACAAATTGTATTCACACCTTCTTGTCCTCTACGAAACCTTCCTTCCTCCCCTCCTCCATGATCACTGATTTTAGCAGTGGCAACAATTTGGTCTTGCTTGTAGGGGATCCATTAAAGTTAATTGGATGATCTGCTATCAGAGCTGTAGCAAAGACAGAACTGATGCAACACACTTGTCATGGTGAGAAGTTCTTGCTCAGCAGCCCTGGGAATAAGTAACTAATTAGAAAAGAGCCAGAAGCCTGCTGAATAAGGAAGCTGTATGGCTGATTAAGTAGCTCCAATATGTTTGCTTTCATATATGGATCAAATAAACCCTTGCACTGGACTGTGACAACTGGAAACCATGACAGAGGCTAAAGAGAGTCAACAGAATGGGTAAAACCCAAGCAATACCACTGCAAATACTGACTTTGGTGTATTTGCCCCTACAATATTTCTCCAAACAGACCTATATGCACAGATGAGTGTGTTGACAGCAAGGTAAAATAACTGATATGTAGCACAAATTGAGGAATGAGAAAGGAAATCTGGTAATTCTGGTCTTATTCCACTAACTTGCAGTTTTTATAGAAGTATGCTTTATATCTGATTCTTATTACTAGCAGTAAAAAGTCTTAAAATCTAACAGAGATGACTGACTGTCCTCGACATCTTACTGTCTTGGTGCTGTGCAATATACTCGTCTATAAAAAACTTGCTGATTCTTTCTTCCTAATGGGGAAGAGGAAGATATGTATGTGGAAAAGAAGCACAATTGAGTCATACTAGTGTTCTGCAAAACCTTAGTGCCTTGTGGTTGCACAGTGAGGCAGTCAGCCTTCGCTCTAGGCTCGGGAGGTCTATATAACCTGTCCCAGCAATCTTCTCAACTGAAAAATGGAGAATTGGAGGATTTGTCTTCAATGTCCTTGTATCTTGTTTGTTTCTTTCGATGACCTACATTGAGCTTGGTCATTGATTGTGTGATTTTTGCCCTCTTCCATTACAAGTATGCTTTCAGGATGCTCTTAAAGGGCAGCTTGTTTGTTTTCTGCCCTGGCCACAGATGAGACCAGTGAAGACAATCATGGTGCATCCCTGATTTCACATGCTATGACTCTGATATTGTCCTGATGCAGCTAGACGTCCCTCTGGAGTACAACACTGCTGTGGGGCCAGTGTTTCTGCCCAATGCCACAAAGATGTTATCCTCCTCTTCCCCTTGCACTGTGTCTGGGAGGGGCATCACTGAAGAAGGTGAGTCTTTTGATTTTGCACAGTTGCCCAATAGGAGCAGAATTTACATTTCCATCTTGTGTTTTATTCTTCTGCCCCAAACAAACTTTAACTTTTATTTCCCAGGGTGATAGAGCTGAGCTAGACAGTTGTAGCAGACATGAGTGCCAGTACTTGAGAATGAAATCTGTGAGAGAAGTTACTATTTCAGTTACCCTAGAGGGATCACAGGCAGGATGCTTCGTGCTGGCTTTGTTTCTGTGGGAGGCCAGGACTCCAGCCAGGTGAGGTAAAACTGAAGGTGAGAGCTCTTGAAAGTGTCTCTATATCTACAGATGTCTACAGATCATCCAGGGAAAGGGACTGGAGAGGACAGCGGGAAGAACAGCGGGTAGCAAGTGACAGTTAAAAGCTCCAACAACCTGCTGTCACTGGAGCAGACAGTACTTACGGGAGCAATAGACACAGTTGATCTGTAAGGGAGATATATGCGTTGCGCACTGTTGCTTGGAAGTGGGCCCCCCAGCATTCAGTAATCTTTCTCTGGATGGTAATTTTCATGAGACGTGTGGAAGATGAGATGTTGTTCCCCTGCACTTTCAGAGCCCCATCTCTTATCATAGTAAAACACTTCCCATTGTCATTTGCTTGGGGTTCTTTTTCATGGCACTCGTTTGTCAAGACAAACTATGATGACTTTTGTTGGTTATTACAAAGCCCTTGTGTTCAGAGCACTGTCCAAGAACTAACTGATCTCCCTGAAATCATGAGCAAGCAGGTAAGAACAGCTGAGTAAATAAAAAGCAAAGTAATTCTGACTGAGGCACTGTCAAGCTAAAATGCCAGTTCTGGTCAATACTGCAATCTTATGGTGGAATAGTAAATCATGTGTAACACTAAAGAGCACCGTTCAGTCATATTTTGTCTGTAGCCTGTACTCAGTCTTTGTTCCATGCTGAGAAGCAAGCCTTTAAATCAGTCTTTTCATTGCAGGCGAGGGCTGGGTTGTGCCAGCAGCTTCGTGCCTTGTTCTGCAAGAGGCTTTTTCATGGGCAAACTCTGATCTGTGATAGCTTTCTTCTAGCTGCATCAGTGTGGAAGCCAAACAAGACAACTGCAAGTCCTCTCTCTTTTGGTTCCAGTATCCCTTTGGTTTGCAACAAGGAAAATGTCCTTTTAGTCCTTACAGTATTGTCAGCTGGGGTGTTGGCTATGCCAGCTCAAAGAAACCAGGGACCTGTTCAAGGGTAGGGATTCTCCTGGGCTGAAAAAGACTGTCAATGAAAAGTGTGATTTCTTTGTCGAAGTGAGATGGGTCCTTTATAAAATATTGCAAGTGTATTGAGGCTTTCTCTGGTAGACTTTTTGAAGCAACTTAAGAGGAAAAAAAAAAAAAACCCAACAGAAAAACTTCCAGGTGATTTCCTGCAGGAAGTCTCCACTTCCTCCTCTTCCTCATGCCTTTCCCCTAAACAAAGCTTATTGGACATTAGAACAAGAGTTTCAAAAGTATTAAGGCTTGTATTTAACACTTCTGGCTCTTGAATATAATCTTTGGGCAGATACTTTTCTCAGTAAAAGGCAGCTGCTTGCAAAAATGCCTACCAGCCCCACATTTTGATGGACAGAATAGTTTGGGACAATGCTATAAATGGAACTTATGTGTGTATCTGGGTATAATTAGCACCACATTCAGCAGTCTGCAGGATAAATTTTGCTAGAAAAAGAGTAGCATATGTTACTGAATAAGGACTGATTGCATGAAAGTGATGGTGTCCTACAAAAAGAAGAGGCCCTCATTCTCAAAGGAGGAGGGCTGTCATGCAGAGAAATGAGGGGAGCAAACCTGTTTGAGGTGTTCCATGTGAAACCAGCATTGGCATACTGCTTCCCTGCACCAGTTCTCTCTATTCTTTCCCAGAAGTTTCTTTACTGCTTGAGGCTCTTCAGGCCAAGGTGAATTTGGCTTTATAGTTTCACTGGCAAATGGAGAAATCTACCACTGAGAGATTTCAAAGAGCCACTAGATAGCTTCTAGTCTTTTTTCCATGTTAAACAAACTGATTTGTCATTCTAGAGATATATTTCTCTTTGGCTCAAAGTAGTTGAATTGGGAAATTGCTGATGCAAAGTCTTTGTCTTCCAGAGTTTTATCTGTCCTTCCCTGCACATACACATGCACAGCCAAGTATGTATTTCTATATTTAGTGGATAGCTGCAATTATCCTCAGCATTTCTTAAAAAAGGTAAAACCTAATCCTGGACAGAGGGTTTGTGTTTCTGCCCATCCTATATTTTATTCTATCGCTGCCAGAAGAAAATGGAGGATTTCTGCTAATAGGAATATATATATATATATTTCCTGCATCCCAGATAACTTGTACTGCAGTTATGAGCAGGAAATTAAAGGATATAGTAAAGAAAAGAGCAAGCTGTGGATAATGCTCCACTCTTAGGTCAGTCAGGCACTTGGACTCTCCTCCTCTGCTGCAGCTGCCAGTCCTTCTCCCTTGTGGCACCATTTGGAACTAGATGATCTGGAAGGTCCCTTCCAACCAAAACCATTCTGTGATTCATAGTCCCACCCTGACCTAACAGAAATGTTAGTACAGGTGCTGACTAAAGGAGAATTTCTTCTAAACTAAAACCAGTTAACAAAGCAAGTCATCACTTATATGGCAGCCAGACCATCCCAGATAAGCTGGGATCTGACACAACTGGCTACTGACCACTGACTCTGAAGACTGTAATGGCTTTCATGGTCAGGCAGTTTATGAAGGGAATTGCTCAGCTCCATAGCTGTAAACCTTTCTCAGAGTTGGAGGCTGCAGCATTGCATTCAGCTTTTACATACGCCTTCATACAAAAGACTCAAAACCCTGAGGGCTTCTTGAGCCAGATATTGACCATTGGCTCCTTTATCTGACCTTCGTATGATTGCCTTTCTATTGCAGGAAGTGCTTGGCCATGCTGACTGTTCCTGTTCCTGAGCTTTGTATTAAACTGTCTGTGCACACAATGTGCCTCTCTTGAGATGCTGAACAGAGCATGCCGTAGGGAAGTGGCAGTGCACCAGAGACCTCAGCAAAGGAGCAGCCAGTGAAGCCGCCCACAGAGCTAATGTGGGAGGCATGCACACAGGGTTGCTGCAGATCTGTGTGGGGCTGTTGTGTGCCAGAGGCTGCAGCACTTGCAAAAGGTGGTGGAGCTGGTTCGGTTGGGGAGCAGCTCCAGGTAGTGCCCAATAACAAGTTTGAGACTCCTAACATCTTGGTGCAAGGGGGCACTGCTCTCTGTATTTTGTCCCTAGAAGTGTGTGTGAGAGAGGGAGAGGGAAGGGAGGAAGGCCAGCGAGCAGAGACAAGGGAAGGAAGGCCCTTTTGATGCTAGAAGCCATGGGTCACATAGATGAGCAGGGGTCCATTAACAGTGGTGCTGCAGGTTTCCTGTACACTTGGGTATGCTGCTTGATCAGCTCTATCTCTCTTTTTTCATCCTTGGAATGAGGTATTGTTTTTTTAATTTCCATGTTTTGGACTGAGTTGCTCAGAGCTGAGAGAATTATTTAATCTCTTATGCGTGTAGTTTGCATGAACAGAGCTGTGGTCTTGGGTGAGACACTCTTGTCAGCTTCCTGCTGCTTTTAAAGCACAAACAACATTCCTATCCTACTGATACGCCTCCTCCTGCCTATTAAGCACATACATGTTTCTCCACATCCAATACTGTGACAGTGTTGAAGGAAGAATGATGAAAAGGCTGCAGTACCCCCAGGTTACCGGATGACTCTGGCAACAAACTGAAGAATGCTGCTGCTCACAGCTTTAAAGAAGAGGGAGTGTGCTACTGGCTCTGCTTGCAGATTTGTGCTGTAACCCTGCTGCTGGCTTGTGCTTTCCTTCTCTTCCCACTGGCACCCTTGCTGGTGCTCCACCACATCACACTACTGAGATAAAGATAGGTGGCCCAAAGTGATAAGCAATAGGAGGTGGGGATGATTTGGTTTCAGGAAAATGTAGCATAGCCAACAACTGTGTGGGGCATCATTAGCACAGCAGCTTCAGGGATGGTTAGCAGGAGCTGGAAATGCTCACAAGGCTCTTGCCTGCACTTGAGAAGGCTTGTCTCAGCTGAGCCACTGATGGCTGCATGAGCTCAAAGTCATGGCAAGCACATGGTGCTGTAATGACCTGAACTGGGTGTCACCCTGAATGCAAAAGAGATTTTGACAAGCTCTTGTGGCTCAGCCTGCTGGGCTTTCCACCCTTTCAGACCACAGTACCACTGTTCACTACTGACTTCCGATGCAAGCACAGGGCCTGTGTCCTCCAATGGTGCTGAGCACATGCAGGAGCCCTTGTGCAGAGTTGTGTGATTAACTCATTGTTTTCCAACCTAGGCTGTGGTAGAAGAGGTTTGGGTTTCTCAAGGCCAGCTCTTCTGGAGGAAGGGTATACTCCCTATAGCTCAGCTTGGCCAAGCTCTCTCCCACTGTGGATTAAGCCAAGTCATGCTTCCCTGTGTGTGCCTTCTAGAATCACTGCTGTGCAGTGCTGTTCATACTGCAGTGCCTTTCTTGGGAGGCAAATGCTTCTCAACTCCCTTCTGGATGTGAAAGGGGGGAGATGACCCTTCTCACTCGGCAGAAGGGCTCAGCTCTTCCCCCTCTGCCCTCTCAGCATCCTGTGCAGGTACGCAGAGACACAGTGTGGTGTCAGCATCCATGGTGAGCAGAAAGCTCATAAATGATGGTGTGGGAGGAAGCACACTTAAATGGAATTTAAGCTGCTCTACAAGAGGGTATGACTTTAGAAACTGCTGCCTTGGGAGGCAAACAACCCTATTATGCTTGGTACTAAAGGGACATACAGTTCTCATTAGTGTTCTTGTTTTCTCTCCTCCTGCTCTATTATAACCTCTTAGATGCTTCCAAATATTCCCTGTCGATTTGGTCGCTTATTTAACAAGTGTTGAATCTGACTGCATTGTGTATGCGTGCAGCTATAAGCTAAGGCTGCTCTTCTCCTATGTTTTTGGAGAACCAGAGAGCGCATAAACAAAACCATAATATTTCATCATTCTTGTCAAGGCTGGTCACAAGGCTAGTTAAAAAGAATAACAATTTTCTTCCTCAGTAGTGAGTATTTGAGGATGGTGGGCCTGTTAGCCCAGGTACTTGACCAACCTGGTATCTGTTTATGTGTTTTGTAGGCATTCTTTCAAACAGCCCAGAGCAAATCTGCAAGCAAGTCTGCTTTCCTCTAAGGCTTGGCAGCTCACTCCTTTATGCTACCTGGGTCTCCAAGGCTAAGGCAACAGGACTGCCTTGTGACCAGGTACACTTTGAAAACTCCTGCAGGCTTGTACCAACTGGCATGCTGGACCCTAACAAATGATCCAACTGATGGGGATGTGTTTTAAATGCACAGTTACATATACACATATCTGCCCTATGTAGGAATAAGATTCCTACCATATCCATTTGTTTTGGCTTTTACAGTGGCTGCAGCAGCTGTATTCTTGCCAATGATATCAGGATATTCAGATTTTAAAAAAAACCCAAGTAATACTGGGCTGGGAGAAGGGGGAACAGGTTTAGGGAAAAAAGGTAATCTAAATATTGGAAAACCATTTCCCACTAACTTTATTGACCTGCTAGACTATCTTCAATCATGGGCAGAACTGGCAGGTTTTGTAGAAAGCTCTTACTGTCTTTTCTTAATGCTTTTATCACTGAAGTGCACATTTATCCACAGAATGTGTGTCAGAAGTGGAGTTAGAAGAGCCTCAGGGGTTTATCTCTGCTCCTTCCTCATCAGGATATGTGGGAAGCACAGAGTACTCCTGGATACTCTGACTGTCTCTGAAGGGCATGGCAAAGATCATAGTAAAGCATCCGTCAATAACATTATCACTGAACTGCCAAGAGGAGTTTCTTGGGATTTATGAAGAGAGACAGAGAGGAACGAAAGTGCCAAGTAACAACAAACAATCCAGCTGAGGACACTCAGTCCTAGAAATTTCCCACTTTACTTGGGTCAGTTTTGAAAGGGTTTCCAGCCCCAGCTGCATGGCTCCAATGTGTAGCAGCCTTAAATTGAGCTTCAGAGACCAGGCTGTAAACTTGGCCAAAGACATTAATCCCTGAGTCAGTTTGATTCATTGACACAGCAGCAGAACAGGCCTCTTGGTACGCTGGAGAGTGGTAAAAGAGACTATATGGAAATAAGGTATGATATTTGGGCAAACCCTTATGGACACTTGTCTATATAAGTGACTTCTGACTTCCTTTATTGGCAGCTTCTTTTTGAAGTCAAGCTGTCTGTCTTTGTACTTCTCATGAAGTGAGATGCAATGATGGTACCTATTATCTGTTCCTTTCAAGTGGAATGAATGGCACTGAAGTATTAGCATCTGGGAAACTGTGTGGGTGACTCTTGATACCAGAAAATGTATTATCTTCTATGCAGAAGGATATAATCTTCCTCATCTTGACCTTGATGAGGTGCAGTCCAGTTAGTGAGACACTACTCTAGATGAGCACAACCCACAGAATTAAAAGAAAGCTAAATTAAAAAGAAAGTGAGAGCTTTCATATTGTTTACTGGAAAGTTTCTAGAGGCCTCTATGTCTGCATGTGTACTTTACACTGTGTATTTAAGTAAAATCTAGCTGGAAGTGCAGTGTGGCACGAGTAGAAGCACATCAAGTTAATCCCATTCCAAAATGCATAGAGGAAATGCTTTTCATTTCCTGTTTTAAAAGTCCTGTACACAGAGTAGGGGAAAAGGAGCAAGGGAAAAAGTGGATAGGTTGAGATGCAGGGTAGTAACATCTGCATCCAGTTAAAATAGTAAGTCAAATGCCAACTTTCTTGTCTGTTATACAAATGCTGTAGTATATAAACATTTTTAGACAGAGAGAAAATCAGTTTCTACCTTTGCTATATTGAAGTCTTGGGACAGAAGGGAGAACACCCATGCCTTTATGTTCACAAGTGATGGGCTTTAATTTACCTGCTATCACTGAAATATTGGAGGGTCACTGGAGCAGATTTGTAGCCATGAAAAGTACAAAACAAGGTGTCAAAGTGAAGAGCTAATGAATAAAATATGCTTTACTGTACAAACCTGAGAAATCAATCTAGTTAATACTGGAGGGATGGGGGATTAATTTACTTCTTCTCCCTACTGCACACAAACTAGCATGACGCTTATTCAGGGGTTAGTCTGGTGCTCTACTGGGAGAGACTGAACAGGCTGGAAAAGATAATGGAGAAGTGCAGTAGCTTCATAGACCACTATGAATGGCACAGAAAGGTGCCTAAGGAATGATTAGTCACTAATTTTTGCAAGGTAAGGAGTAAGGACATCAATCAAAGGGAGGTATCAGACAGCAACTTGAAAGCAAAAGGAACTTGTTGGCATAAAATGTAAATGGGGAGGGGGGGAAGTAAGGGGAAAAGAGTAGGGGAAAAATTTATGAAGACTAGATCTTGCAGAGGTTTCATTGAGTGTGCTGAAGGATCTCTGACCTGTAAAGATGTTCCCTCTCCCAACATCCTCTCCCAGCTCATCAGTGTGTTTGGGGTATTTTTTTTTCCCTTCTTCTCCCTCATCCCCCTTTATTTTGTTTCTGTATAGGTTTAATTTTTTGTGATTACAGATGTTATAAACTGATTATATAGAAGCGTTTCTCCTGGATAGATATCCACAATGGTATCCTGGTAGAGAAAAGTGTGGTAGAGAAATCCACCCTCAGCCTCTGGGAGTCCAGTAGGTGAATTCCAGTATGTGTGTGTTCTCCAAATATTTTCAAAATGAAGTGATGCCTCTGGAGAAAGTTTTTGGATAACAGCTATTCTGTGCAAACCCTTATCCTCTTACATCACACCAGTAGTGATGGCTAATGCCCTAGAGATGAGGCCCTATTTAACTTCTGTCTGGGTGTAGATGGGGAGTGCAATATGATCATCACAGCTCTTACACAAGGGTCATAAGCTGCTTTTTCCTGACTTGAACAAGAACACCCTTTTGTTGCCAAATACAGTAGTAATGCTTCCAGAAAAAGACCTTTAGGGTAATGGGGCACTCTAGGAATACTCTTTTCATTAAGAAAAAGTAAAAACTACCCACCAAATCTGAAGTTTAGCATGTCAATGAACTCTGAGTTGGGAGTGAAAGCATAGGAAAGGAGAAAGAGGATGGGCTAAGGAGCTTTTAGAGTACTCCACAGCTTTTCCTCCAAGATCTTATTTATAAAAGCATACCAAAAAAAAATCTGAAAGTGTGTGTATTACAGCTAAGAATAACAGTTTAACTATCATAACTATTTACATGCAGGACAGAGGAAAATACAATCAGAAATGGGGCCATCAGTCAAACCTTCCCCTGAGTACGAGTCTAATAGATAGCTCCCTGGAGCATCCTCCAACATACAGACTCACTGCTAGGTAATAGCATTTGTTATGGCTGGCAGTTTTTCAAGGTTGGGTATATTAAACTAGATTCCTATGTCTATTTATATGCCAACATATTGAAACAGACTAGTTTGGATTTTTTTTTTTAACTTCACTCTGTCTCTAGAGCCAGTGAACAGCAGAAGTCAGTGGGTGACTGTCACTAAAGCAAATTACTGTTACTGAGGAACTTAAAACATAGGCTTTGGGTTTAGTAACAGCATGAGCTAGAGAACTTTAGGATCATGGCATGACAGGGGGGAAAGAGGCTGGAAATTCAGAGAGCCAGAAAGTAACCTGAAAACAATCTAGTGCACTTAACAATTGAAAGTACCTACGAGTGGAGACAGCAAAGATTCACTGTCCCATTCCATTTTCAATTTAAGTCCAACAATGAACCCTTAAATAGTCTAGTAATATTTCAGGGCAGATAAAGCAAACAAGATGTGTGGCTTCGTGGATAAAATTGGGGCAGCTGGCACTGTGCAATGAACTGAGCAAATCCTCGCTGGCCAGAAGTAGGGCACTTCTTGCAGGACAGGGACTGGAAGTGCTGCCTGCTGCCTTGTCATGCCATGTTACCAGCAATGAACATCTGTTAAATGTGAATGGCTCCTCTCTATTCTGCTTTTCTGCAGAGTAACTTGTATGACTTTTGCCTACATTTCTCAAATGGTGTTTTTACAGTGGCGGTATTACGCTTGAATGTGCTTCTAGCTGTGCTATGTGGTACCATTCAATCTTATGTGGTTCTTCAGAGACCGTCTTCATCTGTGGTGAAGATGGTGCTCTGCTCCATTGGCCCTGTTGCTTTCAGCACTGAATACTTGATGCTCAGGGTCCAAGGTACAGTCGAGCTGTACAGCTCCTTCTCTCTAAAGATGAATTGACCTGTTTGAAGCTTCAGGTCAAATTTTGCTTGTTTTGAAGATGCTTTTATAGGCTTCCTGGAGACTTTTCACACCTTCTCCAAATGTATGAAATAATAGGGCTCTCCAAAGCTCTAGCCTGCATAAAACTGACTGATACGCAAAATGCTGAAGTCCGAAGCAAGGTTTGTAGCATTATGACATTCAAGGTCTGGCTTGGTAGAGAAGGAATGTAGTAACTTTTCAAATTGGTTTGTTCTCTAACTGAACACGTTTTTCCAGATGAACTTTAAAAATGAGTATGTCAAGATTCTGCTCTTCAGATTGGCTCTCACCCATGATCCATGCTTTTCTGTAGGGGTGACATGTCATATAGGAATTGCCCCTTATGTCCCTGGTGAAAGTCCATTTAAAAACTAGTATTAAGCTGAATGTAATGCTTTCTTATTCTTTCCAGTACAAAAACCTGGCAGTGTCTCAAAATATCCCAAGGAGATGAGGTCAGAGATGTCACGATGCACAGATGTAATTCTTACAGATTGGGAAGGAATGATCCAGTCACTGGGACACCCCATGAGATACACAAATGCCACCAAGTGAGCACCAGAGTTCTTCTGGCTTTTGTAACTCCCACATGAAAATCTGCAAATATCTGTGATGTGGTTTTTAATGATTCCACAGGTACTTCAGTGCATGTTAGAAAGCTGGGAAAGTTCCTCAAAGAGCGTCAGGAAAGGTGGGGGGTACCAGTACCTTCTTTCCAGTATACAGCAGACAAATCCGACAACTCTGGTCAAAGCTCTCATCATAAAGCATGTCAGAGGCTTGAACCTGGCATAACTGAGGGGTTAACAATGGCAGTGCTAAACTATGTCACGAAAAATCTTTTGGCACTTTCATCTGTTTCCTTTTCTTTCTCCCTTATCATGCTTAGTTAGGGTAAGAGAAAACTTTCCATTCACATGGCAGTAGCATAGACTACTAAACTGTTTGAAAGCTTAACTTCAGAAATAATGAATAATATGACCAAAATAGATTTGGACCAGTATCCCACCTTTGATTTTTTTTCTTTTCTATTCTCTTTTTAATGGGTATTACAACCCCTTCTGCCTTTGCTCACATTTTGATAGCTATCCCTAGGAAACAAGAGCCAATTGTAAGATATGCTGGCATTCTGACTTTGTTCTTTGCTTTGTGCTACAGCTGCTACTGAAGAATTATAGCCCCATTAAAATCCATTATTCAGCTTGAAGTCCTCAGCTTCTGGACTGAAAGAAGCTTGTCTAATTGTCATGTCCAACTGGTGGTAAATGAAGGATTGGACTAACCAAAGAGTTAATAGGTGAAAGAAAGCTCACCTTGATGCTGGGGTGAGAGAAACAGGAGCTGAACTAAGTTTCTTTTGCAGACAGACAAGTGAGTTTTACATGGCACGCTTCCATGCTCCAGGAAGGATTTCTGATAATGCTTGGAGAAATACTTTTGTAATCAAGTGCGTTGGATACAAGGTCCAAATCATGGCATGGCTGTGCCCCAGGAGCAGTGTGAGTCTGTCTAGGTTGCTCTTTCCCCGACTTGAACTTGCAGCATGACAGCTTGCTGCGTGTGTCCAAAGCTGTGTGCCAAAGACAAGGCAGCACGTCAAAGTGATGGGGCCAAGGAATGAGAAGCTTTTCCTACTGCCCCGCTAAGTGAGGGGAGGTACCTACCCACCCTTGCTAATGAGCTATTGGCTTGATTATGTAGGATACTGCTGGGGAAGTGGAGCTGTGTAAGTATCTTCTGTACATGGAAGAGAAAGCATAGACTGGAAACAAACTGTTAAAGCACTTACGGTGCTTATGAGGTTCTTCAGTGCCAGGTCTCAGTCATGCGAGACTCTCAAAGTGACCTATTCCCTGGAGAATATGGATGTCCTGCAGTCTGGTGAACACTGCAGAGTTGCACAAAGGAGCCTGAGGTGGGGGCTGCCTGTTAGAGCAGGGATTTCTTCTGACCAGCATAGTCCAGGCAGTGTGCACTTGTCACTAGTGATCTGTAGTGGTTATAATGGGTGTCTGTACTTGTATGCTTGAAGAAGGCCCCCATTCCCATTACAAGTGTAGCAATCTATATGGTATAGTTATCTGCTGGCCATGTTTGTACTCCAGTGCATGAATTCAAAGCTGAATGACGCCAGAATTTCGTTTTAAGAGGCTTTTAGATACGGAAATATTTTTCTGACGCTTTGAAAAACTATGCCTTACAGACCTCAAGAGAAAAGGGGGAAGTGGAAAGCTTACGTCCCATTCTGGTTTATTTTGCAGGCAACTTCTGTGGTGAAGCTTCCTTCTGCCCCATAAAAATCTCGAGGTTCAGTGGTGACAGTGAAGCAGAGCTGAGGCAGCCATGAAAGGCTTTCTCTTGACTTACTCCACTCAGAAAACATAATCTGGTAAGTCTATTATGATTTTGGGGTGGGGCTGGAGAAGTAGAGCCTAAAGTATGGCTGTTGCATTGAAAAAAAAAAACAGAAAATCTATCTTTAGAAAAACAGCTGTTATGATGAAGGGATCTATTAGTGATCTTGAGTGCTGATGATTAAATGCATAGGTAGTGAACTAATTACTATTGTCATTCCCAATTATATATGTGGGAATATATATATATTTTATATATATATGTGAAAAAGAGATACTAACTTAGCTGCTGATCTCTACATGCTCCTGTCCATTCAGCTCTACAAAACCATGTTTTATTAATGGTTATTAGTTCTAAAATCTCTCTTCTGCTTGTTTACCTAGTAGGCAATGCTTCTATTGGGTACTGCTGCTATTTTGCTCTGTTTGAAATCGTTTGAGCAGATGCTGCCATGAGTACCAAAGCTGCCATGTGTCATATGAACATGAAGATCTTTGGGTAAAGAAATGCTCACTGGAATGGCTTCATGCCTTCCTAGTTCTCTTACTGCCTCCCCCCTGCCTTGTCCCATGTATGTATACAGGAGAACTGCTTATTGAAGTAATCTCACTGAAGTATGAGAAGCACTTGTGTAGCGCATGAGAACAATTTGGCCACTGCACTAGTTTCCTCTCTTCATCCTGGGTTGGGAAGGATACTGCACAGGCCACTAGAGATGTACCTCTTGAAAGACCTCAGAGAAATCCACTAATATCTTTGAGTATCAAATGGTTTGGATAAAAATGCCTGTCCCTGATAGTAAGTATAGGGGCTGTGTCTCAGACTACTTGGCAATGACTGCAGCTGCAGTATTTTTTAATTTCCCTAACCAACAAGCTTATTTGGCCAGAAGAATCTTTTAGCATGTGCTCCAGCAGCAGCTTCCCAACCCTGCATTTCAAAACTGATGAATCTGTAGGATGCAGAGGCTTCAAAATCCTTCTAGGAGAGCTGAACCAGCAGCCCACACAAAGTGAGCTGGAAGGCAGCAGCCAATGAAAGTAAGGCTCTGGGTCTTTCCCTGCCTGTGCCACAAAGCAATCCTGTTGTTAAAATAGTATTGAAGGTAACAGGCAGGGCCACTTGTATGTTCATTTGCTGAATGTGCTTCCCTTAAAGCTATTGTCTGAAATCACTTCAAGATATTCTCCCATGCTCTGATGTATCCAGAGCTGCTCTAAAAGTTAACTCGGTGCTCTCTCCAAGCACTTCATGCTGGTGGCAGTCCCCGTATCTCTGCAGTTCGCACTGTCATAGAGTTGCATACAGAAACATCCCTGAGGAATGACTGTTTATTAAAACCAGGGTTTGGACTGGCTTGCTTTTGTTTAAAACAGATGCTTATTAGGCGGAGTGATTGGTCTCGGCATGTAACTGACCTCTGATTAATTAATAACCACTGTCTGGAACCTGACAGTATAAACAGGAAGCAGAAAGCCAAACAGTTTAATCCATCTGTGCTAAATTGTGATCAAGAGCTTGGCTGCTCTTATTAGAGGGTTATGCCTTTTCCTGAGGCACACAGACGAAGGGATAGAGGGAGCCCATTATGAAAAGATTAGCTCCCATGGCGTGATCCAGAGTGCCACTGAGAGAGGGGAAATATGGGAATGTGTTGTACCTCAGCAGTTAAAATTCTCAGTATGTTTCTCTGAAACAATCCGACCAATGACAAGCTTTTAATGGACTTACTTTATGTTAAACCTTTTTTCCTCTCTAGGCTCATCATCTGTATTACTAGTTCTGGAGGAAAGCAAATACTGATCACTTCTACTTTTGTTTCTTTCCTTTCTCATGGTTTCATGAACTCTTGTGATCAGTGAAAGCTGCAAGTGGTGGGATACATGTTGTTTGTGCACAGCGCTTACTGTGTGTGGGGGAGGTGGGATGGAAGGGTATTTGTGTATCTGGAACGGTAAGGAATCCTAAGAGGGGAAATGAACAAAAAGCCTTTGGGGAGGCTTGCCTCATCTTATCTGGTTAAAATACAGCATGAGGGTTAGGAATGCTGCTGCTGTTGTCAACAGGCTTTGTATCATGCTCCTCCAAGCAGTCTTGCCTGTGACTTTAAGGGATAAGTGTAGGCTAGACATGATCTAGAGAACAGTAGAAATCACCTATTCTACCTGTCTTCCCTACCTGTCACAGCTGTGCTATGACCATTAAAGTTAATGAACCAAAAATAAGCATACATGTCCCAAGGGAGCTGTTCTCTTTCTTTTTTAACCTCCACAAATACTGGTATGCACAGCATTAATGATAGTCACCTCTATGCTGGTAGCAAAGTAATATCTGAGATACAAAGGACTGAAATTTAAAAGAAAAAAGCTTTTAAGTTGCCTGTACCCTTTGTCTAAACCACAAAATATTCTGTTAGAGGAATATTTTGCTGCAGTATGTAAGTCAGACTTTATAAAATAAAGTACAAAGCTTGGATAGAGCAGAGGGAAGCTAGTTGGTCTTTCCAGTTTGTTATGTGCAACCTGGGGCAGGACTTGGGGGAAGGAAAGGGGAAGAAATGAAGACACATGCTAAGCAGTAGGAAAATGTGACCTAAATTGAGCTGCTGTACAAGAACGGAGCATGTGGAT
Source organism: Pezoporus wallicus (assembly GCF_028554395.1). Classification (NCBI taxonomy): domain Eukaryota; kingdom Metazoa; phylum Chordata; class Aves; order Psittaciformes; family Psittacidae; genus Pezoporus; species Pezoporus wallicus. The sequence continues at coordinate 5,639,659 of NW_026642179.1, read as the reverse complement.
AAGGAGGCTATATAAGCATAGGGATTTTGGCATGTTCTGTTAATAGTATACACAAAGAAAATGCCACAGTCCTTGCAAGAGCTACCTAAATACATGCAATGATGATGGGAGGCTTCTGCATTGAAGGAGTGAGGTCCTGGGGCAAGCTGGCTTAAGGAAAGTGTTTTCCCTCAGCCCCCGGGATCCATGCTTCTTTGGAGGGTTTCCTCTTTCCTCTTTTAGAAGCAGCCTTCAGAAGTTGTTCGATTGTGCTGTGGCCTCATACAGTGATATCAGGAGAAATCCATATTTGCCTCATTAAAACAGCACTCTCAGGCATCCAGCGAGTATAGTGAGGGAAGATATACATTATTAAAGCTGTATCATCTGGTATTGCAGTCTTGTTATAGGATATCTGGGAGGAGGGAGAAATGAAGCAGTGAGTTAAGAGGCAAGAAAATCAGAGGGCTAACAGAAGTAAGACCAGGGAAACAGTACCTTGGTTGATGGGAATTTGTTTTCCAACACAGGCAGTTCTGCAGCAAGGCAGAGGGAAGGAAGCAAGCACTGCTGCAATATGTTCAACAGCAGGACAGGGAGAGACAGCAGCTGGCACTAAGTGCAAGTTAGGCTTACATGAAAGAGCATCTATGACCTATCGAGGGCAGTGGTGCCAGCTCTGACTGGGGACAGTGCCAGGAGAGACTACCCCTGCTCCCTAAATGTTGCCTGCAGCTTGTGGAACATTTTCCAGATACAAGTCAGGATGCCTCTTCTGTCAGAAAGCTGCCACTTTGGGAAAGCCAAAGCCAAGGTGGAGGCTAAGCAAAGGGGAATGAACACAAGGGAGATGAGATCACTCTCACTGCGTCTCAATGGCCGGGGCCTCTGGACCTTGTCGCCCCTGCTGCTCAGCAGCATGGTCAGATACCTCCTGGTGACAGTGTCTCCTTGGGACAGCTCAGTGGCTGGGGGGAAGAAAGCCACTGACCGCTCTTGCCAGGAGACATGGGGTGCGTGTGCCTGAATGCAGCCGGCGCAGAGCTTGTCTGCATCCTGTCTGACTGGCCCTAAGCCTTTGCCTTAAGTCTAGCAAAGAGAGTGGCAAGGAAGCACCCTGCTAGCTGGCTGGAGGTTAAGCTGGGAAAGACAGTGGATTTCATCAGTCACAAAACAAAATGTTTGATTAACTGGAACAGGAGCTTTTCAGGGTTTTGTGTATGTTCTCTCAGTAAAGAAGTTGTGATGTATACTGGGTAAATGTTTGTGATTCAGGTCACCTTCCTCCAAATCCTTTCTCTGGCAGTTTGAGCTTGAACACTCTGTTTCAGAAATCCTCTTCTTTTAGGGCAGCAAGGTTTGTGGTGCTGTAGCACTGATATAAATCCAGTTCCTGAAAGGTGCCTAGGAAATACTATCCTTCGGTGTTTGGGTGCATGTTTAGTGTCAAGTCCTTTATACAGCTGGTACTCATCTGTCAAAATAAAATTGGTACCCCTGTTCCTCTCAGATAACCTGATTTACCAGAGCGAAGTAGCTGCTGCAGCAGCACGGATAGCTAAACTGGACTGCTTCAGATGTAGTGTTATTTCACTGAAAAGAAAGCACTCTGGAATTTGGTGTGAGGGCTCATCTGCTGTAAAAATACCTTCAGGTTTCAGAGAGATTTATCTATGCCAAGCTTTTAGCCTTGTCTCTCATGTTAAGAAGGCTGTATTGACATGACTCCATTTGCCAGAAGCTTGTATATTTTGTTTGAAATGGAGGGATTTAAATACACTTTCTTGGGGGAGGGCAAGGCAGTGTCTGACTTATCTAAAGCTGGTAGAGAAAAACTAGACTTGGGAGTGAAGTGTATTTGTGAAGAAGGGTTTTAATGCTCAGCCCTAGCAGCATGTATGAGTGAATTACAAGCCAGAAAGCCTCTGTCTGCATCCATCACCTCTGGTTTCAGCACTGTCGTGCACTATGTGCACATCTGTCCTTTAAACAGAGGATAGCAGGCTCTTTTCCATCTCTGTGCTGCATATGACAGTCCACTTAAGTATGGAAATACATAGGTGTGGTTTTGTGAGGAAACAACTTGAAGGCTGCTGTTGAACCAAGCGAACAATGTGACCATCTGCTGCCAAAATGGCAGAACTACAGTCTGACCTTACCCCAGGTCATTCAGGTACAGTAGTTTAATAAGTGTGAAGTTACACACATGATATTTTGACTTACCAAATAGTAGTCTCTGTGTTGCTTAAAATAAACCCTTCTTCCTTGTACCTCCATCCTATGCTACTTTCAGAAAGAAAACCTCATATTCTAGCACAATTCAGAAACCATCAGTCAATCTTTACAAAAATAATAGTTCCTCTGAACTAGCAGAGCTGTAAATTGCAGTGTTTTGTCAGGCTGCTGTTGCCGATGACTGACTTGTCGTGTTATAACTAACTCTGAAAAACTGCTCTGCCATCTTGACAGCAAGTGTGTGGGGGTTTTGGCTCAGAGATGTGATTTCCCCAGTGTGTCTTCAGCTGTGCAAATAGAGCAGCTGAGGGTTTGTAATTTAATGCTGTATCACAGACCAGGGAGGCTTCCTATTGTGAAAATGCGTGCTGCATTACGTGAATAACATACTCACTGAAACCTTCAAAGACGTTGGGGTAGGATTGGTCACCATGCCTGCTCTTGATGGCAGGGAGCTAGGGAGAAGGAAACCTGCTCCAGGACTCCTGCCATGCCAGTAGCCACTTCTTATATCTGGAAAGAGGACGTGCTACTCAATGAAGTGACAGCCTCACCCCAGGCATAGTCCTGCCCATGCCTTGGAAGATTGCAGAGCTGCAGGATGAGACCAGGCTGGGGGCACATTTGTGGTGGCAACAGAAATCCCCAGCCTGCCACAGGGGATTTTATACCTTAAATTTCACTGGGAGCAGAGTTTTAGGAAAGCTTTCAGTAAAGTTGAAGAACAGCAATTAATTTTCTTCTGACAAATTTTTTCTTTACTGACCTAGAAATGGGCAGCCAGGTACGAAGGGGCGTAACTACTGGTTTGGACTTCCAGTGCAGAACTAGAATTGAAATGGTTGTTCAGTGTACCTGCTGTTTAAGTTGCCCCTTGAGATCTGCTGCATGGTTTCCTTTTGGACCATCTGTTTGATGCAGAGACATTAAACATTCAGGTAAGTGAAGAGAAAGCCCCAGTCCAGGGTGAGGTGCAACACTTTATACAGAGAAGTTTTCCCTCTCCACCTTTTCACAAGCAAGTCTGGCTTTTATAAATATACCCTCTAGAGGAAAGGGAATAGCAGAACCAAGAATTATGTACACCCTTTGAAGGAAGCACTCGGATACTGAAGGACACATAGATAGTAGGGGAAAGTAGCGTTTCACAATTCGAGTATGACAATCAATTCCCAAAAGCATGGACCCTAATGAGCCCTTTTCCCTAGTTCTAGGCATGTTTGTAGCAAGAGCAGATCATTAATTAATTTACACAGCATTGCTTTTTGGGGGAATAGCTCTGCTCTCCAGGACAGCAGCTTTACTACACTGCAAATTTTATGCCTGATCCAGCCCTTCAGAAATACCTCATGCACAAATCCCACAGCACTGAAGTTTTTCAGCTTAAAGAGGGCAAAATAAGTGTATGATGCGCCAGTTATAACTGTTCTATGCCATTGGATTGTAGTGCCAACACAGGAGGAAGATCTGGCCACCAACGTCTCTACCAGCCCAAGCTACAGTTCAAGCTAAGCTGGATTTCTTGTTCTCTGTGCACTGGTTTGTATATTAAAGTCTGGAGGCAGAAGAAGGTTCCTGCCTGGCATTAGCTGCATGGGCTTGAATACTGCCTGTGAGATTTTTGTGGCACAAGAAACTGGACAACAAAACCCAAATAGGCTTCTTACTAACATTTCTCCAGTAGCCAGGAGCACCACACATCCTGACACAGCTGGAAATGTCCTTCTATTAGCAGTTACTGCATGAAATTGATTAGCCTCTCAAAGACGCATGTTCTACTGAATTGCAGTGGAAAGGTTATGCTGGTTCACTGTTCTTGCTTTGTGGATTTCTTTCTCTTCACTGAAAAGCAGTTTAGCAAGAAACCAGAAGCTGATGATTTTATAAGCAGAATTTCTTTTTTATTTTAGCAAGTGCTGGATTAAGACCAGTGGTGTGAAGTTTTCCTTTATGTTAAAAAAAAACACCAAAGTACCCATGAAAAATCCAAGTTTTGACTACTTTTTCTTTTTCTTTTCCATAGAACAGCTTGTGCTTAATGTTGGGCCTCTGATTTCTTCCCTTTAATGCTCTAAGTAGCCTTTCATATTCGTATATGGACTGAAAGGACTCCAAGCAGAATCTGTGACATTTGATTTAACTAAAACTTACAAACTCAAAAGCAGATCAGTATATCCTTGAAGGAAAGTAGCCTGAACTGGTTTGAAGTTCCGTTTTAGTGTCTACATTTCCGTATGAGAGCCATTTCTTTGTGTGTATATTTTCTTTGGATACAGAATGAATGCACCCATACACAAATAAGGATCAATTGCTTCTTTTTTCTTCTCACATACGGGATTTGATCTGTGCTTACTGTACTCTCTGCTCTACCTTTGTTTAGTGGCACTGTTTATATAATTGCTGCTTTTCTGTTTAAAAGATATGAGTACAAGCTGAAAGCTTGACATGAGGCAGCCAATGCTTTTTAATTGCCTTTAGTTCAGCTCTAGTTGCGGCACATCCCTTTGAATGCAGCTGACTTGTGAGAAAGTCTGGGAGAGAAATGATACACTTTTTATTTATGCTTTTTTTCTGGCAAAATTGCTCTGTGAATTTTTATTGCCTAATGGTTTCTCTGACACCTTTAAAACTGTTTAGCTGTTCACCAAGAGACTCTTTTATATGAAACTTGGGCCAGTAAACCATTTCTGCGGTCTGGGAAGTGCTATCCTTCCTTTGCAGAGCAATCAATTTTGAAATTAGTTGAGCCTGCCTGCTCAAGAAGAACTCGTAGCTGCTTGGCTGCTAGGCCTGAATGAACTTATTAAATGCCATATTTCTGTTTAAAAAAAGCAGCAAAAGTTTATTGCTGAAATCCATGCATATCAAGGGTAGCATAAATAGTTTTGGTATGTGGTTTTTGAGAGAATAGTGGTTTCTGGCTTAGTAAATACTAGCTTCTATCCAGTCTATTGAGAAAGATGATTATATAAGGTGGAAATCAGCCGGGGCTTCAGCAAAGCTGAAAAGAACCAGCTTCTGTTCTGTTCAAAATGCCTTTTAAAATTGGCAGCTCTTAGTGATATGGTTGCTAATTGACTTGTCCTTTACTAAGCTATGTCCAGCCTTGCTGTCCTCCTCCTATGTGATTCTAAGGCACAGTCTGAAGCCCCAGGTCTTTTCCTCTCACTTGCCTAAGGCATCTCGTAGAAATGCCATCACCCTGTATCACCCCCATTGATGTGCAAAGGAGGTCTGGTCTACGGTAGATTATACGGGACATTGCTTCTGCCTCTGACCAGCAAGGAGGGAGTTGTGCTGGACTTAAGCACTTTGAATTTCCCTCTGAAAATCAGCATTGTCACAGGTAGGTGTGTGCTCACCATGGCAAATTACAATGGCAGGCTCTTGGCAGGTGATGTTCTGCTTTCCACTGTTTTCAGGTAAATGCTTCCAGCATGAACACTAAACTATATTTAACTTGCATTTTTATTTGAGATTCAGTACTTAGAGGTACTTGGAGTACTTAGAGGGTGACAGGAGAGCTGGGATGCCACAAGGTATGGTGAATTATCCCAAAGAAGAAGTATGAGGAGTGTGTGCTGTAAGCAAAGAATGGGTACTTGTATGAGTAGGCATGACAGCAGAAGGACACCATGCTTTAAAACCATGACAGGCTCCATGTTTAGACTTGCAAGCAAGAGAGCAGAAGGGGAGGGCACTGAAGTCTTATTTGGGAGTGAGAACTCTTTAGTCCTACCACTCAGTTGGAGAGTAGAAATAGGTCTTGAAGGCAGTCAGTGGTAGGTGTCCCAGAGTCACTGTTATTTCCTCCCCTTCTTGCTCTGTCTATGTAGAGGAATGTGGATCTTCATGATGCAGAGATACCCTAAATACTAATGTCAGCACTTGGCTTCAATATTTATGAAGAACTACATTTCTCCTGCTGTGTCTTGGGACACATTCTCCATCGTATGTGAAGCTGCCATCAACAGACACCACTTCCTGAGGAACTGTCAGCACTCAAGAAACTGGTGCTGTGGCCTTTCCCTTGCTGCTGGTCTACTGTTGGCATTGTGCAGGTTAGAAAATGAGCTTATGCTGCCATGCCATAGCACTGCTTGAGATATCAGGTAAGGAAACCAGCTGGGAGGGAGCTATTCTCACTTTCTGATCAGGAAATGAAAACGGGGCAATTTGAGTTGAATTGCTTAGTAACTGTTCATCTCCTCAACCAGCAGTTTCTCAGGACATACAGTTCCTGTGAAAAGCAAGAGGAGCACCTTGCTCTGACACTCCCTTCTCTAGCTCAGCTGGATTTCATTCTGTTTTTTTCCACCAAAGTATAAGCACTACATTTAGCAAAAGCATGTACTGTAACTTACCCCTCCCTTGTACCCCCTGGGGAGATCTGCTCAGAGGTGACCTGGCTGGAAATGACAGCATGGTCCAGTATCAGTGAGGAGTCTGGGGACTGCCGGTGCGCTGTCTGCTGTCAGAGTGGTGGGCAGAATAAAGGATGTACCCACCTGGCTTGCAAGGGGCAAAGCAGAGCTCATTCTTCGAAGATGCATCAGACTCAATGACACCAGGTATTCATCAGAGTAGAAAACCATGATTTAGTTGCTTGAGGGTTTTTCTTGTCTGCTTCTCTTTTTATTAAGCTCATTTTTCTTTATTCCTGACCTGTGACAGCTGAAACAGTCTTCCTGGGAGAGAAAAGATGATAGCGTGCATGCATGTTGCAAGGAGCAGGGGAATAGCTGTCAGGCCAGCTTTTGTTGAGTGAAGGATGCTGTGAAGTTTGGGTTCAGCATGGACCACCCTTCTCCTGTGGCTTCCACACTATTTTTTCCTATGCTCTTCCATCCCGCTTGACCAAAAATGAGTGAGCTGCAGGTTTTTATTTCCTTAGAGCTGAGATTTTTATTTCCCAGGGTTACAAGCCACGGTGAGAGACTTCGAATGGGTGGATGCCACATTGCTAACGTACATGACAGGATGCACACCACAATGGGCATGTACTTCTGGGGTATAGAGGGAAACCCTGACAGCTCTTGCTTCCCTCTACCTGCACTTGCTGCTCTGTTTACAGCTGATGAAATCTGCTCCACACTTCTAGGTGCTGCTGGGTGCTCAGAGAATCTGTGAGCCACAGGATAGAAATAGGGTCTTCATGGTTGGTGGCATCGCGTGCTGTAAGCTTAGACATTGGGTTTCCATCTTTAGAGCAGCTCCACCCCCGAAAACTCCCCGGTGACAATGACAACATGCTTGTGTGGACTTCAGTCTTCTGGATGGATTTGGGCAGCCACAAATGCTCAGCGCATTGGGTTACAGTCCTAGTTTTGAAGATGCATGCACTTAAGTGTACACTTAACAAAGAAATGCTCCAGCTCTGGTCACTAATACTCATCCCGGGTTTCGTGGAGGTTATTTCCTCACTTTCCTCCTCTGCTGCCACCACGTGGACATGTTTCTGTACTCATTTAAAGTTTGTTTTGGTCTTTGAGAATATGCTCCACCCTTGATTTTATTGATGTTTTTAACTGCACACAACATGTTTCTTCATTTGCTGTCAAATTCAGGTGGAAGGAATTTGACACATTAACATAAAACAAGGAGAGAGAATCTCAGTCATGTTTTTCTTTCCCATTTTCTCATTGAAAGTTACAAATCTCAGACAGAAGTTTCATAGACATCTCACTCAGGAGCCAGGCTCAAGCCTGAGCAAAATTTTTCCAAAGGGCTGTTTATGAGGCTTTTATAATCAGAAGAATCTGTGTCACCAAGGGCTGGTTGAGTGGCTTTTACATGCCGTACATTCAGATCTGAAAATTGAGCTTGGGGCTCAACACCATTTATGCACTCTAGGAATACTTTTTTGAGAGCAGAACTCTATTAAAACTGCCAATGTAGAGTTCTGGAGAAGAAGAGGGACTAATGAAGATGGCTGGTGCAGATCATAAAGTTTAATGACAACAGCATTGGTGCAGCTGTGCAGCCTGGGTCCTGTTCTCCTTAGGGCTTTCTCAGGCCACAGCCAAGGGAATAGCCATATTTGAAACTGGATGCAGACAATTTTAGATCAAACTAACTTATTTTCCTATATTTGTCCATCAGTAACCTTCAAAATTAAATTCATAATTTATAATCTGCTGCTATATAAATAGAAGCAGCATACAAATGCGACTCTGTTAGAAGTGGTGGCGTTATGCTGGGGTCAGGTCCTGCAACCTTAGCTTTTGTGAGGTTAACTTGCTTCAGTATTACACATGAACAAAACACTCAGCAGGTCCTTACTTTGCCTAGTGATAGGGAATCAGAAGGCAAAAGAATAGAACTTTTTCCCACAGCAGTGAAACGTTGAAAGCAATCGGTAGGTTGAGGTGGGGGAGCTGATCATCTTCCCCATCCCCTTTTAGTCCAGGATGCAGTTCAGGGGTAGTTCCTGGAAGTAAACACCTAAGAGTGCTTTTTCCTCCCTTTGTATCAGAGAACATCCTTGTGAATGGCTGGAGCGGTCTCACTTTACAATCTTGCTAGGGGAAGCACAGAACTTAATGCATCAAATGCGGTTCTAAGTGCATGAAAACCTATGCTGACTCCAGTTGTCCACAGTGATATGTCAGCTGTCAGGACAGATTACAGCTGAATTCACTTCTTGGTATTAGCCACATAGCAGGATGTTCAGTGTGGTAAGAGTATCTAAAAGAATAACTAAATCTCATGTGGTTTTATCCATTACAATAGTTCTGACAGAGCAAGTTTAGCCCCAGGGCTGTGAAGTCCTGATGCCAATATGAAAGAGAATTGCTATTCAGCCTCAGAGAATCAAGAATGACTCTTTCCAATTTCTCTCTCTTTCCACCCTCTACTGGCCGACATAATAAAATCATAAAGCATTCAAAGTTTTCTTTTGGTCTTCAAAGACACCCTAATCTAGAATTCAGCAAACCTTCCAGCTCTGACTCATCTTGAAGATAGACTGAAGATGTGCAAAAACAGGTACATCAAAGACCTACCTCAGGCTTCCTTGCTGTTCTGAGGCAAGCGTCTGTCACAGGGATGCTCTAAAAAGGCTGATGTCAATGAGTGTCTTAGACAGAAACTGACCTGAGAGCAAGCCTGGTTCATCTGGCTGCCTTTGGTCCAGGCTGACCATTATCACCCCAGAACTGCAGAGCTGCTGAGGTGTCAAGGCACCTCTGGAGGTCTCCATCCTCTCCAGGGTCACCTCAAGCAAGCTGCCAAGGGCTGTGTCTAAATCAAGTTTCTAATAGCTCCACAACTCTGGGTAGCCTGTTCCACTGTCTGACCACTCTAATGGTAAAAAAACTTTTTCTTATGTTTAACTGAAGCCGTATTTCAGTTTGTGCCCATTGTTTCTTAGCCTTCCAGTGGGTACCACTGAGAAGTGCCTGGCTCTATTGTCTTTATTCCCTCCTACATGTTATTTATACACATGGTGAAGACCCTACTGACTCTCCAGGTTGTACTGGTGCATGGGGTTATTCCTCCTTAGGTGCAGGACTTTGAACTTCCCCTTCTTGAACTTCACAAAGTTCCTGTCACCCCATTTCTCTAGGCTGTTGAGGTCCCTTTGGATGGCAGCACAAACCCTCTCGCATATAAGCCATTCCTCTCAATTCTGGACCATGTGAGGGTGCACTCTGCCTTCTTGTCCAGGTCATTAATGAAGATGTTAAAAGGTACGAGTCCCACTGCCAAAGAAGACTCGCTGTTTATGGGAATACAACCTGTGTCATTCTGTTCCTTCTAGAAGCTTTTAAGGATGCTGACAGGAATCCTTGCAAATATCCAGGATTGATGTTAAATGCTTTTACACCCCGGAGTTTTAAACTTTCCCTTCTATATTGCCTACTGGTTCATACTTTCTGAAAAGCAATCTCAGAGTATAAAATGGGATGATACAGGAACAAACACTTTTTAAAGTCTGCTTCTGCTAAAAGAAAGCCTGTCCAGCTACATTAAAAGAAATATGAAGCTCTTAAAGTTGCTCAACCCTCCCCCTTGACAGAAAAAAGCTATATTCTGTTCTGCCTTAGACAATTTAGTAGCAGCCATTTCAAAATCAGCCTTCAGCATCTTAAAAGAAAACATGCTTTTGACAAGGCTACTAAAAAAAAAGACCCTCATAAAAAACATGAGTAATAAAAAGTATTCTTATAACAGCTGGTGAAATAATAGGGAGTATACTGGACTGAAGTTAAATTTTGTTATCTTTTTGATTACTGGCACCTCAGTGCATGGGTTTTTCCTCTCTCTCCTGGTCTTTATATGAGAGTTATTTGAAACAGGTCTGCTTTAGATTTAGTACACTCTTTAGATCAGCAGTGACAAAAGCCATCTTTAACCACCTTCTTCACCCGCAGGAGAGCTCTTTGTCTTTCTTCCCAGCTTGTTCCAAGTCTTTCATCTACAGCAGACTAGATGTTTCACAGCTTTTCCTCCAAGAGATTTAGAAGTATCCTGTGTATTGTGATAACTTACAATTCTTATAAGACTTTATGAAATCCTCCATATAGCAAGTTCACTCCATTATAGAAAACAGTTTTCAAGATGTAACTTATAATACATTTGGCAATGTTTTATATGGTTATTTTAATACAGCACTTAGTAGTCTCTACCTCTCCTTCTCCCCAAACTGCAATTTTCCAAAGGACAATAGCTCTGCCTCCATAAATCACAAAGAATCCCATACACTAAGGAGGAATATCCCATCCAGACTCCACCGCCATTTAGGATCACCACAATTTTCACTATCACAATACTTGTTGGTGTGAGTTTGTTTCAGTTTTAATTTCCACAGAGGTTTGTGGGGGACAGTTTAACCATCACCTTGCAAAATACAAATTAAATATCTCAGTTCAGATCTGAAGTTATTGCAGTGAAGTGGTGACAATAGGATATTTACTCACAGGAAAATAATATGGATAGTCATAAGCAGTGGTAAGAAATCTGTGGGCTTTTTTGTCCTGGATAAGTATGCAATAAAGCAGCAATGCAGAGGGCCCCTTAAACATTGGTATCTTGCAGTGCAATCCTTTGGAAACATCTGCGGGAAAGGGAATACAAAGGATTTTGCAGTTCAGTGGTGTTCACTGGATGACACGTGATGCAAAATGCTGAAGTGCTATCCAAAGCTTTCAGGTTAGTTTTCCTCCAAGCACATCAACCTTCAGGTGATGAACTCGGAAGTTATGGACTGCCATGTTAAACGCTAGAGAAGTAATCCCTGGACTACTCAAAAGCCATGACTATTTCTTACCCATATAAGAGATTCAGAAAACTCTTTTTTCCAGTCCTAGGACTGATGTGTTTCTATTACACTTGATTCCCAAGAATTCCAAGGGCATAACTAACTCTTCTGGAAAAGCAGATTTGGGTTTTTTTTTTGAATACTCGGGTGCTGATTTTGCTGGGATGAGTGATGGAAACCTCCCTGTTAAATGGTTATGCTGGAAAGCATTGCATCCAAGTGTTGCAGACATGGAAAATACCCTCCCACACAGAGGATTTCGGAAGCAGTAACCACCTCATTCTTCCCTTTCTGTTTCTCAAGGTACTACTCTTTCCATCCACTAAGCATGCTGTTTGGCACGAGTGCTTTGTACTTCTTCAGGCAAAAATAACTATGAATCACCCTACCTTTGTACTCTTTCATTTGACAAGTGATTCTGTGTGACAGGTTCATGCTTTCAGTCACTGTGAAAATGTCATCAGTGAACAACCATCCATAAACTTACTCGATGTTCCTTTGGATTTAGATGCTTTTAGACGGTCCCTTTTCTTACAAACACAGAGCACCTCTTTTATTAAAACCAAACCAAACTTCCCATAGTTTCCCAAACCTTCTGGGAATACAAGGTAGTTGTAAACCTCAAGGCTGCTGTATACATTTCTGTGAAAGTGGCAGTTAGCTCTGGTACATAAATACTGCTAACACATCCATGTAGCAAGAAGTATTGTGGGTTCTGAACTCTAGATTTTAAAGTGCTGTTAAATTGCTTAACAGAATCAGCTTTAGCTTCGTTATTGGTAGCAAAGTGATGAATGAGATGTTTGAGCATTTTGTTTGAAGACTTGCTTACAGTTTTTTTAATCCTAATGGAACCATAATTCTGAGACATGCAAAAAAAGGGGCCTGCCTAAGTAGTAGCAACTCAGTCTTCTATCTTGTCATTTAGCTGAACAGCCCAACTGAGGTACATTTAGACAGAGCTGCTATTGCTGCTGTAATGATTCAAGAACTGGCCAATCCTGCCTGCCATTGTGCATCCACATCTGAAACAGTAATTCTCTTTCCCTTCAAATTTATTTGTGTCATCTATGGACAAGCTCCTGCCTGTCATTTTTCAAGACCTTGGTTTGCTTCTGGTTTCTTGGAAAAGAGCACTTGCCCTTCCAGCAATATCAGATCTGTAATACATTTTCTTTAGCAGCGACATGTTTAACCTTTCTCAGAACCACTGCTATTACAAATATATGGTGCTTTTCAAATATACAGTAAAAATCACCCTGTAAAACATGATTTATTAACCATGCGTGGAGGTTCAATATTTTACAACAGTATTTTACTCTCTAGTTATCCAGAACTCTTCTCATCTGGGCAAGAACAGCACTCAGCTGCATAGGACTCACTCAGGGGCATGAGGGTCAACACTTTGCTCTCAGCAACTCAGAGGCCAAAGCTGGGCACAGGAAGAGAAACCTAGATCCTCCTAAGAAAGCAAGGGCTGAGACCCTCTGAAGATTGTTACCTTTAAGCTACAACCCAGCTCCAGTAGGGGAATGTTAATAGGACCTGCAAACAGGATGGGGTGGCACGTTTGTGCACCAGTTTCTGGGCGCACATCTGGAGGGCTGTGCAGCTCTACTGGAACAGCGTGATGTCCTGTGTAAAACATGGAGCTGGGCACTAGGAGTCCCACCAGACTCTGCCTAAATGAGAACTTCCTAAAGAGAAGGAAGCACATTCAATGCAGAATGGGTTGAAGTCTGGCTTCCAAAGGAAACAAAGCCTTTCCAAGCATGGCATTATTGTCTGTCCATGTTTGCTGTCACTTTACCAGCTATTTCCTTATCATTTGTGGACTCGCTTACCAATTAATCAGATTTGACTGGTGGGAGGGTGGTGCAGAGGATATAAATATCCTACTCATTCTGGAAGGCTGATTTTCCTTTTCCTCGATTGCTCTCAGCCCGGCACCACTCACTGGGAGTGAGTGAACAAGCTGTCTGGCTAGGGTTTAAACCACGACAGTTTCAAAATACTTCCCTGGGTTGTTTTTTTTTCTGCCTCCTGCTTATTTGCTTGGTTCTGTGTGTTGGGTATTTTTCCCCTCCTGAATCTACACAATTTCCCCTCTCTAATTTCTCATTTTTTCTCTCTTTACTTTTCTATTTTCTTTGCCCTTTCCTCAGGTGTAAGATGACAATCAGCCATTCAAAAAAGAGTTCCTAATGTGAAGCCAGATTTAAAGCTTTCGTACTGAGTATTTCCTCACACTGGGCACTACATTCAAATATTTGTTCTTATTCTTACATAAGACTCCAAGAAGCCGTAACATGAAAAAATGCTTAAACAGGCACCCACCTGAGCACCGCTAAACTGGGCTTATATCCCCACATCATACTTCTTTTTTAATGAAAACCTGCTGGCTGCCTCAAAAGATAATGTCTAAACAAGCACAAAACAGCCCCATAGAGAGATTATCTCTCCAGTTTTATATACACAAATTTATTACTGCATCATACCTTTAAGAAAAAAGGTTTTTTATGCTTTCCTCTTCTGCAAAGCACTCTTTCCACAGCTGATTTTTAAACTTTCATTACAAGAAGAAAAAAAATCTATAGAAGTTAAGCAGTAAAATGAAATTATCCAGATTTAGTAATGTTAAGGGGCAAAACTATGTGGAATCTGATTTTGAAATTCATGATGGGAACACTTAAGGAGATCACATAAAGATAGATAAAGCAAAAAAAAAAAAAATCTGAGGAGGTGTGTGTTTAAAAGATTGAGGAAATATCATCCCAGGGAGATACCAGCTCATCCATCTGAAGACTCTCACATTGCCCCTGGCTGGAATGGTTGATGGGATTTTTCTTAAGACAGGCTGCTCTTGGGGTAAATTTTGCTGTGTGGAGACCTCATAGCAGCCTTCCAGTATCTGAAGGGGGCCTATAGGGATGCTGCGGGGGGGAACTCTTCATTAGGGACTGTAGTGACAGGACAAGGTGTAATGGGTTAAAACTTAAACAGGAGAAATTTAGATTGGATATAAAGAAAGTCCTTTACTGTAAGGGTGGTGAGGCACTGGAATGGGTTGCCCAGGGAAGCTGTGAATGCTCCATCCCTGGCAGTGTTCAAGGCCAGGTTGGACAGAGCCTTGGGTGACATAGTTTAGTGTGAGGTGTCCCTGCCCATGGCAGGGGGGTTGGAACTAGAGGATCTTAAGGTCCTTTCCAACCATAACTATTCTATGATTCTATGATCCACACGCATCCCCAGTATCCTTGTGGCATCATCCCCCACCCATACCAGTGCACTGCACCACTATCTAAGGACACTTTTTCTGCTCCCTCAGATATCAGAGTCCCAGAAGGAGTAATCAGGTTTTATGGGCTGTCAGGCTGGCCTTGTGGTGGGTAAGGCACTTAGATGTAAAGTCAGCATTAAATATTTTCTCACCTTTAAACCAGTTCTCTTCATTGTCTCAAGATGCAGACAGCTTTATGCCTAGCCAGGAAAAAGAACTGTGGATATCAAGTATCGACACTTTTAAAGGTTATCAGCCATTTCCCCTGACTCATTACACTAAATTGGTAATGAAGAAAAAGAACAGGATTTACCTGTATACACATAAATAATATTTCTGTTACTAACTTTTTCAGGACTGAAGATTTGGCTTTCTTCCCTCCACCTCTCTTTCCCTGTTCTTTATCTGAAATCTGCCTTATTTTTCTCTGCTTTGGCTGTCTCTTCCATCTTTCATTACAACAGTGTTGTTCTCACTCACACATGGGTTATTTCTTTTAACTTCCCTACTGCAGAGAAGAAAGTGGATTTATTTGGAAGGAACTGCTGTAAAGAGCTCCTCCTTGCACAGGTTTCCACCTAGCCTGAGTGTCTGCATACTGTGAAGCATCACAGCTAGGTGGATAAAGGTACTGTGGAGAGAGGCAAGGGAGCATGTGCGTGGTTGATGACCTAACATGGGTAGGAATTGCTCTACAACAGCCCACTCTTCCTTGGATTTCAGCAATGGACACAGGCATGTACCTCCTCCAGAAAGCACATGCAGCACTGTGGGCATGCACATGCCTCCATGCTGACTCCTTCCCCATGGCCTGTGTTTTGCTTGGCTGTGGTTGGTCTTCATGTCAGGTGTTGCTGCAGGAGGCATTGGATTCAGGACCTGTTGTAGAGAACATTTTCTAGGAGAGCACATGGCTCTGCATTGTCACCACAGTGCATGAGGCAACAAAGCCTGGCAGGCTCAGGATTGCTCCCTCCTTTCAGACTAAATTCCTCTTTTATTTGTTAGTGAATGTATGCATTCACCCCTCCTTCTCTTGTTCTGCTCCCCCATAGGCTGGATGTCCTCCCTTCCCTCTGGAGACTCACTCTTTTTTGCTGTGCTCCAAGTGAACTATATCACTTTGAGGATGAAGAGGCAGTAGGGTTGGTCCTGCTACCTTCAGTCACAAGGCAAAGTTGCCTGTATACGAGGAGAGATGTAGTCTGCTGTATTATTGTTGCAGAGCACAGAGGATAATCAGCATGCTGATGGGAGATGACTGCAAATTAGGAGATGAACTAAGGACATGCAGCAGTAAGAGACATTGTTCTTTCACTGCTTTCTTTCTGTGGAGTACATGCCAGCCACCAAGAAGAAAACTGTATGCCGCTCTTGTTCAGTGCAATATAAAGGCAGAGTAAGTAAAAGTGTGCTTCGAGCATTGTAAAATATTGCTATACAGCAGTGCTTTGCATGGCACTGCACAAGTTAACTGGGCACAGAGCTGCTGTTAGCACTGGAAGAGCACCTGAGGATGCGCTTATTATGTTGGGTGTGAACGCAGACTTAAGATGCTTGAAATATAAAGCTGAGCTCCAGTGTTGTTTGGGATCCCTCTGCAGACATAGCAGCTGTGAACTAAATTGAGGATGGTTATAACGTGCCTTGGTCAGGATCTTAGAAGAGCCAAATAAGTGTGTGCTTCTCTATTTAAGACCAGGATTAACACCATGCAGACTCTAATTTGGATTCCAGGAATGAAGTTCAAGAATCTATCCTTGCACAGCCAGGAGGGCTATTTGAGGCAACAGTGAAATTGATTTTGGTTTAAAAAGCTGTATAGGAGATAGGAGTAAATATGGAGAAAAGTAATCTAAAATTGATTAGAAAAGAGCCATTCCCCAGAAGGCATTAAGCCACTGAAGGTAGGCCATTGAATAACCATGAAAAGAAAATAAGAATTCTCTAGTATATACAAATAAGAATCAAATTATTGCATTCCTGAAATAGTATTTTTTGCTTTGGTCCATGTGTCACTCTTTTGTGGTTTAAGATGAGAAAATGTCATAAAAGACTAGAGATGTGGCCCATAACTTGCAAAAAACTCTGGATCAGGATCAGTAACCATCAGAGGGATTTATACCAAAGTTCACCCTAAAAACACAGCAGTGGGAACATACTTTGGGAGTGTAGTGCAAGCAGGACTTGTGTGTCAAATTGTATCACAGATACTAAGCTGAAGGAAAAATGATGGATTTCACACTTGGTGCTGGCATGGTAAAGGAAAAGTCTGGGTGTGTAGTTGCCAGATCTATCTGGATATCTATCCAGATATATCTGGAACATGAAACCGTAGTAGTGGTTTTAATTACCTAGATGAGATTTACTAAATACATCAGTTTGGAGAATGTAGAGGAATTCCCAATGAATGGCTGTGTCACAGACATTAAGTTGGTGTGAAAATTTCTTACTACATTTTTACAACTTTACAATGGACTTTGCACATTTAGTGATGTGGTCTGGGCATTTCTACTTCTAGTTCTCTCTTCAGATTTGATGCATATAAGGCATAGCTAACATGCTAATGAGAAAATGAAATTATTCATTCAATTTTGTCCTTATGAATTTCTAGAGGTTGTATTACAAAATATACCTGTGAACTCCTTTAGTTCCAAGTCCTTGAAATAATTAATGTCTCACCAAGCTGTATACATAACTTAATTAAATGTTTTAAGAGTAAGAGCCTAACTGCTAGTTCAAATGTTCAACTTGGTAAGAGTTCAGATTTAGAATGCCATGTGCAATCTTAAATATCATTTACAGAATTCTTGATGGGAAGTGTTTTTAGGATAGTCCTCATAACAACCAGGACATTAATCTTGCACCCAGCTGTAATAATAGCTACATTTCAAATAATTACATTAATGTCAACTGTTGCATAGGTAGATTATGTATCAGACCTTCAGTGAGAATGACTGTGGGTTTTTTGAGATGAAGGTTTAGGAAAACCAGTGCTTAAATAATGTCCCCCTACCCCAAGGGGTGGGTACAGCCTGGTGTTAGTTTGGACACTGGCTGGTTAGACAGTGACCTAAAACGCAGGAACCAAAACTGGTCCAAAAGTCAAGGTTTTTTACAGGCCTCTTAAATAGACCTTCCTGTAACACTCTGGTGTAGTGCCTTAGGTGTTGTAAGCAGTCCATGTGAGAGTATGTAGGATATATAAACCTGTGACTTCAGCCTTAATAAAAGCATGTTCTCCATCAGCACAAGTCAAGGACTGAACTTCTCTCAGACACTGGTGACCTTCATAGTGTTCATGATGCTGCTGCTATTATAGAAACGTGTCACGGGTGCTTGTCATGTGTCTTCCTAAATTGCAATGATTAAGCAATGAGTATCTGAATGTGCAGTTACAAACCCATATTCATAGCTGTTCTTTGTCTCAAAAACACCTAATCTGGATTGCAGCTGGACCCAGCCTCTGCACCTCCCCTGTCCTGTATATCCCCATATTGGTCTTCTTCAGCCCATGGAGTTATGTTAGGTCTTTGAGGGGACCAGCTTTTCCCTATATAAAGTAACGAGCTGAAGGAGGATCTGACTGAAGGAAAGGATGGCATTACAAGCAGCTGGTGGTGTGGGATGGAGAAGCAGTGCTTCTGTGTTTTGTGATTGTTTTTTCTTGTGAGACCTTAGGTTTTCCTTCAGTCCTCTGTGTCTAAATTTTACACAAGAATCTCAGCTTTCTGAAAAGGGAAGATTAGGTTTTTATCTAATGTATATTGCTATAGAGGGGCTGAAGAAGGAGTTTTGAAGGGCCCTAATTTCCTGCCGGGAATGAAGAAACTAAAAGACCTGTAAAGAAGATGAAATTGCCTCTCTCAGAGGAGCAGTGAAAGCGGGTCTAAGCAACTTAGGCACGGATATATATACTTGCCCTGGTCTTATACTCTGTTATAGATTCAGTTTATTATAGCTGCTGGTAAAAAGAAGCCAGTATTGGGTTTGAAAACATTACTTATGTAAGATAAAGGAAGCCAGAAATACAATGCACATAAATATGAGAGAAAGGAACTGCTTGCTCTCAGAAATGTGGAATAAATTTGCAGAGGCTCGGTAAAAGATGAGAGATTATAAAAAGGCATTAGGGCTGTCAGTGTGAAGGAGTCAGGGAATTGCAGAGCAAGCTCACATTTCCAGTTCAGACTGGAGTTTGTTGTAAAGAATTTCCCAGTCTTTAGAGGTAACAATAGCAGTGCGAAGTGCATTGAAATCTGAAATTCTTTGGAGAATTCAGCAGGCTCATATGGGTATAGGAAAATGTAAATGGTAAGCATAAGCTATGTATATGTAGCAGCTTCATAAAAGCTCAGAGATAAAGAAAATTGTGAAAATGAGCTATTTCTTCAAAACATCAGTCTAGAAAAGAATAGGACTTATACTGACAGAGGACATGTTACAGCCATAGTTTGAAGTTAAGTGTAGATATATTTACATTGTTTTTCTGGCAGAGACTACAAAGTAGTGTTGGATCATGATTTGCATTTCCCTGTGGTTGTGCTAGAGAAGATCTAGCATTGGAGCATCTCACAACATCCATCAGATCTGTGTTTGTCACGCACAGAACCACAGAAGGGGGCTGAGGTGGTTCAAAGAACAGGATTTTCAACCATTTTCAAGGGCTGACAGGGGAGATGTAACATCTAGTCCCAGATATCCTGCATTGAAAGGGCTACTGAAAAATGAAATTAAGATACTTGAGATTTCTTTAAAAATGTAACAGATCTAAAATAAATTCTCCTGCTGCTGAGCTTGAGAAACTACCTTTAAAACATGGTCAGCCTCCCTTTACTTTAAGAGGTGGTTGAGAACCACATTACTGGTACAGGACTAATCTGGGTGCTTGTAAGTACGGTTAACAATATGCAAGAGTCATACTATTTCATGGGGAACAAGGATAGTAAAATGCAAGGAGACACAGCCTGCATACAAAACCAAGGCAATAAAAATCACAAACCTGTGCCTGCCAAGGAGATTGCTTCTTTCTCCTTCAGAGTATAAATCCTGAAAGACAGGCTCTGAGGAGACAAGAAGAACATGGAGATGGAGCCTGGGGAAGTAGCATCTCAAAAGACTCCACTGAAATCAAGCAGAGATCAGCAGGAGCTCCTGAAAGGCATTTTTGAGTGCTGCAAGAGCAGCTAATGCCATTTTATTTTTATTCTTTATAGGAATAATAGCAGGGAAAAAAAAAAAGAGGGTGGTGTAATATGTGCTGTTATTAAGAGAATCAGTGAGAACTGGCCTGACTATAAGCCCCATTTCTCCAGCTAGAGTTTCACCATGCTTGTGAGCTCACTTGCAAACGCCCCAGACCTTTGCCACCAGTTTAGGATCATTGGGTGCCTTCTGCTACTTCTGCTGCCTGTTGCAGGGAAAGCCCATGCCATATTGATGTCCCCTGCAGAGAACAGAGGGTGGTGGTTGTCTAGGTGGTTGTCATTTAGCCTGATTTTGCTGTCTCATCTTTGGCTGTGATTGAATGGTGGCTTTGTTTATAGCATCTATTTTCACGTACCAGTAAAGCAGCTCATACTTTACTGGTGATGTTCAGGTGAGAAAGGGTGTCGTTCTGGATGGGGGCTGGGAGGGGCAGAAGGAGTTTGACAGGGATTCTTATTGTCAAGAAAATGGAGTGCCAGCTGTGTATTGAACCTGGCGAGACTGCAGCAGCATCTCAGATTTTCTTGCACTTTGGAGACCCTCTACAGAGAAAAGAGACTATGTCCATTTGTACCAGGCTTTATTTTGGGGAAATACGCTCAAAGGATACTTTCGTTTGACAGTGATGATAGCTGAGATCTGGGGCCCCTTACTGGAGGAATATGGGGAGAAATGGGTTTTTCTGCTGTGTTAGACATGAAACGCCAGTAGAGTGTGCAATTCTCCCTTTCATCTGCGGCTTCTCTTCCTTAGCTTTGGGTTATGTTGCAATGCTGAAAGTAATCCATCACACCTTGATCTGAGGCCTCAGAACTCTGTCGTGCCTGTTTGTCAGTTGTTTGTAACCTTTTTTAGGACAGCTGCACTTCATAGGTGTGAATACTGTGAAAGAAAGTTTTTTTCCCTCTTCCCTGCTGCTGCCTTGCACTTAACGTTCTTCTGCAGCAGTTAGGAGACTTTCAGCATATACCTGTGTGTGTCATTTTCCTCTTACAAACAGCTTACTGCCTGCTTCCTAGAGACAATATGCTTGACTAGGTGGACTTGGTCTCATGCCTTTTCATCCTTTTCTTAAAATCAAAGCAGGTTACACGTGAATTTTGCAGGTTACACATGAATATACATGACAGGTCTTTGGGCTTTCTGCTTTACTGCCAATAGGTGCCTTTCAGCATCATTTTCTCCTACTTGTATGACTTCAGAACCACGCATGTAGGTGTTTGTTAGGAGGAAATGCCACCTAGTTGGCTGGAGACACCTGTATAATCAAGGATCCATGGTCACCGAGCAGCAGAATATGAATGCCTCAGAGGCAAGTCAGAGATTTACTTTTCTATTCCTTGTGAGCGTAATGAGACTCCTCAGCTACACAAATGGAAGTTAAGAAAACAAGCTTGTTTATTTTAAGGTTATGGAACAATAAACCTGACTTTCTCCCAGTTCTCAAAGCATTGCTCTGGGAGCAGAGTAAGGTCTTTGGGGGACTTTTTACGGTGTATTTCAGAATGCTTTAATGCTTTGTTTTCTCTGAAAGTTACCTGCAAAGAAACCAGTTTCTTGTTGCTTCTTTCACATATCTCTTGGCGTTCTCTAGTAACATATCTGTAATTACAAAGTCAGACCTTGTTTGCTTTGAAAGGCTGTGCCTGATGGGCAAACGGGTAATTAAGAGTTCCAGCCAACTGTAGCCAGCTTTAGCCACAAAACTGTTCATTTTAGGGGAGCTGGAATAATTGACTCAACTTCAGTCTGCTTTGAAAAACTTAAACAGTTGCTGCAGAATATTGGCCAAAAAAAAAAAAAAAGAAGAAGAAGAAAGAAAATAAAATTAAACGGTGCTCACTGAATTGGTATTGTTGATTCTGGTTTTGTGTTGGAGTTTTCAGACTTATTTAAGGCATTCCTTTCTAATATATAGCAGGCTGGGCTTTTTCACCTCTTAATTACCAAGGAAGATTTTCTTTAAGGACTTGAGTTCTTAACTGAAGGAATAAGCTCGTAAGATGTGTGAGACTGCCAAAGATCACAACCATCAAGGAAACTAGGAAATAATGACCCTATTACTGCTGAGATTAAAAAGCAAAAAAAAATGGGGGTAAGGACTTGTCTGGCAAGACTGCGAAATACAGCCTGGGGAGACAGAGCTGGACATTTTTGCACAGTCATGAAGCAGCAAAGAAAAGCTTGTTAACCTTTTTCTATTGATTCCACTTTCCTTTACATTTAAATTGGAGTGTGTAATATTTCCTGTTTTTTCACTACTTTATAGTGCAATTCAGCTGCTGTTGCTAATAACCTTCACGCAGAAGGAAAATCAGTGAAAGCCAATGTGTGATATACTTTTAACTGGAATTAATAGCCCTTGCCCTCAGTTTCAGATAAAAGACTTGATTTGTGATAAAGGTAGAAGGATCAAGAGGTAGTGTGGCTCAGAAAAGCCATTTTCTGATGGCGAATTCCTCTGCTTTATTTTGGCCACAGGTGTCTCAATGCGCAGATGGAGTTAGAGAAAGCAGAAACGGTTAACGCCCTATAAAGGCTTAATGTTCCATAAACATAAATGTGGGGAAAGCATGCTGGCAGCTGCTTTCGAATCCCCCATGAAGAAAGATAAAGATGTGATGAAACCTGCTTTGCTGCGCTGCACGCCCTGCTTTGCTGGGACCTGCAGTTATGCTCCCCTGGTGGGACTGCTGTTGGAAACTGTGTTGAAAAGACGTCTGTGAAGGCATTCTCTGCCCAAATGGGTAGTGATATATCCTTACTATGGAATGATTGTGGTGGTTCGGAATAGTCGTTTTTAGACAGCAGCGTCTCTGGGTAAAGTGGTGGGGTTTCATTGGACTAGTAAGTGGAATGACTCATGTTTTCACAGTTTCGGCTTTCATGTATGCCTGCACTGTTTATGTTGTATGGATACCACCTGTGGAATGGACCCACTATACTGGGCTGCTAAACAAATGGTGCAACTGATTTAAACCAGGTTTACAGGGCACACTGGAGCAACAGGTGAAGGACCATCAAGTCTTATTTTGAGTTTTCCCAAGTGCTTTTTAAACTAGCCAAGGCCATTTAGCTAATGCCATGGTACTACTTTGAAAAACTGAGCTGACAGTTGTACTTGAGATGCAAGCCAGCCAGGTACAGGACACTCACTGCGGTGTGCTCTCAGGAGGCAGCAAAAGCATGCCAGTGACAGGGTGGAATATTGCCGCAGAGGCCAGAGGTGGTAACTGGGCCTGGCCTCATAAATCCCATGGGCAAACTCTGATAATACCAATGGTCTCACTGTGGAATATTGATTAGCATGAACTCATAAGTGACAATGTAGCTCTTTCATAATTTGCTTTTGATACAAACTGTTGTCAAAATGGATTTTTCCCACGTCCCTTCGAGTTTGTTATCAGAGCTGTGCTGCATGTGGCCTTTCACTGCACTCCACAAAAAGAGGCAGAGATCTTGCTCTGTCTGCCCATCAGAAATGCTTCCCCTTCCCTCCTTTGCCTCTCAGTCTTTGCACCTATGCTCTGGTAGCTGGACTTCTTGCTCAGCTGGTTTGGTTTTTGCTACTGGTGTGGTACTAATTTTACTTGCCTACCCTACAAGGGGCAATGTCTTCTTCAAAAGGAAGGTGGAGGGGGCTGGGGCAAGGCTCACAACAAAGAATGTGCAATCTGGGCAAAGTCCTTCCCTCTGCAAAGGGAATGCTGCAAAGTCTAGATTTGCTCAAGCTCCGTGTCTGTCTAACATCTTTGGAGTCAGCAACTGCATTATCTATGCAAGACTTTGCATTTGGGAATGACCCTTCTCCCTTTGCCTTCGGAAAAGTTGTTAAATACACTAGAAACTCATTGTCACGTACCTCAGCCCCCTTTACTCTCATTCAAAGGCAACAGCCATTCCTGCATTCCCCTGGGGAAAAAATTGCTGTGAATCCACAGCACTTGCAGGGTGTACATTGAGAGATGAATTTTGCCTGGGATGGATGGACCCTTTCCTGTGGCATAAGCATCTTTTGCTGTTTGGGTACAGCATAAGACAGCCCAGCAAAAGACGCTGCAGTGATGAGCATTGCCAGCATCTCAGAAACCCTTTAGGCACAGAACCAGGGTGAAGCCTCCACTCACCTGAAATAAAGCGTGCCCAAGAAGGAAAATACCATCCTGTCACTGAGAGCTGGAGACAGAAAGCAGCTCTTGGCTTTGGCTATAGCACTGGTGCTTCACTGTGTGCCAGGGCTTGCACTGTAAAACACAGCCAGTGCTGGAAGCGTGGACAAGGAGCACTGAAAACTGATGCTGCGCAGCACCCTGGCGCTTTGTGTCTCGTTGAGCACCGTATGCCTGAGGCGGGACCCCTCCTCTTCCAGCGCAGGGGTAACAGGGCTGACCCGCCAGGCCGCACCGGCGGGGCTCTGCTCGCCGCCTCGCTCCCGGGGGCGGCCCTGCGCGGAGTACGGGCCCTCCCCGGGGACCCCCGGCCCGGCCCATGCCGCGCCCGGCGCGGACAGGGGTTAACACCAGCGAGCGGAGCCGAGTGGAGGGCGCCGCACCGCCCCTCGCACAGCGGCCCCGCAGCGCCGCCGCTCGGTCCCGCCGCCGCCCCCCTCCTCCCTCGGCCCCGCTGCCGCCTCGGCTGCGGCCCCGGCTCGCCGCTGCGCGCATGGCCCCGGTAAGTCCGCCGGGGGGAGCGCGGCTCCTCCGCAACAAAAGCGGGGCGGCGCCGGGCCGGGCGAGCGGAGTCCCCCGAAGTAACGGGCCCGCAGCGCGGGGCTGGGGGGAGCGACGTGACATTGCCGAGAGGCAGGGCACGGGCACCCCGCGGGGCTGCGGCGCTGGGCGGGCAGGTGGCGAGCCCCGCGGCTGGGAGGTGCGCAGCATGCGGGCAGGGCCGGTGAGGAGCCGGCGGTCACGGCGGGGATGCGCGGCCCTCCGCGGCCTTCAGACCCCGCAGCTCCGGTGAGAGGCTGGCCCAGAGTCCGCGGCCGGGGCCGTCGTGTCGTGGGGGGCCCGGCCGGAGCTACCTGGGTAAGGAATCTCTAGCGTTTGGGTCGCTGAGACCAAATCTGGCAACCCCATGAGTGTGGCAGCCCCATGGGTGCACACGGGGCGATGCGCACCAGGACCCGATGGCGACCGAGGCTGCTGCAAGGAATGCCCGGCTGCAGGGGATGGGGGAGCTGTCATTGCCCGGGCAGCAGAGGGGATGCGAAGCCCTGGTGCCCCAGGAGGGGATATAGCAGGTTTGGGTGGTTTCTATGGGGAAGAGGATGAGCTGGTGTAGCAGGGTGAGGTCAGAGCAGCCTGTGCTCTACTAGGGATCTCACCCAGTGAGTATATGACTGGGCAGCCCTCCACTAAAGCAAGTGAGCACTCTTGTTCAAAGGCTTGCACATTTCCCATGTGTGATCCGCCTTTAGCTTTGGAAAAGATTACGCTTCCCAGGACAAATGGAGGACCTATCATTTCAAGATCATCTCCTAAGGAGGTCTTCTTCAATAGATAGAGACAGAGTCTGTATTTCACTCAGCTGTCTTTGTGTCACTTAGGCAGTGTAGAAGGAACAGACATCCCCAACTCTCACTTTAAGGGAAGCAGACATCCCTGACCCCCAGTGTTAAGGGGACCTTCCCCACAGGGATGTGCTTGGTGTGGTGCATCCATAAGGAGAGCTGCCTTTGTCCCCTTTCTCCTCGTAGCCCTCGGTGGAATATATTACAGGAAGGCCAGTGGGAGTGAACGGGGGATTCTCACTTTAACTGTGGTCTCCTGAAAGCTGAAACCAACCACTGGAGTGTAGAGTAAGCCTGAGGTAGCTCTAAACTCATTCAGTGGAGATTCAGAAAACTGGAGCTGGTTCTTGCGGAGTTCCTACTCTGAGTTTATCAGCAAGTGCTGGCTTCGGATGGCTTCACGCAGGTTTACATACAGCTATGTCCAGTGTTTATAAAAGGAACAGCAGTTCGGTCTGAGTTCCCATAAATTAGACTGGTTTTCTGAGAGAGACAAGAGGAGATTCTTAATATGAGCATTTATCCTGTGTGTTTCATAGCGTCATTTCAGAAGCAGCTGACAACCCTCTGCAACTAAGGCCTTCCTGCACTTAGAGCGCACCCCGTGTGTATATATATATATATATGTATAGTCACACACATGCTTCCAAGGAAGATTCTTCCCCTAATGTTTCTGAGTGTGAACACTGATACTTGATGAAGACTGGCCAGCGTTCTCCTGTAACATTCATTGAATGACACAACAAACCCCATCTCTCTGCCCAGGACAGAGCCAGATATGGTGACACAACCCTAAGCAGGAAAAACGGATTATTTTTCCATCATGCCTTGTTCAAGAACAGCCATCTCCCAAATTGGACTACAGCAAGTGAACAAGTTTTTGTGAGAGGACACTATCTCTTCAACACAGTTATCTCCGAGAAGATAACATCTTTCTCTTTGAATGCTGAGCAATACCATTTCACATACCTCAGTCTCCCACACTTTTGGCCTGGGGAAGCACTGTTGACCTTGATGATGCTGCCTTCTCTTGTTTCCATGTTCCCGTATGTCCCCTTTCAGACAGTGTATCTGTTTCTATACTGTGCAGCAGAGCATCAATGGCTGATCCTCCTTGGCTGCTCACTTTTCTCTTCTGTGCCTTTTATCAGTGCCAGTTGCCTGCTGAGACATTCTTACATTGTTCAGGGCCACCAGCAGCTTCCAGGCAGCATTCTGCAACTCTTCCTCCGGCGCTGCTTTCCTTATGGTCAGCAACTGAAGTCTCTGCAGTGAACTCTGCACCTGGGTATCTTGTAGCCTCAGGAGGAGATCCTGCATGTCAGTGGTGGGCAGCTTTCCTTGCTGCTGCCCACTGGCTCTCACCTCTGTGGCATGTGGGTCAGAAGGATTTAGTTGCATGTGCGTCGACTGTGGCGTGGTTGCAGGTAAGGAGGTGGGGATCTTCCTTGTTGGGGCTGGAGTCGTGACAACTACTTCCTTGGCAGGGCTGGAGCGGCTTGGCTGGGCGGTTGTGGGACGTATGGGGAGAAGGGGGGTGGTACTGAAGATGCTGGACAACATGGAATCAGTGCTCATGTCATTGAAGGTGCGTGTGCTGTCCAGATTGGCTTTGCTGTCTCCTGGGCATGCAGTCCTCTGTGGAAGAGAAAACACTCCCCTGTAGAGGCAGTGGGCTTCAAGAGCAGGCAGCTATTCTGTGGGGTTAGAACTCGCTGCACAGTCCCATCTTTCCCACTCCTACAAAAATGAGCCCAAGAAAGGAAGAAACCTTTGCTCCTTTCTTTGTCAAGTCTCCCCATAAGTGTCTCCGTGTGACTCCCAGTTGTCTTTCTCTTTGCTTTCCTTGTCTTCTAGGCTTCATTAATCACCCTTTCTCCTTCAGTAACCTAGATAGACAGTCTCAACTAGGTTGGGAATGAGAGATGGAGCTAAGGGCTGAACCTCAAAGGTTCGTTTTCTTGAGTACCTTCTTCAAAGTCTCTTTGTTGGCAAGTGGCTGCAGGTGCCACCTGTGTAAGCTAGTCAGCTTGGTGTGAGTGCCCCTGGAAGGTGGGCTGCCCATAGCTCTCTTGGATCTTCCCTGTATTTTTGCCTTCCTCCCGTTTTCCCACTTCCTTATTTCCAGGGTGCCCCGTTTTGCCTGTTGCTTGCCCAGAGCACACCACCACAGTCTTCAGGAAACAGCTAAATAACTCACCTTAATGAAATACTTTTTCTTAGTACAGCGATAAAAAGAAAAGGTGCAGAAGTCAGGAAAGATAGGACTTTTTGGCAGTTCAGAGCATACGGGCCCTAGAAAGAGGTAAATAAAGACACAGACTCAGCTATAAACTCCAGTGCTGGGGTCCCACCAGCCCTCAGCAATAACCTCACTGTGGAAGGACATCGCTCCATGAAAAGCCCCATGGCCATTTGGGTGCCTCCCTGAACCCAGGTGAGAAACTCCATCACTTCTTGGTTATTTTCATGACCCTAGGCATAAGAGGAAGCTAGTCCTAAGGACACGTAGATGCAATCAAGTGTGATAGAGGATGCTCACAAGCAGATGTCTTCTCACTGCAGGATTGCTATCCACCCTTCTCACCCACCAGCTCTTGAGTCTCCCATCTCTCCCAGTGGTCAGCTCAGTGCTGGCCATGGGGGATGCCTACCCGCCCATCTGCTTGCCCTTGGGAGTCACAGTTGTCTTTACCCTCAGGGATGACTCCGTGGTTTTCATACTCATCCAGCCTCTGGACCAGGGGGTACTGGCAGCCGTACAGCATGCGAAGGAAGCAGGCAGTGTTGGCACGGCCTGCTGTCTGGAGGAACCTGAAGAACTGGCTGTACTCCTCATCAGAGAGTGGTGTTCCAGGCTGCTGTGCCTTCCCGCCGTGGGAGCTGGCATTGAAGCCCAAACCCAAGAGCACTGGTGAAAAATAAAATGTAGGGAGTCAAAGGAAATGCTAACCATGGCACACCTGGAGGAGCTGAAGGGCTGAACCCAGATCTCTTGTTGCCCTGTCTGGGTGCAGGATCCAACAAATGGGAAATGCAGTAACAGGCTCAAGATGGGAGGTCTAGACTTTGGGGAAGACTTTCTCTGCCCATGTTGAAAGTGGTGTAGTGTTTGGTGGCAGTACATGGCTGAAGGACCTTCACCAAAGCTCTAGAGATTCAAATCTTGAATTGGGAGAAATGTCTTGGAAATCATGGAACTGGGAATGTAGCTGTTGTCAGGGTGGAGCAAGGGAACTGTTTCCTATCAAAATTTCAGCCTCCGCAAATTCTGTTCCTCCACTTAACTGGGTCCAAACCCCTCGAGTTAATGGAGCATGCTCCAGTGGATGTGTGTGTGCCCTTACCATGGTCCAAGCATTCACTGAACCCTTATGCAAAACTTAAAGCCAGTTCTTCCCTGTGAAGAACATTATGAAAGCTCATGAAATCAAACTTTTGGAGGTTAGATGCGCCAAAAAATAAAAGCTTCTTGTGCAATCTTAATTTCATCTCCCCTTGCATATGCTTTTTATATGTTCTTTAAGTACACAGCAACCTACTCTTCCTTCCTAAAGACTTGGTAGCTCCCTCAGTGTAGAGACTGCACCTGCTGTGTGAGGGAGTTGGCTTCCCAGGTTAAACACTTACTATATTCAGGACATCTGCCTCATTTCCCACAAACTGGAAGATACATGGAAGAATGAGTCAGGAAGATGCTGCAAGGATAGTTTTGTAGATACTCTTCGAAGAAGTAGGTTTTATTCCTGGCTACACCACAGAGGTTCCTGTGTGATGCTAGGCAAGTACCAGGTTTCTTGGTGTGTTATTAATGGCATTTTCCTTACCTTGTGGGTTGCTGTTTATAGGAATGCTGAGCTCTCTTGCTGTTTTGGAGTCTGTGTGTGGTGTATTTTGAATGGCAAGTAAGTGCTACATTAGCATATGTATTCTGAGAAGCCAGGGCTGAGATAGCTCAAACTGAGATTCTAAAAGTAGCAGATGTTTTTGACTTTAATTCCTCTCTGCCCTCATTTTGCCATTTGCAAAATCACTAGAAACCAATTAATAGCTGTAAAGCTCTAAAACATAGAGTATGTAAGAAGTTAATGAGGAAATGAGTCAACCTGTCTACAGCAGAATTCAAATGGGATCAAGTAAATAAATCTGAGTCAAACACTGAATGATAAGGGTGACACAACATACCGAATAGCTGCTCATTAGAAAGGCAGTGTCCATCCAAGGGACTAAAGAAGCCGACACCCATGTAAAAACATTGAAGCTAGGTAATTAAAGAGCTGGGTCACCATGCCCATGCCCAGGGGGAACAAATCTAACAGTACAAAATGAGTGTGATTCAGGCATGCTCAAAGTTTGACTTTGCAACCTCTGTAATGTTCTCTTAGCATAGGACATGGTGGTTTTTTGTTGTTGTTGTTAAAAACTAACTTAAAAGCTTCCTCATGGCCTATGTCTTATTAACAGCTATGCCAACTTATTAACACCTATGTGTCTGTAGATTCAGCAGGATCAAAGAAAAGCATGTAACCTTCCCCCCCGAGAGGACAGCAGGGGTTATTGAGCACTCGGTGAGGCAGTAGGAGAGGAGAACACCACACTTGGCCAGGTGACTATGTGTGGGTTTGCAGAAAGCAGGGGAATGAGTAGAATGGGGGATAGTGGACCCCTCCAGGGTTATCTGCTAGGATGTGGCCAGAGCAGCCTGGCCTTTCTGTCCATTTCTTCCAGCTATATCCCCTTCTGTTTGTCTTTAACCAAGGTCCTCCCTCAGACCTCTTTTTTCCTGTCACTTCACCTGGATAGCTCTTCCCTTATGGCCTTGCAAGTCACGTCTACATCTGTGCCTCTGTGCTCATGTCTGGTTTACTCACCCAGCTGTCCCCATCATCACATCCCCAGTCTCCACCTCTGCTCCAGCCTCAGCTCACTACATCCAGCTCCTAGTCCTCCTCCCTGGTTCCTAGGTCACTCTCTGGCCCTCCTTGATGAATAAAATATTAGCTCCAGTCAGGGACAACTGGCAAAGTTTTAATCTCTTTGCACCTGAGGCATTCAGGGGTGCTCCTGTCTTTCCCTCTTGCCCTCAAGTTGCTGAAGCTGAGGAGCCATGGGGAGGGGTAAAGAGCAGCTGGTTTGGTTGCTGTTCCTCACAACCTTGCTTGAAAGAGAGATGTGTCCTACTCACCAAACAAAGCCAGACAAGCCCATGTGGCCGACATCACGCCGTGAGCGATGCCTATAACAGCTTGGGACACACTCCTGCCAGAGGTGTCACATCCTCTGCTTTGCCCGCCTGCCTGTGTCCTCGTCCTGCCACACCGGGTTCCCCAGCAGCAGTGGAATGTCTTGTGGCGTCACAGACACCTCAGTTCCAACTGTTCCTCCTGCCCATGCTCCCCTCCGCCTCCCCTTCTGCCCTGCCACTGGGTGTGTGCCCTACCTGGCACTGGGTTTTGTGCTGGGGAAGGCAGCAGGGGACTAAGCCTGCTGAATGAGGCTGAGTTCGGACCCAGGCCACCTCCTGCCATAGCGGGGTCTGCCCTCCTTGCTGTGACAACAGGTCCAAACTCAGAGGAGAGCCCTCACAGAGTATGTTTGATTTTCTCAGGTTGATGTACACTGCAGCTTTCTGTTCTCCCTGCCCCTCCTGCCTCCCAGGCTTGAGGTCTTAGTGGTGGCTCTCCCATCCCTGGCCAGCTATGTCTTTTGTGGGGCAGCCCCTTTGGGGCCTCTGTCTCTGTCATCACAGGACCTGGGTGTGGCCCATTGCCTCCCCATGCTACAGGTTCTTGTTCCTCATTCAGCCTCGTAAGACTGGGTTATCAGTCAGGACACTTATCTGGGGACTTGGCTTTATCCAGACATGGTTGTTCTGGAGACTGGCACCTCATGCCTGTCTGGTGCTTGGTGGCGCTTCAGGTTTCCCATATTGTTTAGGGACAGATCTTTACCACCCATTGCACAATGTGCTTTTCTGCCATATCCCACAACCTGCCTGGCTCTGCACATCAACTGTCTCCTACATCCATGTCTGCTTTCTGTAGGTGCTCACCCATCATTTTAGGGTGCCTGTTTTGACTATATGCTCACCTTGAACAACAGCAGAGACTGAACCAGAAGGACATTTCTCTCCTCCTAAAATTAGGAGGATGGTTCAGCAGGGTCACAGCGGCACTGCCTCATAGGTGTGATGGGGGTTGTACAGAGAGGGAAACCTCGGCTTCCCTGCCTTTTACCTGGGATTAAAGCCTGCAGCCACTGCCTGCTGCTGGAAGGATTGGAAACTCTCCCCATGGGGGGATACCCACTGAATCCACTGTGGAGTAGGCAGCAGGGAGCAGGAACGATATGATTCCAAGCTGAGGCAGAGCCAACAGAATGTCAGCTCTCCATGTGACTGGGGGGCTTCTTTTATCGTGATGGCGTTATACAGGTGGGGAAATCTTCCATCTGTCCTTGGGAGGGTCTGGCAGCTGATGTCTGTTGTGGTACCCTCCTCTGGTACACCACTGAGCATCCAGTTCAGTTTTTCTCATTTTGAAAGCAAAATATGCTGGTTCACATTTCTTTTTCATTTCTACTGATGAACACCTGGTCATCAGTAATTTTACTTACTTCTAGTGGCACGGTGGGCATCCACGTGACCAGAAAGGTGAAACTCCATTGCAGAGCTGGCATTCCCATGTGCAGGTTTTAGCATTTTCTTTCTTTAACCTGTACAGTTCTAGGATATCACTGAGCCCTCATCATCTTCAAATGCCTCTAAACAAATGCCACTGCACAAATATAGTGCTGAAGCTAAATGAGTGACCTAATTTTCTATCCACAAACCCCACTCCCGCGCAGCACACTTCTGCTCTGAACAGAGATCCTTGAGAAGTGGGATTGTGTGTTGGCTGTCAGAACTGGCCAGACTAAATTATCTTGGTGTTCATGCATTAACAGGTGTGTGTGACTGCTTTCCTGCTCGCTGCCAGCCCTGTAAACTCCATCTGGAACAAGACAGCCAAGTTGCCATTTTTCTGGAGCACAGGGCAGGACATCCTGCCTTTGGACTGCTCCTGTCGGTAACGTGAGCAGATCAAAGTATCTTCTCTCACCCAGACCTATGCGTGCCTGGCTGAGCCACTGAGAGCGACCAGGCAAAATACTCCTTGGGTAAAAGCAATAGACTGTCTGCATCCAGACAGACACAGAGAGCAGCCCAGTTGTGAAGGGAATGTGGCATTTTCCCTCTACCAGAACTGCTGAACTGCATTAAACACATTATGTTTTTTCTTAGTTCACTAGGAAGAAAGGAGATGGAGGGAAAGTGGTTTGAGGAATTGATGTTTTTCTTACATCAAACTAAGTGGGATGCATTTTTGGTCTTAAAGTGCAGCAGGAGGACCACTGTGACACTTGTGAGAAGGCAGCAAGCTGTCAGGCAGCTCTCTGCAGCATGTGTAGTTGACCCTGGGTTCGCAACATGAGCTGCCCCTGGTTATTGGACCCAAACAGCAGTGTCATGGTGTGCATGGCAGGACAGACAGTGACCCTGACGCATGTTTCTGGGTGTCATTTTCCTCTGGTCTAGGTTGCTTTTGTCTCCAATACTTATTCTCCTGTAATCTCACTCTACAGCACTGCTACTACAATGGGTATTTATTTCACCTGTTTTCTTTCCTCTGATCAGGATCTGCAGTCACTGATGGTTTAAACATCCTGGATGGTGTGATGAGAAACAGCTTTGTGGCCAGAAGCAGTGGAACACCAAGAGAGCAGAAAGTTTGCTTCCCAGGTGAGAAACTGAACAGAGCATGTCTGGGAAGGGGAGAGAAGAGCTGAGTGCTGAAAATTTGGTGTGTGCTGTGCTGCATACTACACGCTCATCCTGCCTCTGCTGCTCCTGTACTGTAAAGATTCTGCTTTCAGGAGGATTTGTAGGCAAGGTACGATAAAGATGAAACACACTCTTGGGGTATCTAATATCCTTTCAAAAAGACCCTATCCAAATGGAATTAAATCCTGTGTATTTTCAGCAAAGACTATACTCAGAAAGCACAGCTAACCAAAGCGTGGCTTTTTCTTCCTTTCACACTGACAATCTTTCTGATGTTGTACTGGTTTTCTGCCTCGAGGTGCATGCCTCGGGCCAGTGCTGTATCTTTATTTGTACTGCAAATGTTTTTCAGCCCTGAGTGTTGTAAACAAAACTTTGGGAATCACTATAACCAGTGCAGTGGTGTCTTCCAGTATCTGCAGATTACCTGAAACCAAACCTGAGGGGTTTGTCCTGCTGCATTCACCTCATATTCTGACCTTCCACACGTAAGAGGATGATGTTAACTCTGTAAGCAGTTCCATCCAGCTAATCGGCTTACCTCACGCTCCAGCATCCATTTCTGAGGTGTGTTCTCCTTATAACTAATAAAAAATCAGAAAGCTCTGAATGTTTCAGTCTAATGGTTCATTTCCGTGCTTGATTAATAAAACAGTTTATCTTTCCACTTCCCTATCTGTTCTGTAGACAGAATCTACGTGTAATTTTCTGCAGAATATATAGCGCTTTCTTTTTAAGGAAAAGGGCTATGACTGGAAAGAAGAAAGAAAATGGTCTACTTGGCAGGTGTGGATGCTCCTGTGGTGTTGGCTGCTTCCCTCCCTGATTAAGCATGGGAGTGCTGGAAGGAAAGCAGTGATTCATAGGCAACAGGAAGAGAAGCAGCTACAGTAGGTGTTGTTGAGGAGAGCAGCGATGACGTTCCTCTAACCTTGCTAGACATGGGAACTGTGAGGACAAGCATGTGACAGGTTTTGTCTTTTATGGCTGTAACCTTTTGACAGAGGACCCTTTTTGCAACCTGTACAGCAGCGGCTACCTGTCCTTGGGTCATATTCCCCTCCCATACTCAGTCTCCGTGCCCTCTCTCTGCCTGGAGCAGATATTGA
This sequence comes from Pezoporus wallicus, assembly GCF_028554395.1. Lineage (NCBI taxonomy): Eukaryota > Metazoa > Chordata > Aves > Psittaciformes > Psittacidae > Pezoporus > Pezoporus wallicus. The sequence goes on along the minus strand of NW_026642179.1, from coordinate 5,605,252 downwards.
GGGGCTGGCTCCTTTGCTGTTAGCTAATGGTAGCTGATGTGCTGCAGTTGCCTTGTTTGGACTTCTCCCTCAGAGAAGCAGGGGGGTTATTCATTGCTAGTTCCTCTGTTCACTCCAGCAGGTGCCAGGACCATGGGTGACACACAGAAGGGCAAGATTCATCAGGGAAGTCCTGTGAGACCTGGACTGCATCTGTTCCCCTCCAGAATGCTCAAAGGAAATACCCTCCAGGATGCTGACCAAAGACATGACTGCAAGCAGGAGCTGGAGATAAAAAGTGAGGTGGAGACATCTTATGGAGAGAGGCAGAGAATGGTAACTCCCTGTGGGACGGAAGTCTGGGAGTGCGACAACAGTGATAGAGGCCACATGAGCAAGGCTATCCTTGCTGGTGACAAGCCAGACCCAACCATTTGTGGGAACGGTGCCATTTGGATTCAGCAGATGGGAGAGAAAACCTACGAGTGTCCTGAGTGTGGGAAGAGCTTCAGCCGGAGCTCATACCTGAGCCAGCATCAGAGGATCCACCTAGCAGAGAAACCCTTCAGCTGCTCCGAATGTGGGAAGAGTTTCACCCGCAACTCGGACCTGATCAAACACCAGCGGATCCACACTGGCGAGAAGCCTTACCAGTGCAGTGAGTGTGAGAAGACCTTCAGCCAGAGGTCCAATGTGATCAGGCACCAGCGGACCCACACAGGAGAAAGACACTACCAGTGCAACGAATGTGGGAAGAGCTTCAGCCAGAACTCACACCTCATTGTCCACCAGCGGAGCCACAAGGGTGAGAAACCCTTTAATTGCCCACGGTGTGAGAAAAGCTTCAGCGATCGCTCCTCCCTGATCATACACCGGAGAGTCCACACTGGAGAGAAGCCTCACAAGTGCCAGGAATGTGGGAAGCGTTTCCGGGACAGCTCGGCCATCATTCGGCATCAGAGGATCCACACAGGAGAAAAACCGTATGAGTGCACCGAGTGTAGAAAAGCCTTCCGGCAGAGCTCCTCACTGGTGACCCACATGCGAACGCACACAGGTGAAAAGCCCTACAAGTGCCCAGTGTGTGGAAAGGGCTTTAGCCAGAGCTCAGCGCTCACCACTCATCGCCGGATCCACGGTGGGGCAGCCTTGCCCATATACCATGGTAGCCTCCTGCCCAACCCCTACCAGTGCGCTGAGTGTGGCCGGAGGTGCAGCGACCGCTCCACCCTGACCAAGCACCAGAGCACGCATGCTGAGGAGCGGCCCTACATCTGTGTGGAGTGCGGGGACAGCTTCCGACGGAGCTCGGCTCTCAACGTGCACCTGAGGATCCATCGCGGGGAGAGACCATACAAGTGTGAGGAATGTGGAAAAGCATTCAGGCACAGCTCAGCCCTCGGTGCCCACCTGAGGATCCATGCAGGAGCCAAGCCCTACAAGTGTGGCGAGTGTGGGAAAAGCTTCCGGAAAAGCTCAACACTTAAAGTGCATTTGAAGATCCACACAGCCAAGAAACATTATAAATGTATGCTGGGTAGGAGAATGCTCACTTCCAGCTCACTTCTGCCATAGGGCTGCAGTGGATGTTCAGAACGGGAAACAAAAGCAGTGATTGAGGATACCTGAAAAAGGTGGGCGATGAGAACCACGTTGGGAAGAGACTGACTGGAGACATGCTTACCCCAGTGGGACAAAAACCATTAGGAGGTCTGGAAGCAGGGAGTCAGTCATAAGAGTCAAGTGCTGGTGGTTTAGGAAGAGCGCAGAGAGCTTAAGGAATGGGCACCAGCTTCTGGGTAAATTGGGAGCTGTGAATATGTGGTAGAATAATAACTGGGAGAATCAGGCTTGTAAAATAACTTTACAACTAAGGTGAAGATCAAAATGCAAAGTTCCAGGCTGGTTTTGACTCAAAACTTTAGCTTGTTAGACACTGTGGTAGTCTTAGGAACTCTTTTTATTACCGTCTGTTACTTTTCATGAATGTAGTAAGTTAACCCAGTGTTTGACAAGGCATTTCCAAATCTTTTGAGTCTGAGACTTTGGAGCTGAACTTCAGTCTGTTTGTCTTTTCTGACTCTTTTCCAAATCTTAGACAGGACAGTGAATTCCTACCTCTTATGACAAAGCCTGAGTGACACGATAGCTGAGCAACACAAAACTGTCATGGCTTTCCCAGAAAACAGGAATGTGCAAGCACTTCTAGTTGGAATGCTGCCCTTCACTAGTCTGTGGCAGTTTCTCCTAAATTTGCCCTTGGTGGTCTGGAGCACCTTCCAACTTGCATTGTCAACAAAACATGGGCAAAATTGTGGCCTTACTTTATTTAACCAAAAGAAATATCCTCCCCCCGATACCCTAGTGTGAACTGGTATACAGTGAGTTCTTACTGGTAGTCAAGAGGCTGTTGGCAGTTTTGTAGTCTTTTCTATGATACTCTTTAGCTCACTATTGGTGGTGAAGTATTAACATATAAAGTTCAGCATTATGAGTTAGGAATTACTGTATTTGCATTTGTTGCTATGTTAACGGCTGTATATTACATGAACTTCCTCTATATTGGTATGTTTTATTACTAGCTACATATTTCTACCCTAAATAAAACTTTTTATTTCCCTCTGTATAAACCAGTTTTCTGTCCTTGCGTACAACGGGTGTGAGATTACAAACAGAGATAGGCCGATTCTGGTGTGGCGAGGGGCTCCAGACGGGCACCCTCACCAAGCCGGCCAGGGGCTCAGGCTTGGCTTTCCTCCGGCGGGTCCGTCGCTCCGCTGGCCGAAGCCCAACAGCAGGACGGCAGCGGCAGGGCAGGACTGACGACGGACAGGAACCAGGCCTTAGTAAAGGCAGAATCACCCAGCGTCACGGAGCAGGAGTCACGGCCCGGCGAAAGGCCGACGGACCCGACGGACCCGACGGACCCGCCACCCCTCCCGGGAGACCACAAGCCACATCCCACCGCCCCGCTCCAACCGAGAAGAACCGAGCTTTACCCCCCTCACCCCCGGGGGAAGGGCGGTCCTTCCGCCCCGCGCCCGCAGTCACCGCGGCGTCACGGGAAGGGGGCGGTGCGTCTCGGGCGTTCGGTTCGAAGCGGCGCGGCGGGATGGAGAGCGGGGAGGCGGCCGCGGCGGGGCCCGGCGGGGCCCGGTTCCCGTTCCCCTACACGCCGTACGCCATCCAGGAGCAGTTCATGGCGGCGCTGTACGGCGCGCTGGAGGCTGGCCGGGTCGGGATCTTTGAGAGCCCCACGGGCACGGTGAGCCTCACCGGGAGGAGGGCAGAGGCCCCTCGGGGTGGGGAGGGTGAAGGGGGCAGGTCTGGGTGTGATCCCGGTGAGGAGGGGCCGTCACCGCGGAGGGGCAGAACCTCACTCACCCTGTGCGTTGTCCTGTGGCAGGGGAAATCGCTGAGCCTGATCTGCGGGGCCCTCACCTGGCTCCGAGACTTCGAGCAGAAGAAGCGAGAGGAGGAGGCGCGGCTGCTGGCACCCGAGGAGAGCGGGCAAGAGGGAAAGGGGTGTCCGGCCTCGGCTGGGCCAGCACGCCCAGAGAGCCAGGGCACCGCTGGGGAGCCGGACTGGGTTACGGCATTTGTGCAGCAGAAAGAAGAGCGGGACTTGGTGGACAAGCTGAAGGTTGAGAAATGCAGTGATGGGACGAGGGGGAGTGGCTCTGTCTGGCAGAGGGTAGATTTAGGTTAGACGTTAGGAATAAATTCTTCACTATGAGGGTGGTGAGGCACTGGCACAGGTTGCCCAGGGAAGCTGTGGCTGCCCCATCCCTGGCAGTGTTCAATGCCAGGTTGGGCAGGGCTTTGAGCAACCTGGTCTAGTGGAAGGTGTCCCTGCCCATGGCAGGGGATTGGAATTGGAGGAGCTTTAAGGTCCCTTCCAAAAGGAACCATTCTGATTTTATTAAATGCTCATCTGTAGAGGACATGTAAAATCACAAGGTGTGAGGCTCAGAAAGGTTGATATCATGGAAACACATGAGGCAAACTTTGGTGGTGGCCTTTGTCTTTCACAGGGCTTTGTTTTGGTTATGAGAGGTGAGACATCGCCACACAGGTTGCATAAGACAGGAAACTATATTACTCTAACTATATTAACATGGTAACATATAATAGGCATGCACTCCTGGAGAAAGGGACTGTGTACTGACAGTTGGGTTCGGAATTAATTTTTTTCTAGGAAAAAAATAGGAAACAGGAAAGTTGCATGCAGGGTTTGAGACTAAATGCACTTCATCCTTCCTCTGCTCTCCTTTTATTATAGGAAGAGCAGATCAGGAGGAAAAAGCGAGAAGATCGTCTTGAGAAAATTCGCAATAATGTGCAGTTAAAATATGCAGCAAAGAGGAAGGTGAGTTATCCTGAGGGGGTCAGAACTTCCTGGTTTGGAACCTCCAGTGTACTTCATACTTGCTTATATCTGTGGCTTCACATGGGATTTTCCAACCCTGTTTGTCTGTTTGGGATTTGGGGAGCTTTTTGTGTTAGGTTCCTGAAATTGGCCATCCAAAAGGTTTGGTGAGATACTCTGTTTGAAGTACAGACATGGAAAACCATCTTTGCATAGAGAATTTCCTGTGACGATGTTTGTGTGTGGATACAAAGGGGGTGTGTTCTGATGGCCTTCTGGCCCTCTACATTTGTTTTAAAAGCTTTAATACTTGGATTTTTCTTTATTTTGAAAGCTCTTTATTTTGTGAGCGTGTATGAACAATATGTACTGCTGGAATAAGACCTGTAGAACTGTGATTAGATTTAAGAACATGGGAACAGAAGACACTCGCCCCACAAAAGAAAAAGCAAATGTGATTGTACTTTCCAGGCATGTCTCTTTTCTACATATAAAAAGTTCACGGATACATTTTCCTGCCATTTAGATGCGTGAACTGGCCTCAGGACTCTTGACTCTAAGAGCTTTTTGGTGGTATGAGTCAAACTTCCCAGAAATACCCACATCAGGCCCCTTAACAGGCAGATTTATTAGGCTGTCAGGTTATTAGTTTCTCGTGTGCTCCATCTCAAGTGCTCTGTTATGTTTTGGTCAACTCCTGTCAAAAGCATATGGCAGGAATAGCAAGGGTTCAGAGGTGAACAGCAAATAAAAAACAAGTGGAACAAAGAGCTTTCATCTCTGAAAGAGGATGAAAAGCATGTGAAATGAGGAGCATGATAAAAAAAAAAGAAAGCAAATGAAAGAATATTATAGAGATTAGGAAAAGCAACTGATTCATCTTCTCTGTAGTACTCACTAACAGCATTGCTTCATAATGCTATGGTAAAAAATGCTTATTGACGTTGGAAGATACTGTTTTCAGATTTAAAAAATGAACTCTCCTTTATCAGGACACGAGGTTGATCAGAAAACTAGTCTTCAACAGTGTAATGGAATTTTTGTAGAGCGCTAGACTGCATTAGGGTAGGAACCACATAACTGGAGAAAAAATGGCAAGAGAAGCCTTGTGCCCTGCATTCTGAAGTGCTGAATTTATCGTCGCTTTGAATTGAGTGTGGACAGAGGATTTGATTATGTCCTTATATGTTTGGTTGGGTTTATTTGCACACCATTTTTTTCTCAAGCAGTTGTCTTTTATGGACCACTTTAAGCAACTAACACTGGATTACATGGATATTGTAATTTGAGAACCTAGTAGTTCAGTGGGCCTTTTGCATAGGAAGTTCTTTATGTTTCGCCTTCATATATGTCTATGTGGTCAAGTCTTTGCTGGTGGCAGCTGTGTTTTGTGGTGCTGAACAGCTTCAGACACCCTTGGTGCGTTTGTTTGTCCTGCTGGGGGTTCCCCAGCAAGCCATTCCCTGTGTTACTTGCAAGGGACTCTGCTGTCTTCTGACCCATCCATGGCATAAAGCATGGAGTGTGTTAGCTTTCTTTCTGCATGAGCAGTAATGTGATCATGTGTTCCTTTCAGAGATCTGAGGAGGATGAGACAAAGCGCCTTCTTCAGCTCAGCAAGGAGGTTCTTTCAGAGGGAGCTGGAGATGCTCTAGAGCAGCTGGATCACAATGAGGAGGAGCTGATTCTTGCTGAATATGAGAGTGATGAAGAAAAGAAAGTGGTATCTGGGTAAGGGCAGGGACTAAATGGGTTCCTTTGGCTTGCCTTGATTTAAGAGATATCACCTGTGATCATGCACATCTGGAGTTCATCCCCAGTTCAAGCTGTGGTTGTTCTGGTGGGTTCTTTGTTTAATTGGTTGGTTTGGTATTGTGGGGGGAATTTTGTTTTGGGTTTTTTTAAGCTTTTGTTAAGACTGATCAGAGTGACCTGAAGTGATTTCTGAGAAAGTGCACTTTTGTTAAAATGTGTGGCAATGTCCTGCCTTTGACCACGTCCAGTTTCCCAAAGAATGTGGAATGAATGGCTTGAGATCAGGTTCCTTGCATTTGAAAAGCAAGATAGAACTCAGGGCTCCAGGAGGCTGTCAGTCCTGCAGATTAGTATTGGCACCTTTTGGTACTCTAAAGGGAGAGATGTTCACATTTCTAAAGACTGAGCTTCAGCATGAAAACCCCATGTGCACTTTTCTCTCTCATACATTAGCTTTATGCAGAAGGCCAGAAGCCATGCTTCAGCATGGAAAGTCAAATATATTTAACATACACATTTACTAATTAGTATCTAGATAGATCCTTCTGCCTTAAAAGTTCCAAACCACTACTTCATTTATATGTAGTTTATCAAACATTAAACTGCTGTTGCCTTGGAGGAACTCTATAGCTGCTAAGTATCTTCCTGAAGCTTTTCTTTATGCAATAGCTTGAGGGTGGTAAATTGTCTCTAAAGGGAAAGTTTTACAAAAATAAATAAGCTCACCAAAGAATAGTACAGCACTGATTAGCTTGCGCCCAGGGCTTAGAAGTCTCGGATTTAAAAGAAGGAAAAATTAATCTTGAAGTTGCTAAAGACACAACCCTAAAGACGTGGGGTTTTTAAGAGCAAGGCTTGACTTGATTGTGCACGCTTACACTGTTGTTAAAAAGTTGATTTTTCTCTTACCTCCTGAGTTAAGATCTGAGGCTTCTCTTGAGATGACAGAACCATCTCTCTTGAGACCTCTCTCTTGAAGTAGAGCATCATTTGATTCTAAGTGCCAGTGATCTGCTGAAAGGAAACTGTTTGAGTTTTCTCTTTTCTTAGGCTAGAAGAAGATGATGATGATTTGGAAGAGGAGCATGTGACTAAGGTGAGATGAGGAAAGGAAGTAGTGCTGCCTTGTAGAACAGTGTATGAGTGAGCAGAATGATGGTTTCCTTGTACCCGTCCCAGAGTCGTGCAGTACAGAAGGACTGAGGAACTAGCATTCAAGACCTGACAAGTTTGTTGATAGTAGCAGCCAGTTCTGCTATACTCATCTTCTTGGCAACACTGGCTGTCTAAGCAGCTTGCCCTGCTAGCATTGCTGAATTTTTACTGTGGCTTGCTGTAAAAGCACACAGGAAGACACAGTTTTTTATGACTCTTCAACAGTAAGTTCCTGGTTTTATAGGGGTCTTGGAAAATTAAATGGAAACAAAGGCAAATGCATAGGAGAAAAGGAGATAAGTGTGTTTGCCTTAACAGTTGCAAGGTGATACTCAAACATGTGCCTTTCCTTGAAGGCTTGAGCACCATTAACTTTGTAGAAGTGCTTGGCTGCTTCCTTGCAGGATTGATTGTGGGTGGGAGATTGGCTTCCATGTTCTTCTTGTCTTCCCTTTGTTCTTCCTTGTTGTAGATCTACTACTGCAGCCGCACTCACTCCCAGCTGTCTCAGTTTGTGCGTGAAGTGCAGAAAAGTCCTTTCAGTAAAGACACGCGTCTGGTCTCCTTGGGATCCAGGCAGGTATGTGCTGTTGTTCACAAGGGACCCAGAGTGTGTGTTAACTTAATGTGAGAGAGCTTGCAACGAGGGGGTGTGTGAATGTGACACCACAGAAGATACCTTGGGGGTTGACTGAATCTCCTGTCGAAACACTAAAGCATTTGTTGGTCATGACACAGATACGTGTGTGATGAATATTTTTGTGTGAACTGTGTTTTGGCCATTTACCCATTGATGTAAATGCAAAAATCTCTTACCTTTTCAGATGTGCAATGTAACAGATGTCTGAGTCACTGGGAAGGTGCTCCTCTTAGTTCTGACAGCATTTTTTAGGCACTGTTGTGTAGCAGTGAGCCATCTCAGTGCACCTTTTCTCATTTTTTAAACTCCCTGCTAAGTTTTTTCTGGGTTTCAAGAAAAAAACTGTAGCAGTTAGTGTGCCCAATGTCTGACCAGTAGTCTTACCCAGTTTTGTTTCTGGGCTGAGATTGCTTTAAAGAAATCTTCTATTTTACAGCAAAGGGTGCACATGGGGCACTCAGTTCTTAACTGACCCCCTATCCCTTCCTCTCTTTGCATGTCCAAGAACCTGTGTGTGAATGAGGACGTGCGACGCTTGGGGGCTCTCCAGCTCATCAATGACCGCTGCATGGAGATGCAGAAGAACAAACATGGTAGGAACACTTCCAGCCTGGGAAAGCAATCGCTGACAAAGCTGGTGTGAGAGTCCAGAGGCAGTGGGCACTGCCACTCATTTCTAGCAAGAGGGTGGTAGGAGCTTGGGAACGGCAGGTTGGAGGAACAGAGCTGGAGATCCTCAGCACTTTTCTTGACTTCCACGCTAGGATGCTGAAATCTGCATGGATTTTCTGCATGTCTTAAGTTGGTCAGGACTTATGCAACTGGAGGATAATTGTCATTGTAACTCAGCACTAGAAATATGGGAAAGCATCACATGGCTAAATCAAACTGGCAAGAGTAGTGTCCACTGTGGAGATGCTGAATAAGTTTTGAATAGATTAGTCAGAAGTGTACATGACAAAGCCTGCTTTGAAATGCAGAAGGTTCTGCAGAGTGGTTATTTGCATTTTTGTGTGTGTTGCTGATAGCATTCTTTTGATTTCTGCTGTTAGAAAAAAAGAGTGATGAAGAGAATGGAGAGAAGAAGAGACGTGTGAGTCGCACCATATGCCCATTTTATTCCTACGAGCAAATGCAGTTTCTCCGTGATGAAGTTCTAGTGGAAGTGAAGGATATTGAGCAGTTGGTGGCTTTGGGAAGGGAGACCAAAGCCTGCCCGTATTACGGGAGTCGATACGCCATTTCTGCTGCACAGGTAAGTTAGCAGAATTCATGCTAGGGGATCTAAGAATGAACTAATTGCCTGCTCTCTCCAGTACTGTAAATATTGTGAGAATTTGTAAACAGCCTGGGTTTCTGTCAGCTGTAGTTACGCTGAGGAAGCAAAGAAAAATGAGAAGATCCATTTGAAATGAATAGGCTGTGAGTATGTCTCAGCATTCTGAAATACTTGAAAGGCTCAGTAACTGTTGAGGCAATACTGATACATAGATGTAATCTTAGCTCTTGCCACCACTCTTCTTCCTGGCGTGGTTCTCTAACAGAAGATATGCTTTCAGTGCTTCAAAGGAGATTCAAAATGTAACCTGAGCTGATAGGCAGTTGTAGCATCATCATTTCTCTTCAGCTTATGTCCCAGTGCCCACCTTAATCATGTATTCCTGTCTCTTCTCCTCCCTTTCCCATAATAAAAGTAACTTGACTGAATTCTGTGAGGTCATCTAATACAGGCCTTCAGTCAGTGGTTGGAGAGTGCCCTAAGGTTGTAAGGGTGAAGACCAGAATCAGGGCAGTTTGTGCTTCTCCTGTAGCTGGTGGTGCTGCCCTATCAGATGCTCTTGCATGAGCCTACCAGGAATGCTGCTGGGATCAAGCTGAAGGACCAGGTCGTAATCATTGACGAGGCCCACAACCTCATAGACACCATCACCTGTATCCATAGTGCCGAGGTCAGTGGCTCTCAGGTGAGTCGTAGACTGGTGTGGTTAATGTGAGCTCCAGCAGAGTGCCCTTTCTTGACTCCTTAATAACAGCTCCTTTTTGTGTTCATGTAGCTGTGCTGTGCCCACTCCCAGCTGCTGCAGTACATGGAGCGATACAGGTGAGGATCTTGGAGGAAAGTAGCACAACAGAGGCAGGCAGTGTGGATGCTGTGGTTTCTGTCATGTTTACAAGGTCTTTCTTGCTTTTCCCTGGTGGAAAGTAATTTGCATTAATACTTTTGCAGATGAAAAGCCACTTGCCTTATTATCTTTGTTTAGAATCCACCTAAGTGTGACTCCTGGGGATGGTATTAAGCAGTGAGAAGGGGGATACTGTGAGGATTCTGCTTTTCCCTTATGCTCTTAGTTCCTTTCCCAAGATGTCTCTCTAATCGCTCCTGCTTTGTGAATCAGCTTTTCAAAAGATTCAGTCTTTTTATGTCTCTCCTGGACCTTAGTCTTTCATGTGCTGACTGGTGTTACGACAGAGGCAGTAAGCTCTGGGAAGGAGGAGGAAGCTATATGTGGCTTTTTGCTCTGCACCTCGTCATCCCTGCAGTGGCTGATTAATGTGCTCAATGCTAATATCCTGGAATTTGTGGAGCATTACTGCAACGAGGCCTTGAGGTATCGCTGCCATTGCAATAAATTATGATTAATGTGTGAGGAGAAAGGCAATGGTAGGAACAGTGTGGGGTGCATGGGTGAGTCCTTTGAGCTGACCTCAGGCAGGATATCCAGAGGTCTGTTGCCATGTCACAAACAGGGGGAGTGAGCCTGCGAGAAATCATTCTTGGTTCCTGTCTCCTCAAAATGAAGAGGGGTTCAGGTGCTTGTTTCTGCAGCTCAGTTACTTGAGTTAGTCCCTGGAGATGTTTTTGGGCCTTATATATGTCTCCTTTTTCATAGGAAACGTTTGAAGGCAAAGAACTTGATGTACATTAAACAGATCCTGTATTTGCTGGAGCGGTTTGTGACCATGCTGGGAGGTAAGCAGACCTGTTCTGTCTCTAGGGATGCTGACAGGCTCTGAGCTAGTTGGTGCTTCCTCAGGGCACTGTCTGTCCCTCTGCAGAGACTGTGGGGAAATGTTGCTCATGTGTAAGTTCAGATGTCAGTAATTGTATTTCTCAGGCTGTTTTATAATATGGGGATGCTGACTGGTGTCTGCCTCATCCCCTCTCACTTGATTAGCTGGGGAGCAGCAGATGACATCATAAGTTGGTAGAGGCAGTTTCCTTCTCTTTTTGTGTGGTTTTCAGGTCTGATTTGGGTGGGGATGAGGTGGAGAACTAAGTGAGGAACGCAGCAGATGTGTGACAGTGATCAGGACAGTGCAAGACCTGCACAGAATAAATCTGGCTTGTCTGGTACCAAGGCCTCTACCTGTGTCAGGTGCACCTCTGCAGAATGAATCTTTGCTGAGTGGTGTCTTTCCTTTGAGAGAAAATACTTTGCTGTGATTTTAAATCCACTGGAATTTGCAGGGCTCCTTTCCTGTCACGATCTGTTTATTGGACCTGCGTGTGTCTTGAGGAGTGAGAACCTGTTATAAGTTCATAAAGAACTTTCTCCTTGCCCAGGGGAAATGCAGCTCTCTGGTGCAGGGGCCTGGTGGTGCTCTCTCTCTGCTTTTCTGTCAAACCTATACTTCTCTTCCCGCTCTGTTCCTGCCACTCTTTTCTTACCCACACTCAGTTAAGTGCTTTCATTAGAAAATGCAGCCTGTGTACAGCTTCATGGTTGAGGCTGCAAGAGTGAAATGTGAGGTGGGTGTTAAACACAAGGACACAAAACACAGTGATTGGCAGCAATTAATCCTGTTCTGGCTCTCTGGGTCTGGGCGTGGAGCTCTCCTCAGGTTTTGCCCTCTTCCCGGTCGCCTGATAGATTATGAGCCTCCCAGCTCCCTGCTGCTGCATTGAGGAGGGGTGAAGGATGCACTGCAGTCCCTGTCCCTTCATCTTTGCAGCATGATGACTACATGGTATGTGAGCATTTGTATGCGCCCACCCTACCTGCTGCCTCCTGCTACATAAGGAATGTAGGTGGTGTTCCTTAGGATGCAGCAGAACACTTGCCCCCCAGTGTAGGGCTGCCCTGCAGAGGAAATTAAAACTGAGCAGGAGCTGATGTTTGGTCTATGTAGCTACATTTTGCAGATTTATAGTTATTTCTTAGGTTTTGTCGTGGTGTGGTGTCCCTTTCAGCTCAGCTGCTAGTCTCTTGCTTCATTTTAAAGACAGGCCTGTTAAGCCTTCCTTGAATTGGTTTCATGTTTTACAGGTAATGTGAACCAAAATCCTAGCTGCCAGGCTGTTTCCCAAACAGGTAAGGCTGGAGTGAACATCTGGGGTATGCAGCCATCAAGAGGGACACTGCCCTGATGGGGCATGTCCATGAGGGACTGATGTCAGAGCAGTGAGGGGCTGCTGACCCAGGAGCTAATAATTTTGTTCTCCTTTTTTCTCCTCCTTTCTTTCAGGGACAGTGCTAAAATCCATCAATGACTTTCTGTTTCAGAGCCACATTGACAATATCAACCTCTTCAAGGTAATGCAAATGCTGTCACCTGCTAGGGCAGAGGTGGCAATGACTTTGCTCAAGGTTATCAGGAAGTGTGTGTGAGAGGTGGAAGTACAGCCAAGGCCCACATGGCAGAACCTGCTTTCTAGCAGACTCTCCTACCTCCCCAGTGTATGGATCTCTGCTGCTGCTATCTGCATAACTGCACTGAAGCTAGACAAGTGGTCTTGGGGCAGAAGGAAGGAAAGAATGAAACATGTACAAGTGGAGAGGGTGTCTGTAGGCAAAGCTAAACTCTAAGGTTTGAGGATGCAGAAACTGTAGTACTCCAATAACTTACCCCATCCCTCAAACCTCCAAGCGCAGCACCTTAACCCCCTGTGCTTCCAGTTTGGAAGCAATGCCTTTGTGCTAAACTGTTGTCTGGGAGAAAACAACAAACTGTGCACCACTCCCCAAGAGCACAGCAAGAGCAGCAGGTAGATACCTCTGATGTTCAGGGACCAAGGGCAGCAGGATGGGAGAAGGGAAACTGAATGCCACTTCATTTTTCTGTCTTCCTCCAACAGGTTCAGCGTTACTGTGAAAAGAGCCTCATCAGTAGGAAGGTACTGCCCCTGAGGATTTGGGGTCATCTGTGTTCAAATGCTGTTTCACACATTGAGTTTGAAGTACAGCAGCTGGGGTGGGAGCCTGTCTTCTCCACCCTGCTCTGCAAACAAAGTGGCTCCTGCAGAAAGCACTATATGGGCAGATTACCTTTTACTTACATAGCAAAGGAACAGACAAGGTGGTGTATTCCAGCCAGTGCTAATGCTCTGCTGCTTGGCCTCAAACCTGCCAAGCCTGGTCAGCTGCATTTCACTGGAGGAACAAACATCAGAGACTTGTTTTGGTTTTGATTCAGTGGATGGAGGAAAGTAATGGAAGCTTTGGGCTGCGCTGGTAGATTCTGATTGGGTTGGTACGCAAACACCTGCCAAGGAGCTTTATCTGTGGCAGGTGAGCAAACCTGGGCTTATCTTGTCTGGTTCCTGCTGTTGGTAGACTTAATGTTTCTGGCTTCTGCTTGGCAGCTCTTTGGGTTTGTGGAGCAATATGGAAGCCCTGCCTCAGCTGTGAAGTCCAACAAGGAGAACCAGAAGTTGAGTGGTTTGAAGAACTTTCTTCTGACCCTCCAGCAGGGAGCTGATACAGAGGGTGAGTTCAAGCTTCCTGCATTCATGCATCTGCAGACAAAGGGAGGCTGTGGAGCCTCTATCTATCCATGTGAGGAAAGGGGCGAGGCAGATTTGAAGAATGAGAGACTGCAGAAGCTGTTGTGCACAGATGTTTTTAACATACCTGACTAGATGACCTAGGCAACTAGATGTATGATTAAAAGATCTCTTAATCCCAAGCTGAATGATGATGTAGGTCTATGTTTACACTGCATGCACTCAAGATCTGCACTGCTGTGACATGCCTGCTCTGGGACCTGAGCTGCTGTTGGTAGCTCTGTTTAGTGGTGCCAGCTACAAAAAACCAGATTTATTTGTTTATTCCTTCCCCTAGCAATGAGATGGAATTTGGGTTCTCTCCTTTATTGGGTCTTTGTTCTCTGCCTGCATATGAAGACCAGGTACCATGTTCCTGTAGAAGGGACCCATCTGTATTTCATACTTCATCCCTGTCTTCAGAAGTGTGGCCTAAGTTGCCTGCCCCTCCTTCTGTCTTTGGGTCAGCAGGTACTCCCCAGAGCCCTGTCATGGAGGCTGAGCGTGACCAGGTCCGAACTGCCTCTCCGCTGATGCAGATTGAAGGATTTCTCTCGGCCCTCACCAATGCAAACCAAGATGGCAGAATCATTATCAACAGGCAAGGTACTGCAGAGGGTGAGCTGGGGAGAGGGGCGTGAGTCGCAAGAAGGGTGCTTCACTGGCAGTGATACAGGCTTGGTCTGTCTGAGGATGCTCATGAACCCAAAGGGATTCTTAACGAAGGGCATCGAGGCCAGGGTTTGCAGAGCTGTGCTCCCACTTTAGTTGTCTTTTTTTTTATCTTGCCATTTACTGTGCCCCTTCTGCATCTCCAGGGACACTGGGGAACAGAAGGTAACTTCCAGGCTGGCGTTAACCTGCTGCTGCCTCTGGCAGTGCTGAATAGCAAGTCCTTGCTTTGGGAGGTGGCCAGAGTGCCCGGGGCAGGAGGGAATCTGAGTATGTATGCGTCACAGCTGGCTCCTGATGCTGGCTCTCTCCTTTTCCCAGGAACAGTTGGTCAGAGCAGCCTCAAATTCCTGTTGCTGAATCCAGCTGTCCACTTTGCCAAGGTGGTGGAAGAGTGCCGTGCTGTCATTATTGCTGGGGGCACCATGCAGCCGGTGAGGGAATAAGGATGCTATGCTGAGGTCTCAGGAGGTGTCTCATGCTCTCTGCAAGTAGGCATGGAAAGATAACAGCTTGGCCCCGCTGGGATGTGCTCTTCTTCTAGCTTCCAATGGCGTGTGTGGGGAAAAGATCTCCTTTTATCTCCCTGATACAGTCTCCCTGCCTGTTTATGCAGAAAGCTGTAGGTGCAAGGGCAGGATTGCCCTTTTCAGCCTTGTCCTCAGGACGATGCAGGCTGAAGCTGAGCTCACGGTAGGTTGGAGCTAGCATGGGTAGCAGCCAGGACGTAGTGAAACCATCTGACCTAAAGGGACAGGGATCCCACAGGGACCATCCCATTTCAGAAAAATGAGGAGTTCAGCGCTGGGATGGTGGCAGGCAGCTTGTGCTGCTCCCGTTGTTTCAGTGCCTAGGAGGCAGTGCTTGCGTTGTGCAGGCACGGCGGGATGTGTCTCACATCCCCGTTGGTTACTTTGATCCTGTTCTTGGACATGGATGTCCTGAAATACCGAGCGGCGCCTCCGCCCGTGCCGCCAGGGGGCGCCGCCGCTCCTCGCTGTGGCGCCGCGCTGCGGGCAGAGCGCGGGGCAGATGCGGTGTCCTGTGGGCAGCGGCCCCGGCCCCTGGACCATGCGGGGTTTACGCTGGTGCCCTGCATGCCCCAGCGCGCCCCCAGCCCTGGCCTGTGTGAGCCACTTTCCCATGCCCTTGGGGTGCTCATCACAGAGGGAGCCCGCTGCCCTCTGCAGGGCTGAGCTGCTGTCCCTCCCTCCCTCCCTCGACAGGGGTGCTGCTGATGTAGTGCCCTTTGGGACACTGGTACTTTACCTCTCTTTGTCTTGTGGTTCACAGGTGGCCGATTTCCGAGAGCAGCTGCTGTCCTCTGCTGGTGTGGACCCTGCTCGTGTGGTGGAGTTCTCCTGTGGTGAGTGTGCCGGGACGGCAAGTGGGGGTCATCTGCCTCTGTGAGACCAGAGTACTGCTGTTTGCCTTTGCTGCTGGTTTGTCAGCCCTCTAAGTATCATGGCATCTTTCCTTGCAGTTGTGGCAGCCAAGGAGTGCCAGTTGCCTTCCACTCTGAGCTTCCTCAGTGGTCACACACAGTGTGCTGTGCCTTCTTCGCAGGGGCTTGGAGAGTGGAAGTCAGAGCTGAGTGACTTGGGTGCATTGGCTTATCCAGGCAAATGCGTGCCTCTTGTCATTGCAGACAGGTTTACCTGTGAAGGGCTTTAGCTCTTCAGCTAGTGGGGTTTGTGCCAACAGCAGTGATGTCGATTCTCACTGCAAGTTTTTGTCTGCAGGACATGTGATTCCTCCAGAAAACATTCTGCCTATAATCCTCTGCAGTGGTCCTTCCAACCAGCAGCTGGAGTTCACCTACCTGACGAGAAGCATGCCTCAGATGGTCAGTCTTCCCTTTGTGCTTTGCTCCCTTCCTTGGTATTGCTTTTCTGCTTCACTTCACATGCTTCTGTTTCATAGGACACTGTGTGAAAGGTGGGTCAGTCAAAAGCCATGACAAAGAAATCCATAGCATTTGGGGCAGGTGTGTTGCCAATTAGTTGGGAAAGAGTAACAGCAAAAGAGTCTTTGAGCTGCCTGCTCAGAGGTAGCTATTGGAGATGAGAAGTACTAGCAGCTCCTGTCTGGGTGCACTGAGATCCTGCATTTGTGTGCTGGGCCTCAGCAGGAGATTTCTGACTGCAGTTCAAAGGGCTCGTTGTCAGAGGAGTGTGGCAGCCCTGCAGAGTGCAGCCCAAACCATAGGGATGGCAGCAGATGTTTCTGCAGTTTTACCTTCTTTCTCTTATGGGCCAGGAAGGACCCAAGGCCAGGCGCTGGCTCTGCTCTGCCCCTGCTGAATCTCCACCAGATGTGCTCTCCACATCTGTTCTCGTGTGACAGGTCCCATCCACGTGGACAACAGACATAAACCCACCTTTCCTGAATGACCACTGCTCCACAGCATTAACAGAAACCCTGGACTAGGAGGAGAGGCCAAGCAGCAATGAGGTTTTTTTGTGATGCCTATCTCCTTTAGAGAGCTCTCCTAGACCTGGCATATTTCCCACATTTTCTCATCCCTAAGGCATATCACAGGGGAGGTGTTGATCCTGGAACTGTGCACAGAATTGGAGTGGCATTAGCTTGAGCTCCTGTCAGCTGCAATATGCTCTTGTCTTTCTTGCAGATGGATGAGACGGGTCGAATCCTTTGCAACTTGTGCAACATGGTCCCAGGGGGCGTTGTGTGCTTCTTCCCCTCCTACGAATATGAGAAGCAGATATATGCTCACTGGGAAAAGACAGGGCTGCTCACCCGCCTGGCAGTGAAGAAGAAGGTAATTGTGCAGCCAGGGGCAGCTGGAGCTTTAAATGGGGGTTTCAGAAACCAAACAGTTATGTATGCATTAAGGGCCTCCCTCGCTAAGTTGTTCTCATAGTCTGCACAGCAGAGCAGAGCGGATGTTTATCTAGCTAATCCCTCCAGTAATGTAGAAATGATACTTCCCGGGTGGCTGATCACTGAGCTGGGATCTAAATTAGATTAAACGCAGCTATAGATTCTGTAAGAGCACAGTCTGTGTAGTGGCCATGGGGGGAGACAGACCTTGCTTTCCAGAACCAGCCAGCTTGTGCCTGGGTAGCTGGGGGGCTGCTCAGTTTGGGCTTTTATAGGGGATTTGTTTTCCCCAAGCTCAGCTATGTGTCCCTTGAACACAGGCCAGCACAACGAAGGGCTAGGCAGAGTGGGACCAGACTGGTTCACAGGACAAATGGTGGGGTTTTATTCTAATAGAAACACAGAAATGAGAACTGAAAGACCAGCAGTGGTGACTTCTGTTGAAGAAGCCATGGGAAACATTAAATAGGGGGATGACTGCAAATGTCAAATCTTTGCAGTGACTCTCACAAGCATTTGAAGGTTGGGCTCTCTCGTGGCATAGGGCAGGGATCTTGGATCATGTGCCAGGAATTGTATATACCCCGGCTGTGACTTCCATTTACCAAAAGCTAAATAACTTACCACATGGATGAGGAGAGCACAGAACCAGATACTTCACAGCCTTGGTGCAGGCATTCTGGCATGCGAATCTGCCTGCAGGTTTTTGTGGTGGAAGCATTGTGCTTCAGCTTCTCCATCTGTATCACTCCTGGTGTCTTTCAGGTGTGTTCTGTCAGGGTCCCCAGGGCCTGCCTGCTGCTCGAAGGCTTTGATCCAAGGCAGCTTGATCTGCCTTTCAGCTCCGATTTGTTCTTGTTTGGCCTTTGCAGTCTCCAGCAAATTGGATATGCATTAGCAAAGCAATTTGGTAGAAGTGCAGCAAGTGTGACTTTCAGCTGCCCACACACAAGATTGTATCATAGCAAAGGAAGGTTAAAGTCTTTCCTAAGGTGGCTGTGGTGAGATCACACTGAGATTATATATACATTACACAGGGACAATTCATTTAAATCATAGGATTAAATAGCTACTCTTTAATAAGTTGAATAGTTTTGGCTTATGTTTGTAATTGCTTGGTATTTTTCTACTGAAAGACTGTTTCTGGCTGGTAAAATTTGATAGTACCTCTTGCTAACCAAGAACAAATACATTCTTTAGGTTCTCTACTGTCACACAAGACAGATGTTGCACCTCTTGTTTACTAGGCAAACAACTTGTGATTTGGGCCAAAGTGCAGCATCTATCAAAATACAGCTTAATTAACTGCAGGGGCTTTCAGTAACTAATTAGGCATGCTAGAATAACATAAAGAAATATTACTTTATGCTTTGCATAGAAAACTAATTTGCTCACTGTGCCAGGGGAGTGATTACTTGGAATTAATTGGTGATTTGAATTGATTGGTCCTGTCACTGTCCTCCAAGATCTTGCACCTGGAGGACTCCTCACTCCACTGGGTCTTTACTCACAGAGGTGTATTTCCGCCTTTTGGTTCCCAGATGACTTGTAACTTATTGCAGAAGCAGATAGGTCTGCCACAGCTGAAAGGGAATGTCAAGGGCCAGGAGCAGCTGCTGCTCCCTTCGGAGCCCTTCAACTTCCCACTTGAGACGTGCTGTAGTGAGTGTGCAGTGTGCTTCCAGGCTGGAGGGGAAAGGTGCTGCTTATGTTGGGTTTTCAGGCAATCATATGCCCTTCCCTGACCAGTTTAACAGCATGGGAGTAAAATGATTTGCTTTCTTTAAACTGTTTGCTTCCTTCTGCTGCAACTGAGGCACTGTGCCCATGACAGATCTTTCAGGAGCCTAAGAAAGCCAACCAGGTGGAGCAGGTGCTGGTGGAATATGCCAAGTGCATAAAGGTAAGCTGAGCTGGTGGGAGCGCTGTTGAAGAGGGCAGTGCAGCTTTTAGCAAGGCAGGAGGGCTCTAGCCCAGGCGTGGGAGTGTTTCTGAAGCACAGAAACCTGGTTTAAGTTGCTGGTCCCTCTCCTGCAGCGCTGCAGCGAGGCAGGAGAACAGATGACAGGGGCCCTGCTGCTTTCTGTGGTTGGAGGCAAAATGAGTGAAGGGATCAACTTCTCTGATGACCTGGGAAGGTAAGGGGGCTGCTTCTTGGAGGGTGAGCACTGGGCTTGTGGTGTGGCAATTCCAGGCAGGATGCACACGCACTTGCATAGATAGAAAATCCTGGGGAGCACATGGCTTGGGCTGATGCTTAAACCAACGGGCCTAGGTTTGCTGGGTGGTGTAAAACCCACTTGTCCAGGCTACTTTTCACATGAGTAATGCAGTTAGGCTTGCTGTGCTAGATAATCCCTTGTTCTGGCACCCGGAATCCCTTTGCAGCTTTCTGTTCAGAACGTGCTTGTCAGACTGCTGTGCTTTATTGCCACCTTTGGTTTTCAGGGCTGGCTGTCTTTCAGGGGTGCAGTGACCTCTAATTTATCAGTCTGTTGGCAAAGTGCTCTAGGATGAGACATTAAGAATAATGCAGTCCTTCTTCCTTGCAGGTGTGTGATTATGGTGGGAATGCCTTACCCCAACATTAAATCTCCAGAGCTCCAGGAAAAAATGGATTGGCTTGACAAAACAATGGTAATAGAAACACATCCGCCTGTTTCACTTCTGCTTTTTAGTATTAACTTTTCCTCATAGCACATAAGTCCCAGGGCTGCCTTGAGACATTATTGTTTGAGCTTGTTGAGCTTGCTCCGAGAGTCCACACTGCGCACATACAAGTGGCCCTAAGCACAGCTAAGCAGCACAGTGGAGGGGCTCACTGGGAGCCCCAAGTTCAAAGGGGAGCAAGGTCCTGTCACTCCAGAGGAGGTGCCATGGTGGTAGAAGCTGCTTGCCAGAATCACTTCTCTTGGCTCACTTGTTCTTTCTCTCTGCCCACTGGAGATGCTGTTACTGGGCAGCTGGGGACAAGTTTCCTGCCTTCAAGAGGGCCCTGGGCTGGCTCTTTGTGAATGCTCAAAATTGTTTTCTGACTGCAACTTTTCTTCTGTCCCTCCTGACTCTCAGCTTGGGGTCTGCTTGGCGTTTCTCACACTGCAGGGGTAAAAGCATTTGCCTTACTCTGTCAGTAAGGCTCCCCAGCTTGATTTACATCATCTGCCTCATGTTCAGTCTTGCCTGTTTCTCCTTTCCAGCCCAGAGCTGCTGGCCAGCCACCTAGTAGAGTGCTGATTGAAAACCTGTGCATGAAGGCAGTAAACCAGTCAATAGGTAATTCATCCTTCCTTGCCAGGCTGGGGGATACAAAACGTGACTGCACTGAATTAGGAGGGTGGGAAAAAAGGATGCATTACTAATCCATCTAAGTACAGATGATGGGAGCATGAGCTTCCTTGCCCATGAGCAAACACTTTGGTGGGCTATTTTAATGTGTATGTACGCTCTGTGCAGGCAGAGCCATTCGGCATCAGAAGGACTTTGCAAGCATCCTGCTCCTGGACCACAGGTATGCACGCCCTGCCATCTTTAACAAACTGCCACAGTGGATCAGGGAGAGAACCCAGGTGAAACCTGCCTTTGGAGCAGCGTTTGCAGAGTTAAGAAAGGTCAGAACGTGTGTCTTATGTGCTGTTACCAAAGCAGTTCCCTCTGTTTTCACTTCAGAGTAAGGCCAGGAAAAAACTGCCTGGTTTTATGTGTTTCTAGTTCCATCGAAAGAAGCTGGATGCTTCGTGATGTGGACCAGTGAACGGGCTGTAGGTCAACTCTGTGAGCTACCCCTCTGAAGAATACCTGAAACACCACCAGTTCATGCTTTTCTGTACCAAGGAGTTTGTGAATTTCTGCTTTCTGCCTCCTGTGTGGATGTTTGCTGTTCAGTATCTGAGCACCATGATGGTAAGGCACCATAACCAGGAGAGAAGCTGACTGCAGGCCTGAGATAGGTCAAGGCAGTACTGAGAGGGTCCTATTTGTTTACCTTTGTTTGTTTCACTGTTAAGGTTTATTTAAGTTGATTAAATATTTTCAACACAAAACACTTAAGTACTGGGAGTATCATTACGTTGACTGAACACATCTGCCTCTTCCCATAGACCACCAAGTTGGGGGGGAGCTTGACAACCACTGAAAACAGCTTTTCACAGGAATTGTGAACTATCAGGCCAGTAGTTTGTGTCATGTTGGAAATACATGGTAGCCTGGTAAGACAGAGCAGCTAAAGGTAACATTTCCTCTCCCCTTCTTTCCACCTTGCTTCAAGCAGGCAATAGATTCAAGGAGGTTCATTCTTTGAAGGGGAGTAACAGTATGGCCATAATACAGCACAGTTCTTCTCCTTTGAGCATGTTTATGCACAGGATTGCTCTGGTCTTTTGAATGCAAAAACATAGGCAGTAACAACAGCAACGTACCTTTCTGTGGAAAATGGTAAAACCTTGTTTTTTAATGTAACCAACCTTCCTGGGTTGCTTCCTAGGCTGGGGGTCACTGATAACAACAGGGATGGCCACGCCATCCCATAGCCCTTCCCAGCTCTGTCACCCTGAACAAGGTTCTTCCCAGGCTCTTTTGCTTCCCTGCCAGTTTCAGCAGGTGGATACTACTGCTCAAGGCTCTTCACAATTAAGAAAGCACTTACAATTATGACAGAAGAGCTAGTGCTCACTCCTATGTTAACTAGCCCTGCAGGGGAAGAAACAGCTGCTCCCGAGAAACTTCCATGAGAGTCTCCTACCCTTTCAGTGGGTACAAACCCATCAGTCTGGCATGAGCTCTGCCTTAACACCAGTGAAAGCAGCAGCAGGAGTGGGGGGGCACCTGCTTGTAAGAGCTAGGGTGTAAGGCTAGCCCCAGCCTGAGGTGAGAGTGGATAGATGGGCTTTCCCTTAACACACTCCCAACAAGCATGCTTCCTGCTTTTACTGAAGTCAAGGCTTCCTTCAACTTTATTGAATTTTTTCAGACAGGCAAAGTGTTACCATGAGCCAGGTACAGAAAGAAACCAAGTGCAGAGGCACCAGGAATTAGACCCCCAAGAAGGGACACACACACATTCATTTGATCTAGCAACACCCAAGCAAGCAGGAGCTTCAGCAAGCAGTGAGGAGATGAATGAGGCCAGGGCTGTCTGCCTGAAAGAGATGCTTTTGCAGTCATCACCAGTCACATTAGGAAAGACAGAGGGCCCTTTAAATCAGGAGCAATGTTAGTTCTGGTCCTCCAAGCACAGGCTGCCCCACTGCCCACCAGCTAAGGTGGGATTTATTGAGCCAGTGTGAGCCGCAGCAGCATTTGAGATGAAATGTAGTATTGTGGGTGCAGAGTAGAAGGCAGCAGAGGAAAAGCCTTCACTGGTAACTATAACCAGCAGCAGTTGGTTTCTGTTGCTCCTGCTTGCCCACCCTCCAGGAGGTGCTTCCATAGATGGTGTCTCACAAAGGTGCTTAGTTCCAGAGTCCTGAGGGTCACACCGATACTCAACTGACCCCATCTATGACTCCCAGTCATCCTCATCCTCTTCACCCACCGGCTGCTGTGGCGGTGGGAGGGGGGGTATTGAGTCCGACATACGAGCAAAGGCACCAGCAGGACTTCCAGGAGCATCAGGATTGCCAGAGGTTCCCGGCCCTTTCCCTGAAATACCTGTGAGGGAAGGAAAAAGCAGCAGTGGGTGACACCTGTAGACTAGAGAACACAGAGGCTCAGCAAAAGAGACAAAAAACCCACACCTCGCATGGCTGTGCCCAGCACCCAGGCAACATGCTTAAGCATTGCCCCTGCCCTGGTGCCAAGGGCTCACTTAACTAAAGCTCCTCCTACAAAGACAAGCTGAGAGAGCTGGGCTTGTTCAGCCTTGTGAAGAGAAGGCTCCAGGGAGAACTTAGAGCAGCTTCCAGTGCCTAAAGGGGGCTACTAGAAATCTGGAGAGGGTCTTTTTACAGGGGCCTGTAGTGACAGGACAAGGAGTAATGGCTTTAAAGTGGAAGAGGGAAGATTAAGATTAGACAGTAAGAAAACATTCTTCACTATGAGCATGGTGAGGCATGGGCACAGGTTGCCCAGGGAAGTTGTAGTTGCCCCATCCCTGGCAGTGTTCAAGGTCAGGATGGACAGGGCTTGGACCAACCCCTGCCCATGGCAGGGGGGTTCGAATTAAATTATGTTTAAGGTCCTTTCCAACCCAAACCATTCCATGATTCCTGAGCAAGTCTATGCCCTCCTCTGCCTTGTGCCAGGCACTGAGGGGTGACACCGGCCCTAAATACCCCATGTACCTGCCAAAGCCTCCCCCAGGTCTCTGTTCCTTTATCTAGAACTGAGCGTGCCACAAGTGAGGTGGCAAAAGTGCTCTCTCTCTTTCTTAGAGGAAGGAGCAGCCACCCTGCAGGACAGTACCTTTGCGCCTCAGCACCAGCTTGTTGAAGAGGTCTGACATCAAATCTCCACCTTGTCCCGTAGCTCTCACTGAAACAGAACAATTCAACCAAGAAACAGCGTCAGTCTGACCCAGCACTACGGCAAAAGCATTCTGCAATACTGCCTTCAGATTAAAGAAATAAACCCACAAAAAAATGCTAATCTTGCATCACAACCCTGTTCCCTCCCACTATAGTCCAGTTTCAGGTTAGGAAAACCCCACACACCAAAGAGTTAACAGTATCTTCTAGGGAAATCCAAGCATGCAATTCTTGAGAGGCAAGAGGGGCTGTGCATTTGCAGTCTCATTCTGCCAAACCAGTCCATCAGTGCCCTCCCCAGCTGCCTAAACTGAGGCGCTCAAATGGGCTCAGCCCTGACCCTCCTTCCTTTCTGTGTCTGCCCCATGCAGCAGGGGACTGCAACGCCTGCCCTGAGACAGAGCGGGTCTTCGTCAAGAACACGAACACCCTTCTGGCAGATGGTATTGAGCAAGTTCAGAGAGATATGGCTAAATGTGAAGCACTGAGGCCTCCGCCAGCCTGTGAGGAGAGAGGACGCCTTTCCATTCTGTGTGCTCACTGCACGCCTGCCTTACCCATCTGCCTCCAGCCCCACACCTCCCCAGCCTGGGGCTGACAGCAAGGAAGATCTGTTCTGCCAAAGAGCCTCAGTACCTTGCTCTTGTTCCTTCTGCTTCTTCTTCTCCAGCTTCCTCTCCTTGACACTGCGGAGGTTGGCCTTCCCAATGCCACCGGCCTGGCGGATAGACTCCAGGAGACTGGCACGCCCAGTAGAGGGGTTCACCACCTCCTTTGGGGCTCCCTGGACTGAAGCTGCAGGGACAGGAAGGACAGGCAGCAGCCAGGCGGCAGTGCACAAGCTATAGGCACAGCTAAATCCCCATGGAAAGGGCTGATCTGATACCCTGCCAGCTTCTGCTCAGGGCTGTAATCCAGACACCTCTCAGTGACAGGCTTATGCTCAGCCCAGCCAGCAGGAGCCCTGCCAAACTGAAGGCTTGCAGCTACCAGGCAGGTGGGAGCACCTTGCACTCTCACTGCAGCTTCCCTCCTCTGCCAGAAGGCTAGGAAGCTACAGGGAACCAAAAAGGCCATGGGCTGAAGCCAAGGCATCAGAGCTATACTCTGCTGGTGCAACGTGGAGATGCCCTGCCCTTACCTGCAGGCACAGCACTGCTGCTCTGCTCGTTCCCTGTCCGGGCTGGCTCAGAGGGGGCTGGGGGCTGGGGCAGGGGTGGCGGAGGAGGCACGGTAGTTGGCATAACAGGAGGCGGTGGAGGAGGTGGTGGTGGTGGAGGAGGCGGCATTAGCTCAGCTTCTTGAAGGTCTGAAAGATGAAACAAGCTGCATCTGAAGAGTCCCAGAGGACAGCACAGTGAAAGCTGCAGCTCAGAGCTTCTCATGCCTCATCAGCAACACAGCAGAGGCCTCAGCACACACTGTACAGCAGTGTGCTCCCACCCTATGCAGCATCTCTTGACAATAGGCAGGGCTTGAGATTCCCCTACTCTGCCCTCCCCAGCTGCATCCCACTCACACAAGAGCATCCCACCATGGGGCCAGACCCCAGGCACACAGTTTTCCCACCTCTCTAGCCATGCAGAGGGTGAGGGACGGAAGGGGCCAGGAGACTGGCCAGCACTTGAGCAGGTTGACTCAGGCCCAAGCACAAGCCAGAGGTTATCTATCTCAAATATCCATCTTTAAATCCCCACCAAGGGTCTTTTTGCCTTGTCTTCATCTTTTAGCAATCCCTGCCT
Source organism: Pezoporus wallicus (assembly GCF_028554395.1). Lineage (NCBI taxonomy): Eukaryota > Metazoa > Chordata > Aves > Psittaciformes > Psittacidae > Pezoporus > Pezoporus wallicus. The sequence continues at coordinate 5,579,871 of NW_026642179.1, read as the reverse complement.
TTTTCTTCCACAGGGTCCTGGGATCAGGAATCAGAAATACCTGGTTGCAAACGTTCCACTGACTCGGTGTTGAAAGTGGGGAGCTCTGGAATAGCACTGCTGGGGGCAGACGGCGCGATGCCCGGGCCCAGATCAGCACTGTACATGAGATCTGCAGCAATGCCAGGCAGGTCTGGCAGGTAGGATGGCACATCAATCTCAGGCACCTGCCCCAGGTCTGGCACATAGAAGTAATTTTCAGCTACCTAAAAGAAACCCAAAACAAAGAGGTAAGTTAGTGACTATGCACTTGCTTTTTCTTGCAGCAAAGAAGGGCACTGCAGGGAACAGCCTGGGCAGAAGTCCCCTGAAGGAAAAGTAGCTGCATCTCACCTGTCGGTCCAGCTGTCCCCTTTTCGTGATGGAGAGAGGAGCATCAAAGAGCTTCTCTTCTGTCTCTGTTTCCAGAGACACATGAGTCTTGGTCACTGCTCCAGCCAGAGGATCCAGGAAAACATACTTCTTGTACCTATGGGTAGAGGACAAGTATTTCAGTGATGCTGTCTCAGGAGCCAAAACCAGAAGAAACAGTGCACCCTTGGTGGTGGAGACCTCTGACTCACGAGTCATGTTGAGCCTTCCAGTTTCCTTCACAGGAATAGCTTGGGTTGGAAGGGACAGAATAGCTTGGGTTGGAAGGGACCTTAAAGATCATCCAGCTCCAACCGCCTGCCATGGGCAGCGGCACCTTCCACTAGACCAAGTTGCTCCAAGCCCCATCCAACCTGGCCTTGAACAATTCCAGGGATGAGGTGGCCACAGCTTCTCTGGGCAACCTGTGCCAGTGCCTCTCCACCCTCATAGTGAAGAACTTCCTCCCCATTTTTAGCCCCATTTTCCTTTCTTTCCTCTCCAATCAGCTCCCCACCCTACTAGTGCAGCCTCCACATTCATCCTAAAACAAAGCCCTGCTGCACTGCCATCATTACCAAGCTCTCCCCTTCCCTGCAGCAGGACACCAGTCTCTCCTTGACTTGTCACTCAAGCTCCAGGAGGAAAAACAGGGGAAATAATCCACAGCTCAGGAGAAGAAAGAGAAGGTCCAGCAACTGAAAGCTCAAGAAAGGGCTTAAAGAAGCTCTTCAATATGAGGAGAAGGAGGCAAAGCCCAATGGGAATGGGAACTGCAGTGAGGGAGGCAGGGGAGATACAAAAGCAGCAAAAGCGGTGAAGCATTGCTGTGAGGAATCATCAAAAGAAGGAGCAGTACCTAGGCTGGCACATGGGGCAGAGAAGGGCAGGAGTGACAGCAGCTCTCAAGGCTGGAGAGAAATTACAGGGGAATGACAGGAAAAACTAAGTCAGCAAAGGGACATGCAAAACTGGGTTGAAAACAAGTGAGTGGAGGATTAGGTACAGACAAAACAACTCCTTCCACTCAAGGGGAAGAGTGGGTAAAAAAGGGTTGCTAGCTGGAAGCCAGCAGAGAGGAATCAAACCCTGTCCTATCAGGAACCTGATACACAAGACACCCAGGGAAGCAAGCAGTGACTGCTACCCCTGGGGAAGGGAAAGCTCCTCTGAGGACAAGCAGGGGCAGGTGAGCAGCACAGCACTGCTCCAGCTCTCACAGGTTCTCGGTGGTGTTAAACAGCAGCAGGGAGCTGAGGGAGCTGATGTTCCTGGGGAGGCTGCCAAGGCCTTCTTCTGCATCGTCCTCCTGGTGAATTTTGGCACTCACACACACAGGGTAGTACTTGAGCTTCTCCTGCAAGAAGAGAGATAACAGGTAGTAAGACATACAGCCACATCTCTCCTACTGCTCCCTCTCCACCTCCCTTTGAGCAGGGAAGCACATGGACAACATTGCAACCCCACACTTGTGACAAATTTCAGCAGTTCAGACTCATGGCATGTACTTCTGGTGCCACGGATGGGTCGTACTGAACAGATGTTGGATCCACCAAAATAAAACAACAATCAGGACTCTGTAGCCAGAGGCAGGGATCAAACACCAAAGTCTAGTGTCTCCAGCTACTAGACATTTTCATGCAGGCAGAGTTCTCCAAACATCTCTATTACCTCCCCTCTGCTGCCTTCAGTTGATGTTTTAAGAGCTGTGATCCCACTGGTGGCGTATGCAGGGAAGGCAAAGGAAAAGAGGTTAGGAAAAAGCAGAGTGCCTGCACGAGGTAAGAGAGCAGGCAGAAGAAAGTGCGCGGGGTGGAATGTGTGCCAGATGGTTCTGCAAAGCCTGAGGGATTTACAGGAGTTTTCAACTCTAATGAACTCAAATCTCCTCTCTCTCGGTTCTAAAACTTCATGCATAATATATAGAGCTCCCTTTAGAAAAGGACTTATTACATCTGAACTGCTTTACTTTTATAGAGCACAGGAATTGCCATCCCAGATCAGAGCAGCGTTTCAGATAGCGTGACAGTGCCTGCTGCCACATGCTCTGGGGAGATGGAGCTCACTGCCCACAGCACACTGCTGTACAGGAAGTAAAGGCATCAGTTCCTGAACCCAGAGACAGCTCGGGATGAACAAACCTCCACCCCAGACCCCTTCTCACAACTTTCCTCAGCCCCTTCACAGTTCCTGTACCCAGAGACAGCTCGGGATGGACAAACCTCCACCCCAGACCCCTTCTCGCAACTTCCCTCAGCCCCTTCACAGTTCCTGTACCCAGAGACAGCTCGGGATGGACAAACCTCCACCCCAGACCCCTTCTCACAACTTCCCTCAGCCCCTTCACGGTTCCTGTTTTTCCCTTACAAACTAGGGCAAGCAGCAGCCTGGCAGCTATGAGGTGGTAGGTGTTCAAACCAGACAAAACCAGAGCACTACCCAGGACAGGTTGTTAATAACTGGCCACACTCTTCTGTTTTTCTTCTGTCACCAGAAAATGACCACTCCAAATACCTTCCACAGCATCCTACTGCCTCACTACTTCTAGCATCCCCGCTTTATCCCATCCTCCGAGTCCTTCTTCCCTTCTTATGCTTGTATGGGGGAAATGGAGATCACCATGGGTTCAGTTTCAAGACCACATCTCAGCAACATGAGCAGTTCCTGATGATTGAAATTTCAGTCTTGAATTTGGTAGCCAGAAATCCTGGGAAATGGCTTAGTCACAGCTCAGTTAATCGGCTATGAGTTTGTATGATGCTCTGAGCCTATAAAACGCTATAGGAAAAAAAATGGGAGGTTTTGATTGAATCCATTCCCTGGCCCCCGAAGAACACATTCCAATGTGTGAAAAACACACTGAAACAAACATCCTGAATTTTTACAGAGGCAAGGAGGCAAAAATAAACAAACTCTTATTTAGAAGCTGTAGAAGCAGAGGTTCAAAAATAAAGGTTCTTTTGAAGCATTAATATTCATTTGCCAATGTTGAATTTTTTAAGCATGAGGGAGTGCTGACGTTGTTGCTAGAACTGCTCACACACACTGAGCCCCCAAGTCATATATGTATTTTTTTAATTCTCTCTTTGTAGATTTCAGTTAGCACTGGAAGTATGTGAGTCGCTTTAAGGCCATAGTGAGAAACCAACCATTACCTAAATTTACTTATTATAAGTCTCATCTAAGGCAGTTATAAAAGCACTAAACACGAGTATTACTCAGAAATGTGAGGCTCTTCATAACCCTTTTAACTTAAATGACACCAAAGTGCTGGTCTTAGTCAACTACCTAGATATGGTTTGAAATTTATAACAGCTACATATTGTCACGTCGTACAACTGTCAAGTCCACAAGTTAACATGCCATTTAAAACATCAGTTTTCTTATAGGGACATTAAAGCCTTAAGACAAAGGTTCGGCAGCACTGGCATACTGAAGGCATGGGGGGCAACGGAATGCTGGGGTTTGGCACCTGGCAGGATCACATCCCTAAGGATGCTGCATTTCCAGGCCTTTTTCTTCCTAAGACCCTACAGTTAAAATATACACAAAGATCCTGGTGCTTAAGTTTAATTCAGCATGTACTATTACAAAGGGAACTGGTATGATACACCAGAAACTCCATTCCCTCAGTGCCAAGGGAGTGCTGAAGCTAGCTCAAAAAGCACTTGAAGATGGGCAAGTGCCAAACCCCTGGTTTAGCTTCCCCATGCCCATGGTGGACTCGGAGAGAGGCAGAATTCACAGACACACCAAGTTACTGACAGTTCTGAAGCCCAGAAAGACTGCTCCAGCAGTGGACTGTAGCTTTTGTTTGGACTTCTTCCAAAGCCCAGGCACATGTCTCCCACCCTGTTTCCCAGCCTGCTAAGGACAGCACCCAGACACAGCTCCTACTGCAAAGGCAGCAACCAGTGCCAGCCCCAACTCACTGCTGAACTCTGCCTGGCTGCTACCACAGCAATGTGCAAAGCAAATGGCCTTCCAGGCTTACCACAAGGACCTTGTTTCTGGCACTCTTATCCATCAGTGCTTGCCCTACCAGCCTAAACAGCGCCTCTCAACAGCTGAGCTTTCTCTTGATTGGGATGCAAAGTGGGAAAGGAGAATTTCCCAGGGGGGAAGCATTTTTAAATACACTGCAGAACCACACACATTTCCAACGCAGCTGGTTACCCCCAGAGCACAAACCCTAAATGCTGAGCACAGGCTGCCATCACTTACCCTCAAACTGACAAAAGCAGAACTTGCTTTCCTGGTGAAGCATGTGCGAGTGAAGTTAGCAAAGGCCACTGCAACTGCTCCCAGCAAAGAGGCCCTCATTAGAAGTGAAAACAGGCAGCAAGCCTCTGCTGAAAGCCCTAAATAATTGAGGAAGGCACAAATGCAAACATTAGACTTCCCTCTGTCACATTTCATTACTGCAAGATAAGTCAGGCTCTGTGCTCAACTATGGCCAAGAAGGGCCTGTCCCTCTTGAATGTGGTCAGAGCTTGGCTGCTCCAAGCCCCACTGCTGTGCCAGATGCTCCTGGCACAGGAGCACATTCATCGTCTGACAGCCAGCAGTGTTCCCTCACCCCACAGAAGACCCACAGAAGAGCTGCAGAAGCTAGGGTGTATGAGCTTGGCAAAAGTAACAAGACCACTGCATGAGGTAGGGTCAGCAAAGCCAGAGAAAGATCAACAGCCCCAGAGGAGGATGAAGAAATGGGACACAGGAAGGGAGGAACAAATACAAACATCCCTAGGGGCCTGCAACAGTTCCTCTGCTGAAGCAGCCCTGGTCATGAAGGGCGGAACATGGCAATGTACAGAGACCACCTGGAACAGGGAAGAGGTGACATGGGGTGCTGTGGGGAGGGTCATGCAGGGCCTACTGGAGTCAGCAGGCCAGTTGAATGGGCACACCATTTGCTCTTTGCAGGACACTGTTTTTTACCAGCTGATGCCCTCTCCAATCCCCTCCCTGTGTGAGTGGCTGTATACTGCCACCAGCCCTTCAGGGTGGGAAAGCATCACCCTTGCCCACTCACTGCCTACCTTTGCTGCCCCATCATGCTCTGATGGGATGGGGCCACCAGCAAGACAGTACAATTGCAACCAGCATCCTCTGGCTGTGCAGCAGCAGGTCCCACACACAGCTCTGCCCATTGTGCTCGAAGGAAGCATGAACCTTGCTCAAGTTTGCCAGCTGTCCATTTGGCCAGCAACCCTGCTTCGTGGCCTGGCTGAAATATTCATAACCATCTCACCGTGCAAGGTCTCAGCTCCATTAACACTCAGCAAAGTTTAGCATGATAAATTATTCAGTGGCAGCTTTATTTTTGGGCTGAGGCACACAAGGATGAGGAAGGAAGTCTCTCTAGGGATGGAGAGTAGGGAAGTTGTCAGGTTAATCCCTAACCTGCAAGAAGAGCACATCTGCTACTCCTGGCACAGTGCATACACAGCAACTTTTCAACTTTAAGAACAGCAACTCTTCCTTCTCTCCTTCCACCCCAGGGATTTGACCCAAATTGCTGGAAAATCCTTTGGCAGCATTTCTTGCCAAACCCAAAACTTCTAAGACCTCCTTAAGAAGCTCCTCTGCCAGTCAGGCAGAGTGGTGCTACTTCAGGAACTCCTTCAACACCACCAGCTACACACATCAGTTCTATAGGCACACCTGGAAGCCCCAGCTGTGCTGGGTACTGACAGGCTTGCAACCTACAATAGCTGAATATAAGGCAAAGGAGAAGCAAAGCACAAATGAAAGAGGTAAATAAGCAAAACGATCTTCCTCCTCAACATGTAAAACCAGGGAGGGACAATACCCAATCACAATGCCTTCCTAGGACAGAAAACGCTCTGACTCCCCTTTCTCCTGACACACTCCCACGCACTTTTACCTTTCCCTTCACACCACCACTTGTATTGGAGCCTTCAAAAACTACTTTTCAAGCAATTATGACCCTGATTCCAGTCATCTCGCTATGCATATCTGAAGCCCTAAGCCCAGCCAGCAGCACCCACCAGCACTGCTACAGGACACAGTAGCATTTCAGGACATAGAACTGCTCCAGAGAGTTGGCAGTTGACATCCACACAGTGCACTCAACCACCCAGCCAAGGTCTTGTACTGACACGGCCCTCTCCAACTGGCAGCTCTACAAGCTTCCCAGCCTGACTTAAGACATACCCATCAACACGCTGAACTAAAAAGATGTTCTGGTCCCAGCCTACATCCAAAAGCCCTGGCCTACTTCTTCAAAGAGACTAGCAGCTTCCCAGCTTCTCTTTGCTTGGTCATCTCAAGGTCTATTCTCCTCCTCCTTACCTGCAGAGCTTTCTCATCCAGCATTCGGTGTTTGCTCTGAATCTTGTGTCTTGGCCATTTCTGTTTAGCTGGGTCTTCTGCACCAGCAAAAATTGAACTGTATTGCTGCAGCCGTTCAGGAGCTGGATACTTGGCACTGGAAAACACCTGTGGAGGAACAAGGAGGGACTGAAAAACCTCAACAACTAGGCAGCCCTATAATACAGCAATACTTAGGAGAGGGTGGAGCACCTCTTCTATGAAGACAGGCTAAGAGCTGGGCTTGTTCAGCCTGGAGAAGGACTCTGGGGAGACCTTAGAGCAGCTTCCAGTACCTAAGGGGAGCTACAAGAAATTAGGACAGGGATTTTATGGGGCAAGTAGTGGCAGAACAAGGGGGAATGGCTTTAAGCTGACAAAAAGGAGGTTTAGATTAGATATTAGGAAGAAGTTCTTCACTGTGAGGGTGGTGAGGTGCTGGCACAAGTTGCCCAGAGAAGTTGTGGCTGCCCCATCCCTGGCAGTGTTCAAGGCCAGGCTGGACGGGGCTTGGAGCAACCCCTGCCCATGGCAGTGGGGTTGGAATTAAATAATGTTTAAGGTTCCTTCCAACCCAAACCATTCTATGATTCCAGGAGGGGGGCAAGCACAGAATCTATGCTGCCAGTGGGAATGGACAGCCTTGGACCCAAACATGCATGGGCTGTCACTTCTAAAACTGGAAGTGCCAGAGCGTCTCTCTCTAAGTACTAGGAAGTCAGAAAGGCTTCCACTAGGGAGTTAGAAATATTACATAAAATGTAAGAAAAATAGGGACCAAAGGATTTTCAGCAGTTTTACATGGCTCAACAGGATTAAGATGCACTAAGAGGAGGCTTTGTAACAGCAGCTTTCGTTCAAACAAAGTGTCTATAAGCCTGAAGTGTGAGGATGTTTGGCTTAGTTAAGCATATGCCCTTTCTCAGGAAGCAGCAGGGGCAGCAACCTATATAAGCCTCCTAAGGCCTAGAGTTGTGAGGCTCATAGGTCTAGAAATCATAAATTGGCCAAGTCAGGAAAGGGATTCTCATCACAACCCTGCTCAGCAGCGAGGCATGGAGAGATGAGTGGCAGCCTATTCTTCTTCATAGCTTACATCAGGAGTAAAGAGGAAAGGTGGAAGGAAGAAGGGAGACCATGCAGACTCCACTGAAGTCACTACCTTAATAGCCTTCTTGCTGCCCTTTATCTTTTCAATCTTCGCTTGGGCCAGTGTGACCCTCTCCCCGATTGCCTGAAGCTGTGCCCGGCTGGCCTCCACCCGCTGGGAGATCCTAGGAGGAAAGCATCTTTCTTAACATGAAGAAGCCAAAGCTGGAGACTCTCTGGCAGCAGCCAGACCCTCAGGAAAGGATGTGAATCTCGGTGGACTGGGTTGTTTCGTAAGGCAAAACAGTGCTGGTTGAGCTATGCTTGTCTTGCTCCCACTGAGAGCTTTATGTACTCTGACAGCAAGGCAGGTCTAGTCCATGACTCACAGCACAACGCTCCTGTAGCTGCTTGAGGCACAGCACAGAAAGATGGAGAACAGCAGCTTTTCTGACACACCAGAGTGTCACAAGCCCTCTGCAGGTATGATGACAAGAAAGCCACAGCCAGTTATTAACTGCCAACATATTTTTAATTAAAATTACTTTTAATAAAATGAAAGGCAACACATGCTAATGGGCAGAGTTCAGGACACACAAGGCTTTTTGGGACCTCTACTACACCAGCAGTTTCTTGAACAACTTCTTCCATTCTTACAAAGCTTCACAGCTTTGTGGCATGGTTTCCACATCAGTTAAACAACATCAGGTCCTCATTTGGGGTAATAAAGCACGCTGACCTGCAAAATTTCTGCTAAACTAGATGTGCTGGTTTTGGCTAGGGTAATTCTCTTCATAGTAGTTCACATGGGGCTATGCTGGACTTGTGCTGGAAGCAGCATTGATAACCCAGGGATGTTTTAGTTACTGCTGAGCAGTGCTTACACAGAGTCAAGGCCTTTTCTGCCTCTCACACCACCTCACCAGTGAGCAGGCTGGGGGTGCACAAGAGGCTGGGAGGGGACACAGACAACTGACCACAGGAACATCCAAGATCATATGGCATCATGCTTGGCATATAAACTGGGGGAAAGTTGGCCAGAGGCCACTCCTCAGGGACTGGCTGGGCAATTTTTTTCACTTGCATCAGTTGTCTTTGTGGATTTTATTTATCTTTTAAAAAATTTCCCTGTTCATTACAAATAATAATTATTACCATTATTATTATTATAATATTTTACTTCAATTATTGAACTGTTCTTAACCCACAAGTTTTCTTGTTTTGTGATTTAATCCCAGCCAGCAACTAAGTACCCCATATCTGCTCACTCGCTTTCCCCCTCAAAGGAAGCTGTCCTGGCTGTGCTCAAGGCACAGTCGCTACCACTTTGCAAGAACTGTCACATAGGGTCAACCAGAGGCTAGGAGGCATCAGCTACATGGAACTATGGAGCCACCTTCTCAGAAGATACCTTCCTTCCCCATGCATAACCAGCAAGTTCTCCAAAGATCAAAATCTGAAAGCTGTTCCGAATCTTCACCCCTCTAACAAAGTCATCAAAGAACGTTTTTATGGCTATACAACCCATTAGGAGAGACAGAACTCCACTTCAGCAATGTTTTATAGCAATGAGTTCCGTTGGATCTGTAAAATTCAAACTATTGTATTTAGATTTTACCAGAAGTTCCTCTTTGCTTTTGAGTAGAGAGCTCCCACTATCTGTATAATTACTTTTAGTAACAAATTCACTAACAGCAATGATCCACAATTCCCATTTTCAAACTGTACCAAATCCATCTTTTCAAGCATTTTCACTCTGTGCAGCACATTCTCTATTACAGTATAGAAATAGACTCCACAAAAGCTCCCCTACTGTAGGTAGTGAAAAAAAACACAAGTACAAGCAGCCTTTTCACTTTGTATTGTTCTGAAAGAACCCCACTTCTTTCTCTGAACACTTTTAAGTGTTTCTGTCTGTTTACAGCCATTTTTCCCTCTTCCTGGCGACATGAAAATCCTTCCTTATGCATATGGCAGGGAAGCACACAGCATGTTTCTACTTTATTCTTTTTGGAGTGGGAGATGAGTAAAACTGAACCTCATGAGATTCCCCTCAGAATTACTCCCCATTTCCCCATCCTTTTATTTTAAACACAGCCTAACAGCTTGTATTTTGTACCAACAAGAAGTACAAATCTGTTCATGGTTTCCTTCCCCCACCCTCCCTCTGTCTCAGTGGTGTAAGTCCACATCACATACACACTTGATAGGCTCTCAGAGTAGTTTCTGTTGTTCCTTTCAGCATGCATTCCCTAGCACTTGTGTGCAGCAAATTTCATGTGTCATAGGGCTGTCCTTTTGCCTCAGTTTGTTAAACTGTGAGATGTCTCTGAAGGACCTACATCTTCCATAACTGCCCTCCCCAGTACATTTTCCCACCTCACAGCTCACCTCTTTTCTAGATGTTTCACAGTTGTATTGATTTACACTATTTCCAGCCCTGCTCCTGGGGACATCTGACTATTTTTACTTCCTTCAAAGCTGAAAAAAAAAAAAACCCGGTCATTTATTTCTGCTTGGCTGCTCTCACTCAAATCAATGCTGCAATTTTCCCTCTCACCCATGAGTAGACCTCTCTGCTAGAAGAGCTCAACAACACCTTCCTGAAGCTCCAGGTAAACGCAAGGTATCAAATGCCTTTTACCCAGTACGCTGCTGATTCCCAGACACAGTTCTCAGGGCTGACAAGCACATGTTTCTCTCCCAGAAAGAAGTGTTAAGCAAATAGTTATGCAAACTCAGACCTGAAAACCAGCAACTGTTCCCCTACCTTCCACTCCATGCATGTCAAGTGAGGTAGTCAAACGCTTCCCTTGCTCCCTTTCGTGACCCACATTATCCCCAGTGCTTCACTACTAAGTATCAACCTTCTCCTCTACCACACTCGCTCCTTTGCTAGCTGTGAAGAAGTTCCCAGCCGAAGCTGGGGAAGTTGTCCAATGCTAGTTCAGGTGTTTCAAACCACGACAGCTCTTCTCTGAGGCACCCTGTACTTTCTCCTGTGACTGAGTCTGGGATTTGACAGGCCAAATCCCACTGACTTTAGGAGATCTGCCAAAACCCCTTCACCTGAGGTGGTACAAATGCAGGCCCATAACACAGAAGTAACACAAACCAGTCTACAGAATTTATTTGCTGCTGAGGAAGATAACTATTAAAAAAATTATTAAACCCCCTCAATCCAACTAATCCAAATTCTGCCACATGTGCACAGCTGTTACGCATGTGCAGTTCAAGATACAGGTGCACATGTTAGTTAAAAGAGATAATGTACCATATTGATTTTGAAAAAATACATGGGGGGAAAACCCCATCATGTTCAAGTGTCTTCCAGCAACTTTAGTATTTCTACTGCTGTGGAAACTGAACTTACTCAAAGAAGTCAACCACTGTTTGTAAAGAAAGGAAACAGGAATGGATGGAGAGGGCTGTTGCCAAGGATTTCAGAGGCAAAGTGTTTGAAGCAAGCTGGCAATCAGACCTCAAACTTCTTTTAAGGAGTGTGTTACTGAGTGGTGTTTGTTTGAAAGGCAATTGCAATCAAGACAGGGAAGGTAAGTGTTAATAAAGTGGCCCATTAGTGCCCCTCACAACCCTGCACTCAGACAGCCAAAACCACCATCAGCATCTGAACCTATGTGCCTATACTGTCAGCCAGTGCTGTGTGATTTTGCTCTCTGTACTCCTTTCTGCTTGAGAAACCTCTTCAGCGATACAGTATGACTCTGGAGTGGCAGAGAAGCACCAGGCATACAGCAAGAGCCCCTCCCTTTGGGCAGGACACATGCTTTGAGATGAGTGGAAAGGCGGCCTGTGGAAGAAAGGAAGATAAAATCACCTGCCTTTACATCCGGGGCACTGCGCCAAACCAACCTTCCCTTCCCAATGCTTTCCCTTGGGGAAGTAGTATGTGGCAGATTATCTAGTGGATTATCTCTCACTCCATAGAAACTTCTGATCTAAGCAGATATTAAAGTTATTCTTTCAGCTGCTTGGATTCAAGCTTTCTTTTTCCCTTTGAAATCTTTTTTTGCAGAAAAGCCCCCTATACATCACCCCCACAATTGATTTTGTTATTCCTTTCTCCTAAAGCTCCCATCCTGCTGTCTTAAACTCCTCTCCATTTTAGAGGCAGCTCTTTCCAACACCCACAGCATGTTTACTCCCACCTCATCGCCTTCCTCTCTCGTCCCATATCCTCTAAATGCAGATGTGCCATCTGCAGCCATGGAGCAGATCACTTCCCATTATTTTGTTATGACTCCTCTGACCCCTCACATTTGGGTGGCTACTGAAAGACCTCCTCTGCTGCATCTGTGGCTGATCATGGAGGAAAAATTACTGTTGTCTTAATCTGATAGGAAAAATATTTGAGGCATTAGGAATCTGACATCAGGACACTGGACAGCTGTCAGCACTGGCAATATTACTGTGTTTCTATGAGGGTCTCCTAGTGCTCCACAGTGCCAAAAAAAAATTTAAAAGGCATAAAATCAAAGATCGCTTTTTACCGTCTCTATTTGCTAGGGATCAGACAGCATGAGAATGAAGTTTAAAATCAGCAGGTTTAAAGACAGGCTGACAGATTCCCAGAAAGGTGCCTGAGCGAGAATTCAGCTGGGAGGAAGCATCACAGCAGCAGGAGACCCTTTGTGGTCTATGCTGAGCATACACATCACCCAAAAGTGACAGGGATGACAAAACTTGGGAAGTGGGAGAGAGGAGAGGCAAACTCCACACCAAGGTGAATGAGAAAGGTGAGGCAGCAGAGGCTGGGAACAAACCTCTCCAGAATATCCAAGAACTTCAATTTCATGTCTGAAGTACAAAAGCAAGTGACCAACCAAGGAGAAAGAACATTACAGAGCAGAATGAGAAATGAAGTTGCACAGGAGGATAAGGCAGCTGAAGTATTAAATGACTTCTCTTAAGTGAGGACTGTACACATCACAGCAGATCAGGCTCCTGGTCTCCTTCCCAGCCCAAGCTCCAGCTGGGGGCTGGGGGCTGGCTTGGCATTGCTGTTCTGAGCTTTGGGGTACCTACGATAAATTTGCTCTGTAAAATCTTGGCTTTTTGCCTAAAAGTCAAGCTGCCTCTTTTTTAATTCCTTCCCCCACAAAGTGGGCTTTTATTAAATTCCTCCCTTACTGCAGAAGGCATGAATTAGAAGCGACAGAATTTATGGTTCTTGCATTTTATTACATCCCAAGACTCTCCAAGTAGCTAGGGCTGGAGCAGCGTAACAAGGGATGATAACAGTGCTGGCTGCCATTCACCCTTTCACAGCACCAGCACCCAAAGCAGCATAATACCACTGCCTCTAGGACAAGTTTCAGTGGGTTTCCAGAAGTGAGAGAACCACTGATGAGGTGAGAAGAGACTACCTCCCAGGGGAGGGGAGACATCATCCTATGATGAAAGCAACAGCAGCAGATAGTGCTGAGGGAGCTAAACATTCACCTTTCTTCTCAGGTTATTGAGCCCCTTCACAGAAGGACAAAATCATTAGGGTTGGAAGGGACCTCTAGAGTTCACCTAATCCAACCTCACCTGCTTCTCTCCTGGGACCCAGAGGCACATCACTGCTCTCTTCCACTTGCATGCTGCAGAGAAGAAGAAAGTGTCAAGCTTTTCCAAGTATTAATTTGCCCAAGAATCTTCTTGAAAAAAAGGCTCCTTCGGCTGCTGAAGTAGTGGGGAAACATCAATGCATTGCCCCTGGTACCCATAACTCCGGGTTTTGATGCACAATCCACTATGCTGAAGCAGCCCTAGACAGCTAGGCTATAATATTGAAGGGGTTTCTCGCTGGCCAACAAAGGATGTTTTATGAGGCACTAGAGTCTCCTTTACAAACAGCCTGACCACAACGAATGTTTCTATGCACTGTGGTGGGCCAGCACAGAGCTCATGCAGCAATGACTGGCACAGTCAGAAAGGGTCTGTGAGAAGCCCAAGCCCCACTCTCCCCACTCCCACACAGTACCTCTGCCCCAGCGCTGGCAGCATTGCAGGATCAAGATGGAGAGAGCAAAAGAAAGGCTGCCGAGACATTTATGGTTTACAGCAATCCAGGGAAGCATTCAGAGCCAGTTCAAAAAGCCAATTCACCTCAAAAGTTTGAAAGGCAAAAGGCAAAACCATGCTTTTATAAAGAGCCGAATACATTGAACCACTCAAAGATCAGCTTGTTTGCTTTCTGCTCTTCTCTCTCTGTATTTAAGCAGGTTTTAAAGTCTTACTTCACGTCTGAGTAAGTGTAATCAGAAACTGTCATCATACACCATCTCTGGCAGAAAGAAATCCCAAGTGAGACAGTGTAATCAACGTTCCTTCCTCCATTAAGGGTTTGGGTATTATACTAATTAATGTTTATCACACTCTGATTGCTCCTCGAGCCTGATTTGCAGGTGTTTCAGCATTCATATATTGCCCCGCTCCTGTGTGCCGAAAGGCTTTGCAGATTGGAGGGTGATGAATGGTGCCAGGTATCCTCAGCAGGATGTGGCACACATCACTCTCCACAGGTCATCATGTTCTCACAGAACAATAACTTCATTTTGATTTTTAATCTCCCATTTCACAACGTGATCCTGCGACTCTGAATTGAGTTCATGCAAAACTGGAAACTTGGAATTTTGACCTATCATCACAGCACTCTCCTCCTTCTTCCCCTGCAGCTTCTTCACCTTCCCAGAAAAGCAGCTTTTATTTCTTTTTAATAAAAGGTCATAAACAAGTTCTTCTTTAACCTTCCTTCTAACCTTTTTACTTGCCTCCAACTGATCTGAAAGTGGACACGCATTCCATTTTTAACAGACATATATCACGAAGTCTGTCTATACCAAGTAGAATGTCCATGTTTGCAAATAAATGACACAATTACATCTTCTATTTAAACTATACAGGCTACTTTTGGTCAAGCTACTTCTCCATGAATAGTGTTAAGATATATAAACTCAACAGGTTCTACCATCATGGCGACAACTCTTGGGAAAGATGCTGTAAAAGAAGTAATGGAAAAAAATGGTTCTTCTATCAATACTGTTGGAGTTTCATAAGTGACCTTTTTGAGTTCCTCCACTGGTAGTATGGGAGCAGATACTGACCACCACAATGGAACTGCTTCCCACAGCAGCAGCCACAGGCATAGTCTTGAGATAGTAGGCAGCAGGTGCTGTAAGTATAGAAGCATATAACAGTTTGGGTTGGAAGGGATCTTTAAAGATCATCTAGTTCAACTTCATCAGGTTGCTCAGAGACCTGTTCAACCTTACCTTGAATGTTCCTAGGGATAGAGCATCTACCACCTCTCTGGGCAACCTGTTCCAGCGTTACCACCCTATATTTTAATTCCCTATTTCTAGTTTAACCCTACCCTTTTTTAGTTTAGAACCATTACCTCTTGTTTTATTGCAACAGGATGTAAGATGCTTGTCCCAATCTTTCTTATAAGCCTCCTATTAACACTGGAAGGTTGCAGTTAATGTCTTGCCAGAGCCTCTTCATCTCCAACTATAACTCTCTCAGCCCATCTTCACAGGACAGGTGTTGCAGTAACAGGTACTATTACTAGTAACTTTACCACTTTCAGTAGAATAGTTTTAACTGTTTTATTATCTATATAGTCTTCACTCATCCTTTGCAGAATTCTCACAAGTATTTACTCACTGAAGTTCAATCTTTCAATTATGTACACAAACATTAGGTTTTAATTTCTCCCATCAAAGCTCCTTTCTTAGAATAGCCAAATATCTTCCTCCCTGCGCCCTTTGAGCAGAAAATGTGTCTTACCACACAAAGTCACAGAAAACATAAACAATGAAGAAATGCCCAGGGGACCCAGTGGTGAATTATATCTGAGGGTAGGTAGAGCAAACACCTTTAAAAAGGTCTCAGATTCCTCTGGATCACTGAGTGTAGAAGAAACTCCTTCCCAGCACACTTCCCAGCACTTCTGTTATATGACCCACTCTTAATCAACGTTACATTCTGCATTTCTTAGCAGCAGTAGTCAGGGGAGAGACATCAGTCTGGATTTAAATACCTGATTTGTGCCTTTTCCCAGGTGGGGTAGCAAGAGAAATGTGTAAGCCACCAGCAAAAACTGATGTTTCTTCTGAACGTCACCTGAAGGTAGCAACAGCAGAAAACTAGCACTGAGAAGCAGCCTCCTCAGCCCTTTTAGCCTGTGCCTCACTTGAGCCAAAGATGCCTTGCTACATAACTCAGATAATGTGGGAAAGAAGAATGACATTTGCAGCGCCTTCCTCCCTACTGGCAAGGCAGTCCACATCAACTCACCACTGCAGAACAAGAACACAGCCTGGTTTACAGCAGAAAATCAGGAAGTTCCCCTTTATTCCTAGCATTCTCCCATACCTTCCAAACGGTTTTAAATCCATTTTCTTGACCAAAGTAGCATGTAGTTGTGCATGTGTGATAAAAACTGATTTAGTGAACATCCCTAAAGGTTCTACTACATGTAAAGCTGAACGCACCAGGTAAGGTGGGCTCCTGCTCATTCACTGGGATGGAGGCTTTTCATACCAAGGTGGTACAGCACAAATGCTACTCCTAGCCTCTTTATCTCCACCACAGAAACAAGCCATTGGCACCAAGAATAGAATGCTGATAAAAACACGGCTGCCTCCAGAGTGGAAAATGATTCCTTGTGACAGAAGTTCAAACTCTAATCATTCTTCAAGAAAAGCACTGCTTTTCTTTGCATTTAATCAAATATCATTATAACTTTATAGCTTTTCACCCAAAGTACTCAAAGCAATTTCTAAGTGTTAATTAAGTCTCGGTTGCTTGTGAAACCAAGAGTAGAATTGTTTGTCTGCCGTGACAAAGGAAATCTGGGGAAATTCACTGTACTGTCCCAGCAGACCTTATTTTCAGTCCATCATTCACTAATCTGAACAATTTTTGCCCTAATTCACAGGATTTAACACATACATTTCAGTAGTTATTTAATTTTCAGTTTTACTGAATTTAAGACCACCTATGCAAGTACATGTACACTTTTCAGTGCCCCCCCATCACCAAATCCACCTGACTGTGCTGTCTGGAATAAACCACAGCCAGCAAGCACTGATGCAAAACACTGACGAACTTCCCCAACACCACTTCTTTGTCTGGATCCAAAATACACCCTCTCGTCACATTTAAGACACAAGTTTGGAGGTAAAGGTTTTTGCACTGACCTTAAATTTTCCCCACTTCCCAGTAGCTGATGGCAATCACACAGAATTTGACTTGCGCTCAACAGGTTGAACTCTATCCCCTTTTCAGTAACAAATACTTAAGAGCTATCATTTACAAACTAGTACTCAAACAGCAGTTTCCAACTAAAAAGCAGTCTCTATAAAAACCACTGTCCTGCACAAACAAATGGACTTGCATATTCAGGAGAAAAGCCTAACCAAGAAAAGGAACTTACATAAAGCAGTCTGCTTCATCAGCTGTGAAACCCTCAAAGGCAACTGCATTTCACCTCTTCTTTTTGTAGCTCTTAGTTCCTTTCTCACTTTCACCACTCAGTAAGAGTCTGTCTCTTTGCCCTGACCTCTTGAGGGTGCTGTCAGATATTCGGTAAATGATCTAACTAGCTTTTGAAGGATGACTTGGATTATCCAAGTCATTTGGGTTTGCTCTCAATTATATCTGCTTAATTCTCACCCATACTTCCAATTTAAACTTCTCATGACAGAACACTCTCTTTCAAAACGGGTCATTTTCTGTTAAAGGAAAGATTTCTTTCAGTACTTTTTGCAAATGGAGCTTTTTATTTCACAGTATTTGCTCTTCAGAAACAGAGGTCGTTTAGCGTTACTTCTTCATTTTCCCACAATCAATTGCAGTCACACTCAAATCTCAAAACGCACCTTCTATGATATGCCCATCAACAAGCTAATTTGAGCATAAGTGCTTCTTCAACAAATGAGAGTAACTCTTTATGACATGTTATCCATCTAACCTTTCCTGAGTGATTACAGCACTTTACTTTCTTGAGGGTTTTCTAGTTACTTTTCCCCAAAAATCTTCGGGCCCCAGGCAGAGATTTTTCTAACAGGATCAAAGAGCAGATGCCTCTCTGTTTGGACTGACAGCTGCTCTGTCATTTCAATGACACAGTCTGTAGCCCATCAGTGATCAGACACCACCTTCAGAGCAGTTCTAGACACATGATTTAATTTTCCTCACTGTCCTTTTAAAACTCATCTTGCCCACATAGTGACTCACAAGCAGTCATTACAAATGGAAATACTAGCTTCTCAATAATACCAGAACAAATTCATATAGTATACTTTCCAAACCTATTTTCTTCTCTACCCCAAAACTGCCAGGGCTGTAAACTCATAAATTTTAATAGCCTAACCACTCACCCTGTGACATACTCACACAATGAATGTTCTCATGGACAAATGCCTTAAGCAGTAGCTATATTTCTCATCCCAGCTAAAAGAGAGCATGAAGTGTAATGAATGGCATATTTTTGGCACCCCCAACCCACCAAATCACCCATGTGCTAGAAAGAACAAAGAAAACCCTGCCTGTTGCTCAGTAACCCAACAGGAGTTAAGAGCTTCTCACCCTCCGTCTGTCTGTCCCTCCCTCCAAAAGTAACACAAAATCTGATTTTCTTCTGGAATCAGCAAAATCCAGGATGCCACTTCCAAAACTATTATGGCTGAAGTGAAAACAACAGGAAAAAAAGAAAAGATGTCCCCTCTCCTTGGCAGTGGTCAAGGTCAGGCTGGACAGGGCTTAGAGCAAACTGGTGTAGTGGAAGGTGTTCCTGCCCATAGCATGGGTTGAAACTAGATGAGCTTTAAGGTCCCTTTCAACACTGACCATTCAATGATTCTATGAAAACCACTCATGGGGCTAAAGTGACAGAGAGAACTGTCTCGTGGAGACCATAACCTTTCTCATTCCTTGGTGCTGAGCTACTGGAATGACTGGCATGTTATGTATATTTCACATATAATCAGAAAGCTTATCCCTCCTTCACTACCACAGAAGAGAGGTGCAACAGCTTTACCTCCTCTTCTACAAGCAATGTCTTTTAATACCTCTTAGACCAATCAAGCATGTCTTCTCATTCATCTTTGATGGTAGATCTAAATTGAAACTCCTAGAAGTAAAATAAACCCAGACATTTGCATTTAAAAATGTATATTAATCCAGAAAAAGGATCATATTCTTAGATAAATTAAGAAAGAAATCCAACTCAGAAGATACTAAATTACCATCTGGGGGTTCTCTTTAGCTCTCTACCATCCAAATCCTTCATTCCTGGCTCCAAAAATAATTGTTATCTCATCCTCTCCTTAACAGCACTGCATGGTGGATTCCCTCAATAAAATCATTGTCTGGAGGATTTAGATGAAACAAAAGCAAGAACTCCTTCATTTGTGTCTGCAAATAGATCTGCTGTCTTCAAAACCACTGCTCTGTCTTAACTGTCAGCTCCATTTACACCTAATCTCTAACCTCCCACATTTGGAAAAGCCCAGTGACAGCACCATGGCTAGTCAGAAGGACCATGGAAAAAGAATTTAATCTGCCAGTCAAGCGTGAGGAACAGACCTTTGGCACTGGTGCTCCCCCCTGCAACTCTTTCCTTGCTGTGCACACTCCCACTTATAGAGGAGGAAGCCTGCAATAGACATTTCAAGCCACTCAGTATTATTTTCCAGACAGTTTTCTCCAAATTAGACCCCTGATGGAAGTCATGCCTGTAAAACAAAGTGACTTATTTGCATCTCTTCCTCCAGGGCTGACTGCATGGATAAAATTCATCCCTAGGAACAGAAAATGACTCCAACACATGTGAGAGTCCAGCATCTAAAGCTGGTTGAGAAGGTAGAGCTATCACTTTGTATAAGAAAAGAACGACACAGTAACTGTGTCAAGAAGAGTGGGAGTGGGAAAATCTGAAAATATTGCCAAACCTGTGGTCTAAGAAACTAGAAAAAAGGTAACATTTTTTTGCTGTGAGGCACATAATGACTTGTTATTACGATCTGCTTCTCCTTGGATATTTCCAGAGTAATAGCTACAGCCACTTGGGGTAAAGGGCTGGGGAGGGGAGGCAATGACTCTCTAGATGGGGAAGTTAATCTTTTCCAAATCTCTGTTAATTAACAGCCACCTTCTGCCCTTGTAGTTTATAGACATGAATTATTGCTACAGAAAATCCCAGCCACTGCATCTCCCATCAAGTGGATATTGATCCTTCAACCCACAGACATCAAGAGCACTTCAAGAAAAGAAAGTTTACCCAGCTGCATTTCTCCTTGAGAACCTTCTCAGGGCACAACTGTGGAAAGACATTAGGGAAGCATATTTAACACTCCCATGCTAAAGGGCTGCAGCCATAAGGCCTCATGGCACAAGTCAGTCACAGGTGTGATGTGACTCTCCCTCTCCATGATGCCCCAGCCCAGTGCTCAGCCCCTCGCCACACTCCAAGCATTGATCACAGCATCACAGAACAGTTTGGGTTGGAAGGACCTTAAGATCATCTAGTTCCAACCCCCCTGCCATGGGCAGGGACACCTCACACTAAACCATGTCACCCAAGGCTCTGTCCAAGCTGGTCTTGAACACCACCAGGTGGTCCATCCCTCAAATTGATGTCTCTTCAATTTACAGACAAGGATGTCATGCAGGACAGTGTCAAATGCTTTGCACAAGCCCAGGTAGATGACTTCAATTCCTCTGTCCCCATCTATCAGTTCTGCAGCCCCATCATAGAAGGCCAATTGGTCAGGCACGATTTGCCCTTAATGAAGTTAAGCTGGCTGTCACCAACCACCTCATTGTTTTTCATGTACCCTAGCATGGGTCTCCAGGAGAATTTATTATTTCTGGAGTCAATAAACCTCCACAAACATCAATAAATTGAGACATTGCAGCACTCAGCTTCAAAGAAGGTTATTTCCCTGCAATTGTATAATGCATACTACCTTCTCAATCCAGAAACAGTTCAGTAAGCAAAAAGATACATCTTGTCAATAGCAAGAGGTCCTCTTGGGCTTCCACTTCACAGAGAAGTAAAAGCAGGGGTAATTACACCTCTGTACTTTTTGTTATAAGATAGCACATAAAAGTTTACACCAATTTATACCATCTGGGGGTATACAAAGTGATCCATCCTTCAACTTAGTTACTGCTCTGTCCTCAAATTGACTGTGCTTTAAAATATAAATTATAAAAATATAATTACTTTTCATCTCCACAAACAGGTCTAACATTTGTTTCTTTTACCTCTTGGTGCTACAAGCTTTATTTCCATAGATGGTTTTGAAACAGATAAATGTGTTTCGGAACATGGCCTTTGAATAATAAATAATGGTAGCTGCTACACGTGGCATCTCTTGTGTTAAAAATCATAGCTCTCTATAAACATTTTAGAAAAGCTTTGCTGAGCCATAGAGAGTCTACAGATGGTAGTAAATTGATTTTAGCCTACAGACACATACAAATATGGACAAAAAGCAAAGAAAAATTTAAATCGGAAAGACACTTCGGAGTGCATGTGATTGGAGCAAATGTTTTTTTGATTAATGATTTTCAAAGTTCTGCTGCATGAAGAGAGTCTGCACAGCAAGAAGTTCCTATCATATCAAGAACTTGTTTTTATTAAGTGTGCTAACATTTATCACAGACTCTTCTGTGACACCTCTCTCCAGCCACATCCCTGTTACAAATTATTTGCACTGCCATAATCAATCCTCTAAGGTGGGATTTCCCCTTGCCCATGACTAAAGAAAATAACCAAATACCTTCAAAGAAAAGTTTGCTTTACTGCAACAGCAAGCCTGCTTCCCTCTCTTCTCTTTTCATATCACTTCTTCACCCTTGGAGGAGCAGCAAATCCTCTTTTTGAGGATGGAGCAGATCTCCCCAGCATTGCAGAAGTAGGATGAGAGTTGCCAGAGACGAAGGAACAGATTCAGGCCTCAGGATGGTCAAGCTGCAGTGCATATTCTACTGGGTATTTTTCTAGGTACCAAACTGCACTAGGTAGGTGCACATCCTCCTACTTTCCAATGTCTTACGTGCTTTCACAGGGAGTCTGTCTTGTCCTGTCTTTAAGGACCAGGGAGAGAATTAGCTCACAAGACCTTGAAAGCTGCTACACAATACTGAATTTTATCCAACAAGGCACACAATACAAACAAGAGACAACCCTGACAGGGTTAAAACCCCCACAAACTAAAATAAAACAACAAACCATATGTAACAAAGTTACCTAAGTTTCTCCCTACTGTTTGCGTTTTCTTTTGCCATCCGTTTTGATCAAACTGGCCCACATTTCCACTAGATATTCCACTACCATGAAGGGCCCTGTAAGAACAGAAAGAATCCTCTGAAGAGCAACATGAAGTCTGAAATTGTTGCCTGCCTCCTTTTGATAAGCCACTTTGAGACCAATACCAGAAGCAGAAGAACACTCATCCTGCAACTTCTGTATTTTACTTCACTTTTTTACTAAATAGAGCAAATTGATACATCAGCGGTTTGGCATGGTTGCACCTGAGCTGTGGGATCAAGTGTGTCCTCAGCAGGTTTGCCAACAACACCAAGCTGTGTGGTGCACTTGACATAAGCTGTCTAGCGGAAGGCAGCCCTACCCGTGGCAGGGGGTTGGAGCTAGATGATCTTTAAGGTCCCTTCCAACCCAAACCATTCTATGATTCTATGCAACGCATTTTCTTTTTAGTGACTGAGGATATGGTTAGGGCTTGTATTTCCTTTGTGCTCCTGGATGGCTATTTCAGCATCCTGGACACAATATTCCATCATTTTCTTTTCAGATGTAGAATCAAGCATTAAGAACCCTTCCTTCTCACACAATGTTTTCTGTAGCTAATACAAACTTACCTCATGCTTTAAGAAACACTTTGCATTAATGCCAGCACTGAGCCTTTGAGTTATTCATTAAGATGTACCACTATTTGCATAGCTTCTATTACATACAAAAAGTTTAAGTCTGCTTGAAAGTGGATATTCAAGCTGAACAACTTCAATATTTCCTTTAAATTGCTCATTTTAAACAATTCTGAATGTCTTGTTGGTGTACAGAAGGCTACAGCGCTCTTATCAAGTTCAAGCCTGCCTTTCAATCACTTAAGGCAGAACAGACTGATCACCCTCCTTGTGGGGGAATGGGATTCAACTGTTAGTGAAAGAAACTGATGCGGAAGAGCTGTTGTTACCAGGGTTAGAGCAAGAGCTTAAGTAACCATCGCTACATTTAATGACAATGCCATAAGGCATCTCATTTGCAGAATCAAATTTAGCATTCTGTTTCTCTCCTTCCAAAGACACGTTTAATCTCTTTAAAAAGACATGTTTAATTGGAGGTCCAAAAGACAGATTTTCAGCACTTTGAGATGGGCAAGAATCCTGCCTGGCTAATTCTCCACCATGTTTGTTTCATTTTGAAGGAATAATCTTTTAATGATGTAATACCATTCAGCCTCCTCTGTCCTGCTACTCCCATTTCATTTCAAGCTGTGACAGTTCTATCTGTGCCCCTTCCCACCTGCTGCCCCACTCCATGGGCTGCAAGATTTTAAACTTAGGTTTTAAGTTAGGTTTTTAAACTTAGCAGCATTCAGAAAGAGCTGCAAACTGGACTCCTGCAAAACAGTCACTATCCCTTCACCTCTTTTTGAGGACACAGGATACTTGCTACTGCCATCTGCCACCAGCCTTCCAGGCATAGTGGTCTGACCCTCATATGTCTCTTTCTAAAGTCTTCCCAATAGTTTGGGAATCTCCCTCAAGCTACATCTTTATGAGCTTTCAAATTTAGCTTCCAGAGGACCATGAGGGCTAAAACAAATGAACAGTTTCTTACAAAGTGTGTGCTACACTTCAAAAAATCTGCATTAATTGGACATGCCTCTACAAGAATAACTAGTACCTGAAGGCAGAATGTCTTCATAGAATCACTGCATTGGAAGGGAAGCTCTGGAGATAATCAAGTGCAACCCCTCTGCCAAGGCAGGTTACACAGGAACACGTCCAGGCAGATTTTGAATGTCTCCAGAGAGTGATGCTTCACAACCTTTCCAGAAAGCCTGTTCCAGAGCTCTGCCACCCTCAACATGAAGAAGTTGTTCCTCATGTTGAGGTGCAGTTTCTTGTGTTTTAGTTTATGGCCATTGCTCCTTGTCCTGTCACTGGGCACCACTGAAGAGTCTGGCACTACACTCTATGCCCTCACATCTGCAGGACCATCCACTCCTTTACCTGACCATTCCTCCTTTATCTTCCTGGCAGCAAATGGATGTTCCTTCAGATGCCCCTCAAGAGAGGCATCTGAAACTAAAACCAGACCTAGCATCCTCTCTCAAGTGATCTCTGGGATGGCTTCAAGTACCATGAGGTGACTTGCTGCTTAACAAGAGTGGTATTACTCTCAAATTAAATGGGGAAAAATTAATTTGTTGTGCTACAGACAGCCTCCTGGCGTAAACTCACCTGAATGGTGACCCATCACAAATGCAGTGCCCCTGACAGTTCTAGTAAGATCAAGCCCTTACAGCCAGCAGAGGAACAACTATGATGCAGTGTCCAAGCTGCATCCCTAGAGCCACAGTGAACAACAAATATCACAGTACAGCTTGCAGCAAGACCCTTCCTTGCAAGTTTCCATGAACATTTAATAATACATTCTACAGACCTCCTAAATCAAGTACCTTCTTACAGATATGTTCAGTCACCCATTTCCCCTATCAATCACTATGACTAATCCAAGTATCAAGTTTAAAACAAGGAGGGGGGAACACCCAAATGCACCTTATAATTAAGGTTTCGTTTGTATTTTCCATTTCAGGACTACTCACACCTCAACCCTGCTCCTGTCCCAAACACCCCTTAAGGCTCTGCTGCCCAGTCAGACACCTCCTTAATCACACACCTACCAGACTTCCTCCCCACACTTAACAGCATTTCCACAGTGCTTTGGTTTTCCAACTACCGCTTTCAGAAGTGTGGCTTTTAGTCAAGCCTTTGCTGAATATTAATGCCCTTTTAAAATAGTTAATGTTAAATTAATGTGAATCCAACTGGGGAGGAACAAGCAGGATATGCCTGTTTAGCAAAATACTATTCCAGACGAGCAAAGAACACTGAACAAAGATTTTTAAGATCAACCCAGAAATCCTGCAACCTGAAAAAAAAGAAACACAAGGATGAGAAACTTTGTATACTGGACAACTTGTGGATGGATCACAGGCAGAGGAGACCAGGACCTTGGTAACAACATCCCAGACCCAAGTATTTGATTTCTTTCTACTGCTGTAACACTCTATGATATAACTTGAATATGCAATTTTCCCCAAATTTATTATACTAAAGTGTACACTCTGAATAATGACCTGACATATCAGAAATTATTAACAACTCCTGGCAACAAAAAAATCTCCTCAGAAAATGAGCAAGCCCACCTAACCAGGGGGATCTTGTAAGCTAAAACCATCGCCTATCTGAAGTACTTATCACAACAAAATTCCTGCAAAGAATTCCATGGCACATGATTCCAACACAAGCTCCCACCCATAAAATGCTGGCAATAATTAAACAAATAGATGAGTGTCTACTGTTGAGTGTCTAAATTGGTCATTCTGCCTCCTGTGACCTACATCAAAATCCTCTATTAGAAATAGAGGAGTTAAACTCACATAGCTATTATGTCAGACTGGCTATGTTAGAATATTTATGTTTTAAGCAGTAATGATGTGTATTAAAATCTCAGTAGCTTCAGGCAATGAATCTGATCTTTACTGCAGCTTCCACAGCAGATTAATTATATGAATTCAGTTAGCATACACAAGGTTAAAACTTCCATAACTCCAAAACATAACCCTGGAAAGTATGTGCAGCCTCTTGATCTCCTCAAAGTACCAAGAGGACAGGACTTTCTGGGAGGACAGGACTGTTGATAGTACTGACCAAAGACATCAACCTGTAGTGCTCAGCAGCCAAGCGTCTGCCCAGGTCAGTGCTTTCCCTCTGCAGAAAGTGGTACTTTGTTGTTCTCAATGTGGAAGACGCTGGATGGGTCCCTGCTCCCAAGGGTTAGGAATATGACAGACAGGGATGCTGAGCTACTCCCTGCTGTTTCTTAGAGATTATAGATTACACAGGTGCATGCACTGTTAGCAAGGTACAGGGGAGGCTTAGCCTGCCATGGGTTACCAGACCTACCCTTCAAGGCTGCTCCTAGTAGGTCTGCTCTGTGTCTCAGCTATGGTTTACTTGGCTTTCTGCACCTGCTCATCCCTTATTCTCTACAAAGTAACGAACTCTGCAAAGTGTCTCATCACCACATACCTTGCCACAGTTAAACTTGATAGCAAGTCAGCTTGTTTAAGAGCATTTGGAAAGAAGACAGCTTGGCAGAGATTTGTCTCATGGGTTATTTCCCAGATTCCCCAAACCAGCGGGAAGGGGAGGAAAGCTGCTTATCTTCTTTCTGCCAGGTCTCCAAATGCAAAAGTGTCTTGCATTCCCTTGAGAAGGCTGAATCCACAGGTACTTTTCACCACTGCTGCCTCTGCCCAGCCTAGGGAATAGTATTCTACAGCCACAACAGTACTATAGCTGCCTTTAGTCAGTTTCCAAATAAAGAGAGAAAAAGCTCACCTTCTTTGTACAATGGATGGACATGTTCACTTTAAGAATTCATACTCAATTGTCATGTCAGCACAACTGAGAGGAGAAGCTTTGACCAGCTAACATTGAAAAAATATTTGGTTCTTTCCATAGACAGTGAGAGGTTTTTTCACTCCACCTTTAACAAGTAACGGATCGGCTTGCCACTCTCGAAAGCACTGTACCAATCCAACTGTTTCCACAAAACATCCCCAGAACATCTGCACCTTTGTAATACTGAAGTAATGAGTTTGACACACTCAGCTGAGTCTGCCACACTGAACAAGGTTCCTCTCCATCAACACTGCAAGCTGCCGTTTTGCAGATCAGAACAGTCAGCTTCCCCAGATAAAGCAGCTCCTTCCTGGAAATGGAAGACAGAGCTGCCTTATCTCAGGAAAGTGGCAAAGTTCTCACCTTGAAAGCTTTGCCCCTTGATTGGCATGGAACAACCAAGGTCATGGAACTTTTAATCAGACGCCTGCATAATTACTAAATCGTTATTAATTATATCAGAGAGCCGAGACCTCAGAGGAAAGGCAAACAAAGAGCCCACGGAACCCTCCTCTGTTGTTGGAAAAAAATTGGTAATTAGAAGTCATGAGTGCACCAAAGAGTGAGGGAAAAGCATCACAGTCA
This sequence comes from Pezoporus wallicus, assembly GCF_028554395.1. Classification (NCBI taxonomy): domain Eukaryota; kingdom Metazoa; phylum Chordata; class Aves; order Psittaciformes; family Psittacidae; genus Pezoporus; species Pezoporus wallicus. The sequence goes on along the minus strand of NW_026642179.1, from coordinate 5,552,730 downwards.
CTGCTGAGGACTCAGGAGTGACTTGCATACAAAACAGCAGGCTTGTCTGCCTGGGGAAATTACAGGGCACCGAGTTACTAAACAGTGAGAAGGAGAAAACAAAGAAAAAGACAGAGAAAGAACCACTCCTCTTTTATCAATAGCTTTATTTACCCCACAGAGAAGGACAGCACTACCAACCAGTCCCGAGTTTGAGATGTGTCTTTCACAGGTTTCTGGCAGCTCTAGAAAGCCTCCTACCACCCTTATATCATGGAGGGTTCCCATTCTGAAAAGTGCACAAAAGAATGAGACTTTGTGTTCAACTTAATATAGCCTACAAACAGCCCTTGCCCAGGAGCGCCCTTGCCCAAGCACAGCCTTCATTTTCCTCAATGACCTGAGCTCAGCCTTAGTGACTACCCTTTCCCCAGAGGCTGCCCTTCAAAACAGCACTATAAAAAACCTCCAAAACAAAAAAAACCCACTTCGATCTGTTCTTAGAAAAATAAAAAAATAAACAATGCCATGGTCCTGCTCATACCATAATAAATCCAACCAGGTAGTCATGATCCCCACTGAAACCACAGCAAGTGCTTTTGCTCATCAGGCTGACAAGATAAATGCTGATCTATTTCTATACCACTGATACAACATGCTATCTCAGGGCATCAAAGATGGCATGAGCTGAAAAAAGGCACCACACTATCTACCATCATTTGCAGGCAAAACCAAGAATCTCTCTGATCTACTATGTAAGTAGTCTGATAAATCCAATCCTAAAGATGACCATATGCAAGAGGTAGCAAGTGCAGGTTGAATCCCTGAAGAGATCAGTTTAGATGGATTATGAAACTGTGGCATGAAGAACAGACACTGATGCACTCAAGCCCTCCCAACATGCAAAAAGAGAAGTGCAAACCACCAGAAACCCAAAGAGAACAGTCTATAAGTCCTAGAGATCAGAAGAGACATTTTCTGCTACACTGCTTCAAGTACAATGACTCAAAAAGACATATCTTTGAGGTACTCTAAATAAAAAAGCCTCCCATTTCAAACATGAGCAAGAAGGAACAAAAGATAACTGCTGCAGAAACAGTAATGCAATTTGTGGGAGTCTGCCACTGAATAAGAAATTAATAACAACCAACCTCTGGCTAACTGCCGCCATTTCATTATGCTTAAGTTTGACAGACCCAAATCCAATAAACTCTTACTGAAGTACATATGGTCCTTTTTCATCCCTTCTCTGAGCTTCCATTGCTTGCCAATGCAATGCCCTTTCACTGCTGCAACCTTACCACAGCCCCATTTCATATTGCTGAATGCTAAGTCCTGAATCCCCATGTAACAGCACCATACCTGTTGAAGATATCACCCGACACCTTTTGCAGATAATGAAGTGCATCTGCCACCTGCTGAACAGCCTCCTCCCTGCGTAAATCTGGTTGGATCAGGGGGACTGAGTACGTTTGCCCTTCCAAAAAGTGCTTCTGGGCTACTGAAGTCATTGCACCTAAAAGAAAGGACAAATAGGTCATTGCAGTAAACACACTTCCATGTTATCACAGCTTTTATTCAGGGACTTCCATTCTTTGCTTACCTAATTATTTTAGGGAAGCATTTGCAATGGAACTGGTGACCTAAGGAGAGAGGAGGCACAAGTAGTAAGTTTGACATATGCTTTTTTTAATAAATCCAAGTGAGGTGGGAGTCTCTTGCTTTTCTGAATGCTCTTGGGAGCCAGAATTTTATTTTTAGCATGTCACTTAACAGATCTCTGCTCAGTACTGTGCTGAAAACAAAGAACACACTCTGGAGGAGAGTCAGTTCAGGGTGGTGATAAGACTCCTCAGTCGCCTCCTCCCATCCTCATAGTCCAGATGGATGTATTTCAGGTCATTCAAGCCTATTAGCAAAATGCAGTATTTCATCTTACACTTCTGCTCCAAGAAACACAACTATACCTCCCTTCCAAAAACAGCAGCTATGAAATTATAGGGCATGCATGTGCACACATGCCCTTGCTCCAAGTAGGTTAATGAGAATTCTTCCATTCTGAGACTCCCAAGAGCTGCTCATTGCTTCTGGTGACTGTTTTTTTCCTTCATAACTACCTTGAAAAAAAGCCTTTATATTTTAGGATCCTTTCATATATAAAACCTAAACAGTCATTGAAATCTTTCAGTAATGTTCAACACATGCACCAGAGCAGTATGTATGCTCCTGGATGCAGCTAAGCCAATACCACTGCTCTGCAGTTCAGCCAGGAGAAGACTGTGCATCACCCATGCTTCCATCCTGCCAACTTCCCACACCTCTGCCTCAGCAATTCCAAAAAGTCTGCCTCTCCTGTTTTTGCTCACACAAACAAAACAATTCCCGGGACAGGAGCTGGGTATAGGGCAGGAATGCATTTCTCTGAGCACATTAGAAATTGTAACCTCACAAATACACTACTGTTAGGACAGCCTGATTAAGGAACAGAGAAGTATCCATTCAGTTTTCTAATCCAAACCCTGCTAGGCCTACAAAACTACCTTCAAAGTTGCCTTCTCTGTGTGTCTTGCTCATTCAGACAGTAAAAAACCTGCAGCCTATAGCCTTTCATTACAGGGTTTCATCACACAGAGTGCTGTACATCTGTAAAAAAAAAAAATAAATTAATTAAGCTGAAGAGAAGCAAAACAAAGGAGGATCAAAATGTAAGGTATCTGAAACAGAGAGCTATCTCAGAACACATCACATTCCCTCTCTGGTACTTGGTGGTCTGGAGGAGCTACTCCAGAGAGCACTGCTGTGTGCAAACTGTATTTCAGCATGCACAACAGAGCAGGCCAAGAATAACATAGAAACACAGTGTGTACTGGAGAAATTCACAAAACAAGAGACTGAAGATTCAATTCCAGCATAAACCAACAGTTTAATAGGTGAAAATTAGAGGGGTCTTCATGCATTCTTTAAATTCCCCACCTTGCTTCACCAAATTAAAAGATATTAGATTAGACTTGCCTGTAAGCATGTCTGTACATTTAACACCATTCACATTTCCTGAATTAGTCCTTTCTGGTCCTACTACAGCAGCTTAGGAAAGACCTTCTGTAAATGTGATGCAGCTGTTGTTTTGGGTGTTCAGAATTTTGGGGGGGTTTGAGGTTCATTTCTTTTTGGGGTTGTACAGTAGTGCATAACAATGAATCATATGAGAGGTAAAAGGAGGAGGGAACCAAGGAGCCTGTCTGTGGATAACTAATTTGCAATATGAAGCTCAGCTATCAGAGGACCTGGCTCTGCTGCAGGAAGCCTAGACTTACTCTGTTTCACTTCATGCATCACTGGCAGTCAGATTGCACCCACATTCTTCAGCAGCAATGTTTGCACACTGATTAGTCTTCTTGACTGGGCCTATTCATCCGACAGGAAATTATTATTTAGACTTGTAATGCATACAAGCTAATCTGAGAGGAGCACAGCTAATTTGGAGATGGCATTTTTTGATCTGCTGACCACAACCAAGCTTGACGCCTTTTGCTTTCAAATCTCCTATTTGACTGACAATGCAGAACAAAAGCAAACAGCTAACACAGCAAGTGTGCAGTTACGAGATACTTTGGCTTCAGCAGCAACGTGAGTTTATGATCCTCCCTGCCACTGGTCACAACTCTTCTCTTGCATCAGTGCTGCTGATGTTTGGGATTCCTATTTTTAACTCAGATCAGTTCAATGACCCAATTTACAGCAGACAGATAAAGAGTTGTAATTGCCCAGACATGAAGCAGAGTGGGAATAAGGGCAAAAAGGCGACTTCTGAAACCTGCTTCACTATCAAAACCATCACCGTGTAATGGTAATCCTGCCCTGCAGGGTGAGAAGGTCAAGCTTTTCACCTCTTAGGGCCAGATGAGGTTATACAGCCACACTACGATTTCCCAGACTTTCACCAATCCTAATTCTCTTGGACACCTTTCTAAAGCAAAGCTCAGTTCAGCTGCTGACAGATGCTCACACTCAGAAGCAGCACTGCCCTAACTACTACCAAACTTGTTTCCTTCCCTGCAGTCAGAATCTACAGACTGTCCTTTAGGTCCCACTGCTCCTTGCAAAGAGAGGAGCAAGAAGTAGTGGGGCGAAGCAGAAAAAGCCCTGGGTGCTCCTGCTCACACTGTCACAGTTCAGCTGTCAGTAAACTTCAGTTTCATAGGCTCTCAACACAGACTCTCACACAAGCTCCAGATGCTCACCTTTCTTAAAAAGAAAGGTGGCAGATTCTGTGGGAACTGCTGCCAAAGTTAGATACAAGAGACAATTCTTTCTGTGCAAGATAACAAAGGAGGGATTCATAGCGAGAAAGAGGGAAAAACAGCAACAGCCTTCTGAATGACCAGACAGGCAAAATCCCATGCTATAGCTGCTATATATTACCTCTTGCGACCAAGCTAATTGGAGAAACAAGTCAGATTTCTAAACACTTAGAGGCCTGACCATAGGCTTAGAATAAAAGCAGAATTGCCTCCCGTAACAGGGACTGCAGGAACAAGGGAGATTTTAATAAGGACAAAAGTCAAGAAGGAAAGCAAAGCCTGAATGGCACTCCACAAGACTGATTCTTCCTTTATCTCAACCTCCAGTGTACTGAGAAGGAAGCAGCATATTTCCTTGCTATACTTCATTATGATAATTAGTTATTACAAGGGCCATATATTAGAAATATCTCAACTTTTCCACCCTGCCCAATGGATGACATGCCTTCATGTTACATACAGACCAAAGGTGCAAATAAACTGTTCATATTGTATACATGGAAGTGATTTCCAGCAAAGCAACAAACTGTTCCAGTAACACTCTAGAATCTTAAAGAAGAAGCTGGTGTGTTTCAGCAGAAAGTACAGCATCCTGGAATTACGATGGCTGACATGAAATACTCTGATGCTACAGTGAGAAATGGGCACATAAAACCCCAAAGCAAGTATGATTCAGAAAAGCAGATGTCAGATCACCCAAGAGATTTAATCATCAGTGGTGTGCCACCTGTGGGTCACACAAGGCAGAAGAAATAGCAACACTGCGCTTTTTTTGTGATCAAGGAGGCTCTAGAAAAGAACTGCAGCATCTGGGGGCTCCAGCCACTCTTTACTCAATTATTTTTTTCTATGTCAACTTTCATGATCAAGACAAATGTGCTCTGGTGTTATATAATAACCTCATTTGCCTTATTAAATTGCAAACAAAGAAAAAAAGGATGCTTTCTCACTGCACCACCTGCTTATGAGTGCTATATCCCGATTTGGAAGTTCTGACTAGAGCTAGCAACTGCTCAGATTTGCACTTTTGCCTTAAGCTGTCTATGCCTTTAACCTCAAGCAAGCTGGTACAAAACTCATCAGGGATGGTGACTATCCTTCTGTGCTCAAAGCTGCTCTCCTCTTCTCAGTTCCAACATTCACGCTAGCAAAATCAGCAAACCAACAGCAGTGGGAAATGCAGCCTCCATCAGGCTGTCTTACCTTTCCAAAAGCCTTTACACCAGGATAGATACAAGCTGAGCACCCCAGGGTTTTCAGGTATTTGGAACCAGCAACTGGTCATACTGATCAATCACCACAGCCAAATATAATGCTCTGATGGCTATGTAGAGATTTGTGGTTCTGAACCCAGAAAAGTAAGTATGCAATTCACTGCTCTGGATCAGTTAGAGGAACACTCCACCCACTTGGCTCACCTCTTTGGCAACCCTGGACTGAAGAATAAAACTCCTTATGTCAAGGCTAAACCCAAAAGAACTTGCTACAGAGCAAAGTCTATAAAAGAAGCAACACTTCTGTAAGTTCGTTAGAAAATACTGGTCTATGGGGGATCAATCACTGAGATTATCTACAAACAGAACTCCCCACAACCTTAAAATACCTTCACTTTTCAAGGGAATGTAAACAAAGGCAACATTAAGAAAATAATTTGGCTGCCCTCAACACAGGCAGAGACTACTTACCAGGTGCCTGCTTTGCTCTGAAAATAAAGGGAGAATGAAGCAAGCCACCAATGATACTTGCTTCCTTAACATGCTTGAAGGGATTAAAGAAAGAGGGCTCCAGGGACAAAAGTGCTTAAATATTTTGAAAAAAAAATCAGCTAGTATTCTTCAAAGATCAAGGGCTGCTCCAGCAATTACTGTGCTGCTGCTGCTGCTACTGTCAGTACACTGGAAAGGCAGCATGAGCTAAAGGCCTTGAATTCCCACATACAATAACATGTCCAAGAAGTGATAGACTATTTCCAGCCCTTGTTGGGCTCTAATAAAAGATCAATGTCTTATAGCCACCTGTGAGGACAGAGATACCAGGAATATGCAACAGCAGGTAAGTCTGCATAGCCCTCACCACATACCACTGTAAGAATACCACAAGCATGGCTCCACAGTGGGAACAGACCAAATCACAAATGAACTACAGGTTAAACACTCTCGAAGTAGAGGTAGGCCTTGGGCATAGCTTATCACAAGGTGCTGTCTCTTCTGATAAAGGAATGTCACATCTATAATTTGATTCACAGTAAGAAGTCATTCCAAATTCCTCACTGACAGTAATTTCTTACACATAATACTTTCTACTATGTTTACCTGGACAAATATTGTCCTATCCAGGCTGACGATACCAGACCTCTGTTATTCTCACTTTCCTCTCCTCCAATCTAGCATACTACATCAGCACATTGCTCTCAATAACTAAACACAGCTTTTAGAGCTCAGAAAGCTCACAGCTGCTACAATGTCTGTCTCATCACAAAATTCTACTATTGTACACTTCACTACAGAATTCTCTAGTACCATACTTAATATACTGCTACATCATCCTTATTCTCTTACTTTCTGTGCAGGCTTCCCACAGAATTTCAGCTAATGAGCAAATCTGGGGGCATATTCCAGTCATTCCTTGCTTGTACCAGAAGCTTACCTAAAAGCCATTCCAAGAAAATATCAAAATGAACTCCTCCAAGGAATAAATAAAGATAATTATATCACCCTGCTCTCCACAGACACACAAAGCACACTCCTGTGGGTTTACCAGCTGCAAAGCCAGGGGACTGTATTTAAGAGAGAGATTTAAAGTGCTAGAAAACAAAACATGTCATTGCATATGCTCCTCCTGTTAAGTGACACAATAAGGCAGTGTGTACACATGCATTCACTCAGGCGTAGATATGCAACTGAAATGAAAGCTACAAGTTCCTTACATGCTGATGGTAAATGGCAGCACAAGAGCCCTGAATGCAAGTCTTGTTTTACTGTGCAGCCAGTGATTGTTCTGCTCAGTGCAGACATTCACTGGAGGGGTTGAAATTTAGTCCTCCAGCAGAGCACACAGTAGGTAACTATCCTGGGTAGGAGAGTAGGATTTCCAGCAGAAACAAGAGGTTCACAGTCCCTGTGCTAAGCCAACTTTACCTTTTTTAGGGGGGCAGCAGGGGAAGGGAGGAGGAAAGAAGCACTTTGATAAGTTAAGAGGATGAAAAGTCTATTTATATTTTTTAATTAACCACATTCTACAGTGTTATTAAGCAGCAATCAAAGATGCAGATGGTACTGATTTGATTGGCAAAAGGTGCACTCTGCTGAATATTAAGGAACTCTGCCCCTATAAATAGGTCTAATCACCATCTGAAGGCTGGAAGGCAATGATGAAAGAAAGCATTAATAAGACCATAATTAGGCCCCATAGCAGGCTGCACTCTACCAAGGTGCTCATGCTACTAGATATCTCGTAGCACCCTCAAACCCCACTGTAGACATTACTGTTTTGGGTCTCAAGACCTCTAGTAGCTCTTTTAGACAAAGCTATGAAGCGTGGGCTTTCTCCATTTTTGGAGGGCCTGGCATCAGTTAGGACTTTACTTTCCAGTACCAATCCTGAAGCAAAAGATCTCTCCATTCCAGCTGTCCCACCCTGCCCACTCTCCATGAGCGAATTAAACCAGGCAGCTAGAGCTTCCCAGGCACAGAGACTGGCAAGGGGTGCAGGAAAGTGAGAAGTTTCAGAACCTGTCAGTCTCCCTCCCCCTCAGAGCAGGGTAGTACATCACAGCCATATCTACATCACAAAGCTAAACTAGACACTTCTGTAAAAGCCATTTCTGCTCCTCTGCTCCATCTTTTGGAAGAGATACTTACTCAATCTTGTACTTTCAGCCTGTCCTTACACTACACAGTTACCTCAGAACAACCACCACAAAAAAAGTCCATGTAGAAATGAACCCTGCTACATGCCTTCCACAAGTTACTCATTGACAGGGGACTGCCTGAACAACCAAGATGTTTTTAAAAGGAGTAGCCTCCCACAATTACACCATGGCCCTGCAGCAACAGCACAGCATTGAGGAGCCTGATCTGGTACTCAGCAGGACTCAGGGGCTCACACTGCATTTCACACACTGAACAACCTGGCCTTGTGGGCTGATATTCTGCTTGGAAATGGCAGGAGGGAATTCCATCACTGAAGCAGTCCCATCTCATCTGTCCCAGCAGCAGCTGCAGGAAAAGCAAAAGCTTTTTCTTCTGCACTGGTATGCAGCTGATTAACCGGTGATATAATCCCCTAAATTCTCCGTATCCAAATGGTGTGGAATTGCTGGCAGTTGCCACATACACAGTAGCTCACACATCCAGGTACCAAAAGAACATTGTGTTGCACCACAACATCAGCTACAGTGCTGGTTGCCTATGGTAGCTCAACCTATGTACTACTGAGAACTGTCTAGGTTCAACATACCTTGGGATCTGCATGAAAGGTACCCCAGATCCAGTCAATTTCATGTTTTGCTTAATCAACTGACTACTAATGTTGTATTAGAAAAAGGTATTAAGGTAATGCAATGAAGACATTCACTTTTGGAAACAGCAAGAGAGACTGGTAGGAAAATTGCATCTAAAATACCAATTCTTCCCCCCAGTTAACTCCCTAAGTGGCAGAGGGAACACAATAAATAGCAGTAAGAGTGGCTTACTGACAGTTTCTGTAAACTGGGTATCCCATAGAAGCATGCTTCCGGGGCCACGGGTAGTATCAGACACAAAAAAAAACACCCATTGCTACTTACATGTTTGTTCTATCCGGCTGTTTCTGGAATAAAAGGCTATCTCTAAGTATCTAACAAAGGAAAAGCACTGTCAACAATCTACTTCTGAAAGCAGGAGTCCTCTATTTAAGGCAGCCCCTTCTCAAGAAGCCAGGTACTGCTAAAACCTTTGTCTCAGACATTGTTTTGAAATAAACAGTAATTATTGCAGCTACTAAAGACAGATGAGAATATGACTATGAGAATATGACATTAAGGCAAAGACATTATTGACAAGTAACTAAATACATATGAACTGGAGGATTTGTTTTCCCACCAGCAGCATTGTCTCTTGCATCAAACACATCAACAGACTTGGTGATTATTTTCAAATGAGCCCTAAAAATGACTCAGAGCCACTTAGATTTGTTGGTTTGTCACAAACTACATTGCCCTATTCCACTCAGACTAAATAGAAAGAATCAAGATCTGAGATCTCAGAGCCCAGCTTTACAACAGCATATGCAACTCCCTGTCAAACTGCAAAATACCTGACATTTCAAGATGCACCTTGTAAAATCCAATGTCGTCAACTCTCCAGAAGACAGAATGCTACTGCATTAAATTATTTTTTAAAGAGAATCCAAAGAGACTTAAAAGAATTTAGAGGTGCACTTCAATCCTCTCTGCTCCACAAGCTAAGATGGCCTCTAAGCCACCCCTGATTTGAAGACAGTCTTCCCTCTCAACACAGAGCTCAGCTTTGCGAGATAAGACAGCAGCCCTCCCTGCCATGAGGCACTAAGCTGCAGGCTGCATCACCTTGTTGAGAAAGCCCTGTCCTCTAAGCACAGGCCGAAACTGACTTTCTTCAGCTGGATAAATACAGCTCATTTTGACAGGCAGATGTTGGTATCTAAAGTTAATCAGATAACCCTCTGCAACTGTCACCTTTGGCTCTCATCATTAATTGAGACAATCAGGTGCTTTAATGAACAATCGATCTGATTCTAAGATGGCCACCTGCAACTGACCAAAAGCACTGCACTAATTAACTGCCTGCTTTCCCTTCCCCTCATTATTTATTATGAAAGAAGCCTAAGCAAATAGCTCAGCTACACCCAAACATCCAAGACACAGCTCTTTGTTCAATTGCTTAAATGGGGGTGTTTTGAATTTGTATGCCTAAAGTACACAGAAGCCACAAGCTATGCCAAAAGTCTGTTGGAGGGCCATTTCCCTGCAGTGAGTTCTCTTAAATACTAGAGTTCCAAAAGCAGGCTAGCTGAAATGCTGCTGCAGAGCCTCCTGTAGAATGTTTGGCTCAGAAAAATGAGGAGCTGCTCAATCTTATAATCTTACCACAACAACAAATACATAATTCAAAAAACACAGCGCCTTGCTAAAAAAAAAAAAACACAAAAAAACAAAACACACACACACACACAAACAAAACAAAACCCCAAACAAAAAATACCACCAAACAAAACCACCCCCAAACAAGCAAAAAGATCCAGTTATTTTTTCTAATTCTCTGGTGCAAAGTCAGCTTCAGTCTCTGAAGAGTGACCTTAGCTGCAGATCTGACCACTGACACATTTCGCTGCTACAAACCTTAACTAACAGTGTCCTGTTTTTCACATCCACATTCAGTACCCTTTGCTCCAAAGTCCTGGAGTTGTATAGCCCCCATATCCCTCTCCCAATGTTACAACAGATGATATTTAATGAAGGCAGCAACCAAATCAAACTGGCAACCAAAGCAATTCCTCTCTGTCTTATACACTGAAAAGCAACGGGAATGCTTACATTTCTGCAAGATGACATGAGGGAAACTCGCTAACAGGGTCTTCAAGCCCACTCACATTTGCTAGAAGGAACAGCCCTACAGTGTGGCCTGGATGACAGGAGCTGACAAAAAGCTGGGTCAAATGAATGACACCTTGGGAATCAATAACCCACTAAAGAAACTTCTGGATGGGCTATTTTCTGTCAAAGGTTATCTTGCGAAGGGGTCTAAGCAGAGCTGGTTAGCTACAGAAATTGCTTTTTGAGTGACAGAAATGATTCTCTTTAAGCTCATACACCATTGCCATGGGAAACATTACAATTTCAGACATAATCTTCTTCCTCTGTATACCACCTTTAATCTAAAATCTATTTATAAATCTCTCTATATATATTTATAAATCTTATAATATATAAATCTATATACTTATAAATCTGCCCTGCTTTCAGGCTTATCTCAGTACTATTTTCCCCCAGCCCTCAATTTCTACTCTCTTTACACCTCAGACTTAGTGTGCAGTGACTGCAGTTACCTGGTATGACCAGAACCCAGACTGCGGAGTACTTCCCAGAGACTCTGCTGTCGGTTTTCTTGCCAATGAACTCCTGAATTGAGAGAAGAGAAAACAGCACTCTATCTTAAGGAATGAAGATAAACTCATACTATAAAATATAAAAAATCAGTTTAAATATCCAGAGTGATAGAAGAAGGGCAGATGCTAAGACTACCAGCCTGTTCTGCTCTGGGACTGCCTCAGGCATTTTTCTGCCTGAGATTTCTTTACAGGTGCATCTGTTCCTCCCACAGCAAAGCATCCCAGAAGTACAGAGGTATATCAGGCAGTCTTTACATCCCAGCTTTACTCCTTGAGACAAGACAAACATAACCAAGTATCAGAACTTATCAGCCCCTAGCTAACTTGGTTAAAGAAAGTCCAAGTGAAGGGCAGTTGACTGGAGGACCTCTGATACCCTAGACAACTGAAAAGCAAAAAGGCTCTACAAGGACATGTCAAAGTCATTTTGCTTCCAGCTGTTGCCTCTAGCAAAAGCAGCACTATCCGCTCCACTTCCTTTCACTGCTCAAGGGAGGTTCTGTATTTCAGAGAACTGGCAAGAAATAGGAACAGGTTCAGCCTCTCCCTCATCTACTCCAGGACAGGTCAATCTGATTGCAAATCACTGCTAGCAACACCTGCTGCACAACCTAAATGAAATAAATAGGTCATCTCAAGCAAATTGAGCTGACATTTGCCTGAATCACATGAAATGCCACCACCACAGCTGGCACTATCCCACCTCTTTGCTGGAAGCTGCGCTGTTGAAGCAGAGTCAAGAATTGGCCTAATCTCTCAGGGATGAAAAAGGCCTTTGGGAAAATCCAGATGTTGTCCAACTACTCCATTTGAGCTACACCATTTGAAATTAAATAAATAAAAGGAGAGGGGGGAAGCCTCACAACAGGACTTCTCTTGATTACTAAAAGACTGATGACAATTACTGCTGGATGCAAATTCACTGGCATTAACAGCCTTTCGTCACGCGTACAGATAGGTCTATGAGCCCTGTTGTCTTTTTACTGTTGTCTGACTCATTATTTTGAACATAGGAAAAAAAACAACCAACAACAACAAAAAAAACCCCTCACACTGAAAGCATTTATCACAACAGCATTTGGGCTCCCTTGCAAACACTGATGTGCTTTTACTTGGAGAATTGTTACACCACCACAGCTACTGGCTCAGAAGCGTGAGGAACATGCCTTTGAGTAACTTAAAGGCAATACATATCAAAACCAATTTGTCAGTACTCCAGGTAGCAAACTGCGTTGATGCACTGATGGACTAGAAACTAAGCTTTTTGTAATCTGTGACGTTCTTTGAATTTGTTAACAGTAACCAATCGTTACTTGGAACAGTAAAAGGGCCACTAGTTCAAGGCCAGGCTGGACAGGGCTTTGAACCACCTGGTCTAATGTGAGGTGTCCCTGCCCATGGCAGGGGGGTTGGAACTGGATGATCTTCAAGGTCCCTGCTAACCCAAACCATTCCATGATTTTGCGAAACTCTGAACGAGGGCCACAACTCTGTTATAAGCAGTTAACTTTCTGAGGAAAAGTATGTAACCCACACACCAGAGTCCTCTAAACTCCTATCTTGGACACCTTTTCCTCATGTTTGTGACTCCCTTCAGGCTGCAGCACCCAGCTGTCCATCCCTTCAGGGTACCTAACCTACATGTAGGGAGGGCATTGCCCTTCTCAATACCCAAAGCATAACGTTAAGTACGAGCGTCCCAGACACCACCGCGAAGTTGAGACTCCTATACTCCATGCTCGCCTGACGGGTTTTCCAACCAATTTCACAGCTCAGCACTGAAGCACTGCGTAGCAAGTGTAACAAAAGGCTTTCCAAACCAGCCGTCCCACCCAAACAGGTCCTGCCTGCCGCTCGCATCACATTACCCAGACCTCACGGGGTCCCCAGCAAACGGAGCTTATAGCCACCAGAAGCGCCTCACCGGGGGCTGACGGGCCGCAGAACCCTCAAACAGCCCCCCACAGGGCCCTGCCACCGCGCCGGCGGGAAGGCACCTCCCCTAGCCCCGGCTCCGAGCGCCGCCGGGTCCAGCCAAAGCTGCCCCGCTCCGCCAGCACCTTGGCCTCCCGCTGTCCCCGCGGGGCTGGCCAGCCCGCACCGAGCCGGGGCCGGGCGCACACCAGCGGAGCGCGGAAAGAAGAGCGCGGAGGGAGGCGCAGAGGCCCGGCCCCGCCCAGCGCGCACTCCCAGACACGCGCGCCCCTCACCTGTCGCCAGCCAACCACACCCTGCCGCCGAGCAGGAAGCGGGCCGCGCACCGCTTCCGCCCTTAGTTCGACGTCACTTCCGCCCAATTAGGGCGTTCCCTGAATGCTAAAGCACGTTTAGCTCCCCTCCCCGCCCGGTGAGGGGCGGAGCTGCGCGTGCGCGAGTTTGAGAGCGGGGCGCCACACCTGAGGCGCCCCCCGGCGGCGGGGCGGCCATCTTGTGAGGCAGGAGCCGCCTGCCCGGTGCGTTGGCGGGGCACTGTGGTAAATGGCCTTGAATTGTGTGCCCTGCCTGAGCCCCTGCTGGCACTGCCGCCCTCCTTAGAGTTAGAGAATCATCTGGGTTTACTGTTACCCCAGGGCTGCCAAGTCCACCACTAAACCATGTCACTGCTTCTACACTGTTTCTGAGCACCCCCAGGGACGATGATTCCAGCACTGCCCTGGGCAGCCTGCGCCAATTCCTGAGCACCTCTCTGTGAAGAACTTGTTCCCAATATCCACTCTAAACTACCCCTGGTGCAGCTTGAGGCTGTTTCCTCTTGTCCTGTCACTTATGTGGAAGAAGAGACCATTGCCCACCTCTCTCCATCCTCCTTTTAGGTAGTTGGAGAGAGTGATAAGGTCCCCCCTGAGCCTCCTCCACACCAAACACCCCACTTCCCTCAGCCGCTTCTCATCACACTTGTGTTACAGACCCTTCACCAGCTCCACTGCCCTTCTCTGGACCTGCTCCAGCACCTCAATCTCTGGGAGAGGCCCAGAACTGAACACAGGATTCGAGGTGCAGCCTCACCAGTGCCCAGTACTGGAGGACAATCACATCCCTGGCCCTGCTGGCCACACTATTTCTTATGCAGGCCAGGCCTTCTTGGCTGCCTGGGCCCAAGCTGCTCATGTTCAGCTCTGTCAGTCAGCACCCCTAGGTCCTTTTCCACCAAGCAGCTTTCCAGACACTCTTGCCCAAGCCTGGAGCATTGCATGGGGCTGTTGTGGCCCAGCCTCTGTGCTGGCCTGAGTGGCAGGGAGTGGGCAGGAGGATACAGTCATCTGCCTGCCCCACAACAGGGCACAGGCAGCACAGGGACCCCACTGAGGCTCCTCAGAGCGCTGCTGGTTGCCTTGGTGAGGAAGCGATGTCACTCCAGCATGCCTTCAAAAAGGGGCCCTCACCAGGGCTCCTGGTTCTTCGAGCAGGACCCCACTGCAAAGAGAAGGTGGTGCTGGCACAGCACTCATTCTGGTCCCTGCCACGTGCTGCAGAGTCATGGATTTAGGGAAAACCCCACAGATGTTTTTTAGTTGCCACATTCAGCCCTGCTTCGGCACCTGGCTGCTTTTCTGCTGCCATGTACAGAGCATGGCAAGCAAAAGGGGAATCTCTGACTCATACACTTGTTTTCTCTCCAGTGCTCATGTTTAGAGTTGGGCAATTTAAAAATTGAAGTTGTAAAATAGTGGATATTTTTAAGTACACTCTACTTGTTTGTTCTTGTGTCATTTTTATACTCTCCTTCATGCACGCATTCAGGCAACCAGGTTCTTCCAGCACAAATGCTTATGAAAAGTGAATTTGAAGAGTGCATCTGTAAATACAAAACTCCACATTTTAAAAGGTTATGTGCTACACATGACGGGGTATTTGCATGCTCATCCATTTCAGGATCAGAAACAATTTCTCAAGATTTAGGTAAACAGTTACAACTTAACACTATTTGAATAGCAAATACCAGTTTTTGAATGCACACAGGGAACATTTGTAATTGACATGTAGCATTAAAAACAGTACACAAGGAAAACAATGAGGCAAGCCTCTTCAAGCAGTGAATGCACTTGAACACATCAGGACCCACTCATACATATTCAATTAGGGGGAAGAAAGGTAAATCCATTACAGAAATTGCCTGTGCAGATTCTTTGCTTGGCTCCACTTCTCTGCAGTGGGAAGCAGAGGTGGGTGATGAGAAGCTCAACATGACCCAGCAGTGTGCGCTCGCAGCCCAGAAACCAACCATGTGCTGGGCTGTATCTAAAGGAGCGTGAGCAGCAGGTCAAGGGAGGTGATCCTGCCCCTCTACTCTGCTCTCTTGAGACCCCATCTGCAATACTGTGTTCAGCTCTTGGGGCCCCCAACACAAAGGGACATGGACCTGCTCAAGCAAGTCCAGAGGAGGCCACAAAGACGCTCAGAGGACTGGAGCACCTCTCTTATGGAGACACACTGAGAGTTGGGCTTGTTCAGCCTGGAGAAGGGAAGGCTTTGGGGAGACATTTGAGCAGCTTCCAGTACCTAAAGGGGGCCTACAGGAAAGCTACAGAGGAGCTTTTTACAAGAGCATGTAGTGACAGGACAAGGGGGGATGGCTTTAAAGTGACAGAGAGTAGATTTAGATTATGTATTAGGAAGAAATTCTTCCCTGTGAGAGTGGTGAGGCACAGGCACAGGTTGCCTGGAGAAGCTGTGGCTGCCCCATCCCTGGCAGTGTTCAAGGCCAGGTTGGATGCGGCTTGGAGCAACTTGGTCTAGTGGAAGGTGTCCCTGCCCATGGCAGGTGCTGGAACTAGGTGGCTTTTGAGGTCCCTTCCAATCCAAACCATCCTATGATTCTATACGGCCTGAAGCAGGGGAGTGATGTTAGACCTGGCGGAGCTGCACAGGAGATCAGGAGCCAGCAGCAGCAGCAGCTTCCCCGTTTCAGAGCCTGCAGGAGGGTGCTTTCCTCTGTGATGTTTTAATGATAGGTCTGGTCAGACCCATCAGTATGGAGAGCATAAAGGCACTAGGCCTAAGAGCTAAGGACCAGGGTAAGAGCTACTGAAATCCTCCAATAAAGAAAGAAGGTTATAAGGAATGAAAAATCATGCCAAAAACTCAAAGCAGACAAAAAAAACAGATCTAGCCGAATCTGAGCAAGGAGCCTGTGTGTGGGTGTCAGGACCTGTCAAAAACAAAATAGGGAAGCGGATGTAAGAAGCAACAATCCAATCTATTCTGATTCACTTTTATTTATATACCACTGACAGAAAGCCCTCCAAATGCTTGCTGCTGCTTGGGTAAGAATCCAATTTAAAGCCTTTATCAAATTCACAGAAAGCAAGAAGTGATGGCAGACTGACACAGCCGCTTCCTGTGTTCCCCTCCCAGCCACCCTGAGGAAGAAGAGCCAGCAGTTTTTGGATAATCCACCATTAAAGGGCAAAAAGAGAGCTAACATGGAGAAAGGGGAAGCAGTGAACCTCAAGCCAGGCAGGCAGAGAGGTGATGGAGCAGCAGGTGTACAGCGAGCTGCACATGAGAAGTGATACAGTAGCACTGGATTGGAGAAAGCACCCTGGTAGTGGGTAAGAGGCTGTAAATCACAGCAACTTTTGTCATACATCAAATGTCTTTCCTGTGAAGGCAAGACCTATCTATCCAGGCACAAGTGGTTGCGAACAACAGTGCAGAAAGGGTCTGAAGGCAAATCAGCAGAGCAGCTGCTGAGTACAGTGTTCAGTTCAACCACAGAAGCACTAGACTCTGGCTGGTTGCATGGCGGCACATGCTACTGGCTAGTGGAGACCAGGCAGAAAGAAATGGATACCATCTCTTCTATCTCCAGAACGAAGTTCACTGGATACATTTCATAACCTCTCACTGGCTCATTTTCAGTGGTCATGAGGACAGGATTCTTCTGCTTAAGCAGGGGCTGTGCTCAAGGGAGCCCACTGGCACCTCTGGCAACCAAGCTCGCCCTGCTACTGCTTTGTACTGGCAAGTCCCAGCCAACAATAACAAAATCACACAGAGTATGTTTCTCCCTTAACGAAAGGATCACTAATCCCCACTGTTGCCCAGGTACAGGAAGGTTGATACAGAGGCCAGTCAGGAAGACAAGATTTTCCATAGGGTGCAAAAAGCAGTGCCTTGTGGTGTGCCAGGTCATGCATGACAGCATAGCAGAGGCTTTGCAGTTAGGAAACGTGCTAACTACTGGTTTGGAAAATGCCCCCTGGCTTTCCTAGAGCATTTGTCCAAGTCAATTCCATCAGGAAACACAAGTTGGGAGGGGGGATCTGAAGAGAGGTGCTGTGTATGCATGGTGGCAGTGCCACTTTCAGTCACCTGTTCTGCTGTGGCAAGATAGTGACCTGGATCCTCCCACCCCCCAGTCAGACCTGCTTTTGCTCTTGGCCCATTGAATAAATAAAGCCAGATGTTTCCACCAGTCTTCTTGTGGGCTGTGGAGAGGCTTTGCACGATCTGCTTTGGTCTTAGCTGCCTGCAGAATCCCCTCTCTGAACAACTGGCTGATTCAGAGCTGCTTGGGGCACATCAGATTTTCTGTGCTTTTGCAAGCCACTCTCTGGCTAACTGTGTAGAGTGCTTAGTCTGCCTCTCTGGCTAACTGTGTAGAGTGCTTAGTCTGCCTGTTAGCTTTTCCATCACCACAATATTCATGTGCTTCCACCCTGCCCATAATCTGGAACTCTTTTTCCCTGTAGGCTCATTGCAATTATTTATACATAAACTGGTCACTCATCTGTTGTGTTGCAGCCACAAATTCATGTGCAAAAGCCAACCCTTTTAGATAGACATTATGTTTGAACTCATTTTTGCTTTTTTGAAACTGCATTTTCCTACCACAGTGCTTTTTCTCAAGTAAAAAAAAGCAAACCAACAATCCCAACCTTCAAAACGTTAAATTAATTTGCTCTTTCTCTTGCTGCAGTATCTTTTACTGAGCAAAGTCACCTTGGGCAAGTAATTAAAGCCTCACTTTCCTCACTAGAAAAATGGAAAAAATAATATTTTTCCATCTTTGATATCTTTAGGATGGAAAATGTTGCTTATTATTTATTACAATGTTTTACACTAAAATTTAATAACATAAAACTCAGAACCTGAAGGGAAAATGTAAAAACGAAGGTGAGGAGCATACAAAGTGCTGCTGTGGTTGTGTGTTTTGAAGATGCTGGAAATACTTCGTAGTCTGTTGAATAGTGTTTGTCAAATATTCAGGCAGAGCTGGCCGAGTTGCTTTTCCACCCTCAGGACAGGGCCAGAAAACAGATCAGATTTAACTCCAGACAGCCCTCTTGTTTTGCAGTTTTTCACATCCAAGGAATGTTTTGCTATTCCAGTTGGACATAGGGTTCATCTCACCTAACATTTAGAAGTGTTTGGAACTCAGGTTTTGCTTCAGGTCTGATGCTGATGTTTTGCTTGTAGCATTGCCTTGGTAGAACAGGCAGGATCCTTGTCCTCCTTGAACATCTGTCCCTTGTTCTGTGTGTGGTGACAAATGAGCACCTCCTCTGAGTGCATGCTAGCCATCAGTATATGGTCACAGGATGTTGAATGCACATAACTAAACCATGTTCTGCCATTTGGGAGACAAAAGCAATATGCTATGCACTCTATGCAGCATAAGCACAGTACCTGAGTGATGGCTGCAAGACTGAGAGGCTGCTGCTCCTTACCTCATATAAATTATCCTAAGGGATCCCTTCCTTCTCCTTTGACTTCATCAAGTTGGACAGGGCTTTAAGCAACTTGGTCTACTGGAGGGTGTCCCCTTCCCATAGCAGGGGGATGGAACTAGATGGTCTTTAAGATCCCTTCGAACCCAAACCATTCTGTGATGCTGTGATTCTGTAATCTGTCCCTTTTTGCCTTCTCTGCCACTCTTGTCAAATTCCCCTCCTCAACCCCTTCTGGTTCTACCTTTCCATCCCTATCATCCAAGCCTCCTCCTCACCCTGGAATCACGGCTTTAAACATCACTCGCCAGCATCACGTAACTTACTCTTCATGAGTGCCAGAGCCTTTCTGACATCCTGCGCCTGCAATGCGTGTCAGGCTGTTAAGTTCTCCAGGGCACAGCGTGCTACAATGTTTCATGCAGGGCTTGGGCTGTGGCTGCTTCTCAGGCAGTGCTGGAAAAACCCCCATGATTAAGAATAACAATGCAACTTCTTTAGTGCGCACACGAGTATCAAATAACCTGTATATTACTATAACAGGTTAAAATGGTACCTTTTTTTACAGCTGCACCAGACACGTCTCGTATTGATGCCCCTTGAAACGGTCTGTAAGGAAAGGCTGGACTGCAAAGGTCTCCAACCTAAGTGTCGCTCGGAAGACTTTTAGCTACAAATCTCAAAATGTCATTCCTAGCATTGCATCCACACAAATTTGCGTACTCCCAGTAAGTGCCTTTGTTGACTTCGAGAAAAAAAGAAAACAAAGCACGTTTATGAAATAATGGTAATCTGAGGAGAAAAAAGGTCGCAAAGAAATAGACAAGAGAGTAGAAACTCCCTGGCATGGAGCACAGATGAGGACAGTGATTCCCACACATTCTTTTACTCTGCGTCTCCTTTCCACATCTCCACAGCACCCCCAGCACTGTGAGTCCTGAGCAGGGCTGACCTCACTGACATGTGAGATCTGAGGAGAGCACAGCACATAGCAGTATGGCTGCAGGCTAATGCTTTTATTTTTGTAACCATGTATTCCTAGGAGCGTGGTAACAAGAGTTAGGGATCAAATCCATGCTTTTTGCATAACTGAACAGAGTATTCCTGCTAGGCTACCTGGCAAGAGATCAAACATCCTATACCAGGCCTTTAAAAAAAAAATAGAGAAATATGAAGAACAGCTATGGTCATAAGAGAAAAGCAACAAGTATTCTTAACCACTTAACCATGCTACTAACAGGCACAGATTACTTGTTTAATTTTAAAGTCAACACATACAAAACTCACAGAATCTGCAGCACTCTCAGACACCCTGCTATTTGCCATGCTGTCCCAGTTACCATTGCATATCCAACCCAAAAGCCAGCTATCTAAACCTTTTCCACCTTGCTTCAGACATGAACCTCATTGCTGGCCATTCTTCTATTGCTGTGATGAAGTTTGTTGGAGTTGTCACAAACTGACTAATCCCCCTTGGTCACATGAAGAGGACATTGAGGATCCAAGGATCCTTCATTCAGGGATGAATACAACTACTGGCTACTGTGTTATTAAGTCGTGACCATCATTCTTTTGGTTCTGACCACCTTAAATCATAGAACAGTTTGGGCTGGAAGGGACCTTAAAGGTCATCCAGTTCCAACCCCCTGCCATGGGCAGGGACACCTTCCACTAGACCAGGTTGCTCCAATCCCCATCCAATCTGGCCTTGAACACTGCCAGGGATGGGGCAGCCACAGCTTCTCTGGGCAAACTGTTCCAGTGCCTCACCACCCTCGCAGTAATGAACTGCCTTACATCTAACCTAAACTTTCCCTGTTTAAGTATTAATTCATTACCCATTAAGCTCCTTTAGAGCAATGTGGGTGCTAAGTATTAGACCTTGTTTCCAGGTTGCTTTTTTTTTTTTTTTTTTTTTTCCATTCTGAAATAAATAAATGTCAGCATTCTGATGAAAATCCACTCCATTCTCTGCATGGCTTTGGACATGCCTTTTTTTCCCTAATCTTCTGGACTTTTAATTACTAATAGAAAAACAAAAAAAAAAAGGAATTTTCAAGAATATTACTTCCTTTTTTTTTTTTTAAATAGCTCTTTTAAAAATTCGTATTTTTCAAATAACGTCTATTTAATCCAGGAACTCTTAATAGTATTTTATCTGTTTCCTACATTAGCTTCAGTATGTTTAAATGTACCTTTTACATTAAAGATTAGAGTGAAATATAACTGAAGAGAGAAAGATGTTCTATTAAAAGCCTACTGAAAATATTAATGTGTATTAAGAACCTACTGACAAATGCTTGCCTGAATAGTGACAGCAGGACACTCAATACATTTTAGGACAGACTGTTTCCAAACAGATTAATGAGGGTGAAAGAAAAAAACAAACCACCCCCCCACACACCCAACCAAAAATTGAAGTTTTCATGAAATAATTCATTTTTATTATTGTCATCATCAATTAGGACTCAGTCCTGCACCATTTAACTGTACTTTTGACACTGCCATCTACAAACATATTTCAGAAAATGATGCAATATTTGGTAAAGAAAAATGTGCACTGAAAAAATTCCTTTAATGAAAGCTTATTCCTGCAGAGTTAGTTTCAAGCTTGAAACAATTTTTCATCTTTTTAAATATAAAACCTAAATAACAGAAATCAATATTCCCCGAGACTTACCCCTGTGAGAAGAAGTCTATCATCTGAACTCTTTGCTGTTAATGGCAAGCTCCTCTTTTAGGATTTAAGGGGGTGTTCTAATGGCTGGGTTGTGTGGCTAATGGGTTATTTGATTCAGTTGTTGAACCAAAAAATGAAACCCTGCTTCTTTCCAAAGTCAACCTGAAATCACAGTTTTTATTGTATTTGGTAAATAATTTAAACTCCATAGTTTTAGGGTAAAAAATAAACTATTTGCTTGGTTGGGACCAAATTTAGTTCTGCCATTCTTTTTCCAGGTATATACAATAAACCCAAAGAACTGGATTCATAAAAGAGCTGAGGTATCACCTTCAGAGATGTTTTTCCAATTTCTACTCAACTGCAAATCTAGCAAAAACTTGAAATTCTTATGTGAAATATTTTCTTCCTGAATGAGCAGTGAAATACATGTTAAACATTTCCAGTGATGTTATTACTCTTGCATTTCAATCTTTCAAATGCTTTCTATTGCTGTTAAGTATTCACATGAAGTTATTTCATTTCAAAGCTTACCATATCAGGCTATTAGAATGCCTCCGTGCTGCAGGCCAAATTTCCTGGTGGTCCTTAAAATTATGCCATATTAACAACCTTGTAATAACTGTATACCAAGGTGCCATGTTAATTTCACAAGATTTTTCTCTAGAAACATGAATTTATTTTGCATCTGTATTGCAACATCAGGTCCCTACTTATTTCTATTTCTAAGACCTACAGATATAATCTTTATTTTCATCTACAAAGCAGTAGGATATATCTCCCACTTCAGCTTTTAATTCCCCCCTCCATTTTAGAGAGATGCGAACAGGCAAAAATAATACCACGTGCAACACAACATCCATTTTAACAGTATCTTTGTCATTGTTTGACAATGAAACTACTGCATTCATTTAATAAATATTTCTAATAGTATGTGCTAGCTAAACTGCATTGCTCAGTCTTTTAAAAATGGTAAAGTTAAGCATCAATAAATAACTACTCCAGGTTTTCTTTCCCCCCCGCCCATTCTTGGGAGAAGACAAAGGGCTTAGGAAAAAAACACCCTCAAGACTTACAAGTCTGGGGAGTTTCATATAAACTGGAGAGCATGGAAGGGGAATGCACTTTATGATCCAATGGTAAAGCCTCTTTCCTGAGAAACAGGTAACATTTGTGCACCCCTGTGGCATGTGGCATCATTCAGTCATGGTCTATGTGAGCATCCTGACCCCAGGAGCTGTTGAACAGGATGGCAGCTGGATGATGGTGTAGGACTTCCCTCTGTCCCTGCTACCTTATGACCACATACAGGACATCCAAAAAATTGGTTTAAAAATACATGGAAAAGAAGCATTTTGGCACTCCTATGAAGTTGTCCTCATTGTTTTAGATGTCCGAAATATTCAGAGAGTACATCTCAAATTCACAAATAATTTTGCATTGACTGAATATTTATATTAGAAAATAAACAGTTTATGACCAACAATTCACTACATCAATTTCAACATGGCCACAGGTGAGCACATCCACTAACATAAGCCAGGAACCAAGAATTTTGATCAGGAAGACAGGACCACAGCCAAGCTCCTAACCTCTCAGCTCAGGCTGAGCTTCAATAACAATGAAAGACATGTTCTCAGATCTATATGAATCATCAATATGTCCTTGAATTTCCCATTGAATGCAGGGTATCAGGGTTGAGCCCAGAAACCCTCTAAGTTTGTTTGAGGGAGCCTCTCTATCTATTTTTGTCTAAGTATTTTGCTGCTGGGCAAAGGTGCTGAGCTGGATTGCTAAAAACAAGCTGCATCTCCTCGGAAGGGTGAGACAGCACAGATCTCTGTCTGCAAAGCCTTGGAGTACTCCTGCCTTTACAGAGGGCAGCTGTGGATATGCCTGTGTAAGGTGCAGGGGACTTACAGACTTGACCTTTCTTTCCAGCATGCAGGGAAGTAGCCTAAGCACAGAGATGGCCAGGGCAGGTAAGTCAAACAGCATTAGGAGCAAAGCTAGCTTGTAAGGAAAAAGAGTCAAAAGAACTCCGGACCATCACAAAACAACTGCTGTGGGTGGGAAGGAATATCTGAAAGAATCCAAATACATCAACATAAAGGAAGAGGAGGATTACTTTTTTTTTTTTTTTTGGGGGGGGGGGTATCTCAAAATGCATAAGTACAACTTATCAGAAAACAAATGAAAATATAAACCAGCTACAGGAATATTCCTTAAAATTCAAACTGGCCTGGCATTGATGGCACTAGCTTCAGTGGGGAGTAGGGCAGCACTTACCTCTTATTATGCTTCTCGAATTTACAGTTATTGAGAGCTCCTGGTTTTATTTTGGGCCTATAGTCACGCACATGGTGGCACAATACTCCACTATGTCTCTGTTACTATAAAGTACTTCATATTCTCCAGAGGGACCCTGACATGCTTGTGAGATGGGCTGATGCCAACATTATGAAGTTTAACCATGCCAAGTGCAAGGTCCTACACCTGGGTCAGAGCAACCCCAGGCACAGCTACAGGTTGGGCAGAGAAGAGATTCAGAGCAGCCCTGCGGAGAAGGACTTGGGGGTGTTGGTCGATGAGAAAATGAACATGAGGCAGCTTCAGTGTGTGCTCGCAGCCCCAAAAGCCAACTGTATCCTAGGCTGCATCAAAAGGAGCGTGACCAGCAGGTCGAAGGAGCTGATCCTGTCCCTCTGCTCTGTTCTTGTGAGACCTCACTTGGAGTATTGTGTGCAGGTCTGGTGTCCTCAACATAAAAAGGACATGGAACTGTTGGAACAAGTCCAGAGGAGGGCCACGAGGATGATCAGGGGACTGGAGCACCTCCCGTATGAAGATAGGCTGAGGAAGTTGGGGCTGTTCAGCCTGGAGAAGAGAAGGCTGCGTGGAGACCTCATAGCAGCCTTCCAGTATCTGAAGGGGGGTTATAAGGATGCCAGAGAGGGACTCTACGTCAGGGACTGTAGTGACAGGACAAGGGGTAACAGGTTAAAACTTAAACAGGGGAAGTTTAGTTTGGATATAGGAAGAAGTTCTTTACTGTGGGGGTGGTGAGGCACTGGAATGGGTTGCCAAGGGAAGTTGTGAATGCTCCATCCCTGGCAGTGTTGAAGGCCAGGTTGGACAGAGCCTTGGGTGGCATGGTTTAGTGTGAGGTGTCCCTGCCCCTGGCAGGGCGGTTGGAAATAGATGATCTTAAGGTCCTTTCCAACCATAATTATTCTATGATTCTATGATTCACCACTGCCCCAGGACCACTAGAAAAGCAATGTAGATGTTACACAGAAGGGAAAGGAACACAAAAAAGCAATGCCAAAATCAATATTGTTTCAGTCACAGTTCAGTATTTTACATGCCTGTTTTGTTCAGTTTGGTATAATACTGTTTATGTCCTGAAAACTACGCTGTGAAACATAATGTACGTTTTGAAGAATTCCCACTGCTGCTACAGCCTCAGCCACTCTGTTTCCAGTAGCTAAGGACTATATATCCATCACCTGCATGATGTACTAGTGCCAGGTTTGCATTAAGAAACAACTGGTTTTATTTAGCTTTTCCTGAAAATTAACTTTGGTTCACTTTTTAACTGACAGGCTTCATTCTGCAACCACCAGAGTGGAAGAATAAATACTGTTATATTCTTCTATATTTTCATAATGTCAGAACTCACACCATATCAGCATCATCTGTATCTGAAAGAATGGCAAAAGGAGGTAAATGGAAACTGCAGACTGATGCTCCGTCCAGACATATTTTTGTGCTTGGCTTGAACCCACTGATTTCAAAATGAGGCCTCATGCACCTGCTTGCCTGGAGCAGCTTATAGGATTAGGGTCAGAATTGCAGCTACCGGGGAAGCCTCTCCCTCAACTCTGCCTATAGTTTTTTTCTTGTTATCGTCATGCTTATATCATCTTTAGTAGTTCTAATGCAGACTGATCCCTCTAAACTATGTCAGAATAGTAGAAGAGAAAAAAAAACCCCACTTGTCTACTCTCTCCTTCTTTGTACTCTCTTTATTTTTAAATTTGTTAGGTATGATGACCTCTGTGAGAGTGCCAGATTCATTCTGGCAGGCTTGGCTGCTAATTCCTATCTACTAGGACTGAAGGACATGATTTGAATTTGGGATGTCTATTAATAATCTGTTTCTTATCTTAATAAATATTTGTGATTTGTTTATCTGACACTGATGACATGTTTATTGTAAAAAAAATGCTTATTGGTCATGATTCACATTGGTCTCTATTATTTTGGACTGTTTTCATTTTTCCGTAGGCAGCTCATGCTGTTTTATATATTCTGTCACAGTTGGTTGTGTTTTGCCTTTTTGTGCTGATCTCTGTAAAAAACACAGCACAGAAGAAATTAAAACCCACTATTTCCAAAATCATCACTCTACCACGTACATTCAGCAGTAATTTAAATGTGTATGAAACCGAGCACCAACCTGAACAGATGGGATACTTTTAAACAAATCATAGCTTAAGACAGCAGGAAATAACTCTGTCTCCTTTAGGATCCAGACCTGAAATGAAGACAGAGTCAATTGAAAGACTGGCCTTGTCTTTTGACCATGTCCCAGGTACCTACATGCTCCTGCAGCATGTCGTCTTTGGAGAGAAGATTCTGTTCGCTCAAGGGGCCTTGACCCAGTACCTGACCATGTAATGTGATGCTGTCCTTGTTCCTAGTAGTGCTTGGGAAGAGTGTTAGGTAAGGACAGCTGAAGCAAAGATCTGCTCCCTGCCACAGGATGATGCTGAAAATCCAGACAGGATCAAGGTGAGACCAGACAAACTGATTGAAGGGAAAACTACTGAGGGATTTTTTTTTAATGCAAGGGTATCACCTCTGGCTCAGGAAGTCTGGCTGGAAGTGTATTTTGGGAAAGTATCACTTTTTGCTGCTCCCAGTGTAATTCTCTTTTCTAGGCATCTGATTTTTGTTATTTATATGCTATTGAAGTCTTACACAGTGGATTTCAACCTGACTTTCAAGTTTTGAGTCTCCCTTTTGACCATATTCAGTATGTCTGTAACAAATATCCAGACAGTCTTGTTTATTGGGAAGTGCTTCAGATGCCTCCTCCCTCACACCTTTGTGCCTCCTGCACTTTTACTTCTCTTCCACAACTTCCACATCATTCTTGCCTGCAGACCAAATATCAGTCTTCCCTCTGCCTCAGTTCTGCCCACTCCAGTGACTAAGAACCAATGTATGCATCTTCAGTCCCCTGCCCCGTTAGTTCTCACCCATCTCCCCGTGTCATGCTTCCAAATTCACTTTGGTTCTTTGCCATGTCTCTCTCCCACTTTCCAAGGTGAGTGCTGCAGAGACTGCTGCAGAGGGAAGGAGTAACTGAACTGTCATCTCTGCATGGGATGGAAAGAAAGTGGAGTGCTGCTGTGAGCTTTGGGGATTATTTTTTATTTTCATTTTCTCTATCTTTTAAAACTGAGTGTTGTTTGAGAAGGTACTTCTGCTCACTATCTGGGAAGGTCTCCTAGGAGGCTTTTACTTGGGCCAATGAAGTAGCCAGAAAATCAGTGGAGAATTCCTCTCTGGCCAAGTTAAATATTGTAAAGTTTCAGGTGCTTGTCTTGTCACTAGATTGGCTTCAACTTTTACCAAAATCCCAAGAGTTGTGAAGAAATTCACATGACAGAATGGCTTGCACCCAGAGCTTAGCCTTAAGTTAAGCTAATGCATGCAACACAAAAACTAGATCTGTGATCTGCCACCATTCGACCTATCTCCTGCTCTTTATATCTGGGCTTCCAAAAAGTGTGATCTCTTCTGTTCTTTGCAAGAGGCTGTGCACACAGGGGCTCTGGCATATGGCATCAACTGCAGCAGTGTGGATGGTGGTAGCTGCCTGAAGCGATTCTGCCGTGTCCGTCAAAGAAGAGTCTGGAACAAGTTCTGTTGGTTTTGAGTCACAGGATCCTTCTGGTCTCTTTGCTCCTTGAAATTCTTTCAGACACCAAAATAGAACCTATCACAAGTCAGCATGTCTGAGTACAAGGGATCCTGTCCGTAAGCAGATCTGAAGGCAAAGGTTAACCTGAGCAGAAGCCTGACACCCAAAATAATGAGCAACAAGAGGAACACATCTGAGCAGCAACCTCTTCACCAAATATTTGACCTGCCTGTAGCTGGACCATAGCGTGTACCAGCAAGTCTGAAGGATTACCCCAAAAACAAGAAAAAAAAAAAAAGACTCAAGTTATAATAAAACTGCATAATTTAAAGAGTTCATTCTGTTTAGCTTGCTAAAAATAATAGCATCGGGTGAGCTGATCAGTCTTCTCCAAGGAGAGAAGGGCTTTAGGACTAAAGAGCTCTTTAGTGGAGAAGAGCATACTCACTTCTGGGAAGTAAAAAGGATAAATTCAAATCAGAAAAATATTCCAGCTTGTCAACGATGTCAGATTAAGTATAGTGACACAATAGCAAGGAACAAGACAAATTCTCTACCTTTTACTGTCTTCACAGTAGTACCAGAGGTATTTCTGGAGATAGATTTTTATTAAACTCATGTTGCAAGCTGCATGAGATTATAGGGTACGCAGCACATCAGGCCAGATGCTTTATTGATTTGTCCTGGCCTTAATTTCCCTGAGAAGTCAGCATCTGCTCACCCCTTTTGCGTAACAGGAGCACAGACTAGACAAGCTATGCTTTCAAGGTGAAACAGGATGCCACTGAGGGCCTGTAATCAGAAAGTGCTTGCTCTGTTTCAGATGGGCATTGAGTAAAGGCAAGAGGAGGCCTCTGGTATCTTCATCCTCAGTCCTGCTCCTCAAAGCCAGACTCTGTGCTCTACAGTCATACCGTCTTTAAACAGAAATCTGCAGCAAGGTGAACATTCTCTCATATTGGGGCTGCTGAACTGTTAGCTCATACTACTATCACAAAATCAGAAGCAAAGAGAAAGTATCTCATTTGATAAATCAAACAAAGAGCTGAGATGTGACAAATACTTCAGTTTCTTTCAATTTTTATTATTTTTCCCCTGGAATGCAGCTGACAAATATTTTAAACAGCTGCCCATCAGAATGGTATATTGTAGCCTTAGCAGAAATGTGTATTGTTCATGCATGCTTTTTGCTTTCTTGACAGCATTTCATTTCTGTCATTGCAGGAAAACCTTCTAGCTGGAGTTTAGACTTAACATTATTCCATTTTTTTTTTTTTTTTTCTGTGTATCTTATGCAAGGTCAGATCACACAAACTTGTCCTGTCTGAAAATCTCAATGTAATTCAGTGGGACTAGTCAGGTAACCTTTGGAGAACTGAGCTCATATTCCTTTTTTTCATTTTACTGCAGTATTTACAAAGACTGAACAACTGTCAGTTCAAATAAAAACCCGACTGACTCTGAAGAAAATGTCCCTGTGCAGCATTTGCTCTCTAGAAATAATCAATTAAGTGGTCAAAGCTTATTTTCTTTCATGAAAAAGACAGGAGATAATATAACATTTAGCGACATTAAAAGGGAAAGTGCATTCTAAAGAGCACCTTGATTCCTTTTAATTTGCAGTAAATAATGCAAGGCTGCAATAGCACAGTTCAGACAGTCAAGATTTGAAAATGTGTCAAAACTACACATCAGCTAAGGCTACAATACTGAGCTTGTTCCTTATTTCCTGATGAGCAGCTGATTTAAAACAGTTATACATCATCTTAGCTGTAGTCAGCTAAGAGAGGAAAAAAACCCCAACCAAACATTGAAACTGCATCTCAGTTCTTTATGTTTGATTCACAGAACAAGGTATTTTCTTTTTGCTTTTGCTTTTGTGATATCAGTATAAATTAACAATTCAACAGCCCCAATACAAGAGAAAGCATTCACTTTCGTTTAGACCATACCACCTTGCTTTTAACTGCTGGACAGATGCAAAAGATGCCAGAGGACTCCTCTTGCCTTTACTCGATGCTCATCTGAAGCAGAGCTCCTGCCTTTACTCAATGCTCATCTGAAGCACCAGAAGCACTGCTGTTGAATCCAATGCTTTCTGATTACAGGCCCTCAGTAGCACACCGTGAGATTGTGGGCAATAAACTTTGATTGGTTTTAGCCTCATTTTATCCATCAGTTTTACAGGTGTAAGCAGACGGTGACTTGGCTTAGACTCAAGATGGTGAAACATCTCTCATTGGTCTGAATAGTTTTGGATGAGGCCTTAAGTGAAAGAAGCCCAAGTGAAAGAAGCATTCAGGAGATGCAGATTTCCCCCCCCCCCCCCCATGAATTATGCATGAGTACATTGTGATTGTCTTGATTCTATCCTCTGTTTTGAGATTTTTCATCTAATTCCTGCAGATTTTTTTTTTTGTCTGTAGGCTGTTTGCAAGCAGTTCTAAGAGTCTCTACTCAAGCAGTTGCTAACCTCCAGGTGGGTCTGAAAATGCCCTGGCTTCCCCCTGAAATCAGAATAGAAGGTGGCAACACAAGACCATGATAGTTGCATCTCTTCCCTCCCATCTTTAATTCTCTCTTCTTTACATGATTCATGTTAGCTTCCTTGTGTGTACTTCTTGAACTGAATGAGAATTGATTTGGTTAGAAACAAACACTGGCTGTGGGGATTTCACTCAAGATTCTGCCATAGTTTTGAGAGAGCCAGGAAAAAGGGGAGAAAAAATTAGGTTAATTAAGGTGGGTTGGCCAACATTAAATCTGCTTTTCCTTGAGTACTAAGGCCCTGACCTTGAACACATAATCTTTGTTGTATTCAGGTGCACTTATAGACAATTCTCCTTCTCCTAAAAGAAACAGAAATACATATCTTACAGAAGTATAAAATACCTTACTGTAAATTCATAAGCTTATGATAAAAAGACCATAAAGCCACAGCTGGGAACCTAAGCTATATGCCCTGCATCTCCAAATGGTAGCACTTTGGATACTGAATTACAAGGGGAAAGTTGTTACCTTGCAAGGCCTGGGTGTGGAAGATGGAGGAAAACAGAATGAAATGCAAGAAATGGGGAGAAGACTGCCTGGGTTTGCTGCAAGTTTACTTACTCCCCCCCCCCCCCCCCCCCCCCGAAGGACATAGAGTGTGACTGAGAGGAGGGAAATGCCTTGAACAGAATTTCAAATGGAAAAGCACAGGAAAGTCTCTACCTGTCAAAAGGCTTGAGTGATTTGTTTGCAGCAAGTTTCAGTGAGCTGCTGCAAATTAAAGGGGGATTAGGACCTCTCAGATGTTGCAAGAACACACTGCAGTGAAAATTTGTCTTCAGATGAAACAACTGAAGATGTTACTACCTTCTCTTTCATGTATGCTTCTTGGTATACCCTTATTTATGGATTCACTCTACTCTGACTGAATTAAATAGCTAAACAAATATAAAATCAGATCATGTAGTATTAGACCTTTCCATTAAATCCTGGGGCTTGATTCATTTGCATTTTATTTTGTGTTTATAATGCATGCTTATTTTAATTACTACTGCTGCACTTTATTTGTAATTGTCTGTGCAATGCCCAAGCACCTTGCTAAGTGGATAAGGGAAGCACTTTATTCCATAACAACATAATTAGTCCATTATTATTCATTATTACCTTTTTTCTGGAATGGACTGAAAAGAATCACGACTTAGAAAAATACAATACCAACAAATTATCTGTGGCAAAAATAATCTTCACCATTGTTTCCCTCTAGATATCATCTCTCCTGAAGAGAGAAGCAGCAGCATTTAGTGACCTGAAAATCAGGTTAAATGCTAAAGTTGCTTGCAATCAAGGATCTGTCCCTGGTCCAGGCCTCCTGCATGGCCTTGGGCAAGTCATTCAACCACTCTATGTCCTTATTTCCCTTTCCACAGCTACAATCCTACCATTCACTTTCTATGGAACAGTAACGCTTACTACACTAATGTGCAGAGCTTTGCAAGTGATGTATGTTAGGTATTGTGGCGGCATGATCAAAGGCACACAGTGATGGCTGGGTAAAAGAGGAGGAATTTCAGAGCTATGCAGGATTCTTGCTTACCAAGAGAAAGAACACATTCAGTTTCTTCTGATAACCTTGCAATTCCTCCTGAATGAATACCCCATCTTCACTGAATTTTCTTATTACAGAGGATTATGCAACTCTTATCTCTTGAAGTTTTGTAAAAACATCCCCACACAGTCTTTCATGTCTGGCACAAAAGCATTCTGCTGCATTTTCCTTTGGCATACGCCCTCTGTAGAAACCTTAAAGGTTAAGTATGGTCTTACCATTTTCGACCACCAGTTACTACACCCATAGAGAAAACAGGTTTCTTTCTGATTCTCCTAACATGCTTGTTTTTAGCTTACCAATCCATGCCTGTAGGCGTCTGTGTAATTTATGACAAAGATTTATTAGTAGAAACTAGGCTAATGAGGCTGGACAAGCAAATTAAAGGTGCACAAACAGTGAATGAATACATTGGGACCACTTCGCACAGTAAAAGTCACATCTTCCAATAGGCATTCAAGCACCATGACAGGAGACTTCCAAGCTGTTTTGCCCCACCCTCAGTCATCCAAACCAGGATGATTTCTCTTTTTAGTTAGTAACAACCTCGCTGTATACCTGGATAGGACAGTATGATGTCTATGACCCTTATTTCTTCATTGCTTTTATCAAGCTGAGCTGCAAAGGGACATGATGTCCAGTGCAAAGACAGAACTCTGTGCAGAGCTTGCCTTAAGAGTTACAACAGCCTCCACTGTTCTGCAAGATAAACAGTCTTTGCTTGAAGTCCCTCCTAACAAGGACAAGGTAGCTCTGTGTCTGTGTACGTGCATTTGTGAGCGTACCGACAGCCATCCCTGGTTGTTTCCCATCATGTACTGATGCCAAAAGCACATTACTTCCATTGGTGTCTCTGGACTCTGTTCCTATGAGGCAAGACTGAAGTGATGCTGTTCGGTAGTGTCTCTGAAAGGAGACAGCACACCAGCACGATTTCCCAAACGATCACTTTCACACTTCCTCAAATATAGCTCAGGTGTTTTCACCTCCCTTGTCTTTTTGTGCGTGCCTTTTTTCGCATTCCCCTATAACCACCTCTCACCTTGCAAAATAATACCAGTTCCTCCTCAGTCATTTCCCTGTCACACAATGTTAATGACACACTAGGCAATGAGATGGAGGAAGGTCTCCACTAAAACTTTCCAATAAAATCAGAAGTGTGTGGGATATAAATGCTTTTAGTTGTTAGGAATTCACTCCAGGGTCTTTCCCCCCACCCCAGCACACAGGGGACATAAGGCAATGTTTCACAATCCTCCAAAGCCATCTCTAGGAACTTGTGAGAGAACTGTGAACAGCAGTTCTTTTTTAGGAGGAGTCTGTGAAGAACTTCTAATCCTGGTGATCCTGTTTGCATCAGTTTACATTCCCAGGGCTATCTGTGAACAGAAGAGCCTGGAAATACACCTTTCTGATCCTCTGAAATGGAGATTCTCCTTTACATTACTCGGTTCCTCACTTTAGGAAATCCTTGCTATGGTACGTGTTCTGCTTATCTGAAAAGGCAAAATAAGGGTAGTTCTACACTCAAAATCACTTACTTAAAACTTTTTTGTTTGCTTTTTGTTCTGTGACCTTGCACCTTTTGTACACTCAGTCAAATCCACTGAAATGCTTGCCTAAAACTAGGTCTGACTGCTTGTCACATATCCTGGATCTTCAGCACCCACAGTGATAGGAGAGGATACCTTTGTGGAAATCAGCAGAATTGTTTGTGGATGTACACAGGAGTTCCTGAAAGTTATTACCTTTAGCCAGGTTACTTATTGATAAATGCAATAGGAAACACACAGTTTCTCAGACCCAAGGCTCTTAAGGCTATGGATGAAGAAGAGTAAGGGAAGATGTTAAGAGATGAAGCAAAACTGTACAGAGTCTAACAGCAAAGGCCCTGCCTGTCACTTGTCTGGTGTTATTACATCCACAGCTTCACAACCCACAGCAAACCTCACACCAAGTCCTAGCTTTCTTCCCAAGAGCCTAAAGGACAACAGAGACTCAAAAGAACAACAGACTTCCAACATCCATTTTCCGTGGTAATTCCTCCTTCCCTTGGGTTCAGATTGGCCTTTTGCATGCTAACAAGGGAAGTGATAGAAACAGGACCGTTACCAACAGTGCAGTCAAACCCAGCCACAGTTATTCAACTCACTTTGCGAAAAGAAGATAAAAAGTCATCACCAGGTCACCCTGGAAAAGATCCGCAAAACCTAGTCCAGGGAGAAGAGAGAACAGAGGCTGCGAAGGGCCCGCAGAGGGGCACTACCCGCCCGCTCCCTCCCGAGGGGTCCGCTCACACCGTTGAGACCGGCGGTAGCACTCAGACACGGCCGGAGCGGCGCCCGCCCCCTCGGTGAGGGACAGAAGGGATGAGGCAGCGCTGCACCGCCACTCGAGTTTTACCTCAGAAACAAGGGCCCCAGCACTGGGATCGGGATCGGGACGGGGTCGGGGTCCCGGACGGGGACCCTTTCGCTCCCTGCCCATGCCCCTCCCGCGCCTGCGCGGCCCGGCCGGGGAGCGGCGGAGCCTTTGCAGAGGGTCCCGCCCCTCTCCGCCTCCCACGGACTCGGCCGTGCGTGGCGCGCGGGGGCAGTCGATCCGATCCGATCCGATCCGATCCGAGCCGAGCCGCCTCCTCCCCTCGGCTCCCCGCGAGCGGGAACGCGCGCGCGCGCCCCTGGCCATTGGTGGCGCGGCCGCGCGCGTGGGGCGGCTCGCCTGGTGTCGGCGCCTCCCCGCATCCCGCGCCGCTGTCGGCGGAGCCCGGCGGCCGGGCAGCGGGGCCCGGTCCCGGCAGCTGGGGCATGGAGAGCCTGCTGGAAAACCCGGTGCGCGCCGTGCTCTACCTGAAGGAGCTCACCGCCATCGTGCAGAACCAGCAGAGCCTCATCCACACCCAGCGCCAGCGCATCGACGAGCTGGAGCGGCGGCTGGACGAGCTCAGCACCGAGAACCGCAACCTCCGCGGGCAACAGCCGCACCACGCCGAGTCGCCGGCGGCCCCCGCCGAGCCGTCCCAGGGCTCCCCGGCAGAGCAGCCCCCGCCGCCGCCGGGCCAGCCTGACCCGCTCCAGCACCACCAACAGCTCCCGGCGCAGCAGCCGCCGCCGGCGGGCAAGCAGGCACCCGCGGGCCCCGGCGGCAGCGGGCGGGCTGCCGGGCACCAGCACCCCGCTGCCCAGCCCCACCAGCACCCCGCAGAGAAGGACGGCAGGGAGAAGGGCTGCTGCGCCGCTCTGCTCCAGCACAAGCCCCCCCAGGCCATCGGCAAAGGCGTCCTGAGCCGGAGACCGGAGTAAGTGAGGAGGGGGAAGCGGGCGGGCAGGGCTGGCGGCGGGGAGCAGCGGTGGAACGGGCCCCGTCCGGGCCCGGGTCCGAGAGGGGACCGGGCTGTACCCCCCTGCAGCCTTGCGGAGCGAGAGGCGGTGTGTGGGTGGGTGGGGAATCCCGCCCTCCACCCCTCCTTCCATCCCTCCTTCCATGCGTTCTCGGGGAGGGAGAGCAGGCAGAGTGCAAAGAGGAGCCAGGATGCTGCTTCCCGGAGGCGTTCGCCCCGCGGTTCACCCCTTTCATTTCTACGTACAAGTGTCTATGGTTCATTTCAACCCAGCCGTGGTGCTCACAGGCAGCATCGTGCCCTCATTGTCTGTCATAAATAAACAAGTCTTGGATCAAAGGCGACAGCAGCATTGTGACAGCCTCTGTTTGCCCTAACTCGCCGCTATCTGTCAAAATACCCCATCCTCCCTGGAACAAGCTGGGGCTTTCCTGCTCTTACTGATGCGAGGGGTCTAGGGTATGCATTATATAGCACACAGTGTATATGTGTTCAGAGAGATACAGATGTTGTATGTATGTTTGGCATTTAGGATGCTTATCACACTTGTGTGTGGGTTGTCTGGGTTCTTTCTTTCTTCCTTTTATTTTCTTTTGGTGAGTGGCACCTCACACTGATCCAGCTCTTCAAAAGGACAAAGTATTTTTTTCCTGGTCTCTCCTTTTCAGTGAAGAAAGCATGCCTACTAGTACTGAATGCTGATAATGGTCTGTGTGCATGCATGTATAGTAAACAACGATGAGCGTTCCAGCACTATAGGTAGTGGAAGAGCCTACTATTGAGGTGTAACATTTTCTGGGATCATGTACCCAGTATATGCCACCAGCTCACCAGCTGGTAATTACAACTGCAGTCAGCCTTGTGATAATCCCTTTTGTTTAGGCACTTTGAAAGCAGGGGAATGTTTTCTGGTTGGACACCAGACTTTGTGAAGTTAGGAGGAGAAGGGGCTTAGTTTCTGATGTGGCTTCTTTTATGCAAGAAAGAAGCTAATATAAGTAGTAAAACTAGATTGGAATTCCTTCCCTGGAATGAACTCTGTTGTTTTGGTTATAGTAATGTCAAAACGAATGAAGACAACAGCACACTGTATAGCCCAACACATCTTCCTTGTCTCTTTTGACAATTTAAATAGAAGGGACCCTTTTCTCTCATGTTTGCTTTGAATCCACAAGCGCAGCTACAACATGGAGCTGGATTTTCAGCTGATGCAAGTACAGTTACACCACTTCATAGCAGCTAAGCTCTGTCACATGACTCTATGAAAATCAGTGGAGAAATTACTGTTGAAATAAATACTATTAAAGGAATATGTAATGTCAAGGCATGCTTGAATCCCCAAAGGCAGATCCATATTTCTAAAATACTGCACTGTATGACTCAGTTTCACAATCACAACTTGCAGGGACTGGGCTACTCAAAGTATTAATACAGGTAGTAAGGATTTGCAGGATCTGGCCCTTCTTCATCATGCAATAGATGGAGTTTTAAAAATACGTTGGACCAGATTCTGAACTCATGGTGATTGCTGTACACCCAGAACACCAGAGTTTAAGTCACTGAAGCCAAAACAGTAAGAAACCCACTTAAAAACACATAATCAACCTCTTGTTTTTTTTTCAGTAGTGAATCCCTGCAGTGAAGGCTCTGTTAGAAACATTGCATCAGCAAGGGCTTTCCTTTCTTCTGAACAGAGTTTCTAACAAACGTCATTACACAGACTGAAGGATCAATTTCTATGCATAAGTCTAAAACCCTCCTTCTTACCTGACCTTTTTCTTTTGCAGTGGGGTTTGACTGGGAAAGAACTGTAGTTTTTTTTCTTCATAGTGAAGTGCTCATTGCTGGTGCATCATGCAATAATCTTTATATTTTAAGTACATAGATAGATGGATGTGGATGGAACCTTTATGTGGAAAGTCAGGGCTGCTGCTGGGGATAACAGAGCAATCCCTGCAGCGTTCTTCACTCGGGAAGATTAAAATAGACTGCTTCTGTTTCCTTCTATAGCTTAGGCAAACCAAAAGCTTTGTATAGGAAAGGAATTATGACGGATGCAAAACAGTCTATGTTTCTCACTCCTGCAGGTCATTTACCCAACCCCTCTCCCCACTGACTGTATATACCGGGTTTCATCCTCTCTTATCTTTGACTGTTAGAAGGAAATGAAACCGACTGCAAAATCTAACTTAAAGGCAACTTGGATGGAGGGTGGGAATTGTGACCACCCATTGACAGCATGCCCAATATCCCTTATGATCCATCTTACCAACCTGAGAGTTGTATTTTTGCTTTTGTGCGACAGCAGGGGACATACACTTGAATACATACACAGACTAGGTATCTGCACTCTCCTCCTTCCACCCCACATCTGAGCATGCTTTTCCCTCTATTATAAACCCTGAAATTCAGTGTTATTTAATTTTCTTTTCTTTTAGCTAAGAGCATAGGAACTGACTCTTCACTACAGAAAATGGCCACTCTAAACAGAACAGAAAGGATATTTTAGCATGTCAGGATGCAGTGGCTGAAAGCAAGGGTTAAAGCAGCACCCAGGCAGTGCCCTGCTGTCAATGCCCAGTAATGGAATTTCCTCTGCCTCTCAGAAAACAGGAGGTTCTGGCAGCATGTTTAAGGGTACTTGTGCTCACCCTTCTCACCTCAGACACAGCCCAGAGATTTTGCTCATTTTGAGCTACGACTGAGGGTTTTTTTGAGCCCAGCTAAACCTCAAGCCCTGAATAGGAGCCCTGAATTTTGGACATGTGTGACTGTTCATGTCAACCAGGACAGTCTTCTGTAAGGGGCTCGGAAGAAAAAACAGCTGAAGCACCTTTTTAATTTTAAATAAAAGTTCAGTGTTATATTTATTGTCTGCTTTTTTTTAAAAAAAGGTTAAGTTTTCTTTTTCTAAAGCCCATATATACATATATATATATGTAAGAAAGCCTTCATTTTAAAAGGGAACAAACCCAAGCCTATCTCTAGAAAGGGAACAACTCCGGAGTTATGCAGAGGCCCCCTAATTGTTGCTGCGTGGTGTTGTGTGAGGAAGGTAGCACTGAGCTTACCTATGAAAAGAGAGGCAAGGAGGAAGATTTTTGCAGAGATCCTCAGCAAGAATTTGGCTGATTATTATTCCATGGCATCTGTCTCTTTCTACCTTAGGAGTCTATTGCATAAGCACCTCAGAGCTTTAAAAACAAAAAAATAAGGTCATTCGTCATGGAGTGTTTTGCTTCAAAAATACAGGTTGCCGAATTAGCATAGCTTAGATCACCCTTACTAGGCAGACTCTTGTCTTAAGGGACCATCCCAAAGTGTCATCAAATCCCGTGAGTATAAATTTTCCTTCCCTTCTTTATCAGAATACTGCCTTCTTTACCCATCCCCAGTTCCCTTTGTTGAGTATAAGGGAAATGCCACGGGGTTTAGCAGATTAAGTCTAAATGGCTCAAATCCTGCTGGTTTTTATCAGTAGAATTCTCACTGTGAGCTCTGCCTATGGAAGGACTTCAGATTTTGAGCATGTGGAAAATTCACTTTGATAAATACAATTAGAATAATAGCTAATAATCCATTATAGTTCCTTCCATCAAAAGACACGTGCCATTTACAAACATTCTGCATTGAGGTGGCATTGAAGTCTTCTTTTGACTGTCTTGCCAACAGTGAAAACAAGGCATAGAAACAGTATTTGTTTAGCATGACATGAAGCATCTAAGTACTGCCTTTAAACTATTAGCCACTGTTTGCTCTACAAGGTAATCTCCTCATGCAAAATAAACTCTTAGAACTCTTGGAAGAAATGTTCTCAAATCACATTTTCCCAGAGGTCTTAAAGCTCATTTGGGTATGCATTGGGCTGAACACTATCTTCTTTTATTTTATCTTGGGTTAGTTTAGGGTGGTATTTTTTATCTGAGTAAAGAGGCAAGTTTAAAAGACAATGTTGAAGTCACTTAGTTGCTGTTGTGGTCTGAGGCTGTTTGCAGTATTTTTGTTTAATTTCAAAAGCTCAATTATGTAACTTTAAAATGAAGATATTATGCAGAGGTGCTGTTTTCCATATTTTTTCTTTTTAACTATGCATTAATGTTCTATTCTATGGATTATCTCCAGGGTAAAAGCGTAGACAAAATCCCACTGATTTCAATGGGTACTAACAATAACTATAAATATGATGGCTTTCTATTAACATATTTTGCTATATTTGCGCATTGCACCAGCACAAAAAAAAAACCAAGCGGAAGATCAGAACAACTCTGAATGACTTGTGTACCCCAGATACCTGTTCCCTTCAATTTGGGTGCACAAGGAATGCTACGTTTGCCCACTCTTTTCATTCTTTCAGATTTCACCCAGCCTATTTAAGGGTTTAACTCCCTTGAGCTTTCACACACCAGAAATAGTTGCATTGGTGCTGCCCTGGGTTCTGCAAATCCCTGCTAGCAATGTACTGTTTCAGCATATCAAGTTATTTGGAGTCGAGTGCTGTAAGCTGGTTTCAAATGGCAGAGGTCTGCATTGGAATATCTACACAGATGCTAAAGCCCTGCTCAAATGATTTTGAAGTAAAGGGCATAATGAGAGGAGAGAAGAAAGCAGAGTGTTTGTGACTACGTCCCATCTAAAGATAAATCCATACCAGTTCCATTCACATTGTAGTCAGTCTACAACATACTTCCTGGCATGAACACACCTGCATCGTATCTACGTCAGGACCTGTAAAGGCAGAGGAATATGGAATTAAGGATTCACAACAATATTTAAGAAATAACAGATGAAGAGAAAGATGCAAAAGGTCTCAGCTTAGGAAGGATTCAGGTTGAAGCTCTAGGTATAAAATTGCTGAGTAAAGACAGCATGAGAAATTCCACCCACAGAGATAGCACCTCAATATAGAATCACAGAATCAACCAGGTTGGAAAAGACCTTTAAGATCCTCAAGTCCAGCCATTACCCCAGGACTGACAAGACCACCACTAAACCATGTCACTGAGGGTGATGCTGTATAAAGTCCCAGCCAGAGCAATGCAGTGTCAAGGCTCAAAATACTACTGTGGGAAATCTCACTGGTGGGATGGAAACACCTGGAAGGAGTAACAAGGAATCTGTGAGAAATACTGCCTACTGGTGCTTTGGGCAGATACTACATATGTATCTGTGTCCTGAGCCCAGTTAGAGCAGGACCTGTGAAACAAATACTTATGCTAATCTTTTAACAAGAGAAGCCAAAGGCTGAAAGCAACAGCAAAAAGGTGAATTTTTTAATGCTTAAATAAGGAGGGATGCAAATGCATTATTTTGTTTTTCTGACAAGGTGGTGATATTTTATGTCACTCAGGTATATATTCTGTTGCAGCCAGGCTGCTCTTCTCAGGAGGCAAGGGTACCTTTCTTCTGTATGCTTTGTACTGCCCCATTTGATGTCATTTCCCAGGCAGATCCAAGGTAAGCCTCTGTCAGAAGACTTTAGGAGCAGTGGGCTCACATGGCAACACTGTTAGCATTCAGACGAATTCACACGTGGCTCTTTGGAAGAGCTACTTATGGAAGAATGTTCCAAATGAATAGATATTAACACCCTTGAGAATTCCTGCCAGGGACTCAGTGCCAGGTGACTCTTGGGCTGGCTGTCCTGTGCATTGCAGCCTATGCAGTGCGGAAGTACACCCGTTGTTCTGAGACTGCAACAAGCAACTGATACTTCCATGTCCTTCATAAAATGATGTGCATGCAGGAATATACAGGTTAGGCACGGTTCATACAGTTTATGTGTGCAGCGAGTGGCTACTTATATAAGGCACAGACTGTACACGTTCCCACCTACACCACGCTTGAAGTTATTTGCACTTTTAGTCAGGGTAACCCAGATAAATCTGGCCTTCTTGGGCTGCTCATCTAGCCCTTAGATGGTGCCAGACCAGAACTTGTCAGCTGGAAGTCTGGTCTCCTGTTAATTACGGTTTCTACCTACTCATTCAAAAAGAGTGTTCATGTAACAAAATGAAATACGTTTCTGTGAGCAAAAATACCTCTAGACAAACAGATTTAGACATTTCCCAGTTTTATTTTTTCCTTCCGCCTTGGAATCCAAGTAGAAACAGTAAAAAAAGATCTACTGTCTCTCTGCCTTAATCTTTCTGTATATAGGGTTTATTCATCATCTGCCTTCCTGTTATTTTCCCTATAAATCCCTTGCTAGGTTGCTTCTTTTCTCCTTTTTTCCTAGATCAGCAGTGGTTTATTTATCCTTTTCCATCCACTTATGAAACCTTTTGTTGTTTCTCCCTGCGGAAAACATAGAAAGCCAGAAATATTCCTCTGTTTAACAGATGGAAAATGTTTCATTTGTTATAAAATTACCTGTAGCCTGTGATCATTACTTGGGCCACATTCCATGGAACCGTGCAAGAGGAAATAAGGAAAAAGTAAAGAAGAGTAATTTACGGAGACAGAGCCTGAAATGTGACCATTTTTCCTTTAAAACGAAGGAATTACATATGCATTTTGCCTTCAAAGAGGTGTATCTTGAAACAGACTAGTAATATCCTTGTATTCATCTATTCTGGAGTTTATAATTTCATTTAGCTAAAAATTGGTGAAAAATGAGAGTCTTGATATTGCTTTTGTTCTGCCCAATGGCTCTGTTTAAGATCTCTCAGAGCACTGGACAGTCTTAAGATCAAAGTTTAATTCCTCCTCATTTTTTTTTTTAACAGACTTGTGATGTC
The DNA here is from genome assembly GCF_028554395.1 of Pezoporus wallicus. Taxonomy (NCBI): domain Eukaryota; kingdom Metazoa; phylum Chordata; class Aves; order Psittaciformes; family Psittacidae; genus Pezoporus; species Pezoporus wallicus. The sequence goes on along the minus strand of NW_026642179.1, from coordinate 5,510,861 downwards.
AGACAGTCCCTTTCATCTCTATGTGTTTTAAGATCTGTAGCAAAGCAGCTGGAGATCTATTGTTACAGATAATTGTGGGCAGATAGATCAGGAACGATCCCTTTTATAGTTTTCAGCACAGGAAGTGGCATAAAGCTCCTGTCATGACTTGCACTGCTGACTGCAAGGCAATATGTATATTTGCACATAGAAGAGAGAATGTATTTGCATGAGCATTCATCTACAGTAAGTGTCTAAGAGGAAAGTTGAAACAGCACCTAGTTTCTGTCCTTTTTACATACAGAAAAGCAAATTGCTGGAGTAAATCCGTGTATCTTTACTGACGTCAGTATAGACATGACAATTTACATCACCTGAGGATCTGTACCGGATTTTGTGCATCTGTCCTCACACACAAATACACGTACATCCACTACTGTAAATGAATGCTGACAACAGCAATGGATAGCAACTCATTGCAGAAATAACTGTGAACAATGAGAAAACCATTAAGCAGCATTTTGATTCTTTGTGTAATAGGTTTGTAATGTTTTCACATGGTATTTTAATGTAAACCGGTAAAAGGAATTTTGTTGCAGCAGGGTTATAAAGACGTATTGGATCTGTTTGATGATTTTTTTTTCTTTTCTCTATCTTGTGCATGCACCTTCAGTCTGCTTCTCACACAGGTATTATTTTTATTGCTTTTGCTAAGATTATGCTTATTGATCAGCTGTTATCTTCAGGTACTCTGAAGTTGCACTTTCTGAGGAGGATAGAGGTGGATCAGTACTTCCCATGATTAGTCACATCTAAGATGGAACATTTTGGTGGATCTGATGTGATTTTTAATAAGAAATTAGATACGGCAAACCTTATCCTTCCTCCTTCTTCTAGCTGAAAACAAGGGAGTCTCTGAGCTCCACAGCTAATGAAGCTTGGCTTCCAGGAGATTTGTGCCACGGTTACATTTTCTGATGCCTGACACGATGTGAGGTCTGATCTAAGCTTCTCCTGGTGTTGAGGCTTGTGTAACATCTCTCTCCAACATGGAGACTCCTGTGTGGAGCAATGGCTTCAGTTCACTCAGCAGACTTTCCCTCAGTGGAGAACCTACAAAGTTCTCTCTGTTGCACCCTGCCAGCTATTTTCATGGAGCTTGTTAGAGATTAGTATCTCTGAGATCAGTTACTCACTCAAACTTGGTTGAAACTCACAGTGGGATCTGCAGTTACAAAGTAGGAGCCAACATAGACACACACACACACACTGAGGCAGGAAAAAGGAAAAGATTATTTGGTCACAGAAAACACACTTTGCTCAGGAACCTTGGCAATAAAGACCAAGTCCCTGATAGCTTACTAGTACATCCAAATGGCTGAACAGTCCAATCCAAATCTGTGATCCTTTCCTGGAGCTGGTGTTCTCTGTGCAATAGCCTCTTAAAAGACTTGGAATATCAAAGTTAGAAAGAACTGGGAAATTACTGAATTCAGGGGGCACATAGGTGGAGGTTTACCATTAGCAAAAGGAGTCTGTTTCTCCTTCTGGCTTTGCATATGAAGTTGGTGGATCACCTTAATCCACCTGCTAACATTTGCATGGGCATGAGCTGCTGCTGAGATGGTTACTACTAGAGAGTTTAACTTAAATTTGCTGAAACACGCTAAGGCGTCTATGTAATTCTCAAGAGTGGTAGAAAATTGACACTGATTTTATTATCGATCTTAAGGAGGCTTGAGATTCCCTTCAGGTTTTGCTGTACTTTGCATGTTTGTTCAAATTCTGACCTTTCTATTAAAATTTGGGACCTTGCTGTCAGTCTGTTTGTCTGTGCAATGCTGATTTTGAGGCAGTTCATACTACCTTGCTCCAGTGGGAGAGCTGCTCTGACAGCATCTCCTTCAGCCTCAGCATCCAGCATGTTGGTGTTGCTGTGCCTGGCTGGGCACTGCCTCCATGGAACATCCTTGGATCTGCCTCCTGGAGCAGTGTTGTTTTGGACCTGAGGTTCTTAAAGACTTTATACATGATAGCATTTTCCATGGAGCCAAGCTCAGACCTCTTTCCTTGCTTTTGCCCCTCTGTGAGGAATACCTGTTTTGCCTCTGTTGAGCTGTTCCAGGACAAGTTTCGGCTCTGCAGTCAGTTCAGAATTCTCACAAATGTTCTTGTGTTTCATTTGCTGGTTTTTAATTTGCAAATCCATTCCCAGTAGGACACCAGTAAATTGCCTATGTCTGCCTAGGTACTCGCATGCCACTCTTCACCATAGTAACTGAGTATCATTGGATTTGTCCTGAGGGCCCATGCTGATATCCATGCACACTGGACCACTAACTTTTATCTGAACTAGTGAAGAACCTGAGGAATCTCATCCTTTTTCTCTGCATATTCCCTCATTCTCACACCAAAGATTTCTCTTCAAACAGGTTTCTTCTATCATGTTTTGTGCCAATAGATCTATAACCACTCAGACTCCTGATGTAGGTAGACTGCCTGGCTCTGATCAGTAATTTTCACTATTTTACCGTCTAAGTGAGCCAAAGAGTCAGATTCTGTTGCCACTTAACTGTAAATCTGAGTGCTGAACTCACTTAACTAAGTGGCTTCAAGCTTGAAGAGATACAACACTCATACATTAACTTCTGATGTTACGGATCTTCTTGAACTGACTTCTGTCCCACCACTGGGGGTAGTTAGTTTGAGTTAGCTATTAACCTATTAGATTCTGTGCATACTTGACATGGCAATCATTTGGGATGCCAACTGCTGTAATGTCTCCCCCAAAAACTGTTTATTACTCATTTGGGAAAATACTGATCTCCATGTTAGCTGCAGTAACATCTGCTGCTCATCCCTTGTTTTTGCCAAGAAAGGAGTGAATTTCTCATCTTTGTCAAGCTGAACAGATACGTATTGACTTCACTAGACATGCTCTGGCTTGAGCTGTTATACCACCTTTACCACCTGATTTACCACGGCTCTTACGCAGCCAAGCAGATAGGGAATACTGGGTTGTATCCTTGATGGATAAAAAGCGTTGGCAAGGACTTTCAGTCTCAGATGTTTAAAAGTATTTAGTCTCCCAAAAGTGGGAGAAGAAATCTACTCGTTTCTAAGGGAAGGACCAGCCTTCTGCCAAGCTCCATTTGCTTTCAGCAACTTGACAGGTAGGTGGAAGAATGGAAATATTGGTGACAAAGGAAGAGGGGAAGAAGAAGATGAGAGGCACGTACATTGTACCTCTACTGTGTGCTTCAGACTGGTTTTAAGTCTGTATTAACCTACTCTTCAAATGCCAAGCCTGAAAGCATGGGTGGAGCGTTGCTTCAGGACTACATCCCAGTGGTGTGCACATCTGTATGCTCACCAGAGCCTCTGCAGCAGTCACAAGATAGGCTATACCATACTTCTGCATTCTGCAGAGGTTGTCTGTGCAGGGAGATACAAGCTAATGGAAGAGTGGACAGAGGGAGGAGTTACAAGGGGAAGGGGAAAGAGCCCAGTGGAAACTAATAATGCTTCACTGTAATAATGCTTCAGTGTAGCTGGGGGGAAGGAAGGAATGACAGGGGTTTACTTCTATTCTCATGAGCCTTTTCCTCTGCACACACTGAACATTATCCTTAACAGATAGTGACTGGTTGAAGCCACCTCCCCAGTAGGCAGCTCCTGGGCTTAAGGAAGAAGCGCACTACAGTATGCTCAGAGTGTGTGTGACTAGTTCTTATCACTGTAGAATGGGAAATTTGTCAGATCATCTAAAGCAATGCCCAGAGTGTATATGACTAGTTCTTATCACTGTAGGATGGTAGATTTGTCAGATCATCTAAAGGAATGCAGTTTAACATAGTTGGGCAGTGTCTGAGAGATCTCCCAAGAAATACCCAGAGTGCTAGGAGAGGACAGTGGAGTATGTCTGCAGATAGCATAATTTTTGGGATATTTACCTGGCATTAGCACTTATTTTCAGATTAGATGATGGGGACCTTGACCACCTGTGTCCCTTCACAGGATATACACAGGCAGAGAGCAAAGGTGTTATCCCTGTTCACATGCTGGTGTAAATTTGTCATCATGTTCCTTTCACTGCTTTGCTTAATTGAAAACAGGCACCATTCTTCATTATCTTTCTCTTGTGAAGTTGTTACCTCCAGCACAAATGATAAGCATAAGGAATCAGGGCTGTTCTTCTGCTGCAGTTCTTTACAAGGCTTCGCTGCAGGCTGCTTTGGCCAACTCACAAATCTAACACCAGAAACATCTGTGCTTCAGAGAGGAACACATACATACAGTAATCTTGCCTTTTCTGAAGTGCTTTGGGAAGTAATACCCTTACTCAAGGGAAAATATTGCTAGTGTATGTCCCTACCAATATCTAAAAGTGCAGCAAGTAGCAATTATGTACACTTTTCCTCTAGTGCACCTCTAACCATGGCAAAATCTTGCTGCAGAATGAATGATGGAAATACCATGCAAAAGGTAATAATAATATTAATAATGACAACAACAACAATGATGTCTTTTCTGCATTACTTTTTATCAGTAGACCCTTCCGTGCTTACAAAGGTAGTCAGTCCTCATTTTACAGAAGAGAACAAAGACATGGAAAATGTTTTGCATGAGTTCACGCAGCTAGTCAAAGCTGAGAGTAAAACCTGTGTCCCTGGGCTCTGATCTGTCAAGTAGGCTACAGTGCCTTGAAAGGAGACAAACAGGACCAGAAGTGTTAAATGTTATGAGGTCCCTTCTATGGCACAATAGCACTGATTTAAACCCTGAAATCTCGTTCACTCCCTGGACACCTTGATATCAGGAAAAGGTTTGGCTAATTAAAGATCTGTAACTTAGCCAAAAATCATTAACAGCAGCTCATGATTGGTGTCAGTTATGTACACTAGAAAGAATGAGCAGTGGAGGCTGGAGATAAAATTGAATATTGAATTTTGTGAGGACTTGAGACACGTGGTTTCACGTTGGGAAGGCTGTGAACGTGTATTGCACGCAAGTCCAGCAAGGTTTACTAAAGCAGCTAGTCCAGCAAGGAAATATGTTGGAGTAAAGAAGTGGGAGAAACCACACCTACATGCTGGAGTGTGCTTTGTTTCTTGCAGCAAGGAACCAGTTATGAGTTGCACGGAATGATGAGGGGTAGCAAGAGAAGGTAGGTTAAGAGTGTATAGTCTCTGCTGTTTCAGTCTGATTTGATGTGCTAAAGCTCAGCAAGCACATGGAAGACACCAAAAATATTCCTTTTGTGAGAGCAAAAGGAAAAGCCTCCCACAGAGGTAAGCACTGCGTGTGAGCTAGGGAAGCGGAAAGTAATTATCACATCTGTGCATGTGAATAAGTTGACAGAGTACCTTCTCCAAAAGCCACTGCCTAGCAAGATGCAGTTTCTTCTTCCCACAGCTCTGCTTTCCCTCCCTCTGTTCTCCTATTAGATGCAGAGCCATAATGGGGTCTGCTGCCTCCATACCCTTCTCCCCTGACACAATCACAGCAGAACATGCAATCGCCAAGTCATGCAGAGAGTTTCAAAGTTTTGCTCTGTCAGATCTTTCCTGCCTCACCCAAGGAGAACTCTTGCATGACTGATAGGTGTGGCTTAGTGGGTTCTGGGCTGAGGTTTTAATTTCCAGTAATAAGAAGAACATTTGTGGTCCCTTATCCCTCCTGTTTGTGATTCAGGGCTTGATGGTAACCATGTTTCATTAGCTCATCCTGATTAGCTGTTAGCTAGAGACATCACTTTGATAGGGATCCTTCATCCTACCTGGTTTTTCATTCAGTATTGGGCAGGTCCCAGTGTTTTACAAACCCAAAGGGTGCTCTTTGGCACTCTTTCATGCCTGTATGGGCAGGGGGGCACAATCTGCTAATCCATATACCCCTTTTGAATACATTTCCCTTGGTCAAGGGGTGCATTTAGTACAGACTTAGGCTGCATTTGGTAATGACAGAGATGCCAAGGGAGATCTGGAACAAGGGATGCCTTCAGGATGTGAGTGTGCTTTAGATGTTTCTCAAATTCCTTTCTCCTACCAGCAAGGAACCGTTTATGCTGGTTACTTCTTCTTCTCATTTTATACTGTAGGAGTATACTAATTTCCTCAATTTGAAAGGACTCAGCACCTCAGAGGATCAGGACCTCTCTCTCCTTTATCTAACAGCTCTAATTTTTATTTCTCCATTTTGTTTTTATTTGCTGCTGTTTTCCATTCTCTGAGTCAAACACTGACCAGAGGCACAATTAGTAACTGTTCCCTTGTGATCAAGTATGGTATTAGTTGGAGATGTGCTACAAAAAATAGCTAAAAGATGGATGATTTCATGACATTTCTCTATTACTACTCCTTTTATTAAAGTCATGAAGAAAAGTGAGGATGTGAGTGGCTCCTAATAGTGCAGTGATATTTGCAAACATATCAGCAAGAATGAAACTGGCCTTTGGGAAAAGAGCTTGGACCCTCTCCCCTAACTTCACTGGTGTCTTCCAGACAGCACCTCCTGTTTATCCTTACTTAGCTCACCCTTGTTCCTCTTTCTCACTTGCAGTTACACTCTTTCTTTCCCCCCAGACCTCCATTCTACAGCTCTGCTGTGAGAGTAGTGTAGATGGCAGCTACACCACAATAGTATCATACAAACATAGCACTGCTGAGAAGAAGGCTGTGATGGGGGTTTCTGTTACTGGGTTCCTTAATAGCTGTTGGGAGGGCGAGGAGCGTGGCATGTACTGAACTGTGAATTAATGGGTAGGTTGAAGTGGCAAGTGAACGGTACAATTATCTCCATGAGAATCTGTCTTCCTTTCTCTCTAGATATACATCTTTGTATGAAGAAGTAAAGTCTGAAGGAATGAGTGGTTCAAAAGTAAATAAACATAACCGCCCGGGTGAAGAGTCTAAGTGAAATGTGCTTTATGTCACATAAATCCAGTTTTTACAGATGGTAACTTATATGTGTTATATGGGTTTCAGGTACCCACTGAATTAATAAAGTCATCAATAAGGAAAGATGGAAGATTTACCGTATGTTACTTAAAAGAACTTAACATGACCTGTGTTTTGTGCTTCAAAGAGTAAGTGACCACATTCTGAACCTGGGACTGCAGAGGTAGCTTAGAAGAAGCTCTGAGTAAGCAAAAAGGAAGTCATTCTACAAGGAAGAAAGGACAAAGTAGAGGCTTCTAAGCACGAGGAAGTTGATCTTGGGAAACTTCTGACAGTGCAAAAATACAGAGGTGGGAGTACTCAGGAGGCAAACAAAATTCTGACTGTTACACAGTCCCTGCTATACACTAAAACACCTAATACCCTGAAACTACATATACTACTTAAAGTGAGTGTAGCCTTCTTTCATATCAATCATGAGACTGCAATCCATGGAGGTAAGAGATGCATCAACCTTTCTTGCCACTCCATTTCTGAGCTGTTGTAGCAGACAGTGTGGCAGTGTAAGGTCATCAGCAGCCACAGCTTCGTTTTGACACAAACTTCAGAGATGTATTTATTGGTACTAACACCATGACAGAGCATGCTCATATTTAAACTGGAACAGTACATTTTGTCTACTCCCACTGCCCTCTGCTAAGTGGGGAGATCTCTGATGGCGAGCAGTCCATACAGTGGCTAGCATGCCAGTAGGCTGCCATGGGTCTGCCTTAAGATAAACTTGAGTCACCTTAGTGATCTTTGTCTGCCCTTCATGAGGGTATTTCCCCAGGTGGCAAACCCATGTTTGCTCAGAAGAGCTGCTGTGTGTGTCCAGAACTGTATTTGAAAGGTAGGACTTGCTGGGTAGAACTGAGATCAATGCAAGAGGTCTGCATTTTGAAGAAGAGACATGTAGAACTGGAGGAGGTGGTGCTGCAGGACTCAGATGAAGACTGAGTGTTATGCAAAGGACCAGCAGATGCTGCATGTGGTGAGACAGGTGAAGAAGCAAGACTGAAACAGCATAAATAGGTATGGGCTCCAGGGTTTGGGTGTGCTGGCAACTGCATGGATGCTCAGGACTAAACTAATAGAGATGATGCAGGTGAGGAGAAACTGCAGAGCTGCACAAAGGAAGCCTGCATGTGCTCTGCATGGCACCAAGCAGTTGCTACTAATCTTTCACTTCCCCAAATGCTGATATTCATATAAATTATGAAGAAAGAAAAAAGTTCCTCAAATGCATCAGCAATGACTTTTTAGCTTTATATTTATGAATCTGGAAAAGTGCCGTCTCAATTTTATCCTGCCCATCATGATGTTGAGTGCAAGTGTGAATTGATTACTTCTTACTGACCCCATCCTTTCCCTTGTCCTTTGTAAAGTCCTGTTTCTCAGGGAACTCCTTTTCACTGAACAGTTCAGGCTGTTCTTTGTCCTTACAGCCTTGTGATTTCCACTTCACTAAGCCAGAAACTGCCTCTTTTGCTAATAGGTATTCTAGTTAATAATAGCAAATCCATCCACTGAGAATATTTCTGGCCTGCTTTTCAAGACAGGAATGCTGTTTTAATGGCACAATGCTGGCTCACCAGTGGTAATGCTTGCACCCATTTGTGTAGCTGCATTTTGCACACAGTCTATGCACCCCTGAGAACTTGTGATGCCCATTGTAGCTCACCAAACCATAACTGTGATGGTGGAGAGAGCATAACAATTCCATAGATAGCTAAAAATCTCCTGGGTAAAAAGACTGGCTGAATTTCCATGGCACCGGATTTCTGAGTATGCGTTCACTGCCTGTTTAGGGATTTGACTATAAAGACTCCAAACCAATTTTCTCAATCTGGCTTTTGATGTTGTTGTTTTAATTATTAATTACTTAAGAATAGGTTTTCAAGGAAAGATAGATCAAGCCATCTCCCAACAGCATTCAAACTGGCCTCCAAAACAGTGAACTGTAGATCTAAACAAGAAAATTACATATTTTTTTCTGTTCCCAGTGTCTTCTAGACAGTGTATAATTCCTGTTTTGTTTACCTTGGCACAAATGGAGATTAACCATCGAAGGCAATGAAACCAATCCAGTGGACGCCCACAGCCAGGAACAGACATAACTGAGGAGAGAGCCGAGGCCCTAGGAGTTCTAATGAGCCCAGAGGCAACAGATGCAGATTTAATTACACATTTAGTAGCTGGATTGAACAGTTAATAGGGAAGGCTAATTCAGCCTTGGTAAAATAGAGGCTGTATTGCTTAACTAAAAAACCATCTTGATTAAGCGAACCAGAAGAAGGGTAGTGCTGTAGTCAACAGTGGCTGTTGTCTGTAAGAGATCAGTTCCCTGCAGTAATGGACATGGCATGGGTCCCTGTGCCACAGAAGCTGTTCTGTGTACTGCTGCATATCTCGAAGTTCATGCCCATCCTGGTTCTATCACAAGTGACACAACAATGCATCAAGAAACATTATATATATATATTTTTAAATTTGCCCTTTTTGGCCCCAATGGATGTTTATTTCCCAGACATTCAGTATGAGGTTTTCATTCCCCTGTTTCTTCCTTTTTGTTGAATTCAGTCAAGGATATTAGAGAATCACAAATAGGAATGTCGCATGAAGCCAACACTGACAGCATTTCGTTTCTTCTACACTCTCGTATTTAAATACAAAAAACCTTAAAAGAAATCATTATCATTATCAAAACCCTCACAAAATGGGATAAAAGTCATCCATCCTTTATCCCTCATCCCATACATCTTCCCTGACATGCACTGTCAAGACCAAAAGCCTCAGGTTCCTTTCAGTAGAGATCTGACAAAAGAAAAAGGATGTAAGGTTGAATAATAACTGTGAGAGGAAAGGAAGTATGAAATTAAACATATAATGGCATACGAATGTAGCCTTTTTAAATGCTAAAGAAGCAAAAAGCAAAACACTTTATTTTGCCTTGCATTCCCCCAGAAAGCATTTACAGAGGTACGTGAGTGCAACACTCAGTCTGTTGTTATACATACATAGATTTAGTATACTTAGTTGTCTTCATTTTGCCTCCTCTACTAGATTGAAGGTCTTGAGACAGTCTGCAAGCCTTCACAAGGAGAGATGATAAAGAGAACATTGATACAAGAACTTGTTAAGACAAATGAGTTCAAGAGAGTGATTTATATTAAGGATCTTGTAATCTCTCCAACCCCAACACTGCCTGACAGCAGCAGCTGCTTTTATGAAGGAAGTTAAACTCAAGAGCAACTGCTGCATGGCCCCCTCCTTCAGAAGGCTGCATTAATTAAACAGAATGAAGCAAAACAACAAACAGCTGGAAGAAGAAGCTGAGGTAGTAGCTAATGCTATCGACTGATAAGATCTGCTACGTTTCAGAGGCACATGTCATACAGGAGTCACAAAGCCTCAGCACATTCTGTGAGATGGCATTTGGTCATTAAAAGTTGCTGCTCCTGGGCCAGATGGCCTTTATTGCTGCTGCACGTTGAACAGTCTATTCTCAGATGCCAGCATTGTTGTTTTGTGGGGAGCTAAGGGTGATGTGGCAAGCTTCCCATTCTCAAATGAGCATGCTAGTGTTGCTTGATCCTGGAGGTTTACCACTGCCTCATGGCTTATTGTATTTCATATGGAGCCCATCAGTGCAAGAGCCTGCAGATTCATCTTTGAGGACCAACCTTCAGATGCATTTGAATTTCAATTCCATAAGGTTGTGCCTCCTTCCGTTATTAACAATTCCTCTTTTTATCTTTCATTGGAGCTCTCCTTGGATTGATGTAAAAGCTCTAATTTAATTAGTCTCCAAGGCAGAATTAGGATGCCCAAACCCCATGATAATATTCTACATCCACCTCTGGTACTTCCGTCATGCTCTGTTCCTTTCCTTTTTTTATATTGCTCCTCGCAGGTTTTTCTTCTTAGGAATCTCCCATTGGTCAAAAACATCACCAGAAAGACAGGGGAATGTTATTTTGTCTGCAGTCAAACAGCAAATGTAAGTACCATCCCCTTGATCTTTTTGAGATGCTGAGGCTGCCACAGTCTGAGCCATTACAAGCAGGAGAAAGGCTGATGAAGGGGAATGAAGTGCAGGCACCTCCTAATTTAGTCCTGTCACTTGGAGCTCTCAGTACCAGGTGTTACAAAGTCATGGATTCTAGTTCCTTGTAGACAGAAGCAGACATGCAGCAGGTATCTAGGAATCCACAGCACTTTATTCACTGTACACTGCAGGCAGCAGAACACTTTCCAACAAACATACAGCCTCTAGCAAAAGAACAAAAGCAGAACTGGACAATGGCACAGAAAGAGAGCAAAGGAAATCAAGAATATTACACAAGCCTTAATTCCAGTAAAAGTAAGGTGTGGTGAGTCAAACTAAGTGTCCCTAGAAAGCAAGCCATGCTGTCTGCTGTAGGGACGAATGCTAAGAAAATAATGGTAGGCTGAGGATTGGCAGGAAAGAATATGACAAATGCTTTGGGTTTAGAATCTCCCAGAAAAAGAGTGGCACAGACTTACACACACATAATGAAACTCCTCCCTCCCAACTATAACACCTCAGAAGACCATAATTGAGGAACCTAAGTCTGTTTCTAGGCACTCAAGGAACCTTGTCCAGAGCACTTACCACATAAAAAGACCAACCTGTTGAGCTGGACCAAGATGGCCTCCATCTTTTATGTCTACATAGCAACTACAAAACTGGGTAATACATAAAGGAGAAAAAGCCCAGCTCTGTAGATTAAAAGCACCATCACTTCTCTGCTTGCTAGCACCTCATTAGCACCTCCTGTCCTCAGTTGTGTTTTAGCTTCTAAATGCTAAGGAGACAGTCAGGCTACAGACATATTCTTAGAGATTTAAGAGTTCACCTCTGGGTTATGAAGAAGAGGGTGATAGGGAAACAATTGTCTTTCCCATTTTAAGGATCATGAAGGAGAATGTAAGGCAATCACACTGAACTGTTGAATAAAGAAAATTGAGGAATATCCTGCCAACCTCTAACTAATCTTATGCATTCCAGCTAGCCACCATTGGCTTTCCGGTAAGATTTCCAGAACCAGTGTGATGTGGAACTGTATACATGTGGGAATGGTCAGCGCATCCCTTAACCTCTTTGCTGTTTAGTTTTCCTAAGGAAAGCCTGGCACACACTTCCCTTCTGGGAATGGCCCTCAGCGGTGCCCAGCCCTACAGGTCATCCACAAAGCATCCCTTTGGCACAACCACGATACTCCTTCTATTCCAAGTATGCTCTCAAGGTGCCCTTGACCATATTGATGAATTCCACTTCCCCTGCTCTATGATCCCAATTCTATGGTCTGCTGGAGGCTTTGGTGTGCACTTCCCAGGGGCTCTTACACAGCAGTGTGATTAAATTTGCATTAGTATCCGACAGTTGCATGAACTTTATCAAAGGGGTTCTTGGCATTCATACCCTGTGCTGAAGCGCTAGCTGAAGCAGTTAAGAAATTCTCTCCCTCTATACATAGCCTTAACGAGGCTTTTCAGAAGCATTATTCCCCTTAGTAAAAGAGTTCGTGAATTAAGGAGTTCAGAGGATATGTAATTGAAAACAGTTCCATCAAATAATGGCTGTAGACTGGAATTCCCTTTTTGCCCTGAGGGACTCTGTTTGCAAGCCAGAAGAATATTAATTTCCATTTACAGAACCCTTCTCCTTTCAGAGCACTCAAACTGATCATTACCTGCTATGGAGACACAGCTGCTTCTGGGACAGAAAGCAGCAGCGCCCTGTGATCAGAATTGCCATTTCTTCCACAAAAGCTGTTGTGCAGGTGTTAGGCTGACCAACTGAGACAAGGCCATTAGCTGGTGCGTATGACCATAGCCCCAGTGATTTCTGTTACCCAAATGGAGTTTGACACAGAAGATCCCAAGTTTAGGCATGCGGGCATGGAACAGCAGCAACTAAAAAATCCCTGTAATCTTACTGGGAGTTCAAGTGACTTCAGCGTTACATCATGCTAGGGACACTGAACCTTATAGCACTGTCTCATGGCACTGGTGCTAGGATGACTTCGAAGGAAAACTACCACTTCATCACCCCCTTCAGTTTTTACTGGAAGTCTTCAATCCTACTGCATGCCTAGACTGACACAGTTTATAATAGCTGACGTGAGTGCCTCCTGAGGAATCATAGCTATAATCCTCTGAGCATTGCTAAACAGACTTTTTCAGCTTGGTGAAAGAGGTCTAGCAACTGCAGAGAGCACTTGTCACAGTTTGGAGTCACCCTGAATCTGACTTTGCTATGAATTTTGTTATCCTAAACACAAGGATCTCACTCCAGTTCTTTTCAAAGAAGAGAAGCATACCGTTGCAGGTGGCAGGAATGCAACACAAGCAATGCCAAGTCTTAGTCCTAAAGCATTTCTAACTGCCAATATTGATCTAGGTGAGCCTCAATTAGTGCCTGTTCTCAGTATTTTCACCTTTGTTCTGATATAAAGACTCCTTATGCTTCCGTTTCTACTGGTGTGAGGAAACTAAGTTACCAAACACAAGCTAAAGGGTAATCCAATCAACTGCAACAATTTAGTCAGAAGTGCAGAAAGACTAGGGCAAAGTGATACAGGATCACATAGAAAATTACAGTCAAAAAGCGTAGAATTGCATACTCTTGTGGAAGCTCACACAATCCAGCCTGTGCACTTGCTCTTGACAGCAGAATAAGTTTAAGGAAACCAGTCATCTTTCAAGGAATGTTGGTTTCTGAGGACATGCTGCAGTCAAGTGTGGGATCTTCAGCTTACCTGCAATCTATAGTCAAGCAGGACAGCTCTAAGTTCCTATCAAAAATGGCTTAGTGATATGAGCATTTATTTTCTAAAGGGGCTCAGTTCAAAGGCAAAAAAGCCGGCTTCTCAGGAGCTCAGGGTGGAGAAGCTAATCTGAGATTTGAAATCTGAATGGCAGCGTTCCCGTCTGCTCTGAATGACTTAAAAAGGCTAAGTCTTTCAAAGTCATCAAGAGATTTCAGGTGCTTAGTTTCCATTAACACTCATGGAAAAGGAGCACTTAGATTCTCCTGGGCAGACTTGAATCCCTAAATTATTGTCCAATATATTTTGCAAGAGAAAGAATTTGTTTAGATGTCCCTGACTCACAGCTCCTCCTTACACAGCTCTGCAGCATAGTGACTGCCAAACCCCACCCAAGAAATGGCTAGACATCGATGGCACTCTATTTCTCTCTCTCCTGCTAACCTCCTTATAAAACACTTAAGGGATTAATGGAAGTATTTTAAAAGTGTCTTATTGCTGTTATGCCAAACAGCTGTTCTACCTTAGTTTTACAAAAGGTATTAGCAGTGCCACTAAGGACAAGATACCTTAACCGTCTTCTTTGCCCAGCTGTGCCCCTCAAGGCTGGGGGGACTCAAGACACTTAAATTTAGCATCAAGACATTATCTTTTATCTCTTTCACATCTTGTCCATCAATCAGGTTTCTAATATCTTCCCCACCCCAATACAAATGCAGTCACATGTGTATCCATGGCCACCACTGCTGCAAGAGATAAAGCACATCTGTCCCAGATCAGTGAATAGCGTTGCAATGCCTTTCTCACAGCTGTGGCATGAAAGCAGACATCATGACAGTAGATGGAGTGGGTGGGGGAGAAGAGGCGGGTGTGTTGTCACAGGTAGTTTTGAAATGTACCAGCACTGTTTTACAGGGAGGTGAACTTCTCAGGTTGAAGTTCAGTTACCCTAAACTGAGATGGATCATGCAACGAAATGAGGGAGAAAACTGCACTCAGTCCATGATGATGGATTTGTGCTGCCAGGATAACAGCATCTAGTGGCTAATCTCCAAGAGGATAGGTTTTCCATGTTAAGAACTAGCACTGGTCAGTTGGAATTCGTAAGACCCTTCCAATGAGGACAAGCATAAGGAGTTCTTGTAATTTCTTCTGGCACCATTTGAGAATATTTATGAACACTAGAACTGGCTAAGAAGCCACCCCCACATTTTCAGTGTATGACAAGGTCTCATGAGGACCTTTATCTTTCGATAAAATGTGACGCTTAAGAATCAACAAACTGCTCTTGTTCCTAGGTTTTCCATTGGAAAGTCATTTAGAAAAGTTAACCAAAATTTGAAAATCTTTAAATGTTCCTTCTGGGCCAAAAAAGCACTTCTTGTCACGAGAATGTGTGGACTTTTGCAATTTTTGACTAGTTATTCTTTAATAAATTGTCATTCAGACAAAAATTTTAATGCTTTGACTTCTTTTGCTTCGAACAAAAGTGATACGGGTCATGGCATCTTCAGAGCAAGCTGCCAGAAAACGACTCAACAATTTTGCCTCTAATTGTACCCATTAACAGAGCAAGGAAACTTCCTACTCATTATTCCAAGAATAGCAACAATGCCTTTTGAAAGAGGATTAGCTGAAATTTCAAGTGTGCCAGTACTCCTCAACTCTGAAAGCTCTTCCATTGATGCCAAGCAGCAAGATTAGTCTGCAGGAGGAGGGAGCCTGCACAGCACTGATGTGGTGTTCAGAACTGATGACATAAGTTGCAATGTGATGAAAATTCCTAACTGTTTTGTATGAGTAACCACAGTTATAGAAAGATGGCCTTTGTACTGGCAGGCTTGGCAGAAGAACTCACTCCTGTGGGATCTGCAAAGGCTAAAAACCTTGAACCTAAAACCAAAGATAAGGCACAATGCTAAAAGAACATGGAAGGTGGAAAAAGTCTGTTTTCCATTTTGTGTGCGTCGTATGGCCCATTGCTTTCATGTTCTTTCATGATACTGGAAATTCCCCTTAAAAGAATATATGTTGGGATCAATTACATAAGGGGATAAACCTCTATGTGGGGGCTGCATTTTTTTTTTTGTCTATGTCATTTGATTAGGGAGAATGTCTCAGATGTTTATATGGAAGTTTGCAGGTATTTGTTCCTGTTAGGCTCCCATTTTGCTGTTCTCCATTTTCCTTTTTCCTTTGCTTGCAGTAGCTATTAGTGACAATCAGTAAAAGAGATATATTGTTGCCTGTTAGAACATGTTGAAACTTTTCAGCCTGATTATCTTATTATATCAACCCAAACTAAGTGTTTTGCCTATATTGCGCTTCCCACCTCCTAATGTACCTTCTGCCTGAATGGAAGCAGGCAAGGTATGAGGACTCAAGTGGATTGTTAATGTGTGCCTTGGGGAAAGCTAACATTTTTAATGATCCCATGAAGTAGACCAAAGTCCTAGACATAGCCTTTATCTCTAGTTTTCTTTGTGCCTATGTGCCATCTGCTTTTTGCAGCGTAGTAGGAAAGATGGAGAATGTTTGGTTTAAGTAAGCCTGGAGACTGGAAGAAATAGTCCCAATGACACCTACACATTCTCACAGAGATATTCTTTCAGCTCAAGCAGGAGAGGGTTCTTTCTCCGTAGGAAGACATTAGGGGCTCCATTTCTCTGCTTTCACTATGCAAGCAGATGTTTAGCCAGGTGCAGCTGTGCCCATTTGTACACTGCTGCAGGACTTTTATGAGTTTCAGTGGTGATTTCAGCAGAAAGGTGCTGCTTATTTGGTGTGCTGACAAATAAGTGGAGGTTCTTGCTGTGTTATTGAGGCTATACGTTCTTTTCTGGAGAGACGGAGACTGGTTAAAATACCTGTAAAGCTAATCTATTAGTAACAACTGAGCAGTACAGGTCAGCTTCATTCCTGTTCCTGTGGTTTATTAGTGATGTGAACTGTTTAATTCCAGTTTATTTTGTGTTGCCTTTGCTACTTGTAATGAATGAATTGGTTTGCTCAGACTGGAAGGGCCAGGTTTATACTGCTCAGGTTCAAGGCCTTTTTCTGGTTATATGAGCACATTTGTTGTTCCACTGACAGTTTACATAGCATCTGCGCCCTCAGAGCAAGGCCAATACTCAATTGAGATAGGCACAGAATAGTGCTTCTGAGACAGACATACTCTCCCAGGGCCACAGTTTAGGCTATGCAGAAGAACACTAGGATTCAGATGCCATTCTTTTCAAGGAGAGGTACCCATTTCTGTTCCTTGGGGTTGTTACCCAGTAAAGGAACTTACACTGACCTTTAGGGGAATACCTGGCCGGGCAAGCTACTGGAAAGAAGTCACTTGCACTCTAGAAAGCTTCTCCCTCATTTAAAGAGGCTTTTTGCTCTGCAGATTATCAGAAATCAGGGCAGGGGAAAGCAGTATGGGAGGGCTAGATTTGACATCTACAAGTGTTAGTAGTCAAGCACAGTTCTGTCTCTTCACCCTAACTCTTTGAACCCTTTGTGCTGTTTTCTTCCTCTCACGTGAAATTAATTCTTTTGGCTCTTGTTCAATATGGTGTTAAGTACCTACTTAATCCTTTGCAGTAGTAGTTTGAGCTGCTGAATAGAGCAGAAGCTTGGACTATTGCTTAGAAACTAGGACTGAGGTGTTAGAAAGGCAGGAGCTTCATGCTACAGACAAGCTTGCTGTGTGACAGTGGGCATGTTGTATTGACTCACTTTTCTTGAGCATCCCCCTGTGCAACTACGTGAGTGTTACTCATTTCCCTTGCAGGGGGTAGCACGAGGTGCCTGCCAGTGGGGTTTGTTAAGAGCTTTGAGAGTGCTGCCTTTGAAAGATGAACAGTTTTGCTGCAGTGAGCGCTGGATGACTGGACATGTTTGACATCACTTTGTGGAGCAAAGGAATGAGTAGGACTGTGCAATGTTATCACAAAGGGGAGACGGTTTCTGGGACAGTTTTTGAAGTTGAATTCTATATATCATTTTAATGCAAAAATGTATTTTAATTTAGACATAATACAAGGAGCCACAACTTCAAAAACCAGAGTAGAGGCTCACTGAGGCAGCATACTGGAACATTCCTAGGGCTTCCCTAGAGCCACCACTGAGCTTTGCATCTTGACAGCCTCTGACAAAGACAGTCACATACTAATGCTTAAGAACTCCATTTTGTCTTCAAGTCGGGTTAGGTGGAGCAGTTTCAGGTACAAACACTGTTTGGTGAGAGCTCTCAGGGTGGCAGTTCTAAATACCTCACCCACATCCTATTTTTCCAGTACCCCAAAGCAAGCATAACGATTAAGACATATGGGTGACGACACAACTTCCTATCCCCGCAGGTGGAACATGGACCTTGAAAAGAGAGAAGAGTTGCCTGGGAAAGCTGAAGGGAAAGAAAAACAGTGAGAGTGTTCTGCTAGTATCTGACAAAGATTAATACATTTTTGGTATTTAAATATGTTTTGATGATTGAGCCTGTAGGTGGCTATGGCATTCCGAATGCAATGGCACAATTTGCCACTTAGAATAATAAGAAATAAACGTGGAGGCTGAAACTTAGATCCAGCTTAGCAGTTTTCAGGTAAGTTTTTTGGATTCAGAGCGCTCTTGGGAAGAGAGAGAGGCGTAAAGTCCCTGCAGATTCAGAGCAAAGGTTTTCCTCTCCAGTCACCCTGAATTAGGTAGAAGAGGAACACAGTTCACTCAGTCTTCCACATGCCATATCAACAATTGGAAAAAGGCTGTTATGCAGGTCATACAGGACAACCACAGGTTTCCTTTTGGCCTCTGGCACACTCATAACAGGGCAACGTAAGATGGATTATGCGATAACTAAACATGAGAACATTCCTGCTGTTCTTTCCCCTTCAAACGGAATTTAGCCCTGGTGAGAAGTTCAGAATTGACGTTGCAAAGGTCTGAAATTTCCTGTTTACCTCAGAAAACAAGCACAGCACAGGCCGTGGTAGCTCAGGCTTCCACGGGGTGCCTCAACAAATCATCGTCAAAGGGATGCGCTACAGGAGCACGAGGGTAGTATCCTTGCAGCCACCACCACTAAGCCCTTTCAAAGTGTCTTCAGCTCAAGGATCAGAGGTCTTTCTAGGCATTCCTTAATGATGTGCCTAGCTCCTGCAGGAGGTTCGCTGGGCTCAGTGAGGAGATGGGGCAGCTAAGGACTACTGCTTTTTTTTTCCCTAAAAGTGAGGCAGGCACACACCGCCTTCTACTGCAATCTGTGCTTTCTCTCAGCATCAGCTTAGTGGGACACAGTCCCATACTGGCACGCAGGCTCTGTACAGATAAGTGGGACCATTCACACCTCTCTTGCTGTTGCTTCAGTCTTTTTGCGGCTCATGCTGGATCATACATTGTGTATTTTATGCAAGCCACAGAGTTTTCAGAACTGCAGGCCTGCACACATGACCTCTGTCTAAACCCATGTTCAGGAAGTATTCAGCATGGAATCATTAGGAGCTGTTAACATCAGGCTGTGGAGTCTGCTACCCACAGAAGAATACTCCCATGTGAAAGTGTTACAAATGTAAAAAGATTGAGGATAGGCAGGACAACATAGGTATTGCGAGGGGAGGCTGCTGTGTGAGAAGCCATATTGCTTATTGATTCTCCTGTTTCAAGTGGAAATTAATGACATTCTCATGCAACAGATGCAAGAATAAGATCTCTTCAAAAGCAGGAAGAGCCTTCACTTGAATGCAGATAGTTAACATTTGAGTCAGGACAACCCTTAAGAGCTGAACCGCCTAGGATTCACTGCATGGGACTTGAAATCAGATTGCATACAAACTCAGTGGAAATACTGTTTTAGTGGGAGTTGGAGGAGATCCCAGTTGAATAACAATCAGATTCCATTTCAACCCTTACTTTTGGCCAGCTGCTTCTTTTGTATGTGCTGGGAAAGATTAAAAAGTTTGGAAACAGTATTCATGTGGTGCCTTCTCACAGTTCTGGGGCATTCTCTGCCTTTCTCACTGTACCTGAAGTGCTAACAGTTTAATAAGACCAGGGTTTGGGGTTTAAGAGAGTGATGTTAAAGGGTTGCATATAGCCAGCCAGGATACATTCTGTTTCAATCAAACCCATTCTGCCTGGAGAAAACTTAAAGGACAAAGGATGATTAGATGTATAATTGATGCCTACGCAAGCAAGTAGGTGGTCAAAGATATTTCAAGCTTTATTTACCCTTTTCTGGCTAGCATATTGATAGCAGTTGTTATGTTTCCTCTGAAAAGAGTGAGTATTGCATAGCGGCCTCCAAACTCCTTCCTTATATTCTGAGAGACCTCGGACTCTCTACAGAGGTCTTCCTGTACATCACTGGAAACCTTGAGGTCTTCTGGAATCCTTCCAGTCTTTTTGCTTATAGGGGATCTGCTAGTACATTTACAGTTTGCCTTATGTTCTATTTATATAAACTTCTAAAATGGTCAACCTTTGTTAGAATCTCAGATCCTGTCTCAGAGCTGTTGATAAGTGTATAACACAGGAACATTACCATGGCACGTACGAAGTTCTCCAACAGAGCTGGACAAACTGATTGTATCACAAAGTTCACTGGATATATTATTCATTGATTTTCACTTTATTCACACAGCTACAGAGTGAAGAAAAACGAATTCTAAAATGACTCAATGTCATTTGCCTAGCTGCTGTATAAGAACAGAATCCTGCTTCTGCTGGTATCAAGGGCTGACATTCCCATTGAACTTATTGATTAGATAGGAGCTACAAGTCTCCAAACCAGTTCCATCTGTGCATAGGCTACGGAAATGCCATTGATGCCAATACAATTACAGTAGGGTTGTATTTTTCCTTAAGCATCCTTTTAGATGATTCTTCTCCACAAAATCCAGTTTCCCACTGGTTCTTAAATTTCATGGTAACACAAATTCAGCCTGGGTTTGACTATTGTTTGTTTGGGGCTTTTTAAACAGCCTTATTATCTGGAAAGCACATAACCCAGCTAGGCATTTTCAGCCATGTCAGCAGTGAAAGATGTCTACTCCAGACAACAGCTTAACAATGGTACCTGAAACATGCAACTGAATCATAGCATACAGTTACACCCTGTGGCTGAAGCAGCAAAACCCCTGTATTTTTTCCTCTATTGATGCCTTTTATACAATTCAGTATTGTTTTGCAAAGAGGCTTGAGATGTCCTATGACAGTAATCACTATGAAATCTCAATAAATGCTAGAAAAACATGGTCCATTCCAAGTGCAGCCTAACCATGAGACTCCAATCTGTAATGCAACCTGTTCTTCAAGATGGGAAATTCTGTCTCCATCCAACTAAGATTCTGTCACTGTTTGGAAGTGAATGTGGGAATAGAATCCAGCCCTGAAAAGAAAGAGTCTCTTCCACTTAAGTTATTTAAAGAGCATTACTTTGGCAAGAAAAGAAAAATTATTGCTATTCTAAGACCTTGCAGGTTCCAAATTAACATCCTCTCTGGAACACAAAACATACTATTCCAGTGAGGCTTGTCTGTGCTGGGTCAAAACTCTGACACTATGATCTTCATTCTCTCAGTACCATATAGTGCAGAGACAAGTAGATCACAAGAATAAAATTGTTAAGGCAGTGGTTATTCCTAGAGATACAGGAATTACAGTGCCTAGTAACTGAGGACATAGAAACAGGGTCTGATATGTCTTATGTATTCCAGTTATTCTGTTAATTTACTTTGGAAAAAGGAGATGGTGGTCTTCAACATGCCTAAAGGGGTGGAAGAATTCAATTGTTCTGCACAAAGGTGCAACACCAAAGCAAATGCCCTTGAATTCACAGTGGCATCAATTACCCTGAGCTTGGCAGTTTGGAAGATGCATTTTCAATTATGAAGTAAAACACAAACAGAATAAATAAAACACAGCCAAGTATGGCATTGCCCTTTATTGAGAGCCATGTAGTGAAGTAGCAAAGCAGTTGATACCATAGTTAAAAAGAGGATCATTTTGCAAGGGGAAGGGAAAAGGCTTTAGAATCTGCCCTTCCTTAAGGAGACAAACGTAAATCTTATGTACTTGCCTCCCCAGCCTCCAAGCTCTGCCGTGCTTCCTTAAAGGAAGGAGCCTGGTACCAGCAGAGGGAATTTCACGGCAGCTGAGTTGAAAAACGCTATTAATGAGAGCAACTTCTGACTTGCAAGAATTGACTTAACCTTTTTATTTTAGTATTCACCCTTATACAAAATGCCTGTACCTCAGGACTACAATGTACTGCTTCTTTCTACCACAGACAGGCACGCACCAGTACTTTTAGTGACATCTCTTTGGTCATTTTGTAAATATCACATGATGCATTCTTTCCTGCAAAATCAAATTTCCTCCTGATAGAAACTGCCTATCAGAGTACCCCACCACATAGACTGTAGTGACCACTGTTCTTTTCCTCCTGCCAAATTCTCTGTTGTTTATGACATTTCAGATCCCAGTAAGGACCAGTGCAACTGCTGCCACACAGACCAGAGAGATTAATCTGTTAGCATCAAGCTTAATTTGAAAATATGGTGGGTAGAAGGAGAAATAAACACATCAGTGAAGTGTGAGTGTATATGGCTTGAATGAGCACTGGCTAGAGTGGTGGTGAAAGCAATTAACATTCATTGATAAACAACTGTTGGGAGAGGTACAGTGAGAAGGGGAATATATACAATGAGAATCAAGTGTAGACTGAGCTATGAGATCTGCTGTTTGATGGCGAAGTCAGCTGAGAAACATGGAGCTATCAATACAGCTGTTTTCATCTAGTCCAGATATGATGTTGGCCATTGTATTAAAGTAACCATGACCAGAGAGGAGGCAGGGATAAGGAAAGTCCTGAAAAGATGCCTTTCTAGTTAAAATAGAAGGCAAGTGTATAAAAGGTAGATTTGCCTCTCAGTGTTATTTACTTGTTGGTTTTGTAAGCAAGGCAGAAGAACTTTTATCTCAAAAATAAAGAGGATGTCCTTTTCTCACCCCATTTAGGTGTTCTGTCAGTTTGCTGCGAGGATGGACATTATTCAGTATTACTTACCTTCCACTATGAATCACTTTTGATTTTCTTGTTTTTTAATCAGGTGACTGCTGACTCTATAGCAAGAGTTTCACTTTACGGATGGTCCCAGATCCCAGGTCCAAAATGACCTTGGAGGTTTCAGCTGGTAGAGTCTCAATAGTGGTCTGCAGCTGCAACTCAAATTCTGCCTTTCTCAAGGTCACACAAGGAAGAGCCCAGGATGGTATTCCTGCTTCTTCATACATTTTTCTGCTGCGTGAGCATGCTGGTCTCTGCTAACTGTGTAGGGAATCAGGTACTAATCCTTTAGAAGAGGAAGTAGCAGCCATGGGAAGACAGGAATTCTTGGAATACAGAATCAAGGCACAAGGTATGAAGAATCTTATCTCCCTGTAGGGTAGGACTGGGGTGGAGCAGCGTGTAAACCACATGGAAGTAGAAAACCTTGAGACAGAGTACCCCTCCTAGCACAGGAGGAAAAGTATTTAGTCTCCATGCACATTGGGTGAGGTCTGCTTCATCACCATGAAAGAAATCCAGTGACTAATGTATCTCTGTCACAATTCGCTTGTTCTGGAGTTACCCTGAGACCAACTATTATGTGTAGGTACTCCCTGGATGCAGGGGGCTGTGCTCCAGCTGCAAGCAAGGCTGAACCTGCTAGCCTACGAGTGTGATATTTGCTGTTACCTATTCATACTTGTGCTTAGAGAACAGAAAGGAAGACGGCTGTTCTTTCTAATCCAGAGTTCTGCCTGTGTGCTTCTCACTGTTTGTCACTTGTTCGATTAAAATCTTTTTTTTTTATTAGGTTGTTTTCCCTGTGAGAGGCTCCAGTGTCTCTTCCCAACACCTTTTCTGCAGCTCTCGGATCTATTCATGCGCTATACTGTATTTTATACAGAACAGCAGCTGCCAAAAGTAGAGTTTCCCCCATCACACAGCTCCCAAGGCTAAACTAGAGTCTAGGCAGAATCTGTTCATCACAAGAATTGAGATTTCAACAGCTTCTAGCGCTAAAGTAACCACAGATGCACATACTGCCACTGCTATCGCCTCTTCCCAAGATGGGAAGTATTGTCACATCCCAGCATCTAGGGTCTGGAACTGTCACTGATGTAGCTTCACAGCTAAAGTGTGAAAGCACAGCTAGCACTTCCCGCTTATGCTTAGCACACAGTGTCAGGTCCTACAGCCCTTTTGGCACGAGGGTATTGAGGCAAACTTGTTATATCTCAGTTGTTAGAGGATTGTCCAATTGTAAGTACCACAAGGTTCAGAAGGTCTGCATCAGCTGTCTTGTCTCAGGAGCAGAAACATCATCAGTCACTCAGCTCTTCACTCTGATACCTGGTAACTGTTTTTGCAACTTCCCTGAAATACCTCTGCAGAAATCAGGTTCTGTAGTAGAGGAAAATATGTTTATATTTCCAGAACCACACCTTTTATATATATGTATATATACACGTAAAAAAATATGTATTTTATATGGGTATATACAAATTATTTCTTTCTTTCTTTCTTTATTTATTTATTTTCCCCCAGATAAATGAAACCAAGAACCCCAGCACATAGTGGGAAGTTCAAAGCTTTGTTAAGTAGAGAACATTAATGGATTTGTAAGTCAGATGCTTCAGCACGTTAAGACTCCCCACAAAGCAGAAGCTGCAGTAAGGCACCACAGAGAGATCCAGTAGTACAGGCAGATATAAGCAGTACATTAATTTGAGATGACCTGTACATTTGGTGGCAGATGCACGCTATATAGGTTCCTACAGTCATCACCGACTGAAGTGCTGCTCTTTTGGCCAGGCATATGAGTGTAAGATGACATTTGTATCTCAGTTCTGAGATAGGGCATGGATGAACAATTGATGTATGCAAGGCATCAGATTAAGAAGTGATGTCTTCTCTATTTTTGTGGTGATTTTTTTCCCACTGCTGCCACACCAGACAAGGAGTATAAAATAATCCAGCTCCTGGCACTAAGACTAATTTAAACTGTCATCATCTTGTTAAGTTGACTTGACAGCGCAGTGCATGTCCTACCGGTTTTAAATCCCAGGAATTATTGAGCAGTTAAGATGGAGAAAGGAAACAACTTCTGTAGCTTTTCCAAATCTTAGGATACCTCATTAATTCCACCTGCTCTTCTGCTGCCTTAGCAAAGTCAGGAGCTTATAAAAGCCTCAAGAAACTGTGAAATCTCCTCTTAACCCCAAACCAAGCATCTGTGTTGGTAAAGTGCCGTGCATACAAGTTGCATCCTCTTCCCACTTGCATCAGTGCCAAATGATACTTGTCTTCCAGGGCAATTGCATATGTAAATTCAGCTGCTCTTGGTGTCAACCATCCGTTGTGTCCACAAGCAGTCTTGAACACTGCCTACTTCCCATGTGCCAGGGCTGTTGTGGAAGCGCATGTGGGTGTGTGGAAGGGAAATGGGGAAATTAAATTTCCCCTGAGACAATGGTGACTATTCCTATCTGTCATGTGAGGCATTCGAGTCAGCTCTGCAAATGGTCCTGGCCTTTTCCTCTGCTCTTTCCCTTCCCACAGCAGGAGCAGCTCAGTTCTGAAGCATCTGAGAACAGGAAAATTTAGTCTTGTGCAGCCAATAGGCAGCCTATATTCTATTCTGCATTCCTAATTCTCTTTGTTCCCCTTCCCAGTTAGGACTTCCACTTCCAATTGTAGGTGCCATTGATGCAACAGCTCGAGATAACTGGGTTTCCATAGCCAAGGCCCTAAACCAAGGGCCTGAAGCAGCCTTCTGCAAGCCAAGCCAAGCCAAACAAAGCCATGATTTTTCTTACTACATTCAACTGCATTCCTTCTGTTACACTGTTTTGTGTCAAGCCTCAACAGAGTAGATTCTGAGCAGCTCAGTGCTCGACAGCAGAACTATACCCCACAGAACAATCTTGATAATCTTGGGTGAGTACGTGCAGAATAAAACCACTACTGAGATTTAGTACACCAGCCCAGTGTGGTAGTAACAAGCTTTTAAGTTTGTCTTTAATGGCTGGTGAAACTCACTGTCATATTGCTCTGGTATCCAGCCTTGAATACAGAGCTGTCTGCAAGGGCACAGAAGTGCAGTGGTACAAGCAGCAAATCTGGTCATGCATTTCCATGCAGGAGCAGGTCTACAGAAGACAGTGCTGCTAAGGTGCATGAAGAGCTCAGTGATGAGCAATTTCTGTGCATGCAGCTAATTTGCATGTTGATGGGATTCTGCATTATTGAAGAGCACTCCTTCATATAGCTTTGTGTCAGTCTCCAGTGCTGAGGGACAGTTTGATTTTAGCCTCTGGAAAATTCCAGGGCTTTCTTCCTGTACTAAGGGGTTAAACACAAGCCACATGAGTGAGAAGCCAGTAAGAAATCTAAGCCTGATTAAAACCAGATCTAATACTCAGTCATAACAAAAATCCTTTTACTGAGTCCAATTCTGGCACTTATTCATAAAGTAAAAATAATTTATTCTTACTGAGGAGGAGACCTAAATTCCGTTTATATCTCGCAGTCCCAGTAATTATGTAGTTGAGGTTGCCAGTTCCACTAACACAAGCCTTAGCTTTTTTATGGTGTTCATACATATTGGCTCAAAATAGGAGAGAAATAAAAAAGGTGTTTGTTCTGCTAGCAGAGCATTCAGGCAGAGTGCTAGCTCTGGATCCCTTTAGGAGGACCACATACTCATTGGTATTAGGATGACAAACTATAATTATTATATGAAGAACTGGAGGGGATTTGGAGAATGCTTCTGAGTGTAATTAAAGTGAACTTTTGCCAGCTATTTTCATTTTATGTAGTTATGTTATTTGAGCAAAGAAAAAAGGGCTTTTGTATAGTACGAAACAGAAGAGGTATGAAAAGATGTCTCAAAGCTACAGGAGGTTGCTCTCAGTATGCATTTGCAGACATGTAATTATTCCATTACATATAAAACCTTTGAAAGAAATTATGATATTGGAGATAGTCAGAAATGAGGGATGCTGTCTTGGAAAAGGTCATATATTGTCTTGGAAAAGTAGTTTTATATTAATACACCATCTTTCCATTAAGAAATTAATAGATCCAACTTCTGTTTATGGTAATTATTTAATTTAAATGATTTCAGGAACTTACACAAACTCCCCCTCACACATGCTTCAGATTTATATAGCAGCTTCCTATTTGTGATATCTGAAGTACAGTTTTGCCTGCAACTTATTAAACCTCTGCTCACTCACAGTGAGTGTTGCGTGTGTCAGTAGAGGATCCCCTCCACATGATCGGCTGTGCACATACACTTACAATATCAGGTTGCTCTTTTGTACAGTAGCTGGTTTTCCTAAGTAACACTGTTTACCCTGTTAACAAATCAGAGCAAATGATGTTGTGACTTGTCTATCACAATAAGTCATCAGCTGTTTCCACCATTGACAGAGGATCTAAACAACATTGATGGTGCACACTGGGCTATTGCATACCCCAACCTACGGTATTTCCTCCTATCATGGCCACTTTGCCTTCTTCCTCTTAGTGCTTACAAAGCACCAATCCAGTTAGCAGACAGCCATGTGTGGCTGATGTTCCTCTGGAAGAGAGAAATCCAATTTAAATGGAGTGAATGGACTCCCCATTGACATGGGATTCAAAGGCATTTCAGGAAAGGGAGCCCCCCCCAACCCCTCTAGCAGCTGATGACAAACTCTCTTCCACCCAGGAAGTTTCTCCTGGGAACTACTTAGCAAGTACAGTCATTTTCCTCGTCCTGTTCCTGTTGTGCCTCAGGAAAGAAATTGATAGCTATAGGAGAAGCTTTGGAGTGAATCTCTTCTGCTGGGCAAATAGGAGAGTATGAGAAGCATCCCCATAAACCCAAAGAGTATTTCCTCAACTAGTAATTCTATGAGAGACACCAACATAGCTGCATCAGAGATACAAGTATTCCTCTACAGAGAGCTTTCAGCAGTGCTCACTCCTCTCAGGCCATTCATGTGTCCCAAATCTGAATCTTTTGCTCCATCCAAGCTGAGTATTATTCCCAAATCTCTTCAAGTTGCTGCCTTCTATTAAGGCACTGCATGTATATGCAATACATTTTTTATATTTACTGCTTTAAGGATCAGATTTTCTTTGTGCAGTAGATACTTGATCTTTAGTTTCCTCCTGTGGACAATTTCTGTCACCGAGACTGACTCTGGTTATAATAAAGTTAGTCCACAGATAACTGAGAATGAATGTATCATCTTTAGTTCACCTTAAGTAAGTTACATCATCCCACTGCAGCTGAAGCACCAAAAGCCACAAACCTGCACAAAGAGTGATGCACCTCCTAGCATGAGAAGTGCTGGAAGTCAGTCAAAAAGCTGGCCGCAGCCTTTGCTTCTGGCTGTCACAAGATTATCTGGCAGACTGGACCCAGAAGTCAGAATGGAGTTTCCCCCTCTAGGTGATTTCTGGAGCATATTCCGTTCCTTTTTCTGTTCTTACCCATTTCTAGCACATAGAGGAAATCTGGCTGTTAGCCCAACGGCTCCTTGCAGGTGTAACAAATGCATTAGATTCCCTTCAAGTGTTTCTGGGTAACAAAATGGACTTGTCAGCAGCAATTTTCACTGAATATAGCGAACACACAGGTGACGTCTTTCTGATCTTTCTCACTCTTGCGAGCGATGTCTGGAACCTAGATCCTCAGGTAAGGAAATTTCTGTCAAGTAGCCTGTTAGCAACAAAAGAAAAGAGCGTATCTAGGTCTATGGCAGAGGAACAGACCCCACTGAGCCAGAACATGAGGCCACAGCTCATTTTTGCTATCCCCCAGACACGTTGCTGACTCTGTCCATAAGTCCGTGGATGCCAGCTCACATTATTCCTTCACACTCAGACCCACTTTAGTACGCATCCACAGACATTTGTACACGGTTGATTTTCTTTGCACTGAAGTTGGCACAGAACACCCCAAATCTTTTTCAAAATCTATGCACTCATCTACCAGTCATGACCACATTTTTCCCCAAGAGAAGGGGACATCTTCAAGTGAAGAGTGAGGATGTACAGGAGAAATACTTGCCGTAAATGTGGACTACAGTAAGTTGGGAAGCCAACTGTTCAGGAAGATACGGCATTATCATCTCCATCCCTACAAGCAGATGGTGATAAATGAATGGCATATTTGACATATCTGTTATAGTCACCCAACTAGTTAACCAAAAAAAGATCAGATCACAGCAGCATTGGCTCAGATCTTCTTCCTCCAACACAGGAAATTCCATTTCCCCAGCATGGTGCCTTGTGCTTATCCTTCCAGGCTGTGCTGTTCTGAAGAACCCACAATAGCTCAAAGACACACATTTGCGTCAGCATGTCACATTGAATTTTCACTTTCCAAACAGTAGTGTATGCATATGGTATTTTATACTACTGAGGTGCATTTGTTTTAAGATATTTTATAGGGTCTCTAAAACCAATATATTCTGGTGAAATACCCTGTCAGTGGGAATCCTGTCTTCATCCAATCTCCTAGCACTAGAAAAACAGATTATAGTAAAGATTATAGTAATGCTGTACAAATGATGCATGTCTTAAAATGAATTTGCACCAAGAAACAATATGATTAAGCAGGTGCTAAGTAGGTTTCAGAGGATGAGCTCTGATCTTTTGATCATCACATTTGTAGAGAAACGTCATGGAAGAAGATACTCACTCCAGTGCTCATAAGGTGTTCAAGGCAGGCCAAGTTTCAGACTATAATACATACTTGATTTTTCATTTTTTGGCAGGCCCTGTAGGCAACAGACCAGAGAGTCAAGGATAAGTATGTGGAATAGATATGAAGTGGTTCTGTATAGACTACAGTGGCATAGTCACTGCCATTTGAGAGGATGTGTTTGATGAAGGAGTTGAGGCAGTGATGACTTCAAGAGCAAAGTAAATCTGTAGCCATAAAACTGACAGATGTGGAGTATAGGAAGAGGTAGGGGCAAAGAAGTTATGGAAGGGAAATAAAACCAAAGTAGCCTAGAGGTGTTGATAAGAGCTTGCAGGGTCAACACAGACAAATTTCAAATCATCCTCCTATCATCTTTTGCTCAATTTTTTCCTCCTACTTTTGTCCTCAGCAATCTATCATACAAATCTGACTCCAAACTGTTTCAGTCTTATTCTCCTCTTTGGGGATTAATACTGGGACGTTTTTTGACTGAATACAGAAGTCTTTGACTATTTAGGAAAGATTACCGAATCAGTACGTTCCTAAAATGCATCCCAGGGACACTCAGGTAGCGATTGTTATAGCTGCTGGGAATGTAAAATAAAATGACATTTTCAGTTCTGTTGCACTCCTACACTTCAGTATCTTGACTACTAAGCCTCTTGTCCTTTAACACAGGATTTCTCAGACAGTCAGATTTGCGAATCTGGTTTGTGTAGCTCTTTTTCAGAGATAGCCAACATCAGATGTTCAAGAGGAAAGAGCACAAAGGGTCACAGTAGATAGCCATGGGACACCCATAAGAGCCGCTCTATAATGCTGAAAAATTAGAGTCCTGTAACATTAGCTTTGGGAAGGATCTGCATTAAGTATTTTCATAGGATAATATTTAAAGTGTCCGGTTACTCTCCGAATCTTGTAAAATTCTTGCCATCCACTGTATACCGTAACAATGAGAAGGCCTTCAAGCTTACAAGGAGTTAAAGAACTTAAATTCCAGAAATTGAATTTATGGATGGTTTCCCCACAACATAAACTCTGCTCATACTCAACTACTTCCAAAACAGCAGTCTAATTACTTACAATCAAGAGGAGTAATGAAGACAGTTAGAAAGTTTTAGTGAGGGTATTTTGGAGTGAAGAACCAGGGGGAGTACTAAGCTAGTACTGGCTGTTGGAGAACCTAGTGATCTTCATTGTTCTTTCAGTAGGGGCCATGCCAGATATCCTACATAACTGACCAGGGCAGCAGTCACACTGGGATGCAGGGGTGATGCAGCATATTAGAGAGAAGCATGCTCTATATGCTCATAGTGAGAGCAATTTTCATTCTGTCTTCTTTTAGTATTTCTTGTAGTCTAAAATCATTCATGCAGAAAAATACAGAGCTGCTCTTTATCTCTGGGAGCAGGCCACACTGGATATTTGTTTAATTAAAGGTGACTGATGGAGAGCAGGGAGCACCACTGTTTTCCATATTCTGTCTGGGTTTGGGGTTCGCTTCTGTAGGGGGCAGGAAAAGAAGAAAAAGGGGTTAGACTTGTGTGGCATAGTTCAGCTCTCAGCAGACAGGCATCTCTATTTCAAGGCGGCTATCTCCAGTGCTAAACTAGTGGGCACTGATGAGCAACAGCACTGAATGAACATAGAGCCCAAAGGGAAATGCGACTTGTCCAAAGGGAAGACAGAGCATTAAAGGCAATTGTGGGACAGTGTGTGTTCCTTGGCCCTGTGATGTGCAATCTGGGTAGCTACAGAGACTTCAAATTTTTTGGAGCTTAACTCTTGTACCCTCTACAACAGCAGTTTTTAAGAGGAAGAGCTTTGGCTGTTTGGGATCCATAGCTGTAAAGACCAAAGCAGCATGAGTCAGAAGACCCCTTTACAGCATAGTCCAACTTCCTAAGAAGCCAGAAAGGTAGAGCTACCTCCTGAGCTGACTAGACAGCTTGTGCTAGCCAGAAGGCTTGGCACAGTCCTCTCTAAAGTTCATCACAGAGCCGGAATTGCTGTGGCTGGACAGTTCATTCACAGATACTCCCTCTGAGGCTGCAAGTGGCTGGCTGGAGGATGCCTCTTGTCAGGAGCAATGTTAAAGACAACTGAATAATATTCAGTCAGTTGTTTTCTCTCAGAGGAGAGGGGGCTAATGTTTCAGTTGACAGCGTGGGTTACTACTGGGCCAAGCATAGCTTTCTCTGTATTTGAGATAGGTCTGGACTGTCAAATCCTTGCCTCCAGAACACGCGTCTCAGCTAGACGGAGCAAGGCACTGACAGGCTCAGGCTGTTCCCAGTCCTCCTTTTGCATCCAAGCTTGTCCTTGTCTTCTGCTGCTCCTCCATACACAACTCTGGCAACACTTACCTCAACAGGCCTTTCAGCATGCCTCGTCCTCTCTTTTAGCCTTCTCTTTTGCACCACACAACTCCTCTTCACTCACCCTTTCTTCTTGGTGGCTTTTCCCTTCCAAGCTTTCAGCAGGGTGCAGTGCTAAACATAGTTTGTATGTTTTTAAAGCAATAAATTGGAAACACACAATTCAACAGTATCCTGACAGACAGGGGAAATCAGCTTTCTTCACAATCACCTCCCTGGTCTGCCCACAACAGTGTTTGTTTAGTTGCAGTGCCTGCAATGGCTTGCGAGTCTGAGGAAGGCAAGGTAGAGGACATAAAGGAAGAGACAGAAAGCCAAAAGAGAGAGCCCAGAACCTACCATTTTCATTGGCAGACCATTGCCATCTACCTGAAGTATTGAAAAAGAAAAAACAATTACAGATAAGCACCCCTGAGTAATGAGTCTGCATCAACTGTCACTGGATTCAAGACATGTTGCTTTCCTCCCTGTTTTTCAAAGGCAAAACAAGCCTTATGCTTTCTGGTGTCTAACTCCTCAGAGGCTGCACATTCAAAGTTTATGTAGCCTTACTGACTTACAAAGTAAGATATGTGTAAAAACAGAATAAAAAGAAAGCAAAGAAAGGCAAAAAATAAACCCACCATCAAAAGTCTTACACTGACTTCAGACAGATAATAAATATCTCAAGACTCTAAAGCTGCAAAGGTTGACAGCACCACAGGGGAATGAAATCGAGGTAGTCATCAAAATCCTGCCAGGCCCTTTTGAATCACAGCAACAAAAATAACATCTTACCTGAAGACTTCACAGAGTTAATAAGACACCTGCTTTCCAGGTGATAGTAAGCCCCTAGGACACTTGCCTTTTGCACCCAGATGAGACGTCCTTTGCCCAGGTATAATTACAGCCTCTTCGGGATGGGACCAGGACCACCTCTTCCATAGCAAGTTAAACCTTTCCCAGCCTCTGTCTGGGTTATGCATCCCACGCTGCAAAGGCAAGGGCATGGATTTGCAAGAGATCAGATATGTGCAGGATCAAGAGATGGAAAGAAAGAGGAAAATTAATAAGCGTAGTCTCCAAGGTGGAACCCAGTCCTTGTTTTTGTATGCTTGGGCAGCATAAAAGAGAAAGAGAAGCAAGCTGTAAAAGAATGTAAATAGACCCAGAGCTCCAACTGCTCTTGGGCTTTTGGGGAATTCAGATTTAATAGGAGTAATAAGATATCCTTCCCTGCCACCAGTCAGGGGAAGAGCTCTCTGCACAGTTTTGGAATGCTCATTTAAAGCTCATGTACTTACTTCTATGAGGCAGTGTCTGCTCCTCACTACCTCCCTGGTGGTTTCTCCATGGGAGTCACAGCCCATGGATGGGGACTCGAGGATCCCAAATGGCCTGGAGGCAGATCTCTGCTGTGGGCCTGATCAGCATCTGGTAGTGGTACATAACAGCTACTCCAGATCTTGGGATCTCAGAGGTTCAATAGGACTCTGGCTTGTGCAGCAATGCCCAAGTTTAGTGTTAAATGCCCATGAGAAATGATGAGAACCGGAGTCAAGAACTGACTGTGCAGCTGCAGCACTCAGACCACACTGGTTCTCTGAAGAGTATCTGTGAGAGTGAGCCTAGAGTTTTGCAACTTCACACCACTCTCCCTTTCCCTGTGCCCATTTCAGTTTTTTTCTGCGTTTCTATTGTGATAATCAACTGGCAAGGCATTTTATCTACGTACAGGCTTCTATTTCTCAGGGTTTTTTTTCTGTCCTTGTTCCTTCCTCTTTTTCCCTATGTTTTCCCTCCTTCTTGTTCACTTTCTTCATGTGTAATTAGGAATTGGAGTGGTGCATCTGCTGTTCGAATAAAAGCAGAGAACTCCTAATTTAGGGAATTACAGTTGAGATTAGAAATGGCTGAAATCTGGGGTGTACATTGGAAGATCCCATTTGGAAGTTGGTGAAGGGGCTGGAGAACAAGTTTTATGAGGGGTGGCTGGGGGAACTGGGGTGGTTTAGCTGAGGGGAGACATTATTGCTCTCTACAACTGCCTGAAAGGAGGTTGTAGCAAGGTGGGTGTTGGTCCCTTTTCCCTGGTAACAAGTGATAGGATGAGAGGGAGCAGCTTGAAGTTGTGCCGGGGAGGTTTAGATTGGATATTAGGAAATAATTCTTCCCTGAAAAGGTTGTCAAGCATCGGCACAGACTCTGCAGGGAAGTGGTGGGATCACCATCACTGGAGGCATTTAAAAGACATGTAGATGTGGTGCTTAGGGACATGGTTTAGTGGTGGACTTGGCAGTGCTGGGTTAATGGTTGGACTCAATGATTTTAAAGGTCTTTCCAACCTAAATGTTGCTATGACTCTATGATTTAAAAATATGTTGTTGCTTTATCTGGAAGTAGCCTCTTTACCTGCAGTGGTTTCTGTAGAGATGAAATTCAGTCGGAAATGCCAATCCAGAATACTCCTGAAACCAAGCATGCTGCTCAGGGTGTATGCCAGCTGTAGCTGAATCAGCTGAGAGCCTTGTGCATTTCCACACTGCAGCTGGCGATGTCTGTGACTGCAGAGCTGACTGCCTTGGCACAAGTGCTCCACACCTCTTGGGCTAGCCAGCTCCCAGCATTGCTGCTTTTGGACTTGGGCAGAACAAAAACCTGGGTGGAAAATCTGATGGCCCCTCTCTGAGGGCATGGCTGCACTGGAGACGTGAAATATGGAGGCAGCCTGCCAAGAAAACCTGGAAGAATCTCTGTCAAACCCAAGATGTTTTCCCCAGGCAGTTTATATTTGATGAGTTGGTGGGTTTATGCAAAACTAAAATTTTATGTGAAAATTCCTGATGGATGGAAGCAGAGTGACATGGTGTAGGAGCTGGAATATTTGTGTGAGCCTACTTTAACATAGACTCAAATGTGATTCCCACCACTTGCTTCAGTAAAAAGACAACAGAAGTGATTTATGGACACACCAGTCAGATAAATGCTTGCCACTGGAGAAGTTTAAATTAGAAACCACCTAGTGAGAACCAGCAACAACCAGGCTGGCAGGAGAGAAGGGATGTGAGCTGGGTAGTTACACAATGGAAGACAGGAGATGGATTTGGTATGTCGCACAAACTTGTCCTCTCTTTTCCAGCAGGTTGCACATCAGGTAGGAACTGTGGCCATGTCTGTCAGATTTTGATTCAGACAAAGGTGGTAAGCTTCACATTTCAGAGTGATACGGGGTGTGCAGGGCCTTTGGAAGAATCTGAGACCCCATGGCAAGTCAGGAGACTTGGTTTTACTGTTTATGTCTGGGCTAAGAAGATGCAAAAATATTTTTAGAAGAAGGTGACCCCATTTGAGCCCTTAGTCTCTGTATTAGCACCGAGGACAGAGCTCTAAGTGCTTCTTTCACTGACTTGGAGACAGGGTGATTTTATGCCATCCGAGGACTGAGCCTGCTTTATCTCCCCTGCTTTTCTTCTCCTCCTTTCATTTTCTTTTCCATTTCCTAGTACTTTCCCCCCTTGACACTGTGTCTCTTTCTAGTGACTCCTTTTTACTGATGAAGGTCAGTGTGTTCTGAATTGGTTGTTGATTTGTGCTGCCTACAACACCTCAGGGGCCTCCCTGAATCTCATTTTCAGAGGTGCAGAGCAGCTCTTACTGGGTTCCAATGCTGTGATAAGTGCCCAAGTGCCCAACAGCCCTGAAAACCAGGCTCCTTAAAAATGTTCTCAGGCAAGAGACACAGAACAAGTCACTAAATATTAGTGAGCAGTTTTGGAAGTTTATGATCACAGAATGGTTTGGGTTGGAAGGGATCTGAAAGCTCATCCAGTTCCAACCCCTCTGCCATGGGCAGGGACACCTTCCACTAAACCAGGTTGCTCCAAGCCCCATCCAGCCTGGCCTTGAACCCTGCCGGGGAAGGGGCATCCACAGCTTCTCTGGGCAACCTGTGCCAGTGTCTCACCACCCTCACAGTTAGGAACCTTTTCCTAACATCTGATGTAAATCTCCCCTCTGTCAGTTTAAAGTCATTCCACCACGTTCCGTCACTACCTGCCCTTGTAAAAAGTCCCTCAGATTTCTTGTAGCCTCCTTTAGGCACTGGAAGACACAGTAAGTTCTCCCCGAGCCTTCTCTTCTCCAGGCTGAGATAAGCCCAACTCTCAGCCTGTTTTCACAGGAGCGGTGCTCCAGCCCTTGGATCATCTTTGTGGCCTCTTCCAGACTCACTCCAGCAAGTCCACATCCCTCCTGTGTTGGGGGCCCCAGAGCTGAACACGGTACTGCAGGTGGGGTCTCATGAGAGCAGAGTAGAGGGGCAGGATCACCTCCCTTGACCTGCTGCTTACGCTCCTTTTGATGCAGCCCAGCACATGGTTGGTTTCTGGGCTGCAGGTGCACACTGCTGGGTCATGTTGAGTTTCTTGTCACCCAACATCCCAAGTCCTTCTCCTCAGAGCTGCTCTACAGTCTCTGCCCAGCCTGTGTTTGTGCTTCGGATTGCCCTGGCCCCTGTGCAGGACCTTGCACTTGGCCTTGTTAAGCCTTGTTGAAGTTTGGTCTAGGATTTTTCCTTTGGATAAATACTGCTGCCTTTTTTATGTAATAAACACATTTTAGCCTTTCGTTTTTCATTTTGCTCAGGTTTGTTACTTCTTAGGGTTTTGCTTTCCTTTTCTCTTCCACTTGCCATTTTCTCAGCCCCCCCCCCCCCACTTGTGCTTGTTCTTTCAGCTCTCTTCTACTATTTCTGGCAATGCCCAGTGCTGATTTGCTGAGGCCATTTCTGTGCTCTAGAGAGGTTTCAGGAGTTAATTTAGCCACTGTCAGCAAAAAATCTCAACTTTTTTTGCATTACAATGTCTAGGAAACACATCTAAAGAGATATTCTGTCCCAAAAGAAATAGAAGTTAGAGATAGGCAAAACTGTTTTTCATTAGATGCATGGGATCATGAGGCAGATACTGATAGAAGGAAGGCTTTTTATTTGGGCACATTTTGGCCTGTTCTCTACAGCTTGACAGCAGCAGCAGCACAGGTAAGGTAGGGGAATAGAATTGCCAGTCCCCTTCTCTCCTGCTCCCCACCACCTCAGAGTGCAAAATGTTCATGTAATAATCAGGTCTTTCAGCATCATGCGGAGTCCCTGTTCCTTTGCAACAGCCCTGGGAAAGACATTCCCCCTTGAGTTTCCTGCTGAGTAAGCCAAACACTGACCTGCTGTGGTTTGTTTTTTTCTTACAGGAATGAAACTGTTTTACACCAGTTCTGCTGCCCAGCAGCTGATGCAGAGCAGAAGCCTTCATCTCCAGACTCCTCACCAAGGTGGGAAATTGCTGTCAGCACGACCTTTTCTTTTCCATCCCCTACTTTCTTATCATCCATCACAATCATCCTGCCCCAGACAACACTCACATATTATCACGCCGATCCTCCTCCATCCTCCCTTATGTTCCATGTCCCCAGCACTGCCATCCCTCTCTTTTCCCTCCTAGAGACTACTGTTCATACTGTTGTGTAATTGCTCACAAACCACCTCTGGCCTCTACTCACGTACCTCCAAACCCATACTTTCAGCCTCTCTTCAAACATCTACTTCAATCACCCCACATTCACACTTGTATCTTCTCTTACGTTTCTGCATCACTTTAACACCAGTATATACATGCTTCACTCTTCTCCTTCCAAGTAGTTATCCCACATAAGGTACCTGGACACACACTGGTATAGACCCATAACCTTTAAGCTACAGCAGAAGTCACCAAACAAACTCAGGGTTCTGTCTCACACACTGGGGCATGCAGTTTTACATGTGTTGAAATGGTCTGAGCTTACCTGTGAGGGACAGTTACAGACAGATACTGTTAACTATCACCAGCTTGTATTCAGTGAAGCCCCACCAGCGGTTGTTGTAGCTCTCCCTCATTCGTGAATGACATCAGTGCTGAGGCCAAGGGGTCCAAGGAGCTCCAAAAATACTTGAGATGCACATACTCCATATAGTTTCCATGCTTGGCCTTGCACCTCTCTTCTTGTCATCTCCTTCTCCTCTCACTACTTCTTACACCTCCATCTCACAGACCTACTCCTTCTTCTCAGGCCTCATCACCCTTCTGTCAACAGCAAACAGGTTTCACTTCACAGATTTCCCTCCTCACACTGCTAGACTTTTGCATCTGACCTTTGGCATCTCTATGAGAAGCCTTGTTACTAGGGAGGGCTCTGGATGGATGGATCAGGCACTGAATTGCAGCAGAGAGGCTACAGCATTTTAGAAATTATATTTCTCTTGTTTGTTCTGCTCTCTGGAGCAGGCTGTGGTTTCTGTTTCCTTCCAAGGGAAGTGTGAGTGCTGGACAAGTGCGAAGAGAACGTTGTATATATGGGTGTGCTGAAATACAGGGTTCAGGCACACTTGGAGACAAGGCAAAGAAGCAGGACCACTCCTGACCATTTGTGTATGAAGATGTATGAAGCCCTATGCCATCTGTGCTGAGGGCTTTCAAGCACTGCTAAAGTTTGCATGACAGCCTTGTGGGACATCTGCAGCTGCACCTTTGTGGTAGGTGTGGAGATGCTGGCAAGGAAGAGGAGGAGACAGCAGAGATTTCTGTGGTAGGGACAGCTACCTCTCCCTTGCATTTCTGGGGAGAGTGCTGGTTATGTGCTCCATTCTCTCTGAACCCAGGCTCAATTTTGCCATAGTGTTCTATCATCATACCCTGATCCTTGACCCTGCCCCATTCTTGTCCAGCCTCCATCTTATGTCTGATCAGTTCCCTGAGTTTCTAGCATTATCCTACAATAAGGATACACCTACAGTGTTCTAAGCTGTTACACCTACAGTGTTTTAAGCTCTAGGGTTCTTTTTCTCAGGCTTTTCTTTTTTCCCAGTGACTCCCAAAGGCCCTCCCCATAGCTTGAACCTGAGTTTTCCTGCCCTCCTTGTGCTGGGAACCACCACATTTCTCAGCTGGGGTTTGGCAGGTAAATTAAAGAGAAAGCAAATTGTTTCAGTAACTTAACAACTTTGGCAAGTTGTTTAGTTGTTCAGTAATACGACAACTCTTGCAACAACACATGCAAAGGTGAGTCTGAGCCAGGAAACTCAGGAGTGGAGATGAATGATCATGACCCCTTTCATCTGGGGCTCCAGTTAAGTGATTTCTCATACCTATCTATGCCTGTCCCTTTTATGTCTTTTGTAGCTTGTACCACTCTGCAGGCCCCCTGCTTTACTTAGGTTTTTCCCCAAGGCTTTCTCTTGTCCTTTACATTTCTAGTGCCCTGAGACCCCAACAGCAGTCCTGAATCTGTGTGTGACACAGTGTTCTATGTAGAGTCATAGAATGGTTTGGGTTGGAAAGAACCTTAAAGCTCACCCAGTTCCAGCCCCCTGCTGTGGGTAGGGACACCTTCCACTAGACCAGGTTGCTCTAAACCCCGTCCAACCTGGCCTTGAACACTGCCAGGTATGGGGCAGCCACAGCTTCTACAGGCAACCTGTGCCAGTACCTAGCCACCCTCACAGTAAAGAACCCCTTCCTATAGAGACAGAGGCGGTTGAAGCCACCGTGGCTGTTTGAAGGTGAGAAACAGGTACACAGGATTTTTGCTTTTTGAAACAGAGCAGCTTTTGTATGCAATCTCCCTATGCCACTGGCTCAGGTGAGAAGAGCATCCCTACTTCCCACACTGTGCAGAAGAAAGGCAAGCACATGCAGGACTTGTAAACTCACCGGTCAGCATTATGCTGGCCAGAAAATACATTCAAACCTGTGACAGGTTCTGCCATCACCTACGGGTTTCCTTCATATCTGAAGTTAGAAACACAGTGCAGCAAGGAGGGTAAAAAAGTGGCAGAGAGGGAAAAACACAGGGTCACTGTGGAGCTGACATCCATAGCCGATAGCTATGCTGCTCTGGAATGGCTCAATATGTTGCTGGAAGAGGCTCATCAGATCATTTACAGAGCCTGTCACCCTGCTCAAATCATGAACAGGCTCCCCTTTGACCCAAGGCAGAACAAAAGTCAATCAGGACTGAAATATGTGGGTCAGACAGCCTGAATAGGCAATCAGTTCCTGGGTGAGTGAGGCACATGCCTAAATAAGCTCATCAGGGCTCCCGATGTGAGAGCCTGGGATGCTGGGGCTCCCTGTGCAGCTCTCCTGAGCCCCGCTGAATGGACAGTCAGTCACAAGTGATGCTGTGGTGAATTTGATAAACCAGCTAGGGTTTATTCTTTCTTTTCTTCTTCCATGATGAGGCGTTTCCCTAAATGAGATAAATCCTGTCAGAACTGATGCCACTAATAACCATCAGCAGTCTAGTTTTAATTAGAGTTTGCTTCATTAATGCCCCAACTCCTCTCTGCGCAGCAGATTAAATAATGTACTTTCAGCTCATTTACACAAACCCCCAAACTGCAAGGCTGAGCTGCAATCCTTTAATTAAACAGCCTGGCTGATCCCTACCGCTGCCTCGGCTCATCAGTCTAAGCCGATTAAAGAGAATAGGGACTAATAAAGAGCATAAACAGGGAAGTGACTCTCGTCTCTTCAAGGGACTCGGAGACTCCAGTGGTGATCAGCTGCTCTACCAGAAACCTTGCCTCAGCCCACTTCACTTCCTTCTGGGACGTGCAAGAATGGTCCTGCTTTCAGAAATCCTTTTGGAGACTGAGAGAACTTGAGCAGCAAGAGGGTAACACAGTGGGGAAGGTAGAGGATAAA
This sequence comes from Pezoporus wallicus, assembly GCF_028554395.1. NCBI lineage: Eukaryota > Metazoa > Chordata > Aves > Psittaciformes > Psittacidae > Pezoporus > Pezoporus wallicus. The sequence goes on along the minus strand of NW_026642179.1, from coordinate 5,470,318 downwards.
GAGGGGCATAAAGGAGAAAGAAGAGTGACTGACTGACTGACTGCAGGAGAGACCAGCAAAAGCAGCCACACAGCTCAAATGTGGGACAAAGAAGGAGAAGGAAGCACAAGGCATAACAGTAAGGGGTTTGCTGTCAGGATCAGTCTTGGACAGAAGTTTGTCTCTGCTTGTAGTTTGTGATGGTCATTGTTGTTTTGGTGTGGTCTTCCTTAGTGTTTGTCCTGCAAGATTTCAGATGCTTTCTTTGCTGCCCGTCAAGCTAAAAATGGCTTGGCTTCACCTGGATGGGAACGGTTAGGAACATGTCAGTGTCTAACCACTCAACAGAAGCCAATTCAATGAGGCAGTTTCAATTATTCCCATTTGTATGTTCTGCTCTGCTTCACTGACTGCCACAAGCAATTCTAGCCCCCTTTGTCCTCCAGCATGTGAATTCCTTGTAGGGGGGTTACAGCTCCATGACTTTAGCAATGTGAATTTCACATCTGGCTGCTTAGCTGGGTTGCACCAGCAACCAGCAAGACTGGTGCTGTAGGCCATGAATATTAGGAAACAGATTTGATCTCAGAATCTGTCCCCATGAAGCTCAGAGCCAAAGTACAGTATGAGGTGGTGGCAGTAGCGGGCATATTCCTGTTGCTGAACTCTTAGGACTTCCCCATTTCAAAGCATAGTGTAAATCCTGGACATGGACCACTATTGTCTCCACTGGACTTGTACACCTCTGGCTTCATGACCGTAACCTATCTTGAAGGTTGGGCTTCCACTGAGGATGCCAAAGATCAGGTTGAGGGGAATGAGGAGACTCCATGGATGGCAGTGGGAGCTAGCCCTGCTCCTTTATTGAGGTTCTGATTAGAGTCTGATTCAGCCAAACCCTATAATTTCATAAAGCAACTGCTCTTTTTCTTGCTGGCTTCTGCCTGTTAACGGCAGGGTTTCATTCTAGGGATTTGAATAGCCTAGTAATTGCATTTCCCACTTCTCCCAGTCTCACACAGTGGAGACTGGCATCCCAGAATAATGACCTTAAATGTGTCCAGCAGCAGCCCAGCTCTAACGGGATTACATACCATTTTCCTTTGTGTGAGGTAATAGGGCTGAGATGAGAAAGATTTGTTTCTATTAGAGTAATGAGAGGAAATGATGGAGTCACAATTGGAAGGAACAGTATATTCATTCAGTTGCCTTTCATAGGCTTTTCGGAGCCTGCCTCTGGCTTGCCTGCAATTTTGAATAGGAAATCAGCAGAAAATCACCCCTGATCCAGGGATGGGAGAAGTTCTACATAAAACTTCAAGCACTCAGGGCAGGTCCACTCTGGCAACGGACACAGGGATAGCATTGGAGGGTTTAAAGATCATGTCACAGAGGAGACCGGATGGGATCTGCATGCATTTGTATGAAGGGCAGGATCAGATCCCAGCTGGCTCTTTGGGAAGGGAGGATGTTCCACCTGCATTTGTAGGATAGAGAAGGTCTTTCCTATCTGGAAGAAGTGCAGATCAGACCTGACCAGCGGGTCATGTTTTAAGACAAATGAGACATAGTTCTCCCAGGAAGAGAAGGTGTCAGGGATCTGAACAGAGTGTTCTGGAAGGACTTGGAGGTGTACTGAGCAGAATAAAGCATCTATGGAAACATCTATGGAAAACTTGGGCAAGCTCATCTCTTCCCACTTTCCTCACTTTCCAGTAGGGAGACTGCTGCTTAGATTAGGGTTGAAACACAATTAGTGCAACTGGCACATATTTACTTCATGATTACGGACCAATTAAACTTTTAACTCAATATAGTTTAGACTTCAAACAGCTGTGTACTCATTTCTGAAGTGCCTGCTGGATTAACAGACTGGTTACTGCCTGCCATGACGGCACCAGTTAGTGGTAAGGAGACATGTAAGCCCTTGGCTATATCTCCAAGCCAGCCCTTCTTGCAGTTCTGGTGAAATTCCCTCTTGCCCCACTTCTGATTTATCAAAGTACTCAAATGGAAATACATGTTCTTGCTGGAAGAGGTCCTTTGTGGTTGTTGCTCCAGTTTTGTATGTGGGAGGATGAAAAGTGGAAGGACAGATTTTGAACAGTTCCTTGAAATCAAACCTTCAAAATTCTTCCTTCCCAGCTCTCTGAGTATGCTACACACCAAGCAGAACTTGATAAAAACCATAATCTGAATTAATTTACTTCTGGAGGTCTGCTCTGACTCTTCATGTTTCTTTACCTGAGCTCTCTGTTTCCATTGAGCATACATTTATTCTTTCTCCTATGAGGTCATGCTGAAAGGCATTGGCACAAAAGAGCCGTGAGTATTATCTACTGCACAGTCACAGCATCATGTCCTTCTTTGTCTCCACACTGTTGTGGCCCAGGAGCGCCTCTACACCCAGTATAGCTCTCACTTTGCCCTTGGGTCACTCTAGGTCCTCTAACAGTTAGATCCTTCTGAGAAATCCACAAGACTTTGTTTGAATTGTGAATGCAGTACCCCTTAAGGCTGAGGCCCATGGAGCTGGTGAGAACTGAAGTGCTCTCCAATTCAATTCTCCTTTTAGATACCACTGAAACATCTTGATAAATAGATGGGGAATGATGACTTTCCACTAGTATCCATCATGCTTCAAGCATTACAGAAAAACAACTGAGCTACCCAGCATGTTTTCTGAACTTGTAAAAGATTGACCTTGCCTGACAGAAAAATGCAAATCCAGCTCATGAAATGGGAAATTGGCCTTTCTGGCTTAGGATTGCTGGCAGTATGTTGGATATATAACCTGGAGGCTGGCGTTTCTTTCCAGCTCAGAGGTACTCAGTGTCTCTGGCCCAGGTATGAAACATGGTAATGGTTCTAGTCTGTATCAAATCAGGTCTACAACCTACCACACAAAACAGCATAACAACTCAGTCTAATTGGCCCCCAGCTGGCAGTGCCAAGTGCAAGCTCCTACAATTAGTGGACCATGGAGGCTGAATTCTCTGATTCTTAATGGAGAAAACTCCACATCAGATTTACAGCATCTGGACATGCCAGTGCAAAGCAAGCCTCTACATCCATGGTCTGTGTCTTGTGTGCTCTGAAGACAAACAACTTCATATCCAAAGCTCTTCAGTCGAACTTTTTTCATTTGTGCTAAAGTCTTCCACAGCACTGTTTTTTAACACACAGAGGAGAAGTTTGAGTAGCGTTTCTGCTTTGTTAGCACATCCTGTTTGTGCTTCTTTTCTCATTTCTTTTTCTTATTGAGGTCACAGGCATGAAGAGAGGATTTTTTCTGCTTCTTAACAGCTCATCTACTTCTTATTCTTTCCTCCCTGTAGATTTAATAATCCTGTTCAAGATATTACAATTGGAGGTTGTGGAGATGCTGCAAACAGGCAGAGATGGGTCAGCAAAGTTCACGTAAATATTCCCCATGCTCACAGTTGTCGGAGTTTTGATTTTAGTCTGACACAGAGATGTGGGTGAGAAGTGATGTCTAGACCCAGGTTTAAACTCTTCCTAAACTTGGGAGTCTGTAGATCCCTCGCTTTTTATGGGTGTTTTGTACAATCAGAACTAGCAGCTTTAATTGCTTTGCAGGAAAGTAGGTCCAGAACCACAAAGGTATTTAGAGCATGTAGATTTAGGGGAAATACAGAAACACAATTATAAGCAAAAAAATGTCTTAGAAAACATACTTAACAACATATTTACGAACAACCTTGGGAATCTCTTGCAGGGAGGTATAGTTGGCAATTCTTCTGGTACTATGACCTGGGAGGAATGGCTCTTTCTGGAAGCATCCAGAGAAACAGGAGGTGAGTTTCAGATGCAGCATCTCAGCCCTGTTAAGGAGATCCAGTAGGACATTTTGACGCTATCTGTCTCCCACACAGACATTTCTCTGCTCCTCTCCAACAGCTGGTGCAGCCACTTTCCGGCAAGTTTGGAGAGCATGAGGGTGAGGAAGTACAGTGAGGAATAGATGGGCTCTTCATGAAAAAATATTGCCTCTGTCAACATCTTTCTTCAGGAAGGAGGAAGACTGCAGGAGAGAGGCCAAGGAAATCCCATCCGAAGTATTCTCTTTTGAATGTAAAGATACTCATCAGGCACTGATGAGAGCTTGAAGCTGTATCCAGACACTGTCTGGCCACATGTTCTTCCAGTCCTTCCTTCTCCCCTGTTGCTTATAAGAGTCCTGCCCTGGAGGAATTTGGACTTGGATTCAGGTGCTTTTCCCCCACATGTGATAGCACTTACCATTTCTTGGGCCACAGCAGTGGTAATGTCAGTAAAAAGGAATCAATCATAGCCAACCTTACAGTTGTGAGAGCCACTTGCAACAGTTATTAAGATGAGTTAGTTGCTTTAATACTAGGCAATTCACTCATGGCTTGGAGATGATCCTCATGCTCTCTCTCCTACACAGCAAAGAATTCCCTGCCCATAACATGGCAACTTTTTAGTACCAGCAGAATGCAACATAAATACCTGCGGTATCCCATGTTTTTTGTGTGATAACACCACAGAGACACATGAGAAGAGGCTATGCCAGCTTTGGAAATAGTCCTGTATCTAGCACTGGAAAACAGGCACAGACGGTTGATAAAGTGATAGCAGATGGACTGTGGTGGAGCTCACACCATTCATTCTAATCCTCTCCTGAAATCATCAGACCTGATCTGCAACGGTCAAGATGCATCCACCACCAAAATTGGGTCGTTCCAGATCTTTTGTGCACTGAGGTGTATTCTGTTGAACTCGACAGGTGGTTTCTGTGGACCCTCTGTCCACACACTTGTTGATGGCTTACAAGGCAGAAAACAGAGAAGGCAAAGAGATGGAAAAAGGAGCCAATGAGAAATAAAGGGAGTCAAACTGACCCCAACAAAGATAACACAGTGACTGCAAGGAAAATGGGTTGGAAACGTGCTACACAGAGAAGGATGACAGGAGAGAAGGAGCAGGAAAAGAAAGAATGTAAAAACCAGTATGAATATATGAACATACGAAAAGGAGATAAAACAGCGGTCCCTTGGTTGGAATATTCCTGCTCAGGCCAACATTCTTTAGCAGTGACAGCAGTGAGGCTCTGGCCTTTCATTACACATTTTCTTGTAGTGTGATGTCAATCCAAAGGTCTTTTGTCTTTTTTTTGTGCTCTGCAACACTCACTCATTCCTATGCAGGTTCATCTTCTGACCACCCCACTGGGGCAGGCTCTGGGCTGAAATACAATAAGCTCTCCTTTTGGAAAAGCATGTCTGTGCTCCAGAATTCCTTGTTCTCCATGTGGCCCTGACAGGCTTTCATACACTCCAGGAAGAAAGGGAGTCTGAGATGCTGAAGAGGAGCACACTTGTACAGCTGCTCAGGCCATTCTGTGTGGGCTCTGTGAATAGCTGTATAGCTGAGGGAGAGGGTGCATAAGGCTGTGGGGGTGGTCAGTGGGTGGGGAAAGGAGGAAGGAATGCTAACCATGCTGTTTCTATCTTGGTCTCCTATCTTGGTTCATCCTAGATCTGAACACACTGGCAAAGTGAAAATCTGGATCATATCTGATTTCCTAAAGCAGGTGAATAGTGTTTGGACTGTCTGTATTGAAGATGGTGATTTGAGGCCGTGTTACTCTTCATGTTGGGGAGGACCAGGCTTCCTTTTTGGTTTGACACAAGCAGTGGCCTTCTACTGGGCTGCAGTGATCTCAAGATACTTGGGAACAGAAACAAGATTTTCTGGGTTAAGCAAAGATGTTCCTGTGAAGTGGCTCAATCAGTGCCTTCAGAAACCAATTACCCCAGTCCCTTGGGAAGGAGCCCAGGGTTGCAGTCCACCCTAGGGTCTGTCACAACAGGTAGAAAAAGAACACCACAGAAGCCCTTGCTTAGGTCTATCGGTGCCAAGAGTTGTGTCCCTCAGCCAGCTCACAGGCAGCTGGAATAGGAGAGCAATGGGCTGAAGGGATATTGCAAGGTTTCCTTGCCTCGTAGAGGCTTTGCTGCCTCCCAGCCCTGAATTCATCTCATTTTAGCAGTGAAATTCTATCTTATCTTCTGCATGATTGCACCGGCAGGCTTTTGTCAGCGAATTTGGTGATGTTCAAACCTGCCTCAGGGGTGAGGAGCCAAGAGATCTGAGTCAAAGTGGCAGAAAGACTGCTGCTGAGAAGCCAAGTTTCTCTTTCCTGGGGTGCTGGGCGGGCAGTTACACTAATGCAGGATGCCATCTGTTTTTTCTTTCCCTTAAAGGTCATGTTTACTAAACATTGCAGAGGCAAAAGAGGTCTGGGGTTAAGGTAACAGTAATTAAACCCTGACGAACAAGGTCCCCCTATGCCTTCACTGTCCACTTGGTTCTTTTCACACCTCTATGTTAAGCATAGGTGCTCTGTCAACGCAGCCACAAGTAACATCCCCTGCAGTGACAGGCTGTGGGACCTTCTCTTAGTCTAACCTGCAGAGACAGCACAGCAACCAGCCTGGGGCTTCAAGCACTGAGGTGTGATGGGCAGCTGAGAAATGGGATGTACTTCCTAAACCGAGCTCTGTGCTCCTGCAGCAGGAGGCATGGCTGGGAAGGGAGGAGAACAGAGGGTGGCCTGAGTGTCATTCTGAGGTGTCGCTCAGGCGCACGTAGGAACTATAAGAAAAAACCTGCGTGACAACAGTACACAGCACAGCTAGCATTGCACCACAAACACCGTTTCTCCTACAGTGGGAGCTGCCTTAGGCATTCCAAGTCACCCTCTGGAGGAACCTATCTGTCTCCATGAAAAAACAAAGGTCCTGGTCCTTAGCTGGCTGCAGTCTCTCCACAGAGCCTGGCCACATACAGGCATGAGTAAAGTTAGCTCCCATAGTGCTGTTCTGTAGCAAAAGGCACAACAACACAACACTGTGGGAATTATACAGCACATAGGGATCACGTTTAAATACCAAATCTGAAATCAAAGCCCTGACTTTGGCATGTTGAACGCTGTAGAACATGAGGTATTAGCTAGTGTTATTACATTTTCTGTCTGCTTAATATACGTCTCACCAAAGCCACTTTCAGCAATGTGGAAAAGGTATTGCCTGGTTTGGTCTGTGCGAAAGGATGTTAAATTTATTTCCTTTCCAGTATATTTACCATACTGTGCTGTCAAATCTATTTTACAGGTGTGTCTGCCAGCCTTTTCATGAAACAAGTAATACATTCTGGGATGGGTAATAAGCTTGGCTAATTATCATTAATTCCTCTTGGGTAAAACTAGTGTGAGAAGATGGCTTGATGCCACTGCTTTGCAAGGTGTTACGTGAATGTAGACAAAATCAGAATCTTGTTCCTATATTTGTCTGTGTTGGGGAGACTGTCTGGGAAAGCTGCAGCTTGGCTGGCAGGGGGTGATTTGCCAAGATCAAGTTCCAAGTTCCCTGCCTCTCTGGCAGGATAGACTTCTGCCTTCCATCATTTTCAGCATGCTTCCAGAGAACGTTGCCTCCAAGTCTCCTTAAAACCTGAACTTAAAAGTGAATCAGAAGCAATTCTTTAGCACTCAGGCCCCCAGCATGTCAGAAATCACTGAACCTTGAAAAGATCCCGTAATATATTACCAAGCCTGTCTCAGCCGTTTTTTCCATTGAATTCTGATCAACCCATTCACCGTATGTTATGGGTGTCCTCAGGGAACACTGAAATGAAATAAACTGAAAAGGCACTTTGGACCCTGCTAACTCAGCAATTGATTGATTTATTTATTTATTTTCTGAGCAGGGGAAGGAGAGAGGACAGGGGAACTGCTGAGATGTCTCAAGATGGAGGAAGCACAGGTTCTTCCAGACCTGGGGTCTGAACTCTGTTATCTTGGCATTAGCCAGTGATCTCTTGTTCTAATTTTCCCTATGGCACTTTGTAAGGTTTTTTTTTTATTCCGACATCCCTGAAGCTTTGAAGTCTTGTGTGGCTCTCAGGCCATGGCAATACTAATCACAGCACTTTAGAGCAGTGTATATACGATAACCAACTGACCCTCGTAAAGAGACCTGTGAAATGGATTCATAAATTTTCATGGTCCTTCACAACTAGTCCGTGTAGTCTTTGCCTCAGTTACAGGTCACAGTCCTGCACACTGACCTTGAATACCATGAAGAAAGTGTTTGGTAAGTTATACGTGGGGAATGGCAATGTGGCCTTCTGGAGTGACACAGGGACACAAACAGGAGGTGAGATCAGCTGCTGTAGTACTTTTGTAGCACCTCACACCCACAGCTTCCTCCTATACAATTAGCTAGATCTTTTTTGCATAACTACTATACCTGCCAACAGGGCATCTGAGCATCCTCTTCTTGAGTGACTGGTCTCTTACACTGCTGTCCAAGCCCAGAAGAGCCATTGCTGTTTTTGTTATCCTGCTATTGCCCTCATTCATCTGCAGTAATTTTGATTCTGTGAGAAGAGAAGGAACAAAGAGATGAGTTTTGTGTCTTGACCACATGAGAGTTGTGTAGCTCTGGGGTGATCAGTGAGAAAGCTCAGTTTTAATTTCTCACAGGACTGACATTACTGTCCTTGAGAAGGGTAGCTCTCCTGACCCGAGAACCCCATTTAGTCACTCAGCTACCCTGTAAGCACCTTTCTGAGAGCTCTGAAAATTACTCATAAGACCATGAACTGATTCTGGTATTTGAGAGCGGCGCAATGGAATGTAATGTCTGGAGCATCCAACTTCTGTGTTCCTGCCTACTGGTCTAGCTTGAAATTGTCTTGAAATATTTGGGGGAAGGGGCTGCATGTTCTTTCTTAAGTCATCAGGTGTGGGAATGTCTAAGCCTGACAGTCAAGATCCAACACATAACCATGGTTCAGCTCCGCAGCTGGCAGTTAGAAGCACAGATCCTTGCCAAGGTGGAAATGTGTCTTTCCAGCAGCAAGGAGAGGGTGAGGTGTATGCAAGGAAATGCACCATCCTGATGCTGTAGGAACTGAAGATCAGTCAGGTCTGTCCCATGACAGAGCTCATCATGGGGAGCCGATACTGCTAAGAATGGGCAGATGGGCTTCTCAGGTTTGGTAATGTAATTGTCACTGATTTGGGCTTCAGGTTTCCAAAATACCAGGAAGGGAGAAATAAGGAAGTCATCAAAACCCCTTTTTCCTTTGTCATCTCTGTGCATCCTTCCCTCAGTGTACTCCTTATAGAAATTCTTCTTGAGAAATTTGCAAATAGAAGCTAAATATCAGAAGTCTCGCTTGCACATACTTATGGGTGCCCAGCTGAATTGTCTCAAAATACGGCAAGAGCTTTTTCACCATCCTGCTTTCTTGAAACAAATACTAGGATTCAGCCCAGAACCCTGATATCCCTGTTTTGAAATGCTAGACTAGCAACAGTATTTCATATAAGCCCTCAGTCAGATTGCAGTCACCATCTTTGTTAACAAAACTGGTTTCTGCCTGCAGAAGGCATATACAAGTCAGCAGTGCAAAAGTAGCAGGAGATACCTGAAACTTGAAAGATACTTTCTATAGCAGGTGAAATCTATTTGTAATAACTAAGCTTGTTACTATGGGTCATAAAAGTCATGTAGGAATGAATATCTAGAATGAACAGAACAGCTGAATTTGTAGTCTTTGTCTGATTATAAGTGATTTACATTAGCATTACAACTTTCAATCAAACAGAAGTCAAAGACGTTACAAACCTTCCCTACCTGATTGCACAACTAGCAGAAAATTGCTTCATTTATCATGCAAGAGTAGCTGTAAAAACTATGAAGGGTGGTGGTATATGATACTTTAGGACAGCAAGTGAAGAACACTGATTACAGCTGAAACTGCAGGGGGAATGCTGGGATGCAGAACTAAATTAACCTAGTTGAAGTTTGGCCAGGACATTGGGATACATACTTTAGACTCTGTGTGGGACTCTGATTATTACAAGTGGTCTGAAAAATTTTCTCATCCAAGAAATAGAATGTGCAGAAGTTCCATTCCCTTCCTTCATCCTACAGCCAGGGAGGTTGGCTCTCTGGCCAAGGGAAAGTAAGTGTATCCCCGTAGTTACAATAGCTCCTGAGGTATCACTTAAGAACAAAAACTGTGCTCCGCCAGTGCTAATCTGTGCCACTCAGGACAGAGGTTAAAAATCAGGATCATTAAGGTTTTAGCCTCTATTTCACTGCCGCATCAGTTTCGATCTCTGGCAGCATGTTTTGTCTGCCATATGGAAGCTTCAGCAGTCACTGCTACTCAGTAACAGAGAATAGGCCTTCCCACATCATTTCCTTGGAAACAGGTTCAAGGTCGAGTAAACCTATGAGGAATATAGGGTGGTAAGTGGAACCATAGAGCAGTAATGCCAACGTTCAGGCTGCTAAGCACACTCTGTCTTTGCCCCTTTTTTCTATTGCTTATGAGTCACTAAAGTTTGCCATCTGAAGATGGAATTCCTGAGGTTTGATCTCTTGCCCAAAGGTGAAGTAGGTTTGTCTTTCATTTTTGGAGATTTCTTTTTTCCTACTATGTAGAAGTGGTTCAGCCATTTATTTTTCTCACAAAGGAACATGTAGAAACTATTCCCACTTCAGCAAGAGTATTTTCTATTGCTTTCTGAACAGCACAACAGCCAAACAAGCAGGGGGTTAAAAAGTTTATATTTAGCCTAGCCTAAAAACATCTAGCTGAAAAATGCCTTTGAGTGCTTCAGTAGAATTTGATTTTGATTTGACCGAGTTTTGACCCTCAGAAAATTCCACACATAAGCTCAATACATTCATTATTGGTGTATTCATTGGGCTCAGAGGAGGAAGGCAAGGTTATACTGTACGTACATGTGGTTAGTGTGTCCTTATCCTAGCACAGTGTCTTAGGAGTACTCACTGTGAGTGGGAGTGCTGAGCTTGGTGGTGCTTCTCACACATCTGTGACTGAATGTGCACTTGGTGCTTGCAGTCTTAGGAACACCCTGTGTTTTTAGGAATAACCTAAATGCCTAAGGAGGCTAAAGGGGTCTTCTGAGCAATTTGGATTGGTCCAACAGCCTCTGCCTCATTGGCCAGGGTAAGAATCTGGTCCAGTGAGGACACCTAGGGTCAGACAAAGCCTAGGCATCGATGGGTAGGCCCTCGGGGGTGAGGCAGGTCCAAGGTCAAGCTGTGGAGTCAGTGGCCAGATCACGTTGGTCCATGGCCATGGAAAGGGGAAGCCTGTGGCAGAGCTGGAGACCAGTAAGCTTACAGTGTTGTTGAGGCAGGGGCTGAGTGCTCTGGGCTGGGCTGAAAAGGCGAAACTGCAGGGGATATTTGGGGGGGCCCAGGTGAGGCCAGTCAGGCCATTAAGGTTTAGTAGTGCACTAAGGACCTTGACAAGGCTATCCAGAGAGCCAATTTCCAGAGAAACTTTATGTCCAAAGATACTCAAAGGTTGCCTTGAGATCAACCTTATCTGTTTGAAAATGCCCCTGCTTTGAGCAGGGAGTTGAAATAGAGACCTACAGCCTTCCGTCCCAACCTGGGTTGTTCTGTTATTTGACAAAGCCTGCTGGTTTTTCTTCTACATTAACAGAACATCCAGAATATCCTGTCACTATGAATGTTACTCACTCAAGCTTTAAATGGTGTGTGACAGAAAGCCAAATAGGTAGCATACACTAGGCATGATGTACAGCCTTACAGTGATGAGCCTGAATGCTGCAAACTCTTACACTCACACTTCACATTCTACCATAAGCAGTCAGTGGACGCCTTCAGAAAAATAGTTAAGCATATGTGCAAGTGTTTGGAGCATATCCAAACAAGGATCATCATCATCATCACATGAAGGAATATTTTCTGGCATTTAGAGCCCATTCATGCTCCAAGGTAAGTCAACTCTCTAGCTCTTTCGTCTACTGTCTCAGATCCTGATCTGCCTTAAAGAAAGTCTGTATGCACTGTGGCCTTGACTAAGCAAAGCAATCTGGGGTATGTGTCTTGCTGAATCAGAGCTTATGCACCTAGCTGAAATTGCTTTGTAGGACACAGTCCGTTTCCCGTGAAACACTTGTGAGGCTTTTGGCATTCACAACATGATGGAAATCTATGTCACCTGGTCATCCCTTGAGCTGAGAATAAAAGTTAAAATGAGAATGGATAGAACAGAGGCTGCCAATAAAAATGGTACAATGTGAGCTGTAGGGAAAAAGGCTTTTATTAATGTTTCCTGCAATGTGGATGGACATAGAACAGAAGGAGTTAAAAATGAGTACATTCTTTACATGTACATCTCTGGAAAAAGAGTGTTCAATTTTATAGCATCAGGAATAGAACAAGGAAAGAATTTATGAGGTATACAACTGAAAAGGACTGTTTTATGCCTCATTTTAATGGTGGTATTTCCTGATTGATGAGCATGCAGATATGTCATTTTAATATGCTTTGACAAAGTTGGTTATATAACATTTATGTACGAGACTGGTTTCTTCTGTGAATTTACTTTTGAAGTCTTAACTGGTGACTACATGTGTGTGTATAAAAGAAGAAACTTTTTGCCTTTAAATACTTCATCTTCCTTAGTTCTGAAGTTGTGGTACTGTTTTTGGCTCAGCAGACTTGGAGCCCTTCTAGAAACTGTGGGAATATTTCTAAATTTGGTTGTTGAATCTGCTCAACAGAAGAGCTACCACTGGAGAGAATAAATTTCATTTTAAAGTACTAGTAAGTATGCAAAATTGCTCTGAATCTTAGGAGCCAGTCTATTTACAGTTAGAAGACTTGGGCTCTTAAGTGCTTATAGCACTTTTGAAAATGAGACTTAAATGCTCCTAAGTAATTTGGGCACTACAGAAAATCATATCTAATTTCCTTGATTTTGTGCTGACATCAACACCAATCATAAAATGATTTGTTATCTAGATGGTAGCAGAACTGGTCGCATGTGCAGCAAATCCAACAGAAGGAAATATGATTCAGAAGTGAATTAAATAATTGAATGGTGTTTAAATACAGGAGGCAGTACACATCCTTGGCTCCAGTGGTTCTGTAGTAATTATTTCCAAAGTAGATGTTGCTCTCAGCTAAACACTCCTCCCCTGGAAAACAGTGGAGCTGTATCCATGCAGACTGCCCTGCACACTCCTGGAAATCCTGTTATTCCTCTGTGGCCACTGGAAGGAGACTAATGTAACAACAAGCACACACTCTGATGCTTCAAACAGTCCCCCAGAATACCAAAATCTTGTTTGAAATTGGGTTATTTTTGAGAATATTTGGGAAGAGAGGTTAAGGACAGACTTTCTCAGCCCTTCAGTGGATCAGATGTATGCTAATCCTATGCTGCCTGGAGCAGCATGTCAGGTCTCTTAAGAGTGCACTGTTGTCTGGCCCTGGTTTCACACGAATACTGCTGTGGCTGACAGGAGAAAAAGGGGTTTTCCTTTCTACACAAGATCTCAGTGGTACGGCAATCTGTGGGTCAGAAAGAAATGTCTTTTATGGAAGCTCTGCAGCCTGCTGTGGCTGTATTGTAGACTTGCTTTAAAGAGTCAGGACCTCAGGGCTGGCTGGCTCTGTTAACATCTATATTCTCAGGTCTCCAGGAGTTCCTCTGGAAACTCTGCAACATTCAGCTGCCTCTGCCCCATTTCCCACATGCCCTTAGAAATGCCAGGGCAAACTGGATCCTTGGGATCCAGACTCCATGCCAGATGGAACTCTGGGATGCACAGTTTGATGCTGAGCAATAGGCAGCAAGGGCACAGGGGTGCTAGCTGCTATGGAGAGCAGGAGAGGTGTCCATAGGCTGTGGCACCACCTCCAAAGGCAGCACTGGGCAGCTCCAGGAGTCTCAGGATTGGCACATACGGTGTATGCAGGACAGGAGCCTGCTGTTAGGGAGAGAGGGATCAGAGCTTTGGCTGCACCAACCTAAAGTCCTGATCCATCACTGAGAGAGACCCTTCACAGCCCAGGCTCCCCTGACACTTAGAATGCAGTTCAGTGACTGGGTATAGCAGGCAGCAATAAGCATAATCGTACATACAATATCATAAAACCAAATAAACCAAACGAAACGTTGCGTTTTGTTCACAGTGACGATCCCAGCGGTTCCACAAGCAAGAAAGCCGGGTGTGAAACGGAGGATCCGAAGGAGGCCGGCAGACAGAGTGGCCAGGAAGGCAGGTCCGACACCCAGACGCTAAAAGCCCAGCATGCGGAGCTCCAAGAAGAGCAGGCAGCGGGGTGTTCCCCTCTGGTGCAGAAGGCGAGCCTCCACCACACGGGCTCCCCAGTGAGAGTGCAGCGCAGCAAAGGGACGGCCTCGTGTTCCCATGCAGCTGCCTCCGATTATGAGCTCTCCCTTGACCTAAAGAATAAACAGGTACAGGGGCTTCCTCCTCAGGCTGTGGGAAAAGGGGACGGGATGGGTGGGATTGCATTCTCACTGTGGTGGGACATCTTTCAGCAAATACCTTAGCCCTTCGTTCACCTGAGCAGGCCCGGCCCATTTAGCTCCATGGGGCTGATGGAGGAAGTAGCTTCCCCTTTCTGACTGCAAAACACTTTCACCCAAACCTGCTGGGCTGTGCTCCCCGGTTCCCAGGTTCTGTGGTCCAACATGGACACAGATACTCCATTGTCACTGTAGGCTTAGAGATGAGTTGCAGGCAGTCAAGAGCTGCAGCATCCAGAGATACTGTCTGGCTCACAAGCAAACAGTGCCTGTAGGGCTCCCAGCAACTGGTCCCAAAAGTCTTCCTTCATGGGAGAGGTCTCCAAGAGCTGTCTTTCCTTCTTGGATCATGCTCAGCAGACCCCCAGTGCACTTCTGCATTAGTCTCTTCAAAGCATGTGTTTACAGGGGTAGAGGGATTTATTTAGTGAGTGTCCTGCACAGTGTCTACCACGATTGTTTGGGTAGTGCTACCATTATTGCCTTCAATCCAGTGATGAGTGCTGAAGAGACAGGCAAGTTTACCAGGCTGAAAGTGATTAAATTCTCAAAGCTGCAAGCCTTACTTCCTGTGCCTGAGGCTACAGCCTAGCTCCAGATCACAAGTGTACCATCTCAAACTGCACCTCCTGATGGGCTCTCTGCAGGGGACTGCAAGACAGGGGCTAATAGCAGCTGGCCTCCTCATTCAAAAACAATGAGGTGGAACGTGCCCCCTACACCCATGTCTCTGCAGACTACAGCCCAGCAGAGCTGTTGTGCAAAACAAAACCCAAAGAATGGTTTCTGACTTTTCCCTGGGATGGCAGCTCAAGGAGAGGCCGTTCGATATGCAGACCCTGTGGTATGTGAGATAAGGAGGACAAGCAAATGCTAGTGACAGTGTCCAGATCACGTTCAGTTGGAGAATTCAGTGGGAGCTGTGCTATTGCAGATGAAGGGTCTCAGCTAATGAGGTTCCCACAGAAGAAGCTGCTGCTTTAGGGACATCTCTCAACCACTTCCCTCAAGGCATTGCTGCTGTCCCTAAACATATATGTCAGATCAATGGACCAATAAATTCCTGAGCAGAAAAGAGACCTTGGCTCTTTAGCTCCGTCTTTCTCAAAATGTTGCATACTCAATTCAGACAGAATTCTTGCTTCACACAAGGAAAAGAAATGAGAGAGACCAATTAACTGGCCTCACAAACTAATGTGACATGTCTTCAGGGTGGGCCAGACCTTGGCTGCTATATCTGGGCTTAGCTTCCTCAGTGTCCTAGAGCTGCTCTGATTTGTCCTGGGGAGTGTCTGTCCTGCGTTATTTTAGCATTAAGGTCATGTTGTCCTATCACTGTTTTTGCAGCAGAGGCCAGACCTGCCCTGGGTGCATGTTAGCTGCTCACTCATTAAATTGTGGTGCCTTGCAATCCTGACCTTGCAGGGATGTAGCCTATCTTGTAAGTGAAACCACTTTCCTCAAAGCAAAGGGGGCTTACAGGGTGCGTTCTCCTCCAGCCTGATGGATGTCCTCAGGTGATTGCCTCCAGCTCTGGAAGGAGAGATTTTCAGGGAGTGAAAAGTGCTAGGACCCTCAAGCACTGTCCCAGTAGTTTTCTAGTCATAGCACAGACTGTAATATGTTCATAGAATTTACAGTACGAAAAGCAGGTGGAAGGAGACATTTTTAGTCTCAAAGTGCAGTTGAAGTCACATTTACCTTTTAGGAGACGCGTGAGTGCTGGTGAGGAAGGAGAGTAGCCTAGAGACTCTTCTGCAGGGCTTGGAGTTTCAGGTCCTCACACTAGATGGTTGGTGAGTGGGGTCATGGCTCTATTTGCTCTCTATCCCATGAAACAAAGCATGTGATGGTGTGCAGAGCAGAAGTGCACTATGCTGGGAAGCTGGAAAGGAAAATCAAGTTCTTAATTTCCCCTGTGTTGAGATTCTATTGTACTGTCGGGGATCACAGGAGAGAGGAGCACACTTTCAGTCGTGCGTACTCTTCTGCTGTGCTGAAACATGGTAGATGTACCATGGATGAAGGAAAATGTCCCATTTACACATGGCTCTTACAGCAATGTCTTTCCATTGTGAAAGGTTGGTGAGAGGCAGAGGGATTAAGAATGGGTGACAGAGAGCATGTATGCTCTCGATGTCTTTTTGTTATTTTCTACAATGCATGCATTGACTTGAGTGACTCAGATTCTGTCACTGAGCATGATCCTCTTTTTGCTAACATGGTAGCATGCTGCCATCCTCAGTGGCAACCTGGGTGGAAAACCAGTGCTAAATGAGAATAAGATCAGGCCCATTCTCTCCTGGCAGATCTATAAATTTATGCCTATAGGCAACAAAGCCATGGGGTGTGTACCTCAAAGGTTTGGCCATATCCAGGCCTGGCACTTTGATTTGCCTTAGGCTGACCTTGTTAAAGCTCCCTTCATGTGCAATCCCTCATGGCAATGGATATTTCCCAGCCATTTCTAATTCAGCCACAGGGCCTGAATTGCTCAGACTAAGTGTTCATGTTGAGACCCAGAAATATATTAAGCTAATTATTCTTAGAAATCCCTGTGACCCCCTCCTGTTTTCCCCTTCCTTTGGCGCCAGCTGTCAGATCATTCCCCAGAGAAGAGCAGCTTTAAGTAGGCAATTACTTGTGATTCACAGGGTTTATTAGGAGTGAGAGAAGGCCAATCATGTCTGGCCTTTCTCCCCTCTCAAATGGGAAGAGAAGGTTCCTCCAGCAAGCCAGACATACATCTCCATTACCTGTGACTGCTGTGGTGCTAATGGATGCCCTTTCCTCCTCTCAAGAGAAAGAAAACAGGCCACAGCACTGTGAAATCCTTAATTCCTCTGCAGTTGGCTTGACCTGATAGCAAATGTGAATGTCTCAGACATCAGTAAGCAGAAAATGCCTGGGCTACATCAAGGAGAGACAGAGACCCACTCCTACCAAGGAAGAGTGGGGAGGGAAGTTCTCTGTGGGGCTGCTTCTTCTGGCTTTACCAGTCTTCTCAAGCATCCTTTGGATCACTCCCCAGTCCTTGTCATCACAGCCACAAGACACTGTAGGACTCCCCTTGCTTTGGATAAGGCTGGATGGAAGTGGACCACGTGCAGAACACATCTTTGCACACCTGGTACATGGTGGAGAACAGACTAGGTTGGGAGTCCCGTCACTTTACATCTTGTTCTGCTCCTTGATGCTTTAGCCCTTTGGGAGGACTGAGATAATGGGCTGCAAAAAGCTGGTGATG
This sequence comes from Pezoporus wallicus, assembly GCF_028554395.1. Classification (NCBI taxonomy): domain Eukaryota; kingdom Metazoa; phylum Chordata; class Aves; order Psittaciformes; family Psittacidae; genus Pezoporus; species Pezoporus wallicus. The sequence goes on along the minus strand of NW_026642179.1, from coordinate 5,452,683 downwards.
TTTTATCAAGGTGCTGACAGCTTGCACCATTCTGTTAGACTTTTGGAAGGATCTCTCCTCTTGGTGATTATTGAAAGTCTGCTTTTTTCGGGAACTGTCCTTGCATGAGATAAACTGGCCTTTTACTTCAGATCAGCAATGACATCTTGTCTTTGCCTCTAATAAGATCAGTGCATATGAATCTCATGTTTTCAGAATGGCTGTCACCTCCTTGGAAACCTCAGATAATTGTAAGGCTCTTGCTTCTGCCTTATTTTGCATTTTACTATTATTCTGTTCCTCAGATGGCTGTATCTGTCCCTCCCATTTGTTCCTCTTTCCCTCCCAACACAATTAGCTCTACATTTTCATTAACCAGACCATTATATTAAGTGCTCACGGTCAGTTGTCAGTAATAACTATCTGGGTTGGGCCTGTGTAGGTTATTGGTTTAATTTGCACTTATGTGCATGAGCCTTCCTCCTGAAGGGGAGGGCCATGGAATAGCTCAGTCCCTTTCAAGGGAGGACAACTTGAAGAGATGTGACAGGAATGCTGGTTTTATGGTGGGATTTAAGATGGTCATTTTGGAAAGAAGGAAAAAGAACCCCAGCAAAGCCCTTTTGTGTGCTACTCAGAATCTCTTTTTATCCCTGTATTTCTCTTTGTTGCAGCATCAAAATCTTTCTGGGAGGGCAGCAGGGCAAATATTAGGAAAATGTTTTTTAAATTAGGGGTAAGCAGATGCCATGGTTTAACCCCAGTTGGCAAATAAGTACGACACAGCCACTCATTCCCTGCTTCCATTAGTCAGATGGGGAGGAGAATTGGGAAAAGGTAAAACCTGTGGGCTCAGATAAGAACACTTTAATAAAAGAAATAAGTAAATAATGATGATGGTGATTATGATGAACAAGAAGAAGAAAAGGAGAAGGAAAGAGAGGAATAAAAGCTAAGAAACCCAAGTGATGCGCAATATGATTGCTCACCACCCACTGACTGATGCCCATCCTGTCCCTGAGCAGCGATCAGCAGCTAAGCATGATGTTCCATGGAATAGAATATGCCTTTGGCTAGTTTGGGTCAGCTGTCCTGCCTCTGCTCCCTCCTGGCTTCTTGTGCATCTCTTCATAGGCAGAACACAGGAAACTGGAAAGTTCTTGATCTAGAGTAAGCAACTTAGCAACAACCACCAGTGTCTTATCAGCATTGTTCTCAGACTGAAGCCAAAACACAGCACTGCACCAGATACTAGTAAGAAAATTAACTCTATCCCAGCTGAAACAAGGACAGCAGATCTCTCAGTCTCTTCGACTGCAGTGGCTGACCCCACTGCTAAGCAAATTGCTAGTATGTCTCAGTGCTGGGCTTGATGCTTGCTTTGAACAGATGTGAATTCAAAGGCAAGGAAAACAGGAAACAGAAAACAGAAGCTTTACATTTGAGCCCAGGCAAAGGGTCCATTCTTCATTTCCAGAGAGGAAATTATGACAGGATGTGCCCTGAGGCCCAATCCCTTCCAGAAATGGCAGTCTCCCATCCAGTGCAGCAGGATCTCTAGACCTGTTGCTACCTGGAGTGAGGGGTCTCAGTGGGGAAGGTCTGCAGTACTTACTCCAACAGCCAGGATACCAGTGCAGGCACAGAACACCTGGGGTCATGTTGTTCCTCTCTTCCTGTCATCTCCCAATGTCATATTGTCTTCCCCAGAGGAGTTAGCATTGGAAAGATGCCAGAGGTGATTTACACTTTTTACAGCTGTGATTTCAAGCCTTCTTGTACCTAAATCACTCACTGATGGTTTTATCTGCAACTTACATAGTATTACAAAAAAGGAAGACAAGAAGGAAGCAGATGACACAACTCTGGGAGCTGAGGCTCAGTCTTGCTTAGAGTACAAAATCAGTTTGCACTGAAACTCAGGTCTTCTGTGAGTTCAGTCCTTCACCCTGTGAGTACTGGGCCAGCAAGGCATGGTGAGGGGCAAGTGGTGTTTTTCTGGGGATAAGGATGCAGTCAGTTAAACTCAGCCTTTGGATCTGCTAATGAGCTCATACTCACCACATGAAAGATGTAGTGAATCCTCTGTTAATTGAGGGCTGATGTTACCAGCACTCCCAGTCTTGCATTTCCCGCTTTTTTTTTGGATTTCCACATGTGCGCACACACACATATAAATTCTACAGCCTGCATCTGCACTGGGCCCTGTGAAGTGACAATGTAGAGGTTAGCTCATAGTTCAGTCAAAACCTCAGTGAAGGTAGTTCAAGATCACCCTTATATTTTCTTCAATCCCATTATCCACCATCATCTTCACACTGTCCCACTTGTCCTCCATCAGTCACTCACTGGAACCAAGTCATCCAACATTATCCTGTAGGATATTAGTGAAGGGCCAGCTGCAGAGGAAGAGTGAGGGGATTACCAGAAAGTATGAACACTAGACTATGGAAGAGAAATTACAATTCATACGTGCTTTGTTGAAGCCTGTTGAGATGCCATTTAGCTGTGCGTGTACGTATTTACATCTGTTTTTGTTGTTACCAGCTCGGGAAGAAGTAAATCCTCCTTCTACCTGTTCTTAATATCTTGACTCAACCTTTAAAATATGATTTTTTTTACCTTCCAGAGTCTTTCTTTTCTTGAGTAGTTTTTATTTCACTGCTGGCTGACACCTGAAAACCACAGATATCAGAAAGGAAGACACTTTGGGATTCAGAGTGCTTTTTTAAAGACGGCAAACAAACACAGCTCTCACTGACTTGTATGGAAGCTGATGTTTCTCACCAGCTCCTATGATCAACCCAGCATTTTCTGAATTTAAAAATTAACTTTTTATTCCTATTTCTGTATGGTTTCTCCTTTCCATGAGAGTATTTGTTAAGGTGACTAAGGAGGGGAGGAGCATTAGTAACACTCTGAGATAAGGGATGACGCTTGACATCACCAGAGCACTGCAGAGCAGGAAGACACATTGCTGGAGCACTGTATTTGCAGTGATGAGCTTGCCCTAATGACAAGAGAAGTGTGTAAGCAAGGGAAGGGCACCTCCAGGCTCCAGTAGTGCAGGGGAAAGCTAATTCAGTGTCAGAAGTTCCTCTGACAGTCATTACAGACTCAGCAGCGTAGGAACCAGGGTAACAGAAAGCCATCAGAGGTCAATTAGCAAAAGAATAACATCTCCTGTTTCTATGTCTTCCAGATCGAAATGCTAGAACACAAGTACGGCGGTCACCTGGTGTCTCGCAGGGCAGCCTGCACCATCCAAACTGCTTTCCGGCAGTACCAGCTCAGCAAGAACTTTGAGAAGATCCGCAACTCGCTGCTAGAGAGCCGCATGCCACGCCGCATCTCCCTGAGGAAAGTCCGGGTCCAGAACTCGGAGAGCTTCTCTGCTGAGAAAGCCCTGGTGGAGGGGTACAACTTTGTGGGCATCCCATTGGTGAGGTCTCCATCTTTGCCAGCCACCATCAGTGGGGCACTGACCGAGCTGGAGGACTCCTTCACAGAACAAGTTCAGTCCCTGGCCAAGTCTATTGATGATGCCCTCAGCACTTGGAGCCTGAAGACCATGTGTTCACTGCAAGACGGGGGCTCATACCAGATAAGGGAGACCTTCAGTGCTAGCTCCATGCAGCCAAACCAAGATTTAGAAGCTGAGCTGCAGGATAAGGAGAAAGAGGAAGGGCTCCTGCCAGACACTCTACCCAAGAGCAGCAGCACTCTCATGATGGCTTTTAGGGATGTCACAGTCCAGATCGACAACAAGAACATCTCTGTCTCATCGTCTACCTCGGTGTCCATGGCAAACTGCCTCAGCAACAATGCCCAAGCTGGCCTCTCTCAAGCTACCAAGGCTGAAGAAAGCCCAGGAGAAGGGGAAGGAGAAGCCAGTGAACCACCGGCTGCCCCAGAGAGCTCACCTGAGTCCACAGCTCTCCAGAACAGCCACACTTTCACCGAGGTGAATGTCAGTGCTAATGGTACGGGAGACAGCAGTGCTGAGCCTGGGCAGATGGCAGTGCAGAAGCTCCAGCTTGATGCTAGCAATGAGACAGGGCAAAACAAAGGCTCTGAGTCTGAGAATGCAGACAATTCAGAGCAGCTGAGCAGCAGCAGCACCTCCACTTCAGCCAAGTCAGCCTCGGAGGTGTCCTCCAAAGAAGCACTGCAGGCCATGATCCTCAGCCTCCCGAGGTACCACTGCGAGAACCCAGCTAGCTGCAAGTCCCCCACACTTTCCACTGACACCATGAGGAAGCGCCTCTACCGCATTGGGCTCAACCTCTTTAATATGTGAGTGGCTCTTCCTCTTTTGTGTTTCCCAGCCTATTTCACCCCTCACAGGAACACGTGATGGCAGCCTCTTGGTCTAGATCAGTTTAGCTCATCCAGCTTTTTCTTTAGGTTTATTAAGTACTGTCCTCAGCTTCTACCCAACAGAGGAGCAAGCCCCATGAGTAGTGCCCATGCTCTCCTGAGTTCTGAACCTTCAGTCCCAGTTGCTGTCCACTTGGCATCCACCAGCTGAGCTTGGGATCCAGGCTTCTGCCACACTCTGTTGCAAAGGAACCAACATAGGTGGTACTCTAAATCCAGCCCTGGTTACTTAACATGGAGCATTTCCAAGTAAAGAGAGAGACAGAGGTAGAACTGGGCTTAGCTTGCCCAGTACAAGTGCTCTGGCTGTCAATTTCATTCTGGTATCTGGGTAGATTTTCACCTGACAGACCAGGTTTAGTCATCTCAGTCTCACACATCTGAGACTGATATCCTAGGAAAAGCAAAAGCAGAGCAGTCCAAAGAAGAGTTTAACTGGAGGGGTCACACAGAGTCTATTTTGGATTAGCAGAAAGCAGCTGAGCTCCTCTAAGGAGATTTAGATTTGCTCATCGCCTTTCAGTGGGACTTTTCTCATCTAAGCAAGCCATGAGAAATACTGGTTTTTGCTTCATCATCTCACACTCATCTGATGCTGTCTTGGTTTCCATTTGAGTCCCTTGATGAAGATGCTGGGGATGTAATGCACTCATACTAGAAGAATGTTTTGCCACACATTAGTGTGGGCGTTTTGGTAAGAGCAAGGACTAAAAGTTATGCAGTCTGAGGCAGAAGTTTTGCACAGACAAGGGGCAATGCATAGGATTACTATACATGTAGAGTGGAGGTTGTGGACTCCAGGAGGCAAGAATGTGGAGTCCACAGCCTCCATATAACATGTATATAGTATGGAGGTTTTTCAGCCTGGGCTCAGAGCACACCCAGAGCTGAAGTGGTGTTAGAGCAGACAGATCTGTGACTCTTACAGAACTGAGGACATTTTGCTAGCTCTGAGCTCAGGTTGTGAAGAGGTGAGTCCATGTGTGTTTATCAAAGTCAGGCTCTGGGCACACACAGATTTGCCTGATGAGCACAAGCAGGCTGGAACTCGAGAAGGTAGCTACCAGATGCAGGTGGGGTTGATTGTGATAGAGATAGTTCCAGGTCCGCACATATGTTCTAGTGTTTGCGTTAGGATAGGTGGGGGGGAGACATGGGGCTCACATCTCTGCTCCTGTTTCAGTATTCTCAGCTGTGCTTGGCAGGAGTCCCTCCAGCCAATGTGTTTTCCTTTGGTTCCTGCACAGTTGACATGGGCACTTATGTGAAGGTAAAGCAGGAATGAGAATGCTTTTTTCCTGGCCTTTCCTCCTCCCCCAGTCTGCCTGGCACACATTCATGTGACAGATTAGCAGCACCAGGTCTGCTGTGGGGAAGCAGCTCTGCCTTCCTCCTTCATTCAGTGATCTGGGTTCACTGCATCTTGCAGGTCCCTGTGGGCTACAACACTTACCGTGGAGCTCTGAAACACAGTTTCCTAGCCAGGCCTCCCCTGCTCCCTTGAAACTAACTGCTGAAATAGTGTGTATTAACCTGGAAGGCGCAGTTGTTTTGACAAAACTGGAGGACAGGGAGGAAGGGAGCTGACCTGTTAGCTCTGGGGTGTGAAGGTTGTTTTTTATTATTCTCTGAGAGGAACTTAAGGCTCCCCTTGTGACACTGCAGTGCATCTCCATCCAAGGGGATGTGAAGGCCATTCAGCTTTCTGCAGTTATTTGGTTGTTATTTACCTATCAATTTCTAGCAGGGAGCCAGTTCACTGTTGTAGGGTTTGTGATGTGAGCACCAACCCATAGGGCATGGAGCTGAGACCGTGCCTCTGTGTGTGCACATCCTTTTTACTGTCTGTTCCCCTGGACCAAGAGCTGAAGCCTGCAGTTCTATCACCATCTGCCATAATCTATCCAGCCCTGTGTTGCCTTGAGTTGCTACTTTCAGAAAACAGCTCTCTGGTTCGGAGCAGCCCCCTGGGAATGCATGGATGCTGTGCTTCTGTGGCAGTTTCCCAGTCTCCATTCCACAGTGAGGGGGTGGAATCCCTGGAATGGAGAGTGCTTCATTATGCAGTGCTGCTGTAATAACTCAGTGTGTGTGGGCAGCTGGCTGCGTGGGCATAGGGAAAGCCAGCAGGACATGAGGAATCCCGCAGCATTTGCTGGCGGTGTTTAACACCCCTGCAACATTAAACAAAATAACAGGCACCAGGCCCAGGAGAGATGGAAGCAGAGTTTGCTGCTGTACATCTGGGTAAAAGGTGCATGCTGCAGTACATGGGATACCTCTGCAGGTGTTCAGAGGCAGAGATGATGCACTGCTTATCAGGATTTTATGGAGAACAAACTGAATCCCAAGAAAAACTGATGACAGGCTGCTGCTGGTGGAAGAATAGTGTATGCAAGTATGTTTGAGTTACAGCATAGGCAGTGCAGGAGGGATGTCACAGCTGGACTGTTTCAGCCTACATCCTCTTGCACTGTGTGTGCCATCTCTACTGAAATCTGCACATCCATGCACATCCAGTATGTGAGCTGCATTTTTCTGCCCATATTCTGCTCCCAGCTCCTCTGGAGTGAATGCAAACTCAGCCTGGTGGCTTTGGAGTCACACCAGTGTAGCTGAGATCATCCCCATACAGTGAACATCGCACTGTCACTTACCAGATACCCAAGCGTGCAGGTGGAGGTGCATTTAATGCATCTCCATTGCTTAGCTTGACTTCAGTCCTGACCATATGACCTTTGCACTTAAGTAACTTTGCCTGTGCTCTTCAAAGGTGAACCAGATCTGTGTGGTAATACAGAAGGCACACTGTTGCTTTTCCCTGAGGATGGCCTAGGGTTTTCAATATCAGATCTTTCAACTCTCCTGTTCATAAATGTAATGGGTTGGCTTGTTCTCCCAGCCACTCTCCCCAGGGACTCCACGCTCCCCAGGATATTTTCTCTGTGGCATTACAGAGTAAGCAGAACTATTTCAAGCCCATCTACTCTTTATATAGCCATGAAGCCCCTGTAAGGAGCAGGCCATTCCAAATGCTGACTCCCTTATAGCTAGACATATGTTGCTCACCCACATCCTCTACCACCTGACAGTGTCACAGTCTGTGCCTGTGCATATCATGCATTCACGTGGTCTGGGATCTCATCCTTTCCTTTCCTAACCCCAGGAAACTGCCTGAGCAAGCTCACTCCTTGAGCCTTGACATAGATAGCTGCATTTGGGTTAATAAGGGAAGTATGGCATCCTTTCATGAAGAAGCTACCCTCTCACCTCCCCCACTCACCACCTCATAGAGCCAAAGGAATGTGAAATCTCCCTGGGATTTCACTAATTCCTTTCAGCAAGAGTGCATGACACCCTTCAGTGGGGCAGACTGAAATACAGGAAGAAAACCTGCTACATGATACACACATGCACACTCATTCCTGTCTGTACTGTGGGACACACACCACTACGTAGGCTCACAGCCACTGCCAGGATACATAGAACCATGTGTGCTTATAGGAGACAGGAGGAGGAAGCCAAAAGATGCAGACACACAGGCTCTAATGAACGTGTATGATGCAAAAGAAATCTGTATGTACAGGACATAGACGTATACAAACGCATGTACCTATTGAGACATGCACTACCCCCAAGAGCTGCAGTCAGGCCCACTCATCACCAATCCTTTCTCAGAGAGGCACCCACAGCCGCAGAGGGAGAAAACCCCTCTGTATTTTCCTAGCTCTGACAAGACATTCTCCAGGTTCCTTCTCTCAATTCCCCCCCCCCCCCCCCCCCCCGAGGGGATAAATCAATAGAGAAGGGAAGAACAACACAGGTAAGGGTGGGGGAAGTGGAAGAAGAGATAACCAAACCTGAGAATGGGGTTTCTGTTCAGGCAGCCAGCACCAGGCTCAGGTGAAGAAGGTAGAAAGTGTCACTAACACTGAGCACTAAAAATATATGAAAAAGAGATTTTTTTTTTTTTTCCATAGAAAAAGTATCCACCTCTGGTTATCTCTCTTTGTGTCTTGAGCCTCATTTGCCCATTGACCATGGCAGCAATGTCTCCTAAGTCTCTTTACAGCCACATTTTTCCCTTTAGCTTTGTCTGCCCTGCCAAAGATGCAACCCCAGTTCCCCTAAAAGCAAGGGGCTGTCACCCTGGTCCTTGGAGACAGCTCACTGTGGGTTGCATTTGGAGCAGCCGAATGTACTTGTATTTCCTGTGTTGTGTGGAGGACACAATCTAATCATGTCCTTACAGGAACCCTAAGTAAACCAAGCTGGGGCAGGAAAGGTGCAAGAGTCTTTAACTCTTAAGAAGGCTGACGGCAGAAGATGATGTTGGTATTGTGCATCAGGATTCTTTGTAGCAGAAGGATGACACTTGTGATTGCCAGGTGACAGCAGGTACTGCAACTAACACAGCATCCCATGGCATCCTTTTGTCTTCAGCAGCAACTGGAAGGGGACTCCCTCAAGTCACTTCTCCTTGCCCACACCAGTCCCATTCTGCCACGCGCATGAACTCATAGGAGCCCATGCACATACTGATGGCTGCATTGCTACAAGCCGTGAAGTGAGCCAAAGGAGATAATGCATAAAAGAGATCATGCAAACTCATCATGTATGTCTCTGACCTTCTCTTTCAGAAACCCAGACAAAGGGATCCAGTTCCTGATCTCCCGCGGCTTCATCCCAGATACACCCATTGGGGTGGCACACTTCCTGCTCCAGCGGAAGGGCCTCAGTCGCCAGATGATTGGGGAGTTCCTGGGCAACAGCAAGAAGCAGTTCAACAGGGATGTGCTAGAGTAAGTGTGGAAACCTCTTCCCCTCCTCCCTGCACTGTAAAGGATTTTCGAGCACACTCTGCTCCTGGCTGCACTAGCAAGACCCCATCCTCTATGTCCCCTCCATCCCCACTCCACAGGAACTTTACCATTCCCACTCCCTACCTGACACCTCTCAATGGATTTCCCAGCAATGTATTTCCTCCTTCATATCAGCAGCCCTTTCATTTCAGTCTCTCCTCTGGGGGCTTGTGATCATCTAGCAGGAGCCAAGCACTATCGGGTGGTAGAAGCAGTGATGCTGGGAGGTTTTGTGGCTGGGAAGCTCTGTGACTGGGTTCTTACCCAATCCAGATAAAGCAGCTCTGATGTGTTCTGGGAAGTACTAAGAGGCAGAAGAATAAAAATACCTGTTCCTTGCAGTGAGACCAGCAGCAGGTAGTGAATGGTGGCTCCACACCTGGTTCTCTTTCTGTCCGATTTTGAGATGGGTGGCCTTTTCATTTTGTCCACTTGCACTACAGGGATAATAAGAAGAAAGCTGATTCTGTTTGGCAATGCTACTCCTTTTAGAAATGAAAAGCCTGCAAAAGGAAGCTTGCTACAAATGGTTTGTCATTGCCACTGCAGTCACAGAGCACTGAGGAATGTCCCCACTCCAAAACTCCAGTGGGCTGAGCTATCCCTTTTCTGAGCAAGATCTCAGGTTTCCTCCATGCTTCTGTTAGTGGCTGCCTTTGATGGATTCTTCCCTTCAGTTCTCTCACTGTGACTCTCCCCTGGTCACACAAACCATGCATCTCTCAGCCTATTCCTCTCTCATCTTTCGAGTCCTGCAATTTGGGCTGCAAAAACCAATATACCAACCTATACTACCTCAGTGCCTGCCTGTTTCTCTGCCTTCCACATTGTAACCATTGCTAATTTGTCAGACCCCAGCACCAAAGGAGCAGGGTGTGAAATGCTGGGAAGAAAAACATCTTGCCTGCTCTTCTGAGCAATGTCCAAGATGACAGGATTTCTGCAAGGATAGGCCTGGGGAAGCGAGATGACCATTTGTTTCCTCCTTGGTCCTGGTGTACTTCAGATGAGGGCAAAGGAGAAAGTACAGCTATCTGTGTGATAGAAAGGGGACATGAGGAACAGGGGACACCACCCAACCACCTTGAGAATTGCTGCAGTGAAAGCAGGGTGAGATTGCAGCTTTTCAGCAGTGAGTTAATGTGAAGGCTGCCATGCAGGCTGATGTGACCCGAGTCGTCAGGAGGCAGCAAGCTCATTCTGAGACCATTTCAAGGAATGACCGTCTAGGTCTTGCTTTTATTAGGCAGAATGACAGTTCCTATTGAGAGCTGTCTTTCCATTAGACAGGAAGTCCTTTTTGCTGGATCCTTTATTATATTTTCTCATCCTCCAAACAGTTGAATTTTGCAGTGGTTTCTCTTGAGCCAAGCCAAAAAGAAACCCTAAACCCAATGCACACACCACTTTTACTCCAGGGAAGTACTAGAGGATGCCAGTTCAAGAGTCAAATCTGGGCCCAAATTTCAAAATTCATTCCTGCTGCAATTGCTGCTTATTGCTGCAGGTACCTGACCTTTGGTCCAGCTCTTTTTTTTTATATACTGCATGGGTTGGGTATTGATTTGGCCAGCAGCAAGACACATGTTCTCTCCAGTCTCTTCATGCTGAGAGCTACAATTAAAAGTAATTGCCTCTTTTTCTCCAGCAGGCAGTGTGTGGGCTGCTTTCCCTGACAGATACTCTGCAGAAGTCCAAACCTAGCTTCTGCACAGACAGGGAAATATTGCAAGAGCAATAGGCTGGCACTTCTGTGTAGTCCTAAATTTGGCATCATCCCTGCAAATAACCATGTTCTTCTGCCTCACATGTGACTACAAACTCTGTGCCAGCAGCTCCTGAGAACAGCCTCTATTGCAAATCTTGATGTCTGCCCTCCAGCCTTAATGCTCAGGAACTGCTATGTTCTGGTTGCCCATCTTTGCATGTTGCAGGAGGTCCATTAAAGCAGGTGGCTTTACTTTGTCATGCTCATTACTCTCAGTTTCCACTGCATCTCTCAGTGTAGCACTCCAAATGTTCCATGTTAAGAGTGACCCCACCATTCTATTTACAAATGTAGAAAGCAAGGCCCAAAGATGGGAACTGAGCTGTTGAGGCCGTGTGTACACTGACATATATTGGACATGAACTTTGTGTACATAGACATGTATCAAGCAACTGAGTCTGAATTAGGGGTTCAGACCTGTGTTTGATCTCTCCAGGCAACAGCTGATGTTCTTGAACTAACAATCTATGCTGCCATCCCCTCTTCACAATAAATTGCTGATTCATCTTCCTCGAAGGCAGCAATAAAAGTAGACATATACACAAAATGTTCTAAAACAGTAAGGAAAAACACACACATTCAGCTAGCTGTAGCTGTGCTGTTTGCAGGTACTTTCACTCTCTTCCTGTGTCAGTTCTGAGCTTGGGGATAGCAATTGTTGCTGTGTTTCCCAAGCAAATTTTCATCAACTGCTTGTAAGAGCTGGCTGGGCAATGGCTGCACACCCAGCGGTGTGACATGTATGGGAACAAGGCATTGCCAGGGGAAATCCTGGCCCAGGATTATCACTCTGGATATTCCTCATGTCCCTGCTGCAGGAAGAAGAGGGCTGGCAGTCTAGTACAGTATGCTGGAATTTCCAGTGCACTGTAATGCACTATAAGGCTAGTCATGACTTTTGAGCCATTTGTGTGGGAGCAAGATGCAGCTTAAAGACGTTTTGGCATTTTAGAACTAAGATCTAGTCTGGTTTTCATTCCTCATCCAACTCAAATCAAACTAGCTCAGAAACACTGGCACATGTTGAGAGAATGGACTCTGCAAGGGCTGTCTTGCAGTCCCCACATCTACCCACACTTAGAAATCCAGTGGTATTCCCAGCAGAGCACGTGGCAGACAGGATAGCTCCTACAGTAGCTTCTGCACAATTTTCTCAATGCCACAGTCATTTCTGTGGCCCAAGTGGGCAGAAGGTCAGGCCCTGCTAGTCCTGGCAAGCTCAAATGCCCAAGCAGGGTGACTGTGAGCAGGCAGTAGTTGTTGGGCAGGTTCTGACTACCTGCAGTGAGCAAGCCTTTATGTCTCTGCTCTTTCACATCCCAGACCTGACCCTGGAGCCTTCCTGGCGCATCCTCTCCCTCCCGAAAGCAGTTTCAATTATTGATGCCACTTGCTGTGTTAGTTTAGCTTTCGCTCGATGTGAAAACTTGTGTTAGAATTGTGTGTTGTAAGCATTGTCTCCACTGCCACCAGGTTGAATTAACCCAGCTGCATGAATAAATAATAGGACAGCTTTTAAAACATCTGCAAAAGTGTCAGCCTCCCTTGTGCATTTGGAGGCAGGGCAGAGCTGCCCAGGTCACAGACTCCAGACTCAGCTGTAAGTCCGGCTTTAAGACTGCTCTGCAGACTTCTCTTGGCTTCTGCAGGTATTGAAGCAGTGATGCTGACAAACAAGCAAACCACTGCCTGTTCCTGGAGTCAGGCAATAGAGCTCAGAAGTGTACAGTAGTATTTGATACTGTGGAGATACTCTGCTTTTACTCCTCACCTAAAATTCCAGAGGAAGTGCCATGCTGGTTGCAAAGCCTCTCACATGTATGGGAAGGGAAGCGGGTGAGGGTAAGTGTAGTAAAGGGCTTGAAGACTTTGGCATGTAATTTTGCCTTTCCACACCAGCAGGCTCAGCACATAAATGCTCTGAAGTTACATTCTCCTGTCCATCTTCCTACTCTGTCTTTCAATCTCTAACTGGTTTTCTTAGAACCCAGAAAAGGTGTCTGGATAGCTCACAAGTAATCCACAGAATCATAGAATCAGCTAGGTTGGAAAAGACCTTTAAGATCATCAAGTCCAGTGTTACCCTAGGACTGCCAAAGCCACCACTAACCCATGTCACTGAGGGCCTCATCTACATGGTCTTTGAACACTTCCAGGGACAGTGATTCCACCACTGCCCTGGAAATCCTGTTCCAATACCTGAGCACCCTTTTGGTGAAGAGTTTTTTCCTGATATCCAGTCTATTATAAATGCTAGCCAGTGGAAGGGAGAGATCAGGGGATTATAGTATCTGACTATAACCGGGACACATGCTTTGATAACGCTAAACTGCTCATGCCTGTCTGCTAAGGGAGATGCAGTATGTTGTTTTCTTTTGCAGAAAGAAAGGCTTCAGTCTTTGAAAGCAGGATTTATCTCAGCTATTGTTAGCCACCACCAAGTTTAGTGCCTTCTATCAATTTATGAATTCCATTAGTTAATGGAGACATATAGATCCCTCAGGAGTGTTGTTTTTTCTCAATGTGCTTGTTTAGGCTGGACATACAGCTTTTAGGTGTTTTATGTTACAGGTGATAAATCCCACCTGTAAACATTCTGAGCATCCTGCAGTAACAACCATTCTCTTTGATCCAGCATCCCACAGTAAGATCCATCCTCTTCTCTTGGGAATCTACTTCCACAGCCTGCCCTGAAGCCAGTTAGAAGGAGTCCCTGGGGATCTACCCCAGGGTTTCAATGCCTACCGGTCTAAAGAATACAGCTGTAGAGAGGTAGGCTGGTCCACTAAAGCACTGAGATGGTACTGAGTGGTTTTGTCAAATCTACTTAGCAAGTACTGCAGAAAAATCATTTTGATACCTTGAAAAAGAGGCCGAAGGCATTAACACATTCTTTCTTCATTCCTTTCTTTTGTAGTACATACTCAGATGTATTGTTTATTTCCTTTTTGTGCACTCTTCATTCTCTGCTTATTTGCTTTTGTTTTCCTTCATTCATATTTCCCTTTGCTTTAGTTCATTCTTCCCCTCCACCTGTTTCTGACTCAGGAAACGCTTCCATTTATAGTTCATTCATGAACAAGATAATGTGAGTGATGCCATGAATGGAGTCAGCTGTGCTGCTGGTACTTTATGGTTTGTGTTCAGGTCGTGGGACTTGGAAGTGCAGAAGTGACTGTTCTGATGAGTTTGCTGCCAGAGGAGGAAGAGGCAGGGATTCAAGCAGAAGAGACGTTGTGCTGAGTTGGGGGCTGGCTGTTGATAGACTGTAAGTTGCTGTTAGACACACTCTCCCTGTGGGTGAGCAGCTCTCCTGTCTGTCAAGCGTGTATTGTCTTCTCTTTCTCTCACGGGAAGTCAGGGAGAGAAAAGATGCTCTTAGGAGTGTAAGTGCAGAGCTGGAAGCCCAGCAAAGTGGCTGTGTCTCAAAGAAGTGTTAGATTCCTCTTGGACTGGCAGAGTGAACTTGACGGGTTAGCCCAAACTAGCCCCCTTTCCTCTTCTCTCTGAGGACATTACAAAGGATCAATGGGGGACTTGCATTACAAGAGGGTTTGAACAGTGCAGTGCTGCAGCTTGTGCTATGGAGCAATAGATAATGATGTGATAGAAACAGGACAGAGGGAAGAACGTGTTAGGCAGTTCTGCCCTCCTGCTGAAGGCAGAGCTGTGGCACAGATCAAATGTGAGCAAGAGCAGCTTTCTATTCTAGATTTGCGAAGGCTGAACATGTAGCTTGAATATGTCTAGATGCGCATGGAAACAGTGGTTTCCTGTGTCCTTTGGGGGACAAGGATTCCCAGCACCCATTGGAGGGGAAGAATAAGTCTGGTATAACCCTCCCCTGAGTGGCCAGTGTGGCTGGACTGGGACCAGCTCTCTGCCTTGAAAGGCAGCTCTGGTGCAAGGCATGGTACACTAGGCGATTTATTGCTTAGGAAGGAGTGGATGCCCAAGGGAGGAGCAATGTGAACTACCAACAACCCTGGGAGGGCAAGGTGACATGACTTAGCCCAGAAGAAAACAGGCAATACATGTAGTACAGCACCCCCAGGTAGAGAAGACTGGTGTGGGCCATGGTCTCCATTGTGTAGACTACCCTTACACAGGGAGGGCAGGATTGAGACACACACCCGTGCCTGCTGGTGCAAGGAATCAGTGAGTCCTGCTCACTTTTCTTTCTGTGAGCCTCAGTTAACACGTGCAGGGCAGCCTCCTCCAAGGGAGCAATTCTTCTGCAGTCTACCCTAAGCATGGTTCATTGTTCAGAATGCTCGCAGGATTAGGGAAGCTGAGAAGAGAGATGTTTTTTATTAGTGTCTTTGTGCCTTGTAGTTTTAAACTTTCCACCTGGCTGCTTCCCCCCTTGCTCCCTCCCTCAGCGTAGGCTGCAGGTTCATTACAGACACTTTTAGTTGCAGCCCAGCTCCTGCTTCGTTGTCACCTGAGTGGAAAAGCTGGAAAATAGGTCATTACACTTCAGCAAGCAGATCCCAGCCCCACAAGATACAGCTGCTTCCTGCCTTCACTGAACCCTCTCAACGCAAGGCTCATGCTTAGCCCTGTGCTAAATCCTCGCAGATATGATGCCACTATATCCACCCCACTTTGGGGGATCTATGCACTGCACCCTAGGAGCCATCCTGGCCACCTCTGAGGTAATAGCTGAAAATAATGATCCAACTAGGACCCCACTTTGGTCCTGGCACGTGGCATGCAATTCTTTGCAGCTGTGAGATGTCTGCCTGCCAAGTGCCTTAGGACAACCAAAGCTTCCCATGTATGCAGGTGGCAAAAGAGCCCTCAAACTCCACCACCTTGTTTATGGGGCAGGATGACAGCACTTTTCCAGCTCCCTGTAGCTACATAATGCAAACATCTAAAGTCCTAGTCCTGCAGGTAGTGGTCTAAATGCATCTCTGGATGCAGTGTAAGGTCAATTTGTGTGTCTTATTGCAAGTTTGTGGGGAGGAAGGAGTTGAAACAGGAGGAGATTTCATACGGTGATTACTCTGCCCCTGCTTTATTATCCTTCAGGTGTCCTGGTGGTCCTGGAATAGAGGTGTTCTGCTGTTTGTGCAGAAATGAACTCGGCACTGGTTTTGGCACATGCACATAAGCTGCTGGGTTATTGCTTGGATGCAGAGAGCCAGCCGCTCTCAGCTCAACCTTTGTCTTGTACATTGTCAAATCTAGTCCTGGGGAGCAACCTGCCCTTGTGCACGTGGTTACATTGCCTTTTACATTGCAGCCTGGGAGGCTGACAGAATCAATGTACTTTTTGCAGTATGTTTGCCAAGATATCCTGTGTCAGCTTCCAGGTTTTCTAGCTTGGAAAGTAAAGACCTCCTTGCTCTGGTTTCAGAAAGTTTCGCTGCATTTCAGGGGAGCTCTGGTATAGGCACCACAGTACATTCAGAATGTTAATGGGAGTCTGTACAGGAATCTGAGGTCAGGAAAGGCAGCAAAACTAGAAGACACCTAGAAGAGGAGCAGAAACATGGCAGCCCCTTGGCACAAGGCTCTTTGGCTCTTCCAGTGGTCTTTGCTGTGTCAAATTTACTCACAAAAAATATCAGGCAGCTGTGATCCACCATTCTTTCTGTCTAGCAGCAGAAAGCAGCAGCATATCTGGTAGTTCCTCTAGGAGCTGTTGACAAAGAACAGGTTTTGCCAAATGGAAGCAAATAAATCAAATGGAAGCCCATGCTGACTTTTCTTGAGTCAAACTTTCTTCCTAATGTGCCCTTCCTGCCTGGTCAGCTTTTCTCAGAAAGCAGGACAGGGGGCATCACTCTTTGGATTCCATTCCTTCAGATGAAAGGGACTCCCAGGGTTTTGTCTTCCAATTTACAAAGCAAACCAGCATTTGTCAGTCCGTGAAAGAAACTCTCAAAGAGAAGCTGGGCATAACTCTTATAATTCTGTTTGAGTTTGAAAAGAGCTATAAGCAGCTGCCTTGTCCTACTTGTCCTAATAAAGGCTTCATGCTTTCTGTATCAGGGACATTGACTTTATTATTTGAGATCTGTACACAAAGGGAAGGATGTGTTATAGCAGCCTGCATGGAGCGGGAAGGATTGATCCGTGAGGGAGGGAGGGAAATATACACAATTTAATGCTGGTGGATTGGGGTTACTTAGGGGGACCTCAGCAGGTCTCACTGGTGTGGGCAAGGACTCTGTTTTCACATGTCTAGAAGCAGACAATAACAGCAAAATCACTGGGTCAATGCTGAGAAACATCACACATTGGCAAGTATTAAAAAATAATAACAGAAGTCCAACTGCAGAGGTGGTTGCAGCTGTGAACACAGTAATGACTAACCAGAGAAAAACTTTTCTTACTATCCAAGATAAATTCCAAGAAGCAGGAAGCCTTGATGTCAACCCAAGGGACATGTGAGTATAAGAGTGAGAAAATAAAGATAGCAAAGGAAGGAGGTGGGGGGGGGAGTTTTTGCTGTTGCCAGTCCACCTCTTGGGGAGGAAGATTTCATGTAAGATTTCCTATGAAAGCAGCCCCATTGATTCTCCACCCTTGCTACTCAGCAGTTGTTCCCTCATTTTGTTTATATGGAGTTTGTGGAGGCACAGAGTTCATGTTTCCTAGTTGATGATTCCAGCCTTAGGAGATACTGAAGACTCTGTTCAGCCAGAGCTCTTGCTAACTTATTCTGTGGGTGTCGCTTCAGTTAAGCAATGATATTTGAACTCTTGATCAATGAGGGAATGGAGAGATGCCCCTGAGCATTTGAGCCCTGTCCCTCACACAGTTGAGACAGCATGCATCAGATTTTCATTATAGCAAGGCTGCACATGACACAACCTAGCTCACAAAGTACTTCCCAACAGCCTGCAGCAAACTACAGCACTCTAGGAAAGACCAACAGACATGTCCCCAGTTTATCACAGAAAGGAAGAAGGAAAAACTGATGACAGCACATCCCTTGATTAGCAGTGGGTTGCTTGGGAAAATTTCCAGATAATCCTAGGAAATAGAAAGATCCAGAATAGAACTAATCCCCTCCTCCTCTGTTTTCTGTGTACCACTCCTCATATAGTCCCAGGCAACCTGTATTGGGGAAAAAGTCCTCCTAACCTCAAATTTGGGGTCAGTTTATCTTTTACAACATGAGGAAACAAACCAAAGACAATGCAGAGGATGATATAAAGGCAGGGGGAGGGTGGGTGGGAGGAATAGCATTAGCATCCAAGGTATATAGAAGCAGAAAATATGAAGTCCTTGAAATTTTAACACACTTGTAATGTCAAGGTGATGCCATATGATTGAAGATGAGCAAATTAGTAACTTCACATTTAAGGAAGGCTTTAAAAATTGGGATTTTGGCACCTGTTAATTTCTTGGTCTGACAGAATGTCAGCTTTGAGAATTTCTTTATGGGAAAGAATAATGGCAGACAGGAGGGTAAATGGTACATACCAAAGCTAGTGGAGAGTAGATTAATTCAGTGTCTTTGTTAAGACAATAATAACTGGTTTTCTAGACAAGGGACATGCAGAAGGTAATTCTAGACTTCACCAAAGCATTTGACATGAGAAATTGTTAGTTGAGAGTGGAATGGCTAGAAATTAGCAGAGGAATCATAAACAGGGGAGAGAATTGCCTGATGCAGACATTAGTGCCTACATACTCTGCTGCAATGGGAAGCTGAGCCTAAGGGAGGCTATGAGCAGAGTTTTCTGAGTCTAGGCTTTTGATTAATGATTGCAGTATGACCTGGACACAAAAGTAGGAATATGTTAACAAAATGTGCTGAAGCCACATGGGGAAGGTGCTGTCATTGCAAATGACTGAAATTTCAGGCGGTTACAATAAGAACTAGATTATTTGACTAATACAGAGAGCAAGAACTGTATTGGTAGGTTTTGGAGACTAATGGTAGGACTTCTATAAGCTGAGAATGCTTAGGTGGGAAACAAGAGAGGTGGCATCCCTTCTTTGGGTATCTAAATTGGCTGTGAATTACCAGTGTGCAATGCATCACCATGAAAGGAAAGGTGATGATACCAGATGTATGAGGTGAAGGATCTCTAGCAGATAACAGGGAAGCATGGCACTGAAGTATGGTGGAAATTAAAAAGATTGTGTGGAATGGGTAGAAACGTGTAAATGAACAGTGGTTTATACAGAATTAATTGGTAGGGGACTCCTAGTGTTTGACTACACGGGCAGAGTTTTATCCAGCCTTGATATTTCAAGCCATCAGATGCTGCAATGTTATTTCTGTACAACAGCTTCCATTACCTATTTTCTCTGAGCTGGCTTTGGTCTTTAAAGATATAATGAATGTTGCTGCTGCAGTGGTTGAGTGGGAGTGAAGATGCTATGAAGGTATGGGCTACAAATTGGGATGTATACTGGACAGAATGGAAGATGAGGACAAGTGCAGGAACAGCTCAGTGAGTAGAGATAAGAGAAGGATGGGGAAGCAAGTAGCGAACAAGTGCATGTGCTGAGTGGAAGGGAGGAATGGACAATGTGTGAAGGATTACCAGATGATAGGAAAGGCAAAAATAGATGATCTAAATCTATGTTGATATTGGTATCGATATAGATGTCTAAATATCTGTATCTATACGGATAATTATCAATATGTACATATATATACTTTGTATATATAAATATATATCTTGTGCATGGTATGATATATGTATATATCATGGTATATACACACATACATGCATATATATATCTCTATATATATTTAGATACAAGAATTGCTTGCTTGCTGTAGAATGCAGGAATCACTTGTCTGAAATTACTACCCATTATAAGTGTGACCTGGGCAGTGTAGTGGTGGCTCAGGGCCTTTCCCATGGTATTTCCCTTGGGAACTGAGCCTTGGTAGTGCAGTGAGCAAACCTGCCTTGCATCCTCTGCAGGAGGAGGTGCTGACGAAGGCTGTGTTCCTCTCCCACAGCTGCGTGGTGGACGAGATGGACTTCTCAGGCATGGAGCTGGATGAAGCCCTGCGGAAATTCCAGGCACATATCCGTGTTCAGGGGGAGGCGCAGAAGGTGGAGCGGCTCATTGAGGCTTTCAGGTAAGAATCAAGGGAATGAACCCTGCAGCCCCACTGCTGCAACCAGGTGAAAACAGAGAACACACCCAAGGCAGAAAGCATGCAGCAGCCATGGAATGAATGGCCAGGAACCTGCCTTCCAAAGAAGGTGATCGCAGAGGAGCTTCTGAAGCAGGGAGTCTCTGTGCCAGTGCTGCAGCAGAGCCATGTCCTTGTCAGATGTTCCATGGTATAAAGGGCTCAAAGGGCTGAAGTGAGGCCAGTCCCGACATGTCTGCCAGCAAGAGACTCCCTGTTCATTGGCAACTCACAGGAAGAGCAGTACTGGGGGTTGCAGAGATGCTACACTGCTCCCTAGGCACATCCAAAGGAGTGCTTTGCCCTTAGCAAGGCAGGCTGGAGTAGACAGCTCCTATATTACCCTAACATAGTGATACCAGTCCTCTCTAGTCTCACTTGCTTTTTTGGTTCCTGAGAACAAGAAGGCTGAAGTTTCAGCGGTCTACTTCAGCCGTGGTGGATAAATTTGCCTTGAGAGAGAAGTTAGTTCCTTCTCATTTGTGTGAGAGGTGGAGTGAAAGCAGCTTGATCCACTTGCGATGAAGCTGTTGCCCCCCTGGAGCAGAGGACTTCCATGTTCCATGTTAAGTGTGTGCATCCCTCCTGCTGCAGCCAGAGGTACTGCATGTGTAACCCAGATGTGGTCCAGCAGTTTCACAACCCGGACACCATCTTCATCTTGGCCTTTGCAATCATCCTCCTCAATACGGACATGTACAGCCCCAACATCAAGCCTGACAGGAAGATGATGCTGGAGGACTTCATTCGCAATCTTAGAGGTGAGAGTCCTACTTTGGGTTTTTTGCTTTCTTGTTGCTGTAAACTCTGCCTACGTGAAGGCAGCAAAACTAAAGTGAAGCTGCCTTTCTCTAGGGCTGCTGCTGCTCCTTGTGAGCCAGACATGGAGGGCCCTTTGAGGTGTCTTGTGGAATGCTGGGCAAGAGGAAAATGTAAGCTTTGTTTTCTGCAGAAAGCTGTCCAGTCTTATCAGAAACCAACCATTTTCCTTGAGAGATGGGTTTCATCTTTTAATAGATCTCAATGCTTGGAAGCAGTCCATTGCATTACATTTTCCTATTGTTCAGATCCATCCTTCTTAGACCCTGCTGGATTGTGCTAAACAAGCCATTCGTCTCCTTGCAGCTTTGAATACATAAACACATTTTCCTTCTATTCAGGCTAAATCTTCCCCTTCTTAATTGCTTGCAATTACTTATAGTAACTGTAGGCATGACAGAGTTCAAGCATACATTACCTCTTTGCAGTTTCTGATACATCAGTTCCCCAAATCAATTTTCTTCTGGTTTTCAAGGTCAGTCCTTTCCATCCTGGTAATAGGTTTCTAAAAGCACTTTTTCAGATGTGGTCACAGCATACTCATATATAGAGCCACTGCCTCCTCCTCATTTTCAGAGCTGCTAATGCAGCTTAGTATTGTTTGGCCTTTTTTACATCATGTCTAGACAAACTGTTGTTTGATTCCCCAGCCATGTTCACTCCTAGGTCAGTCATCTTCCAAGTGTCTCTTCCTGCACATCTGCAGCTCCCTCAAGTTTTCCTAGTATAAATTGCTGTCTAGATTTTGAACTTCTGTGGGTTCTTTGTCCTGACTGCTGTTCAGAAGGTGTTGCTTCAGCCTCCCACACCTTCCCCAATTTGTCATCCGCTCTATATGAGTATAATGAGGCCCCTTTTCAAGTTATTTCCTGAAATACTGAATAGGGCTGATACCTGACATCATCCCCTCCCCTTTGTTATTACAGCTGATAGCACTAACTGAAAAGGGGTATTTTACATTAACTTACACTTAGAGTTGCTTGAAAATCTGCCAGTTCACATCACAATAAATTCAGCCAACATGCACCACAACTCACTAGAGAGAGTGAATGTTACTCCATTGCAGACAAAGGGAGACAGATCATTCCAGACTCACCTGCAGGTCAATACCAGGTCAGTAGCTTCACCAGCCTGTGTTTGGAAACAGACAGAATATTCAGGTTACATTTGCAAGGACATGGATGAGGGAGCCAGGAGATGATAATGCCTCTCCGTTCCTCAGCAATTCCTCACCTGTATCACTCAGGGTAGTACACCTCAAACCAGAGAGCTGGAGGGAAAGCAGAGAAAATAGATACAAAATGAGTGGAGGAATGGAGTTCAGAGGAAAACCTGGCAGTTCAATTTGTGGCGTTTGGCTCAGGGAAAGGTGAAAGAAAACTTTTCTGCCAGGCTCTGAAAACATCAGACAGCAAAATCTAGAGAACTGTCTAAGGAGATATAAAAGAGGAAAGGACGAGGCCAAGAGAGAGATACCACAGACAGCGTAACTGAAAAGTATATTACTCCTAGGAGAGATCACAGAAGGACAGTGGAGGCCACCAAGCAAACAGCAGAGCTGATGCTTGCATTGGCAGGAGGAGCAGCTGAATCCCATCATAGATCTCCTCCACATCTAGCACTTCTGATGATACGAAATCAATGCAGAGGTTGCTGCTAAGTGGCCCAAGATATATGAATGTGAAATTGTGGCTATAAAACCTTAGGGAACGCATGGAAAGGAGCCACCATGCAGAGCAGAGGAATAATGAAATCTTCTGCATTGGCCTTAGAGATGTCAGTCTTTCTTGCTGGTGCATTAGGTGTGTTAGAACAAGAAAGAAGACAGCCTAAAGTGAGGTATTCCTCTTTCCCTTCAGCCTTCACAGCACTACACAGTGCAGAGGCAGTAGCTGCCTGTCAGGGACCACCAGTTCTTCCCTTCCCTTTTCTCCCTGCCTAGCCTGCACAACAGTTTCTGTGTTCGGCAGGGGTGGACGATGGTGCTGACATTCCACGGGAGCTGGTCGTGGGGATCTATGAGAGGATCCAGCAGAAAGAGCTAAAATCCAATGAGGACCATGTGACTTATGTCACCAAAGTGGAGAAGTCCATAGTTGGAATGAAAACGGTGAGTCACCTACAGCCTTCCTGGTACCCACTCACCCCTCTGACCCTTCCTCCCTCCCTGCCCTCTTTTCTGCCTTTTTCCTCTATGCCTCTACTCTTCTTCTGTAATGCTTTCCGTGCTTGTCTTGATGGATTCACTCCTTTTTCTCCAAACACTTTCTTCCTCTCTGTCTCATTCTTTCCTAATTTTGGGGGATCTTCTCAGCCACAGTTTATAGTATCTGGTGCAGTAATTGTTTGCCCAAGAATCACACAGGTCCTGCCTGCCAATGCGCGTCCTGCCTGCCAATGCTCCAGTGACAGCTCTGCAGTGTTTCAAACTTTCAGACCTTGTGAGGGTGTAGGAAGAGGAAGGCAAAGTGATAGAAAACAATTTCACCCATCTGTCTCTAAAGAGTTCCCTAAGGATGCTGGAGTTAAGAGACCCTCAAATGCAGAAACAGCTTCTTTAACAGCAACTGAGGTGTAATGCAAAAACATATATAACTGTTCACCCAAAAGGAGCAGAATAATTTCTCAAAGCCCATGAAACCTTCAGATGTCCAGTGGATTGAGAGGTTGAGTAGTCACCTACTGATTGGAAGCCTCAAGTGTAGAAAGATAGGATGTGTGAGCAAGAGGGATTGCCTATAGCCTGTCCCACTCCGCAGATTTATCCAGATCACAAAGGTGTAGCTCTCTGCTACTGCACCAGCAGGAAAAGTGATGGTGAGGAGTGGTGGTGAGGGTGTGCAGAATTGTTTTGTGCTGCTGTCACTGGGCAGGGTTGCACCAGCTGAAGGTGGGGGAGACCCACGGTGGCACCTCCCTCAGCCTCTGCATTCTCCTGTGGGTCTTATGCAGGTGCTGTCTGTGCCCCATCGACGCCTGGTCTGCTGCAGCCGCTTATACGAAGTGACTGATGTGAACAAAGTGCAGAAGCAGGCAGCTCACCAGAGGGAAGTTTTTCTCTTCAATGACCTGCTGGTGGTGAGTGGTGTTTAGGCACTGCAGTGATAAAACTTCCCCCTGTTTCTATAAAGAAACCTAAAAGCAGGCCACAACATCCATTTTCCCCCTGTCCTAAGGACAGACCATCTCCTGGTCTGTCGATACTGTAAGACACAGCTCTGGATCCTTCACTGTTAAAAGCCTACTAAATCTAAACCTCTTCTAACCCTTTAAAAACAAACTGTCACATCCCACAGCCATCCCAGCAATGTCACTGCTCTCTCTCATGCCTTTGCCAGCAGGAAGATTCAGGAAGATTCATTTCATTTCTTTCTCTGTTTGTACCATAGTAGACAGAGCCCTCCCATGTGCTTTAAAACTTCCCTGCCAGACACTTTAAGACCACTGCCTTCTAACATTGCAAAGGCTGTAGGAACTAGATATCACTTACTGGAGCCCCAAATGTGTACAGTACTTTTAAAACTTGCAGCTGAGTTCAGACAGATAAAAGGGAGGGCAGAGTTACACTGAGACTGAGAGGAGGCCAAACAAGATGGGAGTTCTGCTGAATTTAATGGCAAAATGAAACTGTAGATGTGGCAAATGTAAGGCTAACCCCAAGACCTTTTGTAGGGGGAGAGGACAAGAGAACTTCCCCACCAATTCCCTTGCATTGGTTTGTACAGTTGTGAAGCTGGGGAGAGGGTCTGCTCCTTGCTATCTGATAAATCAGGTCTGTAAGAGCTAGTGCTGAGGGAATGAGGGCAGCACAGCATTCACATATGCTCTTGTTCCCAGCTCTAAGGTATTTCTGACAGGCTTCCTTTCGCCTTTTGATCTGGCAATCTCTGTGAAGAGAATTACCCTTGCAAAGTCAGAAATGTGGGCATCAGAAAGCCAGCCCCTCTGGGAGACCGGGAGCTGCGTGGGCCCCAGGGCTATCTATGCATGCTGAATTTCAGAAGTGTTATTACAAGTGCAGTATGCCAGGCAGCTTTCTGGGCAACGAGCCTGTCACTCACCCAGTGTTACTCCTATGCAGAATTAACAGAGCTTGCAGAAAGCTTTCTTACTTTGAGCAGGTTGCATTGTTCTTGCCTCACTCTTCACCAGTACCCTGCCCAGTGATGCATCTCTCCCTCCAACAGATCCTCAAGCTGTGCCCCAAGAAGAAAAGCTCCTCAACGTACACATTTTGCAAGTCGGTTGGCCTGCTAGGGATGCAGTTCCATCTCTTTGAGAATGAATGTAAGTCCATTGCTCATGGGTTGCCTGGAGGGGTTTGGCAGGGAAAAGGAGTAGGAGAGAGGGGGCCTGTATCAGTCAGTGTGAGTTTGCATCAGAAGAGAGATTCTATCACGGTTTAAAGTGGGGGGGAGAAAACTGAGGCTTGGTGCTGAGGAGACGACTGTGCAGGTACAGTGTGATCAGAAGAGCCTCCTGCTAACTCTCAATAGGTCTGAGCTCCTGCAGAAGGGATGAACTAAAGTTTATTGAAAGACCTGTCTGTCATGGTGGCGGGGAGAGCACTAGTGGGAAGAAATGAAGGAGTCAATCTCTAGATACATCTCGGTGAGCTCTTAGGAGCCAACTGTAGGTGGAGAACCTCACTGACAAAACTGCTGCTTCCAACTTTATCCCCTCTCCCCAAAGTCACAACTCTCACCTCTACGTTTGACCTTGATAAAGGTTCAGGTGCTGCTGTTGCCTCCTCGCACTGTGCCATGCTGTGCTGTGCTGAAAGCTTCCCAAGACAGAAGCAGAGTCCTTGGAACAGCACCCACCAAAGCATGGCGAGAGGCCAGCCCTAGTCAGCCTGACCTTGATGGACTGGGAATAGAGCCATGATGTGTCATGATTGAAGCTAGTTGTGTGGTGGAGGAGTTCCAGAAACAGGCAGGCTTCCTGCTGGTGCAGGCAGAGGGGCTGGGGAGTTTGTGAGGAGCTGTAGAACATGCAGCAAGGAAGGAAGACTGTAGCAGCTCTGTGGCTATACCAAGTATTTTACATCTTCCCTCTGCCTTATTGGCAGCATGAGTTGTTCTCTTAGCACCATATCCTCTGCAGCCTGCAGAGTCTCTCACATCCCTGTGTGTACAAGAGTAATTTATAACTGAGCATCCCTGGGCACCACCATAGCAGGGATCAGCTTTCAGGGGTATCATGACTATACTGGGAATGAACTTCTGGCAAAGGCATCCTGCCATGTATCCCCTGCAGGGACAGAAAAGCAGATGTCCCAAAGAGCTTGTCACAGGTCAAAGAGACACAGGGTGGGAAAAGGGTCCTCAGACACAAACTAGGGGAGCTGAGGGCTGGCAGCAAATAGCAGGTTGGTCCTGTGGCTAGTGTAGTAAAGATTGATAAAGGAAGAGCATGTGGAAAGTAGGCAGTGGAGGAGGAGAGAAAGCAGGACAGCAGAAGAAAGAAATTAAATCTGGAGAAAGGTGAGAGGGAAGGAGAAAATGGATTGAAACCACTGGCCATTGAGCGAAAGGTAGAGGAAGTCCAGTCGCAAGTGTAGCAAGTTCTCTGCATGCTCTTGTTCTCCTGCTTCTGTTGGCTGAGTCTCCAGCCACCACCTCCCTGCACCCAACCTGGTTTTTAAAACACAAGGCCTTTTTCTTTGATGTTTCACTCTCCAGGCATATCCTTTCATTTACATTCCTGCGTGCTGGGGAGTGCTAAGCAGAGACCTACAAACCCACATCTTTACCGTTCTCTCTGCATAGTACAATGAGTTCCCCACCCATGCTGTGCTAACACCCCTGACATGTTCTCTGATGATGGAAGCAGAGACTAGGGAGAAGTCCTGCCTCTGTGGGTGTTAATGGATGTTCTGGCTTATGACTCCGGGAGCCAACTTCTCCTGCTGCATCTCACACAGGAGAAGTGCTGTTGTCCTCCAATATATACTCTTTACTCCTCCACAGATTTAGAAGGGCTTTACAGTTCTACCTCTGTGCTCAGGTTCCTAGAGCCAGTGTTGCATAAGTGTAACTAAGAGCTGGTTTGGGCAGTTCTGTGGTGCTGGTGGCACTTGCCTTACTGCTGCAAGCTGGCTATTCTGTTCCCTTGGAAGGCTGCAATGTTGCAGGCTCTCAGTCTGCAGTGGGACAAACTCTAGGTGTGCCATTCCCTTGGACTCATGTTGGAAACTCTGTCTTGCAGAGGTACCAAAGCAATCAAATACTCCAGCAAGAATGCCTAACACCACTTAATTTTTCTGACACACCTTTTTTTACAGATTACCCCCATGGCATCACACTGGTGACTCCAGTTTCAGGCTCAGAGAAGAAACAGGTACTACACTTCTGTGCTCTGGGTGCTGAGGAAATGCAGAAGTTTGTGGAAGACCTCAAAGAGTCGATAGCAGAAGTGACAGAGCTGGAGCAGATACGAATTGAATGTAAGGGCCTCTAACACAATTCACACTCCAATGCCATCACACTGCATGTGTCTACAAGGGAGAAAGGGTAAAGGAAACGCGTTCTTCAGGAACACGGGGAAAGAGGATGAGTAGCACAAGTCTGCACAGGACTTGTGTTCATCGATAATGTGAAACAGCAGTCAGGCTCTGTGACCACCCACCAGCAGAAGAAATGGAACAACTACGTACGATGCTTATGAAACAGGGTGAATGATGCAGTGGCTTGGAATAGTGAATCTTTCAGACCCAGAAGACTCTTCTCCATTCCATACTCCTTTAACTATGCAAATATGGTCACTAGGTAGCTGAAAAGTATGAGACAGGTCTGGTAGCCTTAGCAGAGTTGTCCTTCAGTCCAGGAATGTCTAGGGGACATGCAGTCTGTACTGTGTCTCTCTGTGGTCTGTCCTACACAGATCAGATATTCATGTAGCCTTCAATGGCCTTTCCATGAATAAACTGGTGAGTCAAAGTAGCTCAGCATCAGTGGTCTCATCTGTGCAACCTATTCATTATAAATGCAGGTCATACATAGAGGGCTGTGTGGAGATATGTAAGTTCCTCCACATCAAGTCCTCTCCAGTTTCTGTTTTTTTTTCTTGGCTGTTCCTCTCTCCTTCCCTTCTTGACACTCTCTTGTAATATTCTTGCATTAATTCTCCTTACTGACTTCCCATATTGCTCCTTCAATATGCTGGTGTCCTCTCCATTCTTGTAAGCTTTTGTATATCTGTCTTGCAGGGGAGCTGGAGAAACAGCAAGGGGCAAAGACTCTCTCATTAAGGACCAATGGAGCCCAGATGGAATTGCAGTCTAAGCAAGGCTCACCAACAGGTAAGAGGACACCCAGCTTCTCATAGTTAAGCAGTGGTGCCTTTGCAAATGTGTTTTCATTGATTCCTGTGAGAATAACTGCAAAAAGAAATTTCAGCTTTGTATCCTTTAGCCTTGGGCAAATAGTGGAAATACGAGAAATAGTGGAAATATGTGCATTCTTCAAATACCCTAGAAAAGCCATTAAAGCCTCATTACCCAGTCTGTAGCTGTAACATCTAGCAAAGAGGCTTTACTGGTGGAGCATAGGTAACTGCTGAAGAACCTGAGATGCTTTTTGTTCCCTGAACTGATGCAACACAGTAACTGCATTATTGACTTCCTCCAGCCTCTATACCAACACTTTGGACCAGCCTCTTTCTATCACAAGCTTTGTGTCCATTCGTGCCCTGGCTTTTATGCCAGCAAAAAGCAAGTGCAGAGGTGAGTGGCTACCAACTCACTGTAATGGCACTGAGATCAGGACCTAAGGAGAGAATCCGGAAGGGGCCTCCTCTGACCCCACTAAGCAGCTATGAGGTTGCAAGAGGGTCTGGATTTGTTTATGCAGTCAAGAGCCTTGTTTTGGCCATGCACCTCTACTTTTAGCTTTCCAGTGCACAGTATGAGGGCCAGTAGAGACCTCATGAGTGAGATTTGTTGTTTTCTTTCAAAGGCAAGAAGGATTTGGGAGAGAAGGTCTCGGACAGCACAGTGGAGGTAAGTAGAGTGCAGAGCAGCTGAGGTAAGTAATTCTCTCTCACTTCAGCTCTTCTCACATTCTCTGTTGT
This sequence comes from Pezoporus wallicus, assembly GCF_028554395.1. Lineage (NCBI taxonomy): Eukaryota > Metazoa > Chordata > Aves > Psittaciformes > Psittacidae > Pezoporus > Pezoporus wallicus. The sequence goes on along the minus strand of NW_026642179.1, from coordinate 5,423,678 downwards.
TTCTTTTCTCAGGTTTTAATCAATGCCTCCCCAGCCAGACTGACAATTTTACCAATTTCCAGAGATACAATTAAAAGTTACTGCTAGGACGGGTAATACAACTTTCAAATCCAAACTAAACTTCAAAGCATTTTCAATCCGTTTTTATAACTGTAACATCCCTCATGGACCAAGCTCCCAAACGCTGTAGACTAACCTACCCCACTGCTTTTGGGGAGACTGAGAACCCCACTAAAGACTTTCCTGACATGCTAACTCCATGCAGCATCACATGCAAATTCCCCGCAGCCCAGCTTTCCTGCACAATCTCTGCAGCTCTCTCTCTCCATCCCCCCTTGTAGGGGATTAAGCATGGCCTTTGTATACCAGAGACTTTCCCTAGAGCTTCAGCTTCCTAGGCAGGGAGCTTGGCTGTCCAGTGTACTTCTACCTTCACAGGGATGTCTAGCATCCAGTGGGTTGCCTGTTTCTTCACAGACACCCATACTTCCATTGCCTGTGAGGAAACAGGAAAATGTGATCTTCACAGCTGAAAATCTTGTCTATTGCTTCCTACTCTCTCCCTGTCTGGAATATTACCGTTGTCCTGAATTTGCCCTTTTCCAGGGTAGTTCTTTTCTCTCTTGTTCTAGTATATTCACTTGAAGATTTCAGCTTCTCTGTGGGGAGTGGGTGCTGCTTCTTTTCCCTGAAGAGCACCCCACTTCCTTGCAGACACCCCCTTCCTGGGGAAGGTGCCTCTACCAGCCAATTTCCTATTCCTGTTGGGAGGAGCGTTTCCTTGTGGAGAATGGCTTCCATGTATCCTAATGTCAGTAGCGCATTGTGGCCCAGCAACCAGTTTTTCCTATGGGACAGTCCACTGCCTGTATAAATATCAACACAATATTATGTCCTGCTGTACAGTGACTCTGAGCAACCTCCATGCTTTTTCCAGCATGGTGGGAAGCTTGGCCACTCCACAGCTTCTCCTTCCCCGTTGTTGGCATGGCTGCCCAACGTGCCAGACCACCAGGGCACCCCCACTGTCTCATCTGCCTGTCTGCTGTACCCCTGCCTAACTGGAAGTGCCATGCAAACCTGCAGGTACTAGTTTCCTACCAGGGTTTGTCACTTGGCTGACATTCTGTTTTGAGCCAGCAACTTTGCTCTGACTCGGGGTTTCCATCAGCCCATACCCTTGCCAGGAGGAACTACAACTTCATCCACCATTTGGGAAGCACCATTTTCCTTCTGTGCTTCCCCCTCTAGGGACCTCCAGTCCAGTCCAGCTCCTCCTTTTCAAACTGGGCTCAGTGAGCTCCCTCATGTGACTCCATTATCAATCTGTGAGGACCCTGATGACCTCCTGCTCCCCTTCCCCCTTCCAGCTGCCCAAGCAATACTCTGCCAGCAGAGGAGCATTTCCATTTCTTTGAGATTATCTAATCTGCTGCCATTTCATCATGAATTTCTTTTATCATTGTATGAGCTAGACGGGCATTTTTTCCTTTCCTTTTTCCTTTTATTTTTTTTGAAAATCATTTCCTTTCACTGACAAACCATCAAATGGTTCGGAGGGAGCTGCCGTTTGCTAGAGAATGTCAGGTTTCTGCTTTTTCCTTTGTAAACAGATTAGCCAGTCAGGTGGTGTACCTTCCGACTGAGAAAGGCAGGGAGCTGGGAAAGGCTTGAGGCTCTCTGTCTGCCCCTATCTCAGATTCAGCTACTGTCATATTGCTGAAACGGACAACCTTTATTATCTGAAGCCTCGCTGTCTGGTTCCCCTCTCCTTTTTGCTGGTGGGGACAAGGGCATGACCTCCAAGGTCTGTTCATTACCATGAGAATTCATGGACCTAGAGTTGATTTGCGTTCCCTGTACTGTTTGGACAATCAAAATTGCACTGGTTTTGGGAACGCCGGCCCTGATGCCTTTGACACGATGGAAAGGACAGGGGCGCTTAGGCCTAGATGGGGATGATGGGGCTACTGGGGAGTTCTGCGCAGCCGGGGGTTGTGTCTGTTCTGGTTTGGTTTTGGAGGGAGGGTTTAATGCACGTGAGGCCAACTGGTGGTGGGGGCTCAGGGCAGCCAGTAGCAGCAGATGGGAAAAGTCTTGTAACATTTAATGCTTCTTTGGCTGTTTCTAAACTAGGTGTCAATTCACAACAGGCTTCAAACGTACCAGCACAACTCCGCCCTGGGGCCCGAGAGTGGAATGCAGCCCAGCACGCATCTTAACATGCCACAGGAGCGGCTGGAGACAGCACTGGTGCCCTCGCACCCCGCCTCGGCGGGGACGCTTGTACAGTGCCAGCAGATTGTCAAAGTCATTGTCCTGGACAAGCCGTGCCTCGCTCGGATGGAGCCGGCCCTCAACCAGACTCTGACACGCTACGTCACCTCTGATTCCTGCACCTCCACCCCCTGGCGCAGTGTGGGCAGTGGGCTCCCGGGGACCCCCATGAAGCTGGTCCATCAGCCTCCCCTCCCACCTCCACCACCTCCCTACAACCACCCTCACCAGTATTGCCCCCCAGGCTCCCTGCTTCAGAGGCGCAGGTACTCCAGTGGCTCACGCAGCCTCGTGTAGCCACACCACCAGCACCAGAACAGCACAGACTTCCCTGCTTCCCTTCCCCACTGCCCCCTGGGGACCCTTTCTGCCTACAGAGATCTAGTTTGTGATTTATTTTTTAGTAAAAGAAGAAGAAAAGAAGAAAAAAAAAGTCAAAAAAACAGCCGACTGACCTAACTCTTGCCCTGCCTCCCCTCAAGGTGATGCTAATTGTGAGGAGCCATCTGTAGAAACTGCCAACCTACATGCTCACACATCCTCACACCCTGCCAGCCCCGCTGGCCTCCTGTGCTCGTGCCATTCCCTTGTAGCACTTTGCTGCCCTGTTCCTGAGAGGCTTGATGACCTGCTGCCTTCTAAGCACTGTGTCTTCCGTTTGCTACTCCTCGACCTCCCCCCGCCTTGCATTAACCCGGCCATAGGTTTGTACCCACCCCAAAACTTTGCCAGCCTGGGAGAGAAATGGACCCACCTGTGCCAAGGACCAGCCTTGGGGCACTCCTGGGGATGGAGTACCCCCTGCCACCACTGCTGCCACCTGCTAAGCTGGAGCTGAGAACTTGTACCACTTGCTACGCTTTCTTCTCATCGCTCTTCAAATACTCGATCCTCGCAGCAGCCGGTTCCAAGCAAAGGAGTGCACGAGTGGAAGAAAGCTCAAGAGGAGGAGAGACTGTCCTGAGCTGCAGTGCGACACGAAGATGGCCTCACTCTGAACACCAAAACTCTTTCTGTTGTTATATTGGAGCATTGTACCAGAGACCTCTGCTGAGACCTAGCAGACCTCATCACATGTAAATACACCTGTATGGTAGCGTATGTATGGCGCATGCTTACTAAAGGAAACACCAAGCAGTTCTGAGGGAGCAGAAGGGATGAAGTCTAGGGATCTTTCCTGGGATGGTTGAGTACTTTTCCAAAAAGATGGCACCAAGAGGTGCCCTCCCACCTCAACACACACACACACACACACACACACACACACACACACACATACAAAGATTGTCTCTCTAGCATGAAACAGAGCCACTTCTGCTTTCCTCCTTCTGGCTGGTTTTGTGTTTCCTGCCCACCTGCTTTTTTCTATTCTGAAAGCAAAGCCAAGTGTTTTGTTCACTTTCTGGGGTAGATGTTCCCTCCTGCGTTAGAGGAAAGGGGCTTTTTGGAGACCACTCATGTGAGATCCCGTCTATGCTCTTTCCCCCATCAGCCCTTCCTATAGGAAAGCTGCCCTGATACCAAACTCCAGGGCCTTTTCTCTTCTCTCCCTCCCTATCCTTCCCTCTCCCAGCTTCAAAGTAAGGGAATGGGTAGATCCTGAGATAGAGATGACAGCTCTGCTTTACTGGGGACATTGATGTGAAGGAAGACGGCATTAAAAATGGGCTGTGGATGTATTTTTAGGAAGCAGTAGGGAGGGGAAGTTATTAATTATCTTAAAGGCTTTGGTCTTACTCATTCACTCGATTTCCCTTTGAGGCTTAGGAAGATCAACTTTAGGATTTTAAAATAGTACAGAATGCCTTTTAGGGCCTTTATTTTTATGTCATTTTAAGAGGGAAAGAAAGAAATGTTCTTCCTTCCTGTGCCAGGCTGAGATGTGAGCACTGAGTGCTGATGACAGCCGTTGGGTGAGGAGTGGCAGGAGTTTTTGGCAATGGTGGGGATGTGCAGAATGTCAGGAAAGGGGAGCAGTGAAGACAGATGCAGGAGACTCTTTTTTACCTTGCAGGGTAAAATTCGCAAAGCGATTTCCATAGGGATTGCACCAGTATGCTCACCTCTGGTGCTATTGCCGGTGACAAAACCCTCAGTGCTTCAGGGACTGGCTCCCCTCAGTGCCCTTTGGATGTCTTCTGGCCCTGCTGAAATGTTAGATGAAAGAGTTCATATATTTAACCTGGACATAAGCCCAGCTGGGGTTAGGGAAGTGGACAGGGGCTGGGGTGAAGGGTTCCCTGTGCTTGGCCAGCTCTCCAGGGCAGGAGCCTGCTCTCTTCCAGGTCCCCTTATTTCTGGGCCTGACCCAGGTGTGCCAGCAGGTCTAAGTTGTTTTCTTAGCTGTGTGGAGCAGGGCACTAGGCTACTGCTTTTATAAGCAATAGCAAATGAACTGAAAAGGAACAGGCACAGGGAGCACTGCAGAAGCATAAGACAGACAAAAATGTAAGAAAAGCCTGAACAAAAGTCCAGTCTCCTTCCAGACCAGAGCAGCTTTCTTCCATCCAGCCCCTCAGGGCAGTGAGGATGCTCCACATCCCACATCCCGGCCCAGGGCGAGGTCCTCATCCCAGCCAGGGCTCAGCCCCTCACTCCAGCCAGATGTGAGGCACAGCTGGCGTGATCTGCTGCTGGCTCCCTCCAGGGTGACACACCATCTCATCACGCAGCCCAGATCTCGTCTGACCTGCCCAAAGCTTCCTGGGCAGTCATACGTGTGGCATCTGCTGTTGTCCAGTCAATGTAGCGTATAGCTGCCATTTTATTTTGCTCACTGCTGCAGTGGAAGGGGTGGTATGCAGGAGGAGATTTATAATAAGGTAGCATTATGACACTTTCTTTCTATGGCTGACACTGCCCTCCCTTCTCGGTGGTTACTTCACTGCCTGAGAGGAATGGCAGTCCTTGTTTGTTTGTTTTTTCCAAGAGTGCAGCAAGCCACTGAATGTCTGTGTGAGTGTGTTAAAATAAATAAATTAGATTTTACTTGACATTTAACACAAAGTGACAACAACAGAACCTGAAGGTACTTGATGAAATAATTTTTTTAGATAAAATATTTATAACAATGCCTATGAAGTTCCTACAAGAGAGGTTTGCTGCTTTAATAATTGATTGGGAGAGCTGAAAGAATTTAAGGGAGAAATAAGGAAACTTCAATGAGACTCCCTTCTATGTGTTGGGTGAAGGGTGGAAGCGAGTTAAATGAAGTGCCGAGGTACCTGAGGCACAGCAGTCTCTCAGGGCAAGTTGGCTCCATTTCCCTGACCTTGCAAAGGCTAATGCTGGCCTTGAGCTTTGGACAGAGAAGCAAACGTAGATAACACTTGCTGTCTTCTAGCCTGCTGGCTACAACGTCTTCTGTTGGGTTCAGCTAGAGAGACACCAAACTATTCCAGGTTGTCGTGCAACAGGCTGCTCTAAATTCTACTGTGTAGCTGAGCCCTTCGGACTTCACTTCTAAGTATGGATTTTTTTTCTCCTTTGAAGGTTGGTCTTGAAGGATGACAAGCACTTTAAAGCATGTCTACACCTCATCTGATCTATTGTACTGTCTGCTCCCACAGCCCTCCACCACCCAAGCGAGACACACAGGCTGAATGTAGCTGTAGTATGGTGTATAGGCACCCTTGCACACAGACTGATCCTTGACAGGGTGCGCGGTGCAGGCTAGAAAGAGCATGTCAGTGACAACCTAATGAAGGACAAAATGTGTACCACAGCTCGCCTGGAGGGACCAGTCCAAAGAAAAATCACCAGCCCTTGACAGCAGCGATTCTGCTCATGAGCCTAACACAATCTTTCAGGTGGATGGATCAGGCAGGAAGCTGCTGCAGAGATTAAATCAACCCTAATAACCAGTGTCTTTGCTGTTGGATTCATATCCTTCTATATTAAAAGAGAGGAAGGGGGGAGAGAGAAAAGAGAAGCCCAGTAGAAAGTATTCTGTATTCTGCAGTGAGTGTTGAGTAGTCAGTGGCCAAAGAAGAAGCTGCTTCTGCAGGAGGGTAAAGAGAGCAAGGTGAGGTCTACAAAGCTGTGTTATGCAGCCCATCAGGCTCTGTCCTGAGACTCTCTTGCTCGTGCTGGTACAGGGCCAGTGAAATTAATCTGTTTGCACCAACAGTAAAGGGAGGGAGAAACTGTGGCAGGAGAATCAGGCTTAGTGCAAACTATTTGGGTTTAACACAGTTTTTCTCCACTGCTGTAACACTTTTAACGCCATAGTCTGGGCCACCATGGTAGCAACACTTGGTGCTTTCTGCAAGACCTTCAAAGCATCCCACTGTTCACCTTTTCTCTCCTCCCTGTAGATGAGAGGTGTGGATATGGTCCACAACCAGAATTTCATCAATACTCGAACTTCTTCGCAAAAGGGTACCAGCAGATTTGGAAATGTTTGAGGGCTGCTGAGCTGCAAGTTTGAATTCTGTTATGTGTTTCTTAGAAGGCTCAACCTGCAACAATCTGCACATGTTTGTGAGGTTTCCAAAACAAATCTGAGCCCTAGATCAAGGAAGCTGCTGCTTGGCAGAGTCTCTGCTTTGAAATGCAAGTTGCTGAGCAAGCTCCCCCATCTCCCACTCCACCAGCTGCCTCACTGTGCTAGTGTAGGCTCCAGGGACTGCCGACAGTGTTTTGTGAGCTAGAGCTGTCCTCGTCCTGCTTGCTTTGGCACAGCTATGCCTGGGACAGCAGCTTTGAAGTCACCCACTCTTCAACACTAGTCACAACCCCATCTGAATGTGTCTTTTTAACAACTAACAGCAGAAGTGTTACCTGTGTGTAGGCTTTTGAAAGCACCTGTCTGTCTGTACCTGTTTCCTGCTGTAAATATCACCGAGAAAAGGTTCCTTTGGGAAAAGTGGTGTGGTCACACCTAGCAAAGAGTCCAAATGGCTAATATTTTGTAACAAAATTAACAAAAATAGATCAGAGGTATTTTATCTGTTCAATTAATAGAATTTTAGAAATTATATTGAGATATGTCACTTGTGCTCTAATGTCTTCTTTGCCTCAGCTCCCCGTCCCGTGTCCCTGGCCTCCAGTGGCGTGCACAGGCAGACTTTCAGTACTCAAAAGGGGCCTATGAGAAGGATGGGGACAGACTTCATAGCAGGCCCTGCTGCAATAGGAAAAGGGGTGATGGTTTTAAACTAAAAGAGTGGAGATTCAGGCTGGATGAGGAAATTCTTTACAATGAGGGTGATAAAATACTGGCACAGGTTGCCCAGAGAGGTGGTGGGTGCCCCATCACTGGAGACATTCAAGGCCAGGCTGGATGTGGTTCTGAGCAACCTGGTCTAGTTGAAGCTGGCCCTGCTCATTGCAGGGGGTTGGACTAGATGACCTTTGAAGGTCCTTTCCAACCCAAACCATTTTATGATTCTATGACATGACACACCAAGGGTGCACTCCCAAGGAGTGCAAAGCATCGTGGCTCCCTGCTGGCCCCAGGGGCAGCCTGCTGCAGCTGCTGCTGGTATTTCATGGAACACAGCAGAAGCTAGTTCAGTGCTCAGGCTCTCTGAGGATCAGATCCAGAGGAAAACAGAAAGAAATAATCTTGTCCAAGGTACAGCAACTCAAAGTAAAATTCACCCCTGCAGTGAGGCAGAGAGGAAAACAGTGAGGGGGGGGAAGGCAAGGCTGTTCTGCGCTGCAGCAACTTTCTTTCCATCTTGCTGGCACACTGCAGATCCAGCTCCAGACCCTCTGTGTAGCTCTGCACCGCTGGGGAAGGCAGCTTGCACACCCATGCTGCTGCAGCAAGGAGAGCAGCTTCACAAGCCGCGTGTGCCAATGCGTATGCTGGGCGCCAGCTGGCCACAGAGAAACTCATGCACCCAGAGACATCAGCACATACTGCATGTTAACGCACACACCATCTGCCAACATGTAGTTCTATATGGATGATAACGTGTAGGCACCTGTATATTGACACAGCTGAATGTGCTGTACGAAAGTATTGGGCGTATGCAGCCGTGCACTGCATGAACAGGACAGCTGTGCTGGCTGCAGCTACCATCGCAGCACATCTCACAGGATACGTAGGCTCAGGCTGGGTTAACATTTGGATGGGAGGCACGTAAGGAAAATGACATTTCCCATGCAAATCAGATACACATGCATATTTACCCAAAGCATAACCCCAAGGTTAATGAAACTGACCTTTGTGAAGTTCTGCACAGGGATGAGAGAGCTGATCAGAGTTGAACATGTGCACACAAAGCGAGCTCTCCTTTGCAATGGATGGGGGAAGGCAACCTACTTTACAGCTGAGTCGAATAGATGCTGGGTTCAGATTGCACCTGCTAAAAAAACCCTGTCTACAGCTTGCAAATTCTTTGCTGGCTTCGAAGAATCCCTTAGATCCCCAGGCCCACGGTGAAACACTTCGTAGGACAGAAATCCCTCTGAGACACAGACAGGCAATTTCCCAAGGATTCAGAGGTTCCTGTTTATGTTTTTGTGTGCCACGGATTTATAATAAATGAGCCCAATCCCAAACAGTCATTTTCTAAGATGTTTTGAAACAGGATATTATTGGAGACGTTTCTGCCTGATGTTTAGATCACACACCTGGCTGTAAAGATGAAAGCAATAAAACCAGATTGTCTATATGTGAAATACTCCTAACTTGCTCCTATGTGCAGGTATTATTATTAAGCTTAAGGCTGCATGTCCTTTTGGGATGGATACTATGCAGACACGTACAGGTAGTGCTGGTACAAAGATTACAATCCAAAAATCATATCCTACAGCTGTCATATTGCATCTCTACATTGTTACATGAATGCAGTCCACATAATGTGCAATAACATACACATAGTGCATTCAGACTTGATCAACGTATGCCACTGTCTTCCACCGAGCATTTTGAGATGCAGTTTTTCTCTACAGCTTTAAAGATGGACTTTAAATCAAGCGCATCCCACAAGTGCTTTGCTGTCAGTGGGCTCCCCCTTCCACCTCACCTGGGGTACTCTGGAAGGATCATGCTGGTGCCTCGGGGGTGCCTGGGGCACAGCTCATCACAGCTCCCCCATTCCCCACACATCCAGGTTTCCTGTTGTCACCAGCTACCGGGTGCCTTTCTGTAAGGTTGATGCCAGATCTTGAGTCCAGCAACCTGGAATCATGCACGTACTCCTGCCTGACCTAAGAAAGGTGGCTGAAAATCAGGTGCCTCAAGGATGAGGATGGCAGGTGAGTAGAGCTGTGGGATTTAAGCAGATTAGGAGCTCTGTTACACTTGGTCAGTATTGGAGCATCTTTCCTGCAGCTAATGAGTGCAACTGAGGTTAAAAACAAGCTGAGAAGCTATGTTTTCTGCCTTAATCCATACAATCCATGGTCTGGGATTGTTCTGAAGCGTGTAGGATCTTATTTTATGCAATGCCCATGCTCCAGCCTTGGGGTCTGACAGTGTGGTACAGTCATTAATGACTTCTTGAAAACAAGAATCCTGTCATCCTGAGCTTTCCTCCTCATGAAGAGTAGGGTGTCCCAAGTGATATCAAGTCAGTTTACAAAAAAAAACACCAGGGAATGGGAGAGTGAAGGATTTTCCTCTACATGAGAAAGTTGGGGCTGTTCAGCCTGGAGAAGAGAAGGCTGTGTGGAGAGCTCAAGGAGCAGCCTTCCAGTATCTGAAGGGGGCCTACAGGGATGCTGGGGAGGGACTCTTCATTAGAGACTGTAGTGATAGGACAAGGGGTAATGGGTTAAAGGCTAAACAGGGGAAGTTCAGGTTACGTATAAGGAAGAAGTTCCTTACTGTTCTATGACTGTAGGTCCAAGACTGTAGCAGCAAAACCACTTCAAGTGAAATATGTCCACCCTTATGCCTTCCATGTACACCTACCTATTCCCTCCCATTTTGGAAAGTCTGACTTTTCAGTACATTTCAGCTCATCATCTCGAGGTCCTTTCCAACCCAAACCATTCTATGATTCTATGATTCCATGTTCCCCATAGGAAAACACAAATCCATATACTCTGAATGTTCATCTCTGCTGGCTCTGACCAAGCCCAGAACAGCTAAGCCTGGCACAGGCAGGCACAGTGTGGGGGGCTGCCAGCCAGGCTCTGACAGCAGCTAGCTGGACACCAGCCCTCCTGGGATGCTATGAGCAGGACTTTTCCTTGCCAGGACAAGCAGCCCTGGCAGGAGTGGAGCAACCTAGGACAGCTGATGTTACAACCATTGCAACTGTACAAGTGACAAGCAAGAAAAGCTGCCAAAGCCCTCTCCAGCTTCCATGGGAAGGGAAATGAAGGTAGGGGAAGACAAAACAGCAAATAGTGCTGTAGCCCTGCTGGCTGGGGAGCCCAAACCCTCTCACTGGGGCAGGCATCGCCAAACAGCTCGGTGTGAATGGTACCAAGTCCCCAGGACACTTGGCTTTGAAAACTCTTTGGGAAAAACAGGTACAGAGAAAGCCTGCTAAATCCAGGGAGAATAGTCACTGAAGTGAGCCTGGCCATACCAGGGCCTGGTGTCTGGTGCTGGTGCCTCCACTGAGGCATTGCCACCAAGCAACTGGTGCCCAAAGCCTCCTCCTGTTTCCCTGGTTTTCACTCTCACGTGAAGGAAAGCTTCCCCCATGCTCATGGAGCAGGTCCAGAAGAGTTTGGGTCCTAGTACACCCCCTTCAGAGCCTGGGAGACAGCAACAGTGGGGAGAAACCTCAGCTTTATCTTTCTGAAACAAACTTCAGGTTTAGTCTCAGACTTCAGCCATGTGCCTTTCATGCACAATGACCCAGCTAAACCAGCAGTCACCAGTCAGCATCAGCAAATGTCACATGCAGCTCCATGGCACATCCAAGACAGCCCCACTTACTGTCTGGGCAACCCCTGATACCATTAGCTTTCCCTGTTTTTCCAGTCACAGACCATGACCTACAGAAGGAATTACTTCTTTTGCACCCAGCTGGCCACAGCAAAGCTGATGGCAGCATAAACCACAGCACAGGCTGGTCCCTGTGATCCAGGTTTCTACTGGTGTGAGCAGGCAGCAGGCTGGTTTCAGCACCTACATCGGCTTTCTGTGCACTTAGGATCTGCCCTGTAGGACCCAGCATTTAGCACAGCCCTTCTGACCTCCTTGTGGGGACTGGTCTGCTGTTGCTTCTTTTTGTAGGGAGGGAGAGCACTGCTCAGTGAGGGCCACATGAACCTGGGCAGAATTACCCTCCTTTTCTAAAGGGAAAGAAAAAACCCTATCCCCTGGGGTCTGACTGCAGCTTTCACCTTCTGGCACCCCCAGTGAAAAGGACAACCCAGCCAGCAGCTCTGAACATGTGGCCAGGAAAGAAATGTGCAAGGGAAAAGCAGGAGCCCTTATTAAATAGCTTGTCCAAAGATAAAACCCCAGCCATCTGTCGACTGGCCCTAGAAGTGGCATTGCCATAATAATTAGCAGAGGGAAAGGGGGCAGAGGTGCCAGTGAAAAAAACCCAGCAGTTTGTTAACATTATGCACAGGTCTGCCATGAAAACAATGGGAGGAACGGGCTGGGGGGGAAGCTCAGAAGAGGAACGATAACAGTGCCTCTCAGGGGCAGGCACTGCCAGTGGTGCAGGTCAGGAGCCTCCCTGCACACATCCACCTGCTCCCAGATGAAGTGTCACCCTATGAAGCATGGAGGGAGAGCCTCGGCTGCTACTGCTCTGGCACCCTCAGTGGGTGGGGCTGTGACAGCTGCTGTCCCTGTCACCCAGCTCCCCTAGGAGCATCACACTGAAGTTCCCCTCACAGAGCCGAAAAGCTGCTTTAAAATAAGACTCTTGGATTATAATTCCTAATCCCTTCATTTGCAGTACGTGCAGACAGGGCACAGAGATGCCGGCGTTCTTCCTCTCCCTCCTGCAGGACCAAACAAGCCTTGAAGCATTTGTCTCAGGAGCTGGGCAGGCAGCAACTGGAGGGGCCACTGGGACAAGATGCTGTGGATGTTGAGGGCAGGGAGAGGTGGAAGGAGATGTTGTCCCCCTCCATTCAAGAGTGCTCATCCCTCTTCATCTCTTGTCCTCCTCCCCACTGAGGAGTTGTTTCTAAAGGCATGTCAGTCTGCTCCGGTGTGTGCCAAGCTGTGGCTGAAAGGCACTTGGGCTCCCTGGGGATGGGTGAAGAGCAGAGCATGGTGCTAGAACTGCCTGCATGCTGGGACATGAGGCATGGGTGCCCCCGTGTCCTGCCCCTTGTCCCCTAGTGCCAGCCCAGGGACTGACATAGCTCCAAGGCTGAGCATAAGGCTTTGAAGCTACTGAGCAGATAGGAGGCAGCAGTCTTTACACTGATGGCAAGGGCTGAGTTTACACTGTAGAGCCTCATTATCTGGACAAATATAGGGCAGGTTTTGTCTGGAGATAGGTCAGCAGCATCAGCACAAAATGCAAAAGTGCTTTTCTTCATGGGGTCATGGCAGGGGTATTTGTGTTTTCCCAGACAGCGTGATGCAACACAAATGAGCCAGAAGCCTTCTCGACCCACACAGCCTTCAAAGGGAGGAAAGCATCCAGCCAGGCAGCCATGTCCGGCTCTGTCAGTGGTCCCCGAGCTTGTGGGGAGATGCAGCGTCCGGGAGTGCTCCCTGAACAGGTTGCCTGCCCCTCTGGCTATAGGGCCCTGTGAGGCTGGTGCCCCCCTGGTATCATTACACCAGCCACTGGGTTGGGTTTCCTCATCTGGAAGGAGAAACACCTGGACCTCACAGTGTCCCTTGGAGAAAAGCTCCTGTGGTGCATGAGTATGGCCAGGATGAGCCCTTCCATTGCCACTCTGCCATGGGGGGGCAGAGCTGCTGGTTCTCTGGGGCTGTGGTGGGGACACATGCCACCTCACGAGGGAACATGGCTGGTCCCTGGTGCCCCAGTGAAGGCTGGTGCCACTTTCTTGGCAGTGCAGCAGCATGATGCCAGGCTGTTGTTTGGCATCTCCATCAGTGTCACGGCTGTCAGGTATCAGTGCAGGGAGCACTAACCTCTCCTGAGCATTTCCAGATACAGACATTTCCCAGTTGACAGCATCACAACTATGATAGACATGAGCTTGGCAAGAGCCCCACGCAGCCCTTGGCAGTGCTGCCTCAGCCAGCACTGCGATGGGGACACTGGGATACCAACCCATCCCCTGGCACCCCCTGGGTGTCTGCCCCAGGGTCATCACCTGGAGCTCCCACATGGGCATGGCCCTGCAGCTCAAACCCCTTTATCCAATTGTTAACAGCTGCACATAGGTCCAAGACCCTTGGGATGGGCCAGGGCAAGCACTAGAGCCAGGGAAAACATCACATATCCGCCAGGCAGCCCTCCCTACATGTGCCACAGGAGGGGACACACAGGATGCTGGATAGGGCACCTGATGTGCTTCAGGGAGGGACAGCAGCCCCCAGCTCCTATTGGGATGAACAAGCCCTGAGGGCCAGGATGGCAATGTACTGCCTCCACGCAGCTCTGAGCAGGTCTGGTTCATGCATAGACTTCTTACCACAAGCATCACTTCAACATACTATTAAAGATGCAGAACTTGGAGGAATGTTGTTAAAATGCTTGGAGTGTACAGCTTTTGCTTTCACAGCGCCCTTGTTCCTCTCCATTGAGGCTATGGATGGCTGTCCTTAGAGGGGAGGAAAGCATCTGACACCCGTGTTAAATGTCAGTGAAACAGCACTGAATTCCCACAGCAGGCAGAAGTGCTGTTAGCACAGACAGTAGGAAGCTCCAGGGAAGGAAGGAGGCATGGACCCAGCACAGGAATGACTGAATGAGCAGGAAGGGTCAGCACCCCAGCCTCTGCAAAACCTGCCCCTCCACTCACTGCCAGACTGCCTGCCTCATCTGTCCAGTGAGTCAGGGTTGACAGGTCACTGGTGTCAAGCAGAACTGAGAAAAAGGCTGGCATGGACCGGCAAGCCTCTCCCCAAAGAGTAAAGGGGAGACAGGCGAACAAGAGGATGCAAAGCAGAGAAGGGAGGAAGAAGTGACAGGTACCTGACCCCAGGGATGTTGTGATGGTCAAGACTGGGGAAGGGGAGACGGTAGCCAGTCCCCATGGGATCCCCCATCTTTCAACCCTCCCTTGACATCTCTTCTCTTGCCTTTCCAAGGGCTTTGAGGGGTGCAGTGATCAGGATGGTTCTGGCACTCATGTTTTAAAAGCTAGCTGCCAGGTGTCATCAGTAGGTTTCAGAGCTTCTAGGCTTTTTCTTCCTACCCCTAAGCTGCTCAGGTGGACTCTGAACAATACCTGGAGTTGTACAGAGACAGGATCAGACATCAGGAGAGGAAAACCAGGCTGTATGGGCACACTGCATGGCTTCCAGGTCCAGTGTTGGCATCCAGTGTTAAACACTGTGTTTCATGTGCTCAGCTCCTGAGGAAAGCAGGCAGCGTCCTTGGTGCTTAGTGAGAGCGCGTAGCCCTCAGTACAAACAAAAACACAGTGGAAATGTCCCTCAGTGGCACAGACCCCATCCCCATTTGACCATCACCACCAGATGCAACCAGGGTCCCCCAATACAGAGAGAATCCCACCAGGACAGGAGAGGAATAATGAAAAGTTGCTTATTCAGAATGACACCAGCTTTAAGGGCAACCCCTCAACGCACAGCGCATCTGTGCCCAACACATCATTTAATAGAGTTGTGGAGAGACTACAAGCTATGCAGCGGTCAGCTAGCTGAAGCCTTACAGTGCCACATGGCATTGGTATCATGTGGTGGACGTCGTGCATGTGTTTCACAACCAGCTGCCAGATGCTGAAGCACATCTGGGAGAATGGCAGCAGGATGAGCTCCCCTCTCCTAGGGGAGAGGCTCGCACTCATATCTCCAGGGGTGAAGTGATGCTTGAGCAGCAATGGAACAATACTGCTTTTCCTATTGCACCCTTGGCCCCCGCTGCTGCAGCAGAGGGTGGGGGCAATGGCATTCGTTTTAGTTTTCACAGCCATCAAGAAAAAGAGGATTTCAGAGGGGTTTAAACAGTTCCCTAAATAGCTCCTTAGAATTAAGAGTTTTCACAGGGGATTATTTCAAGAGGCTGCCTGCAGTGGGAGGATGAGGCTGGCGTGTGCTGGGGGAGGCGAGAGGTTGGAGAACAGGCAGGAGCGCTGTAGGTGAGCACAGGGCAGTGGTGTCCCCTTCTGAATCACAGCAAGGGGAAGAGAGCAGCATCCCACCCTCTGGCCGTGCATGTATCCATCCTCTCTGCTGGGCGAGCCAAAAGGAATGAGGAGCAGAGTGGCCATCAGCAGAAGGGACGCATGGTGGGAACAGCATTAAAATGGTTCTTCCACTGGCACAAGCATGGCACGTACCTTGGGGCTGGTATCCAAAGCCTGACGTCAAAAAGTCAACGTGCAGATACGGCAGCTTTGCTGGACCTGCCCATAGTGGTACTTCTGAAGTGTGGGATGAGCTCGAGGAGCCATCTGCATTCCTGTCTTCTCACTTAGATGGAAAGCCTGCACACGATGGAAGCGGGAAGGCTGTTCTAGCAGTAAGGATGGGATCAATTTGAAATGCTGGATAAGGGGATCAATCAGACAGAGCTTAACTAAGGGCAAATTCCTCCCTGCAAGGCTATGAATGTTGGAATTTGCAGATCCAAACATTCATGGTGGAAACTTAAATGCTGCAAAACCAGGAAAGACCACAAAACCATTCAGAACAGGCACAGCTCTGCAGAGACTGGTGGAATATGGATTCAAATGTATAAAGCGATAACACCACTTGGCACAGTGCTTTCTGGTGCAAAGAGGAAAAGAAGATAGCTGGAATGCCATTATAATTTTGATATTGGGATGGAAATGATGGAAATTGGTTCTTAGGGACTGGATCCTGCAAAAAGCTGAGCTCCTCCATGGGGTCCTAAGCTCCAGGCTTTTAGCAGGCAGAAGGGTTGAGCGTGCACACAGTGAGAAGCCGAGCCATAGGCACAAAGGAATAAGGCTCAAGAAGAACACATGAGAGAAGCAGGGAAGTGGGGCTGGTAATAATAGAGGTAGAAATGAGGAAATAATAGAAAGCAGAAGAGAAAGGAGGGAGAGCTGTATGTGACAATGGTGGAGACAAAGCAGGAAGAAGCAAGCTGAGTTAGATCATTTCCACTGGGTGGATGACAGAGGAGCTAGTGAGGTAGGAGAATGAAAAGGAGCAGGGCAGGAGGGAGCTCAAAAGAGAAGGTCACAGGCAGGAAACTGAGCAAATGGTTAAATCTCATAAAATATTGTTATTATAAGCAGCCTGATTGCAGGCTAGCCCATTCTGCTACACCTGGAGTGATGCTCTGCACCCGCCACAGACAAGCCCCAAGTCAGAGAGATGCTGGGACTAAAATCACAGCACAGCAAACTGGAGATTTAGGAATTACCTCTGCTACCAGGGAAGGGACTTTGCCTTCTGGACCCTTCCTTCTCCACTCCCCTGGAGGAACAATCTGGATAGCACAGCCCTTTTGAACAGCTCTCCCAGCAACTGAGCCCTTCAGATGAGAGTTTCAGAAATGACTACTGACACAGATGGGCTTCACCTGACACCTGAGCTGCCCAAACGAAGTTGGAAAAATCTGGGTATTCCATGGGTTTAAGGCCTTGCTCAAGAATTGGCTCAAGAATCCTTTGCCCACCACCCACCTGCAAAAGTCTCAGTCTGCATTTAAAGGGAGGGAGGTTATGTGACCTGGATGCAGAGGCAAAAGTAGGCTTCTACTAAAGGTCATCACTACAGAGATCAGATGTTAACATCCATTTTCAACACAGATGCCTCTCTCAAAGGACGTACATGTGCATAAAGAGTGGTTTACTTTGTCTCCTAGTTCATAAAAATAGGTGAAAGTGGGATAGAAAATTTCAGCTGTACTAGTGTTGGCAACGATGGGACAAGGAAAGATGACATATCTGTGACTGGCTGAGATTAGTTGTGATGAATTATGACTGCAGCTTTCAGTGTTTCGCTTTTGGCTTTACAAAATCAAACCTGTAAATTTGGTGTTTCCTTGTGCCTGCGTAACACCTGTGATTTTTTTTGATGCAAACACCCTAACGATCAGATGCCGGACAGGCCCTGGCATCCACAACCACTAAGAGCCAGAGTACAAATACAAACTGGTTACACACCTAAAGCAGGGTTAATCGTGATGCATTGGCAAACTGGCAGGGGACCCAACCACAAAGGTCACTGATTTCAGCTTTAACGAGACATTACTGATCCTCAGGCTGGAACACTAGTGGAAGAGCAGGTTGGCCGCAGGCAGGGACAGACAGCACACAGCCATCCTGCATCATTTTTCAGTACCTATGGGAGTGCAGGGCAGTTGCACGGGGGTTCATCCTTCCCTCAGCTAGCCTCTGTAGTAGGATCCTGGGGCACTTCAGCATGTCCCCTACAAGAGCAGACCCTTTGGTAGGAAGCATGAGTGGGACATGTTTTCTAGGGCACTCATTTATGAATGTTGATCCTGAGCTGAACCTGGAAGTGTGAGCAGACCTGGCAATGCTGTCAGGGTGCCAAGGGAGAGGAAAGGCTAATTTGCACTAAGTCACACCATGTGTGCTTAGGCATGACAGGAGCTCATCAAATGCTCTGAATACATGGGTATCTCTGCATGGGGTCATTGGGAGGCTGTCGCAAACGGGAGCATCACTGTCACACCTGCACATGGTGCTATGATGAGTCACCTCCTTTCTCAAGGCCTTATAAACAAGAAATATGCTGCTGCTCTGAAATACTTCCCAGCCTTCTCTGAGCTGTTATACACTCCTCCAGCACCATCTACAACAGCTCCCGGCCCCTGTGATGTTTGTCTTGGGAGGTGGGATGTGCCAGTATCAGCAGCTGTCTGTACAGACACTTCCCAAAGCCAGCCAGCACTGGTTCATAGAAGTGGATGCAAACATGGTGGCTACATCTTACCAGCTCCCCCAGGAGCTGCTGCATTCCACCAGCTGGGACTTAGGTGTTGCCACTTCCCAAAGAGGTATAACCTAAACCACCCATGGACACTATGCTGCATCTTACTGCTTACCACCCTGGGACACAGCCAGGGAGGGTGTTTGGCAGGAACTAACCTGTTCCAGTTGGAGGAGATTTGCACTGTGATGCAAAGTCACCCCATCGCACAGCACACCTCTTGCCGCTGCACACAGCTGGTTGCAGCAGACAGTGGTCAGTGTACGAGACTTGGAGAGCTTCTAGCTAAAAGCCCTCCACGCACCCTTTTAACTGTATTTTAGGGTCACAGAGTGGCTGCTGCACACAACTGAAGGGGCAGGATGCTCCATAAGGAAAAGGTTGCCTAAACTGCTAGGCTCTGGCTCACAGTACCAGCCCCAATGGATGCAGTGAAATGTCTGGAGACCACGCAGGGGTGAAACACAGCACCTATGAGCAGCACACACTGTCCTGATGCCCTTCTCCACTTGTGGGGTGAAGTTCTACAGCTACCAGCATGCTGGACTCCTCACTGGAATCCCTCATTGGGCCACATCCCCTCCAGTTATGCGTTGGCTAGTGCTGGTTTATGCTAGATCAATCACTAACCATCTGGGATTTGAACCTGGTGTCACCTGGCTCTTGGGGGTGACAGCACAGCTGTGTGCTATGGGATGCTCTGTGAAGGTTCATGAGGAAAGGCAAAGGAAAGGTTTACAAGTGGTCAACAATCAGTCTAAGCTCTCCTTGTCAGGAGGAAGAAGACCTTGGAACCAGCCATTTCTCTCTGAGAGCCTGGACCAGGATGCTGCAGGAGGTGGTTGCTGGTGGCAGTCCTGCAGGGCCTTGGTAAGCCGGGCTGGAAGGAAGAGGAGCAAGAGGGTTCCTCTGCCAGGTCCTCTCTTGGAGAAGCAAAAGCCACTGCAGAGGCAGGGACAGCGAGCTGTGCCGGAGGAGCTGGAGGGACAACGTGGCGTGAGCAGCTACAGGGCAGGGTGAGGAGGTCCGGGCTCTCCTAAACAGCAGCATCCGAGATCCTCCCATTCAAAGACGTCTTTGGCTGGAGGCCGTTGTTCTGAGCATGCACATCTGGCCTGGGCTGTGTCATCTGCTGCAAGCGCTGCCCGGGAATGGAGAGAGTGTGTTAGCCAAGGGGACCGGAGCAGTGGTGGGACAGCCAGGGCATGGCAGCAGCTGAGCATTGGGATCCCTAACCCCAAGCCTCAGAGGTGGCCCTACTTAGGGGGCGAGGAGACAGTGCATGTGGCAGGAGTTACTCCTCCAGCACCATTCAGTAACCCAATGAAAGCTTCTGCAAGTCACCTTTGCTTTGGTGTTGCACACAGTACAGCCGCTCCTCTGTTTATCTGAATTACAGGCAGTACTTGTAACACAGGCAAACTGTTACCAGGCACTACCAGCTGCAAGTAGGAGCAAGAGAAAGCTGCAATGTCACAGGCTCCCGAGCAGACCCTCTTTCCCAGTTTCTGTAATTTTTTAGCTAGTGTTGATTATAAAGCAGAACTAAGTATCCACAGCAGGCTAGCAAGGTTACTCTGTGCCACTGATGCAGATGAGACCAGTCCTCCTGCACAAACCTTTGCACTAGCAGCAGTTCCTGTCACCCTGAGCTGATCGAATGAAAATTGCAGAGCCAAGTAAACTGAAGCAAGAATGTAGGAAAACATGGAAGGGCAAGTAATTACTGGAGATGTGGACTGAGCATCAGGAGTGATGAAGAAGGATGGATCACTTTTGCCTGTCAGGGAGAGACTGATGCTGAAAACTGCAGAAGAGAAGGCAGAGGAAGATTGAGCCTGACCTGAATATACATCACCAAGTCAGGAAAAGCTCCTTCCAGCAAAGGGAAACAACCTTCTACTGTTCAATACCACTGAAGTGGCTGTTGCTGGGTGAAGTCCCTGAGATGTTCACTGAGCCTCTTCTGCCATTCATGGTCTTCCCCTCCTCCACACACACACATTCATGCTCAGCAGGATCAAAACGACTTGTAATCTTTCCTGTCTGTCAAAACCACTTTATTCAGCATTGACATCTAATTTCCCTCCAGCTCTAGCTCTATTACAAACTAATCCAGGATCTGTGCATATAACAGGCCAAAAATTGTCTCTGTGACACCAACACACACACATACAGAAGCTCCTACTTTCTTACTGCTGCCATCAGCTGCTCACTCCTGGGTCTATGGAGAATGGGAAGGAGGTCTGGGTCTCCTGATTCGTACGGTGCTGTTAGAGAGAGGGTGCACACCAGTCACTCACGCTGCTGACTGGTACAGGTGGTTTGCGTGAATCATAGAATCATAGACTCATAGAATGGTTTGGGTTGGAAAGAACCTTAATATCATCTAGTTCCAACCCCCCTGCCATGGGCAATGACCTACTATTGGAATTGCTGCTGGCCTTCAACCCAATATCACCAAAGTGACTTGACATAACACTTTGGCTTGAGCCTGCAGGAGCACCAGTGCAGATCTCAACCCTAATGGCAAGAACCTAAACTCAGCATCAGATGAGAGACCAGAAACTGGAAGCAGATCAGAGACACCAGCTCCTACATCAGAGCCCATCCAAATGGAGAGCTGGAGGAGGGAAAGTTAAATCCACCTACAACTTGACCTCAGAGGCAGGCAGCTTGACGCTGATCTCAGCTCAGCAAATCCAGCTAAAACGTTTCTGACTTGCGCATTATTCAAAATACAGTATCCATGAAGCAGACCCATGGGATTTACATGGCATCTGCTTGCTACTGCAGCTGGGCTGGGAAAGGCATAAATCAGCACCCCTGCAGTGACTTCTTATTCCTACAGCTTGCAGCAGACAACACCAAGCCAGGGACTTTGTGCACAGTGCTCTCAAGACTGAATGTCAACACTGTAAATAAGATCTCACCAGTAATTACTAGGTCTGACACACAGAGACTCATGATTCACTGCTACATAAAACCCTGCTCAAATTATCTAAGAAAATGTTTTAAACAGGATCGGAGTTGCTAGTATTGTGTGTCCTACATGAAAGTCTTCCTTGCTTCTTAACCATCATTCACTGAGTGCCCCTATCAAAGCGCATGGCAAACTACCACCATGCAGGTCTCCGTCCCTAGCAGGTCCTAGCTCTGAAATACTTCAAGCCCTCATGTTCTGGGGATGCTGATCTCTCCAATGGGAAGTGCCAAGTAACCATGCTCATAGCCAGGGATTGCCAGAAACTGGGATTCCCCTGGATTAAGAAACCTCAAGCATTTTCCCAGTCCCTTCCAGGGCTCCAGTCCCCTGCATCAAAGAGATATACTCAGCAGAGGAGGACTTCCTTTTTGTGATGGTGGCAATACAAAGCTCAATGAGGCACAATGGACCTAAGGATAGACTACCTGAAGGTCTACACACTTGGCCAGACATAGTAATGACATGCTGCTCAGCAGTGCTCCCAGCCATTTAGATATTAGTTAGTGCTCAGTAGTGCTAGTAAGTCCCCTTCCAGCCGATGTTGCTGGAAGCCATTCTATGCACTGGGGCTGATGTGAGTCCTGGAGGAGAGGGTGTGCAAAGCTCCTGCAGCATCAACCTGAAGCACTCTGACAGCTTTGTCAGAGCAGAGTCTGCTTGGTTTTCTTTAAGCTTAGTTCAGTGGGGGGATTACTGTAAGCAAAGAGTAGAAGAGGAGTGATGAAGCTGCTCATACCTGCCGGAGGGTCCCTGTTGAGGTGAAGAAACAGTACAGCATGTATCCTGGAATCAGTATCATGGAGGACAGAGCCATAAGCCAGCCAATGCCTTGTCCCCACACGGGATAGACATATTTTCCCAGTGTCAGAGGGGTCATTTCCACCACACTGAAGAAGAACACGCCCTGGGAAAAGAGCACCACCATTGCAGGTGAAGGCGTGCAAAATTGGGGTCCATCCACCCACTCTTCCCTTCACTGTCCTCTTAGTTCCCAACAGTCTCACAGCAATCCAACAGCTCCTCAATCTAGTCTAGATGGCCTCAGCCCACCAACTGGTAATTTCATATAATTTCTTATCGTCCTATGTAAAAAGCTGGAGCTGGAATATCCCTGATTTCCTTCCTCACTAAACCACTTGGACTAGTTGTGCTCTCACACCAGCTCCTAAGCACATTAACAGGATCCTCACAGCTGGTCTCAGGAACCTCCATCTTCCTATAATTGGCCTTCTCACACCATTCTCTGGACTACTTGTGTCGAAAACGCAGGAACCAGCAAAGGTAGAACTGCTCTGCAGTCAGTTATACTGCATTTGCTGCTAACTTTTGCTCTGACAAGTCCATCAGTGGCTGAGGCAGGAGCTGGAGTAGCTGAGAATCAATAATAGCTTTTTTAAAACAGCAAAATATTTGCTTATTTTTTGGCATCTCAGAAAGAAAAATGAAGAACTGATGGCCTTATTTAGGTTAAAGAAATCACCTAGAGCATTTCATATGGGTGATTTCCAGCAGGCAGAGTGAAAGAGGCTCCTTTTATTGGAGATGGGTATTACCTCACCCATCTCAAGTCTGCCCAGGACCACCTTGCACCACACCTATACTGGGTTGAGAACAGTGTTTCCCCTACACTCCATCCAAACTAAAAGGCCCTTCTGGATCCACTCCTGCAGACAGGCTGTCCCAGGTCTTACCAGGCAGACAAGAGGAGTGAAGAAGGCCCAGCAGATCTTCCACCACATGCAAGGTTTGTAGCCAATCATTTCTTCAATGTTCCTGTAAAACCTGTTCACACCTACAGGAAGAAATGAGTGTTGAAAAAACATCCCCTCTCAGCACCATGGTCATCACCTCTTCTCATAACACAGCGCAGGCTAGCCACAGCAAGAGGGTGACACTGCTGTGGCGTGAGAAGCATTATCTGGAGGGGATGGGGTACAGAGACATAAAAGCAAATTCGTGCTAGCAGCTTCCATGTTCCTGGTGTCCTCTTGAAGGACCAGAGGGCAGGATCCTAGGCATCTGCCAGTGTGCGCAGAGGTCTTTGTGGTGGTGAAGTGAGATGACAGTCTTCTGATCCTGATTTGCTCGGGTTATCAACCTAAGCTATTTTCAGTTGCAAAGTTTTCATTGACTTGGCTGTGGGAGACTTCTGAAATAACTCACCATGTCCATGGAGAAAACAAAGGAACAATGTCTTTTGTGCTTACCATAACACCAAGAAATTGAGATGGTCTCAAAGAAGACAAGAAAGAGAAGACACATGCCACTAGCAGAGTAGTAATCAAACAGCTTGAAGACATAAATGCCACCCTGAGAAAACAAAACCAGGGTCAATGAGTTTAGTTATAGATTATGGATGACAATATCAGCTAACTGCTTGGATTGCCACTGTCTGCATCTGCTGGCTTTAATGCTAATTTCCTTGGACAGTAGAGGTAGTGTTGCAATGTTTCCACTGCAGCGTGGTTCCCAGCAGCAAAACTGATGTGCTCTTGCAGACAATTAGCTGTCTTTTTCAGGCATGGCCAAAGGTTAGGAGAAAAGCAGAGATTCACTAGGATGTCTTACTTTTCTCTGGTTTAGATGGATTAACTTAATTTAGTGTGCTCTGCCCTCCCAGGAGTTTTACTGAAGCTTGGCCTCATCATGAACCTACACTGCTTCACAAAGGGTCTCCAGACCACTCAGCCCTAACCTCCACACGTGAATTTTAGCTTCAGCCCCAGAGGCTCAGGGCCTCAACAGACTCGTCTTCTTTATGTTATCTTACCTCAGCTTGGGCTCTTCTGCCTTAAGCTGCTATTGTAAATAGAAAAAAAAACCAAGCCAGACTGACATGATGGTGGCAAAAATTACAGAACTGTCCTAAGACGCCTGAGATGTATTAATGTTGAGCAAGCCCATTTCTACAGCATTAGGATGGCTCCTAGGATGCTGTCACTTCTCCCAAAGCTTTTGGTGTTGCTGTGCTATGCCAAAGTGACTAGAAATGTGCCAAGAGTGGAAGTATGAGCATGGCTAGCTGTACCTGGGTGATGTTGGAGAATCCAATGAGATAAGAGATGAAACAGACTACTGCAATGAAGACCTTCTTCCTGGCTCTCAGGAGATGAGGATACTCATCCATCAGGGCTGTAATGAACCCTTCCACAGTGCAGAACTATGGGAAAAAGTATACACCAAGGACATAAATATATAAATATCTTAGCTGGACATCACTCTCACCTACATTTAACGCCAGCATTGCGAACCAGCATTGCTTTAAGAGCTCCCTACAAACACTAGAAGAAAAGGATGCATCTCTGCACAAAGTTGGTCTGAACCATCTTCTGAAAATGCTTCTCTCCCTCCACTGAATACAGAGGGAGCTATAAGCACTGTGGTTAAATACCTATAATTAGCTGAGATAAATCTCTGCCTTTTTGCTCCCACGGAAAAAGCCTCTCCTTTCTTTCCCTGAACCCTCTAGGGCCTCCCTGCCACTGCCTTGCTCCTGCATGCTGCCAGGCTCTCTGTCACAGCTGCTGGGACACGTGCAGGACCTTGCTTGCTCTTCCTTTTCCATGTGTACTCTTCTCAGCCTATTGCAACAGCGCTTGTGCTGTTCAATGATCTAAAATCATTAAGGAGCTGCATTACCCACGGCCCAGTCTCACATGCATGTGCATCATAATAGTCCTTAATAATACACAGCCCTTCATATCACTTTTTTCAAGCACACTACATTAAATGCATGTAGCACATTAAAAGCCCATCCTCACAGCACATGGTCTTTCTAGAGCTAAAAACACCTGCATAGCTTGTGCAGTGCTATACCAGGCACAGTATATTAACACTGTCTGCACCATAACACATAAAGACATCCCCATGAGCATAACCTTCAAATTAGTTTTCCTACTAGTTCTGCCCTATGGCATGTATATATGTGAAGTGCATCCTTCCCTCCTACTTCTTGATGAATTGTGAGATTCACTTTTATATCTCACTCCCAGGAAACTGGCAACGTACAGCTCTCAGCGAGCACATTCTGCCTCTAGCAAAAATCTTGCGAGGTTTATGAGGGCAACAGGCTCCTGGCTTCCTTGGTCAGCCTTAGTAAAGGTACAAGCCAGCGCAATGAAAATGAAAGAGGTGTCATTGCTCTTTGATGTCAGGGACATCCCTGTCCCTGTGACAGCACTCTAAAATGTGCTGGCATTTTAAATTCAGCTTTAAGTAGGGAGACTAGAAGAAAAAAACCTAGAGTGGAGGTGGAGGTAGAGGTTCACAGACTGAAAAGAGGAGCAGAGGGCTACAAAGATATAAGGGAGGAAAGTGGGGAGTCTGAGCCATGCCTATAGCTGGTCATAGATGGTGGAGGAGCACGCTGGCTGCTGGGGCTGGCTTCCACTTGGAACAGGGCAAAGCAAAGGCAGATGTTTCTGCCCACGGCTTTATATCCCCAGAGAGTCAAAGCTCAACGGCTTCAACTCAAGTTTTTAATGAGCTAAACCTTTTATGTCATGGACACAAGTGCTATTAAAGCATCTTTTGTGATTTGGGCATGGGTTAAGCTGCTTTTAAAGTCATTGACAGCAAGCTCCTCAGCCCATCCTACCTGGGTCGCTGTCTGGAAGACTCAGGACTGAGCTGCCACCACAGTGTGAAGAGCCAGAGTGACAAAAAAAGACACTGTTGGAAGCTATTCCTTCCACATGGATGCATGGCCAGGCACCGCTGGAGCCATGCGGCACCAGGCAAGGCAGAGAGGGAAAAGGGTTCATAGTGCGGCCAGAGGTTGTCAGGGGCAGAGGGTGGGTGTGAGTGGTGTCCAGAAGAGAAGAAAAGAAAAAGGTGCCTCAGATAGCAGGAGGGATTAAAACTGACAGCCCTTTGGTGCAGAAGAGGGATCAAAGGCAGGGAAAGCACAGAAGGAATGAGAGGGAGATGGATGATGAGCAAAAGGGTTACAAAGTGAGTTGAAGACTCTTTTCCTCCTACCAAAATTAAGCTGCTATGTAATGGATGAGGTGGGGAACCAAATGATGGCACACTACTGCTTCTAGCCATAAAGCACGCAATGGCTTTGTACTGTTACTGAAAATTGCCTCATGCTAGCCTCAAGCTTCAGAGGTGATGCAGCCTGGAGGAAGCTCCTATATCCAGCCCTGGGGACTGTGGCCTGGGAACCTTGGGGTCCATCTTTCCCAACCTGCATAACCATCCTTAGGTGCTTGCATGAGATTAAGTAGGCGCCTTCAATCTACTTTCCAGAAAGTTTTGTTTTTCTCACCATCTCCAGCCACTTATTTAGCATATGTGGCTAATATATTTAGCACATATTCTGTTCTTCCTCATGCCTCGCCCCATGATACCATTTCTCTACTAAATATTTTATTCCCATTCAGAGCCTCTTTTGCTCTTTTCCCCCTCTAGGGGATTAGTCGTTACACAAGCTGCTGTGTCTGATAACGTGGGCTTGGGAGTCAATATAAATGCCATCTTGGTCTGAAGGGAAGTCTCTCTCCCAACCTCTTCCAGTATTGGGGGCCACGAATAACACCCTGTCTGCACCCATAAGGGGGTTCAACCACAGCTAGCAAATGTGCAGCAGAGAGCCATGAGTGGGGGTCTTGCTGCTGGCAGCTGGAAATTCTCTTGAATAACCTGTGAGAGACGGCCTCACATGGGACAGACGCAGGCTTGCAGTCACAAGGCTTGCTAGATCCCCTGGGGACAAAACGCCTGACCTGGAAACTGGTAGGTTAAAAGAAAGCATTAGCATGTTATGCAAGAGGGTCTAGACGCAAGAGAGCTAAAGTCCGGGTGGATCAGACGCAGAGTGAGCATTAAGGCACATGAGAGGCAAGTGGGGGCACAGGAGGGAGGTGCATATCTATCGATATAGGTCATTCATCCCATTCAAGCAACTGCAGATGCGATGAGGCAGAGGTAGTTGTGCTACATCTGCAGAAAGCTTGCTATCAAAACTAATGGGCATACGTGAACCTACTCCCACCATACTTAAGGGGTTGGGCCTTGTCCCTGCATTGCAAATGCAGATCTCAACCCTATCTTCCTTTGCTATTCTGTCTTCCAAGCATCTCTGCTGTAGAGATAGTGACAAGGGACAGCCCTGCCCATCAGCCTTGGGGATGCAGGGTGCAAGAAATGCCCTATGGCCCTGCCATGCCTCATGAGCTGGGATGCTGACCCAAATGAAAAATGGCTGCTCCCCATCTGTAAATGATATTTAATCAGCACATAGCAAAAACATCTCTTTTGGTTTCGAACTAGATGCCTCAAAACACATGTGTAATTGTAGCTGTTGTTGCAGCCTGGGCTATTTGTTTTACACACATAAGCTGCCATGCTGTTAATGGTGTGTTTTATTGAATCAGAGCTCCAGCATGCAGACAGAAAGCTTCTTCAAATGTATTTATCTGTGCTTTTCTAAAAGCCTGCTTTCCTTTTGATGCTTTGTTCCCTCCCTGTCCCTCCTCCTTCTCTGGGCAGTGATATCCCCCATGGACAGCTTGCCCTCCGAGACTGGCAGTCAGAAGGGACCTAGAGAATTTCAACTGCTATTTCAGAAGCAAATGCAGCAAACGAATTCCACACAGTGCTTAGAGGGCTTATTGTCATGTCTCAGACTATTTACCAGGGCTGAGTGAATAATCCACCGAGAGTACTATTTTTTTTTCTGTAAATGTAGCTTCTTTTGAATCGTTTACTTATATTTGAAATTATTTGCCAAAGAATGTCTGTGGTAATGCAGAGGTGAGCTTTATGGTGTGTTTATAGGAGTGTGCCATAACTGAAATCCAGATTTGGTTGATTAGATTTTCCTGGAAAGCAAATGTGACATTTCAGGAAAAGGTCTGAGTCTCATTAGAAAGTAGTCTTGGCTTTATGAGCACTACCTGTTATCCAAGAGAGCAGCCATTTTGTACCAGCGGTTTGCAATGAAAGGGAAGAGCATGCCAGCACAGGGGAGGATGTGACAGACGAAGCATAGGCTTTTGAAGGACGCTTTGGTTTTGATGCACTCAAAAGGGAGCCATGCTGCAATTCACTGCTTCACTGGGTAGCTACTTTTATGCTGAATTATCAGAAAAAAAAATTATCACTGTCTGTAAAAACAAAGAGACTGTGATTTCTTTTGTTTTGTGAGGGCATGAGGGGGGCAGGAGACCTTTTGTTACATCCAGCTGCTTCACCCTCAAATATCTCGTCAGGCCTACCTGATGGCAAAGCAGTCAGGGTACCCAGCCTTTCCCAAAGCATGGCTCCTTCCTTCTGCCAGGACCTACCCCTGCTCACCTACAAACCAGGCCAGGGTGCTTCAGCTCTGCTCAGGGACACTTTTATTGTCAATAATGCCAAAACACAGCATCAAACCACCACCCTCACACCATGGGGGAGCCCGATTCAAACACTGCAACACTGCTGTTCTCAACATTGTGCCAGAGCACTGGGTCTGGTTGGAGGCTAGTACCTTGTGTGGACATGCTTCTTCCAGCTCCTGAGAGCAAGAAGATGGAGACTTTCTACCTAGTCTATAGAAGTAAGCCAAAATAATGTCATTTTCTTGCCTCATTCTCCATTAGGGGATGGAGGAAACTGTGCCTTACAAGAACAAAGCAGTTATCACTTGAGATAAATCTTTTTCCTTTTTTCCTTTGCTCCAAAATATTTTGGCATGAATAGTTTCCTGCTAGCCTCACTTAGAGCCTTTCAGCTCAGCTGCCAGAGTCACCCAGCAAGATGGGGACACGCTATGCCCATACAGTAGTGCTGGCACTTCACTGGGGTCAAAAATTGATCTGAATGGAGATAAGCTTTCCAAAGATTCTCCCCTCCTAAGGAAGTGGTGACTGTCTTATAAGGCTGGTTCTGCTGGGCTGCTCAAAGCTGGTCATTACTCTTATTTTTAATCAGCAGCACGAAAAGGACTGGTTCATTGAGTAGAGGCGAGATACCACCACACTTGCAGTATATGTCTACATTAGGGACAAGCACAGAGGTGATGACCACACAGGAGGATTTGTTTCATGCAGCTGCATCTCACCATGAAGAGTAAGAAAAGACCCTGCTCTGCACTGTCTCAGGATGCAAATGGGACACCATCATCATATGTGAAGATATCTTTGCATGTTACCCCACTTTGTCCCTGTGCAGTCTCACCTGACTATCCAGACCCAACATCATCAGCATGGAGAAGAAGAGGATAGACCAGAGAGGGGACAGGGGCAGCTGTGTGACAACCTGTGGGTAGGCGAGGAAAGCCAGTCCAGGGCCTGCAGTAATGAAAAGAGGGATAAGCCCATGTTTATAAAGCATTTGATGGGAAGTCTGATCTAAGGGATGCAGTTGAACAGAGAGAGTATGATCAGTCAAGAATTGCAGGTATTTAATATAGGAGTTAGAAACACCAGAGCCTTCACCCGTCAACTCAGTGGGGTGCACAGGGGTAGAATGGGGAGGCACTGAAGAAATGCTTTGCCTTTTCCTTTCCTGCAAGCAAGCAAGTCATCAAATCATTGCTACCAAATTGAGCTGGAACACTATGCTACAAAATAAACTGATATTCAGAGCTTGTTATAACTTCCCTGATGGTTTTGTTTTTTCCATCACAAAGCACAGTTTCTTGAGATAAAAGCTTTCTCAGGTAAGGCAGTGATTTCAAAATATGTTTTTCTGCAAAAAGACAGTGTCCCATCTCGGGTAAGAAATTATTCTGTGATTACAGTTTCAAAATTTTGCATGGAAAAGGAATTCCAAATGTTGATTACATCTACTGAAAACATAGGCAGTAGCTGTTCTCCATAGGGAGGATTTAGAAAGCAAATGGCCTAAATATTTCACTGCAGCAAAAGCGGATGAAACTTCAGCACTGAAAGGAGGAGATAATTAGAAGCAGGTGATATTCCCTGCAGCCAGAGTGTGGTGAACATCATCCACAGGTACCTGAGAACTTTCTTGGAGGGAGGGGATGCCAAGACGGTTGCACACTTGGGGTCCGGAGCTTAGGAGCATACCATGTTCACTAACAAATTGCTCTCAGAGGTTGCTGTTACATCTGAACCCAGGTTTTTGCTTACCAGAGGAGGCTAGTTCTGAGATTGACTTCTTTGTGATGTGTGACATGAAGCCAACAATGGAGAAAATAACAAACCCAGCAAACACGCTTGTGGTGGAGTTTATACAGCAGACAATGATGGAGTCTCTGGAAGAGAGAAAGAATGGAAAGAAACCACCTGCAGGTCCCTATCAAGAAGCCAGGAGGGAAGGGTGGACTAAACAAAAGACCAAGCCCTGCCAAGAGCAGTTCCTGTGCCTTGGAGAGGTAGCATGGGTGACACCTTACATGTCCTGCAGGCAGGGAAGCCCCACTGCGGTGATCACAGTGTGTCCCTTAAGCTGCATGTTGCCAACGAGGGAATGTTGGCGATCAGGCACCCCAAAATCCCCATGTCCCCCTGCCTCACCCATGAGCCATGCAGGAGGCTGGTAAGAAACAACAGACCTGTAGACGTTGTTGTGGAAAGTGTTGTAGCTCCCCAGAGCGATCAAAGACCCCAACCCCAGGCCATAAGAGAAGAAGATCTGTGTGGCTGCATCCATCCAGACCTGTGGAGAACAAGCCGAGAGAGGAGTGGGGCAGGAGTGACTCCATGCTGCAGGCGCATGTCCTGCAGCACCTTGGTGCAGGGCTAGCAAGGGGAATGCCACAGGAGCCACCTTGAAACCTGTAGCTATGTTATGCCAACCAGGATTTTTTAACACAGAGTATCTTGTCCAAACAACTGCAGAGGACAGCTTGCAAAGCTGGTCCCAGTGCCCTAAGCTCTTAAAGCCTAGAAGGCACAAGAACAGGGGGCAGACTGTTCCTTTCTTAATGGCATAGTATTTAAACAACTCCTCTGGTCTTGAGAGACCATTTCCAGGATTAGAGCCAATGAAACTGGCAGTGCAGTTACAGTGGGTGTCCTGCAAGAGGGCTCACTGGAACCCTTCGGAAATGATGGGTGTCTAGTTGTCTCCACTCACACATGACTGGTGACGCTGGAGCCACAAGAGTATCGCTGATGCAAAAGGCAGAGTCTGTGTGTCCTGAAAAGCTTTGCCTTTGCAAGCCATCATCCTCTTCCTGAGTCCCCTCTGTGCTTGCACTACCCAATGCAACATTACTGGCCACCACTCACCGTTTAAGGCCTTCCAAGAAAATTGCTGCTGTGTACTGCTGTGCTGGTGCTACTTCTGAGGCCCCCATGCCAGTGCACAGCATCATCCTATCTCTGGGACCACCAGATCAAGCCCAAGTCACCAGCCCTGGGACAGTCAGTGAAACGAAGCATTCCCAGCCCAGAGGGGAGTTTCCCCTATTGGGGAAATAAAGGAAACTACCCCCCACCCTGTCCTATGGATAACACTGCTTGAGTACACCAGAGCTGCTACACAGATTGCCATCCACAAAGGGCCTGCCCTCCAGCTTTGCTCAGTCTGTGAGGGTCATAACTGCTTGAACAAGGAACTATTCCAGGGGAGGTTTAATACTTAATATTGAAATGACCAAGGAAGATTAATGCAAAGACCCCCAGGAGGCAAGAGCATACAAACCTCAGAGTCAGAGAGCTTTCTGAAGTCGGGTGTGAGGTAGAAGAGGATCCCCTCCTTGGCTCCTGGCAGTGTGACTCCCCGGAAGAAGAGGATGAAAAGCATGAAGTAGGGGTAGGTGGCTGAGAAATACACCACCTGCAGGAGACACCACAGGAGAGAAGTCATCAGCTCACCACTGCCCAGGAGCTTTCCTGCCCGTGGGGGCATTGCATTCGGTGTGTCCCCTGTGAGGGAGAAAGGGTGCCCGCACACAGCCACTTCTGGCAACGTGTTTTCTGTCTCCCGCTCCTATGCTAGTGATGTTTCTGGCTGTTTGAGGTTTCCCCCTGCCAATGACACGCAAGGACACACTAATCACAAAAGTAGCAGGCTAAAGTCTGGATGAATTGCCCAAAGACAAGGGAATTGCACAGGGATAAATTTAGTCCACAGAAGTAATCCCTTTAAGTCATCACATCCTTACTGAAGAGCTAAAACATGTTTCTCTAGTCCAATGCATCAAGCAATGTGAGCCTTGACTCCACTGCTTTCTTTTCAGCACTGTTTCAGGGACTTGTAGGTACATGACACCCCTCATCACAGGGCCTGTACCAGCAACTGCCAGGGCTTTGCTGTGGCTGTGTAGCTAAAACCTATTTGAGAGCCATCGGGGAAGTTAACAGCTCAAGTGACCTATGCCTGAAGTGCTTCTTTCTGATCTCTCCTCTAGATTATTCCTTTCATAATATTGTCCCGCTACACCACACTGTGCTCCGAATAATACATCTCAGCATTTCAGCACCGCTGTTTCACTAAACTAAGCAATTACCTTTCTACTGAGCTAGCCTGAAATGCTATACAGTGAATAACAACACGCTTCTGATCTGAAGGTCTCCCATCAATACCTAAAGGGCAGGAGGAATACTTTCAAAGGAGTTGATGAGTTTTATTTCCACCAGCAACATTTTAAGAGACCGTGATTTTCAAAAGGGGAAGCCGAGAAGAGGCCTTGGTCTCTCAAAGGGCTGTCCCAAGGTGGGAAGTGTAAGTAATCTCTGAAAATCTCTTCCCAAGTCCCATAATCTTAGCTATAGGCACTTAGACAAATTTGAGCCCAGAGGACATTTCTATAGTACAGCATTGAGAGGCAGCACTGAAACACCTGATCCTTGCACCGTACCTTGCCTGTCCACTCCACACCCTTCCAGATGGAGAAGTAGACCATCAGCCAGGCCAGGGCCAGTGTGCCGGCCAGGGGCCAGCGGATGGTGCCGGGCTCCCCCAAGCCTCCAGACATCTGGTGCATGTTCCTCCTGGAGATGGGAGAAGTTGGGGTAAGGGGAAGTCCATCCCCTGGGGACAGAGATCCTGGAGGTGGCTGGTGAAGAGCCAGTTGCAGACAAGCACAAGAGACTGTAAATCCATAAAGGGACACTGTGGTGGGGTAAAGGAAGTAGAAGAGAGGCAGAGAGGCTGTTATACTCTTTATCCATCTGACCTGCAGCTGCACAGTGCACCCCGCGCCCACCCTGGCCAATGGTCAGCTCTAATGCCCTTCTGCCAAGGCTGACCAAGGAAAGGTGCCAGCAGGCACAGCCACAGCCACAGCAAGCAGGCGAGATGGCCACGGCAAATGGGGAGAAACCTGGTGTAGGCAGGCTGAGGACGTACTCCCAGAACTCGGTGACAGCGCTGGTGAGGTTGGTGGTGTCGCCCAGGGAATAGTTGGAGAAGCAGCGATCGGTGTTCCAGGCATTTCCACAGCTCTGCCACGGCAGGTCCTGCACCGGCACAACGAGAGCAGGGTTATCATTAACGTGACATCTCCCAAGGGCAGCAGCAAGAAGCAAGATTTGGCTTCTTTCAGTCTGAAACCCCATTTATTCTTGTGAAGAGGACAGGCATCTCCTCTGGATGGGCAGGAGCCTTGTAGCCAAAATAATGATAAATTGTGACACGGATTTTCCAGGAAACAGTATCATGATGTGCTTATAGGAATGCAATAGCTCTAATAAAATGTTAGCAATTCCCCGGACAGAAAGCCATTTCCAATTAACGGATGGTAATTAATAGCTACTAATTAAAATAGCTACTGGGGGATATTGTGTTTGTAGTCATTACAGCTTTAGGCTAGCTTCACTCAACAAGTGGTTGGAATTTACTTCACAAAGAATAAACACTGATTTATTTCTTATCTCTCATTTATACCAAGCTTCAATGCTTAAAAAGCAATGTAGCATTGAGAATGGGAGCTAACAGTTTGTCTACATGAATAAACTACTGTAACATAAGCCCAGGAGTAAATTTAAAGCATAGTAGCTATTTCATACAATCCCTGCCCTGATTATAAGCAGCACAAAGGGATTCCTGGGAGATGTTTACACAGTAGGTAGCAGTGTGACAGCAGCACACTGCTACAGATTTAATACAATCAGCTCTGGCACTACAAGCAATGAGACTACAGCATCAGGGCTTGC
Source organism: Pezoporus wallicus (assembly GCF_028554395.1). Classification (NCBI taxonomy): domain Eukaryota; kingdom Metazoa; phylum Chordata; class Aves; order Psittaciformes; family Psittacidae; genus Pezoporus; species Pezoporus wallicus. The sequence continues at coordinate 5,389,435 of NW_026642179.1, read as the reverse complement.
ATGAGCACACAGGGCAACCCACCCATGCCATGTAGTGCCACAGCCAAGGCAACCCAACAAGAGCAGTAATCGGATTTCCTGAGTGTAGTGCATGTAGATAAACGCAGAACGGCTATTCTGGATGATTTCCCTCTGCAGAAAAGTCCTCAGGCTCCAGCTCAACAAAGCTTTAAGAATTCCTATTGATCCATGAGCACAAACCCCTTTAGAAATACTATCTGTGTTTTAAGTGCTTTGAGGCATCAGTGCCTTTAAGTGCTGCCTTCACCTGCCATCTAAATCAGTTCACTGTAGCAGATGATACCTCCTAAGGTTCATGCTGGCTTGGCAGAAGAAGGGCTATGGTAGATACAGGCAAGGAAACCCCAATGGCCACTCAGGTTGTTTGCACTCACCCAGCGATTTTATTTTGGACTTGCTGCTTGCACTCAAGCAGATGCAACGAGTCAAGCAGCACTTACAGCAGCCCTTCAACCAAGCAGTTTGCAGAGACTTATAAGTCCACACATCTCTTATAAGGAGGGGCAGGCAGGGGAAGAGTTTGTTGCTTCTCCATTTCCTCTGAATTTCAGAGGATAGGAACTGTGGAAGGCAAGCTTGGCTCCTATTCAGGTTCAAAAGACTCCCAGTCAAATTTAGAAGAGGCAGGGGACAGGCATCAGTGTAACTTTGTTATTGGTACCTTTTGGGAATCTGGAGTATTGTGTGCAGTTCTGGTGTCCTCAACATAAAAAGGACATGGAACTGTTGGAACAAGTCCAGAGGAGGGCCACGAGGATGATCAGGGGACTGGAGCACCTCCCGTATGAAGACAGGCTGAGAAAGTTGGGGCTGTTCAGGCTGGAGAAGAGAAGGCTGCATGGAGACCTCATAGCAGCCTTCCAGTGTCTGAAGGGGGGCTATAGGGATGCTGGGGAGGGACTCTTCATTAGGGACTGTAGTGATAGGACAAGGGGTAACAGGTTAAAACTCAAACAGGGAAAGTTTAGACTGGATATAAGAAGAAGTTCTTTACTGTTAGGGTGGTGAGGCACTGGAATGGGTTGCCCAGGGAGGTTGTGAATGCTCCATCCCTGGTGGTGTTCAAGGCCAGCTTGGACAGAGCCTTGGGTGGCATGGTTTAATGTGAGGTGTCCCTGCCCATGGCAGGGGGGTTGGAACTAGATGATCTTAAGGTCCTTTCCAACCCTAACTATCCTATGATTCTATTCTATGATTCTAAAAATTCTTGAGCCACACCTCTGGAACTGCCTGTGCAGATATGAGCGCTGTCACCAGTCAGGTCTGACACCTGAATGTACCAAAGCCTCATCCTAAGTTACATCCTTCTCAGGGTGTAACTTAGGATGGGTTCCTTTGGGGTAGACTTCTTTCCATTTAGGAATCCCCTGAGGGTGCACCTAATAATCCATGACCAACAATTCTGTTCTTGACCCAGGATCCTACAGTGGGTATTGGTGGTAGAAGCAGAGCTGGGAACACCAAACAGACTATTTTACCCAAAGTCTTGATATGCACTTGAAATCAAACAAAAATTCAAACTGGGTGTACATCATTCAGAGCAGCATTTCAGGTTTATATCTAAACGAAATGAGAAAAGATCTCATTTGAACCATAAGGCTGGTATCTTTAAGGTTGCAGGTTGCTCAGAGAGTTAAGTTGAGGGAGATCTTGTCAGCTGCTGGGCTGAAATAAATAATTCAGCCACCAAGAAGTTATTGTGGGGTATGATTCTAACCTTGTATGGCAAAAGACCCTGCAATAGAGGAATCCACTATAAACATCAATGCCAAAGTTCATGCTAAGGGACAGTCACAAGCAGATGTTTAAATGCTTTCTGAATCTTTTTCCTAGAAAAAAAAAAAATCCTTTGTATTTCATTTATCAAGAGAAGTGTAAGTGAGGACTAATTGAGGTCATGACTAAGTCCTGGGTAATAAGAACATGTTACAAAATCAGTTGTGGAAATGTGCAGCTCTCAGATTCACACAGCTCTAGAAATACAACAGGGTGAGTTTTAAAGACTGACATGAGTAGGAACAGCTCCCAGAGAGGGGATGAGGCCATCCCCTTCAGAGGAATATTATCTCCAGAAGACAAGCATCAGTGCCGATCAGCACAACAGCCTCCAGAGCTGATGAACCTCAGAGCTGATGAACCTCTTCAGGAAGGACACAGCAGGGTGCTGAGAAAGGTTCATTGCACAAACTACAAGCAGGTAGCACATGTTTTGTGGCACAAAAAACTCACTTCCCATAAAGCAGGGACTAAACCCAAAATACACTCAATGCTGCACGGCAGACATGTCTGTGACTCACCGCAGTGAAAGAGTTGAAGAGATAGTAGAGAGCCCAGGCAATGATGACAATGTAGTAGATGTTCAGCCAGAAGGAGAGAATCATAGCTGCCAGTCCCACTCCTGCGAATGAAGGCAGAGAGCAGCACCATGAAGGCAGAGAGCATCAAACAAGATCTCTGGTACCCATTTGAGCTCGTGGGCGCCACAGTAAATTTTGTGGCAACGCCAGAAAAAGCAAATCAGCTCATCAACACAGCATGTATTAGAGTCGCACTGTAAGCTGGTCAGCAAGAGAGGCTCATTCCCTCAGTCTCTCATCCACCTATTTCCACTGGGTGTTATCTTACAGTATGCTATGGGTACTTTAGGGACAGAGCTCCACGAAAACAGGATCTGGCCACTTCCCTGGCAGAACTGATTTTTCCCACATAAAAGGCATTTCCAAATCACCACTAGTTTCCAGAATGTAGTTATTCCATTCATGGCAAGAGGTTCATGTTCCCCGTGTACAGCTTTCCCGTGCAGTTAAAGTAAGCCTCCATAGGGAGGGTTGGATCAGGTCTTCTGCAGCCAGAGCCCCTCCATTGCAATCCTGCTGCTCATGAAATGCCTTCTTACCACACAAGATTGCTTAAAGAGAACACAGTGATGTTAGTGATTACAGGTGAAGGATAGCTTAGTGAAGACAGAGGGAAAAACCTCCCCTCACCTGCACCCCATCCCAGTCCCCAGGGATTTGCTGATTTGCTTCCCAAAAGAGTTTTTGTCTGTAGTTATGTGCCATCACCTTCACAAACTGACAGTACAGTACCTTTAAACATGGGAGCTAACTTCCAGACTCCCAATCCACCGACAGAGGTATACTGGCCCAAAGCAGTTTCTAGCAGGAAGAGAGGAATCCCAGCAAACACCAGCGTCAGGAAATATGGGATGAGGAAGGCCCCTGAAAGAAGAAGCAATGTTACCAGGTGGCTACCCCTTTTGCCATGAAGCATATACCTCCAGCTGCAGTTTCTTGCTCTGCAGCACCCAGGTAATGAGGAGCAGACTTGCCTGGAGGTGACAGCTTACAACTGGAGTTGGTGTGTTCAGTGAGTTTCCCCATGGCATCACCGCTGCTTTCCTCTGATCTGTTCCTATCACTATGGATATATATGTATCAATCATATATATGCATATACTAGCATCACTAGCTTTGTGATGCCAGTCCCACTTTGTTGTTAGATACTTAGGCAATCCTAAACCCAATCTGACAACAAACCCAAACACTTGGGCACTGACACTGGTAATTCCTTCTTGTTGGTATCTTCTGTCATACCTGCAGCAGCTCCCAGTTCTTTAGCTTGTGTTGAAAGGGCACAGGAATATCTGGCATTGGCCACTACTTTCTTTGTTTACAGATATTTTAGTCTCTTAAGGAAACTGTGGCTAAGACTGTATTTGCTCTCTATACCTCCCCAGCCTTGTTCTAGGTTTTACCCTGTAAGTTCCTGGCAAAAATACTGTTTTTCTCTATGGGTCCCATGGAAATCATCTCATCACTATAAATTAGTTAATGCAGCCATTTACTAGAGATATTACTTGCACTCCATTATTAGAAGAGCAAACAGAATACGAGAGCCTCGCCATGTGATTTGAAGGCTGTACATGTTCAGATCATCCTGACTTCTAGGGCTTGGGACAAAACTCATTTCCCAGCTTCCTCATGCATGTGCTGGAGCATGCCATCATTCCTGAGAAGGACAAACTCTTGGCTGCGGTGAAAAAGGGGATGCTGTGCAGAAGCAGCTGGCCGTGCTTGGGCCAGCACTGGTTTCTGCACTAGCCAGGGGGCTGAGCTGTCAGCCTGAGTTTTCTTCTCCAGATACTAGTGGTAAAGCAAGCACAGAGCCAGCAAGCACAGCCACTCTGGAGCACTGCAGCCCAACTTACAGCTGGCAGAGCCAGGCTCCAGCAGCTGCTCTCCGTGGGCTGGGAAGCAGCGAGGCACAGCCAGGGATGCTGGCTCAGGGGACACCCAGCTGGGGACACTTGCCTGCCAAGCAGGGAGCTGAGCCCAGCTGGGAGAGGCAGGTGCCAGCAGCCGGCAAGGGAATGCATGGGAGGCAGCATGCAAGAGGAGCTAGCTGGCAGCGGGTGGCGGGGAGAAAACATGCTGCAGGCCAGCAGCTCGATGACCATGAGTCTGAATCACAAGCTGGCATGGAAGTGCAGGCTCTCGGCTTCACCAGCAGCCTGGCACGGAGGAGCAAACAGCTTTGGGCATCACTGCCTGCTCAGCATCCTCCCCTTGCTAGTTGCCACAGCCTGCAAGCTCCAGCATCCTAGGAGCCCTGCAGGTCTCCTCTGAGAACACGGATGCTGCCTAGCTACTGCTGTACCTCATTGTAGAGTTTGGAGATAAGGATTATCAGCAGTCACAGCGCTTTGCTCACTTCTGTGCAAGCAGCTAATGAAAACTGGCCACAGGCCTGATGATCCTGTATTATTTCACATCTACAGGAAGCCAAGGAGGATTTGTAGGTGGGAGACTCTATTAGACTGTTGAGAAAAGGAAAAACACAAACTTTTGGACCCAGGTTATTTATCCTGGCTTGATAAAAATCCCTTGGAATAAGGGAAAATCTAAAACCAGACTTGCAGCCTTGAACTGAAGGCTGTTGGCAATGACACTGCCAATCTGGAGGGCCAGGTCCCTGAGGAGGCACAGATAGCATCCCTGGGTGCCATAAAGCCAAAGGGGAAATCAGTTCTGAAATGTATACCTAAGGGTTGCATGCCTGTGCCTAAATCCTTGGCACAGAGAGAAAGGGATGGTCTTTAACCTCCAGCCCTGGATGGGCTGCGGAAAGGTCTGGTTCAGTTCCTGGGCCTGCTACAAATGACTGTGTGACCTTGGGAGAGTCCAAACTTGTCTCCAAAGCCCATGGGTGATGGTGCTGATCCTGCCTTCTCAGGGCACCAGCTCTTGGAAGCAGGGAAAGGATCACACAGCACCTGGCCCTCACTGTGCAACCCCAAATCCACCTGCAGTCTCCAACTCCTGATGCACAGCAGTGCAAGGAATAACGATTAATCGTCAAAACTGCAAACGCTGCCCACAAATCAAAAGTTGAGCATTACAAGCTGTTACATGCCATTGCTTGGAGTCTCGTCGTGTAAATGAGAAATGCATGATGCTTATTTAAAGAAACATCTTTTCTCAAGTTATTCAAGCTCAGGATCACACAGACAATTTTTAGTCCCTTCTGAGCTGCATATAGAGTCAATTTAGACCGGTAGAATCCTGTTGACATCAGAAGGACTGCATGAAATTAACAATCGGTGTAGAGCTGGAGTATTAGTCATAGCTAGGCACATTGAGCAGTGTGCAGGGCCAGAAGGGAGCCCCGGCATCACTTTGGGTAAAGCCTGCTCCCACAGCAGATGGGCCTCACGCCGCTGGGCTGAATATCCCCTAATTACGTGCCCGATTACAATGCCGAGCAAATCACCCGTGAGCCGATACAATGTGACAGTGGTAAGCGAGACGGCAATATTTCCATTCAGTTCAATTTGCCTGTGCGTAATGGAAGCAGCCCACACGACCATGCTCTGAGCAGCGCACATGCAGCATGCTAAAATTAGGCTCCCACCCACAGTCTGCTCTGCTCCGGAGGCAGAGCCAAGACAGTGCCCACCCGATCGCGAATCAGATGCCGTGCGACCCTTCCTCGCTGCTCCGCATCGACTCCCGGTGACGCGTTCGTGCGTCAGCTCTCCCGCCTGTCTCCGGCATCAGCAGCCTCCACTCGCTGCTCATTATTGCCGGCTATGGGAACAGTCATGCCTGCGAACAGCCAGACCGGGTAGAGGTGAGCGGAACGAGCCGTACAGGCTGACACGAACGGCACGAACCGGCAGACAGGGAAGGGGTTTTGAGAGGACACAGGCACCAATTGTCATGTTTCTTCTGCCCTGTGTTTTTGCTCGCAGCCAGCTGATCCCTCTGTATGCCTGCAGCTCACCCTGTGTGCCACTGCTAGTGCTAACAATAGTGCTCCACACCTCCACAGCACCTTCCGTCCTAGGATCTCATCTGACTTTATATGTAGGACTGGTTTTAGCTTCAAAACACCCCTCATCTTATTACAGATCTTGTCACCGCCACCTCTGTGTGTGAGGAGACAGAGCCACAGGCAGCACAGATTGGGTGCGTTTGAGATGGCGCAGCAATCACAGGGCAGAGGCTGAGCTGAAAACCAGTGCTTGGGACTTAGCCATGGGGCTAATGTTGTATGAGGAGGGCTATTGCAGTCAGGTTTCAGAGTGTGGCTAGATAAAAATGGCAGAACTGCACCATAGCTCTGGCAATGATGGTGGCACAGGCTCCCCTAGGTAGGCCTGGCTGATCCCCATAAACCTCACCCTGCTCAGCTGCACACTCCTACCTCTGCATGAAATGATACTGAATTGGATAACTGTCCAGTCTCCTGCTGGGACTCACTCCATGTGCTTCAAAGAAAGGGTCAAGATCCCCCTAAATGCCATGGAGCTGCAAGGACAGAGCACTGCAGGGAGCTAGACCACGCACCTCTTTCCCAGCATGGGAAGAGAAGGGCATCCTGTACCATGTACAGCACAGACAGCAGAAGTGGGCTGGAGATATGAGGAGAAGTCATGAGAGCCAAAGACAAAGTGGGTCTTGAAAAGGGAATTCAAGGCAAAGGGAAAAGAAAAACGATGTGGAGAAGCAGTGTGAGAAGAGACTCTCGAAGGGGAGCTGAGGCACAAGAATGTATTTTCAGACTTCATCCAAGACAAGCAGAAAGCCTGTAGCTGGGGAGAGAGTTGATCTCTCAGGTCTCGTGACTTCTAGCCCAGCACTGTTTCCCCTTCTGCCTGCCTTCCTCTAGCCTTGCAATGGCTTGGCAAAGTCCCAGCTGAGAGCTGATAAAGGAAGGATGAAGTGGCACAATAATAAAAAGAATGGAAAAGCTGGTGTTAGCTATCCGCAGAGGAGGGCACTGCTATCAGCTGCATCACAGCTACTGCAAGTCCTCTGCCAGTTGGTGCCTTCTCTTGTGGCCTCTGTTTTCCAAACATTAGGATTAAGATAGAGACAATAATTGTGACCCTTCTCACAGCACTAGTAGTAAGTCAAAGCTTATTTCCTTCCACAGATGATGACACTCATGTTCTGTGTACGTGTACGTATGCATGCATGCGTGTCTATACATCTATACTGCCCTGCTATGGTCCATGTAAAGCTTCTAATCAAAACTCCTCAGAGATGTGACCCAAACTCAGATGCAAAATGGTTATCCCTTAAGAATACTCTAGATGGAGAAGAAATCCACTATGAACAGATATAATCTGATTTCCCTGGGAATGCCTCAGCATCCAGCTGGGTGCCTGTGTGAATTTATGTTTATCTTTGTAAATAAATGCTGTCCCAGACATTCTGTAGCTACTGTAGCCCTGCAAACTTGAACTGCAGAAGCTTCACAAAACTCCTTGTTTCTTTGGCCTGCTTCTTCCCAACCCGCACTTGCTAGTAAGCCCACAGACTATGGGAACTGTCCTGCTGACAGCTTAATAACTCACGTCATGGAGCTCTCACCCAGGTGACCAGCCCCTTGCCCAGACCTGCACCAAACAGAAGCTGGTTCAGGGGACAAGACTGCTCAGGGATGAGCACAGTGCTGAGCGTTTCTCTCACCTCCTCCGTTCTTGCCACAGAGATACGGGAAGCGCCAGACGTTGCCCAGCCCAATAGCATAGCCCACGCAGGACAGCAAGAAATCAAATCTTCCCTTCCAGGAACCTCTGTCTGGGATCTCCTTCTTCTTCTTGGTGCTCACAGCCTCAGGGGTGATGGGCTCTGACTCCTCCAGGGCTGCCTGCTTCACCTCGGAGGGAGAGCTGAGCTCCACGGAGGTGTTGTCCATCTTGCCCATCGTGACTCAGATGTGTGGGCACTCTTGTTCTGGCGATGGATGAGCAGGAAGGGCAGCCTCCACCCTGGCCAAGCACGAACAGAATGGGAAGTGCTGGGCAAAGCTCCTGATGAAAAAGATGAAAAAAGAAGGTATCCTGTGTTAATGTAATTGGCTTAAGGGAAGACCTTGTTGGGTCTGAGGTGGACTCACTGGATAGACTGGTGCATATCAGTGCAGCTTATCCACGCATGTCTGCTTTCAACAGAGAGAAAGAGAAGGATAATTTTGTCTTTCTCCACAGCTGCCCTTCCAAGGAGACCTGGTCATATAGGCTGCTGACAACAGGCTTAGACCGGGTCGTTACCAGCATGTAGCAAACCCCTCAACTCTCATCTTACCTCCTCTTCATCCCAACACTGCTCTGCAAGAAAAACTCCAGGACCCATGTGCATGCAGGGAAGTCATAGTCTGTGGGTGACCCGCCATAGAGCAGTCCAAGCAGAGAAATATAGCTAGCATGTCTGAGAGACAGTGGAGAAGGGCATCCCCCAGGTCTGGGGCCCAAATCTGAGTGCACCAGATTTGTGAGATTGTGTATGGCTGTGATAGTATAGTTTGCAACAGCAGACCCGCTACGGACATGCCCCACATTGCAACTCTATGCCTTAATCTCCTGTCATAGCAGTGGCAAAGCTGTGATCACAGCTGTGCACCTGCAATGCCTGGCAAGGAAATCACTGATCTACTCAGCACCATCTTGTACACCATGTTGAATGTGATTGATACTCAAATTGCCAGGTGTATTCAGATGATGCTTGCTAGTGACTATAGGCAGCTTGTGAACCATTGGAATCCCACTAAGTCAGGGCTCCAAAGCCCTGAGAATTATTTGTATGAGTCTGACTAAACATCTAATTAGTATTTCCATTCTTTTTAGGTCCTAAGAACTATCTAACCAGGACACCAAAACCGTTCTGGAAGAAGAACAGGCTACATTATTACACCAGTGTCTGAAACAGTATTGTACTCATGTCTTGAAAACTAAATGCAGTTCTCCCTTTCCTGTAAAGTCAGAAAAAGACATGGAGGAGAGCCAAAAGGAAGCTCAAAAGAGTGGAACATCTTCCATGTGAGGAAAGGCTAAATGAACTAGAACCCATTGGCCTGTGGAAGAGGTGACTGACAGGGGCCTATAAATGTATCAGTGTTTTAGAATATGAGTGTTCACCGTTTCTGATGGAAGAACTACAGGGGATTAGACCAGGAGAGCAGGTGGTAGGTTCAAAAAGAACCAAAGGTGGTAGTCCACAAAACGCACAGCTATGGAGCAAGACTCCCCACTCCAGGACGTGCTGGATGCTGAGAGTTTACATGACTTCAAAGAGGAAATTAAGAGGAAAAATAATGGAAAGAAAATCCACCAGGTGCTGCCACTGCAGTTCAGGAAATCCCTGAGCTATAAGTTGCTGGAGGTCGAGGGGCTCTTCCAAGGAAGTATCACTCGCTACTTTTCCTGGTTTTACCCTCAGCATCTGCCCTCCGCCAGTGCAGAAGGCATTCTCAGTCCATTTTACACAGAGCTGAATTTAAATGGTGGACTTGGCAGTGATGGGATAGAAGTTGGACTTGTTGATATTAAAGGTCTTTTCCAACCTAGTTGATTCTATGATTCTAGGAGGTGGCATGCTCTAGCAGTTAAAGCTGGCCTAGCTTGAGCTGATTATTCTTGTCAGACTTGTAAGCAAACAGTACCCATTTGCACCATGAGATGATCGGGGGACTCATTAACTCCCATTTCTGAAGCGTCCTCAACACAGACAATCTCCCAAGCCCAGGCTCAACAGCAGTATTGGCTCCTGCTTACTGTAATGGACACCCCATGGTTACAACAGGTGGATTTCCTTCTCCCGCCAGATTTGTTGCTGAGGCTAGAAAAACTGTGTCAACTGTGAAGGGAATGGCTGAACCAGAAAATAACTGTGATCCATTCTGGTACGCCATTGGAGAAGCCAGAAAACTTGGTGGGGGATGAAGAGTGTAACCAAACCCCTCTGAGCTATGGAAGCAGCCCTGAGCTTCACAACTCCTCTAGCCCAAGGATGGCTGCAGGTAAGCCCAGAAGTAAGTGGCAGCACAAAAAAGCCTTCTGAGGAGAAAAGACTGTTTCACATAGCCCATGAAGCAGATGCCAGAAGAAAGCATTGCTGGACAGACAAAGAAAAGCTTTGGTTAACAGATCCCGTTTCTGTCCTACATCTTGTGTATAGCAAGCACCAGCTCCTGTCTCCTCAGTAAGGCAGGGAGAAAAAAGATCATACAGATCATGTAGGAGGAAAGTAAAATAAAGACAATTTATAAATCAAAACAGCAGAAATAGCATCAAACCCCCTGGGAGGAATTCAGAGCTGGGCTAAGTCAGGATGTTTAGCTATGCCTGGAGACATTACAAATTAGGCTCGGCGGAAGCCATTTTGATTCACTTCTCTTTTTCTGGGACAAAAAACAGTAGGTAAGATGCTATCCTTAAAAGTAGGCATATATCCTGCTCTCCCTTCGCTCTTTTCCCTGTTCTTGCTGCCACAGTTCTGGACCAATTGAGGTGGTCACATCTTGTATTCAGTATACTTGGTGGGAAGATTGTAGAGGAGCAGCAGAGCACACTGGCAGCTACTTCTTACCTGAGAAGTGAGATCCTTCATCTCCAGCTCAGATAAAATAAACTAGATTTATAGTGGTTTCTCCACAATGAAGAGATAGAGAGTCAACAGCACCCACCTAGGGTTCATCCCACTTACTGTCCTGTCTCCTACAGTGATGGATGACTAGGGAAGAAGGGCTCTGTCAGGTCCCACAGCCCAGCTGTGCCATGTCCTTCCTTGGACACACAATTCTGACCAGGAAAAATGCAGTCACTGGTTGCTCCAGGCCGAGTGTTTGACTCCTATGTTTAGATATCAGCTCACACGCTGGACAAGCGGTCTACTGGGACAAAATGCATCAGCCCCTCCACTTATCCACATGCATCTCCTCCAGCATAAGCGCAGGGCTCTGCCCTGTGCTGACAGCCTAGAGAGAGCAGAGTCAGTTTGAGTAGCTCTCTGTCATGTCACATTATTCATTCCCAAAAGCACACGGCACTTTGGGCACACCAAAACGCCTGAAGGACTTGAAATGATAATCAATAACAGCAGAACTACAAACTGGAGGTGGGCTCCGCTTTGCAAGGACTTGAAAACAAGGTCAAAGAGTTTAAACATGACACTATAGCAGATTTCTCATTTGACTTCTTCTAAAGATATCGTATTCTGAAGCCGAGACTTTCAGAGCAATCAGGAAAAGCAAGGGTCATAAATCCCTGGCAGTAAAGTAGTGACCTGAGTTCCACTGAGTCGTGCAGAAGGCCTGGTCTTTTGCTGCTCAAGTCAATAAAAACAATTGTGCGTGGTCCCCAGCGGGTGCAGAGCCAGGCTGAAACATTCTGGAAAACAGCCCTTCCCCTCCCTTTCGTGAGGAATTTCACCTCAAATAAGAAAACAGCCCTGAAAAAGTATTGCCTCCACTTGGAAAGCTACCGCCTGAAACTGCTAACAACAGTGACCTTTTGCTTTCCCCTGCTTCAGTGCGAAATATTAACAGTCTCCTCCAATTCGATATAAACCAAAAATTTCAAAGGCATAAAATTGCCTGAAATGAAACAGCAAAATTAGCTGTGGAAACGCATGTAAGAAATACTTTCACACCTCTCCACCTTTTATTTTTCAGTGCTGTAACAGCCACACAAGTCACTTCTAACCCATGCAGGTAGAGCCACAATTAGTTTAATTACACAGCACAGGCTGTTGTTCAGTCCATTAGACTTCTCCTTCCATCCACACCATTTTAATGACAGCCAAGTAGCCCCAAGGCTCCTGCGTCTTGTTAAGAGCCATGACCTGCTGATCAGGGCACAGCAGATGCTCAGCTGATTTTCTGCTTGCTGCAGCAGCAGAATATGCTTGAGCTTCCTGCATCCATGAAAACCAGAGGGTCTGGAAAAGAGCCCCCACAGGAGCCTGAGGGTGCTGGCGCCACAGGGAGCTTGCTCAGAGCTGGAGCATCACTGTCCTGCCAGCACAGTCAGGCAGACAGGGCTTGTGTTTCACAAGCTGGTCCACGTGCTGCCCAAGAGGCAGCCGCTGCAGTCACCCAACCTTTCATCTCCCTTCCCCTGAAGAGAGGCGATTGCTTGGTTACAGGAGAAATCAGCGCTCACAGAGGATGTGAGAAGAAAATAAATCAGCACTCCTGGGTGACAGAGCTGCCAGGTGGCATGCTTTTTCCACTCTCCTGCATGAGATTTGAGCTGCTGATGTCCAGGTCCGATCTGCAGCTATTGCCCAACCTCCCTTCTCCACCAACATGCCCGGGTGATCCATGGTGCTCCTGATAACGTGGCAGGTGAGGTTTATAGCACACCACAACCCTATCCAGATGAGGAGAAGGGGCACACATAAGTAGTGTTTTGTAAACCATTAAACAAACAGGATACCCACATGAAGCCAGAATGTCTTGAAGCCCTGAAAAAAATGGGTGAAGAACTGCTGAGCTGCAGCCTACCATGTGGTTGGTTTGCCAAGCAACATCTTAATCTTTGTGTTACACATGCAGGTGGAATCAGATCAGCTACTGTGATGCCCTCCCTGGTTCCAGATGGATGCCCACTTGGCTCCTTATCCCTCAGGGGAAGCAGGGTCAGATCCTGCTCACAGCCATGGGCTGTGCTTCACCCACCACTGCTGCTCTCACCTTGGTGGCTGGGGCTGTCTCACACTGCCTGTAAGGAGAGAGGCAAATAATGTAGCCTCTGGCCCGTTTTAGAGCTCCCATGTAAACCTCATCTTGAGAAGCTTCCCCAGGGAGCAGAGAGCTGGCAGTGCTCTTCCTCAGCTCCCATAGACTATCTAGACTCAGCCTGAGCAACTGCAGGATGAGGCTGGGCCATGTCCTGCTCCTCTCCTGTCAGCTTCCAAGCACACTGCAGGCAGCTCCCTGAGCCCCCAGTGGCTTTGAGATGGCGAAAGACAAGCAAGCGCCTTAAAGGCATCCCTGTCTCCATCCTCCTCAGCAAATTACAGCGTTAAAAAGATTAAGGGAATATTTCTGCCCATTTTAAATGTGCTGATTAAATTAAGAAGAGTTTTTCTTTTCTTCTACAGTGCAATCTGGCATGCTAAGGTGCCAGTTTCACAATGCTGGTAGTTTATACGGTTTTGTTGTATTATTCTTTTGCCCCGTCAGAAGCAACACGGACATTTTCTTGTACAAAGACTGATCTGTCTGTTCCTAGTCCCGGTTACTTTTTGAGCTCATGGGCAAGTTTAACCCACACTGAAAAAGAAGCCTTCAGAGGTATCAAGTTCTTCAAGTAGGGAATGGAGAGAAGCAGAGACTCAGGTTAGTGCTTCTCCCAAGGAAGGGCTGTGTGGTGACCCCAGGAGTGCCCCATGGTGCCAGCCAGAGCCATGCATGAGCCAGCCAGAGTGCATGGGGCCAGGGAACGAAGAAGTGCAGCCCAGAGACATGGGAGACAGGCGGGAGCACTGAGGATGGGATGGTGTGGAGGACTAGAGAGGCAGTATACACTGCCACAAGGGACCTGTCATGAGAGTTGGAGGGACAAAGGGCATTGTGAAGGAAAAATCATGTATCATTAGTTCCACTAAGAAAAAAAAAAAACAAACCCAACACACTATTCCTCTTCTAGGACAGAAGCTGTGGTTTTTCATGTATTTCTCTGCTTCTTTTGTACACACAACCCAGGAATAACATTCATTGGCGTCTGCTGCCTGCCTTGATTGCTAAGGGGCAATCACACTCCAGGGAGGCTAATAGAAAAAACCTTCCAGTGACTTCAGTGCAAACATCACTGGGGCAAAGTACCCAAAAATGAGCACAAAGGGCAACGCCAGCCGGAATTTCTCATACGCCTTATACCTCCTGTTCCCTTTCATTACAGCCCTGCATGGTGTCTGGGCACAGCCTTTCCCCCAGAGAGGCTGCAGTGACACAGCTCAGCCAATGCAGCATCAGTTACTGCTCCTGCCAGCCACTGTCTTACCAAAACCGAGCCTCTGAGCTAAGATTTTAGGTCAAACCCTGAGCTGCAGCAACACCCTGAGGTTTCAGCCATGGTCTCCAAAGGGTGAATTTCCCCAGCTCATTGGGAGTCACAAATACTGAGCAAAAGGCGTGTCTGGGCCATGCATCAGAAGGGAAATAACAACTTCATACACCTAGAGCTGGATTTGATGCACCTCCAGAGATGTTACAAGTAATGTCAATGATTATTTGCTTTATTGGATTTGATATGTTGGGGTTTGGGTGGGTTTTGGATTGTTTTTTTTTTGGGTTTTTTTTTTTAGTTTTTCCTTTTATTTTTTATGAAGTAATTGATCAACGAGCAAATTGGGCAAAACTGGTCTTGCAATGGAAAGTGATGACCTTCACCTGAGAAAGTCATCTTGGACTTTGCTGCCACAATTTAATAATTAAAAAGTTAATAAAGAAAGAAAACATAAGAAAAGAGCAAAACCAAGCATAAGAATGATGCAGAGAGTGCCCTGAAGTGTCCAGCATGGCAGGGGAGCGATCTCTCCTTACCCTGAGAGGCAGAGGAGCAAAGGACTGACCATTGTGTGTCCCCTGTGGCTGGGAAGCTCACAGCTTGGGACATGACCCATCCACAAGGCACAGATGAGCCACGCTGGCCAACATGTGCTGCCCTTGGACTACGATGAGCAAGTCTCAGAAGTCCCTGCTCCTGCATCCAGCTGAAGGCACAAAGGAAAGATAGATGGGATAAGAAGGAGATCAAATGCAGACCTTCCCCATGCTGCTTCTAGGCAGGGTCACTGCAGCTCCATCAAGTCACCAAGCAAAACGTGGCTCCTGTGAAACTGCCTGTTGCCACTCTGGCACGCGTATTAAGCCCTGAGAAAGATTAGAGCCTCACCACACAGAGCACATCGTTTTCTTGCTGCAGCATAGCCAAGCCAGAGAGGAAATGTGCATCCCACTTTCAGATGCCAAACTCTTTGCTCTCCTTCTCCATGAAACCAGAGAAATAATCATGCCAAGAGCCCTGAGGCTACTCCAAGATTCCATTTGTTCATATGCTTTCTTGGGGTGGAAAACAGAGCATGGCAGAGCCAGGTCCCTCCACAGGAACCACACATAAACTTTGTTAGCCAGCAGTGCCTTGGCTGAGGTTTTCCTCAAAATAGCCCCCAAACCATGTTCATTACCCAGGAAGGACACCATCCCCTGCAGTCTAGGATCATCCTGCAACTAGTTGGGCATTATTATCTCTACTACTTTAACACTCAGATCTTTCTTCTCCTTTCCCTACTTCTCGTGCTAAATGTAATACAACAGTGCAGAAGGAGCAGCTCTTTCCCTAAGGCTTTTACTATCAGGAGATAAGGCAGATGAATGAAAGGCTGTTGTCCATGTTGTCTTGGTTAGAAACCTGAGCCACAGCTCACACAGCCAGTCCATACCAGGGTGCAGCCCCTGACCCTCCAGGGCCAGGCTCAGCTATTACTGCACAAGCATTTCCGCAGCGGCCAGACATGGCACTCACTCCATCCCCAGTGAACAGGACCCAGTGTGACAGGAAAGTCCACCCCCAGTGTAAGGATATTAGCCCTTTTTCTCTTACAACCATTAAATTTCCCCAGAAGAAAACACATTTCCAGCTGCATGTCTTTGACCTGATTTTTGCTCTCTGTGAAGACGGAGAAGGGCTTTACATGGGGAGTGAGGCACTGCCTTCAGGGCCAGAGTCTCTTGGAGATAGATGGGAAGAGTGCAGGCATAGCCTCCAAAACAAACCAGAAGCTGTAGAGGCAGGGAAGCTCAGCTCCACTGTCAAAGATCACCAGAACTTGCAGGGCCTCTTTGAAGGGGTGCCAAGACCCTGAAACCCTGTGTTTCAGATTGATCCTTGGGATGGCAGTGCACAAGTCTGGGAAGGGCTGTCCCAGCACCAGGCAGCTGTACCAATCCCTCTACTATGCACATCACCTACCCCCCTGAGCCCTACCCACTGGAGACCCTCCCAGGGAAACTGGCTCGGATTTCATCCAAGTGCTGTTAGAGCATTTTCACTGAGCCACCATTTAAGCTCACTACATCTCCCCCCAGCCCATAGGCATTGTGAGAAACCTTCCCCTTTTCAGGCCCCCAGTAGCACTTTGGGGTACTGCTCTGGGACCTCTCTCCTTCCCTTGCCCTGCCTGGCAGCGCCAGCTCCTGAGATGCGAATGGGGAGCTGCACACCCAGCAGCATGCAGGAGGTGATTGCTTCTGCCCTGCTTCTTCGCTATAGCAGAAACACACTCCAGCGCCCAGGCTTTTGCTTGAAGTGAGAGGGTTTTGAAGAGAGGTTGGTTGCTGCAGCTACTTTTTAACACCAAGGGGAATCCAGTTAGCTCTGCATAGCAGTGACAGATAGGAAACAGGCTGCCGTCCCAGCGACTGGTGTATTTCTTGACCAAGGAGACTTTACAATAGCAATGGCAACTGGCAGAAGACATTTAGGCAAAGCAGTGGTGCAGCAGAGGGTAAAGCATGAGCCATGCCTGCTTCACACTGCCCTGATTGATTAAGCACTAGGCAGGTAGGCCTGCCCTCATCTGCTAACTTCTCCAGCACCTTATGTGAGACAAAAACCATCCTTCATCTTGCCTTGTCCTCAGGATGCTGAGCCTCTCAGCCCCACATCCAACCCAGTATGGATGGAGGAGAGGTCAGCACCTACAGTGTCCCTTCCACAGTGATGCCCACGCAGGCAGGTGGCTCTTCCCCACCACCACTGCAGTACTCCCTTCTCCAGCCCCAGTGCTCATGTCCCCAAGACCAGAACCTGCTGTCTCAGTGGAGGCACCTACCTCACAGTGCCAGCTGGTTGAGGGTCCTTGGGGTCCTCTGGCTCTGCGCTGAGCTGCTCAAGGAGACACCAGCCCAGGGAGGCACATACTGACCTGCTCCTACACACAGAGGGGAACTATGAGCCCCTCCTGCTGCAGGCCCCTCTCCCCCTGCCTCAGCCCACACAGCTTCTCATTGCCCATATCGATGAGCCCTTAATGAGCTTTGAGCTCATGTCCAGTCAAATCAACACCCTGCATGTCGCGGGTGTGGGGTGGGGGGGTACCCACAGCCACTGGAAAAACACCCGTCGCTGGGAGAGAAGAGGCTCCAAGGGCATAGGCAGGAGGGAGGGCAAAGGGCCTAGTACCCACAAATGGGAGAGGCAGCAGGCGAGTGGGTTTTGTGGAGTTGGTTGCACCCATGTTGCTGAAGCAGCTCCTGCAGGGATGACTGCAGCAGTTCATAAGAGGCCATGCTAAAGGCACTGCACACCCCTTGACCTCTGTGTTTGCAGCTGGACAGTGGTCTCCATCATCTCCATGAGCAGGGCTGGCTGCAACCATACAGAGGTTGTAGAGGTCCAGCAAACCATGTGAGGATTGAGGAGGTTGAGTCTCTGTCCATGAGCCTCTCCTGCTTTCATACAGCCCTTGCAACAGCACAGCTCTGCAAATGGGAACAGGGCAGGCAGGGCTCACGAGGAATAGTCCCAAAGGGTTCCATAGTGCTAGTGGTCAGGTGCAATCATGGCTGTGGGTCAGGCTTTTGGGGGGGAAGGAGGAGGCAGAGGAAGAGGGTAGTGCTTGTTTGAATGGTTGGGTACCAGCCACCAGCCAAGGAAAGGAGCCAAGTGCAAATAACCAGTTGCTTAGCATGTAAATGCTGCCATTGGCTCTAAAAGGAGTTGCATGAAGGCTTTATTTCCCTTTTCTTTTTCTTTCTGGACCCAAATCAATTTGCATCCACTGGAAGCACAGAGAACTCTTTCAAAGGCAGTGTGCAGGAGCTGCTGGCTCTGAGAGCATCACCTCATTAGGAGCAGCACTTTCAGAGGTGCAGGGGAAGGAGCCCACATGAATTAAAGTATAATCCCGCCCAGAGATCACCAGCAAAAATGACATCTTCTCACTTACCAGCCCCTCTTTTGTGTGAAAGCAGAGCTAGGTGTGCTTAAATTAGTGACTAAAGTACACTTAGCAGCTTTCAGTGCTGTGGAGGCAACACGGCTGGTGATCTGGATTTCTGCTTGTCGTGGTTTAAGTCCAGTCAGTAACTCAGGACCACGTAGTCACTCCCCCCTTTCCTCCCCCCAGCTCCCAGAGGGATGGGGAGGAGAATCAAAAGAA
Organism: Pezoporus wallicus; assembly: GCF_028554395.1. Lineage (NCBI taxonomy): Eukaryota > Metazoa > Chordata > Aves > Psittaciformes > Psittacidae > Pezoporus > Pezoporus wallicus. The sequence goes on along the minus strand of NW_026642179.1, from coordinate 5,370,956 downwards.
TATAACTCCCACGGGTTGAGATAAGAACAGTCCAGTAACTAAGGTATAACACAAACCACTGCTGCTACCGCCAATAATAATAATGATAAGGGAAATAACAAGGGGAGAAAATACAACCACTCACCACTCGCCAACCGGTACCCAGCCCAACTGAGCAGTGCTCTAACCCTTCAGGGTAATTGCCCCCAGTTTATATACTGGCCATGATGTGCTGTGTATGGAATACCTCTTTGGCTAGCTTGGGTCAGGTGTCCTGTCTCTGCTTCCTCCCAGCTTCCCCTCCCCCCTGGCAGAGCATGAGGCTAAGAAAGTCCTTGGTCAGAATAAACATTTGAGCAGTAACTAAAAACATCGGTGTTATCACCGTTGTTCCAAGGCCAAAAGTCAAAAACACAGCACTGCACCAGCTACTGCTGAACCCAGGACACTCATGTACATCTCAGGGCCCACAGAGACTTCCTTCACCCCAGCCATGACCCCACACCAGCTCCTCAGGGGCCTCAGGTAGAATCACAGAGTGGTTTGGGTTCAAAGGGACATTAAAGCTCATCCAGTTGCAACTCTCTGCCATCAGCAGGGACATCTTCCGCTAGATCAGGTTTCTCAAAGATCCGTAAGCCCTGTCCATCCTGGCCTTGAACACTGCCAGGGATGGGGCATCCACAACTTCTCACAGTAACCTGTGCCAGTGCCTCACCGCTCTCATTGTAAAGAATTTCTTCCTAATATCTAACCTAAATCTACCCTCTGTCAGTTTAAAGCCATTCCCCCTTGTCCTGTCACTACAAGGCTTTGTGGAAAATTCCTCTCCAGCTGTATGCTGAGGGTTACCTCAGCAATCCCACACATTTCATTCCTCAGCAGCAAAACTCACCTTCTTTAAAGGTTCACCGTGGCCCCTTTAATGCATGCAATCACACCCATAACTGATCACAGCTAAACCTAATGCAGACTGTCTGCAAAAACCCTTAACCCGTACGGATGGGAGGGAAAACATGCTGCCTTACGTCTTTGCTGAGGTTGCTGCTCATAGTCCCACCTACATCTCTGCTAATATTGTGCCAATGGGCTATGATTAAAGATCATTAGTTTCAGGCTAAGTGGGCACTAGAGGAGCATGGAGGAGGCAGTAAGACCCCACCAGGTTATTTCAGCCATTAAAGGAGACAGATGGTGTCACCAGGAGGGCTGGCGAGGCTGGAGAGAGGAAAATGGAGAAAGAAAACGATTTTTGCTGGGTTTGAGAGCAAAACCAGAAGGGTTTGAGAGCCAAGTGGGAGAACTGCACACAGGCTGGAGGCATCCTCACAAAAAGGCGTGCTCTCGGAGCTGAAGCAAATGCTGAGAGAGCGAGCTGTGGATCTGACAGAGCACCCTAATTCCTCTCCTCTGCAGGAAGCCGGGGCTCTCCACACCACTTTGTGAGCTTGAGTACATCTTATTTAGCAGCTAATAAAGTTAAAAGAGAGACAGACTACATTTGTCTCAGATATCTTTCCTTTAGACTTGCCTGGGATTAAAAACAGCCAGTGAAAATGTTGTTCTGTCCTTGTTCCCAAGAAAACCCATTCTGCCTTCATGCAACTCAGGACAGCCTGTGCTGTCCAGATGCACAAGGACAGGGAGCATGTAGCGCAGAGCAGGGAAATCATTATCATCTGTCACATCATGGAGCTCTGATGGAGTTACTGCCAGCTGAGTCCTGAGGAGCAAGATCAGATCTCTATCCAGCCAGCCAAGGCTCACAGTGTCTCAGATAGCTTCATCACAGCCCTTGGTGAAAGCAGGTCTGTCTCCTGAGGAATGGGCACACATGGCCCTCGATGTGCTGGACCACGTAGGAGGCTCATCTCTCCCTCATCTGCCAGGCTTGGTTTGCAGCCACCACAGGCCCCAGGCTGGGAGAGAGCTTTTTGAATGTAATGAATGCCATGTTACCAGGTCAGATTTGCTTCAGCCAAACAAACCAACTTAAAGCAGACACCTGCAGACGGTAGTTTCAGTGGGGATCCAGCAGCAAAGTCCCTGGCCTCCTTTTGTCAAAAGGAATGAAACTTAAGCTACTGAGACACCATAACTCACCTTTCCCTGAGCAAGCCGTGACTGGCATTAGCCTGTCCATCACTGTTCCCTCTTGGTCTTCAATCTCTCCTCAAGCCCTATTGCTGATGCGACACCTCCTGAAATAAAGAAACAGAAAGACGATAGCAGGTTTCTTGCAGGGCAGATGCGGATGTCAGCCCCGAGGGAACCACCCCATTACGCGTGCTTTCACAGGTCCCCACACAGTCCTGGCTGAGGAGCGCCAGAGAACCACAGCCGGGTGGCTGGAAACACCAGTTGACATCATAGGCAAAGAAAGACATGCATTACTTTCATCAGAGATACAGTAAAGCATCTTCCCACCTTGCGCACTGTCTGGAGAGAAAACAGGCCAGAAAGCAGCCATTTCCACTGAGGGGATAAAAATAGAATTTGAAAGCAACAAGTGTTTCCTGTATAACATCGTTTTTGCAAGTTAAAGAGAAGCAGGCAGACAGTATCAAAGACACTGGGGAGCAAGAATGTCTCTCAACATCAGTATGAGAAACCCTTTCTTTTCCCAGAACGAAGGAAAGTGGGACCATGAACAGAAGAGGGTACATGGATATTTCATGCTTGGCTAGAGCTAGACACGGACTAGTAAGCCTAAATGATTTTGGGAACATGCCTTAGGAGAGAAGCAGAATTTGTTTGGAAGAGTAGGATTTGGAGCTGTTCTCTTGGTTGTTGTCAATAAACATTCATGAGACTAAATTTTGATTCACCAGCGTGTTCCCAGAAAATGGGAGCTTGGCAGATACTGAAACAGATACTCACTGGCTTGAGTATTTTTATTTGAAGCATCTGGGCTGCCACCTCCAAAGCTTTTGGTGGCTTGGGAAGTATCCAGCGAAAGAACCCAACCCCACCATACAATCTGGGTGAGTAAACACAAGTGCAAAGTGTTTTCTGAATAACAGCTATTGGACAGGATGACAGCAGTAAAAGCAGCCAAATAATCAGGCTAGCCATCTCTTGGTTTAAAATTCATTTTCAAAAATCGTTAGCACAATCATTATTAAATAAGCAGAAGTATAATCACTCAGGGATAATTTCCAAAGAGGAATAGGGCTGTACTCACTGAAAAGAGATGCTACTAGCTGTGAGGCTGCCTGGCTCTAAATCCACCAAGTCCACCACCTCCAAAGAAAAGCAAAGCTGGCCAGAGCAGCATGTCTGGCAGACATTACCTTTTTGAGCCCAGTTTAAAGGCATGGCTTTCTCCTCCACAGCCTCAGCAATCCTACTAGCCTGTAGTGAGGGCCAACGTGGCTTGCCTCCTTCCTCCCTGAGCAGGTTCAGAGCTCAGGTCTGGTCCAACCCCTGCCACCCAAGCCATCCTAACTCAAGCAGTGGTCAGTAGGGTATAGGAAGGGAAAACATGGTAGGTAAGGCAGGACAATTGCTGTGCTCAGTCCTCCCAGCTTTCACACACAGATGTTACACAAGCCTGTTGAAACCCCCCCTGGTGGGGTCTAGGATTGCTTCAGCAGCAACAACTGTGCTGTTAATACCCAGTAACATAATAATCTCCCAACCTTGCTGACCTCTTCTCCCCAGGAAAGCTGCCAAAACCTGGACTCTTCCCAATCCTGGGCACCTTGTGCAATTGCTCCCAATCAAGATGGGATGAGCCAGTCCTATGGCACGGGGTTTTGCCCTTCACATTTACAGCTCTCTGCCAGCCAGGCTCCCAGGGCACACTGCTTCCTGGAAATATCCTTCCCTCAGAAACCTGTCCAATACTTTCAGTAGCTAGTGATTTATTTACAGTTGCCTTCACCACTGGTCTTAAATCTACATTTATGCCGCTTGCCCCTGCTGCTGTTAGGGAGCAATTTCATCTGGAGATCACCTGTTTCAAAGACTGGGTGTTTTTAAATCACTTCCATAGCCAGCAGTGCAAACAAAGCAGAACATGGTGGAGGAACAAAAAATGTAAAAGAAATATAGTAAGAACAAAACTAAAAGTAAGTAAGAGAAAAGGAATTTCCACCCTGGAGGAGATTAAAGGTGACCTGCAAAAGAAAACTAGATTGGCTTAGATAAGTTTGGTTCGCCTATTCATTTCCCCCCCGGAATACTCTGGAGACACGGAGAACTAGCGAGATAATGTCTTTGGAGATAGTGGCGGCAAGACTTCATCAGTGGTGAAACCACCAAGTTGTGTTAAGCTCAGTGTTTTTCTGTTGTTTCCCCTGTGTGCTTCACCTTAACTCATGTTATTGAGAAGCACCTGGGAGAAAAGTTTCCTCTGCTAAAGATTTATCAGTGCTGAGCTTTCAGTCAACAAGAGAGACCATAAGGACCAAGAGTTCCTCAGCTCAAAATGAAGATCAGTCTGAAGATCAGTCTGACAAGCCCTGAGATGTGTTGTGTAAGGAGCAGGGATATCAAGTAGAAGAGAAAGAGAAGGCCACTAAAATCAAATCCATGCATTCAAAGAGGTCACAATAGCATTTTCCTTTCCTTTCAGAAGGGCCTTCACCTCCAGTTTGTTTGGGTAGCGTACTTCTAGTTATGTGATCATTTTTTCCGTTTGATTGAATTAAATAGGACTGTATACATGGGATTTTCTGGGGGGGGGGGAGAGAAACACACTGCTTCACATGGGGTAGCACGCCTGTGGTTTTTGTTAACAGCTAATACACAATGAAGGCTCTGGCCTCTGCACGATCACAACTCCTTCCCTGGCCACAGCAAAGCTGTTGGTGCTGCTTGATGATGCCCGATACCCATGTGTAGACAGCCCCTTCACCTGATCTTGCTGATAGTTACAGCACCTCACTGCGACACAGATTCAGTTTCCTGCTCGGCAAAGCCATACCTGTGTTGTCTTTCCAAAGCATGGTGTTTAGTTACAGCACCTCCCTCCCTGGTTAGTCTTTAAGCTCTGTCAGGGGTAGGGCACCTGCCTGAGGGCTTTTGGCTTTCTCCAGCGATGATCCAAAGGCTGGAGTCCCCATAGTGCAAGCATGCCTGGGATCCAGGTGACACAGGGACGCTGGTGTTCTAGAGGGGTCCAGAGGCCATATACCACTGGTGTCCATAGTGGGATTTGGGAACAGACTCTAAGCATGGCCGTCTCCCCTTGCCCCGTCTTCTTGCCTATCTCCCTGCTGCAGGGGTATCTGAGTGAAACTGGGGGTCCAAAGTCCCTGTGCTGTGCACCTCCAGGCCAGCACACCAACAAGGGGCATGAGGCCCTGGGAATGAGAAGCTATCACAGACACCGGCCATGGGATTTCTGCAGGTAGAAGGGCTTCTGGAAAGACTTGTGTAACAGCAGGGTTACAATACCTACCCACTGCAGGGAGCTCTCCTAGGTCTCGTCTACATGTAAGCAACCAGTTACTGCCCACCTAAATCAAATCCAGTTAGTCTAAATTAAAACAGAGCATCCCACTTTGCAAACATGATTATTCTACTCTGAAGACCAGTTGAGTGATAGGTGGACATACATTGAAAACAGTGTGCCTGTGTCTGCAGGTTGTTTGATAAATGTATTTGAAAAACCTGAGCATCTTTCTGTCGGTGAAACTGCTCTCACAAGGGACTGTGATGATTCAGCTCTATTGCTTCTAATCCATTCAAAGCAGTGTGAAAAGTAATTCTTAGCTCAAGTCTGATCCTGACGGACTTAATATAAATTAATATTAGTGTGAATGGAACATAAATAGAAGTGTCTTCACATACTTAGGAAGATTTAACTGAAATCACATACTGTGTTAAACCAACCTAACTTTAAAGTAAATGTGCCCTTAGGTCTAGTTACCTCATTTGTAGAGCTCTGCCAGGAGAGCGTATGATTTTTTTTCCCCCTCTTTATTAAGAGGCTTATGCTGATAAAAGCTCTGAGGTAGATGCTTTAAATCAGCATAAGTACAGTTATACTGATAGAGCTTATGCCACTTCCCAGTACAACTATATGGCAATACTTTTCTACAGGGAAGAAGCAGCCTTAATAGAGCTGCTGTGTTTGACCTCAAAAGAACAGCTGTGCAGGGAAAATGTGATAGGTGTGGAGGAAAAAGAGAACAGATTTGGGTATGAGATGAAAGCCAGGGCAAGTTAACAACAGAGGCAGCATAACCACCACCCACCACAGATGCTCCATCCTAAGTACACGAGTGCTGGGGACAAAAGCAAAGCCCCAGCTCCTCTGTGAAGTGCTGTGTGGGTACAGTCTCATTTGTCAGCACAGAGGAAGGAACAGTGCCTGCATCATGAGGAAAAACGTCTCCATCCTGCAGCTTTGCTGCTGCTCGCCCACGTGATGCACACAATCAAAACAAGCCTTGTTTGCAGCAATCATGTTTCGCCCTACAGGGGATTTGCTTCTATCAATAGAATTGGACTGTGGGAAATTGCTTTGCCGTCGTTCGATGTGCTGTACATCAGCCTGTCCAAGAGATTTTGGCCACAACAACCAGAAGGTGCTGCTGACAACTTCTGTTCAGTAAAACACCCTTCCCTTCCTTCCAAAAAGAAAAGAAGTGCCATGAAGTTTTGCCAAGACTACAGATTACCTCTACCCATAGTCAAGGTCTGGAGGCTCACAAACTCCAAATTCTGGCAGCAATGTATTTACTCACCAGCCTCCATCATGACATGGATATCAGCGGTGTGATTGAGATACAGAAAAATACCAAATCATAATTCTCCCCCAGATACCCTGACACACATGTGGAGATGAGCAACATCTCAGAGCAGTATCTCTAACTTTCTGAAAGGGACCAGCCCCCTTTCTCCTCTTCACACGAAGCTTTGCAGGAACCCAAGGATGAAATGGCAAAGGTTTTGCTGCTGCCACCTTCCTTGATCACAAACTGCACACCTACTTCGGGAGACCCCCCATGCCAGCACCCCGCTGCCCTAACAAAGCCCAACACCAACTGCCTGGAAACTGGAGAAGCGGGGAAGTGGAACTGAGCTTGACCACCTCCAGATGCAGGGGAAATGCCACCCCTGTCTTGAACTGCAAAAGAGGCTGCCATGGGGGTCATATTGAAAATTACATGACGTAAAATTTTAGGCACCAAATAACTTTAAAAAAAAAGAAAGAAAAGAAATTAATTCCTGGAATTTCCCCAACTTGTCACTGTAAAATCAATAAACTCAGTATGTTCTTCAAGCGTTCAAATATCCTTCACACACAGGCTATGAAAAAGCCTACCTGTGTCTGACCACACAGCTTACCCATGTGGAGACACATTCTCCCACACTTGGGCTCCTGGACAAGAAGACTTATGGGACAGGACAACGGGTGCTCTAGTTTTAATTAGCTGGTAGTTTATGCTTTAGCTAAGCAGCCCGTGTAAGGCTGAACCCTGAAAAAGCAGCCTGGAATGGGAGAGCCCAACGCTGGTGACAGGATAGGCACCCCTGGGACAGGACTGCATGGGAGATGGACATAGGACTCCACTGCTGTCTCCCTGTTACACGGCTGATGTACACACCACACTGGTCCCAGTGGGAGCCACAGTACCGGGGCTGTCTGGGGAATTCATACATCATCCAAAAGCATAACAGAGAAAACTAACACTGCCTGGACATGTTTTCCCCCAAGTTATAAGATTAAGCCCCAGCACTGGGCCAGTTCCCATTGCCAGGCTGCCTCCCACCCTCCTGAAGAGGCTGACCCAGGGTTTCTGATTTACATCCCTGTGCCTTGTCATTGGTGGGATTTCTTCAGCATCTCCTGGGCCTGCCTGTGTGTTGTTTGCAGCATCCCACCACGAAGCCCCCTGCTCCTGGAGAGCCTAGTCAATAAATACCAGCTTGTTGACCAAACGGAGGTGCAGCTCATAGACATCCCCACTTCAAAGCTAATGCATGGTGAGGAAGATTCAATGTTGAAAGACACAGCAATGGCCCTTCTCCAGGATATGGGAAAGTAACAGATTGCTTTTTTCTGGGGGGGTGGTTTTACTGCTCCATGAGAAAAAAGAAACTCACTTCATCTCTTCTTGAAATACAAAGTTGAAAAGGGCACCAGACTGCTTGTAATCACTTGCCCTTCAGACTCCTATCTACACCATAGCCCAGCAAAGGCCTCACTCAATAAAGCATACTTTGGAAAATCTAGTGACAACTGGCAAATAACACATGAGCACACCTCTGGTCCAGAGCTGCCATCCTAGACAGCTAGCAGGGCAAAACTCCCTGTCTGTCCTGGCTGTAACCCAGGCTGGGCAGGAAACTGTTTCACAGCCTGTTGAAAAAAGGAGACAAAAATCAAGAGACTGTTTCACAGCATGGCCTTGGCATGTCACCAAGAGCGAGACAGGACAGAGTTGCCCACAGCTAGCTTTGCACAGCCATTGAAAGCATTTCTCCCTGGGAATCCCTTTCTTTTCCACAAAGCTTTCCAAGCACAGGCTTGACAAACCAGAACAGACAGCTCCAAAAATACATGTCCTCCCTTTGCAGTCATAGGTCAGGGATTCAGAACAGAGCCAGATTCATGCTCCAAGAGCAGTTGGGGAGGCCGGGCTTATTCTGGGTTTAAAAACAAAACAAAGCAAAACAAGCTCTCCGCCTCCTGCCCCACCATCACTGTTAGACATGTTTCTTCTCTTCCCTGGGCACCAGCAAGAGATTCAGGAATAAAGTCTGTTCCTAATGCCCCAGCCCTTCCTTGCAGCCCTGTGGAGTGAGCTGGATAGCAGCATATACACATCTCCTCAGCCTCCCAGGTCTTACATTTTAATCCTTAATTTTTGAAAGTTTATTTTATTTTATTTTCTCCTTTCATGAACATTAATCTTTTACCGTGTTCAAACCCAACTTAGCTCAAACCAAGAGGATATGCTGCTGCAATTCTCTTCACCCAAAAAAACTGTGTTGAGGGCTGGAGTCATGAAAATAGAAGATATCCTCATGATGAGAAGAAATACATATTACTTCATGCTGGACAAAGGTAGAAAAGCAAGAATTGTCTCCCTGTCTGGTCAAGTGCAGGGAGCAGCAGTCCAGCCAGACAAGGAATCACTTTCATTCAGATGAGGATCTAAGAGAAGAGGTTCAAGAGCAACACATTTATATTTGGGAAGAAGAAACTTGCCGGAAGGGCACTGTTAAAGGAAGAAGAGAGGGAAGACTGAACAGGAAAAATGGGAAGGGAAGGAAAGAAACAGAGAATGAAGAAAGGAGAAGGAAAATACAAGACATTTGGGCCTGATCTGTTTTTTAACAAACTATTTTACTGTCCCTCCTTTCTGGAGAGTGGGGTGGAAATGGCCTTTTCAATGGAAAAAAAAACCAAACAAACCTGAAATCTCAAAAGTGGTAATTAGGTGCTTGACAGATGTCTGTTCATTCATACATATCCAGTGTTTTAACTCCAACCAGGAGGAGCAGCACAGTATGGCCACATCATAACTTCTCTTGGACTACAACTGCATCATGTCTTGGCATGTTATCAACAGTTACAGGGGGAAAATAATATCTCCATTTTCTCCATACCATCCCTTCAACAGAGCATTTACATCCTCGTGGTGTGCAGGAGGGGAGCTCTTTCCCATCAGACTTGGAGGTCTCCAGAAGTGCTGACTTCAAGGGGCTGATGGAGACCTGTCAGATCTATTGTATGTATGCAGCAATGCCTGAGGTCTTCATATAAATTTAGTAAACCATTACTTGGTCTCTAACTATGCCTGCATGCTGCAGGGTCTTATAGCAGAAGAGTTACTGATGGCATTTTCCTTTGTTTTGGGTGTACCTGGGTCACTGAGCTTTCCCTTGAACCTCTTGAGACTCTATCAATCCCATCCAAAGCACCTGGATTAATTTCCTGATCCTGGGAATTCTGTAGTTGCTTTCAATGGGGACAGTAATACCTCCTCTGACTTTATTAAAATAGGCAGCTTCCTTGCAGAGGTGGGACACTACTCTCAGGTAACACAAAAGCAACAGAGGATTCAGTTCATGAAGTATTTATTTTCAATAACATAACCCCATGTTTGTGCTCAAAACTGAAAAAGTGGTTTATTTCTGCCTAGGATTTTTGCAGTGTTATCTGACAACCTCAGAAAAAGGAGTGAACACATCTCCATGACTTCTCTGGCAGCATGGACTACCTTACACCTTAGAGGCATGGCAGCAGGAGCAAAGGGGTTAAATGTCTTATTGGTGGCAGCCACTGGCTTTTGCTCCGACTGCATGTAGAGACCCACTGCAGGGGAAAATAACACCAATATACTTACCATGAGGCCTGACTGAAGCCTCTGGATGTTAAGCTCTTCCCACGACTATTGCTGCAGCATGACATTCAGCTCTTTGAAAAACAAACATAAAATAAATGGTATCTTATGTGGTGCTGCAGTCCTTTCCAGGGAGCAGGAATGAGGTTTGCTGGCTACCTCTACCTTTTGGAGTAAATCATCTCCAATTAAATGACAATGTGCCAGAGAGATGTAAATGTTGATATTTGACTTCCAGTGTTCATTTCACCAACAGTTTTTTAGTTTTTAAAGGAAAGGAAATTAAATGGGGAAATGATTGCCCTATGCTAATTCTCCAGTTAAACTCACAGGAAACTGCAAAAGATAAGGTTCCCATAGCAATCGGAATAGGTACCACACTGCACAGATGAGGCCTGATTTTCCTGCTTACTTTCAGTGCTGGTGGTTTATCTCCACACAGCACAGGGAAAAGCAATTACTTAGAATGAGGAACAAGGGAAAGGAGTCTGTGGCATCTCCGATTCTTTTTAACGGCCACTCTCCTACATGGGTTTGATGTGCCACTATTGCAACACAGCCGTGCACCTCGACCATGGCAAAGCTCCCTGGGGGATCCTGCCACCAGCTTTTCCTGTGGTTTTAACTGTGAAATTCAGATAGGCCTTCAAGCAGGTTTTGGCAAGGAGTTCTGCAGCCCCAGCCTCCACAGGACAGAGCAGTCTGGGACTGCATCAAACGCCACATCCGTGCACAATCCCTCCCAGCCAGTGCCTCACATTCATGACTACCCTGGCAACGACAGACCTTTAGTTCGACAAATCTGCTTCCAATGAACTCATCTTACCTATTAATGATTGCTTTATCTTGCTGGAGCTTATGATTATTGCACCTGATTATGTCTTCCTTATCCCCTGAGAAGCCATCTGCAACAAAGCCAAGGGAGCACAATCCTTCTCCCACCCTCTCCCCAAAGCTACTCTGCAGCACAGAATCAGGCCTCCTTCATTAATTCCTCTACAAAATGCCCCTGTAGTGCAGTTAAATTTGTGGGCGTGCAGTCCCCAGGGTCTCATTTGTCCCTGCTGTGCTGCAGCTCATTTTTTTCACCAGCTGCTCTGGGACTTTTCCTGCACTCCAGGAATTTTCTGAAAGCACTGTCAAGTATTCAGCTGTTTCACTCTCTGATGTGCTTTCACTGGGCCGTGTAGTTTTGACCAAGAGCAAGTCCCCTAGGTAGTTATTCCTCACCCCTTTTCCAGCCTGAGACTGCCTTGAGATCCATCATCAGTAACTAGGATTGCATCAAGCACCCTGTCACTTCTCTTCCCTTTCAACAACAACTGAAGCCATAAGTACTAACACTGCAGCTTCCTTTTATCATTGCTTATGATATGTTCCTGGCTCCTTCTCCCTTGTATGTAGGTGACCTAGCAATGCACTTTCCTTTGTCATCGTCCAGCTTCTTGTGTACTTCTGAACCAACTTACTTATTCCTGGCACTAACACCCCATCGTTTTGTGCCTTCACATCCCTAACTTTACTCCTGCACACCTTTTTAATCTTCTCTCTCTCACCACTGTGGTTTCCTTTCCTCCTCCCAACACGACTGCCTATTTTGTTTAACTTCTCTTTCTTTGTTAACACGTTGTTTCTCTCTTCCCCACCAGTGCCAGTCCCGGAGGACACTTCCAACAAAAGCGTGTTGCTCTCTCCTCATCTGCTGACAGGGAGAGCTGTTCATAGGGTGTCAAAACAAGCAGTTTCCCCCGTGGGTGCAACCAGCTGGCTGGAAGGAGAGGGTGTCCCAGATGCTTCTGTCTCGGATGTGGAGAGAAAAGAAACCACCTCGGGAATGAGAGAGCGAATCAGTTCAAGGTATGGAGGAGACATCCCCAGTGCCTTAGAAGTTGGTTTCTCTCTCTGTGGTGCTGAGCACCTTCTGGACTGGAGGGGACCATCCCTGGCGCCTCAGTTCAGACAGCCCCGCCATATGCTTCTTTGGCTGCAGCAGGTCCTCCGCTGGGGAAATCAGCTGAGTTAACCGCTGTGGAGAGAAAGCCTCTGTTAATTAAGCTGATAAACAAAGTGACACCCAATAGCGATCCACAACCATTGCTGCGGGCAAAGGCACCTAGAGAGCGAATGCTCCCAGCTCCCTGCTCCTCTCGCTGAGCAGCTGTCCAAGGGAGAGGAAGGAGAGCAGGCTTGCTTTAACTGCCCTCAGTGACAACTAATCCACCTACGGGCTCAAACCCCAGCTGTGAACTGACTGTGCAATGTATGTGGCTCCTCACAGATGTGTTTGTTTCTGCAAGGAAAGATGCTAGAGATTAGCCCCAGAGACCATAGCTAAAGCTCTATAGCCCTTTTTTCCCCTGTGCCAAGTTGCTGTGCTTCTCACTGACTTTGGTGGGATCTGTGGAACCTTCCAAATGTCTGACCACCAGCAGGTGCTGGGCATGTCCCACTATGGTCCAAAACAGGATGGCAGGTGATACCTACCTCAGCGGCATGTCACTGGTAAAGCAGTCCCTCCACAGACTGGTTCCAGCCCCCAAGCCACCCCATCTCCCCCCTTCCAGCCAGACACACTGCAATGGTGCAAGCAGAGACTGTGGGGCAGCTGCCTGCCCTTACCTCCCTCCATCTTCTGCAATGCAGGGGTGCTGAAGGGGGAGTTAATCCTTAAAAAGGGCACAGAACTTGGAGCTCTGGGCAGAATTTGCTGGTCCACAGAGACAGCTGCTGTGAATTTCTGGTCTTTCTCATACCATTTCAAACCCCCTTCCTGAGTGCCTCATCTCCTCCCAAAGCCAAATAATGCTTTGTATGCTGCAGTCACTCACCCAGCAGTGTGAGCCAGCATATCATTCCCTTGCTGAAAACTGACTTACACAGTCACTAACTTTTTCCACCAAAAGCTGTTCAGGCCAATGCACATTCCTCCCTTGCAGAGCGCATTGCAAGCAGAATAGGCAATGCATCCATGAACTGCTGGACTAATTTCAGTGCTTCCATTCCTAGTAAAGTGTCTGCCAGAATCCCGTACCTCACTCATTCACTAAACTATTTGCTCTATGATTTCTGAATTTGGGCCCTGCCTGCAGCTGCTCTGTGAGCAGCTCATTGCGAGTTTTCAGTCTTTGGAGCTTAAGCTGTCTTAATCAGACACATTAGGAAACAACTTTTGTGTTTCTTGGTCAGTCAAGTGTAATGAGAAATCAGTCTGTTGCAGTGGCTGATCATAATTACTAATTACAAACTTGCTTTCAGTGAATGGTTTGCACTATTCAGTTGAAAGACACTGTTCCTGGGAGCATCTGTGTCAGGAAATTAATTCATTACATTTCTGGGGCGTGACTGGAAAAAGGGAACAGGTACACTTTGAGAAAACCGGTTTTCAAAGCAGGTGCAACTGTTCCAGAAGGTATCATGTGGTTGGCTTTGACTTTCCCCTCAATCAACCCAGGTTTAGCAGCCAATTCCTTCCTAAACTACATCCTTGGACTTTTCCTCGTGTGAAGATAACTGAGAAGTCCCTGGAAATTACAGCTAATATCATTTAACCAGGGCAAATGGAAAAACACTCCATCTGAAATTGGCCAAATCAATTCCTCGGATGTGCTGTAAAATAAGCATTAACACTACTCACAGCAGCATTTCAGTCCAAGGGCTCAAAGCACTTTGCAACAGGTGAGAAATATTGCTTGTGTAGCAGGCTGGACATTTGGGCAATTACTTCAGTGACAGCTCCGGGTCCTCAATTAGACATATGAAACCTCTGAGCTCTGGGGGGTCAGATGTGTCATCATTCACCCACTCAAACTCTTCAAACCAGCCATGGGAAAGGACAGATGCCTTACCACTAAATGGCCTGGAGCACAGGAGAGGGCTGTAAGAGACAGGACTCAAGATCTGAACTTGAAGCAAGCCATAACACAGCATCTTGGCACAAGATTCACCTGCCGTTCCTCACAGTGGGAGCTCTACAGCTGCAAGCTCCCTCTCAGCCTTGTAGTCTCTTCATGGCCACCAATGGCAACCAGGAGGCCCAAGGGCCAAAGGCTGCTAAGCAGAAACCATTTCACAGCATCATACTTCTCCACCTTCTTGCCTTCAGGGCTTATGCCCCTCTCACTGTTTCACTGAAGACTTTCAATGCTACCATTTCCATCTTGGCACTACACTGTATCTTGTCCTGAGCCTGAGATGAGCATTTAGCTAGGTCTGCCACAGCTCCTGTTACTCCCTATTAAGTCACATCTCCCATCCTGTAGATAAGAGCCCCTCTGGGCATAGATTCACCTTCCCTGGGGCAATGGAGCCAATGAGGACATCCTGCAAGCAGCCCATCCCTAGCTATGTTGGCAGTACAGAGTCCTCCATACCATCACCCCTCAATGTGACTGCCAGACTACACCAGAGCCACAGGGATGCTCCCATCCCACGTTCACCTGCTCCACCCTGAAACCAGCCATAGATGAGCCTGCAACCAGTGAGAATGGGGAAGGACCAGAAGAGAAATTGTGCAGGAATTTATATGCACTGTACATCACCCAGGCATGGGTCAGGTGGGGTGTCTTGATGATGGGAGATGACGCCGCCTTCCTAGACACAGTTCTATGTAGGATAAGGAAAATGAGAAAGTGTCTACAGTGAAAGTGGGCAGGCTTGGGCATGGCACAGGGTAGACCCTTTGCAGCTCTGTTAGCAAGTCCTGTTTAACAACCTTGGGTACTTTCTTCAGAGAAAATAACATGGTCCTGACCCAGGACTAAAACGGGAGCAGGATCAAGGGACAAGAAGTAAAGGCAAAACAGATCATGGTTTTGCACCTGATTTGCAAGGGTGGCACCACTGAGTAACAAGAAAGCAGACAGAGGTGGTAGCCTGCCATCTTTACTTATATGACCAATGGGACTACCTGAACCATAAACCAAACCAAACAGCCTGTGACCTCTGTAGCCCACACTGAAGGAGCCCTCTGCCATCCAGGGGAGCCAGCGCTGAAGACACTGTGCATGTGTCTATATATTGCGCTGAGCATTGTGGTGCAATGTCTCATGGAAGACTGAACATTGGATGATCACCATGGGAGCTGTGCTGAGATTCTTCAGTCCCTCCAGATTGCCAGCAAGAGCTACAGGGCATTCTGGGGAAGGGCCACCCTCACCCTCCCTTGCCTTCTCAGAGGAGAAATATGTCAACATGCCTCTTCCCTGGGGCCTTTCCAGTGAGCCGTTTGGGGAAAGCATCAACAAACGTCCCAGTGACCACAATCACAGTACCTGCTTCAGGGGTCCTTTGGTTTTCAGGAGGATGAAGATGGCGTAGAGAGGAATACAAACCATGGAGGACAGTGCCATCAGCCAGCCGACCATGTAGCCCCAGGCTGGGTATATGTAGGAATTGTTGTATTTCAAGGGTGTGTACTTGATCAGGGAAAACAGGAAGACAGCCTGAGAAGCAGAAAACAGACATAGCCAGAGCAAAGGGAGCAGCCAAGCCAGGCAGCCTAGCCACCCTGCAAGCACTGCCTGGGGGGCAGTGAGTGTTCTCTCTTGCATGGACTAGCATGGACCTTGCTAGCTGCAGCACAGAAGAGCTTGGTGCACGCTGACTGCAAAAGGAGTCATCTCAGATCCACGGCCAGGCTTCCCTGCAGTGTGAAGCCTTCAGACTTCTGAAGATTTCAACCTAAGCAAAGCTGGCAGCAGCTTTGAGGGTCCAGCAACACTGAGACACCAATTTATTCATATCAAAGTCAGGAACTGTAGTTCTCACTGGCAGAAGCCCTCCAGAAGTACCATGCAGGCAGAGATTTACACCTCCTGGGGCTCTCTAACACCAGGGCACTCAGATGATTTGGGCTGCTTTGAAAATTTCCCCGATTTTCAACTCCTGCTGGAGCCTGAGGACAAAGCACTAGAAACCTTTTGTAAGCTGTAGCTGTAGATTCCATCTGGGTTCCCACTGAGGTTAAAAAAATCCCAACTCAACATCAGATGCAGGAGCAAAATGTGGCTTAGAAATCATGTAAAAGTCAGTGGGGCAAGACTGGACATAAACTCAGACGAGGCAAGAACATGCCTGACTTGGGGTGCGTTTTCTTTAAACACAGTTGTCACAGAAGTTTTAGGAGATATTTAATAATGTAGAAAACAAGTGGCTGTGGAAAACTATTTCTGAACCACAGGAGGTCCCAGGAACACAGGCTGAAGCAAGTATTTCAGAACAGGGTAATTCTCACCGGTCTTCTTTTCAAAAGTAATTTAACCAAACCTCTCCAGACTTTGAGGACACATTTCCCTTTGCCTTCACAGTAAATAAGTAGCTTTTCAAGCTGAACTAATTTTCCAAGCAAAAGAGAAGGCTTTACAAAGGGAAATAAACACCAACCTCAGCTATGGACAAGCTTCTGGTGCTCCATAACAGCTTGAAAATATTACAGCAGCACCTTGAAGACAAATCAACCTTTCCTACTGAGAGCCCAGGGACCCAGAATAACACGCCACGTTGTTGTAATTGCACTTACCAAGCACATACCCGGGGTGAACACCAGCCAGCATATCTTGATCAAGGGCCATGGCCGGAAACCAATCATGTCCTCAATGTTGTCGTAGAAGCGGTTGGCACCTTGTCCACCAGCCAGCACAGAGACAAAGTCAGAGGTCAGATCATTGTTTCCTTCAACCACTATTCATATCAGATCCCAACTTTCTTTATCCTCAGTGTTTACTCCTGGCAAAACCACAGCTGTCTCAATAATACAGTAGCAGGTGATGGTCCTTCCTGGCTTTGAAAAGGCCCATCTGTAGTTAAATACATATGACGGCTTTTAACTTTAGCTATAACTTATCAGAAGGCTTGACACAGAAGAAATGCCTTGTCCCACAGACAGCAGCAGCTGTGAGAGGATGCAGCCCATGTGCCACTCAGAGTCGGTAAGAACCAGTACAAGGCAAGGAGGGGTGCCTGGTTTATAGAAAAGCAAGGGAAAGCCCTTGCAGGTTGAGCGCATGGGATTGTGTGAGTCCAGAGTGCCAAAAGAAACAAAGAGAGTGGGAGGCACCAAACAAAACCATTTTTTTGTAACCAGATCAGCACACCAGGGAAGTCGTGTCAAGAACTGCCACTGAGCTGGGAATTTCCCCTGTCAAGAGTCTGCATTCCACAGAATACTTCGTTGTTCACATAGACCTAGAAGACCTGACAATCTCTTCTGGAAACCAAACCCTCCATCTGCAAGTGCTGCTGTCCTTTCCGATGGGAGCTGTCCGGTGGGTGCCTCATCTACTCCTTCTCCTCTTATTAGTTTCACTGACTGGATTATGTTGTTAACAGTATGTGGGGCCCACCTGAATGCCATAGTGTAACAGAGAGGGGTATACCTCTGAAGAGCATCTAAAAGTCCTGCCACTGGCCAGACCCTAACCAGTGACTCCTCTAAACCCAAAGCTCAAAGAGAGAATATATGCAATGGTATATTGAGGAGAGGACATAACGCAGATGAACTTCAGGAAACCCTTTGTAGTAAGCTTTAGGATATCTTCAAGGATCAAGCACCTAATCATGGCCAGAAAGAGGTGCAAAATGAAGAAGAATCAAAAAGCCATTGACAAGATGCCCTAACATTATCTTCATTAGAGCTAACCAGAGGTACTATATCAGACTGCCTCAGGTAAAACAAAGGCAACAATATTGGACAAAAAAAGAAACAGAGATAGCCTGCCCAGAAAAAGGATTACCAGTTAAGCACGTTGGGATGAAATAATACTGTGCTTAGCTGATAAAGAAGGACTCTGCCTTTAGGGATGTTTATTCAGCTATGAGCTCATGGTGATGCCACGGTTCCCACATGCAAATGTGATGAGACCTTGCTTCTTTGAGTCTTAACACCAGAAAGCTCGGCTGAGAGATATATGTGCTTAGAGGGCTGGCCGCACTTGTGGGTGTTTGGGGTTTGGTGAGGTTTATTTTGGTTTGTGTTCTTTATGCCTTAGAATTAAATTCCCATGTTTCCTTTAAATGCATGAATGCTACAAAAGCACATTAAGTGAGCTTTTCTTTTTTGTAATTCTTTGCATTATTTTCTATATCCCATGACTAATGTTTGCAGGAAAGCTCTTTTAAATCCAGCTTCCTGCAGTATTTAGGCTGGGGTGGGGGAAAGGGGAGCAGGCGGCCAGGTTCTTTGAACACTTCATGGTTCCCATCTTGAGTTGGCAAGTTAACAAGTAGCCTCAAGCAAAGACAGCAAATACAACAAGCTGTGGCATATCAAGGGACACGCAGCCTTGTGTGGGAGCCCAGCCTACACCAGGGAACAGAACCCTAAAGCTTCCAAGCTGTAAATATCATGAGGCTTCAGATAGCATTTCTGAAAATATACTGGGGATGAAAGGAAGATGATATAAAAAAATTACTTTGCCAAAAAGCCAGAATCTTCCACAAGGTGAAAAAAAAATGAGAGAAACATAAATGATGTGACTAGAGGTTTAGAATATGAGCATAGCATAGTCTCTTGTACCATAGAGTGTTTCCACAGAAACACACTGTGATGTCAAATATATGACTGATAAATTAAGTCATAATGCAGCTTTACAGAAGCCAAATTATTACTGCAAATCTGGATCTAGTAGAAGAGACATAGCAATTAAAGAAATACAAAGATGGCAAACAAAAAGAAGGACATAACAGACATGAATCCTCCATTAAGAAAGCAACCCAAAACTTACGTTGTTAGTTATGGTGTGTCTCCACCTATCCTTACCCTTATTCTCTCTAGTACAATTATCAGGTCCTGCATTTCCATGGCTGCTGTGGCAGTCAGTAGGTGATGTGATGAAATGCAGGGAGGACTGACATGAATGTCCTTGGAGAGTATATGAACAGGAGGTTTTACACGTTCTACATTTCACAGGCAGATGAAAAAGTAATCAAGCTTTAGAAGTCATCAGTTGAATCACTCATCATTCGGTTTTGAGCAAATTGAGAGCTGGAGGATGTGTGCAGTCCCCCTCTCTTCCCAGTATATTAGAAGAATAAGATAAAGCTCCTGCAGAGAAAACCATAAAGATTTCCCCAAAGAGATTTTTGTTGAGTGAACAATGATGTTTGCTTTTATCCCCAGTATACCAAGACAAGGAAGAATGGCATGCAGGCACAGGGTAGTTATCCATACATGCTGGTACCAATTCTCTTGCGCTGACCAATCCCATATGCTTTCAAAGCTGCTGCATGCTTTTCTGACAACTCATATAATTTTGCTACATACATTCATGTGAATAAGTTTCACATAAAATCAACTAGATATTTGCATACATCCTTATGCCTTGTCCTTATAGAGCCCTTCTTATTTTACTAACAACTGCAAGTGACACCCAAAACAAACGGGACAGAGATTCTATTCAATTTTTACAATATTCAGAAACAGGGAGTTTCACAGGTCTCCTAGTTTGGAATCTAGGGAAGTAAACCCTCCCTTTTAAATCTTTTCTCCCAAGCTGCATTGTTTTGCATTCATCTAGATCAAATTTCATCCACAGGATTTCAATAGGTAATAACCCCGGCTCTATGCCATAGTGCTAAGCTTATGTATGCTCCCTCTGTCTCAAACCTGCAGCATCAACACCTGCCCCAAACCTGTGCAAAATGCCAGAGGCACTGTGGCACTGCAACAGTGAACCCTTTGGGTACCAGGTATGGTCCATAAATCAACATATATTGCCCATAGCTGGTGCATCTCAGAGGATAAAGCACACACAGCAAGAGCAAGCCCGAGGGGCAGGATCCAGGCAGGAGGAGGCTGCTGCTTTTGGCAGCCACACTGCTTGTGAGAGAGAGAGGGAGAGAAAGATTTATACCAGCACAATGTGGGCTCACCCTGGGGGCACCCACAGGTACCCACTGGCATCAGTTTGCTTTAGCTTCACAAACAGCCCTAAAGGTTTCAGCTGCTGCTCTCCTGCAGTGAGGGAGGCACTTGCTTTCTCCTGGAACAGTTAATCCTACTGTGCACGCTGTGACTGCCTGGAAAATACCCTCCCTGCAGCACATTTTGGCGGCATCATGTTGTGAATCCCAGTGCTCAAAAACCATGCCTGCTTCTCTGAGGGCTGCCTATCCCAAAGTGAAAGCAAGAGAGGAGAAGGAGGGGGGTAAATCCCAAATCCCTCTGGCACTCCCCTCTAGGGAACACCATCAGCAGGTCCAATGCTGCACGGTCCTTTCACAGGCAGAGCAATATGTGAGGAAACCCTCAGATCTTTGCAAGAGCAGCTGCCTGGCAGCAGTGGAAAGCTGCCAAGTGGTGGGTGGTTGGCGTATGTGCTGGGAGAGGGGAAACTCGGAACAGATATTTGTGTTAGCAAAAATGCTGTCATTCTTCACAGTGTAAGCAAGAGACTCAGCCCTGCCAACTCTCAGGCTGGGGAAAAAAACATCAGTTGGCACCAGGCACTTTGTTTTCCATTAAGATGCCTCACCTTGGCCCTCTGAGTACATTTAGGACCAGAATCAGCCCAAAGGATGCAAAGCAGAACATCAAGAGGGTAAAAAACCAAAAGGGAGTAAATGAACCCATGATGGTGAGAGAAAGAGCCATTTCTCAGTCCCCAGCTGCTCTGTCTTCCTTACAGGCTGCTGGGGCAGCGTCACCTCTCCTGCTGCTCGTTGTCTGCCATTGCTCCTCTCCATGTGTTGTTGAAAAAGGCATGTGGCCTGTGTGACCATAAAAATGGCAGGAGAAGGTTATATAATAAAGCATAATCATAGAATAGTTAGTTTTGGAAAGGACCTTAAGATCATCAAGTTCCAACCCCCTTGCCATGGTCAGGGACACCTCACACTAAACCATGTCACCCGAGGTTCTGCTCAACCTAGCCTTGAATGCCGCCAGGGATGCAGTTTAATGTAACTGAGCATGGTGATGATGAAGCCTTGTCACAGATGGATGGGAATCTCCATCCCGCTGTAAATTCCACAGGGACTGGGTAGAAGGCAGCTCATTAAAATCAGGCCATGGTGTGATACTGCAAGCTCTCAGGTGAGCTTCCCTTGCAGGTCATCTCTCTAGAATAAATCTCTCTTACATATCTGCTTTTCTTGCATTCCACAGAGGTCAAGCAGCTGGACCTGCTACCATTTCAGTAAGAAAGGAGTCCATCCAGACTAGCAATTGGCTCCTGCTGTAGGTAAAGCTTTTGGAGAAACTGATAACCCCTTCATCAGCAGCTCCACTACAGCCAATGCAATGTTTATTGAACTGTAAGCACCAAAGAGAGCACAAAGGGGCTGACTGTTCGCTATCGCTTCTAAACCAGGACAAAAGTGGCACCAAATGAAATTAGCAATGACATTCAAAACAAGGCAAAGAGGGTGAATCCTCAAAGCAACACTTGACCATGGAGCTCCCTGCTGCAACATTTTGTGGATGATAAAAGCTTACCTGAGTCAACTGGGAAAAATAACAGAAAGGAAATAAACAGATTTTACTTTTGGCTTTGGGAACCCCTGTGCAGCAAGCAGGGTATTGCATCTGGCTCTGGGACCCCCAGACATGGACCTACTAGAGTGGGTCCAGAGAAGGGCCACGAAAATGGTAAGGGGCTGCAGCACCTCTCGTGAAGAAAGGCTGAGAGAGAAGGGTTTACTCACCCCAGAGAAGAAAAGGTTCTAGTGAGACAGTATCATGGCCTTTCAACATATAAAGTGTGATTGTAAGAAAGACAGAGTGAGACTTTTTACTAGGGCTTGTAGTGACAGAACAAGGCACAACAGTTTTAAACTGAAAGATGGTAGATTTAGGTTGGATAGAAGGAAGAAATTCTTCACTATGAGGGTGGTGATGCACTGGCACAGGTTGCCCAGAGCAGTTGTGGATACCCCACCCCTGGCAGTGCTCAAGGGCAGGTTCAACAGGTATTGGAGCAACCTGGTCTAGCGAAAGACCCCATTCCCCCATGGCAGGAGGGTGGACTGGATGACCTTTAAAAGTCTCATCCAACCCGAACCATTCTATGGTTCTAATAAGTTGATAGAAGCTGGAAGAATATTCACAGAAAGTATCATTGTTAACTTTTCTGCTATTTCACTCCTTACTGAGTGTCCACTACTGGCCATTGAAAGAGACACAACCTGATGCTCATGCCTACAGTTTTTATCTTGGGTTAGGATACCCACATTGCTCGGTGTAGCTAGGAGCCAGCAGATGCATGACTGTGGGATGCTGAGGGTCTGGTCTAAGGTGACATTTACTACAGCTTTGTATGATCCTTACAGGTAGTGAGCTCCCTTAGCTCCATGAAACAAATGAGAGAGAGCAGCTGCTCTGCATCACACACAACTAGACACTTTCCCTGAAAATTGGCATCCTCGATGCGAGCTTCAGGGAGGTGAACTGCAGCCTGTGCTCTCAGGAAGAGATCTCCTGTAGGATAGTAAAGGTTGGACTTGATGATCTTAAGGGTCTTTTTCAACCGACTTGATTCTATGATTCTGTATCACAGGATACTCTTCTTTCTGTACAGACTAGCAAGTAGATGGTTTCCTTCTGAGGGTTCATGGAGCTCAGATTAATCCTGCTTCTGAGTACTTTAGTTGCAGACTTCACTGACAGCCAAAGCAGTCCCTCCTGCTCCTTTTTGGACTGCCATCACAGCCCATGCAAACAGGAAGTGTGTATCATTGCAGAAGTAACACACAGCAAGCCTGCATCCCAGCAATTAGTGTTAAATCAACTGACAGGTTGAAGCTAAAGGCACAACATAAGCACACAGTAACAGAGGCCAAAGAACAGCAGTCACCTCCCTATAGCTCATTTTCTAATTTAAAGGGCAGATGGGCAGAGCAGCAAGATAGTTCAACATGAGGAACCTTCAGAGAGGGAAAACCCATTCCTACTGCAAATGGAGCAATTAAGAAATATTGCAAGTAAACACAGTAGAAATCAGACAAGAAAGGGGGTAATTACAGCATTTCTTTGCCCTCTAAGGATTTTTTCTATCCATTTCTACTTCTCAACCCCCCATCCTTGCCTTGAGAAAAAGCAACACAGCCTTTTGTCCTCCACTCACCATACACCCATCCTACACAGATGACCTCAAAAATGGCCAGGAAGAGCAGGCACGTGCCACTGGCAGCATAGTAGTCAAAGAGCTGGAAGATGTACATCCCACCCTGTTGAAGAGGTAGAGGAGAGATAGTCATGGCAGAACTACTGCATGTCAGGGAAGAATGACTGAGGCAAGCAGAATAACAGCAGAAACACTGCCCCTAGAGCAAATGGGAGAAAAGGAGATTCTCTTGGGTCTGTCCCCACATCTGTCCCAAAAAGACGGTCAGACCTGGTGGCAGGAGAGAATTTCATGCATGTTTTATGATACTGCTGGCCAGGCTGGTTTCTGTGTCCATAGGAGCAGGAACCAGTTTGTTTGCTTGTTTTAAACCAGTTAGAAAGTTTTGAGCATCATTTCAAAATACCATGTAGCAGTGCAGAACTTGGCACCCAGTAGGGTCAAAACATTCAGATACCTCATTCTAGCTGCATCCATCTTTACATATTGCTCATGGTTCAAGCCCTGCAATGGTAGACGCATGTGGTTTCCATGCTGCCTCTGCCTTCAAGCTGAGCTCTCACAGCTGCCATCAGCTACATCTACAGGTCAGTGGATGACTCCTCTCTCGTAACTTCTTGTGTTTTCTCAAAAGAGAAAGCCCCTCCAATACAAGTCAAGCAGATGCTTTCAAGTAGTGTTGAAAGGCTCTAAACACTGCCAGAGTAGCAGTGCAATTACCCCTTCATCCCATCACATATAAGGTAACATCCTTCAACGATGGGACCTGCCCTCCTGCAAGGGGGCATGCAATAGCCATGGGAACCCTTAACTCAGTTTGTCTCAAAGTTTTGTTGATAGCAGCGGGAGCTGCCTGCAGCAAACCCTGAGCCAGGATCTTGTTGGAGGATCATTCAGCCACTAGTGCCTAAGAGGTTTAGCAGGCATTAGCTGTCACTACACAGCACATGAAGGCAACTCAGAGGCAGCACACCCCTGCCCAAGGGGTGCATGGGCAGCACAGCACATCACTGTGCAGGAAGAGGTGCTTGGCTATTAGGTGCAAAGCAGGGCAAACACTGTGCATATAGTACCACACCAACACAGCTCTGCTCCTCCAGGTCCCAAGGATCTCAGGCTTCACACTGGCTCAGGCAGGGTTACAATGCAGCCATTATCCCCCCAGCCTCCCCTCCTGCTGCTCTGCTTCTGGTGGAAAGCAGCCAGCAAATGATCGCTGCCCTTAGAAGAGCTTCTGCTTGTGTTGCTCAGCTTGTTTTAGCCACCAGGCCTGGTATTTGCACAAAGCTGTATGTCAGACACCCTCCCTGGGCTGCAGGACCATGTCTCTGGAAGGCTCAGTTATACAGCGAGTACACTAGCATCACACAGGGTAAAAGCAGCACCAGCTGTGAGAGACACCAGCTAATGCATTAGAAATGAAAGACAATTAACAGCATCAAAGACAAGCTTGCTGTCTCTACCCGCTCCTCCAGCGCAGTCTAGCAGGCTTCCTGGTGTGCGGCTGGATGACCCAGCTACTCCTTTCTTACCTCAGTGACCAGCAATAAGCCCAGCAGGTAGCATGAGATTGCAATGGCCAGGATCAGCAGCTCCCGACGCCCCTTCTTCCGAAGCACTCCCGGGAACATGTCAATAAGAGCTGTTACCATGCTTTCCACGCAGACGAACTGCAGAAGACAGGACAGAAAAATCAGTGTCTCCCCTTCCCCAAGCACACACTCCCTCTCATTGCTCTTTTTTTGTCCATCCACCCGAATCCTTATTTCTCTTTGCTTTCTCTTTTTGCCTCTTTTGCTGCCACCAAGGGCCAGCTGCAGCTGCTAGGGACCCAAATACAGCTCAATATATCACTGAGCTCTCCTCTGGAGCTGGCGACCAAAGGGGTAATAAATACAGCCTTATGGGGGGGATGAACTGTGAGCTGTACAAGGAATTGCCTCAGACTGAACAGAGCATGCTGTTGCACAGCGGGAATGACCAAGTGATGGGGAGGCAAGGGGAGGACTGTACCCCCCAAGCAAAGTAAAGAAGCACCTGAGATGGCACAAGGAACCCTTGTGACAGAGGGGAGCTTCCCTTGCCACCATGAAGCTAAAGCGAGCCAGGTGACTGTGGGGGCAGAGCTCAGCCCTAACATCAAACACACACTCTGTACAGCAGGACTGGCTCCATGTTAGAGGGGAGGGGCTCTTGCTGTACCTGGCTGTCCAGTCCCAGGAAGATCAGCATGAGGAAGAAGAGGCAGGACCAGAGCTGAGACACAGGCATCATTGTTACTGCCGTTGGATATGCTATGAAAGCCAGGCCAGGACCTGCCAACAGACCACAGAATGACCATGTGTGCCCTCCACACCATCACCTGCCACCACCACCCTGCAGTACGGAGTGAGTCACATACTGCTTCAAAGTTCATATCACCACAGCTCCTTGCTCACACAGGGTTGAAAGCTGTGTTGGAGAGCACTGGTCTTGCAGACCTTTCTGCAGACACCCATAGCAATGGAGGATGTAGATAACATCCTGGGCTTTATTTCTGAAAGTCCCCTCCCCTTCAGGCTCTCTGTTTTGCCTTGGCTCCGAAGTCTCATGGAAAAACCTACCTGATTCAGCCACTTCTGCAATGGGTATACCCTGCTCTCGAGCCATGAAGCCCAGCACAGAGAATATGGCAAAGCCAGCAACCAAGCTGGTGGTACTGTTCAGGAAGCAGAGCATGATGCAGTCCCTGCAGGGGTGAGACCAGAGAGAAATCAATGTTTCCTGCTGCAGAATGGGTCTACCTGGGATCGTGTCTGTTCAGCTTCCCTGGTCAAACAGCAAGGACCAAGGAACAGCTCTTGAACTCCATCAGAAGTAAAATGCTCAGAACAGATCCAAAAATCAGCCTACCTACCTTGTACCCCACTGTTCAAGAGTTACAGGACTGTACGTGGCACAAAGAGTGGCTTGTGAATGGGATGCCACGGTATACATAGGGTCACGGCAACAAAAAAGGTGACAGGAGTCAAGAGAATAAGACAAAACACAGAGAAAGTGAGGAAAATGGCAAATTAGGAAATGAAAGAGGCTGCAAAAGTAAACATACTCAAGAAAGAGGGGCATATGGGCCAGCCAGAGCTAAGCTGCAAGTCCAAGCACCTAAGGCATTAGAGGAAGGTGTCAGTGCCCCACTCCATTGGTGGCAGATGCATTTCAGGATAGCCAGGGAAAAGTATTAATTGCCTGACCAACAGCTGTGGCAACACCTATTGGAAAACAGAAGAGGAGAGATGATTGATGTCTCTCAAGTACCATTACATTTTCCCATCCATGCTGGAGCAATATATGAAGGAATAACAAATTTCCTGCTCCTTGGGTCTCTGTGGAAGGTGATGATGGTCATGATAGCTTCACTGAGCTCCAGCTCATGCCATGGATAATATAGATCTATAATTCAAGGGCCAGGAGGAGGCCAGACAGACTCGATTAATGTCCTTGATAGGATAGAAATACCACTAACAGTATATTACCCTGATGATAGTAAAGCACTGGAGACAGGGGGCTTAGCCATCATCTTTGTACCATCTCCCCTTCCTAGCAAGTGACAGCAGAGCTGGCCATGCCACCCCTTGAGCACTCCCCCTGTCAAAATAGCCCGTAGTGTCTCCACAGTGGCTGGAGACATTCCCCATTTTTTAACCTCCCTCTCCTCCAATCTCTCCCATTTCCAGGCTGACTCACAGGGGAAAGCACTACTAAAGCCATTTTCTGGAGCCTCCAGGTTCCCTCAGCCACTCTCCATCCTACACTTCAGCCTCTGCGGCTTGTTAGTCAAAGCAGTATGACCTAAAGTTTCCCCTGTGAATGGATCCTGCCTCAGATGCAGCTCTGTGCCATTTATCTCAGCACATTTCTAGAAGGATACGAGGAGTCCGGGCTCCTCTTACCTGTAACAGTTGTTGGTGTATTTGTTGTAGCTGCCCAGAGCTGTCAAGCACCCCTGGCAGATGGCATAAGAGAAGAGGATCTGAGTGCCTGCATCCATCCAGACCTGGAATAGAGAAGGTCAGTGGTCTCCAGACCTGGCAACAAAATAGACAAATGGCTGTGCCCTGTCTAGCAACAACACCTCCAATCCATGTAGAACAAACCCCTTGAGACAGAGAGGGGCTTAGTGGATGTAGAAACTGGGATATCTCTCTGGGAAAACTGGACCGAAAATCATCTAGGAAAAACCTCTTCAGGGGACCGTATTTCCACATCTCACTCAAGGTAACACCACTTCTCCGTCCTGTGCCTTTGCATTCTGCATGGAGACAGCAGCCCTGGCAGCACAGCTCTGATTGAAGTTGAGCGGTGGTGTCTATGGTCCCTGTATGGCTCAGGGTCCACACTGGTGAATCATCCCAAACGCAGGCCATCAAGTCCTTTGTGTGATCGATGTATTACCTTCCCTGCTCCCCAAACTAGTTCCCCACATCTCTGAGGCTACAGTGCAGGATGAAGGGCAGAAAATCTCCAGGCTGAGAGATTTCAAGCCAGTGGGGTGTCGTGCATCCAGGTTCCCCTTTGCTCTGTCATGTCATGGGAAAAGCTGAATGGGCTTGTTCACCACTGCTTCAGTGCTCTCTTCCATGGAGGAGTCCTTTTATTCCATGTGTTATGGGCCGAATCATACCCTCCCAGGGACAGTCCTGAGCTGCGGGTTGGCTGGCAGACAGGAAGAGTGTATCTTCTGTTTTCTGTTTGTCTGTGCATTCCTCTCACTCTCTTTTTCCTCCTCTAAGCAGCCCAAGCTGCAAACATCCAGACAGCTGCAATTTTGTAGCCTTCAAAAGAATCACAGCCCAGGCATTGCTGCTTAAATCCACATGGGTCTCTCACAGATAGGCACATACATGGGAGCCCTCCAGCCATGGGCACACACCCTGCTTTACACCAAAGCACCACATTCTCCCTAAACTCGGTCTCAGGAGCTCTCACTCCTACTATGCTGGGCTGCAGCAGCCTGGAAAGACCACATCAGCTTTAGTTAGGCTGTGAAAGATAGGGAGGTTTTCAGTGAATAAGCTCTGACCATGACCAAAACACACTCAACCCCAGTCACCCCCCTGTTATTTATTTTGATATTAAAATGCCAGTTTTGTTCAGCTGGCTTTTCGCATTGAGCGCACCACAGACTCTGTATTGACAACACATAATTGCCTCTGAAAGCCATTTGGGGGAAGACAGTGTGTTTGGCAGCTGGTTTGGGAGCAGCTGGGGCTTTGGCCATCTGGGAAGATGTGGGAGGTAAGCTAAGACTGCGGGCTAAGCATATTGCTTGGCTGCCTCCTGAAAAGATTTAGAGGGGGAATAATTAGCAGCAGTGTCATTTAAACACTCTTCTGGGGAGGGCCTGCATTAACACCACCCTGGGGTGGCAGAGGCAGCCTGCACAGTGTTGCTGAGCCCACATTGGGAAGGAAAGCAACCTGCTGCTACAGAAAGGTGCTGTAGCAGACCACTCTGGGGGATCTACCAAGGCAGGTCCTGCTGCCTGCCCTGCGCAGCCCCCAAGGGTGCTTCCCACCTCCTACATCTTGGGCTACCTTGCAGATCCTGAGTTTGGCTGCATCCTCTGCCCTAATCTGGACTGGTCCTCCCTGGGTACACAGCATCTTCCCTGCCAGGGGGTTTTCCATGGGCTCCAATGAGACCCTTTGACCAGCCCCTAATCCAGGCAAGGGGGACCAGCCCCTGGGATGTGTGAAGGGAACCTGCTGCCCAGCTGGGGCACAGCTTGTGTTACCCATGTGCATTTGGTCTCTGCAAGTGCAGCGGCCCTGCACTTCCTGAGCAGGGGCTGTTAGAGCCAAACAAAATGCTAACCAGGCCAAAAAATGCTCAAAAAGCAGCAGAGTATTTTCCCCACCCTTTCCTCAATTATGTGCATTTAAGACCCAGCAAAACCATCTGTTACATGGTGAATCTTTCATATACTCTTCTGGTTTTGCTGAAATTATCCAATATGCCCATATGCTGCAGACACACAAGCAAAAAGGCTGTGCTGTGCAGGGGGACTAGACCTCTCTCAGCTATTTTAAGGATATCTCAAGTGTTTGCCAGTCTCCTTACAGAGAAGACAGCTAGATCCTCTCAGCTAGCAGCGGATCCAGGGGCCAGGGTGCTGGAAGCCTTCCTGTGGCCAGCACGTGCTTGACCAGCACCCACCTGCGGGTCTGCCAGCCTGGAGATGTCTGGCTTCAGATAGAAGATGATCCCCTCGGCAGCACCTGGCAGCGTGACTCCTCGCACCAGCAGGATGATGAGCATCACGTAAGGGAAGGTGGCAGTGAAGTAAACAACCTACAGGTGCAGGGAAATAGAAGAGAAGGTCAGCAGGAAGGGGGTGAAGGCATCATCTCATCCTGTCTGCAGGCCCCCACCCTGGCAAACATCCCTGGATGCTGCTGTTGGCTATAGCTGCTACTGCTAGTGTAAAAGAGGGGTGGGAAAGAAATTAATCAAGGTTACAAGTCAGCAGTGATTTAGTTAATCTACATTTTGGTCCTCACCCAGGACTCTGTCACTGGTTTCTCTGCTTTATTTTCTCTTTCCAGTCAGTGTAATTTCCCTGCTCTCCAGCTGTTCTCTTCATCTTTCTAGAGCTGCAGAAGAAATTCACATCCCTTCCTGTCACTGAGTTTTAATGAGGAGTTATTAAAATGGTCCTATTCCCAGGAAGACTTCTCCAAATTAAATGGGGACTTTTGTGAGACACCTCCGATGGGCCTCATTTCCAGGGGTGCTCACACAGATCCTTCATCCCTCCCATGCCTCTGAGCTCACAGGTAAATGGGGGCACCTCAAAGCCGTGGAAGAAAATATAGACTGTTATGTTTGTAAGACCTTCTTTTCACTTCTTGTGTGTGATGTAAATAAACATTACAATAGAATTAATCATCTCTAACCCCTTGCCTAATGTAACAGTTTGGGTTTTTGTCTATCTGCAAAATATCCACTAGCAAGTTGCAACTTCCTAACATTTATTCATTGTTAAAATTCATCAAAGTAATGTGAAGGCTTGTTTACTCGATGGATTCATAGTGAGAGGCCTAAAATGACGTTTTTTCTGCTTGGTGATAATTGGTCAAATAAGTCACAGTACGTGGTATTTTTGCTGTTCCCCAATTGAATGAGAATGTGAGCGCTTTTGGCACAAGTACTAAAATCTGCCTTCAGAAATCACTTCTGGGGAACATTTATACACATTAGCTGAATGCACGGGGAAAGGAAACATGGAAGGAGCACAAGAGTGGCAAAATGAATAAAAGAAAAAGGCTTTTAAAGAAAGTGGAGTCTTCATGGTGTTATTTGAAACTATGCTCCTGAGGTGTCTATTGTTTCTGGAAGTTTGGACTCCTTAAATCCCAGAGGCATGAACACAGGGGTCTGGCAGAGTTATCAGGTTAGAGCAGCCTCTCAGTCAAACACAACATCCTGTTTACTCTGCAGCTCCTGAGCAAAATTATGCACCTACTCAGAATCCCTGGAACATCCCTACTGCTTATCCTATTACATACTCAGTGAGGAAAGGAAGGGAGGAGTTGATTTTTTTGACAGCTCCCCTGTAGAACTCAATATGACTACCTGCACAGGAGACGACTGACCTGTGGTATGGCTCAGGATAGAAAAAACCACTCTGTATTGCTGCACCACGTTCATGACATCTAGCTGGTATAAAGTAAGCCCTGTATTCAAACAACTGGTGATGGAAAAACCTTCTGTGGTCCCAGGCAAGCTCTGCACAAGGAGAAAGCTAAAGAATTTCAATGAAGCTGGTTGGGCTGATTGGGTTTGGCAAAATCAGACCAGAAAGTTAGAGGAAACAGTGCATGTAGTAGCTGGAATGGTTTTCCTGGGAACATGGAAGAGTTTCTTCCTTCTGATGCTCCTGGTTTAAATACCACAGTGCCACCTTTACAAGACGTATCATTCTGATCTTGGAAGATTGAGTCTGGGAGGCTTGGGTTTGATTTGGTTTGATCTGCATGGAGGAGTAACTAAATCATTCCAGGTTCCTCTCAGCCCTTTTCACTGAGTCTCTCCTTTGGTGCTGGGAGCATCAGAGATTTAAGATTTAAAATGTGGAGCATCCCCTCTCCCCATAAAGGTGGAGTCTGGCTCTTCCTCCTTGAGAAATTGTGGATAACAACAGCCAGAGTCATCAGCAAAGACTGAGAGAAACCTAGTGAGCAGAGCAAGCTATTGTCTTGTTCTGTTAAAATGGGTGCCCAGTGAAGTTTTAAGGTGAGAGATAGGATTTGATACTGGAACACGGGTGTCCAGTACTACAGGGAACATCTGGCAGTAGTAAGGGTAGTGCTTTGAAGGTAGAAGTCTATTGCAGAAATTGGTTTTCACAGTATCACAGTATCACAGTATGTTAGAGATTGGAAGGGACCTCGAAAGATCATCTAGTCCAATCCCCCTGCCGGAGCAGGAACACCTAGATAATGTTACACAGGAATGCGTCCAGGCGGGTTTTGAATGTCTCCAGGGAAGGAGACTCCACAACCTCCCTGGGCAGCCTGTTCCAGTGTTCCGTCACCCTCACTGAGAAGAAGTTTCTTCTCAAGTTTAAGTGGAACCTCTTGTGTTCCAGTTTGTACCCATTACCCCTTGTCCTATCATTGTTTGCCACTGAGTAGAGCCTGGCTCCATCCTCGTGACACTCCCCCTTTATACATTTATAGACACTTATAAGGTCACCCCTCAGTCTCCTCTTCTCCAAACTATAGAGACCCAGCTCCCTCAGTCTTTCCTCATAAGGGAGATGCTCCACTCCCTTAATCATCTTAGTTGCCCTGCGCTGGACTCTCTCCAGCAGCTCCCTGTCCTTCTTGAACTGAGGGGCCCAGAACTGGACACAATACTCCAGATGCGGTCTCACCAGGGCAGAGTAGAGGGGAAGGAGGACCTCTCTCGACCTACTAACCACCGCCCTTCTAATACACCCCAGGATGCCATTGGCCTTCTTAGCCACAAGGGCACAGTGTTGGCTCATGGTCATCCTGTCGTCCACTAGGACCCCCAGGTCCCTCTCCCCTACACTGCTCTCTAACAGGTCGTTCCCCAACCTATACTGGAACCTGGGGTTGTTCCTGCCCAGATGCAGGACTCTACACTTTCCCTTGTTATATTTCATCAAGTTACTCCCTGCCCAACTCTCCAGCCTATCCAGGTCTCGCTGGATGGCAGCACAGCCTTCTGGCGTATCAGCCACTCCTCCCAGCTTAGTGTCATCAGCAAACTTGCTGATAGTACACTCAATTCCCTCATCTAAATCATTGATGAATATATTAAATAATACCGGTCCCAGTACTGACCCTTGAGGCACTCCACTAGTCACAGGCCTCCAACTAGACTCAGCCCCATAGACTACAAAAAACTACAGTTTTCCTCCCTTTGCTATTGAGACATCCTCCGGGTGCCTTCAAGACCCAACTGTCATTAACAATTCACCCATCTCATCGCAGCTCCAGGAAGCAAGGAGGTCTTGAACAAGCCAAGGCCTTAGCGGCATCCCTGACACCCACCCCAAGGCATCACACACTCATTCACTCCAGAAGGATGACCGGTCCACCAGATCCATGGGATCAACATAAGGAGGGAGCATTGGCTCCAGCCTTTCCTGCAAAATGCAGGAAGTGATCGGCTGAACCGAAACTGCAGAGCCAGGGAGAGTACAAAGGAGAGCAGAGAGTCCTCTCCCACCCCAAGTATTGTGCAGGATAAAGAAGCAGGAGAAATTTATTGTCTATTCACTGAGCTGGTTACAGGCAGCAGCTTCTCTATTTTCTTGAGTGTTTAATTATTGTCAGGAATAGGCAGCTCGCCACTGCAGAGGATCTTGTTAAAAACACGAGCAAGCCACACCAGGACAACACGCTGGTGAGTGGATGACTTACAAGGGCAGTTGGGGAGTATTCATCAGCCATCGTGCATATCTGCAAGGGAAAAGGTGACCCAAGATCTTTCTGTCTTCCTTTGCCTGTTTGACCTACTCTTCTATTCCTCCTTGCATGGGTCCAACACAGTTGGTGCAAATCAGTATGGCCCTACCAGGTTTTAGGTTTGACTTTGGTGTTGTGTGCCTCCTGCTCCTTCTTCCCCAGTCTCTTTCCCTTTTCATGAAGTAATGTAAGATGGGTATAAGGAGGTTTATGAACCAGGACAACAGTCTCCATTCCTACTTTGCCTGTGGACTTGACCCCTTTCCAGATGCAGAAGTAGCAGATGATCCACGCCAGCAGGAGACACAGAGCCAGCTCCCAGCGCAAGCTGCCCAGTTTGTGAATACCATCCGTGAGCCCCAGGACTCGCTTCCTGCCGGTGTCCAGGGACAGGGAGAGAAGCATTAACACCCCAGACCCCACTCATCCATACACAACTTTCCCATATTACCCCATCCAAAGACTTTACAGACTACCCACAACACAACAGCCCAGGACTCCCCTCTCTGTTGCTCTTGCTGATGCTCCTCCACCATGTCCTGTAGCTGATCCAAACCCTCCCATTCTCCAAGCCCATGAAACCATGCCCATCAAACCCATGCAACACAAAATCACTACCTGCTCCCCAATCATTTCAGAGGGGTCACAGCTCTCAATAAATAGTATGTCCTAAGAATAGGGCAGGAGAGGTGGTCCAGCACTGTGTAGGCTCTTTCTGAACTCATGGGCTCGTATTATCTTGTATGTGCCCTGTGGTGGCTGCAAGGGACAAAGCACAGTCAGCCCACTCAGAAGCGCTTTAGGAGCCATAAATGGGGAAAAAAAATACCTCTGGAGCCGAATCCCTGGCACCCCTCTTCTTTATGAGACTTTCCTCAGCTGAGTGTGGAGAGGTAGTGTGGCCACAACAGCCATCTCAACCCGTGCAGGCTGCAGTGATGACCCTCTCTGGGACACTGTCTGACCTGCTGCAGGGTCCTCCTTCAGAGCTGTTTTATTGCCTCCAGCCCCATGACCAAACCTCTCCAAGTCCTTCTCTGGCATCTCACGCATGCGCCTCATGTCCTTGCTCTCCAGGGATGAGCCTGAGCAGTCTGATGGACCACTTCCCTTAGGCACCAAGCAAGAAGGGAATAGAAAAGGCACCAAGAAGAAGGGGAAAAGCAGCTTTGTCCCTCTCTGTTTCACTGCACTGAACTGTTCAGTCTGCCCTGGCCTCTCCTGCTTGCCTGCCAAAAGTAGTCTACAACACCCATCACAAGTACCCCCTGCTTACAGCAAGTCCTCATCTTTTCTTGGTGCCTCTTTCTGTGGCCACAATCACCCAGATGCTTCAGTGCCAGAAAGGGAACATGCCTGTGCATGTGTGCACACAAGCATCCTTAGGCAGGCACAGTGTGAGCAGCCTTTGGGCTATATCTAGTCCTCGTGCCCCTGGGTTCTGTGCCAAACTCCTTGGAAGCTCAGTGCATTATGCTCCCCACATTTGGGTCTGACGTGGCACCTCGCTTGGTTCTAGAGAGATGCACAGCCCTCTACCCAGATAGTCCTACAGCTTCTGCATTTAGATGACAGAGGAGCCTGAACAGAGGGAAAATGATCACATACTCCCAAAACTCAATCATTGGAGAGGTGGCATTCGCAGGCAAGGTCCCATTGTCTAGGCTGGAGCGGTTCAGAATGTCCACACAGAGATCTACCAAAAGAATAGGAAGCTGATGAGCCAGAGGAAATCTCCAAGGCCCCTCCATGAGGGATGCTTCTTCCCCTCTGTACCCTAATGCTCACTCTGGCAACACACAGATCCTTCTCCCCATGCTATAGAGCATCTCATTAAACTCTTCCATCTCATTAAGCATCTC
The DNA here is from genome assembly GCF_028554395.1 of Pezoporus wallicus. NCBI lineage: Eukaryota > Metazoa > Chordata > Aves > Psittaciformes > Psittacidae > Pezoporus > Pezoporus wallicus. Next base: position 5,335,770 of record NW_026642179.1, on the reverse strand, counting down.
ATTAAACTCTGGCTCTCCCCAGCTACGAATCCCAATCCAGCAGTAGCCAGAGGGCTTTGGGAAGGGAAGAGAGGAAGGAGAGAGCAATTCCCTGCCAAATGTAAACCAGATGGCTGCAAAATATGGATTATTGAGACATAGCCACTAGTCAGGATAGAAAACCACATTCTCCTCCCAGACCACTCACTATTCCCTGCCTACACATGCATACATATGCTTACACACAGATGCCTTCATGTTCCACTCTTCATTCCCAACCTTGTCACATAGCATGAAATTACTAAATATAGAGGAGAGGCCACGCATCCAAGAAATGCACCTCATCTTGCATTTGGCAAGCAAAAGATAATCCGCTGGGAAACCAGGGAAGCCCAGCTGTGGCTGGGAATCTTCTATCTGTTAAAAGGACATCTGTAGCTTTCAACTCTTTAAAAGGCTGATTACCTCTGCTGGGGTGAAGGGGCAGAGGAAGCTGTGAGTGAATGGCCCAAGAGGGTGGAGAAATCTAATACATCACATAAATTAACTGTCTGACCCAAGAGAAAAAGGGAGGGAACTGAGCTGACACCAAAGCTCTTCCCAGTGCATCTACCCCGTCCTTCCCAGGCACAGCCCAAGTGCCTTGAACAAAACCAAAACCAGGTTTTTTCTCCTGGGCACAGTTCTGTGAATTGTGGGCATGAGGAGATGAGACCTCTGGCCATCGTAATGGTATAGAGGCTTGTATGGATGTGATTAGACCAGAAAAACAGTGCCTTTACAGCTTTGTGTTACTGGTTCCTGCACTGGGAGAACTGTACTGGCAACATCCTCCAGTGCAGGCCTGGTCTGATTTAGCCAAAAGCTGAGTGCACAAAGGAAACTGCTCTGAATAAAAAATATTTTCTACAAAATCCAAGTAATTTCTTGGAATTGAGATGGATCTAAAAGCCAACCAGGGGAAGATGTACCTGAGTTCCAGGGGTTATTACAGGTGGCCCACGGTAGCACCGCAGTGAAGGAGCTGAACAGGTAGAAGAGTGCCCAGGACAGGATGACGATATAGTAGACATTCAGATAGCACTCTATGACTTGTGAGGCATATCCGATTCCTGCGGAGGAAAGCAAAAGAGATGAGGATGGGGCTGCCAACCAACTCTCAACGCATAAGGCTTAACCCCAAAGACATAGACCGTGCCGTGGAAAGAAGGGTGCAGCACCAACCATATGGCTCACTAGAGAACAAGGGAAGACCTACCTCAAGGAAACAGAAAGGATTTTGTGACTTTGCATGCAGCCAGGAAACACTGTTGGTATCTCTAGACAGGTCTATGGTGAACAGAGAGAAAAGCTTTCACTGATGGGAAAACTTTATTCTCATCTCTACCATGCCCCTGCATTACACTGCCTCTCCTGCAGGAAAGCCAGATCTAGCTTTTAAACAAAAGAAATGTAGGTGAGTTTCTTCCTTCTGGGAAGACTCAGGCAAAAAGTGTTCTCACAGCTGATATACATCAAGTACTGGGGCAAAAGTACAGACTTGGAAGCTGAGCTCTGGTCTTTGGTCCTGCCCATTGCTCTCTACAAAATATGGGTGCAATAAGCTCTCCTCTGGACAGGAGAATTGTGGATGTGAGATTCATTAACTCATTAATGCCATTAAACAGCCTTTCCCTGGGCCTTAGGAGTCTTGGTTCTCATACCTGTGCCTTAACCACAACCCCAGCCCAGTTCTGGGCTATCAGACCACTGTGGGAAGTCTGTGATTTCCACCCTAGTTTGCAGGACACCAGCCTGCAAATTCTGCCACAGCAGCTCTGGGCACAGCAATGGGCAGGGAAAGCATCGTAAGCCAGCCAGCCTTCCTCATTCTCTTTTCTCTTCAGTATTTCTCCTGGACTACATTCAGGTCTTCGTCACTTCCATCCTCCTCCTCCTGCTTCTGGCTGGCCACCCTGCTCCTCTTCTTGCCCAATCTCTGAGCATCTCAAAGCAGAGACTGTGGCTCAGCTGGACCAGCACAGCCACCAGCCAGCATCCCACACCCTCAGTTGTGTATGGCGGGATTAGGGCACTGCCCCTGCACATGCATCAGTCAGCAGGAGGGATAACAAGGCATGGAAAGAGAAGAAGGGAGGGAGAATAAAGGAGAAAGAGGGGGGGGGAAATAATAACATTTCCCAAAAAAGTTTCTGCATCACGAAGTGTTAGAAAGTGCTGCCAGGAACTCCAGGAACTCGACTTACCTTCAAAGATAGGACAGATCTTCCTCCAGGCAGTGACTCCTCCCTGGTTGGTGTACTGCCCCAGCGCTGTCTCCAGGAAGAACAGAGGGATCCCACAGGTGAAGAGGAAGATGAGGTAGGGGATAAGGAATGCTCCTGCAGAGAGGGGTAAGATGCTGCCTAAGAAACCTCTTTAAAAGCTCGTCCCCACCACCCCTTGCCAGGTCACAGCTGGAATCAGCTAGATAAAGAGCAAAAATTCTCTGAATTAACTGCACAACCTCTGCTAAAAACCCCCAAGGTCTCCAACACTGTCATTACTTGGAAAAAATACCAAGCATGGTCTGTCTTGCGCTGCTGCAGTACTTTCGCATTTGGTCTTGGCCAAAACCTAGAGGTTAGGAGTAGTCAAGGAAGGGGATAAGAAAAGACAGTCCCTGCTTCACTCCTCTTTCAGCAGGAGTCAGGCAAAGCCAAAGGAGCACTTGTTTCACATAACCACATTTGCTTTGCCTTTACTGGGAGTCATAGCTAACTCCCACTTGCCTAGAGGATACAAACCTGGAGGCTGGTGACATTTCTTGGTAAGTAATACAGTTGCCAGCATATAAATTTGCTTGAAATGCATTTCACATCAAATTTGAAAAGCAGTTTGCACCAAAACAATGGAAATAGGGAAGAGAAACAGAGTATCCCTCCAGCATTTTCAAAATGAAAAAGTTTAACTTCTCTCTTCAAATTCAATTTTTTTATCAAAATATAGAGAAATGTCTTAAAAGAAATCAGTCTGAAATAGCCCTCAGACAATCCCTGATGAAATGGAAGAGACAGGGGACAGAGAATGTTTTTTTCCAGAAACAATGACCAACAAAAACAAAGCATCAGAAAATCAAAACAAAAAGGAAAAAAAAAATAGGTTTAATGCCCTGTTCAGTTATCTGAAACTTTTATTCCTTCTTTTTGGTTCTACTAAATTCAAACACCCAATGTTTTTGCTGTTCTGCTTAAAAACTGCTTCTGAGATCACAGTTTCTTTGCTTACCTTTGTTCTACCACCTCACAGTCTTTCTCCCCATCATTAGTGCAGACTTTTGCTCCCCTCCAAACAGGCCAAGGCCATTGCCTTTCGCACTGGAACAACTGTTAAGGTCTTGCCACCCCATACAGTAAACTTCTGGTCATGAGTACCTCCCACCATCAGTGCCTGGAGAGCATCTCAGCTGTTTGAAACAAGATGAGGGCCCCCTTTCTCAGCAGAGGTAGACACTGTTTCCCAAGCCCTCTCCTCCCCTGCCAGCACAGGCATCTGCACTGAAATTCCTTCCCATCACAAGTATCAACTAGGAAAACTTCCCCTTGTTTTTAAGCCAGCAATGTTACAATAACAAGGAACTTCCAACTTTCCTTGTGGAAACACAGCTGTGCTGTATCTGCAGGGGACCTGAGGCCAGAGGATGGGATGCTGGCTCACTGAATCAGTCCAGGTTTTCAGGGCAGGCAATGGGAACGGCACTTGCTGAGCTAGAAGCAGCTGCTGCTTTTGGTATTGTAAGACATCTATCTGTATGCCAAATCTGCAAGAGAGTTTTGTTATCCTGCACACAGATGAGCCTTTTAGCAGGTCTCAGACCCTCTCCTCTGATACCATTTGTCCCAGAGATTGATCCAGTTTGGTCTCTGAGTAATGACCTCTAAAAAACACCTCTATTGTCTTGTGTCTCTTACCCTTCTCCTCATAGTAGTTACCAGCAGCCACTCCAGTTGTGATCTCTTCCCCAGTTTGCTGTACCACTGGAGGAGACTCAGCCCTGAGAAGAGCCCCCAGAAACAGACCTCCTTTGCTTATGAGTCAATAACAAGGTCAGGATGCTGAGCAATTTGATTAAATTTGAAAGTGCAACCATGGACAAGTTTACATTTGGTTGCTTTATGGCAAGTTAGCACAGGTACGATATCTGTCTTTACAGCTTTATAACCATCTCAGTACATCAAAAGGTGGAGAAAGGTGACAGGACAGCAATATCCAGTTTGGGGGGGAGAAGGGAGAGCAACAATCTAGTGTAAGGCATCCCTGCCCATGGCAGGAGGGTTGGAACTAGGTGATCTTCAGGTCCTTACCAACCCAAACCATTCTGTGATTCTATGATTTAAAGGTAGGAAAATCCCTTTTTTGCATTCTCAAGGACTTTTCCAATGGTGAGAATATATTTGAGTGTCATGGGAAACACAGTACCTTGTCCTGTACTAATTGGTTTGCCATCTGATTCCCTAGAGCCCTAGAGAGAAGAATGACCTTCTACAGTAGTAGCATATTTTCTGCAAAGGCAGTGTCTGAGCTGTGAGGGAAGGGCTCTCCCATCCTGATCTTCCCCACGCCTAGACTTGTGGGCCTCTGAATCTCAGTCTTAGATATTCCAGAGTAGTTTAATTGAAAAAAACTATATAAATTTATTCAATAGATATTTAAAATGAACAAAAGTAGCCTTTTCACTTACACTAATTAGCATACAAATTGCAAGAACTACTGAACCGGTTACCATAGGCATAAACTATGCAAAGATATCATCTGAGCTCAGGAAGAAATTTTCCATGCAAAACCCATGACTTCTCTGAAGTGTTACTGCAGAACGGGGTGTTCAATCAGGCACATTACAGGTGGTTACTGACCTGTGCCAGTCTGACTTGCTTTTGGTGCCTCCAGTGCCTACCATCAAAACGTCAGAGAAGGAAACTGGAGGATGTGCTAAAAATCATCCCAGGTTCGAGAAAAATTCAATTCCATTTTCTTTAACCATCCCTTTATCCAACCCCTATTTGGTTCAGAGGAAATACTGTACTGAGTCCTGCTTGATTTGGATAAACTCCAACAGCAGCACAGGGGACAGGAATTTGGTAGACCTGGAATGAGCTCATCCATTGGTGAAAGCTCAGAGCAGCTTGGGAAAGAAAGGCTTCTGTGGCATGGTCTGCAGAGAAAGGAAGTTTAAAGCAGGGGGAACATGCAAGTCCCAAAGCATTATTTCAAGGTGTCTCTAGAGAATGAGAACAAAAGAGAAGTTATTGCTGTATTTGACATGTCATTTATTATTCCTCTTTTTCTTTTATAAAGTTAGATTTCAATTCACCAAGAAAAGTTAGTGACAGTCAATTATTACCTTCCCCTTTCCCAGTTTCGTCTTACTGTCATGAGAAAGTTTAATTTTTAACTATGTAATGACCTCATTGCAGTGCTATTGGAAAAGGAAAGTGACACAAGAAGCAAAAGGGAAGGGGAACAAATTTCCTGGGGACAGGTTTCACTAGCACTGGATTGACCACTGAGATAACTATTTCTGGGAAAGAGGTAGTAATGCCCTTCTAACAGGCATCAGGCCATGGCAAGGATACCAGCACCATCAAAGCCTTTGTCCGCTTTAACAAGGGCCTGAGAGAGGTGGGGGTGACATAGAGAGTAGGAAAAAAGGACTTGTACAGAAGAAGGTTGCTGATGGCTTTCTGACCTCTCATAGCATTTGATGGTTTCAGAAGATCACCTGTTTCTCAAGATGCCCAAGAGCCTTAAAGAGTTACTAAAGTTCAGTTTGGCCCTCATACCTGTGAGATGTGCTTGGAGAAACAGTGGCCACTGGGGAGATTCACCACTCAGTTTTTATTCCTCCTGGCTTTGGCAGGAGCTAACTTACTAGAGGAGAGAATGAGGGCATGTGGGAGTACATGAAGCACAGGAGAAATGGATCTGGGCACACATGTACCTGTTGTCATGCCTGCGGACCTAGGACAATTCATGTATCCTGTGAACTCACCACCGCCGTTCTTGTAGCAGAGGTAGGGGAACCTCCACACGTTACCCAAACCAATGATCTCGCCAGCCACAGACAGCACAAACTCCATTTTGCTGCTCCATTGGCCTCTCTCTTCCGTTTCCTCCTGTTTTATCTCTTCGGGAGCTGCAAGGACCCCATTGGGCTCTCCTTCCTTAGCCACAGCTCTTGCCATGTCTCTGTGGGATAGAGGAAGAAGAGAGCATGGGATGCAGGGAGCTGCTGTGGGACATGTGGGAAGAGGAGGGATGGGACCAGTCATCACAACAGATATGTTCCTAGTATCAGTGTGAGTTTCCGTCATCCTCTGGAAAATGGCTTCTTTAGTGTCAGCACAAAGCATTTTCCCCAAGTTATGTCTGTGGGACAGAAAGTCTGTGCTGAAGGGACAAAGGAAAGGTCATCGGTCAGGTGAGACGGATCCACCTGTACCAACCTTTGCTGGACACACCCTGAATTCACCCTTCTCTCCCACTGTCCTCTTCCTCATTTTTCCCTGATCCCCGGCATTAGTGCACCTCCATCTGCCCCTCCCCACCCTGACTAAATGCACCTCCATCATTGTTGGAAACTCAGACAAGACTTTGAAAACAACAGTTCAGAAGAAGAGAACAAGAGCTGAAGTGGAGTTTGCTGGCAGGAGTTCCCCTTCTGTGTGTGCTTTATACAGCAACTGTCTCCTAGAATGGTTTCAGAGGGCAGGATAGAAATATTACATATTAATAGTCTGAACAAGAATGAACAACCTACCATCTTACTTCAAGGCATTGCAAGAAGCGCCGCTTTTGACCTCCTGAGCACCATGTTACACTATATATAGCCTGCCATATTGGCAAGTGCACACACATGCTTATTTGACCTGGGCTCCCTTCAGTCACAAACAAGCAAAGCATGAATCCTATGCCTTTGCCCGAACCTGCAAAGAATACAGAGCAAAGAAACAAAGCCCATGAGATGAGCAAAATGACCTTATACTTGTGAGGTGTTCCAGGTCTGAGCAACGCTGAGATTAGACAAGCCATTGCAGTGAAAACGTTAGTAGGGAAAAGCCCAGCCGTGGAAATATGGAGCAAAGTCACTGTTAGAGTAGACACGGTGAATGTGACTGAGCCTCTAGGGTGGTATAAGAAAGACATTCTCCAGTCTGTACTAAATCCTGAAATATGTTTAGCATCAACTTAACTAAGCAAAGTTAGTGGCTGTTTGCTACAAAATACCATTTTCTACCATACACAAAGTCCTTTATTTGGCTAGTTAATTTAAATCCAGCTAGAATTCACACAAACCAGACTGAATCTTATTTTCAAAAACATTTTCATATTGTTTATGGGCATTTAATTATGAGAAGAAAGTTTTCTGAGGGAGGGATGCACATGTGAGTCCAGACAGAAAGCACAGACCTAAGACAAGCAGGGGAGTTGATGAACTAAGCCAGGGAAGTCCTAACTCTAGCTACATCTCACTGGTTGCATTACCGAGCAGGAGCTGGCTTTTGAAGGGGTGACTGGCATTAGCAAGGGACACACATTCTCATGTTGGCATTAGGAAACTATGCTGGAAACAAGCCTCTCCAAAGCAGTAGCATCTTTGCTTCCATTCTCAGCATCTGAGAGTGCTAAGAAATCAGGGCTTTGTTCCTTCACATTAACTTACAGATTAGGTTTGCCTGCGGTTTGATAGTTTCTTAATAGCACATCTATCATTCCTTCTGTGCCTCCTATGGGAACATCCTTATCTCCAGGGAGCAGCAGGGACAGCAATCTGCATCATCTACAGTACTGAACTCTATCACTGCCCCGGATCTGCTCTGGAACACTTCAGCTTGCTCTCTCCCAGGCAAAGTCCAAGCACAGCTCTGGAAATTGCTCAGGCCTGGGTCCTCTCCCAGTCAGAAAGTCAGTGGTGAGCAAGATTTCGTCACCCTTGATGTCCTCTACCTGATGGGACTACCAAACCCATCCATCAACCTTCTGCATCAAGATGGCTCACCAGGACCATGATAGCAAACTTCCCTCCCTCCTTGTGCCTCTCCAGTCATCTTTCCCTGGGTTAGCAGCAGGGTATGAGACATCTCATGGGGAGTAGGGAGTCTGACCTAACTGGGAATAAGAGCAAGTGTAGTTCTAACATCAGACTGCCCCGGCAGCCTAGAAACACCACGGCACTTGTTTGGGTGTAGTTTTCAATGAGGTAAAGGGAAAGGCGGAGAAAGAACTGGTTAGCTATGCTTGCACTTACTCCATGTAAAACAACATCATTATCACCGTGTCTCATTTGGTTCTGTAAGTTGCTCAGTGCAAATGAAATGATCTTCTAAATGCTAACTCTCTGGATATATTAGGCCCTGGGGCAAAGATGCATGCATACAAAAAGACAACTTCTGCTGAATGCTCAGTAGCAGTTTTTTGGCACAAGGCATGTTTCCTTCCTCTGATATTCAAGTAAAGAAAGGAAACCAGATCTCACAGCCTGATACACCAATTGCTCTCTAAATGCCCAGGGCAACAACAGACTTTGTTCCCCTAATCTGCCTCCATTCTGAAGGGCCCATCCTGTTCACTTTGAAATCAGCAGCAGATTTCCATGGACTCTGAATACAGAGAGCTGAATCCCATGAGAGCATAAACATTGCCTTTAGTAAGGGGGACTGCAAGGAGAACAGGGGGAGTATAAACCACAGAGGAGCGCAACCGGGGATCAGTGAAGACCATCCTCCAGGTCATAAGCAGCCTCTTCAAAAAACGTTGCAGAAAGATTCTGGTCCCCTATTAAATTTGAGAGGCTTTTTTTTAAGAGTTATTTCCAATAAAGGCTTATATGTGGAAAAGAAAAATCTGGAGGACTTTTTACAAGGGCATGTAGGGACAGAACAAGGGGGAATGGCTTTAAACTGACAGAAGGGAGATTCAGATTAGACATGATGAGGAAGTTCTTCACTATGAGGGTGAAGTGAGGCACTGGAACAGGTTGCCCAGAGAAGTTGTGGCTTCCCCATCCCTGGAAGTGTTCAAGGAGCTAGATGATCTTTAAGGTCTCTTCCAACAGAATCATTCTATGATTCTATGATACATATGCAGTACTGCAGTGGGCACAGCCAGTTTCAGTGTCAAATGCAGATGTGCCAGGGCACTTAGGAAGCAACCTCCTTTTTTTCCCAGAACTTGCACTTTATGGTCCATATGCTGGAAAGCACCTATTTACTTATACGGATTGCACTGCCCCAAGCCCACCAAGTACTACAATATGCGGGTCTACATTTGGATGTGAAGCTGAATCAGTCCTCTGACAGGCTCAGCCAAACCTCTAACCCCACGTTTAGAGAAGGTGGTGCAAACCAGAACTCAAGGTATACATCCTAAAAGCTGGCTGATGCAGAGCTAGTAGCTCTGCAGCTCACCAACAGCTTGGAGGTCTTCCCAGTCCCAGCACTGACCCCTTCACTTAGCTCACCTGCGTTCGATCGGGAGGTTGAAATACAAGGTCCTCCTGCCAGCCTTTTCTCATTTCCAAAGTCCAGGCAAGGCCCCTTTCCCCACTGCCTGCCTGTGCAAGGTTTGCCAGCTAGCTAATCAGTTCATTCAGATGCTGCAGCACAGCCTCCTCATCTTTAAGAGGAGCAGAGCTCCACGCACTGTCAAATGTGAGAGAAAAAAATAACACATACTTAATGAAACGTGTTTGATCTGTCACAGTCCTTGGCACGTTCCAATTTGCTGCAGTCCGGGGCACATTATCAAGTACAATGATGCTTAAGTTTGGGCTTATTGAGGATGTCATGAGAAGCTGACAGGAGAGGACTTAGCTAATTCGTTGCTTTTACTCTTTCAATACAACGTGGGTCCAGGAGCCAGCCTATGACTACTAGTATTTGTGGTTTACCTGTTTATATGTTAGACTTGTTTGACACATGGAGGCGAGGGAAGATCACAATCAAGGAGTTGCCTCCTCTCACCTAACCTCAGGAAGGGAATGCACTGAATGCCAGCCTCTACCTCAAGACACCTGGACCAGGGCTTTGACACCTCTCCTCTGGCTCCTGAATAGGTCAACACAGAGGACAGAAGTTGGGACACTGCAATGGGGAACAGGGCAGGGACAAACACAGGCCATGTGGGGAGATGCAACACTTGTAGCTTCATTTTTCTGTTTTAAAAAGGAAAATGCAGGGATATAATCAGGAATATAATAATCAGGAAAGCACCCTGATTCATAGAAGCAAACCTCTGCAACTAGAAAGAGGTGGTAGATTAAACTGGTGCCCAAAGTTTTGGCCCTTTGTGTCACAAGCTTCAGCTTCTCCCTTCCCAGACAAGGCAACACACAGTATCACACACCCCCACTACTTCCCTTTCTGCTTTGCCTGCTGTTTCTATGAGAAAGCCTATTCACACACCTCCTGGCTCTTTTCCTAAACATCTAACCCTACTGTGTGCCCTTGCCCTATATGTTCTTAGGCCAGATGGGGACTCAAACAACTTGTTTCCAGCTAGGAACAATTTGGCTCTCCCACAGCAGCTGCAGCCCCCTCACTGTGTAACATCCTCCCTGACAGGCAGATATTTTCTTCTCCCTTTGGATGCCTGTCTTCTTAATACACATCTTCAGAGAAAAGGCTTTGCCCCTCGCTGCCTGTCTGCACATTTTCTGCTGTTCCTGCACCAAATTTTTGAGAAAAATCCTCCGACTCCTTTGTCCCCAGCCTCTCTTTTCCCTCTGCCATAAAGATTTTCCAACCGTTAAGATGCCCCCTCAACTCCCTCTGACCTCTCCAGTCTCCTCTAGAAGTGCCGTGCTTTATTTTCAACCCTAAGCACTTTGAGGGGTTGCCTTTTTCCAGGCCTGGAGCACCCTTTGCAGACCGGCACCCTGTTGTCTCTCCACAGAGAGAAGGGGGCTTCCTCTGTGACCAGTGCCAAAAGGCAGCTCTGTTTGAAATGGCATGGGGCTTGGTGCATAGAGGTAGCCACGTTTTTCCCCACTAGAGTTATCGCTGAGAAAATACGAATACACCTGGATTGCCCTAGGCACTGGAAAAAGAGCAGGCAGCCTTAAACACTGACCACGCCAACAAATTCCCTTCTCCAGCATTAGTGAGGTAGCCCAGTCTCCCCTTGGTTACAAATTCTAGGCTGTGTGTCTCCCACACCTACCTCCATAGGATTCTTCAAGTATGGCAAAAAAGGCAAGAAAAGCCAAGGGTAACTCTGAATTCCCATTGGCACTCACGAGCAGGTGTGTGCATACAGTGAATGCACAATGCAGAGATGCAGGAGAACAGCATTTATCGGCTTTATTCAGGAACAAGCTGTGACTAAATGGTGGAAGGAAGGAATCAGCAAAAGAGGAGAATGAAAGTGTCCCTTGAAAGCAAAACATAGTGGTATCCTCAGCCTCTTTCAGGGCAAAAGGGGCTTATTCAGGGCTGCTCAAGTGATAAAAGGAGCAAGAGGACAAGAGAAAGGTGAGAGAGAGCCTCTTAGGGGTTTGGCACCAGAGGAATAAGCCTTTAGAGATGCTCCTAAAGCTTTCCTTCCTGCAAACTTACTGCCTGTTCCCAACTACTGTCACACAGAAGCTTCTACTGCTGGGAAGTTAACATCCTCTGTTTGACCTCTTCTGCTGTTTTATCTTAAGGCAAAGGAGAAGAGGACAATTTCAAGACAGAACAGTGAAATGGAGTGAACAGTGAAGAGAGATGGGATTTAAAAGTAGCCGATAGCACTTACTAGAGGGAGCACAGTTTTAAAGCAACTTGGGACACTCAGGTGCTGCCTGAGCTGCAGAAGGCAGAATTGCAGATGACAATGCAGACATCTGCACTGCATCTGTAGTTCTCGGTCTCGTTTTGAAACAAGCAGCAACCAAGCATGTAAACTGCAATTTAAGGTGGAATCAGAAAGAAAGCGGGCTGGGCTGTGCTGCAAAAGGAGGAGCAGGAGGACATAGAAAATTCTCTGGTTGCACAAAATGAGCCAGCACTTACTCGGCAGATGAAACCCTGCATCGCATGCCAATGGCAGGGGTGGTTGTGGGAGCACAGACAGAAGATTGGGGCTCAGTGAGGAACAGCAGTGCCAAGGTACAGCTTAAGGAACAAACCCTGTTAGATCAGCCTGTGTGGGCTGCTACTGGAATAGGTTGTATCTGCAGGATGGACAGGAAAACAGCAGCAGTAGAAGCAAGTGCTTTCCAGACGATTTAAGAGCAGCTACATAAGCAAGGGTAGCTGCTTCAACCATGGCTGCTTCCAAACCTGCTGCTGCTGCTGGACAGCTGCTCACGCAAAAAGGAGAAAGGCAAGGGAATATGTAGCATGACAAAGCTGACCAACTCGAGGACAGCAGTCAGAATTAAAATGCCTTTCACTTCAAGCTGCTGAAAGCTAGTTGGTTTCTTTACTCCTTCTAATTAATTTCCAGGTTGTGTGGGCTGCAGGGCATTCTCAAAGCATCTGTTCAGCAAGGGGCATGGGGCACAGGAGGCTGTTACAAGGACCAGATCCTGCTTACATTTTCAATATGAAATAAGAGCAACACTTCCACAGTTAGTGTTTGCTTACTGACACCAGTGAGATAAAGAGCCACTCTGAGTTCACTAATGACATGTACATCTTTGATATAGGCTGCAAGGATTATAGAGCATCTTCCTTCAGATTACAACCCCCTGCTCAGGAGGGGACCCAATGGCTCCTGCCTTGTCCTCTGCTGGCAGGACAGAAGAGCCTCCAAAGTATCTAATGGCACCTGCTCTCTTCGGAGGATCAGTGGCAAACCCCTCACTAAAAGCAGCGTAGGCTGCTGTTCTCAGTGCCAGTTCAGTCTCTGCCGGTCAGTGGCTCACATCCCTGATCTCAGCTACAGAAACACAGAGGTGGTTTCTTACTTCAGCCTAGAAAAAAAAGACTAACTGATGCAGTCCATAAGCAGGGCGTAAATAGGTCAGAAAGCAGCCTTTGCGTCAAACCGTATACTCTCAAGATCACCACTCAGCCCATACTCTGGTTGTATCCACGGCACGCGGCACGCAGCCAGGAGGAGATCCACCTTTTTCTTTGGGAGCACCACGGTGACAGGTCTCCTACGGGCGCAGAGCCAGGCTGGCCCTATGGAGCCCTTGGAGCCACTCACCCGGTGGCCAGAGGTGCACAAGCTGCGTCAGAGGTGCTTGTGCGCAGCCGAGGGGTGCACAGGCACGGCTCCGGGGCGGGTGAACGGCACAGGGGTGAAAGCTGCGCTGCGGCCGCGCAGCTCTGCAAACAGGCGCCGCAGGGGCACGGCGGGGCAGCGACCTGCGGTGCAACCCGCAGCCGCCCCACAGGAGCAGGGCAGAGTCCACACGAGGGGACACGGTGGCTATAGGGCTGCCACCTCACCCAGAACAAGGAACGCCACCCAACAGCCCTAGGCAGGGCAGGGGAGGGGAAGGAGGCTGATAGCCCCCAGCGCTGCGGCCCGGCCACCGGCTGCTGACACAGGTCAGCCTGAGGGTGGAGGGTGAGAGAAGGATGGGCAGCAAAGCAGCTCCCCTCTGCAGGCCTGCACAAGAATCCTAACCTGAGCAGCGCCTAAAACCTGAACCTTGCAGTCGCTTCCCTGGGGCTGCTGCTTTGGGGCAGGACAGCAGAGGTAGCAAATGTCTCCAAAAGTCTGTTTTGGAGAGCAGCGCAAGGGATTTGGCATCACACTGCCCTAGGCATTGCTTAGCTAAACTCCCCCAAGGCACGCACGCCTGCCTAACCTCCCAAAAGCACAGCCTGTGGGCATCTGCTATCAGTGGTGAGAAACCGGGGCCATGGGGAAGAGTACTCAAGCACAACTTTTCCAAAAGGCAGACGAGGTTATGGCATGACACGTTACCTTATGCCTCCCAGCATGGAACATGAAGGGAGCCAACAGTTTATCTGGCAGAGCCCAGGTGTGTGTGCACAGCCATCACCAGAGCAACAGAGCAGTGCCACACAGGCTCCCTGCCTTATGGTCATCCATGCACTGAGCTCCCTGTTCAGGGAGTCCAGCACCCCAGATCCTGCTCAGGTGCGGGCTGGGGATCTATCTGTCTGACCCTGGGCAGGCTTAGCCGTGTCCAGCTGGTGCACAGGACATCAGGTGAAATCACGACAGGCAGAGGCATGTGTGTGGACTATGACTCCAGCAGTACTGTAACCCATTCCTAGCAGTGCCTCCTGTAACGCTGCATTGCAGTGGGACTGCATCCCACCCACACCCTGCAAGAGGTGGGTGATCTCCAGCCCAGGGTACCAAATCTTTTCTGTAGCCCTGCCCAGGAGCACAGGCAAGGAAGAGATAAGGTGCATGGGGTCATTAGCCTGCCCTCTTCAAGGCCCACATCTGCACCCAGGAATCCAGAAGAGTTGGGCTGTTGCAGAGCTGCAGAGGTCAGGTCCAAGGTTCAGGCTCTCATATCAGCAGCTGTCAAAGAGGAAAAACTGGGGCAATGGCATTTCCAATGGCACTAGATGAAAGCCCTGATTAGTAGTGATTACTTCAAAAGCACTGTTGATTTAAGGAAAGACAGATCAAGTGTTATGAAACCCCCATGTGCTCTGCCTCAGTTTGTTCACAAATATGCCCACAGATCCCCAGAGTTTAGCACATGCAAAAAATGTGCTGTCTCACTGTCTCCTTCCTACACAGGAACAAATTTGGTGAAGCCTCTAAGGCAAGAAGAACAAGGAGCACACTCCTAAGCACATCGTTTAGAGCTGCAGCCCCCAAGTCAAGCTCCCTGGGCCAGGGCCAGGAACTGCAGAACAGCACAGAAGGAGAGTCACTGCCTTATGCCTGCAGGAGCTGAGATGTCTGTAGTCTACCCTACCCCCAGCACCTTTCCTCCCACACCTATTATCACCTAGCCATCACTGTCCTTCATCGCCATCCCTGCCTGGCCCACTTTCATGTATCTTCTCAATCTTTCTGCTGTCCAAGTCCTTTTCTCCCTCTGCTGCTGCAGCCTTCAGTACCAATTACCCATCCTTCGGACATCCCCTTGCTCTGCAGCTTCCTGGCAGCCTTTAGCAGCATCATTACTCATTCTTTCCTTTACAAACCATTGAAAGAAAAACCTTTCCACTGAGATGATCCAACTGTTTATTTGCTCTCCATCCTTCAGTTCTCTCCTCCTTTACTTAATTTTGGGAAGACTTTTCCCTTGCAGATTTACAGGCCCACTCCCCATAGCACAGTAGGCAGCTGGTGCGTAGCAGTTGGCAGCAACAGGGCAAGAGACACCGGCACTCCCAGCGTGACACACACATCCAGCGTTACACACGCTTCCAACCAGATCTACTCAGTGACCAAACACCCAACTCACCTGAACCCAGTGCAGGTCTACCCCAGGCAAGCCGTCCCGTTCCACTGGACTCCAAGCAGGGTTTCCACTGAGTGTCAAAGAGAGACAGCAAGAGTTAAGACGAAGACTTCCCTCTCTCCTCCTCCCGTCCCTCCCCTCCACCAGCTCCCTCCACCAAACTAGCACCCAGCTCACATGTAGGTGGTTCAGGTGGTGGGACGATGGGAAGGGAGGTGCATCAGGGCAGCAGAACTTTCTCCCCAGCTCCCTTACAACATACTGCTCTCCAGACCTTGAACTGTGGCCCTGACAGTAAAGCAAGAAAAGAAAGCAGCCATGGTCAGGCAGGGGGAAGGCCCAAAGTTTGCAAAGATCAATGCCAGCAGCCAGCAGAGTGACTCCAGGTCCTTCCACCCTCACCAGGAAGGAGCTTTCTCCTTTCAGACTCCACAGCATGGCCCAAGCTGGCTAACATGCACCCTTCACCAGCATGTTAGTGGGATAGCGGCATCCCTCAAATCATCCTGCAAATGTGCAGAATGGATCGTCTCCATCTCCAGGGACCACTACACTAAATCTTCTTCAGAAGCCAAGTTCAAGGCTCACCAACACCATCAAGCAGGTGGAACAAAAGGCAGAGAGCGGGTGGAGGTGGGATGTTTGTCCCAGGCTCATGCAGACCCCTCCAGGCCTGTGCCATGCACTGTGAATGCAAACACAGCTCCTAAGGACCGAGCTCTGTCAGCAGGGAGAGATACTGACAGAGTCTTTATTTTATGATGCCTGTACACTCACTAGAAGCGAGCAATCCCCCTGTGCCTTTGCCCTGGCAGCTTCCTCTGTATGCATCTCAGCCCAATGCGCTATTCCAGAGCTTCTATGACCAATACCAGCAGTAGACATTCCCGTATTTCCTATTCCCTCAAGACAGTTCAGCTCAGATTTTATATCTAAAAATGTTATATTAATTGCCATTACTGATTTGTCTTTTGCTTTGCCTGTTGATATGCCTCCAAATTCCTACTGAACTTTTCCCACATCCATGTGGTCAAACCACAGCAGCACATGGGATGGAAGCTAGGACACATCAGCACATGTTCCAAACTGCTCACCTGTGTCAGAGCTCACCAGATGAGCATCCCCAGCACCCTCAGTGGGCAACACGGGAGCTGAATTCCCACATGGCGGAAGTGGTAGGTTTGTGTGCCTGTGTGCTTTATAGAGGTCATTTTTAATGTTGTCCCTCCATGGAATCCTCCATGGATGCCAGAAACCAGTGAAGCAGACCACGATAGAGCACACCGGATTGCCCTGGGGACAAGCGATGTTGGAGATGAGCGTGACATGAGTCACCCTTGTGCCTGGTGGGATCATCAGGATAAATCACTGATGCCGATGCTGGAAAAATGACTCCTTCTACTCTGGGGGAGTTATTTACTACCTCAGCTGACACTGGGGGCAGCCGGTCTGAGCTCACATTGCTGGGAAGTGCAAAGAGGGTGCAGAGCAGCTCAGGGTGGAAGTCCCCAGGGACAGGGAGTTCTGAGCCAGCCCAACTCTGCCCTAGAGGCCCTACTCAGGCAATGAGGCCAAGGGGGTAGAGGATTAATTCAGGATTAAACTTTCCAAACATGCCATTTTTGAAAGCCCTAGCTTTCACCTACCTTCTGGGCTGGCTGAGTGGATTGGTCCCATACCCAAAGAAATACAGTCTGATTCTTCCCTTGCATGGGTTGGGATCAACATCAAAGCAGGCAGACTCCATCTTCTGCCGTTTGGGAGTCATCACTGAAGTCCTGAAAGACTACAAGGTGAACACCTTGTGCTGGCTACACAGCACAGGCCCTGCGCTGCCTCTGTCCCTGCTAATGAAGGACAGTGCTGCTGCCCATCATGCCACAGAGGACTGGTGTGACCCAGCACAGCTGAGGAAAAGGTGCAGTAGAGGTTATCCAGATATGAAAAAGGGATTGAGATAAGCCTAGGTAAGCAGAGCTGACCTAAAATCTTGATTTATCTACACTGAAGTGTTTTGCAGGAATATCACATTTTTTTTACAGAACTGTAGATGGGAAATGACCTGTGACATTAAGGTAAAAGAAGAAGAAAGTCAACCTAAATGAAAACTTCATCCAGCAATCCGCGAAAATCACTCTCCAGCAGGAAAAAAAGTCTGCTATTTCTGTTTTTCAGCCCAGAAGGTACCAGAAGTTGCACTCGGGCTTCAGAGAGGCCCACCAGGCAATAATTCAGTGGTTTCAAATCCTGCTGCGGGTATGAGACACCTTTATCCCACTGCAGCTGCCTCCACATGAGGGATTGCACTGGTGTGATGGCTCAGAGTGAAACCCAGAAGTCACCTTCTGACCAGCTCAGCTGTGGGGGTATGGACTCTGTTCAGTCTCATCTGAGGGGTGAAGGGGGGAAGGGGTGGGCAAGGGAAGGGGTGACATATCCCTGACCACTGACTGCCACCTTCACTGGCAGAGACAGCCCCTGAGCAGGCACCATGGGCTGCACGGCTGTGTAGGTAGGACAGGGCTGCTGAAGGACATGACAATCCCACTGCAGGTCTCCCCACAGCACAGCATCCTCCTTTGCCATTTTCCCAGGCAGAGGCAGGTTCCCACAGGGGCTAACAGAGGGACTATAAGGCAGGATGCAGAGTTGCAAGCAAGCCCAAGGAGAGGAGCCACAGCCTCAGCCGGCACAGGGAATGAGCTCTGGGAACTTGCCTCCCTTTTTGCCTTCCCTTTTCTTTCCTCGGAGTGCATGTTGGGTTTTCCCATTATTTGGGTCTCCCAACTGTCCTTGCTTGTCCAGACTAATTCAACCCTTTGACATCTTTGCTAACAGAACCAAAGAAATGCTGGTTCTCCCATGGGCACAGCACCACCGCTTCTTTGGTTGGGAACTTGCCTTGCTGATTAAATGCTGTGCTTGCAGAGGAGTTTCCCCTGGGCATTCATATTATTTATATTTTATGTTTATGGCTAATTTCTGCTTAAGTAAGCCTGTGACTTCCTATGGCAGTTTCACCATAAATGATCACAAGTGAACATCACTAAAGTAACAAGAACCAGAGAGGCCCCACAGAACCATGATGAGCTCTGGCAGCTGCAGCACCGATCCTGGAGAGGAGGAGGCTGTAAGGACCCTCCACCTTTGGAAGTACAGACAGGGCAAGACGTCAACTAGTCCACAGCATCCCTGGTGGAGGAGAGGATGAGACAAGGGCAAATGGCTTAGGACCCCACTGGGCAATAAAAGTGGTCAGGAGGGAGGATTAGCAATGCTGGGGAGACATCTATGGTCTAACAGCCTCTCCGAGTCTAAAAGCAATGTTTGCTGTTGATCAGACATCAAGGAGGACTGCAGAAAAAAGGCAGTACATGGGTACACACCTGTTTGCTCCTTCTTTCCCTCCCTCCTTCCTCAGGGCAGCTGAGCCCGTCAACATAGGACATTTGCTGTAATAGCAAATCCCACCAATGCAGAAGGCACAAGGATGCAAAGGACAAAGGAGAGAGAGGCGCAATGTTGCTGTCCAAAGGGATGCAACTAAAGACAGGTCAGATGGAGAAGGGGATAACCAAGTCACTGGTAACTTCTAAGGAGTAACAACTTCCTGAATCCATCTTAGTGCTCCCCCAACACGCTTCCCTTATCTGCACCATGCAGATCCCCATCCTGCAGGCTGCTGACCACATGAGCAGATGAGGGCTCAGCCAAACATCCTGCTCTGATATACTCATTTTCACTGGTCTGTAAGACACACTTCCACCTTTCTTGTCAGTGAAATGTGCAACATGACCCACACTGCATGATTCTTCAATAGCCACAGAATACTGTCTTGTATACCATTAGTGGCAAAAGGAGAAGGACCTCTCAAGGTTTCTGGTTGAATGTGCTGGGAGCACCAGGGTTTGGGATGTTCCCCATGGGAGCAGATGCATCCTGCTCCACAGCTCTCTCTCCTGCCCTATGTGGACATTTCTGTCCATGGAGGATGACGGCAGGGTCAACAGTACCTATGCCCAGTCAGGGGGCTGAGACTCTTCCCCAGGCACCACTGATGTAAGCACTGTAATATGGGAAAAGCAGAGCCTGGTTTTCATGGACACATGGACAGAAAGCTCAGTCATCCTTTCAAGTACTAACGACCTGGGACTTCTTTAGTTTTATGTCAACTTCTCATTTGAAATAAACCAAAACAAACCCAACCTGTGAAAAATTTTGTGCCGCTGTTCTCATCCCTATTTTCATGAAAATAAGGAGTTGAATCCTCAGGTTAAGTTGCAGATTTTAGAGTTTGAAGCTCAGAAATCTCCAGCAACGACACATCTCCTCTCTAAAGGACATCAGATCTGCAAGAGCCTTCCACAGACTGCAAGAGGAGGAGTCCTCTGGGCTTATCTTGAATGCAAGGAAAATCCCTTTCAAGGTATTCCAAATCATGACAAATCACCTATTCCCAAATCCACCACATTCTTTTTTTTCACCAAAGTCCCCTCTAATTATGGAGTCTTAAAAAGTGCTGTGAGAAATACCACATCTGTAAGTTTCAAATATATTAATTGTAGATTTAGTTCATCAACCTTCTCAAGGAGCAATACAGAATATACTTAATTCATATTTCAAGCCAGGTGGCGCAGGTCCCAGTACTTTATCTTCCAGTACTTAAAGTCCTATCCAGTATCTTAAAGTCCTATCAGAAATAGGACTTTTATTTAAGTATACCCAGCAAAACCTTTATTTTCTTGCTTATCTGACCTGCCTAGCTCATCTGAAGCTTTTCAGCAATTGGGCCACGTAGGAACACAGGCCTGGGAGGTTTCCTGACTCATACATAACCAGATCGATAAACCCCATGCCCAGTTGGCTGGACACCAGACTACTCTGAAACTAAACCAGACATGAGCCTTTCAGCAGACTATCACTTTGCCTAGACGCAGCTGAGCAGACTTTCTACATCAGCCATATTTGGGAGATAGCTGTGGACAATTAGTATTTTCTATTAGGGTTATATCTTCCCAGAGGGCTATACCTCTCATAGATATTACTGGAAAATTAAAGTATAATTCTGTTTAAGGTTAGAATTACATGAATAAAAATTTCTGTTGCTGGAGCTCCTAATATGATTCACACAAAAATCCAACAGAAAAAAAACCTTCTGTATTGAACTCCATTCACTTGATTCCTACCAGCCAGTACCACAGGGGAGGTGCAGGGCTGACCGCAGGGGTTCACTCATGGTTGTGCACACACCCTAGAAACCAACCTGCCCCAGTGGAAAACATGCTGGGAAAAGGGAAAACAGGCTGGCAATAAGAAGAGCCAGTGAAGCCCCAGAGGACCACAGATCAGTGGGATATCCCTCCTGGATGTTAAACCTGCACCGTCACAAATCCTCCCAGCAGCAAACCCCTCAGTACGTGGTGCTCATCAGAGTTCCACAGTCTCCAGAAGTGGAGGTTCATACCCCTTTCCACCATCAACCTGTTTTCCATCTTAAGCCACCAGACTCCAACATTAAACTGGGGAAAACTGAGCCCAAGAACTTCGCATTGCCTAGAGGTCTCAACCAGTGGATGCCACAGCCAGGGACACAAATCCCTGTTGGGTACAGCTGACTGCAGAGAGAAGAAAACCTCGACGGGACAAGGAGAGAGGGGGAATAGGAATGGCCGGGTCACGGCTACCCATGGGAAGATTTCACCCCTGCCCAAGGCTAGTGAATGGGCAAATCCCGACCGTGCGAGCAGAGCCCGCGGCTCGGAGCCCCTTCCGAAGGGGCGATCTGGTCCGGCCGCGGCGGTAGGTTAGGTCCTGGGGCCACCTTGTGGCTAACTGCGCGGACTGCTTTAATTCTCCTCTTCCCGCAGCGCCAGGAGCCGTGGCACGGTGCCCACCCGTGTCCGTGTGCGCTTCGGGAAGCCGAGAGCCTGCCGGCCACTCGCTCAGCTCCCCAGCTTTCCTCAGGGTTTCCTGGGAGCCACCCAGCTTCCCGGGGTTAGTTGTCCTCTGGCTGCCCTCCTCGGATGCTGGGGCTACAGCACTTAAAACACAAGCTCTTTGATTTTTGTATTGTTTTTTACCCAAACAGTCTGGAAGCAAGGGGCCCTGTGTATAGCGATAACATGCAGATCCTGCTTCACCAACGCAGCTCTTCCTCTGTAGGCAGGAAAACCAAAACGGCTGGCTCTAGAGCACCTGGAAGGCAGTCAGCACAAAAAAAAAAAAGACCTAGACCTGCAGAGAGGAGGGAGAGTTTCCCCATGAGCCTTCACCTGCATGAAGAAAACACAAACCCACATAGGAGCAGCCCAGTGACTCATCACCCAGATGACTGTTTTGGCTGGCGTGGCTCCAGCAGAAGGTGGCATTGCACTCACCACTTCATCCAGGTACCCAGGCCTAACGCATGCAGGGGCCTTCAAACTAGCGTTCCGTGTTTTCCTCCCTATCCTAACCGATCTTCCTCTCCTCTGGCCACCCTCCTGTACTGATGTGCCACCGCAACAGAGCCAGACCTGAATGCCCAGCACAGCCTCATTAACACACATCCTGCCTAATATGCCTTGAGCAAGGGATGCTGGTGAGACAAAACTGAGACAGAACAGATCTAGAGGGGAAAAGCAAGGATTTAATGGAATGAATGGAGAAGCTCCCAAAGTCCACACCAGAGCCACACCTCTGAGACTCTGACACTCTCCACTCCAGGATCAGCTCTTCCTTTCTGCCCACCAGCAGGCTGGGAATGCTCAGGAACACCAGTGCTTGATCTGCTCCTTCAGAGCCCTCTACAGGGAGAGGATTAAGGTGCATTGCTTCCTCCACACAGACCATCTCCATGGCAGCCTCTTCCTCAGCCCTTTGAATCTTCCAGAGAAGGGATCTCAGCCCAGAAATCCCTCTCTCCTCGGCAAGTGAAGAATCCTTGCATTATCCAGTAGGTGGTAAAGGTTGTAGAGAAACCACCCTGGGGGAAGAGAGGGAGAGCCCCACTGGTCCTAGCAATGAGATTCGAGCTCTGTCAACATCAGGAGGTCAGCTCTGGTGGAGGGAAGGGGCTGTCTCACGCCTGGCCTGGAAGACAAGTCCTCAAGTGGGCAGGTCAGTTGGCGGAGCCTCTGGAAGGCAAAGACAGGCATTGAACACAGCTGCAAGGACAAAAGGTCCTTAGCCCTCCCTTCCAGCCACGGGTATCATCTAGACAGCCAGGTAAGGCTGCAGGGCTGGTCCCTAAATGCCAGAGATGTCCCAAATAAGGACTGCCAGCACTACAGAAACTTGGGGGATAAACTTGTCTTCTAACCATTCACTTGTCCCAGGACAAGCACTGAGGTCGTGAGATACCTGAGACACATTAGGAAACTGTTCTCCATTTACTTCAGGCCAGGGCTTGAAAGCAGTCCAAAGAAAGGCTGGTGCCCAAATAGGTCCCAGTCATCCCCTCCATCAGCACAGACTACAAAGGGAAACCCTGTGCACATAGGTTTGACTTCAGCTAGGACAGCAATTGCATAAGGAGCTACCTGCTACACCATGCAGCGTGGCCCTTGCCATGCCCCTGCAGCTGTGCCCCCTCCTCCCTGTCTGTGCTGGATGCAGAGGTGAGGGGCCCATTGCTATCACGACCCATTCCTGAGCCTTTGAAGGAGGCAGAGAATGGGTGGGATCCTGGGGGTTCAGGATTGTGTGAAACCTACCCGTGAAACTGTGAGCCATGCCAGGGATGTGGTGCGTGCCTGGAGCTACATCTGGTTTGCCAGCTCCCTGGCCTCCCAGTGCACATTGAGGGCAGCCAGCAATGGGTCACAGCAGCTCTGGGAGCCGGGCAGCCCCAGGACACTGAGGCTGCAATGGAAACTCCAAACTCCTGGTGATCCATCCCCTATGACCTTAGCACAGACTGGGGAACCCAGCTGCCCACAGTGCTCATGGGATCTGGAACTTCCCCAGAGCAAGTCCTCAAGCCTCAGTCAAGGGCAGCCACCAGGCTGACTCAAGGCACTGGAGATCAACTTTACCCTCTCCATCTAATGAACATTTTCCTAATGGTACTTGCAAAGAGACAGAAGCAATAAGCAAAGGGTGCCAAGAGGCAACGGCCAGCTTGGAGCAGTCGTTCAGCCAGGCAGAACTTAAAAAACCAAGTCTGTTATAGCATTGCACTCATTAAATTGGTTTATTCTAGACTCCCTGCTAATTAACCTGCCACATACAGATTATCCCCCTGCAAGTCTGGACTTCAACACAGAAGCAGAGCCCATGCCCTGATCCCAGAGCACCAGCCTCACCTCTCTGAGGGAGCCTTTGATGGTGGAGAGCTTGTAGACTATCCAGAGAGGGATGCACACCATGGAGGAGAGGGCCAACAGCCAGCCCAGGGTGTCTCCCCACCATGGGTACACATACTTCTTGTTGTAGGTCAGTGGGGTGTATTTGATCAGAGAAAACAGGAAAGTTGCCTGGAGAGATAGAAGAGACCAAGAGAAAAAGAGCAAGAAAATCAACACCATGAGCCAAGGGAGATCCTGGTGAGCCCATGCCTGCACAGAGCCCCATGATAACAAAGAGCTCCCCAGGACAGCAACAGAGGAGACACCAGTCAAGCAAGCTTTGCTGGGAGAGCCCCATATGCAGCACTGGGCATGGCAGCAAGAAGCTCCCCCCCCCCCCAACACCTCTATCACTACTGAGGTGGACCCCTCTCCCCATTGTTTAGCTCCACACCTGGCCACCAAAGCCACGCACAGAACAAGAGGTTCCCATAGTACAAATCACATAACCCTGTGTACATATTCACATCTCTCCGTATATGTATGGGTATCTACACCACAGAGGCACTCAGCTCTGCCCATGTTCTTCCCATAGCTCGTCTTCCTGCGGGCCCTTACCATGCAGACTGCCGGCGTGATGAAAAGCCAGCAGTATTTGATGACAGCCCATGGCCGGTAGCCGATCATATCTTCAATGTTATCATAGAAACGCTCAGCACCTGAAGGAGACAGGAAAGAGGCTTTGCTGCTACCAAGGGAGGAGGACATGTCTGATGTCCTGCTTCACCACTGTTTGGGTGCTCCCCGGAAGATGAGGCGGTACCTCATAGCCAACAGCCCTGCTGGGGAGCTCGCCAGGAGTGCGACCAGCTTCGGTCTTCGTCCTGGAGGAACATCATCCTGCCCCAGAACAGCCCAATAGGTCAGCAGGACCAAGCTCTTAGTGACATGGTTTAGTGTTGGAGTTGGCTGTCGTGGGGTAAAGTTTGTTCTTGATGATCTTAAAGGTATTTTCCATTCTTGTTGATTTTATGATTCTATGATCTCGCAGTCTGGGACCTGAACCCAGGGTTTACCCATCCCTTGTGAATGTTAAGGCTGACAGAGAGCACTTAAAAACGTTTGACTGTCTCAGACTCCTCTATACACAGGCTGGGAAAAGATTCCCCAGACAGCTCCAAGTCCTCAAGAAAGGAGGGCCTTAAAAGCAGGGACATGTAGGAACACGGTGGGGATATCTGCCAAGTAGATTCCTCAGGGCATTGACGTGAGGAAGCCCCCACCAGCTGAGTCCAGGGACATCAAAGCAAGGGTTTAGAGGTCTGCCTTGCACTATGAAGCAATTGCCAAGATGAGCTAGAGACCAGCATTGTGAGGATGAACCGATCAGAGCCTGAGAGATGAGAGCTGGGGACACCCCGTAGTTGATACTCACCATAGACCCAGGCGATGCAGAGAGTCTCGAAGATGGCCACAAAGAGCAGGCACATGCCACTGGCAGCATAGTAATCAAAGAGCTGGAAGACATACATCCCACCCTGGGAAGGGCCAAGTGGGCAGCCAGGTGAGAGAAGGAGAGAAGGAGAGAAGGGAGAGGAATCAGGCACAGGCAAAAGAGCTCCAGCAACAGCAGGAAACAAACTCAGCATCTTCCCCAGAGCTGGAGGCACCTTCCTCTCTCTGCTGTGGGCTTTTAGCCAACAGCAAAGGCCATGTCCCTTGTGCTTAAGGACTGATGGAGACACGCAGCTGCCCTGCTCTTAGGAGTCTCTGCAACCCTTCATTCCAGGGCAGGTTTGGCTTGTGTGAAGATAAACCTATAACCAAAACATGGGCTGCACAGAGCTCCAATTGTCAGTCTTAGCTGGAGAAGTGTCAGGACTGTGGCTGGCATAAGGGGTGATGACTGGAAGGGAAAATGCGAACTCCACAGGGAAGAACTGGCAGCCTTCTCCTGACATTATGCAGCAGGATGGGCCTCACAAACAAGATCCTGGCCCCAGCATGACCCCACCACCCACTGAGTGCTGCCACTCTACTGGGGGCACCCAGACCTAGCAAGCACCACACAGTGGGTCTGAGCCCAACATACCTCTGTGAGCATCACCAACCCGACCAGATAGGAGAGGACGGAGACCATCAGGATGAGGGTCTCACGGCGGTTCTTCTTGCGGAAGATGGTGGGGTACATGTCCACGAGAGCTGTGACGAGGCTCTCCACGCAGACAAACTGCAAAGAGCAAAGATCTCACCTCCATCAGCCCATCCTGACTGGCTCCCCAGCCCCACTGCCCTTCCTCTGCCAAGCTCAAGCCTGTCCTGAAGAGATAGTGGCTTCTGTCTGGCAGGGAATTGCCCTCCACCTGTGCCTTTACCTGGCTGTCCAGTCCCAGCAAAACAACCATCAGGAAGAAGAAGCAGGCCCAGAGCGGAGAGAAGGGCAGCATGACCACAGCCCGAGGGTAGGCGATGAATGCCAAGCCAGGCCCTGCAGGGAAAAGGGCTTCAGAGTGGGCAATAGCAGTAGTATGGCATGGTTGGCACAGACATCCCTGAGGCCGCCACCCAGCCAAGGCACAGCCTGCCACCATGCAGCTTTTCACTCCAGTTATACCAGCACTCTGCATGAAGCCCAGGCTCCCCGGGAGATGGAGGAGCCCAGTGGGAAGGGAGGGACAGGGGACACAGCAAGCTCTGGCTGAATCACTGCGGCAAGGGCTGGGAGCCAGGGAAAGCCTCTGAGCACAGCACAAGCCTGGGCACATGCCATGCAGGCACCTCACAACCCCACCAAGAGACAGAAGCTGCCTGACCCTAACCCAGCTTATATTAAGCTCAAGCCACAGCCATTGCAATGACTGTGCATTCACTTCTCCCCGATTTTTGGAAGCAGAGAGCAGAGCTGCCTGCCAGGATGGGAACCCTGCAGGCATGCCCCTGTCACTGGGGTGTCAAGTGGCAGCACCCCACAGCCCCATCAAAGCATGGTCCCCACTCACCTGACTCAGCCACCTCAGCAATGGGCACACCTTGCTCCCCTGCCATGAAGCCCAGGATGGAGAAGATGGCAAAGCCGGCCACAAAGCTGGTGCCACTGTTGAGGAAGCAGAGGGCCACGCAGTCCCTAGGAAGACAAGGCACAGCATCAGACAGGTAAAGGCGCAGGTATGACCCACACCCCATGGCAGCCCCCCCAGGGCAGCACCCAGCCACTGTGCCCACAGCAGGGCCTCTCTCCCAGCATCCCCACAGCTCAGCTCAGCACCAGGAGCTGCCCCAGGGTGGGCAACACAGCAGGAACCCCAAGGAAAACCTTCTCCAAGGACAGCATAAAGGTGCATTCCTCACCTAAACTTCTGGGTCATGAAATAATCATGCTACACATCTACATGCCTGACGCTTTTCTTTCTCCTCTCTCCTGTAGCGGAGTACCAGAGATTATGCTTGTCTGCAAAGGGGACATGCTTTTTCCTTAATAGATTTCTCAGACTAGTTACAATCTTCTTGGTTCTCAACACTCCTATATAGTTCCTGGTCCTTGCATTATGAGAAAAAGATTAATAGAGACATCCAATGTATTTTCTCTGATCTATTTCCTTTTGTCTTTGTTTTCATCTCACTCTCATCCATCTACTCTTTAAACTAAACATCTCTTATCTATCCAATTCCTTTTCACGCTCCAGTCTCCCTAGTCCTCTTGCGACTGCAACCCTGGGGACAACAATAACATTTGCAGCATCTTTTTGAGACGTTTTGAACCAAACTGAACACACCCCTCCCGGCATTTCATGGCCTGCTCTGATTTTATTAAATGCTACGCTGCAAATCCAGTGTGATTTTCCATGCCAGTCTTTAGGCACTGAGAATTTCTGGGGCTTCATGCTCCTCCCTGCGTGTTAACCAGATCTGTTCATGGTCTGCAACCATTTCTAGAGAGACAGTGCAGTTCACACAGAGCCTCTACGCCATACAAATTCAGATTATTCCTTCCTAAGTACAGCTCTTTGCATTGTCCAGGGCTGCTGCACAGCACCTAACAACATCACTCTGCCTTTGCGCTTGGTTTCTAAGGCAGGAGAGACTGATGGGGATGGGGGATGCAAGTCCCCATGCATCTCCCGGCTGGTAAAGAAAGTCATGCTCTATCAAGCTCAGCTAACCCAAAGGGAAGCCCGTGTCAGAGCCTCATTTCTCAGGTGGCTATAAACTGTCTGCTCTCCACTCAAATTATATCCTTAGCCATTTTATGCAAATTCCCATTTATTTCAAATAGTTCTTCCTTCCTGGTGTTTCCCCCTCTTTTCCCTGATGTATGCATGACAGGACAAACCCTCCTTGGAAAGGCATGTGCTGGAAGGTGCTCTCCAGTCACCTGGCAGGTGGGCTGTTGTGATGGAGGGTAGCACACAGGGAGCGGCCAGAGCAAATTGGTCTATTCAGATTTTCACCTGAAAGTAATCCAGGGAGCTCCTACTGTCCCAGAAAGAGAGAAACAGTCTGTGCTATTTGGTGCCATCATGGACTGCTGCCATACAAACAACAGCCCCTTCTGCACACATCCTTTTCTCTTCCTGGTCACCAAAGGCTACATCTGGCCTGGGGTGAGTGGGGCACCATGCTGGTGTCCCTTTGTCCTGTTAAAACTTGGTCATGTCTTCCTATGCAAACCAAGGCTGCAGAGCACAAGACCAACTCATTAGAACTGGATCCATGCCTGGGAACAACCTGGTGGAGGTTTAACACCAAAATTAATAATAAATTCCCTAGCAAAGCCAAACAGCATAAAGGGTCTGTGTGTGATCAGATATCTCTCCCTCTTCTATAGGATCTCCCAGCTGCAGTTATAGAACCTCTTTACAATCTTGCTGCTAAGGAGCCCGTCATCATCTCCGTGCTACACATGTAGACTGGATATGAAAAGGTCTAGTGCTCTAGAACATGCAATAGGCCATTGCTGCATGGAGGCAGATCCATTATTTCTTCTTTTCCTACAATTTTTTTCTCTTAAAATTGCATCTGGGAGAAGGGACATGAAAAGGAAGAAGCGTCCCAGCCCAACCACTGTCGAAGAGGCTTCCCTACAACACGAGTGAACTTCTAAGGTGAAGAGAAAGACACCAAGCAAAGACCATGTAGCCAGTGGTCTGCCTGGACCTTCCATGGCAACAACCACATGCATCTACAGCAAAATGAGTTTATTTTCACCTGCTCACTTCAACTTGACAGCCTGATTCTACCTGGCAACCTAGCCCATCTCTGATCAAGGGCAGTCCAGCACAGAGAGAGTACACAAGAAACAGAACTCCTATTTTCAGACTCACATGTAGGCCATAGATAGCACACAGGAACCCAGAGCACTCACAGCTGTGCAAGACATTAGGTTGAAATGAACCTAGGAAGGATAAATCACAAGGTGAAAGGACCTAGAGCCATTAGATCTCACAGCTCTGCTTCTCCTATGGCTACTCATGCACTGCATAATTGGGGGGGTTGTGGTGTGGGCTGGGGTCACAAAGCTAGTGAAGAGAATCTGACTTTGCTGGGTCTCAGCTGGTGTGGAAGAGGGAAATTGTCATCCATGGCATGGACAGAATGTTCCCTTGGGTAGAAAGGGGAGAGAAATAAAAAGTTTTCTTATGCCTTGAGTAGAAGCAGAAAACAGAGCACTTCACAAGGCCAGTAGCCTCCAGCAGTTCACCAGGCTGTGTACACTGATGTTCAGGGAGGGGAAGGCTCTAGGCAGCAGAGCCATGCTCCAGTTACCTGTAGCAGTTGTTATGGTATTTGTTATAGCTGCCCAGAGCTGTCAGGCATCCCAGACAAATTGCATACGAAAAGAAGATTTGAGTGCCTGCGTCCATCCAGACCTGCAAGGGAGACGCAAACATAGGTGAGAAGACAAGGCCAGCACAGAGCAGAGCACAGACGCTGCAGGGATGCAAAGAGGCAGAGCTGTCATAACCAGTAGAATGGCCAGTGATGAGGAGGTCAGCAAAACCCAGCATTTACACAAGCCTTTTCCAGGGGCAGGTTATACAGTGCCAGGAATTACAGTGCTCAGGGAAGCACCCAGCAGGTGCTAAGAGTGCCAAAGGGAAGTGATGCACCAGGACCCTTGCAAACACAGAGCTCTTCATCATCATCTCTTTCTTCCTTGGACAGATATGCAGAGCACTGTGCCTCATGGCAGCAAAAGACCAGATGAATGCTTCCCATTGAGAGACAAAGGAACTGTCTGCTAGCAGAGGAAAGGAGCTTGATTTGGGCAAGCGTCTTCCACTGGGTGCCATGGGTCCATACAACTTCTGGTAGTGCCCCTTCTCTCCAAGACCTAATTTAAAGGTCCCCAAACTTAAAAGAAAGTTAACTGGGGAGGAGGAGAGGAGTACTAGAAATAAACAGAGCTGTTTGCAAAAGACAGCTCCTAAAAACATTACAAGAATGCTGTTAGTCCCGTGAGGCACCTCTGAACTCTGCTTCACTCTCACTGTCAATAATACATCCCCATGCTCCAAGGCTGACATTTGTCAATGCCAAATTTGATCTGAAAGCCCAGCTGTGTGCAGTCACCAGTGCAACCACTGCCACTGCCCTCTGCAGAGAACAGCAAAAGCAGGAACTAACAGTGAGGAATGAAGCAATGACAAAGATTATTAATTAAACCCTCTGCTTTCTAAGACTTTTGTTCCTAAGAGGTTTATAAAATAGAGGTAAGATGATGATTCAACCGATGCTGAAGGGTAGCCAAATTCTAGAGACAAAAGAGAAGCTAGTCAGGAAAGAAAAGCAGAAGAGAATTTCTTTAATGACAACTTTAATGAGAGAAGTCTCAATTTGGCTATACCCTCCTTCCTTCGAGTAGCAGTGCTGGCGAGCCCTTGGACAGACACCAACCTTGCCTCAGGATGCCCTCTGAGAAGAATAGAAGTCAGTGGAAAGGACCACAGTGGGTTTGATGACTCCAAATCACAACCGTACCGGTCAGCCAAGACCTCATGTCCTGAGGAAATGGGCAGCTGGACAACATCTGTACAAGCACCCCTGGCTGCTCAGGCCACCCTCACCAATGCATGGTTCTACTCTTCCTCTTCCATACTTACCGAAGAGCAATTCCTAGGCTGATGGGCCTTACAAAGGGATGTTACGATCCCCTCGGCTGTGATTTTCTGGAGGAAATTCTGGTTTTAGCTCAAGTGACAGCCACACAGAATGAATCCTCACCCTAGCCAGTGTGGCAATTGGGTGAAATTGCTGTCCCTGACTGCCCTGCAAGCAACTCGGCTAATTTCAGCCCCACCACCTTCTCTTCAGCCTATGGAAATTCTGCTCACAATTTCACAGGGAGTCAGATCAAATCTCTGATTTGTAGCATAGAAAGGGAGAGATGATGAGGTGGGACTGGGACAGCTACTTTGAGGCATTAGGACATTATAAAAGTAATTAACTTAAGTGTACTTTATTCTCTCTGGAGGAGCTGCATGGGGAGCTGGGTTTATTTTTGCATTTTTGTTAATTTTTGCATTTCAAAAATATTAGGAAAAAAAACATAATCAAAGCCCTTTTTATAATTGATTCCTAAACCATAGGCTTCGTTTTTCAGCTATTTTGTAGGCACAACAAGGCGCTGGACCCGTTGACACCTTTGCATCAATAATTTAAGCATTTTTGCACAGATCGGGGTGAAATGTTTTCCTAGGTTTGCTTTTCATTTTCCTGTTCATTGCTAAAGCTTTGGTTTTTCAGCAAATTCAACCTCAAATAACACCTGCTCATGCATTTTGGAGCCCTTAAAGTTCAACTTGTGAAGATAAGACTTTTGCCATCAAAACGTTATCTTTGCCATAACACTGGACCTAGTGGACAATTTTCAACCAGATTTAACCTTAAGGATACCAACTACCTATGAATTTCACAACATCCAGGAAACAGGAAAAAGGCAGGAATTCAGCATCTCCGCTGGGCATAAAGCTATGGGGAGAAAGACTCAACCAGTGCTAAATATCAGATAAATCACACAACCAAGAGACCAGGGGCAGGAAAAGAATGAATGCTTTTCCAGCCATAGTAGAAGCCAAATATCAAGACACCAAGGTTCAATAGCTCTTGTATCTCATGAAGTGGGTCATTTCTAAAGCCCAGTGATACCCTTGACTGTATAGCAGAGACCTGCGTGGGGTCTCTGGGCTCCCCTCTCCACTGCCTGCCCTGCCCAACACAACACTGTTGGGTGCACACTGGCCTGTGTGGGAAATCAGCCCCAAAGTGTTGACACCTCAAGGATTACAGGACCCACCTTTGCGTATACTCCCTTTGAAGCAAGGCAGCCTGTGACTGCAGCTATAAATAAAGCTAAACCTGGCTTGCAGAGCTTATGATCGTATTTAGTCAGCATAACTGTAAGCACCAGTTATGCTGCATGCACTTTATTTCCCATTTTAAAAGGTTACTGCAGCTCTTGGGCAAAAGACCAAGCCACCTTTGCATCCTTGCCACTTGCCAACCGCCAATCCCCCCCGGGCAGTTCCCAAACTGCTTAGGGCCAATGGACTGCAACAACTGATGCTGAGAGTGCTCCTGGCCCACCAGTGGCAGCCCATCCCAGGACTCCAGGATCACTGGGGTTGGAAGGAGCCTCAGTCTGTCTGTGGTCCAGCCTCATCCTTGAGCCTCTCATAAGAAGCACTGCCCATTGGCCCCATGGGCTCACAGGGGCTACACAGACCACTCTGGAAAGCAGCAACCAAAACCTTTCCCTCCCACCTGCTGCCTGTGCTCATTTCTCTCTGTGCAATGACTCAGTGAAATGGGTTTTCAGCCTTTCCAAGACTCCCCCTTCCCCTCCTGTGCTGCTGATCAACAGCCTCTCACTATTTTAATATTCCCACTCTGACTAAAGAGGCTTTCTGGGGTCAGGCAGCGCTCTCTTTCCCCTGCAGATAAAAGTGTGCCGCTGTTCTTTAGCCACCGCTCCCAAAGAGACTGGTAAAGCTTATCCTGTTCAGATTTTGCTGGCACGTTGGCAGCAGGGGTATTTTGATTTGATTGCTGTCTGCAGTTCTCTAAGCCACCCGGTATATTTAATTCATAATTCAATTTCCTTGAACATGTTGTTTACACCAGTTTGTAATAACCGCCTACTCTCTGCTTTTAGTCAAAGCCTTCACACCTGAGCTGCAGTTATCCGAGATGGTTATGGCCTATAAGAGGACATATTCCTGCGCCCCTTAATTTTCTCAGCAATATTCACTTTATTACATGCACTGGAATTTAATAGCCCCCTGTACTGAAACAGATCCTTCCTTAGGAAGATCCCAGAGCACTTTCAAGTAACAATATAGGCCATATTTGAGCAAAACGTTATTGAACCCCGGTGTATGCCGTACATCAAACACAGGTGCCATGTTGAGAAGCACTAAACTGTCCCCATCAACAAGCAAAGATGATACAGCACAGAGTGGGTACATGCTGCGTGGAGAGCCACAGCTGGTGTAAAGCAAAGTAAAGAGTCAAAATCACCCAAGTATCGAGATGCAGTTCAACCAGCGTTTCTTTCACTCTCAGCATCACGTCTCACAAGTCAGACTGGGGCGCTGGCACATCCCACCAGCCACCCACTGCACCACACAAACACATGGCTTCAGCCCAGCTGAAAAGGGAGATCTTGATTGCCAGGGTTTCACCTCAAGACACTCACAACACCCAGGGCATCACTTCCTGATTATTGCCTTTTTTCCATCGTTCCTTACTGGCCTGCGAGCCCCAGCCCAAAGACCCAGTCCGCATCTTACAGCAGTGCAAGCTGCTGCAAGGAGCCCACCACCGTGCTGCACAAGCCAGGCAAATGATTTCACTTGTCCTTATTTACCTCCTGAGAGAAGAGGCAGAGAATGAATCCATGCCACAAGCAGTTCTCAGTCCTTCTGCCCACCCTACAACTGGCCAAGCATCACATTCCCACCCCAAGCCCCAGCTGCTCAGAAAATATATCCATGGGCTCCTTGGGAGTGGGGGCTTTGCTCCCTGGTTAATCTCCTTGTGCCCATATTCCAGGCCTCACAATGCCCTGCCGAAGAGCAGTGACCTCATGTAACCTTCACACGCAGGGGAATCTGTGGACCCATAGGGATGTTTTACGCATCCTACTGCTGGAGTTTCTTTAAACACGCAAGAAAATAAACAGGGTTCTGGTTCATCCTGAAGAGCACAGCTGCCTGCCCCAGGATGTGAGGAGGAGAGATGCTCCTTGCTGCCTGGGAAGCCAGGTTTTGTGGTCCTCCCTACCCTGCTGCTTGCAGGCAGACAGAACGATGGCTTTATGCCTCCCTGCTATGTCTGCACTGAAATCAGACCCAGCAGGGCTGGTGAGAGGTGTGGGAGGAGAAGTAAGCATCACAAGGTAAATACAGCTGTGGCTCACCCCACACAGATGCATTGCTCCAGCATGGTGGAGGAGAGGATGCTAGCCCTCAGCCCCTCCAGCACGATGTAGGAGCTGCAAGCTCTCCCTTCCTGCTGCCCCATACTTGCCCTCTGCCCCCCAGGCAGGGCAGGCAGTGGTGCCTGGGCTCACAGACCCTCTCTAGGACCGGGGTGTGAGGGGCCAGCATAACATGCCAGCACACGCATCCACATACAGGCGCAGCAGGTCACCCTCCAGCATGAAAACACGGTCGCCTCCAGAAAGGGGAAGCAGGGGCCTGGCAACAGCACAGACTGAGCACACAGGGTCAAGTTAAAGGCTTGCTGGGAAAATAATAAATAAGGGGAACAAATAATATTTAGCAGGCCCACGGCTGCCCTCCCCTCTTGCTGGGAAGCAGCAGCTCTTGCTGGCTGTGGAGCAGCAGCAGGAGGGTTTTGAACTTGGAGAGGATCTGGGGCTCTGATCCCTTCCCCAGAGTGGCTCTGGGGCCCATGGTTAACCAGG
The DNA here is from genome assembly GCF_028554395.1 of Pezoporus wallicus. Lineage (NCBI taxonomy): Eukaryota > Metazoa > Chordata > Aves > Psittaciformes > Psittacidae > Pezoporus > Pezoporus wallicus. Next base: position 5,301,224 of record NW_026642179.1, on the reverse strand, counting down.
TCACAGCCCTGCAAGATGCATGTACTTCCCATCCTCCCCAGGGTGGCCCAAAGGGCTTGTCCTCAGCGCAGCCTCAGCAGCAAGAGCTGCTCCAGTGAAAATCATGAGCCCCATCACCTCCCTCCCTGGTCACAGGCACAGCAGACAGCCCCACAAAGAGCTGGGGGCACCTTCAACTCTTGCTTCTCCTTCTTGCCACATCCATCAGGAAGCAGGAACCTGTGGGGACTCTGCAGCAGCAAACACTGCTCCAAGAAATAACCACCAGGGAAATGGGTGAAAGAAAATGAAAAGGCTATGTGAAAAGCAGTGCAGATGAGAGATGGAGGGACAACAGAAGCAGAGGTTGGATGAAGGTAAATGCTCTGAATTTAGCTGCACACAACCAGGCAGGGTATCCTGGCACAGTCTGGGCAGAGCTGGGTCCTCAGGGGCTGCTGAATTTAACTCCTCCATTCTCACTCGTTAAATCTAATGAAACATAGCTAAAATCACTTGAGACTTGATACCAGAGTGAAAGGAGACCGTTACATTTCTTCTCTTTGAAGCAAATCCAAACACACAGGTGGCACTTTCTTCATCAAGCCCATCCACCCTTTCTTTAAATACGTCTATTAAAATGGTCATGGTATGAAAGTATCAAGTGACAGAGAATGTGTCAGTGTCTGAAGAAAGTTCTTCTAATTACAGGTTTCCTACACTTAAACCTGATTTCTAGTCTGAATTCCTCTTGTTTCAGCTTCCCACCAGTGGGTCACACTGCTCATCCCTGTTCTTAATCACATCCATAAATCTCCAGGGTTATCTACTGGAATAAACAACTGACAAAATTGCCACAAAGATAACTGCAAAGGGTGGAGTGATCAAAACCGGAAATGGTGAACAACCCCAGGATTTCTTAAGGCCCTTTCCAACCCTAACTATTCTATGATTCTATGATCCCCTTTCGGTTAAAACACAGCCCAGTCTACGAAATAAATACGAACTTACTGGAGCACAGAAAATGTAATCAAGGAGGGAGGTGAAAATTTGGGGCTAGCAATGGCTATCATGCTAACATGGTAATATTAAATACTATACAAATAAAAAACATACTACGGGATTGCTTTCTGGGATTTTTTTAGGTTGAGGATCTACGGTTCAAAATAGATAATCACTTTAGTGGTTTTGCTGTTATCTGCTTGTATTTGAGCAGAACTGGACTTCATCATTCAGACTTGGACAGTTTATCTGTATAGTCTAATCTACCTACCATGTGAATTTTATCTACCATTTGAATGGTAAGCATTTCATAGATTTAGCAGATGAAGGCACAGGAAGATTTAGGGCATTGTGGATTTCATGGCCAGAATAGACCACCATCATCAATCAGCTATCCTGAGCTCTCGTAGACAGGATTTCCCAGTTCTGTCCAAGGTCATTTGGCAGGTGAAAAGCAATGATTTCCACACAACAGTCTGATATTCTGACACTTAATCACATCTCAGCTGCTGCTGCTCCCTTGGTAGAATCTGCTAAATAATTCATCCCCTCTTTTCACCTAGTTTTTTTATATACTTTAACAGAGATTTGATTTTGTCCCCTTGCACATTGTTTGCCCTTCGGTTAAACCTCCCCTTGAGATGCCCTATCATAATGTTTACACTAAGCACGGTATCTTTCACATTTTGTCTCAATTCCCAGGATCCCTTCCCAGGCACTAAAGGATCTCCCACTTTTCCAGGCAGTGCAGGATTGCGGATAAACAGTTACAGCTCATCGTCCTCTGAGCACAAATCAATTACAATCGACTTGGCCTCGACAGGCTGGCAGGACTCACACTGTCCCTGAACAGAGAGAGGGGTGCACAGCACACGTGTGGGGCTTGGGATACTAACCCTTCCATCTCTGATGGGAAAACACAAGTGAAACCTCAAGCCTTTCTCCCTGGTTCAGCAGGATGGTTAAAGCATGCTGGAGGAAGGTAACTGCTGCTACAGATCCCTGCTTTTCTCCCAGGGAAGTAAAATATTCATCAGGGAATGATGGAGTTGGGGAGGGAGGAGCAAGTTTTCCTCCCCCAGTCTAGTATAAGCCACCCTCTCACACTGAAGGGTTACTTTGCCTTTCCACCAGTGCATTAGCATTTTCCAGGCTGGAAGGAAGCTGTGCTTCTAAAGCTCAGGCTGTAATTGGGAAAGTTTGCCAGGACAGACCTAATAAGGACACAGCTAGTACCAGCAAAACCATGCCATGCCTGAAATGGTTTAATACAGTCCCCTGGGTGACACAGTAACAACAGGACTTTTCATAAGTGAATTTAGCACCTTTTGAAAACATTATTTCATTTCAGAAGTGCCTTGCACTCCATCAGCACAAATGGAGCCGCAAACACTGCGAGCACAGACCTGTCCTCACCAGCCTTCCAAGCTTTGCTGCACCCTCCCACCAAGATAGCGTTCTGTCCTACCCACCTCCTGTCCAGAGGCAAACCAAGGGAGCAAGAGAGCAGCAGCCACTGTAAAATGAGGAGTTTTACCCCACATTCAGGCTCAGCCTTGGCCAGAGAGGGACTTCCAGAAAGCTGAGCAGGAACTCCAAGTCCTTCCATGACAAAAAACAGACCGCCTGGATCTGGAAACTGGACACTCGTGTTTAGCTCTCCAAATCGGAAGCTGTAAGTCAAACTGAGTTGACAGAGTCACACTGGCACAGGCACGATCCGGGGATGCACTGCAGCCCCTGACATGCTGCTAGCCTCACCCACAGGGAGCAGGGATCCCCTCTCCTCCACTGGGGGGGCAGGATCAGTCAGAACCATTCCTCCCACAATGTTCTCCCATTGTCTACAAAGGGACACTACTTGTGTCCCCTTTCACAAAATTAATATCTAGGGCAGCACTGGGGCTAGACCAGAAAGTGTTAATGGGGTTACAAAGGGTTTTGCTGGCCTATTTTCCAGGCAGACAGGCACCCTTTAATCTCCTTTGGAAACACCTTCACACAAAGGCTGGTACAGCAGCTCAGCTGGAGCCAGGATTTAACATGGAAGAACTTGTCCCTAAGAGATTAAAAGCAGCAGTCAGGCACTGATCCTCCCATCAGACAGGCAGGAATTTCTCAACAAAGTCCAGGGGGCAAGGAGGGTGGATGGGTCCCAGGGACTGCTGCTGCAGCATGCCACAGCTCCCATCATCCATACACGCTGCATGCTTCCAGGGAAGCTGGAGCAAGCATGCGAGGAGCAAGGCTCTTCACTGTAAACTGCAGGCACGGTGCAGTGGTACCCATGCACCCTCTGAAGCAGCAGAGTATCCCTGTGAAATGAGGGGAACAGCAAGCACTGGTCACGATGAAGGGCTAAATCTTGCTCCCTGTACTCTAGGCAACTCATCTCAACTCAGGCTAGAAAATACAGTAACAGAATGGGTGAAGTCTGAGGACGAGAGAGCATGGTGACTGTCAGAGTACACACCAACATCACAGTCCCTGCCTTATGCCCACAGAGAAGAAAAAGAAGGGACAGAAAGAGGAAAGTGGAAGAAAGAGAGTGAGAAAAGTAAAAGGAGGGAAGAGAGGACAGCCACAAGCATCCATGCAAGCACAGTTCAGCTATTCAGTCCCCCCTCCACCTTACCTGGGGGTCCCCAAGGCGACTGATGTCTGGATAAAGGTAAAAGAGGATTCCCTGGGATGCCCCAGGAAGGGAGACTCCCCTGATCAGCAGAACAATCAGCATGAGGTATGGAAACGTGGCCGTGAAATACACCACCTGCGAAGAGGATAGAGAGACAAACATCAGCGAGCAGCATAGGCCAGAGCACACAGCACTGGCCGGCAGCACAGCACTAACCCCTGGGCAAGGATGATGGGCAGGGGACAGGGCAGGCTGCCCCGCTGAGCACACTGCTGTTGCCTGTGGTAGAAGAAATGCATTTTAATGCACCCAGGAAGCACCTAGCCCCATAAGTAATGCAAACTTACTCTAATAGAGTTGAAATAGTCCATCTAGCAAAGAAGCCACATCCTTTGGGGGAATGTTGCAGGCCAGTATCAGCTAATCCTTCCAGGGTCTCAACTCCTGGTAAATATAGAACTCAATTTGGGGATTACCAGGGTACTCTTAGGACTGTTGAGGCTAATTGTTGAAGGGTGCCACAACAACACGTCTGTGTTTCCCACACAAACTGATATCCAGGGCTCATGAACCTCCCCAGCGATTCAAGTAATGTCATTAATACTTTTGCATTGCTCCCTCACCCTCAAGACTTACTGATCATCTTGAAAAAAAGCTGTTCAGTCTCTTGTATCATGCTAGGCCAAAAAAGAAATGTTGCTCCTTCAGGTTTTTCCTGTGTGGACGTGCTGAATGAGGATTTGCATCAGCACGCTTCACCTGAATGCTACCCTACAGCTCTTTTCTTAGCTTTGGCAGTTATGCTCCAGAGAGCTAAAGTTCATCTCTGGAGGAACTGCAGAATGTAATGATGTGAAATGAACTATTTCTCACACCTGCCCATCCATCCAGAATGAACTGTTTCAAAATCCACCTAAAGCCCATCATCCCGGCAGGGGTTGCAGGCTCTGCCACAGCTAGAGCAGTTTCTGCATTGGAGGAGGTCCTACTAGGAACAAGTGTATGATTTCCCTGGACAGTACGACCACTTTCACTCTGCCCCTGGGTAATCCTTATAATCTGAGTGGTGGTTCATAATGAGATTTTCTTCTGGATCTACTCCAATGTACTCCATCTGAATAAGCATCCAAAGCACCTGACACTGCAATGAGAGTACTCCCCAAAGTCAAGATACACACTCTTCAGTGATTCAGTTTTGGACTGGGGAAGGAGAGAAGGATTTGAGAGATAGCCCATTCTTGAAAAAAACACACTAGTAGATTATCATCTCTGTCTGCAGCTCCAGGTTTTCTATGTATTTAATGTGCCCTGCTCTATATATCATGGCAGCCTTATGTAATGCCACAGAGGCTGGTGAAAAACACTCCTTGCTGGAGCTCATGATTGCCAGAGATGCCTGTGTGAGCACATCCATCCCATCCCTCTGAACACTGAAGGAATGCAGGGACAGCATCCTTCAACACATGCAAACACCATCATTCATTTCATTCTCAAATTTTCAAGGAGTCTCTGATTTAGAGCTCTACAGTGACAGTTAATCAAATCTGCAGGTCCTGCGGGTTTAACAATCGTCCCTGTATTTATCACACAACCAAATTCTTCTTTCAGAAGACGACAGGATGCAAGTCCAATCTTTCTTAGATCATAAAGGCAAGATTAAAAACAAAACTCATAAAAACAACCCATTGCCTTTGAACCCTAGTGCACGGTCTTCCAGGATGCCACGTTGCACAGTCTTGGCTGGATCTCTGAGCAGTATCAGTTTCAGGAGCTTAGCATGCAAACTGGTAGTTGTCTGGCATGGTCTGGATTCACATTTTGGTAATGTCCTATGTGCTTTACAGCCTGCACAAACTAGCATGTAAGGCTTTTCACTCAACAGTCACATCTGCACTGAGACCAGAGGCCTGAATTTGGAGAACATTTTGCTAGATTAAGAGTGCCAAACTTCTATCTAACAACAGGAACATCTGGATCTAATGAGATATTACTCAGTGCTTGGCTTAGACCCAATCTTTTTATTTCTCAGGCATTGTTAGCACTAACTACATCACTAGGAACCTTGCTGGGATCAGTGTGATTGTTCTGTCACATGCTGGTCAACAACATCCAGGGTTTTATTTGAATCTGATCCACATGCCTCAGCAAAGTGGTTCCATCTGTGACAACCTCCTGCATCTGCAAGTGCTCCTCAGGGTCGGGCAGCCCTCACATCAGAGGATGCAAATCGCTGCTGCAATTGAGGCTGCTCAGCCTGGAGAAGAGAAGGCTGTGTGGAGACCTCATAGCAGCCTTCCAGTATCTGAAGGGGGCCTATAGGGATGATGGGGATGGACACTTCATTAGGGACTGTAGTGATAGGACAAGGGGTAATGGGTTAAAACTCAAACAGAGGAAGTTTACATTGGTATAAGGAAGAAGTTCTTTACTGTGAGGCTGGTGAGGCACTGGAATGGGTTGTCAAGGAAGTGGCAAATGCTCCATCTCTGGCAGTATTCAAGGCCAGGCTGAACAGAGCCTTGGGCAGCATGGTCGAGTATGAGGTGACCCTGCCCATGGCAGGGGGGGTTGGAACTGGATGATCTTAAGGTCCTTTCCAACCCAAACCATTCTATGATGCTTATGATGACCATTCTTACTGCGATTCTATGATTTCAGTTCATGATGTTTGCCCCTCCACAGGCAAATCCCCAGGACTAAGGTATATCTCTTCCCCAGTGGGACAGTGGGATTGTATCCCCACAGCCATTCTTATATTTAAAAAGGGTCAATAAACCCATGAACACTGTTGCTTTACTGCAAGAAGTTTTCTGTTTTCAAGAAGATCTCATCGTCACTAGTCCTTTTTGCTAAAAAGCACTTACATCTAACCTAGAACTTGTATCTAAAATAGAATGATTTTGTTCTCAGCACTTCCCACACTATGTTTGCTATATCTTAGTATCATATTTGCTGTTATTAGACTGCGTCTGCTTTCTTTTACCAGGCCACCACAGCAAGCAGTTGCTCTTTTCTTCTAATTTTACACCATGGAAACCAGAAAATACCATCTCCACAAGCTGCTTGATTTCCCTGTCATGTTTCATAATCCCAGACCATTCTGGAAGCTGGAGAAACTGCTAACATTCATGCCATCAACTTGATGGAAATGAATGCAGCTAAAATTTACACCCCATCGCACATGATGTCCTGCCCATAGCATGCAAAGACACCATTTAGATAACATACTAAACCTTTTCAGTTCCATCTGTTCTTGCTGGCTCCAGACAAAGCTGGCTGGGAATGGGTGAGGAGGTGGTAGCAGAAAGTAAGTGATGGGGTGAGTGCAGATGACAGTGGCACACTCTGCAATAGAGGGAGCATGGGATGGAGCTGGGCAATGACACCAACCCTTCCCAGAAGCATTCAAAGTAATACCTCTATGTTGACCAGTGTGGGGAGACTATTGTTGCTACGAGCAACTGTAGGAAGAGGTGGGACAAATGAAAAGCAAAAAGAAGATCCCCAGGATGAAGGGGCAGAGAGGACTTTGAAGCCATCGGTTACCTTCATTACTATCTAATGAATTTGAAGATTTCCCAGCTGCACTTGCCAAGAGAGGCAAAAACACACTTGCTCACAGTGTGGTGGAAGGGGAAGGAACATGCAACCATCCTGTAAATAGAAAGACTGCAAGATCTCCTGGGCTGGTCACAGAGGGAGACCAGGTGGGGATATATGTCTTGGAAGTGAATGCTCCAAGTTGTCTGGGCACTCACATCCTTTCCTACCCAAAACATGGAGCCTGCCTCACACTCCTGCTGCAAGTTGAGCCCTGCAGGCTCCTGCCAGCTTATTCAAAGGGTGGTTCCCAGGAGATGCCCAGGAACTCTCTGAATGTACAAGAGGTGAGCAGATCAAGTATTCCAGGTGTGATCAAGGGAAGAGGCTGGATATGAACCAAGGACTCACCTTGCCTGTGGACTTGACCCCTTTCCAGATGCAGAAGTAGCAGATGATCCATGCCAGCAGGAGACACAGGGCCAGCTCCCAGCGCAGGCTGCCCAAGTGCTGGATGCCATCAGAAATCTTTAGCACTCTCCTCCTGCATCGGAGGAAAGCAAAGGAACATCCAGGTGTTACTGATGTTGGCCACTAATGTTCCCAACCACAATGGTTCTCACCACACCTCCACAGCACCTGATGAGTGTGCTGAGATCTGACTTCTTAACGAGGCTCAGGTCTGAGCTGCAAACCTCAGAAGAATCAAGAGCCAGGGCAGCGATTGTTCCCCTGTACTGGGCATGGTGAGGCTGCATCTCGAATCCTATGTTCAGCTTTGGGCTCCTCACTACAAGAGAGACATTGAGGAACTGGAGTAGGTCCAGAGAAGAGGAACAAAACTGGTGAAGGGTCTGTAGCACAAGTGTGATGAGGAATGGGCGAGGGAACTGGGGGTGTTTAGTCTGGAAAAGAGAAGGCTCGGGGGGATTTTTATCACTCTCTACAGCTACCTGAAAGGAGGATGGAGAGAGGTGGGGGTCAGTCTCTTCTCCCAAGTAACAAGCTACAGGACAAGAGGAAACAGCCTCAAGCTGCACCAGGAGAGGTTTAGACTGGATATTAGGAAAAATTTCTTCTCCGAGAGGGTGCTCAGGCATTGACACAGGCTGCCCAGGGCAGCGATGCAATCACTATCCCTGGAGGGGTTCAAAAGCCATGTAGGTGAGGCCCTCAGTGACATGGGTTAGTGGTGGCCTTGGCAGTCCTGGGGTAATAATGATGATCTTAAAGGTCTTTTCCAACCTAGCTGATTCTATGAGTCTATGATTCTGATTCTCCTGTCCTCCTCCCACCCTTCATCTGTCTTGGCCTCTCTGCAAGAACATGCAGCACTTGGACACGTAAGCTCTGCCCACAACTTTTCCATGCACATTACAAAGTTCACCTACACTTCTGACATGTTTCAAACCTCACAGCACACATTGTACTTTCCATGTAGAACCCATCAGGACCACTCAAAAAGCAATGCTGCACAACCCCTTCTCTATAGTGCATTTCTGTCTTTAGGAGCAGCTACGTATTTCATCTCAGGACGCAGAGCAGCATAGCGTCCCGTACCATGACTAAGACCCAACCAAGGCCACAATAATCCTCATTGCACAGCCAGAAGATGTCACCTTGGGCATCCTCTTTCAGCCAGTGTGGAGATAAGATCCTGGGTTATATGGACTTTTGTTTGGCTAAGGTCTTATGATCTCATCCTGGTCATAGAACAGCTTTCCATGTCATGCATATGTAAAATCTTCCCATCACTTACAGAAGTAAGGATTCACCCTCCTCCATCTCCTACACTGCACAGATGAACCTGAGCATGGAAACACCATAGCGCAGTCCCAAAGCCCCAAGCCTGATTCAGAGAGGGACATGCACTGCCTTGGACCTTGGAGCCCAGCAGCAATGCCTGCCCTGCTGCAAAACACAGCAGTTAACCCAGAATAAAGGTGGTGCTCCTGAAGAACCACAGTGTAAGACATTGCCTCCTTTCCTGCCTCACAGCCTTGCAGAGGATTGAGGGAATGAGAGAGGGGTCGGAAAAATGAGGCTGCTCCTCCAGATACGTTTTGTCCTGCTGTTCTTTGCCTGCTTCTGAGGACATGGACTCTGTAACCAGTGGGGATGGGTGCCTGTGGACCGTAACTAACTGGGCACTGTACTGCAGCCAGAAGAGGCCTCAGAAGCGTGCCATCAGCCCACTGGCAGGTCAGTGCGTCTCAAGGAACAATGACCTCCCGCCTCTTCGCCCAAGAAGGGCAAGAACAGATGCTGCATCAGAAGCAATGGACAGTGGAAGTTTCTAGTCCTGTGTGCTTATTCTCCAGTAACACAGAGATGGGAACAGCAGTGATGGGAACATCAGCTTTTCCAGCAGCCAGCATCAAGAAAAGCAGGCTAGGGTGGACTACCATCTAAACACATGTGAGCAGCAGGCAGAGGGAGAGTGCGGGATCAGGGAGCACACATGAAATAAAGAAAAATAACAAAATATAAGGTTGAGAAACAGCATCCCTGTGCTGAGCTGGAGATGCCCTGGAGGTGCTGTGTGCTCCATGCGCTGACAGCACCCTGAGGGCAGCAAGGGCAAAGCACTCCATCCATCTAAAAGCAGAAGAGAAATCCATGGTGGCAGCAGAGGGGTTACTTGCACAGTCTATTTAGCCAGGGCTCAGTGCTTAACTGGGCCTGTTCTCCCAGGAGATGCTGAGGATCATGAAGGATGCCAAGCAAACAGGCCTATGCCTTCATGCCAGAAATAAAGCTACTCTGTGCCTCAGGGTAACTAACACAAGGGGAGAAAATAATGAGAATGAGAAAGCAAATTTCAGCGTGAAGCTGACCCTAGCACTTCGTTTCCATTTTGTGGAGCTTCTCTCCTGAGCACAGCTGCATATTAGTCACTCTAAAGTAAAAACGTCACCTCTTTGTCTATTTTTAAGATGAAGACTAGCCCACATACAAAAGCCACCACCCACCATGCCAGAGCCTCCTGGGAACATGATAGTATGACACAGTACCATGGCTTCAAAGGAAACGCATCACCTACTGCATCACCAGCACAGACTCCTGCAATGTATCTCAGGGCTTTAAGGTCTTTCCTTCAACAGCTGAACATATTATAGGTTGCAAAATATGCAGACAAAAACCCCATTGCAGAGCTGCTGCTTTGTGGATCACGCAGATCTCACCCCATTCTCACCTATAGTCTTGGCACCCATGTCCTGAAGAAGGTTACACTGGATGCAGCCCTCAGGCATGTGAAGAACTGCATGGGGCAGACTGCAAGAGCAACAGATAATCCAGCAGATACACAAGCTGTAATCAAAACCATAGGGTAATGGCTACCGTACCCTGAGGGAGTGCCACTAATTTTGTTGAGGTTTGCACCCAGGCAATGTCTGAACAAAGCTTCAGGATGAGAAACATGCAGCCAATTCACCTATATTTGAGGAGGAAACAACTGTATAAGGGAGTTCAGAGCTGGTAATGAAGAACAAGGGAAGAGGCATAAGGGATAGAAGGACAATAAATGAAATATCAAGGGCCAGAGGAGATGGAGCATCAGTGAGGTGAGGCTTTGCACAGTCAGCTAGCCATCACTAAGGTCAGTGAGACTGAGAAGCCCAAAAGGTCCAGAGGGACAGGTATACAGCGTCAGAGGACAAAGTCAGACAGCTCTGAGACATGCCAGCACAGCTGATGATGAACACCATCAGCCCAGCAATGCTACCCTAGACAGATAGTGCTGCCCCTGAGAGCCTTCACTCTGACCTGCCCAGCTTCCTCTTCTGACAAGGACAGGTTAATAGGACATACTGCTGCAGGGCTTGTTCCTTGTCCAGGGAAGATATGTCCCAGAGGAAAGGAGGGTACAGGACTTTCCTTTACTTACTCCCAGAACTCGATGACAGGGGAGGTGGTATTTTCACTGGTCACGTTGAGCGTCGAGTTTGCCTTCTGGAGCTCCATGCAGTTCCCTTCGGGAGAGGTGCAAAAAGAGAGGGAGCATAAGTAGCCATGGCTGCAGTACCAGATGAACTGAAAAAACCTCCCTTTCCATCCCCAACATCAACACTCATTGACATTGAGTCAGACAAATTCTGTATGTTCCCAAAGATGCACAAAAGGAGTCCCAGGGTAAGAAACCTCCAGTGGAAGGTTGGGAGGGAGCTCTACACTCACCTGTGTTCCACTCATGATCACAGCTGCCCCAGGGGAGGTCGATGGTGAACGAACTGAAGAGATAAAACAAGGCCCAGGCCAGGACAACGATGTAGTAGAAGTTCAGCAGTACCACGATGACCTGGGAGGCATAGCCAATTCCTGCAGAAAGCAAACCCCAAAGGCAGGTGACCCACACGCCTTGGGGTGGGAACAGGACTCCCCTTGGGAGGTGCTCACATGACGCATTTATCTGTTGCTCTGCATTGACTGCACTGGTAGATGGGTGCCAATGGGGTGACAAAAGCCATTATCCTTTCCCCAAAGCCCACCATGCTGCATCAGGGGCCCCAAGGAACCCCTCTTCCTGCTGCCCCACCACAGACTTCTGTGGTCAAAGGGTGGCAACAGGAGGGAATCTGGGCAGGGGATGGGCAGGTTATGCTTGAAAGCCACGGTGCTGGGTAACACCTCTTCTACCAAAATTCACTTTCTATTCTGTTTCCTCACCCCTTTTCACTTTTGCTTGAGCTTTTACATTAACACCACACACCTTCTCTGAGAGGTGCTGGAGGGGTATCCAAAAGCTTTGGTACACGGGGAGGAGGCAACTGAGACTTTCAGAGAAATCACAGTGAGTGGCTCGAGGCTGGATGACTGTTCTGAAACAGTGTTAGAAGCGGATCTGAATGCTAACAATTTATTAAGGCAGCTGACACCTTCCAGCACTAAGGTTTTAAGCCACCTGCAAACTCCAGAAAATGACACAGCACTGACTTAAAAAAAGAGTATTATAAGTTCCTCCCATGCTGGGTTCCCCAAGGGTGGGCAGCGGATGTGTGGAGGAACATGGGGAGAGGCATCACTGCTCATTCCCCTGGGCTCCTGTGGTCACCCCCCCAAGCTCACCCCACTCACCTTCGAAGAGGGGGCAGATCCTGCGCCAGGCTGTCACCCCTCCCTGGCTGGTGTACTGGCCCAGCGCCGTCTCCAGGAAGAAGACAGGGATCCCGCAGGTGAAGAGGAAGATGAGGTAGGGGATGAAGAAGGCACCTAGCAGATTCAAGGAGTGGATAGGAAAAAGTAAGTGCTGTAGGGTGACTGAGGTCAGGCCATCTCCAACATGGCACTGGGCAGGTTGCTCCCAGGGGGAACAGCATGGGAGGGATGGGGGCTGCAGAGGAAGGAAGATTGGATGCTAGGAAAAAGGGATTTTTGTCATATTTCATCTCCTGGAATAATGCAATTGCATGAGAGACTCATCTTTTGGAAAAGACAGAGAGAAAAGGAAAGTGTCTAGGCCTGCTATTTGCGCAGAAAAGAGTGAAACAAGTTCTCGATAGCTGTATAGAAATAGAGAAGAACAGCCTACTGTAAAGCCATTGTAACTTTTAATCGTGTTGGTGATTCCTTTCACATTGATTATTCTGAGTAAGTTGATTAGCCCATGGATGACTACACCAAGGAACTGAGGAGCACATAAAGACTGACACCTTCACCCAGGCTGTGGGTTTGCTCAATCATTTGCTCACTGAAAAGCAAGTAATGTATATACATCACGGCAGCAGCCAGGGCTGCCTTCCCGTTCAAGCCCTATCATGAAACTAGGTGGAGAAAGGGAAAATGCATCAGCCTTTTGATCACCCGAGACTAATGTTAAATGCAGTAATGGCTTTTTACCCTGCAGAGCACAGGGTAAAAAGCCCTGAAAGATGGTCCATGCTCCCTGCTGCACTCATGCATCGCTGAAGCTGTTCAAGCCCTGCTGCAAAGACAGTGACACAGGGCAGGATGGGGAGCTGGTGAGGAAAGGCTATCCCCAAGCACATAGCAGCAGTGGGCTGAGAGGGGCATGCAGGGTCAGAGGTGGCAACCTAGCCAGCCACTAACCATGTTTTCCCTGCCTAGGCCTGTTCTGTGCCTGGGGGGTGCTAAGTGCTCTGGGGGCATGTCAGTGGGGGTGTACGAAAAATAACAATCCTGATGCACAAGTGAACTGAGAACCAAAGTGATTTCATTAAAAAAGCTTAGCTAGCACACAGAGGCAGGGACAGGGAAGGGGAGCTTTAGAGACCAGCCAGAATTCCTACCTCATGCTCATCCCAGCCATGTAGAGAGCCACAGCCCTGCCCTTCTTGCAAAAAAAAAATGCAACCAGCAAAAGACAGGGAGAGCATCTTGGCTGCAATCTGTGGGCAAACGGCAGCTGAAGGGATGCTGAAGGCAGCCCTGGGGGAGCAATGAGCAGCTACGCACATGTTCTCCCTTTACCAGTAAATACAAGTTGGTGGGGCAAACAGCAGGGGAAGTGGTTGTATCAACATCATCCCAAGCACAAATACAGGGTGGGCAGAGGCTGGACTGAGAGCAACCCTGAGAAGGACTGGGGGGTGGTGGTTGATGAGGAGCTCAACATGACCCAGCAGTGTGTGCTTGCAACCCAGAAACCAGCCAAGGGCTGGGCTGCATCAAAAGGAGCGTGAGCAGCAGGTTGAAGGAGGTGATCCTGCCCCTCTACTCTGCTCTCGTGAGACCTCACTTGGAGCACTGTGTGCAGTTCTGGTGTCTGCAGCACAACAGGGATGTGGACCTGCTCAAGCCAGTCCAGAGGAGGGGCATGAAGGTGTTCTGAGGGCTGGAGCACCTCCCCTAGAGACAGGAGAAGACAGGCTGAGAGAGTTGGGCTTGTTCCCCCTGGAGAAGGCTCCAGAGAGATCTTAGAGCAGCTTCCAGGACCTAAAGGAAGCTACAGGAAGTCTGGGGAGGGACTTTTCAGAAGGGCCTGTAGTGACAGGACAAGGGGGAATGGCTTTAAACTGAAGGAGAGCAGATTTACATTAGATGATAGAAAAAGATTCCTCACTATGAGGGTGGTGAGACACTGGCACAGGTTGCCCAGAGAAGCTGTGGCTGCCCCATCCCTGGCAGTGTCCAAGGACAGGCTAGACGGGGGCTTTGAGCAACCTGGTCTAGTGGAAGGTGTCCCTGCCCATTGGAAGGGGGGTTGGAACTGGATGATCTTAAGGTCCCTTCCAACACAAACCAGTCTATGATTTTATGAGCTCCCAGCTAGCATGCAATCACGTTACCATAAAGTGGAGCCTATTTCCAAGAGATATTATTCTCATACACAATCTGTGTTTAACTGAGCTGCAGCCAGGGGATCCCAGGGAGGGACCGGGCAGCAGTGGGCCCTAGGGTCTGTCTGGGCTGGGGAGCACTGGGGAGGGGCTGCGGTAGCAGCAGCCACACCGCCAGTCAGGCTTCCCTGGTATTTCCCAATCGGAGGGGCCCAGAGAGGGCCTGACCCTGATACAGGAGGTGAAAGCAAGAGCAAACAACAGCAAAACGAACTTTTTTAAACTTTTTTTTTCTTTTTTCTCCACTACAGAGGGCCTTAGCATCGGACACAGAGTGCTAAATGAGTCAGGAACTACCCTTCCTTTGTTACACAGAAATACCCTTAAAGAACCAAAAAGTGACTCTCTCCCTCTGTGCATAACTCAGATTTTGCAGATACCTTTTTGGGGAAGAGCCTGATATTTAGGCAAGCAGAACAAGAGCTGAGAGAGGTTGTCACTGCTGCCTACACACAGTTCAGAGCAGGGAGAAAGCTCTGACCCACTGGATGACTGTTTCAACCGATCAGTAATGCTGGTACAAGTGCCAAAGGTCTTAAGCTGGCCATGGCTGACCTAGAGCTAGAAATTAAATAAAGGTCCTCCCCCATTACTGAAGCACCAGAGAAGAAAGTGCCTGGACCAGCCTTCCTGAAGGAGTATGGGACAAAATGTCTGGCAGCCCTTAAAACTGGGATTTAATACAGCAGGGATTTAATACAGCACATCAAGCTGGAGCAGGCTAGGCTCCACAAAGCAGCAAGGAGCCTCAAGTCCAGCACAGCCTCATTGCGCTGCTATGCCCCAGGAGATGTCATACAAGAAATGCTTTCTTCTCTGCACAGGAGTCCCGTGCCCCATCCTTGCTCCAGCCTCACAGGAAAAGGACCAGAGATTAAATATTTGCCCAAGACTTCAAACTCCTCATAGTCTCTGCAGCTTTGTGGGGCTTTGCTGCAGGCTTATTTCTGGGTCCCTCTCCCTCCGATGGGATGATGCCCAGGAAGAGGGGAGCAGTGGGAGCAGACACGGCTCAGCAATCAGCCAAGAAATGTTGCCCATGGAAAAGGAAAATATGGAAAATCCTCCATTTTCAAGGGGGAAATAAATGCCCAACCACCTGGTGAAAAGAAACAAGCACTAAGCAAAACACAGCGTGAATTCAGCTAAACAGCAGTTAATCCTCTTTTATGCAGTTTAGCGAGGCCCATGAGACTACCCTAAGCTCAAGCCAGGGGATTTCAGCCCTGGGTCACCAGTGCTCACTCCCCATCAGCTCCCAGCCAAGCACCATGTTCCCTCTCCCCAGCCCTTCCAGAGAGCCCAATTAGTAATTAATCACCAGAGAGGGGAGCAGCTCCCCCTCTCCACATGCCATTGAGCCCAACTCCAATGAAGCTTCGAGCTTTCAGGTTTTCAGACAGTTTTCTCCCTTAAAAGGCAGCCATAAACACCTGCAAAAGCCCACAGCAAGCAAAAGTGAGCCTAGCTCCGCTGCCAAGCCACAGGGCAGCCTCTTGGGGAGATCAGTCACTGATCACTGCTGAGCAGCATCAATGTGCTGGCACCTTAGCGGTAACACCAATGCCTCAATTCCTTTCTCTGCATAAAGAGCATCCATCCACACACCTCACAGCCCTGACATGCGGCAGGGTCCCCTCTCCCGCATGCTTCCATCTCTGGGGGATGCCAGGGGGACAGGAAGGGTATGGTGCTTCTGAAAGGCAAGGAAAACCTCTTCACTCTGCCTTGTTCCTGCCACCTGGCTC
Organism: Pezoporus wallicus; assembly: GCF_028554395.1. Classification (NCBI taxonomy): domain Eukaryota; kingdom Metazoa; phylum Chordata; class Aves; order Psittaciformes; family Psittacidae; genus Pezoporus; species Pezoporus wallicus. The sequence goes on along the minus strand of NW_026642179.1, from coordinate 5,285,022 downwards.
CAGCACCCAGGGGACATCCCTCCATGGTCACACACCAGACCAGGACTTGTAGCTGAGAGCCCCTCGGAGGGTCCCTGATCCTCCAGGAAATGCTGCAGTTCCTCACAGCGCCATCAGTGCCCCGTGGCCTCTCATTTCACTCCCTGCTATGCCACTGGGAATCTTATTTGTACAAGGTGGCTGGTGCACCTCAAGGAAGAAGTGCCTGGGGTGAGACACACTGCTCAGAGAGCCCTATCCCTGCTCTTCCTGCCTCCCCCTGCAGACGGACGCCCACCTCACCAGGAGGACCACACGCTGCTGGAAAACACAGCTACCACCATCAGGGACCTTAGGTCATCACTGCTTGGTTACCCACATCCCACCAGACCAAAACAACTCCTGCTTGTGGCCCAGATGGCAGCACCAGGTTGGCATCCTCTCTTCAGACTCATGACTTGGGTGCTGCTGGGAGGCTTGAGCTAGTGCTGTGCAGGGCCAGGCATGGGGGCTGCAGAGGCAAGAGGGACCACAGAGGGATGGAGGTTGCCAGGTGCCCCTGGGGCTGCACTTACCTCCACCATTCTTGTAGCAGAGGTAGGGGAAGCGCCAGACGTTTCCCAGGCCGATGATCTCCCCAGCCACAGACAAGACATACTCCAGCTTGTTGTTCCACTGCCCTCTGTCCAGGGTCTGGTCATCATCCTCCTCCTCCTTCTCCTTTTCCATGTCGGGGCATGCAGGCACCGTTTCGCCATTGCTGACAATGCCAGGGACTCTGTAATCCATCCCACCTTCAGAAGGAGTTTCCTTCATTACATTCAGCAGAAGCCATGCAATGAGGTAGAAATTTGGGCTATAGGAGGCAAGAGCGGGGAGAGGACACGCACGCACACTGGATCATTCCTCTCTGTACATGGAAGACCCAGTGGCTCAGCCAGGCTGGAGCTCCTACCATGGCAGGTACAGGGAGCAGACTTGGGGCTGGAGCGGGATCAGATACTTGACCATATATATTATAAGGGTTTCTCTTCTCCCCTATTGCTGCTTACTGCAGTCTGGTTTTGAAGACCATGGAATGAAAGCCGCAAAACACACAGAAGTCTTAGACTTGGGAAGAGGACAAACTGAAATAAGAGAGAAACTTTTTTGGTGGCGGCAACAGTTGCTGGCAATCTACTAGGCTGCAAGGAAATGTGAGTTTTCAGAATGGCGCTGTCCTCCTAACAGCAGGAAAAGAGGGGGTCCATCTGAGATGTCTCATTTCCCAGGGTCTGCCCCTGCAAACATCTACCCATTACCTGCAGAGGCTCCCCACAACACCACTCTCAGCAAGTTTTGGTACTGCAAGAGCTTCTCTAATCTCTAAAGAGATCCCTGCTAAGAGAAGTAGATCAGCACAGAGTAGGTGAGCCCCTGTCCTGTTGTCCCACTTTGCCCCAACATCCTCCAAGAGGCCACCTCTCCTCCCAGGAAAGCCAGGGCATAGCACAAGTGACTGCTGGTGCACAGCTGGGGCAGTAAGGGTGGCACCACCTCTGCTGGAGCCATTTAGGAGTCTTGGGGGTGGCTTAAGCGTGTTCCTCATGGGTAGGATTCCACCCTGGCTGCAGGGCAAAGGGCGAGGACCGTGGTTTCCAGCAACACCCACTGCCAAAGCTGGGATCACTGAGGACCTCATGCCAAGGAGGGCACCTTCCTCTGCACAGTGCCAGCCCACAAGCCTGCTCATACTCTGCAGAGACTGATCCCCAGCCCCAGCCCAATGCTGCCATTCATTCCCACCTGCAACTCCCTTGCCAGGAGAGCAGGAAAAGGCTCTGGCAGCAAATGACTCTTCCTGCATCCAGGGAGAGGAAAAAAGGGCAAAGCAGCACTTTCCACCTCTCTCCCTCCCCCATTATATTCCCCCATAAAACACTTCGGACATGAAGAAGAAACACTGGCAGGCATTTGACAGCAGCCACAAGGAAGGGCTGGGAGGACCCCTGCACGCTAGAGAATGATTAAACAGGCAGAAAGCGCACCGTGACCTCTCATCCAGGCAGACCCAGGGGGTATGGGGGGAGCGGGGCAAGAAGGAAACGGGAGCAGAGGTGTTACCTTGCGGACACCGCTGTCGGGGCGCAGCCAACAGGAGACACGAAGGCAGGACCGAAAGGTGCTGGCTATTTAAAGTGTGGAAAGGAAAACTTCGGCGGTGGTGTAATCCTAGACTTCGCCCAACCCACATTCCTTCCCCCACCCCCCAGGGCTGGACAAAAACCTACACATGACTGATTTCATGGCCAGTGCAAAGGGGCTCGTTCCCCCCGCCTGCCAGAAGGGCTTACGCTGCCTCTGCCCATGCTCTTCCCTACTGGGCCAGGAGCACTTAGCTCCTGCTTTCCGTCCTCACCCTGCCCAACACTGCCCCTGAAAGCATGGGAGAAAGGGGAGACCACAACACACAGGTGCCCCTGCAGCAGAAGCCTCGAGACCTGCTGGGAAGAGGTAAGAGATGAAATATGAATTCGTATTGAATTCCCATCATGGGGTCTCTCCTTGGGCACAGGGCAAGATGCTGCCTTGCAGACCAAACCTTAGTTCCCAGGGGTGCAAGCTGGGCTGTGCCATGGCCACAAGCAGTGGTTGGCAGCAGAGCTCTGGGCTGGAAATAAACCCTGCTAAACTCTGCTGCTTCTTACTAAGGATGCAAAACAGCCTAGCCTCATTCAGAAAGCTGGCAGGTTGCAAGCTCTCTTCCCTCACACAGAGGGATCTTCGCCACTGGTCTTTCCCAGGAGCAGCACTGCCCCATCCCAGAACACCAAGCCAGAAGCTGCAATGGGAGTGCAGGCAAAAGTCACACAGCAGGGAGAAAAACAGCCCCAGTTGTGCATAACCAGCACTGGGCTGCGAAATTAGCTGTTGCTACTCGGATAGAAGGTCTTGGCATTACTGCAGGTAGTTCTGTGCTTTGAGGCCTGGAAAAAGGCAAACATAACGGGATGGTGGTGATGGTGGATGCGTTACAGTTGCTCCAAGGATTTAAGTGAGGACAGGTTTTAAAATATTTTTATTACATCTGTGGATAAATATCTGGGGGAAAACAAAACGAAACGAAACAAAAAAGTCATGCTGTTGGGTTCAGTGTCCTTGTATAAGGTCTGAAAAGCAGCAGCAAAACCTGAGCTGTGTACACAGGGTTTGAGAAGGTATTAGAAAAACAACAGGAATGAAGCAGCAAAAACTGCAGCATCACCATGTTAATCTGTGGTGTACCCACACAGCACCAGACTTCCTGCAGGAGAAAAAGGGAAAGGGAAGAGGGGTGGGCAGAGGTAAGGAATGGACTCAACCAAAGCGTGATCAAATACACAACTCCTTGTCTCAGGAAGAGATGCCTAGGGTGACAACAAAGGTGTAGGAAATAAGGAAAAGACAGAGAAGATGAATATACTGTTCACTGCATCTCACAGTGCAGCAGCTAAAGGCATCTGATAAAATATTCAGATTTAAACCAAAAGGAAATGCTTTTTCCTCCCAGAGTGCATAATTAACTAAACATGGTACCTGTGGCCATTGCCACAGCATATCATTTGGAAAGGAACTATGGACATTCACCAAGGGCTGCTCTACAGAAGTAGCAGTTAAATAGGATGCCCAAACAAAACAATCAGTTCCAGTTCACAAACCAGTGGTTGCTGGAAACCAGGGAAGATGTTCCAAAGGAGGAGTTACATGAGATGGTGAGAAGCAGGCAATATCCCTGGTGCAGAAACCATCTCAGAGTGAATAGCGTAGCTGTTAAATAGTTAGGGTAAGGATATAGGGATTAAAAAACAACAAAGTCAAATAATACCTTGCCTCATGCAACAGATTGGTGTAAGGAGAGAGGAGACTGAATAAGGAAACATTTCTAGAGATTCTCAAGACTATTGTGTACAATAGCATTGCTGCTTGAATATCCCTAGATAACCAGCAATCACTGCAACGCACTGATGGCAATAATCTTATCCACAAGATGACAAGCAAATTGGCAGGAACTAATAGACTATGATAGGAAGCAGTGTAATCAATAACAAACTATTTGACTTCCACCCAGTGAGATAAGACTGTGCTGAACGCAGTAAGTTGAAAATGAAAACAAATGTTCGGTGTAAACATCAGCAGCAAGGGGGAATATTAAACACACAAGTGCAAAAGTGAACTGGAAAACCCTGAGCAAAGCATATTTAAAGTAAAACGTCACTTCACACATCTTCTGGGGTGAAACATGAAGAAGTCCATATGGTCTGGGAGATGTTACTTGAGAGATTTAAAAAGAACAACAAAATCAATCTTTTTGCTGGAGATAGGAAAAGAACCAACAAATATACAGGATCGGTTAAGACTACAGAAAAAGATGTTTCCAATACACGTTTTGAAATTGCAGAAGGCAAAGAAACTGGGAGGGACTTAAATCAGCCCATCAGAGGCGAGGAGAATCTAAAGGGGAAAAATGCAAAGGATGCAATCCCGATTTCTAAGATACTGAGTCTGTAGCCATATCTAAGCCAAGTGAGACAATGGGGACAGTCAAAACCAAAACCTTAGGAAACAGATTCACAAGAAACAAATAAGAGAGATGGAAGAATGCGAATCTTTAAAAAACAAAGGGAACAAGCCTAGGTAACATGCGTGCTGTAGTAACAGGGGAATTATTTCACCCCGAGATCTACCGAGATAATGCCATTTAAGAGTATCCGAACACACATACCTGTGTTTTATTTATATGAACAAGGAGGACACGAGGGAAGGGCTTTTCCAGCAGCACGTGCCATCAGGAGTCGCGCAAGCTGAACCTCCCTGGGCAGCAGCTGACCATCTTCCTCCCAGTGCTACGAGTGCTGGCAAGTGGCAGCGCTGATGCTGGCGCCTGTCCCATGTGCATCGCTCTCACGCCACCCTCCAGGATGGCACAAGGGGGTTACTTTGCGGGTGGCCTCCCCTGCCGGAGGTACACAAGGGGAGGCTGCCTCTTCAGTAACCGCCCCCCTGGAGCACAGGGTTGAAGACGGCACCAGCCATTGCAGCCGCGCTCCTCCCAGCCTCGTCCTGGGCAGCTAGGCTGTGAACCACCATTTGCTGGGACAGTTCGTGCTGGAGCAATGCCTCTCCGAGCAGGTCCTGGAGCAGTTTCCAGGGCCAGGCAGGCGGCCAGGCTGCCTTTGCTGGCACAAAGCAGCGCAGCGCTGATGCACGGCTGGCTTGGACACTGCTCCCCAACGCCTGCTGTGGGAAGAGCAGTGGACCAGGGGGGTCTCTGTCAGTGTACCTCACACCTCAGCAAGGACAAGGGCTGGAAAATCCTGATCCTAAAGGCTACCAATTCCTCTCTTGACATTTACGTTGTATTTTGTTCATCTTCCTCTTTACCTTACAACATTTGCCCAGGTTGTCCGTCCTCAGCTTGGTCCCAGTCTTCTACCAGCAGCTGAAGCTGTGCTCCCAGTGAAGCGCTCATAGCCTGAACAAAGCAAGCTTGGAATGAGCTTCCTCTTGAGATAACAAGGTACTTTGACATTTCTGGGGTCAGATGTGCACAATAACTGTCCCCATCCCACACAACCTGTACACAGGAGCGCTGGTCCTGCATGCTCCAGTAGGAACCATAGGACCTACTCCCAGGTCTGATCTTCATGCCTACATCCAGCTGAGCAGGGAACAGGTGTTAATTAGATTTCCCTCTTCCAAAGTACCCAGCCACCTTAAGAGATGGTTCAAACCTAAAAGGAGGACGGATTCAAAGGCACTGGCTTAGAGGAATGATGGGGGGAAAAGAGGAGAAGGAAATGGTTACTGGGAGGCATGCACAGCCTCTTGTTGCTCTGCAAGTAACAGTAACTAGTAAATGAACTTATGTTCCTAACCTGAAAAAGTGCTTTTAGGAGAGTAGCCAAAGCACAATTGCTGCTGTTTTGGCATTCCCCATGTAAAAAAGCCATCAGCCATGTCCACCCTTTGCTGCCCGCTTCCACTTCCCTCTCTGCTCCTCTGTCACATGTGACAAACTGCCTCCATGTGTTTTGGGCTTTGTAATCTTGCAAGCCACCTCCCAGCTTCCAGAACACAATTTGCCCTTATATTATCTGGGAACCAAAGGCCAGAGCAAACACAATACATTTCCTCTATCTGATAAGCACCCTGCTACTGGCCTTTTCAGCCTGAAAACGTTATTCAGCTTAAGTGGCCATGGCTGTAGCAAGCAAAATTGTCACGAGTATGCACAGAAAAGGGATAAATAGAGGCTGATACTGGCTGGCACATTACAGGAACCTGGAGACTGCTCAGCGCAGAAAGAAGCCAAAGCAAGCACAAAGGACTGACTCCTGCTTGAGCACTAAGCTCCCTCCCAGAAAGGCACATGTATTTTAAAACCACAGTGGCAGATGCCAAAAGCCATTGCATGAGCCTGCAGTTCCCACAGTGATGGAAGATCTCACTGCAGCCATTTGGACAGCCTCATTCAGACACGGCCTCCCTAGCCACTATCTGCTCCCAAATAATGACCTGAAAGGCCAGAACAAAGAGGTAAGAAAAGCCCTGTCCCTACTGAACACCTGCAGAGTGGCAGAGGCCTCATTTTTGAGTCCGGACTGTTCATGGTGCAAGATATGACTGTCTACGGACACCATGCTCTGCATACAGAAGATAAATGGGTGAAGCTCCTGTTCTAGCTAGAGCCCAGGGACTAGCTTGAAAGCAGGACAGCGTGCTCACACTACTGGAGAACCCTGTCCTGCAGACACCAGTGCTGTACCCTCTGCACACAGAAGCTGAAGGTGATGCTTGCACTGCAGTCAGTGCGTAGGCTAAGACCATGATGCGAGTCCCTCTCTATGCACCTCCGATGAAAGGTGATAGAGCATAGGTGGGGGTAAATTGAGACCAAAAGGACTGTGCCCCCAGACCTGCTTTAGCTGTAACATGAATTCCTAGCCACGTAACAGAGGGACAGCAACACAGCTGCTAGTTCCCATCACCACTGTCTCGGCTACGTCCAGTGCCAATGGTTTCCCCCGGACCAGGTTGGAAACAGCAGTGCTGCTCAGGTGTGCATTTGCCTGTCTGGAACAGCAAATCCAAGAACATGCAGGCATTTGTATTGCATGCGCAAGCACAGCAGGAGCGCCCAGGCAGTGCTTTTCATCTTGTTTCTGCTTTGACTCCTGCTTATAGCTTGCCACTGTTGAACACTCTGGCCCTTTTGCCCACATGAGCAAAGAACAGGTTTTTTTTTTTTCTGCTCAGAATTCAAAACTATCTCCATTTCATTTATGGGCAAAAATGAAAGCACTGCATGGTTATTCACTTATAAGCATGCATCTATAGATATCTGTGCATGTCTGTAACATAATAAAAACAACAGCTGAGTAGAAAGCAAAGACTCTGAACCCTGGAGACTTCAGTCTTTTTAGCATCTCCTTCTACTTTCCCCTCCAGACCCGTCAGGTACCACCAGTTCCCCTTAGGGCTCTTCCCTAGTTCCACTTTGCCGGCAACTGGGCAGCCTGAACAAACCCTTGCAGAGTAACTGTGGGAACAGAGCCTGAGCACATTTTAGGGAGAGATCAGGAATCACAGCTCTTCTGAAGGCTAGCCATCGACCTCCTGCTGTGAAAATTGATAGTTTGCATCAAGAAAATAAAGCTCACCAGTTGTTCTTGCAAGGAGATAATTAGAGGACATTTTCTTATCAAGGACCATATGCCAAAGGAAATGAGAACTTCAGGGTAGTAATAGCAGTATTGCTTAAGCAGTGAAGCGAGAAAGTATAAGAGCAGATTGATTAGGTATGGGGTAGACTAGGGGGTAGAGAAGGAGCTGTATATTGGGACCATGAGGATGATGGTCGTTCCTTATGCTCTGCACATCCCACTCCTCTGAGGTGCAGATATAAATCTGAAACATTGATAAGGCTGGGATTTACATGCCCCTGAACTCTGTGTCTGCAAGGGGGATGTTCTGGCAGGAAAAAGGAACAGCTTTACTCAGAGGTGAGAAAAGTTTGTACCTGCTTAATTGATTCTTCCACCAAATAAACCAGCAAGGTTTGGGTAGTGTTCTCAAAGCATCTCTTCATCCTCATTTACATACTCTAAAAGAAGTAAAAGGATACTTTTTCATTCAGGAGATTTACTGGGCTGGTAACTACTCAGAATATAAAGTTTCCATTCTGGGCGAAAATCCAATAGTCAGATAGTCACTGGTGGACAGGATGTGAGGAAGTGTTTTCAGAAGTTTCCCAGCAGTCAGTTTTCTAAGCAAGATGTGACAAAGTGAGAACTTTGGCATTTCAAAAAGCACCAGTAAGAAATAAAAACATGGGTTCGGCCTTACCACCTTCCAAAAATCAGGAACACAGCAGGTTTTAGAAAGCTCCTGCAGTGCCAGGAGGCAACACCTCTTCAAAACACCCTAGGCAGCCCTCATCCCAGCATAAGAAGCAGGGCTACTGTGCTTGGAGAAGCACCTCCTGCGAGCACAGAGCCCACCCCTGAAATGCTGCCTGGTCACAAGCAGCCCTACAAGGCTGTGCAACCACACCAGCTGCCAGTGATGCTCAGCAGGAGCAGTTTGTGTCTCCTGTTTTGCTTCTGTGGTCACTGGCAGCCTGAGGCAGGGCAGGAGGAACAAAGTGACCTGTGCTGCTCATCTTCTCTAACACTCCCCTTGGCTGCCATGCTGAGCCCTGCAAGGTAGACACCGAGAGTGCAAAGGTAGCTCTGCAGACACAAGGGCTCACATACAGGAAACATGCTCCCTAACATTCATATACTGAACTGGCTCAGTGCTTTGTGGGGCTCTGAGACACAACATGAGAAAGAGCCTTTAGCTTTTAAATGACATCCCAGAAAGATGGGCTTCTGCCCAAAGCAATATTCAGATTAAGGCTGATCTTTTGCCTACAAGTCATTCCTGTTTTGTTGGTGAGTTGCAAAATATCACGACACTGACTCTCTTTCTTTTAGGCTTAGATCTATTTTTTTCCCCCTCAAAAATTTAGGTGAAGAGTCATTTGAGAGTTTTGGTAACTTAGGGAATCCTATTTTCCTGGTGGATCAGACAGGGCTGACAGGACAGCAGCAAGATGCTGACTTGCATGGATGCTCTGGCTTGGAGGTGGAGAATGGAAGCTCCATGCTTCCCCACAGTAGAGTAAGAAAATGCTGAGCTGCAAGGTAGGAAAAGCTCCAGAGAGGTAGCTTGCAGTCTCACAGGTTCTCTGGAATGAGACAGGCAGCCCTAGAAGGGTGAGAGCTGAGACCTCCCCTGCTGGGAAGGGAAGTTTGGGAGAGCAAACAGAGCCTGCAAAGGGAATCTGTCCTGATCTCATTTGGCCTCATTTCCCTGGGAGCTGGGATTTCCCAAGTTGTGGTGGGAAGGCTCCAGGAGTAGGAAAGTCAAAAAGCACATGAAACAATTGTATTTCTCTGAGATCACTGGAGCAAGGGAGAAACAGATCTGGAACGGCTGTTTCTTAGGACAAAGCAAGTTTCTTTTTGCATAAATCTCAGGTGTTGCTTGTGCAGCCGCACTCTGCTCTCTGTAAATGGAGTTATACAAAAAGTGCCCGCCTCCTGCTCCCAACAGGAATCTGACCCGTCAAGCTTCCTAAACTCCCTTACTCAGCAAGAACACCCCCCCCCCCCCAACTTTTAAGCTGTGATTAGCCCTTCTGCTACTGTGTGCTCTCCGCCATTATCTGTTACTTGCTCAGTTTTGTGTATTCTTCAGTTTTGCAGCATCCCTAAATCCTAGGGTACAGCCATTCAAAGTATATATATATTCCTACCAGAAGCCAGGGGAAATCAGTGCTCCAGCCTTCAATTCCCTATGCACACATGCACATTCAGAACAGAACAGGATCCTTTCAGAGCACTGTATCTTTACTATCTAATCCACAACCTGTCAGACAATCCCTTCTAACAAATGCAACTTGACAAAATACTGGATACGAAGGGGCACTAAAGCATTATAAACATCTTGGAAAGCACCCTCCTAAAGCTCTTGATTCTTCTGAAAACCACTTATGATCCAATTTCTTCTGCACCTACTTTCCATGCACACACAATGAGTGATAGCCCAAGGATTAGGGCATCAGAGCAAAGACTACACCAGCTTCATCCCTCCTCCACAATCCACATGCACTCCATTAGCAGGGAAGTCTGTCCACTCTACGGGGCAAATAATTCTGCCTGACAAGCTACTCCATGGGTCTTCTCTCATACAACAGTAATCGTGTTAGTCAGCCAGGACTGACAATCTTGGCTGCAAACTACAGAGAAGGCCACGGTGTGAGGTAATGCCCAGAGAGCAAACAACCAACCCAGCGGCCTTCAAACTTTACCAGCATAGATACAAACCTGGATAATGGTTTATAGCTGCACCAGCAGACCGTCAGCTTGTTGCAAGAGGTGAAGAGCAGAAGTACCACACACTCACCTGAGGGTTCATCAGCATTAGGTAGGGTTGCTATAAGATGATTCCACTTCTTCAGCAGGTATTCTCAGACACTGGCATGCACTGTCTTCTCCCAAGAATGTTTCTGGACAAAAGAATGTTTCTGGACAAAGCTCAAGCATCTATGTCCTGCCTATCTTCTGCATTAAGAGAATATCAGGAAAGCTGACAGAGGTAATGGGATACTCTGATAATGTCTAGATTTTGATCTTTACAGTATTTAGCTCTGATAATGCCATTGCAGAGACACACACAAGACCTGGCTAACTAAAGTCCCAGCTGTGAAAAAGGAAAGCCAAAACCATTAGCTGACAGAAATAAACAGAACGTCCTATTCACCTCACATCCCACTAAAATCTGAGCTACTTCTCAAATACATGTTTTGGGTTTGTGTAGGCTCCACTGTTATCACAGAACAGCAATAGGAAACATCCTATTCCTCCAGGAAGCACACTGTGTGCCCACTGCCTGGCAGGTGACTGGAATTGCTGCGGGACTGAGCATGGCCTGAATTAACCTGGAAACAGAGGCAACAGTTTGATCTGCTGGCACATCACGCATCCACTAAAGTGGATGCCAGGCTGGTTAGTGACATCAACTGTTTCAGGACCAGCATGGTCAGAGATTGCTGCTCTCCTCAGAAATTAGTACCCACAGCAGCTCCCTCTGGCACTTGATGTTAAACAGCTTTTTCTTTTGGGGGTGGAGGAAGGGAAGGGGGTGATATACAGACTGCCAAAAATTGGTCTCTGAAAAGCCTCCAACTGAGACACAATGCCCCATCTAGGATTAAGACTATTCACTGCAGCAGGGCTTTTGTTTCAAAGGCATTCAGAGCATGTCTCCAGACAAATATTTCCAGTTTTCAATAAATCCTTGCTGCTTTCATTGCCTTTACCTTCCAACTTAACATTCACTTGTACCAAGCCATCTCGTCACATAAGGCTCAATGCTCTCAACGTCTATGCTGTGCAGTTTCCAGCTGTCCTATGCATTTATCACCCTCCCAAAGACAGCATGACCAGAATTTTGATAAGGGATGGATTTATTGCCTCTCCCCGCTGCCTGGGGCTCCAAGCAGAGTTCCTGTTTGGTTCAGGCAGGCTGACCAAACACATTCTTCATGACTGTGGCTGGAAAGGATTTGAAGGAGTTCCCTGCTTTTTATTTTCATCTCAAGCTTCAAATCTTGCTTGTAGCAGACCACAGTTCTGAACTTCTTACATGGGCATTAACAGTGACTTCAGGAATGATTCTGAGAAACTTTTTCCATCTTTACAAAATCATTTCCAACATACCACTACTGTACAGCGGTACTTTCAGTCATTATTTTTAAAGGCACACAACATGTACCTAGAATGACAGCAAGGCATGCCTAAGGAGCAGTTGGCAAGTTTCTGAATACTTTGCTACAAATCTGTCTTGCACTTACTCTGGTAACTGTTACTAGAACACCACAAAATAAAGGTGACAGCTACTTGACATCTGAAGGGGGCCTACAAGGATGCCAGAGAGGGCTTTTTCATCAAGGAGTGTAGCGCTAAGACAAGGGGTAATGGGTTTAAACTTAAACAAGGGAAGTTCAGGTTATATATAAGGAAGTTCTCTACTGTGAGGGTGGCGAGGCACTGGAACAGGTTGCCCAAAGAAGCGGTGAATGCTCTATCCCTGGCAGTGTTCGAAGCCAGGTTGGACAGAGCCTAGGTCCTGTCATGGCACAGGGGTTTGAACCAGATCATCTTAAGGTCCTTTCCACCCCAAACCATTCTATGATTCGATGATTGGACAGCCGCCCAGTAAACAGCCTACTGTTGAACGAATGAGGCTGTAGACTGTTCCATTTCTCCTAGAAGACTAGATGCCCCTGAATCATGCTCATTCACATTATGCCTCTCTTACAGTGTGAAGAACCATGTAAAAAAGGACCATGCACCAGTAACACTGACTTTGATCAGACCATCTTGGACTCGTATCTAGATGTACAGGACTGACGTAACTGCTCACCAGCCCACATGGAGCTTAGGTATAAGCAGCACCTGAAGAAGCTCAGTTCTGCCATTTAGTTTTCCATGCATCTGACAAATGGCAATTCAAATAGGTTGTGTTTTTCCCTATGAATCTCATGTCATGGTGACAAAGGAAGCCCAGGAAAATGTCCGGAAGATCATTTTCTTGATGGCTTGTGATGAACACTTCAGCACATCATGCTCATTCAGTGAAGGAAATGAGGAGGATGCAGGAACTCCAGGGCAGCTACCTGCATCCTGGTCCCTGGAAGATTATGGAACAAATCCCTCTCAAGGACTTGTAATAGTCACCACTATCATCTTTGCCCAATCTGGTTGCCTTCTGTGTTGATCCCTGTGGATGAGGGGAAAGCAGTGGATGTTCACCCTGACTTGCAGCAAAAACACATTTATGGAGTGGACGGATAACGTACAATGTAAATGAAAAATAGGGTGGACTGTTGTCCTCAGGCTCTAGTAGTCATCAACTTGAAATCTAGGAGGTGGCCAGCTGCAAGTGGAGTACCTCAAGGGCTGGTACTGGAGACTACTGCTTTCTATCTTACCCACCTGGGTGGCGGGATAGAGCACAATTAAGTCTGCAAATGTCACCAAACTGGATGTTGGTGGAAGACAGGAGTGGGGCAACCCAAAACATGGAAGGAGAGGGCTCCGAATCAATTTTATCTTGATAGGCTGGATTGATAAGCTGATGGAAAGTTTAAGTCCATCAGTCCCGCACCTGAGAAATAGGAACCTGGGGCTAACAGTGAACACAATGAATATGAGTTAGCAGCGTGCCCCTTGCAGTTCATAAAGGCCAATCCTATACCAGGCTGCACGGTAGAAGCATTGCCAGCAGGTTAAAGGAAGTAGTATTTTCCTTGTATTCATCACCTGTAAGCTGCATCTAAAGTAACATACCCTGTTTTGGGCTCATGAGTACAAAACCAGACACTGACAAACCTGCAACAAGTCCAGCTGAGAACCGTCAAGACTAGAAGGCTGCAGATCATGACATGGCTCAAGGGAGGCTGAGCTGGGTTTGCTCATCTTGGAAATTAAGGCTGCAGGATCTGCAGTCTTCAACTACTTAATGGATGGTTACAGAAAGTATGAAGCCAGACTCCGCAAGAGGCAACAGGTAACCTGCAGCAAGTGAATCTCTGATAGTATGTTAGGCAAAGTTTGCATTGAAGGTGTTATAAAACCAGAATAGAAAGCCAGAGACGTTGTTTGCCCATCCCTAGAAATACTCAAAACTTAACTGGACACAGCCTAGAAAAACTTGACCTATTTTCAAAGTCAGCCCTGCTCTGGTCAGGAGGCTGACCCAGATAACTTCCTAAAGTCCCCCCAACCTAAATTACTCTATGATTCTAAAAAACTGAAAAGATCAATGCAAGCTTCGCAGCGTGGCTAACACGGCACACAGACGTGTTTGTTATCTTATGCTGTGTGACTATATTCCAATCCCTTATGATAATTTCCACAATATCATCAATTTTGCCTGAAGTCCTCATGATCAAATAGTCCAGGCTGCACAAGCAGTCAGCTACAGATGATCTGTCAAAAGCACAAATACTACAATTAATGGTACTCAAGTTCAGGAATGACATTTACCTCTATGAAAATAAAGCTGCCCAATTCCCCACCCTGGTTCTTTAAAAAAAGCTTGAAACCATGTGGTTTGGGTAAGACACAACTCAAGTCCTGGCCATTTTTAGTACATCACAACAGCTCAGGTTATTTCTTTGACCTTTTGTGTCAGGCACATGAAGAGAAATAACATGAACAGTGGCTTAGTGTCCTTTCCAGAGTGTGACATTATAACACATACCTTTCTGGATACACAAGCTAATGTTTTGTGTATACTGAGATTTTTGTCCCCAAAGCATGAAAGATTCTTCCTACAGCTGTAGCAGACCTCTAAGAAAATTATTTTCTTATCGTAAACTTTAGCTTGCTTCTTTGCATACGTTTTAATAAAAATTCAAACCCCTAGATTCTGTAGACAATACCACAGCTGTAGCTTTAGGCTTTTCAACCACTAACTACATATCTACAGGTTTTTCCAAAAGTTAACATTTATTCATAAGTTCATACTATCAGCAACCCTTTCATAGGAATTATGTTCTTAAAAAATAAGCTTAAACAATAAGATGTAAAGCTAATAATGGTCTTCAGTTTATGAACACCTTACCCGAAAACAGATGAGACATCCATAGCTAGAAAAAGCATGGCAACCTCCTTTTGACAGTGTAACAAAGAGCCTCTCCATGTAATAATATGAAAAACAGCTACTATGTGGCTATTCGCACATTTCTTTGTTGTTTACTTTTTTTCTATGCTTGTTACAAGCAGTATGACCATTGCATCATATAGCTGTTTGTTTCTGTCTTCTTGTAACTAGTGCTACTGTTAACACTCTCCACACCTACTTGAGAAACAGGAACATTCAATGCAGGTTTACCAAAAGATCTCTTTTCCAGTTGATGGCAATTACATATAACAATGACTTTATCGTGACACATAATGTAGGAATGGTTACGAGAATATGCTCAGTGGCTAACACGATATGCTAACCATATCTTCCCTGTTGTGTCACGGATTCTAGGAGTCAGGAAAGAATACAGAACACTGGGATTCTTCAAGAAATCTTGTACTAATCTACTTCTGGAACGATTAAACATCTGTGACAGATAGTCTACCCACTCCATATAGGGAAACATTTATGTAGTACCATCAGTTAAAGCTTGAAGGAAAGTAACATCTGTTTAAATCAGTTTACCAAAACTAAGCATACATTTATAAGGAAAAAAAGAAAAAAATGTAACTGGAGGCAAAAAGAGGGTATGTCTAGCTATAGCATAGACTCCTTCATAAATAAGTAAACAAATAATACTCTTATGTTTGCTAGGGTGCCCGTTCAGCCACATACTTAACCACAGATTGCTCTTGCTTTTAACAACATATAGTCTTTAAGGAGCAGGAATTAGAAGTCTGTGCCAAATCTGCACTCAAAACTCCCAAGACCCTGTATCTTCTGCTCTCCACCTTAGTTCTTTTTCTTTCCACATCTGCCTCTTTCCAGGTGGCAGGCACAAATAAAAGAAACCGATCAAGTTCATCTACCTGAGCTGACCTCTTTTTTTTTTGGATGGATTAATTCTGCCAGATAAATAAACTCCCAAATATCAGAGAACAAGAGAAGGGACACAGAACAGTCAAGACAGAACACTCTTGTTTTTGTCAATATTTCTTTAAATCCCAGTCCAGCTCCTAGTAAGACTGGACACTAATTACAACACTCCTAGAACTGCAAAAGAATGGAAACACAATAGGGAGCGAGTGGAGAGGGGGACAAGACAGCCCAGTGGCTGGCTTCAGACAGTCACATACACAAAGCCAGCACCCACTGGAGTCATTAAGGCCCAGATGCCCCACTAATAGGAACAAACCCAAACACAAAGGTAGCACATGAAATGTATTTACCTATTTAAACACAGGCAGCTGGTCAAGCTAGAATGGGGAAGGTAACTGCTAATTCCTTGTACTACAAGGAAGGAATGGAGTAAAAAAACCCAAGCCCACGGGCAGGTTTTTGCTTTGTGAACCTCTGTCTGTGCTGCTGGTTAACAGTGGTAAGTATAAAAAAATCAAAGAAAAATAATCTATTTATAGAACAAGTCAGTAGTCTGAGACATTTAGAAAAAAGTAAAAACAAGTCCTTCTTTAAAAATGGATTTACTAAAACAACTGTCACCCGGGATGACCCCAAGCCCTCTGGTCCTCTGGCAAAGCCAGGGGCAACTTCAAACAAGAATGGTTGCTGACTGTACACTGGTACACATCCAGCAAAGCCAGCACGGAGGGGGATTTGCGCTGCGAACAGTATCTGCAGACTGCTTGCTGGTATAGCTTGAGGCCATGCCCGTAGCCTGGTGATACTGGAAATAGTTGCGAGTGTAACTTTTCACAGAAGCACGTATCAGTGTAACCTCTGAGGTAAGTGGGCTGTCTTCTTTCCTTCCCATCCCTGGGTACAGATCACAGAAGCTGGTGCCCTGGGTGCTGTACCTCCTTGCCAGCTCCATCCTGCTTGAGAGAACTTTAATGTGCAGGAGTGCAGAACTCTAAGCCAAGCCTAGAACAGGAGAGAGCACCCCTGTGGACAGGGAAGCACTCTGCTTTTCCCAAGCTCTGGTCTAGCTAGACATTATCCATACTTTCTGGCCCTCCTCAGGACGTGAAGATCAACTGCTCTCCACTAAGGAAAATGTTTTGCCTAGCGGAATAGAGTTGGGTTTCTTTTTTTGGTAAACAGAACCTTTGCTGATTTCTGAGATCATAAGCTCCTCTGCCCTTTAGCTACAAAAGAGAAATTAAAAGAAATTCATCCACTTGCTCCCATCCTTATAGTGTAGTGTTTGCTGCCTGGATATGGAGGAAACACAATGCTCCCAAGACATTGCCCTACTCACTGGGTTGGCATGGAGAGGCGAAAGATAACTTCCAGAGTTACCTCCTTAGGGTAATCTGATACACCTAAAAGCTCCAGCCTATGCCCACCAATTCCAGGTCAGCTCCACTGCCAACATATACTTCAAAGACCCTGAAGTGTCTAATCTAACAGCCCCGGGTTTGCTCAGTCTCTAAGAGCAACAGCCACACTTAAAGATGGAAATACTCAAGTCAAAAGAACACTGGCTGGAGCTCCTAATCAGGCGGTGTCTGCATAGATGAGTCAGTACCACTGTGCCTTGATGCCCCCACTGTATGAAGGGAGCCAGATGTAAGGAAGGGACCAACTCTGCTGCAGGTCTGTACATCCTTGGAAGTGAAGCTCAGTGGCTACATCAGCTTCAAACCCTCTCTTTCTCTAGGGTTTCAGTGGTCCATTTCCCAACAAGTTCCAGGCATCAAGCAGTTGCTAACTTGTCTCCTTAAGATCTTCCATTGGTAGTTTGTAGCTCAACAAGAAAGGAGGTGGTGCATGAGCAGGGCTACTTGGTCCCTGCATTGGCTTCTTTGCACAGTTTATACAGATGTAATCCTCATTCTCAGCCATTTCTGGAGACACGCCAACACAAACTTGATGAAACCACTCATCACAGCCACCATCACACTGCACCCAGTCCACCTGCAAGAGATCAGATCAGCAAAACATTGTACATTACAAGGAGAGACAGAGAGGCATAGTGCTAATGAAGAAAATACCTTCTATTAAATCCACCTGATATACCTAGAATACAAAAGCTTTCAGGCACAAATTAATGCCCTAAACATTTTGTTTTAACCAGCTGTGTCAGCTTAATAAAAAAAAAAAACAAAACACTCTTACAACAAACCTTGCCCATCTTGCATCCTTGCACCAGAGCAACAGAAACACAAACTGCTTCTACTGAGCAGAACGATGCCCAGAAGAATAACGGTGGCAACCTATCTAACATGAAGAAAGATTATAAGATTTTACTTTAGTTTGTAGGGAAACTACCCCTGAACAAGCTACTCCTGGACACTAACAACTGCAACTTCAGTCATTAGATTCCTTACCTGACATTTTTAACTCGTATGGCATATACCTGCTGAGTGTAAATATATGTTCAACCTTACAACGTTCCATTAAAAACTTTGTTTATACAACCAGGAATGTTCCATAAATGAAACTAAGTAAGTTTGATTAATTTAGTATGACCCTCTTTATAATATGAACTTAAAGGTACTCTCCTCCCTCTTGCAACCTCAGTTTCTGTAAACATGTACTAACATAAGCCACTTCTCATCTGTGAAGTAAAGTAAACGGTGGTAAAGACTGTAATCATCTCTTGAGATATTGAGTGTAAATCTCTAAACTTGGTCTAAGACTTCAGAACTAGTCCTTTAATTGGTCTTTTTCAGTGTTGAAATGAATATGCTTCAATTTTGCAAAATAAGTTCTTGGCATCTGTAGCTGTTCCTACTCTCTCTTAAGCAAGCCAGTGCAGTGTATGAGAGAGAGGCAGATCAAGTTTCTTTCGTAACAATCCAATCAGGTCTAAAATCACTGACTATCTATCTACAACAAGAAAAGTAAAGCACTGCAGTTTGTAGATCCCTCAGCCTGCAGCATCACTGTTCACAGACTGTATGCAAGAAATACAGAAATGTTAAGTTAGGAACATTGCATATCCCATTTGTGCTCAGAAACACACTGAAGTGGGGAATACTTCTAGCTGAGCTAGAATTAATCCTCTGAATCATCCAATGCATGTTGCTCACAGCCATCAAAAAATTATACAGCTGGAAGAGGATACATGGAATTGCCTATGACAGAACTAAGGGAAACTCACTTTGTCCTTGCAGGGCCTCTGGCAGTTCTGTGCAGCACATACAGCGTTCTCATCATCTGACTCTTCTGCTCCTGACCAGTCGTACTTAGAAGGAATATCTAGAACCTTCTTCTCTCTTTTTTTTTCTGTGCTCTCCTTTGCTAGTTCCATCTTTGGGACAACTGCCTTCTCTCGCTTCTTCTTCCGCTCCTCTTCCTTTGCTATTTTTTTTGCCAGCTTGTTCAGCTCCTTTGTCTTATCCATGGTGAGTTTTAGCTTCTTCTTCTTGGGTTTTTCCAGCTTTTTCAGCTCTTTGGATTTTTGCTTCATATCTCCAAAGAACTGCTCTGCTCTCTCCAACTTTCGTTTCCGCTTCCTCTCAGAAGAGTCTCTCCCTCTCACTTTCAGTGGTTTCTCATCCATGCTGTCATCCTTCACAGAAAGAGTGAAAAGAGTTTGACTTTATTTCAAATGCAAATTGCCATATACTGCAAACCTATGGTTGAGAGATGCATTTACCTCCACCATTATGCCAACACGGTACGAAGAAACCTGTTCAACAAATTTATTCTACAAAAAAAGGGGGTCAACTTTATTTTCACCATTATTAGCAAAAAAAGAAATGTCCTAAGTGCTATCAACTGTGTTGAAATACAATGAATTAAAAATGTCCAGTGAAAAAAGTAAATCATCAGCAATGGTAAGGAGGCAGAATAAGCAATAATTACAACTCTCTTCTTGCATTGCTTTTTAATTAAACTTGAGAAGACTCATCATTTGTTAGATGCTTCTGCTTATTTTTCATCCTAGGCCAGTCTTGCCTGTAATTATTTTTTGAGAGAAAGCAATTGCTATTCTGGAGATTAAGAAAGAGCAATTGGTGAATTCTTGCATCATCAACTCAAGCAAGGGAAAAAAGTAACATCCATTATTTGAATGGCTTCCAAACTGGCACATATTGTAAATATCCTGGCATCATTAACAACTCTTAAATAGCAGATTCAGATCAGAAGTGATGCTTAAAATTAGCAAATTCTGTCACCGCAGGTAGCATCCACAGTGACAAATCCTATTTATAGCTGAAAGACTCACATGTATAGTTCCTTTATTCAAACAGGACTGACTCATTAATTCAGCTATATACTTCAACAGTTACTTACAGATTAAGGGCATACTATAATGCAGTAAAGAGACTCTGTCTAGTGTACATTACTTAACATAGCTACTCCACCCAAAAACAAAGACTCTGAAGATTATTTTACAAAGTGTACTTATTTTGCGTGTGAATAGACACAGAAAGGTATTAAATTCAAAATCAGCAGTTCTGGTCAAACAAGTATTCCTAAGGTTAACCTGAAAATGTTAACACACACCCTCTTACCTCCCTCCCCTGAAAAAAAAGCTGTGCTTAACTATCAATATAACAGTCTGGCATACTATTTATGAACTGCTATTTGCTGACATTCAAACTGTTCTTCAATCTATTCCATGCCAAAGCCATTACATGAAAAGAACATTAAGCCTATGAAGTACGTAGGTCAAAACATGGTAAGCAGTACTTCTTTGGAGGCAGGGTCTGCTTTATGCTACTGTCCTAACTGACAGCAGTTTGACAACACTTTGACTTATCCATTATATATATATATACACCACTCAGAAAATGAGACAACCAATTAATATGCTCATCTAACCTCACTGTTCACAGCATGCAGCCTTCCATTTTATATTACTCTACACTACAAGCAGTCAAGAAAGAACCATCTTCAGTATTATCTGTGCAGTTCAGTAACCCAAAAAGCAATCACATGCTCCATAAAACACATGGTCAAACTGACCCCTAACCTCAGCTGACAGATGATAAAGATGGATTCCAGTAGAGCTGGTCAACACAAGAGCTTACCGTCTCTTCCAGCACATATCCTTTATCCACTGCATGAATGAGGCTAAGTGATTTTGACTAGACCTCAGCAGATAAACCTGCCTCATTCACTGCCAGCAATGTGATGAGTGCATCTTCACAGTATATTAAAAAACACTGCTATGTCTGTGTTTTTCCAAGGATAGGAATCTTATTCTCTTCATTCCCAAACCACGTTTTATGAAAGTGTTCTTTCCCCATTAACAAAGTTCAGCAACACACAAGTATCAAGTTATACAATTTAACCATAGGCTTTCCATCTTCCTAAATATTTCTTGCAACTCTTTTGCAGAGCGGTTCCAAGCATAATCAAGAACAGCTTTTCCTTCCCTAACCTCATATTCTCTAAAATAAGGTTTGCATATGTAACTGCCTGAAAAAAAAATGTTACAAATATAGTGAATTGTGAAGAACAATGCTATGGCTTGGGTGATCAAGAACTGAATTTTTTGGTCTCCTATTCTGTTATTTTCTGGAATCCAGCACTCCCTGGTTGAAATCCAAACATGTTGAGTGAGCATTCAACTACCCAAGATTATAAATAAAACAAAACAACATGTTTTTTCCCCCAGTATCAGAATATTACTTCAAGTTCCATACCTCCATAACATGAAGGAACCTGTCCTCAGAAGGTGGATGAGTAGCCTGTAAAATCCGCCAGATGTGCTGAGTCTCATCCAGTGACACCTCCAGCAGATCTCCTACCATCATTAGATCTTCCAGCTGAGCTTTTGCTCCAGGTGACAGCTCCAATACAGGTGGCTCCAAACTGCGAGGTACCAGTGGACTCTTCCGAGGCTGCTTCCTTGGAGTGCTAGAACCTTTCAGACAGGAGAAAAGTCATCAAGTTAGGTAAGGATAAAAGGAAGAGATCAAAACAGCAAAAAAAATAAAATAAAAAAAAAACACATACCTTTTACAACAACAATCTAAGGAGGCAGCCAATCCCAAGCAAAAACATTGACCCAAGTTTATATATCAGGAAACTCACCTTTCCATAGACAACATATCCTCTACAGCTCCTTACTGAACACCCATCTCAGCTCCCTGTTCTATTTTAACTCAATGCATACAAAAGCAAATACCTTGAGAGCAGCTTTTAGAAGCAGATGAATATGCGTGTTCGGCACAGAATGAGGGAGCAGTCCACATGTGTGTCACCACTTCCTCTGATTTAATGGGGATTTCCTCATCACAAAACAAATTCGGCTCCAAGCTGCTAGAAGATTTAACACTGGCGTTGTCCTGAAAAAGAACCACAGAAAACATGCAACATCTGCATCCAGAAAACAGCTGCTTCAATACAAATTCTACCAAGACTGACCAGTCTACTGTTTCTAAATACTACTTTGAAGCACCCCACCAGACACCAAGACCATGTGAAAAATGTAGAAGTTACACCCCTCTACTCAATTAGTGAATGAAAACAGCAACTATGGAGATAGGTCAGTAGATTTATAGTTTGTGTTTGGGATTTCTGTGGCATCCTTGAACCATTTTAAGATAGGACTGAACACTGAAAGGAAGAGGGCTGTAATACTTGAGACTGTTGTGAGTATTTCAATGAACAGAATAATGACAGCACTGGCTTATGTTCAGCTCCATACATTGTGAAAGATGCTCAAAGGATTGTATAGGACTGATGCTTCACTTAGATCACAATCTGAAATGGGATGCATGCCTTCAGGTGCAGGTGGATCTATTAAGAGAAGATTCCTTATCTCTTAGCAGTGGGAGAAGCTTTGCTTGACATCACATTAGGCAAAAGAATTAGGTTAATCTCCTCAACCAGCTGTGCATTTCCACAGCACTTTCCAAAACTTAGCTACCCCATCATATTCGTGATGAACCTGGCCAACAGGTTAAATATACTTAGCATGCTGCCTACGACTGAAATCTTTCAGGAAACAATAAAATCCAAGAATCTGTCTTAGAAGAATAGAAAGGCTGTAGAGCAGTATTGACAATATTTACCTGAATATTAGCTCTGTGGGTCCCAAAATGGCCAACTCAGGAAATTGTACCACTCAGACACTGCCATTTCACGACATAAAAAGGGAATTTAAGAATGGTAATCTCTCTCTGGCTTTCAGTTATATGCTTAAAAGGAAGTGAACTGCAAACTAATGATTTCAGTGCAGAACTACAAGTGGGAAATTCAGATTTAAATTGCCCAGATGAAAAGGTAGAAGAAATGTATTCAGAAAGGGGAAGATATTTCTCCCTACATAGTAGAAGTTATATCTCATATAATATCTTGACCTGGATATTGTATTACACTACATTAAAGACTGTTCAAGGACAATAGGGAAAATTAATAAAAAGATATCACCACTTGGTGGCCTGTAGGCAACACAGGTGCAAAGGAATGAGAACAAACATGAAAAAAATTAAAGCAATTAAAGGTGAAGAGACTTTGCAGTAAATCTGACTAGTGAATCAGTCTGCTTGGAACAAAATTAACCAAGTCTAACTATTGCACTCAAAGTATTTGCTGACAAGAATCATGTTTTAATTAGAGGCAGCACAATGTAATCAAACAGGTCTTTTCACATATGTTTTTGTAACCACTTGAACTTGAGATGTCAGAGACCACTGTTTTGAAAACATAGTCGATGGATTCTTAGTTATCCAAGGATTACTTCTACCGGGTCCACAAGAAGTAATTAAGAGCTAATTCATACATGATGCAACATGATCTATATACTTTTTTTTTTAAAACACATTACTCCACTGGAAAACATTCATAGATCATAAAACAGAAAAATAAAATTAAAAAAAAAACAAACAACCTGAAAGCCAACAGTATAAAAATAATTAAAACTCTGAGCAACTTTGCTTTTCCTAGTTTAGATGGGAAGAATCTGGTTGCTTGAAAGAGTCTTCTATTCCAATCACGTTAATTGACTTAAAAGGCATTTCTGGCCTCCATCAGCTTTCCTTTGACAGATTTCTATTTTTAGGTTTTCCACTCACATACAGTGATGGACATCCACACCAAAAGGGTTAAGTAACAGGTTTTGAAATCATGACAACAGAATCATTAAACAAACAAAATTATAACCCCGCAAAACCCTCAGATCCTGACAACCATATGCCATCTTTCTTGACATATGCTTTATCACAGCCTCAGAAAATGCCACATTTTTCAGAAATGCCTTATTATGATTCCTCATGCAAAGAAGTCTGGATATTAATTTTTATATATAAAAATAAATTAAAAGCTGTAGCACCCAACCACAATGTACTTGGGTTGCCATTTCACATGGGACTTAAGACAACTATGTGCATTTGGGTAAAGCTGCTTAGAATCAAAATACTAAATAGGAGACTGAGGCAAATCATATATGGAAAATTTGCTGTCCCTTTATGAACCATAAAACCTGCCTTAGAAGAATTTACATGACCACACTGTCTTTTACGTTTGCAACTTTTAAGGTAGATATGACACTATTGCCAAAAACAAAACACTGCACAACAATGCACAGTGGCATTGCTCTTGTCTCTGCATATACCTAAAGGACATTTCAGAAGCTCTGAAGTGAAATACACCACATTGAAAACACTTGGCTACCTCTACAATTGCCTTTTCTCATGACAGTTCTTCTCTACTTAAAGTATTTTAAAAATTTAACTGCAGTTACAATTTCTGAACTGAATCCAGACACTGGGTTCACAACATGATTCAGGCACTTTGTCCTCAATATTTCCACACATCCAGAATTGAAGATAGGTACCTCCTTTATATGAGGGTTGAATGGAGAGGTATGAAAATGCAAAAGAAGCTCTGGCATTAGCAAATTTCTTATAGGGCATGCAATATTCAAAGACCAATTTTTTGCTGTAGTGAAAGCTGTTGAAGAGTTCTCCATATAGACACTTACACACGTTATCTCTGAATAGAGCATAAAGACTTTGTTCATCCTCTATGGCATTATAAATACAAATCCCTTGAGAAGTGTATCTTTTTTTCCCTAGTACTAAAAACCACCTTCTGAAACTCTTAACAGGAAATTTGAAAATTTTAAATGAAAACACTACAAAACTTTCCAATAGTCCAGAACTGAGACATTAAGATAAAATCAAGAACTACCTCTTCTGTAATGTAAGACATGGCAGAATGCACAGTGATAGCTTAAGATACAAAAAGTATTCTGAAATAAAATGAATGAATAAAAAAGAGGCTTTCGGAATTCTTTCCATACAGACAAGCCACATTGAATTACTTACCTTTATGTCATAGCCATATGTCTCCCTGATGTCTTCATCAGAGTCTGTCTCTTCATCATCATAATCCAAAGTCTGCCGTGGAGATGAGGACACACTCCCTATCACTCTGTTAAAGGCTGATTGCTGGAAACTAGTCAAGTGTCCCTAAAAAGTAAAATGGAATATGGGAATGAAGCAATAAAATTTCCAGAAAAATCTCTAAAAATGCTAAGCAGTTACTCACAAAGAAACCAGTGTTTCTTTTGGCCTGAGGGTAACTGCTTGGACAGTCACAGAAAAGCCTAGTTACAGCAAGGTGTGAGGATACAGAAATACTCATGGAAAAGGTTCTATTTTATTTCCATGTTTTTCAATAATACTAGAAAGATCTAGATACTGCTGTTCAGTGCTACCAAATTATAGCCTGTGTACCTCTTCACCGCAGCATCATCTGACCTTAATCTCAAGATAAAGAGGTCAGCAGTAGAAGTACCAGTGTTTGACTTTGGTCCTCACTGATACTTACTAGCAAGACATTAAATGCCCTAAAATAATAATCCATGAAAAATCATAAATATTGACACCTCTGATTCTGTCAAGAGGGAAATGGAATTTAGACACCAAAATAAGGCTTTACGCACCTTCAGATCCTTAACCAGCTGTTATATCTGAATCCATGTTTCTTACAAGCAGTTTCAGCAGTTGCTATTGACAATGAATACAAAGCAACAGACCTGTTTCTGAAGCAGAAAGCAACTGACTGAAGCCAGCCATGGCTTGACACTGAGGAGCACTGAACTGAGTAATTTTGTTGTCTCTTTCTCAACTTTTAATTGACCTTCCATCTATCCCAGGCATCTCCAAGAAACATCAGGCATTTTGGCACACTGAAGAAGGATAAGTACAGTAAAGAACAAAATATCCTCATCCCTACCTGCAGGTCTGGGTTAGCTGCTGCTTTCTGTAGCTCTGCACTGATTATCTTCTCTGTTTTCTCCCGTGCTGCCTGTTCCACCATTCGCTGGCTGAGCACAGAAAGCTTAGCCAAAGCAGAGGACAACTCGTCAGTGGCCAAAGCCTGCCGTGCTCGATCCTGCCAACTCATGGCACGTTCTGTCAAGCACTGCAATGCTTCCCCTTCCGGGAGCCGTACAGGCAGCTTCTGCAGGGACACCAGCAAAGACAATATTGTCTCAAGCCGTGGCCTTCGAGAACGCATGCAGAGTGGACACAGAAACTTAACTTCTTTAGCCTGCCAGCTAGAGCCCTTCTTCTGAGAACTTGTTTTGGGAAGGGGCACACAGCTGCTGTGAAACCAATCTTTGCACAGCTCACACTGCAGCATGAATCCACTAGCTGTTTTGCGGCAGACACAGAACTTGACTTCTTCAATTCGATCCACCATAGTCATCTTGGCCAGGTTAGCTGCCCTGAGAGCATGCATGGCTTCAATCTCCTTCTGCTCCCGCTCCTTGAATATAGCCACCTAACCAGCAAAGCAAAGACAAAAAAAGTTCACAACCCTCACAGGTAATAAAGGTTACATATTATTAGCAGCATGGGGGAAAAAAAAACCAAACAAAAAAACCACAAAAAAAATATCAAGAGAGATTTCTGGTTAAACGAGCCCAAAATCTAGGAATTGTGTGATCTAATGAAAACATTAGCTAAAATACCTCCTCCTCAGTTACTCATTACTCCAAGTCCTTCTGCTGACACAATGCAGGTGAGCACTGTTTCAATGTTGATTCAGCACCAGGAGCACCTGAGTGACCACGTATCTCCTGAAGCAATTTGAATATCCTCAACCTTTCCATTCAAGTAACTATAACAAAGCATACTAAGATGTTATGGTTTAAAACCAGCCAGTAACTCAGCGCCACGCAGCCATTTGCTCACTAGAACGTGAGCCCAGGCCTCAAAGCCAATCAACACTAAGACAGCAAATATTGGCTGCAAGCAAGGTGTGCCATCTAGAAAGTGTGAGACCAAGGGCAACAACTCTGACAGCAAATAAATCAACATTGTGATGAGTGACTATTAATCCAAAACAATGAGTGTTTATAACAAATTTTACACACTCTGGTCAGATCTGTTATATCAACCCTTCTGACCCCACAGCTGGGCTTAAACCACAACATAAGTTAAAATAGACTACATATAAATCACATTAATGAGCCTGCCTATATTTTCTTTGTTCCTGGAGAAAGGACAGCAAATTCTTCTGATAAGCTGCATCAATACCCTCCCGACAAGGAGGAATCAAATATAACATCCCCCTCCAGCCTAGTTTCTATGACCAAGCATTTACAAGCTGCCCTTGTAATCGACCTAACCAAATGTGTTTTGGTACTGTTCAAGGTAAAGCAGCACCTCATTCCACATTATTCTGATGGGGTTTCAATAAATGTTAGTAATATTAGATGAGCAGCCACAGTTATTAACCCAAACATTTTAAGTCTTACACATAACCAAATATGCATTAAATACCAGCACTTATACTCTGAACTGTGCTTTCCTCTATCTTTACTGCAATTAAAGAATACAGTTCAACTTGTGTCAAACATCATATGAGATACTTCTTTAAGTGAGATTCATTTATCAGTTCCTCCGTATGACATCTACACAGATCAGAGACAAGTTAAACCCACATATCAGAAGACACTATCTTTCATTATTCCTCACCACAGCCGCAGTGTCCCTGGCCTCCTCCAGCCCATCCTCCAGTTCACTTAGGGATTCCAAGTCAAGATCTTTCTCCTTTTCCTTCTCCATCAACTCCTTTGCCCTCTTCCGCCTATTTTTACTGCTCCCATAAACACCAATATCAGTCCGAGGGCTCAGAACCTGTAAGCATGAAGAAAACTTACACTGTCAAAGCCAAGGATGCCAAGAACAAAAAGTTCTCATCTATAATGTTACGATGTCAGGGACATGTGAGAACATCTGATAAAGAAACAACAGTGTCAGAGGGCAAAAAATATTCAGCAATCTAACACCTTTGATACCTGTCAATGCTACGAAGAAGATATAAGTATTTCATACGTCTGGACAGTGATGTGGCAGGTCAACTCGAAAGCACTGGAATTACAAAATCTTTTCAGATTAAGCTTCCACACACATAGCTAACTGAAATACTGTATGCAATTAGGTATCAGTAGTTTACACATTCACTTCAAGCACCTTCCTCAACTGCAAGTCTTAAAGATCTGCCATGATTTCATATATACTAATCTGGTGGCTGAAAAGAAATTTTAAAAAGTGCTATACTCCTTTTAATATCAAAATATGAGAGGCTGCAAAGCACTTTTATGGATAAGAATTACATTTTAAGTCACCTTAATTAGCTGGAAAGCATACATAAATATAAAATCCAGCAAACTGAACTCAGTAGAGGAAATGCCCAAATTGATACAAGTGAGACAACAGTCAAATGCAAAACTAGAATATATTAAGTAACCAGTTAGGCAGAAAAATAAATACAAAGAAAGACATTTGGACCTAGAGTTCATAAACTGAACAGAAATCAGTGTGATGTAACAGTAGGGGCAGATCCCATTGGAAAAGATTAAACAGCCGTATCCCCTTGGAGACAAGATGTAATTATTGTACTTCACATGGCACTAGGGAAACCATAGCAAGAGGATTCTGCCTGGTTTTGGACATCACACTGAAAGTGAAGACAAACTACAAAGAATAGCAACAAGATAAAAAGTACGAAAAATGCAGCCTACAAGAAAGCACTGAAAGAACTGGAACGGTTTTCTGTCTAAAAGGGAAGCCTGTCAAGTAGATACAATAAATATTCAAACACATGAATGATTTTTATTAAAACAAAGACGGTGACTACATTCATTGAAGTTAAATAAGCAGCGGCTGGCTTAATTTTTCTTATAGTTAAACAGCTTATATCTAATCTATTTTCTTAGAATTTAAGCAGCCAAACAAGTTTAAACATTCATCAATTAAAGACAGCTTCTATGTCCATTTCAGGCTTATATTTCTACAATTACACAAGAAGATAAATTCTTTTTATTCCCTCCCAAAAAAGGAGAGTTTTAATCTGTTTCTTCAAAAGTAACAGCTGAGGTTGTCTACACATAAAACAAAACTAGCGAAACACAGACTTTTTGCCTTTTTCATTCTTTTCACCTGAGAACAGCTGAAATTTCTTACTATATCCTGGTCTCAACAGGAGCTGTAACCTACTCTAATTGAACAAGCTGTTCCCTCCAGACCACAGAGGGCCATCAAGACCAGTCTCTAAAGCTGACACGTAAGTGTCTGTTGCTCACCTGTAACAGACTGTAGCTTGAGTTCTTCTTCAGGAAGGTCCTTCCTGTGCGCTCTCTCCAGGCACGAGCTGCAGCTACCTGCGACTCCAGCTGTGGCAGGGCATCAAGACGCACTGGTATTGGGCGGCCTTTGGCAGACAAGCTCTCCAGCTGCTCCAGGTAGGCATAATTGCTCACATTCTGGGGTAAAAGAAATTTTTCTAAGCCAGTGATTCCACCACTATATCAGTGGCCAGCTTAATTTCAAGACATACACTACTTTGTAACTGAGTAAAATAGAGTTCCATAGGAAAGTAAAGGGAAGGAGGGCAATATTTCAATCTTACTGTTATTTAAAAAAACCTTCTCTCAGAGGTTTTATTTTTAGTCATTCTGACATGGCTAGCTGGCTTAGGGAGTAAGACAACATTCCATTACTATGTAGTTGTCTTAAATGCTGTCTGCTTAACAGCAAGCTACTATATCCAAGAGTTCTACAGAGGCTGATGTGAAATCAATTGGGATTCTCACTTCAGTTCCCAACAAATAACTGATGTAAAAACAGCAGGTGCAGTCCAGATATCAATGTCTAGAAATATCACAGAAACCATGTCCTTTTTGGATCAAGTTCTGTCAGTAGAGCAGTAGACGAGGAGGCTACTTAACTAACAGTAGCATAACTTCATCTATTCCAGATCAAAAATTTTGGTCATCAGTGCCATTAAATCTTACACACCATTTTGGGGAGAAAAATCAAAACTTCCCACAGCCAGCTCCAAAACCAAACACCTGCGACCATAACATCTGCTGCTGCAGCTAAGTGCTTACAGTGACAGCGTGCGAAAGAGTTTCAATACCAAAGACCATTTGGAACTTACATTTTTATCATAATGAATTTGCCAGCTTTTACAACCCCCATGAAATGCATAAAAGGAAGGGAAACAGAAATTGGATAACCAATGGGGAAACAGCAGCACAAAAAGAAATTCAAGCACATGAGCTCTGCTAAGCATGTATTAACAGCTATAGCACGGCCTCCCTTAAGGTCACCTTTGTGGGTAGAGGAACTAGAATAAAGAATACGTCTAAATAAAAGGATGCAAGCAGAAGATTCCAGACCCTGCTGTAACCCCTACCTGAATGGCCTCCACTTTGGCTGTCCAGTCTCTAGCCCGCTGCAGGGCTTCTTTCAGTGCCAGCACATTAGGCAGGAAAGCAGGGATGTTCCTTGCTTCATTCACGATGCCCTCCAGAGCCATCATACTTTGGCGTGGTCTAGAGTAAGAAAAACTCAATTCCAGCCTTCTCTCAAAATGACAGATAACTACAGCCATAAATGTGACAGGCTGGTGATGCAACTTCATCACTACACTGCAGTGTAAGATACCATGGCTCTACTCCTGGAGGGCACTGTTGGTTACCAAAGAATAGGAAAGGTGAGAAAAGCTAATGGACTCAAACTGTAACACTGAGGAAGCGGTACTGTGCAGCATACTCAGTGCTTTCTGTCAAGGGGGATGAATAGCAAAGACAACAGCAACAATCACAGCCTCCTGCAGCATGACAGGCGATCAATCTTTCTGCAACTCATCAATAACCTCAAATCCAACTCTGAGCAACCAAACTGCTGTTAGGTAAAAAGCCCATACACTACAGCTTCAAAGCCCCTAGTTTTCACCACATTCCTCAAAAGAGGCTGAGAATCCCAGAAGTGTGTGACCTATAAGAAGAAAATTTGTAAAGAAACACTCACCTTGCCTGCAGGCAGACCTTGGCCTTCTCCTCCCACCTCTCCGAGACTGTAAGCAGCTCCTGCAGCTCAGCCATGGCTTTCTCTACAGCATGGTGTGGTGCCAAGCCCACACCTGAGTCAATCAGCTTCTTCATCACATCTAGGGTGACCCTCTGGGGGTCCAAGAGGGTGGATCTCACCTCATCCAGCCACCGTGCCTGCTGCAGTTCTTGCTTCAGCCTTGGCAGTTCAGGAAGTTCTACATAAAGGCCAGAGCCCATGTCTATCAACTCCTGCAGCTTGGAAGAGTCTGGAATCTCATCCATCATAGCTTCTTGAGCACGTTCATGAAACTCTTCCACATCATCAAGCAGATTCTGAAGTAACATATAGTACAAATCAATTAGGAAAAAAACGCCCACAGAATCAAAGGGGAAAGCTGACTGAGGGATCAGTCAGCTATGAATTCATATGTGATCATCACATAATCAGTCAGAGCTTCTATACACAATGCCAGCCCATTGTCACAAGCCATCAAGTCTGACACATTAAGTAACAGACCATCTAAACTCATTCAGGGGCCTAATGTCTCATTCACTGGGCATATGAGCTGCATCAAAGTCTGTACCTAAAACAGTACAACTGCAACTTACTGCAGCTCCCAACAAAACAGAACATTAAGCACTGCAAGGTCAACATTAATTTTAAAACAGTGGGGGAAAACATTCCTTTCAACCTGGTGTCAAAAGACATTACAGTAATGATGGTAATGCACAAAGAGCAAAACATGCTGAGGAGAAAAAACAAGCCAGAGTTGTAAAAGGACATGAATATCAAAAGATCATTAGAATAATGACAGTCAGTTTTGAAATTACTCCTTCCTAAAGCAGGCCCACCAGTTTAACACATCACAGTTTACTGTACAGAGGAAAGAAATGGGAATGCAAAATCCTCTAATGAAAGGAGAGCGTTTCACAGAAATCCAACTGCACTGCTGCAGTTGTCCTTATCCTCATGTTTTGGCACTGCAATGAAAAAAAATCAAAGATGGCAAACAGACAAGAAAGAATCTCTGCAGGAGATTCATTCGAGGACATTCAACCATTTTACTCAATTGATTCACTCCTGAGTCTTACAAAAAGATAGGTATCTCTGATAGCAAATCGATGGCACAATGAGGAGCAAAAACTGCATTGCCTAACCCTTAGCTTACTGCCCTTTTTGTCTGATACTGCTTTTCATGACTGCCTGGAAATCAGAAGGCATTTACAAAAAAGAACAAGATCCACATGATAAAGATCTTGATTTAGGGAACATATGCTGAATGCTTCATAGTGACAACAGTGAATTATTACAGTTTAATAATTATAATGCCTTTTGTGTTAGAAAATACTCATGATCCAACATGACAATTATTTTGCAATTTATTATGAAGGATAATTGCATTCAAATGCCATGCGGGAAGTTAGCAAGTGCTTATCATAAATGATCATTATCTAAATTCATTCAGGAACTAAAAGTCTATAGTTTGTAACCAGTAAAATGGTAATATTTATTTTATTGGCTAGTGATTATGTTGAAGCTTCAAGAACACACACATGCACAGAGTACTTGACACAGATCCAGTTTCTTAAGGCTGAGGGCAGGGGGAAGAAAGAGTAGTTGGGAGAAAATATTTAGACAAAAATACAAATAAAATTATTAAGTTTATTGTATGCCCACATCTACAAATTATGTCTTAATTAGAAGGAGGTTTTAAATACATTAGAAACATAAAACCTCCTTTGAGAACAATCTTATAGGTCTATTAACAATTGATGATAAAATTTCATGAATTAGTAAATATTCCTGGTTTGCATGTGGAAAGAAGTGTACTAAATCATCCTACCATATGAGGATGATAATATACTTTCCACTCTATTAGCTGCTGGGAAACATAATAAAGAACATCTTTGAAGGATAAAGATCAGTGTCAACAGGCCTGAAAACTCTGCATCCTGGAGTCCTATACTTTTTGAAGGCACTGGTTTTCAGCAACAACATACCAATATCATAAAGACAAGAAAGTCCAAAATAAAGTTTATCCATGATACCAACACTGAACTACCATGGAAAAGCTAATACAGGATTCATGAATGAAGAAGGATGTAACTAATGCTAATAAACATGGAAAAGAGGTCTTCTCAAACAAGACTGATTTTCAAACTGTACGTTTATTGATATAAAATGGTAGCTGCACCCATGTTAATATTTAGAATTTTAGGCTCTCAATCTAGTACTATTAAATATTTTTCTTAAATCTGTATCAACAGAACATGTGCATTAATAAATGGTTAATGCATACATCTCAAGAGCCATTTCTCAAGGTGAAAAATCTTTAAGGATATTTCTTGAAGGAGTTTTCTAGAAGTTAGTTAGCAGGTGAAACACCATTTAACATTTCATCATCAGTGACACAAACAAATTAAGACTGCTGTTGAAAACACTTGCTATGATACAGACTGCCAGAGTGACAAATGATAATAGCAGCCAGAGGAATCAGTTTGATCTGGACTAGTCTAGGACTAGATTCATTCAAAGACAGGTGCAAAGATATATAGGAAGGATAAGAAATGCAGGCCATGCATACAGATTAAGAGGACTATAACTTGGAAAGTAAGGCAGAGGAGTATTTACAGAACAATTGCCAATGTGGCACTGCTTTCCCTCTCCCATAAACAAGCACACCAGTGTAATCTTCAGAAAAAAAAACCCAACATATACTGAAAATTCCACAACTACAGATAGCATTAATGATGCTGGATTAAGAGTAACTGGTTCAGAGAGATAAAACTGGGCCACTTGTACAGCCACAAGCACAGAGGATGGATCTTTTATCTTGCTTTAGCTACAGCAAGACCACCCCATCTGACAAATGCCCATTGCAACAGGCACCTGGAAAAGCACATGCATAGTCATGTAGCATGCTCTGTTTGTTTGCCTAAAGCTGACCACCCTGAGCTGTCCTAGACTGCTACACAAGAGCTAAGGCATTCTTCCAGAACAGCAATGGATGCCAGATGGAATACCTTACAGACAACCTCATAGATATCCATGCTTAGAATACCAAATTGAACCCCACATATTAAGCTGCTAAGGCTACACTAGCATAAATGTACAAATGTCATCGCTGCCCACTTAAAAAGATATGCTTGCAAATGAGCATGAAATATATATTACCATTCCATTATGGATATTATGAGGGGCAACATGGCATCAGCAAAAAACATGACAACAGCAAGATTACCCAGTAAAGCAGGAAGACACTGAGCTAGATTTATCCAGAGTCTTTTACTTCCCGTCTTGAGGCTACACACATTATTGCAAAGCAGCTACTTGCTTTATATTAGAAGCTGGAAATAAAACACCCCATTCAATCCATCTCTGCCAGTGCAGGACTGATCCTTAATGAAAAAGGCTTTCATCCTTTACAACAGGTGATATTATGTTTCAAACAAAAAAAAAACCATACCACAAAACCAGAAACAAATAGACAGCATGACATTACCTGAGAAGCAGATGCAAACTTACCTTTACTTGTCGAGCCTGGCTAATAACACAGGGCAAGCTAAATAACTGCTGTACGAATGCTTTAAGCTCCTCCATGGTTAGCTTGGTCCTTGTCCTTCCACTATCTTGGCTCTGTCGGCTGTATGAAAAGACGTAATTAGACAACACTAGGTGAGAGGAAAGATGATGATCCCCGAATTTACTCCCAGTGACAGAAAGCTATCAAGATTCCCAAGATGCTAAAAAAAAAATAATAACTGTATCATTTCAGAACTCAAAAAACCCCAAACTCCAGAAGAATTCCAAAATCTTGAAAACTAATTTTAATATACGACCTCTACACATCTTCAAGAGAATCCACCCTGCTCTTCCAAGGTGCGATTGTCTAGATGACTTTCAAATGGAGTTTGTTCTAAAGAGGCAAGAGAACATAGTCCCAAAAAGCCTTCTTTAAGTAGCTCAAGAGGTTGACTGCCATGGCAGGCACTGACAAGAAGTCTGAGGTATGTAACAGCAGCAAGCTCTGAAAAGAAGTCTTATTTTCTGTATCTTACTCTCTTGTAGCCAGTAAACTGCTGAAACTGGCCTTGCAACAGAAGAAGGCTATTAAGTAGGACACATTCTGCAAAGACATTTCCATTAAATATCACATGAGGCAAGTATAACAAGCCCACTGAATGCAGTAAGACTTAAAAGTGACACACTACACAAATTAAACACTTGGTATACGTATCACCGGCAGGCATAACAACTACACAAGCAAGCCAGATTTTAAACACTGAAGAGCTGTTGCCTGCTAATGAATCTACATTTTATTACTATAGGAACATAAACCAAAAAAAACTTTCAACCTACAGACTTAAATACAGACTTAAATGTAGCTGTAGAAGTAACATTTTAGATTAATAATCAAACATAATTACACTCTATCAAAAACTTGGGGAGGGAAGAATACTGGGGACTTTGACTTGCTACAACAGTGAGAAGGAATAGTGGCTGCACTGGACCTGCCGGAAGGCACCCTCTCTGAAACATGGCAGTGTCATTCTGTCCCTAGTCCAACCACAGACTGCCACAGGAGATGGCACAGCACACTGCATGAGATGCGGCACAAAGAGATGCAACTATCCCTGCCTATGGAAACTCACAACTTTCAACAGCAGGGAGAGATAGAGGCTTGGAATATTGAACACATATTCACAGCTACACATTACCTATTTTTTTAGGTTTATATATAATCAGATGTATAAAGGATAGATTTTCTTTTGCTACATTTGACCATGTTTGTTGCTGCTTTAGTCTCTGCCAAACTGTTTTGTTTGAACACTCATTTTTAATTTGCCTTTTTAACAGCCTCATCCTTTGTGTAAATGTGATCCTTCTCTATGTATTAAACATGAACATAAACATAAAAGAAGCAGCTGAACATGACCTCTATATTTAAATTCCCTAACACTGTTCATCAAAAAGGCTTCAAAAATGTCTCAAACCTCAATTTTGTAACATACTGCTATTTAGCATACAACAGCCCTGAAATACACATCTGAGTCCTTTTCTTTTTCCCCATGGAATTCTTTCAGCTTTACATCGGACACACCACTGAAAGCTGTCAAATCTTCCTACCCCTTGTGTTTCTTGGGACAGTGCTGGAAATCCAGCAAATAATTAACTGAAGGCAAGTCTTTTGAGAGAAGGCTGACACACTCCAACAGCAGGAGGAGGAGGAAGCAGTAACAGTCCAGGAACACCTGGGAGCTACCAAAATAATTAAAATTCACTAAGAAAAGGGCAATGCAACCTCTGCAGCACTGCTTTCCTCACCAAGACCACAGTTCTAAGCTACCTCTGTGGTAGTGGGCCCCTACAAGCAATAAAAGCCAAAGGACAGCCTTCCTTTCCCTTCATATACAGCAAAAATGCATCTCTATTTTATAACAGAGCTTTTCAATTTCATCAGGTGTTATACTTCCATCTGTGGTGTAACTAATATTTCAGCATTCATATTCAAGGAACTGTAACATGTTACATTCTGGGTAGTAAATGTGTGTATTGCAATTAACAAAGTATTTATTTTTTATTCCCTTCCTGGAAAAGTCTTAAGTTATACACAAAAGCTACACATGCAAAAAACCCCAACCAACTGCAAAGCCAAATCTTACAGTAAGAGAAAATGCAAGCCGTAAGTTTACCGCACAACTGCTGGCACAAAAGTTACGATCACCTGATCAAATGATTCTACGGGACTTTTATTCAGTGCACAGAATTCACAGGAGAGAAGGAAGAACACACTGCTGAAGGCTCATGAGAGCAGAGCAAGGGGACACATCCAGCAGATTGCTGAGTGTCACTGAGGCAGTCACAGGCAAGGCTGGAAATAGAACTAAGTGAGTCTAAACTGGCAGAAGTCACTGAGGCAAGCCACTATTTTTCAGCCACATATCACTGCTTCCCATGGTCCTTCCCAAGAAGAAAAAGACTGGCTCAAACTATGGACTGTTTCTGCTCTCTACACTGCTTCCCAAGATCCTTCTGTTTCAGTCAATGCTGGCAAGACACCTTTCCTTTTCATCTTGCAGTAAATCCACCATCATTACAACACATACTGCAACTTCAGAATGGCTGGTAAAATTATAAGTATCTTTGAGAAATGATGTACCAGAAGACAGAACTGTTCTGACCTCAACCACCATAATTGGTACTTCATTCTTTTCAAACATTTTGCTTTGCAATCCAGTGTTTTAACAGATTTGCTTTCCATTCCTTTAAGCTATGTTCTTAGCCCTGCTACCTAAAATGCAAAGACTCACAAGAGCAAGTAGTGACAGGACAATGGGGAATGGCTTTAAAGTGACAGGGGGCAGATTTAGATTAGATATTAGGAAGAAGTTCTTTACTGTGAGGCACTGGCACAGGTTGCCCAGAGAAACCGTGGCTG
Organism: Pezoporus wallicus; assembly: GCF_028554395.1. Lineage (NCBI taxonomy): Eukaryota > Metazoa > Chordata > Aves > Psittaciformes > Psittacidae > Pezoporus > Pezoporus wallicus. The sequence continues at coordinate 5,247,621 of NW_026642179.1, read as the reverse complement.
CCCCGTCCCTGGCAGTGCTCAAGGCCAGGTTGGACAGCCCTTGGAGCAACCTGGTCTAGTGTGAGGTGTCCCTGCCCACGGCAGGGGGGGCTGGAACTAGATGATCTTTTGGGTCCTTACCAACCCTAAACATTCTGTGATTCAATATCAAGACTCACTGTCATTATGTTTTTCCCTCTAGTTGTCTTTCCTTACAGTTCTCCCACACATTCAGAGAAATACCTGATGAGTGATCAGACACACAGCTTCACCCAAGAGACTTCACATTTCAGTACATGAGTCAGCTGAAAACAGTAGGTTTAACACATTCCAAGCAAGTCCATTTTTTGGCCCTTTGTGTCACTGTACCTGTCTCCCCTACCTCTCAATGAGTCACAGCACTAAGGACAGGAAATGCTGAAAGAAGTTAGAAGGCAGTGAGGTCTCAGGATTCTTACATTTCCAGGGCCAAACAAGCGGCAAAAAAGAAAGCCAGGAACTGCTGAAAAAATGCCTGTCCTACCTGTGTTTTTGCTTTTTGCTCAGAAGCAGCTGTGCTACTGAAGCACAGGTCTCTGCTTCTTTCACAGCATCTCTGAGCCTGCGGAAAAGATCATTCTCTGGATATTTCCTGTCTTCAGCATCCTCCAACATTACTCTCAGCTCAATCACATCTGTAATAACAGCACATAATTTGCATGTAAAACAAAAAATACTTCAGACTGCTTCAAATGCCTTCAATCAAGGTTGCAAAGGCTAGATCAACCTTAAATGCAGAATGATAAGTTGCATTACACTCAGATTAGCTGATTTCTTTTTTTCCACTAAACAATACACTCATTTTCTTTTTCCCGCTAAACAATACACAGTGTTTCATTAAATGAGAACACAAAACAAATGTAGGAGTTTCAGGACATCCTACTACAAATGACAGAAGTCTGACCTTTCTTGTGGTTGAGATTGGCAGACAGAGCCTCTGTAACTCTACTGACCCATGTGTCATAAGACTGTGCTCTAACTTTCACCCCATACAGTAGAGAAGGAAGGTCTTCTAGTGGGTACCGGTACCTGGAGATACAGGAAGAAAATACAGAAAGGGTATTAATGGCCCATACAAAAAAAAAAAAGGATAGTGCTTATATTGAGTTTTTCCAGCTACAACAAGGCAACAAAGGCAGAACATGTATAATACCGGCTGCCTGGGAACCAAGAAACAGCAAAGGATACAAATATTTCTTAAAAAAGTAGACAGAAGTATGGCCAAAGGCTGTATTTGGTCACTGATCTCCAGCAAACTATTGGATATGGTAGAAAAGCAGAGGAGAAAAAAAATATCCTGTGTACCTTAGACACTTCTGCTGCATGGGACATGGACATAAATCAGATGGATGGTATAAGCACACCAGACGCTCAGGATTACAGGAACATGTAAGAGCTGACAAGAAGCACGTGGTTCTGCAAGCTGTGCACTGACGCTCATCATCTGGAACCAGTTCAAACACCTCTTCTTCAGACATCAACACCCCCTTAAAAAAAAAAAATAAATAGGACACTTGCTAAAATTCTCTAATCCAGGCCGGAGGGTGGGTGGGGAAGCAGAATAAGAGTTGTCTTTCATTACTCACCATCTGTACAACAGACTCTCTTAATCGTGTCTCTTCCTCTATCATCAGAGTCATCTCCTTACAAACCATGGCAGCCAGCCCAACATCCAAGCACTCTGGATCTGCAGCCATCTTGAAGATTAGCTCTTCATGGGAGAAAACACAGTGACGTCCCAGCCTTCGGTAATGACTCACACACTGACGTCCAATGGGAAGCTACAGAAAAAAATTACATCTGTCATTCTGGGAAAAGCAGCTTCAAGATGATCTCTTGGCTTCCACTTTCCTTCGACAAATCCTGGGAAAGACTGAGACTAAGAGAGTTTATCTTATGGGACAGACCCACTTATAACCACCTTAAGTCATGTCACAGATGAGGACAAAGAGATATCTGTAGTGTGGGGGTATCTGACAACGTAACATGCCCAACTTTCAAACACAAGTTTAAGAGTTGTCCTAAGCCCTTTCTACTTCCAATGGAAGGAAACTGGCATCAAAAAGAAGTCATCTGTTCTACCTTAAGGTGAATGCATTGTCCTCCAGCTATTACTGTGCTTGGACACGGACATTTAACTAGATGACTTGAATTAACCAAAATCGGTTATCACTGATTTTGTGTCTTTTAAAGCAAAAGAACACTGACACACTGTTAATCTTGCAGACAATTTTTCTGACAAATGAATACCATTCTCTGATTAAAGATAAAAGTTCCTACATGCAGGTAACAAAAAAGAAGGTAGACATAGATAAACTACAGATGAGATCATAATCTCCAACTGTAAACCCTGGAGAGTAACAGAACACACTTTTGACCACTTACTAAAGAATCCACACAAGCCATGCTGTGGTGTAAGCATGGATATTAGAATAAGCACATGATTAAAAGGTGCAATGAGCTGGCACAAAGAAGCAAAAAGTATGCCTACTCCAACGTTCAAATGACAACAGCTGTTCATGACAGTATGTTAATATGTATCAAATTCAGAAAGAGGCATTAGGCATCACAAATACTAGCTGAAGGTATTGCAAATGTCACTTTTTCATTAGACCAATACTTAAAAAGGAAGACCATATACCAAAGTTTCAGTTTGAAACTGCTTAAAATTATGTGCTCATCAAATTATTTTGTGTAACAGAAACATCAGTTGTTAACTGTTGTACCAGGAACTATTAATATAGAACATATTATATGACTTAAAAGACTACTCTTCAGGTAATTAATTCTTCCTTGTTAAGGCCACCTAGCAAGACATAGCAAACACATACAAACGGAACAGACCCAGTCAGCAGTGCAGAAGTTCACAGCTTCAGCGAAGTTGTATCCCTGGTTAAATCCAGAGTGATAGGCACGAGGGAAGGTCACAACAAACTCGCCAGCACACTGATTGGTCCTGTATACCTAATACAAGTGAGAATAAAGGGGAAAAAAAACAAATAGGAAAAAGGTATGAAACTTGCAACAGAGTTAAAAACACATAATTACAAGACATTTGAACACTACTTCTACAGAAATCACATGGAATGTAACTACCCCAGCAGTGGTGAGGATTGGTTCTGTCTTCTTAAAGTCAATCCTCAATAGTCTTACTCAAAAAAGCTGAATATATATGCCAACAGTTAAAAATTCTCCTTATGAATCCCAAAAGGGATGTCTCTCTATCATCATTTAATCCATTGTACCACAAAGTGCAAAAGCTTCTGGAAACAGTGCAAAAGCTGGAACCAGTTTATGGTTTGTTTTCTTGGGGTATTTGCCAGGGAGGAAATTTATACTGAGACAAAAGGAAATGATAGTGACTGCTGCTTAAAGTCTGCAGTTAATTATGTTTGGTCAAAAAAGCATTTTGTAACGCTGAGATTTCTTCTGAACATAAACCAAGTATTTTAACATAAAAAGATGAAAAGTGCTCTACAAACTTGCTGCTATGGCAGGCTGGGGCTTTTTAATTAAAAAAAATAAATGTAACACAATTTACACTTGTTCTGTACGGTATTTTATATAAGAAGCCTGACAGTCACTTCTGATTTAAGGTAACTTAAATTTCATGGTAAGTCTAGGGAAGACACTAGAAAACCGTTTTAAAAAAACACCACAGAACTAATGAGCTGAACATGTTAATGTCCACCATGGAAATTCCTCAGTTATGCCAAACCACTGTTACACTAATGTGAAACGGGATGAAAAACAGAGCGCATAGAAGTACTTATGTAAAAAATGCTCATGTGCTACTCACTGGTACACCATGTTCCATCAGCACATTGGGGTTCATAATAGTGACCAACTGATGCAGGAGGTCAGGCTGGGATTCAAATAGCTCAGGAGCCAATTCCTTCATCACATCTTCTAGCTGCTCTGCTGCATGAGAGGGCACGCCATACCACGTCTTTGGTTCTCCCCTAACAAAAAACAACAAATAAATAATAAACACGTTACTTAAAAGTAATGCTGCCACCCAACCGCAGAAGAGACCTCAAACCTGGCCGCACTGTCCACACAAGCCATATATTTTGCACAGAGACACAAAGATATCTTTAATCAACAACAGCCTTCTTCAGGATGTATTATTCTTATCTGAAAAATCAAACTGCAACACAGTTCTCAACATACTTGGCACCAGATTTGCCATTACAAGCTGTATGTGGATGATAATTGTCATTTATGATGTTCTAATTGGATAAAATAGACTATAATTTTCCTTTAGGAAAAAGAAAGTAAGTTTAATTCACAGGTAATGTTTAAGAGAAAAAGAGATCATGATACTCCTCCACTCACTCAATTAGGCCTCGAGTAGTCATATTCCTGAAACCATAGAATAGTGGAATAGTACACCAGCTAAGCAGGAGTGGAAAAAAATAAAACATCAGAGTACAATAAAATATAAGCAATCCTTCTAATATACATAACCAGTTACTGAAAACCAGTGGTTCACTGGACTCTTAGGATAAAAAATTCCTAATAATATGAGTTAGTTAAGTACGACAGAAAAAAAAGATGAACAAGATAAAAACTAAACAGAAAATTACTTGACTACGTATTATTTCAGTCCCTCATTACACTTTATTTTGGTTAAGACTCCATCTTGTCTCTATAGTGCTGAGGTGCTGGTTTATTTTATTTTATTAAGTATAAGCAGTAGTCTGCTGAAATATCTGAAATCACTTACACAGCACTATTTAACCATATGAATGATCTTGTCGCCAACCATCCCAAAGTTAGACAAGACAGCATTTTCTGCGGTTCCTACAGGCTTCAGTGACACCTGCTGGTAGGACACAGTTAGTAGTAGGTTTCTACTCATCTGGGCTGCGGGAATTCACCAGCTGACACCAGCCCCTTATATACTGATCTGGTTGATAACATGCTGAGAACAATAACTGAGCTTAAAAACAAAACTAATTCCCCCCTGAAGCGCAGACTAGATTTTAATAGCAAACATGCTTCTCCAGAAGTGTGCAATCACAGAATAAGGCCATCAACTCATCCTTACAAGATGTACAGCAAGCCTTCTATTCTAAAGGGGTGCTTTTGACAACTTCCCCCTTCTTTCGCCCCAATCCATCCACTGTGACTGAGCCTCATGACTGGGAAGACTGTAATGGAAATAAGTTAATCTGTCACAACTCTTCTTTTCAAACACCAAAGCTGAACACCAGAACACTTCTAGGATCATTCTAAAAGACTCTAAAATTTCTCTTCTCTTGAATAGTATTTTTGTGTATGCACAGATCTGCTGATGAACTGTCAGCTCCAATGCCTGTGTAAGCCATTAGGCAGCAGCCTCCATTTCCAACATAGGGGCACACCAACTTTAAATCATGAACCAGTGAACTGTAACTCAGTTCAAAACCAAAAGGTTCCTTAGAAAGGACGTGAGCCTGTAAAGCAGTGATACTGGATTTTTGGCAACACAGAATATTTAATCAGTTGATGAAAAACACTGAAGTGCTTAGAATAGTATCTGTATTCACTTTTAATTAACCTGAGAATATGGACTGCTCATCCCATTTAGATTTTTGGTTAAATGTCACCAGCATGCATAGGCACTTCCAAGTAGAACTACACATTTACTAAGGGCAAACAGGGCAGCATAACATAAATACACAAAGGAGACTCCATACCAATGCAGGTAGTTGATGGAATAGCTCCAATGATCTTCAATATGCCAGCAAAATGAGGAGAAGCACATCCCTACATACAGCCAAGGTACCTTCATGCCAGAGATATCTGCATTGATGTGAGCAAGGACTGATTGTTCTAGAATTGGCATGTTATTCAAGTTCCAACCAGAGAGTGCATAATCCTGCCAAAAAAAAAGGACAAAATACTAAACAAATCGGAAGTACAAAAGGACACCAACTCACAAAAGGAAAAGATCAGCTTATGCATTTTGACAGTAGAGAGTGGGTAATATTCTGCAGTAATGAAGCATCAAAACTAAGAAATAATTCCTGAGATACCTTAATCAGCAATTTATCAAGACCAAGATTTAAGTCCAGTCCTAGAATTTTAACATATATATTCTTTGGATCAAGGCTTATACACTTAGGCTTTGGTTCCCCTCCTTCAAGTTTATAGGTTCCATGCTTTTATGGCGGAACAAAATACCAGCACTACTAGGAGAATGAGAAAAGATTGAAATCCCACAGTAAAATCGAGTAACTTCAGACTGTAAACAGCACAGTGAATCTTATGTTATTATTCCAGCTTTTTTAAGACCTGCTTTACTGCACTGCAGTTTATCTTGATGATCTTTATATATTACTTCAAAAAGTTTCTCAAGAGGAGAGATTCCTACACGCTCATTTCTGGGAAGACAGCATCACTAGAGTCAAGCAATCCCACCTTCACCTTCAAATACATACAATTTGTACAAAAAATTAGAAATCAAACAGACTGCCTTAAAAGCTCACTACTATTTTTAACATTAGTCTACCTCCTGAAAGCAGACCGGTCACACCCTCAGCTCTGCCACACCTCCCTGCCATTTCCTTTGCTCTGACACTATAAAGACAATGCAGCAAGTCAGATTACTTAAGTGATCTGGCTAGAAAATATATTTTCATCCAAATAGATCAGCAAGCAGTTCTGACTCACTGAGCAGCTACACAACCCCTGCATAGCCAACAAAGGTTCGGGTAGGAAGACAACAGTGAGCAGGATTAACTCTTCCAGTGATCAGTATAAATTGGTTTTGGGTCATGTAATGATGAAATCACACCTTTACTCTCATTTTGCCTGAATTTAAACATATAAGCAGCCAGAAAATTGATATGCTAAAGTAAGATCTGAGGGAAAGATTGATAATATACTTACCAAATGTTCTTCATAAAATTTTCTATAATAGAATGCTGTATTTACATCTTTTCATTCTTACAGTATGCATGGTCAGAGAAACAAGCTAAATCCCGTATTTCTGGTTTACCTATTATGAACCTCCTAAGGAGGTTAGCATTATGTATCTGTAGCTAAGTCTGTAACAAAAGGGTTTGGAACAAGAAAAAAAAAGAATCTTATCAGCTCCCTCATACTCAGACATAATGTAACAACTTGCACATTTTGCCTGTTGAGACTAAGTGATACAAACCAGGTGTGATTTAAATCACAAAAAGCAGCTTAGCTGTCTGCAACCAGATCTGGAAAAGAACTTAAGATACCAGATTAATGCCGTGCTCAAATGGAATGTTAAGTGCATGCAAAAGTCTTAAGCAGCTTCTTCGTGAGAAAAAAAAAATCCACACTGATTTCTGACCTGAATTCTTACTGTGAAATCTTATGCAGAGCAAAGAATGGGGTCAGTTTACATATCCTGTTCCTCACCTCCTCCTCTGGCATCAGCTTTCGTCGGCCATCCTTCACTGGGAAGCCACTTCCAAAGTCCTTGGATGAGATATCAGCCCCATATTCCACAATGACATCTTCTTCTATGCTGCTCACCAATCGCCAGAATTCTTTTTCTACAAGCTCGGTGGGAACCATCTAAAAGCAGAAAAGATGTTAGGGCATGCACAGATAAGACCCAACATAAAAGTTGTCATTCATGCAATAAATCCCTCATGAATCCCACAGCCACTCCCTCACTACCCTCCACCTCTTCAAAGTCATAGGGTTTGGTCTGTAATCCTTAGTAGTGGCTGCAATGTAACAGCAATAGGATGCCACACATTAAGAGATGGCATGAATAAAAAGGCCAAAAGATGGGTTTACCAGAAGTACAGCTAAAAAGGGGAGAAGGAGACAGCCAGCAGCAGCCAAGCAGCAAATGAAAGCATGAAAATTCCAAACTATTTCAGAAGTTAATGACCAGAACTTCTAACAGTAAGGAAATTCAGATAAAGAACTGTATTCAACGGGATAATCTTCATATAGCTCATTACAATTCCCTTATATGCGTTTATAAAGTGTATTTGTAAAATACGCTTTGCTCCTCATTTTGCTCTGCTTCCCAAAGTTGTATCATGAACTGCAAACCTTCAAAAAGTAGAAGCTTTAGGAAGTATGCCCATAAATTACCAAAGAACCCTAAGAGGAGGAGCTTGGTGCTGCATGCAGCAGTGGATTCATGGAAGCGTGCCAAAGCAGAAACACTAGTTTTAAAAATGCTGCTGAGATGCAGGACAAAAAAAACAAACCATTATTATCAGACAGACTCAGCCTATTGAACTGCCTACAAGAAAACACTGTAACAGGGAGGAAAACAATGATTTATCCTCTGAACAAACTAAACCAAGACAAAAGCCATAGGAAGGGCAGAAGAAAGACCCCTTTGCCAAACAAGAACAAGATAACTGGTTCAATGATTCAAAAAGGGCAAGAACACAGCATGGCCAATAAGGTTTACCCTAACAAGCAATAACTTATCTATACATCACAAGAAAAGGGTGAAATGAAGTTGAAATGAGACCAGATGCCAGAAAGCTAAATGATTTGTTTACATGTTTGAAACTTATGGTGCCTCTTTAAAAAAAAAAAGCAAAAATCCAGGATCAGCTGAACACTCTTTTTCCCCTACAAGGAATCACAGCAAAAAGTTGAAACTCACATGGACTGGCATGTTGAAATAATCAGACTTGAAGTTATCAGCCATTTCACCAAAGCTCTGGAGAGTATATTCCCTGACAGCTTGTTCAAATCCAAAGGCTTCACGGGGTTTGTTGCATTCCTGGGAGAGAGAACATGAAAACATTGTTCCTTGCAGCAGATTATGATACAGTTACATTTTTTAGCAAAAAAAAATCTAGTGTCCATCTGAGTCCTTCCCAAACACAATAAGCTATCAGTTTTGAGTGTTATTCTCAGCAAAGGAAGTCCTACCACAACGGTAACAGAACAGGATTAATTATACAGAAGCTAATCTAAAGTGATAAACCCCAGTGTTACACACTCCTGCTTTCCTGTCCAAAACTTAAGTTTTGTCACCTACTGCTGCCAGCCACAAAGTAAGACAGAACACAAGATGCTTAGCCATAAAACAGTTCTTAGACACACTGGATTCAAGCACCTGTGGAGTAACTGCACAGGAAGAAACCCTGAATGTACTTCAGTCTTACCAAGGCAGCAAATCGTTAACGGATTTGGCACTGCGGAAGTACACAGAAGAGGAACAAGGAAATAAAACAATGCAACACAGCTAACAGCAGACATGGTCCATCTGACAGAAAACCTCCAAGTCTTCCACTGTTCTAATCTCATTACCCCAAGAGCACAAAAAATATTAGTCCACATTACAGCTCATCTCCCCACCCATTTCTACAGCGTCCTTTTCAGACTCTTTGTATTTGACACAATTTTTATATACAAAATATATTTGAACACAAACATGAAATAGAACTATCTGATAGCCAGCTGTTCAGTCATAAACAAACTGAAAGGTCTGGAAAGGAATTCAGGAGATCAGTAGTTTCTCTTTCTTCAAGAGGAAGTATCCCTAGACTATGCCCTATGTTTATCAAAGCAGTTCTTCAATGGTGGCTGCAAAAGGGAATCTACACCTGTAAGCACTGCCTAACAATGTTGACCTGAATAAAGATCCCTTACCCTATTCTTCCTAGCTTCTGTTCCAGCACCGTGCCATTAACATTGCATTTAGCATCTGTGTACAATTAACATTTAAAGCAAAAACTGATGCAAAAAGTGCTACTGAATTTCAAACATCTTTCTGCCGTTGTTTACTCTCCATTACATAATTTAACTATGTTGTTTCCCTTCTTCCTTCTGCTTTCAATGCATTTCCAAAGTTTTTCTAGTACTTCTTGTATCATTTTCTAGTAATAATTTATTTGGCACTAACTTTCCCGATTTTATTCCTATGTGCGCGTTTTTTCTTGGGAACAATGCAGCCCTGGTTTTATTAGCAATAGTAGTAGAGAAATTTCTTGCAAGTGTCCACATTCTTAAACCACTGCAGTCACTATATTTACTCCTATATCCTCTAAATTATCTCCACACTGGATTGCTGTAGTTTGCTAATACTCCTTCATTGTGCTCTCTTAAGGGAGCAATAAAAAAGCAGCTTAATCCACTCTCTGAGCAGCAGCCGAAAAGGGTTAGTTGCATCTTTTCCCTTGGCTGTAACTATGTATTTCCACCTCTCTCACAACGGCATTTGCCCAAGTTCATGTGACACCCTAGCCTCTCTTGGTGAAGTTAGAAAGCAGCAAGCTGATGCACCTCATTATGTGGCTGCACAGCTATTCATACACCACCATAAAGAAAACAGCAGAAACCAACAGCTGGGAAGAGTGTGGAGGATGTGGGGGGAAATGGGCATACACACGTGTGTGCAACTGTTCCTTTTGTAAAAACACCATCTAAAAAGTTTAGTCACAAAATTACAGCTTTAGAAACAGTAAGCTTTTTTCCTTTGAATTATACATCTACCCATTTCCTGAGCTTGCAAAATTAAGGCAATCAAATGATGTTTGATGCCTTCAAGCTTTTGATCACTCATTTCTTGGAAGCTGGTAGCTCCTCGTTTTTTAACAATTAAATTCAACTAGTTCCCACTTTTGGGGCCTCAGTTCCTTTTTTTGTCTAAACCAAAACTAAAATAGCTACAATTTTTAAATTAGTTCCTTCACTTTCTACTACCCACTATTCTGAACATCATCACAATGACTTGCCAATAATCAAATGTCCGTTATGATCAAATTGCATACTTTCAGAGTTTTCAAAATGCCTCATTGCTATGCTGAAACATCTATCACCACCCTACTTCTCAACCTGATTTCCCACTACCGGCTTATCAAATTGAGTTTCACCTCTTAGCACACAAAGGCCAAAGTTTTAGCTGTCACATAGCCGTATAATAAACAAAGGTTACATTCAAGCTCCAGAAGAAAACTTTCTTTTTCCTTATGGCTCACCAACCAAGAACATCTGGAGATGCACAGCTCATCTTGACAATATGCCAAACAAAACCATGGCTTCTACCCAGATGGAATGGCACTGAGCTGAACTGCTCTTCTGATCTTTCCAGGAACACAAGTATACACACAAAGCTTGAACAGTTCTTGAACTGTACCTCAGCAACACACTTTGGACACCTCCAGTCACCCTTGGGTACATCAGGTAGAGGAGGAATCAAGCAAAAAGTGTGATAGCTGTCATCACATCCATCACACAGTAGCAGTTTGTCCTCATTATTTCCTCTGCCACAGAATAAGCAAACATACAGATCAACCTGTGGAGAAAAAACAGAAAAGAAAACAAAAAGTTACAAAAACTTTCCTCATCCAGGTCCTGCCTTCCTTACACTAAGGAACAAAAGACGTAATCCTGAAGTTCGATACATGAACATCAATGGAGTCTCCTCTTTTTTGAGAATCACTGAAAATTAACAATTATGCTTCAATTTCACAAAGCAGCAATACATGGGGACAGGGGGACTTTGGGTGCTGCAAAGTAACTATCCAGTTCAATTGGATAATTGTTTTTTTAATTACTCAAAGTAGCATGTCATTTATGTTATTCAAAAAAGAGTAGGTTGCAGTTTTTAGAACTCCCTCCCATTGGGCCCATGTCATAGAAAACTACATCCTTACAAAGAGCACATGGCTGAGGATAATCTCCAAAACATTTTTAAGACACATACATGTCATCACTTCCAGTGATGGACAGTGATCACCTCTGCAATGGAAAAGAACAGAGAAAAAAAACCCAGAGAGTTCAATCTACAAATCCAAGGGGAAAGGAAGGAAACCTCCACATAATGGTACCAAATTCTTTCTTATTTTCTCTAAAATGAAGGCTAAAAACTCCAAGGGATAAGAAGGAAAAATTAATCCCAATACAATAGCAAACAATTTTTGCAGGTGTCTGTCCAATAATCTCTCAATAACACTGACTGGGAAATAGTCTCAAGGACCAAAGAGAAAACCCTACCAACAAGTTTCAGATTTTCTTTGCTATTGCTTCCTGTATTGTTCAAAGGACTTTTAATTAAACATAGTACTGAAGATCTGTAACAGTCTAAATGAATAAACCTTGTATTACTGTATCACAGCTGAAAAAATTATCTTCTGTATAAATTTTTACTACAACATGAACTTCATTAATAACACTTGCTCCAAATTCTGCTACTATTCCATCAGGGAATAGTGGGCAACTCAGGCTATGCTTATTTGCTTCATGTAGCTCAAAATAACACCAGAAGCAGTGGAGTTGCTTTGGGGTTATGTTTTTTTCGTCAAGATGTCATAAAACCATATGCTTTTAATCTGATTAGGTTAACACAGTAGTGTTAAATACTTGATGTGAAACACCACATTAGTTTCCCAGCCTAGTTAAGAATGCAACTTCCTAGCTATGCAATAATATATTTCTGAAGGACATTGCTCAAGTATCCCAAGATATAATTTTAAGAAATAATGCAGTTTTATCACTTTTCCCTTTAAAAAATATTAAAAAAAAAATATCACACACTCATCCTCATGGCGTATCATGTCTAAAACACCAACCTAGTTGCTTTTGTTGCAAGTATATAGAATGGAGGAAGAGTATCTTAACGTACATTTTCCAGTTCTCTCCCCAAAATTAAAAATGCATTAAAAATGGCAATTGTAAGAGGAGTCTATTCTATGATACTCATTAGTTACTTACCACTGATAATACATTCTCTCTTCAAATTCATATTAACATATGCAATTTTTACATTAGACTAACTGATGATTTGTCAATTACAAAGACTGCATCAAAATATAGTCACAAAAGCAGATCAGTGATCACACAACCACAAGTAAGCCTCCCAACCACATCACAAAACAGAGCAATTCTATAATGATATATAACTATATGTATCAAGTGGAGAGGGGATAAAAAGAAAAAGGTATATTTTATTTCACAGTCAGCATTTCACAAAAAAATAAATGAATGTGGGAGAAGTATAAACAAAACTGCACCACAGTGTTTTTTAGAAGTTATATAGGGTTAACGTATCACATGTGTACTTCAAAGTCTGCTTTCCTTGAAGATCTCTCATCCAAGTATAAAAAAATATGTGGAACCAAAGAGTACTAAGTCACAGAATTTCATAAAATTACAGCTACAGCAATATAGTTCCAAATCAGCAGCTCTGTTGCCACAGGATTTTCCTTTTCTATTATGAACAGGAGTAACTGAAAACAATAAACAGTTTTCTACAAGAAACAGAGACAAGACAAAATACTTTAAAGCATACTTAACAAAACGGTCCCAACACACAGCCTAGGAACTCCATATACTCAGAGTAGTAGCACAATTAAAATTCCTGTCACGCACTCTAACTTAGCTGCAACAGCACAATGATCTGTTTTTTTTAAACATACAAGTTCTCCCTTATGTTTTCCCTTCAAGAAGTATTTCCACATATGAAAATATGACTCCTAGAGACTTTTGGTTGTCTTGGCTTTCTATTCTATGATTGAAATCTAAAATAAACTCTTGTAAGTGTTCTCAGGCTAAGAAAAAAAGAGCTGAATTATTAGTGAAGAGTCTAATTTTCAAGGCATGCATCTTCATTCATGGTTGCATACATATGACTTGAAAATAGAAAGTCATGTGTTATGAAATACATTAAGGACAACTATACTTTTCCATGGTCAGCCATCAGAGACATTTAATTCTTTCCCCTTAAGGGTTTCTTTTGCATGGATGACTAGTTTAAAAACAAACCAGAGAAGACATGAAAGCTGCAATTGCTGAAATCCAAATTCCTGAAGTACTGGAGCACCTCAAAATATCTTTTAAGGAAGAGAAGCAGTATTGTAATTGCTCTACAAAGGGGAGCTCATAGAAAGTAAGCTACCGAAGGCATGCAAGAAGTGTGTGGCAAAGCAAGCCCTCAAACCCATGATCAACAAGCACCTTCATGTTGCAACATCCTTCCTGTCCAAAAGATTAAAACAGAAACCCAGAGCATAGATTATACTATTGGTTCTTCCTGTAACAGTATGATCTGCTCTACTGTCAACAGATTCATCTATCTGGGGGTGGGATGTATTAGAATTAGAAATAAATCTTAGTAAATCCATTCATTTCTCTTCAGAAATCACAACAAAGGAATCAAACTCACAAAGTTGACAGAAAGAGTTCCTTTGCGTTGCCTCATCTGCATTCCAAATGCTTCTGATCTGGTTCCTTTGCGCCTCCGCGTCACCTCATCTTAAAGCAAAATAAAGTTAAATTTTATTAGTATCACATCAAGATACACTTGCAAAACCAACACACACACCCAGCCTGGTACCATGCCTTTCATATCAGAAACTACCTGACAGTCCAAAGAAAGCAATACTGCCTTGTTGTACCTGGCCAATCTAAAATCAACAGGGATTAGGAAAACACATTTTGCTTATCCTCACAGATCATCCCAAATGCATCATGAAACAAAGTGAATTACACTCAATTTGTGCACTTCGTTGGCAGGATCAGCTTCAGTACTGTCAAATCCTGTTTTCCCTTCCAGTCATTCAGTTCATGCAACAGCTGCTTAATTGTTATTGTTACTATACAATACATAAAGAGCTGAAACTATGCCAAGTTACAGGAAGCACCCTGTAAATATCTCATGAATGAAACCCTACAATACTTAGATTTCTTTTTCTAATTATAATGTTTTGCTTACTTCTTAACATTGTCCCTAGACATTCAGAAAGGTTTAATAGCCTCATGACTTTACAAAGGAATGAGCCCAAAACTTAATTACCCTCTTTATCCTTTGCTCCCAATGACAGTCCCATCATCTTAGGTCCAGCTCCAAAGATCTGCAGCTTTTTCAGTTCAGTATTTCTACTCATTTCTCCTGTCTCTGCCTAAAAGTAAAAACAAGACCACATCAGCACAAACCATCAACATCTCTCCCCTCTGAGTCTCCATATTTCCTTTATATTCCACACTCCCACAACATCTGCTCATCAAAAGACAGGAAACAGAGGCATGAAGACAAGATTTGCTACTCATGCAAGCCGAACAGAAAATTTGTTCAAGCAAATGAACAAATGCAAATGGAATAAAACACAGCATTTTTATCTCAGCATTTCAAACTATTTTCCATTCATATTAAACTACAGGAAGTCACCTATGTAGCAAATAGAGAACTAGGTTTGACATTTAGCAGAAAATAAATAAGAATGCCACAGCAGTATTTTCTGAAATCACCATGATTCAGTCAAGTGCTTGGTTATTAACACTTGGATATTAACACATACACAGTTTCAACAAGATTTCTTTAACTGCTTGTGTGAACACATGACACTAATGAGTTCCAACCTACCTCCTTAAGCTAGGATACTCTTGGGTTTATTTATGATTAAATGTTGTAAGTACAACTCTTGAGATCGCAGCTACACATGCTGCTCTTGAAACCTCAAAACCAGACATTAAAAGACCCATTATGTGACAACTCCATGGCCCTGCCAGTATTGTGTGTTCTGTTCAACTGAACTTCTTCCTGTTTCCCATTGCTGACCTACTTTGATTTTGCACATCACTGCCACTAACCTAACAACAAAAAGAACCTACATGTTCTGTTTTCATCTGCAATGCAATCACCTTGGCATTTTTATTTATGCTGCCTCCTTATACTCTGAAAACCTTTTCTAACCTGGTATAGAAGCACAGAATTGTTCAGGTTGGAAGAGACCTCTGGAGATCATATAGTCCAGCCCCCAAAGGCTACTACACTGTCATCATTCACAACCTTAAAAGATCTCAGGAAATCTATCCATTTTCAAAGCTAGTATCTAATTCTAAGGAGGTTATTCAAGTAATTTCCCAGTGATGCTTCATTTGTTATTTTTCACCAAAATACGGCCTGAGATACTATGCATGAAACCAGCTCCCTTGGGATGACATGCTTTCAGTGTTTTTAATTAATAAACAAAAAACTCTTAAAAAAAAAAAGTGTTTAAAATAACATCAAATGCATTTGCAATAATGCTAAAAGAAATAAGATGCTTCCCATTTATTCAGCCTAAATCAGCTGTTTTTCCTGCTTCTTGAACATATTGAAAGAGATATCGTTTCCGAGACATTATTACCCTAAGGAATTTTCAGCGATATTTAGAGCCCGTTCCCACTGAAGGGTGTATGCAGTATGCTAAGTGGCATCTTTCCAAACTCATTATTGCCTGTATTCTAATTTTGAACATTTATGAATTCTATGCTGCTATTATTTTCACTTTAGCTACATGTTACCAACTTCATAAGCCCACTCTGAAATGGCACGCTAAGTGGCAAATTTTTCTCAAAAATTCCTCCCTTTTTGACTAATAAGCCATAAGGAAAAAATGACATTTTTGCTGTACAAGAAAGCCTACCACCTGGAGACTTCACAGTCCTTCAGTTCCCATTTGAAATTCATTAACAGCTTATCCATTCTCTCAACTAATAGAACCTGACAGAATCAACCCATATTACATTTCTCAGCACAGTATAATTTTCCATCATTTCAACAACAATCATTAACAATCTCCACAGTTTCTCTCCTGCTATTGTGACCTAAGACAATTTTCTCAATGACACCTGAAAAATAATTTTATTATCAAATTTACTAAGAGTAAATTATTAACAGGCAATAACCCCTCTTCAGTTTTACAGCTCTGACTAAAAATGCAGTACCTAAATACATTTTCTTAACTGCACCACCAAGATTTGTTTGAATTTCACTTAAGTGGATGCAATCCATTCATGCTTAGGTAGAAAGAGCTACAGTTTTCAAAGAGAGCAGGTTGCACATTAAAGTGGATTTATTTTTTTTAAATCAGATTCCTATGAACCTTGTGAATTGGTAATTTAGGGTGTGGATACCAAAAGCATTCAGAAGCCTTAACGCGTAGTCTTTCTGTGGTGCCCTTTAAGACTGTAGTGCCCTTTAAACTACCTTTCTGTGGTGCCCTTTAAAAATACCAAACTCAAAACTGTGAGCACACAGAAGCAGAAATCTTGCATTCCTTGTCATTTTCTCATTGCTAACAACAAAAAACTTCATTACACCTTTTCATTCTATTTTTCCATATGTGCAAAATGAAGTTTATTAAACTGTGATTCTATTCTTGGCTCCTCTTTGTCCTGAAGGATGCAGTTATTTTTGTTTCTTTCACCTTCCCAACAGAAAGTACAACCCAAAGGCTTTTCTATATGGGTGAATGCTAATAACATGATTCAGTTACACTGCATTCACACACTTCTTCTATTGTCCTACCTTCATCAACTTTGAAACACTTGCATCCCCACCTCTCCACCCCCATTGCGCAAAACCTGAATACTTACAACCAAGAATCAAAATATTTACATGTTTGGGACATTTATCAGCATGTCCCAGAGTTCTTTTGTTTCATGTAACTATTTCTATGGAAGTCAATCTTTCATATTAAAAAAAAAATTGAACTTTATTTTATTAATTCTGTTATTCTGCAATCAACCAAATTTGTAACCAAAACCAGAAAGCATATATGCTACTCAGAATTATGTTTTATTTTTCAGAAAATTCTCTGGATGTTAATATCCTTTGAAAAGACAGCATTTCATTGTCTTCTTATTCTGGTACTGCATTTCTCTACCAGAAAATATCATGATGTAACCCCATTAGATAAATCCCTTGCCAGTTAAAATACACCCCAACAGATCATCTATGAAGATATACTAGTTTTTTCTAACACACATTCACTCAAATTTAACCTTTCCTTAAGGATATTCTGTTTTCCTAATCTCAATTCATCCTACTTTTTGTTGTCCTTTTCTTTATCAGCCTTTAGTAGTTCAGTTGCCCTTCTCAATTTTTTATTTGTGCTAGCTTTCTTCAGAGAAAAGGGAAACAGAATAAAGCATTGTTTATTTTTGAGCAGAATCTCTCATCATCAAATTATCTTCTTCCTATTCAGGCAATACAACTGACATTTGATTGTAGGATCCAAAGATTCCTAAGCCAAATTTCAAATGAGAATTCTCATTACTTCATTTTTCACTTTCTCTAAAAAACAAAAAAATTGCTTTTCAAAAGTCTGCCAGCCCCTTCTGCTGCTGAGGATCTTTGTCTATTTCAGTAATTTCAGATTATTATCTTCATGCGTTCTCCTTCATCACCCATTGCTAGGTAAGAGTGTTTTGGGAAAAGTACTTCTGGTACTTGGGGAAAAAAAATAAATCTACCAAGATGCAGAGACTAGTGTAGTTATCCATGCTCACTACTACCCCAACACTAGACTACTCAGCACACTACATACAAACCTTCCAGATATTTCAGCTAGAGCAGAACGACATTTATTTAGCAGGTGTTTACATTACTGTTCTCTGCAGACTAATCTGGTCCATGTATGCCCTTCAAACAATAAACAGTCTTGTCTACAATAAGGAGGTGCACTGAAATCTGGAATAATTTCTCAGAGCTCCCCAGATATTTACACTTCAACCAATTGGGGCTACTACAGGCAAACCTGTTACTAAGTACAGTGCCAGAATTGACTTGAGAGTTATACATAGCCTTCAACATAGCCAAAATATACTTTCGCTGGCTAGGCAAGTACTTTTGAGTTTTTTCTGTATTAAAGAACTCATTTCAGCCATTTTAATAAGTGCAATGCTTAAATGATGGCATAGCTACAGACCTAATAAAAGGCATTTAAATACATACATATATTTCTACTTTTTGTAGATGACCCAAGTGAAACCCCTCATTTCTGAAATGCAGCCCCTTTAAATGAAATGAAGCAGCTGTATTATGCCAGGATCACCACAGAATCATTTTTCCAACAAGGAGAAATAAGAAGTATCATCATTCTACTGAAATCAGCAGGAGAAAAGATCCCACAGGATCTTAATGACGTAGTGACATTTTTATACCACTGATGAGAAAAACATCATACTGTCATTTTCACACAAGATTCATTCAAATCCAAAACATAATTCCACAAAACAAATGACTGCTGCAGTTCCTGCAGTGTTCTCAGGTTCTCTGGATAGCTCACTAACAATGTATTATTCAAGAGATCTTCTAAGATCACAGCCTGTGACTGCTTGTGTGATGCACTGTTATATGGCTACAGTAAGTACAAATTCAGCTTCAGTAAGATGAGACTAAAAATATAATTTCATCTAAATGATCACATCAGAGAAAAAGATGAATGTTTATAAGGCATACTCAAATATCTCAGTGACAAGAATTATGCATTTGAAACAAATAAACAGTTTAAGAGCATTTGGAAAAACTTTGTGGTGCTGTCCTGGGTTCAGCTGTAAAAGTCATATTTCTCCTTCCTAGCAGCAGTGCTGTGCCTTGGCTTTAGTCTGAGAACAATGCTGATAACACCAATGTTTTAGCTGTTACTAAGTAGCACTTACCCTGATCAAGGACTTTTCAGTCTCATGCTCTGCCAGTGGGGAGGGGCACAAGAAGCTGCAAGGAAGCAGAGGCAGGACACCGGACCCAAACTAGCCAAAGGGATCTTCCATACCACAGCACATCATGCCCAGTATATAAACTGGGGAGAGTCACCCAGAAGGCCCAGGTCACTGCTTGGGTCAGGCTGGGCATCGGTCAGCGGGTGGTGAGCAATTGTACTGTGCATCACTTGTGTTTACTGGGTTTTTCTTTTCCCCTTTTAGCTTTAGTTTTTCCTCTTCCCTTGTTATTTCCTTTATTAATATTAGTATTAGTATTACATTTAGTTACTGGACTGTCCTTATCTCAACACATGGGGTTTACATTCTGTGATTCTCCTCCCCATCCTTCTTACAGAGGGTAAGGGAGTGAGCAAATGGCTGCATGGGTGCTGAATTACCAGCTGTACCTAAGCCACAACAGGTGCTTAAAGTAAGTCTAGTAGTAGATTTGTTGAATATAAATCCAGCTTTTGTCCATGTTCTCCTGATGGGCGAAGCAGGGAGCCACTAGACCTCAATGTGAAGAGCCTTAAGATGCTGCAGGCAACAGATATCTTTCTCAGAGGTTGAAGGCCTGCCTTAAATACTGCAATAGAAGCAATGGTGCCACCAGGACAAGCCTCCAAGATAATCTGTAATGATACAGATTAGAAGTGGTGGTGATTCAGTTTGAATTGAGCTTTACTGGGGG
Source organism: Pezoporus wallicus (assembly GCF_028554395.1). Taxonomy (NCBI): domain Eukaryota; kingdom Metazoa; phylum Chordata; class Aves; order Psittaciformes; family Psittacidae; genus Pezoporus; species Pezoporus wallicus. The sequence continues at coordinate 5,227,496 of NW_026642179.1, read as the reverse complement.
ATACTCCCAGGATTTCTTATCACCTAGTAGAATACCAGAAGTCCCTATAACATCACTAATCCAGAAGAGAAGAAATGGCTCTTCAGGAGAAAACCTGTGGAAACCCTATACAGTTCCAGCTATTACTGATCCATCTCCCCATACATTTGTTTCAGTTCTTCAGAAAAAACAGTCTGTCCAGCTTGAGATAATCAGTCTCAACTGCAATTTCCACAATTAACTTATCTATACACATATTTCCATTCATGTAACCAAAGGGCATATTTGAAAAAGTTGTAAAAAGCTTCTCAAACTTTGCACAAACAGAAGCTTCAACATTATTTCACAAAGGTTTTTTTATCTGTTTATAGTTTCCACAGATATATTCACTACCAAGGTACCTAGCCCAGGTGTCAATAAACAAAAAGCAGCTTTTAAGAGTTTTCAGATAAACAATGCATCTACCATAAGCAACCCAGGCCTCAGAGAGGCTTTCTTCTCTGCATTCTATTTAAAGGAAGACTCTTTCCTGGTGGTGCTTTTGAGCAGACTCCCACAGACAAATAAAGGCTGTTGCACAGCCAATGCTGCTGCACTGGTGGAAGGAATTAGCATCCCCTGTAGCAGGGGTACCTGGGATTTGACGCGCCTGGTTCTCTTCAGCACAACGTTCATTCTTGAAGCCTGCTTTGGGGAAGCCTGGGCATCTGAGCTGAGGTCCTCAGCCTCCACTTTTTCCTTAAGATCCAAGTTTGGCTTCTGGATGCCCTAGAGGATCAGAGCACAAGACACTGGGTTGATCACTCAGGCAGTGCTAATCCTTCCATGGTTTGTGAATCATTCTGTTTGCTAAGAAACACGAAGGGAGAAATCACACAGCATTACACATGCCATTTGGACAATAGGCTGATTAAACCACACAGCTTCAAATAAGGACACTGTATCTCAACTGCCAGCTTACTGACAGACATCTTTCCAATTAATCGTTATCTTTTGCCTTGTTCTTCTTCCCAATAGGGTTCTATAAAGAAATGGCTATCAGAAAATAACTACACAATGTCATGTTACAACTTGTACAACTATTTGTCACAGGTAAATATGAGCATGGTCCTGTGTTTGTTTACACAGCTAAAGCTTCTAAAAGCACAGACCCTATGTCCTAGTTTCTTATGCGATAACAAGTAACATTCTATGTGCAATTTGGGTCCCCACTTCATACTGTGACAGAGAAGCATCTCACCATAAGGCTGACCCCAGACTGGAAGAGCTCATAGGGGTATAAGATTCTTTCATAATGAGACTTGAGTAATGACCCTGTGCCTTTTCCTGGCAGGTAGCCAAGCCGACTTGCCACTTTAGACCATTTCTTCTCTTTAGTGACTACTTCAAAGCCTCCTTTGCTGGCAACAATCTGAAACGCATAAATAAAAAAGTTAAGGGTTTTGAGCTGCTCACCACCTTGCATAAACCAAAAATCAATTAAACCAAATAAGTTCTATTAAAAAGTGACAAAATTCCGAATTTAGGGCTTTTTTCCCCTGAAGGGCTTGTACTTTTATAACTAAGCATTTACTCATTAATTACCACATCTACCATGACAATTTTCCTACTAAATGTAAATTGTGTACTGTGCTAGACAGGAAGAGTCCAACAACTAAGATTTATGAAGTGCTGGAAAGAATACAAACCCCACCATCAAAAAAAAAAACCAAACTGGAAAGGTAACTCTCACCAGACTTATACTTTGATGCAAAACACAAGTCTGGCCAGAAGGGAAGCCCATTATAACAGACCCCAGGCAGAAGGGAGTGCTGGAACTCACAACTTCAGAACTATAGAAGCTCACACAAAACCCTCAGTGGAAAAGAGACTACTGTAAAAAGCGGAGAAACTGAATTCACCTTCCCATTAACTCAGTCCAGTTTTTCCACCTGACTTCAACTGGTTTGAGTCTAGTAATTCACATACAGAACTATCAACGCTAACATGTAGCTAACATAAAATGAAAAATGACAGACCATTTGCCAGCATATGGGTTGCTTCCCCACTGGCCACCTTTCCACTGCTTCCACTCCCTTTACAGTTTCACTGTCAAGTAGCTTAAAATCCAAACAGATCGTATTTATTATAAGACTAGTAGCATTTTTACAACAGTGTAGTTTTGCATTTCATTTCTTTACACAGGAGGACCAAATTTCATGCTTAATATTTCACTGACTGCTGGAAACCTCAATCCAAAACCATATTGTTACTGGAGTGAAATTCATGGTTTACTTTGAGACTGAAGTAAATTCAAATGTACAATTGTGGCAGTGATAAATCAGTTATTTCTTGTTCCTGCTACACACAGAGATAGCTACTGTTTGATAAAACAGGACTATTACTTATTTTTCCTCACATTTATAGCAAAGTACCAGAAAACCCCCATATTTTAAATTGAATTATAAATCTAAATTTCAACTTATCTTCAAAATCTCCATTAAAAAAATGTTTTAAAAATTATCTGTACATGAGAAATGGCTAAAGAAGCCACTAAGTAACTAAATAAGCTTAGACCAGCATTATCTGCAGTCAACTAAAATGTTCCAGCTCATAACAGTGACCCAGATACTTCCCAGTACCACTACCACTATCATATTCTGCATATCCCAGCAATCCACCCAAGACAAGCAAAAGACATTTTATCAACCATTCCAGACTGTCCAAAAGACTGACTTCTTTCTCTGAAAATAAAATCAATTCAGATCTTTTTTACTTACCTTGAGGAATGGAAACTGACACTCTAACCTAGAAGCACTATACTATATACTTTAGTAGCATCAATTTCTAGCAATCCTTAAGCCTAGCTTGTTTTGGAAATTAAAATACTTATTCCAGAAGTTCAGATAAGAAACTCTCAAAAATGCATGCTTACGTCATGTGTAAAACCTCTGGTGGGAGAGATGAAGGAGCAATTACAACAATTTGTTACAGAATTGGTAGGTCAGGAGCTCAACTGCATGCAAGTATATCACTGCCTTCCAAAACCCACCTTAAACTCCTGCAGCTCTACCATATGTAGAAAAGGAGAACTGAAAAACAAGTGGCCAACTGACATCAGATACATTCAAGCTGTATACAAGGTAATGAATACATGCTGTACAGAATCCAACCACAGGCAACTGATTTAACTCTTCTTCACACATCTGCACATAATATAATTTAGTAATTTTCCTTCACCATGTTTTTTTACCCACTCTCTCATCTCATCTCCATATTAATGAGATTAATGCTGTAAAACAAGCCCTCCTAGTTGCTTGGCTTCTTGAGCTTGAATGATAAAAGAGGTCCCTGTCCAAGGCCTACAACTGCTTACTCACCTTGCTCAGACCATAGAGATCCAGTATTTTTCTCTCCACCACAGGAATTTTTAAATTGGATCCTTGGAGTTCCCAAAACTTTGCTAACTGATCCAAGAAGTCCAGCTTCACTCTTGTCATTGCCTACAATAAATAAAAGAAGACAAACACATATGCTCAAAAACAAGCGTGACAATGCCTTACAGTCCTGAGGGGAAAAAAAAAAAAAAAAAAAGTTTTTATAGTGTTTACATTCTCAGAGTGCAACTTGGAAAGCGAAGTATTTTTTAATTATGTAAAAAAAAGCTAGAAATACAGACAAAACCAAAGACCTCTACAAACACAAAATTATCTATGCTTTTCTCTCTGCATTTCAGATCTTACAAACCAAACTCCTACCTAACAGTCTGTTTTGAAACCAAAATGCATACTTCTGAAAAATCATCATTCCCAAGAGAAACACAAAAGCAATTATTAAAATATGCATGGGAGGGAAGGGGAGTGTTAGAAACAGTTTTTGTATATGCCTTAACCATGCAGAAGGGCCTCCTCCCTTGAGTATTTTTGGAGTACTCAAATCACTTTCCATAAGGAGACCCATTTACAAGCCAAATGATACATGACATTTTGGTATATGAACATAGCAAGGCTTTGAGAAACGCTGTAGAGAAAAGAAAAAGCCAGAACAGAATGGAACTCATTCTACTTTCAAGAAAGCTTCCATACATTTTTAAGTCATAAAATTAACCAGCTGTAATAAGCCTATTAAAAAAATCAGCTAATTTTAAGGCTTAAAAGGCACTTTTAAGCCAGTATAAGGTAACTAGAAGATTCAGAAGAGCAGTAAGTATTTTAAGAAAAAAAAAAAATTCACTGCCTGTGGAGCTCAGAAGGCTAGACACTGGCTGTTCTGACTATACAACATGGTAGTTGGCATTCATTTTAGACATTTCCAGTTGAAAGAAAAACTCTTGTGGTTATTTTGGGTAATAAAATAAAACCAGGCTTTTCCCAAAGCCGGGGAGAGTTATTTTATATGAACTCTGCCACTGCCAAGCATAAAACACTGATGTGGTCTATGATTTTCTAAAGACTCCCCCCATCCAGAAACCTGCCAAGATGCAAATCTCAAGCAACAAGACCTACTGTTTTCAGTGCAAACACAAAATTGTATCAACAGTGGAAAAGCTCACCTCCAGTTCATTCAGCCGCTGAATTCGTGGAGTGAAACGAAAACTTTGTACTTCACATGCAAATGGAGGCTGCCAGTCCTAAACGAGAGACACAGAAAGACATTTTATTGCTTCCAGAAACTTCTCAAAAAATGCACAAAACAGAAGACCCAAACAATGTTGGAGCAAACAAGCTCCCAAAGGAAAATTAAGTTTCTCTGTACAACTGGTAATATCACTTTCCAATTTTATGGCATGCTTGTGCTTTTAAAATAATGTTCTTCCCACAGCATTTTAGTTCAAAGAAAGAGATCCTCAGAATTAAAAATATAAAAGAAAAGAGAGTTCAAAGCATTTCAGTATGCATTACCTCATACTGAGTTTAAATAGGAGAGATCCCTGTAGCTTGTTGGTCATTTATTTACTTTTAAAAGAGTTCCATATATCTTGCACATTGTAAAATTCTCACTGTCAACAACAACAAACACTAAATAAAGCACATTATTACACATCTAACTTCCTTCATGTTTGCCTACAGTCATTTCAATAAAGATAAGACCAGTAGGGAGTCCAATTCCTCAATAGAAATGCAGCCTTAAATAATGACTTTCTCAACAGTTAACAGTCTGTTCAATCACAAGTGCCTCCCAGCCCCATCCGTCAAAACTGTGTTACAACATCAAAACAAGTACAATTCAGCTTTTTACAAAGTTATAGTAGATTGTCTGCCTGGCAGGCAACAACAGGGTAAGGACACCCATTCCAGGTGGGCAAGCCCCACTAAGTATTTATTGTTTGCACTGCTGCAGCATATAAAGACCTCAAGCACAATCGTAAAATATTTACAGATTCTAATAATAAATCAGTCAGGTTAGTAGAAAGCATCTGATTTAGTCCTTATTGCAGGTTGCAAATCAACTTGACGCACACATCCTGCAAAAACCCTGCAATGCAAACAGCCAAGCAACATGGAAAAACACAAACGCATTCAACGGCCAGGAAAGTTCTAGTTATTCTCAATGAGGAGGATCTGGATCAGTTCCTTATGGCCTCTCAACCTAAGCCATTCTGCTTATTTTAGAAAGGGCAGTCCCTTGGAGGTCAAGTTTTCACCATGTCATTAAACCAACTAAACAGATTCTGGCAACCCAGGCAGGTCAGAAGAAGGATCATGAAATCTAATCAGCAACTCCCATATCCAAGTTGCTCTTAGTTACATGCCTTCTTTTCAGGTTTTTTTCCTCTCTATTTTCCTCTCTATTTTCAACTCTTATTTAACAGCTATATTTAAAGTTCATTTGTACTTTTAAGTAATCTAACCACCTTTTGCCAAACTGCCTGATGTTCTGGTCTAAATGGTTTACCAGGTCACAGGGCAAGGTATTATAAAACAATGATCAAGCCGTGAGAGAGATTAAGATTCTACTTTCTGAACTGCTATGCATAAATATAATTCCCCAGCACAAACAGGTTGGCTGCACTTCTATTAGCAGTTTAAAGATTACGTTTACAACGATCCATTAAAAGGAAACAAACCTTCTCCTCTCTCTCCCCCCTCTCAGAGCAAGCACCTGATTTCACCTACAATGCCTTCGCAGCTTTCACAAGTAGCCTGTTGGTTTGTTGGGTTTTTTTAAAGCAAGAAAAGGGTGAAAAGCACCACCATGCCCTGGCAGCTTCTCACCTGCTTCAAAGCAACCACTACAAAACCCATCCCTGAAAGCAAGGATTATGCAAGTTCCCCGGTACCCCCGGCACGGACACCAAGGTCTACGGAAAGCGGCACACAAAGCCTCAAGTGAGCACCCAGGAGCGGGTGAAGAGGCTTCCTAGGCCTTCACCACTCCGACACTAGAGACACGGAGCCCGCTCAGCCCTCCCGGCGCAGCCCCTCGCGGTCACCCCGGGCCCTGCCCCCTCCCCAGGCGGGCGGTACCTTGGGGGGCCGGATCTTGCAGATGCCGGTTTTCTCGGCCAGGCCGCGGATGCGCCCGATGAAGCCGAGCGGGTCGCTGAACTCCTCCCAGCTGGGCTCAAACACGGGGCACTCGGGCGGGGGTACAAACTCGGCCGCATAGCGCGACCCGCCGCCCCCCGACATGGCCGCAGGGGGAGGGCGGGGAGCGCACCGAGGGCCGCGGCGGGGCAGGGCGAAGAGGGACGGCCGGGGGGCCCTCAGGGGCGGCCGGCGGGGCTGAGACGGGGGCAGAGGCGCATCGTCCGGCGGCGGCTGCCAGGCGGGGCGGCTGCAGGGAGGGGTAAACGGTGGTGGAAGCAGTCGGTGCCGAATGTTGTGGTCCCGTCCCCTGGGTTGCTTCCCCCCTCGCCGAGCCCCTCTCAGTAGCTTTCCAGCTCGCCGGAAATTACGCGTCTCTCTTTGAGCCCTCCCCCGGAAGTGAGATATTGTGTTGCTCTCCGATCCAAAAAGTAGTCCCTCAGCCACGCTGCTACGGAGGCGGCTGCCAGCGCTCAGGAGCCGGCCGCCTCCCAGCCGCGCTGCTCCCGGAGGCACTCCTTCCGCAGCCTCAAGACACACAGCTCGGCCCACCGTCCCTCAGCGCACCCCACGGGGCGGCGGGGGGGGAACGAGAGCTGTGCTACCTCCCCTTCCGCCGCGGAGGAATGTGCGAAGAAACTTGACACATTCACTTCCGGTGCTGAAGAGCCATTTCACCCATTGTCTGAGCCGGACGTCAGGAGGAGGGCCGGGAGCCACCCCCCCTCCTGCAGGCCACGCCTCCGAGCCGAATGGGTGGCTTGCTTTTACCTCTGGGGTTTGGGAGCGTGGCGGTCTTACGTGTCGGCAGCTGTTGCCGTATTTTAACGTTGTTTTAAGGAAACAGTATTATATTTAACTTTAGCAGAAAATGAGCCTTCAGCGCGGTGGCGGGGCCGCAGGGCCAGCACCGGAGGTCTCTGCTGTGTGCCTGCGGGGAAGGCCCGCAGTTGTGCCCCTCCGAGGCAGCTGTTGGTGCTGCTCTTTGAATTTAATCTCACTTAAGCGGTGCTGACGCCGCTCAGCAGGCGCTTCTGTTGGCAGCCCCCATCTCAGGCCCAGCGGTCGCTCTTGCTGCTTCTCCATTGAGGTCTCACAAGGCCTGTCAGTAACTGGTAACAAGGTTCTGGTAAGTTCTCCCCAATCAAGCCCCCAGCCTCTCCATTGTGTATACTCTGCTGATCTCCCCACATGGGATGTTTTATTTTCAAAGGAGGCGTTGGAACTAGATGAACATAAAGGTCCCTTCCAACCCAAACCATTCTAGGATTCAGGTACTCACAAGTCAGGACTTGCTCACTACCTCCTTCACCTCTCCATTACAACAGTCTTCCAAAGAGAATTGTGCAGTGTTTTTCTTTGAAACCAGAGCCCTGCCTTCAGTATTTGCCATACCCCATACTTCATTCTTAACTCTTTATTCCAGCCTTGGTCCTGGTGTACTATTTCAGTCTCGAAAAAAACTTAATTTCCTCCTCCTGTTACCATGAGGCTTGCAAGATCTCCTCCAGGCAGACTGACACATTTATCTGCACTGCTTCCCTGCCAGATGCAAGAAGTGCCGCCCACATTTAACATATGGGAAACAAAGGGCTCCAGTGCAAACGGGTAATTTCCATAAAAGGTTTAGGTGAGAGCAAACTGGTCTTGCATGGAGTGAATTTACCATGGGTTATTGTACTTTTGCAATGTACTCTTACATTTTGCAGGGGTTCCTGGTGTGGGTGCTTGATGCTTTTATGACTGTAAAAGCATGTGGAGCGCACATGTTTCCTTACCTGTACCTAGGCATTATATTTCTGTGTGCTTCTGCCATTTTTCTCTTTTTTTCCTTTTATTATTTGGTTGTGTGTCTCTCCTGATGACAGACCGAGACCTGTGTGTGTTCAGCGGGCAGACGAGAAAGTTCAGGGGAAACCTTAGTGCAGCCTTCAACACGTAAAGTGGGACTACAGGAAAGCTGGGAGAGGGGATTTTTACAATGGCCTGTAGTGATAGGACAAGGGGAAATGGCTGTAAATTGACAGAAGGGAGATTCAGGTTAGATATAAGGAAGAAGTTCTTTACTGTGAGGGTGGTGAGGCACTGGCACAAGTTGCCCAGAGAAGCTGGGGCTGCCCCATCCCTGGCAGTGTTCAAAGACAGGTTTGATGGGGCTTTGAGCAACCTGGTCTAGTGGAAGGTATCCCTGCTCATGGAAGGGGGTTGGAACTCGATGATCTTTAAGATCCCTTCCAACCCAAACCATTCTTTGCTTCTATGAGCTGCAGCAGATTCTTTTGAGGAAATGCATGTGTTCATGTATGTAACGTGTGTTTCCATATGTGTGTTCTATTCCCAACAGCAGAATCACCAACATAGCCACTTTCCAAGATAAGCAGTGATTTAGCCAGGAATACTAGAAGGGGGAAAAAAAAAACAAACTCCAGGCTAGAAAGCACCTAATCCAAGCAAAAGCTTTGTTTTGAGAATGGGTCTTTTGCCAGTTTCCTTCCAGACTGTTCAGTGTTGCTCCATTTTTGTGTCGCTGTGTTTGGGTTAGTGCAGGACCCTGGAAGGCGCTGCTGGGGAGGGTGCATGTTTTCCTCACAGAGCAAGAAAACTAAAGATCCCAAATGACTTTCATTTTACCAGTTCTCTGAGACAGCCTTTTAGAAACAGAATTTTACATTTCTTTCTGCCACCTCTTCCTGTTTGGGCGTAGTTAGCCTCAGAAACACTGGGGCACATGGGGACTTGCATACCCCACATTAGTCTTTATTCCTTGTGGCCATCTGGGAGCATTTATCACTTCCCTGATGGGAGCCCTCAGCTTCTCATACAACACACCCATGTGCTTTGAGAGCAGGTAGGCCAGCCGGTGATAACACTAGCCACTCACCTGCACTTTGCCTGGAAAATTGGCTATCTTCCTTTTTTCTTTGTTTCTTGAGAAAATTGATTTTGAGTAAGAGCCACATAGTTTTGTAAGTAGGCCTAGATTTAATTTTAACATATATATGTAAAATACAGAAAGGACAAAAAAAGAAAGAAAAAAAGCTGGCTTATTAGCGTGCAGGTTGTTTCCCAGCATGCTTAGGAAGTCCTTAATTGCATGATTTGTAAGACTGCTAAGCACTGGCTGTGCACAGGAAGGTACAGGAGAAAGATGAAAAACCTAAAAAGCATCTACGTGTTCTAAAAAACATTAAACGTGGTCCAAAAACCACATGTGGATGTTAAGCCAGGATTGGACCCAGCTGCTCCCTGTGACTGCTCAGCAACCCCTGTCTTCATTTGGTTCATTTTCAAAGAAAAAGGGGATGTTTGAGTGTTTTCATTCCTGTCGCTGTTGATGAACAGAGTCCCCACTGCAGGGGGTATTTATTCTACCCAGAGCCCCAACCCGTGCTATCACCAGCCCGGGATTACCCAACGAGGGCCCCACATTTCTGACACAAATACCCCCCACCAAGATAGAGCCAGCGCTTCGCCCCTCCCCGCCCGCCCCGCACTCTGCGCACGCGCGGTGACGAGCCCACCCAAGGACTACAACTCCCAGAGGCGCCTGCGAGTAGCTCCTGTCGACGGTGTCGCGAGCGCTGATTGGTTGAGGCGGTCGACGCTACATGGAAGGTTGTCTGCGATTGGAGGAGGAGGTGGCGGGCGGCATGTTGTCTCGCTGTTTAAGTTGCGGAGGAGCAGCTGTGGCGGTTATTTTGCCGTTGGAGGTGTTTCATGGGGGTCTTGGGGCTTTAGTCCCCTGCTCCCGATGAGTCCGGCTCTAGCCGCAGGGATATGAGCTCAATGAACCACGCCGGGGGGACCTCCCCTCGCTCCAGAAGGTAGTGTGGGGCTGCCCGACGGGCGCACCGCCCCCAAACTCCTCTGCGGGCGCTGGCCTCGCGGCTCTCCCCGTTCTGACCGGTAGCCCCGCTTAACGTAAAGCACTGTTAGCCGCTCTTGTACTTGTTCTGCTTCCTTATTCTTATGCACTTACGTTTCTGTCGCTTTCCAGTTTTATTGCGCTCTACAACTACCTAGATGGAGGTTATAGTAAGGTGCGGGTCGGTTCCTTCTCTTAATCAAGAAGTAATAGGATGAGAGGAAACGGCCTCAGGCCGCACTGGAGAGATTTAGATTGATTTTTAGGAAAAGTTTATTCACGGCAAGTGTTGTCAAGCATTGAAACAGGCTACCCAAGGAAATGGTGGAATCGCTGTACCTGGAAGCGTTTAAAAACAGGGCCTTCAGTGACATGGTGTAGTGGTGGCCTTGGCAGTCCTCGGTAACGGTTGGACTTTATGATCTTAAAGGCTTTTTCCAACCCAGTTGATGGAATCGCTAGCCTGGAAGCGTTCAAAAACGGGGCCCTCAGTGACATAGTGTAGTGGTGGCCTTGGCAGTCCTGGGTAATGGTTGGACTTGATGATCTTAAAGGTTTTTTCCAACCCAGTTCATTCTGTGATTTTACTGTTTTTTAGTTCAGTAATAAAGTATTTACTTAGTGACAATGTTACCTGTTTTATTGCTATTATTTACTTTTCAAAGTTTGTTGTTTAAGGCACTTCTGGGCAGAGCTGGTGAGGAAGTTCCTACAGGAAATAATTGTGTTATTGCATATTGAATACTTTCCTATAGTGCCAGGAGTTAAGGAGCTTTGCACATTTTTATGGATGTAGCATGCTGGGTGTTATGATGCTTTGGTGAGCTGGGACATAAAGGTCACTGATATACAGTGTCACCTACCAGATCACATTATGATCAAAGTTGTGGCATTGGCTCCAGAATCAGGTTCTGGACTGTTTTTGTTAAGCAGATATTTAGGAAAGAGGCTTCTTCACTTTAGTTCTGTGCACTTACGTATCATTGAAAAAAAAGGCGGGTTTTTTTTGTTTTTTTTTTTTAGACCTAACATAAATCATGAACAATTTCCAAAAAAATTTTGAGCTCTGTAGCTTTATTCACAAATCTGGTGCTTGTTTGAGCAGATTAAGTGTTTGAATGCAGTAAACATTGCTTAAAAGAAAAATCCAATATGTAATTACATATGCATATTGTTGATTTAGTTTATGTAATGTTTGAGATCTAGTACCTCAACATAAGATTCAAGAACTTGGAAGCTTATATTTCCCTATCAAGGGTGGACATTGTGTGGGTAAGAACATCAAGCACACCAGAGATGAAAGCATGTAGACTCCTAGACTTACACCTTACCTTATGGTGGCTGCTGCATCAGCTAGCCTGAATTATTGTCTTTATTCAGCAGTCTTTCTTTAGAAAGTGTTTTTCTCTATGGGTATTAGATATGATTCTGTCACAGATTATGTCTTCCTGTTTTTCTTACAGTGGCTGCTGTTTCTAATTGCACAGTAATGGACTTTTGGTCCCCTTTGTTTTCTCCTTTCCCTTCCTCCTTTTCAGCTTCACTCTGCCCAAATAATCTGTAAGACTTTTCTTCTATAACATTTTTCTTTCACCCTTTTCTGTTAGCTGGCCCCATCTCCACAGTGCAGTAAGCCTGCAAGCTGCTCTGTATCAAGGCTTTTGCTTCTCCTAAATGCTGTGATCTTCTGTTAATACATGGAGCACAGGCAAGCTAATCGGTTTTTGAAACGGAACCTGAGTTGAAATTGAAAATCTGGTTTTAACTACTTTAGGAAAGGGTTTTTTTGTTATATTATTGTCTGAAGCTTACATGTCATTAGAAACTGTTTCTGTCCAGGCTGGCAACCCCCCATGTCTCATCCAGGCATGCTAGTTCTCAGTCTCCAAGTCAGGAGGACTTTACTCCTCTCCCTTCAATCAATGAGCGTTTGGCATTTCTCTGTCCCTCCCGGGAGCTGCTGGAATACTACCGCAAGGTGATCGCTGACTTTGATAGGGAGCATGAGGATTTGGTTAAAAGGCTGGAGAGATACAAAGAAACGTATGATGAGCAGGTGAGGAAAAGGGGTTTTGAACAATGATGGGCTACGTGTCCTTAAACAACCTTAATATTTTTCTTCAGTTGGAAATTCAGCACAGCTGGTCTTAAGATTTACCAGTACTGTGGTAGAACTGAGCCAAGAGGAAATAAGTATATTTCAGGTTTTGATTGTGAAATTTAGCTGTTTGTTGTCCATGAAAGCAAACAGAAACAAGCCCATAGGATATTCCTCTATTCTTATGTTGCTATATTCACAGTGGGTTGTTTGTTTCTGTGTGTGTTTTGTTGTTTTTTTTTTTTTTAATTAAAGCCTGAGTTCAGGTATTCAGTTCCCATGTTGTTAAACTTTTCCCTTGTTTTTCATAGTGAAGAATGAGTGCTCTTTTGTTCAAATTTAATGGACCTTGAGATATAAATATAATTTGTTTCCCACACTAGAATTCGTAAGCTTGGCCACAGGCTGTTGAGCAGTATGCTTCACAGCAAATAAATGCAGATTTAAAAGAAACTCCAAAACCTACAAGTGTCTGCCTTTAGGAGGAAGAAGCCCTTACAGAATATCTGTAAGATATTCGGTGCTCTGATGTGCATTACAGCCTCCATCTGTCTAGGACTCTATCTAGGAGTAATCTTTGTAGTAGCAAATGGCCCTTTGGAAATAGTGATCACTTCTGCAGTGCCTCCTGAACTACTAGCCATGCTTGAAGCAGCCTGAAAGCCCTCAGGAAATACATGTTTTACAAGTTACTTTAATTCAATATCTGGGAAAAAGTGGCAGGTTCCAAACTAGTGCCTTCTCTTTTAGGGAATGGTTTTCTGAAAGGTTTTGACAAGAGTTAGAAAATCATTAATGAAATTTAGCGAGTAGCCAGATTTTTCACTACTAAGCCCTACAGATATTTTACTGTTTCTTCTTCAGTAATTTCTTTTAAGAGTAAGTGCTGTTAGAAAGGCTTTATTAGTTTTTTGTTGATGTCAGACTCCCCATACCTGTGCCACTCTGGCCACCAGTGCAGAAATTCAATGACTAGAAACTGGAGACTCTAGCTTAGGTCTTGTTTGACTGTTTGTAGTGAAAGTGATTCTCAGGGCTCTGAACTCCCTGTTGAAGCATTTGAAAACCTTTTTTCCAATACTACCCTCATCTGGTCAAATTTTGTCAGAGAATAAAATAATTCACTTGAACTGGCAGTTGTACCATACCAGTTACAGGCTCAGGGTACAAGCAGTTTAAGTTTGTAAGTGTTACCCAATGCTCTATATCATTTCAAGTACCTCATTCTCTCTACTCAGCACAAATTGCAGTGGGAAGTACGTCAGAGAGAAGAAGAGATTGCAGAGTTACAAAAGGCTTTGAGTGGTATGCAAGTCTGCCTCTTCCAGGAAAGGGAACATGTCCTTCGGCTTTACTCAGAGAATGACCGGCTGAAAATCAGGTGCGTTGTCTCAGATGATGGGCTGGGTCACTGGCAGTAGCAATTGCATGCATAATGGTTTAGTTCTTATCCAGATCTGAAGGAGTGTTCAGAGAAGCAATTATGCCACATTTCCCCAGGAGGGATCCTATGAAATTTTAACAATCTTGGAGGTGGAATGTGGTCTGTTGGGCTGCTAAATATGTTTCCACTTATTAGTCCTCCTATTCCAGTAGCAGAAGGAAGAGCAGAAGTTGAACATAGATTCAGATTTGAATTGTGAGTTGCTGGTTTGAATGTGGAGGTTCTGATTTAATCAGTGGTGGGTTGACTGTGGCTGGATGCCAGGTACCCACCAAAGCTACTCTATCTCCCCCTTCCTCAGCTGGGAAGAGGAAGGAGTGAGAAAATACAATTAAAGGCTTGTGAGTTGAGATAAGGGCAGGGAGATCACTTGTTGGTTACTGTCATGGGCAAAACAGACTTGGCTTGGAAAAATTAATTTATTACTCATCAAATCAGGGTAGAGTATTGAGAAACAAAACCAAATTTTAAAAGGCCTTCCCCCTACCCTTCCCTTCTTTCTGGTTGTTGGGACCTCCATGAGCTGCAGGGGGACAGCCTGCCTCACAGTGGTCTTCACCATGAGCTGCAGGTGAATCTCCACTCCAGGACCTGGAGCTCTTCTGCCCCTCCTTCACTGACTTTGATGTCTGCAGGGCTGTTGCCCTCACATATTCTCACTTTTCAGCTGAAGTTGCAGTTTCCTTCCCTCTGCCTCCCATTCTTAAATATGCTATCCCAAATGGACTACCACTGTTGCTGACGGGCTCAGTCTTGGCCAGTGGTGGGTCTGTTTTGGAACTAGCTGGCATTGGCTCTATCAGACATAGGGGAAGCTATTATCAGTTTCTCACAGAAATGGGCCATGTAGCCCCACCTGTTACCGAAACCTTGCCATGCAAATCCAACGCACAGACTTTGCGACTGCCTGGGAAAATGTCATTTCTTGGTCCTAAATCTGCCTAAGCTCAAATAGAAAATACAGACCAAAGCAAATAGTTCCCCTCACTCTATGAGATTATGTTGACAGCTGCTCCTTCTTAATGCCATTTAGTTGGTGAACTGGAAAATAATCTGCTGTACTGGACTAGCTGCCAGTGGCAGAGGGGTTCCTAACCTTCTTCAGAACATTTGTGGGTGATAATACCAAGTTTTCTGTTAAAGTTTTAAGAACTTAAGTCAAAATGTGTGTTGGAGTGCCCTGGCACTTTGCAAGGGTTTGACGAAAAGTCTGATACTGCCCTTAATGTAGTTTGCTTTAAAAACAATGGACACTTACAGTCTATTGAATTAAGTAACTGAGAGGATTTTAGATAGTTCATAAATCTGGAATGCAAATTCTTTCCCGTCATATGTTATTGCTGTATTAGCCTATGTAGAATTGTCCTATTTGAAAGGAGGAATGTTCCCCAATGCCAGTGGAATTACTTGTCGTCTTATTGCATCAGTGACATCAGTAATGTCTTTGGGAGTTGGTTTTGGTTTTTTTGTTTGTTTTTTTGTGTTTTTTTAAACCAATATTCTCAAGCTACAACAGTTTGGAAAACTTGTAAGCATTAATAAGTAAACTGAAGAGCAGCATGTCACAATGTCTTGATGTACTTAAGAATAACAATGTGCTGACCACTTTCTTTGAATTCCAGGGAACTGGAGGATAGAAAAAAAATTCAATATCTCTTGGCTTTAGTGGGAACAGACAAAGGAGAAGTTACATATTTTCACAAAGAGCCTCCACATAAGGCAAGTTCAGTGTTTCCGTAGAACTCTGCTTTTGATTGTAACATGAAGATGTATACCCCAGAGGCTGACCACAGACCAGATCTGTTCTGCAAGTCAAAAGTTGATAAATGAGCTCAAAGCAGGGAGGGATCTGTAGTTCTGTAACAACATAGAGTTTTATTATAGCTCCTGACAAATAGTTATACTGGTTTGTTATAGCTACTGACAGGAACAAGCACACTGGAAGTAGGTCCTCTTAGCACCAGTCCCTTTCTACCTTCAAAACATACTTCCAAATCAGCCTCCTAAATGTCAGATAGGAGTCTGAAGCCATCTGACAAATGGTTGTTGAGAAATTGGAAAGAACATCACAAAGAGAAAAAGAAAAAGGAAGTACAGGAAAAGACTAAGTGCAGTGTTTGAAGATCAGCTGTCTCAGAGGACCTATCTCTTAGGGACTCAGTAAAGAATAACAGCGTTGAGGTTGCTGCAGCAATTTCCTGGCAGAAGACTGCAGAAAAGCTGTCCCCTCTAGGCAAGGCTGTATCATCTATTTCAAAAATAGATTAAATTCAAAAATTGATTAAATGGTAGTGCAGTGGAACCTACTAAATCATGAATCACAAATGATTTGGACATACAGAGACTATGACGGAATGCAGGATTCACCTTGGAATATTTTGTGCAGAAAAATACTGAAATATATTGCATTGATTATAGTTGCTCCTCACCGCTCAAGCAGCTCAAAAATCTTGCAGAAGCGTAAAAATTCCCTGATACATGGTAGCTCTAAAATTAGGCCTGTTATATAGCATTTACCTCAAGATAAGCATTGGGGTTAGACTCTGTCCCCTCATGTTGTCCTGTTTTTAAGTGGCTTTTAGTACAATAGTTCAGTTGTTTCAGTAGTTTTATTGGTTAGCTTTTATCCCAGGCTTATTCTTTAGTAGCTTGAGTGAATGTGGTGATAAATCAAGCCTCATGTTTCTCTGTCTTGCTGTGGCAAGGAGGAGTATGAAGGCAAAAACAGCAATCTTGATCTTCACCTTCCTCTTCTCTCTTTACATAATGCTTCTTTTCCTGTTGAGGGTGCTGATTTTCATCCTAATGAAGCCATCAAAGGCAGGGTTACTTTCCAGTTGTTTTGGCTGGGGGGAAAAAGGCAGAAATGGCAAAACTCAGGCCATGATAAAGGAAATCTTCATCATGGACATTACATTTGTTCAATGTCTTACTTGTCTTGTAGAAGGAGTAAGATGTTCTTCTGGATATCTTTTTTTACTCTAAAGTTTGTTCTTGACTGTTGCAACTTTGGAGAAGTCAAATGTTCAATACATATCTAATCTTGTTTCTGTAGGTTACTGTTCTGCAAAAGCCAGCTAAATCCAGAGTATCACATGAACAAAATGACGCTTCTAGAACAGGTACCACACCAAGCAGATTAACAGCAGCTCAGCTGTTGATGCTTGTTTCTCTGTGTGTTTGTGTCCGGTATGCCAAAATAATTCTTTACTGTGAATACTTTGGTATAGCTCCATTAAGTTCCCTGAATGTATCAGTGTTGACATATGTATGTGTGCAGTACTTTTGGCTTCCCTTCAAAATCTTTTAAAATAACCTGACCTGGTTCTCATGTCTGTTATCTGCTCAGCTAAGGAATAGGCTGGTATGACTGTGGAGTGCTTGTTCTGGAACTATGCAGGTACCGATTGGGTAGACACCCTTAGCCTCAGACATTCCAAGGTGTGAATTCTGCCTGCCTTTAGTGCAGACAGTAATGTGGGTCCATATGCCTACTTCACTGATTTTCTAAAGAGCTGCCTCTTCCAAATTAACTGAAACAAGCTAAGAAGCTCAAAACTCATTCAAGGCTTGATGCTTGTGCAGCTCTCTCATCTGCCTATTCCTCATTTATTTAAGAAAATTTAAGTTTGCTTTCTGTATATGCCAAGAAAATTAGTAGGTTGCCTAAATACTGTGGTGGGATAGTTTAGGATAAATGTAAGTGATCCCTGTAAGTTCTGAAACATTTCTTCCATCTAGCCCTCCTGGAAGTCCTTGTGAGCCTTTTCCTGCTCTTGTAGGCCTGCTAGAACATATATTTCATGCTTGGAAAGGTACTGCAGATAGATCGGAAAACCTCTTTCTACTTCTGTTAAATTTTTACAATAGGCGCCAAGAGGAACACTTCAATACCAGCAGCAAAAGGCGAGAAACCAGAAAGTCCTGAGAGGTATCAGAGAGATACTCAAACACTTCTACTTCAGGTAACAACATTTGCTAACCAATGGATGTAATTCATGGCTGTCCAGGAAACTGATAGACAAATTATGCTGTCTGCTTGGATATGATGTAGACATACCCATTTTATCAGGCTGCACATCTTACTATGGATTCCCACTTTCTGTGAGTTTACTTAGCTGTTTCTTTGTGATGAATGTAGGCTTAGATTTGAGAACTTGGGTTTGATTCTGGAAGCTTCACATAAGCAGATGTTCCAGTAATGTGAACTGGAATGTTTTGCCCTTAAATATATAAGGTATCATTGATGTTATCTCCCATAGCTTGATTGTGACTCTGAATTTACATTACACCACAGATGATCTGCAGGGTTGGGTAATTTGTGGAAGTTTGACAAAAGCCATGTGTCTGAGACAGAATTAGGCTGCCCCAATAAGATGCACTAGTGCAATGAAATGTTCTCTTTGCTAGACTTCAGTGAAAGATAAGGTGTAGATAGCATGACAGAATGGAAGACAAATATACAGAATCATGAACTGGGGAAGATACCAGAAGCTGTCTGTAAAGCCTGAGGAAGAATGGCTACAAAAGCAAATTAAAGAGCAAACTTGTACAGCAGATAGATGCCTTTTGAAATTATCATTATTTTTTGTTCAAGGGCAGTGGTGACTGACCCAGTGGCCAGTTAGCTGTCTAACATTTGTGTTGGAGCAAAAGCATCACACAAAATTGTTATAAAAATAAGTGATCTAAATACACTCCAGGCTTTTTCAGATAGGTTCTTACACATAAGCCAGATGCATGTTTTTTAATTACTTGTTCCCATTTGTCTCCCTGCCTCTGTGCCCTAGATCAAGATCCTTGGTGTCCCTCTCCTTTGCTCATTGCCTTATTTACATCTAGTATAATTTCTTCTGGTAAAGTGGTTGGTTTTGTTCAGATGTGGACTGCTGCCTTCCTAGAACTTGGGTATTTTCATATCACTATTTAACCGGAAGATGATAGCATAAGGACAGAAGTGTCTCTGCATATTCCACAGGATTTGTCATGTTTGTGTGCAATCTAAATCTTTCCATTTTTTTTTGATCTGTTGTTGCTGTTTATAATATGTATGTCTAGCCTATAGTGTGATTTTTATTTTTTTTCTTAAGTGTTATAGTTGTTTGAACTGCTTAACATCAAAACAAAAACATAATTGTGAGAAATTAACATTCTCAGAGGCATTATTGGGTAGGGTCTTTGATCTGACTCCTCCAAGATTTGAGAGACTTGCATGGACAGGAGCAGTGATGCTGTGAGGTCTTATTTAGTAATGTCTTTGCTTATTCAGGTGGAGGCCCTGCAAGCTCAGATAGAAGAACAGACACGATTATCCAAGGAACAGGTTGAGGCACTGTTAGAGGACAGGCGGATTCACATGGAGGAAGCGCAGGTCCAGCATCAGAGGGACCAGGACAAGATCAAAACTATAACAGATAGGTGAGTGTGAGAAAATGATCATGATACAGTTATGAGATGAGAACAATATTTGGGCTTTCAGTATGTTGCTTTCTGCAGCAGGCAGAAAAGCAAATTATGCAGCCATCTATTTGGTAGTGTGTGTGTGGAAGAAGGTGAATGGAGTAATATACATATTAAAAATTTTATCACATTGGAAGATTATCACTTCTTTCATTAGAGCTAAACTCATTAGGAAAGTACCTTTTTCTTCCATGCTTCTTCCAATTTGCAATGATGACTTGGGAAATTAAGGTAGGAACTAAGTTAATTAACTCCACTGGGATCTCTTTTTACAGACTCCATAAAACTCAAAATCTCTTATACGAGAGTACTCGTGACTTTCTCCAGCTCAAATTTGATGCCCGAGCCAATGAGAAAGCATGGATGGCAGAGAAGGACAGTCTTTTGAGGAAACTTGACAAAAATAGGGGTATCAGCAAGGATCCAGGAAGAGAGAAGCAGAGAGATACCAAGAAGACACTTCAAGCAGATGATAGAGCTTCGAAACTCCACAGCCGAGAACTAAAAGTAATTTGTTTTTTAGTCTAGGTAGAGATTCTTTAACAGTTTTTTTTTTTTACTAGAAAATTGCAAGCGTCTGGGTTTTTCCAAGGAAAGCACTCGCTTGCAACTGTGTCAAAGCTATACTGGCTTGCCATGAGTTATGTTGTTGGCAGTAAAGTGAAAAAAACCTTTCCTGCCTCAAAATCCACACTGTTTGCAAATTTCAGATCTAATATATAGTTAGGATTTATGGTAGCACTTCACTGTCAGTTTCTTTTATGCCCAGGACAAATCCCTACTTCCCCAAGCCTCATGACACGTGGGCTGACAGTTCTTAACCTGCTTGTGGCGCAAGCCTTTCTTTTAGCTTAAATGCTCTCGGCTCACAGACTTAGAATGCAGTGTCTGTATCTGTCTTGCTGGAGTTGGGGGAGAGTAAGTCCTTTCAATTGATGTCCTCCAGCCCTTCCAGAGTACTCAGGACTTCTCTTCCACTTCTAGTATACATCCAGTGAGAAGCTGGGAGACCTGCCCCTGAATGTAGATGCTTCTGAAATGCAGTACTGGGCAAGCAGCTGTGGAAAGAATTACAGCATTGGTTAAATATTAGTTTTAAGGGGGAAAGTAGAGTATTCTTTAACTGATGATGCATGGTCATGCCCAGCCGATAACCTATTGAAAAGAGTTTGGTAATGGAAGTGGTGGTAGAATATTGCCCTTACCTAGTTATTTCATTAGGTGTAGCTCCAGTTGTTAATTTTTGCCTGTCGTATTGTCAGTCTATCACACTTGCTTTTCCAGAGCTGGGGAATTTTGTTAGCACTGGCTCTTGAGTTGATTCTTTCTGTTTCTCCTATGTCCTAGTCACTGCAAGAGCAGCTAATGCAGGAGCAGCGCCTATCAAGCATGTATAGAGAGCAGTGCATCACCCTGGAAGATGAGCTAGCGAGGATTCGTGAGGAAGGAGATGCTGGCAGAGAACTCTTTAAGGTAATTAGTCTGTAATCATCTGTTAGCTATGTAATGATCTTGCAGCCTTTATTTTGTATACCCTATTGAGCTTTCATCTCCATAGGAACGTTCAGAAAAGATGGTTAAGCGCCTGAAGCTGATGACTCAGCGATATGAGGCCTTGGAAAAACGTCGTAATATGGAAGCGGAAGGCTTCATGAATGACATTAAACAGCTTCGGCAGAAGCTGAAAGATGTAGAGAAGCAGCTTTTTAAGGTAATAGTTAAGCATATAGCATAAGCATATAGCATAAGCAATAGCTGTGTATTTTTTGTTGCAAGTCTGAAGTTCTTATCTGATACCTGTAGTTCACTTGGCTGTCTCAAAATTATCAGACAGTAAAGTAGTTCCAGAAGTATATAGTATCATAGAATAGTTAGGGTTGGAAAGGACCTTAAGATCATCTAGGTCCAACCCCCCTGCCATGGGCAGGGACACCTCACACTAAACCATGCCACCCAAGGGTCTGTCCAACCTGGACTTGAACACTGCCAGGGATGGAGCATTCACAGCTTTCATGGGCAGCCCATTCCAGTGCCTCACCACCCTCACAGTAAAGAACTTCCTCCTTATATCCAATCTAAACTTCTCCTGTTCAAGTTTTAACCTCTTACCCTTTGTCCTACTACTACAGTCCCTAATGAAGAGTCCCTCCCCAGCATCCTTATAGGCCCTCTTCAGACACTGGAAGGCTGCTATGAGGTCTCCACGCAGCCTTCTCCAGGCTGAGCAGCCCCAACTTTCTCAGCCTGTCTTCATGCGGGAGGTGCTCCAGTCCCCTGATCATCCTCGTGGCCCTCCTCTGGACTTGTTCCAACAGTTCCATGTCCTTTTTATGTTGAGGACACCAGAACTGTACACAGTACTCCAAGTGGGGTCTCATGAGAGCAGAGTAGAGGGGCAGGATCACCTCCTTTGACCTGCTGGTCACGCTCCTTTTGATGCAGCCCAGGATACGGTTGGCTTTCTGGGCTATGAGCGCACACTGAAGCCGGCTCATGTTCATTTTCTCGTCGACCAACACCCCCAAGTCCTTCTCCGCAGGGCTGCTCTGAATCTCTTCTTTGCCCAACCTGTAGCTGTGCCTGGGATTGCTCCAACCCAGGTGTAGGACCTTGCACTTGTCATGGTTAAACTTCATAAAGTTGGCATGAGCCCACCTCACAAGTGTGTCAAGGTCCCTCTGGATGGCATTCCTTCCCTCCAGCATTATCAACCGACCCACACAGCTTGGTGTCATTGGCAAACTTGCTGAGGGCGCACTCAATCCCACTGTCCACGTCACCAACAAAGATGGTGAACAAGAGTGGTTCCAGCACTGATCCCTGAGGGACACCACTCATTACTGGTCTCCAGCTGGACACTGAGCCATTGACCACAACTCTGCATGTGGCCATCCAGCCAGTTCTTTATCCACCAAGTGGTCCATCCATCAAATTGATGTCTCTCCAATTTAGAGACAAGGATGTCATGTGGGACAGTGTCAAATGCATTGCACAAGTCCAGGTAGATGACATCAGCTGCTCTACCCCTGTCCATCAGTTCCATAGCCCCATCATAGAAGGCCACCAGGTTGGTCAGGCAGGATTTCCCCTTAGTGAAGCCATGCACCTTGTTGATTTTCATGTGCTTTAGCATGCCTTCCAGGAGAATCTGCTCCAAGATTTGGCAGGCACAGAGGTGAGTCTGACTGGTCTGTAATTCCCCGGGTCATCCATTTTCCCCTTCTTGAAAATGGGGGTTATATTTCCCTTTTTCCAGTCATTGGGAACTTCACCTGACTGCCATGATTTTTCAAATATAATAGCCAGTGGCCTAGCAACTTTAGTTGCCAGCTCCTTCAGGACCCATGGGTGGATTTCATCAGGTCCCATGGACTTGTGTCTGTTCAGGTTCTTAAGATGGTCTTGAACCAGATCCTCTCCTACAGTGGGCGCAAGGTCTTCATTCTCACAGTTGCTGTGTCTGCCTTCCAGGGCTTGGGTGGTGTGGTCAGAGCTTTTGCCAGTGAAGACTGAGGCAAAGAAGCCATTCAGAACCTCAGCCTTCTCCAAATCCTGTGTAGCCAGTTCTCCTGATAGCTTCCAGAGAGGGCCCACGTTGTCCTTAGTTTGTCTTTTATTTGCAGTCCTGCTCAGTACGAGAGGAACCGCAGGTTCAGACCCCTGGTGCATGCCCTTGGCTGAGGAGCCACTGGCACAAGGCTACCATGTGTGGGCTTACGATTGAACACCTCTAAGTTAGAATCCCACCTAGACGCTTGATGTTGTGTCATCAGTCACTCGAGATTGACCCAGGAAATGACAGTCTTGTTCAGAATGTGTGGGTTAAAGCTCTTCCTGAATCTTCATTAGTGAAGACAGGCCTTCCTCATAGGAGAAGGAAAACTCCTGTCTTCAAACCCAGGCAGATGAGCTCATCTAGCATTATAAGGGCTTCCATCAAAGAGAAGGACACTCTTACAGAACCTATGACCTGTGGACTTCACTGTCACCGTCCTAGCTAGCTAGGCCGTGGCAGTTAAATCTCAGGTGTAAAGGGTAGGGCCAGTTCTGCGCACGCTGCGCCTCACCTAAAAAGTCCACTGCACAGGCTGGAAGGGCTTACTCTAGCCTGTCTGTATGGACAGGCGAGGGTTGAAACAGTGGGTGACAAGGTGCATGGGTAGCCGCAGATCGAACCTTGCATGCAGGCTGACCAGCACATGGGTAGCTTGAGACTGCGCAGGAGATGAGAGTCCTGGTCGGACACTTCCTGATTGCCTAAGCACCCTTTTTTCCACCCAGATTTGCATATCCCACATGCCCTTGGTCATCGTGCTTGTAGTAAGCATGGTTAAAGCCCTTCCCAAATTTTCAGTCACCAAGCCATCAATCAAACCTATAGAATTCCTTCTTGTTATCTTTCACATCCCTAGCCAAGTTTAATTTTAACTGGGCCTTAGCTTTCCTAACGTGTTCCCTAGCTTCCCAAACAATACCCCTGTATTCTTCCCAAGCCGCCTGTCCTTGCTTCCACCTTTTATAAGCCTTTTTTCCCCTCTTAAGTTTCCTCAGCAGCTCCCTATCCATCCATGGAGGTCTCCTGGCCCTCCTGCTTGTACCAGGTGATCCTTGAATATCGACCAACAGTCTTGGGCCCCCCTGCCCTCTAGGGCTATATCCCATGGAACCTTACTAATGACGTTCCTGAAGAGGCCAAAGTCTGCTCTTTTGAAGTCCAGGGCAGTGAGCTTGCTGCACGCTCTTCTCACTGTCCTGAGGATCTCTAATTCGACCATCTCATGGTCACTACAACCAAGGCTGCCCTGGAGCATCACGTTTCCAGCCAGCCGCTCCCTGTTGGTGAGCACGAGGTCAAGCATGGCACTTCTTGTCGGCTTCTCTATTACTTACAGAAGGAAGCCGTCTTTCACACAATTGAGTAACCTCCTGGATTGCTTAGAAGCCTTCTGGATTGCTTAATATCCTGCAAAGAAAATAGATAGGTTTTCTTTCTGAGGGCCATAGTATTTGGGTTTATTCCAGTACCAGCTAGATCATTGATCAAAGCGTTGTGGACGGTCTGTTCCCTTGATATCTCGTTTGTAACTCTGCAAAAATTGCTGTGGAAACAATGGCTAGAAGTTGAAGCTATGTACTCTCTAGTAGCTTCTAATGTGTAGATGAACATAAGAACAGCTTAGAAGGTAAGCCACAGCATTGATGTTGCTTGAAGTTTAGGATGAGATATTTATTTAAGACATGCTTGAGAGGATGATCTAGGCGTAGCAGACTCAGGAGTCTGGCAGTGCCACGGATTCACTTGTTTTCTATACTTTTGGTGCACAGTTCAGTTTACTTAGATTAATGCATTTGTCTTCTCTAAAGAAGAGACTTCTCTAAAGGCTTCCATTTCTTTCTTAATTGTTTTGTTGAGCTGTGGGCTTTTAAACTTCATTCTGTAAGGATTAAAAAGCATATGTGAATGGGGAAAAATTGCTTATGATAACTTTACTGCAGATCTGTATATTTTGTAGCTGTGAATGTGCTTGTATTAATTTCTTTATACTTTTAACCACAAGAGGGCAGAGGAACAAAATACTTGCTGGATGTCTCCAGAGTGATCTTTAAATCCTTCTCATCGCTTGCGGTCAAAATGACTACAAGGGACTAAATTACCTGGCTTGCGTATTAAACTCTTTGACCAAGAACTACATGATGACAACGAGACACCCTAAAGGGCCGAGGGGAAAGCGGGCTTTGAGAGCAGCTTCCAAGGCTGTGCTGTTCTGCATTGAAAATTACTGGGGTGGCATACTATCCAGTTCCGGGGTGACAGGAAATAGCAGTCCTGGCTAGCTTGCCATCAGGAATTCTGATTATCTAGCAGCTTTTCTTCAATTCTGTATGGGCTGTATGGCATGGCATTGAGACTAGGTGTTCTACTGAAACTGCTCCTGAATCATGCATAGAAGGCAGCAATTTGGCCACAGCATTTAAACCACCTCTAGTAGTCTAGGAGTCAATGGGTTATGGGTAAACTTCTGAGGAGATTTCTTCCTTATTAGTAATATAACAACATGATGCACCTTTATATTGGTGATGTGCGTTAGCATAGTGATAGTAGCTTAAGCACCCTCTCTACTAGCTACAGAGGGTCTCCTTTAGAGTTTTCTCCCTCATATCACCATCATAATACTCTTAAATTATCTTCTCTGCAGCTTTTTTTTTTCTTAATCTGTTTTTCTTTTACTTTTACTTTAGGTGACTCTGAATATGGGACCAGACCAGGATCTTGCAATTCTACACGAGGTCTGCCAAGGAAACAGACTAACTCGTAAAATTCAAGGAGAACTGAAAAACTTAAAAGCAAAAATCTTTGTCTTGGAGAATAAATTACGAGTCTGCTGAAGCAGAGGTATAGCTGGCATCCTTGTTTTAGCAGTGGGACACTGGTAGGCTAGAATAGTCACATGTGAGAACAGCTCCTGCCTGTCTGTTTCCTGGCATCCAGTGACAGAAGGCTTGAGGATATCTGAAGTTATTGTCATAGCATTGCACATAAGCCATTCTGAATCTGCCAGATTATTTTTCAGCTGAGAGATGGCACCTGATAAGACAGACGTAGAAAGTACATGATGACTGATATATATTGGGAATATGACTTCATCTTACCTTTGTATCTGGTAGTGGTCAGTGTATACTGGCCTTCAACTTTCTTTGGGTCATATTATGAACCGCGTATATGGTTATAATAAGATAATCATGGAAGGATCTAGTTCAAGATCTGAATTGCTTGACTGACCTTGTCTATGTGAGAAGCAGCTTTTAAAATGGTTTAAATGATTAATGGTTTGGTGCTGAGGCACTTCAGAATGTAACTGGAAATTTTCTTTGGACAGACCACATATCTAAAGTATATATTGAATTTACATCTGACTTTCCCCTCGAGTGTATAACTGTTTTAAAATGGCTTCCCTATTGCTTGGTTCTAAGTTGATTGGAACAAACCTGACTGATTTTAATATGGTGGGAAAAGATAATCTGTTACAGAACCAGCAACATCTATGCTTACTTTGAATGTTGGGGGTGAGGGAAATACTAAAGTGTCATCTTCTCATCCCCTTTCTCCCAGTTTATTTTAACACACAGAGGAAGCCCACAATACAGGGCATACAGTATCTTACTTAACCCCATGGTATTATCTATCTTTTTAGCTTTAAACGATATCATGGTTACATACTGACAAATCGTGGTCAACTTTTGCCATAGCAGCTGTTGCTGCTGAACTGTAACTGAAATTGGGATGGGAGAGCAGGTGCTAGTTGCTACGTGATAATTGTAACTAGCTGTATGATAATTGCCTTCATACCAGACATCAGGACATCACAATGCTAGAAAACAGATGAAGTAATGAAAAGGGTTACAACATGACTTCAGCTTAGTTTATAATTGTGGGTATTGATGGCTTTTACTGTAGTATCAGCAAATCTTGTCCACCTCATAGACTGAGAGCACATCTGTGTTGGGAAAGGTATTTCAGTGCCTCTTTGTACTGTCAAATGTGACAGAAGCAGAATAATAATTAAAGTATACACCTACAGGCTACCCGCACTTCCTTTCTTGTAGGGAAGAACTTAGTGTGTAACAGCGGACGGTTTCTTTTGAATGTGGTAGTGACCACAGAGAAACTCCTTCAGCATCTGGGAGAGGCACATGTGCAAAAGATGTTCTTGTGCTGTCAGGATTTGGAGAAAGAGCTGGTTTTATAGCACCAGCTAAAACGTTGCAGGAAGGGAAATTTCCTTATGAAGTCATGGCCCACTTTAATTGTGTATCCTTTTTGTGACAAGCTTGCTGTCCTGTATGGTCCTGTGCTGTGGCATGTATTTTTGTATGTGTTCTTGAGGTCAAATTCATCACAGACAGACTGATGTGGCTGACAGTCTGTACCTAGATGCTCAGATACTACTACAGGTTATGAGAGGCTGTTTTAAAGTGTGTTGCACTGATTGGTTTAGCTGAAAATGCTGAACTGTTCAGAAACTGATTCATGCACAACTTGGGTGCCAATGCTATGTGGACAGTCAAGGTTTATTAAATAATGCTACCCATCACTTAGTCTCACTATTTGTTGACTAGTAGTTTCTCAGGTAAGTCTAGCTAATTGAAGTGAGTTTGTGTGTGAAATAACTTGCTATTGGTTTGAAGATAAGATATCAAAGTTATCACAGGTCCTGGAAGGCTACTTCTGAAAATTGCTACGTAATGAAGTATGAGTCACTTATTCAGCAGGATCAGCTGGTGGGAAGCTGGCAAGAAGGTCTCTTGATCCTATAGAAATAAATGGGTTTGCGTTTATTTTCAACTTTTCCTAGCTAAAGAATTGCCTGTGAAATTACATCTTCCTCATTTGAAAGCCATGAAACATGTCTAGATAAAGGCTGCAGCTGAGATTCAGGTTTGTAAGACTGGGAGGAAGTACTGGGGGAAGAAGGATGTAAATGTTGAATTTCCTGTGTCCCTTACTAATATTCCTTATTAATTGAAAAACTGAACAGGTAAAACAATGTTTCTAATATCTGCTGGTTTGTCAAAATGAAAGTGCAGTGTGAACTTCATCCTTAATTTGTCACTTCCTATTTAGGGGGGTGGTGGTAGGGGAAATTATGGTATTAGTGATCTGCAAATCCATTTCATTTGGAAACTTGACTGTTTGCCTAAGGGCAGGAAGAGCAAAGTATTGTACATGCTTTTTCTGTGTAACATCATGTGATCATGTGAAATACTGCTTTATGTTGCCAAAACAAATGTGGACCTTCAAGCCAAGAACTGCTTTAAAAAGCCAAGTGCTTTCCACCACTGACAACTAATCTTTAAGATGTCAGTAAGAAATTATTGGCATTTCTGAAAGGGTTTAATGGGAAAGGTTCCAAGACCTACAAGACAATTTTCTTCCACGATTTTTGGGTAGAAAACAAAAAATGGGATATATTCCAAAGACTGATCAGCTTTTTTTTTTTTTTTGTGAATTTAAGTTAGTAATGTGTGACTTGCATCATTTCAAGACAACTAAATGTCAGGTTATGTATTTTGAAAGATCTCCAAAATGGCTGATTCTAGGAATATTGAGACTCTCCTACAGGGGATTAGTTATTTAGTGTGATCCAAGATACTTTATTGTTGTGTAGCCTTATTTAGGTAAGGAAGGAGTGCATATATTTCAGAAAGGATGTTGAAATACTGGGTAAGGCACAGAACTACTGAAGATTCAGCAGAAGAGAAGCAGTTGTGCAAGAGCTTGTATTGCATTAAGAAGACTGATTAATATACATATACCTTGCAGATGAAAAGTTACCAAAGGCCTCTCCCAGCAGAGGAAGGCTGAGCAAGAACTGGTAGCTTGAACCTGAAGTTAGTAAAAATAGGAGCATGCATTTTTAACAGGAAGGTTGTGCTTTTCCCCTCATTATAAGAAACTGTGGAGGTAACAAATTCTCCCATCTCTATCTGCAAAGCAAAAAATTATTGTACCTCTGGGGAAGGTAGCTTGTTTTAATAAGTTACAGGATTTGACACCTTAGAACTTAATGAAATATTATGATATGAACTAACAGGAAATCATTTAATAGCTCCTTCTGGCTTTAAACCTTTGATTAATTTATATGCGATATTGGTATGAGTTTTTCAGCATACCTGCAATTGCGTTCATTATAGGAATGAATGCTGCATCAGCTCACCTACACAGCAAGGGTACACAAGGTAAAAAGAAAATAAATAAAACCTTAAATCTCTCATGATCTTCTTATACCACACCTTGCAGTAATTCCTAAATTAATTGACACTGTGTGCTTTGAAAAGCAGGTTAACAGTAGCCATAGTTCTGATAGCTGTTGGACTAAAGCCAAATAGTAGCACTGTATGTACTTGTATGCCATGGCTGTACTTAAATTGCTTATGTGAGTAATAGTATTGATGCATAAACACAGATGTTTTACCAGTATGGATGGACTCTGGGCAGCTTGATATTCTGGAATTGGAATGGCTCTGGGTGTATGCCAGGAAGTAATTCTTTGATATTTCTGTCTTTTTTTCTATGATATTTTGCCTTTATATTTCTAAGTTATTTTGAATTGTAAGAAATATCTATCCCCTTTAATCCCAAAACAGTTACTTCTTAAATTTGGAAGTCTAGATGTAGACATACATAAACACACTTTCTAGTGCTTGGACTGGGATTATGTACCAAAATATACTTGGATACAGCATAAAAAGCATGAGAGGTGAAAGCTGTGATGATTCCTTTTGGCTGCTGTTTTTCATAGGGTCTAGGCACAAAGAACAAAGTTTGTTCTGATTCTTACGTTGCATCAGAAGTATAGGACTTTGTCTGAAACCAGGCTGTCAGAGGTAACTGGCGTTTAACCCACCAGCAGGAAACGTTTCTTCTACGACTGAAGTATTTGAGAAGAGTGGGATGGACTTTTGGTGTTTCCCTTGTAGCACCAAATGAATAGTTTAGAGAAAGGGCAGCTTTGGATGTGAGCTGGAGTGGTTGCTCTTCACATAAGCTCCAAAAATACAGCTTTATAAATGGCTCAACAGGGCTGACTATTCATACTAACTACATTTCCTGTTTTGAGAATTGTGATGCTGTTGCATTGTGGACAGATGATGTGTGTAAATATGGATTATTTGGTTCTATTCTGATAACCCAGAGAGGGTTCCAACACAGAAGTGTATCAATGTTAAAGCAAGACAGTTATTAACTACGCAGGCATGAAGGGTTTCATTGTTGGAATATGTTTGTTTTGAATAAAAAAAAAGCTCTCAATTTACCCTGGTGAAGAATGCCTGGGATGTGCTGGGTTCTCCTGTATTGATTCAGAGGCTAAATGGCCTTTTTGTCACACTAAACATTTATCTCAGGGTAAAGTCACTTCTAAACAACCCAGTAAAACAGAGTTTTCCTCTTTGGGACTAGCTTGGGCAGATTGAATTCTGCTCAGTGTCATCACAGGGAGAACCGCACCATGTTGTGTTCTGTAGTCGCCCTGATAAAATGATTGTGGCACATCTTTGGAACTTCTTGAAACATAAGGATGATGAGCACAGGCACTTAAAAAAAAAAACAAACAAGTGAACAAGTGCTGGTACTTTTAATGATGGGGGAAGGAGGAAATTTAGGCAAAACTTCAGTCAGCTTAGAAAGCATGTATTTCCAAAAGGATCAAATATGTAGATATTTCATTATGGTCAATGTTTAAACCCTGAAATGTATTTTGAAAGTTTTCAGCTCTAAGTATATAAAAGGTCTTTTTCTGGAAGTGCTCTTGATAGTGAGAATTTGGCAATTCAGGGCAGTTTGTGGGGCAGGACCTGCAAAAAGAAGATGCTTCTAGAGGTGCTGGATGGGGTTTGTGTAAACGCATGTCCTCTTTACAGCTGGAAAGGAAAGACAGCCATTTCAATGCCATTTTATCTGGACAGCTGAGGTTTAATACTCTATGGAGTTAAGCAGTGAAAGTAGAGAATCATGAGTGAGGCTTCCCACCATGCAGGTGCATTGGGGGGCATAAGCATGATGATGTCATCCAGGGCCTTAATGAAGGGAGTGTAGCTTTGTGAGCAGCAAAAGCCAGAGGAAACCTCAAATCCCCAATCAGGCCAGTTTGCATGATGTTGGTGGAGTAACTATTAGTAGAAACCACATTGCTGATTAGTGTGTTAGCAAAACACATTATGTCAGTACAGCCTAACTGGGCAAGAAGGTCCTTCTGCTCATAGCCTGTTAATTGTGGATCTGTACTGATCTCTTTACTGCCATGTTAGATGTCAGTGCTGACAGGGTTTTTCTGGGAGAGCTCCCCCAATAACCCCTTTTAGAGCCCTGCCCATTCCTGAGGAGCCTGAAGGGGAAATAATAGGGAGCTGTGTCTTCAGAGACTGGCTCTTCCTCTTAGAAACACTTCTGTCTTGGAGCTGTTTGGATGATGAGTGTTCAGTTGAAGTCATTGTTTGTGCTTCAGAGCATAGCTGAGGTCAAGGAGAGGGGTGTGGAGCTGCCGGGCTGGTGGACGCGGGGGACAGTTGGGTGCCTTTGGTGTAGAGCTGGTAATTAGTGTTAAAAGGAAAATTACACAAGAAGAAAGAAGGGAAGGAGCAAGTGGCAGATAATTGAACCTTTGGGGAGCCTACAGAGAAAGGATGTTGGCACAGAGCTAAAAGTAATTTACAAAACAGAGAAACAGTTGTTAGATAACTAGAAGCAAAAGCGTAACAAGAAGAATCAGGGATACACAGAGGCCTAGCTAGAGAGGGGAGCTGGAAGGAACAGGAGATGCTCGTCCTAAAGTGCTGTGCTCATATCAAAGGCTGCTTTTATCACGAGGAAAAATAACCAAAACAGAAAATAAACAACCCAAATAAAGCACAGATTACTCCAGTTGGCTCATGGGGCAAATCGGCACTTTCTTTGAAGCAGGTATTTGGGGTAGGCCAGGAGAGGTGCATTCTGAAGGAAGAAGCCCTCTGCCCAGTGTTCTGGGATGGTCCGTCAGGGCCATCAGCACTGCCGGCTGGGTCAGTGGAATGTGACACAGGCCAGGCTTCTCCACCGCCTGCTTCCGGCTCCCTTCCTGCCCCCCTCCCTGAGGGGGCTGACTCCAGCATATGGGATTATTATTACAAGCCATAGTTTCCAGCTCCTGCCGTATTGCACCCAGAGAGATGAGAGATGTGGAAGTCTGGGCACGCGCTCGTGTGGTGAGGCACTTGAGAAACTGGGAATACAAGAATTGGGGTAAAAGCATTTATCTTTGAGGTTTTTAAAACAGTGCTGTAAGTGATAATCTTACTTCTGGGCATTAGTGCTTTCTACAATGAGTAAGTGGTCCAAAATAAGTTATTTTACAGTGTAAGGCTATTCAGATTCCTCCTTTCACTATTTATTACACATCCAGATCAGTTTTGTTCCTTAATATTGTTCTACTGTAACTATATCATGAGAGAGAGATTAACATGCCACACTTTCTCAAGCTTTTTCTCCAGAGACAACAGCTTTTTTATAACTTCATCATAGCATAGATCTATCAGGAAAAAGATGTTCCTTTACAAGACAACATTACTACCTGTTAGCCTACAATTTCACTCTCCCCTTCCCCCTATTTTAGTGCCATGTTCACAAAGAAAAATGTGCTTACTTATTTTAATGTGCAACAGTTTCCACAAAGTGCAGTTGTCATTTTGCAAACTTAAGGTTGTCCATTAAAAAATGCAGATGACTTCCCACTAACAATACATCATTTCAATTCTCATTCTTGAAATGGCAAATGAAGCTTCACTTAGATCTGTATTTATTACACATTTTCCTAGCATTTTAACCCCCCTTTTTCTTTTAACAAATGTGAAAATCTTGGTTTATTTCTCTCATGCTGGAAAAAACCCAAACCAACACTCCACTGGCCTTCAAGTTTTTAGCCATATGGATGCCAGTGTTGGCGGGGTATTGTCATTCTTTTCTGTTTGCACCAGAGGAAGTAGCCCCATGATTCAAGCATGGGTTGGTGCCACCTGCAGCCCCAAGAAGGAGGAATGCAAGTGTTGCATCCTGGAAAGCTGCAGAAAGGACTTTGTCCCTCCAGAGCCCAAGGGCAGAGTTGCTCTCCAGCCTCCTCTGCTGTGGGATTTGTTCCACTCTTGAGAAACATCATGTCTTTACACCTCCACAGTGAAGTTATAACGTTCTCCAAATGCACTTTTACAAAGTAAGAAAAGTCTTCCCAACACAAAGTTTGTAGGGAGATGGATCTGAAACCTTTGTGAGATGTCCAG
The DNA here is from genome assembly GCF_028554395.1 of Pezoporus wallicus. NCBI lineage: Eukaryota > Metazoa > Chordata > Aves > Psittaciformes > Psittacidae > Pezoporus > Pezoporus wallicus. Next base: position 5,194,335 of record NW_026642179.1, on the reverse strand, counting down.
AAAAAGGAAGCCTATTGTCTGTCTCCCCCTCCCCATGTGTGACAGGTAATCCCAGGGGTTCTAGAGCACTGTGAACACAGTATTTGGCAGTTCACGCCAGGGACTGCCAATGTAGCTTCTGCCCCTGGCCATGTACCACTTAGGATGCCAGCACCCTGCCAATGCTAGCCTGTCCCTGCTGGGGCTTGTGCCACTCCACTGTGGCCCGCCATGCCATTCACAAGGCCTCTGGCACCTTTCCTAAAGCCCTTTGCTATGAAGGGAAGTGCTTGGTGCCATGCACCATGCATGTTTGGGAAGAGACTTGCTCTGGATCAGCTCCCCAGGTGGATGCAATCCTGTATCCTAGGCAGCATCATCCAGTTTTCTTTCACCCAGGAGGAATCCAGCCTGCATCCTCTGAGAGGGCTTGACGATGTGAACCCTCCATCAGCATGGAGGGCTGGGAGAGTCACTTTGAAAGTGTGATTGAGATACGGAATGGATACCGTAAGCACACTCAAGGAGCATCCTGGTCTTTATGGCGGTCTCCAACATTCTCTCTCTGCTGGGTCTGAACAGTGTAACATCACATCTAGCCAGCTGCATCTGAAAGCACATTTGGAGGCTTCATGTGACCTTTTCCTCCTGACCGAACAGAGCACTTTGAAGCAAACACACTTGTTGCACCAGGTGAAAACACTTAGATTCCGCTGTGTGTCACCGTGTGAATTTGAATCGCCCCGCTCTCATCCTTCCTTCCCTCTGTGCACAGGAGTTACCATCACCCGTCCTCTCACCCGAGGGATCCACCAACGCTCCCAGCGCTACGAAAACCGGCTTTGAGGAGGACTTGGAGCCGGGAGAGCGCGCTTGCCTCCTCCGCCACAGAAGCCGCTTTCCTGTCGCCTACGGCAGGAGCGGAGATCTGTGGCAGCGCGGGCCCCACAGCGCGCTCAGGGACGGCTGCGTCTCCCGCTCCAGCTCCCGTCGCAGCGCCCGCCAGCCCCTAGAGCGGCCGGAGTGAGGATCGGTGCCGGGGCAGCCCCGGAGCCTGAGCTCGGCCCCCGCGGGGCGGAGGCAGGTGCGGGAGGCGGTGGCAGAGCGCGGCCGGGAGCTGCCCCCGCGGGGGCGCGGCACCGCCCCGCACCTGGGCCCGCCCCGCGGGGGAAGGGGTCCGCGGCAGCGCCTTGCGGTGCCCGTGCGGTGGCGGGAGCATGCCCCGGGGCGGCGGGGGTCGGGCGCTCTAAGCAGCGCCATGCGGGGCCGGCTGCTGGCGCGGCTGCGGCGGCGGCGCCGGGTGCTGCTGGCCCTGGCCGCGCTGGCTCTGGGGCTCTGGGCCGTTTACCTGGAGCTGGTGGCGGCGAGCGGCAGCGGCGGGGCTCTCCCGGACCGCAGTGAGTTACCCTGCGGGGCGCCGGGGGAGGCGGGGAGGGGAAGGCAGGGCGGGGGCCGTCCCGTCGCGTTCTGTCCCTCGCAGCCCGGCGCGGCCCTGGGCTCCCCCCGGCGCTCCGTCCGCTCGGGAGCCTGGAGCGGTGCCCCGGTCCCAGGCCGGCGAGGGGCGAGGCGGGGAGTGCTGCCGGCTGCGGCAGTGAGCGGCCGAGCGGTGCTGGCCGGCGGAGAGCCGCTTCCTGGGGAGCCGTCGGGGACGGAGGTGGGTTTTGTTCCTCGGGAAGGGGATGAGTGTTAGGGGGTTTCACTTCTGTGCCTTTCGCCGGTGGGGTCTCCCCTCCGCTCTGTCAAGAGACCTGTCAAAACGTGACCTTGCTGAAACTGTTGTGCCCGGAGTCACGGCTTTGAGTGCCTCTTGTCCTTGGTGCTCTAGTGCAAACCTGGAAGGCAGCAGAGATGCTTTGAATACGGCTTTGGTGAGAGAAGAAGTGTATGCAAACGAGGAGGGAATGCATACCCTGGAGATGTGCGCCACTCGCCTAGTAACGAGTTCATTCCGTGCAGACTTCAAGGAGCACAGCAGGGATGGTGCTAAGTGCACCATCAGTTAGCTGCTTTTTTTTTCCCGCAAAGTAGAGGAAGCCAGTCATTTCTATGCGTGTCATGCGGGGGTTTATGCTTCTCTTCTATTTTTCATTTACAGGAAAGTTTTGAATGGCCCAAAGTTTTGTAAAATCCCATGATGTTGTTGCTGCTGTTTTTAAATATCAGTGCTTGGTGCCAGTCTAATTTTATAATAGTTTGTCAAATGCACACAACCATTTAACTGTTAATGCTTTTCTGTATCTTGGTCCCTTCATTACACATTATAAGCCCCCTGATTCTTAGTGCCATGAGTCCATCTTGGTTTCAGTCATAAAGCTTTAGACCCTGGTTGTGCAAGTTGCTCCATGAACATTTACTCCCACAAAGTCCATTACAGTACTTCAGCTTATCCATTTGTTCTGTATTATATGTGCTGTTACGGCTAAAACCAGGTTTATTGTTCCAGCAGCGTAAGAGATCTGATTTCTTTGGCTAGGATAAATCCTCTAGTTATAATCCACTTTTTGTGCCTGGTGGAATTAGCTGGGACATGAGAAGATGGGTTGCATCATGACTCTACTTGCCATTACACCTTTCACGCAAACTTCTTAGTGAACGCCACTTTACCAGTACCACCTGGAGATACTTAGAGAAGGCTGTAGAGATATGTAGTGGACTTGTGTGGTGCATCAAAGGAAGAAACCAAACCACATGGAGGTATTCTAAACAGTGGTTATAAGGAGATATGAGGGGCTGAGTCAGGTGTTTGGAGACATCCAGCTGACCTTTCACTGCCAGCAATGCAAAGGGAGAGGGAGGAGATGAGAGAAAAACAGGCAGAGAGCATGAGGACAGAAGAGATGTGCAGGAGCAGATGACTTTTCTTATGAATTGAGTTCTTCCTCTTTGGTTTTAGATGGGGTTGTTTTTACATCTCTGTTATAAAAGTCATCCTGCTTTAAGACTGAAACTGGAAACAGTGACATGACTACGGTCGCTACCAACTAAAACAGGACATGAGGAAAATAATTACATTATATTAAAGTTCAACTATGTAAGAGTCCAGATTCCCCCAAATCCACCAGTGACGTTGCTGCTCATTGCATGTGGAAAACATTTAAATGCTGCTGGAGAGGGTGGGAGGGTGAAACCCTCTGGCAGGCAGCTCTGCAGCATCACGAAGGGAGAGCAGCGTGCCCAGAGAGCTGAGGCTCTAAGGGCACTCTGGGCACTCAGCATCATGTTTTCCTGTCCTTCTGGCCAGTATCCTGGAGCCTGCCAACAGGAGGAAGGTTAATCTTTGACCCTCTCCACCCTTCTTCTTGCCCCAGTACCTCTAAGAGCCTGTTTTGTTTTAAGAGAAATCAGAAGTTGGAGTGAAAGACAAATAGTGTTTGTTTTCCTTTGGCTGTTAACACTAAGTCATGTTTTCTTCCCTGGAGACTGGGGCAGCTGTGTTTCTGACTCCACGTGGTGACTCTTTCCAGAGATCTCAGGGAGATGGTGCAGGAGGGAGTGACTCCCTGAGCAATTAATATTTCCCCCCTCTCATTTCTGCACTGTTGTCTGCTGCATGCCCCAAGTGGGAACCATACGGTGAGTCACATCTGGAACCAACCAAGAGCTACCACCTTGACGTACCTGATGCAACAGCCTCAGCAGTTAGTCTTGACAAAACACAGCACCTATTTATTGGGTAATTTTTCTGGGCAAAAGGTGAAGAGGCTCCATCCATTGTGGTCAGAAGCTGAATAGCTGCTGGGCTTGGGAGATCTACAGGAGATCACGGTTTCCACCTCCTATGTCCGTAACACAATTTCTTCTTGCCTCCCTAAAAGCTCTTTGTAGAACAGCCTGGGTATGGAAAGCCAAGTATGTTTTCTTTTTCCAGAGACATGAGCCCTCCTCTTGGAAGGCTTAGGGAGGCACAGAAAGTACTCACTTTCCTCTCAGCCACCCAATGGGATGAAGCACAAGCACTGTGATGCCCGCATGCCACCCCTGCTCCTGGACCAGTGCTTTAGAGCAAGTCTTGAGGCATAATGGATGCTCCCCAGCTTTCTGTTCCACTTCCCTCACCAGATCAGTGTGTGGCAGAGGAACCAAATGTCAGGTGGCCAGGGTATGGGACTTTGAGTAAGGGATGCTTAAAACTTGGGGCCTTGACTGTCTTCCCTTGATGTATGTGCAGCTCTGCTATGGAACAAAGTTAAGCATATAAGTAAGTTTGAATGAAAGAGAATAAGGGGCCTAGGAGAATATGCTGTAACTGTTGGTACCCATTGGTTTCCATGGTGCTGCATCACCATACACTGGGGAAGTCTATGGGTGTGAAGCTCATTTTGCTATAACATTGAAGTCAAAGGTTGAGGGAGCAGCCTGAGGTGCAGAATTCATGCTAGGTATACCACGTGTTGGGATTCGCATGTGCTTAAGTGATCTAGGCCTTTTTCTAGCCACTGGGGATGGTTGGGATGGGCTGGACAGGGCCAGATAATAGTATGGGCTCTCACAAGTGACAGCTTTCCTTTGAAGGTGATGCTGAAGTGAGCAGTTGGGCTGGCAAAAAGAAAACAAGTTAAGTTTTTTCTTGTGATGTGACTGCATCAAGGTATTCCTTACATACTCTTCCCAGGGAGCCTTGCTGGCAGGACTGTGTCTCTTATGGGTGTTCCTGTTCCAGTTCTTGTGGGGCTTGCCTTGTTCTCTTTAATTAAGCATATTTGTCTGACTTGCGGCCCAATAGGCATTTATAGGGATCTTTGACGTGTTTACAGCTGAGCGAAGAAAAACAAGCAGGCTGATACGAACTGAAGATGGGCATCACTCTCCTCACATGAAACGTGGCCTGTTGTCATCCAAAACAAGCTGTAACGGGCAGGACACTGCCTCCCTGCCAAGACACCCAAGGAGCTGGAGGCAGCCTGTTTTCTCCTGCTGCTGACAGGCACTAACCTCTGTGCAGTGGGGTCTCCAGTAGAAATGTTTTTCTCATCTTTAGTAACTGCTACACAGCACACTTTGCTCCTGCAAATGAATGCTGGAGACAGGGAACCTTTCCCATTTGAAGAGTGAATGAGGTGTTGGAGAGGGAGATAATGCCAGTAAAGCACAGAACAGCCAGGTCTGGTGAGCACATCCTGCACCCTGCCTTTACTGCCTAAAGCTGTTGGCTTGGCAGCACGGCTAGAAGAGGCAATGGCAGGGACAGATCTCCAGGAAAGACCCCCACCCCCAGGCACTGCCTGTTCCCGGAGCTGCTGCCATGGTCTGCTTGGATGGAAAGGCTGGTGGGTCAGGGAACCTCCTCCCTCTACCTCTGCTTTTCTCTTCTGTGCCCAAAAGTGCCTCATCTTGCCCACCCATGCAGAAAGGTATGACTGAGGGAACAAGGCTGGCATCAGTGAGCTGTGCTTGCAGGCAAGGAGGATGTACAGCGGTCCCCCTTTGCTTTAAGGCCTGTGTCAACACAGTAAAAGCAAACCCCAGTCCTTGAAGAAACTTGGAGGTGGGGTCATTCCCAGCTATTGCTGTGCAGACTCTGCCTTTTTTTGCTGTAAGGACCATGGTGTCTTTGGAAGCTGAATCACTTGCACCAGTTTCCTTTATTGCAGGTGGGAGCACCACACTCAGCCAGGCACAAGCAGGGTGTGCAGCGTTAGATTAGATTGCTGGAGGTGCAGCTTGCAAGAGCAAGGGATCAGGGGCCCTTCTTCAACCTCCCTCCCCTGTCTGCTTCAGCCTACCCCTGTTCTTCCACTTTTTATTGTTGTGTGTAAATAACACTGGGAGTATGTTATTTTCCTATCTTGGGTTGTGATGAGTGGTTCTGTCTCGTTTCTGGTGTCTCAGCCTGCTGCTTTTCTAACTCAGCAGTGTGCAGTCCCACTCTCTGAAGTGAGAAAAGGGAGGTGTTTGGAAGAAACCAGAGATCATAGATGTGCAAATAAAAAAAGTCCTTATGGCAAGGCCTCTACCTCCCCAGTATGTACATCTTTAGTGTCCCTTTCCTTCCTCAGAAAACTGGTTTCTTACCCCAATCCCACCATGGTGAGCTCTCTGATATTCGGGAATCCAGGCCACTACAAAGCAGCACTACAAATGGCTTTAAAACTGACCCAAGTGTTGGTGTGAATGGGCAGGTGCTTGTGTTTGTATGAGAAAAACAGCTGGCAGAAAGCTGAAGTTGCTCGTTTAATTTAATGCATCAGCTTCCTTCTCTAGCCTCCTTCCCCAGGCACCTTCAGAAGCAGCTATGCATCGGGGTGAGCACACCTACATAATGCAGGTTCATTCACATGCACACAGGCTGACTTTGGCAATCACACACACACAAGGTGACTTGCCTCTACATGCAGAGTATCGCTCCTTTGCATAGCTAATTGCACCAAAGGTTACTCCGTGCCCATAGGGAGGGATTGGACCATGTGGCTTTCCAGTGGTGGCTGAAGTATCTGTTTCTTCTCTGTGGAAACTGTTAACCCAGAAGAAAAGTTAAACTAGGTATCACCCACAAAGCACCTCTTCCTGACTGAAGACAAGTGTGGGAAGCAGGGTAACATCTGTGCCATGCAGCGTGAGTATAATATTGCTGTGCTTTTAGAGACACTAGTGAGACCTTCATCCGCAGCTCCCCATGCCAAGCAACACTGCTCCCCACAGCACATGGTGGGCTGCTATAGCTGTGAGGAGAAGGATGGGCACTGCAGTGCCGCAGAGTTTTCACTTCCAGGTGGGCAGTTCAGTCTCCCTGGAGGATGATGAGAAGTGCTGGCACATCTTGCTTTGCAATGGTGCATGTGAAGTAAGTTGGTATCCCCAGGCCCATGTTCACAGCACAGACTGCTATCGCCGACTTAGCGGGGAAACCCCTGAGAGCAATTTGGATGCAATGAGGTTCATTGACACCGTAGCCAGGAGGTGCCTGGACCTCATGCTAGCTGTGCCATACTTGTCCTGGGTGAGTGTATCCTTTCACTGCTGCTGGGGCAAGTGCTACAGGTAGTCTGTGAACCTGGCTTTTTTCACCTCTTGGCATGAAGTGAGGTAGGGATTTGGCACCAAGTAACTTTTTTTGTGGAGCAGCACCGAGTTAGGAGTTGCAAGTGTTCGTTTTCTTGGAACTTGGCCCATACTTTTTCTGGCTCCCAAATCATTTGCAAAGATCACACATTATCATTATAAATAAACTCTTGCAACACGCATTCATATACACGTTACCTGTGACAGACTTGTGTGGTGCTGTGCCAACACAGGATGTATTCCTGCACCACACCTTCCTGTCTTGAGTCAGACTGGGTTAGGATCACTTGAATCTCATGGAGCAGTGCCCTCCTGTGCATCTCCTTCCTCCCTGCTGTGGGGTTGGCAGAGGAACACTATTGTCTTCTGGAGGTGTGTTTCTGCATATGGTGTAGTAACGTGAAGGCTCTGCCTTCTCTTGCCCGCAAGTTCAGGCAGATGTTAAGGAAGAGCGGTGCTGGGAGAGATAATGGACGTTGCCTTTCATCTGGCAGCTTGGAATTACTGACATCTGCAATATGGCAGAAGGCAGGATGTTTTCCTGGGGAGAGAGGTTGCTTTGTAGGTCATGGCAGTGATGATGGGGTTCTTTCACCAGTGCTTACAATGATAGTACCAAGAACTGATGGGGTTATATATTTTGTTATGCTTTGAGTTTCCTTTCCTATTTGTTCTAGCTATGCTTTGATGTTCCCTTTTCGAATCACTTCCCAGTCCAGTTGCTTTTTTCAGGCTTGCAGTAGTAACAGTTGAGAAGGGCTTTACAGAAAAGGAAATAAGCTGTCTTATTTAGATGTGGTGTGAGATTTAAGAAAGATCCCTGTAAAGCCTTGGGTGGAAACAGATGTGAACCTGGTACTTAGTCACTTATGCTTTTCATGATGTTAGAAATTCATAGTCTGTGTGTGTAATCAGCCAAACCAAAATGCACTAGGATCTTGACCAGAGCTCCTCTGTACTTATGTTTCCCTGAGACTCTCCCTTGCCAAAGCACAAAGGCTTTAATATTCCCCATCTGGAGAGAGTCCCCTACACTTTGAGATGCTAAGATGGTCTGGCGCAATGTTGCTGTTAAGTAAATCAACTTTCTTCTCCAGAAACATCTCAGAACAATAATTTGTGTTGACATAATAAAGAATTTTGCTCACCTACGCATAATAATGATATTCAATCAGTTTGGGGATGTTGGATTATTTCAGGCTATCCAAAGATTGTTGGGTTGTCTTGCGCATCAGTGCAAAAGGTCACTAATTTTGATTTTATAATCTCCTAAGGCTCAGTTATTCCAGCATTCTGTGAATATTTCTAATTTGAGGTTTTTTTGAGGAAAAATAGGTCAATGTGGCTTCTTATCCCCCTTGTTTCTAGAAGCTGGAAAAGCTATCACCTATTACTTTACTTTGTAAGTCTACCTGATACCCTTAGGTGGCTAAAGTATTCTATCTTGTTCTATTCCTGCTTTTCTGTGTCACTGTTTTCCATCAGAGATGCAAATGGTAAGTCTCAGGCCTTTATATCATCCACAGGGGTTTTCTTGCTTCCTGGTTTCCATCTCAGTGACCTTGATGTTGATTTCAGACAGTCTAAATATTCTTGGAGGTGTTTTTCCAGTTGAGCCAAATATGAGCATTGACAGCCAGTGCTACCCAACAATGTAAAAGCACTGCATACGGATCAAAGACTTGACTATGGGGCCTTCTATAACAGGAATGATTTATCTTCTATCTTTCTTTTCCGCTAGCCCCCTTCGTTGTCTTAGGAACTAGTAGGCTTATAAGCAGGCCTGTGTTTCACTGAAGTTGTGTACATTCATGCACACTAAACAGTAGTTTATTGTCAGATATTATTGTAGTCCATTAACCAGTAAAAGTATCTGATCTGCATCATCACCTGCTAGGCTGCAGAACTGCCTAGTAGAGCTCTGCTGAAGTGTGGATAATTTACATTAATGATACATGTATTTTTTCCTGCCATTCTAAATAAATCTGTTTCTGCCTTGCTTCAAGAGGCCACTTATTTCCATGTCATTAGCGTGGGCTGTTTGACTTGGCCCGTATATTTGGTGTTGGCAACCCTGACAGCTTCCTCAGTGCTGCTGTTCATTTAAGCCTGGTTACGATATCTCCAGCCCTTCTCGTAAATACTTCACTTCCTAAATTAGCTTTATTTATGTTTTGTAATGTTATTTTCTGTAAATTTGCAGTAGTCATGTCTGGGTGCTGTTAACCCCATCTCAGCTGCAGAACCAAGTCCACAACTGGCTGAGAATAGCCTGTCCAGACAACCCTGTACTAATAGCCTCAATTACCTGCTGTGGCAGCTCACCCAGCATCAGCTGCCACAGTCCATGTTTTGTTGTAAGCAGGCCAGCTGGGAGGGTTTTATTTGTTTTCAATCAAAAATGCAAAATAAACCAGGAATCTGCCAAAATCAAGATTTCCTGTACAACCTGACTGAACTGTAATTTCCAGGGGGGTACCTTGAAAATAAATGGCCTGCCGAACATAAGGAGTAAATATAACAAGTCTCATTATGCGATTGCTATGTCTTGAAAACATAAATGCATGTCTATTTCAGAGGGAGTTTTGTGAACAGCAGTCATGACACAGTCTGTACTCCCCTACCCATGGGAGAGAGTAGTTGCATCTACTTAGAAATTCAAAATAGCACCTAAGCCAAGGTGTTAAGAAAGAACACGTTATTAAAGTCTTTCCCAGGTCCTATGTTGTCTCTTTATTACTGGGGGGAGAGGAGAGGATAGCAGTGAGAAAGTTTGTCCTTAAAACTAGAGAATAGAGCAAAGGTGAACCTTGGAGTGGAAAGAAACCCTGCCATCTGCAGGCCCCACAGATCTCCCTTGCTGGCTTCCAGCAGGCTCTTTGTGTTGTGCCACCACAGCAGCCCCAGGGATGCCAGGCTCTACCCAACCGCCTCTACTGGGGCTCCATGCAGAAGAGATGGAACCTCTACACCTTTCCAATTGGGAAAGGAAAGAAAGGCCCATACAACACTTGGCAATCAACAGTGACACTGAGGAATGCTGGTATGTCTTATGCAGGCTGTCTGTGCCTCCTTTTCCTGTTGGTGGGATGTTTGGATGCTTCATCCCTTCACAGCCAGTGTTGAGCACGGGGAAATGAGTTTCTTGCAGGGAGTTGGATTGGGGGGAATTATCACTGAGGAGCCCTTACCCTCCTGGAGCCCTGTGGTCATCATCTCCTGCAGGCAAGCCCAGGCACAGGATGAAGAGAGGGTTGGAACCTAGGGCACGTAAGGGGAGGGAGGTGTAGGGCAGTCCCCACAAGGACAGACTGAGGGAACTGCCTCTGGTCATGAGGGTGGTGAGGCACTGGCACAGGTTGCCCATAGAAGCTGTGGCTGCCTCATCCCAGGCAGTGCTCAAGGCCAGGCTGGACAGGTTTTGGAGCAACCTGGTCTAGTGTGAGGTGCCCCTGTCCATGGCAGGGGGTTGGACTAGGTGATTTTTAAAGGTCCCTTCCCACCCAGGCCATTCTATGAGTCTGTGAGACAAGGAATGGTGTAACACGCTGCTGTGCGCGATCACCATCTCTTCCTTAGGCTTATATTCAGTTTGCAAAGCAGGCTTGTACAGCGAAACCAGCTGATATGTTGGCTGTGGATCACTGAATTATTGTTTATTCTCAAAACACTAAGCCTGCATCATTTCTTTCTCAGTTTCTCTGCTGAAACTCAAGCCCTGTGCTTGCAGGGTGCTTTAGATCTGAAGGACATTTTTTGAGCATTTATAATTTCTCTCATACAATTCACTACTCCAAGAATTGTTGTGTCTCTTCCTGCTGATTTTGAGACCCGCATCCTAACAGGAGCCTCAGCATTACTGCTTCCAGCTGCTTCACCTCGTAGCTTGTAATTTTCATTACACTGGTTACGTAGACCTCTCTTGCTTCAACCCAGCAGGTCTAGCTTTTCCCAAGCCTTGAGTGATGATCCTCTAGGACTGTCCCCCTGCCTGAAGTAAACACCTGCATGGATCTAAATTCATATTGGTCCTAGAAAGCGCTTCAGTGCCAAACACAGCCCAAATGGTGGTCTGTGTAAAAAGGTTTTGTCAAGCTGATGCTTGGTTTGTCTCTACCACCAGATGCAAGCACCGGAAGTGATTTGGTATCAACCCTTGTTCTCCTAACCCCTCACAGGCAGGGGCAAAACCCTCTTTATAAAGGTGTTGAATTCTTCAGGGCCTAAGCAGTCAGGTTTGTGTGAGGAGGAGCAAGGCAGGGGTTGTTTCATCACCTCTTTGTGCCCAGGAGCCTTGGCTGCTCCAGCTCCACCACCAGTTCCTGGGGATGTTTCCGATCCAGCTCTTTTGCAGCCACTTCCTGAGGACAGGAAGAGCTTTGTAAGGTGTGCGAGTTGAAGGACAGTTGTACTGTTCCAGGTTGTGCTATGTTGGGAGCTCATTTATCCTTGGATAGATGTATTCTAATTCCGTCTCTGGTGTTTTGGTGTCCTGCCTCTTCAGGGAATTGGGCGTGTTTTGTGAGACGAGGCATTGACAAACTTTAACCTTAGTAACCTGTGTTTTCCTTTTGCCTGCGGTTACTGGCTGTAGCTGATCACGGGCGCTTACTTGTCTGTATTGCTCACCAGTAGTGGGGTTAAGACACCAGCATTCAGCCTGGATTAATTTGCTTTTCCTGCCTGTGCCTTTTCATCCATTGGCAGCTTCTCTGTTGCCGCTCACCTGCACTTAGTCCATTGCTAATAAATGCCTCTGCCTTTCATGTTCTTTTCCCCTCCTTCTCTGAACACTCATCTTCCTCTCTGCTGTTACTTTGAAGAAGTCCTGAGGGATGGAGTGCAATCCAGAGGGACTTGGGCAAGCCTGAGAAGTAGGTCCATGCAAACCTCATGAAGTTCAACAAGGCCAGGTTCAAGGTCCTGCACCTGGGTCAGAGAAAACCCTGGTATCAACACAGGCTGCGGGATGAAGAGATTCAGAGTACCCATGAGTAGAAGGACTTGGGAGTACTGGCAGATGAAAGATTGGACATGAGCCAGCAGTGTGCACTTGCAGCCCAGAAAGCCAATCATGTCTTGGGCTGCATCCAAAGAAGCGTGGCCAGCAGGACAAGGGAGGTGATCCTGCCCCTGTGCTCTGCTCTGGTGAGACCCCACCTGCAGTACTGCATCCAGCTCTGGAGTCCTCAATACAGGAAAGTTGTGGAACTGTTGGAGAGGGTCCAGAGGAGGGCACAAAGCTGCTCAGGGGGCGAGAGCACCTCTTCTGTGAGGAAAGGCTGAGACAGTTGGGCTTGTTCAGCTGGAGAAGACTCTGGCGAAACCTTATTGTGGCCTTTCAGTTCTTGAAAGGGATCTATAAGAAAGATTGGGAGATACTTTTTAGCAGGGGCTGTTGCGACAGGATGAGGGGTGATGGTTTTAAACTAAAAGAGGGGAGATTCAGGCTGGATGTGAGGAAAAAATCCTTTACAATGAGGGTGGTAAAATACTGGCACAGGTTGCCCAGAGAGGTGGTGGGTGCCCCAACCCTGGAGACATTCAAGGCCAGGCTGGATGTGGTTCTGAGCAACCTGATCTACTCCTGCTTATTGCAGCAGGTTGGACTAGATGACCTCTGAAGGTCCCTTCCAGCCCAAACTATTCTATGATTCTATACTAAAGCTGACCCATAGTCATGCGCAGCACTTGTGATTCCTCTGAACATGCTGCTGTTCCTTGCATGTCTTACGAGGCATTTCCAGATGCATCTCACTGACTCACACCACTTGCTGCAGTGGGAAGAGGGTCTTTCATGTGTGCTGGTGGGACAAGGGGGGATGCACTCCCTCTCTGAACTCCCATTGTCCCCTGCCTCAGTCTGGCTAGTATTATTTCAGTTTGTCTGTACTGTCTAATCACTGTCTGCATTCCATCAGCTCCGGCCATGCAGCCGATTTCCTTTGCCTTGCAAATTGTAATTGCTTTGCCAATTAACTCTGGGTCTTCCAGTGCTCTCTTTCTTGAGTGCTTTGTCCAAAACCCTGTGCTTCCCAAATGGCACGATAAGTTGGGTTTTCCCTAAACTTAATCCTTTTTCTTGTAACTCTGTGTTTGAATTAGATATCTGACAAAGGCACGTCAAAGAGGGAAAGAAATATTTCAGCAAGTTTTGCAGCTCATGCAGAAGTAGAGAAAAAAAGACAAATGAAAGACAGGGTGAGAGAAGAGGCAGCATTGGAAATGAGGATGATAGGGATTACTTAACAGAAGTATGAAGTGGCCAAAAATAGGGCATAGTGAGATGAGTGCTGAAGTGATCAGAAAACAAGCCACTAGAACGTTAAGGGGCCATTAACTTTCCTTTAGCTGAGGAAAAGACTTAAGGAGAAAGAACTGAAGGCTAAATTAGAAGCAAATACTTGGGATTTCAGTGGAGCAGAGAGGATGGAACTGATAGTCTTGGATGCAGAGATCAAAAAGAGATGTAGAAAGGACTTGGAGGGTACAGAGTAAACCACTGACTCCAAGTTTTGAAAGGGGTGGAGGAAAATGCAGGGATAATAATTACAGAAGCTGGTGGGGACCATAAGCAGCTCCACTGAGATGGTTAGGAACGTATTTGGTATCACAAGGGCATTTGGTGCCTTGAAAATTAGTGCCTTTCTACTGCAGTCAGTGTCTGTGAAGACATCTGATTTCCCTGTGTAGAGCATTGTGCTCTGTACTGCAGGTGCTCTGCTTGATTTGCAGCGTGTGGTTGCCTGTTTTATCGTGGGTGTCTGGCAAGCGCTGAGCACTTGGCCAGTTGTTACTGTAGAAAAAGGATTTGCAAATATGGTCAGGGTTTTTCACATGTCCCTCTATTTACAAAGGATGTAAAGTCCCTTTTCTCTAGGTACAGTGGAAAGTCAATGAAAAGATGTTTAGTGCGTAGTCCTATGGTCCATGGTTGGGTAACATTTAATCCTGAAACTCTGGATTTGATGAGTTTCATGCTACCGCTGCTCCTTTCATAATCCTCAGGGCTCCGTTTCTGTCTTTCTTTCCATGCTCTTTTGGGGTTTTTCTCTTGGGTGTTGTTTGCAGAGATACAGCCCAAGTTTGCATCCAGGCACAGGAGAAAATTCACCCCACTCGACTCCCACCTCAAGCACCAGCTCCCACAGTAAAGCCTGCGATGTTACAGCCATCAGGCTCTGCAGTGAGGGCATCCCACCCCTGGCTAACTATCTTGGAGTAAACAGTGTGGTGGAAAAGGGACCACTGGAGGAAGGAGCCAAATCAGGCTCTCTTAGGAGTAGTGTTTGTGAAGTGGTGCTTGCTTGGCACGATGCACTAGAGTCTGAGGTGCACCAGCCCCAGATCTGTCCAAAAGTATGTAAAACATGTGGCACGTTATTGCGAGTTTGCATCCTAAATTATCCCTCTGGGCAGAGAGCAAGTCCTGTGAGCACTGCCTGCGTCCTTGCTCCATCTCCAGGGGAGGGATTTGCTTCAGTGTGGTTCCCTCCTGCCTGCCACGGGTTTATATTTAGCTGGCAGTGTGTGGCCGCATGAGCCATTTGAAGGCAATGTCTTCCAGCCCTCACATCAGTGCTGCCCATAGCTTTCCATAGCGGTTGAGCTGCTGCTGCTGCCTGGGTGGAGAACAGGAGGCTAAAATTAGCAGGGAGCAATTCTCTTGCCAAAGGTTGTGTCTGACCCAGGCGAGTCTGGCGAGGGGGAGAGGAAAACAGTCTTAAATCTCTCCATGCAGAGTGCCTAACGTGCCTGCTGGCTTCTCTGGGGTCTCCATGTGATGGGTAGGGATGCCCTGCCAGGGGGAAGCTTAAGCAGTGGGGATAGTAGGGCATTGCCAGGATGGTCTTAGCCCATGGTAGGAAATCCTGATTCTCGGAGCTCTGTTTCATTCTCGCTCTCCCTTTGAATATCAGATAAACAGTCAGGGAGGCCAGTTCTTGCTCCTGGATGTCTGCAGAGCTGCAGGCACCTCCCTGCTTAGGGAGAGGTTTTCTGGGCAGATGTGGGGTTTTGGCTGCCGTAAGAAAACCAGTGTGTATTCACTGCTCCCACCCCGCCAGAACCAGCTGCTGAGGACCTTGCTGCCCCCAGGAGCTGCCCACCCTAAATGAGCACTTGTGAACTCTATTACAGGGCAGCCTACCAGCAGGATGCGCTCCAGGAGGGGCTGTGGCCTGGTGGTTACAGCACAAATTTGGGTGAACAGGGAAATGCGCCATCCCTGTCTCTGCTGGTGAGCAGACAAGGCCTCAGAACAAGCTGCTTCAGCAGCCTGTGCCTCAGTTAGCCTCTATAGTAATGATGTTGATAATTGTTATTTATCCTGTTGAGATACTTAATGCCCATGAATGGAAAAGCATTAATTGGTCTCCAAATGACTTCAGTGCAAGGGGAAAGCTTGTTGTTTCGTTAGTGACTCTTCTGTTGGACCCAGCCTGCCCTGCCGCTACGGTCTTGCTGGTTCGGCTGCCCCAGGCATGCCATTACCTTGTCTTTTAAGAACCAATGTTGCTAGCGTGTGATGCAGCATTAGGAACTTGTCTGGGCCCTGAGAATGCAGTTTTCACCTCTGACCTTTCCCATTCATTGCACTTGCCTGAATTGCACAACCCGGGGCAAGAAATAGGTGGAGGGTTGAAGCTGAGGTGGGGACCCAATCCCTAAACCCTATTCCTTTTATCCATGGACTTTGGAAAGACCTGTCTGCTGTATGTGCAAGGGCAGCACAATGGCAGACTGTGGCAGTTGCAGGGACAACTGCTGTGCGGTTTGCATGTTATCCGTCCTGACAGCTCAGGAGGAGGCAGTCTGAGGGATACCACGGCTGTGGTGGAGCAAAATGAGCATCCCCTTGAGCCTAATGAAGGTCAGAGCAAACATAAACAAGGTCTGCATTGAGATTTCTATATTTTTCAGCAAGGGTTGGTGGGCACTGTGCATGGGGAAGGCTGGGCCAACTGAAAAAGAAGGAAAAAAACACAAGAAGACAGGTTCATGGTCTGCCTGACAACTGTTTCTGCTGAAAAGGAGGTGAAATTCCCTTTTTCCTGTAAACAGCAGAGAAACAGGAGCAGCTGGGATGGCTCGTTAGGTGTGACCAGCTATTTTGGAATGTGGCTTCTCTGTTTCTACAGACAACATGTACTAGTCCTCTGTCAGGTCCCCATTACAATGAGTGTATAGGAAGGAGAGAACTCCAAGAACTGGAGGAGATGTGGTACTGGCAGGGTCAATCCTTGCTCCCATCTCTGCTCCAGGCACAGGTGCCTCCTGCTAGCACTGCTCTGCAGTTTCATTCTGGTGAAGTGAAGGAAACAAAGCTTTCAAGTGAGTGCCTGGCTTCCCTTTCCTTTTCCCTGCTCCAGGTAGAGTGAGGAATGTCTGTGTGTAGGACATCAAGGTATTTTTAGCAAGGGTAAAGAAAAGCAAAATATGAAATACATGCCAGCTGAAGCTGCAGGAGGAACTGCACTCTGTGTAGAACAGTCCAGGGTTATTGCCTTTGCTAAGGATTTAGTTGCCTGGTACCCAGCAAGGTGAAGAAGGCACCACCAGCTACAGACTTACCGGGAGGCTGGGGAGAAGGTGGCTGTGTCCTGCTCTTTCTCCTTCAGACAGATCTGGCAAGTCGTCTAGTACAAGATTTCATTCTGCACTCCTGGCAGCTCCTGCCTCTCTGTGCTGACATCAGGAATGCACTACAGAGCTAGAGCTGGGGCGACCCCGTGGGGCACTGGCATGGATGAGACCAGGGGCTTCAGCAAGTTGTGTCACTTCAGTCCACAAGACTGAGATGGTGGACTTGTCTTTTCCCTAAATGCTGTTCTGTGATGGAAATACCACTTTTTTCCTGCACATGCTGATAACAATGAGAGGGACCTCCTTGCTCTTAATAATCATCATTTACTAAGGAGCGGGAGGGGGAAATTGTTCTTCCATGTTCTCTTACCCTCGCTGACCTCTGTTTTGGCATTGACTCCTGATAAAAACACTAATTTCTAATCAGTCAGCCACTTGAAATTGCCTGCCTTTGTTGTCTGAGGCTATCCAGGAAGAGCCTGCCTTCCAGCTGCAGCACTGGGCTCCTCTGTCCACACCAGGCAGGCTGTCAGCCCAAGGTGATACAGAGCTGCTGGGAAGATGCTATGTGGCAGTAAGTGCTTTAGGTGTTGTGTAGCAGGGAGGCTCCCTCACTGCCCTAGAGAAGGCACTGGTAAAGGGCTGGTGCTCCCCTGAAGCTGGGACAGCATTTTATTGCCAAAGGAAGGAGGGCTGGAGTATGGCTTGGAGGGTGCACCTGTGTTCTTGTGCTAAATTCACTTCTGCAACCAGTCTGTTTAAAATCCACCATCACAATATTCTGCTGCCTTCCTCCTGCAGAGCTGGGCATTTACAAGGTCTGCTGAGATCCATGGCAGCATGATTGAACTAGATGATATTAAGGTCCTTTCCAACCCCAACTGTTCTATAATTCTATGATCTGTTCTAGAAGTCAAGTTGCTAAAATCCACAGAGGTGACTTTCTTGGGCTCTGCAGGTCTGGATACTGCTTATAATTCTTGTCTTCAGACCCTAGAACTGGAGTGGTTTGAGTGGGGTGAGCTGGCTCCGTTTCCCTGGGTGGTTCATTAACTGGCTGAGCAGGACCCCATATCCCATGGTGTTTGATCTGAATGTATTTCTCTGTTTCTGAGTGTAAAGGCAACTTAAGGCTTTGGTTACTGGAAAGTTTTTGTCAACCATTGCTTGGCTGAGGTCAGAGGTCCCTGTGGGGAGCACAGCTCAGGTGAATGATGCTGCGCTGGTCTTTGACCTGGGCAGTGCTCGGGGGTCTCCCAGAGCAGACATTTTCAAATAAAATGAAAGAATGAAAAAGAGAATGAAAGACAAAGTGGTGATTGGGGGAGGAAGGATTTTGAACCACCTCTTGTGCTGGTGGCAAATGCTCACAACAGCCCTTACCTAGCCCTGGCCACCTCGGCAGTTCCAGTGGAGCTGCTCTGCTCTGAGGACAAGGCAGAGGCTTGCAGCATCAGTGCTTTTTCTCATAAGCATAGTAGATGCATTTGTACAGTTGCAGGCCCATAGGCTATGATTCTTCTTTCAAGCTTTTGGATTATACCAGCTATGGATTTATGGGTGCTAGGGATTTGTCACCTCACTTATATGGTTTAAATGGAACTGTAAACATCCCCATGTATGTTTCTTTGCATTAGTTTGTGAATAATCCCTATTTAAAATATAGATGTGATAGTATTTCTGGATCTGTAGCTTTGTAAAGAAACGGCGGTAACTTTACTCTCTGCAGGTATGTGTATCTCAGGTTCTAAAGCCTTTAGCCCAGAGTCCAGCAACTAGACCAAGAAACCAAAGGTCTAACGTTATTTTGCATCGTGTGCTAAGATAGTTTCATGACAGTGACTTTTAAATGTCGTGAGCTCTGAAGGCATCTGTGCTCCTTGTATCTGCTGAGCACATCTAACCAAACCTGTTTGCTCTTGGTTAAGGACGATTATTTCCCAGCAGAAGAATTGCACCACCGGCACTCCACATCGTGTTTTTTCAGATGGACAGGGAATTCGATGCTGAGCTCTACTGCACAGCAGACAGCTAGTGCTAAGGCAATTTTACATACCCTTCACTGACCCAAGGTGGCCTCCATGGAGCTGATCTGTAATGAACATCTCTTCCTTCCTCCCTCCAAGCCTGGAGGAGGCCACGATGTGGAGGTGAGGTCAGGAGTTTAGCAGCTGAGCAGTGTGCTTCTGCTCTTAAACAACCTGCTGGCAGTGCTTGGTGCATTTATAGACCAGAGGCATGTCTTCCATGCCAGCTTTACTACTCTGCATAAAAGCCTTGCGGGCTGCAGTGGTTCTCTTTGAATAGGACCAGGGTGTGAGACACTTCATTATACTCTACCCTGATGTTTTAACATTAGGGTTAATGTTAAGATGCAGCTGTGAGATCACAAACTTGGATGCTGTGTTAAAATACCAAGTGATGCAGGCTGCATTCTCTACTTGCCAGTACAGAACCACTTACCAGTGGAGTAAGTGGTTTCAGGCACTGTTAAAAAATGAGCTTTCTCTCCAGTGTTAGTCCATTGTCAACACAGGATCTTTCTTGTTGTCTTCCTTGTTGGTGACAGCCAATGATCCTCTCTGTGTAAGATACTCATGCAGTGAAAGCACGACAGGCAAGAGACTTTAGTAAATAGTATTTGCTTAATAGGTGCTGCTGTCTCTCATGTAAAAGTGTGCTAAGGAATCATTGCACATATGGAGGCACGTCACAGATGTGTGCTGCAACTTCCATACCTGCTCCCTGCCCAGGGGGAGTCAGCAGCACCTGGGTAACCCTGACATGTTCCATCAATGTCTGCTGTATGCACACATTCCTATATGCTGCTGCACCAGTTTTCCTCACCTCCCAGCTTCCCCACCCACACTGGCATGGAGGCAAAGCCCTGCATCGCTCTGCCTCTCCCTGCAAAACATCTCTCTTCCCATCCCTTCATCTCTGAGGCTGTCCACCCGCCTCGTCTCACAGCTTCACGCTCCTCTCTGTTCTCTGGGCGTGTAGGTGTGCTCCCCATGTATTCATTCCCCTTCATATGTACGTACCTGTCCACCCCAGCATGTGAGTACCTGCATGTTGCTGACTTCGCCTACTTAGTGCTCTTTCATAGTGTTCCCCTGCATGTTTTCATGACCTTGAAAGCCTTGCTCTTTCCTGCCAAGCTCCTGAGACTGCACAGCTTGCTGTGCATTAGAGTGTTTTTCCCTTCTGGAGTCCTTTAAGGTGGAGAGCAATGTTCACAAATGTGGTAGACCAGATCCTGGAATAAATAAGAGATGACATGGCTACGGCATTGAAAGTTTCCTTTCTAGGGTTGCAACCATGCATTTCAATTTCAAATTCTGACGCTGCCCCACACTGGCTCCTTGGTCTGTGCACTGTGGAGGGGAATCACAGCCTCCCTCAGCACTGCTCTGCCACTGCATCTGAACACAGACCAGCCATACCTTCTGCTGTTGTGATTCTCCTCCTCTGGACAGGCTGTTCTCTCTAGTCCTGCCCTTTCCCACTCTGTACGTGGGTACCAGTACATGTGCCTATTCACACCACAGTGTGGGTTTTGGCGGCTCAGCTGAAGTAGTGGAGCTGGAAGAGGGTGGGAGACTGTGCCGGTAAGGACAGTGCAGCAGAACAAAGGCAATGTACTGGCACTATATGGTCATCTGCCATTTTCTTTGTGGCCCCCTCAGCTACTCAGTGCAGCTTACTCAAAGCTTTCACGTGGCTTTTCCTCTCCTTGACTTGCAGCATTCCTTGCTCACCCCACCTGGGGTCTTTCTGCACCATATGTGCATCTCTGCAGACCAGGAGGCACAGGTATATTTAAGCTTGTAGTTAATCAGGGAGTATTCTTTTTTAGCATCCTGTTCCTCAATTGTTTTACAAAGGCTTTCTTAATCTCATTTTGCTTAACCAAAGCCGCAGGATCTTCCTGTTTTTCTTCACAGTTTCTTTAGTTTTCGAATACTGGCATGTATGCAAATACCTGAAGGTGTTGAGCACCTTCATAAAGAAAACACAAAGAAACTAGTATATCTCAACAGGAAGCGACATTAGAGCAAACAATCGTTGCTTGTAGCTCACTAAGATGAAAAACAACCTTTCTTTTTGTTGCTGAAAAAAAGATAAACCTTTAAAATTGTAAGAAATCATTGTTAATTTTTGAGAGTCTTGTTTGTGCTCCCATTAACCAAGATAACAGATATTATTATTAATATATACAATATATATTTACATATAATATATAATTATTACATTATTACTAGTTGTCCAGTCACTGCAGGACATTCTTAGAGGTTAACAGGGCACAGCACCCACAAACAGCACCAAGGCAGTCTGTAAGGATCTTAATATATCAACCCCATACCAAATTCTTCTATATAAAAGTGGGTGATGCTGGCTGAGGATGGGTGGAAATGGGGCAATTAGAAGGATTAATCCAAACCATAGCTACTCCCTTGGCTCTGGGTGAGTTGCTGTTAGTTTCTGAAGACCTTCCTTGGTCTCTAATGACCCAGAGAGAAGTGCAAGTGAATGATAGACCTTGTTCCCACAAGACCGCTGCCATCTGCTCATATCCATTCCTCAGTTTGGTTCTGCCACTGCTCCCACTCAACCTGGCTTGGACAAAGCTGCCTCCTGGGCCAGCTGCACATGAAGTTGAGCAACTCCTGCTGCAGATAAAAATCATGTGGAGAGTGCCACAATTTGGGACACTTCCTCCTGGCCATATACACATGGTTGTTTTCATCCATGTACTTAATCTAAGGACAGTTGCTGGCTCTATAGGGTCATTTGGGCTTCTTGACTTCGTGGTGACTCCTAAAAACCTCCTCACACATCTACTGATGGCAGTAAGCAATGGTAACTGAGCTATCACAATGCCAACCTCATGAAGTTCAACAAGACCAAGTGCAAGGTCCTGCACTGGGGCCAGGGCAATCCCGAGCACAAACACAGGCTGGGCAGAGGCTGGATCGAGAGCAGCCCTGAGGAGAAGGACTTGGGGGTGTTGGTTGACAAGAAGCTCGACATGACCCAGTGGTGTGCGTTCGCAGCCCAGAAACTAACCGTGTGCTGGGCTGCACCAAGAGGATTGTGACCAGCAGGTCAAGGGAGATGATTCTTTGCCTCTACTCCACTCTCATGGCACCCCACCTGCAGTACTGTATTCAGCTCTAGGGCCCCGAACAGAGGAGGGACATGGACCTGCTTGAGCAAGTCCAGAGGAGGGCTGTGAAGACGCTCAGTGGGCTGGAGCACCTCTCCTATGAAGACAGGCTGGGAAAGTTGGGGTTAGGGTTAGGGATTTCCTCTGGAATCAGTGGCAAAAATCCTATTGACCTCAAGCAGAGCAAGATGCTCTGCTTGCTCTACTTGTAGAGCAAGATGCAGCTTACTGCAGCTGAGTTTTCAGTGCCTTGTGTGAAAGTGAAGTGTCTAGTAAAACAAAATGGAGCTCTTTCCTTACTCTGGGTATGCTTGGCTTCCGCTAGCACAGATGATCAAACCTGCAAAAATTACACCAGTCCACCATGCAGACCTAGTAGAGCATTTCAGTGCTGATTAGTTTAAATAAGACCTGTATTCACATTCATCAGTTTGATGCTGTTGGAGTTGCAGCATTGTTTGTTGTTGGTTTGAGGAAAAGGGCTGTAGGTGATACAGGTCTCAACCAAGTGAAATGGCTAACAGTGCTGATATTCCCAGAGGAGAAGGCTGCCTGTCTCCTGGAAGGGGTACAAAGGGAGCAAGACACAGGGAGGCCAGGGATCAAGAGGAAATAGCCAGAGCATGAGCTAGGGCTAGGGTTACAGATAAGCATCCAAGGAAACAACCGCAGAGCAGTCAGGATTAGTGGGTAATGGAAAAGACTAGGACTGGGACAGCTGGGTGGGAATAGTCAGATCCAGCAGGTCAACGCCATCCCCAAGATGGATGAACTAACCCCTGGCACCCCTTTTGGGATGGGAGGTGGTGAGGAACTGTCTGCATTATGTTTGTACAAGTGTATTTCCTATATGAGTGGCCAAATGTCATCGGTTGCTTCCAAGAACCTTTTGTAGTTTCCAGACCTTCCGCAGGACCATGCTTTAGCCAGACTATTTGTGGTACACAAGGACATGGTAACAGCCAAGCAGCCCACGCTGTCTGGACATCTGTATGAAGACAGCACTGGACTGGCAGGAAGATGTCCACGTAGCAGCAGCATTTGACAATGTTGTGTGCTGCAAGGACAAGATGGGGCAGGGATCATGGGCCCTGTAAGGCTGTGGGCCAAGCTCAGCTTTCATTTAAGCAGATGAACTTCTGCTGAGTTCCTCATGTATGTGCTAGCGCTGAACTGAACCCCTTGGAGTAACACCCCATTGCTGCACCCAGCTTCAGCTACTCCACAGCAGGACACCCTTTACCATCCTCCCCTTTGTGCTGTTGTCAAGCCTGGCTGAAGTGCCTGGGTTTCTCCAAGGGTTAGCTTTAGGCAAGCCAGTCTCATCTCTTAGAGTTCCTATGGGAGGGGAGTGTAGGATGCCACAGCAGTCTCCTGACTGCAAGAAATGCTCTGCTTGACATGGATGAACTTGCTAATTTTGGGGCACCTGGGTTTGAAAGCTGGGCCCTGTAAGTCTGGTTGAGCCTGAAGCTGCTCTCATGGCCATTTACTGATCGTGCCTCATGGGAGCATAAAAGAAGATCAGAACATCACTGCAGGGGGCAAACACTGTTCTCAAAACTGTGCTCTTCAGGGGAGTTACTCCAGATTTACCATGGCATTTCTGAGAACAAAACTGAGCCATAAGGAGATAATTAAAGTCAGGCTCATGTAAGATTTGATATGGTCAAACCAATACATCCTTCATGTGCATAACTGAATCCCCCTCAGTCACTGGAGTTGTCTAGAAAAGCCACAGTACAACCAGGCACCATTTACCTGAAAACGAAAAATCCAAGCAAACCTCTTTCAGGAGTTGTCATGCAGGTGGCTGCACGGGAGGGTGAGTGACCCAGCAGTCAGTTACTCACTAGGCTGCATGGTAAAAATTGGCTAAGCAACAGAGCCGTCTGCCTTGCTTGCTGCAGCTAATCAAAATGTACATAGAGTGAGGGCCAAGGGCTGGACCTCAGCCCACAGAAGCCAGTGGAAGAGCTCCCACTGGGTTGAAGCCAATGTGGTCCAGAGCAGCTTTGTTTTAAATATGGAAGAGAACGTAAACAGGCATGACTGAGCTGTGACATTCCCTTGAACCCAGATACATCTCCATCTGGAGAAGGGCAGCTAGCCTGCTTCAGTACTCAGGAATACCAAGAGGTCTAGGAAGGACCAAGGGGAAAGAACAGTGAAGGTGGCTGCGGCAGAAGAGATTTACTTGTGACAGGATTTACCTGTGTAAGATATCTGTGTCTACTTTGTTGGGTTGTTTTTTCCCTCCCACAAAGACAAAAGGGTTAAACCTGATCCTACAGCAGAATTCAAAGTGGCTCTAGAAATTAAATCAGTCTCGGTTTCCTCCAGCTCCGTAGCATAAGAGTTACGCCATTAAATTAAAAAGGATTATTTGGAAGATAAGCCCATTGTGTATGTGCTGGGTAATTTCAGCAGAGTTAATTCAGTGCTGCAAGAGCCAATGATGTAAGGTGGTGCGGCTGGATTTTTTCAGTTTTTTCAGGGGTTGGATAATTTTATGACTAATAGCAACACTTGCAGCTACGCACGGTAAGAGGAGAGTCATCACAATTTGTGCCGGAGGCCATAACCTGCCTGTTTGCATAGGTCATGAGGACATTTTTTTCTCCTCTGTAAAGTGATACAGCTAAAGGTATTTCTGAAGGTTGTTTTCTTCTGCCTTTTAAACATTAGATGCTGGCTGCTGGTCAAAGGTGGATTATCTGATGGGATGAACCGCTGGTCTGATCTGCTAATTACTGAATTCCTACGTAAGGCTTTTACTTCCTGCACAGGGAAGTACTGTGCTGAGCCTTTTCAGACGGACCTTTTTTTCCTAAGGCAGAATTAAAGCACCAGCTCTGGTCCCTAATTGAAACCAGCAGCATTCAGTAAGTTTAGACCACATTTGCGTGCTGAGTAGCCCTAGGCGGGCCTCTGCAGTTTCTGTTCCATGCACGGGAAATATATTTCTGGCAGAAGCTGTTAGAGTTGAGTGAAGAAAATGCAATAAATAATCTACCATATTTATTTCACTTTGTGTGTTTGCTTGTGGAACTTCCAGGAGCAGATCAAAACCTCCTCACAAGTATTTGATCTTGTTTAGCAACACTTAATCACATGGGCTTTCCTTTTTTCTCTTCCTGATTTGACTGAGGCTAGCTCTTTGATAAATCCTGTTGTGAATGCTCACGAGAGGTGAAATTGGCCGTCTCTGAGTAAACAAAACAACAGGTTGAAACATGTTGGGGTTGATTCTTCCAGGGTGGTTCAATGGCCTGGAAAACTGGGAGAAACTACCTTAATCACCAGGACAATGAGTGGGGAAAAGGATCTTTTCAATATTGCTGGCTGTGGCCACTTGGTTTTGCTCCATTCCTTCCGCTCCTGTAGCTGTGCAGCTCCACACAAATCATATACAGCTGTGCAGACAAATGAGAAGCTGGGCAGTTCTGACCATTGGGCAAGGTCCCTTGTGGGTCATGTTTGGGTCCTTTTCTTTTTATAGAGCAAAATATAACCTGGCTTGGTTTTTGAGCTTGTGGTTTGCAGCACCATTGGTTAGAAACATCCTTTTGAGTTAAAAACTCAGCAAACTGGACCAAGTTGCTGAAAAAGAGAAAGTACTGGATAGTGAGATGCTGTCCTATATCAGCTCTTTACTGTAATTGCATTTTGGTGTCTCCTGGGTCCTGATTAAAGCCTGCACATTGGGTCGCTGAGCAAGTGTGTTCTGCAGTGGCTCCTGCCTTGCTTGTGGTGTTGAAGCAGTTGGGATTTCACTAGGGATTTAGTCTTCCATCTCGGGTTCACAAGTACTAGGGTCTCCCCAAATCCTGCTCCCACTAACCCATTTGAGCTCAGTGGTATGTCTTGTCAGACTGGGGAGAGGAAAGGACTCCCACCGCTGTAAGAAATGTGACCCTACACTGTGAGGACAGTGTAGCTCTAAGAGTTCCCCTTGCCCTTGTATCACGCATGAGTTTGCATTTGGTGTCCATCACACGCAACCCTTGCTGGGGTTCTGGGAGTGTGCCGGAATGGGTTAATTGGTGCTTTTCTCATGTCTGAGATTGGGAAGTCCTGGGTGGGAGAAGAGCTTATAAATTTTTCTCATATGACAGTTACTCTTTTCCCTACCTCGTCATTGCTTGTTTTCTTAGCTTTACCCTAGGGTGAGGGATGAGTCATGAAATCTAATGGGTTTTCATGAAAAGAGCCTTGGGCACTGAGCATGGGAGGACCAGGGAGTGGTGGCTGATCTCTCAGGGCCTGTGACAGAGAGCTGTCCTCAGCACAAAATGTGGTGATGCCTCAAGCTCTGATGATACGGGAGGCTGGTGGGGAAGGTGCCAGCAGGAGGCTGGGGCAGCTGAGGAAAGCAGTGTCAACCTGTTCAGATGGCAGCCTGGCCTCGAGTCAGCCCTAGGGCTTGCCATGGCAGCAGCACAGCCTGGACCAGGTGGGTGGTTGCTCATTGCCTCAGTAGCAGGCGGATTGCTTACAACGAGGGAAGAGGGGATGAAAAGGAGAGGAGGGACTTAGCTATCATTTATTAGTGCTATCGGGTTGTGTTTCTTTCCAGTGCTGTAAGACTGGGGTAGGACTTGCAGGCAGTTGATGAAAGAGGAGACAGAACTCACCAGGAAACACAAGAGAACTTGGAGGAGGAGTCTCAGGAGGGTCACTGGGAGATGGCAAGGTCTGGGAGCTTGCCCAAAACTGTCAGAGGCTGGAAGAGTCTGAGAGGGCAAGGGATTGAGAGGGGGAAAGAAATTAGATAGACAGCATGGGGAGGCCAACTGAAAAGTAATGGCAGAAACTGAACAGTCATCTTGTTATTGCAGAGTTGGTAGAAAAAACTTGGTTTTTTTTTTTTGTTCTCTTCTGTGCTGTTTCCTGTTCACTAGTAATTTTAAGCTAGTGTTACACCTGGGGTGTCTTTCCTGTCATTTGAGCTGTTGTTGAGTGAGAGAGCTTACCTATGCAGAGACCCTGCCATATTGCTATCACAACTGAACTCCGGTTTTATGAAGAAGACCCATAGGAGTTTCTAGGGTTAGCTATAGGGCTCAAATTTAGAAGCATCCTAAAAATTTCCGTAGAGTTTGCTGGAAAATTATGCATGCTCTATATGGTTTTTATAACTTTCTTTAAGTCTGTAGCACGGATGAAGTTTCTAATTAAACTTTCCTTTCATTCAAGATAGCCCAAAATAGTTAGAGATGTTCATAAAGAGCATCCCTCCGCAAGGGTAGCTTATAGCATCTGAATGCTTTAGAGACCAGATTTCACCAAGGGTCTGGGACATGCTGTGTGTGTCTCATCTCTTTTTGTGACAATCGTGCTTTTGATCATATGCAAAGATGCATAAAAAATGTTACCCTGACATTTCCCAATTATGCAAAGTTAGAAGCATTTGAAGTTAAACCCAGTGAGGCTTACTTTGCCCAGTTCAGAGCTGCGGAGACCTCTAGATGAGATTTCTTCTCTTCTTTCACTAGAAAGATTTTGTTCTTATTTCTAATGAGGATCAGAGTGCCCAGGGGCCTGATTTTTTCTGATAGAACCAGCAGCATTCCTGTGACAAGTCCATGTGAGCCTGAGTGCTCAGACCCTGTGAGTCCGACTCTCCATCCTTGTCATTTTTGGTGTTTCAGAAAGTGAGATAATCAAGCCCCACGATACTCCTGGGAAGCAAACAGGTTTATGTTATTCTCGCCATTAAAAGTGACTGAAAAACAGTTAAGGAGAGCACACCAGCATGCAGGACATGCCCAGACTTCACCGACTGTGAATGCAGTTGCATTCATGGGCTAGCGCATCCCTTTTGACAGTCATACGGTAATGGCTTGTAGTCAGTTTGTATTTACTCTTCATGATGTTTGTCCTGTTACTTCATTGATACTGCAGTTAGGATTACTGAATTTTCCACCATCAATGCAGCTGTTTTTCAGGCAGGGTGAAAGCCCCATCTTCACAGTGACGAGATGTAAAACCAGTGCTGAACGAACACCCAATATTTCAGTCAGTATTGCAAAAACAACATGACAAAATTCAGTCAAGCAGTCCAGATCCAGGTAAAAATCAAGTGTGTTGTTGTGTGGGTGTTGCTTTTGGTGTCAGCTAAAAGAGCAAAGGTGTAAGAGATCCTCGCTGAGCCATTCTGAAGTGGTGTTGTCTCCATTTCATGCGCTACCCTAAGTTTTCCTCCTTGCCTAACTGTCACCAAGACCCAGGGCAGAGCAGCAAAGAAATGAACATGGCAGAGGTGAGCATTTTGTTTGTTTGCCAGTTTTCCTGCTCGCATATTGCATCACAGCAGGACTTTTTTTGATGGATAAGCTCCCAGACAATAGGCTGCTGACAATCCCCTTGCATCATTTTGGCATCAATACTCAAAGTACAGGAGCATGTCTAACAGTGGCAGCTATATGTATTATAAAATGTATTAGACAAAGCCCTTACGTCCTGCAGCAAATGGGATTTGCATTCTGCTCCAAGTATTCTAAATCCTGTGAAATGCTGATGTGGTAGCCTGGATGTTATTCTGTAGTTGCTTTATTTGATTGAAAAAATCAGTATCTCATTAATATAGTAGGGACATGAATCACAAACTCAGCTTACAGAACCTCTCATTATTCCTTCTAGCATTCAATCTCTTTTGTCCTTCCATTCTCATTTTTCAGAAGATTTTTGATTACAGACTTGAAACTTGCTGTGGAGAAGGTGGATTTGTAGTGGGGAGGTGGAAAGCTCAGAAAGGCAGAGGAAGGCTCACAGTGATTTTGCAAACTCTGAAGTAGTTACTTGTATTGCCATTTTAGGTTGGGATCTAAAAAGGCCCCTGTGTGGCTTGGCTCAAATCCCAGCACTTTCCCTTGAGACTTCTGCTTCCAAGATACTTACAGGCAGATTTCTCAAAACCAGTGAAGTTGTAAACTTCTGGGGGTCTGAGTTATCAATGTATTTAGGTGACTGGCTGGTTTAAAACTACTTTCACAAATGATTTTTGCCTTGCGTGGTGAACAGATTGGAGTTCACTTGGAACAAGGCAAATAACAGTTCTGTACTTCCGGAGAGCAGACTTTGCCATGTTCGGGGACTTGCTTCAAAGAATTCCATAGGAGACAGTCACAGGGACCAGAAGAATAACCCTATGCCCCTGTACAGGCAACTTTATAGGAAAGGACCTTGGGATCATGGTGGACAACAAGTTGAACATGAGCCAGCAATCTGCCCTTGCAGCAAAGACCAACAGCCTCCTGGGCTACATTAGGTCAGATTGAAGGAGATGATCCTTCCACTCTGCTCAGCCAACAGGAGACATTTGTAGCATCATGTCCAGTTCTGGGCTCCCCAAATGAGAGACATGGACACCCTGGAATAAGTCCTGCCAACAGCCATGAAGGTGATTACAGGACTGGAGCATCCAACATACAAGGAGAGGCTGAGAGAGCTGGGGCTGCTCAGCCTGAAGAGAAGGCTCAAAGAGATCTTAAACCATGTGTATGAATACTCCCTTCTGGGAGGGAGTAACTAATAAGGAGATGAACTCTTCTCACTGGCATCTAGGGAAAGGACAGGAGGGAAAGGGCACAAAGCAAGCCAGAAGAAATTCCCTTTAAACACAAGAAAAACTTTTTTTGCTGTAACACTGGAAAAGTATTGGAATAGGTTGCACAAAGAAGCTGTGGAGTCTCTGTCCTTGGAGGTATGAACACCTGACTGGACATGGCCCTGTGCAATCTGCTCTAGGTGACAGTGACCTGCTCTGAGCAAGAGTTCAGACTAGGTGATTTCCAGAGGTGCCCTCCAACCTCAGCAGTTCTGTGGTTTTGTATTAGCATGCACAAAAAAATAGATTAAAAGAGAATAGCCCTGGGTTATTTGTGGAGCCTGGGAAGTCACAGGCACATACAGTCCTCATCTCCATCCCAGGAGACACCATGTTAGGAACTACTCCCGTAAACCAGGGTGTAGCACTGTATTGTAGTGTTTCAGGGCACCAGAGATGAGGTCTTCTAACAGTGTAAGACCTGGAGTTTTGTGAGTGACTGGAGTCAGAGGCACACAAAGGAGAGATAGATGATGAACAGCTAGACCTTTGGCAAAATGCAGCAGAGAGGCCAGCTGCTTTCACTTGCCTTCAGTTTTGGCAGAACATGCTAGAAATGGGTATTTTGACATATGTGGTTTAAGTTATATGAGGCGGTACACTCATACCATCATGGAAAGGAATGAAATTGAACAGAACCAATGGAGCTCAGTAGGAATCAACACCAGGAGCCTGTGGAAAAGGTCAGTAAAACTTAGCAAAGAGGCTGAGAACAGAGTTTGGATGAAATCTCAGGTCAGCATGTAAATAACCAGTGTCAGACAGCATTTTCATTGGGTATTTATCCTGGAGCTGGTATAGGAATTACTGTGTGAGTTTCCTGTACTGAATTACACAAGAGGCAGATTGGACAGTCGTTGCGGTTCCATGTGTCCTTAAATTCATTAGGCAGTTGCTGGATGAGTGCTGGGCAGTAGGAGCCCCTCTTCCCTGACCTGTGGAAATTTCCAATGTGTTGTAAAGAAAACGGGAATTTTGCAATCAGTCCTAGCAAGCCACCTTAAGCAGTTTGCAGGGTATTTTTAATGCTCTGGTAGGAGACTGTGCCACGGTTAAATATTCCACTGAAACAGGATAGCTCTGTAAGGCACGCTGGCCTGGCTCCAAGGCAACTAACCCGGCCGTCTCCTTCTGGATGAAGGATCACCTCCTGGAAGGCCTCAGGAATGCCTGCTGGTGGCAGGGATTGCTTGCGGAGAACGGGGGCCCTGCAGCAGCATTTGGCTGGCCCCTGCAGTCTGGGCTCTGGAAAGTTCGTCTGCATCTCAGCTTGAATGACTCCCGGTTTGTTCTTTCTGGGACAAAGAATGGTTTCTGTGAACTCCTCATGGTTCCCACATTCTTACTGGGTTTTGTCAAGTGTGTTGCACCCCCTGGTTTGGGACCCAAAGCAGGACACTGATGTGCAATTTAGTCAAGAAAGAGAAGAAACGGTATTTCAGACATTGGTATTTTGGAATTGTGTCATTGGGTAAAAGCTCTAAAAGGAGAGTTTACACAACCCTGATTCTTCCCCATAGCAACCCATGTTATGTAAATAAAGCCACCCCAGAAGCAAGTGTCAGTGCTTTGTAGTTCTTCCCTTATGCACAGCAAACATTTGCTTGAAGGCAGGATGCCTGGAGGGAGGACTGGCAGCTTGTTTTGTCCACATGAATTCTGAGCCTGTGTCGTGGAGGAGCTCAAACGTGCTCTTGTCCCCTTAGTACTCTGGGGCTTCATACATTTTGTAAGACTAGGAGACTAGGTAAGTATTTAGGGTTTTCTGTAACGTATCAAACCGTTAGTCATAGAATCATAGAATCCTAGAATGGCTTGGGTTGGAAGGGACCTTAAAGATCGTCTAGTTCTAACCCCCCCTGCCATGGGCAGGAACACCTTCCACTACATTAGACTAGGTTGATCAAAGCCACATCCAACCTGGCCTTAGTCCATCTTGTATGTCTGTCTGTCCTGACTAGTAGTCAGTATCTGATGATGATATGGAGGAAATCAGTGTTAGAAAAAGCACCTTTGCTAAATAGGGATGGTGGTGTTGAGTTGAGAGGCACATGTGCAGTTCCTCTGCAAAGAAAGATTAAGGCTGGCATTTCTGGTTAGAGGCCAAATGAAGCTTTGGGCTTAGATTTAGTGTTGTCAACATCTGATGAGACATTTCAGACATTCTTGAAGAATATCCCAAAATTCCAGTTGCTTTTTGCTGGTATTTTAATCAACATTTGATCATACATAAACCTGAGCCAGGAACTGCAGCTTCAAATTTTGAATCAGAATCATGCAAGTAAACTTGTACACAGGGATTGCATCCAAGTTTCTGAAACTCTTGGAGTACTTTTAGAGCTTTATCCAAAACCCATTAACGTTATAGAAGGACTTCATCTGACTCAAAATTCGGTCATCGAATTGTTTCTCATCTGATGTACCTAGAAAGCAATACCACAGCAGTACCTCAACCACTGCACTGTCAGGTCCTCTTTGTTATTTAGAAGGCTTGTTATATTTCTCTGGTTTTGGTATTCATCAGTATGCCTGCTTTTGTTTCCTCTTCAGCATGACCGTCAGATAACTGACAATGTTGTCCCATGTTTAGGGGTGTCTCTGCCTTTGGTGTCAGAGCAGGGCATCCAATGCAGAGCCCTGGGAAAAGCAGTCATTCTGCTACCCTTAAGAACAGAGGCAAATTAAAATAGTTTTAACAAATCATAAGTTATTTCTGGGATGGCCTTCAACAGTGTAGGTTTAGCTTGTTTCCTTGCCTCGAGGTTGCGTCAACCCTACCTGCACCATTTCTGGCAGATGTTTGTTCAGCCACTTCTTTATCTTTATTCCTCCCTTCCTTTAGTCTTGTCCCCAGACTGCCTCCAGTCACCACTGGAACTGATAATATAGGGTAATAATTCTATCACAATGCTCACAGAGACCATGGAAATAACATATTTCAGCTTGAGTGGATTACTGCTTTTGAGGTGAATTCAGGGGAAGAAACTGGCGACAGAAGCTTTGAGCAAAAAAACGAATAGAAATGGTAAGTAAAGAAATAAATAAGGTGCGTTTTGGGCTGGTTTTATTTTTCATGGAAGCAGGGGATGACATTTTTTACAGCACAAAATTCCACAGAACTTGACTGAAAATCACTCTGCAAGCACTTGGGAATGGTGCATCTACATGGAAGTGCCAACCTGTTGAGTCTTTAGGAAAATCCCCATCCAAGGTAAAAGAGATCATGTGTTAGCTTTGTTTGATTAAGCAATAACAAATGCTGACTTGAAGGTCTGTTGCACAGTTGATGTTCAGCTTAACATCCTAGACAGCTCCTGTATAAAAATAAATCTCTTGGAAAGCTCTTTGAGGAGCGTGTGTGCTGCAGTGTTTGGATCAGTTAAGAAAAATGCATTTACCAAAGCTTTCTGGATGATGTATGGTATGGATGACCTTGTTGAACTTGCTTGGGCACAGTCCTGTGGCATAAAGAAAAACAGATGGCAGAGGTTGCTGAGCATAGCATTGCCATTTTCTTTATTTACTTACTGTTGCAGGTACCTCCCTGTGCTCAGGGGAGGGAAACCACATATATATGTTGCTTGTTATTCACTGCATTTATTCAGATACCATGGACATCAAGGTTCATGGTTGAAAGCATTTAGAAATGCGCTTCTTTTTGCAAGAAATCTTTACTACTGTCAATGATGGTGCTGTACGTACAAATAAAAGCGGAAAGGAAGCATCCCAACTTTGTCTCTGAGTGCAGTGCATGCGATTTGCTGCACTGAGCTGGTGATATATGGAGGCAAATGTTAGCTTTCATTAACCTGTTACCAAAGTAGAACAGGCCTTTATGGCTTCTCGTGTCTCTACGGGCATGGCTTCATGGGTGCCTCCAGATGAAGGGGAGAGTGCCAGGAATACCACTTTCAGGGATCATAACCAGGTGGAACATCTGATCCTCATGCTAGTCACCTTGAGGGCCAGATAGGAATTGTTGAAGTTGTTATCATTATTCGTATTAAAAAGGTAAAAAAGCAGACTATGCAGAGCTGCAGAGTGAGTCAGTGGTTGAGGATGTGGTCACTGAAGTGATTTGGTAGAAATCCATGTAGATGTTCCAGGATTAAGGATATTTTTCTTCAAAAAATAATGTCAGAAGTTACTGTATGGCAAAAAAAAAAAAAAAAAAAGAAAGGTGGGGAAAAAAGAGAAGCATGAAACTGGAGTCCACAAAATAGCAAATTATTTTGATCTCGAAAGCAGGAATAAAAATCAGAACTTTGACTTGTATCAAAACACCTGATCCTGTGCTCTTCTGTCAACCTGCCAGTTTTTCCAAGCACTGCAAGTATTGTTCATGCAAGCCAAATATCTTGATCTCAGATCAGTAAATGGTTTGATGTAAATCACATGTTTTAAAGACAATGACTGGCAAAAGCCTGGCTTGGTGAGTGCGATACTGTGACATGAACTACTCAAATACCCTTAATCTTGGTATGACTAGAAGCAGCTCTTTTTAACAGTTGCAGAGGCTGCTTTGAGAAAAATCTATTGCTGTGCATGGAGAACATAAAAAGCAATACATATATGTTTGGTTTTGATGACAGTGTCTTATGAGGAGGCAGATACAGAGTTAGACTGCATGTAACACAATGTCTCAGGGTCAAGCACACCGTAACTGCAGGACAACTGCCAGGCATTCTGTAAAATACAGTTGAACTTGCCAGCAGTTAATGATTTTAACTGCACAACTATTGTAGTTGTAACGTTGAAAATCTATTTTATTATTTAAAAGCTTCTACATGTGTTTTGTGAGGAAAAGATGACCCATGGATTACTGGGAAAAACAAAGTGCCCTTTCCCCCTCCCCAGTTTAATTCTTCAGGGCTCATTAGTGTAACTTTGAAGAGGCAGAAGAGAGGAAGATGTATGGTCAGAGGGGTGCATATGGGTAGGAGAGGACATGTGTCTGTTGCTCAGGGCCCCTGTTGGCTGCAACTGCTCTGGACAGGGGATTACAGCTGCCGAGCCTCTCCTGGCTGTAGTTTGTAGCCACCCTCCCATGCCAGCATCAGCTCCTGAACCTCCTCTGCCTCCAGCTTGGCAAGTGCAGGTAAGCAATAGCTTGCCACTGGTTTACTGTAGCACACACTAGGTTGAAACAGAGGCATTTCTGGAGCTGGCTTAAGAGCTCAGCCCTGTAATTTTGAAGGGTAGTGCAACTGGCAGCAACATCATGGGCTTTCATCATGGGCTTCCTCGCTCAAATCCAGCAGTGCATGTCCACGTGCATAACATCGCTGAGCTTCCAGGAGGCAGCCAGTATTTGTCAGATAATCTCACGGCACAGGTGGATTCCATTGTTTAGCTAGGGCAATGGAAAGTTTTAGTGGCAGAAGCAAGGTCTGAATTTTATCTTCCGCAAAACAGGTTGCTGCCCCAGCCATTGCTTATCAGTTCCTCCCTTCCTGTGTGAAATACACTTCCTATACCTAGTGGGCAACAGCAACAAGGTATTATTGCTGTGTGGGTCTGCGAGTGAAACTGCATGGGTGCCCTGGGTAGTTAGGTCTGCTCATTTTCCTCTTGTTTTTGAGAGCACTGCTTTGCCTTTTCCTCCATCATATTTCATGTGCTTTTAATGTTCTCCAGCTTGTCAGAGAGCAAGCTCACAGGCAGCAAAGCCATGCAGTTTCACAAAGGGAATCAGAGTTGTAAGAGGAAGGAGGAAGAAGGGAGTAATTTATGTCTGCACACACAGCCTCTAACTTGTGCTTTATCCCTGGAAGAGGTCAGCAATCATATTTAAAGGGCTCTGCACTGATCAGAAATGGAATGGTTTGCAGGGCTCCCTCTGTTACGCCAGGTTTCATAATTTATTGAATCCTTTTAACTTCAAGAGCATTGTTCTGATCTAGATCTGAGGGCAAGGAGTTCATTCTTTTCTGCCTATGCATTTTATTGACTTAAATAAGTAGCCAGGGAGAGTCTCTTGGCCTGACTCCAACCTTGAATGACTTTTTTGTAGTTTCTCTGTCCTCCTGTCTGTGATTCATGACTTGACCTAACTTCCACTCACCCCTACGGCCAGAAAACATTTGTTCTTCCTTTCCACTTTATCCTTCCCCCACATCTCTGTTGTTAGGAGGTCAGTTTATACCTCATCTTTACACTTTGTATGCTTGGTGTTGTGGGCCTGCATACTTGTGTGAGTGGTAGACTAGGAGGTGGGTGTTGCTTCCCCAGCAGTGTGGTTCTAGCAATAGGGGTTTGCTCTGTTCAGGGTGCATGAAAGGCATGTCAGACTCTCTAAATACCCTCTTCCCTAGAGCATGGTGCAGTGCTGCCTTGGCCAGTTGACAAGGAGGTGGCTGCTATTGGGCTGCAGCGACAAACCCGTGCTGCCTGGGATGCACAGCAGTGTGGCAGCTTGTCCCCATGATCTCACTGGCCAGAAGTACTTGGTTGCTGGACCACAACCTCACTGCCCATAACAACATCATGTGGTGGGGTGAAGGCACTCCCAGTGCATTGCCTGTGTGAGTGGGGCATCTAAGTGAGAGTAACTGAGGCAGGGGGTAGAGTTGGGGATTGCGTTCAAGGCAGGAGGCTTGACGCATATGCATGTGAGAGACTGCAAATAGCTCTTTGAGTTGAGCTCCTATGTCATGTTCAGTTTCAAGCAACCTTCCTCAGCATCTTTTGGACTAGTATGTTTGCGAGGCACCTAGTGGTAGTATTTGGGAGTATTTGGTACCGCACCTGCATACCTGTTCAGCCAGGAATAATACTCGGAAAGACTTCAAATAAAATTGGAAATCATGTGGGATAACAGCAAGTAGAACAAATTCAACAAGGATAAGAGGAGAAATAAGACTGTCCAAGAGGGGTTAAAACATCATGCCAATACTGAGGGGTCTGTGGGCACTGCAAGTAATGAGAACAAACCCCTGTTTTATACTTGCCAGATTTGTCCTTGAAACAAAAGAGACGGGGGACAGTCTCGGATTAGAAGGAAAATGCTTTTTTGTGCAAACCAGCCTGTGGACCTGCTGTTTCCTGAGGCTGCTGAGTGAAATCATTTAACAGGGTTACAAAAGGGCTGGATAGCATGTGGGTGCTAATAGCATTTGCAGCTATGTAAGCAGCAGTAACAACAGTGGAGTAATCAAATCTCATCCTTCAGAGGAGAAGCTGATCACCTGAGTGGGTCTGGGATTTCCTCCTTTCACGATTGCCAGGTACCATCACGGGCTAATTGAAATGTTGACTCCTGCTTGGGACCAGGGGCATGACAGTGGCTTGATGGATCTAATCTCTGAACAGACAGAGCAGCTCTGGTCACACTCCTGCCCCAAGGCCAGATAGCTCCCCTGGTTCTGCCACTATCTGTTATCTCTGGCTGTGGCTTTCTGCTTTACTAATTCTTTATTAATTTTTGTTCCCTTGAGCCAGGCTTCAAGTACATTGCTCTGGCAGAGCCATAACTGCTGGATGAGATTCCCTATCTCCACTTGCTGTTCCTGCAGCTTCCTTTACTTTTAACCTGAGAGCAGTAAAAAGCATAGCTGAGAAGAGGCAGACATGGCCCCGGGCCCTGAAAGGACCCAAGGCAAGAAACATCTTCATCATATTTCCTCTTGTTACAGCTTTTCTGTCCCTTAACAGTTGGTTCACTGGCTCTGCAGGCAACTGGCTCCAGACCGGCTGCCTTTTGTAGGTGTTTCTGCTGTAAGATGCAGATCTGTCTCAGCCTCCTCATCAGCCTCTTTTCCTTTTCTTTGTGTCCATCTGCCTCTATTCTCCGAAGCAAAATCAAGCCCTGAGGGCTGCCCATCTCAAATCCAGAGGGGCAGCTGAGGCTTAGCCCCGGTGGGCATTAGAGGGCCTATGAGGATGCTGGGGAGGGACTCTTCATTAGGAACTGCAATGGTAGGACAAAGGGTAACAGGTTAAAACTTGAACAGGGGAAGTTTAGATTGGATATAAGGAGGAAATTCTGTACTGTGAGGGTGGTGAGGCACCGGAATGGATTGCCCAGGGAAGTTGTGAATGCTCCATCCCTGGCGGCGTTCAAGACCAGATTGGACAGAGCCTTGGGTGACGTGGTTTAGTGTGAGGTGTCCCTGCCCATGGCAGGGGGGTTGGAACTAGATGGTCTTAAGGTCCTTTTCAACCCTAACTATTCTATGATTCTATGATTTGGGTCCCCAGCAGGCAGCTGCCAGCCTGCCTGATGGGAACAGGGAGAAAAAGGACTACTTTGCTCTGAAGAACCACTACCTTCATGTTTCTGGGCAGTAGCTGATCTCTAAGAGGCTTGAACCTTGGACCACCAGTGCATATAAGTAGAAAGAAAGGTGGATCTCTGCTTGTAGAAGGGGGGTTGGCCAAGTGTCTGGTTTTAAACATAGGGAAAATGTCCTAGAGGTTGGCTTGAGGACAGAAAAAATAGTTTGAGTGCCCTCTGTGCAAACCCACTGTCATTGACATGAATATGTCTGCCCTTCTGCCCCCTACCTACAAGGCGATGTTTTGAATCCTGTGGCCTGTGATGGGGAAAACCTTGGTCAGACGTTGGCCTCAAGAAGTATTCTGGCTGTAGGAAGCTGGAGGAGATATGTCTCTCTTCTATTACACCCTCTCTTCTCCTAGCAAGGAAAGCATGGACAAAGCCAGGTCCTCCTCCAGGGTTGCCCCATGGAAATCCCCATGGAAAAGCCAATCTTTTGAGAAGGAACTGGAGCACCAAGAGCCTTCTCTGAGGGGAGTGTTTATCCTATTACTTTTTGAAAAGTCTTTCCTACCATGCTGGAGAATTAGCTTGCCAAAGTACAAATTACCCGGTAAGGAAATCTCTACCTCCAGATTAATTCCCCACTCTTTTGTCTCCTCTCTGTTTGGCTGATGTATGTGTTAGGTAAATATTTGTGCAACGCAGAGAATTGCCCCCCTTTCTTCTCTTTTCCAAGGGTCAGACAAATGTCAGCCATTGGCACTTGTGTGCAGCTGGGCCTCTGTGTTTGCTGTGAGGCGGGCTCAGTGCCAGCCATGCACAGGAACCAAAGCACCAACGAGCCTGGGGGTCACCGCAGTGGAGCAGTCGGAGCGCCTGGCTCTGGTGGCCAGCATCCTCTTCCCAGGAGAGGCAGGTTCCTGATGCTTTGTCCTGAACTTATTCCACAGAGCAGCAAAGTCCTGAGTTTAACAATGAAATCAAATAACCTCTGCACAAAGAAGAAAAACCTGCTTCTCTTGGTGTCTTTTCTCAGTGCATCCCAAGAATGAACTGACTTTTGTTGCTGTTTTTTTATTTGCATAGAACCATAGACTGGTTTGGGTTGGAAGGGACCTTAAAGCTCACCCAGTTCCAACCTCCCTGCCATGGGCAGGGACACCTTCCACTAGACCAGGTTGCTCGAAGCCCATCCAGCCTGGCCTTGAACACTGCCAGGGACAGGGCAGCCACAGCTTCCCTGGGCAACCTGTGCCAGTGCCTCACCACCCTCATAGTGAAGAACTTCTTGATGTAATATCTAAATCTACCCTCCTATATTTAAAGCCATTCCCACTTATCCTGTCAGTACATGCCCTTGTTAAAAGCTCCTCTCCAGCTTTCTTGTAGCCCCCCCCCCTTACGTACTAGAAGCCGCTTTAAAGTCTCTCCAGAGCCGCCTTTTCTCCAGGATGAACAATCCCAGCTCTCTCAGCCTGTCTTCATAGGAGAGGTGCTCCAGCCTTCTGATCATCTTTGTGTCGCTCTTCTGGATTCACCTGAGCAGGTCCATGTCCCTCTTGGGGGCGCCAGAGCTGAATCCAGAGCTGCAGGTTGGGTGCCACGAGAGTGGAGTAGAAGGGGGAAACCCCCTCCCTTGACCCGCTGGCCAAGCTACTTTTGATGCAGTCCAGCATAAGGTTGACATTTTGGCTGCAGGTGCGCAGTGATGGGTCATGTTGAGCTTCGTGTCAACTAACACCGCCAGGTCTCTTCAGGGCTGCTCTTAATCCATTCTCCACCCATGCTGAATTTGTGCTTGGTTTCTCTCTTATTTAGCCAGTCACACTCTTCTGGGTCTCTCTCCTCCAAAAAAAAAGTGTGCTCCCATCTCCAACTAGTACAATGAGTCAATGAAGCAGTGAGTGCTGAATTTCATGCAAACTTCAAAGTCTGTTTCAGCCCCATTGCAAGTGGGTCTGTGTGTCCAGCTTCAGGACATACAAATAGTGGTTCCTGCTTCGTTACTCACCCAGGGTGTCAGACTTTTTCAGTCTTCTGCAGAAGATAAATATTGATGTTGAGATTTTTAGCCATAGATTTAAACTCATAGTTTCCTATCAGAATCTGAGATTGGGAAGAACTAGATCATAAATGTGTGGTCGTTCAGCATCTAACAGGGTCTGAATTGAATCCCATATATCTAAGCCAACACTCATATCAGGAAAGCAGGACAGCATAGTTGCCTCTAGGTCTCAGTTGTATCTCTGACTACCTACTTTCACATTTTCCACATTTCTTTCATTTTCTTTCCATTCATTGTCCCTTTTTTCTCCACATCATAGGAGACAGCTTCAACATCTGAGCTTTCTGCTCACCTGTGCCAGACCCCACAGAACCAGGTTCAGGAGCGAGTAGAGGCAGAGTTTTGCAACCCTGTTTGTAGGTGCAATAGCAGGCCAAGAGCTTAGCACAGACAGAGAGAGTGGTTGGTCAAAGGGTCGTTTGTGAATTCTAGTTCCTGGGATTGGTTTGGGTTTGCCTGGGCCTCTGCATAGCTCAGAGATGGTTTGGAGCTGATCTATGTCATGTGCCTTGTAAATGCCCTCCAAAGTAAACTGATGGAGCATGTTTCTTCTTAAGCCACAGTGAATCTCCCATAGAATAGAATCATAGGATAGTTTGGGCTGGAAGGGACCTTCAAGGTCATCTAGTTCAACCCCACTGCAATAAGCAGGGACATCTTCAACTAGATCAGGTTGCTCAGAACCACATCCATCCTGGCCTTGAGTGTCTCCAGGGATGGAACATCCACCATCTCTCTGGGCAACCTGTGCCAGTATTTTACCACCCTCATTATAAAGATATTTTTCCTCACATCCAGCCTGAATCTCCCCTCTTTTAGTTTAAAACCATCACCATTCATCCTGTCACAACAGCCCCTGCTAAAAAGTCTTCCCATATTTCTTAAAGGCTCTTTTTAAGTACTGTAGGGCCACAATAAGGTCTCCACAGAGTTGTCTCTTCTCTAGGCTGAACAACTCCAACTTTCAGCCTTTCCTCATGGGAGACATGCTTAAGCCCTCTGCTTATTTTTGGGGGCCCTCCTCCGAATCGTCTCCAACAGGTCCATATCTTACTGCTGCGTTGAGTGGGCAGGGTGAAAATGGGCATGGGGCCTCCAAAACAGTCGAGGTTTCCCCAGCAGTGGACTGTGCTGCCTCCTCAGACCATGTGCCCAGCACTTCTAGCTGCAGGAGCAGTAAGGAGGGCTGAGACCATTTGTCTCAATGCTCACTTGAAGCTGGCAGGATGGTTCCCTTTATATACCAATTTCTCTGGACCTCCTAGAGCTTTAGGGATGATTTCCATTTTTAAGGAAAATGGGCAGAAAGCCTGGCTCTGCTCCCTGGTGTGTGGGTATTGAGCTGGTCTGCCACCAGCCTGCATGAACCAAGTGCTTGTGGAGGTTTTGGCACTTGTGCTTTTCACAATTAAGCTATCGTGCTGTGTGGGCAGAGTGCTGAGCTGCTGGCAGGTTGGTTCATTGCTCACTCAGTGCCAAAATGTTTAGCAGATTGAAAACTGCATAGTGAGAGCCACCGTAACACTGCTGAGAGGCGTGAGCTCTGCTCACCAGCACTGTCTTGTTAGTGATATGGACGGCAGTTAGGGAGAGCTAGAGTTATGCTGCATCTGCTTGTCTTTGTCCCTCTTGAGCACGGGAGGCCAACGGAGTTGTAGAAGGAAACCAGAATTGACCTAGCTCCTGGATCGAGCAGACTGGGAGTGGTGGGAGCATCAAATGAAGTTGTTTTGGACCTGGAAGCTGACTTCACTTAAATAGTGATGACCTTAACTGCGTCACTGCTACTATTTTAGGCATTACAGCTGAATGTCCCATCAGGTGCATACTTTGCCATCATTTCCTTTAAGAAAAGAAGATTGAAAGCTTTTATTGTGCAAATAGGTGCATATTCGAAATAATTTTATTTTGATGTTTAAATTGATTAGTAGTCTGGTTATTTTTTCTTTGGGATTGCTGGTTAAAGAAGTTGGATGTTTTTAGCTTGACCAGTGGGATTATCTGAGGGATCTACAAAGAGGTTCCCAGTCCTGTGGTGATTAATGAAATCTCTGACATGTGTTTTGGAACTGTGATAAATCTTTAATAGAACAAATTAGTAAGAAGGAGGGAAGTGCTTTTTGGGAAGACAGAGGCAGTTTCTGTCTATGTCAGTCTGACAACTCCAAGTTACGTAAACAGCTTCTGGTCTCTGCTGGACCATTGCAGAGTGTCAGTGGTCTCTCAGCCTTGTAAAGCACCAGTTTGTTCTGCTAACTGCTGCAGCTTCTTTTTTTAGCCTCTACTCTGACATCTCTTTCTGTTTCCTCCACACAGGATACGAAAGCTGGAGGGAGCTGGCTAAGGCTCTGGCAGACACCAGTGTCCCAGGTGAAGACCCAAGTGCTCAGGTTTACTCTCCGCA
Organism: Pezoporus wallicus; assembly: GCF_028554395.1. NCBI lineage: Eukaryota > Metazoa > Chordata > Aves > Psittaciformes > Psittacidae > Pezoporus > Pezoporus wallicus. The sequence continues at coordinate 5,152,300 of NW_026642179.1, read as the reverse complement.
GAAGCCAGGACAGCAGGTGAGAAGGCTTGGGATGTATTCCAAGCATTTAGAAGGGCAGACCTTCCTTTCTGCTGCTGGCTCTAAGAGACAGTTCTTCTTTCACGCAGGAAAGAGAGCATGCCACAGGGCAAAATCTGAGCTGACTCACAGCAGTGCGAACATACAATGACTCCACTGTAGTCAATTAAGTTATTTTAGATGTACTAAGCTGCAGCAGTGGGCTGCAGCTGGCTCAGTATGTGGCACAGGAAGATTGCGCTAAGCAAGATGGAAGCAGAAATGGAAGGTCAGGAGAGTTTGTAACTCTTTAGTGAAGCACATCTCGGTACTGTTGCCTGAATTAAGTGTTGGAAGAACTATTGCTTGGGCTATTTTGAAGCAAGGATGGGAAGAGAGAAGAAAAAAGGAGAATGACACAAGTTTTAACTCTGTGCTAGCAAACAGTTATCAAGTGCTAGTATCCTTTCCCCTCAATAGCTCACCATGGAAATTTGCTGTCAAAAAAGCCAGGGAGCATTTTCACCCCATTGTGGCCATAATAGCTGGTCAGTTCTTTGGAAAGGGAACTTGGGAACTTGCCTTTTATTCACAAGTTCTTGAGCCCTCTTGTGTAGGTGTCAGTGCTGGGTCATTTATCAGGTTATTTTGATTTTTCTCTGCTTGTATTTCAGAAACTAGAGCTGCAAAGAGGTGGGAGGAATAAATCAAGTTATGCAGGTGTGAACAACCCTGTCCTGTGGATGCCAGAGGTGGGTGCCTTTCTCCAGTGTTTTGTGTGAGGGAGCTGTAGCTAGAGACCTGTGCAGCAAGAGAAGGCAGGTCATTTGCTTCACTAGAAGCCCACTCCCTATCACCCCTTCCTGGCTTAATAACACTTACAGACCTGAGTAATCATCTGGAAAGACAGGAGTGTCCAGATTCCTGATAATTTGGTGCCTCCTCCAGCCTCCAAGGCACGGAGGACCCACCCACCATTCCCTGAGAGCAGGCAGCCCGCTACCTTCCTGAAAGGTGAAGTTTGTTCAGGGCTGGGAGTGGGTAGGGCCAAGCATTCAACAAGCAAATACATGACTGTGGCATGCAGAAGTGTCACACTCTGGTCTTGCGCTGGCATTTGCTTGCTATCCAATCCCTGTGTGTCATAGGTAGAGATTTCTCCACTTCAGTGACACTTCTGATAAACAGAGACCTTCTCTGGTGACCCTTGAAGACTGGTGTAAACATTCCCTTTGTTTCCTTCATGCCTCATTTATTCTTTCCTCCCCTGTTCCCTTATCTCATCATTCCTCTTGGGATAAGGGAGCAATGCAGCCTGCTTAAAATGAGAGGGACACCAGCCAGGGGGCATTTAGCTGATGGAGTCAGTTCACTAAATTCCTCAAGGTGATTAGAGACCCGCACAAATTAGAAGGGCCTCTGTGGCTCCCCGGGGGCCGAGCAGGCTGCTGTCCCTGGGCTTAGGGCACTAGATGATCGAGATGATTGCTGGCCCATAGAGAGAAAGCACTGCCTTCCAGCCATCGTGCTGAGCAGTTTAGGTCCCTGCAGCATAAGCTTAAGCCTTCCTGTAAGCAGCCAGCGCCAGTCACCCTCCAGTGCCCAGAACCAGACCAGACCATTGATCTGTTCTGCTGCATTGACTCTGGCGAGTGAATGCTGGTCCCACCTGGAGCCTGGGGGCTTCCTCTGGCCTTGCAGGCAGATGAGCAGTTGTTGGCAAAGAGCCTGTGGGACATCAGGGGCAGGACTGCTGCTATGCACAGGAATGACATGGAGCATTAAATGCTCCCCTCTCCCACAGCACTGGGTGATACAGGCTCTGCGTGGCATCCACCAGCCTCTGTGAGGCTTTGCTCAGTGTCTCTGATCCCCTCCCTACCTGGTGATTTCACAAGAGCACATTAGTCTTGAAACCTGCTGGCTGTGGTGTGCAGTGTGGTTGGAAATGCAGCTGGCATGGTATGCAATGTGGCTTGGGTGAAGGTATGTGCTTAGCACAGGGCTGACGTGCAAACCCCTCTGCTTTGCTGGTGAGGCAGCCTCATGCCCTTGCATGCCATGGCACTGGGCAGGGCACCCACCAGCCTGCAAACCTACCACCCTGGTGTGCTGCTGCCAAGGGTGGAGCAAGCAGAGAGGTGTTCTGGTCAAAGGGAAGGGGTAGGACTTGAGGTGTGCCGTGCGGGATGGCCCCAGTTCTGGAGAGGTGCTGCGTGTCTCCTGCCTTGTCCTGCACTGCTCCCTGTTGGGGAGGAGCAATCTGCCAGGTAGCAGGGCTGCTGCTTCAGACGGCTGTTGGGAGTTTGTGGGTGCCCAAGTCCCCCCATGCCCTGTGTCAGATAGTGTGCAGCAGATGCTTCATAAGAAAACTTTGAGCTCCAGAGCATTCCAGACACCAGTCTGGGGAGCTGGTTTGTGTGGCTGTGCCCCACACACATCCTGCCATTCTCCCCCATTGGTCCTTCCCTCTAACACTGCTCCTGTGAAGCATTCACCTCCTTCACCAGTTTTCTCTTTATCTCTGTAAGCCACCCTGACTGCAAACAGAGGCCAGCAGTTTACCAGCACCAGCTGCAGGAGATGGAGAGTGATCTACAGACACAGCCCTGCACAGAGCCGCTTGCTGTCCTCTTAACCGCTGGCTGAAATTACTCCTGTCCCGGGGATTAAGTTTTTCTGTAACTCTGCCCAAATTAATTAGCCAAGGGTCTATGATCCTATTGTGCTCTCCCAGCAGCATCTCTAAGAATTCAATTGCAGCCTGACTCCTGGGGTGAGGGCAACAGGTTGCCTCCCACAGGTCAGGGAGCCGGGCTTTGTTTGAATGAAGAGGTATATTCTTGACACGTAAATAATTAACAGGGTTGCAGGGTGAGTTGGCAGCCAGCACGGCCAAAGAGGAACAGGTTTCAATTCTCCTCATTCAGTTTGAGGAGATTAAATCAACACTTTAAGTCTTCAGCCTGGGATAATGTGATGGGAAAGTGTGCTTAGGAAACCCCTAATGAACTTATACCTTGTCTATGGTGGGAAAGCGGGGTTCAGCCTCACTCCTGAGTTCATCCAGGTGCCCATACACATGATCTCGACCCTCACTGTCCCTTTTAGAGCAAAGCCGTCCAGCTCCCAGTGTCACCCAATGCCTCCTCAGGCTAGAGAGACGTGGGGAACTTTGTTTCATTAATTCAGAAAGGTGCCTGCTGTAAACTTGCATGCTGGGGCCATGAGCATCACTATTTGGCACTGCCATAGGTGTGGGGGTGAGGACTTTCACATATGTGCTTGATTATCCCAGTCATTCTCATTTACCTCTGCAAAAGCCTCTATTCAGTTCTGAGAGGTGAAAGGTCCAGGCAGCGCTGACGTGCATGTAAAATGTCCACTTCATGTCTGCACAGCCTCAGGACTTCCTTCTCACTGGAAGGTGTAAGGGAAGTCCAGGAGCACAGCCCTTTGAAGGCAATGTCTGTACAGGTGCATAGGTGCTGCACAGAATCGGAGTGTTGTGCTAGGGCATCCTCCTGCTGCCAGACCTTCCCTAAGAGGAAGCCTCCTTTCCTAAGAGGACTAAAAGACAAAGCTGTTGCTGCTGGCTTTGTCCCTGCCCGTGTCCCTTCCCTCCCGGCTTGCTCCCATCAGGGCTCAGTGGGGCAGGGGGACTTTGTCACTCGTTTGTCTTGATGGATTCCCACAAGTGCCCGGCGCGGCAGAGCTTGCAGCGAATGAAGCCCAGCTGCTGGCTGCTGAATGTCAGCCAGTCAGGGGAGCTGGGGCAGCAGGAGGAGGGGCTGCAGTCGCTCTGCAGAGACAGAAGAGTCTTATGAGCTCCGGAGTTTCCAGTTGGCAGCACAATGTCGCCTTTCTTCCCTGGCTCAGGCCCTCTCTGTGCCCTGTTTATCGTCCCCGGCGCTGTGCGTTCCCCGAGCTGCTCACAGCTATGCAGATGATTTGTCTCCGTGACGCCAAAGCACCAGGTAGTGCGTCCACTGATTGCAATCCTTCCAGCTTGCTGCTTGTCCCAGTCCTTGCTCACCAGGAGGGGCTGGCTGTGTGGTGCCACTTCCCTGGATGGTTTTGACATGATAGGGTTTGGGGTAAGAAGAGGGGTTTGCACTCTTCTGTGTGCCTGATCCTTCTTTATGGTCCGTTTCCTTAGGAGGGGCTGATAATGTAAAATTCCTTGCTAGAAGGAAGCAGAAATTCCAAAGTCTCTTAATACAAAGCCAGGGCTGCAGGGGGTGTTAATTCATCATGCTCTGCAGGAAGGGTTGGCAGTAGGGCTCAGAGCACGGCTGCGCTCCCAAATTCATGGAGGCTGCTGCATCAGTGCCAAAGTAAGGGCCTGTCCCGGCTCCCACCTCCCTGCACTTGTTGAAGTTCAACTCTCCCTTCCCTCGGGCAGCCCTGTCACTGTGTGTCCACGGTCTGTGCTCAGGAGGGTATCAGCCTGCCCAGGCCTCCTAGGGAAGAGCAGTTCTGTGTGTGTGCTCCTGGCTGTACTTGTGCTGTGCTGACAGTGCCCTTGGTGCGTGACCTGTGCCCATTTTGGATCCAAGCTGGGTTCTTGCAGTGCTGCTATTTCAGCAGTGTGGAGATAAGCAACTGGGAGGTGGGGTTGGGACAGGGATGGAGCCAAGGGCACGAGGAGCCCTTGAAATGGGAATGCACAGACCACGTAGTACCAGCTCCCACTGAACATCCAGACTCTTGGCTTCTATTCCTGCTTCTGGTCCAATCAGTCTATCCAAAATTTTCAAAGCAGACATTTTTAAGGGGAGGTGGAGAACTTCATTAGTTGCTTACCAGGTCCTGAATTTCCAGCCCTTTGAAAGCCAGGGCCAGGTTGTTCCAAGCTGGTAAGTCAAAATCAGTAGTCATGTTTTAGAAGGTTCATTGGCATTTCTCAGGAGCTGTGTGCGTGAACTGGGAATGATGGTGCCATTTATCTATTACTGCAATCTGCAGAAGCAGGAGATTTTTACTGCACGTTCCACAGGAGACCCAAATAGCAAACGGAGGAATTTCTCGGCTGCCTGCAATGGGCAGCCATGAGTTGAGTTGGAGGGACAGAGGTGATAGGGTTTCAAAACAGCTGCTGCACTGATGACTTGTGGGGGCCTAAAATTAAAGCTGAGCTCAGTTTTCAGTCCCAGAGCAGGCTTTGGGCAGCCAGCACTTATCTGTCAGTAACGTTCTCCTTTTCCCTTTCAGAGGAAGCAGAGAGTAAGTTAGGCTGCTGTAGCTCAGGAAGAAATCTGTGGCTTTAGAAAAGTTTCTGAAACTGCATGCAAGAAATGCTTGCTATTTATGTTAATTATTTCTAATAGCTTGAGTGCAGGAAAGCAAAACTATCTTATTAGAATCTCCTTTCAGGTCTCTTTGTAAAGACCTTGGAGACAGAAGTTTTGGGCTAACAGTCTTAGGGACCATCTTTTACACCACTGATGGAGTACCCGGTACAGTTGGCAACAATAAGTTGCCTTATTTTTTAGTAGCTGCCAAACTTTGCAGACAAGTATTGTATTAGAATGGGACTGGTCCAAGTTTCCCTTGCAAATATTTGAGCAAGTCTAGCCACTCTTTTGGGACTTCCCTCATACAAATTTTGACATTTGGACTGCCCCTTGCCAAAGCCAGCCCAGCTCCATTGCAGTCCTTAGCCTCAGGAGCATGCCCTGGGTCTGTCTTTACCACTGCAGTGCCAGCCTCTCCACAGTGTGGGAGTGTTGTGCCACAGTTGGTAGAGTTCTGATCCTGCTATCTGCAGTGTGCAGACAGTTCTCTTAAGAAGAAAAAACAGCATGACTTGTGGATAGCAGCAGACTGCTGTAAGACTCAGTTTCTGGCAGTGACTTCTTGTGGGAGCTCAGCTTGTTCACCTCACTTCATGCTCCACAAGAAACAGCAATTGTCATTATTTGATTTGGCTGAGAAAGGTAGTGTAAGATCCTTGGGTGTGAACCTGGATTTGGCCAAGGGACATGGGACCGCATAGCAATTATGTTCCAATTCAGTGTCTGTCACATTTGCAGTGATTTATTTGTATCGCAAATCCCTGCAGAGTCCCAGGTTTCTCTTGGCTGCATCCATCGCCCTGAGCCCTCTGTGATTTAGTGCAGCATCACTCTGGGGAATTGCATCCACTTTGTCTCACTGCTTTTTCTCTTGCCTGACGGGCAGAATCCAGGCTGAGGGGGATGTCAGCAGAGGAGGAAAGGAGATAGTAGTGGGGGACGCCACAGGCTTGCAGGCATCATTCAAGCCCTGGCAGTGCAGACACCAATGAGAGAGGGCTGACGAGAGACCGCTCAAGAGCAGCAGTGGTTGTGAATGTGTTTTGCCTGGCACATAGAGTTTTCACGTGCATGACTAAAGCCCACAGCTCGCAGGGAGCATTACTGCATAAGCTGGTGCCAGGCCAAGCCTGCTCTGAGTCTTTCCTTCAAGCCACGGTTCATTACAGAATGAAACCCCAATCCTCTGCCCTGGGAGACATAATTCAGTGAAGTGGTTTCTCTGTCAGGAGCACACCGAGGAGCTGGGTCCTCCCCCACCGTGCTGCCTAAGCCCTGGAGAGACTCCCCAGCCAAAACTAAGAATTTGCTGCCATCTGTAGACATCTGGGTGCTGTTCAAGCAGTTTCCCCGGCACTGCTCACACAGCCCTTATATAGGCAAGGCAGCCACGGACAAACCTCCCCAGTCCCAAAGCAACCTATTCCTTTCTTCAGCATTTTGCCATCTAAGGTAGCTTCTAGAGTCTCCAGCTTGTTTATTTTCCACTGTTGGATGCTGCTCCTGTGAGGAGGATCCCTGTACTGACTGTAGGCAGAGAGCTTGGACTTTGCTGGGGGGCAGCCAGCTCCTCCCTTCTGAATGCCTCTGACAAAGTCTGTCCATTGAGGAGTATATTGCTGAAGCCCCACAGCAGCCACCAAGCTGCTCCCAAGCTGTGCTCCAGGTCTCCATGGGGCAGTAACAGCTCCTCCTGGTGGGGTCAGCTGGGTAGCAGGGACAGCCACTCATACCCACACTGCACACCCTCCTACACTGTCCAGGAGGGGGACCCCCATTTCACCCATTATTTTTGTGTCTCTGTGAGCACATGGAGGCCATGCTGCCCACTGACCCACCTGTGCTGCTGCTCCCACCCTGCTGAGCTTCAGTCTCCCTGTCCTACCATCCTCCATGAGCTTTACCTTCCTGACAAGTTTTGAGAGGGTGATCCGCCATCTACCGTCCTTAGGGTGTCCCTTCTTCCTTGGGTCAGGAAAATAGCCCTGAAATGGTGAGAGAGGCCAAAACACCTTCTTGGAGAACATAAGATCCTACACTCTCTTTGGTGGATCATGGGGGACTATTGCCCCCTTAGGGCTGTCCCACACCATGGCCTCAGAGCACAGCCCTCAGGTTTAACACCTCTTTGGTGGAGCAAACTGGAGTGAATAGCAGCCACTTAACAGAGACATCCTAGGCATTATCACAGTTCCCTGCTGCTATCCAGACTGTCACCTGTGCCAACCCCAAACCTTCAGGAGATGAGAATCAGAGGCCTGATCCCATGTCTCCTGCAGACCAGCCTGCTGCAGCAGCGGCATCTTCCTTCACTCTTACAAGCACTTCAGTGCTGAGGGTTGTGGACGAGGTTGGCAGAACAGGGGGAGAGATACAGGGGATGGATACAGCAGTTCACAGTGCCTCACTTCTGCCCCCCAGTTCCAGGGCCAGGCTAATCTGCATGTGTTCGAGGACTGGTGCGGCAGCTCCACTGAGCAGCTCAGGAAGAACCTCCACTTCCCCCTATTCCCCCATGTGAGTAAGACTGTGACACCCTCTGTTCCAGTACTTCCCAGATTTGCTTCCCACTTGCATCACTCCTTCTCTCTTCACATCCTGTCCCTATCCCTCTCCATCACCTTGTCTCTCCTCCTGCTCCTGAGCATCCATCACCTCCCTCTCCATCACTTCCTTTGACCTCCTGTGGGAGTGGGAAACTTTGACAAGGGTTCAATGGTGGGAACTCTGCTGCTGCGTGGGGAGGGTCATTTTACCCATGCATCTGCTGTGTCCCATCCCCACCATCTCACCAGCATCCCCCATGCAGCTCTCCCCTCCACAGCAGCACTTGCTCCAGATTGTCTCTCATCTGGCCTGCTCTTTACTGCTGCCTCTCTCACACTCCATGCCCCATCCTTCTCCCAGTGCAAACCTCATACTTCCCCCTGTCCACCTGTCCTAGGGTTATTGTGTCCCTCTTTGTTACTGTCACATCTAATTAACTTTATTATTTTTTTCTTCTTCTGCATCAGACACGAACGATACTGAAGAAGCTGGCTGTGTCCCCAAAATGGACCAACTACGGTCTCCGGATATTTGGCTATCTGCATCCTTTCACTGATGGTGAGGGCTCTGAGGCTGCTGTGCTGCTGCTCTTGTCTCTTTTCAGCTGTCCCTCCCTCCCCTCCTGGTACTAAACCACTGGTGTCCTCACTCCTGCAAGCCCAGAGCCAGGTCCCTCACATGGGCAGCGCGACTAGCTGTGCGTGACTGGCTGTGGCCTTAGCATGGATGGAAACACATTTGCCTCCCCTGTAGGGTGGCAAGGAAAAGCACAGACGAAAACAGATGGGAAGAGGTAGATAAAAAACAATGCTGTCACGGATGACAGCCCCATGGCGTGTACGTGAGCACAAGCAATCCCTGAGCTTTCCCCCCCTCCCTTGCATGCACAAGGCTGTACGTGACATCATTGATGTTCCTGCTGCTCCCTGGGTGCATGAATACCATCTGACAGCAGCTGACATTTGTATCACCCAGCTGCATGCTTCTGCCCAGAGCAGCCTCCTAGCACTCACCCGCATCTCCTGGTCCCCTGTAACCCCAGCTAAAACAGTGGGACTCAAGCACCTCTGTCTCCTTTTGGCTCCACATGCACATTCCTCCACCCAGACACAGCATCTCACACAAGAATTTGCTCTGGAAACAAAAGAGGAGTCCAGGAAACTTTGAATGGATGTCTTAGTTTTCCAGGTTAGATGGGAGGTGAGCAATGCAGAAGGGATAGTGAACCAGTTGCACCAGTAAAGTTTTGTTTTCAGTCACAGCAGAGTTGGAGAATTCAGAGAGGTTCAAAGGGATGGGGGTGGTAATATCAAAAGGGAAAAAAGGGAAAAGGGCAAAGACAGCATTTTAGAGAAGCAGAATCCATTTTGTGCTCTTATCCCAGAGCCCTACTCACTCCCTCCATCTCTTGACAGGGGAGTTTCAGTTTGCCATTGCTGCGGATGACAATGCTGAGTTCTGGCTGAGTCCAGATGAAAAGACCTCTGGTCTCCAGCTGCTGGCCAGTGTAGGCAAGGTACAGTGCATGCTGCATGGCTTCTTCCATCAAGGCTTTAATGGTTCTGTGGGGATGGAGACCCTCCTGTCTTACTGCCTTGGACTACTCAAGTTTCTTTTCCTGCCCAACTACAGACAACACTACCACAGATGCCAGATGGGTATGACACGACATATCTTAAGGCAGTTGCATGTTGGCAGTGCTGTTGGGAGCTCTGTGTTCGTGATTCAATCTGTCCTTAGGTTACCAATCTCACAGACAACTTCCCAGGAGGAATAGCTCAGTTTTCCCTCTTCATCACTCCTAGTGCAGTAATTATAGCGGGAAGAAACTCAACTATAGCTTTTTCTGTCTCTTCACAGACAGGGAAGGAGTGGACTGCACCAGGGGAGTTTGGGAAATTTCAAAGCCAACAGTCAAAGATGGTGAGGTGAGTGAGCAGAGCCCCTTGCTCCCAGCATCTCTGCACGTGGCCAGGAAATCACAAGGAGAAGGAAAAGAAACTCAGGCTTGTTCTGAAGAATTTAGCAATATAGAGGATGGGATTACTGTGGGGTATCGGCAAAACTGAAGTGACACATCCACACCTATGTCAGCTACTTTGCTGCTTTACTGCGGCAATGCAACACTGCATTTTTCTTCCCTGGAGGAGGCAGCCACCAGCAGATCCAGACTGCTCTATATGAACTGTATCTCAAGCTTCCTGCTTTGGAATGGCCAGGTTTCCCAGAGGCCAAAACCCAGCAGGCAAGACTGAAATGGAGCTATTCAGACTTAACTGAGAAGGGGCTGGAGCACTCCAGGTGCTCAAGGGAAGCTCCCTATCCCACTGTCCGCATCTGGGTTTTCTTGGCAGCCCTAACTCTGCTCACCCCGAGAATAGGTTGTTTCAGGGGTGTGGTTGTTCTCATCTCATTGTGTGCTGACAAGCTGAGAAATGTTCCATAATGCTCTCAGTGACAGACACGTTGTTCTTCACAGGTTGTCAGCTGCAGGCAGGTACTATTTTGAGGTGCTGCACAAGCAGGATGACAGAGGAACAGACCATGTGGAAGTAGCAGTGAGTCTGTGCAAATGGCTGTGCTTGTATGCGTGTCTCCACAGAGCTCGGGAATGACTTTTGTAACCATGTCCCTCCTTTCCCAGGCCCCAGCACCTCTTTGCATGAGATTAATCTAATCCCTGCCAGAGCCCTTACCTACTTCTACGTGGGATAGTCCTCGCTGCATGTCAGGACCTTTTCCTCTGTTTGCTTAGAATAGTTCTGCCCTGTTCAGTCTCTGCTGCAGCTCTTTGTCCTTTCCTACTTTGGATGTGTCCTGGGGGATCTCAGCTCATTGCCAGTCTTTTGCTGCTAGGTAAACTCGGTCATAGGAAGGAGAAAGAGGAAGCTGTGAACCCATCTGGTGAAAAAACACCTTGTGCTTGTTCCTTTTGTTCAGGCTTGGTTAACTCCATAAGCACTTCATTTTAATGTGTTTCTCTGTTCCAGTGGAGACTGAATGACCCAGAAGCGAAGTTCAAAGTCATTGACTCCAAATATCTCTCCCTTTTTTCTAGTAAGTATCTTCACCACATGTTTCCATGAGCACCTCCCCATTCTTCCAAAACATATCAACAGTGTTTCACCGTGAGCCATAGTCTAGCCAGGCAAATACCATCCGTACAGATCATTACAAGAAAGAAGTAGAGACAGGTCAGGAGAGAGATGTCTTAACAAGAGTGTGACTCATGATTAGATATAGGAAAATTGGAAGTAATTGGGATTATTTCAGGGAAATCTAGAGGCAGTGAGGAAGGGCACCGAGGAGAGTCTGCAAGGGTGACAACTTTTCCAGATGTGCAAGTAATATGGAATGGAGAGTGCCTGCAGAGAGCTAAGGGGAATGTAAGGCCCAGAACATGGGAGCAGTGGTGATATGTTGGCATCTGGACATGATCGGGGAGAAGGGGCTGCTGTAGCACTTCCAGGAGATTTCACTCTAGGTGCTGGACACAATGGGATACACCAGTGATATGGGGTTTGCTGCTTTCTTCTATATCAGCCTCAAGTCTCTTCAGGTTGCTGCTGGATTGCAGCAAGCACATAATCACAGTCTCTTCTGTTTTGTAAACCTTTCTCAGCACATCAAGTGATGCCTTTATCAGTTAAGGAGCTCCTCAGTCCTGTTTATCTAGCTTTGTCAGCATCGCTTTCCTCTGCCAGCATTCCCCCTTTCCATATCTACCACTGTTTCCTTCCAACATCTCTGGGCTTTTTTCTATGCCAACACTTTTGCCCATGGAAGACTCCCTGATGTAATCAAGACATATGTTTGCTGTGTCTTGGATCACAACCTGCTGCTGTGTTTTCTGAAACCTGCCATTTGGCCAGGACTAGGCTTTCAGTTAGTCTTCTATGCCCATCCTTTTTCCTTCTGCTCTTTTCTTCTTATTAATTCTGGAATGACTCGCATCCCAGAAGATCCCTTTGTGGCTGGGCACAGTGCTGCAGTCTCATCTTTACCTGGAACCTTCTGCCCATACAGTGTTTCTCTCTTCCATACCAGCCTTTGGCTGTATCACATGTCATCCCATTCCTTCTGGGTTCCCATGTTCAGTACCCAAAAGCTGCTAACCCCAGTGTCCTTGGCAGCATCTTACCTTTCCCTCCTGGTTATTTATTCACTTCCCCACATCTCAGAGCAAGATCCATGGAGAAATGAAGGCCCTTAGCAGCAGCACCCAAGAAAAAGCATAACTAATATCCAGTTTTGAGTTTAAGCTTCCCATTGCTCCTAGCTTACTGTGGGTCTCCATTCCCTTGCTGGAGTACCCTTCTCCTTGGCCACTGAAGGCCTTGCGCCAGGGTCCCAATCCTTTTCCAGCAAGACTGGAGAGAAAGCTCTGCTCTTCAGGTTTCTCCTCCCATTCACGTGTTCTGTCTCCTTTTAGAATAAATTTAATACTAATAATTCAGAAGGGTCCAGTGATTCCTGCCAGCATGGGGCTTCTTCAGCACACCACTGCTGCTGTGTCCAAGGCAGAAGGTCATGTTCCTCCATTACTCAACTACCCTATAGCTTCTGTATTTCCAGCTTTCTGAGTCAAAGCCTTTCCTTTCCATGGTGCCTTTGCAGTGAAGCTCCTGACCAGCCCCATTTAGGCATTACTATGCCAGAGATAGTGTTAGTGCCACGGATGCAATGCTATTTGGAAAGGGCTGATACTGGACAGGGGTACCTTTTGGGGCCAAGGGACGAATTAGCTCTTCCTCCCCCTTCCGTTCTCCCTCTGGTTTCTAGACGAGACACTTTTAAAGATGGATGAGGTTGGGCACATCCCGCAGACGTTGGCCAGTCACACGAGGCGACCCGCTGACAGCACAGGCAGCAAGGCACACCCAGCTGACATGTTGAAGCCTGACCCCCGGGACACTCTATATGAAGGTAAGACTTGCAAAGCAGATGAGGAGGTAGCTACAGCCTGTCCCAGCATGTGCAGTAGCACAACTGAGAAGGATTGTCCTCCTTTGTCATGGTTATCAAAGGCCACCTATTTTTCTCCCCATTGCAGAAGAGGGGGGCAGCATACAATATCTGTCACTGTAGGAGACAAAGCACAGACTAAACCCAGCTCCTCGTTCTTGGCATCCAGCTCATACAACATCCCCAGGCATAATGTTTTTGTGTAAGTGCTGTAGAGGAATGTAAAGAGATGAGCTGTGCAAGATAGTTTACTTGATGTATCTGTTAGTATTTCACATGGATAAGTAGAAACGAGGCACAGATGTAGCTAAGCTGGTGCATTGGTTGCAGCAGGACTTCTCCAACAGCACTTGCCTATGTGTTTCTTTTTCTCAGTGCCTCTGCTCAGCAAGTCTCGTGTGCGCCGAGCATTGCCAGACTGCCCATACAAGCCCAGCTACCTGGTGAATGGATTCCCTCTGCAGCGCTACCAGGGACTCCAGTTTGTAAGTTTTACTCCTTAAACAGGTATTTGCCCAGGGGAACACAAGGAGGAAGGAGGGAGATCACATTAAACATGAGGGTCTCTCCACTGACCTGAAGCTCCTGGGCAGATTTGACCATCAGCAGTTCAGGTCTGTGCATCCCAGTACAGGAAAAGGGCAACACTAAGAAAAGGGAGATGAGTGCTACATGCTGTTTATGGGTGTCACTGGGGTACAAATGTAGTGTGCCTTAGAGAGCTCCTCAGAACTCAAAACAGAGAGCAGAGCTTGCCTTCACATGGAGCCTCAAAATGTCCAAGGATTTTCTTCCCCATGGGTGAACTGTAGTCTGTGTGAACTACTAAATACCCTGTCAAGTCTTGAGGGGGAGCTCACATTTATGGGGAATGCAACATAGCAGGGGTTCATCCCCCATATTGCAGAGCAGACTGAAGTCACCAGTGTGGTTTGTCCTCCCTGAGGGACCTGCATCCCTCAGCCTTGTCTGGAGATCTCCACACATGCTTCGTCTCCTCAGGAGAACTTTCCCACCTCTCTCTCAGCTAGTTCTTGCTCTGTTATAAGATTGAGATGCACAGTTACAGAGATGGACAGACAATGCTGAGAGAGAGAGAGAAAAAGGCATAACCATGCACACATCCCGGCATGCTTCCTTCTGTTTTCCATTCTCACAACTTGCTTCCAGGTGCCTCAGAGAAGCAAACAGTGAGCAACCCCTGCTCTGTCTCAAAAGAGCTAGTTACCCTGCAGCTGTGTCTGGATCACCTTGTGACTGATACTTGGCATTTATGAGGGTTTTACTTTATTTTCCTCCCTTCTTTCCAGGTTCATTTATCCTTTGTTTACCCAAATGATTATAGCCGCCTGAGCCACATGGAGAAAGATAACAAATGCTTCTATCAGGAAAACCCGTATTACTTGGAAAGGTAGGATGCTGCAAATAAAGGGTCCCTAGCAGAGTGGAAGGAGATGGTTTGAAGGCTGGAATTTGGGTGGAATTTCATACTTACTTCTGTAGGACTCTCTTAATTCTTCAAGATATCCCTAAGCTTTGCAAAACATTAAAACATTTATAGTTTACTTCGTTAACTTATATCCCCTTTAAATGAAAATATATTTAGGTCTCGAGGGGAAACTGCCACTGCTTTTCTTGCTCCGTTAAGCCAGTAGCTGGGTCAGAGCATGTTTATTCCATTATATCAGAGAGTGTATTTCCAGCAAACTTTGCCTGATAGCAGCTGGAGCCTCCTGATGGCTGTTACCGTGAAAACCAAACCGTGATCACCATCAGGCATCTCTCTGGGGGAAGAAATGCTTGTCATTCATCTTCACTGGGGTCCAGCTCTCAGTGGTGATCCTGTGAGGGAACTACCACTTGTGTGCTCCCCAGTGCAACCTTGTGTGAGGACTCCGTTCCGTGCAGGAGGACTTTTTTGCAGGGTAAGGAGAGTCACTTTTCTGGTGACGTAGCTGATAGTGGCCTTCCTGTCATCAGGATCGTCTTCCTCCCTACAGGACTGTTTTGAGGGCTGAAACAACAGATCATAAGTTTGGGAGGGAGCTCCTGGGGCTGAAGCTCTTATCTTAGTAAAGGACGGACAAGGTGGCTGCTGTGGGCTGGAAGGTGCCACCCAGGTCTATTGCTTTCACAGCTTTAACATTTGTATTGTGATAGAGCTTGGGAATAGGGAGGCATTTTGCTTGACATCAAGCACGCATGGAATGAAACAGTCCTGGAAATCCCTCCCAAACAGCTGAAGTACAGGCATATGAGGGCAACACAAAGACAGTGGTGGTACGAGAGAAGAGAAAGAGAGATCATTGCAATTACCTGCCTGAGCTGCTTTTGCAGCATGATGACTTGCATTTGTGAGCACTATATCATAAGCGAGCAACTTAAAGGAGGCTAAAGAAGTGTTTCAGGGTACTTATATTGGGATTTCCTTCTGCACTTCTGAGAAAATGTCTGAAAGACTGAAATGGTAAACAAGGAAAATGGATGTCTTTGACAGTGCAGAGTAAGGTCTGATTGACCAAAGATATGAAAGATGGTGATGGTGAAGTAGGATCTAGAGGTGCTGGGTGGATGTAATCAGAGTAATGGACCATCACCTCTGAAGCAGTGGCCATAATTTATTTGGAGAGGGCAAAGTAACTTTTCTCAAACTTGTGTTTTGCCCTTCCCTCTGCAGATTCGGATTCTATAAGTACATGAAAATGGATCGGCCGGAGAAGAGCCTGGACTCTGGAGAAAAGACAGAGCAGCCAGGTAGGGGCCATAATGTCAGAACCTGGAAGATCCTTTTATCCATCACTTTGGTGTGTGATCTTCCAGCACCAGTTGAAAGAAGTAGTGGACTTTCTGTACTAAGGAAGTCACAGCCCTTCACTGCCAGGTTGCTGTGGCTGGGAAGAGTTTTTTGCGGCTACTTTCACTTCTTTTACGGGCAGGTTGGGAGGTCACCAAACAGTGGGCTGTAGTGGGCAACGGGACAACTACCTCTCAATCCCACATTTAACGATGCAATTCCAGCAAAAATGTGGGCAGAAGTGACAGAGCCAAAGGTGTGCAGCGTGGCTTCCAGGTGTGCAGCGTGGCTTCCTGTGCTCATACCTGCCCTGCAAAGCTGTGGGCAAAGTGATGACTAAAGGCAATGGCACACACCTCCTCAGCCTTTGGCAATGCTGATAGGCTAATAGGTGCTGAGGAGGGTGCACAGCTCCCACGTGTTAGAGCATCCCTGTCCCTCTGAGCAGGAGACAACGCTGAGATGAGGCAAGAAGTAGCTGCCTGTGGTGGGGCTGGTGATGGGTCAGGACGGAAAAGGTAGTGGGAAGGTGTCAGAGGTGTAACTGTGATTACTCCCACAGGCTCCCAAGAGGAGAATCTGGATGATGTGCAATATGCTGAGCAGGATGTGGAGAGTACCAGTGCCCCCGACCTGCCTGGCACAGGGAAGGCAGAGATGGCGCACAATGCTGCCAGCAATGTGGTGGGCAGTGATAATGTTCATGAGGACTATTCCCTTCGGGAGCGTCGTCGGCTCCTCTCAGTAGTGGGTGGTGACACAGTGGGGGGGACACAGAGGAGAAGGACAAAGAGGTCTGGTGTCAAATCAGCCACGGTGGCCTCTGCCAACCACAGCCTCAGCCAGGCTGGCTTAGAAGGGAACCCGGTAATGAAGAGACCCCGTCTAAAAGCTGGCGTCAAAGACAACTCCAGGAGCCCTCCGCAGCACGCCAGGGCTGTCCAGGGGAGAGCAACTGTCAAAAAGGCAAACCCTCCTTCTAAGCCTGTGTCTCAGCAGCCTCTCAGTGTCCCCAGGAACTCAGGGGTCATGAGTCCCAAAGGGCTGAGACCTCAAGGAGACCTTAGCACTACTAAGGATGGGCTGCAGCCAGCAAGCACTGTGCCAGCCAGGAAGGGAACTCCAGTCTCTGGCAAGGCTGGCAGACGTGCTGTAAGCACTGCCAGCCCCAGCCACCAGCCTGGGCTGACACAGTGGCTGAAGCAAGTGGAGTCCTACATTGCTGAGCAGAAGGTGGCCAATGATGGGGACATGGCTAACGGAGAGGTGCAAGCGGCATCTCCTGCAAAGGACAAGTCTGGGCCTGTGGCAGCAGAAGAGGAAGAGGAAGAGGTGGATGGGGAGCCAGAGGAGGAAGATGAAGAGGATTTTGATTACGTACCAGTGTTCGACCAGGCGGTGAACTGGGAGCAGACCTTCAGCACAAGCAATCTGGACTTCCATATGCTGCGCACAGATTGGATTGACCTGAAATGCAACACGTCAGGAAACTTGCTGCTAAAAGAAAGGGAGGCCCTGGAAGTCACACGTGTCTTCCTGAAGAAGCTCAACCAGAGGACTAAAGGGTAAGGCACCATGTAGAAACTAAGAGGTGGTACTCCAGAGCTGGTGTACCATGCTACAGAGGGAATACTTGTCATGTAACGAGATAGTGGGAATCAGAGGATAAAGTAGATGTGGGAAATAAGACTTCAGGCAAGGAATCTATGAAACAAATTGGGCTTTAAATTCCTTTTTGTCTGAGAAATTGGACTAGTTGGACACCAGACCATGTCGGGGGCTGAATATTGCCCTCCAACACCTGGTGGCAGTAAACCCAAAAGATTGGAGGTTTCCATCCAGCTGGTTATCACTGGCCTTTTGCTGGCTTCCTCCTTGCAGAGTGTAAGTATTGAGAACACATATTAGCATTTTACCAGCTGAAGATTAAGAAACCCTGGTGATACGAATTAGGACTGGAGCTCCTTGTGCTTGTTGTTTGGTGTCTGCCACATCTCAGTTTATGAATCACTTAGGACGTAGGACCAGAAGGAACCTGTGAGATTATGTGGGTCCGTATACTGACCTCATACCCTACACTGTTATCTGAATGTGTCACAATATGGTTCTTTTTCTTCCCAAGCCTTACCATCTTGATTGCCTTTCTGGCAAAGATATACCTTCTCTAAGCTTCTATAAGCTAAACAATCCAACTCCTGACCCTTCTGTTGAGTTGGCCTCTATTTCCACAATATTCCTATCTGTCCTTCTCCATGCGGGTTTTGGTTTGGGTCAGTTTTCTTGTACATTACTGACCAGTATCCCAGATGTGCTTATAAAGTGGATATTATTAGTTCCCAATCCCTGCTGGAAGTAGCTCTAATGCTACATCTTAAGGTTACGTTTGTTTTTTCAGCATCACATCAGTCATGGTCTAACTGATCAGTACACATAAGCTTTTCTCAGCATTTTAACTGTTGAGTGTCTATTTTACAGCAGGAACTCTTGTGATCCGAAAGGGCATGACCTGACATTTCATCCTGTTTTGACCATTCTGACCTTATAGCTCACCCCCGTTTTTACAGTAGAACTTCTCAGTCCTACTCTGTGTAATTGGCTGATAAGCTGTCATGAGCCAATTTCACTAGCCCAAACATACTCCTTGTGCCAAGATCGCTGTGGGAGGTGTCAAATACACTTACTATTCAATCATTCAGTCACATTTGTTATTTTCTATGTCACCTTTATTTAATTTCCCTTGCCAACTTGGCTGGCTTCCCAGGTCTAATCCCACATGCTTGTACATTTAGGAAACAGGTGGTAAGCCTTCCCATGGGACTTTGGAAGTGATGCAGCAAAGCAGAGGGAGGCTGGGGACAGAAAGGTTTGTGCTAGCCAGGAGGAAAGAGCCTAGCAGAGCCGAACAGGCTGGTGGAGGGCGAGGGGCTGGTGTACAGGGGATGTGCTCACCCCCGCTGTATCCCCTGCAGGCGGTTCCAGCTGCAGCGTATTGTGAACGTGGAGAAGCGCCAGGACCGCATGCGGGGCAGCCGCTACCTGCTGGAGCTGGAGCTGCTGGAGCAGGGAGGGCGACTCGTTCGCTTCAGCGAGTACGTCTTTGCACGGGGCTGGCAGGGCATTGGTGGCGATGAGGAGGAGGAGAGGAAGATGAGGAACCTGGTGTGGGGTCGCCGGCGGCACCTGATGGCTGTGGCAGACGAGCCAGAGCTGTGCTGGCCACAGGGCTTTTCCTGGAACCACCGTGCTGTGGTTCACTTTGTGGTGCCAGGTAAGGGGGACATCGAGGGATGGCACAGTGGGAGGTTCCCAGCAGAGCACTCCTGAGCAGCGGGTCTGGGCCAGCCTCAACTGTCTTGTTTGAGTCACTTCCAATTTCTGTTCTCTCCAAGTTAAACCCCCTCAGAAATAGACTGAGCCCAAATTCCCAAATTTGGCTTGTAACCTCAAAGAAAACTCCTGTCACACACTGGGAAAGAACTAACACTGATTCCTGAACTCTTTGGTCCAGGTTTTCAGCCTGGGCCTATTTCAGCATCCCTGCAAGGCCAGTAGGGTTTGAGGGAAGACAAGAAGCCTTGACTGTTGAGAAGCCACAGGGTCATTGAAATTAGCTTTGCTTTGATTCTCTCCTTCTTGCAATACAACCAGTGAAAAACCAGGCACGTTGGGTGCTGCAGTTCATCTCCGATATGGAGGAGCTGTTCCGAGTCACTAAGGATCCATACTTCAACATCATCATCACAGACTACAGCAGTGATGACATGGATGTAGAGAAGGCTCTGAAACGATCTGCCTTGCACAGGTGAGAGTACAGCTTGGTCACAAAACCAGCTCACATGCACATGCCTGCAAACACTGCACATCTGCCAATCTCTGTGTATTGACCAGCCACAATCTCCTGTGATATCCCAAAGATATCCATCCATATACATGAATATGTTCTTATTATAATGTATAATTATGTATACGTATAAATTATATACACTACAGTGTATATAATAGTCTTATAAAACGGTAAGACTATACTTACTGTATTCATCCATACAGATGCATCTCTTTTCTCCTGGCTTTTGTTCAAGTTTGCAAGAGAGAAGAGAAAGCAAGTCTCACAGCGCTGGGGCAGGGGAAGGACAAGAAAGCTCTGACAAATGGGACAGTGTGGAGACCTCTGGGGACTCCGCTTGCTGGAGTAACTGTCTGGCTTACTCTACTCTGTTGTGTACCAGCCTTTGCTGGTCATTTCTCTTATGTACCAGGGTTTCCAGTAACAGGTCTAGCCCTAGGGTAGAGCTGGACTAGAGCTGAAAAGACTGGCTAGGGACTGCCCTATCCCTGCTTCACAAGAGGGAAGACCCTCAGGGTATGCTGGGGCCTCGAGCAGTGCTGAGCTTGTGCACTCCCACAAAGCAAAGGCTTTCCTCCTCCCCGAGAGGATACACAGGGGCATGGGCAGCTCCACAGCCCAACGCCTGCAGTGTACCACTGCTAGTGGTGCTTTCTGTGCTCACCAGCATATATCACTCAACTTTACTTTCCCCTCTGACCCTCAGCTATCGGTACTTGAAGCTCACAGGGAATTTCGAGCGTTCTGCCGGGCTGCAGGCGGGGATAGACCTTGTGACGGTAAGCCTGGGGGCCTTGGGGTGGAAGAAACAGGGAAGGTTCTAGTATGTGTCTGGTGCCCTGCCTTTCACATTGAACATGCTGGGGTTTTAGGGAAGGAGTAGCCCAGCAGAACAGATCAAATGTAGATGTGTTTCCTGTCTCTCTAGAATAAGGGTCTCACCCTTTATTCTAAGGAGCCTGTGGTCCATTCAGTTCTCGGTCCGCCTGCTGGGACTATCGAACAGGAGGGAGGACAGCAGTAGCAGCTTTGTGATACTGGCTTTGACAAGTCACAGTTACAGTATTTCACACCCTTTGTTGAACAGCCCCTCAGTGGCTGTTTTGCCAGCCTCTAAGATCTCAGTTTCTGATGTAGCAACAAATGGCTTTTTAGTTCTCTCCCACATTTCCCACATCTTCCTGCCCCTCAAGAAAGACTTACTTAAAGTCAACCAATTTCTTTCCCAACCTGTGTGGTTGGTTCCAGGACCCACACAGCATCATTTTCCTGTGCGACCTCCACATCCACTTCCCAGCTGGAGTCATTGATTCAATCCGGAAGCACTGCGTGGAAGGCAAGATGGCTTTCGCACCCATGGTCATGAGGCTGCACTGTGGCATGTCCCCACAGTGGCCTGATGGTAAGAGGGAGTGGAGCCTCTTTGGCTCAGATCTTGGGGAATGGGGAAAGAAGGAGGGTGCCTGCCACCTCCACAGTTGTTTCTCTGGTGCTGTTGAGGTCTGGAGCTTAAGATACTTCTAGGGGCACTAGTTGAGGGTACATTAGAGATAGGATGGGTTTTAACAGTGTCAGGAATCTGCAGTTTGAGATCAGAGAGCCAGCAGAGCCCTTTACATGACACTTCTTCTAGGGCTCTCTATGGGTTTGAGAACCTTGACAAACTCCTCTTCTGCTTCTTTCTGTCCATTTCTCTCTTTGATAAGGGGGCACAGCCTGTCCTGAGGAGAGCTGGTCGCCTGGGGATGAGAGAAACCAATCCAATTCAGGGGGAGAAAAGTGGGTGGCACAGATCATCTGATGTTAGAATCATCCCGATGTTAGACAGGTGGCCATCCTGAGCCACCCAGGCACAGGGACAACCCTTTGAAGCTGGGGTGGTCTAAATATACTAGGTACTATGCTGCCAGACAGGAGATGTGAGAGGCTCTGCTAACAAGTTCGTAGGGCAGTCCTAACACTTCCCAAAGCTTTAATATGGGTGGCTCTGCCTTGGTGCTGAGCTGACAATCTGGTATCAGCATCAAGCTAGCGTCATCAATGGTTCAAAATGCCCACATACCTGTGCCTCTTTGTGTCATTCTCAGGCTACTGGGAGGTGAATGGGTTTGGTCTCCTGGGCATATACAAGTCTGACCTGGACAAGATTGGAGGCATGAACACAAAAGAGTTTCGGGACCGCTGGGGAGGAGAGGACTGGGAACTCCTGGACAGGTAGGAGTCCCTTGTCATCCTGAGCAATCCCATGTTGACAGCTGTCTTTCCTTCTAGCCTGTCATATGTAGGCTGCTCCTGACCAGTCCTGCTTTCAAGGGTGCATAAACACTCAGCAAGTGTCATTAGATAAATTAGATGCCTGAGCTATTCCTTACTCCTCAGTTTGATTGCAGTCTCTTGACAACAGCACAACTTAAGAGAGATTTCCTGGGGCTGAGCCCCCAGTGTATCTTTGTTATCCCGTTTTCCCTAAATGTATCCTTCTCCTTTATCCAGGATCTTGCAGGCCGGCCTGGAAGTGGAGCGTCTCTCCCTGAGAAACTTCTTCCACTGGTTTCATTCGAAGCGGGGCATGTGGAACAGGCGCCAGCTGAAGACACTGTAGCCTTCAACCCCAAAGCTGCTCGGCAGCACCGTCCACCGTCTCGTCTCGATGTGCACTTTATCAAGGCACAGAGCCGAGCACACAAACTCTTCCTCTGCCTTCAGAGCCCTCTAATGGGCCGGCACAGCCGAGGAAGGAATGGTCAGGCTAGGGGAGCAAGAGCTTCTCCTGTGAGCTGTTGTATCCAAGACATGGGGTCTGTGTCTTGCAGGGGGAAGTTGTGCAGGTGAGATGTTGACAAGTGAAGGACTCGTATTTCCTGCCGTGCAGTCTGGCGAATGGTACAGTGGGAGAGGTGCCATATTTCCCATTGAGTCTTGTGTAGCGCAAACCAAACAGACACAAATCCCAGCTAAGCCCAGAATGGTTTATTTAGAGTAACACAGCTTATCCTTCAATACTTGAATGGAAAAAAGAAAAAACAACAACCCTCCCATTTCCCCTCCTTCCCCATCTCTCCAGTATCCGTGCTTTTGGACAGGGGACCAAAGGAAGTTCTCTGGACTGTACTGTGTCCACATGCCCATATGCTGACCCAAGGAAATCTTGGGAGGAGCTCTTAGGCACTTTAGGCTGCTGGTGCTTAGACGTTTCTCTGTGCTTTTCACTTTAGTCATTAGGAACAACTGTGCTCATATTCAGCAAATTATGGGCCACGGGTGGAGATGCAAGTACACTTCCCTTATGAGAGCCAAGTTTGCCCGCAGCTGGGCAAAGTGGCAGGGATTGATGTTACAAGCCCACTTAAATTATTGATCCACTGCCTGAGGATAGTGGAGGGGTTATACAGAGAAGCTAGGAGGGCATCTCAGGAGGAACTTTGCAGCCTTATCTGACAGACCTGTGTGTTTGTCCTAATGATATCAGGGAAACTCTAGCAGGGAAGAAGTGGCAATATTTTATTAGTTGAAATATTGTGGATTTGTCAGAAAAAGAGGAGACAGAGTGTTCTGCTCTCCAAATCCTGTACATTTATGCCACATCTAAAGGTTAATTTAATAAGTTATGGCCTCACAGTTATGTCTTGTCATAGTTTGACTTTTCTTTAAAAAGCAGGCTTCATGGTTCAAGAACCAGCACAGCTGTTGGTGCTTCATGGTTGAAGAACCAGCACAGTTGTTGGTGCTTCATCGCTGGAACAGCCCTGGGAGCATTGGCCTGGTATAGAGGAGGTGGCCTCAGGTCTTAGCATATGCACTGGGTGCAAAGAACAGCGAGGAGAGAAGAGGGTTGAGTGAGTAAAAGGAGGTGCAGACCTATACTGGCATTTATCCAAGGACTGTGAAAAGAGCCCTTGTCCACAGCTGACTTGATGCTACAGGGAATTCTCATCCCCTGTAATTCCTGTTAATGCAAGGCAAGATTTTTTACCTCTGTAACTATTTTACAAGACTACAGAAACCCCGGCACACTCAGTGCTCTACATTAGAGCTTCAGTGTTCCCATACCATGCAGAAAAGGCTGCTACTGGTTGCAAGCTTCAGGGAAGAGCATGACATAGGTTCTCATGGCACCCATCTCTGCACAGAGTGAAAAGTGAATAATGAAGGATGTATACTGTGCTGACATGGTACTAAAGTTGTTTGCTGATGGAATGAATGCCAGTTCAGAATAGGCATTCATTTATTATTTATTCTGTGGTGCTTGACAAGTCCATCAGGCTCCACTATTGCAGTAGAAAACTGAACATGCAAGTTCTGGCACATGAGGTAGAGATCTCATCAAATCATCTGCTTGCCTCAGTCCAGGTTTTGTGACTGATGGAGTCAGAAAAAGTCAATCAGATTTCAGCAAGATTTACTGTGCAGTGTACAGCTATGGTGAGAGCTGTGTCTCTGTGGAGCCTTTGCCAGAGTGCAGACACTCAGTATCTCAGAAGAGGCAGCCTTAGCCTTCTGCCCAAGCCAGGACAGTCTCTTTAATTGAGGGAAAGTACTTTACCCATGCAGAGACCAGGAAATGAAACACTGCAGTTGGGGCGAGAGGGAAGAGGCTGACATGTCTTATGGGAGTTTAGGAGGCCAAAGCCCTTTGATGCAATAAGCTCTGTGTCTGCCTGGAATGTGCAGTGTCAGTCATGCTCCTGGTGCATGTCAGAGCCTGTGCTTCACTCAAATGCAGGCACAACCCCACGAGTGTGCAGGTGAGCTGCTCTCCAGGCCCCAGGACTGTGCCTCCGCAGCCTGCCTGGGCTGGCTCTGTCACGCAATCCCTGTGGAATGGGGAGAGGCTGGCAGGGAAGGCAAGCTCTGGGATGAGGTGAAGCACCAGCAGGACCCAGCTGTGTGACCCCATCAAGCAGAGAACAGCATGATGCCCATTTTGGAAATGGAGACCCAATGGATTCAGTGGCAGCTCTTATGTCATGCATAGAGTGTGCTTTCACATCTGGCTTAGATGTGGTCTGCAGCACCTGAAATTATCAGCTGGTGTTCATCTGCAGACACTGGCAAGAATTAGGTGCATCCAGAAGGTAACTCACTTCGCTTAAATTGTATGAGTAACCCCTCTTTCTCACCAGAGAGGACAATCAGGAAAGAGTGGACTGGAAAGTAGAGTGCAGCCCTCACCCCAGCACTGCCAGCAGAATGTGAGGATTTAACCCCCATGCTTTAGCTGTGACTGTGCTCCTTTAGGATCATAGAATGGTTTGGGTTGCAAAGGACCTTAAAATAATCCAGTTCCAACCCCCCTGCCATGGCAGAGACTTCCTTCATGCCTTGTAACCCAGGCCAGTGGCAAGTAGAACTGTTTACCTCATGAGGACTCCTTGGTGGAGATGTAGGGAGTTTCAGTCTGGTTTCAGTCCGGTTTTCTGATGGCCAATGTCACCACTGTCAAAGTTGCCATCACGAAAGTTCTTCCTTTTCAAGCGCAGTGGAGATTCTTAGTTGGTGTTTAAGCATTGCAGTAGTAGATGTGATCAATGCTACTTGGCACTAGTTGGCAGCCTCCATGGAGGAGCTTGGAGAGGACCCATAAGGACAAAAGCTGTCTTCCAGCCAACATGCTCACAAGACCACTGTAGGTTGCAGGGAGAGAAGGGGCTACACACTCCCCAGCTTGCTGGCCAGCAGCAAACCTTGCAGGAGCGGGTAGTCCCACAACCGTGCACTGAAAGGATGTGGCCATGTGGCCCACCATGGTCCCTGATCAGAAGGCGGTTTGCCCTATCACTAGTGTTGCATGGCATGCACTGCTGCTGTGAGGAGGGCTCATTTCTGGGTCTGGCACAGCTCTCAGAGAGCAAGAGGGAACCTGGCTTCACCATGGCTTGGAAGGTGACTCCCCCAACAGTGATTTTGTTTCTGTCACCAGGATCCTTTTAAGATGATGGGCTATGCTGCAGCAGAGACTTTCCCTGGGGCAGGATGTGGCCAGGCTGGGGACCCGAGTACATCAAGTGGGATCTGCCCACAAATGCTGACTCTGTCTTCAGGACTATGAATTGTGGGGCTGAGGCTTGTTTTTCAGGTCAGCAAAGGGAAATAAGAAGGGCTGGCTTTTATTCTGAGAGAAAGGTATTGTGTGAAAATTACAATGTGACTTTTTTTGTCATTGTCTTTAACATTTGCATGGTATGAACATCTCGTCTCTTCTCATTGCCTAAAAATGTCTCAAGTTGATTGTTTTTTAGATACTGATGCCTTGTGTCAAAACCTGAATTGTACCTTTGAATTATCTGCCTTAAAGTGGCTCTGTGCCTTCAAGATGACTCCTGGGCCATCCCTCTGTAGAGCTGGGGGATATACTGGTTCTTCCTCATGTTTCATAAATACATTGTCTTCCTCCAAGAGCTTAGTTCTGTCTGTGTGTTACTCACTCCTGCGTCACCATACAGTAGGGATTAGGAACCAGGTGTTTCTCCTCTGCTTCATATAACCAAAGGCGTAGGCAGCACCAGAGAGACAGGTCACTCTCTGCCCAAGCCAGCAAGAGCTCTGCAGCAAGAGATGGGGTGCAGCGAGCAAGATTAGCCAGGAGCAAGACCTGTTTTGGTCCTCTCTAGGGCTGTAGAAAGTGGTGTGGCAACAAAACAGTTTTTCTCCTGTGTTCCTGGGTTTATCACATGAAACAAGGTAGAAACATTAGATAAATACACACATCCCAGAAAAGCACAAGTGCAACGTCATCATCACAGAGAGAAAGCGGAGAACGAAGTGGTCCCTCTCACAAGCAAGGAACAATTCCTGGAGAAGACTGCAGGTCAAAGCTTAGACCTGAGTTCAGTAGTTGATATAGCCTACACAAATGAGAGGTCAGCTCTTTCACTGCAGCTGGTTATTTAGATTCAAATTTGGCCCCTTTTCATTTCAGCTGCGCCTCCTTTGAGTATAAAAAGCTTGGCAGGGATGGGAGTCAGCCCTGGAGAGGGAAAAAGGCAGCCAAGGTTGCTAATGAGTCTGATTACATTATAATGGTAAAGATTATTAAAGGTGATGGGGAAAAGCATTCCAGTGTGCTGCTATTAGTCTTCTGCTTGCCTGGGCTGGGTGGCAGGAAGTCCTCTTTCCTCAGGCCACATGCTGCCATACCTGATCTGGCAGCTCTCTGAGATGATGATGCTGAAGTCAAGATCTGGTAATGAAATTCCCTTCACTGCTTCTTTCCCAGCTGAACCTTTTCTGTCTTGGGGTTTTCCTCTCTTTACATTCAGTCATCGATGCTAATTGCTTTGCCTCCTGCTCTGAGAAGCAATAAGTCATAGGATTTGGGATCTGCACGAGATGCATAATTTTCTACCTTTTCATGAATCCAGATGGTCAGTAATGGCTGAAAGCCTTTAGCTGGTGGTTTTGCATTGGCTAGAACTAGTTTTGCTACCTCTGCAGTGAAGCCTTTCTCTAAAGGAGAGCAGAATAACAAAGGCTTCCCAGGAACGTTCAGCCCTGTTTGCTGTCAGTCTCACCAAAGACCAAGGACCAAGATAAGGAGCAAACTCAGTGTTGCTCCAGACCTACCATCTCCCGGATGGATGAGTCTTTACCTGCTTCACCAAACAGATCCCAGACTGCGCTCAGCTTTGTTGATTCAGATTCTGGTAAATGCACAACTGGTATTTTCCACCGTACTCTTTCCATGCAACTTTCCCTCCACTGCCATTTGCAGGCACCAGCTGATGCTGGCCCATAGCCCTGCCCAACAGCCCTTGTGGGCAAAATCATTCACACCCTCTCCAGAAACAAAACCACCAACTCTGACTTAAACAGAAACTTAGTCCTGGAAATTCAAACACAGACTACCAATGAAATCTGCCTGTGTCTGGTTTTAAGCATCAGGCACTCCTGTAGCTCCTGAGGACCAATACGTGGGCACTTTGGTGGCATTTCTTTCTCAGTGGTAGAAAGAGTATGGAAATGAAAATCCACATTGAATGCTCATTCTGCCTTACAATGAATAAGAAATAGTTTAATAATCAGAAAAGCATGTCACTGTTTAAATAGGCTTACACCAGGCTATCAGAATATCAAGTTTTTAGCATGATAACAGAGTTACAAAATTTAGGATCAAAATTTTACTCTTTAAAAAAAAGTATCTGTAAAGTCATTAATTCAAAGACATATTTTAAAGGAAACAAATTGCTCTAGTACAAGAGAATTCCCAGCATCGTCAATGTAAAAATGATATATTTAAAACCATTTATGTTAGTGATGAGACCTTAAATTATAATGGTGATGTTTTTAATAAATTAATACACCATGCACCTGCCATTTCTCATTGTGGCAATAAGCCTACAGCATCTCCTTCTGTATAATGTTTCTTCATTTTCTACTAAATATTGTCAGGCTGTTTTTACATCATTCCTGATTGGTCCCTGGCAATGACATCATACCAGAATATCTATTTTCTGTCATTGTTAATTTTCCAATGCTGGAATATCTGATTGTTTCCTTAACTGTGTCACGTTTAATTTCAGACAACTAGGAAAATATATGAACTGGTTTTAGCTGCATTGATATACACACGCTTTTCTATCCTCCCATGAGAACTTCCTTCATTTATAGTTTGAGAAATCCATTCCAACATTTGGGAGGTAAACTACTGAATAGCATTGCTGTAAGTATAGCAACTTATGCTTGAGACAAAAAAGCTGGACTTTCCTTGTTTACTTAGCCTACAAAGTAAATTGTTTAGTCTTCTCTACAAAGTGAGCCAATATTGAGTATATGATGCATAGAACAAAAATAAGAGATGAGATTTACAGAACTATGCTTTGAAACTGTGTACCTGCTGCTGTTCCTGCAGATTTCTCTAGCAAACCTTGCACTAGCTTTGAAAGGCAATGCTTTTACCCCTTCAGAACTGCAAAAGCATTACAGTAAGGGGCTGGTATACCAGGACACAAACACAGTCTGGAAAGTTTAACCCAGTTTTCTGGATTCATCAATGGGCTCCTGCTGAGGTCTGTGAAAATGTAGAGAAGGAGAGCTTTCCCCACCAGCTGCACTGCTCAGATCCTGCAGGGAAGACAAGAAATGCCAGTATAAGGTTGCAGCAGGCTCCTCCACGTTACATGGGCAGAGAGGCACAGTCATGGTGTACTGGGTCACTTGGCCACCCCTATGGGTGTGGAGTGCTGCTCCACAGTGCTCACACCCTCCTTGACCACAAGCCAGCAGTGTTTTTATAGATGCTTTTGGCCTCTGTATCCTCCCTCATCATATTATGTTGTCTTTCAAGCTTTCTTACTAGCTGTTGGCCCAGTATATTGCATTTAAACTATGTTTACACTTTGCAGGTCACGTAAGCAAGGGATGTGAACTTTGCTTCTTGACCTAAAGCACTTTTGACCTAAAAACGTATCATTCCCTCATTGACCTGACACAGGAACCCAAACATTTGGTTGGACTCTTATTCACAAGACTCTTGAAAATGAAAGAGTCTTAAAACAGCCCCTTGCAAACCACATTGGCTGTCGTGAAGAGCTCTTCCTCCACCTCACCAGCACCTTCCTTTTCTTCTGCTCAGGTAAGGCTGCCATCTTTGGATACCTTCTAGAGCACACATAGTTTTCTTTCCCAAATTTAGCTCCTATCCACAACTCCTATCCGTAACTATCATGAGGTTGGCAGCCTCCTGGAAACGCTCGTAAATCCCAACAGTTGGGATATTTGGTGCTCTTCCTTTAAAGACAAAGTAAGGAGAAATCCTCCTCCTCTGAGGGAATTTGTTCATTGGCTCCAGATGCTTGTGGGACAGCAACATGCCCCTGGAAAGGCTTTGTTAATTTGTGCAGCTTTGCCTTCTCCTTTTTCACCTTGAAATGATGTTTTCTGAGTCCGAGAGCCTTTCTAGGGGCTGGCAGTGATGGGAACTCACCTCTTTCTTACCTGACTCCATTGGCCAGTGACTCAATAAGGTCTAAAATTCCTGTTAGGGTAGAGGCCGGTCTTCTGCACCCCAAAGGCCGTGATGAAGATGTTGAGGATGACTGTGATGAAGATGAGAGCTGTGGCAGCATTGTTGAGTATATTCAGGCGGGGTTGTTTTGCAACATCATTCAGGTTCAAACGAGCTGTGCAGCACGACGCAAAAAGAAAGGCAGATTTGTAGCTTGACTCCAAGTCTTCCAGCCCCTGCAAGCCTTCCCTGCCCAGTAAATGTCCATGGTGCCCTGCAGCTGGGGGAATAGTCCCAGGAACTTTACAGGGGCCACAGCTGATGGGCATTGATCAGTTCAGATATGGGAACATGCTGGTTACTGGGGCTGTCTGGTGAATAAGCCATGTGAACAGCAGCCTTGTGGCCCCTTGTCCCCCTTGTCCTCACAGCTGGCTACAGCCACTGTGGCTGCCACCAGGAAAGGCTGTGCCATGTGCGGCAGCAGAAGGAACACATCACAGGATTTCAAGTAGACTCTGATCCCATGTCCCACATTAAAAACCACATAGGTTGTACAGGAAAAAGCAGCATTCTTCAGATATTTAATACTGGGCATGTGTTGAAGGCCAAAGTATAGCAGCTCCTGTATTAGACGGAGCACTGGACAAGCCTGTCTGAAATGGTGATGTTGCCTGTATGGCATTAAGAAAACTGTGGGATTGGTTAAATGTGAGGTTAATATAGGGTTAATATCTCTTCCTCAATTGTTCTGTTAGGCCCCAGCTTGAGTGAGGTGAACGATACAGCTAAAATGCAGTATCTGCAGGAGCTGTATGAAGGAGCATGTTCCAGGATGGTCAGCAAGAGGTAGAAAACTTAGCCCTCTCCCTGCAACAGGGATTCAGCAGTGGGGAAGTAAGGGAAAAGTAATGCTCAGTGCTGTTACGCAAGAGAAAAACCCAACCCACTCACCACTTTGAAAAGCAGTAACACAAACCTCCCCACTGCCCACATCAAGCTGTCTTCAACCCTCCTGCTTGCAGCCAGGGGGAATGCACTGGGTGCACTGGGGAGACAGGCTTCTGCCTCCCACCCCCTTGCCAGCCAATGGGGTGCCCTGCCCCTGCAGCACCTTGCGAGGGTTCACGCGCCTCGGTGGCCACCTTACCAGTGATGATGAGGAGAATCCCAATCACCACCTGGAAGAAGAGGGAGATGCTGATGAGCACGATGAGGGTGGCATAGTACTGGAAGGATGACCCCTGCTCCAGCACCGCTTTGAGCTGCGTGACATTTGCCATGAACAGTGCCACGTCCAGCATGCTCTCTGCCACGCTCTTCTTCGTTGCGTAGTGGTTGATGTTCATTGGCCCATTAATCCGGAGCCGGGGATTCATGCCCTGGGGAGACAGGAGAAATCACATAAATGATTGCTAAGGTGACAGACCCGTCTGCATCTAACAGGCTGCTGTCTCCCCATGGGGTTTATCTAGAAATCCTGGAAAAGAGTCAAAGTTGCAGTTAAAGCGTGTTAAGAGTGCCCAGTCTCCCCTCACAGTCGCCTAATGATACTAAGAGGCACAAGGTACCTGCAGGGATCAAGAGCTCAGCAAGGTTGGAAAAATACCGGGTATTTTTATGGAAAACAAATTTGTCCACAGTTACAACAATGTAGATTACCCAGAGCCAGGGATTTTGCAAGGAATATTAAATTCTCTTCCTTCAGGGCACAGACAAGCCTCAAACTTACAGGGAATTAGAGAGAGATCTTTTCGCTGGGTCAGGTGTTCAAAGGCCAGTTCAGCTTAATGTCTTTATCAGTGACGGGGATGAGGGAATTGAGTGCACCCTCAGTAAGTCTGCAGATGACACCATGTTGGCTGGGACTGTTGATCCACTGCAGGGTAGGAAAGCTCTGTAGAGGGATCTGGATAGACTGGATTGATGGGCCAAAGCCAATTATATGAGGTTCAACAGGGCAAAATGCCAGGTCCTGCATTTGGGTCACAAAAAGCCTCGTGGAATGCTACAGGCTTGGGGAAGAGTGGCTGGAAAGCTGCTCAGTAGAAAAAGACCTGAGGGTATTGGTAGACAGCTGGCTGATCATGAGCCAGCATGTGCCCAGGCAGCCATGAAGGCCAATGGCATCCTGGCCTGTATCAGAAATAGCGTGGCCAGCAGGACCAGGGCAGTGATCATCCTCCTGTAATGGGCAGTGGTGAGGCCACACCTCGAATCCTGTGTTAGTTCTGGGCCCATAACTACAAGAGAGACATTGAGGTGATGGAGTGGGTCCAGATAGGTGTAATGGAGCTGGTGAAGGGTCTGGAGCACAAGTGTGATGAGGAGCGGCTGGGGAACTGGGGTGTTTGGCTAGGAGAAAGGGAGGCTGAGGGGAGACCTTATCGCTCTCTAGCTGAAAGAAGGTTGTAGCAGGGTGAGCGTCAATCTCTTCTCCCAAGTAGATAGAACAAGAGGAAATACCCGCAAGTTGCATCAGGGCAGGTTTAGACTGGATATTAGAAAAAATTTCTCCCCTGAAAGGGTTGTCAAGCACTGGAGCAGGCTTCCCAGGGAAGTGGTTGGGTCACCACCCCTGGAGGTATTTGAAAGATGTGGTACTTAGGGACATGGTTTCGTGGTGGACTTGGCAGCGCTGGGTTAATGGTTGGATTTGATGATCTAAATTATTCTGTGATTCTATGACTCTGTAACTGTCAGTGGCTGGAATTTGTATCTCCTCTGAGCACTTTTTGCTTGCTACTGTCTTAGACAAGATGCTAAAGTAGATGGGGCAATCCACATTTTTGTTTCTGAGCTATTTCTTCAAATCACCAGGCACCATAAATGCCCTGAGACAAGGGGTGGGATCCATCACACCTAACTTTAATCATTCAGGCACATTTTTTTGTCATTAAAAAGAAAAGGTATTTATAAGGGGGAAATCACCTGGTTGCTCTTAACCAAGTGCAAGCTGTAGGTTATTTGGCTGCTTTTAGCCATCCACCTTTTCTCCACAGTTCTTGTTAAGGGAGTTCCTCTGTCAGCTGTCTTGATCCAAATGATTGAAAAAAAAAAAAAGATAGAAAAGGGAACAATAGTTTTCAATTCACCCAAAAATATCATTAGCTGGTAACTAATCACCAGCAAATGCACCAATTACAAAAGACTTGGATATATTTGCAGCAAGCTACAATCTTCTTTCTTAAGAAGAAAGAAAAACAACACTTACACATAGCACACAGTCTGCAGTTCTGGGTAATCATCTTTCTGTCAGCTGTAGTCATGACTGGTGGCTTTGCCCTCAGTGCTGTCAGATGGATAACCCCTTAAAGCTGGAAATAAAAGCTAGGTATGGGCCTCAGGTTATCACTTTTGATTGGAGGGGTGGAAGAGATTTCTCCAGGTGCATACTGGAAGTAGGACTGTGTCTACAACATAATGGTAAGTCCTGTTGTGGTCCTTTTATATCAGATAAAGTACAAACCGTAAGCTTTCCTCTATGTTCTGAGCATGGCACTGAGAGAAGGGCTCTGGCTACTGCTTCACGCTGCTGTCCCTGGTCTTTGTGCATCCCTGTGCAAAGGCGGCTTTGTCTGTGCCAGGGTGGGAGGATGTGCAAGGCTAGTGATCCTGGGAGAGTGCTATATGTCATAGTGTGTCTGATACTGAAATTGGGTCTGAATTTCAGAAGGGGTTTGTGGTCTGTGTCAGTGATGACCCTCATGTGAGAAAGAGGCATAGCAAAAAGTAAGCAGGAAAGAATGTGTCTGGTTTGAGCTATTAGTGAACTGTGATCCTGAAGAAGTGGCTGGCTTGAGGTAAGGAAGTGTTTTCGGGGATTTTTAGTTTTTTTTTTTTCCTGAGAGCTTTAAGTGTGTAATTCTTGTGGTTTCTAACAGTGAAGTTACTGTGGTTAAACAATTCCTTCACAAAGCCCATATTCCTTGCTGTGTGGAAGGTAGAAGTTAAAAGATACTGGAAGGAGATAAAAGTACAAGTCTAGAGAGCCAGTAAAGACTCTAAGGCAGTGCGTAGGGGTTAAATACTTCTTAAACATTACTGTCTGGTGTCTGGAGCAGACCAGAGGTATCTTGCATCTCAGGGAAAGGAAGCCAGCGAAATGTCAGATCCTGGAAACACATCTTAAAAATCTTTATTTAAGTATTGCCCCCTCTCAGCTGGCTCAACAGTACATGATCCTGTTGCAATAGAGTAGTACCCCTACCAACTGGTGCAAGGTTTGAGATTTGACTCCTTTCATGTGTTTTCTTCCTTCTTCCTGAAGAGTCAGCCCTCCTCCCTGCAGCATCACAAGGCTGGGCATTGATAGTTTATGTCTGTGTAATGATGAGTTAAGGGTGTGAGAACAAGGACGCTGTACAAACTAGACAGAGCTTTTGTCAGATGAGTGACTGGTACAAAAAGGCCGAGACATCTGCTCCCAGTTGCTTGTGTGGAGACAAACAAAGCAAATCGGGAGCTCTTGTTGAATGAAAACATGTCCTTCTTTTGAGCTGCTCCCACGCTTATTTACCTGGAGCGTGGAAAGAGGCAGAGTTGCAGTGAACTGAGCTCTGTGTCCCAGATGATTGGGCAGTGAAAATAAACAGCTTTCACAGTGGCTTTTCCAGTGTGTATGAGCACAGCGGCACGTTCCCCTCTTTGGGCCATTGTGTCACAGGCAGGGACGGCCACCACTCTCCACTGCAGAGTCGCAGGATGTGGGAAACGATTGCACTTGGCAATGAGAAACTGATTCCTGTTTCAGAGTTCTGTTAGTCCGGGCTTAGTAGATCCACAAAGGTGGCCAAAAGGTTACTGCATGGTGAAAGTTGGACACCAAGCTTTCATTTAGGCAGCTAAACAAACAAACAGGATGCGTAATGTAGGTGGCCTTTGCAGAAATCCAGCTTCTCTATGGATTTGGCTCTTCCAGAGTATTCTGCCTAGTGCAACAGCTACAAATGCAAGCCTGTAGTCTCAAATAACAACAGGCTTAAACAAACCAGAAGTCTTCAGAGATGCAGCATTTGGGTTAATGCATGAGGATGATTTTGCATGGGATTCCTTGGTGCCATAGCTGTCACCAGCTAACCACTGGATCTGTGGGGTATGAATGCATGGCTGTGACCCCACTTTTTGATTTGCCACAATGCATACCCAGCTTTTCAAAGTGGGACTACTGCTTTTGCTTAAAGTTCAGTCCTGTAAACTGCTGGGACTCGGGAGCTGATTCACAAGCAACTCAGTTTTCCCTGCAGCAGGATTGCCCAGACAGCTGTGGGATCACTGGGGAGATAAAATTATTCCATTTTGGCAAGGAGAGCCGTAAGTCAAGTTGCAGGACATACCTGAAGGCTCATCAAAGTGATTTATGTCATCAGGCTTGTGCTAATGTCTTTCTAGTCACTCTGAAAGTCTTCCCCTTCTGAGAGTGGGGATCACTGTTTTTCCTTCCCCATACTGCATCAAAGAGAGGAAATCTGGATCTGGCAGTCAGACATCAAGTTTATTTTGCAAGCATTGTTGCATAACCAGCATGTCTGCTGGAAAGCCCCACCTACCAGTATTCCTGAGATATGGATGTATCATTATTGCCTCCTTTTTAAGGGGAGGGAAATTAGGAGCTAAATAGAACAGCGCTGGCTCAACTGGTGCTGGACTTTGGCTGCCATGTCCCATTTCAGGATATTTTGGCTTCCCATATGAGACAGTCTCTTTCCCTGCAAAGACTCCACTGGCTTCAGTCTGACCTCAGGCAAATCCTCTTCTGCTTCCTTTTGTGTAAACGTGGCACAGTGATACAGATCATTACAGGGGCCAAAGAAGGCACCCGTCTATGTTTTATAACTCTGAGGCTTTATTCTTACTCAAGGCACACACACAAATATTTAATTCTCACTTATTTTTAGGTTTTGTATGAATTTTTCTAGGAAAAAAAGCCTGAATATCACCACAAGAGTGGGATTGGGTTTATTTTTTTCCTTATTAAACTTGATCTCTGGTTTTGCCATAGGGAGCTGGCAGGTTCCAAGGCCTGTGAAACCTGGCTTTGGCACCAGAGGGCATGCTGCGCTCCACAGCTCACTGAAGCTGCTTGAAAAGCTTCCACTGAAATTAGATTTCAAGGGAAACTTTTTGCTTTTTCTTATGCATTTATTTTTTGCAAGAACTAGCTAGTTTCTTCTGAAAACTTTGGGAGGAATTTCAGCTAAATATGGGCAAAGGGGGTGCAGAGCTTTCTTAGCTTTTTCTAAAGCTGCTTGGACTGTTACTGTAAAACCTACAGTTTCTCCTGTTGTACTGTTCAGAGCAGATCTAATTGCAAATCTATGTGCTTTGTGGATTTTGTGACCTTATCCCCAGGGGAGAACAGCCTGAAAGAGACAGTGGGGCAGCATGAGGCTCACAAGTATGAGAATGATAATCCTCTTCATGGGAGTGCTCTGACAGAGGGGGATGTCTGAGGAGAAGCTATACCATTGGCCACTAGTTCCAAGGGAAATGCTGGAGGCAGCCAAAGAAAACAGAGACATGAATGCAAGCCATGCTCTCGGAGGGGTAGGTGCGGAGACGCCTGCTGCGGGGATCCCAGCTGATAAGCAGGCAGCCGCACACAGGCGAGCGCACACAGGCACGCACACAGGCAGCATCAGGGACCTGAGAAAATCCAGGGTATTTTTCCACAGCATCTGCCAGTTGGCAGCTTTAGAAGTACTTTGTATACATCAGTTGATGAAGGTTAAAGCACTCAGAGAGTCGTCATCTTGCAAGGTAAGAGAGGAGCACGCTTCCCTTTCTACGAGCAGAAAGCAGAGATTGAAGGCCCTCCTCTCAATCAATACTCCTAAGTGCACAGTGATTAGCTACTCTGCTTTTTCCAGTAAAGCTCGCTCCCTGCGCATCCTCATAAGCTCATTTAGGATGAAGGGAGCCGATGTCGTATTTCTGCCATGCCTGGGCACAGACAGCATGAGTGGCAACGCTGGAAACAGCAGCAGACCAGGAGTCTGCCCACCGAGCTGGTCAGGCTTCTCTCACAGAGCCATGTGTGTCCGCTTGCAGGCAAGGAAGCAGGTTTGTGCATAGCCACATGTGTGCAAGAGAGGGGACACACAAGGAATGCTTTGGTCAATACCAGCTATGTTGTGAACTCTGGGAGGCAAGGGCTGCTTTTCTCCAGTCTGGCACTGCAGCAAGCATCTTGGCTGCTTTCCACAAACAAAAGTAATAGTAAACCTTATCATGGATGCTGCAAGCAGAAGGAAAATGGAGTGCTTAGGGCCAGTCAGACTCTTCAGCCTCTGTGGAGGCTGTCAGCTAGTCCAGTTGTGCTCAGGGCTTTTTCCTTTTAATATAGCCATCTGTTCTGCTCTCTAGGGGTCCTGTTCAGAGCCAAGTGGTTGTGTTGCCTTCAATTCATATTGGATAAACCCCAGAAAGTAAGTCAGGGATTCTTTCCTGGTACCCCAGCTCTCCCCGCGCGTGGTGGAGATCATTCCCCTACACTTCTGTGACAGGTCACTGCTCAAGGTAGCAGAGGGATCAGACACTGTTTGGATGAGAGCTCTCAAACCAAAAAGTTCCAGGAGCTGAGAGCCAGTGCCTCGTCAGAAGTGGGAGCCTGGGTGGTAAATAGCAGGCACAGATCCTGTGTGCTTGCTAAGCAGTTTTCATATTCTCTAGTCTCACCAAACTCCTACTTTCCATTTGCTTCAACCACCTCCTGCGTCTCATCTCACACCCACAAGCAAGCCTGGTGAGCTTTCTTGGGCAGAGATGTCACCATGATGCAGTACTCAACCTTCATCCTTGACCTAAGGGGTGCTGAGGTAGGACACTACTATCACTCAAGGAATGAAAGTGTGGTTGGGTGAGACTGCCTGCACAGCCTCTCTGATTTACCCAGCTGAAAGGCTGGCCTCATATTCTCACTACAACCTCTTTAAATGAGGTCACACAGCAAAACCTAACACCACACAGAGCTGAAGGGTTGGAAGTGGGTAGGGAAGCCAGGCAGTCCCCTGGCTGTGGCTGGCAGGGGGAGCAGAGCCGAGGAGCCACGAAGTAGCAGAGCCCCATGAGAGCTGGGGTGCCTCTCCTCGCCCTTGCCCTCCGGCTGACACGGCAGTCTGTTCTGTTTCCCAGCTGGCTGCGGCACTCACAGCCTGCAGAGACCTGCTTGTCGCATCAAGTGTGCATGCCCTGCTCTCCTTTTCTCCCTTTTCGTGCTTCTTCTCATCTCTTATTCATCCTGCAGACCCTTTCTGCCCCAGTCTGCATTTTCTGTTCAGCTCCTCCTCTCTCCATACTTTCCTCACCCTGTGCCTTTCACCTTGTCTTTCTTTCACACTTCTTCCTGCTACTAAGCCCTTCTCCTTCATGCACCCCCTTCCCTCTGCTGTTCTCCTTTTTCTCTCCCGGTGTTTTCCCCATCTGGCACTCTGCGCTGCTGTATGGCAAGTTTCTTGAATCCGTTCACTCTCAGATGCCACTCACAGCTTCCTATGCTACAGGGCAACATAAATTATGTATCACTCAAATCCATATTAAACTTCCTCGTTAAATGTATTTATGATACTGAATTGAAGGGCTCCATGAATTGACTGGCAGGCTGCAGGGCTGAGCTGGAATAGGAGGTCATTTTTCTTTTCCAGGTAGCTGTGGATGAGGACAAGATGGGAAGGGCAGTGGCGCTGGCGGAGGAGCCTCCATTCATGGCTCAGAAGCACTTAGTGGGTTTGGGGGCTCAAGAACTGCTTGGCACCAGCAATTACAATGTGCTGATGCATGATCTCTGGTTGTTGGACACGAGCAATTGGGTGTGTATGTGTGTGGGGGGAGAGCTCTTTGAATGTATGGAATTGGGAGTGCACTCCAAAGGATTAGTGGGAACAATTATTTTCAAAGCTAGGATATAGAAGCTGGAGCCTATTCAAGTCACTAGTGTTTAGCACCCAGAGCAGTTTTGTTCCCAGTGTTTTGGGGAGGGAGGGAGGGGAAAAAAAGGCAAGGGAAGACTAAAGCTTTACAGGAAAAAAATTAAAAGTAGGTTAGCAGAGAAAATGAGTTTATAAAAAATGGAAGAGCAGCCGGGAGGCACAACAGTAACTACTGCATTGTGCTAACAAAGCTAAACATGTTAAGATGAATAAATCTGCAAGCTGGATGGCTTATGGCCCAAAATATTAAGAAAATCTGGGCCTGATCACAGGCTGCTGCCAGATCCAAAGAGCAAATGTGTTCATATAAATCATTTTAATACAAAACATTCCTAAAGCAAGGTCCTAAATTTGAACTTTTTCCACGTTGAAGGGTGTTTGCATCCAGTGCTGAGGGGTCAGGTTGATTTTTAAAACTAAGGGAACATAGAAACAGCTGTACTGGATCAGACCAAAGGTCCAGCTCCCCACTGACTGTGGTTTGTAGCAGATGTGTAGGGTAAAAAAAAAAGGGAGTCTTAGCAACAGTCCCTTGTGCTCTGTTCATTCAGTGACCTGCAGCTTTGTACTGTACACAGAGCCATCCAAGCCCTGGTCTGATGCTGGTTTTCATGTGAGGAGCCCTGAGGTTGTCATTTGCTGTGTGACTTGGGGAATCCTACTTGCTCTCTCTGGATCTTAGTTTCACCTGTAAACTAATGTTTCATATGTAAACTAATGAGAACGCTTACATAGGTGATGTGTAAGGAGAAAGATGGCTAATATCTACTGTAGAAGTACAGCATATGCTGGTGTTATGTATATAGTACACATCATCTGAATTCATCATGCAGGTGAACCTGATGCTGTTCAAATTAGGCAAGTGATTTTTTTATTCCATGGGGTCTTTACATCTTGTAGCATTTCCCAGGCTAAGCATCACCCTAAGGACGTGGAGTTTAGGTTCACCTGCAGACTTAGTTTGACATATGTGCCCCTGGTCACCCTCTGAGTGCTTAGGGCTCTCCACAGAAAGGAAGCTGTGAGAGTCTGGGTGGAAAGACGAGAGGACATGACTGAAGGTTTCAATAGAGACAGAGCTTATGAAATCACATCCATAAACAGTGAAACTCAGGGGGTTTGGTTCCTCTATTATTTATAAGGCCTTTCATCCATAAAGCATTTTTTCCAGTTTCATGTGTACTAACACTCACAATGTCTTTGTCCTGCGGGTGAGTGTCTGTCTCCTATTGCAGTGCTCACCAGCTTCTCCTAACAGACCCTACTGATTTAGTCTCACCTGAGTGCATAGTATTCTCTTTCTTCAAAAACTGCCAGGCTTAATTTCCTTCTTTGCCAGAAAGCTGAGCCAGTATCTGGATCTAAAAGGGCTGAATCTGCTGATTTTCTTCAGAACTGGCACATTGAGTTGTGTCAGTTTGCAGCTGAGCATCTGGCCTCATGCCATCAGGAGAGGTGAACAAAAAAAAGGTGTTGTTGCTGATCTGAACTTTGGTAAATCCTTAATCCCAGTGTTTGTATGGTTTTGTTTTGGGTTTGGGGGTTGGTTTTGTTTTGTTTTCCAGGTTGGCCAAAGTAGGTATTGAGTACAGAAACTAGCAAGGTAGTAACTGGGGTTACAGGGGCAGGTACTTCTAGTCAGCAAAGCACTTCAAGGTAATGAAGTCTGCAGAGCCACAGCTCAGGTCTGTGCTAGGCTACTTGGGAATGCCTCACTTAGAAACAACATCAGCTGTCACTGGAAAGATTTTAAACACATTAGAAGCGCTCTAACAAATAGCTGTTGCATTTTAACACAAGAAAATGCAAAGTGATGCATGGCTATGGTAGTTCAGATTCAATTAGTGTTAATGCTGTTCCATTTAAGCTCTGTCTTGCAGGGCTGCCTCTTGACTGGTATCCTGCTGCGCCAAGGAAGGCTGCTACTGCCTCACCAGAGCTGGGGCGATGGGTAACCTGGAGAGGATGTGAGGTGCCATGCTCGAAAGGAGCATGGCTGTGTCTCAGCATACATGGCAGCAACCTCTAAGAATCACTGAGCATATCCATGGTGTCTCTCCCAGCCTAGTTGAAGAACTGACATGTTTGTGTGCTCTGGGTTTAGTTTTGCTTTGTCTGGGGTGAAAACGTTAGCATTTCTGATTGTGGCTTGGTTATTGTCTAACAGAGGCTATTGCTCTTGTTCTTGGATTGATTATGGCAAGTCATTTAGCTACATTTTGAGGGTTTTACTGCTGCTATGGTTGAAGCGGACAAGAATGGGACTGTGTGGGTAAAGGCGCTTCTAGGAGTTGGAGAAGTCTGAGCTTGGCTCTAAGCTGTTGTGTAATTTCTGGCTCGGATTCTTTGTAAAACTGGAAATAAAACTGTTCAAATTCTCATATGTAAGAGCTTCCCAGCTCAAGCAAATGCCTTCTTTTTATTTTTAATGTGTACAGTAACTAGCACAATGGAGCTTTGCCCTCAGTCAGAGCTTTTTACCCTAACTCTATTAGAGATAAAAAGTA
This sequence comes from Pezoporus wallicus, assembly GCF_028554395.1. Taxonomy (NCBI): domain Eukaryota; kingdom Metazoa; phylum Chordata; class Aves; order Psittaciformes; family Psittacidae; genus Pezoporus; species Pezoporus wallicus. The sequence continues at coordinate 5,111,479 of NW_026642179.1, read as the reverse complement.
GGAGGTTCCTCAAAGCTTAACTGAATTTTCAGTAGGATTGATTGTTAATTTGTGCAGAGCATTTACACATGTAACCATCACCCAGGTTTTAATAAGTGAACCAGTTGAGGAGCCAAAAGGGAGCATCATGGATCACTGGGAGATGTCAGAGTACAGAACGAGACCAGTGTCCTACGCTTGTGTGTATTCCATTCTCTACAAAGCTTCACCTACCTGACAGGAGTCATGGATGGCTACCAGCAGCTAGAATCATTCATTTATTTCAGGGCAAGATGTGAGGCATAGCTAATTTCTAAAGTACCCACAACAGGACTTTTTTATCTCCTACGCTTGTTGTATCAAACCTTCAAGGTGTATATTCAAGTTTCTTAATTGAGTATGAATTCATGAGCTTAAACTAAATATCTCCTTTCAGTGATAAACCATTGAGCTGTTTAGGCATGCATTGCTTCAAAAAGGGTTGATATGAAGCAAGACTGAATCAAGAAGATACATGAAACAAATTCCACTAGTAAAGGCAACTGTTTTTCACCTGTATCCTATGTCCCATTGGATATGTCTGCTTCTTAGGCATCCTCAAAAGGCAATGAAGAAAATTGAGCTCATGTATGCAAGTAAGATCTTGAACGTATAAGTGATATCTATGAAATAGTCTGCCAATCCAGTGGGAAACATACAAGTTCAGAGTTTTAAAGCAGTGGAAAACACTCAGTGAAATACCTTGGAGATGCCTAGAGGTATGCCATTCAAGCAGCTAAGGTTAAACTTTTGTCCCTCTGAAGCCTGTAAGGAGGTAATGTGCTGAATACAGCAGCTTTTTTTCTCCTCTCCTCTTCTGGAAAAGATTTGTCACTGTAGTTCAAGTCAGGAAAGAGATACCTCAGTTGCAAAGGGAGGGGATATGTCCCACAAGGCAGGGATGCTATTACTGTCTGATTCAAGTGGCACCCAGACACCTCATCACATTATGGGTGTTTCGTTATGACAGGCACAAACTTGCTTAGGAGCATAGAGGCAGCCTGCACAGAAATAACCTAGAATTTGATCTAGTTTTCTGACAGATGCAGCATTACCTCCCTTCTTTCAGACTGCAGCTTGCTGAGTCTTTGCCTACCATTGGAACCAAATAATCCCACCCTTTGTCTCTTCCTCCCCAGTTTTCCTCTTCTCATTGGCATATCTAGTGTCTTTGTTCAAGGGGGATGCAGACATTGGTTTGGGGGCACTATTGCAAAGCAGATGCTCGAGGTTCTCTGCAGTCTTGCTGCTGTTAGCTGAAGTTACATGAATCTGAACCAACCGGAAAATCCAGACAGGGTCAGGGTAAGTTTTGTGTCAGAACCTGTTTATTTGGCCATATGTGACAGAAACCTGAAGCAGCCAGAACCTTGAGGTAGAATCACCTCACATCAAAGAGCAAAGAAACCTCTCTAGTCTGTAAAACTGGAGTTATGAGAACAGTCTTTTAAGCTAAAAATGGGGTAAATAATTAGAGAAATTGTTGTGTGAGACACACTAACTTTTAAAACAAAGTGTCTTTGCACAGTGAGTCTATTCCTTCAGTCTTGGTCTCCCTCCCAGGAAATTCCATGGACTACCTGGTGTGTATAAACCTGCTGGTCTCCTTAAAGTCCCCAGGAGAGCCTTCTCGCTGATGCTTGCTGAGTTACTTGCCCTCTTTCCCCTACATAGCCCTGTGGCATGTGCTTTGGGTGTTCATTCCCCTCTTCTAGAGCCTTCTGATAGCCAAGGGAACAGCAGCTGGCACAGAGCATCCATTCTCCCACACCATCCTCAACTGGGCTAGTGTGTCCCAGCTATGCCCTGTTTACTGGAGTAGGCAACTTACAGCCTCTGTACAATAAGTTGGAAGTACCCAGGCTAAGCAGCTATGGCAGCTGCTGCAATTAGTGTAGTTAAGCCCCTACAGAGGCTCAGCTCTTGTAGGGAACCCACCATTCACAGGCAAGGTGTTGTCGCTAGAGAGCACTGGGGCCAATGGACACAGCTAACTGGGTCACTAAGGAAACCCTTCCCACATACGGAACAAAGGAAAGATCCAACACAACATCCTTACAAAACCCCGGGTACAGGAGGAAAATCTGAAATCAGCGTATATCTAGTATCGTGTTGCTTTACATGGATTTAGCAACTGGAGGAATCCGAGTTGGGAAACTCTGACTCTATTGTTCCTATTAATAATTTAATTGAAAGCTGGGCCAAAGCCTTGCCTCAGGATGTACAGTAAAGCTCTGGGAGGAGATTTAAGGTGGTTATATAGTGGAAGGTTTTCCTTGGTAATTAGAAATATTGAGTTTGGCTTTCCCTTGCCCTCCTGGAGGAATTTCAAGGGTGGGGTCATCCTGTTGTTTGGGTTTATAGCTTGATATGTTGACAAAAGTATTCATAGGATGAGGTTGGTTTTCCTTTTTCTTTCCATTTTTCAGTGCAGCTTGATGGCGCTGCAGCAGCTAATCATACTGAATTCAGGGCAGTAATATAATGGGCTATAAAAATGGTATATGAGTATGTTAAACATAAATGATGAATTTCTGTTGGGCAGAGATCAGAATTGAAACAGCTGGTAGCTGTATCTCCCATTTCCAAAAAATGGTACTGTGACTTCCCTGCCCAACTTCCATCGGGTTCAATGAAAGTTAAACAGTTAAAACACTTATCTTTTGCCATCTCAGCTTATGTTCACAATGTTAAATTAAATCATACTCCAGTAGTGTGGCTCTGAAAGCATCTCCATTAAGATACTTTGTAAGATCAAAGGGGCAGAATTGAAGTGCCAGGATCATAATAGTAGGGTAACAGGTGTGTTCCTCTTGGCAAACTGAATTACGTGGTTAACGCTAAACTGAGATCACCAGGTCACTGGCACAACAGAGGAATTAGATGAGACAATCTGCAACTTGCATTTCAACTGTGGGGTGCTGGAGAAAGGAAGGCAAACTCATCATTTAGGAGAAATCAGTTAAAATGTGAAGGATGAGACATGCAGGAATACAACAGAAAAGGAAAGGATCCCTGCTGCTTTTGCTTTTTATTTGCAAGTTGCTTTGTGTTGGTGCTTGAGGCTGAGTGGGGAGTGGATGCAGTGGGAAGGGCTGTTCTCTGTGGATGCAGTGGGAAGGGCACATCACTCTGGTGGATGTTCCAGCCACCTCAGCTACCCCTGAGTTCAAAAGCTCCGCTTTGACACCTCAGGTCCCATGTCACAGCACCCAGCTGTAACTTCTACACCAGTATGTCTTTCTAAAACCTAGGATCTTCTCCCAGGATTTACTTCTAGGAGGGTGGCAGGAGAAATAGGCCAAATTAGATGAGATAACCAGCAGGTGGTGCTCAGTTGTAAATGCAAAAGGTTGCTCCGTTGTTAAGGTGGTAGCAAGAAGTTTTGCAGTGCAATCAGTTATGCTATGCCTCTGCTAATATGCTAGCAATTATTTCCAGTGGATTATGAATTTAGATATAACGATGACTAAAAGGGGTTATATGCTTTCTAGGTAGAGCCCTAGGTTAGGAGCTATTGCAAAAGCATGTTGTATGATTTGGAAACCTCTCTGACCAGCTGCAGAGCAGGCATCAAAGTCTAAGGGCGAAGAGTTCAGAAAGCATAATTGTTTGGTCTTCAAAGATGCCTGATATAACTTACTAAGATAAAGTGCCACAGGAATCCACACAGTCGAAGAAATACGTGGTAACTGTAGAGTGCACTCTCCCTCCTTTTCCCTCTATTAATCACCTGATTTAGAGTTAACTTAGTGCTTTTATATTGTATGAAAACAATACACAAGACCCTGGACTAAGTTGTGACTGGAAGATAATAGTAAGCAATGTTTACAAAAAAGCCCAGGAGGGGAAGCTCTGTAGAAAGAACTACTTCAGAAGTTGGTCATGCATGTAAAAGTGGCTCTTACTAAATTTGCTGTATATTTTTTTATGGCTGCTTTTGTTTAATCATAGCCATAGGTTGTATTCTTTTGTATATTGAATACCAACCACCTGACACACTCTTCCAGTAAAGTTTCTTTTCAGGTAAAACAGTCTCACCTGCATTAACACTACATACCTTAGATGTCAATAGTAGTCTTCTAAAGTCTTAAATTCCTCTTCCTCACGCCCCAGGAAAGACACTGCAGTAGGGTTCGGGCAGTATTATGTCTTGGGCTCTGTTTCTCATGCAACTGTTGCTGTGGCTGTTCAGTTTTATGTAAAAGCAATACTAAATGTCAGATAGTGGCTTAGAAATAAAACTGGCCTTGGCCTAAATCCTGTGCAACCTCATTTACTGATAGTGTGCAGAATGTAAGCAAGCATAGACTTCATTCTTCTGTTTCAATTTTTAAATCAATGATCAGGGCAGTTGTGCTCTGAAGAGACTGTTTCTGTATAGCCTTAAACTGTGAAGGGCTGTTTGCCTCAGATGTGGCAGCAGAAGGAACACATACCATCGCTTTCTACCCTAAGACATAGATGACAGCTTAGGGAACAGCATCTCAAAACCAGACTGTTCAAGTGTCCTAAAGAATGGGGTTGGACGCTTGAAAAAATGTTTAGGGCTTTCTAGATTATTAACTAGAAATGAGTTAGTAAGTATTCATGGGCTGCTAAGAAAGTTCATGTGGCTGAAAGCATGCCCTGCAAACAGCAAGTATGTATAGAGAGGAAGATCAGATTGCTGGCTCCTTCCTAGCTAGTGGAGCCAAGGTGCCTTGCACGGGTTTGTCTCTGATAACAGCAGTTGGGTGCATCAGACCTTGTTGTTGTTACCCATCCAGTCCAACATTCTGTCTCAGACTCATGGAAGCAATAACTGACCAATAGATCTTCCACTTCCAAATTAGTAATGGTCTTCCTAACCATTAAGCTAAGTGTTGTTCCTCTTAATGAGCTCAACAGGGCTGGAACTTCTAGTATAACCAGTGGGAACTCCTCAGCCACAATACTTTGCTTAGGCAGCTCTTCCAGGCTACAGTGCAGCAAAATACTGCTATCTGAAAATTATACACTCTGAGGCCTTTCTAGTCAGTTGAAGGAGGTAGATGGAAATAAACTGAGCTTCATTATGCTGATATATCTAAAGTGTCACAGGAAGTGCTTTGCATTGGGGAACCCAAAGCAACATTTAAGCAAATGGCTGTGGAATGGCCTTTTGGCTGCAACTAGCTTCAGCCAAGGACCTGTTTGATGTGTACCTGACTCAATGGACACCTGTGTTTCTATTGAAAACTGCGTGGAAGAAGCTTCCACTGACCTCCCTGGGGAAATAGGAGCAGACATTTAGTGGGCAGTGCTGGGCTGTGGGTGTCTGTCCAGGAGCACCGATTAATAACTCCCATTGGCTTTGGTGGATTTGGCACACTCAGTATTTCTGCAAGTCAGACTGGGTTTAAATGCATGTGAGGCAATCTTCTCTAATGTGATTAATTAAGAAAGATACATTTAATTAGGCTGCAGAAATAAATTAAGAACATCAGAGCCCAGTTCAGCTGAAGCTGTGCTTGCTTTGACGACCAAAACAATGCCTTTGAAACAGTTTCCTGTGAATTAACCTCATCAAGGAGTTTCCTTGTGAAGTATCCTTGCTAACAACAGAACTACCGGGGGGGGGAATGAGTGTTATATCAGTGCATTCGAGAAAAAAAAAGAAAGAGAAGAAACCCCCCAACACACACAAAAACCTCCAAACCTGCATAAGATTAGATGAATCTAGAATTGATTACTGGACATGCCTAGTAGTTATGGAAAGTTTAGTTAGTGATGTCTAAGATTACAGCAGCAACTACGGATGCTCAAACTGAATGAAATTATCACCACTGACAAGCAAGACAACTCTGGTGGACATCCTAATGTCTCATAGAGGTAGCATCACTCAGATGCATCATATCTTAATGCAGAACATGAGATGAACAATTCAAACTGTGGCCAGGAAGGAATTCAGGAATGGTCATTGTCTCTAGCCGTGCTGCCAGCTTCACTCCAGCTGCTGATATGGCACCTGCACTTTTGAATTTGTATCCTCTTATCACTGACGCACTTGAGGGTTTGGCAGGTGATTCATGTGCACTGATTCACAATTCTTCCTGGGTGAAGTTTGCAGCAAAAGGCATTATCTTTCATGCTGTATGCATGGGGAAAGAACAGAAGCCGTGATTAGATTCTTCCCTAGCATAAATTTTCTTCACTGTGACCTACAAACTTCTGCCTGTGAAGCTGGAACTGAGATCTTGTTCTGTCAATTTACACACCATCTCTTGCTTATCTCTGGGTGGTTTATTCAGGTTATGGATTAACTGAGGCAATCATTTAGCAACACCCTGCTCTCTACTGCTTCCAGCCCAACTTGGTACAGCTGCATGACGCTATGTGGGGCTGCACAGACTTACTGACTTAGCTCACTGCTAATTTAGGCATCTCCACAGCCTGCTGTCTGCTGTATTGCTGAGCTTTCTCTTCTCCTTTATACTTTTGGGGCTTGCTGTCACAGCCTGGATGCAGTAATACCCTGCTACAGCAAAACATCAATTATGACAGTTAGTAGAAAATCAGGAACTGACTCTAGATTTCTTTTTTACACTTTTCTCTTTTTACTTTTCTTTTATCCTTGTGGAGAAGCTTACCCAGGGCAGAAAATCCCAGCAGCTTCTCCCTTTTCAGTTACTTTTGATAGAAGAGCCATGGAGTGACTCCATAGGAGGAGGAAATGACCTGCAATAATCATCAACTGTCTATCCAAGGACTCCCAAGACCAAACCAAACAAAGCCTCTCAGCAGTTCTCAGAGTGCCAGCACAGTTGGTGGCTTTGAAGTGCCAGCAAGAGCTGTGCTGGGGCATCCTCCGTACTCTCTTACGGACACCAGAATGAGAGCCACAGGAAGAGTTCACGTAGCAAAAGCACTAATTCTGGAGCTTAGGTTCTTCATGCAAGTAGATTATCACAGAAGTGGCATTACTGTCCTGTTCTGGGCCTTGAGGTGCTGTGGGACTTGTACATAAAGGCTTGGGGTCCCAGCCAGACTCCACCAGCATTAATGGAACACGTAATTGATTTTTTGGTGAGGTAACAAAATACATCCTGCAACCCTGTGAATAAAGAAGGGTCTATTCACTTAGCAAGGCAGGATTCAGATGCACAGAGTCTTGGGGCACCTCGGAATGATCAGTAACTTTCCCAAAGGCAGTTTACGCTATCATTCTGAATGTTTACCTTCACAGTACAAACAAAAAAAAGAGGTGTACTTATTGATGGGGTAAACAGGTACACTTCTCCAAAGAAACCAGTTTGGTTAGTCAGCCTGGGTGTTGACAAGAGATGGAAGGAAATAATTAAAAGAGACTGCATAGTAGGTATGATAATTAGCCATGTGGTTGGTACCAAACAATAGAGGCTTATGCAGAGCCTAGGGAATGTGGAGAGATAATTTTACCTTTCCCAAACAGGAGGGCATCAAGCTGTGCTTCCCTGCCTGGGAAGTAGGTCAAGAGGAAGTGCACTTTCAATTCATATTCATCTCATAATTATTTCACGTACTGAAGAACAGCATTTCTGTCAAGGGGGAGATGCCTCTGTGGCCAGTCTTATGGAAAAACAATCCTCCACTCAAAGAAACACCATGCATATTTCACGCTTTCAGCAGCAGCCCTCCCTTCCACGTGAACTCTCATTGCACTTCTGTTAGTCCTGACCTTGCCAAGCTTCACAGTCACTCCAGACATCATCACAAGTGGATCCACGCTGCCGGATCCTAGCACAAGAGTACACTGCTGCACATTTGCCAATAGGACTCAAATCAAGATTTGATGTGCTGTTGCTCCTGGAACTATAGACGTCTTTCACTGGTGCTATTGGAGAAGCAAGTGGTCCTGGCAGAAACCTTTGTATTGGGATATGTTAAGCAGGAGACCATTAAAAATATCTGTTTTGGTTTTGATTCTTAAGAGGGGAAAAGAGAATACTTTAACATGCATTTGCTTATTTTCATATGCAACAGAGAATAACTTAAGTTGGAAAGTACCCTTGGAGGTTTGTCCAACCCTCGGCTCAAAGCTAGGCTACTTTGTAAAGATACTTCAAGTTGTTCAGGGTCATATCACTAAAGTGTTAAATGGATAGAGTGTCCAAAACCTCTCTGAGCAACCTATTGCAATGTTTGACCACCATCATAGAGATTTTCTTTTTCTTAGAGGTTTCAAATGTGTACTTTAAAGATGAATACAAAGTTTCTGTAAGGATAAATCTATGTTAGTCTGGGTAGAGAACAAGTGTTGTGTAGTCACCTATAGTACCTTTTCTTGGTATATATGAACTATGTTTCTGAAGTAGAAGAGAGACTTTCCAAGGAAAAAAAAGTAAAAAATCAACCATTTATGCTCAATTTTCCCCATGATTTAAAAGAATATGTAAAGGAACAGCATAAACAAAAAATAAATTAAAAAAGCCAAGGAAGTGAATTAGAGAATGATGACAACATGATGGCTCTCATTTTGTGTTCAGTTATAGAGAAATGTAAATATGAGATCAAATACAGCCACTCCAATTTGACAAATCTTTTGTATGTTAAGAAAACAATATACATAGGATGTCAAATACTACTCTTAAAAAGCACATTGTTTTTAAGCTGCAGTGTATAATCTCCACATATGCCACTTATTAATGTTTCTTTTTTAAAAAAAAAAAGACCTGATTTTAAAAAAAGAATTGCCAACAGCACAGAAAACCAAATCTGCTGCACCAAATCATTCATGTTCCAGATCTTTTTCTGCAGTAAGATACTCAGTAGCTATTTCTATTCCCTGCCCCAGTTAAACGTTCTTTTTTAATAAATCGTTCTTGGTTTCACCATAACTGAGAAATAGCTGCAGTACTATTTCATTATCATGTTTTCAAGATAACTGTATTGAACTCCACTGGATATAGGACACCACGGGTTTTAATTTAGTCTGGAAAGTTCAGACTAATCCTTTATGTTAGTTTTTGCAGCTAAAGAAGCCAGTAAAGTCTGAAATAGCTGAACCTTTTCTCATCCAAGTTTTCAAACTTAAAAATGAGTTAATAAGAGGAGGCTGGTTTGGTGGAAAAAAAATCCACTCCTTTAATTCCTGTACTGGAATTATTTCTGCTGTAAAACATAAAAAACAAAACTCAGCCCTTGCATCAGTTATATTACCTTAAGTAACAGTATAACTGCAGACGTGCCTGGGATGAATAAGTCTTTTCTTAATGTTAACAATTGACATTTTCCTTCTAAGAGACACCTGCATTTTGCATACCCAAACCTCTTGATTTCCCTCTAATATATTTTTAGTTTTTCCCTGCTACCAGCTATTTTTACCTGTTTTCTATTTTATTTTCTTCATAAAGAGCAGTACTAAAATTAAGTGAGTAGCTATAATGTTGTAGCAAAGTTTGTATTATATTTAGTAAGAAAACTCTTCATAGAATCATAGAATAGTTAGGGTTGGAAAGGACCTTAAGATCATCAAGTTCCAACCCCTTTTTCTTTCCCTTCTCTCTCCTCATCCCCATCCCCACTTCTTTCTAGCTATTGCAGTAGATATGATTAAAAAAAAAAAAAAAAAAAAGGAAGAAAAAGAAAAAAGCTATTTAGGATTTGTGTTTATACATGGTTAGATGCTCCTCGTGTTGTGTGTTATCATACTCATCCTCAAACAAAAAGCCTACCAAGAATTAGCCTTATATTCATACCATGTCTTTGCTAAATAAACTCTCAATTGTAATAAGGAGTCTGATCTCATAAGCATTAGCCCTTTCAATTTGAATAAACTTCGAATTATTATTTGTGTCGTCAGGAACACTTGCTCTTTGCTTCTCTATAATTCTCAGACAGCAGCATTTAACAGGAAGGAAAAGCATCAACTAGGCAACTTCATTCATCAGTTCTTATTTTTTTGGGTACCTTACACATTTTGCATCCTTTACCAAGTTAGTCCAAAAAAATCTTGCAAGCTAATGCTATGCATTATTGTTTTCCTCCAGGGCTCCCCATTCCAACACAGCTTATTAACAGCACACTTAATCATCAATACTGTTAATAAAGCACAAGCATCTTAAAGGTTTAATAGGAGTAAGTACACAGTATTTTAGTGCTGCTTTGAACTTCTAGTCTTTTTAATTTCATTTTCCCTGTACCCTCTTACTTCTTCGGTAATAGCACCTATAGCAGATTTCCAATTTTCAAGCTGAGTAGAGCTGGTTAATTCCTAGAATAGAGACTGCCAGGGCAAGCCTAGTAACTCCTGCTAACGACAAAGTAATTAGAATAAATTGGAAGAGGAACTGAACCTTAATCCAGGACATTCTGAAACGACATTGTAAATAATCTCAGTTTTTCTTGTTAGGATGTTAACCCAGGAGCTTTCCATCCTGGTTCTGACCGGCCCAAGCAAAGACACAAGATTTACTTTCCATTATGGTTACTGTGGTTTCGTCTAGTCATGTATTTGGTGCTCTCAAATGGTTTATTTTGCAAAGCAACCAGGAAAATTATGAATGAAAGTGGTTGGGAAGATAAACTTGGACGTAAATTGTGAGATTTAGGCAGGGAAATGTGAATGAAAACTGTAAATTATTCTGGGAAAGTTTACTAGATTATTAAAATCTGCAGTTTCATAATTGTGAATAAGGGTCTCTTCAGTTAGCTGCACCTCTTTATTAAGTGAGGAAGTAAACGTAGCCATTAAACAATATAACAAAGGAATGGGGAAGAGGAGAATAAAATGGCAGGAGATAGCAACTATGTAAATTAGCGACTGGAAACATAAAGAAAGGAAATACTTAGGAGGGAGCAAAAGAAACGTCTACCTTGCAGCCTAAGGCATTTTAAAGGATATCAGCAATAAAACAATTCCTAACAACAGTATAGCTTATTTGCTAGCAGAAGATAGTGAAAGCCACTATTGATTCAGGAAAGGCAGAAATACTCAACAGTTCACTTTTGTTTAGAAAGAAGCAGTATAAGGTAATCAGGCATCATGGGAATGCAGAAGTACCATCCAACCTTCCCAAGTAACTAAGAAAGATGATTAACAGCAACCATAAAGAATTAAAACACTAAAACCCAGCACGCCTAACTAGCATAAGATAAGAAAGCTGTGTGAGACGCATCGCTTTCTCTTGCTAACTTGTAATAAGTATTTGAGCAATAAGGAATCTTGAGTCTGGAGGAGAACTATCTCAAAGAAAGCCAAAGCAAGATGGCTTGGATAATCCTGGCCCAGCTTGTTTGATAGTAAAGTTCAAATACTGAGAAAGCTTGACATGGGATTCAACTAATAGAGGAGAAAAGGGAATATACTGTATTGTCCCAGTATAAAGTGAGATTTGATTTTTTTGGCATTTTTTTTTATTTCAGAAAATACTATATGAATATATTCATTGTGTTATATGATACCCTGCTAAATTTATTGCCCTTAACAGCCATTTATCATCCTCAGTGACATGCTCTGGTGGTCCAAATTAGCTAATGCTATAGCTGGATTTGGCACAGATGTTGATTGTTAGAGCTGGAACCATCCAAACTAGAATCAAGTTGTTGACTGCTACTGAGACAGTGCGGTATTTTTATCTGTGTCATTTCTTGAGCCCAAAGCTGGGATAAAATAAGTGTTATAAAAGGCCCTTGCAAGTCTGGAGAACAGAGTATGTGAGAGGTAGCCTGTGATGGAAGGCATTTGGGCCATGATAGTAAAAATATTGCTACGGGAGCATGCAGTATGTTTTTTAACAAGTATATATTCATTTTTATTTGTGGAGATAGGGGAGGCAAAAGATCTTTAACTTTGTGTGTGAAAAAGTGAAACCAGCCTCACTTGAACCAATAAGGGCAACCTGATTCTAATCAACCTAGTCATATGCCAGGTGGTTTTGTTAGGCCAGTTTGCATTGATTTGGTGTGAAATAATAGGTAAAGGTAACTGTAACCAGTTTCATATCTGGTCTTTTTATTAATTGTTAGGTGAAGTACAGTTTATGAGCATTAAGAACCCTACAACTGGAAGGCAGTGATTCGGAAATGGATTTCAGGGTCCTAATGGAAATAAAGCTGAACATGAGCTTGCTGTGGGATATGGCAGTTATACAGTGATGACAGGAGCAGAGTTGTGTTCATAAGATTCACTAGTTTAATATCAGAATAACATGAGAAACTCTCTAACAGCTGAGAAACTCATAAAACCTGGAGTGTGCATAGGAAAAGAGCCACACAAATTAGGAAAATACAAAAAAAAATTGCCTTCCAATGGGAACCTGAAAGAGCTCCAGCTGTCCTGTTTAAAAGAAGACTTGTTTCAGACTTAAGTAGTACAGGGTCTAGCTGGTACTAAACCAACTATGTATTACTGCTGGAGAAAGCATATCAAAAACCTTGTAACAGGAAGCTGAAGTGGGGTAAATTTACATTAGAAATAAAGACTGAGAAAACTTGCCAGGAGGGGGTAAATTCTTCATCTCTTGAAACCTTCAAATCAAGATGTGACACTTCTGTATGCTGTAGTCAAATACTAATGACTGGATTCAGTAGAGAAGCAGTAAAGTGATACACCATCAGCCTTACACAGAAGGTGACACTGAATAATTCAGGCATCCCCAAGGACCTATGAGTATCTGTTACTCTTCCTAAACTTTTGAAAAATATTGCTGTACACTGGTGAACTTGAGTCAGCTTTGGCGCTGATATAGCAGTTATTCTGTCAATCTGTTACACTGGAAGTAAAGTTAGACTTAGTCAATTCTTTAGCTTAATTGAATAACCTGTGAGACATCTTTGTTCAAACAGCTCCATGGGATAAGGATATTGATTCCAAAAAGTGTAAGTTTTAGAGATTGCAAAACCAAGGGTGCTAGGTGCTCATAAGGACCTTGCCATGTGAGGACGACAAAGTATATTTCTCTTGGTACTGGATTTTATGTTTGGTTGGTTGTTTTTTTTTTTTAACAAACTTCTATCTTCCCTGAAGTAATTTCTCTGCTTTTGCTTAGCTTTCTGCCAGAGAATAGCACACACTCTAAAGTCTCTCCCATATATCTGCATCTTCTATTGTTTTCCTGTCTATAAATTATCTAGTGTGACTTGCAAAACCAACAATAAATTGCAGAGTTAAATAGACAGTGAAGGCAGTGTATCATTTGGATCTGATTATGTCCTGACATCAAAAGTTACTTTTATTAAATTGATTCACCTAGCTTTAATGAAATCCCAAAGTAGTAAATGGTTGGTCAGTAGGATTATGCAAGGTTTAAATAGATTTCTGTTCCTCGGAAAAGCTGTGGAACTGTACTAATACTACTGCAGTTGCATGACAAGCTGGATGGGTATTGAACTACCTGAAGGATCTTCCTGATTTGTCTTTCCCATAATGGTCACTTTGATAGGACACTATGGGATGGCACTTGAAGGTATTGTTACATCTAGCTCTTAACCTCAGCATTGCATGCCCTTCTGCAGGACCTTTCAAGTATGTCAATAACTAAGAGCACCAGAGGGATGCTTCATGTGTGACTCCATGAGCATAATAATTTCTTCAGAAAGTAAAGTTAGTAATGAAATAGGAAGATTGAATAACTACTTAAGAGCCCATGGCATACTGGTACATGTGACATCTTCCTTCAAAGGGCAGACTTGAGCACACAGAATGCATGTGGCTTCTGTGCTGCAGCTAAGCCTGCCCTGCCCAACTGTAGTTTACAAACACCTACAGAGAGATCTTCGTATCTGTAAGCAACATAAAAACACAGCAGCCAGTGACATGGCCACTGTCTGAGCTCAATCTTGAACCAGAACAATCATCTGCTTCACTCTCCTATACCAAAGCCAGCTGAAGCAGTTCATGAATAGGTTAACCTTTAGAGAACAGGTTAGAAAGGGGTTGATTCTTGGTATATGCTGGACAAGTGTGAGCAGTAGCTGGTCTTGGCTGGTGAATATCCAACTGTTTCCAGGGTTTACCTGCAGCAACCTTAATTACATGCTGTAGCAGCCATCATTGAATTTCTTGTAGCATAGTTAAGATTGCTATATTCAGCTGGAGAAAACTTGTACCTCAACCAACAGCTATATGTGATCAATAACTACATAGTAGATAACTGACTGCTTTCACCTCTTTCTCTATTTTCCAGGATCAAAAAAGGGAAACATTTTATGCAGAAAATCTCAGTTCTCCTGCAACAGTCTCATAAAAGATGAACTCTGCTTTTTTATTAATTGGTGTGTAGTAAGTACAAAGTGTTTACTCAAGATATCTTGCTACAGAGTTTGGAATTTGCACTGTGTTTACTAAGACCACACACTCGGTGGGTTTTACAGCAGTAGGATTAGAGAATCCAGTGAGTATAGATCCTGTTGTGATACCCAATGCTTTAACACTGAAGTCTTAACTAGAGAACTTCCAAAGCTGAGTGAGTCCCTGCAGCCTGAGGTGAAGAGCCAAGCTTTTCAGCAGAAAGCTGTAACTGATCCAGATCTTACGTGGCTTGGATCCAGGGGAGAGTGCGTAATAGGCACTGATTACTTGGTTACATTCAGTTTATTTTGCTCTGATCTGGAAGGACGCTGTTAAGTGTTTCAAAATTGTCTGGGAAAGAAAAGTCAAAGGAAAAAAAGAAAATCTATATTATGTTGTGAGAAAAGGTTTTAACTAATTAAAAAGTATTTTAAATGCTTTGCAATAGAAAATGCCAATGCAATCAAATCCAAAATAGATATTTCAAAGTGAAAAGATGAAATGTTCCATTCTGAAACACATTTAAGTAGTTCTGCCAACACAGTTTTGAAAAGATCTATTACAACTTTTTTTCTTTTCCAGTGGAAAATAATCCCATATCAAGATTTTCTTCTGACTAAATCTTATAGCTAAGCTGTTATATTGCTCCAAGTAAATGTTAACAGTGCTTGCTCAATATTTTATTATCAGCTCTTTCAGAACACTGAGTTGTCTGGGAATAAAGAAAACCCCCAACAAACCCAAAAGTTTCCTATGAAATATGCATATGTCACAGTCATCAAGCTGGCAATAGTAACACAAGCATATATTTGGAAAGATGGCCATTTTTTGTTTCAGAAGTATTCTTCATAACAAAGAAGATTATAAAGTGATTCCAGACTAGAGTTTTAAACGTGGAGAGAGGTTTAAAGCTTGCTTTGTAATAAACCCAGATCGTGCATATGTGTAGCCTCACTTGATAATGTTAATGTTCAGTGATTTACAGATCATAATAAAAAAAAAAAAAAGGAGAATCATTGTTTGACTAGCAGCTGCTCAGGAGAATATTCATTAGTTTAGATCATGACTCAACAATGTGGTTCAGAAAACATAGTTCAGCAGTTGGAAGCGCACTGTAAATGGTTTAACTTTTTTTCTGGGTTGGTTTTTTTTCATCTTGGCAAATATATCCATAGAAAAAAAATACTGGGCAATTGCATAGAGACGTTGAATGTGTGCCACTGGTGAATAATAGCGTATATAGTGGACACTGATTGCAAAAGAAATTTTAATCGGTGCTCAGCTATCAAATTATACTCTGGCAAAAGCTCAAGTGGTTAGTATCTTATATTTTGTGGTCAAATGATGTCAGCCTCTGAGGACCATCTGGGTCTACAGGATGGAGAATTAAGGGCTTGCTATCAAAAATACCCTGTCCCCGTAAACAGTCAGGTCACTGGAATGTTAGCAAAATCGCTGAAGTAGGTCTGAGCTTTTCCAGCTACAGCTAGGGTAAGAGGTGGCTACTATTGCAAACAGATCATAAGTGCTTTTAAAACTGCATTTAATCCCTTGGAGTACATCTAGAAATGGAGAGAAAAGTAGAGAAAGCACTTCTTACATCAGCTATATATTTGACAGCTAAATGAACAAGCAGACCCATTTGGACTGCCTAGTGTTTCTGGACAGCTTGCAAGTCTGTACTCTCTGGAATACATTCTTGAGCTGACTAAGAAATCACTGCATTCTGGAAATGACATCTCCATGTGAAAGAAATTATTGTAGCTACCTGGAAAATGCACAGAAAGGACCTTCCTGGCAGTTGTTTTCCTTTGTGAATCCAAGATCCCATAGAAAGAAAAGCTGTAAGGAAACCTAATAGTGGTGTCCAGTACAAATGGGTTTTCATTCTATTCAGTTCTTTTCTTTTCTATTCCAAAGACACCTCCCCCCCCAAATGATTTCTACTACCATGGCATGGGGCTGTGCAATGTGCATGCCTTGCAGATGTGTTTGAAATTCCCTGAGTAATAAAGTAGATGCTACCCCACTACCACCATTTTCCCCCATCGTACTTACATACCACAATCATCTTTAGAATGAGGTTTCAGGCAACATGCTATTGTGTCTTGACACTGACGAAACAGAAAGAGTAGAGCATTCCAGTGTGAATGTTTACTGCATATTGAAGATGTCCCAGCTGAAATGATTTAACTATCTACCTTCATAATCCCTTCATCAAAGTCAATAGGAAAAAGGTGATGTGGTTTCCTGTGGAACCCCTCATGATGGGTATATGGGCACATGCCTAATTTGTCTAATGTCTGCCTCCAGGCCTGCCCCTGCTGATGATGTGCTCCTGTGCACACAATACATTCTGCCGCTGCCTCCAGGGTTATCGTCCATCTCCTCTTACATCTCTGCACATTTTACATACTGCCATGTAATCTTGACAGCTTTATTTTGGTACAGCAAGTGGTCTTGTGTGCTTTTAATTCTTCTTATTTATTTATGGGCAATAACTCTGCATCTACAAAGGGATTGCCAAGTCTTGGTAGCATAAAAGAGTGAACAAAGTGAAAATTTGGGGAAAAAGTATGTCAACAATTTGAGGCAACTGAATCAATATTAACATCAAATTTGATAACTGTTACCAATTCGTAACTGTTATTTGATAACTGCTACCAAATCCAGCGCAGGCTGAAAGGAATCACAAAAATAAAAATTTTGTACAGAGTTATAAAGTCAGTTAATTGTGGTTTTCTTAATAGTATATGATGAGAAGAAATGTTGTATGACTCAAGCGGAACTAAGCTGTCATCCCATGATCCCAGCCATTCAGAAGCATTACTGAACTTCACCAAGCTCCACTTGTTAGGGACCAGGCTAACATCCAGCAGATGCTAGTCTGCTAACATCTTCAGTGGTGGACTGAACCTTGTAAATTATCTTCTTTCTACCATAAGAGTAGCTTTATTGGGACTGATAAAAAAGCAGGACCCGCTGAAATCAACTTTGGAATTCAAAAGTGAAGTTACTTTTTTCTTTCTTAAGTAACATGGAGAAACTACTTTCTTTTCATCTCAGTTTGCAATAAATAGTGTCTCAGGATCTATGGGAAAACCTGCATGGGCTGAAAAGCAGGGCACCTGTTTAGGTACCCCAGTGAAAGATCAAGACAAATTTCAACTGAGTTCCAAAAGGCTTTGCAAGTGCCAACTTCACATGTCTCTGCAGTATTTCTTGCTTTGTCTCATATACAGCCATAGGAGGCAACAGATAATTTCAAGCTAACACCCCCTCAGTGACAACAAATATAGTCAAAAGGAGAAAAGTCCCTCTTCATGGAGCGGAGGTTGGTGTTGAAGAGTTCCAGATGTGCTCCAGGTTATAGGTTGAGGTACTGAATGTAAATCATGCCTTTCTTTCCTGTCTCTGTGGGTTTGGCTGGAGATGCAAATGTCCTTGCTATTTCACACTTCAGATTATTTAGCAATGCTTCTCACACTGAGAGAAGTTTAAATCAGCAATTTAAGAACCTAAAAGAAGAAAGGCTAACAGCTATGTTGTCCTTAATTAGCAAGCCACAATTACTGTGTATAACTAAATCAGAGCCTGGAGTGTGAATTTTGCAGCAGTTATAGAGTGATGATTAATCCCTAAATGAAGGTTCCTCCTGTGTTCTTTAAACTCCAGGATCGTTCTCCCTGTTAACAGAGGAAAGGAGTTTGCTAAATTATGTTTGATGAATCTTACTGGCAAATATGCTGGCTGGTAAAGACAAAAGCTGTTGTGTTATTAATGCATCAAAATTAATGATGCCAGTATAACTGGTTGTCTTTGGCACAAGTACAGAGCTTGAGGGACCAGACATGGCGCTGCCCTATTTGTTACCATGGTAGGCAATTATGAAAGAAGTACAGATCTGGACTTGCATAACTTGAAAGCAGTTCTGAGCAGATTGTGAATTTCCAGGTTGAGAGTAAAAGAAATATTCCTCTCTCAAAAGCTATCATTCAGGACCCAGAAGGAATCTGCCCCACTTACAGAGGAAAACAAGTACAGTTTCAAGAGCTATGATCAATGTTGTACTGACTGCTGGGTTTTCACAAACCACTCAGGAAAATTCAATTGATTTGCACTTAATCTGGTACAAGGCAGTAAGAAAAATCTAGGTGTGGCACCAGTTTGATATTTTTAGCTTGAACTTCTCTGGCCGTATCGTTCATAGCTGGGAATAAATATGCAAGGAAAATGGTGAGTGGCTTCTGTGAGACTGCAATAACCATTCAATCTGGGTAAGACGGTATATCTACTTGCTGCTTTAGATAGCTGCTTTACTTGACATTGGAGCTTGGTCGAACTATAGAGTTAGCTTAGGAAATGTGATTGCTTATAAGTATTGCTTCAAACTTCTGCAGGGTAAATGAATAACATCTGTGATATGGAGATGGATAGCTTTTCTACTTCCTGACAATGAAAAGCACCTATTTTGACAATCCTGCAGATGGAAGGCTGCAGAAGCTTCATCAGGAAATGGCAGGCAACAGTGAGCATCTTTGATGCCTAAGAATATCATGAAAATACTGAGTAAGGTTTTGTGTCTCCTGGCTGCAAAGAAAGTTCTTTAAAATTACCTGCAGACTTGAATGCAGTCCAGTAGTCGAAGCGCATTTAAACAGCGTGCTAAGCAGTGTGCTCTTTGCATGTGCCAGACGTAAGCAAGCCGTGATTTATGCGTGCAAATGCCTCTGTGCATACGTGCATCTTAGCTCAGCTGGAATTTAACATGAGTGCTTTTGAAAACTTGAATTCTGAGTTATGCTTCCTACATTGTTTGTTCTTTCATATTAGAACAGGCTCTGCTTCTGAAAGATGCAGAGTGGAACTTTACAAGAAGCTGAGGAGATAAAAGTTTTCGCGCAGTAACAAATGGAGGTGAGTTCCAGTGAGTCATCTGCTAAGTTTTGAGGGCAGATGGCTGGTGAGAAATTCCAAACCATTCTTTTACTACCACAAAAATCTCTCTAATCTCTGCCCATAACTATAGGGTTGTTCAAAACCAAAATCTATAGAGATGAGGACGGTTTGCTTTCTCAGAACTTAGCTTCCAAATACAGCTGCTAAGACCAGTCTGTAAACTTCTAACCTGTGTCCAATTATAGCAGTTACACACCTACCCTCTCTGTGCAGAAACTGAGTGCTGAAAGGTACAAGCACACATATATGGTTTCACCCCATAAATTCTATTCCAGTTGTGTATCATCAGTTCTAACTGCCTCTCTTCATTCTTTTGTGGTTTCACATGGTACAGCTCTAACAGGACAGAATTATTCTCATTTGTATTTGTATCCGAATGCAACTTCTGAATTATACCAGTTATTCTGCTTATCCCCTTCTTGACTTGACCACATTATCTCAGAAAGTAGTTATGGTCATCTATAGCTTTAAAACTTGCTTATAGTTTCACATTATAACTATCAGCTATAGCTTGCTGATAGTTTCACATGAGAAAGTGAAACTATCAGCAAGAGATCATTTTCTGCATAACTCCGAGGGTAACACCTTGAAGCTATGATGACCTATGAGTCCAGAGCAAAATGCTCCTGCTATGAGTCTTGTGCTCTCTTGCACTCTTGCTGTTCTAAGAGCCTGCGCTAAGCCAATTCAGCTCATTAAGCCAAGCCAAATTAGGGGAAAAAAAAAGTCCATTTTCTGCAGCTTTCATAAGCTGATTGTTTTGAGAAAGGTTTGGCAAAAGCCAGGACAAGGGCAAGGTGGGATGTGTCTCTGGGAGCAGAAGATAAGAAGGGAGCAATGGGTCATAGGCTGAAGAGGAGCAGAGCCTCCCTCTTTTGGGAGCAACAGGCTATTAGATCATCCTGATATCTAATGTTTCTAGTTGTTAGTCATTGCCTTAGACTGGTGGTGTCATGACAGAACCTTTGTTGCTATTGTTGTTACCCTTATGACACAGAGGAAACATGACTTGTTTCACATAATTTCCTTCATGTAAACAGTGAGTAGGAATTTCATGTGTCTGTGTGTTCAGGGCACAGACAATGACTTCTCAATAGCTTTTGCTGCTTGATGAGAATGCTGGGAAGTAAGGGTGGTGATGACTCTGGAAACGGCTACAAACAGCAAGATATAATCCTCACGTGAGCTATACACTGAAAGACATGTAGGAAAGGCACCACTTATCTCAGTATACGTTGTCCTCTTAAGGTCACTTAGGTAAGGTCAGTACAGGAACATCTGATGGTATACTTGTGCCAAAGAGGCATAAGCAATCCAGTTAAGCCACATAAGCTGTTAAGGATGCAGTAGAAGCTGTATTTCCACTGAAAGTTTTCCCACTATAACACCACCAGCAACATCTTCACTGTATGGTATATGAAATACAGGCTGAGATTGCATGCTGTGGCACCCTTTCACAAACCCCAAGATGCTGCCTCACTCTGGGCCGCATGTCAATGGTTTCCCAGAGAGACAGGCTAACAGTGCAAAGTGTGGGTCTGGATCCAAAAACTCTAGCAGTTCATACGTGGCCTACACCGATCTCTTCTTTCAAGACCCTAACTTTTCATGGTCTTATGTATGGTTATACACATTTTTAAAGTCCTAAATTGGTCTCAGAAAACACACAAGAGCATGCCAAGCAGGAACTGCAAGCACAGTATATAGAATTTCACATTAGAGTAAAGTAGCTGTGCATGAACTCACCTAGCACTTTGTGTATTTGCACAGTGTAATCTCTGGTTACCTGATTTGTGTACAGGTGCTCAAATTGTGTGTGTGGAATGTCAGCAGTTGATTTACTGAGAACATTAAAAAATAGGTTACTATGTCTATGCAAGCTCACTACAAAGAATGCTCCCAAGCTTGCCTATACATGTTAACTCTTTTCTTTCTGTACCCTCTAACACTGTACACAATAGCCCATCTTCTAAATCAGTAAATCAGTGGCAACATCTTTGGAGCATCAATTTCATTTACCTGTCCTCAAGGAGATCATTCACCATTTGCAGGAGCCTTTTGTGACCCTTAGATGAAAGACACTTCATCTGTGTAAAATATTATTATTATTGTTTTTGGTCTAGTGTTTTCAGTGGGTTATTTTGGAACCCGATGTCCTGCCAAAAGTAACACCCTGAGAATCTTTCAACAACTGTTCCTGGGTGTTCTGTAGATTACTGCTGTTTTCTCATGCACTGTCCCTGGGAATTGCATTCTCAGATTAGAAAAAAATGTCAGTTCTCTTCCCTCTGTGAAAAGAGCTGCTGTTCAGGCTCTATATTAAAAGATTAGGCTTGTACTTTCTTCTGGTGACTTATTATTCAGGTTGTGTTTTGTTTTCTCATTAACCCCTTTGCAAAACAGGTTCAAAATGTTAAATAAGATTGATGTGAATGATCTCGTAGCATTATGCAAACACTTTGCATAGCTGAGAATGGCCAGTTAAAGGAAGACTGGTGGAAAATTGGACCCAGACATTCAGTCAGCAACTTTCCACCCTGCAGAGACAAAGAACCTTTAAGAAGCTAACTTTATAATGAGGAGCTATAGTACAGCATGGCAGAAATTAAAGGGAGGCCCAAATCCCGTTAGTGACAATTGTGTTTTTCAGAGATCTCCTGAGTAGATGTAGCTCTGAGAGACCTCTGGGAAGGGGTGTAGCAAATGAGGCCTTCTTACGAGACTGTGCTGGAGAAGCAAATGCCTCTGGGCCAGAATAGGAATGGGAAAAGATTAAAGCGGAATAACCATTTCTCTGACAACTGAATGCCCAAATTCTGCAAATATAGTCTTCTTCTGAAGCACATTCACATTCAACCACTGAACATAGAAGTTTCGGGGGTGGGAAACAAAATTTTGCAGGAAATGAATTTTCTTCTGATTCCTTTGTCACTGTATTTGGTGTTTATCCTGTTTCTCACTTCAAAATGGCCTAGGGACAAAAGAAGTGGGGACCACTGATGCAGAACAAATGCCCTGGATTTCAAGTGGGGTTCAATCAGTATGTATTTTGTATCAGAGCTGGATTCTTGCAAGGGGGTAGCCAAAAAGCTGCATTCAAGTGAACTCCTAGGTGTTTGAGGAGGGATAGGAGAGTTAGGAAGAAGGAGTTAAAAAAACCCAGACCATGTGGAGCAGTCTAGGCTCTGGATGCCAGTGTTTGTAGTGTCAGGGTGGTTGTGACGGTCATTAATTGGCCTGGGCTCAGAGAAATAGCTCATATTATCTTCACTGCATGGTTTCAGTTGTGCAGTGAAACATTTACACATACCTAGCAGAAGGTGATGGAGGAGTTTACCCCTACAGTCTATTCTCGTTTGATCACACTCTTCCTTTCCTGGTTTCTGCCTCCCCCAGCAGAGCTCACTGTAATTGGAGCGGCTCCTCTTTGCCAATAAGTTGTGCAGTGACTGCAAACTGTGAAGGGGTTTCGTAGTGCCTTTTTGTGCACTCTTTACAATCTATTTTTTCTGGCAAAAACCCAAACCAAACCAGACAAAACCAAATGTCAGTCTGCTCCTTTTTTCTTACTCAGTTTCTCATATCCTATTTGGACACCTTGATGCTGTTGCTGATATGACCAAGAAAGATGAGCAAAAGAAACATGTTTCCACCAATTAGGATGATTATCATGACCAGTGACTCTAAATCTATATTTATCCCTACCTAAAATAAATATTTACCTAAGATAAACATTTAGTGAGATTATTGCAATTGTTCTCCTCAGTTCTTGACCCTGGCACCAAATAGTCTTGTTTTTGTTGGGCCTTTTGAAGAGGTTTTACCTTGTAACCTCCCTTGTGAAGAAACAGTGCCTCAAAGGACACCTCTTGCAATCTTCCATCTTGAAGGCCTTCACTCAGATACACCTATTACATTTGAACGTAACTGCAAAGTCCTTCCTTCCCTGCCCTCCCTTCCTTGATTTCATACATCCTCCTAACACCTCAGCTCCTGCAGCATTTGAGTACAGAATGTGAATTTCCCTCTGCTCACAGGTATCAACATGTTAGCATTGATTGTGTACGTAATACAGGTGCCTTGGGCAAAAGGCAGACTGAATGCTGCTTGGTAACAGATACAGTATTCCCACAGTTTTGTGCCTGCAGAATCTTATCTATAGCAAAACCAAGAGGAGTCACAAAGTCCTACAATGCACCAGGAGGAGAAGAGGGCCTTCAAAGGTCTGTATAGATCTTTCCATACAAAGATTGCGATCGGTAAATCACAGCCTTCTCTCAGCCTGTGCGTTTTGCTGGTTCTAAGACAAACTTCCCACAACTGTTGCTCTCCTTTCTGCTGAATCAGCCTTACAGTTACACCCACTCAGAAGATGATAGCAAATTACGAAGTACTTTGTCATGAGCAGGGTACAACTGTATCATGTATGGAAATAGCCGATAGAGCCAGAGGAGTTACTCTGCTAGATTCCTTACTGTCTCTTATTTCTCCAAGGGGTCAAGAATGGAAGCAGTGTCTCTGATTAAAGGGTAGCCACTGGGAACAGTATCTTTTCAGACTGCTCCAGACAGATCTGCAACACTATGTACCCCAGTGTACTTCATAAACAGATTTATCAAGTCCGTAGACATACGTGGTTAATTGTACACGGCTCATTGTAAAGCCCTGTGCTCTAGCTCTTGTGTAACTCCTTTGAGGTTTATTTGGCTGAACTTTAATTTTCGTAAGTCATTTGATAACATGTAAAATAAAAAAAAAAAAAAAATGGGAGGAATTTAAAAATGATGTTAGGCACACCAATAACAGACAGACTGGGCTCCTAGCTGAGCAACAGCTCATCAGAGAGGAAAAAACAGGGAGGGGAACAAAGGAAGAAAAAAATGGCTTTTGGATCGGAATAAAGAGGATTGTGTTGTTATCATTCGCAGCCACAGAGTGATGCATCTTTTACTTTTTTAGCTATTCTTTGCTGCTGGCAGCTATGGGGACACCTTTCCCTGCAGCTGGCCAAGCATCTGAGTCAGTTGCTCCCACAGGAGAGATAATGTCCCTGTTTGTACATTGTGCGAGTGAGGCAAGAGGAAGCTCTTTAAAACGACCCTGTCCCACCCTGGCTGTAAACACCTGAGCTCACCACCACGCTGGCAGTCATCCGAGGCGTGATCCCATGCTCCCTCCTGGGGATCCACAAGAGAACTATTTTGCCATGGCCCAGAAGGGTGAACACTGTAAGACTGACCCGGTTCAGTAATTCAGGGCGATGCCTGGAGGCTTGTGGCTGAAGGTAGCTCAGAGGGGGTTGGAAATGAACCAGAGGATTACTCAGCTCGACCTTAACATTGCTAACCAAAAGCTAATCTAATTAGTAGCCACCAAGACCTGTTGCCATCTGCTTTTGAGTTGCCTGTCTGAGCCTGGTCTAGAGTTCAAACCTCTGTGTAAAGATACAGATCTACACCGTGCCTGCAATGCTATCCACATCAGAGATGGCTTTACTTATCGCTTTTTTTTTTTTCATGGTCTCAGCAGAATAATTGAGCATTAGATCAGCTCAGAGATGAAACACACCTCTTGCTATACTTAGTAGCTCGGGTTAGGACGGAGATGGGAGCTCCATCTCTGATTTCTGGTGACAGAGACCTCCAGGACTCAGTTCTCTGTATCCCTTCCCCTCATTTGCTTACTAGCACTCATAATGTGTCATTTTGTGGTCTCACAGGAGCTCTCTTCTGGGGCTGCACTCTATTATTTTCCTCTCCTTCATGATTTGCTTCCCCTTCTTAAGTAGGTGTGTTTTGGCGTGTTTGTTTCGGGATTTTTCTTTTTATTTTTATATTTTTTTCCCTCACTTTTGCTTCTGCTTTTGTTTTTTCTTTGATGCTGAAGATATTGCCTCATCTGAGAGAGTGTTAGCTTTTTTATTTTGGTAGGCCCATATCTCTTTCCCCCAAGTTCTGTGTAGCTATACTGGGATACACGTAGTTTTCTCCTCAAAACCCATTGCACCCTGGCTCCTCATCTGAGAAGGACAGAAGAGGGGCTTTTACTGTGTGGGTTGACTTTGCCCATCCCTCTCTGGATCTGAATAGGCCAGCATTATTTCACAAGTGCTAAATCCACTCACAATGGTTTTAAATGGTTGAGCTGCTGAGCCAGCTGAACAGCAAACACCAGAGGGGAAACCACATTTTGTAAGAGCTTCAGATTCCTTCAGACTGTACGTGTAGCCATTAAGAGCAAAGTAAAAACCCTTTGACACAACTCCCTTTGGCAACTTTTTCACAGCCCCATACCAGAAATGGGGACTGCTTAAGGAACTGGTCTAGAATCAGCTCCCAAGAATCTAGCACATGGAGATGAAGATGGAGTACAAATCTGTTTCTGCTGAAAGAAAACAGCAGCATATTATATTTTCTTGTAGCATATTAATCCTTTGCTAAATGTCTCTTTAAGAATTGATTGCAAGTCAAGGTACCACATGGGCAAAAGGTGGGAAAAAACCAACAGATGCATATATTATTCAGGAATATTTTCTATTGCATTTGTGTTTGTGTCTGTTACTCTTTCCATCTAAGTTATGAAGAACCCAGATTGTACATCTCATGGTCTTCTGATCGTCCCAGAATAACTAGATTTCCAGCTAACATGACCAGCCAAGAAACATCCAAGAATGAAAATGATTACCCCATTGCTATATGAATGAAAGCCTGTCTAAAGGAGCTGCTACTTCTGTCTCTGTCTGGACGTCTTTTTTCCTTAGATGACATAATTGCATAGTGCTTAAGCAAGCTCTTTCACAATGATCTGGATCCTCAGTAATGGAGGTTTCCTAGCCCAGACAGTCTTGATAGAGCGATTACTTTGGGCAATTGCATTAGGGCAGCAATAATAATTGATGGTGATAACAAGGATGAACCTCCCCCCTTCAGTGATTCAGCTCCAGTCAGCAAAAAGTGTTTGGCCACAGCCTGAAATCATACAGGGGCATGCAGGAACATTTCCTCCTGAATCAGCTAAAAAAAAAAAGGTGCAATCTTGAAGTAGAATGGTTGGACCAAGGACTTGTGCGGTCATCCTGAGTCAGAGTTTATGTTTAATGTAATTTAGTTTGTTTCACTTTGGCTTTGGGGTTTGCTTCCTACACCAACACGGTTGAACACGACTCTAGCTCTGACCGAGAAAGAGGTACAAACACAGCTGTGCGCCTGAACTTTTGAAAGTGTGTCAAAATTTGTTTCCAGTTGATGCTGAAGTTACATTCAGCAGGGAAAGAATTATGTTTGGTCTCTTACCGGGTCAGCTTCAGTTAATGTTCTTCTTTGTGTCATGTGAAGAAACAGAGTGGTCTCTGATGGCTAAATAAAACAATCTTTAACAATTTCTTCAAAAAATGGAGGTTAAGAGTTTAGCCAGTGGGACATAGAGATGAAACCCCAGAACACATTGCTGCTCCATGTCAATCTACCCATCCTTACAGAGATGCTCAGTCTTCCTGCTTCTGTCACTTTCTACTTGTGTAACCTTGGGTACATCAGTGGCCATTTAACTGTCTTTGTCATGACTTAATATCTGTAAAATAAGCAGGTAAACACCTCTCGCTCATTGTGGGTATTGTGAAACTAAATTTATTGATATTTATAAAATGCCTGGGGAACTAGGTACAGCAGCACTTCCTTCTCGCTCAAGTCCAATGAGAGCACAGAGTATCACTTTGTTGTTATTTTCTGCAGAAACATTCCTTCATTAAAACATAGGTTACAGAAGAACCTACGTTCTTATTGAACATAGGGTTGGTTGACCTTTGCCTCTCGTTAGATTGGTGGGAGCAGTTATTTTTCTCATATAACTAAGGTCTGCGGTGAATTCGGGGTTAATCCTCAAAAATATTATTTAGAGCTGTGTGTGTGCAAAGAGAAAAGTCCTGCAAATATTCATAAATATTTGCAAATATTAAAAACCTAAAGAAAAAAAAGAGAAGGCCCGAACAATCCAGAACCCAGTAAGTACATCACCTCATTTTCTTGTTCTCATTTCTCTAAACCTGCTAATAGGTTTCCCCCAGAATTTCCAGCACTCACTGAACCTTGACCTAAGCAGCTTCATGAGAATTTTTTTCCCCAAGGGTTATTTTGGCTAGAAAGTTCTAAGATTCTGAGTATAATGGTTTTCACAGCTGTAATTATAGAGTCACACATCTGATTCATGTAATTTGACAAGGAATTATAACTTGCCCGGTTCAAAGGAGTGTGTCAAGGTGTATGGTAACTGGTGATGTGAATCTTGCAGCATCTGCACATGGGCTCTTCCATCATTCTGGTGTCCAATTCAAATGTTTCTGTTATGTGTTTACATACCTGGGGCAGTTTAGATTACAGTAGTGGAGCTCATTTCTTGTATTGCCTTTTCTCAGAGAGGGTGTTATAAACATTTGACTCATAAGCCAGGGATGGGAAAACGACAGTGAAAATGCCCATGCACCCTTTTGTACTTGGAGAAGCTCACGCTTCTGTGTATGGTTAATGTATGCATGCAGTATTGCCCATTTTTGGTTCTCAGAGGAGAAACATAACAAATGAATGCATATTTTTCAAGCAGGGCTGAGAAGTGGTGACTTGGGCTGGAGGCTTCAATTTTTAGTGGCTAAATGAGGAGAGGTGCTGTACCTGTTTTCAGCTATGGGTACCTGTTTTTCAGGTATGTGTTTTCAGCTCTCAGGCGTGGGCTGGAATGAAGCTGAGGGAGGTAACTTTTTGACAAAAGATGCAAAAGTCCATTTAGATGTGGTTTAACAGGTACTTCATGGTCCAGAGGACTCTCACAAAGATGTTTCAGTGGGAGGTTTTACTGCTGGCCAAGAACCGTGTGCTGCCACCACCATAACCAGATTTATGACTGCTCACTAAATAAAACCCAGTCCTTATGCACTCAAATCTTCAAGGTGCAAGTGTGGGTGAGATGTATCTATCTCAACGTGTGAAACAGGTACATGGTGGTACCCCTAAAGGTTGAGAAGGCCATGGTGGAACAGGGGGAAAGGTGTCCTGCTGGTGTCCTCTGTCACACAGGAGGGTCGTACTAGGATAGTTTGGTATGGCTGCTGACTAACCTTGTCCTCCACACTGGGTGTAGCTGCACTGACTTGCTGCTACTCTTGGTGGGGCATGGGGCCTCTACAATGCAAAGGCCTGTGTGTCCTTGGCTCCCAATGCTGCATAGGCACCATCTTTCTACCCTACGCCCTGTGCATTTCTCATCCCTACATGGAGACCCCATGCCTCCTGGGCCTGGGGTCAGTGTCCTTTGGCAGTACATCCTCCTTTCTCTAATTTGTAGTGCTGAGAGGTAACATTTTAGGTATACCAACAGAAATTACTGTTTAATGGCACATGTTATTGCCTTTTTTGTTGTTTTTTTTTTTTAGGGTCGTAGAATGGTTTTGTTTGGAAAGGACCTTAAGATCATCTAGTTCCAACCCCCCTGCCATGGTCAGGGATACCTTCCACTAGACCATGTCACCCAAGAATCCACCAACCTGGCCTTGAACACTGCCAGGGATGGAGCATTTTCTGCTGCAGGATTATCTTAACCCTACCCTAATCCTAAACACTTTGGAAGAATCCTATTTAACAGCAGTTCCTAAAACCTGTAGTCCAGTGCCTCAAGATGAAAAATATTATCCCAATGTTTGGGAAGGGAAAGCTGAACATTCACCCTAAGTGGGAAGGCTGGCCATGTCTAGGGAGAGCAGGCAGGAGCAATGTATAGGAGAGGGGAGAAATGCCACATCTGACTATAGAACAAGGGACCAATTGTACCGGCTGTAAGAAAAAGTCTACTCAGCATTTTGTGATCACACTTATCTCTCTCTCTTCCAATGTGAGTGTTAATGGTTTCTGGAACCAGCACAGGTAATGCTACACAAACTTTCATGTCCCTGCAGCCGGGAGAGAAGAACATAGGATCATTCTTGCTCTGAAGTGTGGTACCCTATTTTACACCTGTCTTTTGACAAACCAGGGCATGGTGAATCTCTGCCTAAACTCTAGCTAGCCCTGCAAATGGCTTCACTCTTAAGGAGCAGTCTGAAATCTTGCAGTCTGAGTGATGTCCACCACTGACAGCAATCATGTTTGGGCCTTCGCTGCCTCTACATGCCCTCACGGCCACACAGTCCTAGTAGTTGGCAGTTGTCTGATCCTCCTGGGAAGCACTGCAGGACAGCAAACCAGAATGCTAACCCTGCCAAAAAGTGGTTAGTTTTCCCTGAGTTCAGCTCCAAGAGCCAGCTTTACCAGCTATGAATAGTGCAGGTGGTGGAGCGCACTCCTGGGATTTGGAAATGGAATCCTGTTTGAGGGGCTATAGAAATTGTGTTAGTTTAGTTAAAAGCATGGTGAGAGAAGTTCCTCAGAGTCCTGATGGTTGAGTTGCTCACACCATATGGGGATGTCATAGGGATGGCTCTTTCTGAAGCACTGAGATTTTCTTTCTGAAGTGCTCTTCCTCTCTCTCAATGCAGACTATCATTATCCAGGGACAAATTACAGAACCCAAATAATGCTACTGAAGCCCCCTGGGGCAGGGACATTGCTCAACTGGTGATATTAAAATGCTACCATTGTAGGAAATCGCAGAAGGAGAGTAAAGGTCCTAGAGAAGGACCTAGAAAGCACAAGCTGGCTGTTGCTGCAGAATCAGGAAAATATGTGCCCAAGCCATGAACTTCTAAGTACATCACAGCCTCAAGACATACATGAAAGCCACAAAACCCCCACAAAACTAGAAGTTTAACCCAGCTGTGAACACACTCCCTGCATCCCCTCATCAGACCTAGACTGAAAGTGGGATGTGGGGGATGGGATTTTCAGTGCTAAGTGGGACTTTCCATTTGTTTTATGGGCATTTTGTAGAAGTCCACACTGTCATGGCTACAGCTAACTTGGTTTATCTGCCTGTCTAAAACCACCTGCTGTAGACCTTGTCAAAAACTGAGCACTGGAAGTAAACTATGCAATTATTTAAAATCGTTTTTCCTTTCAAGTTGCTTGTAAACCTGTCTTTAATTTCTGCAGATGTATTTTGCATTCAAAGTATTCGCCGAACAGCTTCTGCCAACAAATTATCCGTGTAGGGTCTGTTTTCCAGAATCATTATTTGATCTGTTTACTTTTTTTTACTTCTGATGTATGAATGATTCCCTAAATGGTGAGGTATGATTTCTGCTTCTTGTCCCAGAGGATTGTAAGTTTTTTTATCCAAGGAGTAAGAAACTATAAAAAGAAAGATGCAACATACAATACATAGCCTCTCCTGCAATGTGAATATGGATGACATCTATCGAAAACACATTACTTAAACATTCATTTATACAGAACATAACACTTATACATGAATAAGAAAATGAAAAATACAAACTTAATAAAACTCTGGAGCCATTAAGTATCAGCCCCGATCTTTGCTCCATTCTGCTATATTCATCTGGGGCTCTGACAGGTTTAGCCGTGGCACTAATGTGTGAGTGTTACTGATTTCAGCTGTCCACAGACTCTCTCCTGGTTACTGCGGCTGTGGTGGGAGTGGTGGAATGGATGTTGTCTCAGTCACCCCTATTCAAACCCTGGTACATTAGCTTAAATCACCAATGAAACAGGGTTGTGTTAAGATGCCAGATCATGAACTGTAGCAGCTGAGATACACAGCAAAACAGATTTAATGGGTCTTTTGCTGCTGAAAAGAATGGTCCTGTATAGCTCCCTCCTCCTCTTTATGGAAGGATTGGAGGCGAGAGTCAAGGGGAGTAACAGCATAAAGAAGTACAGATAAATCAGCCAGAGTGTGACTACCAAAGCCACACTTGTAATTGATAAACCTTTGTTTCTGACATAAAAATAAATTGGTAACAGGATCTTGTTGGGTTGTTTTATTTGTTTCTATCTCAAATATGTTTTTCTGATCCCAGGTACTCTGTCATATCTCATCAGGTTACTGATCTGCCTTCCTGGCTTCTCATCAATGCAGGTACTTAACAGGGGAAAGTGAAAGTTTGGAAACCACAGATAGGGATGTCTGGAAATAAAAATGTATCATTCAAACTAATTCATGATAAGTTTTTATCTTTTGATGGGTAAATTAATATTTTTTATTAAAATATTTTAATTCAGATTTTATTTTTTGTCTTAGCCCTTTGCCGCTGGTACAAATCTGGTGAGGCTGCTCTACAGCCTTGTGGCTTTTTTTCCCATTTCAGTACCATTTCCTTTTAGCATGTCTCTGCACAGTTTGAGGTTTTGTTGGTCTTCCTAGAAGTCAGAACTGGAAAACTGACTCCTTTGAAATACACAGAACAAGAGAACTTTTGTGAGGGAGAAAGTGGATTAACAGGAGATACTTCTTGCTGTTAAAAAGCAGTCCTAGGTCTCACTGATGGACAGTTGGTGTATAATTTCTCCAGTGCAAGATACCACTTGCAGTCTGGTCAGCAACTGTGCCATTGCCTGTAGGGAACTGAAAACCATATTTATTTTTATCCTGCTATTGGCTTATGGGATTTGAAAGTACCTTTTCTAGCTTGCATAACGTAAATATTGTTACTGGACCTCCTAATCTCTTCTCAATGCTTTCTCTAATATTTGACCTTCTAACCTGCTCCAGGAGATGGCAAATTCCACAAGCTGATGACATGCTGGATGAGGGAGTGTCTCCTGTTATTGAGACTTTCAATTCTGCTGAGTGAGCCCCTGTTCTCCTGCTTTAGGATAGGTAAAAAAGTTGGGGACTGATCAGTTCTCCTTAGAGCTTTCTGAAATCTTCATTGCCTCTTCCAGCTCCCACTTATGCTAGTTTTCATTCTATCGATACCTGTCTGCCATAGCCATGTGAATGCTGTACAAGAAATACCAGCAGTCCTGCGCAACTGCTTCAGGCACAGGAATAAATAAATAAACAGGAGTAAATAAATAAATAGGAATAAATAAAAGTTCTTATTTCTGTATTGTATCATAGTTAACTTTCATGACTGTTTCTGCTGCTCCATCTAGGAGCTCTTTCAGGAGGACTGAGTCATGCATTACCACCCCAGAATGTGCAGTGCACATTCCCACAAGCTCTTCATAAACCCACAGCTGGGAACTTTCAAGGAGACACCTGCTCTGTGCTCAGTGCTCAGAGCAGGGACTCAAAAGAGGCTTTTAAAGGTACTTTCAACTGAGAGGCTTCTTTTTTTTTCTCTATCACTGATCAATCCTCTCTCACCTCACACTTGTCAAGTCACTTCATTGCTAGGGCCCTCTGCTTGTCTTAGCTATATGGTGTGAATCCTGATTTAGGATCTGGCTGAATATACCAATTTGTTGCAAATGGGTGATTTAGTTCCCTTAAGGAATCCCCATCAAAGCTATTAACGAAAGTTGTTTTAATACGATGTTGTTAAAGTGTGACAACAAAGTTAGACTGCAAGGTTCATTCTATTACTGAACGGCACAATCATTTGAACAATGATTCAAAACTATCAAGGGACAAATCAAAGTTACCAAGACAAAATCAAAGTTGCAAAGGCACAAATCAAAGTTACTATACTACAAGGTTATGCGCTATACCAGTCGCTTACCAAAGGTCTGTTGTTGGTAAAAGGTCTCTCTCCCTCAAGGAGCAACCTTGCAGGGCATCCCAGCTCAAGGGGAGATCATGGCCATGCAGCCATGCTACTTAGCCAAGACAGCTCAAAGAAGGCTTCCTCAGGTTATCATATTCATGGAATAAAGTGGTTGGCTTGTAGTCAAATTACATGCAATGGGAAAGGTATGCATGAGATTCCTTCTATCCACAACTTTCTTTGTTCCTTGATAAATGAGTCTTGGAAAATATACCTGCTATTCATGTGTTAATCACATGATCGGTGTTCCAAGCTCATATGCATCGATGCTCACTGTGTCACTCTGCTCCTTTGTGGGTTTTCAGAGAAAAGATTGAAACTAGAGGAATTCTTGTCCCATTTACAGCTTAAGCCTTTACCTCCTGGAGACCATGAACCGAACTATCGCTAGTTTGGTTAAGGGCTTGAGTGCATCTGTCACACTAAGTGGTCATATGTAATGCTCTTTCCCTCCCCGACAGCACTGTGTATTTTTTGGTCACAAACATGCAGGAATCTATGTGCATTCATGTATATTTTGTACTGTCTGGTGGCTTCATGAAATCCCTGTCAGGTGTCACAAAGAAAATCTCAGTAGCATTATTTTTGTTGTGGCGACCTGTGTAGAGGTGGATGGAAACACTCCACACCTTTCTGCTCTAGAAACAGATAGGAATATTCATTTCAAGTATGAAACTTGAAGAACCTTTGACCTTCTGGGCTTACCTATTTGAGTATTGTAAAGGCTCAAGTTGTGGTGAAAGAGGAAAATCTAACCCCAAGATTTTTCAGAAGTTTATGAGCATTTGAATGGGTGAAGTTGATTTCTTCACCTATGAAAAATAGGCTTCGAATCCATGATCGACCTGAAACTTTCCATTGGGTATAATGATTTAATATACAAGGAGTTATTTTGACTTTTTATTTAGCCTCATTTTCTGGTCCTCTTTGCCCTTTGCCCCCAGTTCCTGGCTTAATGATGTCTATATTTCCCCCCCTTTCCTACCTAGTTCTAGGAAAGCCTAACCTCTCTTTTTCTCAGTCCTAAAAGGAGTACATTTTCACCAACTGTCAGAGCTACCTGTGTATCTTCCTCCGTTATCATATCTCTTATCTGAGCATAACTATTCCAGGTCTTCCAAAACTGCTCTGCATCTCAGTGGAGATACATTTGCAGGACCAGGGATTCTTGGTCTTTTTAATTAAGGATAACTGCCCTGATTATTTCCAAGGGCACAGATCTTTCAATTTTATTTTCTTTGACACAGGCCAAAGAAATATTGTGACCCCAGACAGACTTCTCTACTTTCAAGTTCAAGGACCATTACAGACACAACAATCATCTGCAGAATTTGGACCCTGCTGCCAACCTACGTAGGAAGCTGTGCCCTGGGCGATGCTTCGTAATCTTCCCTTCTCCAGAGTTGTCTGAAGTGCAAATCTGGACTTGAACTTCTGAAGTTTGACAGGTGTTTGTGATCTGGGCTTCTGATTCCATTCCATCTCTAATAGTTTCTTTTTCTAAACACTTGGGTAGTTGCCCTTTCCTAGAACACATGCTGAGCGCAAGAAACACCCTTCTTAAAAAACACAAACACTCAAAAGAGGAACACAGAGAATTGAAAGAGCTTCACCAAAAAGTTTTGTTTCTCTACAAATCCTGCATAGGAAACCCTGGCCTCTGTGCTCCCTCAACATTTGCTGTATTTGTTTCTTTTCCTCCTCTCCAGATGGGAAGCACTTTCTGCCAAACAGAGGAAGGCTTTGAGGGATGAGGAACGACTCAGATTTTTGCAGCTTGGAAAGTATGTGCTGCCTCCTTCTGAGAGCTGAAGGCTAACCTCTGCCCTGCTGCCCCTCCTTCCCCTAAAAGCAGCTCTTCCCCTCTTCTTACCCTCACTTTTCTGGAAAAAGGCTCATAACAGCTCCTGGCAGAACAGGGCAGAGATTCTGATTTTCTTCAGAGAACAGAGGAAAAAAGCAGCATTGAGTTTTCAAGGGGAATTGTCTGCCAAAGCTAAGGAGAGAATTATAGTAGCAGTGGGTATCTCCCCTGAACCAGGGGATCTTCCCTCCCGCTTCTCCCTCCCCTGGGTATATCCCCAAGATGGACTCACTTGCAGATTGATGCTCTCCCGTTCCAAGGCCATCCTTTTGCCCTCAGTTCCTTTCCTCTGCAGCCGGCTCGCGGAGAGGGACACTCTGCACTCCCAGAGACTCTTTTTGCTGGACCGAGACGCGCAGCTGCTGGAACAGACCTGCTATTCATGGGCCGGCGGCCGGCCAGTCGCCTTGGCATCAGCTGGGGGGGCGAGAGAGGGGGTGGCACACCAATTCTTCATTGTCCAGGCAGTCCCTGGAACAAGCGTCCTTAGACTTTCCGTGACACTTGTGTTCATTACATGTCTGTGCTACCTCTCCGAGTCCAGCTGAGCCTCATGAGGTCACTTGGGCTGGGACGCGGTGATGCAGCCAGTGTACCAAGAGGTTCCTGGCATGGGCTGTACAGCCGATCTCGATCTCTCCCCTCTGTCACCAATGCACAGCAGAGCGTATGGATGAAAAACTAGCTGTTGAAGAGATTAGGTCCAGAAAGTTGTGCCTGCTAGTTGCTGCTGCAAAGATACTGTTACATCTCAGATAAAATTTGTTTTTTAGTCTCTTTATAGTCCCTTCTCATTTCTCCCCCCAGCCAAAATGCCTTTCCTTTTCCCTCCCCAACACTTTTCTTTTTAGAGGAATTTGATATGTCTGGTCTTAGTTGAAATGAAATCTTGCTTTTTACTTAAGTTAAAAACAACTACAAATGAAGCTGGAATGGAAATGTGTGCAGCCAGAACCAGGTCACAGTGTAGAAAAATACGTTGCTGCTATTAGGTGGAATCCTCAGGCAGAAACATCAGTGTAATCCTCTAGATTTTAAAGAAACTCTGCTACTCTGTGCTACCTGAAGATCAGGTAGGAATGTTCGGCTTTTGAAGGACAATTTCTGTAGTTACAGTAGCACAGAAAACTGATGCTCAGTAATATATTCTGTTTAAACAGTTTAGCCAAATGCATGTTCTAGTACTCCAGCCTGGCTGAAAGTGCTGACAAGTCTGTCAGTAGATGATCCTGTTGCATTGATGCTTCCCAGCAACAGGCCTCCGTTTGCAATGAAAATACCAGTGCTTAGTACTGCAAGTTCATTTCAAAGTGCTGATGAATTTAACCTCTCTGCATTCCTCTCAAACAGCTTTCCCCTCCCACCCCCCCTTTTTTTTTTAAGCAATGAAATGTGTTCAGGGACCACGCTAATGTCACACAGGAAAGCAGAGGTGGGATACAGCTCATTTCATCCTTAGGGCTTGGCCTAAGGCTGAAAGCTCCTCAAGAACCATGAGGCTGATTCTAAAAAGCTCATGGTTCCTACTTTTGAATGAAAATTGAGATCCCTGTGTCTTGTTATCAATGAAGCGATTGTTTGAATCCTACAGAGAAATGGGGGTGAGGGGAAAGAGGCTGCTCATTGCTACTCTTCAGCACCTGTTGGCTTTTGATTTTTAATGGTTTTTTTAAATGTAAGAAGCATTCAACCCAAAATGCAACCATCTATTGCTGTTGTTGACTTGCTTTCCTGGTGGAAATACGCATGTCAACTAAAAACTCTGCGTACGTATACCATTGCACAAACATTAATACAGATAATTACCTGTTTAAATTTACTTTTTTTTAGTGTAGTCTATAAAAAGATGCTCTGGCTGATCACTTTATAAATAAATATTGTTTATTAATAGGTAATTTACACCAGGTGGATGTCCACTGTGTTTGCTGAGACACTCCTGGGAGTTAAAAGGATGTCATGTTCTGCAGGTGCTTTGTGAACAGGCTTCCAGCTAACAACCCATGAAGTCTGGCCAAAGTTTTCTGAGTTCCTATATGTGCCATAAGCATAAAAATAAGTACAAAATATTTCCTGTTGGTCAGACAGGAATGAAGTATCTATCATTTTATTCAGTAGATAAACATCACCAGTGTACAAATTTCAGACAAGACTTTTTGATATATAACAACATGCCTTTTTAAAACTATTTTTAATTAGTTATCTAAATGTTATGCTAGGGGCATTTTTTTTTTTTTTTAAACACAGAGGGCTATTGCAAAGAGTAATAATCTTGCACTGTGTCCTCAGAACACCTACAGAAATCAATCAAAACTTACAGTAACCCTTGTGTCCTTGTAGGCACTCCAGTCAAGCCAGGTTCTCAATGCCCTCTCCCAAGATAATATAAAAGAGTCTTTCTGCAAAGCATATTGGTCGTAATGGCTGCACCAGTGTGGTGGTATATTTCCTGCTCCCCACTCCTCTGGGCCACTCTACTACCTCAGGAATTCCCATCAGGCCTTGGTCTTTCTGGAATGAGTTGGCCAGTGAAGGGTCCCTTGACCATACCAGGAACTCTTGTATGGCAAAGGTAGGAGGTGGCACTGAACATACCAGGGATCCTGTCACCTGGCCAAGGTGGGAAGCAAAAGTAGGAATAATCAATCATCCCAACAGCGCCGGAACATTCCTTCCCTTGATTATAGCCAGAGTGGAATGGTACCGCTGTTACTGGAGTTTTAAACAGTTTCTACTGACTCAGGTTGTGGCCAGGATGGAAACTTACTGATGACTAAAGCCGGTCATCTTGCCACCCTGTACAGGGTGGTACTAGGTGAGGCCCTTTGTGCTCTCCTGGACCACATTGGGCTGCGACCTGCATCTCCCTCCATGTGGGAGGCCTCTTGGAGGTCGTGAACTCTTAAGTTTGAGATACTCAGAGGACTGCTGCCAAAAGCTGATGATGGGCCTTGGCCAAAGACTCCCCACTTCTCAAGGCTCAGCCCTCACCCACTGAGAAGTGCTGAGACATTTGATGTGAATATTTCACTGAACTCAAGGGGAATTTTTAAAAGGTGTATCTTTATACTATATACATGTATATATATATATGTTTGCATCTGTGTGTGTAAATTGATTTAGCTATCCTATAGCAAGTGTAGTAAATCCTATCAACTCTGTAAATGTTAAAATCCACCTCAGAGCTGCAGACTGTTGCTAGGTACAAGCCATGGAAAAATCCCATCTGTGGTGAATTGGTATAATGATCCTTTGGGTGATCCTAATAGATTACACATGCAACCCTTTAGATATAAACCGTTGTCCAAGCCTGAGACTAAGATTGGACCTAGCTGCACCTAAAGCTTCACTAGGAGCTTAGAAAGCAAGGGGCTCTACTCTGAGCCTTGTGACTCCATGGCAGAGTCTCCCTTACTCTTTTGTGTCTTTGGTCTCTGTATTAATAATTTTAGCTCAATTTTACCTTTATTTTCCTTTGTATGTATCATCCGTGCAGTAAGTAATAGACTGAACCTTGCCATTGACCTTTTTTTTTAAGAGACACTTTCATAAATTCATATTAAAACCATTATTCCTAATATCTTTGAGGGTGATACTTTGAGTGACCCTAAACCACTCATTTCGCAACAATCAGGCCCTCTTGACGTGTCTGGACCCAAACAAATTAGACAGAGAAAGCTTCAAATAATAAAATTTCTCTTGGAAATTATCTATCTAGGTTATTAATAGCAAAGCTCAGAGCCAAAAAAAACATAAGAAAAGAGAGGAGTGGGTTTATTTTAACTTGAATTGTAATAGCTGCCCAAGAAAGGAGTGCCTCAATGAGCACAGTTATAACTAAGATTTACTTTTTACTATAAGTGATACAAAGAACTACATTTTCTAAAACTATCTTTCTAGTAAGTGTTAATTATGCTGCAAGAATGCACCGCTGTAATGGTACAAAGATTAGACCATAGAAAATGTAGCCTAGCTTCTAGAAGGGATTGTGTGACTCTCTTCCAGTCTGCTTTTTATAACACAGGACAATTGGGACACCTCCAAAACCTGGCTGTTCTAATGGAGGTTGATTGATCCGAGTCCTTCTGGTAATGAGTACTAGAGAAGGATGGGGAAAGAGTAGTATTCCTTAGAAGGAGGGTGGGGAGCATTTGGGGCATGACAAAGAACAAGTATGTGATTCTCCTTGCAAAATCAGCCCACGCTAGCTGAGAGTGGAGGGGAGGCTCTGTGGATCAGCCACATTCACTTGGGAGGAGCACGCATGGCAAAGTTGCTTATTTACACCCCCATCCTCTTCCCTCCCTTATGCCAGCCAAAGTGTTTGCGCAGCCAGTGAAGAAACCAGACACAAGAACTTTTTCCAGCTGGAAAAAAAAAAAAAAAAGGAGTAAGTTGCAGGCTATTTTTTTGGCTGGGATCACATCCCTGACCTGGTTCTGCACATAACTGCACAAACACTTATGCTGGCAGTAGGGAGGGCACCCGGCAGGAAATAGAAAAGGCAGCTGGGAGTGGAGAAGGGTGGGGACAAGCCGGTTCAAGCAGCATTGCTGCTGAATGTATAACCACAGTGTTGCAGTGCTGGTGCTACCAATGGGGCTGCCATCTGCAAAGGGGACATGGGAAGAAGAACTCCAGTTCTTGGGCTTTAGCGCTTGCCACTAGAGACTGCTGGCAGCAGGAAGTAGGCCATGCTGTGTAAAGATTCTTCAAGACAAGAATTGATCTTCCCTACCACTCTCAGATCTGTGGTG
Organism: Pezoporus wallicus; assembly: GCF_028554395.1. Taxonomy (NCBI): domain Eukaryota; kingdom Metazoa; phylum Chordata; class Aves; order Psittaciformes; family Psittacidae; genus Pezoporus; species Pezoporus wallicus. The sequence continues at coordinate 5,072,003 of NW_026642179.1, read as the reverse complement.
TTACTTGAGAGAGAGAGCCATAACCAAGACCACAAGAGTTTATGTAGGACAACTACACTTCTAACAGAGCAGAGTTACCTGCTCAAGGCACCTTCACTTCTTAACTCTCCTCAGACCTTGATTTTGTGTTACAAAAGTGGTTTGGTTTTGGTTTGGAGACAACCTTTCTCCACCCTGTAACTTTGGGCCACCTGTTCACTATATCAGGAAAGAAGTATGCTACTGATCCATTATGAGCTCATTCACCTGATTCTCTGAGAGGGTTATCTATAGAATTTGACCTATTACAGCCTTACAGAATGAAAAGCAAGAGGGATGCTGATGCCTGCAACAAATCCAATAAACTGGAAAACTCCAGGGAGATGGAAACACATTAGCATTAGCAGAGAAACTAATTAATAAACTGGCCAAGAAAGAATGCTAGGTTAGAAATTAGGGGAAGGTTCTTGGCTGCCTAAGTGCTGATATTCTGGGGAAGCCAGCCAGTGAGAGTAGCAAGGACAAGCAACTGAACTGGACTGGAGAATGAGTTTGCTGAGTTTACCAAAAGGATTACCTGATAGGGTACCTGTGACAGCCAGGCACTGGCCCTGCTAGCCATCCTTGTCCCAGGTCCTGTTTTCTGTGTTTCACTGGTGGTTGTCTATGAAGAGCAGAAATCAGCAATGCAAAAGTGAAGGCAAGGGACTAGGTAGCCAAGGGCCCCTTTTTGCAATTTCTTTTGGAGCATTATCCCCACGGCCTTTCAATTAATAGTTGGATTATAGTTCCTGGTTGGCAGGACTAGCTCCACCTTTTATAGGAGAGAACCACAGAACATAGTGTAGCGTTTGGAAGAGTAATCATCTTAAAGAAGGCTCTGGAGACAAAGAACACACGGATGAAAGTAATATTTCTAAAACTCTTCCAGAGTGATAGGAATGAACATGCACTTATCCAATGAATCATTAAATTATATAAAAGCAAGGCTAGAAGGGTTTTTAAAGTCATCAATTCCTTCTCCCACTCCAAGAGTACAGCAGGTCAGTGTTACCTGTCCCATTAGCACACAGTGCTCCAGCCTGCTTTGAAAATGTTCCAGATGGAGAGATTTCTAAGGCAGCCTATCCAGTGCCTCAGTAACACCATCCTAACAGCTAGAAAGGGTTTTGCTAATATCTAATAAAAACTGTCCCTTCTGCAATTTTAGCCTGTTATTCTTATCCTTTCCACGTGGGAGAGAAGAGATTATTTCCTTCCTCTTTGCTGCAGTCGTTTACATTTTTGAGGACTGTTATCATGTCTCTGTTCAGTCTTCTCTATATATAAGAAAACAAAAATTCCTTTGCCGTTTTCTCATAGATTATATTTCATAGGTCTCTGAGTGCTGTTGTTGATCTCTGAACTCTTTCCCGTTGAATTATTGGAGGGTTTTGAACTGCTGGCAGTCTGCACTAGCGCAGGTGAAAATGGTCATAGGGGTGCAAGTGAGAGAAATAATAATCTTCTGTGTGTTTGGATTGATAATGGGAGTCTGGAGCACAGACTGTAATTTTCATGGGGGTCTAAGTACAAGTTTTCTGTCTGTCCTTGAGAGAAAACCACTACTTCCCACTAGAACATCAGGACAGATGATAGACATGAAATATTCTTTTAGCACTGTTCAACTTTTCAACTTTTTAAACTTTTGTGGTAAGCCACAGTCAGAATGAGAACCAAGTAAAGGTTGATCAGGCTGTAGGGAGTCCAAGGTCACCTCCTGAAGCTCATGTCACCAGCTACTGATAAATCCCAGAAATCCTTTGTTTCTCGAAGGCAGGATTCGGAGTGATGAAAACTTGTCCCATTTGGAGAATACTTTCTGAAGCCTGAATGCTCTTTCTTCAGTTGCTAGACTGTTAAATTTTGTCTTCTTTAGTCAAAAACTTGCACTGGAAAGGTAGACTAAGAACGTTAATTAATCACAGGCCTGACAGGAGAAGATATCGCTCAAGAAACAGGGAGCTCAGCTGGACTATAGCCTGACTGGCAGTTCCTTGAGCTCTTTGAGAGCTTGAGTGGACAAACAACTCCTTGTCAATCCTTATCTTCTACACGGGGAAGGCGTGAGAGGTTAGGAAAGGGTTATGTGCATTCCAGTATACACCCCCTCTCTTTAACACCTTAGCCACAGACTACAGAAATTACAGGTTGCTTCATGCTCTCTTTTCATCTCATTAGTTCAAGACAGACAGATACTTAAGCTTTTTCAACACCAGTGGGTCAGGAGGCACACGTGTGTGCGCACGCACACGCAGAGGCACACCCCCTTTATATGATCAGTGTTAACATTGCATGATCTTTTAGAGAGTCATACTACATACTTTTTTTTCTGAGTCCTACAGTGACTACCAAAACATCTTCTGTGATACTTCTGAATCTAGAACTTACTGATATTGAAATTTCCTTGTGGATATTTCTATTGACTTCAGTGCTTAGGGCCTTGGTCCATATCTGACTTCGGCTTCAGCAGTGTTTCCCAGCCTTGCTGTGCCTGGCAGCTTTGAAAGCATTTTTTGAGGGTAAAGCTTAGAAAGGTCATCTAATTGAAATGCCTCTTACCTGCACCTTTGCTTTTCTTCTGGAAGAGTCCTTTGAATCTGGCCTTTGGTTGCTGGGCAAAATAAGGATCTTATTGCCTCTTTCTGTATTGATTCTTTTCCTGGTATACTTCTCTGCTTGAGCTGAGTCTTTTCTGAATCTGACCCTGGCAGCAGATCTTGCCACGGGTTCATTTTGTGTGCTGTGAACAAACGCTACAAAGTTCCCTGCATGGCATTTCACTTATATGACATTTTCCCAAGAACCTATTGAGGATTATTTATAAAAATTCATAATATTTGGATCACTCTCCTTTGCTTCATCTGGAGTTGAATACATTTTGCAGAAAATGAAGAAATTCTCTACAATGAACAACTCCCAAATTCCCTTTTGTACCCTTCCTCCTTCTAGTGTCCACCCCCATCTCCCCAGCTACCACTGCAGAGAACTGACCCAATGAGGAGTAGATTTGCAAAATGGTATGTTAACGGCATTCCCCTCGCCACCTTTGTTTATTCCCATCTTAATGCCACACACTAAATATAAAAGAAACCCTCAGCTTTGCTTGCTCTCTCCCTTCCCCCATCCTCTCCCTCCTGGCAAAGTTTCCAAATAAACCTTGAAACCCACTATCAGTTGTAAAACATCTAATCAATGAAAGACAGAGGAGTCAGTAATATGAAACCCTATGCCTTAAGATCTTAGTGTTTCTTACTGAACTTCAGTCTAAGGTCAGGCATTGTAGCTGCTGTTTGGCTTGATGTTCATTGAATACAAAGTCAAACAAAGGGCAAGCCTGAGTGGGTTATTCCTCTGTTTACAAAGCAAGCAGCATACTGACTTCTGGCAAAGTGGACATTAAAAGGGCATCCTCATCTAAAAGACTGTGGAGACAAACAGGGAGATTTTGTATGGCAGGACCTGGAGCATCTTTCTCAGTGGGTTGCTTTGTCCCTGAGTATTGATGAACTGCAGACAACTCAAGCAGCAATGACTGCAAGACACTGAAGGACATAATTTGCAAAATAAGTGTTTTCAAAAGCAAAGCCTGTGCAAGATAGCTGAAGTCAGTGCCTCCTACAAAGCCCCTTTAAATCCACAGAAAGTCCTCCTGTCTACAGTTAGCTTTTACAGCAGCCCTAAAGGGAGACAGCAGGGGATGGGGAGATTCCAGCCATACTTGAAACAGGAGAGGACAGAAACCATTTAAGGATGCAAAAATACAAATGCAGCGAAATGAAATTACAACAGCAGCACCTGACAACCATAGGAAATTTACCAATGTTTTGGCATCATATCTTCAGGAACAGGAAACCCCATGTTTTTATGATGGCTTTAATTTGATAGGATTTAGCTCTGAGAAGTGTACAGCAACAAGACAAAATAATCGATTTTTATGGTGGAAGGTGGGATTAGAAAATATAATGCAGATATTGGATCTGTGTCTTGAATGTACTTTTGCTTTCTTACCATGAGGTTCCTAGGAAAAACAGCATTTTCAGGCTCAAAAAGGGTTTCTGTGCAGACATTTATGGATAAATGTACCTCACTGCTAGGATCTCCCTACAACAAATGAGGACTAAGAGGTTTTAATGTCCGGTGTCTTCAAAGAATTTTGTCAACAAGCAGCTGAGATGTATTTACGTTTTAAAGACAGTCTATTTAGTTAAATTGCGAAGTGTTACAAGTGTTGTGGTTATGGCAATGCCTCAGGTCAAGACCAGAAATACAGAGTGCAATAATGTGTATTATTCAGAAGGTCACATTACTGAGGACAACCCACACTGCAGCCAGTGGAAAGACTTTCTTGAAAAGGCTTAAGATCAACCATGTACTAATCCAGTAACTATGGGCAAAATACATATTTATTTACTGTCAAACTCCCTTTTTGCACTGCAAATTGCAAATACAAAACTTATGCTTAATCTGGTTGGACAAGTATTTTAGCTTAGACACAAGAGCTACTAAGGTGTTTCTGTATTACCTTTTTCACTTCCTCAGCATTTGTGATATTTCTGAGAAGCTCTTTTAAAGATCTTTTGCAGTAAAATTTCCCAATGGAATGGGAGAATTTCAGGCCTGACAGAGAGTCTTACTTGACTAAAATCATTGGTCTCTACAGTTTTGATTCTGAATCAGACACAAGTATTCCACTGGTGTGGTTCCAAAGGATTTGCTGGAATCCCTCTGATTTACACCCATATGAGATCAGCATTAGGCCCCAGTGTTTTCATTTTTCATTTGTTATTCTTGGCCCTAGTGTCCTTTTACCACTGTTGAATACAATGTTCCTAAAACACCAGATGTGCTTGTGAGAGGAGGGAATACAGCAAAAAAAAAAAAAAAAAATAGATTGCAGGGATTCACTAAACAACACATGATCTGTGCTTTTTGCCCCATAGTCTGAATTCTGGGCTTTAACACTAGTATAGCTGCATTTATTTGTACAGGACTGTTTCTGATTACCACTGGGAAATGAAGTTAATAAATCCTTCCTAGCATAAGTACTTTTGTTACAGTAGCTTCTTTCCAGGATCATTGTGCTATGCTTAGAATCAGCTTGCACAATTACTGATGCTTAACATACAACATTGGTGATACGTTTTGTACAAATTCAGGGTTTCCAATCACTTTTATAGTATTTCAATCACTATATTGCTTATTGGTTTCAAAGTATTATGAGCTTTGCTGCTCTTTCACTACAGGCAAACTCAGCACTCAGATGCTTGGAGATCTTAAGTAACATAGCTATCACATGTAGTTCATGCCAGTTATCACATAGTTTATGCCAGTTAAAACTGGTGGGAGATCCAAATCTGCCCCAGTATCCAGGCTTCTTTTATGTGGTAGGAAGAACAGGTTCAAATCTGCAGAGTGATGGACACTCTGATCTTAAACAGTGAAGCATTAAACAAAGTGCTGAGCGTTGAATGAGTAATGTGACCAGCGACCCATATGCTCTTCACCCTGCACAGCCAAGTCTTGTGTGAAAAGGGAAGCCAAGGCTCTATATGATCACCTGCATTATTTTGTACTTGAACCTGAGATCCGGATACTATAGCCAGGCTATAGCAAACTACTCACAAAGTCATCTGCTTAAAAGATCTGAGGCATCTTCACTGGCTATGGAAGCTACACAGAATTGCTTTCTCCCATGTTGAAATTACCAGGGAATTGTTTTCTCCCATGTTGAAATTGCCATTGCCACTGAAGACTAGGCTGCAGATAAGGGAAATGAGTGGATGGAAAAAACCAGCCAGAGAGCATCAGCATTCTAGTATGTATCCCATCAAAAATTAATTTTCAATTTGTAAGAGTGAGTTGTTGCTAAATTAGTCTTTTGCAATGACAAATGTTTTGAAACATTTCTTAAAACATTGACAGTCATGCAGGCTGCAGCAGTAAGTTTAGTACTTTAGAGCTATGCTATGTTCTCATTTATACCGCAGTATATTTGGAGTTAATCACTTGATGTCAGAAATATACCTTATATTAACGCTGGTACTAATCATGCCAGAATCTATTCGAGTATCCACTTTCTGCTGCACAAGAACTGAAATCAAGCAACTGGAGCAAGTTCCAACCCTTCACTACATGTGCATGAATAAAAGTATTGGTACTTCCAAGTAGCAGTGTGTCCATCCTTGTTGAGCCATGAAGCAAGGGCTGGCAAGATAGACAGAAGAGAGGGGGAAAAGGTGCAACCCTTGTTAGCACCCTTGCTTCCCGGGGATCCATAACTGACTTAAGATCTTCTGGAAGAAAGCAGAGACCTTATGCAGATTCTTACTGGTAGGATTGCATCAGTATGGTCATTTATTATGGCTGTTTCTCTAGGCTGAAATTCTTCTTATGAGGTACTCAAAATACAGACAAGGTTAGTCCTTCTTGTCCTAAAAAATATTAGAAAACAGTCTTGGCAGTACTTTCCCCTAAGCCAATCTCCAAACTGTTATTCTGCAGGCAGAGTGTTCTATGTGGGGGTGGCTTTCAGCTCAGCAGTAAAACCAGGGACTTAACTAATTGTGTCAGTTAAAATCCTGTATCACTTTCTTTGTAAATCTCTCTTATCCTCCATGGGTAATCAATTAAATTATGTCTAAAATTCCCTCTTAGTTTTATTAGAACATGATATTGAGTACTTTATTCTTAGATACCTTGAGTAATACGCATTCTTTACCTAAAACAGTCATCTCAGAGGTGGCTGAACTGCAGTGGTGAGCAAAATGTTCTTATGTATATAGTAAATAAGCACATGGTCTATTTCACTAGGTACTTGGAGATCTTTGGGCAGAAGATACAGCATAGTCAGTCAGTCCTTGGCAGGAGTACACATGGGCTTAGGTGATGGGTCAACTGAGAAGGCCAGGAGTGTCGAGAATCTAGTAACAGAAGCTGAGGACTTACACTGAGCCACCCTTTCTCCTCTTTTCACTTTTTCATATTCAGTTTTTCAGTGTTACAAAAGAAAGTGCATTTAAAAACGATTTTCTATGGCATAAGCAAAAGGTGTCAAAGACATTAAAACCTAAAATAAGCACTGTGGCTTTAAAAACACTTCCACTTTTCACTGTCTTACCAGTATTTCATCTGGGATCAGAAGGGATTGCTCAAGGAATAAGAGACAACCTATGTTAATATTTTAAAAAGTCTATTAGGGTAATGGTTCTGTGACATGGATCTTAGTGACAGGTCATCAAATACCTGTGCTCCAGAGGTTTTAAGGATTTGACTGAAATGCACTGAAGGTAATGGAAACGTCCCCAGAGACGATAATGTACCCCTGAACTTTTCACTCTGCTTGTGCAATTTCAAATGTTTGCTCTTTCTGCTGTAAATTGTCCATTCCAGAAGGTTAATTATGTATCATTAGTCCTTTACAAAGTCATGGGGATGCTCCTCAAGGTAGTAAGCAAAGGAAAAATAAATGGATGTTATTTTTCAGTCCACCATCCCATGCTTAGTTCTAAGTGAATTTCATGTCTTGAAAAATGTCAGGTTGATGGCCCAGGTGCAGGCGTTCTCCTTTCATCTACAAACACTTACTCCAGCAGCAGAACAAAAGCCTTCTCCATACTGATCCCTGACAGTACATCTTCAAACTGAAGAGACTTCAAATGGGAGGCCCTCTAAGTCCTTGATCTGTCTGGCAGCTTCTCTCACAAAGGGGCAAATTTGCGATGGTGCTTTTTATGATACGCTTCTCTAGTAGAAACTCAACTGGGAGTCTCAAATTGTCTCAGAGATCAGTGCTGTCTAGTATTATTATTCACTGGTGTTCTAAAAATAGTTCTGATTAGATTATAATAGATAGAAATCCACAGAAACAGCTTTGAATGCTAGCAGTTTATTTTGGAATAAATAGAATTTTTTCCTAGTAAAATCTATCATTATGCTAGAAAAAAATTGCTCCCAAAGGAAAATCATTTTGTGCTTTTTATATGCCTCTTAACTAATATAATGGGTGTTTTGTTTTGTTATACATTTTACAATAAATCTTGTAGTGTGGAAGCCAAGGAATATGATAACAAAAACATTTCTCACAAATATCACCAGTCTTGTGGAAATGCTGACTGTGGTACCTGATTATATCAGGCATCTGTGACTGCCAGTCATGTAGGAGTTACAAGGTCACCATTATCTAAACAGGCAAAGGAGAATTGTAGTCTTTCCCATCATATAATCCACAGCAAATGCAAAGTGTATTGGGGGTTATGAGTTAGCATGGTAAGGTAACCATCTTGTTCACAGATGCCTGAAGCAGGATTTCCAAAAGCCACTATTTATAACTATCAGACTTCATCCTGACTCACATTTTTTAATCCTCTTTATAGTAGAATCACTGTTTCAGGAGTGGTTCTTCTTTCTTGAAAACTAGTTTAGAATTCTTTTCCTGTCAGACATCCCCAGCCATCTGAATGAAAACAGCAGCTTAGAAACTGGTATTTTATCCTAGTCACCTGCAGACAGAGGCTCTGGGAACATTACCTGTTTCCTGATTTGAAACTTCACAACCAGATGTTTTCCCTCATCACTGAGGACTGATGGCAGTGTGCATCCCTCAGTCATGAGGGAGAAAAGGGAAGGAAGAATGCAGAATAGTTTTACAAGCATCCTGGATGGAGTGATGTTGAGAGAAGGAAGTTCCTGCTCTTTACTGTCACAGGACAGCCTTGCCTTCTGCCAGCCTATGATAATGAACACCACAGGCACTTGCCGAAAAGGTCTCAATTTAAGCTTTTTTCCCCCTAATGAATCAAAGGAAAGGAACAATTCAACCTACAAATAGGAAAAATCCCTGTTGTGCTTCTGCCCAGGCAGAAGTGCCTGTCAGATACTGCAAGGGAAGGCCTGCCTTTGTGTTGGACTGTTGGATGGGTCTCTGTGTCCATCCCCTACCAAAGCATTGCATCTACCCCTCCCTATTTGCATCTCCCCCTCCCTATTTGCATCTCTCATCTGGGACCCGTGCCCTTGGGTGAATTCCCAGCACCTGTACATTTTTCATTACAGAGGTGGACCAGCTGCTTCTGCCAGCTTCTTAGAGGGCCAGCATGACCTGCTATGAGCAGCACCAGGGGGAGAAGGACAGCATGTCCTTCTGCCAGCCCCTATCTAAAAAAGAAAGTTGCAATTTACCTTTCAATACGCCTAAAGTAGAAATGGAGAGCAACTCTGTACCCAGAGAGAAACGGGGCTATCAGCAGTGCTGGGAGATGGAGTTGCATCTTTGTTGGCATGGGCAGCCTCCTGTGTGCTGTCTCACATGTGGAGCAGGGTGTGACATTAGCTTGTCTCTGGAAGCGATAGGGAGAAAAAGAGAAATTACGTTCACACCACAAGATTTTATTCTTTTTTTTTTTTTTTTTTTGTCCCTGCCTAAATGTATCTGCCTATCCAAGATACTCCTGTATTCTAGCATAATAGATAGCCAATGGATAATAAAAACAACTGGAAAACTGAACCGCAGGAAAGGAACATAAAGAGGCAAACCGGAGAACATATAATAAAACAAATCATATTTTACACTTACAAATTCCCTCTCAGACTAAAGGCTACTCAGAAGTACTTTCAAGGAATAACCAAAAAGAAAAGAATTTAATTGCTGTGACCCATGAGCACTTTAAAGGTTAATAGACTGGCCAACCAAACTGGCGTAGGGGCAACCTAAGTTTCCAAGGAAACTATACACTAGTCAGATCCGTGGTTTTGAAAAAGTCTTCTGTGATTTCTTTTCCCAGTGAGCCTTGTGGATTTACTTCAGAGGGTTAAACAAGCCTAAAAGGCTCTTAAGCTTTGGACTGTCTGTACCAGACTTCTGAAATCTTCTGATTGTTTCAAAGATCCCTTTTGTTTGACTACTTTTTAGTATAACTGGTTTCTACCTTTATAAAACTTCTGCTCTTTCCTCAGTTCTTCTAGTACAATTTAGGGACTGTAGGGATAGGACAAGGGGTAACGGGTTAAAACCAATATAAGGAGGAAATTCTTTACTGTAAGGGTGGTGAGGCACTGGAACGGGTTACCCAAGGAAGTTGTGAATGCTCCACCCCTGGCAGTGTTCACGTCCAGGTTGGACAGAGCCTTGGGGTGACATGGTTTAGTGTGAGGTGTCCCTGCCTATGGCAGGGGGGTTGGAACTAGATGATCTTAAGGTCCTTTCCAACCGTAAAATAGTTAGGGTTGATTGCATAATTTGATTCTGTAGTTTAGGAGCAAATCCATAGAAGTCAGTGGTGCCTGTCACAAAACCTGCCTCACTGCTGGGTTTTGGTATCTTTTTAAATTGTTTTTCCAGCAGCATTGGCATTTCCTTCTCCTCCCCAAGCCACCTCACCTTTTTCCAGTCATCTATTCTTTTCACTATTATTTTAAGTACACCAATAACAATATTGATGTGAGTTCAGTCCAGAGTGCTTAAAATAATAGAAAACCACAGGCAAACCCTTTGACTTCTTTTTCGTACTCAGTGTGGAACTGTTAGCACAAAAGCTGATAGCTGATAATGAGCAACCCTATTGCGAAGGATGCTGGAACACTAAGCTGTTTTTGCGGGCTGATCCAAAGTATAAGGAAGTTAATGGATGGCTTTATACTTCAGGCTTCAAGATGATGAGCTGGTATCAGGTTTTAAGAGGATGTGTAATAGGCTAATTGTTCTGAACAGATAACGGCAATTTGCAGCTGGATGTGTATAATGGAGTATTCATTCTAGAATATTTCTTATATGAGGTAAAGCAATTTTTTCCACTCTTTATAAACCGATTTACCAAGGAATTTAATGCAAGAAAAAACTAATAATTTTAGAAGGGCTGGATTACCTACCTGCACACCTGACAGCAAATTAATTGCTGATTGCAGAAATAGTTCTATGCAAAATGGCTGCAGTACATACTGTGGTGTGCTGTATGCACCTGCAGAATTACCAGGGAGGACAAATGCTAATATAGTCAGAATAGCATCACAATGAGGAAAAAAACCCACACACAACATGACACAAAGAATGAAACTGTTCTCAGTTACATATCCACAGCCCAACTGATCTCTGTGGAGGATGCACAAGAGTCACATTTGCCTCAAAAGATCTAAAATAAAAGTGGATGGGAATAGCGGATGACTAACAGGGAAGTTCAAGGGAAAGACCCCTATTATAATACAAAGCATCTACTTGGAAACATAGAACAGCTGAAAATGAAAGTAATTTGATAACTTTATGAAGAGAAGAAGCTCAGATGTTTAAGTAATCACTGAAGCCGGAATGGCAAGACTGAGTCCTGGCACTAGCTGCCACCTGTGCTACCCCTGCAGACAGCCAAAAGCAGAGCTCCATCTGCAAGTCCAACAGCCCAAGATAACAATCGCTTGGAAACATTTGTGCCAAGAAGTGTGTCTCCATTACTGCTCTCCCACTAATGCAAAGGATAATAGAATCAGAAAGATGCAGTTCTGGAAAGGGCCTCTGTAAGTCTTTTAATTGTTTCCTGCCCAAAGGCAGAATGAACTGTACTTATGCTATTTCTAGTAAGTGAGCATCTAACCTGTTCTTAAAGGTCTCCACTGACGAGGCTTTGCAGGCTCAGAGGAGAGAGGAGGTGATGGTGACACCCAACAGGCTATGGCAGGATGGAAAGGCAGAGGGAGTTGGAGAACCAGGTAACCAGGAGGAGCTGGGTGCAAGAGCAAGGGAATGTGATAAAAAGCAACAAAAAAAGTGAAAAATCTCAGCCATTACATCTATAGGAAAAATCCAAAGAATTTGGGGCACAGGATACAAGAGCCAGAGCAAGGCTGCTTGTCAGTAATGATTTGAAGAAACCTGGAATTCACACAGAAGAGGTTTGGTAAGAGAAGGAGGACTTGTATTGCAGGAAAGGTGTAGTAGTGCTGGATTCCCTGAGCATTCTATTATTTGGTTTGGTTTTTTTTTAACATTATTATTATTATTATTATTATTGCTTAACCAATGATCCTATGAACGTTGATGCAATTGTTAGCCTGAAGACTCTGCCGATACCCAGAGCACATTACGGACTGCTGTGATCTAGAGGTGGTTGTTGTAACTGCTAAGTCCATGAGTAAGGGTCTCATGATCAGCACTTAAGTGTTTTCATATTTCGGACAAGTGTGAAAGCCTAGCTTGTGACAGAAGTTCTTTCCTGGACTTCTGCCAAATAATGCTGCCACTGAGAGGCTGCTAGGCCATCAGGGAGAGCTTCTTTCTAGGATAGCAAATTTGATATCTACATTTTACAAGCAGTTTGCATCTACTGAAAACAGTAAACTGGTACCAGATGAGGAGAGGAACATAGGAGAAAGGAGAAGAAAATGGAGGCTGAGTACTTCACCTGGTATATATTACCTTGCTGCCTGGACTAGCTGACTTGACAACACCTATGGATGGCTGGAGACAAATTGAAGAAGAGCATCCTCAGGACTTTGTTTAGATACTGAACACCTCTATGATTCCAAGGTGGTTCAACCAGTTAGGCTTATATGGAAGCGAAAGATCAAGTGTCATTCTACAGCTAGGGTTAAATAGGGTGTCCACTCAGACTGTGGTGATGAACTCTTTTGGCCTTTAGTTCATGTATCCTAGAAGTGTCCACAACCAGTCAGTAATCCTGGTCTCAGTCTATACCTGAAATGGAAATTTACTCAGAAGAACAGTTCTACTTCCAACATTCGCGTCCCACCTACCCGATACATAAATGGCTTTGAAGAGCCATATGGCCTTTGGAAGAACAAGAGGCAGATGGAAGAGACTAAAATTCCCTAAAACCAGCTGAAGTTACTGCACAATGTATGTGGCTATTCATTATCACCAAACATACCGTCTTGAGGCTGACTGCACACAAGGATGAAAATCCACATAAGATTGGGTAAATTAAATAAAGCTTTGCTTATTAATATGGTTTTCAAACACAAATCTCAGCAGAAACAGAGAAGTTGCATTTTAGAGAAACCCCCACTGTCTGTCTTAAACGGACTGCACCATTAATTTAACTGTGAAGAATTACGTCACCAGTTGAGACAGTGACAACAGAAGGTTATATAATAATGCTTATCTTGTTTCTAAGAACAGTAACTATAAAAGTAAAGAACAGTGTTATACTACATCATCAGCTCCGGGCCAAATCTCAGCTTCTTTGAGTGAGACGATGTAATGGCTTGAGACTGGAATTACACTGAGTAACCATAAGAAAGGATGCTCTGTAGTATTTCTGTGTAGGGCCTTGCTGCCCCACATGCAAGAGGCTTCCTATAAAAGAGCTGTGCTCTGCATTGACAGGATTATTGCTTTGTTGGGGGTGGCTTATGCTATAGAAAGCCACTCTCTGGCTCACATGTCAGGTGTTGAATACATTATACAAGTGCAGCAGAATTATATGATTACTCAGGAGAACATTCTGAAGTAATAAAAAGTTTTAAGAGTGAGGCAGGATTTCTAACAACTCTGATGAAAGTATTGCTTTCCTGCCTTTTCTCCATGCAACGGTGAAATGTCACAGCACTTTGGCCAGCAGGCAGCTACCACCACAGTTCAAGACCTTTTTTCCCTTTCTTTCCTAGAGAGTTTTAAGTTAGCCAGCTGAAGAGCATGCCTGAACTCCCATGAACTCAATGTAACGTGAAAATAGACAAAAGTGGTCATTCTGGCCACCACAAACAAAGGAGGATATCTGTTTGTATAGCAGCAAGGGTGAACCTGCAATCCCTGCTGATGAAACTCTGCCTGTATTCCACCCACGTGACTTCACTTTTGAGACTAGTAATGGCTGCATGTATTGCTCTGAGGCCAAATTTGATGCAAGAGATTCCTTCTCTGTCTCCAGTGTTATTTTGGTATATTTTATTTGGCCCAGAATTTGGGAAAACAAGAGGGAGGTTTTCCGCAGGGAGTGGAATGAGGAGGCAGGAAGGGCTACCATATTTCTACAGACGGAAACTCCTACAGTGTCAGAGTCCAGCACTGCTGCAAGTGTCAACAGATCAAATATGATACAGAAGGCCCTCTGCCAACTCACTGCTACTGCAGCAGCAAACTGGGAAGAAAGCAGAAACTAATATCCAGTACCACTGAGCTAGGTTCAGTCTTTGCTGCAGAGGGATGGAACAGGAAGAAATGCATTACCACCTTCTTCTTTCCATGCAGTATGACATGGGCTGGTCCAGGGACCCCAGCAGGACACTGCTAATCTAGAAAGGCTCAGAGCCAGGGTGTTTAGGCCATCTGCTGAGTCAAATCTGGTGGCAGCAGCCTCTGCGGTAGGATCTTAATATATGGAGTCCTTGTCCCAGTTGCTGCTTCTCAAGGAATACCCCAAAAATGAAGTTGCCCCCAGAGCACAGTCCTGCAAAATGCCCCTCCATGCCAGCAGACGTGATTCAGACTGATAGCTGCTGAGGGCAACAGATTGATCAGTAATTAGCTGTGGTTAGTCATCCTCTTCCTGAGTACAAGTGGTGTAGCATTTGATTATTTCAACACAGTTGGATGTGGGAGGGAAGGTAGGCCTGGAAACATTTTCCTGACAGCATACTTCTCAGCAATTTTAAAACACCTCTCATGTTGACACTCAGCATAGCATTTCAAATAAAATGCTATTTCCTCTTGTAGAGCTGTGAGGAAAAAATGCTGCCACAGGTTTTATAACAAACATTAGGTAAGCAGCAATCATACCCATTGTGCAATCTGGGATTCAGGTACGAAAACAGTCCATAGATGGCTAAGAGAGACATACTGGGTGTCTCAACAATCTGAGTAAGATATGAACTGCTTGCTGAGGACCACAGAGAAGGGACAGGGTTGAACGGGTTAGTGCGACAACTTCACATGGGTGAGTGTGAAGAACAAAAAGGCATAATTTTTAGACTGGAAGCTAAAAACTGATGCTGCTGGAGGAAATCTGGGTTACTTGTGCTCAGCTAAGCTCTTCTTGTTACTTTCTCATGACACCATGAAAAGGTGCAGTGGTCTGCCTTCAGCAGTCTTCTGTCCTGATAGATATCCACCACATAGTGTCAGTGGTGATGTTTATTCATACCACAAAAACCACATTCTCTGAATAGAAAAAAAAAACCAAAACTTTTTGTAAGGGTTTCAATAACATTTTTTTTTTTTTTTACCTGCTGCCTCAGTATTCCATCCTCCTCCCGAGTTCACAATGCCCCAGAAATTTGAGAGCTACATTTCTCTTACTTTTCTTTTGAGAGGATATGTTCGTACTTCCTACTCATCTCTTGTTATAGCACCTGGAACACTGAAGGAATTTATGTGGATCCTCTCAAATCCTGGATGTGCAGTATTCCCTTTGAAGGGAAGCATTTAGGGACATCTACAGATCCTGAGCAAGAATGTCCCTGCCCACTGCAGCGGGTGTCAGACTTAGATGACCTTTAAGGGTCCCTTCCAACCCAAACTCTTCTGTGATTCTATGACAATGTTCTCAAACTCCACGGAGTAAATTTCTGAGTGGTAACAGAGGATGTAACAAGGAAAGTTACTTTATATAATTTTTTGCTTTGGAAGGGCTTAATGAGACTCAAGGAAAAAGTAGTTAGGATCACGTTAGGATTCTAGCATCCCAATATCATGTGTTCAGACTAAGAGTGTCATATGGACAAGTGGGGCACGCATGGCATAAATCCATGATCAAACATAAGCTAAATATAGATAATACAATATAAGATAGATAAATCCATGATCAGCTGTTTAAAGGCAAAAATGTTTCATTCTTACTAAGCAAACTAGAAAGAGAAAGGAATCAAGACAGTAAGCTAAATAAGTACTCTGAAATTGCTTAGTCCAACATTTAGAGCATGTTGTTGTCAGCCTGCATTTTAAATAAAACTCTGAACCAGCCAGCTGAGTTAGCTGAGCTGCTAACAAGCAGGTCAGGAACCACGCCACAGCTGGTGGTTACTTCTCTCTCCTGCACTAAGATCTCAACAGCATTGATAAAATGATACGAACAGCTTAATATCCTGGCATGATGTACAGGTGTTACCAGTTTTACAGGTGCTAAAAAGGCTGTATGTCTTGATTTTGAAACAGGAGGGGCGGATGACCAAGAAAGTGTCAGTATTCAGGGTGTGAAAATTAAGAGATGTAAACCAATGTGGGTTGTTTTTTTTCTCAACCAAATACTTCCAACTATACCATTTACTGAAAATGATGAACTCATTATTCTTAGCATCATGGTGTTTTATCACTCTGTTTATTACTGTTTGAGCATCATCACTCTGTTTATTACTGTTTGAGCAAGTAATCAGTTTTATGTTCTAATATGTCTCTCATGTTAGGTATTTTAACTTGGTAAATTTTGAATGCTCTTTTGGGATCATCACTGAAACAATGTTAAGTAATGCAGTATCAGTTCTATCTTATTGGAGATCATTCCATATTTAAATATATTCTAACTTTTTGATATTCCATTCCACAATTCACCCTAGTAGTTCTAATGTTACTTTCCTGGATTACCTTAACCATCTCTGGGGTTTAATGCTTTCAATATTTATAGTCTGTTATAATGGCCAAATGATCACATTTCTAGTCCTTGATAATAACTGCATAGTAATAATGCCTAAATTTTAGCAGAACTTCAGGCTCTTTAAGGAGGTAAATAATAGCTTCATAAAGAAGAAAACATCACAGCATTGTGATCGTCCTCCTTTTTGTTGGTTTTATATTTCAGTTAACTGTCAATACAATCTATCATGTGTGATGTTACATATCTGATAGAGTGAGGGAGCACAAAAGATTCAGATTCAAGCAATAACCATAATTTGCCTGGTGTGTAAGCTGACGTATATGATGTTTGAATTTTGGGCAAAGAAACAAAGCATTAGTTAGGCTTTTTTTTAGATTAGGAAGAAAGCTCATGCAGATGCTGAGGACAGAATTTACACAAACTCAGACATTTGTGTGATTTTGTACCTCATGGTATCTTGGACTGCTGCCAAAAGTGTAAGCTGCTCAGGGACTGTTTGGTTCCCCTGAGATTACATATTCCCTGTAATGCAGGATGTGTTCAAAAAGTAATTTACTCACTGCGACATTAGAAATCCTAATGAGTGGATGTGTATTTCTTTCTGTATCTTTTCTGCTTAAAAATCCTGGCAAACCTTGTAATGAATGTTGTGTAATCTCTGTCACTTGATTGTGGATCTAATTTTAGGTACTGATGTTTGATTTGTGGAATTTTAGTACTTTAGGAGAGACCAGAATGATCTGCATTTCCATGACCTGTGTTGTTTTGAATCTTAACTTCTGTACCTGTAGTCACATAATCATTAAGAGCCTGATCCTTCAGACACTTAGCACTGTGTGCAATGTAAAATGTCAGTGGGACTGTTCATGGGACTAAGTACTGCTTCTCAGCTGAAGTGTTTGCAGATTTGGGTCCTGACAGTGCTCATTTGTGTGCCTGTTTCCAGCTACAGTTAAGGAGCTACTGATGGGGCTACAAGGTGCTGAGAGTAAACACCTCATGGTTCAGGTCACAGGCACCAGAAGAAGCTAAGCACTGCATCCCAAAGAGGGTGGAGCTAACTACAGGAAATGAATCTGACTCATCAGAAAGTTTTAATAATTTGCCCTTTATACTGGCGCTGCTGTAGACAATCTGTCTCCTTAATCTTTGTGTAGCTGAAAGTTTTGAAGCTATGGCTGTATCTAAACATACCTGTTTCCTGAGGCTTTGTCTTATCTACCTAAGGCAGCTCAGGAGCTGTCTGAGGAGAAAGACATCGCTCCTACATTTCATTGTCTGGTCTTTTAGCGTGATGTTGCTTGTGTCCCCACACAGCAACATCTTTCCTTTCCAGCTGTCAGTGGCAGTTAATAGTTCACGGAGAGATGTAAAAGCAGGGGAAGTTGTTTTCAGAGAGCAAGAACACAGAACAAATATTTTAAGAGAGTAGCTTCAGGACTGAAACAGCAGAACCACTGTATTGGTATCAGAGGTTGATGAATTGAGCAAAATATTCCCCAGAGAAAGAGGTGTCATATATATATATATATATATATTTGAAGTACTTCTAAAACAAGTTTTGTCACATCTCAAAGACAGTTGAACTATTAATCTCCATTCTGCTTTGTTTGAGGCTACTTGTTGAATTATTGTGTACCTCAATAGTGTGGACAGTCTGGTGTTTTGTGATGGAGCTATCGACAATTTGTGACAGTCCTGTTAGGGCTGTCCACCTTTAGGTAGTATCACACTGATGCAAAGGAAATCAAAACCTCTTCTAGTTTGTATCAGTTTTCAAATACACTCAGATCTCCTCTTCCTTCTCATGTGGAAATTTAAGACACCAATCAGCCTTCCAAGATGTCTGATAAACATGAAGTAGATTTTCTGGAGTGTTTTGCTTCACATCAAGCACAGCAAAAGATCTAGCACTATCTGTGAGCTACAGCTCCCTGATTCTCTGCCCAGCCATGGACATGGATTTGAGCAACATGAGAGCTGCTCTGACCTGTGCCATCTGGCATGGTCCCCATGAGCTTGTTTACACTAGATATTTTTTCATTAGACTGTAATTACACTGAAACTACACGAGTGTGAAAACCTTGAACATGTGTCGCAGAGGTAATTCAGGTAAAGAGCTTTGTTTTAAGTCTTTTTTAATACCAGCATGCTTATATCATCAGTAAACACTTTCACTACTGGCAAACTCCTATGGTAGGCCATGCATCAGTTGCAGATTGCCAGCATGTATTAGGTTTCAACTTTGTGCCTTTGGTCCTGGTCCCCACAGACTATGAGAGGAGCCATTTGAGTTGCACATGGAGAGCTCTGTAATGCGCACAGCATGACAGTCACTCTTCATGCTGAGTATTTTGCAAGGAGAGAAGTGATCTGAGGAGGTTACTCTGTATTTATATTGCTCCCTTCAGCCAAATAATCACGTTCGTTTTCTTTTTAGGACTCCTGCCTTATCAAGACCTTGATTCTGCAAGGTGTTGAGCCGTGCCGTGAGGGGCTGAGCGCTCTCACTTTCCCTGCCATCAGTGGCTGTGGAGAGCACTCATTATCCTTCAGCAATGCTCAACACCTTTCAGAAATGACAAGCACCTTCCAGTACCAGAGACAGAATAAATGACACTGGAACAGACTAATGCTTTGCATTTGGACCAGGCTGTGCTTTTGAAGGACATGAGGAAGTTGTTTATGCTGGACTGTAAGTCTGCTCCTGCTTTGACTGAAGTGAGTAGTATTTTTCTTTTTCTTTTTTTTTTTTTTTTTTTTTTTTTTTTTTTTTTTTTTTTTTTGTACTTTGATGTAGAGAGGAGCAGGACTGGACCTGCTGTGAGAGTGATTGATTTTCATCAGCCTGTGAGCAGTGAACAGCAAGCAGGGCAGGCTGACTGCTGCACAGCATCACTAACAGATTCAGTCACAAACACAGCATCACCATCTTTTTCATGCTTTCCTCCACCCACCTTTATCAAACAGCTCCCCTTCATTAAAGCAGTACCCTTGCTTCCGTGCTTGCTTTAGAAGTGTTATGACACTGCTGTGAAGCACAGAATTCCCTAAAGCTTTAGAGAGAAAAAAAAATAAATGAGGCATCCTGAGCAATGACTAAAGACACAGAAAATGGAAGAACACAATGCTGATTTCAGCATATATCAGTGCTTCTGCAACGCTTGCTCACTATTTGACTACTTCACAAACTTGTTGTGTAAAGAAACATTGCAAGAATAGCCATGAAGATGACATAAAAAATGAAGTAAGGAATTATTTTCCGCTGCCCCCAGGAACTTCCCATTACGGCTTGATACAGTTTGAAATAGTGCATGAACAATAACTGAGTCTCATCTCCGATAAAATTCAGTGTTTGAGTTATTTTAAATGTCCTTTTATCATGTTCCTGTTAATTGACATTATCTGAATGGATTATGTTTGGGGAATGTACATAGATAAATAGATATGCTAATAATAACTATAATAGTTGATTAGATACAAACAATAGGGAGGCAGCAGTGCAGCCTACAACGAGTGCTAGACTAAAAAAGGTTTCTAATATAATTGAAAATTGTACTTTGGTCATTAAAAACACAGTAACAAACTAGTGATATGTCCTTCTACTGATTCACTGTTTAACTTTCACATGGATAGAATACATTTACTAATGTAGCTCAAGAGAATGGTGAAAGAAGTGAAAGAAAGTTATGCTTTCTTTTCTAGTAGTTAGGATGGGGGTGGATGGGTGGGTGAAAGGGAAACGTAGGTTTCAATCTGAAAAAGAAGCACATGCTAAACTCTAGTTTCATGGTGCAGGGTTGTTAACATTTTCTCAAGCAATAAGTAAGAAAAGTCAGGCAAATTCATCATCTGTGGATTCAGTCTTATACAGTCTGGCTGCCTCTTTCACTAGCCCTTAGAGCCCTTACTTTGCTAATTAGAGCTCATACTTTGCTCAGGGGTCTCGGCTATCATGTGGATTGTCTTTTTGCAGAACTAGCAAACTGTAAGACAGGAGAGCACAAAGAGGGATGTTTAGTTTTGAACACTGTAAGACTTGTAGTTCTTACTCTTTTTTCAATTCCCATGACCCCTGCTTGTGGAGAGACTACCTTGTCAGAGGTTTCGGCAGGATTTACCATCCTGATGGATCACCTGCTACAGAGTCTGAAGAACTAAACTGTCCGTAGATCCTAGGGGTGGTTACAATGATTTCATGATGGACTGGACTTCCAGAGATACTTGCAAGTACAAAACCTCACTAAAGATAAAATAATAATTAAAAAAAAAATTAGAACAAGTTTCCAATCAAATTTGATTTGTTTTGGGGAAAACCAAAACAAAAGAGAGTGTCTGCAAAGCTTAATGCTCTGATTTCTCAAGCATACACTCTTGAAACACTGACTTCCAGCACTAAGAAGCAAAAGCGAACACTGTAGCAGTGTTTTGAGATTTGAGTAGATTTGAGAAATACCAAGGAAAAAGAAGAAACTGTGGCAGAAAAAAAAAGGATTGTCAACGTCATTATATGGCACTGTAACTGCAACATGGTAATGTGCAGTAAAACTGTGATGACTAGTTTGCTTTGAAAAGCATTTAGGTTATGGAATAAAACCACATGCACCAAAATTATGGCATAGCCTTCTGTATTGCATAATGTATTGCATAAGAGAAGATAGAGAATAGCTGTTTCACATTAATACTTTGTCACATGTGCAGGTCATGAATGCCAACAGAGGATGAAATTTCACTGGAGAAAGCAAAACAGGAAGAAAGTTTCTGATTCAGTCAACTTCAAAATCGCACTTCATTCAGAGTAATTTTTTAAACTACTATTGTTCCAAGCAAGATGACTGTAACTAAAGGAGGCTTGACAGAATAAGGGTAGTTTTACCATGTCAAGTGTCAGACCTTTGAATTAAATCAAAAGATCATTTAAGTCTCTTTGCCTGTAATTTCTCAAGTATACTCAGGCTCCTTATTTCTGCGGATTTTTTCTTCCAGCAATGGGCAAAAGAAATATTTTTAATTGGCTGAGGAACTCTGGCACCAAAACTATTTTAATTTGTTTCTAAACATAGAATACATATAGAATTTACTTTAAGGCTTTATTAAATCTTGCTGCAATACTGAAACTTTCCATTTAGCCTAAACACAGTTTCACAGATTAAAAGAAATAAGATTGAAGGGAACGCAAGCCCACGCTCTTTATTACATTCGCCTTTTTTTAGAGTGACAAAATTAAAACAACACCCACATAAAAATATAATTGCCAATATCGTTCCACTTCATTTTTCAGAGCCAAAGACAACGAAATCCGTCATTCCATCATTCCCACCTCCAGGTCAGCTGCTCAGCTGTTTTGGGTGGGTTTTTTTTTTCCGGTGAGATAACTGCTATACCCATCTCTGCCCAGAAGAGGAGCCAGTGAGAAGAGCTGAGTGCTGGGGACCTCGAGCTGAACACGTTGGGCTCAGAGGACTCACCTCCTTGAATTTCAAGAGCACTAAGGAATGTGCTGGATCAGACAGCGGGGAGGTGCTTTTTTACATAATTACCACCATTTTTTTTTTTTTTTTTAGTAGGAGACTGCCTCAGGCCCCTCTGTGGCTATGAACTGCTGGGCTGCAGGTCTCTTTTGCAAAGCTCTGGCTTAATTAAGGGAAAATATATCTAAGAACAACGGGTGAAAGGCACTTGAGTAAGAGAGGGGCTACACGCAAGAGCTCATTTAAACCACATGTGTAGACCACAGGGCGGTGGTTCCCCAGCTGCAGCCCATCTACCTTTTGCACTAGATCACAGGGTACGTGGCTGGGCATGGAACTGGGAACTGCTTGCCAAAGACTACTGATGATGCAAGTGGAATTCACCTAACAGCTCTCTGGCCTGACACCATAAGGAATGATTTATCATTGTATTATTTTAGGTATATGCTCATGAAGTTACACCAGGCATCAAAAGCTTGAGCAAGGCTTGCTATCTACTCCTACTTATCCCATCCAAAGGGTTAGTAAAAAGAAGTGGACAGTGGAGAAAGGCAGATCTTTAACATAGTTCCAGAAGGCAACAGCAGTGGTGAACATGGAGTGGCGCAGATCAGGGCAGGTAATGGGGCCTTTGTTGTCAGCCCTTCCTGAAGCTCTGCTACTATGTCCTACTACTCTTAACAGTATAAACCTAGCATGGCTGCCTCTGCTGATACACTACAAATGAGTCTTCATTCTGGTGTCTAGAGAGACTCCCAAATACCTGTAGCCAAGTGTTAAGTGTAGCTGAACCCTGCTTGGTATTAGAGGAGATGCTGGTGGTCAACTACTTGTTCTGTTGGTCCTGGCAGTGCAGCAAGGATGTGGCAGATTGAATTAAGAGTTAAGCAGTTTTGATCCAGTCACTCTTTGCTGCTAATCAAATTACCCTGTTCAACTCAAAGTGTTTTTTTTTTTTGTGGAGTGCCTATTCTTGTGCCAATGCAATTCAAGTGGCACACTAGTACTAAATTAACTTTGTCAGCGAAGGCAAGCTCTAGAAGGCTTAAGCCACATGGAAGTCTTCACCAAAAAGTGGAATGTACACTGAAATGTACAGCAAAGTACATTTTGTTCTCTTTGTGAAGACTATTGTTATTTTGTTGGTCAATACAGAGATAAGTAGTACAGAAAGATGAGCAGAAAACAATGGCATTCTCATTACCTTGTGGTGTTAAATTTTGTATGTGAGGAATATGGGTACATAAGAGCTACTTGGGTTGGTATTTTGTGGCTGGGGACTGCAGAGCTGTGAAAGGGCCACTTGTGTTTTGTTGTGCAGAAGAAGTTAGGGCCTCACATTAGCAACACACAACTTCCTCTAAACTGCTGGTTTAAAAGTAACTTTAAAAAAAGTATTTGAAATGCCAGTGTTTGCTGGGAACATATTATTTACATAGGGAAATTTACTAATCTTTTTTTTCCTTAACATAATTTTCAATTTGTAGTTGCCTGAAAGGCATGGTACCAAAATCATTTGCTCCTCCTTCAGTACATTCCCCTTGACTTACTTCAAAAGACGGCTCTTGTAAGAAGGAAAGTGCTTGGTTTTGGTTATTAACACGAAAGAGGAACATGATATAAATAACCTAGATGACTCGTGTGTGCTGGTGCTTTTTTAACCTGAAAGTTCCTGATTTGCCCATTTTGCAGGGGCTCTCGCTGCTCCTCATGGATTCTGTACAACCTGGGTCCTGTGGAATAACAATATTTTTCAGGGCAAAGGCTGCAAATCTAGTTTCTTTTCAATAATGGAGAGCACACATTTACATGGCAGTTATTTCTATGTTAGGTTGCCAAGCCAATTCACGCATCTTCAGATGACCTAAACTGAGGGAAACCCCAAACCCTCGCTTGTGCGCAGGATACTCATGTACACGCAGTTATCTCTGCCCGCAGTTTAGAAGAATTTTAAAGGCTGTTTGAAAACGTGAAGCTAAATATTTAATGTAAACTGGTGTAATACAGGACTTGAAGAAACAAGCAACGGGAGCAGACTCCGTGCTTCATGAACCTCCTGTGCCCAAGGCAGCCCTAAGGGCCGGGTGGGCTGGAGGCGAGTGCTGCGTGCCCCACTGTCGCACGGGTGTAGAAAGAGCAGGATTTGGGGGGCAGCCTCCTTCCCCCACACCACATTGGTGCCCGGGCGCTACTGGGCAGGCTGGGAGCTTCCTTCCTTCCTTCCTTCCTCCCTTCCCCAGGGCGAAGCCACAGGCCCAGCGCTGCGAGTGGCCTGTTCACTATCAGGAACTACAACTCCCGTGATGCTCCGCGCACAGAGCGGCGGCAGCTCCCGTCGTGTGTCCATTTAGCGCGGAGACGTCCGCGGGGCAGCTGTGGCTGCTCCGTAGCCTCCTGCCCGTCGCGGCGCGGGGCGCCACCGGGACTCAGCTCACCTGTGGCAGTGGCGGGCGGCCCCCGGTGAGGAGAGGCTGCGAGCCGCGGGCGGGGGGCGGGGGGCAGGAGGAGGGTTTCCGGCTCCGTGGGAAGCGGCGGCGGCGGCTGCTGTTGGAGGGAGCGCGGCTTGGCTCGCTCCGGCCTGGCCGCGCGCGGGCGGTGGCTGCCTGCCGGGAGGTGGAGGCCGCGGCCGCCATGGGCGCCCCTGTGAGGCAGGGCTGAGTCCCCGTCTTCCCCTTCCCTACTCCCTCGCCGGGGTGAGGGCGCTGGGCCTGCCCAGGCCTCCCTCGCCCGGTGCGAGGGACCGAGCACGGCGGCTTCCTCCGCGGCCGGCGTGCGGGGCCTACCTCGCTTCCCAGCCCCTTCCCCTGCTCTCAGGTTCTCGCTCCGGGGGTCACCTGGACCTGCTCCGGTTTCTCTCCATCGCTTAGGAATAGCTGAAGCGCGCTCCCCTCGCCTGAAGCAGCTGGGCGAGGCACCGGCTTCTCCCCAGCCGGGGGCCTGCCTCGGGGCGCCTCCCTCCCTGCCCGGGCCCGGTGCTTGGGCGTTTCGTCCCCTTGTCGCCCCCATCCCCGTCTCCGCTCCCGGTGCTCCATGTCGGCCCCGCTGCCCGGCTTCCCGCTGCAGGATGGATGCAGACACTGACCGGGGACCCACCCCGCCGGCCCAGCCTCCCCAACAGCCGCCTCCCAGCTCCGCCGTAAGGAGCCCTTGGGACCCTCTGTTGCAGCTGCAACGGCAGCCGCGGACAGGCGCGCTCCCTGTTCAGTGACCGACCCCTTCCCTCGCCTTTCCCCCCGCCGCCGCCTCGCCCTAGCAGCGCTCCCTTGGGGCACAATGTCGGGGGGCGCAGCAGACAGCGGCACCCCGGCCCCTCGCTTCCTGGCTCCCCCGCCGCCGCCGCCCAAGAACGGTTCCAGCTCGGACAGCTCCATCGGGGAGAAGTTGGGAGCCGCTGCTGCCGACCATGGAGCCTCCGGGGGCGGTGGAGCAGCCGGAGGAGCAGGGAGCGGAGGCCGTAGTGAAGAGTACCGGCGTCGCCGCCACACCATGGACAAGGACAGCCGAGGGGCGGCAGCCACTGAGCACCGTTTCTTCCGCCGTAGCGTGATCTGTGACTCCAACGCTACGGCCTTGGAGCTACCCAGTTTGCAACCCGCAGCGCCCTCGGCCCCTATCTCGGGAGGCAGCGCCGCTCCGTTGGTCTCTCCTCCCGAGTGTGCCAGCCGGACCTCTTACATCGCTGTCAGCGCCTCCCAGGCCCCCTCGCTGCTGCAGCAGCCACCACCGCCTGCCCCGCTTCCCCTTGAAGGACAGTCTGCTCAGGAGGCCCCTGCCACGAAAGATGCCTCCCCGCTGCTGCCCAAGGAAGAGGAGGAGGATGAGGCAGCGGCGCTACCCCCCACCAGTGCGGCTGGCAGCGCGGCAGCTGCTAGCCGGGAATTTGAGGAGCGGAGAACACAGCAGGAAGACATTGAAGAGCTTGAGACCAAGGCAGTGGGCATCTCCCCGGATGGCCGTTTCCTGAAGTTTGACATCGAGATTGGAAGAGGCTCCTTCAAAACTGTGTATAAAGGACTAGATACGGATACCACTGTGGAAGTCGCCTGGTGCGAGCTGCAGGTAAAATAAATCAATAACAATTGTGAATTAGGAAAGTACAGTCACTCTCCCAGGTGCTGGTCTGTGTGCTTGAAGGAGGTAAAAGCCATAAGCTCGAGGTCAGTTTTTTCCAGACAGGGAACTGCAGTCTTTCACTGAAGCAGTCCTTTGGAAGTGCAGCCTTTCCTTTAAAGTCAGTTTGCCTTTTAATTCTTTTGAATACTCTGCTCTCTGAAGAATTTTCTAGCTTTATCATCAGAAAATGCACTGCAGTTCTGTTTCTTACAGCATCTTGTATTTTGCGCCTCCAAAAGGTAGCTTGGAGGATTGTAAAAATACTTACACACAGCTTCAGGGCAGCTGGGGGAAAATGTGTGAGTGTCAACTTGAGCTAGCTTTGATTTTTGAAAATTAGCTTAGGTGTTTTTTATTAGCAAAAAATGCTAAAATGCTAATTTCACAGACATTTCATGTGTTTGTGGCAGTGGATTCTTGTAGGAATTAACTCTAGACTATACACAAAGTCATGTAGTGCATCACATCGTTTAGTTCTGCAAAGCTGTTTCTTTCATTCTAAGTTTTAGGGTTTGCACTTCATTAGAGATGCAACGAAAGAAAGAAAGTAATCATCTTTCTGAAGGTTTAAAAAAGAAAACCTGTGAAGTTTAACCTTTCAAAATGATTGGTAGATTAAGTTGGACCAAGACACCACTCTTCTACCAAGTTTCTAGCCTGAGTAGAGCCAGAGTTCTGTAGAAGCCCAGCCTAGTGATGGCAGGAGCACCCTAAATTCCATGCGAGTATGTAGTACGGTTTTATTATTGTGTGTGTTCCCATCTAGTTTAGGGCAGACAAAAGAGTATTGGGATAAAATCCCAGAAGCCTTTGTGGTTTTTTTTAAGTGGATAGCTGCTCACAAGTGACTGATTGCAATAACTGCACCAGAACATTCTTCCCCTCAGAAACAGTTTTATATCTATTCCAGTCAAACTGGGAGAATTTATGAAGAGATTTCTTGAGCTGTATTCATATTTGCTTTTGGATGATTGCTCAAGCATTCTACCAGTATCTTGATTCATTGTATTATTGCCATTATTCTATGCTTACTGGCTGTGGAAGTAAGCTTCCAATTTTCTTTGTGACCGTCAAGCATGTCCTGCTCCTCCATGCTTGTGTTGTGCTTGCTGTGGTGGTCTTTTGAGAATTAATTTTAAACCTAAAAAATGAAATGATTAAGTGTTGGGCTCTGCTTAAGTGTCTGACATGCAGTTTGAACTGGGAGGAGATTAATAATACACCAAAGTGAATTACTTTTATTTGAAAATTTGATCTTTGCGATTTTGGAGTTCCTTAACTTTAACCCCTGAAACCTGTTGTGATTTTCACACTTTACTTATGGATCAGAAACTTAATGTCAGGTTGGCCCCAGGTGCTTTTTGCTACATTGCCTCTGTTGAAGCATCTTAATCATCATCAGTGCCATGTGGACAAACTGTCTAAAGAAGCACCTTTGAAGTGATGTAATAAAGAAGCTCATTTATAAAGGGCGCGTTGCTCAGCTTTCAATTCATTGAAGAATTTCAAAAGTACTGTTTAAAATGACGCTGCAAAAAGCATGGATGAAGATATTTGTAAGGGGGAAATATGTGATATTTTGCTTGGAGATAAACTATTTAACTATATTACAGGAGTGCCTTGTGGGTTAAATTATTCTGAAGGCTGTAGTTATCCCTCTCCTGCAAAATGACAAGTTTGAAACAGTATAAATCTTGTAGCTGTTGAAACTATTTGCTAAAGGATCTAGACTGCAGCTAGTAGAACCTTTTAAGGTTAAGTCCTGTTTCATTGTTTGTGTCTGTAAATGAAAGGAGGAACTTGGTATTTATTGGTATGATAGGTACATCCTCTTCTCTCTCTAGGAAAATAGAATTCTTGACAAGTTAGTGATATTCGTAATGTGATTTGTAAAAAAACACCAATCTGAATTCCCAAAGATAGACAGAAACTTACATGTCATTTGTTTTCCACAGTGTCATGGTTTGAGGACTGGTGAACAAACCTTCAAAGAGTATTTATTTTATTGAGGAAATGTGATTTATTTTCTTCCATGCTGTATTTCACTGAACAGGACTAACTGATGGTTACTTTTAGTTGTCTTGAAATAGTGTAGGGTTTGTTTTTTTAGCAGTCCTGGAGCTTTTCTTCTCTGTGTTTGTGCTAGCAATCATGGACATCCTAGGTGTCTCACTTCTCTGGAGCCTTCTAAACAGTGCTACTGTAATGCTGCCAGGATGAGATTGCTTAGCATGATTGTGGAGACTAAATTGTACATCTCATGGCTTGTCCAAAGTTGATGAAAGTGTATCACAGTTCTTGACTGCAAGAATAACAGAATGGGGTGAGAACAGTTTGTGTTTTTGCAGAGTCTTTGCATGTATGTTCTGTAAGGCTTTTCTAGCATACCTAGAATGCTTCAGTTTCTTTAAAATCTCTCCTGTTTGGAAGGAAGTGAGATGCCAGATGCTTTCAGCTCACTTAAACTACAGTGTTTCACTGTTGGAGCAGATTCCATAGCAGGAATGTCATGGATCAAGGACAACACAGAAGACTCTTCGATGGTCTCTGGCAGAATGACTTCTCAATGCTTAATAATGCAACTATACCTAATTTTTTATGTATGTTCTCTGTAGTGCTGAAGTGTAAAATCTGAAACTGTCAAACACAGCTTGGGTTCCCAACGTGCTCATGATACTCTGAAGAGAGGACATTGCTCCATATCCTTAGAAGTCTCTCAGACTGTCTTGTAATGCCTCATACGCTTGATGTACTGAACTGTGGAGTAAATAGGAGGAAGACCAGAAGTTCTGTAGGAGACTTAGTGGTGTTCTTAGTATCTCTAGCAAGGGAGGTCCTGGCCCAGACTGGTTGTTCTTGGGCTGTGGAAGATGGGGAGATTTAATTTGAAGGAATTTAATATTTCAAGATTGATTTAGATATGTAACAAAACCGTAACAAAGGTGTGGCTGATGGACTATCCTAGTTTATGTTATGGCCTGTCTATGTGAAGCAAATTATAAATTAATCTGTTTTAAATATTGGATGCTGGTATTTAAGTGTGAAATATCTGCCCTGCTGTGGGCATAATGAAGCTGCAAAGAGCTCAGCAGCAGCTGCTTAGGGCCAGTGCTCAGCTTCAGTTGCTGCAAGGAAATTGTCAGTGTACTGTTAGTCTTCAGATACTTTTATTCCCATTGTATATATATTCATCTCAACTTTCATTCTGAGTCAAGTGTGCCTCCTACTGTTGTCATTAGCACATCTCGTAAATTGAGTGAAGCAATAGTTAGGGTTGCTGTTTTAATGGTCTTTAAGCAGATAGAAGTTGGCAAAAATTGTTACTGCTGCTGTTTTCTACTTAAAATAACTCTTCCTGTACACTCGTGTTACTGATTAGTCTTCTTAAATTACATTTCTGAGCAGTGAGCCTTTTGTCACCTCTGTATGCTTCAGGTAATGTGGCTAAAATGTGATGCCATAGGCTTATCTATGTGAAGTAATACTCTTAAGCCAAAGATAGCAAGAGTCACATAGCTGACTGTAAAAGCCAGATTTTGGGGTAATCATCTGAGTCCCTCTTTCAGTTTGAGTTGGATTTTAAATCAAGACTGTCGTTTAACTTCTGGTTTACAGAACAATACAGGGTGGTACAGCCACTTGCTGGACTGCAAAATCATTCCATCTAGAATGATTGCTCTGGGTTCTGTCATTCCAATGAGTAACTTCTCAAATACCAAAGTGCACTTGATGATCTGGAGGTAAATTTGGCTCGTCTTTGAGCTGTGTATTTGTCAGGCATTCAAAGACTTAGCATCTTTCATGTGAATAATGTTTTCTCTTAAAGGAAACATGATTTAGAAACTGTTATTAGACATATACATTGGTTGAAAATGCATTCCTGGTAAACTATTGGAGGACAACACTGCTTGCTTGGTATGTGCTGTATCACTCCTGTCCTTGGTATTTCTTTGACAGAGAAAGGTAGGTTGGTAAGTTAGCAGTTACAGTTCAGGAATGCTAAAGTTCTTCTTGCTGATATGTCACTTGGCTGTTCTTACTCTGGCTTTGGTGCCGTGTTAGGTTACTGTGCTTAATGTGCGAGCTGCTGAAGGGGATAAGGAAGTTGAGGGCTGTCTCTAAGAGAGATAGAGCTTCTGAGAGTAAGAAATAAGTTTGACAGGTGAAAGTAGTGCAGGGAAGTCTGTTGTATTTGTTACTACTTTGAGTGGAAGCTGAATGTGAATTTGATTATCTTTAGTTGTAAATCACCTGAGTAATAAAACAGAATTGCGTACACATAACCTACGCTATTGCAGCCTGTTAACTGTAGGCCGAATGTAGTGTATGAATATTCCCAAGTTATAAATGGATTTTCCTTTTTGTATGGCAGTAGCAATGAAGGAACAGTTGAGAGCAAACATAATGCCATAACCAAATGTGAACCATGAGATTCTGTAGTGCACACTGGTAAAAATGATAATGCAACTTACTGGCACCTCATTATAGGAAGTAGTGAGGTACCAAATAATATTTCCATACATCACAATTTTTGAATGTAACAATATATAGAAGTTAACTTAAACTTGAAATACAGGAAGTTGCTTGAGTGTGATGTGTATCTTCTCTTTTAGTGACACTTCAGATTTAGCTTTACCAATCTTTGTTTCATAGACTTAAAGCTATATTTAAGACTGATTTTTAGGTCAGCAGACAACAATGGAATGTAGTTCCTATACTCTGGAGTACAGGCTCCACTGCAGACTCGCCATAATAAATATCAACTTTCTGAAGTCAAGGAACAATTCTTAAGTCTCTTCGCTTTCTGTACTGGCTGAGCTGGAAACATTTCAGAAGCTGCATGTTCAAGTCTGACAACCAAAAAAGGCCTTGTATCACATAACTGTGGCATCCTGTAGCCTTTTAATTTTTTTTTTTTTAAAGCTGATTGCATATTGCTCACTAGGAAGCCTGACTGCAAAGATGTTGGCTGTGATGCACACTCGCATAGCTACATTAAAGCAAAATGGAAAGCCAGATCAAAACTCTTCACAATGAGGGCAAACTGAGTAGTGTGGACCTGGAATTCATCTGTCTGTCAAGTGCTGCTGGAAAACTATCAGATTCTGCTAGTTCTGAATAAATAGTCAACATCCTGAAACAAATACACTTTCTTTGAAAGCTCTAATTGTGGTTTAATTCAAATATTTTAAAATACGTTATGAATCTTTTAGTGAAGGATGAAGCCGAAGTCTAATGCGGTATGGTGACTCTGTTTAAAATGCTCTTACTAGTCTGTGAGCATAACTGAATGTGGCTACAGCCACCTTAACAGCAGCAGTGTTGCTTCCTTTTCATGACTGCCTCTGGGCCAGGTGCACAGCTATCACAAATATAGATTAATAAAGGTATGTGACTATCTCTGTGAAGATGCTTCTGTCCTTAGTAGCTCTTTTGCTGTTCTCAGCTCTACAAATTCCAAAACGGTGAAAGTAAGAAGCTCTAAAACTGTAAATGTATACACTGGATTTCCAAGTGTCTTCAAGTGTGCACGTTAGGAGTTTGAAATTTTGTGGAATAAAGTCTAAATTTTCTGTTGGCTTTCCATGTCTTAGGGTGGGACAAGTTACTGGTAACTTACTAGCTTCAGATCTCTGAAGGAAAATTTCTCCTGCTACTAGGGAACAAAACCCAGCCATATTGCTGAGTGTTCATACTGTAATTGATACATTTGACAACTTGATAAATGACATGGGAAAAGAGCCAGACTAATTACCTGCAGAAGTATAAACAGTGGTCAGGCTCCCTCAGACTTCGCAAAGGTGACCCTGAAAGAGAGGAGAGAGCTTTCAAAGTACATTCTGGAGCCACAGCTGTTAGGAGGCCTCTGCTTAGGAAAATAATCTTACCTCAAAGGGCTATCACTTTTGGAGATTACTGTGGTTTAGTTTGTAAGTGGCTGGTTGTGAGGCAATGAATATAGTTGCATAAGTACATTCTGAAAATACAGCATTTCTTATAGAAACAAACAGGTTCTTAGCTGTCGGTTCAGGTGGGTTTGAGTGCTGCAGAATTAAATCTCTTCAATGAGATTTGTTTTGGTTGTGGTTTAAATTAAAACCCTTAGCTTCATAACTAAACTTCTGAGGGCTAAGGAAAAGTATCAAGACTATATCCTTCTTTGAAAGCAGGGGTGGGAAAACAAGCACCTGATAAAACTCCCTGGAGACATCCTGTATAGAGTCCTTTGAGAGTTGTCTAGCAGAGTAATAAATAAAACAAGCAGTAATAGATCTGCAGTAATCTCCATGGATGCAGTGCACAGTGCAGGGTAGATTCAGTACCTCTTGATTAGCGACATCCCTATGGGCCACGTGTTCTTTTTCTTATTTTGTCATTGTTTTTTTTGTTTCATACCAGCAGCTTGTTAAATAGCACAGTTCCTCCTGACACCAGGTTCTCCATGCTACATGTGACAAAGCTTGCACTAAACAGTGGCAGCCTGGATGCTTCCTGTCATGCATCTCTTCAGAAACTCTCATTTCCTGTCAAGATTACCAACCTCTTTTTCCTTTGAGATCATTAATTGGTTCTTCCAACTCATGGCTGAGTTGGAATAAAAGTTGACTATTTTTCAAGTTTGGTCTTTATGTTCATATTTTCATTCTTCTCTTAGTCTAATGGCTGTAACATTTGGGCTACTAGAAAAATAAGTATTATGCAAGTTTGCAGTGCTTCTGCAGCTGGGCATGTGTACATCATGTCTGGAAAAATAGTTTTCCAGTATACTTGACACAGTTTCTATTCTAAAGAGCAGGATTTGTAGTGCTGCTTGAAAATCAGTTTCTTGGAGTAGTTGAAGGCTTTTATCTAAGGTGAGCGATCTGAAAGTCTTCAAATAATCATGTTAAAATTCTTGTCCGAACAAATGAGACTCAGATTTTTGTACTGGCTTCTTAAGTATTTTTATAGAAGCTTCTTACTCTCCCCAGGGTGGACTGCTAGCTGATGTTGAGAATAATCTAGGCTACGCACTAAACCTTAAACAGTGTTTGCTACATAGACATTGACAGTCTCTGGTCAAGATACTGCAGATCTACTTTTTCTACCTTTTTTTCCAGCTTCCTCAGCGTATTTTGAAATTGTCATACCAGCACTTCTCAATGTGTGGTTTTGGTTGCCCTTATTCCCTTTGGGAGAGCTGGGGGAAGTGAAGAGGTGACTAGGATTGAATTTGTGGCTCAGTTGAGGTCATCTTTGAGATAAGAACCTGCTCACTTCTTGTCTTAGAGTCACAACCTGCAGAATACTCCTTAACTCTGTGCTGCAAAGGATAAACTTTGTATTAATAGCATTCTGTGTGTTGCTGTCCTCTTCCCCCAAAAGGAGGTCCTTGCAACAAGATCATCATAGATGTTACTAAATCTTGGTTTCTAATAAGCCAGAGTAAAATAGTTGTGTTGCAATACAGTGATCCGAAGAAATCAGATTCAGTTCTCAAACATACTTCTGAACATCATCCCAGTTGTCTTTTACCTGGTGATGACAGGTGCATTGTACATATCCAGGTTATTTTAGAGCACTTCCAGATTTGCCTGGGTGTTTCCAAGAAGCACTGTATATTACTTTGCCTGGATCACAAGCAACTTAACATGCTTTCAGTTTGCTTGTCAGGAAAGGAAGCCACAATGTGCTAAAAATTGGACTGGTGTTGGTATATTTTTATTTTTTTTATTTCCTCTAGAAACTGTGTAAGTATTAATACATATCTAAACCGGTAAGCAGGTTTTGTGAGGGTAACTCATTCTGAATCACTCAGAGGGACAACCTTGCTAAGGTTGGATTTATCATTTTAGGTCTAAGCGGAATCTTTGGGAATGCTACCTATGTACTTAGAATTTGGAAATCCTCCAAAAAGTATGTATATACTTGATGGCCATCAACCTTGTAACTAAAATATCTGTGAGCTTTTACATGATGTGTTGATGACACTGGAATGAATGCAGGTGAACAGGGCTGTGTGTTTTAATATAGGGGATGCCATTTCTTTCTGTATTCACTGTGTCTGAGAACATGATTCTGGAATAATCTGG
Organism: Pezoporus wallicus; assembly: GCF_028554395.1. NCBI lineage: Eukaryota > Metazoa > Chordata > Aves > Psittaciformes > Psittacidae > Pezoporus > Pezoporus wallicus. The sequence continues at coordinate 5,037,797 of NW_026642179.1, read as the reverse complement.
TTCATCTATGGCCAGTAGTCTAGGCAGCAATTTTATGGAGTATCTGTTCTCAGGACAGGATCATTTTCAAGTCTTAAAATTTCACAGGTGGTTAGGAGGACTCCTAGCATGTTACCAGCAACACAGAAAGAGGAAGTTTTGGCAGCTCTGGTAACTTGTGATGTGGATGCTGTGTTTTGAGCCATAGTCCAGAATGATTCTGATCCTATTGCTTATTGTTAATAAGCAGCCATTGATAGAAACTTTTAATGGCTATCCACTTAACTGATATTTTTCTGTTTTAGGATAGCAGATGGTGTGGAAAATAAGATTTTTTTAGACACCTTATTTAAGGGAAAAGCTTTGTTAGTTCAGTTTTCTGGATCATCTTTATATCGAGGTGGTCTCACCCCTTCCTAATTTCATTGTGTCAGTGGTTGAAGATAGTGGGGATAGCAACAGAAAGCAAAAGCTACAAAAGGAAAAACGCATTTAAGTGATTGAGAGTTTATTACCACCTTTTAGAAGGATTTGAAAGGAATAGGAATACTGATCTCTTTGGCTGTAATTGGGGTAAATCTGAAACAGCTATGTAGAAGTGCTGAGCTAAACGGAAGATAGTACAAGGCTGATACCACCAGTTATGCGCACTTTATCTGGTTTTGGCCAGTTTGTATAGTCTCATGATAGCTTAAGACTATCCAACTGATTGTGTTACTCAGTTTTCCTTGGACATTTTCCTCTCTTAGAGTATCCCTCTGATTTGTTTCTGCTTTGCTGACTGCTAATAGGAAGTTTATGACCCCAATCTGAATGTATTTTGACTGCTTCTATGCTGGCAAAGACTAATGACATACAAACAATAACCCACAAATATTGCTATTAAAAGCTTCAGCAATCCAGGCTGATTATCTTAAGGATCTGCAAATCTGTGTACACTTATGTAATATGCATCTGTTAATGGCAATTTCTGTTAGCAGGTTTTTGCTTAATGTTACCATGTCTATTTTCAAATTTGCTGCTTCTAAGTGAGGTTTTTAACTTTTACAGGTATTTTTCAACTTAAAACTATTTTTGGTTTGTCTCTTTATTCAGCTGCTTACAATTCCCAACTGAAAGCATCCCTAAGTTGTGTATCTATATAAAAATGCAAGACGCTATCTTAATGCACTCTGTTTTGCTATAGCTGTTATGGACTCAGAGCCTTTGAGTCTTCCCTCAAGAAAAAATATGATGTGAGACTAAACTTGAAGAGTTCTCAAAGCAGTCCATTCAAAGAAACATCCTACAGTCGGAAATACTGGCTGAAAAGTGACTTTTTTAATACTGCCCTTTCTGGATGTAGACAATTCAAGATTGACAGTATGTAGAATCGCCTTTGAGAGCATGGGTTTTATTTGCATTTATTGTGACTTGGGGCTTAGTGAATTGTTGTTCCTAGGTTTGCCAGGAACAGTGTGCTGAAAATAGAGAAATTGCAGAAATGGCTGATACAAAAATAAAACTTTAGGTTTAGATTTAGAATGTTTTTTCTGTGGTTTTTTCTGCTTCCTTTACATGCAGCTTGAGCTTCTTTTCTGCAGACAAGTGGCTCAAAAGCAGAATGCATTTCAGGTTATCTGTACAGATAGATAGAGCAGAAGATAAAATTACAGGGGGTACTTGAATTTGGTGGTTTTTTTTTTTTTTTTTCTTCCTTTCTTTTTCCTCTTGATGGCAACTGTGAGCCAGTTCAGGTGATGGTATGTTTTCTGTTGCTGATCTCATTATACAGGCCTGAACGTATCCCACACATTCAGTATTCGCCTTCAGGAACAAAAAAAAAAAGTGAAGGGCCTATGGGTTCCTGCTGAAGTCTTAAATACTGTAATACATTAATAGGTTGTGCATGGTCTATACATGAAGGCTGGATGTGGTTCTGGGCAATCTGATCTAGCTGGAGATATCCCTGTTTATTGCAGGGTGCTTGGACCTTTGAAGGTCCCTTCCAGCCCAAACCATTCTATAATTCCATGAACATCTGTGATAAAAACTGTCTTTAATACTCAGACTTCCTCTAGGAGAAGATGCGTGTGTTTCCTATGGACTCCCTCTGGTTTTGTAGACTACCTGCTTGAATGTTCAGTGCTTTTCAGTGGTTGTGGCAACAAAAGAGTGAGAAATGTGAGGAGGAAGAACATGAAATTTTGGCTTCTTGACATCTTGTGTTTGTAGAAAGTGGAAGTGAAAGACCCCGGAGAATTGTTTCAAGTTGCATTTGTGTTTGGAGTTAGTTTCATGTACAGAACAAACATAAGTAGTTAACATCCTTTTGTTTAAGGACTGCATTTTTTTGTCTCTGCAGGAGAACAAATCTTTCCAGATGCTTTAGATTGTAACATAGCTACTAAAGAATGATACAGTAATTTGTCCCTTCTGTTTGTGTGCTTGTTATGAAAATGGTTCTGTCCAAATGAGTTTGTTGATTTATTCAGGTAGTGTGCCTGTAAAGCAAAGCTTGCTACAGTTAAGTTAGACTAATATAGCTTAGTATCCTATACTGTTTGCTCCCTTTTTTGCTTTTTTTGACAGACTGGTGATTTTTCTTACAGTTGGTGTTCCCAGAGTTTTCAAGGTGTTTGCAGAGATGCATCAAATGGGGTTTATAGGGCTTGTCATGGAACTGTGTATGTAATGGGGAGGGTAAAAAAAATGAAGTGCCACAACAGTAATAACATCACAAATAACAGCAGTTCAGTGCAACTGAATGTGATTAAATTTATTAGGTAGCACTTCAAATAGGAAAAATAGCCAGTTGTCTTGTCTACATCTTGGGACTAGGGCTCAGAAAGAATAGTTTTTTTCCTTGCATGCAGTATGAAGTCTTATTCTCAAGTTTGGGCAAACCCCAGAAAACAAGCAGAATGGAAGTTTGATTTATTGGTGTTGGAGACTCTTAAATCTGTCATTGCTGTTGACTTAAGTGGTTTCTTCTAAGGAACTTTGGGAGTTGAAAAGGCATTTATAAGACAAAGGTGAGGAGTAGCAAACCCTTGGTTCTTAGGGTGTACAAGACATGAATTTTGAAGTTTTAGAACCAGGCAAGTTTAAAACATTGATTCTGAAAATTTACATTGCTATGAATGGCTAGTTCATGAAAGTATCATTAATATAATACTTGTACTAATGTTTGTAGGTTTCTTCACTGCTTTTTTTTTCCGAAATAACCTCTTTCTATTCTTAGTTTAGTAATATCTTTTTGAATAAGCTACTTACTGCTGACATACCTCAAGTTCTCAGTATTTTACAAACCTGTGGATTGAATATGTGTGTAACTTACAGGAACACTTAAAGTAATTCAGTCTTTCAGCTCTATAAGGGCAGCAGCTAATAATGATGAACATCTTGTTGCTATTTGCTGTGGCTTATTTAGTATTTTGTAATTGTGAACCTGCACATTTTGTCTCTGAGGTAAAACTTTGTAACCATAATTTAGGTGTTTGAAAGGGTTATTTTTGGGACTGGAGAGATGTCTAGTGCAAACCTGCATTTGTGTCCTAGTTAATGGTAGATGAGTAGCTGTCCCAGAAGGTTTTCTGGATCTGTTTTCTTATATACATAGATGAAGAGCTCTAAAATGTTGAGTAGAATGGGAGTGAGAAAAACTTTGCCGAGTATTGCTTTCCCAAATGTAGAGGTATTGGGAAAACTAATGTACCTACACTATAAATGGGTTCTGCTTGATAAACCTGTACTGTACAATCCTATTATTCCTTGGCATCTGGGAGAAGGCGTCCTTAGATTCTAAACCATGTAAATGGTAGGGTTTTGAATTGGAGGTTGCTGATAAACTGGTTCAGAGGAATCTGCAAGAACTCTGGTAGTCCTTTTTTCACAGAGGAAAACAAACACTAGTGCAAACAGTGATGATTTTAAATGGTGAAGCAAAGGAATGGTTTGGTCTTGTGAAGAAAGCTTCAGTAGCTCTAGATTAGGTCAGGCTAATCAAAGAAAGCAAGCCAGGATCAGGTGTGCTGAAGCAGCTTGATGTACCTTCAACATCAACCAAATACTTCTCCAAATTCTTTTTGTGGCAGAATTTATTTACCACTGAGTTGCTCAGCTGAAGTTTTGCTTCACGACAGTTTTGCAGTGGTTTGACCTCTGTCAGAAAACAGCTGTTATTTCTAATGGGGCAGCTTATAAGATAAAACTGAATTTTTAAAGTCTGCTTGTGTTGTGTGATTTTACTGTTGTGTGACATCCAAGACTATATGTTGCTCGACTGCTGATCTTGATAACTTTTTGCAAGAAAACCACATGGTTTGGGTAAGCTTGTAAAGTTTGAAGGAGCACAACTACTTTATCTAAAATCACGAGTAAATACCGGGTAAATACCAGGTAATGACGCAACTGATATGCACGTTAACTAAGTTGCTGTGGATGAGTGCAGTTAAAAAGCATCAGGCTGAAGCATAGTGATGTTTTAAGTATAGTTTGTCACTTAAGAGGAGCATGAAATCTGAGGAAGTTGGCACTGAAATTTAGAATGGAAAGAATGAGTTGGTTGATGATGTAGAAAACTATTTTCCACTTTCCCTTTGACTTCTGTCCTTATCTTCTCTGGCAATAATATGCAGGGAAATGGTATCTTTTGTTTTTCATGTTCCTGTGTGGGAATGGTAATTGTTCTTGCTTCTTACCTGTTCAGGAAGTATTCTTGTTCCTCCCCCCCAGCAAAACACTGTATCGGTCATTGCCAGTGTCACTTTTTTTTTTTGCTTTATTTTCTAACTTTGGCCTTCCTGAGTCCTCCCATGGTCCCTGTATAAGCCATCTGGCAAAACAAGGAGTTTTGTTTTTTTTCCAGCCCCCACCATACAATCTGGAATGGAGCAGATTTTGTATCTGTATTCATCTATCCTATGTAAAAGAATAATGAGCATGGTTAAAACCTGCATCAAATTTTTGACTTGTTCTTACAAACTTTGATTTTTCCAGCTGGTAAATCAATCTTCTCCATGGAAATATGCTTACAGTTCTCTTGGGAATTTGCCTTATAATCTTGCCTTCTGCCTTTCCCCCCTTTTCCAGGAAGGGAAAAAAAAAATCCATGGACTAGATTGAGCTTCAGCTGAATAGGGTGTCTCATTTCAGATATACTTTCTGCCGCTTCTCAGATGACCAAAATGTAAGTGACAGCTGAGTTGTCTGTCCTGGGTCAAGGGCAGTCCAACTCAGCAGTTTCCCTTTCCTCTTCCCTGAGTTTTGTTTGGAAGCAGTAGTGATTTGCCATTCTGTGCAGTCATCCTCTTGTCATGAAGACCAGATGGAAGTACGTCAGTTGTTTCATGTATAAATACTCAGTCCAACAGCTGTGAGTTTATCAGGAGTCACTGGGATCACAAGTTGGTGACCAAATTGTTACTTTAGAGGTCCGTAAGCATTACTCTAAATAAAGCTGTACTGTGAAACTGTTAAAAAATACTCCAAGACTCACTGAGAGAAGAGGAATGAAGTTGAACTGCTTAAATGCAAATTCCTTTTTTTCAGGTGAAGTTATAATTCTTTTTCTAGAGTATTAGAGAAGCCCTCTTCTACTGATGATAATGTTTCATCCACTGAGGCTGGATTTTGCTGATGCTATTCTTGAAGTAACTAAAAGAATTGCTCTAAAACCTTGTTGTTTCCTTTCCTTTTGTAATTTTATTAGGTAAGAACGTTTATCCAGGCTGTTAGCCAGTGGTCTTTTGGCCAGTTGATAATCATAGAATCATAGAATAGTTAGGGTTGGAAAGGACCTTAAGATCATCGACACCTCACACTAAACCATGCCATCCAAGGCTTCATCCAACCTGGTCTTGAACACTGCCAGGGATGGAACATTCACAACCTCCCTGGGCAACCCATTCCACTGCCTCACCACCCTAACAGGAAAGAATTTCTTCCTTATAGTCAATCTAAGCTTCCCCTGTTTAAGTTTTAACCCGTTACCCCTTGTCCTGTCACTACAGTCCCTAATGAAGAGTCCCTCCCCAGCATCCCTGTAGGCCCCCTTCAGATACTGGAAGGCTGCTCCTTGAGCTCTCCACACAGCCTTCTCTTCTCCAGGCTGAACAGCCCCAACTTTCTCAGCCTGTCTTCATACGGGAGGTGCTCCAGTCCCCTGATCGTCCTCGTGGCCCTTCTCTGGACTTGTTCCAACAGTTCCATGTCCTTTTTATGTTGAGGACACCAGAATCGCACACAATACTCCAGGTGAGGTCTCACAAGAGCAGAGTAGAGGGGCAGGATCACGTCCTTCGACCTGCTGGACATGCTCCTTTTGATGCAGCCCAGGATATGGTTGGCTTTCTGGGCTGTGAGTGCACACTGAAGCCGGCTCATGTTCATTTTCTCATCGACCAACACCCCCAAGTCCTTCTCCACAGGGCTGCTCTGAATCTCTTCTCTGCCCAACCTGTGCCTGGGATTGCTCTGACCCAGGTGTAGGACCTTGCACTTGGCATGGTTAAACCTCATGAGGTTGGCATCAGCCCACCTCACAAGTCAAGGTCCCTCTGGATGGCATTCCTTCCCTCCAGGGTATCAACTGAACCACACAGCTTGGTGTCATCGGCAAACTTGTTGAGGGTGCACTCAATCCCGCTGTCCATGTCAGCGACAAAGATGTTGAACAAGACCGGTCCCAACACCGATCCCTGAGGGACACCACTCGTTACTGGTCTCCAGCTGGACACTGAGCCATTGACCGCAACTCTTTGCATGCAGCCATCCAGCCAGTTCTATATCCCCCGAGTGGTCCATCCATCAAATTGATGTCTCTCCGATTTAGAGACAAGGATGTCGTGTGAGACAGTGTCAAATGCATTGCACAAGTCCAGGCAGATGTCATCAACTGCTCTCCCCCTGTCCATCAGTTCCGTAGCCCCATCATAGAAGGCCACCAGATTGGTCAGGCAGGATTTCCCCTTAGTGAAGCCATGCTGGCTGTCACCAAGCACCTTGTTGATTTTCATGTGCCTTAGCATGCCTTCCAGGAGAATCTGCTCCAAGATTTTGCCAGGCACAGAGGTGAGACTGACTGGTCTGTAATTCCCTGGGTCATCTGTTTTCCCCTTCTTGAAAATGGGGGTTATATTTCCCTTTTTCCAGTCATCGGGAACTTCACCTGACTGCCATGATTTTGCAAATATGATAGCCAGTGGCTTAGCAACTTTGTTTGCCAGCTCCTTCAGGACCCATGGATGGATTTCATCAGGTCCCATGACTTGTGTATGTTTAGGTTTTTAAGATGGTCTTGAACCAGATCCTCTCCTACAGTGGGTGCAAGGTCTTCATTCTCACAGTTGCTGTGTCTGCCTTCCAGGGCTTGGGTGGTGTGGTCAGAGCCTTTGCCAGTGAAGACTGAGGCAAAGAAGTCATTCAGAACCTCAGCCTTCTCCAAATCCTGTGTAGCTAGTTCTCCCAGTAGCTTCAGGAGGGGGCCTTCATTGTCCCTAGTCTGTTTTTTATTTGCTGCGTACCTATAGAATCCCTTCTTGTTATCTTTAATATCCCTAGCCAAGTTTAATTGTAATCCTTAGTCTGTGTTTCAGTACATATTCGTAGCAAAAAAAGCTGAGATACCTGATGTGATCCTAGCTAGCAGTGAATCAAGTGTAATCAGTTTAGTCATAAATCTACTTGATGCTGATAATGAAGGGGGTTAACTTGACTTTGCAGGTTGCAGAGGCTTTTTGCTGCCATCCATATGCAAATAATTCTTGATTTATTTGGATAATATTGAAAAGAGAGGGGTGGAAGTCTGCCAGTGGCCATTGGCTATTCGGTTGCAAAATGCAATGTGTTGCATGGGCTGCTGAGCATAATGTGAAATAAAGTGCCATAAAAAAAACCTTGAGTGCCAAGTCCATGATGAAAAAACACTTAAGTGGAAGAATGGGCATGGTCATTAACTTAAAATAGCTTTTCTGCAGAAAGCTAATGTAAACCAAGATTGTAGTTCTTAACTAGTGAACACAGTCCTGTGCATAGGACTGAAACAGAAATAAAATGAAAATTTGGAATAATTACAGATGTGCTAAAACAAACCCCAAACCAACCAAAACTGGTAAATGCTCCAGCCCTGGTAGTGTTCAAGGCCAGGTTGGACAAGGTGTAGTGGAAGGTGTGTCCCTGCCCATGGCAGGGGAGTTGGAACTAGATGACCTGTAAGGTCCTTTTCAACCCAAACCATTCTATGATTCTATGAAAACAAATGGGGAAATTGGCTATGTTTTAGTCAAAGGACCTGCTTCGCAACCTGACACCCCGCCCCCGCCCCCCCACCATGTTCCCCCAACCCAAAACATAACCCCCAAATACTGCATTGTCTGGTTGAGTTGCTTTGTCTGCATAGATGCCATAGATTTCACTTTCGCTTCCAGGTATTTCATTTTTTTCTGGCTTGTGGAATAGAATGTCTTGCAGTCAGTGTGAAAGAGGTGATTTGCAGCTCTAGAGGTTTGGGAAGTATAATGGGAGTTAGGGAGGCTGAAGTTGTTCTGGAGTCCTTTAATGAGTTTTTTGTAGCCTTTGAATTGCTCATGTCCTTTAATGAAAATTCCTGTTGTGTTTGAATCCATGTGGTTGGTCTGGATGTCAGGAACTGAGAGCGTGCTTTTCACTGATATATCAGTGTTTTTTATGGACATGTATTTTGAAAAGCCTACGACTTCCTTGCTTCAGAATCACGATGGACTTCAGTTCTCCCTCTTCTCTGGCTTTCTGTAAGTTGTCTGGAATAGGTCATATTCAGGTAAATAATTTTTTAGCCACATATCTCTTGCTTTGGTGTCAAAGGAAGTCTTTCATCTGGAACTTCATCTGAATGGATGTTTAGTAGTTTAGTGTCAGGTTTACGATTTGATGGTCTGGGAGTCATCAGTGTGTGCTCTTGGAAAGAGCAGGTATTGCTATTGGAAACAGCAGGTATAGCTGTTAGCTTTGCTGTCTTTTGCTGGTTTTAAGCAGCCTGTTACACATGGTAGGATAATGAAGTATCTCAAGCTTTGAACGATGTCTTCTGTCCAGCAGGGATCAAGGGTTGTGGTGCTATGAACTTTATCACATCTTGGGACACATCAGAGATAAGAGGGGTCAGCTGTCTTACTGGGGAAACTGAGCTGCAGTAATTTGCCTTTTTATCACTTTAGTTTCACTTTTTGGTAAGCATCTGTGGCTGTTGTGCTATTTGGTTTTTAATTCTTCTTGAATGGTGGAAGCGCAGAGGCTATTTTGTATTTAGCCGCATGCCCCCATGCCCATTACCCTGGAGTTTCTAATAGGACTGTGACTGGTGATGGTGTAACTTGGCGATCATATGTTGATTTTTATTTGTTTGTTCTCCTGTTCCTGTCAAAATACTTGCCAGGATTTTTTCTTTATCGTGATTCCTGCTGTAGCATCTGTGGAAAAAATGTTTAATTGGATGACGAGTCTTGGTTTCATCCGTCTTGTATCTTGCCTTCTAATTCAATATCTGACTAGCACTAATGATATTGTATAAGCTAACTATAGGGACCCAGGTGGTTATTCAATGACAAGTATGCCATATTCCCTGAAAGAAGTGGTGCAGAAGAAACTGGCACTGCAGCTGCTTTCCACAGTTGTTACTGATGTGAGGCAATATTAGGTTATTTTGCCTTCTAGATTGTGGATGTTGAGTATGTTTTCTCTTTCACCCTGAGGGTCAAAGAGATGATGTGTGTTGGCTAGTCTCCTGTCTTGCTCTTTCCTCTTACCTTCTTCTAAGAACTACCCTGCTGGATTACTTGTGGATCTAGTTTGGATACTGCAGCTGTGGTGCTTTGGATAGAAAACACCTTCTGGAGCTACTAAACAGTAGTTCAAAGCTTCATGTGTTATGTTTGGAGTGTTGCACTTTAGCAAACACAACCTGTAGAGTATTAGTAGTTTTATGATTTTATTCAGAAAAGGATTGGCAAATGGAGCAATAGTTGCTATTAGCTCTCTTCAGTACTGTCCTAAAAGCATTAGAGGAGTATGCTCTTGTGCTGAGTAACTAAAAATCTAAGCATTATGGTAGCAGAGAGTTGAAGTTGCAAAAGAAAAGTCATTTTGGAGAGTTCTTTGCCTAAAGCAACATGAAGAGACATCTTTCTTGCTTTTGCAGCCTCTCTGGGCATTGCTGGCAAAAATCCTAGCACAACTATTCAGTATTTGAATGTTCAGTGCAAGACAATGGTGACAATGTGCAAGATATCGGTGAGAATTCCTAAAATGATGGTTAAAATTATTAAGCTGTACGTAACTGAATTCCTTTACATTTCCCCCCATCAGTTGGCATAATGTGCAAGTTGAGGCCTATTTTGCTTCTTCCGAAAGTATGAAATTCACATATTTGTCTTCTGTATTCATGACAGGCTGGATTTCTTCAGTAGAACTGTTGACCTTAATCTAGGGGACAGCCTGTATCTTGTTCCAAATGAGCTCTATCCTCATTAGTCACTGGAAATACTCTTCATATAAATTTCATCTAATGCCATGAAACCTTTTGGTTTTAACTTGGATGGTAGTGAAATGAAGAGTCTGAGAGCCCAGAACTGATAAATCAGACGTATATATTATTGCAGTACTCTTGAGTTAGTGCAATATGGGTGATTAATGTGCTTAATATCACTGTTGGTTAGGCATTTTCTCCTTTTGGCAATGTGAACACAGTTCACTCATCCAGTTAGGAAGCTGCTTACTGAGCTTGGTTACTGCGCTTCTTTAACTGCAGAGTCAAGCAGATTGAGAGGTCAGTTTTATGGCATAAGTATGTAACTTTCTTGAAGTCTGTATCTGTAATGGCTTGTAATTTTGCAAGCTGTCTTCTGAAGAATCGTGTTGGTAACGCTCTGTAGTTACATAGTGGTCATCTACTTTTATATTCTTTGCAAGGACACTTGAGGCTAATGCAAGACTTACTTATTTGATTCCTGTCAGAGGATCCTGCTTTCACTTGCACAACTGGTGTGTACCTTAACCACCTGGGCTGCAAGCTTTTAACTCAAGTGTCTGTCTTGAGCTTAATTGTTCAAGAAGCTCCAGCAAAGATAGTACTTATCCTTCAGAGAAAAGTGCTTGCTTTGTTGTATCCATCAGTGCCTTCAGCTTTTACATTTCAGAGTTGTGAAGCAGGGGTGTAAAAACAGTGTTAAGACAGGTGGGTTGTCTTTGAGGAGGTGTTCTGAAGTAAACAGTTTTCACATAATAAATCTTTAAAATAAGTATTTTCTAGACTAGGCTTACTTGGAAACTGTATCTTTTTAAAACTCCAAAGACTTGATCCACGTTCTAGCCTGTCAGTAGTCCCTTCTTAGCACCCATATGATGCCATATGAAGCAGTTTGTTCAACTTACAATGCATATTGGCTTCATGCTTTAAAAATGTATAATTACTTTTTGTACAGCATGTGCAAGTCAGTCCCTCAAGATGGGAAATGCAAGACAGAAAGAAAGCTGTACAATATAATTCAGTTCCCTTATTTGTGTTGCAGCTGTTTAAGCTGATAAAGTTTAATATCCTCAGAAATTACTTGCTTCATCAGGACATAAGTGTCTCTGGAGGAATAGGAGATGAATTTTTCAAGTGTAGAATCTTCTGTGGAACATCAGGCTTTACTTTTGCAGATGCAGCAGCCTTTGCAGCTATTAACCCCCAGTGTTCAGATGATGGAGAACTACCTTTTGTACTGGTATGCTGTAGTTAGTCTGATGCAAACATCTATGATAATATATTGATTGAATGGTCTTAGTTATAGTAAATTCGGATCTTGCAAAGTGACTTTATTATTTTAAAAGCAAACGCCTTTGTCAAAATCTGTCTTTCCATGAGCCTTAAAGAAAAAAAAAGATATGAATGGAATGGAATATATATATAATTACTAGATTTGGCAATTATCCTTTTCTCTTGAGTGTATTTTAACATATGGGAGTTTGTATGTTTGCAGTAATATAACTTTAGGATTTTTCACCTCAAACTGGACTCTTGATGTTAAGGCTTTAAGTGAAATAGGAAACAAGGGCCACTGGCAGACCAAACACTTGATGTACAGACTGCAGAGTTAGAGAAATGTTTTGTTGTTGTTGTTTTTTTTTTCTTAACCACATTAGTCATGATTAGGGGGTAGGAAAGAGGGAGGGAAGGGGAAATAAAGTCCAAAGTATGTAAATGAAACAAGTGCAAAAAATCTTAACAGTCTAAACATAGCTATAATCAGAGTAGTAGTTGACTTTCTAGTTTTGTTCTAGTGTTTAGTATCTAGTACACTGTATGGGAACTCCTCTCTAATTAGCTGAGAGTCTGTTCTGTGCTATGTCTAATGTTGTTTGCCCTTTCTGGGAAGCAGAAATTTGGAAGTGCTTTGGAGTGAAGGGCTGGTTGGCAGGATCTTACTGACAGGAAAAAGTAGTTATCCCTGGGATTACCTGGAAGTTGTTCCCTCCATTTATTAAAATGAAACTCTGGGTACTTGCAGCTATAGTTTCCCTGTGGTCTTAAGATTTAACCATGTTCTTACGGAACCATCTCCTTCCACTGTCTTCAGAAACAACATGAATATTGAAGGACATCCTACTTCTATAAAGTTGGTCTCTGCTGGTAGATTTCTCATGAAGTCCTTATTTAGATGCAAGCATACTGAAGTCAGAGATAAGAAGAGTTCATAGTGGCACAAATTTCAGTTTCCACCTTTCAGCTTTACACGTCTGACTAATTCTGAAATGGAATCATTTGGACTGAGTCAGCAATTTAGTATGCTGAAAGTGGTCATGTTATCTTAATTTGGCTTGCACTGAGTGTAGTTGCTCTACAGATGTAGACCCAAAAGGATGGGTTATGTGAACCTTCAACAGAAAGTGACTAAGTCTATCTGAAAAAGCATACTTTGAAGTAGGGAGTTACAAGAAAGTTTCTGTGAGATCCAAAATGTGTTGGAAACATGGAAGAGATTAGCATCAAAAAACTAGTAGCCTCTGTAGCCAAAGTGCTCAGGGCAGCAGCAAGCCGGGGGAACTGCAATTCTTTGTTTGCAATGCAGTCTGGATTTTATTACTTGCAAAGTGAAATCACAAGGGGGAATGTCTGTTTCTGATGGACAGATATGTTGTAAGTCATTCTGAAGAAGCTTGTTCATAAATTTTTCATCTTGCTAGCAGCTTTAAAGATAGGACTGTAACTCTGGGACTGTGATTCATCTGTCCAGCTCCTTCTTACTGGACAGCATGTTGGTATGCCCTCTTTCACAATTGCAGGCTGTTAAGTATCGACGGTGGTACAGTCAATAATAAATTCTGAGTTTTAAAACTTTCTACTGTGTACTTTAATATTATTACTTTAATATTATTACTTTAATATTATTGCTAGCTACTGAAGCCTGTTTCCAATATTTCTGGTGTGCTTGGTCCTCATTTTCAGTAAACAATTAGAAAATGAGGAGTTGCTAAGGTACTTATCTTCCCTCTCTGTCCCTTTTGTAATAATTCAGTTTTGTGGCCCAAACTAAGAAACTTGAAGTTCTAAGTACAGAACCCTGTGGTGGCAACGAGAAAGCTGTCTTAAGAATTTGATTGTATTTTGAGGATTTAAAGCTATCTAGTGACACTTCCAGCTTTTCATTACCTAGCAGAAGAGGTCTTGGAATTGGATTCCTGAGAGACTATTTCACACATCTGACTGTTGAAATTACTGAGAGCTTTACTTGGATCATAGTGATTCTCTGGAAAAACTATTATACATCGTAGTGGTTGGGTCTTAAGGAGAAAAGAATACAAAGCTACCTGAAACTCTTCAGAAAAAATTGGTGAGGTTATCATGAGTATCTCTAGATACTAAGCATTAAAACATTAGAATTTTGATTGGCACTTGGATTGTTTCTGACCTAATTGAAGAAAATGTGGGTGGCAACAGAGGATGGGTAAGGGACTAGTTCTCAGGTGCTTCCAGACCGCTGCTCATATATACTTTGTCCTGCTTCTGCATGCATCCTGTTGCTTGGTAGCTGGACGGAAGGCTCTTATTCTGAAAATGCATGTGGCTGCTCTACTAGGTATCTGTCCAGCGATCCATCTGGCCAGTGTTTCTGCCTGTGAAAAAAGGGTCTTGTGTAGCCTCAATTGTCTCAAGAGTGGTGAAAGATAATTCTTGATTGACCTTTCTAGCAAGAGGAAGCCTGTGTACTTGTTGAAGTAGTAACTAGTGGATTTGAGACTAAAACCAGATCTGAATGTTTGTTATCTTTATGATAACTGTCTTTAGCTTAATTACATTGTTTTACTGAGAGACTGCTTGGGATTTTGTGGTGGGGCAAGGAATTCAGTTTAAACAGAAACATGAAATGTCTCAAATCTAGTTACCCACTCTTATCTCCCCACAGAAATATAGTTACTGCCATTGAAGCAAGGGATGCAGTACCAGAACTTGCGCAGCTTTTCTGGTAAATTGTTTTAATTTGAATTCCAGCTGCCATGGCTTCTTGTGTACACAGATTTGCTGGACATGCAAGAGTGTTTTTCAGATGGAGCCCTGGTGCTAGAAATGTTTTCAGGTAACTTTCTGGGTAAGGAAACTTCTTCAGTGTTCAACGTAACTAATAAATTTTCTGTATGATGCACAGAGCATCAGATATTTCGCTGTATGGGATGACTATTTGCATCTTGCCTTTTTTTTTTTGATGCACTTTAGGTCACAGCTAAAATTAATTTTGAACTGCAAGTAAAGGTCTTCAGTGTGACAAAGTAGGAGGTAAATTGAAAACAAGGAAGTGTGCTTACAAGTTGTCATGACCCATTTAAGGTAGGCCCTCTGGACCATGACATCTTCAGTTATTACAGTTTGTCTTCAAGAAATTCCTTCAGTATTCTGTTCACACAAGTAAAGTGGCATCAGACCAAGGACAGACAGTATGTGACTAAAGCACACTGTAGTGAGGAACAGATTTTTTGGATAAGCTTGTATCAGTTCGAATAGCTGATACTTAGATAGGTTGTGGTGAGTATCTGACATTTTCTAGGTCACGGTTGGTCTTCTGGCAGTGCAGGATAATCCCACTAGTGTTCTTCAGAGAAAAAAAACCTTTTGTTAAATACAAAATAGCCTTGCCAATGGCAGTACTACCATATATAGTTCCCAAATTCCACAAAAAAAAAAATACTGAATATTCATCTTAAGCTTCCTCTAGCATTTTTCCCTATCTGTCAGCTTTGAATCACCTTCAAGATTACCCTCTTCATCTTGATTGTGTTACAACACTGGATTTTAGTTGTCAAAGGATGTTGAAGACTTTCTTGCAGGACAAACTAACGCTTAAGTGTGGATGTGGGTTTCTGTGGTTCGTTCCCCACCCTTTTATTTTTTCTTGCTACAACTTCTATGACGAGAGTCCTTTTATGTCTGAGGTGTTCATATTTTTACCTGTACAGCAAATCACTTGCTGTTTTTAGGTGTTGTATCCTTTGTTGCTTTAGGTAATAGGAGCAAACTGGTCTCTCAATCTGCATTTCAGTTACACTGACTCCCTATGCTCTATTTCCTTGCTCTGTAAAAGATAATGTGCGTATTCCTAAATTTACATATTAGTGGTACCTTTGATATTGTCTGAGATATTTGACTGTGAGTAGCTTTTCTACATCTTGCGTGGTATTTGTCAAGGAATATGTACATGATGCATTGTAAACATAAGTGTCTCTGATGTCTATGGTATCATTGTGAAAGTCTGCAGTAAACATACTAGTGGTGCAAGAATGATTTCGTAAGACAACCTATGAGGTAAGCATAGAAAAATTATTACTGCTTCCCTTTATGAGAAGCCTGAGATGAAGATGGTCATTCTGGTAGGTTGCAGGAAGACTGCATTATTGATCAAGTGAGTCTTAAAAATACCCAAGTGCTCCTCCAGTGTGTTTTAGGACTTTCATGTTTGGAAATGCTCCTACTAATACTAGTATTTATGCAAGGTATTACTGAGACTTCATCTAAAATGCAAATTTTGGTCCCCCCATAAAACTCGTAGCTTCTGGAACTCTTTAGTCTTTCCAAACAGGAGATCCCTTTTTTGTTTTGTGTTTCTTGCAAAAAATGGGCAGAACACCTGGTAATGATTTGAGGAGTTTGTTTAATCCCTGAAGGATCTCTGAATGAGAAATCTGTCTCTGAATAAGATATGGTTGGCTTGGAGTTCTCTAGTGATTATTGTAAGGATTTTCTGTTGGCTGCCGGTAGTTGGCCTACACTTCATATGTCATCCTGTCATAACTGATAGTAATCCACAATTCTGTAAATTAAATGAAGTACTTTCTTTTGGATGTGTTTGCAGAGAAAGAAGCAAAGCTGGGAAGAGTAACTGCATACACAATATATGTTCCAATTTTGTGTGTAAACTTGAAGCTAGCATGCACTATAGGCTGGTGTGAGCTCATTTTACAACTGGAAGAGTGCAGAGGGCAGCCTTGCAGGGGCTGCTGCTTAAATAATAGCATAGACCGTTCAAGATTATTGCCTCTAGGCTTTATGCTGGTATTTTTGCAAGGAAACTTGTGAGAGGCACAGGAACATTACTAATTCTTGTGTATCTTCTACTTTGATTGATATTAGTGAATCTTTGGAGTCATCTTGACACGTCTGCATGGATTTCCAGCCAGCACATCAGTGCAACTTCCCATCAAAGGGTTAATTCTTACCCTTTGCTAATAGCTTTGTGACGTATATAGGATGAAGTATTGTAGCATGGTTTTGATTCTCTAAACTGATACGCCTTTATCAGAGTCTGTTAAGGGTTCACCCTGTTCTGGACATGTAGCTTTTCATAAAAGGACTCTTACAGTCATGCAGAAGTATGCAAAATAAAAAGAGCCGCAGTTGGTCTTTTGATGCAATGAGTCAATAAATCTGTAAGGTAACCAGAATAGATCATGGAGGAGGCTTTTTCCTGCAATACTGTCATCTGCTGAACAGAGAATTGGATTTTCATAGTAAAATTAAACTGAGATGATTGGATGTACCTTTGCTCTCAATGACAAAGCAATCAATTCAGTGCAAAATGAGAGTTGACATGAGCTTCAAAACTTTTAATGAGGCATCTGAGCCAAGTGACAACATGGTCCAACTGGTTAATAGCTCATCATGAATTCAGTTCAGCTAACACTTCAATTCTTTAATAAGCTGTATGTAATAAGCATAAGCCTTTTTGTGAACTGGTATCAGATAGCAAACATATCCATTTATCTTCCATGGATCAAATAGCAATTTTAAAGTGAAAATAAGTAGATGAGCTCTCTGTTCTAATGCTGATTATTTTTGTATAGCCCACCAGTTTGATTACTGTCCCTTACGTTCAACCTCTCAGAATAAATAAATTGAATAAAACTTTTAGCCATCTTCTTTTCCAGACTGCGTAAGGAAACACAGATGCTGCCTAGAGCAACCCTAGAATAGAAATGACTGAAGCCTAAACAGTTGCTTGCCATTCTTAGTTCAGATTCCTGAGGACCTGAGAGATTCCAGAAGAGGTCATGTCTAAACTATAGATTTCATATCTACTGTTTAAAATTTTTCTCTTATTGGTTGTGTGGAAAGCAAAGGAAAATCTATAACTGATTTGATAAAGTATGTGTGTAGTTCTTAATTTACTCTGAAGCTGCTATGAAGTTTTCATGGCAGTATTCTGATGAATGCAAGTTTCTCAAAGGAAATTGTAAGATTAGGCAGTGTACTGATTAGTCTTGGTCATTGTTTTCTGCAGAAGCAGATGAATTTGGTTTATTTCTGCAGTTTGGCCAACTTTGTGGACGAATGTTTGTGCTGCTGTGAGACAGTGGGGAGAGTAATATAGACTTGTATCAGTGCGTATGTTCACACACAACACAGCTCTGGAAAACAAGCTGGTAATCTGGTAGAGATTTATAGGTGGTACAATTTGACTTATGTTTAATTTTCCTCAGGAAAGTGAGGTGTTTTACTGCCAGGTACATCATATTCATGCTGCTCACAGCTTTAATGGTAATCTTCACTGACTGAATTCTTCAGAAGCCTGCCAGCCAGGCTTCTGGCTGGCATAGCCCTTTTGGACTTGTATAGTTTCTCTTTTCTGTCATTATCTCCTTAGGAGGAACTTGAGGTACAGCTGACTGCCCAGTCTCTAAGCAACATGTTTGCATCTGTCTGTCTCTGGTGAGCATGGAGCATGTGCCTTCCATCTAGAATTGCACATGGTTTTGAAGCCCACTGGTGTAGCAGTGCTACACCAAAGTACAAATTTTTTGTCATTGCTGAATGTAAAAAATTCCCACACTGCTCCTGTAACAAAAAATCAACTTTGTTACTGGGCATCCTACTTTAAAATGTCTTGTTCCTTATGTAAAGAGCAAGTGTACTGATCTACTGTTGTCCTGCAGAGAAGCAGAAATGGTTTTCTGCTGCTGTGTTTGTGTTGCACATTCTATTTGCGAGCTTCTTACACTTCTGATCCCGCTTCTGCCATTTGTTCCATGTGAGGAAGTGAGGCAGAATGACTTTGTATCTCACCAAGTCAGTGAGTTTAACAGTGTTCCTAACCTCCCCCCCCCCCCCCCCCCCCCGTGTTGTTTTTTTTTTTTTTTAAAGCATGTTTGGTTTTGCATGTTGTAGTTATTCCTTGCTGCCTGCTTCCTACTGCAATAACAGTATTAGCTGTGTCTACTACTGAATGTTCTTGTGAATTATGGGATCCTGGAAACTTGAGGATTTGGCCAACTTTTTCTCTAGCTGAAGACCTAGGAGGACCATGTGATTGTGACTAGTTACAGGTCAGTAGTGTTTAATGACGCTAGAACTTGGTGCAAGCAAGCACAGACTTCAGTTCTGATGACCTTTCTGTTATCAGGAGACTTGCTGAGGGTGCGTCTTCAAGCATAGGTTAAGTCTATAACATTGCTGCCACCAGGTGTCTTAGATGCTGCTACTACTATTGCTGGCAGAGGTGCTGCTGCTTATGTAAAAGTCTGAAGCAACCATATTAGAGAGGTGTAATTACTGGTGGTGTTCTCCCCCTTCTCCTGTGGTGATGAATCATAGCTTCATCCAAACTGACAAACAGTGGCAGGATAAAATGGGGAGTGGTGCTGGTATCTCTGTCACATGCATAGGCTTTAGTTGCAGATACTCCCTCTTCAGTGTTAACACAAACTTGTATTTCTTATTTTCTGAAGTTTACTCAAGTATTGATTCTTTCAGGATATATGTAATTGACTTCTCCAGACTAAACCCTGACTGATGAAGGCTTCTGTCTAATCATTAAGAGTTTCATTTCTTTGTTCCTCTTCTTCCTGCCATCAGTTTACCCAAGTATCATCTCTGCAAGATGTAATTTGTTTCCTTAATTCTAATCTTTGGGCAGCAGCAATAAACTTGCATGCATTTGATCATGTGAGGTGCTGCCATCAAGGCCAGGTTGGACAAGGCTTTGAGCAACCTGGTCTAGTGGAAGGTGTCCCTGCCCTTGGCGGGGGGTGTTGGGACTAGATGATCTTCAAGGTGCCTTCCAGCTCAAGCCGTGCTATGATTTATGGTTCACTGTATCGCTTACCCTGTATCTATGGTAAGAGAAAGGACAAGAAACAATTTAAATTTTTGATGTGTTTTTAGTGAACTAACTGCATCTTCTGATAAATTTTGTGCAGTGCTACTGTTGTTGTGTATTGAAATGCCAGAAATTAAAATAGAGGATGTACACCATGAAACAGTATAACTAATGTGAATAATCCTTCAGCCTTTCATTTAGGTTGAGTACTTGTGTACTTTACTGAAAATTAAAGCATTTTTAATAGCTTGTGTAAGAGGAAGCCTACAAAAGAATCTTCCCCCTGAATTAGGAACTTTAAAAAGTGTAATACACTACTGTTTTAAGCCTAATCTTTTCTATTGTGTTAGATGTGTATATTATACTTGAGTGTTCTCGTTCTTAAGGTTGTTTTCATACTCCACAAAGGCTGTTTGTAGCTTATATAAAATTGATTCTTCTTGTGGAGACTTGCCAAGCAGCAGTGTAAAATTTTACTTTCAGTAAGTAAGTGTTAACTTGGCATTGCACTTTATTCCACTAGCCATCCTCAGGAACATTGTCTTCCATCTTTAATCTATGAGGAGAAAAGGGGCTGAAAAGTTTTGGGCCCCTCACTGCATGGAAGACATTGAATTGCTGGAGCATGTCCAAAGAAGAGCAACGAAGCTGGTGAAGGGTCTATAGCTCAACTCTTACAAGGAGTGGCTGGGAAAAGTGGGGTTGTGTAGCCTACATGCTTACTTCTGGAACAACAGCTGTTCAGCTCCATTTAATCATTTTTTTTTGCATTCAGTGCCATGTAGAAAGGTATGCTGGTGGAGGTGTCTGTGTAGATCCTTGATCAGTTTCAATTTCTGTGGCTGTACAGGGATGTGTTTTGAACAGTCACTTCCCCTTCACCTCCTTTTTTCTCTCTGCTAGTCTTTAACACTGACACTGGAAAGTCTGAAGAGGTTTGTGTTGATGCAGAAGTAGATGTGGGTCTTACTCACTGAGTCTTCCATTTCTAGGTACTAACTATGTAACGTTGGATGATTTTTAAGCTCTGGGAATTCTTTGTTGGTATTTTGTTAATGTAGCTCAATGGTCACTGTGCTCTTTTTTTCCTCTAAACTGCTAAATTTTTTCAGGATGAGAACACTGCAGCCCACAAAGCCTCAGTTCCATTAACAGTGCTGAATATCAGAGTGCAGTCTTGCTAGCTTCTCCTCTGATGACCCCTCATTAACCTTGCCTAAAAGGCTTGCAAAGAAGCCTTTCTCATATGCTGCAGAAATGCACACAGAAGAACATTTGTCTGTTCTGTATACTACTTCTTCCTCTGAATAATAGGCTGGGAGCAGCAGTGTCTTCCTCTCAAATTTTCAGACATTTGAAAAGCTTGATGAAATGCTGCTTACTGTAACCTCAGCACAGATAATTTACCATGGTTGTGATTCAGACTGTTTATAATTCAACAGCACTTTGAAGTCTCGTGGCTGTATGCTTTCTGATCACATCGCCTGAAGACAGTTCATTGGTACTAATTTTTCTATTGTGATTTCTAGTGCATCTCTTTGGATAAAAGCTACATAGTGTTGCTCTACTGTACTTTAAAAAAATCAAACCAACAACCTGCTAACTAACTGTCCCTGTAACATTAGCTATGTAGAATTTCTGAATCTAGCTGTAGGATATGCAGAAAGCTGGTAAAACCTGTCTGTAGTATGTAAAGTGTCCAGTCTTTCTTAGTTTCCACTTTATTATCTTCCTAATAGTGTGGAAGAGGAAACAGCTAAGTTGAATAGCAGCTCATGCCTTTTTTTTTCTTTAAATATCCAGTTTAAAGTTGACCTCTATCACCTGTGAGTCTGCCTATTTGTAGAAGTTGGAGACTATAGGCAGATTTGAGTCAGGTTTGTTATGTTGTGCATAAGGGTTCTCTGCCACTTTGTCTATGTTAATTGTGCTTGATATCAGGAAACAGAAAATAACCTTTGAGGATATATAGCAGTTAGCAGATCTAGTTCCTTCCATGTAGAGTGTTTCTTTTGTTACCCACTTGCTTGGCATCCTGTAGCACGTATTTGAGAATGAAATGCAGTGTGTCTTTTCTGTGTAACTCTGTCCATTTAATGCCTGTTGAATTGTCCTAGAATTTAGCTCAGACCACTTGGTGTCAGTAAAAATGGATAGCAGAGGTAAGAGACTTGGCTGAGCTTGGTCTGAATGAAGAGCAGACTTGAGTGGCTAGAGCAGAGTCTGATGCCTTGCTAACATGGCTCTCCTGCTGTTTCTGGTGTCTGAGTTAGGCTCTGCAACCACTTGTGGTATTGTGATGTGCTTTGCAGATGCAGGATTTCTTGTCCCAATGTTAATAGGACAGGACTCTGAAGCACTATAGAAAGTTAAAGGAAAACAAATGAGACATTACTTGATAGACTTAACAGCTATGTGAGTAACCAAGCTGAAATTTAAGATTAATTTAGGTGCCAGAAATGTATTTTCTTTCCTCATTAAGGGCGCTGAATAGACATTAAGCCTTGGCTGAAAAAACTTGCCAAAGGAATATAGGCATTTTTTGCTGATGAGCTTTGTTTTTTTGTGGCTTGATACAATAACTAATCTTAGGGGCGAGGAGTGGTTTTGAGTCGGGATTCTTCTTGCATTTATGCAAGGCACCTATGTAGAGGGATAGAAAGAGAATAATAATAGTTCTGTGTGTAAGTTTAGTAGTGAAAAAGTAATGACTGTGGTCATGAATGACCAAGATCCCTGTTTTACTTTGTGTAATGTAAACACCTTTGATAGCTCTTTCCTGACCAAAAAAAAAAATCGGAGGGGAAATGCAGGGATAAATTGAAACAGCCAAGAAAAGCTTATTGAATTGTTCTGAGCTGAACAATTGCTTCACTTGCTGCCTGTCTCCATTCAGACCCCTGGCACTGCAGAACAGCGAATCACGTGCTGGGAAGCCTTGCTGTTTGTCCTGGCTTGTCAAAACAATTTAATGTAGGTGGAAAGGAATGAATGAAATGAACGGAGTGGGCTTGATGCATCTGTTTCGGTTTGTTCGAAGGGCAGCCCAGTGATTAGGATGTGACACTTGAGTCCTCCAGGGAAACTCTCAGTTCAGGAACACCAATGCTGGCCATTTTATAGGATAGTTAAATCCATTTTAGGAAGCAAGCTCTCCTACAGTTTGACAGCTTTGTATATTTTTAAATATTTGGGCTATATCTGCTCAGCTTGTGGTAACTGAGGTGCAAGAATGTGATTTGGTAACTTCCAGAATTAGGACTTCATCTTGTCTGCCTAAAGTTGCTTCACTATGGTAAAATAAAGCCTGGGGGAGGAGAGAGGGTGTCCATTTTCTGATTTTATTAGTAGGAGTTCCAAGACAAATTGATCTTTGAAGGACAGGATATCAAGCCATGTATTATTAACTGTTCTTAAAGTGGTGGTTTCTTTATAAAATTGTTCAAGTTTGCCAGGCTTATGGAAAAGCATCTTAGATGTCTTTCTATTTTGTTCAGTTTGTTGTTTAATTTTTAAAATAAAAATAAAAGGAAACATTAAATTTATTTAACCAGTCTTGTACTTTGTGATACAGGAATGTTAAGTTGTGAAATTTCCATTTTTGCTTCCAGATGAAACCAACAAATAACATGTTGAAATGAACCATCTGCATACCTATTTAGACTGTGAGTTACAGGAAGAAGGCTGCAGGGGATAGATCTGTTTGATTAATTCTTGAGATAATCAAATGGAGAATTATTTGGAATGATGTCATAAACTTTTTGCTACCTCTTTAGAGGTGGAAATAGAGTTGAGGGTCTTGCCTTCCTGCAGGCTCCTGCTTGAAGGCCCCACTGGAATCTGAGTATTGCCCCAGGTAGCTGCCTTGTTGGGAGGACACAGCTGGGCTTTTGATTCTCTTGGAGTACACACTTGAAACTGAAGATTGTGAAACCTGTTCCCTTCCCAAATTCTTGGAAAATGCTCTTCTAAGTTCTCATTAAGTGTGATGGCTGTTCTCTGTCTGCCACAGCTCTGTGATACAGCAATTTCATGTGATTCCAAGATGTTTTCAGTCCTCTGCCTTTCCTCAAGTATTCATACCTCATGTGGCTGGTAGCACCATTTCTCAGACTCCCAAATTACATATAGTGCTTTATTTCCTTGCTTATCTCAGTACTTGCTTAGATTGCACCTTTGTGCAAGAAAGAGCATAAAGCTGTCACATTTTGCCCATGCTAAAACTCAGAAGGTGCCAAAATGTAGTACTTGGGATGGGCTTTGATGTAGTCCATCTCTATGCAGTCTGGCAGATCTTACTGTCTGGTATGTTTTAAGGTTCTAGTGCACAGAATATTCAGGTTTTGAAAGTGTACTTGTAGTTTTTAAATGGCATGTTAGCCTAACAGGTTGCATTACAGGGTAGTTTGTATGAGTATAACCAGTCATTGTGTGTACAGATAATTTTGTTGGTATAACGGTATGTGAGATCTGATATTTTCCTGAACGCTAGGGTTATGTGTTTTTAAAGCATGTTCATCCTTTTCTGTTACCTAGCATTGTGCTCCTTTAGGGAAAGAATATAAAAAAACCCCACCCGCTTACAGATGAGTGTATGGGTTGTGTATCCAAGGAAATGAGGGTAGTTAAAGGTAGTATGTGTTGCTAGTCTTATGAAACAAGTGGCCTCTCTGCCTTTTCCTTACAGTTCTGTTTAACTTTTCCCGCTACAGTTTGCTGCTGCAGTATGCCACTGAAGGGTGTGATGTTTCCTTACTTGCAAAAATGTAGCTGTCTTCCATAGGTGAAATTTGTTAGCCCATGTTTGTGTCCAAGCTTGTCCCAGATCATTAGGGCACTGTGACTTTCAAAGAAGTGTTGAATTACTCAGTGTGTTGTCACTGTCTTAGTGTTTTGTTTTTGTTTTCTCTAATGCCAGTGCTGAAGTGTTGAGTGTCTGTTTTAAACCTCACTGATATGTGTGCAGGAACAGGATGTGGCCAGAAAGGGAAATGAGTCAAAATATGCTTGCCTGTTAAGAGTCTGCTCATTGATAAGAGTGATTAGCACTTGTTAGATTCTATTTGGGGTTAGTAGTACAGTGGTAGGGAAAATGATGTAAGACCCTTAAGAGAGATTAAGTTTGCATAGATTAGGATGATAATTTAATGTCAGGTATAGTCCAAAACAGGTTAGTAGTGTTTGTGGTAGATAACTTATTAAAATGCATGAAATAAAGGAAATTTAATCCAAATGTGTATCTAAAATGTAGGTTTTGGACAAAAATGAGTGCAGCTGTTCGTATTACATGGCTAAATTTAAAGGTGATATAAAAGTAATTGCTGCAGCCATGTTTTTATAATAACCATATGTAACTAATTTTAATATGTGGATTATGTGGATCAGGTGCAGAGGCTGAGAAGACTGCTTTATTTTACTGTAAGAATAGTTACATTACTGTGATTTTTGTATTGCTTGAAGCATGGAGTGCTTCTAAGAAGCACGTGTGTATGCTCTGTTGACTGATGTGCCTGTTGCAGCTCACTGCTTTTCTGTATCACAGCTGCTTGTAGGAGTCAAGATGAGCTGGTTTTGAACAGAAGTTGTGCTGCCCTATTTATTGTAATGAAAGGAAAGCTATTAGTGCAAATGGAAGCATTATTTCTGTATTGAAAAAACTCAAACCAGCAGCTAGGCAGACATGATACTCAAATGTTTGTATAGTGTTTCTGCAAACATGTTATCTCAAAATTTGTTTGTGCGAGTATGTTTATGAAGGAGTGAGAAGAGTGCTAATTTCTGCAGAGTGAAACAGTTGCAGGATTGAGTGCTTTTGATGTCTAGAGACTAAATTTGCGAGACTGAAGAATTTAGCATCTTCCTAAGAACTGTGAAAGTGTGTGTGTGGCTGACGTTCATAGGCACTGATAAGGTAGTGATTCCTGAGATTGTTTCAACTCTGTTCTCAAACTTTTACATGGAAGGCTTTTACACTTGAAAATTGGAGCTTCATCTGGAAATGAAGTTTGTCCATATGGAAAGATACTCTGTGAACCTCTGAGAAAAAGTTAATGATCTAAGTGAGTATAGGATGGTTTAGGTATTGGCTGACTGGTATAGGGAAAACACATTACCGGCAAACTAAGGAAGAGAAATTACTGCCTGGAGGACAGTAGGAGGTTGTGAGCAGTATAAGTAAACCCTGCATGGTTTTACTACCTCCTTTAAGTGAAAAGGAAATATGAAATCAAGTGACTTAGGAATATTATTCAGATTTGACAAAGAGGTCACTGGTTATTCCTAAATAACTGTTAGGAGCAATGAATCTAAAATTGTGGGCTTTAATTATATCCTGAAATGTTGCGTGTTTGGGTGTTTTTGTTTTAGTTTTTAAAACAAACTGCATATAGATCCAATTTATGTCAGTCTGTCAATCTGACTGGTGTGGCCAGTGCATTGGCAAGCTGAGAAAAGTGAATGGCATGAGGAGACTGTTTTTTCTTGAGATGTGCAGCTTAGTCTGGTAATAGCTGCTCAGAGTCCTGATGCTATGTGGTAGCTACTTGTTGGGAGATAATAAAACAATATTGTCTAGGAATGCTTTTTCATGGTCTGTCTCTGGCCAAAAGATTGCTTTCTGTCTCTAGTGTGAGTTATGGTTATGTTTTCCTTGATGCTAGATTACAGGAAACTTGTTCAATCATGAGGTTGTGCTTTTAATCAGAGAAAATCCAACTTAATCGCTTGTTCTTCTGCAGTTATAAGTTCATAGTATGTGTTAGAGAGGTTTTATGCTCTACCCCCTATATGGAAGGTTAATCCCATCTGTTACCAGTGGTCTGGATATTATACACATAGGAATGACCAAACATTATTATGTACAACATGAGAGAGATGCTTTAAATAGTCCAGTTTTGTCTATTGTGGATCACTTGAATATTTGAAGACATTATGTCCTCCTTCCACATCAACTCAGGCAATGACTAGATTTATTAGAGTAGGGGAAGAGGAAACGGGAAAAGGGGATAATCCTCAGACTTGCAATTCTTACCTCTGAGAGCACTCAAGATTGTAAGGAAAAATATGACAAAGACTATAAAAGAATGTCTTCTAAATGAGTGTATTTCAGGGCAGTTGCAAACCAAATCGTATTTAAGATTGCCAGTTCTTACTTGTTCATTGACTGTACCCAACTGTTGTTCAAGTTGCTGCTTCTCTGAGTAAGAAATAAAGCAAAGCTTTCTGATACACCTTTTCTTTTTCATTAGGATCGGAAGCTGTCCAAATCAGAGCGTCAAAGATTTAAAGAGGAAGCTGGGATGCTGAAAGGGCTTCAGCATCCCAATATTGTTAGGTTCTATGATTCCTGGGAGTCTACAGTGAAAGGAAAAAAGTGTATTGTTCTTGTGACGGAACTCATGACATCTGGAACATTGAAAACGTAAGTAAATTAAGGAATGTCAAAGCATATGAGAATCATTAGCACAAAATCAGAGCACTAAAAATAGATCACATTTCAGAATAGGTAAGAAGAGAGCCCTCTTGCTGAGGGCTAACCTCCTGTAGGGAAATTCTGGTTTAAAAGGAGTCTTGCTAGCCGTGCAGAGTTCAGTAGAACATCCTTTAAATTAGCAAGCTTGTCACATTCTTCCTTGTGATGTCCTAGTAAACACATGCAGAAAACTTTTAGGTTTTAAGGGTTCAGGAAGACAGTGCTCTATTTTCACTTCTCACAACTTTTCATTTTCTGCTCCAGCTGCTTTCCATTAGCATGAGATGATTTGTAACATTCAAAGCCTGAATTAATTCACCTCTTTTGAGAAATTTTGGATGTTACTACAGTACAAATAATATGTAAAAGAAAACAACACCAACAAACCACTGCCTGTTTGTTTAGCTGAAACTTCATGAAATAGTACAAAAAAAAATCTGGAAGTATGCCAATGCTTGGAATTTCAACCTGGAAAACTAGCTAAGTGAAACTAGTTGTCTCTAAGCCAGAGCTGAAGGCAGACACCGGCAAATCGAGCTGCTGCGAGGGCCCTCTAGTGGTATGTGGAGCCTGCGGGGGTTATACTTGCATTACATTTTCACCTTGCACTGTAGAAACTTGTAGGGCTATGAGTGTGTTCACCAGCATCCAGTCACCATTAATCTACGGGAAATAAAACTGCCGGCATCTGAAATTCAGGGATTGTGAGTCGTTGTCTTAATTCAGTGCCCATTTAAGTCTTGGAGAGGAATTCAAATTCTAAATGTGTAAGCAGGCTGTAGGAGCTGGAAACAACTTGCAATCTATTTGGCTAAAATAGTATGTGAATGTCTTGTGTTTTTTATGATGCTTATTGATAGCCTCAAATGGACATACTTAAGACAAAAATGGTACTTTGGGAGTCTGGCCTGTAATTACAGGGAAGCGTTTGCCTTTTGAAATAGCACTGGAAGTTGCCGTTGAAGATACTGCAACTTTTTATTTTAGCTGCATGTTCAGGGAAGGCTTTTCTGAGGTTGGCCAAAGTATTTCAGATAGAATGTATCTCTTTATGTGCTGTTTCCAGAGCCAGTAATAACATAAAGGCTTTACAGCTATGTACAGATGCCTTTATTTAAAGTTACCTAATTTTATGCTAGAATATATAGTGTTAGACTTAACCTTTTTTTCCCCCTCCCTTTTTTACTCCTTCCCCCCCCCCCCCCCCGATCTTAATATCTGGATCTTGTTATGTGGTGGCATAAGCAAGATGACAAGGTAATAATAGACAGTTATATGCAGGGTGTTGGTAGGAAGAAATACCTCAGATTTGTTGTCTGTAAGATTATTTTATACTCTAAAGTATGGAAGTTTATCCAGAAATAACTCATAAGATCTTTAATAGAACATCTTTTAAATTGTAAACTTCTGGGTGGGTTTTTTTCCCCACTATTTCATAGTTTGTGTTATAATTGTGATTTAGTTTATTCTTGTCCACATGACTTGAGTCTTGACAGGTAAACTATATTGGAAAATTCTGATATGCCAAATTTAGTATCATTAAGTATTTCATGTATTTGTGTCATATTCCTACATTTACACTGCACACTTATGTTTGTTCATATTTGGCTGAGTATTGCTTCCATTTCTCTCTTTTTGTATGTTTACATTACTTACATTTAATGCAAGCGATGCCTTTCTTGTTTTGAGACTTGGGATGCAGACGTTGTTGCCACTTGATGTAAAAAGGTAAACAGAAGAAGTGTGATGGTATCTGAAAGAAAATTTTCCTCATGCATTTTCATATTTGTACACATTTAGATATATACACACACATGTTAAAATATTATTGACTCAATCTTTTCAAATGCTGTCTGCACAAACTTCTAATTTTGCACAAAGAGAAGTCCCTGATTTTCTGCATACCAGTGCAAAAGTACTGCAACTCAATTGTTGTAAAGAATTAAACTGCCATTGTTATGCTATCACGGAATTAAAATCTTGGAAAACCAAAATGGAGTTGCCTATTTTAAGTTTTAATTATACTGTTAATGAAAGCAGCAATTTTCTATCTGACCTAGGTCTCAGGCACTAGTTCTGTCCAAGGCTGTTATAGTATGGGTCCTGATCCACTTTAAATGAATGTGTCAGCTGTCTAGTAGGACACATATCTTCATAACTACTTCTATTAACTTAGCAGGGTTCCCTATAGATCCTTGAGCTGAGATGTTATAGGTCAGCAGCATTCCTGCTTAACAAAACCCTCAAAAACCAATCCCACAAAAAACCAACCTTGAGACAGCCAAATTGTAGTTTCCGTCTCTATTCATTGAAGCTAATAAAGAAAGCTCTGTGTTCTCATCTTCACTTGTAGTCTGTGCAAAGATCAAATATCTGTCTTTTTTTAGAAAATCATTACTACCCTTTAAAATAGACAACACTGTTGATTTCACAGGGGCAAGTTAAGTGGAAGCTCACCAAGATGGTAAAGTGCTGCTGTCACTGCTCTGTGAAGAGAGGCTGAGGGAACTGGATTAAGAAGGATCTTTTGAGGGAGACCTAACTTAGTTCATGACAGTGTTACGGAAAAATAACAGCAGCGCTGCAGGATGCTGTGTGATGGTTGGACCCAGGTCCTTTAATAGTGAGAAGCTGGCAGTAGACTAACATATTTGAAACCAAGAATGTAATTAAGGATTCCAGATGCTGAACTGAAGTGCCCCTACCATGTGATCTTTGGAACAAACTCAACAGAGATGAATGAGGGTTGTGTCAATAGCAAGAATTCAAGTGGTAGCTGATGTGATTCAGAACCTCCTTCAGTTTGTCTCCTTCCTTCGCTTGGCTTTCTCCGTGCTTGTCTTTACATTCTGTTTTGAGACTTTATTTCTTTCTGGAACTGAGTCCCGATTGCTTTTACAGATCTGTTTTCACAGTGGTGTTATTGCTAGCAACTTGATTTTCCAGATATTCTTTTGAATTGGAGCAAAATAGTAAAAGGCCTTAATATACCACATTTCTGTGTTGGCATTGATTCGAGTCATTTAATCTCTACCTTTTTTGCTGATTAAGTGGATATGCAAAAGAGACTGAAAACATGGAATAACTGAACATGACTTGGTTGTATTTTAAGACTGTAGTTGGTAGACTTCATGCTGGTCACAGAATTTCCTACCAGTCTTGCAGTAGTGTGAAACTGTTCTTTATCTGAGACTTTCAATAAGACCCTCTGAATAACATTCTTGCTCTACGCAGCATGCTAGTTTCTTTCTCTAAGTGTGTTTCACCCCATACTTTTCAAAGGGAAGTAAACAACACTTCAAATTCACCCATAGAGAGGTTCTACACATACACTGCTGGAAAGCACTTACTTGATCACTGTCACAGGTTATTCACCTTGGGGTATCTCTAATCTGTAGAAATTAGGGAGTAGAATAAGGTCACAGTTTTGGGTAACAAGCACTGGAAAATTTTGTTCTGGTATGAAAATTGACTCTTCTGGCATGGGATTTTAAAAAGCAGCAGTGTTAGAATAATCAAGGTTGGGTCACATTCTACCTGAAAAGGGATCCTAACTTTATGTATGAACTCTTCCATGTCAGTTATTTGACAGAACCTTTTTAAAGATTTCTCTGCCCCATCCATATCTATGCATAAACATTACATTTCTTAGTTTGCAGTAGTGAGTAGTACCAGTCAGATTCAGGTGATCAAACCCGTCTTGCAGCAGGAAAGTGATCTCTAAGAATTTCTAATTCACTTGATAACAAGTAAATTTGAAGCAGATTTAAAGTGTAGCGTGATAACCTTACTTACGAGTATTAGTCCAAGCACCCTGGTCAAAGTTATCCGTACTGATTGCAGAGCTCTCACAGATTGCAACAATTCTGTACTTGGTTGTTATTAGTGTTTTGGCTATAGTGCCCACCTTCCCACCCAGTTATAGTTCATCAAGGAAAAGGTTATAACTATTTGAGCAGTTTCAGGATAAAGGGGAAGAAAAAAACCCTCTTAAATGAATAGATAAAGAGTTGTTTTAATGCATAAGCCTTTAACTCTTTGTCAGGGAAGCAGTGCCTTGAAACTTAGCAAGCCAACTGTTTAGTTACCATAGGGTGACTTTCTATGCAAATGAATTATTAGCTATAGATCAAGCATTTCACATATATCTTTCAACGTTATAGTCCCCTAGCTAGAAGAAAGTGGGTAGGTTTTAGGCGGGGCATCAGCTCTAGCTCCTCTGAAGTCTGGAAATGTCCAGGTAGCTTTTAAAATAAAAGGTGAAGTTGAAATTTGTACATCTGTTTCATTACTGCTTTTTACTTCAAAACAGAAAATGATACAGCATAATCTACTGTTTGTTAGCAGAACCTGTTTAACCCACTGCTATTTTTTTCATTAGGTATTTGAAAAGATTTAAAGTGATGAAAATTAAAGTACTACGAAGCTGGTGCCGTCAGATACTGAAAGGCTTGCAATTTCTACACACACGCACTCCTCCCATCATTCATAGAGACTTAAAATGTGACAATATCTTCATTACTGGCCCTACTGGATCAGTCAAGATTGGAGACCTTGGTCTGGCAACCCTGAAACGAGCTTCTTTTGCCAAAAGTGTGATAGGTAAGCCTCTACTGTTTCAGAGGTTGATGAGCCGGTCTATCTATTTGGAAACTTGAGTATTTTCAAAGTCTTTGTTTTCCATCCTTAAACATATGGTTTCAAAGGTACATGGACAAAGCGCGAAAACATTTCTTGGCTGTTGAGGTCATTCCTGATAAGATTACATGTTGAAACTTTGGTTGTACTTTTGGTATTTGTATATTAACATTAAGCATTTTGGAATATAGATTTATTGCCCTGCCCAACAGTTTAGTGCAACATTGTTGATAAAACCATTCTTAATTACACATAAATCTCTGCTTTAGCGTGATGCTGCTTCAAGTAATGTACAAATGCATTTTGGTGACCAAGCAACATTTTGATGTTTAGTGTAGCCTTAATTTATACAGCTAACCATTTTTTTTTATATATTGTCACCAGGGGCTAGTATGAAATCTTTTGTACTTTGTGAGTAATCAGAAACTAAGGTATATTAAAGAATCTTTATATCACAGTCTGACTGTGATGTAATGCCTACTCAGGGAGTCTATACAATATGGATTTGTGTAACTTAAGACGATGCATTGGGGTAGTATTACCTTATACTGGCTCTGTTCTTGTATATCCACTAATAACCTTTTTCAGAAATTGATTTAATGGAACTAGTATTTCTTGTGAATTCTTGAAAGAATTGGTTTTATCAGCTTTGTTTCCATAGTTGGGTTAATAGACTACAGGGTGTGAAGTTGCTCTCTCTCTCTCCCAGTATTTAGAGCTTGCTAAAATGCGATATTACTCAACAGTCCTATACTAGATTCCTAGATGGGGTCAATGGTATATACTCATCAATTGTTTTGCCAGCTGTTGCTGAAATATTTCCTGCTTCTTAACCAAGTCAAAGTATTAATAGGAAAGACAAGCATACAATGTAAATAAATAATAAAAAAAATTCTTAAGCATTCTTACCTAATCTTCTAAATTGTAATTGAAAAATGTCCATTTCATATCTATCTATCTGTTAACAGTTAGGTTTTGGATAAAGGATTGCAATTACATTCTTTTTTTTTTTTTTTTTTGATGTAGTGTGGTGAAAACAAGCAATGTAGCTATAGAATGAGCTGTGAACTGTCTTGAATCTGGTGTCTGCAGGAAATAATTCTGTGCTTAAATTTACAAAAAGCAAACTTGCATCTCTGGCTTAAAGTAAATTTGATCATACAGTGCAATCCCTTTGAGGGGATGCTGTGATGCTTCACTGGGCAATAATTTTCTGCACACTATTTAAATGGGACTTGTTGAATCTCACGCTCTATGCCTGTAACTCAATCTCTGTATTTCTGAGTATTTTTGACTGTAGGATGTCCCTCACTAATGCCTGTATCTGCAGTAGGCCTATAAATATACTGCAGGTGGGAAGGTAAGTATATGAAGAAAAGGGCTCTGGTGAGTGGCCTTTGCAGAAAACTACCTTTTATCCTTTTTTCATGAAGATTTATGTTTGTAACAATAGAGTTTTTCATTGCAAGGTCTTTCCCAAGCCATCCTACTTAGAAAAGTAGATGGAAAGCACCACATCAGAGACTAGCTATGGGCTCTTACCAATACTACTTTTTTTTGCAGCAGAAGGCAGTTGAGTAATTTTTGAAACAAGGTTTAATGTGGCTTCTTTCTTACAGGGATAAAAGGTAAGTGCCTTAACTCTCCTTAGTATTTGGTTTGTAGCCTATGGCTAGTCTACAGTCTTCCCCTCTTCTTATACCCTCCCCTGTATTTGACTCCTGCCTGATAGAGTCTGTTTTCATACCTAGATTAACTAACACACATGAAACAGGAATTTGCATCAGTCCTTTCTTGACATTCTTATTTCATAAGGCCTTGCAATGGAAGACTCACAAAGTATGTTGATGCAACAGAGTGACTAAGGGTTTCCTCCCTCTTCTTTTTGCCTCCACTTTCTCTTGTCTCACAGGTCTTCCCATCCGCTTCCTCCTGCGGTGAGTAACGCCAGCAGCCTCTGCTCGCTTTGAGACATTTAGAGTCTGAATCGTTCTTTTAATTTAAGGTACCCCAGAGTTCATGGCCCCTGAGATGTATGAAGAGAAATATGATGAATCCGTTGATGTATATGCTTTTGGGATGTGTATGCTAGAGATGGCTACGTCTGAGTATCCTTATTCCGAGTGCCAAAATGCTGCGCAGATCTACCGTCGAGTGACCAGTGTAAGTCCCTTGCTGCTATTGATTCTAAAGTTACTGCTATTGGCAACAAAAGAGTACAGCTGGGTAGCATGGTACTGTGCAAGTGTGTGTAGGGAAAAAAAGAAGATGACAAGATTATTTTTCTGGGGGCTTGTGGGTGGAAAGGTATAGCATGGTTCAACTTACCAAACAGAAGCCTGTAAAATATGTGAATGGAAATAAAATGTAATGTGTTCATGTTCTTCCTTCAGTATGTAAGAAGGTGTTGCACTGGGTTTAAACCTCCCCCTCTCCAAGCAAAAGAAAAAACAAAAAAAAAACCAAATTCCAAATAAAAAACCGCATTAGAGTAGTAACAGGTTATTTTCAAAGCCACTGTGGGGGGTGGTGAAATTATTTCAGTCTAGAAGATTAGCTGGTAACTTTGTTCTCTGAAATAAAGCTGGATCACAGATTTAGAGCACTCTGGCTTAGCTGCCTGCCAGCGTAAATTGTAATTTGTTACCCAGAGTGATTCCAAGTTAATAGTTTGCTGAATTCTAAATGGCCCTTAGCTACTGTGTGTTGGGTGCACTTGTAATTATGCAGTGGAAATACTTCATAAATAGCAGGAAGGTATTCTACCCTGAAAAGTGCTGGTAAAGCGTAGTGGTAGTGTTAGAGGCATTGTGAGTGAAACCAAATAAGGCTGAGAAGCCAAGCAAGAGATTCGAGCTTGCCTATCTGACTAGACTATGTGAAACCTACACTCCTTGAAGCAGAGCCGTGGTGCTAGGAATGTTCAGAATGGTTGTGGCTAGGTTTACTTTGTGATCTCTAAAACACTTTTGCAAAAACTGCACCAGTGCAGTAAAACAAACTGCACATGTTCACCTTCTGATCTAAGCATTCAAAAAGAATAGTGAGGTGCCAGCTTGGGGAAGTAAATACTTGCATTGATTTCTCACAATATCTGTGCAGATGTGCAAAGGGTGGAAAAAACCTCTCTTTCTGATCCATAGACAAATGAATTCCTGTTAAATGTCTTTTGAGTATTATCTTGGAGAAGTTGAGGATTTACTAAATGTCTTGCTTAGCTCTGGAAAAAGAAAATGCTCTCTTATTTCTGATACCTCACACTGTAAAAGGCAGATCTGATTAGTGACTAACAGATGTGGAAGGGAAGGGTCTTTATGTCAGAAGTAAAGAATTCTGAAGGAAGGCTTGGTGAAATAAAAGACTATCCCTTCTTTGAAGGGGAATGTTGGTGAGGCACAGGAGGAGGAAGAAAGAAGGAATAAATGACCATTTTCTCTTTTTTTTTTTAACAGATGTTACAGTAAGTTTACATATATATGTGTGTATGTGTCTGTATAAACGCACTTGCAGAAGTGTGTTTTGTTTTTTTTTTTTTTTGTGGACATAGCTGTAGTTTCCTAAATAGGGAGGAAAACCAGTGGTAATGTCTAGCCTTTACTCTGCTTACACCATAATCAGATCCATGAGCTATTTGCATTAGTGAAGGAAAACTAAATGTCTTACCAACACTCCTTGTGGTACCTTTTACTATGCTTATGTATGTGTCTTGGCCAGAGCCAAACCAGCATAATTTTGATGGGTGTTTTTCCTCAAAGCAGATACCTAATGTAACTGCCCTGCCAATTCCTTAGAAGTACTAGGAACTGGGCTGTGGTGAGAATCGGCTTTTGAGACAATCTCAGGCTTGGAAATCCCCAGGCCTTAAAGAGCTGTCTTTTCCCTGTCTGTAAAGCGCTTAGCGATTGGAAAGCCCGTGTAGGGGCTTGTAGCAGACAAATTTATGTAGAGACTTACCAGGGTTCAATTTACCACTTGCTTACTATGCCTTATGCTTCTTTCTCCACATTGGTTTTGTTTGACTGTTGAAATTCTAAGTGGATGAGAAGCACTAGTAATTTTTGTCTGTCTGTCCAATACCACCTTCTTCTGTGCTCTGCTGCTCATGGTTCACAGTTTGAATTTAATTGATTTTACTTTCCTCCCCTCTCTACCCCCTTTTGTCTACTGTTTGAGAGCTCTAAAATGTACTTCGCTATGAAAACAAGGAAATCCTTCTTTCAGAAGGAGCAAAGGACAGGAAGGTAAATAAAGTGAAATGTACATTTACCTGTTTCTAGAGAGGGGTTGAAAGGCTGTGTGCTTTGGTATATTTGGGGTTGCTAATTTCCTTGTACTCAAAGCAGTTTGTTTAAAAACAAAACAAAATTGACAGCAAACAAAATTTGAACAAGTGTTGAGAAAGGCTTTCAAAGAAGAAAAGACAATTTTACCTTGAAATAAAGCATAAACCTGTCTTAACTGATAATGGAAAAATCAGTGTTTCTTTTATAATGTAGAAAGCAGAACCGTATTATGAAAGTGAAATAAAATACGCTTTGTATTCTTTTTACCACTCTGTGAAAGTTCTGTGAACCAGTGTGGAAAGATCTCCTTGTTAAAGAAAAGATTTTCTTTCATTTCAAAGGAAACTTTAATTTAGACAACAGCTGCAGTTGTAGGTGAGGGGTGAACCAGTTGTGAAATATAGTACTTAAAAGGACAGTGTGTGAACCATCAATAACAGAATGAAGTCAGAAAACTCTGTAGGTGACTCCAAGAATACTTACCAACATGTTTCTTTCTAATCTATCTTGGAAGGTGCATGTGGTTTGTGGAGGATGTTTAATATTTCCATTTCAGCCCCTTAGTTTGCTGCTTTCCTAGGCATGTTCAGGAATATTTTGAGGTGTCCTGCTGTGCCTTAAATGAAAGAATTATTTTATCTAGATGCATACACAGAGACAAGAGGGAGTAAAATAATAATGGTCTGTTATTGACAGTCATGAAAGATCATGCTGTGTGGGAGCTTAAAAAACACTAAAACCCCAAAGGCAATAAGATCAGAATGTGCAGCCACTCACGGCAGGCAATATGTGTTTAAATTAATTGGTTTCCCTCACCCCCTTTGTGGTAGCTATTAGGCTTAGTAAAAAGCGGAGTTGCTCTGTTAGCTTAAATCCTTGCTATTGCTTAGGACAGAAGCCTGTAAAAGGTGTCTTAATGCCCAGGGTGTCTTCTCAGGACTGGACTTGGCACTACTAGCTTTTATTCTTTTCTCCCATTTTGGCTGTATGTTGGTCTCGATTGTAGGTGGGCCCTTAGTTGCATTGTGTTTTGACCTTATATATTTCGTGATAAGGATTGCTCTAGCTGATGCCCAGATACTGCAGCACTGGGTTGGGCTTTTGCCAGGGTTGTCTGGAGTACTCTAATATGTGTTTGACCTCTTCTGTTCAGTCTTCCCTCACATTTGGAAACAGTTTTCTGATAAAATAATACAGTTTGGGTAAGCAAAGATCTAGATGCCAGATCTAAAGGCTGAAATTGCTCCTAGAGATGAGACATCTTTTGGCCCAGTTAGTGTTGCTTCACTTCTTGGATAATAGCACTGCTGCATGAGTTTGCTCATGCTTGTCTCACTGGGAAGTTCCTGTTTTTCCTTAAATCAGTGCTAGGGTTAAGTTCCTGAATTTTCTCTGGCCCAAGAAACAGAATTGCAATTAAGTTGGTTTTCTGGCTCACTTTAACTATAATAATAATTCCTTCAATAGAAGAATCTGGGTAAAGGCCTGGCTTAGAAAAAAACAACCCAAACAAAAAAGCGCAAACCCAAAGCAGTCTGTAATTTGTAGGGCTCAAGGTGTTATGCTGAACTTCATTTTATAGTTCTAGTCAGGAAGTTGGCATGAGTTGGACAGAGTATTGACTTTTGTTTGCCCTTGCATCCTTCTAGCATGTCCAGTCCGAACCCTTTTGCTAGCAATTTCTTTAGAAAGGAAAGTGAGATCTGCGTATCTTGTCACTCAGGCATAAAGGAGCCTAGCCTTCCTCTTTGTTCTCATTAAATTACAAAGGTGCGATTTTGTCTGACAACCCCTTTTCTTCATTGAAGCTATCCTTGCTGCTCTTTGGAAATGGTTCCAAATCAATTAGTAGTTAGTACTTACAGAAGTTGAAACTCCTGGGATTCCTCTGATGTTCAAGCAGTATGTCTCTTCAGCTGGGACTGAGTCCATCCAGTGAGCACTTGCTGCTGCCTACTTGCCCTCAGAAAAAACCCAACATCTAAGTCTGTAATTAACTGAAATAAGCCATGCTATTAAAATAGTCCTGCCTGTTCCTGAGACTTATTTTTTCTCCCCTCTGCTGTCTTGTGCAGACATAACTGTGATATACTAATAGATTAGGGAATGTGTGTTGTCCCTCACCCCCACATTTTTTTTTCCCCAATTCTGCACTATATCAAAACAATTCAAGCAGTTCAATACAAAAGCTAATCAAGATACTTAATTCTACTACATGCTTGCACAAAGAAGAAGGAAGGATCTTGGTTAAATTCAGAAAGGTTTCCCTGTCTGACTTCGTTCCTCTCTGGAGACTTGTGTTCTTTCTTTGACCTGTTCCATGCATATTTCAATTAAACAGTTTGTCATAGGAGATACTTGAAATAGGCTACATGTGTATTTAAATGAAAACAGAGATATTTATAGAACAGACATCTTAAATATGGTTTCTTAATTTAGTCTGTTTGGGAAGCAGTGCAGTGAAGGTATAACTAACTGTAGTAGCTTCAGCTGCTTTGTCTCAGCCTCTGGCGAGAGCGATGTAACCCATACAGTTGCCTCAAAAGCTAGCTTAATTTTTTCCTTGCTCATGTTGCAGTTACCACTCACAGATGTAGTAAGACCTTGATTACTTCTACACTATGTTTCTTTGAAGCTCTCTTTTTGCAGCACGGAGTATTTTTACAAATGTGTAGAGGTAGTGTTTACTCAATATCTAATACCCCAGTGTCTCAGTCTTAAATTTTCCAGGGGATTGACTAGTCCTAGGACTAGTAAAAAGACAGTTAATAGGTTTATTATGCAGATTTGTTTCATTTTTGCATTATATGCCACTAACATAAAAATCCAAACACGCTCATTGCAAAAAAGCTAACACCATCCTCAGTTTCAAATTAGCAGAACATGAGTAGAACGCTCCCTTTTCTCTATTGCCCCCTACCATTATATAAACTTACCTTTTAAGTTCTCCTGATGGACTTGCGCTCTGTACTTAATTTTCTCCATGCTTACTTTGACAGAGTGAGATTCTGCACTTGTCCTTGCTGTCATCAAAAGTCCAGTCTCTTCTCTATAAACAGCCTTCTGAGCTAGCCTTAAGATGAGAAGGGGGAAAAAAAGGAGGGGGGAGGTATTTTACATTTTTACTTCAAAACCAGCAAAACAACTTGTTCTGTACTGAAATGTTCCACAGAGTGGGCACAACATTTTTATTCTCTGTTCTGCAGAGCTTAAAGAAAAGGCCCAAGGGAACAAGGTACGTAATGAGTAACCTGACCAGGCAGTGTCTAACTGGTTTAAAACCCCTTAATTTCTCTAACTGGTGGGAACTGAAGCTCACTGGTCAGAGTGAAGGTCATTCTCTTGGCTGGAAACTAGACAGCTACATGGTGCTGCAGTTTGGTCAGATGAGATGAAATTAATCTCTTCTTTAGTGTAAGTTAGAGATCATAATTGTCTAGACTAGTCAACTGCATTTTCACTAGACCTGCAATGGGCAAAGTATCCCTTAACCTGTAGACGTATGATTAATTTTACTTGATACTTTATTTATTTACTAAATACTTAATGTTAATAAATGCCCTCCTTTTGGTTTCTGGAAGCAGTATGTGACTCTATTTTTTTTTTTTTTTTTTCAGGCATACATAAAACTGTTTCATTACCTTGAACAAGTTGATTTCCTGGCCTGGTTCAGATAGACTGACAGGAGGGGTTCCCCTGTATCTTTCAAGTGGAAGCAGCATCGGGGGGGGTGAGGGGTGGGGGGTGGAGGGAGGTGGAAATCAGTGGAAAAGTAGGGAAAGGTAACCCTCAGAGTTCTTTTGTTAAAGCAGATACAGGAAGGCCACGAACCTTCAACCAAGCACAGGAAACAGATTATTTGTAAGAAAGGGCTAACTCTTGTATTCACTGAAAGAAAAAGCTTCAGCTACTTGACTATCAAATAGAAAAAAAAGTGGTACATCAGATCTTTCCTGTGCATCACGCTGAATGGACTAAAGAATATTTAAGCTTCTACCACTTTTGGTTGCAAGCATTTTGCTACAGCGTCTTCAAGAGTGAAGAATCTGCCTGGGTGGAGGTTCAGTCACTAACTCATCAGTTCAGAAATATATAGCCTTAAAAATGGAAGATGGGAATTCAAGGTTTTGAAGCATTAATATCTTAAGAAGTTTTGCATGTCAGATCAGAAGTCCTCTTCAAGAAATGGCAATGATCTCAGTATGGAAAAGCAGGCATCAGCTTGAAAACTGAGATAAAATATGCTATATGGTTAGCACAGCTAGGGCAGATCATATCTGAAGTTGGAAAGAAAAAAGCTCATTCAACTGAATTCCTTTCTAAAAGTAGTTTGCTTTTATGAGTTGATCTTAGAGGCATTTGTACTATTCAGTATCAAAAGCTTCTAGATTACAGCTAAAACGGTTTTGTCAATGTTGAAGTAAAACAAACTTGGTTAGAAGTGAAAGGAGATATTTCTTATTTATATTGTCCACTGCTGAGCCTGGAATGTGTCTCTTAGAAGTTTTAGATTGAGTACGATTTTAAAATGATTGGGAATTAAAAGACAGAGAGTGGTGTGAACTTCAGCTGACTTGCATAAAACCAAGTTCTGAAATTTGGTGTATTGCAGAGTGTCAGAATGTGTTTTTAGAAGCCTAAATATGTTCACAGAACACAGAGTAAACAATATATTTTTAAAAACTTTAAAAGTTTGTTACCTGTTAAGGATCAGACCTCTTAAAAGTGTGATACTAATATTTAATACTGTCCTATAATCACATCTATTTAGCTCTGAAAGTAGCTCTTTTTAGGAATAGGAAGTGTTTTTAAAATGACTGAAGCATTCCTGTGAGGAGACTGATAGTTCATTGTTATTTGACAGTATAGTGCTACTAGTCAAAAATACTGACATTAAGAAGGCATGGGCTACTGTTCCTTGTGCTGCCAACTGTACTGCTATGGTTGTGCAGGGGTAAGAATGGGGTAAGTCCAGGAAAGTTTTGGTCCTGTGGAAGCTTACAGGGATGTTGAGTAATAAGTTATTTTGAGGTTATGATGTGATTCATAGGCCAGAACTCCACCAAATTTTATTATAAACTTTTTATAGTTGCCTCCAGGTTACTCAGAGCTGCTGCCAGAGCAGGCAGTGACAGTGGGGGTATGCGTGCCTGTTTGAATGCTTTGTTTTGTTCCTGTATTAGAAGAGTGAAGGTTACCAAAGTTGAACGTGATTTTGCAGATAGTTTCCCCAAAATAGAGAGGCACAACAGGCTAAAATATATAGATAAGAAACTCTGTTGCTTATTGTGCACAATATTTTTATCCTAAAGAGAAAAAAGGCTGTTGCTTCTGTATAATGTAAATATTTAGAAGCTTTCTAACACTATAAGCTTGTGACTTTATTTTAAGGTAAACTTCTTTTGAGATACATATTTCTACTTTACCGCCCATTACCATCATCAAAAAGTTCTCTGTATGGCAGGGATACTTCTTAGGACCACCCTCTGAAGCTGTGGAATTTTTTTGGTACAAAATAGAAGTTCTTCACTCCTATTAGAATAAGCCATAAAATGAAAGAATGATGACTTTTGGTGCATTGTCTGAATTGTGGACTGTTTTCAGTGTTTGCAACATTATCCTAGGCATTTGAGTGGGTATCTTTTTCTAATGGCTAGCTCTTGTACCAAATGTGTTTTATGGCCCATGTTGGATTATTCTTTTTAACGCAGTTCAAAGTCCACTGGAGCTAATCTGTGGCTTTTGAATTACTATTGCTGTGCTTAAATTTAAAAATTAGTACTAGATGATGTTTTTCTATCAGAATGGTAGCTCATTAAAGCAGAGAATGTAACTAATATAATTTGATTTTTTTTAAAAAAAGTATTTTCCATATTGAAAATGACAGTTCTAATATTGAATCACTGTGGCGTTTCTAAGTGTATAGCACTGAAATGTGTATCTAGGCATGTCTGTTTTTTTCATTTGCTTTTTTGAAAGCCATTTCCAAGCTGATGTCCCAGTAAAGCAAAGGGACATTCAGCTAGCTCAAGATGTTCACCACTGCATATTCTTGTTTGGATGATGAAGGAGGCAACCCTGTTCCTAAGTGTGAGGGTAGAGAACTGTGTATGGTAGATTAAACTGATATTTTCTTCATGCTCTTGTGCAAGAGTAAAAACTGAAAAGTCAGTGCTCAGTCCACTTGTCCAGTCAGACTTACTCCTGTTTCAGAAGAATTTCTATCTTCATACTGTGTGTTTCTAAACAAGGCCCTTTTCATTATTACATGCACCAGTATCCTTTTTGTTTGCCAGGTATACACTAAGGAACTGGGTCCTACCTTGCAGTTACAAAACTTCCTCTTCTAGGATTTAAGTAATTTCTTCAAGTCATTAGAATTGCTGCAGTTACAGTAGGTGCTGTGATTACTTAATCTACTTTTTAACTAAAACCATCTGCTTAACTAGTCATAAGAGCTTCAGATTCTTAGGACTTCAGAAATAGGTTGATATTTTTATTTACTTGGAGAAGTACAGTGGCT
Source organism: Pezoporus wallicus (assembly GCF_028554395.1). Taxonomy (NCBI): domain Eukaryota; kingdom Metazoa; phylum Chordata; class Aves; order Psittaciformes; family Psittacidae; genus Pezoporus; species Pezoporus wallicus. Next base: position 4,995,323 of record NW_026642179.1, on the reverse strand, counting down.
GAAGTAACCACTTAAAATGCCTTGTGTGCTGGGCTGGATAATTAGTCAATGGGGTAGTTGTTAAGTTACGGTGTATATTCAGCAGTAGTGCATAGCAGAAGTTTCAGTATTACCAGCAAATGCAGTGTTCTTTTTACTTGAGAGTGCTGGAGAGGATCTCAGTGATTTCTAGGAAGAGTTACAACTAGTTCATGTTCAAACTTAACTGTGTGGAAACAAGAGAACTGCAGCCTACTCTATTGCTCTTGTAAGGCTTTTAATGCTGTAAATTCTCTGGCTTTGAGTAAAAATAAGTCGTGATACTGTCAAAGAAGTTGGGTAAGCAGTAGTGGCAGTGTCCTGTGGTTCCTGGCCTTGAAGTTCAGTTGTAGAATACACATGTGGAGGTGATAGCAAGCAGTAATGGCTGGTCAAATGAGGACTTTATTTTATACTTGTCACCAAAGATCATCACGTACAAATGACTAGGTGCTTCTTCTAAGTAACCTCATAAACTTTAGGAACAAGCAGTTAATGTGGGTGTGTCAATCAAAATACAAGTATACCTTGAGTGTATAGCAACTTTAATAATGTATGTTTGTGGAGTTTTTTTTTTCACTGTTGTGACTGTCCTCTTTTAATGCCTCAGAAACTGTTTTGAGAGTAGGTGGTAGATTGGGGAGGAAAAGAGTTTCTGAATTGTGACAAGTCAGCAAGCAGGCCTGTATAAATGCTACAGCATCTCTATTGTCTTCACAATGTGTTTGTGAAATCTGGGCATACATGGTTATCTGCTGCAAGTCATGAAGACAGCTGGTCTGGGGAAATTGGAGAATCATAGGATTTAGATTACTTACACACCTGCATCACAGAGGGTGAAGACCAACTGTTTAAGCTATTTCAGTGACATAGAGCTCTCAAATAGCCAAGAGATGAATTCTGAGCTGGATGATAGTCTATCAGTCAAGTTAAAAAGGTATTTAGGCTCAAAATGTGCAATTGTTGACTGTGATGAGAAGAGAACTAGGCTCCTGCTAATCTAAATAGGGCCCCATGAACTAACTCTAGCTCACTGGAAACTTTCATCGGCTCCTACTGCTTGTGTTGCAGTAGTGCTATTTACTCTGTTAGGATAGTGATCTGGTTCAGAGTTTATTCTGCAGGATTTACAGATTTAATTCTTGGCAGAATTATCAATTGTCCAGAATTAATTGCTATGAAAACTGAAATCAGATAAGCTAAACTTTCAGTTCTGTTAAATTGTGTTGCATTGTTTCAAATCTTTTTCCCTGCAGTCTCAACTACTCTAGCTTGTTTTTAACAAGACCAATAAAATCCATCTGCAGGCAACACATAACACTTTTGAACTGAGTAATTCTTAAGCTAAAGTCTTCCTTTTCACAATAGGTATTTGACTGGACTGAGATGAGAATTGTCAAAGAGTTATAGGTGTACCCTGTATGAAATAAGGAAATAACTAAATCTGAAAGATTGATTCTAGAACAGAAAGCAGGATTAAGATGAAGGGTTAGAGATGGAAAAGGTAGTGAAATGGTTAAACATGCAGGTCTTGAGGGCTGGGTGAGTAACTAATAGCAGGTGGTGGAATTTAGAAGATCATGGGGTAAACCAATTTAACTGCTATATATTCCGTTGCCTGGGGGCTTCTTTGGGACTATGGGGAAGGAGGTAGGATCATTGGCTTCTTTTCCACTGGAATCATATGCTCTGTCTAAATTCCTGGAATTAATGGTTTGTGGCAGCCTGGGACTGGCTCAAACTAGCATGGTAACAACCTAGGAAAAAGAAAATACAGAGACTTTAATTACTTTGTTGTGTGACTTGACTTTGCTACTGATTCTATTAGCCTCTGGACTGCAATGTTAGAACATTTTGTTTGAGAAGATTAATCAGTTACAGCAGAATTCCTTTCAAGCTCTGCAGTTGCAGCACCTTTGAAAAAAGCCAAGTGAGAATTGTGGTTAGACTGGAACAGGTAGACGCTGTGCTTGTTAAAAGCTGAATCACTTAATGTTCTTTGCAGGTCATGCAGTGTACCCCAGAAAAGTGTGGCCTTAATTAGGTGTGCAAAATATGGGACTTCTATTCCACTGAAGTAGATTTTCTTGACTGCAGTGTGTCTGTGTGGTTTGAGTGTGACTGTAACAACAAAAAAAATTGCAAGCGAAATTCCAACAGACTTTATTCATGATACCAGTAAGCACTGCTAAAATTGAAATTATAATCAACAGTTACTTGATTTGGGGGGGTGTGGGGGGTGTGTGTGTGTATAAAATACCTAGCCAAGCATCTGGAAGACCAGGCAGCATAGCATGATCTTTAATGGCTCCTTTTCCCTTGACCCCTTTAAAGTTCCACAGCAGGTGGCAGAGAGGATTTCTAGCATATCCAGTAAAGGATCTGAAAGTGTTGCTTTTGCAACACTGCTGTCGTATGGTATAACAGTGGTATAATTGTGGTATACTTGAGGAACTAAGTGTGCTATTCTGGGGTGAAAAATGATCTTGATAACTTGAAATTGAATTTTATCACAGTTTATTATCACTAGTTGGTCAAAATTCATTTGCTCACTTCACACTTTATAATGGTGTACATGATCTTTCTTAGTATTGCTCCTTATGCCCTTCCAAACAAAATCCAAAAGCCCTGAAGCAGTGCAAAGCTTATTTCTGTAGTAAACAAGTTTTGTGATGGCTGTTTGAAACTAGGTATCAGGGGGCATAAAAAAATATGTTAGACTTCAGGTTTAGGTTTGGAGTCTAGCAAGAGGTATTAGAAGATGCAGGTCTGTGGATTATTTGTGTGCATGTGGCATAAAACAAGCAACAGTGAGGCTCTCTAACTTTGTCCAACCACTTGAAAATCACCTTTAAATCCCTATTTCCTTACATTAAGCACCCAGTAAAAGGAAACCAGATGATGTTGCCAATCGTAGCAGAATGTGATTGTAGGAAGGAGGGAGGTGGAATTTATTATATTATCCTAGTGTTAACTTGTGTTTTGTTAGGATTAAATTGTAGTCAGCTATATGTGTACTTCCTTAGCTCTGTGGAAAGAAGAGGAGAAACAGAAGCTGCCTTCATCCCCCTGTACAAAAGCTAGTGTCAGCAACCTTGGCATGGAACAACACACTGACTGACCTGTTGTTCCCCTCTATTTACAAGTGTATTTCTGCTACAGCAAGAGTGAACTGGTGGTGATCCTTCATGCAGCCTTAAAGTGCTGCAGAAAACATGGGTGGAGAATAGGCAGAGCAGGGGGCGGGACATACGGGAAGTAAAGGATCGCTGCATTGCCTCTTCTTCCTCCTTCGTACAGCTAGCTGGGCAGGCAGAAAAGAACACTCTTACCTCTTGCTTATATTGATTCTTTCTATTCAGTATTCAAGTGGTAAAAGCAAACATTAAGCTCAGATCTCTGCAGCCTCATGTACTGGACTTGGAAAGGTTCAAGAGGTGTCAAACAGATAACAATGCTTCCTTCTAGCTTAGATGTCTGCTTTCCTTCCGCTGTGCGTTAAGTCCACAGCCTAGTAAATTCCCATCGGAAACTAGCACCTAACTCACTCTTTGGTGTGTGTGTCTCTCTTTTCCTGATGGATTTTACAAGAAGAGAGATTTGTCCTGTATTTGTAATTGTTAATTCCCACTGTTGCTGTTCTCACAAGGATTGCACTAAAGAGGTAAGTAAGAATTTCAGCTCTGTGAAGTGTGTGTAGCCACAGGAAAGGACTTTGGGGGTCAGTCAGTATTCTTGACATCTGCTGAACTGCTTTACTTATGCATTGCTTGAGTCTTCGGCTTTTAAACTTGACTGTATTTTAGTCCCTGTAATTTTTGAAATGTAGGTTAAAATCCCAACCAGTAAGGCTGGAACACTTACTGCTTTTGCTGTTTTCCACCTGTGGTGGTGTTCAGAATGAATGATTTTTATAAATGTAGGATTGCTGAGATTATGTAATGCTTCCTCTGTCTCAGTTTTGGTTTGGTGTAAAAGTTAAGCAGCACTGATTGCACCTTCTCTTATGAAGTAAATTATATTTTCAGTATCTCTTGCACCATTAGAATGAGGTGCTAAACCTCTGACACAGCAATCTGGTGAACTAACTAATGCAGAATACTCAATCTCTCTAGGCAAAAATAAATAGTTCCAAGTAGCTTATACTTTGGTGTTTAAAATACCTTGAAAATCTAGTGGTTTTTTTAAGAGTACCTAACTTACATTTAATGGATCAAAACCCCGTGTTAATATGAAATTTGGAACATACTTTTCTCACCTCATGAAAATCTGATAAAATGACAAACTGCCACATCTAAGATAAATGAAATGTGAAATATTTTCTTAAGCTTAATATGAAGACTGCAAGACAGGTATTTAGTTTTGCATCATTTGGGCTTTGTGCTATCTACATATATGCCCATATTTTAGAGTTGCTCTCAAAATGTTAGTATTTAGTAGGTTTTATTTTAAGTTGGCATTACTTTCAAAAGAAGCAGTCCTGACCTTGTTAGTTAATGCACTATCACTTTCCTTCTGTAAGGCTTAGAGCTAGTGCAACCATGTAGGGAAACATACTGGGGAGCTTCACCTCACTGGAAATGGCTGCAGGCTTTTTGGATTGTATTTGTTTCAAGTTTGATAAACACAGAGATCTGGTTGATTTTGCAGCTCTATAAATGTGTATGCTGGTAAAAAGGAGGAAATGGCACAGGTGTGGGAATGGGAGATGGGGAAAAGGAGGCTGTTGCTTACAGCAGCATTGCTGCTTCATGCTATTTTAGGTGGTAGCTTGAGAAAATGACGACTTTTTATGTTACACCTATCTCCACTTTTTTTCCCCGCAAGAGCTCTTCTTTTTATTTCTTGACCAAACTCAGAAAAAATGCTAGTGGGTTTGGGGTGTTCTTATTAAACTGCCACTGGGGAATAAGAGTAGTAGATTCAAAGATTTGAGTTGTGATTCTTCTAAGGAGTTTGAGGACCAGGAGAGACCTGTATGAATGTGACCATCTTGCCATAAGTATGGTGAAAATTTGGAAATACGAAATGGCTTAGCACATGCTTGGGTGCCTTTGGGTTCAGAAACTAGTAAAGGTATGCTTGGCTGCATAGCTCATGTGCTCTTAAGGACACATCAAGGTTATGTGAATTGCAGGGCCTGGCCTGCCTTTGGTTTCTCTGTGATGGCAGATTAAGGTGTATAGGCAGCTCTGGGTAGAAAAGGGTTCAGTGTTTATTGATCTTTATTCCTAGTATCCTCTGTCTTGTTTTGTAAAATAGTATGACACTTTCCCTAGTGCTTGGAGGAGGAAACAAAAAAGCAATTTTAAAGGCTGATGGTACTTAAGTGCCCTGAACTTCAGTGTAGGGGGCACTTGGCCAGCACTTGTAGACCAGGCTTATGCAACCCTTCTCATGGGCTGTGCAACAAACTGAGAAATAGGTAGCTGTTTTAACACAGAATCCTTTGTTGGTTTTAGGCCCTCGTGTGAGGTTCTCCCAGGTTTTCTGAGCAACAGTTAGGAATAAAGAAACTATGCTGGAAGAGGCTGGTGGGAGTGTCTCTTTGAACTCCTGGTTTGGAATTCACAAAGTGGGTTATTGTAAAATGACCCTCTTGGAAGGACTTGAAGATTTTAGTATTTCTTTCAGAATGGAAAAATACAGAATAGCAGACTAAATCACGGATTTTAAAATCCGTTCTTAGCCTTTGCACAAGAACAGAGTACTTGGTGAAAGAGTTAACAAGGTAATTCATGTTCTGCCTTTATGTTAATATTTTGCTATACAGCTGTCTTAGTTTAGCTTTTAGATTTTCTGAAATAAGATTGTCACAGATGTGACACCTTCCTTCTGCTGGCACAGTGTAAATGAACATACATGCAGGCTGCTGCTCTGTGGGGGACTCGAGCTATTTAGGAGAGCTAGATGAGTTAAACATAGCAAATTCAGATACAAATATATAGAGTATGCAGCTGAATAATTGTTGCATAAGTTACATATGTATATGTATGTATATATAGGAGAGCATTTAATTAAGTATAGAAACATCAGTCTCTACATATGAGCCTGAACTCCTGGGACCATTTTAAGCTTGATCATAATTAAAAGTGGGTGTCTTTGCAAAGTCTGTTATGCGAGCAGAGCCACACATGAACAGGTGCTTGATGCCAGTAGTAAACACTGAAACTACTTTTATAAATCTCTGCTGTGTCCTACTAGGAAGCTGGAGAATTGTGATATGACCTGGTTACAATATTAAATTTACCCATTCCAAACTTCGGTTTGGTGTCTTATCAGCTGAGGCATTGATCTCCAAAAATCTTAATGTTCAGTGAAGCTATGAAAAGCATTAAGCCAATGTTCGCTGACAGATCATGTTTCGGGACTTAAACTAGTCACAGTATACTCTTCTGTGAATTTCAATTGTTAGAATTTCTTAAGAGCAAATTGTAGAGCAAAGAAACAGATAATCAGAATGTTCTTGTAACAGAAAGTTTTTGTCAAGTGAAAAACTGTGTCTTTCTATAGTGGATTTTTTTTTTTTTTCCTTTTAAAAACTTCAGATACCACACCTATGTAAAACAGTGACAAATAGCAGTGTTGCCCACTGAAAGACTGGACTCTTGTGCTTCTCCCCAGTCTTCAGTTTGCATCTGTTAAAGTTGATGTTGACTGTGCCCTCTCCTGGGAGACTGTGGTAGAGAATATTTTAGGTAGTGAACATATGAACTCAAATATACTGCCATGTCTGACCAACGTGGGGGAAAAATATCTAAGTGTAGATGGAAATTATTAGAATTCATTAAGTCTTCATGTTCAGTTAAATGAAGGTCTGTGGTTGCAAAGGGTCTGGTTCAGAGACTCAAACCTTTCCATTTCAAGACTTGTTTCCTGCTGACAATAGAGGAAGGGGAAATGTTCATGTCTTGATGTCCCCATTTGGTGGACAGCAGTACTCTTTAGGGTACTGGGAGAAGTACTTTCCGGTTAGGACACGAATTATGATGCTTTTACTACTACTGCATTTATTGCTGTACTTCAGACTCTACGATTTTCACTTTTTTTGTGTAGTTATGATTTACCAGTGACACAAGTTCAGACGTATCAAGTGTATGATTTCAGGATCATTTGGCTTGAAAATGGTGGCTCTTCATATAACAAGTTGAACAGGATGTCTCCATTTTCTCTCATTGTGCTGTCTTGGAGGTTTGAAGCTGAATCGAATAAAATTGAGTGCCAAATTTTGCTGTTATGGACAGTTCCCCCAAAAATAAAGCTTCTGGCCATGGTAAAGTGATGAAGCTTGGCTGTCTGCCTGCAGCGTTTTGCAGAATTCCCAGATGGTCATATCTCATGGCCTGTTTGCTTTACTGATTTGAGTAGATGATTGTACTTAAAAGCTTGGTTTGCTCTCCTGCAGAGGTTCTAGTATGTGTTGCAGAAGGGATTGGAATGTGCCCTTATGGAAGGACTTTTGTAAATGTCTGTATGGCTAAGCTCATTTTCCTGAACGCACAACAGAAGGGATTCAGGATTGTGGTTTGGGTAGAGTCAGTTGCCTGGGGAGAGCTAAGATACAGAAAAGTTTTTAATTTCCATTTTCTATTATGAGAACTGAGAACATAGCTGCCAAGGCCTTCTGTTAGGGAAGTGTAGCTGAGAAAATGGGGTGGGAGAGCATTTGCAAAAACCACTAACAAACAGGTGAACGGTAAGATTGGGGTCAGATTTCTCTATAAATTGTGCTAGTGGGGAATTCAGGACAGTTACCTATTGACTAAAAATAGTTGGTCTGTAAACATAATCAAAACTTGAATCAAGCAAGACTTCAAGTTTCTTGTTACTTGTGTATTCCAGGGTGTCAAGCCAGCCAGCTTTGATAAAGTAGCAATCCCTGAAGTGAAGGAGATTATCGAGGGATGCATTCGGCAGAACAAAGGTGAAAGGTAAGTACTTTATTTACAGAAAGAGGTATTACTGCTGAGTCCTTTATCAGTGATGACACTAGATCCAGTTACTTCCTGTGGTTATGTCTGTTCTGATGAAAGTTGGAAAGCCAGTATTACTTCTGCAGCTTCTATCCTTTGGTAGGTTCTTATTCAATTATTGTTTTAGAGAATTAACAGTCTCAGGAACAGTACAAATGCTATAGTAGCCATCCATGTCAGTTTATTCGGAAATTATTGTGCTATTATTAAAACTTTGACCTAGACAGTAAAACAGCAGAGGGCAATTCTTCTGCATTCCCAGGTATTTGTATTGTTACTCTGTAATCCTTCATTTTTCCTTTCCCTTTGATTTTGTTAGCATTTTGTGTCTGATTACGTTGTATTTTTCAAATTCCTGCTGCTGATTTTCATCCACGCTTTCTGCAAGATGACTTGTACTTGAAGTGGTTAACTTACACCCTTACAGGAAATCTGTAACTACTTTTGATGGTTTATTTGCGGGGTTTGTTTTCTGCTTTTACATAGTTGTTGCTTACTGAATGTCTGATTTAAGAGTGTTTCAGCCTTCTGCCCTTCCCTAGACCCTACTATTCTGTTCTGAGCTTGTTTTATCAGTTCATGGGTGTTTATTCAGCTCTTCCTATTAATTCCTGGAGTTTTACATCTGATGGCATTGCTGTGTATTTTTAATTTGTTCTTTTTCTTAAGCAGTTTTTTCCCATTTCAACTAAATTTTGTGGCTGTGCATTACTTATTTCTTGCCATTTAGTTCAAGTGGTTAACTTTTAGGCTACTGCTGTTAATGCTGTGCATATATGAGCATAGGTCTCTTGTACTTTCAGGACAAAGATGAAGTGGTTTGAAGTAGTATAAAATACAAAAGGAACCATGTGGTTCTTGTTTAGTGCTTAATTTACTACATGAGGGTTTTGATAAGATCTTGACATAGACTGAAATACATACTTGGGTTACTGTACTGATTTGGGGACTAAGAGTTGTGTGTTGGATCTTAATGTTAGAGTCATAGAATGGTTTGGGTTTGAAAAAGGACCTTAAAATCATCAAGTTCCAACCCCCCTGCCATGGGCAGGGACACCTCCACTAAACCATGTTGCCCAAGGCTCTGTCCAACCCAGCCTATACAGTAAAACTAAACTGTTTCTTCAAGGTTTCTTAATATTTTAGTTAATATATATCCTTTTCAGTTGGCTTAAGTCTGTTGGTACTTCTGTTGAAGAGTGTGTGATTTGTTCTTTGTGTACATCGTTGTTGTACATTGATACACTTTGTTTCTCCATCATGCTTTTAAATTGAAATCTGAATGATGGTCTGTCAAGTAATTAATGGGAAAAGCATGAAATGTAAAAAGTTCAGATCATCAGACAAGGATATTCCTAGTATTTTGTGATAACTAATAACTGTGTGCTTTCTACATTCTTTCCCAATGTACTAGGTATGCTATTAAGGACCTTTTGAATCATGCTTTCTTCCAAGAAGAGACTGGAGTACGGGTAGAACTAGCAGAGGAAGATGATGGAGAAAAAATTGCCATCAAACTCTGGCTGCGAATTGAAGACATCAAAAAACTCAAGGGCAAATACAAAGATAATGAGGCAATAGAGTTTTCCTTTGACTTGGAGAGAGATGTCCCAGAGGATGTAGCACAGGAAATGGTAAGTGTCGGTGGTCTTATTGGAAGTACTGGTGTTCTCTGACAGTGAAATGCAGTCTGTCTCTGCATTTGCTATTGTTACCATCTACAAATAAAACGGCTGCAGAAGTTTGTGAATGAGAAGTTAGGGCCAGAGAGTGGTAGCTTATACTGCAGCATGACAACAGTGGCTGTCAATGACAGTCTGAATTCTGTGAATATATCCTCTTCAGGTGGAATCTGGCTATGTCTGTGAAGGGGATCACAAGACAATGGCGAAAGCTATCAAGGACAGGGTATCTTTGATTAAACGAAAGCGAGAGCAGCGTCAGTTGGTGCGAGAAGAACAGGAGAAGAAACTTCAGGAAGAAGGTAGTCAGAAGCAGCAGCTGGAGCAACAGCAACCATCAAGTGCTTCCCATGCAGGGTCAAAGCATCCCTTATCTGTCACTGGTACTACTCCTGTCCCCACTACTTCAGCATCAGTTTCTACACAAGTGGAGCCTGAAGAGCCAGAAGCTGATCAACACCAACAACTGCAGTTCCAGCAACCCAGTATATCTATTCTTTGTAAGTGTGTTAGTTGGTTTATTTAGGAACTTTTGCACTTACACAGTTCCCCTCCTTAGAGTTTTAAACTTTTGGTGGGTATAGCAGTAAATATCTTAAGGTGCTGCTGTCTGCCATTGCTGTCTGCTGAAGAACATTAGCCCACTAAAAAGCACAGCAAAGTAAGATGCATTCCTGTGCCTTAGCTGAGCTAAGTCTTGGCAGAATTCACAATACAGCGTGTTAGCAAAAAATCATTTTTGCTTCCTTTTAAGTTAATACACTAAAAAAACTGGGGCATCTGAAGCAGGAATATAGTCCTCGTTTTGGCTGTCCTCCTGTAAGTTACAGCATATTCTGGCCCTGCAAAAGGCTGTATAGGCTTGCACCAGTGTAGTTAGAGCTGTTAGAAACACTTGAAACATTGTTAAGTTATGTTTAAGGTGGAAATGAGGCTAATGTACAAGCAGTTCAGCTCGGAATTTGCTTTCCGCAAAAAGTTTTATTTTCTCTTTTACATACTACATGTGAAAAATTGAATTAGCACTCGTAACTTTACCCTTCTGCCATTCCCGCATTTGAATCGGTATTTGAATAATGATGGCAGATGAGAATTTGCCTATTAGAATGGTGAGTTTAGAAAGCAAAATACTGTCTGCTCTTGAGGTAATAGGGATCTTAAATTCACTACTGTGCCTACCTCAGGTGCATCTGCCAGCCAGCACAACACACCTCTTCTATGTGTCTGTAAAACTTAATAAAAATAATCTCCCCCCCACCATCCCAGATCATTAATAACAATGTGGAACTTCTATTTCTAATCTAGCTTTTTATAGGAAGCATAGTTTACTAATAAGTATCTTCCCAAAGAACTCCTGATATTACTGATACTTTCAGAGGCTAGAAGAAGGCATATTGGTAAGGAATTACGGTACTGAGGAAGACAAATACAATTTTTAATCAGCTTAACTATCACAAGAGGTAAAATGCTGATAAGGTCCACATGACATGGCAGAAACATCAATCTCATACTTAATTGATCATAATGTCTTTAGAGTTGTGAATCCAGACTGCAGTTCTTGAAATGCAGGATTTTATCTTTAACTTCTGCAGCTGATGGGACAGTTGACAGTGGCCAGGGGTCATCTGTTTATACCGAATCATGTGTGAGCAGTCAACAGACTGTATCGTATGGCTCCCAGCATGACCAGTCAATCTCTACAGCTGCAGCCCAGGGATACGCAGCTTCAGTTGGCCAAGTGCAGTCACAACAGCATGGAGGATATCAGCCACCTGCAGTGGTAAGCAAGAACTTACAGTATTGCAAATGCATGGAAGTACTTGATTTTGTATTTCTCATGAAGGTGAGAGGAAAATCTGCCAGGCAGTCTTCCATGTGTATTTTGTTTTGCATGTGATGCAAATTCTTCATGGGAGTAGTAAGGGGACTATTTTTGCAAGGTGACTGAGTCTAGGGGAGGGGAAAGTGCAAGGGCATATTTGTTTTTAAGGCTTTTATTTAATCTTAAGGGCGCTAAAGCAGACTGGTGGGTTAGAATTTTTTTTATGGATGAAAATAACATCCTCAGGACAGGACTCTCATGAGAGTAAGCATTTAATCTGACTTGGGAAGGTGGTGTGGTGTATGTGTATATGAGGTTGCCAGGGATCAAGTTGTTGGTTTGGTTTTAAAGAAGGGATTAGAATAATTTGAGCTACTGTATAAGTATGAAATTGCTGTGTGTGTTCTGTGAGGCTTTGATTACAGATTCTGCAGGTAAGATTTTTAACTATTATAGAATGCTGCATGTGAGAACTCCAGACTGAAAAGACCCTGCACCCTTGTTCCCAGTTTTATTTCTAGCTTGTGTTGATTTGCTCATCAGTTGCCATGTGTATTCCTTTTCCCTGGAAAGACTGCACTGGGCACAAATACTTTTCCTACTATGTTCATTTGTGTTGCCCTTTTATTTTGGTATGTGTTTTTCCTTGGTATGTTTTTAGATCTGAGTATGAGAGGTACGCAGAAATCTATTCTAACTCTGGAGTAGAACTTCTGCTGCTGTTATGTTGTTGTCAGTGGTTCCCTCATCACTTGTTTTTTACACAAATAAAAATCTAAGCCTGAGGCAGAGTCATTATGGTATAATGTAGTCATACCATAAGGGAAAAGATGAGACGCTTAAGACTGAAGGTCTTCACTTCTTTTTTCTTTCTTGGTGGATGTGTTTTTAGGCTTTATTACAGAATCAGTGGTGTTCCTAGCATTTTGGAAAACATGCTGGTTTCACTCACAAGCAAAGCATCTCAAACTTTTTCAAAGGCACTTAACCTGAAGCGTGTGGTACTGCTAGTCCTTGATCAAATGAGTTTTTAATTCCTCTGAATAAGCTGTTGTTCTGAGTAAGCTGTATTTTGATGTGGGCATATATAGGACCAGAAGCCATTCATCTTGGGACGGCTTGCTTCCAGGTTGAAAGACCGTAATCTTTTGAGAGCATATGACAGAATTAGTCAAGCTTAGTTCACTGCTCAAATGTGCTCATGGTCTATGGTGACAACAGTGGTACCATGGAGTAGAATACTACAGGAACTACTAACAGTTTATTGGGAAGACAGAATGACAAATCAAAAGGATATTGACAACTGGCAAAATGGCCTTAAAAAGAAAAAGAATGTAGTTCAATCAGGACAAGCACAAGGTTCATGTTTAAACAGGAATAATCAGCTAGACAAGTAAAGGATGAGCAACAGCTGACTAGGCAGCATTTCTGCAAGGACAAAAAACGAAGTCAGATTGCATTGGACCACAAGATGGACATGGTCAAAAACATCATGTTGTTGTGGAAAAGTCAAACATCATGTTATATGAAGTAGTTCTGCTTTTGCCCATTTGTAAGTCTGCCCTAGACACCGTGCTTGAACAAATTTTAGGGTGAATTCCAGAATTCAGAAGAGGGTGACAAAAAAAACCATCAGAAATACAGAAAACATGGGTCATGTGGGAAGACTGAAATAGTTAAGCTAAGCCTATCAAAGATGAGCTTGAGGAGATAGAAAACCGTAAAGGCTGTAAAACAGGAGGAGGCTATCTAACACTGTTGTCAGATAGAATAAGAAATAATAAGCCTAAATTGCAACATGGAATTACTGCTTGGGAAGGTGTGTTTTTTTTTTTTCCTAACTAGCAAGGACAGTTATGTACTACAGTCTCCATCACTGGAGATGTTTCTGAACAGTTTAGAGAAATTAGAATCAGGGATAGCATATAAAACTAGTCCTGCCTTGGAACTGAGAAAAGATTATGGGTAAATATTTATTTAACCCTTTTAGCTCCCTTATGCCTCTTTCACAAAGTTTTGAGTTGTCTAGCAAGATTTCTCACATCCAAATGGATCTCCACTGGATATCTTGAGGCTTTTCTTCCCCTGGCGGTCTGAATTTGATTGCAGTTATGTTAAGAAATTGTGGATTATGTCCACAAAAGACATATACTTTTAGAGAAGGAAAACTTGCAGTTGAAGACTGCCTCTTTAAAACAACATCTTTCTATTCACTTAAAAAAACCACAACATAACACACCACACTGAAAAAGCAATAGCAAAAATAAAACCCCCAAACCCCACTCCAAAACCTAATTGTGATTCTTCCAATTTGGTTATATTTTGACCTATGGCCTTCTGGATTGTGGCAAGATTACAAAATCCTGATGCTTTTATTGGCCCAGTGTCTGGAAAATGCTTGTCTAAGACTAATTTTACTGAATTTTCCACACATTAAACCAACTTTTTTCCACAACTCATCTTGTAGAATGTGTACTGTTTAAATTTTTGTGGTAATGCTTCATTTAATGTAGAGCCAGCTGCATGCATTTAGTCCACTTGATTCAGGCAGGGAGGTGCCCAAGCAGACAGGCTGGGTGAGTTGATCTGTGTGAACACACATCCATTCACTAAACTAAGAATGAATGTTGGAAAGCTCATCAGTATCTGTTTAGGGGAGTTTTTTATTTGTTAGGCTACCAGATGCTGTGAGTACACACAGTATGGGCTGCATCAGTGGCCCTAGAGCAGATACTCCCTTATGTCTGTTCTGCCTTCCACATGCTTCTTGTTAGGGTATTAGGGAACTTCCCACACTGTTCAGTAACCTAAGGCAAGCTTGGGTCCTCAGAGGTGCGCATAGCGTGTTCCCAGCGTGTGCTGGCACTCATTCAGCATTTTCATATCTTCTTGCACACATATTAGTCAGTATTGGGCCTCTCATTGTGTGTCTGCATTTCTTTTCTACCTCATTGTAGATTTCGCTGGTTTTGTTACTCATTTTTCTTTTGATGTATCAATTCTTAACTTTTGTTTTCCTTCTTTAGCCTCAACGTGGTCGTAGCATGTCAGTTTGTGTCCCCCACCTTCCTGCTCTTCCCTCTATGTCCTGCATCCCTCTCAGTGCTCCTTGCACCCCACCACCAGCGCTGTCTGCACCTCTTTCTCCTTTCTACCTTCGGACTGTCCCTGAAGAAACCTTTGCAGAAAAGCTTTCTAAAGCCTTGGAAAGTGTCCTGCCCATGCACTCTGCCTCTCCACGCAAGCATCGACGCTCCAGTCTGCCCTCCCTCTCTGTCAGTCCTGTATGTGTTACCATTTGCCTCCTGGCACAGTAAGATAAGTTATCATTAAATACATCCTGGGCTTTGGGCATTTTTAAAATGAGAAAATAAGGAGTTGACTCCTAATTCCTTATAGTGTGCTGCTGCAGTGTTGATTACTTTTTTTCTGGGAAGCAGTGCACTTAAACATAACAGTGGCTGACCATTTTTTTTGGTAAGATAATATAAATGTAAATTACCCAGTTGTACCACAGAAGGTGAAGGGAAGGCCTGAGATGGAAGACAAGCTTTTTATTTTCCAACTTCTAAGCAAGCATTGAATGTTAACTAAGCTCCACACAAAAAAACCCACCTTTTAAAGCTTGGTTGCTGTGACTGTTTATTCTACAAGTTTTGGCTAGCTGTGCTAGTGATACTAGAAATTCAAAATATGAATACTTTTGAAGTTTTTTTCTGTAAGCTTTGGTTGGAAATGCCACTTCAGCTGCTGCTTCTATGAAGCTATAGTTTCACGTTTCTCATAGTCAGATGCAAGATAGCTTGCAATGCAAGAGGCAGTCTCTTTCCAGTTTTGGGCTTCAATTTACACCAAATAAACTTTGAGAAACTTTTCTCTGTAAATGAAGTAAGTGGAAGCAGTTTTCAGAACGTAGGAGTTCTTTATGCTGTAGGACCTTCTTGCTGGTATTGGCCAATATGGAAATTTGCTGCTGCTTTTCCGGAAAAAGGGGTCTGGGGAGAAAGAGAACAATATGGATACAGTAAATTGAAGAAGTCATAAATGCCATCTGCCTAAAAGATGCTACTCACTGTTGCAAATTACCCTTTCTTTTTTTCCCTTAAGGGTAGATAATATATTGTCTTTCAGCATACAGTAAGCAGAGATGAAAAAATGTGCAATTACTAAATTGTTTGGTGTTCTTATATAGAACTCTCCTCTGTGAAATTTTCCTTTACAAATCTTAAAAGACAAGGAGCCTCATCTGAAGTAGTACATCAAATAGAGTGGAATTGCAGAGGACTCTGCTGTTATTAGAGCTGTGAATGTTCTATTGTCTAGGCAAGAGTTAGGTTTGTTTTAGTGCTAGTTTTCTATGTGAAAAGGTGTGATCAGAGGGATTGAAAGAGGTGATCAGCTTTGACAGAATCCAGAAGTGCTGCAGTTTTAGCACAATACCCATGCAGCAGTAACTTCAGGGGTTTGATTGGATTTCAGGCACTGATCACAATGGATAGCTCGTGACAATAAATCTCATCTCTTTATCAGAAGCAAAAGTGTTTTCTTTTTGTGGATTACTGGAATTGAACTGGAAAAGCAGCTCTAACACAAGCAAATATTTCCATTTGTAGCTATGCCTGCCATGGATGTATTTAATGGATATTTACGACTCACCTGAATTTCCTAACTATTGTATGTTTTTGACCATGAATTGAGTAGTCATTCTATAAAGTTACTTCACAGAACTGCCTAGTGAACTGTGCATGTTGATGTGCTTTCACTTTTAATGTATGAATGACTTGTCTTGTTCATGTCGATACAGCCTCAGCATCCGCGTGGGGGAACACCAACGTTCCCAGATTCACAGATATTTTTCCCAACCGTTCACAAACGGCCGGTGTCTTTCTCGCCACCACCTCTCTGCCCGCCGAAGGTGGCAGTTGCTCAGCGGCGCAAGAGCACTTCATTTTTGGAAGCCCAAACTTGCCACTTCCAGCCATTGCTGAAGACTGGCCAGAGTTTAGTTCCACCTGGTGGTAGTCCCACCAATTGGACACCAGAGGCATTCGTTATGCTGGGCACAGCAGCTCAGAGAGTCGCTGGAGAGCCGCTGCATGTGCAAGTTAATCCCATGTTTGAGCCAGCTCCTGTCCACAGTGACTATATATCTGGACCAACACCTCCAGAGGATGCTCACTACACAATGCATCCAGAAGCTGTATATTTGGTGGGCATGCACTATCCATCACAGGTATCGGAGCAGTATGATCAAGTAGCTTATAACTCTCATGCGACTGAACAACATTTGAAGCAGGTCTCTGAGTCAAACCATGGGCAGGGTGGTCCTCCACAAAGCTCTGTGTTCGACTTTCAATCGGGGCAAACATACCTGACAAGACATGTTCAGAACCTGAGGCTGGATTCTGGGATGGGTCCCCTTTCTCCATTATCCAGTGTTTCAGCTCCTCTGAGTGCAGATCCTGCTCAGATGACATTCCACCAGGTGTTTGTTCCGCACTCTGCCCCAGCTGTGCTCTCTCACAGTGGTGATGGCAGAGCGAGCTGTGTCTTTGAGTTCCATGTGCACACACAGACTTCTGCTTCAGCAGAAGGGGCAGTTTTACCCCAGCGGGTCTACAGAAGTCGCCGGGGCTCTATGGAGACCAGTCAAGAGGAATCCACACAAGGCATAGGGTTGCACAGTCGGCTTCAGCCTGTGACAGAGGAGCAGTGTAACTATCTAGGTCCTGAGTTAGCAGGTCCCAGAGGGGGCTCTGCCAGGCGGAGCTGGCCGGAAGGAAGCCCAGAATACTCCAGTGATTCCTCACAGCTGACTTCCTCTGACACTGGCGATTTCCAGTCTCCTCCCCCTACAGGGGGATCATCTTCTGCTTTTGGTTCAGACTACTCATTGCCCATTGTTCAGCTGCCTCAGAAGGTATTGCAAGAGTCGCAGCTCTTCATCTGCTTCCCCCAGGGAGCCTCGACTCAGCAGGCCTTGTCCACCTCGCTTTCATCAGGACCACCTGCACTCTATCCTCAGGTTACAGGAGCAAACCCTTCCAGAATTTCTCTGCTTTTTATAAGTCATACTTTCCATTTAAAAGGGAACTTTTCTCTTAGACTTGTTCCATGTGGTTCTAAGTATTGGCATTCATGGGGGTGTTTTTCTACTGGGTCAGTAGTACAGTAGGATCTCTAACTTACTGGGTTGCAATGAAATAATGAGGCATCAGCCAGCAACCACTTGGTCTGTGTTCAGCTTCAGCTGAAATATTGGTAGGGCTTTTGTGTTAAGGGTAACAAATGGTCAGTATTCCTCCTGGGATGAGTTGTTCTTTTGGCAAGAGATAGCTGGAGTACCAGATTGGTTTTTAAACAATGTTTTCAATGAAATGTATCGTCTCCACAGTTTGAATCAGCAGTGGTAGTAATACTTGCTTTGTATTTTTGTTGCTGCTCCTTGGCCATTTAATGTGAATGTGTTATTTGAAGTTGAATTTTTTGTATGAATAATGTTTTGTTGGACAGCAACAAGATTAATTTGGTGAGCGTCCAAAATGCAAGAGTATTTTTAGGCTTGGGGTGAGAAAATGGGAAGAGAGGAATGGAAGGAGCTATATTATGTGTGTGTACACAGATTTAGAAATGTACCTGAAGGATCATTATAGAAAGTAAACAAGCTGAGTTAGCAAATCAGTGGCACAAACAACTGTTGCTAATAGGTATGGCTTCCTTATAAGCCTAGAATATGATGTCCTTCTAAAAAGGAAAATTTGAGGCCTGAAGCTTAGTTTGGAGGTACATGTTTTATTGGTGTATGTGATATTTGCGCTTGAAATAGTCAGTAATGCATTTGTATATTGCAACCTTGAGGTGTATGTGTATATACATTGTGTCTGCACTTGTAGTCTGAAACTTCTCATAAGGTAATTTTTTTTTGTGAAAAGAGAGTTTACTTTAAGTAGAATTCTCTCTTACTCCTGTTCTTGGAATTAGGGGCTTTCTGACATTTTAGTTACTGGAGTTTCAGCAGCTGGGTTTTATATGAAGAAACTGAAGGAGAACCTTTTTGCTTTTTGTGGTAAGGTCAAGAGCTAAGTATATAAGGTTTTCTGTATGGGATAATAAAGGTGTTTCATTAAAGCTGAAACAGCTTTAATCACTGCTCTAATAGTAAATTCGGTGCTGTAGGAGAACTACTGGAGTGAGGCTGCTACACAAGAAGTTCAAAAATTATGTGAGGATTGTTTCTCCAAAAACCACCTTTGTTAAACTTCAGGAAGTGAATTATGATGGATGTAAAATACGTCTGGAAAACACAATAAGGGATCATTATTATTTTACAGAATTTAAATTCTGGGATCTCTTACTTAGTTCATTAAAAGACCAGAATTTGAAGCAGAAACTGAGTCAATGTGAGCAGATGTTACAGCAGTGGGATATCACACATGTTTAGATCCTAGCCCATAAGTGCCTTGAGCTTCTAAAACGGCAAGGAAAGAAATGGTTCTTTTGGCAGTATGCTTTCCCTAAGTTTCCGTAATTAAAAAAAGTACTTAATTTTAATAAGCTTGGTCCTAATAAGCTTCTGCAGGCTGAATTATTACAGCATTAAGGAGTTTTAGTAGATATTTCTGATATGATACGTGTACACCAGATACGTTTCTTACCAAGGCAGCTCACCAAAGTGGTGCACACTCAGGCAGCTCATCTGGAGGTCTTTGTCTATTCGTCTCCCAGGAGCTGATACAGAAATATAATTGTCACAAAAATAATAATGAAAATCCTGGGATCTGCTCAAAAAAATGTCAGCCACAAAAATAATAATGAAAATCCATTCCATTTTCCTCTCGATCTTCCACATTCATTTGTATGCCACTCATCTGTTTTTTTTGTTGCTTATTCAGACATTGTCTTAGCTAGAACATGAACCCCCATGTTCTTCAATATCCACTTCTTAGTAGCCTTTGAATGGTAGTGAGTCTGGAAATGATTTCTGGCTTGTATTTTGACATGCCTCTCAAAGGGAACTCATGACATGTTATGTACTGAGTACTTTGTTATCGGTCTAGAATTCTGTATATCTTTGTTTTGATTTTTTTTTTTTTTTTTAACAGACAGTTGTATTTCATTCGAGCTTCTTTCTATCCCCCTATCTGTGTTTAGAACACATGTAAAGGTAAAGCATAATGCCTCTATTTCCAGTTATCATACTAAAGGCATCCTGCTTTTAAAGCATTGTCAGTGGAAGAAGCAGCTGGTAGGCTGATCTCCCTCATGTTTAGGGGCGTGTGACTTTCTGCATTGGTTGTTTTTGAAGATTTAAAATGAAGTTTGCTACTTTCCGGATTGCTCTGCTTTGGTCTGGTTGTAGTGGAATTCTGCCAGAAGGACCACTTGTCCAAAAGAGCAGTTAAATACCAACCACATCATTCCAGGCAGAAATAATTTTAACTGCCTGCTGCAGAAACTATAGGGATATTTTAAGCTGATTTTGTCTTTTTCTCCTCCAGACGCAGGTGCAAGGCCAGCCAGCCTCAAGCACTGCATCTGTGCCATCCCAGCCTACCCAACACACTCAGCAGGTAAGATCATGGTTCCTGAACCCAGGACTAAAATACTTTTAGTATAGGATTTTGATGACTCTTTAAGAGCAGCTGACTACCTCTGCCCCTCCTTCTGCCCATATTTCTCCATAAAGCAAAAGAATCCTCTGGTTCTCACCTAGTCTAACATGTTGTGAGATTAACTTAATTGACTCTATGAAATTTGTTTTTTAAATCATGTTAATCCTTGTTTCCATGTGTCTGTTTTCCCCAACTTCCACCTGCGCTTGAAGTGGTGGCCCCATTCCAGGGGAGGCACGTAAGGATCTGCAAGTTAGGCTGTCTAGACAGACTTTATTCTCATGATTTCTTCTAGTTGGAAATACTATCAACATCCTCTTTTCTTAACTGCCTCTTCTTCCTTATAGAATCTTCATTCTTGTTTTCACAGGTGAAATAATTCTGTTGCAAGATTTGGTGCTGATGGAGTTGTATTAGTAATGCTAATAAGTAATTGCTAAAGCTATTAATATATTCAGAAGAATCACTGATGTCATGAGGGAGTTAAAAAGTAGAATTTAAATAGGCTATGCTTGAAAAACTTCTGTGGGGTAAAAAAATAGCTTCTGCCTATATAAATAGCCTCTTTTCCCTACTACAGAATGCACAGCAGCCAGCCTCTTCCCAACAGCCTGGACAGTACCAGCTGCAGCAGCCATCAGTTTCTGCTGGCGCCACTTCCACGCAAACTGTCTCTCAAACTCAAACTTCACAGATTATGCCAATGCCTCAGGCAGCAGCTGGGACACAGGTAAACAAAATGCTTTCTAGCAGAAGATTATTTTTTTCTTTTTCACAGCTGACAAATTCAGCATGCTCCTACTTTCACTTTCATCATCTTTTCTAATGGTTCCAAAACATTCATCCAAATAATGGTATTCTTAGTGGACTACAACTGTCAGTTTTGTTTGAAAATGTGTTGGAAACCCTTTCATTCACACGTGGCAGTTGTGAGTAATTTGAGGGAAGGATAGCATTTCCATGCACAAAGACCTTTAAACTATCAAAAGTATCATGAGGCATATTGATGAATGGTGTACTGTGAATGGATTCTCAGGAACTTGTCATTTCTCTACTTCCCATACAATGTCTATTTTCTGCACCATTATATATGTCAAACATGTTCACTTATTTAGGTTAGTGACCCATAAGGACTACCTTCTCCACTCTGTCATCTTTCTTACTCAGCTCTTCTCTCCTCCCTGGTCAAGATGCTTCTGTTACTGAATATTACTTCATTTTGGCTCATATCTCTATCTTGAACATGTGAGCCTTGATTTTGTTTTTAAAGTTGTTGTTTTGTTGCTTGTTTATCTAAACTGCCTTTCCAATTGCATTGTTTGCTGGCTTTAATTGACATATCCCCTGCCATTCTCTGAATGCTGGCACAGTGGCTTTTCATTCTCTGTTGCTTTAGTCCCCATACCCAAAGCTGACAGATTTATTGAAAGATTTGCACTTTTCCTGTAAGAAGGCAGGCTTGGATCTGGGGACAGAGCTGAGGGGAATTTGATTCTGTTTATGCACAAGTTCAGTGCTTCAGGGTGTTTGAATGTTGCTCTTTCACCCTCTGTGGGTATCTGTTTCAAGAGCCTGTTCAGTTCTTCAGGGGAAGTGTTCTGAAGTGAGGACCTTTTGGAACTCCAGCCAACTTCCCAGCCACTCTGCCAACTGTGCTCCCACCCACTTTAACCGAGTGCTGTAACTTGAATAATTCTTTCTTTAACTAATGTGTAAAAGCTCTGCTTTCTGCAACCCTGCTTTTTTAAAAAGAAAATCTATCTCTATTTTCTTTACCTCCCCAGCTTCCTGTTTCCCAACCAGTGTCGATCATCCAAGGCGAGCCTCAGTTACCTGTTGCAGCACCTTCTCTCCCTCAGCCTTCAGTTGCCCCGTCAGTCCCCATTGGCTCTCATTTTCTTCCCATGGGACAGCCCTTGCCAACTTCCGTGGTTCCCCAGTTCTCAGTCTCCCCGTTGCCTGTAGCAGCTCCTCATGCGTCAGTGGCTCAGCCAGGTTTCCAGTCATTGCCCATATCGATGGCAACTGGCATGAGTCAGCCATTGCTCACACTGGCAACGTCTGCTGCGGCAACCACTGTGTCTGTAGGATCAACTGTTGTCCCTAGCCAGCTTCCCACACTGATGCAGCCTGTGGCTCAGTTGCCCAGCCAGGTTCTCCCACAGCTCCTGCAGCCAGCTGTCCAGTCCGTGGGATTGCCAGTCAGCATTGGACAAGCTGCTGAAGCTTCAGTTCCTGCTGGAGATGCTCTTTACCAGGTATTGTTGCAAGCCAGCAGAGCTCTTCCCCACATTTTTTTTTTCTTGTTCCTCTAAGGTACCAGATCTGAACTGTGTTCCCTGGCAAACTCCCTTCTCATAAGAGAGCCATTAAGCCACCCAGATAAATTCTGTTGTTTTGTAAAGGTCAGTTTTAAGGAGGGGGAAAAACCAAAGTCCTTAGACACCCAGGTGTTTTAAGCTTTTCATTTTTGGCAGTGGAATATGTCTGAAATGACAGAATCATAGTGCAGGACTTTGTTCAACCACTGTGTGAAAGAGGACAGCAATATATCTTAAAGAGACCTGTCAACTTGGTCCAAAATATTGTGATTTTAAAACTGGGAGATGTGTGTTGGAAAAAAAAATCATGCCAGCATATTTGGCAATGTCAGTGTTTCATTTCCCATCTGGGAAGCGGTGGAGTGTCTTTTCTAGAAGTGAGTCAGATGACACAGATCTTGAACGTGGCGTAAGTACCTGATGCTTCTTGTGAAATGCTAGATTGGTGGGCATGAACTGCTTCAGCAAAACAGTTGGTTATAGCAATTGTTCAGTAAGTCAATACAGTTGTTATTCTAGATCAAAAATTGTGTAGATGTAGAAATATCTGCACTGGGATTATAAGGAGTACTGTAGAACAGAAATGTTCCTTGTAGGAATGTTCCTTGGTTCCTGGGTCAGCACATCACAAGAGGAGGGGTAGAACAGGAGTACTTTTGTTAGTCTCAACAAAGAGCAGTAATTGCATAACATCTTCTGAGCAGCAGTTGTTCAACCTGAAAATTCTTTCAGCTCATTTCAAGTCTCAGGCCTTAATATTTTAAGCCAAATAGACAACTGCAAGAGTTGAGAGGTGGAGATTGTTTTGCCTAAGACTTGGAACTTGCAGTGGGAATTTGCTTGTTCAAGCATGTTGACTCGTAAGCTGAGCTTTGGCTACGTGAGCAGTTTGCTTCTCTGGGAAGATCTTGGGTGTGCTAGGACAAGTACAGAAGGTTGGAACGTGCCCCTAAAGCTGATTAACCTTTTGGGAGTTTTTTAACTCTTCCTAATTAGCTCTGTCATTCACTTACTTGACTCCCTCATTTCTATTACAGGGCTTCCCATCTCGGCTGCCACCTCAGTACCCAGGGGACTCGAGTGTTGCACCTTCCTCTGCTGTGGCCTCTGTTAGCATTCCTTCTGCCGTCCTGTCCCCTCCCTTACCCGCAGATGCAATGGCTCAGACGGGCTATCTTGCTCCTGCTGTGCAGCCGTATGTGGAGCAGAACGTCTTAGTTCCTATGGGCAGCCTAGGAGGACAGGTTCAAGTGCCCCAGCCTACAGTGAGTTTAGCACAGCCAGCCTCATCTGCCTCCTCACAGCAGGCAGGTTTGGAGGTAAGTATGTTGAATATAATGTAACAATACGTTTAGGGTGTATGAATTATGCAACAGTGCATGTCTGTGGGGAAACTAATCCCTTCCATACTTGTTTTCAGTTGGAAATTAATATTTCAAATGACCTTTTTTTTACAGCAGAATGTCATGCCAATGTGGGGACCTTGTTGCCACTGGCTGTTCTGTTGGGAAGTGAGTGTGCATCCTGCAGGCAAAAAACCTGTTAACACTTCACTTCTTGCTAGTACTGTAGAACATTTTTGCCATATCAAAGACAAACTGCAACTGATAGCCTTTGAGAATCTGTCTTTATGCCTACTCCCTGCAGCACTGTTCTTGCTAGGGAGAATTTGAATTGTCTGTGTTCTGCATTGGCTTGCCTTTTGCACATTCTGCTAGTAAGACTGTGGCTGCATGGCAAACTGTAGTGACATGTAGCAGTAGAAGGGATGGCTGATTTCCTTTCCCCACCCCTCCGCGAATGATGGTTTGCTTCGCTGCAGTTTGCTCTAGAATCTTTTATAAATTGGAGCTGTCTAGATGCCAGCTGTTTGAAGTAGGTAGTGCTTTTAGCTTTACAACTGATTTGGGAGGAAACATTGAAGACTACTGGGTTACTTGAAAAAGGAATGGTATTCTGTGTGGGGGTTCTTGATGTAGGTTTCTATCCGTAGGGTACTCAGGGAGTCTCACAGACTGCCCCTTCTGAGACTCTTCCAGCAACGCAGCCTGCTCAGTCCACAGCTTTGGCTTCCTCTATGGATAGGTAAGCAATATTTTCTTTTCACCAAACTCAATTTCAGTTTCATGTGTTAGATTATTCTTCCTTGATGATCTTTAGGTATCTTTTCCACCAGGGATATTTTTTTCACTGAGGGTGTTCTTGAGGATGTGAGGAAGTACACTTCCTGGAGGAAAAATAGGCTCATGAAACCAGGGTATGGCGGGAGTAAATAGGATTGTCTGTAGTAATTTAGCTTCTAATCCTTTGGTATTTGTCATGTCAAATGGATTGTAAGGGATGCTTTTTCTGTCCTTTTGGTACTTAAGCACAATTCAAACTCCGAATAGCTTGAAAACATATTCAGAAGATATATTTATACAACTTAGTTTGCAAGAGATGTTTAGCTAAATAATTGCTATTAGAATTGCTATTCAAGCAACCTTAACGGTTGACAAGACTGTTCTCCCCTGCTCTGCAGTTAACAGACATCTGCTATCGAGAAAAGGATGCTGTCTGATAGGGTAAACTGTATTGTTGCAGTTGTGGAGTGCATGGAAACTAACGTAAAGTTACTTTCTTGGTTTCTTTTAGTGCACATTCTGATGTTGCTTCAGGATTGAGTGATGGCAACGAGAACGTTCCAGCTTCTAGCGGAAGGCATGAAGGGAGAACTACTAAACGCCATATGCGGAGGTCTGTCCGCAGTCGGTCCCGCCATGAGAAGACTGCTAGGCCGAAACTGAGAATTCTGAATGTATGTTTGTTTTAGTGACAGTTTGGTAGTGATGATGCCTTTCTTGAGCTTGAAAATGTTTCTTTTCCTTTGAGAAATGTATGTCTTCTGTGGTCTTGTTCTGAGTCTCGCTCCCCGCCACCCCTCCCCGAGCACTCAAGCCATCCCGTCTATTTCTTCTGCTTCTGTAGTCAGCATGCCAAACAACATCTATTAAGAGCTTTTTGAAGCATCAGATATGGCAAAATTGGCTTGCTTAACAACTAGTGATTCCACAGGCTGTGCCAGAATATTTAATGTATCCTCAGAAAAAATGATGCTGTACATGGCACCGTTTATTACACTGGAAAAAGGGAATGTGTTTGTATTAAACAAGTACCATTGATTTGTCTCTGTGAGCTTTAAAGTGCAAGTCCTAAATTCTCATGCTTTTGGTTTGAGCTATTGTTTTCTTTGCTTCAGGTTTCAAATAAAGGTGATCGGGTAGTGGAATGCCAGCTGGAGACACACAATCGGAAAATGGTTACTTTCAAATTTGATTTGGATGGTGACAACCCTGAGGAAATAGCTTCAATTATGGTAAGATACATTTTAGAGATGAAGAATAGAATCCAGTCTTAATTGCAGCTGTAATGTAAGCAGTCTTACTTTCTCATTCATGTTTCAGAATTATTTTTCCATGTAGCATGGTGTGTGCTTACCTTACGTATGCAAACACAACTAGAAATGGGGCACAAAGCTGGTATACCAAACTGACAGTATTGCATGTCCAGTTCGCATGAAAATTTGCATCAGTTTAGCCTTAGAATCGCAGTTTTATCAAGTAAATCTGCTTTTGTTTTTTTTTGCAGTCTAATTTTTTTAAAAAACTGCAAGCATCTTTCTGAAGGTGCCAGAGTAAAATTCTGTTTGCCTCTCTAACAGCAAACATTGCTGGAACTTCAAAACTTATGATTAAGCTTTGAGTGTTTTGCTGTTGCTGTTTCCCAACTGAAATGGCAAGATTCTACCCTTAAAGTAAGGAAGGGAAATCAGTCTGTGATTTCTGGAAGTCGGTGATGACTGCTGCTCTTGGCTTTCTCAAAGAAGCAAACCTTTCTGTTTAATTTATAATGGTCAAGCATAGAAAAGAACTTGCTGTGTAGAGATAAGTTTTAAGAAGAATACTGCATAGCATGGAACAGAGCAACCCACCCCTTATCCACCCTGTTTGTTTTTTTTTAATTTAAACTCATTCTTGTGCTAATACAATCTAAATGAAACTGAGAATTTTAGTGTTATTAAACACAAAAAGCAGTATCTTTTGCCAGCTTCTTGGGCACCTGTGCAGCACTTATTTTTTAGCTTAGAGAGGTAGTAGAGGAGTAGGTGGTGTGTGCTGGATCCATATCTGTCAAAAAAAAACCAATCAGTGACATAGGAGAAACCATCTCTTCACCAGTAAGGGCTTTCTGAGGAAGAAGTTGGTTCTATGTACATGTATGGCAGTGTAAACAGATCAGTCGCGTGAGGTGAGGTGCCAAGAAATACGGAGATAATACACAGATGTCTCTCTTTCCCTCTTACCTAAAGACATCATATGGAGGAGTAAAAGAGTACGGTTGATTTAAAAAAAAGCATAACACAGAGCAAAAGAAGTACACTGTGCATCCAGAATGCAATCACATAGTTGAAAGTATGCAGCCTAGTTTGGACAACTGAATCTGGGATTTTGTGCTCATTGATTTTCTTGTTGAATATTGAAGAAACTTTTGTTAAGACTTCCTAGTTTCCTTTTAATCGGGATACTCTTAGGTGTGCCCCATATAGCTATCTGTCCAATTTAAAGCACCAAAGGCAAGTATTCAACATTTCAGAGGCTGATATAAGCAGCCTTTGTTTATCATTCCTTTCTCTGAACCAGCGTCCCAGAAACTGGATGTAAAAGCAATGTCTCAGGCTTTACCTCTGAGGCACTTTTTCTCTCTTTCCCAACTGGGACTGACAGCTTTAATTCTGTTTCATAAACTGTGTCTGAGATTTATCTCAGTGCATTATTTCAGGAAACAGAATTTTCTTATAGGTCAGACAAACTAAGAGTGTCTTTCTGAATATCAAATGTGCTTCTTTCTTCCAACATAAGCAGCAGAATGTATCTTTCTACAGCAGTATAATTTGTTGAAACTGGATAGGCTGATCAGTCTTCCTCTCCGTGTATTTGGAACATAATTAATGCTTACATTTATGTGCTACATCCAGACTTCGGGTTAGTGATGTGCAGCCTGCATAGAGTAGAAGTTCTGTATGGCATGTAAAGAGAGAAGCACAGAACAGCTTACAGTACAGATTTTTTTTTCTGTATTATAGTTTCCTGTACATGTGACTCTTACGGTACATTAGATAGCAGCCTGATCTTACTGCAATTCCTCCTAATCTTCACTGTGCTAAGCAAAGATCGAGTTGACAGTCTGGTGAAGAAGTGAGGTTGGATGTTGTTCCACAGCAAAGAGTAAACCAGGGCAAATGCTTCTGTGCTGGATATAATTGTAGAAATGATTGAATTTCTCTAAGGTGTCACCATCTTTATGTTCTGCATAAGAGCAGTGAAAGGAGGGCAAACAACACAGAGTAAGTTATGGTTATTAAATATATTGGTTTGAAATTATTTATGGAAAATTATTGTTGCTTTGCTCTCTTTACAGGTGCAGAATGAGTTTATTTTAGCAACCGAGAGAGACTCATTCGTAGAACAGGTACGAGAGATTATTGAGAAAGCAGATGAAATGCTAAGTGAGGATGTAAGTGTGGAGCCAGAAGGTGATCAGGGTTTGGAGAGTATGCGGACAAAAGATGATGGCTTCTTTCCAGGGTCACAGGTACGTAAAGAACAGGTTGCCTTATCTATTTGTATTTTCCATTTTGGGTGTTACGGTTTTGTGAACAGAGCTAGATAGAAACTGAAACTTTCTTTCATGAATCATCAAAGCTTAATAAATAAATGAAAATATGAACAGAGAAAGCTTCATATTGCAGTGAGAGCCTAAAATTAATTCAGAAAACTAGTTAATGTAGACCTCTTGCTTTACACATCCAAAGCTGCTCAATCTCCTGATAGTCCACTAAACAGACAATATAAAATGCTGAGGTTTCATGGATTTGAGGTTATAGTCAGGTAGGACACCAAAACCCCCAGCCCTGTGCTGCTTACTAAACACCAAGAGCCTGAGTTTGGACTCTCTACCCAGTGAACTACCAAGAGATTAGGTGGCTTGGCTAGGAAACACGAGTTTTGAAACTGGTTTCTGGGAATAAGAAGGGGTGACATATTCTGAGTCTCTTCCTTATTTCCATCTAGACTTAGTTTGAAACATCCGTCCATCTGTGGTATGCTTAAGGAAGTCAGTTGGACTGCCTCTTAAAAAATGTGTTTAGATCAATTTGCTATATTGATGATCACAAAGCTGAGAAGCTTTAAAAGCACTGTAGCTGATGTTTAACTGGGCAGAATGCCATTACTTTGGTAATGGTGCTTGGGTCCAAGGTACTGCTTACCTTAAATACCCACTTTTCTGTAAGTTAGCATTTTAAGATCTATCTTGGGGTTTTCTGTTTCAGAATAGAACTTTAAATTTTATCTTACTTTACAGAAATTAGAGTTCAAACAGCCAGATCCTACATCTTCCATGCCTCAAAGAATAGGTAAGTCTTTTGTGATTTTTTTTCAACAGTTACCTTTTTCTGTTTCAGCGGATGGGTGCAGCCAAGTTTTTGTTTTGTATGATGGAGTGCACATTCCGTATTGCAGGTTATGTGTTCAGTTACAACCATGTATGACTAAACATCTCACTTCTTTCTGTTTAGGGGTTCCTCCTAGCTCCTTTACCCAGGTTGTCCATTCTGCGGGAAGACGGTTTATTGTCAGCCCTGTCCCTGAGAGTCGTTTAAAAGAACAGGGCTTTTTCACATCTGCTATTCCTGGAGGAAAAGAAGCTTCAGATGTGGGTACGTTTTATAAACTCTTAAAATCTGATGCCTGAAACATGTTCCTCAAAACTGAAGTTAACAAACTAAACTGCTCCTAAAGACTCCTTATGGTACTTGGGGAAATAAGGAACTGTCTATGCTGGTAAGAAGTGACTGTAATTTGAGTGATACTATGCAGGATTCTTGGGGACAAGATGTTTCAATGCTGTGAAACCTTGATTCTGTATTTTAATGTAAGTCTGTATTTGTAAGTGCTTTTTTTTTATTATGCTGATTAAATGTGATCTAAGTCTAGCATTAGACATTAATACACTGTTAAACTTTTGCAGGTAGACTGACATTTTTCTGTACTTCCAGTTGCTGCATCCCCACTCCATGGTCCTGGCATGAATCTCTCCCACTCGGCGTCATCACTGAGCTTGCAGCAGGCTTTCTCTGAGATGGGGCATGGTCAAATGACAGAAGGACCTAGTACAGCTCCTCCAGTGTTCAATCAGTCAATACCACCATTTCCACCTGCACTTTCTACTGGGGCAGGCAGTAGTGCACCTCCTGCATCTGTGGCTGCTTCTACAGTATCTGCTCCCTCCACCACTGGTGTTTCTCTTCCAGGATCTGTTACTTTGCCTTCAGAAAGTGCAGCTGTTGGAGTTGCACCAAGTGCAAGTGTGCCAAGCTCTATTTCTGCACCTCCAGCCTCACAATCTGGACAGCAATCAACTGGTGTAGCTTCCAGTGTGAGCGCCCCTGCTTCTTTCTCCTTACCTACCACATCCCAGCCTGCGCAACCAGTAACTGGAGACATTGACCCCAGTATCAGCACACCGTCGTCTGTGGCACTGCCATCTACACAGGTTCCTGGTGTCACTGGTCTTGGTGTTGTTGCACCAGCTGTGACATCTCAGTCTACTCCTCAGATTGTAAGTAGTATGGCAGCACCACAGACATCTGTTGCCCTATCTGTGGCTCCGAATGTGGCTTTGCAGCTTCCTCAGCTTAGTAGCAGTGGGTCAGTCTCCAGTCTGGCAGAAACAACAGTTGTAAGTGCTCCACAGTCACTATCTGAGAGTGGGCAGTCTATGGATAAACCACACCTCTGCAGTGCAGCTGGCTTATCTCTTCCCATCTCTGCACCTTTGTCATCCTCAGTAGCAACAAGCATATGTGGTTCAGTTGCTCAGCCAGTGATACATCCCTTACTTGTCCCATCAGGAATTACATCAACACCTGTCCTACCCCAGATTCCAGGTGCAACACCCATGTTGCCCCAGGTTCCCTTACCTGGTGTGTTACCACAGCCGGTCACTAACTTGCCTGCAGTACAGCAAACTCTGATACACAGCCAGCCTCAACCAGCTCCATTACCCAATCAGCCTCATATTCACTGTCTGGAGCCTGATGCTGATGCTCAGTCTAAAGCTCCTGGTATTGATGATATAAAGACCCTGGAAGAAAAGCTACGGTCTCTCTTCAGTGAACATGGTAACGTGGGAACAGCGCATCCATCAGTATCTTTGGAGACGTCATTGGTAATGGAAACTACAGTTATCCCTGGGATACCAACCACTGTTGTCGCACCAACTAAACCCTTGACATCCATTAGCACTTGTATACCTCCGAGCAGTTTGCCTCTTGGACCATCTGGCTTGCCAGTGCTCACACCAGTTGCCACTCCCGGGCAAGTGATCACCCCAGTCAGCTATATTTCGGCATCAAGCAGCATTGCCACAGCAGTAGTGAAACCAGGGACCTCTCCTTCAAAGCCCCCCCTTAGCAGGGTACCGGTAAGAAATGCAACAATTGTGTGAATGTTCAAGTATTGTAGGAAACAGCCTTCTCAAGCAGAAGCCCTTTTATAAAGCAAAACACTTATTCATGCAGAGGGTGTCTTCATTTAATATAATACTGATGCTCTGGTTGTTTTTGTGTGTCCCAAGAGGGTTTATTTTGTCCATATGGAAAAAAAGTCCAATTCTGTATTGTGCCTCTTACACCTACACTGCAAAGAGTGAAGCAGCTATTGTTTGTTTTGTTGTTTGTTTTTTTTTTTCTCCAAATAGAATTGAGAAGTCTTGCTTTAAATAGCTTTTAATTTCTTACATGATGGCTAGAATGAGACAGGGTGGTTGTATGTTTCACAGAGTAGTCAGGGTAGCTTAGCTTTTGCTTTCCTATCATTAGCCAGTGCCTTGAAGTCAAGGCTGAAACTTTTAAGTCTTCCACTGCTTATGCAGTGCCTGGATGTTTTTCCTTCCAAATATTAGATTTGTGAAGTTTACAAGGTACCTGGATATCTGGAAAACAACCCTTTAGTGTTTGTTTACTGAATCATGCTCTTCAAACAGACACTTTTTATGAAAGAAATAGTCGTGACTTATAGTAACAGCTTGAGCTGTGGCACAAAGGTTGTTACCTTCATGACATAACAGCATGTGAACCGAACCAGAGATACCAACACGTGAAACTATATTCTTTTAAATGACTCCCTGTGTTGGGAGACAGTGCATTTCAATTTCTAAACTGTTGTAGTCCTTTCCTTTTCAAAGTTAAATGGAACTAGGTTGAAGAAATTTTCAGGTGTCTTAACAAACCAAAATCCTTAATACTTGCTTTTTTTTTTTTTGTTTCTCTAAGGTACTTTCCCATTCACCAATACCCTGTGTTGGTGTTCTTTAGCCAGCCTTGCTATTAACCAGTTTCAGGCCATTTAAATTGAGCTCATGCTTCTAGCGTCTCTGTTCATTAGTAGTCTTTCCCTTCTAGTCTTTGTATTCAAACAAAGCTGAAAATATCTGCCATGGAGGCGCGAGAGTATGTGCCAAGGAAGCCTGGCAGGAAATGCAGACAGAGGCATTCATTTATATTGAAATGAAGTTGAGAATTAGAAAAGAAAGATTAGAAAATAATAAGAACTGGTATTGGTTCAGGAACAGTTGGAATAGTTAGAAACCTGCTAATTGCAAACCTGTAATTACAAAGGCTTGGGTTTAAATGTAATAAATGTTTGCAGGTTTTGATTGTCAGTTGTGGAAAAACTACCTCTTCTGAAGCTTTCATGTCTGAATTAGTTTGGGATTTTTTCCAAAGCTTAATCTTAGTTTCAGGTTGTGTGTTGTTTTTGAGCTTTAAGGAGCATATTGCTTTAGTTTTCTGGGGTTTACTAAGCTGTGTATTTTGTTTATGGGCAACCTGCTAACCTAGACAGTTACATGTATTTTAACTTGCCTTATGAATTTATTTAAAGTATGTATTGAGTCTTATTTATAAACAAAATCATTAACTTGCCGCAGCTTAAAAATTCATCATGCCTCAGAACAGGTAACATCTAAGTGTATGCCCCTAGTGTACAAAAAAGCTGAGGAAATGCAACTTTGTGTAGTACCTGCTGGAACATTTTTGGGAGGACAGAGATAATAATGGAGTTTATCTTCACCAGGCACTTATTACTGCAATTTGAACTGTTAATTAAGCTGTGGTAAAACAGCGGCAAGCTAGAACTGGTTCTTCTTGAGGACCAGAATAGACTTTGTGCCAGTTACCCATATCCAGCAGTGCTCAGTGTTCCCAACTGACTAGGAAAGTCGGTTGACCAACGCTATAACTCGTAGGGCTGTCAGTGTGTTTCTTAAACTTCAAAGTCATGGTCAAACCTCAGGATTACAGCTGAGAGTAAGAATTGCAAATTGTGTAATGGATCGCTTAATTCCTAGAATTTCCCACTTGCCTAACAATGGAAATAACTAACTGGAATGTACTGTCTGACCTGGCGGAGAGGCTTTGATGCGTCCTTCTAACCTTTCAGGTCTCTCTAACCTCTTCCATATAACCTGGATGACTTCCCCCTACCCAGTTGCATGGCCTAGTCATCTTCTATGGGTCATAACAGCCTTCAGGTTCAAAAAAAAGTGATGGATCAAGAGATTGGTGTGAGAGGTCTATAAATCTGCTTTTCAACAAGTGGAGACATCCTTAGGCATGACAGTTCCTGTTCTCAAGTCATGTTGCTTGGAACAATTTGCCACAAGCACGTAGCTTACCATTGCTAATGGGCAGTTAACATAGATCTGTTGCAAGGAGATTGAGTGCAGCGCTGCACCCTTTAAATGAAGCTTCTTGGAAACATAATTGGTTTTTGAAATAATTACTGTAGCATTTCTTGCAAACTTGAAAATAATGGCCTCAAGATACTTTGCTTCTCGACACAGCAGCTTGTTTCAACTGGAAATTGCGGCTGCCATAGATAATCTGGATTAAAAAATAAAGCAAAACCAACCAAACAACTCCCCCAGTTTTGTTGTGAAATTCCCTACAGACTCTATGCTAACTCTCTGGGAAGGAAGTCTCTACAGAAAATCATGTTGAGGCTTCTGTTGTATGACATGAATGACTGTAGCTTGGTATCTGATCCTTCTGTTGTTCCGTGTCTGATGGACTCGCGTTTCCTCTTCGTTATCCATAGGTGCTACCAATAGGTTCTGAACTTCCGGCTGCCACTCCATCCAGTGAGCCGCTGCCACCTTTTCCAGGACCTTCACTAACTCAGGTGCTACACAACTTGGCAGATTTTTATCCGATTCTTTTCCTTTCAAAGAGCATGTTTCAATTAAACTCTCCATTGCATGTTATTAATGTCTTTGTTTTTCTTTCCTTTTGACCGAGTAACTCCCTTTGTGTAACTGAAGCAGTAGCCAGAGTCACTTCAGCGCTGGATGTGTAGCTTTCCCTTTGGGATGCTGTACCCAGTGTCTGAAATACAGGAACAGTTAATCAGACTTGGGTTTTTACTGTGTGTTAATCTGAACTTTAGAGGGTTTCCTTAAAAACATAACAGGTGAGTGTGTGCTGAAAACTTGAACCTGTCTTCTTCTTGAAAAGGGTTAGTAGCAAAAGAATAGTTCTTCAGGGAAGCAGTATATACTATAATGAAATGTTAATGAAAATGCAGAATTTCTGTTCTGTATTTTGTGGTTATTCCTACACTCTGATTTCATAAGGCTTTCAACTATGCAAAAAGTATTTGAAGATCCTGATCATAAACATGAGCTGAAATGTAATAGTGGCTTTCCCTTACTCAGATTCTGTCCTTGTATGCAATAGCTGGCTTGGATATTTTGTATGTAGATTGGACAGGTCATCAGCTCAAGAGCACAAAAATTAAGTGTCTTCACTTCTGTTTAAAAATGAGGAAAAAAAACCCAACCAAACTGTAATTGAAGGAACTGTATTAAACCAAAACTGTTTTATGGATCTTCTGAATGATGTGTAATGAGTTGCAACATGGGAACATTACACTTCAGTATGAAAAAAAACCCTGAAAAATAACCAAACAAAACCCATGAGACCATGCGATAGTTGTGCTGCTTTTGAAAGAAGTTTGTGGATTAATGCAGAGGTGGCTTTCTACACAATTATATTGAAGTACATTTGGCACAGAACTATCACCATGTTATATTCAAAACTGTAGAGAAGATAGGATTCAAGTTGGTACCATCTGGTACCTGCTTAAAGCGCAGAGTGATTTTGTGTTACATCTGGTGTTTCCTGTGTATATGTGCTGCTTAGAGTATTAACCTCTTCCACCTGTGGCTTGAGTCCACAGTGACTAGTCTTAGAATATGTGTTCAAAAGCTTGAATTGCAGTCAGTAATTTTATTGAAAGAAATAATTCACATAATAGAATACTTAAATATAATTTAAGAGTAGTTCCTATAAAATAGCTACAGTATGAAAATTTGTAGAGTGCTGACTAGTGCTACGGCCTGATTTCTTTGCTTTCTTGGCCACTAAGATTTTTTTATTTAATGCAGACTGAGCTAACTTTGATAAAGTTTTCTCTGTAACACTCTGGTAACATTCTCCCTCTCATCTCTTGCGATGGAGCTCTTGAGTTCAAGTATCATCTGTGGGAGGGAATTAAAAATAAACTTCAGGGTCATTTTTAGTTCTTTGCAAGCTGTTCATTTGGGTTTTTTTTTTTTTTTGATTTACAATAGCTCCATGAGAAAACTTCAATCTGAAAGGATTTAAGCTGAGTGTCATACAAAGGAATAGTGTTAGAGAACAGCAAATCTAAACTGTGCTAAGGTGACTTTAGTTAATGGGTTATCATGGCTCATGTTGTAAAGCTAAAACTGTAAAAGCTGAATTACATCTATTAGGGGACTAATCTTCAAAGATACCGCTGGAGTAGTATTTCCATTTCTGTCTTTTAAATGTGAGGACCGTGGTTCTAAAGGCATGAGTAGAGTTTAACAGCAGGGCATGTTAGCTGCTTTTGTGTAGTTCTGTTGGTTGTGACATTAATACTCCCTTTTAAACTTTCCCAGCTTTTTTCCTGCAGTGTTCTCTATGCAGAAACACTGTCTTTATTCAGCAGTTTCTTGAATTCTCCCAGTAAATGTCATTATTTTGTGATATCTTAAGAATCTCTCAAGTTTGAGTTTGCATAGACTGGAAACAATATAGCTGACCTAAGTTACAACGTGCCTTAAGTTAACATCTCTTGCTGTCTGTTCTTACTTTGCCACCTTCTTGGTCTTCATCTGATGGAGCAAACGCAAATCAGTGACCTTAATAAAGTAGTCCTCTCACATGCCCTCTGTGTTTAGAACTACTTCTTGGTTGTCTCTTATTTTTAATTCTAAAGCATGTTTGAATCTTTTGTAAGCAACGAGAACCTATCCGCTACTTGGAAAGTATTATTCAGTGTGAAAAGGCAGAATTTTATGTTCTTTATATAAGAAAACTGTGAAAGTGAAGGTATGGCTCTTGAAGCCTGTCATGGAAAGGAGTGCTGCTGTACTTGGTTTTATGCAGCTCCTTCCTAGCAGGCTGAGAAAGGGCCATATTCCTGCCCTGTGAGTAATCAGGAAATCAGTATCTTATGCTTCCAAACTGAGCAAGAAGCTGAGTAACTTATGTGGAGCTGTAAAATGGCAGTGTTAGGAAGTAACACTTTTTTTTTTTTTCCCCCAGTGGCTTCTGGAGGCAGGAGCTGGTTTATCCTTTTAGCCATTTCTTTCTCAAGTATAGTTTTGCTGAAGAAGAGACAATAATTTGGTGGTACTTCTTATCTGTGCTCTTACCATGAGCAAAGGCAGCAAAGGGACCTGGAGGCAGCTGGTTAAAATCAGTCACACTAAACTCATAATCCTTTTTATTGTCATTGCTTGGAGCTGGGTATATATAAGTAATATTTTCCCCCAAATTCAAAGCACTTGCAGCCACTTATGTGACTCAGCCCACTGTACCACTGCAAAAGGGCGGCTTCTTCCTGTTTGTCATAGGTCTTCCTGGCAGGATTTGTGGTATGGAAGAGGCACAAATATAGATCCCTTGCTGCTTGTCGTTTGCAAACAGTTTACCTAATTTCACTTCTCATTTGAACTCTAAAGCCTGCCCCAGGAGTGAGATGAAATTGGAGGAGACCAGCTGGATCAAATCTAATTGACTGTTTTGAGCCTTTTGCTGCTATCACATACTATCTGGAAAATTACTGACTTGTCTGAAAGTAGGTACTCTTGCCTTCCTTACTGCGCCTGTCAGGAGCTCTTTGCACAACTTTTTTTTCCTGAGTACCAGAATCCTGATTTGCAGGCAAAGAAATGTCATCTCAAGACCAGTTTTGGATATTTTGTTCCTCTTAAATATCTGTTCTGTTTATTCCTTAAATGTATTTAGATACATTTCCAAGCTTTATTTTGGTACCTTTGTTCCATACAGATATCTTTATTTCCTGATCATTCAGATACCTTAACTCTTTGTTTACTTGAAGAAAAAATCATCTTGTGCAAATAAGTGATGAGAATCACATAGTATTCAGGTGAAATTCCTTTTTATTTTAGAGTATTACTGAAATTAATTAGCTCATTTATCTGCTAAGCATTATACAGGTCTGTGTCTTTGTGTTTTATGTTTGTATGTTGCCATGACCTCAGCTTCAGTTCTAAAAAACAGATCTAAATTTTTAGTATAAAAGATTTAGAAGGGTTAATGATATTGAAGTGTAGATGAAAATTTCTACTCCGCATGATCAGAACTGCAACTTTGGTTCTGTCTGCCAACATTTTCTTCTTCTATAGGTATCTTATGGGTATGGCCCTAAATAAGAAAAGTTCAGATTCACTCAGAATTATTGTATTTGTATTGTGTTTGTATTTTCTCTTCCCCTCCCCAATTCAGTTGGCCAAGTTTGAAATGTCTTGGATGCCAACTCACAGCTGAAATCTAAGTAATAAGGATACTTAAGAAAGATTCTGGCTCTTTTCGTTCTTCCTCTTCAAGTCAGTCCATCCAGAGAGCTTCTTTGAGGGAACTTTTAAGTGGTGTGTCTTTTAAATTATTATTTTTTTAATTTGTGTTACCCTCAGTCTTGCTTTATCCAGGTTGTCATCTTTTTGAGTTTTTCTATATTATTATTTCCTAATTGACTTGACTGAGTTCAAGGTTTTAGATAAGCCATGATACAACTATCAAGAAGTGTAGGACTTAGATGCTTGCAGCATCTTTGCTCAGCTCTTAAGAGTGAGAATGCAAGCTATGTCCTAACTCCAGGAGCAACAGAAGTTCCAGTTAATGCTTCTTTTCTATTGTGTTTCACCAGATACATTGACTAAGTTACTTCCACTCTTACTGTGCTTTACATGCTAAATGCAAACATGTAGAAAGGGAATATGATGGAAATATGGAAGCTGTACTGACTGCTTCAAATTTTAATATGAAATATGGCTGTTTCTCAAATGTGACGTGTTTCTCCTGTGCTGGATAGTTGTTTACTCTTTCCTTTCTCAGTCCCAACAGCCACTGGAAGATCTGGATGCTAAGCTGAGAAGAACCCTTAGTCCAGAGACCATTCCAGTGACATCTGCTCCTGCCTGTGTACGTTTGCAGTGTTGGCAGTTCAGTAGTCTTGAAAAACTTTGGTGTTACTGTGCTCTTAGGTCACTGCCTTTAATATCAGTAGACCAGCCTTTAGGCTTTAAAAAATAAAAATGAAGAGTCATCTTCCAGTTGGTGAGACTGAGTCAACCAAAACTGGAAAAAGTCTCTGTGTGGCAATAGAGTATGTATTTTGTGAGGCTGGTTTTGGTACTAGTTCTTAATTTAGCTTTTGTGGCGATGCCATCAGTGTCATCAAACTAGAAGGGGAAGTGACTACAGAATAAGGGGAGAGCAATATAGAAGCAGTATGGCAATATGTCAGCCTTAAATTGGGAGGGATGTTTCAAGTGTGGGTCTGAAATTTTAAGACAATAATAATAACCTTTGATACAAAATGAAGATAGTGATTGACATTGTGATCCCCAAGTGGCTACTTATGTATGACTTCTGCAAAGCAAAAGAGGATGCTCTGCTGACAGCCTTGGGGCTGTAAGGCAAGCAGAATCTCGTTAATGTTGCTTATTTTAGAGGTTAAGAACTCTTGCATTTGTCTTGTGGGTCATACTTTTGACTCTGGTGGGAGTAAAGATCATGTAATATGTTATATGGTGTGTTTGTTGGCATTCAGACAAACTGCTGATTCTTTTACTTTGTTTTCCCCCTCGAACCTGTAGTCTGTACCCTCAGTAGCATCTACGACGGTTACTGGGCTGGTGTCCACAGCAACACAGTCTCTGAAGGATGGTAAGACAAGCTTGATTACTTCAGATGCTTTGTGAGCATGCAGATATGATCTAAAATTGAACAGACTAACAACTCAGAAGGTTATAGCCCTTTTTAGTAAATCATATGGTGGCAATTCCTTAAGGATCATTTTAGTTTTCAGTAACAAGACTGAAATTTTCCATCGTAGGCCAGGAGAGCGGAATGATGTATGTGTATTATAGTAACTCATTTAGGATTTAAAGCTGTCCAAAATGCTAAATTAAGTCTTGCAAAGAATCTCCAGTATGCTGATAAGGTACAGCTTCAGGATTTGAAGGAACAGTTTTCTGTCTTGTGTTAATGTTCCTGGCAACAACATTAAGACTTCTCATTTTGCATTATTGTGCTGTGTTCTCTGTGTAGGACACTTGTTCCTAACCTGAGAGTTTTTCCTTTCCATTTAGATAGAGAAATGAGGGTTAACCTACTAACTTTTTCTGTCAGTATTCCCCTAATAGTTTTAGCTTTTAAAATCTTCCTTTTAAAAACCAACAGTTAATCTGGTACTAAAATTATTTAATAACTATCTAGAAAACATTATTTATTATGCTTCTGAAGTTCAATGATAAACCTGCAAAAGCTAATAAAAGCAGCAGGAAAATAATGGTGGTGAACTATATTGTAGAACTCATTTATCTGGTGGAAAATTCGTTGGGTTTTGTCTGCTGAAGTTTAGATAGAAAGTAAAAATAAACGAACCTTCTTTAATTAACACAACAAGCTGTCCAATACAGCTCATTTAAAATAGAATGTTCTTTCTCAGCTTTGTAACCTTACACTGCCAGTGTATACAGCAACAAAATTAGGAGCTGATAGCTAAGAATCCAGCTCAGAAAGCTTCAGGCAGACTGCTTTGAGTAAATGTGATTTATAGTATTTCCTCAACTTGCCACTTTCCTATTAATAAGTTGTCTCCAGCATTTGTGAAGTGTAGGTAGTCAGTGTGGCTATTGAATTAAAACAAGCTTTTTATTCTTTGGCTATTTTCACATCCCTGTTAGAAATCGGTATACTCTTTTTTTTTTTTACTGCTATCTTTAAGTGTACTTCTAGCAAGTGTACTGTGCAGGGGATCTTGATAGGAAAATATTTCATTTTAACAGCATGTCTTGATATTCTCTATGTTAAGCTCTAAAAAAAGGTGAGGTTGCATGAACACAAAGTCCTGTTAGGAGTTAATTGATAGTTGAGTTTGAAGTAGGTAAAAAGAAACAGTTGGAGTTCAAATAATTGGTTGCTCATTTTCTTCAAAATCCCATTCTCCTTTTCCTTACCTTCAGCATCATGTGGTGGAGAGGGCAGTGCTATGGCTACTACAGCAGGAGCTGGTGTTCTTAAGATGGGACGATTTCAGGTAGGAGATGTTAAACTCATTTGGTTGTCGATAAAGGATTTTTGAGTAGTTCCTGTATAGTTCCAGCAAAGTGGGCCTCATGGTGGATTTTTCTGTGGGGAGAAAAATGTCTGTGTTGAGCTTATGAATGCAGTGCTCTGTGCAGGTGCTATTTTCATTCAGGGCAGGGATTGCACTCCATCATGTAGGTCTAGCATTGTGAATACAGCATTTTACCATGTCAGGGTTTAGCTGTGTAACTGTTGGCCTTGGTCTTAATGCTAGCTGCTTTTTGGCTAACAGTGCTGATGTGTTCACTGTAGAATGTCCTGTTTTTGAAGGAAGTCCCCTCTCAGTCTGCTGTGTTTCTTGGAATTAATCCTCTAGTTTGCTTAGAAGTACTATTTTGTGTGGCACTGTGTTACTTGGAGGGAAGCAGTAGCTTGCTTTGTGGCATACCAAAGAAATGAGTTATTTTTCCCTCTCAGATGCATCTTACTATTAAGCTAAACAAAAGCATTGTGTTAAGGAAGAACTAAGAAAGTCTGTATGATTGTATTTCTATTCTAGGTGTCTGTGGCAGTGGATGATGTGCTAAAAGAGGGCGACAAACCTGAAACTAAGCCAGTGCCATTTGAAACAACCTCTGCTGATTCTTCATCTCTTTCTGGCAGTAGCCCAGAGAGTACACTGGTAAAGCAGGCTGGCAGTCGGAAAAGTGAGGCTGTTGTTGACTCTTCCTTGGATGTGGTAGATAGCATTCCTCAGACAGTTCCTGTGCTGCAATTGCCAGTAGATGTTGGTCAGCCTACTAAGGTCGGGCGCTTTCAGGTAACAACAACAACGGATCAAGTTGGGCGCTTTTCAGTGTCAAAGACTCGGGATGAGGTCAGCTGTGCAGAGAAAGAGCCAATGACTCTTCCTCTCTCTGTGGGCTTGGAACAAGTTGCTTCTTCAGCTGCAGCTCCGAAAACAGAGTTGGACTCGAGGCAGTCCCCGCACATGAATGGTCCGTCTTCTGAACCAGAGGCCGCCTTCCTAAGCGGGATGGCTAAGGATTTGGATGATGGCTCGGGGAGCCCGGACTCCCTCCAGCCCCTGGGGTCGAAGATCAGCCTCCCTGTTCAGAGCCTTAGCAACTCATTCAACTCTTCCTACATGAGCAGTGACAATGAGTCGGATATTGAAGATGAAGACTTGAAGTTGGAACTCCGTCGGTTACGGGAGAAGTAAGGCTTTTTTTGCTTGTGTGGTCATGTCTGAAATGTATGTAGCAGGATTAGTGTGAATTTCATTTGTGTTCTACTTTTCACAAAGAGCAAAAGTAAACTTGAAAAGACTCAACCTTTGATAAGTGTCAGGACCCATTGTCAGTGTTGGTGGGAAGTAAGATTTTTTTTTTAGTAGGAAAGTAGTAGTATGCAATTATGACAAAAAAGGTAAATGCATGTTTGCTGTGCTTCATTTTTTAACCTGTGACCTTACTGTATGTGCTGAGATTGATTGCTGCACTGTGGATAAGAGTGCAGTGATGTGCAAAGCTTCCATACATCTGAAGTTCAGTAGTTAGTGGTGAATAGTGTGTGTCTCATTTGAAAATAACACGCAACTCTCTGTATTTCTGATGTGCATTTCTGGCATTTCCAGTCATTCTCCTTTTCCTGAAGGATCCTTGTTGGCTTGGAAAAAAAAATTGGAAGTTGAGCAATGTGACCTGCTAATTTATTTATGCTGAAAGTCAAACTTTTTTTAGCGCAGCTGGTGATGTTAAACCTTGTGTATGCAACTGCTCTGAAAAAAAGCCCTTAAGGCAAATACAAATGTAGATGTCTCCAAGGCCATATGTCTCG
Organism: Pezoporus wallicus; assembly: GCF_028554395.1. NCBI lineage: Eukaryota > Metazoa > Chordata > Aves > Psittaciformes > Psittacidae > Pezoporus > Pezoporus wallicus. The sequence continues at coordinate 4,953,328 of NW_026642179.1, read as the reverse complement.
GAAAATGAGTAATCTAGCTATTCCTGTAGCATTTAAGTGCCAGATTATTTGATCTTCTGCAGTGTAGGTGTAAGGGGTTTTTTGTACTTCCATTTATCCTGGTTCTGTGGTTACAACATTGGGAACTTTGTGCTGGAATTCTAGCCAGGGTTAGAGCACAGCAGAAAATGGCAAGTGTCCCACCAGGTACATTCAGTGGTTATTTGTGGTAAAGATTTATTTCCTCTGTCCTTAAATGCTAATGAGAGTTTGACCAAAGAAGCCAGTCAAGCTTGACTGGAGGGCAGGGATTGTATGCATACGTGTATATATTTTGGTTAAGTCATACTCCTTTTAACTTGCTAGGCACCTTAAAGAAATCCAGGAGCTGCAGAGTCGCCAGAAGCAGGAGATTGAGTCACTGTACATGAAATTGGGAAAGGCCCCACCTGCAGTAATTATTCCCCCAGCTGCACCACTTTCAGGAAGGAGAAGAAGACCTACTAAAGGAAAAGGCAGCAAGTCCAGTCGTAGCAGCTCACAGGGAAATAAGAGCCCTCAGCTATCAGGTGAGACTTACTTCAAGGTTTTGCGTAGATAAGACGGACAAGGTACCATCTTTCATTCCTAGATCTATGTCTGTGTCTCTGTCTTGTCCTTTTTTGGGGGGAGGGTGGGGTGTGACCCAGTTCTTCCACCACCTGGATTACTAGATCGTTTTTGGAATTGCTTTTGCTATTTGGTAGTCTTGCTTGTGACTTTTGTAATCTGCTGAAAGATGCTGTTCTGTAAGAGCAATTTTAAAGTTGTGATTTGATTGGTGATTTTTCACTACCTTAGTAGCACTTAAGCACAGTGTTTCTGTGGCCTTACACTTCAGAAACTTAGCCACAACTGATGGATGTTAAAGTAGAGATCTTCTTATTTAATGGAGTTAAAATTTTTTTGTACTTACAAGTCGAGAAGCAGTTCCAGTTGTCAAGGCTTCCTCTCTTACTAAAACCCTTTTTATAATAAACAGAACTCAGAAATAGTTGTTTCTGTTTGAATTATTTGGGTGTCAGATGCTTGCTGGGTCACTGTAGATGTCTGTCAAATCCTGCAGCATCGAGTAAACAATGTCGGAGGGCCAGTACTGTGACCAAGAGTATTTGTTGCTGCTTTTTGCATGTTCACTTTGGTAATTCCACATCATGCTGCAGTTTCTGTATCCAGCCCCCCTGGCTGCTCACTTTGGTTTTGTTACATGAGATGGGAGCTGTGTGTGAGCATGTGACAGTGAGCTAACACAGAGTTGCCTTAAAACTTAATAAGAATTTTTCTAGTCTTAATGCTTTCCCAGAAACTGGAGCAGTTCCCTCCCCCTGCCTACCCATTTCTTGCATGGATTGTCATGCTTGACCAAATGGTGATAACCTTTTTTTTTCCATTAGTAAATGTTCCGGTCAGACTTTCCTCTGTTTTTACTCCTGTCCCTGGGGAACAACAATAGAAGCTTTGAAAATGATGTGGGGAAACTGAAACATTGGATGACTTTTTGCCTTCCTCCTCCTTCTAGGCAATCTGTCAGCTCAAAGTGCACCATCGGTCTTGCCCCCCCAGCAGACTCTTCATCCTCCTGGTAGTGTACCAGAGACTGGGCAGAACCATTTGTTACAGCCCCTCAAACCTTCACCTTCTAGTGAAAATCTCTACTCTGCCTTTACCAGTGACGGTGCCCTTTCAGTACCAAGCCTTTCGGCACCAGGCCAAGGTAAGACTTTGAACGGAATTAGTGTTGAGTCTTGCACCGTTGTTACTGGTGAAAAAATGACCAACTTGATGACACTTGATTTTTTTTTTTTAATACATCAGGAAAATTAGACTGATAACCTCTAACCTATGTGTGGAGGCTGGTAAGAGTGGGGTTTTTTGCAACTAGGTTTCTATCTGCACATTTAGGTGAAGCGTGAGGTTGTTATGAATACAGAGTGCGTGGCCTTGTCTGCTGTAATGAAAACACTAAGGGAGAATGCAAGAGAGTGCAGTGGTGTGGTGGCAAGCAATGTTCTGCTGACCTGGGGGAAAGGTATTGGCCGAAAGGATGAGGAGACAGACCGTAATGGGGGATTAGAAGTGTGAAGTGAGACCAAGGAAGGGGCAGAGCACCTTTGATGTTTACCGGTAATTGAAGTGGTAGGAACTTCTTTCTTAAGATTCAAAGCCCTTTTAGACTTCCAAAGTGCTTTGGCTGTTTCTGTCAGTGGAATTTTTAACAACAAATGATAAAAAGGCTCATGGGTTAAACAGTTATCCTGGAAGGAAAAGCTAGTGTAGGAGGATGGAATGGTAGGAGTAATAGGTTGTTAATTTACTCAAGTTACTCATGGATTGCTTGTTATTAGTATGTTATCAAATAATTTCTCAGTCACAGCTCTGATTTATTTGTTAGGGAGAGCTTTTTTGTTTGCCAGTGAGTGGGGAATGACAGCTTGATTCCTTTGCTTCTCTGAACTTAGCTGTTCCAGGGTTTTGGTTTTTTTTTGCCTCCTTGAGGACCTCTTTGAAAAGCTTTGCCACAGGCTGCCTGAATATATCAGTTCTAATGTGTTTTTACTGAAATCAGAGAAGTACAGACAGGAAATGGAAACAGACTTTTTGGAAGAATTTTCTGTAGAGGTGTTTTTTTAATGAGCTCTTTCAAGTATTTCAGAGCTACATGAATCATCTCCTTGTATCTAGAGTTGCGCAGTACTGCTTTAGAATTGGATACTTTTGCCAGGATTTGGCTTTCCTATAGATTGCAACCTTATTGTTGGGTTATGTCCCAGAGAGTAACACAGCAGACTTGGCCTCATGTCTGGAGTTATTAGAGGGAGTCTCTTCACTCTGTATATTGTCTACATACTCTTTGGTCCCCCAATTTGAGGCTTATTCTTGTGTGTCATGTTAATGCATTTCACCCTTTCAACCTCAAGTTGCTAACATCTTGTAGTGGTGTTCTGTCTCTTCTCCTCTCCTTTCTCTGTTCTTCCTGTTCTTGTTTTCTCACAGGCTGTGCGAAGTTTAACTGTGCATCTGAGAGAGTGACATTCAAGCCTGGTGGCAGGAGGACCCGATTTCTGAGTACGCCCTGCTTGGCTCTTTGTGTGTAACACCTTTACTCCTTCCTTGTCTGTTTTTGTTTGGTCTTCTCGTTTGTTTGGTTTTTTCCTGCTGCTTGGATCTATTTCATGCAGCCCATTCTAATCTCCCACCTTGTGTTTATTCCCTCCCATCCCATGGCTTAGCTGAGCTGCTCTTCGCATACCTTTAGAAGTTTGAGTTCTCGTGTTAGGTATTCTCTGGTGTTAAATACATAATAACAAGAACTCATTTCCATTTGGTGGAAACTTTCAGGACAGTTCAGTGAGGTGACAGAAACTGGGGAGAGTTGGCAAGTTGTATCTGAGCAGGCATTTCTTTTGGCTTGCCTTAGGAGTGACGCTTCAGCGTACGTTAGCCGACATGAGACTTGGGAGGTGAGGTAGTCTTTCTCGTGGAACAGTGAGGAAAATTTGTTTTCAAAATTATTCCTTAGTTGTATGCTGCTGTAGCTGGTGGAGGACTATAATATGTTGACTTCCTTCAGCAGCATGCTTGTGGTGCAAGTTCATGTATGTGCTCAGCAGTAGTACTGATTATATTGTAGAGCATTGATGCCACCTGTAGGCAGTTAATACTGACTTATGTTCATTAGCAGGTGGATTGCTAAAGACTAAAGTGTTGAGGGTTTTTAAAAATACTTTGAGAATATTTTCAGGCAAACTCAAACGATCCTTACCTACTAATGGGCTTAGGTTTAGAAGCTTTTACTGTAAATTTTGAGGTACACTAAGTGTTCAACGAATAGCAGTAAAGGTGGGCAAACAGACATCTTCAGACACCCTGTTAACCCTCACAAGTTACCTCGCAGCTCTTCTCAAAATCCTTTCATTTGTAGTTGCATTAGGCCAAATTTACAAGAGAGCCTCAAACTTCTGATGTGATTGAAGTAATGATGCGCTTGAGCTGAGGCTGCTGATGTGGTGCTTTTTACTGGCAGTGCTGCAACACCTTCCATGCTGCTTCTGCAGGCTGGACCCATTAAATATTGTTCATTTATTTCCCACCCTCTGGAATGACTTGATATGAAAAAGCTTTAAGTGCTGTAAAAAGAGCTCCAGTCGCTGCACTGAATGACAGTACCATGCATCTGTAGCATCTGTCTGGCTACAGTCAGCAGTAGCACAGCTGAACTAGTGTCATGTGCAGGAACTGGGCCTGGCCTTCTGCAGAGACAGCTGCAATGCAACCAGCTCCATCCTCTGAGAAAGGGACCCAGGCAGAGGGAGCAGGAATTTTTCCTGGCTGTTCAGTTTTGCAATGATACCTCTATCCCACTTCATTGGATTTGAGGATATAAGTACTAGTAGTACTTAATTTCTCAAATTGAGATGCTGGGTATATTAATGTGCAGGTGTGCACTGACATCTGCAATCAAGTTTTATGGCTCCTTTCTTGGAAGAAGTTAAATTCTTACCAAAGCTAACTTAAAAAAATCATCTTAAGTGTGGCCTGCTCTTTTTTTGGTGTAGGGAATATAAAGAGCAGCCATTCTGTTTCTAAAATTGACAATGAACTGCATATATGAGTATCATTTACTTATAAGGCCTTGTCTTGCTGCAAGTCAACCATCGTCTGGCTGTAAGAGTACTTTGGCATGTGTATCTCTTGCTTGTGGGACTGGTGCTAAAGGAAATGGATTTCTTTTGAGAAGTGTGTTGTAGCTGTCCTGTAAAAGCAGATAATGCTTGGCATGGCGCAGCTTAGCTGTCACTCGGCTTACTGCAGGTTGCTTGCTTCCTGGAGTCTTGTCCTTGAAATGCTATTGCAGACTGTTGTGGAGAGTGGCAACTGGAGGAGATGTTGGCTTAGAATCACCAGTGTTGAGGAAACAGTGCAGTAATTGATGCTTTTAACTGTGCAGCTGGAGAAACAGAGTGGTACTGCTTGGCAGGGAGTGCCTGGACCGTTCCACAGATCTGAGAACATAAGGTGGCAAACTAAAAGCACTTGACCTTTCAAATAAATCTTTCTCATGTTATAAACTGGTCAGACTTTGACAGTTGTAAAAATGCTTCGTACATCCTGACAAACATGGAAGGTGTAGTTGCTTTTCCCTTTGGAATAACAGCCAGTTGTGACAGTAACGTCTACTGACATTCTTCATTATAGTTTGGGAAGAATAAATGTAAGAGGCTGAGCCTCTTTCTGAAAGCACAACTGATTAAACTGACCAGTCTTGGGGTTTTCCTCCTTCAGGAACATCCTTGAGTAGTGACTCCAGGAGCCCTGCAGTGCTGCGTCCTCTGTTTCTCACCAAGCTTTTTGTACTGTTTCCTGATACTAAACATTTCTCACTGTTTCTCTTGTCTTTAACAAATTACTCTCTCTTTGTGCTTCAGGGAAGATGGTGAAAAAAGTCTGTCCTTGCAACCAGCTCTGTAGTAATTATCTTATTTCTGTTATCTCTGATTCCTGATTGTAAAGCTATTCATCAGTTTTTTCTGGTCACTGAAGCCTTACCTCCCTGACTCTGTCTCCAGCACAGCATATGTCTGTCTATGTTATGCCCTATAATGTGTACTCTCTTGTCAGTATACTGAATAGTCTGGCTATTACTCTCACAGACAAGTGGAGGCAAGGCAGAACCTCACCTTCACTGTGGAACTCTGCTCATCGCTTAATAAGGGCGAACTGAGCACTGGGGTCAGTTGCTCACTGTAATGTGCTAAGGTTGTACCTCTGAGCAGCTAGTTTGTTTGCAGATCTGATGGGGTTTGCCACCTCAGTGGTGGATCCAATTGCAGGTACCTCTTCAACATTTTAAGAGTAAGAGTAAGCCATCAGAGATCTCCAGTGCATCTCCCAAAGTAAGAGATGATAGGAAAAGCCTGTGTGCTCATGTCACTCAAGATTGTTATAAAGGTGTCTTTTTGGCTGCTGGTTTACATGGGGTAAATATAAAAGGGCAGAATGAAGGCACTAATGGTAGCAAGCTGGAGAGAGAGAGAGGCAGGCCTGTTTCACTTCAGATCCTTCATGTCAGAGCAGAACTGGGGATGGCTGCTGTGACCGAGCAGGAATGTGAGGGGTTGTTTCCATTGAATGCTACAAGTTGAAGCACTTCCTTCTCAGACTCTTCTGGATGGCAGTTTCTGCAGCAGTGACTACATCAGAGCTAAAATGTGAAATTCCCAAGAAGTCATTTTTTAAGTTGACATTATATGGGAGCTTTGGTGACTGCATAGCTCACCTATAATAGTGTAGGCTGGTCTGTCAGTGACCTGAGATAGGAGCTCCCTAACAAAATGGCTTTTGGAGACAAAGCTCTTGCAACCTCCCACCTTTCCCACCCTGAACCAAAGCCAGTTAAGCTTTCCTAAATGATCTTCTGTATTTTCAGCTGAATGCACTGTGGTATATACCTCGATTAATTCTCTCCCTTCTGTGGCCAAAGGAAGCCCTCCAGCATAGGCCCAGGAACCAGTGTGCTGGTTGATTGAAGTGGAAATGTAAAATACCAAAAGCAGATACTGGCCATCATGAAGAGGATGGGAGCAAGTGTGTCAATCCCTGCATGAGCCCTCACAGTGGAACGTGATTGTTACTGGTTTTGGCAGCTTCCCCTGAGTACCCCTTCCTTGCTTTTGCCTCATTTGTCTTTAATTTCACCTTTCATATCATTGCTCTTATTAAGTAATGGTATTCTGAGCCCCTTCTACATGATACATGCTAAAGGTTGTTATTTCGCTGTAGATTTCCTTTGCTACCTTACTGTGTGTTCCTGTTACTCCTCATCTGTGCTGCAGCTGCACACCCTGGTTAGGGAACCTTTTTCTTCTCTTTCCCTTTTCTGTGTACTGTTGCATGCATTTGCCTGCCTGTAACAACTGCTGCCCCTCCTGTGGGCACCCAGACCGGGAACCACTTCCAGACCTGAGCTGGAACTGGTGAGAGGGTTACATATCCTTCCCTCCTCAGCACTACTAGAGGCAGTAACACTTTGCTTATTTGTCCTGCATAGTAAGTACGTCACCTTCCTAATTCACTCCTCGATATGAAACATTCCTGCAGGGGTTTGGAGCCAGTTCTTTCTTTGATACAGTGGTTGCAAGGAGTGTGGCTGATAGCCAGGGAAAGTGAAGTAGCAGTCAGGCAAGAGACGGCGACTGCCATTTAGCCTTTGAAATAGAGAGATGATTTTCACTTCTGCCATATTTGCTGCTCCACTTTTAATTGTTTTTCTTCAGAGATGCCTGCCATAAGCTCAGGTTTCCTTGGATTTCCCAGTTACAGTCTGCAGAGTGAGCAGGCAGAAATGTTTGAGGAACTTTGAGAACCAAGTAGGTGAGGATGCTGTGCTTGCAAGGATTGCTGGGTTTAGCACTGCTGTGGCCAGATACTGATGATGTCGTTTGATTTTGTACAAAATGGATTTGAGAAATCCTGATTCTTTCTGCGTTTACCATGTCCTTCAGAAAAAGTCTGCCCTAGTGGTTAACCATCGCTCCCACATCTGAACATGAGGATACTTTGCCATGCTGCTGGGGAGCTCAGTATCGCGCAATTTCTTTGATTGCTGTTATGAAGTGTGCTGTTAAAAAAACCTGAATTCAAGTGCAGTAGCCTGTTTGTAAGTGGGAGGAGGACAGTGGGACAGTGAGGCTATCCAAAACAAAGCTGCTAGGCTTTATTTTTCCTACAGGATAAGTTCAGGAAGCTTTGTAGCAGAACTGAAACCTGGTATTTGTGAAGGTTTTTTTTTTGTGTTCTCAGAATCAACCCAGCAAATAGAAAAACTTGTCAAAACATTTCTGAGAAACTACTCCCATTTCTGCCTTCTTTCAGTTCTATTAGTTGTTTGCATCTGAAATGCTTGTTCTTCTGACATAGGAAATCTGAACATAATGGCAAAAAAATGCTTTCAGAGGGAAAAGGCACAATTTAATGCAGTGCAGACTTCCCCTGCTGATCCTGGCTCTTTGGTGGATGAAGACAGTCCCATCTGGTTATCCTCAAGAACATAAGTATGGCAGCTATTGGAAACAACAGTTGCTGTTTTTCACTGTGGCTTTTTTACGTAATCTGGGTGAATTTTTGTCTTCATTTTACAAAGTGGAGATAATTTGCTACAGAGCAGCTGACGATGCTGATTGTACCGCTCCTTATTCAGCATCCGGCATTGGCCTCCAAGGTGGAATTGACCTGTGCCAGTAGTGGTTGCTGCTAATTAAGAGGTGCAGGATGAGAGAATGATGTGGCTCTACTGTCATTCAGTGCCGAAATCTAATCTCCTTTCTCCTCTACAAAGGCCTGTAGGCTGCTACCATTCCCCTCTTAAGATGACTACTTGCAGCACGTCTCGAGAAGTAAACTTATCTATGGAATACTCTTAATCTGGGAAAATGCCTGTAGGAGTCCTGGTAGTTCCCACTTCGGTGTGTCCTGGGATTGAAACTTAGAATTAACCTGCATGGCATTTTAACTGGCTCTCTATTGATGTACCATTACCACAATTATTACATTTACTTCGAGAAAGACGAGCTTTAACCTAAGTTTTGATTCCCTGTTTTATGTACTTGTAGGGACCAGCAGCACTAATACAGTCGGGGCTACGGTGAACAGCCAAGCGCCTCAGCCTCAGCCTACTGCTATTGCCTCAAGCCGGAAAGGGACTTTCACAGATGACCTGCACAAGTTGGTAGATAACTGGGCCCGAGATGCCATGAACCTCTCTGGCAAGAAAGTTGGCAAAGGGCATAGCAACTATGAGGTAAGGCGTAATCCGTGAATGTTTAGGGTAAGGAACTGTGTCAGTGCTGTCTCATTGGGGTGTTAAACATGGCTTGCTGGGGAGCTTGGACAGCTGTTGTAGAAAGCTGTCGGCTCTGTCTTTCATGTATGTGCAGGATTGTATCACCTGCTGTGGGAGGGAAGGGGATAACCAAAGAGGAGAGCCACAGCGCGTTCTCTTCAACATCCATTGGGAATGGCTTTTGGAGCGAGGGGAAACCTGTGTTTTTTAAGCACAGGTGTGTAACTTTTCTTGGGGGTTGGGTGTTTTTCCAGGGCCCTGGAATGGCAAGAAAATTCTCAGCACCAGGTCAGCTCTGTATCTCTATGACATCTTCCCTGGGTGCTACACCCATCTCTGCAGCATCAGCTACCTCTTTAGGTCCCTTCACAAAGGCGATGTGCCCTCCGCAGCAGTACGGTTACCCAGCAGTGTCTTTTGCCGCTCCGTGGAGCGCGACGAGTGGTCCAGCACAGCCCCCGCTCGGCCAGTTCCAGCCCGTTGGTGCCGCATCTCTGCAGAGCTTCAACATCAGCAACTTGCAAAAATCCATCAGCAACCCTCCAGGCTCCAACCTGCGGACCACTTAGCCATGCGTGGAGACCCTGCTGGCTTAGACCTCGGGACAGGACGTGGGGAGGGAGATGGGGCCCTGTATCAACTCCTAGTGCTGCAATGAACTGGTAGCTTGCCAGACTGGGAATGAATTTCTCTTTTCCAACCATTGCCGTCAACTCTCTGTAAAGGGAGTTTCCCCACACACCTTGAAGGGGGAGGAGGATGATCAGCATCCTTATGATGGGGCAGTGCTTTTGACCGAGGGGTTCTGCTCTTGTTGGGATCAAGAGTTGTGAAGAAAAGTCACGGGGTCAGTTCATGCAGTCTTGCTGTGTAATTTTTCTCTAGTTTGAGGCTGAATCCACACTTGTCGAGATGGGAGAGCTGAAGCCTAGCATGAGGCTTTAGCACGCTTCTCATCTCTCCCTGAAGAACCAAGACCAGGAGAAAAGTTGTCCAAATCCCCCTCCTCTCCCTCTCCCCAGTCAATCGTATCTGGCTCCAAAATGGTGGGGCACACGAATGGACTTGCAGTGCAGCCCGTGCTTTATAGGTCATTACTGCTTTAAGTAAGATATTAACAGCTTTGACTGCAGCATTAGAGCAATTTAAATTGTTTAAAAGAATTTTTTAAAGTTCCCTGCGGACATGTACTTACCATCAGTTTTGATGTGGAAACACTGTGATATATAAATGTTGTTGGACAACAGTAGTTTAAAAATGAGTGGAATATAGAGGGTTAAAAACGTTAAAAAATGGGAAAAAAAGCTAGCTATATCCTTATACTTATTGGAGACACTTTAACTTTTTCCTTTGTATTTTCATTGTATTAGATAAATAAATGTGAATGTAAAATTGTATAAATTAATGTACTTGAATACTTGTCTGTTCTCCCAGTATGCTTGCTGGATATTTTAGTGCCTTGGACTTCTATTGCTTCTGCAGTTAGCGTCATCTTCCCAGCAGACCCCCAGGCGGACCAGGGCAGGCTCAGAGAAGGACGGACCATTTGTACCTAAGAGCTTCTTTAGTGATACCGTTACTGTTTAGAGTAGGTGTTTGGAGGGGGAAGTCGTGGAGGCTGCGGGCCGGAACAGTGTTCCATACGCTGGGGAAGCTTGTCCTCAGGTCTGAGGTGGCTGCTGTGGCGGGGGACGGAGGGGTGCAAGTGAAGCTAAGACAGGACTCACCAGTATTGGCTGCGGAGGCAGGAGGTCTGGATCGGAAATGAACAGAGGATGGGGAGAATGTGTGTCTTTGGGAGAGGCCCAACTGAAGATGCAGTTAGACTCCACCGGCAAAGTGGTGAAGGTGTTTGGTCAGGTTGTGACTGGAGGGAGAGGTGCCATTGCCCGCTGGCGTGGGCCGGTCTGCTGGGATTGCTTTGCTTACCTTTTCTTTTTTCTTTTTTCTGTTTTTTTTTTTTCCTTTTTTTTTTTCTTTTTTTTTTTTTTTTAAATTTTATTTAATTTTTGGTAAAATCCATGTAAGCCAGGAATGTCCTGGTGCAACGTCCATTGCCGGCAATGGATGTTCTTGAAACAGCCGGCGTCAAGAAGTTTCCTCTGTCTGGGAGGATTCACGATTCTGTTCGCTCTTATCAAATTCCAAGCTGGTACCAGGACTGTAACTATCTGTCACCTCTGAGGAACTGTACTGTACCTCCTGCTTTGGTCATTCTCCCTTCCCTATTTAAAGAAACAAATACTGGTTTCCTCTTCAAAGTAAGAATAATACCAGCCAGTATTCCTGTAGTGCTGCAGAAAGCTGTGAAGGATGAGGGTACTGCTTCCTGGTACTTGGGAGTAGCTCACCAGTATCCTGGAAGCTGGCGCATCATGGAGATGTTGCTTGCCTGTTCTGTTTCCTTCCTGAAGCGCTATTGCCCCCCTGGAGCCTTAATATAGGGAGTTTTCTGTCTGCAGATGTCCTCGCTCTTTCATCTTTCCAAAGAAATACTTGAGCTCCATTCCTTTCCTGTCTCTTTGTTTTACAGCAGGTTTGGCAATGGGGTTGGGTACAGGCTGGGGGTGAAAGCAAGTGGGGTGAGCTCCAGTTCCTTAGGCCCAGTGGGGTTGTTCTTTGTAACTGAAGTGCAGAGTAGAGGTACAGGAGAGAGGAGGCTTGAGGTGGGCACGTGGGGAAGAGGCAGAAAGCAGGAGTCCCAGGGTGGATGCAGAGGGGTCTCCTGAAGGCACGCAGTGTGAGGGGTGAGGTGAGCTCTGTGAACGGGAGCAGTGGCAGACCTGAGGCAGGGATGAAACAAGGGGAACGTTCATGCCAGGGGAACCGATTGGCTGGATATGCAGCACGTGGTTATTTAATTTTTATCTACTAAGTTTGAGGTCGTTTTTTCACTTAATGTTATGCAAGAACTGGTTTTATTTACCATTGACTCCCCCTCCCCCTCCCCTCCTGTGGATGAATAACTGAAGTCTAGAGGAATAAACTAATGCTACTGAACTGTTAAATTATTTTGTTTAATATTACACTTTGAGTATCTTTTTCCACATAAAATCTGTTTCTGAATTACAGGCGTTTTCTTTACGTTATTTAACAATGTACACTGTAAAAACATAAAAATAAAAAAAAATAAAATGAACTGAACCTTTGGGCTCCCCTGGCCGTGGTGAGTTGTGTGGCTTGCACTCAACCCCGGCACTGCTCTTCTCGGACGGTTGCGCTTTGTCGCGGCTGCCACTCGGTACCTGTGTAGAGTATTGGATGGAGTCATTCGAATAAACCAAACCTGCTCTGGTTGAGCTGTGAGTTTCCTTGTTGAACAGCAGGTCCCAACCTCTCCACCCTCTTCCTGGTAATTGTGACCCAACTTAATCAGTTCATCACAGGGAAATACAAGAAACCTGTTTTAATGAAACCCTTTGCTTCTCAAAAGCAGTGATCAGTGGTGAGCCTTTGCCCTTCTAATAGAATACTCTGAAGTAAGGGGTGGTAAAGAATAATTCATAGAATGGCTCTTCCAGATGGGAGGAGCTGTGACATATAATGTAAGAGGTGAAGGATAACATACAAGCAGGGATTGCTTTTATGGTTGAGACTGTCCAGCAGTCACCAGAGAGCAGAGGAACACACTAAGCTGCAACCTTCAAGAACTTGGCAGCTCTCCTTGTTCCAAGTGCAGGTGGAGCCCTATGACCTGGGTTGCTGCGTGTCCTTTTGGCAGTGAGGCCGGAGCAGGGTTTGCTGCACCCTGCCTGTCACAGAAGGGTCCTGTTGAGTCCCTCACCCTCCTCTCTGGGTGGAAGGGAGCCAGGGTGCATGCCTGCAGTGCTGGGGAGAAGAAACCTCTTAGTGTGGCTCTGAAGAGGAATTCCATCCCAAATTTGCAACTATCCTGGTAGAGTAGAAGAGTGGGATGACTTTACAGGGTCGTTCAACTACTGCAGCCTTGCTGGAATTAACTGACATTTCTAAACACTAGTTGCTGCTGCGTTTCTTTCCATTTTAAGAACAGCTTCTGCTATGAGTCATGCTGTGCAAGTCCTTACAGGAAAATAAAAAGCTCAGAGTGGAAGTTTCGGTGCCCTTTTAAAAGGGACCAATCCCAAGAGGCTCACTGGTGACCTCACTTACAGGCACGGCTATGTTGGCACTCCTCCCATGGAAGCTGAAAGCTGTGTTTATATGAGACTTTTAACGTTTTTGTTGTAAGTTTTAAGTGGCTTTAAACACAGTAATTCTGAATGTCTGCACAGTCCCTTCCCAACAGGTATCTGATTTCCACAGTGAGCATGAAAATCCCATTCAGACATGTGGTATGTATTTCTTCCCTGGGCTGTTCTGAAGGCAGTGCTGAGTCAGAGCGACAAGCACAGTGGAATGTGTAACTTTCAGATGTAATCTAATCTATTACACTTAATTATAATTTGTCCTATCTTTCTATACTGCCATCAACCATAGAATCATAGCATGGTTTCACTTGGAAGGGACCTTAAAGACCTTAGTTCCAACCCTGTGCCATGGGCAGGGACATCTTCCACTGGACCAGGTCGCTCCAAGCCCCATCCAACCTGGCCTTGAACACTGCCAGGGATGGGGCAGCCACAGCTTCTCTGTGCAACCTATGCCAATGTTTCACCACCCTCATAGTTAAGAACATCCTAACATCTAGTGCAATCATCCTCCTGGTCTCCAGTGCTGCAGGTGCCAGGGTCCCCACATCATACCTGGGGAAGCTGGAGCTACCACTTACCAGGAGTGCTGCTCCAGTGGTGCCTGGGAGCTGTGGCTGAACCACTTCACTGCCAGAGGAAGAGAACTGGGGCTTTCCCAGTGGAACCACTGCCCTTTCCAGAGCCTCAACATGGACACGGGTGTTTTTCAAACACTGCTTAAAAATGTTTCCTTTGACCTTGCTGGCAGGAATGGCTGTTGCCTGGCTCAAACCTTTGAAACTCGCTGGATGTTCTTTTTCTGTTCGCCCACCTAAAAGCAAATGCAAGGCTGTACAGGCACTTTCGCTTCCTACTCGTAACTAGTCAGAATGTATTAACTTCTTTGAGCTAATTTGAGCAATTACACAGGAATTGAGTTGTGATGGGTTGAAGGGTGCAGAGGCACAAAGAGCCACAAAGCGTGGTTGTTCTTCAAATTTTACCTTTATTTTTATATTGAAAAGGGTTGAAAGCTTATTTAAAATCAAAAGTGCTGCTCCCATTCATCTTACAAAGGCTCCAAGCAAACACTGTCTGAGATGCTATGTGCAACTTTGGCAGCAGTCCCAGCATGTTCCTGCCCCTGTGCTGCCCTGTTGTGCAGGCACAGCTAGATGTGCAGCTGCACTGGAGTCACATACAGCTGAGGAAGAGAGGCACGCTCCGACTCTGTGCTCCCACAGCTTTGTGCCCTCAGCTCCTCCAAAGGGGCAACCGCAGATCCGAGGCGTTGTCTGACCATAATCCCCCCCCTCCCTGTATTAGTGAACATCTCTTTGCTCTGTGCTGAGAGGCAGCACTGAGGAAGAAAGAAACCTTGAATTGCCTCTCATTTTAAAGATCAATTCTGTTACCATTTCAGGCAAATTGTGTGTCACATCAACTGGCCTACTACAGCCATGAGTCCAGTGCTGCAGAAGCACAAATGATTGCTTGTTTATAGGAAAAGGCATTTGAAATATGTAATAACCTTAAAGCACATTAAGTTCCTGCTGGCTGCGTTAAGCTCTTCTGTATTGCTTCACTGTAACACACAGGAAAATCCACCAAGGCATTAGACTTCCTCACATGACTTGGACAGCCAGTTGCAAGTCTTCAGATGGAATCCAGCATGGAGGTAAGGATATCACCACATGTCCTACGTGGGTTCTAGCCTCCTTTTCTTCAGGTTTTGACTTCTCCTGAGGGGACTGCACTCTGCCAAACAAGGAGACAGGGAGAAATGGAAGTTTATTCAAGCTTTTCTTTTGCTTCTAAAAGTGCACCTCAATTTTTTTTTCTAGCTCTTCCTAGACAGGACAGTTGGATAGCAGAAACAGATAGTTCTCCTAGCCCACTCTTGCAGCATCTACAGGCAGGTCCAAGAAGAGAGGAATGGTTCTCCCACTCGTTTACTTGTTTACCAGTGCTGCTTTTAGTGCTGAGAGCCACTGTTAAGCCAGAACTTGGTCATGCTTTGGTACCACGTACCTGAAGTATGCTGGTTGCTGCTCATGATGGTAGCAGATGGCTGCAGTTGTGCAAGCCTAGCAGAAGCTTTGTGATAGTTCATTCTGTGGGGTGTCCTGTTACGAGTAGTCATCTGATGACAACCACTGGGTGTTTCAGGTGTCTGTTGTTTGGCTGATGGGTCTGCCATTTCGTGACCCAATATCTTAAGATCAATGGTCTCCAAGGAAATGTCCCAAAGTTCAGGATCATCTAGAAGGCATGAAAAACTGATCAAACCAAAGACAATGGTAATGTACTGCAGGAGTGACAGGAACACCAGCATCAGTGCACTCTTTTCCTACAAGTGCTGGTAACTATTGAAGTTAAGCTGTAAAGCATCTTCTATGTCAGTGCACAGCAGGGGATGGTGCTCTGGACTTCCAGGCACCATGGCGTGTGACTCAAATAGCCACAGCTATGTTAAGACAAGACATCCTCCACCCCCATCCCACTCCAAATGTTGTGCTTCTGTGCAGTATCACTTCAGGAAAAGGGTTTATCAAACAGTATAACTGAAAAGCAAACGTGTGAAACCCCTCACGGTGATGGACACCGCTGCCTTGCCACTCAAGCAAAATTTGTTGTTGTTAAGATCAGACTCATGCTCACACTTCTGTCACTCCAGCCTTCTCAGAACTTTTACCATTGCACTGTACCGTGAAGAGTTGATTTAAATGATAATGATTTAATACTCTATTACGTATTGCTTTTTGGCTGACCTGCAAAGAACTCCTCTTCTATTGCTAGTTCCTGTTGTACTGCTGCTGGAGTGCTGTGCTTTACAGGAGGATTGGGTATTGCTGGATGGAGGTAACACAAGAAGAGATTAATATTAGAAATAAATACAGGCAAACAGTTTTACTCCTTCTTATCAGAGCCAGAGTGTCAAATGATAAGCAGCAGCTGCCACCAGGTACCCTCTTTTTTCTAAGAGCTGGTTACATTTTGGTATGTGGAACAGCAAGATTCTGTACCTGATGATGGCTGATGGGAGCAACTGCACTACTTTAGAATGAATTTTAGCCTGTTTACCCAATCCCCAAGTTCCTGCTTATCCCACAGCTGATCAGACTTCCCCATGAGTAAAGAGCAACCTACTAGTAGCTAATGCAAAATTACTTGCCTGCAACCACCCCAGTGAAGTGCTGCAGCCTCAGCTCAGGTGCAGCATGTTAATAGTACTGTCAACAGCTGTTGTGCTGCATGATGCTTTTGGGTAGTTGAAAAGTTGTAGTTTAAAGATGCAGTTTTAGAACTGACATTCCTGCTTCTTTAAGAACACGAAGGGTGGGGAAGTGTGCTAATCCTCCTTCTTTTGGCCTCAAAGGTGTGTAGACAGTACACTACAAAAGCAGGTGGAACTAGTCAGGCTCCACTAGAGAAGGTAGCATGTGCCTGCCAGCAACTATTGTTGAAACTGTCCATATTTAATGCTGAGTCTTACCGTGTTTGCTGCTGGGAGAAACGACAGGAACCTGATGTTTTTTCTCCATCTGTTCCCGGAACTGTTGCTGTAGCTGCTTTTGTCTCAATTTCCGCTGGTAAGTGGCATCACATTCAATAGCTGAAGAGTCTGTATTTCTGTCCCGCCCCCACCCAGGGAATCACAGTGTTAAACAGGATTTCAGCAACTACTTTTGATGAAGAAAAAGATGCATAAAGAAGTAACAGCAAGAGAAAAATATTATCCACTAAACCAGCATTTTATAGCATCCTCCAAATTGGCCTGTCCATGTGTTTTAACAGTGCAGTAACTTCCAATGGAGCTTACAAAATCAGTTTATGATAGTGGTCTTACCTGGAGCTATTTAGCTGTTTCTGACCTACTGTCACTGCAGCAGCCTTTGGCTGACCAGGCTTACAATCAGATGCCATCTCACAACGTTGCCTTGCTGCTGAGTTCTCTCTTTGCAAACAGCTATTGTATCTTGCTTTCTCTATTTCAGGCTCATAGTCTTGTCTTTTAGCTTTGACCAAATCTAACTCAGGAGGTACCTAGTAAAGGAAAAAAGAAAACATGTTCAGGAACTTCCTTTGCCAAGTTAAAGACTCTTTTATACAGTACTGTTGAAAATCTAGCTTGTTTGCTGTAAGTGGAATAGTAAGGAAGGAAACTGAAACACATTTTGAGTACAAAGTCATTCAGTTAATTACTGAATTTATGGGACTCTGGGTTAGTTTAATAGCTCAGTGCTTCATGGCAGATGATAGGCCTTGTCTCCACATACTGTACTGTCTGCAAACCAGAACACATGCTGGAGATCAATGCAGAATTCTACAGCTTCTCAGAAAAGCTCGCAAGTCTGTTGTTGAATCTGTCAGTTTTGCCAGTTCCATTTTCATGGCTGTATTAAAGGGCATGGCAAACCTTTATGCAGCTCTGCAGGCATGAGGTCACTGAGGAAGGCACACCATTCTCTTTTTAGTAAAGCTGGGATGGTTTGGCTCTGTGAATTTACAAATCTGTGGCAAAGCTGCTAGCAGATAATGACCCTGGCAAAGCAAAGATCTTCGCCATCTTTACTTGGCAAGGTGTCGCTTTGGATCTGCTCCCGTAGTCTAATTTAGCTAGACAGAAAGCCCTTACAGCTCCAGGCTGGCTAGCAGAGTCTAGCAAATCCTAGTACGATGAAGGCAACTTTACTTTGGAAGTTCACAGATCAGCAGTTCTAAAAGACTGACTTTTTGCTCAATCAGCAAGCCAGGTTACCTCTTAGAAGCCTACTGCCCCCAGCTGGTACGCATCAGGAGCTAACAAACACGATTAATGCTGGCTCCTGAGGTGCAACCTCACTAACAGCCAGGACAACTTTAATATTATGAAGACTGCTGTTACATCGCAGCATGCTTATGAATTGTGATGGCTCTGAAAGACTGGGGTTACAGTATGGTTGTCACTGATGCTGTACATCACAATTTGCTGTCTCTCTCTGAACCAAAGACCTCCAAATGGGGCATTTCTCCATGGTGTTCGTTACCTCAGAAGGTTCAACAACCTAGTGTTTAACAGGTAAAGTAACTGCAGCTCTTCCTTTGCAAACTGAAACCTAAGGAGGTAAGGAGTCTGAAAAGCAAAGCAAGATGTAATGTGGCTTCTTATCCTTCAGGAAGGATAAGAGCCATCATTATGGCAGGGAAAATAAGTGTTCAAGTACACATCAGTTGTACATGCTAATTCATCATACGTTCAAGAGCCACAGTTTGCCAGTAGCATCATATCAAATATTAAAGCAAATAATTTGGAGCATAGCTCTTCCTAATGTTATTTGTCATCCTCCAGCAGCCAAGTCCCATACATCCTGTTCTCATAATTCAGTTGCAAAATTCAGATACCAGTACATTTTTGAAGTCAGGCAGAGGACATTTGCAGGGCCATTTGTACACTCCTCATACAACACCAAAACAAAATGGTGTGACCTGTTTTGCTCTTCTGTGGTAAAACTTCAAAGTGACTGGCAAGAGTTACAAGTTGTTGTGGGTCCAGTCTAAACAGTTTGGTTTGCTCTTTCTACCACAGATGCATTTAGTAGTCTGTGGTGTTCTTTTGGAAAGGATCCGATTTGGTTAACTGACAGATGAAACCACCTGTAGAAACTACCTTTCTTTGAGACTTCAGAACAAAACCACTGTGTCGTGGTTTAAACCCAGTCAGGTAACTTGTTCACTCACTCCCAGTGAGTGGTGCCAAGCTGACAACAATCAAGGTCCGTGTTCGTCTCCCCCCCCCCCCTCCCTGCACCGGGGCTCTCCCCTTCCCCGCTCCCGGAGGAACGGGGAGGAGGATCGAGAGAGTGCAACTCCTACGGGTTGAGACAAGAACAGTCCAGCAACAAATCACCACCGCTACTATCAGCTAAAACAATGATAAGGGAAAATAACAAGGGAAGAGAATACGATACCACCGGCCAAGAAAACGAGTTCCACCCGGAAGCTCCTGTCCTTCCGGGTAACTTCCAGTTACCCCTCACCCCGGGCATGACGTGCTGTGGTATGGAATACCTCCCCGGCTAGCCCGGGTCAGGCGCCCCGTCTCTGCTTCCTCACAGCTTCCCCTCCTCCCTGGCAGAGCATGAGCCTCACAGAGTCCGAAAAAAATCATTTTCTTAGTGCATGGACCAATCCCTATAATGCTGCCGAGTCCATTCGGTCCATGATGTTCCAAGTTCATTCTCTGTTGGGATGATGGCTGGAGGGAAGTCAGGGCCAGTCGCTGGTGACCTGGAGACATCTAGTTGATGGGCTATAAAAGCATTACACAGCAGGCAACAGCATACAATTGAGTTCACTGGCTGTTTTCCCCTAAAATCAAATCCCCTTGAGGTATACATCGGACTTCCCCATCTTCCCGCATTACCCACCAAGTATATCCAGGTCCCTGAGCAAAAGCAATCCCACGAGTGGGTTTGCCTTTACCTGAAGCAGGAATAACCCAGACTGTCTTCCCCAGCAAATTCTTCATATGCACCACGGGAACTTTGTCCCCCTCTACAATATGTAAAAGTTCTGACTGGGCTGGGCCGGCCCTGTTGGCAGATCCTCTGGTGTTGACCAACCAGGTGGCCTTTGGTAAATGTGTATCCCAATGCTTGAAAGTTCCCCCACCCATCGCTCTCAGTGTAGTTTTTAACAGCCCATTGTACCGTTCGATTTTCCCAGAGGCTGGTGCATGGTAGGGGATGTGATATACCCACTCAATGCCATGCTCTTTGGCCCAAATATCTATAAGGTTATTCCGGAAATGAGTCCCATTGTCTGACTCAATTCTCTCTGGGGTGCCGTGTCGCCACAAAATCTGTTTCTCAAGGCCCAGGATGGTGTTCCGGGCAGTGGCATGGGGCACAGCGTATGTTTCCAGCCACCCGGTGGTTGCTTCCACCATGGTAAGCACATGGCGCTTGCCTTGGCGGGTTGGTGGCAGTGTGATATAGTCAATCTGCCAGGCCTCCCCATATTTATACTTCAACCATCGTCCTCCATACCAAAGAGGCTTTAACCGCTTGGCTTGTTTAATTGCAGCACATGTTTCACACTCATGAATAACCTGGGCAATAGTGTCCATTGTTAAGTCCACCCCTCGGTC
This sequence comes from Pezoporus wallicus, assembly GCF_028554395.1. Taxonomy (NCBI): domain Eukaryota; kingdom Metazoa; phylum Chordata; class Aves; order Psittaciformes; family Psittacidae; genus Pezoporus; species Pezoporus wallicus. The sequence continues at coordinate 4,933,188 of NW_026642179.1, read as the reverse complement.
ACGGGCCCATCTATATGTTGCATCTCTGCCTTGATGGCCTGAAGTGTCATGGGCCCACCGGGCCAAAAATAATTCACCTTTATGTTGCCAATCTAAGTCCATCTGAGCCACTTCAATCTTAGCCGCTTTATCCACTTGTTGGTTGTTCTGGTGTTCCTCAGTGGCCCGACTCTTGGGTACATGGGCATCTACATGACGTACCTTCACCACCAGGTTCTGCACCCGGGCAGCAATATCTTTCCACAGTGCAGCAGCCCAGATGGGTTTACCTCTGCGTTGCCAGTTGCTCTGCTTCCATTGCTTCAACCACCCCCACAGGGCATTTGCCACCATCCATGAGTCAGTATAGAGATAAAGTACTGGCCACTTTTCTCGTTCAGCAATGTCCAGGGCCAGCTGGATGGCTTTCACCTCGGCAAATTGACTCGATTCACCCTCTCCTTCAGCAGTTTCTGCAACTTGTCGTCCAGGACTCCATACAGCTGCCTTCCATCTCCGATGCTTTCCCACAATACGGCAAGAGCCATCAGTAAACAAGGCATACTGCTTTTCACTTTCTGACAGTTTATTATATGGTGGGGCCTCTTCAGCACGCACCACCTCCTCCTCTGGTGACATTCCGAAATCTTTGCCCTCTGGCCAGTCCATGATGACTTCTAGAATGCCTGGACGACTGGGATTTCCTATTCGAGTTCGTTGTGTAATTAGTGCAGCCCATTTACTCCATGTAGCATCAGTTGCATGATGTGTAGAGGAGACCCTGCCTTTGAACATCCAGCCCAGCACGGGCAGCCGGGGTGCCAGGAGGAGCTGTGCTTCAGTGCCAATCACTTCCGAAGCAGCTCGAACCCCTTCATAGGCTGCCAGTATCTCTTTCTCAGTTGGGGTATAGCTGGCCTCAGATCCTTTGTATCCCCGACTCCAAAAGCCGAGGGGTCGACCTCGAGTCTCCCCTGGAGCTTTCTGCCAGAGGCTCCAGGTAGGACCGTTCTCCCCAGCTGCAGTGTACAGCACATTTTTTACATCTGGTCCGGTTCGGACTGGTCCAAGGGCTACTGCATGAACTATCTCGCGTTTAATTTGCTCAAAGGCTTGTTGCTGCTCAGGGCCCCATTTAAAATCATTCTTCTTCCGGGTCACATGATAGAGAGGGCTTACAATCGAACTGTAATTTGGGATGTGCATTCTCCAGAACCCCACTGCACCCAAGAAAGCTTGCGTTTCTTTCTTATTAGTTGGTGGAGACATTGCTGTTATCTTGTTGATCACATCTGTGGGGATCTGTCTACGTCCATCTTGCCATTTTATTCCCAAAAATTGTATCTCCTGTGCAGGTCCCTTGACCTTACTCCGTTTTATGGCAAAACCGGCTTTCAGCAGGATTTGGATTATTTTCCTCCCTTTCTCAAAGACTTCTTCCGCTGTATCGCCCCACACAATAATGTCATCAATGTATTGCAGGTGTTCTGGAGCTTGCCCCTGTTCCAGTGCAGTCTGGATCAGTCCATGGCAAATGGTAGGGCTGTGTTTCCACCCCTGGGGCAGTCGGTTCCAAGTGAACTGGACACCCCTCCAAGTAAAAGCAAACTGTGGCCTGCACTCTGCTGCCAAAGGAATGGAGAAAAATGCATTGGCAATATCAATCGTGGCATACCACTTGGCTGCTTTTGACTCTAGCTCATACTGAAGTTCTAGCATGTCCGGTACGGCAGCACTCAATGGTGGTGTGACTTCATTCAGGCCACGATAGTCTACTGTTAGTCTCCATTCTCTCCATTAGACTTTCGCACTGGCCATATGGGGCTATTGAAGGGTGAGCGGGTCCTGCTGATCACCCCCTGACTCTCCAGTCTACGGATCAGCTGATGGATGGGAATCAGGGAGTCTCGGTTGGTGCGATATTGCCGCCGGTGCACTGTTGTGGTCGCAATTGGCACTTGTTGTTCTTCAACTTTCAGCAACCCCACAGCAGAGGGATCTTCTGAGAGACCAGGCAAGGTGGACAGCTGCTCAATTTCCTCAGTCTCCAAAGCAGCAATACCAAAAGCCCACCGGTACCCTTTTGGGTCTTTGAAGTACCCTCTCTTGAGGTAGTCTATGCCGAGGATGCATGGAGCCTCTGGACCAGTCACAATAGGGTGCTTTTGCCACTCCCTCCCAGTCAGGCTGATTTCAGCCTCCAGCACAGTCAACTCTTGGGATCCTCCTGTTACTCCAGAAATATAGATGGGTTCCACCCCTTGACAGCTTGATGGCATCAGGGTACACTGTGCACCGGTATCTACTAGAGCCTTATACTTCTGTGGGACTGATGTGCCAGGCCATCTGATCCACACAGTCCAGTAAATCCGATTGTCCCCTACCTCCACCTGGCTGGAGGCAGGGCCCCTCTAATGGTCGTCACAGCATTGGACACTTAAGTCGTGTTGAAAGGGATTATTCTTCGTTATCACAGGAGCTGGAGTAAAATCAGCTCTTCCACTCCATCTGGGAAACTGCTCACCAGAAACTGAAGCCGTAGCTCTCATGGGACGATCAGTCTTGGCCCTTGCTCCCCTCTTCAGTTCACTCACCCGTTCCTCCAAAGCTGAAGTAGGTTTTCCATCCCACTTTGTCATGTCTTCTCCGTGATCCAGCAGGTAAAACCATAGGGTACCCCGTGGCGTATACCTTCTGTATCTCCTCTCTTGAACAATAGGACGTCTTTTGTTAATAGCTGAGACGCGTGTTGGTACACGTGAGGAGCTGGATAAATCAGATACATCGTCCCTCAATTTGTCGAGGTCCTGGGACAGTTTTTTCACAGCTGAGATGATGGAAGGAGTGAGATTGTCTTCGAACTCTCGGAGTTTATGAACCATTTCATCCACTGTTAGTGGTACTATGTCATTCCAGGTCACTGTTGCCAATGAATGGGCATATGATGACGGTGCATTCCGTGTAAGTTTTCGCCACATGGGTCGTGTACATTCAACTTCATCTGGATCTATAGGTGTATCCCCGTTATTCGGCTTGATGTGATAGATCATCTCTACGATGGCCGATTCCCTCAGAGACTGGATGCCTTTGTCTATAGTAGTCCACTTGGCCGAACGACTCGTAACATCGTCCTTGTACGGAAACCTTTCTTTCACAGCTGCCAAGAGCCTCCTCCAAAGGCTGAGGGACTTTTTCTCTCTTGCAATTGCTTTGTCAATTCCCCCTTCTCTAGCAAGTGATCCCAGCTGCTTGGCTTCTGTACCTTCTAGTTCGTGACCATCGGCCCCATTGTCCCAGCATCGGAGTAACCAGGTGATGATGTGCTCCCCTGGTTGACGGGTAAAATCTTTTCGCATATTCCGCAGCTCGGTTGAGGTCCGAGGTCGAGAAGTTACCTCTTCTTCTTCTTCTTCGTCATGTGAGGATGACTCCTGATCAGATTCTGGACCGGGTGGTGAATTCATTGGTTCTTCATCTCGCTTCACCCTTTTTGCCTCCTTTTTGCTTGTTCTCTTGCGTACAGGGGCAACCGATATTGGTACGAATTGGTCCTCTGGTTTGGCTGCAGTGATTATCACTGTGGTTTGAGTAGCGACTGTACTTGTTGCTGGGGGTGGTGTAGCTACCGTGCTTGGAGCTGGGGTAACCGCGCTGTCTGTTGCAGTTGAAGTTTGAGCAGCTGCTGTACTTGCCACTGGGGTAGCTGCGCAGTTCATTGCAGCCAAAGTTTGAGTAGCGACTGTCGCTTTGCCCTCAAATCCGCCGACATTCTTTTCCTTTTGAAGGTGCTGGATAGTGTTGAACAAGGCCCTGTAAGCATAGGCCAAGCCCCAGCACGTTGCCGTGATTTGTCCATCTCTGGTATGGCCAGAATGACCACACACCTCATTTAAGTGTTTTACTAATTCTTCTGGATTTTGCAGTTGTTCGGTAGTGAAATTCCAAAATACTGGGGGGGCCCACTGACCTAGATACTTGCCCATACTATCCCACACACCCTGCCACTCATGGCTGTCCAGCCTCTGGGAAAATCTCTCGGTCCTCCTACATCGTCGTTTGACCCCAGACAAGACCCAAACCTGAATCTGCTTAACTCTTGAAATCAGTAGTGGGCAAAACACACTCTGTATGCGTGTTAGCATGGTGATTCCCATCACCATCAGCAAACAAGTCTCAAGAGCATTAAAAGGCCATTTAAAAAATTCGAAACTCTCAAATGTAAATGGTCTGGGGGGATGACTGGGAGGGTAAAAGTCATTACCATAAAGTACAATGGGATAAAAACCTTAGCCCAAGCCCCACACTTGAAAAACACTAATACAGCCAATACCGGATGGACGTAAGATATGGTATACTGAAACTGTGAGATCAAGAGGAAAAACCTTGAGAGCCAATAAATCAGCATTGTGACGAGTGACTATCAATCCAGTCAGATCTGTTCTTATCTCAACCCCTCGTGCCCCACGTTGGGCGCCAAAAAGAACTGTCGTGGTTTAAACCCAGTCAGGTAACTTGTTCACTCACTCCCAGTGAGTGGTGCCAAGCTGACAACAATCAAGGTCCGTGTTCGTCTCCCCCCCTCCCTGCACCGGGGCTCTCCCCTTCCCCGCTCCCGGAGGAACGGGGAGGAGGATCGAGAGAGTGCAACTCCTACGGGTTGAGACAAGAACAGTCCAGCAACAAATCACCACCGCTACTATCAGCTAAAACAATGATAAGGGAAAATAACAAGGGAAGAGAATACGATACCACCGGCCAAGAAAACGAGTTCCACCCGGAAGCTCCTGTCCTTCCGGGTAACTCCCAGTTACCCCTCACCCCGGGCATGACGTGCTGTGGTATGGAATACCTCCCCGGCTAGCCCGGGTCAGGCGCCCCGTCTCTGCTTCCTCACAGCTTCCCCTCCTCCCTGGCAGAGCATGAGCCTCACAGAGTCCTTGGTCAGGGTAAACATCACTTAGCAACAACCGAAAACATCGGCTTCACCAACGCTGTTCTCAAAACTAGAAGTCAAAACACAGCACTGCACCAGCTAACACAAAGGAAAAAACATGACTGCTACTGCTGAACCCAGGACACACTGGTACAGAATAACTACTTTGTTAACTACTCTAGCAAAAAAAAGAGGGGTTAAATACAGGGGCACTATACATTTTGTCACAAGGACCACGCTGAGTCTATCTAGCTGTGATATGCAGTAGAGTTTTAATACTAATTAGTAGAAGGACAGAGCAACCATCAATGAACATATTGACATCGCTACTTTATGGGTTTTGCTTAAAATTAAGGGAAAGTTCTAGCTACAACAAGCAGCTTTGGTATGTGACCCACCTGGTATTGTTTCTAGGATATCCTGGGCTATGCTAATAATATCTGTATGAAGGGGAAAGTCTTTTTCATGAAAAAAAAATCCTATTTTCAGCCAGAGCTTCCTGAAGTTTAAAGAATGCTCCGTTTTCCTGCTTCCCACTGGCTAACATATAGGTTGTTGGCTTGAGAGACTAAATCAAATAGTCCTCATTTTGCAGGAATGCACACAGGAGCTGTACCTGCTTTAGGGTAGGTTACACAGATAATAGAGACAGTGTCTGCTTATTCTTTGGCCGTGCCCATAGCCTCTGGCTTTACAACCTATTACAGCAATTGGAAACTGTGTCACTATATGCAGGCGTTTCCTATCCTGTTTTAAAATATTATTCCTGATAAAGTTCAGTAATGAGAGGAATATAACATGTTTGATTTTTAAAATTCATAATAGGAAACTGGATTGTGCTGTACCACTGACAATGAGAACAGAGAGAGATGTATTCTGGTTTTGCCCAATGCAGGTCAAAAGCATACCAGCAAAGAAACATGCACGCAGCCTTGACAGACTCTATTCTCCTAAACACTTTCCTTTCATCTCTGTGATAAATATATGCCTTGACACTGGTATCTTTGCTGATACACATTTAAAACAGAAGTGACTAGATGAGAGCAATGAACTGGGTGCTGCAGCTGAAAAACCATAAACAGTCTTAAGAATTACAGCACATGGAGAAAATATCATCTACAAGCTAGTTTCAACAGTTTAGTGTTTCTTATGGTAACACTTAACCTGCTCTGAAGACAGACAGATCTATGCATTACAGGCAATGAACAGAGAGACTTGGACAACATGGCCATAAATATCACGAGATCTTGAGTAGCATACTGTTTCTTCACCATAGTAATCTTGTCTGCTGAAAACAGTCAAATTTAGAGTAGTTGGGGTAAAATGTCAGGGAAGAACTCTGTAACAAACAGTTCACACAAACTAGCAGGTAAAGGCCCCTAGCCAGAAACATTTGGGGATGAGATGCATTATTTATAATCTTTGCAATATGAAGGACCAGGACCAGCAGATGTCCTACAGCCCCTGCTCCAACAGCCCATGTACTGCACCTGACGTGGAAGCTTATTCACAGCTCGTAGGTAGTCTTTGTCTAGGATGCAGTTCCCAAGAGCATTTCCAAAGCACCTGTGAAACAAGAGAGCTCACTGTGACTGAAAATAACACTTAATTCTCATGTAACTTCTGAAAACGTACAAGTACTGATCTGCACTTACTTGAGTGCCCTCTTCAGTCCATCTGTTACTGCCTCCTTTCTTGCCTTTTCTAGGGACAAGGCCTTAGACTTTAGGCCTTCACTGACTCCATACCCCACGTCTTCATGGTATGACCCATCCTGCAATGAAATGTTAAAATTACAAACTATAAATGAATTTTTGCACATACAGCACTTCTTGTTAGATGCTGTACTCTCCTAAGCCTGATCACTTGCTCTTAGCTGGTTGTTCTATAGCAAGGTCAATGTTTTGGACCCCTCTAGATTCTCTAACGTAGTACAGTACTCAAGAGCCACAGCCTGACCTATGCATGAACTTTAATTCACAGCTTCAGGCATTTGCTTAACTATAAACACAGCAAACAAAAACTCCACTTACCTTAAGCTGAACTTTCACAAATGCACAGACCCCCACATAGAACTTGCCATTGTTGAGGTCAACAAAGTCTGGGGGAGGGAAAAGTAACATCCTAAATAATGCAAAAGACTTCTGATCTAAATTTAGGTCTTATTTTGTCTTTTCCTTCATAAACCTGTACTATACTTGCTGAATGTGCCTAAGATACTGTAATGGAGCACGACTTTGAAATATTAACTGTAGTTTGAGAATGCTGACTTGCATATATGCTCTGGGCATGTTATGTGATACTTTCTGGTTATTAGTGGCTAGACCTGCCAACAGTGACAGCCTGCTACTATGTGTATAAACTTAAACACATGTAAGAAAGAAAGAAAGAACTGAAAATTTTACTTCTCATTCAATTACATATCCTACATGTTCAAAGCATCAGAATTTTTTCAGCTGGAAGGGAATATAAAAGCATCAGTTTATAAAAACAGCAATAGAAAAATAACCGTTGTGTATAAAAGTAACTTGTTCCTATTACATAGTAGAAGTCTCCAGTTTGTGAAATTTTGCACAAGGTTTTATCCAGGACAAAATGTCTGAAGAGCTTAACAGGTTGCAATACAACTCCCAATCCAGAATCTCTAATATACTTTATTTTACACCAAAAGCAATGCTATGTAATATACATTGGGCACTCCAGCTAGCAGTCTTACAAGTCTGACATGTCCCATGATACATGTCTGAAATTAAATGCTTTGAAGTTCAAGTAACTGTACTCTGGGGTCCAAAAGTCAAAAGTTCTTCTGTACTCATCTGGTCTATTTGTTCAAACTGTTTTATATAAACCTGCTGGGGGTGCAAGCTCATTTTCTACCCAGGAATTTAAAATCAAACATAACAGAATCTTCTGTCTCTGAATTTCTAAGGAATGTTTTGTTATGGCATTATTTGAAAACCATAAAAGGTAGAAGGATGTCAGCTTTTTCTTCACTGAAAAGAGTGGTGGTAGTGGTAAAGTGGTAAAGAATAGATGGGAAGCAATGAAGTAACTTATGTCTAAAATCTACCAGTAGAAAGAGGTAAGAAAAGATTTCTGAACGTGGAAAGGAGGAAGGAGCTACACTTAAGCAGCTTTGTGAGCTACTTCAACAACCAGTCTTCAATCTAAGCATAGCATATCTGCAAGCAAGGACAATACTGTTCTGGTAGGAACTATTTCAGCTATTGAGATGTGAGAGCTTAAGCTTTAAGATGACCTGAATATCATTTTCTAGAACAAGCATTTTTCCAAATCTTTCTATTGTAAAAACCTCAAAGCCAGGTACTGGCTAGAAGAGGAATCTGCAGAAAAAGATGGGTCCCTAAAGATTAGGGGAATATTAACTGAGTACAGGAACTTGTTAGAACATAGAAATTACAGGTGAGGATGAAAGTAGTCACAGGGTTGTTGGATGTTATATAGTTTAACTGGAATTACTCTTGACTGAGTGTTCCCATAGAGATCAGAACACTTGATTAGAATAGCTCAAGAGTAATCACAAACACACTTAGAATAATGACTACAACACATTCCAGTGCAAGATCTAAAAAGAAAACACAAGCTCCATTAGTATTCGATTTCTCTCCTTCTTACCAACTGCTAAGACACCTGGAAATTCCACATGCCTCTCCCCAGGTTCTTTGAAGTGATCAAGTTCTAGGATAGATACCCAGGTCTTTATCTGAGAGTCTCTTCCTTCTGCACCTCACAGTGAAGCAAGAGGAAAGACTTCTTTACCCACAAGAGATACTTACCAACATTCTGCTGAGTGACTGAATGAGCCCAGCCATTGAAGCCAAACATCTCATTGGCCAGACTGATTACCTTGTGACTCTCAATGTAACAGACCTGAAAAGCAAAGCATTTATACATAAATATACGTATAGGTACATACATGTGTGCACACATCTATACATACTTTATTTTAAAGAGGGATTACACACATCATCTTACACTACCGACACCTAAGTTCAAGGTTCTGATAATGTGAATAAAAGGACGCTGGTGCAGCTTTTAGATGGCGCACCTTCCTCAAGCACCTGTGATGGGGGTTGATATAACAAAAAAGACTTAATCAGCAGAGCTAGTAGGCATTAAAGAGGGTAAAATGCAGCCAATGTTATATAATACTTTGTATATTCCAGTTCTGGAAAAAAATAAGAAAAATATCTCGATGTTCCACAAGTTGATAAATATTCTCTTGTGAAGGATGAAGCATTGAAAAGTTGTCTTTTTTTTAAGTGTGAAAGGAACCTCAATAGAAGCCAGGGTTTATGCTGTACTGACTTTACTTTTTTATAGACATGTTAAACTATTAGTGGGAAATTATCTTAAAAATAAAACAAATCAAAAACAACCCTCACCCCCCCCCCCCCCAAAAAAAAAAATAAAATATTGTAACTTCTTTCTACCCTAGTTTTTCTGGAAATAAAATAAACCAAAATAGTGGGTTGAAACATCTGGGCATGTTTATTCTTACCTTTTGTCCTCCTCCAGCTTGCCGACTACTGATGTATTCTGGACCCAGCCTCTGACGAAGAGCATGCTGGATAGCTTGATATTCACTGGCTGTGTATTGATGCTTGACAAAAAAAAAAAGCAAAATAAGTCTCCCTTCATTTTAGCTCCCCCTTTTCTGCTAATATCACTTCTTAATCCCATTTTTCCACACACTGTCCTTCCAAGAGGTGTATGATCCATTTTTCGAAACAGGTTGTTAACAGACAAGGAAAGACCTCAGGGGGTATGTGTGCATTACATTTGCCATTATATTTCTGCCATTCTTTTCCCTTACTCTTGGAAGTATATGTATACAAGCATTAATTATTGAGCTGTAGCAATTATTTTTCATTTCTCATAACCACCAGCTACATTAGAAAAACTGAGATGAGCCAGGCCTATTAGTATCCTATTGAAATCTTAATGCAGTCATAATCCTAGTCAATGTTGCCAGGAATATGCATTTAAGATTATGTTTCACCTCTCAAAAAATAAAACATCTCTCTGTGATGAACAAGAGAAATTTATTTTAAAACTCCAACCAAACCCAAGTTTAACCTTACTCTACCACCATATGCCTTCATGGCAGGGTGGATAAGCAGCTCAGGCAAGCAGTCAACCCAGGAATCTCTTGAGGAGCATTCAGCAAATTCTCCTCATGCAGAGAGGTCCTTTGGATAACTCCAGAATCACTGGTATGATCAGATAACAACCAGCATCACTGGAAGCATAAAGTGTTGTAACTTTGGTCCTTCTCTAAGCAGAAGTACAATTTACAATCTGTAAAGGTTAGAGAGGCCTAAATGCATGCTGAAGGATTCAAGCACTAAAATGCTTGTGTTGCTATGCTCTGATGTGAGACAGAACAGAGATTTCACCACCTAAATCATAAGTATTGTGTATGCATGTATTGGCTGCCCTATCATTCAGCAGAACACAGAATCGAATAGAGTGTGTGCCATATATAGAATCATAGAACAGTTAGGGTTGGAAAGGACCTTAAGATCATCAAGTTCCAACCCTCCTGCCATGGGCAGGGACACCTCACACTAAACCATATCACTCAAGGCTTCGTCCAACCTGGTCTTGAACACCGCCAGGGATGGAGCATTCACACCTTCCCTGGGCAACCCATTCCAGTGCCTCACCACCCTAACAGGAAAGAATTTCCTTCTTATATCCAATCTAAACTTCCCCTGTTTAAATTTTAACCCATTACCCCTTGTCCTGTCACTACAGTCCCTAATGAATAGTCCATCCCCAGCATCCCTATAGGCCCCCTTCAGATACTGGAAGGCTGCTAGGAGGTCTCCACGCAGCCTTCTCTTCTCCAGGCTCAACAGCCCCAACTTTCTCAGCCTGTCTTCATACAGGAGGTGCTCCAGTCCCCTGATCATCCTCGTGGCCCTTCTCTGGACTTGTTCCAACAGTTCCATGTCCTTTTTATGTTGAGGACACCAGAACTGCACACAATACTCCAGGTGAGGTCTCACAAGAGCAGAGTAGAGGGGCAGGATCACCTCCTTTGACCTGCTGGTCATGCTCCTTTTGATGCAGCCCAGGATACGGTGGCTTTCTGGGCTGCAAGTGCACACTGCTGCCTCATGTTCATTTTCTCATCGACCAACACCCCCAAGTCCTTCTCTGCAGGGCTGCTCTGAATCTCTTCTCTGCCCAACCTGTAGCTGTGCCTGGGATTGCTCTGACCCAGGTGTAGGACCTTGCACCTGCCATGGTTAAACTTCATGAGGTTGGCATCAGCCCACCTCACAAGCGTGTCGAGGTCCCTCTGGATGGCATTCCTTCCCTCCAGGGTATCAACCGAACCACACAGCTTGGTGTCATCGGCAAACTTGTTGAGGGTGCACTCAATCCCACTGTCCATGTCAGTGACAAAGATGTTGAACAAGACCGGTCCCAACACCAATCCCTGAGGGACACCACTTGTTACTGGTCTCCAGCCGGACATTGAGCCATTGACCACAACTCTTTGTGTGCGGCCATCCAGCCAGTTCTTTATCCACCGAGTGGTCCATCCATCAAATTGATGTCTCTCCAATTTAGAGACAAGGATGTCGTGTGGGACAGTGTCAAACGCTTTACACAAGTCCAGGTAGATGAGATCAACTGCTCTACCCCTGTCCATCAGTTCCATAGCCCCATCATAGAAGGCCACCAGATTGGTCAGGCAGGATTTCCCCTTAGTGAAGCCATGCTGGCTGTCACCAAGCACCTTGTTGTTTTTCATGTGCCTTAGCATGCCTTCCAGGAGAATCTGCTCCAAGATTTTGCCAGGCAAAATGTTCCAACGCCTGCCAAAACTCTTAAATTTGTATTTGGTTCTATTAAAACTTAAAGAAATAACTGTCTTTTTCTGCACTATAATGCAGCTCTGTAACCAAAAGCCATGAGGGATAAAGGAAGAGTGCACATGACTGTGTCGTATTCAGGAACTTTGTATAAATGCTTACTAGGCAGAAGAAGATTCATCACCAAAAATGTTCTGTGCAAGTAGGTATAGTATAGCTAGGCTTATGGATAGGGCTCCAGCTTTAAAATGAGTAAATATGCAGAGCAGATTTCTGGAAGTGCAAGCATAAAGTTTCTATTTCCCTCTCAGGCAAAAGGAACTGACCTGTCCAAAGCAAGCAACCGAGCTGGTAGTGCTAGAAGTATTGCTGCTGATGCAACTTTCGCCGTCTTTCCATTGACTTTCAGGCATCCTTAAAGATAAAATATAAACACTGAAGATAACAGAACAGTCCATATGAAGACAAGCCAAAAAGCTGTTGGAAGTTCACTGCCCAGTGAGTATAACAATGTTCTGTAATAGATGTGTTAGACATTACAGTACTGTACTTCTCACTCCACAGAAGCACTACAGCCCCAGCTGGAAATCTATTTTCTGATGTTGTTTCAGAACAGTCAAAACTTTCCTTCTTAAATAAGTTAAAATATGTAGGTAGAAATGGCAAGTTTCATCCTAGAAGCAGAAGCACCGCTCCTGTCTTCCATCCATAAAACCAGTAAAGGTGAGCCTAAATTAAATTATATGACGACAGTGAAACAATTACTTTATTTAATGAACAAATACATTATTCTTGCTAGTAAAATGAAATAAATTAAAAAATTCAACAGCATCTAAATCCTGTATAAGATCAGAAACTAGATTGAAAAATGAATAGTGTCTTGAGGCCTTAGTTTAAATATTAAGCTGGTAACAGCTGTTTGGTTTTTAGGTAAATGTATTGTATTATTCTAGGTAAGGAAAACCAGAATTCCCTCTTTCAGCTTCTTCAGCACTGTCTTCCCAGATCGCTTTCAAGATCCATTAATACTTAGAATCTGATGAAAAGCAGAGGCAACTTTCTAAAATTCTACTTGTCGATACCCTGATTCGTCAGTCTTTATTTCAGATTATTGTTTTGACTGTAATCATACTGTCCTGTGTTATGGCGGAATCATATAAACTATGCAGGGTTGAAAAACATATAGATCTGTCAGAATTTTAAGAAGTTGTAGCAGCAATTCAGTAGATGGCACCCTTTTCCAAGCCAGTGTCTCACAACTACCCAGTACTGCATTACCACTCCACCTTGCTGCTGGAGAAGTGCTCTTGCTCAGTTTATACTAAAGGCATGCAAAGGAATTCCAGCAGCACTTCTATATATGCCCAGAAACACAAATGCTGAGTACAGCTGGTATCACAGAATACCAGGTTGCAAAGGACCTCAGGGATCATCTGGTCCAACCTTTCTAAGGCAAAGCGTGACCTAGAGTATGTGTCCCAGCACCCTGACCAGCTAAACCTTAAAAGTGTCCAAAGTTGGGGAACCCACCCTTTCCCTGAAGAGATTATTCCAATGGCTGATTGTTCTCATTGTGAAAAGTTTTCCTCGTGTCCAGTCAGAATCTCCCCAGTAGGAACTTGTGCCCATAAACCCTTGCCTTCCGCCTGTGACTCCTTGTGAAAGGGGAGTCTCCACCTTCTTTGTAGCCACCCTGGAACATGGTGATAAGGTCTCCCCTGAGCCTTCTCTTCTCTAGGCTGAACAAACCCAGTTCTTTCAGCCTTTCTTTCCTCAGAGTGTAGTCTACCACTAAGTCTTTTCTGTGCAATAGAAATGTGAAACAGATCAATATACACACAAGACAGCCAGAGATCTCAGAATAGTTTGAGAAAGTCCAAATCCTCAGCGGAGAGCATTATTAGTCAGTCAGAACCTGGCTAGTACGTACCCTGTCCTAATGTACCGCAGATTCAGCACTTTTAAAACCAAGTAGTTTTCCTAGACTCTAAACAAGGAAGCCAAAGTTTACTGAACTTGGCATACAGTTTTCAGAGAATGGATACTAGTTGTTTCCTTGGCAAGTATGAGCACTGGTAATTATGCCAGGTGTAGCTAAAATTCTCCTTATTTTTGTTTGGCTATAGTTATTCATCTTTGGTACAAAGGTTCTAGATTTGTACAGTGTTCCTACGTCTGAACGTGTTTCATTCAAAAGTTTGCCTCAATTTATGATAAATACAACTGGTTTTGGAAGACAACAAATAGAAATGAATATTACTAGGAGAAACACTTGTGATTTAAGCAGGCTGTTTGCCCTATTAAGCAAAAAGCTCATTGCACTGCAAGGGAGACAAGTAGAGAGAAAATAGTATGTGTGATAGGTGGCAGGGGGAATCAAAGTTTGGACAATGCTACTTTCTTTTTTTCCCCCTTCATTCTAAGAGGCCCAGATCAGATCTTAATCATTACAAAGCCCTTGGGGGAAAAAAATTGCCGACAACGTGTGCATTTGCCTACACAGCCCTATTACCAGTTTGCCACAAATCTTTACGCACAGTGGGTGGGTGGCATTTTGAAGCAAGATTGCTTTAACTGAAAACAGTATTGAGTCCTTTGAAATTTTATATAGTGTGAACCACTATCAGTCTAAATTCTCTGAAAAGATACACCTTTAATGAAACTCTGAATAAGATACAGGAATTGATTCTGAATTAGAATGAGGAAGTACAGAATTCTGCTGAAAACAGCTTCACTTCACATGATTTTAATCCAACAGATCAGATGCTGCTAGAAAATACTAGCAATACCATTCTTTGCAATTAACAGTTTAAAAACATATCAGTGGTTTGTATTCAAATTATAGATTACTCTACAGCTTGTGTGAAGGAGACAGATGATGTCAGTTTAGTTTCAGGCTTTGCCTGTAAGGAACAGTTTGTTTCAGCTGTGAGCCTTGTAAACCAAACACTCTATTAGATCAGTGTGGTGTTTCTTTTTCAATTGGTGAAGCACAGTACAGTAAAGCTCTATATCTCAAAACACTTATCAGAACATTTCAAAGTAACACAACTTTAATGTCAAAATTATTAGAGTAGGAGTTCAGAAGAGAGAAAAGTTAATTCTGCAAATGGAGTTATAAATCTATTTGGATACCAGAGCTAGTGAAGGAAAGGTGCTTCCATTCCTCAGCAGAATATTGTTTCCTCACCTCACCCTCTTCTCACAGTGTTTTGGCTCATGTGAAATATTAATACTGAAGTAGATAACAAGCTATTGAATAGAGTGCAAAAGAGCCTCAAACACCCTTCAGGGTCCAGACAGTGCTAGGGAGACTGCCTGACACATAAACCTGTATCAAAAAGGCTGCATTTTCAAATGATCTTAAAATACGGAAAAATTAAAGTTTAAATATACTTACTTTGTATGCAGAATGATAAAAGCAGTTTAACATCAGTGTAAAGACACCTACAAATTATAATTTATTACCTCTGTGATTGTGACTGTTTATTATTTACAGGGAATTCTTTTTAGTTTAGCTATATTCTCAGAAAGTTTTCTTGTCACTGAGAAAAAACACACAGGAGACTACTGCTATTGCACTGTGCTCCAAAAGGTTACCTTGATAGACTGGAACAGGTAAAGAATACCAACAGCTTTTACTACCATCACATTTTGGTTTTGATTTTGTAAAAAATGTCAATAACACAAAAGCTTAAATTGTGAACATATTAGGCACACAATCAGAAATAGGGCTATTTTGTGAAACTGGGTATGAAATACGAATTTCCAACAGCACTTTAGAAGTAGGTATTTACTTGTATGATGGTAGAGAACTGAGCAGCTGCTGAGAAAACTCTGGGTGTGCACACGAATTCCCATGTGGGAAATAAACCAATCTTCTAGAATAGGTAATCCTGAATTTAATCTACCGCTACAGTACAACTACTACTGTAGGTTATGGCAGCAACACCTTCAGCTTCCATGATAGTATGCAGATAACTTTAATTTTCTAAATTAACACTTCCTCACATATCTTTCTACCATATGGTCCATTACCCCAAAAAGAGATTTTGGTCCCAAATCACCTCTATTCCTATCAGTTCCTCTCCGTCTTAACAACCTAGGTTTTTCAATCACGCATTGTGCCTCAGTCTTGTGCTAGGAGTGTCAGTTCCCAGTTCTCTTCGCATGTAAGGTAGAAGCAGGCGGTTTTGCATCACTTCAAAATAGTTTGCATACCATGAATTGTCTAAGAACCAGAGCTTAGGAAATGCTCAGCTAGAACATGTCTGTTTTGAGAAATTAATTGTAGCGTCACATAATCTAAGATACAACTTGAACGTGGACTGTGAACTTTTATAGGGCTTTTTATTCAATCTTCTTCTCTATATGGTTTCTTTCACAGTGAAGCTTTGGTTTGCTGAGTAAAACTCTTTAACATTCTTTCAATAAATGTAATTCCACTGAGCCCACCAAAAGCAAACAGCATGTAGCAACAAGTGATTTAACAGGTAGTAAAGATAACACCACATATTTAACCTAAGGTTCATACTGCTCTAACAAAACATAGAAAAAACTTCAAAAGTTTTATATTTCTGTGGAGTATTCCCTCCTCTGGGAACTCCAAACTATTTTATAAGTTGATTAACCAGTTATGCAAAAGCTGCTTTACCTAACACTGAGCTGAGGCATGTAGCCCTTTTAAGTACAATGGAGCAGATGTTCCTAATCAAGACAGGCCTGTGGGATACAACAGTTTAAAAAGAGTGGAAAATAGATTACGAAATTCCTGTAGAAAAATTGCATACAATAAAACTCTTCAGTTTTGACTTCTGATATCTCTAGGCAAGCAACACTGATGACTTGAGAAAAGTGAGGTAATGGTCTGTTAACTTCAACAGAAGAAAAAGATAGTTGGCATTTTACAGGTTAAACAATGCAATGTACAGGGAGGCCATGAGACCTGGTGTCTACTGTAGACTCAATCTGTCCTCTGATGCTTGCCAATACTGTATTGACACGTGTTACTGATGTTGACTCAGGCCACCTTCTCAGACCAGAGAATAAAAAGGTAAAATATAGCAAGCTTGAGCTGTCTGCAGTAGTTTAAATATATTTGCTTTCAAGACATATGAAAACCACTACCACAATTTCTCCTTAGTTACGGCACGTTAGATTTGACATACCCACAGTCCCACTTCAGTGGAATCTATATATGTGGCTCTGACAGCACAACTTAACCTTTAGATTTACTAGGTATTACTATGCTTACTGCTGGTATGTCTAGGATGAGGGTACCCTCCCTGCACTAAACAGAAAACACTAATGCTTGTTATACTTTTTACTAATTAACATTTTTATAAACACATTGTAAAACTCTTTCTTATCTTCAAATAAGCTTAGCAGAAAAACATCATGCATTTGCGGGGGAGTGTTTCTACTTAAGACTTTTTTTGAATGTATCCACATCAGAAACTAAGCCTATGTGATAAATTCCTGTATTTTTTGGAACATGGGATGAGAAACTCTTCTCCTTACTCATTATGCTAAGTTTCCTGTCATAACAGCATTTACACAGCTGTTGCAAGTTCATCAAACATCAATATATCTATTGCACATTGTTTTATGATCCTGCTTCCCCAGTAATTTCAAATCTAATTCCAGTCCAAACTGGTTAGCTTAATGCAAGTGTTGCTGTGTTTAGAAGGCATGTTTTTTAGATGTTGCTGGTTACTCCTCCCAACACGTTCCTAGTAACAGTGTTATGTGTAAACTACTTCTGTGAAACAGTAACACCTCAGTTACAAAACCAAAAAGTGAACAATCTGCTCTTGCAAAACTGGTTTCACATTTATAGAGACGGAGTAAAAGCAAAGAGAGCTTGTTCTGGAGCTTGGACCTGGCAGAAATATTACTCAAATATCATAAATTATTTATGTTGGTACTTATTTCTAAAAGCCTGTCAGATTGATTTATAACCACATCATTTATGGATAAGCCACTTCAGTCATTGCATGGAAAAGAGCAAGCTTTTTAACTGAAGAGTAATGGTTTGGGACTTACAGGGGAAAAGCTGCCGGTTCAATTGTAACTGTAGAAAGCCTGTCATTTTGCCAAATGCAATTACTACACAAGAGATTAATCCAGTCTGGAATCTAAAACATCTGACCCCTATAAGAGCTGTAGGAGATCTGTCAAACTACAGATCATAAAAACTATTGTGATACAGGCAGAGAAGATGCTTCTGGCAGCACAACCATGTTAAGCTGACATACTAATTATGTTACCACAAAAAAAATTTAGAGCTCTCAAGCTCTCCATTTTTCTGTTTTGCTCTAGGTTGACACTGTTTATTTTTAAATGGAAAATCATTTACATTTGAAATTGACAGATTACTTCAGGCATAGGCAAGCCGATACCTATTTTTACCCTTCTGCTTTCTTAGGCAGCAGTGTAAAGTATCTGTTTCTGGAGATACTTTAGGCTTGGGAGAAGGGCTTGTATACTATAGCATGCACTTACCTGCACTATATTACTCTTCAGAAATTAATTTTAAATGGATTATGTGCTTCTACAGTTGCAAAGGAAGTTCAGGTTATTAGGACCTCAGTGTTTATCAGTTATCATGATTGCAAGAGGTCTGAATTGCTGTATTTATTGCAACAGGATATTAAGTCGAATAGTGATAACTTATATGTCAATAACTTTGTGATTCCTTATGTAATCTTATAGATCTATCAAATTTACCACAAATTCTCATTTTAGTGCCCCCTGGGAATAATGGCTATGTAAGTCAACGTTGGGTTTGGTTGCTTACACCTTGAAAATGCAAAGAATTGAACTAGAAAGATCCCTGAGCAAGTCATTTGCTCTATCTGCCTGGATGAAGGCAAAACTGTCAACACAGCTTGGAAGTCATAGAATCAACTGGTTTGGAAAAGACCTTGGGATCACCAAGTCCAACCGTTACCCCAGGACTGTCGAGTCTATCATTAAACCATGTCACTAAGTCTCTTGTCTACATGGTTTTTGAACACTTCCAGGGACGGTGACACAACCACTTCCTTGGGCAGCCTGTGCCAAGGCTTGACAACCCTTCCCATGAAGAAATCTTTCCTGTATATCCAGTCTAAACCTCCCCGTCTCTAAGCTATTTCCTATTGTCCTATCGCTTGTTACTTGGGAGAAGAGACCATTCCCCACCTCTCTCCGTCCTCTTTTTCAGGTAGTTGCAGAGAGTGATGAAGTCCCCCCTTCCCGAGCCTTCTCCTCTCCAGACTAAGCAACTCCAGCTCCCTCGAGACAGCTCCTCATAAGACTTGTGCTTCAGGGCCTGCTTCAGCACAATTCTAAGGAAGGAGTACTTATCAGAGAACGGAACTGTTCCCCGTGTAAGCGTGCCTAAGCAGCACCGAGGCTGTGTACCAGCTTTGGCACTGCCTTTGTGGCTCCAGACACCGAAACCGCCGCAACCCTGCGGCCCCTAGGGCCTCACAGCCGAGAGACTAGGGAGAGCCGCCCAAGGAGCAGTGGGGTTGGCGGCAGGGGAACCAGGCGGGAAGGGGCGGGCAGCGGCCACAGGGCTGGCACCACGATCCCCACCCCAGCAGGCGCTGCCCCTCTGCCGGCGGCGCCAAGGGCTTTCCGCTGAGGAACCACCACACTCCCACCCTCCCCCCGGGGCGCCCGCCAACGGCTGCCCCTCGCGCGCCCTTCGCCCACCGGGTGGCTCCGCTGGAGGGGCCGCCACCATGACCATCAGTGAGGGGAACGAAGGGGAGCTCCTTCCTGCCGGCCGCAGTACCTGGGCCGGGGCGAGGGCCGTCCCCGCGGGCGCGAAGCCGACTTGACCTCCCCTCAGTGCCACCACCGCCACCACCACCACTACCACCACCACCACCGCCGCCTCGCCCTGCCCCGCCCCGCGCCCTGACAGGCAGGTGAGGGGCCTCGCTCGGGGTGGGGAGGGGGGTTACGGCTTCCCACCGGCCGCTGGGGGGAGCCCGGGCCGGGGCGGGGCCTGCGGGAGCCGGTAGCTGCGGGCAGTCGCCGGGGCTGGGCAGGGGTTGTGGTGGTGGTGGGGCGGCCTGTCGTCGCGGGGCTGTCGCTCAGGTAGGTCCGATTCCGGTGGTGGATTCCCCGGGGGCTCCGTGGCCTGTCGGCCGGCCGGAGAGAGAGGGCGCCCGGGCGCGGCCGGGGGAGGTGGCTGAAGTGGGGGGGTCGGGGCCTCGCCGCTGCCGGGCCCCTGCATGCTGTCACCGCTCGGGGGCTGAGTCCCGGCCACCCTCCCCTGGCCCGCGAGGACCACGGCGGGGACGGCCACATCACCCCGAGCTGGCCCGCGTACTGCCGGGCATGGCTCACGGTGGTGGTGCGCTGGAGCGGGTTTGGGTTTGGTTTTGCCTCGTACCGTAGTAGATCCTTCGTGCTTTTCTCATTCGCCTTCCGTATCGTGTTTTTCCGCCCTTATTTTGCCTGTCCTTGGGAAGCGCACGCTTTTGTTGTCTTAGTCACATCATCTGAGGTAATGGTGAGCGGTGTCTTTCTGCCTAAACCTCACGGTGTGGTTGGCTTTTTGTATTTTTCCCTGTGAATGCCAAACCTTCATGTCTCATTTATTTTAAGGCATCTACTACAAAGTAAGTGTCAGCTGATACGGTGCTTTGTTTCTGAATCTGCTGCCAGCCTGAAGCGTGTGTCAGGAACTGCTGTCTTTCCACATCTGTCTTGTTTGTAACGTGAACTCTACATCTTAATTATGAAGTGTACAATTTATCTTACATGGAATGTTGCATGCGTGATGGAAGTTCACATCATGGTTCATGGCGACATGGTGTGAGATGGTTTAAAGTGAGACCCCAGTGGGAATGGGAGAGGCTAGGAGATGGGGGGAAAAAAAAAGATCTAAAGAAACACTTACGGAGGTGGTGCTGGGGGAAAGCAGTACAACAGCCAAGAGAATCAAAAGCAGATGGGTCTGAATAAAACAGTGTATGTTTAACACTTTATCCAAGCTTGTTTTGGGGTCACATTGGTATATGCAGAGTGGTTGTAGCTGGATAATGTGTTACCACAAATCCAACAGGCTGTAAGCAGAAAGTTGTCTCGTTTGACTGCAGAGTCATAACTCTTAAACAAAAGCCAACTCGGCTAGGATGTCTACAGCAGTAACCTCCACCAGCTGCCTGCCCTCCTTTTCTCCTGGAGGTTACTGCATCTATAGAAGTAGGTGGCTGTGTGTATGTCTCCTGAGCTGCTGTGACCTACAGCCTGACATGTTACTGAATTTTGTGTTGAAAACTGCAGCAGCTCAGATGCTTGCCCCAGTTCAGGGTCACTTATGAGTCAATACACTTACAGCCATATCAAAAAAGATGAGAAGAGAAAAATCACTGCTATTATGAACAGAGTTGGTAGTACTAGAGTTGGTGCTGGTTTTTTTTTTTTCAATAATAAAATATTTGGGCTAACCCACTAATTAGCAACTGAGACAGCTGTACTGAATATAGGTCAGTTCTGGAAGTATAGTTCAGAACTTTATCACAGAACAGTGTTTCCCTGTATAGTCGAGTATATGACTTAACTATATCATCCAGATATTTGGAATTGTCTGAATCCATCAAGCTACAACAGAGGCTGCAGCTAGAATAAGTCTGGTATCTGCTGAGTGAAATGTGACTTTATCATAGTACTTGATATAATCTGAACTTTCTCCATCATCTCTGGGAAACCAGTTTAGCTGTAATTAAATCACTGTAGGGATGTTTGCAGGTTTTCTTCAGTTTGGGTTTCTGCTCTCTGGGCTGTATTAAAGTAGCATGTTTTTTATAAGTCTTAGCATTTATCTTTGATCCTGTCACAAGCTCTTATGAGAATTGCATTAACTTTTCCTCTCTAATATCTGGCTAATGGCCTGACTAGCAAAAAAGCAGGTTGGGTATTTACATGGCCTGTATCTTTTTCTTGAACTGCAAGTCTTGGTCATGAAAGAAACCTAGGTTGGGTTTTTTTGTTTTGCCGAATCTGCCACTTTCTCGGTTCTTGGTAGCAGTTACCTGTGATGCTGCATGAATAGAAATATTTCACCATGCTATTGTAAACAGTGCAAGAGCTCCTTTGATGCTAGTCCTTATTTTGTGAAGCAGGATACTCTGCCACTGTTATCCCTCCTTCCCTTACCCCTCCCTATTTTCAAGTCTGTTCCCCCAAAAGCCTCTATTGTGTGAGAGGTTTGTTGCGACACTTAACCTGGCTAAGCCACTTGAAAACTGTGGAACATTTAGAAGGTCTGTCCGTATGTAGGGATGGATGCATGCACGAAACAATAATATGCATTCTTGGATCTTGTGCCTGCCCTGCTGTAAGGGCACTCTGGGTGATGAGGATTCGATCAACTGCTGCCAGTTTGAGCCAAGATTTTAACTGTGGCATGCAGAATGCTGCCATATGGCAGTGGAAGAGCATGAGACCCTAGAAAATCCAGCAATGGTTTAGGAAGAGCCTTATTTCTTAGCATGTGGGTTGTGTCACTGTCATTAGCACAATTTTGTTGTCAGGGTGAAATTATGATGGAAATTCTGTAAAGTATGCTTTGCTTGGTGATGTTACCCATGGTGACTTTGGACTAGCTGTCAGCGTGGATTCACCAGAAACATGGTTCTAGGTACTTCTGGGCTTTCAAAATACCTTTAACGCGTCTGTCATTTTGTTCCTCCTGTTGGGAAGTTGGTTGTTGGTTGCATGCCTCCTGGGGGGAAGAGAGAAACAGACATGTATGCAAACACATCGTATTTACTGACTGTATACGCTAAAAATGAGACAAACTCTTTAGCCGTACAGTGACAGGAAATTAACATACACAGGCCTTCAGTCTTTTAGGTAATTAGAAGAGTGAGAGTTGTTTTAATCGGTTCACTGAATGTGTTCTGTTGCTTTTTGTGTTTTGAACTTTTTTAAAAGGAAAGAAAAAGACTCATGATAATTTTTATTGTTTATCTCTGTTGGGTTTTGTTCACATCTGCTTTTAAATTTAAAGACTTACATTTAGCTTTTAGTCATTGACAAAGCAAATCCTGATGCACATATCCAGCCTACTTACGTGTGTCAGGACATAGGGCAGGGAGGGACTGAGTCCAGTCCCTGGTAAACCCAGGCAAGAACCAGCAGCTGAGAATGGTCCGCAAGGTATCTTCATCATGTGCTAATCATCCTGTAACAAACTCTATGCTGCCAGTGAAATACTAAAAACTATAGGAGAGAATAGATGCTGAAACAGTGTCCAAGACCTAGCCATACCTGGAAGCCTTGAAGCAGGAGGTCCAGAAGTGTTAAGAAGGAAAAAAAGTTTCTATTGGTACCCAGCAGCCTGACAAAGGGAAAGAACTTGCTTGTGCACCCAGATTTAGTGACCAGGTTAACTCTTGGTGTGCTGTGAACAGAACCACTTCAGTCTGACAAGTGAGATGAGGTGAGACCTTTGGAAATACCAGTAGCCCTTCATGTTCTGCCTGGAGTGGAAGCTGACCTCCAGAGCTTTAGGGAAGAATCCTTGAAAGCAAGTGGTGCATCTCAAAGAGTAAATAGATACGAGTAAATAAAGCTTTAGCTGAAATACACGCATTTTTATAATAATAGTAAGCTTTTTTTTCCTTTTTTTGTGGTATTTTTTTTTTGGGAAAGCAAATGCAAAGGAATTAAGTTGTGAATGTGAGAGTGTATCCTTTATGCTGATATCAGGTCTTAAGGGGATTCTAAGAAACAAAATCTGATGTCAGTTACAACTGCTTTTACAGAGAAGCTGTTATAGAGTAGAGCATGTTGTGTCATCTTGCATTTTCCTTGCAGAGTATGTAGATCTCATGAAATGAAATGTATATTTGCAGCAGACAGATTAACTAGGAAGCTGATGAATATTTCTGTTTCTTATTTAGAGGATTTTGGGTAGTGTATTCTGCATGGGATATCTTGTAGGAATGGGAGAAAAAGAATGAGAAACAGAATGGTGTCTGAAAAGGACAGAGAGTCAAGATGTTTCCATGATCTGTGGTGATTTAAGGTGTATGTGCACCATTTGCACTAACCTTTCAAATTTAAGTGTAACCTGAGTGTCAGCTTATGGTTAGAAATAAAGTACTTTGCCAAATGACTGCTGTGTTTTTCCTCAAAATGTTAAGGTCAGGGTTGCTGGCCTTCTTTTTACAAAAGGTTTGCAAGAATGTTTTTTGATGTGTCAAAGTCACCTGAAGATTATCAGGGATTTTTGAGATATTTTTTCAGGGAAGATTTCTGTCTGTGTATATGGGTGAGAATGTATCAAGTCCTGTCTTGTGTTTGGTGAAAAAGAACAGGGGCACTATTGTTTTCAGTGAACTTGGCAGATGTGCAAGTAGGTGAACTTCAGCATCGCACCTTCCACCCTTCTCCCAACAAAACTTTAAAAAGGATTGGACCTAAATAGATGTCAGTGCTTTGGCATCTATTTATGTGCTATCTGGGAATGAGAATCACAATTTGAACAGGTACTTTTTTGGTCTTTTTGTCTTAATTGAATTCATCTCTTTTGCTTTCTTGCTGTTGAGGCCATGAGTATAAGATTATTTTGATAAGGATAAACAACCCTAAGTTTTGTGGGTTCAGTGCTTTGTGTCCCATGACACCAGCATTGGCTGGCTTGCAAACAATTTCCAGAGTGAACATTCTGCTGCCGTTTTTGTTTGTGTGTTGTTAATTTAACATGAAGAGTAATGACCATTTTTACCTTTGAAAACTAGTCAAACCTAATCTACAATATAGTCCTAAGATAGATGCTTCACATTTTTTTATCTACAGGACCATAGCAACCGTAGCTTTTGTAATTGTGGTGTGCACCAAAAGGTAACAGGAATTCAGTTTCCCTCTTGGTCTTGGTTAACACACCCTGAAGTCGTGAATCAAAGCTATCTGGCAGGGTTTCACTGGAATAGAAGATGTTCCTTTTTTTTGGGATTCCATTCCAATAGAGCTCCCTGCTCTATTCTGGAGTCCAGGTCTTACTGTATAATCTAGTAATGCTTTTTTCTGATTAACTATTCAGGTGTGAATTATGAAAATGTGAGCAATTGCTGCCTCTGTTAATGAAGTCTAATGTGTCTGCAACAGTGCTTTATCAGATTAAGACAGCTCTTTTAAAGGCTGACTTTTCTGTAGCTATTATAAAGCTGACATTCAAAGCTTTCCTTGTGCAGACAGGAATTGGTGCTACAAGAAAGCTCAGTCTTCTGGAAGCTGGCTTTATGGCTTCCATTATGCTGATGGAGAAATCACTGTGCTGTAAGATGTGCGTGCTTGCTTGCCTAGTTCCTGATCAAACTGTCCCATTCCCGACTGTCAGGCAGTGACGCTGTTAAGGAGCTGACTCTGTAAATGTTGCTGTCAGCCCATGTCAGTCCTTAACAGAAATTGCAAAAAAGAAATTAGGAGGAAATGTTCCTTGCTGAAGGCTACAGAAGTTATTCCAAAATTCTTTTTGTTTTAACAAATGTGAGCTGGGATTTTCCTGTATTTCTGCAGTATGCTTTTCCCTATTTGGTTGTTACGTACCTAGAAGTAATTACTGTGGTATTAGTATTTGTCCTGGAATAGGGGGAGAAAGGAAAGATGTCATATCTATCTATCTATCTATCTATCTATCTATCTATCTATCTATCTATCAATCAATCATCAGTCTATCTATCTATATGACAGAGAGATCCTCCAGAGGTTGACTTTGCATTAATGAATCTTCAGTTTGCTGTCAGCTGTAGACAGGAATGTCAGCCTTCTGAGCCATTGTTTCACATAGAATACTAGATGTAGGGGCTGATTGAGACAGTGTTAGTAAACACATGCAATTTTATTGGATTATTTATACTGAAGTTGATCCTCCAGAATTTCTAACATTTCTACTATGCCTGAATACAACCCTTATTGAAAACACGCCATCTTTTGACAAGAGTAGTGTACATATTCCTGCCCTCTCTCACTTTATAATTGCCTTAAAAGTATGTCAGCATGAAGTTGGGCAGGTTGCTTTTTACTGTTCTTTCAGAAGGTTAGGTTCTGCTGCAGGATTTACCAGCTTTCATGCTGCTTTGAATTACCTTTTTCATTATGTATGGTTCTGGATATCGCTGTACTTCTTGGAGTGGCAGCTGCTTTGGAGAAGGCTTGATTCTCAGTTGCTTTTCAGTGGCCATGACAAGGCTATTGTAGTGAAACAGATTCATTTCAGTTGCTACAAGTTGCACTGTAGTGCATTTAAATGTTTACTGTCAGATGAACTTTTTTTTCACAGTTCATGGTGTCTGAGTGTTTTTGGACAGTTTCCTGAGATCTTCTAAGACATCTTTTAGCTGGCGCTTTAGGCAGGATGCAGTTAATCTTTCATACAAAAAATGTGTTTATAACTATCCTTTTTTCAAACCTTTTCCTGCAATATTGTATAATTCTCATCTATTCTTTTAATGGTTCTCATAGTCCTCCTTTCAAGCTTTTTCATAATCTATAGATAGCATTTTCAACTAGTGAAGCAGGTCGATCGTGTGTCTCTGTACTTGCAAAGCTGCTATGGAAGTCTCTGGATATTTACATGAAGTTTTTACTTCGGCTGACATTGATTTGTTTGATTGCTGATTTTTTTATTCGGCTTGCAGATAGGATGCTCTTTGGAAGTTTGTGTTCTCTTAGTGAACAGAGAACAAGAAAGTTTTGTTTCACAAATGTAAAGGTATGCAAGCGACCTTGGGGAAAAATGGTTTAGCACTGACTTCAGTGGTTTTGTTTTTTTTAAACACTTGCAGTTTATAGTTTCTTTCTTTATAAACTTAAGTAAGGGGTCCTGCACTGGCAGAAAACACTAAAGGGTTTTGAAACCTGCAGGAGAGTTTGCAAAGGAAAAGTGGTCAATACATTCATGTCACAGTTGGACAATGTTCCTTGTGGTTACCACCGTCTTTAAGGTTAAGGGATGGTTTATTTGTGACTATATTTAGAATCACAGTAGAAGAGGAAAAAAAGTAACAGGACTACATGTTGTCCTCATGGAAGATAAGATTCTACTTCTGAAATTCCTAGTACAACACTAGTCTGGTGCAGAATGTTGAAAAAACTTGTAACTTTTCTGTTATGTTGCTGTCTGAAAGAAATATTCCATGTAATTTTGCTTGGATTGCTGGAGGGTAACTGGAAGTTTTTTCTTCTTCCTGATTAATTTGTATTATGAATGAGAAAAGATGTTTCCGCCACTTCCTTCACTTTGCTGTTTCCAGGATAAAAAAATGTTTTTCCTAGTGTGGATTGTCTTAATATCTACTTCTGCTTATGGATTCCTAATAGCAACAAAGTGAAATGGCTGGTGATAAATGTTATTAGAAGAAAAAAAAGTGGGAAGGAGGAGGGAAGAGTTTAGATTTATCTTGTAACATATTGGGTTTTTTGTTTGTTTGTCTGTTTTCTTTCTTGACAAATCTCTATGTCAGTGGAAATACTGAAACTAGTTCCATGGTTGGAAAGGTGTATTTAGTTAATATTCAGAATATTCCCAATTTTTAAAGTCTAACAATGATGTAATCAAAGTTCTCATCTCAAGAAAAATACTGGAGGGTTATGTTGTTTCCAGAGACTTTCTTCTCTTAATCTAATGCTTTTGTTTGTTTTTGCTTTTGAGAAGTGAATGCAGAGTAATGTGTGGTGACAGTGTCAGCAATGTCAGAGTTCTGTCTGAGTTTTACATATGCTGGCTCCAGGAATCCTTTCTGTAACCCTAATAAACAGCTAATTTTAGCAGCTGGCTTTTGTAGCTTGAATTATTTGATTTTTTTTTTTTTTTTTCTGGAATAACAGAGGTTTCAGTGCCTACCTGTGGAACAAAGCTTAGAGCTGCATAAGCAAGCATAGGATTGCTGTTTCCACTGAAGGTGGATGAGAGCTAACCTGCCTGCTGGTGTATTAGAAGATGGCTACTGCACCAGTGCCTGCTGTGGTACCAGCTCCTTTCAGCTGCCTGGGAAACTACTTTTCGGTCAAGGACATCAGTCACTTTCATTTTTTGAAAAGCTATTAACAGTTTAACAAAACGTTTACAAAAGCAATTCCATGAGCTTTCCGTTTTGGGTGTGATTAACTTGTAAGAATCTAAAATCTTTTTTTGGGCTTCTTATATGTTATTAAGTACTTTACTAGGTGATATTCCTGCATGCAACAGTAATATACTTCTAGCAACATTTAAACTTAATGTTTTTGGGAGAAAGTACTTTAAAACACAAAGAATAAAACATGTCTAATCTTCTGGTTAACTTGTATGAATCTCTTAAGTGAATGCATGTTTGCACTGATTTACTGTGGTGAGTTTCTAGCAAAGAAATTAAGTGCTGTGAGTTAGATTAATTTTTCAAGAGAATCTTTGTGACTGCAAGATCTCTCTTGAATGTACTTTATGTAGTGTCTAAGAAATCATATCTAACTTGTTTTGAGTGCTCAAGTGGTGTCACAGCAGCATTTTTAGCATTTTGGTATCTCATTAGTCTGAGATAGCTTTTCTGTTTGTAAGAAGTGTTTTTCTTCCAGATCTGTGGCACAGTGTCTTGCTTATTGAAGCAACTCCAGTAGAACACTGTAGGCTTTGTTACATAGTTTATATTATGTACTGTTTTTGCATAAGCTGAAATAGAAGAGAGATTTTATCTGTAACTTGTATTTTAGAAATTATCTGTAGGTGGTGTTTTGGTAACTAATTTCAATTATTAATGCTGCTGGCTATCTTTCCTTGGCCTTTTTTCCTTTACATATGTGTTTTCAAATATTCCATAGCAATATTGTTGCTAGCTTTGGTTGTCATTAAAAAAAACCAGAGAAAGTGAGAGTAAGAGAGAGAGAGCGCTTGAACTTCTTGAGGACTGCTCACAAAACGGAATCAGCTTCCATAAGCTTTGTGAAATTACTTATGATATTGTATCTACTATGAAATAGTGCGAAAATGACAAGATGCTGGCTCACTCTGATCTTGTTTTCCATTTAAAACTCATGGTTAAAATAAACATTTAAAAACTATTTTTTTGTTGTATCTTTTCCTGTACTAACTTGTTTCTGAAAGGAAAAAAAAAAAGTATCTTTATCAAGCTTTTACTTTTTTCTTTCTATCCTTTTTCAGTCTTCTTTGCAATGTTAATTTTTTGGTCTCTTCCCCTCCACCCACTTGTACTATTTTTACAGTTTCTTTTGTAAGTGTATTCTTCTTTTGAGACTAATCTTACATCTTCTTGCCCAATTATTATCTCACAAATATGCCATAGGGTTTGGAAAAATTGATTCCTAATATCTGGAAAACCTTACTTCCAAGCAGAAGGTGAAGCTAAATGAAAGCTGGTGTGAAAGGAAAGATACTGGAATATGTAAGATGCTGCTGCTCTTTGGACACTATCTGTACTCTTTTCATCTGATGGGGAGAGGTCAGATCAGGAATGTTTCAGTGTTCTGGTTTTCATTTCAGTTGAGCCCACCAGTGGCTTGAAATAGTGTACACTGAAAGAAACGGGGGAAAAAAAGTGAGAACTCTATAATAGGAGTAGTTCTAAATTACAGTTGTTCAGTCAGAAGAGTGGATTTCATCTGTTTCTTGCTCCTCTGTGTGATCTTGGCTACTAACACTGGTCTCAGCCCAGTGCCCCTGAAGAGTTACCTGCTAGCACTTACAGAACAGCATAATGTTAACAGCGCAAAACCGTGGAATTTTATTGTGTGTGCTATCAGAGTTCTTGTTTAAAGAAGTAGAGGGGAGGAGGAACTGCACTATGATGATATGGTACTGTTCTGTTTTCTTAAGAGGTTACTGCTTTTGGAATTATATTATTTAATGGAATTAATCTGAGCTGGTTAGTAAGAAGCATATTTGGATTGAAATCTTTGCTTGACCTTAACAAAGATTTTTGTTTTGGACCAAATCCCAGTTTGAGAGAAAATAAGACACTTGAACCAGTTTTCTGTGCAGGTGTGATTCTTTTGTTCCTCTTAACCAAATTGGTCACATTTGGTGTGTTATTGCTGTTCTTTCAGAGTTGTATTTACAGCTGCTTAAGCTTTGTGGTCAGTAATGATTTCATGATGTTTCTTGGTTTTCGTTCTGACTTTGAAGGAGGGCTGACAGGAACACCAAAGGGACCTGCTAGTCAAGGTCATGATCAGAATCATTTTGTCTATCTACCTTCCCATTTGCAAGATTGTTTTCCCAGCAGCAGGGTTTAGAAACCATGTCATATAGAACCTAGGAGTGCTGAAAAGATAAAAAAGTACTACTGAATGGGCTTTACATTTTGATTATCTCTTCTGCTTGGAAAGATAATAGGTAAAGAACTAGGGCCAGTTAGAAACAAGAAAATAAGCTAACTTCTGTAGATAAAAAGTTCTGGGTTGAATTTTTTTTCCTCTTTCTCTTTATTGTGATAATATAACAACAGAAAAGCAAGAATAGAAGTTCCTTTTTGTGTTTAAATAAGCAATTTTTATTTAAATTTTAATTTTTTTGTGTGTAGGAATTGAAAAGATGGTGGAGAAGTGTAAAGGTAGTAGAACACACTTTATGCTAATCTGGGACAAAATATTTGGTGATAAACTAGGCATTTACTAAGTTATTTTTTATTGATACAGATTTTAATATGTTATTCTTTTTGATACAGATATGGTTCTGAACATCGTGAGCACGTGACTTCAAAGATGGACGACTGGATCTTTTATAAGTTGTGATTGGCCTTAAGCTGACTTTTAACTGTTGAACAAATTAACAGGATTTCTCTCATTCCTGATTTATGCCTATATAATTGCCTCACACCACCAGCTTAATCATGTATGGAAGTGCTCGGTCAGTTGGTAAGGTTGAGCCAAGCAACCAGAGTCCAGGGCGTTCACCAAGGCTGCCACGGTCACCACGCTTGGGCCATCGTCGAACCAACAGCACAGGAGGCAGTTCTGGGAGTAGTACTGGGGGTGGCAGTGGGAAAACCCTTTCAATGGAAAATATTCAGTCCTTAAATGCTGCCTATGCTACATCTGGCCCTATGTATCTAAGTGACCATGAGAACGTGGGTGCAGACACCCCAAAAAGCACCATGACTTTGGGCCGGTCTGGGGGGCGGCTGCCTTATGGGGTTAGGATGACTGCAATGGGTAGCAGCCCTAACATTGCCAGTAGTGGAGTTGCCAGTGATACTATTGCATTTGGAGACCACCATCTCCCTCCAGTGAGTATGGCATCCACTGTGCCTCACTCACTGCGCCAGGCCAGGGATAACACAATAATGGATCTGCAGACACAACTCAAAGAAGTACTAAGGGAAAATGATCTGCTTCGCAAAGATGTGGAGGTGAAAGAAAGCAAGCTCAGTTCTTCCATGAACAGTATCAAGACCTTCTGGAGTCCTGAGCTAAAGAAGGAGAGAGCTCTGAGGAAAGATGAAGCTTCAAAAATCACCATTTGGAAGGAGCAATATAGAGTTTTGCAAGAAGAAAACCAGGTTTGTCATCTAATGTCACTGTTGTGTTAATGCAGTGGCATGATTGCATAAGTTCAATTAACTTGCATGTCATGTTTAAGCAGCTGAGTTATACTGGTGCTTTTCTCAGGTAGTTCGTATGAATAAGATGCATGTTCAGCTTACAGGCCTCTTTTTAAATGTTTCTTATCAGACTTGCAAGCCACTTCTTGAGCACTCAGTTCTCCTGTGTGGTGTGTTATTTTTCCTAGAATTGATGCTAACCACTCAGTTTACTTTTGGATGTATTTTACCCTGCTCATAATTAATATTTCTATAGTGCTTACCTCTTGCAGCGTTCCTTGGAGCATTGACCCCAAATACAACTGAACTGTTGCTGAATGTTGACAGATTGCCAGTAAAACAAAGTTCACATTACACTGGTCTTTTAGAACTCCAGTTAAAACCTACAGAGCTTCAGTTTTCACAAACAAATATAAATTGTGTTCTTGGCTATACTTAAGTAACACTGTTTAGTACCTGTACATCTGATCTTTTGTCACAGGCTGTGCGATTCTTGTTATGCAACTATCATAAAGCACCCTACCCTTTTTTTTTTTTTTTTTGTAGTGGTCTGGCTACTTAGGGAATAGGCAAAAGATCAGAGGATCTTGGCTGTCTACTTCTTTTGTCCCTCTTAAAAGCATCCCTAAATTAGAGTAATTCTGAGAGGTAGATTAAAATTGAGGTCTCTTTGTACTCAGCTGTATTTATTAAAAGCTTTTTAAAAATGTTTCCCACCTAGAATGTTTTGCTAGTTTAATCTGGAAGTAACTAGTTGTCTCCGAGTTAGTGTCCTCCTGTTTAGTTGTTTCTCAACAAATGTGAGTCAGTCATCTCTCTGGACTCTCCAGTAAGAAACCTCATCACTCAGCTGACATTATGCAGGCTCAGAGTCCAACTCCAAAGTTTCCTGAAATTAAGTCAGCTTTCACTGTGATAAAATTACTTTCTCTCTTGAGGTTTTTAAATATCTAAAAAAGTTTAATTAAATAGTTTCCATAGTTCAAGCATGATCATGTTCTTGAAGCTCTTAAGGTATACTTGCTATTTTAGGCAGCACTTTTTCAAGATTTGCTTTAAAAGGTGGAAGAGGGAAACTGCTGGAGGGCAAAAACAGCAGTGGTAGTACTTGACATGTTATACTCTACTTTCAGGTGACCTCTTAAATAGTAGATTCCTTTTGGTTAGTGATAATCTGCTACACTGAAGCTGTCTGTGATTTTCTTTTCACATCTTAAAGAACTGAGTTGAAGAAAGTTAGTTGCTTTTCTTGAGTTAGTATGAAATAATTTAATAAACTTGTGTCATTTTATAGTTGTATTCTTACTGAATGGTAAGTATCACAATAGAGAATTTATTTGTTAACATGTGTGATATTTTGCACTCATTTGCGTGTATCTTCTTGGAGTGAAGAAAACCTAAAGCTAAATACTTTTATTATGAAAGTAGGATTTTGTCGGAGTAATCTGGTGAAAATTTAGTTATAATGGTATAGTACCAGTATAATGAATACATGAAATATCATTCACTCAAGTTTCGGATACTCTTTGTATTTCAGCTGCAGGTCAATATTTTAATTCTCAAGGCTTTTTTCATTTTTAGGTTCTGTTTTCATGCCAAATGTAATATCTTAGACTATAGTAACATTCTGAAATCAGTTTTGACATTTTAGGATGCTGTGGAAATCTTGCAAGAAAAATGCAATGAATGTATGGTTTAGAATGGATTAAGTGGTTATGGAACACATAGATTGGAGAACAGTGATTCCTCTATCTGATTTCTTTTTTTCCTTGTCTTTCCTTTATCCCCTAATTAAACATGTACAGATATTTCCAGGCTGCTGTTCTCTAAGCAATCACTGTAATTACTATCACACTGGTAGAATTGTATAACTTTGGCCCAAAAAAGAAGGGTGCAATTTAAAAGGAAAAGGGTATTATTGCAATGAGCTGTAAAAACTAAGAATGCTAATTAATAGATTATAGCTAGCTAACAGTATGTCCTAATTAAATTCTGAATCCATTGTGTCTTTTATAGCCTTTTGGAGTTGGTCACTTCAGCCCTTTATAAGGAAGATCAGTTTAATAGGATTTGCTGTAATTAAACAGACTTCTCTGTTTAGAGACTGAACAAGGGATTTCTCTGATCTGTTTGGGGACCAGAAAAATCTCTTCATTATCCTTCCAGCCTCCCCATAAAATGAGTTCCAGTATAATTGCAGGAACTTACGTTTTAGATCTAAAACCAAGTATTTTAGCACATCACTTTTAATAAAGACTTCCCACATGTGCAGAACTTGTGCTTTGTATTAAATTTAGCTAAGGCCAAATGCATTGTTAAAAATTGACTCAACTCATGGAGTCAAGATGCTGGCTGACTCACGCTGTTATCTGGTAGTTATCTCAATCTGTTTGCTGTGGTCTTGGCTCTTTATTCCTCTGCACACTTCATTGTCCGTGATTGTTTGGTTTTGGTTTTGTTTTTTATTGCTGTTCTTGTCACCTCAACTTTGAATAATTAAATTGCCTCTTGGTTTTGGAAGCTGTTAAAAAATTGTTAAAAAATATGTGAAGATGTGACCTCTGATTGATTGCTACCACAGCCTCTTGTGAAAAATGCTCGGGTGTCTGGGTTTTCTTTCCCATTTCTTAAGAATGTGTGTAAATAAATCACAATTATTGACATATTGCTTACTGGTTTCCAAGAAATTTTCTGGATCC
Organism: Pezoporus wallicus; assembly: GCF_028554395.1. Lineage (NCBI taxonomy): Eukaryota > Metazoa > Chordata > Aves > Psittaciformes > Psittacidae > Pezoporus > Pezoporus wallicus. The sequence continues at coordinate 4,899,182 of NW_026642179.1, read as the reverse complement.
AGTGAAGATCAGAGGAGACTAAAGAGCATGCTACCTGTCCTGAAGCAATTACATCTCTCTTTGGTTGTCTTCTTAGGCCAGGGGTAGCAGGGATATTTTGGATATAATACTGACAATATCATGCACATGCCTCCATACAGCTTTCGCTTGGATTGATAGTGCTTTAGACTTGCTGAGTTGTGGTATATTCACCAGCTGTGGTGCAGCACAGCTTCATTCCTCAGCTACTCTGAGCAAATACTACAGCTGTGGGGTGTAGCATATGCTCCTTTATTTTCATTTTCTGTTACTGATCTTGAAGAGCCAGAAAATACTTTCTTTTCATAAATGGGGAATGTTACTGTCATCTTATTTTGAAAAGCTCAAAACTAAACATGGAAAGTATTCCTGTAATTAACATAGGTTCTTGGAAAAATACAATAGATTTCAGTGCTGTGTGGATTAGTTTCCGAGTTATACTTTGCAAGAAGCTAAAAGGACAGTGCAAGTGATTTCTCGAAGGTTAACAAACCCCTGCATAATATCCAAGGAAGAATTGATGGTGCCAATGAATAGGAGCTTGGTTTTGGCATGGTATCCCTCTCCTCAGCATGCTTTAGTAGGAACTATGGTTTTTTTCGAGTTGAAAAGTAATATTTATTATTTTTTTAGTGTGTGTGGTTTAAGGTTTCCTTGGAAACCTCTTCCTTAGAAGCCAGAAGAGGGAAGGAAAGACAGTGGGTATTTTTTGTATTTCGATAGAAATAATTTCCCTAAGAATTGGACATGGACTCCGTGGAGCTTGAGAACAAAGGAACTCCTCCAAGTTGAAATTTGCTTATACCAAGGTGATTGTCCGTTAGAATAAGTAGTGCAGTGCAAATTTGATGTCTGACGCCCTGCATTGAAATTTCCCACATTTGACTGATCTGTGTTTAAGATCCAATTTATGTTTCAGCTGAAATAATGTAGTACTGCTGAAAACATCTTTTTACTTTGATCTGTTTCTGTGGTCTTTTTGTGGCTAGAGGCCTTGGATATCTGAGTGAGAGAGTTTAACCAAGAAAACATTTCTGAAAGGAATTTCACCTTGTTTGGGGTAAGCACCTGAAGAGCATTCTACCTTATTGTGATGGAGAAGTATGATAGGTGTACTCCAGCATTTTGTTACTGTTCTCCAGAGTCAGAAGATCTCTCCTTTGCATAATAGTGTGGAATGAGCATCTTGCTTTTCGAAATATAGGTGTCCATTTGTTAGCCTCTTAAATGCATTCGGTGCTGCTCTTGAGACTGGCTGAGTTTCTAATGCATACATTGTTTCTCTGAAAATCAGATTAATTCTCACTTCTCCATTGATTTAATTAAATTAAAAAAAAATTATTTTCCTTAGTACTGTATCATTCTATTATTAGTACCATTCCTGATCTGGTTAGTTGTTGATAGAAAACTAAACTTTCTCCCATTATGGATGTTTAGTTGTGCAATATGCGTTTCTACCGTCAGTGGTTTAAAGGCATTATCTGTATCCCACAGCATTACACTTAAATAATTCTTTCAGTGGCAGATGTCTGTCGACTTTCTAGAATGCCGGCTTTAAGGTTCATTCTGTCTTCACATGCAGCATGAAATTATAACATAATTCTCTTTCAGAACAACTCATCTCCTCAAGAGTGCCTGATATCTGAGGCATTCCGTGTTCTGTCTGCAATTGTATAAGGAAATAAAATCAGACTTTTTGTGTTTATCTAGGTTCCCCAGTACATTTTTTTCTCCCATGTTTCCTGTTGAAGTAAAATCTAATACCTTGATTTGATTTGAACTGTAGCATAGGCTGAACAGCTGGTCTCTACTTGATCCATTAAACAAACAAGGGGAATTCTACCAACTTGAAAGCAGCTTCTAGTAAAATGGGTGCTGTCAGTGGTACCGTTGAACTTCTGTAGTTTAACTGTGCCTTTTGCCGTTAAGCTGGCGGAAGGATTACTTTAAATTCTGGACAGTTTGAAATACCTGCCTTGTTTGTTTGTTTGTTTTGGGGTGGGATTTTTTTTGTTTTGTTTTGGTTTTATTGTCCACTGTGTGTTCAGACTATTCAGACATTATGCTCCTAACTAGGGTTGCAGTTTATTATTCCACCATTCAGTATGTATATTACTGAGAAGTCTTGTCTGCGTTGCTGTATTTCTCTTGAAGACATTTGTCTCTTTTGACATTATTGTAATTCTGGTGGTTTTAGTTTCTAACTTTGTCCCTTGAGTGTTCCCTAAAGTGTGAACTATTTATCTTGAAACTGTAAGGCTCTGTTTTGGAGCAGGCTTCCTTTTAGTTGCTTAGTGATCTTATTAATAATGTTGATAGCAATAACACAGAGGTACTCCTGAATTATAGTTCATTTTAGCAATGGTCTTGTACTGATACTATAGCTAATCTAATACCAAATGTAGTATTCTTGTGTCTTTTCGTGGTATTAAGTAGAAGGAAGAGAAGCAGAGTCAGAAAGAGCAGAGTCACTTTTTGTAGTGGAAAACAATACAGGTGCAAAGGCATAGTTGGTTTCCTTCTGTGTGAATATTAGTTGTTATATCTAAGTGATTTACTTAGTGCTTGCAGTAGTTGTACGTTGGACTGCAAAGCAGGAGTAGGTTTTCTGGTTCTATTAGTAGCCTTGAGAAGCAGGTTGCAATGATCAATTTTTATAAAGCTCTATTCTAACTTAGAGGTCCTAGTAAATCACCAAAAACCCCCTTGATTTAGTGATCATTCTTTTTATTATTGAGGTACTTGTTGTAAATCAGTCGTGCCCTATTATTATATTGTATTTTGTATAGTCACTTTTGCTTCCAAAGAATATTAGTCTGTTCTCCTTTATTTATCCTGAGGGAACTATGCTATTTTTTTTCCTATTTATAACCTGGACTAAATACCAGAAACTTCTGTACTGATTGGGAAAAATTGGAGCATACCAATATATAGAATGTATTGCAATTGCAGAATCAGTATTCACATTTAAACCATAAGGAAAAGAAAGAATCAATGGAAGGAGTCATTATCAACATCTAGATCAGTATTTGAAGAGATCTCATGATAATTTGAATGTTTGTCAGTTGACCTCCATTAAAAAGTTCTTATGAATTCACCCTTGGAAGATACTGGATTATTAAAAAAAAACCAACAAAAGCCCAACACACCACAACATCCTCCCTCACCTCCCCTCCCCACCCCCCAAAGTATTAAAACAGTCTTTTTGTGTGTGTGCTCATTGAAATGAGCATGATCAGGTGCCAAAATACTGGCATAGAATGCTGTTAAGAGGGCATCTAGTGATCATTGCATTAGAAATCGGAGGAGTTAAACTTATGTATAACAGTTACGGGAATAAATACCATGTGACTGGCTTCTTCAGTTTAATTTTGGTAACTTCGTTTGTAAACTGGAATGCTAAGTCATGTATTATTCTTCGTAAACCTAAGGTTTTGATGGCTGTTGCAAGCTTTTAATTCTTTAAATTTTTCATTCATGTACTACCACTTTTTCCTATTGGTATTTAAATGACTCAAATATATATGGTATTTAAATGACTCAAGTTTTGCTCTTCCCTGAGTAGGGGTTACTGGTTCAGGATCCCTTTGAAACTGGGAAAAATTACTTAGTCTTTGCTGCTCTATGCTGCCTGCGGTTCCTATATGGATTGCTTTTAATATCTAATTATCTTTGTTGCTAATTTGGAAAATAAATACTATGAGCCAGCAATGGTGAGCAGTTGTTTAGAGGCAGTTATATTCTTCCTGAGTTTGACTCCACAACATCAAAAGGAATTTAAAGGCAGTATGTAGTTTCCTAATGATCTTGAGCAGTTCAGTGCAAGCACATAGAGCAACACCAGGGGGTGGTGGCATTTCTACTCTCATACATAACACAACGACAATACACTTTTTGTTGAGGGGAAGGAGAAGGGGGTAGAGATCAGCTGTCCAATATAACATCTTTTGCAGTGCTCTGCAAATACAGCAGAGAGGTGGAGAACAAATTTTACCTTTTTTTAAAGGTGCTTTGTTTACCACCTGTTGCTGTATGATTTCTGCATTGTTACCGGGTTCTGTATTGTGCTGCTGTGCGTTTCTGTTTCTACAGTGGTAGCCTTTCCTGCTTCTTCCCTTCTTTTCCTCTCATTTCACATCCCTGCTCTAGTGTGCTGGGGCGGGAAACTGGGAGACAGCCTAGGTTTGGAAAAACAAATAAATGGTAGTCCAGAACTACCTAACCCTCACCAGTATTTGTATCAAAGCTAAGTATGGTTTTATTTTTTTATGGCCAGTATATACTACATCATCATTGTATCCTTGTGAGCAGCACTATTGAGGAGTAGGCGCTTCGCTAAATACTCTTGCTGTTTAAGTGATTCACAGTTGCAGGCCTTCTACAAGAGGAAGTATGCTTGACATTGAGTTTATGGGTTTTTTTGATCCTTCTTGTCAGATGACCAGGTACCAGCTACCTTGAGTTGTTAAATTTTGAGAACAGATGGTCTTCTAATTATAAGTTGATATGGCTTCCAAAGAATACAGGGTCATGCATTTCCTTCAATACTGCTGTCACTTGTTTCTAAGATTAAATCAAAGCAGCACATGAACTACAGCCATTTTTAGATGAAAACCTGATTTTTCTTCAGGTAGTTTGTACAGGATATGGTTATTTCACAGTAGTTGATTACTCCTGGGTGTGTGTGTGTGTGTGTGTGTGTGTAGGTGAAGCAAATCCTTCCTTTGTAATGTAGTGTGATGAGGCTTGCATACCTTTTTCCCCTGCAGGAGGTACAAAATTGTCTTGAGCTAAGGGTCTGTTTTTGTGGAATCATGTCTCAGATGACAAATACTTATTTTTGACTGAGGGGAGGGAAAAGCTTTCTGAACATGCATTCATATTGTAACATGTCTTTGAGGACCTTTAAGTGCAAGAATGCTCATTTCAGGCTTAACCTATTGGTAGACTTGGGTTAGTTTGGACCAGGAAGTCCTGACACTGGAGACAGTGGTGTGTCCTATAATAGAACTCCTGTTTTGCTGTGAGCAAACAAACCTTTCTTTTTCATTATTTTTCTTATTTTACTATTGGAATGTTGGTTAGACTTCCCACACTATAGGTGAATATCAGTTCTCAGATGAACAGAAACAAAACGGCAAGCAACAAAGTAATCTGAGATCACTGGAGCTTTCCTCATTAGAGAGGCAAGATACCCACACAGCCTATGCCAGCGTCTGATCTCACAACTGTAAGCCTCCATGAGGCTTACTCTTATGAGAGATGGAAACATTTAATATTAAACATTTGATTTGCTAGAGGACTCAGGGCTTTATACCAAAGCTCTAAAACTCTTACTGGAAATGCTATAAATGTGAAAAGCAGCACAACTAAGAAACACCAACCTGCTCAGAATTAAAGCTTTACTGCAGAAGATGCTAATTGTCCAAAGACAATCCATAAAGAAGCAATAGATAGATGAGAAGGACACTGTCTTTAAAGAGTGGTCACACTTTTGCAACTGAGTCTAGATCCTTTCAGTTGAGCTAGATGTTATGATTGAAGGTTTCTGTTGCTTTCTTGCCAGCATGCTACAAAATGAAATTACTTTTTCTGCTTTTCAGGAACTGGAAAGTACATCTCATGCACACAAATGAAAAGTAACTGTGAGGTTTTTCTCTTCTACATGAGGAAAAGATGGTCTCATAGCTGCAGTGTAGACTTAAAAAGAGAAACAGGAGTGTGTTGGATAAGATTTGCTCCTGTGTGTTTTTAGGTTAGGGTTTGTTTCCTGCAAGTCTTAGTGGACATAGTTGTTTATCTGATCAACAAGAAATCCCTCAGTAAGTAACACTTCATTATTTGTCTGGATTTTGCATCAACTAGAAATATACATATAAAGTTCCTGAAAGTGGTTTTGGTTTCTATGGCAAGAGGTTTCAGTAATTCTTTACTGGATGAGAGAAGTACATCTGTAGAGAGGATGACAAAAGCTAAAAGCTTTAGGTTGAGGATTAGTGCTAATAGGTGAACCGATGAATCCCAGAATAATCCTAGAGAAAGGAAATGGGCAGAAAGAGCAAGCATAGTAAAGGCTTTTAATTAGGTTGTTAGGAAACGCTGTGCCCTGCACTGGAGACTTAGGAAGTAACTTCCTTATTTTCCTCAACTGGAAAATGTGGAGAATCAGATTGTTCAGGGGTTAGTTACTCATCTCTGTTTGGTTTAGGAGTACAAATGACAGTGTTGTGTTTACTAGGTAGAGCATAGTTAAACATGACCATTTTAGTGTCTTTCTGATTCCTGCTACTAAGTAATCCTGATGAGGAGGGAAAGAAGGACTTTGGGAGGAGAGGGCAGTGGTTAAAATGTAGATAATTCTTTGATCTGGCCAAGTATGACAGTCTTTGTATGTTTTACATTAGGAGAACAGATATATATTTTTTTGTGAAATCTTCGTTTTTCTGTGTGTCTGTATTAATTTTAACAGATGTACTTGCTTGTGGAGATTTGTCCAGAGGAATTGTACAAAAGGCCCACAACCATAGGTGTTCTTTTTTTTAGGGTAAAGGAATTCCCCAGTCTTCATCAGCCTTTATATCACTTGAGTAAAGTCAAATTATTTTGTCTGTGGCAGCTTTGATTTGGAGGATGATTTTTAAGGCTCTCTCCGTCAGACAGTGTTTCATTGATCAGGTTTGACCATATGATTGTGAGCCTGTTAATGTGTAACTGTTTTAATAGATCTGTGAGCCTAGTTACTCAGAGGAGGGACCTTTCTAAGGAAGCATAGGTATACTTTCCTACAAGAAAGTAAATAGTGCAATATATATGTACAAGGCAGTACATTTTTGTGGATGAAGAAGTCATCCATTTTGTAATCCTCTTTGCAAAGCGTGTTTGGGCCTTCTGATCACTTCACCATGTCTGGGAGGTTCCAAAGAATTGAATTATCTGCAATAATTTATTTTCAGGGGGAACCCCAAAAAACTCCACCTTGCGATAAAATGAGTTCGTCCAAACTTTTCTTAACACTGAATTAATTACGATTTGAACTAGCAGATCATTTTGACAGTAAGAAAAGTTTTGGTCATGATTCATGAGAACCTCTGTGCATATATTTGACCAAACAGTTGAAGGAAGCGTGGGTACTACTGTGTGTCCTCAGGTTACGGTTTGTAACACTTTTTGCGGTTGTGCTAGTGAGATCTTACTAGTAGTTCCACAATCTAAGCCATTTCAGTTGGAAATAGTATACAGTGTAACTACTATTACCATATCTTATGTTTCTGAGCTTTTTAAAGTCTTTAAATAGGTTTACAATTTAACTTTAAAATTTGCACTTAACATATAACAGTTGAACAAATTGGGTCATACTGCTGTTAAGTTCTCTTTTCCCTGTCCTAGAAGCAAGATTCAAAATCTAATGTTTGCTATTTAAAGAAGGTTCCAAGTTATCATTTCTATCCAGGAAAAGCTTTTACTTTTTCTCTTCGCAAAGGCTGGGAATGCATTCAAGACCAGCCTGCTAAAACTGCATACAGTGTTCTCAAAACAGAATCAGTTTAGTGTGTACTTATTCAGAAATCATCCCTCTCGTTCTTTCCATTTGGCTGAATCAGCTCAAATCTGTATGACTTTAAGAGGTCTGAGGTCTGTCTCTTTTTTTGACTGTGTGAGAACTGTCATTCATTCATATTTAGCATCACTTTTTTGCTAATTAACTGTTTAGAGTGGTTCATGTCAGACTTCTTTACTCTGAAAGACAGGGAACTTGTGGAAGAAATCATTAATTCATTAGGTTTATTCTGGTCTGTTGCAGGTAACATTCTGCACACATGTGATTTATACTATCTGAAGGATTGATACTTAATTCAGTTCTTTATTTCACAACTGGGGACTGGGGTGTGTTAGTGATTTGCACCTGGAGCAGAGCTTATAGAAACATAGAATCATAGAATTGTTAGGGTTGGAAAGGACCTGAAGATCATCTACTTCCAACCCCCTGCCACCTGGCCAAGTCTGTGTCCAAGCTGGCCTTTTTTAATTTGGTTTTTTTTTTTTGGTTAGCTTCTGGATTAGTTTCCTCTGATTTCTATCGAGTTCGCACACACCAAAACTGGTTTGTGAAACCAGCCAGCATGTGACAAGTAGGAACTATCTGAGGATCTTCTAAACAGCACTGCTGCTGAAAAATAAAAGGCTGTTGGGTATGTAGTCATGTTTGTACAGCTTCTAGCACTTGAGCCTTTGAAGGAGTCTAAATGATGATGAATTAAACATTTAAACACTCGGAAGCATACATGTTATTTCCATCAATAAATGCATATTGTAAAATGTTTCCAAACCAGTAAATTGGGTTAGAGAGATGATTATTCAAAATTGTGTGGTTAGTGGTTACTGTCGTTTGAGATCCTGGAGAATTGTTGTACTCTGTGTTAACTATGAGAAAGCAAAATCACCACCTACTTCAAAAAATAATTGGATATATTAGGTGCTGTGAACCCTTCAGACATATATTCATAAGAGCTCTGTCACATGCACAGGTTAGGGTTGAAGGATGGTATCTTTCATTTTTGACACCTTTTCTTGAAGGACATTGAGCTTCAGCAGTTCAGCACAATTGATGTGTATTTCTTTGTGATTAAACAACTCTGTCAGTTAGTTTTGTTAATAATCTGTGAGTGGAAGAACTAATTTTAGTAGTGCACCAATAACAGGAAGGGTCAATATGGCCTTTATAAGCCTGTATATAACTGAAAAGGTGTGATAAGGTTTTCCTGCTGAGCACTTTCATTTTCTGAATATCCTATCACCTCAATTAGAACTTCATGAATAGGGGACTTTACTACAAAAATGCAGAAGTAATATTTTCTTCCATGAAAATAGGTAATTTTAACTCAATATTTCTATAGTTACTTCTTTTTAAATTTTAAAATGGAATATATATATATTAATTGCCATTGGATAGAGAAGATTTCTGCCCATAATCTTCCGTTCAGTTAGGCTTATTTTAAGCTATAGAAGTCAGTTTTTTACTTTTTAATTCAGATTTATGTATGTTGCAAACAGAAATGGTGCTTAACTTGCAAGACTGTTTACTGTGTGAAAGATTTCTTGTAAATCCTCACATTTTTGGAATGATGGGAGGCCTGGTAAAAAGCTCACCTTCAATTTATGGAAGCCACTTTCTGGACTGAATTGGGCAACTGACTTGCACACGGTAGAGTAACTACTAAGGTATTTTGTAATTACAAAAGCAGAACATGACTACTTAAATTTGATGTCTTTATTATCTCTATTAATCCTAAAGTAACTGGTTGAGTTTCTGCCATCCCTTGTACAGTATGTCATAAACCTGTATTACAAGCAGTGAGTGACACCGTGTTAGTACTTCATCAAGTTACAAAACTGCTATTACTGCTGTAAACAGATTCAGTTTCAAGTAGAAAATGCCTTCCCTTTTAACCTGTTTTAACACGTTCTGAATTAACATCTCAGTTGTTTTCAGAACTTTTGTCTAACAGTTCAGAACAAGAATCTATCAGGATTTTGTCCTTAAAGGATGCTGTTAAATATTACAACATTAAATCAAGACAACAGGAACTGATGTAAAGCATGAAGTATAAGGCATTGGAGGTGTATTATTATTAGAAGTAAGTGGCAATTATTAACAGTGCCCTCATATACAATACTCAAGTTAGTACTAAAACCAACTTTTTTTCTTCCTAGAGTCTTTTATCTCTCAATTTTTGTTCTTTTAGGCTAGTTTCCTCTTGCTTAAGCACAGTTCTTTTCTTTTTCCCTTTCAGTGTTGGTCTGACTGCTGGGAGATGAGTACATAATTACTCTTATGTCACTTTCGATGTTGGAATCATTTAAATTGTGCAAGTTCAGCTTTGTGCAACAGGTTATGCCTTAAGGCACACAAACATATGTATCCAAGCTACTCATTTACATGGCTAATGTGGAAACAAGAAGGGCTCTGTTTTTCATGGAGTTCTTATACCTTATGTTCAAACACAGTTAATGTTGACTAGATGGTTGCAGATGATTTGTGCTTCTTCTGAGTGGCCACATTAGGTCAACAACAGAAGAGTGTGGACATCATAAACTGTAGGGAAATGTTTATCCAATTTGAAAATAAGCATCTGACAGAAACTCTCTGGAAAAAACATGTATAGCTGTTGCTTTAACTGTATTTTTCCAGTTATCTGCTTTCTGCTCATTCTTGATGCAACTTTAACTTCTGCAATAAAATTCCAGCTATATCGGGCAGTATCAGTAATTACTATCAATATAGGGTTTTTTTCTACCCTGTAGTACCCACCATTCTGTGCACCAAGTGAGGCAGAGTTGGTACTGTAATAATGAACACACGGTGGTTAAAGAAGAATCAATTTAGTATGAATCCACTAGGAAGTCCTGAGCTGTGCATATTTTTAATGTAGCTTTTTTGATGGAATTTGCTTTTAAAATCATGCTGTCATTAATCTTACATAATTTGTCATTGTTGTCCCCCTTTACTGGTACTAGTTTTAGTGAGTTCAGTGAATTCTTTGGGTGAACTGAGTGTCAGGAAGGTGCTCTGGTTAAACAGTGATGTGGCAAAAAGGCTAATTTTCGCATGACTTTGTTCTTTAAACAGTAGTGCTGAGGGAAATGGATTAAAAGCTATAACCTTAGAACAGTGAAGATTATTACTGTAAAACATGTTTTGTACTGGACTCTGGAATGAAATCAACCTTGTTTATGCCGACATTCATGAATTTTGTATTTCCTGCTCAAAATGTCTATTTTCAGTACAGAGTTTGGACAGGAGTAGTAAATGAGGACTGAATTTTCCTTTCAGTTTTATAAACTCACTAAAAACATGCTTCAGTTCCTGAAGATATCCATTTTTGCGTAAGTATTAAGGAAAGGAATGTAGAAGATTTTTCTCAACACCTGCTTGTGGAACTTGAAGAGCTTTTAACGTGAAATGTAGAGTAGTGTTTATCCCCTAGACATTTCTTCATCCTTTCCACCTGGCTTCCTACACTCTCCCACAGTATGCAAATAGAGAGATAACCCATCTGAACAAAATTGTTGCATCTTTCTGTGCTATGCCAGTTTGCTTAGGTACCCAAGAAGATTTATTTCCCAGGTCTCTGTGATCAGAAGCGAGTTTCAAGGAGAAGAGCTACCAGTGCTGAATTGAATGAGTCAGGAATTAGTTCAGTCGTAGAATCATGGAATACCAGGTTGGAAAGGACCTCAGGGGTCATCTGGTCGAGCCTTTCTAGGCAAAGGATGACCTAGACTATATGTCCCAGCGCCCTGTCCAGCCTAATTGTAAGTGTCCAAAGTTGGGGAACCCACCCTTTCCCTGGGGAGATTATTCCAATGGCTGATTGTTCTCACTGTGAAAAATTTTCCTTTTGTGTCTAGTCGGAATCTCACCAGGAGTAACTTGTGAAACATGGGAGTAAACTTGTAACATGGGAGTCTGTGGAAAAAAAAAAAGGATTGTCCACCTTCTTTGTAACCGCCCTTTAAACAGGAACATGGTGATAAGGTCTCTCCTCCTGAGCTTTCTCTAGGCTGAACAAGCCCACAGCCTTTCCCCATATGGCAGGCTTCCTAGTCCTTTGACCATATTTGTGGCTCTTCTCTCGACCCTCTCCAGCCTGTCTACATCTTTTTTTGTATACTGGGGACTAAAACTGAACACAGTGTTCCATGTGTGGCCTGACAAGTGCTGAATGGAGTGGGATGAGGACTTATTTATCTCTACTGGTGATGCCCTTGTTGATGTAACTCCACTTTCTCTTGGCTTGCTTTGTCACAGCAGCACACTGTTCACACCTGTTGAGCTTGTTGTCCACCAGGACCACCCCAGGTATCTTTCACAGAGCTGATCCCCAGCTGGGTAGATCTTAACCTGGGCTGCACTCTTGGATTGTGTTTTCCTAGGTGCAAGACCGTACACTTGTTCTTGTAGAGCTTCATAAGGTTCTTGTTAGCCCACTCTTCCAGCCTATCCAGGTCTTCCTGCAGGGTGGCCTCTTCCTTCCAAAGTGTCTGCTTCCCCACTCAGTTTGGTATCAGTGGCAACCTTGGTCAGGGTGTACTTGATCCCATCTTCCAGATCAGTCATGAAGACATTGAACAACATTGGACCCAATATCAATTCCTGGGGGACCGCACTAGTGACAGGTCCCTGGATTGAAAAGTAGCTGTTGATCACCACCCTCTGGGTGCAGCTGGTGAGCCAGTTCCTACCCACCACACAGACCTCTTGTCTAGGAGGAGGCTGTGGGAAACAGTATTGAAAGTCTTCAGTTTCCAGTATTACTGATGTGTTCTTGCTCCATGTACCAGTGCTGGGAGAGTATCAGCATCCAGGCTTATACTCTCTGCATGTCAGCAACTGTATTGTTCCCTTCTGGCCTGACTGTCAATGGTATCAGTCTTGTCTGTTAGAACTAAAATGGAAGTGTGCAAGGTATGGCAATTACTATTGTACAGTTGCTAGCGCTATGTTCATTGTCTTCATCAAGCATGTGGGCTCTCCAGGGAAGAGTATTAGTTCAGATGCATTAGATCTAAATAGACTTCAAGGCTTGTGTTGGACAGTATTCCCACAAATCCAAGTTTATTTATGAAAGTATAACTGTTATCTTTCCAAATCCTAGGTTCAGGACACAGATCTCCGATTTGTTTTGTCTCCCACCTTTTCAGTAGCTTTGATTCTATTGCAGATTTATTTGTAAATATTGATTAGTTTCTTTACTAGATGCATTTTTCTCAAAGTTTTTTATAATTTCAATGTTAAAACCTATGGACAAACTTTTTTGTCTTTCAAAGCGCTGAACTAATGCTCATGACTCATTTATTTTTAAATACGTCTTTGAGGGAGGAAGATACTATGTTACAGATGGTAATGTTGCATTTAAAATATTAATCAACATGGAGGCATATCTGTATGAGAGTTTGTGGTGAGCCTTAACGTTGTTGCTTGATCTTTTTTTAACTTCAAGAGGAGGGTTCAGTCTGCATGAGAGTTTTGTAGCTGCTCTGCCTTTGGCTCACTGTTCAGTTTCAATTCAGGTCAGACCATCTTCACATTAGCTGTTCTAGTAGGCTTGCAGTCCAAATTTCCTGAGGGTTTTCTCTAGTCTTACAGTTTAATTTTTCAGAGTATAGTTAGCCTTTTTGTTTTGATCTATGCTTTGTGATAGTTCTTCATGCACTGTCTATTTAACCAATTTATAGCATGCACGCCTATGATCAGGTTTTTAAAAGTTAAAGACCTGATTTGTAAAAACTTTTTTAGTGGATATAAGTATTATATGCTAAGAAACAATATCTTTTTGAAAATTAAATTTTAACTAAGCTTTATTTTTTTTGTTTTGTAGCCAGCTGATTTAGGTGAGCTGTTAGGAAATCTTTCTCGGTGCCCCTGAATGCACACGATAGCTTTTCCAATGCCACAGTCAATAGCCTTTAGACCTAATCTTGTCTAACTGATCTAATTTTTTTTCCCACTTATTTTCATTATATTTTATTTCCTTCTTTCTAATTTCACAGCCTTCCCATTCCAGTCTTTGCTCTCTTCATTATGTTTTTCTGTGTCTGGGCAGTGTGGAAGATAGGAACTGTGTTTAACTTGTAGCAAATAGGATAAGTAACACTGAGTTTCACTCACCTTTAAGTTCTAATCAGATTTTTCATTTCATCCCGATACTACTAGAACAAGGACTGTGAAAGCAGCTCTTTTTTCACAACCTCTCCTGTGATGGGCTGACCTTGGTCAGCTGCTAGATGCTCACCAAGCTGCTCTTTTGTTCCCCGCCTCAACAGGAGAGGGGGAGAGAAAGATTAAAAAGCTTGTGGTTGAGATAAAGACAAGGGGATCACTTACCAATTACTGTCATGGGCAAAACAGACTCAACCTGGGGAGCCTGGGGGAGATTTAGGTTAGGTATAAGGAAGAAATTCTTTACTGTGAGGGTGGTGAGGCACTGGAACACATTTCCCAAGGAAGCTGTGTGTGCCCCATCTGTGTTAAAGGACAGGTTGGACAGGGCCTTGAGCAACCTGTTCTAGTGCGAGGTGTCCCTGCCCATAGCAGGGGAGTTGGAACTAGATGATCTTAAGCTCCTTTCCAACACAAACCATTCTGTGATTCTTTGAAGATTGATTTGGGGTTTTGCCAGTTAAAATAGAGTAGGCTAATGAAACACAGATGAAACTGAAAAGGGCACCTTCCTTGACAGGAGAAACACCAGGCTTGTGTTCACTCCTTCCTTCCTGGCTTTTTTAGCTGTCTGATATGTGCTGCTCCTGATCTCTTCTTACAGAGACCGTCCCTGCAGCCCCCAGTACCAAAACCATGCCACATAAATCCAGTACACCTATGCATACCTGAGAGTGAGTGCAGTCATTGACTTTTGAGTATTCAAGTTTATTACGGAATGCTTACGTAATAATAGCTCATTACAGATTTATTTCAGTGATGTTCCATTACTTTCAAGATAATTAAAATGCTGTCATAAAGACTGGCAAAGTCTGTAAAGTAAATATAGAGGAAACAATCTGATTGGCTTTTTTTTATTATCTTTCTCACTAATTTGGGGTCCCCATTGATTCAGTTTCCTTACAATAACCTTGTAAAATGTTTGTTTGGGTAAATACCTTGCAAGTGTTATACCTTTCCTGATTTTATGCTGTGGAAGGTATTTATTTGGTCTCTTGACCTTTATTTATTTATACTGGTATCATCAGCTTCCCAGATCTAGCATTCATCTGGATCTGGAAATGCTGGTGTGGTTCAGGAGCTACTGTCCTAATGTTTTAGTATATTTTTTTCCTTCATGCAGATTTGGTTACTCTTTCTTGCAAGTCAGAATTCCCTTTTTATTCATGGTCTTTAATTTGTTCAAGTGATAGCTCATTTTTATGTTGTTGATACTCATGTACAAGCACATTGTTGCAATCACATGCACCCTGACCTCCCCACCCCTCATATATTGCCCATACCTGTCTGCACCTGCTTAAATAGTTTTATCTCTGAGATCCTCTCAACAGGTCAGCTTAGGGAATTTGTTCAAAGAGCTTCCTTTCTCTTTTACCTTCAGTACCAAGATCATACTGGTTTTTGACACTGAGGACCTTTGCTTATTTCTGCCAATAATATGATTTTTAGTACCAGAGAGTCAAATGGTGGAAATGCTTGGTCTCTTAAGCTTTTTGTGTCAAAGTAGCAGGTTTGATGTGTCCAATGGGAACAATTTCTTCTTTGTTTTCTTTTTTTTTTCCTTCCCAGTTATAATCCCTGTTTGAGAAAGAGGCTTTTGTTCAAGAAATTACACCTTTTTGTAAAGAATTCGATCAAATACAGTGTATTTGTAAGTATTTGAAGTTCTTATGTACTTTCAGACCCTTCAGTTGTCCACCCCCAGAGACCTTTCTCAAGAGATGAGATGGGATTTGAAAGTTTGTTGTTTTTTTTGCTGTTTTCCTTTTTTTTTTAATCTTGTTTTTCTCAGCCATTGCTTGAAAAATTAAAACTTCTTCCTCCACAACTGTTGAAGGGAAGGAGTATGTATGGTGTTATCAAGTATTAGAAAGAAAATCCAGGATGGATTTCTATCCTCAGCTTAAGAGGATTGAATACTTCTCACTTGCATTTCAAGTTCATAATGATAATATTGTCACTGATAATACAGTCCCTCCAATGGAAGAATTGGTTCATCTCTCTCAGTTTACAGATATTTATTCCTGCATAATGGTCAAAGTTACACTTCGATAGTATCTGGAAATATTAATTGGTCAGGATTACCACTTACCAATTCAAAATGCTTTCTCCCAGCCACTCAGTAACACCAAATATCTTTACTGGGATTGCTGAGTTGCCAGCCTGTTTTTGAAGGGGATGATACCCTTAATAGTATGACTTCCTAAAAGGGAAACTGCCATGTTTATTCTGCTTTTTCTGTTACTTTGCTGTTGTTTTATTCTCCAGGGCCTCACAACCAAATGTCAGGGCCATAGTGTCAGTAATCTTCTGCATATGATTTTTGCTTGACTACTACTCTGTGTAGACCTGTCTTATCTTAGATGTAAACATGACCTCCACGGTGTTTTATGTCAACAAGTGTAGTATCCCCATCTTCAGGGTGGGCAAGGAAGAGGATGCAGGGAGCTATAGGTCAGTTAGCATAATCTCAGTTTCTGGAAAGGTTATATAGCAGATTCTTGTGGAAGCCATGTACAAGCACGTGAAGGGTGAGAGGTGATTTGGATCGCCTTGAATAGTTTTACTAAGGGCAAATCGTGCCTGAATAATGAGACAAAGGGGGTTTTCTCCGTATCCCTAACCCCATGACCTTCAATGATGGCCTTATGAATGAAAGGACTGCAGCTGATATTTACCTGGACTTTAGCAAGGCCTTTGGACAGGGTTTCCCATAATATCCTTATTGTCAAATTGGCAAAATATGCACCAGGTAAGTGCACTTGCATAGCTGGACTGCCAGGCTCAAAGGGTGGTCAGCAACAGCAGCATGAACTCTACCTGATATCTGGTTCCTAGCAGTGTTCTTCGTGGGCCATACTTGGGTCAGTGCTGTTCAATGTGGGTATTAATGACCGGGGTAACAGAATGGAGTGCACTTTCAGCAAATTTGCAGATATCACGTTGTGGGGAGCATCTGATATGCCAAAGGGCAGGGCAGCTATTTGCAGGGACCTCAATAGTCTGGAAAAATGGAATGATGGAAATCTCAGAGTCCTGCATGTGGAACGGGGGAGCAGCCTCCACCCAGGTTGAGATTGACTGGCTGGAAAGCAGCTTTCTAATAAGGGACCTAGGGGTCCTGGTGGACACCAAAGCAAATGTGGATCAGCAGTGTGCCCTTGTGGTGAAGGAGGCCAACTGCATAGTTTTGTATTAGCAAGAGTGTAGTCAGCTGATTAAGGGGAGCAATCGTTCCTTCTGTTCAGCGCTTGAGATGACATGTGGAGTACCATGTTCAGGATTTGGCTTTGCAGTACAAGATGGCTACTGATGTTCTGGAGTAAGTGTAATGGATATCCAAAGTGATTAGGGGACTGGAGCATACGGCATATGAGGAGAGCCTGAAAGACCTGGTTTTTAGTCTGGAAAAAAATAAGGCTCAAGGCATATCTTACTGTGGTCTTCAGCTACTTAATGGGAAGGTGTGAAGAAGATGGAAGTGGACTTCCAGACGTGTGCAGTAGAAGAGAAGGGGCAATGATCACAGTTGAAATAAGGCAAGCTCATTCTTACTAGCCACAAGGAACATGTTTATAATTAATTAAACACTCAAAGAGGTTTATCTGCATCTCCAATCCTGGAGATGTTCACAGCTTGATTTTGACAGCTGCTGAGCAAACTGATTTAATTGCCTCTGCTTTGAGCAGAACATTGGATTAGGTAAATTCCAGGTGTCCCTTCCAGCCTATATTGTTCTATGATCCTCCATATCTGTACTTGCAAAATGTATGTGTGTACTTCTAGATGAAATCTGGTTAAATCTTGACTTCCAATTTTAGTGATATATGCATACTCACAGTGTGTCTGCACATAAAGACCACTTCTCTCAAAAGAAACTAGTGGTAAGCAATATTTTTCTTGACTTTATGTAAAAGTTGAGTTTGTTCTTACATTCATAGCACAGTGTGTAGATGTTGAACAAGTGACACTTTAGTTTGCTAGAATTTTGCTCTGGTGTAGTTATGGCTTACAAGCCATAACTATATTAAAATTTAGAGACAAGGTACTTGTATGTTTATGTCACTGGTTGAAGATTAGCCAAACTGGTGGAAACATAAAGCTGCCCTGTTACTGTTCATTATTTATACTAACTGACTAGTTAGGTTAGAGTAGTGAACAGATTTAGTTCACTGGTGGGCAGGTGTCCTGAATGATTTTTGGAGATGTCTGTCTAGGCACTTTTCCACATGCATATCTTTTCTGTGCAGCTTGTACTCTGCTTTTACTGTGAAGAAATTAAGAGTTGAAACACTCAGGCCCTTGGAGTCATGGCTCAGGGAAATAAAGATTTCTTACTGAGCGAATCCAAGTGTGCCTGGTTATTTGACATTCAGTTTCCCCACTGAAGAATCTCTCATCTTCAATGGCAATTCTTTTAGTGATAAATTAACACAATTTTAAGGATAGTAAGCTTCGCTCATGTGAAAATTGGGTCAAATATAACAATACTGTTACATTTTGCCATGATAATGTTACAATATCCCTGTGGTGGGCTGGCCCTGGCTAGTAGCCAGGCACCGGCACAGCTGCCCCTGTGGGATGGGGAGCAAATAGGGAGAACAGGGGTGAGAAAGCTCCAGGGCTGAAATAAAAGGCAGGGAAATAATTAACCAATTACTATCATGGGCAAAGCAGACTTGACTTGGGGAATTTAACTTAATTTATTGCAAATTAACATAAATATTCAATTACTGGGAAACAAAAGAAGGCAAACATTAAAACACTTGGGGAAAATCATCCCTCTTCGTTTCCCAGGCTCAGCTTTGCTCCAGACAGCTCTCCTCCCTGCTTGTTACCATTGTAGGGTACACTCAGTCCCTTCAGCGAGGCAAACAGTGGTTCTAGTCAGGGTGTAGCAGTTTTTACCCTGCTCCTTGTTTTATTTTTCCTTTGCTGCGATTTGTGAGTCCTCCTCAGGCTGCTATTCCTTTGGCAGTGTACCTGCTCCAGCATGGAACATCTCTTTCTTCTCATCTTCCTCTGACCTTGTTATTTTGTCATTCGCTTTGTTGGTCGCTCCTCTTCTGGTGTTCTCTGCCCTTTCTCAAATATGTTTTCACTGAAGTGCCCCACATGTGGCTGAGGGGTTCAGCTGTGGATCTGTTGTGGATCTGGCTGGAGTATGTCCATCACAGGGTAGCCCCTGGCTTCCTCCCACACAGACTGCTGCAGCCCCCCCCGCCAACACCTGGACACCTGCACCCAATACAGTTTTAACTGGAACTTCATATATTTTTTGTTAGTTAACAATAATTTAGAAATGTGGAAAAGGGAGAGCTGGGCTAAATATTACTACTTGCTGATGATGAGTACTTTATTATTAGAAGCTAACATTGCCTTCTGCTTTCTTGCAATTCCATGTAAGACTGGATTGCTTCCTCAGTCTAAAGTGGTTTTGATGAGTTGCTTGGTGTCTGAACTCGTACGGTTTCTATTTCTGAAAATGCTTTTGGTGCTTTTTGTCTACCTGACTCAGGCTACACAGGAGTGGTTTCACTGCAAACAGTATTGTCATGATGAAATCATGGAATAAGGCGATATATTCAAGCAAATGTAAAAAGGCAGAATTTGGAACTGTAAAAAATAATGGATTAGTCTCTGAAGAGCAGCCCAGTACTTTCCTGCCCTGGAAAATGAACTAGTAATTAAATTAATTGTTGTCTGTGAATGTAATGGAAATACATTTTTTTAAATAAATACATTAAAATAAAATGGAAATAAGTCATATTAAGTCTGATCTGGATTCCTGTGTACCTTTCATGTTCATGCTTAATGAAACCTTTGTTGCTTTAGCAAGAAACTGATTAATCTGTTTCTGATTTAACAATTTTTTTCTTCTTTTTGTGCTAACATTGTCTTTAGTTGATTTTAGTGTAATGTCCATATTCTAACAACTGAAATGGATTTAACCACTGTTATCATTAGTTCTTTTCTTTTGACATGCTGTTAAATATATAGATGATTTATTAGGGACTTGAAATAGAAATAATAATTAACAAAGCTTTAACAGGCTAGCAGATGCTGTCTATGTACTGAAGTTATTTTATCTTAGAAGTTCTTGCTTTTTTATTACTTATGTTGCTTATTATTCTTAAAGTTTTGTGCTGAGTTACCCTGGCAATAGATAGAAATGTTTATATGTAGCTTAAAATATCAACCCATTTTGTCTTTATTTTGTGTTTAGGTAGGTATTGCTGTTACTGATCATCATGGAAGACTTTGGGTAAATTTCTAGTGTCATCTTGTGATGCTGTATACCGTGATTTTTATTTTACCTGATTTGGTATTTTTTGTAACCTACTAGCTTATAATTTTATATGGGGCTTGTTGGTTCTTGTATTACAAATGTCAATGAATAACCGTTCTCTATTAATCTTCTCAATACCACTTGTGATTTTACTGAGCCCATATAAAAACAGGAAAAGATTAGAGAAGCAGCTGCAGAATCTTGTTGATAAATAAATGATAACCACAAGTAAAACATTTACTTTATGAGCAGTCAATTGACCAGTCTGCAACTGAGCAAGCATTTCCTAAGGAATGGCACATCTGTATTTAGGAACTGCTCTACAGTATCTTGTGATCTAGATGCTGTATTGTAAAGTGACTTTGTTGCAGTTACTCTCATTTTTTGACAGTTTATTCATATAAATAAATTCTTGTTATATCTAATCTTTAGCTAGGCTGAGCAGCTTCATGGTTTGAATTCGGAGACACATCTGAAATTTTAAAACAAAAAGAATATCCTCTTTAGAAATTGACAATCCTGAAAATAAGTAGTATACTACTGAATATTGCTTTGGATCTTTAAAATCATATTGCAAGAAGAAAACTTTACTTAGCAAATAATTTCAGGTATTAGTTTAAGTCTCAAATGTACAGAGGACTTAGTTCCTTGTTTAATTGCCTCAGAGGCATGTATGAGCTCTTAAAAAAATAAGCGATGTATATTAAATGTTTCACAGCATTCAAGATACTAATTTAAAATTTGAGGCTAACAGTGTATTTCTGCTCTGTTATATTTGGAATATTATTCAGATACCTCTAAGGAGGTCAATCAAAGGCAATTTTGTATACCCACAAAACTTTTAAAAATGCAAGATATTCAATGTTAGGTTTATCAGCACTGAAAAACTCCTGGCCTGTGTGTGTCTGTTGTGTAAGGGCATCAAACTTGAAGCGGTATAATATTGGGGCAATTTATGCTCAAAGTAGCAGAAGAAGTAAAGGTTTGAGGTTCAAATGCCATTAAGCGTTTACCAGCTAATTCACAAAGCAACATGAAAATTTCCATGACTGTATAGTCAGAGCAGAGTTTTTTCTAAGGGTATTTGGTCATTATGGTGTAGAAAATGGATTGATCTGTTAGCCTGATGCTGGAATTTAATTGGAAAGGAGTGCTTTCAGCAGTTGCCTCTGTAATTATGTTCCATTGCTTTCAAATAAGGGGGCATGTTGAAGATCTAGTTGAGGTTTTTAGCAGACACCTTTTTGCCTCTATGAATATCTCTTTCTGTGGGAGGAACTCATGGTGGTAGAGTGGTAGAATGTAAGTTTTCATAACAACTTAATTAAAAGTGTGCTCCAAAGATATGGATGAGTCAGAGCGCTCTTTGGATCTCAATAAATGCAAGTACCCACTGAAAATGGGCTGATGCACACCATTATGTCTTACTGGTGTTTCAGGGGTCTGTGTTATTTTAACTTCTTAGTGTTCATCCCATTACTTTTAACTGCTAAATATGACTAGTGACATAAAAGTTAATGTTTCCCTTGCTCTACCAGCTTGGCAGAAAATGAGAGAAAGAAGCATTAATGACCTGACACTAAATGTTAAACAAATTGTACACTTTTCAGATGTTACTTTCTTTCTCTGGTAAGTTAGATATAAAACAACCACATGTTAAAGATTAGCTGCTGATGGGCAAATGATCAAAAGCTTTCCTTGCTATCCTGACTTGTGCGTGTATAACCTGGTTAGACAACGAGAGAGAAACAGTGATATATGTTGAGTTGTGTGGCTTCTGGACAATGTTTAGGGCATGTGGTCTCCCCTGAGTTTGTGTGATTCATCTCTGAATGACATTTTTAATTTATGAACAAATTTAATCTTGTTCCATTCCACAGGCATTTTCCTAGTTTACCACCAAGTAGTAGTCTGAGTGGTAGGTAGGCTTTTCACTTGGCATCTGCAATCCCAGGCAGCTTTAGTAGCTGTATGTTTTAGAAGAACTAGATGCAAAGAAACTAATAATGTCCATTTGTCTTTATAGTGTGGAGTACACAGCTGCTGAAATTCAGGCACTGGCTTGCTGGGGTTAGAATTGAAGCTATGAGTTGGTGCTTTTTTTGGTGGTTGTGGTTTTTGGTGGGAGGGAATTTGTTTCATTTTTAAACATAAAAAATACTGAAAAAATCCCACCAGTGAAGTACTTAGTCTCACAGAATCATCTTGACTAAAAAATACAACAGGCAGTAATTACTCTATAGTATACTCTATAAGTTAGCACTTATAAGCAAGTGAGTGCCAGCAAGGTCCTCCTGTCATTTCTGTTGGGGAAAAAAATGGAATATTTCTTTAGCTGCTACTTCCTTTGCATAAGCTGTGGAAGAAATAAAGCTTTATGCCTCATGGATGAGGTTAGGAGAAATTAAGGTTTTCAGTTTCTGTCTTGGCTTAGAAAAAATGCCTGAGGTATTCCTGCCTAATGTAAGTATTGGAAATGTATGCGTTGGATACATGTGTTGGAACATCATTATCTTAGAAATAAAATTGCTTGAATAATATTAGTAATCTGCATTTTGAAAATTTTTATTCATATATATGTGAATTTTGTTCTTACATGTGTTTGTGAGAAATGGGCAAAGAGTTAATGAACTTTTTGAAGGGATATAGAAAAGCAATACATGGTGTAAAAAGGCTAAGGAAGCAGTAACACATGCCTTATCTACATGATGTTACTCATTGCCTTCAATGGTATGAATGTGCATTCACTGGATAGATCAGCTTCTTTGGGTACAAAGTGTCTCTGAAGAAATATTCTGAACTTGTAAAAAGCAGAGTTTTTCTTCAGGGTCACAGTGATGATGAGAGTCAGAGTCTTCTCAAAATAGTAAATTGTATGTGGTTTTAATTGCTTATTGCTTACTAATTAACTTCTCCCCTGGTGGGATTTATGTAGAGAGAATATTCACCTTTGATTAGTAAGCAGCTGCCTCGAGATGAGTTTCATCCCATTTGCACTCTTAGTCTAGGCTGCCAGATTTTGGAAGTAGTTAGTGGTATGAAGCATGCTGTCCTCAATAGCTGCTGTAAATAGCTGCGTACAGCCTGGCCTGCTAGATTTCATTTAAGTTAGTCTGTCATGCCACAGTACAAGCTCAGTTGGTTCACTTGCCGTATGAAAACATTTACTGAAACGCAGTTTGGGAGGAGAGAGAAGGAGCGGCAAGGTCTTAGGCGCATTATATTAATCTGTAACAAGAAGCCTAAAATGTTAGTTGAAAGAAAGCAAAGATCTTTTCTAATTTCTTTTAAAATTATTTGACTCTCGGTATTGAAGCTTGTATAACTTTGCTTTGCACTGCTTTGTTTATGGGCACAGGCATTGCTATGAACCCCAACGTTGCTGATCATTGTTCTAGTAAAAAAATTGTTTTTTTTTCCTTTCAGCTCTTGTCTGTTAGGTTGGTTAAACCTGTCTTTTGCTAAGCTGGCTTCTGTTCTCCATTGCATGGAAGTTGGCCATGATC
This sequence comes from Pezoporus wallicus, assembly GCF_028554395.1. NCBI lineage: Eukaryota > Metazoa > Chordata > Aves > Psittaciformes > Psittacidae > Pezoporus > Pezoporus wallicus. Next base: position 4,875,649 of record NW_026642179.1, on the reverse strand, counting down.
CGAACAGATAAAGAGGAAAGGAAATGAGGTTGCCTGAGGGAGTGCAGAAGTTTTTGCAAAAATAGGAGATGGTGCATTGAAAGATGTGGTCCTACTGATCTTTGGTGAAAAGAGAAGCACTGTTGTGGTCTAGAAGGCATTAATCTTTGTTAACTGATTTTTCTTTTTGTATTTTTTTTTTTTGGACTGTTTTGTGGCTGTTCCTAGGGTTTTATGAATTTTTTTGCGCATAGTATCTTTGCACCTTTTTCTTGTGTTGGCTTAATTTTAATAAGATAAATTGTGAAAAACACAGAGGCAGATGAGTAACTGAATCTGAATGCTTGCTACTATGTTTTCATAGTACTTTCATACTCTTGTCATCTGTGAGAATTCTTGCTTTTTTTAAAGGTAGAATCATAGAATAGTTAGGGTTGGAAAGGACCTTAAGTTTATCTAGTTCCAGCCCTGTATTATAGGCTTTTGTAATACAAGTCTTGTAGGATAAAGCTTTAATTTATTACAATTACCTTGAATGGTTCTTATTGAAAAGAGATACTTTCTGGTTAAAAATCTTATATATGTGCAGTACATGCAGGATTTGGAACTCTAGCATGTGTACATGAGTGAGACTTGAAAGTTTTGTCTGTCTTCCCCCAAATGCCGTACAAATTACTTTCTAATTAAACAAATTGAAAGGAAAATTCTATTGGTGTATGTTAAAGTTTGAAATACAAATGATGTTGCTAATTGACAGGTTATGGTACAAGGATAAATATTCGAGAGGAGCTGACCTGATCTAGTGTTGCTACTAGACCTGCTTTAAGTGGGAGATTGGACTGGGTTCTGACCATTTTTTTTTTGGATCTGTAAAGCATCAAGCAAGCACACAGCTGACACGATATCTTTAGTGGCAGAAGGCTGAGCTACAGCTTGCATTGCATAGACTGCTTTTATGCCTTTTAGCTGGTTTTAAGTAATTCTTTCTCTTTGCTTTCCTCTCATGCCTGTCTCATTTCCTGAGGGTGTCATATTTTATAATGCATTTGTTATGCCCTTGCCCAGAAGGAGTGCCACATACTTATGTTTTCTTGGAGGACCAAATCCGTAAGGAGACGTATGGTTTACAAAAGCCTCAAATCTAATGCTTTTCAAGGAAAGGAGGAGAGACTGTTTAATTATTTGCTGGACACATTGGTCAGCTATGGCCTTGAATTGTAGTGATCTTGAATATTTGTGATCTACATAAATAGTCAACTCTGACTTCTCCTCCAACCTATGTATAATGAATCTAGCATGAAGTTAGTCCTTCGTCAGTTTCTGCATACGGTCTTGTTCCCAAGACTTGCTCACTTCCAGGACATCAAGAAAAGATCCCTTCCATCTTGGAAGCTTCAGCTCCATTTATGGTTGCTGCAGAGGAAGGATGATAGAAAATACAAAGCTGCTACTTTTGCCAAATAGTGGCTTCCCATTGCATGTGAGCTGCCTTATGTTTGTAGACTCCCCTCTGCTCTGGAGCACTGGGGGTTTTTCTTTCACAAAGTATTTCACCTGAGTCTCATGTTATATTTCTATATCATTTCTTCCGATCATCTTGAATGAAGCGGTGCAGGTATTGTGCGGGTAGAAAGTGACTGCCTGATTGTAGGCCTCTGCAAATGGCTGAGCCTTTTCTCATTCTGTTCTTGATTCTTTGGGTAATGATCTTGCTGCTTCAGCCATCAGTCCTTGAAAACTTTCATATCTCTTCCTGTACGTGAGCAAGCCCAAGACGTGGGTCAGAGAATATTACTCTGCGTCTGTGTCAGCTTTTCCTACCTGAGTCGATAACCTTACTAAATAATAAAAATGATGGTTTTGTGTGTGTCTTGGACTTGGGGGTTACCTGTATCCTCTATCATGTCTGTTGTGAGCACTCAGTTGATCTGTTGTGGCAACTCATCAGTGGATTCTAGTTTCATCGAACTCTGTGCAGAAACCTGCATTCTGCCCCCTCCACAGTGCTCTGACCTATTCTGCACATTTTCTTTAAATTGTGTGCTTTACCAGACAATGCTGAAAGTTGCTTTTCCCCTGTGCAGTATTCTTGCTTCCCTACGGCCTTAAGTGGATCAGAGTGTTTAAATCTTGACATGGAAACAAAATTTGTATTTTCACATCTGTCCTTAAATGTTTCTGTTGCAGTGGTGAAATTAGAAGGAGTCGCTTAGGTTTACAAGTCTTACCTGTATTCATCATAAAAGATGGGATGTGTAAGGGGTGGAGGGGGAACCCTCTCTTCTAGCATTATCCTGTGTAGGATTGTAAAACATATGAAACTCTTCAGACCTGTTTATGCTTACTTTCTATTGAATCAAAGCAAAGCATTCCTGAATGATTCCCCTGCTGAGAAAGCTCCTCATAAATAAGCCCAAGCTGAACACTTGGTCTTGTGAAGCAGTTCGAGATGGGGCAGATATTGCTATGCTGCTTACTGTGTAGAGGCGCTACACCTTTGTCTCCTGCTTTAGCCTCTTAAATGTTGGGCAGACATTGCATCTTATCTAAGTGTCATTTTTGGATGATCTTTATATGCAGGCTACCAGTTACAATTGAGTCACTTGCTCAGTTTATGTGTCTCATTGGCATGTTTTGTGTGTTCGTTGAGAAGCGTATGACTCATTTTGCCTCAATCTCTGTCCCCCTTCAGTAGTCACTTTCGGTTAGTCATGTTTCTGGCTGAAATGCCTTGATCTTGGATTTCTGTCTTGGGTACTGATAGCCGTGCACATAACATCCTGGTTCTTTCTATCAGTCTCCTATCAGTCTACCAAAGTACCATACAGTCAGAATCGCATTGCACATCCTATAAAAGAATAGTACTTTTTACTGGTGTCAAAGAAACAGGAAGCTTGACCTCCTGCCAGGTCATATTACTTGGGACTTTTGATCTGCTAAAGATGCCTGTTTTGCATAAATATTCTCAAGACACAAGGAGCTTGGAAAATAGGCACTGGGTTTCTCTCTGTCATGAGGAATCAGTTGCAGGTGATGACTTAGCAGAACTAAAGCAGTTTCTGTAGATAAAGAGAGTTCAGATTCCCCCTCTCTTAACACTTAGAGGTTCATTAGTTTCTGACATATCTATAATTGGAACTAGTGGTTGGCAATCTGGTCACAGGGAACGCTGGTTATCCCAGTTGTATGCTAAGTCATTTTAGGTGATACATCACAAGTGAGACGTTTGGATGCTGTTACTGGGTGGGTTTTCCTGTTTTTCCGTTTGGCATTTAGGAAGGACTTTAGATCAGCCTCTTTGAGATCTAGGAGAATGATTTTGATTCTTCTGTTCCACAGCAAGTCTATTTCCAGGGTTGTCAGGAGTTTCTCAGTTCTGTGAAGCTTATCAGCTAACCTGTCTATCTTCAACAGGCCAGTAGGGTGTTGCAGAAGATAATGCAGATTGTGTCTGATATGATTTCAGCTGGTTTGGTATAACTGAGGTACTCATGGATTTGGAACCTTCATCTCATCGTGAAAATATCTGACTATTGCTTTTAGGAACAGCTTTCCTTTTCAGGAACTTAATGTGCAGGAAATCTGGCCAAAGGTGGAACATCCACATGTCATATGTACGTTAGTAGTCACATAAAGTGGTAGGGTTTATTTTGGGTTTCTGGGTTGGTCTCTTGTAATTCAGAAAGTCCTTCTCTGTATGATTGTAAAATCAGTCTCAAGAACATTAGTTTGTTAGGTTCCTCCATGTTCATTTAACAGCAGTTTAGGAGTTCAGTTTTCTTTCATTCTCATGAAAGTGTTCTTTCAAAGTCTTTCTGATCAGCTCTCAGGAAATTTCAGTGTCTGTTTAGGTAGGTCCTTGAGTGCTATGTTGCATGCTAGAGCACCTTCATTCTTATCACTGCTTGTTGGAAGATTTTTCTTCTAGCCCTCTGCCTTGTCTGTGCATGTTGTGTGAGAGTAGTTGTCATTTGGATGCTACAGAGCAGTGTGCTAAGGGATGAGCACATCTTCAATTCCTACATAAAATAGCGTTCTGTTTACCAATTTATTACAGCCTTATGTCAAGGAATGATCTGTAAGTAGGCTATCTCTAAGACACACTTCAAAAATGCTTTGTTAAAAGTAAATAAATACTGTTAATAAATATGAAATAACACCACTGTAAATGGTGTTGAAAAAGTAATGCACAGAATTAAAAAAAACCTTCTTAATCTGTTTATGTCAAAACTGAATCGCAAAGTTCTTCCACATCACATCTCCTTTGCCAAGACACTTATACACTGAAGACCTACCTCTTGGTGAGATGTGCTTCACCAGGTAGTTTTTCTCTGCATGCTGATGCCTCAGTTTGCATTCACTAAGAAATTCGTCTTGGAGTAGCATTAGTTTTTATACTTGATTGCCTTGTTGAAGTCTTCTGTGCTGTCCAGACAGATTGAAATTTCCCCTTGGCTGATTCTTTCATTCAGAAATTTATCTAGAACTCCCAAAGAAGTTCTATTGCTCTAACTAAAATAAGCACCATTCATTTTCCTGAGGATGGATGTAAGTGTTGCTTTTTAGACCAGATGTTTTCTCTGGATGTTCTGGATTCATCGAGCAACTGATTGACTTAGTCAGAGGTACTCCTTCCTACATGTATTTTGGAGATTTAGCACCTGGTAAATGTCTCCATGCCCTGAACTTTTTTTTTTTAATTCCATGTATTCGTTAGCGAATGTATTTGAGACAGATATCTAAATTGTGCTAAATGAATGTGGATGGTTACTGACTCTTGATTGCCATCCACATGGAATTCAGCTATGAAATACCAGAAGGCTTGGAGTAAATAAATAATCTTTGATATTTTTCTTCTAAAAAAGTTGTTGTCTTGTGCTGTTTGTGGATACTACATATCAGTGACACAAACCCACAGTGGATCAAGAAACAAGTACTAACAATAGACTAACCATTTGAGGTTATGGTTTTCCTTTCTTTATCTGTCCACAGAAATGGATATCTTAATAGCTGTTATCTCAGCAGACAGGACTGTAGAAATTCAGACGCTTGAAGAACTGATTCTCTTTTCCCCACTGCTTCACTCCTTCAGTATACAGTTGAACTTTGTACATATCTGAAGCCTGTGGTTTGAGTGGCATTTTTTTGTGGAGGATTGTCCTTCACTTATTTTCAAAATACCCCATTCATTCTTACCAGGGACAGCATTTCACAGGCCGCCCTCTAATGAGCTTCATCATCTTATTTATATATAACTTGGCCTTTTAAAAAACTTGCTTTTTTTTTTTATTACTGTCGTTTCCCTGTTGGGAAGATTGTGGGCTTGATAGTTTCTCCTCAGGCTGTTTTTCTGGGTCAGTAGGATGTGCTGTAACAGAGCAGAGGGGAAAATGTCTAGTTCAGGGACAAACTCTTTATAGTGTGTCAGAGAAATTATCCTTTGGGAGACCCACAGAGCTGCAAGTGGACTTCCATTCGTACATTTGTTAAGCATGACACTAATTGAAATGTCCAGCCAACAGAAAAACTTCACTTATCCACGGTCTTTGGGTTTTCTCATAATCCATTCAATATGCAGGTACTGCATGCAGTCACCTGTAGTGGGATGATACGTAGGGACAATCATTTACAGAAAACAGGAACATGATGAATGGAGATTATGTGAAAAGTTAAGTCTGTATTTATGTTCACCTCCAGTGTGTATGTCTTACCTACTTCTATGAAGTCTGTATTTTTATAGCATCTCTTTAAAAAGGATATTTATGTGGTTGAGGTGAAAGTGGTGGCAGGGAGGATTCTTCATAAAACAAGTGGTGGAAGTGGAGGGCTTGGCCATGTACTGATGAGGTTCTGTTAGGGTTAACAGTCTCTGCCTTGAGTGCTTTAGACAGTGCTTCAGTGCAGAAAATTAATAGTGATTAGTCATCTCTTAAGCTTTGCATGCGGAGCTGTGTTGGCAATGAGCATAAGAAACTCCCCACTAGTAAAAGGCTTAGCTATTAAATAAAAATTTTAGTATTTATACAGTTTTCCAGGCAAGGAGTGGCAGGGTGTTTTACCCTTTACTGAGGATATTGAAGCACCATTTCTTCATGTAAGGCAACTGCTTCCAAAGTTCCACTTTTTTGTCAAGCGTATACTTTAAAGTTTTTGAAGTTTTAAACTTTGTTTTGCTAAATCATTCTTTGACAATGGATTTTTTTTCCCTACACTGTAGAAAATGACATTATTTTAAAGTTATTTCTAGTTTTCTTACTTGTATCTTGGGAAATGCTTTCTTCATAAATTTTAGTGTTGTCTTCTGAACTCTGCTATGGAATGAATAAATGGGATCAGTAGATCAGTGGAGTCATTGGTTCAGCTTTGGATTCATTACTCAGCTGTTACCTAATTTACATAATTAAATCAACTCTGTTGGTTGTGAGGAAGTCAAGGTTCTTCTGTTACCTTTTTTTTTGTGAGAAACAAAAGGGAATTTTTCTGTCAGACTAATTTTGGATAATTGTTTGGGGTTTGCTTTTTTTTTTTTTCCTACTAAAATCACCAGGAATATTTTTTCTTTTAAGGCACTGTAACAGCATAGTAGTTTGTTGTTTGTTTTTTTTTTTTGTAGTGAATTCATGATATATTCCTATAATTGAAAATGTCTCTAGTGCAGATAAACCAATAAAAGTTTGAAACTTCTTGAAACTTCATCAAAACCCTTAAATGCAGTTGGCTAAGACAAGTGTTTTATCTTTCAAACTATCGTCCGCAATAGGGGGAAGGTGTAAAATTAGAGAATCCATACATGTCAGTATTCTTGAAGATTTGAATCACATTTTCCATTTATTTTAGTGGTATTAGAATGTAGCCAAAGCTTTTGTTTGGGTTAAATAAATTGAGTTGTTTTTATGTAATAGGGGTAAGATATGGGGTATCAGCTTTACTACCTAGCTGCGGATGTGTGAAACTGGGTGGAAGTAAGGCTGCTGAAAAAGTAGTGCACACAGAAGCCTGCATCACAGGAAATCTTGGCCTGAGTGAAGTTGCTGGTGAGTCACTGCCAGTCCTAGCAGTTAAGGAGCACAGGAAGGTGATTGTATCTTGCCACTGCCTGGTGTCAACAGTGAGTCACAGATACTTCTGCTGCAAGAAGAATAATGCAAATAGATTTCGAGGGTTAAATTCTTCCTTAAAATAAATTATCAAATGTTCCAGTAAGGCTATCGGACTGTCTTCTGGAAAATTGAAGTATGTTTAGCATCTAGGCTTCATTATGCCTAAGTGTTACTTCATTATTATAGAAGCAAAACAGATTTGTTTCAAGGAAATTTTTTTTCAGAAGAAAACTCCTGAAGAAACCTCATGTTAGTAACAGCTTTGAACTATTGTATTTACTTTAAAATAGATGCTAGAGATTGTCATAAAGTCTGTGTTACTGTAATACAACTTTTTTGAGGTACAATAAGATATTCTGATGATATGTATGGCCAATACCTTCCCCTTTTTTTGAGGAGGAAAAACATTTCCAAGGAGAAGCTGATTGCCATGGCAAGGCTGGTAGAGAAATAAAGCTTATTGCTAGATCAGATGATGTCACCAAGAGAAAAGCAAACAAACTTACTGACTCAAACTTCTTTTTTTATGGGAGGAAAAGAGGCAGAAGCAGCAACTTCCAAGTTGAGAACAAATTGAGACATTCTGTGCAGAGTAATGCTTTTCAGTTTTCGTAGGAGAAAATCTGGCTGGTAGCTGTAGATAAGCAGGGGGGGATGTGATGGAGGGAGCTGATTATAGTAACTAGCTCCTGTGAGATAGAATTTTCTGTGGGATAATGAAGAGATGTCTGTGGGCATGGGAAAAAATAAAGATACAGTAAACCAATACTGAATTCTGAAAGTCATAAACTAGTTAAAATATTGGTTTTAAGGTACATAATCAAGATTAATTCACCATATTTATTATTTGCTTCAATATAGTTTCAAAGATTTAATACAAAACCAGGAAAGCTTGAAGGACTAGTGTGCTGAAAGCTGTGTTTTGTTTATCAGCTGGTAGAGTTATCACCTCTCCCTATAAATCTTGTGCTCAGAACTTCAGACCATGAGAACAGTAATGCTTTCGTGAAAGTCTTCATTCATTCATTATTGCTTTCAATCCATTTCTGCTTTAGCAGTTTGATTCACTGTTTATACTGTGGTTTTCTTTAAGGGTTGGTGGTGTATTATTCTGGTTGTTAAACCAGCACACACATAAAAATGTTGATTGCTGCCTGAAGGATTGTTAATCTAGTTTCAAGGAAAGCTGTGGTGGGGAAGTGATGTGATTGTGATTTTTGACTAACAGAAATTTAGGTGTGTCATTTGCTTATCAGCTTTCCAGAGCTTTTTAAAAAATCATTTTGTTTTAAACTTGTCTAAAGAAAGATTACATTTGTATGGTTGTAGTTCCCTGTTATGTATTCTGTTCTTCGATAGGAGCTGAGGTTTGAGTTTATAAATCACTCTTCAGTAGTTCAAGTAGTGGTTTGGGTTTTTTAAAAGCTGTTTTTCACCCATTTTGCATAGTATACTACTTGAAGCATTTAATAACTGACAATTTTTTCAACTGTTGTCACTTAAATTAAAACAGTTAAATGCTACTGATTAATAATTTTTTTTCCTTGAATTGTTCATGGTACATTAATCAAGAGGAGCTGGTCTGTTCTTGTATAACTAATCTAATAATGGAGTTTTATTCTAAAATACCATATCCTGTTACCAGGTATCCTTTTATGTTTGTTTAACATTCAGGATTTTTAATGAGTTTTTCTCAGAAAAAAAAATAATTGGGAATAGAACGCATGAGCATATTACTTTGACCAAAACATACCCAACCCCAAAATCATTTCTGCAGTAGAATGCTAAACTTTAAAAGTAGCTTTTATTTTGTGATGTAGGGATGCAGATGAGTTAAGAAGAATGACTAATACTAAGGTATGTAATCTGTAAAATATGAAGTACAGCCATGAGGTGTTCTTTTGTGAAAATTGAAATAGAATCATAGAATGGTTTGGTTTGGAAGGCACCTTAGAGATCATCTAGTTCTGACATCCCTGCCATGGGCAGGGACACTTTCCACTAGACAAGGCTGTTCGAAGCCCTGGGATGAACATGGCCTTGAACACTGCCAGGTATGGGGCAGCCACAGCTTCTCTGGACAACCTGTGCCAGTGTCTCACCATCTTCACAGTAAAGAATTTCTTCTTTACTTAGATATTTCTAATGTAAATCTACCCTCTGTCAGTTTAAAGCCAGTCCCCCTTGTCCTGTCACCACATGGTCTTGTAAAAAGCCCCTATCCATCTTTCTTATAGCCCCCTTTAGGTACTGGAAGGTGCTCTAAGGTCTCCTGTGAGCCTTCTTTTCTCCAGGCTGAACAGCCCGAACTCTTTCAGCCTTTCTTCATTGGAGAGGTGCTTCAGCCCTCTGATTATCCACCATCAAATCAGTAATCCATGCCTCTCCAGTTTAAAGCCAAGGTTGTCTTGTGGGACAGTGTCAAATGTCTTGCACTAGTCCAGGTAAATGACATCACTCACTCTTCCCTTACCCACCCATGCTGTAACCCCATCGTAGACGGCTTCCAGATTTGTCAGGCATGATTCATCCTAAGTGAATCCATGTTGGCTGTCACCAATGGCCTCCTTATTTTCCGTGAGCCTTAGCATCATTGCCAGGAAGATCTGCTCCACGATCTTGCTGGGCACTGAGGTGAGACTGACTGGTTTGTAGTTCCCCAGGTTTTCCTTTTTTCCCTTTTAAAAAAGGGAACTATGTTTCTCCTTTTCCAGTCAGTGAGAACTTCCCTGGACTGCCATGACTTCTCAGATGTGGTGCATAGTGGCTTAGCCTCTTCATCCAGGAGTTCTGGGGTGATTGAAGTACCCATGAGAACCAGGACTGGTGAATGTAAAGGTGCTCCTGTCTGTCTATAGAGGACCTTGTCTGCTTGGTCTTCCTGCTTGGGTGGCCTGTAGCAGACCTCAACTATAATGTCACCAGTCCCTTCCCTCCCTTTAGTCCTGATGCATTAAGCTCTTGGTCAGCTTCAGTTCCGTCTCCAGGTGTAGTTCCATGCACTCCAGTGAGTGATTGACATAGAGGTAACATCTCCTCCTTGTCTCCCCTGCCTGTCCTTCCTAAAGAGCCTGTATCCTTCCATTCAAACAACCCAGTCATAGGAACCATTCCACCCTGTCTGTTAAGAGGAAATCTGAGGATTGTCCTGCTAGGTTAGGACAGGTTTGTCCTAGTAGGTTAGGTTAGGTTAGGTTAGGTGGCTTGGGAGTCTGATCAGAGGAGAGAAACACGTATGACTCTTCCAAGAATTTGGGGCACTTCATTTCAGTCCTGAGTTTGTAAATTGCCTGCTTCAGTCAGGAGCAGTCTCCATATGGCAGTCTCCATAGATAAGGCATCTCAAAGCAGTGTTGCCAACAGGCTGTTCTAATGATAAGTAAAACATATGTTCATGTTAAGTGAAGTCTAAAAGGAATGCAAGGGTTATGAAATTTCAGGACTGTGGGGTGATTTTGTAGTAATACACTCAGGGTTTCTGTGTTAGGTATACAAGTCTTCTGTCTAGTAAAGTTCATCTAGGCATCTGTTTGAGTGATAAAAAAACTGAACACTGTGTTTAACTTTTATGTAACTTTTGGTCTGTTTCCTGACTTACGGTTACTGTCTGCAAAAGATACGAGAAAGTGATGTGGGGAGGGAAGGAGGGAAAGCATACCAAGATGTCTGAAGTGTGCCTTAAACTTTGCATTTAAATAAGCATCACCATTGGCTCTTCAGGTTTCCACTGAGATGGATTAGAAAGAGGGAGTCCCCTCCCTAACTCTTTCTACATCCCAGAACATATCCAGTAGATAAGAATTTGAGGCTTCAGAAGCCGCCTTGTTCTGTTTGTCTGAACTAAACCACATAGCACTGAACAAATGAGCCTTCCAGATTTTCAATGCTAGGAGCCCTTTTTATTTTGATTTTTTCCTGAATCTTATAAAGCATGTAGTTCCAAGATTAGTATCTGTGTTCAGGCAATTGTGCCATGCTTAAGCTCTTGCTAGAGTTGGTGGATTTGATGCCTCAAACTCACAACAGGGAATTCCATTCCCCTTTCTGTCTTGACAGTTGTTCATACAGATGTATCTGCAGATTAAATGCTTCTGTGAATAATTTTTAAATGCAGAGCACTTGGTTACAAGATGATTTGCATAAATGCACTTGAACCAGAACCAAAACACTGTGTTGTACAGCATTTATATCCATTTTAAGTGTTTTCAGTCTGGTATGTAAAGAAGCGAGGAGTTCAGTCATTGGTCTGCAAGAAGCCTAACAACTTGACATACTGCTTGAATGACCATGTAGTAATAATTCATGAGTAAGTAGTTCCTGAAAGGATTTATTAAGAACCAGTATTTGTTCTGTGAGATATTTACCCTAAATGATTTTACCAACGCAGTCTATACCAACTGTCCATTTTGATCCATGGGCAATGCAAGGCTATTCTGTGTTAGATAGTTCTGTGTTTACTACAATGAACTTGTAACTCCTTTATTCTTCTGTGTATTCCCTTGATTCCTACAGTGATGCACAAATTTAGACAAGACAGTATTAAAGCTTTTCACTGACAGAAGTTATTCTAGCTCTCAATCATTGCAGATACCTGTTTTAGCTTGCCTGGTGCACATTCTCATCAGATGTGTTTCTGATGCATACTAAGAACACAGTTTACCGCACCTGATAGCGTGGATGGAAAACCTTTTCTGTTCAGGTATTTTCATCACACTCTAGGATCCAGTAAAGGTTTTCATAATGAATATCCTTGACTTTATACTTCCAAAGCAGCGTGTGAGCCTAACGTCTATCACTGTCATCTAGCAGAAATTTGAATGCTTCCTATTCAGGTAGGTTGTGCTAGGCCTCCTCATTTCATAGTGTGATAGAAACAGCTAGGTTGGAAAGGACCTTTAAGATCATCAAGTCCAACTGTTAACCCAGAACTGCCAAGTCCACCACTAAACCATGTCACTGAGGGCCTCATCTACATTTTTCAAATGCTTCCAGGGAAGTTGATTCCACCACTGCCCTGGGCAGCCTGTGCCAATGCCTGAGCACCCTCTCTGTGAAGAAGTTTTTCCTAATATCCAATCTAAGCTACCCCTGGTGCAGCTTGAGGCTGTTTCCTCTTGTCCTGTAGCTTGTTACTTGGGAGAAGAGACTGACCCCCACCTCTCTCCATCCTCCTTTCAGGTAATTGTAGGGAGCGATAAGGTCCTCCCTGAGCCTTCTCCAGACTAAACACCCCAGTTCCCTCAGCCACTCCTCATCACACTTGTGCTACAGACCCTTCACCAGCTCCATTGCCCTTCTCTGGACCCACTGCAGCTCCTCAATGTCTCTCTTGTACTGAGGGGGCCCAGAGCTGAACGCAGGATTCGAGGTGTGGCCTCACAAGTGCAGGGGAACAATCACTTCCCTGGCTCACTTTCTGATATAAGCCAGGATGTGTTGGCCAGAGCTTTCCAAGTTCCTCTTCATGTTTTCCTGTCACTTAACTCTTAAGCTCCCTCAATGGGGTATTATGTTGCTTCTTAAGGTCACAGAAAGCTCCTTTAGAACTTAGCATAATGTGCTGTGTTCTGCTCTGCTGTCGAAGGTGCTGCTGTTAGTTCAGCACGAGGGTAAGTGCCAGAACATCTTGATCAGATGTTTTCCATATGTTCCTTCTCATGGACAGTGATTAGTGCACCCATAATCTAAATTTATCCTGAAATTCTAGGAATGCATTTGATCTGCCTGGCTTCTCAAAACTGTACTTGGCACGAGAGACTTGATATATCCAGAAAAGAACATTTTCAAGTCTTTTCCTCTGTGAGCGTAGCGAAGATTTCAAGGCAGAGAGCTGAGAAGTTAACATGTGTCCTGTCAAAAAGCCACAGGTTTGAAAAGGGTTAGTTGAGTCTTTGCTGATGGTTGCTGCTACTGTTGGTTTGTTGTTTTTGTTCGTTCATTTGTTTGTTTACAGATGGTTTTCTGTTTTCTTCCTCATTGCATTTCAAAGAAAACAAGAAAAGTTATGAAGGTGGAAGGGTGCATATCTTACATTTTGCAAGAACTTGTCTTGGTTGTGAGACCTTCAAGCCCTAATCTTGAAAAATAGGCTTAAAATGATTGCTGCCATTGTGGCTGACTGCTGTGCATTGACAACTCTAAAAAACCCCATACTTCTTCAAGAAGGAGTAATGAATGAGGTTTTGGGTTGTTCTTTTTTTTCTTGTATGTACTTCCTGATTGCCTAAGCACCCTTTTTTTTCCAATCAGATTTGAATATCCCACTTGCCCTTGGTCATTGTGCTTGTAGTAAGCGTGGTTAAAGCTCTTCCCAAATCTTCGCTCGTGAAGCCAAGCCGTCAGTCATATCAGAGTGCAAGTTAATAGTCCCCTACAGTGGCTGATGATGTACCTGGGTACTGCTCTTGTTTAAGCTTTTTGGAATTTGGGCCAATTGAGTGTGAAAGCCTTGAGTCGTTCCTTATTGTAGCTTAAAACAAGAAAAGCACCTGCAAATGCTTTTCCAAGAAACCTATTTTACTTTCCTTGAAAAACTGATGATAAGGCAAATGTAATGCTTACAATTGTCTATGGGATAGAGAGCAGAGCAGTTAGGAAGGCATATTGAAGAGGCTATGAACAAGTAAAGCAAGAATGAAAATATTACAATGACATACCCAGGTAGGTCACATCTTCTTGTGAAACAGCGGGGTGAGGTGTTTTGCATAAAGAGCTTCTGCCCTCTGTAGTCATCTCCCTAAGAGTACTTTTGCCTTGCAAGGTTGCTGTCTAATACATACAAGGAAAATTACAAGCAGACAGGCAAAGCCTCTACGCATAGTCTGTGCAGCTGAGAGGCAGCAGCTGGTTTTTGCTGTTGGTTATCTTTCTATCTTGGTTGAACACTGTGCAAAGACTCCATTGGCAAGAACCTTCTGTGTATCACAGTACAGCCGTATGCTCTTTTTAAGATCCTGCATGTCGTGTTCTATTCTTTGACAGAATCAAGCCCTTCATGCAGTCTTCTCACATTTATGGCCATATCTAGTAATCTGATGCTTTTCTTGATCAAGAAAAAAATCTTTCAAACAAAATGCCAGTAAATTCTAGTGCTTTCAGATTGCTGGTGAGCTGGTGGGTCCAGGTTTTGTCGATCAGCCTGGTGCTAGCAAATATTTATTCTTCAGCTGAGCAGCCACATGTCGGGCCCTTGATATCTGGACAGTAACTGTTTCTGGAGGTGCAGGTTTGGAAAGAACACTTACTGCTGTGTTCATCAGTCCATAGTCTCTGAACATTGTGTAGCTATGAGATCTTCCACTGTTGCTTGTTTTCAGTATGCCACGTTCCAAATTGACAGGAAGAACAAAATACTGTATTTCTGTGGGCAAGCAGAAGTTGAAAAGATTACTGTTTAATATTGAAAGTAATTGTTTGAAATACTATCAATTTATGTATTTCAGTCTAATTGCAATTGTTTCTTCAGTCCTCAGCAGTCACAAGCTCGAAGTATTCAAAAAGCCTTAAAAATGAGGCCTACTCTATATTTTATACTCTTACATGAGAGCTATAGGGTTTATGCATATAAGTGCAGTTTTAAAAAATATTTTTGGTCAAAATATTCTTATGGGATCCATACATGGGTGCACTGAGATTTATCCTATAATCTCTCCAAACCGACCAGTATAGAAGAAGATTTAAATTGCAGGCGGAGGGTTGGCAAGCGGAGGGTAATGAGGATAACCAGCTTTCTTGTGCATAGATTTTTCATGTAGTACTCTTTCATTATAAATCGTCAGCTGTTTTTCCTCATTAGAGCATATTGGTCATTTGTGCTTGTATCTTGGAAAATACTGAACACAAGATCAAAGGTTGTGTGGCAGAGCACCTTTTTTCTTGGATGGATTCCTTGCATCAGCTAATGGAAAGATACATTTACTGACCTCCCTAATAGAGGTGACTAATAAGAATATGTTTTTGCAGAATTGCTCCTAATCTATTAAGAAAATGCATCATGTTCTGCTAATTTGAAAATATTACATTTTAATACATATGTAAATGTTGAAATTCTCCTTCCCTTAAATAGCATAATAATTTCCAATTACTTTAATGGAATGAGGGGTTCACAGAAGCTGTTTGGCACTTAAGCACCTATTCCACAGATGCCACGTTTAAAAGCTGTCTATACCACGGATGAAACTGGGTGCGTTGAATACACATGCTAAACAGGATAAGATCAAGATCTACAGGTTCTGTAATGGCAGGCCTGAACATAGATCAGTCTGATGTTTGTGGGTTGTGGTTTGAGTGGTTTTGTGTGCGTGTTTTCTTTCTTTTTTTTGTGATGATCTGTTTGATCAACACTGTTTGTGACAAAAGAAATTTTGTGTTTGTCAGACAGGAGAGACTGTAAAGAATTACCTTACTGCAGTGTATGAAACTGCATATATGCAAGGACTCTATTTTCTTTAGCAGCATAAGAAGAAATAATCAAAGTACACATTTGTATATAAATAAAACATGCCATTTAAGTAGTGTAATGCTAACCAAATTTGGACAGACTGGTGGAAAATAGAGGTTAAAATCATCACGAAATTGTTGATTCTGATGAGAAATTCTAAACATCTGCCCTAATCCCAAAAAGCCTGCTCTCAAGAAAGATGAAGGGCGCTTTAGAGTCCAGTTTCTGTGCTCCAGGAGCATAGCATTGCTGACATGCAAAGCATGTGAAATGCAATGATAGGAAGATTTGCATGAGAGAAATTTTTTGAAGCCCTCTGAACTGCTAATGTAGATGTACCTTTGAAAATTTAAACACGTGGTAGCTGGGATTAACTGATATGACTCTAGAAATAATTTTCCTTTGAATTCTGTTGCCTTCTAGACCATTCCTGGTATCTGCCACAGCTCAAATTCCCATAGGAAGACATGGAAATTTCAGAATCGTGTTCATGGTTCAGAAGTTGATAAACTGATGTTTCTCAGAAGTTTACTGAGTTTGCCTATGCTTAATCAGAATTTTCATTCTTGCTGGACAGATGTGCACTAAATTCTTCAGAATAAGTTGTGGGCTTACTGTGCATCAGGTATCCTATCGAAGTTGCCCATATACATGCTTTATTTCTTAAATCAAAAACAGCATACCTTTTTTGTTTGTAAGATAAGCTGCTTCATGTTTACCATAGGCAAAACGGTGTACTGCATTTATTCCATTTTACCTTGCAGCTTTTTTTATGGATGTACCTGTACACTTAGTATGAGGTGATTGTACTACAGTTTTGGTTCTTGTGGCTACAGGCTGATTAGGTTGTTTCTGACCTGCTTACTTCAGGAGTTTAAATTAATTCCTGCTGGTTTGCTTGTGAGGGGGTTGTTTTTGTGCAGGACGGGGCAAAGGTATTAGGTTGCTACACACTGCTCCCTTAAACCAAATGAGTCATTTTGTGTGAGTCTAGTTCAGCTGACAAACGCATTACTGACAACTTAAGCTTTTTATCTATAGCACTTTTTTACCATCTTGCCCTTCTGTTGTCTCAGAGATAATGCAATGTATGATTGTCTAAAATACCAGTCTCTCTTTGACCCTCACAAATTAAATCCTATTAAAATCATAGCTGTATTTTGTATCTAAGCTAAACATTATAAAAATCACCTGTTCATTTCCATTTAAATAAGGGTTTTGAAGCCCCTGATCCACCTTACAAGGAATATGTTGCATTTCTGGAATAAGCTGTGTTTCATCACAGCCCTGCTGGACACCTGACATTAGCCCTTTTTTCAGTTCCCTTGCGTGGGCTGCAGCTGAATGTCAGCAGGGACTCCCTCAGTCAGCCAGGCCCTTGCTCCTGCAGTGACTTTAGCAGAATCTAATTCCCAGAAATGCTGCCAAAACATTAACTCTTTGTGAATGGCAGAGAATGATTTCCCATAGTGACCAAATCCTATTCTAGCATTTGGCATGTTATCTGTCTTGAGCTTTATGTGCTTCATCCTCTTACAAATGTTGGAAATTCTTTTGTTACGAAGAAGATGAAGGAGATCATCATAATGCAGAAGTTTGTGATTGTACATGTGGATTTGATGGCAAGGAAAGCACCTTTAAGTTCTCTTATTTTCTGGTCATGCACATTTGTGGGTAGACCTTAATTGAATTGTCCTTCTGAAAGAAAATATATAATAACTATTGTATCTTTTCCAGAATAGTAGCACATATAGTCATGATGATCTAACGGCAAAAGTGAGGCAGTATTTATAGGTACTACAAGTACATCTATTTCAGACCGGGAACAGCTTTTGTAGCTGAAAGCGTCTCTCTTTCCCAGCTGTAAAAAATAGTTGCCTGAATAAGAAATTAGCTCTAAACTGATAATCTTCAGAAACACCGAATTTGGTCAATTAAAAAGTTAAATCTGTCCTTAATTTTTCTTTAGCCCTGGGGTGGATCCTGAAAAAACAAATGCAGAAATATGTTATATGTAGTAAAAAAAAATGCAAACCTGTTGTCGTGGTTTAACTTCATCTGGCAGCTAAGCACCACACAGCTGTTGACTCTACCCCTGAATGGGAAGGGTAAAAGTGAGAAAACCCGTGGGTTGAGATAAAGACAGTTTAACAGGTAAAGCAGAAGCCATGTGTGCAAGCAAAGCAAACCAAGGAATTCATTCACCACTTCCCATTGGCAGGCAGGTGTTCGCCTGTCCCCAGGAAAGCAGGGCTCCATCTCATGCATAATGGTTATTAAGAAGACAGGCACCATGACTCCAAACATCCCCCCTCCTTCCTTCTTCTTTCCCCAGCTATAATATGTTTGAGCCATATGGTCTGGGCTATCCCTGTAGTCATTTGGGGTCAGCTGCCCTGGCTGTGTCCCCTCCCAACCTCTTGTGCACCCCCAGCTTACTCACTGGTGGGGTGATGTGAGAGGCAAAGGCCTTGACACTGTGTAAGCACTGCTCAGCAGTAACTAAAACATCCCTGGGTTATCGGTGCTGTTTCCATCACAAATCCAAAACATAGCCCTGTATGAGATACTATGAAGAAAATTAACTCTATCCCAGCCAAAATAGCACACCTGTCCTGTGTTGTTTCAAGCACTGTTTTCTACACGAAGAAGAGCTTGATCACTAATCAGATCTGTAAAAAAAACCTGCCAAATACACTTGCATCATAAAGCTGTAGTTCAGTACAGGATGTACTGGCATTGTGGGTCGACAGTAGAAGTAATCAGGAAAATTTCAGTAGCTAAGTTTGTCAATAATATTTTAATAAAAAACTTTTATCGAATCTGCTGATTTCAGCAAAACTTATGTTAGGAAAAAAAACTTGTCTGTGAGGAGTGGAATTTCTGATTAGAAATTAGAGAAGGCTGAGGTGAGATCAGCCACTGAGCAAGAAATAGACTTGGTCAGGGATGCTCACTAGAGTGTGGAAGATGCTAGGGAGTCTCGGCTAATTCAGATAAAGACCTTGAGCTGAGATCCATCCTTCCTTTGTGACACTTGGATGTGAGAGGGGTAGAACCTTTCTCAGTCCTTTCTGTAAGACTATTTTGTTAGAAATCCACCCAAGAACAGCTTGTTGTCTACTGAATAGAGCCTCATTTGGGGTGTGTGAAGATGATGAGTAAGAGCTTGAACCTTTATCTCTCAGGTTGAAGCTTTTCCAACACACCAGTATTTATTCTAGTAGCACCTCTCTTTCTCCCCATTCTTTCCATCATCCCATGTTCTCTTGCTCATGAATATGAGAGTCTTTGGTGTTCTCCCAGTGTAAGAAGAGGAATTTTTTAAGTCCTTGAGTTTTGCAGACTCTAACAATGCTTCCCATCTCATTGTAACACATTTCTGTGACATGGTGTCGTGTAATTGCATGTTATGTTTTCCCTTTTTTTCTGAGAAAAAGTAGGTTCTTCTGTTCCTTTTTCCTGACTGTTGACAGGCATCTCTTGAACATAATATTTTTCTTAGAATTTAAATTCAGGAGATGAAAGAGAACTTCACAACAGAAGTGTTCAGTGCCTATGTGCCTCGCCTGTGTTGCAGAACCCACAGTTCTAATTTATATATATAAGCACTTGCGTATGACTTTTTGAATAAAATATGGGATGAGTTATGTATCTGATTATAGTAGTTACAAAGACAGTATCTGCAGTGTGAATAGCCTAAATCAGGCAGCAAAACCAAATTGACTGGAAACTTAAATGCTGTAGCTTGGTAGGTCAAGCTCTGTCTTGCACAGATGAGTGTGGAAATTCTTTCTTTAAAAAGCATGTCATTTGATCCTTTCTTTCAAAATTATGCTAGTAGCAATGGCTGCCTCCTTTTGATCTAAAATGTAGGGTTAGAATACAGGTCTTGGATGTAGAATATAAATTAAATTCCTTTTTCTGTCTGAGTACATTAAAATGCACATTCCCTTCTTCCTTTGGAATGGTAACATTATAAGCATTTAAGGTATTTGAAAGTACTGCTACTCAGGTCTTTCTGTTCCTGTGTGTTCTACCAATTAGAATAAGAAGCTGTGCTCTCTTTAGTATTTTGTGTCAGGCCTACTGAAGCTTTAAATATTTTATGCAAAATGGAAAAGCTTCAACAGCGAGAGATGAGAAGAACTGCCTGCAGCAAGGTTCCCAAGATCACCTGTATGGCAACAGGTACGTTGCATTATCCTGGACTGCAACAACAGGACTGCTTTGTAAACCAAACATAAGGCACTTCTGTATCATTGGCTGTCATCATACTGTAGGTTGAAAACTAATGTAACCAATCTGCCAAAGTGTGGGAAATGTGAATTTGGATTCTGTTAGGCAGAGGCAAAGATTGATGGTCTGTCTGCTACTTACAGATGTACATTTTGTGATGCTGGATGAAAGGCAAACTCTGTCCCTGCATAGAGCCCAGTGAACAGACTTTGAGTTTGAGACACCTAGTAAGAAGTTATGTTTGCAACTTGCCCCTTTAGGATTTATGTTTGAGGTGGGCCTGAAGGGGCTTAGCTCTGTCAAGAGGAAAGTACATTGAGCATAACCAGCAAGAGACTTACTAGACAGCTGTGCTCACAAAAATATCTTTGTGTTTTGCAGGTATGGGTCTAATTTGTAGTGAGGCTTAAAGACCAATTTTCATTACTTGACAAAAACGGGAAGCTTCAAGGTCTGAAATAAAAGCACTAAGCTTTAAGCAAAGGACAGGTTCCACATAATTGCTTTGACTTTAATTATGTTAATAAGCTATGTAAGAAAAGCAGGAGTGGCACTTAGTCAGCAGAGTGTGATGTAACAGTTCAGTGGTATTAAAGGTATTTTTACTTGT
This sequence comes from Pezoporus wallicus, assembly GCF_028554395.1. Lineage (NCBI taxonomy): Eukaryota > Metazoa > Chordata > Aves > Psittaciformes > Psittacidae > Pezoporus > Pezoporus wallicus. The sequence goes on along the minus strand of NW_026642179.1, from coordinate 4,855,281 downwards.
TTGTTTCTAGATCAGACAATTTCAACAGTATTTTTCAAGTTTGATTGAGGTGTCAGGTGCTAGAAATAGGACTAATCATCAGTGGTTAGTATCACATGAACTTAGAAAATATTTTGTCTTTCTGGGATAGTCACTGATTTAAAAGTAAAGTCTAGGAAATGGGTGAGAAGCTAGTAAGACTCACCAGCTCCTTCATGGGGAAAATCATGTTTTCTTTCAAATGGTGTAGAAGACAAGCTGTTAACTGAAAAAGGGGTTTATTATGCCAACTAATATAGGACATTGTTCCATTATTCTGAAAACCATAAAAATTTTGGAAAGCAGACAGAAGAACCCATTTTGCATGTTGGAAACAGTTGGGTGTCAAAAGCATAGAATAATTTTCTGTGGCGTGTTTTCAAGTTACCTGGCACATAATGATGTTAATTCTCAGCTGAGCAGTTCGGAGAACAGTGATACTAATTCATAAGCTCAGTGCTAACCGTTCCTTTCACTTCACCTCTTCATTTTTCCTGGGAAACTGAATTCAAGGTAGTTGCTGACCATTTATGTCAAGTGTTCCAAATTCTCTTGTCCTTGCTTAACAGATTGATGCACACCGATAAATGCTGTTTGTCACTTTTTTTTTCACATCATGTTTCTGAAACATGTAATGTGTTTCACATCATGTTTCTGAATCATAGAGTAGATTTTGGTTCTTTGACCCAGAAGTTGCATGGAGGCTTTTCCAGCTTTGGGGGAGATAATTTCTGTGGGTCTGAAACACGGTTTTTGCCTATGTAACCTGAAGTGAGATTTCACAGCAGATCAAATCGTAAAAATCACAGGGTTGGAAGAGACCTCAAAAGATCATCTAGTCTAAAAAAAAAAAAAATGAAGGAATTTGGTTGTGACGATTTAGTCAATGGATGTTTATAAATGACCCAAGTTTTATTCTGAGACAACACTGAGTAGAGGAAGTAATTTCATTTAGTAGATGATGTGGTTGTTCAGAAGCAGCTCTTTTCTCGCCTAGGAGAAAGAAAATGCTGAAGTGGCAGTGTATGGAGAGGCAGGTGGAAGCATGTGGGAATTTGTTTGTTAGCTGGAGGAACAACATACAGCTGGGCTGTGGATAAGTAGGGCTTCTCAAATACAAATGGAATTAACTTGTGTGGAATTATAAATGTATATCTAGTGAGGTTATTGTTTAACAAAATTTAAGGATATTCTCTACTGCCATTGAGTCCTACTGTCTTTATTGGTATTGTATAGGTACAGTTGAGGCAAACCTTTTCCTGAGCGCAGTAGGCTTTCTCTTACAACTTGATCAGCATACATCAATTGAACAGATTGCCTACCTGCATGCTGTTTGTGGTAGTGCCTTGATTTTTAGGCTTGGAGGTGGTCTGACATTCTTGCTTTTACTGCAGTTGGAAGAAATGACAATAAATGAAAGCTTAAATCTGTAATTAAAAAAAAAGAAGTGATTTATAAAAACGTCTTCGAAATCCATATTGAGATATTTCTTTTCATCTCTTATGCTGAGCAGTCACCAATATACAAACACAATGTGCCTTTTAGAAGAGAGTAACTAATTATCCCCTCACCTACCTGTGCTATGTTATCACAGATTTTATAACCTGAAGTGTAGTTTTAGATTATCAGAATTAGTAACTGCCAAATATTGTTTTATTGAAATAGAATAAAGGTTAATTACAGCATCCCAAATCAACTGTGAAGTAATGCATTTAAGCTGATTTAAATTTATGCTGATAGTATTAAGGATGGTTTCATTTTCTTCTCCACCAGCTCCTTGAGCACTCCTTCACACCGCTGCTTTGCACCAGGATCAGCATTGATCTAGTTGCATCATCTACTGAATCAGAAATCTGGCTGGAAAGTCATTTTGTTTGATTTTGATGGGGCTGAATTTCAGCCACGTGAAGTTTTGATCCAGTTGTCAATGTTATCCACCTAAGGAAGGACACAGAGTTGGACTTTTCCTTTTAGTGTCAGTGTGGTCTTACCTGAACTGATTATGGAATAGCATCTTTAGTTTTGAAAACCTCTTCTTAGGCCAGAACACAAAAGAAGGTGAAGTACAAAGTCTAAAGCGTGATCTTTATAAAGAAAACAGGATTGGGCTGCTTTTATGTGCCATTCTATATGACCACAGTAATCTTTAACGTTTCTAAAAGAGGTTAAAGATAAATAACTGTATTACAAATACTGTCTTAGAATCATAGGATAGTTAGGGTTAGAAAGGACCTTAAGATCATCTAGTTCCAACCCCCCTGCATGGGCAGGGACACCTCACACTGAACCACATCACTGTGTCTTCTGTCTATTGTCTTTTCATAGAATCACAGCATAGATGAGGTTGTAAGAGACCTCTGGAGATGAGCTGGTCCAACCTCCCTGCTTACTCAGGGCCACCTAGAACCAGTTGCCCAGGACCATTTCCAGGCAGCTTTTAATATTTCCAAGGAATTTAACATAAGAAGTGTTGTGAATATATTCTTGAAGTAATACTTAAACCCAGATCTTTTAACATCTTATCTTTTCATAAATATTTGAGTGAAATATGAAGTACTTGTATTTATGTCAAACATTAATTTGGCAACATCTTTACATTATAGACCTTAACAGTGTGTTTCCTGTGTCAAGCTTGGTAATAGGTTATAACTAATACTAACTAGTCCTAGTGAATACTGGAAGTAGCTTTACTGCAGACACTGATTTTTATAATACAAAGGTAGACCCCAGGAATCAGTCCATGTTACTTGTTCACGTTTAGACTAAATTGTAAGCACATCTTAAGGGAGTAGAGATGTATCAGTCTGTGTATCTTATTCGTGGTCATCAGGTCTTTGTTTAGTGTGTTAGTCTGCTATTGTCTTAATACTTTTGACTTGTCAAGAACAAAACAAATGTTTATCTAAATAAGAAGCGAGGACTTTTTTCTAGGCAAACTGTGCTTTCCCTGTATTATCCCATTATGTTAACCTACAGTATTCACAGTCACTGGGAACTGAAGTTTCTGTCGTGCGACCCAGTCCCACCTCAGTTCTGGTTTCAGAAACAAAAAAAGATTGGACTGTTGGTGTGGCAGTTTCCTCTTGGTTGGTAGCTCAGGAGGACTGATGTGGCTCATACTGTTCTCTTATTTTTTTTCAGTGGAAAGAATCCTCTGATTTTATTTATTTGTTCTTTTAGCATATGCAGATGACTATTCAGGCTCTCCAAGATGAGCTGAGGATCCAGAGGGACCTGAACCAGCTGTTCCAGCAGGACAGCAGCACTAGAACCAGTGAGCCCTTTGTGGCAGAGCTGACAGAGGAAAACTTCCAACGACTTCATGCAGAGCACGAACGCCAGGCCAAGGAACTCTTCCTGCTACGTAAAACCTTAGAAGAGATGGAACTGCGTATTGAGACACAGAAACAGACCTTAAATGCACGTGATGAGTCCATCAAAAAGCTGCTGGAGATGCTGCAGAGTAAAGGTCTGTCAGCAAAAGCCACTGAGGAAGATCATGAACGAACAAGACGGTTGGCTGAGGCAGAGATGCACGTGCACCACTTGGAGAGCCTTCTCGAGCAGAAGGAAAAAGAAAACAACATGCTGAGAGAGGTAGGTGACCAAGCTCTGGGTTCATCTCCAATCTTAAGCTCTTCTCTGTCTCTTCTCCGTTTCACAACTGTAAGGAAAAAGTCTCCTGTCCTCTCCGTAAGCTGTATTTTCACATTGCAAAATTGACAGAATTTGTCCCTGTTGTTTTAAAACTTCTTCAAGGCCTCCTTGTGTGTGTGCTTTCTGGGGTTTTGTGATTTAGGACCCACTTTGCTTGTAGTCTTTGTATGAGGTTCTGGAGGTGGATTGTCACACAGACTGTAAAATTCATTGTTTCATTCTGTTGTAGATTGACAGAAAGTAGCTACCTGTATTGAGGTGAAAACTGAGAGAAATCCTTGCAGGAGTAATGGATGATTGCTCTATGGTTTCCATGGAAATAGTCATCTTGCTGTGAAGGGTATTTGATAAAACTGTTAGCTGCCCTGGATGCACAGCCAAAAGAAAGATTACTTAAAGGGACACTGCTGCACACATAGTAACCCCTTCCCCCCATCCCTCTGAAAACAGAGAAGAAAACCCGTTGTTATATCTGTATTGCACCTTAGAGGTGTGACAGGCATTCTTCACTACTGATCATCCTAAAATAATGATTTCTTGTGTAGCCAGCGTCAATTTCTTGATATTGTTAAATGTATTTTACTCTTATCAACTTGCCTTCTAAAGTGTTCTAATATTAACTTCTAAAAAGCTAGTAATTCAGCATGTATTGTGTACGTACGCAGGTATGTATAAGCGTGTATTCACTAATCGTAAAATTTTCTGTAAAGATTATACATCTGTAGATTGAAGGCATGAATTGATAGCTATGCATGTATGTATAATATGTGTGTGTGTGAATCTGATGGCCTGTTTTGGGCATTGTAAGTCTACTTCATGGTTCAACATTTTTAGAAAGCCTGACAGGAATTAAGCCACCTCCCTCAGAATGCAGGGAAGCGAGGTCAGGCACAGAGTTTTTGAGATGAGTATTTGCAACACATCAATCACAGAATCATAGATTGGTTTGGGTTGGAAGGTACCTTAAAGATCATCCGTTTTCAACCCCCTGCTATGGGCAAGGACACCTTCCACTAGACCAGGTTGCTCCAAGCCCCGTCCAGCCTGGCCTTGAGCACTGCCAGGGATGGGACATCCACAACTTCTCTGGGCAACCTGGTCTAGTGCCTCACCACTCTCATAATGAAGAACTTCCTAATATCTAATCTAAATCAACTCTCTTTCAGTTTAAAGCTATTCCCACTACAGGCCCTTGTAACAAGTCCATCTCCAGCTTTCTTGTACCCTTCTTTAAGTACTGGAACAAAATACATACTTCTTAATACCCCTTATTCATATGTTTTACATGCCCTGACCCATTGTACTTGTGCTCTTGCAAGCATTTATATAAGAAAAGCTAGGGCCCATTACATTTCTGAGACAGATTTAGGCCAGATTTCTTTTTTTTAGAGCAGTAATCTCTTGAGTGTCTGGAGTGAAGATAATATGGTTCCAGAGTTTCTACACTAGTTTTTCCTTTATTTAGCAACCAATGATAATTCTGTTCCAATTCTTGTATCTATTTCAGGAAGTGCCCCAAATGGCTTCCATTTGTTTCTGCTTTAAGTCCAGCAACATAAATGAAAAGCTGGCAGCAGCTGTGTAATTTTTTAGGAATGCTCTTACATTTGTTTCTGCTACTGATGAGTAGATGTTGAGAGATAAGAATTCTTGTTTCATTCACACATATCTGGAAATCATCAGTTATTTAAATCCTAGTCTTTGTGGTGTAAAATTCCCTGGAGAAGGTAGAGATGACTTACTGAGTTTAAAAAATCAAGTGCTGTTTATCTAACACTTTAATTAATCCTCGATGCTGACCCAGCTCTAATGCATTGAGAAGGGTAAGCTGCGTATGCTGTAATTTGTAGCTTAAGCTATCGATACAGTGTGGGATCCAGCCTTAAAGCTGAGCACCCTAGTAGTCTCGAAAACGTGGTGCCATGTGCAGAGATATCAAATTATTTGGAATTGGGTCACATCAGGAAGGGTTTGGTTAGAACCCTTGTGCTGTCCTTGAGCTCTGGGCTAGACTGAGTTAACTAAAGTCAGGCTTGTCTGCATGAAGCTCAGGTCTCATGCTTGAGGGTCCAGGAGACTGGAGAAAATCAGGGGATATTTCTGGACTGTGGCTGACTGCATCTAACATCATGAGCACCAAGTTGCTCTGCTCTGCAGGGTCTGGCTCAGAGTAGCTATCCCTGTTCCACACTTGGAAGTTGTCTCTGTGCAGAACCTCTTATGTGTGTCTGCGTCACTCTCCTCAAGCTAATCTTCTGTGTTTATCTGTATTTCCATAGTGTTAGGTTATTTTAGCCTTTTGCTGCACCAGATATGAACTGTGGAATTTTTTGAGCTGCCTTGAACTCAATCTTGATGGTTCTATATCTAGCATTCTCAGTATCTAGAAAGGCATGCTAAACTCTTCTTTAAATACTCGTTTTAAAGGAAGCATTAGTATCTCAAAGGGATTTTCATGTGCTTGGGAGGTCAGCATTTATACTTCATGTTCTAACACATTAGAAAAACTGAGAAAAACTTTAATAGTGTTTTGACCATCTTTGTTAAAGCAAGTTCTGAGATGACAGAATCTGCTAGTGCTGTTTCTGACTTTATGCGTGCGCTAGACTTCTGGTAAAATTATTTCCTGGGGATAATAATAAAGATTTGCATCTTGAAGCAAAAAGATATCCATCTGTTTTTTGAACTCTGAAGCCTGCACGTAATTCAAAGCATGATGTTGAGACTCAAGGTCATCAGATGATTTCTCAGACAGACAGTACAGGTGTAGTGGCCAGCAATCTGACCTTGAAAATTAAATGTAAATTCACTGATTTCTGCACGTATCACTTTTACTGTGATTGTACTAAAGATTGCACTAATTTCCTAAGGAAAAGAAAATCTTAGAGAGCCCGCACTTGTGGTTCTACTAAGATCATAACCAAGGAATAGCTGTATTGGTTCAGGTCAATGATCCTTTTAGTCCAGCATTCTCTTTCATCTAATGGCCATATGCAGACACCCAGGAAGGGGTAAGAACAAGTCAAGCACAATACATCTCTGTAGTGCTCTCCCGTCTCCCCAACTCTTTACCGATGAGAGTTTTCTTGAACTTTTTGTGGTTTGTCAGTTTAGTATCCTCCATGGATCTGCCATCTGAGTACACAGTCAGTGTCTTCTTGAGCTGTGTAAGCTTTTGCAGCTGCAGCATCATTTGGTAAGCGGCTTTACAGGCCTACTCTGTTGCAGAAAAAATACTGTCTCATTTATTTTAAATTTGAACCTGTCTCCCAGTAGCTTCCTTCACAGCCTGTTGTTCTGGCACTGGATGACACAGGGAATGATGGATGGTTGCCAGCAAGACCGTGTGCCACTCACAATTTTAGATTTGTCATATCTCTTCCAAGTTTTCTCTTTTTCCAGACTGAAATGTCCAATGCTACTCAAATTTCTTTGTATAGAAGATAGTGCATATCTTTGATCATCTCCCAGAGCACTGACTCAGTCTCCCATATCCAGGTTATGAAATGGATTCTCCTGCAGTTAGTAAGAGATATCTTCATAAGCTATTTGACGCTCTTGGGCTTTTCCAAAATGTCCTGAATTCTGGGGAACTCAAGCAATCTTTCCTTACAAGCCCATAGCAAAGATCCTGTATCCAATATAAGATGTATTTGCTAACTCACTGATAGAGAGGACAGTCTCTCATTAACACAAAATAATGAGAAATTAGATGTTTCATTGAACATCTGAACACAGACATGAATCTGGATGCCCTGGCTTCAGCAGATGATAATGTGACTGCATCACATTCCTCTACCCTAGAAAACAAGCTTCAGCTTCCTAGCTTATAAAAAGATGGTTGCTATTTTGAATACCTCCTCTTAAATCTTAGTGAAAATGATTCATGGTATTGTTGATATTCTAAACTTAACTTTCAGAAACAAAATTACTCTCATACCAGCAAGAAATGCTTGATGAAATTCAGCAACTGGACTACAGCTTCCAGAATAGCTTCCAAGTTACATTAACTGCCACCTTATTGTTCCAGACTCACCTGTTGCAAGATTATCACTGGTGGCAGTGACAGCACATAGGTCTCAAGATATTGAAGCTTGCTGTGCTCTTTTTTACAACCTCCCTGCTCTCCCCCTTCATTTTAATGCACTGAATAGAGATAACATTTTTCTCAGCTAAACAGAGTAATAGACCAAAAGTCAGTGCAAGTTATGGCATGATATGGTGTGGATTGTATCCACATCTGGTGTTCTAGACACATGGAGTACTATGGGCAAAGTATGATTGGTAAGGACAGTCCAACATTATTACACCAACTTGGTTAAAGCTTTCTCTCAATTTGTTTGTTACTGTCTGTCTTTAGGAATATATTTTTGGAGAAGAAAGCTTAGGCCAAATTTCTCATCTGCCTAGAAGAAAGGAGAAAAGCAAAACTATCTGTATTGGTTCTACCCACAGGGAGCAAAAAGGAGCTGCTGTCTGTCTGTTATTGTTAGGTATTTGCTAAACATCTTTGGGAGGGTTGTCCTGTTTCCTTACTCCTTCACAAGGGATATCAGCACAGACTTTACAGCAGTAGTTGTCTGATGACCTGTTTGTCTCAGGGCTGCTGCTGGACGTACATGGTCTGAAAGCTGAATACATCTTTGTTCAGAGTAGTCCTATGGCATATACTAATTGGAGTCTCCAAGATATACTGATACACCACTGCATTTCTCCTGCCCAGGCAGAGATTCACTTTGATGTCTCAAATCATAAGAACTAAGGATGTATGAAGGGAAGTTCCTAAATGTATTCTCTTCTTTTCATTAGCCAGATGCTTAGTGGTATTTAGTGGTATCTACCCAATACACCTATGAAGCCTTCAATCCCATCATGTCCTGTGTAACTGAGTCCTGATAATGTACACGGCCCTAACCATCTGCTTACTGATCTTGTAGCTGCAGCATTCTCATGGGAAAAGGGAGTGGTTGGCTCAAACTTTGAGGCTAAGCAGGTACTGAAGGTGGGGTGAGGTGTTCATCGAAATATTAGTGTAATAGAATGTCAACATAGTTCAGCATAAAGATTTGATAGACAAAATTAGACAGTTATTCCCTGAACTGGGACAGATGTCTGACTATTGCCTTTTATTTGGAAACAGAAAGAAACTCTTTACCTAGCAAGTTTCTTCAGAAGTCAGTTCTAAGTTCAAGGTTTGAATGTTACAGTGGTGTGGAACAAGGAAAGAACTAATAGTAGCTTTCCGCTTTGTGTCCTAGAACCCGTGTTTGGTAGTACATTACAGGTTTGATGTTTTTAAATTATTTTTTTAATAATTGGGCCCATTCAGACGGGATGGATTTTTACTACAGCTGAGTGCAAAACTGAATTAAGGAGTTAGGCATGTAATGCATAACTAATAAAGGGTGGTTTTGTATGTAAAGCGGTCACTGAAATGGGTCATTCATAAGGGCACACATTTACAGTGAACTTAAGGAAAGAGGCTGTGGCAGAAAAAGCTATTGTTTCTTTTCATCTTCTGTGTTTGTTGAAATGGCAACTCCACAAAGTCCTGTTTGTGAACTGTATTGCAGTCATCTAGTATGGCCTTATTACAAGAACTTGTTCCTGTTTGTAGCTATTTTGAATCAAACAGTGCTCACTTTATTCTAGGAAGTAACACTAAATATCTGTGAGCATTCTTTATTATGTCTCCACTTAGGGTAAGACAAGCAGTGAACAGGCTTTTATTAGGCTATAATGTACGTATACTTGACTTAGTTTTAGGTTATCAAACTTGATACTGTGATGGCCAAACAGCAGCAGCAAGGAGCTCAGTAAGAAAGGATGGATGTGCCATCTAAACATACCATCAGAGTACTGCTGAGCAGTGTCCAGTGAAGAGAAAGGTTGTTTGCTTTATCTGACCAGTTTTTAATTATCTGTGACAAGTTTTGCAAAGAAGTTCTTTTTCCATGCATGTGCTATAATTCTTACCCTTTGCTGCCCTAGGCTCAAAGAAAGTTTTAGAAATTTTAATTGGAGCAATTAGAGTTACCTCAAAGAACACTTTTGTCCTGTTCCAAGGTTTTCCAACATAAATAAGGCACACTTTTCGGGAGAATTTTTAGGTTTCTGGAGTAGATAGATTTAGTAACTGGAGCTCTTACTACTATCATACTAGGAGATATCATTCTGATGAGTTAAAAAAATTGAGTTTTTTGCCTTTTCTGTTCCTGACTGATGTACTTTCCTTGGAGATATTAATGTTATCCTTTATCCTGCACTTCTCTTCAGTAAACATGAAATTTGTGGAATTTTATTTCTGCAAGTGTAAAACTTTGCAGTAGAAAAAAAAAAAAAGAAAACAAAATGCTATTAAGAAGTTGGAATCTAATTCAAATAGAAAATACATGCTTTTGCACCTTAAATAAGAGGGAGGAATGGAAGAATGAAGAACTAATAATACGTAAATAAAGTTCTACATGATTAGGATTCTAATGTTAAGTTTTTTAATTTTTAATTTTTTCTTTAGCTTTTGGAGTCACACTTCTGTCAGACTTGAACACAATGACATGCTATTAAAACTAATAGGATGGTTTGAATTGGTCTCTCATCTTTATCTTGCCTTGACTCTAATGCTGAAGTTTTGAGGGATTTTGCTTTTATCTTTTGCTGATTGGAATACTGAGGTGAACTGGAAGCTGGGTTTTAATTTTCACTTTAGATGATGCCTCTGTTAACAAACTTAACTCTGCTAATATGTGAGGTTTTGGTTGGATTTAGAAATCACTGTCTGAATGTATCCATAAAATTGCAAACCGTGGAGATGAATTTCTCTACCCAGGGCTAACTGAGCTTTAGAGCAGCTGGTACCCTGCATGTGTGTGAGATTTTCAGCAAATCTTTCCAAGTTTTGCTCTTTATTAATATAATCAATTTATTTTTCAAGAAATTATGTTGATTGTGTTTGCAAATGCAGAAAATGACAAATAGAAAAATACAGAAATAATTTCTGGAGGAGCTACTGTGATTATTGGCTCCAAACTTGTGTAACTGTGTTTTTGTTACATAGCAAAACTCTAATAATGGTGAGATAAATTATACAGGACTCATATTATACATAAATTTTAAGTTCAGTTTTATGTGTTTCTGAAATAGAATTTAAAGTTACTCGTATTGAGCACTTTCTGATAAATACTGGTTAAAATGCTGAAGCTAAGAAGTACTACCCAGTCACCTTCAGGTCCCAGGTAGTGAAGGTATTTATATAAATGAGTCACACGTTTTGAAGGGCTCTCCCAGTGGTCATCTCATACAACCTTCTGTTCAAATCAGCAATTTCAATTAATGGGGATTTCACAACCTCTTTAGGCACCTGGTCCAGTGTTTGGTTGCTCTCTGGTAAAATCTTTTCTGTATTAGTGATTCAGAATTTTCTGTGCTGCAGCTTTTGCCTGGTGCCCATCATCCTTCTGCTGTGCACTTCTGAAAAGACTTTTTGTCTCTGTCATCTCTACAGCTTCCAGTCAGATAGCCACAGAGGGCATTGAGAATCCCCCCAAGCCTTCTTTTCTGTTCAACTGAAGAAACTCAGTTCTCTCATCCTCTGCTCTTCCACTGTTTTTTCTTGGGTTTTTTTTGTTTTTTTTTTTTTAACCGCAGCAAGGGCACGCTGCTTATTCCCAAATCATGTCTTCCCCAAATTTCATGTAATCTGAAAACTTGCAGAAGGTGCCACCTGTCCCATCTTTCAGATCATTAACGGCTCACTTGGAGTATCGTGTACAATTCTGGTGTCCTCAACATAAAAAGGACATGGAACTGTTGGAACAAGTTCAGAGGAGGGCCATGAGGATGATCAGGGGACTGGAGCACCTCCCATGTGAAGACAGGCTGAGAAAGTTGGGGCTGTTGAGTCTGAAGAGAAGGCTACATGGAGACCTCATAGCAGCCTTCCAGTATCTGATGGGGGCCTATAAGGATGCTGGGGTGGGACTCTTCATTAGGGACTGCAGTGACAGGACAATGGGTAACAGGTAAAAACTTAAACAGGGGAAGTTTAGATTGGATATAAGGAGGAAGTTCTTTACTGTAAGGGTGGTGAGGCACTGGAATGGTTTGCCCAAGGAAATTGTGAATGTTCCATCCCTGGCAGTGTTCAAGGCCAGGTTGGACAGAACGTTGGGTGAGATGGTTTAGTGTGAGGTGTCCCTGCCCATGGCGGGGGGGTTGGAACCTGATGATCTTAAGGTCCTTTCCAACCCTAACTATTCTATGTTCTGTGATAGGGCACTGAACAATATTAGCCACTGTATCAGCCTCTGAGGGTTGTCAGTAGCAAGCAGCTACACGTTGGACTTCATAATGCTGATCACCAGGCTTTGAGCCTGACAGTCCAGCTAATTGTCCACCCACCTTTTAACCACTCATTCAGTCTGTATCTCACCAATTTGGTCTCGGGGATGTTTGAAAGCTATGATGAAGGACATGCAGCACCCACTGTTCACCATTTGACCACAGTCATTTACTTCACTGTAAAAGAAAATCAGGTTAGTCAGAGATGATTTGTCCTTAACCAGAATTAAAAATTAAATTGATCTTATAGATTTATTAAATAATTCCTAACATTAATAACGAGAGTTAACACTGAACTGAAGGATGCTTGTGAAATTTTACTTTGCTTGTAAGATTTACATTTGTTGCAATTAAATAGGTATGCCAGTTAAAATTAAAAAAAAAAAAAAAATCAGGATTACAGCTCGGGTTTTAGTTGCACATATTTTTTTGTCTCTCTTTTTTTTTTCTTTTTTTTTGTTAAGAAATTAATGTATGAGAGCATATTTTTCTATTTTCAGTGTGGCACGTGCTTCCTCATTATGTAGGTTTTGCAGGAAATGGAAGGCATGTCTGTTTTTGCTTTGGAAAGTGCTTATCTTGTGGTGCTACTGAGAGATAAATTGCTGTATTTTTAAGCACACTACTCAACTGTAAAAACACCATTGCTTAAAAAGTGCACCTTCACATTTATTCTAAATCCCATGCAAAATCGAAGGCAGGAATAACTGTGGGAATAACAATTAATAATATGGCCAGGTTATGAAGGAAGAAAATGTTTCTGATTAAATTCTTCCCCTCATTATTATGTATGTGTATAATTTATTAATATTTTTAAGCAATAGTGCTGATACTGATAAATATTGAGGACTCCCTCAATTCTAAACTATGTTGTATCATTTTCAATTCTTTTGGTGTTCCTTAGTCAAGAAAAATCCCCACAGAATTTGTTCTTATTTATGGTGTATTAGAATCATTCTATCACAGCTATTCTTTACATATTCAGTGTTCTTAGTATGTTTTATCACCTGTTCTGTGTAGTTATGCTGACTAGAAAATTACAGTATTGTTTCTCACAGAGGTACTGTGGTCCCTTGCAGAGCTACTTGGCAGGTGTAATATGATTCATACCTTTAGTTTATATATGGTTTTGAAGTAGGGTTTTGTCGTGTTTTGTTTTTAAAGGAAGATAGCTATTCTTGGTTACAAATTGATAGTGGTGAAGTATCAACTCCCACTCTGGTTAAGGTGGCCCCATTGTTTAAAACTTCTGACTGTTTCTAGCCTTCAGTTTCTAGTTACTGAATCTTAAAAGTATTTTTGGACAGAACGACCCATTTTCAGGTTTTGTTGCCTGTGAAAGTACTTTAAAGTTGTGATCAATTTGCACAATAAATTTGTTTTGGTTCCTCCTTTCTCCACCCCAGATTATGCTCCTGCAGTCATTCTTTGAACTCTCTTCAGTATATCAATATCATTTTGAAACTGTAGACAGAGAGGGCACAGTATAACTGTAGTGTAAACACTAGTGCCAAATGGGTAGCTAGGTGTCTCTCCACCTGCAGCTTTTCTTGTTCATGTCAAAGAATTGTAGAAACTACTAGCTTGTAATAATGGGGTATTAAAGCATCAAACTGGGAACAAAAAAGGGATTATAGAGCATTTTTCAATATTCTTGACAATGTTGTGATGATATCTGGTGGCTAGAAGTTCCCACTGGCTAAACTGAGAAACAAATATCGTGTATTTTTAATAGTAATGATAATTAGCAGTGAAAAGCATGCATGATGCACATAACTGGGGAACAAGTAGTTTTTTTCCCTTTTTTTTTCTTTTTTTTTGAAGTAAAGGAATTAATGAACATATCATTAAAACACTATATATATATTTGAGCCACCCTTGTTAAAATAATTTCAGTTGCATTTAAAGGTAAGAAGATGCTGAAGTTTACTAATCTGTTGCAGAACAGTATCAGTTACATGTGAAAGTTTCTTATGTGTGAAAGCAGAAGAAAGGAATAATGCTTTGTTACTTTATCAGAAAGCCTGACTTGCAAGGAATGAAAGAATATTTTTGTATTTTTCTGATTCTGATATTTGTGTGTGGCCCTACATTTTTAATTATTGTGCAAAGTTCAGAATTTTCATTCACCTGTGTGGTGTGTGTTCTTGATCAATACGAATATATTAGAGGTATGACATATTGGTATTTCTCCATTCTGCCACTGAAAGATAAATGTGTAACCTGTATTTCACAATTAAGAAGGATATCTATGCACTGCATTCAGCAGCCACACCTAAATATGTGTTTTAGCAAGGTTCAGTCTGCCAGTAGCCCTGTTTTTAGGCTGTTTAGAATCCTAGGCATGTTGCCAAAATTAAGTCCTTACTGTGCAGCCAAGAGGTGGGAGGTGTTGTTTTTAGCAGGTTATGTCATCCAAATCACAATGGAATTAGTTAAGATGATAGAAGTAGGACATTTCCTTTGTCGAAGTGCCAGGCATCACTTCAGACAGTGGGGCTACAGGCACTTCCAAAGAAAAAGCTTAGAATAATTTTCTATTTGGGAAAACACTGTGCAATGTAAAAAGCAGACACTGTTGTGTCAGCATCTCTTTAGTGACATGCTGTTCTCCTGCTGTGTATTCCATTTATTCCATTTCTCTAGTAGCAATTGCTTTTATGTTCTCAGGTCAGAGACCATGTCTGCACAAGTGAAAATCATCTAATACGTAATTGAACTACTAAAAGAAAGGGTCTTTTCCAACCTAAAAGATTCTACGGTTCTATAAATACGTTATTCAAAATAGACTTTTGGCATGTTATTTTTTTACCTTTGTATCTTTTGTTTATTCAGTTTCTAAAAGTTAACAAGAATTTGTTTTAATTTCTTTTATCAAGCTGTTTCATTTTATCCTACAATAACAGTCTTGGATGGCTGTACAACTTATGTGACAGGTACAGCTGGGCATAAAACTTACTGCATTTAGCAGAAGCTCAGGCACTTCAGAATAGGATACTTTTCACTCTTGGATCTTTCTTCACCTTTTTAAGCTTAAAGAATCATCTTCAGAATTGTTCTGTTTTCAGGTACATGAATTTTGAAGTTAGGGAAAACAGGTTTAGTTTTTTGTTGTTTTTTTTTTTTTTCCTTTTTTTTTCCTTTCTAATACATACTGTGCCATGTATTAGAAAGAGAAGCTGATAATAATTTTGTTTGTGTTTGGTACATGGGACAAAGTGCCATTAGGCTAATTCTTGCTTTCTTTTCTGCTGATACAGGAAATTCATCGTCGATTTGAAAATGCTCCTGACACAGCCAAGACAAAGGCTCTGCAAACTGTTATTGAGATGAAGGTAAATAATTGCATACAGTAGAGTTTGTTCTCTGAAAAACCTTCTCTGAAAAACAGGTTTTTCATATGAAAGGTGACTCTACCAAATACCATCTAGTTCTATCAGTCTTCTAATTTAAAACAAGTCTATTTTAATACTGGTTTATTATCTATTATTTTTATTATTGATGAGTGAAGAGACAGAGCTGCTTCATGACGCAATAGAAACCTGCCTTCTGTCTGCCTGCAGCAGCATATACAGTTTTATTTCGGTTAGGCAGGAGTCCATTGTATTACAAGGTTGGAAATGATGGATTAATAGGTCTTTATAATGTTTGGGTTACTTTCTTTTTATAATGTCAGCATTCAAAATACTGCTTTGCATTTTGTGTGTCAACAAAATTAGCCATTTGCAAACTGAAAACCCACTTAAAATGGGTCATGTAGCTAGGAAGATGTCTTTGTGTCATCCTAAACTTAACTTTTCTAGACATCTTTGTGATTGCATTCTCAGGTATCTAATGGAACAATGGCAATTTGCCAAGAGCTCTGAAGCCACAAGTGGAGTCTGTGGTTTACACAGCTTTATGCAATCGTGATTCATACTGTATGGTCCATAAAGTACCTCAGACAGGGTTTGGGCAAATACAGTTAAAAAAATAGAAACTATCTTTGCAAACTATTCTCTTCCATTTTCATATCTCCCCTATCTCCCTCCTTTATCTATGTCTTTTTCTTTTATTTTCCTTCCTTTTTTTCCCTTCCAACTCTTTCCATTCCATCTCAATGTTTTCCATAGTCATTTCCCATCTTTCTACCCTGGAGGCATTCATTTGCCCTTTTTCTTTTATTAGTCAGCTTTGTGGTCCGTAGTAATGAAAACTAATTGACCATCTGGTAACAATAAGCTGTCTTTACTATCAAAAGAGAAACACTGTTACTTCTGAGAAGTGATGTGAGTGCTGAAACGAAATACTGCTGTATATTAGAACATAATGCTTCACCTTACCACCTCTCTAGTTTTTTTGTTGCATAAGCCTGCTTTACTAATTTTAACTTAAGCATCAAAACTTAAGCGGGAGATCCGACTGTATCTTCATGATGGTCCTTTAGAGAAATCTTACCTCATGAGTGAAAACCTATACATTAAAATCTTTTCAGGCTTTTGTTTCTTTTCAGCTGTGCTTTGATTATTCAACACAAAAAAAAATGAAGGCTTGGGCTGCAAAAGAATGAAGCATAGTTTCAAATCCTACCTATATTTCAGGAAAGACTAAATATTTTTGAGAAATTAAATAAAAAAATACTCTGCTTGAAGAGGCTACAACTTAGAAATACATATCTATGTTCATGAGCATGTATGAAGCTCTTTGTGCTGCTTGAGCCTGTTCTTGTTGTTCCTAACACATAAAACTTCTAAAGATGCAGTAAACCAAGTAGATTGAAAACCTCTGATCGTTCTGTAAAACTATGAGAATAATGGTAGATTGACTTTTTTATTTTTCCAGATGTATTTTTTTTTTATCCATGGAAATTTTTTATATGTTGTATACATGAGCCAGAATACTTGAAGGATCCTCTACTGCTTTATCCACTCAAAGCTAATTGTCCACCCAAAACTAGATTATCGCATCTTTTTTTTTTGCTTATGCTGCTTTTTATGTCCTCAATTTGTGATGCCACTTTAACCACTAATAGCACAAACCCATTTTTTGTCATTCTTGCAGTCACATTTTGCTGTGACTGTTAATTCAATTAGAATTAAATTTCTCTGGTTTATATTGGCTTTGCATTACAAGGCAACCTTTCCTCCTGTTTATTTATTTATTATATACTGAGTCCATGCCCCTAGCCATGTTTTCTTTCAGTACTAAACTCTTGCTTGCCTTGGAAGGTATAAAATACTGAAAAATGAGTACCTGAGCACTCAGGCAGATGCTGTGTAAAGAGGTGTAGGCTGATTTCTTTAGGAACTTCAGGAGTAAATTTCAAGGGCAGGTAGGTACATGTTCAACAAACTATTTCCTTTATTTTTTACTCCAGTGGTATGTTAACAAATCATCTGACTGTGTATCTTTATCTCTCTCTTCTAACCATTTTCAGGATTCAAAAATTTCTTCCATGGAGCGTGGCCTCCGGGATTTGGAAGAGGAGATTCAGATGTTGAAGTCAAATGGAGCTCTGAGCACAGAAGAACGTGAAGAGGAAATGAAGCAAATGGAGGTGTACCGTAGTCATTCCAAATTCATGAAAAATAAGGTACTGAGAAAGCAAATGAGACTAGTGAGATAAGCTGAGCTTAGCAACCAGCGGAGAGAAATTTTCATACTTCAATAAGGAGTTACAGTCTGGGTTCCCATTCAAGTCCTGAGAAGCAGAATTTATTTGTATTCTGCCTTGAAGTCACTAAAATAACTTAAAAATATTTAAGAGAATTTTAAGTTCAAATTTGAAAATATTGTAATGGTGGTTCAGAATGGCCAGTGGCACAAATTCTGCTTTAACTGTCACACCTGATTTTCTTTTATTTCAGAAGGATTTTTGTGTTTTGAGTATCTTTAGAACTTTGCTAATCCATTATAATTTTAGCTTTCGTTTGGTCTGTTCAAGTGTAGCCTACTGAAACAAATTATTTCTTTTTGCAACTGTTATACTATAACTAGTAGGTCTTTTTATTATGTAAAGGCTGAAAGGAGCATGACTGTCACTATAATGGCTTTCCGTTACACTCTCCTTCCAGTAATGGAACCAGAATTCTATAACAGTGGTAGTGCCAGCATTAATTTATGCAGGACAAATTCAGTAGCGAGAAATGTTGTTTATCAGGTATAAAGATGGACACTGACTACTTTGACATTTACAGCCAAAAGTGAATTCATTCTTTGTTTCTCCCAGAGAAGTGTTTCTCAGTCTTTTAGTAGACCCTAACATTTTCTAATGAAGATTCAGGCCACCTTGTACAGTAAATTTAAGTATATTGTGAGCAGTCTTGCTTTTCTCAATTAGGTTTTGTGTGCTCCCTGCAAGCAGTGTACAAATGCCTGGATCACAGGCTGAAAATTACTAGGAACTGAAGAACTGTAAGCTACTGCATTTGTCCTGCTTGAAATTATTTGTCAAAAAAAGAATGCTGGAGAAAGTTTCTTCAAGAAGTGTTACTTGTCTTAAAGTAGAAACATGTAATAAGTATTTTTCTTCCACTTCCCTTGTGCCAGCTCACTGATTTATCTCAAGATAACATCTGTTCTTTTATACTTTCGCCCTTTATCCCACGTAGTTGCTTGTAGGAATTGAAGCATACCCCCTTCAAATTATGAATGCAGAGACAATTTTAGCACCTCTCCTTTCCATCCTTTCTTCTTTCTTTCTTCATTCTTTCTCCTTTCTTTCTTCCCTTGTTAGTAACTCTTCAACTTCTTCTTCCCTTCCTCTGTGGGTGTACAGTTCTGTTCAGCTGCTCCATTCCTGGATCTCTTCTGTCAACTGTCTGCTCATTTATTTTCCAGCAGAAAATTTGCTCCTTTTTGATAACTATTCATTCCTGACTCACAGCCAGCTGCAGTCATATCTTGCTGTCCTACGTTGTTTTGTAATTGCACAACATCTGTTTTTTAAGTATTGTATTGTATAGTCATCTGTGGCTGTATCTGGACAATTAACTTTGTTTCTCTTAAGTCCCTTTTCTTGTCTGAAGTTCCTTGTGTATTCCAGTTTCAAAAGCATTGGGTGAAGTGCCCCATACTTGACATATATAAACATAACAATAACTATACATCTTTGTTTCATAATCAAGTTCTTGTCTGGCAGCCTGTATGAAATTACAGAGACATTAAACTTTTGAGAAGACTAAATGAAGAATGGAAGAGAAAATGAGTGACCCGTGTTGATCCTTCTGTTCAGTTCTTTGTTACTTTTAGTTACTTGGGTTGACACAGGCTAACTAGAAGCTGACAGATGATGAATATTTAAAAGCATAACAATGTCGTGACAGGTAGAGCAACTGAAGGAAGAGCTAAGTGCCAAAGAGGCTCAAGGGGAGGACCTGAAAAAAAGAGTGGCTGGTCTCCAGGCCGAGGTCTCTGCAGTAAGATTTATCTTTTGTGTGCAGTGGCCATTCACTGGGGCTTGCTAGCTCTCTGGCTTTGGGGTAGCTTTTCTTCTCTTACCTTCTTTATGACTTGGTATAACAGTAGAACTAACAGCCTGCTCAGCCTTGTAGCCTGCCTTTTTGTTCACATGGTTTTGGTGTCCATAACATCACTCTTCAGCTGAACATCTGTATTTGTTTTGTTAACTGTTTCCTTAACGGTATGAGCTGTTTTAGCAATAACTTACTCTTTTCAAAAGTATTCAGCACCCATTCTGGGGCCAGACTTCCAAAGAGATTTGCTTTCCCTACTAGAACAAAAATAATTTAAAAATGTGCTGAAATCTCTTAATGTTTTTTTCACAAAAAAGTAACAAAAGCTGGATGCTGAACGCTTTTTAAAAATGATAGTTTAATTTTAGCAGCATGAACTTAGGTTATTTCTTTGCTGTGAAATTAATGCATTTGCTGAGTGATCATAGTGTCTCACCGAGAAGTATGAGCACTTAATGCTGTCTTAACTTCTCTTGCAACTTGGAATGGTATGCGCTGCATTCTTCCTAAAGAACTTAAGCACGTTGGCAGTGTGGGCTTACAGCTCTGAAATGGGGATTTCTAGAGAGAATGATCTTAGGGTGCTACTGGGAAATTTTTATGTAACAAAATATGTTTGTGTTTAAATAATAGTGTTTCACCAAAACAGAAGTATTTAGGGTAAACATCTTGTCTGAGATGACTCCAAAAAGGATTTATCTTTTCAAAGAAAGACCAAACTGGTTCAAGAAAGCTTTACTATAATTCAGGGTATCTACTAGTTGAAAAACTTCACCATCTGAAGTTTTTTAAGGATGATTTTTTTGTTTAGCTACTCCAGAAGTATCATGACTAGTCTATAACATAACTAGCAGAAAATAGTTCATCTCTTCCTAGCTATTCTCCTGTGCCTAGCAGGACTGTGCAACGGGTTGTATTGGCCAGTAGCTGACAGCAGAGATAGTGGTCCTAGCATCAATATTTTTGTGTCTATCTTAAATAGGTGGTGAAATCATTCTGTGGACGTATATACTTTGAAAGATAAAAATATGAAAAACACGACCTAGTATGTTTGAACTAAGTGAACAATAAACTACTGAATAGTTCTATAAATCAGATTCTTCTTATACTCCTTCCCATTATTCCATTTTTTAAAAAATGGTTTGTGTGAGTTTTTTTTTGAGACAAATGTCCTTCTTCTGCTCTCCTTCTTGCTTGTCTCCTCATGCATGCTGTTTCACACTGGAACACAGGAGTCCTTGATGACATCTTTTGATGCTATTTTAATACTGTTCAGTAAAAATTTTTCTTTCTTTAATTGCCCTTTATTGAAACAGTGTTGTAAAGATAAAACCACACTTATCCAAGCTTTTCCTCGTAGTCATTTCTACTAATACATGTGTTTAATTAAAAAAAAAATAAAAATTATAGGTTATATCAATTTAATTTTGTTCTTGACACATTCCCCAAAATGGAGGTAGCCCTGGACAGGTGTCCTTTAATTTCTTTTTTGAAACACTGGACAACATACTTCGGGGGTAGAGGGGTGTTGAACAAAATTGTGCAAGCTAAAAAAGGGAAAACTGTTTCATTTTAGAGATACGTGCACCTCTGCTATACAATATGTAAAAGTAAAGAGATCGCTATTTTAATCAATGAGGTACATCGGAGGCAAACCAGGAAGTTGGTTATAAATGTGGATATAGGTCTACGTTTAGATTTCCCAGTCCTCTTTAATTTTTTATATATATATTTTTTTTTTCCTTCAGATTAACATCAAAATTGTCCTGGCTGATGCTGGGACTCAGAATGAGATTTCATCTCATTTCAGTGCTTTACTTTTAGATTTCTTACTGCATGTCTTTTTAAACAATAATCCAACTTATATATGTTAAATCAGCATTTTGGTATTCACTAAATTAAATCTAGGAAATTGCCCTCCGTAAAGTGCAATTCCACAAAGAGTTTTCATGCTTGGATGTGTATTTGCGTCTGCTTTAAGAAGCTTCCATAAATTAAAAGTTATTTGTAGAAGTTTGAAATGCTAGTTTTTTAATAATGGGAGACGTAAATGTCTTTACATACACTATAAGCATGAGGCTGGATTATTAGATGGAGAGATGGACAGAAACTTGCTGGCTTGACATTTCAAAGCAGACATGCTTCTGAGAGAGACCTGTAGGTATCTCATCTGTTCTGATTTCACAGGGTAAGGGTATTTTTCTTACTACAGTTCTGCTTCATCTTCATTAATAACTTACCCCTGCTAAGTAAGTTGTTTTGGTCAGTCCTTTGAAAGATATCTAAGAACAGACTGTCTCTGTTAAAAGAACCTGTCTTGAAAAATTGATACTTTTGATCCCCTCTTCTTTTCCTTGCATCTTTTGGTCATGACACAAATTTTTGCTGGCCTTTCATTCAAGATAATTGAAGGCTCCGCAATTCCATGTGATAAGTTTAGAGTATCATACTCTTTGTTAGTAGTTATGTGGATTTATAGTTATTTCTTAAGGAAGGTATAAATTATTTTTTCCTTTGCCCATCTTTTCTTTCAGATTGGTCAGGTGAAACAGGAGCTGTCACGCAAAGACACCGAGTTGCTGGCCTTGCAGACAAAGCTGGAGACCCTCACAAATCAGTTTTCTGACAGCAAGCAGCATATTGAAGTACTGAAAGAGTCCCTCACAGCTAAAGAGCAAAGAGCTGCCATCCTGCAGACAGAGGTGAAATGGGCAATTCTGCACTTAATGACTTTTATAGAGAAACAGATAAAAAGCATTGTTTCGTTACTTCTTGCTTAGGTTATGCAATCCCATAGCCACTCAGTAATGCTTGTTCTGAGCACGTTGTACCTTTGATTTTATTTTTAGATTCTCTAGGCCAGGGGATTTATGCAAAAGCACATATATTCCTGTGATTGAATACACACTTGTATGACATGTTCCACTAACATGCAGTCACTAATACAGCTTTTCCTAGGCACAGCTAAATTGGAAGTTGAAATGCTTGAGCTGGGGGGATTTATTTTCAATAACATAGCTAAAAGAGAGCAGGGAAAGGAAGAGCGTTCCAGTAGCATACAACTCTCTAAGGCTTCACTACTACAGTCATCATGTATGGGAAATCTTGCACATAGGCCTGTGCTTACACCTGAAATAGGGGCTTTTGTGTTTTATGATGCATATTCTAAGGTAAAAAATAAGCATTTTCAAAACTGTGTTTCGATAACAAATGCTTAATAATGTAAGATGTAAGTGTATATATGAACATCAAATAGATAATAAGTACAGCATAAATTTTTTGCTTCTGGATATTGCTGAGGAACAAGCATGAAATGTGTGAAGACAGCATTTCAATCTACTGGCTTGGAAAATTGTAGTATTAGTAGAAGTCCAAAAGATGGCGGTCACGCATCAAAAAATATTTGTGTTGTTACAGCAAGAACAGTAAAAAGCCAAAGGAGATGTTAAATGAGCATACTGAAAAATTGTGGGTAACACTGCTAGAAAGATTCCATTATTACAAAAGTGTAAGAGAATGTATTTGAACTTTTACCCTCATGTAGCTTTCCTTTAGCTGGGGGTGCACAAGGCCTTGTCCAGATGCAGAAGTCAAATTACATAGTAAATGTCTTCTGGTAATTCTGAGATGGCTTTTCTGATTATTCTCAGATTTATGTAAAGGTTTAAATGGCATTAGTCTGTATAACTGTGAAAGTGTGCTTGGCTGCAATCAGAAACTTGTTAAATCTGTTTTCTTTTTTGCTAGTCAGGAATTGTATATGTTAATTTTCAAAGATATTTACATTTCAAAATATCATTGGAAGTAGGTGTTAGGTAAATAAACATTTAAGAATATAAATTACATGTTTTGATTTATTACAGTGATTTAAAAGATTGAAAAGAATACAGATAGATTAAATCACTGTGTGGCTTCTATGAATCTAGAAACACATTTCTCTTTTTACTTTTAAATAATAAAAAGCTGTACTTTTCTACCCATGAGAGATAAAGTTCTTGAAATAATGTACTTTATTAGGAAGTTAAAAGACTTCAGTAGATGGCCATAATTTCAGCTGTTGTGCTAGGTAAGCATGTTTATTGAAATAAAATGTATGGAATTGAAACAAAATATTGAAAGACAAAAAGACTTGGCTGTATACCACTGAGAGATACCTTTGATAATTATTCAGAACGTTTCGATTTTATTTTAGCTGAAAGCCATTATTCTCCTACTGTCTAGCTTGTAATATTACTAAATCGTTGAGGATATTTGTTCTTCACTGTGTTCTTCTGAATGAGAGTCTCATATAGAGCCACAATACAAAACCAAATTGGGTTCATTAAGTGGCTGGAAGGTGGGAGTGGGACAAACACTAGATTTAATACTTACTGATTTTGGGTTATTCATATAGTTTGCTTTCAGATATCGTAAGCAAAATCTAGCAACTGCAGTAACAGTGAAAGATGATTTTCTGTCTGTCTGTCTTTCAGTGAGAATTTGCTGTGGAGTGAATATATTAACAATAGTGTCTTAGAATGATGTCTTAGGAGAGCCCTAGCATTAACTCCACAGTAAGATGTAGCAATCTGGTATGAATTTAACACATACAAAATGCTGTTGATTATCTAGCTATTTATGATCCATTTATGTTCCTGAGAATGTTTATGTAATTCCAAGAAGATATTTATACTTTTTGAAGTATAATCACCTCTTTGTCATCCTCAGTGATGTTCTTGACAGAAAGCTCAACAATTAAATCATTATACAGTTACCTTTCCTCTCTCTTCACAATTGATCCTCTCAAGTATAAGATTGAAACATTTTGATAAAATACAGAGTTGAGATGTTTATTGTTGCATCCTATGATGAGTTTGGGTTTTTTTTAAGGACATGATATTTCTCTATAGAAGAATTCTCACTAAAAGTAAGGTAGGAATGTAAGATTCTGTCTGGCCTCACCTGTTGATAGGACTGGTCAGTGTTAAAACATGATTAGCTTCTCTCAAGACACCTACAGAGAGTTGTGAGGAGGAAGAGTGGTGCATTTTCTGCCATATATTGGCAGGCATCTTCATAGAAGATTGGTATTTTAAAATCATATTAAAATAAATATTTTGAGAGAAAAGAGATTACCTTCATAAGTTTCCGCCCTTTAGCCTTCTGTTAAACAAAACACAGGTCGGTGGGGAAAAGATGTTGGTATAATAGCTTAAAAATCGGTTTGCAACCTGCCACACTAGAATTACAAAGAACAGTGAGCTGTTTGTGGGGTGTTTATCTAGAGGGCTATTGGGTGGAGAGGATATTGTGGTTAACTTTCCAATTCGTGAAGAAACCTTTAAAAATAGCTCTAAAAATGTACAATCCTTTTGTAAACAAAACAAAAAATAAGTCAATATTTATTTTGGAATGAAGACTTCATCCATATAAAGTTTGTGTTTTGCCCAATGAGCACTTTAGCTTAGGTCAGTGCCAGAACGTATGTGGCTTCAGTGGGAGGTTAAATTAATCAGCGAGAGCATTCCCCTTTGTTTTTGTATACTGCCCAAGCTGGCATGGTTCTGTAATTGGTCTGTTCGTATGTAAATTCAGATTAATACTTGGTACAAAAATGAATCCAGTCCCCTGGAAGCATTTTACTTGTTCTTAATGTCTCAGCAGAGCATAAAATTCTGTAAGGGTCTTTCCTTATTGCAGCTTATACTGGCATTTTGAAACTGTAGCAGGCTCTCCCAAATCTGAGACAGTTGAGTGGATCACCTTTAGTGAGGAATGTGCTAAGAAGATTTGTTAGCACCAGCTACATGTAGATCTATGCTGACACCTGCAAACACTAAGCTCAGCTCACAAAACTGGGTTCACCATGTTTAGGTATTTAACACCTTGTGCTAGGGATTGTGGAAGAACAGTAGAACTGATTTCTGACCTGAGCAGGGTCTGGAAGCGGTATGTCTGTCCTGCATTGAGTTTATAACCCTAGCGAGAACCAAATAGGCTCTGCAGAAAGCCAGGTTTGTGCACCTCTTCTCAGTGGCATAGTCATGTAATCTAAGTAGTCCAGATAACTGGGAGCTATACGTTCATAAAGAATTCACTCTCTTCAATGACCATACTGGATATTGCTGCAATTTTTATAAGGTTATGAGTCAACTCTAACATAATTAATAAGAAAGATCAACACCAAAAATAGAGAATAAAGCATCGTGAACTACCACTGCATTCAAAATGAATCCATAAACATAACTTTTAAGTCTTAATTTTAGACTGTGCTATCAGGAAAACAGGTTAACTCTTTTTTTTTGTGTTTATATGGTATGTTTGCAAGATAGTAATAGAGTATCACAAAACTAATCCTTTTTAAAATGTGCTCATTTCAGGTACTTGGAGACTTCACATGGCAGTATCACAGTATCACAGTATGCTAGAGATTGGAAGGGACCTCAAAAGATCATCTAGTCCAATCCCCCTGCCAGAGCAGGAACACCTAGATAAGGTTATACAGGAATGTGTCCAGGCGGGTTTTGAATGTCTCCAGAGAAGGAGACTCCACAACCTCCCTGGGCAGCCTGTTCCAGTGTTCCGTCACCCTCACTGAGAAGAAGTTTCTTCTCAAGTTTAAGTGGAACCTCTTGTGTTCCAGTTTGTACCCATTATCCCTTGTCCTATCATTGTTTGCCACTGAGTAGAGCCTGGCTCCATCCTCGTGACACTCCCCCTTTATATATTTATAGACACTAATAAGGTCACCCCTCAGTCTCCTCTTCTCTAAACTATAGAGATCCAGCTCCCTCAGTCTTCCCTCATAAGGGAGATGCTCCACTCCCTTCATCATCTTCGTTGCCCTGCACTGGACTCTCTCCAGCAGGTCCTTGTCCTTCTTGAACTGTATCTACAGCTGGAAAAAAGCAACTTTTACCTCATATACCAAATATAATTTTATGCCTTCCTCTGTGCATTTCTCAGTTATATTTAAATTCTGAGTCCTGACATAGAATTATTTCAATATCTGCTTTTAAAAGTAGCTGGTTCTTTTTAGAAGCCATAGCAAGCTCTAAGCAAATATTTCACAATTGATATTCTCTCTGTTCCTTTTGCTGCCATTGATGTAGTCATACCAACACAACATAAAAATTGAGATTTTTGCCATAACAGAGAAACTGGGGCTTGTATATAGCATAGGGGAGATTGCACCTTCTGATACAACTGAATGGAGCATGGCTTGGTTCACTGATCTAAACCAATAGTTCAGCAGTGGTTTGAACAGGTGGCAGGTAGATGGGAAGAATCACTCAGTCTCAGGAAAAGAGTTTTTTCTAGGCATCACTGACATCTTCTTAAACCCAAGTGGGAATCACTGGTGTCATAATACCCCCAATTGCTACTATAAAGCAGAGATGATGGTAAAATGGGAAATGTGTGCAACCTAAGTCCTATTGACTCAAGCTCCTGCGTCCGTTGTGAAACTGACTATGGACTTTTGAAAACTTTAGTGATTTCCCTAAGCTGTAAGTTGGGAATATTCCAAAATACTGTAATTACAGAACCCAAGACTTTAGAAAAGAGGTTAAATTTATTTTTAGGCTAAATATTATGTCATTTGTTGTGTTTATTCTGGTAGTTATTGGAGCTACTAATGTACTAGTTTTTCTTAGAAATTTGAAATCATACTTGTTTAATATATGGCTATACATAATTAGGAACAGAGTCACAGAGTATCATTCACTGCTACTGGAATGTTCTGTGACAACTGATCAATGGTTCCAAACAGTTTTCCATACATCATTCTTACAGTGAAGAAGTTTAAGTCTTAGGTATGGTGCCTAGCTGAAGAGAGGTACCTGTTGGCTGTTTAATTGAAATGAACTTATTTTGCTGAAGCTTCACTGGAAATTGGATGGTATGTGCAGATCAAGTTTGCAAGCCTATTACATGAAGGACTGAGCTGTACTGTAAGGTTTAACTTGCCATGCATAATTAAAGGCATGGCAGTCTATTACTGTGAAAGCAGTTAGGTTAATCCAGGGTTAAGACAACACCATCCAAGACGCAGAAGTCAGGAGAAGGGGCGTCAGCACCTCAGTAGCTGTTTGCCTAGTCATTTCAATGTGCAGAGAATCTCAGGCTGACTTTGTTGAAGTTGGCATCACCTGACTCCCACAGACCTCAATTCTTGTCACTGTGGGAGGATGCCATACATAAACTGAGCTGACATGAATAAACAAGTGCAGTGTTCTGCCAGGAATAGTGTTAGGTGATGATTGTGTGTCCTGCCAGCCTTTGAAAGTACTCTTGAAAGTGTTTTCTGTGGTTTCCTAGGCAGGGACCTCACACAAATAAAACCAGGAATGCAATTTACCCCAAACCATAAGTTAATATAGAGTTCAAAGAGAATAATCAATCAGAAAATGAAAAGCATTCTGTGGATAAATTTCTGTTTGCAGATGTTCTCTTTTCACTTAATACTGTGCTTCAGGCATCTGGACTGTCTCAGATATTTTGCAACCCAACTGCTGAGAGCGTGTGGATTTTCTTGTGAGGGAGATTTTCAGTTTCCCTTCAAGAATTAATAAAAGTGGCTCTTAGCATTAATATTAGAGATATCAAGAGAAGAACATACCTAATCAATCTATAAAACTATGTTTTTCAGAAGAAGACAAGCCGTGATGCACCTGCTAAGCTTTTCATTACAAACACTAGCAATCCTATAAATCATATTTGGGTAGTACCTGGTACTCTAATATCGCTGCAAAATATACTCCGTGCCCCACTTGCTGGGTGAAAGGTCAGGAATGTGATTTTAATAACGTATGTGTAAGTGAGAAGGCTCCAAATGTAAAGGTGGCAGTGAGATTGCAGTGCTGATGGGGAGAGCAGGGCAGTTCTTTTCCCCACTGGCAAGTGCTTATTGCTCTGTGTAAGAGGAGTCAGACAAAAAAGCAAAGGATTTTGAAGGTGTAGCATACTGTAAATGTAGAGCCTTAGAGGCAACTTTTCCATTAGCAAATCAAAATAAAGTGGAATTAGAATAACACATTAAAACGGGAAGCATACTGACTACCCAAATTCTTTCCCTAGCCTGAGTTGTCCAAGTCATCTTTTCACCTCATGTCTCTGCTGGCCTATCAGCCAGTGCTGTGTAGAAGGACCAAGAAATTCATTGATCACCCTGTTTACTTTGTGTGACTGATGTCCTGTAATGGATTCAGCTAACAGGAACCAAATCTGATACCATCAAATAAGATTAGCAGCCAAGCTTGCAGATTTGAGCTCTCTCTGAATGCTGAGTGGATAGGGGTCAGTGGGTTTCTTTTGTTATCTAGAGCAGGTTGGTGGTGTTGGATTTCATATTCCACGAAGGTCTTTGAGATTAGTCTGTGCTCTGTGGTGGGCTAATTCTTCTCATCAAATTTATATTCACATAGCTCTGATTCCTTCTCCCATTTCTTTTGTCTCGCGAGCTCTGTGTTTCATTTGTGTAAGGGAAAGCAGCAGGAAAAACAAAGTCTTCTCAACACACAGTTCTGAAGTTTGAGAATGCCATAGAATTCCCAGGTTGTGTTTCTAAATTTATTGAGGCCGTGTGAGTTCTAAATATTTTTATGTGTCCAAATTGCACCTGCAATATCCTGTATGGTGTTACTTGTTCGGTTTTGTCTGAATTGAATTGAATCCTGCTGAAAATGCATATTATATTTTAACTATTATGTTGCTATTTAAGCCAAAATAATATTAGCTATCCTGAGAATATCCACTCTTTCTGTGTTTTGATCCGCAGTGGCTGCAAAGACCTTTGCTTTCATTGCCTCCAGGCTCAGCTAATACTCATGATTAAAACCTATAAAGTGACTGTTTAGTACTAAGAGCCAATGTTTCAATATCTGAACATTGTGAAAAAAGGGGTCAGTTTTCCTACATAAGGGAGAACTCCTCGACAACGCATTGTATTTGATTCTACTTTGAGGAAAAAAAATCCAGACGTGTCTTACAGGACTGAGTTATGCCAGAAGTATTTTGAGATTTTTTTCAAGAAGGAATCGTAGAATCATGGAGCATTAGCCTCATGTATTTTGGGAATAAAACACTTGCTTATTTTTACCGTTTAGTCTCTTGCCACTTGTCATAATTGTTTCATCCATAAGCTTACGTATGTTGAAGTCTTAAAGGGAGGTTAGTTTTCTGGATGGTATTGTAATTTGACAGCACTCACTCCCTTGTGGATGTAGATTTTGTAACTTTTCTAAAATTTCTCTCCTTCAGTGCTAAACAAACCATGTTTCTGCATGTCTGAATCTAGGTGGATGCATTGCGATTACGACTGGAAGAGAAGGAGACTATGCTCAACAAGAAGACAAAGCAGATTCAGGAGATGGCAGAAGAGAAGGGGACTCAAGCAGGAGAGATCCATGACCTCAAGGACATGTTAGAGGTGAAGGAACGCAAAGTTAATGTTCTTCAGAAGAAGGTGAGATTGTAGAGGTCTAAGTCAGATACACACCTGATGCATTTCGATGTTTAAGTGTCAGAAAATCTGAATTAGAATTTATATTTTGGATTTTAGTGATTGAGTCCATTCGTGAAATGGGAAGATGGTGAATGCTGAGTTTCAGTTTGAGGTTTTGAAGGAAAAAATAGAATTCAAACCACAGGTTTGAAGGTGCCTTTCAGTGGCTGTATGTGCTCCTTCTGCTTCCATTTAACTATTAGCAATGACTGAAGTATTTGTAGGAGGGCACATA
Organism: Pezoporus wallicus; assembly: GCF_028554395.1. Taxonomy (NCBI): domain Eukaryota; kingdom Metazoa; phylum Chordata; class Aves; order Psittaciformes; family Psittacidae; genus Pezoporus; species Pezoporus wallicus. Next base: position 4,825,097 of record NW_026642179.1, on the reverse strand, counting down.
ATCAGAAAAAATCAATCTTTTCATACCCACCATCTTAACAAAGCTACACTGAATTGAAGCCTGGGGCACTGATTTCAGTGGGTGAGTGAGTGAATGAGGAGTTGCGCCAGTAGAAGCAATTAGGGTGATTCCTCTGTAACTTCCTGAGAAAGTTCAGGAAGACCTTCGTATAACTTTCATTAGAAATGCTGTTTTATCATACTTAATATTTCTTGGGAAGTGCTAGAATAGGATAACCAGGGTTCAGACTATCCTGTGTATCTTTCTGGGTAAGAAAATGTAGACCTTATCAGTAAAATGAGGGAGGTCTGAGTAAGAAAAAGTAGACTCTAATAGAGAAATTAGAGAGGTTTCCCAAAGGGCATTGAGTCCTAGAGCAATGAATGTCATTATGGTTGATCATTGGCAAATTGCACACAATATACCTCAAATTGCTGCTGTACATGGTAAGAAGAGAGAAATGCGCGTATCACAATCGTTTTTCATTTTAAGAGTATTTTTTCCTCTGTATCTTTAGAGAAGCTGCTCTTGGAGTTTGTATTCAGTGTATTAAGCTGTGAATGTGTTATGGCTTGTTTGTTTTTGTTTGTTGTTTTGTTTTATTTTTTTTTCCTTAGACCCTTAAGTAATTCTATGGAATTCTTGTGATTTTAATAGTTGAGAATATTGGTTAATTTCTGACACCTAGCCAATGCCTTTTCTTCTAGCATATAGCCATGAATCATGAGGGTTTAGGTTATGTTCTGTTACAGCAGACATCATGCAGGAATGGAAGTTCAAGTGTACAGTTTAACCATAAATAAGTCATTAATATTTTCATAACAGCCCTAATTCCAAGGCTTCATAGTCTCATTTTTTGACTATTCATCTTTTTAGAAACACTTACAGATTTTTAATATTTGTGCTATGCTTTCCTTATGGTTTCAAAATTGGTCATGCACACTCCAAACATTGATTGAGATCCCAGCCGTGTTTAACCAAGAAGTGGGGAGTCTGACATTTGTGTCAATGTTAAATGTCAGTGAGGTTGGTTTACTTCCATTTACTCTTACACTGTTTTTTCACATTTTCTTATTTGCTCTACTTAACCTTTTAGAATGGTCTTTCATTGGTTCATTTACAGGCAGTGCTAAAGGTTTTCTTTTTACTAATTTTTCATACTTGTTTTCTTGAGACTCCTGCAATCCATATTAAGACAGTTTGATCTTGTCTCTTCATGTGGCAAGCCTATTTTTTGAGGTTTGTTTGCTTCTGCTTTCAAGTAAAAGCACCTGGTCACTTCAAATTAGAAAATAAGGGCCCAGGCTTTTAGATGTAAAGGTTTTGAAGACTTGTGCTCCTAGATAGCACAACAGAGGATAACACTACCATAATAAACTGCAGTTTGAATTGTTTTGTAAACCTGTCTCTGAGCTTCATAAACAACAATATACAACATATCTCTATAAAAATATGTATAGCCTACTGCTAACTAGAGTCACATGCAGAGATTTTAATTTGTTTCAGCCTTGAAATTGTTGGAACCAGTTCTTTTAGCATGAACAGTTAAATTGTGAGGAGTTTAAATCCAAAGATTAATATTTTTTTTTCAGTTTCTGTAACTAGTAAGTGTGGAATATTTTTATGGAGCATCCAGCTGACAATACTTTTATTTGAGGTTTGTGGTTCAATGTGGATTTTTTTTTTTTATAGCCTAGAGTAAATGAGCACAAATTCAGTTGATTAAAGTTTTGTGATTGATGTCTTTAACTGAATTTTTTATTAGGTTTTCCAGACCTAGAATGTAAACCTCGGTTTGGGATTTTCTATAGATTGAGCTTTGCATTTTCTTTTTCTCTTTAGCATTTTTCCACAAAAAAAGCAGAGATTGGGAAAACACCAAAGGAAGTTCAGGTCTCATTTTATCTGTGGAAGTCATGAGAACTTGATGTTCTGAGCTAGCACGTGTTTCAGGTGTTAGAGAAAAGTTCTATTTGAAACAGATGCCTGTTCTTTTTTGATTGCACAGGTAGCTATTTCTGCCCTCTACCTTGAACTTTAGAAGCCTGTAGCTCCTCTCACGTAAATGTTTTTCTCCTAAAGCTTGTAAACTGTGATTTACTACTTCTTTTTTTGCATCTCCAGAGTGCACTTTCTGACTGAAGTGTACAGCCTGTTTTCTGCTTTGTCCAAGTGCTGTCTTTCAGACCTTCCAGGACAGTTCAGAATTGTATTGTCATTTAAAACAAATATGCTGCCCTTAAACTTTTGCCTTCATGCACAACAGTCTTTTTATTCCTCCCTTTGATTATAACCTGGTGTGTTCAGACAGATCAGGTTTTAATCTGTATATTCTAATTGAAAAACTTTTTTGTGTTGTGCCGAAAACTGAGCTATACTAAATTTCTGCAACTTCTGATGCTGAAACAAGAATTATTTAAAATCCACCCTTTACTCTTGGGTCTGTATTTAGATTCATTGACACAGGCCACTGCGTAGTTTGTTTTATGAACTGTTAATATTTTTGTGTGGATTAAAGGTGGTGAACTACAACCTGTAGGCTCTGGTCATCCTAAAATCCAGCCGAAGAAAGTAATGGAAGTTTACTGGTCAACTAGAGGGCAAATAAAAGACAAAGAAGATCGTGAACAACAAAGATCTGAAAAATTAACATGACAATTGGCACCACTACCGATACCCAGTAGGCACCAAAATACATTTTCCAGATTGCTGAAGAAATCACATGCATCACATTTTAAATTTTGGAATCTTCCCAGTTCAAAGCTCCTGTAGTGATGCTGATTAGCAGCACCTTTATTTGAGAAAATAGAAATAGGGCAAATACTAGAAATTTGGAGACTAGAGAACTGTGTTTCAGCTTTATGGCTGAAAATTTGATGCAAAAAGTGAGTTCTACAAAGCTTCAGAATTTTCTTCTCATTTCATTGAAAATAAATCTTGCATTAAAGTCTCATTTTAAGTTGTTAGACCTGCAGGCAAGGGGAGAATGTCAGTAAAGAAAGTAGGGGCCATGCTGGGCAAATTTGAAAAACATTAAATTGTGCTTCGTTATTCTGTTTGTCACATCTGTCTATCTGTGCTGGTAGATCAGGATGAAAAGGAATTAAAAAGAAATAAAATCAATTCTTTGCAATCGAAGCATTTTAGAGAAATAACATTTGGACAAAAGATAAGTAACATTTACTCTGAAAGAAAAAAAAAGCAAGCAGTGAATCAATCACCCCTTGCTTTGGAGGGAGGTCATGTTTTGTCTTGGGGAGGGGAGGGTAACACTCCTTTCATTGTGCAGTGCAGCTGCAGGCAAATAAAATGCAAGTTGTAGTGTCTGAACATAGCAGTGGTTTTTGGCAGCTCCCCATGCACTACGTGATAACTGACCTGTGATAGAGGAAGAACAAAGATTATTTTTTATTTTTATTTATTTATTTATGTTTTTTGTGTGTGGCTGTGCTTATTTGTTCAGCTAATATTTGGGAAGACAACAAACACAATTTTCCTCCTCTTTTCGATAAGCAGCATTGACTTTCTTCAGAGGAAATAAATGCCCTCTGCTTTGAAAAAGCTTAGAAATCAAGTGTCTTATGGTTAATCGTAAGAAATACTGTGTGGCAGGAGAAGGGGTCTGCAAATGGATTTTATAACTCAGTTGTTTAAAATCAGTCGTAATCATAGTTACTGCAACTGCTGTGTTGGGTTAATATTTGTAAGTTTTGTACTGCTTATACTTTAGAGATTATTTTCTTTCCATTCCCTCCTCTGTGAAGTAGATTTACTTCCCAGAGCAGCTCTTCTGCTTGGCTTGAACCCTGAAGAGATGACAGAGCACAGAGAAGGAACTGCATTTTCAAACATTTAATTCAGTTTATGGTAGTTTTGTCTTCCTTGGTGTGACCTTGAACTTGCCTACCAGGTGAATGAATATGTAGTTTTCTAAGAATTAATATAATGCAGGATGGACTTTTAGATATCTCTTTGAGACTCTCTACAATGACATTTAGTGCTTAAAAATCCTATACCATGGGTGATGGCCTGTTGAAACCTGCAGCACGTATCTGAGTCTCTGGTTGTGCAGGCTATACAGGAAAGAACAAAGTAAGACTGTCCCAACAAAGCTGGTCCAGGTGGACATTTACGAAGTGGGTGAACATATATCCTCTTATTTAAGACTGGATAAATTTTGGCCTTTGTGATATATCTGTGGGCAAGCTTATTCTCTGCTTTTCATATGCTCAAATCGTAAACATCTAGGGAGGAGTAACATACAGTTCTCCAGGATCATATTAGTCAGCTTATCAGCCCAGCTTTTGCATGGAGATAGAAGGAGGATATGCTGGACTTTTGTTCAGCTAGGACTGACAAAATAGCAACTTCTCTTCAGGAACTCTGTGGCTTAACAAGCAGTGCAAATACAAGAGTATTTCTGTAAATATCACTCTCAGAAACAGACATACTTCTGCTCCTTTGACTCTAAGTCTCAAGGCATGCCACAAAAAAGACCTAACATCCCCACAGGCTTATGCCAGCTTCTTTATTGAAACTGACAGACATGACCTCAAAGATGTGTCCTTGAGGGTCATGGGGGACTTGTCCCTCCGTGTCCCTGAAGGGACAGCAGACCTCTTCTGCTGCTGCTTTTTCTTTTGACCTTTCTGTTGCAGGCTTGTCGACTACCACTGAACATAACAACAGACTTGAAATCTGAGGCTTTTAGAAATTGCCAGAAACAGTTCTGTCTTGTGTCTCCAAGGTGCTAGAGTCCCTTCTCTTCTCAGGAATATCCTCTCAGACCTACTTTACTATGTGGGATGGGATTTTTAGGTAGGAGTATTATCTTCAGTTAGAGTAATAGCTTTTAATCCTTCATCTCTATCAAAATACCACTAGATGAAACCTTGGGGTAGGAAGGAAAGTGCCAAAGATGACTGTAGAGGCTTGCCATTTGTGAGTTCAAATTCAATATAATTAGCCTGTGAGGTTTTTTCCCTTTCTTGCCATTCAGGAAGGAGATCAGTTGTTTAATTTCCACTTGGGAAATGAGGATACAACACAGAATTCTATTTTCATTTTACAGTGATTCCTGATCACTTTGGAAATAGGATTCTTACCCTTCCATTTTGACTTTCCACTTCTCTCAGAATCCATTGAGATTTTTTAGAGTAACAGCAGTGCAGCTCAGATGTCATGGTGTATCTTTTTTTTTCTTCTGTGAGTGTATGGCTAACAAAACATTATTAGGGCAGGAGAATACTTCCATTTCTTCGTGCCACTTTTCAACTCTGATAGTTTAGTTTTAAAGGTGAATGATTAACAGAGAGATCCTAGAGTTATTATAGCAACACCAGGCTGTGTCACAGCAGGATCCCTTCCCTCTCAGGAGAGGTGTTAACTTGTGAGATCTCTCCTTTTTCAATTCTTTCTGAGCCATATAATAACACATATTTTTCTGGTATGGAGTATGGGTCCTAAAAAGTCCACAAGCTTAGCTTCAGATGGTATTTTCAGTGGCAGATATTCATAGTTTACAAGAGCTGGAAGAGGCGATACTGTGTTCATCAGGGACTGACCCAAGAAACACACTTTTGCCTAATCTGGATCAGTCATGGCAGATGCCTTGGAGCTTGAAGTGCACTCCAGTATTCTCACTGTAAGGGCTTTTGTTTCTAAAGCAAAACACATTTCACAGCTCTAAGTCGGGTGCAGTTATGGCCCTCACCAGTGAGTAGTACATAGCCTATAGTTCTGTTTAGGTTATAGTAAACAGTATATGATGACTTGTATTACTTTGTGAAATAGGATTGAATAGGGCTGCAGAAGAATCACTTTTATTAAACTTCAGAGCAGTGAAATCTGTGAGTGAATTTACTCATACGTACCTAACATGCACTTGAAGATTGTTTAGTAAATTATGTGGGACATGTAAACTAGTGGAGGAGGCACAAGTTAAATTTGAAAAATTAATTTTACACAAAACAGGTTTTATGCTATCACAGTATTTTTAGAGCATAATTATGGCTACCAATACAGCAGCTATGTTGGAGAAACCTACTGGATTAAAAACGCAAACCAACCCCTGTGTCTTCCTGTATTATAGATTATATTTTGTAAATGGAGAATATACTGCTTTGTTTTTATATAATCCCTTCTTTTACTTGCAGCATTTTGTGATGCCACAATAAAAATAAAAACATCTGGATCATATGTAGCATATGTACCTATATCCCCAGATGTATGGTAATATTCTTTTAAAAAATCCAGTGTTGTTCTAACATGTGCAAAAGATAGCAAGCCAATTTCTTAGTTTGAGATCCAATAGTGTAATGAACATTGTCTCAGTTTATATTTATCTTAGAAAAGAATCTTTTGCCTTTAGTAACTGAAGTTTGGTGTTTTGTTTTTTTTTGTTTCCTGAAGTAATGAATATCCACTCCTCCTTTTAGATAAATAGGTTCAAATGAAGAAGGAAAACAGGACTGTGATGTTAACAATGTTAGTTCTGTAGTTCAGCTATTGTAGCTGTCTTAGCGTACGGTTTTACACTGATACATATTGCTGCAATAGTGTCACATATGATTGATGGCACTAGTGAAGTTACAATGAAACTCCATTGGAGTTTCTGGTATTACTTGTGCTCCAGCATTCCAGAAAACTGAAACCGTAATGCAGCAAATCTGTCATATATGGAAGTAGTCTTCTGGGGTTTTTTTTTAGTATTCCTCAAACAGGAACCATCATTTTGGTATTATGTCCTTCTTGTGCCTTGAGATAACCTCTTGACTGGCAAGATAGAACATTACTCATAGGTAGTGGGACTGACATATTCTGGTTTCTTGAAGGGATCTGGGAAAACAGCCAACTGTGGGGCCTCTTGGCTTCATTATAAATTAAATGTGTAGTTTTTCTGGCAAGATAAAGCTAATAAGCGTTGTTGGTGTATTCACTGTTATACTAGACAAATACAAAGTTCCCTATGATTGAAGAGGCAGGAAAAGCAAGGGCGTATGCCATTTTTGAGGTTGCTTACATCAGTCTCCCTCACATGGCTTTTCATTGCTCTCTGGGTTGTAAGAATTCACAATATCCAATGCTTTGGTCACCAGGCTTCCAGGCGTTTTCTGCCCCTGAGGGGATTGTCTGAGCTGTGTCTGGAACAGACATTAGTGATTTTGTTAGCCAATTCAGGGATCTTCACTAGAACAAGGAAGGAGTAATATTTCAGTTTAAATCAATAATTTCCTGGATTCAGGAGTGAATTTTGAATCCACTAGGCTAGAGAGTCTTACAGGCTGAGTCTCTGCACAGCATTTATACAGTCATTATGACTGTCATAAGGCACAAGTATATGAATAGCTCTCAAGCCTGTGATTTCACTTATCCAGAGGATAAGAAAACTGGTCAGTATGGAGTACTGTCACCAGGAGAAACTGAGATCACCTTGTCCCAGAATAGCATTCATTTGATAATTAGGATGCTCCTCTGCATGATGAAGAGCTTACATACCTTCCGGCAAAGGTGGCTGGAGGACAGTTTTAAATACAGAACTTCTGGATAAAGAGGACCACTCTCTGACCCTTCCAGCCTTTATTTTCAGTAGAGATTAGAATGTTGATTTGCCTAAAGCCATCTGTGCTATAAAATGGGAAAGAATATCACCAAAAAATGGCAGTAGTTTAATGTATTGGCTTCTTAAATATTTTTAAGGGATTTTATTTGAAAGTTAGAATATTTTTTCACCTACCACTGTGTGTTCTGAAGTAATTCTGTGAGAGCAGTGATAGCTAAATACTGAAGAACATACACATTCATTCTCTCTTGCGTTCAGTATTTACAGTATGACTTCCTAATCCCTTCTTATTCATCATTCTGTATCCTTCGTAGAAGAATGAAATGGGACAATCACAGTTCACTGGGCATGTTTTACACTGGGATTAGAAGCATCTCTCCTTTCCAGAGCTCTTGTAAGTGGTTTAGAGGCAGTTTTAGCTTACAGTATTTCTTTGATCATTTTAATAAATCAATGAATTGGAGAAAGTAATTCAGTGTCTGAATCCAAATCTTATTTAAAATCTTTGTTCAAGTTGTACAGCCTTCTGCTTGAGTGATTGTAAATGGTAATGTAAATGGAGTTTAGTTTGCTGTGAGGATTTACTTTATAGTCAACATTAAATCCCATGTGGGTCTGCCTCAACATTTGGTCTTTTCTGCTCTCTGGTTCCCATTCTTGGGTATCTCAGTGCTGTGATGACTTAAGCGTTTTCTTTCTTCATGTCTTTTCTTGTTACCCTTTCTTTCTGTAATGAGGGTATGATACATAGCACTGTACCCTATGTATCTAAGCAGGGATGTGTCAGTAGTTATTGTGTCCTTATTCTGTGTAGAACCAAATCAAAATCTAAAGCAAGTCAGGAAAACAGCATCAATATTTCTGACTATCTTAGATTAAGTTGCCTTAGAATGAAGAATGTTTGTTTCACAATAAGCAGTGAAACACTGTACTTGGTTTATCCAAGTAAAGAAGTTTATTTTAAAATATAGTAAGTTTTTCACTTGACACTTTCTAAATTTCATATAACCTTGTGAAGCTCGAGCTATCCTAAAAGCAGTGTCACAACTTTTTAGTTTTATTCTGCTTCTTACAAAACAGAATATCAGATCTAAGTTAACATTTACTGGTTCCATTTTTCTTTTTTTTTTCCTTGCTTTATCAGTGTTCCACAATGATTTAGTTTTGGTTTTCCTTATTTTGAACATTTGGGAACCATCAACATGAAAATATTGTAAATTATAGTTTCAGTATTTTTTCTATAATGAACTTTCCTAAGTCAAATCTGTGCATATTTATTGACAAAGTCTTTTCTGGGACTTGGAACAAGAGTGAGCAAATGTCTGCAAAACAGTTGGGCTTTTTAATCCATTTGTATTTAGTAGGTCTTGGGAGTAAAACTTTAGAAAACATAGTCACACAGATTGCTTCATTATGTCAGGACACTGCCGAAAAGTAGAATTAGCTTGATGTTATTCTGCATGGTTAGGCCGGGATTTCAACAAAATGGATGTTATAGTGAAATAAATTAGCAGATGATTTCAGTTACGGTTCTCAGTATAAGTGACATTTCAACATATATTAAATAAATGAGTAATATTTAAACTTTGTGTTTCATTGAAGAAGAGAAGCAGAGTCTAAATGAATTTGGTTTGCTATTTATGATAGCAGTATTCTACTTTGAATTACTTAGGTGAATTAAAGTATTGCTCTTAAGTTAGAACCAACAAACTATCTTAACAAACAATTCAGGCTGCAGTCTTGGTGGTGGATAATGGATACATTCTCTTGCCTGATGAATGCCAGCAAAACCAAGGGGATACTCAGTGAAGCTTTAAGATAAAAAAAAATAGAGATTTTTTTTATGGATTACATAATTAACCATATGTACTTAACCAACTGACTCTCATATTGCCAAAATGAATCTCTTATTGACCACCTTTTATAATTTAGTTATTTAATTGCATTTTCAGAAAGTATTACCCATTCACATTAAAACCTGTATGCTTTGAGACATAATCTGGATCAGCAGGTTGAAAAAAGTGCTTTCCCTGCGCCTCTCGCCTCAAAACCCTCTTTTATTGGCCAGTGTCCACGATAGGATTTTACAATTCAAAGAATCTGCTTTTGACTAGGTTAGGCTATTGATATTATAGAACCTCCTCAGAATGAAGCAATTTATTAAATTTAGCTGCTTTACAGTTGTCTAATGATGTGAGTCATTGCTAATGCATAATTTTTTCTAGGCAAATGCTTTGGAACTGAGATAACGCTTAAGAACATACGCATTAGCTCTCCTGAAAATGCGAATTTCAGGTTGCTTACCAACTCAAAAATTAGTCTTCAGTCTTGGGGTCCTAATTTATTCCCTGGCCCCAACTGGCACCTCCTTAGAAGCTTGTGAGGAAAATGTCTCTCAGTATCAGTTTTTCAGAAACAGCTAACTTTGGTAATAGGATTGTTAGAAGGTTTGAAGGAAACTCGAGCTACTAGCAGGACAGAAGGATTGCAAACATGATAGTAGTATTCTAGGAATATGATTTGAAACGTGGTTTACATACTGTTTTTTATAGGGAATTTAACAGTACAGAAAATATTCTTTACTTTTTGGAAGATACTATAATTACAGTTCATTTTATGGTGACTTCTTGTTTGTTCTATTTTGCAGTGATCTGTCAGCAAACTGATGCTACCAGAGAATGATTAGGTATGCAAAAGAAAGCAGGAAAAGGAATCAAAGGGATAGGAATAAATGTCCTTAGAGATTATTTATGTAAACATTGATGAACTATTTTTCTGGCTGATACAAATCTACTTGCTGGACACCTTTGTATGAAAAAGCAATGGGAAGAGTCTTTTGGATCAGTGTCAATCGTTTGTTGCTCCTTAACCAAAGATACAAAATAAGTAACTGTCTATACAAGTTAAGTCAGTTTTTGTTGTAGCAGCAATTCTTCCCACATAACATTCTTTTCTCAAATCAACCTTGCAACAAGACGTGTTATGCCTGAAGCTTCAGCATTCATTCAGCTTCTGCCCATTGTTGCTAGTCTTGCAAAATTAACCTTTAAAATGAATATCAAAAACATCACTTTCAGTCTAATTATTCAGTATGGTAATAGGAAAGATATTCAGTCATGTTAGTGGCTTTATTTCACTGGGGGCTTTAAAAGTGAGATACCCAATGAGATACCATTTTAACCTTATATTGGAGGTTCAAATGGAGCCTAACACATACAAAGGATCAAATTTTCTTCTGTCCATGTAGTGGTGAGCTGAACATCCCCCAGGAATTTGTTTGTGCTAAACTAAACATAGATTTTTTGCAGTTCATGCAGGAGAACTGTAGTGATACCTTTGCAGGATCTGCAGTAGAAAGACAGTTATAAGGCTGAGGTTTTCAGTGTGACATTTGTAAAAATGAAGCTTAATCTTATAAAAGTGACCACTAATATCTGCTTGTAGGTTTCACTATGGTCTCCAAAAATAACATCCAGAAAGATGGTAATATTTACAAATCCAGTAGTATACCTCTCTTGCACAGTCACTCGGGACTAAAGGTGACCTCTCATTAACGCATTTTAGGAACAAAATTTCTTTAATTCTAGATCCATCTCAGTTTCTAGAGTAAACATCTTACCCCTTCTTCTGAAGCAACCATTCATTATGTCAGATGCAACAATGTCTGTTGTAACTGTTATGTTCTCCTCCTGATTTTGATGCAAACCCACCTTTCTCAGCTTCTCAAATACTGTGGGATTTTAGCAAAATTAAGTGTGGCTGTAGGCTATCAAGTTTTTATTGGCTATTATATATATCTATATATGAATTTTAGAAATACATTTTACATATATTTTTCAAATAATATGTATGGATTGTTTTTTCTTTCACCACTTTATTCCTTTTACAAGTCAAACTTGTAAACTCAAAAGAGTAGCAAGAAGAAAATTGAAAGTTGGAAATGAAACATTAATGCAATTAATTCTGTTACAACCCAAATGATGTTTGATTAAAAATATATATTTTGAAGGAGGATAAAGGTTCTTTTCCAATAACACGGTGGGAGGAGGAAAAAGATTGAATGACAAGTTCATAAACCCACTTCATTTATTCTAATTCAGAAGTCATTGGTACAATAGAAATTATTTTCCAAGTATTCAATGTCCATACAGCCTAGTGCTGACGATGGTTCTGCAGAAGGATGTGGCATGATATGAAGGTTCTACTTGTAACCTCTAACTAGAGGAATATGGGAATCTAGTGGCTTTGATGGGCATTAAACTAGACATGTCTCATTTAAATCCTTGGGCTGTTTCTAATTTGCATGTGCTTGGGGTGAGGTTGGTATTTGCAAAAAGTAGAATGCTTCCTTGCCCTTGGAACAGAATGCCACAGGAAACTTCTCTTGCCTCTGCTCCCATGCTTCAGGGCTGGAAGACAAAATAATTAGTTCCATGCAACTAGGAATAAATCACCCAGGTTGAAACATGATAGTACCTGACAACTGGTAATGTTGGAAAAAAGATTTCAGTGAACCATTATTGATAGGAAATTGGCATGCAGAGCCGATGATTCCAGTGTATGTATGTGTACCTTTACAGTAAGCTTAGTCTTGTAAATTTAGCTGTAGATTGCTGTCTTTCCCCAGTGAAATATGTATATATGGCACGAATAAAGATTGTTAAAAATCTAATAATAGTATATATATATATATTTTTTTTTCCTTTTTGGAAAGATGGTACAGTAATATATATCTTCCATAGGTTTGTAGAACATTTCAGAGGACATATGTCATCTTCTGAATATTTAAAGACTAAACAGTGCTTGTTCCATCCTAATCCCTTTATGCTTTTCAGAGGGCTTGGAGATTCCATTGCATTTTATTTCATCTCCTTTTGGGGAGAAAAGAAAGATCCTAGTTTGGTTGTCTGCTTTATTTTTAGCAGTTATTTGAGAATTTGTTCAGAATTACTTTTTTTTTTGTAGGAAGAAAGGATGGTAAAATGTCATTATTATGTGGGTTTTTTTTTTAAAGGATTGTCAAACTACTTGCAAGGATGTAAGAGTGAAATTCTCTATTAACTATATGGACAAAGTGTAGGCTATTCTTTGTTTTCTTCTTCAGATTATATAATTTTGGAGTGCCTATAGTTTAGTTATTTGTTACAGTGGTGCAGGTTTTGGAGAAAACTGGAATAAAGGCTACTATTTTTTTGTTGATTGTGATTTCATAAGGAAACTTTGCATGCATTATTATACAGATGTTTCAGTTTTGATGACGCATTGTGCAAGTTCCAGTTTTCTGTAGTTTAAAAATCATGCCCTTGTTTGGGGACTGTCAGTTATCTGACCCTGCAAAAGGCATAGTTGTTGGTAGAGTGTTTTTTTTAGGTAGTGTCTACCTATTGGTATGGCTTAGAACATTTAATTGTACCTTCTGTTCCCTGGATGATAACAAACCCCCCTGTTTATTACTCCAGATGGAAAAGTATGCACTTAGACTGAAAGAATAGACAGGTTCGTACTTCCTACACAATACACCTTATTAATTTTTTTGTTATTATATTATCTTTGTGTACAGGAGGGTGCAGTTGCAAGGGGAAGATGCAACAGTCATATATAGTCTTATTGTACAGCTATCATCTTACTCTGGTCACAGTAAACAGTGTTACTCAAACATGAAAAGTATGCTTTGCTTGTGCAAATGGTTGTGCTGCCTTGGCAAGCATTTTAATATCTGCCAAAGCTGAATTACTTAGCTGTCTCTTGTGTGTGGTTTGCTCACAGCAGAAAGTCACTGCAGTATCCCCTCTTCAGCCAGTTGGAGCCTTTGCGAGAGCATTTCGCCTCCAGAAGTAAACATGAGTCTAAGAATAGCTCAGCCTTCTTTGTAGTATATTTTCATGGTTGGCTGTCTAAACAGCCAGCCTGTCTAGACAGCTGACGACACTGAAAGCTCCTAAGGTCAAAAGCAGCCACATGGGCTACTCCTGGGGATGTTACCCCTTGGTAGCTGTACATGTGTACACTAGAACTCTTTGGTCAGAATGAATAGGGATCTTTCTGAGGCTCCATGGGCTACAAGAGTGTGTTACTAAGGCATTAAATAATAGATATGAGTTATAAAGAAGGAATTTTCAGTTCTTGTCATTATTTCTGACTCGCATGGTATGGCACTGATTATGGTGTTTTGGTGCTCTTCAAAATTTGTCTTGTAGTGTCATTTGTGTTGCACCCAAATCTAAATTTTGAGCATAATAGAGACCTATGAGTTTTTTCTAATAGAAACTAGCGATGAAGATAAACCAGAATCAATTTCAGTTCATTCTTTAAAGAACAACAAAAAAACTTTATGTAGTTGTTCTGCTATTAGTAATGCATAGATTGTGTACATAGCTGGATGTAAGTTTACACATGCTTGCATAAGAGAAATAAAAAAACTGGCATGAAGGATCTTATATCAGAAGGCTCCTCCTATGGCCATGAGTTACAGAGGAATGTTAGCAAGGGATTCCCTGAATTAGGTTGTTCTTTCTCCTAGCTTCCACTTGTAACACATTTACCATTATTTGTGACCAGATGTTCAGCCTTCTGCGAAATCTTTTGCATTTATCATTGCGGATCTAGACCATTTTCTAAGTTCCAGATGTAATTTTAATAGAGATTAAAAAAAAGACAAGAAAAGAAAAACTTGTCAACAACAACAAAAAGGAATCAACTGAGAAATCTGTATGTGGTTTAGTCCTTTGCTGATAAATTTGTTTTCAACAGGTTACCATAATGTAAATGGGTGTGTTTCTTGTGATGTGTATGTATGCGTAAAATGGGTTTAGCATTAGGTCTTCTCAGTCTGTCAAAAGATATATTCAGAACTCATATAATGGATCGAATTCTACACCTGCAGAAAATGCGGCTAATATGTTTTCTACTCGGGGGATGGTCCTTTGTGTTAGTCCATCATACAGCAAATTACCATGTAAGATGAAAAAAGCCACATGCCAGTACAGTAAGGAGTATGACAGTACCAAAGGAAATACTTAAAATAATACTTCTTTGCAACTTCTTAATTATTAAGTGCCGTTTTTGGTTTACATTTACAGTAATGTTTTTCTCAGTTTTTCCTTTTATATTGTTAATACATTGATCATCCTTCAGTCATGCAGTGCCCAGCATCCTCAGAAATGAGGAATAATACTCTTTTCTTTCTGTTTTTCTTGTGAATATTATTTAGACTTTCTTGCTCTGAATTCTTTGCTGATTATCAGAAAGGTTACTGATTCCTTATTAATATTTGATGGTTTTGGTGCATAGCTTGATGTTTTGATGTAGGATTACAGGAACTAGGCCCTTGCCCAATTCCTTTGCTTTAAGAATATTTTTAAGAGTTTACGCTCCTAAAATGATTTTGCATGCTTTTGCTTGCTCTTGTCTTAAAATTTGTTCCTGCTCTTTAAGATTGAAAATCTACAAGAACAGTTAAGAGACAAGGAGAAGCAAATGAGCAGCTTAAAGGATCGAGTGAAATCCTTGCAGGCTGATACCACAAATACTGACACTGCCTTGACTACGCTGGAAGAAGCACTTGCAGAAAAAGTGAGTATAGAAAGCCTAATCCCTTCCTTCGAAAGCTCCTTCTACTAATAAAAGCCTGCTTTTCCGTGTGTTTTCTGGGCTCTATACAAGACATCTCTAGTACTAAGCCTCAGTGACATCCTTTGCCGACTGAGGGATGAGTGTGGAGGCTGCAGCGGTGGGTCCCTCAATAGAGGGCACTGCAGGATATCCATAGAGCTAGCCCGGGATACTGCCCCCCGCCCCTGGTACCATGAGCTGGGCAGGAAGGCAGAGCTGAGCCACAGCCTATCGCTCTGGTCATTAGCTACTTATCATTTTGTGTGGTGGTGGAAGAGCTTGATGTTCTCACAGTCATCTCTTTACATGGTGCATCTTTGGTATGATTGTGGAATACCTTACAGTTCAACTGTAGATTCTTCTGCTTTTTGCCCTTTCTTTCCTGCCTTCCTGCCTTCTTCTTTGCTCAGATATTTTAAGAATAAATTAATTTTTCAAGTTTGTTGTGTGAAATGGAGTTTTAATTCACAATACTGAATTAAAATGAGCAGTTATCCTGATAACTAACATTTCTTTATGCTTGTTCAACTCTCAGGAGACAGATGACTGAGGGAATAGCCTTGTCTATTCTGTTTTAGTGGGGCAACCTTTTGGATCTACTATATATTTTTTTCTTGATTCCCAGAGAACCAGGGTCGCAGTTCCTTTAGACTGTCAGATTCTATAAATATAAAGCTGTGGTAGAGCCTTCCTGACATTGGGGGATTCACTTGCATCCCTTCAGATTACAAGATAACTAAAGCTCTGTTGATATCTGCTGTACTGGAAAGTTATTTTACTGCCCTTTCTTACTGTATATTGGTCCTGGTGTCACATATGCACTACAGCTCTTTTTCTGAGTAGAACCACAGACTTAACCTTCCATTTTGGCAAAACAAGATTTAAGTAAGGAAACAATATATAATGTATCCTGGTCTAAGTTAATTTTGATTATCAGAACCAGATAAATTGTGTTGGACTGTTAACAGTACGTTGAAATTTCAGAGATACAGAAAGCCTGGTATTTCTTAGCAATAAATCCATAGATTTCTCAAGTTTCCTCCTTTTTGTTTTATAATCATAAGAAAAAGAAAATGGCAGTGGTCTAGTGGGGAGGTGTCCTTGCCCATGGCAGGAGGGGTGGAACTAGATGATATTAAGGTCCTTTCCAACCCTAACCATTCTATGATATCCTACATTCCTCCTCATCTACAGTATGTATGAAGTGTTGTGACACGAAGTCTTAAATGTTGAACTTAGAAGGATTTTCTTCACAGAGTGCTTTCTTTTTTTAGGAAAGGACCATTGAGCGCCTAAAGGAGCAGCGTGACAGAGATGAACGAGAAAAACAGGAAGAGATCGACAACTACAAAAAAGACATTAAGGACCTGAAAGAGAGAGTCAGCATTTTACAAGGAGATCTCACAGAGAAAGAGGTTGACCAGCAGGATAAATCTGTTGTGTTAGAATTGTTTGTTGTATATGTGTGTCTTATGTTTGAGGTGAAGAAAACCGTTCCTTTATAGTAGTGGTCCTTCAACAAGTATATCTGGTAAAATAGATTGTTTGAGACATTTTCCAGGCATAAACATTTCAGAACCACCTGTTTATGGATAGCACACAGTCCCCTTTGCAGCAGTTAATCATGTTAGTAGCAAATGAGCAGCGCTCAGTGATAGCATTTGCCGAAGGTCTGCTTATAGGCAGCTGAAGGCAGAGAACAAGCTTGTTTCTGTCTAAATATAGGGAGGAAAGGACAGAGGCTGGTCAATGCTGCAGGTGCTAAAAGCATGCAGATAATGTTTATTCCTTTATGCAGACAGTATAGCTAGTTCTTTTGACTCTGAGAAGTGTTCTTTTTTGATAATTAAATTGCTTGTTGGTAATGAGCCAGTTGGTTAGAGAAATTAACCTAATTGTGTTAGAGAAATATAAACATTCTCTGTTCCTCTCTTGGAGTTGTAACATTCAAATTTACTTACTGTCTTTTTCAAAACGCAATCGAAGTAGAGCAATACAAAAGAAAAAGCTTGTATCCAGGAAGTGCTAAGATTTTGTCTACGTGAAAGGCAACATTTGACAGGAAAAAAACATTAAAAAGGTTCACAAAGCAAGAAGTTGAGATGTCTTTTGGTGGTAGGTAGCATGAATCAGTTTCACCCCATAGCAGCAGTATATAGAAAAGCTTTGAACAGTCAGTTTTAGATACAAAAGCCAAATCAGCTATGCGTGTATGATTTTTAAATAGCATTTTAATTAAAACCAGATTTTCTTAAACATGACTGAAATATGAAACGCAAATTCCCATTTACAAAATCTTCCATCTTTTAAAAATTATTTTAAAATTAATTTAAACGAGATTTTATTCTGATCCTGAAAACCTGAATTAAATCAAGCTGTCTTAAATCAGGCCATGAACATCCTGACAAAATACATTGTTCAAAGTTGGGACCTGAACACAATATGAAGGGATAGGAAGAAAATAAAGATCAAAAAAGAAACTAGTTATTGCACATCAAGCATATTTACTTGATAGTTATTTTACATCTTTTATTTTAGTCATCATTACTGGACCTGAAGGAACATGCTTCATCCTTAGCTTCATCAGGACTGAAGAAAGATTCCAGACTCAAGACACTAGAAATTGCATTGGAACAGAAAAAGGAAGAGTGTTTGAAGATGGAAACTCAGTTGAAGAAGGTAATCTCACTTCATATTTAAATATGTGGTGTAAACATTCAGTGTTGGACAAATTTGCCATGTCTACATAGAAAACTTTGGGTCTCAAGTTTGAATTCTGTGAATTGGTTTTCAGCAAGAACTGTGAAGTTGTGTCCATACTACAAGATAAGCCTGTCAGAAAGTAGCTTTCAGACACTGGTGCTAATTTTGGATGTCATTTACATGCAATAAAAGCGCTGTTGATTTATTTACTAGGAATTAAATACTTAGTATGCTTCACTACAGTTCATAACAGTAATGGTGCCATTAAGCTGGTGTAACAGCTGAAAAATTAGCAGCTGTATATTTCACATATAAATTATCAATGTTTGTAGGTGTTAATGTGATAAATTCAGAAGCATGATTGGCCCAGCCCATAAGTATGCATAAAATCAAATGAAAAGAATGTATCACCCGTGAAGTGTGTGATCTTTTGTTTTAATCTCATTGCCAGTTGCAGCTGATACACTGCTAGGAATTTGCTGTTCAGAAAGTAATATTCTATTACAAGCAAATTAATTCGTTTGAACAGAATCTTTGGGTTATGTCTGCATTGCAAGCCTTTATTTTGTCTCAGAGTAGCATTAATACTACACTGTTTAGAGGAGCATTAATTTGGTTTTAACTGATTTTAAAAGAGCAGATGGTGAAGAAAGCACAAAACACGCCAATTGAAATAGTGATAGCACTTCTATTTATAAAAACGGAACAAGACAAAAAGCAACATGATTTCTTAAAGAAACTTGTGTCTTGGATTGTGGTGTTCTAGCTGTTTCTTTACATCTACCCAGTAAAAGGAGGAGTGCCCATGCGGTAGTTTGGAACTCCGTCCTAGTTCCTCAAATTAATGTGGGAACAAATTTTGAGTCACCAGTTAAGACCTGTTTAGGATTTCTGTTGTGTGGGTACAAGGTGGGTGTTAATGCACCTGAGAACTCTGTGTAAGTGAAATTTACACACATACTTGTATCTAGACACATGATTGTCCTTCTTTTTATTTCTGTTACACAAAAGAAACAGTTCTGTTATTCAGCATCAACAAAGTACAGCAGCAAGAAAAGGTAGTTGTGTACATTTAAGTAGTCTCACAGGCTGTTTTCAGTGTAGCGTAGAGCAGGTATTTCAGAAGTCCTAAAGGACCCTTTAGTTTGAATTCTCTGTCATGAATTGCAGTTTCGCCATTTGTCAGTGTGTTACTAGTAATGAATTGAAGAATACATTGTAGCTAAGATTTGCCAGAGATTGTTATAGCAATTGGATGATAGTTTGTAGGTAGACAACTACAGGGGAGAACATTGTTACAGTTACTCTAATTTAAAAAAAAAAAAAAGTTACTAACTGGGAGAGCACCTAACAAATAGGTTATGAAAAACCAGTTGTGGAAATTCAATCAATTAGGGAATATGTCTGTATATTTAGCATTTGTTAATGTACTGCTTTCTGCTGCTCCCCCTGAGATCACTTACCTCACTATAAGCAGTGAGTATATCAGTAGTTTAAGTGGGTGTGGAGGTTGACAAAAATCTAGTCAAGCATTGCTGGCTAAAAGATGAACATGCAGTTAATTTGTACTGTGATGACAGCTCTTCGTTATAATTCCTTTAGGGCCTACCTCTGCTTATTCCATTTCAGAGAGGATTATGCTTAATAGCTAGTATCCAGGAACATTGCATAAGGACACTGAGCCACTTCATAAGACCATATATTTTTGTAATCTGATACCTTTTTTTTTTTTCCCCCAAGAGGTAATTAAGCGAGTGACCCTTTTCATGAGGGTTAAAATGGGTAAATAGCTCAAACGTTAAGAGCACTATTAACTGTACAGGACAGCTATGGAACAAATAACTGTATTCCTAATTTGGTTCTGAGAAAAATAATGAGTGTAAATTCATTGCATTGTACATACAAATAGATTTGCATCTTCCAATCCAAAGAAGTTCTCGAAATAATTCAGTCAGGATAGTTTCAGTTTTACAAGCAAAGAAAGTTGATAGCATGCCATTACCTATGTGCATACAAAGCCCTTCCATAGTACTCTGGATATCTGGTCCTCTTCTTCAAGCATCATTGCTTATTAGGGCATTTGGACCATTGTTTCCTGTGCAGAGACCCTAAAGTGATCTCTCACATCCTACTAAGACAAAATCATAAATATCTTGTTCCTTTTTTAAATACTTTGTCATGTTGGCCTCCTGCATTCTTTTTATTCAAGGGTAAATTAAAGTTCAATGGAAAGATTTTTTTTTTTTGGTGATAAGGCAGTCCACAATGGCTTATTTATAAAGGAATGAATGTTCTAGGACCCAGTTATGATTACATGTAACTAACCATGCATTTGCTTTCCTCAAGCTATAGGAAAAAACCCACTTCTACCAGTGATCCTCCTTGCTTTCTAAAACAAAGTCACAATTACTCTTGGTTACTCAAGAAAAAGTAGTTAACAACCACTTGGATGTTTTATACTTATGACTAAGTTTAGATATTTCTTTAATAACCTCTTTTCCAGCTGTTTTTAGTTTGCCAATGTATTTTGTCACTTGCAGAAAAGAAGAAAAATGTATTTTTAAGGGGCTTTCTCTCTTTAAATACACTGCAGATATTTGTTCAGGCAGTCTGACATTTTCAAGGTGCATTAATTCCTTGTCATCCTTGAAACAATTATGAGAGAGAATCCAGCTTTTAAAACCTTAGGTTTACACATCTGCATTGTTAACAATTGCAAATGACTGTCACAATTAACCATAAAACTAATGGCTCCAGAAAGCATTCAGTCTAAAGCTGAATTAGAGGTTTATTATGTTGAGTTTTATTACATTGTCTTAGCACTCTTTTGCATAAGACACGCAGGAAGGACTCTCTCATTTAGCTCATCAGAGCAAATGGCAAAAAGCTTATTCTTTTAGGTTATTTCCCTTACAGTTTGGACAGAGATGTGTCCAACATCAATCTTGTTTCCCTTGCCTCTTATTTCCACTGAACAGTTTGAGTACTTTCAGTTAAATCTATTAGCCTTAGAAGTTAAAAAGCTGACAGAAGAGACTAAATGGGACTACTGTTAAGCCTTTAAGCCATTAGATAAAAAAGATTTGGGCAGCCCTTGGAAAAAAAACCTTGCTACTCTCTAAACAGAGAACTTCTGAGAAATCATAAACAGTGCAAGCTTCCACTTTTTCTGTAAAAGGGGTTTAACTTTACACTAAACTGAAATATTATTAAACAACTGGAGTTCGGGGGTCCTGGTATTATTTTTCTTTCCATGTAAGAAGTCTCCAGTGTCTGACTCTAGGTGTCTGCTGTTCATTGTTACTATTTCTCTTCTTACTAAT
The DNA here is from genome assembly GCF_028554395.1 of Pezoporus wallicus. Classification (NCBI taxonomy): domain Eukaryota; kingdom Metazoa; phylum Chordata; class Aves; order Psittaciformes; family Psittacidae; genus Pezoporus; species Pezoporus wallicus. The sequence goes on along the minus strand of NW_026642179.1, from coordinate 4,803,899 downwards.
GATGACTTTATATTGATCTCTGTCTCAGCAAATAAAACTGCAATGTTTATCATATTTGGGGTTGGGTGTTTTAATAATGATACCATGGTTATGTAAATCATTACATGGCCTGGTGTCCTGCCTTAAATAGTCTCCTTTTTAGCTGAGATGGAATCATTAGAGGGAAATCACACGCAGGGAGTTCTCTTCCTGTTTTTCTGTGAAGTGTTATTTTTATGTGTGGTGGTTTGTTGCTTTTCTGGTTTTTTTTTTTTTGTTGTTTTTTTTTTAAATTGGGAAACTCATTTTTCAAACTCCTATTTTAATGTAATAGTTTTACAGTGAAAAAAACTTTCTTCTAGTTGTTTTTCTTCAGGATACTCACTTTTTCTGTCTTGTCTTTCCCATTCAATATGCTTTGTTTCATTCTGGTTTTCTCATCTGGGAGAGGCCAACTAATACAACAATTTGTTCCGACAAAGATGAGCAGATTTTTGTCTATCTTCATTTCCACTGCATAGCTTTCCTCCCTATAGATATTTTCCTTATTTGAAGGGGATCAAGGTTAGAGAAAAGAAAGAGTCCAAAACCATATTTTAACAAACATCCCCTTGGTGCATTCTAGGAACTTTTCATCAGAGAATGTTAGCAGTGATTCCCTGCCAGGAAAATACCTCTAGATTCAACAGGCTCACTCAGAGGGTGCTTTTTTTTCTGCTGTGTTGTTCTTCCTTCAAGTTCTGGAGGCTGGTATCTTTCAAAACACAGGAAAAAATGACTGAAGCATTGACCCAAATTCTGTGTTTCACAAGATTTAGCTCAGCTAGTCTAATACGGGCTCTGGTGCTTTTTATTTTAGTTCACATGAATATCGTGCCACAACTGAAAACATTACTGGTAATACTGGTGGATAAGGTAGAAATACTATTTCTTGTTCTCAGCTGATGATCTTTTTTTTCTTCAAAGAAAGGATGATAAATGATGTACTCAGAATAGCAACCTAGAAAGGAAAAGGCTACCATTGAAATCCGGATGTCTTTAAAAGTAAAAAGCCAGCAAGTGTGTTTAGCGTTCTGATAGTGTCAGTTACTGAATTAGTTTTCTAAATCATTTAGCTGCCTTGTAATTGATGTAAGTGAAGCACTAGAAATTAAAGTCCTTCTCAACCTGTAAAACCCAAACACAGGGCTACATTAACTGTGTGAAGACTGAGAAATCAAGATCAAGTTTGGAACTTGCAAAGGGGTATCTCTCCATGTTTGTCATGTTTCAAAAGCTCATTAGTAATGCATGCTATAATCACAAACTAAGATTCTGTCATCTTAGTAAATTAATGTTGTGGTTATTATTTTAAATTCTTTTCTCGTTGCATCTTTTCTTTTTCTCTCTCACACTATTCCTATCCCCAACTTTCCCCATCTTTTCCTGTCTTTTTTTCTCCTTTTAGCACCCTGAAGTTTTATTGAGTCATCCATCCAAGCCAGTAAGTTCCCTGGCAAACTGAGAGGCTGTTGCCAGCTCCATTTAATTATCTGTGTTGCATGTGTATTCACCTGTGTGCTTGTATGTGGGCCAACATAGAGTATACTGGTGAATTACTTCAGTAATGGGTATGGATAGTATAGATAAAAGCAAAATTCTATGATGTCTGACCAGTCATGCTCAAAAAAGCCTTCTGAGATGCTTTTATTTTATGGCTGTGTTGGTCTAACTTCATTTTTGTTCAGACAGCTTAATGTCGTGCCAGTGTTTTTGTTTCCCTTTGCTGCAGTTGCTTGAAGTGTCCTGTAGCTTTTCTTTCATCTTCATTGTTCATGCATTTTTAGAGCAAGAATGTAGAATTTCCATGCAAATAAAGCTTCTTGTGTGAAAGAATTTTGTAACACCATGTACAGCAGCACATAAGAAATAATATTTAAGCTGTGGCAAGTAAAAGATTGCTTAAAAACTTGTGTAACCATTAAGCTTACTGGTACTGTGTCAGTTTAATTTTGGATCCTATTACCAGCCTTCTGTTTGATGTCAAAGAGCACTCCTTTCAAGGAGTGTTTGTATAATAATATCTTGACACCGTAAATTACGTAATCCAAGGTGGTTTTCATCAGAGATTTCTTTTGTGACTGTGTGCATAAAGAAATTGTGTTACAAAAGTTTCATGAGTCTGGTATCTGTGTTTCACTTGACAATGATCAGGGTAAATGTAGCTGTATCCTGACAATCATTGTCTGAAGGTCACAGGTTAGCTGGTGCTTTTAATAGTTCAGGTTTTGTGACACACCATATTGGAAATTATTTTAATGAAGCAGATAATGCATTTATGGGCCTAGATTTGGGAAAAGAGTTGTGGTATGCAGTAGGGAAAATTATTTTCATAGGACTATCAGAAATAACAATGAATAGTCAACTGGGGCATAAAAACTCCTCCACTATATTTTGAGTTATTTATTCTATATAAAACCAGTCATTAATAAATATTCTAAGATATTTGGTGCACAAAGATTAGAAAAACAGATTTTTTTCTTAAAGGATATAAGATTAGTGGAGATGGCGTTTAAAGATTTCATTATTTAGTATTTCACAACAGAGGCTATTTTTCCCCAGAGGTTTTGTGTGTTCAGGTCTGAAATGCAGATTCAAGACTTTTCTGGTAAATTAATACATTCCTTCACTTCAGAATAATTAGACAGTCTCCTAACCTGTGGATTACACTGGTACAGTCGTTACTAAACTTGAGTAATGCATCCTGTTAAATAGGATTTATGTTTTTAAATGTTTACATTGTTTCATTCAGTCTGAGATTCTGTTTGGTTTTGTGTTTTTTTGAAAGAAACTCTCAGCCATAACAGCTTACTGTTTTTAAGACCAAAATGTAGAAATATGTTAGTGTTATTTTTTTTTAACACTAGTTATTTTTTATTAAAAGATTTGGTCCTTTTACCGGATATTTTTGATGCTCCTCTTTAAATTTATCTAAATTGGTTAAAAATGAAATGCATTCTCTATTTGTACATGCTCAGTAGAAAGATAGATTTAGGGATGAAAGATTCTACCTGCATTGGTTATACCCCATCCTGAAGATGGAGCAAGAACTTCCCATTGCCTCTGTCCATTACCACAGTCTCTTCTAGGTCTGGTCATTTGAACAGACAGCAGCTCTGCTAAGTAGACTATTCTCCAAATATGATGGTGGTTCCAAGCAGCTGCTTGATCATATAGAGCAGAAGCAAGAGTCAGCATCGTGGTGTGCAGAACGGATCAGGACAAATAATCTGTTAAGATTGGAAGTTCATACTGAAAGTTAGCCACTGGGAAGATAAAAACAGATTGGATTTTTCTGGGTGAATGAGTAGCTAGGATTACCAGGAAATATGAAGAAAGGCTGAGAGAGTTGGGGTTTTTCAGCCTGGAGAAGAGAAGACTCGAGAGACCTTATAGCAGCCTTCCAGTACATAAAGGTAGCCTACAGGAAAGCTGTAGATGGACTTCTTACAAGGGCATGTAGTGACTGGACAAGGGAGAATGGCTTTAAACCGAGAGTTTTGGATTAGATATTAGGATAAAAATCTTTACTGTGAGGGTGGTGAGAGATGGGAACAGGTTGCCCAGAGAAGCTGTGGATGCCTCAACCCTGGCAGTGTTCAAGGCCAAGGTAACAGGGCTTTGATCAACTTGGTTCAGTGGGAGGTGTCCCTGTCCATGTCAGGGGGGTTGGAACCAGATGATCTTTAAGGTCCTTTCCAGCCCAAGCCATTCTATGTTTCTGCAGTTGTACTGAATCTGGGACTCAGTGAAAACATAGTATGAGGATTGGCTTGTACATGGGTAGGAGACATGGGGCTACAGGCGCTGTTGGATAGAACTAACTGTGCACAGAAAATGCCTCAAACCTGAAAAAAGGAAAACGATGAGGAGCACTGGTAGGTTAGTGGAATCTGATGGGATAAGTGGAGTGGAATTTGAACCTGGCAAAATGATATTGATAAAAGGGTGGGGAAATGATACATAGTAAAAAGGGACTGTACTTGATGCAAATAGGTGGGGGAATTTGTGCCCAAGAGAGCATATTCTCTATGAAATCTTTTATAGCATGCACAGTTTCTGAGACTCCCCATTACTTGGAAGTCAGAAAATACAAGATGTGGGAACAAACTGTATGTGATACGGCCAGCATACAGGGTAAGGTGCAAGAGTCTCTGTGGTGGCTTTTAAAATTCCGGTCATATTGATGGTCCATAACCATGTCAGAATCATCTCACGCAGTAGAAAATTGGAGGGGTTTTCCCCTATTTTCTTACACTTAAAAAATTAAAACGTATCTACTCTACCCCATTTAGAAACCTTGTTAAGATAACATTAATTTTGAAGAATTAAATATCCAAAAACTAGGAAATGGTCAATGCAACATTTTGTGGCCTTTCTTATTTTTTCATTTTGAAGTGTTTGTTACAGCATTTATAACTTAATTATTTTATGCCAGACTTTTGCATTGAGTGAGTAAGACAAGATATTTCTGTATCTCAGTTTTTCACCTGCACAGCAGGTATAATAACACATCCTTATTTCCCACTGGTGATGTTATGAAGTGGTTAGTTACCATTTGCCAAGAAACAGCTGACAGCACAATAGAACAAAAACTGGGAAAATACTTCTTTTCAGTGTCATTTTGTAACTTAGAGTAAACAAGGCATAGAGCCATGCACTGAATATCAAAAAACCAAGTACTGATTATCTGATTATTGATGAGTAAATCCCTTCTGCACATTGAGTGAAGCTCTGTTTCTGTAAAATAGTAGCATATGTTCAGGTGAGCAAGACCTAGTTTAGAGGAGACATGGGTAAGGGGGTTGAAGTATGTTCACAAAGCAATCAAAGAAAGCAATGGGCATTTCCCTCCTCTTTGCACACTCTGTGTTGGCATAAATTCTAAAGAGAGCAAGTTGTTAATGTTTATTAACGACTATGGGAGCTCATATTTCTGAAGAGATCACTTTTTTTTAATAATGAGTTCTCTTAAGGCATCTCCCTGTTATTTACAATTTGAACCTTCTTTATGAAATTATTCCAACCAAATACTTGCTTGTTCGGTGTCTAAATTTACTGTCACGTTTACAGAGACTAACCGTTGAAAAGATTTTGTCACTAAGATAACAAGCAACTCTTTGTGACAGACTCAAGTTTTCCAGTATATAGTATATAAAAGAATTCACTTTTACTTCCAGGACAGCCTTTTTGAAAAGCTGCATTACGGTATGTGACTTTCAAAGCATTGGAACTAAAGGGAGGAGCAAGACTGGTTGGTTTTCAAATTTATAATTTGATGAACTAATAAAGACACAAGAGAATGCAGCGCACATGTTTTATCATTTGAATTGCTGCCTTCACGATAGGAAAGGTGAAATCATTATATGTGTTTCTCTTTTGCAGTAAATAATCATAATACAGTTTTGTATTTATGCATGCTTTTATTATTTTTAGGAGACGTGAGGCACACTTGGAAGTAGGAGGGTGGATTAAAATGGGATTTCAGATTCTTGGGAACTTCTGTTTTGTGGCCAAAAGTTCTTGGCAACGTTTGTATGTGAAATGTTAAACTGAATTTACTGTCTCAATTCATAGGTAAAAGTAGAAAGTGTTTGCAGTGAATTATTTGCTGTTTGATTTGGTTAATCTTTTAGGAATAATGATTTGGAATTTTAGTCATAATGTTTGGAATTTTTATTTACATTTTAGAACTTTTCAATCAGATCTGTGCTATTGTTTTCTACCCTGCTTCTGGCATGCTTTAAGCTGTGTAAGGCTACCTTGCCTCTTAGTAAAGAGTTTTTTGGCACAAGAAATAATCATCTTTGAAAATTCCTTTCAATGTGTTTAGTCTTCCTCTCCTCTCCATCTGTAAATAGTGGTTATTTCTGTGAAACATTGGTCATCTTTGTTTTAGTTGTAGAAGTTGGCTTTGTCAGCTGATTTTCTGTGGAAGCAATACAAGATATAGTACATTTATCTGAGGAACAATCACTCTTTCTTTTATTCTTTAGGTACCTGAAATATTCACCCGATCACTTACCACATTCCAGAAGGGAAATGATGGCTAAGAGCAAAAAAGCAGAAAGCTGTTAAACCACCTTTTAGTTTGTAGCTCCTCTTAAGAACTTTGAGAACATATCCGCAGTAGTAGGCTTAAACTAAGTAGTAAGGTTAAACTATTCTCAGAGCTGAGCCACTTAAAATTTGAAATTAAATTAACAATGGCAAAGATTAATACTATAAGATGAGCTTTGCTAATAAAACATAGCTTAAGAAAGTGCTGTTTTCTGGCTAAACATGACAGTGTTTCTTATGCAGACCAGTGCAGAATCAAACACGCAGGTTTGATTGTGCTCCTGAAAACAGCTTCAGTTCACCTTTTTGACTCCACACAGGAACAGACGTGGAGAGCTAATGCCAGGGTCAGTAGTAACAGTTAAGAGGTTTAAGATAGCCTGTTATCAGGTAAACTCAGTGGTCATACTTATTTCTCATTTGTCACAGGAGAAAGTGCAATGTTCCCTTCACCCTAAGCAAGCTAGTTTTTCAATTTATTTAATCTTTATCATACTTTTATACCTTTTCACATTTGTCTGTAACTACATTAAGAGGTTGCAGATTTAGGAACACTGTCTCAGGCAGAGCTAAAAGTTTAACCCATGGAAATGCACTTCTTACAGTCTCAATAACAGCAGAAACTGTCTTAGTGCATTTATCACTTTATATGTCGATTCTGTTTAAAAAATCAAATTACTGCCTTATTTTGGAATTTTTGTACACCTTTGGTGGGCAGGGGAAGTTGTGTGGGTTTGTTTTTTTTCTGTGAGTATAGGAATTCATTATTTGTGTTTAACTTTCTTTTCGGTTAGAAAAAAATACTGCTGAATTATTTCACACAATGTTGCATTGGGAAGGTAGCCAATTTCATCTGTTCCAGATCTTGATGCGAGTTTGTGGGAAACCTCTAAATGCATTGGTTTTCTCTCCTGTACAATAAATGAATCCAGTAGGATTTTTGATACGATCATGTGACACGTATTTTGTACATAACCCGCAAAATGGACCAAAATCACTCAGTCAGTAATTCACAACTCAGGAAGTGGTCTCCAGTTTACACCATATCAAATAACGTTCTCTTTGTGTTAGGTGAAAGTATCCATACTTATGTGCATTATATACAAATAATACGTGTTACACTAATAATTTATGTCATGTAAATAGCCCTTTCGTTCTACAAGAACCAGACACATGGACTTGTTGGCTAATTTTCTGAAACAGAAAATTGATTTCCTCTTCTCAGTAGTGTCTCTCGGGTTGTTGTGGAGGTACTTTTATTAACACAGAGTAATATAAATCAGGACTGTCCTGGCAGTAGAATTGCATTAGGTCTTATAACTTATTTTGAATTAGAGAGTTGAGTAATCCAGGCTAACAGCCTAGCTTTGCTGTTTTTTTAAAGAAGTTTCTTGATTATCTGATTATGTATTTTGGATGACTTTAAAGAGCCTGGAGGAGTATTTGCTAAAACAAACAAATAGAGATGTTTGAAAAATACCTAAATCTAGTACAGAAGAATTCAGGTTCTGTGTCTGGTGAAAACCAGACTTAACTCTAAACATAGTGTCTCTTCAGAGAATATGGATGCCCCAAGTAGACTTTACAGATGCCTCCCAGTAGGTTTATAGATGCCCCTTGAAAACAGGATTCCCAGTTCCTTCAAAGCAGTTATTTGGGAGGGAAGGATGGGGATTTTGTTTGAAATTTAGGAATAGTTGAAATAAAACCAAATATTTCAGTTTTCCTGCGGGCTGGAAATCCCAGTAGGACATTTCAGGAACACCCACCAACACTCCCCTTCCAAAGTAAAGTATGTTCCCTGAGGCTTGCCGCTGTTTGTGGAACCAACACACTTGTCGATCTCATTGCTGCAATGTCCTCCTGGAGTCTGAATCATCTTGGCAACATATTAATTAGACTTGTACTTGCTGTAGAGAGCCCTTTCCAAGAGTGTGTGATTTGAAGTGCTTATGGGGCAGTAAGGGATCTGGAAGCATCAACAGCTTTCACTACAAAAGGCTTCTCAAAACTTTCAGGCTCACCAGGGATGCACTTGGAGCCGGGTCTCAGTCAGAAGCTCAGAAGCAAAATTTTCAGATTTACAGCTCAGTAGTAGAGAGTTGTCAGGGTTTGACTTGAAAGTCACTCAGAAGTAAGGATCCTTTTAAGTCTTCCTAAATGTATTGCCTCAGGAAAGGGTTCTGTTCTATGGTTGTTGGGCTCTTCTGCTGGGATCTGATCAGGAAATTTGGGGATTGCCAGACAGTTTATTCTAGGCTAAAATACTGTGCAGGTTGTCCAGCTTCCTGGAATTCCTGCTTTAAAAAAAAAAAAAATGAAAACCAAACCAATTTAGCATCAACCCTCAGGCAGGAGAAGTGTTCCAGTATTTGAGAAACCCAGATTTGTCCCGAGGTCATAGTCCCAGAAAAGCCTGGTATCGAGACATTCCTCAGTCCTAGAATGTTCTGCTTCGAGATTCTCTTGGATTTCACTAAAATGTGGCTTTGGCTTGAATGGAGCTAATTAAAAGCAAGAGACTTCAAAGCAAAAATGCTGGGGTCGATGAACAGATATTTTCCTCCAGTCTTATTTTACTGAATAATTAAGCTGATTTGGCCAATTGTATTTTTTTTCTGTTTGGTTCTTTGGAAGCAGCAGCTTTTAACTCTGAGTTTTATGCTGCTACAGTTCTGTCCAATTACCTTTAAAGGCCACTGGGTCTATCGGATTTAGACTTACTGTGCTTTGGAGCAGAACATTGGCAGCTTGTAAAACAACTTTCCAAAGCTGCACATAAGGAGGGGAAAAGTCTGTAGTCTTATTGCCTGTTGTAGGCTCACTTCAGACAAGAGAAAGGTCTTGAGTTTGCCGGCAGTCTTGGTTGGCAGGATATCTCCACCAAACCTGTTCTTCACTGATGCAAAAATGAGCAATTCTGAAATACCTTTAATTGACATCAAATAGTGGTTCAAGATACAAGAGCAAAGGGTCAGGAGAGAATGGATAGATAGTCCTTAGTCTGCTGGTTTGAATTCTAGCGTAAGTGCTACCTTTGTCTTTGATATGCTTGGGAACAGTTGAATTAATTTTACTAATACATGGGTGCTTTTTATAAAAAAAAATTAAAAACAAACAAACAAACAAAACCCCACAAAAAAAAAAACAAACAGAAACACTCAGTCCTCTGAGGCTTTTTGTCCCCCAGTTATTGAGAAATCATATTTCCTAGATAACTAGGCAAAGACAATTTCAGCAGGTAGCCAGACTCCAGCTAGTCCTAGTCTGTATGGTTCAGATAACTAGCCAGGACTTCAGTACATCAACACCATCTGTGCAAATCTACACAACATTGCATGTTCATGTGATTATTGAAGGCTGTTAACCTGGGATTTGTTTTTCTACCTGGACCTGTGCAAAGTGTTGAACGCTGTCCCACGCGACATCCTTGTCTCTAAATTGGAGAGACATCAATTTGATAGGTGGAGCACTCAGTGGATAAAGAACTGGCTGGATGGCTGCACTCAAAGAGTTGTAGACAACAGCTCAGTGTTCAGCTGGAGACCAGTAACGAGTGGTGTCCCTCAGGGATCGGTGTTGGGACCGGTCTTGTTCAACATCTTTGTCGCTGACATGGACAGTGGGATTGAGTGTGCCCTCAGCAAGTTTGCCGATGACACCAAGCTGTGTGGGTCGGTTGATAATGCTGGAGGGAAGGAATGCCATCCAGAGGGACCTTGACATGCTTGTGAGGTGGGCTGATGCCAGCCTTGTGAAGTTTAACCATGCCAAGTGCAAGGTCCTACACCTGGGTTGGAGCAATCCTAGGCACAGTTACAGGTTGGGCAGAGAAGAGATTCAGAGCAGCCCTGCAGAGAAGGACTTGGGGGTGTTGGTCAATGAGAAAAGAACATGAGGCAGCAATGAGGCCAACCGTATCCTGGGCTGCATCAAAAGGAGCGTGACCAGCAGGTCAAAGGAGGTGATCCTGCCCCTTTACTCTGCTCTCGTGAGGCCTCATTTGGAGTATTGTGTGCAGTTCTGGTGTCCTCAACATAAAAAGGACATGGAACTGTTGGAACAAGTCCAGAGGAGGGCCACGAGGATGATCAGGGGACTGGAGCACCTCCTGTACGAAGATAGGCTGAGAAAGTTGGGGCTGTTCAGCCTGGAGAAGAGAAGGCTGCATGGAGACCTCCTAGCAGCCTTCCAGTATCTGAAGGGGGCCTATAGGGATGCTGGGGAGGGACTCTTCATTAGAGACTGTAGTGATAGGACAAGGGGTAATGGGTTCAAACTTAAACAAGGGAAGTTTAGGTTGGATATAAGGAGGAAGTTCTTTCCTGTGAGGGTGGTGAAGCACTGGAATGGGTTGCCCAAGGAAATTGTGAAGGCTCCATCCCTGGTGGTGTTCAAGCCAGGTTGCACAGAGCCTTGAGTGATATGGTTTAGTGTGAGATGTCCCTGCCCATAGCAGAGGGGCTGGAACTAGATGATCTGAAGGTCCTTTCCAACTCTAACTATTCTATGATTCTATAATTATCTAGGCTAAAAATAGTTCTGATACTTAATTCTACAACCATACCACTGTTTCAAAAGTGTATTTTAGACTATTTTATACCCACTCACTCTTACATTTCTTTTCCTTTCCTTTCAAAGAAGTTTAACTTTTTCATATTTTCACTTAATTCTTCCATCAATTCTAATGAAAAAAATGCACTTTAATTCTTTTAGACTGAATCAAAAAAGGCAAATTTATTTCTAAATGTTATTTTCCTCTGAAGTATTTCCCAATACTTGTAAGTAGCACAAGTGCTGTATATTTATTTCTTTGTAATGATTATTCTTCCCAGCTTAAAACAGATATCTAGATAATGTTTTGCAGTCATCATAGTATCTGTAAAATATATATGTTTAAATGAAGTGTTTTTTCTTGAATCTTTTTCTTACAGGCTCATGAAGCAACAATGGAGGCTAGGGCCAGCCCAGAGCTGAGTGATCGTATGCAGCAGCTGGAAAGGGAGGTAACACGGTATCGGGAAGAATCTAGCAAGGCTCAAGCTGAAGTGGATCGTCTTCTGGAAATCTTGAAAGAGATGGAAAATGAAAAGAACGATAAGGATAAGAAGATAGCAGAACTAGAGAGGTGAGCATGGTATAAAGGTACCCAAGGAGCAAAAAAGCTGATTAAAGTTAGCGATAACTTAGTCCATTTTTCTTCTCCTAAAAATCTTAGAGTTCCTATTTTGGGAAAGTCTAGAGGTTTTTTTGCCTTCAATCATTTATTTTGGTAGATGATAAATGAAAAGGTTTCTTACTGTATACTTCTATTACCTGGCTGCTTAAAAACGGGGCTGATACAGATAGAACGAGAAGGGTAGACAGAGCTGTAACAGAATGAAGATGATAGGAAAAGTTGCCGACACCATGTTGCTCTTGGAAAGCAATTAATTCTTTTGATTTAATAAATTCCTCAAGCATGGTTTAAAAAAAACCTAAGGACTAATAGGAAAAAGTACTTTAATAGCCTGTGATACCAGTTACCTAGGTTCTTCTGACAAGTGATATTGAAACTCTGTACTGGTAGGAACAGAGGTAAACTTTGGCTCATTTGAAGCCAAATGAACGCATTTGCTTTTGTCCAAATGAAATCTGATTCAGCACTTTTCATCATTTTCTATCTTTCTGTGGGAGCTAGTGTTCACATTTTTTTTCAGTGCTTTAATGTACAAAAAGTATAATTTATTATGATTCCATGACGTTTGTATTGCAATTATAAATAGTAGATATTGGGAAAGACTTGAAACAGATCCTGTTTTCTATCATTTTCTTATGTTACATTGGACCAAGAGTGAGTTTCTAGGCAGAGTACCTGTTTGGGGCTTTTTGTGTGCTTTACCGTTCTGAGTGAAAAATTACTAACTTAGAAAAGCAAAATACTAACTTAGAAAAGCTGATTATTCCCATTTGCCTTGTGCCAGCATAGTCTGTCTAATTTCTATCTTAGCACTATTTAACTGCCCTGCATTTAGTGTCAGGACGATGAGGGCAAGTGAGCAGTGGTTCTTTAGGATGACAGTGGTTAGTTATTATTCAGTGACTTGATGACAGTCAAATTATGGGCCCCTCTGAGCAATTTGAAAAACTGTTTTCTACGAAGTCCATTCTTATTTCCTTGAAAGTGACAGAGATCTGAAATAGTTCAACTTGTCAGGTAGGTTTCTTCTCTCTTTGTGATTGTAAGTAGCATCCTGTTAGTTTTATTTAAGTAGTTGTTTTATTTAACTAAAATTCTTTATACCCGTGGTGCAAGCTTCATTTGAACACTCAAAAGTGAGGATACATCCTTTTTAACTGTCTTTCTTTTTTTTCTAAGTAATATAGCTTTCAGCCCATTGATAGATGATGCATTCAGCCTAACATTCAGGCAATAGGTGTATAGAGTAGGTGCATTAACTCTAGACATGAAAAATCTTAAATAGCAGTTACAAGCCATATTTTTCTGTGTGATTTTTTTTTTTTTTTATTCCGTTAGAGGGGCCCATCTTGGGCGTGAAGTTCAACATGTCATCATCTTGGGACATGCAAGTTGACTAGGGATCAAGATATAAGCAATAAGTTTCTGTTGGAAGTAAGGTATAGGGAAGAAATATGTTCACAGTGCATTAATTTTTTCTGTGTGCAGAAGTAATTATTGTTTAGGAAAAGCAAGTCAGAAATATTTATCATTCCTCAATGTGATACCTAGATGAGATTGGAGTAGCAGGTATAGTTTCCTTATGCACACTTTTAATGCAAGTCTCATTTTCTTATTACATTAGCATTCAAGATTGGGAACTGCGATGTCAAACACTGAATAAGCACATCGAAGTAATCTATAATCGAAAGAGTTTATAGTCTACAAAGCAAAAATAAGAAAGAAGTGAAGATGGGCTTCCTCTTTTACAGATAAAAGCATTGATACCCAGTATTCAAAGAGTTAGCAAAGAGCTTTTTCTTTCAAAAGATGCAATTCTAGATATCTGCAAAGCAGTTATTTTTCATGTTACAGCGGTAGTTTCTTGCTGTTTCAGTCATAGACCAAACCGTTGCTCCATCAGTGAAAGCATAAAATCATCAAATGACTGGGCATCACTGCATAACAATTTGGTGAATGACTATTTAGTGTTAGCCATTCCTTCTTACCACCAGATCTTCACTCTTATGAAGAAAAAAAAAAAAAAATAGTGGTGCTCTTCTCTTTTTAACTTGTCATCTTTTCTACCAGCACTGAGATAACGTACAGTATGTCTTTCTTTTACTTCTAGTATGTGTTTTAGCAATGTAAAGAAAAGACTATTTTTGTTATCTTGTGATTGCCAGCAGCTGTGTAAATCAAGGTGAGGGGGGGAATCTCCTTGTGAGTTTTTACACAAAGCAGAGATTTTAACATGCCTATTCAATGCATAGGTTGGTCCTGGTTTTATCTACCATGCTTGTTTATAAAGTATTCTTTCATGGCTGAACCGATATACCCAGGCATGATACATGCATGTTTAGAGCTAGAGCCTTAGTTTCCTGAAGAGAATAAATAATTTTGCCTTGTAAAAGTCCTTCCTAAACTGTGGTCCATGCAGAGGAAGCTAGAAATTGTCTTGACTTCTAATGCTTCTACAGCTGTTCAAACTCTGCTGTGCAAAGAAGAACCCTAGTGATTGCAGAAGCATTTGTCAGAAAGCACAAAAGTGAATGTTGCCGTACCTGTCAGGAACTGTTATTATTCCATGTAGAGCAAGATGAAAAGAAATAAATCACAGTCAGAGAATAACTGTACTAACAAACCCAAGATTTTTCAAAAGAGTGTCTCCCTGGAGTTTTCCTTTATGCTAGTTATATATGACAGCTAGAATGTATGTCATCAGGAGAAGTGAAATAGTAGAATGGTTTCACCTATAGAATAGAAGAAATGAGTCGCCTGTTAGGGAGGTATGTGTAGGGGAACAGAGAAGGAGAAAAGATAGGAGAAGAAGATGAAACGAAAAACAGAGAACTTTTCTCTTAAGCCCTTTCAATGATGGCAAAGCTGCCTTCAGTTCAAGTTAAAATAAAGAGGGAAATGCTTCCATTCTTCAATAACTGTTGCAATTACTGTGTGGGGGATGCTTTTCAGTGTGAATGGAAGGAAAGATATAAAAAATGCGTTAAGTATGGTGCATGCTACACAAAAGTTTTGGAAATACTCTAGAGTCAACATGAGGTTGAAATCACAAGCTCATTAATTTATATCCTCTGTGGGCAGGACTTTGCTTTTTGTTATGGGAAGGTGGGGCATAGGTCTGCATTTCTTCTGTGGGTGAACAGTCCTCTTAAGTTTTGTTTCTGTCCCCAGATTGTGGTGGTATAGAGGGTTTTGTAGGTGTCTGGTTATTCACTTCCTTTATAACTAACTGTTTGCTTTTTGTATTGTCATTCCATAACCTCCTGTCTCTCTGTAACTTTTCATTTTGTGTTTTGTTTCCTTGCTAAATTTTTCTCTCTATTTTCAATGTCATGTCCTGGTTCCATGAGTTGGCTTGTTTTGTACGTGTGGGTTTTTTTTTTTACTATGCCTTTTCTCAGAAAGCACACCTCCCGCAAATTGCACCCTCCCTACCAGGTGTCGGTCCCTGCACCACAACACGTAGGGGGGTTTGTGTGGGACTTCCTGGGAAAGTGAGTGCTCTCTAAGGCTTCTGTTTCCTATGGGGTGGAATGTCACTGCTGGCTGCCCGGCTGCTGCTGCTGCTGCTGTTTGGGTCTGCTGCAATTATGCTTTTTTTCTTAGGTCAAACAGGAACTGGTTATGTCAAGTACAAGCTCTAACAGTCTCTGCGTTCAGCTCATGTCACAGTGGTTATAACCACAATCCAGAGGAAGTTTGCTGCTATTCTCCCTGATTTAAAGTCAACAGAAGCTGTTGCTTTTTATTCTAATTCTCTTGCTGTGATTCACCTTTAGTTCTAACCTCTGCTATCAGTTCTGCCTGAACCACCTAAAACTCAACTGTTCTAAAATGTCTCATTGATAGAGGTCAGTATTGACTTATTCTTGAGGTTTATTGTGATTATTATCCTGTAATAAGAAAAAGGGAATTAAAAAAAAAGGAAGGTTAATGAAACAAAAATACTGCTAATAATCAGGGATGTGACCATCACAACCTTCAGATGGGTAGCATACACACAGAGGTATTTGTGAATGTATTCTGCAAAAAAGAACTGACTTGGTTCTTGAGTGGTGGAAGTAAATATATATATGTATATGTTGCTTCAGAAGTAAGCACTGACTAAATACATATGGAAGTCCTGGTTCCAGTTACAGACCTAAAGTTGGTATTAATTTGGCATGCTTG
Organism: Pezoporus wallicus; assembly: GCF_028554395.1. Taxonomy (NCBI): domain Eukaryota; kingdom Metazoa; phylum Chordata; class Aves; order Psittaciformes; family Psittacidae; genus Pezoporus; species Pezoporus wallicus. Next base: position 4,788,472 of record NW_026642179.1, on the reverse strand, counting down.
CTATGCATGATAGGTAGTCCTTGTAAAGACATAGGACACTACCATTTTTTTGTTGAAGGAACCTTAGCTTTGCTTTGGTAGCAAATGAAGACAGTAGTTAGCTTTGGAATACCAGAAGTCTCATTAAGAACAGCTGGAAATGATGGCTATTTTAAGAAAGAGATTTGGGGGATTTTTTTCTAAAAGGAATTTATGGTTGCCCCATTCAAAAAGCAACCTTCAAACTTTGATGTGTAGCAGCCAAAAGGTATACTCCTCACATTAAATGTTTCTTCTCAATAGTAAATAAAAATGAAACGTTAAAAAACATAGGGTGATCTCAAAGGAGTGCTGACAAATGTGGACAGTACAAGTATCTTACTCAGTATGTCTTTAAGACGGTAATATGTTTGTGTAGCAGTCTGTGGAGGATAGATGGAGAGAGAAATTAACTGCGCGTTCCATCAACTTTATGGTTTCCTAGAATAGTGAAAAGGAAACTATACTAATAAATTATGCACTAAGCTTAAGTCAACAATTTGAAGTTGAAATACGTATTTTCAAACTACTACTCATGTCTTACAGTAGTTGTCTTTGGTTTTCAAGTTGGTTGTTTCTGTGAATTTGACATATATTTTTTAGAGAATTTTTAAACGTGAACCACATAAGGGCATGAAAGTAATTTAAAGTAAAAGGGATGTTGTCAAATTAAAGAACAAAAGCTGTTCATGAAGTCATAATTTCATCACCATTAAAGTTAACCTTGAGAGATGGTATGACTATAGTTCTGTATTATTGTAACTCATTAGAGTCCTCCAAAAATAAATTGCACTCAGATTCAGGCATAGGAAAAACTGAAATAAATAAATATTACTTTGAAGTACTTGAATCCATTTTGATATCAAAAATTCATAAAAGCAAATTGAATATATTTATCTCTTGGTTGCATGATATTATAAGGCAGAGTTGGTTGTTCTCATCCACTTCCCTCAAAAATCCATAGCTTAAGTGAATATTAAGATTCTAAGATTTATCACTGAAAACTGAAAATTGCCATGTAGTTTTAATTAACCACTTGAGTCTATGCATCACAATAAAGTGATATAGTGTTTAACTATATGAACAATTTTTTTTCCACAAGAGTGTTGCCTTTGGTGTTTGAGGGATGTAGCTGAAACTGTCCTGAAAAAATCCTGGGTGTGGCTGACACCTGTCATGGAAAAATTCAGCACAGTTTGTTAATATTTGGCAAACAACTGAGAACAAGGTTTTCCAGTGGAAAGAAGTTGAGGCCCGTGGTTAGCCCAGCTCCACTTCTGAGCACACAGATCTATTGAATACTAAGATTTTCATCATTTCTAAGCTGGGAAATGAATAAGTCATTTCTTTCTTTTCACTCTTGCTTTATCTTCATACAGAATGAACATTACACCCAAAGTCCCACATTAAGTTTCACAGGGGAAAAAACAATACATTTTGTATCAACATAACTACTTTAAACAGATAAGAATATGAGATGCTAATACGTTTACCTAAAGGTATTTAACTTCAGACACCGGGAAATATGCAGATTTTCAGAAGGCAGGTGTCTGCCCTCTGAAAGTCAACCTTTGTTGAAGTGCCTTAAGATCAATACTCAAATTTACTAATTGCATTTGAAACCTACATCTAAGAAAAAAGAGACAGAGAGACTGCCAGTAATTGCAAATCCATCTGCTGAGAGCACCAGATAAAAAAGCCATCATAGTGATTTTACCATGACTCCTCAATCCATCCTCACCTTTTTTATATAATGGGATATCCTTTTTCCGTTTGTTCTTTATTTATTTTCCATTCTCTCCGTTTTCCTGTGTTTTGGGAAAAACTTTGATATTGAAGAAACAGCTGGTCTAAAAAACAAGGTCAAAAACCACAATTACTCCAGCCCTTCACCTGGTGAAGCTCATTGGCTGAATGAGCTTGCCTGGTGTTGCCCTAGTATTATTTCCATATTCAAGCAGACAGGACTAACACTATTAGAGTGATTCATCTCTATGGAACTGAGTAAAGACTTTCTCCTTTGTTAAATTCAGCAATGGACTGAAAGCTTTGTTTGTCTGCTAAACCAAGGCTAAGGATCTGATCTTGGATCCTCCAAGAAGGACACTGTACTACGGAAATACTTACAAGTAATTAGAAGTTCTGATGGTGAACTTTTTTGAAAGCTCCTTTTCCTGCCAAATTTCCTGTAGCATTCAAGCCTTGGGTTTTTTTAATCATTAAATCAAGGTGGTTGTCTAGCATTCCCTCTCATGCTTAAGTCAATTATCTGTAATGAATATCGGAGTTGTCATTTGATGATTTATACTCTGCTTGAATTGTAGCAATTATTTAGTAAACATCTCCTAATGTAACTGCTAAGTCAGTAGTATAACAGCTATGATATAATTAAAATAATTATAAAACCAGATAAGAAATAACATCATGCAAATAATGAGCCTAGTTTGCACATTAGGGTTTCATTGTTACCTGTTTCGACTACATCTCTTCAAAAGTTGTTTTCTAGCTTTGTTTCAGTCAACATCTTTGATTTGACTCGCAAACTAGTAGGTAAGGAGGAAAAAAAAAACCCAAAACTTTTTATACAACTGATACAGTAAAAATAAAACTGTCAGATTCTTACATTGCTCTGGAGTACAGTAAGAACAAAAGGAAAATCCAGTAATCGTCAGTAAGACAGTGAAAATAGCAACATTAGGGCTCCATGGCCATTGTGATCATGACTGTGCTCTTAGGTTCATGTATGCATATGCACATGGATGCACGCGCAGACCTTCTCTATCTCTCCGTCTCTTCCCTATTAAACACTCCTCTAAATATCAGCTAAAAAGAGAGGAAAAGACAAGCCATGATTCTTTTTACCAAGAAAAGGTATCAAAAGTGGTAAACATAATATGCCTTCCTGCTTTGACTGACTCAAGGAAGATCAAGTGCATTCTATTCCCTGTCAGACTGCTTGGAAGGAATGGCAAAGTAATAAATATACACAGTCACTCACTGTCAAACTAGTGGAATTCAAAGGTTGACTAAATATAAATGATTACATAAATTTCTTTCTAAGTACATCTGAGACTAATGTAGCAGACTCATTCCACTCCCAATAATATACAAGCATGTGGAAAAAATTATAGCTGGACTAATCAACAACTTTTTAAATAGATATATATTTCATAATTAAATTACTAAAGTTTTTACATCTCACTGATTTTTTTGCTCTGCACCCAGCGATCAGATTTAGGCCAGCTGTATCTTTAAAATGAATGCGATGGCATTTTGAAAGAAGATGGGTTTCTCTGAGACTGCTGTTTGGTGTTACAATTGTCTTGTCTCCCTGTGTGACTGTTGCATCAGAGTACACAGTTAATGGGGCTGGGCAGAAACGCTGCTGCTGGATCTTGTAAGGAATGCTGCAAGTGTGTGCTCTTGCTCGAAGGGAAATAATGCAAACTAAAGATTATTATTTTGCTCTGTAATGGGCATGTCTCGGTATGTATCTGATCCTGCTTGCTTGGGGCTGCTTCCTGGGGCAGATGCTTGCTATGCTCCTCTGCTCAATTTCACTGATGTAGTCCCATGCACTGAGGCTTCACCTCCAGTCTGCAGCAAAACTCCACTGATTTCCTAATAGCTGGTAATTTCCAGCCTCATTTTTAGTTTGAGTGACAGCACAGTTCCAGATTTTTTCCAATTTTAATGTGCTTTCAAAAATTCCTCATTTTTGTTTGGATAAATATAATGATTATTCTGAAAATCCACATTTTTAAAAATATTTTCAATCCCTGTAAAAAAAAACAACAAAGCAAAAAACACACAGAACAAAAAGCAAACACTGAAAAGGGGGCTAGCAATTACACAAAAAGTATCTTTCTTTGGAAGAAAGAATTTATTCAAAACCAAAATGAAGATGTAGCAATAATTATTCTCCATTTAAATCCTGTGCAGCTGGGTAAATAATACTTCGGTAGCATACAGAAAATTGCATGTGACCTCAGCATAGCGTTTCAGGTACTGTTCTGCCTTCTTTCATCTTGTGCCAGCAAAAGATGCTACCCTTAATAGCAGTTGAAAGAACAGTATGGTTCATTCAGATCCTACAGGGCTGTTCTGAATTCTAGCCTCTATTTTTTTTCACTGTTAAATTGAAGAAAAAACATAACAACATCATTGCAATAGAACCAAGAACTACAAAGGATCACTGAAACGCAAAATGAGAGGTCTTAAACTTTCATAACGTAGATTCAGTAGCAGTCAGAAAAAAGCCAGGCTTTTCCCCCCATGCCTTATTATTCCCATGTTTAATCAAGTGTTTTATTTTCACTTTTTTTCTTTCCTTTTATTAAATCTGTTTGACCAGTTGTAGCTCTGCAGCTCAGCTTAGAGAATCTACTCTTGGATTTCAGTCAGAATTGTTAGTTACACACTTCTCTACATGAATTAACTCAGGCTTTTGTAACATTATAACTCACTTCAAGATCAAACAATGAGATGTGGTATTTGGCATTTTGCAAGTCTCATCTTTACAAAAATCCCCAATAACACAACCTTTACAACAGCTGTCCTTGAAGAACTTGGTTTGAAGAATGCTATTTTAAAAGGGAAAGAAAAGTATCTTTACATCAGTTTGTCTGTTACAGACCAACATGACACTGCTCTGCTGTACCTCACTCTGAAACTGCTGCTTGTACAAATTCAGTGTTCTGCATTGTTGTTTGTAAAATATATGCCAGAAATAAGGACTTCAAATTTCATTTGCCTGGTTTCATATACCAAACATAATACCAATTAGCCTGTTCTATAGAAATATTTTTCTCCAGGCCATATCCTGCCTTCTTAGAGTGAAATTTTGCCATGGGAGAAGTGCCACATATGTTGTAGAAGCCAAATTGCTACTTTGAATAGAAAGACATTAACTTTTCCTCTCTTCTACCAATTGAAAAAGGTGAAATATCTGTACTGACGGCTCCTTGTTGACTTACCTTGCTGTTATCAGTGAAATTGACAGCAGACGCCTATCAAAAAATATTGGAGATATTTGAAAAAAAAAAAGCAATAATGAACCTATAGGGCCTTACGTTGTACAGGGGACTCCAGCATTTTGTCTTGGTCAATCCTGCTGTTGAACAATGTTGGAGAGAACTGTTAAAAATATGTCTCTATGGTCATTATTGTTTTTAGATTGCACCTTATATGGGAGAATTAAAACAGCAACACTGCAGGAAGAAGAGGCAGATGCTATTTTTTTGTTTGTCTTTGGAAGGGTGACTTCAATGTCAAAATTAAGAAAGGTGAACTTTTAGCTTTGACAAGCCTTCATGTCTTGAAGGCTTTACTCCATGGTTGGAGTTTTTCCCCCTTGTATGTATTCCCTTTTGACAAGTCTAGGTCATCTGCAGAAAAAGTGAAAAATAATGTGTTTTGCTCATGGGGATAAAATAAGGCCATAGAAGATGACATAAAGGAACACATTAGGGTTCATCTCAGAGAGAGAAATGCCACATTTTCAAAATGTTATTTAGAATTCTGGAAGAAAGATACTTCTAGTGATGTGGTGTAAATCCAGAGTTTTCTACAGTTGGCATATTTCCCTTTTCCAAGAACTCTTACGTACTAGAGAATATTTTCTCTACAGAAAGTTGCCTCTAAGTGAAATGGTGTAATCTAATGTAAAGATCCTTTTTTCCTTTTTCTTCTTTTTTTTTGTTTTTGTTTGTTTGTTTGTTTTGTTGTTGTTGTTAAATTGATGTCTATAAAACGTGCAGCTTTGTGTTTGTGAAAGATTGTGTGTTTGTATGTCATTACCTGATTTAGATCTGCCTGTTTTGTCCTGTATTCTTGAACTGCCTTATCTCTGGACACTGTTTTCACAAACTCTAACTCTTTTTCTTTCGCACCTCCTTCCTGGATTTGCTGCTTCCTTCAGCCTCACCTCAAGGTCAGTATTCACTTTTAATAAGGGTGTTTATGAGACTGTTGTCTATTCAGCTAAAATTGTGATCTCACAGAAGATTGCACATCAAACTACATGATCTACAAAATGAGAGATCAGGGATTTGGTTAAGTCTGTGTAGGAGGATGGGTTGGATAGGGTGCATGTTTAGAAGGAACTTGTACTTGAAGGGAAGAATTTATATCAAACCACTGTAAATCAGTGTTGTAGTACACTGGGAAGAACGGGGACTTACCAGTGAAGCCTTTCAATGGAAAAAAATAGAGGACCTGGAAGCTAGACAGTTTAAATATTACTGGTTTTATCAGTTATTTCAAGAAGAAAAAAGATGGAATGTTAGCCATATTCTCTGATGCATGCTACTGAGTGCAAAACTAGTTCCTTTAAAATACTAGTCACATATACTTTAACATTTGGATTTTTATCGTTGCATCTGTATCTGAAACCTTGTGGTGATGTTGCAAAACCAGTTTTGGTGTGGTTTGAATGTGTTGTGCTGTCAGAAAGAATGAAGAGCTGAGGGTTAAAGATAAGTAAATTAGCAAAAGGATACATTTGTTGAAGGCACAGAGTGCTTGACTGAATTTCTGAATTATTGACCAGCATCCAACTTTTCTATTCCTGATTAACACTGAGAAATGTGGTGGTGAGTGGAATCCCATGATGCTGCAGTGCTGCTGACGCCTTCAGATTGTGTTGGTGTTCTGACCTTGGTTTGGCGCAGACATCACATTTGTGGCCTTGGCTGCATATTTTCCTTCCTCCCACAAACTGGAAAAAGATTGAAAGTTAATCATGTTTTTGTCCATCAATACCTTCCATATTCAGTGTGTCATACTGGCATACTTGTAATTGTTGGGGAGAGGAGGGCTGTCCTTGAATGACCCTTTTTCTTCAGGTCCCGAAGAAAAGAACTGCCAGGAAGCTTTTTTGCTCTGTGAGCATTATCTGAAATACACGCAGTGTCTTTTCTTGCATGAGCAGAACTTCTGTTGGGTATTTACCAGCTGCCACTGTGAGTGGAGTTGGATGTGCTTTGTCTGGCTGATGTAGTGCTAAATGTAATGGAGTCCACCTGTCAAAGATATTTCTGCTTCAATCCATATGGCTATAGGTCTTTATCAATACCTGCACCTATACTGGAATTTGTGGTGAACAAGAGGGAGAACTGGATTTAAGGTGTGTTTTGGGTGTGTTTTCTTTGAGACCTGACATGATTTCTCTTTTCCAAACAATGTAACCATAACTCTTACTTCTTTTATTTAGAATTTATTGTAAAATGTGGCTAGAAAATGTGTGACTGCAGTTTGAGCTGGCCAAGTGTTAGGATCTTTGAAGAGTTTTCTGATAAGAGATTGTTCGTTCTGTCCTCACAGTGTCCTAATGGTTTTATGGTTTGGGGTTTTTCGTTTTATTTTTTCCTATTTTTTAAAATTGATTGCTATGATGTCTAGTTGCTGAGTTCTTCATATATTTGTTAAAATCAATCTAGAGTGTCAGGGAATAATAGGTGAAATGACTGCTCTTGGAACTGCAAAATCCCTGCTGGACAGAAACACAATTAAAAGTTTCTCTTAAGGACAAGTAGGAAAATTAACAGAGCTTGTGGTAGCACTTGTTTCCTTTCCTATGCCTTTCAGTGTTTGCCTAATTGCTGTTAACTTCAACATACGAAGAAACAGCCATTCTGTAAAGTTACACTCTATGTTGGAAGCTACTGTGGGAGTCATGACTTTATTTTTTCTCTTAATGGTGTCAAGCAGTTATTTTTTTCAGACATCGAAGCAAATTTATTTTCCTGGAAAAGAACTTAATATGTGAAAATATGTGTTAGGTATGTCTGTCTTCTAGAAACACGAAAAAATACTCTGAATTTTATCTGTTCTCATTAAGAATAGCTTTGCTCACTGTAGTCAGTGTAAACCCTCTGAATTTTCTGAGCTATTAAGTTTTCATTCTCTCTCTCACATTGATAAACTCAGTGGATATGAACATTGTAGTCTAATCCATATTGCTGCTACTGCTCAGAAGTCTAAGGGCCTAAAGTGGATGTCATACAGATTCATAGTAAATAAAATAATCTTGGAAGGCATGGGGATTAAAGCAGTTTTCCTTAAGGAGTTTTTGGCTAAGCATCTGTGTTGATGACAGCTTTACACAAAGAACTTTCCAATGCTGAGTTCAAGAGTAATAAGCCAAATAATACAAGTCTGGTGTCATTACCTGCAGCAATAAAAAAAAAAAAAAAGAAAAATACCATTAAGTCATATGCTATGGTGCTTTTAAGCGGTTCTTATGTATACATGTTGCAAAAGAGGAGGTAGAAAAAGATAACAAAACCGACAAAATCAGGTGCTATATTGAGCAATAACATATTTTTCAAGGAAAGAATGAGCTATATTAATAAAGCAAAAGCAAGATTTCTAGCTTCAGATTGGGTAACCAGCAACTACATCTTTTTTTTTTGTCTGCCGAATAACATTGAACGTGCTATTTATCAACAATTTATCTTTGTAGTATAGCACTGGAATGGAATAATAGCTGGAGCAGTAGATCAGGAGGCTTGTCTTTTAATGTCCAGCTTTCTACTGTCAGGTTTTCAAATAGTTTATATTACATGTTTAATTGTACTGTCTGTCATCTTTTGAAGCAAGTAATCCATATCTTAAGAGAAAGAAGTTTGTTGGGGTTTTTGCTATACTGAAGAGAATTTGATGCAATAGGAAGTAATAAAAAAATACTATGAACCTTATTTCCACATAGCAAAGTGGCTTGGTGATTAGATGAGTGCAGGCTGGTGGCATGAATCCAGATAAAAGTCTGTTATGAGTGTCCATGTAAAATTAAATGTCAGTATAGCAACTCAAGTGTAGCCTTATAAAGTCAAAGTAAAAACAAAATCCTACGTCTGAGGGGATTATTTCAGTCCTTTTTCCAAGGTCCTAAATTTATGTTAAACAGAACATGTTTAATCACCAAAGAAGTATTTAAAACATACAATCATTCTATAACAGAAGGAAAATAACAGATAATAGTGCATAGAAAGTTAAGCAAATGCAGAGAACTCAGGATACTATTCAGTAATTGGTAAAAAAAATAAAGGCAGAGTACTTAGTTACAGGCATATACAGCCTGTGGTACCTGTGAGTGTGTGATGGAAATACCTTTGTACTATACCTCTAGGAAGCTGTGTATGTGAACACTAAGAAAGTGCCTGGGCAGTCGGGAGAAATTTCACTGGAAGTGTGTCTGACTCTTTAGTTCATACCCTCAGAAGACTCAGGTCTTCATTCTGCCACTATGCTGGTCATTAATCACATATGGAAATGATAAAAATTTCAAGCATGTTGAGTCAGCAATGTTTAGTTTTAGCTCAGCAGAGCCAGATACAGTGCGTTCAAAGAAGTTTCCATTTAAATTTTCTTGGTCATCTCTGAAAAATAACGACCTCTAATAATTGTTTTCTATGTAGTATGTTTCCTTAATTCTACTTAGAGCAAAAATGGCACAGTCTTTCAAATTAGGTATAGTGATTACCAGAGCTTTTTGCCTTTGAAGCGGAATCTGTATCTTTTCTGTCAAAGGTCCTCTTTTCTTGTCTTATTTCACTGCATCTTAACAAAGCAAAATTATTCACAGCTGTACATCACCTCAGAATTCTCACTCGCATGAATTGATTTCTTTCTTATTACTGCTGAAATTAATTATATGAAACACTGAGGAGCCGTTTTTATGTTATTGCTGTTTTCAGTACGTGTATTCACGAAGTGTGTTGCTTTCCTGTGGGAATTTGAACTGAGGTAGCATTAGAAAGATGTGATTGGATATGGCACTAGGGAGAATGTTTGTATGTCAACAGTGTGCTGTGAATTTTGAAGAGCTCCAAGTCAAATGCTCTAAGAGATGAGAGGAATTCTTCACAATTTGCTTTTTTTCAGATGCAACCATACTATTTGAAACATCAAAATACAACATTATTTTTGGAAGACATGTTAGAACATGTCTTTACATTCATATATCCCAAATTTAACAAATTACCTAGCATGCCATCATCATCAGATTAACTGAAATTATCATTCAAACTTCATGCAACATTAAACATTTTGGCTAACCCATATGTGTCACATCACATTTACTCTAAGGAATGAAATCTGAAAGTTATTTTTCATCTCTAATGTCTAACTTCTGTGCAAAAATTTATACCCCCCAAATTGTTAGATTTTTTTCTCTTTTGACTAGATTTTCACTTTCTATGGGCAGAGTGAATTTTATGTGTCTATGGTAAAATAGTCTTGGTGCACACGTTTCCTTAGCTGACTCCCAGAAGCTTTAACAGACCCTAGACGTGGCAATATGATAGTTACAGAGAACTGTTAGGCAGGAGACCTTTTTAAAACGTTACTGAAGAGGATGGAGAGTTCAGTAGCTTCTTTTCCTCCTTTTTTACTGGTAGGGACCCCTTTCAGATCCCTGAGCATAGAGGCAGAGTCTGCGGGAGTGAAGGATTACCCACAGAAGTAGAAGACGAACTTGAAGACCACTGCAAGAAATATGCAGGTTGATGGAATCAGATCAGATACATACAGGGTTGCTGAGGGAGCCAGCTGATACCATAGTGAGGACTCTATCATCTTCAAAATCTTGTGGCTGTCAGGGGAAGCTCCTCATGACTGGCAAATATCCCACTTATCAAGGAGGATGAGAAGGAGGATCCAGGGAATTGTAGGCCAGTCAGTATAACTTCATGTGCTGGAAAGTTTTTGGAGTAGACTGAAAGCCATCTTCAAGCACCTGAAGGACAAGAAAGTGATGGAGAACAGCCAGCATGGATGTACAAGGGCAAATCATGCCTGACCAACAAGATTGCCTTCAGTGATGAGATGACTGGCTCAGAGGGTAATTAGAACTGTTTAATGTCTTCTTAATGATGTGGATGATGAGACACTATACACCTTCAGCATTTTAATGGATGATAGCAAATTGACGTGACTAGTTACGGGGAGTATATACTGGAGGACAGGGCTCCTATTTAGGGTGACCTTGACGGGCTGGAAAAATGAACTGGCAGAAACCTCATGAAATTCTGTAAAGGCAAGCACAAAGCTCTGCACTTGGGGTTGAATATCCTCCTCATCTATACTGGCTGAGAGTCAACTGGTTAGAAGGGTGGTTCATGGAGAAGGACCAAAGAGTAGCTGAGGACAAGCTGAATTTGAGTCAACGGTGTCATGCTACTCTGAAGAAAGCCAAATCAATATTGGGCTGCATTAGTAGAAGTACAGGTGGTAGGGCAAGAAAAGTTGGTTTTACCTTCTGTGTGACATTTTTGAGGCGGCTTCTGAAATACTTTGTCTAGTTTGGGGCTTCCAGATACAAGAAACTTTGAGATAGTGGGGTGAGTCAGGCAGGCAGGCAAGCAAGATGACTAGGTGCTACAGAACATAACAGGGAAGGAGGGGCAGAGAGAACTGATTATGTTCAGGACCAGGAAGAGGAGCCTCATGGGAGATCATACTGTGGTCCCTCAGCTGTCTAATAGGAACATAGAAGACAGAGCAACTCTTCTTAGATGTGTTCAGGAAAAAGGTTGAGAGGCAACAGACACAAGTTGCAACATGTTCCAGTCAAAGTTCCAGTGAAGTAATCAGCAAAAAAGTTCACAGTGATGGAGTCAGATACTGAAAAAGATGCTCAGAGAGGCTGAGGAGTCTTCATGAAGATATTCAAAACTTGTCTGAACAAAGCTATGAGCAACCTGCTCTAATTTGGCATTGTTTTGAGCAGGGGTTGGAGCAGGTGACCTTCATTGATCCCTCCAACCAAAATTCCATGATTCCAACCATGATTCTAAGTTACTGTGGTAAATGAGTGTGTATTCTAGGACAAACTCCACAAATTCTGTTTGTTTTTTTGTAAGAATTTGCTGCATAATATTGATCTTGAAAAACAAAATGAAAGCAGCAAGAAAAATATGATGGGGCGGTCCACTGCACTTGTCATTCAGTTTGAAAGAACCATTTTCCATTATTCGCATCCCTTTTTGTCACATCCTTTATCTTGCTCAGCTTGTGGGCAAATAGAATAGAGCATAGTTGACTCTCAGCTTCATTTTTCTGCTGTGAGACTTCCAGCTGTCTAAGTTACTTCTCCTGTGTTTAGTCTGTGACCAAATTGAGATGTTACCTTTAGTTCTTGTGTTACTTGTGAAGATCAAGTTCCATTTTTGACATGTGCACAAGGTGACTTCACTGCTTTAGATGAGGGCATTGAACTCTTGTGTTTCAGATGTGCCTTTCAGTACTTCACTCATCAATTGAGAGCATTTCTTATTACCACTGGTCAATAGCTAGTATTTTTTATAGGATCATAAAATGAATACTTTGGGTTGGAAAGGCGCTTCAGATCATCTAGTTGCAGCCCTCCTGCCATGGGCAGGGACACCTCACACTACACCATGTTGCCCAAGGCTCTGTCCAGCCTTACACTGAACACTGCCAGGGGTGGAGCATTTACCATTTCTTGGGCAACCTGTTCCAGTGCCTCACCACCCTGCAGTCATCCCAGTTCCTGTGAAACCAGCTTTCCTAACTAGCCTGTGCATCTTTGCAAATAATTTCTCTTCTTTTGGATGAAAAAATATTCTAGGTAATCATAGATATTGCAGTCATTTGGTTTATAGATTCAGTGCATACTTCTGTTGTTATCACTCAGTTAATTTGAAATCACTCTTAATCACATTACTATGGAATGAAAATAAAATTACTTATCCATAACATCCAAAGCCAGCTATTAGATATTGCAAGATAAATACATAGTTAACATTCTTAGACTAAGATTAAATTGGTAAGCTCTTTTTTCCCCCTCTTTTCCTTTCTCTCCTATGGCTCTCTTCCATTTCATTGTCCTGACAAGGTACCTCCAGTCAAGTATTCCCTCTTTCTGTGTAACATGTTCTTCATTTGCAAATAGAGGATCCCTTTCATGCTGGAATATGTCAGCTTTTCAAGCCAGTCTTCTTGAAGCACCCCAGGTAATTCAGACAGCTTTAATCATGCTCTCAGAAACTTATTTCATTCCCTTCTTATCTGGCTGCTAGGCCATTCTTCTTGATGAAATTAATTAAAACTTTTTTTTCTTTTTTTTCTTCCTTGGAGAAGGAAATGTTTCCAGTTTGTCACTTTCTTTTCAGAATTGGCTAATTAACTCCTAGCTCTAAGGCGTGAAGTGTCTCTTATCCTTAGTGACCCAACATACTCAGTTTGACTTAAAGTGTCTTTATATGGAACTTTATTATGTATCTATTTAAAATACTGAACAGATTTCATAGAAATTGGGATCAAGCATAATGGTAGTTTTGGGGTGACAGCTGGGTTGGAGTGATGCAGTTCCAGCACCTTTCTTTTGAGCATTCTGGAATGAACTTTATCATTACAAGTAATCTGTCCCCTTTTTTAAAAAAAAAAAACAAGAGTGAGAAGGAGTTGGAAACTTGAGTTGCAAAATACTCTCTGTAGATAAACAAAAAGAGCCTCATCTGGTCCTAGAAATTACAGCTGCCAACAGGGCATGCTCAGTGCCAGCCTTGATAGAAGATTGCTACAGGTGCAGAAAATAGAGGCTGCTTTCCTGCTAGTTCCTACTTTCCTGTTTTGCACAGCTCCCTTCTAGCATGTAAATTTGTGACTTAGCTCTAAGTCATGGATTTACTGTAGCTCACCAGATGGCAGCTCTGGAAAGCATATGTTGTCTTCCTTCACTTTCAGCAGCAGTCCAGCTTTTAGCTTTAGCAGTCCCACTGGCAGTAATAGCACTGACCAGGTTGTTTCCCTTCTGAACACCAGCAATACCGATTGTCTGCAAGCTTCCCTGTGCTTTTTCAATGTCTTGAGTTGTTCATGCTACGTTTGATGAAGTCCCACATGCTGGGAACTGAAAGAGAGTTGCCATAATGCAACTTTACCCTACAAGTATACATAAGGGTAAAGAATCTTAGCCATGCAGCTATCTCTGTATCTCTGAAAAGAGGCCTTTTTTTCCTTTTTCATCATTACTATATGAAACAATCAGGAGAGAGCATTGAATGAAGTTACTGGTAAAAACTTTATTAGGCACTGCAAAAGTGGCCCCTGACCCAGAATGTGAGATAAAGTAGATTTTTCTGGTGCATTTGAGAGCAACGGTCATGTAATAACTGCAACATCTTATGTAATTTCTTCTTAAAGGAAATTTTTCATGATCAAATCTTCCAAGGTACAGTTCCCTACAGTGAAAGTTTTAAGCATACTTCTTGTAGAGACCATGCAGTGGCATTATATGAAGGGTATCAGTGAGATGCAATTAACTGCTGGTTTTTACTACTTAATTTACAACGTCTCTTCTTCCCTTTCTCTTATCTCTTGCTTTCAGCACAGATTTCACATTTTAGTATGGAATATGCAGATGTCCTTGCTCAAAAAGATGGGGCATGTCACATAGTTTTTGACAGTTTGTAGCCTTCGACTGCTTATTTCCATGCATGTTCTTTTTGAGTATGCTTGGATCACATGAACAAATGACAGCTGAAATGAAGTTGAAGGAGGCTGCTTTGTTTTTCTGTATGCTTAAAGCTTCAAACATTATTGTACTGGGGTAAAAACCTCGTAGTATGAATGAAAAGCTGAACATTTGGAAGATCATTTTAAAGTATTGCTGTGCTGGTTAATGTTAAATAGAAGGGGTAAGTACATGCTATTCCAAATTTATTCTGATTTTTGTCCTGAATTATGTTGTCAGGCTTCTGATAGCATCTTCTGTTTCAGTTAAGCTTCCCAACCTTACTTCTACAGGTACATCACACTCTTGTTGAATGCATTAAATTTTCCTTAAAATTACTTCTTTTCTGTGTCTATAAAGATCCCCAAACTCAGAACCATTTTCATTATCAAGTTTAAGTTTATCCTCATCAAAATAAACATCTGCTGAGGCAAAAAAAAAAAAAAAAAGGAAAGAAAGCCTTATAATAGCTGCAGTTCAGATTCTGCCCAAACTAGATTGCTGCCATCCCGCAGTACTGTAACGTAACCTGATCAGAACCAAAGATTTCCTCAGTGCCTCTGAAACTGAAACAGAATGTATTTCATAGAAGATACCTCTTAATAAATCTGTTGGCTAAGCACACCAAAGAAATATGCCAAACGTGCTATTCTGTGAGACACTGTAGTGTGCATTTGTGGATACCAAAATAAAGCTGTATACTTCCTATCTCACATTCTCATGATAATGAAGATGCTGTAGCAAGGTGTGGTTTGATGAGTGTGGTAACATTATCTTCAATCAACCTTATCCTTTTACATACTTTTCCCAGTATAGTTTCTGGGAATGGCCACTTTTGAATCAGATTTGTTACAACTTCTTTATAGCTAACAGGGTAGAACCTTTTCCATTCACATCTGTAGACAGAACCTGTTTGAAATGTTCTTCTTGAAAACAATGTTGGTTTTAGGAGATGAGCTTTTTATTTGGGTGTTTCAGCAACATCATCAGGCTTTTGGTCTGGTTTACATTTTCTTCAGAATGGTCCTGCTAGGATCACTGCCCTCACATCTTTTCTATCAGAAATCCTCTTCCACTGAGTTGATACATTCACTGTGCTTTCTTTTTTTGGCCTTGGCAAATGCTCAGTTTAATACCTTTTGCTGAAGACTGTTTTCAGTAGCTGTCAGCTTAAAAGTATAAGGCATATCTTGATTCTTTAACATACGCTATTTCAAAATGACAGGATAATATTCAACTGTTATCCCAAATTTATGGACATTTTTGGAAGAGAACTTTTCTCTCTGGATAGCTTGTTCAGTGTATACTGTAAAATAAACATAAGCTACTCTAGCATAGTTCTTAAATGCTTTGCTTTTAATTTTTTTTTCTTCTTACATTTTTTTTATTTTGTTTCAATGGCTGACTTGTATTCAATTTTTCTTTAATTATTGATTGTATCAGGTATTATTCTAGAAGGAATGAAAAGATCTCATACCCATACGAAAGAAAACAACTGCTGTATTATGATTTGTTTTCTTTTCTGGCTAGTGAGACTGCAGTTAAGACAGACATGTGTGATCTCAGATCACAAAAAAAAACCTCTGAAACCTCAATAAAATTCCATTCATAAGGAAGATTTTATTGCTGTTTAGAAAATACTTTTTTCAGCCAAGTGGTGCAGGTCTCCGGAGCAGAGGGTGACTGGCTGTGTGTGATCTGTTCACAGGGTGGTTGGCTTGTGCACTGGAGTTGAAGGGATAAAGAACAGCACCTTTGGGACTTCTTGCCACACTGTTAGGGCCAAATTCAACTAATCCAGTGTGTTGCAGGGAGAAAGTATCCACACTGAGGCCTAATCAGCCATTTTATAACTGTCATTTTTGGCTTTGCATCTGTTTGCTCAATTAACAAAGCAGAAGAAAAAATACAACAGAAAATGGTTGATAAAACTTATTTGTTGAGCTACTGAATGCTTTTATTAAGGTCCTTAAAGCATTAATATTTTTCTGAACAAAGCAACACCTATATCATTATCTCACATATTTATTTCAGAATTTGGCTTGAGTGTGTTTTTTTAAAGCTCTTAGCTTCAATAAAAACGAGTGGTTGCAAGGTTTTCAGGCTAAAGATTTCTAGTTCAATTGCCATCAGCTTTCAAAAATAATTATGGAATTTGACGTATAAATAATTTTATATTTAATCTCTGAAGCCTGATTTCAAATTTTGCATCCACTCTGAAATTATGGTAATGTATCCATTATTTTCATTACAAAACGTGCTTCCTAGTAAAGAGATGCTGAGAATTTAAATAGTTGGCAAGCTGCACATTAGTTTTCTTAGGGTTTTTATAGCTGAACAGTAAAGGGGTAGATGTAGTGGATTAAATCTACAAAACAGGAATTACAGGTTAGTGGAAACATGAGATGCTATAGATGTTTACCTGAAGTTTTTCAGAGTGTCTTGGTTTTAGTAAGTTGTATCTGGCCCTGTCTGGAAGTGAACCTTCGGTTCTCTTAATTTGTTATGGAGCTCTTGCACTAAAATGAAGACACGTCTGTTAATCTCTGCTGTTAATCCCTCAATTTTAGCCAGTTACATTTTAGCCAGCACATTTTTCTTCCTATTTTTTTTCTTTTTATTTTTTTTGAGAATACTAAGACAGCAGCGCTTGACTTCACCATTAACTGTATGTAATTGGGCTACTTGCCTCATAACTAGAGAGTAGCCTAGTTGATTCTGGGTTTGTTCAATCAAGGGACTGTAGGAAAAAATGGGTGTTTTCCCTGAATTAGATTAGTTTAATAGTGCTTAGAGCATGCATTTTGGACATGTGTTACTCATCCTTAGTTAGGTTTTTTCTGTTAATGTATTTATCATGTAGCTTTCTCTAAATTCATTGACTTGATGCTGCAGCATTTCACTCTGTCATGAGGAAAATTGTTTCCATAAATGTGAGTTCCCTCCTGATTGCTGAGAAATAACATTTCACAGGGGAGGTACCTGTGAAATGTTACCTGGATCCAGGTTTAGTGTGTGTAGTTTTGATTATATTTCTTGATCTTCTGTTAGACTGAAACAGAGAGATTAATACAAGAGGAGAAAAACTTGAAAAAAATTTGTATTAACCTATAATTACACATTGTATGGCCAAATGTGGGAGCTAACTCTATTTGACAGTTGACATTTTACCTCAGAGAATCTTGGACCTGAGTTTTAAGGCCTTTAATTACTCCTAAAGAAATTACATTTAAAGATAGTTCATTTGTGCAGTTATCTGTAGTGTAGGCTGGTAGCTGTTTCCAGTTAGGACGTGCTAAAATCCTCTCATGAAACATGCCATGTAGCGTTAATAACTTGTGCCGCCTCACTACTTCTGATATGCATATCTGCACAATGTATTGCTAATGGGTCCAGTGATGGGGTTTCCTTCTGAGGTGTTTTCAAATGATAGGAGAGTTTGGGTTACGTTTTTATTAAGTTTCTAGGTTTAAATGCCATGTGCTTCCCTTTCCTGTATTTTCCCATCATCTGTTTCTGGAACATTACCGTGATGATTTTTAGGTAGAGTGAGAGGTGCGGCCTAATGTGCTGTCTGCATCATGAAGTGTGCACTGATATCATCGTCATAATTCCTAACACTGAGAAAGACAATGACCAGTGTAGAGTCAAGATCTGCTTCTTGTCTTTGACTTCCACACCTTTAATTCAGACACTGTTAGGCTCTTGTTCTGAAAATCTGGGGCAGGCTGATTTCCCATAGCCTTTCTAGTCTTCGTCCCTTGCCCCCTCCAGTGCTGATCTGAACACACACTTTGTTTTTAAAAATCAAAGTTTCCTAGCTTCAGGAAATGAAGTTCACACTCCCCATCTCTTAAAGCCACTGTGGGACAACTTGACTCACATACAGCATACCAGTTAAGTTTTCAGGGCTGTTAATATTTTCATTGGCTATGTTACCTTGTCATATAAATGGCACAAAACAGTGAGGAACAGTGTAACAAAATGATGAGAGATCGTAGGAGAGGCACACAAGCAGAAATAACTAAGTGCTGGAGTTTGCCAGCTGTGCATCTGAACAAAAGCAACTCATTGAAAGTATGTATATATCCACCTTCTAGCTTGGATGCAATGTGCAACAGAGGTAATAAACCAAGCTGTTTGAAAAGGTTAATAAAATTATTGTTCCTTTAACTTAGTAATTTAGTGCACCATTCTTTGACCTTGTTATAATGTGGAAGAATAGTGTCAAGCTACTTAAGAAGCTGGGATTGCTCAGTACAGCCCAACAAAGCAAAGGAAGAGGCCCACCTAATGCTTACTGTTCTAAAAAAAAAAATTCACCCATACTATGTAGAACTTCAGCAGTAGCTCCCCTGGTCCTAATTTTTCAATGTATAAGATAGGGAACTTGTTTAATCTTTGCCAACTTTGACTGTCAATCAGCCAGCCAGTGGTGGTGATAGGACTGTCTGATGTGGTCAGTCCTGTTCCCTTCATCGCTTATTTAGCTTCCTTTCATCACTTTCTTTTTTTTGAGGTTAAGCAATTAGGCTTTCCAAATGCTGCCATTATCCTCTGTGGTTTGGTTGTCAACCACTGATAAGGTGAAGTGTGTTCTAAACAACAAAAAGCTAAAGCAAAACCTTTCCGAAAAGGGGGTTTTCTTTTTCTCAAAACAAGGTAGCATTTTTGGGAAGAGTTTCTCCTTGGCTTTCTTCTGTTATGCTCCCCAGAATGTAAATGGTTTTCTTTGTGTAACAAAACTACAAAAAAAAAAAAAAAAACCCACCAAAACAAAAAAAACCCACACCCCAACAGCAACCAGACAAACCCAATAATTCATCTATGTCACTGTGTTTATGATCTTTTAAGTGAGCAAGTTAAGGTTAAGGATATGGTCAGCTAAAATATTTGATGGGGCAGACCTTAAAAAGAAAGAAGTGATGAAGGAAATGGCAGGGGTAATGTAGTAAGTTGTGAGTTTTATATCAGCCCAACTCAGATCACTAACATCCTGTTGCGTTGATCTTGTTGATTTTTTTTTTCAGTAAAAGCTTTTCTTTTTTCTCACTCATCTAATCATTAATGAACAAGACTGCTAGTGAAGGTGTGGACAACTCAGCTCATTGTTTCCTGCCTTCCAGCATTTCTTTCCAGAGTGTTTTCCCATTGCAGTGTGTTTTGCCCTCTGACCAAAATTGGTGTTAGTGTCATTGTCTGCCAGATGGCTGCTCCATTTCATTCCACAAGTGAATGAATGTACTTTACTGCATCTCTTAGGACTACAAAGTGCTTTGAGGTCTTATGCGATTATATCAACTTCTTCAAGGAGGGCACCAAGGAGGAGGTGCTGATCTCCTTCCTTTGGTGACCAGCAATAGGACACAAGGAAATGGAAGCTTCATCAGGGGGAGTTCAGGCTGGGTATTAGGAAAAAGTTCTTCACTAAAGGATGGTCAGTCACCAGAACAAACTCCCCAGGGAAGTGGTCATGGCACCAGGGCTCAAGGAACATCTGGGCAGCACTCTCTCATGCAGTTTAGGTTTAGAAAGGCCTGCGAGGAGCAGAGAGTTGGACTCGATGATCCATATGGGTCCCTTCCAACTTGAGATAGTCTGTGATTCTGTATTATACACTGCAGAATCTAATTTTTCATAATACAAGGCACGTTGGCAATTTTAAACTAAATAATATATTACTTCATTGCATACAGTTTTCTGTCAGGTTTTTTCAGTAATGTTGACTGTTACATCAGTTTAACTCATGTTGAGGAGCAAAGTGTGCTTTAAAGCAAATGAAGTTCATCTGCATTAGGATTAGTAGCTGCAGCAACAGAGAACTGTCCTGTGGGTGGTGGTAATGCTACGTCAACGAAGGCTTGAGCTAAACAATCTTTCTGACATGGCTGACTGACACATGGAAATATTTTCTGAGTACCTAAGTCAGATGAATAAAACAGGCTGTTTCTGTAGCTGTGCACAGGATCTGTATATTTTTTTTCCCTAGGGTGTGTATTCATGAGGTGAAATATAGTATGTGCATATACATTTTGTATTTATATTAGGGAAGAAAACTCTTCCGAAGGACTCACAGGTAACAATATGACTTTCCACTTTTCAGGAATGCTTGATGGTCCACTGGTTTTCTATTGCTTATATTTGTCTTACTGTTTTAAAATTATTTTACAACATGAAGTCTTCTCATTTGAAAGTTTTTATTGCTTATTGTGATTTTAATTCATTCCCCGTGGTGCTTAGCTATACTTCATCATTGGAAATTCAAGAATTTCACAGAGAATTGGAAAGCTGTGGCTTATTTTAAATGATACAGCTTTGTTTCATTAAAAAAGAAAAAGTCATAGAACTTAATAATTATTTTCAGTGTCCAGATTAAGAAACCTGGATACTGATCTTTTTCAGCAGGCATATGGCTTAAATTGGGCACCCAAAATCAAAGGATGGGAAATGATTAATTTGGAAAATCTTGGCTTGTTTTTAGTTGAAAGAGTTTGGGTTTTATTTTTTTAAATCGGAAGCCTGATTTTGATTTTGCTTCCTTTCCTGTAATGTATTCCATTTTAACAGTACTTAAACACTCTTGTTAGATTTTTTCTTCTTTTTTATGTGTCTTTTTTATTATTTGATTTGAGGGTGACTGAGAGTAAACGTCATCTGAGATGAGGTAGTTTTGCTTTTCTTAGTTTTGTTATTGTTTCTGTTGGTTCCAGTGATATCCTTCTTTTAAAGCTCCATCTCACTGAACATGAACTGGTTCTCCAGTTCTTATTAGGATCACCACCATTCTTTCTGTAGTCCCATTTTGAAAAGATGTTTCAGTAAGAGTATGTACTTACAGTTATATTTAAAGGCCTGTATCTCTCAGAAATTCCTGTGGTCATGATGAGAACTCCATGTACACATTGCAAATTGGTGTTTACTCAGTTGCTCTACATGCTAGCACTAATGCTTTCTAGAAAACACTCATAAATCTCTACGCTTTTGCGTAATTAATTCCTTTTCTTTTTGCTGTCTTTAATCGTGTGCAGTTTGAGTTCTAATAAAAATACTATTACAGATGAAGGGTTTCTTTACAACTTTACTATCCCTTTGAAAGGGCTATATTCTGTATATGTGTGTAATTATATCCAGAAGAGTTAAAAGAACATTGAGTTTACAAAATGAATCTCTCAAACTGAAGGAATTTCAGGGCTTTGTTTCTTTCTGCAGTCCTGATTAGCTGCCTTGTGTACATATGAAGTATCTTTATTTTCCTATTGACTGTTTCCTCATAGGATGTACCAGTTGTAGTGTGCTCACTTAAGAAACATACTAATTGTGTTCTATTTTATTATTTCAGTTCATTTTATTGTCCAATTATGCACATTGTTCAGTAGTGGCATGAAGATGAAATAGTTCTATAACAATCATCAGAAGTATTTCGGTGTTCAGAATAGCAACAGAAATGTCTTACTGAGCAGTGAATTGGCTGATTCTGTTAATGAAGCTTCTGAGGTCTGTTGACATTAAAAATATGTGTGTGCATATTTAAATACTTTTAAATATTGTTTGCATATATAAGAACATGATTTTCTGACTTCAGCTTTGAAGACTGAAAGTCATCTGACAGAGGAAAAGGAGAATTCTTTACAGAATCACAGTATCGATTCTTCACAGTTTCACAGAACTTCCATAGTGCAAATGTACAAGAGCTATGGGCTTATATACGCAAAACCTCTTATGTAATTATAAGTATTATAGAAGTGAGAATTGTCATTTGGTACCATGGGCATTGAGATAAGACGAGATGTGTGTTTATGCATCAAATGACTGTAAGCCTTTTAGATTTATAGATTGCAAGTTTCATGTGACCTTCACAGTCTATGTAGTTAAACAGTTGGGGAAATTTTAGGTAATGACATAGATAGCTGTATTATTTGAAAAGTTTGTTGCCCAACTTTTGTTGCTTTTTGACAACAGAGGTATAGAGTGATAGTTGTATCCTTGCACTTGATTCAAGGCCAGGTTGGATGGGGCTTTGCTCGACCTGGTATAGTGAAAGGTGTCCTTGCCCATGGCAGGGGGGTTGGAACTGGGTGATCTTTAAGGACCCTTCCAACTGAACCTATTCTGTGATTCTATGAATTCAAGTTTCCAAACAGTATGACAGTTATGAGGATTGATCTGAGTATTGCAAGCACTATGTAATTTCCATCTTTTAAACTGTTTAGGAAAACTTCAGCTTATCTCAAAATATCTACCTAATATATTAGAACTGCAGTAATTTTGGTTCAGACATGAGAAGGTGGTTGTCATTACTGTTTATCCTTATAATTACTCCTTTCCTTGAAATAAGTATTTTGTTTGAAAACATTATGTACCCTGTGGAAGTTATCTACTTCATATTTATTTTGATGAAGCTTGTGACTTTATTAATATTGTTGTCTCTTATCTAACCAGTGATTACGGTAACACTAACCAGTTTCCCCAACAGGTGAATCTAGGTTTACAAGTTTTTAAAAAATAATTAATTCCACTAATCTTAATTCAGGAGTTGAATAAGAATTCTCATATGGAGTTGAATGTGTAGGGCTAACACAATTTCATTTCTGCATTGACTTAGCCGTACTTTCTATGTTTATTTTGTTGGACAGATAGAACCGTTTATTGTACAAGCTGAGTTGGTGCCAACATAATATTTCCAATAAGTTGTTTAATCACTGAACAAGTCTCCTTTCAAACTGGGCAATGCGCCCATTGCCAGTGTGCAGCACTGGGTTAGAATAACTTAACAATTATACTGGATGTGTTTAAAAAGCATCCTGACTCAAATCAGCTGTAACCGTTGGACAAGGTAGTTAAGTATGCCAGTAATTTTTTAACATCATCAGAAAAGGACTTTCCTTTTTTTTTTTCCTTGGTCTTTGGAGGCCATCAGCACTTTCTCACACTAATAGAAATTTGTTTAGCACCAATGAAAATTTGCTACCATTGCAGTTTTTCCCAGCTCCAGTTGGCTTACATTGCAAAAAGCAGAGCTTAGTGTTGAACCTACTATTTTTTTTTTTTTTTTGGGGGAGAACTCAAAGCACTGACTAACCATGTGCCACATAATTTGAACATATATATTATAAAGAGATGTGTTCTTGATCATAGTTTTGTTATGAGTTCGGGAGAAAATACTGAAGCAATCAGAGTTGTTTGTGATCTGTTCTTAACGTATTTCTGAAATACAGAAGAAACATTCTTCCTTCTCAATGTGGATAACATACCAGATATGAAGCTAGTATATCATTCTGCTTTCTAAACAGTAAATTAAAGAGCTGTCTCTACTACTTGCATGATGTTTTGGGGAAATCTTGCAATGAAAGAATCTGTCTTTTATTCCAAAATCAGAACTCCAGATATAATTATGGAGAAAAGGGCTGAGGAAGCAAAGCTAGTCTATTTTGTTTTGATTGGACTAAAAGTTTAGACTTCAGTTTTCTGCGGTCAGGAGGCCGAGATTAAAGGGTCTGTAATTAGTTTCAATACTCCATGTGTCTTAATGCCCAGAAAGGCCAAACCCTGTCTGCAGGCAGTGGTAGTTGCCAGGATCATCAAAAATAATTCATAGATGCAAGTGAAAAGGAAATTATGCACGCTTTCTGAAATAGTTTGTTCTTACTTGCTCTTTCTTGTTTCTGTAAAAAGAAAGGAGAGGAAATCCTTCAAAATATCTAGTAAACAAGTAGAACTTGAGGTTGAAAAAAAAAAAAGTTTTACTTTTGGAAACAGGTTGCCTAGGTCTTGTAGGTAGTCCTCTATAGTCAAGTCATGTTTCACTAGGTTTTTCTTTTGATCCTCCTGTTTTCCTTACATTAGGTATAGTGGTACTCAAACCAAAATAGGCTCTTACATGTCTGTGGTTTTTATAGGTATGTGTGTGTATGAACAAAGTGAAGATTTCTGTTACATAGTCACAAGAGGGCAGGTGCACCTTTTGAAAATAATAATAATGAAGGGGTTTGTTTCAGAAATTTTCACATTTAGGTTAATAGTAATGAGCAAAACAAAGCATTCTTTTGGCTGAATTAACAGTTGAGGGTAATGCTCAAGAATGAGTTTGGTGTTGTTGACCTTCTGGAAATGAAGTGACGTACTTGAGAGTTCCACTCTTCCCCAGTCCAGTTGCCCAGTGCTAGGGCTGATCGGGGAAGCATGCTCTGCACCATGCTCAAGAGTGCTCTTCTCTTTTACAGGCAAGTTAAAGATCAAAATAAGAAAGTAGCAAATCTGAAGCACAAAGAGCAAGTGGAGAAAAAGAAGAGTGCACAGATGCTGGAGGAGGCCAGGAGACGAGAGGATAATCTTAATGACAGCTCCCAACAGCTTCAGGTAACATGGGTATTGAATTAAAGCAATACGGTCATTCAGCCAGGCTTAACTACCTTGCTTTCTGCTGCACCTTCTGATCCATTTTCACAGCTGTTATCTGAGAAATTTGTACTGATTCTTTAAGAACACACATCTGTCCCAGAGCATTTCAAAGAAAGAAGCCTCTATCATCTTCATAGCTTACTCCATTTTCATAAAAAGGGAAATAGTTTTGCTTGCCTACTTTCTTATGAAGTGCATTGAACTAATTTTATCTTTCCAGTATTCAGATTGGTGTGGCTTTTCTTTCTTCACTGCTCTTCTAACAGCCTTTTTCTTTAGCTGTTTTGTGTATTTTCCCATCTGGTTTTACCTTATAT
This sequence comes from Pezoporus wallicus, assembly GCF_028554395.1. NCBI lineage: Eukaryota > Metazoa > Chordata > Aves > Psittaciformes > Psittacidae > Pezoporus > Pezoporus wallicus. The sequence goes on along the minus strand of NW_026642179.1, from coordinate 4,763,260 downwards.
CGATGCCTTCAGTAAATGAAAGATAAGCAAGTAAGTACTCTTACAATAATTTGGAATTATTATGGGGTAACTGGAGAACTACACTTTGGGTGTTTACTCATACTTCTCTGACAGTGAAACGCTACTTTGCCTCATGAGTTCTTGGTATGCTTGCTAGACAGTTTGCTTTATTTCTGAAATGATCATGTCCTGCTGCCTCACAGGATTAGCTGGTTACCTCAGATCTGCCCAGGTACATGAAAGTCACTGGTATAAAAGCAAGTCAGGTATTTCTCATTGTGCTATATGTTGATATGTAGATGGTTTATCAAACGGTAAGTTTTCAAGTGCTGTCATAGAAATGTTGAACTACTGCCATGAAGTAAAGCAAAAATACCATGATGCTAATTGAGGAGATTGTAGATATTTTGCCTGTGATTTCTTTAATTTAAAAAAATAACTTTCTTTTTGGTGAGTGAAAAAAAGCATGGAAACAGTAATCTACCTGTGCCCTCTTTTAAAAATATTTTTAAAATCTTCAGGGAGAAACCCTTTTCTTAGGTATTTTGCTTTGTTATCCTAGGTTAAATCCTGTTTCTTGTTACCAGCTACATTTCTTAATACATCTATGGTGAAGACACAGAATAAATCCTAATAGTTCACTAGCAAAGATAAATCCCCTGCTTAATTTAAACAGATACTTCTTTACTCTGTTCTATGGAATTCCAGGGGGATGGTTTCAACTCTGTAAGATCTTTTGAAAGAACCACAGAAACATGTGTCCATATGGAATGCTCTCACATGCACCATTTTGTGGTTTTCCCCCTCAATTCCAGTTCTTTACATTCAGAGCACTGATACAGTTGAGTTCCAAGTGTATGAAAATGATTTCATAACTACAGACTTTTATAAAAGGCGGGGATGCGGGATTTCTACATCTGCTAATGGGTTTTGTGACGTAACGCTACGGCAATCCACAGGCTCTTGTTATGTGGGAGATTAAGTTTAAATAGCACAATCCTCCTGGTATTAGTTAAATGTTTTTAAAAGACCCTAATACAATATTTGGTTAGATTTCTAATCTGTGTTTGAATAAATCTGTATCTGAAGTTTGAGAAAGTAAGTGATACTTCACATTTGCCTTGCAATTATGTGCATGGTGTATTAAGCAAATGACACTGTTCCACAAGACCATATTCTTGGGGTTTATGTAGCACTTTCAAATTTTAAAAGATACGGCTTTCATGTTGGGCTTTTTTCCCCACAGTTATTCTTCTCCTTTTCACTTTTCTTTTTTTGAGACAAATGGAATGCGTTTAAAAAAGCCTGAAATCTGATTTCTCTCAGCTCCTATGTGCATACTAAAAATTGCTGGGTTTGGTTTTTGATTTATTGTTGGTTTTATTTTGTAAAAAGCTGTAAGTTATGTAATGTGTTTGTACAATTGCGCGTAGCAGTGGACAGACAGTGGTACTTTGGTTACAGATTACTTCAAATCCCATTAAAACTATTTAACACCAGTTTCTGATAATCCAGAGAGGTTGTACAGCTTTGGTGGCAGCAGTGAGGCATCTTTTGCTCAGAAATTAGGTGGCAAAAGTTGGTGCTGCTTTGTATCAGAGTTCTTTAAGAATATGTATCTGTTCTTGCAATGTCCTGTCCAATTCTTTACTCATGAAGTGTTTTAGCTATAGGAAGATCATAGATATAAAACTGTGAATTCCATAGTTAGCATAATTTTACTCTAAATATTTTGCCTTTTTTTATTTCAATGTAACCAACTTATCCCTAGGAACAAGAAACAGCTAACCAATTGTCTCTTTTGAGGAAGCCAGGTTGCTTGCTATTTTACTCTTTTTCTCCAGTTTTACTTTGTTGTAGGCTGGTGGTCTAATAGGGAAACTAAAATTAGGTACAAAGATGTCAAAGTGTATAATTTTATTATATTTACCTTTTTACATTCAGGTTTTGCAATTAGTGATACATATACAGCAGTATACTTTGTTCTTCTTTGCTTGTGTTTTATTATGCACTGGTGTCTCTTATTTTCTATATAATTTATATGCAAGTATTTCTGAGATTAAAAATAGACATTATTAAATGCATGTAAGAATTTAAGATTGAAGTGTAATGTGATAGTCAACATTGAAATATGTCAGCTACCATAGTATTAATATTTGTTTTTGCCTAGTGGCTTTCCTGCTTTTGTGAATCTAATTGTCCTGTTTGGGTGGGCTCAGTTTTAGAGAGTCTTTCCCCATATTCAAAACAAGGCTGAAGGGAATGCTTTCATTCGCAGATGAAAAAGGTCTGTATGCTCTAATGAAAATATCAGGCTAAGGTAAAATATGGAGTGTTTAATGACAAGTGACAGGTTCTATAAAAACTCCTTCCTGTAGAAGAGCCCTCTGCTTACGGCCTCCCTCTCTGCAATGTTTTAGTTTCCTGGAAGTCAAATTTAGCCAGGACCACATTTCAGTTTGTTAGTTATGGAGCCCTGTCTTCTCCATCAACTCTAAAGGGCACTCTGCCTTCTAATCAATAAAAAAAAAAATAAATTTAAACCTGAGAGGAACATGGATTTTTAAAATTTTTTTTTATGGAACCATTGTTGGCTTTGGGGTCAGGACACACAAGCACCAATTTCAGATAATTTTGGTCTTGGTGGTTTTGGCTGGAATTAATAATAAGACAGTATGAAATGCTTAAAAATATATGATCTGCATGTTCTTCGGTTGACCGTCTGCAATCCAGTCAAATAAACACGCTCCCAAGCACATCCTCCACTCCTCCTCACTCTGTCCCTAACAGGCATGTGGTTTCTTTCTTCCTGAGTCCAGTAACAAAATGTTCGTTTATTCAGAGAGCTCTGATGATGGAAATTTGGTATTTTGGGGAGTGGGGGAAGAATGAAAACCATAATGTCTCAATTCTAGTGAGATGGATAAATGGCTTTCCAAATTTGTCTTTTCCTCCTGGGTTCCCTTAAACCACAACTCTCCAGAGATCTGAGAGGTTAACGAGTGTCTGGTCTATAAGCAGGGTAAAAAAAACAAGCTGTTGGACTGGAGTAAAAATTTTTTGCTTCAAGTAACTAATGCTTGGCTATTGTGAAAAGGAATTGATATGCTGTCTTGTCCTAGAAAGGTAGCATTTACTGAAATTTTGTGATATTTGAATGGGTACTTGGAACTGACATCTGGAAGGTAGCATGCATATTTTCTTGTTCTACCACTCCAGCATCCTCCAGAGTTTTTAGGAGACATTTTCAGAATACCTTGTGGCATGGAGTTGTGTCCTATTGGATCTGCATTTCAGCAGCTATCCATCCGTCTGTAATTGCTGATGACAAACTGTATGTCTAGAAGTTGTGTAAAATGTATTTGAATGCCTTAATGAACAGCTGTAAAACCAAGTAAACTTACTAATTTTTTTTTTGTTCTTTTTTCACACCCAAGTTTAGATAATTTAATATATAATCCTATTCTGTGACCTGTGTGCAAGTATATGTAGATTGTTCCTTGTGGTGATAAAATTCTTCTGTCTTCTATTCTTCTATCTTCTGTCTTTTGACCTTTGAATAGCAAAGATATCCTTCTAGTGGAAAGAACTAAATTTTCATTCTAAACAAATGTACAGTTATTTGTTTCATAATTTTCATTATTTTACTGGGATCTGGACATAGCTCAATGAAATCTATAGGCAGCCAAATACCTTCTCATCAAATGAGCTTTCTAAATTCATTAAATGTCAACCAAAATCTGGTCTTTAAATTACTGAAAAATTTCCTCTTGATATGCTATGATTGGTTCTTGAGGGTAGGGTGGCTGAAGTTTTTTCGTCTGATCTGTTTATGATAATACCATGCTATGATGAAAATGGTGGTTTGTCATCTTTGGGCTGTTAGTAAAGAGAGATCTTGCTTCCCAAATTAACCTATGAACTTGGATTTGGACAGTGTGTGCAAAGCCTCTGAAGAAATGGTTAGATTGAAAGAAAGTTTTCTAAACTTGAAGTTCAAGATTTCCTCCATAACTTCCTAGCCATTATCAGCTTTGAAGCAAATTGGTTATGCTATCTAAGTGGTGTTATATGTTTCCCTGGGATAAGTGAATTTTAAGTGCTGATGAGTTTCTGATTAATTTTAGTTTCATATAAACCACTGCCATATCAGATTCCAGCCTTGCCCTCCAGCTGTGTGAACTTTCGTTATCCCTTGGATAGCCCAGCTCAACACGATAAGGCCCATGAAACTGTCAGCTACTCCATATCAGCCTAGTAGAAATGTATTCTTTAATGCCATCTTCCATCTGCAGGATTTATTCCAGAGAACAGTCTGATGCATCAGACCTGTATTTTCTCATTGAGCTCAGATCCACCTTTCGTAATTATTCAGATCAAAGCATTCTTTTTCTCTCCCTTACTCTCCCAGTACTTTTTAGACCTCAGTTACATCAGGGAGATGTTTTGGCCTCCCTCTCCCTGGATAATTCTTTGTGCTACCCAGCTTTGTAGGTGTCAGTGTTCCTTGGGCCTTGGGTGTCATTGGTTCCTTGGGTGTCATTAGCACCTTCACAGGTGGCTATAATTTCACCAAATGGTATATTCAGTTCTAGGTGAACCTCCTTCTGCTGTGTGGGATGGAACTCATGACATAAAACACTGAAAGGATATGAAATGTGCTTTGCAATTTAGTTTTTAAGAAATGTATTGGCATTCTTTTGAAGAGATAATTTTTTCTTGTCAGTCACCATAAAGGATGAAACACTGTTATGTGTTCTTGATGATTAAGCTAAATATGATTCTGAGTTCAGAGATGATGTGAATCACTTTTGTACTGGCTGTCTCTCAGTATTGCATATGACCTTTTAAAATTAAAATAGAGCAGGTATGAACAAATACAATCTCTAAAGAACCTCTTGAAAATCTAAATGGAATAAATGTATGCAAATTATTCCTCCTATTGTATTTGAGCTAAACACAGTGGTAACCAGTAGGTAGTTTTGGGATCAGCTGACCCTCCAGCTCTTTCTCTGAGTGATTCTGTGACAGCTGGCTATGCATTAGAAAACAGGATATACATATGCATTAGAGACTCTAATACACATCATGATTTGTTAGCCATGTAATATTCCAGCAGCAATTTTAATTTCCATCAGCTTTTACAATATGTTACAGAAAATGCAATGTTCCACAAGCGTTGCATTCTATACTTATATGGAGAGTTGTAATTTTCAGCACTGTGTGCGCAGTTACTGTAGACACAAGCAAATATTTAACCCTGGCAGATGCTTTGAGAAAAACTAGTTCTTGTTCTTATCATACCATAACTCTCCCTGTCAAGAGAGCTTTTCCTGGATGTCCAGGAGAAGTTCCAAAAATGATGACCTTTTAGGTTGGCTTTGCGTGAGTTATAGTGAGGGGAAGTTTCATGGGAGGGAGGTGGATTAATTTGAATTGTAGCCTTTTTTTCAGGAATTTAAAATTCGTAATTAAACATTTATGGATACATCTACTTTTATGACATAGGAAATGTATGGATAATGAATAGACAGCCTCACTTCATATCATGTTATATCTGTGTGAAGTAATATAGTAGTTTTGGACACGGATATTCTTTGTTTGTAATGCTTCCTAATGGGGAAAAAAAAAAAAAAAAAAAAGAAGAGGCATTTTTAAAGTGTTAATATCTTAAATAATTTTTATCATTTAATATCACAGAAGCAGGACTGGAAAGAAATGCTAGTTCATTCAACCCCGAAGAAACACTGCACGGTACCAAAGATCAGTGTATAATATGAAATAGCACTATCATGAAATTACGTTTTCATGTAAAAATGACACTGTTGGATTTCCATTTTAGCAAGAATGTAGTGCACATAAAAATGAGCTTCTAGCTAAAAAAAAAGTTTCCTCCCTTTTCTCTACCAAAGTCATGAAGTACAACTTTGTTTCAAGGACGAGGATGAAGACTTGTTAACAGATCACCAGAAAGTAAACACAGCAAGGTAGGAAAAATATCTTGACCAATAAGGATGAATGAAGTCAAGCCCTGCAGCGTCTGCCTAGGTGAATATTAGTCCTTTTCATCTCTTATTTTGTCACATGTGGATCTGATGGACTTTGCAAGACAGGAATTCTCCATTTACTTGAAGGAAGCTCATCAAGACAAGCTTTCGTTACACACTAAACCTGAAGAGTTGTTTTTTTTTTTCCAAATTTTCCATACAGACATTTGATACCTGATCCAAACAGCTGCATATGGAGAATATGTGGTAATATAGGTGACCATTATAAAGTGTAGATTTACCTCTCCAGTTTCTTAATTTTACGGGATTTGTGAGATCTTGGTGTTCCAGCATTCTTACAATGCGCGCTGTGAGCCATGAGCAAACTGTGGGGACAGCCCTGTCTCCAGTTTTAGTAAAGATATTTTTTTCTGATGAATGTTTACAAGGTCTGACCAGTTTCATTTTGCCCATGTGTGCAGTGTTGCATGTTGAAGCAACAACAAAAATAACTTATTTTTGAACATGAAAATGGTTTATCTCAGAAATAGATTCCTCTGTTCCTACCTGAGTTATTCATTTGTGTTATTAAAGAAAGAAAATGCAGGGGTTTCCTCCCTCTAAATATCAGAATAAATATATGATCTTGTTCTTAGATTTGATATGGCAGTTCTTACAGAGACAGAATCTGTCAGTCTACATAATCAAAGTTTATGGCATTAAATACATTGTTAAGGAAATACCTTCTCCTGTGTCTGACCAGAAGCACTCCTTACAGAATACCTGTTACCATAGCATTCACAGAAACTGAGCTTGAAAACATTTGACATTTGGAATGGGTAAGCATATCCCTGGATAGACACTTAGCCATCTGCTCTATTTGTTTTCACTTCAGTTTAGTTTACCATACGTTTGTTATGTTCTAGCTAAATGTATTCACTGCCTTCACATCTTTAAAAAAGATAAACCATTTGACTCTGTCATCTTATGCAATGTAAAAATGCTCTACAGTCTTGAACAGACAGCTGGAAAAATTTTGTGAAAGTCACTATTTACAACTAGCATTAGGCACTCTCCCAATTATCCCAGTATTTCCTTAACTGCAAATTGAGATTTGTAGTGAGAGAAAGCCATTATATGGCTTGAGAGTTTTTAATGGAGGAAAGAGGACTCCCTACATCCTAACATTTCTCTGTGATCCATCAGGAATATTATTCTCCAGACGCAGTTTCACCCAGTCTTTTCTGCAGAAACATTAGGTGTGAGTGGAAGATGAAACTTGCTATTTGTACTCTCTTGCCTGTTCGGCAAAGAGCAGGATTGGTACCCTTTATGATATGCCAGAAACTAAGTACAGTGAAGACTGGACAGCTGAATTTGTGCCAGCAACCTTAACCACTAGATGTTTTTTGCATAGGTTGGGTTTTTTTTTTCCAAGAGTAGTATCTGAGTTCAAACTCCTTTCCTAAAAACTGTCAGAGAGATTAATGTAACTGTTGACAACATGGTGTGGTTCCTGTGAGGGGGCCTCTCCTGAGAGTAGAAAACATTGAGGGCCAGATTTAAGCAAAACAATAGGAGTACATTCAAGGGGAAGAACAGCTCTCTTTTCATTCTGGTGTCTTATTTCATGAGCCTGAGAAATGGCAATAAATTTACCTTTTTCCCTTCTTCTGAGATATTTTTTTCCCATCTCTCTCTCTCTCACAAGCCTTTTTTTTTTTTTTTTTACTTGCTGTGTTGAAAATGTTTCTAACACATCTCTTCCCAATTGCCTCAGCTCATGTCATGGTCTCATTTTTCAATAAAATTTCTATTCTGCCTTGTTCTTATTTTGCCCAGTAAAAAAAGAAAAAAAAAAAAGAAAAAAAAGAGGGAATGGGGTGATGAGGGGCACCTGAAGGCAGACATTCAGAATTCATTATAAAAAGATAATGCATGTGGATTTTTTTTTCAATACCTATGGCAACGCATGCCTCAGCATTTCCATTTAAAAATTTCCTCTATTTCAGTAATTAAACCTAATTCACTTGATTCTAATTCAGTATTATTCCTTAATCTTGCTTACTAAGGTGCTGAAGTTGCTGTCACCCTTAAACTACTCTGGTTTGGGTTGTTTTTTTTTGGCGGGGTAGGGAAGTGTTTGGGTTTTTGGGGAGTTTTCTTTGTTTTTTTCTTTTTCTTTCTATTGAAAGAAGCCTATTCTGTCTTTAGCACTTTTTTAATGAATTTTTTTTAATGAAATATCTTAGGATATATCAGAACAGCTGCTTTTACTGTGATGTGCAAATATTAGGTGGGATTGAGGCTTACGCTGCAAATCATGTATTCCTATTTGACAGAAGGTTGTAAAATACTACAAGTCAGCACCAGTCATTTCAGCTGTTGAATTTTGTTTGAGGTACTTTCAGATCAAAATGCAGGTGGTTGGAAAAACTAAGTCTTCTACTAAAGATTAAAGGATGATGGTCTCCTTAACGTTCTAGATCATGTCTATAGTCAGTTATAATTTCTCAGTGATTACAGTTCATCAACTTTAGCAGCCTTCCAGTACCTAAAGGGGCCTACAAGGAAGATGGAGAGGGACATTTTACAAGTTCATGTACTGATAGGACAAGGTGCAATGGCTTTACACTGAAAGAGGGTAGATTTAGATTAGATATTAGGAAGAAGTTCTTCACTATGAGGGTGGTGAGGCAGTGGCACAAGGGGCCCAGAGAAGCTGTGTCTGCCCCATCCCTGGCTGTGTTCAAAGCCAGGTTGAACGGGGCCTTGAGCAGCCTGGTGTAGTGGAAGATGCCCCTGCCCATGGCAGGGGGTTGGATCTGGATGATCTTTAGGATCCCTTCCAACTTCCAACCCAAGCCATTCTATGATTCTATGACAAATTCTTTGTAGGACATTGCGTTGGTTTAGTTGCTGGTTTGATGATGGGTTTTGTTCTAGCTATGTTACCATAGTAAAACAGTCTTGGAATTAAAATAAGTATTTTCATGAAAATATTATTGGTTAGCAGAACTATTAAAAAAAATATTAAGAAATATTAAACAACAAAACAGAAAATACTGCTGTCCCACTGTACACATCAGTAGCACATTCACCTCTTGAATAATGCGTAATGATGTGGGCCATTCACCACAGAGAAGATATGGCAAAAGCAGAAGAGGTAAAAAAAAAAGGAAGAAAATAGTAAGCATAAGGAGAAACTTCTATTTCAACAGATATTAAATAGATTTAAACACTTGAACATGAAAAGAAATGAGTGAGGACAAGGGCCGGGGAGTACTTTTTCCAGCTTTACAGGCTGAGAACAATAGATTATAATTTTGGAATATGTAGGGCTAAAGAAAAACAGTAACTACTTTTCTCTTCTGAGCTAGTTCAGGCTTTTATAGAAACAATTGGAGTTTCATATAAAGAAGTGAGAATCTCTCAGAATGTTAAGAGTTTACGCTTTCTTGTCCTTTTGGCTTCTATGCCTGTGAATTGAAACGGTTATTTTTGTGAAAGCTGCAATTCTGTGTTGCCTGTTTAAATGCTACTGTCAGTGCAACACTGAAAATACACCAACAGGAAGCTTTTATTTCAGATACTTCATTGCAGTACTTTTAAACTGTTTTCTGATGGTGTTAATATCTAAATGCCTAACTTTAACTTTTGCTTTTCAGTATTCTGTTCTTACGATTTTTTTCTATTAGGTTTCATGTTCCATGCATGCATATGAATTGACTGCTGCTGCACACTTAAGTCATTCCATTTGTCCTGATTCTTTCTTAGTGATTTTTTTTAAGTTTCTATTATTGTATCCAAGTCATAAACATATTTATTTCTTGTATTCGAATGTATCTTTACACTTTAGATACAGTGGTAAGGCTGATCTGTGTATTTACTGTAAAGGAATTGATAACAGAAACCTGTTTTTAATCTTTTAAGTAAAACATTTTGCTAAATTAATATGTGTGTATTTTGTTAGTAGCTGAATCCAGCTGGCTTCCAGAAGGATTGCGGGTGGGTTGGAGTGTTCCCAGATGGTGTGAGAAACAGCGATAATTTGACTGTGACATGAAATTGGTTTGATGATCTCTAGTTTGAAGTTGGGGAGATGCGGGTACATCTGCATGAGTAAAAGTAATAATGTTGGGCATTTTTTACATTAAGTAAATGCATAGTGTTTATCAATAGCATCTTGCTAGACTGTTAGTCTTATTCCTGAACTGATGGTTAAAGGCAGCAGTTGCTAGCACAAATATAATAGCTGCTCTACTATGATGAAAATTAAGAAAGAGGCATCAAAGACTAAAATAAATGTATGAGACCAGAGGTGACTGCAGGAATTCCCTTCAAAACTGAGAGCGGGCGAGATTCAATGGCATTAACTGCTGAGTAAACATTTCCTCAGTGGTGGTGTCTCACTAGCAAATTTTGTCATACGTTCAGCTATGAAAGAGAGGGAAGACGTGAGCTTTTATAGCTGGCTGTCCATGCATGCTGCTTCTCTGCTCTTTTTTTGCTGAATGATTGAAAATGAGCAAAGAAAGGTAGGTCTTACAACTATGTGATGTATTAGTACAATGATGATGACAGGGCTGACATTGGCAAGGAGAGTTCAGCGGACTAGGCCTGTATCAAGGGAGTAATGTGTGGGTTCGAGCTTCATATTAATAGTGCAGTTAGTTAAAACTGCCACTATTTTTTTTTTATTTGCTGTAATCCCGTATCAATTTAGGAGTCTTGAGTCATAGTACTGATTTATGTGTGAGGAAGAAATCCTTTTACAGTAGCATTTTCCCTATTAGCCTCTCAAAAACCACCCCGTAAAATAAAATAAAATAACATAACTAAAAAAAAATACAATAAAATAAAATAAAATAGACAACTAGCAGACAAAGAAAAACCACAAGCCCCCATAACAATTACATGCTTTTACTCACTTCAGAGCATTTTCACAACTGTATTGTCAGCCTTTGGTCTTATTCCAATAGTCCATGCAGTGACCCAGTGTGGTTAGATAGAAGTTTAGTCCCTGTAGCTTTTTAAAAATACAAATGTGGTAATTTGCAACAGCTGAAGCAAAATGTTAAAGCTGTTGGCACCCTGTGTGAGCTGCTAAATGGTAAACCTGGTTGTTAGTATTGGCAAGGTACTTTACTGTGTCTGTACTGTTACTGATGAAAAGTGCCTGTACAAAACCAACATACCTAACTGATTGCTGTGTTGGAAGCGCCAAGCTTAGAGTAACAGGAAAGAAGTGTCAAAAACATGGCAGCTATCAGGAAGAAACGTTGCCAGTTTCTCATAGGAATAATCAGTTTTGCTTTTCCCTTTTAGGCCTGTGTAATAGTGTCTAAAAATGTCCTTTTCTTCTTTTTCTTTGTTCTCCCTCAAGAAATGTATAAATAATCTAGATTGCAGTGGAATTCCTCTTCAATAGCAGAGAAGGTAATAGAAATTACAGGGCTTTATGATGGGCATAATTCAGCTAGTATCAGTTAGGATCCTTTCTTACCATTACCACAAGCCCTGTGTATTTTAGGTTGCTCCAGATGTTGAACAAAACTGCTGTATATTGTGGAAACACTTTTTGAAAGTAACACACCTGGGTGGTAACATAAAATTTTCCAATTTTAATGTGTTTGGGTGATTTTTTTCCCATGTAAATATGTTTTAGGGACAAGTGCATGCACATTTTGCCCTTAGGATTATACGCGTTTCACATATGGAATGTAATTTACATCTTGACATACCTCAAAATTATTCCTTTTAGTTTTAACTGTCATTCACTGCTAATGCTATTGTGTAGGATTGCAATTTCTTTGTATTTTTTTGCTACTTCTTTGTGACCTTGTCCTGGGTTCAGCAGTAGCAGTCATTTTTCTCCTCGGTAGCTGGTGCAGTGCAGTGTTTTGACTTCTGGCCTGGGAACAGAGCTGATAACAAGGGTGTTTTGGTTTGGCCAAGGACTTTGTGAGCCTCATGCTCTGCCAGGGAGGAGGGGAAGCCAGGAGGAAGCAGAGACAGGACACCTGACCCAAGCTAACCCTATTCCATACGACAGCATGTCATGCCCAGGATGTAACTGGGAGTTACCCCGAAGGGCTGGGACTGCAGGGTTGGAGGAGGCATCGGTCAGAGCTGGGTCGGGCTGGGGGGGGGGGGGGGCAAGTTATCGGTCGACTGGTGGTGAGGTGTTGTATTCTCTTCCCTTGTTATTTCCTTTATCATTATTATTATTGGTGGTAGCAGTAGTGACTTGTGTTATACCTTAGTTACTAAACTGTTCTTATCTCAACCCAGGGGAGTTGTATTCTTTTTGATTCTCCTCTCTGTCCCTCCAGGAGTAGGGGGAGGGCAAGAAGGGGGTGAAGTGAGTAACAAGCCCTCTGCCTGGTTTTAAACCACAACAGACCTGTATGTTTAAGAACATAAATGATTTCACATAACTTCAGATGGATGAATTGATTCTATGTTGATTTTCTTAGCAACTAAAGACAAGCTTTTTTTTTTTTTTTAACTGATGCTCACTGCTTCGGTTAGGTTTTATGTAACTAATCTTGGTACCAGTATGTTTCCCATCAGAAATTTGTCATGTTACTTTACAGACATATTTTACAATTTGTGTGGGGTTTTTTCTTTCTTCCTTTATGGGGTAGGTAGCTATGAGGACTTTGTGCAGGGTAGAGCAGCTGCCTCCCTGTTTTTACTCTTTCTATTTTATAAACGTCTGTACTTGAGCACATTTTGTGATTTTCATTTAAGTTAATGTCCATACAGGTAACTTTTAAAGTGTGCATCCTTCCCATGTACACAGGAGCAAATATTTTTGTTAGCAGCATCATTTTTAGTCCTGAATTACTCCTGAGTGTTGTCCTAACCTACAGCAATGATATTCAAGGGACAGTGCCATCCAAACACCACCCCATTTCCTGCCTTTCTATTTCAAAAGAAAAATTCACTGGCCATTTCTCATGAACTGTTGGTTTCCTTATGATTTTTTTTTTTCCTCTGTGCTAATTTTAATGCACTTGTTCAATTTAGCATGTCTAGAAATAATTTTTATCCATTTTGTTGTTTCTGCAACTGATGATCCTCCAGTGCACACATAGCCTGGGTGTACACATCTTCTCTTTTTCCATTGTGGTACTCTCAGGAGAATGTACTCATCACCCCCTGCTGTCCCTCATGTTTTCAATGTGGCATAAGCAGTGCTATGGCCAGCTTTGTTGCACTTCCCTCTCAACTCCTAGTGAAATGAAATTCTTCTACTGCAGTTTTATTTCATTGTCACATGTTGTTATTTTTCTGCATTTATACAACTTGTCAGGCTTTAATTCCAATCCATGTGTCTTACTTGGCAGGTGCAATTTTCCAGATGTTGACATGATGAGATAGCCGTCATGCATCTTGGGTCTGATCTCTCCAAAGATGAGAAAACATTAGTGACAGAGCTCCTGCTTGTCAGTTTCTGTCTTTTCAGCTCTTAGACTGTTCCTTTCATTCAGGAACTTATGATAAGTACATATGCTTTTCATGTATTTGAAAAAACCCCTCTTTGGCTCACTCAGTGAGATACAGGGACTTCATATAAACCTAATACTGGATATACTCAGCTTCTGCTTAGACAGAGAGAGCTTTCCCCATCACAGGTAACCCCTGATACTGAAGTTCTTTTGCCAGCTGAGGGCATCAACTCAGCTGTATGCAACATTGATGATACTAGCATTAGTATTTGTGGTTATTATATAAACTCTCCTGGTTTTGCCCAGCAATATATATATATATATATAGTAGCAGCTGTTTACATGGTAGTTTGCATCTCTGTTACTTTGGTTTTATTATCAGTATCTCTAGTATTTGATCTTTGTTTGAGGCTCATGCTACATCTTGGCACCAAGCCATACACTACCCTAAAGGCATTTCCTTCTTCAGGAATTTATAAAGTAGTCTTCAATTCTGTTTTTCAAGACAGCATGCTGTGGGGTATTTTATTGCCATTTTCTTCAGGAAATGGTAATGAATACAGAGGGCGAAACCATCCACCATGGGCATGTCCTTTGAATGAGTTGCACAGGGACCCCAAACAGTCTTCTTGAGCTAGATTCTGTGATAACTACCATTCAAGTTACGTACCATGGCCTACATTTACCCACTGTATACTCTTGAAAACCTATTAAGTTGAAGTATTGTCTCATCAGTGTAAGAGGTATTTACAAGTGCCAATTTGGCATGTTCTTCTTGTACAAAGACTTTTGCATGTAGTTGATAGAGCTGAATGTAGAAGCCTCACCTAAGTTTTAAGGCCCTATGATTGCTTCTGAAATCAAATGAAACTGTAATTTTTAGTACCTTCACATTGTATATTCTCTTACAGGTCTTAAAGACCTTTTTAAAAAGGTCTGCAGGTTTTTGCAAGTATTTTTCAGAGAAAAGCAGAGATTAATTAACAAATCCATTTATTTTCATCAATTGGCATCTTCTGAAGAGTAGCCTTCTCATTTTGGTACAACATCTTTCCTTCTGGGTTCAGCAGTGCAGTACTTTAACCAGCACTGCAGAAACCCACCTTCCATAATTTAGTGAAAGTGTTTTGGCATCTTTTAGTAGACTCCTAAGATGACAAGCCAGAAGTCCTCAGTAATGAGCTGACTACAGCAGAACCAATTTTTCCTTTTTCACATTTGGTGCCCCTGCTGGTTACGGGCAAAGACAGGAAGCCAGGGAACTTTATGGGAGAAACTTGGTAAGATTTAAATTTTTCCTATTAGTCAGCCAGCATGCACTTTAGAGCTGCAGAGATCTGTAGAGATCAGGTCCTTGTGTTTTTTAACCAGAAAATTCCTAACATTTGTAGATGGCCTGCCTCCAAATGTTGGTGAAGAATTTGTTGTGTCAATAACTAAATGACAGTTTGTATCCAGGAGGAAGCTTTAAGTAGTACTTGAGGCAGCTGACAGTCCTGAGTTCCCAGGTTCCACTTACTTAGGAAGGTCAGTTCACAAAGCAGGATTTTTCTTTCTAGGGAGAGTTTTATTCCATCTAGAATGGACTGAGATCATTATCATTGGGGTTTTTATCTGGGTTGTGGCTTTTTGAGGACATACATGATAATGAAGAGCAGTAATTCATAGGAATAAGTGCTTGTAATGTTGTAATGATGTCACTGTTTAAGAAATAATTTATTCCTAGTTTGAAATGCTTCCAGTACTGTGTTCTTCCTTTCTGGTTTATGAAAGCACCCAGCTAAAATGTGCGAGTGCGTTAATTACAGGGTTATATGAAAATGATGTTTCTCTGCCTATGCGATTGGTTAGTCCTAGAAATATTTTTAGCAGTTAAGCATTTCACTGCCTTCTCAAACTGTTACTAATCTTCCCCAAGAGTTAACTAAAGAAATCTACCTTAATTCCATTTCAAAGAATGCAATTAGGCCATAAAAACCTTTCTGAGTCTAGTTAAACACCCAGTTATGAAGAAGTTTGCCAGGATACCTCAGATTTCATTGAACCTAAACGCCTCGGTGAAAACATATATCTTCTTTCGTGCACTTCCATAGAACTTCATGACAGATTACACATCACATGAATGCAGGATAGATTAAACTGATACTTCCTTTTAACATGTATCACTTGGACATCCTACCACTTCC
This sequence comes from Pezoporus wallicus, assembly GCF_028554395.1. Lineage (NCBI taxonomy): Eukaryota > Metazoa > Chordata > Aves > Psittaciformes > Psittacidae > Pezoporus > Pezoporus wallicus. Next base: position 4,747,630 of record NW_026642179.1, on the reverse strand, counting down.
TTCCTGAAGTGGAAGAAAAAGACCAGAAATGTGCGTCAGTCGCACCTCCTATTCCTTTCAGGCAGTCAGACAGACGTATTGGAATGAGTTTTGCTATGGGGTCATAGGATAGGTAGCAAAAATTTTTATTGTTCCTGAACTCTTGGCACTCCTATAGTATCAGATGGGGTTTTCATTTTCTTTGTGCTGCCACCAGTGAGCATAAAGGCAGGGCTCTCTCCTCTATCCCAGTTTAATTCCATCTCTGCTGTGCAATCTCATGCATATTGGACTTGGGAGGAGAAGAAGGGAGGGTCACAGAGATACTTGGTTAGGTAATATATCTTGAAGAATCCAGTTACTGTACAGGTAAGTAATATTTATTTATTTTCTTTCTCTGTGTAAGCTTCATGAAAGGAGACTGCCAGCGTTTATTATTCTACAGTTTTATCAAAATACAGGAAGATAAATTTGCCCTCAGTGTCACATTCTGATATATATATGTATGAAGCAACTCAAGTTGTACTCTAGTCCACTGCTTCAGAGGATCAGTCACTGCAGGAAAAAAAGCTGTCGTAACTGTAGTTACAATTAACAGAAGTTTTTCTCCAGAGTTTAAAGCATATTTATCCCAATAAAGATAGAACACTTCATGTAACTAAAAAGAGGAAAGCAGCAGCATGGGTTGAAGGTCAGTGTGAGTCTGACATGTTTTGAGAGTTAGAGCCAAACAACTCAAAAAACATGCTGGTAGGTTAAAAGGCAAATGCTGGTTCACTTTTATTTAGTTTTTTTCTAATTAGTATGTTTTGATTGAAACAGTTTGTCTTTTAAAGAAGAATTATTCACATGCTGATCAATTAGTTATGAATCAAAAAGCTGGAAACAAAGCAATTATTTAAAAGAATAGCTTTGAAACTATTCTGCACCAGTGGAGGTGCTACCTGGCCATGCAACTATTTCCTGCTCCCGACAGGCATCGCATCGCTATGCTTTTGTAAGGTGACGCCTTTACAAGAGTAAACTTGCATGTCTTTTAACTAGGTTTGTCTGAGACAAAGTGAAAACTTGTAACTGATGTCTCCTTACTGGGTGGGTTGTTAGTATTAGGCTGAACATAAAAGATCCTTGTTTCTAGGTAGCTGGTTGTAGTCAACACTGGAGTATTTTAACTTGCAACCATCTACCATGTATAAGTTCATCTATTATTTTTGGAAAAATAATTCTATATGGATATAGATTTATTTCTTTTTTCAAGTGCATTTTATATGTCACTGTCTTGATCAGTTTTGGTATCACCAATTGCTCTTCCTCCTGTCCTTCAAGAGTTCACGTGTCTGAATTGAGCACTATATGGTATTAATACAATATCAAATTCACCTCTTACCTTATGTGTTAGAATGTTTTATTCTGCAATCTTATTTTAAAGCACTTTCCATTTTACATGTAACTGTTCAAATGAAGCATTCCCACTTCTGTTGTTTGAAGTGGAGAGCTACACTTCCATACTTGGCAATCTGTGAATAATATATCAAGAGGCACAATCAATATTTATTGTGTAATGCAGATAAGCAAGTAAATATTTTTCATGTCTGGCAACAGTTAATATTCTGAGGTTTTCTGTAAACTTGTTATTCATCTTTTGTATGAATCTTCAGTTAAGCTACTCATAACCATAAAGTAGTTGTGGAAGATATTCTCAGTGTTTCAGAAAGATTCAAATAGTATTAAAACATGTTCTGCAACTCCTATTTTAGAAATTTATCTCTCGGTTTGTTTCTTTGGAAATCAGCAATTACTTGCCCTGTGAATCCATTTTGGAAAGTAACCATCAGTATGCCTGCAAAGCCTAACAAATACTGTCACCTGTGCTTAGTGGTTGAATACAGTCCTTTCTCTGTGCAAAGGCAGTGGTGCCAGGGGTCTTGCACTGGTCTGATACAAAGCTTTGCATCTCTGTTGGAGCACTCTCATTGAAAGTGGCAGTTTTAAGACTGCCAGAAATGGTGTTCCTGTAACAGGTATCCTTGGTGATATATCCTAAGTTCTTGAAAGCAGGAATTAAGGAGTAAGTCAGGTTCATTCTTTAAACTCCAGTGACTAATTCTTGCATTATGAAGGTTGCAAGGTCAATTTTTTTCCAAGTCAGTCATCTTTTTCCTTATTCTTTATATGGTGTGAAACACTTTCAGTGAAACAGTGGAAAATTTCAATCCTAAATACAAAAGGTCAGAAGACAAAGAGAGAGGTAAATCTGACAAAAAGCAAAATGCAAGAAACAAAGAGAAACATTTTTTATTCTTCCACTACTGCTGAGATGGCTAAAAAGCCCATGTGGTAACTTAAACATGCATTAATATCTCATCTGAATCCGATGATCTAAGCCAATCTGCAAGTCAAGAAATGCAGAAGTCTTCCATCAAGCTGCTCATTTCTGATAGATTTGTTAAGTAGCTATTGGTCCAAGACAATTCATATATACATGTCAGAACAGCCTGCTTTGTAGGCTTCTGTCCAAGCTGTTACAGCAGAAGCAGGAGATACACATTTATTTTCCTAGCAGTATTAAAGTAAGGAGGATCTTCTTTACAAATACCATTTTGTATATATTTTTTCTAAGTTACACTGTTACATAAACCAGTAAAACAGTATGTTTTCTGAGGAGCAATACGGTTTTCTTCCATACTGTTTGAATATATGTGGGACATCTGAACTTGCAATTGTGAAGATGCTTCTAATCAAAGAATAAATTTTAAGGTAGTCTTGATACTTGAATGTCTGAGATTCAGACAGCCCAGGTGAATCCTTCATAATTCTTAGAGAATTTTTGATTAAAAACTTCCTTAAAGACTTAATCCGAACAATGGAAGACTATTGGGTTAATGTTTACTTTTCTTCCCCTTAACTTGGAAATGGCAAATTCCAAACTGCAGTGAAATGTTCCCCTTCTTACCACACCTGCTTGTGAATGTGTGAGCAAATGGGCAATGCCTGCTGTGTTCCCATGAATTCTGGCTTCTGTGCTTCTTTGGAACTGCTTACTAATTTTTATTTACCAACAACCCTATGCTGTATAATCTGAGAGGACTCTGGTATATCCAACATGGAGGGCAAGCGCTCTTTCTCTCAGGTCCTGCTTTGCTAGCTTTCTTCTTCTCTGCTGTAATCTTCCTCCTACTCTTGCATCACTTCATCTTTCTCTCCTCTCTGCGAAGATAATTTGCCTGCAGTTGCACCTTGGGAGGGAGAAACACATTTTGGTTGGCATAAAACATGGTTGATTAAAAGGCTGTGATTCCAAACAAGCCATCTTCACCTGGTCTCCCGTCATTTTCCAGGACAATCTACGTAAAAAGGATGATCGGATTGAAGAATTGGAAGAGGCACTCAGAGAAAGTGTTCAGATAACTGCAGAGCGGGAAATGGTGCTAGCACAAGAGGAGTCAGCCAGGATGAATGCTGAGAAACAGGTCTGCAATCTTATAAAGTCACTGGGAGTCTTCTTAGGAAAGTAACCAGACAGTAAAGTACTATTTTCCCTACTCTACCATGAAACACAGATGGTTTTGTTTGACAATCCTGTATCACTGTTCCAACATTAGGTAACAACTCAAAAAGTCTGCAAAGCCTTCATGATAAGTTGTATTTCATAGGTAATATTTTCTTGAAGTTAAAAAGAAATATAAGGTATCCTGAGATTTAAAATACTATTTTAAGTAGTAACTCTTCTGATCTGCCTTGCCTGTAAAAGCTATCTTCCTATGTGTATCCTTACGTAGGTTCACTGTGTTATTCATTGAAAGTGTTTTAAGATGATGATTTTTATTAGCATAGTTGGGTTTGTGAACCATGGTCTCATTGCACTTGCAAAACAACTGGATAAAGAGACAAATCCCTTAGCTTGAGCCAAGCATACACACAGAAAATACATATTTGTGTGCTGAAGCCTCAGGTATAAACTTCTATGCATCAACTGATTCTGTGCCACTGACAAGATGCTCGGAAGGGTCATATATGTGCCTGATTTTAACTCATGTAAGTAATCATTAAGAAAACATACCATAAGTAGTGAATAAAATTCCATGAGAATTTGATAAAATTTTTAAAGGAGAGGCTGAACCTAGCATTCTTACTGTGCTTTTTGTGGGCCTCTTCAATATCTTTCACTCTTCCTTACTTGCCCATAATTAGCAAACAGGAGCATTTGGTCGGTTGCAGTTGCATTGCAATGGCGTGATCTTCTCTTAGTTATTTAAATAAAAGAAGTTCTGACTAAGTGCACTTTAAACTATTTTAAGAGGTTTTTCCCAACATATATCACAGACTTCAATGAAAAAGAGGATATAAATGTGTTAGTAATAATCCAATTTTCAGGAAGAAGAAAGCAACTGTTTCTTTTTTAGACTAGAGTCAGGCTCAGCTGTTCACTGATAGTCATTCTGAGAATAATTCTGGTTGCTGTACCCTGAGATCCTAGACAGTGTTATGGAATTCACTTTCAAGAATGCCTTCTTTCCAATGTTCTTGTAGCCTTTAAAAAATTGCATGAAACAGAGAAGTTAACCAGGTAGTAAATAACACATCAAAGGTTAGATCTCCTTGAAAGGAAAATACATAGCTCACAAGGGAGAAGGTTCTATGCTGAGATGCGAAAATAAATAGTATGTGATTTGGTGCCTAGGATGTCGTAATGTTTGAATTTCTTTGTTACAAGACAAAGTGGCCATTTCTGTATTCTTTGAGCACCTAGAAGCATATAGAACTCACTCTTTGAAGTCTATGGTAAAAATGCAGAACAAGATGCATATGGCTTCGTGAATTTTTGGGGGGGAACTTTTGAAGAAGGTAGAGTGTGTTAATTTTGTAAAGGTTAGAAGTATCTGAAGTTAGGGAAGTAAGCACAAAGATGAACATTTACAAATTCTATGCACACATAATGTGGGCCTTTACTAGAGGATGGTCACAGGTCATCTCAGTATTAAAAGTGAAAAGGGGGTGGAGTACAGTTTTCAAAGAATGGGTAGCTTACATTTGATTCACTAGCAAAGAGGTATGCTTGTAGCATTAACATGATCAAAGCTACAGGCAAGGAGATTACTTCACAAATGGGCACAACCTGCACAAGAATGATTTATGCTTAGGTCCAAACACGGAAGAAATCCTACCAAAGAACTTCAGTAATACAGATGCAGTCAAAAAAGTCTTATATTTGAGATATTCCATAAAAGAAATTCTGCAAGATTTTAAAAATAAAGTTTAAAGAAGTTTGAGTCAAAGATACTATCAAGTTTAACAAAAATATGGAAGTTCTGTCCTAGATGGAAAAAAAATGAATTAGTAAGGAAGATTCAGTCACAGGATGCAAAGGAGATCTCTTTTTTATTGTCTTGAGCATGAGCTCCTCATAGATGTCTCCAGTGTGAGCTGTTAGCAGCAGGTTTAATATGGATAGAAGAAATAAGTCTGGGTTAGTAAAACAGCGAACTGTTGTTATAAAAGTGAAGCTTTATTTATACATGAGGCATCCTAAAACAAGAATATGGGAAGAGAACAATGCTTTGGGAATATGCACAAATTTCAAATTTGGCAGTAAGGAGACTTTTCAAAAGAATACACTATCAAAGCCTGATGAGAGGCACACAGTGAGGTCAAATGGTCAGAGCTTGGTGGAAAGGGAAATACCTGGTGAATGGAGAGTTCAGATTGGGTGTACAATCTGAAAGATGAGGCAGGGCAAAGAAATGTGGAGTCTGAGGCTCAATAAGCCATAAGCATCAGTGAGAGAGATTGAGAGGAGAGGAAGAGATCCAAGAGGAGTAAGATTTGTGGGAAAAGATTGGTGGAATATGATGGGCAACAGCACTGTGGGGGAAAAAAAACAAACAATTTGGATGTTGCAATACAGAAGGAAGGAGGAAAAAGAAGGATGGGTTGAAAGTAGTAGTATTGGAAGAGGGAAAAGTCAACATCTGTACCTTTACTGATTGACAGCAGTGTCTTACTCCAGCAGAACTAAACTACCAGCTCTGACCAGTTATAGTTTTTAAAATATGATCAATAAGACAGCACAAAGGAAAAGCAACAGGAGTGTCTTGTTCCAGCCTGCACCAGGAGAGCTGCTGTGCCCCATTTGTCCTTTGGGATTTTGTTTTGTTATCAGTTAAATACAGTTAAGTAATAAAGTGCTGGCAAGCAGCTTTTTTTCCAAGGTGAGGAAGAGACTTCTTCAACTGGTTTTCAGTTCATATTCCTTCAATTACTTTAAAAGAATGCCCTCTTTGTTTTATCATGTTCTGTGGTGGCTCTTCGTAGAGTTGTAACAGACACCCTTAGATAGCTTCAGTTTTAAAATGCAGAGTTCTGTTTTCCATATGATATTAATGGCTAATTCTTTTGGTTTTATAAACAAACGATAGGTTAGGAACATTCCTAGACCAAGTATGAGTGATATGTGTGATTTTCAAATGTCAATGTTGTCCAAATGTATTATAATTTGCTTTTAATTGCATGCTTTTTCTTTCCTCTCTTCTGTTTATCTTGTTTTCTACCATTCTGCCACTTTACTGCCTGTCTGAAGCTGTTTAATGAATCAGTGCATGAGGTCAACCATTTTGGCTTTAAGTGGTTCAAGGTATGAGGACATCTCATTTGTGTGTACCTCTGCCCCAGTATTTAATGTTAGTTTTGTAGCCTTGTGTTGTGTAATCCTACCCTCCATTTTGTCATGATGTATGGTTTCCTGCTATTTTACAGGCTTCAGGTTTGAATTACAGTGTCCATGAAGCTACTCAGTATTTCATGGTTCTCAAAGACACATTTCAGATTAAAATCTTGCTCTCTTTAATGCAGTGTTTGGAAATATTCTGGCAGTGTGTACTAACTTTGGCAGTAGGTTAACTGTGTAATACCCTATATACGACAAGATGTCTCCCTCTGACTAAAGCTGACCTGGTGCATCTTACCATCCCTTCTCTTGCAGTGGAAGGCAGGAGGTTATCTTCTATATCAACTTAGTCATAATCAGCACCATTCTCAGGACAATGCTGGAAATGTGTTTCAGTCTTCATGAAAGAATAAGGCCCTTTTTGTGGAATAAAGTGAAACAGAAGTTCAGGTTTGTTGATTCAGTGACAATAATTAGTGTCAGGTCCTTGGCTAAAGGAGCACAATATTAGAATTACTTACATTTTGAGCCTTCATTTGGAAGGCATAGTTTATAAGTGTGTACTGACCTAAGGTACTTATGCCTGCCCTCACTTTGCTGACTTTCACTCACATACTTCAGTGCATGTCCCTTCAGTTTTTTGAGCCTGGGTCCTTCTGGGGCCATGTTGTGAAAAGGACTGTCTTGGTTTAAGTGCAGCCTGTAACTCAGAACCACTCAGCTGCTCGCTCACTGCTCCCTTTCTTCCGCACCCTGCTCCAGGTGGGATGGAGAGGAGGATCAAAAGAATGTAAACCCCTCGGGCTGAGATCAGAACAATCCAATAACTACAGTATAATGTAAAACTACTACTACTAATGACAAGGGAAATAACAAGGAGAGAGAATATAAAACTAAAAAAGGAAGGGAAAAAAAAAAAAAGAAAACAATAAACCTAAGTGATGCATAATGGAATTGCTCACCATCCGTCAGCTGATACCCAGTCGGACCCGAGCAGCGATCTGGCCCTTCCGGGTAGCTCCTGCCAGTTTATAAACAGCACTGCACCACCTACTAGGAAGGAATAAAATAACCGTTACAGCTGAACCCAGGACAGACCTAATTCGTAGTAAGAATGATCTGATTTTTTGAAGTACTCTTTTCCTGGGAACCAGTTTGCTGATCTGGTTCGTGGATCCCCAGGCAGAACTTGAGGAACATCTGAGGGAACACTGAACTATGAGGGCAGGACTGAGAAGTGGAGGCAGGAATTGCTTAGTATTATTACTAAAAATATTTTTTCCAGAAACTGTTATTGTGGCTTTTACAATAGGCTGCTATTTCTATGAGTGAGATGGTGCCCTGCCTGACTGCAACGTATGTTTCTCTATCTTTGTTTATTTCCTTCAAATTTGAAAAGCAGCAGGTTTTAGAAATTTAAATCGTATTTCTGCTGATAATAGTGCAGCTCTGTTCTCGCATGAATATCAACTCCTGCTGCCATCTAACTCCTTACCCTATAATGTTATGGCAAATAAACACATGAAATACTGGCCGTTACTAGTTCATTCCTTTCTTCCTTAAAGTAGTTACTTAAATTGAAATTTCCAACTTAGCCGTCTGATCTTGACACCTTCCATCAAATTTTTTGCAGTTATGGCTCTCAATGGGAAATTTTAAGTGAAATTTTAAGTATGTAGACCTATAAATAGCTACATCTGTGTTCATACACTATCTTTTTACCTTGCAAAGGGCGGGTTTCTCTGCTTTGCTTTTTTGGGAAAAATAGAAGACTGAATACTGTAATGGTAATCTATTGTTTGAATGTATTTTCTTATGCTAATTGCTTTCTTCCACTGTCTCTGTAAGTTATTTCTGCAGGATCTAATATTCTTTCAGGTACATATTACATGTAAAATATGTTGATAACAAGACTCCTGAAATTCTCTGTCACATACATCTACTTCAGAATTCATATCTGCTTATTTAGTAAAAATAAATATGAAATAGGTTAATGATTCAACTAGGACCTTCTTCACAGATGTCTCCTTTTTCCCTGTCTTCTATTCACCAGGATTTCTGTAGCAGGTACAAGGACTGCAAAGGTTTGAATGTAGAGTGCAGCCTCCAAGAGCTTTTTCTGTCTTACCTATAAATTACTTAGATAAATTCTACCTAATTTTTTTAATGAAACCCCTCATTTGTACTTCCATCAGACCATCATTCTTGTCCTGTTTTAACTTTCTAGCATATATTACTTAGATTACATTTTCTTGTGAGAATAGAAGCTACATTTAAAAGAGAAATACTCTATATCAGACCCTATCCTATCACGTACCTTCTAAAAATTCAAACTAAATTAAAACACATACCTTTTTTACTGAGCATACTGTTACTGAAATAGTTCTAAAATATTTTCTAAAACATGTTAAATTTTGGAATTATTTCAGAGCACAAATTCTCACACATTAAGTTACTTCCTACCAGTCTCTGCAAATGGAAAATATAAAGTGGAATTTCTCATGAATGAGTTACCTATAGGGTGTTTTCTGAGCACCACAGAAATATCAGAATTCTGACTGCTCTGTAATAGACAGTTTTCCTTTAATTAATGGTTTTGCCTCTTCTGTATCTCCTTATGAGAAGTTTGATAAATCAAGTGATTGGAGATCAAGGCATTAATCCAAAGTATGGTTTGGGGGTGGAGGTGCCTGAGCCTTATTGCTTCCCACTGATTTTTCTAAGCAGTTTACATTGTCTTTGGCTGAACTTCTCTTGAATATTTTCTACACAGCTCCTTTCTATAGAAGTCTGCCAAACTAATTTTGAGTGTATGTATATACATTCATGTGCAAAGTTACTTGTGTATTTAATTCATATTAAGAAAAAAATCTTTACTAAAGCCTCACATTTTAATTTCTTTTACTGATAATTTTTCTAAAGGGCTTTTTAAGTCAGTTGTCAGCCTGAAGTGTAGTCTTGCCATTGTGTTTAAGCAATTTCTTTATTTTTAATTCTTTTGTCTGATTCTTTTCCATCAGTTAGAGATTGCACTTTGGCACTTTGGGTAAAATCGACTGTGTACCGTGTCTTTGTCAATGAATATGCTAGGAGACATTTTTAGAATCACTGCTTCCCCCTAAAGTTACTACTTCTACCAAGGTATTTAAATAGATTATGTAGCTTCTTCCTTTAAAAATACAGATTCGTGTTGTGTCACACTCCTTACATGGGACGGTATGTAATTCCTTTTGTGTTCAGCAATGTACTTCTTAAGAACTGTAACAGAGGAGAAGAAATCATGCCCAGAAAAATCTGAGACAGATCTTTTTGTAACATTGTAGGGGGAAAACTTCTAAATATTTTAGAATCATAGAACAGTTTAAGTTGGAAAAGGGCTTTATGGTCATCCACTCCAACCATAAACCTAGCACTGCCAAGTCCACCACTAAACTATGTCTGTAAGCGCCACATCTACATGTATCTTAAATACCGCCAGGGATGGTGACTTTGTTTCTGTTTAATTCATTGCACTCCTTTAAGATTGCAAAGTGCGCAAAATTTGATGACTTTTAGGAGAATTTGGGACACTGAAAGGACAGTTAACTTCTGTTCAAAATATACATGAAGGATTTCACCGTGTAAGTCACCTTTACGTTTAATGAGATGAGAAACACTGGTGGAAACTGATATATAGAAATTTGGTGCAAGTGTTATCTTTTTGTCTGGATTTTATCCGTTTTTATTGTTTAATAGATAAATACTGATTTCACATGATGCCTTTTATAACAGTCAAGTATTCCTGACAAAGTTCTATCCTGTCATCTCTCTACCTGTTCCATAATGTTCTCACATACTTACCTCTAGACAGTATTTTATTTGTTGTGGCTCAAGAGAAAATCAAAGTCTTGCATATTTGGTCACATTAATGCTTGCTTGGAATTGTAAGGACCCAAGAGAATATTTGTGTTACAATTTGTTAATTTAGAATTTCTGTTACATTTTCCAGTTGTATTCTTTAACTGTGATCTTAGATGCAAGTGTGATACAATAATATGTAGAGTATTAGAAAAGTTCATTGGTCTTATGGATTAGGTTTGTAAATTTAAAATACATGCTCTTTTTCTGACATTATCATTTTATTTCCCTAAATCCGTGAAATGCAAGAAAATAAAGTGTATTTCTTTCCAGACCTCTACAGAGAAACACAGAAGAGTAACAAACTTCAGGTTCATTAAATTGAGGATGCCTCTTCTTTTGAAACATTTCCTACTTAAACAAAAGCTTTTGGACTTTGCTATACTGCTGTTTACCATCAGATTCCTTCAAACCCTTCACTGAATTTTAGCCTGAGTTCCCTGGCTTGGTACAGTGGGATTACTGTCTAGTTACTGTGGTTAGGTTCTGCTATTTGCTTTCTGTTAACTACGATGCTTAAGATTTGCTTCCTCAAATTAGTAGAGGCGGAAACTTTGCTGAGCTTGCCAATGAGACTGTACTTCTTCAGGTAGCCACATGTTTAACCTTCATGTGGCAATGCGTATGCTTTCACATAATAACAGTGCTTTCATGTATTTGTGTTCATGATCCTTAATGTCTTCTGGGAGAAGAGTGTTAAAGTTGAGCATACCATTTTTTCACTACTTGTAGTGAGGTAATACGTCATCCCAGAATTTTTCTCCTTGTAAAATCAAAAATCAGTCTTTGCTATATAAATTGACAAGCTATGCTATGTAGCGCAGCAGTTAAGTATTTACTTTGAATTTTGTTCAGTTATGTCTAAACTGTCTACCATGGTGACCTATCCTAGTTAACCTGAAACTGAAATCCAGCAAAATGGAGATCAGCATGATCTACAGAAGGCTTCTGGAAACCTCCCGAAATCCTTGGACAATTAGTCTGAGCTGAAAGGCTTCCTTTGGACCAATTGCTACTGCTACCTTAGCAGCAATCACAGAGCAGATGTACCCTAAGAAAGGTCACATTATTTTGAAGATGTCCATTTCTAGAGTTGTGACTGGAGTATCGTGAATTAACCACAATTCTAGAGAATTCTGTTTGGATGTAAGACATTATGCTGAATGAGTATGTACAAAACTGTGCAGAATGTGCTATATTCTAGTCTCTCTGCTTCTGTAGAGCTATTTAAAAGTGATAAAAATCTAGGTTTTTGGAAGGTTGTTTATTATCCTTAGTGGTTGCTGCTGTGTTCCCGAGGGGCTGGAGAGATTCATTGCTAGCCACAGGAAATAAACACAAGACAGCTTCCTAAGTTTACAGATCCATGTAACATAAAGCAGGACAGCTTTCTTTGGTGTGGTTGCAAGCGTTAAAAAACGTAATGAATATATTTTGTAGGACAATTGTGCCACTTGAGGGAAATGCAGAAATAAAATTGTAACTTGTTATAGTCTTCAGATAACAGAGACTACATCAGGTTTCTGTTGTAAGTAGAAATCAGGATTATATATACATTTTTTACCAGGCCTGACTCAAATATTTTGTATCTGTTAAGCAGAGACAATTACTGCTTCTTTTTCAAGAGCTCTTGTCCCAGCAGTAGGCTGTTGCTTATTTATATGGCGTATGGCCCTTGCTTAGGAGATAGAACTGTCAAATCTACCTCCAACATCCTAACAGGACACAGCTGTGACTTAATCAGTCCTGAAGTCTGGCGGCTCAGTAGTTCTCTCTTTTCCAAACATCTGTGAATTTTGATTCCTCCTCCTTCATACAGAGCTCAGTGCTCTCCAAGTATAAGCAAAAAGCACTTTTGATTGCTACTCAAGTAACATAATCCTTGACAAAGACTTACATATTTCTATTTCTGTGGCTTCTGTAGGAGTAACATAATAATGTCAGGTATCTGATCAGTCCAATTTTAGTGCTCTTCATTGCCTAGATCTATCAGTGGATAGAGAATAAGGATCAATATGGAGTATTAACTTCTCTTCATTATCAGGTGCTTTTTTTATAATGAAAGATTTTGTCGAGAGACCAACTCATGAAAATAAGAGCCATCAGCTAAGTATCTCACTTTCACAGTGATAAGAAAATTTGCATTCAACTACAGTATCTTGCAGCTTTTTAGACCATAGTCTTTTGTTCTCTTTCTCCTCTCCTTTTTCCCATATAATAATGTAAGAATAGGACGGTAACACCAGTTCTTTTAAGCCACTAAAACACTGTATTTTAACAGGGATGCTGAATGTGCAATATCGTAACAACCTGAAAAACAGAGGCACAAAGACTTAAGTCTTTACACACTAATGTAAACAAACACAGAATTCATCCCTAAAAGTACTGCTGCATATTACACATTATCTGAAAAATCTTGCCTTTTCTCTGGAAAACTGATAATCCACCAGACACTAACTCCCCTCTGTTGCAAACAAAATAGAACTCCTATGTGTGCAGTCTGACAGAGCCCTCTGATGCTGTCCATGGTTGACCTTGGCAAAAGACGTGCTATAAATCTGGCATCCACTTTGAGATGAAGGTAAATGTGAGGTATAGAAACATCTTAATTGTTGCACAATATTCTGCTATGTTTATTTCCAAGCGTCTTTAGATTGGATCTTTGGCTAAGGAATTCCAGCTTGTGAAGAAAAAAAGTTTTTCACTTGTCTGCATAGGATCCTGTGGCAATGTTTTTTAACAGTGACCACACAGAACAAGTGAGGCAGTAATATAGGTTGCTATGTATAGTGTAGGGAAGAATGCTCTTTTTAGGTGAACATCTGTTCACCTTAGTGTATCTTTAGAGTGCCAGCAATTGCAGAATAAGAATTAAGGTAAAGGATCTTAATGCCTTACGTATCTGCTTCAAAAGGATTAGTGGTGGTCGCATTGTCATAGTGGAGAAACCAGCAGCCGTGATGCAATCCTCTGTACCCCTACAGGCATATGTATACTCATGCACTGATTGTGAATAAGAGGGGCTTGAATTGGAGCCAGAGCTCCAGCCTGTGTGGTAGGGCAGAGACATTCTGCTTCATGCCCTTCTGCTGTCAGTGTGGCAGAGCTTTCAGCTGTTCTCCTAGTTGAGGGCTGTCCTTACCTTACAAATCAGAAATTGCATTTTAATTTTGTCGGGGAGAAGAGATTTTTCTTGTCACTGCTTACTTATTTCTCTCATTTTCCTCTGATATATTTAGCTTTCAAAAAGCTATGCCTAACAGCTTTCCCAGTATCTATAAGAATTTGGAAGTTGTTTCTTTAATTCAGAATAGCCAGGAATTTAGTTAAGTGTCTTGGATAGAGTCTTTAAGAGTACCTAAAGCCACCCTACTGCTTTAACGAAAATGGGGCTATGATGAAACCATAATTCATTTCCCTCTTATTTTGTGTAAAGGTTTATTAGCTTGTGATTTAAGTAAACCATCTGGTCCTGCTGGCAATCCAAGTTATGTCAGACTCAATGCTTTCTCCCTGTAATATGTTACTTGAGGCAGTTAAATTACATGCTTAAGTCCCAAGTCTGGCCTGTGCTTTTTCCATGTCTTAACATCTGTTCTGGGAAATTTTTCTGGGATCCAAACAAGTTTGTATGGAGCCAGAACTCTTGTCTTTGTCTTTCTTTTCATGTCTATTTCTTTCCCTTCTCTCCGCCCTGCAGTCTAATCAGTTCAACTAAGTATAAGATAATGAAGAAATTTGCAGTCCCTTTTTTCATTTCAGTAATGTACACAGCGAAATGAAAACAGTTCAAAAACTCAACAAGAGCTGTGGGAAAGGAGGAGACTTTCCTCTGAGACAGTGAGTTGAGAAACTTTGAGTAATGTTAGATTCTAATTTTTTTTCAGTCCTTGTAGTGTTTTTTACTACTGACTTGTAATTGCGAGGCGTTGTTTTGCTGGCCTACTTCATTTTGGGCAAATGTACAGATTTCTAGTACATTTTGTCTTGTAATGCTGATTTCATGTTTATGCAAGAAATGTCTATGTTTAGAAAGCTAATAATTTTAAATACACAAATTAGCCTGCTGAGGTGGTTTTGAATATAAGATTTCTAGTGATTCATTTATACAATGATGATGGAAAGTGAATTCTTTGTGTTGGTATTTGTATCTGTATTCTCTAAAATTTCAGCATTTGTATTCTGCCTGAGACAATAATGAATATGAATACCCCATAGTCCATTGTGAGTGTATGTATACTGAAAGATACAGTTTCTTTCCTTCAATCAGAAGCATAAAAATATGTCGGTTTTCCGGCACGTAATTAAACATTAAGCTGTGAGTTTCCCGTGTATCACTGCGCCTAAAGTACTGTATCTTCAGTTTAGCATGAGGGTTCTTAAAGCAATAGTCAAGTCCCTTTGTCATGCCCATTGAGACTTCTAATTATGGACTCATGTGCAGTCTTTCGTGCTTGATCAAACAAAAGAAAAGATCAAGGGAGGAAAAATAAGACTAACAGATTCTTTGGACCATCTGGATGGTTGAAACTAGCTGAATAAGTGAAAAACCTCTTGAAGTTTAAGAAACCAAGTGCAAGGTCCTGTACCTCATTCAAGGCAATAAATACCCGTATCAGTACAGACGGAAGAACGGATTGAGAGCAGACCTGTGGAGAAGGACTTGGGGATTTTTGTGATGAAAAACCAGACATGAGCTGGTAATGTGTGTTTGCAGCCCAGAAAGCCAACCATATCCTGTTAGTAAGACAGAGAAGTGCAAAGTTTGTTAATCTATACATGGGGAAAAGCCTTATCTAACATTAACATAAAGTATTTTTCATATAGTGTACCAGTGATTTGCTATCCTTAATACTATTTAAGCTAGTCCTATACATTCAAACTGTAAATGCCTTCATATACTGTTACTTGAGACTGAAAAGTTTTCGTTTGCCATGTCTGTAAAGGATGTTCTTTAGCCTTTTCCTTGTTCTTGTTCTTGATATGCACATAGCATATAAACATGGATTGCATGGGTCACCATTTCAGAACAGATCCCCTGCCTCTGCAAGTGTTTTTTTCAAGTGCATAACATTTTGCTCTTTTTTTTTTTTTTTTCCCATATTGATGGCTTTTTCCATTGTCTTTTTATACTGGCACAGTAACACAACACAGTGAATTACATCATATTAGCAGCATTCATGATGCATTTGTTGCTTGGATGATGACACAAACTTGCCCTGGTTCTCTGAAAAGGTGCAAGCAGAAAATCAAGTTCCAGAACTGATTTCCTGAGAGCGAAGACCTTTTTTTCAATTCTCTATGCAGTAGGAAAGTTCTCTTCAGGTGATCCTTTATCACTGAGGAAGAAGTTCACAGTGGGAAGAAAAAAGTAGCTGCCATTGCATTGTAATTTAAACACACTGAAGCATTTGAGGATCCTGAGGCTCCTTTAGTTAGCGTGTCTGTCTGGATTGATCTTTGGGCTCTGATTTTCAGAGGCAACTACATCAGTTGATGTAGCCTTCTTCCTTGCCTGAAATATCTGCTGTGTCTCTGATATTTTCAGTAGTGCACTGTTTCTCCTCATATAAGGGGTGTGAATTTGAGCTTGTGATCATAATAGTCAATAATCTTTCGAAGAGCTAGTACAGAGGTTGGTAGGATCTCCATTCTCACGAATATTTTCCATATTTAATCCCTTTCTCAGTTTTACTGACTTTGAGGAACTTGACCAAGGTCTTTGGAGGTCCTTGGTCTCATGTTACCCAGTGGACTGGAAAGCATACTAGAAACACGGCATACTTAGAGGTAATGTGTTAAGTGGATGTCAGTGCAAAAGCCTATTTGCTTATTTACAGTTGCTTCAAAGGAGCCTGAAATTAGAGTTTGTAAAGCAAGGAGGTTAAGATAGTAGATAGTGTAATGAAAAGGTCATTTTTTTGGTATTATATCCTTTCTGCTATTTCTTTACAAGCTGTCATTGATAGGGTAGATAAACTTCTGTTGTATTGCTTTTTCTCTCCACCTTGGTTTCATTCTCTCTAAGGAGATGTAATACTATGTAAAAAAAAATGTCCTATGTTGACATTTTCCTTTTCTGGTGCTGTGAATAGCATGCTGATGTAATTGACATAGTTTGCCCTTCTACACATAGTTTGCTTGATCTCTCAGGAGCTCTCTCCTCTAATGGAAACTTCATTCAGCTTCATATTCTTCCTTAAAGATAAGCTGTCACCTGGTCAGGTCACTTGAGGCCTGAAACCAATGAAAAAATAGTCTCCATTTAAGTTCTCTGCAGATACATCCTGCTCAGAATACATAGAGACCTTTCAGGCCAGTCTACAGAGAACTGAATCATGGGTAAGTCATAGATAGTCAAAGATATACTCTGCTTTATATAGTATCATTTGAGCAGAGAGAAAGGAGGAGCAAGAGTGCACTCTCTGCACCTTCTGAAATGGAAACTTTCTCGTTACAATTGATAGGGCAGAAGCTTATCTGTAGTTAAATTGAAAATGTCAACAGCATGTCTCTGGAAATGTCTCAGAGTGCAAGAACTCTGGTTCTTGGCAAATCCCTTTTCTTTATTATATAATTAGCTGCTCTCGGGACAAAAAAAGTCAAGGGTGGATTTGAACCTTTTTGTATAGGCTACACTGGATATGCTTTGCAAGCAGTTTACTTCCAGTGAATAGTCCTGTACTATTTCTCACAGGACTGCTTACTGGGACATATGCAGACAGGTCTGCACTAAGATTTGTAAGCTGCCAAATAAAATGTTTTGTTTTGCAGCAGTTTAATTGAAATGGTCCCATGGAATACCTATAACTTGATGGATCTGAACAAGGAAGTCTTTGTTGTGAATACAATCATCACTATTTTGGTGTATTTTTTATTTAGCAAATCGCATGACAAATGGTGCTTGCAGGAGAGGATGGGAGGTAATAGCCGTTCTGTAAACTGAGTTTTGGCACAGTTTAAAAGCTACTTGCATTCCAACCATTTCTTTATACACTGTTAGATCAGTTTTCTGTTAACCTGCAAAAATACAGAATGTAACCTCAGAATTAAAAGAATTAGCAAACTAAGTGATGAGAAAAAGATTAAGTACCTGCAATAACCACTACTACAAAGTACTCCTGCAGAGTTAGACCTTGCCATCTAGCATCAGGACCTTTGGTTTAGATACTGGCCTCTAGCCTCGTTGTGTCTTTTTAAGAGCACAGAGTTGCTATGCTACAGATCTGCATCAAGTAAACCAGTCCTTCACTGTTAGCATCACAAACCTAGATGACTGGGAATGGAATGAAGGATGTCAGAGATCTTTCAAACCTCAGTATGGAAAAAACATTGCTTCAAAGATTGTTTTATCTTGGCAACAGACAGATTGACACGGGCCGTTTTGATTGTTGCAGTTGGCTGGGGGCTTGTTTATTTGAGGTTATTTTCTGTTACAAGGAGAGGCTTTTGTAGTTGGCGTGACTCTTTTCTTCTTTATTTAAAAAGGAAAATATGTATGTAGGTCATTCTGATCCACCCAGAGGAAGTGGAAGCTGATAGACTAGAAGCTGATACACTAATACACCTTCACTTCCCCAGCATGTTCTGGTTTTGTCTTTCTAAGTATTAGTTTCCATCCTTGTAGTATTTTTGCTCTTTATTGTTTCTGCAGATTTTCTTTGTATTCTTTTCTAATATATTTTTCTGTTTCATTTTATGGAGTTTTCTCTTTGCTTTAAAAAATGGCTGAGTTTCTGATCTTGTTTTCTTCACTAAACACTAATAAGGCAGGAAAATTTTGGTTATTACATGCATGCTAGCCAGTTTGGACTATGTGACACTGAAATTCTCCTCCATCTGTTGGTTACTGGTTGAACTCTTGGGTATATTTTGAATAGCTTTTGATAACTACATATTTAAAGTTTTCCTTAATTTGCTGGGCATAAGAAGAATACTGCTTGTCAACTGCATTTGAGTGGAAGCAGATAGTCTTTCCACAATAAATACTGCACAATGTCTATGCTAGTTTTTTTATAAACTTGCTAATTCAGAATGGCAGTGGTTGTTGCTCTGTCACTAGTTGAGGATGAAAACCAGTTTTGTTATCTGTGTTTGTCCTGAATCATCAACTCTGCCTTTAGGAGTACAGGATTTATTCAAGCAAGAGGTGTTATGTTCCATACCTTGCATCTCCAACACCTGTATAGCGACTGATGTGTCTAACTCCCTTTGTGAAAACATATAAGTAAAAATTGAGCTTAATATAATTTCAGTAATTCATTTCCAGGATGGAGCATAACTTGACTGTTAAGCAGGGATATGAATGGCATGCAGTGCTCTGTCATCATACTAAATTTATACAAATTTTTGATTGTGTGCACCGGTAGCATCTGAGTTTCTCCCATTCAAAGCACATTATAAAATTGTTTATGAACACTTGGTTGTGATAGAAAAAGAAGATCCATCGAGCATTACTGTAAAACTGTTAAAAGAATATCCAGAGGCTTTTCTATGTTACTTGAGCATTTTGTGGTTTTGCATGATACTTAGTGATAAAATTTAGCTGAGGCAGAACCTGCTCCAAGTGCAAAATAAAATAAAACTGTGTTAATCTGTGTAATATATGTGCTAGAATTTACAATCATGTGAATTCTGAACCCTTCCCACGTGCCAAAGATATGAGCATTGTTCTGCTGGCCTTGTGTGCTATCAGCAATTCTTTGAATGTCTTTTATATTGCTATATCCCAAAACATGCATATAAGCATTGTTCAGCAGATATCTTGAGGGAAGTAGCCTTACCTACATCTTCATGGGAACCTTGTGTTCAGAAACTCTCTTCATTCTCAAAGTGCATATGTAGTTTCCTTTTAGGCATAATTTCCAGAGAAATTTTCTATTATTCTGCTATATTATCAGTGTATTCTGTTTAATACCTAGCATTTTTGTGGGCTAATTTTAATATATACGGAACATCTGTTTACCCTTGTGGTACATTTTCTAAAATAGAAATACTGAAGAGTTGAAGAGTTGTAATTTGGTACTGTAATGGTAACGTTCCAGTGACCAGACTGTTAATTCACAGACTGATGTTGCTTCAGTCAAGTGTAGACATACTGTCTACAGCAGTAGATGATACTTCCAGTCTGCAGAAGCATTATGCAGTGTGCATGCATTGGTAGTCTTTGTGTTCCAATTTAGTTGTGACATTCAGTGAGTTCCAGCTGATCACATTACACTATTTTTCTCTACTCCTGTCTTCCCAAAAAATGTTTTAGGTAGAAGAGCTGATGATGGCCATGGAGAAGGTGAAGCAGGAGCTGGAGTCTATGAAAGCAAAATTGTCCTCTACGCAACAGTCTTTGGCTGAGAAGGAAACCCACTTGACCAACCTACGAGCTGAAAGAAGGAAACATTTGGAAGAAGTTCTGGAAATGAAGTAAGTGTTTCTTTTCATTATTTGTAGGCATGTTTTACTGATAGCTCTGAATTCTCCTCTGATCGCTGGTGTTCTAAAGACAGCCACTTCATGAATATGTCTCTGTAGACAGCATCTGTGTAATCAGTTGAATCTTCAGAAGTGACTTCTGACCAGTGATTACCTACCTGATTTTCACACTTCTGATACAGCTCAAAAACATTTCTTCCTTTTAATTGTGTGCAGTAGCCTACTATTATTTGCACAATAGCATCTTCAGACATCCTAAACAGTTATTGGAACTCGGATATTTTGTGTGTCTTACGAATGTACCATCTTGCTTCGAGTAGCTGATAATTTAAGGTAAGACACAAGTCAGTGTAACAAATGACAAAAAAAGAAAGAGGGAAGAGATAAACATAATGTCAGGTGGTTGTAATGCTGAAATCAGACTGCAGCTATCGGGTTGGACTTCTCTCATCATCTTTACATCAGGAAGCGTGAATAAAACCAAGCTTTGAGGAGTGGGGAGAGATGAGGAATTAGACTTCCAAGGCTTAAATACTTCCTAATTTCTGACTATGCGTTACAGATAAATAGTTATCCTTAGTTTAGGGAGACATGAATCTATTTAGTGCAATGATGGATAGTGCTGCCAGCAGTTCATTAGAAACACTTTCAGTTGTTTAGCCAGCCCTGAAGAGAAGGAACATTTTTATTGGCAGGACCAGCAGTGGTTCCTCCACTGTGGTTTTGTGAACCATTATTTATTTATTTAACTTTTCTGCACTGGTCTCTTCCTTTCCTTTCCTTTCCTTTCCTTTCCTTTCCTTTCCTTTCCTTTCCTTTCCTTTCCTTTCCTTTCCTTTCCTTTTCCTTTTCCTTTTCCTTTTCCTTTTCCTTTTCTTAATGAAAGGATAGAAAAACAGCTGTTACAGAATGGAAAGAGAGATGGCTTAGATCTTGAAACTTTAACTTAGGAGTGCTTGTATAAAGTGGGCCAAGCCTCCCCATCTTTATATTCAGCTACAACAGTCTGATCTAGACCTGGCATAAGGATGTTGGAAGACTGAAGTACTTAGAAGCCACACTTTTTATTTTTAATAAAAAATTTTATTGAGCTATAAATTTGACTGCCTTGAGAATTGGTGTGTTGGGGGATGGGAAGAATACCTCTTAAGGTGATGTGGGAATCCAAAACAACTGGGGATATGTCCCATATCCAGTCACTTGGCAGAACTTTCTTTTGCCAAACTGCTCTGCCAAACCTTCTCGTTAAAATATACACGTAGTGTACAGTATATCCTGAAATTAATTTGGAATTGTGTAGCTCTAGAGCCTTTAATATAACTACTTTCTTTTTCTAAGCGATGACCTCTTTTAGCTAAGTAAGTTATTGTTGGAAAGCTGTTGTACTGAAATGTAGTATCAGGACTGCATAAACTGGTAGATCCATTGTACCTCTGGAGGAAGAACACTGGAGAGAATGGTAATGCTGTCAGTACATGGAGAGAAAGATGGAAAAAGCATTACATTTGTATAGTTAACTAGTTGAGCATGGTTTAGTTATAGCTGGTGTGTCTTAAAGTTCTATAAAACTGCCAAAGGCATCCGAACTTTAAAAACTCACCCTCACCATGAGGTTGTGTTGCAAGCAAGTCTCTGCTGAGGACTTCCTGTCAATTAAATATCTTGTATTTATATACAGAAATTCCAGTATATTCTTTGTTTCCGTACTTTCCCAGCCTATTCCTTTTATGAAAAGCACTCTTATCATCTGTTTCCTAGTTTTGCAAAAAGTTTCTAATGTTTAACTCAAAAATAAGAGTAATTGAACAAGTGATCAATTTTGTGAAGCAGTTAGCTAGTTTTGGTATCCTTAATGGAAACAATAGCTGTTGCACACATACTGTTCAAAGATACAGTAGAGCTATATTGTTTCCCAAGTTTTAGGGCATGCTTCACTGGGAAAAGTTAGAGGTACTCAAAAGCAGTACTGATTAAATTTGAGATTTGATAGAGGTGCAAGTTTAACAGCCTGAGCCCTGCAGTCAGCTAAATGGGGCAGGGGAACATAAAAGAAAAATAGCTTAGGAAATGCTGCTTTAGTTGATTCTAGATATGGACTGAAAGAAAGTGTTAAAGCAACAAGAGGACTCCAGAAAGTTACCTCTGGGTTTTAATAGGAAGTTGTTAGATATTATGGTAGTGAAAATATATATTTAAAATACTGTTTCTAAGAGTAGAACTTGTGTTTACTACTGACTCTGTAACTCCGAGATCATTTCACACTCCTTAGGGAATACTGTGGCACTAGAATAGCCCAAGCGTGAATTATTCCAAGGAAGAAATTTCACTCCTTAAAGAAATACTATGTATTTTGAAGCCCTCTTCCTTTAAGTCTAATATTTTCATTTTCTTAAAAAAAAAAAACAACAAAAAACAACACCTGTGTTGCAAATAATTATAAGAGAGGTAAATAATGGTCTCTCTATTTATATCACCAGACCTGATCTACTGTAAAAAAATACCAGTGAACTGCTAGGATTTTTGTTTTGTTATGTTTTCTTTAAGAAGTTCTAATGTTTCCATCATTCACAGCAAATCTTTTAAATTAGGCAGGAATAAAGTGCTGTCTACAGAGAAATCTCTGTTCTTTGTCCCATAAAAACCTGCTTAGGCTGAGCTGAGTTATAAACTGTTGAAAATCACCGGTTTTCCTTTCCTTTTTTTTTTCTCCTGGTGTTGTCAGCAAATTTTGGCAGTGTGTGAAAATAACTGAGCACAAACAGTCTAATCTGGGGCCGAGCTCCAAAACTGTAGCAGCGGACACTGTGCTTACAGGGAAGGGGAACAGACACGGTGTCTGCATGTAGAGAAGAGATTGGTTTGGTTTTTGGTTGCTTTTTTTTCATTAGGCAGGCCTTTTTTTATGGTCAGAAGGTTCTTCCTAGTCATCTGCTTTGGGGTTGAAAAGTCCCAGTTGGAGCATTTCTCAATCTGTTCTTTCAGACCTGGAAAGCTGTCCAACAGCCCTTTCCTGAATTATGCCTTCTCTTGCTAATTGCAATTGCTGCTAGCCCTATAATTCAAGGGATGCAGACTTACATAACATAGTTGGCGCTTCAGAGTTGAATCCTTCATCCTGCTGGCACACAAAGGAAAGATTATTGCTTGTCCGGGAATAATTTACTATCCTCTTTCTTCTTTAAAAAATAATCAAGGCTATTAGAGACAAATGAATTGTTATACTAGAACGTAACTTATGTTTCAAAATCAAGCTGTCAAAAAATGTTGTTTGATTTCTTACGTGGCTTTACATGCGTGGTCTTTTGAATGTTTATCATTGTAGTCTCTAATTACATGAGTATATTCCACATAGAGTGTTCTGTTTGATACAGAGTGTAGGTGGTGATCAGAGACGAACCAGGCCTGTGTAGCTTAGTGAAGCTGTTTATTGTATTCCTTCTTTGTTTCATCTTGGCCTTGGAAGGCCGCCTGAGAGCTACATGAAGGCTACTATTAAAAATAAGATGCCAACCTAGGCAGTGCTATGCCGGAAGACTGTTCATCCTTATCTCTGCTATAGTTTTCCTACATGATATGCAAGTGACTTAAAAATATTTGATAGATGGTTGATAAGTGCATGTGTTCATTTTCTGGCTGTCAGATAAGAAAAATCACACGCACACGAACATTCACAAGTGAAAATGAAGTCAGTGGAAGCTAGGGTTATTTGTCTTTTGAAAAGTTCATCCTCTCAGCAGTAAAGCAGTATTGTCTGGAGGTATGAATATAAGCTTGAAACTGAAAGTAGTCCAAAAGAAACTGATTAATTGGCACATAGTTTGTTTGCCAGAAAAGTAATTTCTATTGCTCCTAAATGAGGTGTGAAGTAATTTCAAATGCAGCAAACAGTTTAACCAAACAAAAATATTTCAGGTTATGTGTACCCATGGTGAACAGACCAGAAAAAAAAAGTATTAATGTCCATCCAATGATAACTTGTCAGCTCATCAGAAATTGTCTTCTTGGAAATTAAAGGGCTTGGGGTTTTCTTTTTCATTAGAGGAAATTATGGTTTATGCCTATGGTTTATCAGAAGTTCTCCAGAGGAAAAGTGATTGCAGAAGGATGCGTATGTTCTACATGTATAAACAGTTGTCTCTGTAGTTTGAAAACACTTTGTATTTGTTGTCATTGCTATTAAGCAGTAATAAGTATCATCTGCAAGGTATGATTTTCTAGGCCCAGCACAAACTCTGCATCATACTGAATTGGACTATAAGGTCTGTGGGCCACCTGGTATATCAGGCTACCATGTGATTGCAGCAATGGTACCAAAGCACCTCCTATAATTACTTTGTGTGAAATTAAATAAGCTAAATTCCCACAGGGGGCACTCCATGTCTGTAGGATTTACTGCCTGGGGCAGAGCTGAACAAGTGCATCTGCACCAGTCCCATTTTTAACTCTGTAAGTTTAGATTTTTTTTTTCCTTTAAAATGTCTTTTTCTGGGTGCACAGTGAAAATGAAAGCAACAGTATCTTGTTACCGCTGTTTTGTCCTTTTTAATTATCAAATGTAAAATACATTATTATATATGTTTAATTACATATGGTTAGATTTTGACATTTAACTTGTAAAAAGTCCAGTTGCAGTAGACTGAAATGTGAAAAATAATCCATTTGTAATTACTGAACAGTACAGACATCACGTTTAAATAATTGGAAATAAATTGACCTTGGAAGTGCTGTTAATCTTGAAATGAATCACACAGAATCCTATAGGAAAGCTGAAATATAGCGTATAGGTATACTGTGTCTTTTAAGGCTAAAGGTTATTGAAAGGACAGATTTTTTTAACTCCATAGCCCTCCTCACTGTAATGAAATATCAGTCTTTTCATAAATGTAATTGTAGATCTTGGTTACTTTCAAATTTGATGGCTTCTGCTATTATTTGTTAATTCAGGTGAAATCTTGAGAGAAAACAATCTCTTTTGTGCTTTTTCTCTCTTGGCAATTAAGGAATGAAGCCTGCTCTCCTTTCTGTCCTCCTGCATTATCAATGAGCCTTTGAGTGCTCTGAGACGCTCAGTGTTGTGGCAGCATTAGAGACAAGCTGCCACTTCCTTTGCAGTGCAACTGACGCTAGATGTCCTGAATCATAGAAGTAAGCAGAAAAGCTTAACAATTCATTTATGGGCAGCAGTACAAAATAGGTTGGTCAACCGATTCACATAGGTGAAAGAGTTATTAAACTCAAATCTCAAACTTTCACAGAAAAATAAACTGCAAAGCAAAGAAGTGAACCTTTAGCAAAGCCTACATAAATAAGGATCCCCATATGGGCACACACAAAGTTAGTTTACTGTGGTTTACTCTATATTTTTAAGTATTGGGAAGTTATGTTTATCTTTTGTAACTGGCTTGTTTTGACTTTCACCTGCCTTGAAAGTTTTTCTTCCATGGTTTTCTCAGATGCTAAAATCCTGGCACGATATGACACAGTCCTGTTCTGTCTTGTGATAAAACCTCCATATCTCATTTTATCTTGAATTCTATGGTCCCTGAGAACAGTCTTGCAGAGAGAAAGTACTATACTATCTTAATGAGCCATGACAGGCCTGGAAGCAAGACCAACTGCTGAAAAGTACACCAGGTGGTGTTAAAGGGGTTTGTTCTACTCAGTAATTTCTAAGACTATAAAGGTTGTAGAGAGGAGTTGGGAAAAGGAGGTCCAGTCATTAACTTCCTGAGAGTGTAGCTACACTGTGCTCTTGTTTCCATGCCTTTCCACAGGAGATGTTTGTTTTCTTCTGGATGTGTTTTTCAGGGACTGGGTTTAGCATACGTGATCCCTTCAGTAGTTTTTGGAACGCGGTTCTTTAGATGGTGAAAGGAAATTAGACCTCTTTCAAGTGAGAATGTGAAAAATATAGCATATATCCTCAGTGTTAAGAATGCACAGGTTTTGTAATGTTTTTCTTTTCTATTAATAGGTTACAAGCATTCTTATAGAAATTACCATGAAAGATCTCATAAGTAGTCATCTTGGCATGCATACAATTTTTTTTAGGCTTCCACAATCCTAGTAGAAATGAATGAATACCCTTCTTGTCCTTTTTCAGTTTGCTAGTTCATTATTACAAATACACTTAGGGAGCAGGTGTAGCACAAGAAAATTTCTACGAAGTCATTGGTGCCCTATGTTCTTTAATGCCTAAAGGGCGTTTCTTTGGGAAAAGTTTCCTTTGACCATAAACCTGCATACAGATCATGTTATCTAAAACAAAAACAAGAGTTATGCTTTTTTCTAGAAATAATTACTCAGCTAACCCGGTGTTAAACTGGTAGAGGAACGGAGGGAGCAATGATTTTATTTTGACCAACATACAGAACAGATTGCTTGTAAGATAGCTCCAAAGAGCCTTCTGCTAGCTATTTCTGTATACCTTTTCCAGGACAAAACACTCTTCCTCTACTGTTTCCTGACACACACTTTGTGTAATTAAATGCATTTAGAAGTTACGTCAGAAGTAAAGGTTTATCTGTTCAAGAGTATCATCTGTGTAATTTTCCCTTATGTGTGTGAATCCTCCACGCCACTTATTTCTAGAACAACACTGACAAAAATTGATTTCCAGGTCTTCAGCATACCCTTCTTATTGCTTCTATATACTTCTATACACAACAAACATAAATAAGACTATGATTTTTGTTTTAAAATATGCAGGAGTGTTTTGGCTTGGGGTTGGTAGCAATAATGCATTTCTTATGCTAGCTGTTTCAGCTGCATCACTGATTCCTGTCACCATCCCTAATCCAGCTATAAGATTCTGGGGCTTCCAGGGGTGTTGCTGAGCTAAACCAAATCAGGCACTTTTTACTTTCTGTTAAAGTCAAAATAACCATGAGTTCCTTAGGGTGCTTTTTCCTCTTTTATAAACGTGCACTGTAAATAGTGATGCATATAAATCAAGTCTGTGAGCACTACATATTTCATTAAATACGGACAAGTTGTGGGTTAATAGAAGTTCCAAGTGAAAATATTATGGTATCTCATTGCATATATTGTAGGTTTAATGTAGTGTGAACAATAGTAGCTTTGAGCCATTGTAAATCCCATCCGGACATCGTCAACATAGTTCAAAATACAAGGAGGGAAATCTCCAAGGTTAGATGTTCTCATATGGCCACTGTGCATATGCGAGTCATTCTTTTACTGTTTTTAAAATAACAGTGCAGCTTTGCGGGGTGTAGGTCTAACTAAGGCAAAGTCTAACTTCAGACTGTTTTCTGGAGTTCAGCAGAAATTCCTTTTCTGGAAGTCAGGTCAATTTGCTTTAATTACAGAAATAACCTCTGAAGCAAGTAATTGCTTCCCTACAATCCTGGAGGACAAGAAGTGTGAGTTGCGTAAGAAGAATTGGAGAAATGAGTCTAGTTGTTAGCAGTCCCTGCAATCTTCATCTTGATACTGTATAGGAATATTCAGTATATCTTTCTGTGTTCTCCCTTCCCAAACAATACTTTTGGCTTCTTTTAGGCAAAATCGATCTGCAAGTCTGTGGAATTTTTGAGAAAGCTCCATAGGGAGAGGATTTGGGAGTTGTTGGTTTGTCTGGTGGTATCTTGTGTGCAGGACATGTGACTACATGTAACAGGAGTTAAAAACATAGAAATTGACCAGAACTATTCATTTAGAAGTCCTAGCAGATTACACTAAGCATGATAAGTGTCTTTCTTTCAGGCATTATCTGTCATTGATATTGCGTCACTTCTCCCCAGTCCAATATCAAGTGTAACAGTTTATGCAGATTATAGGATAAAGAGAACTATCCCGATACTAGGAGCTAGTGTGCATAACATTGTAGGGAAGACTAAAAAATTATGTGACAGAATGTCATATTTGATACTCTCTAAAGCCCCCTTCATAGCTCTTCCTCATGCACTAGATATGGCTATAGCTTTCTGTAAAGCTATGGTTATATTTCAGTCTGCTAGCATTCACAGCTTTATATCAAGAAAACATTGAATACTAAAGGATCACACTGGTTTATTTCTACCCTCTAATCAAGGAATCAAGCTTTGCATATGAGGTTAAACTAAATGATGGAACTGGTATTTGCTATACAGTCTAAGAATCATCTATTTTAAACATTTAGTTTAATTTCAGGAATAAAGATTCAAGGCCACCAGTACTATTTTGTAGGATCTTGAATGTCAAAGTCTTCCTTTTTATAAAAACATAGATCCTTTCTACATCCTCATTTTTTCTTTATGCTATGTCTATACCTAAATTTGAGTATTCTTATCTTACCCCTTTATGCTGTAACTGGAGAGAAGCAGTCTGTTCTCTTCTGCTGAACTGATCTTTGGATTTGTCTTGCTTGCTAGATTTCCATTGTTCATGAGAGCTTTGGTTTGGACTTTGAAAAACTAGATGAATTTAGCCAGGAGATGTTAATCTAAAACAAAAACAAATACATTTTTGCCTTGCCTTGAGAAATATGAAGCTGGCTTTGGACCACGATTTCATAGGTTTTGTGACAAATGAGGCACGAAACAAATTGGCAAGCCACAATGTCCGAAGTACAGTGGTACAGTGTGCTCTCTAATTCCCAGCCCTAAAGATCTCAGCAAAGGCCGCAAATTAAACAAGTTGAAATTAATCAACTCTACAATCAAAATAAAATTATTAAGGCTTTCATTTACTAGAAAGGAGCAGTTGTGAAAGAGGCACTGGAGCAAGTTCTTTTGTGCAGTAAGGGAAAATCAACAGCAAGGTGTCAAACAGAAAAATGAAACCCTGCAGGTGAAGCTTTGTCTTCAAAGCCAAAAGAAACCAGCACTTAGGCAGAAACGCAAGTAAACTGTTGGAGAATGGAAAAGGCGTTTGGTGCTGAGCTGCAGAGTGTGTCAGTGTTGCATTTGGCCCAAACAGAAAAGGTCTGTGGACTAGAGGCATGCACTCTAGTCATGCACAGCCCCTTCAAGCAACCTCTCACCAAGGTTTCACTCCAGCGGTCTCAACTGCTGTAGCTTTTGCCTCTTTTACAACATGAAGCATGGGAATAGCATTCTGTGTGGGAAGTTGAAAAGTACAGTCCTTTTTGCCCTCCTTTTGTGGAGTGCTCCAGATGGCTTTGTGATATGTGCGGATCCATCTTCATTATCTCTAGTACATTATTTATACAAATACTGAATTTCTTGTTCCATTTTATGGACAAATATGTTCTCAATGCAACTTAAATACAATTAAGTGTAAGAAATTCTTCTTTTGTTACCTTTTTTGAAACAGAATTTGTATACCTTTAATGGAAATAGTTTTAGAGGGACAGAAGGTACACTGGGCAACTATATGGCTTTAATCTCAGTGATATGAATAACAGAAAAGCTCTTTTTTCAAATTCTGTTTTCAACTGATAAAAAAGCAGTGTGGAACTAAGATGTAACTAGTGTAGTAAGTTAAGCTTTATTCACACCAATGAGTCCTAATAATGAAATACATGGTTTTTACTGTACACCTGCCTTAGCCCAATTGCTAATACACTTTTTCTTGGTGCAGAAACTCATGTGTGTGCAGTGTTCATGCATCACTTACGTTTTGTTTGACCTGCCTAGAGTATGGGCCATTTTTATTTTATAAATAAGTGTAGTTGATTTTCTGTAGTTAATTTTCTGATAAGCTCTATAAGCTTCTTAGCAGATCAGTGATTTAACGATAAATTAATATATTTGCAAAGTAGGAATACTTACTTGTGTAAGAACTGTCAAGTTATAGTTTCAGGCGTGGAATAAAACCCTCAACTCTTATTTCACAGTTGCTCTACCCCCTGTTCCCACTGCCAAATGATTTTTGAAGCACTTGTACATAAATCAACAGACCATCAACAGGAAGTGCCTGCTTGGAAAAGATGGAAAATTTGACTCCCTATGACCAACAGTACAGATTTTCAGTTAAACTTTCATCCCCATTCCATATACTGATATGGCTGGTCTGCAACATACATTGTGATGGACAAAATAGACTTTTTTCTTCTTTTTCTAATCCCAATGATATCCTACAAGTCTTAGAAAAAATGTTTTAAAAATATTAACTGAAGGAACACACACATAAAAAAAAATAATCACATTCCTCTCTGCAATTCATGCAGTGCACATATTTCTAGTTTATGTCTTAACTATGTGTTTTGATTTGAGGTTAGAGTTAGGACAGTCTAGTGGAAGTATTTCATTACCTAACTTCTCAGCTTTTCCAGCTGAACTTGGTGGCAGTCTGCTGGGACTTGGAAGTGCACACTACACCTTTAATCATCGAATGGTTTGGATTGGAAGGGACCTTAAAGCTCGTCTGGTTTCCAGACCCCTGCCATAGACAGAGATATCCTCCACTAGACCAGATTGCTCCAAGCCCCATCCAACCTGGCTTTGAACACTTCCAGGGATGGGGCATGTACAGCTTTTCTGGGCAAACTGTGTCAGTGCATCACTACCCTTACAGTGCAGAATTTTATCCTTGTGTCCAGTCTAAACTTACCTTTCTTTCAGTTTAATGAACTAGAGGAGTTTGCTGATCAAAATAGGATATAATAACCTGTCTTCACACACCCTTAAAATACTTCTAGGAATAGATTTACTTTTTTTTTTAATTATTCAGCCTTCTGTAATTTCAATTCATGCTGTGGCATTCAGTTCTCATTATGATACTTTACATTATGTAGCACTTTCCATTTGTGAATGTTAAAGCCATTAAAAGTGCCATGTTAATTCTCAAAATACTCCTCTGAAAAAAGTATTGATCTTATTTAGGAATAAGGGACTCAGCACAGAAAAAATTTAAATGTTGTGAAAAGATCGTCTGGGTTGCTTGTAGCAAAGTGACTTCTAGACCATGCTCAAGTTTACTGTATCTTGCACTTCAATATAAGATTTCATTTGTGAGTAAATGAGACTTTTTTTCCCCCCACAAATACCGTTTATGTTCCAGTGCAGATGAATACAGGACAGTTACTAAAGTGTTGCTTAAAGGACAATATTAAAATTAGTTTTCTTGTTCGCAGTAGAAAATTGTTTTGATCAGGGAAGACACCTGGAGATACACAGCTAGGTTCTTTCCCATCTTCTCTGTTCCTCAACTCTTCACTTGCTTTTCGTTTTGTTGTCCTTCAGAACCTTGTTCCCCGCCTACCAGTGACCATTTCTAACTCATGTTTGACTCCAAGAAATGTTCTTCAAGACTTCCACAATTCTACATACAAGATGTACATCAGATAAGAAAGGGGCTCATTTCTAGATCTGAGACATGTATCGTTCACTTATTTGTTGATTCTAAGGAGAACAGCACTGCATTGTCTGAAGCCAGGACTCTGTTTCCATTTCAGATGCAATACCTGGGTTGCAGCAATCTCTCCTGGATTCAGGAAGCTGGTTTCAGTTAGGCCCTTAAGTAAACAGGAGCTATTGTTTACATGATGCAGGGCAAGATGTTAACTGACTTTCCATTCTCTTCTGTATTACCTTGCTCCTTACAGCAGGATTCCATATACATGTAGAAAAAGTACAAAAGAGAGAAGCTGTGGTTATGCAAGACTTGTGAGGTTAAAAAGTAGCCTGCTTGAGAGAAGGATGATTAAGCTGGGTCAGTGCGCCTAACAATTCATGCCATGTTTTGATCTGTATTCTGAGCCACCACTTCAGAATTTTTCCCAGGCTTAGACTTTGGATTGACAAATATGCTATCGTTTTGTTAGTACTCTCTTTTTTTTTTTTCCTCTTTATCTTTTCTTTTTCATAAATAAGGTACTACAGAATGGCAAGGCTGAAATCTTGTTGTTCTAAATTCATAGATTTTTCTAGGTGTGCACTTTTAGCTTAGCCAAGTCACTATAAAGTTTCCAAGCTTTAAAACAAATATGCCACTACTTTTTCTTGTCTATTTTTCTCACAACTCAGTGAAGGTTTTCTTTAAGCCTTTAAGTATGTAAAACTATTTGAGGTGCCAGAGCACTATAATACTGTTTCTTTATTTGTGTCTTCCACAACAGGTCAAGGAAAACAAAATCATACAGAGAATCTTAAGCAAAATAAAATCTTTCTCTTTGACTATTATAATTATCCATGTTCTCCACATAGTTGTTCATATGTTGTTGAAATATATAAATATGAAAAAATAAACAGAAGTGTTGCTCTTGATGCTACGATTCAGTAAAATCCCTTTTAAGAAGCATTTAAACTTCATATGCAATTTCTGATTTTATATTATTCTTTGAATGACACAGTGCTCTGCAGTGTACAAGCAAGGATTGAAAATACATTCTCAGGAACATGAGGAGTCGTGTTCCCACTGCACAGAAGGCTGAGATCGTAACTCATCTGGTCCTGCTTCCCTCTTCCAGATCCTCCTTTACCCTGTATCTAGAACTCACAAAACTCTGCTGAACTAATTCAGCACACTAACCTAGGAATAAAACATTTTCATTTTACTGAAGTTAGTTTCCTGCTGGCTTAGTACATTGAAATGGCAATCCATAAGTCTCAGACAATACAATGCAAGGCTTGAAACTTATGTCTTGTGTCCTGGGAAAGAAAAGACTGGGACAGCAAGCTGTTAGATTAGCTTGAACTGCAACTTCAGTTGCAAAACCAAAAGTCGCCTTTGCATGAAGTAAATACCTTCTGGTCTTTGTTCATAGCTTGTGAAATATGATGAGATCTCAGTATTTAATAATCTTTTCCTGCTTCATAATCACTTTCTTGACTGCTTTTTCCTCTTCAATAGAAGGTCTGTCCTACTCTTGATCTGATAGTCTTGCTGTCTGTGGCCAACTGCCTTTCTTATCAGCAGAATATTGGAGGTAGAATGATGTCTTCTGCTAAGGATCTAAGCTGCTGCAGTTCTGTCCCTCTCTCATTGCAGGTCTGTCAGTCATTCCTTGTTCTGAGTTGAGTGGGTTGATTAGACTGATTAAAGTAGGTGTCTGGATTGAGAGGGTTAAAGAGCATCCATCTGTTCTGGATTTACTGCTGCTTCAGTGGAGGCGGGAAAGCCAGGAATTAGTGAGTGGCTTAGTCCTTTCTCACTGCTGGCAGCTGACAGGAGCACTGATGAGGTGATAATGAACTAAAAAGTCTGCCCTGTTGGCTGGGTGGGAAAGGGACCCAGACAGTGGGCAAGTCTCACCCCCGTTCTTGCCAAGATTTTCACGTTTTAATAGAATCCATCTAAAGCAAAATTAACAGGTATACTTTGCTGGATGAATTTCAGTAATATAACTTATCACTGGTGGAAGCGAAAGAAATATGTATCATGTTACTTGCAGCATGGCAGTTCTGTAGGGTTCAGGCACCAGAGAGCCCAATCATTAGGAACAATGTCAGAAACAGGGTTTATGAAATGCAAAGTAAAATGTAGTCTTTTAAAATACTGTCCAATGTTCCACAGAAGATAACTCTTCCATTTTAGTTCTGACTTTTGGTGACACTTATTAACATTTCAGGACTCTAACAATCCTTAAAGTATTCAATTCAGGATTTGCAGATGCATCCTACAGGCATTGTTTTGTGGTTTTTTTCTCATTGCTTTAGGTGCTCCAAAGTGTTGTTTTTCTTACTTCTTCTTAAACCTCATGTCTTTCGTCAGAGCATATTCCAGATTCCCTGTAACCTCACAATATCTTACTTTTGACACAAGTCCAGCAAATGCCAAGCATGAGTGTTTATTATATGTACATACTAACACAGTATGGATATACTAGCGTATCAAGGTGTAAGAAGCACTTGAAGCTGGTCAGATAGCTGAGAAATACAATGTAGGCACTCAGTGGGCTTCTTAGATTAACATACGGTGTTCTTCTCAACTTGTTGCTGACGGACTTAATAAAGGCTCAAGGTTTTGCAGGCCTTTAATTTGTAAAGAGTCTGTGGAGAGTATGAACATGAAATCTCTTCATAAGAGTTTGTCTTTTTCTTAGAAAACAATGCTGGGTTTTGCAAGCTGGGTTTGAAGCTCTTTATGCTGTACTCCAAGTGTTTGGAAAGCAACTTCGTTCACAGAGGGTAAACGTCTCTGACCTTTATGCAGAACATCGAGGGGGTTGCTTACAGGGAAGATCATGACCCTGGAGTCTCCGGTGGCTGTTGATTGAAACCTTGTGTTTCAAGAAATAAATGTTTAAAAACACTTCCTTATAAGACCTGGGCTGCATACACAGACTTTTTTATAGCATTTTAACTATTTTGCTAAAAGGTGTTTCTTCCCCTACCCCCCTTCTGGTCCCAACAGAAAGGGCTAACTCAGCACAATCGTTAGCAGGACCCTTAGACTGAATGTAATTTTGTCATTATAAATAAGACTTAAATTGATACAGCTTCTTTTCCTAAGCCCATAGGCCCAAACTGTCCCTGCGTAAGTATGTCTCTGTGACTCTAACAATGTCTGCATTCATGGGGTTGCGAATGTCAGTTGCAGTGATACATTTTGTAGGTACAAACCAGCCCAAAAAGGAAAAATTAGTAACTTCAACCTTGAGAAAAGACAACAACTCTAATGGGTGGGATTGGATATGAGGGATGTTAAGAAACATGCAAAAACCTCATAAAAACTTCATTTGCTTGTTTAATTGTTATCAGTCAGGCAAATTGAAGCACATATTTTCATACAATTGATTTGTTGTGTCTGTATGTCCCTCCATTCTCAGAAAGAAATTCAGGAATTTCAGAAATTCTGACTACATCAGCTTTGTTCACACAGACCTTTAGCAATGATAGGAAAACATGGGTTTGCAAATAGTCCTGCGTATACAATCACATCAATTAATCAATTAAGATTAGATCCATCCTTTCTTAATTGATGATCTATTCTGCTTCGTTAGCTATACCAGTGTACATCATATGGTACACAGGGCCACAACAACTTTCATGGCTATGGAAGGAATGCTTCTTTTCAGGATGCCTCATTTGTAACAGGAATGTTGTGATTCAGAAGAGGAAGTAATTATTTTTAATCTGATATATTTGGAAGAGGTTGCAATGAGTTACCATCATAGACTGTTATTTATGACTAGCAAAACCCCGTTGCTTTTTTGCACACATTATGGTTGTAGTTTGTAGCTTTCCAATTAATTAAAATTAATATATTTGTTCACTCATACTTTTATTTTGGAGGGGCATGGTATTTCTTCAAAAGCTACCCCATTTAGGATAAAATGAGATGTGGCTGGTAACTGCCTGCTAATGTATCTTAAAAAGTAACCTGTTCCCTACCACTTACAACCCGTTCTCAAGAGTCTCCTCTTTAGATGTTCCTTTTCTTGTCATAGAATAGACGGAAGGCTATGAAATGGAATTCTTGAATCTGTCACAGGAA
The DNA here is from genome assembly GCF_028554395.1 of Pezoporus wallicus. Classification (NCBI taxonomy): domain Eukaryota; kingdom Metazoa; phylum Chordata; class Aves; order Psittaciformes; family Psittacidae; genus Pezoporus; species Pezoporus wallicus. The sequence goes on along the minus strand of NW_026642179.1, from coordinate 4,712,319 downwards.
GGGGCTTTGGTTTTTTGTGTTGGCTTTTTTTGTTTTTTTTTTAACCAGATCAATTTTGTCAGAATTTCTCCCAAAATAGTTTAGAGCAGCAGATTCAAACATTCTTGGCTGAACAGAATTAAAACCTGTTCTGTAATTACATAGTAAGGACATATTACTGCTGGTTTATTTTGTATTATGACCATTCACTCCTTTGTGATATGTGCCTATTATTCATGTCTAAAATATAAGCCATTTTGATACAGAGAACACAGAAGAATTTTTTGACATAGAAAAACAGTTACTCGTGTACACTTCAGAATGATACTGATGTCCTCTTGATCACATCATCTTTATAAGTCTTGTCTTCCCTTCCTTTCTTTTTGTACAAGATCCGTGGGGAAGCAGACTAGAAATTGAAGCCACTGCATAAAAAATCAAGTCATCTCCAGATTCGTCCTGTGCAAGACTTGGGCATAAAGGCAATCAGCTTTATCTTTCATCTAATGTCTCTTTCAGTTTTCAATATTTTGTGGGTTTATAGCTTCCAGGTAAGGTCTTCTAACTCTTGAAAGAATTAGGGGAGCAACGTGTTATCTGTGCAGACATAGTTTTTCATTCCTTTTTTTTTGTTTGTTTTTCTTCTTTTTTTTTTTGCCCTTTTTTTGTTGCCTCAACTCACAAGTCAGGGTGTGTCAGAGTTGCTGATTCTGCCCAGCAACCATTCTCATCTGATCTAGTTTCTTGCTACTGTTCCATGAATATTTCTCTCCATTTGGAAGATGGTCTTCAGAAACCAAGTGGCTGCTTGTCCACAAGTGTGTGAATAGTGTGAAAGCATGTCTCCTGGCATTGTGTAGAGTTAAAGAGAAGCACTTCAGCCTGGGAAACATTTCCTATTGAACTAGGCTGTACAGAAATTTCTTTGCTTCTTACAGGTCTTTATTAATGTTGTAGCCATTGTGATTAAGTTTTTTGGTATTGCTGATTATAGTGATGGCATAGAGCCAAAATCACTGTTGTTAGTGGCTGAGTAGGAAAAACAAGACAGCATGAAAATGTTTTTTTTTTGAAAAAAAGAAAAGAAAAAGAACACTACTTAAGGCTGAAAAATTGTTGTATCTTTGTATCAGAAATCAAGTTAATTTTTAACAGCATAATTTTCAGTATATTTCATGGCAGAGGTGCTGGGTGAGGCAGCATTTAAAGAATAACATTTCCTAGCTGAATATGTACAGTGGGAAAAAAGTAAATTGTCTCAGCGCAGTTCCTTGCTGCAGTTCATTGCTTCTTGGGAGTTCTATTTAGGAGAGCAAGTGCCTCCAGTCTTTCCTACTGGCTCAGCTCCATCTTGATTAATCCAACCCAGTTTTCTTCCTGTGCCAGGGTGCATAGTGACGATTCTTTCTTCTCTTCACATACTGTGATACCCATGATTGCAATGTGCCTCTTTTTTAAAAAGCTGTTCATTTTCTCCTCCAACCTGAAAGGTTAAGCAAGTTCACTTCTGAGCTAGAAGCTTCATAGCTAGAACTTTACCTGCAGCTTCAAAAGCTACCTCTGGAATGTGAATGTGCAGGCTTACTTCCAAAGAGACTTTACTTTCTCGTGTTAAAAGTACGTTTCTTAAGCTAGTGTTTGAACAAAAATAAATGTCTGTGGTAGGTTAATTTTGGTCAATGGCCAAACTCCAACCCAGTTGCTTGCTCACTCCCCCTCCTCAACAGGACAGGGGGAGAAAATAGGATGAGAAGGATCATGTGTCATGATAAAGATGGGGAGATTGCTTACTGGCTACTATCACAGGCAAAACAAATTTGGGGAATATTAATTTCTTGCCAATTAAAATAGGTTTGGGTAGTAAGAAACAAAGTCAAACAATAGAACAACACTTTTCCTCCCCCATTTACCATGCTCAATTTCACTCCCTCACTCCAGACGCCTCTACAACTCTGAGCAGTACAGAGAGGAATGGGATGGGTATGATCAGTCTGTAGTTTCTCTTTGCCGCTCCTTCCCACTCACACTTTTCCCTTGTTCAAGTGTGTCCTTCCTGCAGTCCTTTGGCAAAAAGGGGCTGCAGTCCTTTGGCAAAAATCTGCTCCAGCATGGCCTTCAGAGGACCACGGTGGATATCTGCTTCAGCATGGGCTGTCCAAGGGCTGCAGCAGATATTTTCTTCGGCACCTGGAGCACCTCCTCCTCCCTTCTTCTTCTCTGACCTTGGTGTTCCCACTCTGTTTCTCACTCTTTTTCTCACACACCCCCTTCCTCTGCCTGTGTGGTGGGTTTTGCCCTTTCTAAAATATGTTTTCCCAAAGGTCCCTCCAGCTTGGCTGAGGGGCGCAGCTGTGCCCAGCAGTGGGTCCATTGGAGCCATCAGGTACTGGCTGTCTCCAGCACAAGGCAGCCCCAGCCTCTTCTCACAGAGACTCCTGCAGTCTCCCTGCTGCCAACACCTCACCATGGACACCCAACAGACTGTCAAACAGTTCTTTAGATTTTATTCATATGACAGTAGAACAGTGTTTACTAATGCAGTACTGTGCCACTTGTTGAGTGAAAAATAATGTTTTCTTAATGGGAGGAAGTGATTTATTTATCATGTTGGGCTTTAACTCTTGCACAGATATAGACAAGGCAGCTTGTACAGAAGGACAGGGCTACTGTGAGGAGGCTGTACTCTGCCAAGTGGAGGACTGAAGTGAAGATGAGCATTGTCCATTTTCAGCTCAGGAATTTTTCTCCTGAGCTAACACTGCATTTCACTGCAGTAGAATTGGACTTTACTCACTGTAGCTAGAGATCAGTTTAAAACATGTAAAAGCACTTTTTCATGCAGCAATTAGTGAGGCTTTGTGGCCACAGAGTGCTTAGAGACAGTGTCCTGACAGCAGGATCAAATGTGGCTTAAACACATTCAAGGACAATAGGTCCATAAGTGGGTATTAGAATGAGATTAGACAAGGATATGTTCTATAAGATCCTTAATGCTATAATTCTCAATGTTGGCAGAATGTGAGGTGAATAGATCAATAGGCTATGGTATAGGTTGATTATATTAGAACTGAAAAAGAGAAAAGCATGACAATGAGGTCTGAAAAATTGCAGTTACAGAAAGTGTTCTGGAGGACAATAAGGGAATTGTAAAAAATTAAAAATCATACCCCGATTAACTAATACCAATATAAAGAATGTGAGAAATCTGAGAAGAAATATAGCAAACAAGAAGAGAACCAGAGATACAGGCAATGAGGGAAGGTTAGTCTAAACAGACTTAAACAAGTAGCAGGAACTGGATACTAGTCAGAACAATAGTTTCAGGCTGTGAAATAAAAGTTCTTGTTACCAACTGTGAAGTTAACACACAGAAAGAGACCAGATTCATGGGAAAGCTGGAGTAGATCCCTGTAGATACTGAAATTAAGGAGACAAATTGAGCCTAAATAAATTTGGAGTCAGTGGCATAGTTAAAGGAAGATGTTGAGAAAATCATGGGTTTTTTTGCTTGAAAAGACAAACAGCAGAATTCTGTTTCTCCCATAGGTGGGTGTTGTATAACACTAAAAATTCTGCAGATCTTTTTGTCATATGGCTTTAATCCTGTTTCTCTTAAGAATGACTCTATTATGCTTCTGTATATTATCAAGTGTCGAAGTAGATCACATGGAGTGGAGTTGAGATCGCTTCAGTTGCCCCGATCATTAGTGAAAACAGCAAGACTTGATTGGAGGAAGCAGATCTGGAGTTTCTTCAGAAGTGCCTGCAAGTAGTTTGTGAGCAGTTTGATCACACAGTGATTCTTCTTAACCTAAAAATTATGTTTGCTTTAGGTTGCCCTGTAATAGAAGTATCTATCTGATTCCCTTTTGCTACAATTACAATCACTGTTTTCAGTTCTCCTTATTGTAACTTTATCTTGCTTACCTCAGATTTTTCCATCAATTTCAGGAAATAGGAGCCTGACATGGTAATGCTTGTGAGTGAAGCCTGGTCCTTGGCATCCTGATGTTTGAACTTTATGGATTAGAATTGTTGACTCACAGCAATCAGGTTCACTCTTGTTGTGTCTGACAGGGAACAGAGGGGACTAAGCCAAAACCAGAGCCCCCAGAGTAAGGGCATTAGTCCTGTCTTTTCCAAAGTGAATGGTTTCCCTTCTAAACAGACTCTGGAAAGAAGCTTAGTAATTCCTTAGGGAGGCAAGTTATAAAACTTGAGATGCAGATATTTAAATCCTATGAGCCAGCCAGCAGTAGTGGAATTGGCCGTCAGAACTTGTAAAAGTCTCAACCAATCTCTTTTATTGTCTTGCGGCTGCAGCAATAAGGCATCTCAGCTGTTGCAGGGTGAACTTTCCCCACCATATCCTGTTTGCTACTGTTTATATGTACACAAAAAGGCAATCTGAATTATACCTAAAAGAAGCATCCCTAGGGTGGGAAAGGTTATCACAGAGGTCTTTTCATCAGCTGAAGTGTAAGAACACAAGAATTTATATTCATTATATTAGAGGGGCTACAGAATTGACTGGAGCCCAGCCCTGGATTTATTTCATTTTAGCACTGAAACTTAGTGGTGCTGCAGGAGATATTTCAGATTCTTGTATACAATATTTTGAGCTGTGTAGTTTTTACTAGAAGTTGTCAAATGGATGGAGAAATTGCCATTTGTACACCAGTTAAGAGTTCTGAAGTGGTTTGGAAGTATTACCTCTCTGATTGTAAATGAAAATATATACATATACATCTATATATACAGGCATATGAATCTAGATTATTCAGGGAACTTCATAAGAAAAATTTTCCTATGTGCTGTTCCCCTTGTTGTGTATGATGCTACCACAACTTGCAGTATAGTGTGACTCTAACTAGAAATATCTTTCCTAATCATAAACCGAAACTATGAAAGAACAGTTCTGAATTGCAAACCTCTCAGTCTTGCGCATCAAGAAAAGCTTTTTCCATTCAGGCTATGGGCCCCAGTCTGGTTTTAGTTAGAATTCTGTTGTCTTAGACAGCAGACGGATGTCATTTCTGGAAGTCTTCTGATAGCCATAGTGGGTTGAAGAGGAAATTGTACTGCACTTAGAACTGATTATATATGGTATGGTTGTCTGTGATGGCAAGGGATTGAACTTGTTGAACTTACTAAAATAGGACTAGATGGAAAAATCGATAGAGGTGGCAGCCATTTAAATGATAAGACATTAATTCCGTTATTTATATAGTCCGTTTTATGTACCAACTTGTGATTTAGACAAAGGATACCCATAGAAAGCCACATGAAGTGTCTGTTATTTATTTCTTTTGAAATACACAAAAATCATGAGTACAGTAGCTTCTTAACATGTAACATAAGGTCTTGATCCCGTTAACATTCTGTCAGCATTATATAAATGTATTTATTGCTGGAAAGCTGTATGTTAAATCTGTAGTCCTTAGGTCCCATGCCAGTAAAGGAATCAGTTGTAGATTTTCAATTTCAGACATAGAATCGTAGAATGGTTTGGGTACAAAAGGACCTAAAGATCATCTAGTTCTAACCCCCTGCCATGGGCAGGGACACTTCACACTAGATCATGTCACCCAAGACTCTGTCCAACCTGGCCTTGAACATATTGGTATTATCACTGATTATGCAACTGCAAATGATGCTGCCCTCATAACTTTGGTTGATTTTGGAACTTTATATAAAAGGAGACAGAATGATAAGTTTTCGTTAGTGTGGTTGCCTTTTGATTCAAAAAGAGAAATGTCTGCATTCTGTTTACCTGGTATAAGCCTTTTTAACAACATGAAGATTATAAGTGCACCATCAAAAGAACAAAAAAAAAAAATGCCATTTAAAATAGTGTAATATGAAGTGAGGAATTTTGTTGAGTATTGCCAGTAAAGATTCCCAGTTTTGTGTTTTCTTCTGCATAGGAAATTAGAATACATTATATAGCCTGGTTACTCTAGTAGCTCTCCTACAGTGTGGGTTTGAACTTTCCAAGACTGAAAATTTTGGTGGTCACTGTCATGTCCTCCTTCTGTCATCATTCAGTTCTCACTTATATGCTGTAAAAAAAGTTGATACAGTCATGTGCAAATGCCTGCTTTGGACATGTATCCTCAGGAGCACTTTTGGGCTGTGGATCCCGCTTTTACAGAGAGATCATCCCATGGCAATAGTTTTAATTCCTAAAAGTAGGAACAAAGCCAATTCTATCACTCTCCTGTTCATTAAAGTGTTCCTCTGGTTTGTTGCCCAACGTTAATTCCTCTGAGAGGTGCATGACTTTCCTCATCAGCTGCAAAGGGAACTTGTGCATGTAATTCTGGGTGGTGAGTTCTGCTTGTGGAGCAAGTGCCTGGTTTGAGGCAGTGTTGAGAGTGGTAACATAAATAAATGCCTTTTCAAGTGGGCCAGAAAACTTGCTGAAGGACTTTGGCATGATGTTTGCTTCACAGGTGCATTCTCACACTGTTGTATAATGACCATTAGGTTTAAAAAGATCTAGTAATAATATTAGCTTAGTGTTTCTCAGGGTGATGTTTAAAGTAATTAAATTGGTTAATCAGTATTAAATCTCAGAAAATGTTAAATCAGTCCATTGCGTTGATAAATTTTTTATTGAAGTTACACAATGCCTGAATATTGTTACCAGTTCAGTATTTTTTCTAAATAATCATAAAATGTTATTGCCTGTACTATTTGAGCTACCCTTGTAATTAGCCATTGTCATGCCCTCTGTAGTCTTTAGACATATCAACTATTGCTAAAATGAGGAGGTGGACTCTATCAGGAACATATGCTGCACTGGATTTAACAAGGTGTTTGTTTTTAATTAAGGCTTTTAATGTACATTTTGAGACTTCACAATTAACTTTTGTCAAATATGATAATATTTGAAGACATTTCTAGTGTGGGAAAATCAAAAATATCTTAAACGCAAAGAATTTTTTGTGAAAATCCTTAATATGAAATTGCCTGGGGAATGAGGAGGAGCTGAGCCCCACTTTGCCACGTTTTAGCCTGGAGTGAATTTTTATGGCAAAATTCCAAACCCCTAAAATCCTGGGACTTCAAGTAAGCGTTGATATTGATGTAACCAGAGCAGTACAAATGAAGTTGCTTTAATACTGTGGATGTTCAGGAGCAATGATTACTGATGGAAAATACAGAAGTGCAGATAATGTACAGGAAGAGCCATTATGAATTTGCTTCACCGAGTCCCTCCAAAAGGGGCTGCTATGGCTGTCAATGACTTACATCTGCTTTGCCTTTCTCAGCCGTACTATAGAGGTAGGAAGTTGTAAGTCACAGCCTAAATGCACAACTAATGCCTTCTGCCACTTTAAGGGTCTGTGAAGAGTTTCTCTAATTGCAAAAGATGGCCAAAGCCTCGCTCTGTTATATGCTCCTAATTTCCTTCCTTTTTCCCTCGTGCCAACTCCGCCTGCTATCCCCCTCTCCCAGCCCTAACATTTCTGTGTGCGGCTTCATGCAAGAAGTGTTTTTTTATTGAGTTCACATACTCAGGTGTCTGGGACCTGCACAAGCTCAGCCTGTGTACAAATCCAGTAGATGATCTCATGATGTGGCTTGAATAGGCTCTGTGTGGTCAGCACTCTGCCAGCACCTGAGGGAACCAGGTCTGTCTTTCTACATTACCGACACAGAGCAGGCTGGATTTGAAATAGGCTTGCTGTGAAGGTAGAGGTTCTCAAAGCTCTTGCGCACAAAAGAAGCCTCAGGAATTTGCAGAGGGATCTCTCAGGGATGGGTGCAGGGTGTCCTGAAAGGGCATCATCTCTGCGACATGGGAAGCAGGGAATCATTTCTTTGTATGAACACCTATGCTCAAGGGGCAGCTGAGCCAGTTCCTGTACTGATAATACAGCTTTGCTTCTTGAACTGGTTCATGTTTCCTACAGTGGGAATTGGGCATTATTGGTAATAACTTCTGCCTACTTCCCTTCCCTTCCAAGGACAGGAATTCTCTTTTAACTGAGAAATTAAACACTCTCTGGAGTGTTTTAATGAAATCAGAGTTTTGTCTCCAAGTCATCAATTTTGCTGTGTCTCCCAGCCATCATCCTTATACTCCTTCCCAGAAAACCCAAAACTAATCAACTTAGCATTGGGCATTCTGAAATGTTTGCTGAGAAAACATCTCTGTTTTGACAGACAGCAATTACAGCACCTGGGCTATAGGCAGACTTTACAGCTCTTCTGGGGATCTCTTATGAATAGTCACCATGAGGCCAGCACAGCCCTGTGCAAACAAGCTTTGTAACCAGATTGCACTGAAAAACCCCCTTCTTCTCTATCCACACCTTCCCCTCCCAGAATCACTGAGTAGAATGGATGTTCCTCCTTTACCTGTTTTTGATCTGAAAAGGTTCTCAGGTTTTATAAAAAGTTACTTGTCTTATTCAGATGTGCCTGTTTGAAGTCCCATATATATGTAGGTGGGTGTCATAGACTCTCATTTTATGTTGGATTTGAATTCTTTTTTTCATGATTGTGAGAACTGTGCAGAATGTATGAGAGCTTGGAGTGATTCGGCTGCATGGAAAATAAAAGAGAGGATGTCAATTAATGTAAACACAGTTTTGTTTGTGTCCTTTGGGGAGGCAAATTGTCTGATCTTGTTTCTCATGGTTAAATTGCTCATGGGTCATAAATTGCCTTTTCTTGAGAGAGGAAGAAATGCACTCTCTGAGATCATGCAGTCCTCTGCTGCCTATTCAAGTCCGTTTTGGAGAACCTGGGGTCTCTTCTTGGCTGCCATTTTTTAATTCCACTGCTTTGGTTTATGCCTTCGTCACTCCTTGCTCTGAAAGGGTTGACTGGAAACTAAATATTCTCCTGTAGGTAGCATTCTTTCACTCTGTTCAGTAGTCTCTACTAGAGGAAAAGGAAATGTCTACAATTAGGTAGCTAACTTGAGACATCAAAAAACGGTAAAATGCTAATTTAAACAAAATATTGACTAGCCGTATTAATGGAAAACTGCCATTAACTTTATGCTGTAAAGCTGTTACAATGTGATAGCCTTCTTATTCTAAAACATTCTTTTTCCCAGAGAGTCTTTTTGGCCATTAATCTCAGCAGTGTTTTCTGTAGGCTGGAGTAGGTTATATTTAGTGTGTGTACTTTACTTCTGCTTCAAGAGCAGACTCCCTGCTCTATTTTTAAATGAATGTCTTCAAAATCTTTTGCAGTGAGGTGTACAGGACCGAAAATGTAATTGACTGACTTTTCTGTGAAGAAGGTGTCCGTTCCAGTCACGTTGTTACTGCTTTCCTCCCCTCAGAGTGACCTCTGCTATGAACATGCACTGGCCTCTGTCAGCATCTTGATGGGGAAGAGGGGCTTTCATACATCTCTGAACACACTGTTCCCTTTGCAGCCAGACGAAAAGGTGCTGATCTCTCTGAGGAGCGCAGTGACAGCTCTGGAGCCACATGAAAGTCAGCAGCGTTAGTCCTCTCGCTGTAGCTTGTGGTAGACTTTGGTTACCATGCTACACCATGGGTAATGCTTTGTTAGGACATGCTCATCTGGCAAGTTCCCTTGTATTTGCTTTGACCTAAAAGCAAATCACTTGGAAAAGCTAGAGGTTTTTGTGCATTACTGAGCTTTTCATGACATCTCTGTTTACTATTGTTGCACAAATCTTTCAGGACTAAATAGCACAAACTGATGTCTTTGGTTGACACAGATGTGATATGGTTACATTTGAATAGAAGGTTATATAGAGTCCCACGATTAAGTGGAGAGAATACAGGAGGTTTTTCTAATTTCTACCATTTATTCTATTTAGTTGCCAGTATCTTCCCTTTGTCCCTATCACACCAGCAAGTAAAAAAGCAAGATGTCTGAGGGGAAAAAAATAAAGCTTATGTTTCTTTTTGCTTCTGTACTTTGTTTTGCACTGAAATCATGTTAATAATTAAATATTACCTGACAGTTTTTGAAAATAGGGGTGGGGATTACACATTCTAAGTCAAATCTAAAAGTCAAAACTTGCTTTCTCACTCCACCTTTGAAGCCATCCTGTATGTCACAGTTAAGCACATTGCTGCAAATGATTAGCTAGAAAGTTCTTAGGGATCTGCCAGGGCTAATTTATGTTTTATCTGATGATGATTTTGCTAAGCATCTTAATGTGCTCTCCTGCTATGTCCCTGAATGTCCCTGTCATGTGTAAAACAGCTTTTCAAGATGAGATGACATGCAGGTTCTTTGGTCAAACATGGTTAAGTCAGCATAAAGCATCCCCGCAAGTAGAAGAAGTACGTAGGGTTATAATTCTATTTCTCAACCTCTGCATCTTTCACTTTGCGACTTTAAAATGTTTTTTACTGAGTATGATTTTTGGTATAATTTCAAATAGATAGGTGGAATGCTGAAAGTTTTTCAGGAATATTTAATGAATTAGAAGGCATTTAAAAGGCAGTGGGAATCGTCCCTTAATGCAGTTCTTGCTGTACAAAGTCAGTGGGAATTTTGTCTTCGATTTCAGAGGGGACACCGTTCACATTTGCCATGGTGATGAAATGACAACTGTTTTTTCTTAATGCCAGCATTCAAATTATTAAAAACAATTCAGTTATGAATATTTGTTGTTTTCTGTTGGAAGTAAAATAGCCAGCATAATTAGAATTGCTGGAAAAACAAAGCCAAGAAAGATCTATTCCTTTTTTTTCCTTCAGTTCATTAATCCATTTGATATGCTTGCAGTATGCCCAAAATATTATCTTACTTGTGACATCTTTCATTATTAATTTGGATCACACAGGAATTGAATGGAAGTAGGTTTGCCTCTCTTCCTAGAAAGGTACTGTGGCATTTCGTATTTTTCTTTTCAATATAGTAAACTGCTGAAGATGTTACATATGTGTTTGGGGTGGCATGCCGAGATTTCTGGTACCTAAGAACACTAAGACAAGTTGGGCGAAGGGAATTTTGGCTCCTTGAAAGTTTAATAAGTTTTGGAATTGTGGTGAAATTCTGGAAGTTATGAAAATGCTCAGGTTCTGGAAGTGTTGCGGAATAGCCGACAGAATAACTTGCCATGACTTCAGTAACTGTTACAATTTGTGAGCAAAGTAATGAATAAGCTGATAAAAGATTCTGACAACCTAAAGAATTAAGGAATAGGCTTTTAATTAATACCAGTCAACTTCATTTGTGTAAGATGTGTAATGTCAAAAAATGTGATCTGATTCCTTAATTAACTGCAAAGTTTAGTTAAAAAAAAAACAGGTATGTTTGATAGAAATAACTTTTTTGCATTAAATATGATTAGACTTCTAATGATAGATGGTAAATGACCAATTCCCAGCAGTATGTGTGTGCTGAATGTGAGCCCTGTCTGTCAGCATTTACCAGTTAAAACTGAACAGTGATATTTATTTCTGAGCTTCATAGATTTTGATACTAGGCTTGATGCTAGTAAACATTTTATCAATGAGCTGGAAGTAAGTATAAAATGGCAGTCAGTGGATCCTGCAGGTGATAAAGAAAATGCCATTGTGTTACCTAATGATGAGAACAGACATGTAGAGCAGTGTAGATTTCTTCTTAATGTGAACTCATTTACACAAAGTGCATCTGAATATTAGGCATATAAATTGGAACAATATGGAGTCTACTCCACACTATTTTGAAAGGAATTACTTGGAAAAGATGTAGCAATGTTCTGGAAAAAAGCAGTGAGACGTTGGCGGCAAGAGGGCTTTGGCTACATAAAAGTAGGATTAATGAGTATGAGTAGAATGAGGATTTTACTTCTGTTTTATAGGATAGTTGATACAGTTGGACTAGACAGAGTATTGTGACTACTATCTAGAAAATGAAATCATAATTATATTAAAACACTGTTTATTCCAGTTGAGACTGCCAAAACAATGATCATTATTCAGAAACTGAGGGCAGAAAAATTAGGAATAGAAAAACAAATGGCTTTCTGACAGCAAAAACTAGTAACCACTGGGACAAACTCACAAGGATAGCAGCCAGTTCCTCATGGCTTTCAGTGACAAGTGAATATCCTTTTCTTAGCTCCCCAGAATTAAGTTACCGGCTTCAATGGGAGCAATTGGATACAATGTATTTGTTCTGTACAGGAAATCAGACTGGGTAAAATCAATGAATAAGCCTTGATTCTGTCTGCTGCAAGCTCTGAAATAATCCACAGAAGTGAAGGATATCCTTTGAGTAGGATAAAACAACATAAAATAAGCAGGTGAAGGAAATAGTTTTCCACACAACTGTTTTCACTTGTAGAAGTAATCACAAAACAAACAGCTTCAGGAGGGTTCAGTCTTGGACAAATCTGATGGGTTTAGTGTTGCTTACATTTGTTTTATCAGTCCTTCTTTTTCCCTTTTCCTTTATCTAGATTTTTTTTTTTTTTACTTTGACCAGTTTAGTGGCAGTCTTAACTTTCAGTGTTTGATGAATTCTCCCCTAAATTTCCTCCAAAACTTTTCCTCCTCTACCACTTTCTCATACATTCTTGTCCTTTGAAAGTCTTTCAGGTGTGTCTCAGTATATATAAGCTTCTTATTCCTAGCTAAGTTTTCCATGAAGCAGCTTTCAAGGGACATGTTACCATGTTATGTCTATAGTTTTAAGAACTGTAAGACCTCTGAAGAGTGAAAATAATCAGGATCTCTTCCACTATTTGCAGTGATTGTACAGAATGACTTGCCGTCTGCAAAGCCAAAGGAAAGGCTAAAATGGAATCAAAAACAACAGATGGAGAATTTATTTATTTCTTGGGTGGGGAGCTATGGCTGAAGAATAGGATTATATCAGTACATTGGCTCCACAGTCTTCTCACTACAGTAATCTGCTGCAGAAGGAGGTCGTTTCTAAAGGTGCTATTTAGCGTTAAACGCGGCAGGCCTCGGGCAGCGTGGGCCCGCATGGAGAGGCAGCGGTGGGGCTGAGACCTATTGTTTCTGTAAGTGGTTGCAGGGCTGTCCAGGTGTCCTGATTTAAAGGCTGCTCCTTGAGACAGGAAATTGTATCTTGTTCTGAGGTTTACTGTAATAAAGTACATAGTCCTGGGGGAATGTGCTGCTGGGCCCATGAATCACTTTATGGGCTGGCTGTTCTGACCTCAGCCCTGTGATTTATTCACGCCATACCGCAGCAGGAATGGCAAAAATGTAACCGGCGCATGGTCTTCCCAGCCTCCCCCTGCTCCAGCCCAGATGGGCCTTTAACCGGGAGGCTGCCATAAATTCATAAACACAGGTTTGCTCAAAGCTGGCAGTTTCACTTGTCTTGCCCAAGAGCTCTCTGCTCTGTGTCTGTTGGGGATTTGGTGGTAGGGGAATCCTTGTGCTTGTCAGGTGTTTCCTTCATAGTTTTGTAGCCTTCTAGCTGCTTGAGTTTCTTGTGTGAAGAAGGGAAAAATCTCAGTGCAGTCATGGTACTCAGCAAAAATGAGACAGCTTGGATGTGTACAAGATTTTGGCAATCCCCTTTTTCCAAGAGACCTGACTGTTTCTCAGCTCCGGATGTCACTGTTTTACAGACAGTACCACATGTACTGGTACAATTCTTTTCTTAAGTAAATAGTAGTATTTTCATTTACAGAGCTCGTTAAATGATGTGCTTTTTGTCAAACCACAAAGCATGAAGAGTAGATCCTGACTCTCAGCTCCACTCAGCCATGTTTCTGTTTCAACTGACTATAATGTTTATGTGTTTTGCAGTTAGCAGTTGTTAGTTTTAAAAATGGAACACTTTTCTTCATTGGTGGTCTTTCCCTCTCAGTTTTTAAAGATTTATTCTGCGTGAAGCATCCTTGTATTTGCCTGTAAATTCATTGGTCCATACACTTCAGAAAATGCTGAGATTTTTTGTTGTACAAAATTACCTATTTCTTAAAGATAGTTTCAGGGTTGAAAGTTGACCAATACTCTTGTGTTTGCCCTGCCTCACAGTTATTTTCTGCCCCAGTCCCCTGTGAATCTCCATTCATTCAGTGTAAATCTCCACTGTATATTCTTACCATGATTTTGCTTGTTTTAAATAGTTTAGACATTATAGGGAACTGACAGAAAGAGCCATTTTTCCTCTGGTTTTAAATAATACTGTTAAAACAAAGAAGCTGTAACCTGTAAAGCAGTCCTGTTCCTTGCAACGCACTCAAATTTCTGACTTGACTTTCTCATCCTGGAGTCAGCCTTGGATTCAAACTTAAACAGGGGAAGTTTAGATTGGATATAAGGAAGAAGTTCTTTACTGTGAGAGTGGTGAGGCACTGGAAAAGGTTGCCCAAGGAATCTGGGAATGCTCCATCCCTGGCAGTGTTCAAGGCCAGGTTGGATGGAGTCTTTGTTTAGTGTGTAGTGTCCTAGCCCATGGCAGGGGGTTGGAATTAGATGTTCTTAAGGTCCTTTCCAACCCAAACGATTCTGATTCTATGATTATGCACAACTTCTCCATAAAGTAAATAAAGCATTTTGCAATTTAGCAAGAAATTTCATTGCAAGAAATTAACCTTGCCACAAGTCTACCTAGGAAGACGCTAAATTATACTTGTTAACAATGGTACAATCCAGTTAAAGGGTAACCATATCAAAACAAGCAAGAGATACTTACAGGAAGGTATGGGAACTTCCATTTATTATAGTGTAGACAGGTTTTCGTGAAAGAAAGTCTCTGTGTGTGTTACAAGATGGTTTAAGCTTTCTTGTCTGTTTCATATCCTTGAATTGGAGTTTTTTACTTTTTCTAAGATAGTAGAGTTATATCTGTAAATGTACGTGGAATAGTTTCCTCCATAAGGCAATTTTCATGGGATTTTTGTTTAAACTATAGGAAGAGCACAGCTTCAGATTTTTCAGTTGAAAAGGTGTTGGTAGCTGGAATTTGCTAAAATGAGGTTTTTCCAGTGCCCTCTCATGTGAATGACTTGCTCTCTCACTTTCAACATGTTGCTTAAGGTTCATGTACCTTGTGACTCATTACAAAGCAGACAATAACAGCTTCCATTGAGATTGTTGAGATTCTTTTTTTTTTCATATATATAGGATTCTTTAACTCTGTACATGAAAAAAGGCTTGGTACAACAGAATGTTTAGCGTAAGTCTGGTAATAGAGTATTGTCAAGGCTCTGTTTCCGTGGTTTAGATCAGGTTTAAAAGTGTTTGCTCTGGAGCAGATTACGCATGCTCAGTCTCCTAAACTGTTTTTACAGCATACAGCTCCAGTTTCTTCTCATGAAGAGCACAGACTGGGTAGAGATAAAGCCAGAAAAGATGACAGTGGGATGCTCCCTACTTACTGTAGAATGCCAGTTGTTTTAAGCATCTGGAAAGTTGTTTATCTTCAGAGCTCATCAGAATATACTGGAGTGCCAGTTCAAACACAAATTCTGCACTAAGAGACTGCAAGTAGCAACGCCTACTTTCAGATCAGGATCTGAAAAAGGAAATTAAATGAAACCTCTCAGGCCCCTTCTGCTGCAGTTATGGAACTAAATATATACAAATTTTATCCATAGCCCCTAACACCTGCTCCATTCCTGTCCTCAACCCTTTCAACAACTTCGATTCACTTAGAAACACTTCTTTTGGCACTACTTAAGCAGCAGTCTTTGAAGCTACCAGGAGTAGGAGGCCTCAGTGCTGAATTAAACTGCTCCCATCCTGTTTTTCCCCTGATGCTGCTACTCATGGCCTTATCCAGACCCTTGGGCTTTTCTTTGGCTCCATTTACAATCCATCTCCTGGGCAGCAGTAGCAACCAGAAAAGACTGAAATACAGGTAGTAGTAGGCTTTAGTCCTAGGATAAAACAGATGTCAGCATTAGTGCTGCTGCTGTTACTACTACCAAACTCTAAGACATCCTTTGCAGAATTAATGTAAACAGTCCCATATACTGTGTCTGACCTTAGATCTTTTTAGAAAGCAAGTGGCTCTGGAAGAGAGGCTTGTACAGTTACACAAAAGACACCTCGAAAAAGAGGGAGAAGAAAATTAGGTAAGACACACGCAGGTTGGTAGTCAGACAACAAATGATGAAAGCAGTCCAACTCCAGCAAGAGAATTTGTTGAAATGTTTGTAAAAGGATAACAAAATTAAGTAGTTCCGCACGTCTGTTATGTGACATGAAACCAGATGTCGCAAGGATAATGGCAATTAATGAGAAACAGAATAATATTCACAACTGGAATGTGGGTACGAGTTGTTCAGGAAAGCTAGAAATTAAAGTACAGGTGGGTTATATTAATGATACTACTGGAGATTCTGAGGAAATAAGGTAATAGCATAAATGAAATAATAGCATTACTTTGAGTCAAAATAATGTAAAGACTATAAAAGGGTTTGTACAAAGAGTAAATGGTAGCCTGCTATGGATTTTACATGCAGAGTTGTGGTAGATGCAAATAGCAATTATAAAGTGTGTTTTTATGGGAGACATCTATTTATTGGATGCCAACCAGAGAAACTGCTGGACTTATTAACTCAGTATTTACTAGATCACCAAGAAGTAATATAGTTTACAACTTCAGGATTGTAATAACTGTTTGATGATACTAGAGAAGAAATTATCGCCAAAACCAGCTGTAGCTGTAATGACCATGAATCGAGTGCACTTATATTTAAAAAAGGAAACTATGCTAAACAAGTAAAATCTTCAATTTGAAAGTATTAAGCTGAAACATTAAGAATATTAGGTAGCAAGTGAATTGAACAGAACTCAGAGATTGAACTGTAGAGGAAGCAGGGAATTTATGTATAGCAAAAGACCAAACTGTAAAGTGTTTGCATCCCAAACAAAGGGGGAAAAGTTTAAGGAAGAGTTACAAATCTAACTGACTGTGTATCTGCATCGAAAAGGAAATTAGCAGCAGCCTTAAAAAATGATCAAGAAAGAGAGATACTTTTGGGAAGCAGAAATTACAGGAATGAAGTGAGAATTGTGAGCACTCATGCTGAATTGGACCTTCCAAAGGGAATCAACTCAAATAATAAAGCATTCTATAAGCACAGATATAAAAATATCAGGAAAGGAAATGGAACTACAGTGCACTGAGGGCAGGGCTAGGATTAGCAGTAGTATGCATATGGTCCCAAAATTAAATTAATGTCTTTGCCTTGGTTTCCAATGAGCAGACAGTTAAAACAGAAAAAAAAAGGAAAGTGTGATGATCCATCAAAAGGAGTATGCCAAGCATGGAAACAAGGCAAATGCAGAAAGAAGTGAGATGACGTATATTAACCAGAAATAGCAGTAATGATAGTCATGTAGTAAGGAGGTAGGCTGTCTATCAGCTTGTATCGTTGATTAGAGTCTAAACGTTGGATAGTTTTCTTAAAACTGTAAATCATTACTTGGGGTTTTCACATGATCGGAAACCACACTAAGACTGCAGTATCGCTGTCGTCATTTGACTGATGCAGCTGAAATTTCTTTTTACCATCTTTCACCTGGAGTCTGATTCATGAAGACATAATTAAAGACCAGTTGTTTTCACTGTAGTAATTGTGGTTGGTTGATAAGTTAGAATCAATGTGAATTCCACAATTCACTTTCCATTCTTATGTTTTGTCGGTGCTGGCTTTGGCAGCTACGGGTTTGACACTGTCACAGCATCTTGAAGAACTGCAGTTCCTCTAGGGATAAGGAACCTGTGGTCAGATTTGGTTTCTTACTGTTTATTCAGGGCTAGGATTTAATGGGATCACCAAGCTGAAGGCATATACAGTCAGTGGTGCTGACACTAGGGAGCACAGGAGGAGCCTGAAAATTGAAAGGCAGAACCATCTCTTTCAGTGAGAGCCCTGTCTTGTGTCAGCTTAAGCTGATTGAGAAACCATGTGCTAAGCTAAAGCTCAACCTGTACTTGACCATGTCACAGGAAATGAAACTAGAGCTGTTTTTCTTACAAGGTCATTTTTCAGAATCTGGTGGATGTATTCTGGTGACCTGTATTGCCTGGTTTAAAATTATACCTGAAGTTTGTGCTCTACTTGCATTACCATTAAACTGCAGATGAAGAAAGACAGCACAAGTTTCAGGACTACCTTCTCAGAAAAGCCAGCTCTGTGGAACTCCAGAGCGTTATGAGTATTTCTGTCTCTCATCCAGCTTCCACACCGAAGGCAGGTAAAACAACAAAAAGATGTCTTAAAAAAAAACAAACAACTACTACTCTTTGAAGGAACAAATCTTCTATAACGCCAGGTGCCATAACGTCAAGGTTGAAGGTTCCTTCTAACATATACCGTCTTCAATAACAGCTTGTTCACAGGCAAGCAGGTGAGGCTCATGTACTATCAGTTTAGCAGCTGTGATAAGGAGCAGCCACTTTTCCACTGGAAGAATTAATCAATAAATATAGTACAGGAAATGAGTAGTCGGTTGGAAAGGCCCTCTGTGAAAGCTTTAGATTTTTTTTCTGGACATAGTGGCAGACACGGTCTGAATCTGTACTGCAGTTCTGAGTGCTCAAAGCAGAGATGTGAGCGGGACTAGGAATTGCAAATCTTTGCCTCAGATACCAAAGTGGTGGTAAAATTAAGGCAGAAAGCTTAAGTAAAAAAAAAAGGCTAAAACATTGATGGGAATGTAGTATGTCATATCAAATATATTAGGGAAAAGACTTCAAAAAGCATTGCTTATCAGTCCTAGTAAGAAATGATGCTTCTGTGATGGTAGTCATTTAGGATGCTAGGGAAAACATGCATAGGAAAGTCTAAATATGTTACCAGTATTCATTTATTTATTTATTTTTAAACAAGGACAGCACAAGTGGTAATGCTTCCTGTGTCAGTAATTAAGATTGATTATTATCATGCCATTCATACAATGGAAAATTACAGGGGCATGCCTTTTGTGACGAGACAACTCTGTTCACAAAGAATTTACATTTTTATCTCTTGTTTTCCAGTTGTGGTCACTTGTATGTAATGACATAGAAAAGAGCAGTGAAAAGAAGTAAGAATTCAAGGTGCAGAGAGAGAGAGATAGTCACCACCATGGATCTAGCACTGTCCCAGGGGTCTGTTGTCATCATCATTGGTGGTGGGAGTTCTTCAGTCGGCATCTGAGCAGAGTGTCCCCCAAGAGTCCGTTGGCAGTGGGTATCCTCGTGGAGGCGTCCTTCTGGAGTCCCCTTGAAGGTACTCCGTGGAGTGTCTCATGGAGTTGCCTTTATGGCAATGTCTCATGGAGGGTGTCCCTCAGGGTCCATAGTAGTCATCGGCAGAGAGTGTCCTCATGGAGATGTCCTTCTGGAGTCATCCTCATGGGAATGGCTCCCTGGCAATGTATCTCTTGGTGATGTGTGTCTTGGTGATTACCTTTTCCTCTTTTGTAAAGAGCTGGGGAGAGTACCTCTGCTCTTCATGTCACATTTTACACGTTCCTGGTGGACCAGTTTCCCTGGTCTTGCAGCTGTCTCTTTGACACACATGTGTCTACAGCGATGCTTGGGATAATACCTCACACAAATCCTCAAGGTAATGGATGGAAGAGTCTTATCTCAGCTCTTTCCCACTTCTCAGGCAATGGATGGTGGAGTCCAAGTTCAGCTCCTCATTCCCTTCTCCCAGGAAATTGATATTAGAGTCTTATCTCAACTCCCACCCATCTCTGAGACAAAAGATAGGTGGATTTCCATTTCAGCTTCTCAGACCAATCTTTGAGACAATGGACAGGGGAGTCTGATTTCAGATCAGTCTCTCACAAGAGTTTAATAAGTGTGACCCACCCAAACACTGTCATTCTACCAAACTCATCAAATTACTGAATTCAGTGTCGTAACACTTATATTCTAACCTGTCACCCAAATGTCTATCTAGCTCTTGCAGTACTGCAGTACTTTATCTGAATCTCTTTGTCTGCTCGTTCTTTATGTTGTTGCCACTTCATGGGAAGGGTTTTTTTAATTCATATGCAAATACAGTTCTTATTATAATGGTGATTCACCATAGTAAAACTTAGAAATGTCTGTGATTGATAGAAAAGGATTAAACACTTTCATAAGCATTTTCTGTAGGTCTTTGAGTACAGCAGTGGACAAAAAAGAGACAACTGAAGCAAGTACTATGCAAGTATCAGCTCTTTCCTTCTGTGATTGCAGATGCCCTTACTACCGGAGTGAGTAAATAGTTTGCGAAACAGCAGAGCCTTTGCAGTTTGAAACCTTGTGTATTAAAGGCATAACAGCCAAAATTGCACCTTACCTCAGTATGCCAGGTTGAGAACTTTGTCAGTCAGTCATCTGTCAGGAAAGAGCCACAGTCTCTATTGAAGGAACTGACTGGATTACCCTGAGCTTGTAGCTAGCTGAGCTCTCCAAATTTGTGTCATTTATGTTGCTTTAAATGTTGTCGTTTAATGCCAGTCAGAAGGAAAATAGAATTGATCCCTATAATGAAACTAGGCCTGACAAAGTTAGCCCAGTTCCTAAGTGACATTAAAATTGAAGCTGCTGCTGATCTCAGTATTGCTTTTATAATTTTTCATCCATAGTTTCAGAAACGCTCCACATAAGACAAAACCTCATAATTTGAAATAAAATTATATAGAAAAATGTACCATTTCTACATGGAATTTGTTCTCGCTGTCATATCTAAACATATTATTTTAATGAATATGTATAGGTTTTATGTTTTGAAGTATCATTAGTTCAGCACTGTTTGTATCCTGTTACTCTTTCTAATTACACAGCTGATAAATATTCCAGCATTATGATCCTGAGAACTGTGCTACAAACTACAAAACTGCTTTTAAAAATTTGTTTTCTGTTATGTTTTACCAAAAGGATCCCTCTCCTTTACTAGGACGGAGTTATGAAGGAATTACATATTTTCCTGAAACCAGGGATGTAGGGAACCATTTGAAGACATCTTGATTCTATTAGTATTTGTAATCCAGTGGAAAAACTTGACTACCCTGGTAATTAAAACATTTTTAGAGTTGTGGATGAACCTTTTTTATTACAACTTACTGGACTTACCCTGCTAGAGCTTATTATGCAGGAATACAGAGTATTAGTTCTGCAGTGCTGAGGGTTACTGAGTAGTTATAAAGTCTTATTTCCCCATATGCAAAAATGTGGTTTGCCAAAGAGGAATGAAACAAGACTGGTGCCTGCAGTACTCCAGGAAGATAAGTTACGGTTTTTACTACACTGCACACAAAGTGCAGTGCTAATGGGACTCAGTAACTGAATCTGTATGAGCTGTAGTTCCTTATTTTCTAAGTTTATTCGAGTACTTGGTCACTCAAACTTTCAAATCCCTTATTTATCCTCACCTAAGCCCATACAAGAAGTCTCATCTGTACTATGTCTTTTCCTAGGGCCTCTGTAAGGAGTTGTATGAGATGCTAGCACCTGCCACTTTTGCTAGAATCCCTGCAGCTGAAGTGTTCTTTAAGAAAAATATTGTTCAGCATCTGAAGTTTAATGCTATACAATTTTTTAAGCCCTTTCTTCTCTACTACAAAAAAGATTTAGAAAATACTGCTTGCTGGATGCCTTCTGTTTCTGCAGTTTGCCGTATGTGTAATATGTAGTTGTATACTAGTACATTGTTCTGATTTTTAAGCTTTCATTAAAAAAGAAAAGAAAAAAGACTGTTTCTGTGGTTGAGGGACATTCTTAAAGCTTTGCCTTCCTTCAAATCAAGCTGCAATTTAAACTGTTGCTATCTCCAATTATCTTCCCAAAATCTGACATTTCCATTCACGATCTGAAGGTGATGTGCCTTTGCACACTCTTCTTTTTTTTGTGCTGACAAAAACATTAGGATGGCCATTAAATGCAGCAGGACAACTTCTGTGTATGAGTAGCTTCAGCAAAACTCTAGCAATTGTTGGGAGTGACTGAGGGGATGAACAGAGATCATTCATCATGAATGCTTCGAAGGCTGACAATATTTGGTATCACAAGAATTCGGTCATGGCAATTTTCAGTGGCTTCTTGGCTTCGCAGTCATCACTGTCTTCCATAAGACATTTCAATCCTCTGGGTCCATTATTGTCCCAGGGTTGAAGTCATTCATTATCATTATGTCCTTGTCATCAGCTATAAGAACTCTCAGTCCCAGCTGAACTGCAAAAAGAATGGAGGAGACTGTAGATGAATCAGAAGTATGCCAGAGGCAGTTCTACTGCCACAAACTATTCTGCAGCCATCTGTTTTAAAAAAGGCAAAACCCATCTTTCTTAGCATTTTTTTTAAGACTGCAAACAGAGTGAATAATACTGATATTTATCTTCAGATTTTATTCACCATTATCCATATACCACCTACTGGTCTTGATACCTCTCCAGACTGTAGTGATCATGATCCACATTCAGTGAAAGGCCTCAGCATGAATTAAAAAAAATAAATAAATCATCTGCTTTTTGTCCAGTTCAGGCTTAATCCTGAATCTCTTTTCACTAGATTTTCTACAGTGTTGCCATTTAAGTTTTCGCTTAGCAATATTCAGTCTGGTTTACCCTGCTTACCTCTTGTTAGCTGCTATCCAGCTCAGTTCAGGCTACAGAACCTGCACAGATTGAGAGATAAATAGGCAGTTTCCCCCTTGCTGAGTTGCTGTTGCCACAGATACACTACTACCACCAGTATCTGAAATATCTGAACTAACATAAGTGTGCTATGTTTATGTAGCAGCTCAGACGTTAGCTAGCCTTTTAAAAGATCAACCATCTTGGGCTGTGAAGCAAGCACATGCTGTGCCTGCCTTTTAGAACATTTCAGGGCCTTTGATCTTGTGAACTGAAGACACAGTTTGCTGAAGAAGCTGTGCATGTACCACTGACTGTTACCTGAACCAGAGCTGGGCCTCTTAAGATTCCCTGCAACACTCCTGACAGGTTTGTTCATGTGCATCATTCGCACAGCAGCCCATTGTCTCCTTCTTGCCACCTCACCTGTCTTACAGCATGTTCTTTTGGTCTCCCTGGGGATAACAGCTCTCAAGAAGTGAAACCGGTCAGTTTTATAGTGCTCTTTAATCACAAAAATTGTGTTTTGCTTGCTGATATTTGCTTTTTGTGGTCTTTAGAATAATTTTAGCAATTCCAAGCTCTGTTGAGAACAGCGTGTGCCATTTAAGTGCTCTAGCCACTCAAGCCTTGGAAGGCAGATGCAGGGACTTTGAGAATTAAGACCTTAGGCCCAGTGTAGGAGAGGATCTGGTTCGAGACCATATTAGGAACCTGTATGTGCACAAGTCATGGGACCTAATGAAATCCATCCACGGGTCCTGAAGGAGCTGGCGAATGAAATTGCTAAGCCACTGTCCATCATATTTGAGGAATCATGGCAGTCAGGTGAAGTTCCTGACACCTGGAAAAAGGGAAATATAACCCCCATTTTCAAGAAGGGGAAAATGGATGACCCAGGGAATTACAGACCAGTCAGTCTCACCTCTGTGCCTGGCAAAATCTTGGAGCAGATTCTCCTGGAAGGCATGCTAAGGCACATGAAAATCAACAAGGTGCTTGGTGACAGCCAGCATGGCTTCACTAAGGGGAAATCCTGCCTGACCAATTTGGTGCCTTTCTATGATGAACAGAGTCAAAGCAGCTGACATCATCTTCCTCAACTTGTGCAAAGCGTTTGATGCTGTCCCACATGACATCCTTGTCTCTAAACTGGAGAGACATCAATTTGATGGATGGACCGCTTGGTGGATAAAGAATGGCTAGATATCACATGCAAAGAGTCGTAGTCAATGGCTCAATGTCCACCTGGAGACGTGTTCAAACTCCGTCTTATTTCAGTTCCAGAAAACAGTCAGAAAGCCACAGCAGCTTTCACCCCTCTACTTGACCAGCATCTCTTTCTTACACATGATGTAACACTGAAATTTTGGATAATTGGTTAAGGCATGGTGGTGAAGATTATTCAGCAAAAAATAAGTAATAGGCGGTTCTCCGTATCTCATAGTCCTGATCCTGGAGTTTTCACTTAAGAAGTAGAGATGGGCAACAGAGGATTTGATTGCGGAAGATATGATTTGCGTGTTATTTGAGGCACCTCCAATTTCCATACCAGAGTAATAGCTATATAGATACTGTTACAGAGATATTCTTGGCTCTGGTCCTGAATCATCAGCAAGGATTGTGGGTTTACTATTAAAAGAATAAGTGTTTCTTTAGAATCAAAACAGATTACTCTAAAGAAAGTGAAAATGACCAGAGCTCCAAGCCAGCCTGGTTTTCCCAGGATTACGATAGCTGGAAAAAAAGCAGAGGTCATGGATCATGTTCTGTCACTTCACTCTATTGATATTTTTCATGTTTCAGGCATACATCCAAAATTGAATACTGTTCCATAGAGCAAAAGCAACTCAAACAAAGTGGCAATAATAATGCACCCGTTATCAATTGTTCCCACACCTACAATTTTAACACTGTAACTAGGAATCTGATGTGCACCTTTTCCTTTCTTCTACTCTGTCTCCATTAAGTCATCGTAATCTTTGTGTTTCTTCATAGCATAAATGTCTTTAGACTATCTTTTGATATTCTTCTAAAAAAAAAAATGCCTAAATCAGTGGTATCATGTCTTGAAAGACAAGGAATAATATAAGGTGCTAGTTTTTCTAGATACAATCTAAGCAGGATCCAAGTACTTTCTAAACTGGATGTGTCACATTTTTTGTATGCTGGTAGTCTGCATAAAGCAAGCTTGCTCTCTTAGCATGTACAAGAAACACCTGTATAAATGCAGAGATGATTTCCACTCGCAGCAAGTTCATTGTGTAAGTCCGTTCTGCTGTCAGATGGTCAGTAATTTTGTCTGTTGAAACACACCTTTTCCTCTTGGAATACGTGGTTCTTTCACATTTTTTGATTATGATGTATGGCTTCAGTTGAGATCCTGATAATAGCAAACTTCTGTGTATGGTAGCTTCAGCAAAACTCTAGCAATCGTTGGAGTGACTGAGGGGATGAACAGAGATCATATCTTAGCAGTTGGGTTTTTATGCTCTAGTTAATTCTCCAGTGCAGTGATAGAGGTCTTTAATTGTCATAAATATTTCCAAAAGTTCAGTCACTGACTGGGATCAGAAGAAAGCCACATCATGTGTTACCCTCTTCTCACCTAAACCTGAAATGTGTAAGAAAAAGTTGTTCTTCCATCCCAGCTGTCACTCATCTGAAAGTGATCATGGACTTTCTCAGCACTGAGTTCATTTTCATCCATTGTCTTAACAAAATTTCACACCTTCCAAGTGAAAGCAGTATTTCTTTTTTTTATTTTTTTTACACCTGTAAAAAATAGCAAGAGCTTTTCAAATGTGGTGTCTCACCTCTTCAACTCTCAAAGAGAAACCTCATAACCTGGTGTTTTCAGCTCTGGGCCTGTGGAGGCAGCATGCCTTTTGCATAACTCCACAGGCAAAAGTGCTGTGCTGGCTGTTGCTGAGCTGAGTTAAAACGTTGTAGCCCTGAGCTGCTTCTCAGAGACTACTGTCTTCTCTGCACGTGTCCCATTCTATTGAAATAATGTGTTGAGGTGGTTTTTTTTTAAGGCAAAACAGTATTGGTCAGATTTTTAGAGCAAGGTCAAGAAGGAAATATATGTGCGGTTATTCTTACAGATTGAAGAGATTACTTAATAAGTAGCCTAGAACAGGAAGTTGTCAAGTTGAGCAGCAGGTATGGATCTCCCTGCACATTTGATCTAAATACTGAAGTACTGAAGCTATTTCACTTTCCATCCTCAGAAACATTGCAATAGTAAATGCATCTTTTCATGCTCACCAAATTTGTAAATTTTTCAGGACTTTAACAGGTAAACATTTCTGTACTCCAGTGGTACCAGTCCTTTTCCTTTTCAAGCCTTCAGTTTAAAAGTCCAGTACATTGCATGCATTTGTTTAAAACACCAATATTAAATAAACGCACTGACATCTGTCCTGTTCTCCTCTATTTTCTTGTTCATGTATTCTTTCACATGGAGCTCAGTGAGTACTTTTGGAGCAAGTATTTTTATTTTAGCCACAATTAGAATTTCCTAACTAAGGTTAAGTTAAATTGTTTAGAAGGAAGACACGAAGAAAAAAACAAAGCTATTTTGCTACAAATAAAGTCTGCTCAAGGAGTGGTAACAAGTGAATTATAAAAAAGCTGTTTTATTGTCACTGCCACCCTCAACAGTTTGCCAGTGTGATCCTAAGTAACCAGATTGTGATAGGTCTTTATTAAAAAAGATCTTGACAACAAGCAGATGTATTGGTATCATTAAAAGCAATCTTAATATTTTACATTAAGCTTTATAACTTTTCTTGCATCTTTAATAGAAGACTGTGGCGGCAGTGTTATTAACATAATAATTGCTATTGGCATAATTAGCAGATTTGTTGTAACACATCTGATTGTTTTTAGAAAACCATTCTCTGGAGTCAGCAATATTAATATGCTTTTGCTTGTAAACTAGGGCAGGTAAAAATTTGGATTATTTGGAAATTCGGCATTTTTACTATTTTGGCATTTGCGACTAATTTTTTTAATGAAAAGTAGGTAGGAAATCAGTAGCATTCAGAGTTTGTTTTTCATCATCACTTCTGCATGATGCCTTCTTTCACATTGCCATAAATGTTTAGGACCTCATTTTCTCTGCAAGGTAATGAGAGGTGGGACAAGCCACCCTTATGGGGCAGTAAGGGGTTTTTTTTATGTCCAGATGCACATCCTGATTTGGCCACACCATCTAAAGATGAGAATTAAGGTCAGAGGACAGAAACAGATGTTTTCCTGCCATAGAGCAATCCTTTGAGTTCGTTTTAGAACTGCTGTTTTATGATCAGGGCTATTGTCTTCATCTCCTCTCTAGCCAGTATCCATAAAATGTTTCTGAATTCTATTTTTAAGTTTTTGCTATTGGGAGAGATAATGGCATCGTTGTCTTTCTACATCTAGTTATTACAGTGTTTGAGTCTCAAGATCTTGCTCAAGATCAAGAAGAAAATGTTTGTTCTTACACCATTTCCACAAGGCTGCAAAAGATTTGTGATGAGGGCTGGCCTACTTTTGTCTTAGTCAGGACATGTATCCAGCAAGCTCATTATATTGGTTACTCACAAGAAAAGTCAAAGAATAGCTCAATCATCCTTGAAGGCATCTATTTCAACATTTGTCATGTAGAACAAAAGAGTCTGTGTCATCATCTCCTTCTGGGAGTACACTGTATTGTTAAGTGATTTGAGTAAACTTCTCACATGCCACCTTCCTTCTAAATAGCTGCATGAATAGGCAGTATAAGCTAATATAATTTAACACAGAAGTCGTGTCATTAGTCTATTATTTGCGCATGCATTTTCAAATTCCCTTCTGGAAATGTATAGAACATTACAAAGAATGAAAATTTTCAGCCAAAGTAATAATACATGGTAGTTACTAAAAACTGAGAAGCTGAGTGCAGAATAATAACATATCATCACATGTTTTTCTTACCCTGTGGGCAATAATTTGGCATCAGTGCAGTCATTTAGGGGTAGGCGGATAGGTCCTGGCTTCCTGCTCCACCAACATAGAACCATGACAAACATTTATTACTGCTCTTCAGAGTTGCATGCTGCTATGACATGTATGGTATATTCAACTCTTTGTAAAGGCTTCCTCTGAGTTTTGCAGGATAGTAATGTATTTATATGGTCTTTTTTCAGACAAGAAGCCCTCCTTGCTGCCATTAGTGAAAAAGATGCCAATATTGCTCTACTAGAACTCTCATCCTCTAAGAAGAAGACCCAAGATGAAGTGGCTGCACTGAAACGAGAGAAGGACCGTCTTGTGCAACAGCTCAAGCAGCAGGTGGGTAGGGGGGTACTATGAAAGAAAGCAGTTAATAATCTGGTGTGAGATTATTACTTTGATTTATGGAACTAATAATGTGTAATCCTCTCAAAGGTTGGGATAGAAAGTGTATAAATAACAATTTCAAACTAACTGCTGATCATGAAGCCTGCTTAGAACGTGGGGGGAAAGAAGAATCCTCATTGGTGGGGGAAGTTCCTTTGTGTCACTTGCCTGAGTAGTAAATGTGTGGTAGAATGTATAGGGAACTGTGAATGAAAGAAACATTGGTTATTAGCTTCTACAGTTATAAATAACCACAGATTCAGGGAAATGTAGTGATACTTCTCTTGGTGGTCTGGATTTGCCTTGTCAGGGAAGAAAATTCTCATTGCTGTAAAGCTCAAATATGAATGTGTTACTTCACACAGTCTCTACTGTGATTTCAAATCTGTGACAAGAGCACCATATGGGAATGCTAGCTACTAGAGTGGAATTTGGGAAGTCTTGTACTTCTGAGGAGATTGGCCCTTTCCTATTTCTGGCCTCTCCGATTTCTAGGATCTTTTTGTGTTGGCATAACAATAAGAAAAAATGTGTTTCTATTCAAGCATTTAATATTGGGTTTCAGAGAGAATGCGGTGTGAAATATACATTGCCAGTAAAACACAGAGCAGGCAAAAGGCATCCCTGGCAATAAGAAATTTAAGATCTGAAAAATCTATGTAGATACCTCACTTCATCAGTTCTGCTGTTTTTTCTGATTTATTCTTTTGCCACATTCCCTGCAATAGCACGTAAGCTGCTGCCAATCCGGTATCAACTTCTCTAGTGCCATCATTTCCATCTTCATAAAATTTTATGGGCAACATTTCATCTGTCAATCAGTTTATTTCTGTTGCTGTCAAAGACAGTAAGACAAAACTAGTTTGCTTTCTGATAAGGGATTTCTCTGCTCCTTCCTTGGGAAACACAACTAGTTTATGTGGATGGCCATGGATTTTTAAGATAACAGTTATTTAAATTTAATTTACAAACAGCAATTATGATTATTATACCAGCTTCAAAACAAGCAAGAAGTATAGTTTACAGTCTTGTATTATTTACTGTTGAGCAACAGTTGTAATTACTTTCACTTGTCAGCCAGATGATCTCCTACAGGATTCAGAAGTGGCCACAGCAATAGAAAGTACTCATTTTCTTCATGTAATTGTCTGTAGGTGTAGTAGTTAATGTACATTACCACTAATTCCAAGGGAAATTGGAACTTTATTGTCATCTCTTGTTATCCTAAGTTTAAATTCCAGCATTTCATGCCTCTTAACCTTTCCCAGTTTCCTTTTGATTATCCTTTGTGGGTAGATAGAACAATCTAGTGATTTGTGGTGGTTTTTTTTCTGCTGAAAAATTGTGATATTTGATTTATCCATTAAGATTGTGGTTATCTTTAATGATTAGGTTTCAGTTAGGTGATTTTTTTTAAGTTGTAGGTCATGTCATTATTGTTCAGTGTTAATAAGTCTTAAAATACCATATTCTATTCCTAAAAAGACACAGACATTTCCTTGATGCCCATTCCAAGTGCTTTTCTGTATAGCTGTGTGGTACTTGATTTACCAAATAAACTAAAATTGCGCAGGAGATTAATTTGAAATTGATGTTTTGTTTTTTTTTAAATAAAGAAGCATTAGTCCTTTTTCAAAAAATTCATTGGAATATCCAAATGCTTTTGAAGTTTCTGGTTCCAAAACTGCCATCAGCTATAAAGACTTATCATGTTTAAGGTTGTTTAATACAGTCATCTTAGAAAAAGAAGAAAGCAGAAAGTAACTGCACACATCTGTGCTACGAGTAGTATAAATACAAGCCATATATAAGTAGTGTAAATATAAATATAAAATCAGAGATAATGAGGCTGCAAGGTATTCTCCAGTACATTCCCAATCCCCAAGGCAGAATATATGTTTATATATAAACAGTCTAAACTATATTTAAACCATAACTGAGAAATATTTTTTTGGCCTAAGAGGGATTTGGACATATCCTCCCTAAAATCAGTCCTACACCTTAAGGATGCATCTTCTTTCATCTTTTTGTGTGTGCAGCTTTCAACACGTTGAAAGAAAAACTCCTCAAAGTTACTCATTATGGGACAATAATACCAACTGTTTTAAGTTGCAGGGGCTCCCAAATCACTTTTTTTTCTTGAGTATTAGTAGTTTTGAAACATACCTTTTCTGCATCAATTCAAATCATACCAACTTTGACAGCTCCAGAAATATGAGATAGCTCAGAAGAGAAGGCTATGAGATTTTGCAGAATCTTCATTACTGATATAGTCAAAGCAAATCTCATTTTTCCACACGCTTTGCAAGTAACCTCTGTACTTGGCCCCTGTGGTCCTCCTCAGTTATTACAGGTCACCAGCCCTATATTTTCCAACAAAACAACTGAGCTGATTCATCAGTTTGTTTTCTCTACATGGACCCTTTTCTACATCTTGGGAACAAAGGTCTGTCTGTGTTTACCAGCACCACAAGACTATGCAGCATTTCAGGAACTTCTGAAAAGTTGAACTGTAATTCCTAAATTTATAGTAGAAATTGTGAACAAAAAATCTTTCAGATTTGCAGATGCATTGAACACAGCTGTTTGAGAAAGGCAAGTAATGCCAGTTAATCAAGATGTTCTGGAAGACTTCAAAAAGCAGTTCTGGAACCTAAAAGGTTTATTCAACCATTCACATTCAGAGCTGGGATCCTGACCTCAGGAATTCCTTCCCTCTGCCTTTAACATTTTTTCAGAGCTGTTGAGCTCCCTGATAAGTATTTGGTACTTCAGTCCATCCCGTTTCTAGGAAATTCTTAGACTTTGTGGTGGGAAAGCAGCTCTTTCAGTTGGCTTGCAGGCACTTGACTAAAAGATTCCTGTTTCCATGTACATAGAATGCAAACAGAAATGCTGAGCAATATTGGAAGGAGGTGTTTATGTGAAGAGTTACGCATGCTGTGGTAGGCACCATATTCCTGATTGCTGAATCTCACTGCAAACTGGAAAGGGCCTCTGACCAAGATAATGCTTTAAGAAAGCAGTTTTCTGACTACACAGCAATAGCAAGTGTGGACGGATCCAAGTGTGTATGACAGGATTCAGATTGTGCCTTTTCATGGCTTGTGCTGGTTGTCATTGAGTTGCTACAATAGCTACCACTGCAGACTGACTCACTGTTGATTTATCTTTCTTAGGGTGTGGAAGGATACAACTAACTCTCTCCAATAACAAAAACCCATTCTACCCATGAGCCTCAATTTACTGCTTAAAAAAAAATAAATCCAGTTTCTTCAGCCCTGAAATTTCAAGTGATTCTTATTTATTTAAAAATATTGGTGAAGACATGGATTCACCAAGGAAAGGTTGTACAGATTCTGAAGGACTCTGCAGTTATTCTGTGCTTTAACTCTCCTTTCTCCCTTCCGAACACTGTCACATTCTTGGTCACTTGCACAGGCAGGGTATTACTGCGAAAGACAGGGAAGGAGTCCTGCCAAAGATATTTTGCTTCTTTAATTTCTTTAAGTATGTGTATTAAAGTTTGGATGAAGAGAGGCATTTTGGAAAGAGGATATGGCATCAATGTTGTTTTAATTTAGAGTTTCTAGGCTCTGAATTGCAGGAATGTGCCTCAATATAGAGACCATTTCCTAATGAGGCACTCAGCATTGACCAGGCTTTCCAGTAAATGGAGCTGCCTGTTTCATATTGGTTGTCAGTTTGTATGAGGGATTTCCTCTATCATCGGAAAGGCAGTCCAATTGCAGGGCGAAGGTCACCAGCTAATGTGGTCCCAATTTACTTCCTTCCCAGAGTACTTTGTCTCCATGAGTATTCATGGAGAAGCAGTGGTTGGGAGGCTGCTGCACCAGAGGGGGCCAGGGCTGATGCAAAAGAACGGAGCTGAAGGTTGTCTAATACAGACCAGATGTAGAGTGGCAAGCGCCAGCCAGCGTGCTTGGATTATACGCCATAGAGAAGCCCCCATGATGTGTGTCACTGGAATTGACAGAGACCCAAGGAGCTTTGGCCTGCTTAGTGGCATAACATCCACTGCTCATCTGTTAGAAAGTGGCCTGTTTGCCATTTATTCCTTGCCTTGTCAAGCTAAGTTTTAACGATCAGGGTATACTTACTGTAACAGAGTGAAGCGCTACTCTGCTGCTTTGAGTTGTAAAGGGAAGGCATATCCGAATAGGCTGAGGTTTCCTCTCTGTGGGCTTTCATTCTTAAGCACTTGGGGTTTTCTAGTAGGGGATGTTTGGAGCAAAGCTTGCCATTTTCAGTGTTTTTCTACAGTGTATAGCACAGTGGGGGCATTGCTTGCCCAATGTCTCTAGGCACTACTATGCCATAAACATGAAGTAATAGTGCTGAAATTTTCAGGAGCCTCAGAACCATATCAGTGTGCTTTCTGGGAGAGCTGGAAGTATTATGAAATTGAATTGTTTGTAAATCGCTGTATTCACTTGTATTATTATATAATCTTTCATAATTATTCACGATTCTTTTATAATACACTGTAGCAAAAATTTTGAGTAACTAGCTTGCTTCAGTGTTATTGATTAAAGATTTTCATTTTAAGTGATGTTACTCTGGGTTAGATTAGTACTGTAATTAATAATAAGAGTAATATTCTTATTATGCTGTATTTTCCAAAATAAAAGTAGTTTCAGATCAGTTCCTCAGTCTTTCAAGAATCTATTAAGCTCTTAGCCTATACTTTAGCACACTCACTAAACCACCCAGCTTAAGCTTTCTCCACATATTTCATAAATATGTATTTTCTTTTATTTTCATCAGATATTTTGTTACCTGTTTTCCTCACATTGTTAATGAAAATACTGAATAGTACTGGGTTCAGGACAGAGCTCCATGTAACCCACTTGATTTATTCAGTTATACCTGTAATCAGTTCTTAAAGACTATTAATGAGGGAGACCTTCAGTCTTGGGAAGTCTTTTCTATGGCTCATTTGTCTTTATCATTATGATGTCAACCTCACTGCAATCTAAGGTCATTATAGCTTTTTCTATCTGTTACGGATGTGGGGAAAAAAAAGACTATTTCTCTACACTTTTTAACAGATGTTTTGATTTACACTGGGGTGTCTCCTCTGTGTTATTCTCTAAACTGGGCAGTCTCAGTCCTTCCAGTTTTCATGTGTCTTGTTTTCAAGATACCTGATCATTCCAGATGTTTTTTCTTAGATTTTATTTGATTTGTCTTTTTATTTCTCCGAGCACGAAACTGGACAAAGCTGAAAATGAGGCCTTTCCTTAGCTGAGGTTGTTCATGTCATGAGAGAGTGTGAGAAACCTTAATGATGGAGTCTTGCAAAACCTCACCAGTTCCCACAGATTTCCATAAAAAAACATTAATAGCTTTCATTATAGTAGATAAACTCTTCCTAGTATTGTATAGTACAGTCAAAGCTGGAGAATTTGAAGACATGATTTTTTTTTTTGACTACCGTCTCAATTGTTCTTTTCTGACCTGAAAGGATATTCTGTGAGTATTGAAATAAATTTTGTTAGCCCCTGTGTACAGTTTTAGCAAAGACTGGCACAGAAGGTGCATGAGCACGTTGAGTTTTTTGGCTTTATTTTTTTGATGGCTTGCACTTTTAACTGAGTAGAAGATCAACCTTTGTCTTCAGTTTCCTTTTCATTCTAAAGTACAACACTAATGTCTACTTTTTGTCCCTTAGTAATTCTATTTCATATGGTCCCTCACCTTTCCTTTTGTTGCCATATACACTCTCACTGCTCACTTACCTTAGTGAAAAGAGCTTCTTTCTATTTTCGTGAAGGGAGATGAGAAACCTCATGCTATTGAAAGTATGGCTTACATAGTCAGCTTGCTTGCCATTCAGAGGAATCTTTAACGCCTGTCATTCCTTTCTACTTCTATATCCTCATCATAGAATCATAGAATAGTTAGGGTTGGAAAGGACCTTAAGATCATCAATTCCAACCCCCCTGCCATGGGCAGGGACATCTCACACTAAACCATATCACCCAAGGCCTCGTCCAACCCGGTCTCTAACATTGCCAGGGATGGAGCATTCACAACCTCCCTGGGCAACCTATTCCAGTGCCTCACCACCCTAACAGGAAAGAATTTCCTCCTTATATCCAATCTAAACTTCCCCTGTTTAAGTTTTAATGCGTTACCCCTTGTCCTGTCACTACAGTCCCTAATGAAGAGTCCCTCCCCAGCATCCCTATAGGCCCCCTTCAGATACTGGAAGGCTGCTAGGAGGTCTCCACACAGCCTTCTCTTCTCCAGGCTGAACAGCCCCAACTTCCTCAGCCTGTCTTCATACAGGAAGTGCTCCAGTCCCCTGATCATCCTCGTGGCCCTTCTCTGGACTTGTTCCAACAGTTCCATGTCCTTTTTATGTTGAGGACAGCAGAACTGTACACAGTACTCCAAGTGAGGTCTCACGAGAGCAGAGTAAAGGGGCAGGATCACCTCCTTTGACCTGCTGGTCACGCTCCTTTTGATGCAGCCCAGGATACGGTTGGCTTTCTGGGCTGCGAACGTACACTGAAGCTGACTCATGTTCATTTTCTCATCTACCAGCACCCCCAAGTCCTTCTCCACAGGGCTGCTCTGAATCTCTTCTCTGCCCAACCTGTAGCTGTGCCTGGGATTGCTCTGACCCCAGGTGTAGGACCTTGCACTTGGCATGGTTAAACTTCCTGATCATGATCATACCTTCCTTTGTGGGGGAGCATGAATTTGAGAGACTGTTATTTACCATTCTCATAAATCGAGAAGAATTATTTGGCAATGACTAGTAGTCTTAATAGTTAGCTTTTGTGCAGTATTTAATATATATTTCATCTAGCCATGTAAGTCCCAAAGCTCTTTGTTCTATGCCTCTTTGTGCTTCTTCCCTGCAAAGATTTTGGCTGGCTTTCCTCATGAGGCCAAGGTACAGCAAAGATTTGTTTCTCGAGTAAATGTGGTTCATGGGATCATGAGGAAGAGGAAAGAATTTTAGATTCCATAATAGCTTCTCCCCCCAAAAATGCTATTTTTCCACTGTTAGTTGTTTCCCTGGAAACCCCACACACTGACACCTGACACTTCTCTGCTGTTAACTTTTCCAAAGTGAGTTCCACTGGTTGGAGTCATTTTCTCTTTGTAACAGGAGAATGTAGAACAGGTCAAAGGAGACTGACAGGCAGGCGTTTTCCTCTTACTGCTGTCAAGCAGTATCAGCATGACCACACTTCTGGCAGGTTTTATTACCACCCTGCCTGATGAAATAATACAGATTCTGCAAGGCATGCGGTTAGTCATTGCTTTGCCTTAGCTGCCCTGATTTGAAACTGTATCTGATGAAAGTGATTACCCTGTTAGAAAATTATATTCTTCTTCAGGTGATATGGATACAATCACTGCAGATGATTACTGAATGTTGTGCTGTTTCTGTGACAAAACTACCATTGTTCTGTGAGAGCACCTGAGAGGCCGTAGCGGTTTGATGGTGCCCATTGAAGTTTAGTGCTTGGAGGTACCTCTCAAACCACTGGCAGAAGGAGATTTAGGAAGCCTAGGAAGATATGTGAAAGTTGTTCATGTGTGGTGGTGTTGGCTTCTGTATAGCTGAGAAAATTAAGTAAAAATGTTTGAAACAAGTGATGAGATTCGCAGTACTTGGATCCATCTTTGTTTATTGGTCTCTTCACCCACATACTTGCATTAGCAAGAGTGGAAATAGATGCAGAAGTGGCGGAAGAAAAGCTATTTGATAAGAAAGTCAAGAACAAATAGATGAGTTTGAAAGGGACTTGCATATCAGAGGTTCCTGCATGTAGGGGGTGGTACAGAATTGTGTTATTCTCTGAATGCCAGATCAAACTATTTGAAACAGCAGAAGAGTAATACACTTTGCCAAGGATATTTTCAAGGAATAATGAAGCATTTTTATAACTATTGTCACTTATAATGGACTTGTTATCTAACTAGTGCTGTCACAGCCTCATTTACGCAATAAGTGGACATTGAGTCAGTGTAAATTATCTTTTTAAAATCATAGAATCATAGAATAGTTAGGGTTGGAAAGGACCTTAAGATCATCTAGTTCCAACCCCCATGCCGTGGGCAGGGACACCTTATGCTAAATCATATCACCCAAGGCCTCGTCCGACCTGGTCTTGAACACTGCCAGGGATGGAGCATTCACAACCTCCCTGGGCAACCCATTCCAGTGCCTCACCACCCTAGCAGGAAAAAACTTCTTCCTTACATCCAATCTAAACTTCCCCTGTTTAAGTTTTAACCCATTACCCCTTGTCCTGTCACTACAGTCCCTAATGAAGAGTCCCTCTCCAGCATCCCTATAGGCCCCCTTCAGATACTGGAAGGCTGCTATGAGATCTCCACGCATCCTTCTCTTCTCCAGGCTGAACAGCCCCAACTTCCTCAGCCTGTCTTCATACAGGAGGTGCCTCAATCCCCTGATCATCCTCATAGCCCTCCTGGCCTTGAACACTGCCAGGGACGGAGCATTCACAGCTTTCCTGGGCAACCCATTCCAGTGCCTCACCACCCTAACAGGAAAGAATTTCCTCCTTATATCCAATCTAAACTTCCCCTGTTTAAGTTTTAATGTGTTACGCCTTGTCCTGTCACTACAGTCTCTAATGAAGAGTCCCTCCCCAGCATCCCTATAGGCCCCCTTCAGATACTGGAAGGCTGCTAGGAGGTCTCCATGCAGCCTTCTCCAGGCTCAACAGCCCCAACTTCCTCAGCCTGTCTTCATACAGGAGGTGCTCCAGTCCCCTGATCATCCTCGTGGCCCTTCTCTGGACTTGTTCCAACAGTTCCATGTCCTTTTTATGTTGAGAACAGCAGAACTGCACACAATACTCCAAGTGGGTCTCATGAGAGCAGAGTAAAGGGGCAGGATCACTTCCTTCAACCTGCTGGTCACGCTCCTTTTGATGCAGCCCAGGATACGGTTGGCTTTCTGGGCTGCGAGCACACACTGAAGCCAGCTCATGTTCATTTTCTCATCGACCAACACCCCCAAGTCCTTCTCTGCAGGGCTGCTCTGAATCTCTTCTCTGCCCAACCTGTAGCTGTGCCTGGGATTGCTCTGACCCAGGTGTAGGACCTTGCACTTGTCATGGTTAAACTTCATGAGGTTGGCATCAGCCCACCTCACAAGCATGTCAGGGTCCCTCTGGATGGCATTCCTTCCCTCCAGGGTATCAACCGAACCACACAGCTTGGTGTCATCGGCAAACTTGCTGAGGGCGCACTCAATCCCACTGTCCATGTCAGCGACAAAGATGTTGAATAAGACCGGTCCCAACACCAATCCCTGAGGGACACCACTCGTTACTGGTCTCCAGCCGGACATTGAGCCATTGACCACAACTCCTTGTGTGCGGCCATCCATCCAGTTCTTTATCCACCAAGTGGTCCATCCATCAAATTGATGTCTCTCCAATTTAGAGACAAGGATGTCATGTGGGACAGTGTCGAACGCTTTACACATGTCCAGGTAGATGACATCAGCTGCTCTACCCCTGTCCCTCAGTTCCATAGCCCCATCATAGAAGGCTACCAAATTGGCCAGGCAGGATTTCCCCTTAGTGAAGCCATGCTGGCTGTCACCAAGCACCTTGTTGTTTTTCATGTGCCTTAGCATGCCTTCCAGGAGAATCTGCTCCAAGATTTTGCCAGGCACAGAGGTGAGACTGACTGGTCTGTAATTCCCCAGGTCATCCATTTTCCCCTTCTTGAAAATGGGGGTTATATTTCCCTTTTTCCAGTCATTGGGAACTTCACCTGACTGCCATGATTTCTCAAATATGATGGCCAGTGGCTTCGCAACCTCATTTGCCAGCTCCTTCAGAACCCGCAGATGGATCTCATGAGGACCCATGGACTTGTGTACGTTCAGATTTTGAAGATGGTCTCGAACCAGTTCCTCTCCTACAGTGGGCGCAAGGTCTTCATTCTCACAGCCCCTGCATCTGCCTTCCAAGGCTTGGGTGGTGTGGTCAGAGCCTTTGCCTGTGAAGTCTGAGGCAAAGAAGTCATTCAGAACCTCAGCCTTCTCCAAATCCTGTGTAGCTAGTTCTCATGAGAGCTTCCTGAGGGGGGCTACATTCTCCCTAGACTGTTTTTTGTTTGCTGAGTGCCTGTAGAATCCCTTCCTGTTATCTTTAATACCTCTAGCTAAGTTTAATTCTAACTGGGCCTTAGCTTTCCTAACCTGATCCCTAGCTTCCTGGACAACATCCCTGTACTCTTCCCAGGCCACCTGTCCTTGTTTCCACTTATTATAAGCCTCTTTTTTCATTTGAATTTTCCTCAGGAGCTCCTTATCCATCCAAGGAGGTCTCCTGGCCCTCCTGCTGCACTTCCTTCTGGTTGGGATGCAACACTCCTGAGCTTGCGGTAGGTGATCCTTGAACAGCCTTGGGCCCCTCTGCCCTCTAGGGCTGTATCCCATGGAACCTTCTTAAGCAGGTTCCTGAAGAGGCCAAAGTCTGCTCTTTTGAAGTCCAGGGCAGTGAGCTTGCTGCACGCTCTTCTCACTGTCCTGAGGATCTCTAATTCGAGCATCTCATGATCGCTGCATCCAAGGCTGCCCTGGAGCATCACATTTCCGACGAGCCCTTCCCTGTTGGTGAGCACGAGGTCAAGCACGGCACCTCTCCTTGTCGGCTTCTCTGTTACTTGCAGAAGGAAGTTGTCTTCTACACAATCGAGGAACCTCCTGGATTGCTTGTGCCGGGCCGTACCGTCCTTCCAACCGATGTCAGGGTGGTTGAGGTCACCCATGAGAACAAGGGCCTGTGAGCGTTAGGCTTTTCCTCTCTGTCTATGGAGTGCTTCATCCGCAGGTTCTCCTTGATCAGGCGGTCTGTAACAGATCCCCACAGTAATGTCCCCCATAGCTATATTCCCTTTAACCCTCACCCACAAACTCTCTGTGGACTGCTCACCTGTCCCCAGACAGAGTTCCATACTCTCCAGCCTATCCCTAACATAAAGGGCAACTCCCCCTCCCTGCCTGCCAGGCCTGTCTTTCCTAAAGAGCCTGTAACTTTCCGCTCCAACACTCCAGTCATAGGAGCCATCCCACGATGTTTCTGTGATGCCTATTATATCATACCCCCGTAGACATGCACACATCTCCAATTCCTCTTGCTTGTTCAGATTCTTGTACCACCATTATGTGTAGGGTCAAATGCAGCTTTACAGAAGTTGAATCTACTGGCTTTAATATACAATGGTGCCAAAATACATAGTTTTCATAGCATATTCTTAGCTGTAATTACAGTATAGGTGGCATACATGTAAGCAGGCAAAAGTGGGGGAAATCATTGTACACTTTCTATTCAGCAAGCTACTGGACTAGAAATAGAAGAAACTTCTGGCTGAAGTGAATATATATCCACTAATTGGCTCTCATCAAGCATTGCCAGCTGTCAAACTTAAGCATGATGGCTTTTGTCGAAGGCCTGCAATCCACCCAGTTTATCAATCACAGCACAGCACAGTTTGTTTTGCCAGGCCTTGCTCCTCAGTAATTGTTTCTGTCACAGGGGGATCTCTGCCAGGAGCAGACCCCAGCACCCTGACAGCAGCCAAGCAGGCACAGAAAGCAAGGCTTTGTCATGCCCTTGCACACCACTTCCTGAGGCACAGTGCAAGAAGCCCTTGCATGTTAAAAGAAAGCACCTACTCCCTGCCATGTGCTCCAGACTTTTTTCCCATCATTTTCAGTCATCGATTACCACAGTAACAGCATTCAGTGCAGTGTCAGCAGTCTTTCCTGGGGCAGCATTTCATCTTCCTGTGGTATTACTTATACTCTCATTCCCCTTTCCCTCCTCCTTTTACCTTTATCCTCTGCCTCTTGTACTACTAAATAATAATGTATGCTCAAGTGAACTCCTTGCTGTCGCTGGCCTCATCGTGCCAGAGAAGGGAATTGCCTGTTGACCCTGGTATTAACAGCCACGTCTGCTTTCTGTTTGTGCTTTCACTCATGTCTCAGCCAGTAGTTTTTAGGGCATTGCAATGGCAGCTATGTAGGTCTGCTTGAAGGGGAAGGTTCTTTGCCTCCCTGAGAGATTGAGCCTTAAGATTTATAGAAGTAGTTTGGAACTCAGATGACAATACAGTATTTGCTACCCTGTCTTTCTAGACACGTGTAACATTTAAAAAAATATTCTGTGGAATAGTATTTCTCAAGGTTTATCTTAGTTTTCAAAAGCCTGATTTATTCAATTAGAAATATTCCTTCATTTATTGATTATATTAAGATTTTCATATTACAGTTTTACAGCTTTTTGATT
This sequence comes from Pezoporus wallicus, assembly GCF_028554395.1. Taxonomy (NCBI): domain Eukaryota; kingdom Metazoa; phylum Chordata; class Aves; order Psittaciformes; family Psittacidae; genus Pezoporus; species Pezoporus wallicus. The sequence continues at coordinate 4,672,160 of NW_026642179.1, read as the reverse complement.
CATTAAAACTTGGCACGAATGAAGGTAAATTAATTGGCTAGTTGCTGACAGCATCTCCTGCTGTATTTATAGTATCTCTCATTCAAGGATTGTGAACTCCTATGCTAAGTTATTTAGGTAACATTGTCCCTGACTACAAAATTATGATTTCTGGACAAGTCTAGGTTAGCAGTCGAGAGACCCTGTATCCCATTTCTTTAAGTAACAACCAATCTGCTGGGTTTTGATATCAGTTAAAATTGTTAAGCCTGCACTGGGAGGACCAGGCTTATTAGTGGTCTTGAAGAGTTTAGGACATTGAGTGAGCTTGGGTTTCTCCAGAAGACTGCACTAAGAAATCTAATTTGGGGCCTAAGAAGTAATAATCCCTTTGTGAATAGTATTTATGAACATTAGCGCAATGTAAATACAGTCACTGTCGCTTCATGCTGCAGTTGTGCTGTGCAGTGGTTTTCTGTCACTGCCATGGTGCAAACCACTGATCTGACAGGCACTGAGGCACTGTTTTTCAGTTAAATAAAGAGAGAATATTAGAACAGGTCTTTTTCGTGAATACATCCAACAAAGCATTTAAGTATTTATTTCTGTGGTGTTTCTGTGCTCCAGAGTTTACATTGAGAACAGTTATCCTCAGTTGCTGACAGTCTTTGTGTACACTGATGAGTTTGTGAGATAGGAGCAAAAGCTCAAAAAGAGCCATGTAGAAGAGCTCAAGAGTGCAAACAGTTGTTCATGCAAGGAATAAAATTATAGGTACATCTTCTTTTGCTTAGCTTCTACCATTTGCTGGGTAATTGGGAAGGACCCATACACGACTACTCCCTGTTTGTTGTCCAGTGGCAGGATGTGCCTCAGGGGTAAAGTATTTGAGACTTTCCGACAATTGGTTCTTGTGGCTGGGTTGGTTTGGCATCACTCTTTTGGTATTTGAATTGATGATGTTTGAAGGCTGACCGGAAAATACAGTGAGCTTATAATTACATTTAAATCTTGTCACTTAGACACATTCTTTAAGGAATTCTGAAGTTCTGGTGACAGACAGGATTCCACTTAAACATTTAAATAATCTTGATGAGATAAACCTAGGAATGTATTTTTTGTGAAGAAACAGGAATTTCAGATATATAAATACCAGAATTTCAGATTCAAGAAGATTTTGAATTACTTTTTTGAACTCAGTAAAAATACTGTGATTTTCCAACATAAGTGTGTAACCATCCTTAGTGATATTTCATTCACTGAATGCAGCTTTTTCTGTACCAAATTATTCCTGCTCATTTGGGCTGTCCTACCTGGCACTGACAATTGTCTAGAAGATACAAGTTTCCTTTTCCTTCATCTCCATTCAAAATGTACTAACTTGATACATTATGCTTATGTGTTCCTACATTTATTGGTGTTATTCCCCAGGAAACACACCACACACTGAACAGCTTTATTTGTAGTTACAGTATCACAGTATCACAGTATGTTAGAGATTGGAAGGGACCTCGAAAGATCATCTAGTCCAATCCCCCTGCCGGAGCAGGAACACCTAGATAATGTTGTTTCTCTTTGAATGAAAAGCCTACCAAATCTGTGACTTTAACAACTATCTTATACAGAAAGCAGTTCACATATTGGTAGTTGGTAGAAAGGTAGTAGCAAAAAGCTGAAAGGCATTTTACCAGTGTTACTATTGGGTTTACTTTGTGTAAAATCTGTAACTGCTGAGGTGATAGATGGTGCAAGCAAGGTGTATTCCAAAACCATGTAAGGAGAAGGTGAAGTCGGAGATACAAGCTGACTGAATGGCTTTCATAAACTAAAAATATAGAAAGTTCCAAGTAGATTACAGATTAACAGTTGTATGACTTCATATGTCAGTGATATGTTCTTTACTTGAAGGAGGAATGATGGAAAAAATTGTGCACCTAGAAATATATAATGAAAATTAATGATCTATAAGATAGAATATATTGCATGTTTGGAATTCTTTCTGTGTTGTTTCGGGAGTAACATAATAAATCAGTGGGGTTTTTTGCTTGAGAATCAAAAATACATAGTCTGCAATAGAGAATTTTAATCCCCACCATTTTACAAATTGAGAATGGAAACATTAAATCTTAACTGTACAGAATGAACTTCAGCTTCAGTAAATAGTGAGCTGTTGATGAACAGTGGTCTCAGGTATTTTTGAGTTTAGGCACTGAAATGCCTCTCAGTCTACTGATATTTTTTCTCGTCCACTGTATTAAGCTCCTTAGAGTTCTGAAAATAATTTCCCTTTTAGAAACAATCTGATTGAGCCTAGTCCAGTACACCATATCTCAAGGTAGCAAATAGGTATTGCAGGGGAAAAGAAAAGTTTCGTGTTGCAGTTGGAAATCTTAAGATACATGCTATCAGTTAGGACTAGTTTCTTGATACTAACCCTTCATGAGTTTACATATCAAGCCATGGAATTTGATAGAAAAGTATGTCAAGTTTATCAAAAGGAGTCACAGATTTATGAAACGAGGCATCAGTTATTCATGATAGCTTCTGCGAATGGACGGGTGCTGATAGCTCCAGATTCCCCTCAGTTCTGTTAAATTCTAAAGAATCCAAGCCTAAAAAAATTACTATTCATGTTTTAGTGCTGAATAAATTATACATTTTACTCCTTAACAAGTACATGCTGTTTTCTACACTCCTTCTCTAAGGTGAAAAAATAGTCAGGACCAAAGAAAAGGTGTAGTTTTTCCCTAAAGGTAATGTATTTGCCAGTTGACATTTGTGATTGTGTGTAGAGACGGGATGGAAGTTTGTCTGCTGGCTACTAACTTGGGAAGCTGTGAGGAGTCTGGTAACAGCTGCCAAGTCTGAAAGACACAGGATGAGAAAGTTGATACTAACGGAGATCCTGCTTCCAGACCTTCACGTGAATGGAGTCTGCAGAGGATGCTGTTAAATATGAGGTAGTGATCTTGGCAGATCATCTTTAGGGCAGTTGTGTTCTACTGCCTCTGAGTGGACCTGTACTGAACAGAGGTTCAGTCTGCCCTTCTTTGCCTTAAATGGGTTACCAAAGGTTTGACTCTTTTCAGTACCAAGAAGTGCTTTTAGGGATTAGTCCAAGATGGTGCATAAAGACAAAATAAGGCTCAAAGTCAGTTATCAAAAGGTTGATGTCAGATTTTACGTGACATAATGAAATATTTATCATGTGGCTGTAAGATCAGTTTGCTGGTCAAGCAGTCTCAGATTCAAATATGAGTAAATTTACCTTTGCAATAACATATCAATTTTAGGTCATCAGTAGTTTAGGTGAATGTTAGTCTCTCAACTTCCATAAAGCTTTAGCCTGCAGATATATATTAAATTCTGACCACAGTACTGGTGCCTGGGGAAGAAATGGTCTTTTATGTTGAGTACATCCCTGGTTGAGGGGTAGCCATTTTATTAGGGGTTTTGTTCTCTTTGAGCACAGCTTTACAGTCACAGAACTTAGTCATTTGTTCTCTTACTTTGTGTTTACCACCAATTCCTGACTGTCTTAGTGTGAATACAAATATTTCCTGTGGTTGAGTAAACAAAACATAACTGCACGTCTCACAGCTGATTCCAGCTAAGTTCTTCTCAGGATCTGAGCTACGTAGGTATCTCTTGTTTTAACAGTGGATTTCTATTTGGGAAGGAGAAACTTAACCTTTTTAAACATTCAATTTTACTGCAGTACCACACAGAATCCTTTTCACAGTTGAAGAAATGACTCTTCAGTTTTTTCACATTAACCTGAAACGTAACTGTAATTTCTGATACCAGGCCAATGTGCCCTCCATCTCCAAAACACTCATAGATATAACCTTGGCTTTGCCTCCTTTATTAGAGTTAGCAACCCAAACTTCTGCCAACTGCTGACATTAATGGTGGTGAAAAAATAATAAAAGCAATATAGTGATCCTTCAGAACACACACATACAAAAGTTGTTTAAAACTTGGAAGACTGCATGGGTTTATTTGCTCTGTGGAAGTAATAAGTACTGTACCTTCTCATTCTGTTTTTTTTCTGGTTTTGTTTTGGTTTGGTTTTTTTTTTAAGAGAAGTACATTTATTTATACACAGAGATCTTCATTTTGTGCACTTTTTGAGTCTCTGCCGGGTCTCATAGAGAGGTATCAGTGTGTTCTTCTGGACTGGAAAAGGATTCACAGATTTGGTGGAAAAGATCCACAGGTTGGGAAGTGGAAACTGAGACAAGTTCCTTATGGTCCATCTCTATCCTCTTCATCACTGTCAGATGATGATGACAAGATTTCTTGATCTCTCTTTCCTCCTTTCCTGATAACCAAAACTAGCGAAGACTTTTCCATTGTCAGCCAGCCAGCAATCTGTTTTGTGTTTCAAAGAGGGCTTAAAAAATATGAACGCTTCCTTGTTTCCTCCTAGGTCTTCTAGCGGCAGATAAATCAGTGGAGGTTGCCCCATCCTTCTCATCGTCTCTACTTCTTCCTCTGCTTTGTCAGGGCTCTTTAACATGTGGCATCACCTATCTAAGTTTAATGACTTTGCAGTTAAGGATTGTTAAGAAAAGAATACCAGAGGTATGACTGGCTGTTTTTTCATCTTGTTCCACAGACCTTTTGATGATTCTGTGCCAGAGACAGAATTTTCTAAGCTTTACAGGGTGCTTTATGGTGTCCATTGGCTGGGCCTCTACTCATATGTAATGGCATAATATAATGTAAATCACAGAAAGACAGCTGATTAGGAATAGAGTAAACAATGACAGGAATACTGTCTGAAATGCAGACTCCTTAGAGAAATTCATCTGAACAAGCTGGCATATTTCTATACATTGTGTGCCATGAGTTTTGTAGAAAGGAAAAGAATCGCTTTGCTTGGTAAGAAAAATTCTGGCACAAATACAGCAGAAAACCTGGATGTTTCTTCAGTTTTTCCAGCTAGTGCTGTTATCTAAGCTGTGATGCAGACCTAATAGGAAAAATCAACCTCTGCTGGAAGAAAAAGAAAGAAAGAAATGAAAAAAAAAGTGTTGGTTTATTATGCTCCTCCTTGCTTGTGTACTGCATGCAAGAGCAGGGCAAATAGACAGGAATCATCTGTCCAGCTCTGTACTGCACATGTGCTGCTGTGTGCTCAGGCAGGGATCCTGCCTCTGTGGACCAAACACAGGGACAGTGTGGATGGACAGGAATCTTGTGTCTGCAGACCACACGCACAGATGGTGTGGACAGACAGGAATGTAATGTCTGTGTGTTTGTATGGATCTTACGAGGCAGAGCTCTTCTGCGTGGATGTCAACCCTAATAATTGGCCATACAGAGAAAATTCTTAGCTTTAATTTAGTTTGGGGTAGCAAAGCTCTGTTGGTTGTCAAAGGAAATGCCCTTTCAACTCTTCCCTCCAGCAGTTACCAGGGAGGGTTTTGTCTAGATTCAAAGATGAAAGCAAAGCATAAAAATAATATTCTTTTTCTTTTATACACAACAGCTTTTGAAATTAGTTTCAGAACAAGCATAAATAGTCTTGAGCTTTCCTTGTGGGCTTTGTTTTTTTTTTAAAGTTGCTATCAACACTGTTTATATCATGTAGACACAGACACATTCATGTATACACCCAGAGCTCAGTTCTGGGCAGTTACAGACAGTCTCTGTTGAGATGATACTGAGCAGCTCACATCACTTTAGCATCTAAGAATTTGTATCTGTACGTAACTACTTTTTTTGCCAAGAACACCATGTATAGAGGGGGGTTACCATTAACAACTCTTTGAAGCTGCAGGCAAATGCAATTGAAGTGGTGAGTCATATAACAATAAAAATATATAAGGCTAAAAGAGCTGTGGTAAAAACACTATATATACCTTCCAAAACTAAAAATACCTAGATAAAGGAATGTTTTTACTATATTTATTGTAAAAACACAGTTACAATAGACAAAGATTTGAAAACTTCCAAATTACATCAACTATGAAAGGTGTATGTAGATACACGCGAGCAGGTGGCCTACAAATTATTTTGTTGAAGTAGGGGTTCATGACTATCTTTTAAGATTTTAAAGTAGGATGCATCTTGTATATAAATTCCTAGATGAGATTTTGCTAATCGATTTTTGTAGGTATTGGTGGACTGAGAAGCTTTCTGATTTCAAACTAGAAGAAAAAGTAAGAGAAAAAAGCGAAGTGACTAAGGCAGTTGTGTTATACAGGCAGCTTTGTGAAGTTGAGCATATGCAAGTGGATTTATTTTGGAAAGGAGAATCAAATAGAATAACAAAAGGAAGAGGGACAGAGCAAAGTAGATGAGAGTATGATGAGCAGCTTGTGGAATGAAGCTGAAGTGAAAAAGGAAGGAGAAATTTCAAATAAACAGTTATAACAAAAGAGGAGTCCCATCAACTATGTCAAACAAAGCTTCTATTTTTGATAGAAACACTTGTCTGTTCTACAGGATACAATGCAGGGATTTGCCTTCAGATATTTATAGATTTTCTAAGACTAACCTTATCTCTGGTGCCTAATTCTTTTGCTTAAATTGCACGAGTTTAAGGTAATCACAGGATCGTTACAATGTTAGAATGCATTTCCAACCTTAGCATAACCTGAGATTTCTTTTACATTTTGCTTTGTAAAACACCAACCTATCAAGTTTTTAGGGAGTGTTTATGCTGCAAAGTACATTTCAGCTTGGTTTTCTGGCTGCTTTTTTGTCTTTGATTTTCTCTTAATTGATAAAATAAAGATGAATTTTTTAGCTTGGACCCACAAACACACTGTGAGAGGGGAAAAATGAGCAAGGGAAGAAGTGTATTCAGGAGTTTTCAACAGTTTGAGTAATAAGGACCATGACAAAGACTGGTATTTCCTTTCGCGGTATAAAATTAGTATTTCACTTTTTTGTTCAAGTGAGTTGTCCTTGGTAGCATGTATCAAAGTGAGTTAAAGAGACTGAATAAACTGTATATATTAAACGTTCAGCAGACACATGAACTAAACATGAGGGCCTCCCTGCTGTTCACTTGAGAATCTGTAGCAATTTGGCCTCCCAGAGTCTTAAAGAAAGGCACGGAGTATGGTATCAAACAACTCCACTTCTATGCAACATTTAAGGCGAGGATATATTGAGAGACTATATCCAAACTCTTACAACTTGAACAAAACATGCAAATTTGGACTAGCTTTTATCCTAAAGTCCTCCAAAGAGGAGTTTAAATCACAGTGCTATCCATCTGCTCCCACCAAGTAACTTTTCAATTTATTGACTGCTTTCAACCAAATTTGACAGAGGAAAGAAGTCTCAAAGACTGTGTAACTTACAGGAACTTAATTAACATCCACAGCTGGGTAGAGGTGAAAAAGCCCGAAGTAGTGCTCCCACACAGGGAAAGGCAAGAAGAATTGTGCCGTGATATATTTTGTTTGGCTGAAGCATACACATATGGCTGGCCATTCAGAACACGCATACTTTCACACTGGTCCCAGCTGACTTTTGCCTGGAGACACCATGGGGGAGGCAGGCTGGAGAAAGCGATTTTTCTAGGGTTGAAGACCATGCTTAGAAGATGTAGAATATAAATCCAAAGTGCACAGACTTCATTAGCCAGCATAAAATGGGTAATAAAGTGGACTCATATGCTTTTCGAGGGTAGCCATCCTGTCTGTGAAAGAATCCAGTTCTTAACTGATTAAAGAAGTAATGGAGACGGCACAATAGATAGAGAGTAGATGTAGCAGCATGATTAAGCAAAACCCAGTTGCTGTTAACATAATTTAAATAGATGAGTCTTTTCTGCTCTCAGGGCATGCATCACTAAAGGGTACTGATCTTACATTCGCTGGCAGGGAGTTCTGCAGTGAGGCCCTTCTTCTCTGCTGCAGCATGGAACCAAGATCAGACTTGCCCTAACAGACTGCACCATAGGGCAGGCTTGTAACACATAAATACTTACCTGCTTACTTTAAACCTAGAGTATAGAGGATTTGTATGCTCACTACAGGAATGTGAATATAGGCCGTTCTCTTTTTTCATCTTAAGGATTAAAACACCAGCTCATTTTGCTTGCCATTGCTGTCTTCAGATCAATTTCAGTCAGTAATTTCTTTGGGTTTGTGTAGTGTGAGAGATCCAGGATTCTTTGAGGATGTTGTCACAGGATACCATTTGCCCTGTCCTTTTGATCCTGCCTGAAATGTGGGGTTTTTTTTGATGCATAGGCCACCCAGACAGTATAAATTAGGATTACAATATGGTGGGAAACATTCTCAGACTCCAGCTCTTTCTCAGACATCTTTGAGATACAGGAAAACACACCTTAATGATATTTCTGCAGAAGACCTTTACATGCACAGGAAAGATGCCAAAGAACTAACATACTTGGTTTGCTCCTGTGCAGTTAAGCATGAGAGAAGGAGGGGGGGGTTAATTATTATTTATTTATTTTAGTTTCTTTTTGAACCTGGGACTGGGCAGACTCCAGCTCTTGTGAAACAAATAATTGAGAAAGACATTTTTATTACCACTGATGGGTCAGTCTTTAAACACAGCTTGAGGTATCTCTAAAGAGAGTACAGGAGAACTAAAGAAATGTGGTGTTTATGTGGTATAAACACAACAAGGAGTCCCAAACACAAGATCTGATTTGGATTGTCTTTTGTGTGACTGGTTTTGTTTACACAGGAATCAGAGCAACCGATTTCAATAGATTTTGTCATCAAGCAAACCCATAGTTAGTTATTTGATCATCTCGTAAGGAACTAATAAAATTCCAACTGATACATTCCTTTACAAGGAAAATTTCAGTTCAAAGTCTGTTTTTTAAATCCATCCACATATATCTACGTATGTCAAGCCTTGGAGAGAACTCCGTATCTAGATAATCTGCCTCCTTTAGTTCAAAGGTTTTTGGAATATGAATTCTCCAGAATGAAGTTTCTCCATAATTACCATATGTGTGGAGATGAGCACAAAAATTGAATCATTGCACACAGAAATTAACTGGACTGATAAAGTCTTTAACTTTAGGATATAATGTTGTTGTAACATTGCCAACCTTCAATCCGGGAGCCAGTATCTCAGGTGGAATCTGTGTTAAGTCCTTCAGGCTTTGACAAACCCCAGCAGCTGCACAGTGCACATGCACAAACACAGGCTCCAGGTTGTACAAACTGTAGTAATAGGAATAGTTTTTATTTGCATGAAGCTGAACCTTGTATTTGTTTGCTGTTAACCGAAGAATCCTACTTGCTAATCTTAAATGTAGCTGAAAAGAAAGCCAAACCTAATTAATGATGTGTCTTTTAAACCTTACGAACAAAAATGACAACTCAGCATGTACCATCTCTTTACAAATTTAAAAAATATATCCCAGGTCATTAAATATCATAAATGGGAAGGGGGCATTGAATAAAATCTCAAAACAACCTTTCAGAGACCCTTTGTTCAAGGGAGTTATACACTCAAGGTAAGTGTGCATTCAAGTACTTTCGAGGTAGGTATAGATACACTCAAAGCAGTGATGTAGGATTTCACATTCTAGTAACAGGTAAGGAGGGATTATTCTCTCTGTGTTTCTCACAGCCAGATTCCAGCACAGAGCTGTTGGATATTTACAGGGAGTATGTGTGTCTTCAGTAAATGGAAAAGGAGTATGCAAGAACATAATTTTCAGAGATACTGAATTTGGCACATGACTTAGGGGAAAAAAAAAAATCTCCTAAGTCTCTCCATTATATTTTTATGTTATTAGTGGTGAAAAGGTTTCTAAACTGTTGCATTTGCATGGGTGTGCTTCCCATGGAATCGGATGACTCCTTTAACGCATTGACACACTGTCTCAACCACATATCCATTTGTCACAAGTACAGTCATTATATTAATGTTTGCTTAATGTGGGGCTTACTAAACTCCACATTAAAGGGTTAATAAATCTTGTTTGTACTGGTTAACAACGCCAGAAATATCCTTCTCAAATATTTTACAAAAAATGAGAAAGTAGGCATTGATATCATGGTTTCTGCTTTGTTGCATGGTAGAAAGACAGATGTGATGGAAAATCTTTGAGTAAGTTACTGCATACATAACATAGTATGAAGCAGACTAATAGAGAAAATGCACAGCTTATAAGATCATATCTGCTATTTATTAGAGGACTTGTCTAGAGATACAGAAATGTGTGATTCCTATGAATAAAATTTGGTTTCAGAAACTTGCCAGGGTAATGGTTACCAGAACACTAGCTATCCTGCAGAAATGCTTAAGAAAGGTATGTATTCTCATTATAACATACAATTTAGTGCAAGCTTTCAAATAAAAACATTCTTTAAAATATATTATAAACAATGTCTGCAGTTAAATCTGTGGGTTTCAAATTTATATCTGGAATTCCACTATAAAGAGTTTGTCAGACCTGGGAAGGACTCCTCTAGGTTTTATCAGCTATATTCCAGAATGTGTCTCTGACTTTCCCCTACGCTTTGTGGATCAGCATCAGTTCTGGTTTTTCTCATGTAATAATTTAACTGTGATACAATCTATTAATTTGGTCTTTAGGATGGACGTGCACAAGTAAGCTACCAGCATAGCCTGCAGTGAACATAAAGTAATCTGCTCTTAGCAACCTACAGGTGAGAGTGTGCTTTGAAGCAGTACATCCATGAAAGTGGAACTTGGTGATTCTTAAATAAAATTCACCATGGATACAGTTTTGGCAGCTAAAATATCATACATGTGCTGTTTGGAATGAAATTTTTCACGTGTTGGTTGCATTAGGAATAGTCTACTCCATGGTAATTTCCTTATTTACACAAACATTTAGTGGTTATAGAATACAGGCAGAAGTAAACTGTACAATAACCAGAAAGAGTTTGGTGGGATCCCTGCAGGACCAGGGCAACAAAAGGAGAAAGAGCACATTTAAAAGAAGTGGTGATGCTGACCATTCACATGTATGATTAATACAAGCTTGTCTCATATTTTCTTCTGGGATTAAGTAACGATGAGAAGCAAGAAGGGTATTAAGTGTATCAGAGAGGCAAAAAGACAATTGCAGAAGTTTGGAAGGGGAGAAAGGGAAAGTAGGCAAGATCTCATAGACTACTAGAGGGTAGTCTAACATATAACCAGAAGAAGCTGGAGTTTTTTAGATACAGTACCCTTGCAAATGTTATGCTTCAGGCTTGTGGTTCACAGAATCAGTTCTGCAGACATCTTTTCTTATGGCAAGTTCTCCACAGTCATTTCTGGCTTTCAGTCAGGAGCTTGAGAGTGTGCAATGGCTCTTCAGTAATTCTGAGGTTTGACACTAGTTTAAAGGGTTTGTTTGTTCTTTTGCACACGATTAGTAGGAGACTAAGGAGTGTTGTTAAGGGCTTTGACAAGATATAGGGTTTTGGGGGCAGGGTGTGATTGGAAGGCAGGGAATAAGGTTATGAAATCTGTTCTGTTAGAAGAAAGAAACCTTCTGGACAAAAAAATTAAAAACCCTGTTGAGTTGCAGCGTCTTGTCCTGTTTTTTTTCGTTCTAGCATTTTGTCTGCATATGCATGGAGAAGGTACCTGTAATGGCGCCTGCTATTTTTTAAGCAAAATTTGGGTCCGACATCCAGTTCTTATCATCACTAGTTCTGCTTGCGAGCTCTGGAGGTTTTAGACAAAAGCACTCCTGACACAACCGATTTGTCTGCACTGTTCATTTATTTTCTCACAGGACACAGTGGTTAAACCACTTTGTTGTTCATAATTTTACAGTGATGTAGAAATGTTTGCCCTAGGATCTGCGCCATAACCTCATAAGGTGGGAGAGGATTGTAGAATAGCACCATGACAAAGCAGTTCAGGACTGCAGGATGTTGGAGTGGTTCCCCACAGTAAACGATTTGTTTTTAAATCATTGCAACAGCCATATGCTCTAGAAATTTCCATGCTTTTGAACTTTTCTTTTTTTTTCTGGAAGGAGGGGAGCAGTAGGAGAGAAACTGAGTTCATGTATTTCCAGTTATTTTCAAAATTACCAATTAGAAGTTTGTCAGTCAGTATTCCAGTCCTAAGAAAAAGCTTTTCATTTCCGTGTTTGACACAAAGAGAAATAGAAAAATATTATAATGCTGTATTACATATTTTATTTACAACACTGCTTGTTGGAATTTTAATGTTGGAAAAGAATTTTTAGTGGTATCCATCAGGAAGTAGACTGGTTTTCTTCCATCGCTTGATTTTCGCCTAATTACAATGATACATGTGTAAATTAGCTCCTGTAGTGAAATCACAATACTGATTTTGGTGGTTTCTTGGCAAGACATATATATCACAAACATGCACTCTTAGGGTAACAGCAGAAGCCATGGAAGGTCAGATTGTATTAAAGGAGGAACATAAAAAATGTCCTCCTAGGTGAAGTAATGGGTATGATTGTCATCATCAGGATGCTGCAGAAATTGTTTTGGGTTAAAATGTTCGAAGGGCTGTAATGGAGCTAAGCAGCTAAACCGTATTTAGCTACCAAGAGGAAATTTGGAACTTGCCTTCCTCTTCCTTTGAAAACTCCAGCCTTGATTGCTGTAAAATTAGCTGAAGATGAAAAGCCCAAATAATAAGAATTGCAGCATATTTTAGATCACATCCATCCTGCTGCTGAGAGAGCATCACGAGCTACCAGTTTGCTCAAGGTCTTGTCCAGTCACATTTTCAGTGTCTGGATGTCCTTCAGTGCAAGGATGGCAGCCTCTTGGCAGCCTGTTGTGTTTGATCAGCCTTGTTAGGATAATTTTCCTGATTTTCTGAAATTCTGTTCCAATTTGCATCCATTGTCTCATGTCCTGTCCCCTCCAGGAAGAGTGAGGCTTCATCTTCTCTGTTTCCTGCTATCAAGTAATTAAAGAGGCCTCCTGTTTTTTTCAGGCTAAACCAACCCAGTTTTCTCAGCCTCTTGTCGTACCTCCTGCCATGTATTAATAGTAGGTTATTCTACTTGAAGTGACAGAAATATGCAACCTCTTCAGTCCCACTTCAGAATTTTCAGTGAAGGATACTGTGCTTTAAATGTTTATATTTTTATATCCTTCTCTTCCTGAATGAGTGTTAACATAGTTTTTTTCATGCAGTATAATAAAATGGGCTGCCTCTGAGAAGAGCTACTTTTTCTCTCAGAAAAGTTAATGTGCTATACTAACATTCTGCTGAACTTCTGCTTTTTGACAAATTTTTCTTTCCATATGCGCACTAAAAGTTGTGTAAGGAGTTATTACTTATTATCAAACCCAAAAATTTCCGAAGAAATATGAAATCATTTAAGATCAGTAGCTCTCATTGCAAAGAAGACATTGTTAAAGAGCCAACCTTAAATATAATAATAAATATGGAGAAAGCACCTTTATAATAGACTGGCTGTTTAAGTATTAATGCAGCATGTTTCAAGTAATGATTTATGAATGATGAGTCAGACTTGGAATTCAAAACTTGTTTGACAAAAAGAGCAAACAATATAAAGATTTTGCATGATTAAATTGCTTATTGCTTCAGTTCAATTCATTGTTAGCTTTGTTAAATTAATCCAAGAATAAAATCAAATCCAGATTCAAACCCTGGACCTTCTCTGTAATAATCTGAGTACAGTCAAGTTGAATCTGCATTCTCTAGCCTCGAGGTACTCATTAAAATTAGTTTCCAGTGAGAAACCATGCAGTTATGAAGGGATTGAATCAACAGCTGGCATTTTTACAGTAAGCTTTGAGCTTTCATTTAAGGCATTTAATTTTAGTGCATTGCTGATGATTTAATATGTCTAGCTGTGCATAATTTACTATGTATCATATCTAACATAGGTCTGGCTAGCCTTTTTATTTTTTTGGAATACAAGGATTTCACAAAGCTCAAAATGGGGCTTTGTTTACCTAATGAGCTGGGAGGAGAAATGCTGTCACTCCATTTAGGGTCTGTTCTAGGTGTGAGTGCCCGAGGACAGTGTCACCCAGATAACTTGGAAGTGAAGTATCTAGCGTAGGGCTGGCAGTTCACTTTGCAAGACCCTCGACCCAGCTATTTCATAGTCCTCTCTAGGCTACTCCTAGAGTGTCGTTGCTGCCTGAATGGTCTTTGTGAGCCCTTCTGGGCAGGTGGGACATTTTGCCCAGGTGGATTTCTTTCCTTGTTTGTGTGCATGTGTTTGTAGGTGCTTAGGGACCTCGTTTAAGGGTAGTATATTAAAAGGGCTTTGTCTCACACTGTCCTTTGCACACACAGTCATGTAGTATGTTTTAATGTTCATTGCAACTCCTTATCTGGAATGGTAATGTTAAGGTAAGGTATTCCATTTATTCTTCCACAATTTATTTTACAGCTTGTGTTTTTAAAAATCATGCATCCTCCAGAACTTGAAATTTCCTGAAAAGTTGAAGAAAAGCTGGGAAACTTGTTTTGTATTTTGTTAATTCTTTGCTTGGCTGTGTGCGGTTTTAAATTTTATAGATTTTTTTTATGTCACCTTTTCTTCCCAAAGGCGTATGTGTTAACTTTTTAATTTCCTCACAGGAAGGCTTTTCTATAATTAACATTTTTCTGACCAAGCTCAGAATTTTCCTACTCTTAGGTGTATCAGTTGAAAACTGATTTGCGTATTGAAGCTGGATGGACTACTTCGGTAATAACCTACTTTCAGCTTGTTTACTCTTTTTACCTGACGTAGGGACATCAAACTGATGTTTTCACCGAATTTTTCTCCAAATTGGTGTTTGAACCTTAGTTGCAAAGGTCTATAAGAATAAATTAGTTTCTTTGTATGCACATGAACACTACAACTTTTAGTAGGTGCAAGTCAGATGAGCCACTTACTTGCAAAACTAATTTAGCCTCAAAGTGAAGTGGTTGGAATGTGTCTCCAAGTTTTTACCAGACCTTAACAGTAATACCTACTGATTTCTCTACAGTAGTACCTAGTGACACTGTTTATGTGTTTTATTTTTTTCCATATATGGATTTTGCATATACAGGGTAGCATAAACGCCCTATTCCCTTTAGTCCCTATGAGCACATTAGAAAGTAGACTGATATTATTCTTTCTGTTTTTAATAGACTCAGAACCGTATGAAGCTGATGGCTGACAACTATGAGGATGACCACCTCAAATCCTCATCCCATTCCAACCAAACCAACCACAAACCCTCCCCTGACCAGGTAATGTGTGTCTCTTTTTGGTTTTTAAGTAATTTTTACTAGGGGAGCTGATTATTTTGAGTCATATGTAATTTTCCCTGACATGCTTGCAGTACCTTGGAACAAAAACAGCATTCCAGAGTGCAGTTATAAACCAGAAATGGATGTTACTGTTGTGTCAACTTCACTGAAAACTCCTGAAATGTGAACAAACAGTTCCTAGTACCAAGCTGTTATTAAGTGGGTTGAGATGAGGGGACAGACAATGAAAAGGAGGAAAGAAATGTGCAAAACAGAAGTCCTGTCTGGAATATTCAGATTTTCGTAACTCAGGTTTACTGCTTGAGTGTGTGGAGTGTCCAGGACTGTTTCTTGTCTTCAGTAGCAGGAAATCATGCTCCAGGATCAGCTTTCTGATCTATGGATTGCATACGAGCAGTTCCCTTCATTTCCCATGGGGAAATCCTGGCCTCTGTGCCAAATGAGCACAGACTGCTCCCTCACAAACTCAGTGGACCGTGAACTGAAGGAAAATCAATTTGCCATCTCCAAGGCAGTGAGGAGCCTCCTGTGTCATTTACAAAGCACAGCCATGTGCTTGATAACTATCAGAGAGATTACCTATCCCTTGGGTAACACAGAAAATGCCAGCCCAATTGCATATCCCATGATGTAATCTCATCCATTCCAGTTTAATTAAAATATTAGTGATCATTAATCACTGCCTTGACAAAGTGAAGGAATGTTTGGCACTCCTCTGCCCTCTGGCTTATCTAGAAATTGTTGAGATCTGAAGCAAGGCATCTCACTCTAGACCTTTAAATACCAATTTAGTGATATACAGAAATTATGAGTAATGTGCAAAAGGAAAATGGCAAAAAACAATTACATACTCACCTTACCAAAATAGATATTTAGAAATCTCTTCATGTCTTTATCAGAAGACAGTAAGGGATATATAAAGAAATTAACAGAAAAAATCTCATTTTCAAAGCAATTTCCTTTTGCGTCTTGTTTTAATATCCTTCTCCACTGTAAATTGACTGTCTTGAATTTTCTGCAATGCTTTTGGAAAATGTTGGTCTTACCTTCTTCAGGAGAGTGCAGTCGTTAATACTGCGAATTAAATGGCTTTTTCTTATCTTAATTTGGACGAAATGTTAGAATAGCTGTTGTTTCTACATTGCAAATCTATAGAGAAATTAAGCCATTTCTAGAATGTAAGTGTAGTAAATGCTTGTGAACAAATGCAGCATAGCATGCTTGAATGAAATGAAAATGCAAAGAAAATGAAATTAAAAGATAAAATGTCAAGAAAAGATGACATTTAAACATTTAAGGAAATTCTTGCAATCACCTCACTGGGGAAGGTGATAGGAAGGAGGGTGTGGGAGGAGGGTCTGATTGCACTTTGCCTTTGCAAAGAAGCATTTTAAAAGCTAACAAAGGCTACAAGAGAGCAAAGAAAGGTGTATCTCAAGGTGGCTCAGAATATTGCATAAGGAATTAAACACTTTGTACTACTATTTGTACTTACATATGTGCTTTAAATACTAACCGACTCTTTATTTCATTCCCATGCTGCTCTGGGGCTTTTCTCTCATTGCCACCTCTGCACCCCTAGGATGAGGAGGAGGGTATTTGGGCATAACCAGTCAGATGCTCTTAGTTCAGCCATTTTGTTCAGAACGGTGAGAATCAACTTTTCTTGCCAATAGAAAAGTTTACAGCAGTCACTCTCACATCTTACTCCCGCGTGCTTTGTGAAACCTGGTTGTGCTCCTTCCGCCTTGCTTGTGTAGGCTCTGCATGAGCTTGTTTCTCGTGTGTTTATGTGTAGTTTGCAATTTTCTTCTTCTCATCATCGTGTCATTCTTTCATGATGTTATGGGGAGAACTTTCCAGGGCATGTAATTGAGTTTCTATGCAAAGCAAACTCTTAATGTGTACAAGAGAACAGGAAATGTCTCTCATATCATTTATCATTGGCTTCATGGAGGAAATGTTTTCAGTCAGATTCTTTTTCAAAGCAGTTTGCACTGTAGCCAAATCTGTGTATGCTTTTTCGATTCTGGTTAGTAAAGAATTTGCTCAAAGATAATGTTTCTCCTGAAGATAATGTTCCTCCTGAAGGTTTTAAGCATGTTGAGATCTGCTGCCGAGATTGCTGCCATGCATGCTGACCTAACCAGTCACAGACACTTAACAACTCAAAATAGATGACTCTTGATATGGACTGTAACTTTTCTGTAAATTTGAAGACAAAGAGGAATATCCTCTTAACCTTCCACTCTCCCTTCCATCTCCCTTGTTCTTTTAAAATAACTGGGGAGAAATTGGTAGCTATTTGTCATTTGAAGTACAGTTTGTTTCTCTATGTCTGCATCCACACTTTTCTCTTTTCTGCCGTCAAATTGTCCCCACAATAACCCCCATTTCCAGAAGAGAGGGCAGTACACAATACAGAGCCCTTTTCCTCTGGCCTGTTCTGTAGCAAAGACATCATTTGTTGACCAGGAGCTTTGATATATAGCTACAAAAGTAAAATATCAATTGTCATGCTACAGTACGTAGGATTCATTTATGCATTGTATTATCAGTTTGAAAGCACAATATATTTATTTGAAGTACTTAAAGTATTTTAAGGAATTGAGATGCGATGACCCTATTTTAAAAATTTATGTGGAACTTTTTCTTTCTTCACTTATGCTTTTAAAGAAAAATTTCACATGAGTTTCACAGTTTTTCTCAGAATTTGTTTTTTTCTGTATCAATTATTTGAAAGAAAGCACTTCTGAAAAATCTGTGGAAATTTTGGACCCTTGAATTTCAGAAATTACTTCTTTATATTACATTTGTAAAACATTCATGAAAGAATAAGCTGCTCTCTCATCTCTTTGCACTTGCTCAATTAACTGCAGACTTACATGTCTGTCTGTATAGATCAAATCCCTCTTTTCAAGTCAACCATCTGAAAAAATTAATCCAACTGTGGCAGCGTTAAACTTGAATTTCATGCCTTGGGGTTTGAACTGAGAAAATCTCTTTAGTGGAAAAATTGATAAAGTGCTTCATTAATTTACACTCGCTGTTGATTTCACATTCTTCTTGAATCACCACTCTTGCAATGGTTGTGTGTTAGTGTATGATGTTAAAAGTTTTAGAGAGAAATGCTTGTAAAGATCTGCTGAAGCACAACAATTAAACGTGAAAGATCAGGTAAGTAAATGATGAAAAGGAAGAGGACACTCACTGTGAAGGTAGGAATAATTCTGATTTTCATTCTAGAGCAAACATGGAGGTTGTGTAGAAAACACTGATACAAAGATCTTTCTCTTTTCCTCTCTCATCTGCTGATACACTTATGAGTACAACGGTGCTAAGAGTATGGTTTCTCTTAGAGTACTGAATTAATGGGCTATTCACATTAAATACAGCATCTCTCTCCGCTTTGTACTTGAGGCATTTTCCTCAGAAAAATCCGTTACAGCATGTCCTAGTCAAAATAATGAGGCAGTCAGCATCCTTGCATTACATGCATCCCATCTGAGAATCATGTCAGCCTCAAGATTGTCTTGCTTACATCAACAGGGAAAGTATAAAAGTGATTGAAGACTCCCAAGCCAGTTATTCCAAAAAAAGTGCATGTTTTTACCATGGTTATTCCATGTACATTCAAAAAAAACCAAAAAAACAGCAACAAAAAAACAAACAGGTCCTTACTCTCTTTGTAAATGCAAAGAAGCTGTAAGTCACAGAGTTTTAACCTGCATGTGTTAAATTAAATGCATATATTACAATGATAAAAAATTGGCTAATAGCGTAGGACCTGGTGATAACTTTGTTTTTTAAAGTTGCTGTAGGTCTGAGTATGTAGTCACCTCTGGTCAGTACTGAAGATAAACTAGAGACCATCAGAATATCTACAGTAGCAGACTGTTATTTTTTCTTTATGTTTTGTGGTTTAAGGGTTTTCGCCTCCAGCATTCTGGAACTGACTGAATTTAATATTTAATTACACCAGTTCCGTACATGACAGCATTATCAGATATAACTCCTCGAAATGGGGCACTGTTTCTAAACATATCCGCCCTTCCTGTAGTTTCAGAAAATGGTAGTTTGCATTTCAGTTTACAGTTCAATGTAAATACCATCTTTCATCCTTAAACAGTCTTTCCTAGCCTTTTATTCTAGGCTCTTTTCCTTGCTGTCTGAATTTCATATGACTCCTTTTATTCCCCAGATGGAGCTCTATCCTCCGTTATATCCAGTCATATTCCAATGTGTTTTATTAGAATGCCCCTTTGTCTTTCTCAAATGCCAAAGTGGTCTGCCCAATGGCTTAATCAGTTATTACTCACTTTTATCAAAAATAATATGAATTTGCGCTTTATGAGGTTTAATGCATACAAAAGGATACGTGTAGTTGCACATGTACCTTCTTGTAGATATGTACCACGTATGTGCTATATCAGGTAAGGAAGCAAAGCTTCCATACATGAACTTCCCAAGCTGCTCACTTCATCTGGTTTCCTTGTGAGGAAGTGTGAGTAGGTTCAGTAATCTGTGCCACCTCTGCCCATAAGAAATGAGGAGGACTGCTTTTGTTGAATGGGTGTAGTAGGCATAGGATCACAAAAAACTGTTGAAAGAGGAAGAGTGAAAGACAATCAAATTAAAAGACATGAGGAAAAGTGAGGGCACAATAAAAGTGCTAAGGACAAGAACAGAAGAGCAAAACTGAAACTCTCAAGTGCTGAGAGATTTATCCTGGTATGTAATTTATGCGTACTGTACGTGCGTTTTTAAGTATGCGTGCTGTTGCAGAGCATTTGTCTTCCCGTCTTCCATGGCTCTGGCTTGCAGCAGGAGTTGGAGCTAGTAGATGCTGTCACTGGACAAGTTTTTTGAACTCATTCTGTGGAAGCGTTTTCTGTTAGCGGCTGCCAATAAATCCTGAAGTCATGGATCTGCCTGCTAAGGAGCAAAACATGGTTTTGCTGTGCTCAAATTCCAGGATCAAAATCTGAAAATTAATTTGATGCTTATTAGAGTAACAGTGGAACGTTCAAAGAGCTAGCATTGAACTGGAGTGCATAAAAATGGGGATCTTTCAAGATTATGAAAATATTGGCAAGTTTCTATTACTGTAAAAATATTGCAAGACAAAAAGCCTCTTATTTGTGACATTTTTCTGTAATACTTGAGCTGGACAAATATTAAACAAAAGCAGAGTATTGTGAGTTGACTGCAAAAGACACTAGCCTAACTTAATGGATCTAAGATTTCAGAGGTGATGCCTGTGGTGGAAACAGAGGTAAGTCATAACAGGGGAAAATATTTGAATCATTTTTAACAACTGAAAAGCAGTCAATTCGAGTAAATTTCATAGACTCCTTGCCAAACCGAATATAAATTATAATTTGCAACATCACTAATTACAAGTATGCATCATGTAAAAAAGTCTGCATTTTTTGATGTAATTTGGCTTTGCCAAGACTTCTTCTGTAGATGAGAGTCATTGAAACTGAACTGAAATAGAAAGTCATCAATAAGAGAATGTTTTATAAATTCAGGTTTAATTTTTGAACTATAGGGTTTTTTTTTAATCAAGAGCTCATAATATTCTAAAGGTCACCTTTAATTAATATGTTGTTTCTCAAAACAGTTTCATTCTTAATAGCATTTGTGATTATTAAAGGGAAATGGAGGTTGAATGACATTTCTGTATTACATTTATTAGGACAAAGGTATTAAACAGGATTACAGTAAGAATGATAGAAACAGCTAAACGTTACAGAGAAGTTGATCAAGTAGACATATGGAAAAACCAGCTGAATGCTTAAGGTTGTAAGCTGTATGTTTCTAATTTGTATCTGCAGAGCAGTTCTCTCTTGCTAGGAATACCCAGGATTGAGCATTCACAATTTCCTTTTTGTTGTGGAGGGGATATTTATTGTTCCATTTTACAGCTAAAAGGAAATGCAAACCGAATGGACACCTAGTCAGGCAGCATGCATAGCTATTCAAACAGATTTAGAGGACAGTGGCAGACCTAGGTGACAGGCAACAGCCTGAAACACTATGACTACTTTGATGGTAGAGTAAGAGGGATAGAAATAATGACAATGAGGGCAGGACATCTCAGGATTTAACTTAATCTTCGCCACAGATTTCAAACCCCATGGACTTTTCATGGAGATCACTACAGAACTTAAAGTGTCCATGCTTTTGGAAGTTTGGGTTGAAATATTGGGGTTTTTTTCCTACATTATTTGGTGTTTGGATTAATATACTGATTTCTTTTAGCGAAGTAAATATCTTACTCTTTTTCAAATGATGGCACAGGCATTCATTCACTGATAAATGTGATCTTTCTCTCGACGAGACACATTTTATGCTTGCAGCATGTAGAGAGCTTCTCGTCCTTCTGCCACACTTCTTTCAGATTCTCAGTATTGCCACTTATTACACTGTGACCTCATAAGCCTTTTAAAGAAATTTATTTTCAGTATGGTCTTTTTAATTTTGAGATCATGCAGAATGGTCAGAAACACCAAGCTTTCGTGCCTGACTTGTATTACAATGTAATTTACTGGACACGGTACTAGACCACGATTCAGAAGATAAATTCTTTCCTGGCATCGTCTCCAACCAGTCACTTGTTCTCTTTCTGCCTGTCTCAAATTCTCTGACTGTAAAATGAGCTAAAGTTTTTGTAAAGTGGAAGTTCTCCTTGGGAAGCATGCTGTATAAGTGCTAGGTAATATTATTACACAATAGCTTAAAATAGTGTTGTTACAGAGATACGACGGTGATTCTAATGCCTCATTTTGCATTTGTTCCCAAAATTTGACTCAATTTATTAATACTTCTGATTTTTCCTTCCAAGATCCTGTTCCTTCCCACAAAAGGGAAAATAACCCATATGTTAAACATTTCAAGCAGCTGCTATTCCAGCATGCTGAACAGAGCTCTTTAGACCACTGCCTCCTCTTCTTCATTGTCATGTTTTGTCATCTGAAGGGTCATTTCTTCCCCTTCCTGAAAGTCTACAGACTGATTGTGTACTTTATAATAATCTGGTACAATATGTTCATTCCAGTTCTTCATTCGTATGTGTAAAAACACCGTGAAAGAATGTCTTATGCTTTAGAGACATACCCTGTGGAAAACTTTTGGGCATCTACATAAAATCTTAATTTACTTAAACATTATCACTTGGCTTGACTGAGAGATAAGATGCCAGATTTGTTTTGTCATACTGGTGACAGCCAGGCCTCTTCACTCCCACTTTCCAGATGGGCAGCCCTTTAGTAAGAACCCTTAATGTGATGCACTCAAATAAGGTGATGTAACTAATTAATTGTGACGAGGGCAGCACTTTGAATACAGTTGTCCGGTTAATCACAGGACCTGCTTTCCATCCATGCTTTTCTGGAGCCCTGCTTATGTGGGTGTCATCGTTAATTATGAAACTGAAGGACTTCTGTGCCATCAAGTTCAGGCAAGGAAACACAAAGAGTTCATGGACCAACAATTACTGCTGTAAGGAAATATAATTCAAGGTCCTGGTTTAGCTATCACACAATTATCTGTTCCTTTCAAGCCTTTTCAAGCTTTGCCTTTTTGCGGAGAAAAACCTTTTCTCCTTTGGCTCTCTGAATAATGGAGAGCTTTTTGTGACCTTCTCACTTTAGTGTAAGTAAAAATCCTGTTATGGTAGAGTGAACAACTTAAGTGATCCTTAGTATTTTGTTTTATAATTAATCTACCATTCCAATTTTGAAATCATGTCTTCCCACGTTCTCTCTTATTCTATACCCATACCGGTATGTAATCTCTTACCCAGTAAGCGCTGCTAGACTGGGATGGCCCAGCCTAGAGAAGAATGCTGTCCTTAAAATTATGTCAACTTCTGCTTCTGGTCCTTTTCCTGTATCTGGGAACAGTTCTTTTGCTAGCTTTTTGGGTCTTTTATTTTTGGTTGTTTCTTTTTTTAAAACAACTCCAGTATTATTTTGTTATCTTAATAACTATTTTATCTTTGAAGAATGCATTCTCTGTCCAAGAATGTTATATCTACAAGCACGAATGAATTGATCTTGATACACTGTTCATCTTCTTTCTGATCCCAGAATGATAAGACCAAGATTTCCAGATGGAGTTTTGTAATCTGCAGCTCTGGGATGAATTAAGCACTCGCAACAGAGGTGTAACTGGGTTGTATCACTGTCTTCCTATTATTCTTACAGATCAAAGAAGATCACAAGTAGATACTTACATTCTAAAACATTCAAAACAGATGGCTGGTTTCTTTTTGTAGAGATTTGTGCTTTTCAGCAAAACAATTGCAAAAAGGCCATCATTCATTTCTACCAAATGAGATTATTCCAGGTCTGTGTCTTATTTTCTTCTTTGATTTGCAGCTGAATATGATCTTCTTCTAGTGGCTTGGCCTTTGTAGCAAGTAGGAATTCTATACTCAGTTTTGTTTGTGGCCACTTCAGGAGATTTGTTGCTTACAGCTTGTGTGATAGTCTCCACTGTCTCCCAATTACTCTGCCATTTAAATTTCTTACAGCACTCGTCCACACCCCAGAATGCAGAAGCTTCTGCAAACTATGGATACGCTGTTGGTGACATAAAGGAGAGGGAAGCTGAGCCCTGGCACTTACTCATAAGCAGGATAGAGCCAGAAGAGAAATAGCTGCAGCCAGGCTGGCGGTGTTGCTGCCAGCACCTTTTAGTTGTCAGTTAGGAGGAAAGAAACTGAGGGAAGGCAGAGATGAACAATGTTAAAGAAAGAATCAAGCCCAAACCTGCTTTCCAACATATTAACTATGAAAATAAGCTCAAGAGAAATATGACTAAAATAAAAAGTGATAAGGGCATGTAGCCAATCTAGATGCTGTATTTTCCTGGCTGGTAGAGTTCATAATTTCTGATGGACATGTCAGGATTTACAGTTCCAACTCATAGTAGGCTCACCATGGGCGGTCCAACTACATTTGATTGTTTAATGCAGCATATAGATAAGAATTACTCTACATCTGTCTAAATTGATGTGTTTCTTAATTGCATTTTGCATTTGAACATAGAGCAAACAAGTCTAAAAAGAATTCCTAAAGACACATAAACCAGGTGTTTAGTGGCTTCATGTAGCTTTGCTGTGAAAGTTTCATGTAGCAGGTAGAGAGCTGGAACAGCAGAATGAAAACGCAGTGTTAGAGAGGAAAGAGACAAAGATTCCTATCACCTGCAGACAGGGAGGTTATAGTTCATCTGAACAGGAAAAGCACTGATTGTGTTCTCTGGTAGACTACTTAAGAAATACCTTCTGTTTTCTATTAGCAATGGAACAGACGGCAGGGAGACAGAAGAATGCAGTCACTGATACATAAGCATTCCCATGGACACACTCTCCCAGTATATGTGCTGCAATGTTCTGCTTTCAAACAAAAGCATATTAGCCACTGTTTCCTTTTATCCTTTGTAATAGGAAGGAGCAATAGACAAAATACAGTACAGCAAGGAATGTGTGTACTTTCTTGTTCACTGTTGTATAGATAACAAGTGCTAGAGAGCTTGAATCAATTAAAAATATAAGCAGGTTGTTCTTGCTTATTCTTAAGCTGCTATGTTCTTGTAGAGAAGGAATCAATATAAAATCTAGAGAATTCTTTGAAATCAAAGCTTGCCTAATTATACCTTCAAAAGTTTGATCAGGAGGATGCTATTTAAATCCATAGTACAAGCTGCAGACAGTTGTTAAACTATTTTCACTTGCTGTACTTTTTCTTCCCTTGACGATACTCTAGTTGTCAATATTATACGTTTGACTACCCAGTTTCACAGCTTTCTGTGATTTAATTTATTATTCAAAATTTTAACCTGATAACTAACACGACTCCCAGAAATTAAATTCTCAAATGAAGGAGATTTTAATATAATGAAGTGGAAGATTTCAAGTTCTCTGTAGATCCCACCTTACTTTGCCCATTCTGTTTTGCTGCAGAACTAAGCTGCTGGGTTGTTGCATTCCCAAGCAATTGTAAGGACAAAAGAAAACTTAGACAAATAAAATATCATTTCAATTTGTATGTTCTGATCACATCTTGCAGTTAAGCTACAGGTTTCTGTCCTCTGCCTCAGCTAGGAAAGAGGCATATGGACTGTCAGAGAACAAAGAGGTGCCATATGTGCACAGTGCAATTAGTTATATTTAGGGGTGAGGGTTTGGATGAATACTCTTGGTTTTGAAAGTGGGGGATCGATGAAACAGGTAAAATTCAAGCTGTGTGTAGACAGTACCTTCAGCTGTGCCAGGGTAGCTCATTGTAAGCATTTGTATTCCCCTATGGTCCACAGTCCACCAGTGTATTTCAGTTGTGATCTGCAGTAGTCCCTGCTATTCTGCACATGGTTCCCCACAGGCTTTTGCTCCGCAGCCCATGTAAGCAAAAGTTGCAGTGTCATGAAAAAGCACTTCTGGATTTGTTATGTATAAAAATATTTTGTAACTATTTGCTCATTTAAGAATCGTGCCAACCCACTGCAATTCTTTGCTTCACCTACATTGTAGGGAAAAGATTTTATTTAAACAGAGGCAGCTAATGACAAAACTACTTTCACTGTTTTGTGTTTTCTCTTCTTTTTTTCTGGTCTGGATTTTCCCAAGGTGAAGAGGGTGAACTCTGGAAATCATTAATCCATGGGATTTGTTCATGGTGTATAAAAATTTCAAAAATAATTTGGTATATAAAAATGATTTCCTAATTGATCTTGTCAGAAATAGGCTGAGTAAGACAGTTCTGTCAAAATAGCCAGAATTTCTTTCAGCTCGTCACGCATGTTGGTTTGGTTTGGTTTGGTTTATGAGGAGAAAATGATGAAGGTTAGGTTTAAATCCATTTTTTTGCTTTAAAATAAATCTAAAGAAAACTGAGCCTGTCCCTGAGCTTTTGTGTTGTGATCTTCGGAAGAAACCAAGTATCTCTGTACAGCAGTGAACTGAGCTGAACTGAACTGAGGTCAGGCTGTGTCTTTTTGAGCACTTTCTTCTGTTTCCATTTAAAATAATGAAGGGAAGACATCAGTGATAAATTGTTCTGAATTTGGGAAAGCTTTGCATTTTCTGAGCCAAATTCATGCCTCATAAAACTCCATTGCATTCAATAGCTACAAGATGATTGTAGTTGAACCCTTGAGTTTGTTGCCAAACACAAATGGTCTGAGTAAGAAGGCGTAATTCAATTTGCCATGCAGATACTTCCAGACTATATCATTCGGTATCTTAGTTTATTTCCATATCTCCCATATAAGATATTTTGCTATATAGGCAAAATTTTCTTGTCTGGTAATATCCATAACAAAACCCAGATACAGGGAAACATCCAAGGACCCACTGTGATCCACTCCATCTTTTGTTAGATTTGTCAGGTCCTCCTTGGAATAATTTCTTTTTAACAAACATATGTATTTACCCAGACTTTGAGCCCATCTTCTCCTGTTTAATGGTAGTTTGGGAAGTAAGTTTTGCTGGGTAGCATAGTTGCATCTGTATGTAAAAAAGTTTAAACGATTTCCCATGCTCACATGAAAAATATGATTGATAAGAGATAAAGGGCAACCTCCTTTTAACTGATTTGCCAAGCATATTTGTTATATACAGGCTGAAGTTTTGAGGGGGTCGTTGGGGGTATTTGGGGGTTTGGTTTGTAGGGTTTTTTTTTTCAGAATTCCTTAGTTTTTTGCCTTTGCAGAATCTACAACGAAAACTCAAGGTCCGTAGATCAGGCTACCAAGCTAGAGCATTCATCAGTTAGTTAATTCCTTGGAAACTTTCTGATTCATTCAATCTACAGTTCTTTGTAACACTTTTGATACAAAACCAGTGAAATTTTGACCCCATATTATTTACTTTGACCCCAAGATTACTCTGCAATTCTATTTTATTTTCGTCTTGATACAGCTGTTCTTCCAGGGATTTTCCTCAAATTTTTAAAGGTTTATGGCTAAGTTGAGAAAAAAATACTAAATTATTTGATTACAAAATGAAGAGCACTTATATGCATTACTCTGCCTTTTAGTGTTCTGTAACGAATATATACACGTGGCATATGTGCAAGCAAGATGGTCAAGCCTAAAAGGGGAACATGACAGCAGTCATGCTAGTGCCAAGTATACATAAGGCTCTTTGTATGTCATTTTCTATTTTTTTTTTTTTTTTTGCTTGCTGGTATGTATCTGTAAGAAAAGGATTGCTGCTGTTGATCCATGATCAACGTGCATGTTGATGCATGGTTCTGCTATGTGAGGCAAGTTGTGTAAGGAGATAACTTTTACAAGACCAACTGGTGCAGCTGGAAAAACAGACAAGCTTTTAGGGGTGCTTGTAAGACTTTCTTCAACATGGGAGCTGCAAGTTTATTGCTAAGTAGACATTTAAGAGGTATTCTCTGAAATTACTAAAATTAATTACTTGGTTCCGCAAAAGAAAAGTGCTTGCTTCCTTCAGAGAAGGAAATGTTAGCAGGGAGAAAGATGACCAGGTCATTAGCCCTTCTGCCTGCGGAACCCATAATTTAAAGCTGGTAGTTGTTGTGAATGAGTCATGTTACACATCAATTAAAACCCTACTTTATGCCACAGACGTCTATGGATAGTCGATATCACATTTATCTTGGATCGACACTGCTGCATTTATACCATCCATTCACTGGTTTTCTTTTTCATATAGCCACCTACCTGTTTATGCATATATACATTAGGCACTGCTTAGACAAACTTTTAGACACCAGTCTTTGTGCGGTAGGTGTATTCATCTTTCACAGTAAAACTGACCAAACATTTAGATAGGTCTCTCCAACCACATTCAGTTACAGATACCTTTTCTTAGCCATGCGGCATATATATGCATATTTCAATGCAGACTCCTATAATAAAAAACTTTTAAATGCATATACTCGTATTTCAGCTGACCATTGTACAGCAACAGCAGAACTACCACTGAAGAAGCAGGATTAGTTCTGTTCTAAAGCATTTTTTTGCCTCAGTGACTTGTGCAACTACACTTAGATTCACATCTGTCATGCTCAGAGTTTAAAAAACAAACAAAAAAAAATCCGTGAAATCTCAAGAAAACTGAACATGCTGTTTTCAAGTTGAATTTGTTTTAGAATATGTCTTTATCAGTTGGTAGAGATGGTTTGGATTTATATCAGAGATTCATCAAGCTTTTCATGTTTCTGCTTCAGAGCTGTAGTGATTGCTTTTTTTAGGAAAACACGTTGTCAGACTTAGCTGGCCATTAACAATATTCTGAACTTGAGGGTACATTAAGCAGACTTCATTCCATGCATTGATGAGGATGGCCTAGACCTATCGGGGCAATTAATGAATCAGAGCTGCTTTAGAAAGCTATTCCTGGGTTTGGTCTGTATACCCATTGTTTTCCTAGAAAGCTCCACAGCTCTGCGCTGATCATGAGAACACGATGTGGTTTATGAATCCGGCACTGCCCTGCCTTTCCACTTAGCAAATGCTCTTACACCCTCTTGAGATAAGGCAGTGGCAGCTCTGCTGTATGGGAAGCACAGTGCCTCTTGCTAAGTGGCTAGTTCAAATTAGATATGGCAGGAACGCAGATATAAGGGCATTTCCTACTTGATTGTCAGGGTTTAATGGATCCCAAGTGAGAGGAATGATTGCTCTGCGAACAGCTTTGGGAGGGCTGCTAGTTAAGAACTTTCACACGCCTCATTTGGCATGTTTCCAGCCTGAGGTAAGGGGGAAGGGTAGAGAAGGAATGTGCTGTTGTATGAATATCTTCCATCATTACTTGCTAGATAGCTTTGCTTTCTCTATCAAGGAGGGTTTCTGCTCACAAATAGCCAGGAAGTTGGCAAGTCAGATTCTTTTCAGACTGAAATCTGCACATCTGAGTGATATTTAATAGACTGCGGTACCTGAAAAGAATACAAGGCAGCTACTACATTGATTGGACAGGGAGTTATTGGACATTGACTACTTAATTAACACACTTTTATAAAATAGTATTTTTTTAATATGTGATATTCCATCACTCTACCCTCTGTGGGCAAACTGAGTAGTAAGTAACTGGGGTAAATATTGCAAGTTCAGCAAACAACCAAAGCTGAGGGATGCAATTGGCTAAATACAGTTGTCCTTGATGATGGAAGTGAGATATAAATGTCCCTTCCTGTTGCTCTGTGTACAGGAGAGTGGAGTATTCTGCCCTGCTGCAGTTTGCAGTCTTGATACATCAAACCATTATTTTTATATATGTTTCTGTCTGCAAACAGGTGTTGCCCAAGGCTGCGCATAGCTGTAGGGTTATAATAAAGCACGTGAGCTCACTCGCTCCTTGTTACAGTAAAGCACATGAGCTCACTCTACAGCTGTCTTGTCACTGTGGCTGTGGCTTTTCGTAACTGCTGCCAACCTGATGTTCTGATGTAGGCTGCTGAGTGCAGCTATGCTCTGCGGGACAAGGAGCCTGACATTAGTTAGCTGCTTAGCCATGGCTCTCAGATACTCTCACTCTACAGAAATTAATCCATGTAGAACAGTGTTAGAATCAGAATAAGTCAGCCTTGACAGCCTTATTAAAAGGGGTCAAAGCCAGAGTCTTTGTTGAAAGTAGTGCCAGCACCCTGTTTCTGTTGACTCAGAGATTATCTCACTCCTTATTCATTAGCAAGGTCAGAGGTGCCCTATTGAAAAGATATCCACAGCCCACTAACAAACAGCAGGTGCAGTCCCTGCCTGGGAACAAGTATTGCAGTAAGGCTTTCCAGCTCTCCTAGCTGGTGCACATCAGAGCCTGTAGCTTCAGCACATCATGTTATGGAATGGAGGCACTAAGCCCAGTTCTCCCATAATTTTTCATCAGCTGCAAACCTTAGAGTTTTGTATTATTGCAGTTTTGAATATATGCAAACAAACACATAGAACAATATAAAGGAGTATTCTTGCGGGGAAGGCATTGTGAGGGATTCCCAGTATGTGTTTATGCACTTCAGCTCTATATTTTTGTACAGCAAATGGAAAATGGCTCTTCGGATACTTTGAATGGGAATTCGATGGCTCCAGTTTGGATTTCATTGGGGAACAAGGTTTAGATTCAGTTTAGGTTAAGTATAAAAAATAATACAGTATGTATTAAAGTCCTTTGATTTTATTTTTTTAGTCTGTTATATAGAATCTGACTTGCATAATAAATGAAAGTCATTGCCTTTTTCAAAACTGTAGAAGACTATCTCGTAACTACAGAAAATACAGAAGATTCTGTCTTAAGTTTCTGGTGAAGATATGTCTCTATCCAGTTTCTACAGCAGAGATACACTCATCTTAAAAACGAACATCTTGGCATCTGAAACTATTCTCTTTAGAATGCGTTTATTGCATACTTAAGTTACAATTAAATGTTCATTGGCAAAATGAGTTAAAATCTACATTGCTGTTGCCTTAGCTGTGGACAGACACCTTTTATCAGAAAAAAATAATTTTCTGAAAGCAGGGAGTTGAAATAGTTGACTGAAGCATTGCTGGACAATCAGTAGAGTTAATTCATTCAATTTAACACTCATTTTTCACCTATATCATCATTATTTCCTATGTTAGTCAGGCAGCTATCATCACCATGTCTCCTTCACTTAGTGCAGTTGGTTTCTTTCTGCTTCAGCTGGATGGTTGCTGGGTTATGGGATAGAAGTACTTGGGGGGAGAGAGGAGAGAGGGTGTGCAGGTTTCTTCCAGCATGAAGCTGAACAAGGCTGTAACTTAGAGGTTGATCTTTGCCTTGACCACTGCTTGGGTCTCAGGCTGTTCCTCATTATCTCTGTTCTCTTATTTCAGATAATTCAGCCCCTCTTAGAACTTGATCAGAATCGCAGCAAGTTGAAGTTGTACATTGGACATCTGACAGCCCTCTGCCATGACCGTGACCCCCTGATTCTACGTGGTCTCACCCCACCTGCTTCCTACCACCTGGATGATGACCGGGCAGCTTGGGAGAAAGAGCTGCAGAAGATGACCCAGGAGCAGGTGAGTTTGTGGTCTGAAGCTCTGAACAAGGGCTTGAATGTTGACATAGATCTTACTGATGTGCCACACCAAAATGTTGGGGAGCCATTCTGTAAGTGGTGAAAACAGGCAGCAGAAATCCACTCTTCGACTGGTAGAAAGAGTCGTTAATTTTTTTAATCATGGCCATTTAATATTTATTAGAGAATTTCTTCTTTTATCTCTATGGAATGCCATGCATCTATACACTCAAGGAAATCAAAGACTTGGACGCAGTGTACTAGATGCAATACACCTATGCTTATGCACACACACAGTGATTTCAGCAGTCCAAGAGTGTATTTCCAGGAGTTCTGGAATACTGATAGGTTTTAATAACAGCTTTTCTGATGAAGTCTCTAAAGAAACTGTCAATCTAGTTGTAATTCAACTACTGAAATAATCTTCCTTTCTCCCAGCCCTGGTGATGTCTTGCCCTTTTAAATCCCTGCAGTGACAGTATTTTGTGGGTTTGACCCTGATTTTGAACTATAATGCCAATTCTTTCAATAAATTCTTCACTTTCATATGTCTATACCAAACTCTGTCCAGTATACATACGAACTACTGTAAGGCCTGTTTAGTTCAAAGTGGATTTGCGGGTCAGTGAACACTATCTTGAGCCTATCCTGAGCATTTCAGCTCTGGTTTTCTTCCTTTGTGGTGTTTAAGCTCATTTCCACTTTCAACTCAAGGCTGATTTTGATCCAAAAATTGGAGAGAGCAGCTTAGCAGCTAAATTACAGGAACCCAACAGAAGCATGTCTAGCAATTCAGAAAGAAAATCATGCCTCTGGAGATAAATATGCCTGTTACAGGGCCTAGGTGATCTCTGGATTAACAGGAGAGCTGATATCTGTCTTAGTACCTGACTCCATATATTTACGTGATTCATCTTGTGCTGCATGTCTCACTCAGTATCTACATTCGCCTCTATAGGCCTGACACATTCCTTTTCCCGGCAGAGCCTGGTAACTTCAACGAACCCGGAGTCAGCATTGTATTTACCTCTTGGGTTCTGTAATCACTGATACGGGATTAAAGGTTTATCAGGTACTTGGATACCCCTGAAATAAATTGACTAGTTTGTAATAGCTGTGATGGTCTTTGAATAGAAGCAGGATCTGTAGGGGTAGGTGGTTATCTTCTATTTAATCAAGAGATGCTGGCAGAGAAAATAGAGGTGGTTTTCTGTGGCAAGTTCTTCTGAAGAGACAGTGAGCCCCAAGCAGCATCTGTTCTGGTCTAATGAAAGATAGTATTTCTCATTCAAACTTTGCTAATCCATTAGCAACATTTATTAGTTACACAGTAAAGAAGGTATTTAAGTATAAATTGTGGGAAAAAGAATTATCCAAGTTGTCCTGGAGAAGAGAAAAACTGCATTTTTCTGTCCTCTCCCATTATTGTCTTAATTTTGCATTGCCATCACCACAGTTATTTAAAGTTACTATGCCAGTTTTGATTCCCATGCACAACTAACATCCGCTAAAATAAAATGTAGCAGTCTCTTCTGCTTTCCCATACCCACTTAGATTGCATTTAACCAGCTTCAGTTGAAAAACACACAACAATGATATATTTCAATTTACTAAGCAGATTTTTCATGTAAGTTGTGGAGCTTTTCTGTTTCTGACTGCAGAATTTCCTCTGTGCTTAAAGTATTCCCATGGGGGGTGGGAATCAGTTCTCCAGATTCACCCATCACAGAATACTCATTTTGCATCTTTGGAATTTTAATGAGTTTTGTAAATTACTTCAAATCCGATGCATGAAATTCACTCCTGTCCCCTCTAATACGATCTGCTATAGATAATGCTTCACAAGCCTCAGTGGGAAAAAATTAATCCTCTTGAATGTTAAGAAGTGCTAACATGATTAGAGAGGATACATTTGATCGAACACCAATAATATTTAAGAATGACGCCAATGTATCCACTTCTCACCAATGAGATAATTTTGTTTGGTTTTTTTTTATATATAGTGGAGAATTAATTTTCATACTGCTGCTTTTGGAGCTGCAATTTGCCAGTGCAGCAACTTTTATTGGCTAAGGGTGGTCCTGCTATATTTCATCATAGCCAATATACCCTCTAGGTCTCTCATACCTGCCAGGGAAACACAGATACAAATAGTTTTCTGTGACTTCTTGTGGTAGGTAAAACTCCTATGTGAAGTAGATTTAAGCTCTTCATTCTTCCAGCATATCTACAGTGCCCCACAGAAACTAACATACAAGTCATTGTTGAAAAGCATCTGCCAGCATCAACACGGTGGTTCTAATGGGAATTTGTTGCCACATAAATAACTTTGTAGACTATCAAAGTTTGACTGATAATTGGTACCTTTCATGTATAATAATTTCTTTATGCTACCGTTAAGTTCAGCTATAGTCCTAAATGACTTCAATTTATTTTAATCAAAATATGGGGCCAAAATGCTGTATCGTTCTTTGTTGGCATTTAATCAAAGACATTTCATAAAGCTGACTTACTGTAGTAAAATTTTGGTCCATTTCTAATGAAGGCCTGAAGCCAGTACTTTATATGTTATGTCAGAACCTAATCTAAACAAGTATACTAGACTAAGTAGTGGACAAACTGTAAGGAATCTGCAGTGCTTGGAACCATGTAATTAAGTTATTCATATAGTGGAAAATATTCCTTTGAGTCAGTTCTGACCCATTGTCCCCAAAGAAGGTAACCAGTGCTGTTTCTGGAATTGTCCTTTGACCAGTTCATGTCCTGTTCAACTTTTCTTATTGAAAAATTGAAGTTACCAGAAAGAAGGAAGAATGTCCCAGGTCTCAACCCTGAGAAATACAAATTCCATTCATTCATTATAAATAATTGCATTACTCTAGCAATTTCAATTAAATACAATATTTTCTTTCACTTTGTTCTAAACATATCATTATGTTAATATGCTTGAGCTCTGTAGAACTGCCGTTGTTTCATGTTTCAGATTGTTGCCTTTAAGTGAGGGATTTTATTCCTATGAAAGGAGATGGCATTAAGAACATAACGATATGGTCTACATTTTTATTTATAGTTTGGTTTTGGGTTTTCTCTTAACTTTAGAAAAGGAAACTTGCTGAAAAGCATCATTTAAATATGGTGGTGTTGGTGTGCTGTGCTGTGGTATGAAGGCAACAGTGCAAGAAAGTAAGAAGAGACAAGCAGAGCAACCAGATAGTAGTAGTAGGCAACAGTGTTTGCTCCATTAATAGCTTAAGCACTATTATAAATGTTTCTTATCACTTCAAATCCAGCTCTAAAATATGCAGAACATTATATTATGGAGAGCTGCTTATTTTCAATAGGCCCTACAAGACAGGCATTCTGAGAAAAAATATTTCTTCCAACAGAAGAGGATTATTAAAGAATAATTTTCATAACCCAAGGAATAGGAGGCATTTTATTCCCTGGCTCCCTGCTGTCAGTGTCTCCTTCCACCCATGTCAAACACATCTTGGCTTTGTCCAGACAAATGTATTTCTATGAGATACTGTCTCAGAGGACACCTGCAATGGAAGGTTGTCTCGTCCCACTGATAGTGTTGTTTCACCTATGACTGTTTTGGCTGTGAGGTACAGTGAGAAGAGCTTTTGAAAAATGTTTATGGTCATAGAAGACCCTTTGTAGTGAAGAAAGGTTATCTTCCCTCTACCTGTGTACCAGCTTCAGGCAAAAGACAGGCTGTGTAGGGATGCCTACTTACTAATCCTTTCCCAAGAAATCAGGAATGTCTTTTCTGTTCAGCTGCTCAAAGGAGAGGAAGGAAAAAGGTGATAACGTCGCTTCACTGTATCAGTCACAGCCTGCTGTATCAGCTAAATAGTCATGGCTTGGTGCCAAGGAGCATAATTTACATTGCACATAAGTCATATTTCACTCTCAGCAAAGTTAATGTTAAGCTTCTCATAGAAAAGGAACACCAGAGCTCATGCATGTGACTTTCAAATGCCATTTTTAAATTGCGTATATGCTTGCGGAATTTTGAAAGTATTAAATGTACATTTTGGGGTTTTTATACAAACAATATTGTAAGTGCGATAAACTTTACTCTAAATTACAAACAGCTATTTTATAAACATCCTGTGTATTACTTTGTTCAGATTCCACGTGTGTTTTTACTTCTGTATCATCTACGAGAAACTTGTTTAGTTTCTATAAAGAAATTACTCTGCCATGTTTTGCATTTAATCATTCTAAATTACTGTATTACTTCAGAGTTTACCCTGTCTCCCTTCTCTGACTGCTCTTCTATTAGCTTGTTATCTTCCCCACCTGATTTATGTCATTTCTTTTTAATTTGTAGTCTTACGGGAATGCATAATGTGTTTTAAAGTAAAACAGCCCACTTCTGGTCTCTGTTAGAAATTAGAAGTAATAATTGCAACAATTTATATCTTTCTTCATATGCAAGTGTATTTCCTGAGTTTAGTTGAGAAAATAATGGATATAGGAACTCTCTAAAATTACTACATTCAGTAGCATTTTAAACTTTTGTATTAAATTCAAGTTTTGAGTGAGAGCTTGGGATCAGCTTCATAGTTCTTAAATACTGGTTGAAGTCACAAACATTATCCATAAGTTGGTTATATCCATAATGCTGTAACATTATCCATTTTTGTTTGCGTAGGGAATTGCTGATTTTAATGAAAATATACACTATCAGTTAGTAACATTAACTATTCCTAGTTAAGGAGCTGCTTCTTGAAGAGAAATAAGTAGCATGGTAAGAGCAGAAAAGGCTCCAGCTGATCCTGAAATAACTGGTTGTATAGAACTTCATCATTTCACTCAAGTAGTTCCTACTCTGGCCTTTCTTCTCTGTTTTGTGCTGTGCAGGTACAAAATGAAAACTGCCCGCCAACTCTCTGTCCTAGCAGTTTTCCCAAATTCATCAGCTAGGACATATAAGAGAGGTATTTAAGATTTGCCTTGTAGACAGGTGAATTTTCCCTGTGTTTATGACTGTCAGGTGCTGCCTTGACTCAACAGTCAGGATCCCTTTGGGGACATGGACACCTAATTCAGCCGCAGAGAAGGCAGGGGGCAAAGTACAAGCCCAGCACGGAGGGTGCATCACAGAGTAATTCTGGCAGTGTCCAGCAGTCCGGCTTCTGGACAGTAAACTGAATCCTACGGTAATGCATTGCAACTGAAACTAGGAGAAGCAGGTACCTCTTTTTCACAGTCCCTTTAACACACAGAATTGCAAGTTGTTAGGGGTTAGGGTTGTGGTGTTTGCCTGAATTATACACACTCAGGTCAGCAAGGCCTGGCCCTAACAGGTAGCCCTGTTGTACAGGAAATAATTACTATTTGTTCTGCTTAGCCACAGAATAACAACTTTCTGTACACTTTAGCATCATCGATTTTCCATCAATTTTCAGTGTGTAACATACATCAGAATTTACATGAACAGAAAATTGTCCTCTAACTGAAACGATTGCTGCTATTACTGGAGAATGGACAGATGCAGGATTTGCAGAAAAGCTCCAGTCAAATGCAAGATTCAGCTTACAGGCATTTGTTTTATTCCTTCTTCCCATTCATATAATTTTGAAATTTATTCATTACCAAGGAATTATATTTCTTCTCTTCACAAAGCTTAGAGATGCTGAGGAATCAGGATAAATCCCATGTGCAAAGTTATTTCAAATGTATGATGCAAGAGCCCTAAACAAATTCGTTCAGGTTTTTTTTTGTCAAAATGGTTGTAAAATTTATTCAAATGCATTTAAACATATTTAAAACATATTTTTAAAGTTTACATGATTTTAAAAGACAAGACAAAGTTGAATTTGAAATCTTACCTTAATTTTTAAATGTGTGTGTTTAAAATATTTTGAAAAAGCTAATATAAAAACAAGATTTCCAGATAAAGCACAAATATTTAAAGGGTCTACACAGAAATGATCACTTTTTTTCTTTTCCTTTTTTTAAAGTTTGGCAGACTGGGATTTCCGTATTCTGAACCTTTCTTTTGGCCTTTTTATAGGTCTGGAGTTGAGAAATTTTTGCATGTAATTGGCTCTCACTACTTCAAACATACATATTTACACTGGTTGGTCTGAGAAGATGCAAACGCTCTTGACCATTTGCCTAAGATATAGCAATTCAGTGTAGTTTCTTATTTTGAAACAAAACAAAGGTTAAAATTAAATCAGTTCCATTCCTTTTTGGTGCTTATTTCTCTTAGTTTGACCTCTAAATGTATTTTCAGCCTGATCCAGAAACATCTAAATTTTGAGAAACGTAATTCCAGATCTCAGTATTGTAGCCATATAGATGACCTGCATTAACTTTCTTCTTGTGCTGCTCTGCAAGCACCTCCTATAGTATAATCAGTTTTACTGTCCATAGCCAGAGATGAGATACTACTTTATTTCCCTTTTTTCGATAGGTTTTTTTTGTTTGTTTGTTTGTTTTTTTTTGTGGAATTGTTACCAGAGGAAAATAACACTGGGGAGTAAGCCTCCTCTGTATAAATAAATTTTAAAGGATCTTAGCTTAATGTTGCCTTGCTTACCTTGTCGAATAAGCAAAGGCTGCAAAGGTTCTGTGGGGCAACACCACAGTTCACCTAGTCTGCATTTAAAACCATAGCATCCTATTTCCTAACTGTGAAGTTATCTTCCCTCTGAATGTCAGTTTATCCTTAAGTTCTGGAATATCTTGGACCAGAGAAGCACAATGCAAGCTAAATTCATGTTGAATTGTTTGGGGCTTTTTTTTTCACTGGTGGAGTTTAGCTATAAATGGAAAAGTATTCCTGTCATGACTTGCTCTAAACTCAGAAAGGAAGGCAGCAGTGGTGAAAAGTGTCTGAATCTGTTGCAGATTATCTGCAAGCTTCTATTCCCCTGAGATTCTAAGATCCTTTCTGTTCTTCTATCCAAAGATAAAGTAAAAATACTGTGAAGCACTTATGAGGTCCTTATTCTCCTTTCTGAGCTGTCTATTTTTACTTGTCACCCACTAGGCAAACATATCTGGCCTTGCCTTCTCTTTTTTGGTCATTTCAGAGAGGCAAGTGTATGAATCTCCTCATCATCTCAGCTGAAAATGCCAGCAAACAAAGGACTGTTAACACTCTTTTATTTTCATAGAAAAATGGCCTGGGGAAGATAACACCATTACTGCTTGCATTCACAAGAAGAAAATGTAGGAAACCAGAGCAGAATTGATACTAGTACTATCAGAGAAACTTCCCTAAAATTAGGGCTGTCAAACATCTAGGTGAATCAAGTTATACCGTGGAGAACTGGATGTTCTCCATTAAGGAGCCTGTCTGAATGAGGAGTGACGTATGCTGCTCACAGCTGTTTCTGAAAGGAATGACGTAAACGGAGATGACATACGTGATATAGAAATGCTACAGCCAGCCACATAGTCAATGAAGATGTCTTTGTTTAAGTAGAAATCACATTATTAAACCTCAGTGTTCTGAAGCGAGCAAACTCAACGCAAAGCTATCATTGCTACTTTTTTCAGAGATGTTTCATCACAGACATCTGCCAGCCAGCTGTGTAGACTTTCTGGCTGCGCTAATTTGCCAAGTATTATTGCTGGCCTTCAGCATTCAGAGCCGTCTCCTTTTGGAGTTCTTGATGGTCAAAAACGTATTTCTTGGAAATAGTTTCTTCATCTGGTTGAGCTGGTTACTTTTGTTTGATTGCATTTGATTTATTTTAGCTCTGGCATGGGCTTGTTTTGTTGGGCTTACCTTGATTTTATAAGGAATCTTACAAATACATAAATGCTGACTAGTAGAGCAGGAAGCTGAAACATCACTGAGTTTGCAGTGCTGCCCCACTGAAGACAGCATTCAGCAGGATTCTCCCCTGTCCACCAACCTCCCTTCAGTTTTGAAGGTTAACCTCTTTGAGTTGCTTTTATATTTGATTATTTAATTGCTTTGTCCTTTCCTGGAGCTTCACCTGGAGGACTTGGCTGAAAGGCTGGGAGGAAAGATGCTGCATGGACAGGTGGTGGCGCAGGAGCAGGTCCCTGCTTTCCCTGCTAACACTGCCCTCTCCTGGTTCTCCTCCTGAGGACCGAATGAGGAAAAGGAGAACTACATCGCTGGCTTCTTCTCCCATTACTTGCTGTCTCTCCTGACCTCCCTTCTGGTGGATGGCACTGTGAAAGCTTTGCATTGGCCCAAGAACCCAAGGCAGCCCTGTCTCATCAGAGTTCAGCGTTCAAGCCAGTCCCATGAATTTCCCAGCACTTAGGTGTTTTGCAGGCTGCTGTATCTGGGGCTGCTTGAATTGCTGGGGTTTTACTAGGCTGAAGAACTCGAGACTCAGAAGTAGTCCCTGAAACCCGTTCTCCTGGCTTTTAACATTCAGCACTGCTCCTAGCTGGCTGTGCTGACTCTTTCAATCCTGCTTGCTGACTGGACCTCTCCTAGGCTTATCCATCCATTGCAAGTTTCCGACTAATAACTCTGCCAGGCTGTTAGAACCAGGCTAATCACCTATCCACAGCATGCCGTTTCTGAGCCATTATGGGTTACTGCTGAATTCCCTCTTCTCCCCTGAGAGCCCTTACAGAGCCCGGAGTGCTCCCCTCCCTCTCGTTTTCCCCACTTCCCCAGCTCATGTCACTCCACAGAGCAGGATCAGGTTGCTTTTGCATTGTGATTCTTGGCATGAGCCCCTCTCGGATTCGTATAGCTGTTATGTGAGTATAGCAGCCAGTAGGAACAAAGCACATAAGAGCACATTAAACTAACATTCAGCACACAAAGCCCAAATAATTTACTATATGCTACGCTGCCTAGTAAAGGGAATAGTGTAGCAAGCTCACCCTTTTAATTTCCTTTCTCTCACTTTTGTCTACAGTAGTCTATACCGTAACTTCCTTACAAAGAGTTTATATTTATTCTGTAGTCACTCTTAGGCTGTTTGGGTTTATGCAGTATTTCTTCCAGTAACAATCTCCTGTGCTTTGCTTGGTACCATCACTGAAAAGATGCATACTGTTGTATCTGATTAGAAATTTTTTGTAGAAATACAACCTTTCCCACTGCCTTCTGCTCTTACGGTGGTAAAATGATCCCTCTTGTCCTGCTGCCCAACAATTCTCTTTTTAAAACCCACAATGAGTAGTATTACAGAAGTGCAAAGTACAGATCAAGAAATGTATGTACTGATTACCAGTTATCCCTTCAGGGATTAAAAAAAAAACCTCCAATTTTACATTCTTTCCATGTCATGTATTAACACAGTAGAGTTCCAATAAAAATATTAATCACTTAGGAATACAAAATGTTACCAAACTGACAGATAATATTAGGGGAAAAAAATTGAAAGGGGGTTCCAGTATAAATGAGTTGCTACAGCTGCTCATACTGACAAAGGTTGCAGAAGCTTGCAGTAAACTTCAGAATCCATCTAAGCGTATGTACCATGTTACAAATACACTCATATTCATAGGGAATATACTTTATTAGAAGAAAATCATACCACTGAAAAAAAAAAAAAGTTTTTTTGAGATATATAGTATTTGATAGAGCAATCTGCTTGGAAGTTTATCTGGTCTACCTACATGTCTCATCCAGTCTAGTAAGAGATACTGCTGTCCTTGTTCTGCTAGATCCTGAGACCACTCTGAGTACAGTAATCCCTGAAATGCTTGTACAAATTACAGCCTTACTTGGGATTCTGCACAATTCACAGGCTAGCATGGACTTTATCGGTTGCTGGGCAGATAAACAGGTTACTGAAGGCAGATGTTTCCTGCTCTTCATTAAGACTCTGTGGGCCCCTAATTCTGGCAATGGCATTAGGCTCAGAGCTAAAAACTATGTTCAAATATATTTCAATATGTTGTGTGGCATGGTTTGTAACACCACATGTTGGAAAACCAGTTTGTAGACTGTAGACAGAGTGATTAAGATAGTTTTGAAGTTCCATGTCCTGTTCTGAGCCAGCTGCAGTAATCTGAACAATGAGTGATCCAGCAGGAAACAGAGAGTTAGTAAACAAAAATCATGCATGTTCCACCACAATTGTGGATAGTCATCTTCTTACTGAGTTAGGAAACACTGTCTCTGAAAATTATTAATTCCACAGCAAAATCGGAATTCTGCTTAACTCTTCGGTCTATTATGTATAATTATGTAACATTCCTATTGGTTTTATATAGGAAATAATTCTGAAGTAATGACCTATAAAACATCCTGTTCTTCAAGAATGAAAGCCAAGCTATTTAAAGTAATATACTAGGGAAATGCTGTATTGCTTCTGGAATTGCATTCAGAAAAACATTTTGCAGAGGAAGTTTTTCTAATATTTATCATAGAACAATTTATTCATAATTTTATTTGCCTTAACTGGGAGATCACAAACCTGGGCCTATAGAATGAAAAAGTGAAATAAAGAGGAAACCAGTTTCTGGTAAGAGAATCACCAAGGGAAGATGCTGATCCTGGAAGTGGCGAGCATGTTACATCTCTACTAACTCCCTTTCTAAAAGGTGTCCTAGCTTAGAGCTGAGCCTGCTGGGCAGGGTTCATTATACAGTGAACACATTTAATAGTAGAGAATGACCATGCCTCTGTGTTTCTTGCAGCTTCATGATGAATTAGAAAAGGGCGAGAAGGAAAGCGCAGAGCTGCAGGAATTTGCCAATGCCATCTTACAGCAGATAGCGGATCACTGCCCTGACATCCTGGAGCAAGTTGTCAATGCACTTGAGGAGTCATCATGACCTCGGCCACTAGCCCCACCAGAGCAGCACACCAGTGGCCAAGCCCAGTCAGTCCAAGGAGCCATGAGAGTGGAGACGAAATGTGAAAGACAGAAAATGGAATAGAAACTTCTGGTGCACCTTTTACAAAGAAAACAGAAGAAAAGAAAACAACAACCAACTCTCTAAAAACTACATGCTTTCCAGGTTCTTCCAGTTTATGATTAATCAGTCATGTTTGCATTCATCTTCTCACTGCCTTTCTACTTTAGAATCCAGTTCCCCATTGACTTTGTTGATGGTGACTTTTGGATACAGCTAAGCAGAGCTCTTCCAAGTCTACTGAGCAAAGAAGAGGGGATCCACTGAACACAAGCAGCTCTAATTCTCCATGAGGTTGCAGAAGGGTAGCCCTTGCCTTTTATTCATTTATTGCTTCTTTCTCTCTCTCTCTTTCTTCCTCTCCTCCTTTCTTTCTTTCTTTTTTTTTCCCATAAAAGCTGAAAGTCTGAATTTCATAGTGCTAAAATCAAACCTGAGTGTGCTCTGATTATGGTTTGTGACTGGCCAGCATCAGCTAGCTAGCTCAGGTCTCACTGCCTATCTTAGCCTTTCTATATTCTTAAATAAGAGAGAGAGGAAAGGAAAGTTTCACTATTTGTTCCTGTTAGTCACTTCATCTAGCAGCTGGAAAACAAGGTAGGCTTACTGGTACTTTCTGTGTACTTAATTTTGATTTTTACTATTTGCTGATCTGACTCTGAAGTGCTGAGTGGGGCATTTTTTTCAGGTAGATGTTTTAATCTGTTGATTTCTTGGTGTTTTTAGCTGAGGTTTCTCATCATAGGTCTGTCTCCTAAGTTCTTATTTTATAGAGAGCTCTCTCCCTTTGAGCAAGTGTGGTCAGCAGGTCAGCTCCCAGCTTTAACTTGTATAGTTTTTTCCATTGCCAATTTTTCAGGTCATAGCTTTGTGAACACTAGCTTCCATCAGAATAGTCTTAGCCATTTTGGAGATGAGGAAATCACATCATTTAGCTTAAAAATACAATTTTAAAGCTAAAGTTAGTTAAATTGGTAACAGTTCTTACTATAATTATAATTTAATTTATTTTGGTTTAGCTTAGGTTGACAAGGAGTGAGCTTGAGTTCAGAGCAATAACCCATTTTTACAAAGAGGAGCATCTCTGCTGGAGGTGTCACCCAGCTGAGTAGGTAGGTATAAAATCAG
This sequence comes from Pezoporus wallicus, assembly GCF_028554395.1. NCBI lineage: Eukaryota > Metazoa > Chordata > Aves > Psittaciformes > Psittacidae > Pezoporus > Pezoporus wallicus. The sequence continues at coordinate 4,629,003 of NW_026642179.1, read as the reverse complement.
AGCTTTAGTTAAACCAGTGCAATTCTTATATGTGTATGAGAGGCCTTAGTCTTGTTCCCATCCATCTTTGACACTCTTTAAAGCCCCTGCTGATAGGTAATATGACCTGAAATAGCAGGTCAGTTTGTCATTGTGGTGACAAGTCAGGATCCTATTTAATGAGTAGGATTTGGGTGTTCATTCTTGGACTATGCACTAATGGGGAGACACGTTTTTTTCTTGGCTACCAGTGGTTATGTGTGTCTGGGGGCATCTGCAGGACAGAACCCTTTAACACATCCCCGTGTGCTCCTTAAAGGAGTTGTTCCCCTTTAGCTTTCTCGTATTACTTAAGAGAATGAGAGAAGGGCAAAAGGAGACCAAATATCAAAAGAGCAGTGGAATAAATCTTGGGTTTCTAGTGACTAGCTGATTATGAATCCTCTCAGTAAAGCTCTCATTCAGAGCCTGCAGTTTAATTCAGTATGACTTACTACGTTTTGACCTTAATCACTAAACTGTTATGGTAATGAAAATGTTCAAGCCCTCTCAGGAAAGTTGCATTTCTTACGTCTTTCAAATCCATAGCACAGCTCTCCTGTAGGTCTTTCACACCCTATTTTTATCTTTAGAAGTGACCGATTGCTTCTAACAGAAAGGAGATCAGCAGAAGTTGAGTAAAGGAAGATGTACCCTGTCTTTTTTTCAAACAAGCCCTGAAAAATGTGCAAAACTGAAACCTTATATGCCTGAGACTCTATTAACTGATTTAAAATAAATCACATCCCAATTCATTCTACTGTAATGATTCAGCAGAAGGAACTGAATCCATAACCATGGTGTCCACTAGGAAGAAATATGTAAGTCTCCAAAGAAGATGTGATTCACACCTTTCCATGTTTTGAACTGCCGGTGCTTTGCAAATCAGGAAATGTAGCTTTAGTTCTTGCTGTAGTAGCAGCCTGTGTCTGAAGCTTTTGTTGTCATGGATGAGGAGAGTAATGAGAACTTGAGTGTGTGCAAGGGGGAAACACCGGAAGGCGTGCAGACAGTGACTGTACATACCACTGAGCCATGTCTCATCCCAGAACCACCCCTTTGGTCCCATTATTTGAGTCAGCACGTTTTGATAGGAGCTGTTGTTTTGAAATCTTTCCTCTTGCTTTTTCTTCATCACCCCTAATTACTCACTTAAGGAATTTAATGCTGCCTGTAAAAGCATCAGAGCCATCAGCCTAATATCATTGTGCCACCGCCACCACTCCTGACTATCTCATTAACTTATATGGTCAAATCTCCAGCTGCCATGGTTCCCTGCTGTAAAACAATCCCTTCTCTGTGAGAAGCTGTGGAATTTCCCTTATCGATGGTTCAAATGACTCCTGCTTGTAAACCTCTTACTGAGATGTTCCTTGATAGCGTCTCTGCTGCAAGCAGGGGGAGGGGATGGTAGCGAGGGGTGGTCACTTTGGGCAGTCATTTCAATTCCCTTCATTTACTGCATTGCCCACACATCACAGGAAAGTGCTGAATCTTCTGCATCTTAAACTCAGCCTGTGGCCGCATTTCTGGAGTTGAAAGTGCCCCAGCCAAAGGCATGGTGCTGTCCTGGCAGCGTGTGCGGGATCCATGCATCAGCAGCTAGGTGAATCTCACTGTTTACATATCTCCTGGCCTCTTCCCTGAGAGGATTTGTCAAGCCTGGCTAGTTTTCATGCTGGCCATGTGGTCTTTTATCTCCCAGGCACACACCTGCTGTTCCTCCCATCTGCATTGTTAGGCCTTTGCAATTTTTCTCGTTAACCACTGTTATCTTCCAGGCTTCCCATCTTAACCATTGATCTTAGACCTCAATAAAGTGCTTTCAGGGAGAGAGCAGATCTCATTTAGGAACAGGCTTGATCCAACTTGATCTCCATTGAACTATTTCAGGTAATCTCTCTGATCCAGTGTCGACAGAGATCTTGTGATGGTGAATAGCTTAAGGATCTAGGTGATTTGGGAGTTACTGCTGGCCATGGTTTAATGCTGAACATGACCAGTGAAAGCTTTTTCTTTTCACTTATGTGGAGTTCCACACCATTGGCCTTAGGGCAATGAACGGATTTTGTTACCATAACCCATCACAAAATTGCATATCAAGCATATGGCAGAAGGGCCGTATGTGTGCACATACTGCAATGTTCATCCAGTTGCCTAACCCACCACTCTCTTAAAGTCTGATACCCAAGTGTCAGCAGCCAGGCAAAAACAGACAGTTTCCTAGCACAGCAGTCCTGCAACACAGCAGCTCTGGGAAATCAGGGGCCCTTCCCAGGGAGCCTGGGGAAACTTGCTTTTTTCTTCTCCTGTTGAATGAAGTTCCATTTGCTGCTGGAGCTGTGAAAGTTTTAATTGCTTTAATGTGTGTTGTTTTTTTTTCTTTCAAGCTGTCATTTGTACAGAAACTGAGAGATGTAAGGAGCTGTCTATAGAAAATTAAATAGGTTATTTTAGCTGGGTTTGGGCTAAAATATAACTCAAGCCTGAAGCCCACGTACAGTGTAAAAGCTGACACCCCAGCCATGCTTCTTCATGACATCCCTGAGTCCAAGTACATATTTTCCTCTGAATCCAGCCTCATGTAAAACACTAAAAGGACATTACAACACTAGAATTGCAGGGTGAGGACATGAACACTGTTTGTGATTGGAAGAAGAATTGCCTGGCGTTCTCCCAAAGGAAGCTCTAGGCTTCTAGTATTTGCTCTCATTTTGACTGCCTTTAACCAGCTTTCCCTCTAGAAAATGCCAAACACTCTTTGGAGTATCTGATTTTTGCCAAGTCCAGGGGACAGAAGGTGAAGGTCTGATGTGATGCACAAAACTGTGCGTGCTGTTTCTGGTTGCACAGCTGGAATATCCCTTCTCTTGCAAATTTTCTGGACTTTGGGGCTCTCGGTATTTTGCACAAGGGAGCATTTATGTCATAAATCTTGTAGAGGTAACCCTGGTTTTGTGAACCAAAGGGGCACCTCTTTTCATTTGCCCTGTAGTGCCCACCCATTCTGCTGCTAGTGCTCGATTTGTTTAGGGAATTTCTACATTTGATAAAAGTTGACAGGGTTGAGTCCCCATTCCTGTCCTAATTGCCAATCGTTGCCACTGAAGGGGTCTTTATTACAGAGGATGTAGAGAGTCACACACTGATACCGTTTTAAAGCAAAAATTTCACCACATAAGTAATGCACGTATTCTTCAAATGACTCCACTGAAATGGAAAAGGGAAGGAGTACAATCAAGGCATCTGATACTTAAAGGAAGTCTCTACTCAGCTCGATGCCCGCATTGAAGGAGGGAACCGGAGAGGACACAGAAGGCTATGGACAACTAACACTGCCCCAGCGAAGCTGGTGGGGTGGGAGGGTCAGGCACGGGGCATCACGCCTGGCAAGGCCAACTCTGCTAACCCCTCTTGTCATCGTGGCAAGGAAAAGGAGAGTCAGGGGGTTTTTAAACAATACAATGTTTTTAATTGTTTTTTCCACATGAATGGAAGGAAACTTACGCAACAGCAAATCCTTCTGAACAAAATGGCTGTGTCCGCTGACTGTTTTTAAAAAAAAACCAAGAAAAACTGTTTCAAAACTTTTTAGTGTCAAAAGCATAAACACAGAAACCCTGACTTTTTCCAGTGTGTGTGGTGAGTGCTGTAACCCTGTCATCAATATCTCCCCTGACTTTTTCAGGGGTGTTTTTTCCTGTCTTGTTTTCTGCTTGTCAATATTGTCTCTGTGGTCCTAAGGCTGGGGCAGTTACCAACAATGTGTGTCTGTTGTCGGATTAAACAAAAAAGGTAGTAGTAGAACTGAAAAAGATGTGTTTTAAAAAAATATATAAAAATTCAATTTCATCAAAAGGAATTCAAGTAAAGAAGCGACAAAGCTATGACTCCTCCTTTCGGGATTGTACAGAAAAGGATTTGTGGGCTTATAATCATAACCAGTTGCCTTTCACAGGCTTTTGAGGTCCAAGGCAGCTTGGCCTCTTAGGAAATGTTACAAACCCTGTAAAAATTCCTGCTCCCCCAGGTTTATACTGTACACGTGTAATACAGAAATGGGCAGATGAAACAGTATTTTGGAAATCAGTCTTTTCTGGTAATGGTTATCAACACCAGGGCTCCACTGATGTAAATGGGACAAATGGCTTTGGCCAGATTTTCCCTGTCTTCTCAGTCGTGCCCGTGGATCCCAGGGCCATGTGCCAGTGCAGGTAGTTGTGTGTAGGTCCATTTTCAAAGTTGTATTTCTGGTATTGGTCACATAGCTACAGCAGGTTATGGTACAGGGAAGGACTAGCAGCCACCTTCTGCTGCAGTTGCATCAAAGGAACAATGTGAGGTTAAACCGGCATGTAACATAGACAAAAAAACCCACACAAATTGCTTCACCTATGAGACTAGGTAAAGGATTTCATTAAATGAATGTATTTTTTATATCAATTTATCGTATGCTATTTGTCCCCATTTTGCACTTCTACTTTGGATCTTGGAAATCAAGTTAATCCCTTTTGCTTTTAAGTAGATATTTCCACTTCAGGTTCCCAGTGCTTTGGTGGGGCTTTTTGTTCAAAACATTGGTTTTCCATTTGGAAACCGTCAAGAGATGGATCTGTCACTCATGTACTATTATGTGGTTATCTAAAAGCCAGATTTTACGAGTAGACGTTGTTCCTTTAACCTAGCCCATCTTCCCAGCTCTCTGGTGACATGGACAAGTCTCTGTCGTCCCTGCCTGCCCAGGGGTGGCTGCATTTGGCCCTTACTGACATGCTCGTTACAGTATATCTGGGGTGCTTTAGTGGCAGATGCCTTTATCTGTGCAGATGCCTTTATCTGTTCAGATGCTGAAGGAGGATGAATCAAACGGGACCATGAACAGGGGAATAATTTCTGTGCTAGCCCAACATGCTGCTCCAAGCCCACTAAAACAGTATACTGCCGTTTCCCTCCAAGTCAGTAAATGGCAAGAGCTGCACACCAGGCTCACAAATTGTTTGTGGGGTTAAAAATCTGTGGGATGCTCCGTCCTCTCCACAGACACGGATCCCTCATTTGCTTTGGAAGAGACGTGTTGCACTTTAGCGGAGGGGGAGACGGGCTTTGGGGAAGGGATCTCGCGTACTTGAATTCCTTTTGGAAATAACAGCAGCGGGAGACATTGATGTCTGTGATGCAAGTGCGCACGCTGCCTTCAACTTGTATGTGTTTTATTGCTGGAGTCATGTTACTGACAGGATAATGAAATTGCAAAGAAAATGTGTTATATTCAACTTTGCCTTGATAATATAAACACTTTGTTCATTTTTTCTTCTTTTTTTATTCACAGACTAAGTTCATCAGGAAATTATAAAATTATTTAAAAATCCTGTGCTGTGTCTTCATTTCAGTGACCTTTGGTGTGTCTTGCTCAGTGTCCTCTCCTGCGTGCCCAGCACCAGAGGGCAGGTAGGTTGGCTGAGAGGCTCTGTGGCTTTTCCCTGAGACCTTGAGGTCCCATTTGTTGCCCACCCACATGACTGGAACAACCCTATTGAGGGCCTCAGCTGTACTACGTGCCTGCAATGCTGAGGGGTATCGCTGGGGTTACCTGCAAGGGGAAGGTGAGGGACTGTCAATCACAGGGGTTTCCCAGTTACCCCAGGACCTCACAGGTCAGGTAAGTGGAGATAGAGCAGCAGCATTTACAGCCAGCTGTTTCATTTGTCTCTCTCGTGCCTTTTTTCCAAGTAAATGTGACTTAAATGCTGCTAATGAGTGGCTGAATCCCAGATGCGCAGCCAGTGTTGAGTCAATGTCGGGATCGCATCTTATGGAGTAATGTGCCTGGAAAGCCATGCTGTGCAAAGGCCAGCGAGACTGTCCTATAGAGCATGTTCCTGGTGAGACCCAGATGTGAGTCCTGTCCCTGTGGGAGTGGAGGGGGGTCATGACTTTGTGACATACGATGAGCTGTGCCCCTTGCAACACTGGAGGAAACGGCTCTACCCAGCATGCAGTCTCCAGCCGCAGTTTGCGGACATGGGAAATTGCCTGTGTACTGTCACTATAAAAATCTCTTTTTTTCTGGTGATTTTGACTGTTCTGAAGAGAATAGCATTGCAACACTGGGTCTCACTGGTAGAACAATGTCCGTGTTAAACACACTCCACCAGATTCTCCGCAGCTATCCTGAAGCCCTGGCAGAGCAGACCTCCCCAAATTGGGAAATTTTCTAACCACTTTATGCCTCAAAGGCTCTCCGTTTCTTTCTCCTTTTGTCTTATCTGTGCAGCCAGTTTTTCTCTGGGCTTTTTTGCTGGCCTTGTCCCTTCTGCTTTCTGTAGATTTATCATTTCAAGAGCCTTCTAAGATCTCATTTCGCTGTTTCTGTACAAGTAACTTCATGTGTGACAGGAATGGGCATCCTGATCTTGGTGCGTGGACATTCCCCTCCCACTAATTTCAAATTTCAATCACTTGGGTTTTAATCAGGCATGTAAAGCAGTGTGTGGAAAAAGGATACATGGGGATTAAGGGTCTCGGGAGCTTTGAAAGGAAGAGTCCATCAGCCTTTTGGTTCCCTGTCTGTTTTATGTTTGCCTGAGTGTCTTTGGCTGAGAAGGGGATTTGTGATTCCCATCAGGCCAGGGTGTGCCTGGCTTTTGCAGCGGAGTCCAGATCAGCTGAATGAAACCACATGCCACATAAATTTAACCTACTCCTGTACAATGGGGTATCGATTGGTCTGAGTGGTACAAATGCCAGTTCTGAACAGCTTGTCCTTTTGAAAGAGGAGGATGAGCGAAAGGCGAGAGTCACAGCCATCACCAGCAGGAGAGCACATCTGCAGGGAGACCAGCACATCTGCAGGCAGAGCCAAGCTGAGCCATCGCAGCCCACACCGCTTCTGACTGCTTGGTGTGTTGCACTGCCATATCCTTGCAGGCTGACTCATATTTTGGATGGCCCGTAACAATAACACTGAGCTGCAAAGGGAAGATGCCAAATCCCTTTTGTGCATTATCAGGTTACATTTTATGCATTATGTGCAGTAAAACACAACAACGCATCTGAACAAAATTGTCTGTGTTGACTGTTGCTACTGTGACACAGAACAGGCAAGGCAGCAGTAGAGATGGCGAATGGTCAACCGCAGGATCAAACACACGAATTTAAAACCTTTTTCCTTTGCATATATTGCAAAGATAGGTTCATAGGGGTGTGCAAAGCTCATGTGTTACACAGACTCCTGATTAAACATAGGCCTTCTGCAGTATTCTAGCCAGAATGACTTTGTAAAACCTGCTTTTCTAAACTACACCGATCAGGGAAACTGATGAAACCACATCTGCGATCCACTGGGAAGAATAACGTATTTAGGATCTTCTGTTCCCAACAGGATCGGCTACACTTGTACTGCACAGAGCCTTCTGCCTCTGTGGATTGATGCTATAGGGATGCATCAGTTATACCATGTAGGATTACCCAAAACAGTAATTGCAAACTAATTGCCTGCACTGCTTAAATGACCTGCATATGACTAGTGACCTTTAGACTGGGACTTTGTGATACCAAATACCCACTATTCTCACTGGGCTTCAGGATGTTTAGATTTTGGGCAAATGGACCAAGTCCTCCTTTTTTTTACTGTCTTTACAAACCCCCAAACTCAAAAAGGGACGTATGCCCTGGGAAACTAAATGTAGCCATATAAAACGAAATGCAAACAATTTTTTTGCTTATCAAGGAAACAGTCATGCACCTTGTGCTGGTAGGCGTTATTTGTGAATATACTGAATGCCTATTATAAAACGTAAGTGGAACTGCTGGGAACAGCTTGGGTGTAGCCATGCAGTTATAGCAAGTGATTCTCCGAGTGTGGGTTTTGAATTTTACTGACTTTAAGTACGTGATCAGTAGCTTTTCCCAATGGTTGGAAACATTAAAACTGTTCTAGATGAATGCCTAAGAAGTTAGGCCCAGGTGTCACTTCCTTCAGCAGGAATTCAGCTCCAAGAATGCTTATGGATGCAAACTTTGTGACAAGGCAAGTTAAAAACCATTTGGTTTCTTTCTGTATCGGGAAAAAAAGGATTCTTTATGCATTTCTTTATGTATTGCTGTGGCTCGAAACCCCTCCTAGAAGGTTTTTTGTTCAGTTTGAGTAAACCCTTCATTTTCTGTAAGGGTTTTGCAGAACCACAAGTCTTGGAATGTATATGAATGCTCTTAAACTCTCTGCATTATATAGAATCATGATTCTATGATTCTATGTAGCACATACAAACTGTTTTTAAACAGTATATCATCTTGTTGCCCAATGTACTGAAATGCACGTGTGCATGTATCTTTGTGCATCTGTGCCCATCTGTGTGATAATATAAATATATACAGCTGCACACTGAAAACTACGCTTCAAGAATACAAAGCCTGCAATGCCAAAGGTCTGGAAGTTAAAAATTCTGTATGACTTCATGCCTAATAGGTCCATGATGCAATTTTCAGTGATGTATTTATGTAACTATTTTTTTGCTGGACCTTTCCTTCTTTGAGTGTGCAGGATGAACTGCTTTCTTCAAATCAGTAATTGCATAAACCCTAGCATTGCTGTTACCCTAGCATTGCTGTCACCCATGTATCTTCCAAAACCACCAGTTCTCTGTTGCAAGCCTCTCATTACTTTGATTCTGCAAATTGTCCTTCACATTAGTGACCATTTAGACATCAAGAGGGCTGCTCCCATAAAGAAGGAATTGCCTCAAAGTCTTTCCATATTTTTCAAGAGACACAAGTTTGTATCTGCTGTAATGTGACTTTAAAGTGAACCAGATCCTGACATTTGGGAAGACCCAGACTTCAAATTCCACAGCCCACAAGTGCCTGGAGCAGAGGATTTAGTCTAGCACAGCTTACATACACATCATCCACATGCAGAGCTAAATTTCATTCACACCCACACCAAACACAGACTGGCACCACAGTGACAGCTTGTGCTGTTGCTCTCTGGGCATGCTGCCACTTACTTCTAATGGGTTTGGTAATTGAAATTTTCATCTAGCAAAGAAGACTCGTGGTTCTTCAGACACACAGCTGGACGTTAACTCTGATCAGACGCTATATGCAGCAAGGACTACCTGAGGCTTGTTAGGGAGTCAATGACTTAGAGGGAGATACGGTTTGACATTAAAATGGAGGTAGTGATGTTCTTCCTCTTCCTTATTGTCTACAAAACACATTGACTTTGCCAGCCGGGTCATTTCTGCCAGCAGCGCAAGTCTCCCATAAAGAGAGACTGTATAAAATACTTGGTCCTGTATAAAATATTTGGGACTACCTGACCATCAGAGCAATGACATACCACAGAAGGGACACATGTTTGCAGACGGTTGTCAGCTGCAGTTGCTAAGAACTGCAAGATGCTATGTCAGATACTTAATAACTTGGAGGACATGTGCAATACATGCACATGGGATTTAAAGACTGAGTGCAAAGTGCAGAAGGAGGTTAAGTTTGATTACAGCATCTCATCTCTTTTTTTTTATCTCCATGTGACTTCAATCAGCAGTTCATGCCACTCTCCTACAAATTAATTGATAGATTTAGGATTAGTACTAATTAATACTCTGAGTATTTTGGTGGTGGTAAACATTAAAGTTTGAGAAAGCAAAGGGTATTTTAAACTACTGCCACTTCACTGCTGTAAAGTATCCTGTTTTGGCTTCAGGTGTGCCTTCCCAATCCAAGTGGTAACTGTGTAAGGCTGTTTTCAGAGGGAGCCAGGTCTCAGCAGCAGCCAAGGCAGAAACAGCTGGGGAACTCTGTAGGCTCACGGCACCCACCAAAGCCAAGGAGCCTCAGCTGTATGTAAGGAAGGCACTTCGTACATTACTTGCAGTGGGTAAGATCAAGCATTCAAGTACAAGAAAATCATCACTTCACCTGGTCCAGGGAGCTGGCAACCTGAGCTTGATAGTAAATGTTAAACTCTTTTGTAGACATTTTCAACCAAAAGAAAAAACACCACGATTTTTACCAGACTGAAAGATGCCCTTATTTCTCCTCCTAGGAGATGTGTCTTTGTGTTATATTACTGTGGGTGGGGATCTACACAAAGGTCTGCCCAAAGACTGCAGTTGGTGGCTGCCTTTGCCTGTGCTCTACCGAGCATACCCAGTGCAGGCTGGGCTTACTAAAGGGAGATGTTCAGTAGAAGACTGGAGTTAGATTGATTGGTTCTCCCTCTGCAGTACCAGGAATAGGTGTCTTCATTGCTGCTTTCTCACCTGCTCTGATGCAGAAGGAGAAAAAAACAAACCCAACAGTACTGTGTGGCTTTTTCCATATAATTTTGACTGTGCTGATGAGTTTATTTGGGGGATAAATCCCTTAATCATAAATCCAGCAGAGTGATGCTTGTACAGGATATCCTCTTTTCTCTTTTTGTTACAGTATTTTTTAGCAGAATTCAGCTGAAGTGGTAACAAAGATACTAATGGGTTCATGCAGAGCTTGGCTCAGATCCCAAGGTGTCCTCTTTACAGTGCCTGACGCAACTGGTGAATACTTCACTTACATTTTTACAGACTCTCAGGGCTCCAAAGATGTAAAATGAACCAGGATAAGTGGGAATTCATGCTGGTATCTTGATTGTCTGTGTAAGAGGAGGCCCTACAACAGGGGATTGTATGGAAAACTGAGTCTCCACTGAGGATGATATATGACCATGGCAAGGTCTTTCTACTGCTCAGCAAGGAAGAAGAGGACAATGGTAGCTGACAGCTACTGTTTCAGCTGACGTACTTGATTTTGCTTTGCATCACGCTAGGAACATGCATACTGCCAATTGCTACAGCTCAGCTAACTTGCAGTGATTTGTTAAGCTGTAGTAACTCCATCGCTTGCATTGTCTCTTCGGATGACAAACTAACACAATGCTTTAAGGCAGTGGCGCCCAGTTTTTCAGAGCTGTCAGATTTCTGTGTGTCTCAGCAGCACCTTTTTTGTTATCGTTGTCAAGATTTCAAGGTATTTTAATTCAAAACTTTTAAACATAAGGGGTTTTCTGGTTACTTTGGACAGCCTGTAAAGTTACCCAATGGGCATGACAGATGGAGGAACCACAGCCCCAGAGCACATCGTGCTGCTGGTCCTTCGGATGGAGACAGTAGGAACCAAGTTGCTCAATCCACTGCCTTCTGCAAACTCCTTTGTGACCACTTCTAATACAATACTGTAAAGTTCCTTCTTTTACCTACCCCATTTGTGAAACACTGTCCTAGGAACACAGATAAAAGAAACTCTTTCCCCTGTGTGCTTTTAGGCCACTATTTAAAATCCTCCATCACTGCAATGGCATTGCACATCATGAATTGTGCTTCCCACCAGTGCCCTCAGAAGGATGCTCTCCTGTTAGCTTGAGAGCAACAGGACACCTTGAATCCAGAACAGATCCTGTGCTAGACCCAGGACAGGAGAGGTACAACATCTGGAGGAACCCCGAGGAAATTATGGGATTTATCAGCAAAATATAATGCAAGTTCATTGCTTCCATCAGAAGTCTGTTTCTCCACCCATCCCTGGGGTGGCAGGGGTGGATTAATGTCTTCAAACACCTACTGTCTGTAACCCATGGTCACTCATGGACCTAAGGAGGGGTTTGGCCACTCACACATCCTATAAGCCCAGTGTGCTGGGAAGTGGTAGCAACTGCTGGCTTCACTGCAAGAACCAAGCTGCAGGAGCAAGCACTTTCCCAAACAGTGGATGCTGGAGGCGTAGTGCACCTAATGCAACATCTGTCCTTTCAATCTCCTCCCAGTAGCCCAAATTAGGCACAGTGACTCCAAGGTGACAGTGAAAGGCTGCTCCTCACCTTACGGTTGGAGGCTTTAATTTGATTCCTTTGTAAATGAAGTGATGACTCTTTTAAACACGAGTGGTAACACAATTATTTATGCTCATCTGTCAGAAGAATAGATCAAAGGTATCTATAGAGCTGCAGACAAATATCACCACGGATGACCCAGAGGCTTCCTTTGTGTGAAGAGACAGACTGGAGCATGAGTTCATTGGGAAACCAGTCTTAAATCCATACAGCAAAGTCACCCAGCCTAACGCTGACCCAGAGCTTTCCTCTGCGTTTGGTTAGAGCTGAGTAGTGACAGGAGTTAGAGACAATGACGCCAACTTTCCCTGTTTTTGTTTTTCTGCTAAGAGACCTTATTCAGCACAATGGTATCGCTTATGTTCATCATTATATGTGCAATCTTAAGATGATATCTCGGCAAGTTCAGACGCGACACAGGCCTTTGGGTTGTGTCTCTGTGGGGTGTGTTTCAGCCTGGCGCTGTGCAGCGAGGGTGTTGTGGATCATTTGGGAACCTCTGTGTGGATGTGTGAGGAGGCAGTGGCATAGCAATCACTTCATCCCCAGCTCAGAGCCAAACCTGACCAGATACATGCCATCTGGGTGTCTCAAAGAGCATCCTCAACTGTAGTGCTGGCACCATGAACTACTAACGTCTTCTCAACGAGGAAGAGCCAAGGAAATGTAAGACAAGATAGCGAGTAAATCAACCAAAGACAATGTTGAAGGCCAGCTCCCCCCTTGCCTTCAGCAGAGCTCTGTCAGCACATACCAGCTGCAGTTCAGGCCTCTAAAAGGAGTACTGATGCCTAAAGGTTTAGCTGTCGTGCTTGGGAAGGTTCCCATAATTCACTGACAATATGGTCACCACTAAAGCCCAATTTTATAAACTCGCTAAGGATCAAGAGAGGCAGATCCCTCTGAACCACATAAAAGCTGGTTTGTTCTCCATAGATCTCTGTGCACATTATTCATGCTACTATAAAAGGGATTCCATACAAGCCATATCTTGATGGGTGTTGAACATGACATTACAATCTTCCATAATGTTTGGTTCTTTAAACACAGCCCTGAAACCCTGTGATGGAAAGAGGGTCCCCATGTGCGTTTATCTAAATAAATAAGCAAAAGAATTCCAGCTCCCATTGCTGAAGGGAAATGAAGAAAAATGTAACTTCAGTGAACATGAAAGGCTTGCAAACAGGAACCAAATCCTCCAAAAACAGCACCTTGAAGTGAAAACGAAGATCTTATGCATGTGAACAAGTATGGTTTGGGACATGAATCCTGGTGTCTGCAGTTTTTGTGGAGTTGAGGGTTTTGTTTGGGTTTTGGGGGGAGTTTTGCTTTGGGTTTTTTTGCAGGTGTGTATAATTACAGACCCAGGATGTGCTGAAGCATTTAGGGATTTGGCTTAACTTCAGCTGCCACAAGTGGTGTTAGCAGGTAGGTGCTCTGTGTATCCTGGAAAATCAGTGTCTCAAGCTGAAAATTCAGAGTTGTGACTTAAGGATGTCAACCACAGAAAATACAGAACACATACACAACTACACTTAAATTATATGGGGGAACTCTGTCTTTAAGTTTACCTTTGTGAGAGCACATGACAGCAATCTGAACTAGAATTCACTGGTTTATACATCTTCAGTTTCTCGCATGTGTAAATACATACAGACACACACTCTTTTTTGTGAACAAGCCCTTGAAATGTGCCAAGGGCTGCTTGTGCTGTGGGAGCATCAATATCCATGTGCATCCCTTTGTCTGGTGGCCGAGCACTGAGACCATATGAAACACAACATCCAAGTGCCTTAGAAGAAAACGTCTATTGCCATGTGGTTTCATCCCTCTTCATATCTTGTGACTGCACTGGTGCTTCAGTTATTATAGTTTCCTTCCCTGCCTATACTGAGCTTCAATGCTGCTCTTTGTGTAAGCCCATATATTACCCGTGCTATATATGTATGTTTAGAAGCCACAGTGTCTAAGGATTGTATTTATGTTCTCTTCAGCTTGCACTGTGAAGGTGAGACTATTAAGCAAAGGCACTTGTCATCAAAGGACACTTGGGAGCCTATGAAACATGGTGGTTTTCATGCAGAGGCTTTATTGTCTTACTGCATTGGTTTGCAGAAGGACTTGAGCGGCACAGCCAGGAGCTGCAGAGCCCATCCTAAGCCTCACTGACTCCAGTTTGTCCCTGGGCTTTGTGGCACCCACAAATAAAGGCAGGAAATGCGCTGTGGTTTCACTAGCTGTAAATAGCGACCTTCCCCAGGCTGTGTGAGAATCCATCCCTGGGCAGTGTCTGCCTCCGGGCAGCAGCACCAGCAATCACATGCCTGTCAGACATACATTATATTGTATATATTATCCCTCTCTGCACTCTAAGCCTTCCTTTGCAGCCCTGCAGTCCTGGCGGCTCTGTCCCACTCTCTGCTCGGTGATGTTCCCAGCCCCATCCAGCCTCTGCCCACTGTCCTCACTACCCGATGGACTGGGAGTCCATTTACTGGCAGCACTGGTGGCAGGGCAGCACCGGTGGCAAGGAGGCACTGCTGGCAGGGAGGCACTGGTCACACCCTCCTGGCTTGGTGTCTCAGCACATTTCATTCCCTTCCCTTGCCGCCTGCCAGCCTGCGGAGCGTGTGCCCCCCGCCCCAGAAGCCATCTGTGTCACCTGTGTGCGGCATTGGGCTGGCCCTGCAGCCAGGAGTGACACAGAGAGAGGCACCAGGCAAGCCCAGGGAGTGGCTCTCACCATGGATTTGGGGGATTCTGCCCCCATGCCCACCTACAGTGGTGCCAGGCAGGGGAGAGGGGGCTCAACCCTGTCAGTATACCCTCTGCCTCTCGCCACCTGTCTGCACAGTCTGTGGGAGAGCTGGATGTAACACAGGAACTGGGTTTGTTTCCTCCTTCAGGTGAAGTTGTTTTGTGGTATTAATCGCAGGAGAACCATCCCCTTTCACCTCATCAGTGACAGGTACAGCCAGAGGCCTGTCTTGCTTCCGAAGAACGAAATTACAGAAGAACGTTTGAGCAAGCGAAGAAAGTAATTACAAAGGGAGATGACCAGAAAGGGGGAGGACAAAGAGGAAGGAAGAGGAAGGAGAAAAGAAAAAGTCAAAAAGAAAGAAAGAGATTACATGGAGAAATTATGGAACATGTCGTGGAATAAGGTAAACCCTTAGCACCAACTGGGATTCCCCTGGTGCCATCCCGGGGAAGGGGCTCTGCTGCAGCACGCATTCCCTCCCATCCCACCTGCGGCCCCTGAGCAGCTGAGGACCACAGGAGAGGAGGATGTTGGGTCTTGTCCCTGACAGATCACAACTAGAGCCTTGCAGGCACTTTCCCCAGAACCACCCGCGGATCCTCATCTGTTTGGGGACATCTTGCCAGATTGCAAGATTGGGGCTTCAGCAGCATTCCCCTAAGCCAGAGGCTGGCAGAGCAATCACTCCCTTCTGACTGTGCAGGGCAGGAATTTGGGGTTTGTGGCTCTCTGACAGTCAGGCATTGGGTCACAGCATCCAGGGTGAGCAGCCCCAGCACAGTGGCCTCAGTGCTCCTGTGCCCCAGCCTGGCTGCACCCTGGGATTGATTCTGTCCTCGAAAGGAGATGCTTGCCCTGCCTGCAAGCAGTGTCACCCCCCGTGCACCCCTGCCTGCACACACATGTGTGCAGAGACAAACACATGCACACCCACGTGCTGCTGCTGCTGGTGAAGCCCATTGCATGGTTGCTATCACAGACCATGTTTAATTACGCTGTGGAGCTCATTACCACAGGAAGCAGCAGGAGCCAAGAATTAAGTAAGACTTTAGAAGGGGATCGGCCATTTGAGCAGACAATAAGAATATCCAGAGTTGTCATAATTCATGCCGATAAAAATTCTGGAAAGGATGTACAACTCTTCGCCTTGGGGTTTAAGCCAAGTAGAAGAGACCAGGAGACTTGGTCTGAGAGGAGGGGCGTTGGGGGACAGATTACCTCACTGTCTGGCTATGGCTGTGGCCCTGCACCTCCCTGAAGGGAGCCCTGGTCTTTATCAGTACCAGGGCACAGGGCTTGGTGCCCCGGGCTGGCCCCAGGGGCATCTCCTGGCCCCCTGCACCCAGCAGTGCCATGGGGACAGGTGATCTTATCTGCTTATGGGAGGGAGGGACGGAGGGAAGAAGCAAAGGGGAATCACCCCCCAACAACATGGGGCACATCCTAACAGGGTCCTGGTCCACCCCCATGGCCATCATGGGGATGCAGGGCAGGTACTCCCACGTCAGCCCGTGGTCAGGGCCAAGCCTGCATCCCTGCCTGAGCCAGCAGTGAGAGCTGGTGGGACTCGGATGGGAGGCTGGTCTTGCCCTGGTCACGCAAACAGGGCTCCTCACTGGGGGCCACCGAGGAAGGCAGTTACAGTTTAACTCGCTCAGCCCACAGAGCCTGCTGTCGGGAGCGCCTAATGATTAAAGGAGGAGGCATGAACTCTGCCTGCTCTCCCCAGCCTTGCTACCGAGTTACATGGAGCCAGGCAAGTCAGGACTTCACCCCATCGCAGCCGCCAGGTCTGTCTCGCTGCTGCTACATCCTTCAAATCCTTGTGTCTTCACAAAGGTTTCTCATTATTTGCCTTCTTGGTATTCAAAACCTAATGAACGGCTCAGTTCACTCCTTTGTTGGGGACTTCAGAGGAAGAGGAAAGAGGAGAGAGGAGGAGGTCTGCAGCCATGGATCACAGCAGGAGAGCTGTACCCTGATCCACCCTCCATCCTGAGGAGCTCAAGATCCAGATATCCCCTGTGGGCACCTGACAGGCTTCCCAGGGCTGCACTTTGGAGGACCACGAGGGTAGGGGCAAACTGGACAGAGGATAACGTGTAACCATTGAATGTGAAGTGGTAGCCTGCCATGTAGCTCCATTTGACCTCTGGAGCAGCCCCCCCCCCCCCCCCCCCCCCCAGCCAGTAGCACCGTCCAGATGGGGGGCATCACTCACAGGAACCCTTTCAATGCATCATTGAGGTGAGGAAAGGCAAATGCACAACAT
Source organism: Pezoporus wallicus (assembly GCF_028554395.1). Classification (NCBI taxonomy): domain Eukaryota; kingdom Metazoa; phylum Chordata; class Aves; order Psittaciformes; family Psittacidae; genus Pezoporus; species Pezoporus wallicus. Next base: position 4,612,086 of record NW_026642179.1, on the reverse strand, counting down.
AGAGTTGCTGCATTGCCCTTTGTGCCCCATGCCGACAGAGGGGAAAAGCATGTTTGCAGATGTCCATCTCCAAAGGCGACAGTTTCTGCCCATTCCATGGACCCCCTGTCTGGCTCCTGTCTCTTCTCAGCACGATGTCCCTGGGTCCAGGATGGATTTTACTTGGTGATGTCAGGCGTGATGAATCCTGGTTTAATTGACCGTGGGCGAAATCGTGCTTCGATGGTTAATGTTATACTTGGGGCTGGGAAAACTACTGCAAGATCATAGCAATTAGAGCTGGAAATGATTCAAGTCATCTAATTTATTTCCTCTCTCCCCCCTCCTTGTCTCTCCTGGGGAGGGGGGCAGTAAGGTTCCCAACAATACATCTCCCTGTGCGTTGTCCAGTCCTGTCTCCCTGACTCAAGGAGCAGAGCACCCACGTGTCCCTGGGGAGACGATTCCACCGCTTGAAAGACGTCAACATTAGGAAATGTTTCAGAAGTTTAGCCTATATTTCCTTTTGCGGAGTGCCACAAATTCCCAGGTCATGAGCTTTATGCCTCAAGGAAACTGGCTGCTTCCCACGAGGGCAGCAGCTGGGAAGAAGGTGGTGGTTTCCTTCAGTGTTTGCAGGGGCAGGTAGAGAACATGGGGATGGGTCAATGAAGGTTTTCACACCTGCAAGGCAGGTCAGATCAGGTAACGTGTCTGGAACGAGCTCTCCTTTGGCAGGAGCCCAAGATGGGGTTTGTTTTCCATTTCCAGCTTTTTATTCCGTGAATTCCACCTTGACTCATAAAAATCTCACTGCTGGAAACGTGTCCAGTTCCTCACAACAGATTCACTCCCTTTGACTTGCTCCTACTACTGCGACTAATCCTACCACAGGAGTGTGGGGTGAGTGGTAATGAAAGGACAAAAAAAAGGTCCATCTCAGTGAAAGAAGCATGGAAAGTATTCCTTGGAATATGTGGCAGAACAGGCACCATCTCAGCCTCGGCTCTGCCCTGCATGCAGGGAAGACACAGGACCATCTCACTAGGGGGAAGTTTATCGTGCAGGTGCAACAGGGAGGGCAGAAACTTCTCAAGAGATCAGAGTTTATGAGAACCACAGAAATGCTAGACTGGGCCTACATCTATGTTAAGAAAAGTTGGAGCCACATGAATGACTTTCTAGTGGTAAGGTTCTGAATATATTCTGCAAGGTCATGCCATTAACTAAGAGGGACGTACGTTCACTGTACCTTTTAAATCACTCTGCTCCTCCTTCACGTGAGCTGAGTATTTCCATATATCAGGCAATCTGAGCTTTTCCCCACCTTTTTCCTGCTCACCAGCAGCAGAGACTGTCCAGATGAGAGATACAGCTTCCATCACTGTAGTAGAAGACAAAGAGGAGTGTAAGGGCCACTGTAGCCATAGGAATGTTTCAGTGAGACGAAGAGAAGTAAAACAGCATGTGGCATCCAGGTGGCTGCATGGGCTTAAGCTACTTTTTACAACTCATCAGATACAGCATCTTCCGTGGTGTGCTGTGACTGTGTTTCCCACTAATATTAGTCACATCCAAGCCTCTGGTCATGGAGTAAAGTCCACATCCTGCCCAGTTCTAGCTGTGGACACTGCTTACTATTAGATCAGTAAGGCTTAATTATACTGGAGTATCTCCTAAAGAACATCTGGATGACATCTTCAGCAGCTGAGACTAGACAGGAGCCCCTCCTACTGGCAGCTGATACCCCCAATACCTAGTGAGGATCACCCCTGTCATGGTACAAGTGCCCTTTCCTCATCCATCATCTTCTGTAGATGAAGGAATAGCTTCAGTGGACAAAAATTATGATATGATATTCGTGGGGAGCTGTTTTGGTGGAGGATAAAGCAAACTTGCAGGGGAAACAAGGAGAAAAGAAGGCAGCCAACTTTTTTCCTTCCACTAGAAAAGCAATAAAGACATTTCAGCAAAGAGGACAAAGTGAGGTAGAGCAGTAAGTGGTCTCCTGTCCTCACCCACCCATGCAAGCACCATGATCAACTCATTCTGTGTTTTTTGACCTCAGTGCTGGCAAGGGTGCCAAGTCTTCCCCCTTGTGTGACCTGCACCCTCCCAGATGGGCCATGCACCTCATTACTGCTGGCTGAGGACCTCTTGCCTCTTCTCCAGCCCTTCAAGCGGCCAGCCAGGGGCCCGCTCCCACCCAGCCTTTGAGATGTGCACCCCCAGCTGTCTGTCCTGCTCTTCCTGCCCTTCCAGCACCATCACAGGACTGACACACACCTAACGTGCCTCTTGACAGCTCTTCTTGTCCCACCAAAGCAGGAACGGAAACAGCCAGAAATGATTAAAGCTGCAGGAAGTCTCATCTTCTCCATGGACTATGCTAAGCCAGTGTGGTCTTTCGATAAACTGGTAACTTTTCTGAATAACCCATATATTTCATGGCTGGAGGTTTTAAGGAGCATGTGTGTCCACTCCTGCCCATCCATCTCTGCTGTTGGTCTACACTGGCTCTGCCCTCCCCTTCTGCCACCTCTAACCCTGATGTAAGGCACTACCTCTTGGGGTGAAGTCATGTCAGCCCCAGCAGGACTCCTGTGAGGACCCCTGGCCTGCTGACCCGCTATGGCCAGCTGTCCCTTGTAGCATCAGAAGTGGGTAAGTATTACTCAACAGGCCAAGCAATTTGTTACCGAGCCTCAGCCCTGGGATGCTCCCCTTCACACCTCCAGGTCTCCAGGAGGGGATCCTGCTGTTTGCTAGGTCCCCAAAGGACCACCCTGGCCCTGCGCAATGTGCCTTAATGTGCAAGTTAGAAGTCTGCCAGATAAGCAGGGAACAACAGCCCATATGGTAAACCGGCTTTACCTCAGAGAGAAAAAGCTGGCACCTAAAATTTCCTGCAGCCAGCTGCAATTTCAAGACTGCCTTTGCCCTCTAATTAGCTGGTATTTGCTGTACCAACTATTATCTTTCTAGTTACATAGTGCTGAGGACAATGGTTCCTTATTTCCTACCACAAACACTGGGTTACTATTTACCTCCAGCTGTACCTCCTCTATCCCCTATTCCCATTAAAAGAAAGCATCATTAATGACTACACTGATGGGAAACACTGGAACAGTTGGTCATAAATTAAGACTCCCAGAGCCTTCAATTATTTGTACCATGTAGCCTGTATTCAAACATTTACCTGCACCTCTAAAAATGCTCACACGAGCATTTCCACTCTGAACCTGAGCAGATGCTCAGGGCTGTTTGAAACGAGCTGTTCATGCAGGGGTGTCATGGTTCAAGCTGAATCCAGGACATGGGGTGCATGCCTGTAGCTGCACTAAGTCCCAACCTGGTACAAATTTGAGTAATTCCAGGGGGACAAACGCCTCCCTGATGTAAGTCCCTTTAAATCTTCATATGCCTGAGGCTGTTCATGTGTAGGAGCAGCAAGGCACTCACTGCACTGTGTGTGAGGCTCTGCACTCCCGCCACATGGAGATTTTTGGATGCCTGATGCTGTGAGGCCCGGAGATGGGGATCCCGACACAACAAGTGTAAATTCTGGCTTCGCTGGCTACTGCAGAGCTGCCACCGGGCTCGAAGGCCAGCCATGTAAATCCCGCCTCCTCGCGCGCCGAGATGCCCAACGATCCCAAGGGCTAGGCACTGCTCTCAGTTACAGCACCATAAATTTGCAGTGATCCTGCTAATGCCTGTGCAGCTACTCCCTGCTTCTGCCAGGAAAAGTGAGAACAGGATCTGGCCGTGAATCTGTGAAGTTTTATGGGAAGAGAGGTGGGGGAGAGCCCCCGGTGTGATTCCTGGTGTTGTAGGCAAGGGATGGATGTGCCTGTTGCGAGCCAGCCCCATCAAGAGCTTCGCACAAGCTGTGTGCTGCCTTCGCTGCCAAGCTTTGCCAGCCTTTTTTAACAGCATCCCAGAACCAGGCTTTGCCTCATTCGCACCCCCCTGCAACCCCCCCCCCCCCCCCCCCCCCCCCCCCCCCCCCCCCCCCCCCCAACACACACACTGCCTGCCCTGGGAGACAGACGCCAAAATTCCCCGGATGAAGCAGGGGGTCACCAGGTCGAAACCCCTGCTCTGGGAGCCCATGCCGGAGCGACTTTGGCTTCCAGCACGCTGCCCCGCAGGCCGGGTCCCACATGAGCAGGGTGCCCGTGAGCACACACAGCGAGAAGCTTACGCCAAAGTGCTGGAGGCTGCCCGGGGCGGTGGGCACTTACAGACGGAAGGGCCCAGCAACCAGGGCGAGAGCACCACGGAGTGCTGGAGCGACCCACGGGTGACTGAGGGTCCCTGCGGGCGCCGTGCTGCCGGGCACGGCGAAGACAGGGGGAAGGCAGGCACCGGGCGGCTGCCGGGACCGGAGGCAGGGAGCCAGCCCACTCCCCTCTACCTCATGGAGCAGCTGCTTTTCCCCCCTCTCGCCCTCCCGACCAGCCGGGACGGGTGCCCCCGACGGCAGAGGGCCCGCACCTCTCCCCGGGCCAGCCCTTGCCCGCCCCATCCCCGGGGCTGACCCGGTGGGGGAGGCCGCCGTGTCCCCTCCAGTGAGCCCCATCCCGGCGGCAGCGGAGGTGCCCGCGGCGGGGCGGGCGCAGGGCGCGGGGGGCGGGAGCGGGGCGGGGGGAGGCGTGGCGGAGGCGGCCGGAGCCCCCGGGATCCGCCGGCACCTCCCGGGCCCGGCACTCGCTGCCGCCGCCAACTTCGGCCGGGAGTCACCTCGGTGCCGCCCTTCCCGCAGCGCAGCCGCGGCGACGGGCAGGGCAGCGCGGGCAGCCTCCCCCTCGTCCCCTCTCGCTGCCGGAGAGGGGCTCGGCCCGGCACGGCGACGGGGCCGCGGCCCCAGGGGCAGGTGCGTCCCCTCGCGGTCTCCGGCCGCCGCGACGCCGCGGAGAGGGGCGCGGAGCCCCGTGCCCGCCGCGGGAGCCCGCTCACCTGCCGCCGCCGGCCGGGGACGCGGCGCCCGGGAGATGCAGGTAGGAGGCGGCCCCCGCCCGCGGCGGCGGGAGAAGGCCTGGGGGCGGGAGGTGTTTTGCCGTGCCGGGTGGCACGGCTTTCCGGACTCGTCCCGTCCTGGGGCCGGACGCCTCCCCGGGCGGCCCCCGAAGGGGCGGGAGGCTGCGCGGGCAGTGCCGGGGGCTGCTGCTTTCTCCCAGCGCAGGAGGCGCGACCGCTTTCAGCCGCCGACCCCCGGCAGCGCGGCCCGGGGGCGCCTCCCGCCCGTTGCAGCCGCCGGTCGGGGCCGCGGGGATGGGGCGGTCCCGGCTGCAAGAAGCGCCCGCGGCTGGCGGCCCCGGCCAGGGAGCGGAGACGTCGGGGGCTGAGCCGCCGCCGCCGGGCCGAAGTCCCGGGTGAGCCCCTAGCGACACAGAGCAGCAGAGGGGCGATCGGAGGACGGGGCTGGGGTTGGTTGCGAGTTGGCCCCAAGGTGGCCTTGGCTGTGCTACTGCGGTAGGAGAGACTGACTGTGGCAGAAGAGATGATGCTAGGGTGCGAGGGATGTGCCTCTGGGGTGGCAGACCTTGTGCTGGTAACACAGATGTTCCCCGGACATGACAGACATGATTTTGGCAAAACAGATGTTACTTCTGTAAGATGGACGTGACTCCGAGCGGGGGATGTTACTCTCAGAGAGCCCTTTCCCTGTGTGTGTGAGAGAACCCAGGCCTTCAGCCTGTGTGCTCAAGGTGTGACAGCATATGCCATTACGGGCCGTGGCACGTAGCGTGGGAGAAAGTGCTTGTGCATGCAGAAACACAGACGAGTAGCAATGGAGTACTGGGTCTCATGGTACCAGGGCATGAGCATCCCAGTTATGTCTGTAACAAATGCGCTGTTTTATGAAACTTGGTTGTTGGGTTGTTTTTTTTTCCTGGGAATTAATGGTGCAATAATTCCCTTAGTGGTATGGGCAAGATAACTTCCCCAAACATGTTTTTGTGTGCTGTGACCACTTTGTTGCCCCGTGTTTTTCATGTATTTCGCTTGCCACCAGATGAGCATCCCTGTCACGCTCTCTATCCAACTTTTACCTGCCTCTTTCCTGCCTGCACTCCAGTGTGTGATCATCATCACCTTTGCTCTGCCACCTGCACACATGTCGTCATCCTGTTCATCTTTGGGGTTGTTTTGTTTTGTGACAAAGCTGTGTCTCACACGTGTACCAGCATTTTCGTTCTCTCTTCATTTTCTTCATGGCCAAACCTTTGGGTACATGCGTGTCACGTTCCTTGTGTTCACCTGCACATTTCTGATATAATCTGCTCTATCACACATCACCTGCATACACGGACTATGTTTTGCACTGATGCCTTCTCATCTGCCTCTACATGGAAGGCTCTTTCCTGTTGCCCTTTATTTGGGCTTTTGTGTCTGTACAGCCTTAGGCACACGCATTGGGCACACAAGGTATCTCCTTCCTTTGCAGTCATCTTTGTCTGTCCTTTCAGAGCCTGTCTGGTACATGTGTATTTCTAAGGTCTCCCCACCTTCCCCTGCAGGTGGGAGGTCTGCAGGGGGGCACCAGCACTCAGGCATGAGCCTGTTGTTGCCCTTCCTTCCCACATTTGCCACTGGGCATCGACACACAAGCTGAAGCAACCACTTTTTCTGCTGGTGGCCAATTTCACCTGTGAGTGCCTGTCTTCTGTCACATGCACAGATGCTGCTGTAAAGGCTGAACCAAGTTGGGTACATGTTCTTCCCAAAAGAGAAAGAAGTGGGCTTTCTTGAAACTGGCAGAAGAGACAGACTCCTCTTAAACCTGTGTCCTATGCATAGATACTTGGGCTTATCCAAGGTGAAGGTTGAACACTGCAGGAATTCAGGTGGAATTTTTTTGACCCAAGCATCCAGCATATGGGGTAAGTTGCCACACATGTCAATGAAGGTAGCCCAAGGACTTGGAGTTGGGTTTTTTCCCTCCATCTTTAAACAAATTAGCCAAGTATATCAAGAGAAAAGCATGAAATTGAACTTCCAGTATGGGGTAGGAAGCAGAGCTGGGGAGGTGAGCTGGCCCCATTCCAGCCATGAGTTTCCTCTGCTCCCAGGCTTTGTTGCTCACTCGTGTTTTTGTGCCCAGGAGTGTCTGTAAGAGATTCTTCCCTTTTGGAAATGAGTCCTCCCTAGCTCCTTCTGTGCCTTCAGTATGAGCACACCCCTCCTCTGGGTAGCTGTATGCAGCCACTTAGGGACTGTCCCCCAGGGACAGTCCTTTTCCCTATCTTTAGTGCATGTGCAATGAAAATGTCCTTCCATGTGTGACTAACCTCCGCTTAGGGAAAGCTGAAATTGTGGCTGCAGGCTCCCTGAGATGTCTTCTCTCTCGGCCCCTTCCTTCCCAATCTGCTGGAATTCCTTACGTCAGTTGGAAAACAAAAATGGAAGTTTTGAAAGAGCTGGGTCTAAAAAGTTGGGGGTTCTTTTTCAAGGTAATAAGGTATGTCCCAATTTTATTTTCTAGACTTATTTTGCAAAGACAAAACCACCCCTTTTTAAAGAAAAACTGAAATTCTTGTATAGCGAAGTCTGCAGGAGCTTCGACTTCTAGGAAGAGATCAAATATTGTGAAATTAAAGAAAAAGAATAAATCAGTAGAGTCACCTTTGATGCTGTTTGTTCCTTTCTCCAGCCCAGTAGGCCTCCCTGTTTCTGGACTGCTTCAGATCTCAAGTCTTTTGTCCTGAAGTTGTTGGGTTTGGGTTTCAAGGCGTGCAGGCAAACCAGCTCTTTTCTGAAACCTACATGATTGCTCATTTTAATGAATATAAATTGTTTCTGTTCATAAGATCTTTTTTTCCTAATGGCTGATCAAAGCTCGAGTGAAAACCATTTCATCATTTCCAAATTAATTGGACACACACACAATGAGTATTTCAGAGAGACTTTTAAACTCAGTCCTTTTAAAAGAAGCAGGATGCGGATAGCCACGGCATGTTGTCATGTAAGACAGGGCAGTTCGTGATTTGCTTTCATTTTTCACATAGAAAGGGACCTTCGCTTGCTGGAAAAAGGCACACAGACTTCATTAAAGCTGAAGGCAGTGCAGGGAAGAGTCATGGGAATTTCTCCCGGGCTGGAAAAAATCCTTTTCTAATGGGAGATTTAAGGAATGTGGACCTAAGTCATGTTTCAGAAGGAAAATCAAGAGGTAGCACGGGGTGATACCTGAGTACTTTCAGTGGCACTGGGAGTAGCTGGCATTGGAGGGCTTTCTAATTCAAGAGGAGAACTTAAAGCATGTGGCTGGGTGTTAAGCTCTACGCATTCACATTAGAAACAGGCAAGGTTTTTAACAGCAGGGTGATTAACCATTGGAACAAACAACCAAAGGCAACATTAGCTTCTCCAGCTCTTAAAATCTTCAAATAAAGACTGAATGTCTTTTTGGAAAAAACACTTTACTGGAGCATGAGTTCTCGGGCTCACTGCAGAGATATAACTGGCTGAGACCATATGGACAGAATTACCGACAAGAACAGACCCTGTGATCTACCATCCCCTTCCAAGCTTTGGCTTAGGCCTTGATAAAGCTTACGCAAGCCTTCCCCAGCTCTGTGTGAGGTGGAGCAACAGGGTCACTGCAAGCAGATTGTTGCTTTTCAACACAGCAGCTTCCACAAAGTAGGGATGCTCTCATGTATCTTGTAATTGCGGGGCCACTCTCCATAGAAGCCCACTGTAGATGGCAGGCTGTCCATATGTGGGGATCCCCCACTTGTCCTTGGGAGCTGTGAAATGGGCAATGATGTTTGATAGGTTGCATCAGGGCTGCAGGCACTGTGGGCAAACGAGTGCTGTGTGTCCCCTCCAGTCCTCAGGGTTTGGATGACTCAAGCTGGAGTTTGGCTGAGTTTGCAAGACTTTAACTCCTTGTTCTTGCATTAGGTGTTACGAGCAATCATCAAGCCTCTTTTTTTACCTCTTTTCCCTCAAAAAGGGAGCTCAGCAGGGCTCTGGCACCCAAATGGCATCACTGAGGTTGTGACCCACATATTTCTGGTTGGGTTTCACTGGTACCTTTCCTTTGCACGGTCCCTGTGCACCATGGGTACCCAGCACTGCAGGCTGTGTGTATCCAGGCTGCAGTGTCCTGGATGATTTGCTCAACAGCATTCCCACTTCCTGGGAACACAGCCTGGCAGGGAAGTCCTTGAAGCAAATGGTAGGGATGAAGCATCCAGGCAGTTGGGCACTCCCTCACCTCCTCGCTCCTGATGGCTCTATTCTGGAGTGCCACAGCCACAGCCCCCAGCAGCTTTTTGGGGGGGTCCTCCCCAGGGCCTGGCAGCGGCAGATGGTGAGGGCTGTGTGAACCCCATCTCTTCCCTTTGCTATGTTTACCTGTCTAAATTTAACTCCCCAGCCGGCTTCATCCATCCTAAGCTGACCTGTTCTCTTGTGGCTGAGCTGTGGGTCTGGCTCCTGCTGCAGCGTTTCCTGGCTGCCTTGGGCTGGTGGTTTGCTGCTTGCTCCTCTCTCCGGCAGACACTGGCTCTTCCGAGGTCCTGGGCAAGCCAGTTCTCCCCGCTTGTAGGTCTTATTTTTAAACATGGTTGTGCAGCCTTCAGGACTGGAGGGTCCCTTGTTCTCTCATCCCTGGTTTCTCTCAGTATTTACTCCACAGTGGGCTTCAGGAAGTCTCCCCTTATCCCACTGCAGCCTGCAGATGTTTTCCTTCTGGCTGTGGTTGCTCTCAAACAGAGACCAGGCATACTGAGGAGCTCTCTAGACATCTCTAAAGGGATGGTGCTTCTTTCTGTCCCTCTTGGGACCCCAGTGGTGGGGTCTGTAGGTGCTTCCCAATAGAGGCATCTTCCTCATTTCAGTTTGTTCAGAGCTGGGCTTCCCCAAGCTGGCTTTCATCCCAGTTTGTTTGGGAACAGAGTGATGTGCCCCTTGGCTTCAGAGTAGCTGGAGAAAGGAAGAAGCAGAGGAGATGGAGTGCTCCTGTTTCTGTCAGGCTGGACAGAATTCACGTTCTTTAGTTTCAAAGTTTGGGACAATAAATGTGGCCCAACCTGACAGCCCTCTTCATCTAAATAAAACCATCCGGATCAAACCAGTCGTGCCCTGCATAACCCTGCAAGAGACCCCTAATTGATCTCTGCTTTTCCAGGCATGCCTGCTTGTCGTGTAACTAATGCTGTGGTCTACCACATGAGAGAGATGGTTTGAATCCTGGCCTCCTCTGTCACTCTTTGAGCTAACCCGGTGGCCTTATGTTTAATACTCTCATATTCAGAGGAAAGGTAATGAAGGCCAGGGTTTTGAGCAATGACTAGTGATTTGGGGTATCCGGCTTGAAACACTGTCAAAGGTCCCAGTTTTTTGCTGAGGTTCAGCTATTTTTGACACTTGGGCAGGCTTAAGTAGTCTGGACTTGATTACTCCAAATGACTGCTCTGTTTTGCAGACCTTCACCTCGGGATCTGGAGCAGAATTAGACAAGACAAAATGAGATCAAATAATGCATGATGTAGGTCTCTAGCAGGGATACTCAAAGGGAGTGAGTCTTCCTAGAGTGGGAATCGGTTCATGGTCAGAGAGCTCAAGGTACCGATGTGTGCAAGGATGTGCAAAAGAGTTCTTGGTTTAGTTTAATTTGTGGGTTTTGATAGCTCATGGGAAAGGTTCAAAGGGTTTGATAGTTTTTCTCTTAGGGAAAAGAAAAGGAAAACAACATTGTATCTTCGCATGTAGAGGTACAGAATTATATACACATTTGAAGTTCCATTCTTAGTTTATTTGAGGGATTTGCGGAAATTATGTTTTCTGTGAACTCTTCCATCTCAGTTGGAGATGAAGGAGACTGAAGTGGTTGGGTGAGGCACATGTTTTGGGTTGGTTTTTTTCATCATTAAGGGCAGGGGGTTAACAACAGTTATACCAATAGTAGTATTTCAGTGATCTCCCTAAATTTATCTTCCTTTTCCAGTTGTTCTCTGTTCGGCTTTTTGGCTGGTTTGGTATCATTGTTTCACTGAGCCCTGAAGCATTGTAGCACCTCTGTTATGGACAAGCTGGAGTTCTAAAGCAAATTAAATGAGAATCTCCCTTGTTTAGGTGTGAAAACATTCCCAAGCTTTGTTATGCATCAAAGAATGCTGAGAGAAACACATGAGCCCAAATATGTCTTCATTAATGCAACATTTTTCAGAAGAAATAATTTTGTGACTGTCAGGTTCATGACTCTCTGAGGTGTTTCTAAGTACTCCACAGTACTTACACATTCAATATTGTACAAAAGAAAATGAAATTCCTTTTTTTCTGCCTCTTTTTACAGGCAGAAATTCTAGAGGTTTCCTTCATTATATTCTGTGGCCCAGATTCGTTAATAATTGCTGTCAGTATTGGTCCTGGCAGAATGTCAGGGTTTTGTTTAGTAAATATTTTGCCATTATCATTTCTCTGTCACAACTGGGACGGTTTGAAGTAACCCGTGGCCATTCATCCCTGTCAATTCTGCTTGGCTTTGCATCTTTGAAAACTAACCGGAGCTTTACAGTCTTGTATGGTGATGATGCAGGTATTCAGGGGGTAGCCCCATTACTCTGCACCCAGTAGCAGAAGATTCTGATTTTCTTGCTGCAGTGCATGGTGTATACAAAGCAGATTTCTCACCAACATCTGCAGCCTCGCGGGTGGCTGCAGCTGTAATTCCACCTGCAGAGATTGTGCAGCCTGCCATGTAGGTAGAGTGGAGTGAGTGCTCCTGTGAATTACGACCAGTTACCTGTCCCAGTTTCTTCTCTGTTTTTATAGAAAAAGTTTCCACCTATTCTTAACAACCTGTTTGGGAGTTCTGCCAAAGTACAAAATGAACTTCCATTAATTTTTTATTAATGGCAAGAAGGTTTTCAGCTGGGTAAGCTTGGTAAGTGCAGCACTGCTTATGTTCAGTTTTTACTGTAGCTGCACATGCTCTTTCAGCATCTCTGCCATTTTCCAAGGAGTTTGCACAATCCTGAAAGGCTTGGGAGATGCTTGTCTTCTCCATAGCATGCTGAGAGGATCCAAGTGTGGGTCTGTATTTCTGCGCGATGACTGTTGCACTCCAGTGGCATGGAACCCCATTGCACCTAACAAAACTTTTTGTCCACAAGGCATGTAAAACTTCTGTATCATCTAAGAAAATGGTGCCATTTAGATCAGACTCACACACCAGGAACAATCTACTCCAATCAATCTGTCTGAATTTGACTGATTGTGTTAGGTTGTGACTATGGTAGAGCAGTGCCGGCACAGCTCAGTAGCGCCAGGCTTTTCTTCTTGCGTATCTGTGACACCTTTCCAAAGACCATGAATGAAGGCAGTAGCAGCAATGCCTGTGGATACAGAAACGGCTACATGGGCATCTATGTCATCACAACAGTGTTCACTGGGGTGTTGGGGAGGGTGTGTTTTTATTACGTTCTTTTCGATCCATGAGCTAACAAAGTTTTATGGGGTAAACTTCACAGTCTGGACCAGGCCCTACTTGAAGACATCAGGTAACGCTTCCAAGTCAAGCAGGAACCAAGCTACAAACAATATGAAAAGTAGTTACATTTAGACAGAGTTAGTCTGTGTTAATTAAGCTTACCTTTAGCTTATGGACAAGCTGAACTGGAAAATGTGTTTTAAATACATCAGAGAGAAGGCTCTATCAGTTTGCTGTCACGTTTGGTAATCCTGTGTGAGATCTGAATCGGTGAACCTCATGCTTCGTGAAATCGATCCCAAGCTGAGCAGGGGAGGATACGGACCTGTGGAAACTGTGGCTCATTCACAGGCATCAGAGGCTGCTCTGGGGTGGGCATAGCTTTCCAAAATCACCCTGGGATTGAAAGAGCTCAAAAACAACACCCATTCCCAAGTTATGGGCTGTCACCCAGAAGGTCTGTCAATCTAGCAGGTGCTGGTCTGATGTTGTACGTCACTGAGCTGCTTGAATACGATTCATGGGTCTCAGGCAGATGTTGCTGCTCTCCTCAGTCACAGCTGTGACTCCACCTAAATACATTTTACTTTTGCCTTCAGCTCCTCTGCCAGAATGGGCAGGAGCCTTTAATAACAATGTCATCACATCAAATTAATCACTTGATTCTGTCACTCTTTCCTTCGTAGGGCTTGCTCTCAGCATACTTCAGTATCCTGCTGAGTGGATCTTCCAGACCATCTTGATGACTTGTAATCTGAGGTCCTGCATCTGTGACTGGTCACCATAAATTGACTTGCTGTGCTGTCTTGTGCTGCGCAGACTTGCATGTTCATAGCTGTTGTCCCGTGTGTCCAAACCAGCAGACGTTAGTGGTGTAGTTACCTTTTCAGTCAAAGTTTACATCCCTGCGTTTGGGACATATTGCTGCTTCCTTTCATTGTCCTCTCTGCCACAGAGAGGTTATTTCTGCACAGGACAGAGGTTGCTGGTAGTCATGCATCTGCCTAAAGATGTCTTCAGAAATCTTGTGGATTCTCAGAGTTGGAGTTAGGCTTTTGTTTGTGTTTTTCTGCAAAGAATTAATATTAAATAAGTAGCAAGAGATTAGAGGTAATTTTATGTTTCCACAGGCCCATTTGCCTTTTGCTTTCCAAGGTTTTTCAAGATTACAGACCTTTGGACAGAGGTCTGTAATCACATATGCTGCGAAAGAGATGCTGCTTTGGAGGGTATCTATATCTGGGAGTACTTCAGACCCCACTCTTCATCTCTGTGCAAAGTGGTGTTCTGTTTGTCCACTCCTGTTAAAATCTCTAATTGCTCTGTAATATTTCAGGTTTCTAAACAGGTCTGGGTGCAGATGTGCCGAATTCTTGGACTTCTATAAGGAATCTCCAGTGTGTCCCCAGGCATCCCATTGCAGACGTCTATATGGCTGGAGCAAATACCCAATCCTTAAGCAGCAAAACAAGCAACTGTGGAGCTGGTAAATAAAAAGGCTTTCACAAGAAAACATGTTTTGGTCCAAATTGAAATTTTCAGAAGAAAAACATGTTTCTCCGTAGTGATGTTTCAAAACCTAATGATTTCTGTTTCCAATTGACATTCAGACTTAAATGTCATTTTAAGTTTAAACCTGAAGCAAGAGTTCAAATTTGAGGTCAACATCCCAAATCTTTTGTTTTGGATCAAGATTTCATTTTTAGAGAATCATCGAATACCAGGTTGGAAGGACCCTCAAGGGTAATCTGGTCCAGGCAGTCATCTGGTGCAAGACCTTACACTTGTCGTTGTAGAACTTCATGAGGTTCTTGTTAGCCCACTCTTCCAGCCTATCCAGGTCTTTCTGCAGGGTAACCTCACCCTGCAGAGGTAGTATCCACTTCCCCACTCAGTTTGGTATCATCAGAGACCTTGGTCAGGGTGCACTTGATCCCATCTTCCAGATCACTCGTGAAGATCTTAAACAGTGCTGGGTCCAATATCGATCGCTGGGGGACCTCACTAGTTTGAAAAGTAGCTGTTCACCACCACCTTCTGGGTGCAGCCGGTCAGCCAGTTCCCAACCACTGCACAGACCTCTTGTCTGGGCCATAATGCGTGTTTTGCTAGGAGGAGGCTGTGGGAAACCATACGGAAAGCCTTGGAGAAATCCAGATAGATAGACAATGTCCTCTGCTTGCCCCACATCAGCTGTGCAACTGACTTTGTCATAGAAAGCAATCAGGTTTGTCAAGCACAGTTTGCCCTTGGTGAATCTGTGCTGGCTTTTCCCAGTCACATGCTTCATTTGACTTGTGATAGCCCCCAGGAAGAGTCATTCCATAACTCTCCTGGGGACTGAAGTAAAACTGATGGGCCTGTAATTTCCCGGATCCTCCTTTAAGCCCTGCTTGCAGATAGCAGTGATGTAGCCTTCTTCTAGTCATCTGGGACATCCCCTGTTCTCCACGACTTCTCAGAGATTATAGAGAGTGGTCTCACAAGGACGTCAGCCAGCTCTCCTAACACCCTCAGGTAGATAACGCCTTTGGATCTGGGACAAGCTCCTGTTACAGTTCACGTACCAACTTTTCCTTCACTGATGGTGGGTCTGTGTCTGCATCAACGTGGATGTTTTTTCCCCAAGGCCTGGGGCCCAACAGTGCTGGAAAAGACAGAGGAAATGCTGGTAAAACATTTTGAATGTTTTGTGTCTATCAGTAATATCTTGGGATTTTTTCCCTCTGCATTTTCAAATGAAAAGGACTTGGAATTGTTCATGGCATGAAATAGTGTTATATTTTGACCTTTTATCCTTATTTGAGATGCAGGCAAATGTTGAAATCCCAGCCCTTCTTGGGGAACAGAGATTCCATTCTCTGACCAGATCTACAAAAGTGTATTTCCACTGGTTTTCCTGGCTGGCTGCTTCAATACTTTGTGTGTGATGACTTGTAATTCACTGCAGATTGAATTCGTGGCGTGTCCACACTGCTGGTTTGGAGAGGCTGAGGGCAGTTAATCTTTCTTGCTCTGTGTTGTGCTTTCAAATTCATATCCAGATTTCTTTCCCAAGATAAATTTTCCTTTTGAACCAGTGTTTGGTAGTGCACCACGCAGTTGCCTGATACATATTCCATGCACAGATGAGGACTGTGGTGCTCTTTCAGTCCAGCTACGAGCTCTTGTATGAAATCAGGATGTCTTAAAATTTGAGACAGCTCCTTGGTCATCTATTGTTTGCAATTTCACTGCCATATATCTTTCTGCTCAGAAGTTACTTTTTCCCCTTCCCACCATTGTGGGGAACTTTTTCCTGCCAGGCTCTGTGCAGCGTGTCTCTGAAGCAGTTTTATGGCGTTCCCAGAAACATGCTTTTGTCAAGCTGTCTCAAAGCATAATCCAGAGGTCTCTGAAGCAAGAAACGTCCTTTTCTGTTTGGCTTTGAGGTGTTATCTCCCTCTTCCAAAATGCAATTGGCTCCATCTACGTCCCTAAGCTGTTTTGTTTGGAGCGAAGAGAGCTCAGAAAATCAAGGGAGGCCACACACAAAAACAACTGTGTGTGAAATCAATTAATCTAAACGAGCGGGAGACATATTCTTGAAGGAGAAAAGGCTGGTTCTCACAGAAACCTCCCTTGTGTGCAGCATTGGCGGGACTGTTGCAAACATTACATCACTGGGACAGTGATGAGCTAGGTGAATATTTTAAACCTTTCAGCTAATATTGGCCAATATTTAGTGGATGAGTGGTGTTTGATTGCGTTTGAAGAGCCTTCCCCACTCTTTGTGAGTACTTCAGCGCATGATTTTCACAATGGAAATGCTCACAGGTACAGCGTTAGCATGCTGAAGCAAATGCTGTCAAAGGGACCCTAATTTTGACATTAACTTCAAATATTTGCATCATAAATTTTGTTCCAGGAACTGCAGTCACCCAGTCACGAATAAGAAGCTATGCTTGTCATTCTTGTTTCTTCAGGTCACAGATATTGTCAGCAATACATACACAAGCAACCTATGGGACAGGAATTACTTGCAGGACTTTTGATGAACCATTTTTTATCTCATGTTAGAGAAAACTCTTATATTGCTTTTTTAAAAAATCTGATAAGAAAGGGGAGGTTTCCTCAAGCTGTATGTTATAGACTATTATTTGTCTCTGTGGTTGCAGGACTGAAACAGGACACCGATGTGCAGGGATTTCTAAACCTGGTTAGCTCTTGGATTGTGGTCACACATAACAGCAGTGCCCAACTTTCCCACAGGAGGAGGGTTATTCATGTCTCAGCACATTATGATCGTGTGCTTTTGGGTTCCCAAGGGTCAGTGATTATGATCACATCCCAGCTCCTCTCTGCACCTCTTTAAATGATAGTCTTCTCTCTTAGCTGGCTGGCCTGGGGCAGAGATAACGTGTGAAGGAGCAAAAAGCAGTGCTTGGCCTTTCTTGGCTGAGGGAAGGACAAGGAAAGGAGGCCTCGAGAGAGCGCTCTTTAGGGGAAAGGAGTGAAAGACTGGGAAATCTAGGAGACAGCTACTCCACTCAACCTCCTAAACTGTCACAGGAGAGGATGAAGCAGTGCAACTCTGGGAAATCAAGTGTCTTTGTGCTTACAGTGTTACTCAGACATTAAAGTCTTTTTACAGCCATGAACCTTCCTTGGCCCTACCCAACTTCCCATTTGGGGATGAGGAAAATAATAAGAGAAATTGCTTTGTTTTGCAGTGAGGTCTTCCTAATGAATCGTACTCTGCTTAGCCCAGCTCTGAACTGAAAGTTCATATGATGGAGCAAAAGATTCCCAAAGGCTTGAACTAAAACCAGACGTGGTAAGGAAAACTGCAGGCTAGTGGTCTTGATAGGATATTCCTGTTCACACAACCTCATCATTAGTTTTTTTCCTGGATTTCTGTTTCATTTCTACTATATAATGGATTATTTTCCTGATTTGAGAAGAAAAGAAAGCCCTTTACGACTAAGGCTCGGGTGTATAATTTCTTTAGGCCAGGAGATTATCCAGCATGGAAGCCAAGAAGATGCTCTGTGTTCCTGTGCTGCAGCTGGGAGCCCTTCCAGAGAAGGCAGAGAGCCCTCCTTGTAGCTTTGTGGGTGGAAGAGCATCATCACCACATACAACCTGCTAGTGCCAAAACACAACAGGTTGGCGGATGCTTCTGAGCAACCACTGCCTTTTATTGTTCTGATCACCATAATTTGTTTTATTTGATATCTGATCTGGTGGAGGCTGAGAAGGAGATCACTTCCCAAGGCCCTCAGGGCAAAACCTGGGCTTCCTAGTGCTAAGCTCTCCTTCTGACCCTCCAACAGCCCTGGGATGACCTCCAGAGGCATCTCTCCTTTGAGGTGTCTGCTGAAATACACCAAGTTGTTTACAAGCTAGCTGGCTATACACCACTGAAATTCATCTCCCTCAGGCACTTTTCTGGATCCCAAAAAAAGCAACCAGCGTGCTTCTTCAGGCATCTGAATATTGCTATTGAAGTGTCTTATTGTCCCGTATTTTCACATCCGTGAAAGGGGAGTCCCATCACGTTCATATACCTGTGATGCTTGTGTGGTGCTTACACCATTTTCTCTCACAACAAGCCTGAGGCAGAAGGGTAGATGCCATTCTCATCCCTACATTCTTGTCTGGCACTGGGGTGGAAATACAGCAAACATCCAACAACACAAATTAAACAGCTAATTTCCAGGACCTAATTACAGGTCTGACCCTTGTGAAGTTTCCTTGTTTTGGGTTGGGGTTTTTTTGTTTGTTTTGTTTTAAACAAAGCAAGTAAACACGAACCATGCTTAGTGAACTGGAGAGGATGGTTTGCCCAGCTCATTTTCCTATATTCCTCCCTAGGTTCTACTCGGCCAGTTGTGCCCCGCGCTGCACTTTGGGAGGGGTGAACCAGGCTAAATATATCTGCACTGCCTGTGAAATGCAGTATGGGGTGCTGTGTCATTTGGAGGAGTTTACTTGGAAACTAAGGTGGGAAGCCAGCTTTTATTTTCAGCCGTGGGTCAGATGCATTGGTCAGTCATCTCACCCAGAATTTTACTCTCTATCGGGGGCTTGTAAGACAGACATAAAACCTACTCTCTCTATAAAAAGCCAAGCTAACTGCAGCGACAACGTTGGGGCAACTATATTTTCCTTGTTCAGCACCCACATTTACAATCTGAGAGCTTTTTCAGATAGATCACCTTAAAAAGAGCAAAAAACATTGTAGCTCAGATATCACTCTTTAATGGGTAGAGGAGTTGGTGTGATGCTGTATGCTCTAAATATATCAGAAAGACCTCCAGTGCTGGCAGCACGCTGACAACTGGAATCCTTGGGCTTTTGCTTATGTTGGGACAGAAATGTATACCTCTGAGAAATGTGTGGGGAACAGATGCAACTTGGTGACTAAAGAGGGCTTAGATTTTGCCCTCTTTTGTCCTGTTTTTTCGCTTGTCTTTTCCTGCTGTTTCTGCTGGTGCAGTGGGAGTGATTTTGCGGAAAGGGAAGGTATTCCCATAGTGCATTCCCAAGGGGCAGATGCAGTGCAAGGAGGCCCGCCTGAGCTCCCTTTAATGTCTGCTGCACACGAGTAACAGCAGCAAGGCAAGCGTAGGTGCACTGGTGACACAAACCTGCCGGGGACTTTCAGGGACTTAAGCAAATGGGTGGTGGAAACCCTTCGTCTTTCTCCATGGGCTCACCAGGATCTCCTGTCTGAGCATCTAATGTACTGCGGTTGCACATCTGGCTGCTGAATACATTTTTCTCTGCTCTTCCTTATGTCACTGTAAATGAGAGGAGTGCCAATGTCGCTATATGGCTGTCTGACTGAAAAAGATGAGAAAACTCTTCAATATAAGGTTTTATATTTATCTAGGGGGATAACGATAATGCAAAGTCATTTATATCTTGTGTTTTATAGTGCCTAGCACACTGGGGATTCTTACTGTGGTGCAAGCCGCACATTGCAGATTAAAGCTGTACAGCTTTGCCAGCAGAGAGCTCCTGGTACACTGGGGTCCTGATTTGCACCAAGGGATCCCAGAGGTCTGGGATGTGCACTTCATGCTGATGGTAATTAAAATCTTCCATATTTTTCTCCAAGGATGCAGTTGTGAGGGTGAGGGCTGGGCACTGGGGTTTCTGGGGCTAACTCAAGCTCTGTGACTTCTGGTAAGCCTAAGTGCTTCCTTTCCTTCATGAACTTCACCTGGGAACTGATGGCTGTGAGGCATTTGAACCTGCCCAGGTGTAGTTTATCCTCTCTATAACACAGGAGTGTTGAGAGGGCAGGCGGGAATTGTTTTTCTTTAGCTTCCCTTGTGGGCTCTGCATCTAGTCCTGCTCTTTTGATTGTCCAGCCCTTCCTAAGAAGGTGGTAGGTAACTGGACAATCTTAGAAGATATTGTGGAAGAAGTCTGGTAGCTTTGTATCTCCTTTGCTTTCCTGTACTTTGTTCCTTGGTGCTTTTCATCTGCAAAGTGATCTGTTGCCTCCCTCTTCCCCTCCATCAGTACTTTTGCCTCAGCCCTGATGAGTTGGTACAGCTTCTGTAGCTGGGATTGCCTGGTTTCGTTGATGGGATGGCAGGGCTCAGGAAAGGTGTTTTTTTTTTTGGTGGGGATAGGTAGAATTTACAAACAGCTGTCCCACAGCTGTGTGCTCCAGCTGCTCTACCATATGCTGCTATGTAGACTTAATATTCATATTCAATCTCTTTTTCAACTGCTATGTAAAAAGTAAAGGCTGTTGGCACAATATGTGAGAAAAGATACTTCTATTAGGTGAGGATGGACTGAATGGAAGCATGTGTCTCTCTCTCTAGTCCACCTCAGATTATTAACTAAACCATAATAGCATATAATTAACCATTCAGAAATAAACGTTGCTCCTGTGTGAAGTTTGCTCCCTTCCTTCTTTCCCCTTAAGCTCTTCTCCCTATACCTGTTATCATTATGGATCACCTCCTGGCCAGGCATTTAGCAATCTCCTATCGGTGGGTGAGTTGCAGCATTTTGAAGAGCATCTCCAGCCCTGCCTTGAATCCAGATGCAGGAGGTGAAATTGACTCAATCAGTCACTGTGTCTGCACAGAGGGCAGGTCGTGTGAAACTATGGAGTGATATACACTGCATTCATGAGGCCAGCAAGTGGTTTTGCCTTTCGGTAACACTGCTGATGTTCCAGCTGGAGTCTTGAGAATGTCTCAGGGCGTGCTGAGGGGGTTTGGTCTGTGTTTCAGTATGCTGATGTCCCCAGTTCCCATATCCTGGGACTCCAGGGCAAGAAACTACCTGCAAAGGGCAGTTGATCTTGAGATATTGAGTTCCTGAATTTGCAGGTTCCCAGTCCCCTCCACAGAGGGACGTGGGATAAGGCCAGAGGATGTAGTGGGCAGAAAAAATGCACTCCTATCCACCAGTTCTGCTCCCTATTGCAAGTGTGAACGTAAAGCAGTGGATAGATCCTGGCAGCCCCTACTCTTTGTTCTGCTTCTGCATGGGCGTCTCATTTTGGTGCCTTTGAGACAACAGCTGATGAGTTCAGGGCTGCAGTTTTGGGGAGCAGCCTGGCCTTACAGCAACAATTCATTCAGCTGGAGTGACCATGAGCTTCCCTGCCACTGATGGGCATTGACTGCCAGGGGATGAGGCGGGGGGGTAAGCAGGGAAAAGCAGCCTCAGGACTGGAAAAAGCAGGGACAGGAAAGGAAATGAAGGAGGAGAGAGCGTGTGGTAACCCAGCTGTGATACATAGGAGAAGGAGGGTACAGATTTGGCCATCCACCTCCAGAATTGACATTGCACTGGTGTGCTACGCTGATGACCCCAGCGCAAATGTAAGTGATGGGTAGTGGTGTGTGGGGAAGGAGGGCACATGGTAGCACAGAAGATTAACCCCACTGCTGTGAGCATTTCTGTGCTGGCATCAGTCTCTTGTTGTGTATTTTCTCACCCTTGCTTACATGAGGACTGTCATCTCCCCGGTAAAACCTGTATGTTGCTCATATTCTGTGTAGGGAATTCACAGAAAAAACCCATAGCTGCAGAAAGCAAAACAGGAGATAACTTTATTCTCAGTCATTGCTGAGTTTATGTTCTGGGAAAGAAAAAAGAAAGAAATAGGAGTCGTGTCATGGGAGAAACCGTCTTTCTCATGAGATAGAAAGCTTTGTGTCTGACCAGTGAACATCTCCTGGCACTGATGTTAATCCTGCCCGGGTTTTACTGTGCAGCATGTAATGTAAAACACGTGATAATGCTTTCTGAAGCTGCAGTAGAAATGTTTCATTTCCTAAATAAGCGTGCTGTGTTCCTTTGCCCTCTTAAGCTGCTGCTGTGTGCCGCTCCAGTAGCCCTACCTTAACAGCCCGGCTGGTTTGCTGGGTGGTTTGGAGCCTTTTGATGGAAGGCGCTATTTAATTATCAGCGGTGTTATGTTGCCGGGGCTCGCTACATGAAAGCAAAATACCGGCAGTCTGTAATTAATCTAAGCTAATGTTCCACTGTTTACACTCCATCTCCCAAACCAGACAGATGTAAGAAGACACCCAGCCTTCAATCTGGGATCCTCCCAGGTTATTTCTGAGCCGTCTTTGGAGAACTGCAGCGAGCGTATCTACCCACCCCACAAGTCCTTCAGAAATGCGTACCTTTAGCTTTTCTAAGGAATGAGTGGGAGACTTTGTTTCCTAGCAGGGAGCAGGGTTAATGCCTTTTCGTTTGCATTACCACAGCCGTTGGCTGGGATGGTACGGGAGCACATAACTCCTCCTGCAGTCAGGAATTCTGCAGTGTGAAAGAGGCCGATGTAATAAGCCCTGCTTCCTCCATTGCTCCCCTCCCTTTGGCTGCTGGCAATGGGGATGTGCTGGATTGCTTTGGTGGAAAGATGAGTGATTCTCTGGGACTTGAAAATAAAATATCATACCTTCATTTATGATCTCTCTGCTACAAATATTTAGCAGAAGAAGGTGATGAAAATGCTTAGAGGTGTGGAGAGACTAAAAAGATTACGCATCCTTAGTTAGAGTGAAGAGTAATAAAAAGCAACATGACAGAAGTATATAAACTTAGAAGTACAGAGAAGTAAACCAGGCATTCCTGTGTATACTTTTACGTAATACAAGGTTTTCAATGAAATTGAAATAAAACATCTGACATAGGTGAAACTTTTTTCTTACAGCACATAAATAATTGAGACCAAGAACATAGCAGAATGCAGAAAGGATTAGATGTTTATATGGATAAAAATCTTACACACAGTTTATGAATTTAGTTCTCGCTGGTTTAGAAGGTATCAGGCCTCCTGCTTGTGGATAGTTTTCCAGCTGCAGCTGGTTAAATGCTCTTCCTGGCCCCATAAACCTCTAATACCTTCCTCTGAAACATCTGACAGTAGACCCTAGCTTAGAGGAGTCATAGCCTGAGCCTTGCATTCCCAAACATCTGCACTGAATAATTACTATAAGCCTGGCTGGGATCAGAGGTGACCACAACTTTCTAATCACCTGAAGGCTGAGATGTAGAATACAAGGATGTTGCCGTCCTCCTGAGCTATAGATTCAAGATGACAGTTATCCATCTTGTCAAACCACCAACTCAGATGTCTCAATCACCTCTTTGCTAGTCATCCACCCCAGTGTTGTGGTGGATAGATGACCTCTGCAGATCGGAGCTACAGTAGGAAATGTTACAACATCAGAGCCTGCATGACTGGCATTCAGCTTGGGGAGGGATGCATTTTAGGTGTTACCTCAGCATCTTTTTTCAGCAGTATGTTTTGTTCAGTCTGATGTTGAGTTGTAAGCAGCTTAGTCATTAGGAAAGGCTTTTGTTGGGTTAGATTTTTCCTTGTTATGAGTATGTCTTTGGTTTCTGGTTGTTTTTAATGAACACTGATTTATCCTGCTGTGGATGTGCAGAGTAGTCCCCTACCATGCCTTAGGCACATTGTACAGTGAGGCATCCTGGGGGTACCCAGGACAGGCTCCCTGCTTCCACACCCCAGGTTTTTTGCTGTTTTTTCAGAGGTAGCCTGCTAGCATCGCTGATCTGGAGGGAAGACAGAATGGCAGTATCCAGCAGAGGGTGCTCATAAACAGGTATCACAAGTAATCGAGTACTGCTGGTACCTCTGCACTCCAGTTACCAGGCATGTGAGCCCGTTTTTGGTGGCCATGGGATGTGTTAGCAGGCAGAGTGGCCCAGGAGGAGCGGGGCTGGAGGGTGAAACTGTTGGTGCTGAAGATCTGCCACCTGTGCAGTAGCACTTACAGGTGTGGGGTGTGTTATTTTGGACTAGTTCTCATCTGGCCCCACTGACGTGGAGGAGGTGAGTGAGTTATCCTCCTCAAGCATGGTCTCCTGTGCAGTTTCATCCAGAGGGAATCCAGTTTGCGAGCTCTAAGGCTGCTCCAAGTTGCAAATCACTGCATGGGTAGTGGGATTGACAGAGGATTTGCTTCAGAAGTGAATCCTTTTTGAACTACAATGCAGCATTCTCATGGAGCTCTCGGTGTTGGTAGTGGTCAGGGCTGCTATCGCATTCCTGTCACATGTGTTGAGCTCATCCTTTCTGCTGTGCAGGTGAGTGTAGATACTCCAGCCACTCTCCATTCAAGGCAGTTTCCAGCCTCTGAGTTCTGAACTGAGTTTCTGCCTAAAGTGAGCTCCAACTCTCCAAGTGTATCTTGATCAAAGCTTCCAAGTTTGATGATCTTTTTTGGTTTTTCTTATCCAAGCCACAGGGTACAATGAAAAACTGTAACTTGGTCCCAGCTGTGCTTGGAAGGGTCACAAACCTTTCGGTGAACCTGGGCCGCGTTTGTGCCAAATCCCAGAACCAGGTGTATTTTTCATGTGTTTTTCCGAGTGTGTGTTGTAAATGTCACATGGCTCTGAAATGGAGTCCCCAGAGCAAATGTAGCATGTGATCAGAGCGCTGGGATTAGGGAAGAAGGGGAGGAATTTTTCTTCAGATAATTATAGGCAGCTGAGTTGCCTGTGGAAAAAAAAAATAATCCTGCTAATGCTCAGTGCCTTTAGAGCATTTACGGTAGAGTAGGCATCACTGAACTCCTCTGCATCAAAGGGGGAAGTACTTGTCTGGCCTGTAATCCAAGGCACTCTTGGATTAAAGAAAGATAGAAAGTCATGATTATATCAAATGCAGAAGGCTTCACTGATGTCTCTACGAATCTATTTTATTTTCCCTAATGCCTTTTCTACTGAAAAAATCCCAGAATGTTTAATCAGCATACCTGATTATTCGTCTTTTACAATCAATTACATCTTTTACACAATTCATCTTTTTAGTGCTCTGTTACGTGGGGTTTTCCACCGGTAGCTCTCACTGCATTTTGCAGAGGAGTTTCTTCTCATGATCCCCCTTTGGCACATGGGGAGAGAGGAAGGTAGAAGTGATATGCTTAAGTTATGTGGCCAACCAAAGGTGGGGTCAGCAATAAAATTCCAGGTTCTTGGTTTTGGGTTCTGCTGGAGCTGTTCCTCCAACCATCGAAGTGCATTTAGGGCCGGATGAAACAAAGCAGCATTGAAACAATTCAGGACAGAAAGTGGAGGAAGGCAGAAATGCGATTACGCACATAGGGAGCGGTCACGTAACCAAATGCCAGTGTTTGTGTAAAGCGACATGTTGTCTTTAATAACCTCAAGTGTGGTCAGGCACTCATTTATTTCCTCTGAAAGACAACGTGCTGCGCAGGTCAGCGCCCTCCGGCATGGTGCTGAAACACTGGGACAGTGTTGACTCAGAGGAAGAGGCTCCACTGCCTGAGTCACCCACATTGCTTCCTGAGGGACCCTGGTTTCCCCAGGAGCATCGGCGAGACATGGTGCTGCCATCCTGCTGAGATCAGATGAAATCATGACCTGAAGTGGTCTGGCTGCAGTTAAATATAAAGGGATACTGAAAAAAACACATCTTGCTCTAAGGACTAGAAGGGTGGTGGTTTTTTGTTTGTTTTTTTAATGATTTTTGTCCTGAATTACCGATTTCCCCCAAAAAGAGGGGGAGGAAAAAAAAAAAGAGAGAAGAAAAAAGCCTTCTTTAACTAACTTGGTAATAATAGTATGGTTTTAAAAGTACTTGTTTAGCCAATGCTGACTATATGCTTACACAGCTACCTCTGGCCTGGGAAAGATCGAAACCACAATGGCTAAGTATAGAGGCCTCTAAAATATCTTCATATATACAGTGCCTGAATACACAAACAGAACTGGTCTCTCTTCTGTCTACAGGAGCAATATTTTCCATAGGATTTGTATTGACAGAGGTTTTCCCCCTGGAGTTATGCATATTTATTAACATAAAAACCCTCCAGAAGTGCATCCATGTGCTGAACTCCATTCCATAACCGCCTTCAACATACGAAATACAATCTCTTCCTGAAGAAAAGTAAACACTTTTCACTCTGCGACATAGCAGGCTCCTGACTAGGGACTGGGGTTTTGGGTTGTTTTTTTTTTTGTTGTTGTTTTTTTCTTGGTTTTTTTTGTTTGTTTGTTTTGTTTTTAGAACTATTGCCAGGATTTCAGCTTTAGGTCTTGAGAGCTGCTAGTGAATGAAGATGCATCACTGACATGTGGTAGGATCCAGGGGTTAAGCAACCAGATCCACACTAGGTGCTGGGTGTACTAAGGTGCATTTGCCTATGTAAAGAAAGCACATCTGTACACAGTATGAAGCTTGCTGCTGGGATGAAGTCCTCTTTGCATTTATTGCTTCGTAGCTGTTTTCTGGAGTGTGAATCTGTGTCTTTTCTGGAGCCTGACCTTTGGCTTTTCTGTGTGCCTCCCTTCGAGTCTGGCTTAAACTGCTGCAGTTGCTTTTGGGCAGTTGTGGGCAAAGCAGTTTTTCTGTTCCCTCTCTGTGAGTGTGATACCTCAGATATGTTCCTGCCAATTCCCAGCTGTGGCCTAGTTTTGTACTGACACAACATATTCTTGGGCAAATGACAGATTTCTGTGAACTGGGGTTGGCGCTACTCACTTTGCACGTAGCTGTAGGCAGTGCGTGACATTGTTCTGGTGGGAGCCAGGCGGTGGTAGGAGTGGCACACTGAATGCATGTCAAATTATGTGCTCCAGGGAGCAACACCTGGTTTATGAGACGTGCAGATGTTGCGTAGGTGGTCCTCAGGCGCTTGTAGATTTTCCTATCGTTTCTGCTGTGATTATCTCTCCTGGCTCTGGATTGTTTGCTGGCACACCAGAAACCCTGGAATCTCCCCAGCTTTCATAATAATAATAACTTGTCCTTCCTTTTTGGATAGAGCAGCTTCTTTAAATGTTTTAGCAATATGCAGCTGAGTATATAGACAGTTCTTTCAACACTTAGGCCCTGTCTGACACAATGTGTCTGTGCTCAAGCTGTATTTTGAAACCCTTCTGTCTACAAGGCCCATTCTTCAGGGCAGTGGTTTGGAGGGGGAAGAAGTGAACATGCACTGGGACCTTCTCAAGCACTGTTGGGAGGCTCTGACAAATTTCCTGTATGGTACCCTGGGTACAGGAATGTCAGTGATCATGTCTGAGACTTCTGCAATGAATTCCATGCAGAGGTCTTGAGTATGGTTTTGAGCTTCCAAAGTAAGGTTTTCTGTTCTCGCAGGTATGTACTACTCTCAGTTTAAGCACAAAGCAGCTGAGGTGCAGAGGGGTGGCGGGACTTGTCTGCAGTTGTGTGGTGAGCCTGGAACAAAATCCACTCCATTGTTTTTCCTGAAAGGTACAAGTCACCAGAAGCTCCTGGGGTGCTTGGAGACATCTGAGTGCCTACGGTTTCACAAAATCAAGCCATAAGCCTCTTTGCTTGCCTCCAATCACCACGGATGCACATTATGTTGCATAGCTGCACATGATGGCAATACACTGTATAAGACACAGAGTTATTTTCTGGTATAGTAATGTTAATTCTGTACTGCATGTTGCTGGGCACTTCTGTTCTGCTGTGATATGCCTGGAGCTGAAATTGTGCATGAAAGTAGTAGTGATAGTGCAAGCAGGAAACAAGTGCCTACCTGTGCACCCTATGTTTCCTGAGTACAGTGACAGCACAGCTGCTCTGCTGGAAAAGGATTTTTTTTCACTCTGTTTATGATTGTTGGACATCCTAGACTGGTGACAGAATTTGTGAGAGCCCATGAAGTTCAAAGGTCTGTAGTGCTCATGCTAGGATAATTTTGGTGCAGTGCCAGCCTTGAACAGGAGTGGATCCAGTTGTCCTGGCTTGTCAGTCCCCTCTTTTCACTTGCATCGTAAAGCTATGCTAGAAAAATAAATAAGATCCTTTTACTTTGTGCAGCTGCATGTGAAACACTGGTTATCTTCAGTCTAACTGAACTGAGCACATCCCTCATGTCTCCATCAGTCCCCCTCGGCAAGGGATTGTCTCTGTTGACTTCTGAGGGGGACACTGCTGTTGGATCAAGGGGTATGACAGAACATGCGTAAGGAGGATGAAGGAGCAGGGCAGGCAGATACCTATAAAATAAAGTAGTGGGAGTGCTGGGACAGAGGGCAGGTTGTATCTTTATAATATCTTTATGGTATGTATTATAATAATATTGTAAAATATAAGATCTTTATAACATCCTGGTGAGCAAATCACTTTACATTGTTGGGATTCTGGTTTCAGCTCTTGCAGGCCACAGACGTTTGTGAGGATCGTAATAGTTTGCAGACATGTTTATCATACATCTAGAAATCCACCTGTATAATGCAACATGATAATTGGGCTCTTCACAAGGCAGACCTTGCACAGAGGTGGAGTCGAAGCATGTTGCATCTAAGGTGGATCTGCAGGGAGCTGAGTGCAAGGACTAAGAGAATGGAGCTGTGGTTCAGTCCATAAGAAGTGGCCCTGTAAAGGAAAGTCCTCAACTCTTTTCTGTTGCTAGTTGTGGAGAACATTAAAACATAGCTTAATCTGGAGGAAAAAATAGAATATTTAAGGTGGATAGGAAGCAAAACTATTAGAAGTAAACTGGAAGTGGTTGGGAAAGGGGGGTTGTAGGCTATGTCTTTAGGGAGTTATAGGAATGGGTAAGATAAACTCTTGTCAGGAATGATCCAAGTATACTTGATCCTGTCTCTGTGCAGAATTTGGATGGTGATCCCTGGAAGTCCCTGGTGTTCCAGTGATACTGTAAGTAGGGCTTTTCAAGGTTATCCGTGAACATCAGGCTGTGTATAAATGGAAAGACTCAGGACTCCAAGAGCAAGGCTCACTGACAGCACTTAGGAGCAGCAGAATGGCGGAAAGAGCTGCTTCATTTGAAGTAGTAAGGGATGGCTCTCCTGTAGTGATATGCCTGCACTCAATTTATCAGAAGATGGAGCTGGAGCTGACTCTTCACCTGACCTTACAGTTCTAGTGCTGCTAGTGAATTGCACAGGTCATATCCTACACTACTAGTTACTGGCAATTCTGCATCCCTTGTCTTTGGATGCTGAAGCTCTCAAGCTATTTTGGAGAGCACACTCATCTGTCTTCTAGAAGTTAGACATGTACAGAGAATCCTAAAGCAGATCAGCCTCAACGAGCAATTTTGAGCAAGCTAGGCCTACTCAAACATGACCCAGAATAGGTCTTTTTATCTTACTGTCTTAAAACGCTGCAAAAACAGTGTCCATGTGGATGGAGAGAATGAGGTAGAGAGGGGGCAAAAGACCTTATCCAAGCAAAAAAAGCCAACCCAAAACAAAGGACATATAGGCAGTATTCAAAATTGCAAAAATAAAAATCCCCAGTTTAGGCACCACCGAGCTCCTGGAGGCAACTTAATTCCATGAATGCCTCGTTTGCCTTTTGATCTGTGTTTGTCTGTTTTTTTAAATTATCCTTATTTTGAGACACCTCGGGTGCTGAGTGTTGTGCTTACATGCCTGCCCAAAACTGTTTGGGTCTGACCATGATCCAGAAAGCAAGCACGCTGGCCCTTTGGCCTCTCCAGGCAGTTTCAGAGCACACCTAGCACACACGGACATGGTAAGATTGAAAACCCAGTGGCAGCTGCCACTTTCTGTTGAAACACCTTATATAGCAGTCGAATGGTTGGAAGGCTCAGGAATCAAAACCTGATTCTCCATTTTATCCAACAGCTGCTTTATGCCACATGCTGAGAGCTTTCTGAAGGAGAGACTGACCCCAAGAGTAAACACTCTTGGTCTATAGCCATTTCTTCCTTTATGTACTCTGTTTCTTGGATCGAGTCTGGAATAATCACTCACACTGTAGTATGGCTTATATGGGAATAGTGAAGAGTGGTCCTTTCTCTTGGCCCTTGCCTGAGGGCGAGTAGCTGGTGTCTTCTCTGGAGGGGTAGGTTTGAAGTGCCACAAAGGGAGGTAGGAATTAAAGCAGGTGTCCCACTTCCTTAGGCTACTGTTTAAAAGCAGGGCATGCCACTGTTTGCTATGGGTATGGCTCACCTGCTTGTATGCAAGCAGGACAGTGGCAATTTGATGGTGGAGCATAGGGAGCTCCTGGTAGCCCTGAGCAAGGAATGGAGCTCCTCAGGCAGGAGAGCCAGCGGTGTTTCTCCTCTGGCTGGCCCATGCTAAGCGTGCTGACTGCAAGTGGCTCCATGCCCAGCAAGAAGCTGGTTTGGAACCTTGGTGATGTCTGACTCTTCTCAGGGGCCACAAAAGCACCAAGCACCCTAACCCTGCGATCCACCCTTGGCATAAGGCCCTTAAAAGCTGGGTGTTGCAGCGTGTGCATCTTTGATGCCAAGTCGTTTTGGAGCTTGCTGCAAGTAACTTGTGCAAGACTTCCTGCATAATGGCTTTGCAGAGCCAAAGCCCAGCCTGTCCATGGACCACGTCCCATAGGACAGAGAGGTGTGCTGCCCAGCTGAGCCCTGGTTTCGCTGGATCCAGCTGCGGTGGTTTAGGTTTCTGCCTGTCTGAAAGCGGCACAGTGCAACACACAAAGAGAGGGAGGGTCGTAAGTACCCCCATTTTCTCTTGATAATCCCTTAAAAAATAATTGCAGGCCTAAACCTCTGGCCTCCAGCAAATTTTCCACTCGATTAGAGGCTTTTGTGAAGCTGGGGAAAGGGACACACAGACTTGCACATTGTGCCGCTGCCTGAAACTTCCAGCTGGGATTTTTTCCATCAAAAGGGGATTTTAGTAAAACCATTATAAGGGGCTTAGTCACAGAAAAGCAGTTGAGCTGAGACAGGGGTAGATTAGCTTTAACATGCTTGTTTTTGGCACCAGGGACAGAGTGGAAGATACACCCAGCCGCTCACATGCAGCCGCCCCCTGACTCGCTGACTCCCTGGCAGGTGTGTGCAGGAGATGATATCCCCCCGTGTTGTCCCCATACTGATGTCCCCCCTTGAATTCTACATCCCAAACCAATGGAGGTGAGGAGAAAAGAGAGGGCAGCCCAGGCACGAGTCCTCGTGCCATGTGGTCTGTGTCTGCAACCAAGTGACAGTGACTTCTGGTTTCATCTTTGGTGTGGTCCGAATTTTTGCTAATGGACAGGTGCCTCTCAGGAGGGAAAACCATGAGGGGCAATAGCATTTGCAGCTGTAAGAGCCATGTACTGCCCATGCCTTTGATCCACATGGGTGGTCTGGGAGCATTGCTGCAGGGACAGTCCTGGTGACAATTTAGATAGAGCAGCTGGGAGAGCTGCAACCCGAGCTGTACCTGTTGTTGTGACAGACATTGGCCTTCAGGGCTGCCAGGGTGCCGCTTTTTGTCAGCTCTTCATTTGTTTTGTGAGGCTCGCTCTTGCTTGAACTAAAAACTGTGAGAGCTGAAGAGTCAGAACAGATAGGGATGGCTTGTGGGAGCGGTTCCTGCTGCCAGGAGCTCGTCCACAGCCAGCACTCATCCACCAGCGCTTCTGGGACTCTGGGTGGCAGAGCCTGGCGTGGGAAGTGTAGGAAGATGTCCTCTGCGCTTAGTGTTTCTCTGTCCCGACCCTTCCTCTCCAGGGCTACCGTAGGCTGGAATACTCATTTCAGTTTTTGCTGCTCTGAGTGGCAGAAGCCAGCAAGACTGGAGATGGGAGAGGTGGACACCAGGTGCTGTTTGGCCACTCAGGGATTTGGGACATAACCTCAGTCAAGTTGCTTCCACCTCTTTTTCCCCATTAGAGATGGTAGTTCACTTTCTGATGTCTGTGTGTGTAATGAGCCATGCAGAAGCTAATTATTAATTCTAGTAAATTATCAGGTATAGCTGCTTCTGAAAAAGACACCATCGCTGTAACTGTGGCAGCAGTGTGACAAGTGGATAAAAAAAGCCCTGTTCAAATTTAGGCGCTAAAAAAGACATGCATGTACAGTGCCAGGTAGCTTAATCTCTCCAGTGGTATCCCATGGATAACTGTGCCAACAACGTAGCAAAGCACTGTGCAACAAAACTGAAATAAAATAATCCAAGCACTGATTAAGTTTGATCCTCCTCCATTGCCATTCTCGCATTTGCATGCTTTAACAAAGCCGAAACAAAACTATTTCTTCGTGTCAAGGTATAGATGTCTAGAGATGTAGGCTTCAGGTAGTACTAAGTTTAAGATGGATGTTTTCCAGAAGGCGGCCAGTTCAGGATGGGGTGTGCTGGTCTTGCACAGTGATGGGGTGTGTTGACCACAAATGCAGCTATGCCAACTGTGGCTTCCTGTTTTGGTTTATGGTCCCTCAGGCCCCTTCACCACCGTCTTGCACTGATGGTGGTGATGATGAGCAGCAACAGAGTTCATCATCTCTTTGTAACCTCGACCTAAGACATCCTGCACTGGTTCATGCCTACACAGCCGTGGTCTAGGGTTGCTGATGAGGCCCTCTCTCCCATCCAGTTTCTCACTCAAAGCAACATACGTACCCTGCTGTGGACTTCCTGCAGGATAGCAACCCCCGTGAGACTTACTTTTAATTTATTAACGCGTGAAGTTTTAATTACTTAACGTGTGAGGCGTTGTGAGATGTCTTGGTCCGGGATGAGCCAACCCGTTGACCTTCCCCGGGGAACAGGGCTCCCGGAGGTCTCCCCGGGGAGGCGGCGGGTTGACCTGGTAGCCGGCGGGCGGCGGCACTCTGTGGGCAATGCTGCCGCCTAGCGGAGAGGTGCTGTACCTGCATGCGGAGCGCGGCCCGGGAGCGGCGGCGGCGGATGGGGTGAAGGGAGGGAAGAAAGGAAGGAGAGCGGGCAGGCAGGCAGGCAGGCGGGGCGGGAGCCAGCGGGTCCCCGAAGGTGCTGCGAGGTGGGGAGAGAAATCAGGGGCTGCCGGTGGCTGTGCGCCTCCGGATGGAGGATGCAGATGAAGATGCTTCAGCCAACCCGTGCCAATGCAGAAACCCTACCAGTATCACAGCCAGTGTTCACTTTTCTGCCTTACTGTGTTGTCGTCCGTTTTTACTGGGCTAGCAGCCTGAAGGATCTCGTTGTCTCCATCACCTTTGGACAACTTGCATAGGGGTTGGTGGTACATAAGGTTGCTTTGGCCAAGCAGCTGGATATTTGCCAGAGCAGAGGTGGGTGTTGTATCCCAAGCAGTTCCAGAAGCCTGGGATACAGAGGAAACCAGTTCACCTGCAGCACGAGCAGTCTTATGGGACTTCTCTCAGTCGTGCATCAAGTGGAGTTTATAGCGCTGTAGGATGCACCTGATTCAGGCTGAAGCTGGGGTACCGGGTGTGCAATTGGGGCTGTCACAAAAGCAGATGATGGCAGGGTTTTATTGCTGCTGGGAGCTTGGCATTTTAGCTCACTGAAAAAGGAGAGGGGCTGCTGGCTGCAAAGCTGTGATTGGTGTGCCCATGTGATGCTGTCTGTACAGCTTTGGTGTCAACCTATCAAGCCTGTTAAGCTGCTCAGGGGTTGTAAAGGTGGGACATTTTGGGAGAGAAAGACGGGAAGGAGAGGGAGGAGGAGGATGAACCTCAGATAAAATTTGTTGTGGTTTTTTTTTAAAGCTGGGAGGGGAAATTGCTTCATCTTGAAATCACTAAACTGTTGTGCTCTAGGACACAAGGCTCAAAGGAAGGAAAATAACTAGGAGGAACTGCCCATTTCCCAAGTTAGTTTCTGTAGCAGAATAGTTTGGTTTATGTCTCAGTAACCCTCTCATGGGGAAATACTCAGGGCATGTGTCCAGGCCCTGGTATTAAACTTTTGACACCCTTTCCAAAACACACCTCAGATTTTAGGAAATATTTTAGGAAAATCCCATTTCCGTTCATCTTTCTGTTGCAAGGACAGATGGGATTTGGATCTTCCAAAATCTCCATGGTGCTATTTCAGTTTGGGCTGCTATTGAGCTAATGCATTTGGTAAATTTAATTAAAGAAGGGGGAGAAGCACTAGCATTCCAGCCAAATGTGGCTGGAGTCTCAGTTCTGGCATAGGAGCCCGATGAACCCTCTCCAGCTCTTTCTTTCGTGCAGCTTGGGGCTGGGGAATTGAGCAGGACAGCCTTGCTGGCTGGCTGAGGTAGGGAGTGTCATGCAGCCCAGCCAGCAGCTCTGGCATAGGGCCTCGCCACTGTCCTGAGGGGTCCTCACATCCACCCCGCACCACCCAGCTGAGTTTATCCATTATCTTTTTCCTCCACAGAAGGCACTGTTAAAGAGCTGCTGGCTAAAAGAGTGGGATTTAAGGTAGAGGAGGGCGAGAGAGAGAGAGAGAAAACCAAAAGGGGTCAACTTTGCTAGAAGCATCCTGCGTATGTACGTACGTGGTGAGGCTGCAGGATGTGAGGGACACCTACCCTTGAGTTGTTAATGGCAGCCTGTGCTAACCTCTAGCTTTGGTTCTAAAAACTTTTGGTGTCTTGGCCACCCAGGTCTCGTTTTAACTCTTCCCTGACTTCCAAAGGGCAGGCTCAGTAGTGAGCTCTGTAGTATCTATCACAGAGATCACTTCTTGTCCTAGCACAGGCCCCAGGCGGTTTGCATGACAGCTGCCCCGTGACCCTGTTATTTATTATCGGGGAAACAAAGGACCCCAGAATCACCATGACAAACTGATTCAGTCAGACCCGCAGCATGGGGCGGCAAGGTATAAAATGTATAAATCTGCCATGCAGGGACCTCCTGTATGCTAGTCCCAGGGCGGTAGGACGCAGCTGGAGCCTTCTTTTCCTTCCCATTGCCCAGGGAGAGGAGCCAGACATCGGTTCTGGCCAGGGGAGCAGCTGCTGCAGCAGATCAGGGACCCGCACACACACAGAGGACTTTGCTGCAGCTTGTGAGCTGGTGTCCCCTGCCACTGCCCCTTGGTCTCCAGCCACCTCCTGTCCTGCCCAAGTCCCTTCATCCCCCCCTTTTGAATTGCTCCTGCTCTGCTCTGCTTTCTGCTGCCACCTCTTGAGCATGGCCCCTTTGCTCCCTAGAGCCACCCCTCTATAAAGCAGGTCCCTGGTTCATCCTCTGTGTCCTGGCTCATGTAGCTGTAGGCAGAGGACCGTACTGTCCCACCTGGCATGGCTGGAAACGCTGTTGCTGGGTGCAGCAGTGAAGGCTGGCGCCAATGCCACTGCTGGGGCACCACGGGCTTGTTGACACAGATGGGAGACTTCCAGCTCACTTCCAAATAGTAGTGGGTTTTGTTATGGTTTTCTACCCCAGTTGCCAACTGAGTCGTGTTCAAAAATTCAAGAGCGGCTGAAGAGTGAAAATGGAGTTTCCTTGTTACCCTGAGGAGTCACGTGGTAATTGGTCTATGGCTGTTGGCAATGGATTATTTAAAAAACCCTTCTCTTTACTAGTAGACATGTGTTTGCCCAGCCCTGGGCTTGCTGGACAGGGAGGCCTGTGTCTGTGCCGGAGGAGGTGCTGTCATGCTGGGGCATGAGAGGGAGGCATGAGGAGCACTTGCTCCGTTTGTGGGACCAGTCCAGGGTGTCTTAACACTGAGATTCTGAGAGGCCTTGGTTTCAGCAGCTTCCTTTGGCTTGGATTCCCCTTAAAGAGTATGCTGGGCCATGTGGGCAATGCTTTTGGCTTGTTTTTAAATGGAGAGTAATTTGGGCAATTTTTTAACAGGGGGTGGGGAGGAATCCTGTCCTATTTCTGATTACAGAACTTACGAGCACACACATTATATTTAGACATAGGTGTCCCACCATTATCCATGTGAACATGAGGCTTAATAAGAAATGCCATTATTGTTCAAATCCAGCAGAAACGAACCTACCTTATGAGAGGTTCATCATTCCCAAGCCCTGGCTGTAACTGTGGCCTACCCCAGGAACATTTACATTTTCAGCGGTAATGAGAACCTGATCTGGAATTCCTGTTGTTTATAACATTCATATATACATCCTCTTTTTAGGTCAAGAAGTTACTTTTTTCTTGACACGGTAAAGACAGACCCCACACCTCCCTCCAAGCAATGGAAGATGGATATAGCGTCAGGCTCAATTAGATCCAATTGCGGTGGCTTTCCCTATAGCAAACAATGCAGCTTTTGTGATGGACTCCCAGCAGAAAGCCTGGAAGTCTTGGAAAAAAGGGGAGGGGGAACCAACACATGCCCCGAAGTCCAAACCTTGAGATAGTCCAGGTCCTTGGGCTGTGAACGAGATAGCATTTCTTTTTAAGAGGGATGGAGTTGGGCACTGTTTTCCCCTTTCCAAATGCGGCACTGACATAGAAGGGGTGAGGTAGTTAGAGCTGGCAGCAAAGAAGTATGCCCAGTCCAGCCTCAACCCAAAATACCTGTGGAAGCAGAGGCTAAGCCCCCGGGACACAGAGGGGACCAGACCTCCGTTAGTAGGGCATCCGACCCACCTGGAGCAGCACCGCAGCGAGTGCTGCTGGAGCAAGGTAGCGCGGGGGGAACAGAGTCGCCTGCTCAGCGCTGGAAGTGCTTAAAATGCAAATATAGAGGAACTTCAGACCATCCCCCTCCCTCCTCCTCGGCGTGGAGGAAAGCAGCTTAAATACAGCCAGGCCTGGAGAGGAATGTTAAAAAGAGGGGAAGAATCGCCCTCCTCCTTTCCATAGGGACCCGGCCCGGCCAGATTGAGTATGCATGACTGAGCAAGCAAGCAAGGACAGCTCCTCTTTTAACTTTCCTGAACAATGGCTCCGGCTTCTTCCACCATTTCGCATTCCGCCTCCTTGGAGGCAGGAAGGGGGCAGCGGGCTGAAGGAGCCCTGCCGCCGGGCTGGGGGAGACAGGCTTTGTCGCTGCCCTATAAACACTGCTTAAGCTCCATCTCCAACAATAAGAACCCCACATCGTGCAAGGCTAAAAAGGAGCCCACTGGGTTAAAAGTCATACACTGAGGAGAAAGATTATGGTATAGGACAAAGGGCACCTTAATGATTCAAACTTTTTTTTTTTTTTTAAAAGATGTTCCCACTTCACTTCCTCTTTAATCTGTGCCTGGGCAGTGGAAACCAAAAACATTTCGGATTTCCCAGGTCCTCATGTGCTGGCAAGGGCAGAGTATTTGGTGGCTGTCACTCCTGGGAAATGTTTTTATTTGATGGGTCTTCCATCCAGGGTGGGCCTCAATTTAAATCTCAAAAAAACCCTTTGCTACCTACCTGGGGCTTTAAAAATACTGAGATACACAGCCTGTCTCCCCCTTCCCCAGCGTCTCCCTCTGCCACAGAGTACTTGATTCGGTTGCTAGGGAGCTTCAGGACTTGTGGTTTGTCTGACCTCAGACTGAGCTGATGCTTCACACCAATGGGCAGCTGAACTCTGCTTCTCCCCACAGATGCTCCGAGTGCCCTTGCAGACAAGTCTGGTCCTACCAAACCCCTTCCTTACAAACTCTTTGTGATGATGTTTCTCAGCATCTTGCACAGGAGGCACCAGGCTCTCTCCCTTCCTTTTCCTCCTCCATCACTCACTGGAAAGAGAGCAAGCAGCACCAAAGCCCAGGCTGCACAGCATACTTACCAGACCCAACAGATAGAGAGATAATAGGTACATGTCTTTAAAAAGCACAGACAACACAGATAAAGCTTTTTTTTTTTTTTCAAAAACATACTTCATATTTCCTCTTTTATTATATAAATATGTTTAACCTTTTACTGTAAGAATATAAAATGTTTTAAGAGGATCTTTGTTATTTCTTTATACAAATTCACAAACAGTACAATTAATCCATAGGGGTCTCTGGGTTTGCGTTAACTCCATGGTCTGGCCTATTACTGTGGAGGATTTGAGATTTTGAACACATGAGGGGAAAAAAAAAAAGCCGATAGTTTTCTTTAAAAAAAAAACAAAAACCAGAAAAACTGCACTTACTCTTCTGCTTTAAAATAATAATGGAAAAAAAAAAAACAAACCCAGCTCCATTTTATTGACAGAACAGAGATAAGACAGATGAACTTCAGTCTCCTCCCCTTCACACTGCAGCCTCAGGGCCTGTAGGCCAGCTCTGTTCCTCTCCACCTACAGACAGGAAGCCTGGCATGGCGACCTTTTGTAGGTGATTTGGGAGGGGAAAGCATTTGCATATATTTCTATATATAATTATTAAAAAAAAACCCAAACAAACAAACTTGCATCTTACACATTTCTGTTAACAGAAGCCCAATCCTCAGCATGGGTTCTCACACGTTGTATGTCTGTCTAGAAGAGTAAAAATGCAGAAGCAGAGTTTGGGTCCCCAGTCCCCAGTGAAGAGGGAAGGAGAGGCACAACCAGAATGTGAAGGTAGGACAAAGTAAGGTGATCTTAAAACAAGAATTAAAAAGATAAAAAAAGGGGGGGCGGGGGTAAAATAGAAGAACAAACCCAAGGGGCATTATTCCAGTCTAGGCACAAAAATGTTTCAGTCTTAAAATCTCATTCCTGTAAGAATTCCAGGGCTTTTGAAGAGGGGGGGGGGGGGGGGGAAGTAACAAATTAAAACGAGGTAGCCAGACATCATATATATATTTATATATATAGAATATATTCAGCAGAAAAAAAAAGTACTTAAAAATCCACAAGAACAGCAACTTCATATGTCTTTAAAAATAAAACCATGTAAGAAAATGAATACTGTAAAGAGGAGAATGAGTGAGGAAAACTGGGATCAGTTACAGGACATAAGCAAGGGACAGATGGGAGAGTAAGAGGCTGTTTTTGTATCTGTAATTTTTTTTATGCATTTCAAAATAAAAACAGGTCACAGTATCTCAAATGAAGCAGAAATGAAGCTGGAGATTCTTCCTAATGTCCCCTGGGTAGAGGGGGAGCTAGCCACCCCTTCTACCCACTCACCCCAACCCAAAGAGGAATGGATATGTAGTTGGATATGTCTATCCCTGTTGCCAAGAAAAAGGGGAGAAAAAGAGAGGATGATGAAAGGTAAAATGAGCCTGGTGACTCTGTGTCTCCCAGTGCATGGGAAGGCTTAAGAAACTGGAGTCCATGTCCAGTCCCCACAGAGACAGGAGAAGGAGGATATGGTATCTTCATCTCCAGGAGAGATACGGGGAGAGAGAATGCAGTGCCTAGGCTTTTCCATTAACCATAGTGCAGGGTGACACAGAAACATACAGACAAAAGGAGAGGCTATAGCTATGCCTAATCTCAGTGCAGTGGAGAACTGGAATTGTGGAAGGTTGTATCCACCCACAGCAGAGAATAACATGGAACTGGAGATTGAAAACAGATTTTTGAAAAACAAAAAATAATAATCATTAAAAAAAAAAATTTCAATGTACCTAGGGAGCAGTATTTCTGTTACAATTCCCAGCTGACAGGGGAGGGGCAAGCGCAGAGGTGGAATGGTTATTTTACCAAAAGCTGTGTCTGTGCCCAGTGCAGGATGACTGGGTGGCTGAGTACATAAGTGTAGCTAGGAAGCCTTTCCTGCTGTTGTTGTTCCCATCTCCATTCCCACTCTCCTTTATATAAACCAAAAATAATCTATTCTGAATACACGGCAGAAAAAGGATCTTTCTTTATCCATCCTTAGTGCACGAGGGGATGGAATCAGGGAGTGGGGATAAAGAGGGGTGTCTCTAGCCCCAGTGCATTCTACCTCTTCTGCAGGGAAGGATGCTGTGGGGGAGGGGGGGAGCTCTGTCTCCCCAGTGTAGAGCTGGAGGCATGACCTGGAAAAAGGATAGGTGCTTTCTCTCTCTCCTCCTGCCCCCCCCCCCCCCCCCTTCCTCCTCCAGAGCAAGGGTAGGTAGGCAGCACAGAAGGGCTGAGGATATACTCTCTTTCTCTACGTTCCTCTGGTGCCAGGGTGCGTGGGTAGCATGGCTCTGTGCGTGCCCCTCTCTCTCTTTCTCTCCTCCATTGCAGCAGTCAGTCACTCAGTCAGTGAGTCCCTCCAGAAGAGATGGAGGTCTCGGGGCACCCCCCTGCTCTCACCTGACCTTCTCGCTCTCAGTCATTTCCCAAAGTCCCAGGTTGAGCACCTTGAGGCAGGGCAGCTGGGTGATGCGCTCCAAGCCCCGCTTGGTAATGCGGGTGCAGCCATAGAGATCAATGCCCGTGAGCTGGCTGAGGTGTTCGGCGATGAGCTCCAGGCCCTTGTCAGTGATGCGGACGCACTGGCCGATGTTGAGGGTGCGGAGCCCGTGCATCTGTCGCACCATGCGGTTGATGCCCTCATCGCTAATGTGGCAGGAGCAGAGGGAGAGAGAGCGCAGCCCATCCAGGCCCTGTGCGATGTAGGCTAGGCTCTGGTCCCCCACCTTGTCGCAGAAGGAGACGTCAAGGCCGGACAGCCGCAGGCTGCCCATGGCCAGATGCATGATGCCCGTGTCACTGATGTTGTCACAAGAGCGCAGGTTGAGGCTGCGCAGGCTGCTCATGTGCGACAGGTGCAGCAGCCCCGCGTCCGAGATGCCCCCACAGAAGCTGAGGTTGAGCTGGCGGAGGCGGCCCAGCCCGCGGGCCAGGTGCTTTAGCGAGAGGTCGCTGAGCTTTTGGCAGTCCTGCAGCGTGAGCTGCTCCAGGCCCAGACAGCCCTCTGCCGCGCTGCGCGTCATGCCCGCCAGGTGCCCGATGCCCACGTCGGAGAGGTGCCGGCAGGAGCGCAGGTTGAGGCTCTTGAGGCGCTGCAGGCCCCAGGCAATGAGGAGGAGCCCAGTGTTGGTGATGTTGCTGCAGCCCCCCAGCTCGAGCACCTCGAGGCCCTTGAGGTACTGGGCGATGCGTCCCAGGCTGCTGTCCGTGATCTGCTTGCAGAGGCTCAGGTTGAGCGAGCGCAGGGAGCTGATCTCCGCCACGAAGGCGTGGCCCAGCCCGTTGTCGGTGAGGTTGTAGCAGCCGCTGAGGTTGAGGCTCTCGATGTCCGCCATGCCCTGGATCACGTAGCTCAGGCTGCGCCGCAGCGACAGGATCTGCACCCGCCGGATGCCCCGCGCCGCCAGGCTGGGGAAGAGCGAGGGGTTGGCGCGGCGCAGGTGCAGCTTGGCCTCCACGCCCCGCCACACCGAGCGGTGGTAGGCGGCGTCCCGCCAGGCCGTGCACACCTGCGCCGCGCGGCCCTTGTCCCGCACCTCCAGGTACCCGAAGATCATGGCCAGCAGCTCGGGGAACAGGCACGAGATGTGCGTTTCCATCGCACGCCCGCGCCCGGCCGCCCCCGCCGGCGCCGCGCTCCTCCTCGCCGCCGGGCCCGGCCCGCTTCCGTTCGGGGCCCGCCCGCCTTCCGCTCTGCTCCGCGCCGTACCGCGCTCCTCCTCGCCGCCGCCGCCCCTCACATCGCCGGCCCGGTCCGGGCGGCGCGGCCCGGCCCGGCCCGCGGGAGACGCTGCTGCGCGACCGCCGGCCCGGCCCCAAGCCCTGCGGCCGCCGCTGCTTCTACCGCCGCGCCAGGCGGGCCGCCCCGCTGTTGCCGCCGCGCTGCTGCCGCCGCGCCGCCCCGTGCCGCATCGTGCCGCCTCCCGGCAGGCGGGCGGGTGCGCCCCGGCGGCGGTGGCGGTCCCTGCTCTCCGTCCCTGGTGCCGGCCGCCGAGCCCCACCGCCTCCCTTTGTCTCCGCGCTGCCGCTGCTCACAGCCCGCGGCCCCGGGCCGCCCACATCCCGCTGCGGCGAGAAGCCAGCGAGGGCAGGGAGTCGCGCCGGCCCGGCCCGGCCCGCCCCGCCGCCGGTACCGACTCCTCCGCTCCAGGCCCGGCCGCCGCCGGCCGCCTGCTCCGCTCCGCCGCGCGCCGCTCGCTGCTGGGCCCCGGCGCCGCGCTCCGGCCGGGCGGGAGGGGGAGGAGGCGCGGCGAGGCGGGGGGGGAAGGAGGAGGGAGGGAGGGAGGGGGAGAGAGAGACGAGGCGGCGCGGGGCCGGGCCTGGCGGCGGCAGCGCCACTTCCCCCGTCGTTCCCCCTTGTCACCCCCCCCGCGCCGCGTGCGCAATGGTACGATCCGGAACACTCCGAGCCGTCGCCCTGGAAACAGCGCGGCCTATTCGCTGCGCTCCGCCGTTAACCGTTGCTGCGCCGCGGCGGCACCCCGCTGCCCGCCGGGGCTGCCTGCAGAGAGCAGGCCTCCGCCCAAGGCACCCACCGAGCGCCGCCGGAGCACGTAGCTAGCGCCCTTCCCGCCCTGTCGGTGTAGAGAAGCCGTGGTTGGGCGCCGCCTTGTCACCCTCGGACGCCTCGTCCCCTCCTGGGCGAGGGATGCCCCGCGTCAGCCAGCCCCGCACCACGGTCCAGCCGGGGCACCCCGCTTCACGCTTCCTGCCTCACCCACTCCCCAAGAACCCATGGTGGTGTTGGGGTTTGCGAAGGGCCGGCTGGTGAACAAACCCCGCAGCAGTCTGGGGAGCCCGGCGAGGAGGAACACTGGCTCATGATGCTGCACAGTAGGAGAGGCGGAAAGCAGGCTGTGGCCTTGCTTGTGCCCTTCAGAGTGCAGGCTGTTGTGATCTGTGGCTTGGCCTTTAGACCATGCGATGGCCCTGAGGACCAGTATTTGGGAACATCCTGTCTAGGCATCCCTGCCGGAGAGATAGAAGCATGGCTGTAGATAGCTTGCATATGTGGGTAACCATCAAGGTTGCTAGACCTCCGGGCGGACCATTTTAGGGACTCTGCAATGGAAAATGGAAAAAAATCTGAAAATGGCTTTCAGCTAATGGGCTCATTTAACTAGCTCTGAAAACAGCTGAAATACTCATGTAAACCAGGCAATTTCCATTGATTTCCAGCAATTTCAAGACAGAATGTTTGAGATTCCCATTTTCTATGTGTCTGTAGCCTTGTGTAATGGTAACTGTGCATGTTTCAACACTGGGAAGTGTTGCAGCAGTGTTAAAAATGGATTAAGTTCTACCAGAGATCAGGTAAGGCTTTTCTAAGCAGTTTCAAAGAGCAGGACTGCCTTTCTGTGCCAAAATAATGTTCACATTTGTTCAACACAACAGTGTGCATTTTTAATACAGTTTGGATTACTAAAATTCTATCAAAATCATCGTCGTTACTGATGTGTTTTCTGTAGTGAGGTTTTCATTAACCTGAAGGAATAGGCTCTATTTTAATCATCATCTAAATTTATCTGCTACAGAAACATCCGTGGCGCCATCTTCATGTACAGATTCTGCATTTGTAGACTCTTGACTACTTAGAGGTTAAATGCTTAGATTTCGCTCTGCTTTTTTATTTCCCTTCTAACTGTAAGTGGGAGGCAAGGCAAGTTGAAGGGCTCTGAGGCCCTGGTCCTGCAATGAGATCCCTGTGCATATAAGCATCACTCTTGACATCAGGCTGTGGTTTGGCACCACAGGAAAGCAAGCAGTACAGTTCCTATTATTGGCTCAAAAATGGGGTGGCCGCGTGATGTGAAGCGCTGACCTGGTGGTATTCATTCACTCTGCCTGCTTGAGTTAATTCAAGGAGTTTTTGACAGGTTAACTTTTTACTAGCAGACTTTATGCTGGATCAGGTGTCACTGTACACAACTCCAGCCAGATCAGGTATCGTCTGCACCCTTGTGCCTGGCATACAGCCAGTGTAAGATTGGCGTTGGCTCCATATTGCGCGCTCTGGCTCATTCAGCAGAAGCATGATCATGTGCCTTGGCCTGATCCCGATCAAATCTGTACTCCTGGGTGATACAGCAATGTGTAGACCTGGTTTTAATGATTGTGGAGCTGTATCCACACAGATGCTGTATTGGGGTGCCACCCAGTATGAATTATCTTTATTTAGTTTTGTGCTGTCAGGGGGAGATGGTTAACCATTGGGTTCATAAGAAAAAGATTAGAGACAAAAGATTTTGCTAAGCAGCCACGCTGCAGATCTGCTATGCTCAGAGCAGTCATAGAGCATCACAACT
Organism: Pezoporus wallicus; assembly: GCF_028554395.1. Lineage (NCBI taxonomy): Eukaryota > Metazoa > Chordata > Aves > Psittaciformes > Psittacidae > Pezoporus > Pezoporus wallicus. The sequence continues at coordinate 4,568,424 of NW_026642179.1, read as the reverse complement.
GAAAAGGAGAATTTCCATGAAGTGAGGAGTGGGTGAAAGGTGTGACATCTCACAGGCTGCATTGACTTGCCTCGTGCTTTGCTGAAGACAGCAGGATTGCTTACAAGAAGCCCAAGTCCGGTAGACATCAGGCAGCGTGTGAAAGGAATGTGGTACAAAGGTGGTGTTGGTGTATCTCAGTGATTACTCATAACTGGCAAAGCTACAAGCAAGTTATACAAGTCATTCTGAGAGAGTGCTAATGAAGTCTTTTACCATATTATCCCAAATTCGACTTCAGAATCTTAGCCATGGAAATAATGTGGTATTTCCTCTCTCTAAGCCTTTCACCTTCAAACCATGCTTGAGGGGGAATGAGGAAAGGCGTGCTCTTTAAGGCATAAAAGCTTACCTGAAATACTTTATGTCTTAGCACGTTGTGTCTGTAATGCCTGTTATGTGTAATATGCAAAGGTTAGGAGCAGATGAAGCATTTTCTGGAGACCCTGAAGTCCGCTTTCTTATGTATTACATACTTTGCGTGTCTGTGCTGCCTTGTGAACAAGGAAGATATGCAGGTTAAATGGAACAGCCCTGGAATTTGGACTCAGAATTCTAATCTACCATGGGGCTGGTTTTTTGGGTTTTTTTTTGGGGGGGGGGGGGGGGGCACGTAAATTATTTTTTAGCAGATTTTTATCACTCGCTTTTTGTAAGTGACAGATGTTTGGAAATAGAGGTTTAGAAAGACAAAGTAGAAGCACATGAAAAGAGCCAATTTATCACATAGTTGCTCTGTTGACTTTGTGTTTCCAGCAGTAAGGAAACATGTGCCATGTTTTTCATGATCTCATATGGTATAAATAGGAGGTGGTAATCACCATGCGATAAACTGCATTTTATTAAAAATCCCCGCCTGCCTTCTATATGCTCTGATGGCTGCTCTGTCCCCTCTGGAACCATCTCCAGCATTCCAGCCCCTTGAGCAGCTCCCAACAGCCCTTTTCCCTTTTTGAAAGCACTTGCCAGATAAATGTTTTGTTCTGTTTTTTTCCCCGCAATTACACTGGTGTTCAGCAGAGGCTGGGCAGTTTTGCTTGGCAGGGGTTCAGGAGGAGCCACGTAACTCATTTGTTTGTGGCTTCTGTGATTGGAAATAATTTGTGCTGATAAAGCTGCACCATCATCTGTCCTTTATCTTTCATTGCACAGCTAGGCACAACATCCATCCACCAGGTCTCCTCTCAGTCTGTCCCTATTTTTCTTCTCAAATTGCAGGGTAACTTTTGGCTCAAATTAATCATTTAAGAGATTACAAATACAGAGTCGTCCTCTAGTCAACCTTGTCTTCTGCCACTCTTCTCCTTGTGCTTTCTGCATTTTCACGCCTTCAGCCATGGAATGGAAATTTGCCCACAGGAATCTTCTTGGCCTTTGGCTTCTTCTTACCTTGCCTTCTCTTGTGCCCAGAATGGACAACCCCTCCCACTGCCTTACCTGGCTGCGCTGTCGCACGTCGCAGAGCCTGGGAGCAGACAAGCAGCTCAGGTTTATGTGCTCCACTCATGGTTAAGATGATCAAAGGGATACAGGGGAGGTAGGAGCCCAACGGGGTCCTCATACATGCAGGCAGCTTTGGAGATCTGAGCTTTCATTTTAAATGGTGGTGTTTTACTTCCCACCTTTGAAAAAAAGCAAAAGGCATAGGTGGCCTCAGCCTCCCTCATCTGTTGCAGCAGCTGCAGGCTGGTGCCTTTTGGGGTGCAACCTAACACAATCCGTTAGCTAATTTCCTGTGACTGGCTGATGTTGGGTTTCAGTCCCTTTGTCCAGCCCACCACTACATTACTTCTGAGTTTAAAGCATTTCCCCACAGTCAACGCTGTAGTGAGGAAATTTCTCCTCTCCAAAGAAATGGATCTGGTTTAATGAGTAGTTCAGCTTACACCGTTTTGGGACTGGTTCAAGTTCTGTCGGCCACACTCAAGGGGGCTTGAATTGGTCTTCACAAATTGGCTTCCAGACCCTCTTCATCAGATTGGAAGCATGTCCACAAAAAATCGGCTAACTCCAGTATAAACCATGGTCTTAAATGGGGTTTAAAGGTGGTTTAGTGGGACTTCTTTTAAAGTCAATTTGGGGAACATTTTTTGTGATGAATGAGACCCAAATGGTCCTTTTGTATTGCTGACACCTAAGCCACCATATATCTGACATGGCTCAGCAAAATAAGGATGCCAGCTTGTCATGGAGACAGTGCGGTGCTCACCAGTGTTTCATTTCACAGTGAGTTGACTTCTGACTCCTACTGTAGACCTTTTCTTAGCAAGGTGTCAGAGAACCTGTGCTGGGGTGTGTTAGAGGTTCCTTTCCTTTCTTGACTGTAAAGCAAAGAAGATCCCCTAGAACCCTTCTGTGAATTCAACAGCTAATTACATGACAAAGATCTCTGTTTAGATTTGTACAGAACAGATTTGTAGTATGCATATTTTAGATACATAAGCATATATACATATCTATGTACATGCATACACACATACATAAATCAGGATAGGGCTGTTAAGTGAATGGGTTCCCTTTGCAATTCATGTTGGTCATGATCTGGTTTTTTTTGATCAGAGATGATAAAATCTAACTAGTCAGCAGGTTATGTCAGTGTCTCACCACCCTAAGAATTCTTCACTATGAGGTAGTGAGGCATGGGAACAGGTTGCTCAGAGAAGCTGTGACTGCCCCATCCCTGGAAGTGTTCCAAGGCCAGGTTGGATGGGGCTTTGAGCAACCTGGTCTAGTGGAAGGTGTGATTGTAACATCAGGATCCTCTCTCGTGCAGAGCTTTGTTGTGGAGATTAGGTCCCTATGAAGCTTTCCTTAAAAATAAAAAAAACTTGTACTTTGCAGGTGTCATATCTCCAGTAGGTGCTACACAAGACTCCATTTTAGGATTACGTGGTTTATCCTGCACAAAGTAATTCTGATTTGCTATGTGTTTCCTGCTGTCAGGATTTCTTATTCAAATGCAGTGTTCTGTGAACATGTGGTTAGGCGCTGGTGCAAAATGCAGAGCTGATGTTGCAGTGCAGACTCCAGCTCTATATTTAAGCCTTTGGGATTTGGACATTTTCTTCAGGTTTTGATTGTCAGTCTGTAGCTGAACAAGGATATAACTATGCTGATATGAGGTGGAATGGTTGGAGTATGGAAGGTCTGGATTATATTCCCAGTTTTGCCATTAAAGTGGTCAGTAACTTGCTGCTGTTACAGATTGAAGCAAGCATAAATAAAAGGATTGCTTGAAGAACCAAAATAATACATTATGGTCCAGGCAACTGCACTTGAATGCCATGTACCTATGATGTATGTCTCGTCTGCTCTTATGGGACAGGACTGTCTGGTGGTTAGAGCCACAACCTGGGCCCCTGGCTGCAGGCAATTCTCTGACTGACATGCATGTCACGCCCCTTGTAGCTTACATGAAGCTCAGTCCTCAATGGTTAAAAATCATCAAAGGGAAAGTGCTCTGAAAGGGCAGCATGTAAAATCTCAAACCTCAGCGCTTGCAGTTCATTGTATTGGGTGCTATTTTAAGTGTTGAGCTTTGTTATTTCTTTATTAGCAGCACCAAGGAAGATCAAGATGGCAGAAAATATCTGATGTAATCGTTATTATTAAAAGCAGTAGCACAGAAACAAAGGGACCTTTCAGGTAGTAATCGCTTTCATAAGCCATTCCTCGGGATTGAACTCTGAGACCTCTACAACTCAATCTAAAAGGGGCAGCCCCTGCAGTCCCAGCAGAAACGTGTGTCTGACACGCTGTGTGGTACCTGTTTTACAGCAGCAGGTTTGTGAAATCTTCCCCTGTAGCAGCTGTTTAGTCCAAAACCCAGCAGAGATGGCCAGACACTTGTGTATTGCTCTGTTGACAGCCAGCACATTCCGTCTGGAATGGAGGAGATGTTCTGGCCCTTGGCTGAGGTTGGAGAAGCATGGGTGCAGCCTCCCTTATGCCACAGGGTTCCATGCAGTCAGAGCAGATGTAGCAGTACTGGCCAGCTTGCAAGTAAGGGTTATTTGGCTATCAGGGAAGCTTCTTGCTTGTACCTCTCTATCAGAAGCTCCAAGGAAGAAAAGGCATGGATACTTGAGTTTGTCCCTCTCCAGTCAAGCTTTGCATGGGGCCACAGGAGCAAGCTCCAGGAGCAGGTAATTCATATATTCTTGTGAGAGGTAACCTCACAAGAAGGTAACTGCATTGTGGGCAGAGTACAAATGCAGCTGTGTGGTTCTTAAAACACACATTTTTGTACCCATGGATTACTGTGGCATTACTTTTAACTAGTAATTACTGCCTTTCTGGACTGTGGCCACCAGCACATTTTCAGGTAGTAAATAGCATTCTAAAATTGGCAGTTCACAAGAACTGGACAAAGTTATGTCACCTGCTCTGCGAGCATCAGCTTCAAAGTAAGTTCTTAGAGGAAAATGGAAAAATAGGGCAGTAATGTTTTGGAAACATGCTGTGAAATTCAGAGTCACAGTTAGAGCCCTTCACAAACTGTGGGTGAGAGTTACAAAATACAGTATTACATGAAAGGTGGGATAAAGATATGAAATACAATTCTATGCCTGATGGAGGATTTCCATTAGTTCTGGCCAAGGAAGGTTACTTTAACAATTTGTTCCTAAAAGTGTGCAGAAACTATTGGTGTTAAATTTCTGTGATTTTCTGAGAGGTATCTGCTGCAATTTCAGTGGATGCACAGAGAAGTGGGAGCGAAAGGATGTATCTCTCAGAAACTGCTTTGATTCTTGCTTCTGTTCTTGGGTATGTGTGGACACTCTAAAACCTCATTCAAACTGCGAAATTCACCAACACGTTATCTCCCTGTGCCTGACAAAAAGCTTGAAAAGCCTCTCTGAAAATGGGGGGGTAAAATTAAGGGCAGACACAGACAGGGTGGGAAGAAGGCCCAGAGTTCACGGTGTTGGAGGTGGAAGTATAAATAGGTAAAACAAGATCTGCGTTTTATGCTAATTCTTTCAACTTGTTTCTATACCATTCAGAAAAAACACAATAATCATTTACCTACGGTATAAGGTAAATGAAGCTCCTGTGTGACCAGGCCCTGTCATGTACAATGAGAACACAGCTTTCTGTAATCCAGATGGTTCCCACTTTTATAAGAAATGTGTGTGCACAGGGAAATGTAAGCTAGAAATACTGCTTTTCCTCCTTCCCCCCCCCCCCCAGCATACACGCTGATTAAATTATGTGGAAAAGCCGCTTTCTTTCCACTATTTCACTCCTGAGATCGAGTATTTTCCTAGCCTTGTCAGTGTTGTTGTTCCACACTTTTTGCCAGCAATCCTGGTCTGTATTCTTATGTTCTGTTTGGAACAGTGAATCCTTTTGTAAGATTATTCCTTGATGCCCTGGAGCAGGAAACAAACCCCAAAATCCTAAGATGTACTGAAACCTGTGAAACTATTTATAGAACAGGAATGGTTGCCAGGATGTGAGAAACAACAGGTAACTGAATAATACTCCTTTGCATATATGTAGCACCTCTCCTTTGGCAAAATGAGAGCTCTGTGTAATCATGTAATACTTGCAGCTTCTCAGCACTTTGGGTTGCTTTAGCCTTGTTGCATGTGTGGTGAAACCGAGCCCCAAAAGGTACCTTCTGTATGGATGGGAAGTTAGTACCCGTGGCTCAACTGTTTTTGAAACCCTGGCTGTTTGAGCTCGGGCGGTCTCACGCTAGGTGCCCAGAAGTATAGGCATGAAATCAGTTTTTGGAAACTTAGGGCTGAATGACTTTCCAGTGTCATATGCTGGGTTTGTTGCAGGGCCAGGAATACAGCCCAGACCTCCTGGCTCCCTACCCACTGCCGGAAAGGCAAGGCCAGTCCTCAGCTCCGTTTCAGGGGATCCTAGAAAACACTGGCATTTTAGCAAGTCAGCTGGCAACTTCACTATGTTTTGTTTAGAATGGTTCACATTCTTCCATCTAATTCCCACACTGAAAATTTTCAGCTTCCTATTTTCCCTGAGCTGTTCCAGCAAGACATACTGAATATGCAGATGTGATGGCACACATTCACACACGTGCTTTTCCTGAAGCAACCCCTTAAAGTTTGTTCTGGATGTTTGTTTTATTCTAGTTCCTCTAATCCCCAAAGTGACATTAAACAGATTTTTTTTTGTTCAACCTTTGCATGAAACAGTCTCTCTCCCTTTATTTGTAAGGATATGTGGTTTTAGTTACATTTTGTTTTATTCCTTTGTGCATGGAGGAGATACTGTGTAAATGAAAACATATTGTAATTATTACACACCACGCACATATGTCTTCTCAGACATCTCCTGTACATACATTCTCTGCAATGTATTTTTGAACATGCACATCACTATGTTTTCAAACCCATTTGTATAATAACTGCTTTCACTCTATGAGTGTTCAAACATAGGGGCTGTTCACTCAGAGTCTTGGAAATACATCTCAAAGGCAACTGAAATTGTGACCGAGAGCAGGAATAGGAGCTGGGAGGCTTGGTACCCATTTCCTAGTGATGAATCTGTCAGTACAACACAGGCACTGGGCTTGACCGATGAACTACACACTGTCAGCATGAGTGAAGTAAAGACAATGAAAAAGCTGGCTTCTGCTTCAAGTGAGGAAGTTGTTTTGCTGGAACAGCATAAATCCTTAATAGGATTTCTTGCTTTCCTTGCAATACAGAAAATTGAGTAATTCCTTCGTTTCCCCCTACACCTTGCCCACGGCAGGGACAGATGCATATATCCTCACACAGCACCTTTCTGTGGTGCTCACCTGCAAGCCAGCATGCAAGACAACACTCACATAACCATTCTGTGCAACGCAGCATGCTTCACTCACCTGCAACACAAGCAGTTGTTACCTTCTCTACAAATACACTATGTTTGCAGGACAAACATTTTTCACTGCAAGAACTTTGTCCAAAAAAGCCAAGATTGCATTCCTGATATACAGTTATTCCACCCTTATGTACAGCTGTTCCACCTACAGGAACTCCCTAGTTCTGTCTGGTCAACTGTATTGCCAGTTCTGTCAGTGCTGTATTGCCAGAAAGAGTAAGTATGATCCATGTAATGGGGGAAAATGTCTCTGGTGCTGTAGATGTCCTTTTGGATGGTACATAGAATAGATAATTTTAATTTTCTGTGTTTGAGTGGCAGTTAGAAGAACTCACTTTCTCCCATTGGGTACATGTTTTCCCTTTACTTCAAGGGAAGAATGAAAACATTTCTTTTCTTTGAAATAAAGCTGTCTCCTATAGACTGTTCTCTTGTGTTTGGTAAGTTCTGCCTGAGGTATTACTGTGAACATGGACTTAATAGCTGTATATGCATGTTTCCACTGAAGGATCTTTAAATGCATAGAGCCTGTAACGTATCACAGCATCTACAGGCAAGATCATAATATGGTCATGAAATATTTTACCTCCCCTGGCAGATGAAGAAACTGAATTTCAAGGTCTCAGTTAAAACCCAAACGAGATGGCTAAGTAAGTCGGCAGTGCTGGGAAGACAAGGTCCTGACCTAAGCCCTTGCTGTAATCATCAGACACAGCACCCTGCCTAGATCAGCAGGGCTCCAGACGAAGTCACCGCAGCAGGGACTGTTTGTGCCAAATCGTCAGCTTTGTACGTGATCCTTGCTGGAAATGCCAGTGCTGTGCAATTTAACTGCCACATGTTACATGGCCAAAAAGTACCATTAGCATAAAGGTGTGATGCAGCCTCAGTGACTGGGGAGGGGAGGCAGGCTGTGCCTGAAGGGTGTCTGACCTAATGTCCACCCTGTGGTAAAGTGTGGCCACAGAAGAGGATTTTAGCTTCTGTCTTACAAGGTCTGGTTGTTCCTGAGGAGAATGCCCTTCCCTCTGACATGCTAGCTCATGATCTTATACATACCTGAATTTCCACCAGGAATGAGAATCATAGAATCACAAAATGGTTTGGATTGGAAGGGACCTTAAAGCTCATCCAGTACCAAACCCCCTACCATAGGCACAGACATCTTCCACTAGACCAGGTTGCTTCAATCCCCATCCAGCCTGGCCTTGACAGCTTCCAGGGATGGGGCAGCCACAATTTCTCTGGGCAACCTCTTCCACTGTCTCACCACCCTCATAGTGAAGAACTTCCTAATACCTAATCTGAGCCTCCTCTCTGTCAGTTTAAAGAGATTCCCCCTTGTCCTGTCATTACATGCCCTTGTAAAAATCCCCCCTCTAGCTTTCTTGTAGGCCCCCTTCAGGTATTGGAAGGCTGCTCTACAAAGGCTCTCCTCAGAGCCTTCTCCTATTCAGGCTGAACAAGCCCAGCTCTCTCTGCCTGTCTTCATAGGAGAGGTGCTTCAGCCCTCTGATCATCTTCATGGCGTCCTCTGGACTTGTTCCAACAGAAATCACTTGATAGTTACTTGTTTCCTTCTTCAAGTGTGATTCTGAGACCTGATGACAATCTGATGCTGTAGGTGTATGACCATTCAAAGATGACATCAACCCACATTGCATCAAAAGCAGCAGTTCTGCCCTCTCTCAGCTCTTGATAGCAAACTGGATTGAAAAACTGGTTGGCATGAGGAGTCAAAATATCCAGGTGCCTTTCTGAAGTTTGCAGGATCATAATGATCTGAATCGGGTACCCTTATCCAGCCCAGCTCCACCTGCTGCAGGAATGATGACTTCTAAATCCCTATTTGAAGGGCTGCAAAATGTGGCTACTACCAACTTTGATCTCAGGACAGCGTAGGGACAAATTCTCCAGTGTCCATCATTCATGGGCTTGTACAATACTCTCTGAGTAGATGAGGTGTTAGACAAGCACCTACATTTTTCAGATAATATAACCCCTTGGAGCTTTGCTTCTGGTGGCTACATTTTTCATGTCAAAAAGCAGGAAAGAAAATGTGAAGATTTCCTTGGGCACTTCTGAAATCTGATTCCTTGTTTGGAGGCCTAGGTGTGGGCTGAGCTCTTTGGAGGATAGTCCTCATTGGTGGAGTGCAGGATGTGCTCAGAAAGCCTCATGATGGGTGGAAAGCTGGTCTGGTTACAAATTGCAGTGGCTGTGTTGAGGGAAAGCAAGTTTTGACTTTCATTAGCCCCACTGGGCTAACAAAGAAGAGGAGAAGATGGATGCTATTCTAGTGTCTGTACCACCACCAAAATGTCACATTGCAGTTCATGTAGAGGAGAGAAGAAGGAAAAAAACATAGTTGGGGTTTGTTGTTTTTTTTTTAAGCTTTTGGATAGCTTTGGCAGTTCAAATAGCTGTATAATACTGTTTGAAAACAGGGACAAATTCAAAGTCACTGAAAAGGAATAAATTTAAGTAAAATGCACTGTAATTGTAGTTACTTTTCCAGTTGTTTTTTTCTTTCTGTTCAGGGAGGAATTTACAAAGCAGCAAATACCAGTTGCTACATTGGAAACCTCATCTGTTCCAAAGCAGGAAATTTTACACAGAGGCACCTTTCAAATTAATGCTTGGTTACTATTTTTTTAACGCTTATATTTAAATTGCTATTTTTCTTTTACTACCATGTTCTCGCACTTCAGGCCTTGTCCTGATAATGCAGGAGCCTTGGCAGAAATACAGGTTTAATAGCTGCTGTCCAAGAAGCTGATGTTCACCCTCTCCGCAGTTGCGTCCTCAGCCTGTGGCAGTGAGCTGTGAAATCAGGGAACAGATCCACAATCAAAAAAACAACCAGAAATACGACTTTTTTTGGAAGTGCCAGTGTGGCTCCATTCGAATTTAACTTAGGTAAAGGTGGTACTGCTGGGGCTCAGCCCCCTCCAGCCACATGTTCCTGCCCTGCTCCTTTGGGCTTCTGATTCCTACACGAACGAGTCTGGGCAGTTAAATAAATAAAACCTGGTCTTTTCTCTTTGCAAGTTTAATTTTGAATCTGTTTAACTCCTTATATTGTCATTTTAACTGCTTGTATCATTAAAGGGCTGCACCTCGAAAGAGCAGTGTCTTACAGTACTGGGGTGGGACAGAGGTCTTTATTACCCTGGTAATGCTGCTAGCAGAACCATATTGGCAGGCTCCAGCCTCAGTTTTGGAATCCTGAACTGTAAGGGCCAAGCTGGCATACAAACAAATGGGTGTGAGCTGACCATGAATAAATTTAGTCTGGAAATTAGCAAAAGTATTGCAGCTTTTTGCATGGTGAGATGCTCACTGAGTTTATAGATGGGATCATATGATGTGTCACTAAGAGGCACAACCCCCTGTTCCTAATATTAGGCCTTATCTACTTAAAAGGAAAAAGAAAAAAGCAGTGATTGAACTGAATAATCTATTTAAATCAGTACAGGTCTTAATTTTGAAGGCTTTACTTTTGGTTTAAAGGGTAACTAACCTACACAACACTGATACAGTGATATAACTCTTCTAGATTAGGTTTGCATGGGTGCACATTTTGCTGAAAATTTGTATTAGGAAACTCTTTATTTGAGCAGGTAGTAATGTTATAGTAGTATTTTACAAACAAGATCTAAAATAGGCTACTTTATTTTCTGCAGTTTGAATTGCACAGATGTGATTGGTGTTAGAATAAAGGTGAGAGATAAAATGATCTTTTTGGTACAAATGTAAATGCAGTCTATTCCCCAGACAGTTTGAACAGGTTTAGTTTAAATCTGTTGCATCCAGAATTAACAGGAGATTCCTTTACTGAAGTGTGACAGTATAGAAGATAAGTTCTGAAACTGGTTAAGTCAGTGTAATCTTCTGATATAGACAGGGCTATATTTATAGTGATTCAGCCTTTTATATATATTTATATTAATATTAAAATGTAATAAGCATACTTGGAAAATGGTTTTTCTCTGGTTTGGAAACTGCAGTAACTATGTAGATGATACAATTGATACACTGGAGCATTATTCATAATACTTTATTAGTTGCACTTCGAATGCACTGTATTTGATCAGGAAGAACATTTAATTGATGACAAAAGTTTTTGGTGGTTGAAAGAATGGAAAAACGAGTAGATTTTAATTTTAATTTTGATCCTGATTCAGCAAAGATGAGGAGGCATATGCTTACTTTCAAGCGCCTGGTTTAGTGCTTCGCTGAATGAAGGTAAATCTGCAGCACAGATTTACTGGTTTGAACCTGTTACTCAGCCCTTCCTGTGCCTCTTTCCCTTTCTGTAAGGTAAAAGAGTGGCTGTCAGAGTTGTTGGGTCTAATGAATGGGGTGTACGTGCTTGCTTTGCAATTCCAGAGTGAAGGAAGAGCTGATCATTAATACTATTTTCATTAGACTGGACTTCATAAGAACATCTTTGAAGACTCTAACAGGAAGGAGAGAAACTAAATTTAATTTCAGTTTATTCCACGGATTACCATTTCCTTCGGAAATGTATGTATCAGGCTTTACTGGCAATGATTTAACTGACAGGAGACTGTTGATCTGAGTCAGTCTGACAGTGGTCCCTGTGACTTACACTGAGGTGTTGAATGTCCAAGACAGAGCAGTAACCATGCATCTCCCTGTTTCCTATGGCCATTCCCTCTTGGAGAGCTAAGAACCACTACAACAGTGGAACTTAGGTTCTTCAAGTGCAAGCTTAACTTAACTTTAAATACTTGACTTTCTTTGCCAGTTGATGTAATTATTACAGAGTATGGAACAAACTAGAAGGAATATATACTCAGAGCAAGAATGAGGTCCAGGCCTGTGAGATGCAGAAATATAAATCTTGGCTTGGGATGGCTCCAGTGGGACTGGGGGAGCTAGACACCCTTTTAGGGAGGGCAAAGGGTGCTCCATGATTTGCAAGATCAGAGTAAGAAAGAAAACACTTAAAGCCATCCAGCTGTTTGCGTCCCCTGGCCTGTTCTGAAATCTCTGCAGAGAAGTTGCATTGACTTGGATTGCCTTTCGCTGCCTCCTTGCTCATGCTATTGGAGAACTTTGTCTTCAAGGAGGCCTGCCCTCCTCTCACTGCTTGAGGGGTACATGCTGCTGTCAGCTACGGCAGGTAACAAGCCAGCTCCCAGGGTTGGTCCCTGGAAAACAAATAAAGGAGGGATGTACTTCCTTCTTCTCTCTTTCCTCATGTCTTATTCTCCTCCTAGGATAGTTAATTCTCCATGTAAACTTAGCACTTGGGAAAGTTGTTGGCTAGAAGGAATTAAGGGTTAGAGTCTTTCATTCCTAGAAACCTACAGCGTTGGGGAGCAGCAGCGTGGGCTCTCAAACCCTGCCTGGTCTTGTGTTTCAACCTGACCTCCTGTGGCTTCTTTGAGGGGGTCTGGGGAACCATTCTGGAAGAAGAAGTTGTTAGTGCAAATTAAGGAGATGGGGTGCCTCTTTGACAAGTAAGCTGTGACACCATGGGCAAGTTTAGTAAGCCACTGAATGGTCAGCACGGTGATAATGCTTGGTGCTTTTTTCACACATAGTGGAGCTGATCTAACTTCTTATAGAGCCATTTCTTATAAAGCCATCTTGCCCGTATAAACAAAGGGTGCTAAGAAGGTTTCAGTTTGTGATTATGGCTCATCTGCTGCAGCCCCCAAAACCGTGGGTCTAGTTATGGGTCAGAAACCCTTGTTCTAGTCATGGGAACAAGAAGTGCAAAGTTTAGGCCAGACATGTCCCAGTTTGGGTTTCTGGCTCTTGACTGAGGTCACCAACATGCAAATAGAGCCCTATGGAAAAGGGAAACAGATGGCCTGGATCTGTCCCTGGGAATATTGTAAGCGTAGACAGTTTCCAGGCAGCTATCTACCTGCAGGGATGGGTCTATGTTGCTTCCTACTCGATATAGAAAAACTTAAATAGATTTTTCCATTTCAGAGGAGGGTCATGTCCTGGTTTATCCATGGAGTTTGCTCCTTTTTTTTTTGTGGTGGGTGAGATGGTCTTGCTCTAGTTGAGCTCATTGCCTGTCATGTGAAATATTGTGACAGAAATGACTGTTCATAAAACTTGACATATATCCTGTATCTTTCACTAATGAGAAGCTGGTTTATTCATAGAATCCCTATCCTTTATACCTGTTCTGGTTTTAAATGGTAAAATATTTAGTATCTGGCCTTTTTTGTTGTGTAATACATCTGCTTTTACTTGCAACCTTCCTCCATTCTTGTTCTCCTTGGTGAATCACTTCAGGGAGAGCTGTCAGTAGGTCTGCTGAGACTGGCAGGTATATCTTGGCATTTGCTGTACTACATGCACTGGTGACAGTGAGACTGGATGTCATTGGGCAGGGGAGTCATGGAAAAATAAAAGAGCAAGGTAGTGGTGAAAGGAAATCTGGATCTGTCAGCGGGGTGACAGGTGATGAGATGCAGAAAAAGGTAGCACATGAGCACATCAGGAGATAAAACGGAGTCTGTAAGTACCGAAAGGAACAAGCAGGACACAAGCAGGAGTAATCTGCCCTTTCAGCAGACACACGGTACATAACAATTCAACGAGGCGAGGCAATGTCAAGACAAAAGAGGAGGATACAAAGGGATAAATTCCTTACTGTGAGGGTGGTGAGACACTGGCACAGGTTGCCTAGACAAGTTGTGGCTGCCCCATCCCTGGAAGTGTTCAAGGCCAGGCTGGATGGGGCTTTGAGCTTTGAGCAACCTGGTCTAGTGGAAGGTGTCCCTACCCATGGCAGGGGGGGTGGAACTAGGTGATCTTTAAGGTCCCTTCCAACCCAAACCATTCTCTGATTCTATGACTAATGTGCTGGGATACTTTGAGAAGGTGTTATTACACAGTCTGTAACACCACAGCTGGATCTGAACCTGTAGCGGTGGTGTTGTTAAAGTAATAATCACAATACAAATAAAATAACACATTTGGATCTGGGAAGATTGACAGCAGTACAGCAACATGGTGGTACGGTGCTGTGCTGAGAAAGGGACAGGTTGGTATCAGGGGAGCAGCACAGGACCAAAAGAGTGGGGTCTGGTGGGATAACAGATGATTTAGGTTTCTGTGTGAGGGCTGCAGTTTAGCTTCAAGGTACCTTTTTTATTTTTATTATTTTAATCTACACTCCCTCTAAAACTGGTTCAGCTGAATGGGCAAGTATGTGACATTAATGAGATTCCTGAAATCTTAGTAAGAACTGTGGTTAAAACCGAGCCTGGCTGCCAGAAGCAGTTGTATAGCAGGACATTACGGTGTGTGTCTTGGTGCTATCAACCAGCAGGTCATGGTTATGAACTAGAGGGGTTCCCTTTCAAGCAACACATGTAAATTCTCCTTCCCAGGCAATGCATCTCTACTGGGCTCCATAGGTAGAGGAGACCTTATTTCAGTGAATATTTTTCCCATCTTGAGTAATTGTCTTATGTCAGAGAGAGAGCAATAAATGTTTCTGGATGCACTGGACATTAAAAACAAACATTGAACCACAGTCAAGATGCAAGAATAAACAGAAACTTGAAAGAAGCTCTTGATCATTATAAGCAAAATGTATGTCTAGTTCTCCTCAGCCTGGGAGGAACCAGACAAGTTGCAGAAATGAGGATTGTTGGAGTTAGGTGGAGAGAGACCTGCTTTTTCTGTCAACATTTCTTACAGCACTTGATAAAGATCTGTGCTGTACTTGAGGACATCCCAAAAGTTTGAAAAACAGTAAGGGTAGGACAAGGAGTTTGCATGAGTAACTCTCCTTCTCTCACTTATCAGGGCTGCCTTCCAGCCAGGGTTCAACGTTTTTCATGGTCTGCCAAATCTTTGCAAATGATCTCATGGACATGACCTCTCCTTCTTGGAGTCTTGCACTTCCCTCCAGCAAGCACTGCAGGGACGGCATTGGGAAGGCAGCGATAACTCTCTGGCTGCTCTGCCAGGGCTTTGGAAACTCAGTGTGTAAAGTTGTGCTTAGTGCACAGTTGTCCCTTCTGAAAAGCAAACAAAGGCAAACACAGGTAGTAATGTTAGGCAGCCAGCCAACACAGTAGACAGTTGCCTAGGGCAGCAGACTGTTGAATGCAGCAGAATGCCAAGGCTTTACAAAGATGCAGGCTTGCTGCTAAGAAGCCAGCGTTAGACCTTTCATCTGAGGGTTGAGATTAATGTCCCATTTTCAGATTACAGCTCCCTCTTTGTCCCAGGTGATCCTCAGCAATCTGGGTACAAGCATCAGACCTGCAGTGCTCGAGCCACAGAGTGGCTCTCTGAGTGAGCCAGGCCTGTTGAAAGGGGTGGAATGGGGCCTTCTTCAGCAGAAGCAAGGCAGACCCTGGTTTTGGAGTTCTTTCTATTGCCCCTTCTTCCCCTGCTCTATCAGGAGTGCTCTGATTTGGTGTGAGTGGGCTGCTGCAGGGGAGGGTTGGTTTGGGATGAAAGTGGGAGTCACTTGGGTGATGGTGAGTGAACAGGGATGATGTCCAAGAGAAGTGATCTGCCAGGCATGAGGTTGGGCTCTCCTGGATCTGAGACAGGGGTTACCAGGGGACAGAAAGGCAAGTGAGACCAGCTTTATCCAATGCCTTCTCAATACCTGTTAGTGTAGTGATCCTTTTCATGTCACTTGTGTGGAGCCATCCCAAAATCCTGCTCACTTCTAGCCTCCTTCCCCTGAAACCCTAAGCCCTCATGACCCTTCCAGCATCTCAGTCGTTCATCTGGGATTACCCACCAGCAGCTCCTTACCCCCCTCTCTTAAGTGATGCTTCACTGACTCCATTCATCCCAGCCCACCAGCAGCCCCGCTTCACCTCACCTCTCATCTGGACTTCTCCCACCCAGCCCAGCTTTGGCAAACAGCCTCACCAGAGCTGCTTGAACCAGCTCTGCAGTTGGGCTTAAAAAATAACCCAAGCTTTTTATTTACAACATGGAAAGCTCGCTTTCAAGATTTAGGTGGCAAGTAGAAACAGGCACAAGGAACAGTGATAGGCACTATTCTTCAGACCGCCAGCCAAGTGTTGTGCAGCTTTTGGTCTGGAAGTTGCTGGCTGAGCTAAATCCCTCCAACAGCACCTCACCTGCTATTACCACTTTATCTGAAGTCATAAACACAGGCAGTGAAGAAATTATTTCCAGCTCCTTAAAAAGGACTCACTTCCATGATTTGCATCTAACTCAATGGCAGTCACTCTCGCCAGCAGCAGAATTTAGGCCGAATTCAGAGCCTCAGACCTTTCCTGCCAAAGCATCTCCTTTCATTGTTGCCTGTGACAGGATATTAGGTTGGCTGGATAAGCGATCTTATCCCATAAGGCAATTTTTATGTCTCATGTTTCATACTAAGATCATTGCCTTGGTTGTGCCTGTTGGAAAGATTTTTGTTTCAGTCACATCCCAGTGCTGACATGGACCACCAGTCCACCAGTGGCATGTCCTCCTCACCCTGTGGAGTTGTGCACATGCGCTCTGAGAAGCTCACACGAACACGGACATTGACATCACCTGTATTTGTGGAAGTGTCTCATAGGCTGGTGCTGTCTCACATTCCTGGCTGGGAGAGGCACCAAGGGCGGCTCACCACACTTTACTCCCTTCTCAGAATCCATGAGGAGGCTCAGCGAGGGTGAAGCTTGGAGATACATCTCTCCCATCGTGTCATCTATTAAAATGACGCATGTGTGTGTGAGACAGTGAGAGCTTTTCTTTCCACCACCCTAGTTCTTCCTTCTGGCTGAGATGGAAAGGTAGGATGCTCTCATCTCTGCCAGTGAGAAGGTTTTCTGTATCTGGGGCTGGCTTGGAAATTCTTTAGGTGACATCACACCATGTCTGTGCAGACTCATTGTTTGTCATGGAAAAGCCATTCATCCATACACAACTTCCTTCCTCCCCAGACTCTGGGAGATAAACTTTCCATTCTGTCTATTCCCTACAGAAACAGACACAAAACATGTATGCGTGGCTACACACACACACACACCTCGCTGTCCCTCCATCACGCTCAGGGCTGTG
The DNA here is from genome assembly GCF_028554395.1 of Pezoporus wallicus. NCBI lineage: Eukaryota > Metazoa > Chordata > Aves > Psittaciformes > Psittacidae > Pezoporus > Pezoporus wallicus. The sequence continues at coordinate 4,551,492 of NW_026642179.1, read as the reverse complement.
GAAGGAGGAGAAGGGAGGATATAGATGTGAATAAAGTCACCCTATTTTCTTCAGACGTGGATCCTGCTGTGCCCAAGCAGTAAAACCCCCCTCCCACCGAGGTTCTGGGTCACACAAGGCTTTTTTGTCCTGAGGCTAATTCTGGCACTTGCAGCCCCACATCTGCCTGCCAGGTGAGATGGGCCACCAGCTGCAGGTACAGCACATCTGGATGGGGGTGGAAGCAAAGCGTGCTGCAAACAAACACAGCAAGTCCACCGTGGCGGGTGCGAGGAATTCCATAAAAAATATACTATACTTCAGTGGTTAGAGGTGCTGAGCCTGGTGATTCATGCCTTGGGTGCTCTTTGCTCCTGAGGCAGAGTGAAAGACTGGGTACTTGCGAGTCTTGGACCACATACACCGTGGCCACAACCTGGGGGGGACCCGCACATTCAGCCTGTGTTTGGGGAGCTGCCGCCACCACAGAGGCAGGGTTGGGGGGATGCCAGGCCCGGCGGGGAGGCTGTGTGGGAGAGAAGGTGTTGTCTGTGGTGAAGAGGTGGGGACTGTGGTGTGCAGAGGACAGAACAATGGAAAGCTGTGTTAGAGATGCAGGCAGCAGCAGTGGAGTCAAAGGTGCGATGAGGTGGCTATGAAGGAGGCAGGCTGCGAGGAGTGTTTGGTACAAGTACCCGCACAGGTCCGGGATGCCTGCGTTTGCCTTCTGCCGGTGTCTGGGGTGGGGGGGAAAGGACTGAGGAACTGCCAGATTGCCCCCGCCTTTGAGGATCCCGGTGGGTCGAGCGGGGAAAGGAGAGAGGGGTGTTTGGACAAGAGGAGCCTTCGAAGCTTTTACTCCTGTCCGCCTCCCCTGCCCATAAAACTATTAGTCTCTGGTGCCAGGCTATCTGCGCTCGCCGCCTGCAGCCCAGCCGCGCCTCGCAGACCCCCTGCCCGGGCCGCGGGGCCGGAACCATGCCGTGGGGCCCCTCTGGAGGCCGTTTTGGGGAGGGGGCAGCCCATTTCCGAGCCGGTCCTGCATTACAAAGGCGGGCAGCGGGGCCAGCGCGCCGCTTTGATGTGCCCTGCCGGCTCCCCGCACACCTGCGGCCGCGGGGCTCACGGCACGGTCCGGTTCGTGGGGACACCGGCGGACTGCGGGCGCGCTGCGCCTCCCCTGGCCCCGAAGCTCCCGGTGCCCCTGTCTCACACGGCTGTCTGCCCCGGGACGGGACGGGAAGGCTCCGTCAGTGGCGGCGCAGTCCCGGCAGCGAGGCCCCTACCCCGTGGCCGAGGGCGGGCGGGAGGCAGGGCCGGGGCCGGAGCCCCCGGGAGGCGGTGGCCGGGGGAGAGAGGGAGGGTCCTGCGGGGGGCGGGAGGGGGCGGCCGCCGGGCTGTGCTCGCCGCGTCCCGCCGCACGCAGGCCCCGCTCCAGGGCTTCTCTTCGGCGCTTCTCCACAGGGCGCCCCGTCCCGGCGGCCGGCTCTGCGGGGGCTGCCCACCATGACCGGGCCGAGGCTGGCCCTCGCCGCCGCGCTCCTCTGCAGCTGCACCTCGCCGGTGGCCGACGCCAACTCCTGGTGGTAAGTGAGGGCGCGGGGCAGACCTCAGCGCGTTTGTCCGCCGCTGCGGAACGAGGACTGCCCGGGGCCGGGCGGCGGAACGGGAGCGGGAGTTGCCGTGCGCTCCCCGCGGGAACTAGCTTCCCTGCCCGCAGGGCTTCTTTCGCAGCAGCTCACTTCTATCCAGGTTCCCCCCTCCCACTGTCCCTGCCCAGTTCCTGGGGACGCAGCCCTTCTCTTCCAGGCACTTCTGGGCTCCTTTTGTACGGGTTCGCTGAGATCCCGTCCGGGCTTCAGGATGTGGGGAATGCGTAAGGAGAGGGTGGGTAAGATTTCCTACCCGCTGCCAAAAGCCCCGGGAGCAGCCGCGGAGCCCCCTTCTGAAGAGCGGAAAATAGCCTAGCTGAAAGGCAGGCATCGCTGGCTGGCGGTCTGTGAAAAAGCAGCAGCTCACTTTCTTCTCCTGCAGAGAAAGTGCTGAGCTTTCTCTCTGCCCCCCTCCCCATCCCGGGTGTCCTCTGTGTTTAAACTCAGGTTACAAACGAGCTGTGTTTCTCCCGCTGGAGCTCTGGAAAAGCCTCGCATCTGGCAGAGCTGTAGCGGGAGGCAGCTGACATGAGAAATGCGCCGGGGCTTTGGGAGCGGAGCGGGGCTTGGCTGGCGGGGAAAGGTGCCGGGCGTTCCGCGGAGGGGGCCTCTCCCTCCAGACAGAGTCCCTTGGATGTTTTTCTCATCGCAGGTCTTTGGCCATGAACCCTATTCAGAGACCTGAGATGTACATCATCGGTGCGCAGCCGGTGTGCAGCCAGCTGCCGGGGCTCTCTCCTGGGCAGCGCAAGCTCTGCCAGCTCTACCAGGAGCACATGGTGTTCATCGGGGAGGGGGCCCGCAGCGCCATCAAAGAGTGCCAGTACCAGTTTCGGCAGCGGCGGTGGAACTGCAGCACGGTGGACAACACCTCCGTCTTCGGACGGGTCATGAAAATAGGTAGGAGCACCCGGTACGGGGCGCAGGACGGTTTGTCCCTCTATAGCGTTCTGCCTTTTTTCAAATACACATGCAGGAGTGATGAGCCCCGTTAACACCGCTCCTAAAGCTGCCTTTAAGGAGGTTCTACATTCCCTGGTGTGCTGGTGCTGCCTGCGCCTGGGCAGGTGGCAGCAGTGCACCTGAGCCCAGCAGGAGCTAGCTGGAGAAGCAGGGGACACACACACTTTCTTTGGGGGGGGGGGGGGGGGGGGGGCATGGGGAGGTCAGGAAGAGGGAGGCTGCTTTTGTGTTGTGTGCTCGTTTAAAGGTAGGGAGGGAAGAAGCTGGAGCCAGGAACAATGGACCCATGTTATCATTTCCCAGCATCTGGAGTGCCCTCAGACAGGGAATGCAGCCCTGAGATGTGGGAAATACGGGCTCCTCTGGCGTGGGGTCTCCCCCCCTCTCCCCTGTCCTGCCACTGTCTGTGTAAACCCCAGAGATTTTTTATAATTCCTGCCCTGCTGGCCGAAAGAGGCGCATTGACAGGCCATTGCTGCACTTGAATTGAGGTGTGACCTAGCTGCATTGTCCCAGCTCCTTTTGAAATGCAATCATCTGATGGCAAGAAACTGAGAAATCCGGGCTTGGTTTGATGTGTCCGACAGGCAGGACAATAAAGAAAAGGTGTTAAAACAGCCACTCACACAAGCACACACACACACAAGCTTGCTCTCTCTTCAGGTCCTATGTGAAGAGTTTTTGTTTCCCACACGCAAAGCCAGTCATTTACACTGAAGAACAGGCACTATTTCTTGGTTGTGAGGTCGGGGAAAACACTTAGCAGCTCCTGCACCCTCAGCTGCCCCCAGCATTACTTGCACCTTTTTGGTTTCACTCTCAAAAAAACCCCAGGAGGTAACAGCTTTAATACCTCTGGGGCATCAAGGTGATAGGACACCAAGGTAACCACGTCCCATGATCCTTTCCATTTGATCCTGAAATTCCTATGTGTGATCCTAGAGTACTGTAAGGGATATTTCTGCATGTGTTACTTAACCTTTCAGAATTCCTAATTCAGCCCACTAGAGCCATTCTGATTCCTCCCTTTCTGTCCAGCTCATACCCCAACAAATCCCTGCTTCTCTGGGATACTCCCCTGGGAAATGCTGTTTCCTGACACATACGTTCAGCTCCTGATACAGATCCAAGGCAGCTGTGCATCCTTGATCCCTTTGTGATAGCAGGGGTGGTGGCCAGATGAGGCTGCTTGCAATCCCATACTGTTAAAACTTGTGCTTTGGGGTATGAAAATTACAATTTCGGCCACCTCCACCTTTTGCTTCTGGCATCCCTCTCTCACATGTAAGTTATGCCAAAGAATGGGATAAATTTCAGGTCTCCACAATGATCCTAGTGACTCCAGAATGAAATAGAAATATCCCGTTCTCCAGCAAACTTCATCCTCTTCTTCACAACCTTCCTGCAGCTCCAGGTTGGTCCGCGCCTGGACAAAAGAAATAAGCGTGAACTAAGAGAAAGCAAAGACCAGAGCTGAAGAATGAAAAGCCATCAGGAAGCATCAGAGGGTGTATGGGAAGAAGGATTAGAGTGAATAGTGGAAGAAGGAAGATTCTTCCTCTCTGAAGTTAATTTGATCCTGTTAGTTTAGATTGAGAGTTTAGATTTGGGTTTTGATGAGGAAGGAGCTGTTATGGGTACGTGATGGTACATCCAGCAGTCCTGCTGCTGCTGTTTTGTTTGTTCATGCATGCATTTTGTTCATTAGGAATAATAATACTGTTGTATCTCTGGTAGGAATCTGCTGATGGAAGTGTCTGTGAGGTGACTGCCTGTGGTTGCCTGCTGTTGAAAACATACTCTGACAAAGAGTTCTGAACCCATCTCCTTTAGATTCTCTGGTCAGTTAGAGCATGTTCAGATGCTGATACTCCAGTACAAGACAGAACAGAAGTAAGAAAAATATAACCAAACGTGGCCTAGGGTATTACGGGGACTATGATGATTCACCGCTGTTGTCCCCATCAGTGATAAGCTCTTGTGGAGGGGCATGCTGCCTCTTTCCTCTTTGTTCCACCTTCCGTTATTACTTTTTCCTACTTTGTAATGAGGCGTTGCTCATCATTTCAGGAGATTTCTTTTCCATGCTGGTAAAAGGACAAAGCCTTCCAGTCTCTCAGGTTGTGTCAGCTATAAAGTCATTCTTCCCTGGGTTCATACTGTGTGCCCGTCTCCTGTTTTCAACTTCTGAGCTCCAGTTCTGGACCACAGCCCTTTTTCTGTACTCTGTGCCAATGGCACGAGGAAGGTCTGGAGACCAGAATATCTACAAGAGTGCAGAGGCATGCCAGAGTGTTGTGGAGAGTGGGGGGGGAAAAGAGATAAGAAGGACCCAGAAGGTGTATAGTGTGCCAACAACCTTCGGCTGCCCACCCACCGAAGCAGGCATGGCATATATTACATGATTTCTTGAGCTGCTTTAGATTGTGAGAGGGAGGAGAACCTGTCCTGGCCAAGTCCAGAGCCTGGGAGATGCTCACAAGAGTGTGCACTCGGAAACCCTTTCCCCTTTGTAGAACTTAGCTCAGCTCGGAAAAATGGGAGGCCTATGGTCGGTCTGTGTTTAATCATTACACCTTCATTTTGTGCATTTCATAGAGGTGAGGCAGTCCAGTGACACAAAGCTTGTGCAGAGGCATCAGCAGCACTGAAGTAGGCTGCTTTTTAGCATTGGTCTTTCCTAGTGTTTGTGTGGTCATGAGAATTGCTCTTACCTTTTCAATGTGGTTTATTCACTGATGATATCTGGCAATGTACAAAAATTACCCTTCTGAAGTTGCTTCTTGTTCTGTCAATACAGATTTTAGACTGCATGTGTGTGTATATGTGTATCTGTGCATTATAAACAGACATATTCCTTACTGCTACATTTATGAGGGAGAGGATGGAGCACCCAAAAAGGTCGTGTTAGAATTTCCTCAGGGGAGGAGAAAATATACCTCCTTCAGCGCAACCCTAAATGCAAGGCTGGGGTTTCCAGGTTAGTCCAGTCATTTCTGCAGCCAGAGATTTTATCTCTTCTGCCTTTTCAAATGCAAAAAGGAAAAAAAAAAAGATGGAGTCATAAAAGAACAAAGAGGAATATTTGAATATTTTTTCTTTTTTATTTGAGATAGGCAAACCTTGGGGAATGATTTTTCTTTTTTTTTAAAAAAAAAAGAAATCAGTTGAAACTAAAAGTTTTTCATAAAAAAAAGTGACACATTTTTATCATCTTTGTGTCAGTCTCCCAGCTGGGGTCTGTTCTCGCATTTCCTTCTCAAGCAGCTCCAGAAAAGCAAGCTGCGGGGACCAGCATCTCGCCTGGGTATTGCTCACACTGGTACCCGCAATGGTGTCCCCCGAAGCTGCCACAGCCCCGCGCTCCCCCTTTGTGCTGCGGGCAGTGCTGGTGGCCGGCAGGCTGAGGAGGGCAGCAGAGCTCCGTGGAGCTCCACACCAGCAGGCAGAGCTGAGCCTCCCGCGGCCCCCAGCTTCGGGGTCACCCCAGCCTTTGGCTTGGGAGAGGTGTGGGAGAGGGCAGAAAGGGGGTTGTCCTTTGAGTTGACAGCGCAGAGGTGTGGAACTGGAGTGAACTTTGAGATGATGAGTGAAAACCCAAATACTTTTACAAAGCTGGCAGAAGAGCAGAGAAAACTGGGATGTGCAAGCCCACAGCTGCTAGCTACAAATTTGCTTTGTATTAAGCACAAGGTTTCATGCACGGTCGATCCTGCCCCCCAAACCAAGCTGCAGTTTTCCAAACCTACATCTGATGAGCGCTGTGGTTTGTTCTGCTTTGTGGGCAACAAGGGGAAAAAAAAAAAAAAAAAAAACAACAAAAAAACAACACTGAAACTTCTTTCAGCCTCTCCTATCACCATCCTCAGCAACTTAAAGAACTCGTGCAGATCCAGGGGCTGCATATTGAGTTGTTGTTTTGCTAAATCTGAAACGTGGAGATGGTTAAAACATGGACAGTAAAAGCGTAAACCAGTCTGTGCTTGCAGGGGTCTCAATTAAGCCGTAAGGATCCTAAGCACCTGGAGTCATGCAGGCTCTGTTGCACCAGCTGTAACACCGGGAGGTCCCCTCATTGGATGTATTTTAACCTGTACAGATGCAGAGAGTGCTGTGCTTAACAGGATGATTGGTGTGTCCATGGGGCTCTCACCATACAGCCACAGACTGGTAGGGGCAAAACCTGCCCATTGGACTGTTACCTTAAAATACCTATAGCATGCAGAACAAAACAGATGAGTAAAAGCTTTATTCTGGTTGCTGAAAAAAAGACCTTAACTCCCTTATGGGCCAGTCTCAGCTGAATTACCTTAACTAGGAGTCACTCTTCTTTACCTCCCGGACTAAGGAGGTTTGGAGGGCACACTCCTCTCCTAATGACCTACTAGTAAGGCCTTCCCTTCTGTATTATGTATAAAATCCTGTAGCATTTTATCAGCTTTGTGCTGTGCTCCATAGCAGAAGCCCTTCATTGAAGGGGGGGGGGGGGGGGAATCACAAGTTGTTCTGCAACGTGGATGCCATTCACAGCCTTGCCTTTGTCTTGGGTCATTACCACTAAGCTGGTGATAAGCTGCTATTAATTACAGATTGTCAGCACATGCAAATTGGAACAAGAGCATACCAAAAGCATCAGCTTAGTCCTGCTGAGGGAGCTGGCACTGAGAGACTCGTGGGCTGGTGACAAACTGTTCTTGGAGAATCTGCCCTCTGAAGTCATTCAGATTTGCTTGAGAGCATCTTACTAGGGCTTGTAAGTAGCTCTTCACAATCAGATTTGCTTATTCCAGTGAAGCTTTGTCGCCTGAAAGTTTGGTGATGCACGCAATGACTCTGAAGCTGTCAGTTTAGCTATCTGTTACACTGTGTGGTGATAATGCAGGTGTGGATTGCCTCCTTCTCCTCCTCACCCCCCTCTACTCACCCCATTCAGACCCACTGCACTCGCTGGTGCAGCACGCTTGGCCTCATGCAGTGCTGGCTGTGTTGGTGCCCCGGTCAAACTGGGGCTGAATCATGGCCAGGAATACATAGCTAGAGACCTGATCCAGCTGCTTGGCTTGCACTCTGAGCTGTATAGAGCATATGCTCCAAGCAGGGCAGTCTCTAGTAAACGTGCTAATGGAAAGTCTTTTCATTTATTATTGTCTACATGGGAAATTTTACTTGTTCCAGCACTGCAGCTCTGTAGGCGTTGGAAGAGCCTCTGCCTCAAAGCTTTAGTGTAAAAACGGGTTTCCTTCAGTTTGTCTTAAAACAGTTCTCAGCTGACCTCATGTAAACTAAAATAAGGTCGATGAGCTGAGCAGCCCATAAAGAGTGCTTGTTGCAGTTAAATGAAGATCATTCCCGAGTGATATCTGGCTTGACCAGAATGCTTATTTGCACAGACCCAACCTCATCAGTTGTTTGCAGTGGCTTAGGTAGCAGCTATATTTTCAGCAAGTGAATAACCCTCTTGCTTGAGAGTTTCCTCTACGTTAAAACGAGAAGATACTGAAGGGAAAAGAGACTGCACAGTTCCTGCCTATGGTGTTGGTGTTTCTGGAGTTTCCAGGGCTTTTAAACAGGCAAACATAGGTGTAATAAAAACAGCCCTTGAGGAATAGGACCTAAAAATTCATGAAGAACATGCTCTTCCCAAGAGCATTCCTCCAGGCAACAGGAGGACTCTCAGACCCTTCCCTGGTGTGTGTCAGAGAATCAGATTTGGGTTTGACTGTGGTTACATAGAAACTGCCAGTTCTGGGCAGTCAGTTGACTGGAACTGTTACTATGAAATGAAAACAAAAATGGGATGCAAGCATGTCTTAGGACCGTTCCCCCTCTGCCAGAACAGGGTGCTTGCTCCTTGCTGTGTATTGTTTGTTAAATGAGATCTGTCTCTTCTTAATTTGCTTCTCGTGTCTCTCTTGCAGGTAGCCGAGAGACTGCTTTCACGTATGCCGTCAGTGCTGCCGGTGTGGTGAACGCCATCAGCCGGGCTTGCCGTGAAGGAGAGCTCTCCAGCTGTGGCTGCAGCCGGACGGCCCGGCCCAAGGACTTGCCCCGAGACTGGCTGTGGGGTGGCTGCGGGGATAACGTGGAGTATGGATATCGTTTTGCCAAGGAGTTTGTGGATGCCAAGGAGAGGGAGAAGAACTACGTGAGAGGTTCAGAGGAACAGGCTCGCATGCTGATGAACTTGCAGAACAACGAAGCTGGTCGCAGGGTAAGACCAGTGCTGACACTTTCCTCTTCTCAGCGGCAGATTCAGAAGGCTTCAGATAGCTTGAAATTACTTTCAGGGTTGATGAAGATTGTCCAGTGATACCCCAGTAATGGTGTATGGTCACATTTGTTGCATTTCCGTGAATATTACAGGCAATATTGACGATACTAGATTCCCATTTTAGTGGCAGGCTTCTGTTGCCAGCTAAAGCCAAATGAGATGGTGTATGGCATGCAAATGCAGACATGTAAGCTGTTTCCAAATAAACTAGGTGCTGTCATGGCCCACTTTCAAGGTTTACATTTCAGAAACTGGCTTTCCAGACCTTCCAAAAGAACAGGCTGGTGTTGAAAAGGAGAATCTGTTGGCATGTGGAGTTCTCTTCTACTGCTATCATTCAGAGTTTTGGAATATAAGACCAGAAGCAAACATCGAATCAGACTACCTGGTATAAGTATCTCTGAAACTTAACACCTTGCTCATTTACCTTGGTACTGGGCAAAATAAGTAATCTGATTCTAGGTGATATTTTCTGAGAAGATAACATAGTTTTGATCTGGAGACCCCTAGGAATGGAGAATCCATCACTTCCTTTGTAGTATGCTACCATCATTAATCACCCTGTTTCGACACTACCTCATTATCATTTGAATTTATCTGGCATCAGCTTCCAATCAGCTCTTTTTCTGACTTTCACAGCTAGATCCAAAAGCCTCTTAGTAATCAGAATGTCCTCTACATAGAAGTATTTATCTACTGTAATTTATTCACCACTTTTCTTGACAAACTAGATTGAGCACTGAAGACTCTCTCACTTTCAGAGATTCTCATCAGCCATCAAATCATTTTCACAATACTTTAGCATACCCTTACCAGTTTTCCCATATCCTTTAAGAAACTGGATACCAAAATGACATGCAGGGTTCTGGTATTCTACACTGATACTGTAAACTTAGGTGAAGTTGCCCCCTTTGTTTGTGTCCAGTGTATGCACATTTGTTTACATAATTACTCTGTTTGTGATTAATAGCCTAGAAGGTATAGCATCATTTGTCTGCGTTACAAGTATGTAGTCCTGCCTCTTTCCAAATGTAGAACAGGAATACTTACTTGAACAGTTGTGTCTTTTCACAGCGTGTTTAAGATTTTTATCAGTCTTCCCTGGTAGTGAGCTTCTCTGAGGTTAATTTCATTTCTAGTGCATGTTAAAAAATCTTATTAAGTGTACCTAGACTCACTCTTTTGCACATTCTTAACTAATATCCTCAGTTTCCTGAGGGTACTTCCCTTTCTTACTTCTAATTGTTACTGTCTTTCCCATGTGTGTCTGTGTTTTACACATGTAATTTTGGCTTCATTTTGCCACCAAGGAAGATTTGCTCTATTTTTTTGATTGTGGAATCAATGTGTCAGGTTGAAGCATTACAAATACTCTACGCTTCTTTTGTAAAATCAAGTGCAGTAAATTTGCAGTAGGTGGAAAACAGCGCAACTGAAAGCTGTAGAACTCAGTGGGTTTTGGTTTGAGGGTTTATTTATTTATTTTTTTTTTTGTCTTGGAAGGGCAGAGAGTCTGCATTTCCTTAGAAATGGGGGGACATTCCTCCATGGAGTAGTAGCCTGAAAGTGACATTCTTCTCTGCATTACATGCTTTGAACGTCTTATATGTCTGGAGTCCTGAACTTGGATTACTACAAATAAATACCCTGTCTAAAATAGGGAGTGAATATGTTATGGGATGTTTTACAGGCAGTCCTATTGCCTTGAGGGATCCAGAGACAGAATATGGCCAATAGTTCGAGGCGCCAGTTGAACTGTAGTAACATCTGTATTAAAAGATCAAGTCTGAAGATACTTGCTCCACAGCTTGGGTGAAACACTACCCTGTCTTGTTATTCTTGTTATGTGGGCAAGAATAAGAATATCACTAAGCCGTGATTTCGGATGATGACGCTGGTTTAGATGGAAGAAAGCTTTGCTCTGTTTAAGGTCAGAGCTAAACCCAGCTGTGTCCTGCCTTTACTACAGTGCAGGAAGTTGTTTAAATTGTGCTTGGAAGGGTACAGAGCCTGTGCTGCTTTGGACTCCATAGACAAGCTCTCAAGGCGATTTCTGTTTCCAGTGAATGCACAAACTGGACCTGGACAAAGGCTTTCCAAAGGCGCCAGCAAAAGACAATGTTATTTCAAGTTTGGTTTTCGTAGACTCTGTAGAACAGATGGCTGTAGAAAATAACCTTAGATTAAATGAACACAAGTCATTTTAGATTAAATTAAATGGAAGTATAAACCAGTGTGTAATTAAGCTTATGGATTTCAAAGAACAAACTCCGATAAACTAAGGGAGCTGGTTAGTAAACTCAGATGGGGAAATTGATGTGGAGGAAGTCTGGAACATTTTCAAGTCAAAGATGCTAAAGCCATTACAATTCTTCATGCCAAGCAAGAGGAAAAACCTTGTAGGAAGAATATCCAGACCTCACTGTGTGAATAACTACCACAGAGAAGCTGTTAGGAACAGACTGAAAGCCTACTAAAAATGGAAAAAAAAAAAGAAAAAGAACTGATAGCAAATAAATAATGAAAAAGCTTTTAGAGGTCAAGAAGTATAAAGATGAAGTGAGAACAGTAAAAAAATCACGCTGAGTCAGACCTTGCAAAAGGTAGTAAAATAAACAGGGAAAGTTTTTAAACTTTGCAAATTGGAAATTGGAAGAAGGGAGACTGCTAGTGAATGAGGATGGGGCAGACTCCAAGGACAAAGTAGTTTTGAGCCCCAAAATAAGTAAGTGCTTTACCTGCGGCTTCAAGTTGGAATAGGGGGCTTTGCTCGTGGGGAGGGGTACCATATGTCTGCTACACAATGGGGATGTCTTTTCTGTCCTCAGTACTTTTGCCTGGGTGAATAAGTGCTTGTAAGTGTAGATTTTTAAGTCCTCCACAGATTTCTTCTGGGGCAAGCCAGGCACGGTCTATCACAGGAGACAGTAGTAGTTAATGGTGCTGGCACCCTGTGGGAGTGAGGAAGGTAAGAGGAGGTAGCTGTCATGTTCAGACAGGTAGAGGAAGAGGAGCTGAGCAGCAAGTACAGAAGGTTGGGGCCTGCAGACCTGAGGTGGGTCAGATGGTGCAGGGGGCTGATGATGGAGGGGAGTTTGTGGTCGGGTCAAATGATTCAATTGGGAATCAGGTGGCAGCAAAGGGTTGGAAGAACAGAGCTCTGGAGTAAACGAGGCTGGGCTTTAGGGTGGACTGAGTGGATGAGGATTTGGGGGTAGTGAGGAATGGAGATGCTGGGAAAGGAGATGAACATGTAAGGATCTGGATAGGAGAATCCTGATGGCTCTGAGATGGCGTTGTTATGGGTTCCAGGGTTGTCTGGTCAGGATGGCATTTAGACAGTACAGGGTAGTCTTTCCTCTTGGCTCTTAGAAATGGAAATATAAATTATCACCACCTAGCTGGAAGCAAAACTCAGGTTGCATAAAGCTCTGAAGTGGGCACAGGGAGTGCCAGCTTTCTTGCATGTCACTCTGAAAGAGCTGGCACCTGGCAGCACAGGCAGAGTGACCTCAGCAGAACTTACAGGAGGACCTCGGGGAAAAGATATCTTGGAGGAAGAGGCAAAATGTGAAGTAATTTGTGAAGGATTCCTCAAAGATTGATCACACAATCACTTGCAACATAACTGATCTCCTAAAAACCAAACTAGATCTATTAGATCTCATTTATAAGCACTTCTGTGAGACATTTAATGTATTTCCATGTGGGAAACGCTTGGTTACATTGGGAAAGATAAGGAAAGATACAGCAGCTATGAGACAGACAAGAAACTGGTTCAAGGAAAGATGTCAGAAAGTTGTGTGAAAAGACGTACCTTGATTCTTAACAGAGCTTAATTAGCAAGTCTTCAAGGACTTACCTCAAGATCAACACTTGGTATTTTTATTTCACAGCCTCAACACAAGAATTGGAATGGGCTGAGGAAATTTCCTGATGATGCAAAAGTGCCAGATATTACAAATACAGAGAAAAATGCAAATTTTGTACAGCAGCTAATGACATCCAATAAAACAACATGAAGACCATCATTTGAGGTCTTGTATGTAAAACGTTTTTAGTCATTAGGAAATGAATTGAAAAGAATGGGTCGCAGCAGTCCACTGCAGATGACTGCAGATGTAATGTGGCTCAGAAGGTGGTAAATACCCTGTAATGTACTAGGGAAAGTATTTTTAGGAAACAATGGGGGAATACTAATGCCATTGTATTCAGCTCTTGTGAGGCCCCAAAATATTGTATGTTCTCATATTCCCGAGCAAAATGACCTCAGACTAGAAAAGGCTTATTATGATGGACTCAGGGGATACGAATCTTTTCTTAAGAAAGTGGGTTGGAATAGCTTGCCATGTTTAGCCTAGCAAAGTGAAAGTTGAGAGAGGATATGACTGATGTCTGTGTTGCGGGAGAAATAATAGGGAAGGAAAAGTACTTTTTAAGCAAAAGGCCAATTTGGCACAATAGCAAACGGGCATAAAGTGAATACGTTTAGGCTGGGAATTAGAAAAAGATACTTTATCATTGGAATAGTGATCAGAATGATGGTGGCTGAAAACCTAATTGCTTTTAAAAGGGCACTCCGTACATTTAAGGAAAATATTATTTGAAGCAGTGCCTACAACAGCAAGAGATCATACTTAAAAACCAAGGAAGTCCCGTCTGGTCCTGCATTCCTAAACTTCTGAGATTCTGGTTTTGGAAGTAGGAAGGTGCACTTGTAACTCCATACTCCCGCAAGTCAGTGCTGAAAGAAGGGAGTGCTGGAGACATGGCAGTGAGCACTGCTACGTGACCACCAGGTGCCAACCCATGTACAGCCTTCCCTCACTTTCCCAGCTAGTGTTTCAGTTGATGTCTTCTGATTTTTAGGAAGACTTTTGGTGTGTCCCCTCACTCAGTTTCCTGTGGGTGAGAAAGTCCTCCTTGAACCCTGAGGAGCTCTGATGGCAAGAGAGAAGATTGTTCCTTCTCTCCATGGTTCTCAGAAGGAGCTGAGAGAGGAGCAGGAGGGGATCAGAGGTCTTTTATCTTTCAGGCAGTTCTGACCCCATCACCTCTTCACTCCGCGACGGAATCCTTGTTGTGGTGCCTCCTGGCTTTATTGCCTGTGTTTGTTTGTCTTTGGCTGTTATCTCAGTGCATCCTTTCCTTCCATCTGTCTTCTTCTTCCAATTGGTCTCCATTACACTCTCTTATTTCCCCCCATTCCTTATCTGTCACCCTGTCTGGCAGACTGTGGCGGTCAGTCGTTGTACGCTGTTTACCCAGTCAGCATATGGCAGGCCTCAGTCATCAGTCACTCAAGCCAGTGCCAGAAGAGCCTGGAAGGGGGTCTGGCTAATTGACCACATAGGAATTCCCCATTAATTCTCTTCCCATTCCCATTATTGAAAGAAAAGAATTGGAAAAGAACTTGGGCTTATGGGAAGGGCCTTTAAGCCTTTCCATTAGAGGCATTTTCAACCTGTTTAAGTGGCATGGCTATTGATCAGACCCTGCCCTCAGAATTGCATGTGAGGTCTGTTATTCTTTACCTTGACCTGCGCCCGGTCAGAGAGGAATTCTCCAGTCTCCTCTGCTTTCTCCCCATTTGGGCAGCAAAGGGGGAGAGTGGGAGAGCCATTTAGCAGCTGAAGCTATGGTTACCTCCACGGGACATTGATGGTGGGAGCTGCAGGGGGCTGAGTGGCGCCATGCTCACCTGCAATGACTGGTAGCGTTTGCATTCCCCAGCACTGCTACTACCCACATGGGCCAGATGTTTTGAGCATCAGTTGCTTAAAGCCAAGTCAGAGTGAACTCAGTCCCATGACATTAACTGAGGGGGATCAAGTTGCAGTGTTTTTCTAAAGGAACAAAGCCCAGGATTAGGAAGAATTGTAATACTTTATGAAAACACATGCAAGGGCAAGGGAGGCACGAGTGGCCTGGGATTTGACAGAACCGTAACCAAAAAGTGCTAACACAAACTTAAAACAAGCAGGCTGGCAGTGCAGTGAGGATATAGTAAGTGTCTGGGGCTTGGGAAATTCAGCTGTAGCTCTGTCTGGTTACAGTACAGCAGGAATCCTTAAGTAACAGTGTGGTTGGTCCTCTGCAGTTGTAGTTTGATCCAAGACAAGTGCTTAACTCCCAGCCTGTAGCTGTTACATTGCACTGTGAGGGATTGCCTCAGTAAATTGAGCTCCAAGGAGCAGAACTAAAGCTTCTCTGTTTTAAGGATTCACTCCATTGACTTTCTCAGGAGCTGGATTGGCCTCCATGTGATTTAGTCATTAAGCCAAATTGAATCTTCACTAGCTGTCAAAACCACTACATGTTCATTAGGCACAGGAGTAACCAGTTGTTGTAGGAGAACTCTGACCTCTCGCTGCTGGTCCAGAATGTAGTCATAGGTAGAAGATTTCACTTGCAGTATGCTCAATTGCATTAATCACCTACTCCTTCGCACGTGAATGCAGAGAGCTGAGAAGCTTTCTTCTGAGTTGGTGCATGGGGAAGAAAAGAACCCTCAGTGTCTGGTTGCTTTCTTCAGCAGAAAACCTGGCTGGAGGGAATATCGCTGTCTCCCTCAGAGCATCCCAGTCTTCTCTCACGTTCCTTGATGTCACCCACCAGAAACAGCTGGCGGAAATTCCTCAGCTGATGCCAGATACCTCTGCTTGGCACATGGAGTCTGTCAGAGGCACTGCCCTGTGGATGTGCATGATAGTCAGGGGAGAGCGGAGGTGAGCCTGATGGCAAGGCTGGCACTTAAGCTGCTGTAGCTGTGATTGTGCAGGGACATCAACTCTTCACTTTGCAAACTCTTGTCAGCGTCCGTGGGTGCTGACAGTTTTTTTACCTGTCTCTGGAATGAATGGAAAGAGCAAACCGAGCCTCCATTTCGGTTTCTTTTCCTAGGGTCTGAGATTTGTAATTCTAGAATATATTTCAATATTTCTCTCTCCTCCCAGCTAGTGTGAGGAGGAGAGTAACCACCGTTTTCCTTTACATCGTGTGCTCGCTCTGCTGAGGGCTTAATGCTCGCTGCCAGCATTTCACGCCTATTTGCTGATTCGGATGCCGGATTTTCAGGGATATGATGCATCCACAGCCGCCTCAGACGCCCACAAACATAGCTGAAAGTACGTGGGGAAAGACCGCACCGAAATCTTGGCGTTTGCTGTTTGAGATGTCGGCCCTTGTGCGTGGCGGTAGTGCTGCTGGTGCAGGGAAGCCTGTGGACACAAGATGGCGCAGGTTCGCAACGTGTGCCTGCCCGCCAAGGTGGACGCCGGGTGAGCACCCCCTGGAGCTGAGGTGTGCGGCCTCTGCTCCAGGACAGAGGTGTTCGTCTTCCGCACCACCGCCCCTGCTTGCCGCTCTCGGCAAAGCAGCCTCTGGGACACTGCCCCAGAACGGGGTCCTCTCAGCAGAGATGAAGGGAAAGGGTGTGGGGACGTGCATTTATCATGGAAAGATGCAGATGTATCCCTTGGAGTATAGTGTTGGTTCCTGGTGCCGGTGGTTGGAAATGGGCTGCTTCCCAGGTGTTCCCCTTTCCCAGCTCTGAAGGGAAACCCCAAAATAAATGCCACAATAAACACCACTCTTACTCTATGAGAGTGGGAGAATTTCCAGAGTCCACGTGGAGATAAAGCTTTCTCTTCTTTTCTTCTCCTGACCCTGCTGTTAAGTCGGGGGAAAAAAGGTGCAGGAGTCATGTTGGGAGGCAGCGTGACCAGAAATAGGAATATTTAGGGAATAGGAGCGCAGCAGTTGCAGCAGGGGGAAGAGGAGACTTTTGTCTCCTCTGAAGGGCGAAACAACAGAAATTGGGGGATAATGACAGCAGCTATGGAAACGTGATGACTTCATTGTAATTCAGCCAGCTGCCAGTGCAGCAGGAATAGGCACAGCTTTGCCTGACTGCATTTCTTTTCCCACAGGCCGTGTACAAGCTGGCGGACGTGGCCTGCAAGTGCCATGGTGTATCAGGCTCCTGCAGCCTCAAGACCTGCTGGCTGCAGCTGGCTGACTTCCGCAAGGTGGGCGACTTGCTGAAGGAGAAGTACGACAGCGCCGCGGCCATGAGGATCAGCCGCAAGGGCAAGCTGGAGCTGGTGAACAACCGCTTCAACATGCCGACGCAAGAGGACCTGGTCTACGTTGACCCCAGCCCGGACTATTGCCTGCGCAATGAGACCACTGGTTCTCTGGGCACCCAGGGCCGACTGTGCAACAAGACCTCGGAGGGCATGGATGGGTGTGAGCTGATGTGCTGCGGACGGGGTTATGACCAGTTCAAGAGCGTCCAGGTGGAGCGTTGCCACTGCAAGTTCCATTGGTGCTGTTACGTCAAGTGTAAAAAGTGCACAGAGATCGTCGACCAGTATGTCTGTAAATGAAAGGAGCCACCAAAGCAACAAATCTATATTATATAAATCTATATAAATATATTTTATATTTGTATAAATAAACAGATGATGATAATAATTAAAGAAGCTTATTTAAGAGACATTTTGGTTTTGAAATTTCCCCCATCAGGCCAGCTGGTATGCCATTCCTTCAGTTCTGCTGGGGAGTTTGTCTGCAGGTGCATCTCCTCGTGGATGTTTCAGTCAGGGTGAAGAGGCTGAGGAGGTGCTGAGAAAATGAACTCCCCCCTACGCACAAGCGCACACACACTGCTTCATTGCAGAAACAAAGCCAGGAAGAAGGAGAAAGGTGGGTTCTTTCTGCTCCGATCAGTAAGTCTTAGCATTTTGCATAGTTACTGCACATCTGAAATTACTGCCAGATGTGGGTGAGTCCTAGTTACCTGAGTTTCAAACCCTGCCACTTCATTAAACCCACTGGAGAATTCAGAACCAGTTTTTGATCCCTCTGAGGGCTTTGTCACATGAGAGGGAAGGTTAGGCAAGGCCCCTTTCAAGACATAGAATACAGCTTAAAATCCTGTAAACCATTCTTGGATGCTTCACAGACCACACTGTGGTGGAGGAAGGTTTGCAACCTGCTGTTGTTAGGAGGGAAGGTGTGACCTGTGGCTGACCAGTATGAACCCAACATCTAGGTCTTCTGTACCGCCTGGGCCAAGGGCAAGCCAGTCCAGCTCAGACTACATGGCTATGTGCATGAGGGAGATTTTTAATTATTTTCCTTTTAATCCCATGTTGAAACTGAATTTGTCAATGTAGGGGAGAAGCTGCCAGTGCCCAGGAATGTTTGCAAAGGCAATATACTTTGTATTTTGTCAGCAGAAAGAGGCATTGAATGCACACACATGCACATGACTCCTCACATCACTGCCAGTTTTTTCACTCTTTGAAGTGGATGCAGGTGGTCACCTTGTTCAGCTCTATTAAATCCTCCTCGCCACCATCCCAGATGTATAGTTTCTCTTTAACATTAAACACCCCTCATTGACATTTCTTTCCCTCTGTTGCTTGTGTATATGTGTGCTTTTATTTCATTCTTTTGGTGAGGTGTCTTACTTTGCTGCTCTGTATTTCAGAGTCCAGGGGCCATGCTCTTCCCTGGCATAAGGTAACCACAGATAACGTTTGCTCCCAGAATGTGGGCGTATGTTCACCAATGGAAGTATTTTCTGTGTTTTTCCTTGGTAATAAAAGAGCATAATAAAATTGTACTAGGGCAGAAGGCATTACCAAAGTCTGCTAATCAGTCTTACCACGTTGGAATTTTAGTAGAATCTAATTCATAAAGCAGGGAACAAATGCTTTTTCTAGCACAAGACATTTCCTGTGCCTCTCAGCATCTGCAGAGTTCATTTGCAGTCAGAACAATCAAGAGAAGCCAGTTCCCAAAATATAAGGGTTTGCTAATATACATCCCCTTTGTTTCTGACATTCCAAGGGTGTTAGGGTTTTTTCTGTAGATTTTAAAATGCACAAAATATGCCAATAAGCAAAGAGCCAGTTGTGAAGATTATAATTTTTATATTAAACCTCTGTTTCTTATAAAGCATTGCAGTTCTACAGATTCCACCATTTCAACCACCAGAGAAGAATTTATATGTACCTTTCATACTTCAAATATTTGAGGACTCCAGAAAAGCACAAGGAAGAAAAATTATGTTTAATAATTAGGAGCTGTTGTTTTTTTAAACCAATGTGTCCAGTTTTTATTTTATTTTTTTAAATCCAACAGGCAATATATTTGCTGGCATCCCAGAATGCAGTTTCTTGGAATATAAACAGTGGCCTAGATTTATTTTATTATATAAAATCCAAAGCCAGTGGTATTGTAATTCAAAGTAACGGAAATAGTTTTCCATGCATGGAAAAAATGTGAGTGCAATGGCCTGATCCAACTCCCATTAAACTTCAGTGGGAGCTGGACTGAGCCCAAGATCGGATCAAATGTGTGAGCTGTTCACTCCTGGGATACTATATGTTTCTAGCCCAATAATAAAACTTGCTCTACCTTGGATACATCTAAAAAAGACCTTTCCTCCCAACCACCCTCACTTCATGTTCTTGTCCATCCTTATTGCGTCAGTGTTTAGAGGTGTCAGCTATTTGTATATGACACCCTTAGGCATTGTTAACGTGTCTAGTAATTCAAAATGATTTCATTTGGCCTTTCTGATAAAGACCACACATTTAAGGGAGTCACAACTCTCCCCACAGTTTGGCTCCATGATTAATTTTGTGGGTGTAAACAACTTTGGGAGCGGAAAAGTTGGCATTGTTAAGGCTACTACTCATCTGGGTGTCCCTGGATATGTTCTTCTTTTTCCACCTAAAATGTTGTCTAGATGGAAAAAAGATGATTTTTGGCCTTTTGTCCCAGCACTCCAGACCTCTGGCAGCCTGGTTGGAGCTAGCAGTTCCTATTGGACTGGGACCATACAGTGATAGGGAGAAGTGACCATTGGATTTCTCCTCCTCCCTCCTCTCCCTTCTTTTTTGTTTTTTTCTTTACAAGGCCTAGGTTTTAGTCTTCTTAACTTTCTGGGAGTTCTGTATCCTAACATTTGATCCCACTAAACTCTAGCTTAAAACTTAATTTCTGTGGCGCCCACACATAAAAGAACCTACTTAGGGTGGTAGTAAGTATAAAATAAGAACACAGCCAGATTGGTTTGATGCAAAGCCAAAGAAAGTTAAACAGAAAGCTGTAGCAGAACTACCTCTTTACTATGAAAGCTAAAATGTGGTGGATTTTGTGTTGTGCCTTGTTAGATGCACAAGTCATATAGGGACGTGGGGGTGGGGATCTAAGCTTGATTCTGAGCTCTGCTGTTTATCTGCTTTGTAATTTCAACAAGTTACTTAATTTCTCTGAATTTTAGCCTCCAGCCTCCTCCTGTATAAAATGAGGAGCAGAATACCTCCTTTTTATTGTGAAGCTAGCTCTTTGAGAAATATGTCTGAGGAAAACGTAATTGAAGGCCTACTCTCTACGCTCATTAACTCCGGCAGGCAGACAGCTGTATCCCCATTGTGCAGGGACACGCTTGATTCAGGACAAAGAGGCTCAGCGGCACCTCGGAGGGTCAGATGCTCGGAGGTGGTTGCTCAGGGGGCTCAGCAGGAGCCTCGGGGGGGCTGTTGTGGTGAAGCTGTACTCCAGCACAATGCTGGAGGCAAGACTGCTGTACAAAAGAGAGGTGAAGTCAGGGCTTGTTTATTTATAGGTATTGAATATCTTGCAGCAAGAGTAAGGTTTAGGGAGGTTGGCCTGGTTTCTGAATGAAATACCTGCCTGCTCAAATTCTGTTTGCAGTTTCATATGGATAAGATATTCACACAACACTCTATTATATAGTGTGCGCTGGTAACTGGCTGCCACATTCCAACCCTGAAGTCACTGCACTTCAAGGCTGATAGAAATGACCACCCATAAGTCATGTAAAACTAAAATATTTTGGAGTTAAAGGCACTATGCAAATACACGGTTATTGCAAGTCAGTGAACATCAGCTCCTAAACGGAGCAGAACAGGATGCAAATCTGTCATCATTTTCCAACTGGCTAGTACTACATAAGTTATAACGTGAATGAATGAGGCCTTAGTATGTTCTGCTGCAAGGTAAGCTGAGCAACAGCGATCACAGAACAAACAGAAACTTTCATTTGATATTAATTATGTTAAAAAGAGACTGGCAGGGTTGTGAGAAAATTTAAATGAACCTTTTAACACCACCAGACTGTAGGCCACTTTGCATTGTTTGCAGGCTCCTATTGTTTGTCCCAAAAAAAGATTGTGCCTACCCAGAGCTCAATGTAACAGAGACTGCTGCCTTTAGCAATTCAGGAAACAGCAAAGTTGAACCCAAACAAGCACTGTGAGTGTAACTTATACTTGCTACATGGACCCAAGTTTTGTAGCCTTGACAAAGCACAAACAAAGCAGATCTTGTTCCATCATGTAAAGTCAAACGTGCAAGGCTCTCCCTCTGCTCACTTGACCCCATCCAGGGAGAATCCTGGGAGGTTTAAATTACTCTGTGGGTGCAATTCTTCATCACCTGTGGCTACAGTATTTTCATGAGCTGACACATACACAGGACATCCCAAGGCGACCTTGGGAAATGCCTTCCAGCGACTAAAAGGCATTTTTCAAGTGTCTGTCACAAGGCTTTCCAGAACCAGCTGCCCATAAGGTCATTCATTTTCATTAAGTTTTTGCTTTACTACATTTAAGGTTACACAGTTTCTAGAAGATACTCTATGAAATCAAGTTCACTGAAGGGCACACTCTGAAGGAACTGTCATATGACAGCAGACATGAACATAATATTGGATCCCCTTCTCAAAGGCCAACTCTGGCTATGTCTAATCCATGAGACCCAGAGATGCATCCCATCTCCTTATAGAATCATAGAATAGTTAGGGTTGGAAAGGACCTTAAGATCATCTAGTTCCAACCCCCCTGCCATGGGCAGGGACACCTCACACTAAACCATATCACCCAAGGCCTCATCCAACCTGGTCTTGAACACTGCCAGGGATGGAGCATTCACAACCTCCCTGGGCAACCTATTCCAGTGCCTCACCACCCTAACAGGAAAGAATTTCCTCCTTATATCCAATCTAAACTTCTCCTGTTTAAGTTTTAACCCGTTACTCCTTGTCCTATCACTACAGTCCCTAATGAAGAGTCCCTCCCCAGCATCCCTATAGGCCCCCTTCAGATACTGGAAGGCTGCTATGAGGTCTCCATGCATCCTTGGCCCAGATGTGTATCCTGGCCATATCCTGACTCCCTTCCTGCCAGGGCAGTGTGGGCACCAATACCCTGTGTGCAAAGGCTGATGGATGCAGAGGTCATCAAGTGGGTAGCCTGCCCCAGCATCAGCTCTGGTGTAGACAGCTGGTACATTTGGGACTGGGCCACATTGTGAGCATACCAGCACCAAAGTCTAAATATAACCAGCCTCAAAGATAAGCAAAAACAGACTTCCATGGCCAACAGGACAGATATCAGAAAGGACAAAAAGAATCATGATCAGCTGTTGTAAATCCCCAAATAACAGTAATACACCCCCCCCCACCCCCACCCCCCCCAGTATAATACAATGATCACAGCATGCGCATGCCTGCCATCCATCAATCTTTTCCTGCAGGGCCTGAAGCTGTCACTTGTTTGTTAGCTCTGTTTAAATGACAGTTGAAGTATTTTTTTGCATTAGGATTCAAAAAGGGATGACCCACTCATAACACTTCCTCACAGAGTAAAAGGGGGAACAACAAACATTAGGGTTAGGAGCTCTCCTTGTAAGCAGGGATAAAATGCAGCAGCTGTAACACGGAGTACTAAATGTTGCCCTGTGACACCCAAGTTGTCTACCTGCCCTAAGTGTCACAGTTAGCTCTCCATCCTGCCCGCCCAGTGCAACCCTGGTCTGATGGCCTGTGGCACTGGCAACAGCTCTGTCTGTTTGGAGCATGGTGGCTGCAGCAAACACCAGCCTTTGGCAGTGTGATGGAGCAAGCCATGAGGGTCAGGCCCTCTGTGATTTAGGAGGGGAAGAAGGGTATGATAAGGAATACCAAGAAATGAGCAAGCACAGCTTCACTGGGAGGCAGGGAGATGATAATACCTCCCCCAGGCCCTTTTGCCATTAGCGCTGCCCCATGATGCTGTCACATGGTGGCAGGCATCCTAGGAAATTCAGAAGGGAGATCCTCAAGTATGTTTGTCAGTAGAGATGAGGCAGGTTAAAGGCTTGCAGCAATAAGGCATATCCTGGAAAAAAAAGAAAAAGGTCCAGGCTCTTCTCTGCCCTAGGGCAGCTTTATTCTGAATCATGATTTGTCTTTTGGCTCTTCCTAGAGTGCCATATAGCTGCGTCAGCCGTTTGAATGACTGCAGGAGCATGGTGATCACGTGGGATGGGCAGGATGAGGCATTGCTGCATAAGGACGTGTTACAATCCTGCCTTTTGGGGGGGGGGGGGGGGGGGGGGAGAATTCAAAACACACTGGGATAGACCCAGTGTCACTTAATGACTGTCACAGTCATTGTGCTGGAGCTAATTGTAGCCCTGCCTTCTTCACAGCCCCAAGGAGGTGCACACGTCCTTAGCCATTACCTTTCTTGGGCTGAGAAAACATCTAGACCGGGTTTTTAGAGTGGCAGCCCTCTGCAATTCACTGTGATGATTCTAGCCAGTCTCAATTTCATTTACCACAGGCAAATTCGTTTTCTCTTGCTCAGGAGCAACAACAGAGTTAATGAATAACCTGCCAAATTTCACAAAGCACAGGGCTATGTATGTAGGACAAAAACATTCAGAGGTGGAATTAAGGCAATGAACATTTTGTATCAATCCTACTGTTTCTAGGAATTATCTACAAATGCCCAGACAGTACATAAGTAATTTTTAAAAACTGTCTTTCTGAATGAATGCTTTACCCCATATGGCAGAGGACAGCTTTCCTTTTTGATTTCCAGGCTCTTGAACCAGAATAAAACACCCTAACTCCTTTCATTTAATATTTAATGAAACAGCATTCCTATCTCAATTTCCCTCTTAATTGGCTGAGTACATTTTAAGTTACAGTGTCAGGAAATGACAGATGAAAATGACATGCAGTTTTCATATATATTTTTCGTCAACGGAGCTCAAAATACTTTAAAATCATTAGCGCCATTCTGCAGATGAAATACTGGAAGACAGGGGCAGGAAATACTTCATCCGACAGGCACGGGGTGGAGCTGGAGCAGGCGCTGCAGCTGCTACTCTCCGTGCTGTTGCCCGATGGCTGTCAAAATACATTTTGATTGATGAGAGAAACTATAAATACATGTAACGGTCCAACTATGATGTTCAGTAACTACCCAGCTCCATTTGTAATAATAAAGACTTTAACGAATGCGTGAGGTGGGACACATCTTAAAGGAGACAGTAAGGAAACACAGTTTTATAAACATTTTAAGAAATGGGCAGGATATATTTAGTGTTGATGGGTACTAGGGATTGAAACATTCCATATATTAAATTATAAGGATAATTGTGCTTCTATTACTTATCTTGTTTGCAGCTACCAGTTTGGGCTAAAATTTCTCTGTGTGGGTACAAGTGTATGGATCAGAGCGTGGCTCAGCAAAGCACTGAAGTGCATAGAGCAACAAAAATTACAGACAGACAGATCCTCCTGGATCATCCAATTGTTCTCCTTGGCAGTTGTTAAGATTGCCTTCCAATAGGACACTGTTCTCTCAGTGTTTTGACTTGTCTCAATGTACAACTTGCAGGCACAGGGTTTCCACCATTTCCCCCCAGGATGCGATCTTGGAGGCTGGAATCTCCACCTCCCATGGTTTTTAATGCTACTCTGCTGACACTTCCATTACTCAAGAGAGTACTTTCTTCTTCTCCTTGGTGTTCCCTAGCCGTGCCTCTATACCAGACAGAGGTGTTTGGGCCCTGTCACACATAGCAGGCTTCCCAGATGCCTCCACCACCACCAGGACTGATGTCGTTTTCATTATCGTTGTGGTGTTGCGCTGGCTGTGGCTTCCCTACCTACCCCGTGCCATGCCGAGGAGCACACCGACAGGTCCCAAGCGTTAAACCTTCATCTAGGGGAGCCTCTTCCCGCCTTAGCAGGACCCACGGCTGCTGCGGTGCCCGCGGGGGACGCTTTTTCCCCTTCCCCAGTGAGTTTCACAGTGTCTCTCTCAGCCTGGACTACTCTGAACCGTCACCAGGGGTGCCTCTTTCCGTCACGGAAGGGCTGCGTGGACTGGGGTCTCCTGTGACACGACTGTTCTGTAGGAGCGGGTGACACTGCCGTCCACGGGAGCGCCCCCGCCGCCCGGAACCTGCCGCTGGGGGCAGGCGGCTCGGCCGTTCCCCGACTCCGCACCGCTTCCCCGTGAAGCAGAACGGACGCGAACACAATCCCTACCCTTCCGGAGGGGCCACCCGTGGCCCTGCCACCAATCACCCCTACGACGGCCCTCGCAAACGTCGTTCGCGCCCTCAACCAATCAGAGCCAGCTTCCGCCGCTCCCCGCCTCTCCACAGCCAGTGCGGAGGCCTCCTCCTGCCCGTCTGACTACATTCCCCGGGATGCAGCCGCGCTCGCTGCGCCCCGTTCCGTTCCGGTCCGCTCCGCCGCGCCGTACGCATGTGCGGCAGGGCGGCTCGCATTGGCGGCGGCGGCCTCGTGCGATTATGACGCTGTAGAGCAAGGAGGAGGCGACCGGGCCGGGGTGGCGGCGGCAGCGGTGGCCGCAGGAGGGGGGCGGCGCGGCGCGGGGCGGCTGGCAGCACCTCGCGGGCGCCGGGGCGGGCGCCGGCCGTTGCCAGGTGAGTGCCCGTGGGCGGTCCGTGCGCCCTTGCTCCTCACCGGAGGGGCTGCGCGGCCTGGTCGCTGCCTGCGGGGACGGGGGTCTCGGGCCAGGGCCGGGCGTCCGACCACTTGGCGGGGCGGCGAGGAGGAGCCTCCGTGGCGGGATGGAGGCGGCGGGCAGCCTCGTTCTCTTCCGCCGCTCCCCGGGAACGGCGGGGATCGGGGCCGCGGCCGAATTTGCTGGCACGGCGGGAAGCTGGCGCTGCGGGCGGTTGGCCGGGGGCAGGAGGGAGCCAGGCTTGCGGTCAGGGTGTTTGCTTAGGGGCACGAAGTAGCGCTTGGAAGTGCTCTGCTGGAGGAGGCTTTGGGCGGGCGAAGCACCCTAAGTGGGTCAAGAGCGCTGTAAGTGGGCCTTGTTCGTAGCCTTCTGTACACTTATTGCTTGTTAGAACAGGGAAGGCTGCTGCTACTCCTAAAAATCTCGTTACACAGATGCCATAAAAATAAGAACTTCTCTTGCCCAGTAAAGGAGCTTTACATTGCCCCTGCAGAGTGCTCCCTGTGCGTTTAGTGTTTATGGATACATACACAAACAGACAGTGTTATCAACAATGGGTAATATAAATATTCAGCACCAGTGTAACCATAAACTCGGATATTCCCAAGTGACAGTTAAATAAACTTTTAAAGAAGTTTATTTTTGTGTGTGTTGTTTTTAGTGGTGTTTTATTTGTTTGTTTTTTTTTTTTTTTCACTGAGAGAGTCGGGTGTTAATCTCTCCTTTGCTTAGGATGAGCAACAAGGGTGTTGAAACATATGGTAATCGAGTAGAAGACAAAGAAGATATGACAGCTGTTCTTGCTGAGCTTTTCAGGCAGTGTTGGCTTCTTTTTGTCGTAGCCATACAAGTCAGTTGATTAAGTGGCTTTAGTAGATATGTGTGTGACATTTGTTTAAGAAAACCATTAATATTAAATTGCAACTTTTTTGAAATACAGGCTTTGTCACTTTGTGTACATAAACTAGCGTGTGCACCTGTTACATAGCAGAAAAGCTTTTTGCTATTACTCCTTATTTAACGGTACATTTTGTTCTTAGTGCAGCACTGAAGTTCTTCAGGCAGTTGAATTGTCTGGTGTATCACAACTGTGTTGCGTATTTTTTTTAAATGGGCCAGGTCTTATAAAATTGGCCAGGTCCTCTGGGCAAACCCTTCTGGGCATAACCTGGTTTTCAAGAGTTGAGGTCTTCATGTGTAATATAAACTCTTGTTTTCGCTCCCTTGTGTCAGGGAGTATTAAATTCCTGGTTCGTTCCCAGCTCTGGCCTTCACGGATCTATTGTGGAAGCCAGGGAAGAGCTGACAGTCCTCTCTCTCAATATTCAGTCTCTTGGCTTTCAGAGGCCTTTCTGTAGTATTTCAGCTGCGAAGTGCTTGCTTTCTACAGAACTTTGACACTACTTCAGATTTGATGATTAGCTGCTGTAACAGCAGGAAATATCGTTATGATTGACACAAGTAGATGTTGTGTCATGGAATTATGGGCACAGCATGGTCATAAGACACAGCCTGTTTCCCTTGTTATCTTCAGCTATGAGCTAATATTGTTTATACAGAAAAGGAAGTGCTTGTGTTCTGGGTTTGTTTTCCTGTAGGGGTATTAGCTAGTTCCAGCTATGAAGATTTTATGCTGTGGCTCTTATGCAATAGGGATAACTTATTATGTGTAAGCTTCATCTGTACTGTGACACTTAATCCTAACACACACTCACAGTCTTCATATAGTAGGAAACCTGAAAGAAGTTCATTTGTTATGTTGGAAGTGTAAGATTAGTTGGTCAAATGTGGAAATGATTTGCTTGCCTAAACTGACAACTGAATATGGCTGAGCAGGCCTGTGGATAAGGTTGTTGGCAGCTTTGTGGTAAAAACCATGGAGAATAGTTGCTCATGTGAAGAACTGAATTGGAATTGGTGATGGTGGAGTTAAAAGCTGCATCCCAGTTCAATCCAGGTTTTCAAAATTATGCTTTCTGAGTATAAATCAGATACAAAAAACTAATCTGGTGTGAAGGACAGGAGTGCATTTCTGGCATACTTTAACAAAGCTTTTCATGGTGAAAATTCCTTCAACAGATTCTTATCTATTAGATGTATCTTCTCAAACATAAAAATGAAATGTGATGAATATAGGAGCTTAAATTGTATGAGGATTTCAGGAGAGCCAGACATAAACAAAGGGCTCTCCCTTACCTCTCTCCCACCCCAGTCTCTGCACAGATGGGATTGTATCAGTGCTGTTGAACTGGTGGCATTACTACTGGTTTGCTCAAGTAACTAGTGAGCGGTGGTTTGTCAGTGTGGGTGAGATTCGGACTTGAAGCCCAATTCCCAGATACAGGATTAAAAACCTGGAGTTTGCAAAGCTCTAGGTGAGAGTTTTCTGTTGATTTGTCATGAATGAGAATTAATGGGAATTGGCAGGGCATGTAATGCCAGTGACTTTAATGCTTGGGTCTCTGCTGTTATCTTATGTCTTCAGTTGCATGTTCAAGGAGCTGTGTCAAGCATTCATGTACAAAACATGCTCAAATATTAGGCTCTCAACATTTTGCAAGTGTTACGGGTTTCTGTTTGTGTAACCGTGCTGTCCAACACACTGTGCAAAGAAACAAGGCTTGCTTTCGTCAGTGGAGATGCTGTCTGTGCATGAGGAAAATCTTGATGAGGAAAATCTTGATAAGGAAGCTTCAGGAGGTCGTTGGATTATTATGCCATCAGCAATTCAAATGCTTAAGTGGAAGTAGTTCTGAAATGGAAATAGCAGTTTAGAGTATTTGTGATTTGAAAGTGTCTATGTCTGAGTCATTCTGTGAATTTTCTGGCAGACGGTATTAGTGCATTTGAAAAGATGTTGCACAAGATTGAATATGAAAAAGTATTTGGGACAGTGTTTAAGGAGAAGACTAAATTTATCATTTTCTGACAAAACTTATTTGAAATGCCTTATCTTTTTTACAAGACACTGTATTTCAGTTGATTGTGCTTAACATGGTGACTGTCTGCCTCTGCTTTTTAAAGCAATTTCTTTGTCAAGACAAGTTCAATATCAAAAATTAAGAATATGGAGGCAAACAAGGTACTAATTAGGCTTCTTCAGATGACAGATTTTTGAAAACTTTTTTAACTTGTTTATTTGAATATGCTGCTACTACCGGAACATTTTATTTCTGAAATAGGGTGCTGCATATCAGTATGTAAACTAAGAAAAAGCACGAGGTGAATTGTTTTTACATAGCTCCTGTTGCAGTGCATTGAAAAGAATGTCCTGGTGCCTTCTTTTTGGCAGAGTGAGAGAGTCAGACTTTTATTATCAGGTAACTGTAAAACTGAGCTGGAGTTTAATTTGCCCAGTGATTACAAATGTTTTCTGGAAAGTCTGTCTCAATAGTTTGACATAAAAATAAAATCTTTGTCCAATGTGAAGATGAACCTCAAGGTTTCCTTTCAGGACACAGTAGCAATTTTTTATATACAGAAGACTGTTCACCATGTTACAATGTGGCAGCTGGTGTGGTGATAAGGAGCCAGCCTCTCTCAGGAAAGGAGGTGCTGCAGTTTATGCTGCGGCTTGATTTGAGAAGTAGCAAAGAACTTGAAGCAAGGAGGTGTCTGTAAAATTAAGGTGTTCAGAATTTTGAAGAGGAAACGTTGTATGCCTAATTCCAGTTTGCCTTCTGATTTAGCATAATTTTCAATTATAATTTCTTTGGAATTTTCAGAACCTCATGGAAATATCTTTATCCTTCACTGGTTTTTGTTAAGTGGCATCTGTTTGAATTATGATATGGCCAAGGTAGGAAGAAAATTACTGTTCAGGTTTCATTTGGGTTTTTTATTTGTAGGTTAATGGTCTCCTGAGCAGATGAAATATGTTGTAGGGCTGATGGGTATAAAATAAGATGGCAGTTGTATTTGTTGTTGTATGTAGCCATGATTACTCTTGTATTCTAGAGTTGCATATCTCTCTGCTGCTTTGTTAGTGGAGGAAAGAGACTTTTTTCTGGCCACGCAGCAACGTTCTTTAGCCTTCTATGTCTATGTGTCAGTGAATGTTCTGGGACTTCTCAGGCCTGCCCTGTGGTTAAATTGCTTGCAGAAAGGTGTCTTCAAAAGTATAGGTAAATAAAACGTTTACAGAACCTGTAATTGTCCGTGTAGAAAAATTTGCAGTGTGGTTCAGATGGATTTCAGTAGCTGTGAAAATGCAGTGGAGTCTGCTGGGATGTGCCAGCTGCTGCAGCTCTCTGTGAACAGGACTAATTAAGCCCTTGTGAGAACAGAAAATAGTCAGGCACTATTTACAGGAAGAAAGTGTTGGAACAGGCAGAGCTGTAATCATTGGCTCTAAGGTACCTTTAGACAGCAGTAAGCAGGAGAGTATGCCATTTACTTGCAGAAGGGGCTGAAAGTCAAGTCCGAATACTTAAAATGGGTATTGCAGTGTTCTGCCAGCAGATCAAAGTACATTGCACTCTTATGTTAAGACCTGCTGCAGGAAAGGCTTTTTCCATTTTTTTTTTTTTTTTTTTTTTTTTTTCCCCATTCTCTTATTCTCCTCTTTCTGGCTGTATTTTCTCTCAAAATGGTTAGCATTCATGTTTCTTCATCTAATGCTGAAAACCAAGCTTATACTAAATGTAGAAATCCTGTCATTAGAACATTGCTTACATTTGAATACATCATGTAAATGTATAGCTGTCTTTGCCAACATGAATTGTTGTTTTTCTAAATATAGCTATGGTTGTTTGCATACATTCAAGATAAGGTGTGGCTAAGGCTGACTTTGATAAGTGTGCTAAAGCCATTTTTCATATCCATTCAATTTTCCTTCTTCTCCTCTTAAGCAAATTAAATGCTCTTTTCCCCAACCTGTTTGGTTGCATCTTCTTAGAGGATTGCAGAGATTGACATTCCTTGCTTGAAGCCAAAGTCAGTTGTACTGATGTGTTTAGGCCTAGAGGATGACAATTTACATGCTACAGTTTTCATTAGGAGGTCACTGGGTGTGTTAAGCAGTTCTACACCTTTTAGGTAAGGGTCATTTTGTTGATAGGAACTCCTAGTGGATTTTTATGTTTTAATGACAGCTGTCTGGTGAGGTTCCTGTTTTAACTCCTTACTGATGGATGTTTATTGCTTGACTGGTAAGATTTTCTCAAAATGTTGTCATAAATTTGTTTTTGTAAATAAGGTTTTTATGGATATCTGAACAAACAGGCACGTTTTATTCATGTAATTCTGCACACTTTAATAAAGGCACTTGTGTTCTTTTCATTCCTTGTGCAAAATACTTGGTGGGTGATACTAGGTTTTGGAACCTGTTACCCTGAGGGGGACTTCAAGCCCACAAGCATCTGCATGTTTCTGAGTTTTTGTAAAATGCAGAACTTCTGATGAAAATGGGATAATTGAATTGAGCAGCAAAAGGTGCCTTCTGAGAGCAAATACTGCCTCTGGTTCCCTTAGCTAGTCTTTAACTCCTGCTTGTTCTAGATATATCTGTGTCTCCCAGTCTTGCAGTGGGAACTGTTTTAAAAAGCCATGCAGTGCTGCAAAGGTAAGTATAGCTGAGACTATCTATATGGTCAGTTCTGAGAGTACTGGTAAGCCTTTACCTGCAGGGAAAGGGAGTTTAGCATTTGAAACAAGGAAGTGGATGGCTAGTAGGACTTGAGATGAAGAGCCGCTGAACATGCATTTCAGCTTCTCTCAGCTGACAGTTTAGGTATGCTTCTGTTATGGGGAATGCTGCACAGCATGTCCTAGCGGACTGCTTCTGAGATTTAGTGCTTGTCATTCCCTGGTGTAGACTGAAGGGTGTACTTTTTCTGTTTTCCTTCCTAATCTTTTATGTCTTGATCTCTATGGCTGGTGGAATTTGTGGGCTTGTATTACTTAGACAAATACTAGTGCTGTAGAGACAAGTTAGTGGTGGTGAAAACTGTTAGTCTAGCATTATGGGAGGATACAATCAATTTGCTTGTGAAGAACAGTGTGCTTTGCAAATTGCTTTAGTTTAAGCAGTTATTTGTGTCTCTGTATTCCCTAGAACAGCATATAGCATTACAAGGCTGATAACAGAAATGTTGTGCTGTTCTCAGTGTTAATCTTTTGGGCCAATAATATTTTGTTTTAACAGAACATGACTGTAGAAAGAAAAGGAAGAGCCTATTCATAATTTATTAAAGTAGTTACGTGACAAAGTGCCAACTGTTGGCTTTCTGCCTTCTATACCTTCAGTAGGGAACAAAATGGATTATTTTCTGAGGTGGGTGTCCTTAGAGTTGATAAAAGCAGGACAAAGTCAACAGAAGCTTTACTTACTGTTTTTCTGACCTTTGTATAGTCCAGACTAAGAGGGGGATACTGAAAAAAAGGCTTGTGTCCTGGTGATCATAACATGCATAGTTAAGTGTGACTGCTCTTTGACTTCCTATTTTGTGACTTTTTAATGAGTTTGGCAGCTATATGAATTCTGCAGCATTACAGAAATAGTTCAATAATGGATGTATTACAAAAATCCTTTTTACAAGCTTCATTAATGCAGTGAAGGAAGTTGCTAGGTAGCTGAGACTTGATTTTTAAGATATTTCTTAAGGGGCAATTTTCAAATGCGTTTTTGATATAGAAGAGGAGAAAAAAAATTCTGACCACCTGATAATTATGAATTATTAATTTCACATCTGTGAATGATATAAAGGAGTAGTTTTTGGTGGGCTTGTTTTCCTCCTTCTGGCTTTTTAGATCACCTTCCAGAAACACACTGTAATTTGTCAAAGCTTCCTGTTCTTCGTATTAGGATTTGTTCTGGTATTCTTATCTCAGCTAAGACTGTAGAGAAGGAAGATCAGTAATAAAACATTAAAACCTTCTGGATTACAAAAACCCAATGCTGGATTTAATAGGAGCTGACTTGATGCTAAAATAATTGAGAAGATGTGTATTGGTTTTAGCTACTGTATCTGTAAAACACTTATAATTTGTCCTTGATCCTCTGAAGGCTAAAAGTAGGTTATTTCCTGTTTTCTTCTGTGAAGGCAATTTCAGAATTTCAGGTTAAGCTGGTCCTTGATAAGAGAGCGAGAGAAGCTGACCAAGTTTCACAGCACTTGCATAAATGTTTCTATCCAAAACGTCTAATTAGCACGTGATGCTGTTGAAAATGCCAGTTATGTCAACTGATTTGGAAGGACTCCAGTGTATGGGTCAGTGTAGGGAAAGGGAGATACTGAAAAATCTCAAATACTCCAACAAGAAATCTGGAGAGGCACTTTTTACAAGGGCAGGTAGTAATAGCACAAGGTGGAATGACTTTAAACTGACAGGGGGCAAATTTAGATTAGACATTAGGAAAAAAT
Organism: Pezoporus wallicus; assembly: GCF_028554395.1. NCBI lineage: Eukaryota > Metazoa > Chordata > Aves > Psittaciformes > Psittacidae > Pezoporus > Pezoporus wallicus. Next base: position 4,518,449 of record NW_026642179.1, on the reverse strand, counting down.
TCTTCACTGTGAGGGTAGTGAGGCACTGGCACAGATTTCCCAGAGAAGCTGTGGCTGCCTCATTGCTGGCAGTGTTCAAGGCCAGGTTAGACGGGGCTTTGAGCAACCTGGTCTAGTGGAAGGTGTCCCTGCGCATGGCAGTGATTTGGATCTAAGGTTTTTAAGGTCTCTTCCAACTGAAACCATTCTATGACATAGCATTTCAGCTCTGCATGACTGCCAGTAACCTAGGTCTGCTTTGGGTTTTGAGCAGCAGAGCCTTAAAATGCTATTGAAAAAGTGATACTAGATCTTCTCAGAAGGACATTAGTTTTTAATTTTTCCATGTAAGCCCTTTCCAGCTGACTCTTTCTGTATCAGTCAGCCAGTTCAAATACCCCCTTGGTACACATCACAATAAAGTCATTGTGAAAAACAAAGCATGATCACAGAACCCATGACTGTTTTCCTCTGAAAACTCATGTTTTGGCTCTGTTTCAGGAGTTCATTATTTATGTTAGTGCCTGAGGGCTTATCTGCCTGCAAGACTTACGTGATTGTTTTGTGCAGTCTAAGGTCATCCTTGCAAAGGTATTGTTCCACATTTCTGTCGTTTTAGCTGTGTAATATATACAATAGTTCTTGTAGTACCACCTGAAATCTTACTACCTTTTGAGAGGCTTTGGAGCTTACAACTCCCTTAAAACTCGGTGCTCCCTTCCTGGAGATCCTGTTGTGAGGGAGCAGAATATTTGAACACTTTCTCGTTTCAAGCCAAAGGGACTCCTGAATTGGGTGATATTCTAAGTAATGTCTTTGTAATCAATGAACAGTCTGTAAGGATGTTGTTTGTTACAGCATTCAAAGTCACAGGTAACAGTGGTGGTATTTGGGGTTAACCAAAGCATAGCTGCATAATTCCTATTGTAGAGTGACATTTAGTCATGCTAATGATGGAGTATATGAGAATTACTGGCACTTAAAATTAATCACTAGGCAGACATAAAAAGGAAAGGTGTAGAATGTATGCATTACTGCTGCTTGCATTGGAGACTGCTGCTTCAGGGGATGTGACAGGTAATAGACCTGTATCAGCATATTGTGTTCAACGTGATCCAGTTGCTAACAAACTTGCAAGATGTATATGCCAAACTTGCTTCTCTTCAGTGATTGTCCAACTGTCCTTATTCATCTTTGAACTTCTGATTCTATTGTGCTGAAAATCTTGGGTCATTTGGTAAGTTGTCTAAAGAATTGGTTATATTAGGAGGCATGTGGTCTGTTTGTGAAAACCAGTTCTGCTTTCTGTTGAAAATACTGATTAAGAAAGATGTACAATTGGGAGGCTTTAAACTGTTTGGTATATGACTTTGTATAGAAATGTTACCAGCACTTATTGTATATAATCTAATACTTGTAATGTTGGAGCCTGTTTTTCAGTCTTGTGTACTACTTGCAGTATGGGTGAAGTCGGTTGTATAACTTTGCCAACCTTTCGCTCTCTGCAGGAGTACAGTGAATGTCAGTTTGAAGCTGGCATGTGAGTGCTCTATGCTTCACAACTCCAGTGACACAAGATACCAAGATAAACTCTGCCTTCATGTAGTGAAACTTTTAGGCTTTAACAACATGCCATGAAGTGAAGCAGAGAAAATGGAAATGGATTACAGGAAAAGGCTTCTGCATTCCTTGCTGTTTTCATGCTGTAATATTTATGTTGTAGAGGATCTCTCCCAGGCTCTGATTTCAAACTCCCAGGAGGACCAAAAGCAACATTGTATATGGTTTGACAAAAGTCCTTTCTGACTAACTTTAAGTGACCTGAGGCAGATTAACATGCGGATTAATGTATTTGGCAGTAATAAATCAGTTTTAAGAAGTACAGAAGCAGAGATTTGTTTGGCAGAGAGTTTGAATAAAATATGGTACCTGGAGTTACATTGAATATTTTATGGAGAATTATGTCGCTGAGATGGTTAAAAATTTCCCTGTTTTCCTTGGTTTTGTGCTGATGCATCTTTATACAACTTAGCTGTAACTATGTGGAGTTTTAGTTAAATTGTAGTTATCTTGGTGAGTGAGCCTAAAAAAAATCAAAGGATTCTAATTTAAATGGAATGCATGCATTTTGTCATCCACTTTAAATGTTTAATAGCTGCTGTATAGTACTCCAAGGATTCCTAACTCCCCACCCCTATCTGCATAAATTTATTACCTAGTTTTAAACTAACCTGGATGTTGATTTCACATCCTTGTATGAATGTTGGACTTCAACCTTCCCGTGCTTGAATACAAATATCAAAAGTCCATGACAAGCTTGATGTGGGAGATCTGTGCTTCCTCGTAGGTGGCACAGCTGTTTGTCAGAGAGCAGTAACGAATTGGAGACTAGCAATACTGGGTGTTTTGGGGAAATGTATTTTAGTGGTGAAGGTAAGTGCTGTGTGTTACTCCACAGGGAACATGCTAGATCTGTTTGGTTTGTTGTTTTAAGTTGTATTTCTCAGGACTGAGGCTAACAAGAAACTTGTATGTTTCTGAAATGAGGTGACAATGAAACAGGCTTGGTTTCCAGATTGGAATTGATAGTTCAGGTGAGTACAAACCTGCATGAGAGTACAAACCAGTCAGAGGCAGGACTTGAATTACTCTTTTCCGCTTCAGGAGGGAAACTGTGGTAGTGTGTCTGGTAGGTTTGTTGTGTTTGTTTGGGAGGGGTGGCGTACGTTTTCTTTTTTTCTTAAGCCTTTTCTCTTGGTGTTCTGACTTTGGCTGTGGAAATCAATGACATCAGATTGCTGTGTGACAGTTTATTCGTGGAACAAAGCAAAATCGTGGTTAACAGATCTTACCTGATCTGTATGTAAGAATCAAAACTGGGACACACTGGGTGTTTTGATTTTTCTTGAGTCTCTGGAAACAGGCGAGTCATTCCATTGAAATTTGGAATTCCAGAATAGCTGTAACATAAACCAGGCTGGGTCAAACTAGAAATCTCTGGCTCAGGATCCTGTATTTGTTGTGGAGCTGCTGCTTAAGCTTCTTCCCCGTGAGACTCTCTGACCACCCTCTTGCATGCAGTCCAAGTATGCTGAATAATATCCACCCAGAATGCCTCCAAGCTATGAAACATCTTTATGTTGTTGTGCTCCATTTGCTTAGTTTTCTTGCCCTTTGTTTCTCACCCATTTGCAAAGTGACAAGACCTCCTGCCTGAAGCAGAGGGACCAGGAAGCTCTGAGCTAGTTAGCGCTCAACAGGTTTTGTGTTTCACTGGGGATAAGTTGGTGGGTAGTGTGAGAGTTGTGCTGCAACCCGGCACATTTGGCAGATACACATCAGGATCTCTATCATGTGGCTAGTCATACATGAAGTGAACTGCAACCCAAACCCATAGCACATCTTACTGAGGCTTTGAGTGTGCTTTGTCCCTAACTTTTCTATTTATACCCTTTGAGCCTGAAGCCTGGCCAAGTTGCAGGACCACCCACCAGTCCTAGCCAAGCTGGCTGTTCAGGGGAGAAGGAAGAAACCTGGCAAATGAGATTCTGGAAGTTGCAGAGTTTTTCTGTTCCTTTGTCGTTTTATGTGGATCGCTGGCCAGAGCATCTCTGAATAGTGTCTGCTGGCTTCTTGACTGCCTTTGGGGAGTTATTTGGGTTGTTAGAGTGCTTTGCCTGGTGTCTCTGGGAACTTTTATATTTCAGCCCTCATCCTTTCTTCTGTGGGGTTTTTAATTTTGTCTCCATAGTCATTTGACTTCTTTCCTGTTTTGTTTTCATTCATTAGGGTTCTTGGTGTCCTTCCTCAGAGAGGACTAAGATTTTGGTAAGGATGCCCATCCCCTAAGGAAGAAGATAGCTTCTAAGCATAAGTATGCAAGCAATATATGACAGACATGCATTGGTATTTAGGAGCTTATAGAGCTAGAGGTGGCTTCGTGTGCTTAACACCCCTTGTTGGATTTATCCTGTGCATTTGTCCAGTTTCCGTGTGAATCCTCATCCTGTGGCAAGAAGTTCCAAGCTTTACCAGTTTCCTGTGTCACAACTTATTTTTGTGTTTGTATTTTGTGTTGCTATCTGCTGATTCCGTGGCCTTACCTTGGTTGACAGGCAGTGCTTGGTATTTTCACTTTTCCCGTTGTTTTGTATGGTGCTGCAGACGCAAAGATTGGGAAACCCTATGCTCTGTTGAAATCTTATTGCAATCTTGAGTGGTCAGCTCTGGTTATAAATAAAACTTGTTTGTGCTATTGCAAAGCAAATAATTTCTCAATTTAGCAAATATGTATAATGTGATGTAAAACTTGTGAACTATTAACTAGCTGGTACTACTAACATGGTAAAAATAGACACCAGACTTTGTATTTCATAAATGCAAGGCATTTGTCACTTTGTACTCTTGTTTCTTTAGCTACAGCTGCTTGCTTGCCTACATAGGTCAGGGCTTGCCTGGTTATCTGGACAGGTCAGTTGTCCTTCAGGACTTCTCCTCTCCTTCACTTTTTTCTAACATAATAAATTTGCTACACTGATTATTAATTTGTTAGGACTTCCAAATCTGTCAGTGTCTGCTTTTTTCATGCATGTCACAACTGTGCTGCCAGTACTGGAAGAACCTTTCATAATAGTATACCTGGGGATATTACAAGTGGATAAGGCACTGTTTATGCTCTGTTTCTATCTGACCCTTGTATAGAGTTATCAGCTAGGTTTCCAAGTACATCTTTGGCATACAGATTAGTGGTTGAGCTCCTATATGTAGCACTCGGTCTCAACCAAGAAGCTTGGCCTGTGTTTTTTCAGTACTGATGACAGCTGTCAGACTGTGCACATGAGATGAATCTGAAGAGATGTTGCCTCTCAAGTCACAGTGACGGACATCCTCGTTAGTCTGTGCATCAAAATTACGCTAGCATATTTTTCTTACAGAGAAAAGACACAAGAAGGAGATCCCTTATTTGCTAACTCCATTGACAGTAGGTGTTGTTTCAGCATAAGGTATCTTTTCTTTTTTACAAAATAATTTATCTGAATAGTAAAAACTTGTATTCACAGCCCTTACAGATGCAGTTGGGCTAGGGTAAGGGTATTTGAGAACTAGAACAAATAGTTTGCTGACCCAGTTTTTGCTCTCAGCTAATGTTCCTCTGTCTGGGCCCTTGTTCAGGAAATCAAACCAAATTCCTACCCCCTACCCTTCTTACTCTTTAGAGTGTGGATACTTATCAACTTGCCCATATTTCCTTCCTGTTCTTAGGGTTCCTTAAAGAAATTGAGTGTCTTCTGTAATGTCTACAACTCCTTCCTGCAAACAGAACGTGCAGTGACTGCTTAGCTCACTGTTTCTCTGTGTTTACGTATTCATACATACACGTATGAAAGACCCTTTGATACGAAACATCATTGTCCAGGTCACCCTGGCATGAAGAATTCCCTCTGGAGAAGGAATGTGTTACAAGTTCAGACTGCCCACTTAGTTGCTTTCCCTGGAACTGTTTAAGATATTGCTATTATACTGTAATTTTCCTGTAATGTTTTAAAGACTAACATGACTAAATACAAAATGGGAGAAGGACTGAAGGACTCCATCCAAGTTGTCGCATTTTTGTTTAGGGGCAAAGAGGAAGCTTCCCTTGCATGTTTCTGGGTGTTGCAAACCTCCTTATGATTCCAGGTTCCTGAGCAGAGCTGTGTAAAGGATCCTGGAGGCGTCCTCTCTTTTCTGCCGTCTTGTGCCTTGTGGTGACCTGTATAGGTCTGAAGATAGCCAGCAGTGCTTTGTTGTCATATGTAGCCATTGTACTTAGTGCAAGTGCTTCACACAATAGTCTTGTGTTTTCTTTTATGAATTTTATAATTATGGTAAATACTGTATTCTGTCTATGATAAAGGTGACCTGGATGTCTAACTCCAACTTTTTCTGCTTTATGTGAGATTATGGTTTTATTCCTGTATTGTAAGTTCAGGTTAGATATAAGGAAGAAGTTCTTTACTGTGAGGGTGGTGAGGCCCTGGAATGGGTTGCCCAAGGAAGTGGTAAATGCTCCATCTCTGGCAGTATTCAAGGCCAGGCTGGACAGAGCCTTGGGCAACATCGTCTAGTGTGAGGTGACCCTGCTCGTGGCAGGGGGGTTGGAACTGGATGGTCTTAAGGTCCTTTCCAACCCTAAGTGTTATTCTATGATTTTTATAAATATTGTAAATATTGTCTGTTTCCTTTGAAGACTTTTTTGCTTAGTCTCCTGTTGTCAATATCTCTTATGTTGTGAGTTATCCAAATAGTTTGACATAACAAAATAATCTTTGTTTTCCTTTAATGGTGTTGTTATTCATCCAGTGTTACAGCCACTACCTCATCTAACCAAACAAGCAGTGTAGCTCTGAGTGGATTGGAATTACATGCTTCAAAGCAAGGACAGTATATTTTTCACTGAAAGTATGTAGATGTGAAGGACTTGTTATTGCCACAGCTTATTTACAGCATTTTTTTAGGGTTTGGGGTTGGAAGAGACAAAGATTCTTCCCTCCCTCACAGTGGCCATCTGAATAAGTCAATAAGTGATATTAAGTCATGGAAAATACCTAATATGTATATTCCCAAAATGCTTCCTGGTTACATGAAAATTAACTTGTAGCATGTTTATGGTCTTAAACTGTTTCAAACTTAAAATTTACACTAGCATAACTACTGATTAGACTGCAGGCTGCAGCTATACTAGCAAAAACCTCCGCAGGGAACACAGTTACACTAGCAAAAAGTGTTATGCCAAGATGTTCAAACAAAAACCAGCAAAATATCTTTGCACATGTCTTGGTTTAGGTCCTGTATGTAGCTAATAAAGCCCTACTTAAAGGGCTTGCATGTAGATGGGTAATAAGTTTGGCTCTTCAGTAACATTAGAGTATCACAAGTAGGCCATGAGTGTTTTCCCATACCTCATTAGTTACAGTACAGTAGAAGTAAAAGATAAAATCTACATCAGTGATGTATTCTGATATGAGTGTTCTTGGTCTTTTCTCAGAATTTGAGATTATTTCAAACAATATTACCAGGAAAGAAATCTTTATCTGAAAGAGTAGCATTAAATGGTAGAGGAGACTAAAAGTTCACTTCAGCTTATTTCTTAACTCTCAATGATTATGTCTTGGAAAACAAATTATTCTCTGGCTATTGCGTTAAGGAAGTGAAGATATGTAGTTAATACGTAGCTTCACCTGGTCTTATCTAGAGCTTCAGCCATTTGACTAAATCTCTTTCTGGCTGACATAGGTTGGGTGCAGTCTAGTTACAGTAGATCTGCCTCTCCTGCTTAAGTTTTGGTTAAGAAAGAATCTGAAAAAGATGTTGCACTGCTTTTTGGATCTTAGACTGACATGATGCTGTGGGTGTCAATGTTATTCCTACAATGTTCTTATAATACTTTTGCTACAGAAAAATAGCAGATTTTTAGAGCTGCCTGACTTGCGGCAAAACAACATTATGGTTTGTGAGGAGAGGAATATATGCTGTTTTCAACTGAAGAAATGCTGTTGTTGAGCATAAGGAGTAAGTTTTCTTTGTCCTTATTTTTTACATATACAGGAATGCAAACATTTTATAGACCAAACCTTTCAGCCACAAAATAAAACACTGTGAGCAAGCTCACAGCCTCATGAGTAAAGCTTATCAGCAAAACTAAAGAGCAGATACTTCCAAAAACTGGAAAGAGTGTGATGGTCAGCTTTCTGCAGTCAAGCTTCTGAGATCCCAACCGCTGTATTAAAATCGGTAATCTTGGTGAGGTTTTTGGTTTGCTATGCTAGGTAATAATCAGCCAATCAACATGTCATAATAAAGGCCATGGTATGTGACAATTAAAGGCTTGAGCCAAGAAATAACTGTCAGTCCTTAATAGGTTAGGAAAATACTGCCCATAAAATACAGAGAGAATCAAAATTTTTAGGTGTGTGGTCATGCCCTTTCTGTCACGTTGTCTCTGATAGTGAATTGAGCCATGAGAAGTGGGACTGTTTGAAGCCCACCCAGGGACAAGTGGGGCTGCCCTGTCTTGGTGCCAACCAGCCCTTGAATCTGCGCAGTGATGGCGCCTAAATGAAGAGATGTCCAAGCAAGCCAATAAGAAGCACTGAAGGCAATTGTCTTAGTGCTTTCCTGCTTTAAGTTTGCAGCCTGAAATGTGCGTATTCCTCTTTGATTTTAAAAGCAGGGTGGTAGCATTGTTTTGTACTGCTGCTCCGGTCCTTGAAGCATTTTCTTGAGTTGTGAAAGATCTCGGTTCAGTTTCTAGGAAGGTTCAAACTTATGCTTCCTCAGAAGAGAGTGTTGCACCTGCCAGGGCAGAGGAATGTTTGCTTTCTTCATTGCTGCTGTTGATTTTGGTGCCATTTACATTCTCATGCAATAATATCCTCTGTGTAGAGGAGTTAAATGGATACAACTTCAGTTTAGTAGTCTAGCTCTGGATTTTAGTGCCTGCTCCAGAGACTTTGGTTTCCTCATCTTTACCCAGCAGTTCTGTGAAGTGGATGTCCTTGAGGCAGTAGTTAAAAGGAGGTGTAAGTTTTCACTGAAGGGGAAAGTAACGTCTCACTTCAGTCTTTCAGTTTTAGACAGTCTGTGATCCGAAGTGTTACTAACAAAAAACAAGTGCATCTTTTTGTTGTTGGCAACCATGAAGTAAGTTGGTATGAGTTAGTAACATGCCATAGAAATAAAATCATAAATGGGCACAACGATGGAACGTTTCTCATTTGGAGAAACTAAGCCATTTAATGAAAATGAATCAGAAGCAAGCTTTCCAGGTCTGGGCTGTGGATTCTTATGGAATGTGGTGTGAAAAGAACTTGAACTTCTGTTCCTCTTTTTACTGCTTTTGAGACAATTCTCTTGGTTTTGTTTATTGAAGTGTAACACTGTTTTACAGCAGTCATCCAGTCTGTAACAACTGGGCGTTGTGTGCTGGGGGTGGGCCAACCTCTGATGTAAAACTTAACCCAGTTACAAAACTGGGGTCCAATTTGCAGTACAAATTGGACAAATGTTGTAACAATGCAATGGGATCCTCTGAAATGGAAGCATTACGTTAATGTAGGCAGGCTGCTGTCTTGTTCCCTTTCTTTGGATCCAGATGTATCAGAACGTGCTTGATTGTTTGACTCTGCAGCCTGCTGTGATATAGCTTAGGCTGAAGTGTTCAGTGACAGTTTACAAGTTGCAAAGACAGCTTTTTGGCCACTGACCCTCTGCGGGAGCCTAATCTTTGTTTTGTAGATGTCTCTTTATCTAGGGAAATTACATCTAAGAGAAGAGGCGCTGGATTGCTTCCTCATTGTTCCTCATTGTTAAAGATGACCTCCAAAGAATTTTTACAGCCCAATTCATACTTTTCCTTTAGGGTACTTTGAGAAAGCAAGGTTTTTAGTGATTTCCCCCCCCCCCCCCTTCATACATGCCCTTGTTTGCTTTGTTTTTTGGAGAGTATTTGGAATATTGCTGTGGGTGTTTAACTCTTTAATTGAAAAAGACAGCTCAATTACTGAAGGACTCGGTGTGTGTGAGTATAAAAATTCCTTATTTAAAGTTACACTATCAGATCTTTCAATACTACTGTTAACTTTTTAGCTCTGGCTTTCTAATGTAGGGACAACTCTCACGCCTACTTAAATATAAAACCTACTTAAAATGTATGGATTTTTTATCTCTTCTGCTTTGCTCTATGCATAATGAAAAAAGCAGCCAAGCAGTGGGTACCCCATGTAGTTAATAAGTGACCCAGCTAGGCTACCTGTATGGGTTACATGCAACAGCAGTCTTAACTCATGTGACATAGTGTTTGCTGTCTGACTTCTTCCTCTTTTCCTTACCCAAACTGTATACGCCTGCCTTGAAACAGTGCCGGTGCTTGCCTGATTTCCTTGGTAAATGGACCAGCTGTCACATAGGCAGAAAGTCAAAGATGACTGCTCCCCCAAGCCCCAAAGCATGAAACCCAACACCTTGCCAACAGCTCACTGATGATGAACAAAATTGAGCAGCAGTACTGATGCTAGGGAGTAAGGGAACCAGATGGGTGATAGGATGATGCCAGTGTCACCTGAGAATAATTTAAGGTTTTGTGTGATGTTACTGAATACTGTTGGTGGGGGGGGACTTTGACCCAACCTCCATACCAGGAGACAGAACTAGAAACACAATGTGCCAAGAAAGCTGCGTTTTTGTTTAGCATACGTTATTTCAGATGAGATAGCCAGAATTAAGTATTTTATAGGCAAGAAGTTCTCTTCCGTCACCCCATGTAAGGTGTGTTCTTACCACAGTCTGGTCATGGGTAGCTCATGTTGCGCTTTGCCACTTGCACCTGTGCTAGCAGTTCTTGAAATGGAGTTTTGCCTGGTTTGTTACTAATGCCTAGTCTAAACAACTTTGGATTTGGTAAAGTTACTCAGCATAAGTAGTTTACTGCTCAGTTAGCTTTGATGTTCTGCTGGCATGGATATAGCTAACTAGCTAGTGATGCGGTTGTAGCTGTGATGATATATGGACACAAGGCAAGTTTATAGATTGAGATAGTATCTCTTACAATAATTTTCAAACAGTCAAACCCTTTGTTAAATATTAATGAATGTTCTGAGAAATGATGTAGCCTGAAATTGTCATGATGACTTTTTGTTCTTTTGATAACTAAGCTTTCTTAGGAGAATGAGCTATCTTATGAAAATTTGTCCAATGTATAGACATAGCTTGTGCTAGTTTAATGGGTGCTTTAAAGAGGATTAGAAAGGAAGGAGCGTACAGTGGATGCCATTGCCTTAGTGACCAGGAAAGTTTCTATCAAAAAGGCTGTTGAGTAAGTGAGAGGGGAATGGAAGGGGATACAGTTTTCATTCTTCTTCCAAATACCAGCTACAGATAGAATACAGTACCTCTGAAGGGATCTTTCTTGTGCTGCTTAAAGGAGGAATATTCTGAGAAGAGTTGAATGCTGGAGAGATTGCTTTCCTTAAGGGTAGTGGGAGGTAGTTTGACTGTCCAGGACTCTGTTTTATCCTAAAAAGGGAACAAAAGATTTCTTAAATTTAACTGCAAACACCACCATTAGTGTGGTTTCTTTCTTTTGCTGCTGTGTGGCTTAGATGGAAAACTAGCCCTTGTGTCAGGTAAATTCTGGGAGGTTAGAAGGGTTGTATCACTTATCCTGGGGAATAACCAGGAAGATCATACAAGGAATAGTAGCATCATCTTGTGGTGCTTAAGTTTGTGTGACTACTCTTTCCTTGTCATCTTGAGGAGTGAAGCAGTGTCCTAAATATGCTGTACTTGTAGATGCTGACTCTTCTGATGTTGCACAATTGCGGTGAAGTGCTGAAGTAGTACTGCCTTCTGATTCTCTTTTCAGAAAGGTTACAAGTGACTGTCTACAGCCTGAAACTGGTACTCACTCTCCTCACTGTGGGGTTGACTTCTGAACTGGGATGGAGTGAGCACCTGGGGGTGATAACTGCTTAGGCTGTTACAGGTTCTGTGGTGGCAACAGCCTATTAAGTCAACTAATGGAGTGCTACATTTTGTATTTATAGGCTATGTTTAGAACTATGATAGCATTAAATTGGCAACTCCTTTCTAAAAGCTGACTTAGCCTTTAGATGGTTTTTGTATTTAAAAAACAAACAAACCGAACTCTGTAGAAGCTTTTCCCAGCTGATTTAAAACATGGCAGGAACTTGCTGATTGATCTAGATGCTGATATTATGCTTAGTATATATGCAATCAGTAAGTAGATTTTCAGTTGTACATGCCAGCTTCCTCTTTAAATGAAATCTAGTCTTAATGAAAGCTTTTAGTGTGTTGCATGCTACAAAAAAAGTTAAATGACTTATATGTGACATTTATAATCTCAGCGAAACACAAAACAATGTCTTCCAAGACCTCAAGTGTCTGTAGCTTTCCATTTTCTAGTTTTTGTTTTCATAAGCTGCCTAGTCTTAGAGACAGAACACCTGTTTGCTGCATTTCAACCATTGTGGCTCCCTATTCTCTTAGGAAAAGGTCATCCTATAGCAGTTTTCTATTGGCAACTCCATGTTGCAGTCAGGCATGTGTCTTTGGCTTTTGTGGTACATTTTTACCTTTTTTTAAAAGGACTAAAATCCAGTAGTGAGGCTTCTGGACTATGTTTTGGCTTGCTTACCTTTACGTGCTCAGTAAGGGCAAGCATATTTAGGCCTAAAAGGATCCTTCATGAAGGACAACGTGAAAACATCTTAGTTCATTGAGCAATTCCACTATGATTTCAAGAAATGACAACTTCTATTTCTTCAGAGCTGTAGAGTTCAGCTACTGCTGAATGCACATCTATCTCACTCACTGGAGGTGAAATGCATCTTTTATGTTTAACCTTAGTGATTGCTTGGCAGTGAGTATGGTGAAATGAATCTTCAAGGCCTGATTTTAGTGCCTGTCTCTTGGCACTCTTCTTGTATTAGAAGAGCTTTTCACAAGTATCTTGGCTAAATGTGGTTAAGCCTGTTGTGTTGGTTGTTACATTGGCTCCTGCTGTGTCATAGAGGTAATGTAAGGACATTCTGTTAGGCAATATAGCAGATAATGCAGCACACAATGGCAATTCTATTGCTTAAAGCTGGTAGAAAGAAAAACTAGTAAAACTTGCTGGTTAAATGTCTAATGCAAAATGAGCAATCTGTGAAACTAACTATTGCTGTTTCAACTAACTACCTGTTTGAAACGTTGTGTGGAATAGCAGATAGGGGTGTGTAACTTGTTTACAAACAGCTACTCTGATTACGTGCATCTTTTTATTTCAGCCATAGCTTCAGATTGGTACAATGTAGTGTATTGAAATTAGACTCTTAGAAGTTGCCTTTTAAATTAAACATTCAGCTCCATTTCAAACTGCAGTTCTTATTGCATAGTTTTCTTTCCTCCCTAGATCAGTTTTGCCAAATGGCACTGAGATGATGTCTTCGTGCTTCTCACATAAAAATAGAATTGGCTGCTTGAAATATGGCAAAAACAGTCAAGATTTCAGTTGTTCTATGGCTTTCTAAATATTTGTTCTTGGTCCTAAAATCTACTTGCTCAACTTCTTCATTTGGCTTCCTGTGTAATGTTGTTAAACCTTGGCTTGATTCTCATGGGGTGGTAGTCCTGTGGCACTTGTGTTTATCAAGTAAACAGCTGTGGCCATTTTAGATGTTACTTCCCAGATGGAGGTTACTGACCCTGTAGTGAAGTTAGCAGGAAGGTGTGCATACCATCTGTTTGGCTGTCATATTGTAAACTTACCTTCTTGGGTGATTAAAGCAGTGTGCCATACTGAACTCGGACAGCTGAGGCATCATTTGTTCTGCAAAGTCTGTTACCTGCTCATTAGCAGCTCTCTCCTATGGGGATTGCCAGGCAGTTGAGGGGATATAATCTTACAAACTGCTGCAGCAAAATTAAGTTTAGCACATTTGTCAGAGCTGAGAATCATCTCACAGTTATATGTAAATGAGATTAGTCCCTGAAAGGAACGTTATTTGTTGGCTTTTTTGAGGTGACATTTTATTACTAGACTGCCAATCTCAATCCCCCATCTTATATTTTTTTAATTTGCTTTCCTACATTATGACAAGGTTCAACATCTTTCATTGGGCACTAAAATTCCAATCTAATCATGCTCCCTGGCAAGTTAAAACTTGTTAGATGAGTTATCTTAATGTTACGTGTTAGTCACATCCAACTGCTTAGATGCTACAGTAATAAGACATGAAGTGATCAGGACAAAGTGAATAGGTTCTCATTCAGAGTGATTCCGAAGCCTCAGCTGAATGCTAATTCATTCTAATAGTTTCTGGCACTCTGACTGCAGAGTGCTCTGCCTGTTGTGCCTCCCAAGGCTACCAGTGTCAAACAGGTATCTCTCAGCTGATTAGCAAGGTGACCGCCCCATAGTGGTCTACAAAATGAGTAGGTAACCAATAATATTGTTGGATGAGGGCTCAGGTTAACAGGTAATAAGGTAATTTTCTGCAAATTTAATTAAACTTTAGAATCTTGAGTTAAATTTACCCCACATCCTTAATGTCATAAGCATAAAATAGTTTTCTGAGTAGAAAGCATAGGCTATGGTTTTTTATCATTTTCTGATTGCTGTGATGAAATGAATGGTGTTTAAATCTGTCTGGTCTAATTCCTTATCCAAGTAAGTGTAGACCCATTTCTACCAGCAATTTTGAACGTGTTCATTTAAGCAACAGAAACATAATCACTGTGTGTACTATTACTCTCATTGCAGTCTGTCTGAAGTTGGTTGTTGCTTGAGCTCTGCTTGCTTGCTATTATCTGAGCAGCTGTACTAGTACTTAGTGTTCTAGTTTTGTTGAAACTTAACCCACATGGTTGAGCTTGTATATGAGCTTCATACCCACAGGAAGTTTATAGTTATAACATGCCTGTTATAAGTAGTTAATTTTTACATGGTATCAGCAGCCAAGTGTTCACAAGCTTGTAAAAATAAAAATAATTTACAAAAACACCGTGCTTTTGTGATTTTATTTTTTTTTTTACTGTTTTGTGGAGCTCACTTTCTGTTATCTAAGTTGTGTTTAACTTGTGTTAGCTTATGAAAGTATTATTGATCACAAGATAGGAATGTACTGTCCAGCAGTTTAGAAGTATGTATCACTGATTCCGTGCAAGTTTGTGCACATACAAAAGCAGATATCCTAGGTGTTCGGGAGTTTTTAAAAGCTTGCTTTTCTTTCAGCCAATTCTTACACTCTTCTTTTAAACTTCAGTTCAGTTATACAGACTGTTTGTCTTTCAGAGCCAGTACATAAACAGTCAAACTGAACCAAGAGGAAAGAGAATATTTGAGAAGGCTCCCAGCATCTCATGAATGAACTAACGGAACTCGATAATGCTGGTTCTCCAGAGCCAGGTCTACGGCTCAGAAAAGGACACATGTCTGGCACTGCAGCAGCAGAAGCAGCCTTTGAAGAGGACAGGTCCGAACAGAGGCTGCTTTTAGAGGAGCCGCCACTGCCTTCTGACGAGGAAAATGTAAGTTACATGATTATCTGTTAGGCTTGCTAGGAAACATGAGTTTTGACATAAGTGCTTCAATGCTTGAAATAAGTTCCAGAAATGTCAACTGTGAGCCTACAAACTCTTTATGCCTGCTAAATAATTGTATTAAAACCAGGAAGATGCCAAAAATACTCGGTTAGATGTGTATGAACTTGGGTGAAAAGACTGGGCATAAATGCGAGTTTACGCTTTATATTAACCAGCTTTATGTTTTTTTTTTTTATTCCTTCCTCAAAGGAAAGGGACTCACACTGGTTTGTTCTCTGCCGAGACATTGCTCGTATCAAGACATTTTTGTTCTGTAACCTTCAATTAATAAGAAGCGAAAGGAGAATGTAATCTGAACCTTGGCTATCATTTTGAAGATTAGGACAGAAACATCTGTTAGCAAGCATTCTTGTTGGAAGAATGGCCATTCTGGATTAGACCAAACAAACATCCAAAGTACATGATATCTTATCTCGGACAGTAGCCAGTAACACTCATAAGGATGAGTACAGGGATGGGGAAGTATGTTGTGTTACTTCCCAAGGACACTCTCCCAGCCTGTAGTAACTGGTGGCTCACAGATATTCTGAGCTGGTGGCAGTGCGTTTGGATTTTTGGTGCATGAGCCTTTGTAAATTCTAACAGCCACAGCAACGCCCATGGTAAGGCGTTCCACAGTTTAATTAGGTGTTACACAAGGGTAGTGGCCAGGAATTGGACAAAAGTACCTTCTGGTTAGAGAGTTTCAGAACCGTGATTAATGCTTCTCCCAGGATATATACAGGTGGTTATCAGCACAGTAAAGTGGAAGAGGCATTCATCCTAAACTCACTATTAAAATTTACCATGACTTAATGATTTTAGTGTATCAGCTTAGTTACAGAAACTGTATGGTTTTATCCAGCAGCAAAAACATGCTGATGCTTCTTAACGTAGCCTTCTATGCAAAAGAATTGGGTTGTTGCTTTAACTGCATTTGCCAGAGATTCTGGGCTTGTGCATGGACCACTGTCGTGGTTCAGCTGACACAACCTTTATTAGACTGTCTTAACTTGATGAGTTTGAGCCCTATGGAATTCACTTTCAAGTGTCCTTTTAATGGAATCAGAACAGGTATTTGTGGCTAATAAGCCAAGCCAGCGCACTCTGTATGCTGCTGTAACTTCTGTAGGACATTTCTCAATATCATGATAACAGGAAATACCCAGTATTCCTATTTGCACTGTGTGAAAGGTTGTAAAATATGTATATAAAGTGCGAAGTCTTAGCACACAGCAGAATTTGCTAAGGTTGGAAAGAAGAAAAGTTGAGTTTTACTAGCAGATATTTTGAACATATATGTTTATCTGACAATGTGTTTGGGATCATCTTTTTTGAAGGTTACTTTCATTCTTGTCTCTGACTTTCCTGATTGAATAATGAGAGTTACCTGTTGCCTGCAAGTGGAATAACCCAAAGTAAAAGCCCATAATGACTGATCTGTAAATTTCTCTATGCATTTGCTTAGCTAGATAGAAATTATGTGGATGAATCAGTGTGTTTAATTTTAGAAGTGTGGAACTAAAATGGTTAAAGTACTCTCATTCTGTCTTCTTTTCAGGCATTCTTGGGATTTGTTAGCCTATTGGGGTTTCTTTGCTTTCATCCTTTCAACAAAAGTCTGCTTCTTTCGTTTTGGCTCACTACAAATATTTAGCTTTCCTGTACTTGTCTTCTCTCTTTCCCAGTTTGCTGTATGTTGCCACAGAATTTTATTTTTTTTTTTTTGCCATTTGGGCCTTGCTGTTCTGCCTTATATGGCCTTCTGCTTTTTTTACTTTCAGCATAAACTCCTATTCCTTCCTCTGTGGTTTCTTATTTTTAACGCTGTCATATCTTTAAATTTTTGTTTTCTTCTTAAGAGTTCGTTCCAAAACACTCTGCTGTTGAAAGTACCAAGATTAGCTTGCCAAATGGCCATTATTAGGTGAAATACTGCAGCATTCTAAATAATCTGTAAGAAACACTGTGCAATGTATCATCCTTTGTTTTGTATAAGCCTCAGTGCAGCTGTTACTCCAGTGCCAGCTAGAATTTACTTTTTTCTCTACTGTACATTCCGGCCAAGTGCAACTGCCTGAGTACACATAACTTATTATTAAAAAGCATGGTTTTCCTTTGGTTTTAAAGAGGCTCTTGTTTAGATCACAGTAATACAAAGTCATTGTTCTTCTGTGGATGGCAATAGTACTTGGGCATACAAGGACTTGAGTGGTGCCCATTGCATTAGTATTCCAGTGGCTAAATATAACCACTTTGAAGCTGATGATAGCAGTTGGGGGATTTCCATGCTGGAGAAGGAAAGGGGATGAGAGCTATATAGTGTCTTGGTGATAGAACAACCACGGTCATTTAATATGCTTTCAAATGCTTCTACTTAGGACAAGCTAAACATACTGACTTTCTTGAATATCATAATATAGATGTATTCTAATAGTTATTATACTTCCCCAAAATTTACTGGGCCTAATGCTGAGGTATTAGTGTGAAAATGTGTATATCCTGTGGTAATACAACATTGTTTACTTTTCCTTCTGCTTCCCTATTTATATCATTGCAGCTCCTTTATATAAAATCTGCTCCAAACTCTCCTATATAAGATTCCTTTCATTCTGCCTACTTGTATGTGCACTTTTTCGTTCACTCATAGGAGGAAGCAGTCTGAGCAATTAAGGGGTACTAGCTGCTTTTGATGAATTAATAGTCTTTTCTAAGGAGTTGTGTGCAAGCATGTCATTGTATTCAGAATAATTTTCCATCTCCCAACAGCTTGCACTGTATATTGTCCATTTCTGATTTTGATGTGCCAAAATATTGGTCCTCTGTAGAAATAAAACATCTTGGAAAAAAAAAAGAGGTGGTATTAAGAAATCAAAATTAGTCCTAGAAGTGTGGTTTTGTTTTGATTTTGTTTTTCTGAGGGTTTAGTCTCTGGCACCAGTAAACTATTTGGGTGGTTGCATAGCTGTGATCTAAAAATTACATGAAAGATCCTACTCTCTGTAAATTGTGTTATTCACTAAATACATGTGGCAAAGGTTTATTAGCTGTATGGAGCATGGTTATCCATAATAATAATAAAATAGCTGCATCCTTCTGCCAGTGCTCTTGATCTGTCAGTTATATAATGATGCTTATGAGAAGATATGGATCATTTAAAATCAATACCCTTTTACCCCTGAACCTTAGTCTATATTTTGACCCATAACTGTGTTCTCTCCTGGAGTGTATGTTCATAGATTATCCCCTCTTCCAAGTATCTGTTCTAAAGCATAGACACACATCTTGCTATCTTGTTTGAACATGCAGTTAGCGTAGCAGCAAATGAGTGGTGTACTTCTGTGCGTTTGAGAATTAGTGGCCATTTATCTGAATGTTTAAGATTTGGTGGTGAGAAAAGAATCGGGCAAGCTGCGTAATTCATCTTGTTCTTCAGCAATTTAAACTGTTTTTTCTTGCTCTAGTTTACTTGTGCTGTGCATATGCTGATAAAGCATTTTTTCAGCAGGTGCTTCCCTTCTGTAGCATGCTGGATTGCATTGGTTTGCTTTGAGACAGCATCCTTTCTCCTGTCCTAGATTTTGTGTTTTAACTGCCTTTAATTCCAGCAGTGATGGTTCCTAGAGAAATCTCTGTTACTGTGGCTTTATTAAGCTTACACAATCAAATGCTTGTTACTTCTTATAACCTGGTGAATGGGCTCTTTATGCAGCCCTAAAATTTGTGCTTGACTTTTTCCTTTTATATTTTAACCTGTCAGTGACAGGAGGTAAACCAAAGAACCATTTTATTTGCCTTTACTCCAATCATCAGGGTTTAGTGTTCCTGAATGATGAGTTCTTTCATGCAGTCGAGCTGCCTTGTGTAGTTGTCCTGTGTAGCACCAAAATGTGCCATGAAGTGGAGACCTGTTGCTGTAAAGAGTTTGATAATCTACAGGAAGTGTTTGGGGAGGAGGTGTGCCTAGCTCTCAAGCTATCTGAGTAGGCAGAAGAAAATTGGGCACATATTAATCTGGATTGCTTCTCAGGAAGCATGGGTTTTGACTTCAAGTGGAATTTACTTGACCTCTGACAAATTTCATGATATACCTGCATGTAGCTACAAGAGCATAAATACTGAAGTCACTTGAAGGAGGGAGGTGGAAGGATGTTAACATTTTCAGTCCAAAAGAAAAGTTCTAGATTAATTGAAGGTGACCAAATAACTCTAGGCTTTTAGCTTGGCTCTTACTGAGAGCCTTTTCTGTCGCAGAAATGTGTATGTATTATCTAGAGAAAGAGGGTTTGGTACTGACAGAAAGGGTGCATGTAGAGTCTTAGCTATTCAAGAGGGGGAAGTGTTGGTACTCTGCTGAGTTTGCTGCCTGCCAGCTGGTTTTGTAACCGTTGCTTGCTGTGCTGCTTGTTGAAAACTAGGAGGGGGAGGGAGTGGTTTTGTTTATAATTCACTGGCACAACAGTTTCCCTGGACAAGGGTTAGATTCCACAATTTTTGCTTTTGTTCTCCTGGAGAATCGTATCTGTCTGATGTGGGCAGCAGTGGGGGACATGACGCCTTTCACAGTGATAGAAAATAGTGCTGTACTTGTGGGTTAACTTGCATCTTTCTCCAACTGTTTTATTTTAGACCGATTGACTCTGTTCTTGTTAACTTCAGCAGCACACTTTCAGCCTCTCTCTGGTTAAGTTTTTAACAGAGCTTCTTTTTTTTTTTTATACAAGCCCAGTGTGCTTGTTTTCTTTTACTGCTGTCAGGATCCAACAATGACAGAGGAGCATAGAATGGCACATGAGAATCTTCTGTAGTAGAAGCCATTTCTGCAGGGTTTCCCTTAAAGTGTATTGAGGAGCACATGTGAGCATTTGAGGTCTTTGGTCCTTGTCAAGTACCGGGCATTGACAGAAAATCGGTAGTTGCTACTGCTTAGAGATTTAACAAACCCTTTTCATCTGAAGCTATTTAATGAGGCAGCTAGTTCTAATAAGGATGTATTAGCAAGGTTGCTGACGCCAAAAAATGACTTTGTCCCAGGACTATTTGCTAAACGAGTGTTAAATGTTAGTGCTTGTTTTTAATGAGTGCCAGCAAGCAATCACCCATGACCAGTTGTATAAAGCTGTTTCCAAGTGCTATATTAAATTGAGTGTAGCTTTTATAAGAAGGTGACCTACAAAGGAAAAATACCAAACTACAGGAACCCTCAAGTACTTAAGATTTTGGCCAATAAGCTGAAAGGGTCTTTGGCACAGTGCTAATGAAAGACTCTTTTTGGTACCGTGACAGCAAAAACAGCTTTGCACACCCTGCTTAGAGGGTGAATATAGTTAGCCTGTTGGAAACTGGTGAGTGTGTGTCTGTGTTTACAAGTCTGTCAGATTAAGAGAGAATGTAAACTCTAAATGACAAAGCTGTTATTTTAGAATAACTTGGTGTGTGCAGAGGTTGGGGGATGTCACGGGAAGTTTTCAGGTGCTGTGCTTTTCCAGTTTATTACTTACAATCCAAAGAACATAAGCTGATGAAATACCAAAAAATGTGCAATGGGATTTTAGGAGGAATGGCGTGGCAAGGCATTGCCTATCGCTGCTTTCCTGTTACGAAAGACCAGTTGATAAAAGGTCAATTGACAGAATGGGCACAAAGGAGTTGCTGAAAAAAAGCAATATGTCTAGCTGGAAGGGATGTTACAGGACTGCGCTAAGAAAAAAATAGCATTTTATAACATACTGTTGAACATAATCTTGTCCATTATGCTGAGTACTTTTCGAGTTACTGAATCTGGCATGCTCCCTCGAGAAACATTAAATGACTTGAATGCTGTGTTAAACACTATTAATCATTCATCTGATGAGGTCAAGGTAAACAACAGCAAAACCTCCAAAGTTAAGACTTTGTGACGTAAGTTACAAAGGGGGTTAGCAGTGGTATTGTAAATGCAGCAACATGTGTTTTATGACTTGTATTTTAAGAGAATTGTATATAAGTAGTAAGTCGTATAATATGCCATGACTCAGTGTTAATCAAGACGTTTCCTTTTTCTGAACTATCCTGCCTGTGTTACAGTGATGTGTTCTTACCAAGGCAGAGTTCTATCAGGACACAGATCAAGAAGAGAGTGGGCGAACATCTATCAGCAGATGAAGGAAGCAGCAGGAACATTAGAACAGATTCAGACTGCATCGCGCTTTGGAAATCGCTGTGATGGTAGCTTAGGGACACCGGTGACGTCTTGATGGTGAATCGGCATCACAAACAGTTGAGCTTTGAGACATGGGACTTTAAGTCAGAATTTAATACTACATAGGTATGTGCATCGTCAGTTTAGCCCTCAAGTAACAGAGTGATGACTCTGTCCAAAAAGGAGCCCTAACACAGATGAGTTCTACTCTTTCTGGGGTTGAGCAGACTTGTATTGCAGCTACTAGTGTTACTGGTTAACATGCACTTCTGGTTCTGCATCAAATACCAGTTTCACTGCAACCAGTGAAACTTGTCAAATTTCTGGAGGTGTCATGCTGAAAGCTGCCGAAAGTTTTGAGAATGCAGCAGCCTATTGAAGCAATCACTAGTTTAACTTTTCTTAGTGCATGCCTAGCTCCATTCCTAGGTTCCTTTCTCAGGAACACTACAAAAACAAGGACTGGAGGTCATTTGGCATCCAACTGATATGTGTCGAAAAGAAACTTGGTCTTGCACATGATCTGCAGACAGTATTTTGTAGTGAGTATCAATAAAATGAGATCTGATGCTCCCTTTTCCCTGTTGCACTAGCCTGAGCTCCTTAAGTCCCTTATCTTAACCAACTTTATTATGTGTTGGAAAGGTTACCTAGCAAAAATGTGGGCAATTAGTGTCAGATTAGTATTGGATCAGCTAATCAACCTAAGGATCAGAGGGGTGCCAGAAGCAGTGCAAAGCAAGACGGGGTGAGGAAGAAAAGGACCACTTTTAACAGAGAAAGCTTCTTGGATGGCTTCATTCAAATCTGATTTATGCTTCAGTTTGCATACTCTAATGAGTACAGATTTTATAGCAAAATCGCAGTCTCAAGTGTTGAACGGAAGCTTGCAATGTCACATGTGCAAGTAGTAGGCATGTGCCTGCTCTCAAACTTTCTACAGACCTTAAGAAGTTACACTTCTACCACTTGAAGTCCAGAGAACACAACTCTCTAGAAACCCTTTTACCACTTTTGAGGATCTTTCTTCCACCATTATGACTTGACTTCTCACAGGCATTAATAAATGATGTGTCTGTCAACAGGTTTGAGAGTGATAGTATAAAAACTGTTAATCTATGTGAGAAGGATAAGCTGTAGACAGGAGAAGTATAAGAAGATAAGAAGACAAGAGACAAGATAACAGAACAAGATAAGAGAAGTACCACATTTACTAGAGCAGGTTTTACTGCAGCTTTCTCTAACAGTCTTTGGCGATGTGATCTGACTTTTTTTTGGACCACATTCAGGCAACAAATTCTTGTACTAAATGTAAACTTTTTTTTTTAAAACTTCTGTGACATTAAAAGGTGAGATTTTAATTTTAAAATAAACTTAATAATGTGCACTGTGCAGCTGAGCTCTCGTGTTTCTTGCTCTTGTTCACTTTGGTGCTCTAAGTCTTGGTTTTAGAATTAAACCTTTTCTGTCCCTACCAAAACACACTCTGAAATTCTTGTTTAGAAGATGATCTGTCCCTGGAAGCGTGTTGCCTGGAACTCTGTACAAAGTGGCATAATTAAGTCTGATTTCTACCTCTTTACCTTCTTGTCTGTTACTGTTATCACAAAATAATCTGGAAAGCTCCCAAAATAAAGTGAATATGGATAAAGCAGTAAGACTGTTTTCTTTCAGCCATTGTAATTTGTCCTTCAGGTTTAGTTTACTTTGTGGTATCATTATTCAACTCGGGATGCATTTATATCTCTGTTGTATAATGTCCATCTCACTAGGTATGTGGACTATGTTGGTAGCTTTAAAGTTCTATGAATTTGCACAGGATAGGATTAAAATTGGAAAGACTGTTTTGCATTTCCATAGAATTAAGTGTCCAGAACCTCTGGAATGTAAGTATACAGGAGGCCTGATTTCGGATTTGTATGAAAGACTGATTCTGTGCATTGTGGCATATGTGCAGCAGAGGAATGACAATTTATGATTGCAACAAGTTTGCTTATTGCAAGTGAATGGGGGCTTTTATTGAAAGATAATCCAAAAATGCTGAAGAATTCACAGAATTATTTAGTCAAAATTTAAAAGAGGTTGAGTAAATTAGATGATGTAAAAGAACATCTGAAACATTAGCAGAGTGAAAATCCTTTTGGCCGGTGATCTAGAAAGTACAATGGCAAAATTATTCTGGAAGCTCTGCATTCAGGATATACCATACCTCATTAAAAGTGGGAGTATCAGAGTTTTGTTCTGGGCTCTCATTTCTTGTACAGTCTTAGGCAAGTAAGATTATTTACCCAATGTGTTCTCCATTTTAAAATGTGTTTCTGTGGGCAGAACTTCAAAATAGTTGAAAACGGGCCTAAAGCATACATTTGCTTATGTTATGTTCTATAATTACTCTTGAATTTCTGATAAGATCAGCCAAAGAAGAGTGAAATGGGACTCCTAAAATACAAAGGAGCTTGTCACAGTGGAAATTTTACAACAGTGTGCCTCCTGAACAGGAAAGTGGTATTTTTCCCTTTAGTCAGTTTGAAGAATCGAAGGTCAGTAGACTCCTTCAGATTTCCACATGAAAACCAGCATTGGTGTTGCGTTTAGCTCCAGCTATAGATTTCCAGCTTTTAAAAAGCACAGTTTAGTGTTGTTCCTAAAGGGATGTTTCAGGAAGGAGTCGAGAGAGGACAGACATTCCAGAACCTCATTTTGCCTCCTTAGCAAGAAAAGGACTAGGAAGCTGAGCTTCAGGTTTTTTTTCCTTGAATGCTAATTTTGCAGCTTAATGGCAGGAAGGAGATAGTAAAATAAATGCCATTTTCTGGCAGTAATCTGGACTCAGTGTGTGATACAAATTCTTTTTATCACTAAAAGAAGCTTGGTAATGATTTGTTTGTAGGCACATTGCCAAAATGCAAAGACTTTCGGGCTAGTTCATAAATAGCTGTGCTCTTCGAGCTTTGCAGTCTGTTCAAATTTAAACCTTCCCATCATTCTAGAAATGGGAGTATGTGGAGAGGGGGAAATGAACATTTTTCTGGCTTTGAGTCACTGGGCAGACTGCAGTGAATACTGGCTTTGATTCTGTAAGGGACTTTTTTCCTTCAGTCCACCCAGTTTCATAAAGTGAGGATTACTAACTTGTTCACCACATTCCAGCTGGTCAGTGTGTGGTGCTGAGAGAAGGAATTCTCGGATAGCTAGAAGACATAGCAGTGCTTTTTGTTTTAGGTACATTGGAACTTAAACACTGACCTTGCTTTTCTGTAAGGTGAGTTCCTGGAACTTAGGATTTCTTTGGTTTGCAAGATTGCAGACTATCATGAGCATCTTATCCAGACCCCTATGGCAGGAGGCTTGGGCTATGTGATCTTTCAAGGTCCCTTCCAACCCAAACTGTTATATATTTCTGTGGCCTTTATTTAATTATTTATAATTTACTATTGAAAATGGAGACTCTTAACCAGGCAGATCCATTAGTACAAAAAAAAAAAAAAACAAACAGTAAAATTGACAATGTGGAAAAATAATGGCAGTGAATGTTTTTTTTTGAGTCAGAGTGAAACCAAATTTGTTATTAATATGCTTTCTGGTCCAGCAGGACATTTGCCTATTTTAGAAGGATATTAAACCTATTTACATCTCAGTGTTGTCTGATGCTTTTTTTTTTGATAGAATTGATGGGATAATCTAGGCAATAAGAGTGCATTTAATACTTACATTGCTGTAAGATCTGGCTAGCACTGATCAATATTTGTATCAGTTGTCTGATATAAAATATGAAATCCTTTCCCAGACTTGCTCAGGGTGGGTGTTGATTGTAATAATAAATGGAGGCAAGTAGACAGATTGCCTGTCCCTCCCCTATGAGGTACAGATTATGTACAAAGATTCATTTAGTCAATCAGGTTGTCCTAGGGTGGACAAATGTGAGGTCATGACGTGTGAAGGATGTTTACTGTATACTAAATAGCAAAGATCTGCATTCTGGGTAAGCAGAGGGGTCCTCTTCAAAAGATGATGCTTTCAGTGGCTACTGCACAACTTGGGTACAAAAGCAAGTATTAGCATGTTGTTTGTCTCTCTCAAAACCCCAAACTATTGAAGCATCTAGATAGCTTACTGTAGGCTGGAAGAAGTTTTATTTATCAAAAAATTAAAGCTTTAAGCAGCTTGTTGAGTTAAATTGCTGATGAAAACAGATAATAAGGCCTTACTCTAAAGAGAGAGCTGTAACATTGGACAAATGCGCAGCCACATCTGGTCTCTGACTCAAAGTTCAGGGTACTTACCTGAACATTACTGATAGTATTTAATAGATGAAGTATGTGAGGTTATATACTGAATTCTCTGGCACCTGTGTTGGAGCAATCCCAGGCACAGCTACAGGTTGGGCAGAGAAAAGATTCAGAGCAGCCCTGCAGAGAAGGACTTGGGGGATGTTGGTTGATGAGAAAATGAGCATGAGCCGGCTTCAGTGTGCGCTTGCAGCCCAGAAAGCCAACCGTATCCTGGGCTGCATCAAAAGGAGTGTGACCAGCAGGTCGAAGGAGGTGATCCTGCCCCTCTACTCTGCTCTTGTGAGACCTCACTTGGAGTATTGTGTGCAGTTCTGGTGTCCTCAACATAAAAAGGACATGGAACTGTTGGAACAAGTCCAGAGGAGGGCCATGAGGATGATCAGGGGACTGGAGCACCTCCCATGTGAAGATAGGCTGAGGAAGTTGGGGCTGTTCAGCCTGGAGAAGAGAAGGCTGCGTGGAGACCTCATAGCAGCCTTCCAGTATCTGAAGGGGCCCCTACAGGGATGCTGGGGAGGGACTCTTCATTAGGGATTGTAGTGACAGGACAAGGGGTAACGAGTTAAAACAGAGGAAGTTTAGACTGGATATAAGGAGGAAATTCTTTCCTGTTAGGGTGGTGAGGCACTGGAATGGGTTGCCCAGGGAAGCTGTGAATGCTCCATCCCTGGCAGTGTTCAAGGCCAGGTTGGACATGGTTTAATATGAGGTGTCCCTGCCCATGGCAGGGGGGTTGGAACTAGATGATCCTTTCCAACCCTAATTATTCTATGATTCTCTGGTACTTCAGATGGCATTACTGGTAAATAATCTTGATTTTTAAAGTTGTAAACCTTTATGTGGGACTTGGAGGGTGAAAAATTGTGACATATAATATGGAGGAGCACAGTCTCTGACAGCATGCAGGGCTTTCTTGGCTTGGTCACAAGGTGCTGTGTGTAGCAGCTTTCTGCCTCAATCCCAGAGAGTACAAAAGGCTCATTCTCTCTTTTCTAGCTTTCTCAAACTTGTTTACCTTGGAAGCTGAAGGAGTCTCTGGTGGACCATAAGCATTGTAGTAAGCAAACATTTGTGTCTTGTCACACACACCAATATTTTTGATATTAATATGTAGATAATGTGGTAACTCAGCATAGGGTAGAAAACTACCAAACCTCATTCCTATAAAGTTATTAGTGATGTATACCAGCTGAATATTCAGGTTCAGCGGTGTTTTTTGTTTTCGTTTTCGTAATTCTTTTGATACACCTTGGGGGTATGGATATTTCTCTTTATTTGAATTTTGTTTAAAACTGTGTAACTGCTTTTCTTTGATAACTTGCCTTTGTGTAACTGACCAAAGTTTCATACTAGATTCTGAAATAACTTAAGGTGAATAAATGTCTGAAGTGTCAGTTAAACACAATAGAGACCTTCAGATGTGAACTAGAAACTGAAATGAAGCATTTATAACTAAGTAAATAGATTCCTTTGCTTGGCCTTTATTGTTCTAAAATTCTGTGCATGTTATAGAGGCATTAAGGCAGACATAGTGACATTGAAACGGAAAATAGGAAGTAATTCTTCCCGAGAGGTAGGTAGGCTGCAAGCCTCAGACTCCATATCTGGGCTTTAATGAGGCATAACTTACAGAAGAACACTGCTTTCTTCCAAACATGGTGAAAACGTGTGTGAAATGGATTAGACATGTGAGTTGTTCTCAGATACCTAAGAATGTAATAATTTTTTTTTGCTGGTTCTCTTGAATTCCTGCCTCAGTGCTGAACAGGGGAAAAAAAGGCTATTTGCCAAGACCTCAAATCATAGTTTTCTATGGAGAACGTCACCTTCCTCCATTCATCTTTCTGAAAGCTGTTTTCTCTATTTTTTTCTTTCCCCCAGTGTTCTGAAGATCACAAACACAACGATGAGTCACCTCAAGAAGATGAAGGGTTTATGGGTATGTCACCTCTTCTACAAGCCCACCATGCTATGGAGAGAATGGAAGAATTTGTGTGTAAGGTAAGGGCATGAGGAAACTGCTGAAGTAATTTCCGTTTTTAGGAAGCTCCAGTGGGCAACAGACTACACCTGCAGCAACTGGGCTAATAATGAGGGAGAGAGGGTACACACCACCCCGACTGGGCATCTCTTGCTATAAGTAGTAACACTAGAGCTTCTTGGAATCTCAGTCTGTCATAAATGAATAAACTGTAAGGCAGTAGGGATACAAATGAGACTCTAAAGCTGATTGTGCAGCTGAGGAGCTTCTTGAAACACCTGTGAGTGCAAAGCAGAATAAAACCCTTCTGGTTCAAGGCACTTTCATTCACAAGGTCGTTTCTTTTTTTTCCAGGTTTCTTCAAACTTGCAAATATTTTGCTTTTCCAGCACTATTTGCATCCATTGCAGAATAAGCTCTGTCTCTTACAAGCTATATTAAATCCATTATAGATTTTGTAATTGCTGATCTTGGCTCAACTTTTTGCTACTTTTTAGATTCATAGGACTGTGTCTGGCCCTTCTTGCTTGGTGAAAGTAGTGCTGCCCCTTTATACACTGCTGGTTTTATGAACTATTCTTTGATGTGTGTGCATGCATCTTTTCCCTTTCTAGATGTTGTGTAGGGTGGATTGTGTAAAATCAATTCCCTCCTGCTGTTCCTACTGCAATTCAAATTTTTGGTTCCTGAAGTAAACCAGTTATTTTCTTGTTTAATATATTGAATAACCTTGTCTTTAACTAGGTTGGTTATTCTGATTTGGTTTTGTTTTGCTTCCATGAAGGAGTGTAGAGAATTGATTTAAAAACTCTGTGCTCTGTTTGTTGAAACTGAAATAAGAATGTAGCTTTTTAAACTTAGTGTTTCAGGACTCATCAGGCTCACTCCTGTGTTACTAACCAGCCGACAAATCCAAGGAACACTGCAGAAACAACCCCGGTACATAAAGTAATTCCCTGATACCCCTCTGCTTGGCAGTGCTGCTTCTGAGACCAAACTGAAGACTGCATATATCTCATGTTATTGAAGCAGCTCTAAGAACACCCGTGCGCACTTTTTTCATTTGGAACCAGCTGCAGGAATAACGTGTGCACTTATGTTCTCTCTCCCTTTAAAGAAGAAATCTGATGGAAATGGATCTGTTGCCTTAACTGATCTGTCACTGTTTGTTTTGGAAGTTTGGGAGTTTTTTTTTCTTTCCAGCCTGGATAAGGGATTGGATACGTCTCACTGGACTCTTGCTACTTCATGCTTTCTGGCCCATATTAGTGCTGATGGGCAGCCTTTTTGCTAGACTGCACCAAATACTAACAGATACACAGATTAGCTTGTGGTTGGAAAAACAGGCTCTTACTTATTTCTTGGAGGGAACTAGGCATAAACTTCATATTAAATGGAAAGGATGATATATGAAAATAACAGAGTATGGAAATGAATTAAATGTTTTCCCTTCATTAGCAGTGAAAAAAGCCCAATAGCTTTCCTGCTCAATGAAATGCCGAAGTACTTCTTTCTCTAACTGGTGCAGATCAACTTCATAATGATACTGTTTAAATAGGGAGCTGTGACTTAAGCATTGTATTTATTTCAGGTGTAAAGCCTTTTCCCCAGAAATGTCCCATTCACTCTTTTCTGTTTAATGTATTCATGGACTAACACTTCTACTAATACAGGTTTTCTGACTTTTGCCATACATCAGTAGAACTCAGCTCCCTGCATTTAACTAAAATTCTCTAACTTCTAGGTATGGGAGGGCCGATGGAGAGTCATTCCCCATGATGTTCTGCCTGACTGGCTAAAGGACAACGACTACCTGTTGCATGGACACAGACCGCCCATGCCTTCCTTCCGGGCTTGTTTCAAGAGTATCTTCAGAATACATACAGAAACTGGTAACATCTGGACGCATCTTCTAGGTATTTTCAGATTGTTCTAATGCTAATTGGCTTCATTGCTCTCTTCCTTTGAAAGCAAGATAGAAAGGGTATTGGGGTAGTCAGCATTATCATTCCACTAGTAACCTGATAAATTAATAGGTTGATATGCCTCTCAATTTTGTCCCACCAGGGTTGGATGGGACTTCCTTAATTATGCATTCAGTATAAAAAAATTTCCTTATAGTTGATAAAATACTAGTAGATACTCTTTTCTCCCAAGTGCGTAAGCGTTAATTGAGATCACATTTCTTGCCACAGGAACACACTTAAGCTGCGGTTTGTGAGAGTGGTTTTCAACTTGCAAGGAGCCTTGAAGGAAAAGGGTTTCTTTGAACCATGCTCTCCTCATTTTAAGTTTTGCAACAGGTTATTTCATTGTTCTACAATATCCAACTAGTTGTCAGACACAAGTGAAAATACAGAGTCCATGCAAGTCTGTATTGCATCAGTCTGAGACAGAAATGTGGTTGGAATGCATAGGGCTGTACTCTGTTCTGCATGTGTGCCGCTGGTTGTCATCCAGCTCCTCTGTGTAGTGCTTCTGTACATTAAAGCCGTGCTTCTAGAAAGGAAAAGCTTTCAGTATGCATGAACTTGATGCCTTTCTGCCTCACTGTTTTTCAGGATGTGTGTTCTTCCTTTGTTTGGGAATTTTTTACATGTTCCGGCCAAACATGTCCTTTGTAGCACCCGTGCAGGAGAAGGTGGTTGTTGGATTGTTCTTTTTGGGAGCCATACTCTGCCTCTCCTTCTCATGGCTCTTCCACACAGTTTATTGCCACTCAGAAGGTGTTTCCCGGCTCTTCTCCAAGTAAGTGCCTAGAGGACAGGGTAGGCCAAATAAGAAACAGGTGGGAAAACAGGGTTGGGATTTATGCCTAGAGCCCCAGTGTAGGAGTTGTTCATTGCATGACTGCATGTACTTTGGAACGGAGTTGAGCAGAGATTCAGTGCAGCTTCTTCTAATTATTGTTTGTTTCAGCATGAGTTTTTGTGCTGTCATTTTAGTCTCAAAAGTCCCTCATTTTCTGCTGTTTGGCAGGCGTGTGCACACATCTTGCTGCTGTAAGTAATATAGCTCGAACTTAGTTACAGGGCTTTGAATTTTAATACAACTTCGCTTCTTGTCATTTCACCTAGTCTGAGTAACTTTGAATCTTAAACTTATGTAAGACAGCTCCACAATGTGTAGCGAAATGTCTTGGTCTTTTGGTTTTATTACATCTTGTTTTTTTTTGTCTGACTGCTAAATAGCTCATATTTCCTAAGATTACTTAACCTAGGATTGTATAGTCTGCAAGACTACCCCTAAAGTAGCCCAGCAATTAAAATCTCCTGATGAAAAATTAACTCCATCTTCTGTAGGAGCATTTTGTCAGGTTGTGGTAAAAAGCAATAGCTGTAGGTACTCCTTTTCTTCACTGGCATATAGAAAAGCAACGTGGTTGAAAAATGGTGACATTTTTCCCCAGTGGTCACTTAAGCTGATGCTTGACTCGCTCATGCTTGTCAGGTACTGAAATGTTTGTGTTGGCTGTGCTCTCACAACATACTGTATGCCCTTTTTTGTATTTAGAGGACTCTTGTGCTGCTTTTTTCCTCATTTGAAGCTTAAATCTGAGTTTTCTTCAAACAGCTTTGGTCTGAAGGCTGCTGTAGGTATTGATGACCAAAAGTGGCCTTATTAGCTGTCTGTCAAAATAATCCATTACTGTAGGAGGGCATTGGTGGAAGAGTTGCCATCATGAAATAAGTTGCAATAGTGAGAATAACTTCATTTTGCAGTCAGAAGTAAGACAATAGGTTTACTAAAGAAGAGAGTGTTGGTATGAAGGCTTCCGAAGATTCACATCTCTTACAAAACTGATTTATGTTTCTTTCTAGGCTGGATTATTCTGGCATTGCACTTCTCATAATGGGCAGCTTTGTACCATGGCTGTACTACTCCTTCTATTGCAACCCTCAGCCTTGCTTCATCTACTTGATTGTGATTTGTGTCCTGGGCATCGCAGCCATAATTGTCTCACAATGGGACATGTTTGCAACCCCTGAATACCGGGGTGTAAGGGCAGGTAAGACTTAAAGTTAACCGTTTTGCTTCTTGACTGCCTTTCTTCCTTCCTACTTGGAAAAAAAATGTCTTGTGAAGACTGAAGAGCTTAATTTTCTAGATATTCTTGGATTGGGAGCTTGATGGGTTTTCTGTCAGCATTTATTATAGCCATCTGGATGCACAGATAAGGGCTGGTGCAAGTCCTGGAAGTGCATTCCTGAAATGGACAGTAACACATGCAGTAGGACAGGTAATGCAAAGTATTTCTAGATACATCTAGCAACTTTGCTCTCTCCAAAAATGGCTGACTGCTTGGTGTGTGTATGTGTACTTCTACTATTTGTCTTGGTTTTGAAATACTAGGCAAATTGTTCTTTGAAATACAAGCAAATCACTGAATGGTTGAATTAATCTCAATGATTTGCCTAGATAAAGTAGGTATTTAAGAGAAAGAACCTACACATGATCAGAAGAACAAAATCAGATTTGGTTCCACTTTCTGAGGCAGGAAGAAAGAGAAAGCTTTAGGGGGCAGCTCTAGAATGTGCACACAGCTGTGTTGAATAGTATTATTTGTTACTTAACCTGCACATGATGCCTACAGTAAATCTAGATTTCCTGGACAAGCTGCGGGTATACTTCAGAGAGTTCAGCACTCCAAACTTAAAATCTGTGGATGGGACATGATTACTCCCATCTCCCCCCCCCCCCGCCTTTCACTAGAATTCTGTATGTGCTGCTGAAATCTAAATGAATAAACCATGTTCTCATATTTGGCAGATCACATGAGCTGCAGATGCTGCTTTTTTGTTTCCTAGGACTAGTTGTACAGTATATGATAAATAATCTCTTTGTTGTGTCTCCTTGTTTTGCTCTTGAGAGATTATGGTAAAGTGAAACATAGTTCATGTAGTCTCGGTGCCCTCTACAGTCCAAGATCTGTAACTGGCTCAGTGTACCTCAAGCTGACAGATGCAATCAGTAAATGAAATGTTGCAGTAAGTGCTGGAACATACCAGTAGGTTCTGGTATATGGAGGAATTCTGTGCATTCTTTAAATTCCTTTCCAATAAAGTGCTTCTGGGGACCTCCAGCTTCAAGAGTTGTCACTTTGCTGCTGCTTTGGCAAATACTGAGTTTTCCTTCCATAGCTTTTGTGTTTGCATTGTCTCCCTTTACCTCCACTGTGTTCAAACCTGACTCTCCCACATTTTCTTTACCTCCCAGGAGTATTTCTAGGTCTGGGTCTTAGTGGGGTTATTCCCACCCTGCACTTTGTCATCTCTGAGGGGCTCCTGAAAGCAGCCACAATGGGGCAGATAGGCTGGCTGGCACTCATGGCATGCCTGTACATCACTGGTGCTGCACTATATGCTGCCCGCATCCCGGAGAGATTCTTCCCTGGCAAGTGTGACATCTGGGTGAGTCTACAGAATGACTGGATAAGGAGACCAACATGAAAGCTAGTTCCCCTTGAGGCTGGAGGATGTTGTGTCAGTGTTTTCTTATTGCAAGTATCAAACTGCTGCACCAGAAGCATTTGTCTTAACAGGCCATACTGTGGGCTTTCTAAGCCTGGTTTACCTCGTCCCTCTCTTGCTGACTGGCTGGTCTGAAGTAACTGCTGGTGTGCAAATTCACCCCTGCACATTTACTAGATAGCTTTAATAGATGGGTAAGCAACTTGTACACCTTTTTGTGTGTGTGTTGAGGATTCTGCAAGTACGCATCTTATCTTGCTTCTGTTTAGAATAGTGCCTGGTTATTTCTCTGTTGTTCAGTGTTTTGTCTGGGATCTTCATCATATTTGGCTCCCCATCTTGTGCAGCCAGTGAAAACACTGGATAGAGATGATAGACTTTGGAGGGATCTCTGGCCCAGGAGAAGGGGAAGTGGTGTGAGCAAGTGGGTGTGTGAAAGAAACTTGGTATGAGGGAAAGGATCATGAAGACTCTGGAGGGGAAATATGTGGGAAAGATGTAAAGAAAGAAATCGGGTGGAGCAGGAGTAGAGATGAGAGGGAGGTGGACCCTTGAAAGACAACTGTACTTCCACTAGGACAGTTTAAGGCCCCTAAAGAAGATCAGAAGTGAGAATGAGGCCTGGGTTGTTTGAGTAGCTTTTGCAGAGCACCAGTTTGCTAGGTTTGTTTAAATAGCCAGATCAAGCCTTGTTATGATAATGAGCTAGGCTCCAAAAGCACTATTTTCCAAGCTTTCAGTGCAGCCTGCAAATACACATTTATAGATTGATTTATTTATTTCCCCCACGAGTATTATCCATATTGGTACGGCTTCCCTCAAACAAGGATGTGCTTTGTCATGTAGTTCCCTCATGGTTTTTATTCTGCTGTACTATAATCAATAGCATCCTGGGCATTCATTCAGAACATCTGGTTGTTCCTAGGTTTTAATATAATACCTCTTTTTTTCCTGTTCCATTTCTCTATGGCAGAGAAATAAAATAACATTCAAAATCCATGTGGTAAAACTTATGGCTGTGACCAGAGCAGAGTTTTACCTGTTAGCTGTATGAGAGAACCTTTTTTATCAATAAACCATATTGTGGAGGAGGTAATTTTAAGTGTCTTGCTGAAGCCTTTTGCACAAAGCTCAGAAATTGTCTTTTCACAAAGATGCACTATAGCATTTATATAGCATATTTGAGTGACGAGCTGCTTAAGATGCCTGTGAAGGAAAGGGGTGTGTATGTGTGTGTGTGGAGAATTTGATTAGTTTGCTGATGGTAGAAGTGGGATGGGCTTTTAATACACAACTTGGAGAACTTTGCAGCTTGTGGATCAAGGTACTGCTACGTGTTACTGTGTACTTCAGCCGAATGTGTGGCTTTTTTGGAGACAGGGTAGCAGTAGAGCCCAAAGTACCCCAGCTGAACAGAAGTGTTTTCTTTTCCGCAGTTCCACTCCCATCAACTGTTTCACGTCTTTGTAGTGGCTGGTGCTTTCGTGCACTTCCATGGGGTTTCCAATCTCCAGGAGTTCCGATTCACAGTCGGAGGAGGCTGCACAGAGGAAGATGGGATGCAGTAAAGCCAGCCTTCAGCCCAAGACCGTAACCAAAACAGTACCGCGAGCGCGGTTGAAGCATACAGGCTAGCAAAATGAATACCTAAGAAGAATCCAAGTTTCAGCTGATGGGGCATGGAGCTTCATGGGGATTCTGACTAACCAAGATAAATTCTATACCTCAAGCAATGGAATAAATCAATTTGAAGACCAGGAAATTCTGAAACCCTAATTTATTCTTGGGATCTACAGATTGAGCTACAGAGGACCCTTTCCAAATCGGCTTCTGTCAATGCCATATTTATTTGTAGAACTGGGGAGGGATAGCTTGGCAGTTTCCTTTTTCTTTTTTTTTTTTTCCTTCTTTTTTTCCCTTTTTTTTCTTTTTTTTTTTTAAGAAAAAAAACAAGGTTAAATTTATATCCTATTGGAGGGTTTGGGAGTTGATTTTAGATGCTCTTTGGGGAGAAAAACAAATTGTAAATAAGATTTCTAACTTTCTGTTTAAATAAAATTTATATAAATGTTTTAAACAATGGGTGGGGGGAAAAGGGTTTTTGTAAAGAATGCAACATGCAAGTACCACACACTGTTTCAATTTTGCACAAAACAAATGATTGCAGGAGGACCAGGTAAAATTCCCAGGAGTGAAGCATGCCCTGGGCCAGATGGGGTCCCGGCCAGCACATGGAGTAGGTTCAGTATATGTACACAAGGGTTGTGAAAGTCACAGTGTTAGCAAGTTTATTTACTCAAGTAACTCAAGATACATCTGTGCCCTGCCTGAGCATGTGAGACATCTGCCTTCCAAGCTTGTGTGGCCTGTATAGTTTTGGATAGCGGATCTTAAAGTTGGTTGTTTTGGTTCTCATCATATGAATTGGAGCATGATGGGATAACTGCACGTGAAATAGCAAACAGTCTGACTCCATCAGTGCCTGCCTATACCCAAGGGCCCACATTAAGTAGGTGGTTGCCATTTGAGGGTGTGCTTTGCTTTGTCTGAACAAATAATGGTAATACACTTTTCAAAAGGTTGTTGAGCATGTGAGGGGAACCAGGGGTGGGGTTAAGATGGACTGGAAAGAGGAAACCGTGTGCTCCAGGACTTGGAGTTAACAGTTACTGCAGACTCAAGCACATTACCTTCTCATGTATCAGGCTCCATATGCCAAGGGAGTTTGCAGGTTTTTCTTTTTAAGGGGAAAAATCCACCATCAGCCTAATGCAGTTCTATATATACTTTTTTTTTCTTCCTTAGGTCTGCTTCCCATCTGTGCTTAAGCAATGGGACTGCTGGTATTTCTTAACCTAAAACTTAAGAGTTCAGTTGGATTGCTGTGGAGCTGACGCGCCTCCTATATAAGGGGAGGCATAGACCCTTCTCTTGTGTAATTGATGTAGCTTGATCTTTGGAGCCCAGTCAGAAGCCAGGCTGAAGGAGAATCTTTGGAGTCGCAAGATGAAACTTGAACGTTTTGTTTGTTATGGCACAGGTATTGCTTGGAGTGTTTAATTGGAAATTCAGAGCAATTACCTCTCACAGATGAGTTAAACAGCTCATAAAATGCTGTATTTCACAAGGAAGGTAAAGGGTGTTTTGGTTTTTTTTGTTGTGTGTTGGGTAGGGTTTTGTGTTTTTTGTTTTGTTTTTTTATCTTTTTAAGACTCCTGCAAGCTCGAATTTTCATCCTTCAAGAGAAAAATGTGGATTGCAAAGATCTTCCTATGCCTTGGATGGTGCAGAGAGTGTTTTGGGGAGTTTCTTTGCCTAATGGAGTCGCATAGAAGTAGAATGCCTTCCTAAAGTTGATGAGTGGTATTAAGGCTTCACCCCTTGAATATGAGCCTCTGAGAGCAAGGTCAGCTGCAGAAAGAGGTGCTGCAGCAGAGTCTGCGAGCTTAGAAAGACATGTTCTCAGTGGGATCACTACACTGGATGCCCGTAGGGCCAGAAGAAGTTTATCACAGGTCTGTGTGGTAGTAAAGTGAAGAGCAGTATTAACTTGGATGTAAGGGCTAATAGCAGTGGCATTCCGTACAAAGATGTAGAGTTGCCTGGAGGGAAGTATATTGGTGTCTGAGAAGAGCATGGTACATATCAGAATCAGAGTTGTCTGTAAGGCGCTTTAGGATACCTCTGTAACAGTACCAGCAGAAGTGGCAGTCTCCATCCTGGATCGTCCCACGTTCACTCCTTGAAGGGTGATTGTAACCTGGTCCTACACAGCACAGAACTATTACAGAAACACAGTACTCCACCTGCTATTCTTAACCCAGTCAGTCTCTCCATTCAAGAAGTTTGTGTGTTCCAATAAAAACAACCTAGCTGTGCACTTTTCTGTAGCTTTTGCTGAGAACTCTTCCCAGGTTGGCACCTGAATGCCTTACTCTCAGCAGTCAGAGGCTTGCTTGCTCTGTGTGCAGGTTATTGCCATAGAATAGTTAGGACCTACAGCTTCTTTCCTTCCCCATTAAATAGTGGCCTTGTTCAGTATATTTCTTTTTAAAAATTGCTTACTGTTGGAAGCAATGAAGCACATTCTGGGGTTTTGATGGTGGGGGACTCTGGTGATGGTTCCATGTACGATGGGATCTTATTACTTGCTGTATTCTTAACTTCTGCTAATAAAAGAACCAAATGGATTATTGTCTGCTTTGAGTCTTTCTGTGCTGTGTGTGAAGCTTGAAAGTCACTCCCACTTCCCTCCTTCCCAGTGCTTACAGGCAGTGCCTCGTAGGTAGAGGAGTTTTGCTGATGCAGAAACCAAACTGATGCTTAAATGCTTGTTTATGTGTGACTGAACTGATGCTTGCTGTGTGCCTCCCCAAGCAAAAGCCAGTGGGGTGGGAGACAGACGTCAGTACTACTGTGTGGCATCCTTTTGATGTCTCTAATTCTCATCGAGTATGTGCCTGGTCTTGCTGTAAGATTTCAGTACTGTCTGATGCATTTAAATATCACAGCAAAGGTGTCAGTGGGCTGTGCTGCCTCTTACACTGCTAATCTCCAAGGGAAATTTGTTTTTCCAACGTTTAGACTTCGGTACCCAACAGGGTTGCCAGTTGTAGTATGGGGCTGGCGGTGGTGTTAGGTTTGTCTGCTGCCAGTACTTCATGAAGTAGTGGTAACATGGTTTAGTGTGAGGTGTCCCTAGCCATGGCAGGGGGGTTGGAACTTTATGATCTTAAGGTCCTTTCCAACCCTAACTATTCTATGATTCTAAGCTGCCCATCATAGGAAGTTCCCTGACATACAGTTATTCTGAACTTGCAGAGAATGAAAGTCCTGGAACTACATATATCTTGTCCTATCTCAGCTTGGTTTTGACCTCTTGTCATACTTAAAAGCAACTTGAGAACAAATTGGGATAGGTGTTACTGTTAAATCTTGCCTTTTGTTTTGAGAAGCTTAGCTGAACCCATGTGGTGGAGTTGAGGGGTGGTCATGGGGCTGGGCAGCCTTTGTCAGGTTTCTCACCATCCCCCAGGCCTCCATCTGAACCTACTATTTCAGAGGTTATCTATTTCTGCATGTTTAGAGACACTAATTTTCAGTGGCTTGGTTTCCCAGTTCCTGGTCTTGCAGATTGTGGAGCAGACTGCATGTGTGCTGTCCCCTTCCTCTCTTCCTAGGCTACCTCCTACTGCTGCAGGCTGGGTGCCAGGGGGTAATAGGCAGGCAGGGGAAAGGAGCAAACAGGCCAAGGAGTCAAACGGCGTGGAGCGTGGTGGAAGGAGCAGGTTTATGGACAGTGTTGGAAAGCCAAAGGTGAAGCATTGGTGGGTGAGAGCTTGCATGGAAAAAAGCAGGCAGGAGGGGCCAAGGGTGTGAAGAGCAAGAGCTGGGGGAGGAAGATAGTGTGTGCTGAGACCTGCGTTGTTGTGGGTAAATTTTTTGGTGGGTTGAGACTGAGAAGAGATAGCCAGGAGGCCTGGACTTAAATTCCTGGTGTAGAGGAAGTGCCTCACAGCCTGTACCCCTGTAAGGGACTGATCTCCTCCTGGTATGCAGGCTTAAGGCTGGCAGGGGTGAGGAGGAGGAGTGGGCTTTGACAGGGCAGTGACTGGGGCTGGTGCTGACCAGAACAGCCGTGTGCCTGGAGTGGGGCCTTCTGCTCCTGCATCGCTGTTCCTTGACTGCCAGCAAGCACATGTGGACTACCTGGGCAGGATATGCCTAATCATCCTCTTGTGTTGGCTCACGCTGAGTCTGGGCATCTACAGCTGGGCTGTTTATCAGCTGCTTAACTCAAGACACGTGTTTTGCAGTGCCTCATACGAGATCCAGCTTCAGTAAATGACCTGTGACAGCTCGAGGTTCTAGTATGGAATCTTTTATTTAATGCAAAGCAAGTTCAAGGAGCATGGAGAAAGTCGTTGTCAGATTACGTGCGAATTACACTAAAATAAGCTGCCATGTTTGAGCATGAATTGGGTTTATTCTGTTTTCAGAAAGCAAAGTGATGCTTAAAAGTTGTCTGTGAGGCTACACTTGCATGGCCTACCTCTGCATGTAGCTGTGGCCGTGCTTTGCCCTCTCCCAGGAATCACTTCTTCCATTCATTGCAAAGGGTGAACTTACCCTGAGTATGG
This sequence comes from Pezoporus wallicus, assembly GCF_028554395.1. Classification (NCBI taxonomy): domain Eukaryota; kingdom Metazoa; phylum Chordata; class Aves; order Psittaciformes; family Psittacidae; genus Pezoporus; species Pezoporus wallicus. The sequence continues at coordinate 4,479,282 of NW_026642179.1, read as the reverse complement.
ACTGAAGCAAGTGTATGATTAGGATGGAGGAGCTGAGTTTGGTTTAGTTGAAGCTATTAGAGGCTTTCTGCAAATCTGAGTTCTTTTTTTCCTTTTTATTTATTTATTTTTGCCTTGTGTGGCATCATGCACTTTATCTGAACCAAGCTCTCCTGCTGGTCTCAGAGCTGCTGTATTTGTCTGGAATGCCCAAGCTGAAATTGTCTAGGCTGTCTTCCAGGAGTACTGAGCACTGATGCGCTTTAAATGGAGTTCCCTAAAAAGACCAGCTCCTTGGAGAGGATGTGCGTTATTTCCTAGGTCTGTATGTCCTTTATGAAAAAGGAATAGCAGCCTCAGGCTCATGGCAACATGGAACACGTCATACCTGATCATCTTCAGCTATGTTAACTATGAGCAACATAGGGGAAGCACAGGAGGAATCCTCTGCCCAGCATCACCTAGGCAGTGATGCAGTTCAGCTGTTGAGAAGAGGACCAGCTGTAACTGGTCCCTTGTTCACCACCCTGCTCACCATCAGGAAGGTAGGCTCTTTGGGGAGGGATGGCAGGATGTGAGCCTAACACTCCCGTGTGTGTGCAAGGGGGTGATTTGCCAGCTCGGTCGTATTTCAAGCATTCGCAGGAGCTTCTCCTTTGCTCTTCTCTCCTCTAGTATAGTTCATGTTTGAACAGCAGAGCTGTTGCTGTTTCTGAGCTGTGAGATGTTTGCACTGGAGATTCGCAGTGATTTCACTTATTAGCAGCTTCATGTCTACAGTGGTACAGCTGGGCACAGAGGCTCTTCACAGTTGGCAGAAAAAACAAACCAGTCTAGCTGTAAATGAGATGGGAAAATCATAGGCCTGGCTGGGCTCCCAGACCAGCGGCGTGCTTCCCTTTTGGAGGCAAATGGCACCCAAACCAGCTCCAGCAGCTAGCTTTTGTTCTCCTCTCCAGCCATGCCAAACCTGTGCATATGGTGTGAGGTTTGTGCTGGCTGGAGCTGAGTTCCCCTGGACTCAGGAAGTTGTTCAGTGCAGCCAATGCCAGGCTGCAAGGCCGGAGCAGGGACAGGCTGGGGTGGCTCCCCAGTGTTGGCAGCAGTGGGATGGGATGGGATGGGATTGGAAGCCATTCCTCCTGGGAGGGAGCAGCTGCTGCCACTACCTCCTGCCTGCTCCTGGCTCAACCCTGGCTCTGGCGCAGCTCCCCAGTTGTATTGCCTGCAGCAGCAGCCAGGCTGGCTGTGCTGCCTTTGCCAGGGAGCATCCTGCCAGTATGGAAAGCAATACTGTGTCCCTCAGAGCCGGGCGGGAGCAGGGTGACGGCAGGCTCCAGCTCCTGCTGTGCCAGGCAGCTGGCTGCACAGTGCTGAAGAAAGCCGTTGCTTTGGCTAGTGTGTGACTTCCAGCATCGCTGTGCTCCCTCTCGTTGCAAGGGCTTCCCCAGCAGCTCTCTGTCCCCTTCCCTGCCATTTGTGAGAGGCCAGCCCCTAGTGTGACAGTGGCCTCCAGAAAGGCTGGCAGTCTCCCACCATCCCCGCAGCCTTTCCTCAGGGAAGTCCAAGGAAGCGCCCATGCACATCCTCATAACCCTGGCTGGAAGAGCGGCGGTGGCTGCCTGACGCAGGAGGAGCCAAATGGAGATGTAAAGACAAGGCTCAGTGCCCAGCCCTCTCCTGTTGCCAGCAGCGGGGTGCCAGGGCTCTCAGCATTTGAGCCGGCAGCAGGCAAAGCAGGAAGAGCTGATGAAATTGCCTGCACGGCCCACGAGGTATTTACTGAAGAAATGTGCTTGGTGGTGTTTAAGCGAGGCCATCACAGGTTGCGTCAGGTGCTGGTGACGGGCTGCATTGCTGTGGTTGATGTCATAGGAGGTAATGACAGCGGTGTTTGCTGGCTGAGTGAGTGACAGGCAGTGCCCAGGCTCCTCTCAGGTGCATGCAGAGGTGGTGTGAGGGAACCTGAAGCAGAGGCTTTGGTGAAGAGCCTGCACAAAGGGATGGAGGAGCTCCCCTGGTCCAGGGGGAACGAGAGCAGCAATCCCCTCCAGGGAGGGTCCAACTGGTGATGGAGCCATTCAGCACATGGGAGCTTGATGCTCTTTCTCCACTTGCTTTTGAAAAGCTGCTTCATGTATGCTGCATTTGGCTGCCCTCAGCCCCTCTCCCCTGCAAGCAGAGGTATGCAAGAGCCCAGGGTTTCTGCAATGAAAGTGCCATTGGACTTTATCAGCAGAAGCAGCATCTGGAAAATATTCTCAGGAGCTTGAGTCTGAGATGTGCACATGAAACCAAGCCAGACTGTGGTACTGGTCTTTTGCTGGGGTAGAGAAGGGCACCGTCCCCTCTTAACCCACTTGGAGCGTGTGGCTCCTCACTGTGACTGCTGCCACACCAGCGTGGGATGTGCCAGGCTCTTGCTAAGGATAAGCCCACTCAGGTCAGCCTCCTGCCTTTGTGCCCTCTCCCAACTGCGAATGGCTGCTGTACATCCAGGGCTGATTTTCCTACTGTTTTGTAGGGTGAAGACATCCCTGTCTGGCATACTGGAAGGTTTAGCCATCCACCTGCTCTGACCCAAGGCATGAGGCAAGGAAGGGTATGTGTATGTGCAAGATGCGTGTCCCTGCCCACAGCTCAAACATCCTCAATGCCCACCGCAGCATCCAGGGTTACCTCAGCCTGCAGTGGGGTGTTTCCAAAGCCTGTAAGGGGTGTAACAGAGATTTTGGGTCCCTTTCCACCTGGCTGGGAGGAAATGAGCTGCAGGTTTAGGGCTTGGGAAGCCCCTGATGTGTGTGGTAGCCAGATGTGGCTGGGTAGGGCTGATGGACATCCCTCACTGCAGAGCAACACCTGGACCCTTCTCCCATTGAGCCTTGCCTTGTTGGAATAACCCCTGACGCCTACAGTGTGTGTGTTTGTGGGGGTGAGCGGGATCTTGCAGGAGGTACAGCTGTGATTTACAGTGCTGTATCAGGATGGCGGTGGGATGCTGCTCATCTGGAAGTGAGAGGTGGTTCCTCTCACAGCTGCTCCTCCGCTGGTCAGATGCTCTGGCCTCAGATCTGTTCGCGTTTGCTGACCTATTTTAATGTGCTATGCCCAGCACATGACTCGGGAAGTTGGGAGCAGCTGCTCTTCCTAGGGACTTTTCTCTTGCTGTAGGGCCATGAGCTGCTATCTCTGCCAGGCAAACAGAGCATGCAGTGGGATTTGCTTAACCCCATGCTGGAGACCAGGAATGGGTAGGTGTGCCTAGGGTCTGCTTTGATGGCAAAAAACGTAAGAAAGCCATTTGCCTTCTAAGGCTAAAACCATGCCTAAGTGCAGCTATCCCACTGTGGATCAGCAGCACTTGGGAAGAAAAGGGCTGTGTTTGCCTCCTAATAAATGGTGAAGACAAACCGCGTGTACAGAAGCAGGAGCTTCTGTAGCAGAAATGGTTGCTGAGGTGCGCATGTGCTACCTCCCCTGGGGAGCAAGCACACCAGGCTTTTGAGTGCGGTGGGCCCAGTGCAGCTCTCTTCTTCCTCAATCTCTCCATCAAACCTTTACCCTTATTTTTTGGTTAAAAAAGTAATCCAGTTCTCACACCTATCCTATTCCCTTCAGTTACATCTGAGGCACAAACTTGCTATGTCAACTAAGCCAGGTATAGCTCATGTCTTTACTCTCTCAGTGCAGGTCTCTTTACAGGACCATGTTCATAGTGGGTTTAATGCACCTGAAATCAAACATGATTCATAGGCAGGAGGTCACCGTGTATTTCTGTATCTCTTTTTAGCCGAGTGGAGATGGGACTGCTAATCCTTTCTGACAGGGAGGTCACCCTTGAGAGTGCTGCCCTAGGAGGGCAGCACCAAGGGCATGTGCATGGAGCTGCAGGAGCTGTGCCAGCCAGTTGGGCATGCCCTGAGCCGGTGGCTCCTCCGTCTGCGAGCAGCTCTTGACTCCTCAGACTTGACAGCAGCCCCTTTTCCTTCCACGCTGTCTTCATCTTCTTTGGCTGCTTCTGGCTCTGATAAGGTCACTGCATCTGAAGCCTGGAAACCGTGTCCAGAATAGCTTCCAGTACTGCAGTTGCTCCTCTCTTCCTTGCCGTAACACTGCCTTCAGTGAAGCAAAACCCGCCACAGCGGGAGCTGTAACATCCTGAAAGGTTCCCACCAGGACCTGGTTGTGACTGGTCCCCTTAGTGTCGGGTGGCACTTGCCCCGAGGAGGCAGCAGCTCAGTTAGATGAGCTACACACCTCTCAGGAGGCCCAGAGGGGCGCAGGTGGTTTCCAAAGTGGCAGACCTGGCAGAGGAGGCCAAGGCAAGGCTCTGCTTTGCTGGCCTGATAGCCTGCTCCCTTTGAGCAAACACAGTGTGTACTCATTGGTGCTGGAGTGACTACAGATGGGGATGATGCAGAGCTCAGGGTGAGACCCTGTTTCCATCTGTAGCCATTGGCTGTGGCATCCCTACCACTGATGGTGGTGGTCCTCGATCATGTACATCCACATCACCCTGCCAGCACCAGGACTCCTACCCTGCCCCAGAGGTGACAGAGCTGTGGTCTGTGGGGTGCAGTTGACTAGTTCACAGTGTGCGCTCCATGGTCAGAGGTCCCAAAGTTCCAGTAAAAACAGTGGCACAGCAACCAGGAGCATTTCTTGGTATCCCCATGAGTTGCTGGCACATCCCTCCTAGCCAGGCCACCATTTCTGCAGTGTTTGCGTCCCTCCATCTGTACTATGTCCCCATGAGTTTGGTGAAGGGATATGGTGTAGGGCTGTGATTAGCACCAAACATGACACGCTGAAGCCTAAGTATCTATTTAGAATATGCCATATATTTGTTTTTAGTAAGATGGTATGGAGCAGTTCATACAAAAAGAGAAAAAATGGGTGCTCCCCATGTGTCTGTAAAGCTCTGTGACAGCACCAGCTGGGCAGGGGCTGCTTCTATGAGCAGGGCAGTGCTGCTGCAAGGGGAAAAGTGCCCATTTCTTAGCCGCTTCTGCAGTGAACTAACAGGCAGTGGTAAACATACCTCCACTTTTGGTGGGTCATCCATAACCCCTTCCCAGAGGTTAAGTCCACATCTGGGCAAGACTCTGGATGCTGTGCCAGCAGTGTCAGGAGGGATCTCCTCAGCAGAGCTGGCGTAGCTGAAGCTAACTAGCCAAGCTGTGCTACTTTCCTTCACCTAGTTACATGTTAAGTACTGCAGTTCAGGTTAGGTGCTATGTCCTCCCCTGTGGTCCTGGCTGAAGGCCACACCAAGCCCAGGAGATGCTGCCTCCCTCCTAGGACCACCAAAGGCCTTGTTCTGGGAGGGCTATGCCTGGGCTGCTCCAGACCAGGATGCTCCAAATCCTGGTGGTGCCCACTGTGGGACAGGCAGACAGTGTCCCCTGCCCCTCTTGCTCCTCTATGGCCAGATCTGCTCCACAGAGCCCTCTATACCCCAAAGTGGTTCTGTGGGAGGCAGGGTGATGGTGGCATGCCAGCCATGCTGACAACCCTGGCCATCCTGGCTGTGAGCTGGTGTCTGGGAGGAGCAGCTCAGGAGGTGGAGTGCTGGGAGCTGAGCCTGCTGGTCCTCACTCAGGACTGTTACCATGGGCTTTTGAGGATGCAGCAGCTTCCACCGCTGGCACCATGCTGGACCATGTGGTGAAGAACACAGGATGTGCTGCACTGCACTGTTAACACTTCAAGTCCCCAGTTTGTTGCAACGGGTATCACAGAACAGCCTGAGCCCCCATGTCCTCCCTTCCTGCCATTCCGGCCAGTGGCAGCCCCCTTTCCCCGGATCTCTGCTGTGTAAGGTGTGTGCAGGCAGCGTCACCGCAGGAGCAGCACCAGGGGCAGGAAGAGCAGCGTTGGTGAGACGGAGATCTCAGCAGTGCCACCGCAGTCTTGGGCGTTTTCCTGGGAGACGGGAGAGAAGGTGTCAGTGTGCTTACAGCCAGGGTGGCTGCTGGCAGAGGAAAGGGAGCATGCAGCTTGTCTTTGGAAGGGGAAGCAGTGCCTATATCTGAAAGGAAGGATCACTACGGGCAAAGGAAGGGACTGGTTTGATTCCTGTGGGCTAGGAAGACGTTTGCTTCCTTGGCTTTCACCATGCTCTGCCCCACACCCTGAAACCCATCCTTCAGCCTCGGAGGCTGCAGCAGAAAGTGCTCCCACATGTACGTCCCCCCTGCAGCTCCTTCCAGAGTCCCCTTCCTGCAAGCAGCTCCTTGTGCCTGCTCCTGGCACTGTGCGAAGGTGCCTGGACCAAACTGCTGACAGCCAGCAGGGAGGAGAGCTGCCTGCCTGCACCAAGCCCAGGCTGCAAGGGCTGGTTCCAGGAATCAGCGCTCTTCCAACAGGTGAAACCCCCAAAGAAACCCAGTAACCCTGTGGTGTCTGAGCTCGGGGCCTTCCCAGGTACCATTAGCCTGACTCAGGGGCTTGGAACCCCTTGAGGAGTCACAGGGCCGTGTCTGTGTCCAGTCAACAGGTGGGCACATGATACACACAGCGCAGGGGTGCAAGAGCAGACCACCATGCCCATGGTGAAGCCCAGCCAGGGCGTGCTGTCCCTCGCACGCTGCCCTGCAGTACCTCAGGATGGAATGCGTGGCACGTGTCCGGCCGCCGCCGCAGCTTCTGGGACCGCATCCGTTCACACTTCACTGAAGCGTTATGTGCGAGGCTGTTAAGGACACGCAGCGGCAGGCAGGGGAAGGGCGATGAGCACCGCACAGAGCCATGGGGCCCTGATGTAAGTCATCTGGGTGTAACTGCACAGTGGCCTGGGAGACAGAGCGCGGAGGACACGGGAAGGGCAGGTTGCCTCGCATGGGCTGGAGACATCGCCAAGCTCGAGAAGGTGGCAAGGAAGGACCCGCAGCTGAAAGTGGTAACAAGCTGCACAGTGTCACTGCCCTTATGAAGAGCAAGGGATGAGGACCGGACAGGGATGAGTTATGGGAGCAGTGCTGGGGAGCTAGCCCAGCTGCACCCATCCCACCGTTGATCCTTTCCTCTGGCTTTTCCAACCCTCATCCTCACACAGTGTATCCGACAGCCTGGCCAGTGGAAGCTGGCTTCCCTTTGAGGGTATGGAAGGCAGAACCGATACCTCCTCTCCACTACACTGCAACCCTACCTGCTCCATATCTCTCCCCAGCTGCCCCACACCCGTGGTGACTGCCCTGGGAGCACATTTTCCACCCTACCAAACATGGAGATGAAGGGACCTGTGGAGCTCAGTGCCCCAGCTGCACACACATTGAAGGATATATTTGACCTCTTTCACATCCAGCAGGACGGGTGGGAAGATACTGCAGTCGCAAACAGCATCTGTGACAAGGAGCAGCAGGTTACTGCTGATGATCTGCTGCGCCACAAACATCCTGCAAGGAAAGAGCAGGTTGGAGAAGGTACATCCCTCCCACTGCAGTGCCAGAGCGGCATCACCTGGCCCACAGCAAAGAAACACAAAGAAAACAGGAAACGGGATGTCAGTAGAAAGTGGGAAAGACACAGCAAGCAGCTGTATACAGTAGTGTTAGTACACCTTTTTTTTTTGCCTCAGGAAGCTCCAAATTGTCTCAGATTTGCAGCTCCGTGCTAGGTACAAAAGCCAAAATTAAACCCAAACCCCAATCAAAAATACGAGGCAAAACCCAACACAAACCCTCCCCAAATGGGTCAACATTTAGCATTTAAATGATTCCTCATTAGCATTTAACTGCAGATAACACCAGAGAAGGCCTGGTTTCATCTGGAGATGTGCCAGTGTCCATTCAATGTATGTTTATGCATATACTTTTACAATGCAAAGATCTATGTACTAAGTGTTCCTGCAAGGAACAGAGTTTTGCTAAATTTCCTGTTACTGGGGTGAGAAATGGAGGATCCCAGTAGCATCACGTTATGTCTGTGTGATGGGACTGGTGCTTGTTCTTGCCTACTGTCACGAAAAGCATACATCTTCACTTTGCAGCCACGATTTCTCCTGCCTGTCAGACAAGCAGGCTATGGAACAGGGCTGGTGACAAGCACAGGCATGTGCCGGTGGGGATGCCTCTAGATCCCAGTGTTTTCCCAAGGATGTGCACGTGAGGGCTTGTGGCAGTGCTGCTGCCCTGCTCCTGCAGGCGTTGGAGGGCTCGTGTGGGCTGAGCAGGATGAGGTCAGGCACGTGTTCCAGCCGTGTGCTGACAGGGTTCTGTGCACGAGTGTGTGTGCACAGCTCAGCTGTGTCCCTGTGCTCACGTGGCTGCGTGTGACTGTGAGCTTGCACACGGGCACATGCACCTCTGCGTCACCCTGGGTGAGCACATGGAGTGGCAGAGGGGGTGCGTGTCCAAGCGTGCGCATGCGGGTGTCACCGCAAGGTGCTGTACGTGTCTGGGCAGCTCACCCACCACCTGGTGCCCTGCAGGCATTGCCTGCCCTCTGCCAGCACAAAGCCAGGCTCAGCTGCCCATGCTGTCATCCTCCACTGCGGGCCAGCAGGCTGTGCTGCCACTGGGCACAGGGAAGGCCAAGTGCATCAGGCTCGGTGTGCTTGTGCTGGTGGCACGGGTGATGCTGCAGCCAGAATGGGGCTCTGTGTGCTCACCGCCTCTCAGCCAAGAGGGAGGGCTTCTGGATGAGAAATACAGGTTTGTGAGGCTGTGCCTGCTGCACCAACAAACCTGGCTGTGCTGCAGATGGCCCTGCCTGCCTGGTCAGTCACCACTTAGCCTTGCTGCCCTCTAGCCTCCAGGGATTTCCTTATTCACATTTAGAGGTGTTGAATGTGACATGCTTCAACTATTTCATTAGTATTCCTGGCTGAAGACAGCCTTCACCCACACACACATTCAGTAACCAGGCTACAAGTGCCCCATGCACCAAGCTGATGTTTACCCAAGGTGGAGCACCCAGCTCCCCTGGGAACCACCTGGGATTGCCAAATATGAACAGGAAAACCTTCATGACCAAGCAGGCCACTGGTTAATGCTCCTCAGAACCTGTGTCAGGGTTTGTGTTGCTCCCAAACACCTGCACAAGAGATGTACCCAGCATCCAGATGCTGCAACTTTGCCTATAACTACAGAGGAGCCAAGCAGGACTCTGCTGCTGCTGCTGGCACAGTTGAGGTGCTGCCTCTAGCAAGTAGAGATCAGCCCCAGCCTGTGTTGGTGTTGCAGATCAGTGCAGCAGAAGCATAACACACAAACAGGTCAGTTTGGAGCACCCGGCTCCTCTGGATCTGCCCACAGCTTTTTGCACCTACTCGGTACCTTGTGGTCACCAAATCTGCCATCTCTTCTACAACAATGTTTGGCAAGGCCTGGTTTTCCATGGCTGTTTTCCTAACCTTTAAGTCTTTCCTGCAGTTAATCCAAGGCTGAAGTCAGACTAGGTGAGACTGTTGGCTTTTTTGTTAAGAGGGATTCCAGTCAGCTCTGTTTGGACATCTCATGTTAGGAAAAGCTGGACCAGTGGAAATTCATCCTTCTGCATGTGATTGCTGACAGCATCCGCTCAAAAACAGCCTCTTTTCACAATGACTTTTCTGTTAGTTTGGACTGTTCATTCTCTTAAAATGAAACCAGAAAATAAAAAGGTCTACCTGTGATTTAATTTCTTTTAGTTTAACACTTCCTTTAGCCCAATATTTTTTTTCTCCTTTTTTTTTTTTTTTGGTAGAAAAACAGGAAAGGGAGAGAATAAAGTAAAAGGAAAGCTGAAAGCACTGCAAAAAAGGAAAAATTTCTAAGGAGAAAACTGCTGCCAGAAATGTGAAAAAACAGACAAAGTTCCTTTCTGAAATCTGTGGAATGGAAAGACACATATATATGTATATATATATACATACTTAAATGCTTTCCCCCTCATTCTACAGCCACCTCTGCTTATTAACTGATGTTTTTAGCTTTTTCCTCTTTAACTGTGAACCAGTAACCTGATCACTTCACCCCCTCATTGTCCAGCGTGGCTGTTTAGCTCTGCTCTGTGGCCAGAGCTGTGGGTGCAGTGGTGGCCATGCTATGGGCACAGCAAGCAGGTGACTCTCCTCATGTTGCTGTCGTCACCCGTGGGCTCTGCAACAAGGATCATGATCTGGGGAACCTCAAATGAAAGGGAAGCCACAGCTCTTACTTTTGGCAGTCTCCACACTCTATCAGCCCATTGGTCTCCTTGATGGCCGGCTCGTACACGAAAACGGGGTACTCAGTGTCACAGGGCTGCAAGATGTCGTGCTTCTTGTGCTTGTGAGCTGCGATGGTAAGGATACAAGGTGAGAAAGCAAGGGCAGAGGACTGTCCAGGAGCTGTCTGCACTGTGACGGAAGCATGTAAGACTGGTGATATAGGTTGGAATAGTCCTGAGTTTCCCCTCCCTGACAAGTGTCCAAGAGCAGGTGCCTTCCAGAGAAGGGGAAGGAGATGCTGCGGAACGCAGTCAGGCAGTGAGCCCTGCTCCCACTAGGTGGTGTGGGAAAACCGGCCTATGTAAGAAATGAGCCCAATATTCCCGCTTACCTCCCCCAAGGAAGTCTGAGCCCTGCCCTGCTGAAGGCACAGCCATGGGACTTCAGAGGCCACAGCACCCCGGGAAGCCCTGTGACCAGTTAGGCAGGGGCATTTAGGCACTGGTAACCCTGTGTTCGAAGGAGGGGGTGTCTACCAAACCAGGGGTGAGACCCTCTTGCCTAACCCAGCCCTGGTTCATATACTTCTTTAAACATTCAAAGCTGCAACTGGGCGGTCCTCAGTGCCAGTGCTGAGAGAAGTGCCCTTGCAGGGACCCTGTAAGTCCGTGGTGGAGCTCTCCATCAACCACTGATCGTTCCTGAGCCCTCTGACATGATAGAGGGAGCCCACAGCTGGAATCTGAGGGTTGAATATGTGTCACATTAAAAAGAAAACACTGCCAGCAAACAGATCTGGCCTGAGCCCACAGGGAAAGAGGCAATGGCTCTCAAGGACCAGCAGAGACCCAGCTAATGCACAGTGCTGGCTCCTGGAGGGAGCCATCCACCGCAGAGGCAGGGAGCAGCTGCTCCATCACTCATCAGTCACACACACTTTGTGGGACTCCCAAACTAATTTGGGGATGAGGGGGAGCTGAACTGCCTTATCGAGCCTCCCTTGAGAAGCAAGAGCATTCTTTCTAGGAGCTCAGCAAAGTCTGCCTTGCCTCCAACTACTGCTCTGGGCCTTCCTGGCAATTATTTTCTGCAGTTTGAGCTAGCAAAGCCAGCTCCTGCCTCTGTAACACACAGGGGGATGCCACTGACAGAAATGTGAGGCTTTTTTTGCTAGAGCAGAGGTGGTTGCTGCTCAGGCAACAAGTATGAGAAGTGGTTTCTACATTAGCTTTGGGTCTGAGCACAAAAGACTCGCCCCATAGAGCTTCTGCAGGCAGCCCTGCCAGGGGACGGGCAGGACAGAGTCCTGATGTAGAGGGTGACCAGCTTAACCCTTGCAGGAGCGGTGCTAAAGATTTATGGAAAATGCAGCAGCATGGGTTTTAATCAGTGAATGTGAGGTGAGAAGGCAGCGAGAGGAGAACTGTGATTCTGATGCGTAATTTGCATCACTGTAAAACCCTCACTGAGAGCTATGGTCTCCTCTGTCCCTGCACTGCCAGAGCACACAGAAAGAGTCAGGCACTCCCTTGCAGAGCCTGCTGTCTAAACAATGGGATTACATGAGACAGAGAAAAGCTGGATGATTTTCTCTGATTTTTTCTCCCCACCATTGTGATCCAGCAACACAAGACATCCATTAAGAGGCAGGAGCTGCAGCCCAATCTCCTCTTTAATGACTTCCTAGGTGAATATGATGGAAACTGAAACACCTCCCTGTGGTACAGAGCCCCCAGTAGTTGTGCCTTGTGCTTTCTGAACTCCCCCAAAATGTTACCTTCAGGGCAGCCTCCTACTTAAGTCCTCCCAGACTGCAGGCCCCACCTTTTGGTATCACGGTTAGGTTCATTTTGCACAGATCCAAAAGCACACAGGGCTTGATTTCAGCATCATGCCTTGTTCTGTATTCACCCTGGATTCACGCTAAATTAATCAACTGAGCTCGTTGTTTCAGGGTCTGGCAGCCAGGAGCTGCCTGGCTGTGCTCTGCCACTACTCACTGTCCCTCCCTGCAAACCCACACTGCAGAAGTATGGAAAAGCCTCTCCCATTTTTGCTAATGGAGAAAACCTCTGTCTAGTACCTGTCATAGGGATGGACAGTCCTGAGGATATTCGGGATGAGCAGCAGAAGGCCTGTTACTGAGATGAATTTCAAAGGCTTAGACATTTCTGATGAAACATGCAGAATATCCATTTAGGCTGGAAGGAGAGAAGCCACAAATGCTTTCCATGTCAGACCAGCTCCAGGCTGGTCCCTGATGGACGAAAGAAGTGTGAGGAACTGAGTGGGAGCCCTTTCCTTCAGCCTTAATTCACTGTGCTAGTGGCTGGGAAAACAAACTCTGAAACAGGCGGCCAAGCTACTGTAGTCTGGGCCAGGGACAGACCTTCTTAAGGACATGCTTGTGGTAAGACCACACACTGGTCCCCCAGCCACAAACCATCAATGTCCCATTGTGTTACCCCTGGATTTGCAGCACTCCTTGCTGGCCTGACCCGCACACATGGGCAAGAGCTATGCCTCAGCTCTGGACACAGCTCTAGAGAGGCAACACTTGAGCAGTAATCCTGGACTGAGCCCTGCCATGGTGGCTCTCGCAGGAGCAGCCTGTGTGTCTAGAGGTAAGCAATGGGGAGTGGGTTAGTCCCTTCAGGGGCGCTTTTGCCACTGGCAGTATGGCCTAAGTCATGCACAGAAGTTGCATTTCTGTTTGAGTCTTTCATGACCATCTGCAATTTGTCTTGATCTGTGTTAACTCCATCATGTGCACCAAGTTATATTTTTAAACTCAGCTAAATTGGCACAAGTCCCCTGCATAGACTGTCTTCAATCAGTTTCTTGGCACAGGCTAAATGAAAAGAAGCCCCTTTAAAATCTTCTAACTTCTGCGCAGAGACAAGACCTATGACAGAGATTATGCTTAAGCCTCCTGCCACTTAATTTGCTTGGAAGCAATGCAGCTGCAGCAGTATTGAGAAGTTCAGAGAAGCCCAGTAGCACGTACATCATCAGCAAAACGCCTGGGCTGAGCCTCTGCATGCACATGCTGGACATCAAAACGTTATCAGTGCTCCAAGAGCCTGGTGGTCAGGGATTAGTAAACAGCCAGAGGAGCTGATAGCAAATTGCAAACTTTATAGCAAAGAGTGAGTTAATTCCAGGCTGTCGTTGCTATCATCTGCACTGCCAGAAAGACTTTGTAAGACGTTTGGCAACCAATCCTTCTGAGTAGCAAAGGCAGCTGCCACGCTGTGTTATGAACTATACAGCCCGGACCGTGAACTCTTTCCCACCAACATAAATCACAAACCCAAGCCAGTGGATTTACTCTGGGACACCAGAGAAAGTCTGCTACTTAGTTACAAATACAAACCAGAGAATTTAATCGATTAACTTGCAAAATATCCTTTGTGTATATTACTGTGCAGTCAAAAAAGAAACTTTAGTGAGCTACACAATTATAGAAATAGTCCTTTCTAGGCTGCATTCCTTGGTCGGAAGTGGTTTTGGCTTAATTAAAAGCTTTCAAACCTGTGCTGAATGTCCATAAAAGCAGAAGACCTTACAGACACAAAGAGGAATGAGATGCTGAGAGCAGTGAAAAATCCATGGCAGCAAACATGTCTTCTTACCACCTCTGAAAAGCCAATTTGCATGATGAGTGCAGTCTGAATACATCATGCCCGTATTCCAACAGCAAGGCCTGCCTTCCCAGAAAGCAAGAGAACTTGGGAAGCAGAAACAGGCTCAACGCTGCAGAGCTAGAGGTGCACAGTCAGGCAAGGGTGAGCATTAGGTCCCTGGCCATTAATTCCTCTACCTATATCCCTGAATAAATGTGTGCTCAATTTCTCTCTCACAAAATGTCTCCTTCTCTTCATATTTTTTGCATACACCAGCCTTGGCATGCAGTCAAGGAAACGTTAACATCTCTGGCAAAAATCTACAGCCCCTTCTCAACAACATGTGCAATCCATTTCTTCCAGCCCCAGTAGTATTCTTCCACCCCGCTATTCCCTCCCCCACCCCCAGACACTCTTTTGCTTCCTCTTCTTCTTACAGTGAGACACATTCCAACTGTCTCTATTTCTCTATCTCTGTCTCACACATACGTCTTACTGGGCAGAGAGCAAATCGGCAAATACAAGCTAGATATGGAAGCAGGAAGATACAAACACAGCCACAGTCTGGACTGTGTCTTGGAGGGATTTCTAACTTGCCTGTAGGAGTGGATTTATGAGCTAGAGCATATACTTATCGAGCTGAACTGCCTGAAAGTAGTTGTGCATTATCCTGGGGCTGGGCTGGGGTTCATCAGAAGGAGCTAAGCCGTGGGGTGTGGAAAAGAAGACTTAAGTTGCCTCTTAATAACTGAAGTCTATGAGACCCATATAGTTTTTCCTGAAATAGGGCATGGATCGGTCTTTGGTTTGGTGTAGTAAGTGAAAAGAATGGGGCAGCTGGGAACCAAAGTGAAGGACATGCCATGGTACGTGGGCCATGTGCCCATCTACACCGTAGTGATGGTGTTGTCTGTACCCGCAGTCCCTGAGGAGGCTGGTGTGCCCCTTCCTTTACTGACTTCTCAGTGACAGACCTTCAATTGCCAGCTAAACAAGGAACAGAATCACTTGCTTCTTTTCAGTGCAGGGCAATAGAGCCCGGCACTGCCTTGTCTGTCACCTCTTTCTGCAAGGTCCCCATTGTCTAAAAGAAGCCTTTCCTAGCTGGGGTTTCTAGCTAAATCCTCCTCTTTTTGCTGTTAAGTAGTTTTACTTACAGTGATGGAAGACAGCTTTGGCTGGACAATTCGCGTGACATACATACAATGATGATGGAGCAACATGACAGTTTCATATGATGGCAGAGCAGTGAAGAGATGAATTTGCACACAGCAGCCATGGAGGTGATGCAGGAAAGAGATGAAGAAGGCACAAAAGGAACTGGTGATGAGCAGAACAGCAGTGAGAACCCCCTCCCTTTTCCCTCCCATCTCTTCAAGCAAAGACTAAACCAAACTATGCAGCCACTGAGCATCCACAGCAGCTCCCTGCAGGAACAGCAGGTTGGTCTGTCCTCCAAAAAGAGCAGTCGCTCTTGCACTGCCACAAGTACTGCACTTGCATCTGACTCTTCCTCACCAACTTCTGCACAGGGCCATTCCTGATGCATGTTAAGCAGCAGCCTACATAGAGGATAGCTGCAACTTCTACCACCATCTCTGGTGATCATCTTTGGAGGAGGTGAGTGGCACATACACAGTACCCAGACACTGGGCTGGTTATCTGACTGGAAGGGAATTCTGCTTTCTAAAAAATACTTTTTCCCCGTTATGCCACGAGAGTTCAGTGCAGAAGACAGCCTCACAGTTAGCAGGGAAGTTACCACTGTCCATTAAAACACCTTTAGTGCTGAACAGTGAGGGTGTAATAACGGCACCTGCATGGCATGCAGAGCACTCCTCTCCTTTCCCTTTGGGTCACCTCCTGCCTTTGCAGCTGATGGTCTCTCTTATCCTATGCAAGTAGGATGGGGGTCCTCAGAAAGAAGAGCCTCCCCCTGCCCCAGTTACCTTGAGGAAAGCCACACACACCTCACCCTCACTGCTCTGGTGCTGTGGCAGCCTGAAATGGGCATGGAAACAGGGGGAAACGGGGTGGTGGTGGGACCTGAAAGCTGGATTCCAGTGCCTGTGGAGGGAGAAGTGGCAGGGCAGATGGCTGGCTCCTCGCACGGGGCCAGGCTTCCCCATACAGCTTCTTCTGCCACCAGTGGCTGTAGCACTCATGTTCTATGGGGCTGCTGGACTCTTGTGTACTCACCATCTGCCAAGTTGTCTGAGTGCCAGAAGCTACTCATGCTAAACTCCAAAAGGAAGCTGTCAAAAGAGCAAAAACAGAGGATGCTTTTTCAGCAGCCTGGAAGGGTGCAGGTGTCAGGGAGATGGCCCCATTGCCCGATGAGTATCAGTTCTTAAATGTTTACTACAAATCTGTTGGCAGTGGAAGTCTGAGTTGGGTTTGTTTTTTTTTTAATTTATTCTTTTTTTTTTCCCTCTCCACATGATACTGTGTGGCTCTGTATCATGGGATGTGTACTGGGGAATATCTAAATGGGTTTTATCCTGGGAGGGGATTCAGCCACAGTGAGATCCATCTGAGGCACGGATGGCCATCAGGGAGCCCGTACTCTGGCTACTGGGAGGTAGCTGCACATCACATTAAATTATTCTGTACAGATATGCTCAAGCCCTCGGAGCTGGATTTTTTCCACACTTTTCCTTTTGCACACCCAGCAAGCTGAGAAGTGGTATTTTCATCCTAAATTGAGCTTGAACTCCAATTTTCCCCAGCAGTTTGGTGAGCTCGAATCCAGAGCTTCATTCAAGGTCTCCCCCCTCTCCTCCCTTGCCTGTCACTCAGACCTGAGCTCCCTGGCTTCCTTCCTTCAGACTTCGCCCCTGCGAAATGAAGGTGTGCATTCACTCATCACAGGCAAAGGAGACAGGCAAGAGGACTCAGCATCAAGGATCTGCATGAGGCCCCAGGAGACCTGAGTCCTATTTCTGACTCTGCCACTTTGTACTGAGTGACTTCAGGTAAATCCCAGACCTGCTACAGGCCTCTGCCTCTCAAAATGGGAATAGTAATAGCTTTCTGTCTCCCAGGAACAAGGCGCTGAGCTGAATGTCAGGAGAAGGCTGAGAGCAATGCCCTACGCAGGCACCTCTGCTTGCAGCTTTGTCAGCTCTTGCCCCCACTGGACTGAGCCTCCCAAACACCCCAGTCTTTTGGTACTCACATGAGGAAATCACTTATCAGCCATTTCACTGCAGCTAGAAAGGCATAAATTGGCTGGAGAACAAAAGAAGAAATGAGAAATACCGTAAGGACCTGGTCAGAGAGCTTAGAATTGTTATGCAGGACCCCATGTTTCAGACCAGTTCCCTCCACTGATCAGAGCTCTTGAAGACAGGCTGGAAATTCAAGGTCTGGGCACCACTGGAAAATGTCCAAAATACATCAAAAGCCAGCAGAGCTGCCTTGCTACTAATAATATCTTCTCACCCCCTCCCTGTCAGGGTCAGGGAGTTTATCACAAATGTATGAAGGACTTTGAAGATGTAATTGCTTGATGATTTCTCTCCAGTATGGATGACCTTGAAAGCTCAGAGCAGGAGAGAAACACAGCTAAATGGGACACCACCAGTTTAGGGTGCTTTTGTGTTCTGTTAGCAAGTGGTGTTTCTGGGACAAGTGACAGCATTGCCCAGGATTTAGTATCATCTGTCACTGATTGATTATGCTTAACTGTGCTTTCATCCAGCTTTTTCTCAAGATGGCATGACTTCTATCATCTTCTTGCTTTTCAGCTACAAATTGGAAATCCAGCATTGTCCCAGGGACAATTCATCTGCAGAGGATCCTGCTGCTTCTTTTCTTCATGGTAACCATGTCTAATTTTCATCTCTCCCTCTCATAATCATACCCTTATCCTCAAATCCAAAACACATGCAGCAGTCATAGGACATAAGATAATGTTCCATTACTGCTAACTGACTTATCTTCAGCCAGAGAAAGTCAACAAAGAGTAAAATGTACAGATGGTTGGGAATTTGGCTGAGTTTTTATGAATGTACATGAAAAATGGACTTTTCTTGCTTTCTTCCTTTTCAAGGGATTTCCTAAGAAGGGACAATGAGAGATGGAGGCAGAATGCTCTCCTTTTTATTCTCTTCCCAGTTCACCTCATTTTTGGCAGCTCATACTTTGTGACATTTCTTTCAGTAATCAAAATTGGAGGATAATAGCAATGACCAAGCAAATATTTTCACTACCCTCACAGTATTTTCATCTATCCAGGTGATGTACAGCCATTGCAAACCAGACACGTTGTTAAAATGTAGCATATTGTTAAAAAGTAAAATTTTGCTGAAAATTCTTTTACTAGAAATAAATTACAATGTCATGCTGTAAGAAGTATTTCCAGAACACCACATTTTAAAGTATCAAAACCCCAGTCATGACAGTAATAAATACAGCTTGTTTAGGATTGCTTCAACTAGTTTGAAGTAGCCTGAGTGTTCATTACTCAGTTCTGCCTGTTTGAGGACAGGTTAGCAAGGTAGAGTGGGATTAGATTATTAGTTTATATCATCTGAAAGAGAAGGTGCATTTGGGTACTGGCAAAACTATTCACTCTGATAGTTTGTCCCCTGGGCTATCAGCATTTCTCAGCTGCTTTAACCTGTCTCTGTTGCCCTAAGCCCACTCTGAAAAGCTTCCCTGAAAGGCTGACAGCTTTCTCTCAGATGCTCAGAGTGCAACTCCTCTTTCTGAACTGCTGAGTAAAACCATGTCCTGTAAAATCATTTCTGTTCATTTCAGCAGCAAGCTGGTTCCTTGGCTTTTAGGAGATGTCTGGCATAGTCTAGTTCCTGTCCTGTCCCTGGTGTTTCTGATTTTCAGTGAGATCCTATATGCCAAGAGAGCCAAATTGGAAACCACTGTCAGTGGCCATCACTGCCTTAGAAATATTCCTTATGATGAGTCTGGACATTCCCACCACTTGATAGCAAAAATCTGCTAAACTCTTTTGGGGAACGTGCTACATCAAGCTGTGGGAGATGTCTTAAGACGAGAAAGCCTCCACAGCCAAGCCCATAGAAGGCTGCATGCAGACAGGTACGTACGCTGAGCAGAGGCTGGGCACCGCTGTGGTGGTGGTAGGGTACTTTGCACATTGCTTGGTAATCATACATGGTCACCCTGCAATCGAAACAAAACAAGCAAGCAGTTGAAAGCAAGCAATGCAACTGCCTAAAGGACACATACATCAGCTTTTTCTAAGAAGCCCTTGTATGGAAGAACTAAATCAGCGGCCTGCTTACACATACATGTCTTTGTTGTTTGGTCAGTGCTGGATCTTGCAAAGCAAGAAATACAGGCTCTGGGTTAATGTAACTGGGTCAGTAAAGGAAGAAATATGTCCCTAATTTCAGATGGTGAGTAAAGCAGGCAGCGAAGCAGGAAAATTATAACTGTGAACTACCTCAAGTCCCCCTACTTCCTGTTTTCAAGCCACTGAAACTCAGAACTCTCTTTTGAAATGGGCTGGGGGAGTGGAGTGAGAGAAACAGAGGTATTCTGAGGAGAGAGAGAGAAACGTGCTCAGCCAGCTGCAATGCTACATCTGGGGGACTCTCAAGACCACTGCTCACAGGCTTTCCAAGTGGCAGGAGGAACTGAAGCGCTTTATACCCAAAATGCCAAGAAGTGTTTCCCGTAGCATCTTGCTCTGGAAAACACAGAGGAGCAGCTGCTTTCTAGCCACATGCAGATCAGGAGTTACTGTCTCTCTCAGTGCTTTGCAGCAGGCAGAAGAGCAGAATGAGGAAGAACAGGGAGTGTGGTGATGATGGCTGAGCGAGTCAGGGGAGGAGGCAGGTAGCTGTAGGAGCTGTTTTATCAAAACGAGTCACATGCATCAGCATGTGCATTTTCCCCTGCTGCTCATGGGGACCAGTCTGCTCTGACCCACACACCAGCTAAAGAAAGAGAAGTACAGCATGGAGATCCCCCACTTACCGCCTGAACATGCCCATGTTTAGCAGCTGGGTCATTACTGAGCCATCCACTGCACCCAAGAATTTTCCAGTCTGCAAGCACAAGAAAGGAAAAAAAAACAGAATAAACTGACAACAGTAAAATTTCCAAATGCTCGATGGGACCAGCTGATCCAGTTTGTCTGGAGGCCTACCACACACATAATGGGTGTTTTATAACGAGGTAATGCCAAGCTTTGTCCTTTGGCTGGCTGGAAAGCTTGAGGGAGGACTTCCCCCATCACCAGCTGGGCACTCTGCGCCATTCCTACCACACTTGGAAATGATTTAGCCCACGTAAGTCATGCAGCTTGTGATAGAAAAAGGAGGACTCTCAAGCTGCAGAGACCCAGGCACACTGATTCACTGGAAGACTGGGCTCTCCTGTGGATTTTTGTGAATCCACATCCTCCAGGTCTGAGTGCCTGTGTCTTCTGCTTGAACCTCTCTGCTAGCTCACAGCTGCAGTGGCTTTGGAAACCTTTGCTCTCCAGCTGCACTACGTGAACTGACACACCACATGGGAGTGAACTGGACAGATTTATTTAGGTAGGAAATGCAAGTTTACAACTTGCTGTTGTGCAAGTTCCAAGCAGGCAGTAACCCCAACCACACAAACCCATGCATCTCTTTAGGTTACTATGCACTGGCACAGACAGAGCTATTGCAAAGGCTCCACCCTAACAAAAGTTGCACATGGGACGTAAAAACCCCCAAATCCCACTTGGGTGCCTGAGCTAAAAGCAGAGCTTGTGGCTGTCTGCTCCCATTTATGCTTTGGAGTTAATATAATACCTCAAATACAGTCCTAATCCCAAATCCTGGAACTGCTGCTTTAAAGACTTCTTCGAACAAACAACAGATCTGTCTTTCCTGATTATCAAACCATGACAAATCTATTGCAAAAATGCTTAAAATCTGTCAAGTCCACTGCTTTGTTTAGAAGCAAGTAAATAAAATACTCATAAATAATAAAAGTGCAGATACAAGCTATCCTCCATCAATTTTCCTAGCTCACGGGTCTTGACACAGTTAACACCTCCCATATGTTATGGCAGTGTTCACGCAGTCTGGGGGGGACATTTTCTTTTCCACTGATAGACTAGCAGTGATTTAGCAAGTATTTAGCAGATGACA
The DNA here is from genome assembly GCF_028554395.1 of Pezoporus wallicus. Lineage (NCBI taxonomy): Eukaryota > Metazoa > Chordata > Aves > Psittaciformes > Psittacidae > Pezoporus > Pezoporus wallicus. Next base: position 4,458,427 of record NW_026642179.1, on the reverse strand, counting down.
GATGATTTCATTTATTTGAGTGGGGTATTTCCACTATAAAAACTAGACCCTTAGGCAGATTTACCTAAGATCATATGGTAATCATCTAACAGTAGCGTTACATGAGTATGAGCTTCTTCCCAACAGGCTTTAGAATGCATTTCACTGTATATATCGACACACAACATCAACTCCTCTTCGAGCACTTAGGCTGTAATCATCTCAGACATAGTCAAATGTGTCTGAGCAAGCGCTAACTTTTTTCACCTCCCTCGCTCTTTCAATCTGATTAGGGTGGTAAAAGGAGGCCAGCTGCTTCAATTTAATACCAGTCTGTAGCCCTAGCAGGAGCTAGAGCAGTGGGATTTAAGGCAGTGCAAGCTGCAGCTGGTGTGGCAAGGGGAAGTGTCTCACCCTGTTCAGAGATGCTGATGTCTGAATTTCTCCAGGTAGGATGTCGTTCCTATAGGTACAAATATGAGGAGCTTTTAGTATAACTCAGAGAAAAGCTTAGGGTATGTGTTCAGGAAAGCATGAGCAAATTGGCCTTTAACACCAAACCAGACATTCAAACCTTGGTGCTGTTTCAAGTACTCTGTGCAGGTAGTAAGACAGGAAAGCAACACTTGGCAGAAACCTAAGCGGTCCTGCACTGAAGCGACATTTTGCCAGGCAGCTCTCATTACAGCCTGCTTCCTCAGTGACTGGCTGCTGCTCTCCCTGACATTCCCCTGCTGTGTTTCTCCTGATTCCCAGGCTGGGTATTAGGCTGGAAGCTGGGAATTAGGCTGGAGGCTGGAATTGCACAGGCTCTTGCAATTTCAAAGATTCAAAGCACAAAGCATTGCCTCTGACATCCTGCGTGTCACATGCTGTATCAGATCCCTCTGCAGCTGAGAGCGTACAAGCGTTCATGCACGCTATGCACAGGAAAGAGATGTATCCTGAAGCACACACATGGCTTGCAAGGTACATCACTGCTTACAGACATACATGTTCCTGTGCTTTGCTGGCTCACTGAACAACCTGCACTTTTGGTACACACAAAAGCTGTAGACAAACAGGATCTGCCAAATGGGCCACGCTTTGGGCAAGCAGAGCAGGCAGCCTCCTTTCATGGCTCAAACAAAGCCTGCCCTTCCTTCTCCACAAGCTGTGCCCACCCCTGGTGGGATCTTGGCCTTTTAGCTACCACCCTGTCCTTGAAGTCCTGCCCAGGCAAAGCTTGCAGATGTCTCAGGGAGAAGGAAGCAGTCCTAGAAAAAAGAGGTTTAGTGTGCAAGGGGACATCTAGATGCAGCAGGTGGAGGGAGCTCAAGACCTGTGATCCACAGATGTGCCTCTGGCTGGCAGCAAAAGGGGGCTAAAAACCCAGGGCCAGTCATGGGCCAGGGCTGAGAACACTGGCAGAAACATACTGTGGAGCAGCCCTCACTGCAGCACAGCCTGAGCATGCCACTGACTTTACCTTCCTCCACTGCCCTGGATCACCTGGTCCTTTCCCTTTCTCACTCCCTTCTCCTGGCTCTGGCTATTAACTTTTTGCTCCCTCCACAATAAATCTGGATGGGGAGATTAGCCCAAATTAAGAGATTACCCATTCTCCCCAAGTAATCCTGTAGGAAGGTTTCAATGCATCACTCATTAAAATCCTGAGTCCCTCTTTATTCTGTGGTGACTTTTGGCTGCTGGTAAGCTTCCTGCTGCCTTCAGGCAGAGGTTACTAGAGCTGATCCCCCATCCTGATTGCCCATCCGAAGGACAGAGGGAAGCAGAGGCCAAGCCAGGCTGTCCTCTCCCCATTCCTTTGTGAGGCTGCTCTGGTTTCCAGTGTGGCCACCCAAAAAAGAGGTGCATGCAGGAGGCTGAGAACACCATAAAGCACCACAGCTTTATGTGTGCTTGCATCACAAGGGAGCAAGCAGAGAGATGGAGCAAAACATCTCAGAGCCCCCAGGGTGGGTCTCTGGCACTAGCAGCTTGCTCAGGAGCTGTAAGGATACAGGCACTGTTATTCTTAGCTTGCACCTTGCCCCAGGAAGTAGGCATTTTGGACATGAAAGCCCCTTGGCTGCCTTCCTCAGGGTAGTGGGGTTGTGCATGGGGCTCTGATTATGCTGGAGGTGCCACAGCCTGCGTGGTTTACTGGGGTAGATACTCACTCAGGTACCCTAGCTCCTTCAGCATCTGATAAGCCCATTCCCATCCTGACTGATGGGGCAGAACAGGCAGCATGCAGGCAGGCTGCCATTCTGCCTGTTGCTGGACTGAAATGCTGACCCATACAGCTGAGCCACTCTTGCTGGTGTGAGGCAGAGAGGGAGGAGAGTGAACTAGCCAACTTCTCCAGAAAGGCAAAATACACACAGAACCCAGGAATGGGATCTGGGGGGGCATTATGTTAAAAGATGCACTGAGGGGAAGATTGTGGGATGGGGCAAAGAAGACCACATAGCAACAAGTGTTCCCCTGCAGCAGCATCATCCAAGTGGCAAGGCTATGAAACCCAGGGTACTGCTGCTGTATTGAATTCCCTGTAGTGTTTAATAGTGTGGATACTCCTGGTGCCTCCAGGAAATAAAAGCGGTAACTAGAACAAGATGATGGAATCAGAAGAAAAGTAGTGGTGAACTCTCCAAGGTCAGTGGAGGTAACACCTGGAAGAGGTAACAGCTCTGGTGCCTGCCAAAAGGCCTGATCTTGGAGGCATGCAGATAATGTTTATAATTTACCCAAATCCAGTACAATGCCATGTTTCTACTGGTCAGATCTTTCAGACAGGAGCTTTTGGAAAAACACATTTTCCATAAGATGCAGAAAACACATGGAGGCAGAACCCAGGGGGACAGTGCTGGCAACAAACAGCAGATGTGGTAGCTAAAGGGTGTAGTTGCCTTTATCTATGGACACATGCCATAGGATTCAGCAAAGCACCTTTGAAAATGCCATGCAGGGCAGAGGAGGAAGCTGCAAATCCTAAGATTACCAGCCCATCCTGACCATGCAGCAGGACCTGGTCTCCCAGAGTAAGGAGTCAATATAACTTTACAGCAATTTCCTCCCTTGTATTTTCAAGTTTTCTTTGCCTTTTTTTTTGGCATACCACGTTACTGAAGGGGCACTTTTTACTGGAATATTCAGTAGGTCACTTTCCCAACAGAAAAGAGGTTGGTTATTCCATGCAATATGCCCCCTCCTTGATATCTGTCTATATCGGCCCCCTGGTGCCAATGTGTTGCTGATTCATTTTGCTTTGTGAGCCTCAACAGTTCCCATTTTGGCCTCACTGAATTTACTGCACAGTGCCTGCAGAATTCACAATCTCACCTTTTCTTTTTGCCAGCTTATTTGTAATATGCTAACCAACACAAGTCCAGATGGGAAACCACGGGAATCGTATAACTTGACACTTTCCATCTAAATATCCATCTAAAAATTCCTCATCTTTCTTTTCTGTCCCAGCTACTTTGAGATCAATGCCACTACTTCACTCTTCAACCAGAACTTGTTCAACAGCCTCTTGTAAGGGACTCTCTTCAAGGCTTTTAATAAAACTGACAGGCAGTAGGTCATCCATCCTCCCTTACCTCCTGCTTTACCTACACTTTCAAAGAGCTATAGCTGGTAAGATAGAGTTTTATCCTTTATAGAAGTTCTGTTGCTTGTCCCAATCATATCCATACGGTGTTCTGTTACTTTACTTGCAATTTCTAGTTCAACCTGTTTGTCACATCTTGAAGCAAGCAATTTCTGGGATCAGTTCTACTGACTTTTGGAAATACACATACAGTGTTTGGTAACTCCAGTACTGTGGAAATTTTAATGCAACTGCACACTTCTGTTAGTAACAAAACAGCTTCATTCCCCACTCTTGCTATTGACTTATTGCCTTGTAGCTTATGAGATTGTTCCAACACATCACTTTCTGACATCCAAATCTATGGCCTTTTATTATTTTGAAACAAATAGCTCTGTGGTGAATTTACTGGAGAACAGAAATGTACAGCTAAGCCATGCAGCGGCTGGTAGTGTTGGGTTTACACAGGCTACAGAGAAATCACATCATAAACTGCACCCCTTTAGCTCCCTAGAAATGGTCATGGAGGTACTGGCAGCAAGAGGAAAGGAAGCAACTTCTGTTGTTATATTTTTATTACTATTCTGAGTCTTTTTCCTTGCTCCTTTCACCTCTGTGTGTCCAGCAAACCCTCCAGTTCTTTATATGTTCTCCTGTTTACAATTTGCTTAAACGATTTCATCTTTGTTTTTGCCTTTGGCGTTTTGTTCTTACCATCCCCTTGGTTTCCCTTCCTGAAGAATGCCTGCTTTGACTTCAGAGGCACTCAAAAGTGCTGCTCCCTTCCTTTCCCCCTTCCCTCTTTTCCTTTCCCTTTCCTTCCTTTCAGTTTCCTGAAGTCAGGGCACACCTGCCTTCTGGGATTGCCTCAGATCATCATTCAGTAGATTCTGTGCAGAGAGAAATGAGTCTGATTTCCTCACTCCTGATAAAAAGATATTTTGACTAGCTCCTTCCTTATGACTGCAAATTCCTTCCTCACCTAGGATGTGCTGTCACTCTGCTGGGAGGCTTCCCCCTCATCACACAGCTGAATTTAATTACACCACAGCCACCCTTATTACACAATTCAACTTCATTCGTTTTAACCAGCTCTGGTGGGTTATTTAGGATCACTCTCCTCCTCCTCCTCTTATGCTTTCTTACCTCTGCAGGTCTTTTGGAAACGAGTATAAAGCCGTTGTTATCAATAAGGAAGCAATTCAGAATCTGCAGAGATTAAAGAGAAGCAACATTAAAGACAGCTTTTTCCATGGTTGTGTGGCATGTGCTTCCATGTACTGCTCTGTGCACAATGGCGTGGTGTGGGCTGTGCTTACAGCAACAGCCTTGGCATTTCTATGCCTACCCCCATGGCTAAGCTATGGGGTTTTACACAATTGACTTTTCCCTCTCTGCCTCTGTCTTGAGGTATTTAGTTTGTGAGCTGACTGTGACAGTGACTGTCTCTTGCCAGGGCTGTGAGCCACACTTAAGAAGACAAGGCACCCTGCAGGACATTTGGAGAGCACTTCTCTAATAAAATGGTATCTAATGCTTTCCATCTTCAGATTTCAGAGTTTTATAACCACTCATGAAATAACCCTCTCCTCACCACTGAGTATCAGTGATGGTCTTTGTTTTGATTTTGCAGAGCAGGAAATCAAGGCACAGAGTTTAGATGAAAACCTTTAGGTCTCACAGGGGAAAACAAGGATGCAGGGGAAATCGCACATTAACATAGAACAAAAATTCTCTGGTGTTCTCACTCTCCAGGACAGAGGAGCTCCTGTCCCAAATATGCCTGAGACCAAGGTTAAAGCAGTGGCCTAAATGCAAAGAGGGGTGTCCAGCGTGCCTGTCATGCTGACAGCCACTTTCTTTGGAAGATCTCGGATGACAGTGAGGCAGCCTTAGAGGAGATGGACTCTCCTTAGAGTCACTGGCTGGAATCTCCATATCTCTGCCTTGGCTCAACTGACATCTCACAGTAAAGGGGAAAACCTAAACAGCAGGTTTACCTCAACAGCTCAAGGTCCTGCTCCCAGCTCTGCAGCCTTTTGTGATGAGGTGACAAGCAATACCTTTTTGTTCAGTGTGTGTATAGGTGTGCGTGTGTGAGATCTCCACAGAAGAGGTATTCAATCACATCCATCACAGGTACAGGGAAGAAATCTGGGCAACTTACGTCATCCTGACAGCTTAGTGGACAGGCACCGTCCAAGGCACTGCACTGGAAAGGAAAAGCAGAGAATTAAGCATGGCACGACCTCATCTTACAGTCTCCCCTGTGGGACTGCTGAGCTAAAGGTCTCCACACTACTATCACATGAAGCTCTGCAATTTAGCTGGCATTTCCCCCAAGACAAGCTCTTGAGCATGCAGAGGTACCACCCCCTAAGTTGGCCACCCCGTGCCTCTGTGTTCTCCCCACCTCTCTGAGCAACATCTCCATTGCTGAAGGCTTTGATCCTGCATCTGCCTCCCTGATAGTGTCCCTGTGCACTTCAAGCAGAGGTGTCTTTTGTAAAGAAAGGGGACAGCATCAAGCTCTCTGGCTGCAAATGCAAAGGTTATTGTGCACTGGTGAGAAACCAGCATGCATTTCAGCATCTGCTGGTAGCTGCACTAAGCACAGAGCATGGTATTTTAGACCAGGATTCTTCTCCAGCAGGGATTTTTTGTTGTTGTTGCTGTTGGTTTCTTTATTCTCCAGACAGCTAATGATAAAATAGGATGTGAATGGTGCTCATGTAGCCCAAGGCACCATCCATTTGTTTCATTTAGGATTTCTGTGTACCGCACTTGACATGTGTTTCACAACGCTGAACTTGGTGGGGACACGAGGGGTTAAGTGGTGAGTAACAAAGCCCTTCAGGTAGTTATTGATTTCATAATTGTTCCAAGTTTGCCATGGCTGTGCCTGTCTGTCCCTTTGTGTTATTTTCGAATGCTATTTTCCCCAGCAGCAGAGGGAAGAAAGCTGGCAAGGTGTTGCCATTTCTGTACACGGGGTCCCTTTCCTGCCTGCCAGAGGTTTTCTGGGGTCAGGGAAGGACACTAAAGTGCTGTGTGGCCTGCCTCCTCTCAGCCTGCTGCCCTTTATTTCCTTACAACCCTTATGCATAAACCCCAGACCCCTTTCTGAATGATTCTCAATAACAAGAGGTGAATTTTCCTTTTCAAATCACAAGAAGACTGTTACTTTCGGTTAGAATTTGTTTCAGAGGAGGCTTGGAGATGTCTGGGTTTGTTTCAAGCCCCGTGGCTTTGCAATATTGCATGCTCATGCTCCAAATCCCACTGGCTTTTTGAGGCTTCGGGGATGATGGTTTAATAACGTTCCTTTACCCACACTTGCAAGCATCATCTCACCCCTTACGGAACAGCATCATGTTGTTTTGTTTCCCTGGACATATGCATAGAAGTGGCCGTGTACTTCATCCCAAGTGGGTTCTTTCCTTTGGTCATCAGAGAAGTATGGCTGCAAAGAACCACTATTATGGCCTTGGGGGATAAGAAATACAGAATCCAAAGCATGAAAATCAGAACAGAAACCCAGGTGAACCAGAGTGGTTTCCAACAAGAAAGGCCTATACCTCACAGCATCTTCCTCAGCAATGTGAGGACTGAGTCTTGCTGCCGCTGCCCTTCCAAATTGGAGAAGATCCAGCAGTGCCCAGTGCTGGACTAGCTATGCAACAGTAGGACTGTGGTGAGAAGCCTGGGCTGAGAGCACCAGCAGCTTGCAGGGAGCCCCTGAGGTGGGGGAAGAGCTGATCCTGATCTCCCTGATTGCTCTGAGACCATATCTACTATGTTACGGGCACAGGTCCTTCCTCAGAGACCAGCTTACTTCACAGTATCTTCCTGCTGTTGGTCAGATCTCTGAAATGCTGTGACCCAGAGCACTTTGAGCTTTGCCAAAGACACTTAATTACTGTGAAGACAAACACAGCCTACGACAGGATTGGACTGTCTCCAGTGACTACAGACAAGGGACAGTGCCTATAATATGCTGGCACACAAACAACACAATTATGAAGCCAAGAGCTGTGGAGAGGCCTGCTGGGATGCCTCCTCATCCCCAGCTTTTGTCTACTTACATCACTGTCATTGGGCTGGGAAACGGGAGGCACAGCATGGACATCCAGAGCGGCACAGCATGCGGTGAAGTGGGAGAGAGAAAACAAGATCTGTTAGTCATTCCTCTGTCAAATGGAGGTCACGTTCTCTGGAACCATATGCAGGCTCTTTTCCATACCAGCACCTAGCAGGGCCATGGGTTCCAGGCACTTGGCACACAGGCCTTTTTTCAGCTTCTTTAATAAGGCTTCCCGGTTTCACTTAACACCCATGTGGGCTTCTTTGTGTGAGAACTGCCTGGGTATGGCCCTAAGGAGATATTTAAAAATGAAGCTCTCTGCTGATGCACCAGGATATGCTCACGCACTTTGCAGAAGTATTTTTAGCTCAGGTTAGGTTTACGTGATATCCCACCTGTGAGGATGCTCCTGCCACTGCAGCCAGCTCTGAGCTTCTCCATTCCCCACCTGTGCTCGCTCCCAGCAAGCAGCCTCCTGCCCTTCTATCTTCTCTGTCATCCCCATCTAACAACAGTTCCCTTTCCTGACAGCAGAGAGACACTTCTGCTGCATGCTGCTTTGGTCCCATCAGTCTCACCCCTCCAATATACCTTACCAAAAACAAAGCCAGGGGAAAGCCTCTGGGTGGTAAGGGAAAGGTGTTTCACTTTTCCTGACTCTCAGACCAGGGCAGCTGTTTTAATTATTCCATTTCTTTCAGTCCAGCAAGAATTTCCAAAATTAGGACACCACTGAAAGCTTATCCCTGGAGCAAGTGATTTTTATTTTTGCAAGCTGGTAGCATTTTGTTACCATTACCAAGATAAGAGAGCGCAGTACATTTTTTTTTTTAACATGTGCCCAAAATTGCAGATTTCCATGAGGTTTCTGAAAGGCTGAATGAGCACAAGCATATTTCCACAATTAAATGTGTCATATGCAGCAGAGCTAATGCCAGGCCAGGATGCTGACACTGTCAACACAGCATTTGCGGAACAGATTCATGGCTCACATGGCATTAGTGTCGTCAAAGGATTACAGAAATGTGTGACTTCAAACTAATCTACTTCATAAATCTTTTAATATGAATGTCACAAAAGCCTTCATCAAAATGCCATCATATGTGATATAACAGTATCGACCTAGCTGATGAACAGCATTAAATTGCCTCTCTACATGACTGCTGATACTCCTACCTGTTGCATGGCCATCCAAAACTTGCGTTGGAGCAAATCCAGCTTGATTTGCACACCCACCGCTATAGGAAACAAGAAAGGGGGAGGATGAAAAGAGGAAAGTACCAGAGACAGAAGGACAAATACAAATTAAGAAAGGAGGAGTAAATATTTGCCTGAAGTGATGGGACGGAAATCACAATTGCAACCTTCTTCCAAGTGTGAATGATAAGCATCAGGGGATCAGTGCTGAGTCAGACTGCCAAGTGAGAGTCAGTGGTTTAACAATGCAGGGGAAAAGGGGACAGTGTCTGTACTGAGGTACTGACACCTCCCTCCCACTAAACACTATGGAGCTACAAAAAAAGTCCCACCAAAAATCCCAGGGCAGCGAGCATGTGAACTTTCATCTTTGTCTTTTGTAGATTTGCAGATGTTTCTGATCACCCCAGCCTCAACTGTTGCACAGCACAGCATCAGGCGGAAATAAAGTAGGCCAGTGTGAGGAAGGGACTCATTCAAAACCCCACCTGTCTCACGGGGAGACCACAGCAATTTAGATGGCTCCTAAGCCATTACAAAAGCACGGAAATATGAATGCCATTTGACAGAAAGGTGTTGATTAGAAGCAGTGCTTTGTTACCCGGTCCCAGCCGAGTGAACAGTGGGCTAAGCAGAAGTGTGTTTCTTAATGAAGTGTGTCCTAATTTCTTGGCTTAATTTCTCTTCTATTCCCAGCATCATGTTCCTGAAGTAAGGCATAGCTTCACAGGAGAAGAAATAGTGCAGGGTCTCCCTGACAGAATAACCTAGCTGTCCCTGGGTAGGTTGCTTGCAAACACACGTAATAACCAGTGCAGTTGTGTGCAGCCTGGCACAGTGACAGGAGCAGTGGTGCTGTGTGTAAACTAGTTGAATCCAAATGCTCTGCAGGAACTACAGCCTCAAGCAGGACCTTGAAATAGAATGTAAAATGCAAGTGAGGGAGAAAAAGAAGCACAGAGAGGGAAAGTTTGAGCCTTTTTTCGCAACCACCGATATCGGGTGGATGAAGTGTTGCTGTTTCTACAGATTTCCTCTGAATTACCAGGACCTTCAAAGGGGGAACAGATCCTTTAAATCTGAATCATGCTGTGTGGGTGCTTTTAAGTTAACAGTATGATCTGATGCTCTAATTCAGATGGGTATGAATTAAAACTGGAGTATGCAATGGTATATTTCCTTGCAACATGTACAGAGACCCTGGCACCCGGCATCAGTTCTGCCTTTTATATCAGTGTCCTTGTCACATTCCCACTGCTATTACATCTTACAAAATCCCGTGTATCGCAGGTGCATTTATTATCCAGCTCTCCGTGCTGTAGACTGAATCTGACTGACTGTACGTGAGGAAAAGAACGATTTTGTAGAGCTGCCTTGCCCTAAGCTGTGCAGAACACAAACCAGACAAGACAAAGAACGTAAACAAAGGAGAAAGGATGAGGCTGAGTCCAGCTTGAGTGAAGATTTATCAGCTTCAGAGGGGCTATTGCAGGCATGGTTTGGCTTGGTGCCCCTGCTGACAAACCGGCAGCCCATGACAGAAGGCAAGCGGTGCTGTTGCTGCTGAGTCCGATGAGGCCCACGCATCCGATTTGGTATGTAGCTTTAAATAAATTCATCGTTTTCCTTTAACACCATCTCAGGAAAAAGTTATTCCCCTTATTACAGCAGATCACATCAACAGAACTGAGCATTATTCAGTACATGGAGTTTTTATGAGACCTGAAGAGGAGTTGACACCTGCATAACTAACCTTGCAATGCAGAGGCTTACTCAGTGGCTCATGTTTTTGCCAGTGGGAACATCTAGCCTTAAACTGTTCTTCAAGGTGAGCTTAGCCCCTGATTGTGAATTCTTGCCTCTGCTCAGGAAGCATAAGTACCATGTACCAAACTTGGACAGAGTTGCCTACAACATGAGGAAGGATAGCTCCTGGAGGCTTGCGTTGGTGTCTGGTGTCAGGGACAGAAAGCAAAGTCTCCCAGCTCTCTTTTTCCTCTTTCCACATCCACTCACAGCAATGTCTAACCTGTCCCTGCCATCTGTCATCAATCCTTGTCCTTTGGATGCAATCTTTGCAGCCCTAACTTTTCTGTAGGGCTTGAGCTTACACATCTTCTCTGCATTAGCCCTTCCTTTCCTCCCCAGTGGTCCAGCACCCATTTCTAGCTATTCCTCATGGAGCCGTGGTGAGCACTACTCTCCTCCTCACATCATGGCACAGCTGAAGAGGTCATTGAAAGCAAAGCTGGGAGCTATTCTGCCTTGCAGCCAGGTTTGTCTGTTTGGATGTACACATTACAGGGTACCACACTGGAGGGATTGCTCCATACTCCTGCCTGGCACCACCACTCCTTGCCGGTCAATAGGGATTGGCAGCTCATGGCAAGAGCTGTGAGAAAATTCCACACATTCAGGTGACCTGAGGAAAACATGAGAGCTGAGGGGAAACATGCCCCAATCACCCTCCCAGTGCTAGTAACAAATAGGTGCCTGGGTGCCTTCAGGCTATTGGCGAGGCTGGGGAGAAAGAAGGAAACTGGTAATTCAGCCTGAGGCAAGGATGATGCTACAGCTCATGTGAGAGGGAGAAAACTGGACTAAACCCTTCTCTGCTTGTTCCAAAGTACAACTGATCGTTAATGAGCCTTTTTGTTCTGGTGGCAAAGCATATACTGCAGCAGTGGGAAGATCTGAAGCCTGTGAAATGATGAGTGGCTCCAGTGTGCAGCACAGCAATAACCGTGGAGTCCTCAGAGAGATGGTAGGTTTATTCCTACCACTGTGCAAACACCCTGTGCAACTGTAGCGTCCTAGCAGGGAAATATAACACGTGGACCAGCAATGCTGTGCACTTTGCTTAGTTAGTATCACTTAGTTAGTATCACTTCATGTTGATGAGGTACCCAGACCTGTGAATGACTTCCCATCAAACCCAAGCAATGCCCACTGGATGGCTGCTGCTGGTTTTCTCTGGGATCTTGAGCTGCGATTCACTGTGGAGACAAGAGCCTTCCCCTCCACCTGTTCATCCCTCTGTTGAGCATGTCTGCCTCATTAGCTCATCCTCTGCTTGTCTCTCTGTCTGCCTTCCCTGGCTTCTCTCATTGATTGTCCATATGCTGTTCTCATAAGGAGCTTTCCCCAAGATTTAACTCTTGGGCCTGATGCACAACAAAAAGGCATAACAATCACAAGGCCACATCCTGTAAAGTGCTAATCAAGATTTACCTTGTCATTAACAACCTGTTTACATGGCAGTTGGTCCAGTAGTTAAATAAAACCTGTGATTCAAATAGAAGAAGCACCACAGCAGCAGAGCAGCCCTGCCCATACTGTCCATTTGCATTCCCCATTCTCTATTTCTGAAATATTCCTATTTTCCCTCTCAAGCCAGCAGTGGAGCTGCCCCACTCAAAATTTTACTTGAAGCCCCCTAAAAAATTTACTTAAAAAATAACTTCCAGGCAACTTAAAATGAACAGAAAGCTCAAACCAAGGGCAGCCTGTTTACAGTACTGGACCTGACAGAAGAGGCAGTTCAGGTGGATCAGCAAAAGAGTAATTCTTGCACATACGAGCTACAGAGGTCTTCAGCAAGCTGGACGGAGGCAAGCAAGGGGTCTGATCTGTGGGATTGGGGTGGCTGCAGGAGCCCACAGGAGAGCACAGAGGGAAGCCTGAAAGAGGCAGTGGGTTGGATTTGATGGTACCAATAGGCTGTGTCAGGGAGGGCAGGGGATGCCTCTGTCACTGCGTGGATGTAACCACACCCCAAGCTGGACACATCTCCCTGCCACACACCAAATGCAGGGGAATGAACTGTGGGTGCAAACACTCCTCTCTTTCACCCATTCCCCTCATTCCAACTACCCCCTACAAGCACTCCTCAAGTTTTCCCTGATTCCTCAAGGACACAGACACAGGGTCATGCTGCATGCAAGGAGGGAAGCATTACGGCAGTTGCTGGGGATGCTGGCTGTGGCTGGGCATGATGTGACCAGCCCGCAGTGGCCACCTCTCTGTTAAGTCTCTCTGTCAGACACACTGCCTCCCCCCACTGTCTCTGGAGCACTGGTGGGAAGGGGGTGCCCTGCTCCCAGGCCCCCTGTGTTTTCCCCCACTGCTTCCCCTTCACTGCAGCTGCTCATCTCAGCCCTATACAAACCCCAGGGCTTGTCCCTTCTCCTTGTGCTTTTCTCTCTCCGTTTATTGTCATCAGCCATTTACCAGGAAGGGGAGAGATGGAGGGAGGGGAGGAGGCATTCAGCTCGGTGCCTCCTCTCATAACCTGAGCCTGACCAATCTGCCTCCCGAGGGGCTGTGGGGAGCTACCTCTCCTTACCCCTTCATGAGTCCCTTGGCTCCCGCAGACGGATGGAGGCAAGGGGAGGAGGGGGAGAGAGGGACTGACAGCAACTGCCCTTTCTTCAGGATGGGTTGAGAGATACGAGAATCTCCCGAGCTCCTTCCTGTGGGTATTGCGGAGCAGACCCTGCCTGCCTGGCGGGGTGACTCCTCTGCACTGTCTGTGCGCGCTCCTGTGCGTGTGCTGCTGCCATCACAGATGTACCCCCAGCTGTCACTTCGCTGCGCGCAGTCGCTCCCTCTCCCGTCTCTCTTTCCTTCTCCCCCTATTTATTATTTACGGAGGATTACAGTTCCTTTCCCACGCTGCCATCTCGCCGTGAGGTTCCTCTGCCCTCCGTGTGTGGCGAGCGGCTGGCTAGGAGGGGCTCCTGGCAGCTAGGGTCCATCGAGAGCCCAGCCGGCAACGGAGGCACTTTCTGCTGAATTTGCTCTGGGATTGTACCGGGTTTGCTGACAGAGCTGTCGTACTCACAGGAGGGTCCAGCCCAGCCCCAGAGAGGTAAGTAAAGACGTCTCTTTTGTATCCCCCCCCCCACTCCCCACCTATGTGAGATCAGTGGAGCTGGCCCCAGGAACCGGCTTCCCTGGGGAGGAGAGCGGTGGTCAGGGGCAGCACTGCCTGCCAGGCGGCACAGTGCAGGAGTCCCGGTTGTGCGAGGCTGGCAGGCAGCGGTCTTGCCGATGAGGCAGAACGACAACCCTGCCGCAGAGGCTCCTGGTACTGGTTCCAGTCCGGTTTCAGTGCGGGCAGCTGGGAGCAACTTCTCCCAGCTGTGAATGGCACAAGCTCAGGTGCAGCTTTGAGGCTTGGTCCTGTGGCCACTGGGTAGCTTCCCTGAGCCTTGGCTTTTGTTCCCCCTCCTTACGTCTGTGAGAGGGGTGAGCATATGAGCTGCCGCTCAACTGACCCGTGGTGGCTTTGCTGGGCATCATTTCGGTCTCAGCTTAGTAAGAACAACCTAAAATGGAGAAGTGAAGACCAAAACTGAACAGGTCTCACACTCAGCACGCAGCTTTAGGACTGAGAGGGGGTCTTTATGTGTGTATGAGCATGTACAGTTTCACACACAAAGCTCACAGACACAACCACAGGATATGAAGTGAAGGATGTCATACCACAAGCAGAACCAAAAATAAGACCCAAATTGCTTCTGGCATCCCTGCAGGCTGACCCTGCGCTTTCTGAACTTTTGGGAGGAAAGCACAGCACTGAGGGTGAGGGTGAAAAAGCACAGAGAAACTTCACAGCCTTTTCCAGTCCTGCCTGGGAGGAAAGGGGGAGAATGAGGTTCTGAATGAGTTGATGTGAAGCCCCCTATGCATAAGGATATATATGTGTCAGTGTGTGTGTGCATATATACACGTGTGCCTATATACACATGCACAGACACGTGCACACATACATCCCATACAGGGCATTCTGCCTGCCCCCCCCTTCTCCCTCTGCCTGCCCAGTTTATTACTGCCACTGCATCTCATGCTAATTGAGAGAGACATGTAAAAGCGGAGCTTTCCTGGTTTGGGGAGAGAGGATGTTTGGAGCTGTTACTCCAACCAGGTCATGGCTGAGCCGGGCCCCAGGCCCACTGTGTGGAATGTCAGGTAGCCTGAATGTGCCACATCCAGAGCATCCCTGGTGGCAACCGCAGGGTCCATCACTGCTCTGCTGCCAGTGCCTGATCTGCCACCCAAGGATGGGGGGAGAAATAAAGATCTCATCTGGGGAAGGGCTGGAGCAGCTGCTATTGCAGGGTTTAAAGAAGGAAACCCTTTAAAGACTGGGGAACCCTTAAAGGCACACAGGGACCTATCACAAAGCATGGGACATTTCTAGCGGGGGGTGTGTGTGTGTGTGTGTGTGTGTGTGCCTTTCCAGAATTGCAGATCATTTTTCTGCTGATCTTTATTGCTGAGGTCTGTTGGGTGTGGGGGGTGGATCTTCCTCTAACTGCTGTTGGCAAACAACATTTGCAAGGGAATTATTCCACATGAGCAGAAGGCTTGCGGGAGTTGTCTCCCCATCAGACATCAGTGCAGCCTCTGTTAGTGTATCTTGCCCAGCTGGAGGAATTATGGTAAATCCTGAGCAAAGGGGCTGTTTGCAAAGAGAAAGGGGGGAAGTCTTCTTATGTAATTTTTATGCCAGATCATAGCTTTACCCTTGCCTTCAGCAAAGTGAACGCCACATGCTAGCAAGGTGCTTGGATATCTTCATGAGCTACTCCAGCTTCCTGCCCTTCCTCTGGCTTTTCTAAGCCTGATGCAGAAAGGATTTTCTAGGCTTCTCAGCATCACAGAAGCCTGGTGAAGACAGACCTGTGACTTGATGCAGCAGGGAGGACCAGCAGCAGCACAGGGCCAGGAGGATACTTGGACAGGCATTCAGTAGAGGCTGGAGCAGGATAGTGACAGGCTCAAGCCTGTGGGACGGCATTTCTGGGCAGTTCTTCAGTGACTCTTCAGAACTTGCCTGTTGCTGATTCAAAAGAGAGCCCAAGCAGTTTCCTTTACTTGCCATGTTTGGTTACAAGCAGCTGCTTACACCACTTGACATCTGTCCCAGCCTGGGTGGCTCAAACAGTAATTCAAATGACCATACTGGGATGCTCCTGATAATGCTCCAGAGTGCCACACCATTGACACACTGCAGTTCTTAGTGGGAAGGAGCTGAAGTCCTGGGCTTTTTCTGTGTCTACCGCATGGAAATACCTTGTAACACATACCTTACTCCTGGCTTTACCAAAATGCTGGCTCACAAAAATGCTTTGTGTGGCTGAGGGTATCCTAATAGCAAGAAGAAGTACTTCTTTCTATAAACCAGTTCAGTTCCAGGCTGGAGAGATGGAAGGTCAAGTTACTTCACCTGCGAGGGGTTGGTTTATGTGGAATACAGTTTTATTCACATCACGAAAACAACCAGTTGAAAGTCAGAAGATGTCAGGATTTGGGGCAGCATGCCATCTGCACTGGGTTGCAGCCCTGACTGGTAGGATCACAGGCTGTATTTCCATAAGCTGCTTCACTCAGGGCACCAGCTACACGCTGCTTGGGGAGTGAAGCAAAGGGCTGTTACTGAGTTTTTAGTACTGCAAAGCGTGTGCCTGTTTTATTTGTTTACTGCCTGCCATCCAAGCCCTGCAGGCAATACATCATTATTCATTGTCTTGTGGTGTTCTGAAGATGCTCACTGCTACAGTCGCCTCATAGCTGATGATAGAGAATTTATGGTGCTGATAAGGCAGACAGAATAGTTGTTTTCCTTGCTTTTGAAGGGAAAAAAGACTTGCCCTTTAGCCAGACGGGGAAGGAGCAGCAGGTGCATGACTGGAGCTTGGGGTCTCTTGGCTCTTGGTGCCATTGAGTTCTCAAGACCATACCAGTTTGCTGGCTAAGCTTCCAGGATTTTGGAAAGCATCTGTGAATGCTCAGCAGTTCTGCAAAATGGCCCCTAGGGTCTCATGCTGGGCACCGCAAAATTAGGAATGGACAGACCGTGGCCACGTGCCAAAACTGTGGTTTAATATTTAATGCCGACCACATAAAAATGGCCTTATTTATTACAACGTCATTGTTAGATGGAGTATTGGTGTGCCCTTTGCACTGAGTATAGGACAGGGTCCTGTGGAAAAAAGAAATAGTGCTTTCAGGTAAGTAAAGGCTTTGTTGTAATGTGTACATGCAAGTGGCTGAATTAAGGTTGTGCAGGTATTAACTCACATTTAAGTGCTTGGCTTTGCAAGCCAAATGGCAGATTTTATCATATGGCAATTTGGTTTTAAAAACGAAAATGACATCTTCTTGATTCTTCTTTTATGAATGGGAAAACAACAGACTTCCTGTTATTTATACACTGCAACACCCCACACCTAACCATAGGAAGGACCAAGAAACGTACGGCTGATCCATACAAGTCTGAACTTCATGGCCGACTGCAGGCAAAGGCTGTTACTTTAAAGACAGGCCCTGCTATCACGCTCCTCCTCACTTCAAGGAGACTGGGAAGTTTCCTTCCCCATGGACCATGCTGTCACACAAGGAATAAAATAGTAGGACCACATACTGAGTCTGGAGATGTTAGAAGCAACTTGGGCTCTCTTTCCACTCCTGGTGAAGCTCTCTGCTGCTGGTGCTCCTCAAAGCAGGGCATGCTGCTGCTGTGATTTTGCTGCAAGGTACCTGTTGGTGGTAGAGGGGCTGCAGGTGGGCCTTGCTCCCCACACTACTTGCATTGATTTTGATGGGATGTGAATATTGCCTTCTCTTCTGTGGCTACAAACCTTCCAGTCAACTAAAGTCACATCAGTTTTGAAGACCTTCCCCAGCCTCACAAGCTCTGCAGCATGAGGCTATGATCTGTTTGCGAACCCAGATGCATGCAAGGATCTTGGCTGGAGGTCTGGGTTGTGAGAGTGTCACCACATCTTGTTGAGCTACGGGCAATGTTCCCAGCTTGTAAAGAGTATAAATATGTTCCAGACAGCCTCAGGCACCCCTGGAGCTTCAGGCCTGGACCTCATGAAGTTTGTGTGGACTTTGCAGGGAAGCCCCTCTTGGATACTCTGGGAAGGTGATAGTGGGGTGATGGGGAAGCAGAAGAGAACTGCAGCGACAATCAAGCAGACCTATGCAACTCACTAAGGCAGAAAAAGGTCTCCTTCAGAGTCCGGTATAAATGCACCGTGTGTGAACAACAACAGTCAGCCTTTCCTTGGGAGGTTTGCCAGGAGCTGTGTGTGTGCTAGGTCACTGATCCCCTTATGACAAGAGCAGAGAGGATTTAGTTCTAGCATGTTGTGCTCTTCCCACCCTGCTATGCATGCATGGATGATCCCTGCCCCTGTGTACACGCCCAGGGCACAGAACTGTGAGGTGAGATAGTAATGATGTTCTTCCTTTGACCCACTGTTTGTTCTACCTCCTCTCTCTCCTCCTGCTCCAACTGCTAAAGTGGCAAGCCACTACCCTTGCAGCCAATGGTCTCATTCTGAGAGGCTGGCAGCCAGAGAAGCATAGCCAAAGTGCTGGGTGAGGAAGACGGGGAGGAACTCTCCTTCTCAGCAGCTTAGGTGGCAGCAGTTCTCCATCACGTCGGCTTCTCCACCAGAAGCAAAAGTAACAAGAGTCAAGCACTAGGAATGCTAGTGAGCTTGGAGTCCTGGTGTATTTCAGAATAGAGGCTATGAAAAAAGGCAAAGCCAGTTCTTTGGCTAATGCAGACATGAATGATGGCAAACAAGCAGGTGTGGGACATTTTCTGCGCATGGGAGCTTGCAGAAGCTCTCCTGATTCTAGGAATAAGGGAGCAAAAGGAGAAAGGCTTATGGCTGAAGTGCCTTGGCTCCCATAAGATGTGACAGGAGTTTCTTGGTATTGATCTGGAAGCCTCTTGATTTGGCAGTCTGGCTGTGCTGTCTGATAGATGTCTGGCCTAGCACTCTGGGGACAGAACTGTGAACTGAGAGCTATATTGATAAAAAGCCCTTATATTTTCCTATCTTGCTGCTAAACTGATGCACCTCCATCTACTACTCTGTCCATGTAAATGTATCTCAGACAGGCTGGCACCTTCCCTCTTATGGATCTGCTGCACCCTTTGCCCCTAATAAGAGACCCAGGGAAGGTACTGGGTCATGCCCAAATTTCTGAGCCCTCAGAGAGTCCTTCACAAATGTGGGCTTATACATACCCTTCTTCTTGAACAACACCCACTTATGAAAGAGATTACTTCGGGATTCAGAGCACCATCCAACTAACTGCGGAAAATACCTGTGTGTAGGCTGGGGAGGGGAATGAGAATCACAGAATTGGGATTCTCCTACTAAGCTGCCTGGCGCTCTCCCTGGGTTGTGCCACTCACCCACACCCCCAGGGCAGGCCTGTCAGGAGGGTAGGAGCAGCATGTTACATGACAGTGAAGGATGCTCGTGGGGTGTAAAGGAGGAACTGGGAGCAGAAGGGTTCCTCCCCCAGGCATGCTGTGTCAGGAGTGGCCACAGTCCTTCTGTCGAGAGGCTGCGTGCAAGGATTAAAGGCCTGAGCTACTACTGACCATGGGATTAACCCCTGTAGGAAATTAAAGTTGTAGAGAAGGCTCTTCACTCCACAGCTGAGAGAAAGACGAAAACTGGGATCTGGATTAGAATTGGCAGGGCTGGTGACAAGCCACCACCCACAACCAACTGTTCCTGGCTGGATCAGAAAATGTTATCTCAGCCTTCATGTAGAACCCCCCTCCACATCTCACTCGGTTACCAATTTTTGCCAACAGTGTGAGAAGAACAAAAACATCACTCTGTGACAAGAAAAACAGAAGGAAACTGGGTAGCCAGCTCACGTGTCCCTCCTCTGAGCCCCTCTCCCACTCCCTCACCCGCTTCCCTTCTCAGCTGCCTCTGTTTTGCATGGAGGAAACACGCACGTGGTCTGTTGCATTCGATAATACTCGGAGAAGATGCTGGCACACACATGGCTGGATTTCTTCCTGTCAACTGCCCCCTCAGCTCTCCTCCTGCTGCTGCTCTGGGCCTCCTCCATATGCCACACTCTCACTGCACTGGGACTTTCCTGTCACTCCCGTGCTGGATATCCCAGTCTCCCCACCTGCTTCCACAGCTTCCCAAGGAATCCCACTTCTCCACAGCAATCTGGGTCTTTCCCATCAGTGATATCCACCCTGGCTCCCCTTCAGCAGCTCTGTGTTTTCTCAGAGGGTTTGATGATGCCTGATGCCCATAGTATTTCCAGCCCCTCCAACATCTCCCAGTCTCATTATCATGCATTGGTAAGGCTTGGGATGAAAATAATGGTAGAGGATGAAGAATCAAGAAACCTGGCTTCTCTCCTGATTTTGCCACAGGCCTGTCAGGAAACTTTGGGAAAGCCTGGGCAAATCTCCTTTATTCTGTGTTACTTTGGAAAGCCCTACAAATCATCTCTGCTGGACAGGAGAGCATTTGGAAGCCCAAGTGATCCAGCCCAAGCACCACAGTTGATGGCTTCAAAAATCCTGAGTGAGGAACTAATGTGAGCTCTTGAAGAAGTATGAAAAGCTAGGCAGCTGAAATTTCAGCCAGCCAAACTCAGCAGCCATTTTTACCTCTATGACAGTTTACCCCTCCAAAAAATGGGAATAAAGCTGATCTTTCTTGAAGAGGGCTTGCGGATGGAACATCTTTTAACAACAATCACATTTGCATTTCAGAGGTGCCTACACATTGTTCTTCCAAAGATCAGAAGATATTTGACCTCTTCGCATCCCAGAAACAGGGTGAGGTTTTATTCACACCCAGTCAGGAATGTGGCAGAGTCCCTTACAATACAAAGTGGGTTTTGCACACTTTCTACTTTAAAGCTTTCTGCATGAGGTGCTTTGCTTAGCTGTGATTGATCACTGCAAGTCAGATGGCATCATTTCTCCTGCAGCTGAGCTTCTAGTATGAATTTAAAATGTGCTTTGCACTGATTGTGACAGCACAACACTAATGAATCTTGAATATGTGTTAATAAATCAGCAGCTGCTGGAAATGAAGCCCCCAGCTATTTAGCTTAGAAGCTCACTGGGACAGTGACACATGCTCCATGTTTCTACAGTTCTGATGAGCTTGGCTGCCATCTCTGGGTGCTTCTGCAGTCCAATTAGACCACAAATGAGGAGCTGCCACTGAGACAATGTGACCTCTCATGGTCAACGATTTGCACAACTGACTTAGGTCTGCTGCGGGACCAAGAACAGGCCAAGATCATCTCCATGCCACCTAAGCCCATTTGGGGTACCGTCAGGAGCATGACTCCCCACTAGGACTCATCAGCCAGGTTACTTCATGAATTTCCAATCGCTGTAATCAGACCACATGGCTGATGTGTCTCCGTGCCCCCTGTGACTCTTGTCCCCCAAAGGGCTCATGAAGAAACAGACGCAGAACAACATGCTTTAGTCTCTGGGTGCAGTGGTACTACTATCCCCCTCCATTATGGGGTGATGGTAATAAAACAGGAATCCTAAAAGCAACAAGGAAATGGGAGGGGAGAAAGGTAATATCCTTGAAGTGTTCTCCATGCCCTCCATCACCCTGCTGCTTTTCTGGTACAGGCTAAAGTAATACAGCATTGGAAAGCAAAAAAGGACTTTGCCAACATTCTGCAAGGAGAGTGTGGGGGAGGGATGAATGTCTGCATGTACTTCCTGATAATTTATCACTGGCATCTGTTGCAGCCTCTGTTACCTACCCTTTTGTAGAATAGGTCACCCACATGCCCCGCCAATGCTCATAAGCCAGGCTGTTAACGGAGTCTGATCCCTGAGCCATGATCCAAGGGTTAGTGCCAAGTTCTCGGAGAGATAATCAGAGGCAGAGGTTGCTGAGCTCTGCTTTTGACCATGGCTCATCCTAGTGACACAGTCACCTGTCTCTCTAGCCTCAGTGTCCCTGTCTGGAAAATGGAATAGCTTTATCCACCAACCTAGACAGAGGCACTATAGGCTATGACCCCAGCCTTCCTTCTGGGGATCATTACATACAAAATAACACCACCTACAACTACAGTAAGAGCCATTTCTAGAGCAGATGGAAGGTGCCACAGAATTGGGAAGCGTTACGAAAGCAGTATGCGGATGCAGTAAACCAAACCCCTCCCCACCCTCATAGCATGATCCTTGGGACCCTATTTATGAAAGCTAAGGCTTTAGATTGTCGCTGCAAACGTTACTGGTGCCTGGACAGGGAGAATGGAAGCACAAGACAGGGATAGTGGCTGCTGTAGCTTTTATGCCCTGGCAAGTGCTGCAGAGTCATTACAATATCCTCTGCCTCCATCTCCCCTTCCTCCCCAGCAGTAAAGTTTCCTGTTCAAGCTAATTAGGGGAATCCTCATTAGAGAGTCCTCTAGAGTCTGACAGCAGGCCAAATGTCCAAGTGGCACTTCAGCTCAGTGTATTTTTGGCCACTGGAGACCATGGGCCAGAAATGGATGATCTCATTCTGTTGCTTTGAGCTGAAACTATACAAGTTGTCTTCTACTGTCCTATATCAAACAGCAAAAAGAAAAGTCTACCACCAGCCCCACAGGCTACTCTGTTCCTTTCTCCAGAATCTGGAAAAGAGACTTAACTCCAAGCATGTGGAAGAAAGCTCTGGATACCATGAACCTTGTGACACGGCATTCAGCTGATGTGTTGCTCCAGGGAGAAGGAACTATCTAGTATGCCCAGAAGAAAGACTAATGCCTGATTTGTGGAGCCCTTGAGTGACTTCAGAGTATTCAGAGCTGCAGCAATGCTGATCAGCCTTGAGCCCCCAAAACCCAGGCAATGACATGCTAGTTCAGTGCTTCTCCCCTTGGGCTGGGGGTGTATGGGGGGCACTCCCAGGTCTGGCAGAGTCCTCACTGCTGGAAAAGTCCCTGACTGACAGGCTAAAAGCAGCCAGACAGATTTGGTGGTGCTTGAAGAGCCTTGAGGTGTGGTCAGATGCTAGTTGCCCCAGGACTACTGGGTTCCCAGTGCTGCATTGGCAGTGAGCACAGCTGGCCTGGGCACCTCTTGGGCCACAGTAAACCAGCTAATTAAGTCAGAATTCAAGACAAATCAGCAAAAAAACCCTCTGAAAAATAAACTCAGAAATCCTCTCCACCACCTTGCTCTCTCCTGGCTGCAGAATAGTAATTACTAAAGGTCTAATGTGATTATGGTCAATAGATGCGTAAGAGAAACTGGGGTGTTTTTGGATCCTGGGAATTAAAATTTCTCCATAAACATACTACGTCAAGGTGTAATGCAGAAGCTCATTGCCCCTTGTACTTTGGCAGCCAGGAGCCTCTACCTATTCCGAATCTACTGCGCTGCCACCTGAGCATGTGCTATGCATGGAGAAGCAGGCAGTTCTGTGCAAGACGTGGATGTTGATAAACACAAGGTTACAGAAGAGCCCTCAGCACATGTGCATGCCCAACTGTGCACACATTTGTAAACATAAGTTAGACTGGTGACTATATCTGCATACATACATGAAGATAGTTGTGTTTAAGTCTCAGAAACATGTATGAGTGCACAAAGTGTGGCTGCTATCTGTGTGGGGCAGGAGTGATGTATTTTTGTGACATGCTTTTAAAATTATCTTGGGTTTATCAAGGCGCCTCCATCTTTGTGCATGTTGCAGCGCAAGAGACAGCAGTAAAGCCTGAACAGGTGTTAATCACTATGCACTGTAATAAATTCTAAACATAGGGAAAGGGCTTATTTATACACGGCTGCTCCTCCCACCCTGCACTCTGTGCTTGAGCCTTGGCGCTGCCTCAGAGAAAGAGGCGCCCGTGAGGTGCCACAAATGACTGCAAGATCTGGACTTGCTCTGGCAGAGCAGGAGCTAGGGGTAGAAACCCTGACCCCATCCTCACACCTGGGTATGCCCATCCTGCTTTCAGCCCCAAACTGTTTCCTGGGGATGGCGTGGCTGGACCGCACAGAGCAGCGAGAGGGGTTGGGGAGACACCAGCACCTGGCATAAGCAGGGACCTGGGCTGAGGGGAGACCACGGATGGAAGCCGTGTCACAAAGCACCTAAGGAAGCAGTTTTTTTTCCTTTTAAAAGAAAAAAAAGCGTAGCCCCCCCTGATTGGAGCTGAGCCAGCTGATACAGATGGGGTGTTACAAAACAGAGCCAAAAGGCAAGAGCGCAAGGAACAGAGCTATCTATAACCCTGACAAAGTTAAATGGAGTGAAGGTGGGGAAGAGGGAAAGGCAGAGTGTGGCAGGCAGCCCCTGATGCTGATAGTGAGGACTCGATCGTTCGGCAATGGGATTTGGAGCTGATCGGCTCCCGCTATCCAGCAGGCAGATAAGGCTCTGTGGCTGTCAGCTTAAGTCTGCCGTTTATTCCTGTGCTGTAGGGAGTTAAATAGAGCACACGGAAAGCCTGCTGCCGGGAGTGAAAGTCAAGGAGGGAAGGGAAAGGAAAGGAAGAGGCAGTAACTGGGCAGTGCCTGGGGAGTCGGGTGGAAGTGGCTGTGGGCAGAGCCCCTTCAGGTAAGTGCTTGTGGCTTTTCATCCTTGTCGCTGCTGATGGGGACAGGAGACTTCAGGGGTGGCATTTAGGATGGAGACATTGATATGAGGGAGGCTGAAAGTCTCCTTCTCAGCCAGGGTGAATGCAAGCGGCGAATGGGGACAGCTATTTGCTGTGGCTTCTCCTTCAGTGGGGACTGCAGGGAAAGGGCTTAAGCTCAGTTTGGGGAATAGGGGGCTGCAGCGAGTGGTTTTGGTTCTGTAAGGGGTATTCATCTATTTGGTGCATTGGCATTTGGGTAAATGATCTAAATAGCTTTGCAGAACGTACTAGTCCAGGCACCGATCCTGCTCATCTTTCTCATCAAGATGCTAATTTAAATATTTCCTAGTGGTTTACTTTCCCATATAAAATAAATCATTCCTGGGAGCCTGGGGGAGGGGAAGCAGCTGGCACGTGTGTGGGGAGGGTGTCCCAGTGGGAGTGCTGCACCCAGCTAAAATAACGGCTGTGGATGTTGTCAGAGCCCCTCAGAGAGGGTGGAGGATTATGTATTTCTGTACCCTGGTTGAAACGTGTCCATCCAACTGCTGCTGTGACTGTGGGTGGCATATCTGAGAGCAAGCAGGGGGACAGGAAGGTCCGTGGTGTTTCCCTTTTTCCTGCTTGCCTGTATCCAAAAAGGAAGTGGGAGGGAAGTTGGAACTTGTTGTCAGTCAGATATTGTCAGGGGAGAGTTTATGGTCTTTGGGTTTCTAATTAGTCTGAGCATTTTTCCTTTTCCTAATTAAGATGCAATTCCTCTCTTTTCAACACTCCCACTCAGTCTCCCCTGCCCCAGGTACTCCCTTCTCCTTTGAGGCTCCCTCACTTGCTCTTTAGCTCCTGCAGTTGCTAGTGTCGAAATCCTCAAGCTGAAGCTGCGCTCTGCTCAGCCCTGCTCCAGCCACCACATCCATTTTACCTTCAAACAGAAAGGAAGTGCTAGTAGGAAATACAGGGCAGCGGAGAAGTGGCTTGGCAGCCACTGGTACCCAGACCCCAGTGAGCCTGAGCTCTGCATCAGGGAGGGGATGGACAGGTTGTACCACCTGTGTGGAGGCAAGAGGGAGTGAGCTGGAGTCTGCTGCCCTGATAGGGTCAGCTCAGCAATTCAGCAGGTTAACCTTGAGTGTGTGGCTAATGCAGCTACCATAGCAGGCTACTCAAACACGGGCTTGTCTCTTCGGCACTAAGGTGAATCAGGCCGTATTTCTGCACTGTGAGGTTCAAAGTGAATTAACATTGTGTCTTTGCCAAGCTGTGCCTCCTGAAACATCCTCCATCTCTCCTCCAAAATGGAGCTGATTCCTTAGAGGCAAAACTCTAGCTGGGGTGGAGAAAGGACAAAACTCAGCCCAGCCCTGTGTCTTGTGCCCAGGCAACTTAGTCTCACCCACTCTTCTGCTCTGCCCCTCCAGGACCTGGCAGGCAGGATACAAGGTCATTCCTCCTCTCTTTGGGGCTGTGTGCCAGGCTGGCTGGTGGATGTGAAGACACGCTGGAGAAGACAACAATGCTGCCTACAACTGCTGGCCACAGGTGGAGGAGCAGGTTCCTCATGAGGTGGCAAGAGGCTTGTTGTAAGTAATGCCTACTCAGGTACTAAGTACAATGATCCTGTTTGTCAAAGGAGTGGAAAGAAAATAGGTCACATCAGGGTTAAGAATAGGGGAGAGGGACAGCTAAGAATGGAGATGTTTGAACTAATTCCTGATTCCTTTAGAGGCCAGGCTAGGTGGGAGGGAGAGCGAGACTCTAAAGCTGAAGATGGGCTTAAAGTGGGACAGCAAGTGATGATTGCTGAATTCCAGTGGGCCTGGCAGGTAAGAAACAGATACCACTGCACAAAGAGCCACCCCGAGCATTTCTCAGATTGGCATCCTGTGAGCTGCAGACCCCTCTCTGTGGTAGGAATATGTATATATATATATATAAATATATATATATAGGCTGCTGGGCAAGGCTCCCAGCAATTTACAGCAGAAGTCATGACAGATTTTAGAAGGAACACGGGATGCAAATGCAGAATTCTCCTACTGGGCACTGCCACATGCAGTGAAAATCAAAGAGTAAACAAAGAAGATCTCTTTTACATTAAACTGTAAAAGTTCAGCCTCGGCATCTTCCCAGTAGACTGGGGCATCTGCTACAGCATCCCTGAGTGCAGAGCAGAGATGCCTATGGTGATGTGAGGCTTCTAGGAGTGTACCTTCAGTTCCCAGAAGCATCTGTGGACCACAGCAGAGGAAAAGGAGCACTTAGAGTCCATCACTATTACATGCCTAAGTGCCAAGCAGGTCTCTGGTTTCTCTTGTTCCTGTCCCCCTGATCAAATTTGGGGCTGCCACTGTAGGAAGCTGGGGAAATGACTTCCTTCTCCAGAAAACAGTCATCTTTGTAATCCATCTTTACAGACTAGACTGCTGTATAAATTATTTAAAATTAATGCTACTGAGTCTTGACTTAATCTGATATACCTAGATCAGCTTTCTGTCACTTACTGGTCACCAAACACCCCACAAAGTAACTTCATCTTCCCCTAACACAAGAACACATGCTACTCATCCTTATGTAGGGCTGGGAGAGTGTCAAGTTCTGTCTATTGTTTCCCTGCCTTTCTTCCCCATAGAGATTCATCCTAACCAGTGTGATGAATTCCTTGGTCTCAACTCACATACTAGTGGATGCACCTCTTGCAGGGACTGAAAATGAAATCAGACCTTCTCCCCTCTATGATTTTAGTTAAATATTTCCAAGCACACAGAGCAATATATGGGCAACAACAAGACATTTTTGGCATATCCTACATGGCTGCAGAAACTTGGCATAAATCAGATTCTGAACATAACCGCAGCCAGCTGACTGAGACTTTGTTCCTACCAGCCGCTGCCAGCATCCATACTGGTGGAACCCCACACCCACCCAGTTGGGGCTGGTGGCGGGTAGGCATTTTCAGAGATAAGGCCTGAACAGAATGCCACCTGTATAGCATTACACACAGTCTGCTCTTGCCTTTCTTGGTGTACAAAGCAGCTAAGTGTTATCTCATCATCACAGCTGTCAATCTATTATTAATACTGTACTTTTGTTAAGCATCCAGGAAAAGAGAGGGTCACTTGAGTGACTCACGGCTCTCTCCCTTCCCCACTCTAGCTCCCATTCTTTTAATTCTCTCCTTACAAGAGCGCAATGTATTCTGAATGGAATTAAGTATCATCCAGCCAGCCAGTACCTGCACTGCACCAGTCCACAGGCTATGATCGGCTTTCATGGTAATCTTTGCTGTTGACCCCCACCTTTGCATAATAAGAAAGCACACAGGTGCTCAAGGTAAAGATTTCTTTTGTATTTCATCATAAGGATCCACAATTACCATTAAAACAGCACACAAATTGGCACAGCCTGGGCTGAAGTACACCTGAGATCTCAACTACAGGACAAAAAAATTCTTGAAGGAATTGTGAAAGATGGATGAAATACAAAAGAGCTGAGATTGTCTCTCTGAACACTTATCCCCTGGTCCTTAATGAAGTCATCACATAATCACAGAATACCATGTTGGAAGGGACCTCAAGGATCATCTGGTCCAGCCTTTTTAAGCAAAGCATGACCTAGATTCTATGTCCCAACACTCTGACCAGCCAAATCTTAAATGTGTCCAACGCTGGGAATTCACACCTTCCCTGGGGAGATTATTCCAATGGCTGACTGTTCTCATTGTGAAAAATATTCCTCTTGCCTCCAATTGGAATCTTCCCAGGAGTAGCTTGTGCCCATGACCCCTCAGCTTTTCCATGGGACTCCTTGTAAAAGAGGAGTCTCCACCTTCTTTGTAGCTGCCTTTTAAATCCTGGAACATGGTGATAAGGGCTCCCCTGAGCCTTCTCTTCTCTAGGCTGAACAAACCCAGTTCTTTCAGCCTTTCCCCACGTGGCACTCTTCCCAGTCCTTTGATCATCTTTCTGGTTCTGTGTTATATAGCTTAGGATCCAGACTATGTAGTTCTCCTTAGGCTACCAGTCCACAAATCTGCCGATTCTCACAAGGACCATTGGGAACATGAAAAGGCCCCATGCAGGATGACATGGTTTGAGTATGAAAGCAGCATTGCTGACAGATGCCAAGACAATATAAAAAAATGGGCTACGGGTTAGACTAGAGAGTGGTGTGATGGAAGAGAGGAAGAGCATGGCTGATCCAGGCACAGCTTCTTCAGAAGCTCTCCAGTGGCTCCCTCTCCTATGGCAGTCCTTTCACAATTCCTTTGGGGTTAAGAAACAAAACACCTGCTTGCTGGGTCTTTGGAAAAAGACTAGGACAGAAGAATCTGGTTTCCAGTCCAAGAAAGAATGGAGGGAAAATAAATGCATCCACTTCAGCTACCGTTCATCCCTAAAAAGACTCTACCAGCCCCAAGCAATTGCCTTCTCTGAAGGAAAGTGAGAAAGGGAGAGGACAGGGCATGACGTACAAACAAACCTGCTTCAGCTTTAGTCAAATGTTCAAACTTGTCACCTTGAAAAGCAGCAAGGGAGCTGAATTTGCTTCCCACATTGAGAAACTAATCTCAATTCCACAAAAGGAATTAAGATGAAGGATGCAAATGTTTTACATAGTCTGCTTAAACATAACTCCCACTCCTCCAATGACAGGAAGCACAAAGCTTGCTTCCCTGTTGCTGGTGCGTCTTTGCCACAGAAATGAGAGTTTTAGAAGCCACCGGCTCACAAAGAGGATTGGTAACTAGTGCCCTGACACCATCCATAGGATCTGGACCCGCATCTGGAATGCTGATCCACAACAGCTCTACAATATGCTGGTTTGTACGTTATCTGACCTTCCTTTTGGGACAGTGCAGGCAAAAGGGGGTGTGCTAACCTTTTTCCTAAAACCCCTTTCTTCAACTACCGACCTACACTTTTCTTCCTCATCTTCATTGCTATAGGAAATTTTGGTCAGAGGAGGCAGATGTGGGGGTATCGCTATGGGATTCAGAAACTGTTTTGAGAGCAATGTCAAGTACCAGGTGTCCAGTGGTTTAGGGTTTCCTTGTTACCTTTTAACAGCTTTATTCGTCATACCTTTGTAGTGTAATTTAATTCATAAAAAAGTCTTTTGCCACAAGGTCCACACAATACACTGTGGATATGGAAAGCAAATGATACCCTGATTTAGAGGCTAACTTAGACATAAGCCTGATCTATCACAAGGATTAGGATACAAAAAGCACAGGAGCACAACTGAAATGTAGGTTGTTTTGTTTTCATTTTTCTGAAAAGATTTTCATTAACATGTCTATTTCTGTAAAAATAGAGCTTCTTAAATATATACCAGTCCCTTCCCTCTCAACCCTGACTGTTTGGAAAGAGCTGTATTTTATCAGAGGTGAGGCTCCCACCACTCTCTACTCCATTCTCCTCTGACAGGTTCCAGTGCTCTAGTACATAGCAGCAAATTCTTTTGGTGTGCACCATTTTAACTTCCTCATGAGACTAGAAGGATATTTACTTCTTGCTCATGACAAAAAGACTAAGAAGAAAGTCATGATGACAGGCCTCCAGTAAAGGGATGTAGCTGTGAAGAAGCTCATTACACTGTAGGGCATTGCAGCAGAGTCACGCTGTGAGGGTTATATTATAACCATAGTTGTGGTCAAGGTGACAGTTGATGAGGATGGGAAAGCACTGTTCTAATACATGCACTCTCTCTCCCCTGCTTTTCGCCTACCAGTGCTTGGCTGTTGGCTGTCACTGTGTGCTGCCGAGTCCTTCTTTGCTTGTCCTTCCTCCTGCAAGTGTAACAGTGGCAACCTGGAAGTGGACTGTAGTGGCTTGGGCCTCTCCTCCATCCCTTCAGACATCCCCACAAACACCAGGACCTTCCTCTTTCTCAACAACAAACTCAGCATCCTGCCAGGAGCGGTGTTTTCCAACCTCTCTGCTCTACAGAGGCTGGATCTATCCAACAACTTCTTGGACCAGCTCCCTCAGAACATCTTCAGTGACCTGGGGAACCTCACGGAGCTTCAGCTGAGGAACAACAGCATCCGGGCCTTAGACAAGGACCTGCTACAACACACGGCCCTGCTGCGCCAGCTGGACCTCTCCATCAATGGCCTGGCCCAGATACCCTCAGGCATCTTTGACGACCTGCCTGCTCTCCGCTCCCTCTCTCTCAGGTCCAATCGCCTGCAGAGCCTGGACAGGGTGACCTTCGAACCGCTAACCAGCCTGCAGCATCTCCAAGTTGGGGATAACCCCTGGGAATGTGACTGCAACCTCCGAGACTTCAAGCACTGGATGGAGTGGTTCTCCTATCGAGGTAGGTGCTCACGCAGCGGGAGCCAAGCGCAGAAGTACGGGTCTTCCACGGAAAGGCAGACAAAGGCAGGCAGGGAAGAAACATGAGCAGATACATCTGGTAGGTCAGGCTGACCTGAATGTCAGATCTTAGCCAAGGAGCATGAGGACCATGCCACAATGCTGAGACAGTTCAGCACCACTGCACCTACATATAGCAGCACCGCCACACTGAGAAGCCCTCTGCAGCCCCAGATCTCCTATTTCCTTGTTTTGTTTCCATTCTGAAAGATTTCTTTTTTCTTTTCCTGGGAGAGAAATAAAAATGTTAGGACTATGAGCTCCCCTCACCCTTTCTGCCTAAAGAGAAGAAACGCTTTTCACGCTTGAAAATAACCATCCTGTCCTCTTTCTTAAGCTAGAAGAACTAGAAGCTAGATTTGGCTGTAAAGAATCAGGTTTGCGTTCAACAGAAGACCCATAGGAAACAGTGCCACTTGGAAAAATACTGCAACTAATATTGGGAAACCCAAACTAAAGCTCTTAGTAACAAGCCAGGCCCCAAGTCAGACTGGCTATAAAATTATTTCAAACTAAGCAGCTCTTGACAAGTTTGTTTTTCCATTTTTTTTTTCTTGAGATATGGAAGGCTGGAAAGGTACATATCACTTAGCAGGAAAGCTGATGGGATGACAATTTTTCAGGAGCTGTGACTCAAAGAAAGATGGCACATTATACAGGAATGATGATCGAAGGCCTGACCTTCTGTCACTGGAGCCAGTGAGTAGGAAAGGGTCTCAAATCATGCGGATAGCTGTCACATCTCTGCTGATCACAGCCATGCTGCAAAGAGATTATCTATGCCTATGGCTACACTGCATTCTGAAATATGCATTTGTATTAGCAGAATCAAACCAGCGTACGAGTGCCACTTTCCTCTTAATTTTTCTTTTTGGTTCGTTTTGTTTCTTGACTCTCAAATCACAGAGTCAATGAAAAGCACATGGAGTTAATGTTGCTTTTATTTCCCCTTACAAAGAAATTACCCGAACTTGCTCAAGCATTTGTTTCAACATCTGTCATTATTTTCACAGAGAGGGGATGGATTAGTTGTTCAAAGATGGGTCTGCTGTTATTTGGAGAAGATACACCCTGGTCCTATCTTTTTGCTTTAATTTCTCCTCATCTAAAATGGTTCTACTGACACTTATATAACTCACTAAACAGTATGAGGCTTATTTAATAGATGGTTTCAGAGGGCTTTCATGTCTTGGCCTGAAAGATGTCTATAAAGATATCATGTACCATGAGCTCTCTACTGTCAAATCCAACCTAGGCAGAAACATATAAGCCAGCTGCCATGGTTAAAACTGTTCCAGCTGTGGAGGGCTAACCACTCAAACTTGAAAAGGGGAGATTTAGACTGGATATAAGGAAGAAATTCTTTACCATGAGGGTGGTAAGACACTGGAACAGGTTGCCCAAGGAAGCTGTGGATGCCCTATTCCTGGAAATGTCCAGGCTGGACAGGGCCTTGAGCAACCTAGTCAAGTAGAAGGTGTCCCTGCCCATGGCAAGGGATTGAAACTAGATATCTTAAGGTCCTTTCCAATCCAAACCATTCTACGCAAAATGTCTCCAAGTTAGGCAAAACAATCATTTTAAAGGATAATACATGTGCTCCTTCTGCCCAGTGCATGGAGGTGGAGCCATTCCTCCCTCCCTCCACCTTGGACAAGCACTGAGTATCTGACAGGCTCTCATGAATACTCTCTCTGCTCAGGAGTGCATTCACACATGAGGGACTGGATTTTATGGCCCCACTGCTATAACAAAGCAGTTCCCCACTCGTTAATCACAATGCTGACTTTTGCAGGGCAAATGTTTAGCAGATGTGAATAGAGCCATAGGAACTTAATCCACCAGAGGATCTAGCTCTGCTGTCACTGTATGGGGATGAAGCTGTGGTTTACTCCTATTATCTCTATTGGGACAGGTGGGAAAATCGACCAGCTGGCATGTACCCTGCCCAAGGAGCTGAAAGGGAAGGATATGCGAATGGTGCCCATGGAGATGTTTAACTACTGCTCCCAACTGGATGATGAGAACAGCTCTACAGTGCTGGACAATACTGGCCCACCCTGCACTAAAGGAAGCCCAACTCCTCCTAAATCTAAATCGGGCCCAGAAACAGAAGTGGAGCCCAGTGTGGGATGCCCTCAGAAACAGCGTTATAGGCCTGTGAGCGTGCGCCGGGCTATTGGCACTGTGATCATTGCAGGGGTGGTTTGTGGCATTGTGTGCATCATGATGGTGGTGGCAGCTGCTTATGGTTGCATCTATGCCTCCCTTATGGCCAAGTACCACCGGGAGCTGAAGAAGAGGCAGCCACTCATGGGTGACACAGAAGGTGAACATGAAGAGCAGAAACAAATCTCTTCTGTGGCATGAAACTCTTCTAGGAAGGAAGGGACAGCAATGAACAAAGGTACCTGAGAGCAGTCAAGCATGGGGTCCTCCCAAAATACATCTTCCCAGACAGACAGACAGACAGACAGACTGTGCTATTGCTCCACTCACCCAAGTAGTGCAACATGGTTCTGGGGGGGCAGGGCACCTGGCTCAATTTCTGTTCCTCTGCCCCAGGCCCATTTTGTGCCCTTTCACCCTTGGGCCCTCCCAGACAAATAAAGTAGAGTCGGATCTTGAGTGCTTGCTGTGCCTCATGACCCTGCACAGACCTTCCCTCACATGCCTGCTGTGGCACCTTCTGGGAACCTGTGCATCCTCTCAGCTTCGGTCCCAAGTCATCCTGTATCCTGTCAAGAGCTCTCTGCAGAGAGCAGCTCTGTGAAAGCTTCTGTGAGTAGCAGGACACCAAAAGAGTCCATGCCTTGCTGTTAGGGTCACTGCTGTTGTGTGACAGTAAGCTGCTGCTCACCCTACAAGTCAGTACTGCTGAGAGGACACCAGAAAGGACAGAGGGTCCCTAGGGGATGACAACAGTCAGGAGGAGGTTTCCCTTCTCACTTTTAAAGGTGAAAAGATACCTGTATCACTCTAACACATTGCCTGGGAGCACAGTGGCCCTCTTTTTGCTCCTGGCCAGGTCCAAATCTCCAAGCTGACATACATACCATCTGCTATAGGTACACAGATATAGACCTGTCCTTCTGCACACACACACACACACACACACACTGACTCATTCTGATCCCAACACATACAAACAGTCGGCCCCAGCTCCAGCCATCCAGGTACCCCATCTGTACATGCAGAGCCACATGTGTTCATATTGATCTATCTATCCTCTGTGTGCAACCATGAATACATTCAGCCACTTTACTCTCACTGTAACAGTGCATAGCATCTTCTGCTTCAGACAAAATACATGCATCCTGCCACTGAGGAGCTAACAGAAACATCTCAGCCATAATGCAGAGCCAGTGGGAATGGGCAGGATAAGATGGAGAGAAACAGTTATTAAGGTTACAGCATGAGTCTGTGGAAACAAGTACACAGCATGAAAAAAAATTTGGTGTGTTCTTGTTATCTATGTTTTCTGTGATAAATGGAGAGCGTAAGGATATGAAGCCTCCATTTGGAAATGTCTGATTGGTAGAGCAGAAGTGGGCCATCAGGAAAGACTAAGGGAGGAGGTGGCTTACCAGCCTCGGTAGTGTAAACTATGTTGAGGAGTAGCGTGAGCCTAGGGGAAGGTGGCGGAAGAAGAAGGCGCACAATCCAAGAGAGGCAAGCATGGTGTATGGAGTAGGGTTATGCAGCTGGGGTGACTGAAGAGAGGGGCATAATTCTGGAGGGTCTTGAAGTGAAGGCTGAAACTTGGACCACAGTATGACACAGATGGGGGAGCCCAGGAAGGGTCCTGCATGGTCCACCACAGCCCATGTATGCTCCCCTCACCATCATGCCATCCACCGCTGCACATGAGTGTGCACACACACACAACTGCACACACTGCCACTGTCACGTAGGGTGACTTCCCCCAACCAGATTTTAAAGCCCTCAGATTGCAGTGCCTCCTGCTAGTCTTAGCTCTTTCCAACCTGACAGGAAAAAAATGAAAAAAAGTGAGAGGGGAAAAAAAAAACATGAAAGGAACTCAACATAAGGACTCATTTTGTATCACTGGAAGTGGGATAAAATGCTGTCTCCAGGGGAGAGCGCACATTGCCATGGTAACCTACTCTAACCCATCGCAGTGGGTATTCCTGAGCAAGGAAGATGACACCGGAGGTCATGCATCCGCAGTGCCTGTGAATGGTGTGATCCCTGCTGCCATCAGGAAACAAGCTGGCAGCCAGCCCAGCTTTGCAGGGTGTTTCTCTAGCAACCTGTGTTCAGAGCCCAGCACCACGCACTGCAGGTGGACTCTGCTAGGGCATCTCACCTCTTTTCTGTGCTCCAGCTGGATCCTGATGCCTTCGGACATCGCACAGCCCTCCTGCTCATGGCTGCTGGATCCCTGTGGAAGTGATGCACACTGGCTCCTCACTCCCTCCTGGTCCCAAACAGGTGTTTGTACTGATCCATGGGCACACAGTGCCAAGTCTTTAATCAAAGCCTGGAGTGGCAAAATCCCTCCTGGCCTACCCAGGGCCACCAAAGGCAAAACAATAGGATGCTCTGAACTGTTTTAGCGTGACTTCCCTTTGACACAGAAATGCATGGGACAGGGAAAAATGTTCTTCTGAAAGCAGAAGACCAGGCTGCCCTAAAAGAATGACTGGGAGAAACAGTCCACCCACAAGTGTGCGCACATATTCTACCCCCACTCCCAGCACACTGCTTTTGGGAAGAGGAGGAGGGGGGCTGGTAAGATGTGAGGAGGAAGGACTCTTCCCCCGTGCACTGTATAGCCACTCCAACCATCCCATCTGCTGCAACCATAGCCCGCTCTGAAGGGCAGAACTGGTGCACTGCAGACTCCATATGCGTGTTACTGCTGCTCCACATTCCCAGCAAGCCAGGACTAGACTCTGCCTGCTGGATCCAAACTTCTCCCCAGCCTCCCTCTCAGGGGAACTTCTCCCTTTACCATACTGGACTCCGCAATCATACTTGAAATGGGACTTGAGTCAGAGCGGTATATTTATAGATCTATATTTTACTTGCATCAAATAATGGTGAAATATTGCACAAAACAAATGGGACCTATGTATGTGTGTGTGTGTGTGTGTGTGTGTGTGTGAGTGAGCAAGATAGTGAAGGAGAGATAGTTTTTAAGGGGACAGACTAGAGGTAAAATTAATGGGAGTGAGGCAGAGGACAATGCAAGGGTTGGGGGGGGTGAAATCCTCTTTCCCTGCACCTTCCCTATGACCTCCTCCTGCCCTGACCAATTTTTCTTTGTTGCTAATTCTATTTTCTATATGCTGTGTTGTGGGGCTGATGGTGACCTTGCCCATCCTTTCCTTTTTCTAAATTCATTTATAAAGCAGAAAGTCTGGATTCATCTCAACCCTAGAAAAGGAAATGCTATATTTAGAAACCCACCCAGGAAAGGAGAAGACAGGATAGGGGAGAAAAGAGGGCTGCTGAGAAACATGAAGGCTGGCTGCTATGGGGACTCCCACTGGAAATCAAATACTGTACTTGAAAGAACAAGGACCTGTCCTCTTTCATGCATAGCAGGATAACAGGATTCACTGGGAAAAGTCCTCTTTATACCACTATTTGTAAACAGGCTCTTACTCTGCTCCCTAGCACACCTGGAAAACAGGCTGCCCTAATGTGACTGAGCTGCTGCACCTTCCAGAGGCACTCTAGGGAACATGGTACCCAGCGTGGTAAGAAATTCAGCTCTCCTGTGGGATGCTGGATACAGAGCAACACCCAGCACTCTCTGTAAGCTGAGACAATGAGTTCCTCTAATGTGTGGGGACCAGAGGTCCTGTGTTCTCTGCAGGTATGTCTAGGCATGGAGGAAATCCTCCTGAACACACTCTTTGCTGCAGGCTGGTGTATCAATGCCACATGCAGGTACCTGCACTCAGGAAGTGGTCTTCTGGGGCTGGTAGGCTCAACACATGCCAGGGTGATGTAGGGGATGTCAGGGCCATCAGAAACACACTTTCTGCTCCCCCTGCTCCCCTTCCCCACACACCCACCTGTGGTACAAGCAGGCACATTTCTTGTAGGGAACAGATAGCACTTGTAATTCCTATTTCTTTTCGTTACTGTTTGAGGGAGATCAACAAGATTTTCTAAAATGATTGAATGGAGGTTTCTTTGGCATGAGACAGAACATTTTTAAAGGTATATTATATTTCTGGCTTGTTGTTACAGAAGAATAATAAAGAATGTATTTTCCTATGCTCCTTCTTGTTTAAATGAGATCTCTGATGGTAACCTCCCCTCTTCCCTACCACCTGCAAAAGCAAACACTGCAGGGATACAGCCGGCCAAATGAAAAAGCCCCTGAATTCCCACATATGTGTATACAGCGTTTGAACTTGGAATGAATGTGCACACATCTACACACATACATACACTCTATCAGGGTGAGTCCTAGGCAAGCACTTACTGGTAGCTGAGGTGGGGCTGCAGGACTAAATACACGCTCAAATCAAGGCGAGACCCTAGATCTAGAAACACACACACACACAGAGAGTGCGCTAGGGACACAGCCAGACAAGGGTGATTGTGTAACAAGGATAAGATACTGTGGCAATCAGCTCATTACATAAAAGTAGAAAGGGCCAAATTAATCCCTAGGGTAAGAACGCAGAAGCCAATGGAGTTATATTCAGGTCAAATTGGATTCCAAAAGCATTTTTTTTAATTTTTTTTTTTAATTAGAGCATAATGTTCAATCAAGCTTACAGTAACAAATGGTGAGCTATGGGTTCCTGCATCTCCAGATTCTTGACCCTGCTGAGCAAGGTTATTTTGAAATGAATGGAAATTGCTATCTAATCCTATTGCACCCACAACTACATAAGCTGTCACCCCTAGAGCTAAAAGAGTCTCTCCACCAGCTGTTCACTGGAGAGGTCTATCACACACAGCTAAGAAGTTTAAATTCCCCACTTCTTTACTTTCAGCACTAGGCATACACAATTCATCACATACTCTTCCTGTGACAAAAAGCTCATCCTGAGGCATGTGGAACCACAAAAGATGTTAAACCCTGCCACAAGCAAACCCTTGTGCCACTGTGCTCGCGCTGTAATACTCAGCTACCCTGTCATGCTCAGACTGATCTTCAGAGAGAAACTGGGTGCAGAACTCAGTTACTCTTAATCCGATAACAGCTGAGGCATCTGTTCTGCTGTAAAGGTATGTGCCACAAGAGAATCACTATTATTGTTTAACAGTATGGTGTCTATGGCACATAGTTTAATCTAATTTTGCCATGTAGGTAGATGAGCGCACACAGATACTACTAAGCAGTTCCTATAATATTGGAAATGTAGAGCAGAAAAAAACACACTGATCTGATGACTCTAGCTTTTTTCAGTTCATGAATTATCTGGGACCAGACTGTGATCTTCTGCCTGGTTATTATATTGGTTAAATGAAATTAAAGTTGGTTATTATAATTTGATTATTTGATACTGGCAAATGTATCTGCCCTTCATACCTATCTAGTTACACACACACATTGCATTGCATATAGAAACATGTAATTATGTGTATGTATATATAATACATGTAAAATACATGGAATAGAATTCCTCCTCACTATCTTGTTCATCAGCAGCTTGCTGTGCCTGCTTGAATGATGTTTGCTGACACTGATTGGAAGCACAGGTCAGAAGGTCAGTTTCTATCCACTGGTTAGATGAGGGCAAGTCCTAGCATGGGATTTCTGGGGACCAAAAAGCCTTCCCTCTGAGAATGCTGTGCAATGCAGACAAAGGAATAAGCATTCCCTTATGAGTACAGTTGATGAATGGAGTGCAAGTAAATAAAGATTTCCTGTATCATCTGGGGAGCTCTCCCATCAGTAGCAGTCCTGGAAATCTGGGGACAAGGCAGTAGCCTCACAGCTTTTCTCCCTTTTAGAGGGTGGGGGAGAAGTAACTGATAGGGACTAGACCTCTCCTTCCCACAGTGGTACTGTGCTGCAGCAAGGCAGAGGTCGTGTGCAGGGCACCTGAAGCCAAGGAGAAAAGCAAAGTGTGATGCTAAGAATAACTCTGCCTTGCATGGAGCTTCTGGGCCAGGACAATAACGTGCTGCTCTTCACTCGGGGTACCAACTTGAGGTTTCGCCCTTCACATTTGCTTTTTCTGTGTCCTAACTTGGTAATAAACTTGTTTGTTAGAACAGCTGCAGAAAAACACCTCGCAAAGGGCATCGAATGAATGACAAATGCAGGTATTTCTTTTGAGGAAATATGCACAGATGATATTCAATCAGCTCTACATAAAGCTCAAGGGAAATATCCAAAGTAAGAATGCTTTGCATTTCTATAGTGCTTGCCTTTGGCAGCTCTCTGGGAGCTTGCAAACATTAATGAATTCACAGAGGCAGAGATTCAGAGAGTATGAAGGCCAGAAGGGACTTTAGATCATCCCGTCTGACCTTCTGTGTATTGCATGCTACTTGGAAATTGTGCAGAAAAGAACCACAAACATTATTTGAGGGTGGCAGAAACTGCCTTGATGTGAAAGGCTTAAACAGCTCAATCTGTTTAGCTTATGAAACAGAAAATAAAGAAGGTATACCACAGAAAGTCCAACAGTGAGTGTGTACATGTAGCTAAGGTCAATCTTTCAGAAAGGCATCTACCTTTGATCTAAAAAACATTCAAGAGAGGAAACCTCTCATTTTCCCTTGGTACCTTACTACAATACCTATTCATACTATTAGCATTCATGTTTAATGTCTCATCTGAATGTGTTTGGTTTCCTGCCACAGGTTTTTGTTGTGTTTCTCTCTCCTAGATTAAAACCCCCAAAACATTCAGTAACCAGCACCTCTCCTATGAAGGTACTTTATACTCTAATAAAATAATTGCTCAGTCTTCTTTTTGGTAAGATAAGCAGATTGAGTTCATTAAGCCTTTACTTGTTAAGCATTTCCTCCTCTCTGCAACAACACTAGTCTTTTGCTACACTATTTCCAGTTTTTCTTCACCCCTTTTACAAGTATGCTCCTCATCCAACAAAATCTGTGTTCTGTATTGTAGATACTGACTATTGCCACACAACAATAAATATCACCTTTCCTACTTCTCACCACCAATGTCTCAGAGCACACTCTCTAGGCTGTGTGAACACAGCTCCTACTTTAAAGATGAAGGGATATGGAAACACTAGGGCAAAACCCTAACAAGCAATTTTATCATCAAGATCATGGGAACTTGTTCTGATCCCACTTATAAGCCCCTCTATAGTAGTATAAATTCACAGGATTTTAAACCAGAGTCTCATGCATTTCTAGGCAAGAGAAAAATCTAGCGCTTTAACTAAATTGATGGTCCCCTTCTAGCAGTCTCCTCTTTCTCATCCACTCATGGTATCATATGATTATCTTTCACTTCTCTCCTACTGGACATAAAGGTTTTAGATTCCCCAATAATTCCTTCTCTCTCCCCCTCATTTTCATCCTCTTGTGACTGATCATCCCCTTTTCAGTGACTGCCTCTGACCAGCTGCTTTTCAGATTCTCCCTTCTCTGATCTCCTCAACTGTCACTTCTCAGCTGCCACAAACCACACCAACCCCCACATCCCCATCTGCTTTTTAAAGGCTTGTTAGCATAAGCAGGGGCTTCTCCACTTGCTCTTCTTTGCTTTGCAAAACCCAAATCAACCAAGAAAACCCACCATGCTGTCAAAGGGTGGGAGAGGAGTTTAGGTCAGTCCTAACTTCTGGCCTCCCAGGTCCTGTGCTGGGGCTTTCAGCTTCATTAGCACATGTAGTTTTATTCACTCCTAATTAAATCATGGAGTGTGTGAATTAGATGGTATAAAGGACCAGCCTTGTACCCAAAAGGAGTGCTGCAGTGAACAGGGACTGCCCTGAGTGACCGCCCCATGGCTTGCTTGCTTGCTGGTAATTGCACCATGGCGTGGTGAGACAAGAAACTTCAGTTGTCTCCTGATGATGGAGAAGGGACTGCAGGCCAGCAAAGTCTCATCTCTTTCTATTCAAGGCACCACCACCTTCTTACAGACTTTTCAGACTCCAGCTTAAACCCATTTGTCTTTTTACCTCAGATTCTGGCTGAAGCCGCATTACCCTAACAGCTAGAAACTCTCTTCTAGTTTTCCACCCTAA
Organism: Pezoporus wallicus; assembly: GCF_028554395.1. Taxonomy (NCBI): domain Eukaryota; kingdom Metazoa; phylum Chordata; class Aves; order Psittaciformes; family Psittacidae; genus Pezoporus; species Pezoporus wallicus. Next base: position 4,417,624 of record NW_026642179.1, on the reverse strand, counting down.
ACATTTTCATGGCCTATATATACTGCACTGTTTTAATGCAAGCCATGTGATTTAGTATAAATGTTTCCTCCAATATGCATTTACAGCATATATATTGCAGCAATCTTATCTGCTTCAGCCCTGGTTGCATGTGGTTAAGCAAGCTGGGTTCTCCCAGGCTCCTCTCATAAAGTCAGGCTTTCTTTTTCTCTCATCATCTTTTTGTTCTGTCTATACCTGTCTCAGCTTGTATTCCTTTGGCCAAAACTGTAACAAACTAGAGGGGATGTATCACAGGGCTTTCTGTAGGAGCACCAATGCATCCCCATCCCCACTGGGAACACCTCTCCAGGTACATTCTAGGACAATATTTTCTTCAACCACAACTGCATCACACTATCACTTGCCATCATCCTACCATCACTTAATACAGAAGTTCTTAGCATTTTTCTTCTGAGCTTTCTCGGATATGTCTGCCACAGAGTCTACCTGTCTACCTTTTGGCAAAGGCCTCAGAACAGAACGTAGCAGATAACAACGGCTCCCTGAATTTCATATGGGCATCAGGGGAGGGGGCAATACAGCCTACACTGAGGATCACATTGAGACTTGGCAAAATGAGCCCAACAGTTCCCAGAAAACGACTGCCTTTAGTCGTGCTTGCTGTGCTCTCTGCCAGATCTCACAGGGTTACCAGCTTAGAGGAGATTTCTAATATTAGTTCTCAAGCATATGACCTTGTCTGTCGTACTACTGAAATTCATTCTGTTTCTGGTACTCCTGCCAAGGTCAATTAAGGCTTCCTCTACAATATCCTGCTCCTTCCCTGTACTAGCAATGCCTTCTAGTGTTGAATCATCAGGACACTTCCTCACTACCTGTTGCTATCTGAGTCAGAGTCTCAGGTTAATGTTAGCAAAGACTAATCCCACGGGTAACCATGGAGGAGTGCTACAAGTAACCTTTTGCTAGACTTTGATAAGTGATCTTGCTGCTTTCATCTTCCCAGACTGACTTTTACCTCCCTGCTCTTTGCAACTCCTCTGCCTTTCCCAATCTAGTCCAGTTTAACTGATAGTTCCATACGTGGAACTGTATCAAGTGCATTACTGAAATACACAGATCAGACCTCTGAAATTTTTTTTGCCTTCCAGGAAAACAGTCATCTGAAAGAAAGCTATTGGCTTAGTCTGGTAGGATCCAGCACTGATGAAGTCATACTGCCTGACTCCCTTTTCCCCTAAATGCTTGGTAATAATTATGCTTTCCTTCAAGATCTCCTCTAAAGTGCTACAAAGATTACAGAGGTTACGCTTAGAGGTCTGAGACTGATAGCTTATTTCTCCCCCTTCCTTAATTTTAAACTGCTTAATTTTCACTTTTCCAGACTGCATAGAGTCACCACTGCGGGAAGAGTTGAAAAAAATCCATTGCTATAAGCCTGTGTTTCCACATGCCAGCTCTCCCAAGGCTGGAGAGCACCCAGGCCCAGCACCATGCACTAAGCAGCTTGAACTGCTTATTCCCAGTAGTCAGCTTGTTTCTTTCCCCAAGGACGATATTGCTGTCCTTATCGATAACTTGGGCACAGAGTCCTCTTGGGTTTTGGTTTAGACTACAGACTCCTTGATCTCAACCTCACTGCCCAGAAGTGGCCCCACTTCTCATTATCTTTTTTTCTTTTTTTTTTTCAGATAGCTGAAGAATCTTTTGCCGTTTGTTTTAATCTCCTTTGCAAGGTTTAACTCAGCTTGATTTGTAAGCAATCCTGACTTTATCCCTACATTTCCTGACCTCTAAGACGCAGCTTTCTTTCTTTGCTGTCTGTTCTTTTTCCATTCCACGTAGGCTCTCTGCAGAAAAAGCTTAAGCAGCCTAAGCAGTTGCTTGTGGTGGCAGACAGATGGAGGGCAACAGAATCAGGCACTGCCATTTACCGACTCCTCCCAGAAATGTGGGCTCCACAGTCTCTGAAAGTCAAACTTCTCTCTCCTCACACTCCAGACTTTGCACTGCTGCCTGTGCAAGCAGTTCCAAGAGCCAGCGGCAAACCACCCCTCTGCACACCCTGGGCAGCAATGTAGCCCACACCTTGCCTACCTTCTGCACCTACAACATCTCTTCTCCATCTTCCAACTGCCTAGGGAAAGCCTGGCACTTCCCAGGGCTTCCAGACAAGGACTCTCAGCCAAGCTCTCCTGCCAGCAGAAGCAGGACAACTACCTTCCACTGTCTCCTTTCCTCCCACATCCCCTCTGTGCCTCACCATCCAACACTGGGTCCATACCCACTGCAAACCACTCTGCATTCAGCACCTCCACAGCCCATGGCAAGCCGTGAAGATTTGCTGATAGCCCTCATACAGCACAAGGACAGAGAGAGAAAAAGAGAATGGCTATCAGTACAGCCTCTGCACAGTACAGGTGGTGAGAGCACAGTGTAAGAGCATCAGGGAGGAATAAGAAATAGTTCTGAGGCTATTAATATGATACAGCTCTAAGCAAACTGGTCTGGCCTCATAGCTGACCCTGCGTTGACTAAAGATCTCCTGAGACGCCTTTCAACCAGAATTATCCTATGGTCCTATGAGTGGGCCTTCTGTGTCCCAGTGAGGAAAAGCAAGAGAAGAAAAAGGAGGTCTTGTGAGGTGAAAGAGCTCACAGTAGCAGTCCCATTAAGCAGCCTTATAATGGGGAGATTTGTGCCTTTAGGTGGGTAAGTAGGGCAGGAAAAGAGGAACTCGGTAGGAAACAGGCTGAGTTTGGTGGTAAAAGGAATGTGTCCTAGAAGTAGACCGAAGTTGTCCTCAGATCTGCTAAGTTTCTGTGGTTCTCTTCCTGCAAAACTTGTCTGCTTGTGCCTTGGTTAATTTAATCCAGACCATCTCACAAGACATTTCCTGTAGCCTTTTCTGCTGTAATATTTACTACCTTCATCCCTACCTCTACAGACTGCTTCTGTGATCACTTTCAGCATCTTCTCACATGACTTCGCTTCTCTACTGAACTACAGGTCTTAATGAAGCTCATGACATCATTTATACCTATGCTAAGGCTATGGTTCTTGCATGGACAACACTGCTTTACTCCACGTACTTCAGATGCATAGATGTGGGCTGTTGCAGGGCAAGAGGTATGAGCAAGGTAATGCGCTGGCCTTGCGTTCACACAGAGCTTTAAGTTTGCACTACTTGGTCAGAGGTGTTAATGCCACTTGCTTGGCAGTCTGTGGATCTTCACACAGCTCCAAATGGAAGGTCCTGGCCTGCTTCTCAGTGCCCATGAATACTCAGTGCATACTAATAGACCCTACACACTGGGTACACTTCCATGCCCACAGGGATTTCTCATGTACATACTGGCATGCACACACAGAAAACACGTGTAGGTGTGTAGCCCTACCACAGACATGAGTAGGTATAAATTACTCTGTGGGTAATTTGTGTAATTTGTGGGTAATTTGTGTGGGTAATTTGCACACATCTGTGCACACCTTTAGTTACACACATAGACAGGTATCACAGCCACACAACACAGAGAAACTGTGTATGCAAATATACACATATATGCACAAATCCCCTCAGACACTGAGCATCTACACATACTCTGCAGCCCCCATGTGCTCCCATGGGCCCATGTGGCAGAGACACAGGTCCCTGATGATGCTGGCTAGGTAGGAGTTAATGCAAGAAAGGCTGGGAAAGAAATTAAAAGCAAATAAAAGAAGTTGAAAGCCCAGCACATGATTCTTCTCCTATCACATCTGTGAATCCTGGAGCGCAAGAGTAATTGTCTGCAATGAGTCAGACCAAAAGGCACAAGGAAATGGTTGCTATGGCAACCCGCACACTGCTCTAATTCGGCTCAGAATTAAAATGATATCAAATAATTTGCAAGCAAAGGGAACACGGCAAAGGCGCCGGGTGCCAATCTACAAAACCCAGCTATATGAAAGTATCTCCTGAGCCAGAGTCAAGGGCTCGTTTCCCTTCAAGAGTGACAGCCATAGCAATCAGAGGAGCTACAGAGGCAGCACTGATGGATAACCTTAGGCTAGAAGATTTCTGTTACACACAGGCAAGAACAGGCTCCTGGGCTGGAGCTCTAGCCTGGAGATGTCCTGAGGGATGCCTCAGCAGACCCCACAAGAGAAATCCTATTGCTCACAAGTTGTTTTGGTGTCCCCATTGTAGAAATTCCCTGAAAGGGCTGGCAAGGGCAAGGCCTGGGCACAGGCACCCACCCACAATGGAGGCATTTGCTCTGTGCTGGGTGAAGCACTCCCCACATGGGCTGAAGGAAGGAGGGCTGATTCACTTGATGTTTTCTTCCCTGGTGAGTGATGCAATGTGTAAACTCTGGCACTCAGCTGACACTACAAGGAAATATTTATTCTACAGAATTGGCTATCTTCTTTGCTTTTCCCTCAGCCAAAGGCTTATCCCAAGGCAAGAGGCAATGTCCACACACACAGGGAGGAGACACAATCCTCATGCTGAAGATCTTACAGCTTATGCAGACAGCAGATACACCATGGAGGAAAAGGCAATTGCTGATGTCCAGTCAGGGTGGGCAAAATGCAATCGAAAATGTCTCACATACTTATTTTTAGCATTCTTTTGAGGATAAAATAAATTTATTTGACCCCATTGTCACTAGTTACTGTCCATGCTTGGAAACATCTATATGGAATTTTGCAGGCAGATGCCTGCTATTTCTGCCTGCTCTGACTTGGCTGGAGGATAACCAACTCTGAACAGGGAACCATGTAGCCTCAGCACGGACAGCAAATACTGGCGAATGGCAGAGTTTGCAAGATCAGAGCCAGTGCCAAACAAGGCCACCACCTCACTTTTATCTGGTTCATATAACAGCTTGTTTCTGCCACAGAAACACCCCAAAAATCAGCCTTTATGATTACAGGTCTCTCCCCCAAGGCTTGGTATGCAAAGTAGAATGCAATGGATGGCAGGCAGGCAGATGGATGAATGAAGGATGCAAGAGACACCGATTTTGGCACACCAACAGCACTGTGTAATGTTGATACTGTGGCCCATGGAGTATTGGCTCAACCTGTGGTACAGCCAAATGTGTGCTGACTGATAACAGCCTCCAGACAGACGTTCTGAGAGGCGGAGAGGGCATGGCTTGCTTTAGTACTAAAATCATCAGCATTTTTGGATTGCCATACGGGAATGGCATTAGAACCACACATAGCATTTCTACCTGTGCTACCACTGGATGCTGGGGAGATCATCATTTCCATAAAGGTACCCAGTGATACCTCAAGAGCTAACTGGGTCAACACTGGCACAAACCTCTAGCACTGAAAGGACAGCACTCCTTCTGAATACTGCAGCACACATTCAAGAGATCAGCTGCTCTATGGTTTTGTATGGGTAACAATAAGCTGGTTTCTGACCCAGCCTAGTGAAATCATTTTAATTCTGCAGCTTGGATGCAGCTATTTCCATATAAAAGGTGCTTATGCTATTGTAGCTTATCTCCACGCATTTTAGCAGCTTCTACAGGTGCAACTGTCATTTTCTAGAGAGAAGGTTGAAATATTTTATCCACCCAAGCAACAAAACTTTAGGAATACAGAATTGCATGTAGAATTGTTAGTTTGAAAAGCTGCCACAGCAACAGAACTGTTGAAAAACCCAACTAACTGCACTTCCTCTCCCTGCTTACTGGTAGGAGACAGCAGGTAGCCAGAACTGGGGACCAAGGAAGAGGATGGAGAGATGTCAAGCTGGCCAGTAATCGCTTTTCAAATGAAGAGCTTCTGTTGGACTGATAGAGGTTGGATTTTAACCAGTATAATGGCAAAATTACTTCCCATTATCTATTTTTCAGAATGGTTGATTTTGAATACTTTTGACAAAAATCTAAGCTTTTTAAAAACTCTGCTCCTGCTGTGAATAAAGAGCTCTTCTGAAAATACTGGCCTTAATAACTCAGTGTCCCCAAACATCCTCTGTAAAACAGAGACAATATTTCTCTTCTCTCATCCTTGATTCAGCTTGCCGAGCACTCTTCCCAAATATATCTCTGTACGCAATTGGTGTCATGGGATAACAATTTCACCGTGGTCCAATCACTGCAGATAAGAACTAACAGTACCTTTCACTACAAACAGAGAAGAAAGGTACTGTATAAAATAAACCTGCATTTCCTAAGGGCCCACTTAGATTGGTTTTTATTGGGCATTACGGAGACTGTGCATGCCACACTGTTTGCTGGTATCAGCTGTTTCCCATCCCTAAGACATGACAACCATGGCAAGAAACTTAATGGAAAGAAACCCCTACCTGCCCAGTTGGGACTGGCAGCCAGCTGACACCACATAAGTCAAACAGTGAGAAGGTCAGGCAATGAAAGAGATGTCATACACAGCCCAAAGTGACAGCTAAACTCCTGCGCAGATTCCAGCAGTTTCACTGGGGCTTTAAATCGCTAAAAGCTTCTGTCAGCAACTACATGTAATTTCTGCCTCGCACCCTGAGGACCAGAAAGCCCCAGGCTACTGACTCACGGGAGGCAGCAGATGACAGTGCTATCTGGGGCAGGACTTGGCTTGGGGAGAGTGCCATCACAATTCCTTATTTTTCATTTCCAACAAAGTTAGTGTGCGTGAAACCTACTGGACTGACATCCCAGGAGAATAGCTGCCTTCTAATTAATTATAATTAATCATCCAGGCATTACTTAATGTTTGCATAGTGCTTTGACGTGCCAAAGCACAATATAGCAAGAGATATTATTAATTTAAAGAAACAGGTATAGCCAAGCCAGGGGTAGGTTTGCCTGTGTGGCTTCCAACCAAAGAGACCACACCAATTCAGCTCACACAAACGGACCTTGCCTTGGCTCCACCATGTCCTCCAAGAGACCTGCAGGTACCTTGAACCCTTTGCTCATCCCCCTTGTGCAGAGATATAGGGACGTGGCCCACAACGGAAGGAGAGGGATGGGTGAAAGAAGGAAAGGGTAGGGTAGGGCAGGGCAGAGGACACTGCTTTTGCCTCCTGAATTTGGCCGCCTCACCACCCATCCTTGTGTGGAGCAACATCTCTAACAGTGAGAGAAGCATCTCAGACTCCCCTCCAACCCATTCTGGGATTCCCTTTTGAGCTAAGCCAGACCAAAATGGGAGGGAAGAGGCTCTTGTACTCCCACCCTATTTCTGTTCTCAGCCCTCCAGTGTGGGTGCTTTCCAATCCAAGTTGACTGCTCCCTCACTCCCTGACAGCATCAGGCCTGTGTCATCTTCCTGGACATTTGATTTTAGCAGTTTGCCTTTCTCTGTCTAGGCTGGGGACTGCCATTCAACCGCCAGAAGTAAAGGGGCTCGATGCTTCCTGTCACTGGCATTCTTCCCATGGGGGCACTGGGGGTGCTCCCTCCCCATAGGCATGGCTGTAAATCCTAGAGCTGAGTTTTTCACTGCATGCATAGTGAACATTTCAGAATGCTCACCAATTCCCCCCCAAGCACTGTCAAGTCAAACAAGTGACAGTAACAATCAGTGGCAGAATGACAGGCCAGTTCATATCACTTGCACTTCTATAGGGGCACTTAAAAAGTCTCTGTTGTTCCCCTTTTACAGAACTGTGCCTGTATTTATCCAGAAACTACAAGCCTTCCAAGATATGTGGCTTTCTGGGAACCTGTGCTACCAAACTACCAACAGTATTCTAACTCTAAATGAACATGATATCAATCCCACTGAGGGCTGATGCCATCAGAATAACAATAACAACAATCTGCATCCCATTCTGCTCTGATTGCTTCTTGCTGTGTCTCCTCTCACTCCTCTTCCTTCACCTCTCTTCTGTACTCAGGATGGTATTGCAGCACTCCCCAGCATCATTTATGCTGCAGCCTCTGCTGTGAAGTACCCTAGAATCATGTCCTAGCCACTCAGGACTGATTATATTAGTGTGAGGGGAGATGAAGGCAGGCCTATACCCTTCTCTCAAAGCTGCTATCCTCAAGATCAAACAGTATTGTAACAGGTAGTGTGACCTATACTATCTACCTATAATTATTTCCTTTTTGTCTTCTTTTAAATGACTATTGGTATCAAAAATTCAGATGATTAACCTAGTTGCTACTGGAAGCAAAGAAAAGGCAATATATAGTAATTTTTTGCTCCCTAAAACACCTGAACCAAGGTGTAAACTTACACCCAAGTCAGCAGATGGGAAATACCTTGGCAAGCCCTTGTACTCCCACGAAGTGAATGGGGATACAGCTGTGGGCCCAAAGGACTTGGACCTTTTGGGAGAAGTTATTTCCCTCGGTGCTGTCATGCAGGCCATTCTTTGGATGAAATGTGGGTAGTTTTCATCAATGCATAAGAAATGGGGAATGAAGAACACTCAGCTATATGTACCATGTGTGAAAGTAAGCAAAGATGCTTACAGTCAGGATGCTTAATGTGCCTGCTACTGACAGGGACTGTGGCACCTTTAAGGAACAAAAGCAACTGAGAATTCATTTCTATGTCTCAACTTCTGTGGTTACCAGTGAGGAAAATAGTTTGTTCTGGATCATTTCTACAGATGACACAATTTTTGCCTTATTGTTTTAACATGATTTCTTTCCCTATCCTCTGCTCTTTCTCTGCCCTCCTCTTCCCTCTGCAGAGGATCCTGCCCCTTCACAGCATGTCCACACAGAAGAGTCAAATCAGTATTCAGCATAACCGAGTGGGTGGAAATCTCCACAGGGGTTGTGAAAAGCACTGCTGACAGAAGAGAAATGGCTCTGTCAGGGGCAGATCCTCCTGCCACTTGTTCTTGCTCCAGCTCTTCCAACTCAGAAGTTTCCTTCCTTATATTTATGCCGAGTGCCAGATGAACTGCTTGTGTGCCTCTGTTCTAACTCACAGGTCAGGGAACGGAATGAAAACAATAATGAAAAACAATCTTAAAAAAAAACACCCAAAAACAAACCAAAAAAAAGCTTTTCATGCTTAGAAAAATGCTCCAAATGCTCCAGTGCTGCAGAAACTCTTGGTACTGTTTCACTGCTATTTAATTTTCTGCTGGGTATTCTTATAACAGCATCAGCCAGTATCAACTTTGAGAGCACTTTCTGTGACCCAAGCACCTATCAAACATGAGCTTTACTGAAACCATCTCTATTTCACAGGGACAGACTTCATAATGATTTTCTGGATTTGGGCTTGAAATGGTGGTTTATTAGTGAAAAGGGCTATTTCATAACACCCCTCCTTCAGCTTATAAGTATTTCCTCAATGCCCACATGATACTTTTAGATATAAGGAAGAAGTTCTTTACTGTGAGCATGGTGAGGCACTGGAATGGGTTGCCCAAGGAAGTTGTGAATGCTCCATCCCTGGTGGTGTTCAAGTCCAGGTTGGACAGAGCTTTGAGTGACATGATTTAGTGTGAGGTGTCCCTGCTCATGGCAGGCGGGTTGGAACTAGATGATCTTGAGGTCCTTTCCAGCCCTAACTATTCTATGATTCTATACTTTAAGAGTACCACTCCCAGCTGGAACTTACTAAAAAACTAGAAGGTAAGGAATGTTTGCTTCATCAGAAAAACTGACATAGTTTTACTGTAGTACTAAAGACCAGTCGCTGTATCCTACCCAGCCTAGGGAAGAGCAATGGCTGACTCCCTCAAGATATCTGCTGTATGACCTTCTCTCTACTAGGTACTCGTATAACAATTATTTCACAAGTAACTTTGCTTCTTGGCAAGTGTTTAGTGATAATTACTCCATTACGTGTTCATCAACTTCTTCCCTTAATCAATGCTTCCACTTCTAAACCAAATTCCACTGAGATACATCTTCTCTTACCCAATACTCCTACACAGAGCATTTAAGTTGGATACGATGCCAGCATTATTGATTAAAAATGTTTCATTAAATGGCTGCTCTGTTTCACTTCTGAGTTTACTGTACTTCCGTAAAGGCAGAAGCAATTGCTGCAGAAAATGGTAAGGGTTCAAAAGCTTTGGAGTTCTGCTGGAAGTAACGTGGTTTATGAATTTTCCAAAAGTAGACACAGAATCTAGTGAAGGTCTGCCAAAAGGGGTTTAAAGCTCATCTACAAAAATAAATTGGCAATCTATATGTCTGAGCTGGAAGTCTAGCAACAAACCCATTCCACCAGCAAAAGTTATTTTTCAGCTGAGATAACGACGGAGATGCATGAACACGCTTTTCTTCCAAAACCAAAGTGTCTCCTGCAAACAGTTCAAAATCTGCATGGACTTCTCAGCCTATTCACGTTTCAGAGAAACAGTCTCGATCCACAAATCCACCAGCATTGAAGATGGTAAGCTTCCATTCAGTCAATTTCCCTTCCAAAAGCCTATCAGCTATTCAGTACCTGTTTCAGTATTCTCTCTTTAGCCTAGTTTTCAACATCACAAACTATTGTGGCTCACATCATCTCCCTTGAGTGGCAAGCTAACAAACAGCTCCCAGCTCCCACTCTCAATAAAAGATGCAATCATTTCATTCAAGATAAAAAGAGAAACCAGAATGTCCTACCTGCAGCAATACCCATCTTCCCATCCACAGACACAGACACAGCCGTGCTCACTGTCACCACTTTTGGCAGGCCGCTTCCCTCTGTTAAGACACAAATACGGCAGGCTTGGTTAGCTTATCACCGCAGAGGAGAAAAACAAGCAGGTTCAGCTTGCTCACACATTTTCGCACCCAGGACAGTGTGCACAGATGCCTCAACCCTGAAACACCCAAGAAGCTAGAAGCCTGCATCTTTCAAGACACAAACAACCTAAGTGGCTATGAGTAGATCTTTTTCTTCTTGTAGATAAGGTCCCCTGATAAAAGTAGCACCCTCTCAGCATAAAAAGGGACTGGCCTCCTCAGTTTTGGGCACGTAGAGCTACTTTTAGGCCAGAAAACTGCTGTGCTTCATGCACTAGCTAAACTTTTTAGACAGAGGAGAAGTGGGATAGGCAATTCTGACATTGACTCTTGCATTCTGCTACCCAAGCCAGACCCGCACTACAAATTGGAGAGACAGGCACAGCACTTCCAGGTACTTTCCAGGGCGTGCTCCATTTTAGGAACGAAGTCTTCTGCCCAAACTCTGTTATGCCCCAGGCTCTCCTGATTATCCTTTAGCTGCTGCTTTAAGCATCCTGTAGGTCCTGTGTCACAGCTGCCAGCCCTGTGCAGATCTCTTGGCTTCCACAGGGCACTTAAAATAGCATGGCTGGATAGGTTTAAGCAACTGAACCTCATCTCCCTTCTCTTTGTCAGTGCAGTTGTTTCAGACTGCAATTGTCCATGTGACAGATTCAATTTCTGTGTTTTCTTAAAGTGATTAGATTAGCTTCAGCAGGGGCACCTCTTTTGGAACTGCCAGGGGACACTCTGAAGGTCAGCATGATCGATTTAGCCTGCAACTGATTCCTCACTTGTGTGTTGAATGGAAATCTCTTGCTCAGACAGATGGGTCAGGGATTCTTTCAATCCCAAGAGCTCCAGCATTTGTTTCTGCTTCCCGTTTCTGCCTTCATCATTCTAGGTGGCACCCAGTGTGTCCAAAGCACAATTCAGTGTCTGCCACATTTTAGCCTGGAGTCTCTCATTATTTTTTAGACTGAAGCCAGATTAACTTGCCCTGTGATGTCAGATATAGTAAAGCCCTTGTGAAACAAATACCCAGGCAACTGATGCTCACATGACTTGAGCCTGATTCAGCCTTTATGGTGAACCCCAAATGTCTTGCTCTTCCTAGGATGAGATAAAGAAGCAAAAGACACTTAGCATCTCTAGCAAAACAAACAAACAAACCAACCCAAAATAACAAAGCACCCAACACATGAGAGATATGGGCTGCGAGAACAGCTGACTTGCAGAGCTTTCTCTGCTGTATTCTTCCCTGTGGGACTTTTGAACACTAGAAGGAAGTGCCCTCAATAAATTATTCTGATGATCTGCAGTCATTCCCTGCTGGTTTCCTCCCCAATGGGGAGGTCTTCTGGCTCTTCCCTCTTATGTAATGAGAAGTGCATCTGTCCTGGAAAGCCTTTGTCATGGGTGGAGGGCACATGTAGAAAGCATGAAAAGGGTATTTCAACATTTATTCATCAGGAACTTACTACGAAACTGGGTGGTCAAATGGTGGGACACCCCTGCTCCTTTGGATGTCAAGGGAGGGCCTGGACTCTGCTCTGATGGTGCAGCACTGTGTCTTAGAAGCACTGAGTAGTATTTTCTGGCTCTTCCCAGGCATACTGTGTGGCCTCATGGATCACTGTCTCCTAAGCCTAGCTGTTCATCTCTAAAGAGCCTAATCTCCCTTACAGTTTAGAACACAAGGTCTTCAGGGTCAAATATTACTTCTTACAATGTGCCTGCAGGGTTTCCAGGTGAATGGGGTCCTGGACTTGATTGAAGTTTCTGACAAACAGCCACATAATACAAAAAACAGTGGCGGCTGCTTGTGTTTTGTCTTTATTAATGGAAAATTACCTATGACTTCTAAGAAAGCCACATCAAGCCACAACTCCAGTTTTTAGCCAGCAGTGATTACTGTGGCCTGGGTAATGGCTGTCCTAGGAAGCCCCAGATGATGTCACTGTCTGGTTTTCTAACCCACACTCTGTTCCAAAGAGCAAACGCTTTGGCATGCAGGAGAGTAAAAGGTCCTGCCACGCCTCCTCCTCTCTCCACAGTTGCCTTTTAAGTGAGATACAAGGGTGCTGGGCAGAGAGGCTTTCATGGAAGGTTTCAAGTATTCTCTTTCCATTCGCTCTCCCTTTACATCCTGGTTCATCGCTTGCCTCCAAGTCAGGTTTTCTCTTCTTTGCTACTTGCTTTCCCACCCACCAGCCTCCCACCATTGTGCCACAAAAAGCTTTAGCAGCTAAAGTGCTGAGCTCTGTGACAGAGATGGAGAACTAGGGGCCAGGAAGGAGTACAGAGGGGACTTCTGCCTTCTGTGTAGGAGCCTCACATGAGGCTTTGTTTTGACTGTTTCTTCCAGGTTCTTCTGCTCTCTTCCAGCCTTTGAAGAAGCCCTTCCTGAGAAGCTATGGAAGAGCCTTCTTCCCTTTTCCTCCACCATCTTCCAAAACAAACCCATCCCTTCCCATCATGGAAAGTGGTGACAGAAAAAATGCTGCCCTCTAAACTCAGACTTCTTGACAAGTGCTCGCTGATCCCTCATCAGTCCCAGCTGTTACTGTCATGCAGTATGCCTGATGTTCCCTCTGAGGCATGCCTGTATGTCCCAACCCCTTCTGTGATACCCTCTTCTCATGGTTCATGTGTTCCCCTGCTTCCCACCTGCCTAAATCCTTTGGTCTACCCCGTCCCTGCACTTCCACGTGTCCTTCATCTCCCCTGCAAACCTCATGTTGTGCAGCCCTGACTGCTTTCTGTGCAGCTTGTAGCTTTCTCTTTCTGCTGTGTCAGTATTTCGGCAATGCCCCCTCTGCCATGCCCTCCCTACTGGTGCAAAGGCAGGCCAAAAGGCAGGCCTCAGCGTTTCCCACTAGGCAGGAGGCAGCAATAAAGGGATTGGGGCAAACATGGTGTGGGAAGCAGGATGTGAAAAGCCTTCTCTTTCCCTCTCCTCTGGTGTTCAGGCTGGGTTTACCTGAATCATCTTCTGAGACAATGCTGTAGATGAAGCTCCCGGGGGGATGCTCAGCTGCCCGCCGGTACCACAGAGGGAAGTGGTCCATGGTGAAGATACTTTCCTTGTCCTTCTGTGTCAGGAATTTCCTGCCGAGAGAAAACCCAGGGCGGCCGTTGTGCACAGTGGGAAGGAGCTGGGCAGCCCTGCTTGGGGCAATGCAGCGGGACCCCTGCGGCTGGGCACAGCACCTGCATCCCATCCCCTGGGGCTTCCCCTGCCGCGGTGGGACCCCCAGGGGACCGAAACACGCCACGTGGAGCACCCCTCGCCCCGGGGACACCGGAGCAGACAGCGAGGACTCCGGGGCTACTGAAACCAGTGCCTCACACCCCCCGCCAGGCGTCGGTCAGCGACCGACCCCCGGGACGGGCTCCTTCTGCAGCCCGGCCGGGCCCGCTGACAGCTACACCCGCGGCCATTGTCCGGCAGCGCGCCGCTCCCCGCTGCCGCCGCGCCTCTGCCGGCCGCCCGCCAGGTGCCGCTGTTGCCCCGGCCGAGGGCCTCGGAGCCGCGGCCAGCGGCGGCCCCAAGGGCGGGAGAGGGGAGGCCGCGGGCCGGCAGCGTCCCGGCTGTGTGTGGGGTTCCGTGGCTTTCCTCGGCCTGTGGGTCTTAGTGCCCGGGAGGGAGAGCAGTCCGCCTGCCCCGCGGGAGGCCTGGCAGGTTACTCGATGAGGAGCAAGGGGCAGAGCCGGGAGGCGGACAGGCGACAGGCATGAGCCATAGTGATGGCGTATGGCCAGTTACTGCAGGCAAATGGGGAGCAGGTGAGGAAATTAGACAATATCCTAAAAAGAAAAAAAAAGCAATAACACAAGTTTTAAAGCCCCCAATAATATTAATTAAAAAAATAGGAAATCCTCTCCTATGAAGACAGTTTGGAAGAGTTGGGCTTGTTCAGCCTGGAGAAGGCTCTGAGGAGACCTTAGAGCAGCTTCCAGTGCCTAAAGGGGGCTATAAGAAACCTGGAGAGGGACTTTTTACAAGGGCAGGTAGTGACAGGACAAGGGAGAATGGTTTTAAACCAACAGGGGGTAGATTTAGATTAGATATTCTGAAGAAACGCTTTACTGTGAAGGTGGTGAGACACTGGAAGAGGTTGCCCAGAAAATCTGTGGCTGTCCCACCCTATCAGGCCAGGTTGGAGGGTGCTTTGAGCAACCTGCTCTAGTGGAAGGTGTCCCTGCCCAAGGCAGGGGGTTGAAACTGGGTGAGCTTTAAGGTCCCTTCCAACCCAAACCAGTCTGAGATTGTATGAAAAAAAACCAACCCAAACCGAAACCCACCCCAAACCAAAGGTCATGCTGCTGTGGCTAAATATGGAACTCCTAGGGGCGGATGAAGTATTTGAGGAAACGGGTGCTCTTGAAGGCAAGAGGATGAGTCCTGAAGGCATGGCAAGATAAGCAGTGGGTGCTCAGGAGAGGCCTCATGAAAATCAGGTCATTGCCTTCCCTGGAGGTCCCTACATCTTGCCTGACAAATCCCCTTTGTTTTCAGTCTCCTGTTTAGATATTTTGACATAGCGATAATTACTCATTTATACAGTTCCTCCCTTTCCGGGGATTCCAGAAGTGCCTCTTACGTGATGCGTGGGGGTCTGTCACTGCAGTGTCATGACTGCATCTGTTTAAAAGCATCAAATGATGTTCCTGATGCGCAGTGGGGGATAGGGAATCATCATATCTGCCTGCTGCAGCACACATAGATTTCTTCCTTGTTGCTGGAGCCTGACTACTCTGACTTATCCGGACTGCCTCAAAAACATGAAGAATGTCACCTTCCAGGCACAGCAGAGTTGTCTGCCTTGAACCTATGACTTGTGTTTGGGGAACTCAGAGACAGTGAAAGAGCTGCCAAGAAGCTAACGACCACCACCGACTCCGTCCCCTTCTGTTCCATCTGCTGGCGTGCCTCTGTGACCAATCCTTTCTTAAGCAGCATGCACCAGCCTGTGTATTCAAAACACAGCAAAAATGCAAGCTATATCCTTTCCGTGTCAGAATCCTCCACTGAACACACGCTTTTGCCTTCAGGGAGAACACAAGGGAATGAATCGTATATGGCAGATGTCAGTCACATCACTAAATGCCTCACTGGAACGCACTGGGGTACTGTGATGTAGGCAATGTAAGAGGTAGAACAGAATAAAACTGGAAGAGAAATTGAGACAGAAAGATCAAATCTAGCCAAGCTGGAATGTCACCAGGGCACTGAAGTGCAGAGCCTTTGCACTGCAAAATGGTCCTGGGGATATATAGTAACTGAGGACATTTTCTTTGTTAGCTGACTGAAGTCAGGGAATAATTGAAGGTTTTCATTGAATGGAATGCATGCTGGGAGAGCATTTTAAGAAAAACTCGAACCAGAAGAAGACAAAGGACCACTGCCCTAATTCTGTAAATAGGCACCAAGGCCATTGAGGTGTTGCTTCTTTCCTTTTTTTTCTGTCTTCCCAAATACATTTCTAAGGCTGGTGGTGGTTTCATGCTGCCCCTTCAGAGACACTGAGAGAAACCCTTTAGTGCAATTTAGGGACTTACCTGTTGGAAATTTTCTCAGAGCCCACGTATAGGGCATTCCTCATGAGCCCAGCCCGAGTGCCCAGAAATGCCATCTCAACACCTGTCTCAGTCTCCCTGTGGAACAGAAACACACAAGCAGAAGCAAACAGTTCCCACAAGAACAGACATCTCTCTGCCACAGGGTGAGGGCATTTCAAATAAGAAACCACACCTGGAGATATAGTCCCAAGTTCATCAGCAACGTAACCTATTCACACCAGGGGTGGCACTGGCTCCTCCCTGCTAATGGCAACAGGTTGTTACTGGCTAACAACTGGCAGGCTTAGACTTGTACCTAGATTCACACCTTTGAAATTTGCTTATTTTATTCTCTTCTAAGTATACCATAAGCTCCTCTCCTCCTGTTAGCCCTGCTCTAGGCTGCCCACATGAAGCTGAAATGAAGGAGAGGAACCGTAGAGAGAGTGGCAGGATCAGGTATGCAGAGAATGGGTAGGGTAGCAGAATGACTCTGAAGAGGGTGTCCTGGTGCAGCTGTTTAAAGACATGCTGTTAACTGGGTGTCCTAGCATGACTGCCACTGGTGGAGCATCTGGCAGTGGTAGGGATACTGGTAACTGAAAGAGGGACAGGAATCCCAAGGCCACACAGGTAAGTAGCATGTAGTCTGCTGAAAGAAGATCTGTTTGATACGAGGTACTACAAGCAATAGATGCCTTACTGGAAATAGACTAGGAAGTTGTTCACTGAAGCCAGCCCATCCACTCTGTGAAGCTCAGTCTGAAGGCATCACCAACAGAGACAAGATCAAACTCCCTTTTCTTTACTGCTGGTAAAGGAACAAATTACTTGCCACCTGGGATGGAACTTCTGCTACAGTCATAAGGGGAGTTGGGCCAAACCACATTGCTGCCATTTAAAGGGATAACTGATAAAGGGGGAAATAAATCATAACAACTTCAAAGTGAAATGCCCTGAGGTGTCCTAAGGTACCAAACTCTATCAACTAAAGGGGCAAATGCAAGGCATCCGAGTTAGGTGGTGCAAAGAATTGGTGCTGAACACCCCTTGCAGTGACACACCCAGATCACTGCTCTTCTCCAGTGATATTCAAGACATGGGTTGTGTTAATGATTTGTTACCAAAAAGCCCCTCACCAAACTAAAGGCTCTCCTGAGAAGGCCCAGCCTGTTGGAGTCCACTCCTCAGAGACACTTTTGGAGTTATTTTTAAAGGTATTGAGCTATTTCTGTCAGCTTTTGAGCTATTTCTAGAGTTTCTTATACACTCTACAATGGTCTGTGACTGTTTTGGGCACTGCATAAGCCCATAGCATCTGGAGATACATCCTCAATGATGTCTTACCCATATTTATTTCTTGTACACTTACATGGACATATTGAGGGCTAGGGTTGTCCAGTAGGCCTCCATGGGTGCAGTGACTACTGCATCAAACAGCACTTCCTGGACCAACTCCTCATCACCTAAGAAGAAGGGAGAAGAAGAATCAGGGAAGAAAAGCATGTTCCTCCCTAGATGTATTAGAGAGTCCTTTGTTAAGGAGCATCTGCCTTGCCAGGACAGTAGAACAACACAGCACAAAAAGAGGCCTCCTGTTGAGGTCTGAGAACATGACCTACCACCCCGGGATGGAGGAGAACACAAGAACAGATGTTACAGCTAAGATTATCAACTGTAAACTCAGTGGAAGGGTTTGGGTTTTAAAGTCTGGGCAAGTGAGAGGCTTTCAGATGAAGTTCTTCATCAGACCTTCACTCTGACCTTTTCCTTGATTGAATAGGCTGACCACAGTCATTGCCTCAGATCTTTGCCTTGACCTTTCTTCTGGATGCCCTGTACAGAGGACACCAGCCACCCCAATCCATTCAAGAAGCTTTCTTCAGGACCACTAGTGACTTCTTCATGGCCTCTACTCTGGCCTTGTACTCATTGGCTTCTCTGTTAGCCATCCTTCCTGTAAGTCCCATTAGACAATGTCCTGTCCTGGTTTCCACCAGAAGTTCTGGCCAGTCTAGGCTACCAGTCTAGTCTGCTCTGGACTGGAACTGAGAAATGTTTTGTAAGCTTCAAGGTATCATCATGTGCTAAATAACATACTCTAAAACCCCTGTCATAACCCCACTGGTTGTTGGGGTGCCAGGAGGAGCTGTGCTTCAGTACCAATCACTTCTGAAGCAGCTTGAACCCCATTATAGGCTGCCAGTATCTCTTTCTCAGTTGGGTTATAGCTGGCCTCATATCCTCTGTATCCCCAGCTCCAAAAGCTGAGGGGTGAACCTCCAGTCTCCCCTGGAGCTTTCTGCCAGAGGCTCCAGGTAGGACCATTCTCCCTGGTTGCAGTGTAGAGCACATTTTTCACATGTTGTCCTGTCTAGGCTGGCCCAAGGGCTACTGCGTGAACTCTCTCATTTAATTTGGCTGGGATGTGTCCAAATCATATTTGGTTTTCCTCCACAGCACTTCCAGGTCTGCCTGGCTCTCATAGTCAGCTCTCCTCAAACTTCCTTCCTCCTCCTCTCTGGCCTCTTCAATTCATACATCTCCTCTTTTCAACCTGCTCCAAAGGCAGCCAGGAGGGGTCTGCTCATACTATGCAAGAGAGGAAAAATTATTGGATTACATTTGATTTTAGTTTTAAGAGATTCCCATCCTTGTGCCAAAGGTTTGTGCCTCTCAGGTAGAGGCATTACATGCAAAAGCTTGTACTTGGCACACCTAAGGTGGCTAAAGGACATCCTAAAGCTAAATTGCACAGATATCCCACTCTATAGAGGTGCTTTATCAGATGCTTGTGTGGCTACATGTTGCCTGGAGAATGGGTGCAAGGGACGGCACTGGGAGTAGGAAAGATAATAATTCTGTCACATTTTTTTTCCTGAGTCAGTTACCAATTATGTTTGGAAAACAAGATGAATACTCCTCATTCTGAAAGAGCCCATCTCTCTAGATGGCACTGAGCAGCCCATGGAGGATGCTGGCCAGAGACCTGGGGAGAAGAGTAGTTACAGCAGCTTTCCTAGCTCCTCCTGCCATCACCCCCTCTAGCCCAGCTGGTCAGTCTGTCTTAAACATGGTGTGCAGCCCTTGCCAAGCTCCATTCAAGCCTTTCACCTTTTGGTGTTTCCAGTGCTGAGACCTCCAATATGGCCAAGTTATGTGACAGCTTTGAAATGGAAAAAAATTCCTCTGACAGAGATGAGGAAGTGGATCCTCAGCTCATTTCCACTTGTGAATTAAGCTGGGCTTGAGTTCAGTCCTGCCTGTGCGGGCAGGTGTCACAGGAGCTTAGTTTGACACCAGTCAGTTTGTCACAGTCCTCTCTCCCCCATGGTCAGTACAGGAAAATCCCATCAGGGCCCATTCTGTGCTTGGGACTCACATTCCAGGTCAGGCTCCTCTCCAGTGAGGAATCGGATCACAGCTTCCAGCTGGTTGAGCTTCCGGTGGTCTGGATCAATGTCGGTGATGCAGTAAATCCTGGTGGGGAGGGAAGAAGCAAGAGGAAAGAAAACCCAGTCAGGCAAATGCTCCAGAAAATAATAGCTGCAAACAAAAATTCAGGAAGGGACCTTGTGCTGCAGAGATTTTGCTGCTGCTGCATGTTGTTCCTACTCAAAATCTAACAATGTGGCTATATGAGCAATAACAATCTGATGGAGAGACCTGAAAAGCAGAGGGTCGTGTGCAATGTGAGTAGACTGAGAGCAGAAAAAGCAAGAGGAAGAAACAAAATGTGAGATGAGAAATGATATTGCAGTATGATAGGATGGCAGTAAAAGCTGTCCCAAATGGACACAGCTGCAGGAGCCTCAGGACACATTTTGGGGAGAAGCAGTATTACAAATGCTCTGTATTATAAAAAATCCCATTCTTCTAATCCTGCTTTCAATTTTGACTGCTTCATTGTCAGAACAAGGGAGGGTAAGGGGTTATAAGAGAGAATTACAGCTCATAAAGGAGCTGAAAGGAGTGATTTATGAGGGAAGCCTAAGAGAAATGAATATGTAAAGTGTGGTAAGCTGACACCCCAAGTTAGGAGTAGAAGAAGGAGAAGTCACTGCTTATGTCTCAAATGTGCTGCCTGTGAAACTTGACAGTGTAATGAGAGGTGTGAAGGGCTGCAGGGTTTGTTGAATATAGTTATTTTGGCTTTGATACAGGCTGGGTTCATGTGCTTGAGTGTAACTGAATGTCGGGTTCATGAAAATCCCAAACCTCACAGCAATAAATGGAAAGTGCCATGCTTCACCCTATTTCGTATCCAAACCAAGCAAACCCATAAATTACGCTTGCTATTGAAACGGGGGTCATAAATCACCTCCATGTTCACTAGAAATTAGGTCTAGGCTCAGTTCAGAAGAACGCCAACCAAAAATAAGCTAGGATTTAAAAAAGCATTTCAATCTCTCACCAAGCTTGCAAAAAAAATTCCTGACAGATCTGACATACTGTAGGTTTTGTGGCACAATTCTGAGCAACACAAGGAGGAATAAAATAGGTCTGAGCACAGAAGACTGAGAATAAATCTCAGGAGATGTTTCTTAGCAGAGGGATGTGCCAGGCCTTGGTGGGATCTCCCGAAGGAAGAGATGGAACTGAATTGCCTGGAGACAATCAGGTCTTTGCAGGTACAGACCCTGAACAGCACTACTGTTTCCCTAGGCCACAGAGAGTGGTGAACTCAAACCAAATTCCTGGGAACTTTGCCAAAATCTCCTGACAAAGTCCTCTGTGACTGGCAGGATTTCCTCCACTTACCATTCATTCGCTAAAGACAAGTCTGGCTGGAGCAGGTCATGCAAACCTGAAACCAGATAATACATAGAGTATGCAGTTAGGTACCAGACAGACACATACAGGCTGTGAAGGAGAAGTAAAGCAGTGAAGTTCAGAGTAGCTACCTTATCCCTTAGGATAGCGTGGCTGTGTCAGATTAACCTACCTTCTTCCACTGAAGTGTTCCCCAGCAAAATGTACTCCCCATGTCCCCTGGATAGCACAACACCCAGGCTGCGGGCAGGAAGGAAAAAAGAGAGCTTGTCA
Organism: Pezoporus wallicus; assembly: GCF_028554395.1. Lineage (NCBI taxonomy): Eukaryota > Metazoa > Chordata > Aves > Psittaciformes > Psittacidae > Pezoporus > Pezoporus wallicus. The sequence continues at coordinate 4,396,391 of NW_026642179.1, read as the reverse complement.
GCAAGGAGAGGTGTAATCCCTGAACATGACACTGCATTCCCTGCAATTACAACCCCACAGCTATTAAAGAAAAGAACATGATCGAAAGATTAGGTGAGATCCAGTTTCAGCACGAGGCTAAGGAGCCTGTCTATAGAGCTATGAGGCATTTTGGTGACACTTGTTTTTTGACCAGTGCTGTAGGCTCAGGTCAACAATAACATTTCTTGAATTTGTGCTAATTTAAAACCATTTCAGCTGGGGAAAAAAAAAGCAAAAATATTTTTGCTTGATTTCTCATGAGATGTTTTATAATTTTCAGTTTATCACAATGTTTTGTTTAGAATCATACACCAGAGCATAAAATATATTCAGTGGAACTGAAAACTGAAGAAGTCTCATTTCTCTGAAATGAAACGTTTCACCTGAGCTATATCTTTTAGACTTTGAACCTCAGATAAATCTAATATACCTTCTGAGTTGACCCCAGGGATATTTTAATGGCTAAAGGAACAAAAAAGTCAGTTATTCACAGTGCTGTACTCATGACTTGTAGCCAGTTTCATGAAGAAAAGAGACCGATTTGCTGTCCCTGATGGCAGACTTCTGACACCCTGGATTGGTGTCACATGAATCCTTGCTCACCTGAAGGGTGTTCCACTGATGTCCGTAAAGAAATAATCATTGGTGAGGAAAAGAACTCGTTTCTGGAATAAGAGCATGAATAAGAAAGTGAGAGACCATCTGACAGACCAAGAGCATAGTGATGATGGGGACCTGGGATGTACATCCCCAAAGCTAGGCAAAAGCAGTTGATCATTACCAACACTTCACTCCCTGCTAGGGCTGGCTGGAGGCAGGGTTGAATGCGCAGTATTCAGCATATTCAGCAATTTGTGACTTTCAGGATCCAGGCAGCCACTCTGTCTTTCCATGTAGGGCTTCAGTTAAACCTTTCTTTGCTCTAGGGCTCCTGCACAGCCTGAAGGAAGGGGTGGGGGGAAACTGCCCTCCCTCTTGCACCCACTGAGCCAATGTGCTGGGGCCCTGCTGCTCTTTTGCTATACCGAGTAACCTTGATGGCTTTGCACATCATCATCATTATTATCCCCAGCAGGAGGGGGGCTCAGTGGGGCAGGTAGGAAGGAGAGGTGGGGTTAGAGGAGAGACAGCATGGCAAACCAACCCACAGTGTGGGTGGGCAGCCAAGGCCAAGTCTCCCCACTCCTGTGGGAAATGCTGACATTCCTGACATTTGCTTTTGTGCTAAACTGGGACAAAAGATTAGCGTATTTCAATTTTGTTAGAAAACATCAGTAAAACCCCCAATTTACATTTTCAAATTGGAAAAAAGTGCTGATTCAAATCCAAGCTGGTTTGATTCACTTGAAAATTTGTTTTTCAGACTGATATTTCAACTGAAGACATTTCAGATTATTGAAAGCTGCTTCAGAACTTCAGCTGTTTGCCAGACTGGCCTTTTCCTGTAGGAAAGTGTTGATTTCAGTGGAACTCTTTTCCAAGGGAGAAAAGTTTTTGGAAAGTTTCTATCCAACCCTTATGCCAGTATATGAACCCTAATATGCTTAAAATCCCAGCCCCAGTCTGAAAACGAGGTGAGAGGATGTGTGTGGGAGACAGGGAGTGAACACAGAAAACTCAGTGTTCCCCAGGGAAAGTCATGCCTGCTCCAGCTTGCTCAAGCCACGCAGCAGTGCAAGCCGAGCAAGGCACAAAGGGGGAGCCAGCAACAGCTCCACACTGTGCCCCAAGTTTGTGCATGCAGTGTATGGGCTGATGGGGATGGGGGTTATTGGTAGGTCAGGAAGTGGCAGATGGCTCAGCCACTTCTCTCCCCTTTCTTTCATGGCAATTGTGTACTGCTGAGCAACAGGGGCTGAGTTTTTTGCTGAGCCTAAGATGTTATAAAAGTGCTGTGATACTACCAAGGACCATGGCATGGTGGTATTTTGGTGGCTATGGGGAAGGTACAAGAGGTGTTAAGTCTCCTTTTCCTTTCCAGTCTGATCTAATGGTGGAGGCAGGGAGGTATGTGGAAGGAGATCCAGGAGTGTGGGCCGGTCTCTGGGAGAAAGGGTGCAGTGGAAAATGGCCCATGGGCGCCACTACTCTGAGAACCTTTCCTTCAGCAGGGCTTTGTTCTGCTTATCCTTTGTTCCCCTGAGCTGCCCCTCTTCTGCACATGCAGCCACACAGCACTTGTACCTTCTGAGAAGGAGGGCAAACCTCTGTTTGGGTGGGAGGGAATGGGTGGCAAATCCTCCCCAAGAGAGCTGGATGTATCAGCACTTATCTATGGGAAGGAAGAGGAGCAGAGGCACCCTTGAGCTGAGCAGGGCTGAGGATGATCAGACAGGACTGATCATCCCTCCCACAACACAGTGCAAGGGAGAAGACAAGAATGTGGGTGTGCTGGCACAGGGATAGGATAGCTGACTCCCAGCACCTGCGGTCTGGGAAGACGTGTTTCCAGTTTTGGTATTGTCACCACTTATACTAGGTATCCAGTCCTGGCTAATGCGGTTTGCTACAGCTCTTACACATGTCCTTGCCCTTTTGCTTTCACAGTCACAACCCTATGGTACCCTAGTTGCAAGCAAAGGCATTTTTGCCGCTAGGTCTCTATAACAACCACTCCTTTTCTTTGGTCCGTATTTTCTCCTCTCTATCTCACTCTGCTCTCAGTGCCTCCCTGAGATCAACCTGGGGAGCTAGCATTTATGTGGCTGGCAGAATAATTCCTACTCCCTTCACTCAGCCCTTCTCTCTGCCTCATCGTCTTTGTTTCAAGGCTCTGTCAGCACTTTCTTTGTTTCAATGCTGCTCTGCTTCATCAGCTGGCAGAGTACAAGTGAGAATTGCTAAGTTTCACTTCTGGTCCCCACTCCACGTGTATTCTGATAATGGTGAAACTGTCACATACTCAGCTTCAGTTTCCTATTGTGCTTCATAAAGCTTACAGAGCTGCAGAATAAAATGGCTAATATCTCTCACAAAGGCTACTTTTTGTTATCTTTTTTTTTCCCCGAGTAGAGGAGCAGAAAGATGTCCCTAAAATACTGAACTTAAAGAGGTGTCTTTGGATGACTCAAAATAAATGCTATTGAGGGTACACAGAGACAGAGAAAGAGGTTAAGCTAGCAAAATAAGCAATCTAGACTTACAAAGAATAGATCGTGCTGGAAAACCATGATTGCTTCTCTGAAAAAATAACAAAGGTAATAGATGAATAGATGAAGTGAATAAAGGACATGCAATGTATCTGGGTTTATATAAAGCACTTGAAGCAGCTTCTCATTAAATTTCACTCTGAAGAATCTGTTAAAGTGGGCTTAAATAAGATGTGGAGTGAGAACCAGCTGCAGCACTGTAAACAAAAAGAAAGAGCAAACAACAGGGAAAAAGATCTAATGAGAGGAAGAGACTGTCTTAGGAGCCTTTATGTACAGTGATCTGTAAGACAAAGTAAAACAATACTTCTCTGTCTACTGAGAAAAAAATCTCAATGACCCTAAAAATTAGACAGATTAGAGAAAACAGAGGAGTGGGGTTCACTTGGAAAAATGGCAACTGGAAAAATAGCTAAGAAGCCTGGAAACCAAGGAAGATGTTCCCACGCAGCTGTAGAAGGGATAAAAATATTGAAGGGACAAAAGAAAGGAGAACTGGGGCTCACTGTTCAGAAATGCCTATTGCAGAGAATAGAGACTCTCTACAATAGCAACTAGGAGCAACAGGGAAACAGTACTCAAATAATTCAGCCCAGGTACCTGTGAACCAGAAATAGTACAAGTGACAAAGGGAACATTAATAATTGCTGAACAGCTTGGACTGAAAAGTGTGCAAGTATTTCAAATGCAGATGCTGGCAATGCCCAGGAGAGGAAGGGCAAAGTCATTGACAGGTACCTGATAGTTGCAACACTAGAAATAAAGAGAATTTAGTTACAAGCTGTAGCAGCACAACTGTTCAAAGGAAACAGGGTGGTGCCTTCATTAAGAAATGGCACCATTTCAGCAGTGGCTGTGAGCAGTTGGTTTAATTGGAATTGGTGTCGACTGTAGCTTAGCATGGGAGCAGTTCAGCCAGCCTGATTGCCAAAAAAAAAAATATTGTTCTCTAATAAGAGATGGAAAGTTTTCCTGAAATATGGAAGACTTCTGGGCAGTGTAACTTGCAGGACTCTGGAATACTTCCTAACAGGAAATGATGAAAGCCAAAATCTTTGGGAGAGTTAAATAAGCCTGAATGAAAAAGTACCAGTGAATGTAAATGTGCAAGATAATTTTGCACTGATTCCAAGGGAAGATGTATAACCCTACCTAAGAGCTGGTAGGGAACGCTCAGAAGTCTCCATTTTCACTAGGGCTTTTCATAAAACATCTGTAAATATTTGCATAGAAATGGAATCCTCAACCTGGATAGAGGAAATCACATTCTAATAGAGTGAGGGACAAAGTTTTCATGAGTGTTTTTGGGTAGGGAAAGGGACTTACAAAATAGCCTCCGAACCTCTGTCTGTCTAGATCAGCTCAGTATAGCCTTCCCCAATCTAAACTCTTGAAGAACCCAGATTCATTTCACAGCCCTATAAACAATTAACAGCATGCTTTTTGGCTTTGCCTGGACAAAGAAGAGATTTGGGAGGCATTTCCAATACCTTTGTATGAGCAGAATGTTGATAGGTATAAAAAGAACTTCTAACGATGCTCTATTTTATGTCTTCAGCACATGTGTTATGTATATGGTGAAACAATAAAATCTTCACACTCAGAAATGCTGAGCATTAAAACCACATCCTTTGTGGCACTTCAGCATCCATTTCCCATCCCCTCCCTCGTGTGACCTGAGCAGAAGTATAATGTCTTACCCCTTTATCCACAGGGACCTTCACATCCATAGAGAGGTAGCCTGTTTCCCCATTGATCATGGCAGTTCTCAGCTGCAGAGGTGAGCAAGCGTTAGTGTCTCCAAGCAGGACAAGAATTAATAGAGCTTGCTATTAACATACAGGGTCTGTCAGAAAAGAGTGACTGTGCCCCCCGCTCCCCCCAGGTCTTTCTTGCTTCTTTTAAACTGAAAACCTGTTCTCGGTGGTCAGGATCCTTGTTCCATCAGGCTGATAAGTGACACAGAATAATGATGGCTTATACTGAAAGCTTGTTGATACGTCTTTTCAGTGAAAAGAAAGGATCTGGATGCTATGAAATTGCCAGTCCAAGTTTCAGACTTCACAGTTTGGCAGCCAGAAAGTCATTAGCATGGTGCTTTGAAAGCCTGGAAGTGGAGGCAACTGAGAAACCCAGTAACTCCCCCAGACTGATTCCAAAGCTCTTTGACATTTTTAAAACTGATTTATAAATTGTAGGCTGTATTCAGCACCACTTCTGAAGTGCAGCAGCGCAGCTGTTTAAGACAGCAAACCAAGAGTGTATGATAGCAGGGTAGGCAGTGAGAAGACCACTTTATTCGATCCAGTTTCCAAGGGCAAAATGTAGTTTTCACAGTTACTTCCAGCCTCTTGCAAGAAAGAGCCAGGGAATTTTTCCACTAGTGCAGAGGCTTTAACTTCAGGTCTAGCCTGCCAGAGCATATCAACCTACTGCTTCAGCCTGGGTAGAAAAAAAGGTGGGAAGTAACTTATTCATTCACACAAATTGCTTCCTTACTTCCAGAGACAGGCCTCCATTCAGGTGCTAGCCAGTCTCAACTGCATTTGCTTTACAAGGCCACAGTTTTGTTTATTATGGCTGTTTGATGTGGGTTATTTACGGACCTAGAATATAAAGCTTGTGTTCCCCAAGGCCCATGTCTTGGAAATTAAAACACTGACTGGTACTATTACTCCTTTCTGGCTAAGAGTGTTTGACCTCCTGCCAGAGCCACAGCATACTCTCTGTTCAGGTCTGACAGCCTGCAGCATTTGCTATGGGTTTTGGGTTTAGTCCAGATATTGGTTTCATCCATATCTTCTTGAATATTAGGCATTTTTCCCCTGTAAGGCAGTGGGAGAGTAAATGAGTGGCTATCTGAGATCTCCCTGGATCTCCTCAGCTCCAGCTACTCTGCAGGCAGGCTCCTGGTCTTGTGAGCAGCCCCCAGATGACAGTAGCTGTAGATTGGTGCCACAGTCCAGGCTTGCTATGTCTTCCTCATCAGCTTTTCCAGGAGTGAGAAGTCAATTACAATCCTGATGTCTGTAAGCACCCATAATGCTCAGTCCTTTTCAGGTAGGACACTTCTGGCAGCAGCTGTACCCTACTTGGAAAAGTGTGTAGCAGAGTTTGGATGCAGAGGAGCTCTGGTGGATGCTGAAGCACTCATTCCTGACACTCCAAACAGCAAACTCTCCTGCTCCACGGCAATGAGTCTCTGCTGTGCCCATCACTGGTAATGAGTTCTGCAGACTCCTTTCCCCGGTCTGCTTGTGTGGCTTCAAACCAGCACAGACATACAGTTTAACTGAGAGGTTCTCACAATATCTATGTGTTTTGCCACTCGGTTTCAACATCTTTCCAAACTAACTTCTTCTTCAGTGGTTCTGTAAAAACTGAAGAAAAGCTGTTTGGGTGACAGCTTCTAGACTGCTGTGAGGATCTCTTGATTCTTCCCTTTCCCCCTCACACTGAGGGGAACACTGTGTTGTTATACAAGCAAGCCCAAACTAGAGCTGTTGTGCATCAATTGGTATTTTCCAGACAGTGCCATCTTCCCTCTCCTACATTTCTGTTTAGCAGCTGGTCTGTATTACACATCATTAGCACTTGGGCATATTTTTCCAGTCTGAATATGTTGCTTATCAGTGCTGCCGAGATTATACTGCAACTGATGTTGAGTCTGTCATTGATCTAATACCATAGCTGCAAATATGGGTGTTGAAATGTTGGCAGCTCTCTGCTGCAGTGGGTGTATCTTGAGAGTCTCTAGACTTGCTGAAGTCACACTGCAGATACCGTTTGCGTCACTGAATGTCTGTGTACCCTCAGAGACTGCACAACCTTTCTGCTGGAAAGGGTTAGGCAGTACAGGAACACAAAGTGGCTTTGTTTTTCATGCCTCTCGTGACTTTTTTTCCATTGGATAGTTTTACTCTGATTGCCTACAGACAAAAACCTGACACTTTGCATCATATTTGCATCAGGTATCAGTGTTACTTGGTCAGACAGGAACCTGATAGCCAAATGAATATGACAGCAAACTTCTCCAGTTCCCTGGATTATTATTTTCGTGTATGTGTAAAATAGCAAACTGTAAAGAAGTGCAGCTCCAGAAACTGCTCGAGTAAGAGAGATAACTACAGTGGGAGCAGAGCTTCGAAGATAACAGTGAAGCCACACAAACCCATTGACAACCTGCATCTTGGTGGTTCCACTGCACATGAAGCTTCTTATTTTTATCTTGCTTTCCATGTTTCACACCCAGTTCCACTCTTTCCTTTCTTAGTTTGCCACTCTCCCACTTCCCAAGTTCTGCTGCTGAGACCCTTTGTACTTGGCCTGCACTAGAGGCAGTAGCTACTTTGATCCTCTTGCAGGGCTGTTCATTTGTCCTAACTGTTTAAGTGGGTATCTATAGCATCAGATCCGTTTATCTTGGAAGTTTCCCCTGTAATCCAGAAGCACGTGACTCACAGCTAATTCTGTCTTACTCCAAATTCAGTTCTTATCTTAGCAACTTAATATCTATTCTCTCCTAAATCTTCTGAGTAAAAGAAAACCAGCCACAGAGGAACCGATCTACCTTCTCATTATATGTGGCAATGTGCAGCTGTTAAGGTGATTGCTGTTTCATGTTTATCCCTTTTAAACAATTTTGCTTAAAAGACAGTAAAAATGGTATTTTCTGATCTTTTCCCTCTGGTCAGCTACTGTTTTCAGTGCATCTACACCTGTGCAATAGAAACTGGTTCTCCTCAAGTGTCTTAAGTCCCTTATCCTCTTTGTCTATTGGTAGCAATGGCTACCAGCTTTAGTCTTTTTCTGAATGTCCTTTTTTCCTTGTTGCAGATCTCATTACTTGAGTGGCTTCCTCTATATCTCACATACTACATGTTGGGTAACATCATAGGACACTGCCATACTCCTAAATTACCTTGGCTTTACATGAAGGCAGCATTTGGGCCATATATAGACTGGCTCCTTGGAACAGTGTATGTATGCCCCTGCAAAGTGCTTCCTTCCTCCTGCCAGTGCTTTCCCTCCCTGATCCATGAGAAGGAAAGCTCATACTGGGAAGGAAGACAGGCACTTTGTAGAGGAACATCATCTGTGTCCCTTTGTAGCAGGAGCCAGTTAGGCACGGAAAAAAGCATGAGTGCCTGCTGTTCCCCTGCTCCTTCCATACAGGCACCCAAAGTAACAGAAAGAAGGAGCTGCAAAAGCAGGCTAAATTCTCTTTCTGGTACTCACTATTTCATCACGGTCTTCCCATTCCACTTCTGAAAGATCTACGCTGTTGTAGTTTGGCTTAGGCTTCAGTTTCTTTCCTTCTTTATACTGGTGTTCATTAAAAAAAGAAAAAAAAACCAAACAACAAATCAGGTAAGAGTCTAGGTAAGTTTTTAAACTAACCTTTAAAGAATTGAGATGTAATTTGAAAAACAGAGGGGTTTCATTTGTTCTCTGACTAGGAAGGCAGCTTTTGGGTGCGAGTGCCTTCTTGGTCCCATGCCACGTACTTCTTTATGTGGGCGCTGGAGGGGTAGAAGAGTTGAAGTGGGAGAGGCTGATCCAGGAGCAAGGGGCAGTCAGGAACACAGGTAAACTTGGAGGTAAAGGCAGACCCTTTGTGAGAATATTCTTCTAAATAGATCAGCACAATACACTTTCCTCCAGGGAATATTTTTTTTCCCCGTACAACTTAGCGTGCAATCCCATTAACACTAATAATAACCAGCAGGAGATCTTTTCTGATGGGAATTAGGCTTTGACTCCACTGACACAAAGGTAGGCTTTTCACCTAGGGCTAACACATGCACGAGAGCTATTTCTCTGTAATCTAGGAGAAGGAAGAGATGTGAAGCAGACTAAGAGAGTCCAGTTTCAGGTGGAGGATAAAGCAGTGCCCATGCCTTGCCCCATCCTGAAAACACTATGTGTCCCTTCAGATATTGAAGTAACTACTGGTGCCTGTGGTCTCCCTGCGCAAAGCTTCCTTTTTGAAGATAGCTACCATGAATCCGCCAAGCCAAGAGGAAGCTTATAGCTGCATGCAGGTGGATTTGCGGTGACAGGCATGTATATGAAATGTGAAATCATTGCATGCTTGGGTATCTGAGTAATGGGGACAGCTGTGTACTTGCAGACAGATGTGCAGCCTGGAGCTCCAGGTGGCACCGCGAGGGAGAAATGCTGTCCTTGTGTCTGCTCTCTCAAGTCCCAGAGGGTCTTTGCAGCCTACTGGTCTCTCAATTGTATCTGACTTACCATGGCCCTAAGATCTGTGGACCCTGCTATCCTCAGATTCCCAGACTGTCCACACTACAGCTGTTGGGTAGCTATTACTAGGGTGCTACTTGTGCTAAATCTTCTTGTAGGAGATATGCCCAGCAGTGAAACCTTGTGTTGATGCAGATACATGTCCACTCACAGTGCAGCAAGCACACACAAATACAACTCTCACATTTAGGAGAACAGACAAGCAGGGTACTTTACACTTCATACACATCTGTCCAAATACACATCTTTGTATGTGGAATTGATTTCTCTGGCCCTCATGCTCCTGGGTGCCTATATATCAGAGCCTGGTAGCCTCCACAGCTCAGTAAAATATGAGAAATCAGGAGCATCCCTAAAAGCTGCTGTTTCCAAGTAAGCAAAGGTTCTCAAATTCACAGCTATACATACCAAAGGACGGAGGTCTGGATGTGAAAGGATGTACCCGTTGTTGGTGTTCAGAAAGGCGTATCCATGGACACCCAGCTGGAGAAAGAGGCGTTAGAATAATTAGTGTTTTAGCTATAAACACTGCTGTGTAATGGGTGCCACTGACACCCTGGCACCACAAGTATTCAGAAGTATTTCCCTTTTTTAAGGGATTGAGTGGCAGAAAACAGGGTCCATCCCAAACCATTTATCTCCAGGTCTCTGGCTGCTCTGTCTGAGCAGGCTGACTATGATGGGATGAAGAAAAGGATGGGCAGGTAGCTGATTTGCATACGCATTCAGAAAAAGATGCCCTCCTAGAGTATGATTGTGCTCATGGACAATTGCCATACAGGGGCAGAATAAGCTCTCCACAGCAGGCACAGCAGTGCTGCACATAAAATGGGCAAGGATGGGGAATGTTGTAAACAGTACAGAAACAGTGGTGACAGGTCTGTATGCCAGTCACTACCTATGCAGAGCAGTTAGTGATCAAGTGAGTATTAATCTCACAGATGGCTTCCCTGGAAACCCAGTCAGTCTTCAGAAGAGCTTTGTTTCAGTATTGGCAAGATCAGACCCGGCCCAGGCCAATTGTACAACCCTGTAGTTTTAAAATGCGTTTTAAGAAATAGCACAAACTAACAAGAGCAGGCACTGGTTTACCTGATCTGGAAGAGATTTTGAGAGAGCAATTACCCAGATCAAGCCCATATATAATACAAATTCCAGCTAAACCCCAGGTGGCTAAAATCCTGCTGATGGCCTGTGCTTGCCAAAACAAGAGGTGCCTCAAGGAAAACAAGAATGGCTAAGGTTTCTGTCTTAAAAAAAATGTTGCAAATTTATATTCCTATACAGATGATCCTGCAGGGATAAGAGTTGGGAAGTGGGGAGGCAAGTCATTTAAAATCCGTCTGTGCTCTTTTGGAGGGAAAGAATTCTGTGTTTCACACATCCCAGATCAAAACTTTGGACTCTACCTACTTGAAACGGTTTTTGCAGAGCACACGGAGCTCAGCTCAGCATGGCAGGAGTGAAACCAAGGCATTGAATCAGGACTACAGCAAACTTCCTTGTTGGCCTGTTAAAGCTGGAATTTCCCAGCCCAGTAAGCACCATCATAAATGCACAATCTCTCAAGGGCTGTAACTTTGGAGCTGGTCCTTTGTAATTCATATGCCAGGGGCTTAAGTTGAGGATCCTAGGTTTCCAAACTGGTCTGGAGTTGAAAGAGGTTCTGGGAAGTCGCTTCCTGCCTCTAATGTAAGGACATCCTTCAGATGATTTTCCCTCCTTCCTTGCCACTTCTTGGAGGAAAGAACAGTGTCCTTCCTAGTCCCAGAAGAAAGATTTTTGTGACATATAGCGTTTGAGTGACATGGTGGGAGTAGGTGGTTTTACAAAGAAAATAAACATCGATAAAAATTGAAACTCATAGATAAGGTTTCCTTAGACCCAAACCAGCTAGCTTTTGGTGCTGAATGTATGCACCACACCACTTAGTTCCTGGGTTGCCTGAAGGATTGTTTCCTATAGCTGCAAATGAATGGTCTGCCCTGCATCCATGTCTGCAAGCACCACACAGATTCCTGGCCTCTGACAGTGTTTTCAGTTCTGTGAGTCTTCAGCAGTTATATTTTGGACAACTGCCTAACTGGTGGTAGTTGTCTGATAGGTACTAGAGAGAAACTGAAAACTGGAAATGACGGCTCAAATCACCTGATTTCATGGTGGTCCTCAGATGTGCTTTGCTGTCTCCTGGTGTGCAGACTGATTGAACAAAAGGTCACTGCACAGACATTACAGCAGAAACCAAACTAAACTGCATCTTGGGGTGTGTGCATGGGGGAGAAGGGCTCCTATGGATGAATGTACTATTTTTACCTATACTGAACATATTACTAATGGAAAGTTGTTGGACTAACAATTCTGGAGAGCAAATACTTTATTTAGGTACAGCACAAGTGAATGAGAGCCAACTTCCTGTGCACTCTCCTGCCAAGAAATCTTCACGCTGATCTGGAGAAAGGAACCTCTGGGCATGGCAGAAAATTTGGCTCTCTGCAGTCCATTCAGTCCTCAGTTTTTCTGCTAAGTGAAACTAGTTTAATTCTTGCCAGCTGGTGTTGCAGCTTTTGTGCACTGAGAACTGGATATAAAACTGATTCTTCTGAGGTAGGCTGTCAGATCTATATCAACTCCAAGGGATCTAGGTTAGTGACCATCAAGATGCAAACACCCCATGATGTGTTACCAATCTACTGGATCATCTGGGACTTGTGTTTCTGAAGCAGCACAAGAGCTTCTAATAGTGAATGATTTCCCATGTGCTATATAGAAATCACACATCACCACATCCAGCATCTCTTGCTTCACACTTATAGTTCTTCCTACAGGCAGAGGAATGATTTCTCAGTCATGCCCTTGGAAGAATGACTGGTGCAAAACAGTAAATCCTTTTATCTCAGTCTTACCTTATACCGTGGAGCAAGTTTTAACAACTCCCTCAGTGGTACATCGGAGCCCACCACACCAAGGAGAATGCCATGAGATCGCTTAAAAAACAAAGGAGAATCCGTTTTCAGAAGCAAGACCTGGGTAGTTTTCTACCTGAATACACATTATTGTGTTCCTATGAGTCTCTTCTGTATCCTCTTCAGGCCTGTGTGAATATGTTAATTGAAAACCAGCTAGCATACTTTAAAAAAGTCTAAAGAGCTTGCTCCAGTTTTTATGAAAAGGAGTATTTCTACCCAGCACTAGTCAGCATCTTTAACTATGGCTCAGAAGTAGCATAAAATCACTGAAAACAAGTTTTGAGGGAAACCCCCTCAGTTTCAGTATATGTAAATATACAGTAACGACAAGGCAGTCACGCAAAACAACATGGATTGGTTGATAGCTTGGGTTGATTAAACCAAATGCCAAATGTTAACCTAGGAAAAAGGAATGACCCCTAAATGGAGAACTGGTTGTTTAATAAGTGTTCAGAGAACACAATGAGAAAATGACACACAGGATCTCTCACTGCAGCGCTGTGCTGCTACAGGTTAAGGCCAGCCTCAGGTGGTGAAGGCGGGCAATTGTTTTTAGGGCCAGGAGAAGATACAGAAGGACACAGGCTTTTTAATCTGCTGAGAAAGTCATTATGGCAGGAAGGTGAGACCAGACAAATTGGAAGTGGAATTTAGACACCAGTTTTTATTGCAGAGTGAGAAACCACAATAAAGAGGTCAGGGCTGGATGCCTTTCTTCAATGATGCTTTTGCCAAACACAGGTTATTCGGCTCATGAAAAACCATCCATATGAAACGTAAAGGTCTGCAGTAAAAAGCACAGACTAGGCAAGGCAATGATCTCTTCCAGCCTGAAACCTTATAGGTTTGTGAACGAGGCTCAGTCTGAAAATGGAAGGGATAAAACAGGGGAAATATAATGTTCAAGGGGTATTTTGAAAAGACAGTATTCCAACTATCAATTTTGTCAGATAAATTGTCAGCTGCCCTTTCTGCCAGAGGTCTACCGCAGTCTGTAATGGCTGGCTGTTCTTTCAGAGACCCATTGGCTTTAAAACCTTACAAAGGTCTGCTGTACCCTTTTCACCTTTGCTGGCTGAAGGAGAGGGAAGCCTGTGTTGCACTCACCGTCTCGTTCTTTTTGCTGAAGACTGGCATAGCCACTGTTGTCATGAGCAACAGACTTTGAGCCTGAGATGCAAAGAGCTGCCACAGAAGAACGAGCCACGTGTTAGCAAATGCAGTACCACAGATAACCTGAACGAAAGGCACTGGAATTCCCAAAGACCCCTGATGCTGATTACAAGTAGCCATCTCCTTGCCTCCCACAGCCCTCTAAAAACAGATGACAGCACTTCTCAATACTCTGTATCCAAGAGGATCGTGAGATGGATGCTTGCTCATGAGGGGTAATAATGATGGGATGAATGCCAATGAAGTGTGTTGAAGCAAGAAAAATTAAAGAGCTGCTACAAAAACCTGCAGAAGTGGTGGCACAATTTATACCCACCACACATTGGGAGTGTAGACATGAGCACTTATACAACAAGTGTGAAAACCACCAAAACAAGGAGTACAAGATAGAAAAAAGCAACACAAATATGAGCAAAATCACAAACAAGATGTCATCTATATTGCAGACACATAAATACCACAAATGAGAAACACCAAAGGCAAATATTTAAAGGGCACAAATACACACAGGGCCTGCTTATATATACTTGTTACTTAACCATCTAAGCTTAGGAAAAACAGAGACAAATCATGATTCAAACAGATCATGGTGAGCTATCTCTACAGGGAATACAGGACATGGACATGTAATGGGGAACAGATACTCTCAGTTCTGCAGAAGACAGATTCTCTAAAAGCACACATGAAAGGAGGAAAAAGGGCAAGACACATGTGAAGAAATCTCCCAAACATGCCTAGCTATCAAAAGAACTTAATTGCTCAAAGCCAGTAGCACCTCCCTTTCATCTCTTACTTGGTCAGGTAAGTAGTAAGGCAAGAAATTACTTTCTGTCTCCATTATTATACATGCTAGGAACCATAACAGAGTGAGTCAATAATCTATAAAGTCACGTGAAGGAGACTTGAGCTTGGTATCTTGAATTACTGGTCTAGATTATTCTTTGTGAAAACTTTCCATTCACAGCAACACTCGCACTAACTAACACACAGCAAGTAAACTTCTCCAGCACTTAGTGGATATATGGAGAAAGAGATACAGTGAACTAAGCTACTGCACAACACGGACACCCCTACCTATTCTGAACCAACAGCACAAGCACAGCTCTCCAGTACATCCATCATTTCCTCTCCTCTTCTTGTGAGTGTAAGAGGACTCCTCCAGTGCTGCAGCCCCCACCCCCCTCCAGATGTACAGGCCAGCTGTGGCTGTGAGCACTGGCACTGACACACCAACTGGCACGAGGGAAACGGCACGCTCACAAAACACAGGGGTGCAGTTACCTCCTCAGACTGTGGCAGCTAGTGAGAGACACGGACGAACAGATGAATGAATACATGAATGTAGGGGTGAACCAAGGATGGGAGAGGCTGGGGCAGAGGAATAAAATAGCAAAACAAGCAGCAAGAGAAGAGATGCAGCAAGAAAAGAAACACAACAAACAAGTCCCTGTGGCTCCCTTGGGAAGTGTGACACCACACACTGGTGCCAGGGGTGGCATGCCTGCTGATAAAATAAACTTGCTGGGTTTAGCAGCATTTCTGGAGGTTTTGCTTTGCACACTCAAGAACCATGTCCTCAGCTCTCACTTGGCACAGCTTCTGCAGCAGGAGACATTCCCATGTCATCCTCACTGAGCTAATGGGCCATGGCTGCAGCCTCAGTGGTCAGCCACAGCACAGAGGTGGGGGATGCACAGCCACAAAATAAGAATTATAACTTTGGCAATGTAAAAAGGCATGGAGACAGAGGTTGAGGAACATCTTCTATCTGGGGAAGTGCAGGGGAAGGCTCCTTCAGTGAAGGTTTACTCTTTTGTCCTTCCCTTCACTCCTTTAAATTTTCAAGCTGCCTTGGCAACACAACACTATAATAGCACTTGCTCATGGTCCAAATGTCTTCACATATGGAGGCCTGAGACAAAGCAATGGGTATTGGGAGTGCTGACTGTCTGGTCCTTTGCCACGCGTCCTTTACCCACAGGGCTGAGTATAGGGCCACTG
The DNA here is from genome assembly GCF_028554395.1 of Pezoporus wallicus. Lineage (NCBI taxonomy): Eukaryota > Metazoa > Chordata > Aves > Psittaciformes > Psittacidae > Pezoporus > Pezoporus wallicus. Next base: position 4,380,814 of record NW_026642179.1, on the reverse strand, counting down.
CAGTGATATTAGGACCTGCTAGCTCAAGGAAGTGAAGAGTGAGCCTGCTTCCCAAACTAAGATCTGTACCTTTTAGTGGCAACCAGTATACATTTAGCTACTGGGCTGGAGGAAATAAGTCTCTGTGACCCATATCCTGAGCTGTAAATCTTTCCTGTGAATAATCCCTTAGAAGGCAACCTGCTTACACGCAAACACTACTTAAATCATGCTGTACCTGTGATTAGTCCTGGGCTCCCTGGTCGCTGCAGACTCAGATCTGAGTCTGCATACACATCTCAACTCCAGCACTGAGCAGAAAAGAAATACTGTCTCAGCAGTGCCAGAGCCCAGTAATTTCTACCAATCAACCAACTTCTGGTTTTACATAAATTTCAGGACTTATTTAGATTCTGATACACGTAAGATATTTAGATGGGAATCTGGGACAAGTTATATGCTTAACGTACTAGCTGGGTGTCTTATGCCTTTGCCAGTTTGGCCCATAGGCCCTACTGTTTGTTGACTTAAAGACTTGTGCTGCAAGTCCTTACCGCGCTGTCCATGTAGGCTTCAGTCCAAATAATGTCATGGTCGTGGTTGATGACCATGGGGCGGCTGAGGACATGCAGGTATTCCATCACGTTCTCCTGGACATCTGCCAGCGTGGAGATCTGAGTGTAGTAGCCTTCATGGAGAAACAGAGGTGTGAGTCACGCTGCTCACATGTCTTCAGTATTTTAAGTGAGAGTCTGTGCAAAGCTAGAAAACTAGATGTCAAAGACTATATACCCAGATGGCTATTATCTGCTCTTTACAGAAAGTGCCTTGACATGCCTCGTATCCACAAGCTTCTATGGACACATGTTTCTGTGGAAATCTAGAGTTTCAAAGGATTGGCTCTGTTCTTCTCAAAATACCAGACCAATGCACAAGACCGGAGTCTGGATATCATGCCAAATAGATGTAAAATGTTGCTTTGGGTCTTAGGAAAATCCTAAGTAAAAAAAAAACCAACCACCAGTAATCAGGCTGCCTTTGTTCCTGAAGGCCAGACATATGCAAACAAAGTATTCCACCAGGCTACCCACTTACCCTGCCCAATTTTTATACTAAGCCCAAACTCCCAACTTACCTTCCAGACGTTTTCCAGCACACTACTCTTCAGTCTGCCTAGCTTTACATCCAAGGATAGTGACTACTTGCATCTACCCATTGGAAGCAGAACCTAAAAGTGCAAGTTACCTATTTTCCTCTGCCCCTGCAGATGGACCCATGCCAGTCTACAGCAAGGAGTACAGGGGAGGAAGGTTTTCAAGTTATCAAAAGGTGCTTAAAACTATCTATCTGCTTAACGGGTTAGAAATGTTAACACAGTGTAATGTCACGATTCTTGCTTCTCACCACGTGGAATGGATTGGTTGTGCTTGGCATGGGACAGAGTATGTCTGATAGATGGAAAACACTACCATGTGAAAAGGCTCATGATCTGATAAGCTTTGTGATGTGGGAACAGATTTAGTGTGCTTGAAAACAAGGACTACAAGAGCTATACAATGTACTGAAAGAGAAGAACCAAAATCAGTGAGCCTTGTGCAGAGCTCAAGTCTGGTGAGAATTCAAGTGCAAAGAGCACATTTTTGTTTTCTGGTTATTCAGGAGAATACATTCTCACATTTTATGGTGAACCAACAGCGCAGTGAATTCCCTGTCACTAATCCTAGGTCTGATCATGCAAACTGAAATCTAGGTTTTTGTTGCATATATCAAAAACTAAGAGTGTTACATGTGATTCAGAGCGCTAATAGACAAACATTTGAGCCTTGGATGTCTCCAGCTCACAGACATTCTGCAGGTTAGCAACTCTTGTCTGTCAATTATTTTCAGTAGCAAATGCACCCATGCATTTCATAGTCTGCTGGAACCACTGCTCAGACAGGAAAAGAGTCAATATACCTAGCTAGTCAGCCCCCAGCTTCAATCTTCCCTTCCTTTCCCTGTTTAAGCAGGATACTGGTGTAGCAAGCATTTCTGACTGTCTCCATGCAGGCTGAGGCCAAGTCATGCCCAAACAGCTTTTCTTTTTCCCCCGTCTCTTCTTTTACCCTTGCAGAGCCTGTTAAGGCTAACTGGACTTTTTAACTGGCCCCAAATGTATAGAGGTGACTCACTTACTCTGAATGGATTTTCCCATTCATGCCGTATTCAGAATATTTGGTTTGTGGTGGGATTAACAAGCTATTCTGGTACCTCAGTGAAACCACCGGCACACAAAAAATTTGGCCAGTATATAGGGGTTAACCTGCAGACCTCATGAAAAATGCTGTTAAATCTTTAAAGAAGAGATATTAGTTTTGTATCTCAGCCAAAAGATGTCACAGGCTTTCTGACAGAGTTTTAGACAGATTGTCAAAAGCCAGCAAGTGGGACACAATAAGCACAGGGACTTAGATGGACTACAGCCAGCATGAATCTTGGTCATAGTGTCCCCTGGCACCGTAACAGGAAAATGTGGTGGCTCAGCACGGAGGGCTTGTGTTAGTTGGACACAGTCACTCTGAACATGGACTAGCAGGGTTGTTTTTTCCTTAGGTTGCTTTCCAGCCAAGGGTTCCTGGGCCCCAGGCTGTAGTGGCTGAACTGTATAGGAGTCCAGGGCGCTGTGGCTGCAGTCCATACATGGTACATGTGATGGGGACAGGGAACTGTTCCCATACAGCACCTTTGTTGTTGCAGGCGATCCATTTCACGTTGGGGGCAAAAGTGACCTCCCGTCCAATGAGGTAAGTGAAAACCCGGACCTGGGAACAAGAATGCAAAGATAGAAGAATTAGGCTGCAATGTGCTAACAAACCCAAATGGCTGAGGTTTAGCATCCTGCTATGCACTAGTGTGAATGCTTGTTTGTGGTGCATAGCAATAGCTCTGCCTTCACACAGAGACAGGAGCCTCTTGCTCTATTTGCTTTGCATTTTGTGGGCTGGAACTTGATTTCCATTTACAATAAGCCCAGAAAGCCAAGTAGCACCCAAGGTCATTTGAATAACAAGGCAGAAGTGCGAATTCTGTTTGATTTTATGATAGCAGCTCTGCCAGGCACTCAGCAACCACATGCAGAGAGGTTTATAGCTCACAGGAATCCTTTACACAGGGGAACAGCTGGCTGCATGAATCATTTAGAGAAAGCTTCACCATTTCTCCTGTGTTTGACCAGCAACAAAAGAGCCAATCCTGAAATAAACTGCTTTAACAGCCGCGCTCTGGTCTCTCACTGGGCTGCTTCTCTCCCTTTGCGCATTGCTGCTGTCTGGGATGAGGTAAGCAAATAAATCATGAGGGTTTAGGAGGAACCCTGCTTTATTCTTCTTTCACAGTCTGCTTTGCTAGTACAAGCCTGTAATCATAGGCCCCAAAGTAAATAGGGCTGGAAGACATGTAGAGATTTTGCCTGGGCCATTCTTTTGCATATCGTAAGAACTGGTAATAGCTAAACCTTTCCCAAACAGCATCAATTATAAACAGTCTTGGATGGGATTAAAATACCTTTTCTTCTTTCCAAATTATTTTGAAGTACTCAGCTTAGTCTTTACCATTTTATCAGGAGAATGTTTTGATTGTCACACCTTTAGAAATCAAAGTGTATGAAAATATAATAAATCTTCACTGACCTACAGCTACCCATTTGTGATCCTACCACCTCTAAAACCGCCGCAGCAGGCTCCTGCCTGGCTGCTTTGCTTTGTGTTTACAGCTGGATGCATGTGGGTATCAAAGGATGTGAATGCTCAGCCCTGCCTGACATCCTGGCTCACGCTCTTCCATTCCCACCGTAGCAGGATAGCACCTTTCCTTGCCCTTTCCATTTAGCACTTCCCAGACAAACCTTCCGATCTGGCCAGTTGTACTTTTCAAACACAGCTTCATAATCCTCCACTGCTCCATCTGTAATCAGCATGATAGCTTGGTTACACAAGCCTCCTTGACCAGCCTCTCTGAACTGCAAACAGAGAGGAAGAGCATTAGTTACCTCAGCATGGGCTGTTTATGTGTAACTGCAGCGTATTTGTTCATGGTGAGCCAGATCCTGACCTTCCCTTGTAAACCTAACGCTGTGCTTAAATAAAGACTGTGTTTGTATGCTGCATATAATTGTTTTATTTATACAGCCCTACCTAGCACAAGAAGACAGAGGAGACTCTACAGAAGTAAAATAATGAGGAAGTAAGTCCTGCGGCGGAAGGGTGCGATTCCCTGCTGCCTCACATCTTACAGTCACATTCGTTTATGCAAACAACTATAGGCTGACCATAAACACTGCAATTCTGATTTGACAGCAATAACTGTCACTTTTTATGGCAGAAAGCATGACAGGAGGAGGAAATCAGACTCATTATTTCAGGGCAAATCCATCAATCTGCCAAAAAACAGCAGAGAAAGGCAGGAGCATGTGAAAAAAAAAGAGCATTACTGCCATCAGGGCTGAAATAGGTTATTAATGTGCCAGATAAAAAGGCCATACACTCTAATGACAGATGACCTGTTATCTGTGCATAAGTGATATTTAAGGTAGAGTGGAGGTATTCTGGGACTTTGGTATAAACGTTGATGCGCTCCCAAGAACACATTAAGAGGTGTTGAATGGGCACTGAATAAGCCAGACCCTGCCTGTTTAGCCAGGAAAAACAGCCTTCAAGTGCTGCTTATCTCCTGCGCCTGCCTGAAGAGCCATTTGCCTCTTGGTTCTCTAGAGCCGGTGTACCTAAGAGCACAAGTGCCTTACGCAGCACCAGCACAGGTACTGAATTAGAAGTCACCAGAGGAGGTAGCAGAGGCCATGAAAGCACAAAAACACACAGCCACTTTGCTGCGGCTCTTAGCTCAGTGTCAGCCTGCGCTTCTCCCTGCAGAGCATCTCACTGCTTCTGAGCATGGAAAAGTCTAATCGGCAAAGGATACAAAAACTGATGCAGAGTAAAAAAAATATGGAAAGAGCAAGATACAACAGCTCTGCACACAAGATTAATGAGAGGCAATGGCATGAGATAGAGAGCATATGGAAGACTAACTGAAGGGTGACTAATGTTATATCAAACACAGCAGCAATTTTAAACTGGAGAGGGTAGTTATATCTTATAAATGAGGAGAAAGGTATCCAAGTGGCGAGACTAATTACATAAAATGAAAGCAAGCACTGAGTAGGAGGACAGGAGCACAGGATGCAAACTGAGACTTTATAGATGTTTTAAGGTTCAATTAACAAGTCCCTTCTGGTGTGGTAATACTTTGTTAGGACAGAAAGCAAATGTCTTTACTAACACAGATGGTACTGTGGTTCCGCTGTAGATTAACATCATGACCATGGATACCTGGTGCTAATATTACCATAATGTCTCCTTTCACCGCTATTTATGTTATCAGTCTTGCCTCCTTCAACATTACTCTTAACATCACTGAAGTACCTGTTACTCTACTGCAGTAGGTATGGATTCAACAGCTTCTGAATGACCACATGTGTGAACCCATTTCTCCCTGTTTCATGTATCACTGACCAGAATAGGTACAAGTGATCATGAAAGAGAAAGGTGGTGTAATAAGGTCATTCCTAACTAGCTGCTCTCAAGCAAAACATCTGTGTGAATTCCTGAATCAGGATGAGGTAGTTGGACATGCTCTGCATCTTTTGTGACACCACAGCAGCACACTGAGAGGGGAAACAGAGTGTACCTCTGTTGCTGTGGTCATGCCAACCCAACAGTAGGGATCTCCCATATCTTTCCTTACAGAGTCCCTATGATCTGACATTTCCAGTCATCCAAAAAGCTTCTACACCTTGTTCTATAAAAAAAGCCTGTCACTGCCAGCTAGAGGGTAACTGAAGCTCCAGAGTGAGTCAGAACATGTGTCTCCCCCCTTCAGCAAGGAGACTCAAGGCAAAGGCTGAGGATGAACAACAGGAACAAACATAGGATGTGCTTAGGTGGAAACAAAAGGGGAAAAGCAGTTGATAGCTGCATAGGATTCTGCTGCAGATCATCAGGTAGGAAAAAGACAAGGAGTCTCAAGTGAGTTGTTTCTAGGACAGAAATCCATTACGTGCAGATTACCAGAGAACGGGGCTAGTGTGAGCACCCGTTAAGGAGGCATAGGGTTATGATGGTGCAGGAGATGCTGTCAGAATGAGGTTTAGATCACAGATCTGTGAACCTTGTAGTTACAAAAGCAGCTTATTCCAGTCTGTTGCAATCTACAATGTATATTATTTAGACAATTGTTAAATTAACACTTAATTAAGGTCATCCGCCATTTCAAACTACTTAAGATCTCTCTTCATGTAGCTTACTTCAGACCTCATAATACTCAGATACTGAGAAATTAGATGCTGTATCAGAACCAGCAATCTCCTAATTACAGGAGTAGATGGTATTTTCAACAGGGAAAATGAGATCATCAGTGTCATAGAAATACAGATTAAAAAGACAGATTTAGAAAACAAATGAACAAGAGGTAATCCCTGGCTTTTAGGTCCTTTTGTGGCTGGCTGCAGCTGTAGCAAATGATCTGACAGCATTCACATCAGGCTCTGAGCATAATTTCCTACTCTGACTGAAATCTCAGGAGCATGAAGGAAGGGGAGAATGGGAACAAGATGTCTGCAGAACAGGTGCCTGAATAGGTGTGGGCTAGAGCTGCAGTCGGCAAATAAGAGCTGAAGCTCTGTATTCTCCCATATAACTTTGGTTGTACTACCAGGAGTAGCAGGCATGATCTCATTAATTCACAGTCAGAGTCTCTTATACTCCCTTGTTTGCTCACTGTCATTTACTTTGCAGTTATAGCCAGGCACAAAAGTTACTAGTGAAGCAATAAGAACATCAGCATAGCTCAGTGATGCACAGGCATGCATGCGGATTATACACATCAGACCGGATGACGGAGCAGCCCCTCTTCGTCTCCTTCTGCCCCATTCTTACACAGACCTGCCTCCAGAGAGGCCTCTGGAATTACTGAAAATTCAGGCTTAGTGGAAAGTGTTTCATGGGTAGAAAATTAGCTGAAGAGAAGAAAACAGAAAGCTAGTGAAGAACAAATGAGAGATGGCATTAAGCAAAATGGCATAAACTGGTAAACAGGAAATCCTGAGCTTTGCATGTCCTGAAAACTATGCTGCAGAATCCGAGTCTGTAAAAATGCAAGTGGAATCAAGAAAAGATTTACAAATGCTCAGAGAAGAAACAAGAAAGGGAGTAAAAGGAGTATGTTGCCAGATGATAAACAACAGAGGGAAATGGTCAGGCAGAGATGCTTTATAGCTGTCATACTTCATCATCAAAAGGACAATATTGTAATGGCTGTGCACACACTGAAGTGATAAGAAACAAAGAAAAGAATTAATGAATTACAGGCAGGGTCACAAAGTGGTAGGGTTAAAGCAAAAGTTAATTGAAAGCATTTGAATAATCTCTGCTCAGCAGGAAGGGAAAGAATTGCAGAAGGTGTTGCTGAACTACTTGCCTTGTGAGCCGAGACCTGACCGGGACTGACATCCCAAAGGACAAAGTGGGAATGAATAGAAAACTTGTGTTACAAGAAGGGGATAAACTAGGTGGGTAAATTGTCCTTAAACATTTAGCACATTGCTAGAAAGGTTAGTAGCATGGTCCTCTTGTGAGCGTGCAAATGAAATGCTTCCCCACACAGGTAGGGGCTAAGAGGCCACAAACTCCTTCGCTTACTCCCATCAGCAGATGGGCTCATTCTTTTCATGACACCAGTTTGCTCAAGTTACATAATACATCTCACTGAAGTCCAGTTTTTTACCAGTTTTACCACTTGTTTTTTTTTCACCTATAGCCTTTTTTGAGTGACCTACTCATAAACAACTTCAAAATCTATGTTATTTCTGAGTTCAACTGCCACTCAAGGTACAAATTAAACCAGCTTGGCATTAAGAGGAGGCACCATTCCAAGGTGACCTCAGAGAGCAAAACTTGGGGTTTCTTTTCCTCCACTGGGTCAGAAACCATCAGCTTTCAAAACACCTACTTAGTCTGAGAATTACCCTGAGAAAGGAGGAGCCATAAGAGTCACAGATTTCGTATAATCTAATCCTAATTCTATTCTTATATAACAAATATATGAATATATTTATATCACTCTCTGACATAGGGCTGTGTTTGCATATGTATATATGTACGCACATCTTTGGCATGCCTATAAAAATATATAAGTATCTTTTTAATTGATGTACATTGGAAAGGATAGTCAGAGGCTCGAATACAGAACAGGAGGCTGAATACTGGCTGAAGAGGAATACCGCAGAGGCGGATCAGCCGTATAGGAATTAACAATGTGACAGTGTCTGAAGAAACATAGCTGTTGTCTTACATTGTGTTAAGAGGACTGTGGTGTGTAAAACAAGGAAGGTGATTATTCTGCTCTGCTTAGCACTTGATAGCTCTCAGCTGCAGCACTTACATACTGGTGGGAGGATGGTGTTTCAGGGAAGGCAGCCTAGAAGCAGCCATGAGGAGAGCAGCGGCCAGAACAAAGGGGTATAAATCCTACAAGAAAAGGGTGAGAGGACAAGACGTGCCAAGTGTGTTGAGAGGAGAAGACAGTGGTGAGAGAGACTAAAACTTGATAAACAAGGAAGGAGCTCACTTGACAGAACTTTGAACCACTTTATGAACGTATGCTTAAGACCACAGTATCCCTGGCACGCAGATTTTATTGAAACCACTTGGTGTGTGGCTAGATTGAAATAGAGAGTTTAAGTGGTTTATTGAGCATGGCTGAGAGGGGCAGAGGAGGCTCTGGCTAACCATTCTCCTGAAGCTATTCTGCAGATTGCGTCACAGATTAAAATATATCCTGTCTACCCCAGAACAGAACGGAGGAAAACAAAGACAGTGAGAGATTGTGCTCTTCTGCAACCCCTCTGTTACTCATACCTCACTGAGTGGGTCTCTACTGGGCTATTAATTCTACAAGCAATTGGACTGAGGAAAATTACCAGGGAAATTTTGTAATCACTTTCATTACAGATATTATTACTGGTTGTCTGTTGTAATCAGCAAAACCTGTTTCATCAGTGTGATGTAGCAATTTTCATTTTCATTCCCTTGCGTATGCTCCTGTGGACAATAACAGGACAGTCTGTGAGTAACAGCTATGACTACAAGCTTAGAATGTGAATGTTGTCTGACGGGAGGGGGGTGGCCAATTCCGCCAAAATTCCCCTTTCTCCTGTCTGCGTGAATGCAGCAGCACAGATATGTTTCAGGGCACACTGATGGAAACCATTTTCCTTTCCTATTACTGATACAGAACTAAGAATCTCTAAGATTTCAGAGAGTCCATGAAGTATAAGAGCACTTGGCAGGTGATACCCTTTTGACTCAAGTTGTGATGCTTGCTGAGCCTCGGGTCCTCCAGCTGGTGGTATCAAGACACTCTCTAGGTGAGTCCCTAAATAGGGAAGCTGATGTTTGGGGAAGGCTGTTCTAGGACAGCAGACATGGTTCTGTACTTGCATGCCTATGTATGTGCATGATGCTGCTTGTGCACTGAGACATCACCTCTGTCTCTTCTGAATGTCATCAGGCAGACGGAAATCCTGGGATGAAGTTGCAAAGTGCTACGTTAGATATTAAGAAATCATTCTTTCCTCTGTTGGAAAAATTGTTTAAATATTGTGATTTATATCTATACAGGCTCTGGATCTTTGTTTTTAAAGTTCAAGTTAATTTTGTCATAAAGTTCAAAGCCACACGTAGATAAATCTAGCAGGCCTCTAGTCCATACAGTTGTTCTAGGTTTATATCATTACTGCCTCTTTGGTCATCTCAAGTATCTTCCTCCAAAGATGTTGAAGCATTACTACTAGGAGTGCTGCCAGCCTATGACTGCAATGCCAAAGTTACACCACAGTCTTCTCAAGTTGCCATTAATTCCATTATGCTTCTGTAACCACTGGCAAATCAGCATCACCCACCACCATCCCTGGGTTCAACTCTGATCATGCTTGCACTGGCATAAATCAGGAACAGAATTACCATACCCAACAACAAACTTAAACGTTCAATTTGTAAAATAAGTAAGACTGGAGAATCCTTTCCATGGTGTCAATACCTCTAGCACATTACGTTTAACATCAATATCATCGTTATGGCCACTAGCATCATAGCGTGTACGTATTTTTCTCAGCCCCAAAGGCACTGGCATCTTTAGGCCAACCACACTATACACAGGGCTACAAGGAGGTGGGGTGCTCAGCTGGTTCTTTGTCCTTTTTTGCTAACCTTCCTTAAGAAACAGAGTTAAATTTTATGTTTATCTCCAGACTACTGAAGTCACAATAGTTCACATAAGGCAATGAATCATTTACAATTCTTATCACAGGACATGATCAGACTGACTGATTAATTCTTCTGTACCAGTGATTTCTTCCCCAAGCACTGACACTCAAAGTGACACTGAAATAAACCTGAAGCCTGAGAATAACGTTTCACATCTTCATCATCATCTACTTATCAAGGCTCACATTGTAATAACATTACTTATGACTAGAACTGTCACCCTCAGCTGATCAGTTGTATTTTATTGCCACCATCTATAACCAAGGTGCCTGAGCAATGCCCAGTTGTGTGGCTCATTAAGGAAGCACTCAGGAGGCTACAGCCTTGAAGAGATCGGCAGCCTCAAGGCACCACGCACAAACTGGCACCTCCAAATTACGGGGTCACCCCTGCACACTGCCCATCACGAAGTTAGGGACTGTGAGATCAGCTTATGCCAGCGGCCCCCCTGCCTCACCGTGAAGGATGTGCTAAGTCATGAGATGCAGAGGAGAAAGTAGGGGTGGGCAGGGACACTTGTGCCCATTGCATGCAGCAGCACTGACTCTTACCTCCCTCAGTATTTTGAAGGACTCTGTCAAAGCCTTGTTCACAGTGCCAACTCCTTTTGCCTGCAGTTCATCCACCAGCTGCTTGAAGTGCTGGCAAGAAGAGAGTGAAAAAGGCAGCAATGAGTTTCAGGCAGGGTGTTTCCTTCAGCAGAGGGAGGAAAGGGTAACGTGGAAAAACCTGTGCTTTGGGCTCCTGATCCTTCACCACTGCTGGATGTGCAGTGCACTACTGTGATGGGTGGAGGTGGGAAAGTCAAGTGACGGTTCCACTGGCAGTGCCATCATGTTGCACCATTGCCCAAGCAGCCAGAGCAGGACTGCATTTCACAGTCTATGTGCTGCAGACTATGGGCGGTCAATAAAACATCATGCAAGGGACAAAACTGCTAGAAATCAGACTTTCCTTTGCCTATCCCTTCAGGAAAACAAACAAACAAAGCAAAACGTTCCTGTGCATGCAAGAGCGACAGGACTGGGGAAAAAGAAAAAAGAAAAAATAAATCAGTGCTCATCCACTACTTAAGAGGCATTGATCTGGCTGTAAATGAAACCCTCAGAGAGTGCTGTCTGCAACATAGCATCCAAAATGCTTGGGGATCCTTTGGGAAATGCTGCAGGAAACATCACCCTCTGGAGTCATACTCAGACTCAGGAGTAAGCTGGGAAAGAAATCTGGAGAGAAAGCAGGTTGTTGAAGACATGGAAGGATGTGATATATCTGAGGTATTAGTATAAAGATAAGGGAATTGAAGAAAACCAAACGGTAAGAAATGCTGAAGATACAAGTCAGCCCAGAGGGCGATGGAGCAGCTGGGTACAGGCTGAGGCCTCCTGGATAAGAGCAACAAACCCCCCCCCATCAGAGAAAGCTTGCTGGCAGTCCAGCCTGGCAAAGGATCAGGCCAGGTTGAGAACACATTCACCAGAAAAGGGCTGATTTTTCTCTTTTGAGGGCTGAGGATGTGGGGTTTCAAAGGTGGAGACACTTTTCCCTCTGCAAGCTGTTCTTCCACAGCAGTCTGGGCTGGGTCCAGCCAAGCTCTGGCAGTAGTGGTGGTGCATCCCTTGTGACACAGGGAAGCTGGTTGCTGCTGGTTAGCTAGCCAGCTGACCCCATGTTACAGTGGCTTTGTGTAAGCAAAGGTGAACCACAGAGCCAGCACACACCACTGAACTGGTGCTTGTTTCTGAAATGCAACCCCACATGTTTCTGGGAAATGGTTGTTTCCCCCCTGGAGATTCATGTCACAGCATCTTAACCTCTTGTACTTCTTACATTAAGGGAGCTACGTGAATAACACAGATAGGAGCCTGGTACTCACCTCTCTGTTATCTCTGTCTGCTTGGACCAGGATACCCTTAAAACAGGGTTCAATAAAATGAACATAATCATTATACTGCAAAGAGAAAGTGAAAAGAAAGGGGTTGTAATTGGAGAAAACTGGGTTCATGTCCTGGGTGGATGTTCAGAAAACAGTATGGAACATTATGCCATTTTATACACATTTCCCTTAAGAATCATTTGCAGTGATTATGCAAAATGTAATTTTGACAAATCTCAATCTGTTTGAATAATGCATTAATTATGGTGCTTTGCTGAGTTCTATCTGGACATATCTCCACATACAAAATCGCTTTTTTTCCACTCACACTGTAGACATTTCTTCCACGCTCTATTAGCTTATGCCTTTGGCCTTGCTTCTAGCACTATTTGCACATATTTTTGACTTCTGGAGACTTTGCGAGTCCCCTGTCAAACTTTGCAGGTCATTTTGTATCCTAATGTCTGATGCCTCTCGTGCATAGCTGAATAACAACATATCAAATTACCACATATCCACCAAATTGTGATAATTAGTGGGGTGTATTCTTCTAGCCTGATACATATGTGAGGTAAAACATGCCAGTATAAACCTTTCACTGCAAGGTTCAGAAGAGCATCATTCCTAAAAGCATGGCTAAGAGGCTGCTAATGCTCAAGCTTAGGAGCCTAGGTCAAGCTATAATGTGTCTGAGCCGGTAGGTTCTTGGTGTGGGTACAGTAAAGGAATATATATTATATGCTCTTTCTGGGATTGTTTTGATGAACAGATGATATTTCAAACTCTAATGGCTTGCCTCCATTTTTCTGCCAACACTGTTCACTCTTCCAACTATCCAGCCATATAAAGACAGATCTTTACTGGAGTTTCTAAGTAACTTGCACAATAACAAGCTATTGACAAAAACTAGACTTTATATCTCAGTGACTGTGCCCTGGCAAGCTTTTATAGAAAGGAGCCCAGGGAAAGAGGTGGTTGAATTAGCTTTTAAAATTAGGAGACAGGCAGCTGCTTGGCTTTAACGTGGCACCAAACCTCCTGTTCTTGGCCTGGCTCATGGAAAAGCTTTGCTTTCTGTGATAGTAGTGCTGGTTCTCTATGGGTAACCAGCATATCCTCAACCTGTCCAGGGCTTAAAAAGGGAGATAGTAACACTGAAGCAACCTGACCAGACTCCATGCAGACCTGCGCAGGTTGAACTAGATTGCCGCCTTGCAGGATTCTGACACATGAAAAGGCATATGCTGGTAATTTTCTAGCCTGGAAAGATTCTCCTGAGGCTGGAGCCCAACACAGTATTACGCTGTGCTATGCTAGGTGAATTTATTAGCTCTAGTGTGATTCTACACCACTTTACCTGTTGCACTCACATCCCTAAGTAAGCAAAACTATGCAGCTGACATCCTCCGGGGCAGGGCAGGGGGATGATGATTTAGCAGCCACCCTGCTGACCACATGAAGCCAGCTTCCCAAAGGTAATTGGTTTTAATCCACCATCCAACATAGGTACTAAGTGTTGTAGTTACACCACTGTAATGCCTATAGTTGCTAAGGGGACTGAAAAAGCTGGTATAAGGCACAAGGAAGACAACTTAATGAAAATGGGACATACTTACTGCAATGATGTTGACAAAGTCATTTTCTCCCAGAGTATCTAATATGGTGGTAATGGTGTGTTTGGCAATGGTCATCCGCAGGCCCTTCATGCTCCCACTGACGTCCACAATGATGACGATGTCCTTGGGAGAGGTGGCCGCTTGGATGTACCTTTTATAAAAGAAGAATACAAGGAAGCAGGGTGAGTGTACAAAGAGGAGGAATGCTGAGCGTGCTGCTGTTGCGTGATGCTAGAGGCAGCAAAACGAGTGTCACGAACACAGCTATTCAGCAGGGTCAGGCTGGGTATCCAATGGGTCCCTTCCTACCAACATGCCCCAGCATCTCACTTCCCACATTGGCAAGTGCTGGGCCTGCTGCAGATGTACGTCCACAAACAGCTAACAGTGAGAATTGCTAAAGCCTCCTTTAGCCATGCTGAACAGACTGAATAAACACTTCACATCTCTGGAGTCTGAACAGCCCCATCCCTCCAGTCACAGAATTATAAGAAGGATGGGACAGAGGAAGGACAAACCAGTGGCAATATTCATGTGGCACATGTTAGATGCCATAAGGCAAGCTGGAACTGACAGGTGGTAAAGCTTCCTAACCTGCCACTGCCTTCATTTATGTAGCCCTCATTTCTTGCAGAAGCCGCACGGGGCAGTAGCTGGTGATCAGGAACTCACCAAGGTGTCACTTTGGAAAAGAGGTGGAGAGGAAGACTGAAAGGTGCTTTGACTAAGTCTCTCCAAAACTCTTACCAGCCACGATTCCTGCAGTCAAAGGAGATGACTCCATTCTCATCTGGTAACCACTTTATTCCTGAGGGGAGCAACAAAAGGAGCAATAAACACACACAGACAGGCAGGCATCTGCTCCCCACTCCCCAGGGAACTTCCACTGTTCACTGCTGAGACACAGCTACCTCATGGGCATACAAGTCTGGCCAGCAATAGCAGTGGCCATTCTGTAGAAAAACAAGCAGAGCTACATAGATACCTATTTAAAAATGTACCTAGATACAGTTTTTTTCATTATGGGGAGCAGCTGCTTTTAGTTTGAGCTTTTTGCCACTTTGATGTAGTTTTCAACATCTTTTTCTCCCCAACAGTGGTTGAGAGCATATAAACACAGGAGCAGTAACAGGGACATGTCCCCTGTTTCCTGCTCTGCTCACAGTCATCCCTACTTTTCCCTTCCACAACACGTGACAGGTCACAGAACAAGGGCATGCAGCCATCTGATGAAGGGGACAGCAGGCCAGGCTACAGCTGTGGAGGATCCTGTGGGCTCCTTCAAGCACAGACCTTCCCCTCTTGCTCCATGACCTTATATGCAGCTCTCTGCTCATGTGTGGATAACAAGTCAGACTGGCAGCAGCATCTGCCACGTGGATGGAGAGGGGTTGTGGCTGCTATTAAAAACCACAGGGAAGCATGAAGCAGGGAACCCTCCTGCAGCATCCGCACCCCACCTGAGAGATGGGTGCTGCCATGGTGTTTTGTGAGGTTTTTTGGAGCACCTGTAAGCAGCCTTCTCCAGGATTTCAAGGACATCATGCTTAGGGGGCTGGTCCATGTAGGAAAAAGGGGGTCATGCCTACCATGGACACTATTCCTTCCTCCTAAGTGTCAGCAGCCCATGCACTCAGTATTTTTCTCACTGCACCCTGCCCATCATGGGGTCATGCTGCCCTCAACCTTCCCAGATTGAGCTCTTCCATGGCACAGACCTTGTCCTGCAAGACTATTGCATTGCACTGAAAAAGCAAAGCTGATCTCTGCTCTTTTACCTGGGTAGAGCCTAAAGAATCCAGTGGAGCTGCCAAAGTACTGCCAGGTCAGCGTGGGATCCCTTTCAAAGTTGTCCACGAAAATAGGATTCAGGGCTTCTGACATGTAAACACCATTCAGGATGTCCGGGTCTGTGATGAAAGAATAGAAAATAGGGAAAAAAGTGCAAAAGAGGATAGGTGACCCACCACCTCCAATGGAGGAGAGAGATGAGAACAAAAGCAACCCCAGGAGCTGTGCAGCCTTGTCCAAAACTTTGACAATGGGAAGGGAACTGGATACATCATCCAGTAAATCCTGGAGGCCAGGTCACCACTGGCTGCTACAAGTGATCTTGGTCATATACTATTATCCCTGTTTCTGGTTCCATCCTTCTCTGCCCTTGGGCATTACACCTGGTTGGAAGAGGGCTCTGAGAAGCCCAGAAAACCAGCACTGCACTGAGCACAACGGGCCACACCACACAGGCAGGGCTCAGGAGTGTTTATGTTAGTTGTAACTGCCTAAGACAGAGGAGCTCTAGGATTTCATGACATTTCTCTCTCCTCTTTTTGCCAACAATCCTTTTGTCTCCTCCTCTTTCTTTTACAAAGCCTGAGCTGTCCTCTCTTGCCCCTGATCTCATCAGAATCAATAGCAAGTTGCAGGCTTGCAAGAATTCGTAAGAGACAATGTATATTTGGTGTCTGTGTTGACTCATTGCCTCAGGAGACCAAACAGAGCAGCAGCAATAGAAACAGGGAATTATGAGACTAATTATTGTAGGATTAGATGTATTAATGTTGAAAGGGAAGGGGCTTTGGCCTACCACTTCCTGTTAGTCACTTTACTAATGGCAGTTTTGGTCAAAATAGGGTAAAATTGAACTGTGACTCCTCCAGGGATGAGGCCAGAGGAACTCATACATGTAGGGAGCCAGAAGAGCTGTGGAGAGCCAGGCTTGCTGCAATTTGCAAAAGAGGGAGTGAGTACTGCCAAGCACTGGTCCCGGCATGAGCCACGGGTATCAAATGGCTCCATCTCCTTCTCCTCTATCTCCTCCTCCTCCATCTCCTGCTCATTATCCAGCCATAGCAGTTGGATGGTTTGTGTCAAGCTTTAGAGGCAAGAAATCAGCTAGCTGAGCAGCGCCTCTCTCCTGTCTCTGACAGCATCCATTTGGCCACCTTTTCCTGTGTGCTGCTCTAGGCAGCAGCCTACTTTATGTAGCTGCCCACAGCCAACTCTGCTGGTGGCTCTATTGTGAGCAAGATTTTAGTGTCTGGTGCTGTCAGACCAGATGGAACTAATTGAAAATCATGGGAGAAATAGAACTCCCTCTATTGTCCCTCTAAATAATGTAACAGTTGTGAGCACAGTCACCAGCACCTACCCTGTCTGGTCCTGAAGATTGTAAATGAGAGAAGTAATGGCAGCTTTTTTTCTTGCTAAAATGTACGCAAGGGGAAGAGCTGATGGGGAGGCAGGGAAGGAGCCAGTTCAGGCAGCTTCAAGTGGTGGCCAAAAGGAGCAGTAAACTCAGAACGATCACAACTGGTGCCTCATCCCGCAGATTTGGCAGTGTGCTGACCAGCCTGGAGATGGAGTGGTTTCTGGTGCGTAGCCAGAGTGGAAGATGTGCAGGAGGAGAGGACACACTCTGGGCACAGACGAGGCCGTATAAGCCTCAGTGCCTTCCTGGCCTTCTGCAGCTGCTAAAGTGCCAAAGGCTCACTGAGAAAAATAACCCAGAATAGTCATGTCCTTCTAACAGTTGTTCATTATCCTGCCCATGGCAGGGGGGTTAGAACTAAAGGATCTTTAAGGTCCCTTCCAACCCAAACCATTTTGTGACTCTATGATTCTACCTTCAGTCCCTATGGATATGCTCATTAGGAGTTAAAAGTGTCCCTGTGAGCTGTTAGTGCCCCATAATACAAAGGTACTTGGGATCTAAAATCTCATTTAAAATCAGTGAGATCCTCAACACCTGAAGACCTTGATAGATCTGATCCTTTGTATGGAGTGACGATTGCCAGTAAATTCACAACACTG
Organism: Pezoporus wallicus; assembly: GCF_028554395.1. Classification (NCBI taxonomy): domain Eukaryota; kingdom Metazoa; phylum Chordata; class Aves; order Psittaciformes; family Psittacidae; genus Pezoporus; species Pezoporus wallicus. The sequence continues at coordinate 4,363,175 of NW_026642179.1, read as the reverse complement.
TGTTTCATAGCATCTTTGAGTGGATAGATGAACCCTAGGAGACTATACTGCCTGCCTCTGATTATGGAGAACTGTCCATAATCAGAGGTCTTTCAAGAGCAGATTATACCTAAGCCCTGTCACAGTGACAAGCTACAGCACAGGCATAGACATGCCTTGGGACAATATCTTTCCAGCCCTGTTTTCTTTTCTGTCAGTTGTGGTTTTTTTTTTTAATATTCCCATCTTTTCTTTCAGTATTATTACTGGTTGTTTCCACAGTAACCTACTAGTAGTGAGAAAGTAGAGGCCATTACCTTTGTTGTAGACGTTGGTGGGGAGCTGGATATCACTGTACGTTGTGTTCACCAGCAGATTATTGAAATGCTCATTTGGCTCTAAAATGAATTCATCTCCAAGCTCTACATAATTGTCATTTTCATCCTTATCATTAATCAGGAGAGAGTTGTAGTAATCAAACTGTTGATGATGACAATGGAAGAGAGAAAGGCAACAAGAGAGAATAAGACAGACTATCACCAGGTACTGCCTGAAAAAAAACTCAAAACCTCTTTAAAAGGTGAAGTGACACCTGAAGAATTTGGGCTTCAAATAGGATCATGATGCGCAGCAACCAACAGCCATTACCAACCGAAAATTGTCAAGCTGCACAAATGATGGTTTCTGACCAGTTTCTCACTGTCAGGTGCCCATATGACTGAAAGCATGGTCATAACCAGCAGAAAAAGAGCCACCTGAGAGGAAAGGGACAGAGTGGTGGACTCCTGTGGTCCCTCACAGGTATTTAAGTGACTAGCCAGAGAGATGGAGTGTCTCACTGGGTCTGCCTCCCAGGTTTGCTACAGGGCATGCCAATCCAGACCTTACTTGTCCTGTCTCTGCAGCTGTCATTTACTAGAGCGAGCTGTTGATGTTCATCTATCCAGGATTATCCCCTCACTCTATCACTCTAAGCAGCAGGCACACATAAATAGTGAAGGATAGAGGGAAGGTGATCAAAGATAATGGAGTTTTCCCCCTGTGAAGCCACTGGTGATTTAGCACCTACAGCCATTTTAGTATCCTCAGGACACTCTTCACCCTTGATAATAGATGTTTTGAAGATGTTTTTGTTGACTTTATCCAAGGGCAGAGGTTATTTAAGGCTTTATGTTCAAGCTAACAGTACTCAGGCAGTGTGAATGATGTGTGGGAATACAGTCAAGTACTTCAACTCACCCATGACCCTTACTGTGAATGCAGCTAACCCAACTAGCATGACTGTAATGGGATTCTTAAATAAAGAGGTGAAGATGGCAGCTAGCTTGATTTCAAGAACCATTTTCACTCCCACCTTTTCCCAGCATGGAGACGTATACTTGCAGCGATAGCCTGTACTTCTACTAAGCACTCTGTGCTTGCACTGAGGACAGCGGACATTCTTTAGCAGAGTTTTCACTCCAGTTCCCTTCAACAACAATAATCCCATAGCTTGGCTACAACAGCTATTAACAGAAAGCCAATTAACCAAACGGCTTGGACAACACCAAGCTTTCAGTTAAGGGGAGTCCTATCAAGTGGGTGTCTGCAGGGTAGAGAAAAGATGATGGGAGCTGTTGAGAAAGATAGTGAGAAACTCAGCTCATTGGGATTAGCAGTTTGCTGTGGGTATTTGTAACAGCATCCACCTCATCACTCATACACACTCAATTTTTAGTTCGTTTTCCAGTCAAGTAACTGACAAAGCTCCAGCTAATTTGCAACAACGCATCATATAGTGACAACGTTGGTGTGCAGAAATGTAATGCCAATAACATCACACAACCCAACGTCTTCACAGATCCTTCCCCTCCCAGCACTGAAGGGACTAATCTCCTTGGTGTTACTAGGTTTGGGATCTGCCAAGGGAGTCTCTTACACTACCTTCTAGACAACCCGAGTGCCCTGAAGACAAGGAAACTCCTAACCTGTTCAGGAACCTGAGGTGGCTGATGCGTGTCATATTTTGTCACTGACTAGGATAAACTTACCTCCAGTGAGGAGTTGTACTCGTGGTTCAGATCTGCATCTTCTGCTGCTTCCACCAACCTCTAATGCAAGCACATGGAAAGAAAGATGAGGGAGTGCAGTAAAAAACCCTCCATAAGCTCTTCCAGCTGTATCAGCCATTCAGACAGGTAGTGAAAAGACACGCAACTGCCCCCTTTACCACAACACAGAGTCACAGGGCTATAAACTTCCCTCCTACCCTCCTTTTCTGCTGACCTGTCATTCTGTGCTGCAACTTTACATCTTGGAAGGTATATTCACAGCTATTTACTGCCAAGTATATTCACACCTACTTACTCCAGAGTCCCCACTAAACCCCTGAGCAGTCTTAGATATCACAGGACATATACAAACAGGAACATGTTGATTCAGAGAATGAACAGCCAGAGATTTAATTTCATTTTCCATGAACCCTTCCAAAAAGCCATGGGAAAGGCACGGTAGACCCAGCCTGATGTCAGTATCTTGTCAGAAGAAAAGGCCTTGTGGGAGTCTCAATATTGGTATATTATTACTGAGACAAAGACCATGACTTGATTTCATAAAGGACTCAGTGATGGTGTGGCCATTTATAAGCTCTTACCATTTATGGAAGACAAAATAATCAACTAGCATTCTCCACTGTGATGCTTCAGGGCACTAATTCTCAATTGGTGCAGACTGGGAAGGAATCCAGCTACACATGCACATGTTTTCAGAGCTGCACAATCAGCGATAGTCTCAGCAAAACTACTTTTTGCTCCTTCACAAAGGATAAGGAAATCCAAACACTGGAAAAGTCTGGATATGAATTTAATGTTATGGGCCAAAGCTCTGGGTCTAAATATGCCCACATTTCACTTTGGGATTCAAATGATGTGTTTCTGGATGACTTTTCCACATTAGATGCCTTTAACAGTCAAGGCTCTGTGACTACAGAAATATGCTTTTCATAGTGGGTAAATATAAGGGAATATGATAGATCCTTAGATGCAAGAGGTAAGAGGGGCCATAATGATTACTCGCTCTGATCTCCAACACAGCAACAGCTAAAGACCTCTTGCCACCTCCTCCACACTTCCCCATGTACACAGCTGGAAATCCAAGCACTTTCCTTGCAGCTTCTGTTCAGGGGCTGCAGAAATTTCCCTTGAGCCACACACACAGCTGAAACAAGCTACCAGTCTTCAATGGCCAGACTGCATTATGCAAGGATGGCTTTTCTCTTGCGAGAGGTGTTTTTTTTCTCTATAAACAGCTTTTTTTTCTCCTGGAAGAGTATTCATTCCCTCATATTTATTCCTAGACTTTGTTTGTATCTCATTTCCTACTTTGGGCTGAGGGAGAAGCCAGCATTCCCTTGTCTGAACGCCCACATCCTCCCACCAGTGTCTACTTAAAGCTCAGAGAGAGCAGCCAGCTGCATCAGCAGGCATTTTGTTAGGCAAGGAAGTCCTCATGCAACCTCTGTGCCCACACACTCCTGGTACAAGCAGGAAGCTTTGTGTCTACTGCTCTGGGGCTGACAGGAGAGGATTTCCTTTCTTTAGCCCTGGTGGTCTTACCTCAACGGCTTCGACCTTCCTGCGGAGCATGCTTTCCATCTGCTCTGAGAACTTCTTCACCAGCTCCAAGCCATCCACCTCTTTGATCTTCAGCGTTGGCTCCACATCTTTGTACTTCTACCCAAGGGAAAGCAGAAAACCCTGCTGAGCAGGAGGCTCATAAGGAGAGGGGTGAATCTGTTATTGTTAGCTAGGTATTATTATTTTTGGTGAAGAAAGATGTGTTGAAAGAACCAGTCTGATTTATCACACCCCACACCCCCCTTTGTATTTCCCCCCTTTTCAGGGTGTGTGCAGATCACTGGCCGTAACACAAAGCATTTTGACTAAGTAAAGGCAACTGATCCAATTGTGAGCTTGTAACTGTTGAAAACAGCAATGTACCCGAAGCTATTAGTGACTACAAAGGAGAGAGAAGCAGAAGAGGCTTTTGAAAACCAAAAATACACATTGTGCTTACATCCATAATAACATTATGTACATCACATACCTGAAATTTACTTAAGGCAGAGAGAAGGGCAAGGAACTGTATACTGTCATTATATTGCCTCCTACACCATATGTGCTCTGGGTCACTAGTGGGAGAGATGTCATGCTAGTGTAATAACTTGTCCTCCCACAGTGCCATCCTATCTGTAGGGTAACTTATCAGGTCTGCAGCAAGAAGGGTCTGCTCAGGCTTAGGTGGGAAACTGCTAAGGAAAGGTCAGTGAGACAGTTATGATACTTATTCAGCATGCACAACACACTTTGAGCCAAGAGTACCGCAGAGGTGATTCCTTGAAACTAGGAATTACAAGTGTAACTATGTACTGTTGCCTCCACTGCGAGAGATGCCGTAATAAGAAGGATCTGGGTCTGACAGCCTTAGAGATAACCAGTTTCTTCTGACCATGTTTTGTAGAATCTAGGCATTAAAAACCTGACAGTACTCCCAAACTGGATAACTGTAATCTGCCTCCCTGAATCTCCCCTTTCAAGACTGGATACAGTGGCCCTTATTTCCCTTTAAAAAAGAAAAATAAATCCCAAACCTAACAAAGATAGGCAGAAATGAAGAGTAAAACAACCTGCAAAAGGACACAATATGGTTAACTTATTTCACAAAAGCCAGAGCCTTTTCCCCCAGCAATGTGGAAGCATGAAGGCAACAGAGACTGAATTTCCCCCATCCCTCATCATCATTTCTCTCTGCAGTGTATACACATTCCCATCATCTACATGTTGTATTAACACCACAGCATCAATCTCACCCAGGGCTGGACTTCTTGTGCTGGTAAAAAATGAGGTGGTGAAAGGGTAAGGGGATGGCAGGACTTTTGAGGCACTTTGGAGTTAGAAGAAAGGGGATGGTGACAACTTCGGATGTCTTTAGGGTGGGTAGTAGAGCTCCTTTTGTTCAAGAAGCTCATTGACCATCTGGGAGGGAGGGCAGCTGAGCCCAGGCAGGGTAAGAAATGCCTTGAGGATGGGGCAGGCTGAGGACATCAAACAGAAATAGCAGCATCCAGCCTGCAGCAGGCATGGCAGAGAGGCTGCTTGCTCTGTCTGGCGTGATTAACAGCAAGGGTTTTACCGGATTAAATACGCCAGTCCTTGCATCCCCTCTGCTGTGGCTGAGTAGGCAGGACCGGCAGGGGAGGAGGTAGGGTTGAACACGAAGGTTAGCGTAACCATGATGCTGAAAGAGGGACGTGCAACAACAACCCCCCTGACCGAGGTCCCTGACTGCTGACAAGAGCACAGGACGCATCCCAGCTGGTGCCTGTCCCATTTAGCTCTGTGTCATGGTTTCATTGTAAGGGAAGGGATCTTTGCCAGGCTAGGCTTTAATCAGGCCCTCCTCGGGGGGAGGAGGGTAATCTCTCCTGGGAAAGCTAGTGAAGGGGGGGGACCACACCAGCACGGGCAAGCATGCACTTTACAAAGTGACCTGCCATCGGTTACTTTGGGTCATATCTTGAATGAAAAAGAACAGGGCTTTTCACCTCTCAATTATTGTTTAATGTGCTTTTGACACATTGACAAGTAGATGTTGACAAGGTAAAAGTAATCATGAGCAATCATGAGCAGTCTGATAATACTGTACACACGTCTCAGCCCTGGGAACTAGCCAGGAATGAGAAGACAGGAAAACAACCACCAAAAAGTTTTCTGCAAAGTTTCAGTTGGCTGCAAGGAATACACCTGGTTTGAACTTTTTTTCCTCCTACAGTCTAACAAACAACTTTCTATCTGAATCACTGCCACTAAATTCTCCTGCTATTAATGAACATTCACTCCAAGACTTCCTAAAGGTGAGCAATGAAGTAGCGCCTGTGACTTCAATATTGTTAGCAGACACCATATTTGAAAGTATGCATATGTCAATACAGGTGCTTGTAGCTGACCAAGATTAGCCTGCACAGAATAAGTTTAGGGTTCAAGTTATCAGATCATTATAATTTCCAGAACAGGAATTGTCTGTAGACTTAGGGAGAATTGGCTGAAAGGATCTGATGTTGAAAAGGGGCCAAAAAGTTCTGATCTAACAGAAAATCTTTTCATATTCATCTAGTAATTAGTATTCCCTTAAAATAGAAGGAGCAATTAATTAAGATTCTCCTTCTGCAGTGATGGGGGTGGTGACTTAAAACTGGAATATCCAGGACCCAGTATTCTAAGTTTTATCTGTGAACAGAGATATATCACCAAATATATTTTCTTGTTGCCACCTCCATGAAATTGAGCCCATTGGTGTACACGGTGTTGCATTACTCACTGCTAGTGAAACTATATTAAGAGTGTGAAAGACATCCCTTTCATCTTCACCCAGGAAAATGTCTTGACTGAACTTCTTTAACTTCTATTCTTCACCATGCAGTTATTTGTCGTGCTTTCTAGTAATTACATAGCTGGAGCAAACAGCCAAGTCGTGCTGTCCTTTCTCAGCCCTATCCAATGGGGTAGGCAATCATCACCTCAGGTCCATAAGGAGGCAGGAGGCAATTCTCAGGAAACACTTATAATGCATCATTTACACAGTAGAAGAAAAAGTGAAGATTTGGGTCTGCTGAAGCTGATGGCGTTCCTGCCACTTGGAGGCAAGAACCTCCGTATCATCTTCTTGGCATGGCTGCCACTTTGATTGCAGCAGCAGGACTATCAGCAAACAGACCTCATAAGCCACAAGTTGCAGCTTTCTGTTCCTTGGCTCTGGGAGATGCTACTCTCTTCCCCCTACTCAGCCTTTCACATTACCTCTCTATTCCAGCTGTATTGCTCTCAGCTGTTCTAGACTCTGGTCAACATTCTAACACAGATCCATCATCTTAGAGCCAGGTTTAGTTATGCAAGCTTATCACAGAATCATAGAATGGTTTGGGCTGGAAGGGACCTTAAAGATCATCTGTTCCAACCTCTCTGTCATGGGCAGGGGCACCTTCCACTAGACCGGGTTGCTCAAAGGCCTGTCCAGCCTGGCCTTGAACACTTCCAGGAAATGGAAGCATGTTCATAATGAAGAATTTCTCCCTAATATCTAATCTAAATCTCCCCTCTGTCAGTTTAAAGCCATTCTCCCTTGTCTTCTCACTACTTGCCCTTGTAAAAAGTTCCACTTCAACTTACCTTAACTTCTGCTGCATAATCATAGAATAGTTAGGGTTGGAAAGGACCTTAAGATCATCTAGTTACAACCACCCTGAATACTTCAGCCATCAAACCAAAAATCACTCTTTGGCTTCTGCTACCTTGATGAGGTTTAATTTGAGGATATCCTTACTGCTTGGGATAGAGAAACACCTGGGGGGCTTTCTAAAAGCCTTCTGATCCAGGATGAAATCCTGCCTTTGCGGATTCAAGAGATGTCTACTGATTCACCAGGTCTCTTGAAACAATAAAGCCTGGCAAGAAATTGACTGTTTGGATTTGCAATGAGATATTAGAGTTCTTCTGGGAAAACAAACAAAAAACCCTAAAGAAAACCAAGCAAACTCAAAGCCACAAAAGGAAGTTTATGCTAAATATTAAGGAGAAGGTCTACATACAAAACATTTAGTAACTGAATAATTATGGCTCTCAAAGCAACAATAAGTTAGTTACTTTGAACCTATTAGGCACAAGGGAGCATGAAACAAAATATGAAAGGTGCTGTTTTCTCTCAGTTTGTATTTCCACAAAGGCAAAATGCCTATCAACTTAAGCAGAAAAGGTCTCTACACTGTGCCCCTCATTCCTCTGCTGGTCTGTGCATGCTCACACACACAGAGAAATAGTTAATGTGAAAGAGAGGCAATGGCCCAAAAAGAGGAAGGTGCCTGGAAAGCACGTTTGGTTTTCCAAACTTCAGGGCATTTGGCTCCCCTGTGCAGGCCTGCAGTCTGCACTACTCTAACGATCCACATAAAGTTACTTGTGGTCTGCCAAGGTGCATCTCATGGGGCATGAAAACATTGCTATTAGTAAAAGATCTGTATATGCCCTCCTGAAGCCATCCTTCTGTAGCAGTGTAGGTGTCATGATCCAGGATCATCTGTTTTGAGATGCTGATTTGTGAGTAAGTGTCTAACCCAGGGCTTGCTAAGGAAACAGAGGCTGAAAGAAGGACTGAAGTTGTGTGTGCTCCCTGGTCCTCCCCTATTTCCCCAGTCCCAGGAAAATAAGGGAATATCCCTGGACCGTTTTTCTAGGCCCAGGGAAATAAGGGAAAATGAAAGAGCTCAAGAAGAGTGACTTCAAGCTTGAAAGGCAATCCTGAGCTGTTTAAACTGCTGAGGTTAGGGCAGTCCTGAGCTGTTTAAACTGCTGAGGTTAGGGCAGGTGACCTGGTTTCAGCTGGGATAGTTAATTTTCTTCCTAGTTGCTGGTACAGCGCTTTATTCTGGATTTAGTCTGAAAATAACACTGATAACACACTGATGTTTTAATTGTTGCTATGTAGTGCTTACCCTGATTGAGGACTTTCCAGTCTCTCATGCTCTGCCAGTGAGAAGAGGCATGGGAAGCCTGGGGGAAGCAGACAGGACACCTGACCCAAACTAGCCAAAGGGGTACTCCATACCACAGCACATCATGCCCAGTATGTAAACCGGGGTGAGTTGTCTGATCACTGTTTGGGGATTGGCTGAGTATCAGTCAGCAGGTAGTGACCAATTATATTGTGCATCACTTGTGTTTATTAAGTTTTGATTTTTTCTGTTTTATGTCTTTCTTATTATTATAACCCTTTTTATTAATATTATATTGCACTTTATTTTAATTATTCTTATCTCAACCCATAGATTCTACATTCTCTTCATTTGCCTCCCCATGCCACCCTGGCTGGGGAAGGGAAGGAGTGAGGGAGTGGTACGGTACTTAATTGCTGGCTGGGTCTAAACCACAACAGCAGGACAGGATGTGCATTTGGGAGATGGCTCTTCACTGGAGTGTTAACAGAGCAAGTCCGGATCGAGCTCATCTGTATCCCAGTGCTGGAAGTGGTGACAGTGGCTCACTGAAGGACACTTTCCCTCTGAATCATGGGTGACAGCGTTCCATGCAGAGCATCCACAGAGGTTGTGCAAAGCACAATCTGTCTGTGCTACATCCAAGCCCCAACACTTGCAAGAGCAAATGAGACACCTTCCCCTCTCCCAGAACAAAGCCATGTGGACAAGGACTGGGACAGGCAAGTCCAATTGTTTTATAAGGCTGTCAGACCACCAGGGAAATACAGCTCTGCCTCCCGGCCCTTGACATGAATGCAAGATTGGATTTTGTAACATTCAGGTTTCTTTTTCATCAAAAATCAGTTTTCTTTGCTTCCAGTGAATTACACCAAAAGCTGATAAAGTTGAGAACTTTTGTTCAAGATCTGGTTGCCATGACTGTCATTTTCAGTGGTACTATACTAGAATCTACAGGTCTCATATAACCCATACCTCCAAAAGATCAAGATCCCAAGAGACAAGACAGTATGGACAGAGGGGGGTGAAACAATCGAGTGCAACATTCCTAAAGGGTCAACAGCACAGCTGTCTTAACACCTACCCTAGTATCACATTTGCCATTGTTAACTTTCACAACACTGCTATTTTCAAGCTAAACCCTGTTTTTCTTGGTCCCACTGACTTTTGGACCTTAAGGAACATCAACTCCCTTAATCTCTTGGTAGAAATAGCCACACAAGCAGTGCAAGTTGGCTATGTTTAAGCATACCTATATAGCATCAGATGCAGATGCCTGACTATCAAATAATCCCAGTCTGAATCTTACACCCAGTGGAGTTCTGGCACCCACCAGAAATACCTGAGCATGTCACTTTGCCTCTGACAATTATCTCTTGGAGACCCCATGGAATAATGGGCAATGCAGACATCATCCAAACTGCTAAAAGCCAAACTTTTACCTGCATCTATACCCACCACAGCTGCCTCATGACTAGTGCATGAAGTACCTCTATTCGTGCTGACAGATTTTTAATGCACAGTGGCACATTCCTCCTAAAAAGGTCTGATGATCAGATCAGTATGGATCTTTTTGGTGGATGCTGAAGGCCGTCCATGGCCAAGCCTACCAAGGGTGATACTCCTTTACTCCAGATAGAAAGCAGCACTGTGGACACAGGGAAAGAAGGGCTCAGAAGCAAGGCAAGGCAAATGACATCCAGATCCTTCCTTTTGCACTGAGATATGGGTGTTATTACTAATACGAGGACAGAAATCAGGCACCTAGAAGGCCTAAGAGACAATGCAGGGTTTGTATTGAAGAGAAGGGTCAGAGGAAGAGTAAAGAAAAGGAACTGGACAGTCCCATGGGGTGGAGAGGGGACTGCATCACTTCAGATGCACCCAGCAGCCACCAGGCCCCCTGCACAGCACTTGAGACCTGTTGATCCATGCAGCCCTGCTCCCGCAGTGCAGAGCTCACCAAGCCTGGAAGAGGAGCAGCCATTCACCTCTGACTTCAGGAGTCAAAGTAACAGGACAGCTTCTCTACATCTGCAAATGGGACCTTTATTAAAGCCTCTGGGGCTACACCCTTTAATGCTGGTTTCAGGTACTGACACTGTTGTTTCCGTGCAATGGTGCCTGGTGTTTGGTGACCAGGCCAAGCAGAGCTCTGCACCTCTGGAAGATCGTGGCTTCGAGGGCAGCTGCCTCAGGGACCTTGTCCAAAGCAGAGTTTCAAGGGCAGAATTCAAAGAATTAAGTGACTGGTGGAAGACAGATGAAGAAAGCAGAAAGAAACAAGAGTGCCAGCTGGAGAGCTGCAGGAGGGGACAATGGGATGACCATGAACATGGGAGTGATGGGCAGGATAGGAACTGATAGGCAATTAGGAAAGGAGGAGCGAAGGGTCAGTACAAAAGGGCATAAAATGATTATCAGAGGGGAAACAAAATTAGTACTGTTAAAAAGTATTTCTTTTTTTAAAACAGGACTATTTAAGTGCCATTCAGCCATGGCTAATGAAAACAGGAAGGGCATTAGATAGATGGACACCCTTCTCCACTTCACGGAGAATGGCCACAGGGCATCACTCTCTGCTTATGGATATGAAGCTACATGGGTTTTGAGAGTTAACTGGAGACCTGTGTGGCTTGCTTTCTTCCATCCCAGAGGAAAGCTTGGAGGGCTACATGGGGAGACAGTCCAAAGCAACTGAACCCTCACAGCTTTTGCCTACCTTCTGCAACAGGAGAGAGCCTGAATACTTAGTCACAATGGAGTACAGCTCCCCACCAAAGGCATCTGCCCAAGCCTTCACCCTAAAAAAATGAAAAAAGGATAAATCAGTGTTAATAAAAATCAGCAGAACTGTTTACTTCTTCAGACGGGGAAAGCTCAATTTTCCTGAGTATGAATCCTCCCCTTTTTTCTCTAAGCCACTACTGTGACAGCAACAAAGCTTTCTCCCCATACTGCTAGCCAGACAAGGAGTAAGGCAGGCAGCAAGCATTGCTCTTGGACGTTCTGTCTGGGACATTGGTCAGTGAGGAGAGACACTGAGTTCTGCCTGTCTCAGTCACTATTTTAACTAATCACCAAGTTTTGACTTAGTGAATTTGTCTCACATAACTTTAGAAGTACAAAACTTCTACATTTGGTCTTCAGCATCAGCTGTTTTCCTCTGTTGTTAGCAAAGTGATATGAATAGCTCTCTGCAGACACCTATTTGTCTTCACTGGTTGCAGACAGAGCCTGGGGTGAAGGGCTAGACACCTAATGTCAAGACTGCTGAAGAGAAATAAGTGCCAGACCTGAAAGAAGTTGTCAAGATTCACCCCTTGGATTCAGTTCCTAGAGCTTTGTGGAGCAGAGACCAACAAGCCAGACTAATTCACTGCTGTCAGTGGAGATACTACAGCTTGATAATGCCAGAGTAGATTATACACCTTGTCACTGTAAAACAGTACTTACATTTGTGCCATCCTGTAAATAACTGACAATAGCAATACCACATGGAGTATATAAGGATGTTGAAGACCAACCTGAACATCAAGCCATCCAAATCAAAATAGATGGCTCTCATTATTGACGAGCACTTCATCAAAAATCTGTTACATGATTCACATTAAGCAGATCCACCTACATACAGTTCCTTCAACAAGGACTCACTTAGGAGAGATTTATTCAATGGGATAAATAGCCTCCTCCACTTACCAGAATACACTACTTATTTATGGGGTGCAGAGTCTTAGCTACGGCTTCCAGTAGATTTCTTCCAGTCCTAAGCAGGCTTTATCATCAGGGTCTAATTTCTCAGTGCATCACACCATTTTCATAGCACAATAAAACACCAACAGAGATGAGCTCTGGAGCAAAGCCAGCGCAACAATGGTGGAATAATCACAACAGCTAACTTCAGCCTGGGAAAGACTGTTTAGACTCTCCTCTTGCAAAAAGGGTAGTAGGCAGCTATAGGAATGATTTGAAACATACTTAAGGCTTCTATACTAAACTGCACCTCTTTCCACTGCCTATAAAAGCAGTATAAGAGGGTGGGTGTCTTTTTTAATCACTCCTCAATTAGCAATGAGGCATTAATTTCTAACCACTGAGTGTGCTCTAGCACCAGCTGAAGTCAATAAGAACAAGGCTTACCCATTCGTGTCATGTCGTCGTCATCCCCCCCCCCCCCCCCTTCTTTTTAGCATTGTACTCTGCATCTTATTTTGACAGCCAGAGCTTTTGCCTCTTCATTTCATTCTTAAATGCAAAAGAGTATGGGTATTTGATAGGACAGCAGGATTTATTGCCCCGTATCAGAATTATTCTAGCAAGCCTATAATAAAAGAGGAAACCATAACAGGCACCTTATGGGATGCTTTCCTGCTTGTTGTAGTAACTAACAGATTCCCTGAGGTATAAGGAGCTCTGAATCAACATTTAACTCGATGCCCATCTGCTGCTGATGGTTTTATAGCTTTTATGTATGAGATGTTTTGTGCTGATATTGACTAATATTCTTCAGTCTCCTCACCTTTTGCTGCAGAAGAAGAGAACCTGGACATGAAGTCTGGGATAGTAATTTTAGCAATGAAGTTTATCTTTACCCCATTTGCCTCCCCCAGAAATGAGGTGCATATGATCCTGGCCTTTCCGTTTTGTGTTGTGTTTGTGGCAGTGCGTGTGCCCCTGTTCCCCCCAGCCCTCATCATTTGTCAACCCATTAGGGTGGAAGAGTCTGTGATATATGTATATAAAATAGCAGAAAGATGCTATTACTGAAGTAAGAGGCCCACAATAAATACAAGCTTAGCAACAGTCAGTCACTAGAGAAGCCAGCCACACACACATTTTCATGGAAGATCCCTGCCTTACTGCTCGTGGATCTGCTCATTGTGCAGTCTTTAAGTCCATCATGACTTGGGATTCTCTGCTTTCCTAAAAACGGGACAAGAGAATGTTGGGTTTTAGCCTTTGAGAGCACTTTTAGCAGACAGAGGGCCAGAGACGAGCAGCTTTGGAGAGCTGGTTGGAAAGTTAGGTGTCACAGAGGAATGGGAGGGCACAAAGGTCCCAAAGCCCCATGTGACAGGGTTGAGGAGTGGGTAATTAAAAATATAGAGTGGCATTTTACAGAAGTTGAAAAGGAGGCAAATGGAGAGGTGGAAATATACTGGCATTTACATATTTAAAAGACAATTATTTGCCAGGGAAGGGAGTAACCTCAGAGTACTGGGAAATCAAGGGCAGCCTGCTGAATTCAAATAGGCTTCCTTATTTTTTTATAAACAAGTTAGAGAAAAAGTCAGTCTAAAATTCATCAGGTTGCAGAGAAATTTCATCTAAGGCTGCTAGCTCCATGAACTCAGGGAGAGATACGTACAGGTGGTAGGGGCAGTCTAAAGAGGCCATACCAGGTTGACATTCACCTCTCCCACCAGCATGTCCTTATGTTTATTGGTGTCCTAAGCAGCAAAGGATGAGCAGCCAGATCCACATCCTCACCATCCTCACTATCCTCACAGCTACAAGAACTCCTGACCGTGCCATGGCCAGCTGATGAGCAGAGCAGTGGCCAGGAGTAAAGAGGAGGTGGTTTCTGTGCTGACCTTGAACCCCAGAAGCATTGCTAGTAATCGACTGAGTAGAGCTTTGCACGCTGGAGTTAAAGCCAAGTGAGCTTCGAAAAGATGTGAATAAACTGGCAATGAACTGAACATGGTGCAACAAAGCCAGACGCGACTTGGGGAGCAGCACAGGCTGATTTAGCCTTATGTCACTTAACTGTGATTGAACCCAGCTGTGTTTCAAAGTCTTTGGTTTTGTGTCCCCAGAATGTCCCTGCATAACCTATGAAGCAAGTCCATTTTCCACTGATTTACTTCCTTCGGTCCTCTGGCCAATGTGCTCTTCTACTGAAGTTTCATTGAAAGAGAGCAACTTTAATATTTTAGTTAAATTCAGGAGTGGATTTCAACCACCAGGGATTAATTCAGCTGTGGGTCTGATTTCAGTGCTAGGGGAGAAAAGCTTTTTTCTATTGTTTACTCTTCATTCTTGTGCATGAATACGTTCCAAATTGTGCAAAGTGACGTAACTCTTTTCTCCGTGGTAAAGGACTATCACATTATAACCAAACACATCAGAAAAGGATTTGGTCAGAGATTGCCTGCCTGTAATCCCTGCACTTGTATTCAGTAGCAAAACCAGCATAAAGGCTGTCCAGGTTATTAATGCTGCAGATTTCAAGGCCAAAAGGTATTTCCATGCAGTATTTACCCAGGGAATGGAAAGCTGAATTTTATTTTGCATGGTTTAAAATTATCAGAAGTTGGATTTTATTCTCTGTAACCTCTGTGTCCTTTTTGTGAGATGCAAATCAGAAGCACTTTGATGAGGAAGGGCTTGAAAGTGCAGCCAAGAATAAAATTGGTGGCAAAGTTTCCTGAGACCCTCCCCAGATAACGTCATTGCAGCTCCTGGTAATCGCCTGGGCTGTATAGGTGAGCACATCTGCAAAGGGTCTTATAGGCAATGACTGAATATAAAACATTTTCTCAGTCTCAGGAAAGGGATTGAGCTGCCTTTGGTTGGTTTATCAGACATGTCTGCCCCAGAAAGTGGATGGCAGTGTTGTCTCCTCTCCAGACCAACTGGCTGTCCTGTGTGGACAGACTGATCCCAGCTCCAGAGAAGCTGCCCCCCAACAACTTTTACCAACTGTGGTGCTGACATTTTTAATCCTTAAAGGATTTAACTTGCCTAAATCAGCTTACAAGGTGAAGTTTTCATACACTGGGTTTGCTGAGAGCCCTTAGCCTCCTGGGGTGCTGTCAGGGCAGGCTGGTGGGGAGTTTTCCAGCAGTGACCGTGCTGGAGGAGCCGCTTATGCACACCAACACACACGTGCAGGAATGGGTGCCCTGCAAAACCACATCCAAAAAGGTGCATGAAGATGCCCTGCATGTGCACTAGTACCTGGACACAAATGCAGTGTGTGCCCCATCTCTGGAAATGTTCAAGGCCAGGCTGGATGGGGCTTTGAGCAACCTGGTCTAGTGGAAGGTGTCCTTGCCCATGGCAGGGGGTTTTGGAAATAGATGATCATAGAATCATAGAATCATACAGTCATAGATGATCTATAAAGTACCTTCCAACCCAAACCATGCTGTGCTTCTGTGCACAAAACATGGCTGTTTATGCTTTCTATTGCAGCCCATCCTTTTATTCCTATGCTCCAAAGCTCTGGGAAGGGCTATTACACGTTTTGTAATAGGGTGTAGCAGGAGTAAGGAAGAAAAGGTGCTATGGCCTCTTTCCTATGTGTAGCCTCCATGACCCTAACATCCCGTGACATCTGCCCACGTGAATAAACACATGTGTGTATTATCCAGGCTGCGTATGTGCACACAAAGGCTTTTTTTCGGCCATCAGTGTACCAGACCAACACAAGGGGTCAGAGCTGCAAAGCTTGTACTGCACGAACCATATCTAGTGTGTATCAGAGAGATGTATCTTCACTCTAACACCCCATGCGTATGCCTCCTGCAGCCAGGTCCTCACCACTGCTATACATCCCCGGGGTGTCCCTGTCACTGTCTGCTGGAATGGCTCTGCTAAACTGGGGAGCTGCTAAACTGGGGCTGCTTGCATCTGCCTCCATGGCTGAATCTCTCCAAATTGCACCCGTGGCGGGGTTTTATGAATATGTCTTTAAACTGGTTTTGCCTTCTGCCACCCAGTGCATTAAGCAATGCATTAATAAATGACAAATTGCTTAACTAAAGCAGATGAGTATCATTGCTCTGCTTGACGAATGGAAAAACAAGGCATTGCATCCATGCTAGAGGTGTGAACGGAATCTGTGGCTCCCATTCCCATGTCCTTTCCCAGAAGCCATCGCCACCATTGGAAGGAAACACAACTTCTCCTGAAGTGATGTGCTCCTTTGGAGGAGCCTGCACCTGCGGCGCTTGCACTCCCATCCTCCTGCCCATGCCCACAGCATTGCCCACTCCACACCAGAAACACTGCACAACAGAGAGAAGGAAACACTTACGTCTCCAGCGGGATCTTCGTCTGGGCCCTGGCAGAGGGCAGGAGGCAGAAGAGCCAGAGTGTCATCCACAGGATGGCCCAGGGCCCCATCCTCCATGTGCTAACCATCAGCAAGAGGACTGGACAGCGGGATGTGGGGGTTCCCTGTCCTTCCTGCTGCCCCGGGGGGGATCCCACGCAGCCCCTGCCATGCTGTCACACTGGGTATCCTCAAGCTGCGGGGCCAAGCCCCGGGGTGACCCTGGCTGCCTCCGCCCTGGAAATGCCACTCCTGCTACCGGGTGCTGTCACGGTGTCTCTGATGCAGGGCAGGCGGCTATAAACCTGCAGGGACCCTCGTTGGTGGGCACCCGTGGGTGCGGTGCATCTCTGCGTCCTGAGGAGCGGCCGTGTCGGGAGGGAGAATCCGTGCCGCGAGCTGCAGTAGCTACGTAATCCCCCACCAGCCCCTTAATCCCCTCACCAAGCAGCAGCAGCCACAGATTTAGAGAAGTGGAGTGGGATAAAATCACACGGGATTACTCTGATTCCTGAAGATGGGTTTGGCTTCTCCAGCCAGAGGTCAGGCTGTGCCTGCTTTAAAAGGGGCACATCCACTCCCTCCCCCCCACAAATAAACCCTGACCTCTGATCTGTGTCCAGCAAGGCCTCTTTGTCACACTGCAGGATGCTGACATGTTGCTCCAGCAGGTCACCCCAGCACCATCTCCTCCCCACTGGGGACCTGGGGTTGGGACCAGGAATGTGGGCTACAAGGCAGACACCAGTCTGTTCATGCTGTGCTTCTGCTCGGTGCTGAGGCTTGCACAGGACCAGCTTGCACAAGAGAAAGGAGGAGAGGAGAAAGGAAAGAGGAGAGGAGAGATGAGAGAAAAGGAGGGAAAATGGGCAGCAGGAAGCAAAAACAGCATGGAAAATGCCGTTTTTAACTGATTGTCTCCTTATGTTAGTAAGTCTTTACTAATAGTTGAACCTCTCAGTTCGGGCAACATTCAACTGAGATTGCCACCCCCTCATTTGTCTGGAGACCAATGAATCAAAGGAGCCCGATGGCTGAGCTTGATGAAAAGCAGCAAGCAGCAAACTGCACACTCGGATGAGGAGCATGCTGTATAAGCTCATCACAGTCACGAGAAGTATGGATTATAAATAACTATAGATACAGCAGCTGAAAGATTATAAATTGCCTGTTGAACACCTTGACTCTATGGCTATGAATTAACCTGGTTATTAAAGTATCTTCCAATCATCTTCTGCACCTTTACAAACGGTGTATTTAATACAAAACGCAAAGCCATGCTCGATCATTAGCTTTCTCATAAGAATGTGGAGGGAGAAACCAGCTGTCAAAGCACTAAAATAAACAAAGGCATGTATTATAGATGTGCTACTGAGTGCAGCATTGGTGCTGCACATTAAATGGGATAATAGAAGTGGCAGAGGAAATACAGAGAAGGGAATAAAACTGTGAAATGTGTAATACAGGTTAAATTGTATGATGAAGAGGCTGAACGCCTGGGGTGAGCAATTAGGTAATTACAGGAATAATTCACCTTGGAATTGGATGGTTTAGGCATTTATTACAATCTTTAACTCCAGATTGAGTATCTTTTTGAAAGTTAGGATCTTCTTCAAGCAGATGTTTTGAGCCTGAAGGGCACACATTTCCAAGTTATGTACTTAGGTCTGCGCAAAGGGTTACATGGGGAGGTTGAAATGGTTCTTTCTCACCTTAAAATCTGTGAAAAGTCAATTTCCACACACACAAATGCTGTAGAGACAGTGCCTTCAGGGTAACACAGGGCTGTATGGCAAATGCCATAGTCAGGAAACGAAGGCAACAGGCAGAGCAGATCTGGATCTTAGTAATGCTTTTCTCAAATGGTAAAAATGTGCCATGGGAGATCGTGTCCCGGAAAGGGACACATACAGACCCAAACGGCCCCAGTGGGGATCCAGATGTGAGGACAGTGCAGAGAAATGTCTTCCCCCCAGATATGCTCATAGCAGATGAGGGGTGCAATGTGCTGACCGTAGGAATGGAAGCAGCTGTTTGCCCTTTCCCTGATGCTGGCTTCACACTACTGAGACCAGGCTGCTGCCTCCCCCTTCCTCTGCAGCCTGAAGAGAATAGATTGCTCTTAGATGAGATGGGAAGAATGACCCTCAAGGTCTTATTTCTCTGTGTTTATCTGGATTAAAAGTGTGGGGTAGCATCCAAGGTGGCAGGCTTCCCTGTCTGGATGCTTCAAGGAAGAGATGATAAAAATTCATGTTCTGAAACAATCTGAAATGAGATCTGAAGGCAGGAGAATCAACGTTTTAGATGGCATTTTCTCTCCACTTTGCAAGGAGCCATATCAAAGAGCTGCTGTGAGTTGATTTTTTGCAGGATCTTTTCACTAACCCTTCCAGCCACTGTGTCCTATTTGCAGCTGGGACTCAGTTTAATCCAGATGGGTTCTGGAAAGAGCGCCTGTCTGGTTGCATTTGGAGAACCCTGAAACACTGATAGGCAAGGCAGTAACAACATGCTGAACTGGGAGATCCAAATCCCTTTATTTGGATTTATCCCATTTACTGGATATATCTCATTTAACCCCTTAATGATCTAAAGTGGCAAGGGAGTAAGATTTGAAGGTGAAATGAAAATTGCACAGAAAACTGAAAAAGCCCAGGTGACTAGAGGACCCTTAACGGGATTAGTGTGCATCCAGTTACTTATGTAGAGCTCAGCCACCACAGAGTGTGAGCACAGCTGGAGCAAGGGGAGGAGATAAACGGCAGCAGGGTCTGGGTTGGGAAAAAGAGAATTAATCCTGTGAGAAAGAATGAAAGCAAACACATAACAGGGAGTGAGAATTCAAGGCTGCAAGAGATATGGGGTGAATGATTACAGCAAATTAGAGCTAAATTTGCAAAACCATAGGGCAATAAGAAAATGCCAGCATGATTTTGTGTTGTACTCACAGGCAGAGGGAAGATTTACCAGCTCTTTTCATTTCTGGTTTGACTAGAACCTGAATTCAGTTTGGATTATCTTGTTATGAGAAGACACTGGCAAATGTCAAGACCAGCTAAAGAATGAATATCATCAAACCACTGGTATAAGCAATGTATGAGGAGAGTTTATTAAACAGTAGAAATCCTCATTTGTTTAATGTATTCATATGGTGACCTTTACCTGGAAATGCCTCAGCTGGCTAACATGTAGTCTTACAGCAGCATAAATATAAGGAGAATGGGGCAAAATGAAGAAAGGGGAATGCTAAACTGAGCATCAGAGAAAGCTGGTGAGAAAGATGTGCAGGGCATGGCACAGCCTCTTGTGGCAGTCTCTCTCCATGCAATACTGGTCAATCAGGCATTCTGCAGCAGCCAAGCATCTCTTTGTTAGAAGTTGGCTGGAACAGGGGCTACAGTGACAACCTTGAACGCAGCAAGAGTATGCAGCTTTGTGGAGGTGAAGAGCAGATGCGACAGTGTCTCAGCCTCCTCAGGCATCAGGCTCATCATAATGCTACTCCTTTTGCCAGGAGGTTGATCTGGCTGAAGCTGGTCATAGAGGCACTTCCCCATAGTAATGATTTCCCAGTTAGCTCATTTAGTGATGCAGGGGTGCTCCTCTTATTTTCTGGGTATTCTGGTGCAGTGTCTCAGGGCCTACATGGAGCAAGCCTCAGGGTCCTTTTTTGCGCTGTAGATATCAGGATATTTCAAGGATATCAGGACTGGGGAAGAGGTTGCAAAATACGAGCACTAACTTGTTTTTCATCCTGGAGATGCTGGGATCTTGCTGTGTGCCTGCCACCACCACCACATATAACAAAGCAAGTTTTTGCTCCATCATGATCCTGAACTTAAAACATCTGGGATGTCATCACTTAAAAAGGATAATTTGCCTTGATTTTGAATATCTTAAAATAAGGCATGATGGGAGTAAACGGTCTTTTTCACAGAAGATACATTTATCTGAGATCATAATCTTGTGCCTCTCAACATCTCTCGGTAGGACTCCTTAGATGAGTATCTGGGTTTGAAAGCTCCTTTCTACCCTGGTCAAACATCCTGCTTGTGAAACCCCTCTCTCGACAGTGTTTGAGCTTGTGTCCTGCTCAGGAGATATGAGGACAATGTCTGTGGCCTTCTGAGTAGATTTAACTGCTCCTCAGGGTGGTTTGGAAAGCAGTCATGCAGTGTTTTGCCAATACTAGAGAATGCCATCTCCCTGTCTCAGCAGCTGCCAGGATGAGGGAGCCCTTGCCAGAAGAGGCAATGGAAAAGCACTTTTAGTCATGGTTTTACTGACTGGTTGTGCAAATCTCTTCTGATCAGGTTTCAGTGCTGTGGGGTTAGCAGTCACAAGCTGAGTTTGCAGAGGTGTGGATACCCCCTCACTCCCAGGAGTGTTTTGGGTTAAACTGGCTGCTTTTAATACCAGCTGGGTGCAAGGCAAATGGTTGATACATCTGGGTGCATGCAAGAGTTCTTCTGCCATCGGGGAAGAGGCTGATGAGTGCCAGTGGCCACGAGGAGACCCTGATATGACTCCAACAAGAGGCACACAAAAGCATGTTTACCATGGGAATGCAGCTGAATACCTGATGCCTCACTAGGATCTCTGTAGAGTAGGACAGATTTACCCCAAGTGTAACACTGGGTGAGATATACGTGGGAATATCGAGGTACCCTCAACTGACATGAAGGCAGGCATTATACCGCTTTCTTCATTTCAGGTTGCCTCAGAGCCAGTGAATAATGAATGTCACCATCAGACATCAGCAGGATGTCTCGAATTGAACGTGTTCACCTAGATCCCACATTTGACCAGGCTGCTCTGTAAATATCTGCCTGCAGACCCATTCACCTGCAAGCCGCATGTTCTCCCCCTTGTTTATAGAAGCAGCCACATAGGTGTCATATTAGTTAATGCCTTTGGCTGGTTACTTTGCCTTTTTTCCCTTTCATTTTTTTTTTTTTCCACAGCTCTTCTCTAAATTTAGACTTGTTTAAATACTCCAAGATGAAATGAGCATTTATTTATTTATTTATTTTTGCTAGCAGCATTTCAAACCCTCATCAGGCACAGTGTTATGAGCAGTGGGAAATGTAGGTCATGGAAGGGAGACACCAAGGGAGAACCGAATGCACAGGAAGAAAAGAACATTGGAGCATCTTCCCACCATCTCTTAAGGCAAGACAAGCAAAGGAAGAAAGAATGAAAAGAAAAAAAAAGGAAAAATAAGTGAAAGCACGTGCTTGTTTTGGAAGAACTGTGAGCAAATGTGGTTTTCCTGGGGGCTGTCACAAAAGCAACCAGTGTGACAGTCAGCTTTATTCTTCTCTCTCTACTACCAAAGGGTTAAACTTAATCTTTTCTATTTCAAGCCCACCTGAAAGAACTTGATTAGGAGGAAGGGAAACCCCGTTTAAAAGAGATTAAAGCCTTTAGTGATAAAGTGGCTGCTTGTTTGAGAGAGGAGGCTTTGTTTCATGGGGAACCCCAGGAACTGAGGTGCATCAAGTGACTAAATAAATGATACCACTTATCCTGCTAATCTCCACAGCCATAAAGACACTTGATTCAGTGCACATCTAGCTACATCATTTATGTTGCCAAATTCTATGTATTAAATGCATGATGCAATGACCTTAATCAGAGTACATGCTATAAATATCTCCTTCTTTCTGCTCCGTGTGTTAATAAGGATTCAGGATTTTGCAAGGTTACCAGGACAGAGGTATTTGGGCCAAATCAGGGTTGCTCCAGTTTGGCTGGGCTAGAAAGAAGGAGGGTTCCTCTTCCTATGTGTTCCCCTGTCAGGGTCAGCAGGGTACAGAAATTAGTTTCTTGCCTTCATGGTCTGACATTACTGCCTCACCTATTTGCTGAAATGCTGGTAAAGATTTATTGGGTAATGGCTGCAGGGTGCTTGGGTAATACAAGATGCTCTTTAATTCTCTGCACACTTGCAAAGGGAAACAGCATAGCCTGCAGGGCTGAGGACCACCTTCTTGCTTGACAAGTGATCTACAGGGGCAAAGCAGCAAACGACCCCACTTCCTTCCCCTCCCCTGGTTGATTTGGATCACAGTGTCAGTGGTTCAAGGGCTGGACTGAGCCCACAGGGCTGTTTAATCCATTCCCTGGCAATAGGGGTGGGCTGCAGCACTTTGCAGAACTGTCTGCAGTGATCCAGGCATTAAACATCTGCCTGCCAGGAAAAATGGCATCAATACAGATGAGCTGACTATCCCTAGTGGAGCATTCGTGGACCATGGGCTCTGTGGCTGTGGGTTTGCACAATACACATAGCAGTTATGCCTGGTCCCTGGGGAAGCTCCTGCATGCTACCATAGCATAAATAAAGGGCAATCTTGAGGCAGTAAGAAATTTTTATCATTTTAAAATACATTTTTCAGAGTTTTCCTGTCATTTGTTCTGCTGCTGATACTAAATGTCCAGGAAGAGCTGTTGCAGAAATGCGTACCAGAATTTCTGGAATATTCAGAACTCAATTAAAAATCTTAGAAGTTTGATTATTTTTCTCCTTCATTTTGACTCCACAGAAGGCAGCGGCTTTGCCAAAATTCTATGTCACAAATTATAGCATTTCATGCTTTTCTCCTTTGAAAACAGGAGTATTTTTTTCCCCACAAAAATCAGAGGCGATCAGTTTCAGTGTGATTAGAGATAAAAGCTGGGCTTCGGATGAGTTGTACCACACATTGATGTAGGTGTAGATAAAAACAGTCCATTCTTTCATGAATATTAATGAAAACATGTTTTGTGATTTTAGGCAACCGTCAATTGTTATCAAAACACCAAGACAGTTTTGAAGAAGAGAAAGGGGTGGGGGAAGCGTCCATGAGGCTTTCCACATCCAATTAACACCATTTTGCAGCAGCTTGTGTTTTGCTCCAAAATTGCTCTGTAATGAGGGTGAAAGGTGTTTCCCTGACCCAGGGCTGCTCAATGGGCTGACAGGGAATGGTCTTAAGCCCATCTGAGCATGGAAGCGCTGGCACCATCTCCTTTTAAACTCTTTTAACCTCTGGTTACAATTCAAGTCACTTCCCGTCACCCTAAATTGCCTCTGAGTCTGTAATTAGCTCAGTCACCTGCCAACTTTCATAACACACGTTCACACTTCCTCCCTTCAATATCTGACAGCATCTCACTCAGCGAGCGGCCTTCAAAGAGATTTCCCCTCCACCCCAGGGGTTTTCATGCTGCGAGCCTGCCCCCAAAGGATGGAGATACAAATCATGTTGTGCCCAGAAGGATCATTAAACGCTGCCTTTGATTTCCTTCAAGGAGCACAAATTAGCTGTGGAAGCAAAATAGCACATTTCTTGCTATCAGATTTTGTTGGTGATTTTAAAACCCATCGGCACAGCATGATAGAGGCAGTAGCTCCATGCGATAGCTGAGGTCTCTCCAGGTTCCAGCCATCTCCTTCTAACATAGGTGCTGGCCAAGGACAGCACCAATCCCTCAGTAAAGGGTGGCTCAGAAGGATTTAGCCTGGTCAAGACACACATGAGAATAAATAATCTCTCTCTTACTGGTGGAAGGTGTAACAGTGTGAAAAGTATCTGTCCAAAAAAATCCGTTTCTAGCAGCCTCACTTATTCTGCTTCCTCCTGCTGCTGTCAGCATTTGGGCAGTACGTGGGACAGTCAGTGGAGAGATAGGGACAGCTCGGCAAACCATTTGCTTGGGTTGGGGACAGTGCAGTCTGAAGCATGCTTGAAATGAAACTAAGAACTGCATTCACTGTCCATGGCGAGAAGTGGAATTTAAGATTACCAGAGCTATGGATAAATAAACAATGCATACGTATATTGCAAGAAAGAAAATTCAAATGCCAAGTTGTGATGTCTGTCTAAAATGATCTGCCGTTTGCGAAAGAAGCACTCCAACTGCCTGCCTTCTTGTTAGTGCAGCATCAAGGGTGAGGTTAACATCATTCCGAGCCAGAGGCTCCTGAAGTTTCAGACAGAAGCCAGAGAGTTGTGCCCCAAGGGATTCCTTCACGGGAAATCTGATGTGCGTAAAGGAGGCAGAGTGGCACCAAAATCCCATTAGCAGTGGTTGCTTGCTGCGGCTCTGGCCTTAGCTTAATTCATTCAAGTGATGCTGGAGCTAATTGGCATTCTCCGTTTGGAGTGATTCCCTTTTCTTGCTGAATTTTAAACCTAGGTCTAGTCTGCTATAAATCTCCTAGAAAGAAATAACATTAGCTAGCTCTTCTTGTACCCTGAAGTACAGCCGCACACTCTTACAGCCACTAAGCCAATTCATGGCTGTGTAGGGGCCAAAATGTCACAGCAGGCAGCAGTGAGTTGGGTCTTGCAGCTTGCATGCTGGCAATTCTGGTAGAACACTTCTGCTCTGAACACTTCCAACAGTCATTAGACCACGGTGAAGCTCCAGCTCTTCAGAAGGTGAGTTACTGAGACTGACTGTGGCTGGCTGTGGGTGCTGGGGCAGTACACCAGCACTCCTCTTCCCATCCTGGAAATGTGGACAGTACCCAGCACTCCACAAATCCTTTACTGGGGCACCTCCAAATTGCGCTGCGGCTATTGTCAAAGTCCTCAATTACTGGTCAGCTTTGTCTCATCTCTAAAGTGCTCAAGCTCCTACTTGTCTTCTAGAGGTTTTCCAGAGCTCTGCTGATAGTGTGCTAATGTCTGGCTTCACATCTGCCAACAGTTGCTTTCTCCTCATCTACCAGGGAACAAACAGAAACTGCAAATGTTATTCACTTCCAAAGCCTTCTCTCCAAGGATGGTCTCCAGCAACAAAGGACAAGCTGTTGTTCTTCATCATCTCACTGACATGAACATCTGTTGAGGATGATCAGGAGAGAAAGGAGCTCGCTGCTTTCACAGTCTTCCCAAAATGCTCGGGGGAGGTCAGCAAGCTTCCAAACACTGCATGCTGCTGGTCAGACCCAGGCTAAAAGCTAAAAATGCCCTAACCTAGTATGGAATAAGATGGAAGCAGAGAAGGTTGATGTGACTAAAATTCCTTAGAATTGACTGCTTAGGAGGCTATGAAAGCTGACAGGCTAGAATAGCCATGGAACCTCTTTCCTGCTTTTTGAGAGAGAGGACACCAATTAGACGGATTTAGTGTGGTGCTGCACATATTAACCAAGTAGAAAATTGTTATTAGCACTAGAAAATTGTGAGCTGTGCATATGGCAGCTCAGGACCAGAAAGGTGCAGAAAAAGATGAAGGGGCTTGAGTGCACACAGTGAACTCAATCTCCGTACAGAGGCTCTGTGTAGATGAGGTGAAAAGTTGCTGCGTCAGGAGTCAGAACATGTTTTGTCATCCACAGTGGGTTTTAGTGTTGCTGTGCAGTACTATTCTGGGCCGTGGGCTTTCTCTGGAGCATGAAGACTAGGGGCAAAGGACAGGGGCAGAAACAGAACTTGATAGCTTGATAGTCCAACCTATTCAGGCAAACTTGTGTTTGCGAGAATCTCACAGGAGGTTTTTTCCTTTTCCCCTCCCACCGAAAATGGACTTTTGGTTAATTCTGGTCTTTTCTAAAATGCCTATTGCAATTGCTTACCTCTGGACAGACCACCAAAAAAGCCGTTAAGACTCCCATTAAGCTGCTGCAGTCATCTGGCAGAAGAAAAACATTCCTAAGGAGGGAGTGCAACAGAAGCTTTGTCAGCAGCACATCACAAATCACATCAGAGGCTTGGAGCAAAGAGCTGAGGGAAGAGCAGACACTAATGGGACAGGATGGGAAGGATAATGGGAACTTGCACTGACTGGCCTCTTTAGTGTCATCTGTATTACACAGCTGGAGAGGGCACATTTTGCAGCAACAGTAGTTTATTTTCTGATCAGTACAGCAGTTACATATGAAAATACTGTTTCTGTTCCACTCATTCCCACTGGCTTTGTTCACTTGTCTGGCCTAGGATAGGCACAGGGTGTACCAGGCTGCCACATACCATACTGCAAGATGCTGCAGAGGGAAGGAGGGAGGACAAGATTCCTGCTGGTAATACAGCACCTGCAAAGGGGAAAAAACATAACAACTGAAATCCCGCATTTGTCAGGACTCATTCTTGGTTGCTAGGCTGCTGCTGTTGTCTCTGTCTGTTCCTTGCTTCTTCCAGTTTTCACCGCCTACACAACATGCTGATCTCTTATGAAGTGCTGCATCTGGGAAACAGGGCAGTTTGGGCTGGGCTGAGGGATTTTTCTGTTTGCTGCAAACAAAAGTGAAGTGATGGACAAAGGAGCAAAGCCCCAGCGAGACGTGACTGCGCATCAGTCTCTTCCTTTGTCTCTTGATTTCTTCTGTGTCCTCCATAAATCCATTATGGAACCACTCTTCATATGCACTTTAAATGGAGATAATATTTCCTTCTGTCTCCTCTGCTAGGGTAATTTGTATACAAAGCACTTCCAGATACTTTGTATCTAACGGGCTATTAATGTAAAAGCACCTTTAGAGCAATGTTGAAGACATTGAAAATATACGCAAGAAATAGACATCTTTTAAAATCACCACTTCCAAAACAAGAGAAGACCACTTTGGGTTAAATATTGACCAGAGTGTTTGTGTCTTCCAATTCTGTATCTCAACCTGCCCATTGCCCCCACCCTCTGTACGTTCAGACCTGCCTCTTCAGCACCAATATGTGTTGCTAGGGCGTGACCAGAAGAGCCCCCAACTTTTCTCTTTCTATCACCTTCTAAACTGGTATTTTAACTCTGAAATCTTCCCATTTCGTGAGTTGGTTTCTTCAATGTATGCACAGCAGCACTTGCAGAGTGTCTGCTTTGCAAAGCCAGGTCTGCTTTGACTGCCTGCCAATATCTCAGAAATGAGTGCTCGCTGTCTTCATCTTTGGCCATCTGGCTGGTTCAATGCACTTGACACTGGAGAACATTTGTCTGCTGGATTTGGCAGCCCCCCACAGTGTGGGATTAGTTCAGTGTTTCTTCTGAACTTTAATACTCTCTGAATTTCTGCTTTTACAAGTGAAAGTTTAACTGAACAAAATCATTTTCTTCTGCGCATTTCCATCTCCCTGCTTCCTCTTCCAGTTTACACAACTTCACTTCTGTCCCCACAGGTGAGTTGAAGATTCACTGCTTTCACTTCTGCTTAGAACTATTCACTGTCCTTTCAAAGACCTTACTGGATTTTCTTACTGAGCCAGCATTTCTTCATACTTCTCAGTCAAAGGAGTTAACTGGAGACTCTTCATCTTCTTTATGTCTCTACTCATTCCTTCTACCCTTCCCTTGATGTGTTTCACGATGATCCCCTTCAGGGACTTTTCTCAAAGACAGCAAAGCTTTTATTTGTTACAGCATTCATCATCTTCATCTTTGGTCTTGCTGATACTGTCCAGACATTCCTAACTTGTGGCATATGTTTGGTGGGGTGCAATCCACCTGAAAGTAGCATGTGGTGATGGCCTGTGCTTGCTCACATGGCAAACAAGGGCAAACATCTCCCCGTGAGCAGCTGCTTTGGAGGAATGAGAGGTGGGGATGAGAGGATTGAGGCAGTGGTAGGAAAGAGGATACAGAATGTCTGGAAGCACTAGGTTTTGGTCTTCAGGTGTAGAAACAAGGGAAGTGAAATTAGTATCACAAGAGGATGAGACAGCAGGGACAAGTGGCTAATCCTGCTTGCAAACATATCTTTAAGAGAGATGGAAACTATGTCTGTTGCCAAACTGCAAGCTTTAAGTATGGGATCCCTGGATTATGTCATGATACTACAGCCTGATGGCTCCTCTAGATCAAACCCCTGGCCACAGCTCACCGCATCCATGGGAAAAGCCAGGAGAGGCAGGTTTTCCTTGATAAGAACTTGAGAGGGGAGCCTCAGGCATAAACCCCCCAAAACCTCTTGTATGAATGCGAAATGCAGGCACTTTTTCTAAGTGGTAGGTCTGGGGCTCCTGCTGTAAGTGGAAAGAAGGCAGCTGTTAGTGAGCCAGGCTGCTAAGCAGCAGTAAAACTGAAGGAAAACAGAGCTTTTGTTCCCAGCCTGAGTAGCCCTATGCTGGGAGTGCTGCCAAGAGCCTGCATGCTCCTTTCCTGTCTCCCTCTAAACGTTGCATTTACAGGCAAGTGCTTGAAGAAAAAACACACAGGTGGGTAAGCGACAATAATAATAATCACACCATTTTAGTATGTTTCAGAAGCAAATTTAAGGTATCGCGGACAGAAACATGGTACCAGTGGCTGTATCCACAGCGACGTGGTGTAACAGAGATGTGCAGCAGCATGGTTCAACGCCATGAGTAAGCAGCTCTGCATTGAGCACACGACCTTATGGAGCAGGGTGGCAGCACTTGGGCAAGAAAAGTGGCAATGTTGATGGAGAATCTAACGACAGGATTCGCATCCCTCTATGTACATGGCAGCAGCAGCTGTAGGACTTGGCCATTGTTTTGCATAGGTCCCTTATGGCATGAAAGCAAGCTACTCTCTGGTAGTCAGATGTCATCCTTTCTATTTCTTGGCTTTCATTTAGGCACCATACGCCAGAGGGTTTTCTCTTCTGCCTTTATTGACTGGTGGTGTTTGCGCAGACACATTGCTCTGAATGCAGAGCTTACTTTGCTTCTTGTGGAATTTGTGCCCAAATATAGTAAAAAGGGCTTTTAATTAATGTATGCCCCAAATGGTTTCAAAACGTTTTTTTTTTTATTCTGTGTATGACTGAAGGTGCTGCTCTCACAAAAAATGAGCAGTGACTTCCTATTGTGTACACCAGGTGTTAATTCTACATTTGTTCTTTGGAAGTTTTTATCATGTTGCTCACCTTCTAGAAAGAAGAACCATGGAGATTACTTAAAACTCGAATTCTTTCTACAACAGCTATAAAGTAAAGCTGTTCAAATACTGGACACACTTCCCCCAAAAGCTATTCTTAAAATGACCTAAAAAATACCTTTTTTTTTGCCTCTCCCTTTTATCTTTCCAGTGCTTACTTCCTGCTCGTTCCAGTGGTTTTTCAGCTACACAGACAAAAGCAATCTGGTCCCTGCATTTCACATTCGCTTCCATGCTGGGCAGATTTTTATCTGAACAGTCTGCTCAGGTTTGATGGTACAATCTCCATTAAATTTAAAAGAAAAAAAATAGGAAGGGAAAATTCACCCCTATGCGGTGAGGAAAGGTAGGGGCTGATTCCAATGTCAGTACTGGTTCAGTACAAGATGGTGGTGCTAAGAAAGGTGTTTGCGAAGGCTAACATTAGCCCAGCCAATCTAATCTCCAAGCTAAATTAGATTTGTACTGAGTATCTCAAGAGGATCCTGTCTTTCCACTGGCTCTGCAGACAGCCTGGAGAGATTAACCTCATGGACAGCAGTTACCCTTCGTGGAGGTATCTGCAAACACTCTCATGGATTTCCACACAGAGCCAAGGTAGGGGATAACAACAAAGTCACATTTCAATGTTTGTGGCATCTTCTGAGTCTGAATTTCAGTGAAGAGGCAAAGGCCTTTAGATCACAAAAGCTTCCAGTCAATTTAAGGCAGTACTGCAACTCAAGCCTCCTGCCTCACCTTCCTCTCCCCATACCCCACTCATCCCCATGGCTGCACGCCCCTGTCTGTATATTGACACTGCTGCCGGGGCTGCTGCCCACTGAACTCGTCTGGGTTAAAACCAGCTTTGGCATGCAGGGATTTTTAACCTGGAGTAATTCTGCTGCAACATATTTTATCATGTCTTAATCAAACTAAAAGAGGAGAGAAAGGAAGGGCAAAGGAAGGAAAGAGTGGTGTGGGAGCAGGGATGAGCAGCTAGGAGTGGGTGGCTGGGACAGACTGCCTCTTCAGCAGCAGAGCCAGCTTAAAGTGTTTATAAAGCTAAAGCCTTTGTTTCTGTGGTGTCTTGCAGAACCACATTTTCCTCCTCCCCCCAACAGGTTCTAGATCATCAACAGCTACCTGCCCCCCACCCCCCCCCACCCCCCGACAGGTTCTAAACCATGCTCCCTCCTCTATTCCCAACCCAGCTGCAGAGATTTACATCTAGAGGCCAGAACAAGCTTGTTAGAGATATCCGTAGCAGTACGTAAGAGTCTCTTAAAAGCCCTTAGGATTAGCAGTAAAGTTTACTGTAGGCTGACAGAGGATTAATTTTTTAGTGCATTATTCATCTTCAGGACTAGGATTTTGCCTTTTTCTAGGTTTCAGAGATCCCTCTGGGTAAAGCTGCCATCTCGTAACATCTTTCACATTACAGCCTCAAACGCTAACTGAAAAAAATATCTTCTAATTTTGTCTTTTCCTCAGCAAAGATTTCCAAGTGCTAAAATATTAAACAATGATTTTAATAATCTAAAGGGACAAAGACATCTCAAATGCCCACCACTTTTATGCCTGAAATTCAAAGCTCAACATGTTTTAAATAGGCTGTCAGAGGAGACAAAGCATCCTGCCTATTCAGCTGCATCCTGCTCCTGGAAAATGTGATTGTGCTGTACAATTTTAATTACCCTATTTGCAGCTACAACAAGGAGTAAACAAAGGAGCAACAGAGAGCTAATGAATAAAAATCAAATTAAGGATTTGAAGTTTCTGTGAGAAAAGATTTGGATGCCTTCACTGAATATTACAGATTTCAATGATAAACACTGAGAGAGATTATACTGAAGTATTTCACTGATTTTCTACTCCTTGTTTTCTCATTCTTGCTTATTAGGTGTGGAATTTCCTAAGGAACTGGTCATTGGTTAAGTGGAACTATACTGAAAGCTAATATCAATTCAAGGCTGAGACTAGGATTAATGTATAAAGCATTGCTCCAACTTCTGGAATTCTTGCTAAACCCCAATTTATGAGATATTTATTCTACTAGAACCAGAAGGAGCCCAACCCCAAACAGCAGTATATTATACAGACAATTAAAAACTATTACACACGCGTACTGTGGCAGCATCTAAAGCAGAGTTAATGTGATCCTTACACACCTTCTGACTTTCTGCTTCCTACCTTTTTTCCTTTTCCAGGTTAAAAAAAAAATAGGCCTAAAGAAAAGCAATCTGAACTGCCGTGGCCTTTGCATCTCCAAAGGCCTCGCTAGCTCAAGGACTCCCTACTTCTAACAGTGTCTTAAAAATAACATAATAAAATAGAGAACCCAAGTGTTTGGAGGTGACCTCCAAGCTTTTTGGTATCACGCACAGATGTGGCTGCATAACAAGCCAGCCTGAGCTGATAAAGAAGCTTAAACAAAACACAATACCAAAAGGCAGAGATCAATTTTTCAGTATTAGGTAAGAATCCTCCAGGTTTTCTGCAGTACTGGAAGGCTCCGACTATATTCCTGGAAAATGCCTTTTTCTGAGACACATACTTCAGCTTGTAGTAGAAAGAAGAGAGAAAGGGGCATGGCACAGTTTTACGCTCCAGTATGGACTCCAAGCTCACCTCTCCAATTCCTAAACATCTCTGAAGAAGCAGATCCTGCCATCTGAAAGGGAAGCCTACACGAGAAGTTTGGCTTCATTTCTCAACAGAATTCTCTCACTACTTTTGCTCTTTGGTTAATTGTCATAATATTCAGATTTTATTTCTGAGCTTTTTCTACTTTCTTACCTTGTACTAGGTAAGCATGCAAGCCAGCTAAAATAACACTTCTCTTCTTTAGCAACTACTCTTCTTTTCTTCACTCCATAAAGGACAAGTTTATGCCTCCTAAACAATCCCAGAAATCCCTTACAGCATAATACAATGACAAGTCCAACTCCGTCAGTGTTACTTGGTGTGGATGTAACCAGAGGAGAGGGCAGTGAGAGGAAACCCTGAATTAGCTCTATCCTTGTCTGCTTTAAGATAAGCCTCAGCATGTCAAGCACAGTGCCAATACTACTGTTGTCATAAACACCAAGAGTTAATGGACGTTTTAAAAAATATGCCTTTAATTTTTGTAAAGGCTGCATTACTCTGAAAAGCAGTAAATAAGGATGGTTTTAAAATTCCTACTTGCCTTTTGTAAATAAAAGCTTCCCTCATGACTAAAAAACATATCAAAAACACAGCTTGAGATGCTTGAGGATTATTTTTAGCCACCAATTACAGAAGTTCTGTTTCAAATGAGGTCTTAACTATGTGTCCCCATCATCATTAAATTGCACTCTCAGGTACCCCAGCGTCACAGACACCAATTATGCATGTATGTAGTTTCATACAAACTCTCTTGTGTAGATTCCAATTTCTTCCACACAGTATATTCAGAAATAATACCAATTAACTCGGTAGAATCCCATAAACTTGAATGGCTACATAAATTATTATGGCTACAAGATTAGAATTAGGACTTGCTATCTTTAAATCTGCCCTTCCTGGTATTTGCTCAACATGTTCTTTTCACCGAATCTAAAAGAATCATGAGCAGTTTGGTAACAAAACAGAACTAGAACACAACTTGCTCTCTACAAGCTACCTAGTGTGGGAAAAGTCCAGCAGTTCTGTAGGCATGAGTCTCTTGGGGTTATTCACTTGTCTATAAAGAAAGTAGCTCTCAACTTTTCTTTTTAATATTGATTTAGAACATTTCTCAAAGAACGTGAGCACTAGAGAAACACCAGATGTAGGTTGAGTGGGAGCAAGTGCTTAAATCGTTACAACTATACTAACTGAAACCTGCATCCAAATTTACACTGAAAAACCTTTACCACTGAAACTACTGAGCTGTGCCTACACCAGTGCCCATAGTAAAGAAGAATGTGTACTCACTTATGGAGTACAGATTGGGTTCTCTGCACCAACAAAAGAAATGCCTCCTCAGCAACATCTCTGGGTTCTAACCTGTAGTAAACTGGCACTTCAGTGGCAGATACTAATAAAAATTATACATAAGATTTATTTCAGTCATTTATTCTAACTGATTTAAAAAATTGTGAGCTTTCTGCCAAGTGTAAAATCATTTTAAAGTCACGCAAATGTAAACACATAGTCCATGGTACAATAAAATGAAATCAGCACATAGGAGGGAATAGCCATTTTATTTTCTTTAGAAACAGATCAATGAAATCACTGTGCTCCAGGACACACTAAAAAAAATTAATAGGAGTTTTACACCAGGTAGCATCCCCCTTAACAAAGTTGTACATTGCTTATCCAATGTGCAGATTGCATCTGGAATGACAGAAACATGAATCCAGTGCCATCCCAGAGCTATGCTGATAGCAAGTACATTCACAAACCAACCCTCCCCCCCAAACACCCGCAGAGTCCCGTTTCTACAGCTAGCTAAAAATATTCTTCTTAAAATAGAAAAAGATTTTTCTACAAAAATTTGGGGGGAAGTCATGACATGTCATCTAAACGGCTTTGCAGTCAGCTAAGCGCGATGATAGCTCAGCCTTCCCGAGACTTTCCCTACCGAGGTGCCACTCGGGTTTTCAGGTTCCTAAAAGCAGTCCAACATTGCCACCATGTGTTCAGAGATGGGCACGTTCAGACGTTTCGGGGAAAATCCACGTCAAACACCTAGTCAATGAATAACCAACCACACTCCCAAGTAAAAAAGGAAGCCGAATTCTGAGAACTGAGCCCTTACGCAGTGAAACCAATTCCAAGTATGGACCAATGAAAGAAAAATAATTTAAGATATTTTGTTATTAAGTCTTCAGTATCGTGACGCTCTGCTTCGTGAAGGCACAATCTGTTTTTTGCTCACTTCTGTCTCAGTACAGCATGTACTTGCCAACCAGCAAAATCTACATGTATGCAAAATGCTTAAGACCATTCATTTCTTAAAACATAGATGTACTTGAAAATTTGGAAACCTTTTTCCTAGAGTTCAGGGAGAAATTGAATTTAAAAATGATCTTTCACACAGACTTTTTCATGGCTGCCTTTCTCACACTGAAGAGATATGCTTCATAAATAATATTTAAGAAGTTGTCATCATTCTGAAAAACAAAACAGGTAATTGTTAGTGCATGATAGGCGTTCTGAGTAAAGAGATTAGAAGGTTTCTCCATTTTATGGACCAGTTACATTTCATTCTTACTCTATTTTTAAAAGTGAGCAACAGAAAGGCTGTTTCCTTTACAAAAATATGGATTATTTCCAAGCCTTGCTAGTAGCCTTAAGAAGAACTTAACATGAATATAAACTTCACTGCAGCAAACATGACTGTATCTCTATAAGAAGTAATGAGTATACAGACAGCAGATTTTCCAGACTCGCAGTGGATTTAACTTCAGTCCACTGTTCTTACATGATAACATGGAGGCGATACAACTCCGTAATTTCTTCCCTTCTAGGGATTTCCTAAAGTAGTTTCCTCTATTTAGTAGTTTCCTCCAGCAGCTTCCAGTGATAATTCCAAACATGCCTGCAAGAACAGTGAAACACCCTGGGGTTTGATCCTAAACTAAATCCTACCTGGGCAAATCCTTGCATCTTGTTTAGCTCTTTTAGACTTAATGCTCCTAACTGATGCTGTGTCCTTTGCTCTGATGATTGCTTAACCTTTTCCTTCAGATCGATTTGCAAGAATGGGTCAGCCCACATTAAGAAAGAATGTCATAAGTAGCTTATATAAACATATGAGGATAATTAAAATCAAGATACTATTTGAGGGAAAACAGGAGCATCCAAGATTGTAGTTTTATATAATGAAAAGTAACAGGTAAGAAACTGGCAGCAATATATTTCCAGGTAATTTAGTTATTCCCAACTACCACCAAGAACAGTAGGGTCAAATGCACATTTTGCAAGTAAGTTTAAGAGGGTAAAATCCAATTTTCTTTGAGCAGCTTCCTTTTGAGCTTCACATATGGTTTTACTACTATCCAGATACCTGAAGTGTGTAAAGATGATAATTTTATCTTTTAATCCCAAACTAAAAATTCAGGGGAAAAATAAGAAAAGCCTTTAATTTCTTAAAGATACTGCTTTCTTTCCTGCTCAGAATCTAGAACTTAAACTGCATTTTAAGTAACTTCAACATTCCAATAATGACTTTTATTTTTATTCGAAAGCCATACAAGCACACAGTTTTGGCCTACAAATTAAATCTGTGTTTCTATTCCTTGTCCTTCGTGGGCAGGTCTTTAGTTATACAATCTCTCCCCAGCTTCTGCTCTTCAGATATTCATCACGTGGCAAGTTAAGGAAAATAACATTCATAATCACCCATATCATCCCAGAGCAGTAAACAATCATCTCATACATAACACTGTCAATGATTTGTCACATTCGAATCTGGAAAATTACAGCAAAAGGAATTTTATCATTTGAACTACAGAACTGCATTGAATTAACTGAACTAGTATAGTTTTAGGTTATCTAACCTATATTTAAAGTTGCTCACAGTCATCCTGCAATTTTCATTTCCCATCTGAATTCTTCTTACTGCTAACATGCATCTCTGTAATATTTGGCAGCTAGGATAATCACCCATTATTTATTCTTAGCTAAAAATAGAATAGATCTCTCTCTGGCTCATAGATTCACCTTACAAAGTTTTCAGTCATCTTTGTTCTTTTCCATCAATTTTTTTCTTTCCTGAGCCCAAAATCAGATGCATTAATCAAAATGCAGTTAAGACAGCAGGGTGCAAGGGCAGGCTATCACACCCTCAGTCTATGTCATAGTGCTCTGCTCACATGCAGCCATAAGCATACATTTTAATTATTCATTTAATCTCTAGACAGACAGATGCAACCGATCACACAGGGTGCTTATATCAAAATGGGTACTGGGATTTTAAGCAAAGGAGAATTCTTGGCACTTTACCTGGATCAGGTGTAGAAGTGTTTCCTGCAGCTGCATCTTTGTCATTGAGCTGCTGCTGGCCACAGAAGGCTCTGTGCTTTGCAGTGGCAAAAGAAGGCTAGCTGAACTAGCAGCAGGTTCTTGGTTTGCTGCTGCTAATCGCCCACTTTCATTTGCTTTTGGTGGAGCAGATGTGGACTGAGTGAACACCATTGGGGACATCAACAACGTAGGAGTCACAGTGGCAGGAATGCGTTGAGGTGAGATTACCTGTTCATATAAAAACACAGTCATCAATTAAACCTATCATCTACTTCATTCTATGGGAATAAAGATGGTCAAAACCGCAGACTGATTTGCAACAGGTAGAGAGACTGCTGGATATCAATGCAGTTACATGAAACTCTAGCTCAGGACCACCTACATGAACTATTTACAGATTAAAACACCTTCCATTCAATTTGAGATTGAAGCAATAGATTCAAGTGTGATTAAGCCTATCTGTCAAACAAATGACCTTACGACAAGAGCATTTTATTACAAAAATCAGACTACTATTAAATATCAGCACTCCCAGAGAATGCAGCTGTAAAGTCTTCTACATAGGGACAGTAAGTCATTATGTTTAATCTTTGTGTATATACTTAACGTGCAAATATCACTACTAAAGACAAACCTCTGTAGCTAATATTAGAAAATGCTTTCCAATTATAACTTTCAAATTACTTTATAATTATATACATAAGTATATATATATTTTTTTCTTATTATTTTACTTAAGGAAAGGGGAAGGAAAACAAAGATTAAGTGATTTATCTAAAAAGCCACAGTGAGCTAGTGGCACTGTCAGAAACAGAACTGACTCCTAACCAACACACAGCTGACAAGACCAAAAAAGGCCCTCAAGGAGAAGGAAAACCTTGATGCTGCAGCAGTTCTGCAAGTTCCCTCAGTATCATAACCATGCCAACCTGCAAAGATATGTGTCAAAGAATTTTTACTTTTAAATTTTGCAAAACATCCTGGAACTGTAAACCATGCAGGACTAGGAAATACTATCAGATGTAATATACAACATAATAGGAAGTTTATTCACTCAGTTTGCAGACATTAGAGCTCTCTCCAGGTAATTATAGTAATAAATCTTAATCCTAATCAGCAATTTTCTCTCTATTCAAGTACCCGGTATTTTTTTTCACAGAACAGAACATACAAAGCAACTGATAGGAGTTCACCAAAGCTCCTCTCTTTTGGACTGGAGGATGATTTATTGCAACTGTATGAAGGTGAAAGGCTACTGAATCACTTTACTCTGTGTCCTGAGTTACATTTCAGTTTTGATGAAAAATTAAGAAAATAAAACTGAGGTTTATGTCCCAGATATGCAAAACAATGTAGTTTAATACTAAAAAACTTTCATATTTTGGTAGCTTGACTTACGCCTAGATTGTTCTACTCAAGACATTTCTGAACAATGTTAGCTAGACTACAATACAAATAAAAATAGAATGAAATGAAGAGAACTGGGATCTCAAGCTGTTTTATGCAAAATTTAAGGAAGCAGAAACACTAGGGGTAAGGGAAGACCCATGGGTATCAGGAAGCACACAATATTGCACCGAATACAAAACTATCCCAGTTCACATTTTAAACCACAACAACATTTTATGTAAATATTGCTTCTCAAATAAAGAGTTCTACTTAAAAACAAAACTCTTGACCTACAGATTTTTCCTACCCCAGGGCATGTAATCATAACAGCAACCATCAGGTCTATCTTAAAAGCTCTTGAATGAGTTAACATATTCCTAACTCGCTCTAGGTTTGCTTCAAACAGGAAGGTGGTGCATATGTTTGTGCTCCTATGCTTGAAAAACAACATTCTTTTTAGAAGAAAATCAATCCAAGTCCAAAGTGACATCCCTCTGTGGAGTGAGACCTTCAGACTGCGCACAGATGTTCGCCTGTAAGAAGATTGCTCTCCTACAGTGGAAGACTGACTGCCTCCAGACACTTACCACAATGCTTCTGCTCTACTCAGAAGTAACTTCTCTATAATTTACCTCAAGCAAAATTGGCAGGGTTTGCTTATACCAAATGATTCTCCCTAATGTCATTTAAAGAATGTATATACAAACTTCTCTCCAAGGGCAGGAACCTCCAAGCAAAGGGATGGTGGTGAGCAGCTGGAGGAGACAAAACTGTCCCACTAAGATAGCTGAATCCACACACACTCTGTCAAAACCTAGATGACATGTCCTTCAGACCCCAAAGACATTCCTCTCCAGAGTCAAAGGCAAATAAACAAAACCTGAGGCAAACTGTGCACTTAATAATATACAGCTACTACTTTCAAACATGTACACGTGGTTTAAAAGATGTAAAAAATTACTTATCTTCGCTTTTTGGTAGCACTTGCCAAGCATATGGAAACTATATGGAATAAGCAATATTGCCATCTACTGGTGACACAGCTAATATCTTCAGGTTACTGCAAAACTTAAAATATTTGTATCAAATGAACAGAAAATCAGTATCATTTTTCAGTGCACAGCATTTGTTTCTGTATGCAAACACTGCAATGCAATTTTTGCTAACACTTCATGCTCAAGGCTTCTGCCATTTAACAAATTTACATGAACAACAGGCTTTTTAAGAAACTTACAGGCATATTTTCATTTTAGACTTGGTTCAGATCACCTTCAGTCACTGGGAAAGATGACACCCAGCAGAAATGGGATGCTGATCTTGGCATTACTAGTTCTATATATACTAGTTCTATATAGTTCCTATAACACTACGCTTTTGGTGAAAGCACTGAAAATGCTCTGTAGAGACTTTAATAGCCCTTGGGCCAATCTTTTAGCTTTAAGCAATTTCTCACAAGACATAACAGCTCTTCCAAAATGCTGTTCATCAATTTCTTCCCCACAGAATCTAACTTGAGTTACTTGTTCATCCAGTCTCTACTGAATTACCTCCAGATCTATCAGGTCAACACTTAAATCTCTGAGTCACTATAGAGTAGGAGTCTACCATCAGTTGTGCAGCAATAAAGAAAGAACAATAAAATAACACGCAAAATAATCACTGCAGCATATAGAATTCCTTCTCAGAAGCATAAACGCTCACTAAGATACCTATTTGGTATTCTGCGTGGCTGCTGGCAGCAAGATGACACGATAGCTGGCAAATTCACATAACACCATGAACTGAGGAAAGCATTGGATCTCCTGTAATGAAAACTGGCAGCCTCTGTTGCTTCCTACGCACGCAGAATTCCACGTGCATCAAGTGCTCCTCTGGAACATGAGCACCTGGGTGGATGCTGTGGGCCTCTAACTGTTTTTTAGTGGTATTACTTAAAACTGAGAACATTTAATGTAAGAATGGTTCAGGAACTTTAAAGACAATTCCCACTAAAATAAAGCTGGCTACAATGCTAACATTGCTTTGTCTTTCAAATTCAGATTTTTTAAACTGATGTGTAAGAACAGAATCTTAAACTACTTTTCAAAACAAGTTGTAAGTATCTATTTGCATTCCTCCTCTGCATGTCTACAATCTCGTGCTGAAACTGCAGTCAGGACAATTGAAAGGTAATGATGTGATGCTCACACCAGAGGTATTAGGTACCATGCAAACATTCAGGAGATGTAACACTGTACCAAATACATTCTTGATGGAAAATGCTCCAAATGAGAAAAATGGGCTGCGAGATAAATGGCCTGCTGAAGAAAAGATAAATTTGTGTCAAGGTTATTGTAAGCAGTTCTAAACCCATAATTCTGATTAACATAAACACTTCAGCATGCATGTATCTATAATCAGGATAACTCATGCCTAACACTATGCATATGCTTAAAAGACCACAGCAGATTAATGCCTTTTTATTGCATCTTAAGGACAAGTTACTCACTGTCCACATAAGGAATACTTCACAGAACAGGGCTGGCAACAGACCTGACTGAATGCTTCCGAGTATTATTCTTCAGCTTTTGCTTTTATTCTTTCTTTCTCTATTTTTTTTGGTTTTTTTTTTTTTGTAACCGGTCTCTTCCTTTCCATGTGGGAAATCACAGTTCTTACACCATATGGAGAGGCAGAGAAGCCAATTTAAACTTGGACTTGTAATGTGTCAATTGTGGAAAAGACTTGCTTTCATTTTCTTAGTGCTGTTTTAGATGGATTTAGGGTGTTCCTTTAATAATGATTCCAACAACACTGTCCAGATACCTCTCCATTCCTGTCAGACTTTCCAGAATTTGCTTTTCCTGTATAATTAATTGTAGTAGAGCAGGCAATACGAAAAGATAAATAATTACAGAGAACAAACCTTTTGCTGCATTTGTTGTCAGAATCTGCTTTGATCAATTTTGCATGAGCATGTGCAGATATACTTGTGCCAATTCAATTTCACTTGAATGTCTGTCTGCAGGCATGGTAGCACTTAAAGCCTCTGCTTTACAGCAAGGATTATATTATGAAAAGAATAATGTTGGTTATAAAAGTTATTTCAAATTTTTATCTTCCAATTTTATTTTATTTTATTTTTTTTCAGAAACAGGCATATTTTATGTGGCTAAATCATGGCATTCTACAGGAACACAGACTCACACCTTCATTTTTAGCTTCCTCCCCTTTTTTCATTCTTGGCAATCTGCTGCATGTGAAAGAGGCCATTCCTTCCAGGTTGCAGAGCTTTAGGTGTCCGAAACAATAATTATTCATACTTTCATTATAATTTTCAGTCTATGCATTAAATCTGCTGCTAAATGTGTGAGAAGAACTGCATCTAATACTGTTTTGGTAGTAGCTGTTGGTCTGTGAAGCCACTCATAGGCAGTCTCAATCTACTTGGTCTGCTCACAGCCACGCAAAGTGAGACTGAGTCTCCTCAGCTGCTTTTTTTTTTTAAGGCAAACTTGCAGCAATAATCACAGTGAATGAGACTTGTAGCAGTGAAGATTTCACTCTTCTCACAAGCTACTGTTCTAGTACTTAGACAGTAAAATCATTGACATTGCATTACATCAGACCTCAATAATTCCCCTTCTGTATTGCAACTAATGCTGGCATTGCAGTCTTTAGCAATATCAACATGTATATGGATTTTTCATTTGAAAATATATCAGCATATTTTCCATTTTTCATTTATGCATAGTGATTTACACAGCCTGTCACTTGCCTCATTTTACCTTCAAAGAAGGAATGTCTCCATGCTATCCGTACATGTACCAGTTAGACAATTTCTTTCATTTATAGCAGGCAAGACCCATTCCCAGTGAAAACAGAAGTAAATTTTTGTGACTCTGGATACTCTTTTAATTCATTAGCACTCCACTAGAAAGTCAGAATACCATCTGTAAGCAACTGCTCCTGAATAATTTCAGTGACTAATCCCCCCAAAACTCTTTCACACAGATTATTCAAAGTCATGCTGCTTTAATTAAAAGAATAAAAATAATGAGAGCTATTTGCTATCGCAAATTAATCTTCCTCTGACCTCTCATGGAATTAGAAATCTTGACATGTCACAGTGTTAGTGACAGATGTGGCCCTTAATTGTTAAATGACTGTTTCAGCTTCTTCATGTGTAGGATAACTCTCTAGAATCAGGAGGATTCTTGGAACATGCTGAAGTATTCTGTGGTCTTTCATTTGGGTTTTCAAGAAGTTCCAATAGAAATAACAGCTTTTGAATTTTACACTGAAAAGGTGAATGGTTTTTCATTCGGGTAACTTCTAGACTCCAATACAAGTCAGGCTCCAGCACAACACAAATCTTGTGAACAGTCTGTCCACAATAAGGTAAGTTAAAAGGCACTGAGAGTCATCCTTGAACAGCGAAGACATTCAAGTGAGAAAGATCCTACAGAAAATGAAGTTGTTAACAAAGACAGCAGCTATCCAGGATGAGACATTTAATAATTGTACACGATGCTTTCCTTAAAAACAGAAAAATGTAGTCATGAGACACACATTCTCTTGACATCTCCTGAATTTTTTGCAACACCATTCTGACTTTTAGGGTCACAATCACGAGAATTAAAGGTTTGGGTTTTTTTTTGACGGCATTCAGGAACAAGGCCTTTTTTTTTTTTTTTTAAAAAAAAGACATTACATCACAAAAATATAGCTAATGAATACTTGCAGTAGTGCTTACGGTACAAGGTTGCTACTTCATCAATACAAAAAAGATTCAGAAAACTGCTCTTAGAAAGCAACTGACCTTTAAAGCACTTTTAGCAACAGGCATACAAAGGAATGCATATCTGCACAGAGAAGCCATGACTAATTTTGTAAGAAAAGTTATTAAACCCAAAATATTACATTTAGTCACCACATGAGAAACCTCAAAATAAGTACAACTGAAAACCAGGTGACTTTTCAAAGTGCCTCTGGAAAAACCCAAGACTGCAGTGTTTTTGGTCATTATTGATGTGCAAGAGGTGCAGCCATCAGTATTTACAGTATCACAGCTTAGTAAATCAGAACTTATTTGCTGTTGTTAAATCATCCCCTGCGAAATGAACTATGTACAGCAACATGCGGTAAGAATAGCAACAAGAATACACTGGTCAAAATGAAACAAAGACTAACCTTGCAAAACACCAAGTTCAAAAGATTGCTAGATTTTTTTTATTATTTTTTTAAATGTTGATGTTTCACATTTACCTGAAAGAGAGCGCTCTGTTTTTCTGTACCCGGTGCCTTTTCTATCCAAGAATCCAGTGGTTTCAACGTACTGGTATTCTGAGTAACGACAGGAAATTTAGCTGCCAAGGTTGGTCTGCTGGATACATGCAACTGTTGTTCTTGTTGCACTATTTGGAGTTTTTTCAGTAACTCTTGAGGTGAAATCACCCCAGAACTGGCTGGTTGATTGCCCGAGAGAGGAAGTGGCTGTCTAGGAAGTTTGGATTGTTCTTTACCAAGTGTCTGAGACTCTAAAGCCTGGCCTGGTAGGGAACCATTGAAATACACCAAAGGTGGCTGGCTCATGTTATTTACTGGTGCTGCTGGTGCTCCAACAGGAGCAGGAGTCCTGATGAACACAGAAGCTGTCGAGTTCACAGATCCTGTTGCACTGGTGTCCTTTTTAGGCACTGTCCCTGACTGACTTTGCAATTTCTGCAGTAAGCTCTGAGTGCCAGCAGTATCCTGAACTACATGAGATGCTGCAATACCATGAGAAGTCACAGGCTGGAAGAGTCCTGTGAAAGTTTCACCCACAGGATGGGTACTGCCATTTTCACAAAGTCGGTTCTCAGGAAACTCAGAAAGCGGATGAAGGTCTGTCCCACGAACCATAAGCTTCTGAATGGCGGGGCAAAGCTGTTTCTCTGCAGAGGGTGAATGCCTGCTAGGTTCTTCATAGGACAGTGAACGTACTACACCCTGCCTAATAGGAAGATTCTCGTGGTTCTGCTTATTAAGTGGTTCTGAGACATCCGTCTTTTCTTG
The DNA here is from genome assembly GCF_028554395.1 of Pezoporus wallicus. Lineage (NCBI taxonomy): Eukaryota > Metazoa > Chordata > Aves > Psittaciformes > Psittacidae > Pezoporus > Pezoporus wallicus. The sequence continues at coordinate 4,319,412 of NW_026642179.1, read as the reverse complement.
TTTTCCAAACAGTGCTGTCAAAGACAAGTGCTGTGGTTCAGGATCCACATTCTGTGAGGGGACAAAGGAAAAAAGTAAACATAGTTCCCTCATGCATAAGTTACATTAAGTGGTGACATTTAGCCAGCAGTATTCAAGGAAAAGCTGAGAAAACCAATATGCTCTTTTCTTCCAAGAGGATTTTTAATAGTTTTGTCACATAGGAAGGGCAAGACAACAGTTGCCAACCTGCTAATGTGGGAGAATAGCAGTGAATCTGAGAGATAGAAGTGGCTTCACTTCAAACACCATGAAAGAGCATATTCCCTTTCAGCCATCAGTACAATATTAGTAAGAAAGAGAAGTCTCCCCATGTATGAAGTAGGGCCACTTCTTGTGCATCTCCATGTCACAGCTGAATTCAGCTCTTAGGATGCTGCAGCATGATTGAACTTGAAGATATCAAGATACTTTTCTTTATTTAAAGAACTAACCTAAAAAAAAAAAAAAAAAAAAAGGAAAAACAAAAAAGAAAACCACAAAAACTTGTGGCCCTGCAATTGATTAGACCAGTTTGTAATCAATCAAAGTAGCATCTGAAATTTGAAAGACTGGTATTTCTTTGCTGCCTCAGGATAGTATGCCTGTGACTTACATGCTTCTACATCATGCAGTGGGGGTTGCGGAGCTTTTTATAAAACGGATTAGTTTTGCATTAAAATAATTCCTTACAGTCATTCCACCTCAAATTCTTGCACTGACCTTCCAACTCCAATATATATCCCTACATGGTTACTTGATTACAGCAGCACTGGTCAGAAAACACACAAAACATTTTACCTTGCTTTGCTGCTCATTGCTTGTTTTGCTTGCTCGTTGCTGCTGATTTTCACTAGGCTTCACTGGAATTGGTTTGATTAGGTTGGGGTTGTTATAGATTGCAGAGGAACTGGTTATTTGTTTTGGCTCTGAGCAGGTCTTACACTGCAACAGAAAAGAAGTGGTTTTTAGTAAGTGTGACAGTATCTATTCCTTTATTTCTCCACTATAGTAAAATACAGACATACCCAGATATTCAGTAACCAAAAATACTAGTTGCAGCACTGATTATGAAATATCATGCTATTGAAAGAACTACAACTGCAACCTAATTTTCTAAACCCACAAATCACATGTAAAAATAAAGACTTGATTCCAAGACTTCCCGAGCATGAGGTTTCCTTCTCATTTAAATCTCAGTTCTTTTTCTTACCTTCTGCTTTTCCCACACTTAAGAAAGCATAAAATAATTTTTAGAAAGCACCTCAGAAACCAAGCAACAGACATGCTTTTCCTGCATTAGCAGACAGCTAGTAGTACTTCAAATAGATGAAGGATTAATATGGCCATAAAGAACATTTCCAATGCTTTTTGTTAAAAATTGGAATTATAACTCAGAATCTTTTACATAAATATTCCACATTGTGGGAACCTGGAGGATGCATATACCCACAAAGAAAAGTAATTAAAGGTTTAATCAATTTTTAGAACCAGTGTGTTTTCTTACTAAATATGACAGGATTAATAAAAACATTTATAAAAACACAAGCAGAGACAGATGACTAAAAGTGATCAGGGACATGGAAAGACATGATTTAATTCAGAAGAAATGCACAGAAAATGCTGCCTGAAAGAGAAATAATAAATGGAATAGGAAAAGGAGAACAAGATGGTCCTAGTTTCATTGTACAAAAAATAAGAACATAATCAATGGAACTAAAAAAAGCATTAGGTAGACAAGGAATGCTATTGTCAGTAGAAAACAATATATTGGAAGTCACTATCACCTGATACAACTGAATCCAAGAACCCGGAAAGATTTCTTAAAGAATTACCTAACAAAATTAATCCTAACAAGAATATTCACCGTTAATTACCTGAATTTGATGGGATTTAAATTTATGCTGCAGATCTAATGGTTGGGTAAGGAATGATCAGGTTTGGTTTCTCATGCTTTCCTCCAAAGACCCCAGTCTTGTTTTTTACACTACTTGGGACAGAACTGTGGACTGGACAGGCTGCCACATGGACACACTCAAAAGCCATTTCTGTGCAATTATGAAAATGTCAGTGTCCTTTCCAGAACTTTCAGAAACAAACTCCTTAGGATGCAAATGTGTTAGGTGAGAAAACAACCCCTCCTCTCAGATATACAAAACTAATCATTTAATCCATTTCCGACACCTACTGCAATAGTGAACAGGACACTCTGGTTCCAGGGCTGCTTTGTAAAACAGAACTTGATTTCTCAAGGGAGCTTGAGGGGCTCCAAGGACCTACACAGTGCCTGATTTGCAACATTTGTCCTCAGGAACCCCAGCCCCTGAGATTGGTGGGAAGGTCTGAAGTGATGAAGACTTTCTCTTGGTAGAGGAGGATAGGGTTAAGTAGCATGTGGGATGCACTCACAAGAGCTGAGAGACCTGCCTCTGTCATTGTGAAACCACTCTATTTTTGAAAGGTAATAGCAACTGAGGGAGTGAGGCAGGGCAAGGACCAGAAGAAAACAAACATCAGTACTACCTTCAAGAAGGGCAAGAAAGAGGATTTGGGGAACTTCAGGGCGGTTTGCCTCACCTCAATCCCTGGGAAGGCAATGAAACAAATGGTTTCCTACTGGAAGCCATTTCTAAACATGTCGAGGACAAGAAAGTGAGTTGGAGTAGCAAGCATGGATTTACACAGGGAAGATCATACTTGAGCAACCCAGTAGCCTTTTGCAGTGAGATGACTGGCTCAGTGGATGATGGGAGAGCAGTGGATATTGACTTTTGCAAAGGTTTTGACAGTGTCTCTCATAACATACTCAAAGACAAACCATTGATACGCAAACTAGGTAAGTGGACAGTGAGATGGACAGAAAACTATCTGATCTGCTGGACTCGAAATATTGTTGGTATGAAGTCCAACTGGAAGCCAGTCACTCGCTAGTGGTGTACCACAGGGTTTGACATTGGGGTCAATACTGCTTAACATCTTCATTAATGACCTGAATAATGGGGCAGAGCAAGCTTTCAGACTATAAAATAGGGCTGTGTAGTTAATAGACCAGATGGTTGTTCTGCCACTCAGAGGGACCTTAACAGGCTGAAGAAATTGACTGACAGCAACATGAAGTTCAATAAAGGGAAACTGAAGAAGAATAACCCCATGTAGTACAGGTTACTACATGGCGCTGTACTAACTGAAAAGCAACTTTGCAGAAATGGACCTGGGTGTTAAAGAAATTTAAGATGAACTGGCAACATGCCCTTGGGGCAAAAGAAGGCCAACAGCATCCTGGGTTGCATTAAGCAGAGCACTGCCATCAAGGGAGGTGATGCTTCAACACTGCTCAACACAGACCACTGGCTAGACCCTTCTACTGAGCAGTGCAGTGCTACGTCTAGTTCTGGGATTACCCACATACACACACGTGACTGGGTTCACTGAAAGTCTATGAAGTTGATTTAAGCACCTGTCAAGCAAGGAGAGGCTTAGTCTCCAGAAGATAAGGCTCAGGATATAATATCAATGTCAATAAATACCTGATGGGAAGAAGTAAAGATGACCGAGACAAACTCTTTTCAGTGGCGCCCAGTGAAGACAAGAGTCATAAGGGAAAAATCAGAATATACAAAGTCTTGTTTAAATCTAGGAAAAAACTTGCTTACTTTAAGGATGCTTGAATACTGGAACATGTAGCCCAGAGAGGATGTGGTGTCTCTGTCCATGGAGATATTTAAAACCTGACTTAACACAGTCCTGAGCAACCCACTATAGCTGATACTCCTGTAAATGGGGAGGCTGGACTTGACTGCCTCCTTAGATCCCCTCCAGTGTCAATGATTTTGTGAGTCTCTCCTGAAAAATCATCTTGTGATGTTTGGACAGTCAAGAGCTTCTGCAGTGCATTTCTGATTGTGAAATATAAACATAGTTCCTGCCATGTACCTGGCTTTCTCCTATTGTATGACAATTTTTGGCTCAAATGATGCTCTTAGAAATAACTTTAAAGCACGTACACTCATGCCACAGGGTGGTTAGCTATTCAGTTTCAAGAAAGAACAAGCACCTGTCTCTTCTTTCCTGGTATACCCCTGCTGCATAAAGCAAGAAACTGCCTCAAGCACTAGATTGGAAAAAAACATGAAGAACAACATACTGACTTTGCCAGTAATGCAGAGCTTCAAAGCAAAACTGAATTTCAGATACATATGAAATCATGTAGCAAGTACCCCATGGCTAATTTCAGTAGGCCACATTCAATATATGAATATATTTAAACTCAGATACACTTTTTGTCCTCCATGGGAAAAATCAAAGAAATAATTTTACTAGAATGTGGTATCTCATTCACCCAGAGCCTTGCTACCCATCTCACAGCGCAGAGCAAGTCTGATGACCAAAGATGTCCCAAAATTTAAACAAAGAGTTAAGTCCAAAGACTATACATGATAAGCAAAACCGTTTACTTTTAAAGCTAGTCCATGCTTAATTCCTTTATCTATGATTCTGGATATTTATGATTCTGGATATCTATGATTCTGGCTATCTATGATTCTGGATGATTCTGATTCCTCTATCTATGATACTGGAAGCACTTGAAAGAAACCTACACTTTTCAGTTTTGCTAAGCAGTTAATATTTAAAATGTTTATGAATGGACTGTTATGAACAATCATAACAGAAAGAATCTATGAAGAAACAGTGCAGAAAACGAGCCTACAACACTAACATAACTATTAAAGCTTTTACACTAAGGAAAAGTTTCCTTTCCATTTATTAGCTCTGAGTTAAATTTATCAATGTACTGCTCAAACAAATTGTTTTCTTAGGTTCTTCTTAGCTTACACATTGTTATCCTTGAACTTAGTAACTTTTTTGCTGTTCTTGTTTTTTCCTACAAACTTTATTTTCTCATAATTTCCAGGCAGTTCATATGGGCTCTCAACAATGTCCTAGTATGGAGCCTTCTGCAACTTCACCATTTCTTTTTAAAAATTAAATACACTTGGACAAATGACTGAATTATTCTTAAACCACTTTCTCACCCAGTTTCTGACTGGTGACATATGTTGTGTCTCATTCACTTAATGACAGTTAAGCCTCTTACCTAATATATTACCAGATGAAAGTTTTCTTCATAGTCCAAATAAGTGCTTCCTGTGGCCCTATTTGATCTATACTAAAACAAGTTCAGATAGTTTTCTGGTTTAGACTGCACAGATCCCACATAGAAAAAAAATATACTTCAGTAACATGAAATAGCTTTTCTTCTCCCAGACTGTTCTCTTTGTAACAACGCTGCCTTTTCTTCAATATACCCTCTTCTTACTGATATTTTTCAGCATAACGTTTGGGGCTGAAATCATAGAAGCATGTATTTAAACTTTATCATGATGAATAACATACTCTTGTGTATCTCACAATGAGTTCTCCAGAATTTAAATAATACCCTTATTTCCCCAGGGTATTTTAATAGGCTGAATTCTTCAGAAACTGTGAGTACCTTAGCTTCTACTGTCATACTCTGCATGAGCACAGGACTAAGCATGTAAAAATGAGGTGAGGAACAGTGGAGTCTCTCACTATGTGAGCATTTTTCAGACCAAATTCCTCAGCAAAATGAATGGCAATATATACAAAGGCCTACAGAGAATGAGACTGAACTATCATCTGGTACCATTCCCATGATTTGATAAAACGGCTAGGGAGAAGTATGCTGAAGAGAAAAAAAAACAACCTGTGATGATTTCAGAGGCTCAGAATATAGTCATTTTGGCAGATAGAGAGCATGGCCTTGCTGATGAGTAAGTTCAGAGCAACAACATGACATTTTAAGCAACTGTCAAGTGGACAGGTAAAGAAGATATCATATGCCATAATCAAGAGCAAAAACAGCATGAAAGAAATGTCACCATGCTCTTTAGTGATAGAACCAGAAGAGTACTCATCGTCTACTACACTTGACAATTATTCCAGCTTGGTTCACTGGTCTGTCCTTTAGTCACGTGTCTTGTTCAAAGCTATGTTCCTACAAAAGATGCATAAGAAATGAAAAGGTTTGAAGATTGAGCCAAAGAAAGGCTAAGAAACATTGGAAAAAAGCAGAATATATGGTAAATCTCAATCAAAAAGAACAAGACCATCACTGAGGATATTTTAGGTAAGTTTGGTATGGTCAGAGACACAGGAGTCAAACAACTGCTCTATGTTGTGAGATTTCAAAATCTACATGTACAATATGAAGCTCAAGCTGACCAGGACATTTTCGAAGTAAACAGACAATGGGCAAGCATGGTACTTCAGTACGTATTTCTCCTGAAGCAAATACCATGTCACATCCCAATCTCATGGTCTGTAGCAAAAACCTGACTTTGAGACATGTAACTGCAAAGACCTGTCAAGTACAAGGAGGAGGTTCTAGAAGGTCTAATACAAGGAAAGAAGGTCAGCCAAGACCTGATGGAACTTAGAAGAGTTTCTGTACTTAGAAGTCTATGCTGAAAGGGATGAAGAGGACTTTGAAGTTGTCAGAGCTTGAGTGCAAAGCTATAAAGCCCTGGAAACTGCAGATTTCTTCCTAAAGCAGCCACAAGATGACATTAATGAACATGATATGAAGGTGTACAAGGTGTTTAGCAGAAGAGAGGAACTAAGGAGGACAAAGATGCTGTCAAAGAGCGGTAGTAAAGATTTCCAGTCAGAGCCCTGCTTAAGTGAGACAGAGAGAACCAATTCAGACTGTTTAAGAATAGTAGTGGAGTCTCTGCATCATCAAGGCTGAGTATGGCACAGTGCCCTCAGGAAAGCTAGGCCTTCTGGATCCTACTATCAAGTCTTTCACACAGTTAACGAATCAAAAGCTAAGGCACCCGAAAACTTAGAAAGTATATTCCTCTTCTGGCAGTGCATTACCACTGGAATGTTTTGTTAAAAGACAAAAAAAGTGAAAGAAACAATCAAAAACAGAAACAGAAGTCCAGAGGCTGTGCTTGCTCGCTACCAGAAATGATGTTCTTATCAAATCATTGTGTGTCCTTAGTAATGAAGAAGAACGCTTCAGTTATTTTTGCCACATCAACCTGACAAAGGATGCCTGCCTAATCTGACCCTTAGATCAAAGCTGGTGTAGTAAATAGGTAGATGCTGTAGAAGAAGTGCATAGCACAGAGCTAAAACCAGAGCTTGTCTTGTAGGACAAGAAAAGGCACAATGGTTAAAGAGAAACACATTTTGTCATGCTTCATTCTGTATCCTAGCAGCTCTTCAGCTCTTTATCTCCCCAGCTATCAATCATTTTGAGGCCAGCTAATACCACTTCTTCTTACCAGAGATCAAAAGAAGGCAAGTGTAAGACATTTTTTTTTAAAATATTTTAGTGGTTTAAGAACTGAAAGTTCCATTAATAAAAAAGGAGGTGGGAGGCTATGTGTTTTATTTTACATGTAAGCTTTAAATGTGTAACTTAATTTAGGAATAAGATATACCCCTCAAAGTTAGCTACACTCTTAAAAAAAATCCACAACACTATATTAAATCCTTATTACAGAAAATACAAAGGTCCTAAGCTTCAAGAGAACCTATTCTACAATAAAAAGGGCTACATTTCAACATAACTGAAATAGTTTACTATTGTCTTTCTGAGGATCTTATTAGTAGCTGCATTTCAGAAAAATAACTTTTCCTCTCTTCAAATTGCTATGTTTAAGATATACTTCTAGATTCAATAACACTTATGAGTTTTATTATTGAATGACAAAACATGAAATACAGGAAACGGCAGTAGGAACCTGCAGGCTCTGTAACAATTTGCAGCATATATATGAATAGTTAAAATTCCTAATGTTTATTCCCCAAAGTAAAACGTTTTTGATTGCTCAATAATAGAGAATATTATTAGTCCATTAGTTACTTCTTTATTTAGAAGCCTCAGAAGACCAAAGCAGCACATGGGCTGAAATTACACTACATTTCAACCTTTTAATTGCCTTCTATTAGTATTTGAAAGTAGCTAGCAACCACAATTAAAAGCAGTAACTTCACTGTTAAAAGGCCTTCTCTGAAGGAAGCTATTTGTACAAACCACAGAAGCTACTAGCAGGTTTGAATACTTCACCCACAAGAAGGACAAAACTTCTAGGTGCTACTCAATAAGCAATAAGCACAGGAGCTCCAAGGGTCAAAATAAAAGCTGATTTACACTTCCTATTACCCCCCAGCATTCAACAAATAAGCAACCATATATGTGTTCTCCTTTCAGAGGATTTTATTGACAGCATTCTTTTCTTTTGAATCTTTAGAAAATTCTGACAAAACTTTTCTATCAGCCACTTTTACACAAAATGAGAGAGTACACTGTCGAAATCAGTTTCACATTGAGTAAAACTATTTAAACAAAACCAAACCCAATCCTTTTTAGGTTTTAAATTGTAATGTGAGTAAGCTGGCATCACCGTATCGCAAAAAAGAAATGTCCTCTTTTGTAGACAGCAAGCCTCACCTTCGTATACTCATCTTTGGCCTTGGTAAGCATTCGTAAGATATCCACTTCTTTGTTATTAGCAGAATTCACAATCATTGGGGACGCTCCTGTTCCCATGCCCTGCTTTGCTTTGAATTGTTCCTGTTGAGTTAAGCTGAAAGTTGGAGGTGAGAGGAGAATATACAAGACACAAACCAGATAAAATATAAAGAGTTTAACCACAACTACTTTATTGATGAAAACTATTTTTACCCCATCTATATTTAAATGTATAAGAAATCTCTATTAAAAGATCTATATTAAAACACAGTTTGGCCAGGCATGAGATTCTTTTTCTCCAATCTTGAATACAGTAGGCCATAGACTAAAATTTCCATAACTCAGTCTTAATTTCTATACCCAGAAAGAGCGGGGAATTTAGAGTGTTATTCAGTTCTGCTGGTGGTGGAGGATTGCAAACACACACAAATCAGTCATTAAGTACTAGCAAATAACCAATTTCCTGCCCCAGCTGTTTTATTATTATTGTAGAATGCTGAGAATTAAAACACACAGCCAATTGGCTAAGCGACAGGGTATTTTTTATCTATATGAAACACAGCTATTATAAACGACTACACATGGTTTACAATTGCAGGAATCCTCTGAAAACTAGTTTTTATTGTAGTAAATTACCAGTTTGAGAGTACCTAATCACCACCAACTGAAACTTGAGCTAGTTAACTAAAATGAGCTGTCAAAAACCGGGTTTCTTAAGGTTCATTGCTTATTTTCATGAATTCATCCCCATCAATTATTTCCTGGGTCAAAACTGACACATTTTATTGCTGTAGGATATTCAGCAAAAGCAACAAAACCCCCTAAACAACCTCCGTCATTGTCACAGTCTGTGTTTCACAAAGTTTTGTCACTGCAAAATTAAAAGCAGCAGGTATTATTTTAAAAAGAGATATGGAGGAAACATGACTATCTTCCCATACAGCATTTTATAACAAATCCTCTCCGGAACATAGTGGTAAAAGAGTTAAAGCACTTTGCTATGGATTGAGATGTGTGAGGATGAACCTTGTTTGGACTTGTATTGCAGGGTACGTAAATGGGCTTTTGGGCACTTGGTAACTTTAGCAATCAAAGTTGATGTCACTTCCTCAGCATGCTTTTGTCTAGAGAAGCTGTTAGACTGGGACAGATAGATAACTTGAAAAGGACAGATTCACAGGTCTGACAGTGACTTTACACTGCACTCTTGTTAGTACCCAATGCTGTCAGTTTGACTGCGTCTACCTCCTATGGCTTTTCTTGGGATGACAAAAACCTGACTTTACGTCATCCCTCCTCCTGTCACTTAAAAGAACTGTGAGACGATGATATGTCCAACCCTATATAATGCAGGCAACCAGTATATCCAATCTCTGCCTGTTGGGCCCCTTTACTATATCCTCTATATTATAGCTCTAAAAAAATTAGATTGCATATATGGATAAAATCTGTAAGAAGACTTCAGTTCCTTCCTCCTCCAAACACAAGAAACTGCAGAATATAGTAATAAAAAAAAAAAGGATCATTGCAAACAAGCCCATCATTAGGCCAACTAGAGGGCAGAGCAGAAGAATGAGCCCATTCTGTCCCAGACACATGAAGAAAGCAGTGAGAGTGAAAAAAATATCCATGATCTTGTTAGATTAAAATACATCTGAGAATACAGTTCTGTTTGAAATTTTAATCTCTGACTTGACTGCAAAATTAGATATTATATAACATGTAGAAAATAATGTTAGGTACATAAAAGTAATGAATTCAAAGCCAATTAAAGTCTTGCTTTATATTAAAAAAAAAAAAAGTGAATTTTGTACATATTCCTACAAAATAAGGAATCCAATCATGATGTGTAAACAGGATAAACCCCACAGAACTGTATTATTTACTTCACACCTTCATGGTAGCCCACATTTTCACTGATATACCAAAAAAAAAAAAAGATAACAGCAACATTAAAAAGAAAACCTCCCCAAACACAAAAAATACATCAAACCCCCAAAGAATACAGTTCTTCAAAACATATCTCTGAGTCATCAGGAAATAAATCAGATGAACTGTTACACTCTGATATAGCTGGAAAGCAGCACAGCAAACGATGAAATAGTATTGTAATATACCAACTTATTTCTGTTTATACAAAATGCAGGTGTGACAACATTATTTGCAACAAATTCTATACATACAACTTTAAAATAGAAAAGTCTGACCATCCTAGCAATATAATGTGCATGTATGTACAGAAATACATACATAAAAAAAGCACAAGAAGTCTTGTTTACCCATCACTTACTTTTTCATGAGCTCTGCAATTCTTTGGCATTCTTCCTTATCATAAAACCAAATCCCATATATGGACACTGTAAATGCACATCAAACACAAACTATGAGCATTTTCTCAAACAGCAATTCTACCTGGTAGACATTTAAAAGTGACCTGTAAAGGAATTTTTAAATTTATTTATGCTTTCCCCATCTATAAACATGACACCTCAGATCCTCCAAATTCAAAAACAGATCAAGGGCATATCTCTAAGGATGCAAATTACAGGCTGTTGAACCTTCAGTTAAGGCAGAGGTATTTCTTTAGAACACTAAACTTGAGGGTTTTTTCCTTTGAATCCTTTTGTTCTCTCTTTTTTTTTCAGTTGTCATATCTTTTAGATTTCAGTGGCTAGTATAGCGCAGGTAGTGTTGCACCACATGTAAGCAAGCAAGATCTGATTTAGTTTTCAACAATGTTCAGATCTATCTTATATACCATCCAAGTTATTATAGTATGAACTCCCTGTAAATTTCCTGTAATGTTGCTCATTATTTTCACCACCAAAGAAGTAATTATCTGTAGCCAAGCCCAGTATAGAAATTCTGTATCTTAAGTTCAGACCTCCACTAAAGTAAGCCCCTGCAGCTTTGCCCAGCCATGACAGATTTAAATTTACTAGTAGTTCAAGATTCTCAGATGTACACACTGCTAACGAAACCATCATTATGGTAACAGCCATGATGGAACTGCAGTTAGTGCAGGTTCCGCAATCATCATAAAGAGGGAGCTTTTTTCCGCTCTCAACCACGTTACATAGCTCTGGTAAGATAGCCTGGGAATAAATCTACAACACAATCTCAAAACAACTTGTCCACATTTGTCAGGGTAACCGCCCTAGTTTTAACCTCAGGCACAAATCTGCTTTGTGAAGAGGAAGGGAGAAGCACTTAAAAGGTTAACATGGATTTTCCCCTCTTTATCACCTTGTGTAACATTCATGTTCCCTTTACATGACATGGTAGCTAACACAGAGCTGCCACATTTCTTTCCCCTTTCCCTTCCTATCACACTGCAGGCAACAGTTTTACCTTCACCTGACTCAGAAACGTCAATTGCTAGTATGTCTTAAAATCCAGCCCCTACTATGTTTGATGTTAAAGGGCCATAAGCACCTGCTTAAAAACAATTGCAGCACTGATCCTGATCATGTAGTATTTCCTTATATTAGCAGAATCGAAAAGCAATCGCTTCTTCAATTCCACAGAACCAAAACCATGGCATATGAAGTATAAGTTTGCTTTGTTGATGTTTGGAAAGAAAACAAATGTACAGCTGTTTGTAAGATACAAATGTAATACTTATCGCCATTCCCTCTCAAGTTCTCAGCTGTCTGTTATCTTCTATACAGCTAAAAATGCTTCAGCTATTTAATACAGCATACTGGTGAAAAGCCTAAAAAATCCACAAACCAAAGGCTAACCTGCAGACATATAAAAAAAAAACCTTCTAAAATATGTACAGTCCTTTTATGATTAACTTTTGAAAAGTGTGATGATTTCTATTATTGACCTAAAAGAAGTTGAGCAACATAATATGCAACAGTGAGTCTATAAATGCGCAACGTAAAGAGCTGATCTGAACTGCAGAGTATCAGTTTTGTAACAGAGACAGATTAAAACATGCATTTATATTAGACATTAATATTCTAGCACATTCCAGTAAGCATCCAATAATAAACTGCAAACCTGCACAGAAGTATATGAATGATTCACAAGGTTCCAAAGCACCAACCTATTACGCAAAACTACACATCTTTGTGACGGAACATATTTGAAAACCGTAACTCTGTATTCTTCAATGCAACAACACAGCAAGCAGACCAAAAAGCCCAGGCAAGTCAAATTTGTTTTAGTCAAGGTTCTTCTTTGTTATAAAAGAATCTCCAGTGCAGAAAAATACTGATGAAACTCTGGCCATCTGCTCCATCTTCTCTTTCTTTTTTTAATGCGTGCCACAGCTGGTGGCACCACCAATATGCAAGATGGGTTGAACAGCTTCACCTTTTGGCCAATTGATCAAACATGTCATAGACTATTTATGAATACCTAATAAATTTGAAAACTGACAGTCCTATGAAAATAACTGCAGTGCTTCTGGCTATTAGAAGCTGAAAGACGAATCAACAGCAGGAGCAAGCTAGTTCACCTCAACTCAGTGACAAACACAACTGTCTGATTAACATTGTAAAACATCATTTCAGCTTTTACAGCACTACAGCTAATATTCTGAAATACAATTCAAACAAATGCACACCCATTTCAGATCATGGAACAAGGACACTAATTACTGCTTGTCCCACCAGAACATCACTCAACAATACACCACAATACACCAAAGCTTCTTATCTAAAGCTTTAAGTTATGGTACTACAGATCCAGAGACCTTTAGCCTAGATGTTAACTGAGCTTCAAACCATCTACCCACTCTTGCTTTCTCACCTCAGTTAAACTGTACTTTCAACCAGCCTAGGAAGCACAGCTAAAAGCAAGCTAAGACCAAAACCCAATATCCTCTGCACTTACAGCTCACCCATTCAGTAATGAAATCTGTCAGAAGTGGACAGTCCTCCTCTTCTTCCTTCCACACTTCTCCCATCTGTCCAGAACAGATGAATGCTTCCAAATACACTGAGAAATAATCACAATGTACCCCAAGCTCCTTCATGCATTGGAGAACAAGGTACCAGTGAGAAGGCAGTAACGTGATGCAAATCTGAAATAACCACATATCCAAAGTACACTAGCATATGTTTTCATGTTGGATGTTTATCACCTCAAGAACTACGGCATAAATTCACACTGCAGTAGTATAGTCTGCTATAATCTACATTTAAGAAACAAAATTGTAAATAGTAGTAGTAAAATGGGGTAGTAAAGTAGTAGTAGCAAAAATGGGTATTAATAGCCATAGTCTTGATTAATGATGAACACAAAATGGCAAATAAAAAAAAAAATTATGTGTATGACAATACATAAGACCCCAGGACCAGCAAAAGAACTTCAGATGACTATAAACTGTAACTGGCAAGCTAGGAACCTGGCATGCTCTCCACTAATAAAAACTACACAGACATACAGTACAGATTTCACTACAAGATTTCACCAGCATGAAAACACTGCATGTCTTATCACAATCAAATCTAAACAGATCACTTTTATCAGCCTTCCATCTCTATCAGACTGTTTGACAAAAAGGAAATCCTGATCTAAGTATCATCTGTAGGGTGGTAATTTCACTAAAATGTTCACATGTTAAAAATGAATCATGATTCAGCGGAGGCACAACTGAATCACTATACAGCAGATGCACAAAGCAAGTACTTCTGCTGCTGCACAAAAGAGGAAATATTAACTCACTTTTAGGCCCAGCTTTAGCTATACAGTTATTCAAGAAGAGATTATTGTAAGAAAAAACAGAAGGAAAAACAAATCAAAGTCAAGTATCTTCTGCTAACCAAGTGAACCAGTTACATAAAAAGCAGCTAACAAAAGCCCAATAAGGAAAGCTACATTTATACCGAGAAGATGGTACACAGCTATTCATACACTTTCAATAGCTCCAAAGTCATTCACTAAACGAAATGAGATTTAGTAATGAATCAATCACAGTAAAGGAAAAAAAAAAGGGGGGGCACCAAAGTTATGATGTTAACAAGATTACACAAAACTAGACAGATATAATGCAGCTAACAAATCAACATGATACAATTAATATTGAAGGGGAATAAGCTAAATAAATTACTTAAGTAACCTAACATTAAGGGATATCAGTCTTTAGAACGTTTAGAATTTGAAAAAAGGTCTGTTACTAATAAATAAAAAATGAAAATTTAACAAAATCTGTGAAGCTCTTTTACTATAGCTCAGTGACTGAATTTAAGGAAGTACACTAAGTTTTAAATCATTACTTCAGAGCCAATTCGACAGCTTCTGCCTTACAATTTTCATTTTTTTGGCTACAGATTTCTCCTGTCCTCACAAACACTAGAGCACTCGATACTATTTATAAGCAGAAGCTGACAGCTGCTATCTACCAGAATTATGACAATTTCTAACCTCTCAAAATCTGAAACTTTTATTTATTATGATGATGAAGAATTCATCAACTTTCATAATTCACATTAAGTATCCTATTAAAAGGGAAGGCCTTTCTCTAGGATTATTTATTTTACTCTTCATTTGTCTAGCTTCAACTTCCAGCTATTAGATTTTTGTCTTTTGGATAGACATTTCCATTATCAAAGTCTTTCCATTACCAAATTACCTGTAGCACATTATTTTAAAGCTATTGCTCCACAGACTGCCTACAGTATTTAACCACAGTAAAAATAAATGCAACAATATCATAACTACTGACTAGAGACTCTCTGTACCTAGATACTCTTTTACACTCACTGGTACTAAAAATAAACAAATAAATAAAATTATTCTTTAATTTTAATGTTTTATTCTTGATATCAAGCTTCTTAAGGAACTAAGAAGCCTAGACTCCTGCTCCTGAATATGTATATCCACACTTGGCTATATTAAACAGCAGTTTCTCTACACACATCTTATGAGGTAGCCAGAAACCTTTACGTTGGTCATCTTTTCTCTCTGCTGTAATTTTTGACTATTCAGCAAACTATCAATGCTTTCATTTCTTTTCCTAGCACTTTTAGAATATTGCAACTTCCATTTTGCAGGACCTACTGAAAAAAGAACCCAAGTAGGTTATATTCACAATGATAATTTTTCATCTACAAGTTCTTAACTTAAAACATGAATCCAAGCATGCCACGTTGATTCTGTGTTCTTCTGCTCCAGCGCACATGCAATCCCTTTGTCCCTGATACCATCTTTACAATTACGATACAGGCACATGATGTTCCTTCCCCTTTGCTCAGCTCCAGTAGTAAAGGAGACTTGCCTGTGGATGGTTTACGTCCTACTCTACTGTGTAAAGCAAGAGAGGAGTACAACAAAGGAAAGACGATATAAAAATCCTGCAGCAAAGGCAGCTGCACACTATCTTGGCAAGCTGAATTCCATCTCTGACACTGCCTCAGAGATATTATACAATGATAACATAAGTTGTGAAATGTCATATTAAGTGACTGCCACTGACTGCATATGCTATATTTCCCAGTGTTAGATTTGAGGCCCTGAACCTCAGTCTAAGATTTGAATGCATAACCTGCAAAAACACCAGCTACTTAAAATCACAACTGAAGTCCATTTGAAGTGGGTTTGAACATATGAATGATGTTGGAAAGAGTAATTAATGTCAGCAGACATCCTACATTTAATTGATCTCTGCAATTGTAACTACTCTGCCCTAGAATCCCAATTTGTAAAATGGGAAGAATAATACTTCTACACTGAGCAAGGTACAACAGTTCAGCTTATTCATTATTTATTAGTTATTATACTGATTAGTATCACAGAAAACAACAAGAAAAAAAGCAATTAACAGTTCTGTCCCTAGCACAGAACTTCAGTGTCATATAACAAAGCAACAGTGCCACATATCACTAGTGATGAAAAAACAGACATGCTGAGTGGCTGCTCTTTACATGAATGCCATTCAGACTATTTGATAACTGAAGCAAAGCCCTTATTACAAAAGACAATGATAACATAATTTAAAATTTCATAAGCAAAAAAGAGAGATTGCACAAGCAGCCTTAATTTTGGATTTTGCTAGTTAGGAGTCTTAAAGTTATTTTAGTTCTTTACAGCCTCAAACTTCTTTCAAACACAACATTTTGCTTAGCTATTAAGATATTTAAAAACAAACCACTAGAAGAATACTAAATTTCCTATTATACCACCATATTGATAGTGATGTGGCTCATCAACAGTACTGGAATTTTTAGGTCTCTTGCTTCTCTACATTGTGTAAAGCAGTACAATACAAATTACATATAAAACTCATTTGTTTTTAAATAATGGAAATTCAGCTTAGATGTATCTTGTTATTTCTGGAAGTTCTCAAAGAGGAACCAATTTTTTATGATGTCTCAGGCACACCACAATAAAATGTAAAGAAAATGAAGCAAGGCAAGAGTTTTTAGAGCAACAAAAAGCTGTATTTTGATATAATCTTAACTTAAATTCCTAAAAAGCTGCCCAACAATTTAAATAATCAAACATTTAGTTCTTTCATTTAAAAATTGACAAGGCTCCTGACCTACTTACTTAGGGAACTTTTAATATAGACAGGGAAAAGGATAACTTTGTATTTCCATTATTTCAAATGTTTAAAACATTACATATGACAAACCATTCTATGATTCTATGATCAATCAGGAAAAAAGCCAGCTATTAAAGGGAAAAGAATCCTTTGCATCTTAATGCAAACTGATGATCATACATGGAGAGTGAAAAAAGCTGGTTTTCAGCTTGACCAGTCAAATCTAAGTGAGGAGGGAACTATATAAGCAGCTTTCTTAAAAAAAAAACAACAACAACAACAAAAAAACCCAAACAAACAAGAAAATGTACAACAACAAAACCCCCAATAAAATGCTAAAGCCCCTCAAAACCCTTTTTCCCCAAAAGCATATGTTTTGACAGTGTGCAATGATTGGCAACACTTCCGAAAGTCAAGAGAAAGTTCCCCACCATCATCTGTTTAATTGTGCCTGGAACTATGCCTTAAAAATCACCACAAGAAACATTTTTTTTTGTTGCTAGGATGGACCCTGAAATATCCCTGCAATCTTCTACCAGTCATGACAGTTGTGTTACAGACTTCCAGATAGACTCAGCAAATACTTGATTTCATGAGGCAAAAAAGGGACAACTCGGAGATGGTGGATTGTTTATTAAATCATGTCTGTGGCTCTACTGTGATAGCCTGACTTCAGGCAGATTTTTAATCAAAATTTATCAGAAATTCTTTATGAAAAAAAGTCAATTCTGTAGCAGACATAAACAAGATTGCCTCACTGGAATGCCCCTTAAAGAGCCTCAAAGCCAACATATACTGTAGGGAAGTTTAAAGCCCATTGATCCATTTATTTCCATAAAGCTCAGCAGATGTAAGAGTCCATCAGCAGGTTCTTTAGTTTTTGGAAAAGATCCCAAAGGCAAACTGAATTTTACAGATTTCCTTTAAAATTGCATTCTGTTGATGCTACAAGAAATTTTTAGTCACGACACAGGAATAGCATCTATGTTATGATCCATCTGGCTTTTAGTGCATTTATTTTCCCCCCGCCCACCACTGGTTTTCCAGTCACATCGCCTGACGTTGCATCATCAGTTCCAAATAATTTTTAAACCATGATGATGCATAACACTGAAATTAAGGCAGGAAGTCTGTAGATGCTAGACTATTGATTTCTAAAATAACAAGTTGTTCTTAATAAATCCTTTAATGTTATTATTTCTAAGTTGTTCTTAAATAACAAGTGGTTCGCATCACTATTTCACAATAGACTTCTGAAATGTCCACGTCAGACTGGAGTTCCGCTGCCTTTTATAACAGAAATGATTAAACAGTCTCACTCAAGGAGCGTAAAAGCCAAGAGAAGAGGTATTAAAAAAAACAAATGCTGGGTGAAAGAAAAATATATTAAAAAATGATAGACAATGACATTAGAAAGGTAAGTGAAGAAGTCTGCAGTAAGGCTACAAATCAAATCCAAATATCTTGAGTCAACAGTAGCACTCTTCCTATGAAAGAAATTGCATCTGAGAATATCTCAGTGGAAAAGACACACAACTCTCCAGCATCTGAAACTATCACCTGTGTTACCTTACTCTATATTCTTTGCTAACTTTCTACAGCAACCCATAAAACATATATTCAATGCACTGAAATGAAGCCAGGCCCTGATTTACAGGAATCATCAAACATATTACAAAAATGCCATTACACAAATCTGGCTCAATATATATTCGTAACTTCTGTTAGCAGAAAAGCTTACATAAGCTTAACACTATCAACAGTGGAAGAGGTTAAACCAGAAACCACACTCTGCTTGATTCTGCACATCACATTGTACCAACTAGCTAAAATCAATGAGAACTCCCCTCAGTCAAGAAGGGGACAACACTGCCTTGAAAGAATAGGAAGGAGAGCTGCCTTCACCTTCTCAATTTCCAGCCCCTTTATTTCCATCCTGCCTTCCACTAGGTTAAGAAAAGCAGCAGCTTCTGTTATGTTTCTTGCGACTTCTGTTACAGCTTTTGATGAGTATCTGGGTTTTTACACCTGTAAGAATAAAATCTGTTCTACTGTAGGTGACACACATGGTTAGTAAAGGACTCATCAGATTTGAACATCATGGTTTTTATTTATAATTTAGTCAAATCTAAGAATATCTTCCCAATGATTTTTAAAACGCATCTCTGAGATACCCAGCAAAGGCCCAAGTACATCTCTTAATTCCAGAGCTGTAATCAAGTTCAAATTATTTTCCAAACTCTACTGATTTTTCAGTAAAATGGATGTCCTGACTTCAGCTGGGATATTTAATTTTCTTCCTAGCAGCTGGTACAGTGCTGTGTTTTGGCTTTAGTCTGAGAATAATACTGATAAGACACCAATGTTTTAGTTGTTGCTAAGTAGTGCTTGCCCTAAGTCAAGGACTTCCAGACTTCCCGTGTTCTGCCAGTGAGGAGGGGCACAAGAACCTGGGGTGGGACAGCATAGCCAGAGCAGCTGACCTGAACTAGCCAAAGGGATATTCCATACCACATCACGTCATCATGCCCAGTATATAGATTGCAAGGAGTTGGCTGGGAGGGACCAATCACTGCCTGGGGAGGGCTGGGCCATGGGTCATGAGCAATTGTACTGTAGTAGTATTAGTATTACATTGTACTTTAATAATTAAACTGTTCTTGTCTCAAGGTATCTACAGGTATCTACATTTTTCCCAATTCTCCTTCCTATTCCACTGGGGAGTAGGTAGGAGAGTGAATGAGTGGCTGCTTGGTACTTAGTTGACAGCTGGGGTTAAACCATGACAATAGAATAGAAGGAAAAAAAGAAGGAAGAATATCTAAACCTCAAATAGGTATTTAATAGAATGATATTTTATTTATTCCTGAAACACAATTTTTTTTACTATAATCACTCTGAAGACCTGTCATCCCAAATGGTTTAATTCCCTCAAAATTATGAATGACTTCAAAGAGGGCTTCAAAAAGGAAAATAAGCAACTTTATAGATGATGTTTCTAATTCTGACTGTTGTGATCTCATCTTTTATTTCTTCACTGCATACCTTCAGATCCTAAGTAATGGAAATATATTTGCAGATCTGGACTGAGTTCTTGAAAGTCTAAGCCGTTTGTATATATATACTTGTTCTTGTAACAAGTAATAGCTAAGTAATTCCGTAAGATTAACAGAATTTTAAAAAATCAACTTTGTATTTTTCCATTTGTAAGCTCTGTACACACCATCATTTGAGAGGCAGGCAATTTCTTAATTTTCTCTAAAACATCTCTATGTCTGAAATTGCCAGAAAAAGAATAAAAATATCCACATAGAAATAGGCAAAGTCAACTACTCCTCCTGAAATTTCAAATGTTTAATTTCATATTTACAGCATATCTTATGTTTTGCTTTTACTGATTTGCCACAGCCTGTCAACATGTCAAAGACAACACATTAAAAAGTTCTTCTCTACTACTCTGTAGCTTTTCCTTCTCTTATAGTCAGCTGTTACATTGCCTTCAACACCACCTGCTTATCTGTAGAGCTGCCTTTTGAAATTCTGATGTACAATTTTTAATGATACAATACAAATTCACATTTACAGAGGTGACCTCCACTGTTCCCGCATAATTACAGGCAAACAGTAATAGGTTTACTCCAGTTGTGGGTAGGTTCATGCTGCGCTCACAAGCTAAATCTCAGTAGCTGGCTACACTTGGACCCTTTATCATTCACATATGGCCACTGCATTTTCACATGCTTGAAAACTGAATGGTAATTACATTTAGTCTTAAAACATATTTTATACATTTTTATTAATACTTTATGACCCTTGTTTTTCTTGCCAAAGTTGCAACTTTGTAATTTCTTTCATGAAGATACAAATACAACCTCTTTGAGCTACCTTAATGCTTTTTTCTTTTGATTGCTGTAATTATTTTTTAACATGTTGGTATATATCTTAAAATTTTAACTACTGGAGTTAGTCTTCAGATTACTATAAAAATCAGCAGCTTACTGACTTTTTTGCCTTCTTGTAAACCAGACATTCCATGAGAGTATACGTATAGAGGGAAAAAAAGAAAGTATACCTGAGATCAAGTCTGTCACCAAGAAAATGCTATTTAAGCGGCAAGCATTTCCTTGTTTTAAACCTGTAATCCAACAGAAAAAAATCCCAACATTTACCAAACTCATTTTATATTAGCTGCTAGATATTTCATAATAGCAGCACTGGGAGATACCCCACAGTTCTGAATCCCTGAATACAGAACAGAGATACATGTAAATTAAATAAAAATTTGAAATTTTGCATTGGGTCATTTTCATTACAATAATTGTATTATTTTAATACAAAAAGTAAAAGTGCATATTTCATTTTGCTTCAGAAGTCAGCAGTACTTTACTAGTTCATGCAAAATCCTTTAGGAATAAAACATATCAGTAATCATCTTCTGTTTCTTCAGTCTGTCCCCTCCTTCAGCGTTTAACTCTCTCAGGGCAAATCTTAACCTCTGTTTTCTGTTTGAGACAAAGGATGTACAAAATATTCACGTGACAGAAACCAGAACAAAACTGGAAGAGAGATGACAACACCAAAAAAAAAAACAAAAAACCAGTAAAGAACTGCAGGAAGGCACATGATACCTTATATAAATATCCAATGTTATTTCTCTCCTTTTCTAATTACTATGAGATTTCATTAACCTTTTCATTGAGAGATGCTACACATCCCTGTGTAGAAGATTTAATACTTGATGTTGCAAAGCAGATAATATTGAAATTTTACAGGAAGGCAGTTTGCTTGACAAAGACAATAGAATTGGTGGAGCTCATCAAACTGAAAGTCCATATCCTGTGTAAGACAATGACCAGCACCAGATGATTCACAGGAAGAATCTTCCTAGTCCCTTTACTGTTGACTTCCGACCTGAAGTATGTGTCTTACATCACTTACTTTTTTTTTTTTTCCCCCTGGCTACAGGATCTCTGGCTGGTTTTATTCATATAAATAATACCTCTGCTATGCAAAAGGATTACTGAAACAGGCTGCAACAGACCTAGCAGTATTTAAGTCTAAAATAGTGAAGTTAGAAGGTAAAACCCACTTTTTCTAAGACTGACTTTAAGCAATACACTATGATATGAAGACTTCACATTTCATTAAAATTTATTAAAGCAAGCTCAGCATTGCAAAACCAACAACTGGGCTTCAGCTGCAACCATTAGAGCAGAGCAGACAGCAAATATTAAGCCCAATACTGTTACAAGTTTGTATGCCAGTTACGACAAAAAAAACCAACACTGCATTTGCAGTCTTAGTGGAATTCCACTGGAGCACTTGCACCGTGTTTCTGTATAGAACACATTCCTTGTCCTTTAAAGGGTATGCTATCTTATACTTGAGAAGGGTTTCTTTCTTTTTAACTCCTGTAATTGAAAAGTATTGTTTACTGCTGATTTAAGGCTTGTTTTGACGAAGAGAGAGCTGATGAGGCTCTCAAGAGCTTGTATTAAATCAATACTAGACAGAAGTGAGCAGCTTGTATATGCGCTGTGGGATACACTTGATCACATATTTATCTTTCATGTTTTGAGAGAAGGTTACAAATATTTTTATATATACGCACATATAAAAGAGTGTGAGTGAGCAAGCTCACATTCCATGAGAAGTTTTCTGGCTATGTCAGGAGTGAAGTCCACCCCCTACTAGAGAAACCTATTTTTTTCAAACACAAGAGGATATTATCAGAGAAGTCTGTGCTGATATACAGAAACCAGAGATCGTCATGGCTCGGTGAGGTGATGAGCTGACGGGTGGATGGCGCCCATTATCTTCACTTCTCAATCCAAGTTTTCCTGAAAAACCACAGGGGGAGGAGAAGGCTCCAACTGAGCATAAGGCACAGAGGACAAGAAAAAGATTAGGAGCAAAGAGCAAGGAAAGGAAGAATAATGCAAAAGATACTGCAGAGGTTTCAGAGAGCTAGAAAATAGACTCTAGATTAAAAGACCAAGTTATCAGTACTTTAAAGAAAGCGTCAGGTTTTAACTTCTGAACAAGGCAATTTTATAAAGTAACTCTGAAGTAAGAAACAACTGACCAAAAGGAATTTATCTTTACTACATACAGAATATACACTCAGGTTCAGCTCTTTCAGCTCTCCTTGGAATTTTAAAATGTTTCAAGCCTTTGTTCGACAAGCGTACCACCCGCTACCCAGCCACCAGCCAGGGGAACCTGAAACGAAGTATAAGGGGAAGCTGGTGCATGAAACTCAGCTTAACTGCTTCTACATCAAGCCTGGAGGTAAGACAACATTACCCAGTTGTGTGCACACAAACTGTATTGGTATGTACCTGCTGGGATAACTATAATGTTACTGTTTAAATACAACAGTCTGTATAATATATGAAACTACACTAATAACTTATAGTAACAATCGTGGATAATGTACTGTTAAGTGCTGTGTGTGTGATTCCACTACCACAGGATTTAGATAAGTCTCAAACCTGTGGAGTTAAGTAGATTGATGGCTTCTCTTGGTAATATATTCTTTTGAGAATCCAATGAACATCACTTTCCCACTTCACTTTGATACAAGAGGGGAAAAGAAAAAAAAAGGTATGTAGATATAAGGAACAAGAAAGAAAAAGAGGTTTTTTTTGTAGAGAAAAAGCCTGAGAAGTTTAAAACACACAAAAGCTCAAAATATTAAATGCATCTCTGTGTGTGAACGGATTAATCTGAAAAGGGAGTTACACAAGAGATTGCTGAAAAACAACTAGCTCTGTAACATTTTCATTTGCAGGAGAAACATGCTGGCATATTTACACTGACCTGGAAACATCCACCGTTTTATGCTATATAAGGAGGTGTGTATGAATTAGAGGGTATACAGGTAGTCACATGAAGATAACCTCTTTTAAAAAAAAAATTATCTGTTCCAACTTGAACTCTAGAGCTTTACTGCATCATATGCCTATCTTATCTTGAAAAGATGTCTGGAATTCCCAGCACTGGCAGTACACTCCCAGCAGTAAACGTCCAAGCAAGCTAATATGTTGCTTATATGCTAACATCCATAAATGGGAAACAAAGAACTGTGTTTAGCAGATATATGCAGTATTCTACTCCTATTCTATACAGAAACTCATCTACAACTGCAGGAGGCTTGAGACACGCTTTTAATTCTATTCCATATACTTTCCCTACCCATCTGTCTGCTCAGGCAGGGACAGAGTTCCTCCATACACAAAATAATTACCAGCCATCAAAAAAACCTACATAGCTTTCTTATCGTAGCTCCTTAGCTTGTTTCTTCTCACATGACATACAGTTTCTCTGACATACAGATTGGACTCCATCATTCCACAAAACTGAAAACGCATGTTAGGATTACTACACTTTTTTTATCACCTTCATCACACAGCAGAAATACCATTAGGGCAAAAAGATGGCTGCACTCATCATAGTTACAGTTGTAAAAAGCTACTTTATAAATGCAAAGCATTCTAAATTATTTTCTTTGCTCAGTCAAAGACTTCTGCAACTACCAAATCCTCAGGGTAGGCACCATGAGGAAAAACCAACAAAAATGTCCTTTGAGGAAAGTCTGAATAGAGGTATCTGTGCTGAACTGGGTCGAGTAGCAAGGGACATGGGTATTATCTATCAAAATTTGTATCTTAATCTTAAGGCCTTCACAACTGGAATGTACAACTTCCACTGAAAAACATACATCATATTTAAAGGAAAATATAAATAATAAAGTAACCTGGAAAAAATAAATTTAGAAATACTTATTAGTCCAGACAATTTTGCCTTACAAACAAAAACCAAAAAAGGGTTATTCCAATTTCTCCTCTGTTTTATGTTTGGTGTTTTTTTTCATTTGACCCCTAAAAACCTACATCACAGAACTACATTTACTGTCCACAATAAACACACACACAAAAAAATCCCAAATGACCTAACAGAATTAACCAATACCGGCTAATTCTAGAATAACATTAATAATTTAGTTAATTGGCTGGGGCCTCTCATTTATTCCAGCCTTCTCCTCAAAATAGGGATAGCTTCAGGAAGATAGAGACTTAGGAGAAGAAGAAATTACGATCAACTACAATGTACCACAGAAAACTATATTGTATGGCACTTTTTCAGTCAATCTATTTTTTAAGCAATTTGCAATTCCTTTACAACAAATTCTCCTATCTGTTCCACCATACTAAAAATCCACTCCTGCTTCCACAGACTTTAGTTACAGATTTCAAAACCAGGCATAAACTCTAGAACAGGTAGCTCGCTAACCGAGACAGCAAGATCATGATCCCCAGTCTTAAGATTCACCTGTTTTGAGTCAGCACCACTGCATGTCCATCAACACCCAACTGCAAAACACCATTTTGTTATGCCATCAAGTTATAATAATATTTTTATATTTCAACAGGCAAGCACTGAAGATTTTTAGGCACCCTTGAAAATTAAAATGAGATTAAGCACAAAAATCTAAATCTATAAATATACCTATTTTATCTATTTCTAAAAATGCAAATTAGTATCTATACCATTTCAAAGGGGAAATTCTTTTATTTTTTCCACATTCCAAAGCAATTTTGACCATCTTCTTAGCACATTAAAATCACTGGCAGATTGAAGTACAGCCCACAAAGAGAGGAAACGATATGGGAAATGTAATAAGAAATAAGTAATGCTTTTATATATGTTTTTATAAACTGGTTTAGGAACAGATAATTTCTGACTGTAGATGCAGGGAAGTCAGTAAACTGAGTGCTAGACAGCATCTCACATGAAAAAAATATTACTGTCACTATGCATCTGATAGGCAAGTTTCTTCCTACTCCTATTTATTTGGTTCTCAAGAAAATTTGCACATGACCAACTATGAAATAGTGAAGTTGGAGACAAACTATAAAAAAGGTTTCTAAAATAAATAAACGCATGCCACAGGACAAAACTCATGCTGCAACCTTCATTTTCTGGGTTTAGAATCAACTTTTACTGCAACTTTAATGTATTTTCAATATGCATATTTTCCTTTTAAATTTAAAAAAGGAAAACAATATCTGTGCTTAAGAGTGTCAGCATTCCAATGCTCTCAGCAAAACTGAGGTTTCACTTTGAGGTCAGTAACACCCAGGGAAGATAACTGTGACCTCTGCTGCTACTCTGTCTTGCTGGATGCCTGATGAATTTTTATAATGCTAATTAGAGGAGAGAGAGTGGAATGGGAAGAAGGAGGAACTATTTGTTTATTTATCCAAGATAAAAACATCTCCAAGGACAGAACCTCAGGTAAATCACAAACATTCGTATTCTGAACAAATGGCAGTAGGCAGTCCAGGCAGGCCTTTAAAAAAAAGCTTTAGCCAAATCTGTTTAGCAAACAACAGGCTAAGAAGAATGTAACTCTAACAAGGGCAAGGTCCTTCTGCCAAAATGACTTTGAATTTCTATAGTTTGAGCTTTCACTTTTCAAACACTTTTGTTCCAAGTGGACAAACATTTTTCTGAGTTTTAAACTACAGAAGCATTTTTCTTCAACAAAACCTGCAGGTTCTAGCAGGCCAGAATAATTATACTGCAATCAAACTTAATCTCAGAACAACTGTTTTTAAGTTATTCAGCTGTGACAAAAACATTGTGTTTAGCTTAATGAAGCAGCAACAGAAAGCCATGGAGCATTTACGAACCAGCAGACCACTAAATTTAAAGAAAAATAATATGAATTGAATGAAGTTAAAATCATTTAAAGATACCAGTTTCAAAATTCAAGAAGACCAGTGAACATTTGGGGAATAACTGATTAAATACACATTTCAATTTACTGCATTTATCCTGTTGGATTTTTTTGTTGTTGTTGTTATTGGACTAGATACTGTGTGTTGGCAGGTATGAGGCTAACAAATAAGGCTCTACATTTTAAACTGACCTTTCTACCAGCACCAGAAACTAAACAGAAACTCTATTGCACCATAAAAATAAAGCCTGGGATATCTATTTTGCCTGTCTCAACAGAAACAATTGAGGAAGTAGTTGCTTACTGGTCAACATGAGAATCTAAATTTATATGCAAATTTAACCACCAAAGGGCTGGTTTCATTCTCAAACAAAAACACATTTTACAGGAAAGAAGATATTTAAAATACTGAATTACAGAATATATAATGTAGTATAGACTGCAAACATTTCAGGGTAAAGAAGATATAATATCCAAAAGAAGATTGTTTCTCACGACATATTCATTTTTACATATCACTCAAATTCTATTACTGTTGCTTCCTGCTTTCCTTAGGAAGTAAACTTCTAATAGTCTTTAAACTTTACAAGAGGAACACTACTTGCAGGGTCAATGGGTCTCCAGAAATGCCCAGAGAAGTGGGGCACATGTTGCCCATTTAGTTTTTATCAGTATGTATTTGTTTAGAAGGGTGAACTGAAATGAGCCACAATCAAGTCTCCAAGAAGATAAGTTGTTCTATTTGAGAGGGCTCTAGGATACTGTAATATAGAATTTAAGAACGAAAAATAATAGTCTGAGAAATTTTCATGCATAAGTAATTCTGACCTACAGGGGAAAAAAAAAAAACCCACAACCACCTACAAACCCAGGTAGGGTGTGTTTGCTCTGCATCAGCCCCAAAAATGTCATGCTATTTCTTCAGACAGGTGGCAAACTTCCCTCTCCATACCATCTCATCTACCGAATGTTTTTGCAGTGTGGGAATACAGGAAAACAATACTAAATTTTCAGGGTTCTTATAGACAGAAAATGAATTTAGTTTAACCAGTAATTTACAGTTAAGCCTTTCTTCTGAACTATGTCACATTAATCGCATCAAGTCTTAAGCAACAGGTTCTAAACATTGGTTTCCACAGTAAATATCACCAAAAATAAAGGAAAAAAATAGTCATTATGTAGTTAAGGTTACTCAAATATAAAACTCAGGAAATTTTTTAAACACTTAAAATCATTGGATGATGTAAACAGGAACAGAAATACTGTCCTGCTTTCAGAAAGAAAGCATCTAAAATTGCAGATAACAAGTTTAAAAGTCACACTGAAAATACCATTGATCCATAAACCTTCTGTTTGTTGATGGTCAAGGATTTCTGCTGGGATTCAAAACTGTAATTTGAGCTTCCCTCCTGGCTTTAAAACGAATAACCCTAGTTCTAGCCTAACAGATTTCCCAAACTAAACTCTTCCATGAAATAGTGGATTAGTACAAACATTAACTGCAATGGATCCCAAATCCAGCCTGAAAAGTCCTGGGATTAGACTGTATGTTTCTGCAACACGGTGTTTAGACAGTATTTCAAATTTAGATGACCCAGATCATATGGAACAATAAAAGAAATACAAGAAACAATATAGCAAAAAGTAGGGGAAAAGAAATAATTTTAAGTATTCATAAAACTTATATTTATTGTGTACAATTTTGGAAAGCATTTTCCATTGTCATCATATATTGGATGCAAAGCAGTCTTTACAAAATAATAGCTATAACATGACAAAATGTTGGCAGACTTGTCATACACAAGTACCACCTTTTCCTGCCAAGAGCAAAAGCATTTATTTTTGACTGTATGATACAGCCAGCCACAGATATTCAGCTGTACTGAAATTAAGTTGGTTTCAACAAACATCCAGAATATTAAAAGAAACAAAACACCAGGCAGGACTTCTTTATTGTTCCAAATGCTTGCTTTTGTATTTTTCTGGAATTTACACTGTCACAAACACCAAACGTAAGTCCTGTTATATGGGAAAGCAATTATTCCAATTAGATACAGAGGAAACAGCTAGTTTTGTTGTATCTAATAAGATTTGTATGAAAAATAGAGTGAGAAGTAACCAAGTAAAACAAAAGACAACTTGTTTCCAGATCCTGTTAAGTATTACTGCCAAACTGTCCACCATTTTGTCAAGTAAACAGCTATCACTGAGTACTCCTCATTAGTATCTGGAAGAAAGAGATAAAAATAATATTATAAGATTAGGGTGTAAAAAAACCCCAGTTTTGGATGAAAACTCCATTTAATAACAAAGAAGCCTGAAGCCTTAGTTTTGCAAAAATTATAAAAACAAGTTGTATAATAAAGCAAAACACAAAGAAAGCATCCATATAGCAAATTCAGGACTGATACTCAGAATTGTGTTTAGGTGAGACCCGAGTGAAAACATATACTTAATGTTGAAGAGGTTCCTTTATTTTAGGTAGCAAAGGCTTTGAAATACACAGTAAGGAAGAAAGGGTCAGAGGTATCTGCATCACAACAGAGAAATCACCACGTGAACTATCTGTAGGGACCTAAAGAAGGTCAAATGAGTTGGTAAATCACTTTTCTTCTATGGATCTGTAATGCCAGTTTGCTCTAGAAACCTAGGTATTCCTATGAAAATCTGAGAAAATGACAGTTTTTCCTTTTGAAGTATCAAGACCTTCAGATTTCTTGAAGAACTAATGATTAAGCTTTTGTAAGGGTATTTAGAAGATAAGTAACTAGGGGTAACATACTGCTGGAACACATACCTGGAACACACCTGATACTAACTGAAATCCTAAACCAGTGGATTTTTTTTTTAGTAAAGCAAACATGCATCTTCTCTCAGACAACAAAATTTACCCATGGTTAGATCCAACGGCTAAAAATCAGACCCACACATCCAGGCTGAAGATAACTTTATTAAAGTACGGACTGGAGAGCCTGTTGTTTCTTTTTTCATGATTGCACTCAAAGGAATGATACAGTAAACAGTACCACGATGTCAAGAAGCCGTCAGATCTTGTGGCTGAGAGATCCCAAATTGAAAGAAAGGTGTTACTTTCACATTGCCACTGGCAAAATGTAGGTATTGTAGGCTCACCCCAGCCAGCAGCACAGGTCCACACAGCCACTCTCTCCCTTCCCCTCAACGGGATGGGGAGAGAATCAGAAGGGCAAAAGTAAGAAAACTCATGGGTTTAAGACTAAAGGCAGTTTAACAGGTAAAGTAAAGCTGTGCACACAAGCAAAGCAAAATAATTCATTCACTACTTTCCATCTGCAGACAGATGTTAACCCATTTCCAGGAAAACAGGGCTTCCTCATGTGTAACGGTCACCTGGGAAGACAAATACTGTATATCCAAACATCTCTCTTCCTCCTTTCCCCCCTGGTTTTATTGCCAATCACAATATCATATGGTCTGGGGTTTCCCTGGGGTCAGTTGGGGTCAGCTGTCCCTGCTGTTTCCCCTCCCAAGTTCTTATGTACCCCCAGCCTACTCACTGGCAGGGCAATGTGAGAAACAGAGAAGGCCCTGATGCAGAGCAAACACAGTTCAGCAGTCAACTAATCTAAAAGAACCGCTGCCTAGACAGACAAACTAATAAAAGAAGCCGTCTCCATTTGCTGTTGCACAACTAGCCAAGAAACCCTGGACACAGGCCCACTGCTCAGAGGTATATGTTAGTACTTACATTCGAGACCCTGAAAATCTAAAATTCTGACATCTCTCTGAGAACAAATAGTGTACACCCCTCAAAGCCCCCAGTTTTAATCCTAACTACAAACCAATCACAGTTTACATGTAGTAATCAGACTAAAGACCATCTTCCTTCATGTCAGCAGAGTTATGACAACTTCTAATTACTCTTTATACCGTCTCACAAAAATGAAAAATTAATAGATCAGATTTCAGAAGGTAGATTAGTTATACATACATAAACTCCTAATGGAATTTCAAAAGGAGATGAAAAAATATTACATGCACATAGGAAAGACTTCAAAATCAGATGGGATAAACAGGTCTCATGGTACTTAAATTCCTTATGTCTCGTCTAGTCTATGTTAGCCTGGAGATGTCTGCATCACTTTCCAGTTTCTTTGGGAATTTCTATTTTTTGTCAGCGTATCAAATACTTGCAAAATTATAAGTTCATTTTTGTTATTTAAAATGTCATTTCTCTATTGTTTCTACCACACAGTGTGCGTGAACAACAGGATTCCCTCTTGATATACCTTTCAACTCCCAATTAGTTTATGTAGTAAAAAGGTCTAGCAGATTATCAAACTGGGCTGCTTTGTATGCCACAAATTTCCTCTGCTTTTACTTCATCCAGAGGGAACACTTCTGCATCACAGTTTACATAAAACATTTTTTGCAGTCTGCTTTTGTGCATCAAGCACAAAGCATAGATTGTACTGCAGCTCTGCTTCCAAGTACAGATATAAACTGTGTATTTATAACTGCTCATTCTCATGTAATTGCACATTGTAACAGTCTGCATGTATATCTGCATGCAAAAGAACAGTTTTCTCATGTCTGCCATGTATTTCTGAGTTTGTCTGACACTCGCTAATTCCTGTATAAAGATAATCATGCAAGATAAACACAGAGCCCAAAGTAATAGCTTTGTCTTTCATCAGGATTTGAATTACACTCAACACTTACGCTGTCAAGAATTAGCCCTAATAGTCAAGAAGTAATCTGCCTCCCAGCTTGCTACAAGGACAGTATTTTGGAGCTACAGCAAAAGACAGGGTTTGAATTTGCTGCATTTGTCTATTTTTATGCAGAAAAAAAAAAAAGGCTACAACTATTACTCCAACCCTTAGCAGATCTGCTTTACAGCAATACTTCCTAGTACTTACTAGGATATATTCAGAACACATAAAATATCTCTGTGAGTCTCTAAGCCCACCGCATATACACAACCATAAAAGTCTTCTATTTGTCAGTTAAATGAAGAGATTACTGTTACGCACATTCTAATACTTTCTTTAGAGTGGCATTTTAGGAAGCACTGAACACAAGCTTCTCTTTCAGCAGCTCAAAAAGCAAAATGCACTCCTTCAATTGTAACTGTTAACCAGCTAGTTTTCTGCCCTTGAAAGCTGCAGTCTAACCATTTGGACTGCGGTAGCCAAGAACAGACTCTGAAGAGGTGCTAACTCCTTTAGTATTTAACCCTACATATCACGTACTTACATCTGGCATTTCTGTACAGTAGGAATGGGTCCTGCAGCTGGAAATCGAGGTCTTTAGTAATTGGTTCTGTTCGATTTTCCATGCTCAGTCTGTTCATAATTGTGAAACCATGCCTTGGAGAAGCTGATCTGAAAATTATCAAGTAGAAATCACATTAAGTCAAGGAAAAAAAGAAACTACTAGAATTTGTTGTATAGTTCTCCAAAATTGTCCAGGGCTTTTTTTATTATTTCTAAAGAGATAGTTTTGTTGCCAAGGAAGTAACAACAGACTCTTGCAGTGTTTCGTGCAACCTTTTTAATTATGTCAAAACCCTAAATTATGCATCAGAAATAACAGAAGGACCCCGGGTCTCACAATACCTACGGAGATTATGCCACACCTTCGGTACTACCATTTGACACCAACTGGTTTAGTCACAGCATTATAA
This sequence comes from Pezoporus wallicus, assembly GCF_028554395.1. Classification (NCBI taxonomy): domain Eukaryota; kingdom Metazoa; phylum Chordata; class Aves; order Psittaciformes; family Psittacidae; genus Pezoporus; species Pezoporus wallicus. Next base: position 4,286,978 of record NW_026642179.1, on the reverse strand, counting down.
TATCTCCATGTCCAGTTTTCACTTCAAGTTATAATGCCTACAACTTCTGAACAGGCAAGATGTTACGAAAAGCCCCTTTGTCCTAGACCATCAGGGTCACATTACCCAACCACCACCTACCCTGTAGTTTCTTACTGGAGCAGAAAACAGCAAGCAGAATGATTCAGTCATGGGCCAGAGCAAGTGTATTTTTTAATGCTCAGGTTAACAATTACAGATTACAGTCATTCCAGACAGGATTTTCCATACCATCTAAAGCACAAGAAAAAAAAACGAGGGTGGTTAGGAACTGGAACAGGTTGCCCAGAGAAGCTGTGGATGTTCCATCCATGGAAGTGTTCAAGGACAGGCTGGATGGGACTTTGAGCAACCTAGTGCTAGTCTAACGAAAGATGTACCTGCTCATGGCAGGCAGGTTGGAAATGGATGATCTTTAAAGGCCCCTCCAAGGCAAACCATTCTATGATTATATGACTCTAAATAATTCATAGGGATTACACTTCAGGTCACTTACATAATTTTCACTGCTGTCAGCTGTTAAACCTATCAGGATCCTGACAGGAGACATTACTTTCAAACCAAATATGACAATAAAGGAAAAGATGATAGCTAAACGTTTGGAAAAAATGCCATCTCTGGTAATTGCTGGTGTTTACATCTCTCTATGCTATATAAAGCACAGGAACCTACATTACAGGACTGGAATCAATGGAAAATTAAACCAAAGTGAAAACCTTATCAAGCATCCTTGCTTGCAACAGTCAGCAGTTTGCCTAAAACAAAAAACTAGTCCACTTCCACTGGTGTTAACCCAGTTAGAAATCCGATTTTTTGACCACTCTTCAGAATTCGCAAAGATGAGACAGGTGATAAAAAGGTCAGCTCAAGTAAAATGGTCACATTACTTTACATTGTTACAACAGCAATGAAAAGCAACAAAGGCAACAGCAGTGGTCTCCAAACTATGGTCTGTTGGCAATGTCTTTTCCAAAAGACTTCATGACCTTGTTCAAAGCCACAGAAAACGAAAGTTAAAACTGAAGGGGAGGGCAACATGTGACGTTCCTCACAGCTCACAACCTTTTTCATACTGCTGCCTATAGGGCAGCCAGGGTAGCAATCTGTGCTGTAAATGGAAACTTCCTCAGGCAACAAAAGAACAGTGAAAGATCACAGATGCTAGAAGTGCCAGGTTACATGCTGTCAGCTCTGGAGTTTTAAAACCATCATACCAGAAAAATACTACTTCTGTTTAGCTACCTCCGTCTACTGCTGGCACAACTAAGGGCCAGTTCTTTCCTCATGTGGTGGTAATTACAACAGCATCTTGTCTCCACTTACCTGAAAGCAGCTTAGAAAAATTACTGGTGATGATTTTCACTGCTGGTACAAAAGAGCTCAAAAGATTAAAACCAGCATTCTCACTTCACACAAAGCTTATGGTCTCTTGAACTCTGTCACTTCACACATACATCTCTCACCTTCTCAAAACAATCTCTTGCTTTCTCGGTTCTCCTACCAGCTCCTCATCAACATAAATGTTGAAGAAAATTTCTGTTTTGGTGTCCTATCCCAGCAGCTACTGCAAGATCTGATTAATGTATTATTTTCTGATTTTAACAACAGTCACAGGCAAATGCTGGGGTACTAACTTGAAAACTCAAACACAGAGTAGGCTTCACAACAAATCTAACATACATGCTAGAATAAATAGCATAACCAGTGCCTTGAAAAGCCACAACTAGAGCTGCTACTAAAAGGAAACATTAAAATAATCCAGAATGTTTAATTAAATATGCATGAAAAATGAATGATAATACAAGCTGTATTAAAGTTCCCTAAGCAGGAAACACAATACTTCCATCAGTTCCACAATTCTCTCACTTTAAGGAATATCATTATTTATTTCACTAATTAAAACAATGTAACAGATTCCTATGGCTTACCCATATTGAGATTTAAATCACACTTGTGAGTCTTATCCAAATACAGGGTGATGTCTCCTTCCCAGTGTTTTCTTCCCCACATTCACTTCTGCCAATTTCAGTTTCTTTTCACCCCTGACAAGGAGGAGTATTTCACTCATGCAACCATGGTCCATCCTACCTAGCTTTTCTATACCCACAGGTTTCATCTGCAGACATGAACCAGTAAATCCTCACCTTGTGTAAACAAACAGTGTTCCCTCCACATCAGTCTTCTCCTGAAGAAAAGGAAAGAGAATTGAAATCAAGGAAGCTTTTTGCTAGACATCAGTGAGCCCTCCTTCCCCACTCTTTTACCAATACCATCAGTTACATCTCTCTCACCTAAGCCACGAAGAAATAACTAAACCCAACTCCACTGGCTGGTGGTGAGAGGATAGATGCTAGAGATAGCACAGGTCACTGTGCAGCTGACCCAAGCTTTGACATGATATGAACAGGCTAAAGGCTCGACATCATGAGACTAAACACTGTGCTAGATTAACTCTCTGCTACTCCCAAGGGTGATGCACAGGTCAGGGAAGGGACTTTCCAAACAGTGCCTACCCTCAAGGGCAATGCTTGGGATGGGTAAGGGGAAACCACATGAAAGGGGCATTGTGCAGGTTCTTCAAATACAGGTCCTAAGCCCCACCATTAGAACAATCAAAGAACCACCTGCAAATAGCCAGAATCATAGAATGGTTTGGGTTGGAAGAGACCTTAAAGATCATTCAGTTCCAACCCCCCTGCCACAAGCAGGGACACTTTCCACTAGACTAGGATACTCAAAGCCCCATCCAACCTGCCCTTGAACACTGTCAGGGATGGGGCAGCCACAGGTTCCCTGGGCAACCTCTACCAGAGCCTCACCACCATCACAGGGAAGTGTTTCTTCCTAATACCTAATCTAAATCGACCCTCTGTCAATTGAAAGCCATGATTCCTCGTCCTGTCACTACACGCCCTTGTAAAAATCCCTCTCCAGACTTCTTGGCACGCCCCCTTTAGGCACTGGAAGCTGCTCTAAGGTCTCCCCTGAGCCTTCTCTTCTCCAGGCTGAACAATCCCAACTCTCAGCCTGTCTTTATAGGAGAGGTGCTCCAGACTTCAGAGCACCTTCATGGATTCCTCTGAACTCGCTCAAGCAGGTCCACATCCTTCTTGTGTCGTGGACCGCAGAGCTGGACAGAGTTCCCCAAGTTAATTACTTGTTTTCATTCTTAAACAGTCTTTTTAGCATTTGTAACACCAACACTCTTGTATGCACTTTGATTTGGCTACAGAGAGGCCCACACCGTGGTTTACACCCCAGTCTCTTGCAGCCCTGCCCTGCCAGCCTCTCAAACCTCATTTCCAAGGCACTACAGGGCTCAACACTACCCAGAGGCTGAGGCACAACCTCTCACCAGCTTGATGAGCACCCCCAAACCGACCCTCCCACCTCCACCATGGCAACACCCACCCCTCTCTTTCCCCCCCTCCTTCCTTCCCCCGCCCTCCGCACACGCCAGGGGGCGGAGCCTCCTCTCCACCCGCCCCACGCCTCGACGCCACGCCCCTCTTCCCCGCTGTGGGCGTGGCCTCTTCTCGCCCCGCCCAGCCACCGCGGCGGAGGGTGCGGGGAGGGCGGTGCGTGCTCACGTACCCACTCGTTGGCGCGGTGCCCAAAGGTGTACAGCGCCACCTGGCTGGCCACGTCCACGATGCTGCTGATGTAGGGGTCCTGCTGCTGCAGCGCCGCCAGGCTGATGTCCAGCCCCTTGCCCAGCAGGGCGGCCCCGGCCACCGCCGCCGCCGCCGCCGCCGCCATTTTGCCTCCGACAACAACACACGGTTCCTAATAGGCGCAACTAATCCATCACCGAGAAGAAGGGGCGGTGGTGGCGGCGGTTCCCACTCCCTCCCACCCAGTCGTATTGAGAGCGGGCGAGGAAGTCGGAGCCCAGGCGTCAAAATCGAGCGCCGAGCGCCGCCCGCTCAGGATTGTTGCCGTTGGCGACGGGGCAAGCTGAAGGGCGGCCTGACCAGAGGAGACCGTGAGAGTTGACCGGCTTCGCAGCGCCTCTCCCGGCAGCGGCCAGTCTCTGCCGGCCCGTTTTCTCGCGGCACCCTTCGTTTTCTGGCCTCTTCCTGCCGCTGGGGAGGCCACAGTGGCTTCATTTCCAGAGGGGTAGCTGCGTGGCCGAGGAACGACACGGCTGCGGGCTGCGAGCAAACGAGGCGCGAAGTGCCGCCGGCGTTCGCTGTGCCGAGCAGGGGGTCCTGCACCCACTGTGTGCCCATTAGCCTAAAGGGAGAAGGTGTGATGTGTGCCACAAGTTGTCTCACTTCGATGAATATCCAGTCTGTATCTGCTAGCATACACTAGCACAGACTTCTGCATCGAACTTAAGGGAAAAAGAACGTGAGTGCAAACTAAGCCATCATACAACCCTTGTGTGTATATATATATATTATACATATATATATTATATATACACATGCATACATGTGACAAGCAGCTGAAACATAAGCATACGATGATATGGAGATACACAAACAGCAGAGGAACAGATGGACAAGACCATGAATTTATTTACCATATTTTCCTGTTAGACATATTTATTATTAATCTATTGATATTGACAGTTTACAGCAAATACACGAGCTTTATGTGGCATGCACATAAACTCAGTATGTACTTACATTTAAAAGATTTGCTTAACAGCCTGAACTGCCTGCAAGAGCAAATTTTTTTTACTCCATCACCTCAGACTGACATAGCAATTCTGAAAAGAGTTACCACATTCTGTGTGTGGAAGCAGTAGGGTGATATATTTCCTTCCAGAGAATGGGATATCCTGAAAGAACTAAAGCCAAAGGTAGTGGATGCTGTCTTGTTTGTTTGCAATATCCCTGACAAAACATTTTTAGGAGTGCAGTAGCTGGATATAGGGGGATGAAGACTGCCATTTCATTTTCTTCCCCAGATAGAGTGAGCCGTAGCATCTGCTCTGAGAGCAAATGGGCAAGCCCAGGTGAAAAAGTGAAATGGGGATAAGAAAGAACTGAGAGGCAGCAAGCTGGAAATTCATAGTATTAAATGTAGGGACTGTCATTCTCTTGAGTTGAGTTAGGAATGGGCATGCTTTCAGGAAGGCCAGAAAGTGAGATTGTTCTTTGGGCCTCAGGAGAGAATATGTATGTTTTGTTATAGCTCAAAAGGCCACTAAAAATTGCATTCCTGAGGACCTACAGCTTGCTCAGCAAGTGGGAGAGGAAACCTTAATACATGCTGTTATTATAATCTGTCTCACTCTTTGTCTAAAGGCACCTTGTTTCAGTTGGGGCTATAATGAAACACAGCTTTAGAGTTTAGAAGTTTTTAAGTGGTTTTGGTATACTCATGGTAGGAAAATAGCTCTAAGCAGTTCCATTGCAAAGCACTGGCTGATTTACAGATCCTGTAATGGCAAGGAAGATATATGGGCTCGTAGTGGACAAGGAAAACTGCTGTCCTTGGTCTTGGGCTGACCAAAGTAGAATGGCAAAAAAAAAAAAAAAGGAAAGAAATAGTAAGTAAGAAAGATAAGTCATGTTTCTGAAATAGTGAACAGATGCACAATCCTTTCTTTTTGCTGATTGGATAGTCCTCGGTTCCCAGTTTCCAGGCACCGCGAACCACATTCCTCCTTATGTGCTGGAGTTTCTCATTACCATCTCATCTCCAGTTCTTTGGCATTTCTGCTTACAAAAAGTCCCAACTTGTCACCAAGGCGTAGAAGTGTCAAACTCTTGGAGTTTCTTTTCCCAGATGCCTTTGCCCCCTCCAACAATAATTCTTACTGAAAAAGGTGCCCTTTTTTTTTAATTATTTTTGGTGCTGTTGGGGAGGAGTTATTGCAAAGTCCCATAGGAAGAACATGTTATAGAAACTGTATTTCAAAGGCTATTTATTTAACTAAAAGTAGTCACTCATAGCTATTATTGAGCAGGAGAAAGCAGAATACAACATTTAGATGTACTGCAGCCTTGTTACAACTGGAAAAAAAAAAATGAAGCAAATAATGTGTGTTTCAGCTTTTACAATTTACCTTGTTGTTGCCCCTTTTGTCAAGCCAAGTAGTAACCAATACTTGAAGCCTTGGATGTTTTTTATGCTAGAGAGACAGACTGATGGGCTCAAGTGTGTCTCCTGTGCCCTTCTCTTGACATAGGAAGATTATAGAATGTCCTCTTCCCTTGAGCTCCATGGAAGAAAACCCAGCTGTGAGGTTAAAGATCTTGAAGTAGGCCTGCCAAAAATTTTGCCTGTCTGTTTTCATTGCCCTGTTTGAGGATGCTTCTTTAGCACTATCTTCCTCCTGGATTACTGTGACCCTTTCTACAATTGCTGGACATACAGTCCATAGTCCTGTGTTTTGGGTCAGTGAAGCTGTCAAGCTTCTGATCACGCCTCTTTATATTTTCTGTTGCATGGTGAAGTAGTTTCTGCTGGTTGCAGCTGTTTTGCAGTATAAGTGGGTTGTAATTGCTCCTTCCATTTAGCCTGAAGTAAAGCTACTTAATAAAGCCATTAGTTCTGCCCTGCTTTATGGGATCACATAGTAGACTAAAATTTTTCCAATGAAACAAGATCTTGTTAAGAGAAGCACTGTGAATTCTCACTGCACCTAAGAAGTTAAGGACATTTTAGCAAAAATGTCACAGCTTAAAAAGGATGATTCTTTAAACTGCAGTTACTTGCTTACAGTCAGTAATCCAGTAGTCCATAATAACTATCAAATCGAGTTAGAATGATGTTGCTGTAATTTGTTTATGAAACAAAGTAATTTTCTAGCTTTCAAAATGTCATAGTTTCATGAAGTATATGATTAGAATGTCACATTTTTGTCTTCCACCCACCTGGATACTATGCTGTTAAAAAAAAACACACCTATGCTTTTGATGTGGTATGAAACGCATTTTGTGTAGGTAATATCCAGACCGATTTAAAGCAAAATCCACACAGCATGACATTCTTAAGGTCTCTATTAATAACAAACTTTAAGATGGTTAGGCCAAACTTTTTCACAAACAAAAATTGTGCCTTCTACAGCAAATTATCAACACTGATGATACAATTTTATGTGAATGTATTTGGTGGCACTGCTGGGTGTACACAGCCCCTGTCCCAGGTCCCAGCCATTCAGTCCTGCCATTTTGGTGTCTTAGGACTGTACTGGCATGGGTGCATATGTGGCTACAGTGTGAATCAAACTAGGGAAATGAACTGATTGAAAACCAGGTGTTCATACTGAGATCACTGCCTTGTCTGACTACTTTCCTACCTGTTCACATTCAGTTCCTTCTCTGCACAGCAATTTTTTTTTAATAAACAGCAGGAATCACATGATGAAATGTAGAACTGAGCACCTCATTTGCTTCTCTTCCTCATCTTCAGCCTCTTTGGAGTTGTTACTGCATGGTAGTTGTCTTTTCCTTTTTATTCCTTTCCCAGTGCTGCCATAATTTTCTTCTGACTCTGGTGGCACTACTGCTGACCCTGCTAGTGGAAAAGGTGCTGAGACAGAATTAATAAGTTCCCCACACTCCATCCAGGGCCACTTGAGTATCTTTGCATGGTGATTTCCAGCATGCCAGCTTCCAGGGGAGCAGTAGGTTGCTCTTACAGAGCCAGGATGATCCCACAGGGCTTCGTTCCCATATTTCTGGGGATATGCTTGCAACTTCGCAGCATGGTAGTTCTCACCACCTGGGAACCAGTGCCCCATGTCCTGGAGGCCATCTATATCCCTTCGCAGACACTGATGAAATGTATGGACTTTTCAGCCCACATTGATTACAGGCTCTCAGTAGATAGCATTAGAGTGCTTTCCTTATGCTCAGAAGTTGAAGTTGTTGGTTGTACTGTTAGACCACTACCTAACTCCTAATGGTTAAAGCAGTTTTAGTCTTTCTGTTAGTAATTTATTACTTGCTAAAGGTTCCTTAATGAGTATAGGGTCAGATTATATAATTTTATCTGATGCAGTTACTAAAAAAATAATATTTCTTTGCTCTAGAATTAAATCTGGTTACTTTCATTCGAATTCAAAACAACTCTCTCCCCTGTCACCAAATAATCTCCATTACATTAAGTTATTAGCATGCCCATGTGTCTGCAGTGTTGCTTCCTGGTGAAGCTTATGAGACCGTTTTGAGATTTTCTGCAAGTGCTAGTCCACACAAGAATGGAACAGTATTCTGTCATTGTTGGTTTTGAAATTCTGATATTATACATACTGTGTATGAAATAATTAACAATAAGCCTGTTTTTTTGCAAAAAGTTTGTTCTGTCTTTGACTTGAATTTTGTTAAATGGTTCTGATAGTAAGTAACTCTACACTTTTTCCTCTTTCCGGACATGTATTTGCAAGATACTGAGCTCTCTCTTCTTTAGAGGCCCAGCTTCTGCCAGTGGCCTAGCTGGAGGAGAGCAAAAGGAAAGTTCCCTACTGAACTACTGCTTTTTGTTTCTAACTTCCTATGTAGATATTCTTCTGGGGTGAAGAATTCTTTTTGATTGAGCTTTAATCACTTTTCAGAGGGCATAACCTGAGCTGAAAAAAAAAAAAACAACAAAAAAAACAGGAAAAGACTATTTCAGGAGGAAAGGAGAGGCTGTACCAATATAATTGCATTGAATTATAGTGTTATACAGGAAAAAAGTCTTTCTTGTGTATGTTTAATCAGTAAAAATTCTGATTTGTATCAGTGGTAGATTTTTAATGTTTAAGTGACTATATGATTTCAGTGTCTTACTTTCAGTAGAGCAGAAACGAGAAAATTATAAACCTAAAAAAAAGGGTTTTGCATATGGAATATGTTTACCTGGTTATACTAGTTGATACAATAAAAGGTGTTACCTTTATCTGCAGAATTTGCCTGACTTCTGTAACTGTACAATTGTGAGTACAATTCTGTCAGATTTCATGAGATACGAGATTACATCCTCCAGTCTCTCCCTACAGTTCATTTTCCTGTTATAATGAATTAAAAATACCATCAAAACTTGTTGGCTTTTTTTCACCTTCTTTATTTAATGTAGTAAAAATACTGACTTCCTTCAGTAATATTTCTCATAAGGCTTAACTTCACAGGTTGCTTTTCTTTCACCCCCATCCTACTTTAATTATGGTAAAAATAAACTCCAAACACTGGATTTTATTATGAGAAGGTAACCATTTTGGGTTAGTAATTGAGTTCCTCAGTAATTTTTTCACCACAACTGTATGTGCTTATAATCAATAAAATATTGTTGGTAGCCATTACCTTATTGCTTTACTTATAAACTGCCCTAAACTGTTCCGATACATCTGCATCATTCTTTGCACAGTTGATCAGCTAGGCAAAGCACCAAAATACTGATGAGACAGAACATTCCTGCTATTTTCCATACGTTAATAAGATGTAATAGTAATTATAGCTTACTGAGGATAATACCTTTCCAACCACATCTTTCTGGTAATCACCATTTAATTGGCAGAATCAAACACCTGTAGCTCTAAAAGAGCTGTTTCCCAACTAGTTACAGAGAAGATGGACTCATTTAATTAATTCATAATATGAAGTGTTCCATTAGATAATTATATTGAGTCATGACCTCATTTATACACCTCACCTGGCATAGGAGGTGTATTAAGGAAATACTAAGGAAAAAATCATAACAAAGATATACCACTGTTGCTGCAAAGAAGCAGCTAGTAGCAAGGCTGGAGGAGCACTTGGGCTGAGTCTGATCAGTGGCTGGGGTGCACAGGGATTTGGGCCTTTGGTGCTAAAGAATCTCTTTAGGAAAATGAGTTCTGTATGTTCAAATCAGCTTGTTTTTTTTGAGTTAAATGATGAAGTCAGGAGAAGCGCCAAACTTAAGAATGCTTCACTTATTACTTGTGTTGATCTAGAGTTTGTGGGTATGGGAAGAAAGGCCTGGGTAGAAAAGGAGCTCAGTTCTGTGTATCAGAAGATAAAACTTGATAACATTTTAAGTGTTGCCCTTGGAAACAATGAATGTAGTTTATCCCTGGTTTTTAAGAGGGATGCATTTGGGCAAAGGCATCTTCCAGCAGGCAACTGATAGAAGATTTAAGCACTTTCAATGAGATTTTGAAGTGGAAACTAAAAGTATTAACACCACAAGCCTCCAGTGGGTATCTGAGTCTGGGTTTATTACACTTGTGTGAATTTGTTTCTCCCAGTGAATTCTGAGAGCTGTGAAGGCATTTGGCAGTCCCTCTCCTACAATCTGATTTTGTCACTTTCTGGTGATGCTGTGTTATGTCTTCTGTCAGATTAAATTTACAGGCATATTACCTTGCGTGACAGAAACATGAGCTACATGGATTTTTAAAGAAAAACTTCCTTAGACAGCAACAGGCCAAGGTCTCTTTCTTCCTCTTATTTTTCCTGCTGTTTTACCCAAATCTGTTAATTGCGGTGTCATTTAAGCACTAGTGAAACTTATAAAACCATGTAAAACTAAAACATGTTTAGGACATTTTAGTTAGGTAATCTGTTATTTACTCCTGACTTACTACTCAAGGAAAGATCTTTTTTAAATAGTTTTACATGGCCTCTGAGGATTTCAGTTATTAACAGATGAGATAAACATATTTCATGGTATTCTCAGAATCAGGGAATGGTTGAGGTTGGAAGGGACCTCTGGAGGTCACATTGTCCAACACCCTGAAGCAGGGCCACCAAGTTTCCCAGGACTTCCAATACTCCAATAAGGGAGACACAGCAACCTCCCTTGGCAGCCTGTGCCCAGACCCTTAATTATCTTTGTGGTCCTTTGCTGGATTTCCTCCAGTATGTCCATATCTCTCTTGTACTGAGGAGTCCAGAACTGGACCCAGTACTTAGGTGTGGCCCCATCAGGGCTGAACAGAATAGGAGGATCACCCCTCTTGACTTCCTGGCAATGCTTTCCCTAATGCAGGCCAGGATACCATTCTCCGCCTTTGCAGTGAAGACACATGTCTGGCTCATATTAGTCCACTAGGACCCCCAGTTACTTTTCTGCCAAGCCGCTTTCCAGCTCAGTGACCCCAGCGTATGTTGGTGTATGGGGCTGTTACTTTCCAGGTGCAGGACTTTACACTTTCCTTGTTGAACTTCATGACGTTCCGTTGGCCCATTTCTCCAGCCTCTTGAGGTTGCTCTGGATGGCAGCATGATTCTGTTGTATCAGTCTCACCTCCTAGTTTGTGTCATTTGCAAACTTGCTGAGAATGCATTCTGTTAGATGGAGTTTAACATCTTAAACAATTCCTTTAGTCCTTATTTTAATCAATGTGATATTTTTTCCATTTCTGGTGCAAAAGCCAGCATATTTGGTTTCATCTCTGAATCAAAAAGAAGGGGGTGGGAGTGTAGAAAATGTATGAGACAACTTAGATGGATTGTGTTATAAAGGAGAGATAAAGATTGGAAGAGAATTAGAGATCGTATTGTGTTATTATTCAAATGATACAGGAGCATACAGACTGGGGAAGCAGGATGCATGTGGATTCCCATTGGCGAGATAAAGAGACAGAAGAACCAGCAAGAATGGGATGTAGTACAGGAGGCAGAGCAACTGGAATAATGCTTGACATATTGCACTGGAGGGCAGGATTAACATGGGGGCAAAATTAAAGGAGGCTTGCAGCCAGAATGAGATACCTGCTAGGAAAGGACAAAGTTATGTAGATCTTGGGGCAGAAAAATTCAGATTGGTTTTCTAACTAGAAGTAGAGTAAAAAACTGTTCTTTAGGTTTTGATGGAATTAAATGCTGAGCACAAGGATGGGTAAACAGTTGTGCTGCCATCACTGGATACTGCCTTTCTGCCATGACCATTTTTTTAGGTCACTTTAATCACTGCTTGTGACATGACCTAGTTGGAATTGGTTGCTGCTACAGAACAGAATGTATGGAGAGTCTCCTCATGCAGCACTGAGCAATTAGGAACCAGATAGAGCATCCCATATATTTTCTGTCTCTCTGTCTGCAAGTGATTTCTGAGGGATGCAGAACACATTTTCTCCACCTGCTTGAGGAAGAAAGGGACATAGACTTAAGAGTTGTAGGAGAAGTTGCTGACCATCAAGAGAGATGTAGTGGTAGAGGAAGCATTTATGAAAGCATAAAGCCTGCTAGAAAGCGTCTCTGTTTTCTTTACTACTTGGCAACAGTTGCCACAAGATGTAAAAGCCACTTGTACAGTTCCAAGAGAGATGATATAGTCCAATATTTTTAAATGTCTTGGTATCATTAATTCCAACTGATAAATAGCAGTTACATTTTCTCCTAAAAGTAACTGTATGTCAATAGAGACTGCTGTTTGAAATGTGGATTTGGATATAGAGGGAGGAAAAGCTGTAGGGTACTATTTTTAACATTCTATCTTGGATATTGCTGTTTGCAAAAATTATATAAACCAAGCTGTTTAGTCTGAGCTTTGGATAGTACATGTATGTGTGTTTTGCATATGAAAAAATAAAAAAAAAAACCAAAACAAAATCCCAAGCAGAGAACAGGCTTAAAAGGGGAGCGGGCTCATTTTACTTGTCACTAAAGATTTAGTGTAATGAAGTAATGAAATGATGGAAAGCTTTTCTGAAGTCTGATTTCCTCTAGCATTTGGTTATCCGCATTAACTCCATCAATGATGGCTCCATTTTTATTCAGTGTGAGTAAGACGGCTTAGCTTATGGGATTTTACTTTCACATGGCTAATGCATCTTGTTATGCTAGAATTATAAATCTGTTAAGTTTGTAGCTTCATTGATTCTCAGGTGTCCTACAGTATCGAGGAATATGATCTTTGTTCTGTGAATGAGAATACGATACTTAAACTGCTATAGTAACAGGAAGTGATTCTGAACGTATCTTTAATTTAAAGCTAAAGTAGTAGCAACAGGAATGGAGATTCCACAGTGTTTCTGGGCAACCTGTTCCAGTGTTTTACCACCCTCATAATGAAAATTACTTTCCTTACGTCTAATTGGAATTTCTTCCTTTATGACTTGTCTGCTGCCTCTTGTCCTTTCACTATGTACCTTTGACAAGAAGTTGGCATCAACTTCTCTATATACTCCCCCTGAACACCTGAACACGGCAACAAGGTCTACCTTATTTCTTCAGGCTTAATAAGCCCAGTTACCTCAGCCTGTCCTCATATGTTATCCTTCAGCCCCCTAATTTTCTGGACCTTGTCCTCTATGTCAGTACTGGGTAGCCCCAAACTAGATGGGATACTCCAGTTGTGGTCTCACAGAATGACTTCCCTATGACCTTCTGGCAAAATTCTTGCTAATTAGGTGCAGGGTGTGGTTAGCCTTCTTCACAACTAGGGCATGCTACTTACTCATGTTCAGTTTATTGTCTACCAGGACACCTGGTCCTTTTCTGGAAAACTGCTTCCCAGACTCTGCTGGTGCATGGGATTATTCCATTCCAGGTGCAGGATTTTGCATTTGTCATTGTTAAACTCCATGTGGTTCCTGTCAGTCCATTCCTCTAGCCTCCTGAAGTCCTGGAGAGAAGCTCTACCTTCCAGCATATGACTTCTCCCTCAATTTGGTATCATCCATTAGCTAGTTGAAAGTGCACTCTCTTTGGTAGTCATGATTATTAATAAAGGTATTACACAGTTTTGGCTCCAATTTCAGTACCTGAGGTAGTACTACACTACCACTAGTAGTTGGCCACCAGTAAGAGTTTACACTACTGATCACAACCCTTTGAATGTGCCAGTACAGGGAAATTTTAATCCTTCTTATTTATTCAATCCACAGCTCCACAATTTGGCTACAGAATATTATGAGAAACTTTCAAAGACCTCACTAAAGTCAAGGGAAGTGACACCCATTACTCTCCCCTTGTCCACAGAGTCAGTCATCTCACCATAGAAAGTTATGTTGGTCTGGCATGGTTTGCTGTTGTAAGTTCAGTCTGGCTGTTCCTTTTTGTCCCTCCTGTGCCTGGTTATGGTTTCTGGAATTACTTACTCCATAATCCTCCCAGGAATTGAAGTTGACTGCCCTACAGTCAACCTTCCTGAGCCCTCCTTCTTGGAGATGGATGTGATGTTTGTCTCTGTCCAGTCATCAAAAACCTCCCCTGATAGCCATAACCTTTAAAAAATGAGTGACATTGTCTGCCTCTCTTATACACCTTCTGATACCACTTATGTCATTCCCAGGATCTGTGTATGTCCAACTGTCTTAAATGCTCCACTCCTACAGACTGCCAGAGGGCTCAGTGACCTAGAAGGCCTAAAGACAAACCTTACTAGGAAGGAAAAAACCCAAACAAAACTGTAAGGCAAAACAGGCATTGTGTATCTGAGCCTTATCCATGTCTTTTGTCACTAGTTTCCCTGTCAGACTGAACTGTGAGTCCACGTTCTTCTCAGCCTTCCCTCTGCTGCCAGTGTGCTTACAGAAGCCCGTCTTGCCTTTCATATATCTATTTCTAATTCCCTCTGAGTTTTGGCTTTTCTAATTCCATCCCTGCATTCCTGGGCCATGTCCATATATTCCTCTTGGGTATCCTGTTGCTGCTTCCATCCTCTGCAGTGCAGTATTCTGTGTGATTGATCCCATATAGCACATTCCTAAACAAGCTGAAATATATTCTGAATTCCAGAGCCATGATTCCAGTATTTCCCTTGCTCACTTCTTTCAGGATGTTGAACTGTAGAGTATCAAGTTTGCAGAAGCTTAGGCTGCGCTTGACCTTCACATTACCCAGCTCTTCATTCTTTTTCATGAGTAAAAGGTTGAATGCCTCTCCCAGTCATCTTGTTGATAATCTCTATCCAGAAATTGTCATCAACATCTTAACATGATTATTCATAAGAAGGATTTGATTTCATGAAATGTCTAATTCAAAATTATAAACTAAAAAGTTTGAATAAGTTCCCAAAACTGCTGGGTAATTATCCAGACAGAGCTGATTAAAGCTCTCCTACTCCCTGTATTAATAGGAGCCACAATATTCCCATGCTGACTATGAGGGGAAAAATCAATACCAGCAAACGTACATTCATATTGATTTATCTTCCCTTTTGGTTTTCTAATTTAGTAAAGGCTACTAATGCAACATTACATAAAGATTCTCAGGAGAATAAAAAGGCTAATAAGATCAGGTACCAGTGTTTGTTCTGTGGAAGTGAACTGACTTCACTGTACCCAGTCAACTGTTGAGTTGCCGAGATGAGGAAGGCCAGCACATACTTTTGAGCCATGTATCAGAGGGCATTATTCCAGGGATGTGACTAAAAGGAGTCATCGAGATGACTTTTGGAATGCAGACCCAGCATGCTGTTAGGATGTGTATTAGGGAGGAGTGGTCCAAGAAACCAAATATTAAGGTTTTATTTTTCCACATAGTATTCCAGGAAACATTGTACATGTATTTGAATGTCCTGTTATACGCATCTGCTCAGAGCAGTTAGTAACATTTGTCAAACTAGGTTAGAAAAGGGTTTTCTGCTTATGTGCAAATTCTTATGCAGATATTTGATTTTTAAGATATTATTCCATGTGTTGTATGAGGAGAAAAGAATGCATTATGAAAGCTATCTGTTTGCTTCATTTACTCATTCTAAACAAAGTGAAGGGAAGTAAATGAGGTGGGGGGGGGGGGAAATCACAGAATTGTTAGGGTTAGAAGGAACCTCTGGAGATAATCTAGTCCTGAAATTTATTACTGTCCAGAATACCAGCAAGTTGTCTTGTAGGAAATAAGTCAACCTACATGTTATATACTTAGAGTTGAAATTAGGACATGATATAGACTCATAGACAATTTTTGGTTGGAAGGGACTTCAAAGGTCATCTGGTCCAACCCTCCTGCAATGAGCAGGGACATCTTCAACTAGATCAGGTTGCTCAGAACCACATCCAGCCTGGCCTTGAATGTCTCTAGGGATGGTGCATCCAACACCTCTCTGGGCAACCTGTGCCAGTATTTTACCACCCTCGTTGTAAAACATTTCTTCCTCATGTCCTGCCTGAACCTCCCCTCTTTTAGTTTAAAACCATTACCTCTAGTTCTAGTGCAAGTTATTGAAAGTTCGAAAAAAAAAGCTTCAGCAACAAAAATGTGCTAATTTCCCAAACAGTGTACATTTAACACAACCATATCAATATCATAACACTATTTCTTGCACTGAATAATAAATCTCAAGATATTCACCCTTAAAATATATACTCCTTGTCAAGTTACAAACATGAAATCACATTGTTATAAATATAAATGGGAACAGCATTATCTGTATTCTTACTGTTCATCTTATATATGCAGAGATTCATGATTGGAAGTATTTCCTGCATTCCATATAGTTGTTTTTCTCCTTTCCCCCTTATTGAGGAGAGGACACTCATGAGGGCACTGTCAAAAAGTAGGACATTTCCTTATCCTATCAAAGGACAAGGAAAGCAGCAGATTACTGAAAAATAAGACTGAATAATTAGGTTATTGAAGGCCCAGCCTCATACAGGTATTCAGTGTCCCAGAAGAACTGCTGATAATCTGCAGCTGAAAAATCACATTTTCAGGATGATTGTAAAAGTTGATTCCTGTCTCCCAAGTCCCGAATTCCTGGTTTTTTAAACTTTGAATGATTTTGGCCATCAAACAATTGTACTAGAGATATAAATGCAAGAATAGTCTTTGTCCTACTATAATTGCTGGAAAATTAATTTTCATTAGTCACTTTCATTGGGCCATCAACAAATTCTTGCTTATGAAGAAGGAGGATTACATTTTAATTTGGAGTACCAAATGGTAAGGTTGTAATCTCCAAATAGCCGTGACCTCATAGTTTAAAGCCAGTTGTGTTCAGACTGATTTTTCTCAGTTGTCCATCAGCAAAGACTGTGACTTCTGCCTGTAATGCTACAGTAATACTAGTTTGGTGCAGTGCCTTTTTCCTAGGGGCAGTGATTTTACTGTAAATACAACCTCTTTACTCAGTCCTTTGGTTCCAAAGGTAGAGAAGATAAATCAGTATCATGGAAGTAAGCCATTCGAGTGGTCCCATCAGAAAGTGTTACTTAAACATATCTTAAATATTCTAAGGCATAACTCCATGGAAACAGCATTACAAGGTTTCTCAGCCAGGCTTAACTCCTGTTTCTTTCATATAGTCTTTTGGATATAATTTTCCTGTTATGCATCTCCTGAAACACTTGCACCCACCCCCAAATTTAAATAGAATAGAATGTTATTACAGCAGAGTTTATTAAAACAGCTGAAACATTTCTATTATTAGCCCTTATTTTTTCACTTGGAAAACAGGAGTAACTGTTAACAAGTGTAGGTGATCATACTGTTATGTGTTATGTCAGCCCTGGGGAGAAAACGAAGGCTACACCTTCAGAAGGTGTGGAAGCTACTCTTTCTGAGCAAAAGGGAGCCAGGCATGGAATTCCAGTCTAGCTTCTGAGGTCAGTGATTCTTGTGGTCTGGAATGTTTCTGGCCCTATAGCTTGTTCTTTTTCCATACTGAGCATATGGAAGCCACAATTCTTTTATGGAACTTTAATTTGACAAGATTCAAGTCATGTACATGACAGAAGGCCTTGAAATCTGGGCAGTTTTGCCTGTCAGATTGCAAGCCTTGAAGCATTTATTACCCATTTCCCTGAGAAATTTGAATCCAAACAGTTAAAACTTTGTTATCAAAACCTGAAGGGAATGCCTTTTAGAAGTGTTGCCTTGTACTTAGTTTGTGTAAGAGGGCTATTTTAAAATGAAAATCAAATTACAGGTTATCATTTAGTAATACCATAGTTCATGTGCACTAAAATGGATTTTCAGTTCTTACTTTATAAGATCTCAAATAACTTCACAAATAGTATCTCAGTGAGATGTATAAATACCATATTCATCTTATTTTTAATAGGGGGGAAATTGGTCAAAATGAGTGAAGAGGCAAGATATATCTGAGGTTAGAGATGGGATAATTTATCAAGTCATTTCTGTTAACCTTTGAAATTGCAGCTCTTCTTTCTGAAAGGATCTTTAGGATCTTTGTTTAGGACAGCTGCATTATTCACTGAACTCTTTGACTTTAGTAAGTTTTGAATTAATTCTCTTATTGTTGCTTGCACAGTCACAAAATCTTGCTTTAGTGACAATAATCTATCCCCCATGTTCCTTTGTAGGTAATGCTCTGCATGTCCTGCCCAGGTGCCTGGTTAGTGAATCAACAAGTATTTTTGATATTTACTTCCATCATTTTGGCCTGGTTACAGCAAAACCATGAACACCTGTGACATGAAAAATGCTTGTCAACACCCAGACTAACTTGGAAATAATTCTGAATAGTTCCTAGTAGAGGACTGTCTTGGTACTCTCTCTTTGAATTCTGTTGACTATAAGTTAAATGGACACTATCAAGCAAAACTTTGTATGGGGGGAATTATCGATGTATTTTAGCCATAGGCATTCATCGTTTAGAAATAACTTTAAAAAGTCAACACTGATACTTTTTATCTTTACCTTTTCATTGCTATTATAATGATCAGTGTCATGCTTAATTTGCAGTAATTTCCACCTTTTATTTCTAAGGCATAGTAGAATAAAAGTTGGGAGTTGTAGTCTGTAGTTCTTTATCTCATGTAGCTTGGTAAAGTTATCAACCTCTTAACACCCAAGGTTTTGCCCATATTAATGAAATACGTCTGAAGATCCATAATGTATCATCTCTCTGGACAGTTTTTTGCTGGTGATAAAATAATGATAATTTTTTTCAATAATATTTCCAGTATTCAGAAGTGAGAAGGATGGATGGATGGATGGATGGATGGATGGATGGATGGATGGATGGATGGATGGATGGATGGATGGATGGGAAAAGTAATACAAAGAAATAGTGGTGCATGCTGCATCCTTTCATGAGGAAATCTGCCTGAAGATTAAAACTGTTTGCAGCTTTATGTTCTCCTGCATCTTTCATTACTTCCAAAAATCTACAAAAGTTTTACTGAAAACCAAATTTTCTCCACTTGAGGTTAGCAGGAAGACTGCATATCCTCATATGAAATTTAGGCTTAGTCATAGCCATGTTCACGCCACAACTGGGTTTAATTCTTGTAACTGTGTCTCCTTGGTGCTCTCTTTATGTCTGAAATATGGAGACCAGAATCCTTGGGAAGAGGAACACAGAGTATAGAGGAGAGAGATTTGGTTTGTGATGTTACAAGAGACTAAAAATCTTGGGGATATACCCAGGCAGAGATATGACTAGAAGTTATCAAGATGTCAAGTGTTTATTTCCATTTCTGCAAGTTTCAATAATAAATTACCCTGCATTTACAAATCTACTCCTCCCACCCCCAGCTGGGAAGACACTAGCTTACACAGTGCCTCACAGATGGAGGGGGAAGACGAGAAGATGTCAGTACAAACATCCTTACTAACACTATGTGGTGGCTAGGAAGTAAAGGGTGGAGGACATGACAGTTTGGCTAAGTCAATACATATCTTGAAACAGATATTAAGGAAGAAATTGTCTTTCTCTCTTTACGGTACCTTAAATGTGACATGAACAGAGAAAGCTAAGTAGGGATAAGAATGAAAAACTAAGAAGAAAGTATGAAGAAGATGCAATATATTATGATACTTTAAATAGTGCCAAGTACTGAAGAAACAAAAATAAAATATGTTGCATGTTCTTTTTTCTTCGGTTTTGGTTTAGTTCTTTTTTTTGGGGGGGAGGGGGAAGGAAAAGGGGGACAGTTGGTATTTTAAGATATACTCTAGCTTATCATTTGGAACTTGAACAGTTTTCATGTGTCTGGTAAGCTACTGAATAAAAAGAAAGGTCTTGAGTAATTCAGGGGTCATTGATCTTTCCCTGATTATTCTTATTCAGGGGCACCTTCATTATGTACCACTTATAGTAACTTTCATACGTTGGCCCTTCATAGGCTGTCATTTTACTCTGAGTTCATGGGTAACTTGGTAGTTTCTCCACACCTTATAACTCATAGCTCAGTTCACTTGGTGGGTGTTTTTTTCCTTTCAGAGCTGAAGATAGTTTACTTAGAGAGGGGAGTGCAGAGTGCTTTTTGCTTTGTCACATATTCTGTGTCATGTATCTGTGACACAGATAGATGCAGGTAAGTGGCACACTCAGTCTCTTCTGGAATAATTTCTTACATTCAGAAGAAATAAGGTGGTGAAAAAGATCTTTGTTCCCACCCTGCTGCATGATTGTTTGCTGGTGGGATATGATAATTCAATTTGTGATGCATTCGTGATGTGCATTGTAGTTTTTTAGGTCCAGTTTTGCCAGATGTGCAGACCATAACAATCCAACTAGTCTTTTACTTTTGTCTACAAAGAGCTGAATTTGGCTCTAGCATTAGTTCTAATTGTTTAAAGTTACAAAACAACTTTTTTTCCCTTTCTTTTAATACTATACAAAGAAGGGGCTGCTAGTCTTGCAAAATAATTGAGTCAGAGCCTGTTGCAATCAAAAGATGATTAGTTTCTTGTGTTTATGTGTGTTCTGATGTGAACCAATCTATTATGTCTATTTTGTGTTCCTAGGGATGCATTATTTTTATGTAGAACTTGCAAAAGCAGACACAGTTGGCTGATGTTTATTAATGACCTTATCTTGTCCTCTGAATTGTGGACAGTCTGCTTTGAACTGGGGAAATGCTACTAGCAGTCATTATGTGGATGTTTGGCTTTTTTGTAGTTGCTTAACCTCTCCAAGGCCCTGCCACAGTTCTAGATGTAAAAAAAAAAAAAAAAAGAGAGAAACTGAATTATGGGTGTTTGAAATATTTATAGAAGCAGTTTTTATTTAAAAATAGCATTTGTGCCTGAGAAGATCAGATGTACCACTTCAGTATGAAAAACAAAACCAGATTTTAGTTGATATTATTAACAGAAATTGCATGAAATTTGATAATGTAATTTAGCTGAAAATATTTTCTTCCAGTCCAGGCTTTAGAGTGGTTTTTTGTGTTACTAAATGCTATAAAGATTTTTTTTATATCATTACCTATTTTTTATAGAGGTTACAGATAGGTGAATTATTGTTTATTAAAGAAGAGACTATACACCATAGAAATTAGATCTTTCAAATTAAAACATAGACAAGTGATATTAGAAAACCAGTTTCGCTTACTATGAGAAGATGGGATTCCCATCTATAACCAACAAAGTGCTAAACTAAGATCATAGAATCATAGAATAGTTTGGATTGGAATGAAAACATATTCTATAAATAGATTCAAATTTAAAACTGGATTATTTAGGAGCAAAAATTTCCTTAATTGTCTGTGAGGGAAGCTTACACGGACTTTCAAAATCCATCCTTATTAAAAATGAAAAGCAACAGTACATAGAATCCTGAAGTCATCATTGACTTGAAGTCACTATTTAAGTTGATTAACATTTTACCAGAATGACTATGAAGTACTGTAGGGTGTGGCCCAATTGATTTTCAGGTGGTGGCAATCATTAGCGAATACAGAATGACAGAACATGGTTTAGAAGGGACCTCAAGGATCATCTGGTCCACCCTTTCTAGGCAAAGTGTGACCTACACTAGATGTCCTAGCACCCTGACCAGTCGAATCTTAAAAAGTGTCCAGTGATGGGGAATCCACGCCTTCCCTGGGGAAATTATTCCAGTGGCTGATTGTTCTCATTGTGTAAAATTTTCCTCTTGTATCCAGTCTGAATCTCCTCAGGAGTAACTCATACCTATTAATTCTGGTCTTTTCCATGGGACTCCTTGTGAAACTGGACTCTCCTCCTTCTTTGTAGCCATGCTTTAAGTACTGGAACATGGTGATAAGGTCTCCCTTGAGCCTTCTTTTCTCTAGGCTGAACACAGTTCTCTCAGCCTTTCCTCACATGGCAGGCTTCCCAGTCCTTTCATCATCTTTATATCCCTTCTTTTGACCCTCTCCAGCCTGTCCACATCTTTTTTGTATAGTGGGGACTGAAACTGAACACAGGATTCCAGGTGTGGCCTGACAAGCCAACAGTGGGGTAATGACTTCTTTATCTTTGCTGCTGATGCTTTTGTTGATGTAACCCCACATCCTGTTGGCTTTCTTTGCTGCAGCAGCACACTATTCACTCACCCTGAGCTTGCTTCCACCAGGACCCCTAGGTCCCTTTCCACAGAGCTTCTCCCCAGCCGGGTAGATCCCAGCCTGTCCTGCACTCCTGGATTGTGTTTACCCAGGTGGAAATTTGGGTAATTTGGAAATGCTTCCTGATTTGAGTATCATATACTGATGGGATTGAAAGAGTAAAAAATTATCCTGTTTCTTTTTTAAGGCTCAGGTAAAGAATGAAACATAGTGTGATTATCTTTCCACTCAACTCTTCCATGTTCTTTGTAAAATGCCAAATTGGAGAGGGAGTAAAATAAATGCCTGTTGTGAGTTACTGCTTTGACTTTTCAAATACTATCTTAGAATGCACTTGGAGGAGAAGAGTAGTGCCCTCAGAGCTATGATCCACAATTCCAAATCAAAACCATAAATTGAATGCATTTTGAAAAGGGGTTTTGCTTCACTTTCTTCAATATTTGAAATTATTTCCAGTACTGTGACAACTGTCTTAAATAAAAAGTTACAGAAAAAAGTCTGCCTGCAACTTTGCAAACCAATTATAGAAACCAAAGCCAGTCTGAACAAAGAGAAATTCCTGCCTCATATTTCCTTAGAATGACAGATCTCCTTGTCTTTGCAGCCTTCTCCCCAAAACCAGCATGAAGCAGGGCTCTTCATTAGTCAAGAGAAGGCAGCATGCAACCATTAATATTAACTGTATCGCATCACACCATCTGGCTCAACCAGCTTGGAAATGATGGTCTGTATTATTTAGTCACAGCTGACAGGAAACAGCAAATTCATTCTAAGTACAATTGTCATTTACTCTTTACCCCTTGCTCTTGACTCTGTATGGTCTAACATTCATTTTGCTTTTGAAAGACCTCATACTTCTAACTGTATTGGTTGATCTATTAACTATATTGGTTGATCTAATTAAATCTATTTTGTATAGATCTAACAATATAGATCTATTCTTGATCTATACAAAAGAATATTTGTTGTATACTGAGCACCAAGTATTAAAAAAAAAACAACAAAGTAGGTGTAGAACTTAAGTTTTCTTTTTAAAAACACTCAAACTTTTTCTTTTTTTCCAACTACAGAGTTGAAGGAATATACTTGTCTGTGAAGGTCCACTTAATATTTATTCTCAGAGGTATTTATGGACAGAGAGGAATGTTAATATGGAATACCTCTAGGCAGCCATCTACTCACCTTTTTATTTCCTAACATGAAATTGACCAGATACCTTTGCTTGATTTCAAAATACATTTGATCTTGCCTCCATACGTATGGTTTTGCAACAAGTAAAGTTTCCAAGATCCCTGCAAATCCCCTGGTTGAATCTGAGCATATAGAACAAGATCTTATTCACTGTCTTCATAGGTGCTCTAAAAATTAATTAGCCCATGATTTGCAACACTGTAAAGAGTTAAAAATTCTATCTAAGTGTTATAATTTGGTTCTTCACTCTAGTGTAGTCCAGCTTTTAATTGCTCTGCTTGCCATATTACCAGGAATTGAACTCTTGCAAAATAAGCAAAATCAGTCTATTAATCAAAGGAAACTTCAAGTAGAATTCAGGGTAACACCAGATGCAGTAAAGCTGGGGGGCAGATTGCATTCTTTTCCTGGAATAAATACATAGCAAACAAAACTATAGGCTTTGGGTTTCACTGTGATGCCTGATGTGCTACCTTTCTGTAATTGTAACATACATCTGATAGCCCAACAATTTATTGTCATTATAGATCTCACTGAACCTTTGTAAAGTTGAGAGAACCAAGTTAATTTCCTGTTCTTATATTCTGATCAATTTCTTACAATAGCTAAATAATTTCACACAGCATTTTTCAATTCCAGTCTCAAAGTACGGTGTGGTGTTAACTCAAAATGAAGCTTTAACTCAAATGTCAATTCTATCTTTGTGACTAGTAAAATTATTTTTAAACCATTTTTGTGTGCTCTGAAGTTTTTTGGATGTAAGGCACTCTGAATATCGTCAGTGACTGTATTTGATGCTGCTGCTGACTATGGGAGCTTCATCTCAAGGACTGAGAAACTTAGAACATGGGGAGTCACGAGTGTTCTTAACTAGTGCCAGAACACCAACTCAAGCTGATTGCTCCTTTGTGTCACTCTTAGGGCAAGAGTGTGATTCATCACTTCCATTTTGCTGAACACTAAAGTGCAGATGCATCTTTATGGGTTAGGTTTTACTCTCATTGAAGACTAAATGGCATCCTGATCTCATTTGTAATAATATAAGTTGGGAGTAATTTGATAAAACTGATTGACTACATCAGTATAATTCTTGTGTGAGATCTTTTCGGATCCAACAGCTTCACTGGAAATAGGTTTGGTTTTAGCAAATAGATATATTTAGTTTCTTTGAAAAGCATGTGGATTTCCCAGGCGCTGGGGATTCTGATTGTTATTCACTAGTAGAATATTTGTAAAATACATTCAGTGAACATGTTTAAGCCATGTGCTCTTCCTGTGTGAAATTTCAGGCATGATGTAGCTTTCAATGAATGATTAGTCTTGACCACCAGCTCGCTTCCATTTTGACAATAATACCATCTGCCATTCTTTCATAGTGTGCTTGTTCCTTTATCTTTGTAACTCTCTTGATGACTACATTGTTTGGATATGCTAGGCCAGTTAAGCTGCAAAAATCTGGTTTAAAAATAGCTGTATGATTTTAAAATGATTTTTAAAAACTGGAGGAGCACAGAAGGAAAAAAATGTTTATATATGGTTATAGATCTATTTCTGTAGTTCTATTTCTGGTAAACTGAAGCTATCTAATACACTACAGAAGCACAAAAAGAAAGATTTATATAAGTACAGATACAGAGTCATTTCAGGTTATGGTCAGGATGGTCTTACTGGCTTATCTTTGGGTCACTGGGACATGCAGGGTTTGTTTCGGCTTTTTGTTTGTTTTCTTCTCTGTAGCATTCTTCTTCTATGAACCTGATATATATTTGGGAACAGAATTTCCTTTCTAGTATCTTCTTCAATTAATTGTCGTCACTTCTAGACATCAGTTAGGTGGCAAAATATCAGTAATGTACAGCTAAATGGAGATATTCAGAATGTGAAATCTGTCAGTCCATCCCCTGGGTACAACTTTATGCCTGTTCATGTTAGAACAACAGTCACATGTCTTTGTGCAGCCTGTGTACTGCAGATTTACTCTGCTATATACCACAGAAGCTCCACTGTTGTGCTTGTGCCGATAAGAGTTCCTTCCTGAAGTGAAAATCAGCAGCCCCTGTTGTGCATATGAGCAATTGCCATAAACACTACAGACCTCAATGGAAATGAAATGGAATCAGAGAGATGTAATAGTCCCATATTATTTAAATATTTATTTTCTACATTCTTATACTTGACCAACCTGGAGCTTGCAAACTACCCTTTTCCTTTGGGATTGACAGGCAGCACTAACCAGTAGAACGCTCAGAATGTCAATACCTCCATTTTCCTGTCTTCCTTCAAAGTTCAAACTGTGTTTCTTCAGGAGATGATAGCAGCAGATGATACAGTAATTGTAAAAGTCAAAGACTCTCCTACAAGACTGAAGATGGAAAAAAAACCCCAAATCCTTATTTCTGGCCAACAGTTATGCAGTTAAAAGGCTAGATCATTATGTTATTTGCATTATGATGATGGAACTGAGTAAGATTTTGAGCCTCTTGTGTTCCTTTGACGCAAGAGAAGTATACTTTAGATTAAAGGAAGATAGTACAGTTGAAAGTGAATTTGTCAGTTGACTTTGAAATCCTTCAAGAGATGCCCTTCTGAGAAACTTGGTCAGTGCCTGACAGCTCTCAGGGTGAAAAAGTTTCCTGTATGTCAAGCTGGACCAGGAACTGGAGAGAGACTTCTTCAAGGATTTAATCGATAAGGAGCTGGGTCTGGTCTTAATCGATAAGGAGCTGGTCATCTTGCTTTCACTCACCCAATCTTCTTCTAAAGTCAGAAGACTCAAACTGACTCATGGAAACACAAGTAAATGAGACATAAAGGACATCTCCTTGAAAGGCAATTGGAGAACAAAGTGGGTAGTGTGTGCTTTTCTGTTCTCTTTACCGCTTGTTGCTTGTGCGACATTGGGTCAAGCACTTATTCACTTTTTCCCAATTTGTAAGATTACTTATGATAAGTAGTATTATATTTTATCAGTTTAATGTCCAAAAATTCTGATCAGGATCAAGGCCTGAGTTCTTTACAACTCCTGTTTGGGTTTTTTTTCTGATTTAAGAAAGTGATGCAGACAGGTCAGGACAGGAAGGAGGGATAATGTCAAGGAATGAAATGTTGCAATTACTTATGCTTCCTATACGTGTAATTGGCATGAGCTTTCCGTTTTCTTTTGATTTTGTATTTGCTTATTAAAAAATTATCAGGTTTTCTTCCCCTGGTGTATAAGGGGAAATTTAAATACAGACTGAAAAATTCTATGGTGCTCTGAAAAATGGTGAGTTATGAATAACATCTCAAGCAGCCTTAGCCGGTGACGTAGCCTATTTTGAAACCTACACATTTTGTTACTTAGCAGAATAATGTAGTCTAGATGGGTTGTTGAGGAGGCAACAAGTTTTCTCCTTGATGTGAAACTTTTTACTATTTTCAAGTCCAGCAAAAGGTGGTCTTCCTCTAGTTCTCATTCTCACCCTATATCAAAGAGGGTATTAAACCTGATCTGGAAGCTTTCTTCCTATGATGTATTTCTTTTAGATAAAACTGCTGCCTTTTTCATTTTTTTCATTTTTTCTCTTCTTTGTGTATGTGTGTGCTTGGAGCTTAGCTTGGTTATTCTTCGTCTTACAGAGTTCTCGAGAGGCAGCTCTTTTAAACTATTGTACACATTGATGGCATTATAAAATAACTCTCACTATTTATGTTAAGGAAATGCAAATATTTCCTTCAGAACATGTGGAACTAGTGACTAAAGATTTTAGAGTTGTTTATTTGTTTCATTTTGCTTGTTTGCATGTTTAAAGAAAGATGGAAATACATGAAAGGGGAGATGTAAATAAACTGCATGCTGGAGGGGTAGTTTAAATAACAGTGTAACGTTTTTTTCACGACACTGCAAACACAATGAACATTCATCACACTATGTTGATTCAAAACCTACTTTACTATATTGTCCCCCAAATCACATAATGCTCTCAACTTTGCTATCTGTAACTTCATCTGTTTTCCTGCTTCTGTTCCATCAAGGTTCCACTGCAGCAAATAAAGCTTTGGAGGACACATATTCAGGAAACCACCTATTGCATATATAATGCTACAAGTATTTGGAATATTCTGCAGCAGTTGTGGTGTTCACCAGCAGTGACAGCCATACAACCATTTTTAAATTTAAGCTACTTGAGTAACTTGTGTACAAGCCCAAATCCATGCAGCTGGAGCAGATTTAATTTATGCAGTGTCCAGGAACCTTTCCAAGAAGCCTTTAATATCTCTCCAGCAAAATACACTTTGAAACACTTTGTTTCACACTTCCAGAACTTCTGTAACACTTTATTAAAGTTTCACTAAATGAGCTTTTGGATGTCCTAGGAGAACAATTAGTCAAGATGGAACCATAATGAAATATACAGTTGATGATATAACCAATTCAATTAGGGTCTGCATAGCATTTGCTTGTGGTGTTTTGATGATGATTTTTATGGAAATAGAGAACTATTCTGAGTAATCTATTGGAACTAATTTTGTTTTAAAGGGTGGTTTGCAAAGAAGAGCTTTAGATCACTTGAATGCAGGTTTAGGTGGTACTGAGGTAACCCTGGACTGACTATAGTCTGTAACAATACAATTCTGGAAAAAAAGGACTGAAGTTGAATATTGCTATGTGTGCAAGTTGTCTTTAACTTAATGCCCATTTGAATTGACCACAAAATCATTATTCAGTAAACACAATTACAAGTAATTTCAACCGGAGGCAGTGAGAGAACTGCAAGTTGTAGAACAGATTTTAAGATTAAAGGAAATAAAGGTGCTGCAGTTGAAAATGAAGCTGATTGCTGGGTGAGTGGTGATTTTCTCCATCTTGGAAAGAAATTATTGTGAAAAAAAGCCAGAAGAAGCCACAAAGATTACATTATAAGCAGATACACTTACAAAGTGAGTTGAAATGTTGACATTGTGTGTAACTGACTATACCAATAAATTAATCATCTTTCTTGCAGCTGATGCGTAAGACCATGTATTTTTAGACCATTTTATCTTAATAGTGATTACTGTAAATCCTCCAAAATCTGTCATAATCCCAAATTGTTGGCTTCCTTGAGTTTGTCAATAATTTTCTATGTTGACGAAGCAGATTTAGAGGTTTGGAGACTTTAAATGCCAGAAGAGAAAGAAGGAACTTGGTCTTATAACTCACCCCTGTATTTCATTTGTTTTTCTTTTTCAAGCTCAGTTTATGACTTTTATGCTTGGAATTGGTTGTACAGGCTAAATATATTTTCTGCATTGCCTTCTTATTTTGACATTGTTTAGTTTTCATTGTTTAATAATTAGACCCACTGAGGTTTCCAAATGCCAGCATCCTGTAACCCTTCTAGTCACTGCAAATTCTTCCTCAACAGCTTGCAAAAAATTACGCTTTGAAGAAGCTATTTCTTCCATCTGTAGTTGCCCTAAATCTTAGTTATGAACAAGGTACAAAGTATATATTCCTGAGTAGAACTGTTAGATGATCATAATTATAATAATTTCTTAATTTTTGTTTTGTATGCAGTGCCAAGTATCTAAGATCCCCTCAACAGTTTGCGTGATGATTTTTTCTTTTTTTTTTTTTTTTTTGCTAAAGTGTAGGCTGATCATATAAAAAAATCATTTTTCATTGTAGATCTCCTTGTATACTTCATTAGACATGTCTTTTGTTTGACTGATGATTTTATACTATTATTTTGCTTTTTTGCTCTGTTTTGTTTTGAATTAGCAGTAGCTAATGACGAACTGCTGAGCTGAAGTCTCTTTATATCAGTACATATCCATTCCAGTTAAGCCCAATTATTTCTTACCTAAATAGAAACAGTGCAACACTTTTTATTACGTTCATGTCTTGCCCTTAAGATTTTGTGGCAGAGTCAACAACTGGCCTTTTCCCTTCTTGAGGAACAGAGAATAATTCCATTCTGAAATTCTGCAAAGGTGTTAGACCTTAGTGTACTAATAGCTGGTGCCAGTGATCGTGATGGTATAGCAAAAACTGCCACAGGTTCCCTCAAGTCTGAGAAGCACATCTGTGCTTATTTTACTTGGGATAATTGTCTATTGTGTTGTTTCAGTGTGTTCAAGCATTTGTTTGCTGATACACTTCAAATTTGTGCATGAATTCATACAATGCTACATGGTAATCATTAAACGCTTATCACCTATTTACAAGGATAAATAGCGAGTTCTTTCATTTCTGCATCCGGACTTAAAAAAACCCCATCATGGCGACCACCCATTGACATCACAGATCACAGCTGAAAACCATGATAGTTAAACCATTATAGATTTGAATAAAATCAGACTTTCAGATATACAGGTTACTTTCTAGAAGCTTCTGCAGTCTAGAAAATCAAAGCTTACTTAAAAGCCACAAATTTCATCTACTTCCTTTTCTTCTCCATCTAATGACAGTTTATTTTGATTAGCAACTACTTTCCTACCTATTCTTTGTTTCCCCCCCCTTATATCTAATGTTTTCTATTGTTTACCAATACTAGACCTTAATATGCTTTAGTAGACCATACAAATATCTTGATAACTCTTACCATTTCCCCTCTAAATTTTTGTAGTTGCTTGTTGACATTTGAATGTAAATATGAAAGCTGATAACTGAAATTTCAAAGCCAAGTAACCACTTCTGTTAATTTCAACGTGAAAAATAGGGCTAAGTTTTCCAAGCTGACTTTGAAAATCAATCTTCTGACTGTATAAAACTAAAAAAATTCCTAAGCATTTGGCACTGTTTCAGATTTTAAGAAAGGAAATCACCTAGAGATCCTGATCATCAGCCTTCCCAGAATCCTTTTTTCTGCAGAAATTCTCGTGTTCTAGCTAGTTGATAATTTTGAAAGGTCTGCTGTATCCTGGCCACGTGTTGAAAAGCTTTAGATAGCACTGTCAATTGCTTTCATTCCAATTAAAATCAAGCAACCAAAAAAAAAAAAAAATCAAATACATGACATTTTTATAAATCCATACTCATTGATGTGATTTTTTCCACTAACAAATAGGAAGTTGAAATGGAGAGGATGATACTCACATTTTTGGATGATACGTAGTTCAGGAGAATCAAAAATAACTGACAACAGTTCGAAACAGAGCAGTCCTGAAATATGAGAAAAAATCGCTATCATCAGTAATTGATTAAAAAAAACAATACATTGTAGTAATGCAATGCCAGCAAATACCCAACATTTCCATTATACTGTGTATGGACCAACAATGCAGTATGGTCAGAAATAGAACCAGAATAATTAGGGTTGGAAAGGACCTTAAGATTATCTACTTCCAATCCCTCTTCCATGGGCAGGGACACCACACAGTAAACCATGACACCCAGAAGTTGTTAAGAATATTATGTTATTTATGCACAGTGATTCTTTTCATGTAGCCAGGACTGATCAGGTTATTTCTTTAGGTCTGACTGTTCTGAAAGAAAGACACTAAACAGAAACCAGAATTAGTGACATGTTAGCCTTTGAAAAAAGGGAGGCCAAAGTCTTTGTGCAAAGATTGCACTGTGTTTAAATCCCATTTATTTAAATCAGTGACAAAAAAAAAAAAAACACAACAAAAAAAAAAACAAACAACAACCCATAGTTTTCAGTGCAAGAAAGTGCTGATTCTGATGGGAAGCCTTCTCTGTTTGCTGGCGGAGGTGCAAAACCTTAAATCTGTGGGGAAAAAAATACCTTTCAGCAAAGTAATAAAGAGTTCTGGCACTGTTTCTCTGCGCTGGCCCTGGAAAGAATCACATTTGTATTGTGAGCTTTAATACTATTTCTGGGGATAAATACATTTCTTTTCTACTTTTGAATAATTTACCTTCTTATAGTAAAAGGCATTACTGCCAAATAGTGTGAACAGAATCTACTGCAATTAGATAGCTAGATAACTTCTGCAGTAGGCCCAATGAAAACCCTAGATCATTTTGAAAGTACTGAGACTGCTTAAAAAAGCCTTTCAAATAATTTTATAAGGCATAAAAATAGTTCAGTGCAGAGTTATTGTATGTTCTTGCCTGTGTTCATCCCATTGCTTTCTGGCACCATCTTTAAAAACAGCATTGCAGTAACTTGCTTTCTGAGTCAAGGAGACTATTTGGGTGATTTCTGTTCAGAAGGTGGACATAAGTTCTGATACTGGATTTTGAAGAAGCTGTTCTGCCCAGTATACTCTATATATGGCTGGGTAAGAGGGAAGGAGTATACAGAACATTGTACAAAGAACAAAAAATTCCTGACATGCAGTATGGACTGTTACATGTCACATTATGCACCCTACAAATCATCTTTGACACTTTGTAACTTTAAATAGCTGTTTTTCAGAAATCTCTTGGTGCTTTATATGGCCCTCCTTACTATTGTTCTCAGAGCAACTGGAGAACAATTTTTTGCCTTGTAGCATCCCTGTGGGGTAGAAAACTATATCTCCACTTTAGACCTGGCTTAAAGCTGAACATACATTGGATTATTTGTCCAATCTGTATTCATCTGCTTAAAGGAAATCTTCAAGCACGAATTCAGCCTGACGTGAGATACCCTTGTACCTGATCATTACACTGGCCTTCTTAGAATCACAGAATCATAGATTGCTTTGGTTGGAAGGGACCTTAAAGATCATCTAGCTCCAACCCCCCTGTCATGGGCAAGGGCATGTTCTGCTAGACCAGGTTGCTCAAAGCCCTGTCCAGCCTGGCCTTGAACACTGCCAGGGATGGAACAGTCACAGCTTCTCTGGGCAACTTGCGCCAGGGCCTCACCACCCTCACAGCAAAGAGTTTCTTTCTAATATCTAATCTAAGTCCTCCCTTTGTCCATTTAAAGTCATCCTTACTTGCTTTCCAGTAGGTCCCCTTTAGGTTCTGGAAGGCTGCTCTAAGGTCTCCCCTGAGCCTTCTCTTCTCCAGGCTGAACAACTCCAACTCTCTCAACCTGTCAAATCTTGCCTTTAAATCTGCTGGCTGCCATACCATGCAAGGACAAAGAACTTTCTAATTGTTTGGGGATTTTTTTTATTTTTATTTTTTAATTGAAGGAATAATTCTGTAATAATTTTTTAAAGAGATTTCTCTCACTTGTATACTCATCTTTGGGTCATGTGTGAGGGGATCTAAGTCTGCAGAAGGCTAAGCATGCTCTTCTTTTCAAAGCACCAATCATTCAAAAATAATAGAAAACCTTCTAATTAGCTTAGGCCATACGCTTTGCCTTTTGAGTACTGGGCCAGAACATACCCAATTAGGCAGCTCAGGATTCAGAGCCCAGGCAGGGAAGGGTTGTTGCCCTCCCTGAAGTCTCTAACATGCTGCTCTGTAGTCCCTAGTAGAATCCCTTCTGCACTACCAGTGTGAAAAATGGAAAGAAACTGTAAATAATATAAAGAAACAAATTTTAAGTCAGTTGAATCTCCCTAGTTTCTGTGGAGGGTAACACCTCAGGTTCTTTCCTGAATTATTCTTAAATGTGAATTTCAGTTATCGCATTATTAAGAAAACAAAAAAATCTTACCAGCACCTTTACTTCAAATTCCACATCTTTACCAAAGCTTTTTTTTCATGGAATACATCTTCTGAGTGTCCTTTGACAGTACAAATTCTTTAGGGGAAGGTGATGTTCACTGTTATGCCACCTGATTATCCTTCATTAGCAGGATCTTTCCATCTTAATCCTACAATCAGTTTCTTTCCACTTCTCTGCATAGAAAAATATTTGCATCAGAATTGATGAGTAAGGAAGCCTCAAGTCATAGTAGAATTTTATTTATGCTGAAGAAATTAATGCCAGCTAATATTCTTGTTTCTTGCTATTTTTCTTCTGTATTTAATTTCTGGTAATTGGCCCAACTTGTGTCCCACTGTGGGAGCTTGGCAGTGAGAGAGGGATAAAGAACAGAGAAAGATTTGTAGGTTGCAGGGACAGCTTGTATATGTGGCTGCATAAGTATGTGAGCTGGCATAAAGCAAGGCTCTGTGGATGTTAACTGTTTAACTAATACTGGATATAAATCCTTAGCTAGATGAGAATGTGACCTGACAAGGTAGGAAGAAATATTTACAGGTGCCCCACTGGTGTTTGGTTTCTTGCAAGAGCGATCAGAATGCACTTAATTACATCCCCAGATATTATGACCATGCAAGGGTGAATCATGCAACTCTTGGTTGATGCATGGCTGGAAAAATGGAGTTAGCACAGTCCAAAATGGCAAGGATTTGTGGTCACAAGGAGAAAAAGGAAATGCATACTTACACAATACATGTAGCCAGTGAAGGATTTCATTTTCAGTCCTTCTTAGAATGGTGAAGGAAGGACTTTTTTTTTTATTTTTTTTAAGAAAAAGGCAAGTTGAGTTGAAAATGAAACCTAACATATTGCCATTCCACCTTTAGCAGTGACTTTGCTTGGTCTAAGCAATACCTAGGTTAAACCTAAGCTAAACAGGGTGAGTGCATGTGACATTCGTAGAGAAAAACTAAGCAATAGAGAACAGAGTATTTTAATTGCTCAGAGGAACTCTTTCTCCCGAGTCAGAAATAAAGCTGTGTCTCTACATGCTGTTAATGGCATTATGTTGTTGGTGGATTACCCTTTGAATAGCATCTAAGGCAGAAGTTGTGATGATCAGCGGTTATTAGAAACCAAAATGACCTTTCTTTAGCACAAGTGCTTTGGCTGCATCCAGTTCTTGATAAGTGCTTTTATGTCTCTATTCCAGTTTTTCTTGTAGTTCCAAGTGGATGTGTTTTCTTGTTTCTTTGCCTGAATCTGTTGGGTAGTAGTGTTTTCTACTATATTTTGAGTTCCATCTGAGAGGCAGCTCATTCAAAGTGGTGGGAGGAACACCTCAGAAAGAGACAAGTATCTGATCACCCCACTGAGATCCACTTGTAGGGAAGGCATTAAATTAGTTTGATTCTTTTATAGGGGTATTACCAACTTGAAATACTCTTTTTCTAGTTCGAACGGAAAACCACTTGAAAGGAAAGAACCACTGTGTTTTAAGTTCCACAAACACTATCACATGATGTTAAATGGATCCTCTGTCATCATGAGAATTTACACCCGGGGTTTGCAGGCAGGACATGGCATTCTGGACACTCATCTCCACGTACACCAGAGCGGTTTAGTTGCTCAGGTTTTGGCAGTTCCTGCAGTTCCTGAGAGGTGGTTTTGAATTCTGCATCTCTTGTTTAACATGGCAGCTCGAAGAGTCCAGCTACGTTTAACATGTACTGAATTCAGTTCACATTTCATTTGGAAGGAGTCATTTTTGCTCTCTGCGGAGGTTTCAATTATAGAGGACCAAATGACAGGCGTAATTAAGGGAAGTGGTGGGATACCAGCAGAGCACTTTGGTGTTTCCACCAAGGATTTTGCAAATCCAAGCTTGATTAATCTGTTTAAACATCTGTGCATCCTCTCGTCTGTGTAACTTATCCCCGGGTATCTCTTTCCCTTCCACCGCCTGCCTGCCTGCCGTGCTCCTAACGGGCCGGACCTAGCCGCAGCCCTCTCCACCGCTTCGCACACGATGTCCCCCCGGTAGCGCTTCAGCCAACGACACCGCCCGCCTCAAAACACCGCTCGCACTCGCATTCCGCGGCGGAACCGCAGGGCAGAGCCCACAGTACCGAGAAACCGGATCGAAGAAGGGCTGGGGAGCGGCGGCGGCGCCTGCCGCCGCGGGGTGCTCGGCGCGGGCGGGCGCGGGGCTCGGCCACTGTGCCACCGAGCCGCCCTGCCACTGTGCCACCGTGCCGCTGCCCCTCAGCCATGCCGTGCCGTGCCGCGCCGTGCCGTGGGTCCCTTGGTCTGTCCCCCCACTTGTGGAGGCCGTCGGCTCCAGCCCGGCTCCTTGACGTCATGTCTGTGGCGCGGCCCCGGCAGGCGCAGTGAAGGCGGGCGGGCACCGCGTTAAACTTTCAGATCAAGTCCGGCGGCGGTTCCGAACGCCGCGCGCGGGGGGCTGCGTGCAG
Organism: Pezoporus wallicus; assembly: GCF_028554395.1. Taxonomy (NCBI): domain Eukaryota; kingdom Metazoa; phylum Chordata; class Aves; order Psittaciformes; family Psittacidae; genus Pezoporus; species Pezoporus wallicus. Next base: position 4,251,681 of record NW_026642179.1, on the reverse strand, counting down.
CCGCCGCTGCCGCAGCTGGAACATCTGGAAGCGTTCAGTGTGTCTGTCTGCCGGCGAGAGGGAGAGAGCGGGGAGCGAGCGCGCTGAGGGAGGGGAGGGAGTAAGGGGCTGGGACTGTGCTCTCTTCCTCTGCAGAAACAGCTCCCTGCCAACACAACGCGCTCGGAATGGCTTTGAAGAGGAGGAGCAGCAGCGTTTGAACATCTCTCTTTTTCCCCCCCTTTTTTTCCTCCTTTTCTGACTCTTGTAGTTGGTGGATTTTAAAAAGACATTTAATCCTCAGAGGTTTGCCCTGGATGCTTTTGCTTTTTCCTTTTTTTTTTTTTTCTTTCTCCCCCTCTCTCTCGTTTCCCCCCTTCCTGTTCTTTTTTATGGTTTAACAGCCAGAGGTGCTGTGCTAAATTCTTGGAAGGGGCCCGGATGTACTGAGGATGCATTGCAATTTCACTAAAGGAGGCAGTAGTGGAAAGGATCAGTTTTTGGTGTTTGATGCAATAATGGGAATCAGGTAATAATAAAAGGGAAAATTCTGCAGCTCCATTCTTCCGTGTATTTTACCAAGCCGATTTTCGGAGGGATTAATCTGGACTCGTTTTAAATGGTCAATGAAAACAAGAGGATGTACATCCCCGAAGAAAACCATCAAGGTAAGCCTGAGATTCACCTCCGAAGATCTCGCAACCATTCTCTCCCCTACCCTTTGTCCGTAATCTCTCGGCTCGGTTCAACCGCTGCCCCAGCCAGCTGCAGCCGTGGGGCCGGGGCGGAGGACAGCCCTTGCCACCGCTTCCCATTCGGGGGACACAGCTCCCTTCAGCCGACTGTGCTGCAGGAAGACCCCCGCAGCCCCTCAGGTAACCGGGGGTTCATAGAAAAACCCGTTCAAAGTAAAGTTCCTTTGAGTCGCCGTCGTTGCCTTCCAGGGCGGAGGGGCTGCGCGGAGCCGCCCGTGCCTCCGTGTCAGGGACAGATTAATTGGTAGCGCGGCCAGGATTATGGGATCTTTCCCAATTAATGCCCTCCCGGTCCTCCTAACCCCCATCTGGGTACGGCTTCCTAAGACACCGGGAGAGGAGCCCTTCCCTTCTCTTACGCTATTTCTAATCTCTCACACGAGAAGGGAAAGGAAGGGGGAATTAGCTGTTTACACACACATACACCACACACGCACACGTAACCGGGAGGATGAGGGACACCGGGAGGGCCTGCATTAAAATCAAAGTTGGGTTTTACATGGGGCAGTGATTTCTCTCCCAGCTCCTCTCAGGATCGCCCGCATTATGGATACCAACCCGTGCTGCTGCTGCTGCCTCTAGGCATTAGCAAACGTCCCCCGCTATTCCCTGTAGTAAAACTTTGTCCAAACTCCAGAAGCCTCTCCCCCCACACCCCCGGCTCAACCCCGATCTGCTGTCCCTGAAGTTATTTTTACCCTGTTACCTGCATGTTGTCCCCCCTCCCTCCCCAGCAGCCCTGCTGCACACACACATCGGTGTTGCACAGCAGACAGAGCCATTTCCTCCCCTCGGCAAGAGAGGAGCAGCGCTCCGGCGGGAACCGACTGCCCCCCTCTTCTCCGCAGAACCCTCCAGCCGAGGGCAACTTCTTCCTTATTCCCCCATCCTGCCCCCGGCCCTGCCCTCCATGGCACCTCCCTCCCTTGTCCGGGGCCCCTGCCCGCTGTGACCGGGCACCTGCACTGGGTGCGTGTGGGGTCCCAGCTTCGGGCAGCTCCCCTGGTGCCCCCTGCCCTCAGCCCGTGGCAGGGGCAGCCGAGGGCGCAGCTGGGGAGGTGCATTAGCGCTGTGGCAGCCCGTAATGGTGGAGAGGCAGTGGAGATAACACCATCCTCCTTCCGATTTAATACAGATTAAAAAGAGAAAAACCCCGACACCCCAGCACCCCCCTCCCCTAGGCACTCTATCGAAATGAGGTGGGAGGGGAAAGGAAGCAGCCCCTGATGCAGAGTGCTCCTTCCATGTGGGAGCGAGCCCGCAACACATGTATTCAGCAGGCGTAATTGGGCTGCTCTTCCTGGACCAGAGCTGATAAAGTGGATGAAGAGCTCAGCCTCCATAGCAATATGCCAACACTATGGCAACCTAAATCCAGCTCCCTCCTTATCAGCTGCAGTGATTATATAATTGAAGGAACAGTTTTGCATCTGTCTCTTGATGCGGGTTGTCATTACCCCCAGGTGAAAGAGCAACTTCTAAAGCAAACAGAAAATCAGTCAGGTGGAAGAGTTCTGTTCCCTGATAGTGCTTGGGCTGCCATTTATTTACAATCTATTTTGATTTTGTGCAAACAGCGCCTGAAAGGTTAAACTGATCAGCAATCGAGAAAACCTGGTGACAAGGAGGTGGGAGCAAACCAATCACAATGTGGAATGGAGTCGTTAAAGCAACCACAAATTCTCAGTTGCAAGGTAGAGATAAAGAGTAGAAGGTAAAGCAAGGTGTGTGACCCTGGCCTGCTCCTTGTTTGTAAGAGGGAAGGTTGACTGGAATAAGTCCTTGTTCTTGCATCCTTCTCAGTTGCTGGCAGCAAGGTGAGCGTTCCAGGTACTGCTGATACAAGGCAGTTTTTTTTTGTCTGTTCTTGAAATGTGACTGACAGGGCCAGGCCTCTGCTAGCAGTTGCTTTCTGCACATGTCCACTCCAGTGAGCCTCTCAATAGCTCACCTGTACAGCATTTAGTACTATAGCCTGGGAGGCAGGGGAGCCGCTTGCTTAAAATAAAGAAATAGAGCGTGCTAGAGGCCATTTGTTAGGTTGTGAGAACTGTGAGGAAGAGAAATTGTATTTGAAAATGCTTTGTTGACTTCTCAACTGCTAATTTGGGTAGGTTTGTAATACACGTGTTTGTAATATGTTCTTTTGAGTGTGACTTTGTCCACTGAAAGGCTTCCACCCTAAAGTAAGAATTTCTGATAATTTTTGAATGTTAAAATATAAGTCTACTGTGTTTTCATTGCAGTCTCCTGCTGCACAAAGAAAGAGGAGCTGATGATATTATTTGTTGATGCTGAGATGCTTCTCAGCATTTATTTTTGCTAAACAAAAGAGCATATTTTTATAGCAATTAATTATTCATTATTACCATAGCGCATGTGTTTATCTAGAAAAACTAAAAAACCCACCTGCCAAGCACCAGAAAAAAGCTTTCAAAACTACCTCCATCACTCTTAATGCACATGTGGGACTGGGTGGGATCCTAGATGGGCATCTTTAATGCGTTTCCCTCATAATATTTTGAAAACTCACTCTCTCATAATAGAAAATGGAAAATCAGTTTGCAAACCCACGTTTCACAGCCCTCTCAAGGGAGGGACCAGTGTGAGTCAACCCAGCCTGTGGTGCTGCGAGTTCGAATCTCAAGCATAGCGTAACCATCTAGTTGAATGTGAATGCTCCCCATCCTGGTGATTGGAGGGGTCTCGGGGTGATTTGGTGACCAGCCAGGAAATGTAACGAACCCAGTAGTTCTGCCGTGTTTTTTCAGTCCCGGGGGCTTCGGGGGACCGGGAGGGTAGGTCCCGGTACTGCCTCTCCCGGGAGGTGGCACTGCGGGGCCGCTGAGCCCGGAGCCGTGCAGACGCTTCTCGGTCTGCCTCATCCGTCCCCTGCTCCTCAGGAGGACCGGCCAGATGTAGCACCAGTAGATACGGATCTACCCCAGAATAAAATTCATTAGGATTGAAGAGCCCCTGGTAGGTCACTTATTTCATATAGTAATGGTCCTCTGAGTGAAAAGCCCTTTCTGATGCTGTGTCTGAACTACCCTTCCTTCAATTTCAGAGAATGCCTTTGGGCTTTGTCCTTATTGCATATTTTGAACAGATTTCTACCTGCTGCTTGTAGAGAAGAACCCCCTTGTGTATTTGTCAACCATAATTAGGTCTTCCTTCAACCTCCTTTCCTAACCTGCACATATTCTGTTCTTGAAATCTTCCCTGTAAGACACTTTTTTCATAGTCCTTGTAATCTTTTGTATCTGTTAAATCAGGAGCTAATTAGTATATCCTTTATTTCTCAGAAGCCTATTGATAGTGAGAGGGTCAAGTCACAAGCATGGTCCCTAATGCATTTTCTGACCTGAAATGAGGATCAAACCCCCAAATACTCCCCTTAACTCTGCAGGTATAAATAGAGATGATTGTGTACACTTTACAGCTGATTTCAGTTGAAGGCTTGAAATCTGTCTCGTGCTGTGCTACAAGACAAAAACATTGGAGATGTGGACTAGAATTTGCTGGATGTTTGCTTTAATTTTCTGCTCTATTTTCAGAATGCCACTTTTATTTCCTATAATTTTCTGGGGCAATGCTTCAACATATAGGAGAAACTGTGTTCTTTTTGTGGTGACTAAGTGATCAGACCAAGTCTTCATTTTTGAGCATTTGTTTTTGTGCTCTCATTTTGCTATACATGTTTGTCAGGCATTAGTTGTGGGGCATAAAGAATACCTCTAATTGGATTGACACTTATCTTCAGTTTTTTTTTTTTTTGGGAAAAAAAAATACCTGAATCGCTGTTTTAAAAACACAGCACTAAAATTCCAACCCTCACAGATTTAACAATAAATGCTTGTATTTATAAAGTATTATTTTCTTCCTCTAAGTACTTGGGACATTCAGTAGGTGCTAAGTGCTTAATTCAATGTAATATGCAATAACAGTGTAATATAAAAATAGTTAATAGAATGTTAAATAACTACTTAAACATTCTAAGTAATATAGTGCACTGCATTTACTTGTAGAGAAGACTAGTAGAGTCTTCAGAAGAAGTGCTTATGCGCATTCAACCTTTTCGTATCCTTAAAAGAAGTATTTTAAGTATCCTGCTAAAGACATGGGATTTAAAGTATATACTCTTGAAAGATTTTCTTTGAAATCCTCTTCAGTCATAGAGACCAGTTTGGGTTAGGTCATCATTGGTGTTCCTGCTTACTGGTTCTTCCTGAAGTCTGAGCTTCTGCCCTTATGAACACTTGCTTCTGAAGAACCAAGCTTGTGCCCTCTCTGCAACCAAGGCACCCTTACAAACCCACTCATAGTTGCATCTCTGCTCCTGAATGTATTTTTGGGGTTACATCTGTGTAATTCACTGCAGCAGGTATGACACATTCTTGCCATGTGGAATTAATTAGAATCATAGAATAGAACTATAGAATCAGGTAGGTTGGGAAAGGCCTTTAAGATCAAGCCCAACTGTTAAATTAATTTATCCTACTAAGATACTTACTTTTAATTATTTGTCTTCATCTTTTTTTTTCCTCAAAACGTTTTGAGTTTAAAGAAAATGTCATATACCTGCAATATTACCATGTATGCTTAGGTTTGGCTTAGTTTCTTTCCATTTTGTGGAAAATGGGTTTACGTCAAATAGGATCAATCTGAATGGCAGTCATTCTTAAATTTACTTTTTTTGCATGTCTGTGTACATGTGTGTGAATTGTCATTGTGGCCATCTGACTTGTTAGAAACTGTCTTGTTTAACCCTTTCTGGGAGTTAATTCAAGGAACAGAGTCACTGAAGTTCAGGAACAGCAAATATAAGATCTTTTTTGAGCAAATGTGTTGTATAAATTTATTGTCTGTCAAACAACAGATGTGACCATGTACATTAAGTCTCTTGAATTACTGAAAACAACAATAGGATCAACACTGAAGAAAGCTTTTTCCAATGGCAGAGATATGCTTTACAAAACATATTATTAAATTGTTCAATTGCCCATTTTTCTTAAGACTGTAGAAAAACCCAGTATTTTTTGGTTTTGAGTCAATTTTTTATCTGAAAAACTGTTTCTTATTTAGCTAATGGTGATGAGATGAATTTGAGAGAAAGTGTACTAATTAAAATGCTTATTGCTGGATTTTGGCATCACCAATTTTAAGAAAAGACAACAATATTAAGCATTCAGACACACTGGTTGCCACCAAATACTTTTCGTTTTGACATAGTTCATCTCTTACCTAATATAAAATTGGCATGTTTTGCGTATAATTTTACTAATGGAAGCTAAAAAATATATAAAATTAATATTTACCATGCTTTTAATCATTTTTACTTTGCTGGAGTAAAAGCATTTAAGCTACTTGAGAATTTTTTTCCTCATCCTGCCCTTTTTATGCAAGAGGAAGTCAGTCAGTCTTCTGAGCAGAGAGCACGGTGATGGGCTTATGGTGCTTCTGCCAGAAAGCAGGTCTAGTTTTAAGTGGTAGAGTGGTCATGCTGGGAGCTCTGAAATACAGTGATGAAGTTGTATGATTGCAAGGGCACCTGTTATTACTGCAAGGTTGTCATGGTATAAATCAGGGTGCAGTCAATATGACATGTAAATCTTCGCATGAAAGAGTCCTTTAAAGAGTTTCTGTCAGTTCCCATGGATGGGACATAATGATGAAAGTGATATAAAGAGCAAGCCCTGTTGAAAAGCAGGTCTTACTCAGAGCCACTTCCAGTCAAATCTTTAATGTCTCTGAGGACAGGGCTTCCTCTGAGCAGCCTGGTACTGTATTTAACTGCCCTTATGGTAAAAAGAAAAAACAAACCCCAAACAAAAAAATCAACACATTTTTCCTAGTATCTGCTCTGTATGTTGAAATCTGTATACTTAAAGATGGAGAGCTAATTTACATATGTCAGCTGGTAGCTAAGCTGCAACCATGTTTCTGTGTTTAATCGGACACCGTGCTGTTTGTTGAAACTTTGAGGTGGAAGACTTGAGGAGCTTTTGCCTCTGTGCAGCACACCTTTTTGAGTAGTTTTCTTGGTTTTATTATAGTTTGTATTGTAGGTGAGGTGAGGTAAGCCTGGAGTCTCAATTGCGCTTATAGATACACTGAGTTCATAAGTGGGTTGTTTTCCTGCGCTGTGCTGGAACAGCTTTCTATTCTATTCTGTGGCTAGGGTCAGAGACTGGCACATGTAATGATGAGGTAGTAGAAATCTATGAGTAGTTCAATGTTTAATGTTCCAATACATGTTAATATACCAGGTCAATAGATGAATCCTGCTATAATTTATAAACATTTAACTGAATCTGATTACTTACTGTTGGGATATATATATCTGCACATAAAATCATCATGGGAGTGATGACTGTAGGGCTTGAATCCAAACAAGATTAGGGTCTTCTATTTAGATTCTTTTTTTCTCCCCATGGACTAAAGAAAATTGAGGTAACTGTTAATGGATGTCCTCTGGGATGTCAGAAGCTTATGTAGAAATGCTAAGACTGTATTTGTAGAGGACTTTCTCTTTTTTCTCTGTGTGTGTGTGTGAGAGAGGGTTTTGTTTCTTTTTAGCCCCAGTTATTAAATTCTAAATCTCAGTTGCTGTCTCAGTGGGCAAAACATTTAGAATCCATGAAAAGAGACCAGCAAGTTGAATGTCCTTCAGCAGCTGGGAGGAGTTATCATGGTTCCAGTTAAAGCCTTGCCTGTGGGAATAAACAAAAAAAAAAGGTTATTTAACCTGGCACCTGTAAGGAAATAAAAGAAATCCAGAAGATTCATCAGTCTCCTGAGCTGGGCACTGACAAATTTAGCACAGTTAAGAGGGAGAGAAAATTTGCTGCTTTGATAAAAGACAGAAGATTAAAATAAAGTAAATCTTAAAGGTGATTGGAGGCTTAATGGTTTTCAAACCAGACTGAGAAATGAGACCAAGAAATCTGGCTATCTTTCCACCATGTGTATTAATCTTATGAGCCAGTTTTTTTAAGGAAAACATTGTCTGAGATCCATCCAACTTTAAACGATGCTTTATCATATGTTTAAAATGTGCTTCTCTAAATGGAACTGTTATTTGTCTTACATTTTTCAGGTTTTCAGCCTATGATGTGGATGGTTGCCTTTGGGTATTTTGGAAAAAACAATTAAATATGACTGAACATGACATTGTAATTACAAAGTAAATATGCTCTAATTGAGTAATTAACTCAACATTTCTTCCTAAAGGCATTGTAGGAACAAATTTATGTTACTGATCAGATGTCAGATTTTTTATTCCAAAGGAGGAGAAAAAAAGATTTCCGTTCTTCAATGTGCCTGGCTAGATGTAAGACTTCTTAAGAATCTTCAGGTTTTGAAATTTAATATGTGGTTTTGATACATCAAATGTTCCTCTAATGCTTTTTGTCAGATGAAATAGTCTTTAAATATACAAAAAGAGTGCCTGCGTCTCTTTGCTTGTAAGTCAGTCCAACTCTGTTAGGTAACATCTATATCCTGCTTCATGCTTTACTGACAAAAGGAATAATTCTGAAATTGAAACTTGCATGATATAGCTGTTAGTAGTAAAATTCATGAATTTTAGATATAGAAAAGCCACAGTGGACTGTGTGGGAAGCAAGGGAATTGCGTGAGTTCAGGAATTAAAATTGTTTGTTGAAGATAGAAGAAAAATGTGTCATTGCATTTAAATACATCACGTAGCGTATTGATGTTGAACTTTACGGTTAAATCTGATACAGATTGACAAATATCAGGAAGCTGAAAGTTAAGACTTAGATGCCATGCCAAACTTTGCTGTGTTTCGCTGTTCACAGAATAACTTTTTCCATGCAGACCCTGTATGTAAACCTTGGAAACTTGGATTTAGTTAAGTACAAAGGGGTCTGATTCTCTTGGGGTAAATTTAGCACATTGACAGCAAAGTTAGCAAATTAAGTCACATAAGCCCAAGTGACTTTAAGAAAAAGGAAGAAATCTATGATATTCATTACTTTCTTGAGTTGTAAACAAATATATGTAGGGAGGAAAGCTTCACCTATGTACTGAAATTCCCATGATACTTAAATTACTTATTGCTGATTTATGAATTATATAAATGCAGAGTGTTTTCAGGTGTAATTTAAATTTGAATTGGTATCTTTAGAGAGAAATAAAATATAGAATGAAAGTAGAAAGTGATCAGGTTAAATTGTGGTTTAAATGGAACCTTTATGTGACTGGAGCAACAGGTAGGAGTGAGTTACAGGAAATTTTTATATCACTTTCACCTAAATGAAAAATGTAAGTGGAAAAATCTGATTTGCAGACATCAGTCAGGTTTGGGGCAGGCAGTGTCAAAATTGAGTTCTTCAGTTAGTGGATGGCTTGAATGATATAACTCTAATATCTTTTGCCTGTCAGTTTTTCACTGGCTTTGGCTTAATTGCATAAATCCTGTGAGTGCAAAATGCCTGTTAGCAGGTGTTTGGTGGTGGTAGTCCTGTACACAGCAGTATACTCTGGTGAGCTGAAACACATTTCTCTACAATTTGTGATTTGAAGGCAAATATAATGACATAGTGGTGGCTGGAATAAAGAGGCTATCACTTGTCAATTTGGCCATTGGAACAAAAGTCAGAAATAATAGCAGTGTGTGAAATACTAAGATCAACATGGCTTGAAGACTTTTATCTGCTTAAAGGCAAAGGGTGTCAACAAAGATCATAAGAGATGAAAACTCATGTCCTAATTCACATGCAGTGATAAAAGCTGTTATGCATGCCATGAAGTCAGTCAGAAAATAACTAGCCGTACTTGCTTCTGACAGTTCCTAAAAAAGTCAGGTATCAAGCTTCAGGAGATTTGAGCATGGAGCTCTACAGATGCTTGGCAGAATCTTTTGGAAGGTATCTTAGCACACAGTCAAACCTAAAGTGCTTTATAAAGGATCATGTCTTAAAATAAAAATAATTCAACAAAACATAGCAAGAAATTTTTAATGCTGATAATGCAATTTCTGTTACTTCCTATGACACATCATGCTTAGGCATCATCTGAGTGCTTTTAATTTGCAGTGTGAGTAACGCAGTATAGAGCATTACTGTCAATAGGTATGTATTTGAGTAAATGTACATCCTGCTGCCTTAATGCAAAGCTTTTACTGAAATAAGTTTTCATTCAGATTTTACAGTACATGTGGGTCAGCAGTTTTCTATCTGTTTTCTTAGCACTTAGCATTCATATTGAGAACCTTGCTGTTGTCTTGCTATCCCTTGATTGCATTCTTATTTCACCAGAACAATGTTGGAATATTTATTTTTGAGATTTTTCTGTTGTGCTTTAAGGTGGTTTCTTCTGGAGAAACATAATGCATAGAATGCACAGCTAGGTTTAACTGAATGTTGCTAAAGATTTTGGCATGCATGCTGTAGGGCCAAAGGATGTCTCATTTATGAGACATGGATGGAGAAACCCTATGTGGAGTCAATTCTACAAATATCAAAGGGCAGGAAATGTATTCTTACTGCATGTATCAGTGGTGTTTTGATACTTCAAAAGGAATGTGGTGTAAGCTCATCCAGGTGGCTTAATATATTGGTGAGTGTCAATATTGAAATACTATTTTAAAATATCATTTAAAAATAGAATTACCGTAGAAGATAGAAAGCCCCACTTGTCATCTTAGGATTTAAACCTCTAGTTCATGTAGCTAGTTATTTTAATAACAGCAGTAGAAAGTATCTAAACCAGATTCTGCTGCTACAAAACACTGGACAAAGATTTGACAGATTGTCAGGTGCTATTTGAGAGATTAATGTAAAGACTAGAGTACAGACATTAGAGGATCAGACTGTATTTTAATTTATTTCTGTGGTAGGATATAGGCTTCCAGAATGTCTGCCAAACCTCCACAAAGGTTGTATTTCCTTCCTTTTGGAAGGCTGGCAAATAAGTGTTTTCTCTGAAGTTGCATACCTATTTTCTTACATACTTACATGGTCATGGTATCTGTAGTATGAACAACTCCCTGTGTGAAAAACTCTATTGCTCTTCCCAAAGTGCCAGGTCAATAGGATTGAAAAATTAATTTTCTTTATTAACTATGTTCTGTGTGCTTATGTGAAGATACTACTCTCAGAGGTGCAGGCAACGAAATTAATAAGACGTTTAATTTTAGTGAGATGCATGTTATGAAATGGTATGTAGCTACTGATGCCATCAAGCCTGTAACAGATGTGGATATAGCAATACTGGGATGATTGATCCATCTGTCTGGATGCCAACCAGAGAAAACAGCTGCTGCCTTAGTCCTCCTGGCTGCATAAGCAGGTTTGAAACCTGTGTTGCGGTCAGAGCAACAGGTTAGTTTGTTGTAGAGGTCCAGCTGTGGTGTTTAAGGGCAGGACTCTTGATGGGTACCTCCATACAACTGTTGTCCCATGACTTGCATTATTCCTTGTCAATTCTGATGGCTCTCCTTTTCTCTGCCTTTGTGCCTCCCCCCTCTGACCAGTCTTCTCCAGAATAAACGACCCACCCTTGGTTACCTTTTTTCCCCACTAGTCCCAGCTTTTCTACATCCATAACCAAATTTGGTGTTTCTGACATTGGTATTTTGTAATCCTGGCCTCATTTGGCATTCCTGACACAGTTACCTGGACACTGTTGGCCTTGCAATACTCCCCAACAGGACTCCAGTACTTCCCTTCAACTAGCTGTGAAGTTTGGTCATCTCTGACTCAACTCTTAACTGTGTGTGAAATCTGGCTATTCCTTACAGTGCTACCTGTAACCTGTGTCAGCATCTGACTCTGTTGTCACATCTGGTAATTTCTCATGTCGCATCCAGTAGTTTTCCATGTCTTGTTCACTTATTCAGGCCAGGACTGAGTCATCTGCCTGCAGCCTTAATAAGTACTCTGAGTAGTTCTAACTACTAAGTCTTAACTCACCATGTGGGTGCTGTATATTAAGGGGTAAAGGGGATTCTCTTCCTTGGAAGAGAAGGCGGCACTTTGGAAGAAAAGCCTGTGCTGGAAGATTGGGCTAACAAGAACCTTATCAAGTTCAAGGACAAGTCTAAAGTCTGGCATGTGAGTAAACACAATCCAGGAGTGCAGGACAGGCTGAGATCCTTCCTGGCTGGGGATCAGCTCTCTAGAAAGGGACCTAAGGGTCCTGATGGGAACAACCTCCATGTGAGTGAATAGTGTGCTGCTGCAGCAAAGAAAGCCAACAGGATGTGGGGTTACATCAACAAGAGCATCACCAGCAGAGATAAAGAAGTCATTACCCCCCTCTACTCAGTTTCTGTCGGGCCACACCTGGAATCCTGTGTTCAGTTTCAGTCCCCACTGTATAAAAAAATGTGGGCAGGCTGGAGAGGGTCCAGAGAAGAGCCACAAAGATGATGAAAGGACTGGGAAGCCTGCCATGTGAGGAAAGGCTGAGAGAACTGGGTTTGTTCAGCCTAGAGAAAAGAAGGCCCAGGGGAGACTTTATCACCATGTTCCAGTGTTTAAAAGATGATTACCTCAGTTTTTGCAAGGAATCACATGTAAAAGACGTGGGGTCATGAGTATAAGTTACTCCTGGTGAGATTCAGACTGGACACAATAGGAAATTTTTTCACAATGAGAACAATCAGCCATTGGAATAATCTCCCCAGGGAAGAGTGGGTTACCCAACATCAGACACTTTTAACATTCAGCTGGTTAGGGTGCTGGGACATCTAGTCTAGGTCATGCCTTGCCAAGAAAGGTTGGACCAGAGGATCCTTGGGGTCCTTTCCAGCCTTGTATTCTATGATTCTTTGCACTTATATTTTTTTTCCCTGGCAATCAGCAGTTTTATAGTTGGGAGAAGCAATGGCCGTGGTAGGAGACCAACATTACAGGTAACTGCAAATAAATGATCAGGCAGGTTTGGTCAGAAATCTACAGGTTCATGAGGAGTCAGTGCAGAGATCTTGGTGTAAATTTTGAATCAGATACTTTATTGTCATGGTTGTGTGTTTTCACTCAGGTATAAATTGCAGAGATAGGGTGCTCTTCTCTTGAATGTTACTATGATCAAATGTGAATCTAATAGAAAAGGGACTTCTGTCTGGTCTTTCTCTGGGACTGTACATGGGAGTATGTGATGTGTACACAAGTGTACTCGGTGCTAATGGATAAGAGGAATTATGCCTCTCTTCCAATTCTATGCATACTTATCAGTAGGCACTTCCGGGCTTGAATAGCAACCTAGATATACAGGGACTTCTGATTTTTTGTCTGCCATCTTTAAAGTATGTGTATCAAGGGTATCTTAAATTTTGTTTTCAAATAGTAAGAAAAAAATTATCTATGCTCTGGAACCATTAGAATGTCTCCAAGATGTCTGCAGTTGCACTGTGTCTACACAGTTGTGTGTGTATATATATATATATATGTAGAAGTATAATTTGCTTAGTGGACCAGAATGAATAAGAGTGTGGTTGGAAGGATCTATCTGTGTTTAAAGAAGATTTGGAAAGAAATAGAATAGTATGAAATGAAATAGTCTGTTTTCAGATTGTCATTCTCCATATAGCAAAAATAATCATTTGTCATGGATGTCATTTTACCTTGCTGTCGTTGTTCAAATTGTCTAGTTGGAGCTAATCATCTACAGTTCATGTGTAGTCAGTGGAGAGAAAGGCAGCCATGGCTGCAGGACATTATAGATAACCGAAAGAAGTGAGGTGGGCTGCTTTTTTGGAGGAACTTCACTGTGCCTTAACTGTATGGATAAAGAATTGATGACTAAGTTAGACTACATGTTAGATTTTACATTGCTGGAACTCAGAAGTGAACTCTACTTCCTGCACGTGTGTTAATTTCTAATTTTTGTTAACAACAGAAGTGTAGTGTGGAGAAAGGAGTTATGTGTGCCTATATCAGGTTTTAGTAAGTCACCTATCTCCAAGGTGACCTACGTGAATGAAAAAGCAGTAAATGTATGCTTCCTGCCTGAATGTATGCCATTAAATAAAATGTTAAAGAAAAGCATGACAATAAAAACAATACTTCAGGAAAAATCCCTGTTGGAAATTCACGGAAGCTGCTTCTTGAAGAATATCCCTGTTTCTATCTGGGGTGAGAACAATTAATTTTTCCCCAAATTATGTTTAGAGTGGAGAATATTGTGAATGTGAAATAGGTAGCTTCAGGAAGGAGATGGGGCTTTCCAGGCAGTGTCGAAAGGGTGGTAAGCATGCCAGAAGACACAGCATCAGAGAAACCATGCTCTAATCAGTTCAATCTGCATCTCCTAACTAGTGTACATAGTTAGCTGTGCTGGCTGGAATGTGCAAAATGTACAAGGAAAGATTAATAGTTAGGTAATAGCGATGTAGGGAGAGTTCTCTGCAGTAACTCTTCGGTTTGTGTGTTTTGTGCTTTTTTTTGTGAACAAATACAGCATGCCTAATTTTGAAAGTGCCATTTTTGAATCATTGCAAACTTATACAGTAACAGGGTCCCAAAGAGAAGATAAATTGAGGTGCAGAATTCATTTGGTTTTGTTAATTTGGTAACTTTGTTCAACCGTGTATTATTGGCAAATAAGCTGTGGCCTGCTAGAGCTGGGATTACCAGGCAAAGTGTGCTGGGTCCATGATTTCAACCAGAGGGAGAGCCATTGTCCCTCCAGGGTCCAGACAGAGGAGGAATAGAAAGGTATTTCATTCTGGTAACATCAAGAGAAAAGGTTAACCCATCTCAGCAGGGCAAGTTTTTATCATTGTATATAAAGGGTGTCGCACACACTTTCTTTATATCTTTACAATCTCAAAGAACATGCATCTTTTCAAAATTTCTTCCTGTCATTCCACAAGCAGGGACATGAACTCTTTGTGTATCATCCCGTTATCTCCTCAGAGCCTCTTTTCCCAGAATTTATAGCCTTGACTCTATCATGCTGCCCTTTGCATAAGCTATATAGTGACCAAACCCTGCCATGCCCTGGAAGAAGGGCTGTGCTGCAGCAGCTACAATATGTGGAGCAACTATCATAGCTTCCTGAAGAGCACCAGCAAGAAATTCTCTCACAGAAATTGTCATCTGTGATGGGGTAGATGAGTTCAAAGCGATACTTGACTTTCATATGAGGTGCTGATAAAATAATTGAACTTTTTGAACTCAAATTTGAAAACTGAAGTTTGAAAATAAGAAACAACGGGATTGTTTTTTTTTTTCATGAATGTGACTTTTAAAAATATAGTATTTTCCATCAGTGGCTTCCAGTTTAAACTTTCTATGTAAACTACAAACATATGTTATGATGCCTCTATGGAAAGCTCTTCTGTAATTTTGCATGGAGTTGTCTATGATGCTTTCTGTCATCATTTCACCATTTGCTGTTGAATGCTCTTTTACTGCCTGTGCCTGGTAATGATACAATGAGTCAAAACTTGAAACAAGAGAATGTTTCAGGAAAAGTATAGATTTAAGTGGGAGTAATTTACTTAAAATAACATAACTGGTTATGTAGCACTACTTTTCTGATTGAACCATTGTGCTGCAAATAACTTGAAAAAAGACAACAATGGGCATTCCTCTAAAAATCTTGTATTTATTACATCGCAGACTTCAGTATGTTGTAAAAGATACCATTTTATAGAGGAATTTCTGATTGATGTTTTTTTAAGTATCATCATAATTGCTTCATGTTTCCTACTGTCCTTGGGCTGTCTGTGGATAACAGAAGTCAAGTTGAAGGATCTCTCCCAGCAGTTTCTGAATCCTGCTGTTTGAGTATCATAAGGGACATTAGAAAAAATACCCAGGCCTGAGCTGGGGAGGCAAAGTGAAGGTGACCCCTGACATTTCACATTTAAGTTTTCCACTGATTCGGCCTCCCCATTGTTAGCAGTGTGTAACTTCTTAGACATCTGAGTTTGCTTAGGTACAGCTACCAAATATGTCATTTCATAAGGGTTATTCTAGTTAGCTGAAAGGGTCGTGGGGTGTCAAAAATCTTTTGCATGCTCATGCTGATAAATTCTGATGGTTTTTTTTTGCTGTCTCTATATAAGACTAAATGATTCAGGTATCTTTAGTGTCTCAATGTAATATATTATCCCATTCTACATTTTCTTGTACTTTTTCTTAGTTCTTTAAACTGTTCTTCTTTTTGAGGTGTGGAGTCTAGAACTGGGGCCTGTGATGTTGTGTTCTGTAGCAATGCTCTGTACAGCCATGTTGCATGAACTTTGAGGCTCGCACATAGGTTAAAACTCATTGAGGTCTATGTTGTCTGTGTGTTGGTTCACTCTGACCATCAGTTAAAGCCAGACAACTGGCTCTCAGGATGAAGCAGCTCAGTCATGAAAGAGGAGTTAACTTGCTTGTATGCCCTGCCTCCAGAACAGGGAGGGCACAGTTTCATGGCAAGCTCCAGAAGTACTGAGAGATGCTTACTCCTTGTAAATAGGCTGGATGTTTTGGGGTTTTAAAGCGTTGGTTGGTTGTGGTTTGGTGGTGGTGGTGGGTTTTTTGTTTTTTTTTTTTACTCCTAGCAAGCAGAAGAAACAAAGAGTCTCTTGACCAGTGTTCAAATGCTATCGGAGTAGATGGTTTGTAGGAAATCTGGGCTTTTTTTGTGATGTGCATCCTATGAAGTCCAGAGAGCCCCAAAAAAGGAACACACAAGCCTCAGCTTTCACTGTGTTTGGTGTGATGTGATAACTGTCAGAAAGGTGGGTCTGGAGCAGTGGCTAGAGCACTGATGCAGTGCTAAGTGCTAAAATACTGCCTACTGAGATCTAAGCAAGTGCTCCACAAACCTGGTGTGCATCTGCTCTTGCCACCTTTGCTCTGGTGTGTGTCAAATCAGTAATGATCAATTAATCTGCTTTTATATAAGCAGGATTCTTTATTTTTAGAAAGAATCTATAAAGACTATCTCAAACACTTGCCTGCATCCACTGCAGAAAAGGTCACAGAGAAGCTGGTTAACAACGTTTGGATAGACAACCAGTGACATAAGGACTATTTCAGGGTTATGTGTTACAATGTTCAACCTAAGATATAAGCCAGATGCTGTTTATTCTCATACAGATGCTTACAAAGACTGTCTCTTGCTAATTTTTCCCACCTTTTATTATCCCCTCCTTTTTTGCTACAGTTGCATTCTTCTGATTTAGTGCCTTATTTAGTTTGGAAATGCTCTTCACTGGCAGAGCAAGTCAAGAGTGCTTGTTTTTGCATCTGGATATTACACATTCTTAATATTCAAACTTGGAACATTCCCCAGGAGGATACCAGTAAATAAAAAAGAATGTCAGAGAAAAGTCTGCATGCTAGAGATGGAACATAGTGCTTTAGATACCAAGCAACTCAGTAAAATTATTTTCTTCTATGCAAGGTGACTTTAAAAACATGACTCTAAATCTGTTATTGCTGCAGTGCCTTTAGATCACAAATGTCTGGTATGAGGAAAAGTGTTTATTTTTTTTAAATTGCCTTTTAATATCACCCTGAAGTTGAAACAAGCGCTGTTTTCCTTTGTTGTATAGCATGGTTTGTTTTCATGTGGTTAGTAATTTTCTGTGGGTTTGCTTTAATGGAGGTTTGCAAGGGCTTCCTCCTTGTCTTGCAGAGCACGTTGTATATCGAGCATCCTCTTGAGATTCTGTAGATGAAAGGAAACAGAAGGATAAGACTGAGGCAGCATTTTTTTTGTCTTCTCTCAATTTAAAATTTGCCTTTTTTTTTTGCATGATCTCTTTCTAGCACCTGGCTGGTGCTGAGTTACAAAGAGCCCTCCCATTTGAATACTTTAATTTTGCCCAAAAATTATTCAGAGATAAGATAACATTAATTAGATGAATGAAATTAGGAGAAACCCTGACCTTATTTATCTGTCATTGTCTTAATTCTTAGGATTTGGCAAAACATTTTTATAGTCTGTTTTAAAACTTTCCTCTCCAGTTGCTTTTTCTGATCTTCTGTTGGTTTTACTCCAAGCAGCAGGGGGAAAAAAAAAGTAATCGCATTTTAAAAATGGGGAAAATTATGGTTTTTAGAACCCTGAGATTAATAGGTGAATTCAAAGTCAGTTTTGACACTTGAAGCATCTTTTAATATCTTTTCCTTTGAAACTGCCTGCATTTCAAGAAGTGAGTGCATCTTTAATTTATTAGGATATTGCATGCCTAATCTAATATTGGGTAACTGCAGTTTAAAATAAATTCTAAGCTTTGCCTTTGTGAAAAGCAATAAATAGTTTTTAGGTGATTGTTTTGTGTGAGTGCTAATGATATAATTTATAGATGTCTGGCTTTCACAAAGTATTATGTAGTAAGTACCTTTTTAAAATTAGGTATATACTACTCTCTTAAGGTGTATGCCCAATACATGGATGAACCTTGGATTTGCATGCCTGCTGCGGTCAGTTCTTGCAATGCTACCCACAGACTCGAGACAGCAGTAGTGGTGCAAGCCATGGTGCTGGAAAGCCAAAGGGGTTGTTGAAATTTGACTACTTTGGATAAGTGGGCTAAAAAGGAGGAGGGGTGTGGACCAGATGGCCTTCAGAGGTCCCTTTTAACCTAAGACATTGTATGATAATGTGGATTAACAACTTCTTGATGTGGGTATCATCAATAAGAGGGAGGGCTGGCAGGGAGTACTTATGGCTTGCTTAGGAAGGTTAGATATCCACTCCTTTTATACACTTCCAAAGAACATTCCAACAAGCTCTGTCTGCTGTCTGGATTTGTGCAGCTGAACACTGACTCCACAAGCAGCAAGAAGCAGCAAAAAAACATCATCCTCTAAGAATCTGCATTCTGTATTGTTTGTCAGGGTTGGTCTCCATTTAGAGCTGGATGCTGAAGGGTTTGTTTTGGTTTGGTTTGTGCGTGTATGTGTCTATTTTTATTGAAATTCATATTGTCTGTAACTCGGATACAAACCTATATAGAGATTCCTTTGTGCTTTTTAGTCATCATCTGATGTACCTGGGAACAGACTGCTATTTCTGGCCTGAGAATACTATGAGTTGTAGAAGAATTATGATTGATTTTTCTAGGATGAAGTATCATTGAAATTGCAAGCTTTGAATTATTTAGATATCATACAGTTGTACATATTTTCCAAATTTTGTCATATTTTGGGCCAAAAGCAGCTACAGAGTTGTTCTGTACCTTGTGCAGAAACACATGTGCATGTATATACTCCCCACACATAAGTGGGAGTCATTTAATCTCATTTAATCCCCTTAAATTTGATGTACAATTGAATTTATGTTTTAGATTACTTCTGCACAATCTGAAGAGAGATTGGCACTTCTAACAGCTGGTTTCACTTGTATTTCAAACATCTGTCTTAAGAATGGAAGAAATGGTCTTCTGAACAGACCACAGGGGGAGCTTTGACACGATCCCTTTTTAAAAATGATTTGGGTAGGGTGAGGCAAATCACATCAACAGCTTTGTGTATTTGGTTTCATCCCATTCTGCGTTCTCAGCTAAAGAATCTGGAGACCATCTAATACAGCATCTGATACATTTTAAACCTGTAAGAGTTTTATTTCTGTAAAGAAGTTATATTTAGATTACTCACAAAGTGAAGAGTAATCATTCACCAACAAGAAAATGATGAGTAGTTAAGTTGACAAGTTTGTCAGAAGGATCCAATCTATTGAGTTATGGTTAATCTCCAGAGGAATTTTGCTGAAGTTAAGGAAATTTTACTGAATAGTACTTGATCCCAGCATCCTTAATGATGTAACATTAAATTAGATGAACTGTGCAAAAAATAACATGTTTGAACAAGAAAGCTTTCTCTTGGTGCCTCCATTTGAGGATCTGTGCCCGGAGTTTGTCCAAGAAAGACATTGTTCTTCCAAGAAACTCACTGACATGTATGCATATTACTACAAAGGTTTTGTACCGATAGGTACCCTAAAATACTTTTAAGAGATGTATTAATGCAGTATACCGTGATATGTGCATCTGTTGTTGCCACAGGTGAGGAACCTTGGTTTTTAATTTGCATGCTATTTGGTATTAGAAAGGGCTTTGTGTTTTGTGTTCTGTGGGATATTGCATTATCACAGCATAACTACTGTTTTATGTGAAAGCTCTTGCTAGCCACTCCTTCAAATACATGGCTAACTGGGTTCTCTCAGGATTATTTGAGATGAATGCAAATACTGGTGTTAGTAAAAAGGATCTTTATCTCACTAGTCCTCTATTGCTATTTTTGAGTTTTATGAATGTTTCAGTGAGCTATTGTTGAAGGGAAGTGTTGCTTGGCTTGATTTCCAAGAGCTTAACTTAGGTGCCACCAGAAATCAAGAAGGAGTCTTTGTGGTTTTCTTTGTGTTTTCTGTTAGCTTGAAAGCCACAAGAAAATGCAAGTGTTTCAAAGGAAATTGGCCTCTTAGCACCCCTCCTCCCCCAATCTAACAGATTTATCTCCTAATAGAATTTGTAGTCCAGCTGAGTTGCATTAGAGACTTCTCTGTCTCTCCTAGTATCTGTGTCAATTATCAGTCCTTTAATATTGGATGCTTGCCTTGGGGCTTAACATTTACTAGGCTCCATGCTTTCTTCTTCCTCCTCTCTAAAAAAGACCTTACCTCTCAGACTAGTTCTCTTCAATCTATAGTTACAGGAGAGAAAATCAGAAACTAGATGGACTTTTGTGACTAAGGATTTTCAAGCTTGTGGCTCTTCTGAGCAAGATTTGACAAGATGCCTCTGTGGCGAAGGAGGTATAACAGGCTGTTGCTTTACTTTGTTTTGTTTTGGAATGTAAAAATAGAATGGAAGTTGTCCTCCTTTTACCTCTTGAGATGAAATCTTCATAACTTGTTATCACCTACTAATTAGAAGGGGAAGGATTCCATCATTTGTGTTATTGTAGACTGAACTGTAAAACCCCCAAATTGTCAGTAAATAAAAACGTTATTTGCTTTTATTACAAGTATAGGATTGTGCCTTTTATTAAAAAAACTCCAATGCCACCTACCCCCACCCAAAAAAATCCAAACAACACCAACAAAAAATACCCACCCAAACAAAAAACCCAACCAAAACAAAACCCTACCCAAGCCCCTGAATTGTGTTTATTGAAAACCAGGGCATTTTCAAGCAGAAAAATAAGGGAAATATTAGACATTTGTATCTCAGTGCTTAAATATTTTGCATGTGTAAGCACATAGGGAGGAAAGATCGGGAAGCAATGGGTTTACATCACGCTTTGAAACAAAGTATTTTTGCATGGAGAGAACTGTACATGTGATAATTTTAAAGGAAAAGTTATGATTTATTCCACTGTTGGTAGGGAATTATTACTATTTGTATTCTTGTTGTGCCTTATTCATGAGCCAGGAATCTGTTGTGATGGATGCTCTACTAATATAGAATAAAAGTCTGTCCTTAGAAAATTCAAAATCCAAATAGTGTTGGCAAAGTTATGACAATTTACCATGCAATGTCCATGGGTAATTTTCAAGTGTAAATATTTAACTTGGAGGAATTCAATACTTGAAAATTCAATACTTGAAATGAGATTGTGCGCTTGCTCTCTTCACTGAAACTGACTTGTTTTTTCACAAAACTAGTAGCTTATTGTGTCTTCTCGAGTTAATGGAATGCAGCAAAAAGGCCCTCTGTTGGAGGGGGAGATAAAGGAAAACAAGGATCTAATAGCAAATGAAGCATGGCTCTTGAATAAGTTTGAGGTTTTTTTGTTTAGATTTTAAAGAAATGTTTAGTCTTAACTATTGCAAACGAACTGTCTTAAATCATGTATCTCTTATGTGTGTGTTCTGAAACCCCAGAGCGATTTACAGGGAAAATTCCTTAACTCTTTTGTCTGTGGCTAACAACTACACAGTGCGTTTTAGTCTGACATGATGTTTAAAAGTGTATGTGTGTATTATAAATTTTGTGATAGAAAAAGCCATAGCGCGGGTTGCAATCCAGCTTTCATTATAGCTCTTATCTCTACTTACAAATTACCTACAGAAAACTCTTCTTTTTGAAAAAAAATAAAAAATAGTGTCACTTTAGCAGGTAGCTGTTAGAATTAATGTTTTGTCAACTTAAAAAAAAAAAAATGAAAAAATGCAGTCAAAGACCAGGGAAATAAGGAAAACCATCCTCTAAAGGAAACATGCTCTAAAGAAAGTGAATGCTATATGCATGCAGCACTGCAGTCACTAGGGAAAATTTCCAGGGATGTCAACTAAAAAGTTAATAAAGATTTCTGGAAAAGAGTTTTCTCCAGGACACCTGGTCTGAAAGACTTAAAGTGCAGGAGATACTGCACCAGTCCAGGAAGTCAGTAGATGTGCTTCACTGTCTCTATGATTAGGAAGTGTTTTCAAAAGCATATAATGAAGTTTTCTTACTGTAAAAACATTTCTTCTGCTTATTCACTGTGAGTGTGGTGATAAATATTCCTTTTCTGTTCTTTGAAATAAAAAACATGCTTAGAAACATATTAAAAACATAAATATATATGTGTATATATATAACTATATATACACACACTTGTGAGTGTAAAGAGCCTTCATCTTTAGGAGCAACAATCTAATTTCTGGCATTCCCATTTCTGTCACTTTGCCTCATAGCTCATGTTTTCTAGGCCTTTGGTTGGTCTCCTTGCTCTCCTCTGGGCAGGCTCAACTAAGCCATATCTTTCTTGAAGTGTGGAACCAGAAACTGCCCACTGTATTTCAGCAGAAGCCCAGCCAATGCTGAGCTGAAGAGAAGGATTACTTGCAGTGTTGCACAGATTTTGTCCCTATTTATATACTACATTGCGATGATTGCATTTTGTGGGAAGAAGGCAATATGACAGTATCAGCTTCTGTTCTGTTGGGGATCCAGTATAACCCCTAAGGCTTTTCTGGAAATAATTTAGGTGGATGATTCATTTTGCTTAAACACTTTGCATTTGTCCTTGCTGAACTCCATTCTATTTTTAAGACTTTTTCTCCAATTCATGAAGTTCATTTTGAATTCAAATCCTGTCTTTCAGTGTATTTGCTTTACCTCCCAAATTCACAGTTACCTGCTCGTTTAATAACGCCATTCACCATTTCACCATCCAGGTCATTAATGAAAACGTGGAACAGAATTGGATCTGGGGCTGGCACTTGGGTATCTCCATGTGTCATCATCCTCCAATTTAGAATGTGTACCAATGATAACTGCTCTCAGGCATCCACTGGTTTTATACTCATGTTACAGCAATATTTTTCTTGCTCATATGTCCCTATCATCCTTGTGAAACTGTCATACAAGTCATAATGAAGAGACATGGCACCTAGTGCTTCCATCTTGCATGTGAATTCTGTTACCCTGTTCTGGAAGGAATTAGTTTTCTTTGACACAGTGTATTCATGACAGATCCATGTCTGCTGTCCTCCAAGTACTTGCAGACACTTGTTTATTTTACTTACTTTAGATCCTTTCCTAGAGACTGAAGTTCAACTGGATTTAAATTTCTCCCTTTCCCACCTTTCTATGTGGGGAATCCATTCACACTTCCTTAGTCCTCTGAGGTCTCTCCTATCTTCCATGAATTCAAACAGCAGCTAACAGCTTTGAGATCACTTCAGGAAGCTCTGTAAATATTCTAGGGCGTTCTGTGGAATGGTACCGAAGTAGCTGAAACCATAGACATTATCTAAGTACTTCCTAGCTTGTTTACCATCCACAGTTGGGGATTAATTGTGCTATTCACCTGTTCTTGATGGATTTTCCTTTAGTAAAACTTGATGCAAAAAGGTCATGTAATACTTAAGCCTTTTTACAATCATCTGTCAAATGCTCTTTAATCTTTAAGGTCCCAAACCAAACCATTCTATGAGTCTATGAAATTTGTTCATATACATGGACTTTTCTGTTTAATTACTATTCAGATGCTTAAACTCATGAACTGTAGCGCTAGAAGTCCTAGAGAGAAAAGAGTTTTGTGCACCAGCTGGACAGAGTCAACAGTAAAAATTCTCGCTAAAGCGTGGTAAGGATTAGTAGGGTGATAATGCTGTGGATCACAGCGCTTAGTGAGTTGCTGCATTTGAGTGGGGGATGACTCTCCATTTCCCAGTTCTGGTCCACTTCCAGCTTAATAACAGTATGAACAAATACGATTAAAGTGATTTAGGTATCCTGAAACTTTATTTCTATTAGGGAAATGGAGTGAAGTATTTTAACTGCTACATTGCAGAATGAAAATAGCAAATCCAGTAACTGCAGCTCTCTGGTTACAGCAAAGTTTTGTGGTGTGGGAGAAACAAATGCCACAGGTGGAATTTAGCATGGTGCCTTGCAAGTTCAGTATGAACTGTGTTCTCCTTGCTTCCTAGGAATTAACACTAAACATTTAGATCGCAGGGCAGAATTTCATTCGCCCTGAAACTTTGGCTATGCTGTCTTTGAAAATATTTCACTCAGTTTTTGAATGTACTTTCTGTGAAGCTGTGAGTTTCACTCTGTAATTTAAGCTATAAAACTGCCTGTAGATCAAGTAATTTGTCACTGCCATTAGCTGTTTAGTACAGATAGAGTCTGCAGACTCTGAGCTTCATAAACCAGACAGATCCTTATCAGTAATCAATATTTGTAATATTTGTTAATATAAATCTGTCACTACTGACTCATCTTTTGAAATTAATCTGGGACAAAGCACTTTACCATGAGCACCAGTCCCATAATAGAAGCAAAAGCAACAAAACCACTGTAAGTTGTGTCCCTAAGTTTGCTGGCACATCAAGTCACAATGCATAGACTTGAATCCTCATATGAAACCTAGCTAATAAGCAGTAATAATGAAGGAGCTTGACACATTCCCAAATTGCATAAAAGTCTTCATTAAGATGCAGCAGCTGTTTATTTCCAGGACCACATGGTCTAGTCAGCATGATAAGAACACAAGTGGTGATGGATCAGCAAGTTTGCTTTTACTGGAAAACACACACATCTTTCTTATCCATTCTAATGGGTCAGTATTAAAGAAGAGCTGGAGTTGGAGAATAATTAGAGTAATTTTCCATTTATTTATCTTTCCAGAATGCCTCAGGCTAGGGAGGTCAAGTAGATGCTAAAGAGGAAAAACTGCATCTGAAACCGGTCTGAAAATAAATATGCATCCCATGAGTAGTGCTGTGTACAATTTGCTTAGCTTCAGAAAACTAAGTTTGTCTGCCAGCTGATTGCCTGCTTCATTGAGGAAATCTGCTTAGCCTGAGCAATTCCGAAAGCTCTTTTTCTTCAGTTTCAAATTCTGAGGGGTGTGAATTAACTATTTCCCAATTTCTTGTTTCTTTCAGTTTTCCCTTTCATGTATCAGTCATATTACTCATCAGCTTCCTTTGGCTGGTTTGCAACTAGGAGGTTTTTCAGTGAGCAGAGACAAGCTCTAGGTTTTCCTGCTCTGCAAAGAAACTCTGTCAGCCTGGCAATCTTATGGCAATGCCTGACATAAAATAACATCTGACTGTCATGTCCTTCCTTGTGATTGAGATGAATTTAAAAATCTTGTATGCTTTCTAGGTAGAAGCATATCCTGTTGCATTCTGTGTCAATGGAATTGTATTTATTCTACCTGCTTTAATTCATTTTAGTACAGTTATTGGTCATTGCTGTGATATCTTGGCACTGCGCATACAGCTGTGAAATATTCATCTTGGGTAATTATTTCTGCTCAAGAGCAGTTTGCCAATTCCCCAGTTTTGAATGTCTTTCATCTGACATTTTAAGGAAAATAGTGCTGTGTGGTCTTCTGTTGGCTTTGCCTAGTAGTCTGTAGGGTTCCATCTGATCTCTTTAGTAGAATCATATTTCTATACTAATCTAAAGTGGAACACCATCAATAGTAGACTTTGAGCTTGCTTTGAAATATAAGGTGATCAAGCAAAGTACTGAGTTTATGCTGTTTGCATGTACATTTTTTTTCTGAAGCATAGTCTCTGCTGATCAGAAAACACAATCTTTTGAGTGTGCAGTGTTTTGAAATTGAATTCTGTGAAGGAATAAGGTCTGTAAGTAGTCTGGGCTTCCTTTTATCTGTATCTCAATGTATGGGCCACAGGCAAGTCCACAAAAGAAGTTCAGTAATCTCTGAAATCTTACATGGCATATTTAAACAGGAAGTTCATTCTAATTAAAGTTTGCTGTTGTGACTTTGCATAGATTTTATGTTGCACTTGTCTAACATGGCTTACATTTTCTTCATACTATGAAGTGTTTGCGGCAAAATTCAGTTAGCCTTTCACAAGTTCTAATGTATTTCAATTGAGGCATACTCCAAGGAGGAAGGGAATCTGAAGTTTCAAAATTCAGTTGTCTTGAAGTGATGGAAATTTTAACTTGCATTGCTAAAAAAGCCTCATTGAAGAGACACAGGTGACTTCACTGTCTTTACTGAAGCAATCGAACAATTGTGCTAGCTTGAAAGGGTGACTTTCATTTTCTGTACTGCTAAGACCTAAATATCAGCCACATGTCACCTGACATATATATCCTATTACTGTGTGTGGACAAAAGCGTATACTCCCTTAGTTTTGGGTAAAAGATGCACAAAGCTTGAGACTTCTAGGTCTTAGCATTCTTGTTAATACATGCCTTTTAGATGTGACTCCATTGATTTCAGTAGTTCGGCTATCTCAAAATCAGCTTATAAGGAGTTAGTTCCAGTTTCTAGATATATTAGTTGGTTTAAACTGCTTGCACAACATCCTGTAGAACACAAAAGCCACAAGCCCTTCCTTTGTGTTCCAGTTTCTGCTTCAGTGTACCTTCTAGTCAGGCTGTTCTTAGACTGACTACAGCAGCCTGCAAACAACATGTACTGTTTGCAGAGAGAATTACTGTCATCGTTAAAATTTCACTTTACCTTCAGGCGTTATTGAAAACCTAAGGATTTTCATGACAGGACTTGAGAACTTAGTTTGGATTCTTTGCCAAATAATAGTATAGTGCTCCATGTCTGTGTAATAAAGCGATGAGATCTAGCCTCCCCTTTTGAGCTTTCAAGCAATCCAAATTTCAAAATTGATGAGTAAAAAAGGAAAAGAGGACAGTTTCTTTTCTGTGAATCCCTGCAGGTTGCGGTGATTGGAGGTGCTTCTTAATAGCTCAGTGTCTACTGGGTCTTGTTGGGAGACTTGCAAAACAAATGATTATCCTGAACCCTAGTTCTTGATTTTACTGATACTTAAGATACTAATACTTGTGTTTTTAAAAAACATTTATTTTTTCTGCTGTTAAAAAGTGTCTGTACAAATTTCTATTTTTTTATCTTTTCCTTTCATAGGTTCCAACTATGGGAGTCCCCGTCCAGCTCATGCCAACATGAATGCCAATGCAGCTGCAGGGCTTGCCCCAGAGCATATCCCTACTCCAGGGGCAGCTCTGTCCTGGCAAGCTGCGATTGATGCTGCCAGGCAAGCCAAACTGATGGGTAGTGCTGGCAATGCAACAATATCCACAGCTAGCTCCACGCAGAGGAAACGGCAGCAGTATGGAAAACAGAAAAAACAGGGTACCACCACAGCTACACGTCCTCCCCGGGCACTGCTGTGTTTAACACTGAAAAATCCCATCCGGAGGGCATGCATCAACATCGTCGAATGGAAATATCCTTTTTGATCTCATTTGGAAAACAGCAATTTATTTGTGCACATCAGGCGCTATTCATAAGTGTGAAGAAATCAATACATTAAGTTGAAAGGCACCACTGGGAACATAAAGTACATGAATAGTTTTTGATGTCTTAACTAAGATCATTTATGCTGTGGGAAAAAAAAAAAGTTTTGAGTTTAGGACTGAAGCCTTAACTGTACCCTGGTGTAAGAAACGGCTGGAAGTGAAAATGATAAAGGTTAGGGGTTGAAATTTGCTTTTTTAAAACCACATGGCCAAGGCTGAAATTGATGGGAAATATGCAAGGTGTCTGAGGCCAGAACTGAAGTGACTTGATGGGATTGATAGCAGCTGCTGGCTTTCCTTACCTTTTTTTTGCAAGCACTTAGAGGTGTCACCAGTTAAACAGCTGTGGTGTTTTGAATCATATGCATTTTTTGTTAAACACATGGCATCACGCTTTCTACAGTATGAAAAAAAGAATGGGACAAAAGGAGGAGGAAAAAAACCCAAACATGTAATAAGACCATGAAACAGGGCTAAAGTCTGTTCATTATTTTGGAACTCCACTTTAACTAATAAGGCTCACTAATGTATGGTAACAGATACTAGTTATCTCTTACTGGTTATCTAGAAGCAGGGTAAAAGAAAGACAGTTAAAGTAATCCTGCAACATGTATGAATGCAGTATAGGGCCAGATCTAGTAGTCTGAACAAGAGACAGCCTGTCAGAGATGATAGATGATCACCACTGACACAGAACTGCAGAATGTAAGGGTCAGTGCTGCTTCCCTGGAAAGTCAGTGGGAGTTTGGCCATTGGTTTAATTGTGTGAGAGAAGAAAATCGCCCAAGTCTGATGAGCACCAGCTAGAATTTAAGAATTTGGTGTGAAACACAAGCTAAAATAAAGTACACCTGCCTCACATCCCCAAAGGGAAACCGAGCCTTACCCTGAACAGTAATTGTCAGTAAATCGGAAGCTAATGGGCTTCTTCAGAAAATACAAAAGAGAAAACATGTTGTTAGGGATAGATAAGCATGTCAAGGGAAGGCAGTACAGAACTTGGCAGTAGTTAATATGATAAAAAAAAATGAATGATGGCATTTAAGACAATGTGATAATATTGTTCCTTTGGGGGTCTGCTGGGACATTAGAAAGATGAAAACAGAATATGATTATTATGTCTTGCTGACATGGACATATTTTCCAGATTAAGAATGTGTTAAAATGTTCCTGTCAATTCTTAGATGTCCTTAAACTACCTGCCTGCCTATTTCTTTCTTCAGATGCTAATTTTTAATCCCTCTGATTAAGTTCGCGACTCTTTATCCCTTTGGACATAGCTCTGGTATTTTAAGTGTAAGAAGATGGGTGATGACTAACAGGATGAAGCTGAATAGTGGTTCACTTGCTAGCACCCCAGTAACCACATGTCTTTAGAAAAAAGCACAGAGTGACATTCGATAAATGAATAAGATCAGCAATGAATGATGGGAATGATGTGCTGTAAAACAGGATACAGCAGTGCTGGGATCAAGAGAGGACCAAACAATGCATTTAAAGCAATCCAAAGATGCTGATGATTGCGTTTTATGGTTTTGTTTGCTTTTAGGTGAGTTGATGGAAGTATTTTTGTTTTCCATCAGAACCGCTCATTGGATATCTAGTGTTTATCAATGTGAAACGCATCAATCACAAGTAACAATATTAAAGGGTTTTGATGAAATTTATTTTTATCTGTATTCATCCTAATTGCTAAAAACTACTGAGAAAAGCTTAGCTTAATTTGCTGAACCACTCAAGTCTAAGCACAGTAGATATTAAATATCAAATGGTACTTCTGCAGTGTTTCTGATCTGAGCATTAAGAGGCTGAAGGTGCAAGTGCACCTAAGAAAAAGTGAAATGAAGCAATTGCCTTATTTTGCAAAGATTTAGCTGTCTGTTTAATTTTCTGCTCTGTGTGCAGGGTATTTGTAGAGTTTACACCATTTTCTTTTTACAGTGCAAAAAGAAGTTGAAGAAAATATGCATAAACAGTGGTAAGTTAAAAGATAACAATCCTGTCAAAACCAAGAAGTCTAGGAAGAAAGTTATTAAGAAAAGGAGAGCCTGTGGAAATTCAGGTGTTTATACAGTAAACACTATATATACAGCCTGAACTTTTTGAGAAGTCCCATGGATAGCACCCTTATCTGCTTTTCTTCCTCAGTATGGTCATATATCTCCTATTATTCATAGGTTTAAGCAGGGTAGTCTGGCAAGTTTGGAATACTTTGACTATTCCATATGTGAAATGTAGAAAGTGTCTGAGCGTAAGCAGTGGCCAGGTGCCTGGACTTTGTGTATCTCTTGCAGTTCCTGCTGCTGCACATCCCGATCTCCAGTTCTTTCCTGCTAAAACCTGCTGAGAACAGTAGTCTGCTGACCAGAAACATACATGCTGTGTTGACATTTGGCAATGCTGCAAAGCCAGTCCCATGGTATATAAATTCATGCTCAAATGCACTCTGTGGCGCAGGTTATGCTTGGCATTCTCCCTGTCCTGTCCTGCTTTTAATTCCCCTCCAGAGTACTGGTGAGTTTTCCCAGAGCTAGCTTCCAGGATATTCTTGCAGGCAAGTAAACGTAGACAGGCTGTAAATCTGGTCTCTAGTCTGCGTTTGGAGTCACTTCACAGCATTTAAGAAGTCCACAGAAGTAGATGAAATACAGTGCCAGCAAATTGGTCAGTAGCAAAATGTCTTTTGATCCCAATGGACAGTCAGTGGGGCATCAAGGCTGTGCAGGATTTGCTTGTTGAACATCCAGTATGATTGTGGTGTTTTATCTAACGAAGTTGATGCTGGTCTGAAATGCCCTGGAATTGGTGCTACTTCATTATAAGAACTCTTAGCTTCCTTTTGCACCTAATACGCTGTGTAAGCGCACTTGTTTTCCCTATGAATACTAAAGGAAATCCAAATTAAAAAGAAATACTGCCTAAAACAATTCTTAAGCAAAACAAGCATACATGGCAATGTGCAGTATAAACACATTTTGGGCAAAACTTTTTTCTTTTGCCTTAACAAATCTTATCGTCATGTAAATGTCTTCTAGCTGAATGTATGCCTGTATTTCTTGGGCCCTTGCATTTAACTTTGAGATATCAGAGACTGGGAAAGGCAAAGGGGGGTGGGGGGGGAGGAGAGAAATACAACGCCAAAAAAAAAACACCCAAAACTTTGGCTAAAATTGTTTCAGGGTTTGTAAATGCAGATGGAAAAGACTGAGGGAAGCTAATTGTAAGACAAAAGATGACAGTCCTTCTAGAGCAGGCTTCTGCTATTAAAAATAGTGCAACCACACTTGAAGGAAAATGGGGAAAATGCAATCTAAATAAATAAAGGAAGAAAAAACTTTTAAGAAATCTGTGTTTACTCTGGCACGCGACTGGCCTACACTGCTTTTGACATATTAGGAAGATTCTTGGCTGGGAGCTCCTAAAAGCACTTAAAAAGGCATATGTTTCTTTTCAGAATATAAGGGGCTTGGAATGTTTTCTTTAAACAGAATTCTTATAAATCTTTTTTTTTTATTTGTGTGTGCACATTTTGGAACAATTTCCTTAACTCCATTCCTCAGACCATTTGAAATAATTATTTTACTGACTATTTTTGCCAATTGTGTGGCCTTAGCTATCTATATCCCCTTTCCAGAAGATGATTCCAATGCCACCAATTCCAATCTGGTAAGTCCTTAATGGTGTTTAGTTTTACTATTTTGAAAGTCCTTTTTAGAAGTGACCAGAGAGACTGTTGAAGGTAGGGAACATAAATGTACCTACCAAAGATAAGAATGTAATAGAGTAAAAATTGGATTGGAGTGCTGTGTCTCCTCTTCTATGTTAGCATCTGTTTCAACTGAGCTGCCTTTAGAAAAGAATGTCCCAAAAATTGCGTGGGTGCTGTATGTGTTGTGATTTTGGTTAACAAATTTCTGCATGCTGCAAAAGTGCTTGGTAAGTTTTAAACTGGAGGTATTTGCGGAAGAGGTCTTTTAATCATGGATTATATGATGGGTTTTGTTTTAAAGTGCCATTGTGAAACTGGTCATGTCCTTGTCTCAGGTGATACTTGAGAGTGCAGCTTGATGACTAATTTGTAAGGAAATACATTAATTCTTGCATTTCAGAGATGTGTGTGGCTGGACACTGTTTGTGGGTTTGTTTTTTTTTTTCTTTATTTGGGATTTTTTTTTTCTTCCCTGTTGAGGAAAATAGCTTTTCCTCCATCACCACTGATGCGTATGTTGGTACTTTGGGATAGAACTGTCTATATAGAAAGGCAAGAGTGTTTACTTTTGGCATAACATGAAGTCATAGCAAAAAATTCTGTTCGGTACAGACACAGCATAAACCAATTCTGGAACACAATTCATTGAATTAGCAGAAAACATTTTTCTTTCTCTCAAATATGTGAACAAATCTCCCACTTGTCTGGTTGGATCAGGATGAAAACTTGCTCCCAGAGTTTAAGAGTTGGGATGCTCCTTCCTGATTAAAATTTACTGAGACAAAAGAAATTTAAGAGCAACAGAGGAGGAAAACAAAAGCCATACTTCCAAAGTAGGGATAATTGGGGTGGCCGACAGATGTTGTGATTAAAATGATCCGTGCTCTTCTTGGGAGTCAGTCACTTGATTAAATATCTCCTGGAGTTACACAAAACAAATTGCAAACTTCAGGACTTTGCTGGAACTGTACTTCTGTGTTAAAAAAAAGGGAATAAAAGATTTAATGCTTTTCCTCTGTAACTCCTTAAAGAAGTTTAAAAATAGGAGCAGGAGGAGATACGTGATTGTTAACTTTTAACTATTCTTTATATTGACAGGGTATGTGATCTTGTCTTATTTTCTCTTGCTGCTATCTTTTTGTTAGCTTGACTTGGTGATTTCCAGTGATGAATTGTGGTGTGTATATGCAAGATAATTCAGTATGGCACCTTTCAAAATGAGTATCTTTTAAAAAACACATTCAATTCAGTTGATTCTCTGGTGATAAAAGACAGTATATTTAATGCACGTTCTGACTTCCAAGGCTGAGATATGAAAACAGCAGAGTTGAAGTTTAGCAAACTCTTTAATTTGTCTTGAGTTTTATTTTGTGGGGGTATTTGTCTTACTTCAGTGAGGAGGCTGTTGGCTTATACTGGGTTGGGAGTATATTCTTAATTGAATGAGGTTTATTAAAACTGTTCTTCTATCAGAAAATATATGCACTTCTGTGAGCTGAATTGCTATTCTGCATCTGTTTTCCAAGGCATCTTTTGCATCATTTGGTCAGTCTACCAAAACACTTGTGTTATTTGTGAGTAGGAGTTTAAAAAGCCGAGCCAAGCAAAAATCATCATCTGAGGAAAGTTTAGAAATGTTATAGCAATGAAGGTGAGGAGGCATTGTTAATTTATCTAAACAGCAGTTTTAGAGGAAGAGGGGGGAGAAGAAAGTAAATGGGGAGACTGCTTGACTACACATTGTTCTTTGGGTCTTAATGGAAAAAGTAATTAAAAATGGAAAATGAGATACTTAGTATTCCATGAGGGGTTTGCGCTAGTGGAATTAAGACTCTATACTGTAGAGGAAACCCTGGACCGCCAACTGCCCAGTAGCCTTTGGTCCTGTGGTATCGCTAGTCCCTTGTTGTGGTTTTGTGGGATTTGTGGTTTTGTTTGTTTGCTTTCTCAGGGTGATATACATATATTTTGGCATGTATATACCGCTGTTTGGAAACACAGTTTTTTGCGTGTGTCAGATGCTGCATTCTGAAGCTTTTCATAGAATTGTGAAGAGTTGTGTATTGTGGTGAGTGCATAAAGTACTGAGCAATGGGGGGGGGGGGGGGGGTTGGTGGAGGCAAATGGGTGAAATAAGGGTGAAAAAATGTTTTAGTTGTGTTTTGGAATAGGATGAAAGCTTAGATGAAGCGCAGAATTAAAGGGAAGTTATTCCATATGGTAGGAACTGCAGAAGAGTTGTTGTACTAGCTTCTTGTTGTACTCACTTGTTTTTCACTTTTATTTTTTTCCTACCTGTGAGCATGTATTTTGCAATCAGATTTACTTTGCAGCCATGATCCCTAAACCTTTAAAAGCTGAAAGAGGAAAGGAGGGTATGTCTTCAATGCGTGCACGCAGGTTAATAGCATGCACAGTGTGAAAGTGTGAGTCTAACAAAATGCATACAGAATCTTCCTATGTGACCAGAAGAAGTTTTCACTTGTGTAACTCTTGATTCATTCCCATTTTGCAGTTTAGCCCCTTTTAGGGGTAAAGCTATGACAGAACCTCCCACATCCTATGTTTCTAGAGCCGTCCTTAACATGAAAGAACTATCTACAGAAAACATGATGGATAGTATCTGTTTTACAAGGTCTGAAAGTGACACAACAGTTTTCCAATAAGCTGCCACTTTTCCCTTAGGGTCTGAGTGTTTCTTCTCTAAGGTTTTATCATAACTTTTCAAACAATGTTTTCTTTGCAGGCTGAGGTAAAAATTCAGTCGCTTGTTTTTAACAGGATGATGGAGTAGAGGGTAGTGAGAGAAGAGAAAGGAGTTCTGAATTGTGGGAGTTGCTTCTTTCCTTCTCTCTCTAAAAGCAGAAAATGATAGCTGAATAATGTTTTGGTAAATAGTTTAATTTCACAGATGTGATCAGCCACTGGTCAAATAGGGCTTATGTATTGCTTTATGCCTTCTACAGAAGTCTTGAAGAGACACATGTCTCATTTGCCTGTACAAAACCAGGAACCTGTAGTCATATCTCCGTTTTAACCAGCCTTGTCTTTAGGTGTAAGACCTATTTGATATGATGCCACAGTCATTAGTGTAAGTATTGGAAATAAATACAGAAAAGTCCAATAAATTCCTTCATTTTTTTTGTTAGCAAGGAATTGTGATTAGCTATCATGTACTACAAGTTTAGACCAAATAGCACGCACATGTTCTGTATGGTTCACTGCAATTTGGTTTCCTGTAATAATAATAATACTTCCTGTAAATCCTTAAGCCATTTTTATCAAGGCTAGGGATAGTAACTTGGACTGTGAAGAACTTTAATTTTTCAAATGCATGTTTATACTAACCCCCAGATCTCATATTTTTATGCTCACTGCAATGTCTTTGACACTGGCTGGAAGAAAAATGTCAGAACAATATAATATAGTCATAACATGCTTGAAATTGCTTCAGCAGTTTCTGTGTTTTACTTGTGCAATGTGTTCACTGGAAAACTGCTGAGCTCTCACAAGTGGATGAGTTGTAGTAGGTGCAAAAATGTTTTTATAAGAGTGAACTCTGCTGAAACTTTGCTTAAATTTACAAGTAAAGCTCATTCAAAGAACAGTAATGTATTCTCTTGATGCAGTCAGGAAAACGGGAGCTAGTTTGAAGGGAATTAAAGTTAGCCTGCATGAGAGGCTGTAACTGATACAGAGGCTTTCTGCTTGTTATCCCTGCAATTATGCATTAGAACAGAGATAACGTACATTTAGGAATAAAACTATGGACCGCCCAAGATAGGAAGCTGAAAGGAAAATGCTTCTGTCACTTTACTGGCAATTGCAAATGGCAGAAGCCTGGTCAATGTCACAGCATGGCGATAACATAATGAGGTTAAGACCAAGGTTTACAGCACGTTCCGTGGAAGGCAACTCGATTGTTTATGCTTTAGCTAAATAGCAGGAGAAGATTCTGTGTTGTTTCGATAGCTCTCCTGTCCCTCCCTTGTCCTTATTGCAGGAAGGAAATCCTGTTTTATACTAGCTAAACTTAAAAAAGATCCCTTGTGTTACCTTGTGTTACCTTCAGACTAATTTGTTAAATCTCAAATAGGACCCAGTGAAAGGAAAAGTGGGATTTCTGCTTGCTTGTCTGTGCTTGTGCCAGACAGTGTTTGTGGAAATGCCTGTCTACAGAAAGGGGGCTTGCCTTTCAGGAAGGTATGACTGCTTTAGTAACTGGTGGTTATGGTAGCATCCAGTTGAGCAGGTGATTTATGTGCAAAAAAGAATAAAGTGTGTTTAATCTTTCTGCATTTGCAGCAGACTGACACAATAGGTGTGAATATGGCTTCATCTATTATCTTTCTAGATACTGGCATAAAGAACTTCAGCATTTTTTTTATGTCAGAGAATTCTGGAGCCAGCATATTGAACAGTCTCTCATTTTTAATTGTGCAAAGTCAGAAAAGTGTTGGAGAGCAGAGTGGTGATGAGGAGATCAGGAAAAACAGGGATGGTTTTTCTGGACAAGGATAAGGAAGAATACTGCACAAAAGCTTTTGGTTTGTGTCATTGCTGTCATCTTATGTGACAGTTCTCAACTAGTAAGTGAATACAGTAATGAGATGTCAATGTCAGAGGTGAGGTGCAGGGCAGGGTAGAGGAGATACCAAGCTAATAAGCTCTGATAGGCTTATTAGCTTGGGCTTCATGCCAGCACTGCCACAGCTGGGGGAGGTTATGGAATTTGAAAAGTGGGGAGTAAGGGACAGAAGATGGAAGAGAGGAGCTGAAGAGGCTGGAAAGACACTGGGATCAGGATGAGGAGAAGAAAGGAGGTTGTTCCAAAAAATCCTTAAGGACTTCCTCCAGAAAGATTGTGAATCTCTGACTTCTGTAATGCTAAGGAAATGGAAAATGATGGAATTTAGGCTCAACATATCCCAGAGTCCCCGGAAGCCCTGCCTCTGGCATGGAGAGGCTGATACTCAGCATCTTTGGCAATAGTGAAGCACAGTGTGGAAGAATAAGCTTTATATTTGAGAAGACAATATTCAGGTTATCTGCTGGTTCTGCTGCTGACAAACAGTGTGGCCTTGGGTAAATTGCTGTCTCAGTTTTCCAGTCTGTAAAGTGGGATGGTTACTGCTGTCATGGTGAGATGTCCTAGTCAAATGGCAGCTTTCTGCTTCTCTTTATACTAGTGGTCCCTATGTCCTCACCCAGTCTGTGCTTGTTGTTGTTGATCATCTCTTGATCTCCTCTGAGATCTCTTATGTCTGTGTCCTCATTTTTGTTGCTTTATAAAATTTATTATCTTTGCTTTGCCAGGTAATTTTTCTCTTTCCAATCCCGTTTCTATAAGACCTCTTGCTTTTAGTTTCCCTATTCTCTTCTCCATAGTGGTTTCATATGTTATTCGCCTGTTTTGTCTGTTGATATCAGTGCTATCCTTACTCAGGTTTGGCTCCCTGACCACTTCTATTGTTAACTCTGGTCTTAAATTCCTTTCCACTCCTAGACCTGGTCTCTGTAACCAAGTAACCCTCAAAATCTCCATACTCTTTCCAGCTGCTTCTTTGTTATTTTCCAGCTCCATTCTCAATACATAGGTCTCCCAGTCTGAGCCGGTCCCTGTTTTTTTTTTTATCCCTTTTGGTTTTGAAATTAGTAGTGTCCTTTCCAATGTCTGTATAACAGTGGCAGAAATACTGAGAGAGCAGCCCAGCTGAAAATTCATTTGCTTTATTCCAGCTTGATTCAGACCAGCTGAGAACAGCTATTACATAGGTCCTTGAAAGCTTTTGTAGCCCTTGCTAGCCTCTGTGGATGTGACACATGCATTTTGTTTTGCAGAAGCTGTAAGACGCCTGATTAGTATTTGTAATGACAGTTTGGGCGTTAAGTCTTAGCAAGTCTCTGTGGAGCCTGTGCAGATGGAGGTTTTAAAAAGCCAATCTGGCTAAACTTAAATGGGTAGACAAGGCAAAAGATGTAGCCCTGACACAAAGGCCATTAATTTGGCAGATATATGGCCTTGTTGCAAATAGTATGATCACTAAAGAAAATAGTTGAGATATATTTTTTAAACTAGGATAAATCAATGGGTGGTGTTAAACTGTTTTGTCTGAAATAGTTCACAAATACTCAGCCTGAAACAGAAACTAGCCTGGGAAACTGTAGGATTAACAAGTAAAGTAGCAATTCAAAAGAGCTGAAAACAGTATCTTAATGGAAAATACTGGGTAGCTTTAACAGAAATAGTGCTAGAAATTCACCTGCATTAATATCTTCCATATTAAAATGTGTCATAGTGCTTCACAATCGGTGAGATACTGCAAAATGGCATAATAGGCTTTTAGAATTAAAGAATAAATTATAAATAATGCTGTAATGTTGTCAAGTACATTTATGTTATGCAGTCTGTAATGTAATAAAGAGGATAACGAGAAGAAGTAGGTTTCAGGTAGGATGTGAAAGTGAACAATGTGGCTTTGAGGCAAAATTCAACTATTTGAAAAGGGCTGTCCTGATTTAGAGGAGTTGCAGAGAAAGGACCTTTCTCTGTAGACAAACAGCTACAAGATTGGTAGCAGAAATGGATATCCCTATTTGCTTACAGTAGGCCTAAGTTTTGTGTAAGTAGGACTGTAAGTAAAAAAAATCGGTTATACAAACTAATCCAAATCCATGGAAATAGCAACTTGAAATTTGCAGGTTGTATGTTTTTGTGTAAGTGATTTTTGAAATTTTAACTATATGTTTTGGTTCTGATTGACAGCTCGTTTATTGACTTAGTCCAAACATGAAGCCATTTATCCCATTTCTTTAGACAGCTCTGATTACCATTTTCCCTTTCTTTATGTGTAAGCTTTCTAAGTCAGTTATTAAGTGTGTGTTAGCTTTTTTTTTTTCCAGGTGGCAATTATTCTTGTTTATCAAACCTCATGTTCACTTCCCCTCTTGATCAGAAAAGATAGGAAAGCTTTGGAAGCAGGACAAATAAGAGATTTTAAGTACTGTGTTAGCTGTAGTCTAATTTCCAAAATGACAGGCACGTTTCCTGGGTCTTTTTGGTACAAGTATCCTTATCCCTCTGCAAATCTTTAGGATGTTAGACTTCTGTTCATGAGTTTAATGATGTTGGGAAATATGAATCTCTATAAATTCAGTAGATGGTTTTACTTCCCATTGACTTCACTGGCTTTTACTTGATTTTCACTCAAATGCATCCTCTAATTTAGTGCATGCTATTGACAATCACTGGAACATTGGACTTCGCTGACATCTACAAAATCTTTGACTCTAAAGGCAATACTCCTCCTACTTTTGAAAACTAGAAAAATTCCCCACAACTTTTCATAATTCCCTTGGAAATAAAAGAATGGATGTGCTGCTTGCCAAGGGGCAGAATTGCTCAAAGGGAAGAATGTTTTGTATGTTTGTCAAAATTTTGACTAGCTATTCCTCTGGGGAACAATTCTGATTTTCCCCCCACGTTTTTTATCTCCTAAAACATGTCATAGCAGCTCTTCTGTCCTCCTGGCTGAATGACAGACAGCCTGTACTTCAAAGCAAGCAATGACCATCCTCGAATTTCACTTTTGGGAAATGCTAGACAATTTATAAAGGAGTTTGTCTACAACCCTATGAACAAAATCTCTTTTCTTGTACAATAACTGTGAAGAGCCTAAACCTGTCAATGATATTTCTCTATTAAGAATATGATGTTGGAAGTTCACCAGTTAGGGGAAGAGTTCTGGTAAGCAGCAGGAAAAATTCATTCACATCTCCACAGTATGCTGCAGTTCTGCAGATGTTGGAAAGTTGGCACAGCAGGTTATCTGCTTAAGACATTCTTAGCGAGTTCTCTTTTACCTAAGCCTAGGCAAGAGAGCTGGACCACTTCTGGGCTGCAGAGGTTTTCTAACATTTTGCTACAACCTTAGTAATGTGATGGTCTGTGGGACACTAAGAAATGCAGATTTTGCTTTGTTTAGACACTTCAATGATGTATACCTGTAAAGTTTTATACATGCATGATGCAAATTGATGTCTTGATACTCATAGTGACTTTATCCATGCAGACCTTGGGCTCTAATGCCCAAAAACATCTGGCCAAAGGAGCATACCTGCTCTTTGAAAACTGTTACCATCCTGTGGTTGCTGGCAGTACAGTTTCTTGAAAGTCTCTCAAACAGTGGTGTCAACACCTTTAGCTCCATGGGCTATATTTGGCTAGCTGTGCTGGCAAGTGTGCAACTGTTTTTCAGGCTGTCCTGATAAACTTGCAGTGATGGAGAGTTTGGGGTGTTGGAATTCTTCCTCTTCTGCTGGCTTGCTATTGTCTATTTCTTGTAAAACTTATGTTTAGGTAGCTCATATTAGGAACTGAAGCAGTCATCTTTTGCATATGATTATCTTCATCTGGTATGTTGAAATGTTTTTCTAGTTAGCAATAAATGTGCTTAATCTCTGTATTACTCTTTGATCTAAAGCATAGTGAATGCTTTTCATGTGGACATTTTGAAATGTTTTAGTTCTGTTACATACCCTCAAATATAAAACATCACACAAAAGCAGAACTTGCATGTTATTTTATTGTAATTGTTATCTTTATCCATTGAAAACCACTCAATGCTGTTATCCTTGTGTGGCTTTGTTGTTTGAGTCGCTTTAAAACAAGAATCACTGTTTAAATGAGATTATGCAGCCAAACATGTGGTCACAAAAGATTTTTAAAGATCTAGTTGCATAATTGTTTACCAGTCTAAACTTGTATTTAAAAAAACAACCAAACAAACGGAAAGCCTCTCCTCATCATTGGTCACCAAGATAATGTCTGAATCTGAACAAGAGGCGCATCAATGCCCTTCAGGAGTAGTGGGCTGAGATGAAAGACTGCAAGATGAAATAACATTAAAGAGAATGAACAGCTCCTGTTCACCTCTAGCTGTTAAGCTAAATCACAACAATGACAAACAAAGATTTCAAACACACATTAGATTTGTATCACTGTAGTGACAGCTTTTTGGGGTATTTAACTATTAAGGTTTGTTTCTGTAGAAGGAAGAAACTGGATACCTCTGCTTTTTAAAGCCACTTCTGTCCTTGCAACAAAGGGAAGGAAATAGAGGATTCCAGCTTCCCAGTGCTGTTAAATGCCTTGGGTGCCTCCTGAATCCAAGAAGCTAACTAAGCATTTGTTTGTGCAAATACCAAATAATCATGTGCAACTGTTGTAATGGAGAGGTACTATGTTTTCATCTGGAGTTTTCTATGAAATCAGTGCTGTATGTCAAAGTAGGGAGAACTGTAGATGAAAGTTGGCATCTGCATATATATAGGTCAGCTGGATGTGCAGCTGTGGTGTGTGCAACTTGTATTCTAACTTTTATAAGTCATTAATCAGTATTTATTCTTCCCTTATTCAACCTGAACAAAGTTTTAGCTAAGAGTCAAGTCACTGACTCCTTTTTAGCTCTTGTCTTATTTAACATTTTCACTGTATCGTAATTCTCGTTTGACGATTCTGATTTTTATCCATCTCAGGGGTGTGACCTTATAAGTGTCTATAAATATATAAAGGGGGAGTGTCACGAGGACGGAGCCAGGCTCTACTCAGTGGCAAACAATGATAGGACAAGGGGTAATGGGTACAAACTGGAACACAAGAGGTTCCACTTAAACTTGAGAAGAAACTTCTTCTCAGTGAGGGTGACGGAACACTGGAACAGGCTGCCCAGGGAGGTTGTGGAGTCTCCTTCCCTGGAGACATTCAAAACCCGCCTGGACGCATTCCTGTGTAACATTATCTAGGTGTTCCTGCTCTGGCAGGGGGATTGGACTAGATGATCTTTCGAGGTCCCTTCCAATCTCTAACATACTGTGATACTGTGATGTTTTCATCCTGACGTAAATAACTTCTTGATGATAACTATTCAAGTTCCAGCATTACCTTTTACTTCAATTAAATGTTTAACCCACTTGATAACACTGAAAAATGACATTTGTTTCAGCTTCTTTTTTTTATATTTGATATAAATATTAATGTCCAAATCTATTTTGTTTCCAGTTTTCATTGTCCTTATGATAAAACCAGCGCTGCTGCTACTTTGTCTTTCTTTTGAAGCATCAGGCTGCTGCATGCAAATACTTGACAGTTCATAGGGGAAAAAGGAAGAAGCAGATGAAGCAAAGTTGAATGCTTTTAGCCTTTCAGAGGCCATGAAATACGAGAATGTGTTTGAGTCTTTTAGATGATTTTTTTTTTTTGTACTGAAATCTCATGGAGTGAAAGAAGAAAGGAGAAAAAAATATGACAAAATATGTTTGCAAGTCTCAGAAGGTCTAAATCTGTTCAGTTTTGAGCATCTACGTAGCATTCACCTTACAGAGGATATGGCTATATGAGGGACATAGCATTTTAAAGGTTTAAAGGACAGGAGCTAGTCTAGATAAAGTGCAATGCAGTATTTGAGAGAAGTGCTGATACAACTTTGGAAATTTTTCTGATTATCTCTTGAAATAAATTCAGTCCTGGATGACAGCTCCATTTGGGAATGTTTACCTTCACTTTCACATTTCAGTACTGCATTGAAAAAGGATACTACAGAGGTATTGATTCCCCCTTTCAGAGGAAGAGAGATCACAGCTTGTATACAAGCTGCTGCTCATGTGCTTCTCTGTGCTGTTAATCTTGGTTACTCAAGTCATTTTCCATGGTAGGCAGGTAACATTGTTGGGCTCTAGTATGAATCTGAAGGTGTGTGTTAAAAGCAGTCTGTTCTTTGTGGTTCATTCTCCCCATCACCCACCATCAAGACCTAAACTAACATGGTTCCCAGTCTGTGTGCATGCCAATGCTCTTCAGTGAAATAAAAGAAAGGTTTTATTGCATGATAACTTATTTAATTTACAGGCTTTTTTAATTTTCTCAATAATAGTTTTCAAAGAAGGATTTTTGAATCGCTGGTTATTCAGTATGTCTTGGTTTTATTGTTTTATTTTATTTTTTAAAGCCTCTGTTGAACTAATACACTGAAGCAGAACTTAAGAGCGTGGTTCCACCTATGCCTAGGATCCATTTCTGAGACCTTTTTGGGGACCACAGTTATGGATGTTTCTGTGTGGCGCTCATAGCGGATGTGTAATTGTCAGAGGTAGGCTTTGGCCCTGTCATTCCCCACCTTCCACACAAGTACACACTCACACTGACACAGACATTCAGGGTAACAGGCACCAGTCTGGAGGCTTCTCCCTTGTCTCTGTGTGCAGACACAGCAGCAGCTGTGTGTGTAGGAGGAGTGCCTCTTCCTTTTCCTTGCACCCTCCCTCCTGTCTGACTGGGAGGGGTAGCGGGTCCATTTCACAGTCTGTGCAGGAAAGCAGGCTGCTCTGCTTTTGAAACAGTGGTAGAGCAGGTAAGGCCTTTCACTGTTCTCTCATGGGTGACTTCTAAGCTTTGATCAGGAGAGTATAGAAAATTGCTTCTAATCGATGCATCTGCACATGTGGACAGAGGGCTGAAAGCAGCTAAATACAGTGATAGCCACGTTGCTCTACGTG
This sequence comes from Pezoporus wallicus, assembly GCF_028554395.1. Classification (NCBI taxonomy): domain Eukaryota; kingdom Metazoa; phylum Chordata; class Aves; order Psittaciformes; family Psittacidae; genus Pezoporus; species Pezoporus wallicus. The sequence goes on along the minus strand of NW_026642179.1, from coordinate 4,208,999 downwards.
CCTCTGGCTACGGAAACTGATGTGCCTTTACTGTTCCAGCCCATAAGACAAACTGGGTTCAGCAGAGTCTTTGAACTTTTGAAAGCATGAAAATCCATAGGGACCTGAAAATGATTCCTTTTTTTTTTTTTATTTTGTTTGGTTGAGCCGCTTAAAATAAAGCGGCCTATGACCTTTTGAAAGTGTGTCTGACCCTGTGGGACTAGGGAGAGACCAAATGAAGTAGACTATAACAGGACCCAGAGGTGAGCACAAACTTAAAGTTGTAGGCAAGCTCTATGCATCAGATGATATTGTAAGGTGGTAGGTGATAATTTTAAGTGTCTGGTCTTGTTTTCCACTGGTCATATAAATTCATGAAGTAATTCCTCCCTCAAGAAGAGGAAAGATGTGATTAGCATATGTGTAAGAACAACCTTAATTCTAATTTAAAGCTGCTTAAGAGTAATGCAACCTGAAAATAGGATATTTGGGTTGGTTTTTTTTTGGTGGTTTTTTTTTGTTTGTTTGTTTGGGTTTTTGGTGTTTTTGTTTTTTCCCGTTCCTCCATGCATTCTTCCACTACTGTACAAATTTACAACAAGAATGAAAATGTCTTTCCTGTCTCCAGACAAATTCTGACAGATTATGCTTGAGTCATGGCTTAATTGTCCCTATTACGAGGACCACAACTTTTTCTCCATTTTCACTATTTCCTGATAACAATTCTTATGATTTTTCTCTTCTCCAGAAAGTGCTCATCAGCAACATCTTTGAAGGATGGACATTGGAGGTAGATAAAGTTTTCAATAATATTGTCACTAGCACAGCACAGAAAGCAATTCTTCTCTGGTTCAGTTTTTCTCCTTGGGCATCCTAGAATCTTATTAGCTGTCTTATCCAAAGCTTTGCCCTGATGCTTATGTTTTGTTGACCTTGAAAGTGATCTGGAAGCCACCTTAATGAGCTGTTGCTTCTCAATATATGTATAATGACAGTTCAGTCAGTTTAGCCAGTTTAGCCTACATTACTTCATTCCAGACATATGCCTTTTTTTTTCTGGCTATCTTGCTATGCTGAAACATTTTGTTCAATAATTCCCAATTCTCTAAGTCCTCTTCACCTTGCACTGATTTAGCACAATTGGAAGCATTCAGATTGATCTCGGTAAGCGAGTCTCACTTGCACAGCTTGCAAACAACATGTTTCTTCTACTGTTAGTGCTGTTGTGCCTCTGAATCTTCTCTCAGTTTTACCTGATGGAGCCCCGCATTGTATACAAAGTAATTATGTAATTATTCCATCCTGCTATCAGTAAATTGTTTTTAATTGGACTAGAGAGCAAGAGAAACTGACTGTGGGCTTTGAGTATGTTGCTTTTACTTGCCATGTTAAAACCTGTTACTTTAGATCCCTTGGTCTGAATCAGAAAAGCAAGAACGGAAAGCTTGTAAACAAATCCACATCTTGCTTCTGAAGACACAGATGAGAATATATTCTCCCTCATCATGTGTAAGTGAGAAAAGTGGTGATGACTGTAAAGCAAACACTGAGGGGGAAATGGCTCATAGAATAGCATACAGAAAAAAAAGAACCAAATGAATTTTAAAAAGCCCTCATGTTATACATGGCCGACAAGGATTGTGCAACAATTTGTTGAGAAATTTAACGTCAGAAAAAGAAATTGCTTCTGCTTCAGGATATTGCCATTTTCTTCACAATAGTGCAGTACTGTATAGAACCCTAAATGTTTTGGAATCCAATCTCATCATGTCCATCAAATGACCATGCTCGAGGTATTTATTGATAAGGTTGGATAAATCCTAGCTGAAGAGAACACCACTTGTCATGGAGTGAGTAAAATCCTGGGCATGATGCCAAGTTCTCTGGGCCAATTATGCCTTGATGGTGTATAGTGATTTATGCTTGTCTTTGCTTCCAACGCTGAGTGCTAGAGCAGGGAGAATGGAGGAAGGAGGAAAGCAAAGCACGTTTTCTCACAGGGATGTTATTTACTTAAAAATTAATCTCATTATTCACCATTCTCTGGGGGGGGAAAATAGCCTACTGTCCTGGGTTCTGCTGCAGCTGAGTTACTGGCTGTGCTTAAACCACAGCACCTCCTGACTTTATTTGAAATGATATAGTCTGTGCATGAACTGGATATGATGGTTGTGATGAGACTCAACCTAAACACGTTCTTTTAAATGCTGAAATTCTCAATTCTGTGACAATAGAAGCTACTTTATGTTAAATAATCTTAGACTGGACCTCTGATAAAGTTCTTGGTAGAATTTTTCTTGCTACTCAGTGATGTTTTGTTTCAGTAAGCAACAGTTCATTTTGCAGTTGTTTTTCAGTGAATTGTAGAGAAGCCTATATACTTTAAACATGGAAGATGACCAGCATGTAGAAGCCTTTTATGACTTTCAGTAAGGCCTTTTGTTTTGCTGGCTTATTAAAATTAATTGTTGCACATGGGAGCTGATTGACTTGTGCCAGGAGCAGTGATTTCCACTTATTCCATGTAGCCTCACAGCATTCCTGGACAAAAGTTGAGTCATGAGAGAGAAATGACTCATTCTTTGCACCATTCCCCTCTGACATTACCTCATGAAAAATCAAGAGGTTTAGTCTGAAGTATTGCTGTTGTGTAAGAAAACAGAAAGATTACTTTAGGGGAGGATGGAACAAGGTGAAAAAGAGGTCCATTGAGAGTTAATAAATAGACAAACTGTGTCAGGCTGAGGAAATCCCTTGAGCTAAAAATAATTGAAGGCTGGGAGGCTATGTGGGAGAGGTACACGTACGTGCTGTTGTTGATATTCCTTTGGCTTTTGATTATGGTCACTCTTGGAGGCTCAGTACTGAGTTAGATGAGCCCATTTTTTGTGGGGTGGGGGAACCTGAAAACTAGAGCTTTGGGATCCAAAATCCAGAAAGGGTCCAAGACTTAATGGTTGTGCGGTCAACCTTCTACTGGCATGGAAGGGAAGGAAAGAAAAGGAACCTATGTATTTTAAGTATCTGAGACTTCTAGAATAGTTAGGGTTGGAAAGCACCTTAAGATCATCTAGTTCCAACCCCTCTGCCATGGGCAGGGACACCTCACCCTAGGCCATGTTGCTTAAGGCTCTGTCCAGCCTGGCCTTGAACACTGCCAGGGATGAAGCATTTACCGCTTCTTTGGGCAACCTGTTCCAGTGCCTCACCACTGTCACAGTAAAGAGCTACTTCCTTATACCTAACCTGAACTTCCCCTGTTTTCATTTGAAGCTATTCCCCCTTGTTCTGTTGCTACAGTCCCTGATGAAGAATTCCTCTCTGAAATCCTTGTAGGCCTCCTTCAGATACTGGAAGGCTGCAGAAACTGTCTTGTAAAGTCAGTAGTCTGTGGCTTTTCAGAGAACCATAGAATGGTTTGGGTTGGAAGAGACCTTAAAGATTGTCTAGTTCCAACTGCCTGCCATACCTTTCACTAAATCAGGTTGCCCAAAGCCCCATCCTGCCGTAGAAAAATTATGGACTCAGTCAGAGATCGGTGTGATCAAACAAAAGCCATTTATTATGGAGTATCAATCCTTTTTGTACTGTTTCTCTGCCTTGGCTTACAGCAGCTTGCTGTATTATAATCAGATACATTTTCTTGTAATACACCGCAACTACAGTTACATTTACAATAGCTTGCTCTATAATATTTGTATACATCATCAATAGCTTGCTGTAGTATAATTAGATACATGTTCAATAGCTTGTTGTATGATGATTGAATGCATACATATGCAATAGCTCAGTATACTATGCTTTGATACATATTCCTGCGGCACACAGCAACTACTAACAATAAACGTATGAGAACTTATCCTATAAAATTTGCTAACAGTCCACTATTTTCTATCTTAGCACAGTCCAGTTTCTTCTTATCTTGCTTGCACTGCTACTTTTGCTTCTTCACCCATATCCTCCTTCATCCTCGGTTCATGTCGAGCTCCATGTAGGCACTTGCTGCCTTGGGAGTGTGGCCATTCTTTGCTAAAAATCCATCCACATCATCCAACCTGGCCTTTTAGTGAATTCGGTTTAACAGAGCTTTACTGTAAGTGAAGCTGAAGATTTGTGCCTCGTTATTGTAATTTAATCTGAGAAAAGAGGAAGGTTCAAGATAGTCAGCTGAGAAGATTATCCTGAGACAGTAAAGTAGGAGCCACCAAACTTGGTTAGACATGTGAAAGTGCACTTTAGCCTCAAACTGCTAATTTGTTGGCAATAAGATGTGGCTTCGTATATATTGTGGACATAAAGCCAAATGAATTTGGGAAATGAAATCTGAATGTGACCAGTAAAACTATTTAGGGAATTTCTTCTTTCACATCCATTCACATGGGAGAACTCTTCCCAAGAGCATCGCTTTAATTCCCTGTTACTAGTTTCTTAATTAGGCTGGTCATCAAAGCTATGGCTTGTAAACCCAAAGCTCCAGTCATTCCTTTCGTGAGATAATACTGTCCAGGCATTGCTAACAGCAAAACTAAGTTCTGTGCTTTCCTGAGTCTTTCAGATGCTGTCACGGATTGTCTGAAGATAAAAGCTGTCTCCCTGTTATATCAAGTCTTCAGTTCGGGAGTTTAATAGTTGTGAAAGCATATTCAGCAAAAATTCTTCATCTTGGGATGGTACAGAGAGCTAGAGTGGTATTGAGATTGCCATCTTGGCTAGAAATTGAGGGGAGTGAGGCAGATAATATCACAATATTGGCTTGTTCATTGTGATATAGCCCTCTATTCAAAACATCTTTCAAAATCTAATTCTGTTTTCACATTGCAGTTAAGCAAGAGAAATTGGAAATCTGTGAAGTGACACCACTAGTCCTGTGTTAGTCTTGACAATGTAGGGTCACAAAGAAGCTGGCAGCTCACCATCAGAACTGTAACACCTTTTCTATTCATGATGTCCTTCAGTAGCTTTATTTCAAGGAGTTTTCAGTGGAAGGTCACATACAAGGACTATAAAGGAGATGGCAGGACCCAAGACATTTCAGTCTCTCTCCAAGGAAAACAGACCTAGCGGCATGGTCTAGATACTGACCCTATTTTCATCAATTCCCTAGCAAATTTGAGTCCAGATATAAGTGTCCCAGATATCAGAAAAATGGATCTCTGTAAGCCCTCAGAAGCCTTGCCTGAACAAAATCCTCTGTCTTTCCAATAAAGTTCCTGACTAGGGAACTTTCTTAGAAGACCACTTACAGGGACAGGCTGATAGTTGTGCACAGTATCAACAGGTGCTAGCTCTAATCACATAGGGGTATCCTACCCATTTTTAACAAGGTGTTTGCTTCCCTTTTAGTCCTCTCACTTTCTAGGTAGAGGAAGCACAGCATCAATTTGACATTTTTTCCCAAGGTGACTTAACCAACCAGTTTAGCAACTATGCAGAGGTGACACTGTAAGCCATTCAAAACTGGCTACACATGAACTTTGAGGCATCTACGTTCGCCCTATATTAGTAATGAAAGGTGATTCCTCTGGACTGAGGAACTAGCCTGGGATGAGCTCTGTGGCATCTAGGTCAGTCTTTAGTGCTGTCTGAATTGAAAGTCTGAATGCTGACTCTTTATGTTGAAAAATATCCTGCTGGTTTTGCATTTGGCATTTCTCAGATTCTCTAGAAAGACAGTTCAGCAAAATTATTCTGAAAGCCAATAAAAAGAAGCTGAAAATGTTGCTTTGTAGTTTTTTTTTAGCATATTAATATATCACCAGGATGCCATTAGAATCCCGACATTGCTGCATTTCCAAATCAAGAGCCTTTTCTTTGTACACATGATTCTCTTAAAATTTGCTGTTAAATTTGTCTTTTGATGATAAGGTTTCTTTTACGGACCACTGGTAGTTGCTACTGATCTCCTGAGGATCTTAAAAGTAATCTAGTGAATCTTAGAATTGCAGTTCTGAATTTCTGAAGGTGGGCAAAGCAAAACTGAGGTGTTACATAAGCTGTGTTGGATCTACTTGACTTCTAATTGGCCATTGTTCTCTGTGTCAGCAGATGTGGAGGCTGATTAGCATGAACCACTTCCTGGTTCAGTGAACTTTCAGGAAGCTCAGATTCAAAACAGGACAGAAACATAGGAACACACCACATAGGATCAAGAGGGTACTGTAGTGACTGTTCAGGTCACTAGACACTCTTCCTGCATCTACCCTAGATTCAATTGCTATGTGAAAATATTGATGAAGCTGCTTTTTATATGGCCTAGAAATCTGACCAGAACCTTTCTTGTTATTTCATTCCCATTTTCACAACTGTTCTATGTATAGAACTGTCATGCAAAAATAATCATCCAGTCACAACTAATAAGGAGATGAGAGGTACTCTAATTGTTTTACCACATTTGCTTTCTCTTCCAGTATTTGAGTTGGGTACCTGGATTCAGGACAGGCATCAGATTCTGTTTGACACTCCTTCAAAAGAAGCATTTTAATAATGTCAAGGGAAGGTTACAGAGTTCACAGAAGTATCGCCTTTGAGGTGTTACAGTATTTTCCGCTTGTAGATACAAGTGTATGTATCATGACAATGTCTTTGTCATTTTAAATTATAGTTAATCTAGTGATTCAAAGAAAAGCAGTTCGGTTCTGTTAGGAACACTAATTGCACACTTTTGAAAAGACTCTGATGGTACACAGGACGAAAGAGTTAAAAAATGGTTATAAAAATCCTTGAGTTAAAACTTTCTGGTAAGTGCTTCAAACTGATAGTTCTAATTCAAACAGCACAAATAAATCCAGTAAAAATATATATGACCTAAATACCATTTATTGTAGGCTCTGAGAAGGTTCTAACACTGATAATCACTTTTTAAAAGGCTAATACCAAACTGCAAACCAAATGGTTATTATTTTTCTCTCCAAATTAAACTATGCCATAAGCAGAAAAATACTCACTAGCAATATATATATGTATTTGTGTTTTGAAAGAACTTTATTGGAAAATATAAGGAAACTATATTTACTAATAGCAATCTGTTTTTTTTTTTAAGCAATGTGGAACTATAACAAATAAGACAGGATAAAACGTGAATACTGATTTTTGAATTGTTGCCAACTGTGAGTTGGTTTGTTGTTTTTAAGTGATACTGATGCTTTCTGAAGTGCTGCGTCCCTTCCGTTACTGATACAAACATTTGTGGTGTGGTTGGTGAGATGTTAGTTGTGAAAACGTATCAGTGCTTGCTGTTTAGGCCAGCATGTCTATGTGCGTTTGGGAGGGTGGAAGAAGGTTTCTTGTCATCACTGTTCAGATGCTTCTGACAAGAGTCAGATCGGAGGAGTAGATTTAATTTCATAGAATCATAGAATACAGAATAGTTAGGGTTGGAAAGGACCTTAAGATCATCTAGTTCCTACCCCCCTGCCATGGGCAGGGACACCTCACACTAAACCATGTCACCCAAGGCTCTGTCCAACCTGGACTTGAACACCGCCAGGGATGGAGCATTCACAACTTCCGTGGGCAACATATTCCAGTGCCTCACCACCCTTACATTAAAGAACTTCTTCCTTATCTCCAATCTAAACTTCCCCTGTTTAAGTTTTAACCCATTACCCCTTGTCCTGTCACTACAGTCCCTAATGAAGAGTCCCTCCCCAGCATTCTTTTAGCCCCCTTCAGATACTGGAATGCTGCTAGGTCTCCACGCAGCCTTCTCTTCTCCAGGCTCAATAGCCCCAACTTTCTCAGCCTGTCTTCATACATAATTTCAACAGGCTGGCGATGATTTTAGATGCATTTTGTGTATCCTTATGAAAGTATCTTCAATACAGATTTAGGTGGGACTTTCTCAGGTTTGCCGTCTCGAGTGAGTGCAGCCACATAGTGAAACAACACTTTACTACCGCAAAGCATTCTCATGAGTAGCATAGACTCATGCGTAGACTATCTGTGCCATCTATGCCATTAGACTGCAGTAAAATTATTTAAAGAATCATAGGAGTATTAGTGGTAGGCCAGATCCCATTGTGCTAGGCATTATAGAGAATAAAAGATGATCCCTGCCCTAAATCTTTCAGTGTAGTGCTTCAAAGAAGAAATCTGGTGTAACTCAAAGAGTTTTATCAGTGCTAGGTTCTTTTTCCTGAATCTGAACAGAGGATGGTATATATCAATACAAGCTGATATCTGAGTGAGTTTGAGTATCAAGAGCTGTCTCAAGGCAAGAGGCATATCATAGCAAGCGGCATATATCATAGTGAATTAATGCTTTCATGCCTTTTTTAAGAATGTGTAAGTTTACGTAATGCTTTCAGTTTCTTAAGCTGTGAGAAGTTATGAAAACAGGAGGAGGGAGGTTAGGACTACTCTGTCATAGCACTAAATTTGTCAGTATAATATTGACTGGTTTTCAAGTTATGTTTTCTTAAATGGCACAATGGGAAGAAGAGGGGTCTGGGTCTTACATGTCTAGAAGCACAGTTAAGTACCATTGTCTTGCAAGTGCATTACTTTTGAAAGAAGTGTTGTCTTGAGCATGTAAGAATGTCACTGGATTTTATTTTTTTGTGCTTTATAAAATTAATTCTGAATTTTGATAGCTATATTTTCATGAAGGTAAGACAAAATGTATGGGGAAGAAAGTTATAATAGAAAATATGCAACATTATTCCAATGATCTTACAGTAGTCTCAATAGAATAGCTTGTAGGCCATGTTTGTTTTTGTGAAGAGAAAAATGGTGCTAGTATTATATTCAGGCCACATTGCATGTTACTTTCCTTCTGTATCCTGTTTCCCTACCAGAAGATGAATTCTGCAGTATCTGATACCCCACAGTAAAGTTTTGTGCCACCTTTACTGCATGTCACATTTAAATTTAAGGCAGCAGACTGAGATTCGACAGATGGTGTTGCGTCCATGCACTGTTAAGCTTGTTGCTCCTGAGGTTCCAGCCAGTGGCATGTGCAGGTGTTGCTTTCTGTCTTGCTGTGAATAAAGCTAGTTAGGGCTCTGAAACTGCTGATACATACTTGTGGTACCCTTATCTCCCGTGTTCTCTCTGTAATGTTTAGTATCCCAATTATCAACCATTCTGAAAGCTACCATATTACACATGACCACTGGCTTGAAGTGAGTTTTGACAGAAATGGCCATGTTTTTGTTTTAGAACTTGCTTGTAATACTCTATATGATGGCTTGACTTCACAAACAAAGATTTGGGAAGGGCTTTACCCATGCTTGCACGTGTGGGTAAACCCTTTGGGCCTGCACAGTGAATTTTTTAGGTGAGGCACAGCATGCATGGAACTAGCCCTACCCTTTACACCTGAGGTTTATCTGCCACGGCCTAGCTAGCTAGGATGGTGACAGCGAAGTCCTCAGGTTGTAGGTTTGGTTAGAGTATCCTTCTCTTAGATGAATGGCCTTACAAGGCTAAACAAGCTCCATCTGCCTGGGTTTGAAGTTAGAGTTGTCCTTCTCCTAGGATGGTTGCCTGAAGGCTAGTGAGCCCATCCTGCCCATGGACACCCTTTGTCTGACCCTTCAGTTGAGACCTGTCTGGCATGGGAGATCCTACCGGAGGCATATGCCACCACTAGCATAGTTCCCAACCTCAAAAGAGCATGCAAGTTCTTTCCCTATGACAAGGGGGTGTCCGTGGAAGAGAATATTCTATATACCTATTCAGCATGTGTATGGGTAGGGCAACATGCTAAGACTATGAAGGAAAAAATGTCATTTACTTTGCAGAAAAGGATGAAGTAAACTTAAAACAAACTAAACCAATAAAAAGCCCCCACAAAACCATAAGATGGGATTTTGTCCCGGCTTTACTAGCCCTTTCCCTTTGCCTGGAATAAAAATCATGAGACTCCACTATGTTATGTGGCTGGCAAATATTTGGAACCTGTGTATCTAGCCCCATATCAGCTCAACGAAGAGGAGAGCATTCCCACTATAATTACCTAGTCCACTTCCTACAAGTTTTCTGCTTAGATTTTGTATTCAGGTTCTCCTTGTGCCCAAACCTCCATGATTTTTGTGATTTGCTATTTGATCACTATCGCAACTCAAGCTGATTAAGCACCAGGAATCATGGATGTACCCGCAGTATTTTGAAATTAATTCATGAATGTTTGGATGAGACTTTGTCCAAAGGGTTATGCTTTTTAATTTACCAAAAACTTCCCATCTTATGGTGCTGGATTTAAAAATAATTCAGGAAAGTGGTCTAGGTGGAGAGAAGGAACAATAGGCATGAGAGCAATGGTGCCTTCTTGTCTTTGGATACTTTACCAGTGAATAAGATAAGCTGCATCCTTATTTTGTGGCCTTTCCAGGTCTGCGTTCTCCTCCCTTCCTCAACATCTTACAGCCAATAGGATATATATGCTTTAAATTCCACATCCTATTCCCAAAGTCTAAAACTTTGGGGGATATTTGTTATTGCCCACTTACATGGTATAAAACATGGATGTAGGACCAGGACAGAGAGTGAGAGCTTTCTGCTAAATGCAGTGATTCAAATCAAATAAAGTATAATAATTCAGCTTTAGTCACTGTACTGAGTCACTGTCCTGAAGAGTTTATGTTCTGACACAGTAGTGGATTAAGGGAAACTCTTCCATCTTTTGGAAGACAAAGTCACTTGCACAACAAGTCATTTGGAAGAACTGTGCCGCTGGCAGAGAAGACGTGTGAGTATGTCTATCTCCTTGACACGCCTGACATTCTTCCAGCTACATTAGGTAAAATTAGCTGATTGACTAGGCGCAATTTCTACTTTGTGCCAGGATAAGGAAGAACACCTTGAGTATCATTACCTTAGTTTTGTTTTCCATAGACTATAGTACTTAATTTTGTTAAGGGTAAACATACTTGTTAGCAGCACAGGTATTTTTGTTTTCTTCACACCTAATTGTGTTCATAAATTTGTGAAATGCTTATGAAGATGTTAAATTGTAGGATTTACTGATAAAACAACGCGGTAGCTGAGCTTTAATGCAACAATGTAGTGATTGTCAGTTTAATTGTACCACACACTTTGAGAGGTTTGCCTATGGAAATCAGTGAAGTTCCTTGCATCTCTGGACTTTCCACGTATTTACAACTTTCTAATCTCACTAAAGGGTATGATGGAGATTTTGTGCTTTCCTATGAAAATTCAGAAACTGGCTACTACCCAACATATTTTATCAGAATAGAATCATGATTTGACTGTATTGGATATTACATGGCTCTTTAGGATAAGTTATTTTATTTTCTTCTCTGACTTCCTATGTGTTGGGTGGTGGAGCTTTTTTCCTGTGGTTGTTATTGAAATTCTGTAGTCTGAATATTGTTGTCTGATCTGGAACTTCAAAATTTGTATTCTTACTAATTTATTGGCTGTACATTGATATTAAGACCAATAAAGAAGACTATCTATTTTTGTGTCCATACACGGTACAATCTAAGAGGGATTTTTTGAGCTTCAGAATGGGAACATAGGACTTGAAAAATGAGCACGGAGAAGTGAGTGCTATTTCATGAGGACATTGCAATTGCCACGTTACATCGCTTGTTCACTGTCCTTCCTTTGGTAGAGGACTGTAATGCTGTCTGAATAGAAGAGTGGAAGAGGAAAAGCCATTATGATGTGCAAGCTTATCTGAGAAGGAAAATGTTTTTCCTCATACTGGTTGGTTTAGGCTCTAAAAGATGTCATATTCGTGTGCATTCCTTTTAAAACCTGACTGAAGTTCTGATCTCCCGCATTTCTTGTGGCAATGAATTCCAGTATTGATATAAAAGCTTTTACTTAGACAGGCTTTTCTGCTTCACCTATCAAATTTTCTAGCTGTATCATGAAAAATAGAAGCAAAACTTGTCAAACTTTGGAAAACAAACTTTCTTTAAAAAAAAATAATACATCATTATTTATGCATCCTGGAAGTTAAAGTAGGAGCTGTGTGCTCAGCACTTTTGAAATTAAGCTACTGGTTTAGATGCCTAAGTATAGGCATAGAATGCTAACTTCAAGCACTCACTTATCAAATTCTTGGCTTTGGTTACAAATGTCAGTGAATACAGGTAATAGCAGAAGTATACCACGTCATGCCAGAATCTAAATAGTGAAAAGATCTGTATGATAATAGATTAAAACCTATTATGAAAGCATGAAAGAATTATAAGTCTGTTAAGTGACTGAATAACACATGAGGACATATTTTAAAGAAATACTGTCTTCCAGTTGCTCCAGTCCATGCAGGTCCCAAAGGATGCCTCCCCATCTGCTGCTTTCAGCTGCCCATTACCTCTTTCTTTTCCCTGTGCTGATACCACTGCTGTCAGGATTACAACTTAATTTGAAGAACTGGTTTAAGAGATGGGGATAGTAGGGTGATAACTATTTCTTATAATGATGGTAGTTTTTACCACCTTATAATGGCAAAGATTCATAGACCAGCCCACTGGAGAGAGGGTTAGGAGTAATCTACCTATTAAGTGAGAGAACTCTAATTATCACAGGTGTTTTGATAGCAATTTATCAATGGTTTTGTTATTGTAAGGCTTGAAGGAATATAGTTAAAATCTGGTTGAAAGTTAGGTGGAAAAGAAAGAAAAAACTTAAACTAGAAAATCATCCTGGAGAAGGCTACTTAAATACATTTTGCTACCAAAGTAAATTGAATAACAAAATAAAGATACCAAGTTTGACACAATAAATTAATGAAGAGAACTAATTCATTAGAACCTTAAACTTTAAAAAAATGGAAATTCTATCCAAATGCCATTAGCAGATTGGAGCACAAGTTATGAAATAACTTCAAAATAGTATTTATTAAAAGAAAGGAAAATAAATACAAACAATAAAGTGCTCTGAAGATCTGACGTAAGGTAATTGAGTATGTATACAGAGGCTTCTGCCCTAGTAGCAGATGACCTAGAGAATCCTCTGTATTGCAGAAAATATTGAGGACATTGCTCATTTAAAAGTGTTTTTAAATAGAGAAATTTAATGTGGCCTCAACTGAAGATAAAAACGTTGGAATAGGGTTCATGTCTCTTTATATATTTGGAGTTTGATCTGCTCCTTGACAGGCTCAGGGTTGTTTGGATTTTTTTTTTTGGATTGGGGTGATGGCAGCTTGCTGATTTTTAATTATCTTTTCTTTAAGTACCTGTAGGGATAATCAGAATATAGGGGGAAAAGAAAGCACCAGAATCAAATTATGTTCACAGAAGCATTTGGAACAGATGGACAACAACAGAAGTTTAGATCTATATTCCAAAATCTTGGGATGATTTAGGACATTATTTCCAGTCAGTCTCTAGATCTAAAGCATGAAAAGAAATAGCAGATCTGGGTGAGGAAACGTCATGGATCCACAAAAACAACTGTGATCAAAGACTTGAACTTGAAAAAAAAAATTAAAAATCCCCAAACTTTTCAGACCCTGAATATTTAAGGACAGAATTGTTTAGAGACCTGGTCTGCTTTGAGCCTGTCTTTGAGTGGGAGGTTGGGTTGGATGACCTCCACAAGTCCCCTCCAACATACAATAGGTTTATAATTCTTTGATTCCTTCTGGCCTATTTTACAGTAGGCACAGAGGTACATTTTAGCCTGGACTTGTGCCAGATGAACTGAAAGGCATTGCAGCTTCCCTGAAAATGCCTCTTTGTATGGTACAACTTGCCGCATGTCAGTGTCCATCTTGGGGAGCGTGCTGACTGGCATGTATGTCAGCAGTAGGCCTCATCCGCCCTCAGCAAGGCAGGAAAAGGTTGGTAGGGTCACAAGATGGTTGGATGTACAGCCAAGAGCTGCAAAGATGCAAATGCGTCCAGGAATGGAGTAAGGACGGATGGGTTAGGATTTGGATTCCCCTCCTACAGCAGATGCTTTGCAAGTGAACCACTGAGCACAAGCTCAGTAGGGATCCTGAATGCTATTTAATCTTCCTTTATTTGGGAATTAAGCATGAGGAATTGTGTGTCTGTAGCTGTTAGTGTGTTCATCTATATGGGTATTGAATCTGTTTTTGAAGAGTAGGCCAAGATGAAGTAATTCTCTTTTTTGAATAGTTGAGGCAAAATTGTTTAAACTAGCCCTGAGTTTTTAATGACTCTCTATGTTCATCAGGACAATATCTAAATCTGCTTGAAACTTGGCTTGTTGTAGTCCTCTCTGCAATGCTCGGTGCCTAGCAACCGTCATCAGGGCCAGTATTTTCATCCACTTTCCCTTTAAAGTGTTTTCCAGTTTCTTCTAGCTAGGGTATGAAATAAAAACAGCCTGAGAGACACTTACCTCTGTTTGTAATGGCAATAGCTGATTTTATGTACTTCAGGGCAAGCTTACCGTGGTAGGAAGCTCTCCAAATCATTCTTTATTATTCTAATATTATGATTTTGAATCCTTGAATTCCATCTCCTGGAAAGCCTTCCTGTGCATGCAGTAGGAAGATGCAAAAATTTGTGTGCTCTATGTCACTTAAAAAAAAATCACAGGTCATCTGGAAGGAAGAAGAGAAATAAAAAAATAGTGTAAAAGGGTTAACTTTTTCCGAAGTTGTTCTTCAAATGTGTTATCAAGAAAAACAGTCTCGAATGCTTTCTAAATAAGCAGACAGCTTGCAGATGCAGTTTTTCATCTCCATGCTGTGCAGACAATAATCCTATTTTCTCAGTATTAATAACTGCAGGGGCTTTAGGGGAAACCCTAGTCTTGTAGCAGATGTTAAATGAAAACTGCATAGCCTAGACCTTATGTGCAAACTACTTGCTTTCTTTGCCAGGTTTCAGTTGAAAGGTATGTTTTTCAAGTATCATCCTTTTCCTTCCTCTATTAGGAAGGTATTGTGCCTGCATTACTTGAACAGTATCTTGTATATGTATTTGTAAGTGCCATTTGTCTGTTGCATAAGGCTGCTTTCCTGGGTAAGGGCTTAGCATGATTATTTCTCTTGGCAATAAAGTAAAAGAAGGAAATAACAACTATATTTGTTGTTTTCTTTTAAATCAAGTAGCTTTAAAATTGACCATCCTCATTACTAGTTGTAGCATTTAATTTCTTTACAGTATAATAGCTCAGCTGTGGTATGCTAGAGCTTATAGTTCACATAGGTTCTGCAGAGGCAGCTCAGGCCACGATGCAGAACTCACAGTTCACTTGGACAAGAGCAGTGCTTGCTTTAATGAAATCACAATTAAAACCAGGCAGGAGCCCCTGGACTCCTACTATAAGTTATTTAATTACAGTTTATGGAAAGCTAGTGATATGAGTTCATTTCTGCTTGTATGAGACTCTTATGGTGATGAGGTATTTGTGAAGATGAAATGGCTTACAATAAAAAATTAAAAAAACCACCATTGTTGGAGCTAGATGCTCAGAGGATGTAAACTGGTGTAACCCCACAGATTTCAGTGGGACTAGGTTACAACTAGTTTGAAACCATGGCTGTCACGTTAAAAACAAACTAAACTGTAGAGAGAGTAGGGAACAACCTACCTATAAGCTTCTCTTCCCTTGGCCTTTCCTTAGTTTCCTACTTTCCTGCAGTCTTCCCACTGATGTAGTCTTTTTTTCTTTAACAGCCATACCAAGGAACAAAATCTATTTGTGCAGTTACAATACATTTCAGGACACTGTACTCAAAGACTGGTTGACATAGCACAAATGTAAACTAAGGGTGTATTGTCTGAGTCATATGAAGTGCACTGTCTGAGTGAGAAAAGATCTTCTGCAAGTATTCTTTCAGATGGTGAGTGACCTCTGCCTGTGTAGTTTGTGTGGAGTTGGGGTTTCTTATCCAATTACCTCGCTTTCCTGAAATGTTGTACTCCAAAGTGGGGTTCAGGATTTCTTAAGCAAATTTAATGCTTACAGCTGTAAAATTAAATGTTATGGATTAAAGTCTCTCTGTCTTATGCAACGAGAAATACGTGTATGTTATCTCTTACTGAGCCAATGCTTGCTCTGTCTTGTATGCACAGACACTGTACTTGCCAGTATGTATTTGTAATTCATTTGGTACTTACTGCTGCTCAGTGACATCCCAGGTAAAATTTTAAAATATTTAGCTTGGATATATGTCAGTAAAAGTTCATCTGGGACATCTGTTATGTTTATTTCCCTTGAAGTACCAGTTCAGTTTCAGAAGCACCTTCAAATGTTAAAAGACATTGATAAATTTATAGCAAATTATATAAAATAAGTGATGATATTCCTTGATTTGCTTGCAAACTTTAGTTTTGGAATGGACTACTGTTCCAGTTTTGGCTGTAGGAGAAAAAGAATTTACTGCTAGAGGGATAGGAGATCATTTTTTTTGCCAGTTCCATAGTCTGTGTGTTCCTCAGTGCATGAGGAGCAAGGAGGTGAGCAACATGATCATTGGAGTGTGCTTGTTAAAATGATGTGTGGAAGGAAAGTGGTTAACAGCAAATATGATCATATTTGCTGTTATATTTCTCTTCATCTGCCAGCTTTTTAATTGGGACATCTAGATTGTTATAGTAGCCTGTTTGTACAGAGATGGAGGAACAAAGGTGGCAGGTGAGAATTTTTTTGATAGACGCCTCATTTTTAAGACAGAGAACAACCCTCAAGTGTGTCCTCTAACTCAGATCCAGCCTGGAGAAAGATGAGTTTCCAATACGTAGGTGGTATAAATGTCAGACTGGATTTTTCTGATTAACGCATGTGTCACCATGTGCACTTTTTATAGCAGTGTACACTACCAGTTTCTGCAGGAAGAGCTTCTAGGTTCAGAGTGGAATTTATAGATAAGATGAGAAAACACACAACCTGAAACAGCCACTGAGAACTCCAGGGCACTCACTTGATGGGGGTGATTCAGATTCAAGTCTTCAAACAGCTCAGCAACTTAAATGGTGTCTCCTCTGCCCAGCAAATGTCTAATCTTCCAGGTTACATGATCATTCTTGGCTTTTTACCTGTCAGAGAGATTCTTGGTGAACACAGTTAAATACAGTGGGGAAAAAGTAAAGGGGACTGAATCCATGTCCATGGTAAGAACAACCACTAGAGAGATGCAAAAGAATTTCAAGCCTGGT
This sequence comes from Pezoporus wallicus, assembly GCF_028554395.1. Lineage (NCBI taxonomy): Eukaryota > Metazoa > Chordata > Aves > Psittaciformes > Psittacidae > Pezoporus > Pezoporus wallicus. The sequence continues at coordinate 4,191,960 of NW_026642179.1, read as the reverse complement.
CTGTGGTGAGTCAATCGCTTATACATAATGAGGTATCTGCAACAGGAAACCTTGGGAGATAATAATTCTTTTATCTAGTTGCTAAGACATTCTTAAATAAATGAAGATTCACATCTTTAGATAAGCAAAGTAAAGATCTGTATTGGGATTTCCCAAACCAAGATGAATACTGTAATCAGCTGCAGAAGCTACTCATTATGCAGTGGGTAAGGATACTCTGTTTTTTCTTCTAGAGCACCATCATCTCTAAGAAGAATTTGTTTCATTTAATTTCAAACTCTTGATTAGGAAACTAGGGACCTATTTCATTCTTAGATTCAGTTCTTTGGGTCTAGATGGAGCATTACATAGTGCCTCAGTGTTAAAGATAATAGGTGGCTCCACTCCCTTTATGTGTATGTTCTTCTATTGTTGCTGTTATGACCCTCTGTGGACAAAGGATGTGCAGCTCTGTACCAGTCTACTTGTAGCTGGCTTCTTTTTGCAGTTCCCTTTATAAATGGTCAGAAAGAATGATGAAAGCCAGTAATAACTGCAATACTGTTCACCTTACTAAACTACCTTCATTGTTTTGAAATGCCTCAAGTGTATAGCAACAGGAAAAAATTTAGGAAAAGGCCCGTATATGTTTCACTGGGATGTTTCAATTTCTCTAACCCTTATTTAATGAACTACACTAAACCAAGTGCTTAAAAGCCTTATAAATTGTCACAAAGATTGTAAGTAGCCTTTTTGAACCCAAAGCAAACTAATGAGAAACACTGATTTAAAAGAACCAAATAACTTTGACTCAAATTAGTAATGAGACAAGAGAACATTTTACTGCTTCAATAGCTTGTGTGAAATGAATTGGTGGCCCCAGTCCAGTTTCTAGTAAATGTTTCGCTGCTACAGTAATAGTCTCTCTATAAATCATCAGTAGTGCCCACATCAGAAAAGTCACCGCTAGTATTTGACCATAATTGGCTGAGTGAATATGTTCATGCAGGATTGTCCTTAATGCCTTTCAAAGGAGTTTCTCTTTGCTAATGTTAAAGTGTTGGCAAGGAATCTGGGGGAGGAAGGAGAGGGTTTGTTGAGTGCTGCAGATATTCTTTGGGTTAAACTCCTTGATTTCTAATTCTGTAGAAGTTTGCTTTTTGTCCAAACTAAAATCCAATGAAAATGAAGAAAGGCATTGGGCTACGTAGTCCTGACTTTCTCCTGTTGTAATGGATGATGTTTCAATTATTCTTATGCTGCTGCCTTTTCATTAGATGGACAATAGTAACAGTGCTAATTCTATTTCTGGGTGTTCACAGAGGATGTACTCTGCAATTCCTTACTTCTAACACACACTGGTGCTTTCTTTGCTCTTAACCTGTTGTGTACTCTAAGAGCTGTTCCAAGTTGGCTGCTATTTTAAGTTTTTCTTATGAGACATGCTGTCTTGCCTGTTGTCCTTTGCTTGCCCTAGGACATCTCCATAGCATGTTCTCCTTAATGGAAGCTAGTAAGATCTGCTTGGTCAAGCTGCTAGTTTGTCAGCGAAGAAACCTCTTCAGTGTCTTAAAAATCTGACATCTGTGTAACAGTGCAGGTATAAGAGCCACAGGACTGTGTTATTAGAGCACGTAGGACAGCCATTACAAATAGGTGAATCAGTCCAGATAAAATTAGAACTGACTCTGTTCTTTACCAAGTCCTTGAACCAAACCTAGATCAGATTGCTTTTGAAATAAGTATCAAATCTCTCACAGATTTTTAATTTTAATCACTCATTCAGGACTCTGATATTTCTATTTTGTTGAGTCCTTAAAGTTAATCCATTTCTGTTCATTTTTACGCACCCTGCATATTCTTCCCTGTTCTAGTGATGGCCCTTTGTGCAAAACCTGCATCATGGAAGGGTAGCTATTTCAGCCAGACCGCAACTGGGAGGGACCAGAAAATTTCTCATGGAAAAATAAAATCAAACCAACCAAACACGATAAATCCAGAAACATTTTTTCACCTTTCCTCTTGAAAGAATTTCTTTTCTGTTAAAGGATGAGAGCTTTGGTAAAGGTTTGGGTAATCAACCGTTTGGTGTACTTAACAGAACCTCAAGCCTCCAGTGGTTTGACTGTCACTGTTCAGAGTTTAAAAAGGCTTTTCTTGCTTGAGTGTACTATGCATATGTAGCAGTCAGTCTCTTTTTTAGTGTGCTTCAGACACAGTAGCATGCTATTAGCATTAGCAGACAGTTCTCTTAAAGGTCAGATGAAGTCAGAGCAGCATATTCCTCAGTGATAAAATAAAGCCAGAGCTGACACTTCAACAGTGCCAAGGAAAATGCAGTCTCTCTTTGTGTGCAAGCATGCACATGCATCTCAATCAGAAAGCCAGTCTCTACATTCTTATAGAACACTATAGTAACTTCATAAAAAGTAGAGTCCGCACAGAAACATATTTACTCTTGAAATGAGAATTATTATTTTTTTTTTCTTGAAAAGCTAATTAATATCAGTGATCTGTGTGATGCAGCTAGGAAACTATGTTTGCATTTGAATAATCTTTTTGCTTATGACAGATTAAAATAATAAAATCATTGAAGATAATTCATTAGGAAGGAGTTGAATAAAATCATGGTACTTTTTGTTTTGCCTCATGTTGCTTTATTTTTATATGCTATTCAATATAATTAGTGAGTAAGACTTCAGAGTGGCATAACAGACAATACTAGGAATGGTACTTGGATTAGGTTATTTCATCATTTACTCTACAGACATATTTAATCTAATGGGGCAGTCAGGTAAATGTCAGAACAAGCAGGAAAAAAGAATAGCCTAAAAGCACTCTTTTCACAGAAAATATTTAAAAGTTGGTTTTTGGAAGGCTGTCCTCTCGCTCAACACTACTGATCATGAAGTTCTAACTAGAGTAAACCACAGCAGTCTAACTCAGTCAAGTCTGCTGGGTTACACTATACCCCGTTATCTGGTTATGAGTTAAAAACTATAGGAGTCTCCTGCATTGTAGAAGAATGAAGCCTAGGAAGTGCACAGAACTGGACATGAATTGCTTACCACCTATACAGAAACATCAGTGGGGCATCAGAAGTAACCATGTGGTGGTTCTCACACTGGAGGTAGGTTAGCATTGGTGTGCCCATTGACTGTTTAAACAAAAATTATTTACTTTATTCTAAAGTTTGCTCACATTCCCTGGAGCAGTAGTTAATATTATTTGCATTATCATGTCATACAATCATAGAATCATTTAGGTTGGAAATGACCTTTAAGATCATAGAGTCCAGCTGTTAACCTAGCACTGCCAAATCCATCATTAAACCATATTCCTAAGTGCCACATCTACACATATTTTAAATATCTCAAGGGATGGTGACTCAACCACTTCCCTGGGCAGCCTGTTCCAATGCTTGACAACCCTTTCAGTGAAGAAAATTTTCCTAATATCTAATCAAAACCTCCCCTGGTGCAACCTGAGGCCATTTTCTTTTGTCCTATTGCTTTTGTCCTGTTACTTGGGAGAAGAGTTTGACACCCATCTCTCTCCATCGTCCTTTCAGGTAGTTGTAGAGAGCAATAAGGTCCCCCCTGAGCCTTCTCTTCTCCAGACTAAACACCCCCAGTTCCCTCAGCCATTCCCCATCATACTTGTGCTACAGACCTTTCACCAGCTCCATTGCCCTTCTCTGGCCCTGCTCCAGCTCCTCAATGTCTCTCTTGTCGTGAGGGGCCCAGAGCTAAACACAGGGTTCCAGGTGTGGCCTCACCAGTGCTGAGTACAAGGGGAACAATAATTTCCCTATTTCTGCTAGGCCACACTATTTCTGATACAAGCCAGGATGCTGTTGGTCTTCTTGGTCACCTGGGCACATGCTGCTGGCTGGTATTCAGCCAGCTGTTGACCAGCAGCCCCAAGTCCTTTTCCTCCAGGCAGCTTTCCAGCCACTGTTCCCCAAGCTTATAGCATTGCATGGGGTGGTTGTGAAAACAGTGCAGGACCTGTCACTGGGCTCTGTTGGATGTGTGTTCTTCCTTTCACTCCCATCTAATATATTGGCAGATATTTCTCTTCAGAAATTAAAGCTGCTTCCTAATGAGGCTAATCTTTGGAAACTAATGGAATTTGTAGTACATTGATCTGTAGGAAGGTAACTGTCACATCATATCAACTGGCCATTTTCAAAGAATAAACTGTCTTACGTATAACAAGACCTTCAATACTAAAAATGTAAAGATTCTAGCAAAGCTGGAGACAGCATTGGTGTAAGAACTTTGAATGTGTATCTTTCCTACCTCTTGTTGCTGATGCCTCTTATCTCACATGATTGTGACTTCCTCAGATAGCTTCAAACTTGTGATCTTCAGACCTCTGCAGCTATGTATGACCCATTTGAATCACAACACAGAGATGTTTGTTCTGCTCCCAGTTCTGGTGCAGGTGCGATTGACTGAATGGGACAGAAGCACAGAAGCTGCCCCAACCCCTCCACCCCCCCTTCAGGCAAAATTCCATCAGGGTCCTTCCTCTTCCAGGGCTCTAAGGTGTGTGAGATGATAGACACTCACAGAAAAAGTTAGAGGGGTTGGAAATATGTGCATGCCTGGATGATGACTGGCAAACTGTAGTTATAGAAGTAGAGGAAATATTTCTATTCTAAATAATCTTTAGGCACATTATGAGAGAAGGCAAATGAGGTGTCTGAACTTTTAGGAACTAGACAGCTTTTTCTTTCATTCTTAGTCTTCAGAATCTATGTGTTTCTTTGGGGCACCAAAATGAAAAGCATTATTTCTTGGCTTCTTTTCATTAGGATGAGGTTTTTCATGAACATATAAGCTCATGTGATCCTAAAATTGCACTAGAAAGATGAACAAAATCCAAAACAATTAGATGTAATATTTTTTGTGCTAATATATGCTTGTGAAAATCATGCTGTTCTCTGCAGCAGCAAAGCCTTTGTATAGAGGAAATCATTATCTAAGTATCTTTTTAATGTGTCAGGAATTAAATATCTGTATGTTTAACTCCATTATGTAGGCAGTGAAGGACTAGAAATCAACTTTTCAATTTTTATTTCAGATTATTCCTATTTAATGGTTTTTATACGAAAGGTTTTAGGGGAATGTGTCATTTTCAGTTGCAATCACATATAGATAACAAATGCTAGAAACATTTCATTTTTTTGTCCTTTGGATGGCTTCTAGCAACGTTTCATGGTGTTTGCCATTTTCTGTGCGGTAAATATATTTACATATCTCTTTATATATATATATATATATATATATATTTGTGTGGTTTTGCTTTCTTGAGTGAGACTCTTCTAGCCAAGCAGCTTTCCTTCCTATGTAGGCATCTTTTGCACCAGCTCCTTGATTTGACCTTGGTTCACCTGTACTGCTGCTTCATCTGGCTAAATTTTGCTAGAATGTATTTGCTCACTTTGCCCTTTCTTTAGGGAATGAAGCATTCACTTCATATTAGGTTTATTTCAGTTCATAGTCATCTTTGGTTTTGGATGGTGCCCATGTTCAGCACACACTGGATGACTCCTTTCTGTAAACATTCCAAGTAACAATAGTTTTCCTTCTCCCCCCGTTCCCCCTCAAAATGTAACTGATGTGAGCTGCTTGTTATTTGAATGATACTGGAAGGGAGAGTATGATGAAGCTAAATGTTATATCTTTAGGAATGAAGATGCAACAAATAATGTGAAATAGATTATCTGAGATGCTGATGTTCTTGTCATGTGCGAAAAGCCATTTCATAGAAACTGTCTCATAATCTTCAGAAAAAATATGTTCACAGCTGGAATATTCCTAGACTTTCCATCATCTCTGTCACCTCCTTAAAACTCAGGAAATGGATTTCTTTCATTCAGGGCTCTTCCAGATGTGCCCTGAAAATGCAGACAGCATGTGCGTGTCATCTAAATTTGATGAAACAGCAAGTATAATTAGAATGCTTAACATGCTCGGGGTTGCCAGTACATCATTAATCTAAGATGTAGTAGTGTGTGACCATTTGATTTGGATGTAAGTGACCCAACAAAGTCTTTTAGTGGTTTTGTCATTGTGGATTCTTTTTTGGAGTAGGCAATGAAGAAGACATACAGAGATCTCAAAATCTGATCTGGGAATCTAAATTTTATCTTCCTTTGGTGTCTGAAATTTGGTTAAAGAGAAGTTCTATTTCCATGGCAAAAAACCTCCAAAACAGGAAATCATTTCCAAGATGGGTGTATCAATTAATCCTTTCTTCCTGTCATATTTGAACATAATTTATCGGTTTGTAAACTTCTACTGGCTGTAGAGATCTGTTTCACCCTGGAAATTGCTCATTATATCCATAGTTCTTTTTACAGTATGTATTTTTCAAATTGCGTGGTCACTGATGGAAATACCTCTTGCCTTAATGTGGAATCTGTAGCTCTCTTATAATTTTATATTTAAACGTATTTTTGTTTGGAGACTGGCAGGGATACTGTTTTCTTTACACTTGATGGTGCAGAACATACCCTGGCTTGTATACAGTGATTGGCACCAACCAATGTGAGGCAGGAGTTAGTATCTGTCTTGCAGGACTGTGCCTAGGAGATATGTGGCAGGTCCAGCAAGCTCATGTCACGCAAATGGAAACTTAAGGAATGCTGTTGCTACATTAAGAGGTAAAGCAACAAGCTTTTATTTTCAGGATAATTATGATAAGCAAACATTTCTTGCTAGATGTACATACAGATATTGATACAGAGCTAGTCAGAGCCCTAGATTTCTATAACAAATTTTTATTAAAATGTGAAAGTACCAAGAAGAAAACCACTTTGTTTAAAGGATAATTTAACAGATTGTAACATTTCTGGTAAAATAGTTTATCACACTGTTAAGCCTTTTTTAAAATTAGTATATGATTTTATATAGAAAAAGTAGGCATTTTTTTCATTCCTCATTACTACCCAAACAAGCACCACTTATTCTGAAGCAGAGAAGATAATAACTGAGAAATGAATAGCAGTGTCTTCTACATAGAACTGTGAGATTTGTAATGATTGTCAATATTAGAGACCTTCAGCTGTAAAATGATGCCTATGTTAACAGCAGCACAGCACCCTCTAAGAGCTTGTCAGATCAGTCATTCAGTTATTGGTTTATCAATACTGGCTACTGTAAGAGAAAGCTGTGTGCTGAATCATGGCTGAGGCTTTCTGCAAAGATCCTGTAGAGATTCTGCTGTGTGCTTCCTGCTATCTCTCTTAAATAGTCAGTATAACCCCAGACAAACTCAGGAATGCCGTTGTCCTCAGACAGATGGTTTGTTATGCCATTGTGCAAGGTCCTTGCTACAAGCCCTGACACTAGGAGGATGATGGAGGCTGACCTGAGCAGAGGGTGAGCACCTTGGGGAAGTAAAAGTTGCTCAGGTCTGTGAGTGCTGAGGAATGTTCTGCTGTTACGTACAAATGGTGACAAATTTACATCATTTTCACAGCTTATCCTAGTTAAACTGATGTCTATGTTTATCTTTAGAGCAGCAGAAATATAAATAGTATAACATCATACACTTGGAGTGTCCCATTCAAATAGCGTGGACAGCCCAACTTATTTGGTTTTATATCCAAATAGAGTCCAAAACCCATTACATTTGCAACTGTGACTTGAAGTAAAGTTTGCTGGTTTCTCAGGGGTTGGAGTAAATCTAATATTGGTCACAACTGAAGTGAGCTCATCTAACAGATGTTGTGACCTATAGGTTTCCACCAAACTAGTTTGAATATGTTCCCCAGCACCCCCTTCCTTGTGAGCAATAATGGTGCTAATATCTCAAGGTCACTTCCAAATTTTATTAGGCTTTTCTGGTCCTCTCATTTTTTTTGTCAACAAATATAAACATTCTTACAGGAGCACCAAAGGAAATCTAAACTTAGCAAAATGCTGATAAATGCTTGGTTTTTGGACTCTTTCTTTCTCACAAGGGTCAGCAAATCCCTTAAAATGATTGCATAGCAACTGGCAATAGGACTGGTCATGACATTTTTTCAGCTAAATGTTTCCATCCAAAAATAAGAGTTTACTGAAAAGAAAGCTTGTGTAGTATCCTATCACTTTTGACAAAACTTAAGGGGTTCTGAAATCTTGGATGGGATTCCTGGCTGAAAGCACTTCTAATATAGCCAGTGTTCTGGTGGATAAAGTACTGATTTGGGACACAGGAAAAATGGGTTGACGTTTTGTGCTCTTTCCTACCGGGAATCTGGGGCTGGATTTCAGTTGGAATGGTTCAACTGCTGGAAAAGTGCAACTCTGTCCATTGTAGCAAGCAGGTGAAACTGAGTTTTCCTCATCCCATAAGAGACTCTTAAACACTAGGAACTATATTTTTCTGTCGCTGTTATTACTTATTCATACAAAATAGGACTATTACAACAGGAGACACTAGAAAGGAACAGCTGTTCCTAAGTCTTCAGCTGAGTTTAGACTATCTAGGATTAAAATCTTTATTACCCTGGATGTCTGTAGGGGTTTTAGCTCTCACTTTCTACATTTCAGAGGCATTCTTTGCCCAGTACCTACATGCATCTTACTGTATTCTGATTCTTTTTAAATAATGATAAAAAAAACCTGAAATATTTTCCTTTTTAAACAGTTTCTAAATCTTAAAATTCATGACATTTTATAACATTTCTGTCATTCTTTACAGCTGAATTGTTGCTTCATGAAGGAAGAATATTTTACTCGAGTCAGAAAATACTCTTTATATAGTCCGTAGGGACCATTAGTGGACTATGGGTTATAGTTTTCAAGTTACTGATTTCAGTTCTCATCATTGTAGACCTCTTATTGGTGCTGCAGCTGGAGAATCAACAAGATGAGAGCAGAACTAGCCAGAAAACAGTTAGGTACCTGAAATAACAGAAATGAAAGCATGTAACGCTGAAACAAGTACTGTTAAAATAACACTTTTTTTTTTTTTTTTCAGAAACCATATAGCTGTTTAAAATGAGGCATTTGCCACACAAAATACATTTCTGATATAATGGAATTAGGAGGGTATTTTCAACTGTGCAGTTCCTCTCTTTTGAATTTGATGTATATAAACCAGAAATTTAAGAAGGAAGTTGTGGACTGTTTTGCAAGGAAGGTCTTAAGACCTTCTTTTGTGGCTTCCTTCAAGACTCTGAGGTGCAATATATTCAATGAGAAGAGGCTGCGTGGCATGTTCAATCTGTTGAAAAAAGAGTCAGCTATTTGGAAGAGAGAGCTTTGTATTTATTTTTAACATATCGAAGAAAGTTTTGGTAGAAAACTAACAGCATTCTTAATTGTATATTTATTTATTTTATACTGAATTATTAATCAAAGTGTTTAAAGGTAACAATAGAAACAAAATCCTTAATCACACTTAGGATGGAAAAATCCCATCAAAGGAGCTGCAGCAGCATTTCAGTAATTTTAAAAGCTTTCATGCCCTCCACCTTTTTATGAACTGCATTAATCACAGAATCGCAGAATGCTTTGGCTTGAAAAGGACCTTAAAGCTAATCCAGTTCCAGCCCCCTGCCATAGGCAGGGACACCTTCTGCTAGACCAGGTTGCTCAAAGCCCTGTCCAACCTGGCCTTGACACTTCCAGGAATGGGGCATCCACACTTCTCTGGGAAACCTGTTCCAGTTTCCTACCACACTCATAGTGAATAAAATATCTTTCAGCCAAGTTTGTCCCATTTTTTTTCTACATGTTATTATTTACCTTTGTTCTATAAAGAAGGTGAAATTTACATCCTCTTTGAAGGACCAATGCAGGGCCATAGCTTGTTGAGAAGAAAAAGGTAAATAGCATGTTTTTGGTATAGAAGGGAAAGAGAAAAGGGGAAGAAAGATTGAATAAGGAAACAGAAACCAAAATAATGGAATTATAGAATTGTTTATGTTGGAAAAGACCTTTAAGATCAATTCCAACTGTTAATCCAGGGCTGCCAAGGCCACCAGTAAACCATGTGCCACGTTTGCATGTCTTTTAAATACCTTCTGCGTGGTAACTTAACCACTTCCCTGGCAGCCTGTTCAAATGCTTGACAACTTTTGGTGAAGAAATTTTTCCTAATATGCAATCTAAACCTTCCATGGCACAACTTTATGCTGATTCCTCTTGTACTATTGCTCCTTACTTGGGAGAAAAAAATTACACCCGCCTCACTACAACCTCCTTTAAGGTAGTGTTATGGTCTCCCCTGAGCCTCCTTTTTTTCCTGGCTAAACGACACAGAGTGTGTGTGACAACACCCACTTCTGTGAGTGGTGTATTGTATGACCTTGTGCAAAACACCTTTCAATTTCTGGTAACTGTATATGAAGCTCTAGCTGATTTCGTCAAGGAAAAAAAAATTATAATAAGAAAAGTTATACTGAATTTGAGATGAGTTTTGTGGTGAAAGAGTAACACTATGAATGACAGCTCTTTGAACTGTGTTTTTTGCATGGGTTCTTCCATAAAAACTCAGAAGTGATAGCACTTTCTGTCAGTCTTCTTTTAATAAATTTTGAGTTTGTTGGCAAATTTTAATGAAAATTTGCATGTAGACAGAGATCTCAAAGGTGTTAAGTTCCTAAAACAATTATCAAAAGGGTGGCTGACTAAAGGAGAGAAACCCTGTTAATGGCTCCACTGAGAGACTGACAGAAACTCTCCCGTTACCATCAAGTTTGGCAACAGCCAGTTGGGCAGTCAGCACCCAATGAGTTCTGACAAGTCAGGCAACCAGCACATGAACAGTGCATCAGCAACGAGCATGTGTGGCTCCAGGCAAAGTAATGCATTGCCTTGCCCAAACAAGGAAGGTCAATGAGGTTCAGAGCAAATGAGGAATATTGCTACTGGGAGATGGGGTAAAGGATCATTGAGAATAGAATGGAGAAATAATGTGAATTTGGGGAGGAAGGAAAGGTTGTTTGTGGGTAGCTCGTGTTGCAGATACCTGGGGAAATGTGGAATATCTAATGTAAGTACAACAGAAGACATGGGTTGAGTTGAGCTTTTCCATGGAAGTGGAGGAGGCAGGAGACATCGGGTGAAGATCTGTTGGAACCCTGATTTTATCAGTTCTCCTGCCTCAGGAGCCATTCGTTCCCTTTTATTGTGAGGGGGGCATGTATGTGTGCACTGTTCCTCCTTTTAGGTAGAACTGAATATGGTAGAGGTTTTATGCTTGCATCTTTGCGTAAGAGTCCTCATCCCAAAGATAGATTTAAATTGTACAAGTTTTATTTAAAATATTGTGCGTATTTGCAGACTCCATTATTGAGGAAGAAGATTATTTTCAGGTTTAATTTGACTCTATTTTGCTTGTCATATTCGTATTTTCTTTGAGTATTATAAGTTAGAGATCTGTGCTGTGTCAGAAACCTTTCAAAAGAATCAGAAATATCCATATTCAAGAACCTCATGTTCTTTGGATGCTGATCAACATCTGTTTTTTTCTTTTGTGTCTCTTATTAGTTGAAGTAAAAGGATGTGTCATGCTACCTTTATTTTCCTTTTTTTTTTAATCTTTGGGCTGCTCTTGGAAGTCAGTGTTTAATTTATCATTTCATGTTGGTTTATTACTCACTTAAAGTCATAATTAAAGCTGATTATATCTTTTATTTTCTCCCCAAAAACTAAGATGTTTCAGTTTAGATGACATATACATAAAACCTTGTCTAGAATTTCAGCAAAACAGGTATGGATTAGTGTAAATTAGTGCATACACAAAGTGTGGGAGAGATGTGAGCAAGTCCTTCATCTGCTGATCAAAAAAACCCAAAAGAAATAAAAACTTCAAACACTTCTAATATGTAAATTTGTTGTTTCCTGCCAGCCTTACTAATACTCCGTATGGATAACAGTTTGTAGTTTGAAGGTGAGAAGCCTGTTTCAGTGCGATCATCTAGGATAATAAAAAATAATAAACAGTAGAAAATAGAGATCTCTGTGATCTTGTGATCTTTGCCTTTCAAATGGTGTATCTAGTTTTCAAGATGCATTCATTCCTATGTAATAGCACCCTGAATAATTTTGAGGAAAAAACCCCGAATGGTGGACCACTGTGAGTGCTGCAGAGAAACTAGGTTGAAGCAGTAGAGTGGAGAGGCAGGAATGAAGCTGGCGGGTTTCCCGGCCTCTCATACGAAGTAATTCTCAGAAGGGAAATGGTGCAGGACTGCTGCAGCAGATCAACAGGCTGATTTCTAGCCCTTTTTTGAGAGCTTCCCAAGAGGTGGTGATCACTCTTGAAGGACAAAGTTCTGTTCAGTTCTGTATATCTCTGAGGGAAAGCCATCCTTGCAAAGGGCATATGAGATGACTGACATGAAATTAAAGATACCTGCTGGAGCTTTGCATGTTCATTATGCCCACTTTCTGGTTTCATAACTGACTTAGACCTGAAAACTTGAAAGACTCCTTAAATTGCAGTTCTTCTCAGAAATGTGACTTTGTTTAAAAAGAAAAAAGATGTGATAGGTTGTCATGTTTCTCTCTATATGACTTCAGATCAAATATATTTAGATTACAGATATTTTTGCTGTCAGCATTGCAGACTTAGCAAAGAAAGACAGGCCTGATTCTTTCCTACTTGTGCATCATCACCAGTAATATTCTGCAGCATAGATTTGACTCTCAATGAAACTTATACAAGCCCATTGTTTCAGTTTAGTTTTACTGGTTCCAAAACTTCCAGATCTGGCACTTCAATGGAAACTTACAGATTGATACAAAACCCAAGAATGAACGCGTCTGATCAACACATTTCTCCCTCATTGATAGAAAAAAGAAATCTAAAGAAGAACATAAGGCAGTTAGCTGTAACAATGTTGTACAGCGAGTATTCATTTTGATAGAATTACTTTTATGGGCTGCTTTGTGGAGGAGAAACCATAAAAAAAATTTGTGCATCTTTCAGGTATATTCGAGTCAATTACAAGTTTTTAGTGGAAATTAGATGCTATTCAATGATTCTAAGGAGGATTTTACCCTAATTTTAGATTTAAGTAGAGTTTAACTGGCAAAAAGCTTGTTCACACCAAAATGTGTGCATGCTTTTTTGAAAAATATTTTAGATATGTACTTTTGGGTCAGAAGTTCTGCAAGGGGCAAGAGTAGAGTATCCTGTAACTTACTGAATTAGTCACAACTGAGCAAAAGCATAAAAGAGTCTAGTGAAGGAAAAGGATAAATGTGTCCTCATGGGAAGATATTCTAGAATACCTATTTTATTTTAAATTGATATTCTGCTGCTATACTCCATATAACTCCTGTACATACATAAATGCTGATATTTTAAAGAGATTTGGTCTAATGGCTAAGTAATCCTTTCTTCCTTAGAGTGTAAGGGATGGTCATGTTACTTAATTATTCAAACCAGAGAAAGTGATGCAGCAGGTAATTCGAACACATTTAGAAGAAAAAATACTTCCTCCAATGATATAACACTTTTACAGTGCATTTAAGGTGAAGTTTTCTCAAACTGAACAATGCTCCAGCCTAATTTGAGAGACGAGATCAGTGCATCCTCGTTCTAGTGCTGCATAAGAATGAGATCTGTGTTCTGATTTGGCTACAGGTGTCATTAGCACTCCTTCCTCCAGTATGAAATCTCTACATTTTGGATTAACAGAGATATTTGTTGTGGTTTGCATGCTGCTTGGTGTGGGACTCCAACTAGATGCTTTCCCCCATTCCTGTCATTCATTATCTGAAAAGAAAGCTTTTATTTCTATTTTGCAGTGAAATACATTCATGTAATGGCAGATTTTTTTTTTGTTTTCTTTCCTGGGATAGCTATTGTTTTAACTGTAATATCTAATGTAGATACAATAAAATAGTAAAAAAGGAAAAACTAGTAAGTATTATAATAGTATATTATAAAATAGCATAGCCTTCTTGAGGCTAGAAGGATATATACACAATTGTTTGAAGTTGAATGTTAGTTTAATGTCAGTATTCTGGAGGTAAATGAATAATCACTTTTTCTTGAGTGTATTCAGTTTAGCTAATGCTCCTGGGCTGCAATTGTATTCCCCAGAAGATACTTGTGAATGTGTGACAGTCATTTGTGTCTAAAACACCAGGTTTTCTCTTCCATGGGAAATCCCAACATTTGAGTAGGAAATAATTTCAAGTTGAAAGAGACATCCAATATTTTTTGAATGAAGACTCAAACTACAGCAATCACTTCAGTGGTATCAAAACATCTTGATTAATTTCCACTTTTATATTGCACTGTCTCACTAAATATAATATATATTTTTGCATATACAATTACAATTAAGAGTTGAATATAAGAAGATTAATTGCTATGTTCAGTATCTGAAGTGAAAACCTTTGATAATTTTATGTAAAAAATGTAATTGGTATCAACATGTCTGCAAAACATTGCAATTTTCATAAAATTATTTTTAAGCAAAAGAGAACTTTTCTGCTTTTTTTTTTTGTTGTTTGGTTTGGTTTTTTGGTTTGTTTGTTTTGTTTTGTTTTTTGTTGTTGTTGTTGCTGTGTTTTTTTTAAGCTTTAAAAGATACCAGAAGAAAAACATAGAGTACAGAAGTGCTGCAGAAATAAAATAAGAAAGACATGAGACCACTTGATGGTGGCTGTTCTCTTATTTTCCTTTAGCACTGTACATGTTAAAACTAGAAATAAGAGCTCACCTCTCCTTTCTGCTTCCTTCCACTGCCTCCCTTCCCTCCCAACTGCCTTTGTGATACCAAATGGGGAAATCATGCTACAGCTTAACAAGTAGCCAGCCATTGCTGATCTTTTCTCTGTGTACCTAAGGCAGTGTGCAGGCCCCCTGTTTGGGTGTTGTTGAGGGATTTGCCGTGGAAGACTCACTGAGGAAGCACTTCCCCCTAACTAGTTAAGCTCTGTGAAGACAAATGGAGTCTCGTGTGTGGCACAGGGAACAGAATGTCTTTATAAAGTCATGCCACTTCATGTTCCTCTTCAGGGGAGCTGCTAACTGGCACCTCCATATATGCAAGGGTTTGGCTTAGGCTCTAATTATATTTTAGAAACAACACTAAGAAACTCAGAGAGTTCAAAATAACTCCTCTGAACTTCAGGAAACATTTTATCTCTGGAAACCATCCCTGGATGGGTATTTGTATTTCCCAAGAGGATGCAACAGGATAGGAAAATCAAGTCAGATTTTTTTAGTATTTGAGTTTGTGGCTTCCTTAAAGGTTATCACCATATTCACAATTGCTTTGTGTTTTTATGGGAGCTGAAGCCCATCCGGAGAAAAATCAATTTTTAGGTTGAAATCAGTATTGTTAAGACATGGTTATATTAAATGTTCTGTGTCTCTGGCTATGCTTGTATAAACTAATCTTATCTGATACTCAGCAAGTCAGACTGTATAAAATTCAGTGATGGGTGGCAGAACAAAGGGAGCAGAATAAGAATTATTCTTCTAACTAGAAGGGATATTTTAATTTCAAGTCCTTTTGAAAACAAACACCGGTCACTGGTAAGAAATCCAGCTCTCATTGTTTTGGCTTTCTTTGTATTGTTCTTGTTCATTTTTGGAAGTAATTTTCCACTCAGATTTGGCCTGGTTTTATTTAGTGCCTTTGTAGGGTGGCTGAAAATATGTTTTTAGAATATTCTCTGTAAAGTCAGTGCTTCTTTATGTCACTATTTCAAAGGTCCCTACGCACAAGGATGTTATTGCTGTTTCTCAAATGCACCATGCAACTATTAAGTGTTTATTGTGACATTTTCCACTTACCATTCATTCCTAATATAGATTGAAGGAGAAATATTATTTATTGAAACATGGGGAATAAAAAGGAAAAATGAGAGAATAATTTTCATGGTACAGCTGATGGGCTGTATATTACTGAACACTAGGTCATATACAGCATAGAATTTAGGTGGAAATATTGTCTCAGTTGGGTGCTTGAGATAGAAGAAGACTGAATATTTTGATCAGATTTTCCTGCTACTGAAACATACAGATTTTGCAACTTCAAGATGATTTAGAAATTCCTTTTTTGTTGCCAAGTTATTCATTTGAAGCAACAATGTTCAAAACCTACCAAATGTTTCATTTTAGCATTTTAAGCGTTGAAAGTTTACATTATTTTAATCTGAAATTATTTTCCATTTCATAATTCCTTTTTGGTTTATGTCATTATGTTTTGTTTTCAGTTCACAAAAACAGAAGGAAAAAAAAAATCTTTCCTGGTAGAAAGAAATAATGTTTCTTCAGATTTTCCTTACTTGAAAAAAAAAAAAAAAACAACCAAAGAAACAACCTGAAAATTCCTTTTTTAGTTAACCCAAAGGAACTGTTTATTTTGTACATTGAAATCGGCTCAGACTCAGTATTTCATTTTTTGTCTAGCTTTTCCTCTGAAAGGAGTCAGCTGGACAAGCAGTTTGTCCCAGTCCTGCTATATTTCTGCCATGGGCTTATCTCTTGAAACCTGAAGGGAATGGTTCCCTGGAGTACAGTAGCACTAACCCATGCAGATCTTGGAGTCAATAACTGTAAAAGTACTACTGGTTATGATCAGACTTGATTTTGATATTTTAGTTTACAGGGTCTCATACAGCTTCTCTCCTCTAAAATACTTGTTCCTGGGAAGAAAGGTGCTGCAGATCCCTTTCCGTGTGACCTGTGATTAGGTTTTGGATTGTTCTGCTCATGTGTCCCTGTAGTGGCCAGGAAGAAGCAGTGAAGAACACATTTTATTTTCTTAATTGCGACTTTTATTAACTTCTGTTGAAGAATTTTTCACTTTAACAGCCTTTCTTTCCTTGGTGATGAGTCTTTGCAACATCAGCTTTCATCAACCCTGTTGCAATTAGATGTGGCATATCTTGTATTCCCATCATGTCTTCAATCTGAGAATACCAAAGCCTAGTTGCACAATATTCTAAGTTGCATTTTCTCTTATTTTGTAGGGTCTATATGCCTAGGGAATGTCTACAGATGAAATGAAATCAGTTTTTTTTCTCATCCATTAACTATAGGACGGTTCCTGCACAGATCATTTAAACCAGCAGAACTGCTGTGTCTTCTGACTCTGCTGATTTAGAAATTTTAAGGGGTTTTAGCCTTTTATCTGTCATTTGCTTTGAATATTCAGAACGGTTTATCTCCTTTCCTGCTTTTTAGTCTCATGTTGACATTGATTTGGAAAATCTTCCCACTGTCATGTTTTGGTTGGTTTTGTTGCTTATCAAAATGTGCTAATTTTAAAAGGTGATCAAAGCCTACAGAATATAAACACCCCGTAACTGCCGAGATCTTGAAGGAGTTTTATTATTATTTTGCCTGTTACACATGAACATCTAGGAAAAAACCCCAACACCTTTATTTTTAGGCCTCACTAATTCTCAGGCTTCTCTTAGTTGCAGGCTACCTGGCAACAGCTGATTGCCATGGCAACAGCGCGCTGATGAGCGAGGCTTAGCCTGTCTCTTCCGTCTCTGTCCTTCTGATAGATGGAGAGCTGCAGTAGCTTTATGGCCACTGAAGGGCATAGACTGACAGGCTGCTCGTTCACTCGAGACTCTGCAGTGTTGCCAGGGACCTCCTGCGTGCTGTATAGGTGTAAGGAGAGGGAAGGAAGGAAGGAAGGAGCTCATGACCTGGGGTTCAGATTTTTGTTGGAAAACAGAAAGCTATTCCTGTTGAATTCATTTCTTCTTTTGAGTTATTACCCAGACTCTCAACGTGCTTATCTTTGTTCAGCTCACAAATGCAGTCGCGCTGGCAGCTGTTTGTGTTCCTTATCTGCTTGCTGAAAATGCTTTGACTTTGCTCTGATTTTTTCCTCTCAGTCAGAGGCACCCAGCCCAATGGTAGAACATGTCCTGATTACGTTCAGATTGTCCATGCCGTCTTGTACCTTCTTGTACAATGCCTTGCATTGTAGCTTCTGCAAGTCATCGGTGGCAGTTTTAGTGCTGAAGTTGTAAGCCAGAGCAGAATTTTGACCATTTAATGTAATGAGGTTAAACTAGCACAACAGAAAAGAGCTATTCATCCTTTTGTAAATTAAGGTAATACTTAATGATAGTTCAGAGGTTAGATTTCTTATTATTGTTTGTGTTGATAGCACTGAACCCTCAAAACATGAAATACATGGTTTTCTGATTTCTGGGACTTTGGCGTGAAACTCTGCTGGAGAAAGCTGTTAGGCTATTCTCTCTCCCTTGGATGTTAGGACACATGGCTAGCTTTAATCCCAGCTTTCAATTGCTCCAGCTTCCATATATTGGTTTTAACTCAGTGGAATATGACTCAGGCCAAACTGCTTTTCTTTGCAAGGTTGATGCAAATTAGAAGTGATTGTCACCTTTGCATTGAAAAATGTTTTTATTGAACTTCTTCTCAATGCAGCTTGAGGAGGAGTGGGTGGTTCCTGCAGGTGAACAACTGGTTGTGCAGCTGGTTTCAACAACAGAGATTCTGCTTTTATGACCATGGGATCTTCAAGTAGCAAGGACTGCTAGGGAGAGATGAGATCCACCTTGCCTAGTAGGTCAAAAGCATCTTTGCCAACAGGCTGGCTAACTGGGTGAGAACTTTAGGATCAATAGGGTAAAGGAATCAATACACAATCAAGTGAGGAAGAGGTGGACTGAGTTTGTAAGCAAAGGGTGCATGATTTTGCAGACAATAAAGAGCTTTTAATCCATAATAAGGTCGTTTCCAACCCTAACTATTCTATGATTCTATAATGCTGAAGGGGGACCTCATGAAGCCTGTGCAAGCAATAAGGAAGTGCCTACAGGTCATTATTACAGGGATAGCTTTCATACATTTTCTGGGAAATCAGCGTGTCCAAATACATATCTGAAGAGTATGTCTGCTAATGCACATAGTGCATGTAGAACAGTCATCAGGAGTTAGGGGTCCGTGTGCAGTTTCATGGCTATGATCTCATCTGTATTGCAGACATAGTGGGATAGTTTACACAAAAGCAGCGCTGTAACAGATGTGTACAAGCTCTTTAAGAAGGATGGGTCAGGAGAGTATGAGGGAAGTTACCTTTTGTGTGAGGGAGCAGTGGGAGTGCACGGAGCTCTGCCTGGGAGCTATGCCTGACAGCTGACAGCTTATAAATTAGGGCTATAGGGAAAGCCACAGGTGGGCCACTTTGCAGTAGGGGTCTGCAGCAGACCCTCTTATCAAGACTAAGAGGTTGTTTTGGTGGTCATCAGATAATTTAAGTAAGCCTCATGTTCAAAGGCACTGGTCTTCATGCAGGACTTAAACCACCCCAAAATCTTTTGGAAGGGTAAAACAGGAGGCCACAAGCAATCCAGGGATTTTCTGGAGTGTGTTGGTGGTACCTTACTGCCAGAAGTGATGGAGGAGCTGATCAGAGGAGGACACTGATGCACCTCATACTTGCAAAACAGGAAGAACTAGTCAGGGATATTAAAGTTGTAGGCCACTTTGGCTGCAACAGTCTTGAGTTGGTAGGAGTTCAGGATTCTGAGAGAGAGCAAGACAAATAGCAGGATCACAACCCTGGATTTCAGGAAAGCAGACTTTTTTCTCATGAGGAGTTTGCTTTGAAGAATCTTATGAGAGACAGTCCTGGGGAGCAAAGGCATCCAGGAGAGCTGGTGGGTTTTTTCCCTAAGAATTGCCTCTTCTAATCTCAAGAATAGTTGATCTCTCCACACACAGGAAATAGTAGGTGACTGGAGGCTTGCACAGGTGAACACAGAGCTCCTGACAAAACTCAGAGTTTAAAAAGGAAGCATCCAATAGTAGAAACAGGGTCAAGGGACCCAGGAAGACTATAGGGGCACTGTCCAAGCATGAAGTGATGGTTAGGCATTTGGTTAGGCAAACCAAAGTCCAGCTAGAGTTGAATCCAGAAACAGATGTGAAAAGCAGCAAGAAGTGCTGCTTCTATACAGTTACATTACCTGTAAAAGGAAGAGGAGGATAAATGTGGACCTGCAGCTCAGTATGGCTGGTTACAAAGGACAGGAAAAGACAAAGGTACTTGATGCTTTTTTTGCCTCAGTCTTTACTGGTAAGACCACGCTTCAGGAATCCCAGGCCCCTGAGACTGGTGGGAAAGTCTGGAGTGAAGTGGAAGAAGTAGGGAAGGATCAATTTAGGGAGCGTGTAAACAAAGTAGACGCACACAAGTGTACGGGACCTGATGGGATGAACTCACAAGAGCTGAGGGAGCTGCCTGTGTCATTGTGAGGTGCCTTTTGATTGTTTTTGAAAGGTAATCTCAATAGGGGGTTTCCTGAGGACTGGAATATGCTGTGGTTTTTCTCCTCTGTAGTGAGGAAATGGTTGGATATGCTAATAAGAACAGAAGAAAAAGTAAATTTAAGAATGCCCTGAAATTGGTAACCAGAAGCTGATTTTTCTCTTGATTTTAAAAAAGTCAGAACCTACTAAACAGTGTACATCAAATTACCTACAGAAAAGCAGACTTCTTGTCTCGGAGAACTTGCTGGCTTCAAAATTTGATTTTCCTCACAGAAACTTCTGTGGGAACTGAAAGGCTACTGTCACCAGGCCTCATTTAAATACAGTACCTGCTGGTTTGCTATTCCTTTTGGGCTGATGTCAGTGTAACCAAGTTGATTAATAAGCAATGAATCATGAAATTCTTTGAGGCAGTTCACTGCCTTTTTGAATGTGTAAGGGAGCTATGAACAGATTTCTTTAGAGCAAAGGCTCTAAAGCTTATGGCATGTGTGCTAATGGTCAAACACAGCAGGTACTAAGTTGCAGAGAGCAAGAGCCAGCACAAAGGCAGA
Source organism: Pezoporus wallicus (assembly GCF_028554395.1). NCBI lineage: Eukaryota > Metazoa > Chordata > Aves > Psittaciformes > Psittacidae > Pezoporus > Pezoporus wallicus. Next base: position 4,171,183 of record NW_026642179.1, on the reverse strand, counting down.
TCTAGGACACCAGGCACCCTCCAAAAACATGTGTGAGGGAGAATGCCTCCCAGGGCCTGCTATCAGAACTCAGTGGGAAGCTTTGCCTGGTACTCATGAAGTGAGTGATAGCAATGTCTCTTGGGTCCTGCTGAGTCTTCACCAGTGTATTCAAGCATTCAACATCTTACCTAGGGAAGACACACTATTCTTGGTAGGCTGATGTTTGCCTTGAAATTTCTTATCTTGAAACCTGATTCGTAGTTTGGGGATTTTTTTCTTTTTTATTTTTTTATTTGCATTTTAATTTTTTAGATTTTCTAAATGCTACTATTTCTTAGCCACTTTGAAGGATTTGATAGTGTAGAAGTGAAATGTTTTTCATTTTTACCAAACAATACCCAAATAGACGGTATTAAAACCCAGATATACTTCCTGGCATGTCACTTTGATGGCCTGTAGTTGCCCGTAAAAGCAGTGATTGATATGCTCACTTCCCTTATCTGTCAGTGGAATAGGATACTCTGTGGCTGGTCTGGTATTTTAGTAACTGTCACCTTGTACCTCTGCTAGCAGTAGTAAAATACCAAGTGCTAATGCTCAGTTCTGTACTTGAACTTAACTGAATTTCCTGGGTTGGTACAAACTAGGGAAGTGATGAATTTATAGAATATATATCTTGACTTAGAAAATATTGGGTTTCTCTCATTTTGACATTCTTTTGGGGGGAATTTGAGCGTTCATGTACATACAAGAAATGATGCGGTCTAACATTTTTATCATTTATTTTGCTTTCTACAAAATTCATAATTCATGGGTGAAATTCTGTATTATGTTATGTGTGAAATATGTTGGTGATTTTATGCATCTTAGAAGCAGCTGCACTTACTAATTTGGACTGAGTTTAAAAAAAAAGACTTGTTATAAAGCTACAGACAAAATTCTGATTCTCACTGATTGAGAGTATTATGTTTAGCATCAGTGGGAGTAAAACCAGTTCCTTGGTCTTAGTGGTCTCTGCATTTTTGAACCCTCTGAATTGAATTATTTCCTAAATCAAGATGGTGACCTACTTATGGGAAATTACTTTTTAAATAAAACCTGTAAAAGCAGGGAGTTATAGTAAATTCCTTAGCTATGTGATGCAGCAATCGTTACAGTCTCATTCCATCAGTAACTGATCTTTACGCTGAGCCTAGGTTTCATTGGCAGATTGCTGAGGTTCTCCTGTAAGGATCTGTGGAATCCTAAATGGAAATTTTAAAAGAATTTATTTATCACAAAAGAATTAAAAAGGTTCAATCAAATATTTGTAAAAACATTCATTTTTTATCAAAATATTACTGTACAGTTTTGAGCTACTGGATGCCTTTGCAATCTTCCTTAATAGTTTTACAGTTTGTTGATCCTATTCAAGCCACTGGAAATGTTAAGGTTATCTTATGTTAAAAACATATTTTACTCATTAGCTACTTCCAGGAGTCTTATAATTTTAACACTTAAAAGCCGAGGTTCTGATTTTTGTTGCCTCTACTTCAGTTTCTACTCCAGAAGTCAGCCTAAGCCCATTACACAAGGCTCAATAACAGGGGTCTTTCTGGTAGCTGTAGACCTGTTACTGGAAGCCTCAGCCAAACTTTGTAGCGGCAAAAATATGTCTCCTAATAATGAGGGGGAGGGAGCTATTGGAAAGAATACATAAATCAAAGAGAAAAGAGAAACCTCTAATCATTCAAATGCTTTTCCAGGATAAGAAGTTGGCAGCACTGGGCTGCATTGTGTTCATACTGATAAGATAGAAGATGACTGACACTTTTGGAAGATAGGGAGGAAAGGATAGGCTGCTGTGAGCTTTGCTACAGAAACTTCTTTTAAAGTTGAGATTATTCATACAGGCAGCCATCATTATTTTTAGTACAAACTCAGTTTTGGGGAGAGACTTTATGAATGTTCATGTGGGTTTTTTTCCAGATATAATTACTCTGCTGACATAGTAAACACTTTATTCTCTCAATAACATAATCTGTCCAACAAGCTGTTGGCAGAATGGAAGATGCTTTAGAATACATCCAAGCTACAACTCTTCTTGCAATTGCAGCATTGTTGCAGGTGGCTGCTTGTAGTTCTTCATTCCTTTGGGAATAAAAGCCTTACAGATTTACAGAAATATACAGCCATTACGAATAGGAGCATGTTGCTGAGAGGAATAGGTAGGCTCTTAGAAATGTATTCAGAACTGTAATTGTGGCTGAGCCACAATTTTTTTCTCTCTTGACACCCCATGTCTTGAAACTGAATGCTTAAATAGTAAGAAATGCTGCTTCTCTCTCATTCCTGTAGGCCTGGCAGTACCTTTCTGTTACGAGTTTCCCCTACCAGCTACATGGAGTTTACTACCAGTTCCGTCTGAATTCTGCTCTGTCCTGCTCTGTGTCTTATCTTGAAGTCTCTCACCATAGCTGGATATAAATGCAGCTTGCAGATACATAGCACTTCAAAACTGGGGGGAGCACTTAGGAGAGGGGAAGGGTATGGGAAAGTTTTGGGCAGAATCAGAACCAGGAGTGCATTCCAACAGTAGCTTTGATAGTTTTCTTTAACTTCCTCATCAGTTGCCTCTAAGCCACAAAAGCATAAAACAAGCGGGTGATGTTTCTTATTCCTGATCCATTAAAGTCACTGGGAGTATAACTTGCCTAAAGAGAGAGCCGGTGGGTCTTTATGATTCACAGTGCTAAAACAAAGAATAAATACTGAAATTCTTTAGGAGAATGCATCTGTGTAACTCTTCATTGTAAATTGCAATTATGGAGGAGAGCCTGAATCATTTTATTTTTAACTGTGAAGGGCTGACAGTGTGTTACATAACCTCAAAATATTGCCCTCACGCTTTCCTTGAACATCTTACTTAAAATCCAAGAACAAAAGCATATGGAAACAAAGTGATTTGCTGTGTTGTATCCAATGTACTGTGTGCTCTCTAAGCATCATCTGGCTGGACTGAATATGCAATGCTGTATACTGCTGTTGTCACAAATGCGTTTTTGCAATCAAAAACTTCCCCTTTCACAGGATGAAAAGATACTTTCTTAATGTTCATTACAGCGTATTAAGACATTAGTGCTCATACCCTTTCAGTGCATTAGACAGAACATTGTCATTCTTTTTTTTCATCAGATGAAATAATCAGTTATCTGAAATTGCATTACCTTCAGATAAAAGAAGAATATGGGCTCAAGCTTTGACAATCAAGGCTTACTTTAGATAATGCAGTTAACCACTTGAAATAGCAGTGAGACATCTGAGCCATTCTCATGTAGCAAACCAGCAGAAGACGGTGATGCTTTTTACTTTTTCTACACTACATGTCTATATTAAGACAAAATCTAAGGCAAAGGTCAATCTACTTGTGATAAACTTTAAAGTTGACTTTGCATTAATAAGTGAGACAGAGATGAGAAGCTGTTAAGAGAATTAAGAACATTGTATTTTCATTAATTTTTAGATTTTACGCAGGGCCACAGATGTTTGTGGCACTCTACAGGCAAATAAAACAACAGGTGCTGATACTGAGGAATTAAGACCACAGTGAAATTTTATCCAGTAAGGGATGACAGTATTCACAGGGAGATTAGAAGAAAATGTTTTCACAGGAGTGAATTATCTTGAAATGTGTTTTTAACACGCATTTTGAAGTCTGTCTAATAAAATGTCAAAGCAAAGCTATACTTAATACTGTAAGATTGTAACTGGTGTCCCAGAATGAGGGTTAAGCTGAAGGTCATTGATGGAAAGATGCCTGAGAAATTTAGAGCTACCAGGTGTCTGAAGATGGGAAGATGAAAGACAGGATTTGGAATAAAGCTGCAAACAATGAGGAGGGCATGGTAGGAAAAAAAAAAATTGTATTCTGGTAATTGCCAGAGGGTAAGACTCAGACTAACTGTATGTCTCTGAAATTTACTAACTGTATGTCTCTGAAATTTTAGTTCTGGTTCCCACCCTAGGCTAAGGAAATGGATCTGTGTCTTAGTGCATGGTCCAAGGCTATTCAAAACCCCCATTCACTTCCACTGTCCTATGAAATAAGTGTCTGTTTTCTCTCCCACTTCCTTGCAAGTGGAGAGACAGATAGTCCATCATAAGGTGGTGGAAGTGACAAAGCAGTCAATGGTGGGAAGTAAAGAGCAGGAGACAGCAATGATTTGCTTTCAAGAAGTGGATCTTTTAAACCGTTCAGGCTCTATGGAAATAAGCAAATTAAGCTAAGTGGGAGAATTTTCTAGTAACAGCTTACTCAGTTGTGGATTTTTCCAAATGCATTTTGAACCAATACTCAAACTTCAGAAAGCACTAGTGGGGAAAAATATCTGCTTTCCTTCAAGCAACTTGTAATGTTATGGAGGTAAACATGCAGAATTTGGTTGGAGATGTTCAGTTTTGCCTTCCGTGAATTTCGTGACTAAACTGAACTTGCTACCTTTCCTTATGAAACAGAAGGATAGAGAATGTTTTCCAAGAAAGTTTGCGTTTTGCCTATTGCCCAGGAACAGAAATAGGCTGTGTTCATAGAAAAGAAAAATGTCTTCAGAGATCTGCTGTTTCTTAAGAAATACTGCTTCCCGTTTGATAACTGCAGTGCTGAATGTCTTTAAAGAGACTTCATGGTGATGTGTAGTTTGCTTATTCTTGCAAATCCAAATGCATGAAAATCAAAGATTGAATTGATGGCATATCTGCATGACTTGTAGGGTATTTGAACTTGGACAAGAAAGAGTGGTATTATCAATTTGCAGAATTTTATGTACCACAGAATTGTTAGTGTTCGTCATCTGCTTAGCAGTAGCTCTATGTTGAAGTGAGGATGGGGAATGGAGTCATGAATGTATATTACAGATAAAATTATGAATTTAAGTGGATTTGAAAAGCATTGAAGACTGGCTATCAGATGTAGTTTAGTCAAAATAAATTCATTCATCCGCTTTAGGGAGCTGTAGTTAAGAGGTGATTTTTCAGACACGGGTGCTGAACTGAAAAAAAAAACAACAACATTGTCATGATTATTTTAATGTATTTTGAACCCAAAAATCTTTAATTTTTTATATTATTTTATTGTTTTTAATCAAGCTGTGTAGAGATGCTCCTAAAGGTTAGGCTTTAAAATAGCTAAAATTAGCTCAGAAAATTAAGCTTATCAAAGAGACAAAACACATTGTTTCATTCCTATCTAAATACATTAGGCATGTAAAATGACAGCTGGAATGCGTATTTTTTGCTGCTGAGAGGTGTATTTAACTAAGAATAATCAAAGTCTGCCAAATCCATTTTATTGCATGATAACAAAGATAATCTCTAAGGAAGGTAATTCTCTTTCTCCTCCACGTGCACAGGAAAACTCTACTTTCCTGGCTCAATCTTGATTTCCTTAATTAGTTTTGACTTGGTCATTATTTAAACAGAAATTTACTAACTTTGCATTGGCTGAAGAAGGAATTAATAAAAATATGGGAGGCTTCTCCATGGTAAATTAATATAATATATGTCTTGAGATTAAGAGAGAAATCCATTGGAAGAGATGATGTGGTTTTGAAGTAAAGAAAGTAGAGTTAGCTGTCACAGAGCATTCTGCACAACAATTTGCATAATAATAAATAGTTTACACATCTATAGGTCCTTTAGTCAAGAATCATAAAGTTCTTTATGAAAAAGGCCACATATTATTATCCACACTTTGCAGATAAGAAACTGAATTAAATAGTATTTGAAGTGCACGTTGAAGGTCTCAAATACAGCAGGCATATCCAAGTTCACAAACAAACTTCCTTTTTAAACTGTGAGACCATCCTGCCAATCCTTAAGACACTTCTTTTTAGCACGTAAACTTTAGCAGATTGCAGTGAGATTCTTCTGAACTGACAACCATTTGGGCTTTATGGTGGCTGTTCTTAATTATGCAAATTTACAGTCATTGCACAAACTGAGATTTAGGACTAGTTGGCAATTGTATATTTTCAAAGTGCTGCCGGGCAGTCATCAATGCTTTTGGATGACTGAACGAATTCACACTTGGGTGATTGGTTGACCTCTATATGTGAGCTACTGGGGTTTTTTTCTTTTCCCTCTTTACTGCCCTGGTAGCTTTACTCACGAGTTTTTCAGTGCATGTTTTATGAGTTTGGTATCTTTATGTACAATTTAATTTAGCTAAATATTTCAGTCACTAATTTCCACACAGAAAAATTGCATATGTTATACTTTACCTAAAAATGCCTGAAGCTGAATCTGTCACAAAAAAGTTAAATTCTTGCGACACACTTTCACTGTCCTTCTGAGCAATTTCACAGCACTGTATTTGAATGTACATTTTCAGATTTAAGTTCATGGTTCAGTATTAAAGACAGGAGATCTAACTTCCCAAACCAGCAAAAACCAGGAGCCATAATTTAAGCGTAAGCTTCCTGATATACCTTATTTGAAGTCAGTGGGAACGCATGAGAGCAGATTAGCTGTTCCTTCCCACCATTAGCATCCTTCAGCTCTACTCCTTTCAGCTGAAAGCATATTATATCTTTGGTTTACGTTCTCCCAGTTCTCTTTTGATTGGTGGTTACTTACTGTAACTGCTTTATTGCCCTCAGTTCTCTTGCATTTGTCTTCCTTGTCCATTTAACATCATAATATCTTTAAGACAGGGACTGTCTCAGATGAGATAGTCAACGAGACACTGAACATGAGCCGGCAGCATGCGCTTGCAGCCCAGAAAGCCAACTGTATCCTGGGCTGCATCAAAAGGAGCGTGACCAGCAGGTCAAAGGAGGTGATCCTGCCCCTCTACTCTGCTCTTGTGAGACCTCACCTGGAGTATTGTGTGCAGTTCTGGTGTCCTCAACATAAAAAGGACATGGAACTGTTGGAACAAGTCCAGAGGAGGGCCACGAGGATGATCAGGGGACTGGAGCACCTCCCGTATGAAGACAGGCTGAGAAAGTTGGGGCTGTTCAGCCTGGAGAAGAGAAGGCTGCGTGGAGACCTCATAGCAGCCTTCCAGTATCTGAAGGGGGCTACAAGAATGCTGGGGAGGAACTCTTTATCTGGGACTGTGGTGACAGGACAAGGGGTAATGGGTTCAACCTTAAACAGGGGAAGTTCAGGTTCAATATCAGGAAGAAGTTCTTTACTGTGAGGGTGATGAAGCACTGGAATGGGTTGCCCAAAGAAGCTGTGAATGCTCCATTCCTGGCAGTGTTCAAGGCCAGGTTGGGCAGAGCCTTGAGCAACATGGTCTCATGTGAGGTATAGCTTGCCATGGCAGGGGGGTGGAAACTAGCTTGTCTTAAGGTGCATTCCAACCCACATTTTATGATTCTCTGATGTAGAAATCGGATCTCTGAAGTGAAGGAAATTGAACTTCCTTAAGCACTCTAAGTAGTAAAAAGATAAAGCTTTAGGAAAAGTAGTATTTTCTGTATCTTAGCTGATGTGGAAAAGTATTATGCAGACTAGAACTGCAAAACCTACTCAAGAAAGTACTTAAGCCCTTGCTTCAGTCTCTTTGTCAGACTGCTGCACAGGCCTAAAGTTAATAATATTCTTAAACACTCTTCTGTATCCAGAGCCTGAATTATATTCTATTTCTGTGTCATTATTTTTTTTTAAATGAAAACCTGCATTGAAATTCAAGTTTTCTTTACTATTATCCTTTGTTATTTGGTGAATTACATAGAGAAGTCACTGGAGAAATAAAAGCCAAAAGGACAGGTAAAGTGGCATAATTGACAAACACCAAGAAAACCCCACTGAGGCTAAATCTCATTAACATTGTTGTAGAACTGAACTCGGTAATCTCTTTCCTGATTTCCATTTTGCATAGGGAGATAGCTGTCATGTACATTAGTAGAAGAGAAGAATCCCAGCCATGCAGTTTAAGTGTATTTTCTTTTTAACCTTTAGAAGGTCTATTTATGCCCTGCATTGTTCACTTGTACCCAGCAAAGTCACAATGAGGAAATCACTTCTTAAAACAACAAACTTCAAACAAGAATCCCTCCACATCACTGGGGAGATTTCTGAAGCTGGGAAAAAACTTTGTTCTGAAGCCAAACTGAACTGCTTTTGACCTATGCATCTGTAATGGCGCTTTGCTATTACCTTTGCTCTTAGTCTGTTCACTTTTTGAACTTCAAAAATAAATTTGATTTGCTATAGGCAGGCTGCAGGATCCAACATTTTGATATGGCCATGGTTAGCTAATCTGGATTAGCTAATCTGATGGATGATTTAATTTACAATGATACGATAGTGATTTGTTAGATGCTTCTCTGTCCAGCTGAATCGTGCTGTGCAAACAAGGTCCCAGTGGTTTGAAATGTTAAAATAGGTCAGTATGTAAAATACCAATGACACATCTGAATATCATCTGAATATACAGTTTATCACATAGATTTCAGTTTTCTATATGCATGAATGTAAAATATAACATATGCATGAAATATTCCCCAGACTTGTAAACACAAATCACTTTGTAATTACATGAGCATTAGCAGTCTGCATTCAATTCAGAGAGCAACCTGATCTTACATAAGATTAGGTTATTCTTAGTGAGTTGATGGCATCTGGGATTAGGCATTCTTTTTCATTCGTGGAAAACTGAAAAGAAACACTCATTCATCATCAGAGAGAATGGCTTCTGTGGAGCTGTATTATTATATAAACCTACCAGAAATTAATTCACAAAGGATGCCTGCAGAATACTGCAACAGGAAATGAGGACCAATGAGACCTTCTGCATAGTTCTGTTGAATTAGGGGTGCCAGGAATCAAAACAACACACGTGTCTCCTTGTTTTCATGGGTAGAAATAGAGAATTTGCTAAACAGACCCTTAGGTTTTAATCTGAACTCCCCCATCCTTTATTTATCTGTTGCTATCTAGTTTACAGGTAGTGTGTTGAATTTGCTGCTATGGTAACTTAGGATCTGAAGCCAGCAGAAGTTTTTCTATTTTGGAGATTTCCTTTTGCCATTACCATTCTCTCCATACTTCCTACCAGACTCGTATTCTGGAATTATATGAACAAATAAGTAAAAATAATCTAAAATTGTGTGTTTTTTTTCAAGTGAGAATTAACTAGGCCAAGAAAAAGCTGGCTAGATTAGTCCAGACTGAGGAAGCTGAAGTACAGAAATATGTGTTGTGTGTCTCCAGTGATGTGTTGTTGTGACATTATTGGAAAACAATTCAAGCAGGGTCCTTTCAAAGGTCTGCAGGGAAAAGATGACACTAAGAATTATATTTGCAAATCACAAGTTGTCAGTAGAGATTATATGGCACATGTCCCAAACGGCCAGGCTTACAGGATTGATTTGAACTGACCTTTATTAATACAATAACCTTAAAAGCAACTTTGTTAGCACCTCCTTGTTTGGTTCCCTTTCCTAGAAAAATAAGTAAGCATCGTTCACAGAGTCATTTGCAAAATCTTATCCATTTCAATTTAAAAAAAAAAAGAACAAACTTTTTTAGGAGATAGAAGAAGGTCTGGCTCTTTTTCCCAACCTAATTCATTCACAAGTAAAACCAGTTCCTTAAAAAGACCCTATATATATTTATACAGTGACTCTCTGGAAGGTTGATAAATATGAAGGATGAAACAAAACTGCAGCAAAACCATACAAAAATGTACTAAAACACATCCCTAAACAATTTTAGGGGAGAACTGATCAAGAAGAGCAATCTTAACAATGTATTTAGTACTTGATAATTTAGAAATAGGTGCTGATAAATTTAAAACTGTGATTTCCAGCACTGTATGCTCACATTAGCATGAAATTGAATCAGTCTTTTTCCTGCCTCTATTCTGTCAGTATTCTCTATGACTAGATTCTCTTAGTCAGAAATAATCCCTGTCTCATAATGCTTTCCTTGCTGTTACACAAATCCTATCCCTCTTTGCAGTGAGGTAAAATTTGCTCTAATTCTCATCTGGTGCTGGAATGTCTGCTGGAGGAAATAACCCAATTTTATTTTGGTTTCCTTTTTTTAATAAACTCCCTAAGTTATATGTATAAGTTTCACATCAAGACAACTGATACCCAATCATGACAGCTTCATTTATCTTTCTGAAAATCATTATGGATATTATTTGATCTGGACTTCAGAAGCAATTAGGAGAAATGGGCAGAAAAGGCTGTCTCCTCTCCTGTAAGATGTTGCAGCATTTAAAATATTAACTCATCCTGTACATGGAGAGGTCTTTCAAAGCAAAGAAAGATGCTGCTTCTAGAGCAGTGGGACAGGTGCTCATTTTCCATGTTAATGTCTATGCTTGCTTGAAGAAAAGTTTTAAACTTCCCTCTTCCATTAGAATAGAATGAGTTGTTTTCTACTTATCTAGGTTTCTCTTACTGCCAAATTGACCTTGGTTGAGCCATTCTCCTTTTCTGAGTTGGAGAATCCATCTTTGTTGCTGCATGCATAGATGTTAATTTGAAGTTTTTACTTCAGTTTATCAACATCTTTCGGGAAAAAAAATACTTAATTCTAAAATATTTAGCCAGCTTTTGGAGATACTATGGTTGAAATGCCTCCTCTCTGGTGACTGGAGTCAGACCTACTTTTAGAAGGTGATGTTTTTCCTGTGTAATGGAGATCATAACACCTGCCTGCCTCTTGTAAGGTGAACAAATTTATGTTCATGCCTTGCTAGGTGTTCTTCCTAAAGCTAAATGCTGCCTGAGAATGAGAGTCCTGACCTTGAAATTGGATGTAATACTGTTATAGGCAAAACCTACCACAGAGCAAATGTGCCAACCCCCTATTTATCACTTACCCAGCTGTTTTGCTAAATTGCAGTTCCTTTAAAATTACACTCTAATTCATCAATAATTCAGCAATGAAATCTTACGAAGAAATCACTAGATGCCATTTTGAATAACTTCGCTATCAAATGGTAAGCTATTCAGAGGAGAGAGTGGGAATACTGCTGAGGTACTGTGTCTCTGTTACCAAGGGAAATTCAGTTAACGTTAGAGAAAGCTACAACACAACAGGGCTCGGGAGATTGTTTTACAACAGACCTTTGGTAGACACATAACAGTATGACGGAAAGGGAGAGGGAAGCCTGTGGGGTAAATATATCGATGTGATCTTCTTGCAGCTTTGTAGGCTTATCTGGGTATTTAAAACCCACACAAGAAAAGCAGATCAATGCCTAAACCAGCATATTGCGCATGAGCGCAGGGTCTGGCATCCCTCCACACTCTGCCAACGCTGCAATTAGTCAGTGTGTGCTAAACAGATGTTTGTGTGGTATCCCTTCAGATCAATGCGAGGCTTAACTCTTTCGGGATGTTTGGCACAGCACAGGATCTAAGCAAGGGCCCTGGTTCTCTGTGATTATGTCCTGGTCTGTCCTATCTACCAAGTGCATCCACTCGTAGTGCAACATGCTGTAGGAGGGTGGTTGCAGCAATGTGTTTATTTTTCAGTTTTGCCATGGCAGGGTAATTTCAGTAGGATTTATGCTGTCTTGGAAGTCTGTCTTCTCTCCTACTCCCTTTTTTATCCGCATGTGTTACTGTGTGACGAAACATTTCTAATTATGTATCTGGATACAGGCTTGCTTATGATATATGTCTGCATTAATGCTATAGTAACACTTAATGGGTGAGACAGTGCATCTTAAATCATATCTAGACCAACTGGATTAAATCATTGCAAATTATTTACTTTCTTAGGTAGTTCACCTACCTTCCTTTTTTGGCTTGCACTGAAGTTCTGACAGGCTTTTAAGCATAAGCATACTTTTGAAAAACATCCTAAAGTACTGTAAATTTTCTTCTAATGAAAACATATTTGTGAGACTATCAGAGGATTTTGGTAAAAAAATACTGAATGTTTGTAGCTCCAGCCTTTTATATTACAGAAGATGGAGGAGTTCTTTACTGGGAGGGTGGTGAGACACTGGCACAGGTTGCCCAGAGAAGCTGTGGCTGCCCCATCCCTGGCAGTGTTCAAGGCCAGGTTGGATGGGGCTTTGACCAGTCTGGTCTAGTGTAAGGTGTCCCTGCCCATGGCAGGGGGGTTGGAACAGATGATCTTAAGGTCCCTTCCGACCCAAACCATTCTGTGATTCTATGAAACCTTCTCACAAAACAGTTTTCAGGAAATAGCTGAACCATGGAACCCACTCACAATTCCCTGCAACACTGCAAGTCTGCCCCAAGGTGAGAGCTGCACTGCCCGTGGCCTGTATAGGCCTGGGCATTCCCATTTGAAATTTAAGGTCTTACAGAAAATGAAGTCATCTTTTTCAGTTTTGCTTGTGCTTCTTGTCCATTGATCCTAGTGACACTGGTCTGTTGTCAGGAATATTTCCCTCTATGCTCTCCTCTTAAGTCACTCATTTTTTAAAAACTTATCTACCTCTTTTTCCCTTATTTTTCCCAGGGGATTTGCTTCTTGTTCTGTACTTTAAAGAGAATAACCTTAGTGACCCTGGCCTGGGTAACAGCTGCATTTTTGATTTACAGATCACCGAGCAGGTGCTATTTAGCTCTTGATGGGAAACACTTGCCTCAGTCTTGGGGCTGCTACCAATGTTAACTGTGGTTACTTGTATATGGTAATGCCTAAGAACAGGAGCCCCATCCTAGACTATCATTTTCATGCCAGCAGAATTAGAATAGTGATCTTATTTATAAAGCACTCTCAATTTCTTGTTTTATTCTGTTTGTTGAAACAAGAAATTATTCATTTAAACATACAAAATCAGTAATACTGAATAAATAAGATAGTATTAAAATGCAAACAGATTAAAACCAAAGGCAGCATCCTACTATCTCTCTCTCTCTCCTGCACGTTCATAGGCTCAGAAGGGAGGCCTGGAAAGATGTAACATTAATAAACATAAGGCCAGCAGCAATCATTAAATAAATATCATTAAAAAAATCCCCTTGATATTTAAAAAATGCTGAAGGCTTTTGTTTAATAAAAAAATGGGTAGGGATATAAAACAAAATGGGTACTGTAGTGTAGTGAATTTCACTATCAAGAAATTGGCTATGATAAAGTACAGAGACCAACTGCTTCAACAGGTAGCTGTGGAATCCCTAGAACAAGGATGATGTCAAGTCAGTACAGAGGTTTCTATGTTATATATGGTCTTTCCAGCTGGGCTTTTAAAACTTAGTGAGATCACCTTCAAGTCAAAATACCACTCTGAGCAACCCACAGGAAGCACTCAGGGCAGGCGAAATCTGACAGCTTTTTGCTGAACAGAATTGCAGATGGGCTAATCCATTCTGAACAAGCTGAAAGCTTTGGAGCTGCTCTGCAAATGCAGAATTACAGCACCTTCAGCCATGTGGTGACCAAGGCACGTGTTGCTGATGTGAGGTTGACATGGCATAAGTAAGGCCACAGCATCTGCAAACTGTGCAACAGGAAAAACATTTTCCATCATGTATTCACATTTCTTTCCAGAGAGAGTGAAAACTGATGTCGGGATGCAGCTCATTTGCTTTCAGCTCTGTGAAACATTGGAGGACCACAAAAGAGGGAGCCAGGAAGGGAAGTGGTAAATTGTCTAGTTACAAACTACTACTGGCCTGATATTTTCGAGTCTCCAGCAACTTTAAAAAGAAGTATACCTGTTTCTAGACATTCTGAGGCTTGTAGAGTGGGAGATACTTTCCAGATAACACACCATGTGAAGACTCTTGGGAGTTACAAGACTCGGAAGAAGCTTCTCATTTAATCTAAATAGCTGATAGATTTCAGAACAGCAGCTTGTGAAAAAGTAGCAGAGCTAGGTTTAAAACTGAATAGGTTGGCTAGCAATATCTATTTAGTCATAGCAGCACAGAGTTCAACTCAAGATAACTGCCCAAGTATTTTCTGAGCTTATCAGGAAAGCTTTGCAGCTTGTTTGGCGTTCTGGGATTCCACAGCTGTGTTTGTAGCAGAACATCTGTAAGCTATGTGCAGGCATAACTGAACATGACTGTGTGAATATCTGAATACATGGAAACTAGTGTCGAGATATAAATTGTACCTACTTCTGAAAATATAGTTCCTAGATATAGCACCACTTAGGAGTGGGATCTCCATATACACATTCATTCTCTGCTGGAAAACTAAAGTAGTTTATATTATTCATTTCTCCACATGTGAAAGATAAGTTGGAATGTTTTACGGCTACTATGAGCTCATATATAGTGGAAACTCAAAGGTCTTCCAAATAAATATGTTGGTGCTATTCCTGGCATCATATAGGCAATACTTGATAATGAGGAGCATTTTTGCTCATAGGTGGTGTGAATCCAGACAGCTCATTTATTATAGATCTTTTGCATATAATTGACTTCTATTGTACGTACGAAATGGAAATGCATTAAAGAGCATCTCCATTTTGCTTATAAGACCAATAGCCAATTTTCTGTTCTGTCTTTTGAGAATTCATAATTGTCTTCCATTATTAGATATTGGGAATGTAAACAATTACATGAGATTATAAAAGGGTTTTTTTTTAATGCAAGGTATAGTGTAAACATCTAGGCGATCGGTTGCTGCAGCAGTTTCCTATTTTTCCTTTTGCATTGAAGTTTGCTTTTGTAATTCCCATTTCTTGTTCAGTTCTGAATAATTTCTTAAAAATTATATTATTAGAAATGTAATAATTTCTAAATTTACAAATTATGTCGTCCTCACAGTTTTTAATGAATCAGTAGGATATCAAGACCCTCCAAAGGAGGGAATCACAGTTTTTAATGTAGAATAGTTACTGTTCTGTAGCATCTGGAGACATCACAACCCGTAGTTTTCCTGGTTTTTGTCTTTTTGGCTTCCCCCACAAAAATTCCACTGACAAGATTGTACTGCTATGCTTTGCAAAGACCTCACTTAGCTGAACTATTCTACAAGTTGAGAAACATATCACCCTCCAGACCAAAACCAGGTAAAAGCGGAACTTTCCCAAGATATTTTTACTGAAATGGAGATTTCATACTATTCAGTCTATTCGGGTGCATGCAACATTTCACTTCCATAGAGGTTTGCCTTGAGTATTTCATTTGGAATGACAGTGGCTTTCATTTCTGTCTGAGACTCATTACACAACTGGAGGTAATAATCATACTATATCTAACCTCACACTTATTCCTTAGATATATATTGTCAACCAGAAGGCTTGGATATAAGTCTTATGTTAAGACTCATTCATCTCTGCTGGTTTTGAGGGACTAGTGATCTGGGACTAGTCCATCCTGTCTCTCCCAGTGAACGGATCATCCAAGCTTTGGAGGTTTAGTAAAGTTACTCAAGTAGAAGATCAGATAATGTTTGGACAGCCACATGGTATCACTTTGCTCTGAAGGACTCAGCTGTAGGAAGGAACAAATTAGTTCAAATAAGCCTTAAATTGCACTTGATGGGCCATAGAAACAGATCTTTGTCCCAAGGTACTTCACATTGTTGCTGTTGCTTTATAACACATGCTGAAGCATGCATTTTTGTCAGACTTCCCCCTCTTTCCCCTGTGCGTAGCAGCTGATTTTCATAGCAGTTATTAGGGCATGAGCAGGGAAGACTTTGTGCCCCATGATGGATGGGCCCACGCAGTATGCAAAGCACATGCTGCATATCACACTTCCTCTCTTCTACTTTTCCTTGCTGCTGTAGCAGTTTGGCCATATTTCATTACAGTTAATAACATGCTTTAAGTACAGCAGGCCCTGCTTGCATCAATAATAAGACCTCCTTTTTTTGAAAGGGTGGTTTTAATGCTAGCAAGTGGCTGCTCCTGTGATGTTTTCAATATGTTGCTAATCTGTAAGTACCTGCTCCTGTCAGTGGTTGAGGACCTCCTGTGTCCTGGGTAGTGTGCTTGGCTTCCATTGATTTCAGAAGAAGCTGAGGATAATCAGTGCCCTGCAGGACAGGCCATAAGTGAATGCTCCAGGCAGTGGGATCACAGAAGGGTAATCACAGTGCTAATGAAAGCAATAGGTGGCTGTCTGTGAAATATAGGTTTTTGCATTGAGTTTGTGTTGAGAGATTAAGAGAAGTTTTGCTTGAATTAAGCGTGTGTAAAAAGAAAAATAAAAGAAAAAAAAAAGATAGAGGAGAGATTATTCATGTTTCAAGTTTCTGTTCTCAAGCTGCCATGCTAGGGCTGCTCAAAGGAAAAGTCACTGGAGTTCTTAGACACAGAGGAAAGAATATTTTCCCACTGGCTAATAGCACAATTATTTTGGCTGAAATAAAAAAAAATCCTCCAAATGCTGCTTGAAGCAGGATGAAAAATTTCTAGCAAGACAGGTGCAGGAAAGAGTACTTTGTAATATGAATCATTTAAGAGCCTCAAACTAGGTGTTGCTGGCCAGAGTATTGCCACTTCTGATAGCTTGTTTGTCCAATAGTAGAGAGCAAGTGGGGAAACAGTAGAGTAATGTCAATCTAACACTGAAGAGAACATTTTTAGGATGGAACTAAAGGGTTAAATAGAGATAATGGCAGGAAATTATAACAGGGTAATTTTAGACCTGAGTGGAATAGATTGTGGAACAGGGAAATGTTGGGAGCTCTATTGTTGACACATTTAAATATAGGCTGGACAAAATGTTAATAAATGTACAATAGGGAAAAATTTGACATTGTGCTCAAGGAGATGGAAAGGGTGTAGTAATGACTTTTAAAAAGGACTATCAGATTTTGTAATATACTTTATTGTGAACTTTATCTCATTTTAAACGTTTATATTTAACATAAACACAACAAAATTTGTCCTCTTTATCAAAAGAAATGTTACTTTTTGAGGTTCAATGCAGTGTCCTTGATTGTCCTGTAGGGCATAGGGAGCTCTGCTGATTTGTACCTTGTGAGTGCACAGACAATGGTAATGTATCTTTTTGTATCTTAAAGGCACTAATCTGTTCAGTCTTAATAAATTACTCAACAAGTAGCTCCACAGAATAGAATGTCATTCAAATATGGCCCTCTGAATCCGAAAACCCACTGAAACTGTGGAAGGGACAAACGTTCATGTGGAAGCAGTCAGCAGGATCTGTTAGATACTGGTCTTGATATTTTCTGAACCTCCTGTCAGTATCCCACAGTCACAAATCACCAATACCAAACTGCTAGAAAACAATCAACACTATCGAAAAGGTCATTTGTAGTTTGCAGGCAAGACAGTATAAGAGTGCTGGAGCTGCCATCTAAGGAGAAGATACTTTTTTTTATAGGATTGAGTTGTGCTAATTTAATTTATCCTTTTAAACTCAAGCAAATCTTCAGAAAATTGTGTTTGCTTTAGTATAACATGTTGAAAGATAATGGTCCTTGACATTGAAGTTGTAGGTCAAGTGTAAGAACTTAGAGTAAATCAAGGGAAAAGTACCTTTCCAATGACATATAAAAATAATTTGTATTTGTTAAAATTTTTTTTATCCTGGAGAAGGTCCAGATATTTTGCAGCTGCCATGGATGTGGTAAGGTCTTCACTTCTCACTAATAGGAGTTTATTGTTTGCAAATTGTTGGTATACAGGATGTCCTCGATGTTCCATAGATACAGGAGAAGTCAGTCATCATCAGAGAGCTTATAGGTTAGTAATAAACATGGTGCAGGAAGGCACGTTAAAATGAGGTTGACTAGTCTTCAGGTTGTAACATAGCCGAGTAAAAGTATTTGATGTAAAAATCTTGTTAGAAAATATTTCTCTCTACTATATTTGCCTCAGCTTACTAAAATGATTTTAACATTTAACAGGATATCCTTGTTACTTATTGTCACTACTCTGACACTGAACTTCTCAGCACATTCTTCCTGCTACTCTCCTCCCTTCTGCTTGCCACTGAGCTGGCCTCTTGTTTTGGGGCTCTTCCACAGGCCTTGTTGAGTGAGGAACATTACAGATCGTAAGTTAAAACCGAAAGTGAGGAGTTCAAAACAGATTAGAAGTTATCCTCACTATTTTAATGACCGCAAGGATTCTGCTGCCTTTGTGAAAAATTATGGCTTGGCTTTACAGTTGTATGAGTTCACAAGAGGGCTAGTAAATGAATTGATGACATTTGAGAGCTTTAGGGCAAATCTAATGGAATTACCTTTCTGTGATACTGTATGTTTTGAGATTCATAAACACAGTACTGAGGAGAAAAACGTGTTCTCCTGTTCATATATAACTTTTATTATCTCTAAATTATATATAGCAAAATTTATTTCATGCATTTCCTTCCCTTTCTTAAAAGATTTGACTAGATTACATGGTGGAAAACAGAATCATAGAATTGTTCAAACCTCCTTGAAGTTCTGTATTTATCAGCAAGAGAAGACAGAGTAAATTCTATCAGAGGTGTGATAGCACAATTTTAACTCAAGAAGCAAAATAAAGAAACCAAGCACTGACATAGTTC
This sequence comes from Pezoporus wallicus, assembly GCF_028554395.1. Classification (NCBI taxonomy): domain Eukaryota; kingdom Metazoa; phylum Chordata; class Aves; order Psittaciformes; family Psittacidae; genus Pezoporus; species Pezoporus wallicus. The sequence goes on along the minus strand of NW_026642179.1, from coordinate 4,152,788 downwards.
AATATTATAGTTCCACTAACAGACAATCCTCTGAAGCAAGCTTGTGGAAAACTAACAGTCTGCCTCTAATGTTTTCTCCTTACCTTTCTTATGGTCATACCTTTTAATGAGAAACTACAAGATGAGATCCTATGCTTAAAAATAATGGTACGGAAGAGTTTTTCCTTCTATTAAACTGAGTTGAGCACTAAGACATGAGCTGCTTATGCTAAATGGAAAACAGTGAATATTCAGCTTTTCTCAGCTCTCAGGAAGTGAGCATCCCATGCCTCAATTCGGAAGCAGAAAGAACATTTTTTGTGTTGAAAGGCCTTTGGATCTATAAACATTTAATCTATGGTCTCTTAAGCAGTCAAGGTCCCAGCTGCTGTCTGTTTGAGATAATGGCTCTTCTAGGTATGTTTTCACCTGGCACATTTCAGTAGTGAGGGTTGAAGTAGGGTCTGCCTCACCAATGTCATGCCTACATGGTATGATTGATGGAGCCTATAAAGGCTTTTTTTGTGAGGTTTGTGGGGATTTCTGCCTTGGTAAGCATGGAGAGAGAGCATATAGGGAAGGCAGTTTAACCTGCTCTTAAGCAAGTCTGATGGAGCTGAAAGTGAGTCTGAGAGCATGTACTTCAGTGCTTTCGATTCTTTCGTAGGTTCACAGAAAGAGAAGGAGAAAGGTTTGAGGATGCCTGTAAGCTCAGGAGCCATGACTGTCAAGTATGAAAGATATGCATGTGGGAGAAAACTGAGCAGTGAAGAGCAGTTCTGATCTCTGGAGGCATTACATAGGAAGAGGGAAGATGTTTGGAATTGGGTGAGAGCTGGTAGCTGTAGTTATGGAATGGCAGGAAATTAGGGACATCCTGAGTTCATAGGATACTGTATCAGACGGGGCAAGACTGAATGAAAAGCTGTCTATTGCTAAATAGTGATTTCTGTAGCAGGGACAGAAGCAGGTTGAGGGAAGAGTAGACAAGATTTAAAGTTGATTGTGCTCTGTACTTCACGTTAATTCTAAAAATGTGTGAAAGCAGCTGTGTAGCAGCCAATTCTTTGTGCCACCTCCTGCTCACCTGCCCTAGAAATGTTTTTATTAAATGACCTAGATATATTAATAATATCACTTAAAAGTAAAGGGGGTTGGGGGGTGGGTAATGGAACATAACTATGTGTGAATTCCTTAGCTGAGAGGAGGAGGGGAACAAACAAACCGACAATGGATACTCAGTTTTGGTTTTCTTTTTGATAGCATAATTGCCATTGGTACAATCTTATTTGAAAGAACTGCTGCTCTTGAGTACCTTGTGATAATAGGCTTTTTGTGGCACAGTGGTTAGACACAGCTTTGTTGCATTCATATTTGCACACTGGTTGACACTCAGTTGAAGGAGACAACCTCAGCCTGTCAGAGCAAAACCACCATATCTTACTCTCATTTGCATTCTACATGCCATGTTTCAATTTTTCATCATTAAATAATAATTTGTAGCTATGTAGAATCTTTTATTAGGGATCTCAGAAAGCTTTATACATATTGCATGAACAAATGGAGCCTCGCAACATGCCTGTGAAGTATGGCTAGGTGAGAGTCATTAGCTCTGTTTTATGCAGGAGCTAGATAGGACATTAAAGCATAGGCAAATTAAGGCTCTGAAATTTGCCCCCAGATTCTGAAAGCACTTTCATAGCAAAGCAGTCAGCTCTTGAACATGTATATTTGCAAAAGGCTTATATATGTACAACAGGTAACTTGAGTGCAGTTTCAAATAAAAACCTTTTTTTCTTCAAGGTCATGTAATGAGTTTAATCAGAGCGAGGAAGAGACCTGATGTTTTAAGTCTCCCTGTACTGTATTTTAAATATAGAGCGATTCATCCTCCTTGAAAGACTGAAATTACGAGGGAAGCTTATATATCCCAGTGAGGATTAATCCTACTCAGAGCTTCACGTAGGCTTCTCTGATTTGTTTTTTGTGTTTACTAAATGTTTTTTCTCACATTGTCTTTTCAGTTGGATTACTCCCCGCTGAGTTAAAAATAAATGTCAAGTAATATGACTTAAATAAAAAAAAAAAATCTGTGTGTTCCAGAACGGTCTGGCTTCCCCAGGAAACACTAGACAATTAATAAAGCAGAATGAGGTTTTGCCTAGGGAGCCATCATGAAATAAGAAGTGTGTATAAATACATGCACAAAGAAACACATACAAACCCATTAAAAGAGCATTTCATTTGGACAGGATCTACTTATCAATGTGGAAATTTATGAGGCACTGTAGAGCATGGACAAAAACAAATCATGGGGAGGATGCTATTTTGAAAGGTTGATGAAGTTTTCCATGTAGTTTTTTTCTGCTGCAGCAGGAAGCATCACGAAGACTGTGAAGCTGTTATTGGTTAAGTCTGTGCAGCAGAAGTTCTGAAGCAGTTGTTTCCCCAAAAACATTTAGGAGGATGTTATAATTAATTTATATACTACCATTTCCATACTCGAAGAAATTTCTTCATGTCATACAACTTGAGTGTCTCTCTCTGAAAACCTTCAGTACCAGTTTTACCTTTTTCTGTGGAATTCTGCTCTAATATCTGATTAAGCTTAATATTAAGGTATTTCCTTATTAGCTAATGAGATTTCTGGCTGAGAGTCAAAAACAGATTTTATGTATTGACTGTACAAGTTGCCTGTGTTGTTTCTGTGTGATTGGTGTATATTATATGCCATGCACATTCATCTTCAGATTAGCCATCCTTCTCTTAATCTTCTCCACCTGAAGGCTGGTAAGTATCCTAAAATGGATTTATCACAGCCATACCAGGTGGGAATAGGTTTCTTAAAAGAAAGACTCACCATTACAAATGCCAGACTTAAAAGGAATATTTCACTTCCTGAAATCTTAGGGATTACTAGTGGAAGAGGCAGTAAAAATCTTCTTTAAAGCAATTTGTGAATTATTAAATAAATTTCTTTCAAACTGCTTTATTACTCATAGGAATTGTATCAATCAGCAGTGAGAGCTAAATTACTAGATCAGTCAGAAAATATTGTTGCAGCTGAAGAATCAATGCTAATTGAATCATTAAGGCATTATTACATGAAACACAAATAGCTCAGGATGATAACTCTTTGCTCTGCTTGATCTATAGTCTGCAAAAAAGACATAATACCAACAATTGTAATTCTTAATTGTTCTTCTTAGCATCATATTTTCTCAATACAGTATTTTTCTCTATTGGGGCAATTTTGCTCGTAAATCTCTTACTAGTGAAATTTTAAGAAACCAACCCCCTCGACTTTAGATTAATGTAGTAAACATTTTCTCTGTAGTTTGAAGGTCAAACTTTCTGCAGACCTCCAATCCCTGATTTCAGTGAAGTTCAGAGCTGGGGGCACTTTTTGCTTGAACTGTTTTTGTGCTTTTGAGGAGCTTTTCCAGCATTGCCTTTACTATGTTGGCTGAAGCAAGGCTGGATCTGATGGAAACTTCTGACAGTCTGTAGTAAGACTGATATCAATTAAGGGAACTCAGTGACTCTATGTTTGTGATTTGTCTTGGTTCACTCTTCACCAATAGTCAGAAAAGTTTGCTCTTAATGCAGAAGATGAAGGATGTGAGTGCTGTCCGTATCTTTGAATTTATCAGACTCTTGTCACACAGGATGAACGTTGATGGTGTGGTATCTTCTGCTTGCTGCCCAAGCCCTCTAACACGTAAAGAACTGCAGCCAATTTGCTACATTTAACTCTCTTGCTGTGAAACTCAATGAATGTTTGTCTGTCTTTTAGCTGTTGTAATATTTTATCATAGATAAAGCATAGTGACAGTAAGACCAACAGCCCACAGATTACATATATGTATGTGGGTGACGGATAAAGTGATTGTGAGTGATGATGCATATGTGCTAGTGTAGCAGTGGTGAGGATAGTAGTTAGGTGGAGGCTTGCTGTGGTAGATGGGAAGAAGAGCATCTATGTGAGAAAGAATGTGTGTGAATATGTAGGTTAGAGTAGGTTTGAGATGGTGTTTTTGTTTTGATCTTCCTACTCCTTCTCTTTTTCCATGAAGAAAACAACTTTAGGTTTAACATATGTGCTTGCAGTCACAGCAGGGTTTTGATTTATGGGGTATGCTTTTTTCCCCATCTTGTCCCAACAGTAAAACCTGCATCTTGTGTGCCAAAGAAACCTAGAGTACTTCCAGCATCTTGATTTCTAATTATTCTGGATCCGGAACATCATTTTAGCATATAAAATATGTTCTTATGCAAATTAACGCCTTCCACACTCATCAAAGGTTTAGAGTAGTGTAAGTGCATATGTATGTGTGTATATAGTGATCAGCTAAAGAACTATATGGAGCTGGAAAAAAATAAGTCAAAGAATCACAGAACCCATGGCATTCTGTAGTTCTGAAGTTTATTAGTTGCATTGGGAAGATTAATGAATGAAAGAGCTTGGTGCCAGCAAAAGGCCCAGAGTGCAGCTTTTGAATCTCTGTTAATGTATTTTAATGGATAGAACAACAAGGTTGTGTCATTTCTCTTTTCTGTCATTGGTTTTTTGATTTGGGGTTGTTTGGTTTTTTTTTCTTCTTCTTTTCTCTTTTAAAGTAATAATTCTGGTTTGTACTCATTTGATGGCCCTGCCACATCCTATCCAGTCAGTTTGCTTGCCAGTCCAATGTATCAGCTGGGAAAGTTATTAAGTGCTTTTAGTTTCTCTGCCCTTTCCATATTTCTCCTCCTCATCAGTGCCTCAAGTGTGCGGTCACCAAGTTCTGTAATTACAGGACTGCAGATGCTCATCATCCTAGGCTGGTATGATATGGTGTAAGATGCAGTGGGGAGGCAACAAAACATCATGCAATCGTTTTCATTCAAGTCAAAGGATATCCAAAGTTTTCCTTTTCTTTTCTCCTCTCCTCTCCTCTCCTCTCCTCTCCTCTCCTCTCCTCTCCTCTCCTCTCCTCTCCTCTCCTCTCCTCTCCTCTCCTCTCCTCTCCTCTCCTCTCCTCTCCTCTCCTCTCCTCTCCTCTCCTCTCCTCTCCTCTCCTCTCCTCTCCTCTCTCCTCTCCTCTCCTCTCCTCTCCTCTCCTCTCCTCTCCTCTCCTCTCCCCTCCCCTCTCCTCCCCTCCCCTCCCCTCCCCTCCCCTCCCCTCCCCTACCCTCCCCTCCCCTCCCCTTCTCCTCCCCCCCCCCTTCTCTTTTTTTCCTTATTTCACTTCCCTCACCCCAGTTCCCAGGCCTGTGTAATCCAAGATGATACAGTGTGTTAGGTGTATGTTCATATTTCATCCAAGATTAGTTCTTATCTTAACCACTCTTTGCAAAAGTTGGGTTTGTCTGTTTGGCAAACGAACATCTCTGTGTGAAGTCACCTCCATAATGAAATAGAGCAATACTTTTAAAGCACCCACAGTTACAGAATAATTTTAGGGGAGACATTTCTGGGCATATCAGATAGTTAAGAAATAATTCCCTAGGCTGAAATGCAACTGGAGTACCAGGCCAACAAACACACTCTGTGAATATATGGGGCTTCTTAGGAGAAACAGAGATTTGATACCAAGCCTCCTGCTTCAAGTGTAGCCAAGTTCTAGTACTAATTCACAAGCAATTCTTGCAGTGAATTTTTTCTTTGGATAATGTCCATTTTTTTCTTTGGATAATATCCATTCATAAGTGAGCTATTCCCACCTTATTCAGCTAGAGGTACTACTACCTAATACAGTGAAAATTATAGACTGAATTGAAAGATTCTCAGCCATCTGGGGCTAGTCCATCTGTCTTGTGCATTTTATTTTTTCTTGGCTTTCTAGTAAGGACCTGTCAGAGTTTCTTTAGAACCCTGAAATTTATTTCATGGGGTCTGTGTAATCCTACTGAGGTTTATTCCATGTTTTTAGCAGGGAGAGGATTTGACCTGTAAAGAGCGGAAACAAATTTTAAAGGAAAAGAAAGTATCCTGAGATCTCTTTCAGGTTAGTTACAGGTGAAAAGCTCTAACGTACAGAAAAGTGAGGCCAAGGATAAAATGGAAAGAAGGTCCTGCTCCTCAATACTGAAGAGTCTAAAAATATGATAAATAACATCTAAAGATGCAGGAATCAACAAAGTATTTTCTGTCACTGGTGATTGTGACGCATCACAAAGCTAAAGTTCCTTTTACAAGTATGATTCAAGACCTTTCTTGCTCTAAAGCTTTTCTCTCATGAAAATAAGTATATTCCCCAGTTGATTTTGAGAGGTTTTGTTCCCTCCTGCTGTGCTCCCTGTTTGGATAGCAGGGTTCAGAAATATTTTGCCTGTTTCTACATGAAAAGGGAAAAACAACTAAGAGGAGTGAGATGTGTTTTTGAAGAACAATGAAAATAAGTACCTGTTTTGGAGGTACACCTTCACTCTATGCTCATATTCCACATCTTACACTTAGGCCATTCTTAATATACATGTGAGAGCTGCTGTGAGGATTCAAGCCATATGCTCAGATAAAGCTAGAGATGGTTTTGCCTCCTAAAGAAGTGTAACTTTGTAAACTTACTACTCCTCCATTCTTCTTGCTACCTAACCTCTCCTCAAAAGATGCATTACCTGCTGGTTCCTGCTTCAAGAGAGATGTAGTCTATGCAAATTGGTTTGACACATATCTGGAGGATGGCTAGCAGAGGACATACAAATCTAAGAAATGTTCAGAACATAAAAAGGCCGCATATTTTTCTATTCCTGTTTTCACTCTGCTTTCCTGATTTTTCATTCTGTCCCTTGGTTCTCCTCCAAAAATAAATCTGGACATTTCTTCAATTTCAGAAATGTTTTGATTTTAAAGGCTTCTTCCAACAAGTAGAGTTAACTCCCTATAGTAAATCCTGAAGAAATTCTCAAAGAAAACAGGTGATTGAATTTGTTAGTATCAGATTCTCAGAATCTTGTGGACTACAAACAGACCATCTAGGCCATACAAACCAAATCTCACCTGAATTTCAAACCTAGTTTCTAGGTAGTTTGAAAATAGCTGTTGAATTTGCCCACCATTTTTATTTTGGTTCAATGTCACCTTTACACAGAGATAATAGGACGCACTGACTCTCCATTTGTTTCCCATGACTGTCCCATTCTGTGTCTTGTAACCTGTGAGTGATCTGTTCAGCTTTGTCTTGTCTCCTCTTAGTTGCAGCTGTATTATAGCTGTGGAAGATGAGAGTTTGGTTGCTCTCTGTTCTGCATCCTACTTCCTTCCCAGGCTATGGAAGTCAAAGGAAGACAGCAACACCTACATCTTGGGGCAGTGGTGCCTCTGCCACGATGAAGACCCTCTTCTCCTCTACAGGCACCTGGAGCAGCTCAGGATAGAGGATAAAAGGAGAACAGACTGATGACGTGAGATCTTGGAAGCAGCTGAGTTTGGTTTAGTCACACCAACAGATGAAAATGCAACCGGTCTGCAAACTGTATCCTGAGTACCTTACCTTCTGCTGCTGCTTGCCCCGATCCACAGAGATCTGCCCAAGCACTCAAGTTAGTAGGGAGCTCCTTTCTTTCCTCGTACCTTGGGCCCAGCCCTCTGTGTGTATTTGTCTTTGTGGGCTCTCTCTCTCTGCCCCTACTTCCTACATCCTTTTCCCAAGCTGAATATAGTGTGATATACTCTCTATGTTCCTGAATCTTGTTGGCAATCTTGGTATAGAGTATAGCAGCTCTCAGGCTGCTCTCACATGAGCCTGTTAACTTTGATTTTTAAGGACTTGCACACTATATGGCATACAGCATGGTACAATTATTCTCTTCCCTTACGCTTCCTCCAGCTCAGCCCCCTGGTTGGCTGGATGCTGGCCGGGTCAATTCTTTGCCTGCTGGTGGCTTCCTCATTTAAATACTGTTGTCAACAGAAGAGCTGTTTGGTGGTAGAGAAATAGTCCCAAAGTATTTACTGTGAGCTTTCCAAATCCGTTCTTTTGATGCTCACTGTGAATTGATGAGCTGCTTTTTTTACAGGATGGTACGACAGTGCATCATTTTGATATTGGGACATTGAGATGCTTCATTATGCAGAGCTGCATTTGCTGTCTTTCTTGCTGAGTGAATATGTTGTTGGATATTGGTCATAATCCTCAAACTCTCTAATAGTTTTTGCTTTGCCTGGAAATGGATCCTGTGACAGTACTAATTAAAACTTACAGGTTTCAATAATTTAGGTACAGATTCTGCCTTCAGCTATATGTGTGCTTTTCACAAACAAGTAAGAGCTCTGTTTATTTTAGATCCATCTGTCCTCATCTTCCTTTGATTTTTCAGAAAGGCAACTGCCACTGAAATTCAGTGCAAAAAATACAGAAAAGAAAAATATAGAAACCTTCTTTCAAATTCAGCTCTGGATAAGGTCCTGAGTTTTACCCTTCCGATTCTACCAGGGCATGCCTTACTCACGAAGCTCAGCCCCTACACTCCTGTCTCAGGAAAGATTCACATTTAGACTTTAACACTCCTGAGCTATTTTGAAATTCAAAAGCACCTAAAATGGCTCAGGCGGAGTCTCCATTTCAGGATAATCATCCACGCATTTTGCATTCCTCCTCAGATTGTTTATGCTGAACATTCTCTTGATCTTGGTCGCTGCAGTGCCATCTTCTTCATAAGAAGTAATAAATCAAGCTTGTGGTGTTCTCTCCTTTGCCCCCCACCTTCAGTCCAAGGCCTGTGCAAGAGTGAGCAGATCCAGCTGTGGTGATGGTGCAGGAATGCCTGGAATCTCTCTGATCTGTTTCCAAGGAACAGTTCCCCATGTCATGGCCAGTAAGCAAGAAAACTTTCCTTTCCTTTGTAACAAAGCTGAAGCCCTTCCTTCATGCGTGTTTTTCAATATTTAGCTTCTAGCTGCAAGCAAGGAGTTGGGTCCTTTGTACTGTAGAAACTGACAGGTGATATGCATCTCTAGTTGGCATCCTATGTAGGAAACAGATCATAATGAAAGGTGGTGGCATTACCTCATGAATGAGAGTTGTTTTCTTTTGCTGCCACAAATTCTGTTATCCACATGCATGCTTTACTCTATTTAATAGGAATTACCAGTGATGCTCAGGCAGTGCTGTTGATGTCTGAGCATTCATGAAGGGGGAGTGTGAGGTGAGGAGTAATGGCAGATGATACTCCTTATCCCCTGTATTGAAGTGAGAAGGTAATGCTGTGTTATGCTTAAGGAGGGGAAAAGGACTGATTTTTGAATGTTCATCTGTACTTCTACTTGAAGTAAAATATTTGAGATACTCAGATGATGGAAGATTCAACTGATATAATCAGAAGAAAATATAGGTCCAGACCCTAAGTAAAGTTTAAAGATGTGATGAAAATTAGTCTTCTACATCTTTCATCGTCCCAGATGGGGAGCTACTGAAACCAGTGTTTTTTAAAACCACACTGTCTTTCTAAATATATGAGTTAGAAGCTTTTCAGAAACCTGGTTATTGAAACATGTAGCACAGTGACACAAACATTTTTCTTAGTCCTCCTTTCAGTAACGATGGCACTCCTTTCCAGTTCTTCAAATTATCTGTGATGTCCAGCAATTTGACTTCAAAACAAACTTCCTCAAGTACTTCACTCTCTTTAATACATAAAGCTGGATCACAAGCTTGTTAGGCTAACATTATTACTTCTGTTTTAAGAATAAGGAACAGAGTGATTAAGATGATTGGCCAAAGCTGCTAAGAAAGTCTGTGGCAATGCTTCAAACAAGAAGAAATCTAGATTATCAGTTTTAGTTTTCTTAAGTCTCTGATTGTCTCTGGCTTTAAAAGACTCTAAATGGTAAAATTTGAAAAAAAAATAAAATTTGTTTTATTTGAAAGAACTGCCAGTGAAATGATGTTACTCCTTTGTTTCAAACTGAAATTTTAATTGCATCTACAATTATAAAACCCCAGGACTATTTCAGGGCTTTCTCTTTTTCCTTGGTAGCTACTGAGCAGTCTTTTTGACTAAGAAACAGAGGAAATGAGAGGAAAGGGAAAACTAAGGTTAGGAGTTTGGTAGCAGGGATGGGTAATTCCCCATACTTGCTTAGTGGGAAAAATCTAGGGGAAAAGTTTAAAGCTTAGGAAATTAAATATTTTTTCTTATTCAATTTTAATTCTTCTGATAATGAAAGAAAGTCTGAAAGTTTCTTTTGGTGTTTTCCATTGCTTATTTATTTGTTTTTTATTTTAATATTAACCTTTATTTTCCTCAAAGGAAAGTTAATTCATAAAAAGCAGTAAAAAGGCAGTTAAATTCCCTCTTTCCAAAATGAACAAAAAAATTTATAAATATAATTTTAAGGAAAATATTTTCTAAAAATAATAGCACTGAATAATATTAGATTTTCAGGAAAAATAAAGTTTTTTTTTAATCAAACTTTTTTCTTTTAGCTGAAGTCTGAGGCATCTGTCAAAGTTAAGTCAAGAAATTTGATTTTAAAGTTATCACTTTTGTTTCAGATAATTAAAATTTTCACTAAGCATTGCTATCAGTATTTGTGCAATATTAGGTAGATATATTGTTGGGGTTTAGCTTTGGTGAATAAATGCTCAAACAATGAAAGAATGGTATATTAAAAAGTTTAATTAAAAAGCTTTCATTTAGCTGCATTAAAAGTATCATATCAATGAATTTATTTTTGTAATGGATCTTTGAAATCAAGCAATTTTTAGGGGAGTGGGGGACCAGAGATTTCTATGTAGGGAATTAGTCGCAAGTCTTTACACTGCATCCACAAACGTACCTGCTACATTTGTGAGCCATAGTGGGTTTTTCATACCTAAGCTCACCAGAGGAAACAGTAAATTAAATAAATTATTCACATTTGGGGCAGTATTGGCCACAAACTATCTAGATTGAACATAGTGAAATAATATACTTGTATTTGTGCTGAATTTTGTAAATCAGTGCAATCTTAAGAAATGCAAAATAATTAAAGTAAAAATATTTTATTCTTTTCAAAACAGGTTGTTATGTATTTTGAAATATAAAATTATAGGAAATATTTCATCCATGTTGAAATAATTTTTCAGCTTTTAATTTTGCTGGAGGGAAAAGGAAAAAAGGTTGTTTCTCATCAACCTGAAAAAAAAAATGTTTTCACCTAATGCCTAAGCAAAAAGAAAACAACCCACAACCAAACCACAACAGTAGCCATTTGTTTATCTCTAAGAAGTCTGTTTCCCATATATTGGAAAAAATCCTAATTAGGATACAAGATATACAATATAACCTCACTGTCCCCTGATACCAGTCTTGTTGAGATTTCCATGTATAACCATCCGTGCTTTCTGCTTCCCTATGTAACTCTACATAGTTGTACCTGTATGTGCAGGGCAGCCTATGGTAGGGGACCTAATGGCATTTAAACAAGTTTTTCTCCATGTCACATCCTCACTGTCTTCATTTGTTGCCTGTTGCGGCTAGTCAGAATTTTGTGGTAATGGCTGAGAACATCTTGCAGTAAAATTGATAGGCTGTTCAACAGCACAAACCACATGAGTTGGATGACACAGTGTCTCATATTGATGGAAGTGGAAGGGCTATTGCACACCCATAAAAAAATTGGGTTCCATTTGAGAGAAAGCAATGGTGGAACATACACATTAAGAGGCAGTTAAAGACAGTGTCATTATAAACATTCTTCTTGTTGGATAGCTGACACAGCTCTACGACTGTGACTTCAGGGGATACCCTGAAGTTATGTTGAAAACCTGATTTTTCTGCTGGCAAAGGATAAAATGCCCTGGAATTTAGTCCATTGTATCTTATGTTTCAAGTGCCAGCACTTGGCTGCCACCTCTTTTGTGATATTTGGAGTTCTGTGAATATGGACTGTTTCAGATTCAAAAGCACGCCCCTCTCAGTGAGTGATAAAATAGTTCCCTGGGCTAGGTAATCTAAGTACTTTTCTAGCTTTAAGGGTTTCATTTTACACACATGTAAAAATAATGTTAAATAAGAATTAATTAAAATGAGCTCACAGTCATTTCCTGGAATCGGTGTGATCATGCCACTGAAGTAGTGGAACACACAGCTTTGTATCTGGTCATGCCTTTACATAGCTATCGGAGCCCACCTTCTCTCAGTTTGCTGAAAACAAAACTTGAGATGGGTAATGTAGAAGCCATATGTTCCCTTGTCATAAATTTTGATTTAATTTTGTCCATCTTAATTTACATCTTTATTGGAAAACCTATCTGCGAGATTGCTTGCGTGAAGCTTCCAGACAGTAGCAGAAAACCAGATTCAGGTTCAGCCTCTGACTGCTAAGGACTATGTACCTAAACCTGGGTCTCTCGTGCAAATGTGACGGCTTATGATCACAAGAATTACTGCTAATTTCAAATACACTTTTTAGTTCAGTAAGGAAGTTCTACTGTTTCTGCTAGGAGAAAGGCAAATGTTTCATCAGGAAACAAAAAAAAAGGGAAGGGTATGGAATAACAGCCCTTTCAAGAGTCCAAAACCAAACATTTCTGTTCACTCTGCTCTCAATAGGCATGTGCTCACACAAACTAGCACTCCTCTGGAGAGTTTAGCAAATGAGGACATTTTTGTGGCAAGTTTATATTTTTTGGCCTGGCTTCCGCTTTGGCACCTGCTTGACCAGGCAATTTAAGCTCCTGTTTGAAAACCAGGGTTTGTCTGTTAACTATATTGGAAACTGGAATCTCTCCAGGAAGTCATGATCCCAGCCACTTTTAAACAGCCTTTGTCCTTCCAAGTATGTCCTCTTGCCCTCTATAGAATTGAAGATGTACAGAAGCATCCTAAGCAATGACTTGTGCCATTTCACTGACTTCTATCACCACAAGTAATAATAAAAGCAGTGAAATGAAAGCTGTAAAAAGCTGCTGCTTTGGCATAATAGCTTGGAAGTACTTTACCCATAGTTAGTATGCACCTGGGGCACTCTCAGATAAACACCCCAAAGAGGGACCAGAATAAAAATATTACCAAATGCATACCCAAAATCACCACTAAAGTATCTTTTATATTTATAGGATCGTGGCTACACTATATGTGTGTTCCCCATGTCTGGAATATGTTGAATGTTGGTTGTATTGCTATGATTTTCATCTTTCTGAGGGATTTAAAAAAAAAAAAAAACAACCAAGAAAAACCGCAAAAAAAACTGGGTAAGGTAATGAAGAGGAGGGATAATTTTTTATAGATGAACAGATAATGACTGAAATCAGTGCCTAGGATCTGGATCTCATATTTCCTTTACGTTTTACTTTTCAGTTGCTTTGTAAGAATTAGGAGTGATTTCTGAAGAACTCCGGGAGAGCGTGGTTTGATTTGCTACTCTGAATCAAGTCGTGTTGGTTCCTCACATCTAAAACTTTTACCTGGAAGTGGCCATCATTTGAGGTGTCAGAGGAACATAAAAAAAACCAAACTCAAAACTCAAGCCCAACATTCAGAGAATATCTTTCTGGGTTGAAGAATAAGACTCCCATTCCCACAGAAGTGCATTTTGGGCACTGGTAATAGCTTGCATTGTTCCAGTTATTCATAAAGTTATCCAAATCTACTGCATATCTTTTGGCCTCCTCTTGTGATGAATTTACTTCTCAAGTTTAGTATCGAAGGAATAAAAGAAAATCCTTGAAAGTTTCCTTTAAATTTACTGAATTTTAATTTTAAAATGATGTTAGGAGTTGTATAATTCTTTCTGATTTTTCTCATGTCTGCAGAAGGTACTACCTATCTTTGCATGCTCTACTTCAAAATACAGTAAGTTGAATTATAGATCTGGATCTGTTTGGGTCAGAGCTATGGATTTGGGTTAATAGGCTTACTTCCTTGTAGACTTTAATACTTTGTTTCATACTTCTGTTTTCAGTGCCCTTTCTGACTGCCCTTTGAACTGGTTTGTCTACCTGGAATTATTTTTAAATCACTGTATTTCATTTTATAGTTCTAATTGAGATGCCAAATAGGTTATTTAATGTCCAGAGACATTTAAGCTCTTACAGATCTTAGCATTTGGTGTAAGACAGACAAGTTAGAATAAACTTTAGCTGGAACCAAGGTGTAGCATAGTTTTTCGCAGTTTGGTAGTCTCTTGTTTCACCTTGCTTTTTTCCTTCCTGGAAGGTCATGTTACTGTGTTAAGTGCAAATTTCAATATAGTGTTTTTGTAATAATGGTTTTCAAGCTGTTATATTTTCCATATTGCACTTTGCTTAGTGATTTGCTTGTGCCCTGTAATCAGTCAGAATGACTCAAATGTTGTATTGAGTATAGACTTGACTATGGCAAAACTGTTACTCTGAGAAGTTCAGTCCTTTTCCAGAAGTATATTTTCAAGCTTCTGCAAGTTATTTAATGAACCAAGCAGAAGTGACTACCTGACTTACAGAATCTCCTCAGCGAGCATTCAAAGCCAACCTAAGGTCTACGTATCCCACCCACCCCATGTAAAAAAGTTCACATGAGAGCTGGAAGTACGAGGGCTCGAGCTTTATGCTAGGCTTCTACACAAGGAATTCATCTCTCTTTCCCACTCAAAAGAAAACTTGTGTTAGCACTTCCAGTAGCCTGTTTAATGACATTACTCCATATGAGTTTATTTTAAAAAATGTTTGTCTAAAGAGAGATGTGTTAAACACTGTATTATGTGAATTACATTTTCCCCATCCTGCAAAATCACCAGCAGTCTTTTGAGAATATAAGAATATAATTTACATAAGCTTTTGTCCATTCATAAAATCTGATAATGGAAGTCTTAACTAAAGTTTTGATATACAAATAAAGGGCTAAATTGACCTCATTCTTTTAACCAAAACCAAAAAATACATGTTCACTTTCTTGCCGTAATTATTTCTAGACCAAAACAATTTAATAGCTCTAAGGATAAAAAGACTTTTTCAAATAAGAATATTTTTGTTAGATACCTTTTTTTTTCTTTTTTCCTTTTTTTCACAGACATCTCTCTCAAAATGTTTTGGCTTTTAGTAATTCCCAGGACCGCAAATCACTTCCAAAACTCAGCCAAATAATTTAGCGCTTACATACCGCAATGTCTTAGCACATCAGGGTTGAATGCCCTTAGCAAATATTACAGCTTTGTTGTGCTGAAAAAAATTGGGAAGCTGGAAAACCAACAGGGTTGAAAACCGCTGGATCCCAGACTGAGGAAAATAATATTCTGATTAGCATTTTCAGGGACCATAACGGGTAGAATTTCAGGTCATAGAAGTATCTTTTTGGTGACCATAAAATGAAGTAGGACATATATTTGTAAGATTTTGTATGCATCTCCTCAGATAGTACTTTTCTGCTAAAAAAATGGGACAAAAATAAAGTCCGAGTTCACTGTCTACACTGTGACATACAAAATAATTGAACCATACCTTACAATTAAGTGATGAGCCCCAGGTTTCCCATGTGATAGGAATAAGCCCATGCAGGTATCGGAGTGCTCAGGCATAAGTCCCTCTTTTCATAGCTCTGCACCTTTTCACATTCCATATCCAATCCAGACTTTTTTTTTTTTCAGTGCTATTTGTTTATTTTTAGTTATCCATGACAGCCAAAATGAAGGTGGCTCTATGCTATCATTTTGATAGAAACAGTGCAGTCTTGAAATGAGTTCTCTGATTGTCCCCCCTTACCTCATCTTGGCACATTTCTCTTTTGTGCTGTTGCTCCATGTTAAATAAGTTTTTCTCAGAAGAACTTCAACCAAAAGCTCTGATCTGGGTATATATCCAGAGGGGTTAAAATCCTAAAGGGAGAATGGGGATCTGAACCAAAGATCAATCTGTAGAGCGCTTTATACCACATACATACTGGGGATGTTTTGATCCAGGAGAACAGATTAAATTTAATCTGAAGTAATAGTGGAACTTTATACAGTGGAGATGTAGGGGCCTGAGTACCAACTGCTCTGACCTACTGATCCTCTTCTGTTGTGTTACGAAACATCCTCGTGTAGGCGTAGTCAAAGAAAGCAGTGTTTGAACCAGTGGGGTTTCAGTTTTGTTGTAAAACCATCACCTGCCATTCTCTTTTTAATTCTTCTTTCTGCCTCAACCTGATGGGATATTGTACTGCATTCCAGAGCCACACTTAATAGCTGAAAATAGGGTATGCCACAGCAGATCAAAATGGGAAATACTGTCACAGAACAATAGTATTTTATGCTTTCAGCTCTGCAGGCAAAGAACAGATACTAGCTGCCACTATGAAATAAAATTAAATGACATATAAAATGCTAACCTGTCTTCCTAGTGGGAGTGCTCATTGGTAACAGGTAATTGCTAGTACTCCTGCTCTGGAAGGTCATTCAGGATTGAAACACAGATGCTCCCATCTTGTCCTTGGTATAAGTACAGTTACAGCATGAAGAAAAGGCAGCCTCGTTTAATGGGAGCCTGCTGCGACTGAAGACCCACTAAAGGAAATTCAGGATAATATGTTTCTGAGTGTTCTGCTACTATGAAAAGAAGATTAAAGGATAAGTGGCTTATACTGTTACATTGACTAGAGCCTACAAAACAAAGTGGCAGATTTTTTTTCTGTGGCAGTTTTGATACGCTGTTTATCAGTAGAGTGTGGCTTCTATTTGAGAATTATAGTATTAAAGAATAGATGGGAAAATGTATTTTCCCTGTAGGGAGGAATGTATTCCAGTGCAAGAAGTGGCAGAAATGTAGAAATCAGTATTCTAACTAACTTGCTCTGTGACTTCAGGTAAGTCATACTTTCCAGATTTTTCAAACAAAAGAGCCTGAAATTAGGTAGTTGCAATACTGAAGCTTGCATAACTAAATGAGAGAAATGGGGAAGGGTCAGAGCTCTGCTCATAGACAGAACATTCCTTCAGCTCTGGTGAATCTACACCACTGAGGAGAACTTGTTGCATTCAGAAAAAAAAAAGAAACTGTGGGTTTATGCTGTTGTCTGCTGAGGGACGCCTTTTGAATCAGCTGTTTGAAAATCCTATTATAAAAATGCAGCAAGTTTCCTATCTAAGAGAGATGTGAAGAAATGCTAGCTTCCTAAATCACATAAGGAAAACTCTAATCCAGTTCTGTCCCCTAAAAATAGTAGGGCTTTTATCAACCAGAGAGTTAAGGCACACCTAGTTACCCCAAATCACTGATTATTTACTACATAAGTAAGGGGCAGCATGCACAACTGACCTGTGAATGATATTGCTAAAAAGCAATTTTTGATGCGCAACATCAGACTTCCTCTCGCTAGGATACAGGCATATGATTTCTGTTTCTGTCTGCCTAGTTCTGCTCTGCTGGTATCCACTTATAAATCCCTCAATGTTTTCCTTCTGGGCCAAGGTAGATGCTTTCTGCTAAAACCCGTACATGGACTCTTGAGGTCTCTTTCTTTGAGATCCAAACACGTTTTTATTCCCCTCCCAAATATCTGAGAATACTCTTCCTGTCTCCCTTTCTGTCACCAGGAATATAAACATAGACCTAATTCTTAAAAGGCACATGAACTCTTTTCTTTTCCCTTTCGTTATGGATAAACTCAATGCTAAGTGTAGTCTGGGGAGAAGAGACCTAAAGCTTCAAGCAAAATTCATATGGAAGCTACAGTTTTGTGTCTCTGTGGACAGCAGGGCTCTGACAAAATGGAAAGCAGCCTTTCCAGACTGTGTTCATGTAATACAGTGAACTAGAACGTTCTTTCTACCTGGAGTTTTTGACCCACTTTTTTCTTGCTGTTCTGATGAGTCCTTAAGTCATCTTAAATTTCTGACTGGGTCGATGTGCTGCAGGCTAATCAGAAGTTTAATCTCTAGGTTAAGGACAGCATATAATTAAATGTTCATGCAATGTCAAAATACTGACAGTTACAAAATGCTCCAGCCAGTAGCTTGTTGGAGAGCAAGCAATGAGCAAAATTACTTCAATATGTAGAAGAAATTTAGATGCCCTGAGGGAATGCTAATTCAGAGAGGTAGTAATAGGGATTACTACTTGATTTATAATGTGGCTTGAAAGGAATCAACAAGACCAGACCTGCTGCCTGTGTGTGCACTTAGCCATACAGTCACAATTCAGAAAGGAAGACATTAACTGTCTATCTTGCCTTAATGCTACCTTCTCCTCCTCTGACCTCTTCAGAAGCTCAAAGTCTAGTTGGATTTTTTTCTGTCTCTAATCAAACAACTCATCTGTGACTTCATCTGTCCCTCCTGTTTCTACCTTGTACTTTATTTTGCCTTACCTGAGAACTTAGTTAATAATTTGGAGCTGTTGCTCTGGGTGCTACAATCTCCTTTCTGATAACACTATACCTCACTTCAGTCTGTCTTCTTCCTTTTCTGTTCTGTAGAAACTGCACACGTTAAGGTCTGGAAAACTTTCTTTGTAGGCAAATCTCCTGTCCTCTTTGCCACCCTGAAATCTTTTGCTTGGATGTATCACTCATACATAAGTTTTTCTCTAGTTTCCTTTCCCTTGGCATCTTTCAGGCCCACTTAACCTCCAGTTTGGAAAAAGAAATAGTGTTTTGGCATGTCAGCCTGGAAATACTGCTGACCCCTCATTTAATTTCAGCTGTCTGAAATTTCATGCTCTGTGCTCAGCTCTCTGGTTTTTTTTTTTGTTGTTTGGGGTTTTTTTTGTTGTTTTTTTGTTTTGGTTTTTTTT
Source organism: Pezoporus wallicus (assembly GCF_028554395.1). Taxonomy (NCBI): domain Eukaryota; kingdom Metazoa; phylum Chordata; class Aves; order Psittaciformes; family Psittacidae; genus Pezoporus; species Pezoporus wallicus. The sequence goes on along the minus strand of NW_026642179.1, from coordinate 4,134,156 downwards.
TCTTTGCAGTGTTTCTTCTGCCACATTTTATGGAAAAGAGTCAGAAGATAGAAGGATAATCTGTGAGTCATTTGTGCAATGATGACTTGCAGATTTCCTTCTTTCCTTCCTAATTTTTTTTCATCCCTTCAATCTTTCAGTTTCTTCTTTAAAAGGGGGAGAATTCATTTATAAAGTACATTGAATGCCACAGCTCTTATTGCAAAGCATTTTAAAAATATTATCAATACTTAGAGCAGGATTTCTCAGCTTTCATCTGCAGGGCATATATAAAGGATTTTTTCTTTTTGTCAGAAAACATAATCTTATCATGGAGATTTTAGAGCCCTATTCATGACAGCCCAGACAGGGAGATTATATACCCTTTGAGCTCTGGTTCTCTTATTTAGAAACCAAGTGGAACTTTTTTGCTTGTGTGATTCTGCTTTCTGTTCTCCCACGCATAAACCCCTTGTTTATACTACGTTGGACCATGGAAATACTGTAACCTGATGATTTAGGATATTGAAAAATATTAGATTTGTTATTTGGGACCTGGGATGTTTTGTTGTGTGAGTGGGTGGATAAGTGGAGACGTATAATTTAGTATAGCTCTGGATACCCTTCTACTGAAATGACTAAGTATTCTGGAAGTCATCTTAAGTTTCTGACTGGGCTACACAGTTGCCTGGCTCTGTGTGACTGTCTCGGTGGAGAACAGAAACTCACAAAAGAGAAATGGGAGAAAATATGATATAGTTTTGTTTTAATATATTTGCTTATAGTTTTTATTTGATAATATCTTTTGTTTTGAATTATTTTGATCTGCCCATGAATTAGTTAATGCCATACATTCTAATAAGTAGAATTTGTGTTGCTGTTCAACAGTCATCGTTTGACTACAAGGCTTAACATTTTCAATTTTTCCTCTTTGACATTTTTAGGGTAAATATATTCTTGCAATGACTTGGATTATTATGTAGTCAAAGCTGATGTCAGAATGAGCTACCCAGGCAGCTTATCCATGGCCCACAACCCAGCTCTGTGACTGTGTCACGTTCTGATTTCAACCATTTCTGTTGTTACAGATATATGCAGTACCTCTACCATGTGTGATCTGCAAAAGCCTTTTCTGTTCCTTTTGGAGTTTCTCACATAGTCTGCCTAATGCGTTTCACTTCTGACCTGTGTAATAGCTTTGCTATTTGAATCACAAGCCTTACTTGAAGAGATGTTGTCACTGCTGTCGACTCCTGCCAAACCCGATAATAGTTCACAGTCATAAAGAGTGCATCCCAAACCACACTTTCCTAGCAGAGCAATTCCCATCATGAATTCCCAACATGGATTTGAGGCCATCTCTAAAACACTGAGTTTGTTAATAAATGGAGACTAAGATCGGACCATCCCAGTCTCTTTCCCTTTCAGAAAACTATCTCTTTTGGTCTTGTGATATTTAAGCAGAACAACAAATAGAAATACTTTCTGTCCTGATTAGTGTTTTTAAACATTGAGAAGGATTTATAATCTTAGTCTAGTTTCCTGCATATAATGGTTTCATGCTACACAAATTCTGAGTCTTCTTAAGGAATGCAGGAACAAATCTATGAACCCACAAATAATTGAAAATGGTAATTAAAAAAAAAGTCAAGAAATTAATATAGTTATTAAAATAACAGGGATTATTTGCAGATAATCTCGGAATTTAATATGTGAAGGATCCTGGGTGCAATAAGGTAAAAAATTGAAAGATCTTAAAAACATGGATTGGGAGTTAAACACTGTTAGATGATTGATCGACTGACATTTTATCATTCTTCTAGAGACTACTGGAGCTTTCACAGCTCATAGAGCAAAAATCTGAAAGGCTGCATGAGTCTTTAATATTTCTTTAAGAAAGCAAGCTATGAATAATAAAGGACACATTCAACCTCCTATTTTGATTCATTTCTGAAATGTAATATATTTTATTAAATTCCATAATACATGTTGCTGTTGGAGTGAGTTACTTTTTTATTTTATTATTTTTTAACAGGCTAGGAGTATTAGTCACTATCATAAAAATGAAATGTGTAACTTCTAACTAAAGAAGGTTAGCGTGTTTATGTAGCTAGCAACACGTGTTTGCATGGAAAAAGTTGCTGAAAGCTGACCCCATACTGGGAAATTTGCTAATCTCCAAACAGAGTCCTAAACAACTTAAAATAAACATTATACTGCATGCATTTTTAAGGTCATCTCACACTTTCTGAGACAGTATTTCATTCCACATTGGCAATGTGAATGGTCTTGTGCCTCCAAATGTTGTTTTCTTTCTTTTTTTCCCCAAGAAATCTTCTTATTCCCTAAACCATGCCACATTTACCCCGTTTAGTAATTTCTCAAATGGAACGCATCAACTCCAGCCTTGCTTTTTAGGTTTATTTGATGACTTTTTTAATTGATTATTCAACAAAGACATCTTGTCAGATGTCATTGACTTGTTTTTAGCGCAGTGTCAGAAGGATTCCCTCATTTAGAATTTCTATATTACCATAATCAAGTTATAACTATATCATTATAATATACACTTAAGTGGGTTATATGAATGTATATAGAGGCATACACTTTCAGAAGTAGTCAGTTACACCTCATATCTCTTTTGTGTCAGAGCTACTAGTATGATCTGCAGCCCCACAACTTTGTTAGAAAATATTCCCATATGATTGTTAGAAAATATGCCCATTATTGCTGCAATAGCCAATTTGGGAATATCTCTCCACTTCAGTCACTTGGGTGCAGACAAATAAACAGAGCAAGATGAGGGCCATATTTGATACAGGTAGGTGCCCCTCAAGCAGGAAACAGACTCCAGTGAGACATTTCCTACGGAGAGAAGAGAATCGAAACCCAAGTGTCAGCAAGCCAGCAGCAGTAAGAAACCTCTAGCTTAGAAACAAAACAAAGCACTTGTTTGTTGGCTTTGGTGATATGATTATCCCAAAGTCATGCTGATGTGCAAGTCATCATTATGTCTTTGGGAAAAATGTTTTTCAGTTCATCTGCAAGGATAATCTGATTATCGTAAAAGTTTCTTCTAGCCTCACAGTACTGAGTGGAATCCTGGTTTTGATTGAAACTGGTGACAGAACTACTGAGTTCAACACAGCCATGCCTTCTTCATCTGAAGGTACTGTCTTTATATACAGTAACTATTCTAAAACCAGTAATGATTCCTTATGTTTCAAGGGTGGGATAGCTCAATTTATCATCTTTAAATATTTGAACAGTTTCAGATGAAGGGTACTTTGTACATGTGGAATATTATTCTTAATATTTAAGTGCACATTTTAAAAACACGTCTCATTTCCTTTTGTATTTGCCTAAATGAATATGATGATAATGTTTCCTTACAGCTGTAGTGAGCCTTCACTTATCACATCTTCCCATAACATTCTGCTGCAGAAATTGGCTGTTCATGGCTTGGACAGGTATACTCTTGGCTGGGTAGAAAATTAGCTATATGGCCAGGCCAAAAGAGTTGTGGTGAATGAAGTTAAAATCCAGTTGGTGGCTGGCCACAAGTGGTGTTTCCCAGGGCTCTGTATTGGACCAGTTCAGTTTAATATCTTTAGCAATGATTTGGATGAGGGGATTGAATGTACCCTCAGGAATTTAGCAAGTGTTGCCAAGCTGGCTGGGAGTGTTGATCTGCTGGAGAATAGGAAAGCTCTGCAGTGGGATCTGTATAGGCTGGATCAATGGGCTGAGGCCACTTGTATGATGTTCAACAAGGCAAAGTGTCGGGTCCTGCGCTTGAGTCACAACAACCCCCTGCAACGTTCCAGTGGCTGGGAGCCTGCCCAGCAGAAAAGGACCTGGGGGTGCTGATTGATGGCCACTGAACATGAGCCAACTTGTGCCCAGGTGGCCAAGAGGCCAGCAGTGTCCTGGCTTGTATCAGAAATAGCGTAGCCAGCAGGGCCAGGGCAGTGATTTTCCCCCTGTACTTGGCACTGGTGAGGCTGCGCTTTGAACACTACATTCAGTTTTGGGCCCCTCACTGCAAAAAAGGCATTGAGGTGCTGGAATGTGTCTAAAGAAGGGCCATGAAGCTGGTGAAGGGTCTAGAGAACAGGTCTTATGAGAAGCAGCTGAGGGAACTGGGGTTGTTTAGCCTGAGAAAAGGAGGCTCAGGAGGAACCTTATCACTCTCTACAATTACATGAAAGAAGCTTATAGTGAGGTGGGTGTTAGTCTCTTCTCCCAAGTAACAAGCAATAGGACGAGAAGAAATAACCTCAAGATGCACCAGGGAAGGTTTAGATTGGATATTAGGATACATTTCTTCACTGAAACAGTTGTCAAGTATCGGAGCAAGCTGCCCAGGGAAGTGGTTGAGTCATCAACCCTGAGGGTATTCTAAAGATGTGTGTAGATGTGGCACTTAAAACATGGTTTAGTGGTGGATTTGGCAGAGCCAGGTTAAGAGTTGAACTCAATGATCTTGAAGGTCTTTTTCAACCTAAGTGATTCCGTGATTCCCCTCCACTTGTTTTCATATTTTTGTGAACTGCATCTTTTTTTGAAGAGACTGTGTTCTGTGGTGTGTTGGGAAGTGTCTTGTGAAGTTATGAATCCAGGTGAAACCTCTGGATGTTACTGCACTATAATTGGCAAAACTGTGTTTTAACAAATGTTTATTTGGTCCCATATTAACAAGGTTAATACTCGTGTTACATTTCTGACACAATATTTCTAGAAGGTAGAAAATGTTTTTAGCTCTACAGCATAAATAAAGAAATTGAGTCAGAAAAATAAAAATGTGACTGGTAAAGGGGTAGTACTTGGTGATGGAGCTGCATTATCAAATCCTGCTCCTGCTTCCAGGTTTATGCTGATTTCCCTGGGCAGGCTGCAATAGGAGCTGTACTACTAGGGTTTTCCTTATAAATGGGATGCACTCAGTTGATAATAATACTCTACTGGCTTGATGGTCTGTATCTGGATATTAAGCTAATTAAATTTGCCTGTCCAGCATTCAGGTTACAGTGGGTCTGGAGTTTGCTCCATGGCTTATCGCCTCTCTTTAATGTTATCACATTAAGACTGTCTTTAAATTTCTCACACTTCAATTGTATTCAAAGGGAGCTGTTTATATGAAGCCCCAAAATGGATTTGTTTCCAGTGCTTCTCCTGTGTTGCATATTAACATTTAATTAGCAAAAAGATTCTATTACCCCAGCACTGAAGATGAGAGTAGCTAAGGGACCTGCAAAATATAAAATTAGATGCACAGTCAACCTTTAATCTGGTCATAATGCTGTTACCTAAATAAATATTATAGCTCCTATGATAAGCTATGATTTGATTGATTTTGAAATGTTTATACCCAGGGTGTCTGGCACAACTTGTTTTTGTGAGAACGCTAAAGTCAGAATGTCTGAACTAAAGAGACAGCTGCTCCTAACAAGCTTTATTTGGGGTTTTCTTCAGTTCAGAAGTGGTTGGTCTGTAATGTCCTCTCTTTAGAATGGGAACTGAGCTGGAATCCAAGTTAAACTTAAACCAAGAAAAACAATTCTCTAAGCATACTTTAGTCACGTAAATGTTCTCATGGCTCTGGGGGCCATCTTTCAGCAGAATCTGTTTTTGAAGGAATAGCAGGCTTTTCCCCTGTGGTACTGGGAACTGTCGGTACATAACTAAAAGGCACATGCAACACAGAAACATATAGGAAAATATATTCTTTTGTTTAGTTTTTGTTTTGGGGTTAGAGGTGTGAAGCCAAAGATCAGATGGAAGTTTTGACAATGGGATACATAAGGAATGGCAAATGAAAGGGCTCCTGGTATGCCTGTCCTTCTGTGGCTTAAAGGAGAGCTTTGCTATTTATTACAACTATTACCACAACAGTTAAAAAGGCTTTTGGTAACATGCCCTCTGCAAAATGTCTCAACTATGTTTTCCACTTAGTTTTTGTTGCTAAGTTCTGTTTCTATCCGACATCTTTGTGTTTTGTTTTGTGTTATGATGTCTCAGCAGCAATATTTCATCATGGACAGTTATTTTGATACGCATATTTATATTGCAATAGGCATTTCACACAACCCTCTATTTTAAATTTGGGCCTGCTATTAAAAATCGTGATTCAAGAACACATAGGAAGGTTGCTGGGATGTTATGTGATAAGGCAAATATCTGAAATTTCCTGACAACATATAGAATGTTTGATCCAGCTTAGAAAAGAGTGAAAATTGAGATATTAACTAAAATTTCTATTATACTTGCCCGTACAGCTTCCAATTTAGAAACTATCTTTGTTATTCTGGTTTGAACTTGGAAGCTAAAATAGTTTGAAAATCACACAAATGATTTGTAGTTTAAGAACAGAGTATCTCTTGTGAGGATTAGGTTTTATGGCAGTTTCAAGAGCAGTTAATAAATGAAAGAGAATGTCTTTGGTTTGTATTAATATTTATTACAACAATTTATACAAACATTAACAAAAAAAATGTCTTCTGAAAAACTTACATTTTCCTTCAGAAAAATTTTACCAGTCTACCTTTTTTCTTGGATGAAAAAGCAAAGAAAGTATTTAATTTCAAGTCTGTATAATCTGAAACAAAGGATTTCATTGTGTTGAACTGAATAGGATCATCTTCCCTTTCAGTTTACTTGCTGTTAATTCCCTGAGCTGGTTCAGTGAGTGCCTCACAAGAGAGGTAGTTGAGGTACCTGCTGCTTCCCTCCTCCTGTAGGGACTAGCCATGTTCTGCAGCACACAGCCTGTTCTTGGGTTGTACACTGAGTGTCCATCATGGGAGATGCAGTCCTTAGAGCATGGCCTGTCATGTGTGGCTGACGGGAAACAGCAGAACACATATAAGAAGCAATATGACAGGTGGTTGCAAGAGTTCACACTGAACTTGAAGAAAGAGTTCTCTTTTCAATAGATGGCATAAAACAAACAGTTTTACAATTCCAAACATTTTTTAACGTCTTCTAATCCATTTGGAATAATTGCTGACAATATTTATTTATTAAAGCCTTATCCTTCAGCATGTTTTACATACTAATGTGCCCTGAGAGGTGGTTCTTGGTTGTCATTTTGGGTGGAGAAGTGTAAAAAAATAAATGCAGAAGAACCACATTTACTGGTATGAAATCTTGTAACACAGTCCGGAACACCTATTAGAAGACTATAAATATAATTCAGATTCCTTTGACCACCATGCCTTGGCGGGTAGGCTGCTTCTGAAGCACACAAGCGCTGTTAGTGTATTGATTTTTGCAGTTAGTTCAATGACTAGCTATTCTTGGGACTTTTCTCTTTCCTTGGATATTTGCCAACATTATTTTTATTGTGTATTAATTAAGTTTTCCCATTTATTCAGCTCTGTTTCTGGAACAGATCTAAAGCTCTTCCACTAGGCAACAAAAAGAAAGCTGATTCCCTGAAAATACTTTTTTCCTCCACATTTTAAAAGTTATTAGTTCTTGCCCAAAGTTAAGACCGCTGACCAAATACCAGAAATGCGTTCAAGATTTGCTTAGGGGAGAAACCACTAGATATTCAAGTCGGAAAACACTTTGCATGGCTCGCCATGCATTTGCCTGCTGTGTGCATTAACAACTATGAAAAGCTCACTGTTCATGACTCGAGTAACTCCATGTTTTCCATCTGTCATGCCATAGCGCCACTGGTATTAGTCATAGAAGATGTCCTGTGGTCCTCTTTAAAAAGGCCAAACTCGCCTGCTGCACGGACAGATGGGATTAGTAGGTCGCCTTATTTGGACACAGGGAGACAGATTTACAGAGAATATTTGACAGTTTCCAGCTGATCCCAACACCAGCCAGTTCAGGTACAGCTATGCATAGCCTTCATGGTAAAAAATCAGTGGAGACAAATAGAATGGTTCCTTTTCTACAGTATATGAACAGCTTAAACCCCTTCTGCCTACTGTAGTATTCTTTGGTTATATATTTGTCAAATTTCCTTATCTTCAGTGTTGTATGCTTTTCACTGCTGTATTTGAATGTGTGCTGCCTGGGTTAGCTATCCTGATACCTCCTAGAACAAAGTATGTTCTGTACATTTGCCTTTTTTATTCTTTTTTTCCCGGTTTAGTGCAGTGTCGACAGCGATTCTGTGCATATCATTTTAAATTTCCAGTTCTTCTCTTGCATGAGCTGTTGTTGAACAGTTTATATCATCATGGTGACCTGATTTCACCCTCAGTGGACTAAACTTATTTGCAAAACTAGAATCTGGGGACTGTATTCCTTTCCAAATAGGTAACTTGGAAAACAATAACTTTTCTGCTCCCTAAGTATTTAGGAAAAGGGGAACCAAGTGAGAAACTCCATAATCCACAGTCGAAAAGAAATTCTTTTGGTTCTTGCATATGTTATGTAAAGATCAGATTTAATTTAGGTGTTTGGTATGAGATCATCCTTCAGTGTAGTTTAGAAACAATGTCTTCTTCGATGTTACAGCTCTCCAAATGTTCAAGTTGAGCAGAGACACCTGAAAGTGGACCCCAGCTTTTCACTTTTCAGTCACTAACTGAGCAAAAGAAGTTGAGTTATTAGGCCTCCTTCTGAGTGAAGCAATTTAAATGCCTGCTAAAATAAATGAAGTAGACAGCAAGGTGGAGATATTCAAAGCGAAGAGATTTGGAGTCCCAGAGTAGGTGGCTTTGAAAGCCCTATCCTAAAAGTTGTCAAAACCAACCAAACAAAACCAAAGAACAAAACAACAGAGGGGAAGGAAAATAGTTGTGGAACCTAGGAAGACCTCGTCCTTCAGGCTTCACATTTATATTCCCAGCTTTCTTAACAGATTTTTTTTCCATTCAGATCAGTGCTTGTCGTGGTTTAAACCCAGTCAGGTAATTCGTTCGCTCACTTCCCCCCCTTTTCTTGCCCTCCCCCTGCTCTCGGAGGGATGGAGAGGAGAATCGAAAAGAATGCAACTCCCACGGGTTGAGATAAGAACAGTTTAGTAACTAAGGTATAACACAAATCACTACTGCTACCACCAGTGATAATAATGATAAAGGAAATAACAAGGGAAGAGAATACAACACCTCAGCACCAGCTGACCGATAACTCGGCCCCCAAGCCCGACCAAGCTCCAACCGATACCTCCTCCAACCCTGCAGTCTCCTCAGCCCTTCCGGCTCACTCCCAGTTACATCCTGGGCATGACGTGCGGTGGTATGGAATACCTCTTTGGTCAGTTTGGGTCAGGTGTCCTGTCTCTGCTTCCTCCTGGCTTCCCCTCCCCCCTGGCAGAGCATGAGGCTCACAAAGTCCTTGGCCAAACCAAAACATCCTTGTTACCAGCTCTGTTCCCAGGCTGAAAGTCAAAACACTGCACTGCACCAGCTACCAAGAAGGGGAAAAAATGACTGCTACTGCTGAACCCAGGACAGTGCTGCAGGAGGACAGTTGGTGTTGGAGGTGAAGCAGGATCCAGCGAGTCTCTTTCTGTCCCTTCCTCCTTTGGGGCCTCTTCGGGCTCATTCTCTCCCCCTCGCTGTGTTTCCTAGCTGAGACCTGAGCTGTTGCATCGCAGGAGCTCCCTCACTTTTCTATTACTAATCTGTATGCGGAGTCCTAATTACAATTTACCAAAATGTTTTTCCATTTTCTATCTATCATGTTCTAAGTCTATAAAAGAGTGGGTGAGAAGACTTGTCAGTAAGTCACACCTCTTCCATTTCTTAAGCTATATTTTTAGTTGACTGACTCAGATGGACTTTTGCTGTCAGAACTTCATAAAAGCCTTACCCAGTTTGTGTATCTCTTTCCATGATCAGTCATTTTGAATTCAGGATTTGAGTTCATGAGGGGATGTATCTGTATCCTCAGCTTACTGATTAATTTCAACTTACGTGTTGTTTCAGTCTCCTGAAGACTGAGGGTAGATTTCATGAAGCTGTGACTATGACATATTGCAACTTCACCAGTTGCTTCTTCCAACAGTTTCAGTAGTAAGAATTTACAGTATGTGGCCTGATTGCTTCTGATACGTAACCTAAAATTTAGCTCTAATTATATTGCATGTACTGATAAGTCTGTTGTCCCTACAATGACAGTGAACTTCATCAATCAGATGATTTTATCTAGGAAGCTAAAAAGCTGAATATGTGATAGGATATGGAGAAGAGATCAGTTGCAGCTCTTGTTTGATTGCTTTCATCATTTCTTCATGTCTAGCACTTTTTAACAATGCTTCTGGGTTTTCATTTTTAGTATTATGTGGCATTCTTCGATAATGCTCTCTGTTACTGACAAACATCTGTAAATTATTTTCTTCAGTAATTATACTAAAAATGCTTGCCTGCTTTCATATACCCACAGCTACCCACGCATTTACACCCACCTGCGTACAGCATACACACCTGTGAAAGCATGCACAGAATTCTTTTTGTGGGAAATTAAAGTGCTAAAAAGTTTTCCTTATCTTTATATGCCAATCATTCTGCATAATGGTGTGCCATCTTTTTCTAAGATGTATTCTGAAGAGCTACTTCAAGTTGAAAGCCCACCTCTGAACACCCTGAAGGTGGGGAAAAACTCAGTTTCTGATCTGAAACTTTGCAGCTAATATAGTCTTCAACACAAAGACTCAGGGTGGGGCTCTCGTGTGAGGAATTGCTGCTTCCCGGTGTATGTCAGTCTCAATTTAAGTCACTTCCATTATGGTCAGAGTGCCTTAAATGTAAACATCCCTAACAGGAAACATTTCATTCCTCATTGATCTTTCCTGGCAGCTTGCTTCCTCCCTCTAGTGAAGAAGTGCACCTTTGGTTTGCTTGCCATATAGCTGACTATTTCAAAAACAGTATTGACATTACTGAAGCCTTATGGAGCCTATCCACCAAGGGGAGTTAAGGCCTGATTATTTCATGTCTCCTCAGCCCTTGTCACAAAGAGGAGCAAAATGCTGATAGAGTGATTGCAAGGACCGACCTGATCCCAGCTGTCCTAAGAGATGGTAAAAAGAACTTTGTAATATCACCATACTGGCTTTGTTTCTTTGATCTAGTCTTTTCACAGTCTCTCACAGAAGCCAGTGAAATTTCCCTTTTTTCTCTTGTTCTGACTTTGGTACCAAAGCTGTAGTAAATTTCTGCCTAAATCTATATTCTCTCTCCTGTGTATACTTTTTTTTTTTGTGTTAAGAGCTGCCTATTACTAGACTCTTTGTGGTCATCTTCATAAGTTTTCTACAAGCACATCACTAGCTTTGATGTCCAGTAGAATATAAAAGTGCAAGTCCACTTGCCACCCTCCATTGCACAGTATGTAAAGTAGGAAAAGAGCTGATGAAGATCAGGGTGAAGAGATTTCTGTCTTAATTTCTCTGATTCTTGGAATCACAGAAGGTCACTGGGGTGACCTTTGAAGGGGTGTGTTCCTTGCAAAACTTGACTCATTTCTAAGTTGAGATGAGCACAGGAGGTTTTGCTGATTTGGCCAACACAGTTTGCTCTTGTAAGAGCAAATTGCCTCTGAGAATGAGCTCACAGGCTCTATCCAGGCTGGCGCAGGTGAAACTCATGCTGTTTAGCTGAGGATCAGAGGGCCGCCCAGGTGTTCTCCATTGACATTAGATGTGTGAAAGAGCCAACCCTGCCTAGAGCAGTGTGGGATGTAACGGTGGGCCTTTTTCTATGTAGAAATGAGGGGTTTTTTTCCTCCTAAGACAGACATTTGGTAAGCACTAACTCCCAGCCCTCCCTGACCCCTCTACAGAAGCATTCATGTTAGTACAGCATTTGACTAGTAACCTCTGAGCTAGGGTGTTTTCGGTAGCCTGTATTCTTACTATTGGGGCTGCTGATGCTTTGACTGTTAGCAGCCTTTGGTTGTTGTCTGTTTCTGGTGTATATTTAGTTAATGGAAAGCTTATATTTTTCCTCTGTTATGTTCCATTTACAAGTATTCCTTTGTACAGGCTGCACAGTGAATGTTAACAACACAGCCATTTGTGTATGCAATAAATGGGTGGAGGAGAGGATACCATACATACTAATAAAAATGCTGCCTGATTTGCTGCTGTCTAGTGGCTCTCACAGCCTTTGTTGAGTAACATTTAGTATACTTGGTTGGAAGAACTGTGACTGTCCAAAAGTAGTGCTAATAGGTACATCTGACTCAAAAATTACACTAGGAACTGCAGGGCGATGTATGTAGTATAGGCATTTTTAATTAAACTGTGTTCAAAAGCTGTGTAGCTCATTAAAATGAGGGGATGCAAGTTGTCCACTTGCCAGTCAATCTAAAAGGGTTCCCATCTAACAAAGTGGACCCATTTGAAAAATATGGTTTGTTGAAATTCAGCGCCTTTGAATAATTACGCACTAAAAAGCATCTGCCCTGTGAAGCAACACCACAAAGGATGGAGCTGTGCCTGGCAGACTGAAGCTTCCCGAGTGATAAAGAGACTGTGAGACAAGTACAGTTTGTGCATTAGGACTCTTTGAGGGCAAAAGGCAAAGGGGGTGATAACACAGCAGCCTGAAGGTGCAGGACCACCCTTACGCGGACCTCCACTAATCTAAAGTCTGTTCACCCTGTGAACTTTGTGATTTCTCATTGACATCAGGGACTTTGTGCAGACATGAATGGGCCATTCATGATCATGACTACTGAATGTTGTAGTTGTGTTTCTTGCTAAGTCATTTATATGAGTATGATATTCACAATTCTGACCAATTTGATATATTTTATCTTAACGACACAACTCCAAGGAAGAGTAATACTGTCTACTCTGATAATCTCAAGAGGAAGGGGCACTGAAAAAATGTTGATACCAATAACTTGGAAGCAAAATAAAAGAGCAAAATGCCTGTTGTGCAATGGTAACAACTTTTGCTCTCAGTGTTTCATGTGAAGGATATGCTCAGGTTTGCATTATCATACTGTTCATTTTAGAGACAGCAGAGAAAATGAGCAGAGTTGCACAGAGAGGCTCTGGTGTAGTAGACAAATGTGTCTTTGGCATCCTTGATTTCTGACTGGCACTACTGCTGCTGGACCTTCCTTCTTCTGCAACAATAAAAATACCAGCCCATTTTTAAAGCTTTGGTCTGAAAATGCCTCTGGGACAGTTTCAGGCTATTGGGAACATCTGAAAGAAGTCAGCCCACTCAGCATAAGCTAGCTAGAGCCATTACAGCTGTGCAAAGAATGAAATATGGAACAAAACAGGAGCAGTGTACATTGAACTTTTCTTGGATCTGTTGTCCTCCTACCTGTGTCAAGTAGGGATGAGGTTTTTTTGTGGGGTTTTTTTCCTATTAAAAAAAAAATACTGCAGGTATTTTTCAAATCCTGAAGGAAATTATTTGGAACACTTAAGGAAGCTGTTTCAGTCTGCTAACTTTTCAGCATTTCCACCAGCGTACAACTTCATTGTGTAATATTGTTGGATCAGACTTCCTGTATTTACAATTAAATCAGATCCTTGTATGAATTATAATTCATGGCTGTAAGGAAGGTAGTTCTTCTGCTTTCCATGGTGTTGGAGAATTGTTATTATCTCCCAGAAGTGGCTGCATAGGTACACAACAGCTGGGGAGTGTAGCAGAGATTAGAACTGTGGTGTTAGTGTCACAGTATGTTCCAAACTTGAAGAAACGCTGAATGCGTATGGGGGAAGGGGGGGGTGGGGTTGGGAATTGGGATTGGGGGGGTATGGAGAGGTTGAATATTGCAGGGCTTTTGCTTTGTTTGAGGATAACAGACAAATGAAAGCAAAACTGTGGTTCAAGGATAATTTGTCAGCCTCACTGAAGAGGTACAGCTGCCATTTCTTGCCTCTGACTGCATTTCTGCCACATCACTTGGGCCAGCGCTTACTGTTTTGGCAGCTCTGTGGTGAGTCAGATCAGGGTGATAGCTGAACTTGTAGGAGAGCCATGACTGGTTTTCAGCAGAGGTGATCCCTGCTAGGGTGAACAGGTAAGATCTGGGGATGTGGGGCTGCAGATGAGGAGCTAACTGGGCAGGACTCCCTCTTTGGATACCAGCATGTGCTTAGGTATTGGCATTAAGCTTCATGAATAGTAGCTTGAAAGCTACAGCATTCAACCTGTTTGTGACCATGAAATGTAGTTCTTGTTAAGATTTTGGATGATAACCACTCTAACTTTAGAAAATGCATTCTTTTTTTCTGAATCACTCTTTTGGCTGGATACATTGTCACATATTATCTCTTAGTGTTTTTACAAATGCTCTCTTTTCACCGAATTCAGGTGGCAGGGGCTTCAGAAATGGGTGAATAATGCGGGTTTTGTTGTTTTGTTGGTTTTTTTTTAATCTCCTCCCTACTTGGGAGGTGTTGTGATGCTAATGATTCAAGGATACTCAGAAACCCTTGAACTTAAAGCAGTGTAGGAAGATAAGAGTGCCCTTAGAAGATGCAAGGAACCTCACTAATGCACCTTCTGCTAATTTGCCCCCAGGAAAGCAATGGTTTCCCTGTGACTTTAAAAAAAATTGTAATAGCAGAATGCTGCAGTGAGGTCTTTTATTACTTAAGACTTCATTGCTTTTAAAAATACGCCAAAGGACATTTACTATTACATTATGAAATATGATCATAAATAACTAACGCTATAAATGACATTGGAAAGTAAATTATCAAAGTACTTTGTGTGATGCATTGTGCTTGCCTTTGTTTTGGTGTTATTCGTTTACTTAGTACCTAAGAAAATTCAGGAATTTTCCACCTGTTTCATAATGAAAGTCTGAGAAATGACAATTTTGTGTACAGAGACTGAAGGCTATAGTTTAGTCACAAAAATACTGCCACTGACTTCTGTGATGTTGTACTTGGGCACCAAACTGAATCCTGAAAAAAATATGAACATTAGCAAAAACATGAAGAATGGAGTTTTATGTATGTTTCATAATGACTAGGTGAATAATATCCAATATCAAAGCTTCAATAAGCAATATCAAAACTTCTTTAATTCTAAAATATTGTATTATATGTATTGTAGGCTTGATTTTCTTTTTTCTTGGATGAAATACATTTTAATGACAAACTGAAATATTCTATTCTGAAAATAAGTATTTTGAGATCCTTTTTTATTCTTTCAACCATCAAGGTGTTATGGTTTGGGTTTTTTGTTTGTTTTTAATCCAGTCATTTGCAGAGTATTTTACCACAAGTTGGTTTTACCTCTAACTTGTGTCATCTCTGTTTTACCCCTCTTTCTCATTTCATGCAAACCAGAGTTGTATTTTTCACGCATGGTACACAGCTTACATGAAGATGTACCTTACTCTTTCCTTTATACCTAAATAATACATACTTTTAATTTCTTGGAGGAAATATGAACAGAATGAGAGGACATCTGAAAGTAAGTGAATTGGATACTAGTTTTCTCTTGTTTGTGCGTTCCTCAAGAAGGCAGTTCCCATTTCAATAATGTTGCAATTGGAAGATTAAAAGAAAATTTAATGTCTTGAAAAAAGAGAGCATATAGTATCATTTTAGTAGGCTAGAGTTCAAATTTTGTAGTAATATCAAATTCCCTTTCACTTTCAAGAAGGATGGGCATTTGAAATAGCAGCAGAAACTTGAAAGCAGAATAGCTGTTCAGTGGTATACATGCATGCAGCCACATAGAAGCTGATGCTGTCAGACACATTTTTGCTGAAAACATTGGAGAATTTTTTAAATTAAAAACTTGATCATTTCAAAACAAAGCAACAATTCAAAGATATTTAATGCAAGTGTAGTTTAAAAACCTGGTAGTGACAGGATATTGGGTTTGATTCTGCTTAGTGGATTTTCTTTTTTTTTTTCTTTTCTATCTTTTCTTTTTAGAAATACTTCTGTCAGGTATTTAGATAACTGGGAACTTGCTAGCACCACCTATTGGATGAGAAATCCTTCTTAGATCAAAATCATTGCTGTTAATGTCTGCAAAAAAAAAAAAAAGAAAAAAAAGCATGTGTTCATTTGAAGCTGAAATATCTCTAAACAGCTTTCAACAGGCCATTTCGTTGAGTCTGTGTTTTAAATAAATGTGTAGTAATTTAACAATTAGTTAGCAGAACTGAGAAATACTAGGGTTTCATTGCTGCAGTGTGAAGGCTTTCTTATGCTGGGAGTGTACCTAAAGCTGCTGATTGTTTAGAAAATCCTCAGGCTGAGCACACTAATACTATAGCTGTCACTTTGTGAGGACATGAGGAAGTACTTGGAGCTTGGTGCATCCATTATTTTTGCCAAAAATTGCTTGTTGTTAAACTGTACTCATCTTCTGATAAAGAAAAGGTATTCAGAGAAAAAGGACAAAGCCACAAACCAGCCTGCTGGCCTGATCTGATTCCTTTGGAAAACCTTTATGCTGAGCTAAAGCTTTAGCTTTCAGTAACTATATTTAAAATAGCGCTCTGCTTTTCACTTCTTTTTTTAAATAGATTATTTATCCTTCCATATACACGAACACAGCTGATATGAAAGGCATAAAGAACATTTATTTCTTTCCAGTCCTACTCTCTTGTTTCTTCCCTATTAACATTATCTCCTTGGTAACACAACCCGTGAATTGTGTCTATGATATGCCAGTTACTGCAGTTTGTTTGCTACTTATGTGTATTTTAATTTCATCTGTGGGGTCCCACCCTAAATGGTGAGCTACTTAATTTATTTTCTTTCTCTGCTATCTTTCATGAGAATATTTTTTGTCTTCATTGATTCCATGTTTAACATGACCCCTGCCTCTGAAATGAATGACATTAAACTTAAGTGAACCAGAATTTCTGAAAAGATTTTTCTTTTAATCCTATTTCAGTATCTAAAAAAAATGTTCAGGTGCACCTTTTCAGTATATGAATACCTCATCCAAATGTATGTTTATGAATAAGCTTAACAAAAAAAGACTTCTTTTTTTCCCCTGCACTATTCTTTTGAAAGAGGCTACTGACTTTTGTTTTGAATATTTGATGATGTGTATTCAGAATCCATCTGAGTCCGAAGTGTTACCACTGTTAATACCAATTATAGCTAATGAGGTTTTCTCTTTTTCAGCAGGCTGATGTTTTTATGTAATTTTTTGAGAACTATGGAGATCTGCTTTATTTCTGCACTGTATACATTCTGTATAGGGTCCTGGCGACTAAATAAAAACTAGTTAGTCATTTGGAATGGGATAATATTAAACTCTGAACTCCTGCACTGACTTTGATACAGGCTATTTGAACTTGTTGCAGCTCCAAAAAGAGAGCCCCTTTAACTTCCTGGTCAGAATAAAATTAAACTACATCCTGAAGATCTTTCTGTTTCGTCTATTAATAAGTTATGAAATGGCTTCCCAAAGAAATACAAGGACATAGAAATTGCATACAGACACTAAAACACCCTCCATTTGGAACCAGCTCTGTTCTATGAAATACTTTGGTTTCATTGGTTCAGAATTTTCTAGTAATAAAAAACACTATATTGGTTAGTTGAAAATCAGCTTGGCTCTGCTAAATATCTTAGTAGCTTCCTTCCTTTTATAGTAATGAACATAGGCAGAGAGGCAAAGCTACTTTATTCCTGGTTCTGTGAGGCAGGAATTCTGGCTCCTGTGGCAGACACCTCCTTCCATGTGCCCTGTCCAGCTGTGCAAAGCAGAGATCTCGGGGTGGCTTTGGATACCTCTGCAGTACAGTCTCAATGAGCTCACAGAATTACTGCTCACTAGCAGCAGTGCTGTCTTTAATATATGTTTTATAATAGAAAAAGGAGGTAATAATGGAAGTAATCTTTATTAAATACATAAACGTTAATATTCACAAAATGAAACTCTAGCCAGGGCAGACTTCAGAAAGGCAAAGTGTTAAAAATACATGGTAGTGAGCTGGAGATGTTGCAGAGGACAGTTTCTGTAATTTAATGTGGAGATAATCCTGGTGAGATAAGTGAGTATTGGCTGTGTTAGGGGAAAGAAATCTTGGCATGAATAACCTGCTAATAGGACTTATGTGTCTCGGGTGCTAAGGCAGCTAACAACCTGCAACTCTGCATGTGTGGCTGTGCCTCTGCATGGGTACATACACAAATGTGTGCGTCCTGCTGACAGCTCAGGCATTGCAAATACAAGTGAATAGTCAAACTCCTTTTCTTTTGTCATCAAGATTTGGTTATGTTGAGCTACTCTAGTTTTTTTTTGTTGTTGTTGTTGGTTTTTTTGTTTGTTTGTTTGTTTTCCCTGACTTACTCATTGGTGGTAAAACTGGTATTTGTCTGTATGTGAAGCATCAAAAAAATGCCAATAGTTTCTGGGCAAATAGGTGAAGAAATCACTCCAACCCCAATGTTAAAAGGTTGGGAATAGTGTTGTGAGTCTCAGCTGTCTGAGAGGTTAGGTACTCATCCATGTAGAAGTAAATATATTGTAATTAAGGGTACAGTTTTGACAAGTTAGAGGCTTATGCATTTATTTGCTTTGTCATTGTCAATACTCTCTATGCCAGGTTGTGATGAGATTCTTCCAGTAACTCATATGATTAACTCTATGGACACTTCATTAAGAAATCCTTATTTCCCTAGTGAAATCAGGTTTAGTAAAATAGGCGGTTGCTTTGATTTAGTAAAACACTTGCTCAAAATATGGGTGCTTCAGTATGCAAACATAATATTGAATTATCTTTATCCCTTGTGTTGGTCTAAGTGCATGGATAGTAGAGAAAATGGAAAAAGCAGGATTGCTAAATAGAAGAAATAATATTTAGGCTTTTTAATCATTGTTCTGCCACACAGCTTAGAGAAGATTTAATAAACCAGACTGAGGGACAGGTATTTAAGTAAGCTAACATCCCCTGGATCTGCATTTCTAAATAGCTAGGGAGCCCAACATTTTTGCTACAGCAAAGCTGGGAAAAGGAATGTCAGATTCTTTTCTTCTCATAAAATCTTGTATAAAGTCTGCTCATGCAACTTGGTGACTCGGAATTTACAAGAGCCAGAGTCTTTAATGCTTTGAGTAGGGTGCCCTAAATCTGTGCCAATACTTCTCAGGAATGACTTGTGAATGGCATGGTGCTCTCGCAAATAGGAAAGGAATGGGAGTGGCAAGAACCATGTTAGCTGGGGGAAAAAAAGCAGTTGATAATGTAACGTAGTGAAGTTGATTTTTGGATTGTATTTGCAAATTTTCTGAACTTGCTTATTTCCTCTTGGTTGACATGTCTAAATTCTTAATGTCAATTGCCCACGATGAGGAAGAAGAGAAGATGAAATTACCCTAGCTGTCAGCACAGTGTTCTGCTATTGACAAAGAGCATTTACCAGACGTATTTAAAGGTTGTTTGCTTTATCAGCCACACTGCCTGTGTTAAAAAAGAGATACGATAATCTTTCACACAAGCTAAAACTGACAAACATAAAGCCTTTGACGGAAACAGACACTGTTATTAGGTTACACATTAATAGCAGGATTTTCTTATTATGATATCACCTATTTCAAGCGCATAAAGACTGCCCAGACGGCAGGCTTAGATTACAGGCTTTACTCCACTCTCCCTGCCAGGGCAGGAAGGTGCTGTGCAGAACACAGCCTGAGGAGCTGGGGTTTGGCTAAGGAGGAGTGCTGATGTAATGTACTACTTTAGTACACCTTCTGGGTATGAGAGAAATCTGACCTCGCATCTCTGTAGGAGGCCTTATCATGGTCTCTCTCTCTCTCTCTCTTTTTTTTTTTTTGCCTCTTTTTTAATTTCTCCTAAGAAATAATTGTCCTCAAATTTCAGGAGACCCTTTTGGTACCAAACAATTTTGCTTTTTATGATTATTTGCAAGGGAGGTTATGAATCTGGTCTTCTGACTTCAAGCATGCAAAAGACTTGCACTATACTGAGCTGTGATACTTTCAGAAGTCACCAGACTTGGTCTGTTTTATGCTGGGCTTAATTTCAAACCTCAGTGCAACCATTCAAGTTGAACTCTTAGGTATTATTGTTGAGGTCCTGAATTTGACCTCTCATAATTTTGACTAAATCCAATAGGAAATGACCCATGGACTTCGGTATCATGACTCAGGCAAACAGCATTATGTCTATATTTGAAGGATTTAACCTGCAAGCACATTTAACTTTGGCAAGCTGTGTGTAATCATGTGTGTGTTATCCATGTAGATTTTGCGTATGTGTTTTTTTTTATATTACTCTGGAGGTGTTCAGATGAGTGAAAAAGACTTATCAAGGAGCCTGAGAGGATGAGCTTACAGGGATACCATAAGATTATAGTTTGTGTGAGTGGCAAGTGAAAGGGCTCATCCAGGTGTCAGGGAGGATTTAAAGAGCATTAATGGGAATGAAGGAATTGGGTCAGGCAACAAGGGCAAGACATTTTGCTGCCTTCCAGCTTCAGAAACTATTCTAAAGGTAGTGCTTTTAAAACCAGAGACTTAATCCAGGCAATATAGTTACTGGCTTTCATCAGGAATCCCATCAGTATGAACATGCAAACATGTTTTCTTGGCAGAAATTGCACTGATGCTAGGTAAGAAAATACCTAATGAAGGGCGACAACAGGAGCTTCGCAGGAACCTGTATACAAGACTGCATATAGGGGATAATTTGGATAAAGTCCAAAGTTGCATTTAAAAAAAAAGTTTAAAAAAATTCAAAATTTTTTCTTTTTTTCTTTTTTAGTTTTAAGATATTTCTAGCCATGTTCATTAAAGCAGTCCAAACTCCTGTTCAATCCTCTGTTTAGAGGAATTCCCTTGTTACACAGCCATGGTTGAACAGAATAAGTTACCCAAGTTTACACCCTTAGTGGACTGAAATAATTCCTTTTTTTAAATGTTTTAAATACAACCAGACAGTACCCTTTGGCTTACAAATATCCTCAGATTAACATCAGGTCATCTCAAATAAATGCTCAAAATGTTTGGAAATTGTCATGAATATTTTAAGGTAGGCAAAGCCAGAAGCATGTTGGCCTGTGTATTGCAGGGAATGCAGGCAGGCCATCAGTTCTCTTGAGCAAAATAAGAAGCTATATAAGAACTTCCACATTTTTCACTAGGCATAGCAAAATAAAATATTAACACTGTTCACCTCTGCATTGACTGCTGCTGTGTCAATGACAACTTTCTTGTTAGCATTGAGTTAATACCAAATTAATGTGTGTCTTCCGTTTGGATATCCTGAGTTACTGGAGACCTGTGTGTACAGATGAATTTCTGGCCCTCAGTGATACCTCAGAACTGTTCACAAGCATAGGGGCTTTGCACATATATATGCCAATCACATTCTAATTCAGGAAAGTAAATTTCCCTGCTTGGTTTTATTTGCTTTTTGGGGGGTGAAGTTAACGCTGCATACTGTAATGACTTCTAGTCTTAAGATGCTATGCAGCATTTGTTTCTTCTGGTGGTTTTGTCAGTCAAGATCTCTCTTGTGAGTGTGTACCCTTTCTGGGAAGGTCCCCCTACCTGTACCTCTTTTAGTAGAGAACCTTGCAGTTCTCCTCTGCCTGGATTTGGCACAATACAGCTTCTGTTGCTCCATTTTTTGCATTTACCACCCTTCTGTTCCCACTGTTCATAATATGTTTCTAAAATGAAGACTTTTATGAAGAAAAATTAATTATAATGTAAGAGGAATATGTAAGTATAATGTAAGAGGTATAAATTAAGCTATTCATACACATTGAGCTTTCCTAAGTTTCCTAAAGCTTCTTTACCCTTAGGAAGGGCATGTTTTTCAAGAACCCTCGTGAAATGTCGGGGGACATTAGACTGTTCCCTTGAATGTGTCCTGGAAATTGCTCTCTGCCAAGATCAAGTACCTTGCATGTAAACCTTACCACAGCTTTTGTTACCTCTTCCCATATATTTTGATAGCTGAGTAGTATATGGGTTAGCTCCATAGATGGTTAAACCATGACCACAGCCGTTGCATCTCAGGTACTTTTGGAGGTTATGATAATGAGGTTACCAACCTCCTTCCTTCCAGTGTGCAGCTCAGTTTGACTTGAACCGACTCCTCATGTATGTAGAGTTAAGCCCTTCGCTCTACCACTTTGCACCCCAGAGGTAATATATTTCAAGGAAGAAGGTAGTGATTTCTGGAAGTATGCTTTGTAAAATAATTGAAAATCTTTTGAAATAGAAACTGCTGTTTACTCTGCAGCATGTGTTACTACTAACATAAGGTATTAGAAAACAGTCTTCTCTTTCAAAACCCACTGGTAACTCTTCTGTCTGGGCATTACATCACACCAGTTTTTATCCAATACAATTGCAGTTTTCTAGGGCAATGTGAATCCCTCATATTATGTTTTTTTTCACTTTTGGCTACGCTGCAAATCAATTCTGTATGAACAGTACTTTCTGAAAGTATGCAAGATCTTCTGAGAATATCTATAAATCCTCCTCTTCCCAGCATTATTAGTGGGGCTTGAAATAGAAACTGGGATGGTGAGGAGTGTGGTCTACTAATGTCTTTCTCACTTTGAAAGCAGCCTGCTTTGATGAACTCTAGGTGAAGCTACATCATAAAACTCTTTGGATATTGCAGTGATTTGCAGGCAGGTAGGGCTTTTGTTATTTCTTTAATGAACATATTAGCCCTGTCCTCTTCAATCCAAACTCTTGCTGGTTTTCAGATAAATTTGTGCGCATTTTTTTTGTGAAACCTTCTCTAGTTTGGATCTACTGTTTAAGAAACTTACTCTTTTTAATATAACATTTTTGTTGTTCTAGGGGAATAACAAAAAAGGGGAGGGAACAAGTAAGTAAAGTATTTTGTCTGGCCAGACTTTCTTAGGTTTCTTATTCTTCTGTGTGCAAAGTAAAAAACTACTTTTACCCTCCACAACTGGTGAGATGCAGGTCTATCACAGATATTCAGAACTCAGAATTCAGAATTGTATCGAGGGGGTGTTAGTTCATTATATTTACAGATGAAAGATTAAGATTGATTGAGAACACTGACCTCTGGAATTACATGGGCTGCAGAATTTTGCTAAGTGATTTCCTCTATCAAGTCAGGCTTAAACTAGAACATACCTTCTAGAAAGGAGTCCATGCTTGATGTATGACATCAAGGGGCAGAGAATCAATTCTGCCTCAGTAGTTTGTTTCAGTATTTTAGGTGGTTTTCCTCTCCCTTGGTTACTTAAGCTGTGGCAGAGGGATTTGTAAAAGTCTAGAAAGGCTTTCCAGTGCAGTGGTTGGATCCTCTGTTGAAATTTATACCAATCCAAAGCAATCGTTTGTTCTTCCAGTTTCTGATCATTGTTCAGTTTTTCATCTAAAGGAGATACATTCGTGCCTGTAAGAATATTTGTAATATGACTTGTTTTCTTGACTAGCAACAATGTAACTAGAAACAATAGCTCCAAACTACACCCAAAATTTTACATTGTGTCATTTGTCTGGATTTTGACAGCTTTTTTTTTTTTACTTCTTATCTTGCTGCTTTTTTGACTGTTGATAACATGTGTTTCCTTGGGCAAGAAACATCCTTGCATGTCCAGTAGCATCCTCTTAATCTAGCTTGCTGCATATGGATAGCCATTGATTTGCTCAAGAAATACATGATCTTCTACTTAATCTCTCATTAATGTATACCTATTTCTCCTAGTGCAAAATGTGTCCTGGGAGGGCTTATTTAACTTCATTGTGGTATGTTTTAGTAGGGTGTTTTCCCCATTATTTTGGGGTGACACCTCAGGCATTGAGGTATAGATCTCTACCTAGTATTCTGTTTAAATCCTTAGAAATACTGGTGTTTTCCAGACTGTTAGAAGGAAGTGAATAAAAACTTCAGGAAGTAGGCAAAACATATAAAGTCTTTAATGGGTTAAAGAATAGAGCTCCAAGAAATACTGTGAATTTGCTCACCAAAGTTTTTCAGACCTATTTTTAGTTGTTTGAACATGTTGACTCTTACATAAGATTCATTCAGAATATATAAACTATTCAGTAAATATTCCCAAACGTGAAAGAATCATATTTTCACCCATTTTGTTTCTGTCTTTCACATTCTAAAATAGACTATGGGAGCATTTCAGATATATTTCTGTAATAGCTGCATGAAGTTCTAGCACTGATTCACAAGCATACATCACACATTAATAACGTTGCAGGGAAGTAGGGAAGTCAGGAGTTGGGCAAAGAGAGAGAGATGCTATTTGATATGTGTGCGTATATTTAAGTAAGTTCTGTATTTTGATAATCGAGTGTGGTGCTCTTTTATACCTGCTACACTGCAAAGCTATGGTTGTGCTGATGAAATTACAATACAAATACTTGATCACCAGCTTACTCTATGACGTATTTAACCACAGATACATTTGTATGGGTTGCTGTAGCTGTTCTGGAGTTCAGGTTTGGCTACACAGAGCAAAGTTGACTTTTATCCAGCTATCCAGAGAGGCAGGGGTTTCACTGGAACCCAACCTTATGATCCCAAGTTTCTGTGCTATTGAGGAAAAAGAGAATCTGATTAAAATCTATTGAGGAACTCTGATCTCAAGTGCAAGACTGAGCTTTATCTGTCTATGGCTACAAGATGTTGAGGGTGCATTAATGGTACTTGACTTTACACAAGTGTAGCCCGCTTTCCTTATGTGGGCAAAGCTACAGCTTCTGAAAAAGGAACTTGTTTTTTCCATGACTGTTGAAAACTGTTGAACACTTAAAAGGATATGTTATGTTTTATTCAGTTTGCTGCTTCTTATCTCCTACTAGTTTTAGGTGTAACTGCAGTATGATTATTCATACTATTGCAGACCAATACTACAAGACAACCAGGTGGTTTGGTCTGAGGAGGTACAATGTTGGGGCCACAGATTTCACTCTATACTTCAATGGCATTTTATGTCTGAAAGAGTGCAGTGTAATTAGGATTAGCCTTGTCAAGAAATTAAAGAAGTTTCTTTTGTTACACTTTATTACTCATATGTAGCACTTCAAAGTGAATAGAAAAATATATTGAATTTTCTTTCTTTTTTTTTTTTTACAAAAAAATTCCTCAGCAACATTTTGGTGACAACCCTGAAAAAGGATGAAATAAAGACTTTGACAGCTATACCTTCAATTTGACAACTATCTTCCCTAAATTCCACTGATCTGGAGCACTATGTGAGAGTCACTTCTGTCTCTAGAAAGAAAAAAGAGAGGCGATCTCAGATCCTGTACTACTTGTCTCATGTGCTGCTTCCTCCAGGCAGAATCAAGAGCTGGCCTAAGTATTTCCCAGTATACACAGAATAAATAATAGGGAAAGGGAAGTGTTGGAGAGATTTAAAATACAACAAAAAAAAAAGCTTTTCAACCTTGCCAAGCTAAATAATTTTAAAGTTTTCCTTTCAAGAAAGAGAGTTCAAGAACAGCATTGCAAATGAGCAAATGTCTCTTGAATATTAATTCCTGTTCCTAGTAGTCTATTTGTGAAGGGGGCTATTACTTCTGCTGCTGCTCCCCCTGCCCACCCACTCGAATTACTCAAGGCATAAATCCTGCTCTTGGAATTCTGCCTGTTTGCTGACCTGGTTCTGCAGGACATTGTGGAATATGGAAGAGGCCAGAATTTAATTCCACTTTCCTAAGGGAAATTGCTTTACCTAATAGGAAGTGTCCTTGGCTAGGTTCACAGTATCTCCCAGATGTTGCAAGTGGTGGTCAGTAGGACTGTATTCCTCCCAGACTTTCCCATACAATAAATATACTTCACATGCCAAACTCAGAATCATAGAACAGTTAGGGTTGGAAAGGACCTTAAGGTCATCCAGTTCCACCCCCCTGCCATGGACAAGGACACCTCACACTAAACGATGTCACCCAAGGCTCTGTTCAACCTGGCCTTGAACAGTGCCAGGGATGGAGCATTCACAACTTCCTTGGGCACATACAGGATTTAATTAGTGCCTGTAGGCCTGCAATTAGATGTTGACATTAATAACAAGCACAGTAAATCAACTGTTATAAGATGTAACACAGCTCAGTGCCTACTCCTTTACCTGCAAGGAGGAGGGAAATCACTGATCGTCTGCTATTGTGGGATTTAACAAAAATAATCTTATTCTTTCCTTGTTACCACTATGATTTTGACTTAGATATAGGGGATGAAGTGCTTCATGAAGAAAGCTGAAGTGCCAAGATATTTCATTTTGATTATGAAATCATGACGTGTTCAGTCTGTGGGCTGACATGATCAGAGATTACTTAAGGGGGTCACGACTGGGCAAAACCCATTAAAGCGTATTATTCTAGTTCAACATCAGGGAGAGGGCTCACAACCTATTATACATCCTGGAGATGAACAGACATAGCTAGGGACCCACACAATCCTAACAAGTAGTGTGTATTGCACAGAAGCAGCAAAATAAAGGGTTTCCACGGAAAAGGAACACAGCAAATATTCCTGGGGGAAAAAAAAAAGAGGTTAAAAATCTTAAGATGCGGAATAAAATAGCATCTAGTAAAGCAATGGAAAACAAATGCTGACAAAAACCAGGGCCTAGCACTAATTAACAAACATCAGCCTGCTTCTGAAAATCTACATGAGGAAACATAAGCTGCTGCGTGACTCACAGTATGCATCAGATGAAGCAAGTTCCAAACCCTTTTTGCTGGTGCCTGGAGATAAACTATTTCAGATTCTGGCAACAGCAATTTTAGAGTCACACCCTGCATAAAAGAGGTACTCCAGACAGCAGTCACCTTTTAGGGAAGATGCTGTTCCTTGAGCTGGCAGCATCTGCAGTTTGGGTTAAGGCTGAACAGTGATGCTTTTTCTTTGCTGTATGGTGAGCTGTTGGGTGCATCCATGGGCAGGGTAATAAGAATAGAGGAAGCAACAGCCCCTTCAATATCTCTGCCAGCCCTGCTTGACCCTTCTGTGCCACCTGCTTCCAATGCAATCAGGAAACTATTCTTCGTAGATCTGGGGGGGAATTATAGACAGTGTAGGGAGATTATATTATAAGATGCATATTAAATATGCAAATATATATCTATACACAAATTTCTTGTCCTGAAGTGTTAGCAATTTTTTACTAACATGTTTTCTCTTGGGGAAGGGGGGAAACTACAATTTTCTCATACCCCTTAATTTTTCTTTTTGGAATTCAAAATGATGTTTTGCCTTATAGTTTTAAGTTACTGGACCTATGTGCTTAAGATCAATTTGATGTTAATCTTCATTCACCTGAATTGGTGTGATTGCTTCTGAGTGTTTCTGTTCAAATTGTGCGTGTCCCTGTTCTCTTCCTCTGTTAGTCTTTTCCTTGGGGCTCTCACTGTTGTAATACCCTTTGACCATTGCAGTGTATTGTGAGACTTGTATATTCCATGCAAACCAAAATTCTTTTATTCAAAGTATAGCTTTGAGTTTCAACTTGACATTAATGTCTAAATGAAAAATACTGGCATTTCTAGTAGAAATTTTCTGGTACTTCATGTTCTACAAAATATGCATGATGTTTTGGCTTCTTGACTGAGTTTTGGCACACTTCAATAAAAAACAGTGCTGAAATATCAAATGACAGTACTGAACTTCCCATTTTTTACTAGTTCTAGCCTTTGTTTACACTATTCCAGCCTGAGTGTACTCAGCTCTGCAGCATTACAGAAACCCATTTTTCATACTAATCAACTCCATCAAGACTTCAGTATGTCAATAATAATTTATATATACTCCCACCCATCCTACTGAAACAGAAGGAAACATGCATTGTCCAGCTAGTAGTAAGCAGATATTAGCAGGTAACAAGTGCTTGATACTAATGGCAGGATAGCATCCTTAGTTCAATGTTATACCAGTAGCACATGCATGTGAGCAATTTATGCCACATGTGATCTTTTCAATCAGCACATTTCATAAACGTATCTGTTCAAATAGCTTTATCCACTTCACCCATCATAACTCTCAAAACCAAACTGCTGTTGCTTTACCTCCCCCCCTTCCCCTTTGGTAGGAACAGCGTCAGATTTTCTATGTCTGTGTGCTTGCGAACAAAAGGTGCAGAGGTAAGCCTTCTATGCTGGAGTCATACATTTTCTTGAATATATTTTCCTGAATATTTGCATGTTGCCAAATATTTCAGCCAAGGTCACCAATCTCTTCTTTAATTGCCAGCACTGGTTTTGGGAAATAAGTGTTCTGCCCAGATGGTGCTATTTGTGACTAGTACATTTTCTACCTTCCTAATTAGACTTGTAGTAGCAAAATGACATTCAGCTTCTAGGTCCCATGCAAAATATCCACAAGATGCAGCTGGAATTGCAGTAAAATATGAGAAATACGTGTTGCATTCTCAGTTTCTATTCCATCTCTTTATATACTGTCAGTTTGACTGCAGCACAGTTGTAAAACTGAGATCCTCTCCTGTCATCTTTGTGCCATTTTATGAGTTTTAATTAAAACATAACTTTTCTGCAAACTGTCTTTTGATGCTAGTTCACAATTCAGTTGACCTAGCTGTAATATAGTAAGAGAGCAATTTGAAATAAACAAAACCCAAGGTAATATCTTCAAAAGGTTTTATTACTTATATTCCATAAAATCAGCCTTACACAGAACAGTTGTCCAATAAGCTAAAACACAAAAATTCAGCTGTTCCACTGATCCACTTAAGGATTTTTCTGAATGATTGCTGAAATCTCAGTCTTTTAGTAGCCTTATCGAAACCAACTGCAGAGCTAAACACGAATGCCTCCGTAACCCACTGTACCCATCCGTACTTCCTTAGCTTGTGTAGGGTAGGATTCAGCAGTCCATATCTAAAATGAGATGAATCTACTTGGCAGTAGATGTCTCAAATATCTAGTTGAATTTTGACTTGGAAATGTTTCTTACTTGCAACCAACTAGCTTGCAGGCAGACCTATAGTAAAGATGGATCTTTACCAAAAAGTTGGGAATTTCACGCAGCATTTCATATAATCTCTCATGAGAAAATGAAAGAATACTTTCTTCTGGAATAAAATAGGTATGATCATGTATGCCAGCAGGCCTGATTGCTGTTTTAAAGCACTTCCATTCAACTTACTAAATTTTAATCAACAGAAACAGGGAATAGCCATTTGAGCAGAATACGTTATCCAAGCACTTCAATACCTCTCAATGTGTCCAAGTAGTGTGCTGTCTGCTACCGCTGTTGCCGTTTTTATGCAACTTGGAGAGAGACTAAGAAAGAGGGCAGATGCCACTTAGGGAAATAGCACATCATGATATCGGCAAGCATTCTTGGTGTCTCCAGTACTGGCAGAAATGGTAGAGTTCTGCAGTGTTGTAGGAAGATTTATGTTTGGCAGCTGATTGTGCTTTGTACACACAGGAATAGGATTGGGAAGGGGGGATTAGGTGTCATGGGGAGTGATTGTGGGTGTGGCAGGGGTGAGGAGGGGAAAAGGAAGGGTCCTTAGATCTGCCCTCATGTGGCTGAAGGACCCTGCTGTACGCTGCAAATGACAGTCACATAGTGGTCATTGCCTGGCCACCTTTTCCGTGTGAAAGAAACACTGTACTTCTAGAGAAAAGAGGTGGCTGGATGATTGCAAGTAGGTCAAGTATAAGCTTATCTCTCCAATAAATGAAATACAGAAAGTACTGACAGTTTCCTACAGTTGCTTCTTCCTGTTTCTGTGCTGTGGCAGGTCTGTGTTTAGAAAGGTAGGGCTGCTTCCATTCAAATGACTTTTGACTAGTGACTCAGGTTGCAGCCCTATGGATTGCTATAACAACCAGACTACTTGATGAAATTATCCCCTTTGGCTTCTGTTAAAAGGGTGGACAGAAGCTTTCTCCCCCATTTGTTTTCCTTAAGCTGGTCATGGATCTCTGACTCGTTCAGCAGTTTGCACTGTAGTTTCTTAAAGCACACTGGTAATTTTTTTTAGTTTGTAGGGGAGTTTAGAAACAGTTCAGGGGTATCATTCAGCTGCAGGAGAATACGAAAACATAAAAGGTTTTTGTGGGTGTTGTAACAACAGACAATGTAATTGCGGGTATGTAGCCATAAACAGTGTTTTGACTATGTGCCAAGACTGAAAAACAGCCAACACAGCAAAGAATAAAAGAAGAATTTTCAAGAAAATAAAATATTTTTCTTATGCTACCTATTTGTGCAGCTACTTTTATAGGCATTTTGCCTTTTGTTTCAAGATAGAGATTATATTTATGACGGAAACATTACTTTACCTTCAACATCATCTCTTTTTAAGAGCTCTCTTCTCCAAGAGAACTTCTTTAAGTACAGGCACAATTGTAGCAGAACTGGGCCATATGGACCTAGTCTTGAATGATGATTGTCTCTTGAAAGAAAATGATGACTGAGCTCTTGAATGTTAGCAGCCTAATTCCACTTGGACTGAAGTGAGTTAGTGTTTTTTCCATCGAATTTTGTGCAAGAGGAACCAGGCTCCAGGTGAATGACAATCTGGGGATGAAGATGGAAGAGGGAGTGTTTCAATTTGCTGAGGGTTTTCTTTGCTTATCTTAATGGGGGGGGGGGGTAACAGAACTAAATTCTGCCTGCTGCTTAAGTGTCACATGTGTTTTTAAAAGTATCTTATGTCATTTAATGCCAGTGTTACAGGATAAGCCTTTAGTATATGTCAGGTTTAGTGTGGTTTTATTTCCAAGTCCAGGTTAGTTTTTCTGAAGGGCTTAAACAGTAGACAGGATGATAGGCCTAACAGCATAGCTTTGAAATTCATTTTTTGATTACAAGTGATGGTTATTTCTGGAGACTGGATAAAACTTGAGGTTTTAATGTAGGAAAATGATTATTTTATTTTTTTAAAGTGGTTAGAAGATTAAGTATTTGAAGTTAAATTAGTGTTTAGTTTTTAAGTGTTATCCATATAATTAGCATATACTGTACCATTTATAGGTAATATATCACTGTCATGCTAATTTCAAGCAGTAGAGCTACTAATTCTTTCAGTGCCTTCTCTTTGCTTTCTGCAAGTGATAGAAATTCAGTTTGTACTTGTAATCGAAAAGTTTGGGAACTGAAAGGTGCTTTGGATTAGCAAGTCGGAATACTGGCACAAGTTGCCTGGAGAGCTGGTGGATGTGCCATCCCTGTAGACATTCAAGGCCAGTCTGGATGTGGTTCTGGGCAACCTGATCTAGTTGAAGATGTCTCTGCTCATCGCAGTTGAGTTGCACTAGATGACTAATTGGACTAGTTGGCCCCTACCAACCCAAACTATTCCATGATCCTATGGTTGTTAAAAAGTGTATATGCCCTTTGTAGTCAGTAAATACTGAAACATGTAACCATACCTTCTTATGCTAGAAATAGGATATAAGGAAGCTGCTTGTGTATTATTTAACTGTAGCCAGCTGTCTGGGGTGCAAAGGAAGATCAATATGAAAGCTCTACAACAGCACCAAGCAATGTTACCAAAGAGTTTGGGATGAGAAGGTAGGGCTCAATACCATTTACAGCTGAAACTGCAGTAAGGATTTCAAAAGGCACCCTCTGATCACCTGAGTGGAACTGTGCTGCCATATACAAAAAATATTGTCACCTCCTAAATCACAATTGCTAGCTATGCTCTTTGGAGGACTTCCATTGAGCAGGTGGCCTGATATAAAGCTTTCTGCAGCTCCTGAGACCTGGTTATATAGCAGTGTCAGGTGGGGTGGCTGTAGGCTGTCCGTGGTACACTGAGGTACTAGAGTCCCTATAGCAGGGGAGGTGCGTATCAACTTTGCAATAAAAATCCTTTGCAATAGGATGTCGTAGGAGAGGTGGCAGTTGCCAGGCCCCATGCACGTCATGGTGGGCAATAGATAAGGAGCACTCAGTCAGTAAACGGTGCACACATTTCCACTGAGTCTGTTCTGCTTGTAGCCTTCATAATTTGGTATTGTTAGTTTTGCAGTTCGTACCCACATAATCAAAAGTAGTTTCTTTAACGCTGTAGAACATAATTATAGGCCTGACAGGCTCTGACAAGTTGGTGGAGACGTTTATTCTTGCAGCCGGCAGATGCTTAAATGATTTTGTATTGGAAAATGCTGCCTGTGAAATGTTCTGTCTTAGTCTCTGTTACTAAACCCAGATTCATAATGAAGTCTAGCATCAAATATTTATGTAAAATTACTTTAATCTGTAAATAGTTTTATCTATAAAAGATAAAAGCAGCTGAGAAAATTAGTCGGGGAGGGGGGTGGTGTCAGAAGTTTGTGTTACAAAACAGTGATGTGTTTCTTTTCTGGTCTCTTAAAATTGTTACCCAGCTGGCACTTTACAGAGAGAGAAGTTCACAATATCCATTGCTACATGAAGGATGTTCATGTTCTGATGTATTAATAGCACTGTAACCTATCCCTCTTGGGGTCACTATTATTAAAATCCTCTCACAAGACTCATTTGGAAAAGCAGTATGCTTTATGTAATAACTATGAATCAGTCATAAATGAAACATTTTCCCACAGTGTTGTCCTAAAACCAGATTGGTTCTCATCAGGAAAATCCAAAATTGTTTACACTGACTTGTACCTGCATAGTCCTCTCTACCCCCTAATTTAAGCTGTGTTATCTTTGAAAACAAAACCAAGCAAGCAAGCCCTCATTTGCTGTGAATCAACTTCAAGTACTTGGGAAGCCACAAGGAAGAGAGGGATAACTTCAGCTATTTGAGCTATTACTTGCACGTTTTGACTGAGTTTCTTTTAATGAGTTGAGTCATTATTTGGCAACTTCAGTAGCTGGTGGTTCATCCACTGTATGGTTGAGTCTGAAAGTGACTGCAGCCTGATCCTATAGAACTGCAAATTCCCTAATTATTTTGATAACAAATCTCCATGGCTCTACTTTTTCTTTCTCACACCCTTCTCTGATGAAGGGCACTACAGAGGCTCTGGTTATCCCTACTATGAGGGATATATAAATCTCAACCACTGACTCTACTTACAACTTTGTTTTTCATAAGGTTTCCAAAAGTAATCCCTTCCTAGCCACTAATCTGACCCAGTTACTATAACCTGATTTCTCTAGGATGAAAGGGCCTGTCTTCCTTCTGGGACTACTGCAGTGGGACTCACACAGCTTACTTAATGGGTTTTATACTCTCAATGTGACTGCGTAATTTGGAGTCTATCCACTGAAGTGTTTGTACAGCCTATGTAACTGTGATATCTGTATATCTCAAAAATATTTAAATAATGGTCTCAGTCAATTCCCGTCCAGTTTGGAGAAAGGAAATGCTTGTTTCAATCACAGGAATTTGTTGTTGTTTGCTCATTTATTTGTGCTTGTGGGGGGGTAGAAATTTATCAAGGGAAAGCTGAACAGAAAAAAAAGTAATTTGGTTTTGAAACTAATGAGAGTGTGATCAGTTTGATCAGTTTTCTCTCTTGCAAGTGTAATCTTACAAGGTAGGCTTAGCTGGTTTGAAACTTGTGACATGATTAGTTAGTGTTTAATTGTGTCAATGAAAAGTAGGCGTTGTAGGAAGGCTTGGGCAAGGGAAAGGAGTAGTTCTGCATTGGCCAAGAATAACCCTAAGAAGATTTGTTTTTCTGAACAGGAACCTTCAGCTCTGCCTTCAGCAGTCCATTGGAATAAGAAGGAGAGTGTTGCAGGAAAGTGCCTGTGATTTGTGTTTCCAACTACATAAACCTCCAAGATAAGCATGGCAGTGCCTATAGATATTTAGGCAATATTCTCTCTGATCCTGTTTCTTTCTACGCATGCACACAAATGGGCTTTCTTGCTACAGTGGCCATTTGGGTGATATCTTAAGGAATCCAGATGAAGCTAAATAAACCCTAGTTAGAAAATCTGAGGACAAACGTCTTTGAGAGGAGAGGAAAAAAAAAGCTTTTTCTTACCAGTGTTACTCAGTCTTGTGTAGGTTGTTCAGCTGTAGGTAGATACCATGCCTCCACATGCTGTTTTCATAGAGGCACTGAGAAAGCTGAGGGATGGTGCTGTTTACATGTGATAAAAAGGAGACTTAGGCTGTGGGTTGGCTCACAGTCTGCCAGCATGATAGTGTTTGTTATCTCAGTGGCTCTCCCAGCAGCTTCATACAGACAGCGGGTAATGTGGAGGAAAGATTTGATTCTTGAGGACCCCTTCGATGAGTACTCTGGAAATGAAAGGGCAGCTCCTCAGACCTCTTCTGCTCAAGAGAAGCAGAAAATAATATTGCTGTTCACTGTTCTTCGTTCTCTTCAGAAAAGGTTGTGAAGTAAACATAGAATCATAGAATCGTTAGGGTTGTAAAGGACCTTAAGATCATCTAGCTTCAAACCCCCTGCCATGGGCAGGGACACCTTATGCTAAACCATATCACCCAAGGTCTCGTCCAGCCTGGTCTTGAACACTGCCAGGGATGGAGCATTCACAACCTCCCTGGGCAACCTATTCCAGTGCCTCACCACCCTAACAGGAAAGAATTTCCTCCTTATATCCAATCTAAACTTCCTCTGTTTAAGTTTGAACCCGTTACCCCTTGTCCTCCACATGAGACATAGTGATTTCTTTATTGAAGTATTGGAAGGATTAATGCCATCAGGCTCTCTGCTACTGATCAGTGCATTATAAAGAAGCCTAAACCTTTCTCCAGAACAGTAATTGGTTTGATTCTGGGGTCCTCCATATAGCACTCTTATTCATATAGGTCTCATAAAGCTTTTAGTAGAAAATAAATTTAGCCCTAAGCTCAGTCAGTGGAATTAATCCTAGCATTTTCCTGCATGCTGCAAGTTACTGGTAAAGAGGAAATAGTTCCTTGGACTGTATAGGAAAAAGAGGCTTTCTTGTTTTTCAGAAATAAAAAAATAATGGAGACTTTAAAGGAGAATTACAGAATATCACTTCTTGCAGACAGTAATAAAGTGTGTAACTGCCAGATTTAGTCTAGATTACATGCACATTATAGAAAGATGTTTCTTTATGCTTTATGGCTATATCTATTGGATATCTTGGAGTTATATCTCTGTGGGCACCTGTGAATTAGCTTGTAATCCCCACCATTGCTTGCAAATATGCAGGTGAGCATGTACTATACACTAACCTCCCATAAGAATGCTTACTTACCATGCAAGTCCTTATTTCCTTTCACAAACTAAAAAATAATGATGTGGTCATTTCACTGAGTGCATGCTGTATGAAAATCCTTCTAGAGTCTGACAGCAGTCATCCCAAAGGCTTTCTCAGGACTATCAAAATATTTCTATTTCTGATGGGAGCTAAACCTCTTAATGTGATAAGAGGCATTAAGAATATGAAAAGGTTCCAGCAGGTATTTAAAGCATTGAAAGGTTTGATTTTATAGCCTGTACTCCCATATTTACAGTACTTCATTACTCTAAATTAAAGGTGTGGTAAGCAAAGCAACAGCCACTTTCAATAGAAGTGGAGAAAGGGCTGCCTGCCTTGGCTGAGCAAGGGACTATATTGTTCAGAACAAGCTAGAAAAGACCTGTTTGTTCCACCTTCTGGGGAAAAAATAAAGGGAAAGAATTAGGGAAAAGAGAAAAGGAGGGCAGGCAGCAAGGAAGGGAAAAGGAGGAAGATAATATGTATTATCTTGCCAAAGCTCCTGTTAAGATTCCACAATTGAATACAGCAGGTGAGGAAATGTAGAAGTTAAGTTCTCTATTACAACATCAAGCTCCCTGCTCTGCACAGGCTGTATACTAACTTGCATCTTTCACTTTATTGCCAGTTATCCAAAGCAAGACATATAGTTAAGGTCAAATTACCTTAATATGGTTAATGTCTGTATTTCCTAGCAAAGGAATGTTTAATATTGAAAGCAAGATTATAGCATCCTAGACTTTTGTATTTAATTTTTCAAAAGCAAATTTGAAAGAATTAAGTGCAGAAAAGTTAACTGAGAAGTTATGCAATCATTTTGTCAACTCTGTAGTCTGTATGTGTATGTCCACTATAGATAAAAGAATACAACCAACCCAGAGATGCATGACTTACAATTTTGTTTGCCTTTCAGCTAGAGAAATGCATTAGGGATTAATATACCTGGAAATCTGTTCATGCTTTTTGCTGTGGATGGTGGCTACCCACTCAGGATTAGGTCCTCCACTGCACTTGCTTAGGGCTCTTGGACATAACTACATTGCGCTCTAGTTGCCAGTGTAAAAAGCTCCCAGCAGGACTAAATTATATCCCTGGTGGCTGGGGAACCAAATAGCTGTTCTGGCATTCAGAACTTGTTGAGGCGAAGACAAGATGCATCTTTGATAGGAGAAGCAAAGAAGCTGATAATAGGAAATTGGCATGGAGCTATATGGCCCATCATGTTATTGCAAAGACAGTAGTTGCAATCTTGGAATGCACTAGCAGAAGAACAGGCTGCAGAAGAAATGATAGAAGCCTTTAATCATACTGAGTATTGGTAAGACTTTAGATGAAACACTGAGGCTAGTCCTGGGTAGTACATATTAAGGTATGCATCAACTGTAGAGCGTAGAGGAAGAATGATCAAAGCATGACTTGCAGTTTAGGAATGTTTAGTCTAGGGAGAGGAAATGCAGACTAGATATTAGGAAAGAAATTTTGACAATAAGGATGGTGAAGCTTTGAAATACGTTGCCAAAGAAGGCTGTGGAGCCTCATTCATTGGAAGTTTTCCAAGAAACTAAGGAAACATCTGTTAAAAATGATGTAAGTATATTTTATTCTCCTTTGGAACGTAGAGAAGGAGTAAATTTTGCTTGAAGGGATGAAATAAACTAGCGATTTCCAAACTCTGGATCTTGCTATGCTTAAATTCAAAGGATTCTTAAAATGTTAGCAGTGGCTACATCTAATAGCATTTGACCTTGAAGTTTCTGGCCCCTATTCACGTAATTGTGGTGAGAAGATGTATAACCCAAAAGGGAATTGCACTTTTCAGAAGATGAAAAACATTGTAATAAATAACTTCTGAAGTTTCCACCTGGGCTTCTGACTCTGTGATCCCACAGAGCTGCTGCCAGAGCAATGCAAAGCAAAGTGGGCTGAGAATGTCTGAAATTCAGATTTCAGTTTAGGTTGATCTCTTCCACAAATTTTTAATGGATAAAAATATATAATGGTCTTGCTGTCAAAATTAAGCTAAAAGGGCATTAGTATTTAATGTTGTAGGGTTGTTTTTTTGTTTTGGTTTTGTTTTGTTTTTTTTTTTTTAATAGCTACTCAAAATGTTTTTGCAGAAGGACATGCAAAAACATTGTAGTTTTCTCCTTGTGTAATTTATAAAATGGCCAGAAACATTAGGTCACCCCAGTGGACAAAGAATAATTATAAAATGTTCTACCCTACAGACACTTCTTTAAAGTGTAAGAAGAGCATGGCAAAACACAGTAAGTGTTGAAAGTCTACCATGAATAAATCTCCCTTTTACTCTCAGTAATAGAGGAAGGCTGCTAGTTCTGAAACTCAGACATAGCTGAAAATGTCTGTAGAGCACAAGAGTGAACCATGAGTTCATTTAGTGAAACAATACCTGAGAGAGAGCCACTTCTACCTTAGGAAATGGCCATGTATTTACATCATTAAACCTGGGGTTTACAGTAATGGGTGCTTCTAGCTTTTAATGTATGCACAGCAGAAGAAATATGGCTTTCTGAGTTAAAAACATTAAAAAAAACCTAAAAAATTATGCAGTATGGCAAAATAATAGAATAATTTCAATTGAAAAGTTCTTCCCTAGGTCATCTTGCCCAACCATGTGCTCAAAGCAGTGCTGCCTGCAAAGCTCGGAGGCTTCTTTCATTTAGGGTTTGGTTCTATCCAAAGGTATAATCCAAATCCCACTGCCTCTCCAAATGCTTGATACAGTGCTTGCTCACCCTCATTGTTTAAAAAAAAATAAAATTAAAAAAAATATATATTAGACCTTTTCTCACTGTAAGTTGCCTCCATTTGGTGGAGAGCCTGATGTAGCCTTACATATGCTGAATAGGGAGAAATGGCCACTTCCCTCTAATTCTTATGCATCATTTCTCCAAATGTGACATCCAGATCACTGTGGTGTTAGTGAGGTGATTCATACTGCTAATTAAACACCTGCCATGACTGTTTGTGTGTCCAGGTGATGAGTGGAAGGCAGCTCCTAATTCCGTACTGCTCTCAAGGTAATTGAGCAGTGTTCAGGGCTCCTTGTAAAGAGTTTCCTGTTTTTAAAGCCAGACATTAATGTCTAGTTGTCTCATTTTACCACAGGAAAAACAAAACCATGATGCTGAGAATCTGCTTACGTTCTTATCTCATGTTTAATCATGTACAGCTCCTCATGTTTTACATAAAGTGCATGGATGCAGCTTCTGGTGTAGTCAGAGACTTGGAATTTAAGTTAGTTTTAACCCCCAGCATTGCAGGACTTGTTCTCTGAAGTTAAGTTCATTGGTATTAGGGCTTATTAACCCTTAGTGCCTTTCATCTGGCTACTAGGATCTAGAAGACTATACAGGTCTAAGTACAAAGATCAGATTCATGATTTTTTCAGGACTTGAAGTGTTTGGGTACACCATTATTATTTAGGCCAGTATATTATATTTTCAAGTGAGATTTTAAAATCATATTTTGCCTTTTCCCATCCCTTCTTTACTCTGATTAAGAAGTCTCTTGATTCCCCTCATGCTCCCCTTTTTCTTCTAAGCTTATTCTTTCTTTCCACAAAAAAAAAAAAATTGCTGTGGCCTATATCTTAGCCATATTGGTTGAACATTGCTGTAGTCATTAAAAAGAATCATGGCTTGCTTTATATATATTGATACACAAAATATGACTGAGAATTCAGTAGAGATTTTGTATAGAGCTACAGATAAAATTTTCCTCTCTAGAGGAAAAAATACTCTACAAAAAGCTGACATGGATAAAACTGATTAATGAGTTCTTTTTTCATTTTAGCCTTTTCTGTGTACCTATCATAAAGTATTTTTGCTTAGCACCTGTGTAAGATATTTATGTAAGCTCAGACCCTTGTAGTGCCTATTTCAAACTTATCCTACGCAAGAAGGAAAAACATGTAGTTCTAATTGAATCAAAATTTAAAAAATACCCTCTGTTTTATTGCAGGATACTTTTATATCTATTCATAAGGCAGGACAAAGTTTTTTTTCAGAACAATTATATATACCTCTAAGTTTTTTGTCACTGTTCTATTGCACCATTAACAGGAACATAGAACAAGTGAAGCATTATCGCGTAGCATGGCTAGGCTTGCTCTCTTTGTGTACTCACATGTGCATGTACGCTGGCAAATTCAATAATTAATTGCCTCTGGGACTTTGCGCAAGATAATGATGGGTAAAAGTTTCTAGTAGATGTGCTGAAAAGGAGTTGGAGCAGGTGCAGAACTACAGAGGGCTTGTCCCAGGTGGAAGTACTTTTTGAAGTATGACACATTGCTGGTGACCAGATCAGTGCTGCCTTAAATGGAAGATTCATGTTTTTTTTCTCTGAAAAAGACAAAAAAAACATAATGAAGTGAGATGGCAAAAAAAAAAAAATTATCACTTCAGTGCTATAAAACCATGATCCCAAAGAAGATAGCAGAAACTATTTTAAGTGTCTTGGGACACGGGAAAGTCTTAGCTATTGAATGTGGAAGTTCTGGTGTGTGGACTATAAATTGACTGCATTTTATATAGAACCTAGTTTATAGCTATCAAAACATAAACATTTTTAGATGCATTTGATTCTTGTCAAGAAGAGGTTCATTATTTCATAGATATACGTTTTAATCTTTATTATGAAGGGTGTGCTTGACATAATTATGTCTGGTTTGGTTTTTTTGTAAAGAGGTTTTCTGGAAAATCAAAGCTGCAAAACAGTCTGATTCCGTCATTATTTGGATTTGTACTCTAATACAGGGATAAATACAGCAAAGACTTCATTCTAGAGTAATTTGGGGGGGGGGGGGGCTTTTTGGTTGTTTTTTTTTTAACTACAATTCCTTAAATATTAAAATATATTAAATATATTTGAAAACTGTGTTCTGAAGTATGCTTAGTACTCATCATCAACATGAGTTTTTCACACAGAACATAGGCTTTCGATAAGATGAAGGGCCCAGGGCAAGTATACAATAACACAAACTGCCTCGTCATAAATTACAAAGAAAGTATCATTACTGGCCTAGCAAGCCCTCATTAAGATTGCCAGGAAGTAAGCCATTTGGTGATAATGGTGACTGATACATGGTTAACAGTATGGTAGGAACTGAAGTGAGACCAAGAATTCAACTTATTTCTTCATAGTAATACCTCTTTAGGGAAATGCTTCCTAAGAAGTTAGATATCTTTGATACATGGCCCAGACATAGACGATGATAGGAAGTAGCTCAAGTTTCTTCTTCCAAGTACAGTGTAAGTCATGTTGGCAGAATGATGGTGCTTCTTGCTGTTTCCAGCCGCCCATTCGTTTTCTGTGAATGGCTAAATAAGGTATTTCTGTGTACCTCTGCACCTGTTTCTTTTGTATCATCCTATCACTTCATTTGACCAATGTCAAATTGAAAAATTTGATACTACTTGGCAATACCTAGAAGTGCCTCCTCTTGTTTTCTTTGTTGTAGTTTCAGAATCTTCTGAGAAAATGTCAGATGGAGGGAGAGAAGGGGAAAAGAAGAATAATAAAGGAAAATAAAACCCTGAAATAGCACAGTCTTTTGGATACTAGCCCCCCTGGAAGTTCCAAAACCCGGCAGCATGCTCTCAATTGTTAACAGGGGTGAAGCCAGAATGAGCAGGCTTTAATTCCTTTTTTAATTTCTTGACTCTCTGATAAAATTGTGGGTTAATTCAGAGGGATTATAGTTTCAATCTAAATTCCATCTAAAGATGATGGAAACCTGATGTTCTAATCAACTGTGAATGCTCTTTACAAACGTGTCATTATTGTCTAGTGTAGACCAACATTTTAAGAAAAAGCACCTTGGTTTTGTTATTTGTGACATAAATACAACTACTTTTGTTCTTGCCAAAGGTTCTATGTCCAAAAAGCTGTCCACTTACATCTCTCAAGAGCCAGTTCAATGGTGCATTGAATAGAAGCAATTTCAGTCTGTTAGTCGATCTTTGATAATTTTTGGCAGCCACATGGAGTTTTCGGCACTCTTCTACAAAGCATTGTTGCCTATACTTGACAGAAGTTAAGAAAGCAGTCAATGACTGGACTATTTGTGTTGCAGAACTTTCTTCTGGCATTGAATTGCCTTAATCTCTGCTAATCTTGTTTCATTTTTCAGATTTCTATGGATTTCCCCCCCCCCCCTTTTCTTTAATACCTGTTTTACAGCTTGCCAGTTGTGCATAATCCCGTTCTTTCTCTCAAGCCTAGCCTCCTTGAAAATGCTACTCTAGGGACCAGCAAAAACTGATTGTCGGATACAGCATTATCTCTAGTTACAGCCCAAAAAATTCTCCTCAAAACAACATTAATAACTATTTTGAAAAGAAGGCTGCCCAACTGAGGTAGTTGAGCACAAGTGCAAGTATTTAGATAGGATATGAACAAGTTTAAATGTGCTTGGAGAATGTTTTTCTGCTCTATAGGCTTTTGGGTTCTGTTGTTTGGGGAGTTTATTTTTTGATTGAGGATTTTATTTGGGTTTTCTTTAAGATTATTTCTTAAAATACAGAATCTGAATAAAGCACTACTGCATGTTGAATTCTGACAGTTTTTTAAAATCCCTTTTTCAAGCCTAAAAATTTGGTTCCTGAGACAGTCATTTTGATAGAGTTCTTTAGAAGTTACTTAAATTTTTATACTTAATTTTTCTTTGAAGATAGCAATTCTCTAACATTCCTGTCCATTAAATTGAGCACTTGGATACTGTTTGGCATTGATAATAGTAGTTTCCAAGTAATCCATGTGGGACATTTTCCAAGATAGGAGCATGCAGCTAGTGTCAGGGATATTGATGTTGCTATGCAAGAAAATGTGCTGATGCAGATCGTCAGAAGTTTAAGCTTTAGGAGTTCCTGCTGATCACATCCCCAATTCTAAATTTGAACAGAATCCTTTCATCAGTTCAGAAGACAGTTGCACTTTCAATTCTGAGGAATTCTGTCATATAGGCAGGCCACTTTTTTGTGAATGTAATTGAAATACTAACACAAATTCATCATGCTGATGGACAAGTTAACAGTCAGTCTCAGCATCGGTACCAGATTTAGGATAAAAGGCAATATGAGTAGTCTTTGTGTTTTTCATGATGATTTTTTGTGGAAATTTTACAGGGTTGCGTTCGAGGTTATGATGTTTAATTTGCTTTTATACCTTCTATCACAATAATCATACCGCTTTTAAAATGTTAGGAGCAAGATATGCAAATTTTATAGACAGATAATGGGTTTTGGTGCATTTCTGAAACCTGTCCTTCTGATGAATTCAAGAATGGCTAACTTAACACAAAACAAAGCCAAAAAAGTAAAGGCAAGCAATGGTATTTCTAATATGTTTAAGCTTTGGAATGTGTATTCTGAGACCTGTAAAAAACACTCAAGTTTAGGTGGCAAGATAAGGTATTACTCCGTTATAGTTCAGGCAGTCCTTCTTAAACATAATCAGGTTACTTCCAAGTATATAGGTGAGAAAGATGCATGGTCATTGTTTCTTCTACTCCAGAAGCATCCAACCAGCTACTGTTTTGAAACAATTGTAGAGGCAATATGAGATCTAGTTTTGAACAAAAGTAATGAAATCCAAGTGAAGAAGCATAAGGCAAACACCTATGTTCATGTTTCACTGATTGCACATATTCAGAGGAAATGCGTTTATTTCTGCCTGCGTTCAGTTCCCAGGGTCTACATTTCCTATTTTTAGCAGGCATGCACTATTGTTAATCTGAGATTTTTGACTATCCAATGAGTCAGAAGGTCTGACTGCCCAGAGATACGTGAGTCAGACAGGCAGGAATAGTCTGTTCTTCAGGACACCAGGAGACATATATTTAAAAAGGAGGTTTCATACTTAGTGAACAATACAATGGAAACAGTATATAAATAGAAAACCTTTTACCCTTCACATTGGATTTTTTTCCCCAGGAAACTCTTGTCCCCAAATTGTTACTTACTACACTATCCATTTTGTATATGAAAAGGGAGAGTTTGCCACCCTTTTTCTTTTCATAGCCACTGTCTATTGCTTAGCTAATGTATTTTGAGGACACACAATTCTCTCACTGTGACATAGCTATTCCCACAGTAAAAGAATATGTAAGAAGCCTAGAGAAGGCATGTGGGTCAGGGAGGAGAATTTC
The DNA here is from genome assembly GCF_028554395.1 of Pezoporus wallicus. NCBI lineage: Eukaryota > Metazoa > Chordata > Aves > Psittaciformes > Psittacidae > Pezoporus > Pezoporus wallicus. Next base: position 4,090,976 of record NW_026642179.1, on the reverse strand, counting down.
ATAATCATTTAAATTTATCTTTTGAGATTTTCTCTCTGGGAGGGGCAAGTTCTGTTAAACCTCAAGACACAGTCATCTTGCAATGTATTTCTGTTTTTATTTTCAAATGCTAATAGGTGAACTTTCTGACTCTCTTCATGACAGTGGAAAACTGTTAACCACAGGGCTACATTATAACTTGTGATCTAAGTATGTAATAGTAGTTTGTAAAAGGATTAATACATGATGTGCAGCTCCAACCTCTGTAGAGTTTTTCTGAGGAAGGTGGAAACATCCAACCAGCTATAAAATTTTGGTGGATCCTAGGTGGGGTTCAGTTTTAATAGGTAAATGCAAGATACAAATCCACACTGGAATGTTTAGTAATGGAATAACAGCTCTTTGGCAGCTCAGCAGTTCAGGAATGAAACAAGAATACTATTACATAAAGGTCATTGGTTTAAAAGCTATCTAAATCACAAGAGACTAAAAGACATGGTGGTATTTAAGGTAGCGGACATTGATGGTCTTGAGCCTAATTAGACCAGATGGGAATACAAACAGCATCAGCTGGCTGTCTTTTGGTCAATTTAGGAGAAAGCCATAGGATAAAGATTCAAGCTGCCTACTGTTTGAGTGAAGAAAGTACATGAATTTCTAAAAATCCAGAAATTGTTTTCCACAATGAGTTAGTGATACAAAGAAAATGCATTTTCTAATATCTCTGTATTTAGAGAGGACTTCTGGAGACCTCTATGGGCTTCAAAGTTGAGTGAGAGCTTAGTGTGTTCTGAGTCTCCTTCAGATTTGGTTCAAGACAAACGAGTTCCATGAAGGGACTTGGACAGCTAAACATAAAGTTATTTAGAGAAATAGTGGCCTGTAAATGAAGCAGAACTTAATTAGATGAGTAGTAAAATAGTTCCAATTATTGGGGGGGGGGAGGGAGGGAAGGCAACTGGACTTTTATTTAACCTTTAGTTTGATGTCTGTGATATTTGTTTCAGTCATTAAGCTCTCCTAGAACTTGCAGTGGTGCATGGTTTCTTTTCAGCCAGGTATCTTCCACTTGACCAGAAGATTAGAGCAGAATAAAATAGTTCAGTTGGAAGAGACCTACAGTAATCATCTAGTCCAACTGCCTGACCACTTCAAGGCTGGCTAAAAGTTAAAGCTTATTGCTAGCAAGAATGAACTACCTTCATTCCTGGAGCTGTCTGTTCTTAATGTGTCTTGAAGAGCCACTTCTTTTTCTGCCCCATAGTCACTTTTGTGCTTTTTCCAACAGCATGGTTAGCTCTGCAATTGACAATGCAGAAACATCCAAACTGAAAGGCTGACTGAATAAGGACATTTTCTTGTAAACAGTAATGAGTACCTCAGTTTTTCATTGCTGGAGGCATCAAGATTTATGACAAAATTCATCCAAGTTTAGTATTTTCCAACATAACAATAGGGAATACACATCCAGACTTCACTGGATAAGGCTCATGTGAATTTCAGTTGTCTCTTCCCCCTCAACAAATGTTCTAGAAAGCATTGCCTTTGTCAAGAAGACTAATCAGAGCCAGCATTTTCACAAATATATTGCTGAGTGTGCTAAGTCAAACAGAAGAGTCTGTATAACAGTTACTGGTGGATGTCTGTATTGCTCCCCAAAAATGGAACATTTATGCGCTGTCATACATGCAGGTATTGGCACATACTTGTTTAACGAATAGTGCCTCCAAAGATGGTATTCATTTCAGTACCCTGAGCCAAGGGATGCCAATTAAATAAAAATAAATTAGCTTTGCATAATTGAATGGTTATTTCTTCAAGTTAGTGGTCAACCCATCTATCATCTCACCACAAATGAGTTCACATTCCATTGAAATGAGATTGATGAAAGGAATATATAGAAAGCAAGTAGTGATAAAACAAACTAAGGTTTTAAACTTAAGGTGGGTAGATTTAGATTAGATATTAAGAAGCTCTTTCTTGTGAGGGTGGTGAGGCACTGGAACAGGTTGTCCAGAGCAACTGTGGCTGCCCCATTCCCAGAAGTGTTCAAGGTCAGGTTGGATAGGGCTTTGAGCAACCTGGCATAGGTGGTGATGTCCCTGCCCTGTCCCCCTGCAAGGGAATTGGGACTAGATGATCTTTAAGGTCCCTTCCAACCCAAACCATCCAGTACAAGGTCCTACAGCTGGGTCAGGGCAATCCCAAGCATGGCTACAGGTTGGGCAGAGAAGTGATTCAGAGCAGCTCTGTGCAGAAGGACTTGGGGGTGTTGGTCGATGAGAAACTGAACATGAGCCATCTTCAGTGTGTGCTTACAGCGTGGAATCAACTGTGTCTTGGGCTGCATCAAAAGCAGCCCATCAAAGCTATTTAAATCACAAAAATTCCAAAGTCAAGTTTAAGCAAAAACAGTCATTAAAGCCAGGAAAACAATAAGAAATATTATTTGAAATTCATTTTCTTGATTCTCTATTTAAAGTTGATGGAATCATATTTACCCCTAAACTTCATAAATTCGTTAAATAAAACTAATAACTCTGCTAATAGTGAAATTTTGTTGATGAGAACATTTGAAAAAAAATAATTTGGATCCAAATTACTTTCAAATGTGATAATTTCAGGTAGAAGCAGAAATAATAAATTAACCTGCCATTGAGTATATGGTTATAATTTTAATCCAGGTGATCTGGAAATAGAAGCAACTGAAGTTATTTTTATATTAGATGCCAGGAATTTTGAATTGAATTATCATGCAGATCAGCAAAAATAGTTAACCAGCAACCCTCAGATTTGTAATACACTAAACTGTTAAGGAAAGTGTAAATATTGTGATCTGTGTGGGGTACAATTTATAACAACTGCTCAATTTGTTGAATAAAATGTCTGTAATAATTCTCCATACCACTGTAGATTTGGAAAAGCCATCAAACTGGTATCACTGTATTTTTCAATACATCACGGGTGATTCCAAGCTATGTTTCCTTACATAAAGGGACAATAATAATTTTGTTCGTAGTTAAACAGAGAAACTTTTAGCACCTCTTCCAAAGAGCTGTATGCTTCCGTCAGCAAAGCAGTAATGAACAAGGTCTGAGGAAGTAGGAATGGTGAGTTCAGAAGTGTAGTACTTTGGAAGAACTCTGTGAGAGCAGGAGGTTGGAGATGCAAAGGTTCAGGTTTATATCCCTGGACAAATGTTAACGCTCATGATATGGCACAGCAGAAAACATTAGAGGAACACCATCTAGAAGGCCAGAAGATCTTGCATGTTGTGATTAGACTGTTTAGAGATAAATGTTTATGGGAATGAGCCACCACTAGCCTGCACTACACCCAGGTCAAGGCAACAGCATGGCCCCTTTGTTTCTGTGGGGGGAAGAATCCCTCTAATCCAGACAAGCTGAAAACGAACCAAAACTGGGCAAAGAGACCATACAAAAGGGAATGACCATGTTCAGACCAGGTCTGGAGAAATGAAAAATAAGGACATGGACTCCAACTCAGGAAACCACGGAAGGACATTTGGTTAGGGCTTTTACTCTTCTTCCTTTGGGACCACATCAGTTGGGTCCTTTGGTCTGTCTGGTCTAGTGGACATGTTCAGTTCTAGTGGACTCCTTCAGTAGCAAAGAGCCTGAATCCATTCCAACACCCACAGATTCCTTGGACAAAACTGTAAAAGTAGGAACCAATATATCTGCTGAAGAAAAGATGACCTAATAAATTATTTCCAAATGTTAAAGTAGAGGATTCCTTGCTATTAAATATTATTACTTGCATCTCTTATGTCCATCAAGTATTACTTTGTGGCAATCTGCAACTTGGAGATAATTCTTAAGTTTTATTCAAATTACATTACTAACCCTGTAACTCATACTGTGTGTAATCTTAGCTATCTAAAATGATTTTGTGTGAGGGATGGTTTTCAATTTAAGCCACATTTTTTTTTCCTTCCCCCCCTTTCCCCTCCATTGTACAACAGTTAGCATCAAGTCCTAACAGACATATCAATGATTTGAGATAATAAGAAAAAATCTTGTACTTTTCCTCTTGAATATCCTGTGCTAGTGCTCTTTAGAAATTTTTAATTAACCTGATCTGGCAAAAGCATCTTCTGGAAGTTTCATTATCATTTGATCGATGACAATTTAGTCTTTAACTACAAAAGCTTCTGCTTTCCATAGTTTCAACATGATGTGTAATTTCTTTTCCATGCTAAAGGAGATGAAAGATTTTAGAATTTACAGTTATGACCATTAATACTATTTTCTTTTACTGGAGCTGCAGTCTGTTACATGAGCAAAAGAGACTGTTGCTAAATTTCTCTCACTATCTGCTTGCCAAAAAGTTATAGTCTTCAGCTGGAGTTACTCGAGATTTTCACTAATATGGATAGAATTAGAGTGAATTGCAAATGTTTCAAGATGGAAAAATATCTTCAGTTTTCCAACTTGAAATATAAGGTTCTGATTTTTATCTTTAATGATGAAGATTAGAAACACCCCTAGTAAAACTAGCAGAATTAACACTAGTGAAAAGTCAGTACAAATTGGATTAGAATCAGGTGGAATAGAAATGATCCTTTCCTGTCATATCCAAAATCTGGTTCAGGCTTAATTTATGCCTGGGCTAGAACCCAAGAAGATCTTTCTCATGAGTATACATGCACAGGTTAAGGAAAGTAGAAGGTTTGTTGTTGACTGTTTGGCAGCAGCTACCTTGATCATAAGAAGTTGTTGTCAGTTTATTTTGTCCAAATAGGGCAATTTATATTGTGAAGGATAATGTGTAGCAATCTGAAATGATTATTTAGTTGTTAGGAGAGTAAGATGGAAGCTGCAGGCAATAAGGAGAGATGTGAAAGAAGCATGTTCATATTCAGTCCCCACAGAGAGGGAGTAAATAGAATCAACAAATATATGTCTGTTGAAAGCAGTAGGATGAAAGCCTTTGGTTTTCAAAGCTGGATTGACTCGTTACTGAGGCTGGCTCTATCACTGATGATGTAAAAATCAGAGTGAGATTTTATCCTATGTTTTCTTCCATTCCCACTGCACAAGGGTAAATTGTAGCATTGTTTTAAAAGGGAAAATTTGTTGGAAACCCTCATAAATACTAGCATGAAACCATTTCTAGAACATTAAAATAATTTCATAGCAGAACAATTTAGGATAATTTCATAAGGTGCTCTGACTCCAGAAGAGTAACAGTCTTCTCCGCATTGATTCTTCTCAAAGCTTGAATTAACATTTCAGAAAAAGAGGAAGCCTGAGGAAGAATTCACACACGATCTACTTATCTACCATGTTTTATTTCAGCATCCACTTCAGTGATCTGAAAGTTTGCACACGTTGTTCATAAATCCTGATAGCCACATGGTCTACATTTGTAGAAAGTTTGGTACCATATGGAAAAGATTTAATAGTGTGTGCTAAATGAATAATCTCATATGATATTTCATAACAAAAAAACTTTTCCTAGTAGGGAAAGAAAAGCATTAGCCAAAGGTCTCTTAGAATATCACTGCTTTTACTCCTGTCAGCAGTTGTGTGCAACTTTTATCAAAGTCATTTATTTGGGAAAATACTGGTAAGAACTCTAAGATTCTACTTAGTTTTCCTCCTTCTTTTGCTTATCAATAAGAATAATTTTATCAAATATCTAATTTTAATTCATATATTGACTTCCATATCTGAAATTTGGGACGTATTTATTATAGGCTTTTGAAATTAATGTGATGTCTAAGAAGTTTCTGATTGGAGTTAGGGCAAAGATGATTAAAGGAGCTTCTAAAGAGATAAATAACCTTTTTCTTTTTCTTTTTTCCAACAAATGAGCTAGATAGATCTCTTAAAATCAACACACTTTAGTTGTTTAAATTTGATTTAAGGATGTAAATTTAAAGTTGCACTACAAGCAGAAAAGCCTGCTTGCCAGTTATATTATTAATCCACTAGATCATGCTGCCACTTAGCTCTGCTATTAAGAAACGTGTGTCTGTGAAGCCTCTCTGAAACGGGGCCACCTGATGAGATAATGTATTAGGGAACAATGATGAGTTGTTACATAATGAAACCAAACTCCCTATAATCTATAGCTGTGCTGGTTAAACAGGGGAAAAAAAAAAATCTGTTTAATCTATTATTTTGCGAGGTATTATTCTGTGCTTAGTCCCCCCTTTAAAAAGCATTCCAGGCTCCCTGTTCCAAGGTCAAAGCCTACTGCATCTTGTGAAAGCCTAAATGTAAGAAAGAATAGGCAACAAGTACATAAAAGGTCGAATTGTCAGAGAAAAGAGACCACAGTTTCAAAACATGCAGGTGTCTGAAGATGCAGATACGTGCCTAATGAGATTTTCTAAAGTACCTAAGCAGGTTAGGGACTGGAGATGTATGCTTGACTTGGTTAGCTGTGTCTGAAAATCTCACTTGGCTCTATTAGCCCTTCCAGTGCTCTCAATAGCTGTAAAAAATAAGGGAGTTGAAAATCTGTTTTCTCTGTTCTAGAAACCTGGGAAGTCCCCTATGCCCTGGGTGGTAGAAATCACTGGAACTTCCCTAATGAACAGATGTAGTTATCCATCCTCCTGGCTTATAGGCATGTGCTCCAGACAGTGCAGGCCATTACAACAGCCTCAGGAAGAATTCTTCCCTCTTTTGTGGTTTTATAGTATCTGCTCAATGTGGTAAACTGCTTTGTGAGGTACATATGCTGCCATATGAACCAATAAGCATAAAACCCCAAAATATGCTATTGGTTCAGAAACACTCAGTAAGTGTGGTACATACATGTGTTTGCTTTCGCTTGATCTGCCCTCAGCAATTCACAGGGAGTCTAAAACCTGGACCTTTCCAAGCTGTTCTTGCCTTGGCTCCCACTCAGTCTGGGGAGAAGGGGCAATTGTAATCCTCCCTTTGGCTTCTCTGGTTCTGAGGTTGCTACCTGTTATAAATTAGGCTTTTTCCCTATATGGATTCAATTCTGTGTTCCATTCTTAGCACAGACTTTTAATTGTCACTATCTCCTTGTAACTGAAGGAGACCATCTGATTTATTTTTTTCTTTATTCATTAATAAGGCTAGGTACTGCCTGCTCCTGGTCCAGGAGAACTGGTCAGGGATATCCTTTTATAAAAGGGAATTACATGGATGACATGAGTGCTTAATCATTAAAAATAAAAAGCCACTAAATAGGGAATGAAACCTTGAAGATAAAATAGAATCACTTTTTCTTGGCCTTTCCAGGAGTTTGCAAGTCAGCAAAATTAACGTTGGAACTGCAGAAGGCCTAGCGATAAGACAAGCTTCAAACCTCCCTCGCTGTTTCATTGTGCTACGTTTCTCTAATGCTGAATGTATGCTTTCTCATACAAATGTAACTGATCAAAGGAGACAGAGGGGGAAAAGACAGAAAATAATCCAAAGCTGACCCTGCTTTATATAGGATTTTCTAGCTGATGTGGTTTGTAGTAAAGAGGACTAGAGAGAGAAAAAGAAACCATTTAGTAGCAGTCATTTTTAATACGTTATTTTAAGGTGGGGTGGAGACTACTGAGGTAATAACTCTACAAAAAAAGGAAGGAAAAAAACCACCAACCTAACCCAGAACAAAAACCCCACCACCAAACACAGAAAAAGGCACTTGATTTGTGAGGGTTGAATGTAATTATAAAAATTCTGATCAATTCTGGTCCTGAGATGGTAATCCTATTACCATAGATACAGAGGCCTGAAGCAAGAAGGTAACAAGAAGAATATATCTGTTCTTTTACCCTATTTTTTTTAAAATCAAAACATGTGGCTTAAATGGGTCTTTGGTTGTTTATAATTAAATTTTCCTGAACAATGCAGGAGTTGGCCATTTCTCAACTGTCTGGGGCATCTGTTTTCACATACTTCAAATACAATAAAGATTTTTGTTCTGTGGGTTTTTTTTCTGCTTGGACTTCCTGTACAATAAAAGTAGGAATGAATGTGAATTTGTAATTGGATGTACCTTTTGGGTACAGACAGCTGGAATCAAAACTGCATGAACCAAATTTTGCCATTAGTTATTCTTAGATATATGGAACTTAAATTCTACAAGTATAGAGAACAGACAAAACTGTTCTTAATAATTCTATGTAGAGCAGCTGTGTCTTCTAAGGTTTACCAATCCTTAGTCAAAATAACCTGAGCTAAGTATTTTCTTCCAGTGTCTTGCAGTCAAGCTTTCTCTCTGCTGTTTGTCATAAGGTTGGTGTCAAAATATATGATTTGCTTCGGTTTTGGGTTGGTTCTTGGTTATTTGTTTGGATTTTTTTTCATTCCTCTTCTGGAACTTGAATTTTTTCAACTTTTCAATAAAACTGCAAGTTGCTTTGGTAGCGTGGAAAAGACCCATGAAGTTGGGACACTAGACCGTCAGCTATTCAAGGAGCTAAAAGCTCTTAAAATTTTGTTACACATAAACTCATACTGGCTTGGTGTCACAGACTCTTTGGAGTGTTTTTTCCTGCTGTTTTTCATAAGCTTCTCCTAGTGCCTGGAAACAAAGGCTGGTCATTTTTTTCTCAGTAAAGTCATTTAGTATCAAGATGTTTATCTTCATTTTGTCAGTGAAATAGAGCTACATTTGTTGTCCATTTTGCAATAACTTTATTTGAGTTTCTCATGTTAAATCAATGTGAGGAAAAACTGTACCGTTATATGTAAAGCATTGCATCAGTACTGCAGGCTGCTTTTTCTCTTTCTGCTTCTGTAGAAGGCTGTAGTGAGTACAGTCTTTTTATTTATCATGTGATTCAGAAAAGATGTGCTCTGAATGAAGCGACATAGCGACTGTTTGAGAAAAATGGCCAATAGCAGCAGAATGCTACCACATAGCTATTTGGGGGTTTGTGTTCGTTATTTTGCGTTGGGTTTTCTACATATTGGAAAAGGTAGTATTTATTACTGGATTGAAAGCAGCACTGAGGAAAAGGACTCGGGTGCGTTAGCTGGCAAAAGAGTCAGTATGAGCCAGCAGTGTGTGCTTGCAGCCCAGAAAGCCAAATGTATCCTGGGTTGCATCAAAAGAAGCGTGACCAGCAGATCGAGGAAGGTTATCCTGCGCCTCTTGTCCGCTCTCATGAGACACCCTGCTCCAGTGCTGTGTAAGTACCAGAGGAGGCCACGAAGATGCTCAGAGGGCTATGAAGACAGGCTGAGAGAGTTGGGGTTGTTCAGGCTGGAGAAAGGAAGGCTCAGGGGATACCTTAGGGCAGCTTCTGGTACCTAAAGGGGGGCCTACAGGAAAGCTGCAGAGGGACTTTTTACAAAGGCATGTAGTGACGGGTCAAGGGGGAATGGTTTTAAACTGAGAGAGGATAGATTTTGATTAGATATAAGGAAGAAATTCTTCAGTATGAGGGGTGCTAGACACTGGCACTGGTTGCCCAGAGAAGCTGTGGCTGCTCCATCCCTGGCAGTGTTCAAGGCCAGGATGGATGGGACTTGGAGCAACCTGATCTAGTGGGAGGTGTCCCTGCCCATATCAGGGGGGTTGGAACTGGATGATCTTTAAGATCCCTACCAACACAAACCATTGTATGAATCTATGATTATTATGGTAAAGGCAAATCATGTCTTCAAAGGCAATTTTAAGTTTTAAAGTACTTGGTTTTGTGTTTTTCTGGAATTTCTCTCTTTTTAAATTTACACCATTATTTGGACTATTGCTTCCAGAAGTAAATTTCAGACTCTAAAGAGATTTTATTTTTTTTTTTAAATTTGTTCCATCATAGTGATAAACTGCGAGGATTTGGGATGTGCCTGTAGCACTTCTCTCTCTGCAGCCCAACTTGCCAGTAGAACTACATAGCATTTTTCATTGTCTGTATTTCAGATATTTTATTTTTCTTCACTCTTCTGACTTTTCCATGTGAAATTCTGTAACTTTAGGCAGTCTCTAGATGAAAAAAAAAGTCATTTAGAGCCTTTTGGGACTTGGAGTTTTGTTTTGTGCTCTTTTGGGGGTTTGTTTTTTAAAACAGCAGGAAGCTGCTTTTCAAAGACAGATTATTTTCAGATAAACAGATCTTTTACAAGGGGAAAAAAAAAAACGGAGTGTGCAGAGAAGATACCCAACTAGATGGGCAAGTATACTTAGTACTGGGCTAATGCAAGTAGTTAAATATTGCTTGTATGAACTTTTTGGGGATCCATGTATAATTAGTTGCTCTTTCAGTGTGAGTTCACAGAAGGGATTTTCTTTAGAAACACAGCAATAGAATCGCTTCTTGTTTTCAGCAAAACTGTGCTTTCCGTTGTTTGGGACAAAACATAGATCACAGAAAGTTTTTTTATATGAGAAACTTTCTTTGGAGAAGGTAATTGGGCCAGGTATGACAGCTTTCTTCTCTCTTTTTTGCTTCAATTCTCTATTCCTTTTATTCCCCTTTTAATAGACATCATTGCACCACCTCTGATTTGAAATTCCTCTTCATAATATGGAATTCCCCTAGGAACATAAACATCTCTGTCTAGGAGACTAATCTATCAGGGTTAGATTATTTTTTTTTTTATCACTTAAGTGTTTTTCTGAACTGATGATTATCCCCCTCATATTTTGCGTAATTTTTAGTTCATTTCTCAGATTCATGAGCACTTCCACAGTTTTGAATAGCCATGGAAAAATATGCCCATGTTGTATGTTTCTATGAAGCTTATTTTGCTTGCGTAATGTTTGACTATAGTCCAGTGTGTGAAATTTAGTATGTGAATGGCATATTAAGAATGATTACTGTTATATTCACTTTCATGTCTCTGTGCATGAGTCTTTCTGGCTATTTCTTTTCTCGTACAATCAGTTGTTGTACTGCATTCCTTTGTTCACTGCTGTAAGACTTATTATTTCATTATACTTCTATTCCTAAACTAAACAAAACAAAAAAAAAGAGCTAATGACTGATCCCGATCATTTGTCCTATCATTTTCCCAAATCAGTGAAAATCTCCCTGCCAGCATAAAATTATACATTGTTTGGTTTTTATATTAAATAATGGTACTTCAGAGCTTTGAGAAATCAGGTGAGAATCTGTTTAAGGTAGTGTACGTCGCTTAAAGGATTATAAGAGTTCCAAATAGTCCTGTCATGAAAGCAGTTTAGGATATATAAGCTAGTTTAGACAAGAGCTAACTGCAGTCCTCCCAGAAAACTCAGATGGAGGTCTTTTTGTAATTCAAAAATGTCCAGCCATATTTTTTTTGCCTTAATTTTTCATATTTCTGCACTTTGTGCAGAAGCATCAAGAAACTGCAATAAAGACTGTTCTGCAGACTCAAGGGATTATGATAAGTATCAGACATTCTGAATGCCCGTCTGAACCTTCAAGGTATTTGCAGTTTGCCCATGACTAATTTCCTGGTGGCTCTGGAGGTAGCAGCTCAGGATGACAATTTTTCTATAGCAATGTATCTGGAGGTACTGTTTTTTTTTCCATCAAAGAGGCCTTTGAGAAAGCTTTCTTCCTCTTTCTGGGACATCAGTTTGTGAAGCATTCCTTTGATTTTTCTGCCACAAGATGAAGGGAGGAAAAAGAAACCAGCCAACAGCTCTGTCATTTCTTTTCTTTAGCTGATGCTACTCATTTGCTTGCTTAAAATGATGGTAGGGATTACGAATGCATAATACAGGGTCTGCCAGTTGCCCTTTCACTGTTGATACAGCTCTTAACGTGCATTTAGTGTAAACAGGTAAAATGTCAGGGTAGCTGAAAAGAAAAGAGCAGTAAAGTTGGTTAATTTGATGAAACACTACAGGGGAAATTCTGCCCTTAGTCATACCTGACCGAGCTCCTGGATGCGAGTGGGAATTTGGGTGTAAATGGTGGCAGACCATACCTGGATGTATTTTGCTGCTGAATGGTAATAGCATCCTCTCAGAAGAGACTATAGTTACAGGCTGCTATGCTTGAAATCTCAAGGGAACACATTTCCGTATAATAACTTGAGAAATTGCCTCTTTCTGAGGAGGCAAGAGTGTTTTGACAGTAGCTTTTTTCCGTGTTATTTTGAGGATTAGAATTGAAATGTAGAAACTTGTAAGTAGCATAAATGTGGGGCTCCTGACTGGTCAAAAAATGGTGAAGTTTTGAGATTTGCTTTAAATGAGAACAAAAGTGCAGGTAGTTTCTTTTTGGTTATCATTTGCCTATGCCAAAATGACAGCTGTTTAAAACAAAAATTTTGTGTCTTCAAAGTAAGTAATATTTTCATCCAGCAGTTCCTGACCATCAATTATCATTGTATTTAGTTAGGAGAGGAAGATGTTAATTTTTCTTAATTGTTGTTAATCTCCTTGTTGATCATTTCTCTTGCATCTGGAAAGCTGCCACTTCTAGAACATTCATAGTACACAAAGAACTCTCAGGCAATTCCCCACATAGCTATGGCAATTCAGGACGCAGGATATTTTCAGAAGCGTATGTTTGACTTTACAAGATGATAAAGAAGAATGGGTAGCTATTTTCAGGGACAGGCATACTTCATCTATCTCCGTCTGTTATTCAATTCCAAATCTCAAGAAATATAATCTATGGTACAAAATAAGACTTTGTTTCTGTAGGTTCATTAGTGAAGCACAGATCCATCCTCCCAGCCAATACTTCAATCTGTACTTCAGTCTGACATGTGCTTAAATCTCTCATTAATCATTTGACTTAAAACAAACTTAACTAGCATCCTAGACAGATAAAGGGAAAGCCACCCAGAATGAGAAATTACTTCTTTTTATATAGAATTGGGGATGTAGTTACTCATAACAGAGGATAAGCACTATCCCTGGAGTAACAGCGTACAAATCATTGAAATAAGACTATGTTCAACCGTATTTAGGTCTTGTGGTTAAACTCTGTTTAGACCGCTTGTCTCTCCAATGTAGAACCTCTTTGAAGAATCTGTTCAAACACCAAATGCCTGTTCCATAATTTTACTTTCAGTGAAGTGTTTAGAAAAACTTTTATAAATAAATTGTGGAGCAAATATAAAGCAGAACAGAGTATCAGCTGGAGATGCGAATGCACTCCTGGCTTGTTTTTTCTGCTGGCTTCTCCTTTATAAGTCACCCCTGAAACATGTTGGGATTTTTTCTCTTTTGTTCTTGTTTCTCCTCGACAAGCTAGCTGGTTTGGCATCTTATACTCATGAGTATTTTTAGCATCTCTTGAAAAACTCTGAGATGGATTCCTGCTGCTCATCATCCAGTGCTGTGTTCTCCAGTAGTTGCCATCAGAATATCTTCTACCTGCTTCCTTGACACTCTTTACTCACCTGTTTTTTTCTATTCAATGTCCGTAATATTTATCTCTTAGCAATTGTTCCCTCTTGGGGGAAGGAGACCTCTGAATTCCAGCTTGTACTCTGGATGTCTTTTGCCCAGACTCTTTACTTGCTCTTTAAATACCTGTCAAAAACTTTTAGCAGTGTACTTCCTTGATGATTGCAACATGTTTACTGTATATATAAAGTATTCACCTTGTATTTTTCTTATGTAAGAGGTCCTTTTCTCTGTTTTTTTGTGCTACTGCAGGAATGTGCTTTACATTAATTCTTGTAAAATATCCTTAATATCCTTTCTACATATTTAATGCAATGGGATTCTTTTTTTTTTAATGTTTTTTAATTGCAGAATAGCTAAAAGAGGAATTGTCTTCTGAACAAAGACAGACCGTAAGGGTGTGTTGGTTTTTTGTTTTTTTTTAGACCTACTCAGTACATCTTCTCCTGATGCAATTGCTGCCTTATATAGAAACCTGTGTCTGCTCACTTTAACTCAGAGAAAATGTTCTTAGTTATTACAGGCTGTTTATTAGAAATGGCAGTTTTCATATAAAAACTTGCAGAATTGGTATCTTTTTGCCTGGGCTCTATCGTGACACTTGCTGGAAGCCTAAAGTGGCTGTGCAGTATTTACTGCTGTGTTCCAGGAACATTTATCGCTGAAGCTTTTGCTAAGGTAAAAATGAGTTTGAAGTACAGACAAACAAGTAAAATACAAACCTCAAAGCGAGTCAAGAGTGAGTTCACTTCCCTAGTTACCTGGAGTGCTGTGTAACTGCTGCTCCACCTGCCCACTTTTCAGTCCACAAATGACCAGATACCCGTTTACAACCGGGTCAAATGAGGACAGCGTTCTACACAATTTCAGTAGGAGAGCTCTGCCACCTACATCCCTAAAATGAACAACATGTTCTTTATTTCTTCATAACATTTCTCACTTTCAAGGGCCAGACCCCCAAAATACATGAATTGGATTCAAACCAGATTTCTGAATTAGCAGACTTTTCTGGGAAGCATTCTAGGAAGCATGGGAACATGGCTGTTGATGTGAGCCCTCTTCACCTCAGCGTATGGAGACAGCATTGCAAACAGTGCATGTGGCACAGGCAGGTATTACCCAGGTGTTTCTTAGCCTTTTGAGCATTACCCTAAAGAGTGTATTATTGTAGATTCACTACTTCTCCTGTGCCTGTCCACTTTCACTATTTCTTAGTCATGTGGGAAAGATTAAGCCATGTTATATTCCTTGCTCACTAACCTGAAGAGCAGCACCTACACACTGCACATTTGTCATCAGAGGATGGAGTAGCATCTTGGAAACTCCTGGTTTAAATCAGTAGTAGCCTCATGTCAGTAAGCTCTGGATATCAAGTTTCACTGTAAGGAGCATGTTTGTGATGCAGTGGTCAAAACAAGGTGGGGGGAGGGGGGGGGTGGAGGGGCAGGAAGGGAAGAATTTAAATGCCTACTGATGATATCTGGACGTTTTCAGTCCACTGGTATCACAGAATACTGTAAGGGGAGGAAAGAATCACTGCTCACTGAAGTGGGGAAACAGAGGCACAGAGAAGTCAAAGGGCTGACTGAGAATTTCCATTCTCACTGACCAGGGTATGCATGCAGTTGATGCTTGCTGCATCATGTCCAGCTGCCGGCATCACTTTATGATGTTTTCCTTAAATGTTTTCCTGAAGCCTTATTTATTCTCTTCTAGAAGCTTATTTCTTGTCCATTCCAAACTTCCAGTGATGTCAGAGTACAGGAGTACAGCACTGTGCCCTGAAGGAAGCTTAAGTTTAGAGCTGCTCAAACCCTTTCCTTCTAATTCGGTATAAATATATAAAAATTGAATTTCTTATGTGAATAGATAAGGCTTTTGATTTTCAAAACCAATCAAATGTACCTTGGTAATATCCCTCAGGTTTTATTTTCTTCTGTTTTGCTAAGAAAAAAAAGATACCAATTAATGTATCTTACATTTTAACAGTCCCTTTCTTTAAACAGAAACTAATTTAACTGAACTCAGTTAATTGGTTTAAAAATATGAAGAAGCTCAACTAGGGTGTGCAGTCAGCTTTTCATAGCACATCCTGGAGTCAGTTACCATGGCACTGCGAAGGATTTTGGTCTCCATGGCAACCTCAGGTCGGCTTGTCCCACCTTTTATCTTATGCAGACTGAAAGCAGCAGCTTGTGATATCTGGAGTTAATATGTCAAGGAGGAGGCCGATACGTCACCCAAGAGGTGTTGGGTTGGTTTTTCTCCTCCCCCCTCTTAAACTCAATCAGTCTCTTAATTATCGCTAATCAGGGTATGTATGGCTGTCTCTTCTGGCCATCAGTCCCCCCTCTTGCTGGCAGCTTCAACTCTTGCCCTGTCTGTGATACAGCACTGGCAGGGCATTTTCCCACTGCCTGGAGCAGGTCAGCCCAGCTTGTGGAGCGTTGGGGGTAGCCTTAATGCATGAAGCAGGGGAGGACAGAGTAAGCACAAACTGGGGCGTTGCAAAATGGTTCTTAGGTGAAGGATCTAGAGCACATGTCTTCTGAGGGATGGCTGAGGGAACTGGGGGTGTGTAGTGTGGATCAGTGAAGGCTCAGGGGGGTCCTTACCTGTCTCTACAACTACCTGGAAGGAGGCTGTAGTGAGGTGAGGGTCGGTCTCTTCTCCTAAGTAACAAGTGATAGGAGAAGAGGAAATGGTCTCAAGCTGCACCAGGGGATGTTTAAATTGGATATTAGGAAAAATTTCTTCACCAAAAGGGTGACTGCAAGTTTCCTAGGGCAGTGGTGGAATCACCATCCCTGAAAATGTTCAAAAGATGTGTGGATGAGGCCTTCAGTGACATGGTTTAGTGGTGGACTTGGCAGTCCTGGGCTAGAAGTTGTACTTGATGACCTTAAAGGTCTTTTCCAACTTAGCTGATTCTATGATTAGTTACTGTTGGCTCTCTGTAGTTGTGAAATCTAGGGCTGGATGGAGAAACTGCCTCCTTGCTCTTTGGGCCCAAGAACTGCCTGGGAAAGCAGATTTCAGGAACATGCAGTCTCAGCACTCCCCATCTCTGTTGCTCTCCCTGCCTTCACACAGACTTCACAAGCATCGCTGTGTCGCTCTGGTAGCTTGCTGTGTTCAGGAGGCTGTTCTTAGAGAAGAGAGAGTGATGTAGGAGGCCTCTGTAAAGACCACCTGTGTTCGTTCCTTGGGCCTGTCTTGCAAAATCATGCTGGTGGTGTTCAGACCAGGTTTCTGGAAAGCACAACAGAATTCCTGGAGCTGCAAATAGGAAGCCTAGTGTCTTCAATTGTGTGTCTTCAATTGTGTGTCTTCAATTGTGTGTCTTCAATTGTGTGTCTTCAATTGTGTGTCTTCAATTGTGTGTCTTCAATTGTGTGTCTTCAATTGTGTGTCTTCAATTGTGCTTTCATAAACTCACTACTACTTTACCTTGAAATTGTAATGGGTGAGAGAGCAGGCTGGTGAGAAAGACTGGCAATGGAGGCAGGAATTAAGGCAATATTCTTCTATCCCAGAACAGGCTGAAAACTCTTTATGTTGATCTGTTCGTGAATTTTTTTCATGCCCTCAGGGCGGAGCAGCAAATGCAATCAGAAGATAGCTGTTTCACAGTGAGTATATGGGGTGTGAGGTGAAGCCTCTTTAGTCACAGGAAACAGCCAGTACTTAACCCATGTTAATAGTGATTTCTGAATGTTTTGTCTACCAGGAACTTCCTTCCTAATAGTCTGCATGGAGCTTTCCAACTGCCTGCTTTGAAAGCAGAACATACTACAGACAGCAGAAGGAAGTAAGTTTTGCTTTCAATGATGAGTAGACTGTCTTCATGCAAAACTGGCAGCCCTGGAAGTCTTTAAGTAGCTGGTAGACAAATGAGCATTACGATACACTTAAAACGCCCTACATTTTTCACACATATTATCTTGGGTTCATACAGCTGTTGGCACTGGGTTTGTGTGGCAAGGTTTTGTAGGTGAACTACAGGGGTGGCTTCTGTGAGCTGCTAGAGGCTTCCCCTGTGTCTGACAGACCCAGTGCCAGCCGACTCCAAGACAGACCCACTGCTGGCCAAGGCTGAGCTCATCAGCAATGCTGGTAGAACCTCTGGGATAACGTATTTAAGAATGGGGGTGGGGAGGGAATGCACAACTGTAGCTGAAGAGAGGAGTGAGAACATGTGAGATACGGCTCTGCAGGCACCAAGGTCAGTGCAGAAGGAGGGGAGGAGGTGCTCCAGGCATCAGAGCAGAGATTCCCCTGCAGCCTGTGGTGCAGACCATGGTGAGGCAGCTGTGCCCCTGCAGTCCATGTTGGTCCACGGTGGAGCAGATCTCCACCTGCAGACACCAGAGCAGGGGGGATGCCCAAAGAAGGCTGTGGCCCCATGGGAAGCCCACGCTGGAGCAGGCTTCCAACAGGACCCGTGTCTCTGTGGAGAAAGGAGCCCACACTGGGGCAGGTTTGCTGCAGGACTTGTGACCCCGGTGGGACCCACACTGGAGCTGTCTATTCCTGAAGGACTGCACCCATGGCAGGGACCCGTGCTGGAGCAGTTCGTGAAGAACTGCAGCCCATGGGAAGGACTCACATTGGAGAAGTTCATGGAGGACTGTTCCCCTGTGGAAGAGACCCATGCTGGATCAGGGGAAAAGTGTGAGGAGTCCTCCTCCTAAGGAGGAAGGATTGGCAGAGACAGTGCGTGTTGAATTGACCACAACTCCTATTCCCCATCTCCCTGCACCACTGGATTTGGGAGGGTGTAGAGAACTTCTGGAGTAAAGTTAAGCTGGGAAGAAGCAGGGCAGTGAGGATGAAGGTGTCTTTAAGATTGGTTTTATTTCTCATTATCCTATTCTGCTAACAAATTAAACTAATTTCCTCAAGTCAGGTCTGGTTTGCCTGTCACTGTAATTGAATCATCTTGTCTTGTCCTTATCTTGACCCATGAGACTTTTGTTATGTTTTGTCTTCCCTGTCTGAGCAGGTGATGAAAAAACCTCAGGAGGCCCATAGATTTATGCAGGAGGCTTTTGTTAAACCTCATTTGGGCTATAGAGTTTTCTGCTCCTTTAATATGGAAAGGAAAAACTTTCCCCCCAAATCAAATCTTTTCTCCATTTTGCTTCTAGTTCAAGACCAGTGGAATGAATATCAGAGTATATGGAATATTTTTGGGCCTTGAAATAGATTTATATTTCATATGGACACAGACTTTGGTTGGGTCTTATTTTATCATTTGTTCTTAACCTAATGATGAGGCCAAGGAGCAAAGTTTAGATCCAGTTTTGGAGGAGGAAAGTATGTGTTGCATTGAAGACTGTATTTGTGATGGTGTTGAGCTTTCTGGCTAAATTTAGAAAGTCTGTTTTAAGATTCAGAAATGACATTTTTGTATAAAGCGTTGATACATAAATCCATATGCTTTTAAATACATGGATTTCATTTAGAAATTTGACAGCCAGAATTGAAAACACTCAGCTGTAACAGAGTATTACTGCATTAAGTGTTGGGGAGAAAGGAATTAGCAAAGATGGCAACCAGATGCAGGAGCATGTGTTAGATTGATCCCAGCATCAGAAAGGAGTGCTTCCTTTCTCACCTGTGCACTGGCTGTTGTCCACTGGAGTCGAGCAGCTCGCCTGCAGCCCTCCCAGCAGGCAGCTGCTGACAGCATCCCAGTCCAGTTGCCTTGAGAAGGCAGAGCAGTAAGGACAAAGTTCTTGTTTACATTTCAGGTGTTGCTCTGTCCAGTACATTGAAAGACAGAAATATATCCACTTGTGAAAATCCAACAGCTTTTCAGATTGACCCTAACACTGGAAGTTTCCTTGTTTATTTTCCCATAGTATTAGTGTTTGAGAGAAACCTGCGACTGCTGTAAGAGGCAATTACTTGCTCTGACTGCAGTGGTTTTCATTGCTTAAAACAATGCTTAACAAGTGCATAACATCCCCCTACAGTGTTTTCGGGAATTGCTCTGTAGCAACAGAGGGAAAGAACAAGCTAAGGCAGAGCATGCTCTGCCTTCTGCCTGACTTGAGATAAATGACAGTAATCACATAGACAGTAATCTGGCCTTTTCTGCTCTGCCCACCTGCTGCTGCTGTTGTCATGCTCTGCACTCTGCTGCCATCCTCCGTGGCCGTGGTGCCTCCAGCTTGGCACTGCTGGGAATAATTAGGGGTGGCACAACTCTGCAGCTGCTACGGTGGTAAAGGGGGGGTGCAGGCAGAGAGGCGGTAAAGAGCTGGGCTGGAGCCAGCATAGCAAGAAATTAGCTGAGCTGTCATCCTTGCAAACATTGAGCTTTTAGTTTTAGGATTAGCTGAGGGCATGAAAGGCAAGTTTTTTCTATCTGTAAGTCTGACTCTGTTACCAGGGGGAGCAGGGGACATCATGAGAATGCCAGCCATAGCCAAAATTGTACACCGTGATAATGTAGCTCAGAGGGCAGGCCTTGGTATCTTTAAATATAGCTGTGATCCTTTAAAGTTCCTCCTGCCCTTCACAGGGCAGCTCAGGGCTTCAGTGGAATTGTCCAGGGCAGAAATCCTCTTGTGGACAACAGGCTGTATGAAAGGGCAGGCACTGTCTAGCTTTCAACACAGAAAAAGCACTTCTTAAAATGCTCCAACACATCCCAGCTGTAATTAATGAGAAAACAAGTTTTTCAAGAGTGTAGTATTTTTTAAATAACTGCTAATGGTGAATTTAACAATTCAAACCCTACTGGGTGTAGCTAATTGAAAAGACTATAGGGATATGGAGACTAGTTAATGAGCTAGCTGGTAAAGAGAGTACACACTAGCAAGTTGTAGGACGTTGAGGTCTCCTCTAGCTCTGAGTTCACAAGCTGAATGTTGATGTGATGTTAGGGTGAAGAAGTGGCTTTTAGCCATGCAGGGGTCAGGGGATGAGGCAGAACCTGTTTCTAGAATCTCTCAAGTGCTCCTATTTATGGAATTTAGCAGCACTCATACTAGGCTGCAGCATGTGAGGTCATTACTTTATCTGGACTAGCTCTTTTAGGCTGATCCTCTATAGTTAAGCATAAATAAGAATAGTTCTAAGAAATAAAAATAACTAGGCTTGTTCTGAGGATGTATTAACCTACATTGGTTTGTGTGTATGCATGCATATATTTATGTCTTTATATATACATTGATTGATGGCTTGGCTTCACGAACGAAGATTTGGGAAGGGCTTTAACCACGCTTACTACAAGCACGATGACCAAGGGCATGTGGGATGTGCAAATCTGGGTGGAAAAAAGGGTGCTTAGGCAATCGGGAAGTGTCCAACCAGGACTGTCATCTCCTGAGTAATTTCAGGCTACCCATGAGCTGGTCAGCCTGCATGCAAGGTTTGATCTGCGGCTTCCCATGCACCTTGTCACCTACTGTTTCAACCCTCGCCTGTCCATACAGACAAGCTAGAGTAAGCCCTTCCAGCCTGTGCAGTGGATTTTTTAGGTGAGGCGCAGCGTGCGCAGAACTGGCCCTTACCCTTTACACCTGAGATTTAACTGCCACGGCCTAGCTAGCTAGGATGGTGACAGCAAAGTCCTCAGGTCGTAGATTCTGTAAGAGTGTCCTTCTCTTTGGTGGAAGCCCTTACAAGGCTAGATGAGCTCATCTGCCTGGGTTTGAAGATAGGAGTTTTCCTGTGAGGAAGGCCTGTCTTCGCTAACAAAGACCTTCACCCACACATTTTGAACAAGACTGTCATCTCCAGGGTCAATCACAAGTGACCAATGACGCAATAGCACAACAAGCGTCTAGGCGGGTTCTTAGAGGCGTTCAGTCATAAGCCCGCAGATGGTAGCCTCGCACCAGTGGCTCCTCAGCCAAGCGCACACACCAGGGGTCTGAACCTGCAGTTCCTCTTGTACTGAGCAGGATTACTATTGCTACAACACATCTTCAGTAGGGTAAAACTAACCTGTCTCACGACGGTCTAACCCCAGCTCACGTTCCCTATTAGTGGGTGAACAATCCAGCGCTTGGTGAGGTATATACATAGTGTAAAATTGTACACTACCATGACAGTCTGATCATTTTGGGCTGATTACTGAAACACATGTAACACAAAAAATTCCACTGTAGATGAGCTAGAATTGATCTTAAACTGCAAAATAAATAGAGAAAAGAAGTAACTATCTCTGTCTTTAATGAAAGGATGAACTTGTTTCTGTTTGAAGACTTCTGTCACAGAAGATGCTTAGGATCTGTCATAGGTGCCAGTGCCTTTGGTAGGCCTCTGTGGATGGTGTTTTTGAGTCCTCCCATAGTTTCCATTGCTTCCTTTTGGACTTTCTTTAATCAGTCCCTATGTGGTATCCTGAAATGGGCACCTGCACCTGAAGTCTCCAGCTCTTCAGTAGAATGGAGGAATAATTTTGCATGTTAACTTTTCTCACACATATCAGTATTTAACTGTCAGTGACAGACATTGTTTGTATATTGGAAAGTAATCTCAAAATAGGTTTCTTACTTGTTTGCACCTATTTTCATCTTAGTCTAGATTGCTACATTTACAGAACTTGAAGAACACATTACATACATTACTTAAGTCAAGTTGTGCGACATCTACTGTCTTTCCTCTCTCTCCATAAGGCCTTTTACCAGATCCTAAAAAGAGATTAGATTGGTGTGACATGATTTTTCTCACAACCAATCACTCCTGGATGTTTGTAACTACCTTCCATGTAGTTACAAATGTTTCATAATTTGTTCCAGAAGCTGAAGCTAAACTGTCTGTTTCTAATTCCCTTCTCCTTTCATGTCTTAAAAACCAAAAAAAAACCCCACCCCAAAACTAGAGAAAGGTAAATGTAATGTCTAATACCTTACCCAGAATAACTGCTAAAAGCTCTAGGTTATATCACCCAAACCTTTAGGCTTAAGCAGAGGACAAAGCTCATTAGGTCTGGGCAATTTGAAAACAATTGTGTTTTAACAAATACTTGTTAGTCTGTGGAGGTTTTTTTTTCTATTCAAAGACTTAGATCTTGCTCTTTTGTGACTGGAATTAGATATGATAGCCATCTGATGAAAGCTTAGCTTTTGTGATGAGCAACACACAAAAAAGCACTAAACAACTTGACCTTTTTGACATCATACATCAAGAACTTTCACTCTGTTTCATGGCAGACTACTCTTGAGCCTACCTTTATGTCTTTGTTGAATGATTTCTCAATGTTTCTTGCTGGTTATATCCAACTTTGTATCCTGAACACTCTCAGTGAATAGCACTCTGTAATGTAATGTAATTTTGCTGGGCTTTTGTACTTTTGCTGGGTAATCTGACTTGTTTTTCACTGCTGTTCTTCTCATGATTCAGTTCAATGAAGATCTCACAGTCTAGTCAGGGTTACTATGTGACTTGTCTTTTCTCCACAGTGAAGCAGTTGGCACATAAGGCCATAAGAATTATTTCATTAAAGAGAATCCATCTCTCCGTAATGCCTTTTTCTTTAGACCATCCCCTGGAGGTCTTTCCTGACAAATCTCTAGGATGACTGAACCGTGCTCCCTTGAGGTCCATTCCTTTGACTTTCCTGTTGTGCTGCCTTCCTGTTCTAAGTTTTTTAAGAGTGCAAAATTTAAGATCTCTGAATACTTTTAGCTTTTCCCTTTAAGCAATGCCACCAGAATTTTTTCGCTCTTTGTGTTTGTTTGTACAAGCCCCTTCAGTTGTCCCAGATTTAATACAAAAGAGAGTATTTTTTCACACTGCTGCCTTACTTAAGTGCCCAGCTCACAGGTTAGTGTTTGTTTGCTCTTAGAATAGTTGATGGAAAGAGGTGGGGTGCATACACATGTGTGTGAGTTAGTGTGATTCGTAGGCCACTTCAACTCTTGCTCTGAGTTACCATCTAGCAGGGCTCCTCTCCTTTCTAGGGGATGTAAAGGGAGATAAAATATCTAACTTAGGCTTTATGCTTGGTGCTCAAAAGTAGGTACTTTTCCATAAGATGCCTTTCTTTGCTTTCCCTCCCAAACTCTGTTTTAGCCTTATGCTGTATCACAATGTCTCTTTAAGAGAGAAATGGAGGACCTGCAAGGAAGAAATGTGATCTGGGAAGTCACCATGCACTGTGCAATTTTCTGTGCTCTGACTGATAAATTATTGTGTCTTCAGTGTGTTCTGGCATGCAGTGCAATTTGTCCATGTAGCAGTGATGATAGGTTGTCCTGAGCTAATGATCAAGACCCCTTTGTTTAGATTCCTCAGCCTTTTAGGGAAGTCTTAAAAAACAGTCCTTATCTCTTTGTCAGTTTTTATTCACATTTTATCATAAATGGAGAAATCTTTTAGCCTTGAGAGCTCTACTGTGATCATGTTAAGAGGCAATCTAAGAAAAGAAAAATAATCGGCACTGTTTGCAGTGACAGATTGTGCATCGCAAGAGAATACAGTTAATTGAATGTTGCAAAACGCTTAGAAAAAGAATGCTGCCTTTCTTGTTGTGTATCTGAGATCTTTGTACCACCAGAAAGCAACAGTCTGGCATTGTCCTGGAGTTCTCTCAGCCTTTCAGCATCAGTATATGATTTCACACTCTGTGTTTGTACCCTGTACCTAGACATCTTCCTTCCACTTTGCAATCAGGGTGTCAATATTCCAGCATGTGCTGTACAGCCTGGTATCCCATCTTCAGCTCTCCATCTTCTGTGACACTTTCTGACCACACAGCTTGAAATATTTCTTTCAAATTAAAAACTGGGTGGTGGGGACAGTGTAATTAACTTGTAGAAAAAAATTTAAAGAGAATTAACTTAGCTGTAAAGCTTTAAGCCTGCATTATTAGCTACTTAAATTTGATTATTTGCACTAGACCTATTAATGGGTAGTCTCTCATTCTGGAGGGACAAGTATTGTTTTTTCATGGCAGAGGGGCTATTGATGGAGCAGGCTTGTTCCATGACTATCCAAAGGCAAAATTAAAGAAGGTTGAAAGTGTCTCCTCTGAAGTGTTTGTGACAATAGAATACTTTCCCTTTCTTGGCATGATGTGCAGCTCAGCTGTGTCATCTTGCATTTCAAAATGTAATTCAATTTAAGAATGCTCTTTTTTTTTTTCCTTTTTTTAACTTAATAATAGAGGTATTTAAGCTTAAAAATTCTCATGTTCTTTGGGGATTTGCTTCATCATGTTAGTCCAACTGCATAGATATTCTTCAAGATCAATTTTAAGTAACCAGATTATTATAGAATCAATCCAATGTCTCACCTACTTAGTAATGTTAAAGAGGTTTTGCAACTGATTTCAATGAAACTGGCCTTTCAGTTTATTAGGAGAAGCCAATTTAGCAAAAATATTTTTATTTTCCTGTATCTTAATCCTTTATTTTTTTGTCAACAAAGCATAGCCCAATGAGACTGATGACTCTGACTCTATGAGGCATTACAGCATGTACTGTACTACTAGTCCCACCATGGAACTAGTCATTAATATTTCCATGAAAACAATATTTTTCAGAGCAAGTGGATTCATCAAAACTGAACCAGTTCATGTCACAAGTTAGTTTTGGTCAATTTTTCAAGACAAATATTTGGGGTAGCGGAATTTTTCAAATTTGCAATACATCCATTTTGGCATTTTTTAGATATAAAAATAGTACTTTTCTTCAAAATGACCTTTCCTTTACAAAGCTAAGCTAATTATCATTAAAAACTTTATGAAACTAGAAAGTTTAGAGTTAAAGCTTTTAAGCAACCTGAATTGATTTTCTTTTAAAATCTTTCTAGTCCTTCTGGGACAGGAAATTACATTTCTATGTAGCCACAGATGATGCCTGCCTGCCACTGACCAGCATGGTAGATAGAAGCCTGCATTGAAGCAAAATATACATTTTTTTTGGTTGGAGTTTTGTAGGAAGAAGCTTGTACTCTTTTTCTAGTCAATTACATGGTTTTGATAAAAAGAACCAGTCAGTACACAACAAGATAAGTACTGTAGTTTTTTTACAGTGGTAGATCAGTCACCTGTTTAACACAGCTAGCAATATCTTCAGAAACAATCCTGACCCTTAACTTGAGAGTTATGCTTGCCATAACTGCAGCACACACACTCAAGAACCATTTTATTCCTCATCCCGACTCTTCAATGATATTTTATGTGTGCTTTATGAGTGCTTATCAAGCTGTGGACTGAGGTAGTGTACTATTATATTAATATTTTGAAATATTCCTATGGGAGATCCAAATGAAGTGCTCATAGTCTGGAGTTAAATAGGTATCAGAAATATGTGCAAACCTTTCCTGCAGAAAGATCTTTTCTAAATGAACTAGGCTATCTTGCAGTAAACCCCACAGCTGTTTTTGTTTATGCTTTCCAAAATCATGTACTTCTCAGGTAACATCTGCCAGAGTGAAGACTGACTTGAGTTTTCCAAAGCGCTATATCTAGAAGATATAAGACATAGTATTTATCCCATCAAACCATGGTTATTCAGCCTTGTATTTTCCTGCCAGGGTATGATATCCACATTTTGTGTAAGGCACTTGTTACAGCTTCCTCATCTCAATGCTTATCAGACTTCTGTGTTTTTATCCTCCCACCTAAAGCCTACTTGTTTATGTGCTCTTATTTTTCCTGATATAGAGCTAACTGAACTTATGTGCTTACTATGTAGAAGTTCGCTGTCTACTGGTCCTCCTTGTAGCATGCAGCTCATTTGTCTTCTCTCTTCCAGATCAGTGCTGACCACTTATTCCCTTCCTTCAACCCAGGTACTTTATGCCTTGTGCTTATTTATGCCCTTTCTGTAGATTCACTTCTGATGTATCTGGAAGTTCATAAGGGGCTTTTTTAGTAGCTTATGATAACTGAAGCAGAGATTCTCACAATATGTATGGAGAATGTCTCTTTCTGCCCTAACTAGCCAAACTCCTCCTTTCTCAGTATGTTTCTTAGCTCCAGAAGACCTCTGAGCAATGAAGTCAGATCCCAGCCTGCTCAAGAGTCTTTGTGTTTCTATTTGCTTCTTGCATATCACTCAGACTCCTTGACATTTAAGATAAAGGCCCAATTTCTGACCTTTTTCTCTTGTTTGTATGCTCACTGCTGTTCACATCCCAGCATTTTGGAGGAAGCTTTTTTCAGCCATCTTATCAAGAGGTGCATCAAGGTTTAATGAATGCCCGTTTTCCTGGGCCTGGGAGATACACAACAGCTTAGATGCCTCTGTGTTCCAATGCGTCCCGTGGATTACAAATTACAGAATTAATAAATTATACTGGATGGATTCCTTAATTGTCCATGAGGTCTTAAGCCTGTAGGAGCTGAGACTGCTAATTATGTAGATAAAGGTCTAAATCTGTGTTCTGGAGCAATCACTGGGATTCTGAAAGTAGGCTGAAGAGATGGGGGTGCTAAGGAGTAACAATAAAGATCAGAACTGTGAAGCAAAAACAAAGAGGGGAGGAAGAAGAGAAAACAACTACTGTGAAGTTCTCTTTCAGCACAGTTGGAAGTCATGGGTATAGTTTCTAGCTTCTTGCTCCCTCACTCATGCCAGAAAAGTTTGGTTTATAAAGTTTAGTCTGCATTTCCTTATCAGCTGTAGTACAATTGCACTAACCTTATGAAATTAAGACAAAATTGCAGCATCAATGACAGGTAACAAAAGGATGCGCTAAGTTCCTAAGCCAATGTTTTCTGTATTGCATATTTTGTGTGTAGTATGGTATTGAGCTTCCTACTGACCCACCAACTACTCTTCATTGCCACAGCACAGTGCCTTCAGTGATAACCTTGACATACTGTCACTATTATGTAAGAAAACTGAAATAATGTATGCTATCTTTCTACTTTCTAATCCTTGCCAGTTGTTCCGTTCAGTTGTCCTGTTCTTCATGCAGCTTCATACAAGATGCTATGGACATCGAGAATCATTGTGATATGGGCAGGGACAGCAGCAGATAAGGCTTTAAACCTTCATTAAGGGAACTGTGGAACTGGCTGGGGAAGGAATAGGTGAAGTTGGAGTAAGGGGAAACCCAAGGGGAGACACGTTTAAAGCAGGGACATAGAATAATTCAGTAGAAGTAGATTTTATTTTATTGGGGAAGATATTCATTCTGAAATCATGTGGCAGACAGGAAAATAGGCAGAGGAAGACCTGCTGCAGTTATATACTTTAATGCAAAATAGCATGTGTGTCAACAGTGCTACTTGTAAGAGATTCCTGCATTACTGACGGGACCACACAGCTTAGCATGTCCAAAAATTATTTGGTCACAGCACTCTTGTTTCCAAGAGACATAAGACTAATTTAGAGGTAAGAGTCTGATACTGCAAAAAAATCAAGTCCCAGGTTTGCAGCTGGTTGGCTGTGTCTTCTAGGATAAGACTTGTAACTTCCCAGAGCCTATGTTTAACCAGCCATAAATGAGAACAATTCTTACCTATTTTCCAGGTTGCTGAAATGTTTAATTAGCGTTTCAAAATTGTTCTGGACTGTGAAGATACGAGGCACAGTAAAGTGGTGCTATTATTTCTTAACAGTACATACATACCTTCTGTATTTTTGTATCTGTAAAAAAGCCTTTCTGCTGCAAGCATGGCGTTTTAGTCTATCATCCTATACTAACCTTCCAGCCAGAAAAAAGAACTGAGCCAGACACTGAAACGTTTGCAGACACTTTTTGGTAATAGCTGCACTTAATAGAAACTCCAGTTGCTTTAAGAGAAGTCTCAGTTTATGGCTGTGTTCGAATTTAACGTGCCATGAAACCATTCTGATGTGCACAGAGCCTGAAGCTTTTTGCTGTTCAAACCTTCCTCCATAAAGCTGAGAATCCTAATGAGAAATGAAGGCCTCAAGCTAAGGATCTCACAACAGGCTGTTGCTGTAAACAGAGCAGAAAATGCACCCCAAGGTGAGAAATCCTCTTTAAAAGATTACTCTGCTGTGGAGGTGTAGGAATGCCAGAGCTTCCTTTAATGACCAAATAGTTTGGAGCCAGGTAGGTGTTTGGCAGCTGCTATTTGATGAAGAAGGAAAACCCCACAGCATTTGGAATATTTCTGCAGCAATGCTCTGTGGCTGCTGCAGGAGCACTAACAAAAAGCCCCTCCACTATCAGAGCTTCTCATTCCTGGCAGTTTATTTAATCCTCCAACTCAGCAACCCTTTTTTTCACTTAGACCAAAGGTGGTTGGATATACTAGTTAATAACATTTTGCAGAAGTAAGCCAGATTAGTGTTAACTGTGGCATACTTCTGATATCAAGGAACATTTGAGATTAAGGTCTGAACTCCGTTTCAGAAGGCATGTTGTGAGAGCCAACTCAAATGAAGAGCAACATGGGCAGCAGCACAGTGGTGTCCTTACTCTGTCTTATAAGCAAAGTTTCTTCTGGTGTTTGGGTTATCTTGAGAGCAATGCAGCAAATTTAGCCTAAATTCTTTGTTTATTAAGTTCCTTCACAAAGCTGGCCCTGGTGTATGCTAACTCATTTTTTAGAGGGATGGCTGCTGCCAGCCAGGTGTGCTGGTACGGTCATGAGCTACCTATCTCAGCAATACCCACTCCGTGTTTTCCAGTGTGAGGCTTGCAGACAGATTGAGGGTGAGAGAGTTAGATGTAAAAGGCTTGTTTATAATAACCTCTATTACCCTGCACAATATAGTCTTGAAACAGAGCTATATATATGTGATTTTATAAATTCCATAATATTGCTAGTTATGAACATACTGTTTCTCAACGTGGTAGCAAAAAATGTGGACTGTGTACAGATCTAGTTAGTGCCAATATATGGAGGGTGCAAAACTGCAAACTTAGCTGAGGTGATTGCTGCTTTACATCAGAAACCTTGGGAATCTTTGCTAAATAAAAAAGTTTAACAAATTGGAATGTGTATAAAAATATGCATAATTATGCATAAATGTCTAAATTGATATGTACTAAATATCTATAAAAGATCTGGAGAGAATTATTTCATATTTGTGTTGATGTTGTTGCCAAAACTGAATGAACACAACAAATTTAACAATGTTCTCTGATCATTGTTGTAATCAAATTGAATGTAAGTATTTTGGCAGAGACTCTGATTTCTGTCAAAAATTATTAGGCAAAAATATATTTGCTTTTTGAATGAAAAACAGTTTCCATGTATGTCACCAAATTTAGCTACTTCAGGGCATATTTTCAGAGTTAGGTGTATTTGTGCATTATGTCAGCTGCAGAACACTCAGTTCTCTTTAGTAAATAAATGTGAATTATTTAACAGTTACTTGAATCTTTGTACCTGTGCTCTATGTGCAAATTGCCTGCTCATTCTGTAATCTTCATTTCTTGCCACGTAATAGTAGATCTGGGAGAAGAGAGTGCCATATATACTTGTGTCTGGAAAAGGATTTGCAGTCTATTTTGATCACTTAATTTAGGGCTTATTTGTCCCATATACTCATGTGTTGTTTACTTTGAATGCAGATATCGTAAGTAACAAAAAATGCTTACTGACTTTTTGGCTGGTAAAAATTAAAATTATTAATGGTCATCTGCAGCAAGACGGTATCCCTATACCCTGGGCCTTGGTCTCCCATTTTACCACACTGCCAGTTCCAAAGCTGCTTCTCTACACTCTGCACTGAGAATTTCCTCAGTCTGGCCTTATGAATGTTTTCAGTATTCAGATGATTTAATTCAGCTGACCCACAACATGTTATCTTTTCTCACATCCTTCCCTGGGTGTCTCTGTTGCTTGGCAGAGCAAGAAAACTCATCAAAGACATTTGAATTCTTGTTGTCTGGTATAGCAAGCTTACTGCAAACAGAAAACAACATTTTCTCAAAGTTTGCAGATGTTTTTGACAAACATGTTCTCAAAAAAGAACGCGTTGCAAAAGTAAATTCAAATCCCTTTACTTCTGTAAGCTACTTCTTGTCCACAAAGTTTACAGTTACACTGTTGGTATTACCAGAGGCTGTGGAGTCAGTAGTAGCACCTTTGTCTTTCTGAGGAAAGAGGAGTAAATTCAGCAAATCGGATTTTCTGTTAGTTGGGTGGAAGATCAGGTTTAGAAACTGTTTTGGGTTTTTTTCAGCCTTTCTTTCATAAAGGGAGATTGGGGTTTGGGAGCTGGTAGCTTTGAATGCCTAAGTGTCATGAATCACCTCATCATTGCTCCTGAACAGGGTGGTCCAGGCTGTTCAGGCATGTAGCTTGGCTATCAGAAATCATCTTCTCTTGTCAAGTCTGATCTGGTAGCAGGGCTTTCTTCTGAGTTTAGTGATAGAGTGACAACTTGCTGGAAATCCCCTGTGATCTAGAGGATCCTTTTAGGTTGGTTACAAGAGATAATAGAAGTTGTAGGAATTCCTTAGGAGGATCTTTGAGTTCATATGGACAAAGCTTCAGAGACTTGGCAAGGAGGATGGTCTGTTGAGAAACTTTAAAGTGAGTAACGATGACCAAAAGGGAATGAAAATTTCCTTTTTCTGCTCAGCAGTATACATTTCTTAACAGCCATGGCAGAGCAGCACTGTAATTGAAGCTGGAAAATTGAAGCATTTCTTTTTTTGCCAGTTTTTGTAATGCGAACAAGCACTTCCCTGTAGATGTGGAATGGATGTTGTAAACAATATTGCTGAATCACTAGGTAGGACGTTTCCAAGAGAAAATGAAGCAAACAATTTGATTATCCATCACTTAACAAGGGCAACGGAAAACTGTTGTTAATTTGGAATACGGTATGGAGAAATCGCTGAGCTCTAGTAGCCCATTGGCTTTGTTAGCAACAAACACATAGCAGATGCCATGTTGTTTGTTATTGTTGACACCTTTAGAAAGCAGAGAATAGCAAACAGATTTTTCTCTGTACTAGTGGGATACAAAATCAGTCCTTTGCAAGGTTTATGATAGCAAAGTGTGTATTTGGCACATATGAGAAGAAAAAGGAATGTTCTTTATGTGTTATCACTGCTACCTCATTGAGAAATGCTGACAGGCATAGGGTGGAGTCTGCAGTGTAAGCAGAAACAGAGGCCAGCATGTGAGCCTGGGTTGCGTGGAGGTGGTAGTTGAATGACTCTTAGGCAACTGCAGGAAAAGGGGCTTCTGGTTTTAAGCTTCAACAAGATGAGGCAGAAGTGGATGAACAGGTAGGGGAAATAAAATGCTGGGCTGAAAAATGTGCAGGGGAAAAGAGGAAAAGTTGGGGCATCCTTAATTATTTGTATGACTGTAGACTTCATTAGTAATTTTGCTTATTATTATATTTCTTGGAGAGAGGTTAAGATACGTCATTGTTTAAAACCATGAAGTGCTGGATTAATCATGCAATCACCAGGCTCAGAAACATGTTACACAGAGTTGACCTACCTCTGCCAGCGTTCTCTTTCTTTCTCAGAAATTGTGCCATCATCTGTGTGAGACTTATTTTCCAGAGTATCCTGAAAGGGGTGACCAGTGAGGGTTTTGTTTCTTGTTTGATTAAGGTTACCCCTTTCTCTGGGCCCTTAAACACAGGCTGGCTCTCCATGGCATGTGGCATTACACGACAGCATCACCACTGCTGAATTAAAAAATACTTGCTTTGATGTCAGACTGCTTGAGCGGGGATGTCTGTCCTTAGATGAAAGGAAGAAAATTTAACTTACCAAAGCAAGATACTTTTATGTGCAACATGCAACTTGACCTGTGTTACAAATGGGCAAAGAGGTTACTAAGAGAAGATTGGACTCGTATTTGAATAAAAATAGTGATTAATCTGGTTTGGATAAGATTACAAGCATGTCAGCTCCCTGTGTTTTAAAGACCTTTCAGCTGGTGCCAGAAAGAAATCACGCATGTATGCAGCTGGTTTACAGTACCAAGATATTCAAGGCTTTGTGGAGGTCAAGTACTTAGATTTGGATTTTCTATAGCTCTTTTATTGCATTCAGCATGTGGAGTGCTGACCTTGTTGTTGGACATTTTCTGTCTGTATCAATTCAGTTGTTATCCTTGGGAAAGAAAGACTGAAAGTTTAAGAACGTCACAGGTCTCCCTGACCACTGAGACTCCTAGTGCTGCAGGCAAACCACAAAATTATCCATTTCACAAACTAGTCAGGCCCCATCTTACAACAGTTTTCTCTTAATTGAGAGGCTGTCACAGAACCTCACTTTTTTTCTGTTTAGAAATCTTCTTCTAATTCTTGCTTGAAGCATAGGCATGCAGTATTTCTTGAGCCACTGTGTCCTTTTGGTTAAGTAGGTCTTCTCTCTCCCTAGCATTTACTGTGATTTGTGTATAGACACCAGTTATATTCCCCCAGTATAATGTAATTATTGGCTAGCCTCAGGTGAAGAGATTACATACCAAGCTTGCCCCAGCATTAGTGGAAATGCATTCCTTTACAAGAGAAAATAGTGTAGCCCTACAATTTGGACCTGCGTGTGAAAGAATTTGAAGTGGTAAAACTTTCAGTGTTGATAAAGCCCATGTTTATTTCATTCGTCTAATCAGAAGTGATGAGTCATTCTTCTGTGCAAACCCAGTCCTGTGGCCTGTCAGCAGCTTCTAGGAGAGAATAATTTCTGAAGAAATATTGTCACTTCTGTAGTGCTGTTCATCTTGGTGAATCCAAAAGCAGTTTGCAAAATGATGTTTAAACTAGATAGGAAAATTATTTGCCCACTCCTGAAGCCAAGCCTTGTCTCTGTGGTGGGATGCAGTGGTTTCTTAGCAGAGTGTTTTATTACCACCATGAGAACAAATGAGGTAATGATCAAGTTTATGTAAAACTGCTTAGGTCCAGAACTTACATGTTGTGGAGGTGATGCTGGGATGGCCAACGTACCTGGCTCTTCACTGGGGCCTGGGAGGTTTCTTCCTTTTTGTCATTGTTTTTGTCTGTTAACTTTGCAGCTTGCTCAGTCATGTCTGTCACCCCTATTGAAGCAGGAAAAAGCCTTAATGGTAGCTCTGGGTCTGCTTTCCTTTCCTTTTGATAAATTTAGGCTTTTTGATGAAGTGACAGGTTTCATCACTTTTAGCAGTACCTTTTTGACAAGGTAATTTATAGATGCATTGACATTATGTGATTAGGACAAGCACAGTAAATAACAAATGAGAATGATTTATTTTGAAATTTAAACATCCTCCTCCAAAATTCAATGTTCATGCTGTTTTCATACACAGAAATACATCTTATTTGTTTGCTGAGCAATCTAATAGTCGGTGCACCTTTCAAGGATAACTGCTGCCATGTAATGATGAACACAAAAGACAAGATATTTAACATTACTGGGAAATTTGATCTGTTTTTCTGCAAAACCTGAGTAACTAGATATAAGAAGGAAAAGTTAGAGTTCAAAAACTCTTTGGGTGTTTCCATCTTGTACCAGATCAGCTGATAATTAAATGTCGTGCTCTAGTTAATCAATCATCATCCAGCTAGTGATGTAACTATCTTAGATTCATGGCTTACAGCCTCTCACTGGGTGTCTTGTCTGCCTCTGCACAGTTGGGTTAAGTACTAATAATTGACACAGCTGCTGGAATTGGTTAGACATTTTGTGGAAGTATTTCACTTCTCAAAAACTAATTTCAGCAAACTTCAAATGCGTGAAAGATGTGTGCTAACTTAGACAAAATAAACAAAATATGGAAAGAATAGAAGCAAAACATTCTAACATTTCATTTTCAGGATTTTAGAGCAGAATATTTTGATTTTTCATTCTGAAATGTTTATTTTGTTTCCAACAACTACACTGATGTTACACAATATAAAACAAAAAAAAGAAATTGGATCAAAAGGTTTTAATTGCACTGAAAATTTTTTCAGGTTTTTGTGGGAAGATTCAAAATTTTGGGGGTTCCTTGCTTCTGTTGAGGATGTGTTAAGTACTGCAGACTAGGATGTCTCTGGGAGCTGCAGGTGACACGAGTGCTAGCTGCTGTGTAGTTGTGTACAGTCCCATGAGGACAGGATGGAGAATTACCAAGCTGAGCGAGGAAGTTTCTGGAGTTATGTGATGCTACGGCCACTTACATAATCATATTTGGATGTGATACCTCCTCTGGAGAAGCAGTAATACGAAGCATACAGGTCCCAAAGTGGTACGTTTTGACAGGTATGTTTTCAACCAGATGTTGAGAAAAGAGGACAGAAGAGCCACTTCAGTAGTAGATGTAGGTTGGTTTAACAAGCACAATCAGTAAATTGTCATGTACTGGTGCCTGATAATGGAGTAGTTGCAGCTCTTGATACTCTTAACAGCTGCTGCTCCAGCTCGCATGGCTACCAGCCCAGGGCAAATAGTAAGATTTAGATGCCCATGAAGTTATAAAAAGACTGAAGCCAAAACACACTTACCTATCTTATTGCCTTGTCTGGGAATATTCAGAGCAGATCCTGTCCAACTGAAGTGACTCTATCAAGTATGTGATTTCTTTTCACTCTGATACTCATTTTGATTTTTCAGAGGTGAATGTTAGAGCAGTGTGCAGTTCCTGTTTTGTAGTTGATTATAAGAACAAAACTTGGGTCTTCTAATGCTTCACGAGATACTCCTGGAGGGCTTTCATTTCTGTTCTCACTTTCATTTTAAGTGTCCTCTAATTGCCTTAATTTTGAAAAAGGCTGTCTGGTCTGTAAAGTCTTCTGTGTTGGTTTCTCAGGCCTTTAAGCCTAAGGTAAACAAGAGGTTTGATTATTTAATTTGATAAATGAGTGTGAATTTGAATAGGGCCTTGAATAGCAACAAAAGATTAATGGAAGACTACTACCAATAAATATAAGAGGCTTTCTGGTTTGTTTAAAAGTATGGTACTAGAACACTGAAATATCACGAAGAGACTGGCTAAGATGTCACGCCCAGGTGGCTGTACATGTTTGTCTGCAGGCATCTACCAAGGTCACCCAGACTTCTGTGCATGGATCCAGGGTCCTACAATTCCAGTGCATTTATGCTGATTCATGAATTAGATTAATTTCTTTGTGAAATTTCTTGAGATCCCTGCTAATGATCAGTTCTTCTTAAAATCATTGACTCCTAGATAGCTCCAGCTGGTACAAGACTCTCTCTCAAAGTAACATTATGTCTTAGACCCTGTTCAGAGTACCTTTAGGCCTCTCCTTTTCAATCTTATTAATGCCCTCTATTTGCAGCCACAGAAGTGAGCAGCAGAATTCATCTTTTTGTTACAGGAAAGTGCATGGTGCAGCCAGGAATGACTTTAATGAATACATGTAACTTCTGTTGCTTGTGAAATAGTACTTTCTATTACTGGAGTATGAAGTTGTGGTATGGAAGATTGAAGTTCACCATGAGATTTAACTCTGATTCGCTGAAGGTGAAGGGAGGAACAAAACTTTGCAAATTAAAAAGTCCCCTGTTAGAAAAGAGGTGGGATTGATGGATAAATAGCTTAAACCACAGATGTCAGGCTTCAATAATGCTGTTAAAGGAGAAGTACCAATGAACATTAGCTGGCTTTCCCAGAGTTTGAATGCAAAGGATAGTGTTGATACTTGTCCCTTTCTTGTGACTTGATATTTTGCATCATAAACCATAAATTCCTGCCAAAAGCTCCCTGCGAGACTTGGTGATTTCCGGGGGAGATCTGTGTAGAGCCCTCCTTATGGATGCAGAGATGGGATGAGCCCACCTGCTGTCAGTAGTCAGCCAGCATGCCCTGCAGTGTTCTCGCAGCTTCTGACTCAACAGCTCAGCCAGATAATCCTTCCTCCCTGCTGATGTGAGGCTGTACTTAGCCTCATTGCTCTGGCTGTGGCTGGAGTTCAGCTAGGCTATGTGTCTTCGGGAATGCTTTTTTTCTCTAGCACACGCTTCACTGAACAACCCTTGTGTGCTCCAAGACACTTTGCAGACTCAGTATGTATATATATATATATAGAGAGAGAGAGAGAGGGAGAGCCACAGGATAGACACGATGGCCAAAAGCCCTCCAGTTCTAATCCATGGGCTGCAGCCCTTCCTCAGAGCTGGCATAGCCCTCCTGCTTGGAAATGTTAACCCCTCTAGGTTAAGCATATGTTTATTCAAATTCTCAGGAAGCTGTGAGTTGAAGAATGCATTTCTGCCCTGTATTCTGTCTGCCTGTCTTCAGATTTTTGCCTCTATGCTGCTGCTGTTGCTGTATGTGTTGGTTAGAGGCACTTAGGCACTGGGACATCCGTGCTTGAGAGGAAAGTGGGTGTATTGACAAAAGTACCAGGAGGTACTATGCATGCTAAATCCCGAGAGACTGGAATTAAATCAAAATTGCCACATGAGAGCAAATGAGTTGAAATGGGCATGCTTTCCAGAAGGGTGTGCTACTTACAGAGCATGCATAAGGATTTCATTTTAACTCTCTTCACGTCTCATTCCAACATGCCTTTTTGCTTTGTGAAAAGGCAATTAGTTGCAATTGTAAATATCAAGTTTATAGTAGGCATAAATCATAAATTAATGAGTTTAAATTCTCTATAGTTGTGGAGTTCTGGTTCTATTGTTAGCAGTTGATTGTTTTCCCTTTAATATATAACCATCCCCCAGATTTAAACAAAGTTAAGAAATAAAATAAGGACATATGTAAATCTGGACCTTTTGATCCAAGTTCATTTTTGCTTTTGGCACTGACTTTAAAAAGTCAGATTTGCAGGTAGTTGCCAAAATGTGAAGAACGTCAGTGGATGAACATGTTTGCAGAGCAATGCATTCAAGCGCATATTTGCACATGAAGATGCTATAACTGTCTCTGCAGATATTAGGTAGGTGTAAATAAGTGACAGTTTCTGCACACATGAACAGAGCATTTACAGGTAGTGGAAAAAATGTTTTTTCTGGAGGCTGTTAGGAAATGTGATCTAGGATATCTCCTTAAGACAGCATCATCTCTAAGTTAAGTTTACATCTTCTGTCTCTATGAAAACTTAGTAAGAATTGACTTACTCCAGGTTTCTGGATCTTTTTGCTTCTGCTTTAGGAGTCTGTATTGAATACTTTTTTGTTTTCTCTGTTATCATCTGTATTAAGTCCCATTGAGTGCTGCTGTGTCAGCCACAGCAAGAGGGCTCTAACCTCCCCAGCTCTTGAGGAGAATGAAGTCACAGAGCAGAGCACAGGCAAAATTTTTGTTGGTTGCTAGATGAGAAGGCCAAACCCAATTCGTTCTCTTGGTTTCAACTCTTTCATCCCTAATTAATAATCCCATGCACCTCATTTTCCCTACCACTGACTAGTTTTAAAATATGCTGTCATTTAAGAAGAGAGCCTGGATTCTTGGGAGCAGCTTTCCAAATCTAGCTCTGCTGCAAAATTCCTAGGACGGGTTGCAGTTGAAATCCTGATGGAGAAACTGAAGGTATTCAAGTTATGTTTTGAGTTTACCATTGCTGCTGCCCTCTGGCACAGTTTTTGTACACTGGCTTGGGCCCAGTACATGTCAGCAGCAATTTCTCCAAAGTCATGAGGAATTACTGGTTCCCAGTAACTAACATTCGGTCCCCGTTCCGTAGATGCCTTGTACTGTATTTTGAAGAGGGAACAGGATTGGGTAGTATTTGCATACAAAGTGAAAAGGACTAAAAGTTGCATTGTGTGTGTTCTATGCTGTCCCTACTCAAGATAGATCTTCTGATTTATAAGTGGAGAAACGTGTTTCTGACGTAACAGCCAGTTCTGAAAATATTATCTGAGAGCCAAGCTGGGCTCTTCTTGATTCAAGTAGAATGTATTGTTCTGAGACACAATTAGATCTTGATTAACAGTTTTATTGCCGGTGCTTAGGATACAGAGGAATGCAGTTTCTCTTCAGAATGCAAATGTCCTTCTCTGTTGTATTTTACCAAAAATACTTCATTTGGACTCCTCCAATGTTTTTTTTACTAACATTATTTTTACTGCATTTCACTTTCAGGCAGCTGATTTTCAAGGTACTTTGCTAGTCCAGCTAGTCTGAGGTATAAAGTGAGCCTCTGCAAACAACTGCTGTTACTGAAGACCTGATCACCAACAGCTTTGTTAATGTCAAATGAGATTTATAAGTGCTTAGGGACCTTGTAATCAGGTCTATTTTCTACCTGAGGTGGTAAAAAGCTTGACTTGAGCAAGCTTTCTCTGTTGTGGTCCTTAATTAGGCAGATTTCCTACTGTGGCTACAAGTGGTCCTACCACCAAAGCCTTGGGACCTGGGGTTTAGTTTTAGGACGTAGCTGCAGGTTGCAGCTTCCTTCCCTGTATAAGGAGCTGCTTGTCTTCTTCCTTCACATAGCAACTTTCTCACAAGAGAAAATGCTTTTCTCAGTTTCTGGGCCTGCTCATGTTTGTATTGCCTGTCTTTACATATTGGTGCAAAAAGAGGTAATCTGTAATTTGAGTAGCCAGCTGCATTCCGTTCACAGCTGAACTGTGGTTTTTAGAGTTATGCTGCATAAGCTGCTGTGAGATTTCATAGATTCTTCATGCAACTAGCTGAGATTTTTAGCTGGTTGGTTATTTTGAAATACTTCTAGGTAAGTTTGGCTTTGTTTGTTGGCACTCTCAAACACAACACGTAGCAGTTTATCACCCATCAGGAAACGAACAGGTGCCACTGAGGTTGATGCACATATCTAGGGAGGCCTCTTAAATGGTTTACTACCAAAATAATGGTCAAAGCCAATATAAGTTGGGCTGTCGCAATATACAGGAATAAAAATTGCCCAAGAGAGCTGTGTAGGAACACTGTCTTTAGAATGGGGAGAATCATTTTCATTCTTACTCATCTTAGGGAGAAACACCAAGCTATAGTCACATGTCATGTGTTGAAGGTTCATTTTTCTTTCTATCCCAGCTATTTCAAGCAAGGAATATTTTGAGCAAGCAGACATAAGTGCAAGTGGGGCATACAGGTCTCTAATGATAATGTCTGTGAAAACTGAGCATGCTATTTTAGCCCCAACAAAACAAGTTCAAATGTGAGTAGTTGTGGGTAAAGTATTTCAGTGGTTAAAGTATATCTTCAAATAAACTTTATCACTCATATCTTCAATAAATATGTTGGGTATTTCTTATTGCTTTATACAAGGACAGCAGGTTTATAGAAAGCCAATAAGCCGCATCTTACCACAACCATGTTTCTCAGCTTCTGTGCAGCCAAAAGATAAACTTTATGCCCACATAGATTTTTTAAACTGTTACATGCATATGTAATGATTTTAAAAGGTTTCCCATGAGTGTTTGATGTTTGTTTGGGTTTTGTTTATGTTGCCAGTAGTAGCTGACTAAAGCTATGTAAGTGTCTTCTGAGGAGGCTTGTCTTTTATGCACATATGTATTTGTGCATGCATAGCAATATACTTTTGTCTTATTTTACAACTCATAGGCTATTGATGTTGCTCCATGTTCACATCCAACCTTGGTCTAGAAGCATTAAAAAATTAGATTATACTATAATTCTCCAGACTTTGCATGTAGAAGCATTGAATATTTCTGATGGATGTTTTTAAAGTGATTTAAAAATTGTGGATTGCTTTTCTTAGTAGTGCAAAAAATGCAATCAGCTTTCCCAATCCCAAGAAAATCCAGATTCAGTTACCAGATCAGTAGCTGTAACTTCAGTTTTAGTATGCTGCATGCAGTTTGTCTCAGTAAGAGATTGTTTTGCAGATGGAAATGATTAACAATAAAATGTATTGTAATATGGGAGTGTGCTAAGGTTACATAAGTTCAAAAATGCACAGTAAAACCAGACTGTCATTTGCCCTCTCGTGGAGCTAACCCAATAAAACATGCCTTCTGTGGTGTGTCACATGAGCACCCGTCCTCTCAGTTCTCTCCACTTCTCTCTTTTTCTTCAGTCTCTTTCCACTTCCACTCTTTTTCCTCTCATCCCTTGATCTCTCCGTTCTTCCAAACTAATGTTTGCATTTCCTATCTTAGCCTCTGCTCTTTTATTTCCACAGAAAATAGTATATTCCTTCTCCGGGGTTCTCTGAGAAGGGATGTGCAGGAAAAACAAACGCCTAGTATGGTTCATCCCAAAGTTCAATCTATACCAACTAGGGGAGCAGTGCTGCTGTATGGAGCTCAGAATATATATATATTGATGCGATGACAGGCATGAAGGTTGCCCTTTGTGTTTCCTCTAGGAAATGTCCAGATAGAAGATGGATCAGTGCAGATGGCAGGCTTAGTTATTGATAAATTACACTTTTTCCTTCCTACTGAAGTCATAAGAAAAAAACTTTTCTCGCCATAGGAAAAAGGTAGGCATGAAGACTGGAGCTAAGGAAGATCTCCTTTGCCTGTGCTAGTAGCAGCTGTTCCCTTATCCTTTGTTCAGGGTAGCTGCTGAGAACAAGAGTATATGTGTACCACATACAGTGTATTGCATTATAGTAAGCCTGAAAAAGCCTTTTTGAGTTGGTTGCATTAGTGAAGGACATAAAAGTCTGTATGAAGCTGCTCAATGAAATTTGTAGTTAACAGAAAGGATCAGTCCACTGAGGAGGTGGAAGGTACAAGAACTACATCTAGATTGCCTTCTCCCAGCTTGCTTCATCAAGAGTGACTATCTGACTACCCTCTGTCTTGTTAACGATGTACAGTAACAACTGTACAGAATAAAAAGTTAAGCTAGATTTCTCATTCAGGGAAGCATGAGTAGTATAAACACCACAGCTTCTCCATGGAATTGTTGTGCTTTGTTTCTAAAATTACAACTGTCAGCAGGTGGGCATGTAGGGAAATAACTTTCCGCCATTGTTTCCTATGCACGAAGTGAGGAAGACAAAGGATTATGTAAAACTAGAAAGTGGTAGGGCAGGTTGAAAGCAGTCAGAAGTCCTGGGGTTCATCTGTGGAGCTCATTCATGCAGTGTGTTGAGGAGATCAAGAGTACACAGGGGTTCAAGAAGAGAACTGGCTCATTCACAGAGCAGAAAGCTGCTAAAGGCCATTAGGAGCAAAGGTAGTATTTGTGGCTCAGAAGGTCCCTTAGCTAAGACTGTAGTGCTGCAAGAAGTGCTCTGCAGAAGTACCACAGGAGACTTGCCTTCATTCTGGACTCTTAGCTGTGCAGCTGCTCCTTGGCCGCCATGAGAGCCAGTATAAAGGGCTAGACAGATCTTCCATTGAACTGCAGGCTAATATGTTTGCTGTATTTTATGCTGTCTTTTTTTTTTCTAAACTCAGTGTAGTGCTCTCAAGTATTACTCCTATTATAAGCAATATGAACCTACATTAAAAATGTGAGGGCTGCTTTTGATTTGAGCTGACATTTTGATGGGTTGTCAACCTTCATATGGCAGTGGCTACCAATTTCCACACAGTTCAGGCTGCTTTATTTCACAAGGGTGTTAGAGAATTAGAAGATCTGACTCTGTCACTCTTCCACATCATCCTGGTTCTCTCCTTTTCTCATTGGGTGCCTGGCTGTGCCTGTGGTCTTCGATGTTCAGAGTGCAATTCGGCTGCTTAAGCTTGGGCATGTTGTGCCATTTCAGGTACCCATGGTATCCTGCCTGGCCTCCAGGAGAGTATGGCTCCCCTTTACGTTCTGTGTCAGATATGTCATCCCAACATGGGTGCCTCAGATAATTTAAGTTTTGCAGAATTGTCTGTTCAGAAAACTGAAACCCATCATTAAAACGTGTGCTTTTCTTGAGCGGTTTTTAGTACATCTGCGTTGCCTGTGTGCTTTGAATTTTTTATTTCCTTCCTTCCTTAATTCCCTTTATTATTCATACCTCCTTCCTTTTATATCTTGCCCTCCCTTACTAGTTTTTCCTTCATGTTGTTCTTTTCCTAAATTTCTTTTATTTCCACTTCCTATCAATGTCACCTTCTCTTCATGCCCTCCATTTTCCCCAACTTTATTAATGCGGTTCTCTTCCCTTTTCCATTCATGCTGTCCTCATTCCATCAGGAAGGCATTTTGGCATACAGGAGGCACCTTCAGTTTGTGTGCTGAGATAAGTATGTGAATTGTTTAGGGAGCTCTATGTGCATGTGTGAGACTGACACCTCCCAAGGAGCTGAATTACAGAGCAAAACAAAATCACTTCAGCTTTAACTGACTACTTTGGGCTTCTCTCATGCCCACTAGCTAAACTGCGATTGGGATAATTCATTAATGAAATCATCTTCCAATAATAGCTGTTTGTATTGAATCAACTGCATCTCTGTACCTCTTCCTTCTGTCTGCCTTTGTTTAGAGATTACTCAAATGCTGCAGCTCTGGGGCTCTCTCTTCTGACTACCTAGCCAAGCACGTAGGTTCTTACATGGTGAAGGCTTCATGAGGCGGCTGTGTCAAATGTGCCCTCTCTTCAGCCGCGCCACAGGTGATATCAGTGCAGCCTGGTCCTCGAGCAGTCAGGAACTCAACGCTTCCTATGAGGCAGCTGCCCCTTCCCTCGCTGGCTTCCCTCCCCTGCCTCTTTGACCCTGGGAACCACAATAGCAAAGCAGTTTCAAATCCACATCCCCAAGGAACAGGTTAAAATGTTGTTGAACTGTAAAAGCGAGTGAGTGTGTGCGCGTAATCTCTCTTCAGCCACCCACTTCCCGAGCCCCAAAGGCAAAGTCTTAGATCTCCTTATATGGGGATCTTCTTTTCAGAAGAAAGTGGTCAGAAACAGAGCGGTGCCTGTGTTCAGTCTGTGTGTGTGCACAATACTGTCACCGACTGCATTACGGCTTTGCGGAGCTCAGTACAGACTTACTCCCAGGTGCAGAAGGGGGGTCAGGCGGCTAAAATACTACTGCTTTTAGTAGTACATCACAGTTACAAAGAAACCTGGTGTGCATCATCTTTACTTTAGCAGATTTTTGTCAGGACCAGTAGATGATTTCCCTGTTTAAATATATTATTATGGATTTGCTGCTCTAGCACTACTGCACAAAATGATTGTTATATGCTTCTCTGATCCCCCCCTCTTCTATTACTATCCAGGAATGGGCACACATGTGTGTGTTATTTGGAATACCCACACTACACTGAGCCCAGTAAAGCTGCCCTGCTCATTAGCTCAAGGATATCTGAGCATGCAGGGGGCTTGGGATGATTATTTAAATTTCCTTATATGGGGATCTTTGTAAGTGTAGCTTTATGGTGATTCATGTTTTGGCCAAGGCTTGGCCTTGAGCCTTTTTCAGCTTTTTCATTAAAAAGACTGTTGTATTTAGCTGGTACAACTGTCTAATGATATCTATCAAAATCATACTTCACCTTTTTCCCCTCCTGCCTGCCTTGACCTGTGCACTGGTGGAGAGGAGAGGAGGAAAAAGCAAGCTAGGACATAGGGGTGGCTGGTAGGT
Organism: Pezoporus wallicus; assembly: GCF_028554395.1. Taxonomy (NCBI): domain Eukaryota; kingdom Metazoa; phylum Chordata; class Aves; order Psittaciformes; family Psittacidae; genus Pezoporus; species Pezoporus wallicus. The sequence goes on along the minus strand of NW_026642179.1, from coordinate 4,047,425 downwards.
GCAATTCAGACTGTGGGCCATACCTGCCCAGTCATTTTCTAGCATCCTTCCACAGAGAGACAATGGCAACTGGCTTCTATCTTCCCTGCCTGTCAGTCAAACCCTGAACCTTCTTGTTTAATTTCAGTGCTGTACCCAACAGGAGAGGGGCTGTGATCCATGCACCAGCTCATCCTAGAGCCATGGTCACCCTCGGCCCTCTCTCCTATGACCCTGCTCCCTGTCCTGCTGCCTGGGGTGGCCCTAGGGTGCATCCTGGCAGGCAGCCACAAGCTGAGCTGGAGTTTAGCTGTCCCAGTCAGGTCTGCACTGGAGGGAGGCTCCTGTGGCTGCCCATTTACAGCGTGTTCCTTTGGCTATGCATTTTCAGAGCGTTCATCTTGGAGTAGCTGCAGGTAATAAAAGCAGTGATAGAGCCTGTCCTACAGGCTCAGCATAGCCCCTGCCTGGCCCCATAACGTTGTGAAGAATAGATATGAATGCATGAGCTGTGGAGGGAAAATCAAGAATGAGCAAGATAGGAATGAATCAAAAAGGAGCTGGTAAGCTGTGTGGCACACTCATTGCTTGCCCTGGGCTCTGGTGTATTAATGACTCCAACAGCTCAGATGCTTCTTTTTCTGTTTGTTTTACGCAGTAGGTGTAAACAATGCTGCTTTCTCCACCCCTCATCCTTTCAGCTTCCCAGTCAAAAGTGCCAAATTGAAGGAGAAGGGAGGTTTTGCAGGGATCAGAAAACCTTTAAGCTCAAGGTCTGAGCTCCTTTCCCTGGGAGACTTCACTTCTCAAAGCAGAGAGAGCACTATGAGGATGCGCTCTGCACAAAATGCAGAGGCAGCATGGTTCAGGCAACAAGAGGGCTAGGGAGCCATGCCTGCCTGTGAGACAGCAGGGCATTCCTGCCTCTCAGGTGTGAAGGAGAGAACTACCACCACACTGGTGTTTTGACAGAAGCAGACACCACAGAGAGCCTTGTCTTCTGGAAATGCATATGCCACAATGTGAGCTGGCAGCTGTAGAGTCACTGTGTCAGGTACCCACCAGCAATACGAGCACAGCACCACTTTGCCAATAGAGATACAGTCACTAGATTTTATTTCCTATGTGAGGTTACAGTTGGATCCTGCCTACTCTGTACTCCCTTTCCTTAGGATCCTGCATTAATTTTCCACTGCCTTAAGCTGCCGGTATTTCAGTAGTGTCCAGCAGTGGTACTTGCACAGCATCATATTTACCCTGGAGACTTAAACCCTGCATGAGAGCTGCAGGTGACTGCAGTGATCCAATGGGATCCAGCTGATGCTTTCCATTTCCATTGGTGATGCAATTGCTTCATCCCTTTAGAAGGACTTGTATTAACTTCTGAGAGATTGGAATCTTCTCATCAGCCTGTGACCTCTGACAGTACTAATACTGCAAAACCAGATTTGATTAATCATTAGGTTTTTAAAGAAGATTTCCAAGTCTAGCTGCCTGGATTTTCTGCAGCTGTTGCGAATGCTGGCAAGAACCTTTGGCAGAATGGGACATGATTGACATTTAGCCATACATGCAAGCATGGTATCTCTTTAAGAATAAGTTTTGGGAAGTGCTTTTTGGCTGCACTATGTCTGTTTTCAGCAGTACCAAGCAGAAGTGTCATCATTTAAGGTCAGAAAGGTCTCAGTTTTCTAGCAAGTATAAAAATCACCCAAATATTTCTAACACCTGAATCAGAACATGCTTCATGCATTCATGCTTGGTCATGCATGACAGGTACAATTGTTCTACTTATACACCCTTCAGGCTGTAAAGTTCCTGTTCATTTCAAAGATGCTGCTATTACTTTTAATATAGAAATGTTTGTAATTCAGTTGTTACATCAGTACAGCTAAATCTCCATTCCAAAGGTGCTCTTATTACTTTTAATATAAAAATGTTTGTAATTAAGTTGTCACATTGCATCAATACAGTTGAATGTCCATTTCACCATGTGACTGGTTTAGAGCTGGACATCTCTTTCATTTTCTGTGATTGCTAGCATGCTTCTTGGTATCTCTTATAGTTTAGATTTACCTAAAGTGTATTTCTTTTAGAGAGAATCAAATGGGATCTGTTCTTGCCTTCACCATTGTCTAGTTCTGGACTCTGAGGAAATAATTTAAGCTGCCATTGCTTGAGTGTGTTTTTGTCTCCGATTCCTTGTGGTTTATATCCTTCAAATGCAAAACAGATATACCTATTGAGTTCTCTCTCCATTGTCTCTGTGCCAAGGTCTGCATATTTAGCTTTTTCTTAGTCTTTCCTTTTAATTCAGCTACAGTGAGTTTAGATGAAGTGATGTCAAACAGTATCCAGTCAACAATGTATAATACTTTCATAACTTGTAGGACCTCTAGCAAGAGAAGACAAATTAACTTTCACCATCTTTGTGAGCTAGAAAATCTCATTTGAATGTTTTGTTTCACAATATCTAGTCAGAAGAGTCACAGTAAGAAAAAATATCACTAAATCATGCAACTTCTCTGGCTCTCAGTATGCAGTATTTTTCCTATAGAGCACTTTCAATTATTTGTCCTAAATCCTCCTAAATACCCAAAGCAATGGATCTTTTGAACTTTCTGTTGGAAGACTGCTTGATATCATACTAAAACTACTTGTAAAGACAAATTGATGCTTCAATGCAAGTTTATCTTTTCTTAATTTAATGTCATTACTCATAGGTTTACTACTTCTTGCACAACCCAAAATTCCTCTCCTTTCTTGGTGTTCATACCCTTCAAGTATTTGTCATTTCTTGTTATATTCTTTTTCTTCTTTGCCTCTGAGCCAAGGTCTGTGTATTTCATTTTCTGAGTGTCTCCTTTTAAATCAGCCCCCGGATGTTCTTGTTTCTCCTCTGCTTCTGCTTTAGCTACATTATGTTTTAGTTAATGAGATGTCTCAAAGTGAATGAAATATCCCTGAGTGTTCTAGAAATAAGAACTTGAGTCTCCCTGTTCTTTGATGGGCTGGCCCTAAATGCAAAGCCATTTTAATGCATTGGGTTGTGAGAAGGTCAAAAGATCCCTGAACCAATATGGGAATTCCCAGATACATAAAATATCTTGTGTAATGTAATAAGGGACTCAACATAATTTTTCCTCTATTTCTGGGGAAGCCAGAACTTGCAGCTTGCAAAGGCTGCTAATGAATCTGTAGAAATAAATTGTGCATGTAGAGCAAGTCTGATGTGTTGAATTTAGTGTGGGGGCTTGTTTGAACTCTGTGTCATGCTGTGGGAACATAGACTTGCTGTCTGCCCGTGTCTGTCTGGAGTTGTAGAGGTGTTTAATCATAGTTGTGTCATGGGCCACCAAAATCCTTAAGACCTTATCCTCAGTGAGGCTGTGGTTACTTTACACACCTTCAGCTCTGAAGGTATTTTCAAGGTTATTAGAGGGACAATGACATTCTTGCAAAGTATGTGAAAGAGAACCTGACAGTGACATTTTTTGTATTGCAGTCCACAGTACCAGATGTGATCCTTGCAGCCAGTGACAGTGGTTAATGCCTCTGTATAGAGCTCATTTCAGTCTCATGTTTTCCAGTTGTGGTTACAGCTTTCAAAGCTACCTTTCTTCTCTCTTTCTGATTTCTGATCTGAGTCATACTTTTAACCACTTTTCGGTTTATAACCATGTCATTCTTTATTAATGGGCACTTTATTTTTTCTGGAACAATGATGATGATGTTAGGCAAACAGTGGACTAGCGTATCTCTCTGTAATATTCCAGTAAGCTAGGTGTGCAAATTTGATGTAGTGCCAAAACCTGGACTTTGTTTACTGCTGTACAGTCTGGTTTTGCTTTGGTTGATTTTGTTCCCATCAAGTTGAAGTGAATTAATTCTGTGAGTAATATTTCCTGAGATGCTCTGTCAAATGCTTGTAATTCAGATACATCATGTATACTACATTCACTACAGCCACTAACTCTACAGTTCTGTAAAAGGCACTCAGGTTTTTCTGGTGGTCTTTATTATTTAGAAACTAGAACAGCTGAAAAAAAAAAAAAGTGTTCAATTACTCTGTAGATTTAGAGCTGAGTGACTGTGGTCTGCAAACCCTAGTTTTGTGTTTCATGTGGTCTGCAAAGAATTGTCTGGTCTCAAAGTGCAGTCTCTTCCCCTAGACACTAAATTTCGTTACAGAGAGCTAGGAGTACATTAAACACATTTCTTAATCCTAGCTATGTATATATAAGCTGTTCTATTTGCTACAGGACTGTGATCACCAATAAAAGGGAAAGTAATCTCTATAATAGCAAGAGGCAAGGGTGTTGTGTCTTAATTAGTTTGCATTAAACTGATGACCTCCCTCCAGAACAGAATATACGCTCTGATAAGAAAGCTCAGCATCTCTTTGGTCTTTGAAGGTGTACACAGGGAGCTACAAAGGACTTTTCCACATCTTTTATACCCTGTTTTTGTTGCAAGTCATTGCATTTCCAGTCCTCTTATGCACAGAGGAACTTCTCTGTGTTGACAGGCTTACATATTCTTCTTGGGGGACTAAGAGAGTAGAGAAAACTGAAACACAGACTGCTGTAGTGGCCTCCTGCTAGCTGTTCTAGAGATACCTCTCTCCTTGAGTTCTCCTTGCTGCATGTCTCCTGTTGTTCCCTGGTGAGATGTGGCCCTTGTCCCTGTGATTGTTGTTTCCTCTTTTATTTTAGACTTCCTGTTCTGATCTGTTCCAGTTTGTTGCCATACAGAAGAAAACAGAGTAATTATCAGTGCAGTTACACAGCTTGTGGTTTACATGTGTGTAAGTGCATTGCACACTGAAAGGGTTTCTTGCATTCGTGTATTTTCCTGCCTTGCTGAGCAACCTGTGTTACATACCCATCTCTCCAGTTACGTGACTTCATTCCCTTCTTGCCACGGGCTCCATGCATCTTTCTGCATCCTTTCTTTTCTTATGTCTGCAGTTTTGTATCCCTGGTTTCTCTCAGAGGTTGTTCCTTTACTGTGTCCTTGCCCAGGACTCCAAGCTTTCCTTCCTTCTGTACAGGGGCGCACAGCTTGTTTCTTCTTGCGTCCTCCATTCCTCAGCACGGAGAGAATCTTTTATGCTCTCAAATACTTCATTGCTTCATACCATCTTCCTTTTTCCCCTTGATCCCTTTTTGTCATGGAGACAAGAGTGAAGCCTTGCAGAGAGTCAGTGTTATGATCCCTCGATTGATCACCTCAGATATTGAAAGTTTTGCTTTCTCATACCTTTCTGCATGCTCTGGAAATTTTTGATTGTGGGGTTGTTGGTTTGTTGGGTTTTTTTTTGTCATTTTGACAAAAAGTTGCCCTTTAAATTCTCACATTGCAGAACATAAATATACTTCCTTTCTCCACACCCTCTAATATTCACACGTACAGTAAATACTCCATTTCACCCAAGTGGAACAGGTTTGGGTTTTTTTTTGCAAGGACTGTCTCCTGCAGATGAATAAGGTAAGATTTGTCTTATTTTGTAATACTTAATTTTCTTCACTAAATATCCTTGCAAGAAGAGTCAGCAAAACTCACTGTTAAAGTTAGTTCTTTAAATCTCTGTTTAGGACATATATCAATAAATTACTGACCTAGGAAAACTGTTGTAAAAATGAATTAGATGAGCAAAAAAAACCCAAACTTATACCATGATGGTAAATGATGGGTCATGAAGAAAATTATTTCTTGGCATATCCTTGTCCTCCATTAATACCAATAATGCACAAATTCTTCCACGGGTGAAGGCAGATAAGATAGCCACATGAAGAATATCTTTATATGGCTCTGACCCAGTTAGCTGTCCTCAGCTAGGAACCAGAATGACTTTGTCTTATTTTTTGCTGGCCTGTGTTTTTGAGTAAATTTTTTACCTGCTGATATCTCTAATTTTATATTATTGCTCCTGTTACTGCAATCCTAAGAGATTTATCTAGTGCACATTAATGTCCTCTCCTGTTGAAGTTCTTACCCCCGCTAAGTTTTGTCTGATGGAAAGAGCCATACCTCCCCGGTTTGCATTTGGTTAGCACTGCCCATTTGCTTAAGCTCCGTGGTTCAAGGAAACTGTCTTCTGCTTTTGCACCAGCAAGCCAGTTTCTTTATTTTTTTTTTTTTAGATATACACCGTCTTCTCCACTCTCCCCAACTTCCACTTTTTTTATGAACATATTTCACTGAGCTGTGACTTGCTAAGGAGCCGGTGAAGTAAGATACTGGACAGCTCTTCCAGCTGCCTGAAGCTGCAGAGAAAGATATTGTAATGATAGGGATATGATATTATGGGAAGGACAGTAAGGAGGCCTTTTGTGAGACAAAGGGGAGGAAAAAAACAAATCAATAACTTGTTCTCAAAGCTGTAGTTAAAAAAGGACCTTGATTTTGCTTTGTGATATTGCAGAAGATACTTGTGCCACTGTACCAGGGGGTTTCCCATCATGCCACTGAGGATTTGGGAAGGTATGAATAACTGATGCTTTCCAAAGTGCATGTAACTCTGGTCAAACAACTGCCTGGCCTCTACTATCTAAATGCTGATCTGAAAGCTTCCAGCATCTGACATGGCCAAGTTGTCTCAGATTAATTGCGAAGGAGAAGGTCACACACTGGCTTTGGATCAGTCAAGGGGGAGTTAAACAACTCAGCTCATGAAGTGTCCTAGATCTGTTTGCACAGTCTGAGAAAATTCCCTCAGTTACAAGACTGACTGCATTCACTCAGCCACCTTGGGACAGCAAAAGAGAACACCGTGCCAGCATGTTCTGCCAAGCACAGCTGTTGGGGTCTGGTATCTCTTGTTGTGAGACCTGACTTGGAGCCTTCCCAGGATTAAATTGCTGGCACTTGCTGCATTAGCAGTGAGCCAAAGGAAAGTCCAGGTTGTCTCTGCTTTGCACTGCTTCACCTGAGCTCCCTCCCTCCAAGCTGCTCCTTTTTGGTTTAAAGTTTAGAGACTCTGCATATTGCATTTTGCTGTCCTTGTACTTGGTTATTCTGCCCTTCCTCCTGCTGACGTAGCTGAAGGTCACAGATGGACATGCTATTCTCCATGTTGGTCACTTTCTGTCAGGAGGAGTTGTGATGATAAGCCAAGTTATTAGAAATAATCTTCCTGCCTGTTGGCTGCCTATTACAAAAATGTTGGTGTGTGTGCATGTTTGCAATTGTAAAGAGAACAGACATGTACCTGTAGACAGGCCACTGCAGGGAGCGAACTCATCCACTGTGATGGCCCCAGAGAGTCGGTCCAGAGGATTCAGACCGCCAACACAATTTTTGCCACCTACTGAAGTTGGTAAGATAGTGTGGATGCCTGCTGGTATAGAAGGTATTTCAGAAAATGTGACCACAGAATGGGAGACCAGCAGTTTCCAGCCTCCTGCTGGAAAGTCCTTAGGTTAAGTGAGACCTTACCTGTGGGGCTCCACAGTCCCTTCTTTTAACCTTGAAAACCCACGAGCAGTGTTTCAGCTGAAAACAAAGTAAACTTTAACCCCAAGACAAAACTCGCTTTCAGAGTTTTGTACAAGATGCCTCAGCTTGTTGTGGGAAACTGTACTCCTTTGACAAATGCACCGAATTTCTTGTCACTGCAAGTACTCCCCCTTCAGTGTGCAAACGACAGAACAATCTTCTCTGGTTCATTTTTACCCCATCTGAAGCCATGATAACTTTAAATCCAGCTTCTTGCTTCCTTTGATGACTGAGTGTCCAGAATAGTCTATTTTGGAAAGACAAACCAAATAACCAAGCCCTGCCCCTTTTTAATCTTCTCCGAATACAGTAATAGCAGTCCCCAAAGTCACTGTGGCTAGCTGAATGGCTTTCTCCAACCCTGTAATCTTCTAGTCCCAAATTAAATGGATTTATTATCAATTTATGACAGACTGCTGCATAAAAAAGACTTCTATGGGCTGTGTCTTCTGTCCTTTTTTGTACGAGCTGTGAAGTGGGTGTACCTGTGACTGATTAAAATTTTGAAGTACTTCTATTGCCCACCTCAGAGAATGCCATTTGTCTCCTCCAGGCTCAGGCTGTTGTAATCTTTGAAGAGGAGAGACTGGCTTCAGAAGGGAAAGATTGATGCACTTACCTATAAACTACTGTTTTCATCTCCACATCAAAAAAAATCCTTGTACATAGCAGGCTTCATCTGTGGCTTCATGTATTTTCCAACTTGGGAATAACCAAAAATAACAAGTTCTTAACAAGCTTAATGCAAAAGTACAGAGAAATACTTTCTAGCATAACTGTCACAAAAAGCCTTGATTCAAAGGACTCTTGTTCTTTGGGGAATTGGAGGGAGAGAGGAAGCGCACTGGGCAGAATCCCAGTCCTCAGGGCATTGCTCAATGCACATCCATCCTTGTGTTCACTCCAGCAATAAACAAACAGTGAGGTCCAAGTGTGCTTCACACTGTTTTGGTCTAAATGGGTTTCCTGGCTGTTTCCAACCCCTATGATTTGATTCATGCGATCTTTTCCTGGGAGCGAAATCCAGGCTCAGGGTCTGAGACAGCGCTTGTGGCATGCTCTGATGTGGACAATAGGGGACCAGAAGTCTAAGGCATATTGCATAGTGCACTGCGATTTTGTTATAGCCCAGTGATCAAGCCTTATGTTCTGGATCTAGGCTGCTCTTCCATCCTGTCTTGATTGCACCCCGTGGTTTTGGAGGGTGCTTGGCTTCCTCCAGCTGCAGCAGCTAAACCACTTGTGTTTGGGTCTTGCTTATCCTGTTGCTGATTTCACCCTTAACAGCTGACGAACCTTGAAGCCAAGATATAATCCTGCAGTCCTGCTGCTTGGGCAGAACTGAGGTCTTCTCTTGACATGACATTCTCTCCTCTCACTAAGAGGAGGACTGTCTGTGAGCAGCCTGGGATCAGCTGTACTGTTTGCTGGCCCACGTAGTTGCTAATGCTCCATGGGCTGCAGCTCGCCTGTATGCGCGTGAGTTTGGGGATGTTAGTACATCCAGTATAATACACCATTTCTGCTTATAGGCTTATTTTGCAGGGAAACATGCTATCTTAGTAAGTGAACAGTAACTTCTGATTAGACATCACAGGGTCCCATGTCTAATGCTACTGCAGTGTGTGATTGTGTAATTTGAATCAAGGTGACTTTATTTGAGCCTAATTCACTTTTCAATCTCATTTCTATTTTGCATACTCTGGAGATGCATCTGTCCTCCCTTTCCTGCCCCAATTTAAAAAAACCTATCATCCTATTTTGGATTTCTTTTTGCTACTAAGCACTGAATAGAAAAAAGAAAGGAAAAGAAAAAGGTTGATTTCTTAGTGCAAAAAAAAAAAATGCCACACTTTTGAAACATTTGATTAGTGTTTTCCCAAAAGACTAAGAAGAGAACTCCTTGGGTTTGGAAGATTATTTGGAGGAAGGAAATAGAGTAAAAACATGGAGAATTTGACGAAATGATGACTGAAGCATTAGGAAACATTCTAATTGTGAGGCTGCCTGGCTTGTTGAAGAGGCTTAGAAAAGAAATAGTCAATGCTCCATCTGTATAATATAAGCATAATAAAAGTAGGCTGGACATTGCAGGGGAGAATATGCTGTAGAGCTCAGTCTTATTTCTTCATCCCAACTGTTGAAATTTTTCTGGTTTTGCTTTCCATGCTATTAGTAGCTTTGCTTCTGCCAAGATAAGATGTGTGTGTCTGTGTGTGGTGTTAACCATCAAATGAGGAAAATTGGGGTTCCTTCATGGCTAGGGGTGAAAAAATTGGTAAGATTTCTTTCTTTTCTCTGTTCATCTCTGAAGGCATTCCACCTCCCCTTGGTCCCTCATTCTCCCCTACTCTTGTCAACAATAGGAACAGAAATGTAAGTTTTATATATAGCATTTGTGGGGCCTCTGTGCTCAGCAAGGCATTCTCTTGAGGTTTTGAGGCTGGAAAACAATTGTTATATAGGGGAACTGTGGAAGTTTCTCTGTCCTCGGCTGCCAGTGTTAATATCCTTAAGAAATATTTGAGAGAAATCTAGAAATCTCAGGTCATAATGACTGTAATACCTGTGCTGAAACATGAGGGACATTGTGGTTATATTGATTAGAGTAAGATGTTGATTACACAGAATAAGAAACTTTCCTAATGAAGGTGAAGCTTTTAAAAGTTTGCATCATGTAACATGAGGTTTTTCCTGACTCTTGATTGCATGCATATGCTGTAGAGGGCGAATCCACAACATTGTTTCTCGTGCTCCAAAGTGATTTTTTTCAAACATACAAATAGTGTTACTGAACTAAGTTGAAAAAGCCTGCAGACACCAAGGGCTCTACACAAGGCAAGGGTCATTATTTGATTCCAAGGAATCTTAAATTTTTTGGGGGGTTGTGCCAACTCTGAACAAAACTCCCAACTATAAGCTTGCAGCAATCTTTTGTGGCTCTGCAATCTGGCCAACCCTTCAGTGAACATACCTCCAAATTATTGGCTGTATGCGTGTGTAATTCACATACTTTAGCAGCTGTTGCAGTGCTGTAGATCTTGATGATATATGACCTCAAGATGTTTGATGAAGTATTAGCCTTTAATATTCATTAGTCAGTTCGGATGTTCATATGACTGAGGGAAGACCAATTATCGATAATTAGATTCTGAAAATGTACATTGTACATAAACTTTATTTTTAAAGTGTTTAAGCAATAAAATGTTGTTCATATGGCCAAGATATTAATTAACCATGAGATGCTGGAATGGACTCTGCTCTCAATTTGTAACTCCAAGTGCAAAAAACCCAAAAAGTCATACTTGTGAGAAAGTAGAGAAAGGACATGGAGGCTTGAGGCTCATACATCTAAGTTCACTGCACATGTCACTAATAAACTGTGAAGCTGTGAATGCAGTGATATGAATACCTGAAAGCAACTTTCTTCTCACATGATAGCAAGGTACTTGAAATTCACTGGAATGCTTTGATGATAGCCTCAAGGTTAAGGAAGGATGAAACTGATGGCAGGTTATATTTAGCCCAGGTCCTTGACTCCATGTCTTGCTCCCCTGCTGTTGCATCTGGACCCATCTCTGACCTTCAGTTCACATTGCAAGATGGATTTAGGTTTTGGGACCTTTGGAAATAGGAATTGCCTATGGATGAGTCCTGGTGGGCTGCAATGGATGTTGGTTGCATGCTTAACCTAATTTGCACATCTCACTAAATCTCACAATTTTACCTTGAGCTTCACAGCAGTTGACTGTTTTGTGATAGCCCAGTGTTCTGCAGTTAAGTTGCTCTCAGCTTTGGTCTGAAGGATGGTAAAATTCTAGCCTGCATAGTTTTTGTAGTGAAGTTTGAAAATGTGCAATAGAACCTCAGAAACTATAAATCAAAGATTATAAACACAGTACAGCTCTTCTTAATAGGTCCTTACAAGGCAAAATCTGAATTTGCATATTTATATGCTGTTAGTTATAAGTACTAGTTTGAAATACACGTAGGGTTCATAGAAAAACATACATTTGAAGAGTACAAAATGGAGCATGAAAGATCTGATTTATAATCTCCCCTAATATTTGCTTGAAAAGGAACAAAATAGGGGACACATTACAAGGCAGTTTTGTTTGTTTGTTTTAAAAATAAATTATCCTTCTTATCCATTAATGAAGCTGGAAGCAGTGCTACTGGAAACTGCAGGAACTGTGCTGGTTTTCTCACCATTGGAAATAGAAGTAAGACTTTGGGGGGGAGCTGAGTTGTAAATATTCTGCAGGCATCTCTTCTTTCTAGGTGCTCTTGGATAAAATATGCTGGCAGGAGCAGGAACATGTTGTTTCTCTTACCCTGAGTCAATGCACTAAATGTTTTACTCCTCATTTTACATTATCACAGACTTAAAGCTTCTGTTGCTGTTTTCTAATTGCTTTTATGGCGTGAGCTATGGGATATGGGTGATGAAAGGGGCTCCACCTGTGACAGAAGCCTTGCTCTGCTGACCCTGCAACTCACGAATGGAGGTCTTAAAACCATGCTCAGTTAAGCTAGAGTTTCTCAAATGGAGTTGTTGAGAAATGGAATAAAAGTCTGGGGAGGCCAAAGTCTTCATGCTGTATTGTTTCTGCACCATTCTTCTCATTCCACGCTGCTCCCTGTTAGGAAGGAAGGGAGGAGTGCCACATGTAGGACCTTGTCGTGGTTTAAAACCAGTCAGACAGCTTGTTCACTCACTTCCCCCCCTTCTTGCCCTCCCCCTACTCCCAGAGGGACAGAGAGGAGAATCAAAAAGAATGCAACTCCCACGGGTTAAGAACAGTTTAGTAACTAAGGTATAACACAGATCACTACTGCTACCACCAATAATAATAATGATAAAGGAAATAGCAGGGGAAGAGAATACAACACCTCAGCACCAGCCGACCGATAACTTGCACCCCCCAGCCCAACCAAGCACCAACCAATATCTTCTCCAACCCTGCAGTCTCAGTCCTTCCGGCTAACTCTCAGTTACATCCTGGCCATGACGTGCTGTGGTACGGAATACCTCTTTGGCTAGCTTGGGTCAGGTGTCCTGTCTCTGCTTCCTCCTGGCTTCCCCTCCTCCCTGGCAGAGCATGAGGCTTACAAAGTTTTGGCCAAACCAAAACATCCTTGTTACCAGCTCTGTTCCCAGGCTGAAAGTCAAAACACTGCACTGCACCAGCTACCAAGAAGGACAAAAATGACTGCTACTGCTGAACCCAGGACAGACCTGATCCTGAGCCATTAATAGCAATATTCAGAGGTACATCATGACCAGGTTCATGTGGTTTTTATTCCTGCTTCATAGCCTGTGCATTTAAAAAAAAAGTGTCTTACTGGGATTGCTGAAATCTGATCACTTGCTGTTCATGGCAGAGCAGTAGCAGATATACTACTGCTGCCCTCTCTCAGGATCATGCTGAAAGGTAAGAGTTCAGTGACAGTGTCTATGCCTCTACTGCTCTTGCCAATTTCTTCCACTCAGGCCTGCTGCTATTTTCTGGCAACCTGTTTTGTTTGTTAGTGTCAAGAGAATCAAGTAGAGCCTTCCTGTACGTAAAGCTTCTCTTGGGCTCACAAGATGAATGTTGACTTCCAAGTACAGCTGCTGCATACAGATCACGGAGACCATAGATGACCTATTTAGATGCTTGCTTTTGCTTATACCCTTGAAGGGGAAGGAAGGGGTTGGAAGCTGTTTTCATTGGCTTTGGTGGCAGGCAGGTCAATTGAGTATTCTGCAAAACCTTCAAAATGCAGTGAGGCTTTCCATTTGTAAGTACTGTCCCTTTCTCGACTGCTCTTTCTACATTCTAATAAGTGTACCCAGATCAGTTATACTAATGATAAACCACCAAAAGCCTGAAGCCTACAGTAAGGGAAATTTACTTCCCCTTTCAGTGTGCCAAGATATAAGGAAATAATTATGTTTTTAATATTTGGTACCGTCACCCATAAAAATAATACTCATAAATTTCCTGACACCAAAATCAAATTCAACCCACTTAATTACTAGCAAGTAAACAATGATTTTTCCTCCTTAAAATACCCAAACACGTTCATAAGTACCTAATTAAGCCACCATATACATGATTATTCAATATAAAACAGTGATCGAGAGGCGGGCAGAGGAGGAAAAGCAGTGAAATCGTTACCGCAGACACACTTCTCTCTCCAAGGAAGCTAGTGAAATGTTACAGGAGAGATGATGGGTGGAAAATAATACGAACAGCAACAATAATTAACTTGGCAGCAATAATTAACTTGACAGTATCTGCAGTTTGAAGCCAGTATGTTTGTTTTGCTGAGAGAAGACCACATGTGAGAAGATGTTTACCTCTTTCTCAGCAGTTTTGCAGTGTACATTGCAGATGATGTTGGCAGAACAGGGGACTGAGAGGGGAGTTCTGGATTGTGCCTTCTGATACCCTCAGGTCACAGTGTACAACTTAGGTAAAATACATATGTCAGTGTTTTTGCTGTTTAATGCCCAATTTTAAGCAACAGTTCCACATTTCTGAAGAGCTTTTGAGTGGGCCTGAAAATCTACAGAAGAGCTACTCACAAATCCAGCCTCGCAGTGCTATTTTCTGCTCTAGACAAAGTAGTTGACCTCATTCAGTGTTGCTGTGGGCTGAGTGGCCCATGTAAAACATCACTGTGCCTGATGAGCCTTTGCTCATCTGTAGGCTAGGACAGAAGAAATCCTCAGCTTCTCCCCTGTCTTTAATATAACTTGAGTAATCCTTGAGATTATGAAAGATTTTAACATTTTGATTAAAGTGGCTATTAGAGTGGAACTACAATTTGATCTCTCTTCTGCAAATTGGTAAGAACTGGTTAAAAAAAATGGACGTCTCAGCCTGGTGACTGGGTGTCAATGTTGAGCTTTTAATGACATCGCTTCTACTACCTGGGCAAACCACCAAACTCCTACTGAATGTAATTTCAGATAGACACATTTGGTCATTCAGGTACCTTGATACACCTAAAGAACAAGTGGGTTTTTGTAAGGAGCTTCAAAATGTTCTGTAAGTTTAATTTTTGTTTCCAAAGACATACGAAAGAGAAGTGTCATTCTTATATTTCTGCATCTTTTCTGTGTTTCCACTGCCCTTGCCACTCTTGTACCTGAATATTGCCTTTTAGCTTCAAGACAGCAGTGTTTCTCTCCTCTTTCCCCGCAGGAATCAGGCTGAGGGGATTTCAGTGTCTTCCCTCTATCATCTGCTCCATGTAGCTAATATCCTACATAGATGTTCCGATTATTTCATGTTTCTTTCTTTTTAGTTAAATAGCAGTTAAAAAGCACCAAGACTAAAAGGGCTATTTGTTAACAGTGCAAAGCAAAAGTTGGAAATGCTGTTCAACAGAATGAAAAATGTAGGTGCCTACTGCGTTATGGAGACAAATGTCCTTTAGTAATTGTATGAGTCAGATTAATTCTTTTCCAATGTTGTAAACCAGTCTGCATTATTCTTTTTCCTTTTGCAGATTGGTGGAGGGCATAGATCTATTGGTTGTCTTTGCTCCCTTAAATCTAATCAATTTTTATAAGGCTCCTCTGTATTTTTGTATTGAAGATGCTGCTGATTTTATGATCGCGTGTGATGTACTAAAGCGATAACATTTCTAGACAAGCATTGCAGACATGAGGTACGAGTTTTGTGCCCTTCAGGTTTCGTTTTCCAAGAGAACTGTCTGGAGCTTGTGGGCCTTGATAATTTGAATTGGGCAATAAATTGAAATGATATCTTCATTGCTGTGTGTTTTTGCTTTTCTGCCATGTCCCTGAGATGTTTGTAATGTTGGGAAATGTGCATTTTGTTTAGCAACTACTTAATAAAAAAACTACTTCATTGAGAAGGAAAAAAGCAGGGAAAAAATGGAAATGAAGCCTCAGGATGGGCAGTAGACTTGAGGGATGCCTGCAGAATTGATCAGTCTTTCCCAGTGCACCCAGCAAGCAGTAGCTTTTGGGCAGCCAGGTGAATAACTGCCTTGAAGACCAAGTGGTTTAGTTTGGGACTGTTGCTGGAAATTACACAAGGGGTAATTGAAAAGAAGATCCGTATCTGTCACAAGTACAATAATTATAAAACTTGGTGCACAAAGTACAAAACTTCCTTGCTTGGAAAACACAACCCTGTTCATTTTCCTGCTGAGAACAGTCAGAGCTACTGAACAGCTCAGGAAATGTTAGTAGGTGCTTTGGTGCAGACAGAAGTCAGAATTTGAACAGGTGGCTTTTAAACTATTGGCTCTGGTCTACTGTTGTGGCCATTGCAGCACTGATAACAACATTGGGAAATGTGGCTGTGGGATTTTTGATTCTTCTCTGTTATGGGAATTGCCAGGGAGTCATTTTGTCCATAACACAGGTTGGAAGTTGAGCAGCTCTTGCCTCCAAAGGTCAGGACCAGCTGCTGAGAATACTTTGCTCTCCATATACCCTCTGTTCAAAAGCCTTGGTGAACAGTGGCATGATTTCATCATGGCACTTCTCTGGAAATCAGAACTTGGACTGTGGGGCTAGTACTAGTGGTCTCTGTATGCTATTGAAGAAGAACCAGAGCACCAATGATCTTCAGACCACTCGTTTTTCCGTACACTGAACCTGGCTTTCTAGCTTATGCTTTCCTGATGCTGTCTTGTTCGGGCTTTTCATGCCTTCTTATCAGCTTGTTATAACTTTTAAGGAATGTACTTTTCTTGTAGGTTTCCATTAAAAAAATTAGTTTAGGGGTTACAAATGGCCTTACCATAGGGTGTTTGCAGTGTTTTATCAGCGACTTGGGAACTCTAAAGAGTGTGACTGAAGTAAAAAATCCAAACCAAACAAACCCTTCCCCCTACTGCCAAAAAATAAAATATAAACAAAAAAAAACCAAACAAAATAAGCAAAAACCAAACCAACAAACGAAAACCAAACAAGTATTCAAACAGTGTTGATAAAGTAGGATGAAAATGGGAGAAGTCACAGGAAAGAGGACAAGAGGAAAGAGCCATCAAGTGTGAGTGGAAAAAAAAAAACCAAAGAACTGAAGTAGCAAGCAATTAATTTGTAAAACAGTTTCCAAGTTAAGCTCTGTTATGACTGCTCTTGCTGCAGTCCTCTATATTGCCTTGTATTCACGTCAAGGGTCTCTGGAGGCAGAAAACCATCTCCTCAAAATAGGCATCTGTCCTGTGTTGCAGAATGCCATCATCCTCTCTCATGCAAAGCTGCCTTGACTCAGTCCCTGTGGTAAACTGCCTTCAGGCCTTTCAAAACCACATTCAGCTGTCAAGTGCTTCCAGGAGAAGTTAGCCAAAAAGTGCTTTTTTTTTTTTGATTTCACGTATTCCTTACCCTTCCTTTAAGTATCCTGAGTTCAAATATCCTTGCTTATATTAAGCATGTCTTATTTCTGTTTATTTCTTCCATCTTGCCTATGTAGCTTTGTCATTCATGGATAAATTTCACAGCCAAGTAATCTTATTTGGATTTTTATTGGTTTTACTCATGAAAAAAGTAGTGTTTTTTAGAGCAGAGCCCTAAGGCAAAATTGTTTTCATCAGTGTTTGTGCCCCACGACTGAATACAGTGCTGCGATCATCTGCTTCACCTTGAGACAGCTTGATTTCCTTGTGTGTGCTCTTTCAAAAGCTGTCTGCTATGTTGACTAGAAGTGCTGTAGTGAGAGAAGGAAAGGAGAAAAAGTTATGTATTTTCATATAGGATGTCCCTTTCCTTTCCTTATGCAATTGGAGGCAGATGTCAACACTTCTCAAACAGGCAGCAAAAGTGATGATTTGGTGTACAGATAATCCTCGCATACTGAAGGAGTTTGAGATGTATGGGAGCTAGGTATTTTTGATAAAAAAATAAAATCTGAGGTATAGGAAGATGGCTACTTTAGTGTGAAATTATATACTCACCATGAGAAGGAAGTTACCCTGAGCTTAAAGTGATATAACTGAGAGGAGACCTACAAGTGCCTGAACTGAATAATCTGAATGTGAATTCTTCCTTCCTATCCCCTGGGAATCTGTTTTCTCATTGTGCTTTGGTTTAGTTTTTCTTTCTTCCACCTCATTTGCCTGTATAATTTCTGTTTATCATTTTCTGGCCCTTCTAAGCATTAACATCCCAAATTAATATAGTACGATGTAAATATCAAGCACAACTCTATTACCTAATAAACAAGTGTACATGTTAAATATTAGAACACGATTAAGCAACTTTGAACACATCCTGTGTCCTAGATCCTGCTTGACTCATATGTCATGGCAGTTAATAATCAATCGGCTATAACTGAGTAAAGCACGAAAAAAGATAATACCAGAAAGGAGGGGGCTTGTTTGTTTGGGTTTTTTTTTTAATACTACAGGGATTCTTTTCTGTTAATAAAAGAAAATAGATTTTTGCATTGCCTCCATTTAAAGATCTGGGAATGCTCTGCATTCCTTGCAGGCAGATTGAGAGTATACAGAGGGATTAAGCAACTCTCCACAGGAATGCAGGCATGCTGGGCAGAGATACAGCTTTTAAACGAGGCAAAGCCACTTGATAGCTCGGGATACAAAGTAAAGAAAGTCTCACGAGTCAAGCAAATGCAGAACACAGGAATTTCTCTAATCGAGGTAGGCTATATTTATTTGCCAGAAAATAGTCAAAACAGACAGAGTGGCACTTGTAACTCAGAAGGGAAAAGCTGTTGGGATGTTAATATCACATCTTATTAAATTGTTCTGGAAGAAAAGTTTCCTAAGGCGATGGGGTTTCAGGTTACGGAGCAATACAGGTGACATGGTACATTTTTAGGTCTTGCTCAGAGGTTGAAAAACTCAGAGGATAGATATAAGAGAAAGATGTATCCATTAAAGTATATTGGTGTTCATAGGCTTGTATGTGTGATAGCACATAATTTTTTTCCTTCCGAAACAGGCTGAATTTCAAAGAGTGGAAATCAGAAAATGATAGTACCTGGTACTCTTGGCTTCTTTTGTCCTAAAAAAACAGCATATTCTTAAACAGTTGAGAATAACTGCTAAAAATGCAGTGTTACTCTCAGAAATTACTGCCTGGTAAAACACAGCCCCATAAAGATTATTTTAGAAGGCTGTAAACCCCCCCTTGGATAAGTGCAAAGAAGGAGCCCTGGTGAGGGAAGGGCATTGTGGACGCAGGTGAGGCTGGAACGGTACCACATCTTTCTGGAGACCCATCAGTCTTCCTGGTGCACCTACCACCTGTTATTAAAGACCCTGACTTCACACTTTTTGAAGGTTTTTCTTGCTCACACTGCAATGCCCCAGAGCACCAGCCTTACCAAAAGCTTACCAGTACAGATTTGTAAGGAATGTGGTGAGCTTATGTTAGGGAAGAATGCTTACTGTCAAAAGAAAGCCAATGTTATTTCCTTTTATTTATGACCTACTCAGAATTTTATCTCCGATTTCCATTTTCATCAGTCTACCCGCAGTATGAATTCTTCTGATTGCTTTTAAGGAGGAGAGCCATGGCCTGAGCAGTTATACTGTGTCTGTTTTATGGGAGAGACCTAGAGACATACATGTTGTTGTGCACTCAGTAGGTGTAATGTCTTTTTATATAATTGGGTTTTGGTCTGCGTTTTAAACAGAAGAGGCCTACTGTATTTGTTGCTGTCCTGGAGAGTACATCCTGTCAGACACTGTTCTAGTTGAGCTGAGTCACAATTTTTCAAGGGATATTTTGTTTCCACAGAGGAAAAGAAACACAACAACAGGTAGGAGGAGCAGCAGATTGATGCACAGGATATAACTCAACTTCATTAGGACCCTGGCAATTGGTCCAAGTCAGGGTTTATAAGTGGATTAGCAGAAATCTATTGTGCAGAAAAGTATTACAGCTCCCTCTCTGTTGAGTGTAAATGCAGCCTCTCTCTACCGTTCAAGAGGCACTGCAGCCTTCTGCTTGCCAGCTGTGGATTAAACAGCAATGTGGTTTTAGCAAATGAAACTATATACCAGCTACAATACAATAAGTTCATTATGCTATGATATATTGTATCATATTCTCCCTGCTCTTAACCAATGCATCAACAAAAGGCTGCTAGACTGGTTTTGATAGTTTTTTGATGAAACACAATTTGCTGGTTGAGAGTGAATTTTGGTGCTTCTTGTCCCCATCAGCACTGCTGTTGCATTTGTGATGTCTTGGTATCATTTTGATGTCACAATACAAATGTTACCAAAAATACATATGTTGCTACAGCACTATATATCAGAATAGCTCACAGAATTGACCCCAAAACTACCCTTCTCAGATAATGAAGTTTCTTTAGCACCTCACTAACGTTGCTTGGCATATGCACCTTATCTATGGCATGGAATAGCAAAATAGCCCCCCCTGATTCCACTATCCCAGTCTTGATTTTGTTGTAAGGTGGTAATCAGGAAGGTCCAATTTCCTAACTTGTCCCTCAGTTTTGAACAGCTTGTGCTTTGGAGATGGAAACCCAGACACTTTCAGTTTCAGCTCAACCTCTGGAAATCCTTGAATACAAGGAGAAGAAAAGTGTAGTGCACACAAAGCAACAAAAAAGAGACAAAAGCAAAGAAAGATGGCAGAAACAGGATGCAGGAGGTGGAGTGGAAGCAATGGAGTGGGACAAAGAGGGACAGGGACAGCAACATCTCAGTTTTCATCCACCAGGAACTAATCAAAGATTTCTAAACATTTAGACAAGGTCTTTTGATGCTTGTTAGAGGTTCGTCTTCTCTAAATTGCTATTAGCTCGTTAGCTGGTTAAGTCAGCCAAGTCAGTGTGCCAAGCTCCTATCCCTAGAGGCTTCATCACTCCAATTAGTCAACAAACCACTTGGTGTCTGTGAAAATATAAAATCAAATCAGGTTGTCATTGTCCTAAAATGAGTACTTAGAAACTGGGAGATCTAGAATCTTCAAATACCTTTATCCTACGTATTTCTCTGTTTTCCCAGTTGTGAAATGGAGGCAGTTTCTCTTTTCCTCCTATGGTGTGATTTATATTTTATTTCATTCATTACTGTCTGTGAAGTCTATTGCAAGCCTTGGATGGCGACTGTGTTTCTTCAGGCTAGTAGTACAGCTGCTTTGAAGACTTCTCTGACCTATGGAAACCAGTATGTTCAGTGGCCTAAGCCAAATTTTCAGCAAATGCCAACTCTTTCTCTGGTGCTTGTAACAAGCAAACTTCAGCATTGCTCCAGAGACATAAGGAGTTCAGCTGTCCACTAATCCCCACATTTCTCTAAGTCCAGGATTAATTACAAATATGCTCAGCAAAGCTAGTAGGTTTCTGCTACAGGGGCTCTGTGGACCGAAAGAAAAAGGGATCAAAAGAAGACTAACATTCACAAGGTCATGTTTCCAAATGCCCTTCAGAGGCAGATGGTACTGAGGAAGACAGACTTCTCCCACAAATATCGCCATCCCAGATGAGAATTGGTCAGAATTATAATACTTGAGAGTCTTCTCAGAGAGGGGAAATTCCTTCTGCTGAATTTGGCCTCTAAAATATGGTCTTAGAAAATCATGAAACTGCACCATAAGAACAGAAATACTTTCTCCATTCCAGTGCAATCACAATGATGTTTCTAAACTGATCAGCCCTGATTCAGGAAAAGCCCAAATTCTGTTTTCCCTAAGAGAGCTATTGTGCTCCTTTTTCAAATTACAACATACGGAGGCATTCCTGAAAATCCTAAACAACTAACAGATTTATTGCTTTGATCTGCATTAACTGCGCGGTGTCAAAGACATTTTGTAAGGCTTTTCACTCATGAATACAGAAAGACAGTCCCCTGTCCCAGTCTTTCTGTCCAAGTCCAATAGCCAACTGCCTTCTTAATGAGATAAACCTGCTGGATCTTGCAGCCAACAGACATCTGTTAGAGCCTCAGGAATACAAAAGCTAGGGCTGGAAGATACCCTGAGAGACCATTTAGTTATTCTGCCCCACAGGAGGATTTATTCTCTCATGTTTTAAGGTCTGCAACTTCCCAGGCAGCATACATTAGCACACTGCTATGATCAATACTGGCATCCCAAGGAAAGTTTTCCTTAATGTCTCTCATAAACCTTCTTTGTGCCAGTATAAAGCCATTGCTTCCTGCCATATCCAAAGTGAATGCAGGCAAAGAGGTTATTCAGCACCTCTCTGCAGCAGTCTATAGGCTTGTCTTGCCTTTCCTATGCTGAACAGCCTTACAACAGTCTTTCCTCTCAGGTCGTTCTTCAGAAGATCCTCTTTGCTCTCTCCAGCCCCACTCTAGTCCCTCCATGTATTCCTTCATTCACAGAATTTCCACAGAACTTTCACCCCTGCTGTGTATAGCAGAAGGATTCTTTTCTTGCGTCTTGTGGTTTGCACATTTGTTTACACGTCCCAGCATGGTTGCTTTTTTTTGTTTTGCAATAGCATGACATTGAGTCATATTCAGTCTGTGATTGACTGTAACCCCAGGAACCTTTTCTAGAGATCTAAAGCACTAAGGTGGTGAGACAAACTTATCCCTGGCAATCTTGTCTTTTCAGTCAGCACTAGATGACTTGTGGGATAATTTAGCCCTGCTAGTTTCACATCTGGCAAGTTATGCGAGAGATTTCAATGTCAGTTCCTTTTGCTTAAACCACGACACTATGTAACAGCTCAACTAAACATAATACAGTACAGTAAATCTAATAGCATCAGTTCTTGGTAATTGGGCTTTTCATAAAGGGAATGATTGCAGAAAGGAAGCTAAGTAAAATTAAAATCTCCCTTAATTACTTAATTTTATGGTCTTTGCCACAGGCCAGTGGACTCATAGTCCTCCTTGCTTATTTTTCTCATCTTCTTGTGAAGTCAAATTGAGTTTGAAACAAAGCAGAGTGAGACAGCATAGGAGAGTGAAACAGAGGACATGCAAGTGACAGACGTGACTGGAAGATAACTTGTAGAAAATGGCTTGTGGAGTCACGCTCAGGGGCTTGAGACAAATCCTTGTGATGTGCTATCTTACTAATATTATTCTCCATCCTTGTGAGTCCTGATGGATCGTATAAGGATGGAATGATTTGCTCTTTTTTTCTTTTTTTTCTTTTTTCTTCTCTTAAAAACTTTGGAAAATTTCGGTTCAGACTGATTGATTAAAATGGGAAGATTTCAGCAAAAGTTTGCAAAGATTAAATCATGAGATCCTTTTCCATCTGTAAAATATTCTATAAAAAAAAAATCTAGGTTGCTGTGTTTGCTCTTGCAGTCTTTCAAGGGACCAGAACAAACTGGACTAAGCAGTGCTTATTACCTGCAAAATTTGTTCTCCTTCCATCTATTTGTTACTAACGCTACCAAAGACAGTCGAACAATGAAAGAGTAATATCAAAATTATTTTTCACTATTTTTGTTCCTTTTTACACCCTGTTTGCTTTTCTGTAAATAATAGCAGCTTATTCCATTTAATTGTAGTTTTTAATCACTTCCACCACTGAGCTCCAACATTAGCACAACAGTGCCTTAGCACAGTTTGTAGACAATTAAAAGAAAACAGTAAAATCCCCCAGATCTACGCAATTTGACTTATTGTTACTATAGGAGACTATATCTGGTATTAGTGAGCCAAAGCCTATTGTACTTACTCAAGTTTTACTCAGTTCTTTCTCATGCAGACTTTCTAGAAGTTGGTGGAAATTATGACCAAATAGGGACTTCATTTGAAATCTAAAATCAGATCCATAAGAGTTACCTTGAGTGTTTGCAAAATCTGTATTTTTACCCTCATTTTAAGTGTGTCTAAGATTATTATACAATGTATTTTTAAAACTTTACCTGCAATACCATACTGTTCATTTAATTTATTACTTTTTGCAATGTCAAATACTTAGGTTGATGTGACGTTTCTGAATTTAATGTGATAGACTTCAGTTAAACACAGTAACCATTGTATGTTTGACTGGGAGATAACAATAGGATAGGCAAATAATTATCTTAAAATGGCATCCAGGAGTTCATCCATCTCCTGCTACTTCTGCGTTGGCAGCAATAATACTAGGCATGACCTAAAATGTACAGAAAAGAGAGTGATTGGAATGGAGAAGTAAAAAGCCAGAAAATGTCATGGGATGACACTGAGCAGAGTCTGTGAGGCAATGAGGAGTATGTACTGAGCACAAGAAAACACTTATTCCCCACCAAAGTTCAAGTACAGACATCAGCTGTCTTTTATTTTTGTGGTGTGAGCTGGGACTTGGCCAGCAGCAAGGCAGAAGTGATGGGTTTAGTGTGTTACAGATCAGTCAGAACAACTAGTCAGGATGAAGAACTTGGAACATATCCAGTGCAGCAGCCTATAACATTAATAGCATTAAAAATAATTTTCAGGCAGATCAATATGAATCCTGTATGTTTAGAGCCTGAGGGTGATGAAAGAAAGAGTAAGGGAACAGAGTAAGTGAAAACACAAAGTGTGTAACATCTTATTTTCATCAAGTGAACACAAAATCTTTGAAATCCAAGTCCATTTGGCACAGTGCTTGCCAGCCCCGAGCGGTAGACTGTCTGACGTAGGGGAAATCTGGCTGAGTTCTTAGAGATCGTTTCACCGGGAGTGACCTCCTGAGCAACGGGCATCATAAGGATTTGACTGTAACTGATGAAAGGGAATTGTGGTTGTGGGTGGGATTTAGATATTTATTTTTTATTTCAGGCAGGCCAGCTGAAACCTCATTTTCCCTTTAGATGGAGATCCTGCAGCCTGCACTACTTGCAGGAGATAAAGCCGCCCCTGAAGCCTGGGATTGTAGGAGGAGTATGCCTTTTTGCAAACTAGCTAGAACCTAATCAAGCTGAGTTAAACTAAAGAACATTATAGGATCTTAATAAAATTTCTGACCTTTTGCTGCCCAGAGTCTAGTATTTTTCTTTGTTTTTATTTTAAGTTCATCTACATGAGAATAAATTCCATGTGAAGGGTTTGTTGTAGTAAGACAAAACATAGTAGACATTGGCTGCGTAGCTCACTATAACTTTTTACAGATTTTTCACTTGCAAAAAGTGGCATGGATGCAATTTTCATTCCTTATTAATGCCTGAATTTCATTAGAAACCATTTTCCTTGGTTTTAATGAATTAAATGCATTAGCATGCATTAACTCAATTCAGAGCTGTTTCTCTCCTTTCCACTTTCCCTCCTGCTGGTTTGCCAGTCAGGCTGGTGGAAATTCAGGTGATGTCTGGGAAATTCCAATATTTTGAAACTTGGTTTTGTTTAATATTAGAATAAAAAGTTTGAAGCATTCTGCATGTAAGCTTCCCCCTCTCCATTGTCCCGGAAGGAAAATTCTCTGAGAATTTCAGTGCAGAAATAACAGAGCATTATGTTTAAACATTTTTATTGAGCAGAAATGTTTAACATTCCGAGATCCATGTGTTTCGCTTGCTTGAAGCAAATCCAAACATTTTGTTATGATGTGACCTTGCATTATTCTGCACCCTCCCAAGTGCTGCTGTGAGTTTGTGAGGGTAATATAGCATCCTGCAGGGTGAGGTTACACCAACTTGACACCTAACTGAATGGAAGGTGCTGGCATTGGCTAGATTCTTAGTTTGCTCCTTTATCCCTGCCATACACACACAGAGGAGGATGAAATGCATGCTTGTCTTACAAGAAATGAGAATACATGCCCCAGTTTGATGGGGGTGGAGGCGAGAGTCCAAATTCTATTTTCCAGCTTCTTGTCTCTGGGTCTACTTCAACATATTTCAGTAGCCACTGCAGTGGTGATTGGCAAAATGGGTGGTGGGAGTCAATCAAGGAACAGAAGAACTGGCAAAGAATATCAGTAATTTGGGGTTTTTGGTTAGCCTAAATTGGCAAAACCTTCTAAAAACTAAAGCACTTCTTTTGCTTCTCCTTGCTCAGAAGAAATCTTGCTACTCTGCAGAGCTGCAGCCTTGTGAGCTTTATCTGTTTAAAATGAAGTCCATTTCTATTCTCTGGGTACTGCCCAGGTCACAGTCATGTTTTTAATTACCGATTAGACTTCCATTAAGGAAATAAAATGAGTTTTATGTGCTAGTTGCCAAAGGTCCTTACAGCTGCCTCATTGCATATGCCCTGTCCATTCAAGCAGCAAGCAAGCAAACAGAAACTTACTTAGGGATGGTAAACAAAAACTGAAAACCTTTGCCCCACAAAAAATAAAGATAGAGGCTGAGATGGAGAAGCTGCAAGGACTTTTCATTTTTTATTCCCTTCAGTTGTGTTTTTCCTGTCTGCCATGAGCAGTGTGAACAGAATGTTAAATATGCCCTCAAGTTACTCATGGAAAGAAAAGGTCACACACACGTACACACTCCATCTCTTTCTCTCGTATGCACATGTGTATATACTGTGTTTGTATGAATGTCCATAGAGGGACCCCAACCCTAGAACATTGAACTGTGGGACCCATTTATTTGCTTAGCAATTTCAAGAGGAAGAGGTTATAAATAGTAATAAATTCAATTTATTTATAAAGCATTCCCTGTCAGGCATCACTGCGCTGCACAAACAATTATGAAAGAATTGTAGTAGATTAAAAACATAAATTGGAGCATCATAAAATGTGCAAGAGTGATTGGATTAAAATACATTTGACAGAAATGTTTTAAAAATGGGATTTTGATGAGCTCTTCTGTGTGGTCAGAGAAAAGTCAGTGCTCAGTGGCCTATTAAAACAAAGATTCAGGGCCAGATTTCTTCAGAGGGTCTTTCTGGCTCTCTAGTTCTTATCTCAGAAGTTGAGAGTAATTCACATAGGGTCTAAATAGTGCTGGATGTGGTTATGGTTTCTTGAAGAGCCTGTGTTTGCTGACATCTGATCCCATAGTAGCTGCCCAAATATTTCTTTCTTTGGCTGCTCTCATCTTTCCTGCTAGCCCTGCTCTCTTCTGTAAGATATGGCCTATGTTGGGAGCTTGCATGAGAGAGACAGTGCCTCTCAGCTCAGTATGTGGTGGTGCCTCCTTCAAATTGGTGTTCCCCCTGCAAGGCAGTTTAGGGAAGGTTTCTAATTCTGAGAAGTTATAAAGAGGATGAAGAGAAATGGGGGAATTCAGTCTGTAGGCAATTACTGACTTACACAGTAAGCGGATAATACTTTCTATGTTAAAATTAGTAGGAAAATTCTCCCTGAATTAACTATATGTTAGTCTAACCTGGCATGTACTAGAATTACTCCAAACTTTGTAGCATCAGATAATTTTTTTTTAAATATTATCTAAAAATAAAAAGCTTTCTGAGAGAAAAGATGCTTCATTAAATTAAGGGTATGGAATGCAACTCCTCCACACCCCTTATCCATGAGGGGATTGTAAAAGCCTTTGGCACACAGAAAGTCTTGTTATGAGTGTATTTCCAAAGGATCTCACTATCCACATTTTAAGTTCTGTTGGAAATTCAGTCCTTCATTTTGGCAGCAGTCAGACACTTGGGATTCACCTTTGTTAAGCTTTTCTACCACTGGTTTTAAAACAATGTACTGAAAGCTCTGGTTGTGTAACAAGGATCAGATTGAAACGATACAATGAGAAGAACTCCAGACTTGTGAGTCGAGGAACCAGCTTGACAATAAAATAATTAGAACAGTTATTGCTGAGGTCATGTAGCTTTTTTTCCAAAAGCAAGCATGCTTGTCTATCCTGCTATAGATGATGCACTGTAAAGACCTTTTAGAAACTGCCCTAATGAGTCAATATTTAATTAAATAGTTTCTTTAGAAGTCTTCGTGCTAAAGTATGATAGATATTTACTGTTGTGCCTGGCAACAAAATGCTTAATGTTTATCACACTAGCATGGTCTTGAGCACAGAAAGGTTAGCTTATGCTAGAGGAGATTGGTTTTTAATATTAATAAAAATGAAAAGTATTAATGAAATGGAACACTGAAGTGTTTTATAGCTGGTAGAGTATGAATATGATCAAGTCCAAACACCTGAGCATAGTCAGTAGCCAATTTCGAACTCATTTGTGTAATTCTGGGAGTTGGATGAGACACGATATGACTTGTGATGATCTGTTACATATAGCTGTCATACTGGGGCTGCTCTGATTTAAATGGATACTTTTGGTACTCAGTCCTTAATCACAGGTTGGTAGACGGACAGTTAACTGTGGTGTTTCAAATGGCTGTGTTAATCTTGGAGGAAGATGGTAGACTGCCTCACTATCTCTGAAACGACATAAAAGAAGCAAGTAAAAGTTTTCTCCTGGTGTGAATTTAATTCCTAAGCATGGTAACAACACCTAGCCAGCTTTTAATTTCTATCCAGAGATCCTAAATGAGGTTGTCTTAGTCATAAAGTTTATGTTGTCTTCCCTAATGTTGCTTCCTCTTAGAAGGGTAGTCTCTTGTTGGTCTGATCAGAA
Organism: Pezoporus wallicus; assembly: GCF_028554395.1. Lineage (NCBI taxonomy): Eukaryota > Metazoa > Chordata > Aves > Psittaciformes > Psittacidae > Pezoporus > Pezoporus wallicus. The sequence continues at coordinate 4,019,540 of NW_026642179.1, read as the reverse complement.
TGTGAAGTGACAGTTCATTTCAATTTAATCGGAGTAGTGGACCAAAACAAAAGAAAATAGGGTACAAAATTCTCTGCCTCTTCAGAGCCGTTCAGTCCGCAACATTTGTACATGGCTGTTTGGATGGTTTCAGTTCTTGGTCACACCAAAGACAAACCAAGTCCATAAGGAACCTCTTCTTTGTATTTAATTCATATATAGGCAAGATCTTACTGTTCTGTTCAATCCAAAAAAAAAAAAAAAAGGAAAAGAAATCTTGAGCAACAGCACCCAAGAGATGTCTGCTACTTCTAGCCGAAGACCATAAAGAAAAAAATTAACCATAAGGAAAAAAAATTAAATAGGTTAGACATTATCTAATCGGTATCAAGAGTCCAAATTCTGAGTCCAAATGGATGCATAATCCTTCATATGAATCCAGAAAGGTGCATACTTGACCATCTCTATTGTGGATAATAAGGCATCCCACTGGAAAGCATTGTGTGGAAAGGAAAAAGCAAATTTGTTAGATTATTCTGAGGACTGGAGTTGTATGTAGAATGATAAAATATGAATATTGTCTCAAAAAAAATATAGGTTGAAAGGGACTTCTGTGGATTGTCTAGTCCAAGCTCTAACTCAAAACATGGCTGTGTTCAAAAATGAATCAAATTGCTCAGAATCTTCTCTAATATAAGGGTTTCAAAGTAATGCTTCTCTCACAGTATGGTCCAAATGATAATGGCATGTCAACCCCTTCTGAAATGCAGGATTCCCAATAGTTGCATTATTCTGCATAGCTGGAGCCTGTTTCTTTACCTGATATTAGTAAAATAAATGTAGTAGAATGATGGTAAATCAGAACAGCGATGCCATTCATCATCTTTATTTTGGTTTGAGTGGATAAGGAACATATGGTTTACTGAAAGGGAAAATGGATTTGTACAAGGTACCTAGCACAGGGGATGGAGCTCATTGTTTCTTGGCTTTGTATTATAATTGAACTCTGTCTGACACAAAACCTAATTCCACTGAACTCAAATAAATTCAACTTGATCCTTGCCAAAGTGAAAAAAAAATAAGGAGCTTACACTAGATCCTGAAAAAGATCTATGCATGAAGTATTCATTGATTTGCTAAGGAACTCTTGAATGTAAGTCATGTATTAGGTCTGTAATCATTCAAAACTGTTAAAGTCCTCTCTTCTGTTCATTTCAGTGGAAGTTCTTTAAATGCATCATAGGCATGTTATGACCTATCATAAAGTACTGAAGGCTGGCTTGCACTATATTCCTCTTTTATAATTGCTTATTTCAGATTAGCAAGACTTCTGTCTTTGGTTTAGTCTTTTAGCCTTGGGCACCTTTAAAGTAGCTGCATATGAGAGCATCTGTCAGTTACAGGTGTTAGTTAAAAGGTGGTATTTCTGCAGTGCTTGGTGTGAATTTAACTCTGCTCATTGTAATGCCTGATATTATACAGACACTGCCTTTGGTTGGAGTGGAGAGAAGGTAATGCTGATGGTATTTGGAAATCTACCCCTTTGGAAGCTGTTTGGACTGCTGTTTACCAACACAATGGGTTATGTTTAGTTAAATGCTATTCACCCACTTCCTTCTTTGGCTTGTTTTACCCTTTCCAGGTAAAAGCAGTTGTGTTATTTTGCTCAATTTTGGGGAATATTCTTTTGGGGCAATAGGTAGAAGAAGAGATCCTGTCTTTTTAGAACCAGCAGTAACAGCAAAAGGAGTTATGTTTAGCAGTATGCTATCTTATCATCCCTTTCTATCCATCAAATAAATAGATATGGCTGCTTGCTTGTTCAATGGCAGTAATTTTAAGGAGAAAGAAAGAAAGAAAAAAAAAATCCAGGAATGTTCTCTCCTTTAAGTTTTGTTCCCTAATGTGTTTGTGTACTATTTTCACACATACTTAGCTGAAAATGTCTCTTGAGTAACTGAGTACATTCAGAAGGAACCTACTATCAACAAACTGTCTTAAAATCTGCTTTATTGAATTGATCCCTTAAGTGCATACATGTGGCTCCTCCTCACTGAAGTTCAAAGTTATTAATGCTAGCAGGAACCTCCAAGTCAGCAAATTCACACAGTGAGGATATCCATATCTCTGATGTGATGATAACTTGTAATCAAAAAATCATGGAACCTTTTTTCATAATGTCTCTAGGCCATCTTTCCCAGCACTGTAGTTTAGTCTCCTTAGTGCCCATCAGAAAAGATAATTTTCCCTACTAGGAAAAAGTCTGAGTACCTCCACTCTGACTTGTACCTTTCAGAGCCTATTTTATTTATGCAGCTAATGCCAAAACATCCTATGTGACAGAAACTCTTGAAATACTGATGTTTTCCTTGGACTACTGAGTATTTGCATTACTGAATAAATGTATTCTATTATGTTTAAGGAAGCACTAGGGAATAATAATGCAGACACTGACATAACATTGACGAAGGTCAAACAGGCAGATTTGCAGTGATTCCAGCTGCGCAGGGCTTGTAGCATATTACTTCAAACGTATAAGCTCTAGTTTTTGTGTTACAGGTTGAGCAGAGTTCAAGCAAAGACAGCAAAGTCTGATTTGTAGATTGTAAACTCTTAATGCTGGGGTGTATGAAATACTAGAGCATGAGATTTGTCATTTGATCCTTGAGTAACTCTTACAAAGTAAATGTTGCAACCAAGCAGTGTTGCTGGGTGGATGGCATTTGAAGAGCTAGGATCAAGGTACAGTGAATCATCCTGAGGACCATTTCTCAGAAACAGCACTGGCCTACTCCTCCACTGACAGAAGAAAAGCCTCATGGCACCCTATAGTAATTTCCTTGGATTTACTGTTTTCAGACTCCTTTTATGAAGCTAAGATGTCATTAGGTAGTTTAAAAATTATAAACAAAAACAAACTGATGACATATTTGGAAGGCACATGGGATTAGAGGGGTTTTGTACCTAATACAGTAATCCTCTTTTGGAAGTATATGTTAGAGCCTTAGCAGTAAGTTAATGTTTGTTTCTTTGTTAAGAGTAAGATGATCTACAGTTTGTTTCTTGGCAATGTCAGTGCTGGCTAATCTGTTAGCTAGGGTAAGTGATGCTTATGTCCTATATCGATGAGAAATGAAACAAGCTCAGAAAAACAATGGTAGAGCAAGTCCCAGAACATCTGTGTATGCTCCAGAGACTGGCCAGTTTTTTAAGACTTTTGTCCTTCTTCATCTTCCGCTCATATCTTTGTTGCTTGAGGTTTTTTGTCTGATTTTTTTCTTTTTTTAAACATTTCAGCACTATTGCCCAAGCAGGAAGCTTCTGCTTTGTAATTCCACAGTCTTCACTGTGCTTCGTGTGTGTCAGGCCCATCAGCATGGTTCCCATTTCTGAGACACACATTAAAAAATACTGTTTCCTCTTTCTTACAGCTCCATAACAAGTTCCCTTTCTTTTGATGCTGTGGTTTGGATTTGTCTTTCAAGGGGCGATGCTGTTGCTATCTCTCTTCCCTCCCACAGAGGTAGTGGGCAGCTCTCTGTCAGCAGGGAGCTCTCTCAGGCAAAAATGCCAATATTTTTCTAGCTTGGTTTCCTTTAAAATGGCACTAAAGTGGCTTCTTAGAGGAGTAGCGTTACAGATACTTTGCAGTGCTATGTCATAGAATCAAAGAATAGTTAGGGTTGGAAAAGACCTTAAGATCATCTAGTTCCAACCCCCCTGACATGGGCAGGGACACCTCACACTAAACCATGCCACCCAAGACTCTGTCCAACCCAGCCTTGAACACCGCCAGGGATGGAGCATTCGCAACTTCCCTGGACAACCCATTACAGTGCCTCACCACCCTTACAGTAAAGAACTTCCTCCTTATATCCAGTCTAAACTTCACAGAATCACAGAATAGTTAGGGTTGGAAAAGGACCTTAAGATCATCTAGTTCCATCTATGTCCCTTGGGAGCTTGAAACATTGGGGCCCAGTCTGCCTAAACTGTGAAAATAAAGCTTCAGATTAGCAGCCAGAGCTGCAGGTGCCCATTTAACAGAGGAAAAGTAATAATTGTCTGATGAGGGCAACAGGTCCTCCTCTTATTTCTAACCTGAGGTAGGGGGTGGTTGAGTCATTTCTGTGAGTTCATCTGGCAAGGGTGACATCAGAACTGGGACTTTAATCCAGGTTTTATCCAGAACCTAGTTATGCTATGTTATGCTGTGTTCATAAAAGCCCTTGAGTTTTATAGTATAAGGAGAAAAGGGAGCAGAATTAATTAGTAGGCTTTTCAAATTCTTCTTGAGTCTAAGCAGGAGTAGCTTTCTGAAATGGCCTGGGAGTAGCTACACTGTTTAATCTCGGCAGCATTTTTCCTTCAGTTTTAGATCCTGAAATCATTAATTTAAGTGCAGAAGATCATAAAATCTCTCTCCCGGGCTCAGCATTCTGTATCTTATGTTCATTTCAGAGGCTTTTATAGAGTTTTACTTTTTATGGATCTTTCCACTTTAACCAGAGCATTTAAGGAATTTATTCAAACGGCTTGTAGTTGTGTATGTAGACATGTATGTCTTTGTATAGATGTGTATATATATATGCATGTGTGTGTAATATTTTGGCATATTATTCCCTCAATAGCATGGTTCAACAAACAGCTTTATTACAATAACAAAACAGGAGTCTGTAGTCCCATAGGCGTCTTTAGAAGCAAAAAGTTATGAGGCTCCTAAACCCAACCAAATGGAACCTGTTATTGTTTGAAATACTGGCTGTTCTGTGCAGTAATAAATATTAAAAAAAAAAAAAAAAAGTTGTTCCAGAATTTTCTCAAGTATTTACTTTCTTGGACCCTTGATAATGTTAGCATAGGTATTTTGACAAAATTCATGCAGTGGAAAGCTCTTCTGGCCAGGTAGGCCTGCACAGCACTGCAACCCCGGAAGAAGCACAGAGCCAGACAGAGCTGGCAGCAGTATTTGTTCAAGGGTGCCCAGAGGTCAAGGACAATGTCTGCTGTTAAATCACTAGGCACAGGATCAGTTTTAGGGCTTCCTCTTCAATTGCTCTGCAAATCTGCTTCAGGTTGGACCTGGAGTTATTAAATGAGGGGGTGGTCTCCTCAACATCCCCATGCTATCAGTGTCTGCTGTGACTGCAGGAAAGGTTTTTAAGGGAAGGCTGGTTTTCAGTGCCTACAGCATTTTTACCATGAGCCGATGTCTGTGTTTACAGAGTGGAATGCCAGGTGAATTGAGTGCACAGGGCAGCCTCAGCAGCAGTCTGAATGAGAGAGTGGTCTCAGACCTGCTGTTGCACTTTTGCAGGAGGGAAAGAAGGCTTGCCCACAATTGTGGAAAGCCCTTGTTTGAAATAGGGAATGGGACCCATTAAGGGGCTGGGTTGCAGCAAGAGAAATCTTTGTTTCCATCCTAAAAGTTGTTCATTCATCCCTAGGGACGCCATGCCCGTCCCAGGCACAATACTCCCCACTCACATCCTCAACTCAGGGCACGTTCTTCCTTCACAGAGCCTATTTTCACCTTCCTCATTCTCTAAACAGGCTTTACCTTGTCTTTTCAGAAGTACGGCACTGCCTCCCAGGCAGAACTACCGTAGGCTATCTGTATGGAATGGGATCTGGCCTTGCACTATGCTGATAGAGGCATGTGCAGCACAAAGGTGCAGGGCAATCAGAATGACACCGAATAGACTTCCCATCACACAGTCATTCTGTGGTTTGTTTTGGGTCTTTTTTTAAGAGGTTTCATGGCAGCTTGTCTTACTTTGCAAATGTATGCATAGATCTTGATTGTTTGGGTCGGCTTGACTACAATTTGTACATCAATTAGTACCCATTCAGTTGTCAGCAGCAGTTGAATGAGAAGGGCAGCAGGTTCCTCCATTCTAGGAGTGTGCAGGGCACTGTGGAGCTCTTTTTTGTGGCCAAGACCATGGCTGGACTTCTGGTTGTTAGCACTTAAGGTGCCAATTCCTGTGCTAAGTAAAATAATGCACTCGCTATTTGTAAAGCTAGGGAAATAGGAGTTGCTAGTATTGTATGTTGCTGTTTTCTTCTCTGAGCTCAAAGGGACGGAAATCTTAGTGTGCTGACCTATCTCCATCTGGGACACTGATGGACAAATTCTGTGATGTGAGCACATTCTAAAGGTTTATGACAAATAGATAACTACAGAATTATACTTTTTATTTTTTAGGTATTCCCTGCACTAAGTACTGGGGAATGTCGCAGTTATTGTGAAAGCATTGTCTGAGGGGAGCACAGCAACATTTTAAAGCACAAACATGTGCCTACTACTGTCAGATGGAATTTCTCAGTCACGTAAAACAGCCTGTTAGTGTAAACATGCAGATGAACTAGAAATTGCCTTTTTTGATCAGTGGTTTGCTAGTGAGTTGTCAATTACCTGGAGCTGAAAGGAAGATGTTCAAAAGGGCAGCTGTGAAATGATGGAATGATTGTTTTGTAATCCTGCGTATTGTGTATTGCTGTACAGTATGAAAGTGTCATACATTCAACTGGACAGAAGGAAAGGGCAATTGCAGTTTGGCGTTGAAAAGAAAAATATAGTAGTAACCTGCCTGATTGTCTTTCTGTGTAAGCTGTAAGATATGTCCAGAAACGCCTAGGATGTTTTCATTTGTATTTAACTCAGATTTTTATCTCTTTAATGTGAACTTTTATTCACTTTATAGTTTAACCTTGTAGGGACCTTGTATCCTTTTGCTGTCATCTAGTTTTCATGTACTTGTTTCCCACTCAGCTTGCCACGCAGCACTTTGGTAACGATTGCCTTATACTGCAGTTTTCCTCCTACTTAGGTGGAGGTCCCTACCGTTTCTGCATCACTGCTATTCTTATTCCACAGTTGGGAGTAAGAGAAACCCCAGAAATTAGAGATGGTGAGCCTGTGTACTGACTCCAAAAACCTGCTTGCTTGTCCTGAATCAGACTGTACTGTCACTGGAAGTAATTCTGTTTGGATATGCTTAATTTCAGCCTGCATTTCACAGGGACATGCACATTTCTCATGAAATGAATAAAAGCCCCTAACATTAGTCATCCTGATCTGTAAATCATTTGCCACTAATATTCAGCCTACCTATTCCCTAGCAACAGAAAAGGGAATCCCAAAGAAGGCACAGTATGACACATGCATCAGTCTCAGGTGGGCTCCTGTCTTTATTTCTATCCATCTCTCTCAACAGTATTACATCCAGCTATGTTTCCTCTTCAGAGGTAGAAAAGGACTGGATGCAGTTCATTCTGATAGCTGGTCATATTTGGCAACATACCGTGTACAGAGCTGAGTGCTAGAATATGCCTGTTGACTTTCTCCCCATCTAGTTTACACAGGTCTGTGCAGTGGTCAGTCCCTGCCAAGGTGAGGGCACCAAATTTCAGAGCCTAACCAAGGTTTACTGCCACTGTCTTGTCAGACTAGCTGCAGGCAATTAAATTGTAGGGAGAAAAGCCCTCTGGCAAGCCATGCATGTTAGGTGTACCCAAGTGGTAAGTCAGTGAGCTGGAGGTTGCATGGGTGGACTGTGACAGAAGAAAATGTCCTTATAGGTGGTTTGTCACTCACACTAACCATTGTCTCTCTGTTCTCTTATCTTCCACAGGAACGAGTGGAGTATCTCTTTCTCATAATTTTTACAGTGGAAGCATTTTTAAAAGTAATAGCATACGGACTTCTCTTTCACCCCAACGCTTACCTCCGCAATGGCTGGAATTTACTAGATTTTATAATTGTGGTAGTAGGGTGAGTACCGACATTTTTGTCACTGAATGCACTGACACATGCGGATACTGTCAACCTTTGGGAGCATGAGGGCAGGTGAATGTTTGGCACGCTATGTATGGGTTGGAGGTTGCTGCTGTACATTATGTTCCTCCTATCACTGCCATTTTAATGGTTTGCAAGACATGGAAATTAAATTGCTTTTTGGGAACAGGGATAAAAAGAGGAAGCAGTGCAAGGCTGTCCAACTGGAAGAAACTCCCTCTGTCTGTAAACCTGTATGAGTATTTAAAAATAACATCTAGGTTGGATTCTTTAAGGTTAGAGTTGGATACCAAAGGAATTCTGCCATCATGTCAACTTTTACTGATGTTTCTTGTTCTCTTACAAACAAAAATAAGTTCTTCAGCTCAAATCACTGTTCTGCTGGTGATTTCAACACTTTGATTTTGACCCTTTTAATGTTTTAACGTTTTAAAAGTCTAATTTTACTAACTGCCACTTTGAGCTGCAACTCTTCCAATCCCCTTATATTTCTCTACATGTTTGTCAAGCTTGGCATTTAATTTATTTGAATAAAAGCAAAGTAAAACACCTTCTTTTTCTACCTAAAGGTAGGAGATAAGCAAGGGATTTGAATTGTGGCTGTTGAAGGGAAGAGGTGAAGGATAAACTACCCCTGAAGACAAAGAGAACGAGTATATCTTTGCCTGAGTAATTTGTCCCATCCTCCCACCACTCCATTGTTAAAGAATTTCATCGCCCACAAAACCTTGAATTTTTTTCACCTCTTTACCAAGGAAACCCTGCTTCAGCTCCTAGGGAAAACGTCAAAAGGGACACTTTCAGTCATCAAAGCCCCCTCGTAATTCCTGCCCTGGACCAAAGTCCGTCTAGCTTCTTAACCAATTTTGTGGTGAACCCCCAAAATTACGTCAGCAAACTGATGTGCACTACCCAATCCCTCCCACTTTCTATCATTACAGGGAAAAGTGGGTGGAAAGAGAATTCCCAGTGAGGGGGAGGGAGACAAGCTGGAACCTATTCTTAGTCTCAAGACCTCTCTGCCTCCACATGGGCATAACGCTTCTCCTTAGGGCAGGGCTCCTTTGTTCCTATCCGCAGCCAGAGGATCCCACAGCAAATTAGTAATTGGAAATTGGAAGATCCCCTGCCATTGATGTCCAATTCCATAGCTGATTCTGCCTTTGAATGCCCTCAGATATATCACCTGCTTGGGAATTGCTGCTTACATTTAAGAAAGATTGGAGAACAAAAGTCCTGTGAATGTGATTATTCTCTTTTAATTTTTATGAGAGACTTTTTAAAGAGAGGACACATTACCTCTTCTTCCATTGGAATGTAAAAGGGTAGGGCTCCAGAAATCATAGGGCAGCATTATATCTAGTTTAAGTATAGTCCTTTTCAATTTTCCTACCAGGCAGTTAATCAGCCAGATGATATTCAGACTGAAATTAATTCCCTTGCCAATGACAGAAGCTGCAGCTCTCAGCTCTTCTATCTGCTCTTGCCTCCAGCAGCTCTCAGTCACTAGATGGGGAACAAAAAATGTAACTCGGGAGGGATTACACGAGTATAATAAACATGGCCAAGACCCCAAGGTCTCTGTTAAATAGTAACAGTCTCAAGTGACAGATTCCACTTGAAGGCCAGATGGGTTCCTTTGATGTTTATCTGTTTAAACTCACTTGTACAGTACCACAGCCTAGGCTGGTGTGCTGCTTTTTCTCTCCACAACCCCTCTGCAAAATCTATGTGGTGATACCATCTGTTCCTGTTCTGCCCTGTCTTCTTTTCCATGGGGCTGTCTGAAATCCCCTAATGACATTATGTTTAAATTTCAATGTATTTGAATATTTTTCCAGAGAGGAAGTCCCATAGAAAAGGTTTAAAATAAATTTTAAAGAGAGAGAAAGGGAGGAGCAACAAAGCAAGTGCTAGTAATATTTCTATGTGGTGTCTTTTTCTGCCCATTGATGGAGCTGTTTGAGAAAGCTGAGTAATTTAGACACTGCTGTAGCACTGGATAGAGGGGTTTCTTTGGTATGTGGGGCAAAGGATGGTGTGGGACTCATACTGGAAGCCTCAAGTCTCGAAACAGCCATGGTAATTGCCATTTGTGCTTGTTCTGCCTTAGGAATCATCTTCATTTTCAATGATTGTCCTTGCTACAGAAAAATTGGAAAGGCAAGGTGGGAAGTAATTCTTCAAGTTGGAAGTTAAAGGAGCAATAAAAGACATGTCCTTTGTTTGTCCTAGATCCTTTGTTTATCTCTAAACCAATCTAGTACACACTGATTACCAGACATATCGTGAAGAGATAATACATCACAGCTGGCTTCCTTTATGTTAAAGTACGCAAGTCAATAGTGTAAGAGGATAACGGACATGTGTAAGACCAAGCATAAATTCTAGAGGGAAGTCTTGGTTTCCATAAAAAATTTTTATGACAGCGTGCCTCTATACTTACTTTCCCCTGCCTTCTGAAGATAGGTTTCTTGGTATCCAAAGGGATTTTATCATCAATGGTTCTAGCAAAGCCTCAGGAATACACAGCAGCAGCAGAGGGAAGCACTGAACACAACTGCTACGTTTTCTGGAGAAAGGATGCCCTTTAGACATGTAAGCTTGTAACAGCTTATCATTCTTGCAGTGTGGGAGATCTGCTTATTCATCAGCGAAGTTGTGTAAAGCTTGATTCTAGCTTATCTTTAAATAGCCTATGACACTGCTATAGCAGCACCATTAAACGTTGCTTTGAAGAAAAATGTCTGTGTGAGGGTATCAATCAGAGGCTTTGTGGATAAGAACATTATTAGTTAGGAGCAGAGATCACACCCCTAAGCTGCCTAATGAGGCACAACCCACAAACGCTAATGGTTAGTCAAATTGTTTCCTGCTTCCTCCAGTTTTACCGTTCCTCTTTTGGAAATCATTAGAACTTTCAGATATAACAGTGATGTCCTTGAGTATTAGGCTGTGTGATGGAATTTCTCTTGAGAGAAGCCTAACCTGACAATGTTGTGCTAGAAGAATATCTGTCTTTCCTGGCACTACTGTGGTTTGTCTGCCAAGCACAATCATTCTGCAAGGACCCTCCAAGCTTCTGCCAGAAAAACAGGCATCGAAATTTGAAAGGAAGTCTTAAAGAGGGATGATAAGCAGTGAAGGTATTTGGAAAAGATCTGAAATTCAGAACAGACTGGAAGATGTGGTCATGGTATATGTCTTTCTATGAGGAGTTTCTAAAGGGCAAACCTAAACATTTTCACACTCAAATTGCAGGTGAACTGTAAATACTGTGAGGGGAAGAAACACCCACCTTTTTTATTAGTATTTCATTATACCTATGAGGATTCTTTCAGCTGTGTTTTTCTGCTGTTTTTTTTTGTCTTAGAAATACGAGTCCCTCTGTTTTCTTTCTGTATTCTGGAGGCCCTTGACAAGTTCTTTTATGTTATAAAAATCAGTGTGCCCTGCCCACAGATGAAGAGATGAAGAGGAGCTTACAGCCTTATCATGCTGCTGCTGGGGTCACCTAGCAAAGCAAAAACTTTCAAATGTCAAAAGAGAAACAGAAAAATAGCAGCAAGAAAAACAGTGAAACTTGCTTTATACTTCACAAGTAAATGAGAAAGGAAAAAAAAAGGGTGGAGTGTGTCCATACATGCACATGTGTGAAAGAAATTTAATTTTTTCTTTATGGTTCATGTCTGGCAGATTAATTTAATTTAGGAGTAGTCATGTCACAAGTGAAGTTCAGAAATCAAGACACTGTTAATTGTGCTTCACCCCTGGAAAGTCCTATGTCAAATGAAAATAGGGCATGAATTTAGGCTGGCAGAAAGTAGTTAAGTGGAAGGAAATAAGATTGATTTCTGTATTCCTTTTTTTTTTTTAATAACAGCGAGATTTCCAGTGGCCACAAGAAATTACCTCTCTTGCATTTTTATATTGTCCAAACTTTGGTTTGTCTGTCAGCACAGTGTTCTCTCACACTGTGCTTGGAACATGCATTTCGGCTAACTCACCTACTGAGCAGAAAATGAAAGAACCACACCTCACTCCACCATGCCTACTGAAACCTTTTCCCAGAGGTTTTCATCAAGGAGCAGGTTTTACCATGTAAATATAGGGTTGAAAGACTCTGAACTCATGTTTTATATTAGTAGATTAATATCCCTTCAGCTCTTTTAGGTTTGGAAAAAAGTTTGATGAAAAACTTGAGTCTATAAAGCTCATAGAAATAACAAATTGTACATGGGTTGTGGAGTTTTTTCCTAATAGAAGATAATGGAAGGGGGGACCATCAGAAGCTTTACCTTTATTCTGTGTGTTATCATTGGTGCTATTTCTGAACAAGTTTTAACTCATCCCCTGGATCATTATGAGTTACAGCAAAAAAGTATGTGATAGCTGTAGCCTGTGAGTCATTGATGTCAGCCCATGGTCTAACTCAGGAGGTGGTAGGAACAATGAAGTAGGATTGGCAAGGTGTACTATAAATTTGAGGAGTGGAGTAGTGATTCAGTAGGACAGACTGAGAACAGTGTAGACCCCAGTACAAAAGGGAGAGAGAGTAAAATAAGTTAGAGAAATAAAAAGTTATATTGCATTAGTGAAAAGCAGGATTAGTACAAGCCTGGAGTAAATGCATTCAAGGCGGATTAGCCGCAGTAATACAATTCATGTTTAAATGTAGGTTTTTAAATGAGAAGCAGCAGGAATTACTGTGAATTATTCCTGAAGTACAGTAGTCAAATGACTGTGGGTACCTCAAGACAGCACATGTAGCATACAGTCAGTGCTGGAGGACACAAACAGGGCCAGCTGGCCTGCAGGGGAGCTGCATTAATCTGGGAAGGCAGGTTCCAGCTCCAGTGGACTGAGCTGTCCTACTGGTTGTATTTCTGCTTCTGAAATAATTTAGGACATGTATAGCTTTTCTTAGGATGTAGAATTCTAGGGCAGCCCATGGTTTGCTCATTGAATGAGTGACAGGGGAAATGCCCTTGGTGCCAGCTGTCAAGAGCCAGTGTTTGGCCAGACATGGGGCCAGTGATAATGGAGACCAGGATAATGAACCCTCAGACTTGCACAACTGCTGACTCAGAGCTCCTTGAGATTTCTTGTCTTCAGCATTGCAACAGAGCTGAAAAACAGCATAAGAAAGCTTTTGCAGTGAATTCTTTTGCCTCCAGAGGATCCCAGGAGACTAGGACTCTTGTATAGGTATGTCACTCATCATCTAGCATGGGAATTCTGTTGACTAGAAAGATATAAATGTTTGAATAAGAAATAGAGCACATTTCTAGAGCTTAATCACTAGCTTTCTGAAAATACATTAGGCCAAATTTGACCTACAGTGTTTCTATTATGAAGACCAGCAGAAAATTGCAACTGTGTAATTTGTGTACACAGCTCAAGAAATACATACATTCAAATAATTTATGTTCTTTTCATCAGCCCTTGTTTATCTCTAGCTGTGATATCTGTAGTCAACGCAGTATTTCTCATAGGCTCTGTTTTTGTCTTCTCTGCATCCTGCTTCTCAGTCTGCAACACCTACAAGCTCAGCATCCAACCTCCCCACACACAGTTTTTCCCACGCTTGTTACCTAGTTGTTAAATCTTTCTGCAGTGCTTGAAGTTGAGGCTTTGAATAGATCCAGTTAGGAGTTCCTCAGTCACAGCTGACAAGTTTTATAAGACTCTTTGTATGAAATTAAAAAAAAAAAAAACACCAACTCCTTAAGAAACTGATTTTGCATTTGCACTGCCCTAATCCACATTTTTGTGTGGATTTAGTGCTGGGGAAAAGTGTTGGCTTAGATGCTTCCGTAGAGGAATCCTCCTTTTTCTATCCATGGCAATCTCCCTATGTTTGTGTCCAGCCCTACTGGTAACTTTTAACTGGAGACAGAAGGCACACTGGAGCTCCTTGCGAAGCAATCAGGTGGCTCAGCCCCTGCTTGCAGTCTGGGGGCTCCATCTGCTATATGCCAGTCAGGGTTTACAGCCGAGATCCTGACAGAGGCACTGCAGACTGCAAAGTCTGAGGGAGAAATCAGCCAGGGCTGAATCGAGGCCACCCTACCCAGGCTGTTTCTGACATCCTAGACAGCTTCTTTCAGGTTACCTGTGGTATCTCCATGGCACGCTATGGGCAAAGGGGCCTCTGCCACTCCCAAGCAGAGTGAAAAAAGCATTTTTTACTGGAACAGCTTTTAACCTCTACTGAATTTGGCTGCATTCATGTTGATTACTTCAAGGCTGAAAGCAATGTCATTAGCAAATTCATGAGGAATCCCTCCTCCCCCAAAGGTACTAATGTTTTACCAGAAAAATGGAAACTGCTTCCTGAAAGCTAATCTATTATATCAAATCCTTATTAACATACAGGGTGAGCTTCAGCTCTTTAACAGAACATACTCTTTTCTGCTTTGCACTGCCTTTTCAAATGTGCTCTGAGTGAGACATCTTCTCCTTAAAGCAGCTACTCCTACTAGCCGAGATTAAACATTGAGTGGTGTAATAAAATATTCTAATAATAAGACTCCTACAGTTTGGCACTTTCTCTAGCCAGTGCATCAAGGGATTTACAAATGGATACACAAGCACATAATATGAGCATACTCATTTATTTGCACTTTGAAGGATCCCTGAGATTTACACAATGTTCTACCTGCAGTGACCTTGGTGAATCTTAAATCCTCGTGAAATGAGTGACAGGCAACTAACGATTGGATTAAATATGGAGATTTTTTTTTTCCTCAGAGGGGATTGTTGGTTAATAAAGTTGTACTTTCTTACCTATCTGCTCAACTCCCACTGATTATGTCCAGACCGATAAGGACAGCATGGAGCTTGCCTTCAAAATCTGACTCCTGTGCCCTGCTTTTGGTGACCCTTTAAATTCAGCACAAGGCATTGCCAGAGTGGTCATTTTGAAGTACCCGACATGCCCCAGCACCCAGGGTAGGGAGTGCACCTCCATGTGCCACCAGGCAGGCTGATTGCTGTGGTAGTCTATAGCTGGCTGCGAGGATCCATTAGGCTGAAGGAGGTTCACGTCATGTTTACGTCTGCTCCAGAAACAAGTGTTTTGTAAGTGGTATAGACTTTACCATTAGGCTACTGCAGATGGGAAGAGTCTGTCTCTCCTCCACCATATGTGAATGTCGACTGAGATGCGTGACGCTCTTCACAGGTCTGTGCAATAGTTTGGGTGATATGATGATGATGATCTCTGTTCCTGTTTAGCCCAAGCCTTGCTGTCTGCCTACAGATTGTTTCCTCTTTCTTTTTGCAGGCTTTTTAGTGCAATTTTAGAACAAGCAACCAAAGCAGATGGGGGGAATTCAATAGGAGGAAAAGGTGCCGGATTCGATGTTAAAGCACTGCGGGCTTTCCGAGTATTACGTCCGTTACGGCTGGTGTCTGGAGTTCCTAGTGAGTAACATCATTAGTTTTCTTTTATGTACGTGTGTGTTGTGGCATGGGGCAGGAGTAGTTTGTGTAACAATTTTGAAGGTGGAGCTTGCTGCAGATTATTTTTTGGTGTGTGTGGAGACCTTTTTTCAAATTAATGTGCTCATAATAAATGTGATATTAATCCAATGACCAAACAAGAGCTGAATGGGAATGGAAATTTCATGGTATGTCAATCTGATTGTGCAACTTTTTTAAACAATGAAAGTGGGAGATCCAAGATTTTCATGATTACAAGCAAAGATCCTTTAAATAACTGTGAAGTCACAGTACATTTTTGGCATTATAAATACTTGACCTAGATGGAAATGCTGTATGGCCATTTGTTTTGGGTTTGGAGGGAGAAGAGCTTTTTCATTAAAATTGCATTTTCTTCTTTGCATGTGATGTTCTGATGAGGAGCACTGGGAACAATTTAGAACCAACAGGACATAGGGCAATGGCACAGTCATGTTCTCTGTTAGTCTCATTTGCTTAAATTATTTGTAATGGCTCTGAGAAAGTCCTCAAGCAGCTTTTTATAGTCCAACATCCATTTTCTTATTTATAATGAAGATAAGAGTAACTGGAAGTCTGGTAATTCTGTTGTGGAGGTGGAACATGAACTTCATAATGTGATAGGATTTTATCATTTTGCTTGAGAGTTTGTTATAGATGGGACCCACTGGCCTTTTGAAGAGAGGGTTAGTTGAAAGCTGTCATTGATTTCCATGTTTATAGCAATGAGAGATGTGGTTAGCAGGAGAGGAGTTAATCTTTTCCAGAATAGCTGTGGAGAGAGCTTTGTTTATTTGAGGAGTTTGCTTGTTTGATATCTTCAAGTACCTCTAACCTTAGTCATTTGAAAACCTTGAGTCAAGTTACCGTAAACTCTGTGAGATCAGTTTAAAAATCATGATTTATTTATTAGGTAAAAGAAGTGGGAGGTTCTTTTTCTTTTGCTTGTTTTCTGACCCACTAGGTTATATTACAGCCATGTTTGCAGGCTTTTCTCTACACCCATAAAGGGTCGAAACTTTTTAAGTGAAAGGTGAGAATCTCTGCAGGAGGAGGTGAAGCACTGATAGAAGCAAAAAATACTGAGGCAATTGACATCATTATTATTTGGTCTCACGAAGCGCCATGCTTGGTAACTGGTCTGCAAGGCCTCAGCTTGTGCCCAACTTGGGGTTACTTTGGACATCAGTGAGTGAGTAGAAAATATTGAACAGTAAATGCTGTCTGTTAAGCAGCTGAGGACATTTCCCTCTGATACAGAGCTAACATCCAGTATTCATGCCACCTCTGTTAGGTGTTACTGCAGTGGGTTGTTTCATGTAGATAATTACATGTGTATCATGTAATACCTTCAATCTATGCAGGAGGTAGCTCTGCTTTTGGCCAGAATTGTCTCACGACAATTTTGGCTTTCTTCGTATTTTATCTATGGTCTTCAGCCTACAGTGGCATCCACTTAAGGTTTTGTTGCTCATTCCTAGTCCTTCTCTAAGTTTTTTGACACTTCATAGTTACATGCCCACTCTATGGTAAGGGAATGGTACTCAAATTTAAACATCTATGAGCTCGAGGGTCTGTGAGATGCTGCCTATGCTGGGACACGCTCTTGGAGTTGTTCTGACATAGGCTGAGCTTAACCGTGCTTATAGTTCTTGCTGTTTTGGAGAACATGTGTTGCCTAAGTGAAATGAGGTTTGTTAATACTGTTCAAGTCTCTTGACTAGTGCTCTTAGAGGACTAGAGGAGGCTGAGGAAGCCAAATCTGACACGGTTCATAATTTTATATGCATACATGATTTTGATCCCAGCATTGACTATCTAATAGTACACTTGTGGCGGGTTTTCATCAAGAGAAGTATTTAATTTGAACCAGAACAGATCCAGGGAGTCTGGTACATGCTAAAAAATATTCAGTCTAGACAATGAAATGCCAGTCCAGTGCAAAGTAGGTGAACCATCAACTTTATCTGACAGACACCCTCTATTAGTCTTTATGGCTCTGACTAGGGACATATTTATTCAACCAGGTTTCTTTGGGGCTCATATGGCTTTTAGAAAGCCTGCTGAGGTCTGGAACTAATACAGCCTCAATCTTCACTGGGCATTTATTAATTGTACAAATGCCTGTTGATTAGCCTAGATAGATATTATCACATCCATATGTATTAGAGTGTAACTTTTCTCATGAGGCCTTTTAGATAAGATTGCCTAAGCTAACCATAAAAGTACATTACAGGATTACGTTATTACATAATAATAAGTTTAGAGGTTTGGAAGTCAGATCTCTGGGTCTCATTAAAGTTCTGTCTCTCAGACATCATAAACACCAGTGGGTGAGTTACCAATAATGAACTTGCAGTGTTTTGCTATCCATGAAGAAATGCCTTTTGTTTCCTTTCCCTTCCAAAATATAGTAGACTTTTCTACTGAGAGGAGACAAACTCCATAGATTTGTCTTAAAATTATGTGAATGTAACATGCACTGCAATTTGTCTTCAGACTCTAGATTTATGCAAGTGTATGCAAGTAATATCTCATTAGTAAGAGGGGACCCTCTGGGGCCATTGGCAGCCACCTTCTGCATGGAAATCCCAGCATCTGCTGCTTGACTTGGGGTCCAGATCTAACTACCACTATTTGGGGGAAAAAGGTGCAAAACATAATGATTGTTATAAACTAAATTTATGAAGCACGTGGTGAATTTTTGCATTAAAATATTAAACTCATCAGTATTGGGAAATAGGTTGTCTGAGGTGGATAGATTGGCTTGCAGCATGGAATCATTTTTTCTGAGTAATTTTTTTTCTCTCTGGCTCAATCTTAGGAAATAATCCAATTTAAGAGGGACATCTCTTTGTATTCAGGTTCAGCGTTTAAAGACCTGTTTCAGAATCCAAACAGTTTTGACGTACATATGATTAGAAGTAGGGGAAAAACATATGAATTGTCCTCTAAAGTAAATTACTAGTGTCTGCACTTTGCAGATGGGGAGACTGAAGCAAAAGTTCAAGGTTTAACACTTTCAAAAGTGGCTTCTAATTCTATGTCTCTCGTTGGCTACCAGTGCTAGAGACCTGGGTATATGAAAGCTTTAGATAGATGGGTAGCTTTAGATGAAGGTTAGCCTCGGATCTGAGAATGCTTTTTCTCCAAATCCATGCTTAGTTCCTTGGACTTGACTGTCTTTTGTCAGAAATCATCTCGGTGAAGAATTCAGGGACTGTGCAGCACAGTAACAGGTTCATCTGCAGGCAAAGTTGGTTCACCCACAGGCAGATGAGCAGAGCTACCTTTGACAATCTTTGTAATGACTGAACTGTCCTAGGCCTCAAATTACTTTAGTCAAAATCAAAAGGGTTTGAGGTCATGAATTCAGCAAAGTCTGAAGACCACATCTGGATGACTGTCATGGGCAGATAAATATTTCATAATCTTCAAGAGAACAGATGATACTTTTATTCATTGTGGTTATATGGACATTCACAAGACCACTTGTCATGAAGAAGGAAATAGACGTTTCGTTTAAAAGATGACATGTCTTATCTTGTACCTGCGTCTCAAAAACAATTGTAGCATCATGAAAGAAGCCTTCAAAGGCACTGAATTTAAGGTCTTTGTGTTCCCATTACACCTTCAAAAGCTGGTGTTAAATATTTACACATTTCCAAGGAGCGCAATAGGGATTGATTTGTTTTGATATGATTTTTGTAATTTGAGTTTCTTTCTTGTAAACTTTTTTTGGAGTGAAAAGTACAGGCTCTGTTGTGACTATGTGAGGTGCATGGCAGAGCAGTAGATTAGATACATCCCACAGCTCTCATCCCAGTGATGACAGTTGCTTTGTGAACAAAATAAAATTTAAAACAGATAATTAAGCAATTCTTTTTTGCTGGGTTTTTTCTTGTTTGTTTTTTTTTTTTTGTTCTCCTAACTCTTTTTAAATTCTTACTGCTTCTGGAAAAACGATCCACTCCCAGCCTCTTTAGCCTGGCATTAACTTGTAAATTAATGGTGAATATTTTCAAAAGCACATTTAAGTTTTGCAGTGGTAAGTCACTTTTAGAAATTAGGTGTAAGCACTGTATATCATTGATACACAGGCCAGGCTTTACTGTTCAACTATTCTGTTATTGTCAGACTAATGTAATTCTTGTAGTGCATACTTTTATTTTAGTTGCTGAAATAACTTTACTGCTGCTGTACTGATGCAATCTCCTTGTAAAAGAAACTTCACATGTGCATCAGAGCACCTATCTCAGTGTGACATTAGGATCAATATGTTGGTTTGAGAAAGGAGAGAGAAGGAAAACAGTTCTCTAGATGGACATAAGCAGACAAGTGCAAAATCAGCATGTACACCAAAACTTAATCACTTTAGCGACTGGTAACTGTTACCTGGTATCCTTTGGCAGGAATGTAAAGTATTGCAAAGCTTGGTAGGGACAGGATCAAGTGAGCCCTTTTGTATTAAGAGGTTTCTATTGATCTCTCTTCTATCACCATTTTACATTATTACATATTTTTGAACTTGCTTTAAGCATTTTGTGCTTGAGGAGGGCAAAAAGAAACATACATTCAGCAATGAAGAAGCATGATCCAATAAAAAAGAAAAATCAATTGCTTAAAAAGGGGCAATCAGTTACTCCCACTCATGCTAACTCACGCCTATATAACTTATTAAATTCCATCTCTACCACCTTTATGCATGCAGCTCAATTATACCGCCTCATACATTCTGTTCATCCTCTTTATGTTGTACTTTGTCTTCATGTAACTATATTGTTGCCAGTAGTTATTGCCTATCTGATATTTGACAAACGTAATTTATACACTCTCCCAGGTATCTTGAAAGCCATATAATTTGAGTAGATTATGTGCTCTATACTTGCATTTTCAATGAGATCCCCTGCTGACCAGCCAGATGGACATGGGCAGAAGATTGTTATATCCTTACAAAAGCTAGAGAGGAAACTTGAGTGTTCCACCAGAACAAAAACTTGCCATCTTTTTTCTTTTCTTCCCTTTTTTTTTTTAAAAAAAAAAGAACCACAAAAAACTAAGCCTGTGATGTGTTCAAGCTTCACTTGAGTCTCATGGCAGGAGAGATTTCTTAAAATAAGTCACTAGCCCAGTACTTACATGGTCTACTTGAGATGCAACGATTGCGTAACTGGGAAATAGAGGGTATGAGAAAGATAACCTAAGCCCTTCTCATGACAGCGCAATGTCTTTCTGTCAGTGAAACAGCAACGTGTAACTGACTGAGTATATTTTTTTTTGTTGTTAAAATGAAGACCAGAATTTTCATGCATGAATGCCTAGAGATTATTACCTTTACATATATTTAAGTCAGCTAACTAAAGCAACAATTTTTTTATAACAGTGCTTTTGCAGAAGTCCATGATTGCTCTGAGTTCATGTGAAAATTGGATATCTTCAGACAACATAAATAAAAAATTTAAACATTTTTAGATTTTGTTCCACCTGATTACAATTAGTCCACAGTTGCCCTGAAATGCTCTTCTCTATTAAAATTTACAATGATTCCTCAGTCTTGGCAATGTTCTCTACCTTGTATTCATTTCAGTGTTTTCTCATTACCACAGTCATCTTCCATCTTTATACCAAACTTTCTGGCGGAATGTGTAGGAAAGCATCCTGTCTTTACTTGCAATATCCTGATAGATCTGAGCCACTCAGGTCTATCTATATGATTCCATATTCACCACATAGAGTGGTGAAGATGAGAAATAAAAAAAGCCCCCGAGGGCTCTATGGGAAGAGTAATGCATGAGGAAAGTTTTGCCTGTTTGAGAGATGCTGGACTGGCGAAGCCATCCAGCTGGGTTTGTTGTTAATTTGTGGTATTGTTGTAGGTGAAGAAAGGAAATCCCAGGGGTGATAGGACCAGATTTTTTTCTGTCTAGGTTTTGTTTGTGTGGAACACTGCCAAGTACATTGTGCATCAGTGTTTTGGAAGAAGTAAGAGAAAAAGGCTCTCAAATACTTACAAGGTGTTTAGGCTGTAGTCTGTATATTCCAGTGAAGATTGTTCTTAACTCTGACTGGTAATATTTCTTTTGTTTTCCTTCCCTTTTTTAAGGAATATGATCTAATTTAATAATTTCAAACCATAGGGGAATTTTGTTTGTACAGTCTCATAATTCAGAGACACCCCCCAC
The DNA here is from genome assembly GCF_028554395.1 of Pezoporus wallicus. Classification (NCBI taxonomy): domain Eukaryota; kingdom Metazoa; phylum Chordata; class Aves; order Psittaciformes; family Psittacidae; genus Pezoporus; species Pezoporus wallicus. The sequence continues at coordinate 3,998,114 of NW_026642179.1, read as the reverse complement.
TGAAAGAAAAATGTGGGAGGAGTTCTGTAACAAAATAGTGACTTACAGAGTTTGAGACAGTAGGGATATGTCAGACTCACCATCCTCATAACGTAAGACTAAGCAAATCCTCTATCTCATGTTTGATTTGAGGACTCTGAATTCATTGTTGAGTGATTTATAAAAAAATGAGGCATTGATGCTTGTTGCCTATCAGAAGACCTCTTAGTAGTGTGAGCTAGAAACTAGTACTATACTGATGACATGGTCTTCAACTGCACCTGGTTCAGATCAGTTTAGGTGCACCTAACCAGGGGGTAACAGACATAATTTTTTCTCTCCTGTATAGTCCTTGCAAAGCTCAATTTGTCTAGAGGACAAATTGAACTCGGGTGTAATCAAAGCATCCTTGGAGCCACTCTACCTGGTGTGTGGAGAAGGCTAGGCCAGTAAATATGCATCCAGCACCATGCAGAGAGCCTAGTTCTTGCTGCAGGCACACTGCTCCTGAAACCTTAGGTTCTGCCTGTACTGGGAAAAGCAGGGAGAATGAAATGGTGATTTGTTTTAACTACCCTCAAATGTCCTCTCCCAGGGGAAATCTGCTGTTCTCATTTGTAGTATCATGTCAGCTTGGCTGTGCCAAACACTTTACTGGAGGGTGAGAATGAGACCTATAGCAACTTTACATGCTGTTAGTTACTTCTGTATCTCAGCATATATCAGTAACATTTGCCTTACTCCATCCTCAGCAGCTGACTGGCCTTTCTTTTTCCTCCTCGGGTGGTCAACCTATGAAGGAGACATTCCCTTACTTTCCCAGTTCCCCTACCAGACTATTTACAGCATCATTTGAGAGTTCTGAAGGTTTTGAATGGCCTTTGGGTACCCATGAGACCTGCCTGCTGATTGTGATGGGGATCACCATGTTGGCACAAATACAGAGTGTGTTTTACCCAAATGGAAGCAGAGCGACTGGCAACGCAGAGGGAAACCCATCTGGGCTGCTGCACTGTGGCAAGATATTGCTGCCTGGGTGCAGAACCTGGTGGTGAAGGTACGCCATGTAGATGCTCATGTACCTGACAGTCTGAAAGCCTTGGAAAAGGAATTTGAACCACTCTGAAACTGGATGAAGGACAAAGCTCTAAAAAGCAAAATGTAAAATGCTGCCATGGGAATTGGATTAGGGGAGCTTCAGAGCAGAACTTCTGAAAGCTCCTGTGGTTGCTCTCCTGCTTGGGCTTGCCAGCTACTGAGACAACATAGCTCAAGCTATTGTGTTGATTCAATTTTTCAGCCACTGAAATGAGCACACCCAATGCAGTTATTTAGCTTGCATTTGGGATTTATTTGTATTTAGTGCACAATCAAAATTTTCAACTGTAATTTCTCATTGTTTTCTGCACAGCCCAAGAAAATTATCACCACTTTATATAGCTGAGGAAATTATGTAATTGAGGTAATAAACACAGAAAATTCAAGAAATCCAAAATGGCATCTCTTTTGAGAAGCATGCGTGTTTGGAATATGGCAAAGATATATGAGCTGTTGCCTGCTTGAATAGGTTGAATAGCACATAGTAAATCTGAAGTTTTAAGCAAATGCTAACTGGAAGTCAGTAAGACACTTTATTTTTTTTAAATGTGTATGCTTCTGATAAAGTATAGTTGACAGTCATATGTTCTGCACATGATTTGTGTTTATACACTGGTGGAGCTCGGGGTTTAAATTTACCCTCCTGATGCATGTGAAGTTATGGTATGAACAGCATACCAGTGGAGAAGTCTGGCTTGCCTTCAGTGTGAGGAGATAGGAGAAGTGGCCTAATCAAAGCTTCCAAAGTGTGAAAGGTCTGTGTGCAGGTACAAAAGATTATAGTAAGATGGAGGAGACAATATATACTTGGTATTCTATTGTCACCAAATCTATAAAATAAAGATCATTGCCAACAGAGGGACTGCAAATACATTTGGGCAAAATTTGGCTTCCAAATCTTATTTTTGCCTTAAACTTTGTTGTTGTTGCATTTAATAACATCAGCTTTTGCCAAGTCCAGTTCCTTTCTTTTCTCTTGAGCTCTAAAAGCTGTAGGAAACGTGCTCTCAAGCAGATTTCTTATGCTCTCCTTCATTCTTGAACAAGACTTCTCAACCATCTGTACCATCGCTCCAGCACATACAGCACCGTGTGAGGACAAGTTGCACCACCTTTCCCATGTCATTGCCTAGCTGTTTTTAATCTCAAGAGGCAAATTTGTATTGCTTTCATTAAAATGGGAAGGGAGTGGAGAAAAAAGAGAGAGAACAGTCTGAACCAAATGTCCTCATTAAGCTTATTTCTTCATAGTTAACTTAAAACTCTACACATGCTTGCAAGTCCTTTTTTTACTTAGGTCACTGTTACTCAAGGGAGTCATTTTATTCCAGTGTAGCATCTCCCATAGGTAAAAATCATTCCCATGAGTAGGGCTTACACAATCGGGACCTAAAGCATGTTTCTTTGAGTGGTACAACTTGAAGAATGATGTAATTTATGGCAGAAGAGGTTAACTCGGCATAGCAAAAAGGGATTTGTCTCAGTAAAGAAGATTACTCACAGAGCCACAGACTTCTTGTTGTAATAAAGATTTCTCTCATATTTAAGGAACGTCAATGAAAACAGAGAAATATTTATTATTTGATCTTGGCTACATAGCTCTTTTAAAAATAGCATTAACTACAAATGTACCCAATAACTGTGTCAGCCTTTATCCTACCAATTACCATGCTTGCTGGCACGATTATTGAACATGTCTTCACAACAGAACAAAAATCCCAAAACCGTAATGTGGGACCACATCAGAGTGTAGGCAGTCCTTCCAAATGAAGAAAACAAAGCCCATGCTGACATCAAAGAGCAGACACGAAGATAGTAAAACAAATCTTAGCTTGGTTTAGTAAGAGGTTTTCAGAAGTGCTCTGGATGGATCAGACTTCCTTTATAGCACCTGTTTTTTTTGTTCTTCAAGTAATGCTCAGAGTTCCCATTCAGAATGGACATAGGGCAAAGCTTAGGGTGAGACCATGTCCTTAAGATGCTTGTCCTAAAGCATCCGAAAAATCTAAGAATGCCATCTGCTGTCTCCTAAGAACAGGTAGCATTGTTGTTTAGATATGCTTTTGTCTGGACCATGAAGGAGCAGAAGTATGTCTGCAGATTGTAGCTAATTGGTATCAGCGGGAGTGTGTTTGGTTCGCAGTTGCTCACTTGTAATTGTTGGCTGTTGCTGTCTCCGTGATGGGTGGGTGAGCTAAGATATTGCTGTTACTGATCAAAATAATAAGAATATGATCTATTCTGGTTTCTTCTTACTTTCTCTCCAAGATGACATCTCTGCTACATCTAATGTCATCCCAAGCTTACATCAAACGTCGTTTCATACTTTGATTCCAATTGGCTAAACTTTGCATTGCTTATTAATTAAGATCTTGTTCATTTTCTCTGAAGTGAATGCATGTCTATTAATTTGTTACTAAACTGCTGGGACTTTTTAACATGCCTGAATCTTTCTTATCCTGTCTAACACATGCTGGGTAACATTTGTCTCAGAAGTGGGACACAAGAAAGTTAGTGGAAGAGTGTTTTGCTCAGGACACAAGGCAGTACATGGATGTACCATTACTGGCATCATTCGAATTAATTTTGTTTGTCCTGGCCTTCCAAAAGCAGTGTTAGCTGCCTGTGGTCATCATTGTGACTTTTTCGCAAAGCATTATCAAAATACCAGCAAAGCAAAGAGCAGCAGACCAGTCAGATTGTTCTCTCAACCAGTGAATACATTTGAAGTCTCCTGTTTAGTCTCCAAATAATTATTTTTTTTACAATTATGATCTGAATTTTTAATAATATTACATCTGTGCAAGCACTATAGGAGAAAAAGACCTCCTCTCTGAACTGAGAGGAGGCAAATATGAGGAAATGTATTTAAAAATTCCAGTGGCTACACAAATCTGTTTGAGACCTTCCTTCTTCTCTTTAATCTAGCTTCTCCAAAGTCAGCCTTCTAAGCAAAAGCAGCTTTCTAAGTTATGTCTGCTTGATATTACTGTGCTAGTTGAGAACACAGGAATATTGGCTGGGATGAACAACTAATAAACTTTTCAATGCTTAAGATGTTCACCGATGGAACAAATAATTTGTTGTTCTGATCATGGGGAAATATTGACCAAAGGTAAATTATATCCCACCTAACCTGCCCAGTCTCTTAACATTTTATCAGTTTTCTTTCTGCCAGGAAAAAAGGAAGGAGATCAGACATTTTCTTAATTTCCTTTTTTCCCAGAAGCAAATCCAATTCCTGTTTAACACATGTAACAATAACCTATCCCATATGTGTTTTTGTTGCAACTATTTTTTTCTGACTTGTCTGAATAACTATGCCTCTTATTTTTTTCAGTTTTAGATTATCTTCTCCTGGTTTGCCCTGCCACATCAATCACAATTCAGAAAACATCTGCTAGCCCTCTGCAAAGAATCTTTTTTTCAACTTCAGTAATGCTAAAGCAGCTCAACATTTCCACATCAGGAGCATTTTTGACTTGAAATAGCATGTGGAATAAAAGAAATAAAAGAAATTTTTAAAAATTTATTTTTGTCCCTTTTTTTCATAAGGCTTACTAAATTTTATTTTCTTTAGTAGTGGATCTATAGAAATTAACTTTCATTATTAGATTACAAAAACTCTCTAAATTTTCTTCAAGTGTCTCATCTTCTAATCTGATACCATTCTTGCAGAGGGCTCCCCTTTTTGAAGGCAGTAGTATGCACCTGGTGTGAGGACTGGGACTTATCAAATGCTATGTATCTTAGAAGTATAATCTGCTGGGGTTTTTTCCTTTACATTAGTGTTACCACATTAAACTAACAGCCTGGATGACATTTCTGTCTTCTTTTGCATTGGCTGTTGGGTTTAGTGATTTTTAATTTTGTTTTCTGCAATAACTGTTGTTCCTTCTTGTTCAGCACGTTCCTGCAATTGATTCTCATAAATTGTTGCTGTGTGTTGGTTTTTAGTATGTATTGGAAGTTACCAAAAGATAAGTTCCTTTTAATCAGGTTTCATGTCTTGGTCGGAAATCAAACCAATATGTCCATGCATCTATACATGCTTTAACTGCATACAAGATTTCCAAAGGCCTGTTTTAAATCCAACAGTTCGGTTGTTTATTATAAATAGCACCCAAGAGAATTTAGGGTTGAGTATCACCCTTGCCCCTCACAATATAGGTGAAAATTTAACTTGAACTTTAGCCCATCTTTTTCTTTTCACATTTCAGTGCTGAGATTGTTATTCACTTAAGGTCATTACTTTGGAGGGGGCCAAGTTCCGCTCAGATTTATATTAGTAGATTTTTGTTTCTGTAAAGAATTTAATTTAGCTGTTCAGTTTGCAGCAGGATGGCCTTATGATTCTCTCTTGACAGCTTATTATATGTAAAAAGAAATTAAAAATAAATAAATGCTTAGTTCCAATGCATTCCAGCAATACATACACAGTCTGTACAAAAGTCTTCCAAATTGTGCTAGTCATAAAGTTACAAAGAAAGTAAATATCAGTAAAGTACCATTCTTTAGTCTAACAAATACATCTTTTGAAAACTGCAACCATTAATTTTTCTGTCCAAACATAGTGGAGCTCCCTAGAGAGCTAAAGGAGGTTTTGCTTATTATATCAGAATGTATTTTTTCCCCTAAAACTACTTTATTGTCTGCAAGCAGAGTTTTAAGTATAATCAGGTTTATAAAACTCAAAAGCAACAGTCTTGCTAGTGTGGAAAAGAAAAAAGCTGGAGCTTCAGGTATTTGAGATTGGACTGATTAACCACTGAATAAATCAGTTCCTAAATTCAAACTCTTCTCTTAAAATTAAGAGTCAAAGTGATTCATGTTTGTCTGGCCATGTCTTTTCAAGGATTTTGGTGTTGTACCATGCATTTTCATTAACAGCATTTTTATTTGTTTAAAAAGAGAAATCAAGACACTATTGTTGATTGTATTGATACAGTTGTTTGTATCAAGACAGTAACACAGCAGTAATCACTCATTGTGTAATTCACATTAAATCTTTCATTACCTGATTAGGTAATGAAAGATTTCTATTTCTAAGTTCTCAAAAAACTCCTGAAAATTTTATCAGTTATTTTGAAAATGTCATACTGTGTCTTGCCGGGTCTTAGTCCCAACTATGCCTATTAAATACTATTCAAAGTTAAGAGGTGAAGTGAGTTTTCTTCTCCAGAGTTATATGGCCTGTGTTTGTCATATACAATGCTGCACTTCCACATAGATAGCCATCTAAAGAGAAGGTTTTAGGGTTTATCAAGTATTTTGTTGTACTTTTTCTATCATGAGAAGGTAAAACAGTGTAGCTCATGAGTATGCCAGTTGATGGGCTTGGAGTATTTAACCGCACCAAGAAGAGCAATTTCTGTCATCAATATATTTTTCTCCGAGTACAACAATACTGTAATATTACCACCCCTGGATGCACTTTAACATTGCATGATCCCTGTTAACGTTTGTTACCTTGCTAGCTATTACTTTTTCTAAACCCCTTCACAAATAATAAGCTAGAGAATCAGGAGAAATAGCTCCGACAACTGAAAGACTTTGTAAGAGAGAAAGGACTATTTAGCAATGAACAAAAGGGGCTAATTTCCACTTACCTGAGGAGCTATGAGGATAAACAGTAAAAAATAATGCTGTTATGACCCTGAGATTTGGGCAACTTTACAAAGGTATTTGTAACCCAAAAAGTCATTAGTCCTCCAGATAAATGCTGGTACACTCACAATTGAGACCCAGGTGCTTTGAGCCCATTTCTGTTACCATGGTGCTTTAGCACTTCCAGGTGCCTTAGTTCCTTGTTTCAAAAACTGCATCCTTAGGACACAGTAATGTGTGTAGTTATTCCTCAGAGCTGTATGCAAACAGCACTTGTCATTCTGAAACAAAGTTCTTTCATCATTGTCTCATTTCAGAGGTTACTTAACTATTGGTCTGCGGGGTGTTCATGTTCACTTGACCAGACTAAGGACGCTGCAGCATTTTGACATGTTCCTATACAAGTGTTCTGACTGAATGCAGTGGCACAAGACTAGACCAAAATTTGTGCCTGTACTGGAGCTTGAAAGACTGTTCTCTTTCACAGCTGTGCTTAAGCATGGAGAAATTAAAAAAAGTAGAAGTGCGATGGATCATTTCACTGAGAACTGGTGCAGTCTTCTGGCCAGGCTGCATAGCTCTGTAGGGAGATGAGCAAATAAAAGTTCTTCCTGTTTGTGATCCTTCACAGTAATTAAGTATAGATAAAACCTTTACAATGAGTCCAACAAGATTTTTCTCAGAGAGTCCATGATCATCCTGTCAGCAGAAAGATCAAAGTTATTTCCTGGTAAAGGGTGACAGCTGATCCTTGCTGGCCCAGGAACTTCCGGGGCTCTTCTTGCATGCCCTTTACCTGCCTTACTTTCAGCCCATCTTAGGAATCTCTCTCTGGCAGTGAATACTTCAATTCATTCTTCCCCCTCTCAGCATAAGACTACTTTATAGCACACTGTGGTCTTTGTTTGCAGCAACCTCAAATTTAACTTACTGAACTTCATTTGTGGTTTTGCTCAAAATGGTCTTTTTCTCTGTCATGTGCAGTTTTCAGTAGGCAGCTAGTTGCAGCTTTTCTCTCCACGGTCCTTCTCTATCAGCAAGTCCCTACATGGGAGGGACAGTACACCTTTGTGGTTTTATATTAAAAAATCTGTAGATCTTTCCCGACCATTCACCAGCTAAGCTAAGCTAAGCTGAGCTAGTGAATGGCTGGAGAAAAAAGCTGAGCTTGTAGGAGCTACCTAACGTATTGTGAATGGAAAGATGAGCAAGGTCCTCTAATCAGCAAGCAACTTTTTAAGAAAGTGAATGTTTATGTACTTTGGACAAAAAGCCATTAAAAAAGGTAAAGCCCCCCAGGAGGGGAAAGGGATGCTTGTATGAGTGGTAGTAGAGGTTTCTTTCAGTAGAGAGGTAAAAAGCCTAAGTCAGTGCATGCATTTATCCAGCCATTCTCCTTAGGCATGCAAGAGATGGGCTGTGCGGCCACCGTGCTGAGGGGCAAGCTGTATTGTTTAGCTAAGTTAGGTCACTCTGACAGGCAGAGGATACTGAAGATGAATTTCTTTCCAAGAGAAAAAAATCCAGAATAAAGGGCTTGGGTTTGTTGTGGTTTTTGGTTATTTTTTGTTCTGCTGTTCTTTTCTTGCCTCAAAGGATGAGGGCAAGGGTGGTATTGAAAGACTTCACAAATATAAAACAATTGTATTCACATACACATGTTCATTTGTATGAGTCTCCTTTTGTGTGTGTGTGTGTATTTCAGTTTGAGAAGTCAATGAAAACATGATTTGAAAATGGAGGAATGAGAACAGTGGGAGCAGATGCCAGAACTTTCTTTTTTCTACTCATTCGAGCACATGCTTTTGAATTGTATGTTTGTATATGTTGAAATAGCATTACCTACTCCAAAATAGTAACTGTTCAGCTTGAAAAGTGTCCTCCCTAGTTTTTCTTTCACTTCAGCTAGATTCCTGTTCTGTGTCGTGCCTTTCCTTCCTATTCTAAGACCTTTTCTATTATTCTTGAAATAGAAATGACATCTGCAGCCCCAGAACATTGCACTACACCCACAGAACTTGCTTTATCTAGCAATCTGCCACTAATATTTTGAGACTCCAGCAAGACAGTAAGGACTACCTCTCCAAATTTTTACTGTACAGCTGTCCTTAACTGAATTGTGCCATATGAGTTCCCTTTGCAATACCGGTGAAGAAAGTCCTCAATGTTTTCCCTCGCAAATCATTGCAGATGTACTTAGCCAAGATATCGTACCATGACTGTGGACCATTTTATGGTAGAAATGTCTGTTGTTTTCCAGGCTTCCTTTAAAATTGGAAAATTTCATATTTATGAATATTTTTTTTTCATTTTTCTTAGCTAATGCCTATGTTTATTAAATGATAAATGTGCACTTTGGGGAATATTACTAGTTATATTGCTTGTGCTTTGGAAATAGAGATAACTGTAGTGACAGTCCCTTAGTATAGCATCAGAAATAAATGTGATCTGTCGGTAGGCCTAGCTGATGGCTGGGCATCGTGCATAAACTCTACTGCTTGAGTGGTTCCCAAAAGTGATCTGACTCAGGCACTGTGCTGAGTCACAAATCCTCCCCTGCTTCCTCCTTGCTTACAGAAAGTAGTAGTTTTCTTCTGAACTATATTAACAGAAAAATAATTACCTCCCACATCCTTGGCAGTGGCTTAAGTATGAAAATCTGTGTGTGTTTGTGTGTGTATCAGGAGGTGGAGGAGGGATGGATGGAGTTGAAAGTCCATCCCTTTTCCTTTTAGTCCTGCTCATTCCCAGAAGGTCATTTGTATGAGACTGTGCCTGTTTATAACTCCTGGTTCAGGCAATGCCATGATGTAGGCAGCTATAGCGCTGCAAAACCAATGAAGGAGTAGACTTGGGGTACGCTTTCTCTGAAGATCTGGGTTACTAATATCATGAGAAAAGGAAACCACCGTGTCCAGCAAACCAAGTTTCATCCAAACTTGAAAACACATGAAAACGTAAGATAGGGCTGTGCTTGGAAAGTCCCAATATTTTTTTCTGAGACCAACCTAGCATTACTTTCCTTGGATATGTTCCACAGCACAACAACGCCAAGTGCATTTTAGCAGCTGGGTCTAGTGCACTTTTTTTTTTTTTTTTTTTTTTTTTTTTTTTTATGACATCTTTGCTGAGCATTGGTTGGAATCCAAAAAAGCTTGTAAGTACACAGTGGGGTATGTAGGTAATCCCATTGCTTTAGGTGCAGACACTTACATGCACGGAGATAAACATGTTCTTCAATAACTGCCTGAATTGATGAGGCAGCAACCAGCTCTTCTCATGATTGCCTTTCTGAGAGGAAAATGCAGCATCATATAATACCTCTAAAACACCTGCAGTATCCCTAACAGTATATTTCCCATAGCTTTGAAAAAGATCAATGTTGCTTGTTGTAATCTCTTTTTCTTCTTTCTTCCATATTCCCTGTGCTTCCCAGTTGTACCCTAAACCTTTGGGTTGATGCAGTCCTCTAGAGACTGAAAAGGGCTTGACCTAGTAAAAAAGCAATGTTGTTCTCATGTAGTAAATATTTAAAACACTTTATCAGTGTAAATAAACACTAAATTCTGTGAGCCCAGGGAGTGGCATTAATGTGTTTTCTTACTGAAACATTTATGGAGCCAGTGTCAGCCAACAAAATGCAGCCAAGAAGTTTTTTTTTTAAAGGTAAGCTGAAGAGCTTTCAAAATAAATATTAAGAGCTGTTTAAGATCTTCAATTATTAACAAAAGAAAAGTGTAGGCTGTAAAACTGCAAATAATCCCTTTTGTGGCACTCTCCCTAACCTCTGTGCGGTTATCTTTTTGTCCAGCCTGGAGTGAGCCCCTCAAGGCAGATGCTGTGCCTTCACAGATATTTGGAGTGTCTAGCACATGGAGAGAGCTTCCACAAATTACTAAGTAATTTTAGAATACCGAATATTTGAAAACCATTTATTTTTATATTTACTGCCAGGGTGTAATTCAGGACTCTGTGTTTATGGTTGGCCACCGATGGTATTGCCAACCCCTGTAAAGCAGTGTAAAAACGCAGTTCTTCGCTCTGCTGTGGGAAGGCAGTTACTGGCATCACCTTCTTGGAACCCAGGGGCCGGCTTTGCAGTCTGATAAGGTCACTGGGCATTCTGATTTAATTATGATTATAAGCTGCAAAGCTCATTGCTTGGAGTGCAAGCCTTACCTCCACAAGGGATAAAATGCCAAAGGTGTACAGTGTGCAATGGTGTATTGCAAAGGGCATCAGGCAAGTGGAACTGTAGTGCCCTTGTATTGTGAACACCCGTGTTGGATTATATCTGCTTGTCACAGTGTGCAAAGATTAAGAGCATGAATGAGTTGGGACAGAGAAGTTTAGTTTTTGGGGTTTTAGCCGGTGGCGGGGTATGTGGTGTAAGTTCAACTGGCTTTTTTACCTCTGCAGAGGGAAAAACATGTAAAAATGTGTAGAAGGCCTCACCATTGGTTAGGAAAAGTTTTGTGACTGCATGTAAGGGGATGGTTTGTCTTCATTTACCCTGATTAGAAGTGCATCTAATCATCCACAGACACTGCACCACTCAGATTTCAGAACACAGATTTTGAAGCATCCCTGTTTGTTCCACCTACCCATGGTTCTCCCCGAGTCCTTTAATCCTTACTTTATCTGTTCTCCCTATTCTCCGCCCTTGCTACTACACCAACTTTTCTGATTGTCCAGGCCTGGTTCCTCATGCCATTCCTTGCAACAGCTGTTCATGTTGCAAGTGGCTGCCTGAGCCGCGAATAATTTACTGTCTGCAACTATATTGAAGCAATAAGCTTGACAACAATGTGGGGAGCATGTGATGTGCATATAATCCTGTGCACTTCTACTAGTAGCACTTGTCACCTTCTGAGAGGACATTTCTAAAGTTGATGCATAGTTAGTGGTTTTAAACTTTTAGAAACTCTCTGAATACTTCAATGGTAATATATGTAAGCTTGTTAATTAATGGAGTCATCTGGATTCAAAACCAGGCTGCTCTAACAGGGTACTGCACAGCACACACACATGTTGATTCATGCTAGAAGTATGCAGTAGCTCATCTCTTCTTCAAAGTTTTGGTTTATTAGCCTCTAGAAGCTTTTTCTCTAATTAAGCTAGCTGAAGCTCCTGTAAATCTTCTGGTGGTACATGTTCCCTTGACTGTCTAATCACCTTGTCATCTTATGTTTATGGTGCATGCCTTTGATTTCACGAGCACTGCTTTGTTAACACAAAGGGCATTGGTTTGTCCAGACACTATCTTCTCTGGACATCTGTAGTACACTGAAGCACTTTCATGGCATGGGTAGTAATGAAGCTACCTTTAAAAACCTTGTTCATCGTTGTGCTTGTCTTCAGTACCCTCTCAAGAGCACTGGGTAGATCCTATAATGAAAATTAAACCAGTTAAGAATAACAGTAATTAAGGGTAAAATGCATAGCACCTTGACTATAATTTGGATTAACAGGGCTCCTAAAGTCACTAAAAATGGAAGCCTTTACTTGCCTTTGTGTAGATTTATTTGAAGCTACAAATAGTTCAGTCTGCAGAGTTTGATTTTTTTTAGCTTCAGAACCATCTCTAGTCTTTTAACTTTCTTGTGTTACACATTGGTTGGGAAAAGGTGGGACATTGTTGTAATTTTCTGCTGAATGTAACATTCTTGACTGCTGTGAAGTATTGGGTGATGTTCATGTGGAAAGCAGTTCATTTTCTGTATGTATTTTGAATTAGTAGACTGAATAAGGTGAGCATCTAGGGGAAAAGAATGACTGCCTCATGTAATCACAGCAGTATTTTTACCCCAGAGATATGCTTATCCAGAGTAAGTACTTAGAGGTAATTGAGTGAGCAGAACAGCTCACTCTTTTCTAGGATGAGTTTTGATCCTGTCAGTATTTTCCTTCATATAAGGAAATTCCTTGTGAAAGCCAGAATGTTTCATGCTGACTATCACTCCTGTTGGATAGTAACATGAACCATTAAGAGATAACTGAACTGACTGCAGACACCTGAAAAAACACTGTGACCAGAGGGGTGCTGGTAGCCAGTTTTGGATTACTGGCAGTGGCATCTTGCTGGCCTGGCAGCTGATGCCACCTTTGATTGTTTCTGCTGTGTTCCATGTGGCTGGGGAGCAATGCAAAGTGTCAGCCTTAGCTGTGAATTGACAGGAGGATTGCCTACAAGTGAAAGTGTTTGTCAAGAGATGTGTCATCCTTATTAGAAGGTATATAAATTAGTTAGGAAAAAGTAAAAAAAAATGAAAATCCAAGATCTTAGGTGATAGATTTTAAAAGTTAATAGTTATCACAAACTCTCTTGGCAGATCTGTAGCAGTCATTTACAACTCATGAATCACATTTTTTCAAAAATCACAGCTAATATCAACTTCTCTAAGGAGATGACAGCATTTGCAGGAGACATTAATGGTTTCTGGCTCTCAGTCATTGCAAAATCATGAACTTGTAATTGTTCTGATATGGCTATTTGTAGACTATAGAGTTCTAGAGGTCTCTCAATATTTCCAGCATTAATAGCTTGCCAGTGACAGTGGTTGCCATCACTGCCACCAGTCATAATAACTTAAGACCTTTGTAAATGCAAATCCTTGCTAAAGGCTGGCTTTGTTATTCTGGCTTTACAAATAAGGAGAAAGAGATGAGAGGCCCATGAAATCTGCAGTTTGAGTCAACTGCATCTGAGGGTACACTGCTTAGTGCTTGAGCAAACTCAGCTACAAGTCACCTTCCCTCACCCATTCTGAAATATTTGGTTCACTCATGATTAGGATTTATACCAGTCTCATGCCTTAACAGCAGCCATGTAATAATATTTTGTTCATATCCCTTTCTAGGGACCTGGACAGCCTCTATTATAGAATGATCCCTAAATCTTGTGGCAAAACCAGCACTGCTAGTTCTGATTCTCCCTCTGTTCAGACTGAAGTGAGGTAGATCTGGAGTGCAGGAAGATCCCAAGAGGGCTGGGAGCTCTCTGTCAGTATAGGTTTGGCGGTCCTTCAGGTTCTTCAGCAGCTCAGGCTGTGGGTGAGATGGCTTGACCCCTGGAAGAACACAGAATCAGATTAGGGCATGACTTCAGTTTACCATCTTTCCCCATGCTCTGGGATGCAGCTCTATGGTGTCCCAGCACTTGCCCTCTTGCATGTCTCGGTGCTCTTGTCCTGCTTCAGTTCTGGTTGTTTTTCATTTTTCCCATGCTTTAACTCTCCTCAGTACTCTTCTGGGAACAACTTGTGTCTGGTTTTCAAGAACAGGCAAAATAGCTAATGTATTTCCTCCCCAGTGTGGTGGTATTTCAGTGACAGGTAGGGTAATACCTGCTTTACTTTAGTCTGTGATCCATGATCCGATGGTAAATTTGTGAAATATTGGGTATTTTCTGGAGGGGCGTGATCTGTAAATGTAAATCTTTATGTCATCAAGACAATGAGTTCAGGTGAGGGGGGGGTGAAATAAAAATGACATTATTGTGCAATTTATAGCCTCTCTATTTTGTTCTCTTGCTGATAAATGTTTCCTTCTGCTCTCTCTGCAGGTCTCCAGGTGGTTTTAAATTCAATTATCAAGGCCATGGTCCCTTTGTTGCATATTGCCCTGCTGGTGCTGTTTGTCATTATTATCTATGCCATCATTGGACTGGAGCTATTCATGGGAAAGATGCATAAGACCTGCTATCATGTGCAAGGGGGACTGATAGGTAAGGAGAAAACTATATCATACACACAAAGTTTTTCTGAGGAAGGCATTCCCCATATATCTCAGAGCACTTGTGCTGTCTGTAAAGGCTACATGCAACCTGTCAATTCATGCTGAACACAGTAGTGAACTTACTAATGTGGACCTTTGGCGCTGCAAGCAGCCAAGGTTCTTTAACAAGATTCTTTAACAAGGATCTTTGAGACTTTAACAAGGCTCAAGCAACACTAAAGTAGTGATGATTTCACCACTAAGCAGACTGAGCTATAAATGAGGTGGCATCACAAACACATCTCCATTTTAAAGTAGTATTATTGTGAAAGATTACTGTATATTGTAAAGGAATTGAGGCCCATTACCTTTTATTTTTAATCACAGGCTGTGACCACGGCTAGAAGCGCAGCTAGTATGAAAGCAAGATTATATTAATGGGAAGAAACTTTTTGCACCAAATCTATCAGGAAAGAATTTTCAAATTTAGATAGAGAAATAAATACTCAAATTTCAAAATAATTCGATTGTGTTATCACTCACTCATCTAACCATCTGCTCTTTTTCATTTGATTTACTGAACTTGAACAGCAGTAATTTCCCATGTGGTGGTGGGTGCCAGTGTCTAGGACCCGCTTCAGCTTATAACCAAGAAAATATTGTACGGCAGGAAATTGTTTCAGAAGTTCTATATTTTCTGCTTTTATAACACTGGCAGATCTCATTTTCTGGAAATGATGCTAGAACTATAATGAATTCTCAGTCTGATTTACAACTTTAAAGTGTATATATCTTTCTCCATAGTGTGGAATTATTTATGTTACAGCATCAAAGTCTATTATTGCTGTTTCTGGCATGCTTTAATGATGAGAATGTGATAATAAATTTTGGAAAATTGCATTTTTTTGCCATATAGGATGAGAAACAAACATAATTATCTGCTCCCTGCTCCCACACACATACATGCCTGCATCTGTTATAAATGTAGCACTAAGGTCTGAAATCCATATATTAAAAAAAAATTAAAACTTTTATTGCATGAATTTTTGTGATTATAAAATGGGGGGGGGGGGGGTGTTGCATTTTTCATATACCAAAGCATTTAGGCAGGCTTGTTGTATGGGTTCTCTGATTTTTGGAAGCACCTGTATGGAATAAGGGCTATATAATCAAGCTGCAGTCTTACAGAGCTCATCAGTGACACTGGGCTACTGCTGAAATGCCACACAGCTTTTAAACTCCAAAAGAATGGAGCTCCAGACACTCTCTGCTGTGATTTAGCAGTGGCCCAGCACCGTATCAACCTATCTCCAGAGCACTGAAGCCTGTCTGCTGCAGAAGTTCAGCTTTCTTCATTGGAGTACCAGTCAGTGCTGCAGTTTCCTTCCAAGGTTAACCCAGATGCCAAGTGACTGCAGTATGAAAACACTGGTCATATCATGCAGCCTAAAGAAATGTAATAGACTTGATCTAATGTTCTCTTTCATGTTGAAAAGCATGATTTCTTCCTCATAGGACAGTATGCTTGTCTTATCTCAGTTTTGACTGTAAAATTTGAAAGCTTATCCATTATTTTTACAAACAGAAAGTGAAGCATAACAAAGCATTCCTCTGCCCATTAAAATGAATACAGTTGCTTGTGTATTTATATAGAAATCTGTTAAATTTGCTACAAAATGTATTTCTTCAAATAGCCTTCACTCACTCATGGCAATTAGTTCTCTTCATCTCCTTTTTCTCCCTCCTCTCCTTTAAGATACACCTGCAGAAGATGATCCATCTCCCTGCGCTCCCCAGTCTGCGCATGGGCGGCAATGTCAGAATGGCACGGAGTGTAAGGCAGGCTGGGAGGGGCCTAAGCACGGCATTACCAACTTTGACAACTTTGCTTTTGCCATGCTGACAGTGTTTCAGTGCATCACAATGGAGGGCTGGACAGACGTACTGTACTGGGTACGTATCCGAAAATGATAAGATGAAAGCCCTGCTCATGTGCTATGGCTATGGTGAAGCTTCACGGCTTTGGAGCTTTCTTTCTTGTTTCTATATAGTGAAGGCATGGTTGAAGGCATGGAGCTTTAATTAGTTCAGTATATTAGTGGGTAAAATGGGAGGTTTTATCTGGTGCAGTTAAATGAAATGTAAATGTTGAGCTTCCAGTGATATTCTAATGTTGAAAGATGGCATGTGGTTTAACGGTTTGAAGATAATCAATGTACCTTTGTTGAGCTGAATGTCATGTAAAGACCTTCTCTGCAGGAGTGAAATATCTTGTACATCTCCAAATTACCAGTGTAGAAGTATTTATGACAGAAACTGGGTGCTCTACCAATGGCATTAGTGTTACAAAGGTATTGCGCTGATCGCTCGTAGTTTTTATAAGAAAGGCCTCACAAATCCCTTTTCATGCCAGCACTGCTTCTGATTATGATTTTTATCACAATAGTATTATAATAAATTCTTGAAAATTTTAAATTGTTATCAATCATGTTTGCATGTTTAGCTGAAACATGGTACTATCTTTAAGCTAAATTCAGTCTCATCTTGCCCTTCACCCTAATTCTGGAGGTTCAATAGCTTTAGTTTCTACCTTGTAATTCCTGATGTGTTGGGAAATTCAGTGGCAATACGATTATATTATAGGAGTTCAAATCAGATTTAGCCTTCACCTGTAAACCAGATATAAACATGTTTCTTGATTCAGCTCTTGCCATCAACTTTTGCAGCAATTCACACACAGCTCAGTCAGTCCCGTCTGTGTAAGGCTAACCCAGACTCTGACTAACTTTGAAGACTGGCGTATTATGGCACTTGATTCTTCAGGATGGTAGGATGTGCTGCAATGCATGATGGAATTTAACTCAAGAAGACCCAAAGTACACAATAGGATAATCTGGACTGAGGCAGCTTGCGCTGTTAATCAACATCAGCTGTCTTCTACCCACCAGTGAGTTACAGTTTACAAGATTTCCCTTTGAAGATTTAGCTTATCTGCAATAGATAGTCTCTATGTTGAACAGCTAGAAGTTGTCTCTTTATCCTCATAAATTTAGATTAGAATTGTGACTCAAGCTTCTTTTTAATGCCTGAGATAAAGGGCAGAGATCAAACCGCAAGGGGAGTCTGGGTCTCAGAGCACAAAAATTGCCTTTACTTGAAAAGAGGGTATAGACTGATAATAAGGAAGAACAGAAGTTAAGTCAGAAACATAACTGAGCAAAACTACTCCACAGCTCAACTATAACTATATATGATATGCCTGTCTTTTTATCACATTTAACTCACATTCCTTCGATCTTCATGTGATTGAGAGGATTTAGAGGTAGTTCAGGGGAGACAGAAGAGACTAAAAGCAGAAACAAACATGAAAAGAGTTTTGGCAGTGTACACTGTTTAGTATCATGAAACCTAACTAAAAGTTGTCACTGTTTTCTCCAAAAGCACATGTAATGAAAACCCCTGCCAATCCCCACACTTTTGGATCCAGGCATCATTTGCATGATGGGATGTGACTCGTTCAGAACTCGGTTATCAGTTACCTAATACCAGAAGCCAAAACCTTATATTCAATGTTAAATGATTTTCTAACATGACTGCTGCAGGTGGTCTGAGTTTTTTACGGCATCCCTGCAGCAACCTGGATTTTAGCTGTGGGCCTTTGTTGGGTATTCAGCCAGCTTTTTTCACGAATTTCCTGATCTGTTCTTCTACCTTTAGAGACAGTATGGTGAACTAAGACCTGAAATTAATACTGATTGATGGTCATTATTTTTAGGGGCATCTATATAATTAGCTTTTTATATTATGGCTTTGATAAAATCATAAAATCATAGAATAGTTAAGGTTGGAAAAGACCTTAAGATCATCTAGTCCCAACCCCCCTGCCATGGGCAGCGACACCTCTCACTAGACCATGTTGCCCAATGCTCTGTCCAACCTGGCCTTGAACACTGCCGGGAATGGAGCTTTTACCACTTCCCTGGGCAACAGTGTATCACTGCCCTCACAGTAAAGAACTTCTTCCTCATATCTAATCTGAACTTCCTCTGGTTTAATTTGAACCTGTTACCCTTTGTCCTATTGCTACTGTCCTTTGCTTTGGAAATAAGAGAAATATTTCTTATCATTGGTTTCCAATTATTCCAAGACAAGACTACAAAAGAGTTAGCATTGCAGACAAAATTTCAGTAATTGAGGAGAAGGAAATTTAGTTTGTAAAGAAAAAAACGTATCACCTATGTTTAAAGGCCATGAAACACAAAATTAAATACCTGAACGACTGAGCTGACAGGCATGCTCAGTTAAGCTGCTGTAAACAATTCTTAGAGTATTGTTGTTCCATAAGACCTTTTGCCTCTGTTTCATGTTGACAAAGTGGATAGAAGTCAACTGTGATCAGTGCTTGGCATATGGTAAAGAAGGTATTTGAGATGCAATGTGTATTTCCTTCTGCAGAGAAGTCTGTGCCACTTTGGGGGCAGATGTTGTTTTGGCAGTTACTATAGGGCACACTTAAGAGAAGCATTGTGGCTTTAATATTTATATGTAGAAACAGTCTCTGAATATTGACACTGTATTTTCATATGTGGATGTTTCAAACCTGATCAATTGTGGTTTATACTATAAGTTTTATAGTCTATGAAAAAGGCATTCTAACTTAAGCTAGCTAGATCAAAAGTAAGATTATTTCTGGATGGTAAATAGAAAAAATGCAACATTTCAATCTCTGAGAGTGAAGGACAAATTTTAGTAAGTGGAATAGGATAGAAATAATCTATTTTAAACTTAGTGTGAGCCATTGTTTCTTTAGTGAAGCCTGACTCATTTATAACTCTACTCCCTGGCCTTTACCTCTTAAGCCAAGAAAAGTGGCCTTGTCATAGACAACCCACTGGGGTCTGCATCTCCATAAGAGTGTAGAGATAGGAGACTATTTTCTTCTCAAGTAGATAACACTTTGAGAGAACTCCTGGATCCACATTGAGGTCCTGGAAATTAACACTTGCGTTGTTAGGAAATAAATCTGCACAGTTGATTAAATTGGAAATGCAGGTCCTCACTCTCCAACTACACCCTGAGATAGAAAGTTGGTTGTCCATTCTACACTGAAAGGAAAGCACAGATTAAAGAACAGTGCAAGAAAACATTATCTGCAAATCAGACTGTTTTGCAGCTGAAAATTTTAGGAGATGACTTTCAGAGGTCATTCCTTAAAGATGTAAAGTAATTAATATTAAAAGTGCTGAGCATTCAAAGCTCAAGCACACTGTCAGGTTCTCAGCTCCTCTGCAATTCAGAGTAGATACCAAAGTATGTAGGGAGTTTTCTTTGCTTCCTCCTTAAACCTGAAAAGAGCGTAAAGCTCAGCAGAACCACAGCTAAAGCTCTCTGCCGAATTACTTGGCTGGAAATGTTTAGACAATGGAGCAGTTCCCTTGGTCTGAGCTTTTCTACAGGTGCTTTTCAATTATATCTTCCTATTTTCTGAAAGATAGCTTTTGAAAGGTACCTAGATCTCTGCATTCCTCTCAGTGGGAATGAAGGGAGCTTAGCACATTTCAGCATGTTGCCCTGAAAAATATGCTAGCAATCTTATGAAACCTATGTCTGTCTTGTGCCATACTTTGCAAGGTTAAACCTGCATGTTTAAAAGTTAGAAATCTGTATGACATTCCACAAGCCTTGGACTCCTAATCCACTTAGTAGCTCTTCAAATTCTATCTTCAGTTTCCTGCTTCCTTCTTCATGCTTCTCTGCATGCCTCCTTCAGCTTTTTGCCTCTTTAGTGAAGCCTGTCTCCTCTCTCATGGAGTACTATTTCCCAGCCTGTGGTCCGCAACTTCACAATAAGATAATGAGAAACAGGAAAGCAATAAACTTTTATTCCTTAGAAAGGTTTTACATCAATAAGATCAATATACTTTCCAATCTCCTCTCACTCAGTAGATAAGACTTGTGAGGTAGATTGGTATCTTTTGAAATGTGAAAGAAAAATGTTAAGGAAAACAGTTTGACACTGCTCTAGTGGCAGGTAAGATATTACTTACAAGGAGCCAAAATTTTAATGTGAAATAACTATATCGGACAGGATGAGAATCCATGCAAAACAACCTTGTTGACTCTTTGCTGAAAAATTGATCTTTGTTGAAGGGAGTGTTAAGAGTTTATAGAAGCACATCTCCTACACTGCCTCAATCTTACAAGGTTTGCTTTGTCCCAGTAAAACTGCCAGGTGGCTTTATCTTATATGCATTCAGTTTACAGAATCATTTGAGTAGATAGGCACCTCTTATGATATGTCACATCATAGGTTTTCCTATGCATGGTTGAAAGATCAAGCTTATTATTCTCAAAACTCTCCTTAATGTGTGATCATCTGGCATTAGCAGCTCGCTCGCTTGTGCAGGCACCAAGGCCCATTTCTGAAGACCTCTCAGTCTTGGAAACTTCAGCAGCAGATGCAAATCTAAATGTTACAAATTGAGTTATTTTGTATTTTGTAATCAGTCTCTGCTGCAGTCTGTTACTTCTTATTGTCTTGTTGACTAAGGAGGAAAATTAATCCCTGTGCATTTTGTAACATCCTGTTTAAGTATTTGTAGACATTTGTTGCCTTCCCTTAATCTTTTTCTAATCTGAGTAGATTCAGTTCTTTCAACCTTCCCTAATTGGGCTTCTTTTTAATTATTTTTAAACAGTTTGTTTCTGTCCTTCAGGGGACGCTTTGCTTCTGAATTAGATACAGTTTGGACAGTGCCCTGTCTCTAGAAAGGCTTTCATCTTCATGTGAAATGTGCTTTCTGTAGCTGAAGCCTTATGACACTGCATGCAAATCTGCCCACTGCAGCCTCAGTTTTATGTACCTGGTCTCTCCACTCCCCTACATCTAAGCTATTATATAAATAAAAGAAAAAAGCAAGTGCAAAACACATCCATACATTGTTGTATTGGGCTGTTCACGTTGCTGGGTAGTGGAGAACCTGGTCCTGAGTTGTTCTGCATATGATTTGGCCACTGCAGCTTGAATTCGAGGGCTGAGTAATTCTACATGATTTATGTGCTTGATGTTTATTAATAATAAGCAGCCATAAGCCTGACATAATTTGTGGAGTATTGGCTTTGTCCCATGTGATTTGGACCATGCTTCAGAATACTTGGTTGAGTCTCTGAAAATAACATGCAGCGCCTCCAGGGACAGTTTACCTCAAGGCTTTAACTGTAAACTGAAGAGTGTGGTATTATTATAGATGGACTGAAGCCAGGTCTGAATGAGATCCAGGGCACTAATCTGCCCCTGGAAGAGACGCCTGACCTGGCACGTGATAAGTTGACTCCCTCAAATTTAACCAAACAATCCTCGGTGGGCTTCTCAGCCCCTAGGCAAGAAGGTGTTTTGGTAGTCTAAAACAGTGTGGCAGAGCCACCACAGTGAAGGTAGAGTCACAATGTAGCGAGATTGAATCAGTGAAACATTCAGAAGCGTCACATCCCCAAGGGCAGCAGAGAGTAACATATATAGATGAAGTGGGTTAAACAGGCTGCTCAGGAAGATCCTTCCATCTCTGAATGAGAGATCATACTTCCAAGAGTCACTAAATGAGCTTCAGACGGGAGTTTACAGTAACCCTTACAATTCCCATCATGAAATCAAAACAGTACAAACTGGACAACAGATATAATTAATTTTGCTGACAGCATTGACATATCTTGTGGGCTTTTCTTATCTCCCCACAGTCTGTTGCAGCCAAAGAGGAAGATGATGTGAGGCATACAGAGATATTGCCACAAAGTGGAAGACATTAAACACAAAGCTGCAACCCCCAATTTTTTGCCAGCTGTGTTTTTCCTTCTAACCCTTTATTCTTGCAGCACTTAGGCTTGAATTAGTAAGGCTTTCCACACAAGAGAATGATCTGATTCTAAGAATATATCTGTCTACATGTTTCCATGGTGTTTATTCCCATCCGCCCCCACCCCTCCAAGAAAATGTTGGGCTTGTATTGTTGTGGGGTTGAGGTTTTTTAATCATGTTTTTGGCAGGGCTTTGTATGGATGTGAAAAATTTACAAAGAATATGCATGCAAGTATGAGCAACCCGTCTCTGTAATTGCAGAGGCTATTTCTTCTCCATCTGTAACAGCGGTGGGTAAGGGGAGAGGGCCCATAGTTCAGAGCACTGAAGGGCCACAGCATTAATGCGCTGAAAAAACAGTGTCCACCCTTAATTTGCATAAATGCTGACCTAAATCTGTTTTCTTTTTTCTCATGAACAACTGCATTTCAACTGTTGTGGTTGCTTGTACTGCTACCTTGAAAATGAGTAACAGCAGCGACTTGCTGGTTGCCACCTGCCACGAAAACCTGCTGCTGAACATTTGTTCAATGCAAAATCAGCACTTATTGTGTGAAATGAAGTTTCCATGAGCCCTTCAGACCTCAGCTTTGGACCTCTCAGTCCTCTTCCTTTACATGGAAAGAAACTCTCCATTAAAAATAAGCTGCTTTGGGTTGGTTATGGGGAGGTGTTAATGGAGACCATCTGCCCAGTGCTCCTGCGTGGGAAGGACCTCTTTAATAGCCCTGTCTTTCTGTTGCCCTTTCTCTATTGTTTCTTCTGTTCTTTCTTAGACTGTTTCCTAATTGCTACTGTCTAATCACCAGAGACCTTTCTTGTCTTTAATCTTCTATCCCAGAGCTATAAAATTAAGAGATTAACTACTGAGCTAAATCAACCTATATGACTTGGGATTTTGAGTGCCTCTGTGAATGCACTGCTTTGGGCCCTACTACCAGTTTTTCAAGAACTGAAGATCTTTGCCTTCTGAAACAATTGTCTTCAGAGTTGTTAAGTTCGGACCCATATGCTCCAGACAAATTCACAAATAACAGACTTTGGTTCATTATCTAGACCCTGGAAAGAAAAAGACAGGGGCATACGACCAAGGTCAGAATGCAAGTGGTGGCTTTAGAACTTTTGTAAAACTCATGTTTATTTTAAGTTTAATTTTTTTCAGCATCTTGTTTTCTAGACAAAGAGCAATGCCACTAAACCCTTACCAATCTTACTGTGAATAAAAGTCTTTCCTGCCTTCAGTGAGAATCGGTCCACTAATGTTGGCTTTATTCATTGATTTGAGTGGAATTTCTGCGTGAGTGGGACTTAAGGACTCGGTATGATGGGTGGTCATACATCATAAGTGTATAATTTAGCTGCACCCATGGCCTCCTCTAGAACTGTTTCATTCTAACTCCAATCCTCTGAGCTGCATCTAAATTGGAGGCCTAAAAGCAACATTGGGCACATCTCCCTAAAGAGACCAGAAGTAGAAAATTAAGAGTAGGACTCAGTCAGGGGAAAATTTACCGCAGAACATCCGTACTGTGGATTTTTAAAACATACCTAGATTAAATCAGTTCTGGACATCATGCTGATCTCACCTACTAGATGTTGCTGATAAAACTCATAAGGAAAAGAGAAGGGGAATCTTGTCTGCCTATAGTGCAGTTGTACCTCCTTCAGAATCTTTGAAAGTAATTTCTCCAATGAACTTCTAATGCTCATACAATATCTGTGAGTGGCTAATGTGCGTATCAGATTAAAGTGTAGTTCTAGATGCCGTACATTTTGAGAATTTTGAGAGTGATTTCACAAATGAAAGTTGGATTCATAATCTAAAATGTTGAACTGATTTCTAGAAATATCATAGATCAAGAACTGGCTACAAAGGAAACTGGGTTAAATAGTGACCAAGTGTAAAACAAGAATTGACAGTCATGCCTCCACTTAATAAAGAAGGTAGTGATTATCTACAGCTTACAGTACTGTTTTTCATGATCTTTATTTTTAAGAACTTAATTGACTATGTAAATCAATGAACAGTGTGTGCTTGCATATTCTTGTGCATGAAGCAATCAGTGCTGTTCTAATAGACTTGTGGTAGAATTTGCTATCAGTCTGCACTGAGATAAATCGAAGCAGTTATAAAACAGCAGGACAGTAAAACGGGCAGAAAATCCTTTCTGGATAATCAGCTGTGCAAATGTAAATACAAAATAAGCAGAGCCAGGAAGGGATAGCCCAGAATTCTAAGATGAAATTAAATCTTTAGATTTGGAGACCCACCATCCTAGGGGATATTTTCATGCTTGAAATCAGCACTTTATTCTTTTGGAGTTGAATTTCCAAAGCCTTTAAAAGATGAAAAGGTTTTTAAATAACTGAGCAGCAGTAAGAGATGGAACTGCTGCAATAGCTATAATGGAAGAACTATCAGCCCTGTGGCTCAATAGCCTTTGGGCTTTTGGATGACTTTCAAAGTCTTTTTAAAAGGGGAAAAAAACTATACGCACTTACATGGGAACCAGGCAACTCACGTAAAGCTCTCTGACTTTTGACTCTGGAGGCCTGAATTCAAATCCTGATTAAGTCACACAAGTCCAAATAATTTTTGGAGGTCACTACATTCCATTTCTGCAAATTGCAAATTCACCCAACAGGCTAATTCACTTATGTACTCAGTCACATGAGAGAATGGAGCACCTTTATGGGTGCTGTTACCTGTATAGGGACCTGACTTTGGCAGAACTCTGCAGATGGATCAATGACATGAATATCCTATAACTAGAGGCAAAAGTAGTGTCACTGTTGATGTTAGATGTTGAGGAGGGAAGAGGTAGGGAAAATGGTCTGTCAGCCACTTGTATCAACAAGCAGAATGGATCAAGAGAAAGGGCCTGGCATACTAGCCTACAAGCTGTGTTTATGGAAAGCCTTGAAGATCTGCTCAGTCTGGGCCTAGTGTCTTTAGGAGTGACCTAGGAAATAACCCCAACCAAACAACAACAACAACAAACTTTTAAGGGAATGTTTTAAAGAGAATTACTTACATCCTCAAAGTGTAGCAGTTCCAGCACACTCTAGAATGTGAGTTTCTGAATCACTTAGCAATACATGAATTTCAGTATTTCACTTTTGGGTAACTTGTTCTATGTTAACCTGAATCGAAATATATTGAATTACTTTTTTTTTTCTTTTACATATTAAGCCTGGGAAAAGAGAGTGAGGTGGCAATGCAGGAGGCTTATTTGAGCTCAGAATTTGTCTTTGATGTAAGGAATTCTTGCTGTGTAATTAATGTTTTCAGTAGGAGTTCAGAATCCCTTTATTGCCAAACATGTTGCAGATGTACATAGCCCCCTCTAGCTTTCACAGAAAAATAGGTAAGTCCCACAAGAAAGCACAAAGAGTACAGGTGGGATGGGAAGAAGTGTAAATGATGGCTTCCTGATCATTTCTGTTTTCCCGCCCCAGTAAAGTTGACTGTAGGAATTTCCCCAAGGTACTTGCACAAACAAAATTTAGCATGCTGAGATTTTGTCAGCTAAATCCACTTTTCAGATAGTTGATTTGCCATGGTAATCCACATCCCTTTGGAACATTCCTAGTGCTAATAAAAGTTGCAGCTTTGTGAAAACAAAACCCCGTACCACTGCTGTTCTCTTTAAGTAAAGGGAGAGGTTGAATTTTTTTCCTCTATTTTGAAATGAAATGCTACTAGCCTCTGCCATTAGTTGAAGTTGTACAGTAAACTTGTGTGATGGCCATTTAAAATTACATATTTAATTAAGACAGTAGTAAACACACCCAAGTCAATACTGACCTCCTGTCCCTCCAGCAAGCACAAGCTGCAGTGCTGTAGAAGTCTGGGATCAGTAAGCATTTTCAACAGAAATAGCTTGCAGTGGAAAAACAGTTCAGCTCAATCATTGTGTGCCACAGACATTTTGACCTGCTGGTATTTGGATGCAAGTTTTAATTCTATTCCCATTCTCAGACAAAGACCTTATATTCCCCATAATAGCTCAATCTGTTAAAGAACAGCTGACTACAAAGAACAACGTGCACTCAACCTGAAAACAACTGAAATGTGAATATGAAACTTTACTAAAGAATGAAATAATGTTGTGGACTCCAGTGATTATGTACAGGGGGCTAAAGAACACAGTGGAAGGATTCAGTGCCCTCATACAGTACCAGTAATCTGGGGCTGAAAGGTGGTTAAAATTTTTTTGGGTTTTTTTCTATGCCTCAGACTTCATACAGTCTTTCCCAGATGCGAAAATGTGCATATCCTTGAAAAGGTGGGGCCAGTATTTGAGTGATGAAAATATGACTCAATGCTGTTAAAAGAAATATGTTTGGCAAATTCTACTGGTAACAGTACACTTCCCGCATACTATATGCAACAAAAAGCAAATATGGTTTGCTTCGTATCTTTCGTGTTCTTCATTTAAAGGAGTTCATATAATAGCACAATGGCATTCCACTGTGACTGCATAATTTCAGAGAAGATCAAAGATCAAGCAGCTATTTTATATGTTTGCATTTTGCTATCAAGCACCTGACATGGTTGTAAGGCAGTGCTTCTGCATCTCCACTCTCACCTTGTTCTTGCACAGGTTGCAGCACTGTGGTAGGGCTCTTCTGCAGGGCTTCTGCTTTTACGCAGTCTCCCCAAGAAGTCCAAGCCAGTCAAGGTGTATCTTCTGCAGGACTGTGTGCTCTTACACCTCTGAGGCTGAGGCCAGCACTACTTTCACTTGTCTTCTCTATTGTGCTGTGCTGGAAGCTTGGTCAGTTGTGAAGACTTCACCTTCTTGTCAGAGAGATCAAGCAGCATAGCAATGAGCTATAGCTATACTCAAAGGTTTTCTAGAATAAACAATTCTCCTGGATCAGAGCAGGCGTACTTGGGTGAGAACATCTACAGCAGATTTAACATAGTCTTTGTCAGAAGAGCTGAAGAAGAAACCTCTGCAGATTCCCATTTTTCTCAAATCTGTCTGCCCCTTTTCTCTCTTCTGGACACACACTGCTGCAGTTTCTTTGATTCTTTCCAAGGATTCTCTGTCATAAATTAATCTCTTCCCTTGATGGCTTCTGTTGTCCTCATCAAGGCAGTCCTTTCTCAGACAATGGCTCCATTTAGCTCCTGCAGAGAGTTCTGTACAAATTGCCAATATTTCTAGCTCAGAGTGGAATTTTAATTTGCTCTTTCCATCATTACAGAGCATACAGAACAATTGAGGAACTAAGGTACACATAGGAATTTTATTATTCTTCCCACTGCCTACGTAGGATGAATCTTGCCTACACTATTTGCTTTGATCCTACAGTAACTGTACAGCAGAATAACGTGTCTAGAGCATCCTCTGCCCTGGTTCATGATGCCCTGTGCACTTCATCCAGCTCTGTCTTGCCTTTCTCCTGAGGAAATTCTGAAAAAAAAAAGAAAAGAAGAAAGGTTATAGATGTCTGTATATCCATATAGAATGCACATACGGAATTTATAAAATTCCATAACTGAGGTAGCACAGTAAGAAGATACCTAAAAATAAGTGCTTGGAGAGAGCAATCTTAAAATTTTCCTTCTCCTTCAGTAGTTCAAAACAAAAGAAATGTAATTGTCAAACAGTTTTTAACAGGAGCAACTGATCAAGTGCTGCTCCTTTCTTTGAATGTCATCAGTTCAGACTGAAGCTGGGATGAACTCTCCAGTCTTTCCTTTTCATCCATCTGATGGTGCCAGCTACAAAACGTAGAGTATTGCAGAACAGTAACGAGGAGCAACTGTGTCTTGGAGTCAAATTTAACACTATTAGGATATTGATGCTTAGAAAGGAATTCTACCCAGAATAGCAAAGGCATCTGGAGTCCTTTGCTTATGTTTTAAGCCATTCAGAAGCAATTTTATCCCATTGTTCTTAAGTCCGTAAAAGTAAGTTTATTTTATTTTAGGTTTTCTATTTTTGATTATTACAAGGTTTGCAGTTTTGTATTTTTTTATCCCATCTCTGTTCTTTCACCTTGAGTCAGCTCTGAGACCTTAAATTCCCACTCCTTATCACCTGTGTTAAAGACTCAGGAAGGCTGAGAGAGTATTTCAGGTTGCTAAGAGAAATGATGATACTTCTGATGATGCAATAGGATGTCTAGACTGAAATGCTTAAATCTTTTTTTAATTTTTTAGTCACCATGTACATTAAACTTGTGATTTTTTTTCCCAAGGAATTTCATAAAATGAGCTCCTTATCATATATTTCTCCCAGTCCTGTGCCCCATCCCATTCAAGTAAAGCACTTACGCATATCACTTCATTTCTGCTGGTAACAATAATGACAATTGACTTCAATGGAATTATTGACCATTAACTTCAATGAAGTTATTCATATGCCTTAAATTTTGCACATACATGAGTACTGGATTAAAAACCAACCAAGCAAAGACAGCTAATTAGATTTTAAATATTGAAGGATCTGCAAAGTGGAATCTTCATCCTTAGGGTAATAATGCACTAAGTCTAAATCCAGCTTTTTAAGGATATACAATGGGTAATAAGAAACAGAATTCTTTTATTTCTCCTTCTATGAATGAAGTCAGATGGATACATGCTGTGTATAGACTTACTTGAGGTGTATGTGGAAACCAGACAGGAATTTCTCAAGTGAAAATGTGCCTTTTTCATGTCTTTATTGACATGAGATGCAGCATCCTCACACTGTTCAGGCTCCAAACAAATCAGCAGATTCAGGATGTGCAGGATTTCGATGCTAAAGAAGAAATCCCATAGTTTGCCCTATGGTTGGAAAAAGTGCTTATGGAGCCTAACATACATAGAAAGTCTATTTTAGTACTGTATCCCTTCTTGCTGTAGCTTTAGTTCTGTTACACCTCACTGAAATCTTTCTGGGCTTCTTTTAAGCATTTGTAGTTCTGTGAATAAACTAGAAATTGTGAATAACAATGAGTAATTTCCTTGTTAAAACCAATATTAAGAACAGTGAGGCTTACAATAAGTTGCAAAATACATAATTAATATATTTATCACAAGTATTACATTAAAAAGAAACCAGTATAACATAAGAAGTGTACTGTTTAGAGATCAGAGAAAAAAAAACAATTTGCAGGATTTGTTTGGCTAACCAACAATACTAAATTTTTTGCATATTTAGGGGTTGGTTTGTGTCACAGTACTAATAGTCCAATTACCTACCTATGGGTTATTTAAGAGCATAACTGTTAAAAAGGCAGTCTCAGATGTCTTATATCTCTATGGAGAAGAAGTTGAGAGAAAGCAAGGAGTCAAACCTTCACATCACAAATCCTCTGCCTGCTCTGGCTACTAGCAAAAGCTTTCAAGGCAAAGACTGCAAGTACTGCAAAGCCAAGGTGTTCTTAAGCCCAAATCAGCTGTGCAGTTGAGAAGTTGACCAGAGGAGAATGTTTGATTGAACAAATAGTTTATTTTTTGTTTGTAGGTTAGCCTCAAATATCATGCTATTGCCAGTTACAGTTGTTAATTGGATGTTCTTGGGAACTGCCAGCAATATCCTTTTTCTCGTTCGGGATGAATATTTTGTTCATCAGCTGTTTCTGCTGTTGTAATATATCTAGCATGAGGAAAGGTAGAAAAAGAAATCTTTCAGATCTTTTCACTGGACAAATTTATCCAGGCACCTTCTGGGAAATTCACCCCATCTTAGTTACTCCTGAAGTGTTACGCTGATTTTATGAGATCTGTTTTGTTCACTGACTTGTATGAATGCAAAGCATTTTAGTCAATCTGTAAAGTTTCAGAAACAAAGAGTTTATCATGAAAGCATCATAAAGATATAATGGAAATGAAAGAAACAGTAGAAGGGTTGCTTTCCAACCCTAACTAGTCTATGATTTTATGATTCTATGATCCTCTGTTTATTTCAGTTGGTTTTGTACCCGAGTTCTGACTAAAAAGTTGTGAGGAAAACATTTTTCCCTCACAATGCAAAACAGTCTCCCATTCTATAAAAAATGCTTCTAGTGTTAAGCTGAGTTTAACATAGTAGTTCCATGAGCATATGTGTGAATGAAATGCATTCACCCAGATATTCATGGGAAGAGAAGGAACGAGGGAATGGAAAAGGAAAATTTATGTTTTAATCCAAACCTCTTTACTTTGTAATTGAGCAGTGATAAATATCTAAATCTCACATTAGTATATGCATGGCCCTTTATGTATCCATGGAGCCATTCCTGCGAGGCTACCATTAAATCTTTGATCTAAGCTGAGGAAATCACTTCTACACATCCTTAAAGTTATGAAGGTACTTTTCCTGAAAAAGATGATTTTCAAAATGAAGGCTTCAAGCAGGAAGATATATTCAGTGGCAATTTTTACGTTTTCTTTCTAATATCTCCCGCTCCCGATATTCTCCAATTTTATATTGTTACAAGAAAGATTTCATTTAAACTAGAGATCTTGCTATTGGCCATAGCTGTTACATTTGGCTGGATCATTTCCTGAGGCTGCAAATTCCTCGGATAGGCTGCATAAAATAGCATTTCTACACAAGATTTTCAAATTTACTGTCCTTTAATTTTATTGAGTACTCTCCTCTCAATTATTGTTACTCTGTGAAAGGTTATATACTTCATTATAGAATACTTGAAGCACTTGACCTACATTTGAAAAACACTATCATGACATTCTATATTCATTACAAATCAATTAGCAATTTATACATGAAATAAGACTGTAGCCCTGGTGTCCTAGCTAACTTAGTTGCCATGATGCTGCAGCTCTCCAGTAGTGTGCACTAAACAAGACAAACTTTTCAGGTTGCTGGTTTCCAGTGACAACTGCTCTTTTGTGGTGCATTAAACTTTTCCTGTAACTTTCAGTTATTTATGAAAAACATTTGGTAAAAAGTGTCAGGGTGTGGGTGTGTGAACTGTAAAGTCTGCAGAATTTAGTGAATTGTGTCTATCCCTCCCATTAAGTGACTGAAAGACCTCCACTACATGCTGGGTGATGCTCAGCCATGATTTTAATAGATGATATGCCTCTGATATTTGATCTGAAGTATGATGCCTGTGTAGTGAATGCGATACTTACAAAATGTGCCAGACTACTATTCCTGGGGGAAAACAAAACCCAAACTTGTAAACAAGTAAAGCATGCATGTCTCCTGTGGCTTTATCAATATGACTTTCACCTGCGTCTTCTGAAGAACCAGAAGGGGTAGGCACAAAAGTCTATTTATAAACAGACTCATTCCTTGGCCCCTACTGAAACTACTGGTTCTAATTGTGATCAGCCAACTTCATAATTAAAAATCCTGGTGTTATTTCTAGGAGATTATTTGTATCATTGAGAGATAAGCCTTCTACTGGATGTTGAAATGCCATAGTCATGGTAGCAGTTAAGGATTATTGGCAAAGGTAAAGCTCTTCCCCAGTACACAAGGTCCATCGGACCTTAAATACGCTGAAATACCCTCTTTTAGTCATGATGATGAGTGGTTTCTTTGACCTAGTGAAGCAAGGTTGTATCCCACTTAGCAGATTGGAAAGGTGAAGCATGGTGAGTCAAAATGATGTCCCTATGGTGGCAGGGAGGGTATGTAGCAAATCATGAGAAAGGAACTGAAATCATTATCTCTGAGTTTTCTGACGGACAATGCTTTAATGTTTAGAAATGTACCAATTTTCTCACTCTTGAGAGTAGTGAGGTGTGAGTGTTAAGATGTGAACTGTGTAAGGTCAGGCAGTTTGACTCAGCAGAATTATTTCTTTAACTGGCAATTTGCAGATTCCCACCAATGCTGTGCTTCCAGCTGACCTAAGAATTGTACTATATGTGCTTAATCAGGCTGCAATCACCTTGACTGCTGTAGCTAGAATATTATAATTTAGACCTACGCTGGCTGACAGTCTTTGTTCAAAATTATAAATTTAGAAGATAATCCACCTTGTCTGTAGAGGTTCATATGGTTAATAGTAAACAGGGAGAAGAAATGCACTCAGTGACCAGGGAGATGAACTGTGTGTCCTGAGTTGTACTGTCCTTCCTAGAGAGGTAGCCTATAACCAAACCATTTTCTGTTCACTGTAGACAACAGTGCAAAAAACATTCTGCAGACCTTATTTTCTGCAGTCAGTAATGTACAAATGGTAAAACTCCTTCTGATCTTGTCATAACCTTCTGCAGTTTCTCCACTTCAGCAGCATAAATAGATAAAAACAGCTCTGCCACCAAAGTTACACTTGACAAGAAAGCCTCCAGCTGCAGTCAACAAGACGTGTATTCATACACACATGATTAATAGCTACATATTAGCAGAATTATGAGAAGTTTCCAGGATGCAGTTTCATTTGAACACAGGTGCAAGGTTTTTACTGATAACTGCATGGGAGCATTGGGCTGTTGAGAACAGTCCTTCCTGGGCTTCTAGGATACGTTCATTCTGGAGGAAACATTTCCAGGTATTTGGAAGGATACAGCTCAGACAAGAATTCTATGTTTCTTAAATGTTGATATGTTGCTGTTACTGTTCTGAGTAAGTCTGTCTCTTCCCCTCAACCCCAAACTTCTGCCAAGCAGCCTGTATTTCTGCATTTCTCCTGCAGATGTTTTTCAAGAGCAAATAGTAAGCTCAAAGAGTATAATTTCTTTACCAAAGGGGGGGGGTAGATATTGTTTACTAAATACCTTATGTTATATCAACATACACATTTCTGTCATCTGTGGCTCAGTCCCACAATGTATAGAATAATCTCAACTTCTACTAAAGAAAATGAGACATGAGAGCACCAAACGTAGGGAGTACAGCAACAGAGAGACAGAGTGCCACATACTGATGGTTTCTCCACGCTTGAGAAGCTATCACTGTCTCTGCCTCTCAGCTCTACTGTTACATATACAACTGGGCAATAAAAAGGAGATGAAAAGCCAACCTCCTAAATGTTCAGTCTGAGAAGTCCCAAATACTCTGCTGTACCAGAATGAAGGTCTATTTTTCAGGATTCATTTGTGCTAATACTGGCTGGTGCAATTGTTATGCAATTGTGCAGGCATTGGGAATAACCAGAGTACACTATATGCTGATTCTATACTTTACCAGGCCACAATGGAAACTTCTTGCCATCTGGAAACTTCTTCATGCCAGAGTAGTACAAAAGGCGCCCTGACATGCACCTGAATTCTGTACCCAGCACCCTGGTGTTTGCTATTTAGGATTCATTTGTACCACAGCTTTAAGTTTTATTTTTCCAGCTAACTTTCCCAGCTGACAAAAAGAAAAAAACTGCCTAAAGATAAATGCCAGATAGATGAGGCTTTTTTATCACCATCTATCATAATTAGAGGGAAGTGGAGTCATCATCGTGCCTGCATTGGTAAATTCTTATGGCAGTTTTTCAGAATCATCCATACTCATTGTTTGTATGGATTGCTTTATATAGATAGTCATGTTCTTTGTAGAAGAGAGAGAATATTAAGTCTCATTTCTTTACTTAATTCCAGCTTTGGCAGTTACATTTTGCCTGCCTGATTTTTCCACTGTGATTTCAGGTGAATGTTTGCTTCCATCTTTATATGCCACAATGTTTTGTTCTCTCTAAAGTGCTGATGTGTTTCACACCAGAGGTATCTACTTTTTGGTCATGTGGGATGAAGTGTGGTTTGCAAACATAAAGAATATTTAGTATTATTTGTAAACTAACTGAACAAAAGTGTTAAAAGGGAAGCTAGTTAATATGCTTAGGGAACGTTAGATGCTCAGGTACTTTCTTCTGACCACCAATCATATTAATCCTGTGAGGAAAGACCTGATGAACTGTTTTCACACAGTCAGATTTTTAGTTTATTTTTTAATGACTCTACTTCAGTTGCAGCTGAAGGAGCCCTGAGATAGAGTTCTGGATCAGCCCACTGACTGTGGACTCTTGCCAGACAAGGACTTTAGTGAGTGTACTTTGAAACAAAAATGGATAATGGGCTTTCATCCACAAAGAACTCCTTATATTAGTGTTATTCTCCTGCCTTGTCTTATTGAAGGTCTGAAATTACTTTCCTGACTTGTTACTCATCTTGAGTCAGATCACTTCCCCTGAAGTGTGTCTCAGTGCCCTTGTATGGAAGAATATTTCTTCTGTGATCACAGCAAATGCTTAGGTTGCAGAGGAGAGGACAACATACAATAAAATTTTCAAAAGCATGGAAGACAAAGCAACTAGGATGCTTTATGCATTTAGGTACTTGCAAGTCTGCAATTTATGTTTATCAATCATTTTAGTGCTCCTGAAAATGTTAACCACCATCTGTTTCTTTAATGATGCTATGTCTGGCTCAGGAGATGAGTGTTTATGAAAAGTAGGGAAGAAAGGACTGATATTTTGATATCATCACGAAAGTGAGAGTCTATTAAGGTATCTAGCAATTTTCCAAAATGTTGAACTTTGAAGAAGACTTCAAGTTAAATTGTGTTTATGTGCAGATACTTTTAGAATATATGCAGTATCTTATTATGTGATAGAGTTGCTCTACACATAGTACAGATTCAGGCACTAAAGCAGTAATCTGCCCGATTCGTTTGCAGGTGCTTGTAGTACTGTAAAAGCCAGACCTACGCTCTTGTGATTCAGTTTACAGTCTCAATTTCTTTGAGTATTTCAGTTGTGTAGGAATCAAATTTTGAAGGAAAGATTCATCCTTTAAGATGAAAACGAAAGGTTGTGAGAAGGCTTTAGAATGTGAGAAGGCTTTAGAAAACGCTTGACCAGGTTAGAATACAGTGAGCCTTGAAAGATGCTTCCTCAAAAGCATACAACTACTGCCCTCAGTGGTAAACTGTGAAGATTAGCAATTGGGAAATTTGCCCACAGTTACCACATGCTGTCTCTGAGGTACATGGGGAGTAAACATGATCTGACAACATGCTGTGGCCATGCTTACCAAAACCTAGCAGTAGTTTCACTGGCAGCAAATAGCGTATGAATGTGCAGTGGTTAGAAGTTTAGGAATCATCAGATGGACCCTTGCGGTGTTGTAAGAAAACTCCAGAAAGTGACAGTCTATACATCTAAAAAAGTGCCAGTATGGCACGTGGTTATATCTCAGCCTTTATTAATCACTGCCTGTAAGGAAACAGCTAGAGGAAAAATGCAATCAAAGGAGGCCTCACATCAGAGAGAACATACAGAAACTCGTTCTATGATTATGTGTAAACCAACCACAGGCTCTGTTTACAAACCTTTCCCTCTGTTCCTTTGCCTAATCATTTCTGCTTTCCCTCTCTGTCTTCTAACTTTCCTTCATCTTTCCAGATGCAGGACGCTATGGGCTATGAGTTACCATGGGTGTATTTTGTCAGTCTGGTCATCTTTGGATCCTTTTTCGTTCTAAATCTGGTTCTTGGTGTGTTGAGCGGGTAAGCTGACAGTTTTGGTGTCCTTTTTCCAATGCTACAGGGCAAGACTCCATAATAAGGGCTCTTCCCTGTCACCAGGATTCTTTCAGGGGGATTAAAAATCTGAATCCAAGGAAGCTTCACATCAGCTCTCAAGTACTTTGACAAAATGTTCAAACATTACAAATAACAATACAGGTAAAAAAAGAGGTGTTATTCTCTGGCAAAGAAATTCAATCTCAGGGCATTCAAAATCACTTTAATGTCAACCTGTCATAAACTTCCAGAAAACTGGCTATTGAAAATCTTAACTGCTGGTGACTTGGGATCTCTTTGGCTGGAGCCTTGCAGTGCTCAGAATCTGAGCTTGTCTCACTAATTATCATTCCACTCTTCCAGGTCAATGATGCCATAGGAAGGGACTGGCCCTGGATCTATTTTGTTACACTAATCATCATAGGGTCATTTTTTGTACTTAACTTGGTTCTCGGTGTACTTAGCGGGTAAGCAGTACGAGGAAAACATTTTATTATTGTTTATTTTTTTAAATTTGTATTTCTATTCCAACTCTCTGATTACCAGAACAAGGGGCAGTGGCGGGTCGATCTCAGGAACCTTAATAGAAAGCCTAGGGTACTGCTGCACCAGTAGCAAAATACAGCATTCCTACTGGCATGGAAGGAGTCTTTTGACTAAATTGAAGGGATACAAGACAACTCTTTGCCTGTAACATGCTCCTCTACCTGTACTTTGTGGGAAGAGGACAAATCTATGCTCCCCTGCAGGTGAAGCACAGCATTCACCAAAGAAGGGGATTATAGTAAAATTTCTGGAAGGTCAGTGGGACTGAAGAAGGAATGAGAGCATGAGACAAATCCCTTTGCATTTGTGGGATTATATGCCAAATTATATCTTATTATGTGCCAAATTATATCTTCTCACATGAGGAATGTTCACATTGCTTAGTGCTTAAAGCACAGCCTAATGGAAGACTGTTTTCTCTGGAGTGTGTCTTTGACACACTTCTTCAATTAAGCACATCTTCTCCATTGTGCAGTTACAAGCCTATCGTGATGCAGGGAGAAAAGATCATTTCCCTCTGACCTGTTCTAAGGATGAACAGAGAAGCAGGAGAAGGCCTTCTAGTGCTTAAGCATTCCTAAGACATCTAGTCACTTAGCTGTATTTCAATTCTGCAGTATAACCCTCACTGCAAAACAACATTTTAGTAGTTTTGATTAAAAACAATTGATATTTTCCCCAGTAATTACAAACTTTACCACCCCTGGGGAGCCACATAAATGAGAGGAATCAAGCCAGAAAACATCCCTCACAAGATTTTTATAAAAATATCTCCTAGAATTAGGCATCTAATTCCATATTTGGGTATGACTGGGTGTCTACAGGCATTCCATGTACATAGATAAATATGGTATGAGGGCTTTTATGCATCCTCTTCTTCTTTGTTTCCAACATCCTGCCTCCTTTAATGAGTTCTAAATGAATTTGGTCAGAGCCTGTACCTGCTGCCTGAGTGGGCAGCCCATAAATCCCTTGTCTTTTGATCATAAGAGAGGGAAAATGATGTCTGAGCAAGAGAGGACTTGATGCCTCACAAAAATTATATCCTCAGTACTTGGGCCAACAGCATAAGAAGGGCAGTAGTGGGACTGGAGAAGATGATCCACTATTGGCCATCCTCCAAAGAGACAGGTAATAGCAGATCTACAAGAGGTATTACTACTATCTTCATTGCTAAGACAGCTGCTGCGAAGAGAAGGGTTTCCAAGCAGTAATGGGAGTGGGGAAAAAAACCAACCCAGTAATGAAGTGTCAGGCAATAGTCTGGTTTTGGATAGTCTGGAGAGTGATACTCTGGGTACAATTTTAAAGCATTTCTCCCAGTGGATTCTCTGATCAGCAGGTAAGGATGCCAGCAGAAGTGGAGGATGATAACCAGCTGACAGAGGGAAAATGATCTGTTGTATCAGAGGTGCACTCAAAAACCATATAAGACAGTGGTTGAAGATTATATAGTATCTGATTGGATAAACAGTGCCTGTGAGCCCAGCCCTGAGGAGTGCATGCTGTTGGAGCACTACTAATTCAATTTACCTACCCTTGGATTTGTCTCTGTACGTAATTGAAAACTGAATTTTCTCTCTCTTGTTTTTCAACTCAAGAAAGTGTTTTGGGGCCTGGATCTTCCACCTCCTGACATACTGCAGGTAGACCACCGCAGTTAGTGGTAAAAGATGGAAACAATCTGTAGAGAGAACTGAAATCAAAGATGAAATTCACCTTGTTTAAGATGTGAGTCACTCTTTTCTGGCTGTGTTCACAGTGTTATGACAGCTGCACTGTTTCTGTAAAATTTTTTCCCAACTGGAGAAAAAGTAAAAAGAGTTTGCATCCATGAAAAAAAAAACCACAGAAATTATGGGAGAAATGTTCTAAATTTTCTTTGGGCTAAATAAGCAGTTCTTAAACAATTAATTTTCTAAAGCAGTTCTAAATTCTGCTGAGTTGTGAAGTGTGTTCACTTTGCAGGTTCAGCTTTTTTTTAAACTCGCTATTGCTGTTAGTCTGACCCAGTAGATCAGATTGCTATTAGCTGATCCACCTGTCCTATGTTAGATAGAAAGCAGTATTCTCGGGCATCTTTTTTTTATCTATTCTGGGCATCTCTGATTTCTTCCTATTTATCTATTTCAGGAACCTCACCAAGCATGTCATGTAGACTTCGTCAATGACAGATTAGCTTAGTTTTTGTAATCACGTCTGAATACGTAAGTGTAATTAATTGTACTCACAAAGACACCTTGATTGAACCTGAGAAATCACATGCTGAGTTCTGCTCTGCTTAAAGAACTCATTTGAACTCATTTGTAATTTGTTTTTCCTCAGGTATGTCATCCGTTCATGGTCCTTCTGATAAATTTACCAGTCACACATGCTAAGCTAAATAGTATGACAAAGTATTCATGTATGGAGCTCTTCCTCTCTTGACTGAGCATAATGTAAAATGCATGTGTTCCAAAGGAAATATCCAGTCAGCAAATCACACAGTAGACCTCCCCAAGCTCAGGCAAAAGGATTCCACATCATTGCTATGAGCAGTGAAGCCCTTCTTAGAGGTCTCTTGATCACGTGTGTTGTCTGTTTCAGTCAATTACGGAGGAAAAATAATGGCTGCACACCTAAGCGTATAGATTCACATTTCTTCTATATTTTGTCTAGCAGTGATCCAAATCCCAGGACACAGGCCAAATAAGCAGTTGCCTAAGGCAAATGAAGGGCTGGAGAACAGCCTTTTATTCTGCTTTGAGAGGATCCTGGAAAACCCAGTTGGCTGCTTTTGATGCTCTTAGTGCCAAGGAAGAGGTCAGAGTGAATGGGAGGCTGGATATGGTTTTAGCTCCTTCTGGAGCATTTTTTTTTTTTTTTTTTTTTTTTTTGGTAACATTTCAGGACTTTTCCCTAGTCTTCTGTCCTCTCTTCCAACCCTTCCCATGCCTTGGTGTACTTCTCAGGGTGGATGAGGCTTTAGGTCTTGTACTACACCTTTATTAGTAAGCAAGAGTTTTGAACTGCTAGAATTCTGCTGGTTTGCTCACTTTCTTTCATTCCTCTAAATGTGAGACATCATACTGAGATCAGATATAGACAAGAGTTACTTACATTCAATCATTAGGATGGGCAAGAGAAATTGTCTTCTGGAACAGAACAGTATAAAGAGCTGGGTGTTTAGATTTATGATATTGACCCACTCTAACCTCACACAGAGAAAACATGTCTCCAGAATGCTCTGCTTTTTGGTATTCTCTCTGGCAGATGTATGTTATAATTTCTGGGAGAAATGAAGCAAACTGAATTCTGGTAAAAACAACCAGATTCACTGACACTTAAACTGATGTTCTCTTGTTCACTGAAAAAAAGACAGATTGCTCAGTATTTCTACAAGCCTTTTGTCAACGTAATCCTGACATCATAGTGCAATCTTTTTTGAGAATGTCACCTCCAGACTCAAGATGGCACTTCCATCAGAAAGCTTACTTGGTCCTTGGCCTCCCTGCTGAAACTGCAAACAGTGATCATTTATTGCCAACTGTGATGGTGGCAAAGGAAATGTGCACACCTGCCTGCAGTAGGAACTGGACTGAGGTCACCAGCTCATTTCACATGGGATGATAAATTACTACTGATAGTAATTCTTGATCATGAACAGCATTTGTCAGAGTACAGGCTGGCATTCCACATGGGAAGTGGTTTGAATTGCATTAGCGATTTCCCGAGACAGTTGTTCTCAATGATTTAATGTTAGTAAAGCATAGAAATTAAAGTAATTTAAATAAGTTTTCTTTGGAGGGTCATCCATGGAGTATCATACATTGTACAAAGGAAAGAAACATGCAATTGCAGATTGTTTAGACTAGGCAATCACAATATGTTCAGTTGTGCCATTAAAAAGCTGTGTAACAAATTCACTCTTATGCAGATGGTCAATGTAAAGACATCATGTTAAAATCTCCAATTGGTTTAGTCAGCTCTCTCCCCAGCCTGAGTCCCATTTGAGAGAGACAGTAAGTGGGGACTGAAAAGACCCAGACAGGCGTGCAGCTTAGGTGCATCTGACAAACGATCCACTTCAGTGTGCAGTAGAAATTTCAGTTTCTGTAACTTGGGCTGTTCCATGATGTTTTCCACTTTTGTTTCTACAACAGCCCATTCCGAGTTATAACCATGCAAATATAAATGGTTCTCACTTGTAGCTGAAAGCTCAGCCCTTTCAAAATTGGATTCATTTTTCTTAGGCTGTGAAATACCAGTTTAGGAGTCAACAACTGAAATATTGGGATTTGATTTATCAGATAAGCTTAGTAATATAAACTTTTTTCCAGTCCTTTTTTTAGAGTTAATTCATTAATTTGGATATGGCACTGTGTCAGACCCAGAGGAAAGATGTTACTGAAGCAGAAAATATAACTGCTGTTGATTGAATTTTTCTAAAATTCTTTATACAGTTTTTATTATTATTTCTAAAAGCTTAGGATCACAGAATGGTTTGGGTTGGAAGGGACATGAAAGATATCCAGTTCCAACCCCTGCCATGGGCAGGGACACCTTTA
This sequence comes from Pezoporus wallicus, assembly GCF_028554395.1. NCBI lineage: Eukaryota > Metazoa > Chordata > Aves > Psittaciformes > Psittacidae > Pezoporus > Pezoporus wallicus. The sequence continues at coordinate 3,957,357 of NW_026642179.1, read as the reverse complement.
CCTAGACCAGGTTGCTCACAATCCCTTCCAACCTGGTCTTATTTTTAAGGGGTTGTTTGGTCTAGATTTTAAGTAGTAAAATATCACTCCCAGCATGAGAGAATTTGATTATTTTTTTTCATCCTTGCCATGCTTGCAATAACTGAGTCTGCCTTGTGGCTAAGTTTGGTCCCAGGGTTGACTGTGATCCAACAATTCTCCTCCTCATTTCCACCTTCATTATTGCAGTCCCATGGGGATGGGCTGACCTCTCAGCAGTGTGACAGAGGTGAAGGTCACATAGGTATAATATAGGTATATTTGTCACATAGGTATAATATAGGTATATTTGTCACATTCTTTGGCTTGCAGTGAAGGAATCATTCTACTTTTGTTCTGCTGCACTGCTGGTTTTGTGCACAACTCATAATGTTGAAAGCATGATCCAAAGCCTGTGACGTCAATGGAAATCTTTCAGTGGGTTTTAGACCAGACAGGAGGGAAGTACTTCGCCATCACTGTTAGAAAATCATGTCTATCTCAGTTGCTTGAGGACACTTCACATGGCACTCATTAACATTTTGGGTAAGATTTTCATCATCCTAATATTATTCCACCAAAGTAATTGTTACATTTTCTATTTGTTTTTCCAGGAGCAAACCTAAGAAAAATATAGGTGAACATTTTTGGTTTTTTATTCATTTGTTGCTGACAGTCATCAGCAATTGGAATGGATAATGCATTGGAAAAAATGTCTTTATCTCTCATTTCTAGAAACAGCGGGCCATGTTATCTGCTGTGTGTGCCTTATGTAGTGATCTGCTTCAGCAGATACAAGACTTAAGGCTTAAGTACTTTTGGTCCAGCACTTTTCACAATCATTGAGCTTACTTTTTAAAATACAAGCGTGAAAACCTGGTTTAGAACCACAGGAGAGTCTCTAAAGAGAGGTAGGTCAGCATTTCTAGAAAAAAAAATAATGCAGTATGGGTGTCTCTGAAACAGAAGAAGAAACAGCACCACAGCCAAAAAGAAGACAAAGCAAGCAGCCAGGTTCATAACTAAGCAATATGAAATTCTTGTTCTTATACTCTGTGTATTAAACTATATTCCCAGTAGTGGTCTTTCATAAAACTATCAAAGTCTACCCTTGTTCACTTTCTGGTAGAATCTATTAGTTTTGTCTACCCATAAGTTACCACATTTGCCTACCCAGGTTGATATTTGAAAAACACTTTTCATGTCAGATAGCAGCCCTGAATACTGAAAGTCTGCAATAAAACATTGAGGTCTGAGTTCTTAAACGTATTATTCAGGACTGTGGTTAAAATTGCATGTAATTAAATGTGTACAGAATTGTGAGTACTGTTAATTACATTTACAATTAGCCCAATTTAGTTGTGATTACATATAAAAGTGAAAGACAGATTGAAACCTGGCTAAAAATTTGAGCCACCGTATCACTCTCCAGATGTCAGATTATTGTCAGGCAGTTCATCATTGAATTAAATTAACCATTATTCATATATAAATTTATGGATAACTGTTGGAGAATATGAAGTGGTGAAGAATATTAGAAAGTATATGGTTTCGTACATAAATGCTACATACGTGTTTTGTTTGAATTGTCAATCAGATGTTGAGAATCAAAGGATTAAAACCAGGTATACCTTTTCCTTAATCATTGATTAAAATGTGGACACTCGATTTTATATGTGTATCTAGCAAGGATACTCCCTTCATGTGTCTGTCTTTAAAGAATAGAGAAAGCTGGGTGTGCTATACGGGATGTGGAGACTTTTTAGTGGAAATCAATCTAACACACAGTTTTTCAATTTCTTCCTTCCCTCTGCCTATGTCCTGCCCCTTCCTCCCTATTGCTAGGGAGTTTTCCAAAGAAAGAGAGAAGGCTAAAGCTCGAGGTGATTTCCAGAAGTTACGGGAAAAACAACAGCTAGAAGAGGATTTGAAGGGATACTTAGACTGGATAACTCAAGCAGAAGATATTGACCCAGAAAACGAAGATGAAGGCATGGATGAGGAGAAGCCTCGAAACAGTAAGCAATTTTCTTCTGTCTGTCTCTCCCTTTCTGTGCTTTTAGCAAGAGAGCCTGTTCCCACCTGCTGTAGTGCTGAGACGGCTTATAAGTAAGAACAAGTTCTTCCTGAGACTCTCACTAGGTTTATACAGGATTCCAGTTTAATGCCTGTTGGAAACTGTGAAAGGGAGAAATACGTGTACAATAATTGCTATTGGTCTGCAGATCCTGTTTCTTGTCTGTGATACTAACGTAAGTTCCTGGTATTTGACAGAAAAGAAGGTCAATACTTGCTGTTAAAGTCCACTATTGAGATAAGTTTTAAAATTTAAATCTGTCTCCATTTATTTGATTGCAGTTCAGTGTTGCAGGCGGTTTACACATGGTTAATTACTTTGAAAGCAACGGTTTCTAGGCAAAGCAGTACTACTGTATGGGAGAAGGGCCAAATCAACCCTGCTCTACAGTAAGCGGGCCATCTGTAACTTCATTGAAATCAGTGAAATTGTGTTTGGTTTTGCCAGGCAGGAATTAAGCTTTCAAACATTTCTTATAAGGGAATTATCTCTTATTCTTATGTTCTGGAGTTGAGAAGGTTGTTTGTGCACAGTGAGAATTCACCATCCCTCTCGTCTTATTAGAAATCCTGAAGATGGAAAGGCTTGAAGAAAGCAGTGATTCTCTACATTTCATTACCTTCATTGAATATTCCTCTTCCTTCTTCTCTTTGACCAGTACAGCCTGTGTAATACGTCAGAAATACCTATCAGAAACATTTATCATTGCAGGTTGTGCACTTTGGAAATGTCAGACTTGGAACCTGTAGACAGTTACACAGTTCATGGGCACTGCCTGTACTTTTAGTTTTCGTTACAGAAATGGGCATTTTCCTAGTTTGATTTTGGAAGAGAAGACAGGAAACATTTCCCCAGAGATCACCCTTCGTACGAAACAAGCAAAATCCATGAGATGATCAGAACAGTAACATATATTTTAGTAAGAAGGTTGGACATGGGAAACTTGTGCCTACAGAGTAAAGCAAGATATGTATCAGATGCTCATGATCTTTTGGGGAGTAAGCACTATTCCCTGTTGTCGCCAGGACATTGAAGAAAAAAAAGTACAACCTTATTTACGTAAAGTTATACCCATGATACTGAGGCATCCGGGCTTGAAGGAGTCACGAAGGTGACCTGCTCAGAGTTTTCCCAAATCAGGTTATTTTGATTTTTATGCTGGTGTCTTCATAACTTTCATTACCTCTTCATTACCTCAGTAATCATTCAGAAATGAATTTATTCTTCTTGGCCAAAATTTGACGCTCTGAGGCATATAATACATGGAATAAATGGAAGGTGATGTCTGATGATCTAAATTAATTTGTAAACAGAATACCTTATATTTCAAAAAAAAAAAAAAAAAAAAAAACCGAAAAAACCCACTACCGTAGCAGGCTCTGGTTAGTATACTTATGTGACCTATGAGTGTGGAGGCGAAGAAATGGGTTGCACACAACTCCATTGAAGTCACCAGGAGAGTTTCCCTTGACTTCAGTGGATTGGGTCAAGTTTGTCACATTTCCTCTTTAGAGACTTGCCTGCTAAAGAAATGTGTAGCCATAGTGGAGGTGATGAGAACTTGCCTTGCTCACTAGCAGATTTGAAGTTTATTTTTAAATGAACACAAAAATAATGCTGCTTTTGTAAAAGAGTTGTGGAATGTGCAAGGTGTAGATTCATTGCACATGCTGTGGGGTGGGGTCAATCCACATTTGAGCTGACAAGCTCCTTTATTGGGTGGTGATATTAAGAACTAAAATATAATGTATCTTCAGCTTGCTTTCAGTTCTTCCTGTTTAGTTTAATAATGTGAGTTTTGTAAGACACAGTTTATAGAAATTAGTCCTCTTATATCCAACAATTTGTCTACAGTTTCTTACAATTGGCTATTAATGACAGAATTGCATACTGTTAGTAAACTAACTTGCTACTAATTTCTTTTCCAAACTATTAGTGAATAGAGAGTCTTCAATGACATTGGTTCTAAGTGTCAGGTCTAAGGGCAGTGGCTGCTGACCAGTCCCTTGTACACAACATGTTTTCTGTGACATTATGGCTTTGGGTCAAATTATCCATTTCTGTTACATGACAGACCAGGTTGGGGAACAGATGTTTGCAGTGCAGTGTGCTAAACAGTAGAATTACGCCTCTGTTGAGAGGAATTGCTCAGGATGTAAAGGAAGGCTGTGGACTGATTTTGACCATGTACTGGGGACAGTAGTAATGTGAACAAAAGTCTCTGCATAAGAGAATAGCATAGACCAAGCAAACAGGTCACTCCATGAAGTTTTTTGCCTTTCTTCTGACATATGTGCTCCATCTAGTGCAGGCTATTGATACTAGTATTCTTCTTGGCACTTGTGGCCTGCATCTGTGAATGCCAAATTAATACTTCTAGCTTTGGTGTATTATCCAGTGTCTCCTCACCACAGGCTTTTCCAACTATGGAAGTAAAGGGTCTCTGTGCTGACATCCTCTAGTGAGGAAGCACATAGCCTCTGAGTACAGAAGGTAAAGAGCAACGCTCCTCATTCCACCCTGAAGCCAGTTGGATACTTTCACTGAGCAGTTGAGGAGCTTGCACTCTGCCCTTCTGTATTTCTTAAATCACATTCATATTTTCCTGTAGGCTGTTGTATGTACTTTCACACAATTGCAATTTATTGCTTAAACTCTGTTGTATTTTTTGATATTTCTGAATTTCAATCTTTACTCACACAACAGGTGGGAATGTATTTGCAAAGCCAAATAGCTTGTAAACATCCTCTAGTAAGATGTCAAACTCACTTAATTGGTTGATATGCTTATCTGTCATGTATGTCACATGGGAAACTCCCGGTAACCTTACTGTGCCTACCCATGTGATTCCACATCTTGCTTATCTTACTGCCTGTGAATACACCTTCTGAAGAACCATCTCAACTCAGTCAGGTACTGTACACTAGTTTATTAACCAGCTCTGACAAGGCCTGCCAATTCTCCTGAAGCTGAGTCATATTGCAGTTGTACTGCTCTTGGGTCTTGAGAAATCTGCTACAAAATGGGTTGAATGAACACTGAGTAACAAAATCAAACCGAGAAGTAGAACTCCTTTCCTTAATGGCTTCAGGTTGAGATAATACCATAGAAAAGGTACCACGAGTTAAGTGACAGAGTGTTTTGGTTGGTTTTCATTGGGGCTTTTTGATGTGTTATCTACTGTGTTGAACGTTTGGGCATTCATGCCAGCAGTCAATCACCAGTAGAGTTAAACTGAGGAAAAAAGATGGTATTAATTCTCTTCCAAAATAAGCTCCAAGTATAACGGACAGATGGCACAGTTGTAAATTCCTCAGGAATCCCTTTGGCATGAGTGCCCCCAAGACATTTGAATCTCACCTACTAGCAGTGCTGAGCTTGCATTGCCAAGGCTCCAATGTGTTCCTTGTCTTCTTGTGTTTAGCTCTTGCCTCATATGCACCTTCAGTGTGTTTTTCTCTCAAATACTCTTCAAAGCTTACTGCCTCCTGTCTCCAGTACACCTCCTGAAGTGTTACTCCACAGAAGTGTTGCTACCCTGTCCAGCACACTTTTTTCAGTGTTTAATTAATAAATAATGTTGATATTTAAGGTATCAGCACTGTGCCTTTCAGATAACACTCACTGAAGTGCATGGGGCAGTTCAGACCTCCTTAAGTTGCTGGTTTAGCTGAGTAAACTTCAGGGGTTGCCTTTGCATCAGCTATGTTGTACTGATGCTCAGGAGACGTGGACTGCTGCCTGAACTCTGACAGTAACTCACACCATTACTTTAAAGAAGTCACATCAGTTTTTGCTTCCTCAGTTTTCCCTTGGAGGTTGTTTGGAGTTTTTGGTTTCTTTTGGGTTTTTTTAGAAAAAATATCAGAAAAGTTTAGAAGTTTAATTAAAAATTACTTATTAAACTAGAGTCTCATGTAACATAAACTTGGAGATTCAGCAGCTTACATCATCTGGGCTCTGACCTAAACTGAATCATCCCAAACACAGAGAACATGTCTCTAGTCTCTTCTCTGTCCTTAGCTGCAGAGGGAGGTTTTACTGTCGTCTTGGTCTGTAGAGAGGGCTGCCTGCCTGTCAGCATGGGAATTGCCTCCTGTAAAACAGAGAACACAAAGTGGAAGGGAAGCAAAATTCACTTGCATTCTAATTTGGTTTGACTGCCTGTGCCAGTCCTTAGGGCATCATCAGTCATATTTTGTATATGCCACTGCTTTCCTGAAGCTGTCAAACTTTGTCCTAAGTCTCATTCGGTGTTTACAGCCTTTAATGAAATGGTCAACAAGTCCAGGGACTAGAACACCAAGGATGTTAGTGGAGGAAAGGGTAAGAAAGGAAGATAAATGTAGCCAGAGTCGGTCAATCTGTGCAGCCTTTAGCTGATGCTCTCCATAGCAGAGGTCTTGGCATTCTGAGGCAGTTTATTACCAGTCATCTCTCACATGTGTTGAGGGGCTTTCACAGAGCAGGCTGAATTCATTCTCTGTTTTAGGAAGTACATGTTTAAGGCAGTTTTTCCTTGTTTGCAAACATCATTTTGCCATTATGACAGATGTGAGGTGGGAAATGTGGAAAGGCTTCTGAGGGCTGTTTGTGTTGATGATTTTCTTCTATGCTCTTTCCCTGATGGGCCTTCTACATGGGAAGAAAACATTAATTTGACAGAGAAGAGAAACACATGTCATGGCACAAAACAGCTACTGAATTTCAAAATCACATGATAACAAAGGGAACCATCCCTCCTGTTGCCACAGTAACTGGGAATTTGCCCTTTTTTAATTCCTGAGTGTGGTCTGGAATGCATCTGTGTGGCTGTGGGCAGAAGCAGGGAACCTCAATCCAACCCAGATTCTCCTCCTATTGAAATTAATTGGCAAAATTCCCATTGACTGCACTAGGGTCAGGAAAAAGCTGTGAATGGGCAGGGAGAAGTAATTTGATGTTACTGACTGCTCAGATTTTTGTCCTCCCTCTGTTTCTTTCTTTTTCGGTTCTATTTGGTGCTGGCATCTGCAGTGTGAGTAGGACCACATTAATTAACAGCATCCCTAAGAGTAGCAGAGCCCACTGCTTAGCTGCTGGGATCTGATAACAAAGACATTCTGTGATTCAAGACAAGTCATTCTTCTAGTTAAGTCATATCCAAGATAGTGCTGTAAAGTCAAGATCTGATTTGCAGGTAGCTTTACAAAAATTTAGTCTAATCAAACTCCAGCCTCTATTCTAATGGGACTGATGGCTGTAGATAATCAAGTTTTCATGTAACACATGAAAAAGCAGTACAAACCAATGTGTTGCCTATCAAAAACATATGGCAATACTTCAGATAGTATATTAAACAATGAAAGGTGTGGGAGGGGAGTTGACTGTATGTGCAGATTTATGCCTCAGTTAAAGTGGCGATAGAAAGTGCCCAGCTGAAGACAAGAAGTACAGAAATACAGTCAGCTTCCAAAATACATAAAAAACAAAATTGTTTAAAAAGAAATAGCCTGGAATCTCACCTTCGGAGCAATTATTGCAGTGCCTTGGTGACCTCTGGAAGTGTTTGTTGACATCTGAGTTCACTGCCACTAAGGAATCAACTGCAGCCAAACTTTCTGGTGAGCTACAGATTTTGTCTCACTCCTACAAACAGTGTTACTTGTGAAAAACACTAGTTATGATGAGGAAGTAAAAATGCATTTAATTACAGGATAATGAGAGGGAGGAAGTTTTCAGCTGCAAAAGTGAAAGTTTTAGAAGAAATTGGGTCCTCTTGGACCATTGCAACTTTCAGAAAAACTATTTTTCATGGCAACCCTTTGTGCTTCTGAGCATCAGGCCAGAATTGAGAACAGGAGAGCTGGTGGTTCAAACATGAGAGGAGAAGAATTTGATAACTCTAGAAATAGAAGCCTGAGTAATTTCAACCCAAACAGGGCTTTATTCCCAAGAGCTCCAATAGCAGTTTGACTCTATTACATAACAGGGATAAAAGTGTGACCACCTTTCTCTGAAAGTTCAGGCTTTTTAGGACTTAGCTATCCAATTTCTCTCAACTTCCTTTTGCACAGGCAACTTATACACCACAAGGAGACTCTACTGATTGCAGAGAGGCTATGTACCAAATACTTTCCATTTAATTTAATGAATGTTGTCACTAAATCCTTTGCAACCCTTTGGGAAAGTTAGCAGTTTGAAGCTGTTGGCTAGAGAGAGTTTTATGTACAGATCTAATCAGGATGCCAAGATAAAAGAACACCAACTTGCTCAATTTTTACATTTAGAAATTTCACATGTCAGCATGCTCTGTGGCCTCCAAATCAAGTGCTTAGTGTACTGACAAGGCAGTAGCTTATTACTTTCAGCCTAAAAAATAGTATGGTGCTGTGGGATAATGTCTAAGGTAGAAAGCACATAACAGGATTTTCAAAGACTTGGTTATAGGCTAAAATTTCAGGGTGGCCTAAAAAAATCTCTTGGTTCATTTTCTATGATGAAATTTATTGGGGAAGAGCACAGCTAGGGAAATAACATAGATGAGGAGGGGAAAACGAAAGTATATTTGCGAGATGTCTATCTTAAATTCAGTCTTTAGCATCATTGCCTTAAAATTCAGGTCTTCTTATTCTCTGAGCAAAAGGATGGTGTATTGAGTTAATTTTGTCTCCTGTTGTACAGAATACACTTGAAACACTCTTGAACTTGTTAACAGCAAGTCAGTTCCCTCAGATTTATTCTGTTTTCATCCTCAGAATTTGTCCCAAGGTATTTCACACACACATTAAAGGACATGGGCAGTCACCCCTTGACAGACATGCACAGCTTGGTATTTTAGAGGATTTTTGCCTATTGTCAAAAAGCAATTGAAAAAAAAAAACCAGCAAAACAACTAAAAAAATCCCAAACCATAGGGTACTTGTGTGGGATTTAAAATAATCTAAGCAAAAGCTGTAAAAGGCACAGGCTGAAAAATGAAACTTTTATCAGTTTAGTTCCTCCAATACCAGTTGGTGATTTGAGGATACTAACATACAACCTGGTTGCATTTTGTTTTCCATGTATAAATACAAAGAAATAAAAGCCAGTGTTGTAAAATGATTTATTACCTGTCAAAACCTCATCTAAAGATAAAGAAAGCACAATGTCATCTACTTTTATCATTGTCCACTGATGTGGAAAATAATCATCTGGCAACTAAGAAAAGATTTGCTGCAGTGCCAACAATTGTAGGCATTTCACAAGGACACTTGATAGGTGTTTCACAAGGAGTTTAGTAGCTGTGATAGATTTATTCTCTTTTACCTGGAGACACAGGGACAAAAGAAGTAAAGAAGCTGGTTTTGGTGTTCTCTGCTCCACCAGTCTCCTCTAGGGAAGAAAAACTCCATGTACTGTGTGGCAGAGGTTCCAAAACATGGTTTATTCAGACAAGGGTAACAGCAACTCCCAGCTGTGTGCTGTACCTCGTGCATGCTCTTTAGAAAACAGTCCCAGTGGCATTTTTCTACCTTGCATCTCTTGAAGTAGCTCATACACATCTCTTAATAGCAATACTGTAGTTTGAGGAATACTTCCCAAAAGGCCTTTGTAAATGATAAGTCAGCTTTGTTTTTGTTGTGTGGTTGTTTTCTTCACAGAGAAGCTCAGATTGCAAAATGCTGCATGGGTTTGTGCTACAGATGTCAAGCTTGAGTCTATAATTAGCATTCTGCCTAGAAAAAGCTTCTGGGAGATTAGTTCTCTCATTGGGCTGAACTACTTCTGCAGTCCTTAGGCAAAAATCCTACTGAAGTTGCTGGGGATTTTGCCTGGGTAAGGACTTGGGTCCCAATCTGTTTCATCTGAGGTCAGTAACAAAACATGCCAGTGTCAGCACTTGAAAATGTTGCCCAGTGTGAGGTCTTGATGAACCAGAGGCTTCTGTGCTCACACATGACTTCAATATTGTGTAACAGTCATCCACCAAATGGAGAGCATGAGATATTCGGGATCTGAAGTTACTTACAGTACTGAATAGTCCAGATAGTACTGTTTGCCCAGTGCATAATTCCACTGGCTAAAATGCAGTTGTATCTGGCATCAATTTGACTCACTGTCATTGCAGGCATCTGGCTTCCATAACTGTGCTTCAGGAAATGTGGGATCAGACCCAGATAAACTTTTATATCCTAAAAAGGAAAAAAAGCATAGATTGGAAAGGTATGAGAAGGCATTTGTGAGGCTTCATAGTGACCTTGTAGGTAGCTGCGGTAGCAGAGCATTGAGGGCAATGATATTCAAGTAATATCAGTGATACTCAAGTAAAGCTGCTATATAAAAGTTTCATTTTCATTGTTTAACTTTCTGCTTCCATTTTTGTCCTATATTCCATCAATGTCAACAAAACTGATGCCAACATTTGACTTTTTCCTACTGGAATCAGACCAAAGCCAAGAGGAGACTTCCTTCCTGACTCTCTTCACATGTTGCTTTCTTCTTTTTTTTGTGAGTGAAAAAGCAAGGAAGCAGTAGGGCCTTATCCTTGGTTGTTTGTCTTTCCCCCCATTTCCAAGAGGAGGAAAGAGGAAATAGCAAAAAAGTAATTCTCTCAACAAAGTGAAATTAAAAACTTTGGGGTTTAAGTTATGCTTAGAAATGCTTCATATACAACATTGGTTCTTTAAAATATGTATGCAGGTTAACATTTGGAGAGGGGAGTAATGTTGTTCTCGGCTCTTTTGTCTAATCTAAAGGAAAAGGCACAGGAAAGGTAAATGATGTTCTGAAGGTCACCCACTCCCTCAGTGCCAGAGTCTCTCGTATCATTCTCTGCCCTCTAGATGAAAATTTTGACCTTAGATTGTATCATGTAAAGCATTTACAGGTTTGATCCGGGTAGTTTTGAACTATTTTCCTTCATTGGGAATTCACCATAGTCATCTCAATCACTTTGATACAATTTTCTTGTTCCCCAGAATGTATGGGTGGTTCACCCTGTACATTAATCCACAGGTTTTATTTTATTAGAAACATCATTTAACAACCAGCTGTTATAAAAAAGCAGCATTTAGCTTCATTGTTCTGTGGATTTCACAACTTCCCATTTTCTTTCTTTCTGGATGAAAAAAAGCCTTGATCATAAAACAAAAAGCAAGCAACCACTTGAAATCCTTCTTCCCATTCCTTCTCTGCTGATCATTACTGCTGAGGGTAGGTAAGCCATATCTAACTAAATGAGATGTAGAAGCAGTTTAGCTCAAGGCTGTGTTTAATGTCAAAGCACAGTATGGAGAAAACCAATTGTTTCCTATATCTGAATGAAGAGCTAAAGAAGAAAAAGCTGCTGGTATTCAGGAAGCCTCAGGACAAAGCTGTGACCAATGTTACAATATACTATTCTGCAGTGATCTGTTCTAACATAATATCAGAAGGCCTGATATTGTTTGGTGAAGTGAGAAAAACATTTCTAGAAAGTAGAGCAGAGTAACTCTTCACTTTGGGGAAGGTGGGCCAAATTCAGGCATGTGTCTGGCTCCAGCTGCCAGTTTCTTGAGTGAGTGCTGGTGAACAGTGACAGCTCTGAGATAACTAACTGACTCCGAAAGGGTCACTGCAATGAACATCTACCAAATCTCCATGCCAATGCTGCCACTTGTGTATGGAAGAAGGGAGGGCAGCATGAGAGCAAACTCCAAAACTGTGTTAGTTTCTGCCTTCAGGCTCAATTTTAATTCTTGCTCCCTCATGGACATCAAAAGCTGCATAAGTTAGGTAAGTTCCCAGGCTGCTGTAGTTCACGTCTGGGGAAAAAGCCTCTTCGTATAAGATTGTCTGTGAGTGAAAAGTTTTGTGATGATCTACAAAGCTCTTACTCTCTTGCAGCTGAGGATCTGGCTTGTATTGTTCAGCTTACAGTTTTTCCCAGCTTCTCCCTTCCCTCACTCTTGTAATGTGGAGCGCAAACCTTACACTGAGAACCGCTAGAGCAGTGATGTGTGACCAGATACAGCATACAGAGGCTGACATTAATGTTGATAGGGCATTAAGTTTATCTACTATAAAAGCTATTTCCCTAGCAAAGGCTGTCTGGTGAGATAACACTTCTGTTTTGCCTGCTGCAAGAGAGACTTACGTTGACGTAGAAATCCTCTTATAGTACTATCATGTTAGAGAGAAATATCTTTGCGGGTAAGGCTTTAGAAGGAATCCATTGTTTACATAGCTGGGGAAGACACCTTTGTACAAATAAATTGATCTCCATCTGCCCTGTTGGGAAGTACTTCTTGAAGCTGTCAGGATTTATCAACTGACACCGTGATTCTGCTTCTCAAGGAAGGACATTAGAGGGAACAGTCTGTGAGAAAATTGCCATTGCCACACCTTCTGACAGATTGAACATGCTTTATTTCCCGTGATTAGGGAGGCATAGAAGCCATTTGGTACCAGGATCTCCACAGAAAATTTTAGGAAGAAATGCAACAAACCCCCAGGATACAGCAAGGCCACTATTTTTTTTTAAGTAGATGCCAAGAGTGTGCTCTTAAATCTTTAAAAGAGCACTTAAAGTGCTTTTAAAAACTGTGGAGTATTCAGCAGTTCCAGTGAAGTCAATGAGAATGACCTGTGATCAATATTTGAAAACCAGTTATAATTGCAGATGTAGTCTTAAAAGCCTCTTCATTGAGAAGAAAGTATTGGTGAGCAGGACTGATGGCAGCTGAAACTCTGAGGGTATTTTAATCTAGCGTACAAAGCTGTCAGGAGAGTGGCTGTGGTGTTCGGTAATAGTAGCTGAGGGACATGGAGCATGTGTTTGGAGTTAGAAATAACCGTTGGGGGTGAAAATTACTTGTATTACAGTAATGCCAATGGAGATCAAAGCCACAGTGTGTCTGGCACTGTATATACTCAAATTAAAAGTATATGTATGTACTTCCTTTCTACAGGAAACCAAAGCTAGTATAGATGGGTTCAGCTGCCAAAACATATTCAACTAATGCCAATTTAGATACTTCATGGTACTAAGACCTTCATTGTAGACTAACAGATCAAACATAGCACTCTTGTGGTGTGGTAGTTGGAAGGGCATATCCCAGGTGGGATGTCAAAAATGCCATCCGGTGCATCAGAAGAGGCAACTGAGTGTGGTTATCCCAAAGACATGTTGAAAAAGTTCAGTACAACTAGAACCTTCAATATGTATCTTGTAAGCTGAATGTCTTAAAAGTGTTCTTGGTAGATAGAAGAATGCAATAGGACCAATTGTAGCAGAAATGGTTCCAGTATGAGCTTTTTTCCCCCTCAGGCTAAGTGTGTACTCATCATGACCTGTCTACCTACCTCTTTTTCTTCCCTTAGGTATTTTATATTATAACTTGAAGATTCATGAGCAGGAATATAAATATTGGGGCCTAGACCCTGTATTCCTTGGTCCAGACCAAGAGTTCTGTGTGGGAAGGGGTCAAGCTGAGAAGCCTCTAAGGGACCAGGACAGGCTGAGGGAGGCAGGAATAGTATTAGCATCGCTCTCCCAATGAAACTCTCATATCTTCCACTTTCCCTGCTCCTGACTGCAAGGTAGCCTGAGTAGTCCATTGCTTTCTTAGATTGAGTCACAAGCAAGTACACAAGAATACAAAGATAATATTATTCTGTTTTAAATACAAGTGGGGTTAGGAAGCTGCTCATCCTGTTTTAAAGGTAGTGAAATGGAGGTAGTGGCCATCCTGTTGTGAAGGAGCAGCACAATGTGCCTGTAGCTGACAGGAGGTCTGCAGCACAGTGATATTCCTGTGGCAGAGCTTGGTGACAAGGAGTCTGAGTGATATTACACAGCTGAACTAGTATTTATATTACCAAACTGATAGCCCGTGATGGCGTACCTGAGAAAAACCAACAGTTGTGAATGGCAGCCAGCCCTTTTCAGCACTTTGATGGGAAGCCTGGGAAGCTTGCAGTCCAGCACAAACTGCTAATAAGATAAAAATCTCTTGTTGTATTCGCTCCTGGGAAAAAAAGCAGGTCTCTCCATCCCAGTAATCTCATAAACGGCATCAAGCCTGGAGAGGTGTCGGAGGAAGTAAAATCTTTCCAACTGGGGAACTGAACTGAAAATAGCTGTGGCAGAGTCTGCCTGCTGATTACAGCAGCTCTTCAGTTAGCAGGATTGTAGAGATAAGTCAACAGATAAGAGAACTGGCCTTTCAGATTTCGAGGCTTAAATTCAAATTCAGCTTTAGGGCCCATGGGTGTTCATGGTGCTGCTCACATCCTCATTTCCATTTGCAGAGTTCACAGATGACAGCATGATGCATCTCACTTCTCTTTGTCCACCTGAGGAAGGACTGCAATCAGATGTGTCCCTCTAAGTGCAAACTGTAGAGGTCTTGTAGTGGGCCCAAGGATAGGTAACGCGGGTCACTGGAGGTTAGAATGAGAACGTTACCTAATGACAATTTTAACTATATTAAAATGCACAGGCTGAAGTAGCAGAAGGGTTAAGCATCAGAACAAGGATGCAGTGGCAGAGCTGCATGGATCCTCACAGATGTGTGGATCAAAATGTAAGTGTATTATCTAGCTGTTTGAAGAACCAGAAGCAGAATAACAGGGCTATGCCAGGTCACGAATTACTTGTTTTAACACAGCTGTGTGAGGGAAGCTTGCATAACACCTGCCCACACTAAGCTTAGCTCAAGCTGTTGTTATCGGTCCCTCAGTCTCCAGCATGCACATGCTAGAAGTATTTGCAAACTAGGAATCTATTATTTCAAGGTCATTATAAAATGCTTGTTTCTTTGGCTCAGCAAAATTGACCTATTCTCAATGCCTTACTCAAGAGGTATAAAAGCTTTAATTACAGGTTTGACAAGCTGACTTTAAGGGCAAAACTTTTAACTTCAATTCTTCGCTTTTCTGCACAGTAACACACTGCCTGCCCAGCTAGCATGTCTCATGCTTCTGACTCATATGATATTGTGATAATAGTGTCTAGTATCAGACTAGTCATTATGTTAGCAAAAGTGTCTGAAAGAACTCCACATGCAGTAGCAGCACACAAAATCACAAGCATTTTATTTACTAGGCACAGAAGAAATGTAGCAGACTAGGTTTTAAAAACATAATTTTATGCACATTTCAGAAAAGCAGAGGTGAGATCCATTTCGGCTCATGAAGCTGAACAGAATCTGTTCAATGTGATACATGAATGCAACGACAAGGGTTTAGTGCTTTCACAAAGCCCTGGCTCCAGAGTGACCTAGATCTTGTGTGTGTTGCTATACCTGTTAATCAGTGAACTGAATTGCTGATTCAAACAATCCAGAATTACCATCAAGGAAGGCATCATCCAGAAGCCTTCTCACACATCCCACATGAATACTGCTGTTAGAAAATGTCTGCACTTGCTGAGAACTGATCTTTGTCAGGCAGTGCCTGTGCAATGGGACAGCTCAGATGGACTGGGCCTCTTTGCTCTCTCTTCTTCATAATATTAATGCTTAAATATTTTAAGTAAGTCACTCCTAAATTAAGTCTTCCCAGGCGCAGGAAACGTACACTACTCTTCCAGCTTGCAGATTGGTTTTTCAAATGAAAGCATTCAGTCACTTGCTCTTTCCCACAGTCCCTTCACCTGCGGCCCAGCCTCTGCCCAGTTGCCCTGCCTGTCCTTTGAAATAATAAAGTCCAATTTCCCTCCCCCACATTCACTTTTCCTTTTTTTTTTCTGATGTTCTGCCAGCAAGGGCCAGGCTCCAGGAGAACAGTTTCCTTCTTCTATACTAGATACAATCCTCAGAGAGATGTACCTTCTCAGTGGCACAATTTCTGCCTAAGTTCCCTGGCTGCAGGGTTGTGCGAGCTCCTTCTGGGAAAGATGTCCGCTGCAAGCCACCAGACTGATTTCTCACCCACTGCACTGTCCAAACAGTCGCTGCTGTCTTGACATATCCTCTTATGTGCTCTAGCTCACAAACTGTAGGCTACTTGCTAGGTTTTCAGACATCACCCACCTTGAAATGGCTTGCAACAATCAGGAATGTCATAAAATAACTGCATCCCAGTCACTTTGAAGCTTTGCAGTCTAGGTGGTGAGCATCACTCCCTGGAGAGCTTCTGATGACCTAAGCAGATCAAGTTGGAACTAGCTTCTCTAATTTTCTTTTGCTTCTCCTGGGCTCTGCAGGGAAGATGGATTCGCAGGGCTGTGAACTCAAAGAACAAAGATGCTTTTGCTGAAGCAGAGATCCTCATCAAAGTCACTGGTTCACCACCCAGGTGTATATTTGTATGGGTGGGCAGATGCAGAAGTTCTCCCATGCATAGGAATTTGAGGAAAGAAACACGTGGCCTACTTTATTATCACATTTGTGCTTGGAACTTATGTTCTGGTTATTTTCATTTATAACAATGCTGGTGAGCAAAACATGAATAGCATTGTGATTATTAGAGGGACAAAGACAATCGAAGCAGGAGGGATTCTTTCTTTTAGTTGTTGATTTTACTGTCTTGAAGGCACTTTCTTTGTGGTTAGTAATTTTGTTCATGATCGACGTTTGTATCGCTTCCCAACACATTATCCACAGTGTTTGTATCTCTCGTGCCCCCATTTCTATGGCGCCTGCCAGACCAGCCTGCAATAATAGAATCCTGCTGATTTTTAAGCGAGATGCTTCTGCTTGTGTCTGTGTATCATTTTGCACAGTAGATTCATATGGATTTGATAACACTGCTGCTTGTCCTACCTTCTTCCACTAAAAATCATAAAGAATGAGAAAGAAATCTCTCAGAACCATTTAGAATGTGCTGCTGTGATTTGTTCACCATCACAAAATACTGCTGAAAGAGTCATAGATCCTCAAATGTTTCAATTGTTTCACTTTTTTTTTTTTTTTTAATTGAATTGCTTCAATTCAATTGTTCTGGGGAACCAGAGGGGTTGCTAAAAGCTATTAGAGTGACACCAGAAACCTAGCTATAAACTATGTCCTGTCAAGTATAAATGCCTTGCACTTTGGCACATCAGTTCTTGCTCCTTACAATGCAAACACGACTCATTTATCAGACAAGAAAACTAGTTTAGGATGTGATAGGAGGATCCAGATTCAGGAGAGAGACATCTTTACATCTGTTCTGGTATCAGTTTTGTCACCCTGTGACCCAACCCATCTGTCCTCCTTCAGCCATAGGGATTAAGAGTTACTTCCATTGCACTTGCAGTCAGATACTCTGCAGTGAATAGACTCCTGTTGCAGACTTAGGTGTTTGCTCAGCAGTACAACCAGTTATCCAGGGAGACTGTTTTCTTGCCTTTTTTACAAGAGACTTAGACTCGTTCTGCAAAGGCTGCTTTTGGGTGAGTCCTACATTCTGTGCTTACGACACATTTGGGATACCACAGGTTATGCAAAGAATACCTTTGCCCTTCAGGCAGGGAAATGTGAAAAGGATTTTAAGTTCTTCCTTTCAAACACAGACTACAACATGTTTGAGGCTTGCAAAGGCTGTCTCTTGGCAAGCCAGGAGCTTGACTGTGCCCATTACATTGTTCTCTGTGCTATGTGCTTTCCACTCAGGGGCTGAAATGAGCAAGTATTTGTGGAACGGGGCACATTACTGTCAATATTGCTATAAAAAGAAGAAAAATGGCAGCTGTATAAAGTAGCTGAGGAGTTTGTTATACTAAAATAAGTCCCAGGAAGATTAATTAGTAGCAAGGTAATGCATTCATAGGTGTGCAGTAATCTGCATATGGTAATGACAGATCTGTTAATCACATGCCTGTGCATTTGATACACGCTGCTCACTCTTCTGTTCCTCTTTGGGTATGGTATACATTTACTTAGCCTATGGCTATATCCTCTCAACATCACAGGATGTATATGTGCCTATTGTGACACTCCGGAAGGGGAGAAGGACATGTAAGAACTAGTCTTTTTATATAAATATATACATTGCAATTTATGTTGTAAGATGTATAATTTATTTGAGTGAGATGTTTGAGGATACAGTACTCTATCTCAATATTGGCAACATTCTTCCTTTCTGTAAAGGAAGTAAGGTCTACTTCATTCAGTAAAACAGTGCTAAACTGCATCAGCCTTCTCTGACGCAGTCCATAGCCCAGCCTGGTTTTACTGTTTTGACAGGTCTTGTTAGTACATACCAGCTGCAGCACCTTCGCTGCTGGTTCACTGGTGCAAAGATCTTTTTATCAAAAGCCTTTTTCTGTTTGACTGAAGTGGATACAACTGGCAATCGCTTTATGGCTCTTTATTACTATCTTAGATTCCGTGGCTGACCTTGAAGGATAGTTTGAATCAAGCTCTCTCTTTGCAATTGCAGTCATTTGTACATAGCACAAAATTAGGTTACGTCAAACTGTATATATTACTGAAATATTGTGTGTGTAATACTGTCTGTATATACACTGTCCATATATGAGCATTGGTCTCTGAGCCCTTGGTAAACATTTTCCAAGTATTTTCCCAATATTTCTGATTTTTTTTTTTTTTTACTGTGCTGGATTCATTCATGCATTCTGTCTGAGAGGTATGGAACCACCAAGATCCTACATATAGTTCAAGTTCCCTTTCCTCTTCTCCTGTAGAAGCTTTCCTATTCCAGAGCTCCGTTTCAAAATAGAAAATGCAAGAGTCCCCCAGTTGTATCTAGTATATTTTCCTAACAAAAATCAGGACATCTAGAGAAAACTAATAATTTACCTCTGCACAGTTTACTTTCTGCACGCTGCTTGCATTTAGGAACACACTCACTGATTGTTCCCAAGACACTGTATGCATGTAGCAGAATCAAAGCTGTATCCTATTTAAATTAATGAATAAAATAAATGAGTGCAGCATTTCCAAACCAAGCAATGAGAAGAGGAAAGCTAGGCAATATTCATGTATTAATTAAAATGAGAGCTCTTCACCAAAGAAAATATGAGGTGATTAATATTCTGACAGCTGCCATAGACTCATTCATGAAATGATGGGCATGAGAGGCACCATGGGAAGCAGGGTTTGTACTGGAAACAAAGTCATTCACTCAATGCATGTTCTGTTAAAGGAAGCAGCCTGGATAGTGCGATTTATTCTTGTTGTGGAAAAAGAAATCTTAAATCTCAGCTGGAGAATTCACAGGACTTCTTTGCTCTTTAGATTTGCTTTATAGGTCTGCAGATTCCCAATTGGGAGACATCAGCATCAGTAATAACTATAGTACTTAGCTCTTATTGTAATATATTTCATCAGCAGATCTCAGAGAGATTTGCAAGGTGAGTGCAGAATTATAATCCTCCTTTTAGAGAAACAGAATGGATACATAGAAAGGCTTGGTTGTCTGACCAAGGTGACAAAATAAAGTGGTGGAGTGATTTCAAGTCCTTCTGACCTCAAATGCCATCACAAGCAAAAGGTGGATTTAGACCCATGTTTTGCAAAGCAATTCAATACTAGTAGAAATTGGAGTGTTGAAGAAATTGGAGTCCCATTGAGCATATTAGAAAACACAATCAAGTGTATTGCTGCTTTTCTTTGTTTGAAAACCACTACAGGTCTTTATCAATATGAATGAACTGTTGGATAGTCACATTGTTTCAAGCCAGTTACCTAACCACCAGCATAAGGTAAATGCCCATCCTGTCCATACCATTGAGGGAGATATCAGTATAGCCCTCAAAACCCGTGGTAGGAAACTATCTGCCTGTGTAGTCTAACTCAGAGAGCAAATTCAGAGACATGAAGTCAGGCAGTGTGAATAGTCTCTAACATACCCAGTTCTAGAACTGATACCCAGATCTGCAAAGTCATGTAGTAACTTACCCATTAAAATCTTTGAGAAGTTTGTGCTTTGTCTATGTTTGTGGGACTGAGCACCCTTTGCCCAGGCACAGTCTTCTCTTAAGAGAAGACAATCTTAAATTGTCACAGTATTAAAGTGAGATTCAGCAACAATTATGGCAACATTATGTAATCCACGGAGATGAATCTGAATAGATTTTTTTCCACTGTCAAGATGACAGAAGTGTCAGAAATGCAAGATGCAACAGTGGTAATGATATTTCTGGACTGGGAGCAAATATTGCTCTCCAAGCGTGTAAAGGAAGAAATTATTTCAAAGCTACACAGAAACGTATTTGCTTGTGGCAGCTTTCTGTTTCAGTGGCTGACTGTCTTTTGGCAACCTGCCATCTAATAATTCATTGCATGTCCATGGGGCATTTCAGTAGAGAAGGGACATATGTTAGTGCAAGAGTAGGGCTGGTATCAACGCTTGATGCCAGTGACATGAAACAAAGGCTCTCAAAGGGTCTCGCACATCTGTCTGTCTAGCCAGTCACAGACTGCAGACTCTTTGTCCTTATTTCTGTCTGTTGGATCTAAGAGCTAGAATTGACATAACATGAAGCATTTTTCTGATTTATTTTTAAGGAAGCTGCTACATAGCTTTTATTGTTGCTTTAGCTGCTGCTAAAATGTGAAATTTGAGTTTAGGTAGTCCAGGATAAAATGTCTACATTGAGAGATGAGCCACACTGTGCCAATATGTAAAGGTTTCAGAAGCTTTTGGAGAAAGAGTATATAATCTTCTGGTCCTTATGGTTTGCACTCTGTTGAAACTATGAGATACTTGAATGACTTTTAAAAGTTGTTTCTCTTCCCTTTAAAATAATACTATGCTACACTACCTAGAGAATCTGTGACTAACTGGAGATTTCATCAACCAGAGTCTATCATGGGTGCAGTGCTAAATCCAAAATTCAGAAATGCCTTCTTACCTCTTTAACAACCTGATGTCACTTAGGACGGACAAGTGTGGGGACAGAGTTGTTCTTTACTGTCAAGAAGTCACCTATATATGCCTGTATACAACATCATTTGGCAGTTGGGTAGTATTCACAGGGATTGATCACTGCCTTGCCCATGCTGCAGTTTGGACTCTGAAGCACCTTCAATGCAAAGTATGTGGAGATGGAAGATTTAATGGTCTGGTTGAAGGCCAGGAAGCAGGGAGGTGGGCTTCCTCTACATCTGACAGAGCCAAGCCCTGTGGTTCTGAGTTACAAGCAGTGGACCTTTTGAAGCTGACAGGGAAACACTCCTGTAACAGTGCATAAGCCACTGAACACATGTGACACACAACGCAAGGCACCAGGATTTCCACTGCTAAGTCTCTTTTTACTGAGGTGGGAGGAAATATGCATTTGCCTCTTTCTTGCCTTTGTCTCAGCTCCTGTAATTACAGGAAGGAAGTGGCCATTGAGATGGCTTAGTCTGTAAAGCATGGTCTTAAACATAACTCTGGTTTGGACTAGAGCCCACCATTTAGAAAAAAAAAATCTCTTCCTGATTAAAACATTCCTGTGGTGGATTTACCACCATCATCATTCTTGGTACATGGTTCCAGTAATTAATTATCCGGACTGCAAAAATGACTGCCTTGTTTCTATGCTGGAGCCAGAGTGTGGGCACAAGGTCTGCATCTCTGAGAACTGAGTCAGATAAGAAAGCCATCTGGGCAGTATTTGGTCTACTTCCTCTCATATTCAGCCCTAATTTATACACAACCCTTCTGCAGCATCTTCTATTTTCAGGATTTGTTAACTGACCTCAATGAACCTCACAGCATCTGCACACCCTGATATTGAAGGTGATGTGAGGTGCCAGGTAAAGTAAGTGGTTGTTCTGCTGAGGCATTAGGGAATACAGTCCTAATCCCCTGTCTGTCCTGACCTTTAAGTTCTGGACATCATTCCTCTAATATTTGATACCATCTTAATACTTTTTATTGTCCTTAACATTTTCTATCAGTGCCATGTAATAAATGCCTGTGAGCTAGTGCCATAAAGCTAGCCAGAACCACAGCAGTCTCTTCAGCCCATGTGCCACAGCACCTGCGTCTCCCACCTTGCTTAAATTTGGCTTTCAGCAGCAGTAAGATTAGGGAAGCGCAAAGTACCTTCTAGGACATCTCTGTGCATGCACCTCTGATCTGTGTGGGCCAAAGACCTCTGTGCATAACAGCAGAGGATCAACATTAATGCTGTGAAAAGCCACGCACCAGGAGGACATCAGAGGGTGAATGCTGAATCTAAACTCAAAGAGAAATTATGAGGCATAGTCTAGGGGTATCTTAGTTTGAGTAAGGCAACATACATCTGGGTGCTTGGTGAAAGTTGTTAATCTCTAGAGATGGGGAAATACAGAGAAATGTGATTACCCCAACAACTTTCTGTTAGCAGCTCTGGTAGTTTGGAAAATTCCTACATATTGGAGCAGTTTTGGAAGAAAGCAGATGAACCTCATTCAAAAATAGGCTAGTCCAGATTCTGACCATAAGGTTCAGGGAATAACCTGAGGACAAATTGTAATTGCCTAGGTCTCATCAACTTCAATATGTTAAACAGTCAAATGAGGAATTTTGCCATTGACATCACTAGAAAAAGGAGTTGACACGTAAACCCAAATTCAGCGACTTCATGTTCTCAGAAGCCAGATACAAAAAGAGCAGAAAGCCGGGAATAGTTGTCCTCTGATGATCTGCTATGATGTTTCATACTTCTGTATACCTTTGGCTTTCATTTTGCACTTTTAATTCACATGATGAAGTTTCCAGACAGAAGTGGACGTCGTGTAAGCTGAGTTCCTTGTTTTTTTCTTTTGCCTGTCACTGGCTGCATGTTCTCTGTTGATGTCTTGTTCCTGGTACTTGACACTGACCATCTTGTCTGTGAAAGGAAGCACTCCAGCTGGCTTGCCTGATGAGAAGAAAGGAAAGTTTGCTTGGTTTAGTCACTCCACAGAAACTCATGGTAATGTTCCACTGCACTCTGTGTCCACACTGCATATATCTGTGTTTGTGTGTCTGTATATCATACAAACCGACATATATAGCTTTGTATACTTCTGCATGTGCCTGCCTTGCTTTCTGTATTGCTTGTTCAGTGTCCTCTTCATGCACTCAAGATAATAAGTTGCTCTGCAAATCAATCTCTTGCTAATGTCTTCAAAATTGTTTTCCATTTGCAAATAAGCTCGATTATGTCTTGAAAGTGCTTTACCTCATCTTCAAAGATGACTTGTGAAATATTAGCATTTTGGGTTTGGGTATTTTTTGCTGAAGGACTCAGTCTGGACTGCAAATTTGAATTATGAATGTTGGTTTTTCTTACAGCTTGACTGCTTCATGTGCATCAAAATATGAATTCAGTTGATTCTTTAATTTGCCTTCCCAAATAAACAAGATTATTAAAACATATAGTCCTTGTAAAGGAACAGGCACCATTAGAGTATGATATTTAATAGTTATGCCAAGAGTGCTAGAGTCCATTATTTCATATGGTCCAAAGAACACAGCACAAGACCTTTAGATTTCCTAAGATATATGCTGTAGGCTTGTGAATTGTTGGGATAGGATGAAGGAAACATAGTTCACTTTGAGTGACATTTCTACCATCATGCTTTCAAAACAGGAATCCAGGACCTCTTTGGATAAACCTGCTGATAACTTTCAAGCCTCTGAAATAAGATGTGGCCCCATGATCCATTAAGCATATAGAATCATAGAATAGAATCATAGAATAGTTAGGGTTGGAAAGGACCTTAAGATCATCTAGTTCCAACCCCCCTGCCATGGGCAGGGACACCTCACACTAAACCATACCACCCAAGGCCTCGTCCAGCCTGGTCTTGAACACTGCCAGGGATGGAGCATTCACAGCCTCCCTGGGCAACCTATTCCAGTGCCTCACTACCCTAACAGGAAAGAATTTCCTCCTTATATCCAATCTGAACTTCCCCTGTTTAAGTTTTAACCCATTACCCCTTGTCCTATCACTACAGTCGCTAATGAAGAGTCCATATGCCCAATTGAGATGCAGAAGCTATTTGTTCTACATTGCTTCCTTTTGCGCCAAGAACCCACAAACAGATATGTTCTTAGCTCTGAGTAATGTATTCTTACAGGCTATTAGAAGCCTTCCAACAGCGAAATAGTGCATACTCTCAAGTCTCATCTCTTAGATATCCAACTGTTAATACAGGTCATGTTCTGAAGTTTTACCAGGCATCTAAAAAATCTGTTTAACTCCTCCATCATTCAGTTTTAAGTATCATTTTTTCATTTGGTTTGTGTATTTGAAAAGGAGGGAGGAACAAAGAGGACACATATTGGATCCTCTCCATTGTCCTAACTTCTGTTGATGATTATATATTTAGGACTTATTAGCTCATACAGGAGCCAAGAGCAGCTGGTGGACTAGAAATGGTGATTTTTGTGTGTGTGTGTGAACTGTAGAGCAATTAAAATAGTGAGGCTTGATAACAGATAGAAAACATGACAGGTCGTTGAATCCAAATGAGATAAGTTGATGCCTAAGGTTGTTTCACTTCTGTAAAACCCTAAGAAACTGTGTCCAGATATTAGTTGGTGAGTGTCAATATAAAATCTCTATCATCATCCGTATTCATTAGCTCCTTTGAATGGATCAAAGAGTCTGAATTCCCCTCTTAGCCTTGTAGGTCCAGTTTGTAAGTGCAATGTTGAAACACATTAATGGTTGGTATATGACGTATGAACCACTGGTATTCTTTATGTGGTACTTGCTATCAGGCTAACAGAAAACACTTGTCTGAACACATGTCAATCTGGTACATTTTATTTGTATTCTAATCATTGCACAAAAGAGGTGGCTGGGCTGGTGCAAGTAAAGGGGAATTCTTTTTTAAGTGTTCCATTGAATCAAATAAAAGCTTCTTGTCTTTGCCAAGTTCTCTAGTTTTCAATGGTTCTCATTCATAAAAGTTCCAGGAACTGACTCTGAAAGTAAAAGGGCAGCTGCTTCATCTCTTTTCTTTAGCATTTGGATGACCTGTGTATATTTCTGAAGTCTACCTACCCAACCTGGCCTGTACATGGAGGCACTAGACTTGCTTAGCAAACTGCTTAATCCTCAGGAGCGGCAGCTTTTTATTAAGCTTTATTAAGTCTTTTTATTAAGCTTGTTCCTTCCCTCATATGACTCATTAATAGATATGCCAGGTTCTAATGATCAACCCTCTCTTTTTCTTCCTTTTGACTCTTACAGTGAGCATGCCCACCAGTGAGACCGAGTCAGTGAACACAGACAACGTCCCTGGAGCAGATATTGAAGGCGAAAACTGCGGTGCTAGGCTAGCGTGAGTACATCTACACAGATATATGTGTGTAGGGATTGGATTGAGCTTAGTGGGTTAAAGCCAGGGCAAATGTCAGCCTTTTTAAGGGGAAAAAAAAATCTCAAGTGGGTGAAAGGAGACGGTGCCGAATATCTGTTGATCCTAGTTCTTATCTTAATTGCAATGTAGACTTCCTCTGGACATTAATGGAGAGACTCCGGGTTTACATCGATGTAAATAAAGCACAGAATGCCCAGGATAAGCAGCTCTGGATTTTCATAGTAGCTAAAAGAATAACTTTATTCTTTTTTAAATCTCCTTTTTGGTGACAGATCATTAAACCCAGAATATATAGACCAAAGAGTGGAAATGACTGGTCTATTTACATTTCTTTAATGATTCTTGTACACTTTACGGTGTCTTGTGATAGAAATACATGGCTGATACCTCCCATCCTGCAGCGTGAATGACACCCTTCAAATGCTGAACGCAATACTGTAGTGACAAGGAAACACATCAGATAGGAGGGAGTAATGCCTCCTTGAAATTGTACCATTGTAGTTACTGGAGACGCCTAAGAATGTGTAAGATAATACTTTTGCAATGACATATGTTAGGGTATACATTTTAGCATCACAGAGAGCAAGAATAGGCAAGAGGAGTAATTTCTTCCTTTTTGCATGACTTGTATAAGAATGCACTTTATGCTGGGGAGAATATGTTAATCCCTCAAAATTTCCTTAAATATGGGCTAAGCCTATCCGTGCTATAGCTTGCGCCATGATGGTGTATTTTGAGGTTCTGTACTGTCCTTAGGGATACCTTGAGCCCTTCAGTGTTTGTCAAATGCTCATCATAGGTACATAAGTAATTTTGTCAGACCTGTGGTCCAGCTGACCAAGTGTTCAGGTCCTGAGAGTGGCAGGAGGGCAAATGCACAAGCCTTGCCATTTCATGCTTTCCAGTCCCCTTTGACTGCTCCCAGATTTATGCTTACTACATTAGAGATGTTAGAGGGTACACTTCTGCTTTTTGCCTTTAGTGGCTATTTATCGACCTGTAATCCATGGATTTATCTGAACCCTTTAAGGCCTTTGCCCTCACAATCTCCTGTGACAACAAGTTCCAGAAGTTCACTACCTGCTGCGTAGACAAGTACTTTCTCGTCTGTGTTTTAAGCTGATTTACTACTACTTTTAGTCAATGTCCTCTCCTAATATTGTGAGATTTGGTGATCAACAGTTCCACATTCAACTTATCTATCACTTTCATGACTTCCTAAACCTTGATTGCACCTCCCACACATACTCTTGGCCTTCTCCTCTACAAACTGAAGAGGAGGAGATCTTATCTGTATTACAAGATATGATATGTGGAATATGTTGTAAATTCAATCTGCTTTCCTGTTAGTGTCAGCCAGTGATTTACAAACCCCAGGAGAAATTGTGATAGCTTTCCTTCACCTGCCTGCTGATGCCTACCTGCTAAATTGTTTAGTTTGGATTATGGCCTCTTTTCTGAAGGAATCAGGCTAAGCCTATTCATGGTGCTCAGGCATTTGTAGCCCTTCCTTTTAGCACCCCACCAAGTTGCTTGTGCTCATCACATTACAGGAAGCAGCAGCTGGATATGTGACTACTTCTTCCAGCTGGATCCAATTTGGAGAACCATCTTTATTCTGCAGTTACGGTTCCCAACACAATGGGTCCCCTGCTGCTACACAGTCCCAAAAACAATGGCAAATGTTACTGTAAATTTCATATATTTTTAATATTACAGCTTGCATTCATTTAATGTCCTTAGCCCCAAAGGATCCTAAAGCACTTTATGAACTGTAAATGCAGGGTTTGTTTTCACATCATTAGAGTTCAGCCACTTTCAGGGTAAAATGGGACAGGTGTTTAAAAACAAAGGATACAAGTGTATAAGGACATGTATGAAGGATAGCTTGTTTTGCACTGAAGCTGCATGGGGAATTTTGGCAAGCAGAACATAATTATCTTGGCTGGAATGTGGCCAGGAGAGCTGAAGTTAAACCCAGCTCTAAGCATAATCATGACTTAGAATGGAGTTTACTTAAAATAGCCCAACATGCCCGCAGGAAAATAGCAGTACTGTGGTCTGGCATCGTGATCACTATGCTCCTGGCATTAGGAGAAGGAATAGCTACATCCAACATATTTCATGGAAGAAGATATAGGAGATTTACAAGAAAATAGAGCTTCGTTACTTTTTCCCATTTTGGAAATGTTAAAACAGGGCCCCAAGTTTCACCAGAGCAGGACATGTAAGATTCGGGGAGATAAAGAGTTTCCATGCACCTTTCAACTTAATTTGAAAATGGGTGATGTATAGTAGGGGAATTGAGGTTTGTTATTGAGAAGGGGTTTTTCACCCTTTACCCGAGGACAGTTAAAATCCTCAAGGCCTCAGTCAGATTGCTTTTCATCTCTAAGAGATGGATAGGCTCTTTCATCCAGGAAAATGAATGGCTACATCATTGTATTTGAAATTCTGAGTGAGATACAAATTTTGCCAAGGCTTTCAACTTTTGTAAAGTGCTTGTTTCAAACTTGTGTAGCTGCAAATCCCTTAGTTATGGGTAAATTCAGATTTGCCTTTGATTCTGAGGCTTGAAGTTCTTTCTGGTTTGTTTTGTTACTGCATCACACAGGCAGAGAGAGAAACCAACTTTCCTGGTTTCAAGAACTATTAAGTTATCTTCTCACTGAGCCCTCATTTAAACCCCCCATAGACCAATATTTCTGCTGGAACATATAAAATGTAAGGAAGAATTTATTTGAATGAGTCTTTTCTTTTATTGGAATCTGACTAAGAGAATTGGAATTTGGCCCAGTGTTAGAGATACAAATAATTCATGTGGGAAGTCAGTTAATCTTTTCAAGTAAGTTCCTCATCTGGTACTAGTGACTTTGAGTAAGCACTAATAATTACGGTCATGCCCCTGATTTACTATAGTTGAAGATGAGGCCTGGACTTTTGAGCAGTCATCTGCCCTCTGGATTCTGAGGTTTTTGCTTGATCGTTGAGTTTCATCTGTTGCACATGAGACTTCATTTTTACCAGCCTGCTAAAATCATCTAGCAGGCATGAATCCCCATTGCCTTGCTATAAACACATTTTTTCCCAGAGGGCAGAGACTGCACTGGGCAAGCTGCAACCTGGCATGACTGAAGCAACAGGGAGATTTCAAGTGAAAGGTAATATATTTATTTTATAGTGGCATCGGGCTTCTAGGGCATTTAACCATCCCAGCACTACCACCATAATTACAGGCTGAGCTTGCCACCAAATTGAACTCACTATCAAAGGAAAAAATTACCCAGGAGACTGAAGGAAAAACCATTTTCACTGAAGATAATTCAGAATTACTGGCTGTTCTTTTTGTTCTTATAAAAAGCTGTAGAGCTTTGAAAGGCTGGATCTGTGAATGACAGAAAGATCTGCATGAGAAGCCAGGCTCAAGCGTGCCTTTTGGAAAAGGAGATCTTCCCTGACAGCCTTTCTCAGCTCCACAGAGACATATGCTATGTGAGATCAGGAGAGTACCTTTCAAACACAAGCTATCTCCTACTGATGAATTGTCTCAAAGAAGCTTTTATTTCTATAGTATCCATACTATAGAGACTGCCTTCATCAGCTGTGCTGTCTGGAGCAATGCCAGTCTTCAAACCAGCAGGAGTTTCAGGAGGGATCTAACATCTAATCTCTCCTTGTTTATTGTGTAAATCCAGTTTCTTAGAACTAAAACAAAACAAACCAAAACAAGTTCAAGGCCAGGTTGGACAAAGCCTTGGGTGACATGATCTAGGTGAGGCATCCCTGCACATGGCAGGGGGATTGGAACTAGATGATCTTAAAGTCCTTTCCAACCCTAACTACTCTATGATTCTAACTCATTCATAATCATTCCTGGTGTAATTCTGCTGCCATCAGGAGAGCTCTGGCTGAGAGTAGTTCCTTTCCAAAGATGGATGTTAGCTTTACCAGGCATCTGAATTTGAAAAAGGTTTTCTAGGGTTCCACAGGACGTTGAAAAGCATCCCACAACTTCCACAGTATATCAACCCTGTCATGGTGTTGCCTTGTGCTACACTGACATCTGCCCTGCAGTAGAAACACAACAGCTTTTAACCTCAAGGACAACATTTGGAAGTGGAACTGATCTTACTTGTGATGTGAATAACCTGTTGCCTTTGGGTACAAAGAAACATGTTTCCTCTGCAGCACACATCTGTGGGATAAACCCAGAACTAGGAGCAGTGGGTTTCTATTTACAGGATATCCTTATACTCAGGATTTATCAGTAGTGAGCGATTTCCCTGAGCCTGTATGGTTACTGCTGTGCAGGACTTAGATTCCCAAGGACAGGCTATTGCTCATAATCAGTAGTAATATGTTCTGTGAGGGATGTCAGCATATATAATCTTCCAATATAACCAGAATGTTAATTTTCTAATACAGTCATACAGATCTGGGGTGCCATAATAGAGCTTGCTTTTATACATATGTATTAGCTAAAAAAAAGACCTTTGTGGAAACTAATGTTCCATAGAGCCTCAACAGAAAAGTGAAACACTTGAGCTCAAAGGGAAAGAGAAAATTAGCTGCTTTCATTGAAACAATAAGCCACTTGGCGTTTTTACCTTGGCCAGGATTTCCATACATACGGAGTACAGTTCAATAGCTTTTCCACCAAAGAGGGTTAAAACAATAAAACAGGATAAAACAAAGTGAATAACCTACCCTGGCTTTCCAACTGAAAACAGTGTGTCCTGAAAATATTATGAACAATGGAAGCTTTCACTGGCAGCTGCACCATCAGTGATTTTCCCTTGGTGCTTTTCTGGCTTGGAGAATAATTCTTATGCAGTTCTTGTAATAATCAGCGTAGGAGCCAGTGGTAAAGGCGAAAGAGTCTGTTTAGTTTGCTTGTAGGTTCACTATAGTTGCTGCTGGTTTTCACCTAGCGAGATGATAACCTCCTTCTGTGGGGACCAAAGTCCCCATCACATCAAGAACAGTGGTAAAAGTCTGCCAAAAACTCTGAAACCACTGCTGACTTCAGCAAGAAAATACGTAAGATTGAACCTTATGTATCAGCCTCAGCTACTGCTCTCCGATTTATTATGAGCAAGGTGCTTTTTATATTCACAGTCAGCTCTAGATACGTGTCTAAAGGACAATAGCATGCCCTTGTGGACTACGAATTATCTTCCTACTATGGATTCTGTGACAGGCCTTGCCTGTGACTTGTCACAGGGAGAGCAAGATTATTCACAAAGTGCTGAAGTGCTGTCCTATTTTCCTAGACTGTAATAAAGCCTGTTGAGCAGCAAACCAGCTCAATTTTAAGCTAGACAGATTCAGTTTTCTTAAAGTTATCCTCTAGATTCTCACTGCTTCTGGCCAACATACACCTCTCTCATAAAACCAGCATCACTCCAATCAGGTTGGCATGCTCCCCAGTGCTTCTGCAAGAAAAGCAAGAATGAAAAACAGAAAGAAAGAAGGGGCATCACTGTGTGGACTCTGCTGAAATTCAGTGGTTACGTCAGCAGGAGGATCTCAGTCCACATCAGAATGCAAATTCTCCAGGGCCAGTCAGTTATCTGTTCTGTTTTGCTGAAATATTTTAATTAATTAAATGAAATGGGAAATAGTCATTGCATCCCTGTACAACTCCCCAGTGTTAATTGTGCTGTATAGAGGATAGCAAGAAGGAGAGTGGAGGCCTATTGCTTCAGTGTGAATCACAGAGGCACAGCTGAGGATAGAACTTAGCCCTAAGTCTTTATTAGCCTGAGAGATTATCAGGTATGTAGCATACGTTCCTGAGAATGTCATGATACTATATGCTTTTATCCCAATAATATGTGGAAAAAAGACCCTGTGGTGGGCATCTTCAGGGATGCCGGCATCCTGACCAGAAACAATAAAATGTCATCATCAGGAACAGAGAGAAGGAAAAAACTTGCGCTGCACGGCTAGTAACTGCATGAATGCACCATATTGCACCAAAGCAATATCAATATTACACCAGGGGTATGTTCTCACCGTTCTAAAATCTGTAGGATATGCATAGTGCAGCTCTTTGGATGTTCCCCAAAGTTGCATATAACCTAGAGGCATAGTAAGTAAATTTTTGTGTTACTGCTTTTCTGAGAGCTTTTATTCGTATTCAAGGGCTTTTGTAAATCCTCATGAAGACAGTCGCCTCTAGGCAGGATCATACAGTGTAGAAGTAGTTGTGACCATCATGCCAGATAATTTCATCGTCATGTTTGTAATTGCTACTCCCAGAAAACAACTGTAACATGACCTTTGTGTCATGCTTGGCTACCTACATGATTTTTTCCAAATTTGTTTGTTGTGTGCGCAATTACACAAAGTCCTCAATCCCTATTATACAGGAGTGTCACATTCTTCACAAGCACATCGTTTCTCTTCTCTGGTGTCCACCATGAATAGAGAAATGAAGACTGTATCTCTCAGAATGTGGGAAATCTCACTAAATTCAATTTATGCTGCTTATCCTGAGTTTCTGTTGACAAAATCTTTACATTTCCCTGTTGTATCTGTATGTGCTGCATAACTATGAAAGGTTACAAGAGTTTTAGGGAATTTAAAAGATAGCTGGTCAAACAGTAGAGGTCTGATCTTTGTCTTTCTAAAATGTAATCAGAGTTACATGGTTCCTACGATAAAAATACTCAGTAGTGATCTGAAATGGGTTTTCATATAAGCTCCTATGCCATGACTTTAAACAATAATTTCGCAAGACTTTCCAGAGCTGGACACAAATGGGGACATGCATTCTCCCAATGACATAAACCCCCCAGGATACGAGGGATGCAAGAGATCCACATTTAGACTCAGTAGAGAATCTTGTCCACCCTGAACCCCTGGCAGCTTCCAGTTTGGAGTATCAAAAAAAGGCCATAGCAAGGGCTCAAATCCAGACTATTCAACAGACTCTAATGATGCCATAAAAGGATTTTTATATAATTAATCCTGGTTCTGAAAGACAAAAGATTCTTGATCACAAGGGTCATTTGAAAACGAGTTTCAGATTTAGGCATGATGTTTTCAGAATTGCTTATTGTACAGTTTGCGTTTCCAAAATTCCATTTCAGTCTTGGATTCTGCCTCTAAATATAAATCTCTTCCTCCTTCCTTGTCCTGTTCTATATATATAGCACACCCACATGTGATAAAGCCTTCTGCCATAGCAGTAAGGCAAGGTGCGGGAAGGCTGTAGCTAACCTGTGGGAGCGCTGAATGCGCTTGGCTGCTGTTCATAATGCTCCAAGGATATAATTATCACATGTGTGATGAGTACTACACCTGCCACATCTCTTTTGCTTGAATAAATAAAAAAATTCCTTAAATGCCACACAACTCCCTTACCAGCAAACCATTAGCCATGGAGGTCAACAGAGAACTTCACAGTCCCTGTCCTTCACCTTCCACCAGGCAGGTTCCCTGTGACATCTTTTTCGCTCTTTTCCTCTCCTCCCCTCAGCCTTTTTCTATGAAAGTCCTTGCCATCTCCTTTTCAGTGCTCAGCTTTCTCCTTCATTGTGATTTTTATTTCTTTCCCCATCTTTGAACCTTCTCTTCTGTTGTCTGTAAACCTGATCCATTACAATTTGTAGGTAGTGCATATGAAGCAAGAATTCTCTGTCAGAAGTTGGAATAGCTTTAACATTAAGGATGTGCTTTGTAGGTGCTTCACCCATCATGCTTGTTAAAGTGCACTTTCTTGCTGCAGCATAATTTAGCATTCTATTCAGCCAGTGTATTATTTCTTTTTATCAAGAGTTCTTGTGTGTGTCTGTAACCACACCGTGTCCTAAACAAGCTGCCTGTGACACAGCAGGAATGATGTATTCAGTGCAAAGGCTTTTTTTATTCTTTTTTGTCTTGGACCATCTGCTATTGAAATGTTCTTATCGCTGCAATCTCTTCCACATAAGGAAACTGACCTGATGCTGATTACTTGTCTGTGACTGATGTCCTCAGAAAGGGACATGACCATTTTTAAGACCACTACAGTATTGTTACATGCTTTTAGAATTACTTTTGTCCAGTGTCTATTAACACAGTGAATCCATTTTTAAGCCAGTACAGTAAGACCTTTGCCAACTGTTGTCAACAATGAATCACTTTCCTATCGTAGAGGGAACCTTAAGAAATGCTTCAACCCAGCAGAAATTTCTTGTTCGTAGTCACTCCCCAGATTCTCATTTCTTCTGTTCCTGGTTGTAGATTTTGCAGCTTCCTAAATCACCTTTGACTCATGTCGTTGCTTCCACATACCTTTATTTCTATCTGTCCACCATTATTTAAGTACCAGAAAACAGACAAAGAGTTCAAAGGCCTTGTAGGGCATGTGTCGATAGCCAAAGAGTTCAAAGGCCTTGTAGAACATGTGTCAAGCAGAACAAGGTAGTGGTTAGAGAATGGGGGTCTATCTCTAACTTCGTTTGGGAGTTTGCATAAAAGGCTGAGATTACTTAAGTGAATACATGCAAGTGCATAGAATTAGATATTTAAACACATATACAGTGGGAACATGGCCAAATTTTCATGAATGTTTAATTCCCCAAATTTTATTGACAGCAACAGAATCTGTTATTGTTCAGGACCTTTTGAATTCATCCAATTTATGTAGATTTTAACAGAGACAAAAAAAATGTTAGTATCTAAGTTTCAAAATATCCACTGTTTTTCTTTCAGTTGCTGGGAAAAAAAGAAATGAACAGCAGGCATTATTTTCCCCATGGTTTCATAATGAACTTACATTTCCTGAAGGGACAGGTGATGTGTGAAAGCAGCAAGTCTGTCTGTATAAAGTCAAATGTATTTTAATATAAGAAAAAAAGAAAAGAAACCCTAGTGACTAATAGAAAGAAGAATAATGCTTGAAAAATAAGTTGGGTAACAGATGGATAGTGCCCCTAGCACTGGGCCAGCGTTTTACCCAAGAGAAAAGCTAGTTCACTCATGTCTGTAGGTGGTAGAATCCCATCATGGCACGACTATCTCCAAAACCCCCAAGATTTGTATATCAGGGAATTCTAGCCATTCCCAGTGCCTACACTGACTTGAAGGGGATTCAAGAGGAAAAAATCGTTAAGAAATTAATTGAGCTTAATTTTGTTTCTTTCTGTTGCTATTTTTTCTGTTGCTATTGATAGATGGGACAGCTTCAGAGGCTTTAATGGCAATTCTTATCTTTCAGGCATCGGATTTCAAAATCAAAGTTTAGGTAAGTAAAACTGACTTATGCTTTTCTTCCTTTCCACCAGTTTTGTTCCTTGC
This sequence comes from Pezoporus wallicus, assembly GCF_028554395.1. NCBI lineage: Eukaryota > Metazoa > Chordata > Aves > Psittaciformes > Psittacidae > Pezoporus > Pezoporus wallicus. Next base: position 3,922,791 of record NW_026642179.1, on the reverse strand, counting down.
TTTGTGAAGTGGTTTACTCCTGCATCTGTGGGACGCAGTGTTGATTCTAGGAGATACTGACAAACTTGTCAGATTTTAGTCCGTCATCTACCAAAAATCAAGATTTTTTTCTTAGTTTCATACTGAAATAAGGCACAGGGACTACTGACAGTATTTCACTCAGCAGTTCATATCTGATTGCTACATACATATCTCAAGCTATAACATATAAAACCAGAAGTTGTTCAACTGAATCATTATACTACATCCATCAACATCAGCCCTGTCAGCTCAAGGTTCTCTTTCCTACATTTTTTTGCACTACTCTGCTTTGCTTGATTGTAAATCTTTCAACTGGTGAGATTTGCATTTAATTGTGAAATTCTCAGTTTCACCATTGGACATGTGGAGTTCTTCTGGTGATGATTGTTCTGTTGATTTAAAGCTTTTGAAAATGTGAAGCAATCCCCAGGTGGGTTTCCTGTGGGTTTCCATTGGAAAGGCTGACTGAGCTCATAGAACTTAGCTGTTGGGGTCCCAGTCCGTTTCTGCCTCTTCAGTAGAAGCCCAGCTTCCTCCATAACTCCTCCATAACAGTCAGCTTTATAAAAACCTAAATTAATTTTCAGAATATCTGGGAAAAGTGGGCAACTGTATCCTTCAGCTTACAGAAATAATGAACAGTAATGTAAATTCAAGAACGACCTGACGCGTACATGCTGCCTATATGCATCCCCATGCAGAGTTGCATACATAATCACATTCCTGCAATCCATGGTTTTATTTGTATGTAAGTGTAAGCACAAAAAAAAACACTTGTATCATCACGTGCTCATGTGCACACACAATTTTACACAAGTAGACACAGAAGCGTGGGGGATTAATAATGATTTAATGACAACATCAATGTCTAAGTGTCTTGCCCATTTTAAAAATTGAGATGATTTCTTGTCCCAAATCCACTGCAGAACATGCAACCCTTATTAAATCTTTGTGCTAGTTTAACTGGGTGCCTTTATAAATTGCATAGCTGTAACAGCCTGGATTTGATTACCTGTTAAAATGTTGCAAAATTCTTGGCCAGTGTGCAATGTTCACATCACCTGGCTTTAGTTCATATAGATGCTGAACCCTGACCTCAAGAATGGACATAGTTCATCACTGGAAATAATGCATAAGAGAAGACCTAGCCAAGAAAATACCTTTCTTCCTGTAATGTATGTGTCTCTTTAGAGGCACACACATGCACGCACGCACACATATGTATATAATATCTATATAAAACTATTAGATTTATTATACAGTGCAAGTGTTGCCTGGAAACTGGTTGCTATGCAAGTTAAATTCTGAAGAGTGGGAGGTGTGTAATTAGCTTTAAATATCTTCTGTAGTTAGTAATTACCCTCAGAAATCAGTGACATAAGGGGATGTGTTCATGGAAGGCAAACTTTAAAAGGTCTGTTGATTAGCAAATGGTACCCTTAGTTACAGGCATGAAGGTGAGATGCTGAGGTCCCCTAAGTTGCTTTTTGTCTGTTTGATGTGGTTTTTTTGTTTCTGTTCAGAGTTAGCCCCTGTATTGGGCTTACTCCTGAACATTGCTGAATGTCGGAAACATTCCATGGTTTTTATTTGACCTCACTTCTCCAAGGACTTAATCCAAAGGTCTGTAGTACATAGTGGGATAGCTTTTCATTGACTATCCTGAGCCTGGCCAAGGTCCCTTTGCAGGCCACAATCATTAAATACAAGAATAATAAATATTTTTATTGGAACTGGGCTAAAAAACCTCTTGGGGTAGCTGTAATGGATATCTTAATCAGATTAAGGTATTGCTTGAAGAAATTTATTCATCTCTAAATGTTGCGAATTGTCTTAGGGCTAGTTTTATTTCTATGGCTAAAGGAAGGATGATCATAGCTGTTGACTCAGATGAAAATGAAAGGACATTTCTCAGAGTGAACTTTAAAGTTATTCTCTACCCTTCTTGAACAATAAATCAAGACTAGAGTCTCTCTTGACAGAGAAGATTTGCAATAGCCTAAGGATCCCTATCTGAAAAGAACTTTTCCTTTTCCAATTTTTCAAGTCGCTACTGGCGCCGGTGGAATAGATTCTGCAGAAGAAAGTGCCGTGCTGCTGTCAAGTCCAATGTTTTCTACTGGTTGGTGATATTCCTTGTGTTTCTCAACACCCTTACCATTGCCTCTGAACACTACAACCAGCCAGACTGGCTCACGGAGGTCCAAGGTGAGGAGAGGATTATGGTTCTGTTCATCATGCTCAGTGTCAAAAAAGGGGCTGAAGGTGGAGCTGATGCATTAGACCTCACAATGGTAGAAGGAGCATACACAGCTCCTAATAGTGTCTGTGAACGATCTTAAATAATACAACAAAATATGTGCCACAATGGCATAAGTTTCAGGGAAAATGTTAGTTACTCATTTCCACCAAAAGCAGTGTTCCACTGGGTATAGGTGAAATCCAGAGCTTATGCTAAATATATATTCACAGCAACTGGATTTCCAATTTATGGATAGCTACTGGGAGCCACAGGTTGTCCAGGGTTTTCCTGAAATGGCATTTATGATAAATTCTAGTTACAAAGGAGGTGAGGAAGAGCAATTTGTAAAGTTCTTCTGTCTGCAGAACAGTTGAATCCTCACTGGAGGTGAGAGCAGCTGAAAGGCTTAATTAAGCAACAGTAGGTAGCACAGCAGCTCTTCTGTTCCCACTCTCATCTGCAGATGACAACTGTGATGGGAGGTTGTGCACAGGAAGGCATGTCCCTGCCTTGGAGGTTGCGTGGTTGTGTAATACATCACACCTGTATGTGCAATACATAAGAATTGCTGCACACATCTTTGTAAAACATTTCTGTGAATGAGACGCCCATGCTTTTGAAGTCCATTCTTTGACCCAAGCTTACATGAAGTTAATCTTTCAGACTGATCTCAGAAGGCATTTCTTGTAGGCAAAAGCCAATGGTTAGCTATGATAATCTTTTGACTAAGTTTTCTTAATCTGTTTCTGTTTTTCATGAGACACTGCCAACAAGGTGCTGCTGGCTCTTTTCACGGCAGAGATGCTGCTGAAGATGTACAGCCTTGGTCTCCAGGCCTATTTTGTGTCCCTTTTCAATCGCTTTGACTGTTTCATTGTGTGTGGAGGAATCCTGGAAACGATTCTGGTTGAGACGAAGATCATGTCACCACTGGGCATTTCGGTGTTGAGATGTGTTCGACTCCTAAGAATATTTAAAATCACAAGGTACTAGTGTGTTTCTTTGGAGGTGAAAGAGGGTTACTTCTCAATGCACAGCATACATAGGTACAAGTCACTCACATCCCTGTTTTCCACTTTTTCTAGCATTAATTGGGTAGTGAAAATGTTAGGTTGATAGTCCTCATCTTCTGAAGTCTGTGGAGGGCTGTACAAAGTGGGTATCTCTGATGAGAGTGGTACAGATTGGTGAGGAGTCTGGTGTAGAGGGCTGGAGGCACTTGATACCATGCAGATTGTTAAACTGAAACCTGTCACGGTAATGCGAGCTGAGCTTGGGGTCTTATGGTTCCCTGCAAAAGACAAAGTGAAAATAAAATAGCAGATAGCCTTGTGACCTTTTCTTTTTCATTATGGTGACAGAAAGGAGCCTGAAAGGCTGCTTTGAGGCAAAATAGCATTTGACTGAGGAGCCATGCCAACTCCAGTAGACTCAACAGTGGCCTGAATGGGAGAAAGTGTCAACACCAGCAGCTATAAGCAAAGGATGTCGCCAGCCCTTCTCCTTCAGAAAAGTCCAGCATGAAGCAGAAGCTTTATGAAGAAACCAGTCTTTTCTAGGTTCCAGTCTCCCCTCTTTTTCCTTCTCATTTTTTCTCCTCTGTCTGGATAAAGGCAGAGTGGTGTCTGTTAAACATTTGCTGCTTCCTGTAGTAAGGCATCTCCAAAACACCAGCTTGTTTGGCAGGCATCTTTCAGCTTAAGGGGAAGTTGTGGGACAGTTCAGCTCCCAACTTACCCAGATGGGAGATCTATTCAAGTGCTCACCCAAAGCTGCACAGTGTCTGCCTTTTCCCATGTGGCACCAGTCAGCACCTTATAAAAAGCTTGACTGGGGTGGTGAAAGAGTGTGTTTTATGCAAGCTCAGCTATGAAAATGTCCCTAGAATTGCTATGAACTCCCCCAAAGGAAATTTCTGACAAATTTGAGATAAAAAACACAGCTCATGAGAAAAACAAGACCAGAACTGGAAGACAGTCAAGATGGCAGAGCTGAAAGGCAAAAAAAATCACAGACTTGGACCTGTGCATTGTACATGATTTACCCTTAAAGCTTCTGACCCTCAATTCTCTGGCAGGGTGGATGGTTTTCAGGGTCAGATGGCAGAGACAGAAAATCAGTTTACAGCCTCAGATAGAGAGGCCAAATCAAGCCTATAGCTATTAAAAAAAAAAGATAAATAAAAGGTGGTGTGTTTAGATTTGTGATCATAGAAGAGGGAAAAACATTCCTGCTAACAAGAGTTTCCAGCAAGAAAGGCATCTTTGCCCTTTGAAAAATACTGGGGATCTCTGGTCTGGTGACTGTTTTTCCTGGATCTTTGGGTCTGAGAGCTATCATCACTGAGTCCCAGGCTTGGTTTCTGAGGAAAGCAGTAGCTGTTTCAGGCATTGGGTAATCAGATACACCCAGGGCAACTTACCAATAGGTATAAAAGCTTAAGCTTCAACATAGCATCCTGAAGAGGTCACTGTTTTTTCAAGGCATTTCTCCCCTCCCACACAAATATATAGTCTAGTGAAGAGAATTCTATAATAGAAAGGCAAACTCTGAGAGAATATCATTAATACTTCAGGAAGCTTGAGCTATTGGAGTACTTAAATATTCTTAAAACTTCTGGCAGAGATGTAATTCTGGAACCAGCTAGCAGTAGGACTAGTGATACTCATTCTGCAGCAGAACTAAAATGCAATTTTACATGGAAGCAAATGTTACCTGGAATACATCTCCTGCAGTTTGTGCATGGGTCTACGCATAAAGCACAGAGCTGAGGAATAACTTATACTGAATAATGTATTAATCATTTTTTGCCTTCTTTCCTGTTCCTAAAATATGGGCAAGTAGGTTGCAGTAGTCTCACATTTATCTGTGTTTTTTAATTATTCATGATTTTCTTCATGAGTTTTCCCCTCTGTGGGTGCAGTTCACCCTCATGTGGAAAGCCCTAGCACAAGCCTCCAAAGCAGTATTTTAGGCCTACTCACGTCTTGTTGCAGGAGTGAATATTCTGGCTATAAGCAAAACTTTTACCTCTGATATTCTCCAGTAAAATACAAATTTTTCCCTTATTCACTCAGCTCTAATAAATACAATGAGGATTTATTGACATTACAAACACTGGTGGAATACACCACCCAAGTGCAGTCATAACATAGAAAGATACAATCCTAGAAAGCTGGGAAGGGTAAGAGGGATAATAGCATAACAGTTTATGTCAAATACATATGCATAAGCAGTGACATGGGGATGTACAGTGTAGATGGAAATAGTGACAATCGGCCAGTAAAAAGGCACAAAGCAGGAAGATTGCTCTGGTGAGAGTATATCAGTACTTAGCTTAATCTTTCTATCTTTTTATGGATTTTCCATGGTAAACACCAAGCACAAGCAAATTCTGGGTGTGTCAAGATGATACACTTCTAGGAAAAACACAAATACGACTTCCTAACATAATAGAAATAAAGACATTATCAGAGGAACAATGCGTCATTTTAGAATGTCACATTTAGAATGTCAAAAGCAAACGTTTCTTCCAAAATTATAAATACTCTTCAGAATCATTTAGTCTTGTACATTAGACAAGCAAACAGAATCATCTGTTTGTTTTATTCTGACTAATTTTTACAGGGCTGTGCAGAGCATCTCCCATTGCTATGAGAAGATAAGTTATTGTCTCTTTATAATAGTCCTTTAATGCTTTGTAAGTCCCTATATTTAGTCCTTTATACTTAAAAAATAAATCAATTTATTTGCAACAGCATAATTAAATCTTAATCAACATACTTAAAATTAGGTGTTTTATACCTAATTCTGCCACTGTGACAGACAGGTATGTCACTGTTAAATGTAGGGAGGAGAGACAAGGCACCTTTTTTTGTACCTGCTTTCAAAGTGGTTTTATATTGGATGAGCAGTGTGGGCAGGTTTCCTACAATGAGACTGCCAGCTGTTGCTACTGTTTTAAGCTCTGCATCTGTGATTGCCAGTATCATAAAGACATAGCGGAAAGCAATGGAGAGGAGAGGGAAGAGAATAAAAGAACATTAACTTCTAATCCAGTTCTGCAATTGATTTCTGTGTGAGATGTTGAACAGCCCATTTAACTTCTCTGCCTCATTCCTCCATTTCTAAACAGGGTTCATAATCACATCCTACTCGCTGGGGTTTTGCAGTGCCTCATTCACTGGCATCCTCAGTGGTCTGAGATCTGCAAGTGGGAGATGTTAAAAGGCACATTCATTTCCCTATAAGTCTGAGGCAGCAACAACACTTTCCTTTGTACTTCCCATTATATGCTACCTGGTTCAAAACTTCTGATTCTATCCATCAGTGCCATGAGATTTATTGTAACTGGTTTTTTCCTTGTCGTGTACTAACCAAAGAGGGCAAAGTAGTGAGAGACTGTTTCTTTGTCTGGGCTTCAACCACTCCTGACTTAAAAGCCTTGTGTTTTACTTGAGGGGGTGTTCATGTTAGTTTTGCAACCACCTAATGTGACAGATGGTAACCTTAGGTCAGGCTTGTAGGACAGTAAGATAAGGCAATTGCTATTTTCACATCCTAGTCTAAGTCAAGACTTCCTTATCTTCTCCTTTTCCTTTTTCTCTTTTTTTCTCCTGATTGGTTTGTTTGCTTTTCTAATGGTGCTATATTTCTCACTAGCACTCAGTACACAGATAAAACAACACTAATCTTATCACCGGGTCATCTCAGTTAATTCCTTTGAGTCTGATAGTTACATAAGAATCTGAACTCAGGTACTGAGCCATTTGTAAGAAATGCAGAGCTGATAGAAGTCTTGCAATTGGGCTCTGAGATAGCAAGGCATTTAAGTTTAAAGTGAGTCACTGAGACGATTCAGATGTGTAACAGCTTTACTGTATGCCTCTTAAGGGCACTGCTAGAAAGACCTAGAAAATGTGTGTCCTGGCTGGCTTTGGAGGACTTGGAAAGATATTCTGACACCCATGAATTTCTGATTTAAGGATGCTGAAATCAGTTGACTTTCATCAGAAATTAATTCCCTTTTCCTGTGCTGCTTTCCCTTCTTCCCAAAGTGTGAAAGTATGTGAATGTAAGCATAAACACAGAGAGCTGTTACATTGCACATTCAGGGCAGATATTTGTTGGCACTGAGCCCACAGTTTCTATGCCCTTACCTTTGCTCTGTAGTTTTTCATTGCTCATCTCGTTAATTTCAGTTAAACTTTAAAGCATTCTGATTTTCTCTGAAGTGCTGAAGCTGGTCTGGAGGGAAAACACAGTTCTCTTTGAAGCTCAGCCCTTGGAGATGGACCAGTTGCTGATCTTCAGAGGACATGGTGGTGTCCCTCTGCAGATCAGATTGCTAACCTTCATGACATGACTGGGCTGCTCAAGCATCCCTGTCTTCCACGGGACAAGAAAATTCTTCTTTTTTGCACTTTAAAAAATATTTAAAAAAAAATCCCATAATTTAAAAAATACGAAATTCACATTTGAAAAATATAAATTTCATTGGGATTTTAAGAACTCTCTGTAATGACTGCACTACCTTCGGAGAAAAATTATATGTTGAAGGATCAGCTTCCTCAGAGGAGTGAGAGCACTAGATGGGTCTGCCATCCTTCTCAAGTGGAACTTCTGCTCCAAGGAAAATATGGCTAGAAATTCAGTCTTATGAGGAAAGAAAGGTTCAGTGTTATGGGCTTCGGGAGAAGGGAGTGGAGGACGTTGGCCATGGTGGGATCTCAAAGCATGGTGGTAAGCCACAAGACACGGTGCTAGAAAGAAGACTTATTGATCACAGGCAGACATTACTGCCTTGCTGACCTGTGAAAGCTGTTGGAGCTTGCTAGTAATGTGCATTCAAAATGAGGTGACCAGAAGCTGACATCTAACCTTCAGCCCAGTCAGAAAGATCTGTCAGACTGAAAACTGTATAAAAGAGAAGTGGCTGTGACCAGCTAAGCAGTAGATTAGGACTGATTGAGCAGATGCTATAGCAAAGTGGAAGCTGCTTCATGGGTGATGTGAATTCTACAGCAGTTTTGTCTAAAGCCTTTTTTGCAACACATGGCTACTCTGCAGGCTGGCAGAGAATGCAAGCAAACTGGCATGCAGCAGAGCATGCTGCTGTCATCTCTTTGAACTCTGATGTGGGAAGACAAGGGCAAGATCTTTTCTCTGCATCGTATATCACTCTATCTGGGCACAATCTTGAATACACTGGAAGAACAAGTCTTAGCCACCCTTTCTCTTGAATGAAGTATAGATGGTTTGATGCCCAAAAACACCAGCAATAGTATGTATGCTCTTCCAAGAGCAAAGGAAACTCTGGACTTCATGTATAGAGACCTGGAGTCTATTTTAGGGCCTATATGAAAGGACATTTAATACCTTTCTCATTTCTCTCAGTACCAGAAAGCTTAGCAACCTCTATTTGTGAGTGAGCCCAAGCACACACACCAGATTTTGGACAAGTTTGTATTTGCATCCAAACTGTTTCCCCATCTGCTCTTGTTAGTTATTACAGGCCATTCTCTGGAGTGAGGTACGCTGTCTGCCAAACATCTGTGAGTGTTGTAATGAGGTTGGTTAGAATGTAACTCACTGAAGCAGCAAGAACTAATCACCATATATTGATATAAGATTTGCAGAGTCTTAGATGGAGAGTGCTGCAGTAATCTTCTGGGTGTACGTATGGAGTGGGGGCAATTGTGTATGTACACGTGTGATAGTAAAATTACTCATTAGCTGCAGTAGGTCTCATTATCTTAGGGAAGCACATCAATGATTCACTGCTTAACAGGATATTTGGAAGTGCCTGCTTATATGCCGAAGGCAGCCTGAACCAAAATCCTGTGCAGTCCATGAGCACCTGTCTTGGATTAAAGGAATTTTAACTGCCTCTATTTTCTCTCCCAGATACTGGAACTCCCTAAGTAACCTTGTGGCTTCACTCCTGAATTCAGTCCGTTCTATTGCCTCCCTGTTGCTGCTTCTCTTCCTCTTCATTATCATCTTCTCACTCCTGGGGATGCAGCTCTTTGGGGGCAAGTTTAACTTTGATGAGATGCAGACCAGGAGGAGTACTTTTGACAACTTCCCCCAGTCCCTCCTCACTGTGTTTCAGGTAAGGGCAAGAATGGTCCAACGGAGCCAACACATCGTGTTTATGTGGGGCAAGATAGATAACAGATCCTTCACCCTTCCCCTGCAGCCTGACAGTCCCCAAGACTGGACATCAAGCTAACAGCTTCAGGTGACATGCCATGCTGCCAGCACAGGGGTATTCCCTCCCAAAGTGGAAAATCAAAGCTAAAGCCCCTGTGTGTAGCAAGGCCAACAGGTCTTGGCAGGATAGGACAAGAGAAGAGCCATTGCCTTGTCCCAGAGCAGGATCTGCATGCCAAAAGCCCAACCCTGCAGCTTTTCTCCCCCTTTCCACGGTCTTGGGGAACAAATCACAGCAGCAGAAAAGTAATCAAATGGTGTTTAAGCCAACTGCAGTTTTGTGAGTGATCGGCCAAAAGCACCAGGATCATTTGACGTGCAAGGTTAAGGGGAGTGGCAGGGAAGGCTGTGCTCAGGGCTGTCTTCAGTGTGGTAGATTGTGCAGCCTGTCTGAAACAACCAACACATGGGAGGGAAATGCATGGGAGAGATGAGGGGGCTTGAGCAGAGTTGTCTGGGAGAACTGTTGGTCTTCAACCATCATCTTCAAGGGGATGGACGGGGGGGTTTTACACTTTGAGCACAAGTGCTCTTTGCATTCTACTTGTTCTGGGAGATGTTTTATATTTCCAGATGGACGCAGACAGTCTCCAACCATCCTGGGGGAGGGCTTGTTCTCTAGGATAGTAGATATCTTTGTGTTAATGGGGTTTTCAAATTCTCTGTGTGGTCTAACACTGTATCCCTTATTGGTGGGAATGTGTCATTTAGATCCTGACTGGGGAGGACTGGAATTCGGTGATGTATGATGGGATCATGGCTTATGGCGGCCCCTCTTTTCCAGGAATGTTGGTCTGTATTTACTTCATCATCCTCTTCATCTGTGGAAACTGTATCCTTTGATGCTACTCTCTTCTCCAAGTGGGGCTGAATTTGAACCCACCTTTTATTACTTTGTTATGTCAGAAAATAGTTGATTTCGTACCTTACATTTTTACCTTTTCCCTAGGTCTGAATTTTGGCTTTGCACTACCAAAAGTTAAACAAGTTTGTTTAATTTTAGCAAGTGCTAAGGCATATAAACAGTTGTAAGAGCCAGCTATGTGCCAGTTCTGCATGCTAGCTTTTATTTAGTATCTTTATATGTTTAGTGGTTTTTTCCTTCTCCTTAATTCTCTCGTAGAGTTTTCTTTCCTGCTTTCTCCAGAAACTAATATCTGTGTGTACCCACTGCACTTACTGCATATTTTTGCTTTAATTGCCTTTTCAGTAATATATTCCATGCACTTTCATCCGAGACTTATGTGGAATAGAAATTTGTGTAATCTACAATATGCTATATACAAATGCTTTAATAGGAGTAACATATGCTTGACATAATTGACTTCTGTAAGATCATATATTAATTCATGTATAAGCTAACAGGAGCCGTGTTACATTGCAGTTACTGCAATCTGTGTGTTCTTCAAAGAGAAAATCATGTGCTCTGTTATCTTAGCCTGTGCTGGTGTTAAGTAACTTCAGTTCTGTCAGGCTTCAAGGTGAAGTGAGGGCACTGTACATATCCTAGGAGATACACAGCACATGCATGTTAAGGCTGTGGGTGTCTTTTCACAGGAATTTGCATATAACATAGAGATATGGTTCTGCTCTGTATCTCAGTTTGCTCCACATTTGTTCATGTTTGGGTTCTGCTTCCCTAATAAATGGCCCTCCTGTGTCAGAGGTGACATTTCTTTTTATACCAATTCTCCTATAAAGCTTTTTGTACCAATTCTCCTGTAAAGCCTTGTAGTCTCAGCCGAGCTCTTCTGGCCTTTCCTCATAATTCAGATCTCTCAAACCCCTTATTTGACATTTCAGTTGACCTGCGTGCCCTCTCTTCAAAGTGAGATGGTGCAATTCTACTTATCTGAAGGTCGAGGTAGGCAGTCTGCCTGGCAGCTTAAAAAAAGCTACAATTTGGATCTCCTTGTGAACTGCAGAGGAAAAATGCGAGCCAGCTCTACAAGCTGGCTGACTCTGGGGCCATGAGACCTTGGAGCCCAGGGAGGGAGGGATGGTTGTATTTCCAGTCTAAGCCTTGAACGGCAGTTTTCATAAAAGTTACCATGTGTAGTAAGACCCATTCTCAATAAATTTGTAAAAGAAGCTGATGTTCAGATTTCTGACATGAGATCTGAACACTGACTGGCAAGATGAGAAAATAGTTGTGATTCCTTGCCCTCCAGCTACATAGACATGACTGGCCATGCATGGACTCTCTGCTAGGAGGTGGCAGAGTTGTCAGCTCAGCCCTTCCATGACCAGACTAAATGAGTTGCCTGAGAAATGCTAGTGAGAGTGCTATGCTTGCTGTCCATAAAGTCCACTCGTGTCTGTGGGAATACCTATAATATGGTTATTCACCTCATGTGCATAGGCCAAAACTGGAAAGCCCAGGTGTCTTATAGTAGGAGATTCACAAACGTAAGAATGCTTTAATAAAAGTGACCTAAGCCGTCAAAGATGCAAAGCATTCAGCACTCCCTTTGTCTTCTGTGGAATTTATTACACAAAGTGAGACTATTCTGGGAAACTGGAAACTCAAATGTAAGTCGGGATTTACATGTTTTATATCAGTCATTCTGTTGTGAAATTTTGGAAACCCCACACAGTGTGGTAGCTATTTGGATGGAAGGTGTAGATCTGTGTGTGCTGGATATGCATGTCCTGAACATTTGTGTGAAATGGGAGTTAGGAATATCCAAGAGATCTGATGACAGGTTGCTAAAATCTTTCAATTAAGAAACCTTTGGTATAATGTTGTTTTGCAGTTTTCAAAGCCCATTTTCTTTAAGTAGCACACAAACAGATATCCTGCTGAATGTATTTTTGGCCATTGCTGTGGACAACCTTGCTGATGCTGAGAGCTTAACATCTGCACAGAAAGAGGAGGAAGAGGAAAAAGAAAGGAAAAAGCTGGCTAGGTAAATCCGTTTGCAAACACCTATCTGCACTCATCTGCATGCTTTCCTGTGAGTAACATTGCACACATTATGCACATATATGTATATTCAAGTAAGTATGTGTGCATGTGGAGCATGTATGTATAACTTCTCTGTGGGTATGTATATATTTTATATTTGTGATTAAAGTAATTACATGTGGAATTATGTATATATATATTTTTATGTAAAGGAATTTAAACTAAAGGACAGGAACGTGTCATGAGCTGTGAGTCTCCACATTTGCAATGATGTGAGCACAGTAAAGAAAGTCTGGGTGTCTGATGAGCTTTCGAAGGCACCAGAAGAGAATGGGTGTGAAATGATGTCAATATTACAAAACCATTTGAATCTCCCTATTACCTTCTGAGTGCTTTGGACCACGAGGTGTATTTTCAGACTGTTGTTCCCATGACAAGATTCAGCAGCTTCCTTCTTTTTTGATGCCACATGCTGTTCTTCTCTTGCCAGTTCTTTTAGTGTTTCTGCAGACTCTTAGGAGGCATGAGCTGGATGCAGAGCTTCTCTAACATTCCCAGCTGCCAACAGCAGGGAAGACTCTCCTTACTGCTTATTTCTATTCACTGTCTTCCGGGCCACTTGGAGGGGAACTCTCGTGCAGACCTTCTTGGTTCATCCTGTGTGCTAGTCAGCAGATTTCCCTGTCTTTTAGAGTGCAGTGAGGGCAAAACTTTGTAGGCAACCTAGTGTAAGTGCCCAAGAATATGGGTTGAAACTGATTCATGCCTTTGTCACTGGGTGAATAAAGAGATCACTACTGACAGACCTAGGATGCACATGTGTGCACACAGGCAAATACTTCCCCACATGTGCATGCATACACCCACAGACACATGCCATTGAGAAAGCTATAAAATAGAAGGATGCTACACAGAATTAGAGTAGTCTCTGCCTTTGCCTGCAGATCAGGACAAGGTGGAGCCACTGGTATGTAAACTGGACTCAGAAGGGAGGTGTCAGCCAGGTGATTGTTGTCATGGTGTGTGCTGTAGTATATAAAGTTCCTGAAAGTGAAACAGCTTTTCACCTTTGTAACTCTTTGCTTTTTATCTTGTAAAATTGTTAGAACTGCTAGTCCTGAAAAGAAACAGGAGATAGAGAAAACAGCTGTGGAGGAGGAGACAAAGGAGGAGAAAATTGAGTTGAAATCCATCACTGCTGATGGAGAATCCCCACCTGCTACCAAGGTAAGGTCTGGGGCCAGCCAGCACTCTTTGTGCAGCGATGGCATGAATGGCTTGGGTTTCTCATGGGATGAAAACCTTCTGCCTTGTCTGATAAAGTCTTTGCTGCTTCTCCTTCCATTTCTGTTAGATCAACGTTGATGATTATCAGCCCAATGAAAATGAAGAAAAGAGTCCATATCCTACAACAGAAGCGACAGGTATATGTCTTCTTTCTCTTATCCCTGCTTCAAAGAAGAGAAGCTCCAGTTGCTAATGCATAAAGCCAAATTGGTAACAGTTAAGCTGAAATTGTAGTGCTTTCATGATGGGACAGGATGATGTGCTTGCCTGTGTTTGCACAAGTGTGGACCGGGTCCTTTGTAGTTCCTATACTGACTAATCATATTTGATTTGGTTCTCCAAATACAGAGTTTTACAGAGAACCAAATCAAATAATATACAAATCTCTGTATATACATATGACTTTGTTTTCAGTCTATTTTCTCAGTGGTCAGTGGTGAGAGGAGACTCACAGCAGATACTCATAAAAGACAAAGTGCTGAAAAGTGCTGAATGCCTTTTTGTACTTTTGCTAATCAAAACACACAGTGTGACTTATTAATATAATTCTAACGGCGTAAGATCTCAGCCTAGAATTGGAAAAATTCAAGCTAGAGCATTAATTAGGCTAGTTTTTGAGTCAGTTGGACCTAATTAACTTCGTCTTCAGATACTTAAAAGATTGGTTGAAGAAATCTCAGAACTTGGAGCAGTTTTTCAAGAGATTCTGAATGGGGGTAGGGCTGGAGCAGAAGAATTGTAAGCTAGGCAGTTCAACTTCCATTCTTGGAAAAGTGCTGGAACAAATGATTACACAAACTATATGACTGCAAGATAAGGAGATGACTAGCAGCCAGCATAATTTGCCAAGAACAATTCACATGAAACCACCCGTATTTTCTTCTAAAAGGGGCTGACAAGACTTGTAGACAGGAAAAAAATAAAAAGTCGATGTCAAATTCTTTGGCTTTGCTAAGGCAAACGATTGTTTCATACGTTGGCTGGAAAGACATGATTTAGATGACTGACGAGAAATTGCTGAGACCCTTTACATGGAGAGTAGTGATGGCCCAAGTGAGGTTCTACAAGCCAAGGGCTTGTCCCAAGATCAGTTTGTTATTAATGACGTGAATAATGGAAGAGGAAATATGTTTATTACATTTGCAGATGGCATGAAGCGTGCTAGGGGACAGCTTTAGAATTCAGAGAGCTCTTGAGGAACTGGATAAATGGTCTAAATAAAATTGAAAGTGCCAGGCTCTACACGTGGGCAGGAATAAACAGCTCACAAATACAGGATCTCAGACAACCTAGAGTTAGGTAATAGTCCTTGAGAAAAGAATCTGAATCCTGTTACCACGGGCTCAACAGGTGCCAAAAGCATTTTGCTGACTTTCAAAAACCAAGCAAGTAGTGAGATTTATAACCAATGGAAACATGACCCTTTAGTCCACTTATGGGTTTCTTCTAACTGCCCAATGAAAGCTAACCAGAGCAAAGCAAATGTTTTATCCTGTTCACCATTGATAAGATCTCAGCTGCAATATTGTATCTCATGTTTGGGTGCTCTGCTTAAGAGAAGTGGGGCTGAATTGGAAGGAGTTTAGGAAAGCATGGTGAAAACACTACTAGCAGGAAGCAAGAGCTAAGGTTGAAAGAATTGTGGTTGTTTGAGCTAGGAAAGGCAGGAGAAACATCTTCAAATGCATAAAAGCCTGTTAAAGGTAAGAGGGGAATTATCTCCAGAAGTAACAGATTTAAGATTTCACTCTAGGGGAGAATTCTTTAAAGGTGAGGCTAGAAAAGATCATGGAGGTGGTTATGGAAGCCCAGCATCACTGAATGTTGTTAAAAGCAGGTCAGAAAAATATCTGCCAGAAAAAGCTTAGATATAATAATTAGTTGATCCTGGCTTAGCAGAGGCATGAACCAGAGAGCCTTTTGTGATCCTTTCCTCCTCCTCTCTTCTACATTTCTACCATTACGTAATAGGCTGTAATAGGTAATAAAACACATTCTCCTCTATTCTGTGATTCCTAGTAAATAAATGTCTGATAATAGGTTGATGTGATAGGGTAAAAAAGATGCAATACCTCATTTTAAATAGATAGGCATGGATTTCGGAACAGCAAAAAGGAAAACTGTTCATTGCATTTGATTTTCAGTATAAAGAAATCCGTGGTTTTGCTATACTTACATTCTTCCATATTTATAACCCATTTATCAGAAATAGAATGTGGTTCCAACACCATACAGTACTGTTTTAGCGTTGCCTCAGGCAAATCACTCTGGCTTTAATCTTCCCAGCACCTCCATAGGCACAGGCAGTTACTGGACACACATGCCCAGTTGTTAAGAGGCTTGTGGGAGACTTTAGTCAGAAGCATAAATTAAAACAGCTTGATACAGTTTTGTTTCTGTGTCTCACCTGGCTTGGATTTGCAGAACATTGCATTTTTTTTTCAAGTGAAGGTACTGTTACCTGTATATCAAATTTAAGCCTACTGATAATAGAATTGTGTTTTAGTTACCTCCTGTGGATAGCTTAGAAATAGTCTGTCATTTGAATTATATGACAAAAACTACATCTACAGCCTGTGCCATAGACATTTTATCTGTGGCCATGCATGGGATTAGAGTGCATAAAACTAAGTAAAAACACTTAATTCTTGCCTTGGGCTGCCAATCCCTGGCTTACCATATTTTTGAACAGAACCTAAAATTTGAACGGATAGTAAGGTTTTCTCCTGTCTCCTATTAGAAAGTCAAAAGGACAGCATCTTGGTTATCTGCTATTGATTGATGCCATGTCTAAACAGGCCTGTTCCCTGAACTGTTTATCAGTTCTTTGTGAGGAGTGAAGTTGATCTCTAACAGCTCACAAAATTACCTGACCACTTTTTTTTCAGAGTTCATGGAAGTCAACCATAAGGCTTAGATGCAGCAAAGTTTTGTAAAACCGCTGTTAATCAGATTTGCCATAGTTGTCTATTCTATTCTGCTATAAAAAGTTCAGAAACACCAAGGCTGATGCGGCATGTCACATCTGCCTTGTGTAGCAGGGCTTTCCCCAGAATTAGCATGCAATTCTCACACGTACCCCTGTCCAATTCCCTTGCGGCCAGTCCCGAACTCTTCTGCCAATTGCTGATCGGTCCAGCTGTGGTACTGGTGATGGTGGATGCTGTGCAGCCATATATGTCCCGTCTGGGAATTCACCTCTTCTTGCCCGCTTGCATGTGTATCCATTTCAACGGTGCTTTGAGTAAAGCATCCTGTTGCTTCTTAGATGCAGTCAACTGGTTCTACTGTTTTCTGTTTAGGATTTAAACTGTTAATGCCTGTGACCATTCCATGGCTGTGTACCATTCCATCCTCTGAAAACATCCTTCACCCTGATACAGTGTTCAGAAACAATTTGAAATGGCCACCTCACTTGTTTTCGCTTTATTCTTTCAACTTACCTCACTCAGTCTCCTGTTTGTTTCTGCTGCCTCAGCCAGTTTTCTGAGTAACCTCTTCTGACTCTGTTTGCTACACAGTGTTGCTCTTAGCCCCCAGGGTACTTTGTGTACTTGCAGAACATCAGATCTTTGAAAGGAGAGAACTAGCTACTCCAGAGATTTGTGTACTCTAGAAGGATTATTATGATGATATGTTTATTATAGGAAGACATGGAGCTGGTCTTGTAGCCTAGTACAGAAACAGACAAAGAATTCAAAATGTCAGATGGAAGGTAATAGCTTGGAGTGATGCATGGGAGCTTGATGGAAAGCAGTGTCCTTACACAAGAGTTCTGGTCTTTGTACAGTAAAAGAAAAAACCCTCATTGAAATTCTCACTGGTGCTGCACTGTAGCCTGTGTGTGCTTTTGGCTTCACAACCAAAGGATATCGCCATTCCAATGAAGCATAATTCAAGATGACAGTCCCAGATTTGAATTTCCTTGAACTTTAGGAGAGTTCAAACCTAGATCTGAACTTAGCAGCTCTGAGTCATGTTTCTTTATGATTTCACAGCAAGGTTGACTAGAAGGGTCACTTTTTAAACAGAAATATATTTGAGGTATAGAAAACAGTCAAAGAACAAGTGGGTAGTGACCTGAGCTGAGACTGTAATCGAGTTATTCTTTGTGTATTTGGGCCTCAGTGTTTCCTTTCTTCTGTGCCCTAGACCCTACTTTAAATGAAAAATATTTAAAACATTATTCTTTATTTATGACTGAGGAACTGGATGCATTTTCCAGTCTGAAGGTATGTGGTTGCCAGAATCATTAAGATGCTTCTTGCTCTATGGCAGAAACAAGAAAAAGATAAGAGAAACAATATTCTTTATGGTCTTCATGGGGCTGCTCCTTCTGCTAAGAGTCCATTTGCCTTAGGCGTTGTACCATACCCATTTAAAGTGTTTTTTTTAAGCATTCCTCAAGTAAAAGAAAAAGAAGATCTAATAGTGAAGGCACAGAGCAGGGACTTGGAACACTAGTCTTTTTAACTGAGTCTCAAATATCCAACATGATCATTCTAGACTGTTGAAGAAGAAAAAGAACTTGCCTACCTTGCTCACTGTCAGTGCACTCTGAAATCTGTAGATAAAAGGTACAAGTGCAAAGTATTTTAATATTATATAAATATAAGTATTAACACCAATTTTACAAGTACAAAAGTACTTCTGAAATAATGTTTCTTTAACTATTAAGGCCTGTAGAAGGAGTATTATGAATTAGGTTACAACAAAAAATGGAGCTGTTAAAAAAATAGTCTGGCTTTAAAAGTACAAACTCTTAAGTACCAGTTCAAACATTTATGCAAAAATCTATCAAGCAAATCTGAGCTGAACTGTTGCTACTGAAAGTGTAAAGAAGGATTCCTATTTACATGTAATAACGGCATGCATTGAAAAGGCCACTTTTCTCCTGGCTCTGACATCTAGATAAGATCTGTGCTGATACATCTGTTCTTTCTCATGTGTCCATTACCAGATCAAGTACAGTACCTGACCCTAGAGGAACAGGCTCTTCCTGGAATTTAGCTCACTCTGTGGACTCAAGATTAACCTTTTAACTATAGTTTCTCCTGATTCAGCTGCATCTAACCTGTCAAGCTCCTCTCTTAAACAATTTTTTCCTGTCTTGCTAATTAAGAGGACTGGAATCTTTAAAATAGCAAAATCCTATTATGCCATTTACAAAACAGCATCTGACTCCAGGTAGAGGAAATCCTCAAAAGTGGAAGGTTCTCTTCCACATACTGCTTAGCCCCCACCTCTGCTTGAGAGTGCTCACTGATCTGCACAGTGCCTGGAGATCTGCTCCATAGGCATCAGATTCAAGAGTCTCAGCCTTGCTTCCACCTTTTCTGTCTTCCCCTACACTGCATTATGAAAGGGGACAACTTAAAGAATTTCTGATTGTTGTAAGTCAAAGTGCCTGTGCTCCATGTTTGCTCTGGGGCGCATACCTGCGTGCATACTTGCGCTCATCCAGACACCATCCCAGATGTGGCAGTGGCTCCATGGAGAGCCTTACAAAGAGGAGAAAAACAGTTTTGATAAACTGGTGGAATGGTCTGAATAAAATAAGATGCAGTTCAATAAGGATGAAGTCAAAGTGCCACTCTTGGGAATAGTCAGCAGCACAAACGCAGAAAGGGGAGTGCCAGGCTAGGTAGCCATTCTGTGGTAAATAATCTGTGCTTTGTGCAAATCAGGAACTGATGGCAAATTAATACTGAAGTATAATGAAAAGAAGTGCCCATAAAGGATATATAAACAGGAATATAGTATTGCAATAAGTAATCCAGCTCTCCTCTGCACCAACAAAACCTCAACTGCAAGTGAATCCTTCAGCTAATCCAGAGGAGAGTAGCAAGAATGGTCAGAGACCTAAGGAACACAGCGCTTCAGGAAAGATTGCTATTGTTTTGCTCTGGGAACCAGAAATCCTTATAGAGGCATAATGATGGTCCTCAAGTATGTAAAAGCCTTCTGCAAAAGGAAGGGAATTCTCTATTATCTGTGTCCATGGAAAATAAGAAAATACATAATGGATTTAGACCACTGCGAATGGTTCAAGTCAGTCATTTGAAGTTTTTTGGTTTTTTCAGAAGGGACAGTGAAGAATCTGAAGAGACTGTAGTGAGGATATTGTGGGTTTACCAGCATTAATGGTTTCACAAAGAGTCTAGAGCAATGTGTGCCAGGGCGAGCACTGGGCAGCGGATGCTGCCTTGGAGAAAGGAGATGGGCAAGGAACCTCAGGCTTTCATCATCCTATTTCAACAGTTCTTAGTTTTTAGCTGTAGTTATGACAGAGACACATCCCCCAGCAATCCAGAAGGTGATTGTATTTTGTATTAAAAGACAAAAATGCTTCTTGCAGCAGAGGAAGATGAGGAAGAACCGGAGATGCCTGTTGGCCCTCGGCCTCGCCCGATGTCTGAGCTGCACCTCAAGGAAAAGGCTGTGCCCATGCCTGATGCCAGTGCTTTTTTCATCTTCAGTCCTAACAACAGGTATTTAAGAGACTGCTTAGCTGGAACAAGGAGGCGGAGAGCAGGTATCCCTTTCATGCTAGGCCCCAAAGGTTATGCAGTGCAGAGCTCCCTTCCAGCAATTCATACCAGAGACATCCTTGGACCAGTCTCTGTTTTAAAGGCCTTGGCATGAAATCTTCATGAAAGTGTAACTGTAGGGAACCCCCTGACAATATTCAGTGGGAGTTCATGGCACCTGCAAGGCTGATTGAAGACACAAATCATAAAACCTTCAGAAATAAGGGTCTTGGAGGCAAGTCAGTAGATGGAATTCCCCAATATATTCGGGTCCAAATTGCAAGCAAGCCATCATGCAATCAGTCAAGCATGAGTTAGGAGCTTCCTGTTCTAATGGCTGCTCAAAATCCACTCCCAGTAGGGAGTTCATGTGTTTCTGCTCATTTCTGCATGTCAAGAATGAGCACGGAAGAAAAGGGAGGAGGAAGAGAGTCCATAGCTCTGAGGGGAGACTGAGAATAATAATTTTCTTGCTTCCCTTGGGTTCCCTCAATGTGGATTCACATTTCCCCAACTGTCTATCCAACGCAGATGTGCAAGACCAGTTCTGTGAGTGAAGGGCTGAGAAATGACACAGAGGGATGTTATCTTCCCAAGGGTGCAGAAATTAACTCATTGTCCCATAGTCTGTGCAGTACCGTGTATCCCAACATATCCCTTGGGCACTTGGCCTCCAATCACAGCCCCAAAGTAAAGCAGGTCTGTAAAAGCACAGCTGAATTTACATCCAGTCTTTCCACAGTGGGGTTTGTGCCACTCCTCCTTGGGTATGTGCAGCAGGGAGGGACTGATGATGACTGGGACTCATGGACTCTAATGTCAGCTTTGCCACCCACCCACTGTCGCTTTTTGAAGAGAAGTAAATTAACCTCTGCAATCATCTGTGAAATTGCTTTAATAGGGGCTTGGAGGCTTAACACCCAAAAGTAGAGCTAAATGGATTAATGAAGTGTCTCTAGAATTATGCATAGAAGTGTTATGAGGTTTAACTCCTCCTGCCCTCATACCAATATACGGAAAGTGCTACAGTGGTCTCCAGTAAGGATGCTGCTGTTTGATGGGAGACTGCTACTTCTTTACCTGCTAGTTTCCTACCAAGAGTGCCAAGCACTCTGTATTTGGCTGATGTTCAACAGACACCCTGCATGGCATGTCTTCTCAGAACCCCTTTGCAGCCTTATATCTATTTGGCCAGGTCTATGCCCTGTAACCAAGGTAGATGCCCCACGATGAACAGTAGAATGAATGGGGAATGGTTCTGTGAATGAAAGCAAAGGATATAATTTGGGGTTGGAACGTTTCAGACCACATTTAAATCACAAAGGACTCTGTCAGGAGGGAACTGTTCTTCATTCAAATGCACTGAGCATGAGTCCCACAGGCAGCCAATCACTCTGCGTGCATCACTGCATGACATGGAGAGTCAAGGCTGCCCAGCACCCGTCACAGCTGCTGGGTCCATCATTCTCCCTGCTTCTGGGGCAGAGGGAAGGTGCTCTGTGGAGCAATCCTCCAGGGCCAGTCCTGCTGGCAAAAGGGGAGGGGGGAATGTTTCTCATGTCTTGCTATTCTCTGAGAGATGAAGTTGTGCCTCTCCTCTGTCTTTCAGGTTTCGTGTCCACTGCCATCGAATCGTTAACGATAACATTTTCACCAACCTGATCCTATTTTTCATCTTGCTCAGCAGCATCTCCCTGGCCGCTGAGGACCCCGTCCGACACCTCTCCTTTAGGAACCAAGTATGCTTCCCATCCTCCTTCCCTCACTGTTTATTAAAAGTGTGGTATAAGCAGATCATGATTTGAAGCAAGGAAATGCAGAAAAAGCTGCATCAGAGGCTTTAGGGGTAACTCCCTATCCTTTTT
Organism: Pezoporus wallicus; assembly: GCF_028554395.1. Classification (NCBI taxonomy): domain Eukaryota; kingdom Metazoa; phylum Chordata; class Aves; order Psittaciformes; family Psittacidae; genus Pezoporus; species Pezoporus wallicus. Next base: position 3,900,723 of record NW_026642179.1, on the reverse strand, counting down.
TAGGCTGTGTGTGAGAGAACATGAATCAGTGCATAATCTGGCCTCTAGTTCATTTCAGAAGCGTGTAGGGCAAGGAAGGGCAGGAGGCTGGAATTAAGGCATTAGAAATGGGCTGTAGAAACATTGATTGGGATACAGATAATTATAACATGGGGGTTTTGCATGTTCCCTTTGGAACATGCCACATGATTTCTATTGAACTAAAAAGTCCAGGGCCTGATTTTGATTTTGTTCACACTGGTGAAAATCAGGAGTAACGCTCTTGAGTTTGATACAGTCACTCTGGAGGAAAATGGTGCTATCAAGATTGGAATCAGACTGTTTGAACACAAGTTGCAAAGCTATCATTAAATTTGAGGTAATCCTCAGAAAATATGCTGTGCTTCTCTCCTCAACGTTCTGGTGGAAGGAGAGGAAGGCATTCAACACAGAGATACATTCTCACCTTCTTTCCTGCCCATTCTTATTAGCCTTTCGGAGCATTCAGTGCTCCCTTAACTTTGCCAGTTAACCCAATCTGGGATCACTGCAGAAATCAAGCAAGTCAGCAGTCATATGTGAGACTTCTAATTTCTGCTTGTCTGCAGTGGAATTTTGGTGTCTTTATGCCTGAAGAACTTGCTAGGCTTAAAGAGTGGGACAATTTTCTTTGTTGTTTAATAATAAAACCCTAATTTAACACTCAGTGTTCTACCTCTGTGAAATATCCTGGCCTCAGCACGCATTTAAAGACACATGTGCATGCAGAGAAGGTGTTAATGGAGATTTCTTCCTGAGCTTATCTCAGAGCTGCTTTGCATTTTGTCCTGAAAAAAGGTGCTAAATAATACAGTCAAATTTGTATCACCGATGACCCGTTTGTGCAGTTAAGTGTGCCCACAGTGTAGGGATAAATGTATGTCAGTATGTATTAGCGCTGCAGCATGATGTCAGCTGGCATATGGGCTTCTGACATACCACAGAAGTTGCAGCAGAGAGATTTAAATGAGGAAAAAAAGTAGTCAAAGCTGATTGTCCTGGATAAAAGAGCTGAAGGTTTGGGACAAAGTGTTGTCTTGTGTATTTGAAGCCACTGATGTTGCATGAAAACTTGTGTTTAATTTTTGCAGGTACAGATGTTTAAAATGTATCATACAAGGGGACACTGACAAGATGTTTGGGTTGCAAATGTGGTCTGCCTTTACACTTTGACACTAGAACAGTAAGAATATGTCTTGCCCTGTGGCCACACAGAGGCCTGAGAGGGAACGAAAGCGAGCTGAAAGCAAACTAACTGCTTCTAACTTCACACTGGGTCAACATAACCAGTCATTAGCATGTGCCCAAGAGCTACTACTGTGCAGACTACTGCTGCTGTTGATAAAAAGTGTCCTAGGGTAGGAAGACAGGAACAGATATCCCAGGAATGGCGAGCAAAGAGGCTTGGATACTGCTTCTGTCCTAGGCGGGCTAGTGGCTATGTCTTTCTTGTGTCACACAGGGCTCAGGCAGCAGGTGTTTGGAAGTGCCTCCCCAGTCTGATCAAACAGCCTTTAAAGCCCAAACAGGTCCTAAGACTGTGTGCTCACAGTATTCTCTTGTTTGCACCTTGACAAGGTGCTTGTTCATTATAATATATTCTAAAGTAAATTCATATTTAGATAATAATAAATATGCCTGCTGATAAGTGTGCTTCCTGCACAGGTGGAGCAGTGATCTTTCTCATTAGGACAGGCTGTTCAGCCTGGAGAAGAGAAGGCTGCGTGGAGACCTCATAGCAGCCTTCCAGTATCTGAAGGGGACCTATAGGGATGCTGGGGAGGGACTCTTCATTAGGGACTGCAGTGACAGGACAAGGGGTAATGGGTTAAAACTTAAACAGGGGAAGTTTAGATTGGATATAAGAAGGAAATTCTTTCCTGTTAGGGTGGTGAGGCACTGGAATGGGTTGCCCAGGGAGGTTGTGAATGCTCCATCCCTGGCGGTGTTCAAGACCAGGTTGGACGAGGCCTTAGGTGATACGATTTAGTGTAAAGTGTCCCTGCCCACGGCAGGGGGGTTGGAACTAGATGATCTTAAGGTCCTTTCCAACCCTAACTATTCTATGATTCTATGATCTCCTCTATAAAGGACATCTTTACTAGCTGCAGCTTTGGGGCCACCTTCACTGGTATGCTGTAGCTGCTTTGCAATGCTCTAGTGATGTAAAGCAGCTGCAGGTACAGTTTGATTAGCCACTTTAATCAAGTTTATGACTGCTTTATGTTGGTGGAGTCATGCAAAGCAGCCTGAGAGTACCCATGAATTTGGCCCATTGATTATAAAATTATTCCTCTCATATAATAACCAAATGTCAGGGCCTACATGCAAGGGGGCATTTCCAGCCATAATATGTGTAAATTAATATAGGATGAAATTGAGATCTGTCCATCCTTGAAATGGCTCTTTTTTTAATTCTCTAAGTTGCAAAAATTGATGGAGCACAAGACAGCCTTGAAGAAGTGAGAACAACTTGGGGTCAAAGACTGAGCGGTGACCTGAAAAATGTTAAGTTACACAGTAGCAGTAAGTGATACATCCCCCCCACTTGACGTTTAGTGTCTGCAAACTAGTTCAGATTCCGATCATGTTTAAATAGTGCCATCTAAAATAACCCTGTAATTTGCAGTAGCTACCCTACTGCCTGTGGCATTCCAAGCTGTGGAATTTATCCATTTATAAATCTGAGTTACGGTACATGCGCTGAAATACAAAAAAACAGCTGTGGGATGGGAGAGGGAGCTTTACTGCTGTATGTTTATTAGTATTTTAGCAGTAAAGGTTTAAATCTGACAAATGATCAGTTTTCTACAACTTCCATACATTGGCCTGCTCATGGGCAAACAACGGTAAAATAACAGCAATCCTAGGGCATGATACTTTTGATTTTCACCACTTATAGATAACACTAAAATGGCTTGGGATATTGGAATACATTTGAAACAAAAATATTTCAATTCTGGTCCCATTAGTCAACGAGGAAGTTCCCGCTTTTCATTTTGTGGAAGGTCCATTGATCAGCAACAAAAGATATTCCTGATACTTTGAAAATCACTTTACACTTCCAGACTTGCTGTTGCCTGTTGTGACACTCTAGGACCACTTTCTGTGGTCTGCTATGCATGCCACCAGGACCCTCATCACCAGGTCTAAGTTCATGGGAATGATGAGTGCCTTTCAGCTTGCCTGTTATCCAGGATGCCTATGGAAAGATGCAAGATCTAAGTTAGGCACCTTTAGCACATGACGATATTATGGTTGCAATACAAGAGCTGGGATTCTGTTCAATTGGCAGTCTCTGTTTTTGAGCCTAATCCAGGGCAAATCAGGATAGACAAAAAAAAAATAGCAAGAGCATGAATCTGAGGTTTGCTTTTCTTCCTTTGCGAGAAGTACAGAACGAGAATGGAAATTAATAAGAAGGAATGTCATGTTTTCCACTGGGAGACCGGGCTCCTTGTATTCTCAGTTTGGATATGTATTTGGGAAAATCCTGGAATCGTCTGTTCTCTATCAGATTAAAAAAAGAAAAAATCCTACAACAGCAACCAAAAACTTATTTTGCCTCTAGAGTCATCATGGGATTGTAACTCAGAAAAGATTTCATGAAATGTGCTGCTTGTCCTCTGTGCCAGGACCTTCACTGCATTCAACAGCACTTCGTTACAAAACCGTTTCCTATATAATCCTTGTCCCCTTGTTAAAAGGCTTATGTATTTGATTTTGAACTGTGATTTCCCATGCAAGTGATCAGTCACTGATCTGCCCTCCCCAATCCTATTCCCTTTTGTTTTTACAGATTCTCTTTTATTTTGATATAGTTTTTACTGTCATTTTCACCATTGAAATTGCTCTGAAGGTAAAGTGCCCATCTTCTCTACCATTACTTGTTCACAAGCTTACTAGTTTTCTGACACTGTCTGTTGCTAACGCACACGCCTGTTTGTTCCTGGGTCACGCTCAGTACCACTAACCCAATTGTGCTTATTTTTCAGATCCTAGGCAATGCAGACTATGTCTTCACTAGTATCTTTACATTAGAAATTATTCTTAAGGTAACCAATCTGAGCAATACACTCGTTTTCCTCTTTCTCTCTTTTTTTCTCTCTTTCTCTCTTTTTTTCTCTCTTTCTCTCTTTTTTTCTCTCTTTCTCTCTTTTTTTCTCTCTCTCTTTCTTTCTTTCTTAGTTTCACTCTCTTTTTCTGTTTGTTTGTGTTTTTTTTTAAACCCCATTATTATCTCTACACAAAGGGTTATTTATCTTTTGATTTTAATGCTTTGGTAGTTGCTTAAAAAGTCTTCTGTGAAATTTTGATATTCAAACATCATTCAGGGCCTATTAAAAAAAAAAGAAATAATACAAAGCTTTTTATGGGAATCACAATGAAAGGATGATCCTGTTGGGAAAAGTAAGAGGATGCCAAGGAGGCAGCCATCACCCCATAAATGACTCTCTACTCTGGCCAGTATTCTGAAAACCGTATTTGTTCCCTGTTCAAGGAACCCTGAGAGCACACACCTCCTACACATGCTACAACTCATTCTGCACAGCTCCAGAGGCTGGGCCAGAGAGTGGCCTATATAAGTGGGTGATCGATAACCCTGTAAGGTTACAGGGTGAGCAGTCAAGTAGGAGACAGGGAGCTCAGCGCGGTAGCTCACTTTTTAGATGTGAAGACGTAACCAAAAGTACAAGTCATTGAAACACCAAGGACTGTAGCTGCAAATGAAAAACTGCTGCATTGCCTGTTTGAAACCTGCCTTCCCGATTCCCAGGAACATATTCTATACCAAGGAAAATGTGCAGAATAGTAGTTTAGCCTGGAAGAAAATAAAAATAGGCTGCCTTGTTCTTAACACTAATTTTCCCAAATTGGTAGGCTAATAATTTAAATAACAGTAATTGAGCAGAGTTCTGGCTTTCTAAATGCTAGGTTCATTTGGCAGCTTGTTTTTTGCCTCAGCAAGCTAGTTCTAATTGCTGGCAGGCAGTACCTTAGCGTTGCTCAAGTTCAAGACCCTAATAACAGTATCCATACTGAAGGCTGGCAAGCAGGGTGGCCCCTGAACATTTTTGTAGAGAAACGTGCTTTTTTGATATGACTTAAAATCACCAAAGCCATAATGTTCTCCAAAGAGATGTGCATGTTATGCCTCTGTGCAGTGTGCATCTCTGCCTACACAATAAATCTGAAAAAGCACATACCAAATGGCTGATCAAAAAGGCCTGTCAAAAAAGAAAAACATCTCAACAGAAACACTTAAAAATAAAGCCATAGCTCAAGACACCTGTTTGAACTTAGAATTACTAATTCTGCTTCCACTGGAGCAAATAATAACACTCCTAATTAGTTCAGTGGAAGCAGAACCTAAGCAAACCCACTGGTATCGCTCTGTTTTTATCAGGAGAGTGCATCAGAGGGGCCCTTCTTATGTCCTCCCATTAATTTCAGTGGGTTCATGTCACCACTCCAGGATATTCTCTGAGTTCAAATTGGAGAAAAGGGCAAGGACTACAATTGTTTAAGAAATTCTGTTCTTGTCCTGTCAGTTCCTGCTTCACAAGTTGCATTGGTTTTTCCATGCATGTTTCTCTGCTGCTTTGAATTGAGCACAGTGCTTTCCACAACAGAAAAGTTAGCCTAAATAGTGAAAAAAACAAAAGAATCAAGGCTGTAGAGAAACAAGCTTCCTCTGACCTCATGTTACTGATGACACCTGCAAGCTTCACACTGTTGTGGTGGAGTCTGGTGAATGTTAGCAAGGTGACCACCGAAGTTTTTTTAATTGTCATCCTAAAACCTAGTTCAGTGCCCTAGATGGGAGCAGACACAGATTATAGACTCTTCAAGAGTCTCTTCTGAGATAACAGCATCTCTCACAGGCTTGAGAGAACCACAGTTTGCATTGAACTTAAACTCAGCAGGGCTTCTCCTCCTGATTTCAATGGTCTTCTCCTCCTGATTTCAATGGTGTCTCCTTTCTTTCAAGATTGCCATACAAAATCTATCCAGGCATCTTTACCACCTTTGTTATGGCAAGAACCCCTCCCCTCTTCCCCAATTGAATGTGTCTATAAGTATAAATTCTAAGCCAAGACCAGAGTTTATACTTCCTCCCCTTCTAAGTTCTGTCTGATTGATAGGCAGTTTGGTGAAAAAAATGTGATATACCATGTTCCCTTCCACCCCTCCTCCGAATAAAGCTGTTCCAGGCAGGTATGGCTGGAAACCACTAGCATGTATGCCATCCTGAGCCATTAACAGGAGCCAGAAAACTCGATTTTTCATTCATTCTTCTCTGCTGGGAGTCTGGCTAGAGCTCATCATTGAGGAACAGTCTCAAGGTGTCTGCTTCAAGTTACTTTAGACATCTAACTTAGATGGGATTCAGAGGACCAAATTTAGCAGCCGATGTAACCCAGGTAATGGAGGGACATTAGCTGTTGTGGGGATGGGGTTTCTTCAAAGCAGCTCCTTAGGTTGCTCACTGAGTCTAAGGTAGGTGGTACAAATACCCCCATCAACTCACCCTCTTTAACCATGCCAGACTCATTTAGTCACATTCTGTAGCTGAGCTCAGTCTGAAATTCTAATTCTGACCTCAGAGGTGTTTAGGTCTGACATTGCAGGTGAGACCCGTTTCTGTTTATTGTTTACACAGTCACTTAAACCAGTTCTGGAGCTGTGACATCCTCCTTAAAGCCAGGAGGTATTAAATACCCCTTCATACCCAGATGGGGCAGAGTGCCTTTGTAAAACATGTAAGATCTTTTCCCTCCTCTGCTGGGTGATGTTCATGATTACCTCCCCTAAGAAACCACTCTGTCTCAAAGAATCTTACCTTAGGCTTTGTGAGGAAAACCAAGGGGAAAGTGCAACTCCTTCCAGAATAAAAGTGGGAAAACCTGAATAGGGATAGGAAAAGGAATACAGGATTGAGCTGAACAGAAGCAGCAAACTGAAGAGAGCTGAAATTCCTCCTGTTAGTTCAGCTCCAAAACATAGAATTCCTGAGGGATTCTGTTTTTTCTTCACAGAGGGAAGGGAACTCAGCTGTCCACTGCAGCTGGTCTGAGCACTGAAAAACATTACAAAAGAGCCCTTTTTTTTTTTTATTCAATTTAGCTCAAGAGGCCTTTATATAATACAAGCATCATACCCACTAGTGTCCTCTGCCATTGAAGAAAAAGGAAAAAGCATATGATTGCAAAGAGTAGTTTTTGCAAACAGTCATTCTGCTGTTTTGCTGATTCTAAACATTATGTATTCTATGCACTCACAGTGCGTATTTTCCTCACTGAACCTAGTATTTGTTTTCCCTAGTAAGGTCTTTTATAGTTGTCTTAATGTCTTTTTCACTCTCTTCTTTCAATGGGGACTCAGCTTCTCCTTTGAGGTCTGGGGGTAAATTGTCTGCTATGTTAGAAATTCTGCCCCTCCCCAGTTATATACTCTGAGCACAACCAGATGTGTTTGGTTTCTGAACAGTTGCTAATGGCAAAGTATGTCTGTGTCTTCATGTGCCTTCCTGCAGATGACCGCATATGGGGCTTTCCTCCATAAAGGCTCCTTCTGCAGAAACTATTTCAACATCTTAGACCTGCTGGTGGTCAGCGTTTCTCTCATCTCCTTTGGGATCCAGTAAGTGAGCTATTTTCAACTGGCTGTTGTTTGGGGATTGCAGGGCTGGGTTGGGAAGTAACATCTGAGGATCATTGTCTTACCTGGGTAAGACTTTTTTCTCATAAGCCTGGAGGTATTTCCCTCAGATGATTCAAGACCATTAAAATTCATTCTCAAGAGGGGAGGTAATAATTGGGAAATTCTACTCTAATGACATGGAGGGGGTAACTTCCAGAAAGAGCAAATGACAACTAGAAATGGTCCATGGGGAATAATGGTTCTTAGCTTTGTTCCAAGATGTCTTGATTCACTGTATCAGTTCAGGACAGTTGAGTGACTTACTCTTCCCTCCTAGAGTTCTCATAACCTCTTTGGAAAATGGGCTGATAGTGTTTTGCTACTTCCTAAGATGTTGTGGGTCTTGGTCAATCAAAAACCATCAAGAGTTTGAAAAGCTGTGTGAAAATCTGCAGAGTACTGGTGGCGGTGACTGTTGATCCTGCTTCTGTTGCATCATGCTGTGTTGGTTGATGGGTTAATTTGCTTAATAAGTTTATAGATTTACTTGACTATATGGAACTTCATGTGTTGGTTAGGGCGTTTTCTAAGTAGTATCCCACCTGATAAGAAATGAGCTCCCAGTTGTCATCATTACAGGTTAGCAGCTGACATATGTTATGTTCCAGAACTAAGTCAAATAGTCAAACAGAAGGATTTATCAGGTCTGTTAGGCTTTCAGTCAAGGTTTTAAGAATGGCACAGTGCTCATTTTGACCTGCTGTTTCTTTCTTACAAACCTAACTAGATTCTTAGTAAAAGAAACTGTTCCCAAAATCAGTAAGGAGGGCCTGATGTCATACAGCATGGAAAAGCTTCTCAGTCAGGATTTCAGTCTGGGAAGATGAGGAGAGTACTGTTGTAGGAGATAATTATGTTCAGTACTTAAATGTAAGTACATAAGTTATCCTAGCTGATTCAGTGGGAGTTCCACATCTTTAAATTTATGTACACAATCAATTGATTTGCGGGATCAGAGGTCAAACACATTGCAGGATCAAACTCCAGGTGGATGGTATACCTTTAGTGCTGGATTCACCTGGAGTTTCCACTCTTCTACGAATATTTCAGTGGAGTGCTTCTTTGAACCTTATCTGAAAATATCTTGTATGACTACATCTTGGCTCAATTTCTGTATCATAGATATCTACAGAGTGTTTGGCAGCTTGCCCTGCTTTAAAAAAAAAACAATATACACTGCCTATGTTCAGTTCCCTTCATTAAACAGCAAAGACGGTGAAAGCCAGGAGTATGTATACTGAGCCTGCCTAGATGAGGAAGCAAGACCTACGAAGATAACACCAGAGAGTAGTTTCATTAGCCGTGAAGTGCCATAGCAAAGAGTTGGCACTCTAACTATCCTGAGCAGTCTAAGGGTATGTAGGATTTCAAACAAGAAAGAGTAGGTAAAATCCATCTGTCTTTGCAGCACACCCCCTATATTGCTGTATCTCTCAAACCTTCCAATACTTGCTTCCAGGTCCAGTGCTATCAATGTGGTGAAGATCCTGCGTGTTCTGCGAGTCCTTAGACCACTGAGGGCCATTAACAGAGCCAAAGGACTAAAGGTTAGAAAAGTCCCAATGTATTCTCTAAACTATAAATTCAAGTTATTTCAAGCTACAAGGACTTTTGCAGTGGTTCAGGTAGTGTTTCAGCAGAATCACAGAATGGTTGATGTTGGGAGGGACCTCCGGAGGTTGTCTTGTCCAACAACCCTTCTCAAGCGGGCCACCAAGAGTGGGTTGCCTGGGACCATGCCCAGATAGCTTTTGAATACCCCAAGGAGGGAGACTCCATGACTCTCTGAGTGACGTGTTCCAATGCTCAGTCATTTCACAATAAAAAAGTGCTTCCCAATGTTCAGTTGAATTTCCTGTATTTCCTGTGTTTCGGTTTGTGCCCATTGCCTCTTGTTCCATCAGTGGGCACCACTGAAAATTGCCTGGCTCTGCTTTTTCTGTACCCTCCCTTCAGGTACTTATGTACATTGACAAGACTCTCTCTGAGCTTTCTCTTCTCCAGGCTGAATGGTCCCAGCTCTCTCAGCCTTACCTCATGGAAGAGATGCTCCAGTCCCTTAATCATCTTTGTGACCATTTGCTGGACTCCCTCCAGTACATTCATATCTCTCTTGTACTGAGGAGGCTAACTGGGCACAGTACTCCAGGTGTGGTGGCCTCAGCACTCCAGAGCAGATGGGAAGGATCACCTCCTTCAGTCTGCTCAAAGTGTTCTGCCTGTTACAGCCCAGGATACCACTCGTCTTTGCAGCTGGCGCTCATGTTCAACTTGGTATTCACCAGGACGCTAAAGTCTTTTTCTGCCAAGCTGCTTTCCAGCCGGGTGTCCCACCCATCACCGCTGAGCTTAAATGATGTAGTTTACTTGGATTACAGATGCACTCACAAGTCTATTTTAACATAGCCTTACTGTATTAGATAAATTCCTTCCTGTGGGTTGGTGGTTGCCCAACTGTCCGAGTCAGTGCTGCTGAAAGTTTCAGAGAGCTGAGCTCTGGTATTTTTCTGTCCCTCTCTGCCACTTCCTAAGAGTACAGTGAGGAATGTAACAAGTTGGTATTCTCTCCTCTTTCATGAGACATTACTTAATGGGCAATTGTTAGTTGTAAATCTCTTAATTGTATATTTAGTCTTGGGATTCCCCGTTAGCCAGAGGTGCCAGAACAATCCTGCAAGTTACTTTTGTCCCTATCTTCCATTTGCAGCATGTGGTCCAGTGTGTGTTTGTCGCCATCCGAACCATCGGAAACATTGTGATTGTCACCACTTTGCTGCAGTTCATGTTTGCCTGCATTGGAGTTCAGCTGTTTAAGGTAAAACCATTGGGCCCATTCATTCATTCATTATGCTGAGCTGTATTATGTGATGGGAAGAAAACTACCACCAAGAAGCCTGGGAAGGGGAGATGGAGTCGTGTGTGTGAAAAGCAAAACATTTGTGACAGTGTCAGTGTTACTTGGGCTCCTGCTACCAGCAGTTCCCCAAAACTGGACCAGGCATATTCAGAACTCCTGCCCTTCATCTGTAATGATAAGAAATCATCAGTAACATCAGTAACCTTCTTCCCTAAATAGCTTGTGGCATGACTTAGTGCCAGGGAGGTGAAAGGGGTACTTGCAGGCTGTCTACCTCCCATCTCATGGAGAGAGGCATGCCAGATAATCACAGGAGGTTATTCATTCATTTCCTTACGTCTGCTTTTATTTCTTTGCCCTTCACCACCCTTCTGTCAAGAAGTGTTCTGCAGTACTCAGTAGTCATACACCTTAGGACATACGCATAAAAGTACTGTGAAAGCAGATGAAAGCCTGTGCTCTGAACTACATAGATGCAGGCAACTCCCAATCCAGTTTGCTCACATCTACCTGCAAAAGAGCATGTAAACATACTCATAGTTGGTTTAGCGAGTAGAAAACACAGTCTCTTTGCTACATCATCTGCCCTAACCCTTGTGCTGTCAAGAAAATAAGCTTCATTCCTCTTTCTTCCTATTCAAGGGCAAGCTGTACAGCTGCACTGATAGCTCCAAGCAGACAGAAGCAGAATGCAGGTGGGTCTGACCTTTCCCAGTTAGCCCCCTTCACTGGTCACCCACTCTCAGGGCCTTGTTCTGGAAGTGCAGTTCTGTAATGTTCTCTGTCTGTTCTCCATCCACAGAGGGTACTACATTACGTACAAGGATGGTGAGGTCAACCAGCCAATGATACAACCCCGGAGCTGGGAGAACAGCAAGTTCGACTTTGACAACGTCTTGACTGCCATGATGGCCCTCTTCACTGTCTCAACCTTTGAGGGCTGGCCAGAGTGAGTGCTTCTCGGACCAGTGCAACAGTAGCAATATCCTCATTCATTTCAAAAGAGAAATTCAAATGCAGAGCATAGTCTTTCCCATTTTAAGTATTTAAATAGGTCTAAAGCATTAAACATAGCAGTAGTAGCAGCAGTCATTGTAGTATTATGTAAATTCCTCAGGGCCCAAAGGAATTGCTGTTTCTGTACTTGTAAACAGTGCACAGCACTGTCTGTAGCTCTTAAAAAAATGATTGCTAGTAGTAACAGTGATAGCAATCTTTGTTACAATCATTATGTATATAAATGGATATAAAATGCCTGTCAGGCACTTACCAGTATTGCTAGGTGTTACAAGTTTCCTGATAGAGCCAGCAGGGCCATATGAAACACAGCAGTGCTATCTCTGCGATATGGGCAGAGGTGGGATGTCTTGCCAGCCTGTGCTGGCTGTGCCACAGGTGAAGGACTCCCACAGCTTCACTCTGTCAGAGTGACATGGGCATGCAGGGTACCAGGTGGGCTGACCCTGACCTGTGTCACAGGGTGATGCCAGCAGTGATGTTAACAAATGTTAAAAGTGCTGTGATCTCCTTTTCTCACAAAACTGAGCTGCCAACAACACAGACTCTCCTGTCTTCTGTTAACTTAAGGGCATGCTTCTGTTTTAAATTGTAATTATTCAGCTACAAAAAGATTTCACCCCTGAACAGGTTCAAATGTGTAAAGTTAGCAAGAGCCATTTCTTCTCTTTTGCAAGAGTTTACACTCTGCACTCTGTGAGTGAATTAATTTTGATGCAAGTAGAGGAAAGTCACGAAGTTAAACTTTGTAATATCACCTATAAGGCCTCAAGGCAGTTGCAGATTTTCTCTGCATTGGGCTCCTGTTTGCTTTCAGGTTGCTGTATAGGTCCATTGATTCCCACATGGAGGATGTGGGACCCATCTATAATCACAGGGTTGAGATCTCCATCTTCTTTATTATCTACATCATCATCATTGCTTTCTTCATGATGAACATCTTCGTTGGTTTCGTCATCGTCACATTTCAGGAACAAGGAGAACAAGAGTACAAGAACTGTGAGCTGGACAAAAACCAGGTAATTTACAACAATTTATCGCCACCAAAGATAGAAAATACACTGAGAATAAGCATCTAAGAGATAAATACATACAGAGAGGAACATGTGAAGACTGCCAACAAGATAAAACTATAAGCTGGCTTCACTGTCATCTTTCAGGAGTGAGATAAAAGAAAAAGCCTTGCTGTAAGATTTGCTCAAGGGATAACATTTACTTAACTATATGTGCTGTACTATTTGGTTCACTGACATTAGATGAGCATGACTAATTGACATTGTCTGGCCAAAGTAAATGCATATGTAACTGTTCAATGGGTAGAATATGCACATTTGGATTGCAACCTGAAAGAAATGCTTATGCCAAGCATTTTCATTTCAGTAAGACACTTAAAACATATTGTATTTTTATTATGCTTGGAGGTAGTTGACCAACCCTGTGTTGTTTTTTTTATTTTTAAACCTACCCTGCCTCTTTCACAGCGCCAGTGTGTAGAATATGCCCTGAAAGCCCGGCCCCTGCGGAGATACATCCCTAAAAACCAGTACCAGTACAAAGTTTGGTATGTGGTCAACTCCACCTATTTTGAATACCTGATGTTCGTTCTGATCCTGCTGAACACCATCTGCCTGGCCATGCAAGTAAGTAAGCAGTCATAAAACCCTACAGGTAATTAATTATAAGACTTTGTCAGGGAAAACGTTGAAATGGCCATGGTTGAGACCCACTTTCACCTTTATCCAATGTATTGAGGGAAAGGGGCAGGGACATGATAAAAAACTTTGTACCATGTTCTTTCCTGATGACACTTAGTTAAAATGAGGAATCTGCCTCTCATCCTCTTCCTGCTAATATCTGACTCTTCAAGCAATTCTGTTTTAACTCCTTAAAAACAAATGAGAAAAAGAACCTAACAGTTACATTATACACCAATGGCCACTATAATAACAAGCAACTTCTCAATTCTGACTTGTCTTCTATAAAATGCAGCAACAAGCCTGGAATTGCCACTCACCTGAGAGCTGAATTTTAAATCTGGGTCTTTTCTGCATTAAAAAGCAAATATTTTGACAAACAAAACAATCAAGGAAACTGGGGCTAGAGGGCAGGAAGACCCCAGTATTTCCTTTAGTCTCTGTTAAGAACCATAAAAACTATCTACAAAGAACCTCTAGAGGCCCTATAGTCCATCCCATCACCTTAAGGCAGTATCAGCTGCACCTAAGCATTTTTTGGTAGGTGTTTGCCTAACTTGCTTCACTACTGTTGCTGCTGATTGCCTTACTGTCCACTGTGCTGTGCATTCATTTTCCTTACTGCACAAAGGTTTTCCAAAGATCTAATGTGAATCCATGAAAGAAACATTTACAAGAATAGCAAATAGAGGTAATGGATTACCATGTGCAGGTGGAATGTTTGCACATTTTTCCAAGTCTGTACTTACCTGGCTTGTTCCTTCCAGTCTGTCTCTGCACAAGGCATTTCTCACCTCCCTTTCATTTCTAGTCAGTCCCAGGCTCCACCTGCTAAGCCTATCACTGTGCTCCCAGTTTCCTTGGACATTTGAGCTCCCTTCTCTTCTACACTTTGCTTGAGAGCTAGTCTGCCTGTCACTTTCCTCCCTAAACCCCATACTTTCTCCTCACCCTATCAGTCTATGAACTCTCTTCCCTGGTGTGTGGCCCAGATAGTCCAGATCCGCACTCCTCGAGCAGTCATCCTCTTCTCCTCACTATATAGACTCAGTTTTAGTTACCCGTCCATGGATCTCCTTTTCAGTCTCTCTCTCCCCTGTCATAGATTTATAGTATGACTTGGATTGGAAGGGACCTTAAAGATCATCTTTCCATTTGGTTGTCTGTTACACTTTGTTCCCTTCTCTAGTTTGTACCTCTCCATGCACTCCCACACCAACTTCCCTTTTGATCTTAGCATCCCACTACTGCATTTTCCACTGGATCAATCCCAGTCTGCCTCACTCCCAGCCTCCTCTCAAAACTAGCGTCAGTTTCCTATCACTCACTGTCTAAATCTACATTCATAGTCAATTTTCACCTTATTTTCTCTTACTGTCTCCAGTCCAATCTCACCAGATTTCTTGACCTCCCTTACTTTTTCTTCATCTGGTCTAGTTCTTACCCGTCCCCAGTGAAAAGGCTTCCTCTGCTGTCTTGCCTAAGGTACCAAAAAAGGAGTGAGGCAGCATAAGCACAAGAAAGTGCTCTTCTCTCAGCTAAACTATCTACTGCCCTGCTGTCATGAAGCAATAGGGAGAGATTGTAATGTTTACTCTGAAGCATGCTCAGTTGCTGTGACAATGGTGCACACACAGGGCAGGTGGAGCTAGAAGCTGTGAGATGTTTGTGAAGTGCTGAGGAAGGCCAGCATCTCTGGAGATTCTAGGACATCTATAGCCATCTTGAGAAAAGTACGTTTTTCCAAAGTCTTATACTGTGGCCAGATTTGGGTCAAACTTTGTAACAGACAGCAAACACAAAAGCCACATTACAGTGAAATTCCAAGTTTCTAAGTAAAGTCCAGCAAGTACTAAAGTGTTTCAAGGAGAATGTAACAAAAAACTTTAAAAGCATCTCAATGATACATTTTTCCCTGGACTGCTTTCAGCTGCAGATGAATTATTTTAACTGAAAATCCTGTAAATAAATCACTCTGAGCCAATGTAGAATATGAAAGTTCATCCCAGCTGTTTATAAAAGTTAAGCTATAAAGTTTTTCAAAGTTAAGCAATTACCAGTAGAGCCTTATGAGATGGACTGGAAGATGACCTTAGAATAAGGCAGTGCAATCAGTCACAAGTATAATGATCTGGAAATAGGGAAATGAAGAGTGAGGTGGCAACTTTTGCTGAAGACACTACTTGAATTAATCAATAGCAGATGGAGAGTAACTTCGTAAGACCTTAATAAAGTTAAGGGAATGGGCAGCATGATTGCAAATTTAATTCAGAGTTGACAAATGCAAGATAATGCATATTGGAAAGATATGATTTGAACTGCTTGTGTGCTTTGCAGGATCTTGAATTAAGTGTAATTACTTGGGGAATGGCTTGGTATCATTATGAACAGCTCAGTGAAACCCCTGTTTGCTGTGCAGTAGCAATCGAACAAGAAAGCAGTCCGTGTTAGGGAGTGGTGAGATAACAAACACAATTGGAAACTGTCTTGTACCATTATGCAAATTTATAATGAGACCTCAACTGGAGTTATGAGTGTGATTTTGGTAGCCACCACTCGAAAAGATTTTTGTATAAAGATAGGAGATCCAGAGGCAGATAGCAAAAATGGCTAGAGATACGGAAATGTGTATGTGGAAAGGGAGATGGGAATTCTACATTAAAAAGATGGAACATGTTGTGGGTTTCTTTAGAGAGCCTCAACACAAAGGGAGATCAGGAGGGCCCTGTGGATTCCTAATTAACTAAACAAATTGATATGTCTGTTCCTCACGTTGGTGCCGGGATACTATTTTTCAGCACTACGGTCAGAGCTGCATGTTCAAGGAAGCCATGAATATTCTCAACATGCTCTTCACTGGCCTCTTCACTGTTGAGATGGTCCTGAAATTAATCGCCTTCAAACCCAAGGTAGGTGCTATAGGGGTAGAGTTTCCTGGCCTCTGTGTGTGTGTGCATGTGTGTGGGGCAGCTGTGAGGAGAAGGAGGAGGTGAAACTTTCTGATCTATTACCCCACCAATAACTGAGCTGGACAGTTGCTGTCTGGATTGGAGTCTCACATATATTTAATGAGTTTTTCATTGGAGAGGAGACACACTAAAACAAATAAAAATAATTAAAAGCCACACCTGCTAAGAGAGGAGGTTCCTAGTTCTCTGTTTTCATTAAGTTATAGCAGTGACACTACGTTAAGGCCATAACATGTTTTTCATTCTCAATGTCATTCTAATGCTCTCTTTGACTTTCCTTAAATAAATTATAAATAGCATCCCATGATTAGTCTTCTGGCCCAAGTGAAGTTAATCAAGCATGACTCATTTTGAGTTATGAGCTTTGGAAAAAAATGTTGCTTCTGGGAGGGCTACATCTCAGTGATGGTTTGAATTGCTTTAGTTTCGGATGTAAGATTTCACTGATAATATTCAGTACCCCAGCATTTTCTGTCTGAAAGTATTGTCCTGGCCAATGGGTTGTGGTATTTTGCTAGTATACCTGCACCATGGGGTATGATTATAACCTACAGCCTCTTCCAACTAATTTGGCACAGCTGCTGCAGGACAAGGAAAAATATTCTGACCTCACATAATTTAAGATTACACAGTCCTTCTTCTTTAAGGTTTAAGCTCAGGGTTGGGTCATAAGGAGCAGAATCCAGATACTTAAGTACCAGTATCTCATGCCATTTCATATCTTCAATGATACCTTGACACATGGGGTTGTATGTTGAAGGATACCTTGATACACTGGGGTTGACAAATACTGTCTGAAGTATCAATTGTGACAGTTAAGATGAGAGCAATCATGTCTCTGACACTCATGCTTGTCCTTCATGTTAAACATTTAGGGGATCAATGAAGTTAAGCACTCCTCCCAGCTCTAACCTAATGTCTTCCTCATCCTCAGCTCAGAAACTTTACTGTCCAATTCTACTGAATTTGGTCTTACTTTTTCTTGTGATCTCTGTGTTGACTTTACTCCTACCCAACCTACTCCACTTTCTAGCACCACTTCTTAGAAGAGTCGCAATTTTTTCTTCCTGAGACCAATATCGCTATCCCATCTCAGATGTAGTTCTCTTGAAAGTTAAGAGCATCTTATGTGGTCTTGGTGAAGGGCTGATTTATTTATTTATTTATTATTTATTGAGGTGTGTGTGAAATCTCAAACACAGTCTTGGTAAATTTAGAAATATCATCATCTGTTTCAGAGGGGATTGTAATTTTCTGGAGGGACCCTTTCATTTCTGAGATGTCGCTTTGTCTATTAACGAGCAAATTTTCTGGCACTGTTGCAAAAGTATTACCTGCACACTGTGTACCCAGAAATGTATCTCACAGGCTTTGTAATGTTCTTCTGATTTTATAGTTCTACTTCTCAGGAGATTCTTAACTTTGAGAAAGATGAGGTTCTCAGCAGAATTTGTTCTGAGCATTTAGGGAAAAAGTTCTGCCAGTTCGAATATTGAGCTCTGTACATATCAAGGAACACTTTACTTGACATGGTTGCATCCATCAAGTAAAGAATTGTCATTGATGATACTTCCTCTGTCTTACTTTCCTGTGTCTAATCTCCGTTTAAAGTTTTGCTGCACAACCAAGTACGAAACAAAATCAACAGGGGTAAACATGTATCCTCCGGATAGCAAAACATTGGAACAGGTTGCCCAAAGTTATTGTGGAATTTATATAATTTGAGGGTTTAAGATTAAGTTAGGGGATCCTCTCGTTAGAAACACCAGAGGAATGTGTGATCTACCTTTGGACGGTGGAATGGACTAGACTAGACATGATGTCCCTCTCAGCCCAGTTTTCCATGATCCTGTAATTTCCAAATAAAACCCCAGCTACTACACTATAGTAAAATTGAGAATATAAAAGAAGCTTTCATGGTGACCAGGGTAGTAGAGTCTTAACAAAGTCTTCTGAACTAAGGATCAGACAACAACCTCCGGATGGGTCCTCCCCATCCTGAAAGAATAACCAGTGAAAAGAATAAATCTGTTTCAAATTGTAGTCTGGCACATATGCCAAAAATAGTACTAACTCTCAAGCTGCTATTTTACTTCAATACCTTCAAGAAAATAGACAAAATTTTTAAAAAATGAAACCACAAGATTTACAAGGAATTAAAACAAGAATGAATTTATGAAAACAACTAATACAGCAACAAGACTTGCCTCCAGCTGCATTTGCAATGGATTATGTTGAGTACCAGTTCAGCAGCTCAAGTTTGAAAATCAAAATTCTGTGTGTAACTTGCCACTGTGTGCTCAACTCATGGATTTGACCAGCAGCCTTCAGTCCCTGTTCCATATTGACTCAACCTGCTCTCCAAAGAAGGAAGCCCCCTATCCCAGATAGCCACTTGGACAGATGTGGGGCAATGCTGGGTGGCACAGGCTGCCTCTCTTTAGGTTGCACATGGGGACTGAAGCTGAACTTGCCTAGAGTATGTTCTGATGTGGGAGTCTCACAGCATGCAGTAAGTTGTTACCTCAGCCCTCGTTTGGCCAGACCTTGTGTCTTCCTGTCAGTCAAGGTATAAAAGGAAACTACATTTGCAGATGAAGGTTGTTCCCAGGAATACTAGCTGGAAAAGTCCAAAAGGGTTTAATTGTCACTTGAGTGAACATTACTACAGCACAGCCATCATCCTCTCCCCTCTAAGCAGCGAAGTCCCCCAGACAAAGAAATGAGATCCTAAGCAATATTAGTGTTTCCCAGGTATGAAATGGCAAGATTAAATGCTCATGAGATCTCTGCCAAAGACAAGATTTGTCTGCCATTTCCTGAGCAATAAACCACAAACCAGCCTTCATTTAAGCTGATTTGTCTCACTTTTCATTTGCCCAAACATCACTCTTTGCCATCTGAAGAGTACCCTCAAATGAGGGAGCTGTAGGATTTATAACTGACAAGAAGAAAGCAGGAAACTTGGTTAGCTGAAGGTGGTGTGTCCTCACCTTAGTGACAAGCCCCAGGAGAATGTGGCAGAAAAGAACTGAGCATGGAACTGAAGCTGGCAAAGTTCTCTGTTTTCTCCAACTTTGTGGTGCTTAACCCAAGAGTGGGTTCTGCAGCTAACCTGCAACTACAGCAGGCAATGCAGTAACTGACTTGTAACTCTGGAGCAGCTGCCGCAGAGCTCTCCCTTGTGCAGGCACTTCTTAAAGGCACCTTGGAATGAATGATCTGCAGCAGCAACAGAGGATCATGGTTTTCTCCATCTGTGCAAGGTAGAACAAGTTGCTGTTTATTCATACCTTTACCAGAGAGAATTGCTGAGGTAACTGGGACAGATCCCTGAGGTACTCAGAGCTATCACTCAAGCTTCTTACAGAAGTCACCGCGGGGATGTGCCCATGCAGAACAGCTTTGGGGGAGCCTCATATACTGAGTTCCTGCTGCAGGCAGTGGTATGGCAATTGCTATTATATGCAGTAATATAACACACTACAGTGCTACCATTGTGTATTACATGCACAACAACAAAAAGGTGTGGCAGTCTCTGACTGAAAAGATTTTTTTCCTTTATCAGGTTTTTGCTCCCATTCTGTGAGTAGACACATCCTTCTTCCTTGCTACTCTTAATAGTAAAGGTGAAAAAAAAAACACATGGTCAGTTGCACAGACATGAAGTAGGTTCATGTATGTGCCTGACTGCAAAGAATCATCATGGATAATCCAGCCCTGTATCTAGTGTTAAGAGCAAGGATTTACCTATTGAAAGGCCAGCTGCAGGAATAAGGAGCCAAGTCTCAGTCAGGGCACTTCTCCTAGCACTATAGAAAGTACGTGAAGGAGGTAGAAAGGCAAGGGCTTTCCTAACTAAACATACTGTTACTGTTGAGGTTGGTTGCTCTAGTCAGTGAGTCCCTTTGATACCTGTCCCTTTTACTGGCCATTCTTCATGAGCAGAGTTTTGGTTGTTTAGTCTGCAGGAGGGCTAAGAGAGAGGAGAGGTGCTTTAGCTGGAGCAGCTGCTGCTGGTATGAATAAAGAATTCCAGGCAGGGGCAAGGCCAGCCTCTAAGATCCCTTGTGTTTCTGTGTACATTTTTTGGAGGAGAGGATCAGTTATCCCAGTTTTTTTGCAGGATAAATTTTGCAGGATCTAAGCACTGTGTAAGACAGCTCATCTGTGCCTGATGCAGTCTCGACAGGAGTGTGTGCTAACAATAAGCAAGAGAGATTTGGGATGATTAGTGCTGCTGATAAAGAAAACCTCCACTACATGCTCTGCATCTGCTTACAGGGTATTAATGTGCTGCTCTGAAGCAAAACTCCCAAATGGACCCGAGTGTTTGTCTTGGCTGATGCTCATAAACTGATTCAAGACTAGCTACTTCAAAGAGACAGTCTAAAAGTAATGCTGTTGAGCCAAGGACTTTTGCTGCTTTGTTTTTATAATTTTATAAGCTCTCCAGACAGTCTGGAGAGCTGCTTTTTGGTTCCTGAATGGTGCAAGCTGCTGCTGCTTCATGCTTTTTCCAGAGAAAGCTACTAAAGGAGGTGCTGTGCTGTCTGGGGTGCTCTCAGCTACCACTGTCTGAGCTTCTTAAAGAAGAAATCTCCACAAGCATCGGTTCATGAAGGTCCAGCTGCTGTCTAAAACCTGCCTCAGGTTTATGTTTTCAATTCAAAGACAGCAACTTAAAATTCCCATTCATATGAAGCTGTGCCATCTGTCAATGTACATGCTAACATGGCGATAGATATTCTTCCAGGGATTTCAGATCTTTCCAGCTCTATGGAATGGGCTGTTTTACTGATGGACCGCATCTACTTCTTCTTTCAGGAAACATTTAATCTATCCCCTTGCTAGCTTGGGTAGGACTAGTAATCATAGAACTATGAATTTTCTACCACAGTCCCTGTCATCTCAAACTAGGGAAGACATATCAGTAGAACTACTCCCATGCATAAAGTAAAACACATGTTCATGTATTTTGTCAAATTCAGGTCTGCATGTGGAAAGGGAATCTTGGGGATTTCCTCTGCGGAATTATGGTTGTCACAGAGACTACAGATCACAAGTTTATTCCATTTACCAGACACTGTCAGCACCTTTCTTCCCTGGGTGTTTATGGATGCTACTTGTAAAGCAGCCTGTAATGCCATCTGTCCTGCCTCAGATAGTTAGTTCAGTCCCTCATTTATCACTGCTACTTTACTCTGAATTCATGTCATTCTTTAATGTCATTTCCATGTAGCAGAGTTCAGACTTCTGTGCACTGTTTCAAATAAGCTGAGAAATTCAGCAAAAGGCAAATAATCCCATGTGATCCCAGGAAGAGATACTACCCTCTGAGTAGTAGAAATCATGAGTGTCACCCATAGTTATTTCTTAGTCTCCATTTACTGATGGATCTACATGTCTTCAGTGTTTCTTTCTCCCCTGGTGTCTCTGCCCTTCCTTACTCCTCTTTAAGCTTCACTCAGTCAGCATTTATCATGTATTTGATGCACTGGTATCTCTTCTCAAACACGAAAAATTACTCATCTGTTTTTGTTTCCTTTTTACTACTCCATTTCTCTTATGTTTATGCCCCTAAACAGATCTTTGTGCAGTCACACTGGCTGCTTCATGCTACTTGCATTCTTCTTCTTCACCATTACCGTAATCTGTCATTCCTTGGTCAGGCTAGAGGCTTCAGCATTTTCACAAACAGATGAAATGTATGTGAGATCTATTCCCTTGCACCACAGAAACAACGTTGGTTAATTTTGAAGATCTAATGCTTTTGTACTTGTTCATTCTAGTACCTTTAGAAATACCTGTATAGCCTAGGATGCTGCCCTAGCATCATTCATCGCTGTGTTTTATTTCTCCAGTTTACGCAGAGAAAGCAAAGTGAAGATTTTTGCACTCATACAAAAATGTCAGAAAACTGGTTACAATTGAATTGGTTTTGTTCAGAGTGGAAAAACTCTTCAGATCCATCCAACAGGCATAGGAATCACATTTAGTTAGAAGTTCGGATGAAGTACGGTGATAAAAATTAGTATAGTTTGTGTAAATGTGTAAGTGAGCCCGTAGTGCAGGCAGCTCTCTTCCTTTCTTGGAGTTTGACCTCACAATTCTGGTTGTCAAATTGCTCTTACTTTGCAGATTTCTCTGCTTTGAAGGTTTTTAACCTAAGTGATCATCTAATCGTTTCCTCTCCTTGGCTTCAGTATTACACTTTTGGTTTTGGAGGGGCAGCTGAGCCATCTACCCAGTGCAATAGGAAGGGCAGTCTTCCACCCTGCCTCTGGTTGGTACAAGTGCTTTAAAAAGCAAAAGAAGGGGTGAGAGAGCAAATATGTTTCAGAGTCTGTGGGTGGGAAAAAAATATACCTCATTCAGCAAAGAGGGAGCTATGCTTGATATTGGGTAAAAAATAGTGAGCTTGGAGAGAAGTAGGAATAGTCAGGTAAGGGAGTGTGTGAACTGAAGGAAGTGAGAGACCTAAACAAACAGGAAGGACTATGTCCTGGGAGGCAGGAAGAGAGCAAAATAAAACCTGGAGGGGAGGAAATAATGGAGAATGCGCATGGACAGAATATCCTTAAAGGCAAGAGGAATAAATAAATAAATAAATAAATAAATAAATAAATAAATGGAAGAAAAAAATAATTAAGACCCTGAAAGAGAAAAATATTAATAAATTAGAGAAAGAAATTATTACACAAAAAAAAAAAAATGTTGCAAGGAGAGAAGTAAAACAGAACTAGGGCTAAAAAGAAAAGCAAACAAGGAAAAGGATTTTTATGGAATTGAAAACTGAATTACAACCCATAGCTTTTAAGCTAATGGATATCTTTTTGTGCTTCTGCCTTCTATTGAAGTTCTCTGGCAGACATCCCAAGTCACCATGTTCAAACACATCAGTATCTCAGGCACAGAGCCTCCCTGTGTACTGTCTCATCAGAATAATTTGCAAGTTGTGTGCGGTGTATTTTCCTACTTCTGTGGATGAAGCTCAGCCTCATTGCAAAATGCATCAGCACATTACACTGGAAATTCTTTCCTTTTTCACCCCAATTTCCTTTTCTGGGTGAAGTCTGGATATATTATATGTTTCTGTGTGTCTTCTGTACAGCAAGTAGCCCAGCCAGAATTAATTTCAGCTGCTCCAACAAGCCCACCTGCCATATGACCAGAAATCTCTGACATCTCTGTAGTGCACCACCAGACACTGCGTTTTATGTGTGCAGTCAGTCTGAGGCTCTCAAGCAACTGCTGAATCAGGCTCAAGGACTTTGGAAATACAATCGAAAAGGGAAGACATCTTAAACCCTCATTAATCACTCCTCTGCTGTCTTTACTGTGATTATCTATCTGCCAGAAGTTTCATGCATTTTGCATAGCATACATATCATGTGGAGATTTGACCACGTCCACAGGCTGGGGAGGAAGAATGAGCCCCTTTTCTAAGCCCTTTCTGCAAAATATGGTTTATCAGAGCATCATATTTAGGTGACTTTGATGTGAAGAAATCCTTGGGATAATTATTCTAGACATGAATGGTCAAGTCATCCCAGTCCTTTATACTAACCAGTGGGTTGGAACAGAGAGTCATCAGGTAGACTTGCTCTTGGATGCTGCTTGCCTGACAGAATTTCTGTCTGCCCCGTATGTCCAGGAGAAAGAAGAGAAAAGAGAGGCTAAGAAAGTAATAGAGGCTCTTGCAGCACAGCATGGGCCATAGCACTCTCACAGCAGCTCGGCATTAAAACTTTCTCACAGAACATGGAAGGGCATCCAACTAGCCACGGACTAAACCAGCCGCTTTTGTTATTCCACACCTTAAATTGAAGCTGCTCAGGAGTCTGTGCTGCCAACATGTTACAAGGCAGTGATATTAGAAGAAAGAGGAACCACATCCTGGCCCATCAAGTTAAACAGTACACATGATGTAAGTGTAGAGCCTTGAACAACAAATTTTCCAGCTAATACAAAAAAAAAGAGAATTTGCAACAGAATGCTCAGGAGTGAGGTTGATTTAGCACAGTTTCCATAAATGAGGAGTTAGCAAGCAAGTAACTGCCTTCTCTGTCATGTGGAAGTACAGGGAATCCTCTTTGATACTTCTAGATTTCACCAAGTTCCTCACCAGGGAGGTGTGTGGGAGGAGAAGTCTGGCTATTCCCGACACTTTGAAGGAGAAGAAAGTAGTGCCAGACTAAAGTTTTTCTATTGTGCATATGCTTATATTCTGAGATGGCATAGGCGTGACTCCACCTAAACAAGTCATGCAGTGTGAAAAACATTTGGTAGGTGAATGTAGCAGAAGCAACTAGGCAGATGATGAGAAATGGAATTTCACAGCAAATCCTAGCTCATACCTCTAATTGAATCTGGGTCAGAAAACATCAAAGTCTTCCTTCTGAGCACTGGTTGACATCCTGTATGAAGTATACTGGTCCCATTTCCTCATGGAAAATGTGTGTTGCAGAAAGGCAGGAGCAGATCTCGGTTGGTTTCTTCATTGGTGCCCCCAGAGAAGAGGCCAAGAGTGAAATAAGTATACAGAACAAACTTCCCTCTTCATGCAGAAATAAATGTCCTTTCATGTTGTGGTTGAAGCAATTGGTGCGGGACAAAAAGGCTGTTTGATCTGCTGCTTCCCGTGTTACATTTGTTGTTTAAATGCAGGATGTTCTCCTCCCTGGAGGACAAGGCCAGCAATTTTCTGCACACAAATAGATCCTCTAATTATTATATAGAAAGTGTGAAATTCCTAACACTGATCAGCCAGAGCTATGCAATCCTCCAGCTTTCTGAAGGATCAGTGGAGAATTCAGTAGGCAGAAAAAGCTGTTAAAGAGGCTGTGTAAGAGCTTCAATGAGAGAGGACCTTCTCCTTCACAGCAAGCGTACCCAGAGAATTTGCATATTGCTGCAACATTGTGACAGATTTATTTTCAGTCTGGCACTTGGGGGTTTTAATGTCATTATAAATGATCAAAAATAATGATACGACTGCACAATGCAACAGTGTGGGAAGTACTGTATTAGCTATAGCACTTAATTATTTAATACAGAGAATTATTCACACACTGTTAAAAGCCCAGTGGGATGGTGAACAGGGGTCTCATTCACAACAGCATCGACAGCATCAGCAGCAGCATGTACAGGGCACAGTTCCAGGGAAAAGTGACTTGCTCTGACTCTCAAAAGGAAATTCCCAACTATCTATCACTTCATGTGAGGTTGTTTTACAGGGTCAAGAACTCTCACAGATACGAGTCTTCTCTTCATGTAAGAATGATACCAGGTAGCAGACTGTGATACAGCCCCTGTTAAGAACTGTTCCTCACGTTAGGAAGTTACATTTCCTCTGCCAGATGGTTACCTGGCTGAGGTCTAAGAGAGTTTGTTTCTCCTCTGTCATGAATCTGACTTTTGTAGGACCTTGGAAACTTTAGGTTTCTACGTTTCTGTTTTCACACATGTAAAATGAGAGTAACCGTTCTCTTTTGGAAAGTTGTGGTTGATGGATTACATGAAAGTAGGCATTATTTTATTAACTATTCTAATCCGCGTAAAATCAAGCCTTTCCTGAAAATGGAGATAACCTAGAAAAAACAAATTAAGAAACCTATTGCTCAAACCTACCAGCCTGTTTCTAGAAGACTGTGCCTTTCTTTCCTGTGAGTATCCATTATTCGTGCAGCAGCCATGTTTTACCATGGTGCAGAGAAAGGGAAGCTATTCCAAGTCCAGCCCCATATTCAGAATGCTTCCTCAACTGTTAGGAGCCGTTGCTACTGGCTCATCTTCCCACAACAGTAAATGACTCTTCATTCTGAAAGATGTGTCACTTCTGTTGAGTTTACTTCTTTTGCATCATTCTTCCCTGGGCTGGGATGTCAGTCCAACTTCAGAAGACGACTATTTTAAACAGCTAAGCCCATCGTTTTGCTGTTTTCATAGGACTGTTTCATGTTGCTGGTTTGGTTTATTTCCTCCAAGAGTTATCTGTTGATTCTCATGAAGACCTGCTTTTTCTAGACCTTGCAAAGTCTTTGAGCATTTACAGCTTCTTCCTAATGGAATTTGACAGCAACATTCTCGCGGAATGCATTTTGTGATAAATGATCTGTTCAGACATAGCAAGCCATCACGTTCACTTTTCAGTCTTTCTGGTAAAACTGGTGTTGATTTTGTTCCTCTTTGCTGAGAACAAGTTTGGTTTCTGACTGCAGGGCAGTAATTGTTAAATGACTGCAATGTAACTACTGTTCATGAAGAAAAGGGTCCAACTCCTCACTGTGCCATAGCATACCTGTAGGAAAGTCAGGAACGTTTATCTTACTTTTCTAGGTCAACAGCAGAACTTAAAGACAGCTTTCTGTTACTCTGATTCTTTTTCAAGCATTTATATCAAGGAGGCCTTAGGAATTCTGAGGAATTACCCTCCTTTCAGAGGCAGCTAAGAGCAGTCCACTCAAAAAATGACATCAGAGTCAGCTACTTGAATCATCCAGTTTCAGCATGTTTTACTGTTACCATTTCCTCAGACCTTCTCAACATGTTGCCTTGAAATACAGTCTTTGCAACCTCTAAGAGATGCTTCCAGGATAAATGCTTCCATACTGTCTTTGTCATGCGTCTTTCCCAGTCTTTGGAAAATCTGGGACCATAACATTGCACTTCAAGCCTTCCACATGGCTGAGTACTTGTGTGCTACTAGCCACTTTACAGTAAATGAAATATGGAGAGATGTAAGGTAACTGTGCCACCATGTAGGTGGGCATGGAATAGCTCACAGGACCATCTAGAAATTACAATTCTGGTGGAATGGAAGGAGTTTCAGTGAACTTTCAGTTCACAGAACAGATATGACAAAGACTTTTCTAGGCGTGACATTCCTGACATTATCAATTGTCAGTAGTTATGGAGAGCATAAAGAAAAGGATCTGTTGTGATACAAGAGATTATATCATTTCAGCCTCCGTAAATGTTTAAGTTTGTCAAATGGTGGCTTGGGGACCTTGGTTCAGGCAATGGAGTTTTCTCCTTTTTTATTGTGATTAGAGATATTTGTCCACTAGAAGCACAGGTGAGACCCATAGTTTGCTTTCAGACCTACATGCTCTGAAAAAGTAATCAGAAGGTGGTCACTTTTAGCCAGTGACCATGTACTCCAGCTTTATACCAGTAGCCTAGAAATAAGCATTCCAAGTCACAGCACCATTCAAGATCTCCAACTCCTTTGTTTGTGTCAAGCAGTGTCCACTGTTTCCTGGCAGGTCCTCAGACCCCAAGGGGTACCTGTCTGCTTTCACTGACATCCTTTTGTGAGAGAGAGTGAGAAAGGGTAAAGGAAAACATCAAAGTTATTGGTGTTATAGGAAGTTATAACACCTGTCTTGATCTACAGCTTGATCTTGTCTTCTTATGGAATAAGCAGATTGTGGCAGAAGCCTTTCAGAGCTGACCAGACCTTTGGAACAGTCTGGGGAGCTGAAAAGCTCCTCTCCTCATTCCCTGTCTATGGAAAGATTTGATGGAACACAGGGGGCTTGTGCAATTCTCTGCCACAATGACTCATTACAGTGACTGGTAGGTGAACTGCAGGGATTCTGTCTCAGAATTAATCCATCAATGGATGGGAGCTGATAGATAATGTGCAAATAGATGCTGTTTTCCTGCAGCCTGTCAGGAGCTCCAAGCAGCTGCCTCCTCCACTTTATTCCTTCTCTGCTAGGTTCTGCTAATTTCCCTGATTGCTGTTATGGCTAAATAGTATCTTGGCATAACAGAATCTGCATCTGACACAAATCTCCGTTTGGTGTCAGGAGCTATTGTAGCTTTCTTTGTGAGATTGTTCAGGATACATGTAAATCACTCAAATCGGCTGTGAGAAGGTATGCCAAGAGTCACAGCGCCATGTAAATGTCATTTGATTCAATACCATTTTCCAATGAAACTGTCCCTTTTGCAAAATTACTTTCAGGGAAAGCCTCTTTTAAGAAGTCCAAGAGCTGACTCTCACAGCTCCAAATAGCCTGCAACATTTTCAGAAACAAATTCTCATACCAAGCAACCTTCATATAAACTAGCAATTCATCTCATTTTGTGAATTTCTAGCAAAGTCTGCTTTGGTGCCCTTTACAATCAGAGGAATATTTTTTGCTAAGAAATCACGGAGTATCAGGGTATAAGCTCCTTTCTCTCCTTTCCATATATGCTTTTCAGCTGATTAAGATTGAATCTTCTTTTTGTTGTTTTAGGATACAGCTTTATTTCAGATAAGTGATAGAAAGGTTCGCGCTTTTTTTAGGCTGTGTAGTTACCTATATGTCTTAGTTTCTTCTTGACGCTTCATTTCCCTATTCATACATGCATGCATGCATGTCTTTCCCTTTCTTCCTATGACACTGCAGCATCCTCTTCACTGGGGACCATCTGACCTACATTCAGATCCCACCCAGAATAGCCTTGACCCTTGCTGTGCTCTTCGTCTTTACAGACTTTTCTTTCAGAGGCATTTGTTAAATTTTGCCAGCCAGCTTGTAAGAGATGGGAATAAAAACCTGGGACTAAGCACGTAAATAACTGCACATCAATTAACACACAAGCAGGCCTGCAGCTCCCACAGGGCTGGATGCTCAAAACCCAGCTGCTGCCATAGTTGCTACTCAACAGCACCTTTCCCCTGAGGATTTCTGTTTCAGTGTAGATACATTGCTCGCCAGATACCACATGTTTTTATTATGGGCCTCAGGTGACTTTGAGCTCAGACCTTCAGGCAGACTCCAGTGGACAATTTTCTCTGCTGTTAATGAGGCTTCTTAGATACTGCATTAGGATCTCATATTCACAAAAAGTAACGGAACTTCTGAACCCATTTCAAATCAATCCAGAGATTTCAATGGGTCAATAAGTACCAAACCAAACCCCAGCTTCTCTGACAGCTAATCTCAGCAACTAGGAAACCTAAAAATGATTGTCATGCTCATTCTGATATGCTACCATGTCTTCTCCCCTCGCACAAATGAGATTCCATTCCAGTCAGCTACTGCATATTTATGCTCAACCTTTCATTAACTTATTGATCATGTGGTGATACACTATCCTTTGCTACCTTTGGAGAAATAAAAAAGTGGGGAAAAAATATGCTCTAATGGTGGGGCTGTTTCATGCTTTCTGAATATTCAGTCCAATCCTCCTGGTCTCTTTCTGTCCTCCTTTCTCCCCAAAAGCTTCATGGATCTCCAAAGACATCCCACAAGAGAGGGTGACTACCATTCCCCAGTAAGCCCCTGAGGCTGCCATTATGTGGCATGCAATTGTGCAGCTAAATCAAGGTCAAGCGTCTCCCTTTAAGGGTAAAATATGGTATTACACTCCTAATTCCTGTACTGCAAAAACAAACAGTGCCATCAATTCATTTCCAGTCAGACCTCCACCCCCTTGGGAAAAATAAACAGAACTTTCTGGTGGGAAAAACAGTTTGGAAATACAACCTCTTTATTAGAGTGAAAGCTCTTCCTTCATTCAGCTTGTCTTTCATTAGCCACCCTGGTACACTCCAGTGAAGAATGTGGCTCGAAGAGATACTTTGAGGTTGCAAGAGGCAAGTCCCAAAGGGGTTTAGTTCACTTTCGATATGTACTCGTAACTCCTGACAAGGTTCTGAGGTCTGATCCCAAGCTAAGTGGCCACATAGCCATTTGCTGGTATAAATATCTCCAAGGAGGGTGGCTTTTCAAGGAAAGATTCCATTACCTTCCACGCAAATGAAGCGTCTATCTTCTCTGTTTTCTTTGAGCTCTCTTCCTGTGAATAATATCTTCCTATTTTTCACCCTTCTGTTTGAAACACAGAAGGAACAGGTGAGGAGGAAAGGAAAGTTTTAAATTTCATGTGTTTTCTTAATTCAACACTGCCATATTGGATGTGGGGTTGAGTAAAACTGCATTCGTATCCATGGTTCCTCTCTGTCACTCATCTAAGAGGAACAGGAGGAAGAGCTCTCTTAAGTCCACCTTAAAGCTACGCAGTAACAGACCATGGTAATGCTCTTTCTGTGATCCCAGAGCAGACCAGCTCATGACTTTCAAGCAAGGAGCTGGCTGATGAGACTCAGGAGAGCACCCCATGAGAAAGAGCTGCACCACCAAAGTTAGCAGAGTGACTTCAAGTGTGCTGTGGTGTCACAAAGGTCCAAAGCAGCTATTGGTAATGGCAATAAAAAAGGGACCTTTTCTTCCTGGGCCTGAATCTCTCTTAAGATGTGCCAGTGTTGTCAGTGCAGTGTCATTGCTTCCAGTTGAAGCTGCATTACCTCAAATGGGAGCAAAATTTACTTCACTGGCTTCAGTGGTCATCTGAGGACAGGACTTGATGCTACTTGTCACCTGCATTTTGTACCAAAAGCAAATGCTATTCCACCAGAAGCAGTGGCTTTAGGGGTCTTTGTAAAGAAGTTGCTCAGTGAAAAGAAACTGTGAATTTGTTTGCATCAAAAACATTCTTTGACGTATGATGCCAATCATAGTAAAAATAATCACCTATCCATCACCACATATTTAAAACTAGATAGTCATCATTTTCATAGGCAAAAGCTGAGCAACATGTTTTGGATCTTCACCCTTGCAGCTGCTCAAAAGCAAACTCTGTTTTTATGGAGTTGTTTGGGTTCCTGCTGAAATCCTTAGTAATTCCTAAACTATTCAATTTGAGAAGAAAGTGGAAGATAGCCATGCTATCGGATGGATGCATTCATTTGGCATGTGAGCAGTGCCACTGCCTTCACCAGCACTGTGCATATGAACAGGGGCAGGAGGATTGGGTCTGTTGTCTTCTACTCTGTTCTCTTTGATCCTGCAAGCGTGTTGTCTGCCAAGGTCGCATCAGGCTGCAAAGGCACTTTTTGCAACTCTGTATGATCTGTGTCTGTCCTTTATTTATTCAAAATGTGTTTGCCTCTACAATTTAATCTGCTGTTCTCTCCCTCCCCTTCTTCTTGGTGAAGTCTAATTACAGTTTTATTCCAGGTCCATCTGGTTGCTAACGATGCTGGACACCACTGCTGAATTCATTCTAATATTTGTTGTGTATTTTCTAGGCTGGACGCTGAATAATAATATTCTCTGAATTTGCTTTTGCTCCTGTTTCCTTCTTTCCTGTTGTAGCTAATTGCATAGTAATGTGTAGCCATGGGATAACTACTTCTCCTGGTGTAGATCTGCTAAGAGTTGCCTATTTCAGGCTGCAGAGTAAAGGGGTTTTTTTGCTGGTTTGGAGAAGATTTCAAAGTCCACTCCAACAGTTCCTTTCACTGGGGTAGAACCAGCTGAGCAGTGGCTTTCTCTGCTTCACAGATTTTCTTTTTTTTCCCTTGTCACAAGCATAATGCAGCTTATAAATGTGAGTCTCCAAGCATCCTGGAGGCAGTGTTTCAGTTCAGAAATACACTTTTTACCAGTGCCTGCTCCATCTGATGGTTGAACCCACAGTAATTTCAGGTCCCAAGCCTGGCTTGTGCAGTACCAGTGCTGGGATTTTGGGGTGGGTTTTTTTTTTTTTCCTTTCTTTTTTTTTCTTTTTCTTTTTCTTTTTTTCTTTTTGCTTTCTGCAGCACTGCCTGGGAACACAGACTCACACTTTACCCATGACCTGACTCTCTGGCTAAGAATAGCAGTCGCAGTGCAACTTGGGTTCAATCTCACTGGAGACATGCTGCAGCTGGGAAACAGGGAGGTCAGCTTAGCCCATGCTCACAAAACCAAACACATAAAAGGAGTATGGAGCATTTTGTATGTTCGCCTCCTTTTAAGACTGCAGAACAAAGGGAAGAAGTTGGCACAGGCGTTCAGTGGGCTAACATTTTCTTCGCTCATGATACTGTGTTGTACAGGAAGTTTATATGCAGAAGCTCATGTCCTGGGCTGAACAGAACGTTTTCCAAACAGGTCCTGTATCCTTATAGCCTTCCCAGCCAAAAATCATGCAGGATGGGGACACTAAGCAGTGCTGATTATCTTCTCCTGAGCTCTGCTTAGGACAGTGAGATACTTGAAATAGCCCCAAAATGATTCTGCACAGCAAAGCAAAAGTATGAGTTTAACACTTGCTAGCGGATCTGCCATAGTTTGTCTAGACAGCCAATGTTGCAGTGGTTCTGTGGCACTATCTTTAGCACGAGTTAGCACATGCTAAAGCCAATTTTGCTCTTGTTCTTACCCCTTCGTAGTGGGGTACATCAGGACAAGCTACATTCACACCTTCATTTTGTGGTGAGATGTGCTTTCAGAGTACCAGAAATGGCAGTGCTGCCCTGTAGTTTAAGCATTAGTAATAGAAATGTTAAGGTAATGGCTGTCATAATACTCAATATGGCTGGGTGAAGAGAAAGGTGACAAGAAGTGAGGTTTAGGTAGCACATCCTCAGCCCTTCTGTGCCCTCTGCTCCAACATGACGGGGTACAATGCACTGCAGCGGGGCAGCCAGCCATTCACTCCTAAAGCCAGCACACAGCATTGTATCTGGAGCATGGACTGGTGGATTAATACTCACACTGGCAGAAGGGGACCCATTTTTTGAGAGAACCATATGACTCCATTCCTATACTGCTCCCACAGCCAAATCTAAGCCAGATGAGGAAGGGTGCTGTGTTGTGAGGAATCAAAGTGTCTGGAGGAGCTGGTCCTGCAAGCCCTACTCCTATGAGTAGATATGCTCAAAGTGATCTGTGTGGCTTCCTTTTGCCCCCTCTCCCAAAGTCGGAGAGAAGGGATAGCTGCTCTGGAATCACGTTAACTGGATAGGGGCTGCTCACACACGTCAGGGATCCCAGGACTGGGCTGCAGCTTGAGAGGCAACAAGCAGACTTAAGAGGAAAGCCCCTTCACGTATCAGGGGAGTAATTCTAATGGTAATTTTGAACTGTTTTTGTCTGTCTAACATTCCTTTTTAATCCCCATCCTGCCTGCCCCTTCCTTATGTAGGGTTACTTTAGTGATCCTTGGAATGTTTTTGACTTCCTCATCGTAATTGGCAGCATTATAGACGTCATTCTCAGTGAAACTAATGTGAGTATTACTCTACCCTCCCCAGGATACCACCACCTCCTCCTCCTCTGCTGTTCCTTCTCTCTTTCTCTCTTTTTTTCTCTTTCTTTGTTTGTTTTTTTTTCTGTTTTTTTTTTCCTCTAGTCATGCTTTTATTGAACTTGCCGTCGTCCTTCTCCTTCTCCCAGGGAAAAAAAAAGGAGGGGGGGAAATGCCTCCTTCTTTTTCACTTGTCATAGCTCGCCCCACAGCTGTGACTGGTGAAAGCGCACAGAGTTTGGGGTGTGTGTGCTTTTTTTCCCTCCAAAAGGTAGACATGCTTGAGTGTAACTTTCTGACTAACCAGGCTTTTGTTGATACCCTCCACCATGTGAAACGTTACAGAGGTTTGAGCAACCAATACTGTAGAGTGGTAAGAGACTATTTAATATGCCCACGTAACCTCTTTCTTTTCTTATTTTTTTTTTCCTCTTCTCTCCCTCTTTCATGCTTTTTTTTTGTTTTTTGATTTATTTTACTTTTTACTTTTTTCCCATCTTTTCTCCCTTTCCCTCTCTCTTTCCCTTCTTTCTCCCTCTCTCTCTCTCATTCTTTCTTTTTCTTCCTTTCTCTCTCTCTTTCTCTTTCTCTCCTTGGCTTCTCTGCCACATGCAGCACTATTTCTGTGATGCATGGAATACATTTGACGCCTTGATTGTTGTGGGTAGCATTGTTGATATAGCAATCACCGAGGTGAACGTAAGTAGCTGGCGTCTGTCCATGATCGTGCCTGCTCTAACATTCACTCATCTTTCCCGGGTTCTTTTTTTTTTTTCCCCTTCCCCTTTCCTCCTTTCTTTTGATTTTATTTTCAAAGCTTTTTTTTTTAGTTTTGAAGCTCTCTTTTTTGTTGTTTTTTTTTCTTTTATTATGTTTTAATTTTTGGAACGACTTAAAGGACTTTTTGACTGTTGCATCATTTTCTTCCCTTCATAATCCGCCTGGCATGAATTAAACTGTATAGCAGGAAAAGTGATGGGAAACGTGGAGTGTAAGTGAAAAAGCTATTTGTGCCATGGGAAGCTACTAGAATAGTCCCAGGCCAGCACTTTGGTCTACCCAGTGTTATGCTTTTCTTCCCATGGCAGTTCAATACTCTCCACCCCACAGAGAGCTAAAGGTCAGTTCTTTCGAGGTGGAACTGCGGGAACCAAACCAGGAATCCTCCTTGTGCCTCCTCAAACAGGCTGCCTCCAAAAGAAATAAAGACCAAACCATCTGTGATTCCATGATCTCTGTTCAGAGGAACCTGCTCCTAATGTTCAGTTTCTAATTTGAAAGAAAAGATAAAATAAAAACAAAGCAGGAAGCTCAAAGAAAAACAAAGTGCCAGGGTTTCAATCCAGGTTTTGGGTTTACAACCCAGTTTGCTTCATCTCACAAATTCCACCAGCACAATTAATACTGGTTGGTGCCCATCTCAGCAGACAGGTGAAGTATTGAATGAGCCACGGAGACTGAAATGAGCAGCTGGTGTTCAAGGAATAAAACACTTCAGGCAAACTTCTTCCTCTGTGTTTTTGGAGGTGGATGGCTATAGCATTACAGGATAGATAGATAAAGGGCAGGCAGGAAATGCACAGATTCCCACAAGAAAGACAACAAAGGACCACTAGGTTTACGAGCATGGACAAAAATTGCACTGCAAAATCAAGCTTAGAAAGGCCAGGAAAAAAAAAAAATTGAAAGAAAATTGCTGCAAATATGTTAATGAAGGCAAATCAATCATGTATTTTCAAAATCATGTAGCTGTTGAGTAAACATTCCAGCTTGGAATTGTGTACTGTAGAGGCAATCCATCACAAGCAGAAAAGTGACAGCAGAGTTTTCACTCAATACTGACTGTGTTTAGGGGAAAATGTAGGCAACACTTTGGAAAAAATAAAAATGCCTTACTTGGAACTTTCCAAACAAAATATCTAGGTTCTAGTTTAATTCCTGGTCAACACTTTCTTTTTCTTCCTTTGTTTTTTTCTGAAACAGGGACATTTATCCAAGTTGGAATATTTTGATTTAGAATAAATGAAATCTTTTAGTTAGTCTATTTTCTGTTCAGCTAGTCTATTTTCCTTGTCTTTGAAGAGACATTAACTTTTATTTTGCATCTGTTAAATGTGCTACTTTCTGGGCATACACCAAAAAAAATCTCCCAGAATGTTGTAAACCATTTTGGTTACCCTTTTACTAAAGAGATATTAGGAATGGACTGACTGTAGGCGGAAGTCACAATGATCAGGAAGCTGAAGTTGTTCATTTTGAGGAATAAAATTAAAGTCTTTTTTATGTCAGACTTCTCACAACAAACCTAAATGGGGATCCTGGCAATAGCCTTCAGATTGTGGAAAAGTTCAATTCTCATCCACAAAGGAAGAACTGTACATTGTGACAGAGGATGTAAGTACGTCCTCTGGAGATGAATTATGCTAAGCATCAACAAGACTTTCCTGACTGATGTATTTGGATCTGTACAGAAGTCTTCCAAGGAGAAAGGCAGGAAATTCTTGTGTTTCCATAAATAAATGGAGGTCTATCATAGTCAGAAGCCCTGTACTGGGGGGGAAATCTAGTGGATCCTTTTGAAGAAATTTACAGTAATGTCCTATAAATTAAAGAACTTTTTACATCAAGGGTTAAAACGCTTGATATACATCTCATTAAACTTTAGTCATCTGAGAGGAAGACGAATAGTCACCCAGGCCTCTTCTCACTGTTAGTGGAGTGAAACGCACACCTCCCCAAGCCAGCTGGTGCCTCCCTGTATGTGTCTATGACGGGAAAAATTAATTGCTCTTTGGATCTGCCCATCCAGTGACTAATGAGTGTCTAGGTTTGTTAGGTTTGTCTAGACACCCAGTTCTCAGACACTAAATTTAAGCGGGATAAATAACATTCATTCTCAGCATGTTGTCAAGCAGGTCACACTGCTGCTAATTGTGCTATGTTCTGATCTTCAGTCTCCAGGGCTATCCATACTGGGGTGCTTAACTACCATTGACAAGGCTCCCTCTCTTTTCCATTCCCTGGCTAAATTCGAGTTCATGTCAGCCAAGGACCAGAATCCCGTTTTTGGTTATAGAAGTCTATGAAAAATGAGGGTGTGCCTCTGTCCAAGCAACCATCACCTGTCTTAGTTGAGGAGGCAGCAGGAGTGGCCCTGACCCTTATAGTAAGGGTTATGAAGAGTATTGCACAATGGTCCCTCTGTTTCCTCTAAAGAATCCTTTCCTTCTATACAGTTTTTACAGACCTCTGCACACATCTTTTTGTTACCCGGCATGTTTAAATCTTCTCTTTTTATCTAGGCAAGTCCTTTGCTACTAGTTTCAAATGTTTGTTACTAAAAACTTGCACAGTCTTTTGATGCACTGATAAATGAGCAGCAGCTATGGATGAAATTTATTCTGAAATGTTCTGAAATCCCTTTGCACTTATAACCTGTATTGAATAAGAGAATGTTTTGTATGTTGGTTTGTCCTGTCGGATTCCCTTCCTGCTAGCAGCACTTGGTATGTTACATCTGTAGAAAATGGGCTTTGGAAGTAGCAGCCCATCTTGGACGGACAGTTGTCATCTTCCCAAGCAGTGTGAGGCAGTTTATCAGATATACTTCCCCCCTTCTCCTCAGGAGCTTGTTGCTTTCTTGCTGTTTGTGGGTTTGAGCAAACCCTGCCTTGTGTTTCTGTACAATGTCTTGTCTTGTTCCAAGAGACCTGGAATCTGAAAAAGGAAAAATAAATACTAAAATTCCAATAAACTCCACTAATTGGAGATGTTTAGCCTGGTCAGGTGCAGGTAAGATGTTTCTACCCAGCTCCCTAGAAGCTGAAGGACGTTTGTGGTAGGATCTTGGAACATGCTGCTCTTGGAGCTTACGGATAGTTTTCATTGTGGTCAGTTAGGGAAGATGTCGACACCTGGCACGGGTTAGTTTGATATGTGGCCATGGACAGATAAACCTGAAATCTCTGAGGTTCACCAGATGTTTGCATTCAGGGAAGCGTATCCAGCAGGTGCTGAGCTGCAATAGCTGTAGTTGTGGTGGGAACCCTGACTGGCAGGTTCCACAGTGTGTGTGTAGGTATGTGATTGCATCTGTGCAGCTCCCTGTGCTCTGGGTTGTTTTTTTTTCCTTTTGACAATTAGTTTTGTTTTCTGAAAAGGAATTTCACAGACCAAAACCTTCGTTATGATATACGTGAGTGTGCATGGGTGGGTCTTTGTGTGTGCACTCCACTAGGTGTAGTATATATTCCTGAACGCGTTTGGATGCCTGCGTATGGGCTTCGAATCCATGGGAGAGTGTACAGACATGAATCTGTGTATGAGAGA
Organism: Pezoporus wallicus; assembly: GCF_028554395.1. NCBI lineage: Eukaryota > Metazoa > Chordata > Aves > Psittaciformes > Psittacidae > Pezoporus > Pezoporus wallicus. The sequence continues at coordinate 3,863,056 of NW_026642179.1, read as the reverse complement.
AAAAGAGTGTGTATGCAAGCATACATATTTCATACACATTAGTGTTGTTGAACTGTTGTTGCTGGAGACATATGGGTTGTTGTGTACGTAACTGAGCCTATGAATAAGTTTTCTGAGCCCATGTGGCTACCTAACTATGCAATTTGTCTGCTTATGGATGGGTGTTTCTATCTGAGACTTTCCTGTATGCAGGCATGTTCATCTGCATGCCTGTGTGTGAGTGTATACTTGCATGGCAAGCTCAGCATATTTTTGTTAGCATGCCTGTGCATTCAAAAACAGTGAGAAGGCATGTACTCGTGAGGTAGGCTCCCAGATCACCTTCAGCATTTCTGAGTCCTTTAGGAAACCACCATTTAAAACATCTCCATGGTGTGGAGGTACATCAAGTGGTAAGTCAAATTGCATTGCATTAGGCCCACTTGCTTGCTGCAACTTGGGAACATCTCCCAGGTGAGCCCCAGCAGCTCCACAGACACATGGAAAAGCAGCTCACACAACTGAGTGTAAAGGGCATGAGGCAGGTTAAAATCTGGTGGGTTTGGAAGCTTCAGAGAGAGGCACACTTTCTGCTAAATTCACTTCAAAATTGCCTTACATTTAAGCTGCATTTTCAGAGTTTTGCTTCTCAGTAAGTGAGAAAATAACTCCAAAAAACTTCTGAGAAAAAATGAAGATTCTCTCAAAATTTCTGGAAATAGTCAATGATTCTATGTTGGGCCCCTCTTAAGCCACTTTGTAATTATAGGGATTTAATCTGCTATTAAAAAAAGAGGGAGGCAGAGATCACATATAGAATCATAGAATACTTAGGGTTGGGAAGATCATCAAGTTCCACCCCCCCTGCCATGTGCAGGGACACCTCACACTAAGCTGTGTCACCCAAGGCTCTGTCCAACCTGGCCTTGAACGTATGCCATGTGTCAACTCTATTTAAGTGCTAATACCAAGAATTACTGTTGAGGAATAAGATGAAAGTGATGTAATATATGGTGACTAAGAGGTGGGGCCTATGGGTTGTATTCCTTGGACTTTGACTAGATACCTCCTTCTCCCCATCAGTAAATCGGAGATTGTTGTTATTCCCTATGTTAAGAAAGCACTGCCATCAGTGTTTACAAAACACTTTTAAGTGCCTCAGAAGAAACCATTAAGATGGTAAAGTTTACTACTATCTATTATAATAATAGGAAATGAAATGTTACAGGAGTTGAATAAAGCCCAGCAAATTTGGAATAGATCATCCCAGAAGTAGCTCCAATCACAGGCTTGCATTTGCTTCCTTTACACAGAGCACAGCCTGGAGCTGGGTGCCTGCTATCCCCTCCTCCAGGCAAAGAAAGTTGCTCATTACTATTTCTTGTGTTTTATCAAAGGGGGAAATTAAGTTATATTTGTGCTCTGTGCTATGGTGTCACTGGGAAAGATGCTAACGTAACTTCCTTCTTCTTGGAAGAGAAGTTGGAGAGAAAAGCTGACACCTGTCTGGTCCATAGGGTCCTTTTTTCTCCACCCTTTTCCCTGCCAGTGTCAGACCAAAGATGCGCTGTGGCTGAGTCTTCATTTGCCACCAAAGCAATACTTATAGCAATGCCCACTGCGCTGGATGAGTCCCTGGGGCTAGCTGAGAGGTTGGCCCATCCAACTGCAGTGGGCATTTCTTGGCGTGCAGATGTGTGAGTGTTACAGAGGCACGGTCAAGCGGCAGCATATGTGTCTCCAGAGGCAAAGGTACCAGTGACAGTGGGGATGTCATGGGTTTGATTTTGTCTGTCTTGAAAGGATGTTGGGGAGGGAGGGTTTATGCCTACTTGTGAGCCTATCAGCAAGGGCTTCTGCCAGTGCCTCTGAGTGTGTCTGCATGCGTGAGTACCTCTTCGTTCCTCAGCTATGTTTGGGAGTGATGAGGATGGCTGAGCAAAACCATCTGGACTGGTATCTATCTCACCTGTTCTGCTCAGTGACCGTACTTGAGTGTGTGTCTGAGTGTGTCTGTGAACATTGCAGGAGATACAGAGGAGGAGGACGAGTTACCTGTGACAGGTATGCATTGTGATACAGCAGATGTGACAAGCTGGGGGAGTGTGCATGGATAAGAGGTGAGAACTGTCAGAGACAGGGAATTAGTGACTTGCAGGCTTTTGTGAAATAATGGAGTATTTCCCTGTGTAAGTTGCCCTCCTGTTGCAGCAGTACAGGTTTTCCCAAGAGTGAGCATTGCAACTGGCTTAAGGATTAATGGAAACGGTGTGGTTTTTAATGGGAGAGATGACAGTAGGAGAAGAAAAGGGAAAATACAGTGTTGTGCCTGGTCTGATCCATGGTGGCATCTGGGAGACACAGGACCCAGGTGCTTCAGGAAGTAGCACCACTATGAAGAAGGTTAGAGAAGCCCAAAGCCCATCTTACTGCATTACTGCCCCTAGGAAATGTTGGTCGGGTCTGTTGTGCACAGGACTTCTGCGTAGTGGTTTGGTGTTTGTTAATCAGACATTCAGGAGAGCTGAGTACTTTGTATCTTGCCCTTCTGAAAGGTTTCCAAATTCTGGTACGAAGTCAGCAGGGGTTTGCATCTTGGTTGATTCCCGAGTACTGACGCAGTAAGGTCAGAGAGATACCAAAACATTCAGCTCCCAAGAATACTTGGAGACCTGTACAGTGGGTTCTCATTTAGTCTTCCTTTTGTTTCTGAAGTAAAGCAGCTCAGGCTTAAACCAGGCGCATGAGGCCTTTCCTTACAGTCATCTTGCTTTTGGTGTCAAGAGGCTTCATATGATTTGTCATGGGCTCCCGCTCCCATCCTTTGGAATATCTGACAGCCTATACTCAAGTCTCCCTCTCACCTTCTCCTGCACTTCCCCCTATTAACCCACCTCCTGCCTATCTTCCTTTTCTCCCTTGCTTTCCTCTCCCTCGTCTCCAGCCACACTAAACCTCACAAGTTCATTTTCACCCTCAATCAATGTGTCTGAAGGCAGAGAACCAGTGGCTTAAATCCTGCAGCCCTTTAGGCAGAACTGCCCTAGGGCACTTCACCTGCCCAAGGACTGGAGCGCTCAGCCCCTGAGACAGTCCTATACACACACCCCCCCCACAATGGGAGCAAGGATCAGTGGAAGGACGACATACATCTAGCCTGCACCTCAGTTGGGACTGGCATTCATCTCTGTCGCTGTGTCTGTCTCTGTGTCTCTGCCTGTCTGGTTCTCTCCGCTTCCATGCCCTTTGCTGCTCAGATTTTGGCCATCAGCTGCCACTGGACACAAATCTTTGCAATTCCTAGAACTTGCGAGTTCATTTACTCAAGCCTTCCGGAAGAGGCAGAAAACATCTCCCTCCGTCTCTCCTTCTCTCTCTTTCTTTCTCAAGTGCCGTCTGGGTAGCAGAGGCCTCCAAATTATGTAGCAAAGGGCTGGAGAAGCACAGTGGCTTCTTTTGACATCTTGTGTCGTCATACCCTTACTGCTGCCATCCTAGAAGTTGTGTGTAGTCCTGAGCTATCCCTTGTGTGCGTGTATATATCTGTATATATGACTTGGTTTCTTTTTGGAAAAAATAATGATAAAACTGATGGGGGGAGGGGTGGATTTCATTTCCTTTTTCTAGTATCTGGTGGTGTTTTTATCGCAAGAATAATAATCCAGGTAACGCACCACGGTGGCCCCAGCTTCTGTATGTGGGAAGCCACGTTGAAGCATGGTTGTGAGCTATAGCAGTGGAAAATGCTAGTGCTTTATTTTGCCTTTGGTGAACATCAGGAGAGCTGCCCTGAACTGTTCCCAAATTAGGCTTAGACCAATTTGAATTTGATCACTTCCCGTGCTTAATCAACAATTCTAGTGCATGTTTTTTACCTTCTGTTGTGAGAAAGAAGTATGGTAAGTCTATCTGACCACAACCATGTTTGAACAGGGTTATTTTGGTTTTATTTATGTATATTTTTGTCATGAAGATGGGGCCTCTTCTTTTTTTCTCTTTTGGCTTAAAAATGTTGGTATTCTGAGTGCGTTTCCAGAGTTCACAATGTGATTTGCTCATTCAAATAGGTGATTTTGGTAACTGCACAATTTTTTTCTGTAAGGAAATCTATATGAAATATGGAAAACAGAAAAAAGTGTATATTTATGCAGAAAAGGGGATAGTAAATGCAAATTACTCCTTCCTCATCTTACCTATTTGAGCTGTAACTGATGACTAGCAATATTAGCACCAGAAAGAAGAAAGCATGTAGCTCCCGCTTTGAAAGACTGTCCATACTCCCTAGTTTTGAGGAAATACCTCAAGACTGTGATTTCCACAGAACTACTTGTTATACTTGGCTTCCAACATTATTCAAGGTGCATAAAATAATCAGAATGTTTTACTGCAGGGGAGATTTAAGAGTAGCCTAAAAGTAATTTTGCCTTACTGGATAAATTTAACCATGCACATTCTAGTTGATTAAAATACAAGAAATTGAAGATAAAGAATACAGAACAAATTCATAAAAGCTAATTGTAAAAGCAGCAAAAAGAAAGTTAGATAGCCCTATAGCTATAAGACTTGATGCACAAACCTGTCTGGAGTCCTTCTGAGTGAAAATGTTTAGAGCTGTCTCTAAAATGGTGGGGCACAGCATCTCACTGATTTTACTGAGGAGTGGATAGTGTTTAAAATTACTGCAGGCTTTTACATACCCAAAACTTTGGTAGGTTTTAAGGCTTTTAGAGAAGAGTCCTGTTTTCTTATTTGACCATAAACTATTGTTACAATAACAATAATAGCTAATAGTAGGAATACAAACTACTACAGGCCTTGTCCTGTGTTGGTTCATGGGTAAAATAAGTGTGTGATGTAAATTTCAGTATAAAGAGCTCTTTAGAAAGCCTACAACCAGATTTTTTTGACCAGTATTTTATTTTTCTTGTCATTTTTCTATCACGTAACTCTCAAAGACAAAAAAAAAACCCAGCCACTACATTATTCTGGCATCAACATTTGTGCTATAATATACTTCTATTTCATTTTCCTTATAATGTCAATGTTTTTTCACAAACCTAGTTAAAACGCTCAAAAGAAAAAATAATAAAAAGTGTTAGAACTACCCCAAGCTGGTTATATTTTCCATTGGCTTGCTAGCCAGGATAAATCATTCCTTTTGCCTAGCAAAAGCTTCTTTTCACTTTCCCTGAACTCTAATAGAGATTGTATCTTTATATGAATCCATAGAAAAATCCCTCGCTGACTCCTTAGATCATCTCAGAACATACTAATGTTAATTAATGATAGCTTTCTAAGCACAGTAAGTTAGATGGTCAAAAAAAAGTGCTCGAGTGAGTTCAAATCCAGCTAGTTCTGTCATTTAAGGCAATTCCTTGAAGCACTGAACGATGTTCTCTGGCATTTAATTCTCCTTTTTCTAAGACCTACTTTGCTGAGAATACCCAAGGAATTTTCCAATGTCGCTGTTCTCCGCCCACAGATTGCAGTAATAAAGGGTGCACAATCCCCTGTATTTCACTCATTCAGTTTTGCTTCTGTTCCTCATCCAAATTACAAGAGCTTTTAACACTGACCCTCCAAGACCTCATTGCGTGCACCATCTCATACTATTATGCATATTTAGAGTCTGCTAACTGGTTCCAGATTGCACTGTCAGTTGCAATGAAAGTAATGAAGGTGATGGAAGAAGGCAAGACATACACAAGTATTTTACTTGTTTTCCTTTTTAACTTTCTCTGTTCCCCCATCTTCTTATCCCCAGTGACTTTCTCCAAGTTTTGCTGAAATCTTGGATAGTAGAGATCATGTTTCCCATTCTCAGGATCACTAGAAGTAGTTTTCAGTAAGGCAGTTATTAGTTCCCCTCTACCTCATGTATGGGTGATCTTTCCTGTTTGTCTCCAGCCAAGATGTCATCAGTCCAGGGAAAAGGCTGCTTCCCTTTGAGAAGGTTTTTGTGCCAAGCATTTGGCAACAGTTCAGCATGGTGATGGGTACCATTCTGCAAACCCAAATGCACAGACTATCAGAATTTTTGAGGTTCCCACTCAATAAAGACCTGTCTGGGGGGGGTTTTGCTGGTAGGCAAGGAATGTGGCCTTCCAACCAGATTTCTGCTTGAAGGTAAACACATACAAACTAATTTTACCCTTTCAAATACAGTCAGTGTAGCACCTTCATTTAGCTTCTCTCCTGCTCCCTCTGCCCTCATATGTATCAGCCAGGGAAACATAAGGGGTTTTTCTATTTCTCACTAGACAACTGTTTTTAAAATGGCTGTGCTCTTACCTTCTCTCACTGGTCTGTTCTTTGTGGAGGCTCTCTGGCACAACATGCCAACAAAATGACTTCTGCTTCATATACCTTCATAGGCATCTGCTAAATGGGACCCATTCCCTGCTGCATCCGGATGACCTTGCTGTAGAGACTGGATTGCTGCTTATGGTTAGCTGATTTATGGCCAAAAATGTCCTGGCTCTAATTGCTAGTAAAACTGTTGGAGAGTAATGGGACATTGCAACTGGTCACGTCCCAGTTATTCTCTCAAAATCCACTTTTGAACAGAGATACCAGTCAGTGGTGCTGTCTGCTGAGCCTTATCTGACTGACTGGAGAATATCTATCTCACCCAAATCAAGTGACAGCTTTTCCTAAGCTGAACAGACACTAAGGCAAAGATGCCTCAGCAGTAAAGAAATACTTGTTAATAGAAAGGATCTAAAACAAATTAATATTTAGGGCTAGGGGATTTGAGGCTCAGCTGTTTGCACAGAGGTGAACATAGTAAATCACACACAGCGAGCAGTAAATGTCACCCAAACTGTCCCTACTATTTTGTTTTAACCAAAGAATTCATCAGCTCAATAAGAATTTATTTTTGGGAAGAGGTATAGACCAAAAAAACCCTGTTTCTCAATAGCTTTCTAACAGGTATCTGTAGTTACATATGACCACCTCTAACTTGCTGTGATAATGCTGTGATTGGCATTCCAATCCCAGAATAGCTCATAGGCTTTATTGTATCTCATATTAACATACAGAAATCTAGTATGACTTTGTAGGCTGCACTCTTCTTGGAAACCTTCTGCATCAACATTAAATAACCTTCTATTTTAAAAGGCAATGAAAAGACACAGCCTGGGAATTAAATAATAACTGCTACAGATCTCAAATTAAATGATCCATAACAAACTCTCTTTTTGGGCTTCTGGTATCTCTGGCTACCCTCCCTTCAGGAAATATTCATTACCCCAAATTAACAGGGCCTGCTAGTTCACCTGAACCTACTTTCTCCTGCAACCCACAGTCCTGTTGCATTTGAACAAAGGTGAATTGGGTTTTCGCCTGTTTCCAATGGCATTTGCAGTTTCTTTCAGCACCTTCATCAAAGCATAAGATGGCTCCTTCATCTTCACTCTGTCCCAAACCCTTTGGTCTTGCCAAGGGAAGGATCCTGGCACCTGCATGCAGTCTTTGAGCTGGTGGATTGCCTGCCTTCCTCCCTGGAAAAACCTGCTCATGATCTAATCTCCATCTGGCTGCATTAGTTCCCAGAAGAGAGGTTATTTTGCTGCAGACCATAAGCCTGCTTCTGACCTTAACACCACCAGCGTGATTCCCCATCAGTTATACAGGAGTTGCAAAAATGCTGCTGAAGCTTCCTTCTGGATTCATGTGCTCCTGCCAACCACATCACAGTAAATCCTTCATACTGAGCTCCCAGCAGACCTCTTCATCGATGGAGTCCAAAGGTCTCCAGCCTCCTTTCTGCCCTATGCAGGTGAGACTGTCCAGAGAAGCCCCAGTAACACTAATACACAGAGGATACCAAGTTTCAGTCTGTTCTTCATTTTATCTTCTTCCTTATCCTTTTCCTACACCATGGAATCCTATTAGCTAATTAATAAGCAATTAACATAGCTGTAGAAGCACTCAAATGCTCAGTGCACTGAAGACAAGCACAGCCATGACAGAAGAAGGAGATGCTTCTAGGAGTTTACATAATTCCTCAAATCATCAGCCCCCAGGGAAGACAAAGTCAGTAGGTGTTACTCACCCTCTCAGTACTAATGGGGTGTTGCAAGGTGTTGGAGATAAGGAAAGCCTCTGCCTACCTATGGCTCAGGAAATTCATCTTAGAGAAAAACTCTGCTGCCATTATAATTTCCAAGATAGGCTGTGGGATCTTACAAGAAATGGAAAAATCAATACCTTATACAACAAACATCGTGTTTTTAAAGTAACCAAGACTGGTATGAATGCTTTAAACAGTCCCTTTCTTCTTTTTCATTTCAAGACCAAAATCAACAGTATGGTCTTAACACACAAGAACCTTAGCAGGCCAGCCTGTGTCAGAGACCATCTCCCTATTTGCAGCCTTCCAGAGCAGCGGTGCTTTCACAACACTGCTACAGATAGGAAGCCAAGATGGTTGATTCATTTGGGTTTTTGGGGTGGGAGAACCTGGATATGAAAAGAACTGCCATTTGGAGTGAGTTAAAATCAGATATAGGCTGTGTTTTTTCTGGAAAACCAGACTCCCTCTGTCCCTCCCAGCCAATGAAAAGAAAAAAAAGAATAATAAGGATCAACGTAAGAGAGAACATAAATCTTCCTAAAGAGGTGGAGGAAAATGAGACTGCGCTTTCCAGCACAGTGACAATTACACTGCTGGGTTTAGTGTTTAAAAGCCATATTAACTTCATCGTAGGAAAGGCAGTGAGGCACACTGGACTACTTAGAGACAGTAATGAAGAAAGCATTGGAACGGATGATAATAGAGCTGAGCTGGAGAACTGGGAACTCTAAACTTCCGCTCTTGTGCTCTCTCTGTGTTGCTCAGTGGTCTGGTCTGTTACCAGGGTCATCCTTCTTAGTCTGCTTTTGGCTGGGACAGCCTGATTACCTCCTCTGGGATCCCTTGCTCTGTTGATCAAGAATTGGTCAAGTGAAAATGCAAGTTGAATGAAGGAAGTCCACATACAGCTTCTGGCAGAGTTGTCCAAATCAGAAAAAAAACTCTCATCCACTGATACTCAAACAAGAAAATCCCTAAAATCACTCCACCTGTGAAACAAAAGTTCCTGCACACAAGTAGCCTTTCAGTGTTAATTTTCATGCCTTGGTTTATCTTCATAGCCTTCCTATAAGGATGTTCTAGGGCTTTTTTTGGCTACATGCCCTACAAAACACAATAAAACACAGGCAAGCTGCCCCTGCCTCCCATGGTCAGACAAGTATTTGTACCTGAAGATAGTGTTTAATATGTATTTGCTTTTTAGGAGCCCCCTAGGCTTGATTACTGTAAGACTTGAACTTATCATTTACCCAGAGTTAATGAGAAGGATTATTAAAACATCCTGAAAATTACAAATAATTTGCATAGAAATACTCTACCAATTCTTCTGCTTTTCTGAAAGTCAGGGAAAAAAATAGAGCTTTCCGCCGTGTAAAAACTGACTCTTTCATTAATTGTCCAGTAACTGTCAAGCTAGGGTAATCTGCATAACCAAATTAAAGCAATTGGCTTGCCTTATATTTACCTTAAGCACTTAGAACTGTAAGATAACTGTCTGACAATTTCATGGATAGAGATATATATATGTATGAAATTAATTAATAAGCTATTCAAATTTGTGTGATTTGCATATTTGAAGCTAATTAGAAAAGCAAACTCTAGAATTTCACAATCTTAGAATATACGAAATGAAGGCAAAAAACGATAGCTGCAGGACTCATTTGCTTTAAAAGTTACCTTGATCTTATTAAATGCATTTGAAATAGGCTTTTTTGCATACAGTTATGCTAATGTTTCCTCCAAGATCTGAGATCATGTGGAATCTATGTGAAGTATAAGTGCCTATGTATTGCATTTGTATGAGCTGACACTTGATGTGTGTTGATCCACATGAGTTAGTGCAGGCAGAAATGTAATGGCAAACTCCATTGCAGCTGTCACATTTTTTATAATTCCCTGTATTACAACAAATAAACTTTTAATTCCATAGTCCAAGAGGTTTCAGCCTCATAGAATCATAGAATAGTTAGGGTTGGAAAGGACCTTAAGATTATCTAGTTCCATCTTCTGCAGATCTGTCTGAGGATTAACATATTACACTGCAGTGAAACAACTCGGGACTTTTTCCAGGAAAATCAGCAAGGTGTTCACCATTTATCCCAGTAAAAGCAGTATCATACACCATGATTCCCATGGCACCCGTTCCTAATAGGCATTAAAACCAAACTCCAATTTATGAAAATAGTCAAAAAAGCCTCTGGTGCTTCACCCAGATCAGAGCTATAGGAAGGCTTGATTTTTTGTTTCAGAAAAGCCCCTGGTACCTTTTTTTTTGTGGTTTAAGGTACAATAAATTTTTTAAATTGAAAAAAATTCAGTAAGATTTCATTCCAACAGAAATAATTTAGGAAAAGCAAGGCATTTGCTTAAGTAACGTAAAACCAGTTTAATCTGGGATTTATTTTTTTATAGTTATATAATATTTCTAATGGAGCTGAAAACTCAAGTTGAAATGTGCGAGGAAAAAATGTGAGATTTCTATCTCAGATTTCAGAAATGCTTTTTTCAAAATTGACATGTCCCCACAGAACATTTCACTTTCAGCATCAGCATTTTTCTAACAGAAAACATTTTTGTAGGGAAAAAAATAAATAAAATCTGGCTAGTTTTGCTCAAAATATTCCCAGCATTTCTCAAAGAACTGTACGCTTAATGAAAGAATGCAGAGTTTGAGCAACTTCTCTGGCTATTATTACTATTGTTATTGTTATCCTGCTAATAGTTTGATTTCACCATAAGGTTAGGGGAATTTGAATTGTGCTATCTGCAATCCAGCAGTATTCCCCGTCAGAGAAACAGCAGATACATTTCTGCCTGCTTTTACAATAACTTCACAGACTTTGGTGGCAGGTGGATGATCTCTAGAGTTCTTGTGATTAAAACCACACACAGCAGTGGCAGACGGATGAGTCTGGAAGGGGTTGTGGTAACTCCCCAGCGTAACAGCAGACTATTACCTGCCAGCAGCCAGGTTGATTTGAAACCCTGACTTTTTCCAGCTCTCCACAAAGCCTTGTGTTACTCAGCTAGCCTCTTGAGGTCACTTTAGACTTTCGACAGGGGAGAGGCATGTCTTCTCTTTTATCATGTCTCTATGGCACTGATAAATTCTAAATCTCTTTTTCTCTTATACAGTGGTAAATTCTTGTTCTTGAAGCTCGGGTCCTTACAGATCCCATCCTAGTATGATCCACATGTGTGAAAGAAAAATCTCCAGAACAGTAATGCTGTGGGCTTGCTGCTGCCCTATTCGTGCGCTCTACATCCAGCAGTGGCCAAGCAGCTGAAACAGCCCTTCAGTTCTTTCTCACTCCCTGTAGCAACAAAACCAAATCACTGTTGCTCATCAGGTATCACTCAATGGAACTGCTTTTAATCTCCCTCAAAATCTTATCTGTGTTTGTACAATGAGTTCATTTTCACTGAGTGGTTCTTTTCACCCTTCATTTTGTGTCCGAGAAGGTCACAGATGCAGCATGGTTAACGTAGGCAGGACTCTTGGATGACCTCTAGATACAAAGAACTTGAGCTAGAAAAGACTGATATTCTAGAACTGAAAAGGAGCTACACAGCCCTGCAGCCTGCTCTGCTCAGGTGGACTCCACAGTGCAGATTCTCAGAAGCATCCTTCCAGCAATGAGTAGAAAAAGGCAAGAAGGCAACACCTGTCACCCCTTTCCTCATGGAATAAGGCTAACAGACTAATGGACAAGTTTCCAGCAGATAAGGAATACTCATAGGTAGCTTCATTCTCCAAATGTCAACAGCTATCAAGGAAATAGCAGACATCCATCACCAACAACCAACTACTGCAAGTGGTCTCCAAAGATCTTCATCCACAAGCCATATTTTCCTTAGTGGAGATATGCCATTATGGATTGTTTGTCACAAAAGGCAACACAAGCATCTGATAATTTGTTTTCTTGAGAAATATGAAGATACTCTGTCATATCATGGTGCCAAAGTCTCAGAGATTTCCTTATATCTTTTCAAACCTAGGGCTAACAGGCAAAATTAGAAGGCTGCCATTGTACCACTGCATTGGCTAAGACAAGCCTGACTTACAAAGCAATAACAACACTGAGCATTTGGCTGCTTAAATGTTGCCCAGATCAAGCCAGGCCAAAGTTCGTCACAACATAAAGGTTGAATTCTGTCTTGCAAAAGGAGATTCCTCCCATTGGATGGAAGAAACCTTGTTGGAAGGTAAAAAAGTTATCAGCAAGGAAGTTTTACTCCTCAAACATCAGACAAAAATCCATTTGGACTTCCTAGCAAAGACTGGATCCACTGAAGGAGCCGAACTCATCATCTTCAGTGTGTCCTGTGGTGTAAAAAAAAAATTACTACCATCACAGTGCTGGTAATGGGAATGCCACCTGCCCATACCATCATTTCAGTATCTCATTTAAGTATCTCTCTAATGAACAAACCTGTCTTCTTTCCCAGAGACTTCCTTACCTGGGATCCTGAATTCATGACGGGTATAAACTGTGCCTTTCACTTTTGTGCCTGTAGGGACTTCAAGGACGCACACAGATTAAAGCAATGTGTCTGTTTAAAATGTTGGTGCTCTGGTACACATTTAACATAGTTAAATGAGAAAATACGCAGGCAACAATATTCCAGGGAGCTTTTCAGACGTGCTTCAGGGTTCCCTCAGTCTTTATCCTACTGAATCTTTACTTTGGCTTCTAGAATTGGCTTTTCTGTTTCTTGACCTCTTCTGCTCCTTAGTGTCTCTATTACCTTTTTAAATATGGTGACATCAAGAGAAAATACATAAATAAATTGCCCAAGCACTTTCACTGCCTTCATTCCCATTTAGTGTCTTTGCACAGAAGCATCCTGCCTCAGGTTTTTCTCTTCCCACTTTGAGCAGGCTTCATTCTACATCACTCTTAATATATCCCTGGACTTGTTTGCGATTTATGCTTCAGGTCCATCTTGTATGATGGAAATTGCACAGAGCAGCATCTCCTGACTGATCTCACTGTTACTGTTGTTTCCCTTTCTTATTCAGTTATGTGCATGCTACTTGTGCCCCAAACGACAAGAGCAGGGTAGGATACTTGAAGTTTCTTTGCAGGTTATAACACATGCAGAAGAGATGGCTGCAATAAAACAGGGTACAGCGAAGGCCACCTTCTGTTAAGAGGCATAGCTTCTCCAAACAGTCTTTCAAAGACATCAAACAGATGAGGATTTGCTTTTACACATTGTTCTGAGGTTTGTAGAAATTAAATCCTGACACTGGCTTTAATTATCATAGAATCATAGAATTGTTAGGGTTGGAAAGGACCTTAAGATCATCTAGTTCCCACCCCCCTACCCATCACTATGCCTCCATCCTTGTGAACTGATGCGACTTCTACCTTCTCAGGTGCTGAGTGCCTGTCCTTGTCCTAAAATTGGCATACTCACATCACTTGCAAGGTTGAAGATTCTTAGAAAATCTAGAAATAACTCTCTCTGCTCTATAGTTAGGAATGGCCACACTTCAAAGTCACAGTAACAGGTTCTCAGGTATCTGTGCTCAGGTCCATATGGTGACCTTTAAGCACAAGTGGAAAATGGTGGGATTTGGCTCCTCTATGAAACCTTTCTGGACATCAGAAAATGTATTCAGCAACCCACACCTGGGGGTTGATTTCCCCCTCATATACTCATGCACAAACTACAGTATGCACAAGCATATCAGGAACCTCAGCCCACAGTGCTACAGTTCAAACAATTGCCACTTGCCAGCATTAACAGAAACTTTCCTGTGCTGCTTTTTAGCCTTTACTGTAAGTAGTGATATAATGTGCTATTTGACCCCATCTTAAAACACAAGCCAGGTAGCTCAGGGAATGAGAGAGGAGTAAATCAACCTCTACTTCACTTTCTTAGAAGTGCCAAAGATGCTCAGAACATTTGGTTTCTAGTTTTTCAAGGTGATGCCAAGTCCTTCAAGTTGAGCATCCCATATTGACAGTGGCTTATATAGTCATATCTTTTTATACAGATTTTTATACTCTGTTACGTTACTGATATCCGCACTTTCTGATTAAATACTAACAATATCAAAATGACAATTAAGGTATAATGTTCCACAGTAACTTACATGGCCTCTTCAGCCAGTCAGCCACAGATACACCTGCACTGTCAGCCAGGAAGGATGGAGAATCATGAAAGGTGCTGAAAGTTTTTGGGCTTCCTTCAGTGAGTTTGAAGGGGCTTTGTACCCTCTATCAGGAACACAGCAACTAGCAGAATAAAGGTCCTTCTATCGCTAGAAAAGATGATTTGCAAAACTAGAAAGAGGAAGGGGGATGGGACAGAGAAACTGCTGGAAAGGAGATGTTTGCCCAGCAACACAAAATCAAAATCTATGCCTGGTCTGTAAGAAATGCCTCTGTGGGCACCGCTCCTTTATTTGGTATTCAAGTCAAGTTTTGCCTGTATGTGATCTGAAAACACAAGAGCAAACACATGAAAGAGGAGGATAAAAGCAATGAAATCTGACACTACCAAACCAATGTGTTAACCCAAAAGACTGTTACACGATTAGGTGTACCTTGGGTTTTCAATTGTTCTCATTTGCCTGTATCACCAAATAGGCTGTGCATCCAAACTAGGTTTTATTTAGGTAATACAATACCCATTTTGGTTACTGCACTGTCCTTGGAGAGCAGGAGCACACTGCAGGAGCCCTCTGTGGCACTAGAGCTAAATTCTGCCATTGCAGAACAAATACATCAGTTTCAGCTTTGCTAATGTGATCACAGGAAGTAATAACAGACAGGTTTGTCATATGGTAGAGGTTAGGCTGAACGATTATTTTGCTATTGAAATGAAGGACTCCTGATAAAGCTGGTTTTATTTAATTTTCAATTCTGCTTCTTACACCTAAGGGTATTTGCAGCCTTGGTGATTTTAGAATTGTTCTCAGTATTGGATATGGCCCCAGAAGTTAATCAAGGAACATCAGGTTGAGTGTTTGCAGCAACTAGACTCTTCCAGGCATGACCAGGGCTCAGCTCAGCTTGGCTTCCCGGGAAACATCCACTGGGTCCCTGGAGCTTTGCTGTGAGGCGGGTGAAGGTACAGAAAGATAACCAGCATTACCAACCCACTTTCCACAGCTGGTGGTGGGTGTTGTAGGGTTGCCAATTGTCAATTAGACTGTCCCAACCCAGAATTACATGTAAAGGAATGGGGATATATAAATAGCATTGCTTTAGCACTGGGGTATTATGGGCTTATAAATCAGACTGATGCACTAGAAGCTGGCTGGTCCCTGTGCAGACATGGCCTGGATCTGAGCTGGGGAGCTAAATCAGCCCTTGTATTGAACTTGATGGTAGTGACACAAGAAACATTTTAACAATATCCGTGCCTCCACTGCCTGGATACCAGGATGTCTAGCACTCAAGAGATACTAGGTGCGATCCACATGTGCTGGTAGTGGATACAGCTTCCATCAAATCCAGTGGGAGTTGGAGCCACTTCTTCCATGGCCAGCTTTGATCCTAGGGAATTAGCCCAGCCTCTTGTGCATTTCTTTCAAACTCCCATTTGCCCTCTTCTACCATTTTGTTGCTCCTGTGTTAGCCAAGACCTAGTTTACTAGGGCTCTTGATTGGAGATTTATTACAGCTTATTTCTGTCTGCCTTTCTTTAAAGCCAGCTGAACATACCCAATGCTCTTCCTCTATGGTAAGACCGAAAATACAGACCACCCTCCCAGCTTCTGTGACACTCTTTCTAACACACTCCTTTATTCTCTTCTCCGTGATCACGAGTTCTCTCTCCAAGCCCAGCCTAGTTATTTGTGCATGAAGCTGCCATGTCATGTATTGGTGTGAGTCTGGTGTTCACATGAGCTGTGAATATGCTGCACATGTGTATTTCTTGTGCATCCTGAGCTTTCCTTTGGTCAAGTTAACTGTCGTTCTGCCTTCTAATGAACCACCAAGAGAGAACTAGACCTGGTAAGATTTCTTGTTAGCAAGAACCTATGTCACTATCAATGTGATGCTGAATGAGTTTGCAATGTGACTTCATGTCCAGGCCTCCAAACTAGAAAGGATTGGGACTCTGAAGTTCCTCTGCAGGGAGATGACTCACTGTAACACTGGAGTTCGTACTTTGCATAAAAGAAGTCGTGCAGTTGTGCTCACAAACTCAGCTGCCTTGGTGTACAAGACAGTTCCCATAGCACCCCAGCAGAGCTGCAGTAACTCCAGCCTCTTGATTGATTGTCATTTTGCAGAACCTCCCTCCTCTGGCAAAGCTAAGTCTTCAGAAAGCTGGATGAAAATCAGGAGAAAGCAAGCAGGGCTACTCAAGCACCAGCTAATCTGTAGCCACCTAGTCTTAAAATGACTGTAATCTCCTGAGGCATCACTGAATGGTTTTGGCTGAGTGGTTTGATGCCAGTAAACTGCAGATGTGCGTCAGGGAGGAATTTGTTCTATTTTATCTGCTCTTTGGCCTTTGCCTACTCCATGACACTAGATAGACAGGGATAATTTTCTGCCTACAGTAGCTGCCTCTTCTCAGCAAGCAAAGTTGAAGGAATGCTGAAACCTCTGTCCAGACCCACATCCCAGAGTGCTGCCATCCAAAGGGCCAAGCTGACAAGAGCAGCAGCATGTAGAATAAGAAAATACTTTTTGGGGGGGTCTTAGGTCACAACCACAGCAGTACAGCTTGTCCACCCAACTTCTAAATTTGGATCTCAACTCTTTTTTATGTGGCATTGGAATTTACCTTCTTAGAGAAAGTGGAAGGGAGGCCATAGGACTTATGTAGGACTGGGAGAGTTGTGTGACCTTATAATTAGCCCTCTGGGACTGCAGTGTTGAGAGAATTGAATGCTATGACTTTTGGTTTCTTGGAGGCCACATTCCCTCCTTCACCTCAAAATAATTTCCTCCAATTCACTGAAGCCCCCAGCCTGTTGTCCAAGTCAGAAAATGAGAGTGATGTGAGAGGTAGGGAGCAGTCGGGCTTCTCCTTGACACAGCCTGTTCCCCTAACCTTTTTCACCTGGTTACTGCATGGGCAGCAAACAGGCAGTGAGCCTTTGCTGCAGACTGGAGGAGGCTACCCAAAACATCCACCAGTGATCCACACCACAGGTAGACAGACAAACTGCAGCTGGGGTGTAATTGTGAACTCCTGCACATAGTGCAAGCAGAGTTCACAAACACTAGCAAGCAGCTACTGACCCTGTGTACCCCCATGGCTGCCGGGGCCGACAGAGCTGAGCACTAATCTGCCCATCCTGGGTTGGAAACAGGAGCACGTACAGCGCAAAGGTACACATCCTCATCTGGTCATTTAATCCCATCTGGGCAACTCTATGCTTGGGGTTTTATCAGGAGTGGACAGGCAAGCAGCTGCTGTTTTCACTGCCTGATGACAGGAAATCCCAAGGGTCTGTTCTCTCTTGGTTTACACAGTGGTGAGTAGTTAACAGCGGGGTGATCTGCACTGTTTCTTCCTCCTAAATGTTGCTCTTTCAGTGGCATTTAGACTCAAAACTGTGGCCTTTGCAGCCTGGGTGGAGACAGAGAGGGGGTTTCTGCGCACTTTGCTCCATGGCAGGTCAAGTGGCAGGGTGACACTATTATCTCCCCCTGTGACATGAGGTCACATTCCCACAGTGCTGCTACTGGAAACCACTGGCTCCACAGGCTTCACACAGTATTTTAGGGGGTTAATGAACTGGTAAACACAGCATTTTCTGTGCCTCACTCCACTCGAGCTGGGAAGCCTCTTCACTGAGGCCCAGGTGAGCCTGCTGCCATGGCAGCACTCAGACAGATGTTGCCTTCACACACATGGAGGCTGAGGAATGTCAGAGCTGGTCGCAAGCCCAAGGGAAAATGCGTAGGGACAAAGCAGATGCTGGGAATAAAAAACAGGCCAGAGGAAAGACTATTTTAAAATGCTGCTCCTTGAACAGTAGCAGTGAAGCCAAAATAAAATGTCTTTAGAAAAACAAAAGTCAGTGCGCAGACTGTGGGAAATACAAAGGGGTCATGAGAAATGTAAAAGGCCCGAACGCACAGCAGCAGAACAAGCAGCCATGGTGCAGCCAGCCCCCTGAAGCATGGCCACAGCAGCAGCACAGCGATAGTGAAGCTGCCAGCGGTGCCAACAGCTGAGCAGGGGACAGCTCATGCTGTGCCCCCACGGGGTTTTGCACCCCAGAGCAGACCTGGGACCTGCTACTGTCTCCCCTAGAGCAAGCAGCACATGGCTGATGCCCAGCATCAGATTCTCCAGAACTGATGGCTGGTGTGTTTGCTGGGTAAAACATCTGAGACAGATCAAAAGAGAAAGTATCTTTCTCCTCCAGTACAATGACAAAGGAGAATTGCATCTTTCCAGTGTGAGGAGGAAATGTAATAGGGAGTTTTATAGCATAACATATCCTTAATCCCCAAAAGTCCAGGCAATATAAAGGGAGAGGCTGATGGCCTCAAAAGCCCCCACAGAGTAGCTCACCGCCCTGGGAGAGAGGGCAGGCTTGACCAGCCTCAGCCCATCTCTGGGGTGCCGGGGCAGTGCAAGCCCAGGGAGCGGTATCAGGACAAGGAACAGTGCAGTGAGCTCTTGGCGTAGCATCCTCTGTGGCCCAGGGCCCCCATTCCTCCTGTGCTGTTGTAACTCCTGCCTCTGTGCCAATGGCTTCCAGAACGCAGAGGAAAACTCTCGCATCTCAATCACCTTCTTCCGACTCTTCCGCGTGATGCGTCTTGTGAAGCTCCTGAGCCGAGGGGAGGGCATCCGGACGCTGCTTTGGACCTTCATCAAATCCTTCCAGGTATTCTTTCACTTATCTCTAAGTAAGACCTAATTCCTTTTTATTTCCCCTTGGTGACCTCTCGGAGAGGGATTTCACCCAAGTCCCTAAGCTCAAAGGCTGCTGGTCAGAGCTGTGTGCACCAGTGACAGGTTGCACGAATGACAGTCAAGTAAACGGGGCTTGCAGAGAATGACTGCCCGGTATGAATTCAATCTTTAAAGAATGAGTAATTACTTGAGACCTTCCTGAACAGCCTTGATAGTTCAGTTCAACTCAGTCACCACCTGCCTGCAACCCTTCAATCTCCTCTTTCTTTCTTTTTTTCTATTTTAGCTGTATTTTATATTTGTTGTTTTAAGTGAAATGCACAGCTATGGGGAAGGCCTGGGTCTCCATTAGGTTTTATTTAAGCATTGTTCTGATGATTTCCAGTGAGTATTAGAGGTGTGTGGCCCCCATGCTTTCATCCAGAACAATTTCACCTTTTTGGCCCTGGAAAAGATGCAAAGTTATTAAACTGGTGATTTTTCCCTGGAGGCAGGTTTCATTTCAGTGATATGTAAAGTGTGAGAATAGATAGGGGAAGACAAAGGAGACCAGACTGGATACGAATCATCACCTCTGGGGTAAAAGAAACACCAAGAGATAGCCATTTGCTAGAAAAACTGCTTCCATACCAGCCCCTAACCTAGCCATGTATAGAAAAATGGTAGTTACAGGTTAAACATAGCATATTCTTTCATTTTACAAGTACTTGACCTGGATTGACTGGGCCAGCACAACCTGGATGTTAGCTGGGGCAGGTCCGAAGGAAGCATCGGGGAAAGATAGCATAGGAATGCAAATGGTGGTCAAAATACGAGAAAAGATGCAGGACACACCACTGGATAAAATCATGAAAGAGTAACGTGCAACATATAAGTCTTGAAAAAGCGACCATATATCCCTCAGACTGAGCCTTTAAATGGTTGATAGCATTTGTATTGACTCAAATGGGAAAGTAGCTGATCCACATTTTAAAACTTAAACCTAACCAACTGCAACACAAGCTGGGACCAAAGCGTGCAGTGCTGTGGATCAGCACAAATTCTGTCTGTCAGCAGAAGTTGTACGTGTACACCAGGGATCAATCTGGACCTTTTCCACTGCATCTCTCAGGTGGTCTTGGTAGCCAGACCACGAGGCTCATGCAGAGGACTCTCATTTTGCACACTCCTTGACTGCCAGAGGATCTAATATGGCACAGCACTTTTCTGACATATCCATACTACAAATGACTTTTTCCATTGCTTACACAGTTGCTAACTTCCAGGTTGTTATTTGAGCAGCTCCAGTGGGAACCGTTTTGTCTGCATGCATAGAAATGATATTCCCTTGGCATAGTTCAACCATCCCTCATGCAGGGGACAGAGTCACACTTTCCAGTTCCTGCTTCTCCCCCCCTTCGCCCTTGCCCCTCCAACCTCTTTAGCAATAGCTCACTCTTATTCTGAGCTCAGCTTGCCACAGCCCTTGGCTGCAGAGGATGAGATGGATGGGAAAGGGAGTTCCTAGTACTTCCCTCCAGTGACCTCCAGACCTCTTTGATTGGACAGTTGCTTTTAGGCAGGGTTGTAGGGTGATGGGAGAAAGTATCAAGGGAGGCATCTTCCACAGCAGGGAGGGGGGAAGACTAAGCACTGCAAGCAAGTGCCTTTTCCATTGGAAGCTTTTAGCCATTTATAACATGGTAGTCTCTGCCCAGAGCTCCTCCTCTTGCAACTACTGGGAGGCTTCTTTGGTAGCTATGAATAGCCACTGTGCAGAGCTCTTTACTCAGCCACTCCCACTGTCAAAATCTGGGATCCCTGCAGACTCTGTCTGGCACAAGCTCTTCTCTGTGTCCTCACATGCTTCCAGGAAGCGTCTGCTCACACAGGGCAGCCGAATAAGCAATGAACTGCTGCTAGAGTTCACATCCCATTGCAACTACCACGTGGCCCATGAATGGCGCACAGTGCTTACAAGTTGGGGCACCGGTCAGAGGAGCGGGTGGTGGGAAAATGCTCAGCGGGGTTTCCTCCTGCAGAGATAGCGACAGGGCTCACGCAGGCGGGTGGGAGGAGTAGGAAGTAAGAGGGGTGCTGAGGGCAAGGCAAGGCCGTGGGAATCACAAGGACAAAGTGGTAGCCAAGGAAGGATGGAGGCAGAGGAGGACAGAGCAAGGAGAGTGGAATATGGGAGGTGCGGAGCTGAAGGAGCTGTGGGGAGTAAGGGGTAGAGATGAGTAGGAAGGTGCACCAGTGGAGAGGAATAGGCAGAGCAGAACACAGAAAGAAAGTGGAGGCCTAGAGGGCCAGGAGAGGACACTTTTCCCATCCCCATTTGAAAGACAGGCTAACTGGTAAGGTTATGCACCTCCTGTCCTATCTGGACCACAGAATGTTTGGAGCCCAGTTCGGAGCTGGTGTATCTCCACTGCATTGTGGGGTAACCATACAGATTTGTCAGACCCCATAAAACACAGAAGAATCTCCTCTTGAGCCTCAACGTGACATTCTTTCAAGAGCTGAATTTTTGCCATTTTAATATGCAGCCCTCTTTGAGATTATTTAGAATCATAGAATAGTTAGGGTTGGAAAGGACTTTAAGATCATGTAGTTCTAACCCCCCTGCCATAGGCAGGGACACCTCACGCTAAATCATATCACCCAAGGCCTTTGTCCAACCTGATCTTAAACACTGCCAGGGATGGAGCATTCACAACCTCCCTGGGCAACCCATTCCAGTGCCTCACCACCCTAACAGGAAAGAATTTCCTCCTTATATCCAGTCTAAACTTCCCCTGTTTAAGTTTTAACCCGTTACCCCTTGTCCTATCAATTTCTGCAGATTTTAGTCAAATCTCCATAGTGGACAGTGACAATTTTGCCTTGATTCTTCCTATAGGATTTAGCTCTCTTGAATTTAGGCATAAACTTAAAGTGTGTGAATAATCTTATATTTTAAAAATAATAATGTTGTAGGCTTTTTATACTTTGTGAAATGGGGTGTTGAAAATCCTGATCAGGGACTTTCCTCACATTTGAAGGATGAATGTGTCTGCCCATTGCCTCTGAAGTCTGGAAATCTCTGGTCTGAGCACTATATATTTCAAAGGCAACAGAGTAGAAAATTCCTCCTCAAAAGCCTGAGCCTGTGAGGTCCCAAGCTGTGCCCTTGATTCCTGCTAGTGGCAGACAGAGGAAACAGACAGCACTCAACACTTTGCTAGTTGTGCCGGCCACTTCCTTATGAGGCAGCTGTGCATATCAGGGCTCTGCATTTCCTCTTCAGCACCTGATCACAGACACTTAAGTGAATTGCAGACAGCATCAGAGACACCTAACACTGAACAGGGAACAAAGCTGTTGCTGCTTTACATCCTTCGGATGGTACCAGCCATTGTAGTGGAAGCCTTGAATTCGAATCTTGGCAGCTGTTGTGTTGTTTCACCAGACTAGATCCATTAAAAAACACATTGCCATTAGTGCCAGAATAATACATGTTGTGATAGTTTTCTCCTATTGGTAAGCAGCTGTAGACACTGGTTTTTCCTCTCTTTCCTTACTCCGTCAAGGGCAGGACTGACTTGAAAGCAGCAGAGCTGCATTATGACGAGAGGGAGCAGAGTCAGAGCCTGCTTGAGAGAAGGACAAGCAAATGTGGGCTTGGGGAGGCATCTAGTGGCCACTTGGCCAAATTACAGCTTCTGCTCAGTTTCCCAAAGCCAGGAGCATGGGCCAGGCTCCAGTGTGCTGGGCTCGGTGGAGACGCAGTGTTCTCTCTCTTTTCCTTTTTCTTTCTTTTTTTTTTTTCATTTCTAGGCCCTCCCCTATGTGGCTCTTTTAATAGTGATGTTGTTCTTCATCTACGCCGTGATCGGGATGCAGGTAAGTGATGCTAAAGAGCTAAATTGTGTCTATCATCTCCAGTTAAAAGAGTTTTGTGAACTGACTTATAAAGTAACTAGGTCAATGTGTGGTTGTAGGGGCTTGCAAGGATGTTTTCACCCAATAAGGTAAGATGGCAGTTAACCTTGCTTGGAAAACATTGCCTGCCTCTGTACTTCCAACAGGAGCAGAACACACTCCATATTTTGGAATAAAAAGAAGACCCATTTAATGGTAGAATGCAATATGCAAACAGTAAAAGGGCCATGACTGCCCTCCACAGTTTCAAAGGACTACACAGCAGTGGTGGCAAAGGAGATTTACTGCTCATTGGTTCAAAATAGTTGTTTCAGTGGGCTTATGGCCATGCTGCACTGAACAAACCCAAATTTTCTCTCGCATCATTTTCTCACTGACATAACGTCCACTGAGTTGTAAAGAGCAGCTTTCAATTTACACCCATGAAGATAAACAGAGGATGAGACCAAACAAACTGACACTATGTGTTTGTGCCAGTTCTTCAGGAAGCTGCATCAATACAATACCTTATTCACTTCGCAAAAAGAACATGGGCAAAAAGAACTGGGCTGAGCATTCACCTGTGCAAGGAACTGTGGCTGCATACAGACCATTGAAGAAAGCGTGTGATACAGGCACAGTCTGTGACAGTGCCAGCCTCATTTGCTGTGCTGCTTTTCAAACTAAGCTTCACTTTCCACTCCAGTGTTAATCAAAGATCTCAGACAAGTCAGCCATCCAGGACCAGAGACCAAAGCACAGAAAGGCATGGCATAATCGCTTCCAGAGGTCTTCAGACATGACAGGCTTCTTGGTTTCACAGTGCCTACAGAATTTGTAACAGAACTCATCTGCCCGCTGTAACCTTGCTTTAATTTGTTTCCTGTTATTATAATTACGTATTTTCATAGACTCCATTACCTTGACCCAGTTTGAAAAATAAAAGTAGTCTTTTGTTGAATTATCCCAGGTTACCTCAATTGCCCCTAGTCGTTGCAGGTGTCATATAGTCTACTAGGCTCATACTGCAAACTTGCCAGTTTTACCTTCAATACCTACCTAACTCAAATGGCCAAGATCATATAGGATTACCTGTGCTATACAGGAAATCATCTGAGAGTATCGCACTAGTGTTATGCAGCTGCGCAAAGCATTAAAAATAGATTCCAAGCACCCATGCAGATAGGGTCTACAATGATGAGGGCACTGCCAGGGCTAGACACTTTATTCTGTAATTCTATTCCCTTTTCTGTCAGCTAGTTCTGAGTTGGCTATTTAATGCCTGGCTTACATTCAAGCCTCTGTTTAAATCATCTCAGCAGCCTAGGATAGTACATCTGTCTTTCACATTGATCTAGATTACTAGATCGCTTCCTGCCCTCCTGTCTTCCAATGAGAAAACCACTTTTCTCATCTCCCCTCTTTGCTTAGAGCCCACAGACCTGTTATCACCACTTGTTTGTCCAAATGGCATCTCAGACGTTCTGTGTGCTGTTCTCTTGAACACAGAGAGTTTCCTCACATACAGGGACACGTAGGAAGGAAAATCCTTCCTCACTCCATTAAGCAGCTACCTTGGAAGACTAGATGTACAAGCTCTGATGAAAATATAAGGATTTCCCACATAAAGGAGACCTATCACTTTATCTCAGCTGCTGCCCTTACTTGAAGCATTAACAATTTTCAAGCTTTGCTACCTAATGTGCTCAAATGGAAAAACCCAAATTGATGCTGATGGATGAAGCCACTCATATCATGGCCCAGGATGCACAGACTGGAGAGGCCATGGGAGAGGAACTTCTACCTACAGCTTCTCATAGGTGCCTAATGCAAAGTGCTTGTAGCAGCTGCCACCAGTGCCTTGTGTATGGGGGAAGCTGCAGGTTCAAAAGGAAAATCGGACTTCCAGCATGGGAAGTTCCCTTGCCTACACTTGCCTGAAATGAAAAATATGGGCTGCCTCAGCTCAAACAGCCTCTGAGCATTCAAACTGTCCTCCTGCTCCTCCTCATTGCAGCTGGGGCAGGGGAAGGCCCACACATCCATAAGGAACCCCTGCAGAAAACATGTGCTATACAAACCCTCCCTCCCATCTGCCGAGGCCTCCCCACCATTGTCCCTGCTTCTCTCCATGTCGTCGTTCCTCTTGGGGTGTTAATTATCAGTTACATTTGCTGGAAAAGGAGCTCCATGTTCTCTCAGAGCTGCTCTGTTCTCGCTACTTGTTTCGGCTTCAAGATTACAGCTCTCAGTCCTTGAGATCTCTGTCACGTTGCTATTGATGGGGAATAAACAGTCCTGACTGACTATGCTATGCAGAGACCTTTCCGCCAAGCAGGGCTTGTTAAGCCCTCAGTCCTGGTGCCCAAAAGTATCAAAGCTATGTAAGACTTTTCCAAAGAAGCCTGAAACTGCCCTGCACTGGGAACTTCACACCGGAGGGCAGGCTCCTAAAAAGGTTTGCTCGTGGCTGCAGACTTCATGCTGCGGCTGGATCAGATAGTTGGTGCAGTTGGTGCAGGTTGGTTGGGCATGGAAGGAAGCTGTAATCCATCCTTTCCTGGGCAAATCTAGGTACCATCTTCACACTGCTGCATTTTGGGGAAGAGGGGGTGATGTGAAACAAAGGAGGCTACTAGACAGGCAGGCAGGATGATCTCCAGATCCAAGGCAATGTTTACACTGTTTTGGGGAGATCCAGGGCACCCCACAGAGCTGCTCATCTTTTGCTACCATTTCCTCCTGGTGAAGACATAAACTTTTTCTTCTTTGTTACTGATTTCTTTCATCTGGACCCTCTCCACATATGAGTACCTGTTAAAACAAGGCCCCATATCACGTATTTGTAGTGTATGAAATGAAGAAGTCTTGTTTTAACAGAATATGCCTCTTGTTACAAAATGAGTGCTCTTCCAGCAATAAAGCGCAAGCAAGGGGAGCAGCAGCAAATACGAAAGACCTGTGGAAATGTTTTTTCTAAGAGAAGAGCAGGTTCTGTTAACTGTCAGGGCCAGGGTGGGGCCAAGAGCTGCAGGTGACAAGAGGTTTGGGTGGTTTTGCAGGACTAATCTGTAAAGACCTCTGCTTTCTGCCAGGTGTTTGGTAAAATTGCGCTGAACGATACCACAGAAATCAACCGCAACAACAACTTCCAGACCTTCCCCCAGGCAGTGCTGCTCCTTTTCAGGTGGGTGTCTGACAGCTCTGGGTTGTGTCAGCATGGGAGCATGATTGCTCTGCTCTTCGGCACAGCTTATCTCCTACCGTGTCATGCTCATGAGGTGAGTAGCAACATGTTGTCCCTCAGCAGAGGAGCCTAGGAGCTGTGTCTGATGACAGGACCAGCCCCTTAAGCCCTGTACACTGGCCTGCACTCAGTGCTGGGAGGGCGGCAAGTCCTCCTGCTTGAGAAGTAGCCAGTTTTCAGTGCTATCAAATGTTGGTATGCATCACAAACTCCTCCTTTCATTCAAATCCAGCCAGTATGACTTCCAGCTTATTTTAGCAGGGAAACGGGCATGAACTCCCACTCATGCTTTGGCATGGGCATGTCCTGCTCAGCTTAGCACATTATCCTGCTCCACCTGTGGCCAGGTGTGCCAGGGTCAGGGAAGGGTGCTGACAGGGCGGGGAGATGGCACAAATTCATCACCATCTCCTTGTTTTCAGGGGTATTTTTCATGCAATCCATAGACATGTCACACACATCTCAATGACTCTGGCTGGTTGAAGCACAACAGCCCCATACCCAGACTGGCCAAAGCCATTTAGAAACAACACACAGATGATGGCAACAAAGCCAAAAAGAGGGTATGCCAGTGTATGTCAAAGCCCAGCCATCAGCCCAACTTGTTCTTGATTGACCTCAGTGGCAAAATTTCCATAAATATTCATGGGAGCAGAAGCAGGTTGCTTAATGTGCCAGTCCCTCTCACATTGAAGGTCACTGCTGTCTTCTCTTGCCCTTTGCTGTGCCCAGGTGTGCCACCGGAGAGGCCTGGCAGGAAATCATGCTGGCATGTCTCCCGGATAAGAAGTGTGACCCAGAGTCAGAGCCAGCCAACTCCACTGAAGCCGATCACTCCTGTGGCAGCAGCTTTGCCGTCTTCTATTTCATAAGCTTCTACATGCTCTGTGCCTTCCTGGTGAGTCTGCTCCAGCAACTGAAACCTGTCCTCTCTCAGACTGTGCACAGTAGAAGAATGATCTCAAGGAGGGAAAATCTCCCTGTGGGGTCTTTCCCACCCTTTAAGTGACAACACCCCCCTTGGTCTCTGCCATTTCTGCCTCCCTCCCGCTCTGTGGGATGCTCTGCTTCCAAACCAAATCCTTTGTGCGCGGCAAAGGATCTTCCCCCCTCCTCCTCAATGAGAAAACCAAATTAGCGTGATGTGGGCTGTGCTGAGGCTAGCAACGCCTCAGCCACACTTCCCACCTTCCCTCCTACCTTCCTTCTGGCTGCTGAGCAGGTTTCTTTCCTCCCCTGCCAGCAGCAATGACTGTGAGAATACACATATCCCACTTGCATCTGCTCCATGTTGGCAATGCAGCATTGCTCAGAGCAACAGCACATGCTCTGCAGCTGGCATCAGTGCGCAAAACTCTCCCAGTGAACAGCAGCACCATTTGAAAAGTTCTGGTCTTGGGCCAGAAGAAAGGGCTTTTATCTCAGCCCCACTGCCTTTAGAGGGTAAATCCCAGGTTCTCACACCACTACCCCGTTCTGCTGGGCAAAGACACAGGTAAACAAAAAGCCATCACACCATGTCCAAGCATTCAGCAAATTTGGGCCTCATGCATTTAGTAGGGAAGAGAAAAATGTGACCAGCTGAGGATATCCCACATCTGGGGTCTTCCCATTTAAACTGAGGGGCTGGCATATGGGGGAACAGAGAACCCACCCACAATGGCTTCCTAGTTTCATGAGTCCAAACACAGCCCTTAAACAGAGAACACAGTAAAGTCTACGGTTTGCTACCTGTTTCATCCATCAAGTCATCTCTGTCCTTGTTTGCAGATCATCAATCTTTTTGTAGCTGTTATAATGGATAACTTTGATTACCTGACACGGGACTGGTCCATTTTAGGACCACACCACTTGGATGAGTTTAAAAGGATCTGGGCAGAGTATGACCCTGAAGCCAAGTAAGTAACCCAGCCTGGATATCAGAACTCCTCAGGAGAACAGGCCCATTATTTTCTGTTCTCTAGACCCAGTGCAGTAAGTGCCATGTTCCTCCTGCAGGAACAGTTCTTTTTCTGAAAAGAATCCTAAAACAGGTACCTCCTTAGGATATTGCTGGCAACTCCATGAACAAGCTGCGCAAGGATACACACAGAAATCTCAGTGTTATGTGGCAGGACATTGCTTCACTTTCAGTCAGGGGGAGATATAGAGGGAAGGAGGGCATATAGAGGGATGGGACAGCAGGAGACTGAGCAGAGGAGATTAGAGAGTGGGGTTATTATTGCATATGTTTGGGATATTGAGCTGTGACTCTTCTATTTGACTTCCTACCCACAGTAGAGCTGCTGTGCTTAAATCTCCGTTTTGTCATATAGGCCCATCACAACCTGTATCTTCACATGGCTGCGGTACATTGTCTGCGGGGTTATTCACATCAGCAAACTTGCAGGGATTTAAAGTTACACAAGAACAACTCACACGAGGGCTTAACTGACATTCGGTATTATATGCTCTGTTTAACACATGCTTAGGCTTAAAGTGCATTTAGATCCCTGTGGCATTACAGTACAGTTGACAACTGTAATTGCAAAGCCCCTTTCATTATGTAAAAACTGTGAAAGAGATCCTGGCATGAACTAAAAGCAGATCTCTTTAGGAACATAGTGTCAAGATAAATTTGGGCTCAGGTTCTGCAATATGTGAGGCCATGTCACATTATCAGGGTGATACATAAATTGAAACCCTTCTTCCCATCCATGGTGACTTCCCAGAGAGACTTTTAATATGGATAGGGGATAAGCACAGAATTCTAATAAATATACTGTTTGCTAACAAAACAGATGCTGCTATTTGTGCTTGTTTGAAGGCAAAACTGCAGGGACTGAAGCCATATAATAGATAGCCGCTCAGTCCAGATGACATCATGTTCCTTCACATCTATAAATGGGAAGCTCTTTTTTCCCTCTTTCCCATCCATGTCCCAGGCTTGGAGCCCCACCTTTGGCCCTGGTTGCTCTCCTCCCTCCATGGGAGAATTCTTCTTTTGAGATGCCATTTACAGAACTTAAAAGAAACTCAACTGCTGCTGTGGAGGAAGTTTAGCACTTTGTTTTGCACTATCTCCAGTGACAGCCCAAAGCATAAACGAGTATCAAAAGAGAGCAGCTTGGAGCTATTTATATGGGAGGTAAAGCACCAGAAAAAAAGAGATCCTGTGCTCCTCTGTGCCTGCTATATCCCTAAGACCAACATGTAAATAAACAGCCATAGATTTTGATCAGGTCAGTGGTGGCAGGACAACCCCAAATTGTCTGTTCATGCACTAAGAAACTGCAGCATTCAAAACACTGAAGTCCATTCTTGCAAGTACCGATTCATGTATGACTGACAGCTGGGTTTTCTGTACTAGTAGGAGTTATACAAGTGCTGGGCAATTCCTAAGGAATGCACACTGCAAGAAGCCAGACATAATACTTTAAGCTATGCCCAAGCTAAAGGAGTGGCAGTGTGGAGCTGAAAAGATCTAGTGATACTTCTAGCTTCTTCCACACTCTGCAGGCGGATCAGCAGCTCACCCTGTGGTAAGGATGAGACCCTCACTGTGCTTTCTTCTTTAGGGGACGGATCAAACATTTGGATGTGGTGACGCTGCTTCGACGGATTCAGCCACCCCTGGGCTTTGGGAAGCTCTGCCCTCACCGAGTGGCTTGCAAAGTAAGGCACGCAGCAGCTTGGGGAAGGCTGGGAGGGACAGCAGCTAAATAGCCGGTGGCGGCATTTTTATAGCTAACCCTGCTGCTCAGCCTGGGTGCCTCCCAGTCTACTGCCCATCTGGGCTGGAGGGTCACCAGCAGGCAGGTTTTCTGCTAATCAGAGACATCAGCACACTGCCAACCCTCTCTAGCTAAGAAAGAGCATTCATGCTAACCACAGCTCTCAAATATCAAGCACTGAATCAACCACACATGTTTGTGGTATCAAACACACATCCCAAGACAGATCAGGGCAGACAGAAATAACAGGGCAAGTAAAAATATCTCTGAGATTTTCCTTTTGACTAAGCAGTGCACCAAAAACCTAGTGCTGTATCTCATTCTTGCTTAAATAACTGAGATATTAAACAGCACAGTGAGCATGGTATTAAAATGCATGAGGGTAAGGACAGATTTTCGGTGAAAATCACGTGTTTCTTTAGTTGCAAGACTCCATCTCTGAAAAAGGACTCTCTCCAGTGAATAATGACATGTTTATAACCTTTACTTGAAGATCTTTGCTCATCTCCTTGCAAGTCCCAGAGTTCATATGTGACACTTGCAATTGCTCTTTATTTTAGTGCCAGAGCAAAACACAAAGCCTGGGGCCTGTACACAGAAATATGTGACTTCTGTGGTCTGTTTCCAATCCCTTTCAATCTGCTGTCAAGCAGCTGTTTGTTGTCTCGATCTGGTTTAAACCCCCGTGACTGTGATTGCAGTGGTAGTGATGGGGAATGACACTCTTTCCTCCAGTTTGGTATTGAACCAGGCCTGTTGCATGAAAGTGGCAGAAGAAACAGCTCAAACAAAATCAACCCCTGAAAGCATACATTCAAACCAAGTCCCTGATGTCTCTTACCTCCTGAGAGATGGAAGATCTGGTGACTCTGCTACATCTGCCTCAGACATATGTTGTCAGTCTCACTAAAATTCACCCTGCAGCTGCAACAGTACTCAGCACTCTCTGTCCTACATGGCTTTACAGAATTATTCCAGGGCAGCCACAGCCTTATTTTAGAGGGAGACAGGGAATAGTTGGATAAAGCAGAACAGCTTTCAGGTTTGGCTAATTCCCTTTCTTTCAAGCCTGTCACCTGAAAGAAAGATTCTTCCTCTCTGTTTATATACATTTGAACCAGGCACAGCTTTAGTGCAGGCAGCTTTGCAAGTGCATTATGAGGTATGAAGAAATCAATTTGCTCCTCATAAGAAAACAAGGTGTCATTTAAAAGCCAAATAGTTTGGCGACTAGAACAAATCTCTCTGTAATACACTGTGGGCAAATGCCCACTGGCTAGCAGGGAAAAGGAAGGCTAGAAAGTGATAGCCACGCTGAAGAAAATGGAATATCTAGCAATGAGAGAGGGACTCCAGGACAAAAACTCCATGGTTGGGACCATTGGTGGATGTGACAAATACTTTTGTAATTGTGTAATTAAATCCACAGGCCATGGATGCTCACATAAGAAGGGTGGTGCGTCTGGAGGGCATCATGAGGGCATAAGGAAGAGCGTTCTTCAGTCTGTCTGTTGGCAGTGTGATTGTTCTCTTTCTCCTTACTCCACAGCGCCTTGTTTCCATGAATATGCCACTGAACAGTGATGGGACTGTCATGTTCAATGCCACTCTCTTTGCATTGGTCAGAACAGCACTGAGGATCAAGACCGAAGGTAAGAATCTTGCTGACTGCAAAGGTACGAAGGTAGCCGAGTGGTGTTCACATAAAAGTGTGCTGAGCTGGAATGCAACAATAAGAACATCTTGTGTAAAATGATCCCAGTTACTCACATGCAGCACACAGTACAAAAAACAATGTAAAGATGTTTGGAGGAATATCTTCTAGGGAGAAAACAGTGTTCACCATTCCCTAGAAAGCTGGTGCTTCCCATGTTACCGTCTCGGATTATTGATCATGTTTTTTTACAGCGGTCTCAAAGTTAAGTTTTAGATCCATGTCTGCTCAAGCAGCAAACCACAGGAAGGAAAAAGGGCAAAGAAGTCTCCCCTTGTATAAATTAGCTGCAGACCTGGGCCACTTTTTGACTGCTGTTGCCACTGATCTTCCAATCCAAGGGAGGCAAAAGAGGTTGGACTCAAGGGTCTCACCTCCCTAAAACTCCTCATGTGCTTCCATTAGCATGAGTTAACATCACACTGTAGTGACAGTGATGTTGTAGGCCTAAAGACAGATGAGAAGCAAAGGGGCTGTTAATAGCTTTGCATAGACCAGCAGGTGTAGTTTAGGAAAGCAGACAAGATTTTGGGCTCAGCTTGTTCCCTTTGTCGCACTCTGTCACCTGCTGTAATGAAAGATATTGGTCCTGAGTCAAAACCTGGCTTCATGTATTAATGAGACACTCTAAAAGAGTGTCTAGGTCTGTGATTCACAGCTGAGCACTTCTGTCTCAGGAGTGGGTACATTTCGGGCATGGGAAGGTAGAGACCAGCAGAACCCCAGCTTACTGTGCCAGGATTATACTGACAGCTGAGCAAAAAACCCGTGATAAAATAAAAAAAAACATATTAAGATCATGAATATCGTGCTAAACAAAGTTTGCCTGTAGCCAAAGAGGCTCTCCTGAAGAAAAAGCCAACCACAATCCCTGTAGGGCATCTTGTGGTTTATGAAACAAAGACCCAAAAAGGACTCAATTTTCTTGTCCGTCTTTGCCTCAGACTCTCAGAGCCATTGCCATTGAACTCCTGGGAAACCACCTAAAGCCTCAAAATGCTTGCTTTCTTGCCTTAGCAAGATCTTCTAAGTGATTAGTTAGGGCAGGAGTTTGGAATCAGCCATCCTGAGTCAGACTTCTGCCTTTGATGCTGTCCTCCTGTGTCATCCTCAGCAAGCTCCTCAGTGTCCCTGTCTTCATTGCATCCTATTAAGAGCTACTGCCACACAGAGCCCTGTGCAGTACACCGAGCCTTAATGCTGAGGAGCAATAAGAAAAGCTGCAGGAACAGCACCTTTAGGAGGACATGATTGTGGTTCCATACTACCTAGAGAGAGAAGAGAGCTTCAATTATAAGGGGTTTGAATGTACATAAATTAAGAAATAAAATTGAAGGTGAATCACCTGGGAGGAAATGGCTACCTAGAAGGAAAGAATATAAATCGAACCTGCTTCACTCACTCTCAGAGGGGTAGTGTGGCTTGATTAATGTCTCATTTAGCTGAGAACCCCTTGGAGGAACATGTAAAGTCTAAGTTCAGACAGTTACATAAAAGGCTTCTTATAGCCTTTGCTGTTCTTCAGAGAATAAACACAAATTTCCTGGGACAGTCCTCTGAGTTGAATAGTGAAAACCTTGCACATGCCTGAAGTGCCTTGTCAGAGCACTGTGCAGACTCTCCAAGGCAGACTATCTGCGCCATGTGAAGAACTTGGTATCTGCCGGGAGGCAGGGATTGCAACAGGTAATCCTTGATAAGTGCTGCAATCAGGCACAGGCCTTCAGATTTTTAGGTGCATCTTTACTGGCAATTATTTGTATTCCCCAAGCTGTAGTTTCTCATCAACTGACCTCTCATCATATTCAACCTTCACTAGATCTCAATTAAAAATTTAAGTGTTAGATGAGACTGAAATGAAGTAGCGCTATGGTTCTGCTTTTTCTGGCTTTTGCACACTATCACAGGCAGTAACACTGTCACCTTCCTACCTCAAGATGACTATACATATTTAGGAAGAAGACCTCTTGCTGTGAGGGGGCTTTAGCAATGGTGAAAGCATCTCTTAGCCCAAAACTTTCCACTACTGAAAAAGCTGTGGTGTTTACTTCCCAAAGTTGCCATGCCAGACATGAAATTGCTCCTCTGCAGGGTCTGCTGAATCCCTGTCTCTGATGATTTTCACCCTGCAGGTAACCTGGAGCAAGCCAACGAAGAGCTGAGAGCAATAATTAAGAAAATCTGGAAGCGCACCAGTATGAAGCTGCTGGACCAGGTGGTGCCCCCCGCAGGTGGTGAGTGCAGAATCTTGTCCCAGTCTGAGTCTCTGTCTCTCCCCACCTGATAATGTCCTACTGCACCTCATGATCATGAAGTGGAATGTGGGGGGCAAGCTTTCTTCTACAAGCTGTCACCTGCATTTTATCAGGCTGAGATCTGTTTCTGCCTGTACTAACACGAATTTGATGTTCTCACTACTAAGAAATGAGGCTTCTAACTGCATAAATAGGAGTTAGAAACCTTTATTCCTAGATCTTGCTCCAGTTTGATCATAAGCAGTTGTCCTCCTGGACATTATCTGGTGCAAAGGAAGCAGGCAGAACAAAGTAGCTCCAAGAACAATTGTGTGTACTTTATGTGGCTGCATTACACTCAAGAATGCACCCGCACCTCATAAATCCTTCATATTTAGCAAAGCTGCCTTTACTATGGATATAACTCTTTTTACCCACATAACTGCTTTCTACTAGGATACCTGTCAAAGACTAGTAGTGTACCTAGGGACATTCCTCAGCCAGCCTGAACTGGTGTAGCAGATTGCTGTGGGTTTCTAAGCAGCATCCCTGGTAGGCTGTAATTTGCAGGCTTCTAGGCAACTCCTTCGCTGGGCTTCTTGGGACCCCAGGTGCGTGGGCATCCAGCGTGGCTTTTGCTGACTTTTCCAGGTAGCTGCAGGGGCTATAGCACAAAACAGCATTTGGTAGTTAGTTAACAGCTGCAGCCAGATCCTGCATCTTGCTCAGCCTACTCTGAAGTCAGCAGACCATGTCTTACAACATTTCCAGTGGGTTTGGAGAAGGGGGGAGAGTTACCTGTATAAAAACTTGGCGCGTATTTTGTCTGACTGACAGTTTGTATTGAGGATACAGCAGTGGCTGCATTTCTGGGGATAGGTGATCATTTTGGTTCATTCGCGTCCATGCTAGGCACAACCAAACAGAATTTCAACGTGGAGAATGTCAGATCATGTCTGGAATGGATGGTCAGTCAAATGCTGTTGGTGAGCCCAGACTCTGAGTATGTATTAGCCTAGGTTGTCACAAGACAGAGCAGCATGCATTGACTCAGATGGGAGGCTGCTGCTACAGCAAGATCTTACATGCTAAACCAGTACCAGACGCTGCGAAGGTTAGAGGCACTTCAGCATAAACAGCATACATCCAGACGTACATGGCTACAGGGGTTCTCTGCCAGCAGAGCAAGTCTATCCAAATAGTGCATGCACCTCTCTTCCTGACTACTTACAGCAAGCTCCGGCTGTGGAGCAATCCCTTCCTTCAGCCCCGCATCTTGATGCCATCAAAAGCAAAGCTGTACTGCGGTGCCTAGCGTTTCTGCTGTGAATTGCAAGGCTCACATTAGCAATTTTACTGTATTAAAGCAGTTGCTTATTTATTTATCTTTTTTAATACCCCTTTGCAGATGATGAGGTGACCGTTGGGAAGTTCTATGCCACTTTCCTGATTCAGGAATATTTCCGGAAGTTCAAGAAACGTAAAGAACAGGGACTGGTGGGCAAGCCCTCCCAGCGCAACGCGCTCTCCTTACAGGTGACAAGCGGGCACAGAATGGACAGGGGTGGTACAGTAGAGGCATTAGACCCCACTTCCCTCTCAACCATGCTGGGGGGTGGAATGGGCTATCCCCAATGGAAAGGAGCTTGTAGACCCTTTGAATTACAGCATCACTCCTTTTGGATAAATATGCAGGTACCACGTGCCACATCCCTTAGCTCTGGAGGTGGAAAGCACAAGTGAGGTATATCCACAGTTTATCAATCTGCTGGTAATATCTGAAATGTGGGTTCCTTTTAGAGAACTGGTATGAAGTGTCCAGCAGACATATACCTATTACCACATTCATTCTACCCTTTCTGAAGGGAGTTTCTATAGCAGGGTCAGGGAGAGCGTGTTGCCAGGGGGCAAAATGAGTTAAAAAGCAAAAAAGCATACCTGGATGCCAGTGCCATCCAACAAATGGGGCATCAGGCTCTAAGACCTGGGATCTTTTCAGCACTGTGCTACATGTTCACTGGGTGGACTACCAGGCTGTGTGAAAGAATGAGAAAGCCTCGCTGAATGTATATGCAGCCCCATTTACGTCCCTCAAGGGTACTGTAAGGAAAAAGGGTGACTGGAGTTCCAGTAAGCTAAAAAGTGCTGTGGCGCAGGCTCAAATACAGATTGAGGTCTTGGCATACTCACAGCTTACCTTCCTGGATGGACTCCCTGGAATAGATTCCAGTCTGTGAGGTGTTTCAGAACTGTCTAGGTCCAGATGCCAGAAGGTTAGATATTAAATCCATATTTAAACTGCTGATTTAAAAGAAGACATTTTCAGAAACTCAGAGTCCATGGTTCAGCTGGAACTGTGGCTGCTCCAGGGTTTCTGGTTGTGGACCTGAGAACCCAAAGTTGAAAAAGCGTGTAGACTTGCTTAGTCAAGCCTGTGTGTGGATTTATGACTATGTCCTGTTGTGATGAAGCCAGGGGACTAGCAATAAACATTTCTGGGTTGGATTGCTATGAGTTTCACCCTCTCTAAGCTGGAGATGAAAGAATAGAATTTGTTGGTGTTTTTCTGGGGGCTAAGGATGCTATATTAAGTAAAAGGGCTTTGCAGTGCTTAGGAAGAAATAGAATTGCTTTTACCCCTCATAAAACCACTCGGAGATATGAAGCTCTATAGTTTGCTGTTTTGCAGGCTGGTCTGCGAACACTTCACGACATTGGGCCAGAGATCAGACGAGCAATCTCTGGAGACCTGACAGCTGAAGAAGAGCTAGACAAGGCCATGAAAGAAGCTGTGTCTGCTGCTTCTGAAGATGATATCTTCCGGGTAGGTACTCAGCAAGTTTGCAAGCTGAGGCTAGACCAGTAGCTGAGCTCAGAGCATTCTCTTTTATGCACTCTGGTTTTCAGCTCGGCCATCTGTCTTGTTTTCTAAACCCTACCAGAAAACAGAGTGGGGGACTCAGGGTGCCAGATCCTGAGATCTTTGCATGGGTTTTATCCCATTTTCTTCTCAATGGAAGTTTCCTTCCTAAAACCTAAGTAAAACCAGAATAAGAATGGCTAAAGAGTCTGAAGAATACACCAGTTCATCCATCTTACACTCCACAGAGCAGCAGCAAGGCACACTTCAGTTTTTTGTTCACTTCTCCTTTCAGTGGTACAAGTATCATCTTTCAAAAAAAGGACAAGTTATTTAAATCTTCCCTTTCTTATTTCATTCCTATTTCTT
Organism: Pezoporus wallicus; assembly: GCF_028554395.1. NCBI lineage: Eukaryota > Metazoa > Chordata > Aves > Psittaciformes > Psittacidae > Pezoporus > Pezoporus wallicus. The sequence continues at coordinate 3,826,127 of NW_026642179.1, read as the reverse complement.
GTAATTATCTCCTCTGGTGATATTTTCTTTTCCTTTCCTTGCCTACGCTCCTGGCCAGTCCTCTGAAATATCTTGGAAAGCCAAAGCTTTCACGGCTTGCATGTACCTTGTCTCTCTAGAAAAGAGAGCACCAGTGCACGCACACTTTGGCCCTCATGGGTTTTTTTCCCTCAACAGCAGTCTAAACAGGAAACACTAGGGCCCTTGCACATCTTCTCACTCACAAAGGGAAAATCCTTCCTTCTTTTCTGACAGAGAGCTGGAGGCTTGTTTGGAAACCATGTCAGCTATTACCAAAGTGATGGCAGGAGTGCGTTCCCTCAGACATTCACCACCCAGCGACCTTTGCACATCAATAAGTCTGGCAACAACCAGGGAGATACCGAGTCTCCATCTCATGAGAAGCTGGTGGACTCCACCTTCACTCCCAGCAGCTACTCATCTTCAGGCTCCAATGCCAACATCAACAATGCCAACAACACAGCCCTGTGCCGCTTCCCCAGCCCACCCAGCTACCCCAGCACTGTCAGCACAGTGGAAGGCCATGGGACGCCCTTGTCACCCACCATACGTGTACAGGAGGCTCCTTGGAAACTGCCTTCCAAAAGGTAAGCTTCACAGCAGTGAGTGATTCAAGGGACCACGTATAGAAACATGCATGCAGACACCAGAGCACTGCTGCCCAGCTGAAGTCACCCACCAGACATTGCCCAGCCTGCAGCCTGGATTGAGCCTGTGGTTCTCCATTTGTGCGAAAGCCCACCATACAACAGATATGCATTGGCTGACCACTGCAAAGACCACTGCACTCTTACTGCCCAACACACTTGATTTTGTTGTGAATTATCATGAAAAAAAACTTTGTAAGAACCAAAAGGAGCTTTATTTATCCCTCCTTCACCACAGGGAGGTGGTAACCAAGAAACTGGTAACCAAGAAACAGCAGTTCACCTCTTAAGCACCCCATAAGGAGCTCTGTGGAAGTCAGTGGTTTTTCATTCAGTGGGTCACATCCCTCCAGAGGTCACCAAATGCATCCTGGGAGGAGGAAGGCGAGGTTTTCAGAAATGCAATGCTGTGCAAGGCAAATAAAACCCCCTTCTCTGGACAGCTTTCAGGATGTTTACACACAGATGACAAGTATGAAAGGGGTATCATCTTTATCAGTGGGGGATATTTTTAGCCCTTTCAGTAACAGAGGAAGGAGCTGGACAATTTTTCTCAGTGCATAGAGTGGGCAATGTGAAAAGGTGGTGAAATGCTGCCCCAGCAAAGGACAGAATAAGAAAGTAAGAGGAAACTCAGTGGGTGCAAAATAGAGGATGATCAGGGGGCTGGAGCACCTCCTATATGAAGACAGGTTAAGAAAGCTAGGGCTGTTTAGCCTGGAGAAGAGAAGGCTCTGTGGAGACCTCATAGCAGCCTTCCAGTATCTGAAGGGGGTTTTATAAGGGTGCTGGGGAGAGACTGATCATTACAGACTGTAGTGATAGGACAAGGGGTGATGGGCTTAAACTTAAATAGGGGAAGTTAGGTTAAATATAAGGAAGAAGTTCTTTACTGTAAGGGTGGTGAGGCACTGGAATGGGTTGCCCAGAGCAGATGTGGATGTTCCATCCCTAGAAATGTTCAAGGCCAGGTTAGACAAAACCTTGAGCAACCTGGTCTAGCGGAAAGTGTCCCAGCCCATGGAAGGGAGTTGGAACTGATGATCTTAAGGTTGCTTCCAACCCAAATCATTCTATGATTCTATGAATTGCTCAAGTAAAGAGTCCAGTATTTTTATTACTTTGTGCCTTCCTGAGGGAGGCCCCAGGAGTTGCACAATATGTTTTACCATCTGCCCTTCCCCTTGCTGACTTGTGCTGATGTAACATTGCTAATATGGTGTTTTTTTCTCTCCCTGCTTCCTTGGGCACCTTCCTTGAATTAGGACTCATTACTACGAAACACTGGGATGGTACGTGTTCTCCCTTGTTCACTAATGCACTCTGGGTGTAAGATCCATTGTTCATCCATTGAAAGTCCAAACATCCATGAATATGACCTCTTATTTTTGTTGTCAGTAGGGCTGAAAAAGAGTTAATGATCACCATGATATTTCCAGAAAATACTCCCAACTCAGGGGTTTTCTGCCCACAGGCAGATAGTGATGCATAGTCTGTTTCTAGCTGGTTCCTAGATTTTGGGGGGTATTAAGAGTTTCTAGCTGGGGTTACACATCTAGGCACTCTCTGATGACAGCACAGTGACATATACCCTGGCATGTCAGTACAAAAAATTCTGTATGGTTTTGAATAAACAGACTGTTGAATAGGGGGAGCTGCCTTACTTTCTCCTCTCTGCACTTTAGGCAGTTTTACTTGCTTCCCATCCCAGCAGGAAGATCACTCTTGTCCTACAGGATGCTTTATACCATGTGTATGCACATTTCTCCTAATGCTTTTTGCTTAAAGCATATGATAATGTTTCTTATCTAGTCCCTGAAATACAAGAAAACCCCTGCCATACTGCTGTTTCCTGCAAATGCTAGTAACAGACTGACATTGGCTCCAATACCTCCATGTCAGTGTCTCAAAGATTCACACTACCTTCAGATTTCACTTTGCTCCTCAGAAAACACAAACTCAAAAGGAAGTGAAACATGAGGGCAAAGACCTAAAACAGAGGGACAAAGAGAAGACAAACAGGGAATTAAGGCCTTTCACACTTAAGGGTTTAAACGGATCCTACCGAATTCAGTAGAAGTACTCTGCAGTTAGTGATGAGGAAAAGGGCCCAAAAAATGGAAAAGACAGCAAGAAACAAGAGGGTGAACAGAAAGCAGAGGGCAGAGATGTGCACACAAAGGGATTTGGGAGGCAGAGAATAAACCACAGAGCTGAGAGGGTTACTGTTAGTGTCTAGGAGGCCTCTCTGAAATTTGTAGCCAAGGCTTTTGCAACAAGGGAAAAAGCTGTACTTCCAAGGGCCCATCTCAGGTTTTACCTCAAGTTCAGTGAGGTGTATCTTTGGAAATATAGTCAGTGTGGTGTTGCACATCTATAGAGTACATGTAGTCATAAATGACAGTAATATTTGTCCAGCACTGACTTAAGAAGCTCTTCTTCTGAAAGAGGATAGAGCCAAAGGTTGTTTTGTGTTTGTGAACTCTGCAGCTCTGTTCAGTCATTGATTTTTCTATGATAGCTCTTCAACATTATAATAAACTGAGACAGATGGAGCCTGTCATTCTTGTCTTTATAACAGGTTGTCTTTACCATCTCCGTATCTTGACTTGTCTTTTTTGCTCATTAGCTCCAGTTCCAGAGACAGCCAGCTGGCAATTGTTTGCCAAGAGGAAGTGTCTCAGGATGAGACGTATGACGAAAATTTGAATGAAGACATTGAGTACTGTAGTGAACCAAGTCTGCTCTCTACCGAAATGTGAGCTTTGCAGCTTTAGTCAAGGTGTTTGGGTGGTTCTTTGATTAAAGGGGAGAGGTGGGAAGAGGTTCTGGTTTTCTTCAAGTAACATTGAAAAGGACATCTTTGACCCAGGACTTTCCTTCTCCTTTGAATGAAACATCTGGATCTACAGGGCCTTCTTCCATATTCACATCTACTATCTAACATTCCCAAATCTCACATTTAGAGCATTCTCTGTCACATGGTCTCTTGTTACTGCTTCTGGACCAGTTACAGCTCAAAGCTAACTTACTATTGCATCCATTTGATAGCATGATTTTCCTGGCTCCCCTGCTGGAAAAGGAGTTATTCTGTCCAATATCAGCTGCTTTTCTAGATTCCCTCTGTTCTCCTTTCCAGGCTTGCATACCAAGATGATGAAAACAGACAGCTTACTCCACCAGAAAACAACAAAGGAGAAGACAGCCGGCACTCTCCAAAGAAAGGATTTCTGTGCTCCTCAGCATTAGGTAACCCCCCAGCATGACACACGGGCTGTGCTCTCCTCTGCCTCGACTGAGTTCTCACATTTTGCTGGAGGAATCCCAGTATGTGTGGGCACAGGTGTTGCTGTTTGCTGCATTTAGCTTATAAGACCAGGAATCCCACAGCGTGCATATGATCCTGATCATGCACATGATTCTACTGACACTATGCTCAGTCAGTAGATGAACCTGTGGCTGTTTGGATAGTCCATGAGATCTGTTTGATTAAGCCTATCTGTGAATTAGGGGAGTTTATTAGAGCACTGTAGACTCTCCAGTCACCAAGGAGTCACCGAATAGGCTAGCCTTGAGTATACGGTGCTCTGTTCTGTGTGCATTCAGCAGGGAGAAAGGGGAGGCTGTCTCTTTTGTCTGCTACAATGAATAGAGTCAATTTCAGATTAAGTTAATACAATACAAATTTACTTTCTGCTCTGATTGTACCTGGAGATTTTCAAGTGCTTGGGTGCGCAAGCTACACTCAGGTGAAATCCATGAGTCACAGGATTTTATAGAAGTATCAGAACATATGAGAGAGTCTTGAAAAAAATAACTCTTTGATGTAGAATATTTTTCAGCCTTTTTCCTGAATCCTGGTGTGAAGAAAAAGAACATTTGGGGAAGAAACTAAAAAGAATCCCATATATAAAATATATTCTTACAAAATAACAATGACAGGCTAGGTAGCATAATGTTTAAAGTGAGGCTACTCTGTGCTCACTCAAATCCTTCAGGTTGCTTATACAATGGAGTATTTGAAAAGCATTTACTTTATTTCAAAGCTTAAAATATTAGGCTGTGATAGTTCCTATATCTATCTGTATGGCCAGATTTGCAGTCAGTTCTTGATACAGTGCTTCATTAACTACATTCCAGTGAATATTCATACAGTGGTGTCATACTCATTTTACTAGTTGTTTGGGGATTTTTTTCTATTGAAAGAGGAAATACTTTTTATCCGTATTGTAGTATTCGTTCTCTGGGTTCTAACACATTTCCCTCAACCCTTAGAGGGCCTTTTCTCTACAAATCAGTATCACAGACATTTACTTTTTTCAGAATTCTAATTTTCTTTCTTGCTTTCGAAAAATGTCAACAGGATCAAGAAGACCACAAAATATTTCAGTACAGCATGCAGCTTAATCTTTAATACTGGATTTATTTGCCATTCTTCAGAAGCAAAGCCTGTGCACTTGTTCACAAACATACTTTATAGTACTTTTAAATTCCCACATAGGGAGTACCTTTCTCATACTTACAGAAATAAAGATCAGTTTTATAGCAAGTAAACAATGTCGCTGTTTCTACAGTTCCCCCTAAAAATCTCTATTTTTTTTTCCCTAAGAGAAAAAAGCTTTTTTCTCCTCCCTTCTTCCCAAATTTTGAAACTGCTTAGTGTCCATATAAGCAGCCTCCCATTCACCAGTGAACTCAACCACTGATTAACTCACTCCACTTGACCTTGCTATAGACACAGCCTCATAAGTTGTGGTATGTCTGGCAGCTAAGGGACACAGATCACATGAAAGCAGGAGGTCGATTGTCACCTGAGCAGCCTGACGTCCGCTCCGGCATGTTATGTGGAGCCAGGTACAGCACCAGAGCCTCAGCTACCATTCTCAGTCCTGCTGAGGGCTTTACCTGAATCAGGGTTATGAGAACACTTCCCCTGCTTAGAAGGGCAATCAGCTGCATTGTATCTGTTAGGACAGTGTTTCAGGAGAGGAAAAATACAAATCATCATCCAGAATTTTATCTTGCAGTTTGCCTGGGAGGTGGTGCTGGCTGGTCCATGATGCCTGACTGCTTTTTGTAAATACAAATGCTTTGGAAGGGGCAAATTACTGAGGGAAAGTGGACACAGAATAAAATGTACATGACTTTGTCCTGTCTCCAATGGGACTGCTCTAAAAGAAGTTGAAACCAATTTCCTGTAGTGTACTATGAGTGATGAACACAGTTGTGTGTGATTTCTGTTACAGGTCGAAGAGCATCTTTTCACTTAGAGTGTCTGAAAAGACAGAAAAACCAGGGTGTAGACGTCTCGCAGAAGACAGTTCTGCCTTTGCATCTGGTACATCATCAGGTAAGCATTAATAACCACAGAGGGCCCAACAATTCAACTGGTACCTTACCATCTGCAGCCTCCTTGAATTCCAACCAACTTTTCAAAAACCATTGGGATAATTTCTCACCCATATCAAATGTCCAATTTTTAGAAAACTTATTTGCCATCACGCTCATTCCTGCTTTCAGGATTTTTATCATTCCCAAATGAATGCTACAGGAACGTGTCCTTTGGAGTCAGAAGACTTACCATTTTCTGATGTCCATGAATGAGTAAAATAAAAAACTAACTAAAAGATAAAACTACCTACCCAAACTGCACGCTGGAGTGCAATTACACTGCTTTTGATGATAGTATGCATATGAATAAAACATACAGGTTCTACTTTAAAAGCAACCAGTAACTGTAATTAATCATTTTAAAACATAAACTGATTGCATCACATCTTAAGCCCTTTGTAAGTGCATTCAGCAGCCTAGCAAATGTATGCTAGATGTCACAGTCCAGAGTAGATTTGTGTCTTTTGGTTTAATGATGACACTTTTTGTCACCATAAAAGAAACAAGTAGAGATGGTAGTGCCAGCCTTGCAAGTGTGGTGTCCTGCTCTGTGTAGTTCTTGGCACAGAGCAGAACAGCCTTGCCACTTCCTTAGGCTGCCTCAGGGGCAGAAAATGCCAGACAGCAGGGGCAGAAGGAGAGAGAAATCAGAGCAGAGGAGTGAGAGATGAGCGTGCTTGAGGCTTTCTGGCTTTTCTTACCCCTGCTCCCAGCCAGTTATCCTTTAAGGATCAAGCTCCAGAAAGCAGTGCTCTGCAAAGAGTTACAGCTCTGGCAGAGACAAGCAGCAAATGCATTGGGGCAGGGAGATGAGGGCAGGAAACAGCTTCCTATGTTTCCCCACAGCAGCCAACAGCCCTCCTGAGAGTTCCTGCCCTCCCATGGCAGGCTAGGCAGAGGGGACACAAGCCTCCCACCCTCTCAGCCCACCCAGCTGGCAGAATCACCTCCCTCCAGCCTGTATAAAGAGGATGGAGCTATTTCACCCTTCCTCATCCCACCATGCAGCTCCAAACCAAGAGGGATGGGGCTTTATCCACCCCAGTGTCACTCAGCCATATTGAAGGGTTCCCCTGAAATAATCATCTGGCCTCCAGCTTACAAGACTCAGCAGTGTTCATATAGTTACAAAAATGTTAGCCTCCAACAGTGCTTAAAATAAGAACATAAAGTGGAAAGGTTGCCTCTGCTAAGCACAATGGATTTGGTTGCTGTGAATGCTTGAAGAGGCATTCTCACAAAATACTCATTATAATATGTAAATATATGTAACTGAAGGTTAAAGCAGTCCCTAAGAGCTTCCCTCAACTTCCTCAGAACCTTACATTTTAGCCAAAATGCCTTGTATATGTTTCAGCCAATAAGCTGAAAAACCAGTTTAGTTGTCCTGCCTGACAGATCTATGGCTCTCCTTGAAGCCCTGGCAGCTTAAGGGATGTGCTGAGGCCATCATAGCCTGCTGAGCATGACTTTTACAGCATAGTTTTTAAAGGCTTTCTTCCTCACTGAAATCTGATAGATGTCTGACATTTAATTCCTGAGAAATTCAGTGAACCTTGTAGGTGACAATTCTTTTGTTCATCTGTCACTGAAACCATCAGCATAGCACAGTTATCAGTTCCCAATGATTTCAGTGGCAGATGGACTCAGCCTTACTTAACTTCAGCTATGTTCAATTTAGCTCTCTAATTTAAACTGGTCAGTTCAGTCCCACTATGCTTAGCAGAGGGAAAGAGCATCCCCAAAGGGCAGGTCTTGTCTAAGTCTCATCCTCCACATAGCATTTTCAGGCAGGTGTCAAAAAGAAGCAGGAGGCTTGTTTGTGTCTCTCTAAACAGTTAACTTAGGCTAAACATACAGCCTTCAGATAGCTGCAGCTGGGTAAGCCAAACAAGGATCCCCTGCAACATAATCCACATGCTTTTGTATTGCCTATGCATTGGTTCATTTGCTTATACTAGGCATCAGTGAGCTTTGTGAGATGACCTTATGATTCTGATTGTATTCCTTCTGGAACAAGGCAGCAGTCACATGAATAAAGCATCAGATCAGCCCTGTGCAACAGCAGGCTTCTTGAGAAATTTGTTATAAAAGGAGTCTGGATGACTCAGAGGTTGTGTATATGATTACAGGAAGGACTGGATGACTCGAAGTATAATCATCAGGTATTGATCCTCCCACCAACAGCAGATGCCTTAAAATCCAGTGGTGGATTTTTCAGTTATTGCCAACTGCAGACATATCTAAAATTCGCATCTGGTACTGTTCAGGTTCCACAGTAGACACTTAACAGAAAACACAGCAATTGGCAGTAATAGCTAGCAGTATGGGTGGTGGCAATGGTGGGAAAACAAATTGCTGTTTCACCCGCTGGAGAAGAGGTGGTGTTTCTGGCAAGGCTGCAGGGAGCAGGGCTGCATCCCTCCTGTCAGTGCAGTGGTTCTGAGGCTGAAGAACTGCAGTCATGAAAGTTTTCAATCTGGTGCTCGGCACTAGCACAAGATACACCGTTTAAAGGAAAGCTTGCAAAATGAGTTCACAGCAAATACCCAAACCATTCCAGGAACTGGCAGCTCTTTTCATGAGCCTTGAGGCCATCCAGGCCTTTCTCAGGTAGTTTCTGCAGAGCCTTCAGAATGAGGGTTCCAGCCCTACTGCTAGGAGCAAGCTCACACTTGTCTTGTTCCTCCTCTGTCCACAGGCGTTAGCAGTGGCCGGACTGAGTCCCCTGCTCCAGCGAAGCCATTCCCCCACCATGTTCTCTCGGCTGTGTGCAACGCCTCCCGCTACACCCTGCAACCGTGGCTGGCCACAACAGACCATCCCAACTCTGCGCCTGGACAGAGCAGAGTCCAGCGAGAAGCTCAACAGCAGCTTCCCATCAGTACACTGCAGCTCTCAGTATCCTGACAACACTGGCTGTAGCAGCCCGAGGAGAGCCAGGCCGGTCTCCCTCACCGTCCCCAGCCAGACCGGAGGGAGCAGCAGGCAGTTTCATGGCAGCGCTGGCAGCCTGGTTGAAGCGGTAAGACTGCAGAGTTGAAAAGGACATAAGCAGTGTCAAGGCCTATTAGAAACACAGCCCTGAGAAGAGCAGGGCAACAGATACATTGCTGCCCACAATGCCAAGCATAGGAGGGCACATCTCCAAGCAGGGGTTGGCAGAGTGAATGGGAAGAGAGGGACTACTAGGTAAAATAGTGGTAAAGGGGTTGTGTTAGAGGTGGATGATGCAGGATACTAACTTCTGTCTTTGTCTCTGATTCCCTACCTGCTTTTGAAGGTCTTGATTTCGGAAGGACTGATGCAGTTTGCTCAAGATCCAAAGTTCATTGAGGTCACAACCCAGGAGCTCGCAGACGCCTGTGACATGACGATAGAAGAGATGGAAAATGCAGCAGACAACATTCTCAATGGTAACAGCAAGCAGAGCCCCAATGGCAACCTCTTGCCTTTTGTTAACTGCAGGGACCCAGGGCAGGACAGTGCAGGAGAGGAAGAGGAAGAGGTGCAGAACCCGGATTGTAGAATAAGTCAGGAAGAGCTCAAGGACAGCAGGATTTATATCAGCAGCCTGTAGTTGCCAGGGCTGGAAGCGATGCTGGTTTTTTATTTGTTTCAATGTTCCTAATGGGTTTGTTTCAGAAGTGCCTCACTGTTCTCGTGACCTGGAGTAACCGGAACAGCGTTCTTCATTCATTTCTGTTGGGACGAGTCACAGAGTTGGGTGGTGTAAGAAAGCTTTTCAGGAGCGGATATAACCCCAGCATGTGTCCATGAAGGAAGAGTGAGGAGGAGGAGGAAGAGCAGGAGAGCCAGCTCCCTCTTTTTTTCAGTCCCTGCACAAGGAACGGCTGCCTCCCAAGCGCATAGGGGAACCTCAGCTTCCTGTGGATGGCCCTAGCCAAAAGGACCCTGCGTCAAACGGGTGTCTTTCAACTTTGCTTGTAAAAATCATTTTGCACATATTCTGTATGAGCCTCACCGTCTCCATAAAGCCAAGGCCCTTTGATTCGGAAGGAGAGGAAGACTTCTTCTGCTGTGGATTCCCATACCGTGAAGTGGAGGAGGAAGCAGAAGAAGCCTGAGGGGCAGGTGGCAGCGCTGCCCGACCCTGCTAAGACTCCCAGGCAGCAGAATCTGCCAACCAATCCAAGCTCAGGCAGTCTCCTGCCAACCAATCAGAGCTCGAGCAGTCACTTGCCAGCCAATCCGAGCTCAGGCAGTCTCCTGCCGACCAATCAGAGCTCTAACAGCCAGCCGTGCAAGCCAGTGGGAGAGCGGGGAGCAGGCTCTGCGGCGGAGCTGAGCCGACCTGCCCCGCACTTGCTGAGGTGGTGGTGGTGGTGGGGTTGTGTAGATCTCTCTTTGTTTTGCAGTTTGATATTTCCTTGAAAGCATGTTGCAGTTTTTATTTTGACTATTATTTTAAATTTTTTTGGAGGGAGAAGGGAGTGTTTACAAGGTTTTGTAATCACCTACCTTTTTGTTTTGGTTTCTTTTCACTTTTGCAAATGTTAAATTGGTTTGATTATGTTGTATTATTTAAACCGGGTTTTCTTTCTCCATTGAAATTTGGTAGAAGTATAATGATAGACAAGTTTTACCAACCATTATGTACACCAAGAATTCGTAATTTTATTTGCTAGCAATTGAAACCTCCTTTTTTTGTTGTTGTTTTATAATTTAAAGATAGTAGGCAATGCACTTGATATAGTCTTGCACATTTGAGTGACTGATTTGGGTTCTTCTTAGTGCTAAGTATATCTGTGCGTGTGGGAGCAATACAGAGTGACTGTGCGTGCGCGCGCGCGTGTGTGTGTGTAAGTGCATGCAGTTCTCCACATCCTGGTTTGAACTGCAGGAGATCTGTATCTGGGGCCATTTGAATGCAAAAACAAACCACTGTCTCTGCTTTTGAAAGGGGAATCAGTAACTTTGCATTTTCTGTTCCACAAGATATGCAAAAACAATGCAATAATATTAATTTTAAAATACAATTGTAAGTTGTGTTGGCATTAAAACTGTATAGAAAACAAAAATTGGGGGGGGGAGGGTGGGGAACAAACAAAAATACAAACCAGAAGGCGTTACGCTTCAATATATTCCGTGTGATGTTTTATTGCATTGATAATGTTTCTGTTGAAGAAACCGCTATACTTGAATTCAGGTCAGTTTCAGTATTTTTCAAATATTTTTTTAAAAATGAATTGCAGTTGTGCCAAGCAAAGACAATGAATTGAAATTAAGTTTGTTTAAGAAAAAAAAAAAAAGAACCACTTCTTGTATATTTTGCTGCATGTCAAGTGAATCATTTCGTATTTGGAATGTGCCAAGCTTTACCTTTGGACTTTTAAGTGCTTTTCTACGTGTGGTTGGGGAAAGGGGTACTATTTTTTTTCCTTTTTTAATTTGTACAATGAACAAAGTGTACCTGGTGTAAGTAACTATTCTGCAATCCACTGACAGGTTGAACGTTACTGATTTTGCATATCTTGTGTTCATTTTCCTTCTTCCTCACCCCCTTTAAACATGCACGCTGACTTTATTGGTAGAGAATCTTTCTTCCCGAGACCGGGACATTTTCTTCAGGCTTTGTTCTCTTTCCTTTTGCTCAGTTTCTCTAAAGGTCTCGTCCCACTCGAGGGTGGCAAGAGCCCCAAGCCCATTTGGTAGATCCATCCTATGTACTCAGCTGGCACCAGCAATTCAAGGAGTGGAGGAAAAAGTCAGCTTTTCAATTTATTAAATAGCTAACCCTGATTGATTATAGCAGGATCCTGGGAAAATCAAATCTGCAAGAGGCAGAATCGTTAGCAAAGTAAAGTTATCTAACTCTGGTCTGGGCTGAAAGCAGAGGCTAAGTGAGGGAGAGAGCACTGTATCATTGCTTAGGAGAATTGCTGCAGTCTGGCCAAGATGCAGATATGAAGTAGGGGTTTTTTTGTGTGTTCCTGTGCACTGTTCCATCCCTATTCCCAGACTCCAGTGGATAGATCAGATTCTAAGTCACAAAACATCCGAAGGCACAGCATGTCCCAGCCATATTTCCCTACTAAGTGAGTGTGGACGTCTCTTGACCCTAACCCATGAAAGAGGCTCAAAAACCAGGCAGGTACCGTTAGATTTTATACAACTGGTTTTCATTTAGACTGATGCTGTTTTTATTCCCTTCTTGAGATGGTTCACAAACTTGCAGATCAGTGCTGAGCTAGGAGGTGTAATCTGAGTCAGAGCTAAACTTTCATTCAAATCCTGAGCTTCTGCAGATGTCTGAGAGCATCATTCATTGTGTACGTTGGTTACATTATTTTTGTAACGCCCTTTCTTTTGTTCTTGATTCTCTGGGCATAAAACAGAAATAGCAAAGGGTATTTTTGACAATGTACTTTTTTCAGTGTCATTTTGAACTGGCCAGTAGCAGCTCAAGGTACCCTGGAAAAAAAAAAATACCAAATCCTTTTAAAGTAGAGAAATATGCATCCATTTGTACAACCATCTGGCATCAAAGTCCTAATGCAAGCCTTCCCTGGAGAAAGCAACCAGCTGATGTCAGTTAATCTCATCCTTTCCATCCCTCGTGCCTGTATCGAGATGGGTACAGAAGCGTGTCTCCCTTGAAGAGTTTGCTGTTGCTAGTGCCAGTGTTCTCCAAAGCTATTCGAAAGGAACTAATGCTGTGCCTGGCTGTTTCTGAAAATGAAATCAGGGTAAGGGCTCCCTATCTCACTTTTCTCCACTAGAAAGTCCATCTGACCCTCTCAGTGGGAGACAGAAGTGATCTCTGCTCCTGAGAAACAAAGTACTAATCTAAATTAGTGGTGGCAGTTGGCTTGTTTGGATGCTTGACAGCCCCATCAGCTTTTAGGCTTTTTCTTGACAGGAAGGAAAATGGTGGAAAGGATTATGCCCCACACATTCCCAGTGAAAGCTGTGACTGCCTCAGGGGTCAGAGCCTGCCATGACGAGGGAAAACCCCGCTCTGTGCTGGAAGACCCCTTAGGTCCTGCAGAGTGGAAAACATGTGGCTAGCAGAGACTGTTGCGGTTTAAGGAGTAGGTGTTGAATTTAGTAATTGCTGGTGCCGGCTGTACAAATTCCTCTTTCTGGGGAGGGCAGCATTTTTTATTTATTTTTTCATTTGAGGTACTTCCAGTGTGCACATTGTGACAGGCCTGAGTACAGACCTACTGCCTCCTTCAGGTGAGGCAGATGATGGAAAGGCAGGGGCAGGTTTAGTTCCTGGAATGTCCTTCTTTCCCTGTGTATGGGAGTGGATGGTGGGTATGATCACTGTGCTGTGGATGGAAGCTTTGAAGGAACTGATGGCTGAGGAGTGGCATGGAAGGAAAGAATGGGGAAAACGATCTGCTGTTTGCCACTAAGCATCTCTGACTTGCAAGAGTACGCTGCAGACTAAAGACGTTTCTTATAAAACAACAAACCTCCTCCTTGTATCACTCCTGCTCATGATTCCTGGCAGTACTGGGCCAGCCACACCGGGTGCATTTGGTTTTTTCCTCCTTATTTCTGTGTGGCTGACATGCAGGGGAAGAAAGTGAAACTTGTGATCCAGAGCTGGAGTTTCATTATCCACAGACCTTTTCTGCATCACCTGCCTCTTCAGCTGGACATGTGAACGATGATGGTGCAGATGCTGCTGCTACTGCAGGGGTCCCACCTGTTTTATTACCCTGCTCACCACACCCCAGCACGGAGGGACAGCCAGAGAGGCGCCATGTACAGAATCGCATCTATTTCTGCTTTGTTTTCTGACTCAGAACCCTGCCCCTGATGACTATGACAACAACAACAAAAAAAGGGCAAATGCATTTTTTACATTTCTTGATAATTTCCAAAGCAATGTATCATTGCTTTCTTTAGACTGACGCCAATATAACAGTTGTATGGGTCTCAGCCAGGCTCCTGTGTCTTTTCTGCCTGATAGTTTCAGATTGCTGTACGAAATGTATGCGTGTTTGCACACAGACACAATCATACAAGGTGACGGCACCACAAGCCCATGGGGTTGTCACCTATTTCACAGATGAATTTGGAAGCCTTGCTTCATATGCATGGATGAGAACCCCAAACTGCTGGTCCAGTGAGCTGAACTGAAGCAGCCCAACTGAGACAGCACTGAGTATCCTAAGATACATGCACGGTCCTGTTGTGACTGTCCCCATGGCAAGGGTGGGGTGGGGGACAGGAACACTGAATGATGAATTTGGAGCACGATAAAGTTGATAAAATAAGTAGAATCCAGTCGGGGTCTGCTGGTAGTGGTGAGGTTTTATCTGTTCCCATAATTAAAACTATAGTGCATATAAAGAAAATATTCCAGGCTGTCATAAGCCCCAGTTCCCATCTTGCTAACACAAGGCTGGAGAGCATGAGGATGCAACAAAGGTGGAAAACAGAGCTGAGTCCAGAAAAGTTTTATGACATCGTTTCTCCATTTATTTTCTTCCCCAAAGAAGCCTAAGAAATATAAATTCCAACCCGCATAGGGTTTCTTTTTTTCTTCTTTTTAAATGTTGCAAAGTTCTCAAAGTTTTATCCCGGGTTAGCAAGCCCAGAGATCCAGGTTTCCAATGGGATCTCAGTGTTGCTGCTTTGTTTCTGGACAGCTGAATCCACTATGACCTTGCTGCGAAGCACCCTGAAATGGTGCGGGCAAGGGCAGAAGCACAGCCGAGAAAGAGATGTCCTGTACTGCAGACAGACTGGGCTCCAACTGCTTTCAGAGAAGTCAGTAGCATCACACTGGAATGAAAAAAAAGCCCACCTCTTCTGATATAAACTTTAGTGTTCTAGTTAAACCCTCCATTCTTCCCCTGCCCCTTACAAGGGGCTTGACTTAACTGTTAACACTTGAGCATAAAAAACAGGCCTTCTTTAGGGGCATAGGACTCGACTCAGTTGCCTAAATGTGGGCATCTACTGCCACTTGAGATCCCCTACAGTACTCTGCCTGGCTGGCAGCAGCTGGTCCAGAAAGGCACAACTCTTCCCCAGGGCTGGTGCTACAGCTGCTGGCCCCATCTGGATGGCAGAGATCTCAGGTGGCAGGAGACAATTAAGCAACTTAATCAAGTCCCTTTCTAAAGGGCTACTGGAGAGGAGCAGCACCAATGACTGATGTAATAAGGGAATCTTCATTAGCATTACCAAGGGCTTAGTTAGGCATGACTGGGAGCTGGTCTCCACACTCCCATGCGGTTGCTTTCCTACCCCACCTCATGCAGACAGCCTCCACTCCTACAGCCTGAAGTTCACAGCGCTCTGCCCAGCCTTTATGTCAGGCCAGGGTTAGCAGCTGCATCCCAGGCCCAGCAGAGCGGGGCAAGCCCAGGCAAGAGCAGGCAACACTCCACCCAACAACAGGTTTTTTTTCTGCCAGCCTTCAAACAACCCCTTTCCAAAGCATTTTTCTATTCAAGACAGACCCACAAACTCAGACACTATTCAGCAGACTCATCATTTGGATGATTAAATACATGTGTTTTTCTGTTGCATTTTGCCCAGCCAGGCAAAATGCAAGTTCCTTCCCAAACAGGCTGCAATGCTTTTAGTATTTTAAGCATCTGAAGCCAGTCTGCTCCCATTGCAAGCACCTAGGTAGATTGGCAGCCAATACTATCTAAACATCATCAACTTTATGATTGCTCATAGAAGTGATTGTTTCAGGCTTATTCAGCCTTGACAGTTTGAATGTGGGAAGGTTTCAGAGGAGGAACGAGATTGTAAATATCTCTTTGACAAACATTGCTGCATCACACACAAAAAATAAAAGGGGGAGATACTTTTAAAACTGCCTTAAAAATCAATTCTGAATGATGAAATCTCCCTCCAAACAATTGCCGCTTGGTAGAGCAGGGCATAAGTTGCTTTGGGTGAATTCTGGCAAGAAGTGGTTGGCATCTAGACCAGTTTCAGCAGTAAAAGGTTTTAGGAGCTGATCTCACACCCAGTCTGAACTCACATCAGCGCCAGTGACCGAGCACTGCAGGATCAAAACTACATAAGATCTGTGGGGTACCTTTATCTGGCCTGCAGCTGCATGGTTTGGGCCTGGCCTGGCAAGGTACTGCATACCTGTGTTTCCCGGTGGCTTCAGGGAAGATGGGGCTCCTCAGCACCTCTTACATTCAGGCCCTGGAGCACCATTTCCTGCTCTGATCATCAGCTATAAATGTTGATAAATATAAGTGTTTTGCCTTCATTCGAATTGCCCAGAGCTGTAAAATGACCTCTCTCAAGTATAAATCAGTCCAGACATAAACCTCCTCTCCCACTTTTCCCTGCCCACCCTCCCTTGCACCTCCACCCAAGCCCTTTCCAACCTCAGTTCTTTACCTCCTTCCACAATTTTATATCTAGTTTTCATGAACCCACAGAAATGCTTTTGTAAATAATGCTGTACAGTTTGTAATCGTCATGTAAGCCTGTCATCAGTGCCAGAGTCCGTCTTGCCCTCTCGCACGTTTTAAAGTCAACAGAGGAAAGTTAGAGTGAATGGCCCGCCAGTGAGCTATAGGGTCATCTCCGTGTGGGACAAATGTATATTCCTGTAAGATTGCATTTTTATCTAAGGAATGATGTTATTTTAAAATTGCTAATAAATTTCTAAACAATGTCCAGATTTGTTTAATAGCGTAAATGTTATCACAACCCCTTTGACATTGCTCCCTTACCTCAGCAGCGGCTGAAAAATAAGGCAGCTTCCTACAGCCCCTTACTTCAAACTAGCAGTCCCGCTGCCATTGGTGGGGGTTTAAGGGGCTTGACCATCTTGGACAGTCACAGCCTGCCCTGTCAAACAGTAACTTAGGAAATCCAGCCACTCTCTGTACTGTTGTCACTACAGCAATTCTGCTGTGTCATGACAGCCAAAGTGTGACTCATGCATAACCACACACTTCACATTTTCTCCACAGGATTCTTTTTTACCAAGCATATGCAACAAAAAAAATGAATGCCTGCAGCCTAAATACAGCATAATCAGTACATACATAGGCCATGAAGCTAATGGGACAATAATAAGTAGCATACTATACATTTAGTTCTCAATGGAACAAATTGTTCTACCATGGTTATCAAGTAATTATGCTGCAATGCCAGCTGAGCAGTGTATTTCCTGTCGCAGCACTATAAATCATAATGCACTCAGTCCAAGTATGTTGGTGTAAGATTGGGTAAAATAACACCTCAAGAAAACAGTGGTTTTCTTCAATTATGTGTATATATACACATGTATTTTCCCTGACTTGCATGCAAAAGTCAGAACCGCAGGCATTGCTGCTGCTATTAACGGTGCCACAAGATGGTAAAACCCAGGAGGCGGTTAAACCCTGTGGATGTCATCGGCATGAGGCTTCGGAATGGCAGAGCAAGCCACCAGAAACCTCGTTATCTCCAGGCTCAGACCAGCCCTCAGTTAGACAGCTGCCACCACAAAACCACACAAAACCGCTGTGTGTCAGTTAAAGCCCGGTAAACGGTTCAGCTTTGCTGAAGAGCTCACTGAGCTGGAAACCCAGCCAAGCTCCCTGTGGCCAGGCTACAGCTTTGTGTGAAAACCATAGCCAGTAACGGGTGAAAGCCGGCTGTGGGTGTGCTGTGGTGTGAAGAATGGTGCGAAACCCTGAGTGAAACCTATGAGGCAGCTGAAACGCCGTGATGATCAGGGATAAGTAAAAGGTTTGCACAGCCCTCGGTGAACTGGATGCATTTAGAATAGCCCCACAACAGGAAAGATACAATATACACATATAATGCTTGTTACTGGGTAGTTGCAGACACTGCTGATGTTGGTTTACCATGCTTAACGCTATTTACCCGAAGCTAGAGGTGTGCACTGGGGAGGATGAGCACTCAGACCTCTCAAACCCCTCCGTTTACTCGTGAAAACGAAGAACTAAGACAAACCCCGGGTAAAACCCGGTTCGGCTCCTTTGCCCCGACCTCTGCCCTCAGGGCCCTCTCCAACGAGACTGCAACTCCCGTCAGGAGACACCCGGGGCTCAGAGTCAACCGGAAAAAGCGCTGAAAGCAGGCCGCTGCCGGGACCCAACCGAGGCGAGCCGAGCCGAGCCCAGCCCAGCCCAGCCCAGCCCAACCCCGCTCCCCTCCCCTCCCAGACGCAATCACCAGACCGAATCGTCGCCGCGGTGGGCGGGCTCTGGGGGTGTTGCCGCCCTGCCCGTCGCTCCGCCCCGCGGCGGCCCCTCCTCAGGTGAGGGCTGGCACCGCTTCGCGCCCAGGTCGGAGCCCGGAAGCCTCGAGGCCGTGGCGGCAGCGGACGGGCGATGGAAGGCTCGGAGCTGCGGTGGTGGCTGCCCCTGCTGCTCCTCTTCGTCTTCAGCATCCCGCCCAACGCCGTGGCCCTGCGGCTGCTGCTGAGTGCCGCGCCGCCTTTCACCTGCTCCCAGCCGGTAAGCGTGGCGGAGTCGGGAGCGCCGGGAGCTCGGGGGTGCAGGCTGGCCGGCAAGTGGCGGGTCCGGGCACGGCGCTGGCGGCTTCCCCGTGGTGCTCGCAGAGGGCGGGACTCGGCCGCAAGGCTGGCGAGGCGGCGGATTTCCCCGCGCCGCCGTGTCCCGCGCCGCCAGCGGTCGCTACCCGCCGGTGTGCCGGGGGGCGGGCACCGCGCGGCCCGGACGGGGAAGAAGAGCCGGCTGGGAAGTCGGGATGAGGGAGCGGCTGTCCCGCTGTAGGGGTGCGGGACACAGCGGGGTCTCCTTCTCCCGGGACATGGATTGTAGGGCGGGGAGCCCGGGCCCGTTCGGTTCCCTCCCGGGCGGGTAGCAGCAAGGGCTGTGGGGCAGGCGACCCGGAGCCGCCTCACTCCCGGCCTTGGCCCTGCGTTCGCAGGCAGAGCCTTGGGCGGGTGAGCTCTGACTCCTTCCCTCCCTCCTCCGTCCGTCCATCGCGGAGCTGGCGGTGAGCGCCGGTCCGAAGCGGTGCCTGGAGGCGGGGGGGGGGAGCTGCCTGGGAAGGAGGTGCCCGCGGACGGGACTCCTCTGAGCTCTCGGCCCGAGGTCGGTGACTCTTTGGTCCTGCTGCTGACCTCATCCGAACACTGTGCTGCCCGGGTAACCCCGGGTTCTTGGCTTTGTACGGTTTGGGGTGTTGATTGTGGTTGATGTGGGCTGTATGTATCAAAGCAACTGTATGTAGCGCACAGCTGTGTTAACTTCATGTTAAACCCTAGTTCTAAATACTGCAGAATTAGCCTGGCCGTGTTGATGACTGCCAGGAAGCGCCAGTCACTAACATCTGTGAGGGACCGCGGCTGGAGCTGGGCTCGCTAAAACTGCCTGAAGTTACTGCACAGGATGTGAGTCTTTGCTAATAGCTGAGGTTGCCTAATATCCTCAATGTTTTAACCTGTTCCTTGCAGCTGAGGTTTTTTAGGAGGAAGCAGGGAATCTCTGCTGAAGGAGCAGGTAAACAAACATTACATGTACTTGAAATCTTGTAGACAGGTTGCTGGTTGTCTTTTCTTCCTGGAAAACCAGCCAGAGAGGATATAGATTGAGAGGTGCAGATGTAGTGTCTGTAAAAATTGAACTAAGCAACCTGAGCTAACTTTGGCACCCCAAAGTATTAACAACTAGCTGGTCTCTCTTCTTCTGAGGGGGTTGTTTTGGTTTTGTTTGGGGTATTTTGTTTGTTTAGTGGGGGCTCTTTTGTTGTCTAAGGCACAGGTAAAGAGTATATAGAAGGGGGAAGACATCTGGCTTTGCTTTTTGTTTCTGTTAGCAGCAGTGGTGTATGTATAAACAAGATAGTGGGCAGCTGTCTTCTAAGCTAGGCGGTTTTATATGTCATAATGCACTCTCAGCAGTCTAGCAAAGCAGCCAGTCAGATGGGGCTGTAGACATACATTAGCCTAAATGTGTCCTTTGGGATGAAAACTTCTATAATCTTTTCCTGAACACATTTCCTAGCCTTTGTCTATGCTGCCTCCTTTCCTAATGTTTGATCATACGCTTACCCCTGTTTCACCTGACCTCTGCCCTGCTGCCTTCATTCCTATTTAAAAAGACCCAAGAAAAAGGACCACTTCTGCTGTTTTACTTTAGGCTGGGCATTGTGGAGTTACAAAATGCAGAATCTTAGCAAAGGGGAAAGAGAACATTACAATATTGCTTAGGCATTTAACAAAACCATGGGTAGCCCAAACATTTAGTCACACAGAGCTTGAGAGTAATACATTGTAGAGTTTGAGTCCTTGGATGCTTGGGCTTTGATTGACTTTGTCTTCTGGGCTCTACCTCTGGCTTTTTAAGGAACTTGAACCATGATAACATGGTGAGGGGTTCACCAGTAGACAATTGACTTTGACCGAGGAAGTGTGTTGCTCACACTCTGGGTGTGTTTGTAGATCAGTGAATGTTTAAGCCTGCACTTTGGCTTTTTCTGTCAATGAGCCATTTTCTCAAATGCAAACAGTATTATGAAAAATGAGCTGGCTTAAACCCACAAGCAGCCTCTTCAGCAGCAGTTGTGAAGATGCTGACGCAAACAGGAAAAAGTACTATCAACTGAAGTTAGGACAGTTGAAAACAATATCCTCTTCCCTTTCTGTCAGTTGCACTGTTTTTGGAGGATGATTCAGTAACCCTTCCAGTGAGTGACAGCAGCGTGGTTCAAAAAGGAAGCTGTTGCTGAGCACGGTTGGTGAGACCCACTTCCTTTTTTTAGCCCACCACACTCATGCTGCTGTTGCTGAGCTTCAGAGTAGGTCAGGGCAAGCAACAGTGGGTTTTTTTTCAGCAAGCCTTTCATGTGGTGGAGGCTGTTCTGAAGATGGAGTGGTGGAGGGAAAGTGTCATACTGATATCGGTAGACACCTGTAAATTGTGAAAGTAAAACTAAAGGCTCATTAATAGCTTATCCTGTTAAAATACCAACAAATGCACTTAGTGGGCCTTATTCACCACCACTCCATCCAGTCTGCTCAGCTGTAAGGCTCAGTAGCACAGCTACAAATATGGTTCCTTTTAGTAACTATTATTTGAATATGTCATCTGCAGGGAGGTAGGCTTTGTGTTTTGTTGTTTTGGGGTTGTTTTTCTGCATACAGGGTAGAACAATCCCACAGCTTAAATATCCATCTGGTTGCTCACCATTAAGTCTTTAATCACTGTGTGCAGTCACTGGGCCATAACTGTTTCACTACATGGCGTGCTTCGGTGTCCTGGAGGAATGCACTGTTTATAACCCTGCCGTCTTTAAGGAGCTGGATAGGTGTACATAGTTTGGCTTTGAAATCTGTCTTGCTAGCTTGATGGATATTCACTAAAAGTCTCTGGTGAAGAATCGATAAAACAACTTCCATGAAGATGAGCAGTGGTGGTGCACATGAGGAGGACTTTTCCTGGGCCACCTTTACTAATGTGCTTGTATTGCCTTGCTATTGACTGATTTCTCTCATGCTTCTCTGTGGCATCTTTTTGCCATGGAGGATGTTGCCATAAACCAGAGTCACACTTAGTGCTGCTAGAATGTTTCTGGACTTCTTGGCACAAAAAGGGTTAGTGATTGTAACTACCAAACTTCAGCATAAAGAGGGTTAGGAATCAAAGCTATGAAAATATGATTTAAAAACCCTTTTAAATGAATTTTTGTTATGAGTCTTCAACTTCTGAGTTTGGCTTTGATTTTGTTGAGAATGTATGTGAGAGCAAGAGAAAGAGAGCGACTATAGAGAAAAAGCTTAAATCAAAACAGTATTGTAAAAAAATAGCTGTTTCCTATCAGCCTTAAACAAATAATCTTTCAGCAATTATTCCTGTAACATGTTCATGTCCTGTTGATCTCTGCTTCTTTTAACTAAGGAATCAGGAAAGGGAAACTGCAGTAAAGTTAAAATTGGTCAAGCCTCAGAAGATACATAGAATGGCTCACAGGTGAGAGGTAGATTTTGGAAAGCTGGAGCCCTTTCTGTTCAGCAGCTGCTCTTTCATTTGAGTGCTGAGGAAAACTGGATGCTTGCCCAGCTCACAGCCATTTCTTGCAAGTTACCACAGCATCCTACTGAAGAATCTTGACCTCCTGTTAATTTAATTGAATTATTATGACTGGTGCTGCTAATCAGTTTCCCATTTTATTTCAGCTTCATATGATTCTCCACAGCATATGGTCTGTTCTTTCATGTCAAAAGCAAAAAAAACTCTTGAGGAAGAAAAGAAAAGGAGTGAAGGAAACAGTTGCTTAGCTTTCTGTGAAAATATGGCAAGTAAACATGAAGAGTTGACTGTGCCTGTCCTGCTAATACTAGTTTTGGGCATCACCTCACAATCATCTTGTTCTCATTTGTGCCTCCCATGTCCGTACCTTTGCTTGTTGGGCTTGAAACGCAATAGGAAGCTGGTGAGAGGAGAATATCTCAGTTTAAGCTCCTTCTGTAATAATGTGCAGAGCAGTTGCCTGGCTGTGGGCTCCATCTTCTGCTTTCTGCAGAGTTCTCTTTCTTGTCCCATTTGCCTGCTTGTCTATTGTGTGCAGACTGACATGTCTTGATTCTGTCAATGCTTCTTACATGCTTCTAGCTCTGTGTGGGTGAGCAGAAACAACCATTGCTCTAATTGTCTCATCTAAATTTGTGCTTGCTTAAGTAGGGAAAGTAGCTGCTGACCACAGCTTTGTTAATGCACTCCGAATGAGCCAATGCATCAGATAAGGCTTTGGGCTGGTTAGACCATTAGAAGGGAAAACCTGCAAGTATTACCCCTGGTGCTGAGGAAGTAGCCAGTGCAAATCTGGAAATAGTTGCCTTATTGTACTGCAAAACCAACTTCTTTGTGTTGGTTGGGTTTTGGGGATTTTTGAATATTTTTCCTGGCTTTTGGGTGTCATTCTCTGGAGTTACACTGTCTTAGTAAAGCGAGTTATACTGTCTTAGTTAAGCGTGCCCTCAGCTGCAGCCCAGTGAGTTCACCTGGGCAGTATCCAAAAAGGAAATTAGGGTTTTCATGGCGACTGCTTTCTAGGTTTCCTTTGAGGTTGTTACATCTCAAGCCTGCCTTGTTGCTTTACCTTATCCTTCTGTTACCTTTGCTTCCTTATGCCAATAGCGATGCTTTCCCAGGTGGGTGACCGTTTTTCTGGGCATTTTTTGCTGTTAGGTTGTCCCTGTAGTGCTTTGGGGACTGAGAAGGGAATAGACCAACAATTGAGTTGCTGCAGACTCCTCTGTGGTGGGAGGTTCCCTCCCTCCCTTCTGTGGTAAGCCTGCTAAATTCTTGACTAAATGGTGGCAGCTTAAAACACTCAAACACAGTCTGCTACACACAGAAAAAGTTACTATCTACATTTGTAGATAGCCCCTTGAAAATCCTGAGTCAGGTTGGGGACCGGTGACACACAAACTATTGTTGTTTGTCCCCATAGAAACCCCGTGTTGAAAGGTAAGATACCTTAATTGTCAAGTTTTAGTTCTGAGTCCTACTTAAGCTAACTGATAGCTCCTGATTAAGCTCTTGGCTTTTTAACGAATGTCAGGGCACAGTCTCATGGATGCTGGGAACATCATTGTGAACACTTTACCTGAGGGAATAGATCTGGAGGAAGAGAGAATCCATTTATGCACTTTGTTGGTTCAATACTAATATTGATCATAAAACAAAAGAGGGGGAAATGCAGCACTTCCTCATTTAATTGTGTCTTATCTGCTAATAAATTGAAACACCAGCACTCAAATGAAAGCATCTGTTGCTGCTCTTCAGGCAAATAATGCTGTATAATTTATATAAGGGGTTTATCATTATGCAGTTTACAGTAATAACTGATAACTGCAACAGAACAAGGACAAAAAGACTCAGTAGTAAGTGATAGGTTTTAACAGAAATCATTAAATTGCAAACAAAAAACATGGTTAGTAGTCAGTTATTTTTGTTGCCTGTTGTGGGTTCACCCAGCCAGCAGCTCAGCCCTGCATAGTCACTCACTGCCTCAGAGGGATGGGGTGAGAATTGGAAGGGAAAAAGTAAGAGAATTTGTGGATTGAGATAAGGACAGTTTAATAGGTAAAACAAAAGCTGTGCATGCAAGCAAAGCAAAATAAGTAATTCATTCACTACTTTCCATCAGCAGGCAGATGTTGAGCTGTCACTAGGAGAGCAGGGATTCTTCATGTGCATCACTTACTTGGGAAGACAAATGCCATAACACTGAATGTCACCTCCTTCCTCCTCCTTTCCCCTGAGAGATCAGCATCGTATGGTCTGGGATATCCCTGTGATCAGTGGGGTCAGCTGTCCTTGCTGTGCCCCCTCCCAGATTCTTGTGTCCCCCAACCTATCTGCTTGAGGAGACTAGTACAAGAAATGTAAAAAGCCTTGATACTGTGTGAGCACTGTTCAGTAATAACTAAAGCATCCCTGTGTTATCAATGCTCTTGTGGTCACAGATCCAGAATACAGCATCATGCCAGCTGCTGCAAAGAAAATTAACTTCCTCCTAGACAAAACTACTGCACCTGTTTGTGCAAGGGGCATTGTCAGGCTAAGTAATTTACCTAAGAAAGACTGATTAAACATTTAAGTTACATTAGGAGTAAGGTTTTGGGTTGTTTGTTTTTTTTATGATCTTAATTTGCTTTTACATACTTTAGTTACAGTGGGACGTGACCTGATTTGGGAGGTAGAAAGTTTCATAACACTTCTATTAATTATACTTGTAGACAATTCTTCTTAAGTCTGATGGGGTCTAAAATACTCAATGGAAGATTTGTCTGCAGATTTAACTGCAATAATTAGGTGCAGTATTGTGAAATTGCAGTTCAGTTTAAATTGGTTTTTGTATTCAAATTGATCCAGTTGATTGGCCTATTTGTGGCTGGTTTGAGCTTTTGAGCATAACAAAGATGAACATGAAAAGTACTTCTTATATGTCCTTACATATTGACATTAGTTCGTAGATTTATTTTGCTGTTTGTTATGTTAGAGCTCCTCTGCCCCAGGCAGAGCAGTGCTACACAGCTTTTGGGGTTGCCTCTCCCAAAACTCGTCATCTAGCAAGACCCTGTTTGGGTATTTCCCAAACAACCAACAAGTTGTAAGTGCCACAGCCTAGCAGTGAGGCTGGGGATCCAACAGTGAGTTGAAAACTTTGAGATCCACTGCAAGAATAAGGAGGAAGACAAATGATTCCTGCAGGTGACCTAATCCCTGGAAGTCAGGGGAGAAAGGAACAGAGTGGGAGAAGGGCAAGGAAAGGTTAAGTGTGATGCTGTTCATCCCACTTCCCTCCTTATATATAAAAAACCTGTTTAACAGTGAAGAGTAATCAGAATATTTGTTCTGACTATGGGATATTGCCTTAGTCCTAACTTAGTGCACCAAAGATTGTTTCATTTTGAAAAACATAACGTTGCTAGCTGGCTAATCAGAAAACAATTCTTCTCTAAAGTTCAGTTCTTAGGCAAAGTATTATATAGATTTGTGTGTACTTAGAAGTTAAGGGTGGCCAATAAGGCAGATTCCTCCCTTTGATGTAAATATTTCCTAAATGATAATGAAGTTGGTCAGTATTACACGAATTGGGTGTCGCACTGAATCTTCTTTTTAATACACCTATATCTTGAGTACATTTGTAGTACTGCTTATTGGAGTATGGGTGCCTGTAGACCAGAGTTATACCTGTGTATTGTTTTGACTCGTGTAACGAAAGCCTGCAAGAGACTTTCAGGTTTTATGATTTTGTATGAGCATGTGGAGCTTTGTGGGTAGATAGGGCCTGGCAGCCGGAAGATATCACGCTGTACGGAAAGATAGGGCCCCCTGTTTGATAGCCAGTAGTATGTAGCTTGTGATGTAAGCAGACGGAAGTGACGCTGTAAACCCAGAATATATAATGCTGTGTTGCGCACTAATAAACGCCATTTGCCGTCCACCACACTGGTGTCTGTGAGCTAATGGCCTGAGCGGCCTGGGGCTGGTCGCCGTGCCGTTCCTGAACCAGGTCGCCATGCCTTGCGAAGGCAACAAGTGGTGCCAAAACCTGGGAATCTCGCCTGGACGGGTGAACGGCGGCCGGAGCGGCAGGACCAGCCCGGCGGGGAGGACGCTCCTGGACCAACAAGGAGGATGGAGGCCCTTGTGAAGGTCGTATCACAATTACATAAACAGTGGGGTATTGATTGTAAGGCCAAAGATTTTTCTCTCGCTGTTGCGAGACTTTTGCAAATTGGGGTCATTGACCAGCCGGTGGATATACTCCACCCTGAAGTGTGGGACAAATGTACTAAAGCACTAGCTGAGGAGACGAAGTCCTCGGGTTGTGGGAAAAACCTTAAGTCATGGGGAAAAGTCGAACGGGCCCTGCAGAAGGCAATACAAGAGCAGGAGACCTGGAAGGCGGCAAAGAACTGTTTATTGGCCACCCCCAAATTGGGAGTCGGGGCAGCCACACAGACTTTGCACTTCCCAGACGTCGATGATTCTGCTGAGCCTAAAGATCTGCAAGAGGGTGGCATGCCTCCTCAGCCCCCGAACCCCGACTCGCTTGTGGAGGCACAAGAACGAGCTAAATCTTTCTGGGGTGGGTTAGTTGAGGAGGCCAGAGGCGTCGAGGAAAAACTGGAGTCTGGAAAACCTTGGGTTAGACCACCACCCTATGCGCCCAAGATGGCGCCGAGCGGAAAAAGGGAAGGGCGGGCCGAAGGTGTTTATGGCGGGAATAGTGAAGAAACGTTAACGATAACAAGTGCACACGAATGGAGGGGGGAGGAGAACGAGAAGAAGGAAAAAGGAGGGGACGGCCGAAAAGAGAAAGGAAACGCGAGTGGAAGGCCCTCCACCATCTGAAAAAATGCCCTTGTAGGGCAAACACCCCGCCGAGTAGTGGGCGGGGTGGGCGGGGCGAGCAAGATAGGAGGGACAAATGCAGAGGGCGGGACAAACCCGCCCACAGGAGAAGCGGGCGGGGCCGAAGCCCGACAAAAAGATACCGAAAACCGGAAGTAAC
Source organism: Pezoporus wallicus (assembly GCF_028554395.1). NCBI lineage: Eukaryota > Metazoa > Chordata > Aves > Psittaciformes > Psittacidae > Pezoporus > Pezoporus wallicus. Next base: position 3,799,092 of record NW_026642179.1, on the reverse strand, counting down.
TACCCAGTCAAGCTCCGACTGGATCAGATACCAGCTGAAATCGTCCGACCCGGTGTGGGTCGAGCAGTGGCCCCTGTCGAAGCCTCGAATGAACGCTCTACTTGAACTGGTTGACTGCGAATTACAAAGAGGTCATATAGAGCCGTCCACTATTTGTAATACCCAAACAAGCTAGCGAAGGGTTTCACCTCCTCCATGACCTGCGTGAAGTAAATAAGAAGATTCAACCAATGGGCCCCGTCCAAACATTACTGCCCATGAATCCTATGGTACCAGAGGGTCAACCGTATGCTGTCCTTGACATTAAAGACTGTTTCTTTTCGATACCATTACATGAGGAAGACAGAGAGCGATTTGCCTTTTCGGTAGTTTTTCCAAATAGTTCACATCCCAACCTACGCTTCCAGTGGAAAGTACTGTCTCAAGGAATGATTAATTCCCCTACTATTTGCCAAATTGTAGTGGATCGGGCGTTAGCACCGGTTCGGCGCGATAATTCGACTGCAACTATCATTCAGTACATGGATGACATTTTAATTGCCGTGCCGTCAGAAAACCAGGTGGACCACCTAGTGACAGCAGTCTCAACAACTTTAAAAACGAATGGATTTGAAATTGCAGATGCAAAAGTCAAAAGAGGACCGTGTGTGACCTTTCTGGGGATGGGGATCACAGGCTCTTACGTACCCCCCCCCCAAAATAAAGATCCGTCGGAACATCGAAACGCTCCATGACATGCAGCAATTAGTGGGATCCCTGCAATGGCTCCGTAATGTTGTCCTGATCCCTCCTGAAATTATGACCCCCCCTCTACAATCTTCTCAAAGGAAAAAAACCCTGGGAACAAAAAACTTCGACGCCAGAAGCGATGAACTCTCTTGATTTTATTGAACAACAAGCACCATCGAGCACGCTCGCCAGATGGAACCCGGGTGTCCCGCTTGATCTATATGTGCATTTTACAGAAGGAGGGGGAGTAGGGGCACTTGCCCAGGGGACCCCTGAAAAAGCCCAGCCAATACAATGGATAGTCCTAGGAAAACCATCATGCGCATTCTCTCCAGGACTCAAGTGCCTTGGCGATCTCATCATAAGAGGTAGAAAGCTCGCCCTAAGGCATCTAGGCATCGAGCCCGCCAGAATATACCTGCCTTTCCGCAAGCAACTCCCAAGTCACTCGGTGGCGACTTCAGAGTATTTAGCCATAGCTCTCGTTGGATTTGGCGGAGAAATCCGGTATGCTGCAAAACCCCCCTGGACTCAAATGCTGGCCGTTGTCAACATCGGCCTCCCTCAGAAAATCATAGACCGCCCTCAACAAGGACCAACAGTATTTACAGACGCATCCTCCATAACCTCAACCGCAGCAGCGGTATGGCAGTCTGGAGAAAGGTGGCATTGCGTCAAAATGACCGACCTCACGCTTTCGGTACAACAGCTGGAAGCACTAGCCATAGTCCTGGCGTGCGGACTGTTTCCAGAAGAGCATCTCAACATAGTGACTGACTTGATGTTCGTAGCCAAGCTTTGCTTGGCCATGTCAGGCCCAGGTGCATCAACGTCCACAATAGCTTTAACGCTGGAAGAAGCACTCCTTTCTCGCAAAGGTACCATATCGGTCATTCATGTCAACAGCCACGACCTGATTAAAGGGTTTTTTCAAACTGGCAATGACAAAGCCGATGCTGCAGCGAAAGGATTGTGGACGTTAAAAGATGCTCGTCAGCTGCACAAGTCTCTCCACATCAGAGCTAAAGCGCTGGCGAAGAAATGTGAAATCTCGATCACTGATGCAAAACACGTAGTAGCCACATGTCCCCACTGTCAGAAATTACCGCTATGGTCCAGCGGAATCAATCCCAGAGGTCTTAAAGCCTCCGAAGTGTGGCAGACAGATTTTACCCTTTGTCAATTATTAAAACCCTGAGCATGGCTAGCGGTAACGGTAGACACATACAGCGGAGTGATTGTGGCCTCACAACATCTCAGAACCAACTCCAAAGCAACAATGCAACATTGGTTAACGGTTATGGCATGGCTTGGTATTCCCAAGCAAATCAAAACGGACAACGGTCCGAACTTTGTCTCTGCGACAGTCCGGGCATTCGCACAAAAATGGGGTATTACCCTAATACACGGTATTCCATATAATAGCACAGGACAAGCCATAGTCAAACGAGCGAATCAAACTTTGAAATCTAAAATAGAGATGCTGGCAAAAACAGAAGGCTTTTCCAGCGCCATTCCCCCAGGAGATCAAGCGCGCTTGCTAGCAACTGCCCTGTTAGCACTAAATCAGTTTCCCAGGGGGGAAGAGGTAAATAGCCCCACTCAAAAACATTGGGCCACTCGAGCGATGGATGAAGGCCCGTTAATCATAGTCAGAAATGAGCTAGGAGAGTGGGAACAAGGGTGGAAACTAGTTCTTACTGGGAGAGGGTATGCCGCGGTCAAAAAGATGGAATCGTCAAGTGGTGCCCACTTAAAACCAGACCTCCAGAAAGGTGCCCACATCAAACCAGACCTTCAGAAACAAAACTAACAAAACTTTGAGTTTCTCTCCACAGGATCGAATCATCGGACGTCCTCGCAACTCATACGCGTTGATACCGAGAGAAGATGACAAATCCGCAGGCATCCTGCCCATACCCGATAGTCCTGCGCGGATGGAATCCGGGCATCGGCGACAGAACCCCCACAAACAGGGATGGCGACATCTTTGTGTGCTCCTCATCTTACAACTCGTCGCCATGGGACAAGCAGTATCAAAACCCCACCCCCATCAGCCTTTTAAGTGGGCCCTGTCTAGGTGGGAAGACCAGCAAATAGTCCAAAGTGTAATTACAGTGGGAGGCCCCATATTCACTGTTACCCTCTGTCAGCTAGTACCTATTGGCTCGTGCGGAAATCCTAATAATAACTACTATCGTCCCAATCTTAATAACTACTATTTCTGCCCAAGTTCGAACCCAGGGAAAAGATATTGTGATTACCCCGGGGAATACTTTTGCGCCTACTGGGGATGCGAAACAATAGCTTCAGCTTGGGACCCTCCAACTCCAGACAGGGTTTTTGACAGTACAGCAGGGACCCCTTGGATGTTCCTTCCTTAAAGGAGCCTGTTTGTATCTTATAATTAATGTAACGGACCCTTTTGACCGTGGGTGGATATCAGGAAAATCTTGGGGAGTACGATACCACTTACCAGGTAAAGATAGAGGGGGCCACATTTTAATAAGAAAGGAGCCAATCCCGCAAAATCCCAAGCCCGTAGGACCTAATTCGATTCTTCGCCCAAAACTCCCAGTCCCGTCGAAACCTAGTCTAACAACACCCCCACCATATAGCTTTACCGCAGCCACTGCAGGCACACTTAATCTTTTTGACCGAAATCCTCTTTGGAAAATGATGCAAGCTACTTACCAACTGCTGAACAAGACTAACCCAGAGCTCACGGAGCATTGTTGGCTATGCTACGGCATAACACCACCCTATTATGAAGCTATTGGAATAAGCGACACACCCTTACGAGTAAACGGTACAAATCCTGCCCAGTGTACTTGGGACACAGAAAAACAAGGGATTACATTAGCACACGTGACGTGAAGTGGTATATGTATAGGTAAAGTCCCTAAACATAACAGACAACTATGTGCTAATGCGCTACAGATAAAAACCCCTGCACAGTGGCTAGTACCAGCCAGTAATGCCAAATGGGTTTGCTCTGTTATGGGAGTTACACCCTGTCTGTCGTTAGACAATTTTGATGAATCCTCAGAATATTGTGTCCAAGTAACTATAGTTCCTAAAATCTTCTACCATTCTGAACAATTTTTCTATGAGTCGCAAATCACTCTGGAACACCACCAGTCGAAACAAGAACCCCTTACAGCATTTACAATAGCTGCTCTCCTGATCATGGGAGGTGCAGGAGTAGGTACAGGAGTAGCATCCTTAGTGCACCAGAACAAAGAATTTAGCGCCCTAAGAATGGCAGTGGATGAAGACCTAGCTAGAGTAGAACAATCCATCAGTGCATTAGAAAGTTCGCTTAGATCGTTATCTGAGGTCGTGCTACAGAATCGAAGAGGGTTAGACCTAATGTTCTTACAACAAGGGGGGGTATGCAGAGCTCTGAAGGAAGAATGTTGTCTGTATGCCGACCACGTTGGCATAGTAAGAGACACCATGGCCAAACTACGGGAAGGACTAGAAAAATGAAAAAGGGAACAGGAGGCGCAACAGAATTGGCTATCATCCTGGTTCACCCATTCACCGTGGCTTACCACTCTACTATCTACCCTGATAGGGCCAATTATAACAATCGTGATAGCATTAATTTTTGGACCCTGTATACTGAATAAGCTGGTGTCATTTGTCAAAAGCCGTTTGGGAAAGGTTAACATCATGCTAATGGAACGCCAGCAGTTGCTTTAGGAGCGCTCTTGTTCAGAATTCTTGTTTATCCCCAGTTGTACCCTGTTATTCTCTGTTATACCCTAGTTATCACTTGTTTAACGCACCTTGTCTGATGTGCTCTGCATTCCAATTTCAAGCATATATTGTGTTAGCAAAAACTGTTCTAAATGTTGTGTGAAAACATAAAGCATATAACATTGTTATACCTACTTAGTTTTATTAAGCATAGGGAGGGGGGAAAATGTGGGTAGATAGGGCCTGGCGGCCGGAAGATATCGCGCTGTACGGAAAGATAGGGCCCCCTGTTTGATAGCCAATAGTATGTAGCTTGTGATGTAAGCAGACGGAAGTGATGCTGTAAACCCAGAATATATAATGCTGTGTTGCGCACTAATAAACGCCATTTGCCATCCACCACACTGGTGTCTGTGAGCTGATGGCCCGAGCGGCCTGGGGTTGGTTGCCGTGCCGTTCCTGAACCAGGTTGCCACACCTTGCGAAGGCAACAGAGCTTAATGCCAAATCTGCCTGCTTTTGCTCAAGGCTTATAGGAACGTGGGTGCATTAGCTGAAATATGAGCATTAATGTCCAAGGCATTTTTTTCATAGCCAATAGAACTCTGCTCACATGTGAAATCAGTTGCTTGGGACAACTTGTATGATACCAGACTTCACTGATTGCTTATACTTTGTATTTCTTTCAAATAATAGAAAGCTTATTGATTGATGAGGTGTTTTGCCTTCACTAGGACTTCTTTAAAGGTAGGATGCAGTTCTGCCCTGCTACAAGCAGACAAAAGCCAGCTCAGCTGCTCAGCTGTGAAAGAGCAGTGCCCACTTTCCTCCTCAGGCCTGGTGGTACATCCCAGCCTCTCCCATATAAAAAGGAGCAGAGGTGCAGAAAGGGAGGAGCTCTGGTTCACAGCTGACCCTCCTTCCCCTCCTTGAGTCAATTTCAGGCTGTAGCCAGGTTCCTGGTGTGGTCACAGACATGCTTGTGCCAGCACAGGGCAGGCTGCAGTGCTGGGGTGTCAGTGAAGGGAAGTTTACGCTGTGCCTGTAACAGTGATGCTGTCTAATACTATGCTCAGCTTTCTGTGCCACGCTGCAGGCCATGTTCACTACCGGAAAGGTACAGTTGGCTTTTTCTAGCACCCATCCCTGAAAATGTAAATACAAACTTGCATAGCCACAGCTACACCATTAATAAGCCCCAGATATGCTTGGAGTTGACCTTAAGTTGCAGAGAGTTTAAAAGGCCTGCTGCCTTGCCTCCTCCACTGGAATGAATTCTTTTGTGGCAACAGTGTGATAGTATCCATCTTTCTATGTCAAGGCATAGGAAATGAGTGGGAGAAAACCTGCCCGTTCTCTTAATTTACAAAGTCAGTGAAAACTTCAGTGCTTTTGTATCATATTAACCAAGCAAACTTACATGCTTTTTTCTGATGACTGTGGGGTCTTCCTCTATAAATGAAATATACCTGGGGAAACCAGGCAGAGCCCACGTAACTTCTTATTGCTTCATGTTCAAGGCATCTTTGTTCTGAGAAAGTTTAACACTGATTTAATTATTTTTCCCCTCATGGATTGCTTCTCAAATTTGTTATTAATTGATGTGATGTTTTTCCTTCATTAGGACTTGGGGGGGGAGGAACAGTTTATTTGCTAGAAAATGAAATCACCATATCCTACCTTCAAGCCTGGCTTTTACCTAGTGTTGTCTTTTCTCTGCTTCTTATGTGGCATCAGGAAAAAGACCAGTCGTTAGCCATAACTGTTGCAGCCTTTCTGTTCAGGGATGCTCTGCAGCAGGCAGTGTGAAACCCAGTACTTCAGTGTCAAACCTAGCTGCACAGAGCTTGTGCTTCCGGTCAGATGGGCTTAGACCTTGCAGACATTGCCAGCATGATCGCTGCTGGGTAGCAGTAACTTAAAGCAAAGGTGTATAAACACTTCAGGCTATCTTTCATGTCACACTGGTTTGTGTTTTCACAGTCCTGCATTTTTGCTTCTCCTCAGTGTCTTTCCATTATTGCAATTATTACTGTCACATATGCAGTTCAGGTGTGCACAGGCTTGATAACCCCGTGTCCTTTGGTTTTCTGATTAACAACTTTGTGCAATGCTTGCTGGTGGTTGATTCTTCCAGTTTGTATGCGTTGTTGTTCACTGAATTGTTTTCTTCCTGCTACCAAGCAGAAGCAAATTGCTGTCAATCCAGTTTCTATTCTGAGAATAATATTCTTGTTTCTTTCCCCCACAGGATTTAAACTGCCTTGTACGAAACAGTAAGTAATATTTTCCTTCATTGTGGTTTTCTCGTTAATCATACAGCAAGTTCTTCCATCTAGAACTGGAGAGATAGGAAGTGAAGCACTGCTATCATGCTTTGCTTTGGAAGTTTTCGGTTTGATCTGCAGTCAGCTCTAGCTAAAAGAGGAATGGGAATTTAAGTCTTATCTTAAGATAGACTTGTGGGGTGGGTGGAGCACAACCCAACTGGTTAAGTTTCTATTTAAAGCTGGTAAATTTTTAAAGAAATGTGAATTTTAGGACAAGTTTGTCAGTAACGTTCATTACAGGCTATTGTATCTATGATAGGACTTGTTGAAAAATTAACATATGAACTAGAAGTAAAAGAGAGATATGAAGCTGAAAGCAATTAATATAAAGTACTGGGCATATAGTCTATTGAATTAACTTAATCTTTAAGGACTTTTCTAACCTAAATGATCCTATGAATTGGAAAAGGACTCTAGAGTTACTTTACGTCCCTCTGAGGAAATATATTGGATGCATCAGGTGTACGGGGTCAAGTCTTAGCAATTACATGCACAGGAAACACTTTAGTATAATTATGGGTAATGTTCTCCATATGTCCATTTGGTACATATAGGTGTCTGGATCTTGCTGCAGAACATCTTGGTCTTCCTTTGCAGTCGTTGTTATAAGCAGGCTCATGTCTGCCTCAATGCCCAGCCCTGTATTGTACTGGTACAAGTGTTTTTGTAGTCATGCTTGCCAGATCAGGGAGATGACTATGCTGAAAATAACCAGATTTTAAACTTTTTTGGCAGGAGAGTGATTGGGTAGGATTAGATTGGATCATATTTCAAACTGGAAGGTTGCCATTGCTGTGAAAACACAGCTAAGCCAAACTACAGCTCCATCATTAAAATGCCACCTTATTTGAATATTTGATTTAAATTCTGCCTAATTATTATTTTTCTGCTGTAGGGGAAAGGTGTTTTTTTTTTTTAGTGCATAGTACACTCTTTTCTGAAGAGTACTTTAATCTTGCCAGATTTTCTATAGCTGTTTTCTGGTAAATGAGCATTTGAGGATTGTCTGTTTACTTTTTAAACCTAAAACCATGCTGTTACAAGAAGGAATAGTGCCCATTTTCCACTGTTCCCATCACTGACCCAGCAAAAAAAAGACTAAAAGTGTATTTGGACAGAGCGGACTGACCATTCTGGTTTTAGTATGCTCTGATAAGTCAAATGTCTTACAAAGGTCTAAGTAAATCATTTAGAAGAGGCATAACAAGCAGTTGTGGGAACCTGAACTCAGATGTATATTCAAATTAGAAGTGATTTTTTTTTATTTTTTTTTAAAACAAAGTAACTATTGGAACAATTTCCCTGGGTATCTGACAGACTTCTTACCATTGGAAGGCTGAAAATTAGTACTAGTCCTCTAACATAGGTCTGTTTCAACAGCAAGGTATGGCTTGCTGCAAGAGATACTGAGTAAACTTACTTGACCTGTTTAGCCTGACTATATTGACTGTGATAATTGCTAATAGATTTTAAGGAAAAGAGGAAGTGTAACTAACTGGAATGAGTTTAGAATATTACAGGCAATTTAGAAACTACTTATGTGCTGAAAACTGCCTTAACTGTGAAGCAGTCTGTCACTCAGTTTTGCTCTCTGAGTAACCCTGACCCAAAGGGCAGACCATAATTGCAACTAAGCAGAGCTTCCTCAGCCCCATTCTAAAAGGTGTTTTTTATTTCTGGACAGGTACCTGCATGGAGGTGAGCTGGCTGCAGGTTCGCACATGGACTCCTTCTGCTCCAAGCAGTCTTCATGTCTCTTCTGACATTTTCCGTCAGATGGATGGAAAACTGCTGCCTGTGCTTCGGATAGAATGGAAGGTGGCCACTGATGGTAAATGGTGGTTTAATGTGAATATGGAGCAGAGGATTTAGTTGTGATCTAGTAAGGATAGGGAGAACAACTATGGCTTGAAGTCTCTTACTGATCTAGTTATGAAAGCAGACCTCTGAATTTGGGAGTTTGGCTGCTTCATTTTGTTTGCTTTGGGAGATGCTGTTTTGATTTTTCTTGATGACTGAATTGGGGCTTTAGGCATGCTGGGTATTCAAGAGTTCGGAATGCTCCCACTAGTATGGGGTAATGACATTTAAAATGGGAAAAGCAGATAAAAGTGGAATCAGGTGGCCCACAACATTACCACAGCACTGAGGGAAGAATGGAGGTTTGCACTGCAAGCATTGCCTTTTCAAGGCATAGTGATGAATGCAGCAGGGGAATTACATCTTCAGACTGAACAAATGAGAATTAATATGAGAGTGTGCAAATAAATTATGTACTGTTAACCTAGTGCAAGTTCCTCCCATTTCAGCTAATCTGATCCTTGTAACTTAGGTTTCCTATACATACATGTCTTGATAAAGGAATAATTACCTCATTGCTAGAGCCTAAATGAGTAACAATAAAACAGGTTTTCTCACTCTCCAGATATAGAATCATAGAATCGTTAGGGTTGGAAAGGACCTTAAGATCATCTAGTTCCAACCCCCGTGCTGTGGGCAGGGACACCTTAGGCTAAATCATATCACCCAAGGCCTCGTCTAACCTGGCCTTGAACACTGCCAGGGATGGAGCATTCACAACCTTCCTGGGCAACCTATTCCAGTGCCTCACCACCCTAACAGGAAAGAATTTCCTTCTTATATCCAACCTAAACTTCCCCTGTTTAAGTTTTAACCCGTTACCCCTTGTCCTGTCACTACAGTCTCTAATGAAGAGTCCCTCTCCAGCATCCCTATAGGCCCCCTTCAGATACTGGAAGGCTGCTATGAGGTTTTTGAATATTTCTTAGTGTATGATGTTTCCATTCCATGCTCTTGTCCATGGCTTTGCACTGATTCAAGACAGAATTAAATGTTTGTTTCTTCCTTCTGCAGGGCCTTGTCTGAGAGCTGTTTATCTCAGTATAGCTATTGTAGTGTAGAGGCAGGTGTGACTTGGGGTAACCTAGTAATTTTGTGTAGGTATAGTTATAAACTTTCTCACTGGGGCTGTCAGTACCAAAATAAAAGCATGTTTGCTTTGGTGCCCAAACTGCATGAAGCAGCCTTAAGAGGCAGAGCTAGATACAATACTAAACTTGTGGAACTGCCAGGGTGCCTGAGTGAATGAAGTTGCCATCTACTCTGCTCTTTCATTTGCACAGATGGAGCTCTTGCCATGCAGGACAACCTTTTAGCTGAAAGTGCTGTTAATCAACCTTGCATGCTCACTTCTCATGGCCAGTTATCTTTGTTAGGACCCCCAGTGCTTCAAAGAAGTAAGACTGTGACAAGACTAGGCACAGTGGTAATCCCTGTGGGGGTTGCAACCTCTGCACATGCAGATGACAGAAAAACAAAGATATGTTTTTCTGTCCCTGTGCCTGCAGCTAGCATCCAGTATCTCCAAGGGGCAGAGCTGGCTGTGATGCAAGTGAACAGCAATCGACAGATCTGTGCCCAGTTTGACTTTCAGAACAACTTGACACTTCAGGTCCGTCCGGATGGAGGCCGGGTGAGTGCAAAGGGCTCTAGCCTGCTTTTTTTTAGCCCACGCATTTGTTGCTGCTTTCATACAGCAAGGTTATCAATTAAAAAATACAGACTCTTAGAGTTGATGAAAACAATCAAGATATTGGGCTTGAGACATGCTGTCATCTCCAGTTTGTTTTACACTTGTGTGTAACTGTGTATGAGCTGCTTACTTGGTGTCTCTTCCGCTTTTTCCATTCTTCAGGTTTTAAGAATTGTTGCTTTCAGTGCCTAGCACTTGTCATCGTTCTGGATATTGCTTAAAGTAAATAATGGTAGGAGGTTTTGCATTCTGTTTGGCAGCTGTGCCACTTCTAGCCTTTTTAACTCAACATTTACTTCCGCTTCTTTCTTGGACTCTCTTGATATGGAGGAAAGCACCAATCTTGGAGGTGGTCCTTCAACTTACACTAAGTCTAGGAAACTCATCAGAAAAATGCTGAGCATCCACAACTCCCTGTATGAACAGTCTGAGCTGCATATTTTAGCCTAATCTCCTTTCAGTTTAGAATGTAATTTAGTCAAAACTCCACAGAGTTGTTTGCCATAAGACTGTTAGATCAGATCAAAGATCCAAAGAAATAACTGTATATTCCTCATTTCAGACAGAAGGTTTTGGGGCAAACCAAGCACTAATACAGTTAATATACTTGAGTTCCATTTTATTAATAGTCAAGCTTCAGAAAAAGTGTCATGGGTTGAGGGAACATAGTGGAACAAGTCAGCCAAGTTAGCTGTTACTTGCAATGTCTTAATAGAAAAACCTTCTTGTTTAAGTCCTTGTGAATGTGTTTTGTTTTCAGTGGAATTTCACTTTTGACCGTTTTGAAGTGGAACCTGGCCAGACTTACCAAGTTACTGTCTACCACCTCCCCAAACTGGGGGTAGTTGGAGACTACAATTACAAGTCCACGTCTCTCACAGTGCCTGGTAAGAGATGTCTAGTTTACTCTAGGTCTTGAGCTTAAGACTGTTCTGTGTGTATGTGAAAATCTTCCTATAACTAAAAAGAATTTTTGTTGTTTTCCCCAAAGATGTTGGGCATCTGCAGTGCCCTCTGGCTGCACTAACCGGTTTGTGAATGTTTGGCATTCAATACAAAGCTTAAACTGTTCCATAATTTTCTTTTTAACTTGTTTATAGTTGTCAACATGATTTTATAAAATGGCAAAGTGTGTGGTGTGTCAGTCAATGTGAGCTGGAAAAGGAGAGGGAGCACTTGGGATTCAGCCCTCTTACCCTTTCTTACACTTAGAGAACTTCCCAGCTTTTATCCTCCACTGTTCTTCAGAAACCTAATGCATTGTGTCAAGCTCAGCAGTTGCAGGAAGCTTTGCTGATTAGAGCTTACAGGTGAATTACAGGGGCACTGTAAATATTCCATCGTTGAAAGTGAGACATTTAAGATATGCAGTGGGTTTTTTCAACTATTTAAGCAGGGACTTGTGCCTTTTCCTTTGTCCAGACCTGGGAGGAGAGACACAGTTTAAGCTGAGACTTGTAAATCCCACACTGCTAAATGTTAAATATTGAACTCTGTGTTGGACTGATGAAGGTCCCAAACACCAGAGCCAATCTGCTAAATGAAGCAAAGAGAATTATAAACTTGGAAAAGTATTTTAGGATCAAGAAAAATTCCATCCTCATAGTTTTCCTGGGGCAGAGTGTTTTGGAGGAATCTATTGCTGTGGCATGATCACAAGGCCCAGAGATGAATATGAAGTCTTAATTCTACTATGACCCTCTCTGCACAAGTCTTACATTAGCAAGGATTGTCAAATATTCCTGTTATAAGATTGTATGTTTTCAGTCTTATCAATTATCTTTGTTCTGGAAAAAAAGAAGGCACCATAACATCACAGGGAGTCTAGTTTACACATTGGAAACCACTACTATTCTGCAGCAATATTTTGCTCCTGCATTGACAAAAGGTCTCCATCAAGGAGGGTTTGGTTAGGTGATGTCTGACTTCTGATAAGACAATGGGCTTTTTTTTCCTAAATGGAAATACAGTGTTTCTGACTAGTCACTGGTGGTCTTTCTTGCAGATTGCAAGGACTCTCTGATGAAAAGAACCATCCCATGTATAAACACAGGTAAAAATTTCTGAGCTAGATGTAATGAATAAAGTTCCACAGCCTTACAGAATGGTTTGGGTTGGAAGGGATCTTAAAGACCATCCAGTTCCAACCTCCCTGCCATGGGCAGGGACACCTTCCACTAGACCAGGTTGCTCAAAGCCTTGTCCAGCCTGGCCTTGAACTCTGCCAGGGATGGGGCATCCACAGCTTCTTTGGGCAACCTGTTCCAGTGTCTCGCCACCCTCAGAATGAAAAACTTCTTCCTAATGTCTAGTCTAAATCTCTCTTCTGTCAGCTTAAAGTCATTTGCCCTTCTCCTGTCACTACATACGCTTGTAAAAAAACCCTCTCCAAATTTCTTGCAGCCCCCTTTAGGTACTGGAAGATGGTTATAAGGTCTTCCCAGAGCCTTTTCTTCAAGTTGAACAAGCCCAATGCTCTCAGCTTGTTTAGTTTGAATTCTTTTAACTGAGTTGTTTTTGACTGGGTGGTTTTGCTTAGCATGAGAAGCTGAAGTTTCTGGAGCTTTGGGCCACAAGCAGCTAACTCTCACCTAGGTAAAGCTGAACTTAATTTACAACCTGTGCTTAGTTATGTACATGAAGGCCTTGAGACCAGTGCAAATTAGAAGATAAAGGAATTGCATCTGTTAGCAAGGAGCAACAACCAGAGAGATAAAAAAAACAAATTTTGGCCCCCCTCGACAACAGATGAACTCGGTGATGGATGAGGAGAACCAAAACTATTGGCCCGGGAGGCATGTGAACCATAAGTGATGGTCAGGTGTATAAAAACCCAGGACTTTCTTTGTCCCTCCCCAGAGGCACCCAGTTGAGCTGTTCCTATTCCTGTACCACTCAGCTATTATTTTTCTAAGAATCAGATGGCTGAGAGACAGCTCAGAATGGAGAATTTTCTTTACTGTAGATATGGGTGCTCTATTGAAATATTTCTGACAATTGAGAAACTTTGGCATATCTGCACTATTTCCAGGCAGCTTGTGGGAGCCCAGGATCCAAGGTAAAAGTCTAGATGATACAACTCTGCTTGTGAGCTTTAACCCATGGATGGAGTCAGCCCGATACCAAATTCATGTGGCCAGTTTCCTGGATGAGAAGAAGTGTAAAATGATCACACGTGATTTCACTGAGGTAATTACCTTCCTAAATGATACCTTGTGTGGTATTTTAGAGGAATGTTTCTTTAATGGTTGCTAACCACAGACTTGCAGCCATAGAATCATAGAATGGTTTGGGTTGGAAAGGGCCTTAAGATCATCTAGTTCCAACCCCCCTGCCATGGGCAGGGACACCTCACACTAGACCATGTTGCCCAAGGCTCTGTCCAACCTGGCCTTGAACACTGCCAGGGATAGGGCATCATGATGTAGAAGGTGTAACAAATGCACTTGAACAGCAATTTGCAAGGAAGTACTTTCACAGATTTTTAATTGCCTTTGGAAAGAGGAACTCTGTTTCAGAAATTTGGTGGATAAAAGATAAAAAAGAGATTTTTATAATGCATGAAGCAATCTGTAAACATCTGCAGTGAAACCTGCAATTTGATAGGCGACTCTCTGGGCTCTGTTACCTTTGTCAAGCCAATGCCAGTGGGTTAAGACTAAATAAATCAACCAAAATGGAGGTGCAAAATTTCAATAAATCATTTAAGTAGTTTATCAAATGTGATGGCAGCAGGGGAGGGTAATGAATTATTTTTTGTTTAGATCAAGAATGAGTGGGTTTATAACAGATGTTTCAGCCAAACTGAGAATAAATTCCTCTAGATCTTACAGCCTGTGTTGTTGAGAAGCTCAAAATAGATCCAGAGTTATCTTCTGACATAAGAAATGTTCCCCTTCAGGCGTCCGAGGGAGGAAAAATGCTGACTATTTGGTACCAGTCCCCACCTTTCCTTGTGGGAGGGCAGATATATTGGCATCCAGTTTGTTTCACCTTTCCATTCCTTTCACACTTAAAACCCTTCATATTGCATCCACTGACACAGCTGATGTGCATATTTCCCTGGTAGAGGGGAATATATGTCATTTTGGAGTATGTATTGGCTAGTCATTGTAAAGAATATTTTTAGATTGTGTACAGCAGGTAACAAGGGCAGCTTATTTGCCTGTTCTCGTGTCAGAAGTAGCAGTGTTGACAGCAGTTTTAATTAGAGGAAGCTTGTTAATGCTTACACATTAAATAACTGAAGGCATTTACGTTATTAAGAAAGTGTAAGTTTAAGTTAACATGTTTGCAGTTATATAGTGTGGATCCTTAATTGTTTCCTATTACCTATGCAACTTTAGCCTGCTGTCTTAATAGGTCTGTCATGCCAGACACCTGCAGTGATGGTGACCTGACCATTTATCTGTTTTCTGGGCTTCTTGTTCCTCTCCTAAACAAAGAAGCAATTTCTGCTGCTTTGGACCACTCTATATTCTCATGTTGACTCTTTTTTTCCTGCTTTCAGTTAATTTTCTTCCTTCCCCTGTAACTTACACCTGATTTCTGCAGGGTGGACTACAACAGCAAGTGAATGTCACTATCAAAATAGAGAAAAACATAAGAGCTTGCTGCAACTACAAAATACAGGTAGGATCTCACTCTTTTCCCTGTGTCTTTCCTTCACCTGCAATGCAGTGAGCAGCTTAGGAATGTTCTGGGGGTTTTGCAGAGTGTTTTGTTCTGAGATTCGCTAATTATTGTGGCTGAGAGGACAATATTTTTTATATAGGTATTCTCTGTAGACAGTGGTTTTTCCTTAGTATAGGGTTGCCAAATCATGGACTGTGGAGAGAGAATGGCAAGTGTTCAACCTCAGGAGCTTGCTGCCTTCTTAATGTAGTGTAGAAATCTTGATTGATGTTGTTTGCTGAAGGGAAATGTGAATTATGGGTCCTTGTGCAAAAATATGGGGAATATTGGGGTAGGGGAAAGATAAAGTGGAGTACAAAATTGCTTTTAACAATAGCTTCTGTTTTCTGAATTTATTTCAACTGCAGATTCAGCCGTTTTTTGCAAACTGTGGCACAGACTGCCTGAGACACTCTGCTTTCATCCCATGTTCACCAGCTCCAAGTGAGAACTCCTTTCCTGTAAATTAGATTCCCATTGTCTTACAGATGAGAGCTGATCTTTTAATGTAACTCTTGTCTTTTGCAGGTACAGACCCATCAGGTAAGAAGCTCTTCCAATACCCTGCAACTCCTTTGCTGCTGCTCTTTTCCTGTCATATAGAATAACTAATGATCCTCCCTGGGAATGACCCAATGGGCAGGAAATGTCTCCTTGTAACACTGAGCTCAGAATGAATTGTGTTAAAAGTTTCATTATTTCACCATGATTTCACAAGGCAAGTATTTGTATGCAGTGTGAACCTTAAAGAGCAATTTTTTAGGCATACTTCACTTGCACAAAATTCTTTGAGAACCAGTTTTGACAAGAAGAGGCTTAATATAAAATACTTTCTGTCACTTTGCTCAGTGTTAAAAAAATTTGCATAATATAAAACAGCTTTGGAGATAATAGCTTGCATATATTCATTTTTATGAATATCAAGATAAATCATGTGCATAGTGATTTGACATCTTTTTTTGGCTGCAACAACACCTGTAAGGAGTTAGTTTGCCCAAGATTTAAACACCTGTAGATTGAAAAAAAAAAAAAAATACATTATCCAAAATGGTGGGGGGTTTGTTGTTGGTTTTTTGGTTTTTGTTCTTTTTTTTTTAGGTTAAAGATGGATTACATGAACAGGCAGGGCATGGGAGGCATGCCTGTCAAAGCTGGGTAAAAATTGCTATTTAGAGGAAGGTTATTGATCTGTGTTTTCAGTGTGCTGCACATATGGTTCTTTGTGGGACAAGTTTATGGTGTAGAGCATCATCATGAAAGCAGAAATTTGGTGTGAGAAGTGACTGTGTTGTGTTGTAAGGGGGAAGTGCTGGACTGTCTGTGGTTTTAGGCAGAGCCAGGATCCTTCTCCCTTGGCCCCTGCTGCTCAAGAAACTTCTGTTCTTTCATGAAGCTCTGTTTGTTTATAGCAATGTCTGAGCACTATTTTTGTACTGCAGGCGATATGATTATATGGCTCTACTGGTGTATCACTGGGATCTGTGTGTTACTGGTGGGATCAGTCATAGCAGGTGTAATGTGTATGACCAAAAAACGAGCAGGTAAGACTCATACCAGCTAGGAAGAAAAAAATCAATGCTAAAACTATTTTGTTCTACTTCTGTACCTATTTTTATTCCTATTTTCTTCCTTGCTGTTCTGATGTCTTGCCACTGAGGTAGCGACTTGTAAACACTTTCTTCTGTTTTACATCCCAGGACTTGTAACATCCTAATACCATCCACGTAGTTAAGCAAAGTCTTCTGTGGGTTATGCGCTGATACTCTATTTTCATAGGACTTCAGTTTATGAGCCAAAAAAGGAACTTCATAGTTCAGTCCTTTGTTTCCTGCAGATTGCTACAGATATCTTTTCCATTTATTTTTTTTTCCTGTACTGCGTAAGAGTTCTGCAGGGCAGAAGCTTTCTATTTGTCCAGACTGTAATTTTTCCCCTGTCTCTCAAAATCTGTACAAAATTTATTTTTATGCTATTTTGAGTTTAAATAATGTTTTTCAATTAAAATGTAAGAAGGGAGACAGGGCACATAGGTTGACATTGAGTGGGTTGGAAAATTGGGTACTTAAAGACTAATTCCTAGTCTTTTGTGCTGCAACCGTGAAGCAGTTATCACATTGGAACTGTGCAACTTGCTGGTTGGTAAAAATATAGTGAAGTACTATACAGCAAAATCTGCTGTAGAAAAGTCTTTTTTTTTTTTTTTCTTTTTTATTAGGCTTCTCTCTCTCCATGGTTTTATCCCTGCATAGTTAAAGATTATGGTTTTTTTTTAACTGACTGTTTGGAAGGTGTTGTCCTTTTAAGGATATGATCTTATTTCATGTTTTCAGAACTGACAGTGACTTTCTCTTCCAGGACACTGGCGAGGGAAATGCAACCACAATAATTTGCAAACTGGTAAGACATCCTGCCTGTGTTTAATCAAGCACATGTAATACATTCTGGTAGTCTCACAGTTGTCCAGAAGGAGTTCTCATAGGCTCTACTACTCTATAGTAGCCTTAGGATCTTCCTGTTGAGCTAAAACAGACTTTGTATATGGAATTTGGAATGCCATGTTTGCCTAATGGGAGATGGTTCCTTTGTAAAGTGGTAAGGCCTTTGATGCAGTTGATGCTGTACTGGCAAAAGAAACTCTATTAATCATCTAAGCCATAGCGATATCAGATTGTTTTGGGATGGGTGCATTCGGCACTCCAGCAGGGAATATAGCTACATTTGCAAGCCTCTTGAATCTGGTGTGTTGTTTTTGTGTGGTGAAATTCCATGAACTATTTGGGCATTATTGTAAATCACAGCTTCACTGTCCAGATTTTTATGTTAAATTTGCACAGTGAGATGTTGCCTGCATATGATGCCACAATAGCTTCAGAACTGGTAGTTCCTATAATCTGTTGTTAATATTGTCCTATGTTAGTTGCTGCTGACTTGTACCATTACAATTTTGGGAATGTGGCTGAAATTAACATGTTTTTGTCTTTCAGCAGCACCATATACTGACCTTCCTCTGCCACCACTGAAGCCCCGAAAGGTTTGGATTGTGTACTCTGCTGATCACCTGCTGTATGTGGATGTGGTGCTGAAGTTTGCTGAGTTTCTGATGACAGTCTGTGGTACCGCTGTAGCCTTAGATCTGCTGGAAGATCATCAGATCTCAGAGTTAGGGCCATTACCCTGGCTTACTCGACAGAAGAAGGAAATGGAAGACCTATCTTCGAAGATCATCATCTTATGCTCACGAGGCACCCAAGCCAAATGGCAGGCCATGCTTGGGAGTGAGCCTGTGTGTCTCAAGCAAGATCAGCAAAAGCCAATGGGAGACCTGTTCACCCCAGCCTTGAATCTGATCCTCCCAGATTTCAAGAAGCCAGCTTGTTTTGGAATGTATATCGTCTGCTATTTTGAGGGGATAAGTAGTGAGAAAGATATACCTGATCTGTTCAATGTCACATCCAGGTACCAACTGATGAACAAGTTTGAGGATATTTATTTTCGGATTCAGGATCTGGAGAAGTTTGAACCTGGGCGCATCCATCGAATCCAGGAAATCACAGCTGATAACTACATTGATACCCCTAGTGGGAGGAAGTTGAAAGAGGCAGTACAAAAGTTCAAGAATTGGCAAACTGAGCACCCAGACTGGTTTGAGAGCGAAGCCATCTGCTTGGATAATGATGAAGAGTCTCTGTCCCTAAACAGAGAGAGCCAGGTGGATTCCTTGCTAAATGAACCAGGTGGAATTGTGAAACACCAGCTGCACCTACGGGAGCCTGACCCTAACTGCTCCTATGTCATCAACCTCCACATGCATGAAGGTGAAAGTGGAGGCTGTAAGCTGCAACCTCAGCTTAATCCATGTGGGGATATGGCTTCTCAGACTGTCGTCCTTCCTATGGATGAGGCTCCTCTAGTTCAGGTAATGGAGCCGCTCTCTTCCATGGAAGATAGAAATATACTTGGCCAGCAAGTGCTGAGTAATGAGGACTGTATGGAAGGAGTTCCCCTTCTGGAGACAAGCATTCCAATGAGTAATAATGTCATCCTCCATGATGACTCTGAAGTTTCAGCAATAGATGACCAGAGTCCTGCAAACCTCTCTGGTAACTTGAGACACCATCTGAATGGACTTATGTACTCTCTCTATCAGCAGAGTGTCATTCCTTCAGAGCCATTTCTCTGCCAAGAGGAGGCTGACAAACAACACCAGTTGGTCTTTGATGACCAATGCAAAGACCAAAGACAGTCAGTGCAGTCAGACCAGGGCTACATCTCTAGATGTTCTCCTTTGCCTCCTGATGACCTTGTGGAGGAGGAGGAAGAAGAAGAGGAAGAGGAGGATCAGGAAAACCAGGCGGTCTTCCATGAACTCTCTGCAGAGGTCTTGAACAGTCTGAAGAGCCTCCAGCAGCAGCTGTTTTTCCAGGACATTCAACGGAGCTCTGACTGGGAGTGTCCAGCTGAGGTGATTGACATTAGCCAGTCTTTGGAGGACTGTTAGGCTCTGTCTGGAACCTGCTCCATTTGAAGTACCAGAATGGAATGTGGTACCATGCATAGTGTTGAAACTGCATTTCCAACACCATCCTTGTTCTCATAAATGACTTACTGGTAGGCTCTTCGTGTCTGCTGCTAGGAGACAGGATTGCCCAGCAGACTGGTAATGCTGCTTCCAGTAGCTGGAGAGAAGCAACAAATATTAGCCACCTCTGTGAAAGAACAGGCAGTAGTTCTGTTCCTTGGGGAAATGTATTACATTGAATCCTCACTGGTGGATGGCAGTGGCTCATCTACTTGTGCCTTCAAAATGCCCTACAGCTGTGCTGGTTCTATTGCACTGGATAAAAGTCACGGCCAGAGTTTGGAAAATAGCTTTAGATAACATGGCAACATTTACATTGCCATTTTAATACACATCTTAAATAGTTTGTTGTAAATACTGTGTTAAAGATGTATGCCTTAAACTTTAGCTAGGTGTCCTGGGTTCAGCAGTAGCAGTCATGTTTCTCCTTCTTGGTAGCTGGTGCAGTGCTGTGTTTTGACTTCCAGCCTGGGAGCAGTGCTGGCGATACCGATGTTTTCGGTTGTTGCTAAGTGATGTTTACCCTGACCAAGGACTTTGTGAGGCTCATGCTCTCCCAGGGACGAGGAGAAGCCGGGAGGAAGCAGAGACGGGATGCCTGACCCAGGCTAGCCAAAGAGGTATTCCGTACCACGGCACATCATGCCCGGGGTGGGGGGTAACTGGGAGTTACCCGGAAGGACACGGGCTTCCGGGTGGGAGTCGTTTCTTGGCCGGTGGTATTGTATTCTCTTCCCTTGTTATTTTCTCTTATCATTGTTGTCGTTGGTGGTAGCGGTGGTGATTTGTGTTGTACATTGGTTGCTGGACTGTTCTTGTCTCAACCCGTGGGAGTTGCACTCTTTTGATCTCCTCCTCTGGAAGCGGGGAAGGGGAGAGCCCCGGGGGGGGGGGCTTGATTGCTGTCAGCCCAGCACCGCTCACTGGGAGTGAGTGAACAAGCTGTCTGGCTGGGTTTAAACCACGACACTAGGTTAGGGCTGTCTCTACCTGGTTGATACATATATATGGAGATTTTTAGTTTTGCCACTTGTTCATTTGCAACTGCGTTTCCATAGCCATTCAGAAATCCAATGCGGTAACTGAGCAGTAAGCAGGATAAACTTTTAAATTAGGAGTCTTCATAACTCTTCCTACCTCCCTACTGGGAGGAATGTGCCTGAAAACCAGCAATAGGAGGAAGGGGAGAAAGAGGGGATAATGGACCAAAAATTGGGATTTGGGCTTCTTATGCAGTTATATAAGATACACAGAAGAATTGGGCTGAATAGAGTTACTGAATCAGGAGAATCTGATGTGTTCTCTAACGCACTGATGCAGTGCTGTTTGCCTTTGGATATCTTAGCACCAGGAAGGCTCGAACTGAAGATGTGGGTAGTGACACACAATTACGGAAATGAAAGACTATTCTGGAGGAGAAAAAAGTGTAGCTTCAGCAGATGGTTTTGATGGTTTGGAGATTATAACCGAGTTAGGGGAGGCTGAGCTAAAATGAGTGTAAAATGTATTTATATGGGTATAAATTCAAGTGCAGGTAGTTTAGGTTAACCATTGTGAAATACTTTATAGATGAAGGGTTCATCTTCCAGGAGCAGTGATGGTAACTGTATCAACTCCAGTGGTTTTTAAAAATTGGGCTCAATACACCAGTAAAGCTTGTTACCTGTGAGTTACTGTATGTTGGCCTTTGTATGCTGGCTGGGTGGCGGACTAGTTGAGGCTGGTGTTTACCCTGTTTGTTATCACGGTGTCTGCAGTTCAGCCCACTGGGTAGCAGCCTGTGAGACGTAAATAGATCGAGGCCTTTCTCCTTTCAGACAAGCTTGTCATCATCCTGTCCTTACCAGTTTACTTGTCAAAAAATCTTAAGACTCTTTTATTTCAGCTTTTTAAAAATCTGGTATCTCAGAAGATAATCTGTATTATGTTTATTTTATATTTTTATTTGTTTATAACTTGTGGTTTATTGCTTAAATTAAAAAACAAGAATACTTTTTGGATATATTTACTCGAACACTTTTATGTGCTCAATTCCACCTAACTCCTGTTAGTATTCCTTGCAGAAATATGAAGCAAAACTGGGAGCCAGAACTGAACTGGCTGACAAGTGCCAAAGCATTCCTGCAAAGGGTTGTGGCTGTATCCGATTGAGTTGAATACAGATGAGGGCCCTCATGTGAGGAAGTGCATGCTCCTTCAAAATGGGTGTTAAAGAAGGGAAATGTCTGTCATTTCTGTGCAGGGCTGGCCTGTGAGGCAGGACTGTTCAGTCAGCTTGCTGTCTCTGTAGCCAGATGCCTGGAAAGACTTAACAAAGGGATGGTCCCTGCATAGATTCAAACTGAAAACTGGGTGCCACTTTTATTTGCTGTCTGTACAGAAGCTAACACCCCAGGGGCTAACCCGGGGCAGCTGTGATCTCAATGTGTCTCCAGCGAGAACCCCGTTCTCAGAATAACTGTCATCTTGATGATCCCACTTCTTACAGTTTCTTTTCTCTTGCAGCAATTAACATGTAAATCTGATGGTTTTTCTCCCATGAGCCTTTTCAAGTGGTATGAATTCCTATACATCATTTAAATAGGAAGCTCAGAAGCGTCATCTGGATTTTCTTGCCTTAGTCATTCCCTTCCCAAATAACTCCTGTGGTGGTACAGCTTTTAGAATTCGCTTTCACTTGCAAGAAGTTCAAGGGAAAAATCCAGATGCTATTTTGGTGATCCAAAGTGAGGAAATCAAGTAACTTGAATGCATCTGTTGGTCCGTGAATGCAAAATTGAATACCCCAGCAAGACTCAAAGGAGGGAAATAAAGAGCAGAATCACTCACAAGTTTCTAGTTTTATTTTAACAATCTTGCTTTTTAAAAAATACAAGTTCTGATTAATGCTAGGGGGATGCCAAGTGTCCACTGGCCACAGGCCTTCTCTCACTTCAGTTTCTCCTCCTGGGAGTAGTCATCTCTTTTGTCAGTATAGCAAACAGAGAGCAATAACATGCTAAATGGCTGAGTTGTGTTAAAAGGCTTGTAATGGGATCCCAAGGGGTGTTATGGCACAACATCATTTGGCAAAGTGTTACTGACCTGGAGCAATAATTTCAGTGCTGGCAGGATAAATGGTTGGTGTGCAAGGTGCATCAGGTGAGGTATTGTTTGCACTTTAATGGTACCACTGTTACTCTCTTCTGCAAACGGATCTATTTATGAGGCAAAGGGTTTAAATAGAAGCGAGAGCTCAATTACCAAAGGGAACAGTATTCAAAAGGAGGAGCAGGCTTATAACCAAGACATTGAAGAGCTTTAAATATTTCTCTGTAGTAAGTAATTGGCAGCAGAGCTGCCCTTTTCCTTGCAAGGAGGCTTCTGTACTGCCAGCTACTACAAGAGCTTTACACTCTCCAAACAGCACATTCGCTAATAACCTAGAGACCATGGCACTACGACGATCTGCTTTTTCTACAAAAGAACTCTATGCAACTGAAGCATCATTTTGCAAGGCCATCTGTCCCAGGCAACCTTTGCATCTACGGACAAATCTGAACTGTGATGTCCCTGTCAATTGTTTTTATATGCCATGGCTAGATAAACTTCAAATATGCCATTTTCTCAATAATGTCCTAACTGGAAAAAGGCACTCACTGTTGAAACAGCAACTTTGTGAAGCACTATGAAAGGGTACTGAAGTAAGACCCAATAATTCTGCTGTGATCCTTGTAGTGTCTCAACTATACTTACACTTCAGTGTATTAGGGATTATCAATTTTGTGCTATTATGACCTCAGCCATAGGAGCAGCAAAACATAGTTGAGGGTAAATAGCTTTTTTTCCCCTTCACCTTGTTTGTGGCAAAGGTGTTTGGCTGTTTTTTTGGTTTTGGGGGGTTTTCTTCAGCTGTTTGACTGAAGCGTGGAGTACTCCTAGGTACAAGTATCATCTCATTCTCTCCTGAACAACACTGTAGTTCTTGCTGAGCTTTTACTGTCTGAACAGTGAAAAAGGAAGGTGCAAGGAAACGTATCTGTACAAGCAAAATCTACCTGTAAGTACACCTCCTTCGGTCAGGAACTTAGCATCCCCTCGACACATCTCACATCACATAGGAAAAGTTCACAGTACCAAGTTTTACAATCACAGTCACTCACAGCACCAAGATTGTCCAGACAAAAAGAAGTTACTGAAGAGAAAGGCCACTGGCCAAAATTCACATAATTGCCCACGTAAGGGCTCAGGTTAAAAATAAAGCACTGGTGGGAATGTTAAGCCTGGCCTTTGCCAACTCTCCATTTGGCAAGGGGAGAGGAGTGAGTCACCTGTCCTATAGCTGCAGCTCTGAACAGAACAAGCACTATTGCCCCAGCTTTCCACGGGGCTTTTCTAGCTCCTCCAAACTCATCAGCTGCCAGGAGCCGGGGGAGAAGAGGCCCATGGCACCCCCACTTCTGCCTGTGGGAGCTGGAAGTCACCAGACTGTAAACATTTTGTCGGAGCAGTCCACTGGAGCAGGCAGTTGATCTGACCCTGTGAAATGGGAAGTGGGATAGAGGCTCGGTCCCACTGAAGCCCAAGCCCTGAAGGAAAGAATGGATGTGTGTGGAGGAGAGGTCTGGGCTGTTCCTGCAGTCCTGCTGTTAGCTCTGGGTAGCAGTTGGTTGTGCTTTACTTTCCCTTCCTGTCAGGACAGCTCGAAAAAAGGCTCAGGATGTGAAATTGTCATTTTCCCAATGGATGCAGCCTTGCCCAGATAACAAAATATAAACCTGGGAGGGGCAAAGTCCTTCCTCCAAATGTGGCCTCTGTGCTCCTGCTTCCGTTGGGCTGGTTTCAGGAGCAGCTGTAGCCAGACAGAAGAGCAGGCCTTAACCCCCACCGAACGTTCATGGAGCTTAAAAAACAAAGATAACTGTATTTTTATGAGAGATTACTAACAATTAACTTTCTCCCCACCTACCCTTACCCACATGCACATGGAGGACAGGATGCTGGTACACGGGCTGTCACCAAAGCTTGGGTGTCCTTGCTTTCTGCACTGATATGCAAGGCTCGCCAAGCCCGGTGCCCACCCCAAGCAGCACCAACATCCTCTGCTCTGCTGTTTGGGATGGGGCAGTTTGCAGGCTGAGCCCTGTCTCTGTGCTCTCATGCAGACATGGAAGGGGGCCAGAGGAAATCTTTCCAGCCTTCCTGGCTGATGGAAAGGGAGACAGTACACTCGGCATAAAAGAAAACCAATGCTGATCCCATAAACATGCATATTCACAGAAATGAGAGCCCCAGCACCTGGGTGCTGCTGGCTGAAGCGAGCAATAGGCTGCTGTAAACCCTGTTCTCACCAGAAGTAAACGTCTCGGTGGTAGTGAAATGGAGCCTAAGCCCCTGCATTATGTCCATGCTGGATTTGCCTGTTTCTTTAGCATGTGAAGTTAACATAAGATGCAAAAGGTTGAAGCACAGAGGTAGACGGTATTGGCTTGGAGAAAGTGGCTCCTAGGCTTGAAATGACCAGCTAGCTGGCATGCTCCCAGAGGTCCTCCAGCTGGAACAACTCTATGCTGCTAGGAAACGGAGGCAGAAGCTTTGCAAGACCTAGTGAAACCAAAGCGCGCTTCCTTTGGCCCTGCCCGCACCCCAAAGGCACGTCCCTGCTGGCCAGGGCCCTCTCGCATCTTCTTGTGGTCAGCAGGAGTTACTAATGGAGGGGACAAAATCCACCATTTGGTCCCTGTTTGTTGTGTAGGAGGGAAAGGAAAACCTAAACTTTTATGGTCACAAAGCAGCGAGATGTCCTGGCGGGGAGCGGGAGGGGAAGAGCGGGATCCCCCGAACAGCACGGAGGGGCAGGACTCGACGTGAAGGGCAGGTGTGTTTTCCAGGGACAAGCGCCAGCCGTAGGCCCGTGCAGGCAGTCGGGTTTGCGCTGAGCTTCCGCTGCTGGATGTGTCCGCGGGACAGGGAGGAGAGCGAGAGCCCTTCTCCCGCTCGGCCGCGGCGGCGGGAACCTGAGCAGGACCGCAGCGACGCTGCGGGGAGCCCCTCGGGGGGCGGCGGCCCGGGGGAGGCTCAGCCCTGCGCGGTGACCGCCAAGGCGTTCACGTACCCGTGGGGCCCCACGTCGGCGTCCGAGAGCCCGTGGGCCAGCGGGGCGGCGGCGGCGGGAGCGGCAGCGCCGGGGCCGTACTTGACGGGCGGCGGGGCGGCGGCGGGGCGGAGGAGGCAGCAGGTCTCCAGCGCCTCCAGGCCGCGGCAGGCCAGGAAGAAGAGGTTCTTCAACATGAAAAGGGAGAGCGGCTGCTGGTAGCGCAGGAGCAGGAGGCAGCGCAGCGCCAGGAGCGGGGCGTCCAGCAGCCCGGCGGGCAGCAGGAGGTGGAGGGCGAGGCGAGCGGCGCCGGGGGGGCGGGCGGCGCTGAGCTCGTACAGCCACAGCACCGGCGAGGCCAGGCAGAGGAAGTAGACTGCGATGAGGAGGTAGCGCAGCGGGGCGGGCAGCGGCGCCGGCCGCCCGGGCTGCAGCACCAGCTCCAGCAGGGAGAAGCTGTCGAGGAGGTCGAGGCAGGTGGCGAGGAAAGCGGCGGCGGCGCGGTGCTGCGGCGGCGGCTGCGGCGGCAGGAGCAGCTGCCCGGCGCCCTCGGTGCCGATGGCCCGCAGCAGGCAGTACAGCAGCGGGGCGGAGAGCGCCAGCGTGATGCGGAAGCCGGTGGTGCCCAGCGGCAGGCGCAGCTCGATCAGCTCCAGGATGGAGGTGCCCAGGATCAGCGCCGCCTTGGGCGTGAAGGCGATGGAGTAGATGAGCCAGGCGAGGTGAGCGTAGGCAAAGTCGCCGCCGCGGGGGGGAACCCCGCCCCCCCGGCCCCCGGCCCCGCGCCCGCCGGGGGGGCCGTGCAGCAGCAGCGGGTGCGGCGGAGGCGGCCCGGGGGGCGGCGGGGGCCGCTCTCGGCGGCGCGCCCGGCTGTTGCGGCAGAAGAAGATGCCCCAGCCGGCCGCCAGCACCAGGTCGGTGGCGATCCAGCTGCACCAGTACAGGTCGGTGACTGCGATCAGGTACAGGTCCAGCAGCGCGCCCTGCCCCAGCAGCAGCACCAGGGACAGCGCCTGGAAGCCCCAGCGCCTCCCGCCCGCCGCCCCGCCGGGCCCTAGCAGCGCCGCCGCCGCCGCCCCGCCGCCCACCGTCCCGCCGCCCGCCGCCGCCCCGTACAGCTCCGCCGCCGTCATGCTGCGGCCCGGGCTCCCGCCGCTGCTGCTGCTGCTGCCGCTGCTAGGGAGCGGCGAGGCGGCGGCTGGCGGCGGGGCGGCGGGCGGCGGCACCAGAGGCTTGCTGATGCTGATGCTGTCGTCCTCCTCGTCTTCTTCTTCCTCCTCCTCCTCCTCCTCCTCGGTGCTGCTGCGGGGGCTGCGGGTGCGGCGGGCCCGCGCCGAGCCCGAGCTCGACCCCGAGCCCCGCCGGCTGCCGCCGCTGTTGGAGCCCCCCGGGAAGAGGGGCTGCCGGTCGGCGGCGTGCGGCAGCGGCGGCGGCGGCGGCGGCGGCGGCGGCTGGAAGGAGCCCGAGGAGGAGGAGACCGAGCGCTGGTTGGAGGCAGCGCGGTGCATGGTCCTCCCCGGCCCCCGAGCCGGCGCGCCGGGCCCGACGGCCGCGCCGCGGCCCCCGGCCCGCCCCCAGCCCGCCCCCCGCGCCGCCGCACCGGCAGCGGCAGCGGTGCGGAGACCCCGAGCGGCGGGAGCCGGCAGGCGCTGCGGGGGGGCCGGGGGCGGCGCTGAGCCGGATCCGCGGCAGCTGCCGGGGCCGGGGCGGGAATCTCCGCTGGCGGCGGTGGGTGGGCTGGGGGGAGCGAGGGGGAGAGGCGCCCCCCGTCCTATCCCCGGGGCTGCGACAGAGCCAGCTCGGGGGGGGCAAGGCCCGGCTGCGTCCTGACCCCCAAGCCCCCGTGAATGAAGCCAACCAGGCTTGGGCGATGCACCCATGGACATGCCACAGCCCCCCAGCACCCACTGCAGAACATCAGAAGTACTTCAGGCTCCCCCGATGTCTCCAGGCTGACCAAGACAATGGCCAGTGGCCTGGCGCAGAGCCCTCCGTTGTGGCTCCTCATCTGTGGTGCTGGGCATTCAGCTGCCCGTACTTGTGGTAACTAATTGTACATCAAAGGAAGTGGCTTTTACCCCATCGATTTCCTGAGTCGAGCCAAGACACACACTGAGGACTCTGCCCAGCTTGCCACAGAATGGTTAGGGTTGGTGGGGCCTTAAAGATCATCTGAATACTACCACCTACCATGGGAAAGGACACCTTCCACTAGACCAGTTTGCTCAACACCCCGTCCAACCTGGCATCGAGCACTACCAGGTGTGGGACAACCTGTTCCAGTGCCTCAGCACCCTCACAGGAAAGAATTTCTTCCTAATATCTAATCTAAATGTACCTTCTGTCAGTTTAAAGCCATTCTCCCTCGTCCTGTCACTACCTGCCCTTTTAAAAAGTTCTTCTCCAGATTTGTTGTAGGCTCTCTTTAAGCACTGGAAGCTGCTCTAAGGTCTCCCCAGAGCTTTCTCTTCTCCAGGCTGAACAAGCCCAACTCTTCCAAACTGTCTTCATAGGAGAGGTGCTTCAGCCTTCTGATCGTCTCCGAGGCCTCCTCTGGACTTGCTTGTGCAGGTCCATGTAACGGAAGAGTGGCTTTAAATTGACGTGAATAGCCCTAAAGTTCCTACTTCTACTGAAAGCACCAGTCAGGGCCTTTACTGACCTGCTAATAATGGCCTTGAATTGCACTTGGCTGCCTGGATCCGTCACAGCACCAGTACTAATGACTTCTTAGCACATCTCAAAGTGGTTTGGTGCTCAGCATCACCAGTCCCTCATGCCTAGCTGTGCCTACTGGTGATAAGCCAGGTGCTGCTTGTCAATGACATGAAGCATACTTAATGAGCTGTACCCACAAATGCCTGCATTAACTATCCTCCATGGTAAAGATCCAAAATAACTTGACTTTTGAGAATGCTGCTCATCAGCACATGGGATTAAGTGAAACCCAGATGCTCCGTACTGGGAAAGGACATCAGGAAAGCAGTGACAACTGTCTAATAAGTGTTGGTGCAGGCTCCCTGAGGAGCCGTATTCCAATAAATGTCACTGGCTGCTCTTGACAACAGGAGAAATCCATCTGGGGCACCAGGAGAGTTCATGCTTAGGCCCAAAGCAAAGAAATATTTGAGGAGGAGAAGGGGAGAACTTGAGGTGGGTTGACACAAAGATTTCTTTTGACACATAGCATTGATCAAGGAGAAAAGCAGAGGAAGAAGAAGAATCACAGCAAAAGCATTACTGTCAATGGAGACTGCAGTGAGGAAACACAGACAAATCAGGTTTCTAAAAGCATGGTCAAAACAGAGGGGGAAAAAAGATAACGAGGCTGTGAAAGCTTTAATGTCATTACTTGGACAGCACAGTACTGAAGTGGTGCAACCTCTAAAGTGGAATAGCGATATGCAGGCGTTCCCGTGGTCTTCCATGCTGATTGATATTCTGCTTTAAAGTCCATGCTGCTGCACCTCTACTGCCAGAACGTGCATGGCTGCAGTCCGGGTCGCAGCTAGGATGGGGAGCATGTAATTTCTGCTACACTCACATTGTGTTTTCAATGGTAGGACACGCTTGCCAAGACTCATCCTTGCATCAGTGCTATTTGTGTTCATTGCCTTCTCTAACTCACTTTGTCATAGTACATAGCATCAGATGAGACTGAACAGACACGTGCTCTTTTGCAGCCTAAGGGCCCTTTCTCCCTGATTCTACATTTCAATTAGCAAATAGAAATCCTTCATTTTAAGAAGGTCATCAATAATAACATATCATAAGAAATATGCGTGCTCAGAAGAACAGTCTGGCCTTGAGGGTGGTGAATGGGCTGGTGTATCCTAGCCTGGTGCCAGGATGGAGGACACAAAACTTCACCCCAGGCACAACAGGCAGGACACCTGTGCAGGTACTCACAGAGGGACCCGGCTGCAGCAGACAGCACCACTACCCTTGTCACTGTGACAAGCACCACTGGGATTCAGAAGTTTAAGATCAGGTGAGTCCAAAGAGGGCTGTTGCCATTTGTTTTCCTGCAAGTGACTGCATGGCAGTCTGAGGATCTCTCACATCAGGCTCCCGACAGCCCTGGACAGTGCTGCCTGCATTTAATCCAGGGCACTTGGCCCAGGTATCACAGCTCTGGCATCCCCTGGACCACATGGAGCCCCTCCCCACAGCCCACATCCCATGTCAGTGCCTCAGAGGCAATACATTCTTCCCTCTGCATTGCTTGGTGCAGTGCCAGCCCACAGCCACCCAGCACTGGAAAACAGCGAGCTTTTGTGTGACAGCAGCAATGCAGCACCACTCTCAGTGGAGCAGTTTAGTTTGAGGTTGTTCAAGATGCAAGAAGACAAGTGAGCAGTGAGCTGCCTCTCCTTTCCTTGCCAGATATACACTTCCATCATGTTTGCTTTGCTCTCCAGCCTCTCAAAGCATGTGGGCTTTGTCAGAGCCAAAAGTGCTCTGCCAATGAACACTGAATGTTTTGCAGGCAAGTCTTTGGGACACTTGCCTGTGAAAGGAAAAAAACAATTGCTTTGACTACAATTTTTGTACAACTCCACCAGCACCTTGCTTAGGGCTCTGTTGGGTGACCTTTGTTACATTGGAATGTGAGGCCTGAGGCCATGGACAAGGAGGATGTTTGCTGCCTGTGTTGCTCTTTCAGGTTTGAGCAGGGCCCAGTGCTACCTCCCTTTGACTGGTGTCAGGAGTCATCCAGCTAAGGATGGCCCAGGGTGGCAGCAAGGGTTTGGAATAACTGCTCATTTGGTTTCCATGGGTTAAATGGCAGTGTAATTGTGTGGGATCAAGAGTGAATCCATATTCTTACTTATAGGATCCTGGCCATTATCTAAGGTGAGTACATTCACCTGACCCCTGTCAGGGTAAGACAACGCTTGTGTCACTGGCATGATTAATTTAGCTAGTCCCAAGGTTTAGCTAAACCAGTCTTACTCCTACCACATTCACCTATTCCACTGCAAGGAAATTTTTCCACTCCTACAAGAGGACATGGAGAAAAACGCAAGCATCCATCTGGGCTGCCCAGGGCAACAGCCCTCACACAGAGAGGGTTGGTCCTGCCCTGCCTGGGCTGCAGATGGTGATGGCTTTGCCTCGTTGGCTCCTGTGCTCCAGGTTTCCTGGGCAATGCACTTTCCTGGGCACCGCAAGCTAGACGTGCTCACTCAGCTGCCCTGCCTGTCTGCCCACAGGCATTCCTGTGTTCTCTGCTTTCAGTCCAAAGGCTCATTTCACAAAGGTTTGGATGTGTTTCTTGCCAGACTGATGTGGTGGGATGTCTGCCCCACCTGCTGGGGTAAGTGCAATCGGTTGGGGTTCCCTGGGCTTTGGGAGGAGGACGCTATGAGCTCATCCCATTTGCCCATCCCATTTTGTCCTGGGTTCAGCAGTAGCAGTCATGTTTTTTCCTTTGTGTTAACTGGTGCAGTGCTGTGTTTTGACTTCTAGTTTGAGAACAGCGTTGGTGAAGCCAACTGCTACTGCTGAACCCAGGACACATTTCCACCTAGGGAAATGGGCTCTGACGTACCACCCAGGTGATGTGGTGAGCTTAACCCAGGGGAAGGGGAGAAGTAAGGCACCTGTGTGTTAAGTGGGACTGCCTGGGTTAGCATGTACTTGGTGAAAGGGCTTGTACCACTTGTACCCTGGGGAATACAGGCCTGTTGGGATGTTGGCTGTGTGAGTAGGGGAAGAAGAACCTTATGGAAATGGTTCTCCAGAGACCAAAGGATCCTTGCTGAGGCTGGGAAGGTCCCTGCATCCAAGGTAGGCAGGTGGGAATAGGGTCCTGTGGCTACAGGGCAAGGGGGGGCTATAAGCAGGGATGGGGGAGTACTGGGAAGGAAGGTGGGAGCTGAAGGGCCTTCCTTGGGTTAGGCATGGGTTCCAGCAGGGCAAATGCTACCCAAACAAACAGGTGAGAATAAGGAAAGAGCTTCTTTGTGGGGAAGGAAGCAGAATTGTGCCTGTACCTTAAAATGGGAGTGAGGGGAGAAATGTCTTCTACTTGAGAAAGCACTGAAGAGCTTTTTGTAGCACACTGTAGGATGCAATATGACAAGTCGATGCTTCCCAAGTGATACAGTTATTTAATGCAATGTGCGGTCCTTGAAAGTGTTAGTGCTTAACCATTACTGTTAAAACATTAAAAGGCTCAACTATAAATAGCTTCTACTCTTCAGCAGCTCCCATATGTTTTTGGCTTCTGTATGTATTTATGTGCATACACATATTTAAAGACAAACAGCAGACAATAGGAGGTTTGTGAAATAGTCACACTGAATATCTAAAATGCTACCACTCTAGTTTACAATACTATTGGAAATAAGTGGTTTGCCATCAAAAATGCCCCTCTTGGGGGAAAGGCAACACTTTCTTAAGAGTAGAGCTCAAAAGGAGACATAATAATGACTCAATTTCTTGGGGAAAGGGGGGGAAAAAAGAGGCAAATAGATGCCTGGAAGACTAGAAACTAAATCCCTAATTATACCCTGCAGTAAGCTGTCAGAAACTGGCAGCAGTGGGAGGGAAGGAGGCAAAGCTGATCTCAGTGAGTTAGAGCATAATCTGCTCCAACCGTACTTAAAATGCCTTTTGTGTGGGAACAGGAAGGCTCTGGGATTCTCTGACACATGCTTTGTACTGCCCTTATCTAACCCATTCAAACAGGGAGGGTTGAAGTTACAGGCAGGCACACAAGAGTTTCACCTGGCCAGCACCAAAATTGAAAGAGGCCTGTTTGTGTGCACCTCTGAATACAATCTTTGTAACTGAACTGCTGATCCAGTATTACAGTGGGGGGAATGCAGATACTCTTCAAAAGGGTATGAAAGTAACAATCTATTGCTTGTAATTAGATTTCAGCTGAAAGAGATTTCAAGACCAGCATAAAATGCAAAGAGATTGTTTCTTTTTGTGCTTGTATCAGGGTAAGGGCTTGGAGAGTGGAGATGATTCGGGGTTTGCTCTTAGCATTTTGCACTTGCTCAGTATTAGCACACAGTGTGTATGGGAACTGACCTTGAAGAGAAAGTTCTTAGTAGCTGAACTGACTGAAAGGGAGAAGCAAGTTTATTACAATGAATGAGAAAAAAAGTGCTTTCTTGATGGAACAGTTTGGTTCCTTGAGAAGATGCAGCTGTCTTGTTGGTGTGAGATTTTAAACTGTTT
Organism: Pezoporus wallicus; assembly: GCF_028554395.1. NCBI lineage: Eukaryota > Metazoa > Chordata > Aves > Psittaciformes > Psittacidae > Pezoporus > Pezoporus wallicus. The sequence continues at coordinate 3,766,252 of NW_026642179.1, read as the reverse complement.
GAGACTGAATCTACAAAGGCCTTTAACTCCATAATTTTCATCAAATTGACTGTGTGGCAGCAAAAATCCATAAGACTTGTGTGTTTAAAATTGAGGTTAGGTAAATTTGGTAAAAGAAAGGTTTGGGCACACCTCTGAAGGGCCAAGCCCTGTAGCAGGGTGAGTAGCTAACTGCTTAGCTTTTGTTCTAGGCCCACCAGAACCTACAGATTAGGCAATTCTTGGGGCTTACTCTGGTAGGCAGCTCTCATGCCATCCCCCTGGAAGCAAACTCCAACCTGAAGAGGGTTCTCGGTCCCTCTTTTTCAAGTCATTCCTTCTTCAGCGTTCCATGATGCCAATGTTTAACTCTGCTCCTTATGTTGGTTAAGGATTTGTGTGTGACTCTAGCTTCCAGCTAAGGCTGTCACCTACAAGGGACACCTTAACCCTAGGCTGCCCTTTTGCTTTGACAATAGCGTAGTGATTAAAAGCATGCATCTGAGAGGTTCAGGTTTTGATCTTTCTGCCTAACTAAACCTTGATAAGCCCTATCTTAAGACGAGTGCTCCAGCTAGTGGAGTACTGGATACAAGGAGAAGGCTGGTTAATAATGCCTGTTATTTACTAGAGGTCAGGGACATAGGTCACTTCTTCATGATGTAGAATACAATTCAATTCCTCTCTCTGCTGAGAATGGGAATTCTTGTCCAGTCCGTGCAAAACTGCTTTTACTGCTTTATCGTTACATTCAACATGAAGTTTTCAGGACTCTGAATTACACTTGTTTTCCTGTCTAATGTGTCTCCTGTGAGCTGTGAGCTCTGTAGATGGAAAACCTTCTAAAGGAATATAAGAACAATGCAAATGAATTGTTTCTAGATCATTAAAGCCAATGGTTTTCACCTAGTAGGATCTTTCATTTTCCATTTGCTGAAACTGGTGGAAACTTTTGGTTCTAATCTGAAAGTTTGCCTGTTAGTGTTTCTCTCCCTAATTCCACTCACCTTTAGAAGGTACCAGGGCATGGGTCTTGTCAAATAAGTTGTTTCTTTTCTAATCACAAAGGGCTTATTTAACATAGAGCCAAACAAGCTTCTAGTAGTACAGATAGCTTTCCATATGCCCTTAGGCTCGTTCTTCATCTGCAATAGCAGATTAAGGTGATGGCATCTAGCTTGTGGCTTGCTTAGGTCAGGTCACAAGTAAATGCCTACCCTGAAAGCATCTCATACACAGGTAGCATCCCAAAACTAGTCTTTACTGTAAACAGTCAATCAGGGCATTGTAGCATGTGATGTGTCCTCCTGCCTTTCCACCCCCAGCCCCACGCCACAGAGTAGGAATGGTCAGAGTTGCACTCATCTCACCTAACTATGGCAGATGCAGAGTTTACAAGGAATTACAGTTTGGCTCAGTCAAAAGAACTGCTGTAAGGGTATCTTTCAGGGTGGTTCCCTCAAAAATTGCTTGATGAACAGAATGAAAGACAGAATTTGTCCTGATAATCTTTTAGGGCAAGGATGTGGAAAAGACCAGGATAAATACTCATAAAATGTTCACACAGCAAGTTAAAATTTATTTCAAAGAAAGCATCTTTTATTATTATTATATATATATATATACTAGATCAAAAGAGCAACCCTGGAACTAGGTTAAAATTAATATGACATCTAAAATAATCACAGCTTGCGATTTCTCTGTATGATATGTAATCACTCTGCTACAGTGTGTGTGATATAATCCAAAACATTACCCATTTATTAGAGGGAAAAAGACACACCATCAGTAAGACTGGAAGAAAGGGGACAGTAGTGTTATATGACTCCCTGAATGCCAGACTAGTAGTTGCATGTGTCCTCTGGAATAAAGGAATTGACCTCTCTGGCCACCATGATACTGCATGACATAAAAGCTCCCCGCTTCAGATCCAAAACAAGGTCTATCCCTCCTCTGGTTCTTTCCTGCTATTCTCAGTTGCCTTACCTCACTGCATATTCCCTTTAGGCTTGACTAACATATCCATCCATGGAAGATAGGGTTGTTAGGATCAGGTCTTCACCACGTTTGTTGTATAGGGCAGTGAACCATATGAATACTAAGATATTGGGTCAGCAAGTGAAGACCCTTCTCCTGCTTGGTCCCATAATCTGCACATAAGTGTGCTTGCTTCAAATGAGGGAAATACAGCTTCAGAAACACCACTTCTGTGCAACACATGAGACAAAGGAAAAGTTATGTTGCAGCCACACTTGAAGCTAATTCCAGAAAGCTGCAATCCCAGGAAAAAGGACTTCACTGAAATCTAGCAACTACAGATGTCCATAAATGAACCACAAGTAACCTAGAAGCCTGCACAGCACTCTAGCACAAAACTTGCAGAACAGAGGAGACCTGGCAAGCACTTTGTTTATAGAATTCTTCCACAATCCAGTCAGTACCAACAGCAGCCAGAGAACCAATTTCCTACTCCATTCACAGTGTCCAAGCAATTCCTAGGCAGTGACTTGGAAGAAATGCACTGCTCCAAGGAGCTGAGCAGGAGGAGAGGGGAAAGGTCTCAATGTTGCTCAGACCAAGGGCAGCCCATCTGATTTAGTAGTGCATAGATGAACAGCAGAGCCTTTTATGCAACCTTACTTGGTAAGAACTGGGGGAAGGGTACATGATTCTTCTAGATTTCTCCTCCTCCTCCCTTCTGTCCAATTTCAACTTACAAGCAAAGCGTTTCTTAAATTCTGTATCACTGAAGTTCCTCCTACACATTTTTAAGACTCCCAGAGCACTGTTTCCACACTAACATGGTGAAAAAAATCTGGAGCTAAAAGCAGATTTGGAATCTGAAGCATATTCACATCAGTCAGTTCACCTCCACTGCCATTCCAAAGACAGAGATGCCTGGCTCACTCTCTGTGCAAATGCAAACCTCTTCCTTTTTTGAAGGAGGTACTATCTCCTTCTTTTTGCAACCTACCTCATTTCTGGCTGAGATGTGGTGCGTATGCTGATATGAAATTACAAACTCCTTGTGATTTCTCACAATTCTTCTGCATGTTCCTTCTACAAAGCTACTGCCATCACTGAAGAAGCAGCTAGTGCACCTCACTCCATTTGGGATAGCTGATTTGGCAGCACTACGCCCCTCAAGAAACACTGGTTCAGCAGCACCCTGTTTTTCAGTAACTGGCACCAGAGTCTCAATAAGTAAAAAGAAGGAGCTCTGCATACACAGATGGACAGGTATTAGTATTTTTGCAGGTAAGTACCTCCTAAATTGAAGGTGTGGCTAGCAGCTACTGCCAGCAACCAGCTCTCTGAGGTCTACGTAATCATGGCCTAGAAGACCATTTCCATGGTCTAGACCATTCATTAATCCCACGAAAGTTAGCAAATACTGCAAGGAAGGTGAACGTTCCTCTTTCTGTGCTGGATGGCACCACTGAAAAGTAAGGCTGAGGGGCACTGGACCTAGTTTATGAATAAATGGGGGTTTGATTTCCAGTTTAGGGTCTTGCACACTGGGTCCACAGCACAATTTTGACTGTGATATGCTGAAAGCTAAAGGATTTCCCCTATGTTATAAGTAAAATCCTTCCCTATACTTACTCTTCTGGAAACTGGAGATAAGCCCTTGTCTTGTGCAAGCAGATGAAATGGTAATTTCTTTTTCTTTCCAGAGAAAGGCAGAGGATTCAAAACTAAGATTGTGTTCCTCACATTACAGCTGTTTTTAGAAGCAGCCAAGCAATTTGTATCCTGATAAGACCAACAAGAACCCAGCCAGTACTAAGAGAGAAAGAGACTGCTTCCTACAATAGATTTCACAGGAGGGAAACTCACCCAGAGAGGTTTTTTTCTGCTCCTATTCAGAAAATAAGGTATAGAGAAAGAAGCCACTGAGAAGGACCTCTTTACCTGGGTCACTGACAGAACATTCAGTTCCCTCCATATGCAAAGCCTGGCATAATGTAAGAACAGATCCCCTGCAGTGTGAGCTTCCTAGGGAGGCACATCAGTATCAAGGGGACAGAGAGCTACTGAAACAAAATGTCAGTGTGCATGGATGCTGAGATCTGAATTAAGAACAGCTCAAACATCTTGTTTGTACCATGTGTCTGGAGGTGCCTGGTAAAGCAGGAAGGAGGGAAGAGGAGGCAAAGACTTATTTCTGATCTCTGTGTGGTGTGAGGAGAGTATAACCAGGAACACCACCTCAGTTGTGTTGCCTCCAAAGGCTTTCCATCATATACACAGACTGATTTATGCTTCTAAAATCACAATGCTCCTCTGGAATTAAGACACTCCTTGCTGAGCAATATTGCTGAGCCAACTCCAAAACGTGGAGTTTTTTCAAGCAATCCTTGCTTAGTTTCTTTGGACTGTTTAAGGACACACAGGTCTTGATCTTTCTCTGCATAGCCTGAACTAGAAGAACAGAAGCAGCAGACAGTGCATGATATGAAAATGCTCCTAGGCAGGCAAGTCCCAGCTGCTACTTTATGTTAGGGGGACTCTACCTGCATGTTAAAGGAAGAGGAGGAAACAGGGATCAGACTGTATGGGGTATCCCTGAGCTGCAAACCACATGAGAGAAGAGAGGAAGAAAGGAAATGAAGGACGGAGACATTTATTCTTAAAGATGAAGACTGGGAATTCAGAGCTTAGGTACCATCCTGGTATGATGATCTCTTCCTCAATCCTTGTGTGTAAGAATGGAGCAAAGGTGGGCTGTGACTCTTCATGGTTGGCCCTTGTTCCAAATAGGAGCCCCTCTTTGGGTGCTGTGCCAGCTGGAGAAGGGGGATGTTCCTTGCAAAGTTTGGGTCAGGATGGGTGCTGAAACAGCCTCTTGCTGCAGCACTGAGTTCTGGGCAAAGATACTTCTGGAAATTCAGACTCCGTGGTGGTTTCCTCTTCTATTGAGAGCAGGCTGCTGGCTCCCTAGTGGGATGTGAAAAGGCAGAAGTGTTCACAGAATGCTAAATAGGGGGGAAGGAACAATGTAACTTTTCCCTCAGCACTGCAGCAAGTTGCTCTGGCTACTGCAGCTTCCTTTGAGGGGCTGTGCCTCTCCCTATCTGCCAGTGGACTGCAAAATGGGACTTTGTTTCCGACTGACAGTGATGCAGTGGCAAATCCCCAAGTAAACAGAATTTGTTAAAGTCCACAGGCACTTATTCTTCACAAGGAGAATAGTAAGACTTAAAGCCTTCTCTTGGCACAGTGCCAAAACACAGCTTCTGGTGTGCTCACATCACAAACTAGACGAATAGTACATTGTACGAAGGGTGCATTGGCCGGTGGTGGCTCCTCGCACAGGGAAAAGCTTCATCCTCAAACACATTGTGAGGAGGGTGGGCTTGCCTGATCTTCATGCACAAAGGGTGGTAAAGAAAGAACTCTGATGGCTGAACAAAACTGGGATTACTGGGACAAGCCACCTTCTTATACCCTGTTTCCATTATGGCTCAATTACTGATGGCAGCAATGTATGTTCACAGTTGAAAGCCTGCTGGCACCTGGCAGGATTGCAGATAAGTTATCAATAAAAGCAAGGGGCTTCTAGTGCTGAGGCAGGGAGTTTTCTTTCATATTGCCTAGATTAGAAGATCACCCCAGGTCTCTCCCCATTCCTCCCTTCTTCCCTTTTCAGTACATAAAATCCCTGACACCAGATCTTCAGTCACACCTGTCTTAACCCTAGCTCCAGTTCTCTTTCTTGAAAGCAAGCTGCACAGCATCATTCACATCCTGCACTATGTGAGATGCCTCCACCAGGCTAGGGTCAAAGCAGAAGTCCCGATGGCCATGGAACACTGACTCCATCGTGCACTCTTTCGTTTTAGTAGGGACATCGGCGCTGTGGCGGTAGACCCCAGTGCAGACCAGAATCGACTCACAACTCTCCACTGAATTGTTGCAGTCCTTCCTCAGCCTGAGGTGATCCTCAGTTTGGGGACTGGCTATCTGCAGGCTCCTCTTCACTCCAGCTTGGACCAGGTTCTGGTGAGCTGACTTGAGGTAGTTGTTGTAGAGGTTTGCCCCATAGACATCAGACATAGGATTATCCCTGGATAAGGTCACAGTGTGAAACAGAAATGAGAAACTAGCCCATGCATCAGTTTCAGGCTCTGGCAGACTAGGATTAAGGCAGCGCCAAAGGAGGAAGGGTCGCAAGATATTTGGTAACGTCAAGAGAATCACCCAGACTGGGCTAGGGAGTCCACCTACTGGTGTGGCCTTTCCAGCTGTGGTGAAGGCCACCTGCTTCGTAAACATCTTTCAAAGGGGAAAAGACATGTCCAAAGCACCCATAGCAGTTTCAGCCATTACTGTAATATATTTCCTATGATCCCGAAGTGTTTGGTTTAACTATGGCTAAAGATTCTGCATCTGGTCTCTTAACTTTTTCTGAAATCCAGTCATGCCACATGCACTCTGCACCCTATAGTAAACAGCTCTGCTAGGCTGACAGGGCTCTTCAAGTTATTAAAAGTGTAGAGTACAAAAATCTATCAAGCCTCTGTTCCAGGATGTGACTCTCCAGAGGCACCGTAGGCATTTTGGTATAAAAAACATTTGAGGGGTCAGTAAGCACCTCCCTAAGGAAAACAGCAGGGAAAACAGTCTCTTACCCAACTGCATAGAGGCGTCGGATGGGAACCTTCCAGCCCTGCTTCTCTGCCTGCTCTTGTATCAAGTATGCAGCATAGCGGTAGGTGACTGTGCTGGGCTTGCCAATCAAGGCCTCATACTTCAGTTCCCGGCCTGTCACTTTCTTGTAGATGTTCTCTAAGCAGAGAAGGAAAGTGCCATGTCCAATCCTGCTCCAGAAAGGAGGTCATCAGTATCTCCAGTCACACCACTGGAGTAGCGAACAGTCCTCAGTAAGGAGGACCAGCTGCTGTAGCCAGGCTACTGCCTAAGCTGGTCATGTTATCTACACACACACACCTCCACATGCAGTGGCCTGGATTTTGCTTCTTGAAAGCTTAACTCTTTCTCATGCAGTTTTCATATCTCTGCTGCTAATAATGCCATACAGTCAAACTCTAAACCAGTCAAATGCTAAAAAATGTAGTAAGATCATCGGCAGGAGAGATGTATGAAATAGGCAAAAACAAATGCTTTTCACCTGGGCATCTTGGCTTCAGCCATCCACAAGAGGTCCATGTTGCAGGCAAGGACAGGCAGATGGGGGTATGGTATATCTTGAAGCTCTGAATCAGGGTTGCCATTGCTCAGGAGTACATCAGTAATAAGTTGCAGGCTTGTCTCCCACCTCACTGGCTCACCAAACAGAATCACCCCTAGAAGATTTCAAGAGATGCTTGAAAACTCACAGCACCCATGTATAGGACCCGCTACCAAAGCCACCTGCTAGCAAAACCACTCCTTTGCTGGGATGCCCTGGCTAATACAGCTACCACTGGAACATGTCTGGTGCTAGAGCTCCAGTCTGTATGTTACTGCACCATATGCACCACTGGTCCCAGATACTGGAGCATGGCACAGGGAAAAGCTGGTTTTGCTCTTATCAAGCTTGTGCTTCATGCTGCACAAGGGCAGTGATGCTGCCTCCTGACTCTATCCTCTGAATAAGCTGCCTGTGGATACATATGAACTGACAGCACATCGTCAGCTCCCATCCCAGCTGGCTTTGCCTTGCTATTATTTCTGCTTGCTGTTCATATGTAAACAAAGGCTATTGCTTACCTTCTATAGTGGGGAAGCCAGTGGTTGGAGGAGGCTGCCAGGAAAAAAAAGAACAAGGGTAGGTTAGTAATGCAAAACCTAATGCCATCTCCAAAACAAACTATAAATGCTTCCTTTGAACCTGCCAAGGCAGCCACATAAAGAGGAAGGACAAGGCCACCTGGAATCCCAAAGAAAGACTTTCACCACCCCCCCACCAGATTGGATTTCACAGATTTTGCATTCCTGTCCTAGAGCTGGAGATGCCAACCAAACCAAACTTGCTGCAAGGAATAGGAATGAAAGACAAGTATGGCATAAGAAAGGAGAGGGGAAAGTCACTGCCCTTCCTGCAGGAGCCAATGCTTGAAAGAGCAGAGAGATGCTGGCTGCTCAGCATTAAGTCTTAGCCTCTTGCTTAAGTAAGTCACTAGCAACCAGTCACTCTGAGCCTTTGCAGCTTCTCCACCCCATGCTATACACTGTGAGCACCGCCACAGCAGACCACCGTCTCTATTGATGCGCCAAGAAATTACCAGCTCTTTTGGCCTCCGGCTCTGATCCACCATGTCTAACAGGGGATATGCCTTCCTGAGTGCCTCTATGGTGACCACATGCTTGAACCCCAGCCTATTTCAGACCATTAAGGAAAGTTGTGGAGAGTGGTTTTGGGGTTTTGTTGAGGTTTTGGGTTCTTCTTAAGTGACTGAGATTTTTAAGTTAATGGCAAAAGCATTTACAGGATTAAGGAATACAAGTCCTAGTAATAGAGGAGTTATTTAACCTGGTAAAGCATAACCTTGTGGCCTTCAGTCAAACTGTATGCTGTGCGTCAACCTACAGGTGGCCCTAAAGGTTACAAAAACACCCAGACTGGGGTGATTTAGTTTGTGATCAGCCATCCCTGAAATTAGACAAAGAGCAGAGGTGGATGTGTTTTGGGAGCTTTTTAAGGCCAGGGTTCTCATATTGGTGCGGTGCAGGGGACCGGTCAGGCTTCTTGGCTAGAAGCAGAATCTCTGAAGCTCTGGTCAGCTCAGCTGGGGAAAAGAAAATGGTCTATGCTGATGAAACTACACAAGTGAGGGATGCGTTCCATTTACTTGCAGAACTCCTCACCCTCAGCTCACCCTATTGTCCTTGGGAAACTGAGACAGGCCAAGGTTTTGCACCAAAGGAAGTTAAATGTTAAGGACAGGGTGTGACTCTGTGTGCACAGGCTGAGATATCACAAACCATACAGGCAGTTCTGACCTCCTCGAAGATACGAGGTTAGTCAGAGTTGCTGTGCCCTAGCCTCAGCCAGGCAGTATGCATCTGGGATTGACACACTGATTGTAAAGATATTTGAGTTCCTTCAAGTACTTGCCAGATTCCTGGGGGAAAGCCGTAGCTGTGGGAGAGTTGGGAGCCATCTCTAATGCACTTCGCTATGAACGAATGGGAGGAGCACAATTTTATCTCAAAAGTCAGCGAGACCCAAAGCTGATAAAGTCCTTACAGTGACACCCCACCAACAGGAACAGCAATCAGGACAGGTCATCAGTGTGAGAAGCAAAACACTGACCAAGGACAGGTAGGAGGTGACCAAGATGGAGATCAACAATTACTGCCTGCATTCAGGCCTCTCCTTGAGGGTGCCTCCCATAAGACTGTGACTCCTCTGTCTCCCTGTGCTTCTAAAAGCTGATGGAGCAAGTACCAGGGCCAGGATGGAAGCAGCAGCAGGACACACAGGGCACCCTAAGGCATGAACAGCAAAGGATACTCCTGGGCGTTCTCCTCCACGGGCCCCTGTCCAGCCACCAGCATGCACTTGTGGTGGAACTGGCTGAAAAGGCGCAGAGGGCTATGGGACAGGATCACCTGCTCCGGGGACACCTGCAGGAGGGAGGAGAGGGTGATGGAGGATCTGCTGGAAAGATTTCCTCCCTTTTACTGCGGTCGGGTCGCTTCCCCTCCCCGTGCTGCTACCGGCCTCCCTCCACCCCTCGGACCAAGACAGGCTGGTCGCTCGGTGGTGCCGCCACTCCTAACCCTTCATCCCTCCTGGGGAACTCCCTCCTCCTCCCGGTGCTCCCCTCCAAGGCCGGGACAGTCGAACGGGGGAGCGATGAAGAAGCCACTTCCCAGCGCCGTGAGGTCCCTTTGACCTGCAGGAGGAGCCCCCTCGCCCCCCGGCCCGCTGTCGTTACCTGCAGCCCCAGCGCATGGGACAGCTCTTGGGCCCTGGCCGATCTCAGGCAGTTGCCGGCGTTGGTCAGGAAGACGACGGGTACCCGGAGCCGCCCGCTGCTGTTCGCCAGCCTCTGGAAGGCCAGACGGGCGGCGGGCACCACCTGGCTGCCCCGCACCAGCACCCCGTCCACGTCGAACAGGAACCCAAAGGCCGGCGGCTGCAAGGCGAGCGGAGGGGACGGTCACCTAACGCAGGTAGTCCTCCTCTCCTCTCCCCTCCCCTCTCTCTCCTCTCCTCTCCTCTCCTCTCCCCCTCCCTGCACCCGGCCCCAGCCCGCGGCGCCCTTCCTGGCCCACAACAAGGACGCGGCCGTCGGGCCCGGCCTACCGCTCCCGGCGCCGCGGCTCACCCGGCCCCCGGCGCAGCGCCCGCGAGCGGGCGGACCCCGAGGACCCGCAGCGCGCAGCAGCCCCAGCCCGAGCCCGGCCCGCAGGCAGCCGCGCAGCGCCATCCTGCGCCGCTCCACCCGGCCCCGGGGCCGGTGGCGGGGCACGCCGGGGCTCGTAGTTCCCGGACTACAGCTCCCAGCGAGGCGCGGGGAGCGGCGGGGCGGTACTGGGGCGGGCGGAGCTTGGCGGGGGGCCGCGGCAGAGGACTGAGCGCGGCAGAGGAAAGGGCAGGTGCACGGCGTGACGTCCGCAGTTCGGGTTGGAGGCTTGGGGAGAGCTGTGAGAGGAGCTGTAGATGGCGCGTGTGGCAGAATTAGTGTTGGAAACGGGGCTAAGGCGGTGGGGCTTGACATGGCAGAGGAAAGAGGAGAAAGGGGGGCGAGCAGCCCCGCGGTGAGAGAGGTGTGAAGAGACACTGATGAGGAGGGATCTGGGCAGGAGCGACCGAAAGGCTTAGGCGCTCCACAAAGCAATTTCACCGGGTTTATCTAACTTATTCACAAAACCGAAGTTTGAGGGCTTGGTTTTGTGAGGGCAACTGTGTGGTGCAGGCCTCAGGGATACAAAGGTGTCCCAGAATGTAGCCTGGTCTCAATTTCAGATGGTTAAAACTTACTCTGCCCACAGTGCCCATATGAAGCCTCTTCATTGCAACTTTTTACCCCTGCCAGCTGCTGCCCTGCCTTTGCACAGTCTTTTCTATGCAAATCCAAGCCTTGTGGTGTTTTTTCATAGAATCATAGAATGGTTTGTGTTGGAAGGGACCTTAAAAATCATCCAGTTCCAACCCCCTGCCATGGGCAGGAACACCTTCCACTAGACCAGGTTGCTCAAAGGCCTGTCCAACTTGGCCTCGAACACTGCCAGGAACGGAGGGTAACCTGTGCCAGTGTCTCACTACTCTTATGGCAAAGAATTCCTAATGTCTAATCTAAATCTGCCATCTTTCAGTTTAAAAACATTCCCCTTGTCCTGTCACTACATGTGCTTGTAAAAAGCCTCTCTGCAACTTTCCTGTAGTCCCCCTTTAGGTAGTGGAAGGCTGCTCCAAGGTCTTTCCTGAGACTTCTCTTCTCCAGTCCGAACAAGGCTGATCTTTTCCCACAGATTGTAAAGTTTTCTAGAAATCTGGTCCTTTTTCTTGCTGCCTGATGGGCTGTGTTCCAGGGGCTCCCTCTTTTCCTGTGGCATGGGACAGAAATCTTGACACTGAATTCATCTGAGGCCCTTCCAGACCTGTGTAAAGCAAAAGATTCATTTCACCTCCATGGAAATGAAAGTGTTTGTTTGCTTTCTGGCTAGGCTTAAGATCTCCTGGCTCCCATGATACAGCAGGTTTAACACGTATGACTTTAGACACCGATTACACAAACAGTGTAATTTGATTTATGCTTGCGTTGCCATGAACGCCAACCTTAATTCATTTCTAACGCACTTTAACTCACAGAGCCCTTTCTGCAGAGCTGTAAAAGCTCTGGTATTGCAGGGTTGTGCATTTGTACAGATGGTTATTCCTCCTTAAGTGCCTTTGCCTTAACTGAATTATCTACTGTTTGTTTTACATAATTTCCTCAACTTGCCAGGACCTCTTTAATTTCTCAAAAGTGTTTGCAGCTCCTCCTGCTCTGGCAAAATTCATGCTGGCATTGGAGACATTACTGAAAGTATTTAATTCCTTGCAGAGCGGGGCTTCAAACCTGCTTCTGCTAGCACAAGGGAGTGAGTTACAGCTGCTTTGAAGTACACCTTTGCACTAGTTGTTCTTCCACTTACAGCTTGAGGACCTCCAACCCTCATGTTCCTTGGCTGCCGGTGAAAAATACAGTCAGAGAGAGAGGCAAAGACTTTCTAAAGTGAATGACAAAGGCAAGAACCTGGTCTTGAGCATTTTTCAGTGATCCACCAAGGTGGTTGCTCCTGGCACAGAAAATCATTGACTGATTTACTGTGATATCTGTCTGGACACTGGGCTAATGTACATTTGTAGCCTTTTAACAATACAGCCACTTACCAGCTGTTTGGGTTGTATCCTGGAGTGCACTGGGAGGAGTGTGTCCTGCAAACTGAGGGAGGTGATCCTTCCCCTCTTCTGGACCCTGGTGAGGTCACGTCTGGAGTTACTGTGTCCATTTCTGGGTTCCTCAGTACAAGACAGACAAGGAGCTATTGGAGAGGGCCCAGCGGAGGGCCACAAGGATGATCAGGGGTCTGGAGCATCTCTCTTACGAGGAGAGATTGCGAGAGCTGGGCCTGTTTAGTCTGGAGAAGAAAAGACCGAGAGGGGATCTCATTAGTGAATATAAATATCTCAAAGGCAGGTGACAGCAGAATGGTGCCAGACTCTTTTCAGTGGTGCCCAGCAACAGGGCAAGGAGCAATGTCCATAGACTAAAACACAGGAAGTTTCACCTCAACATGAAGACGAACCTTTACGTTGAGAGTGGGCAGAGCACGGGAATGGCGTGTTTTCCCCACGCCGTATCCAAACCTGCAACCCGCCATTCTTCCTTCTCACCCCCCGCACCCGGTAACGGTTGGATTTGACGCTCTTAAAGGTCTTTTCCAACCTAATTCCATGGTGTGGTTGGTGTCAGCGGAGTCCAGCAGGGGGCACCTCCGCATCACGGCACGGGCGAGCGGGGCGAGGGGCGGGGCGAGGCGAGGGGGCGCGGCCTCCGCCGCTCACCTGAGGGAGGAGGAGGAGGAGGAGATGATGATGGACCCGCTAACCCCTTTCTCATGCTTTGCAGCGTTCTCCTGCCGCTGGTCAGAAAGCGTTGGGGTGGTTTGGGCTGCCACGGAGATGTGGCAGCTAGCGAGGGTTGGTGTTGCCGGCTGGGGTGTACCCAGCCCTGAAGAGGTGCTCCCAAAGCGCATGGAGGGCCCCAGCTAGCGTTCCCAGCGGGCTGGTGGAGCTGCCGTGTTTATTTTTGCGAGGAGGGCTTGTCCAACAGGCTGAGGCGCTTATATTTACACCAGCGGGGAGGGAGTTTGCCAGCAGCCTGGTTGCCGAACCCCAGCACCAGCAGGCAGGCTTTATCCCGACATGCTGAATGCCCAGTAGCATAATTTTCCCTTCAAGAGCTGATACTTTCTCTGTTACTGTACTAGGAGCTTCCCATTTTACGTGTTACACATGGCTGGACCTTACGATTTCTTCTGCAGGCACATCTGGCAACAGCCACATCCCGCAATGCCCCAGAGATGGTCTGTCTGCCCTTCTCACACCAGCCCGCAGGAGGCTCCCTCTTCTTCCCCTTTCTGCGCTGTGCTTGGATGTTTCCCCCACCCCCTTTCAGAGCTGCCTTTAAAGACAAGCAAAACAGGCAGTTGCCCACAGCCTTCTCCCGTGGGTTCCTATGTAAACTTTGCAGCTCTGTTTTCCCTGGACTCGTAGCCCTGTCATCACCCCCCTCTTCCTGACCTTCTAACATCCCTCTCTAAAGCAGCCGTACCTTCTGTCTCTTTTCTTACTGCAGAGGCTCTAATGGCCTGAACCAGCCCTTCCCCCTCCGTTTATCTCTTTCTCTGCTGCAGCCTGCTCATGGAATGACGGACAAGCTAAAGGTTGAGAAAATACAGTAAAATGCCTTTCTTATCCTGTAATGACCAAGGGGGCAGGACATGGCCTGATAAAAATGACAAGCCAGATGAATTGAGAACCAGACCCTTCACCTGCCTATCCCTCAGCGGACAGAAAACACTCGATAGACCTGCCATGACTGCAATGCTGCAAGCCTGGAAAGAAAGGAATACTGAGCCAATTAGAGCTACACGTTTCCGACCAAAGAAATGTCCTTCTACTACCTGTGAAGAGACTAATTCAGCAACTTATAGAAGAAAAAAACTGAAGCAGGCTGAGTGTCAGGAGCTGGTGGAAAACACATCTGTATCCCTCTATTTTATGGCCAGAGGGCATCTGGCATCTGCGTAGTCCCACTGCAGTGATGGAGGCTCACATGATGTATAGATCCAGCTGCTCGCTTGGGCCTATCTCTATTTTCAACCATCTACCTCACTCCTGTTTTTATTGGCAAGATTTTTGACAGCAACCACTAGTGCTGGATCAGCCATTTCCTGCCAGTGAGTGACCAAGAGGCAAACATTTCATTCGCTAAATTGCCCCAAAGGTATCTGAACTGCTCCACAACAAAACACAGGCTAGACCTGTGTGCTGCAAACAAAGCTCCATCCACCTCTCATTTAAACAAATTGAGCCTGAAGAGGCCACAGGGAGACAGATGGGGGAGATAACAGGCATTAGGTTTGGCATATTCCTATGGCTGCCTGAACTAACGTCACAGAAACTTCCATAGATTTCCTTCTCTCCTTCCTTGCTCCAGAGTCCAGATGGAGACTGAAGTGGGGCCCTTTCTGTCCCTGCTCAGGCTTCCACCACACCTCTGGCTGCTTCCAGCCCTGCTCGTCCAAATACCTCCTTCATCTCAGGTTTTCAAGTTCTTTGGCTGGCCCTTTCTTCCCATGCCCATCACCAGTACTTTCGGCAAAGAGCCTTGAGTTGTGCCTCGAGGCAGTGAGTTGATGCTTCACTAAGCACTTGCCAGCTTTGAAAAGAATGGGCTGGTCATGTAGTGTTTACTGTTCTCCTTGTTTCCTTCTGTTAAAATCATGCTAAAAGCAGCTAAAATGACCTTCAGTAGTTTCTTTTACTTTCTTATGCTGCCACCACCATAGAGATGGTACAAAACTTTAACAGGAGAAGAGGTAGCACAAGCAAATCGTTTCTGTTGAGTGGTCTCTGAAAACGGCCCTGAGCTGGGTGCCGCTACTGTGTGGTCTGGGGAAAGGGGAGGACCTGTGTTGTGCCTCTGCCAGGTGGCTCAGGCTGACTCCACAGTGTGTTAGCCCCATGGATCAAACTATCCTTTGCAGCATGCTGTGAAGACACTTCAGACTCCTTGATAACTAAATGGACTCCAGACTGAGGGACGTGAAATGTCTCCCTCCAATTCACATTCCAGATTAAAACCTCACATCAGATACAGGTATCCCCAGTTCTTCCTAACAGGACAAAAAAAGGTGAAATAAACCCCACAAAACCCATTTAAAAATGTGAATATATACCATGTTCTGAAAGAGACAGGCAGTAAAGCCTGATTATATGTGATGTATTTGCCAACAAATGTGAGCAGGGGCCAAGGTACTGAGGATACGGAAAAGGGTATCTGGATGGATTGATTTGCACAGCTAGAGTTGGAGACATGAAGATGCCGTCTGGGTTTCCCAGTTTGCATCTTTCTCCTAACTAAGGCCCACTCTATGGATAAGTTAATCCCTAGCAGTTAAGCAGGCTGGCCCTCCATCTGTCAGACTCACTAAGGCTCCAAAAATTGTTAAAGCCCATCTACTGCCAGAGGACTCTTGGGAAGGCCCAGTCACTTCACATGGCAAGGAAGGATCCAAGGAAAGATACATGACTGGAGTCAGGCTTCTCCATGCAGTTCAGGCTCACATTTAAACCTATGTGATCAGGATGGAAAAAATTTTGCTCTCTGGCCAACCCTAAGATGGATACCTTCAGCAGAAGCTGAGTCACAAATTCAAACAGTCCCATAGAGCCAAGTTTCACCTTTCTGAGGGCTTCCTCTGGAGATCACCTCAGACCTGTACAATTTTAACTCCCCCATGATTTCTGTGCTGTAATCCCTTGTTGGTGGCTCCATGGGACACATCACATCATGGTTCCAAATGCAAAGTAGGTAAATGGCAAGTACACAGCATGCTTCTCCAAGGAAGGCAGGAACAAACTGGACACAACACGTAAACTTGTACCAGCAAGTGTCGCAAACAGAAGATCTAGCCCTGTTGCTAATACGGATAAATGAGGAGGGAGGACTAGAGGTAACCAAAAGGCCACCAGTGGCTCAAGCCCTCAAGAGATTATGTGCAGGAAGTACTGAAATCTTTCCACTGTAGCAGAAAAGGAAAGAACATGGGTCAACCTGTGTTAAGGAAGTCAGCTCCTCCCACACTGGCTCTGTAATTATTAGCTTCACCTTGGCAGCAGAGAGGCTCACTTAAGGAAGAATCAACTCATGGCAAATAAAAGATCCTCATCGATTCACATATAACAAAGCTGAAGGACTGGAGAGCTCAGAGGGACATTGCTGTGGGTCACTGGTTAGCAGCCATTCCACCAGTTAGCAATAGTTTTTCTCAGCACTACAAATAAGGGATTTGTAGCAGTAGTTTTTCTCAGCACTACATGTAAGGGATTTCCCAAGTCAGCATTTATAGTATGACCATGATCAAAGCCTACCCTGGGGACCCTAGACTGAGCTGTGTACACTACACCCATGGAGGAGGAGGCAAGGTGCCTCTACTCTGGCTCCTCCTCCAGTATAAAGCTGGTCCCAGGACCAAATCTTCATCAAGGCCCAAAAAAGGCCAGCCTGCAAAGAGCAGTTGCTGTCGTTAGAGGAGGGTGTTGGCAGAGAGGGTTGGAGTAGAGGCAGCTGTGGCTGAAAAAGCCTTAGGGTGTGAGACACTCAACCCCCTTGGTCAGTGAGGTGTGTGACTGGGTTCTCACTTTCTGCTTCCTGTGGTTTGTGATGCTGGCTTCTGCAATGTAGAAGCCTTTGGTTTGCTGTGGGTTTATTTGTTTTTTTTTTTTTGTTACAGGGTTTGTAGTGTGGTTGCTGTTTTTTTTTTTCCCTGGGATAACTAGAGATGAGCTTGCAGCCTGTGAAGTGTGGTCTGTAGTAAGTATACTTGCCTCCTCCTTAAGGTGTTTTAGCCAAGGTCAGTGGAAATAAACACTATGGCCAGGCAGCTTGAGACAATTAGCAGCAAACATGAAGAGAGCAAATTTGCCCAAGCTGGTCTGATCAGGAAACAACAGTCCTCACAAGCCTGCAGATCAGATGAGGGAGAGTGTCTTCCTGCAGAAACTTTTGTAATTTCTCCCTTGGCTGATGCAAACCAGCATAATTGTACTGAAGTCAGGGAGAGCTGCTGGCTGATCCTGGCTGTGTGCTTGCGCTATGTGTGCCAAAGGATTTTGCTGAATTTATCATCCTTGATTAAGATTTCTTTCTCCCCACAACTAGTTCTTCTCCTGACATTTTTGATGATATTAAGAAAGGGAATCTGCTTTTCAGACACTATTTATTGTGTAGTTTCTGCAATACCTTTAGCTAAAGAGCTGAAAACTACAAAGGTCCAAGAGAACACTGTAGTTATCCAGTGTGAGGGTAGTTCTCCACCAAGATGAAAATATGTCTGACAGGCTGAATAAAGGCGCGTTTGCACTCTGAGTAAGGTGGAAAAAGCTGGTAGATGAATAACCTGAAATTAAATGGTGTCTCCTATAA
The DNA here is from genome assembly GCF_028554395.1 of Pezoporus wallicus. Lineage (NCBI taxonomy): Eukaryota > Metazoa > Chordata > Aves > Psittaciformes > Psittacidae > Pezoporus > Pezoporus wallicus. The sequence continues at coordinate 3,748,616 of NW_026642179.1, read as the reverse complement.
ATGCAGAGGTCTGTATTAACATGGCTCAGTGCAGGGGACAGTTTTAATTAAGTTGTATCTGGGAAGCCAGGGTGTTTTTTCTCAGCTGAAAAGTGGTTTGGTTTCCTTGTGACCAGAAGACAGGAAAAGATTTTGCAGTAAAAAAAAAACTGTCAGCAGCTGAGGCACCTCTTTTGAGCTTTGTGATCACTGTACAACCAGGCTTAAATGTTCTGGGAGCAAGTCCCATCAGCTCGTTTCCAGCCATGGTAGGTCCTGAAATAGCAGACATCAGACCTGTGACTGGTTCTTCGACCTAGCAGTGCTATTTTGGCAGCAGGCCCAGGGTTAAACATAACAAGAGCCATTTTCAGTCCTTGCTCTCCTGAAGATCAGTGGCCCAAATGGTTGGATGTTTGTCTTAGCTGTTTCCGGACAAGGTCTGCATTTTGTAACAATAAGGCGAAATTCAGAGATCCTCATGTTAGCAATCTCCTGCTAATGTTAATTAGAAAGCATGTTTTTCCTGAATAAGGATGTCAGGATTTGGTCATTGGCAATTTTTAACTGTTTTGACTATTTTGAGCAGGGTGTTCTTTCACTGTTGCTATAACTGCTCCCTTTTACCTCCAGTCCATGACTTTTACAGGATAGTGCAGCTCATTCTTAGTATTAAGCCCATGAAGCCCATTGCCAGGTCAGACTTTGAGGTTCATTCATCCCTCTTAGCAATAAGTCTGGCTGGCTCTGATGTGCCAAATGCCTTCTGAGATGTGTCTCCTGCTCTCTAAAGCTCCTTTGAAAAGCTATCAGAGAGGTCAGCCACAAACTGGTCCCATTTTTTCTGCCAGACCTCTTTGGCCTTGGCTTTCTCATCTGGTAGCATGGCACTGTATCTGTGAGGAGAAGAAAAGTCAGTATCAGATAGGAGACAATGGGACAGCCATTTCAAGATCAGTGACCAAAATGAAAAGGCAGGAAGCAGTAACAGATTAACTCTTGCAGGACATGCCTACACGACACAGAGTAATGCAGTGTAAAGAGCCTTGAGCTCCTGCCAGCTGGGCTTATGCTGGGACAAGGCTGTATCAACAGCTACCAAGTCATAGAATCATAGAACAGCTTGGATTGGAAGGGACCTTCAAAGGTCATCTAGTCTAATGCCACTGCAATGAGCAGGGACATCCTGAACTAGATCAGGTTGCCCAGAATCTAGCTTGGCCTTGAATCCAGCTTGGCCTTGAATCCAGGGATGGCACATCCACCACCTCTCTGGGCAGCCTGTGCCGCTATTTTACCACTCTCATTGTAAAGAATTTCTTCCTCACGTCCAGCCTTAATCTCCCTTCTCTTAGTTTAAAACCATTGCCCCATTACACCATAAGCACAAACAGCTCAGTCTGCATAAGCTGGACACACTGGGTAGCACCCAGTGACTAATACAGAAGAGACAATACTGCTTTCAGATGTGGCTGGGCTTGGTCCAGATGGGTAGGAAACGAGTATTTGTCATCTTCCCTGGCCATGCAGGGACTTGGGAGTGATATGAGGATTGGCACAGGATTTGGCAAACAGACAAGAATGTGCAGAAAGACCCTGGGCACCATATCCAAACTATTTTGATACATTCAGAGCTGTCCAGATAAACAGAAAATGTGGTTAAACACACTCAAGCTACATGCTGGTAGACTGTTTTCCTGTGTTTCACCAGTAAGCCATGGCAAACACTGCAGCAAGTCAAATTTTTGGCAGAAATAGACAAGTGATACAAAGGCCTAAGACTTCACCCCTACCCAGAGCAATGTGCTGAAGGCAAGTTCACAAAGGATGTAAAAGGGGGAATAAACTGAGGTGCTGAGTTAGAGAAAGGCAATCGAGGGCACAGGCAGAGGAGCCTCTGGGGTCCCTTTGTCACACCCCTGGAGGAGACAGAGGAGACCGGATTAATGGAAGCCCAGTTCATGTGGCAGGGGAGACTCTGGGGGAAAACCCCAAATACAGTGGATATCCAGGGAGCAAGCTGATAGCCCCCTTAGCATTACTGTGGCTGGATGAGAGAGGTGAGGAACTTACTTTATGGAGTTGAGTGCAAGTTGTTTTAAGGTCCTCAGGTCAGCATTCATCCCTCCGATGGCCATGAACACCTCGTAGAAGTCATAGGAGACTCCTTTTGCCCCAAAAATAGGGGGATCATCGGGGCTGATCACAATGGGGTGCCCTTCAGCCATGAGGTCAGCTGCAGGGTGGCTCCGCAGATCAGCTACCAGCAGCAGGACCTAGGAATGGAAGGGTGGGAGGTAACACCACATCAGGTTATTGCTGTAGCTGTGCTTGTATTGTGGCACTTATCAAACTGCTCTAGCTGCCTGTGTCAGCAGGTAGTCATCAGGGAGGACAGCCTCCAGTGGGCTGTTCAGAGCATGCTGGGCGTTCTCCTTCAAACTCCTGCAGGAGAAGCCTATTTGTCTCCTCTGAATACACAAAGAGATCGGTTTCTTAAATTGATCACTTAAACCAAGGCCAGTGGGATAAGTAACTTCTGCTTATTCGTAACAATTTGACTGTGAGGGCATCTGGGAGCTGGTATCAGGGTTCCTCCCTCAAGGCTCACACTAGTACATCTCTGCCCCAGAGCATCCTTTCTGCTGCACCTAGGGGACAATGGGTACCATGCTAATGTGTTGCAAAAGTGTTCCCCCTGGTTATGAATTCTACAAAACCAGAAGACTTCCAGTTACAATCCCAGCTTCTGAGCCTCTGGCCCTCCTGGCTTTGAAATGTTTTCCATTGTATCACTTTAGGCACCTCCCTGGCTCTGGGCTTCATCTCCACTAGTGAGGACTGCTTTCCCAGGTTCCTCTGGGTAGGAATTTAAATGATTGTGAGCTGACTGGCACTACCAGCCTTCTTATATGCACAGCATGTATCTACATAGCAGACTGCAGTGTAATGTGGTGCAAAAAAAAACCGTAGCCAGCCTGGGTGCAACAAAATGTTTAGCTGCTCCCCAGCTCCCTGCTACCATGGTAAATCCCATTCCACTGTCCCAGCCCAAGACCAACATACCTGGTTGGAGATGGGACAGACTTCTACAGGAATATCCTTCTTCAGAGACAAACTTTTGGCTACTGGATGTTTAATGAGGGCAAGTCCATGGCCAATCCGACTGGTATTCAGTAGCAGTGCATCCAGCACATTATTGTCTACAGAGGTGCCCTGCCAGTCTGAGCAAAGACAGATAAGAATTACTGCAGTGTTGTGAGGAAATAAATCATCTCAGATAAGAAGTCTTCTCATAAAACTGCTAGATGATTTTGTTAATAAATATCACAGTTGTAAGGTGGGAGGGTTGCTTATGCTCTGAGTTCCCACTTTGCATTTTCAGTGAAACAGGGATCCAGATCTGCCCAGGACATTCCCCAGCACAGAGCTACCCACTCATCTCATCTGGCTTTAGATGTCCACAGTATTGCTCTTACAGCTAAGCTAATCATGCTGGTCTGCACTGGTAGCCAATGGAGAGAAGTAGTAATTTCTGGGGAATAGCCTGTGCATTAGCATGAGATATACTATGCCTTAGATGTGTTTGTTACTGTCCGTGTCTGTAAAGGGAACCTAAGGTAACCAGTTCAGGTGTAGCCATCTTCTCTGTATATGTCAACATGCAGTAAGCATAACACACAAGTTAGGCACAACTGTCATGCCTGGTTAAGATAAACCCCACCCATATGGACTGAACAATATATTGACAGTAGGCATATGTTGCCCTAGGAATGAAATGTAATGATCAGTTACTTTGATGAGTGTATTCAGATAAGGCTTGAGGCCAGTTCAGACATTCCTTCACCTTAAAATGTAAAATAATGGTTGAGGAATTCTGCTGCTTTGAATAGGATGTGAGCAGTGCTCCGAGTAGCAAATGGCTACCAGAATAACTCTTGCAGCATGACCCTGTGTCACATACAGGTCAGAGATGCTGAGCCACATGATGCCTACAGTCAAGAGCAGGGAGCAGGTATGGGAGGTGCCATGTAGGAATGCTACATCCAGCAAGCTGATATGGGGAGAAACATAGGGGAAACTATTATATACACGTGTGAGATATATATATATATATATATATATATATATACACACACTTTAGATACAGCCAGGTTTGCTGTTTCTGTGTTTTGCAAGACTTCACCTCTTGCATCTGCAAACAATAACAAGCCTTGAGTCCTCATGCTTACCAGTCTCTCCAGCATGGAAAAAGTATGGCAAGTTGACCCCCAGGGAATATGGGATTGTCAGAGCATCCTTCAGGTCCCATAAGGAATGACCTTCATCTTCATTGCCAACCTGGAGGAAAGAGGAGAGGTATTTTTGAACATGCTTTGGAAGATTGTGGGACTTACAGCTATGTCACTGAGATGCCAACTGAACCGACATTACAATGGTGTGGAGTAGGGAGATGATTCTTTCAAGGGATGTTGTCAAGTACTCTCAACAAAACCCTTATCTGGAAGACTTATGATTCATTTACACTGATCTCAGTACAGCAGCAGAGGATCTGGCTCTGGTATAAAACATATGCCATATTATATATATATTGCACCTCTAAGGGTTAACTTGAAGCTGCAGAAGAAATACAGTTACCAGGTCGAAGCCTGCCAGGGTGTCTGGGAAGCGGTCTTTGAGTGCCATGGCAGTGACAATGGCTTCTTCAATCTGGGAAACATTCAGCATCCTAAAGAGCAAGAGAGAGAAAGCAGTGCAGAGACTCACTCCCACGGGCCTGCATTCTCTGGCTTTGAGTTGTGAAATGGGGCCCCCAGGGATATTTCCAAAATGCAAGTTGCTCCTGAATCTGACAACCAACTTCAAGTGCTGAGAGTAACAGCCGCAGAAAATGGATATTATGAAAGGAAACCCCTGAATGACCAGGAAATGCCTGGCTAGACCCTGCTGTCACTAGAGTTGAGGCATGTTTGTCTGACTCACTAGCTTTCCCATCTACCAAGCAGGGAATATAACAGCATGGAGAGAAAATGTTTAATTACTTTTTTCTTCTCCACTGTTTTGCTGGGAGGTGGGACAGCAGCTGCATTTCAGGAGAGTTTTAAGTTTAAATTTCTTCCAGCCTTGTCAGATTTAAACATCATAGTGCATTTTGCAGACAGACTCCATCTATACCCAAGCTGGCCAGAGGCAAGCCAGCTCTGAACTGGAAACAGCATTCTGCCAAGCTGGAGTGAGTAAGTGCTGATGAGAGGTCTGTTATATTTGCTCAGAATCACCTCACATGACTTCATGGCATCTGGCTGACTTGGAGAACAGCCTTGTGCCTGCCTGTGAACAGCAGCACGAACATACCGTACAAAGGCTGCCGGGAGAACAGCTTTTGCAGGGTTCCGTGAGGACCTCTGTAATACCAAGTGCCCATACTCGGGCACTGCTGTCACTGCTTCAGTTTCCACAGAGAGAGGGAGTACATCCAGGCTCAGAAGACAGCACGCATGGCTTGGGCAAGCACACATGCAAGGAACCCTCCCCTTGCTCATTCCCACACCCAGGGCTCACAGATGCTTGTCTCTCCAGCGCACACCATGAGCTAACCCAGCTCACGTTGCACGTACACAGACTTATATAGATGAATTCTCATCCTCAGCCTTTTGCAGGTGCCAGGGAATGCTTCGGGAGTCAACACCACAGGTCTGACGACACAGACAAGCATTGCTAACCAACTGTGGCACTTCAGCCCAGACCTCAGCCTCACTTCTCCTGGCTTGGACCCATCTGTCCCTGCTACCACCTTTGGCGTAGCACAGGCAGCCATGCACAGCCCCATTTTAGCTCTGCTCAGCCTTTACCTGTGTGCTGTAAATATAATCTTGGCTCCAATAAAGTCAGGGTGCTCCTTTACAAACTGCTTGGTCACTTCCCGATAGGTTGCCACAGACCATGACTTATCATGCAGGGTGCCATCCAGTTCATACACCTGCAGAACAAGAAGTACATGGCAAGCAGAAGTTGGAAGAGGTGTTTTATTGGAGGGTGGGAGAAGTGAACTGAAGAAAAGCTCAGGAGAACTAATGTGCTGCAGTCTATCAACAAGGCAGAAAAAGCCAGTTAAATCTGTGCGGAACATTTTCTTCTTGATGCCTTTACCAGATGGCAAGAACCAAGGAGTGGTATTCCTCCTTCCTGTGTGATGCAAGAAAAAAGTTTCTACATGTTCAGACATGGCAAGCAAGTGCCCTTGAATACCCAGGGGAGACCATGACCTCTTACTCATGTCTATACCAAATGCTGGAGTGCCTTGTACAGCTGTCTGGCGGCTCACACACTCTCTGTGCCTTGTGGCAGCAGTCTATCAGCCAAGGCAGCTCCAAGGCATGCAAGAGCTGAGCTCCATAAGCTACCAGCTGGGCTGCACTGCTGCTCCACTCTGCCAGAGGTTTACTCTGTGACCTTGAGTCAGTTGTTCAGTCTTGCCATGCTTTCCTAGTTCTGTGGCTGCAACTAGGAAAACCAATCCTTTTGGCATGCTGTGTCTCATCAGCCTTGTGAGTTCCTCACTACCAGGATGTATGCAGGGCTTTTGACCTGTATAGACCCTGTATATCCTGATTGATACTAACCCACAAAGGCCCTGCCTGGAGTTCTCTAAAAACAGTGGCTAAAATAATTCTATTCTCTTATCTTTCTTGCCTTTCTTTTCTCTTTCACCCTTCTTCTCCACCCTCCAAATGGTCCACTCCACATTCTTTCTTCCCTCCGGTGCTGCCTCTTTCAGTGATGCCCCTTGCTAAGCCCCTGAGCCCCTGTGGCATCCCCTTGCAGGCACCAGCAGCCATGGTGCAGACACAGACAGAGGGAATTTTCCCCTGCAGCAGCCCATGGGAATATGAGACTTTACACAGCTGAATTTGCAAACACAGCTGGGTTTGGGTGGCTTTTCCACAGTGTTTGCTGTTACGCACTAAATCCTGACTTTCATTTACTTTACCTCAGGGGCCACTTCTGGCAGGCTTTGCTGCAAGGCAAGCTTTTGCAGAGTTAGTCAGCGCTGTTGTCCAAGCCTTGTGGAGGATCTCCAGCCACACAAGCATTTTGCTATTCCCATCACACCCTGCTCACCTCAAAGCGTCTCACTTCCCTCTCATCCCTGCCCCAGCCTAGCTGGCACTGCCCTTGTGCACCAGCAACCCAGCATGCTCGCAGCTCCTTGCAGCCCTCACAATGTGGTTGTACCTACAGGCTGCCTGTACCTCGCAGCACGTTAAGCTGCTGGGTGCGAGCAAGCCCAAGGGCTCTGAAGGCTCCCACACCTGGAGCCAGCATCAGGGGCTAGACAGGAAAGAAATCTTCCTTGCCAAGCCTCTCTTCAAAAGGCATTACAACCATGTCTAAGCACTGCCAGTAAAGGCAGGGTATTTTCCAGTCAGGCTCATGCACTTGTATCTTTGCAGATACTCTTGGTCCAGAAACCTATGTGACACTGGGGGGATGTCAGCTCTTGTACTGTCTCGTGGCACAGGAATTTTGACACTACTGTTATTTTCTCTTTCCAGGTCTCTTTCCACCCCAAAGACAAGAGTGGCTGAGTTCAGAGCAGCTGGCTCATGACCAACACCAAGCAAAGTAAGATACTTATAAGCTTTTTGTTCTTCTCCCTCTCCTATTTTTTTTTCTTTTCAGTACACCCTTCTCACCTCAGGCACAATAGAGTGCCAGTCTGCAGCTCTTACATTGAACCTTCTTTTGCTATGGGGCCAGCCCAAGCCCCAACAGGGCAGGGTTAGCAGCCCCACTCCCCAGCTGTTGGGATCAGCCTCCAGATTTGTCACAGCATCTGCCTGTCTGCTGATGGGGTGGCTGTGGAGGCACAGACATCCACATGCAGCTGGCTGGAGCTCGCCAGCCGTTGCATGCAAGGGCAGTGATTTAAGGAAGTTGGTGTCAGGCATGCTTGGGAATCAGGTCACTAGCAGGACACCAGCATGGCTGCTTCATCCGCTGGACACTGTGGTGACAGCAGCAAGCTGCTACCTGTGTTCCCATACACAACCCACCACCACTAGCTGGTCCATCAGGTGCTGCCAGGTCGACCTCGCACAGCAGCCTCATTCCAATGGGCTTTTAAGAACATGGAGTAGATGGTGTAGTGAGGAGCAGCAGCATCCCTGATGTTTGTTTTGGTAAGATATCTGCCTGTCTGAGAGAGCTCTCCCCCCCATGCAGCCCCACTTGGAGCTGGGCAGGAGAACAGGTGTGCCTGCAGCGTCTAAATTGGCGCTGGGAATGTGTGAACCCTTATAGTCAAAGATTGGTGGTGGGGTCTGCTGGTGCTTTGGAAGGCATGGGGGCAGCATGGGGTTGTAGGACAACCTGACCAGCTCCAGGTGACATGCAGGGAGAAAGGCCTGAACTATTACTGACAAATTTTAGTGGAAATGAAAGGAGCAGTTTATACACAGCCAAAATTCTAAGTTGTCAGCAAACTGTGGAAGACTGTGCTTTGCCTATTGGTTTACTAGCCTATTCAGAGAAATCATTCTTAAATAAGCTGTGGATTTAAAGTAACAGAATTATTCCACAATAAGTGTCTAGTCAAAACAGGAAATTATTCCAGAAGAGCTGCCACAGAACAGGTGATTCTGGTGCAGACAAACTTGAGATACATCTTCCCAACCAGCCAGATTTTGACACAACTCCCAGTCAGACTGTGCAATGGAGTTCAGTGCTGTTGCCACAGCAGGTGTCTTCCTTAGCATCTCCCACTTTCAAGCCCTTGCCTATGCAAATCTCCAACAAAGACCTTTGAATATGATCAAGGTTTTCCGACATCCTTAGAAGGGCAGGTATGCAAACATCCAAGAACTAAATCCAAGATAGGGCTTGAGAATAGTTATGGAGAAATAAGGGTTTAAAAGAATACTAGAGAAGCCAAAACATACATACCGGAGGCAGGATAGCTCTTATCTCAACATACTGTACATTATCTTCATAGAGCTCCAGCAGCCCCTGGTAGAAATAGGCCTTGAACACAGGTGCATAGCAGATAAGTCCAGAGGCAATGAGAAAGACTTCTTCAAATCTTTTCCAAATTAAAGTCTGAGAAGGATAGGTGAGCTCAGGGACATCTGTCACCAGGGTCAAGTTTCTCAGCAAGCTGTAGAAAAGGGTATAGAGAAGAGGAAGAATGAGAAGAACAAACAAGACAGTTGGCTTTCAGCATGTAAAAAGCTACTGGCTGGCAGTTAGGTGTTTGGTACAGGAGGAAATAGATTTCCTCCAAGAGATGTATTATTGTCAGAGACCAAGCTTTGCAGACGTGACACTCTCCCACCTGCATGCTCTGTGGTGTAGCAGGGCAGTGTCTGTGCTGAAGTAGCCATGTGTTGTATGGGCAGGACCAGGAAAAGGTGCAAAGCCATTCCTGCCACAACAGTGGACCATTATTAACTCAGGGCCTGTTGGCACTGCTGTACAATGGGAATAACAATGACTGGTGCAACTAGGAAGCATTCAGGTAATTTTTCTGCCACTTACGTTTATTCCTCTAATGGCTGGTACAGATAATAGCTGACAGGTAAAGAGTCATACGCTATTGAGTTACAAGCAAGGTAAGACTAGATGTTCAAAACCTGTCTTTACAAAAGAGTTACAAAAGCAAGTATGGTGGTTCTATATCGTAAGAATTGCACTCTGCTACCTAGGGGTATCCTTAATCCAGAAGCAGACTAGCACATTACTCCTGGAGACAGCATATTCTCCCAAACCTCTTCAGTGCATGTAAAAAAGTTATGACACACAACTTTCTGTTTACCACCTAAAAGCAGACTGAGTCTCCAGGAGAAACCATGTACTGGGTGACCATCAACCCGTTTACTAAGCCTAGAACTTGCGCTGGTACCTTTTTTTGGTCAAAATACACCACCTAAAATACAAGCAGGGGGAAAATGTTTGTGAATCAGAAATCCTTTTTCCCTGCCAGTGGAACACACCTGATACCCTGCCTACCTTGCTGCTGACTGTGTCAGATTGTCTGCTGGGAAATGCCTGATAAGAATCACAGATCCTGGCTTTTCCTTAGTGGGAAGGAAGCATATATATTTCCTCCATAGAGCTGATGTAGAAGCCTTTTTCAGAAATCCGAAGAGGCAGCTGGTAGTTTTATCAAGCAGAGTTTAAAGGAGCCCATAATTTCAAGATTATCTAGTTGTGGGTGACAGCCTGCATTTTGGACAGAGTAAGGATCTGTGCCACAATGCTGTCCTCTGGCAAGCGGATTGTCTTCATCCCACCTGAAGCCTTGCCTCTGGCACCAGCTCCCATCCCTCTGCTGGTGGCCACCTGAAGAAGAGTTCATAATAAATTTCTCAGGCTGGTGGCAAAGTCTAAATGGCAATATGGGGGTGATTAACTTCATTTCTGGGTGGACAAACTGAAGCCATTGCAGCAAGCTACAGAGCCAGTTGCTTGCAGGCACATGGGTTTGCTAGCCTGGCCAGGCCTGATGCTTATCTAGTGGTAGGGGCTAAGCAGGTTCAGATAGAAATACCTTCAACCATGTTTCATCTTTCATTGGAGCATATTGTTTCCACTCAGTGACAGCTACTGATCTTTAATGACGTTTCTTGTTTGATGTCTTGGCCCCCATCCTTGTGTAGTGTTCTGCTCTGTTATATGGGTGGTGTGGGTTTGATTTGTGCTCTTACTATCTTCTTCCAGGAGGCTTCTGTGGATGGAATTAAAAGCCTTCCTCCTACAGATGTAAAATGTGATCTGGTCCAAACTCATAAACTGACACTTCCCAGGCAGAAACATCCATTTTGAGTCCCTCCATCCTGGCCACAAAACAGAGCCCGGTTCCCCAGCATTAGCCTGCTCTTTCACTAAGGACGCTTTTTCAGTGGGTGCAATTCCATTTCTTCTTCACTCTGTTAATTTGAGACACTTGTGCTACGTTAAGGATGAGATTTTTAAATGCTTAACAGTCAGGGAAATTCAGACCTAAGGTTTCCACAGCAACTTCAGCTCTGCCCTCCTGCGCATTACAATAGGGGCTTTGGTGCCATTATTATCCCAGGACACTGGGCAACCCCAGCTACTGTTCAGTAATCCATGCAACCAAAGGCGACCGAGCTGGACCATGGCAGGGGTGGACAGTGGGGAGCACGCAGCAGTGGGAGAAACCACAGCATCACCCTAGAAACCAGGAATGCAGAAGCCAGGGGCATCCTGAAGGCTTGGATCCAGCCGCCGGAGCTGTGGTGGAGGCCGGCTGCCAGCGGAAAGGGTGTGCTGCAACTTGGTGGGAGGGGAGAGGAGGTTTTGTGTGGGAAGAGCTGGGGAAAAGAGACTTTTCCACTCCCCTCCTGGCCGAAGGGCAGCTCCTCACCAGCCCTGCGCACCGACAGAGAGCACCTGCCCAAAGCCAAGAGCCCAGTGGGGCTGTTCCCACCATCCCTTCAAGCACCGAGGGAAAAACCTCCCCGTGGATCAAAAAGACCGTGCAAGCCTGTTCTCGCCATCCTGCACAGCTTCGTTTCAGATAAGGATGGGCGGTTAGTCGGGCTCCCACTGCTTTCTCCCCTTGTCCTGTGAGAACTCAGCTCCTCCAGCAATCAGCGTGCACAGGGCTCCGCTCCCTGACTTTAAATCTAGTTGTACAAACTTGTGGCCGTTTACTTAGCCTGTGCTCCTGAGCTAGAAGCAGCAATAAATTCCCACACCACCCTGCTCCTAAAAGCACATAAATCAAATTGTGCTTTTTTTCATAATCCCCTTCCTTTTGAGACTGATTATTGATCCCTATAACTGTTGAAGATTTATTGCATAATAGTGATCCATCCTTGATAACTGGATAATCTCCTAAGGGTTCAGGGGCTTTTGCCAGCAGCAGCTCATGCAGATGAAGCAAAGCTTCATAAATGCATTTTTTGCTTCTTTTCTGGAATGGGCCAGTGATCAGGTGCAGACTACAAATAGCTTTCCATGTCATGTCATATATGCACTGAACAATGCTATTGCAATGCATATGCCCAAAGGGGCACAGCTAAAATGACCAGCTAAGGATTATTTATTTTCAACTGTGGTTTTGCTTTCTCTTTTCCTGTTTTTTTTCCCCATAACTGTCTTGCTTCCTTGGGCTGTATGATACAGAAGCAAGCAGGTTTTTTGCCTTGTCTTTAAAGGGATTATTTTTCCTGCTTCTTTTTCTGTTCTAGATGGGCAATTATAGCCCTCTCATCACCGTAGTATCTGAATGTCTTCCAGTGGTGCATTAAATAGTGTGACTAACATCTGTCACATGTGGTTCATTCGTTTTCTCTCTCTTTCTCATCCCCCTCTTGTTCTCCCGAAGGGGAGACTTGTAGAGGGAGCAGAGTGCTTTGTTTCTGTGGTGGATTTTCAGTCTCTTTTTTCCTCTGTAGTGCACACACTGCCCTATTTTTCTGTGACATAAGGCAGTCGGAGGACACAGAGGGGAAGGTGATGGCAGCCCGGGCAGCCGTGAGTGCCCAGGGGAGTTGTCTGCACAGCCTCGGCCATGGTGTCATCTCCCTCACAGATGACTTCATCCTGGTGATAGAGAGCTCCGCTGGGCCACTGGGGATGTGCTGCCGGGCACGGCCTTAATCCTGGGGCTGCTGGTCAGGAAGGGGTCTGCAGTGGTATTTTACAAATATCTGGAATGTCAGTGCTGTTTCCCTAATATCTAGGGGCATGCTCTTGCTTTAGAGACAGTGGCCATTACATTGCATCTTGAGGAAATACTGGTATTCTCTATATTGTAATGTGGAGTAAATAAGTTAGGATTATTCTTTTCTTTTGAGTCTAAAAGCAGCATTCCCTTTGTTTCTCTGCCTCCTGGCCTCTCCTGATTCTCATAGTAGCATCCTTTTGGCATCAGTAACAGAATACTCCAGGGTCTTGGCCCATAGGAGGTGTGTTTTGAATAGGAATGATTAAGCCTTCTTTTGAGGGAAACAGACAAAAAGACTTCCTTCCAAAACACATATGCACATATGTATATGTATGCATATGTACCTAAAAATGCAAACAGCAAAATGTAATGCAGACACCTCTCTCCCTCACCCCTTCCTGGTCAATATTGCAATAATGTGAAAGAGTGCAGCCTCTCAGAAACATTTCCATTGTTCCCTTCATGTTTGCTGATCCACCCTGTCTTGCATGAGAGCCCTTCCCTGCTGCCATATTCCCTTGATACTCCCTTGAAATCACCCAACTATCCATCCGTTCCTTCTTCTGACATCTGCTTTCTCTCAGCTTGTCAGTGCTCAAGGGCAAAGAGGAGCGCAGGAAAGAGGTAGCCTGGGATGCACATGTTCAAGAGACTGGGAGAGTTTCCAGAATCTGAGAAGCAGAACAGATTGGGGCCTATTCCTGGCTAGAGACCTATTTCCAGACGGCCGAAAAACATTCCTAACCCCTAGAACTAGCACCCAGGGATTAGATGAAAATAGGAGGGGAAGCTCCTCAATGTGGTCGTTGTTCGTGTTTTTGCACATTATGTGCAATGACTCCTCTGCGATTTTGTGGTGATGAGCACAGAAGGGCAAGAAATGAAGGACAACATGCTCAAATGAGTAAGTCTAAGCACCCAGGATGCGAGAGATCCAAGTTTGTACTTGGCCTGGGCACACGTTTGCTGAGGAATTCACTAAATCGCTTAATTGGTCTCTGCCTCAGTTTCCCCTCTGCTTTTGGGGATACTTTTGTAGCAGGGTCTGTCTTGTGCCCCTGTGTAGTGCCTGCCACTCTGAATTCCTGTTCTGACTTGTGGCTACTAGACATTGTCAGGCAACTGATACAAACAGAGAGGAATGTGATAACACTGCCTCTGAAAGGAAATCATGTTTCCAAACAGGAACATAGGATACCAAATAATGCACAGCTCCACCCTTGTAGGCATATAGGGTGCTGTGGCCTCTAGCCTCAGCCAGAAAAGGATGTCACACTATGGAAATACAACTGAAAACAAATACAACAAAGGGTTGCTTCTGAGCCAGTTTTGAAATGCTGTTGATCGGGCTTCAGGGAAATGAAGCTGTTTCAAAATCCAGTCTCTTGCACATTCTTTATGGGTCTTCAGGTGGGGTTGAAAAAAGCTGGTGCTGTGGTCTTTCCCTATTTATCACTCCCAGTAGAAGTATAAAGGAGATAATGGGAAACCAGTTTTCTCTTTCAAAGACATACGTAAGCGACTTCTCACTGGATCTGATTTCTTCCATCACATGTCAGGGCAGCAGAGCCTCAGGATATGCAAGATCAAAAGCCCAGGGTCTGACACTACTTTCTCCTTTTCTGGACCTCCCATAGGAGACAAGTGCTGGGGGCCCTGGAGAGTTGGCTCCCTCTGCCCTGCCCCTTGCTGTTGTTGGGAAGGGAAAGCAATACCATGCCAAAGATCTGGCAGCTCCTCAGCTTCCCAACCTGACCTTCTTCCCAGATCTGTAGGGCACAGAACCCAAGCAGCTTCCATGTGGAGGGGATACGAGCTCCCTAAGAGTTCAAAGGTCTCTATTTAAGAGCACACACCCTCACTGAAGGGCACTACAGTAAAATCCATCAAGTTTCACTTAGGAAATGCTATAATTAGGGTCACCCATGTCACCTTTATCCGGCCCTCTCCTCGTGTGTCAGCATGGTGATACTGTCTTTAATTACATGACACCCCATGCTACTTTTCCCATGGGACCTCAACCCCCAGAGCACTGTGGACAGTGGTGCCCTCTGAATGGTCCACTACTCAATATTTTCCCCTGTCCTCATCACTCAGTGTCTGACTCCATGCATTATTTAGCATGCTCTTCCAGCCCCCTACGTGCCACACAGAACTACATGCTTCCTCCTAGCTTCTTCGGCAGGGCTTTGTCCCAGCATCAGTGGCTCTTGGATGGGGAGGTAGAGCTCTCTCTTCCTGCCAGCACTGACTGGAAGGGGGGATCCAGGCTTTTCCCACCCACCTGTGAGTGATTAAATGGTAGGGGGCTGCTGAGCAGTCAACTAACACCTGGTCCTGATAAAAGGCAGCCAGCACTTACAATAGGAGCTGCCTCTAGGGAGGGGAATTCCTGCTAGTGAGTGAGTGAGTGAGTGAGTGAGTGAGTGAGTGAGTGAGTGAGTGAGTGAGTGAGTGAGTGATGCTTGGGGAGCCATCTAATGGGTGAGCTCCTGGACAGCTATAGGAGGCCTCTCCTGTAAGAGAAGCAGCACTGCTACCAGGAGGGTGCTGGGTGGGGAAGAGACATACCAGGCATAGGATCTGTGTGTGGGGTTCACTGGCTCAACCCATGCCCAGGCTGAGACCAAACCCCTTTTCTGAGGGCAAATCACAGTTCCTGGTGCCTGAGGGTCCTGTTGGGAATGAGTGCCTCATGCTTTAGCATGGTAGCTACTAGTGAAGTTTCAAGGACAGTCCTCAGAAAATAAGCGTGATATTTGGATGGGGAGGTTGGGTTGAGTTTTCTTTTGGGTTATTTGGGGGTTTACATGCTAGCACAGTTACTAACATGTAGTTTGCCCAACTACTTCTTCTGTATCAAGATAATAGTTTTACAAAAGATTTCTCTGATGTTGGGGTTCTCAGCTACCTGGCTTACTTATCTTCTTATCTCAGTGGTTGAGATAGGGTCTTTCAGCGTGCATCCCTACCCCATGCTGGGAGTACATCCAGCAGGGGTGCTGAGGAGAGATAGGGGCAGCTCGCATGAATCTACTGAAACTGTTGTCTTTAGCATGTCTGTGCAAAGGACCAGAGTGAGGGTGCACAGGAAACTTCAATTTTGATGGTGTCTGACTCCGGTGTACTTAATGCTGTAACATTCAGTATCTTGTGTTGCTGTTTGTTGCATGCATGCAGCCCTACATGGAGTTCCCTGCTTCCAGAGCAGCAAGAAAACAAGGAAGTTGGATGATCAGAATGATCCTGCTGGCTACACAGCCCCTCTTCACTCACCTGCTATTAAACTCTGTCACGTTGCGCAGCTGTTTACGGTAAGTCTCCAGCAAAACCCACTGGGAGCACTGGGCTGGCACTCGGTGCGGAGGGTGAGGCTTGGAAAAGCGGAACCGAATGGTGCCCGTGTGGGTGAAGCAGATGTAGCAGTCAGGGAGGTAGGTGGCATTGTACACAAGCCAGTCCACGCTCAGGATGGCATGGTCATGAAGGTGTAAGACAGCACCTGGTGGGATGAAAAAATATTCTAATGAGACAAAGCAGCTGAGAAGAAGGAACCAAGGTTTAGTGTGGTAGTAGTTTGAGTCTGCCCATTCAAGGGCATCTGGAAATGCTTCTAGATGTCTGTGAGTGACCTCTCCCAGCAGAGACTGTGCGGCTGCGCTGCCTCTCCCTTGCTGGAGGATGTGGCCCCCTCCACATCAAACAGAGGGCAGGCAGAGTGTGACAGCTCCCTGGGAGTGGAGGGAGGGCAGAAATCAATAGGGAGCTCTGCTGCTCCGCTGGGATGGAAAATGCTCTGAGTTATTAAAGGTCTTTCAGACAGACTTTGCTGTGAGCTGGCTCAGGCCCCACTGATTTAAAGAGGAACTCACACAGTAGGCAGCAGTTTACAAGGCATGCTAGCTGACTTGCAGACCTGAAACAAGCCTCTGTGTCTAAGCTGTTTGAATCCCTGCCTCAACTTTTGCATCTAGTCTGTGTCTCTTCTTTAATCTCTTTGAAACTCTGGCATACACCAAAATCCCAGACCATGACACACCAGGGAATTGCACTCAGAGGCAGAGTACCATCTACTTTTATGCCTTATCAAAAGCATGCTCGCTTACAATGTACATCTGCTGCTGGCCAGCATAAAAGGCCTCTGGGACGCTCTGTTATTGTGCAGTATGTTGGCAACTGCCAGTCTTCCTGACGCCCTCTGCATGCTCACCTTCCTCAGCCCATCCTTTCATTTAGCTAAAATCTCTTTTGCAGAGACTTCTTACATTTCTGGTGCTTGAACTAAACTTCACCTTTGTAAAGGGAAGATACTATGAGAGCTGAAGTCTTACAGATAGGTATTTTATTAGTCTAGGGGAGGGCTCATAGTCAAAATTGCTTTGATGCCCTTAGGGGTAAAGGGAAAACATGAGTAGCAAGAACAAGGCAAAAGACTGGTGTGTATGTGACATTAGACAAACTTCAAGACTATAACTTGCAGTAGACTGATCTGATATAGCCTGTATAGCCTAGAATCCCTCACTACAAAGGGTCTGACTGTTAAGATGCTGTGGTTTGCTGCTCTCAATGGAGCTAGTGTGACAGAATGGGCATGCCACAGCTGCTTAGATCTGACCCTTCTATCGCTGGCAATGCCATCCTCTTGCCTATGTGTGCAGCAACAGATATTACAAGAGTGTTTGAAACAGCAGTAATTCCCAGGGCCTCTGACCAAGGCTGAGGCCTCTAAGACTAGGTCCTTCTCAATCTTGTCTCTAAAAACTTCTGGCTCTTGCAAAAATTCCAGTAACCCATTTTAACATCTCCTGGATTGAAAAGTGTTAATTTTTTTGTTTGATTTTCTCCTTGGTATCAAAGATGCCCTATTGGAGGTGAAGGGGGGAGTACTTTTCAATTCCTTACTGTTCAATTCAGTAATGATATCTGAATCATTTGTGGTAACAGATCAGGATGCTGCAAACCAGGGATCCTCATCCCACACCAGAGGCTGGGAGGGAGAAGATGAAAAGTGAGAAACATGGCTCTTATCCATGTTCCCTTGCAAGTGAAAAATGCTCCTGTGGAGAAACTGATTCCCAGATCTTCCAAAGCAGGTCACCAACCTGTTTCCAGGCAGCCATGTGGGCAAGGCCATGGGGCTCTGGGTCAAAAAGGGACCACCTGGAAGGGTGGGCATACTGTACAGAGTTACAGTAGTATTGACAGTGTTCACTGCAACTGTCTCGTATCTTTAGTTAAAGAAGGCACCTTGTTTGGATTCTTCCTTACTGAACTAGAGATGCAGAGGGAGAAGCTAGAACCTGGGCTTTCCTCCTGTGATCACCTCAACCCCCTATCTCTCTGCTGAACTGTCAGCAGCTCAGGCACAAGGAGACATTAGGCTTCCTGCTACCCAGCCTAGCTGTTTTCTATTTCACCATGGCTAAAAATACACCACCCCCCCTTTTCCACTGCAACTGGGACTACTGGGCTTTCAGATACTGCTGTGTTACAGCTGCTTGTTGGAGGATGCACAGGATGGTGCAGTGAAGTTACTGGACAATGTCATAACCTCTAGCTAACCTAAAATGGTCCAAATGCCTTTAAAACCGTGTGATGCAGAGTACAGAAGCTCTCTTGGTATAGGACATGACAGCCCATCAGCACGCAG
The DNA here is from genome assembly GCF_028554395.1 of Pezoporus wallicus. Taxonomy (NCBI): domain Eukaryota; kingdom Metazoa; phylum Chordata; class Aves; order Psittaciformes; family Psittacidae; genus Pezoporus; species Pezoporus wallicus. Next base: position 3,730,290 of record NW_026642179.1, on the reverse strand, counting down.
CTTGCTGCACAACAAGGGAGAAATGACCTAGGGGTGGTGCAGACCCTGCTGTTTCCTGTGTGGTCAACCCATTTTGAGGAAGCCAAAAGACATTTCTAAAGACAAAAGGAAAAACGCTTGCCCTTGTGAGCAGAGATCTCCTGTAAGTGCACAGACCAGAGCCTGATTAAGAAAGATACAGTGAGAGGATATAGTAGTTTTTATATCATAATAAATACAGGCTTTCACTTGCATTTAAATGTAAAGAAACTTGCAGTATTGGAGGTAGAACCTTCCTCCTCTAATGCCCCAGACTTTCCAGTAGGCTTCCAGAACCAGCTGCAGAAAGACTTACTGGGGGTACAGCATTTTTGGCTAAGACAAGCTTGGTAGCATGTCTGTATTATGTGTATGTGAAAAAAGAAAAGGCCCTGGCTGGAGCATGCTGAGCAAATATGGATGTTTGCGATGTCTTGTTGTCTTTGCTTCCTCTGCCCTTTCTCCACGCTTCAAAGGCTGGAGGATCCATATTGTAAGTCATACCAAATGGTACAATTGCTGGAAATGTGTATTCATCTAATCCATCCCCCTCTTCCTCTCTCCCTGTGCCCTGTCCCCAAGCTCAGATGCAGGACTCTTCCTGGAATGGAGTGAGTGCAATTTACAGCTCTCTCAGGCTCGCCTGCCACATCTCATGCTTTGTCCCAGCTCTGCTGTAGGAAGCAAAAGGCAAGAGGAGGATGAGTAAGACGAGCAAACCTTAGGCCAAGCCTACCTTTTGGCATGTGCTTTAAGATGCTGAACACCGTGCTCTGCTCAATGAGGCCTTTTGCCCGAAAGAAGTGCATGCTTGGAGGAAACTGTCCTGTAGCTATTGCTGTTGCAATCTCCTTCTTCTTGAGGTTTACAAGCTTTGTACTGAGCTGCTGTTCCTGCCTACTCAGCAACAAATTGCCACCTGTCTGATGTGCTTTCTCCTCCTGCATTAGGGAGTCCCGGTCCTTCCAGAGTGGGATGGGAAGGCAAAGGGAAGCCAGATTCAGGAGAAGGTACACCAGCCTTATGGCTTGAGCAGGCAGATGCTTCATCCTGGAGCTGTGCCTAGGCAGGGGGAGAAGATGGAGCATTAGTGGAGGTCCAAATGTGATACCTTAGCAATGATCCACAGGTCCATCCTGCAGAAATAGTGGGTAATTGGATGCTCAGTGCTGGGGGGAGAATCAGGTACCGATGTCCTCTGTATTTAGGAGAATGCATTAGCATACTCCCCATGATACTAATTGAACACAGCAAGAGTGTGGGCAGATTGGATATGAGATAATGCTCCTTGGATCAGACTGGCATCATGTCATGCAGACTTGCAGTATGGTGAAAGTCTAGCCCTGGTGTGGAGGATTGGTGAGGTCAGGTCTATGACTTTCAAGCTGGGATGGAGTCCCCTCAGAATAAGAGGTGCTGGTGACACGGTACTGGCTGTGCTGCTAGCATCCCAGGGAGGGAAGCAAGGGTTCATAGCACTTGAGGTGCTTCTAGCTTTTACTTAGGCTAATTGGATCCTGATCCACTACAGTCAAGAAAAGACCTTATTGCACCTTTATGGTATATTTCAGCTATCACGGGGGCTAATTTACTGGCAGAATACCCCACAGTTTCCTCTGCAGTGACAGAGGTGCATCCTTTCCTTGCAACCCCAGAAGAAAGAGGACAGAAGGGAGACCATGGGAGTAGTAAGAGATTGCAAGGAGGCAGGCACATGTGAACTCTGCCCTTCCCAAAAAAAGCACAGCTGCAATATAATCCTTTAACACCAGGCTTTAGTGACCCTCCACACCAATGTCTCCAGACTGAAGCAGGCTGGGGAAAGGTTCAACGTTTTGAAACGGTCCCCTGTGAATTACACAGTAAGTCCCTGCTTGCGCATGTGTCTTCTGCTTCCAGCCTCTCCTCCACCTCCGGGTCCACCAGATTGTCCTCAGCCCCATCAGGGGGTCCCAGGAGACAAGGCACACTGGCAGAGCAATCTGCTGGGAGCACAGCAGGGCAGATGCAGCCCCGTGTCAGGCCTGGCTCTGAACTTAAGGAAACATCCTAGAAGGTGCTGTCTTATCCCTGGTGAGACTGACTCACTTACTTTTAACTTTCCTCCTCCTCCTTCTCCTTGCATGCAGAGCTCATCCAGCTGCCACCCCAGAGAGCAGGGAACAGTTATCTCTCTTGCAAGCCGGCTCTGTCCCAGCAAAGATAAAGAGGCAGGATCCGTCCCAGCGGTGCGGAGCGAGGCACCCGCCAGAGCAAGCAGTTCCTCTTCCTGTGCTGCTGCTCGGGCTTGCTCAGCTTTTATTTATCCTGTCCCTACTGCTTCATGAATATATAAATAGGAGGAGGAGGCAGGGGAGGTTATGAGAAAGCAGGACATAGACACGCACGCAGGCAGCTGCCGGGAGCTGGGCTGGGAGCTGGGGAGCCAAAGCAATGTGGTCACCTGTGGGAACCCCTCCAGCTCCACATAGAATAGAGGTGCACTCTAATCCGTCATTGACTGCCAGTGAGGCGAGCAGGGGCTTGTCTGCACAGCCTTCTCGTGTACTCTGATATGCAGATGCAGCTTTTCAACATCTTGGAAAAAACGCTTAGGGACATGTTTCCAGTATGGAGAAACTCTTAAGCCCTGCTCAGGCTGTCCCAGGGATACACATGAGCTTGGGTGTCTAATCTGATCCATGCTTTTAATGCCAACAACACTGCAAGCTCTACTTGCTAATGTGTTTTCATCTGAGACAACAGGAATTTGTCAGAGCAGTTTTAAATGACTTTGCCCAGTCTTTGCCAGCTGTGCAAACCAGACAGATGTCAATTTAACCCACTGCATTGGGCACGCAGGGTTAAGCTTCTATCTGGAGAGTAAATCGGGTGGAAAGGGGTACAAACTGATTTATTTTTTTTAAATCATAACAAATATTGCAATTTCGCTGCTTTATTTTGCACAGTTGAATGGGCTGAGTTTTAAAGTCATTTAAAACAGATGTTCCGTAAACAGCTTCCAGTGGAGAACAAAGTCCATTTGGTTTAATCAAAATTTTAATGATTTTAATTTTTTCAATAAAAAAAGAAAGATCTCGTAAGCCAAGAGCTATTTAAAACAAGTCACAGCAGTCACAAAGATTGGTTTTGAGGCAGAGAAAGTAGAATTTGGTCAATAATAAGATAAATTTCATTAGCCAGCACCACCGCAGCGGATTTAAAGTGGATTGGGCAGGCCCCCTGAATATCCCAGCTGGACACCTGCCAGCTTTTCCTGCTTTCCTGGTCTCTTTGCTGTCACCAAGATCAGTCCCAGTATCCATGCAGGGATCAGTCAGGGTTTCCCCAAAGCGTTCCAAGCCTCAGTCAGGGCAGTGTGTCTGGTGAGTGGCTGTGGCCCCTTGCCAGCTCCTCAGCAGGATGGGTGTTTTCTTCAGTCTCAAGATGATGCTGCTCCCAAAGGGAGCTCAGAGGAGTGGAATGATTCACCCAGCTATGCTCTGCAGCAACTATTAGTTGGTGAAAACAATCTGAGGATGGGAAGTGCAAGGAGAGATTGCATAGGGAAGAGCATGGAGTGGAAAAGGGATGGTTCAGTAGGGACACGTGTTCCACCAGCAAGTATCTTCAAGAGAACAATGTAAGTGAGAGAAGGGAATTGCTCTAATTATCTCAGACTAGTAAAGCCTTTCATTAGGACCATAAAACCAAATTCAGGCTGGGCAGTTAGAAAACCATCCCTGCAGTGAGCAACTGGGTGCTAGAGACAAGTTCCAAGGGAGGAGCATTAAGAGGGGGCAAAATGCTGGGTGAAGGACTTCAAATAGCAGCTCACAGCCAGGCAGGGTTCTTGGAAATGCCTACCAGAGGGCCTCAGCACTGGTTCAGCCTGTCAAATTGAGTTTGAAAAACAAAAGCAAAGTCCAGTGCAAAAACACATCTGTAATGGGACTTCTTCATGTAAGCAATCACAGCCATTGCCAGGAGGGCACTGTACAGATGCTACAAGGATTGTGCTAGGAAATAAGGTGTTTGAGATGGTTTGCTCACTATTAAAATGTGGTCCAAGCTCTGAAAACAAAAATCATGAGGGGCCAGCACTGGTGAAATAAGACCACAGCTGCTTTTAGGCCAGATCTGTCTGGACATGGAGGGTGAAAGGAGGGAGAACAGGGCAACCCAAGCCAGGGTATGGTTGCCACCAGCCAGGAGCCCCATCTGTGGGAGGACATGGGTTCCTAGTGCCTACAGGCATTCACAGCTCAGGTTTCTGAGCTCACTGGGAACTAGAGCATTCTATAGGAAGACTTGCTTTATATAAAGGACCAGCAAGGAATGTTGTAGAAGTTATTTCCACGCTGATGCATCTCCCAGCTAGTTTGAATTCTTGCTGAGAAGTGGGTAGCCTGCCTGGAGGTTGTGTAATAGCTCCATGTGTCTATCCACAAAACAGTCATTGCAGTTCCTGTCTGGTCTTGACTGGCTCCTGAAATAATCTTAAACTCCCTGGCTCCAATTCCACTTGCTGTTTAGTCAGGGCTGATAGGGGCACCTATCATGCCCTATTCTATCAAATACCCCAGCTATTCCCTGGTTTCTTGTGTGGTTTCTAGCCCATGCTGACCTCTGGGCTGCCGCCCTGTACCCAGCAGCATTTAAAAGCCCTGTTTTAAAGCTATCATGGTTATGTCTATAGAACCTGAATGCACACCCTTCCCTTATGCTCAGCTGCACATCAGATGCATGTGGAGCTTTAAATAGCTGCTGACCACTGTGTAGTTCTCTCAGTGAATTCCCCTTGGTTCAGTTTCAGTTCTGTATGTGAACCAGTTGTTTTCAAACTTTTCAAGCTTCTTGGAGGCAACAGCTACCATCACCTCTAGCACATTTCCCCACCTCTCCCTCCTGCATTTTCCCTGCTGCTGCCATTGGGTGTTTCCTCCCACCATTCAATCCCTTGCAGCAGCAGTGCAAAAAGGAGCATGGGCACAGTCCCCAGGAGTAAGGGTGCAGGAGGGAGGAAGGACTGCAGAGGCAGCAGCAGCAGGCTTGTGGGCACATGGTTTTCACTTCATCTTTCAGCTTGGCATCTCACACAGTGCTTTCGAGTGTCCTGCAAAGTCCATCTTTCTGCTGCAGCCTCTGCATGGAGGATCAGCTTGCTGTGTGCCACCCAGTCCCAGATTAAAACACTGCAGCATGTGTGGGTGATAGCAAAAGCTACAGTAATGAGAAATCCAGCAGAGGATAGACCTAGGGGTGGTGCAGACCCCTCTGTCTTTCTTATGTGGTCAACTCATTTTGAGTAAGCCAAATCCAAACCAAGGAACACTGCTTATAATACAGAAGATTGGGGTGGTTTTTAGCTTCTTAGCCTCTCTGAACAAGCTGAAGTCTAAGTCATGCTCTGGAAATACCACTGTAAGACCAGGAAGAGGAGGTGAGGGCTGGGAAATGGATTCCCAGCATCACCAGTTAGCTATACTTTCTATGCCAGCTGCCTCATTTGTGAAATGGGATCAATTTCCTGCCTAGCTGCCTTGCTTGACAGTGGTGATTATTTACTGTACCTGCTGGTGAAATAGCCAAGCTCCCTGGGCCAGCGGCTAGATGGCTGCAGTTTTAAAGCAAGTCTGTGTAACAGACATACTCTAGTTTTGAGAGGAGAACTGTGAGGTGGGACAAGGGGCTGGAAGACAGCCACAGCAGTGAATGAGGGCAAGCTATGGAAAGCTTGCTCCTTGAACCTCTGTGCTAGGCCTGGGGGAGACCACAGTGCCAGTCCCTGCTCCAAAGTGTCCTAGCCCCCCAGTTAATGCCTATGAAATGCCTAGAAGGTGTAAAAGTGCTATGTGCTGTAAATTATAGTTAAGAGTAGACTGCCCCAAGATGTTTGGGATGATTAAAAACTCCCCACTGGCCTGCTAAATAACCTTTGCTTCACTCTGACTGGGCACAGGTTAGTATTTCACACACACACACACACACACACACACACACACACACACATACACACATTTTGTGCCCAGCCAGGCAAAATATATGTGCCATTTACCAGCTGAGCTGGGAGGTCAGTGGGAGCCCTGAAGCAGAGAGAATGCTGGTCTGCCATGGGTCATGCTGGCAGCATTGCTCCCCAGCCTGTAGCCAAGCTCTGCTCACCCTCAAGGTGCTCCATTCCCCTTCAGAAACCCTCCCTTGCCTTAGCTGCCCAACCGTGCCTCCCTGCATCTATCCTTCCACTCCTCCTCAGCTACACCCATGGCAACCTGATGATTTAAAGTGAATAAAACACTTCAGATGCTACAAGACCTGGAGCTGGTGACGGAAAGAGACACAGAAAGAGCAAAATTCCCGGGTTAATGATGAATCACTCTAGGAGCAGAGTCATTGATTTGTAATCATTGCCTGGCTCTCAGATATAATAGCCGTGAATTCCTCTGACCAGAGACCGAGATGAGGTGCTTTGGGCTATTCCCAGCACACCTACAAAAATTCAAATCCGTCTTGCTCACAAGAGCAGGGTTCATAGCTCCGAGAGCCCAGCAGCTTCATCAGCTCTCACCCTCTAACTACAGTGGAACTGGAGGTGCACACAGCCCATCGCTGTGCTACTGCTGAGATGAGCTTGCAAATAAATCATAGAATACAACAGTTAGGGTGGAAAAGAACCTTAGGATCATCTAGTTCCAACACCCAAAATAAATAAGTCAAACTGTATCATTTCCTTCAAAATCCTCCCCCCACCAGGGTTGTTCTCTATTGCTGTCACCCCATAGAGGAGGGCTGAGAAGAAGGACAAAACAAAGCAAGATGATGTGTATTAGCACCCTGTTGCTCTGGGAGCAAACAGCAGGCTGCCAAGGGCTCCCAGAGCAGGAGCTGAGAACCCTGGGTACTTGGGAAAGAGACTTGGTGCCATCCAGAGCAAGTCTCAAGCTGCCTCCGAGGTTTCTGTCCAAAGGCTCCCAGAGAATATTAGCAAAGCCTCCAGCCTATTGTTTGTATTCTTGTGTTCTTTCCCTCTCCTACCTACTAGGGGTAAAAATGAGAGCAAACTAGGCAACTGAAACATCGTGGATTAGCAAGTGTATCTGACTCTCTCTAGAGAATGACTTGAGGGACAGAAGAAGCCCAGTGCCACACTGGAAAGAGTTTTCTTGCTTTCTGCTAGTTGCACCAGGTTTCCTGCCTGATCTGTTGTGTCCATCCACCACCAGGCTGCAATGGCTCCCATGGATCAGCATAGTTTTGAGGGGGTTGGTTCTGCTACAACAAGCAAGGCAAAATTCCTGTTCCTAAAAGCTGTATTGCATCTAAACATCCCCACACACTCCCAGCCTCCTACTCCACCCACCTGTCTTCCCCAACTAGAACCTAAAGCAAACCAAATCTCTTCCATAATCCCTCCACCTCTACCCTGGGAGTCCACCACACCTTGATACAGAGGATCTGAGCTCATCCCTGGTCATTCTGCAGCTTTGATTATCCTCATGATCTCTGTCAAGACACCCTGTGCCTCCACATCAGCCATCTCAGCTAACTGGCTCTCCATTTCTCTGTATCTACGTCACCCGAGTTGCTCCACTTGAAGCCTGATCAGTAAGAAGTATGAGGCCTTGCAGTGACACAGTACCATGGTTTCTCTTTCTCTCTCCCTAGAGTCTCATAGAAGTCCCACAAAAAGACACATATACTACACTGCATCCCAAAACTATGGCTCTATCTTATACCTTTAGGTCCCAGAAATGTTTTGGAAGAGAGGATAGCAAAGGCTGGGAAGCACACCAGCAGCTACACCCAACCTTCAGCTGCTCAGAAGTCACCCCCTGTGTAGACTTTCATTTCCTCCTGTGCATGAGGCAAGCAAGCCGGTATTTAGAGCAGGTTTATACTACAAAATTAATGTTAGAGAGGAGCATTTGAGTTAAAAGTGTCTGTCTTCTAGCCAAGCTTCATCCTGCTTAGGCAAACCTCCAAACTTCATTAAAGCCTTGAGATGTCAAAACAAGGCTTCTGCCTCTCTCCCTTTACAGGTACCTCCATATACCATCGCTGCAAATGCAGACACTGGCTTCAAGCCAGCTAGCACTAGCAGCACTGCCAGCAAAACATAACTCCCCCCAAGCACTACCCAGTTTCTTTGGTAGGGCTGTGCTCTGTGGGGATTTATACTATCAAATCTAGCAGCACCTGAGCAATAGAGCTTAGAGCAAGGTGAAGGGTGCTCATCACAACGACAGCCACCTGCCCTGGACACACAGTCAACAGCAGAGCCCAGCCACTTGGAATCATTACAGAAAAAGCTCTGGGCATTTCTGACATGCCTAGACTTGTTCATCCTGTTCTTCAGAGGCATTTCAGCCCAGCCCATAATACTTTGCCTCTTGTCCCCTGACACCTCCCAGCCTGTCCTGCAGGTAGTGATAGGTGCAATCTTACCTTCATCTACATCACTACATTGCTCCAAGAGGTGCTCTTTCACTAAAGCACCAGAGCACTACAGCAAGCAGAGAAGTCATCAATTCCCACTCCACCTGGGTAACAAGAAAGGCATGAAGCACACAGTGTCATTTTTACAAGTCTTTCAGCAACAAGCTGCAGTATAATCACTGACCTCACAAACTGAGGCACATACAAGAGGCTTCAAGGATATGGCCTTGTAGGGTCTTCAAACCAAGCATGTCTTTTGGAAGTAGTGGGAATACAGTCACTTTCCAGCCTATCCTAGGAACAGGTAGCTCAAGCCTACCTTGTTCACTTTCAATTACAGTGAACAAGGTTTGGCTCTTGAACCTCACAGTCAGCTCTGAGAATGGCTCCTGTGTGAATAATACACTGTAAAACACAGAGTGGAGAATGTGCCGCCAGATCTGTGGCATAACCTGAATCATCAGCTATGGGAGGAAGCAAGGCTGCAAGGATCCCACTCTGCACCTAGCATAGCCCCCTCCAGAGTGATATGTTAGGATCCCTGGGGAGCCATTATAACCATCTGCCTAAAATTTCTCATTCCCATGGCCTTTTCACTTTGAGAGACAGCCCTCACTGCTCTAGCACACATCAAGTGTGCACATACGTGCAGGACCGCTGCCCATCACTGCTTTGCATTATAATACGTGAGAGCTGCTTCCTTTATATTCTGCCTGATCGATACGTCCTCTGCAGACAGACAACTCTATTTCCCACTGTGTTTTCACTCTCTTGGTGACAGTTAGGGCAAAATCACAAGCAACATCAGGGATACAGGCATCAATCAACATGTCAGCTGCAAGGAAGCAGCAAGAGCTGGCTTCTCCATGGGAAAAGGTGAGCCTGGAGCTCAGGGCGACAGCAAGGCAGGCACAGGGCAGTGGCCAAACCAGCAAAGGCACAGTCTCCTAATACCCAAGCAAGAAGAGCAGAGCAGGTCTGGTGATGGTAAGCAGGTTCAGCCAAGAGGCTGGGCAAGTCCATCATGAGGGGACAGATCCAAGGTCAGGTGAGGGACTGAAGTCCACATAAACAGAGTATATGGCACAGGTATGGCAGCAGCACAGCTGGGGACCAAGTGCAAGAGCCTCAGCTTACAAGTGAGCAAGACAGGTTCTCACAGAGGCTCTTTAACAGAGCTTTCTCAGAGAGCTCTCTTAAACATAAGACACCTGCGTGATTACCTAAGCCAGCCCTGAGCCCAGGAGCCAAACCCCTAGGGAACATGCTCAGGGCCCTGACACTAGCTACCATGCTGTGTAAGCCTTCTCAAGGCAGGATTTAGATGCCAAGGACGAGTATAATCTGCTGCCAATCTCCAGACACAAGCACCACACCTTCACAAATGCCCAAGGTAACAGCAGCAAGCATTTTAAAGTAAAAGATTCTTACCAGAAACCCCTCATCTGTGTTCCAGACTCTCTGCCTGGTTGGGACAAGCCTTTGTTATAATTGGTGTTTGTACAGCAGTCAGTTCTGCTTCCCTGAACACCACCAAACCCTGCCACCTGAGGCAAATCATGCAGTAGTACCTGTGTACTGTGGTTTCACTGAGTCTTGCCTCTGACTTTTTTACCCTCTTGCTTTTGGTCTGACAGCAAATGCTGCTTAAGGCTGGCTGCCATTTCTTTTCCACCATGGGGAGTTCTCTACCACTGTGAGCTCTAGTTTCACTGCCCATCTGTGTAAGACACCCTTTGCAGACATAAAGGCTGGGTATCACTTATGCCACTTCCCCGGCTTTTTGGGAAGGCCCAGGGCAGTAGAAGAAGGATGGTTTGTAGCGTTATAACCAAAGAGTGGTTTGTCAGCCCTTCTGCAGCAGTGCATCCCTTCTGCAGGAAATGATCAGTGTGGCAAGTTGGTGTAATAAAAGGAAGCAAATAGAGAAAATGCCAACCATGTAAAAGTAACTGTATTTTAGCAAAGATTTGGAACAGTGCTGGAGACAGAAAGCAGTGCAGCGCCACATGCATGAACAAACCTTCTTATGCTACAACAGTATTTGCAATTTCACTCTGGTGAGGGAGAACTATAAGCCAAGCTGAACTCCTAACTGACTCCAGTGATTCTGATAGTTTCTGTTTATTCACCCCATTGTGAGTTGGGCCTGAACCAGATCCAATCTGCATCTGTCTCAGGTGTTCAAAACCTGCCTCTGGGAGACAACAGGAAAGGTGAAACACTCGGCATTCATGCCAACCTCACCAGTCCTTGAGCAGAAGAGGGGGCTAGCAGCCACCAGTGCCCTTTCTGGACCAACATGGAGATGTATCAGTACAGCAGTGTGCTAGCTTCAAAGATTTTGCTCTAGGCTTTGCATCCAGCTCCTGCCCCAGCAAGGTCCTACTGCAATACAAGAAATCAGGCTTCATAAGACAGAGATGGCTGTGCCACAGGCACCGAGTCACAGCCAGACTGCAGCTCGCTGGAAGGGACCATCTCCATGAGTGTGAAGAAGGAAGATCCAATAACCACATTTCGTCTGTGTACGTATTACTGTCTCTGAAACCACTGGCCCACCTCCTCCCTCCAACATCCCAGCCCAGATTGCATTGCCAGTGCCGTGCTGATGTAAAGCTGTGATTGCCAGCACGGGGTCTGGTGCCAAGGGGAATTTGCTGAGGCAGTCCGGCTCTCCGGCAGGCTGTCAGCTCCTGGGTCTGCAATGGCAATCAATCACTGAAGCTCAAGGAAACACACCTTAAAAAGCTCACCACTGGCTGTGCTGAGGAGGCAAGGTGTGTCCAGCCTGTTGAAATGACGCTATGATTAAAAGTTAATAAAAATGCGTTTATCAGTAAGTTGTATTTACCTTGTCTAAAGCCATGTGAACAAATTGAAACTCTTCTCAGTCTTTCCCTGCCACATTAAAAACAGCAAGGCATGAAACAGATCAGTAACACTAGCCACATTGGCTCTTTGTTTGGGGCAGAAGAAAGCTTTGCTGTTGGAAAGCTTCAGCTGGCATGGCTTCAGCCAGGGAGATGCTGCCTCCTGGCCTCTGCCAGGGCCCCTGCTGGCGAGCCCCAAAAGAGATTGCCAGGGTACTCACATGGGCACATAAAGAATGCTCCCAAAAACACTGCCGGGGACCAGCTGTCCCACTCCAGGGGACACTTCCAGGTTATTTGCATGAGCAACTATAAATGTATGCCCCAGAGATTGCTGCCAAGGCCCCTGCTGGCATGAAGTAGGGGCTGTGCCAGGGTACTCACCCAGGCACAAAGCAGCATGAGCCTCTGGGTGAGGCTGTCACAGACCCAGTGCATGCTCATCGCACCCCTCTGAGGGTGCTTCATGGCACAGCCCCCAGCGGGATCATAAGCACCCAGGGCCCTGCATCCCAGCTGGATTCTGCTTCTGTGCTGGCTCCAGACCTGTAAAGCAGAAAGACTGCCAGACCTTGAGCTCTTTCCTTCCCTCACCCAGCTGCGTCCTTCTCTCTCCAGCCACACAACAGCTGAGCAGCTCAGCACTGTGCCACCTGCTACCCACCTCCAATATCCCCTTCCAAATCCTCTGTGCAGCCACCCCAGGGACACTCAGAGCTTTGCCCCTTCAGCTGCACACCCCTCCCACAGGGCTCTGGTCCCCCTTCAGCAGTGGGGCTCATCAAGTACCATGCAGCAGCAGGGAAATGAGTGGGCACCCTGAGAGGAAACTAAATATGCCCAGCTGAGACAGGGTGGTCAAGTCAGCCCCATGTGTGCCTCCTCCCCACACAGCCAGGCAGGGTAGACAGCAACAGGCAGGAGGAAGGCACGGGGACAAACAGGATGCCTCAGTCTTTGTATGCTTTTGCGGATGCTCATGTGCTCTGGCTGCCAGCAGCCCTTCAGTGACTGCAGTTGGTAACACACACTGCTGGCATGGCGTGGGCACCCTTCAGGGATACTTAAAACAGGTAAAGCACTTTTAGAGAGAAAACATTTAGAAACTTTCTCTTTGGAAACACCAGTGCTGCAGCACAGCCAAACCAGCCCGTGGGAGAAGTTGGTTTCCCTGAAAGGAAAAAGAAAGTTTGCTTGTTTACATCCCACCTGAGCAGGTGGTAGAGAAAGAAAACTGACAAAAAGAAAGTTTTCTTGTATAGAGGTAGTTAAGCTGGGGAACTCACTGCCCCATGACATTTGTTTAAGGCAAAGGATTTTTTGTAGCTTTTTACAAGTCCTTCCTGGAGGCATTACCCCTCAGCATCCCTCTAACCTTGGGATGCACTCTGGACTGGTCAGGATTACAGTGGGCATATTCAGTGCCTGGCAGTCTAAGTAGAAATAGAGGAACTGGTTTGTGTTGGACCACACTAACTTCTCTCTTCTAGCACTCTGGTTTTGCCAGGGGTCAGCATCATGGGAAGGAACACAAAAACCTCCAGTAGGAAGGAGCAGGAGGACATCCTGACTGATGAAACCCTTCCCAGACTCCACAGGCGAAGGCTGAATTCAGCTTTGGTAAGCAAGGCTTACAGCAGTAGAAGCTTTTGTTACTTTAATTCTAGCTTTTAGTATTGTCTGGAAAACTGTTTGAGATCTGCTGAACCTTTCTCTGAATCCTGCTAGGACCCCTGGGCTCCAGCCACACAGCAGAAGCAAATTCCACAGGTAAGATGTGAGCAGCGTGAAAAGATATTGCCTTTAGCTGTCCCTGATATTGTTTCCAATGCAATTGAATATCTCTGTATTTCACACAATGAAACAGGGAGATAAGCTCTCAGTGAATCTTTTCAAGCTGCTCATTCTTTTATGGAGTTTTATCAAGCTGCAACCACAAAGGAGGAGGAAGAAAAAGACTTTGACTCAACCCTGACTGGGGAGGAAAATGCCTTTGTTTTTACTATGGGGTTCTGCTTCCCATTTGCATTCAGAATTAAAAGTACTCCGTCTAGCGACAAAACTAATGTTTTTTCCCTTCCTGTGACTTGGTTTTGTCTGGTCTCCTTGCAAAAGCAATATCAGCATAGAAGATTAATAGAAAGGGTTAGTGAGCAAAATCTGCCATGTTGATAAAGGCATATGAAGAGCAAACTCCACTAAAGCCTCAGGACTCCCCTTTAGTTTACAGGGTTGCAAAACATAAAAAATTCCTTGTTTAGTAAATTGGGCCAACATGGTCCAGGGCAACTGAGAGACAGATGTGGAACCCCACGATGCCAGTGCTACAGACCCGCTTTTCAAGCTAGAACAATGCTTTAAAATGAAAAATTCATTACCCGGATCTGTGAAAAGCAAATAAAGCTCAGCCTTTCCTAACCTTGACATTTTCCAGACTGCTGGCCAAATCCACGGGTAGGACGCACGCACGCGCAGCCGCCCCCAGCCTTCAAAGGGCAAGCTGGTCCACCAGAGAATGCCTTTCAGATGTGACTTATCTCCTCTGAATGAGCTGTGACACCACTGAGCCCCAGCGTACAAGGCGCCATGCATCTATACTTCTAATTACTACAACCGGCGGTGGTAAAGGCTTTACGGCTCTGAATGTGCACTGTTCTGGTGTCATCCCCAAAGGCACAAACCACAGAAAGAGTGGGTGAAAGCAAAGTGCAACAATTAGTAAGTTCATTCACCAGAAGACCATTTGCATGTGCTATTGCCAATTGCTGCTCCACTTAACCATCGCGAGCTATTTTGGCAACCAGGGTCTGCTCTCTGACATGAGGCTATCCTAACACCATCCTCCTTGCTGTGTTTTGTCCCTCTCCTCCCCCGGTTCTGTCTGTAATGTGACAGTTTCTGCCAAACAATGTTAGTGCATTAGCCACTTTTCAAACGATCGTTTTCCCACTGGGCAGGCTCTCTTCAGAGCGAGAGGATGGAGACCACAAGCCTCTCAGCTCCAAAGAGATTTTCCCTTCTCCGGTTAGTGGTATTCCCTGAGCCCTGCTGATGAAAGACACAGATGTGTCTGCAGAGGAGCAGCTCTCAGTGCCTGCCTCATTCCCCAGAGCCCTCTTCAGCCAGTTTGATGTCTAAGTGGAAGGGAAGAAAATAAGCTGACAGTGGGGTTACCACCCAGATGATTTTCTGAATTGATTAGCTGCTTTTTCATAGGTCTCACAGCCATACAAACAGCAACCTCGCTGGATCTTGCAAGCGAAGTAATGACCTCAGCTAGGAGAGCTCTAGAGAAAGACCAGCCATAATGATGTGCTGCTCTCTAGGAAAGAAACAAAGGAAAAGCCAGGGGAAAACAACATGAAGGGAACTAAACAACAGCTAGAAAGAGGCAACAAAAATGCAGCTTGCAAGAGCAAGAGGAAAAATACGCATCTTTTAGCAGCAGCTGTTTTTTCATTCCAATTTGTATGTAGAGAGCTGGGCAGGCAAGGAAAAGAGAGTTCAGAATACAACTTTTTGAGATTTAGCCTGTGAGCATGGGACAGGCTCATCAGCAGCTAAGGGCCTTCTTTGGGTGTGCTATGATAGAGGTGATGTAATAAAATCCAGACCCCTTTGAGCTGTCATGTGCTGGTCAGCCCATTGCCACATATGGGATGGCCAGGAGCAGCACTCGGCCGCTCTGGCTGTGACCCCCCTGCCAAGCAAAATTGAGCTGCATGGGGCAAGCCTTGTCCCTTAACATGGGGTCCTGCACCCCAAACCTTCCTGGTCGCGAGGTTTTCAGCTCAAGTGGGCACCATCAGTGCTCAGACATCCTGACAGTGGTTTTCTCCCTGGCCCTGGCTCTCTGCCCCAGTACTGCCAGGGCCGGGCAAGTGGCAGCCTCAGCCCTGCAGAGCCTGGCCTCAGTCCCCAGTGGGGTTGCAGGGCTGCCACGCAATGCAGGGGTGGGAATGGCAGGCAGCAGCCATGGCTTTCAGTGCACTCTGTCTGCCTGTCCATCCAGGGTCTCGCACTCCAGTGACAAAACCTGCGAGGGGCCAGGGCAGGGCTGCTGAGCCCAGTAGCCATACTGGGGCTTCCTCAGTTTCTCCCACCATTTCTGAGAGGAGGGACTTCTTCAGCATCCTTGGGCAACCCCACTGGTGTGGATGCTGCATCACAGGCAAACGGAGTGGGTGAAGCCCTCTCTGACCAGGCTGCAGAGTACTCAGGGTCTATAAGTGTTCCATGCAAAGTGTGAGCTTTGTGTGCCTCTGGGTAGAGACAGGTTTCAGCAAAGGCCACCACTGGCCAGGCCACGGGTGCCACCAGGACACGCTCTGCTTGACCCTGCAGAGATAAGTGACGTAAGAGGAATGAGCTGTGAAAGTAGAGAAACTTGTGCGGGACTCCAAAGGACTACACTAGTTCAGATCAGATACTGAAAATCTGTCTTCGAAGGGAAACAAATGGTCCAGCCTCCCTAATCTTGAGCTCCTGACTCCTCCTCAAACCCCAGAATAGTACAAATTAGAAAAGGGAGGGCAAAGAAGGGTGCTATGAAGCCTCATCTCATTGCTATTTCCCATCTGTGCTGTGCTAGTCCTGCCAGAGGTTTTTATCTCACAAAAAAAAAAAAAGAAAAGAGCTGGAAATCAACCCCACACATACTATATTCCCTCTGCAAGCACCGCATGCCTAGAACTAGCGTCTGCTGCTCTCAGTAGTTCTAATTAGCTAAGCAAGGCAAGCACTCATTAGCCCCACCTGGGTCACTCCGCAGCTGGGAAAGAGGAGCATTAACCCCCACATGGCTCCAGGATAAAGAGGTGAGAGGCAGATTCATTCCATGTGGCTGCCTGTCCTGGCTGCAGGACTTCAGGTAGCCTGGCCATGAAGAAGAATGGCTTTGGGTAGTGGCTGGATGGCAGTGTGAGGAGGCTGTGCTCGCAGTGCTGCTCCACAGAGCCTGATCTCCCTGTAACGTGCTATTAGCTTCAGAGGGGAACTTTTGGGAGGGGAAAAGATTTGTTATAGCACCACAAAGCACTGAGCTGCAATTTTAGCTGTTCTTATGCCGTAAGTGCTTAGCTGGTAGCATCTCTGAGTATATCTAAGTGGGAATAGAGGGGGCTCTGGCACAATGGATACAACTGCAGTGACAGAGTTTGGCTTGGCACTGATATGATGTTTCATAGCCATAACTTCAGAGTGCTAGGCAAAGCCAGCTGCCAGCTTAATGATAATAATAACTTAAGAAGTCTTGGATGTGCTTTTGTTAAGGTTAGGGCCCAAGGGGTGAGTTCCAAGATAATTCCCTGTGCTATCATACAAGTGTTTTTCTCCTTCTATGTTAAAGCTTCTCTTGCGTCAGATATTTTTCTTCAGGTGTGGTAGTGCATCAGGCCCCAGTCTAGAGCACAGGGTGCTCGGTACAGCACATACACGTGGGACAAATCAATTGCTGCCTCAGGCTGTTTGTAGCCTTTAGGTAAAGGTACTTATACACTGGATTCGTCCGAAATGGGCAGGCAGAGTAAGTTGGAGAATAGGAAAAAGTGCGTGCTTCCTTGTTCAGTTAAGTCCTTTATTTTTAGGAAATTGGTGCTAAACCATAGAAGGCATCTGTCTGAGCAAGGACAAGAAAGGAACAGGAGCAACTGCTCTGCCTGCAGACAGGAGAGGATGAAGAAGACTGAGCAGTTAAGTGCTGAAAAGAGAATCTGCCTCTGTCCTTCTCTCTCTGTTACAAAGAAACAGCATGGGGCATAGCAGCTGTGGCAGCAGCAGCAGGAAAAGGATGGAGAGCACTTAAAATACTTCATGGCTCTGACCGCTCCTTGGGGCTGCAGAGAAGTTCTGCCTTACCCTGGATCCCCACGCCGCAGGTGGCAGGAAATCTGGGGCAGAGAAAGCCAGTGGTGGAGCCTGGCATGAACGACACCCTTCCAGAACTGGGAATTGTGCTGGGTATACTGAAAATAGCCTATCCTGCCTCTCATTCATCCTTTGCAATCAGGGCAGGACAGTCAGGAAGACCACCCTCAGTTCCCCAACACAAATGATAGGATGACAACGAACCACTAAATCGGCAAGTGGGCAGTGCCTTCAAGTCACCCCGCAGCTACTGCTTGCAGACTGGTTTTGCCTGAGGATCATTCCTCACCAGGCACTGGTCACCAACATGGAGATATCGGGAACAGATGTAACAGGCTGACAACCATCAACCCAAGCTATCTAGCAGCCTTCTTGCCAGCAAGGAAACATTCCTCTCAAACCCTGCTCTTTCTCATGCTGATTCAGATGAAGGGCCAGACAGTTGGCCTGAGCTGCTAGATTGGTCCTCACTCACCAGCTTAGAGAATTCCATGTGATTTCCTAAGCAGAAATGTCCATATAATCTACATGCGTACATTCACAGATATGTGCTCGTGCACACACAGGCCTCCTCACATTAATAGCACTGCAGGGATTTCTTGCCTATCCTAAGAATGCAGGCTATTAACAAAGACAATAAAGCCAAAGCATGGCTATTAGCAGTATGGAGTCTGCAATACACAGTTAAGCAGATCTTGCAGCAAACAGTAGTTGGCAGTTCATTACAGCACTTGTTGCCTCCCTCTATAGTTTTCCACTCATAGCATCTGGGGGCATTTAACAAGTAAGCTTTTAATAAATTGCATATAGCCACAGTGTTAGCTACAAAGTATAGCTCTATGTTACCAGCTTCATTTCACAGGTAACAATCTTGAGGTGCAGTGGTCACACTAGCAACAGTTTGGAATGCTAAAACTGAGAGGGTTAAAAAAATGTTACTATTTATGCTAGTTCTTTCCCTTCTGTATTTTCTTCTCTGCTGGATCAAATGAATTAGTTTGGCTGGGTTCTCTTTTATCTCGAATCATCTTTTCTTTCTTCCCCAGCATGGTCTTCAAAGTCGGGGTTGGGAAGGCTGCAGGGGAATTTTGGCTGTCAGTTTGGTTTATATTTAATAGCACTGTTGGTTTACAAATGTTTTGCTAAAGGTTTTTTTTTTTTCCTGGTTTTGCTTTCAACTTGATTCCTATGATGCTACTTCAGAACAATACCCCTCTCTCACTGGAAAGATAAATCGGTTGAGACGAGCACTTGCTTTGGAAAGGTGAGGGTAGAGTTGTGATGGGTATTTAGAGACTCTATTTACATCAGAAAGAGAGGGGAGGGAAAGAAAAGCTAAAGTAGTGAAGTTTTGCCTCTCTAAGCAAAAAGACTCCCCAGGAAACAGTGGCCTTATGAGGTCCCCTTTCTGAGGCCTCAGAAAGCTGGGTGCACAGAACCAGAAATCTTTTAGCTGGTCTCCGCAGCCTAGAGCTCATTGGCAACGGGTACTTGTGGTCACAGAGCCAGTGGGAGAGCACAAGCTAAAGTTGAATGTAATATGCTGATGGATCTGGGAGGAAATGAGCTGGAAAACGGCTCACCACTGCAAGATGCAGTGGCTGCTTAGGAGCTTGAATTAGAGAATGCCCAAAAGATTGTATATTGACATCCCAACCAAAAAGATTGTTGAATAGGTAGCACAAAAAAAATCAGCTCTTCAGGTGTCTGCAGTGAACAATGCTTTATCCCCCGTGGCATCATTCCCACTTCCAACAAAGGTAGGGAAGCACAGTTAGAGTGAAACAGGACGTTACTGCTTGTGCCCTTGGGCCAGCCAAGAGTGGAGACCGCTGCCATGAGGCGCCTACACAGTCAAATGAGAGTGACTCTGGCCAGCACAGGCACACCTACACAAGCTGCCAGCTCACCAGCTGAGGAGGAGTAATAACAGTAGTGAGGATACTTGTCACTGATAAACCAAACATACTCTAGTAGGCTGGTCCACGTTGTGCTGAAGCCTACGCTGCTGCCTCTTCACCACTGCTCTACATGTGCTGGCTTGGAGACATGCTCCCCCATCCCATTTCACTCCAAACACATGCAGGTGTTTGGTGGGAGGTGCCTGAGTGGTGTATGCCTCAATATGTGCACCCAAAAATTGCCAGCCCAGCTTCTGCCTCTTCACAACGCTCAGATCAAAGAACAGTGGACTTGAACCTGAAGTATGGCTAGCAGCTAAGCAATGCTTCTTGACAGATGACACTCTCAAAAAGAAGGGTAGCTTTTGTTTCTCTGTTTGTTTTTTGTTTTTTTTTTTTTTGTAGAGTCTAAACCAGAGGAGCAGCAGGATTGGCATGATCTTGTGGTGCATGAACTACATGTCATAAATGTCCCAGCTGAGGTGGGCAAGAGGGCAATTCTCTGACATGTCTCCCTTGTTCTGGGGAGGGTTTTCTTCTATCAAATTACTTCACAGAGGGCACATGCCCAAGCAGTGTGTTTGGGGAAGAGCAGCAATTGGAAGCCAGGTGGGCCAGGATGAGGTGATCTGCCCCATGTACACATCCTGGGACATCAGAGCTGTTTGCTGTCACTTTCCTGAATGGAGCTTGCAGGATCTGGAGACTTGTCTCTGGAGACTTTCCCCTGTCCGCTCTGACTGCTGAACAGAAGTACAAAACATGTTCCATCCAGAAGCATCTCCACAGTGAGTACTAACAAGCCATTTCTCCTTCTCCCAGCAGTACAGCTGCCTCTAACATAGACCTTGCACAACAGGGCACATTTCGCCACGGAAGGGGAAGATTAATTTTTCCTCCAGCTGAAGCTATCTGGAATTGCTTTGAGACAAGCAAAATGCAATTGCATAGGTTGCAATGTGCCTAGCATACATGTGCGCAAACACTGCCAGGGCATTTTTAACTACCAGGACTGGCTAGGACCTATGTGCAATGCTACATCTTAAAATACAGGATTTCTGGAAACTCCATCCCCTTTCCTTTCCCAAATGCACATCTGCCCCCCAACACTGTGCCGCACTTGGTTCAGTGGTGGCACAGAGGGAAGACTGCTGACTCTGCTCCTGCTTTCCACGCTCTCCTGGCTCTCCCTTGGAGGATTCCTGTCCCATTCAGAGCCAGCCCACTTTACAAGAACTTACATGAAGCGAACTTTATCATCATGGAGTCCGTGTGAGGCAGCACACTTCATGTCACTGATGGGGACAGCCCTAACTAGGTGTTCAGGGTGACAGGAGGCAGTGGGAGGACCTGCTATTTGCCTGATGTGCTGGCTGCCTGATTAAAGTTCCTCAACCCTCTCTGGCTCAACTGTGACTCATTGTGGGTATTTGATCACATTTTCAGAGCAGGATTAATTACTGTTTATTGCTTGTTCACATAATGGACCAATGTCACACACAGGATCAGTTAGGTTGGAAAAGATCCTTTAAGATCATTGAATTCAATCATAAACCTGGCACAGCCTAGTCCACCACTAAACCATGTCCCTAAGTGGCACATTTGCATGTCTTTTAAATACCTCCAGGGATGGTGACTCAACCACTTCCCTGGGCAGCCTGTTCCAATGCTTGACAAATGATTAGGTGAAGTATTTTTTTCCTAATATCCCACCTAAACCTCCCCTGCTGCAACTTGAGGCCATTTTCTCTCATCCTATCACTTTTTACTTGGAAGAAAAGACCAACACCCACCTTCTTCCATCCCTTTCATGTAGGTGTAGAGAGTGATAAGGTCTCCCCTCTGCCTCTTCTTTTCCAGGCTAAAGGACCCCCAGTTCCCTCAGCCACTCCTAAGGCCCATTCTTTGTTGGAGGAGGAAGGAGGCATGCCCCATAATTTAGTGACCATTGCATCTAAATGAGAAGGTTAATAGCTTGCCCACTTCATATTTTAACCCCCAAGCCTTTTTTCCTCTCTAATTGTAAAGCATAATGGTTTTTATTTCCATACAGCAGTTCCCTGGAGTGCTTTGTCCAAACATATAAATCAAAGCCTTGCTGCCACATTTTGGAGTGCAGGGGCAGATTCTGCCCTCACCCAAGACATAAAGTGGCATCAACCCTACTGCTTCCCGTAAAGTTACCTCATTTTGTCTGCATATCAGACAGGTGAAGGAAAGATGGCCACTCAGATAACTGGCAGGGAGGCTGGGTGCTGGGTACTTCTGCAAATCAGATTCTTTGTTTAGGTGATTATCTACCACATTAACTTCAAGCAGTGGAGTTTTTTGATGCCATGGTCTAGCAGGGCAGACATATAGGTGCTGGCATACATCCCCCTCTTCCCAGCCGTAAAATGAGGCTTAGACACAAGGATGAACCAGGAAGGCTGGGTGTGGGAAACCCAAAACTTGAAAGCTATTGAGTGCAGAAGAAAGAATAAATCAGCTGGCCCTTCTCCCTGCCAATGCAGGTCTTTTTCCATTACATATCTACTTGTATTTTCATCAAGTCACAGTTTAGAACAATTCAAGTGCTTCTGCAGGAGTAACCATTCCACCACAGCCAGGCCTTTTGCAGCAGGATCCTCATCTTGGATTGAGAGGAAAGCGGAGGTGCATTAGCAGAGTTGTTTTGGGAGCTGGAAATTGAAGCCTAGAGCTTCCTCTGGCACAGACTGGGACCTATTTATCAGATCTCTGTTCAGAAGCCTACAGCATCCCTCCTGCTTAATGCCTGAATGTAAGGAATGCTAGCAGCTTGTATTGACATCCTATTGGCATGGGAAACCCTTGAGCTGAGCCTCAAGTATTTGATGAGAGGTAGTAAATGAAAACCAGCTGGAGAAGTCAATGGTTGACAGTGTTACTAATGGTGCAAGCAGGTCTTTTCTTTCCACTTCTGCACTGCTGATGCAAACAGGACTAGTGACCAAGAGAGGTGATCAGCTGCTGTATTGTGTGGCCTGTCCTAAATACATTACATAGCTTAAGTCCACACCTCTGCCTGCCTCTTCCAAGCTAGCTGTCATCCCTCGGCCAGCCAGGCACCCTCACTTCAGCAGGCACAGCTACTGTAGAGGTTGGGGTGAGAAGGGGTGAAGACATCTTCTCGGCCCCACTGCCAGTATCTCAGGTCTGTTCTCATGTACATTTGGCACTAACAGAAATAGCCCTAAGGTCAAGGCTGTACCCCTGTGAAGAACAAGGCTTTCCCTTAACTGGTCAGCAGAAAAAGCTGAGTATCTTAAAACTCCCTAGTTGCAGGCAGGACTGTTCTGGGAAAAGTCTGGAGATGACTAATGGGATTAGTCACTAGCTCTTTCCCTTTGAGGCTGGGCACTTAAAATCCCTTCGCTCCTCAAATCTGCCAGCCATCCCTCACTTCAAACTGCCTACAGCCACTTTTCTCTGAGTGCCTTGACATGCAAACAGGTTTTGAAAGTCTTTCATGGGCCTTGTTCTCATTGAGACCTGCCTGGATTATTTTTGCCAGAGGAAGTGATCCTAGCTCTTTGCCTTGCACTGGAACCAATGAGTCTGAACCAGCTTAAACTGTGTTTATGCTGAGTGACTTTAATTACACATGCTGAATTCAGCAAACCAGTAGAAGTGCAGCTTAAACTGGCTCAAGAATAGCTACATTAGGGATCTGGAAATAAATACATTTTGTAGTATGTTAGGAAAACTTTCCTGCAAGTAGGCCAGCCCTCATACCCAAACCATTACTGGGAATGTCAACTGCCTGTCTTTGGTATTTACAGAGAAACTGGATTAAGTCTGTCCACCTCACCTAGAATAATAATGTTTAACTTGTGAGTAGCATTTTACAATTTCAAAGCAATAAACACTGAGATACCATGGTAATGAGAACTGACAAGGCACTAGCATTAAATAATTAAGCCTTACAACTTCCCGGAGGTATCTAAATATGACCATTCCTGGGTTATGGATGAGGAAAATATAGATGAATTGTTTTACTCAGAGGCACAGAGCAATTCAATGGAAGAGCTGGAACCACAACTCAGTCCTGCTAATGTTTGGACTGCTGCTCAGCTCTTCATGAGGCTCTGCCTTATTTCTAGATCTGTGCATCAGTGTAACCTAGTATCCCATTCTTAGCAGGATTTAGAAATTAATTACTCTTAATTTCTGTTGACTGTTATGAAAGGAATGGGATTTTAATATCTCCCTACTCAAACGCAGCAGTGATAAGCAGAGTACCGGTGAGGTTGAAAATGGATGCTGGTGAAGTCTCAACTAAGAATTGCACAGGAGTAACAGAAGCAGGAAAAGCAACTAACAGGTGGGTGTCAAATGAAGTGTTGGAAAGGACTGCATTAGCTTAAACCATTCTGGGTCTTGCCTTTTCAACTCCTGCCATGGCTGCAGTAACTGGTATGCACACAACCGTACCATTTTTTAATCTGTATGGACTTAGTGGTTTACCTCCAGGCTGAATCTGGCGTAGAAACCTCCACGGAGAGAACAGATTTGGCACCAGTGCTGAACAGAAGCCCTCTTGCTCTACACAGGTAGGCACTCAGCAACACCTCTCATAGCTGTATGAGGTCATCAGAGAATGATGATTCACATTCTGAATGATAATTCTGAATCACAGAACGGTTTGGGTTGGAAGCGACCTTAAAGCTCATCCAGTCTCATCTAGTTCCAACCTCCCTGCCACAGGCAGGGACACCTTCCTCTAGGCCAGGTTGCTCAAGGCCCTGTCCAACCTGGCCTTGAACACTGCCAGTGATAAGGCAGCCACAGCTGTAGACAAGAAATCAAATTTTCCCTTATATCGTGTCTGTAAGTCCAGACTAACTATGGAAGACTGGTTACAACAAAGAAAATTTCAGCTGCTCTGTCAGGGTTGTTTTGATGCCTCTAATCCCCATCTAAGAAGATGTTGAACAGAGAACTGCATCATTATGGGTTGTAGGCAAAATGGTCTTTTAATTCCCCTCAAGGAACATAGTTCTTCTCTCCTGCAGTGACTGATGGGGAGCTCTTCTGGCTATGGAGCACCTCCCTGCTGTGAAGCATCATCTGCATTTCATCTGGAGCTGTTCTGTTTGCCTGTGAGTGCCTGGCCTCCACAGCGCACTGCACCTGAGCCAAACCAGCTCAGGCTGTGGCGGTGAATCCCAATGAGCCTCTCACTGGGTGTTCAGAAGCAGTCTATAGGAACCAGTGCTGGAGTGCACAGCATGTGTATCAGCACCATTGCTAACCGCTGGTCTGGAAGCAATTAAAATATCTCGTTGTTTATGCCGTAGCACTGATGCCTCTGGAATAGCTGTGGATGGCAAGAGTAGAGACAACAGACCTGGAGAGACATGAAAGCGTTTGGGTTTGCCTATGTCTCTGCTCAGTTTCCCAATGAGGTCTCCAGGGCAGATTGCTAGCTCTTCATCTCGCTTTGTGGCTATGCAAGCTAGCCTGTGTCTGACTTGTCTCTGCCAGATGTATGGACCAGCCCTTGACAGCAGCGGTGAGCATGGCTGACCGCAAACAAACACGAGTGTGGTGTGCCCGTCTCAGGGCTACTCTTTGGGGAAGATTTGGAAAGATCCAGATTACCTGGCTTTAAATCCATAGCCACAAATTATCGTTCGCCTGTTGATTGCTCTCTAGGGGACAAAACATCAAGTTACAACCTGTGGTTTTCAGCCTCAATGGATTAAGAGCAGAAAATCTGTTGAGACCTAAAGCTTAGATCTGTTGGTTTGATATGTAGTTCAGTAAAGCACACAGGAGAGAAGCCATGATAGGGGATGCTTTGCCACATTGGTGCTAGCCAAATTCCCAGCAGATAAGCGCTTTTTGACTAAAGGAGCTGATGCAAGCTAGAAATGGCACAATAATGCTAATTTTCTGCCTAAATCAAGGATGAATGTGTGTGACTGCTGTTATACTTCAAGGAGAGAGCGGCTGCACTTCAGTAACATGAAGTTACTTCTACTTTCCAGTGGTTTGCTATGCTGAAAACAGTGCTGTGGAATAAATACCTGGAATATTTCAAAGAGCATCCATCAGTTTTTCAGATACTAGGTCAGGTTTGCAGGAGTGATTACTTTCGCATTAGCTTGTACACTGAACAACTCAAATGTGTACATCCAGGAGTCAAGCTAAACAGCGCACTGCACTTTGGCAGTTGCTACCTCCACAGCCTCTCTCAGCATGTGAGAAGTTGGAGGATACGTTCTGACCAAGCAACAGGTTCTTGAGCAGATGAACATCAGATCCATGTTGCCCATGGTACAGGCTGAAGTATCATGGCAAGCCTCCTGGTTACTCCAAGGTAGAGGGAAACGTCTGTGTCCCAGATAAATCTGCAGCCCTGTTTATGTTAGCTAAAATTTAAACATTGCTGTATAGATACCATATACCCAGCTCCAGCAACAGACCTTGTGCAAGCTGGTTCATTGCAGCACAGTGCCAAAAAGGGAGAATGACTTTTTTTTTCTTGAAATACTCCTGTTTCCATCTCCTGTCTCTCACACTTTCCAGCACTGTCCAGGCAGACCCTGTTCTCTCTCATGCCTCCACTCAGCAGCTGTTATCTGTGCCCACCCATCTCTTCCCCATTCATTCTCAGGCCCTCCTTTCTACTGACTCCCTCATCTTTTCTCTTGATAACTTAAATTTTCACATTGTTAGGTTGCTCAGACCTCACATTTTGTACCTTCCTCATCTCACCTTCTTATTCAATCCTTCAGCCTCCCACTCACCAGCAGAGACTCCTGTTTGCCCTTGCCTTCACCATGCATTTGTTCCTTTTTCTCTGTTCTGGATTTACCATCTCTTTCAGCCTCTCCCTGCTCTTTCCCTTTCTTTTTCACAGCATTCCTGCTCCTTTCACTCCACAAGTGTTTGTGACTACAGACTTTTCCATACTCCTTCCTAATTAGGAAGATGTATAAATTCCTCCACTTCCCACCTCTCACAGTATTTGCCAGTTTCTCTCATCCCTTGTCTGTCTCATCCTACACAGTCTCTTGACTGCACTGATGTCCTCTATTCCAAATCTATTTTCCTCTCTTTCAGCACTTTCTGGTCAAAGAAACAGGATTCTTCCTGCCGTTCCACTCCTGTTGGTTTTCATGCATCTTATTTCAGCCCTTTGTGCACCACTGCTGTCTCTACTTATAAAATCACAACTAGTAGCTCAAAATAAGTAATTATTAAAATGCAGCATGTCCTTCTTCTCTCAACTCTCCTGGTTCAGTTACAGGAAGCAAAGTTTTTCATCTGCTTTCACATCTCTTCTGTGATCCCTCCAGCTGCATCCATGCTGCTAGCCACACCACTACCAAGAAAAAACTGTTCCATAATTTCCACTACATGTTCCTCAGTTTCCTTGACTTCTTGTCTGAGTCAGAGAGGCAGATCAATGGATTAGAAACGGACCCCTCAGTGCTAAGTACTCCACTTCAGTTTTTGCTCTGTTCAGGAAGGCTTTTCAATTGTGCTATGTAAACCACAAAATCTCTTCACTCAGGAGGCCTTGAAAAGGGAACAAGAAACTTGAAGATGGATCAAAATACAAAGAGCCCTAGCAGGTAGAAGTGGCTTGGGATGAAAGTAGGAGGATAAATCACAACTGCCTTCTGCTTCACCACTCAGAGAACAAAAAGAAGCAAAGGCAGTGAGATTTGCTGGTGCTTGACTATTGAGGCAGGTCAACACATACAAGGGAGCAATAAAATTCAGACATGCTAGAAAAGGGAGTTGAAGCAATTCACACAACGAAATGCAAAAGTTCTGTTTTGAAGACATAGGGGGTTTAATTTATTCTTCCTCTGAATTAGGAAAACATGAACCTCCCAAAGCCCCATGCTTCTGAGAATGTGCTGCCAGTGAGAACAGAGCTTGAGGTTTGGCTAGTCCTTCTGCAAATGTTTTTGTGTCCTTACAAGGGAAGCCTGCAGGTCTGCCTGTACCTAGCTTACAGAAACCCAGTCAGTTGGGCTTTGGCTTGAAGCCATGAAGTGGAAATGCAAGGAACTTAAGAGGTTTTTCTTGAAGATATCCTTGTTCATGATAATATCACTTCAGCTGCTGAGGATCTGACCTTTAACTGTCAATAATCCATTCCTTTGCAGGGGCAAGCTATAGGAGATCTACCTGTCATCAACCTAATATTACATTTCAGTTTTGTCAAATCGGGCACATATTTCAGGTCTTTCTGGAGAAAGTAGAAAGCATTCCTCCCTTTTTCTTGTTTCCAGGTGAAACAATTTGTCATACAGGAATGGGACTTTCAAGCTCTGCATCTCCTACAACCTTTTTATTTTCTTTTGGCACTTTGAACTTGGCTTTTCTCAATGAAATAAGATCAAAAATCCAGAGATGACCTCAAACAACAAAACCATGAGTCCATGATTTGATCCATCAGCCTCAGTTCTTTCTCAGTGTGGCTGTACATGGTATAAGCACTCAACTTACAGCCAGTATGGAAAGAAAGGAAAAGAAACCACACATAAGATAGTGGAGGAGTCTAAGTATGGAGGGCAATGAAAAGTCAGGATTGGATATTGAGTTGAAAAATCAATAGGTACCTGAAGTCTTACCAATAGCCTTGGGGGGGGAAAGATGATTGAGAGGAAGAATACAGCATACCGGGAAAGGGCACTGGTCAGAGCAGGCTTTGCTTGTGTTAGTTAAATAGGAAACTCATAACTGAAGTGGCTTGGAAGCAGAGAAGCACACAGGTTTGTGAACAGAGATATTTGTCAAAGATAAATAGAAGAGGAAGTGCTGTGTTGTATTCACCAAGTGCCACTGAACAGCAGTGGGAGAGCAGAGATTTTTATTCTTCGTTAATAAATCTAAAGAAGTGATTTAAGAACAGTGTAAGAATCTAGCAAAGTGAAGCAACCTCAGGTGATCATGGGCAGCCCCTGGCATCCTTGCATAAAAGGAACAGTAGAAAACAGTCCAACAGAAATAATGGGGACGATAGAGGGAGCCAAATTAATTCACAAAAACGTTAAGCAAAATTGGGAGCATAGCTCTTCTAACGGAGAGGTTAGGAGTTCTCATTAAAGCTCACAGAATTCTTAGTGGGATAGAGTGCAGGGATACTACAAAGCTATTTGACCTAGTGTCAAGAACAAGCAAAGATGCAGCAGTAAGATAAGCTATGGCTGGACATTACAGGAATTCAGGGAGGAATGTCGGGATAGTGCAAGACAGAAATGCAACTCCCCTTGCATGGCCAGGGAACAGAAAGTTTGCTGCATGGAAGCATCAGGCATTAAGTAACACTGCAGAGTTCTGTAACTAGCCCAAAGAAAAACGTGTCTGAGGATTTGTCACCCCAAGATTTCTCACGCAGAGCTATTGGTGGTTTATAGTGATCCCGTATGCTGACAAAATACTATCAGTTAGCCTGCACTCTTCTCCTCAGCAGTTACCCTATTGTAGCTGGAGCTACTGGTTTCATCCAGTGCAGGCAGATAGTACATGAGAGATCAGACATTGCCTCGCTCAAGATCAGGTCTTGGAGCTGTCATGCCTTGAAATAGATTCAGGGTTTCAGTATAACATACTGGTCTCCTGAGAACAATACAGTCAAAAGAGTTTTGGGGAAAACAGATGTAAATACCGATGCTTAGAAAGACAACCAATAAACCAATTTAACAGTGCACATTTTGGCAAAAACCTTGGTGGGGAAGGCCTAGGAAATCTATGCTGTGGGTTGAAATGTACAGCAAAGGGAATTTGCTGTGAATTCCTGTGCATAATGAATGATATAAGATGCTACCTCTAGCATCTTATCCTCTTTGCTGCTTCGTTTCTCAAGTGACCCTCACAGCCCCCCAAAGAGCAGAGCAGTTGTCATACCCAATCAACCCAGTGGCCTTCCTAATCCAGTCTCCTCACTTCAACAGTTTCTGCTCTTTAATGCATCAAAGAAAGGTGTGAGAAACCCCGTAGTGGACAATTATAAAATAACCTGCCCACGAGGGAAGTTTCTCCCTAATCCTTTGCCATCAGTTAGTGGAGATGTTGTGCCTTGAAGCCTGATGGTTTATATCCCTTCTAAAATTTATTTATACCCTGTCTAATGTGACCATGAATGTTTTCAGTATCTGTATAAATGTCTAATCCTTTTCTGAACCCTGCTAATCTCCCGGCCGCAATGAAGCCTCATGGTAACAAATGCCATGTGTTAATTACAGATGGTACAAATATTTCCTTGCAC
Source organism: Pezoporus wallicus (assembly GCF_028554395.1). Taxonomy (NCBI): domain Eukaryota; kingdom Metazoa; phylum Chordata; class Aves; order Psittaciformes; family Psittacidae; genus Pezoporus; species Pezoporus wallicus. Next base: position 3,700,963 of record NW_026642179.1, on the reverse strand, counting down.
CATTTTAAATTTGCTTCCTTCCAGTTTCGCTGTGTATCCCTTGATCCTGCAATATGAAAAAGGGCGGTGAAATTAGAGCTCACTCATTCCTGCCAAACAGCACTGCTGTCTCTTGATTTGTTTCTTCTCTAAAGTAGCTGTTCCTACCCTCGGCCAAAGTTTTCCTGGGTCAGACTGTTTGGCAGCGGCCTAGGGCATGGCACAGAGCTTATGCTTTCACCTATTCTCTGTTGATGAGTTCATTTGGAAGGGCAGTAGGGAGAGGAAACTCTGAGAGTCTCAAAAGTACATGCTTGAGGTTGCAGACTCTGAAATATCAGACTGCTCTGCGTCAGCTGGTATTAGCTCAGCAGCAATATGATGACACTGACTGATGCCACTGGCCTTTCCCTCTTTGTTGCCTCGAAGTTGGAGACAGAGCAGGTGGTTTCCTCTGCAGTGCCGTTTCCCCTCAGCCGGATCCAGCCGATGTTCAGGCTGTTTCTGAAAGGGAAGGTCTCGCTCCTCCTCCCATCCCACCTCAGGCATTTCTCCGCTTCCTTGCATCTGTTCTGGTGGTCACCCAGCTGTGCCATTAGTCCCATCAGTTCTGGACTAATTGTCTGAGCAATGCGCATCTCTGTTCTGCTGTTCTGTGCTGACCCTGTGAATGCACAAACAACAGCCCATCACCCTCAGACATGTGGAGATGGCACTGGAAATAGCAACGGAATGTAAGGTGTGAAGGGGGGAGGCTAAAACTTAAGAAGTTAGCCAAATACAGGAAAGGAAAGGCTAGGAAAAGTGGGACTGGTATAAAAATGCCCTCAGCCAGATGAAGGTAGGAAGGAATTCCTAAACCGCGGTTAAACTCCACATTTATAATGGTTTCACTGGAGGTAAGACCCTAAGCTGCTACAGCTGCGCACCATTACAGTCAACTAGGTTGGAAAAGACCTTCAAGATCATCAAGTGCACCCATTACCCCAGGATGGCCAAGTACACCACTAAACCATGTCACTGAGGGCTTCGTCTACACATCTTTTGAACGCTTCCAGGGACAGCGATTCCCTCAGGAGCCAGCCGCAGCATCTCCCCACCACACCATAAAGCTCGGGGAGCGGCCCAGCACCGTGGCTGAGGCAGCGTCCTGGCATCCGACAACCAGCCCTAGCGCCCTGGGGACCGGAGCAGGAGATCCGCCGTGGCGGGGTGAAGGGCTGAGACGGGTGACCCCTGAGGCGAGGAGCATGCCGCAGGCGGGGGGCGGCGGTTCCCCGGTCGGTAGGGACCCCTGCAGGGCGCGGGCAGGCGGCGGAGGATGGGCCCCCGCAGCAGCGGCGGCGGTCGGCGGCAGCAGCGCCCCCGCCGGCCCTAGCGCCCCCGCGCCGGCGCCGAGCAGCCCCATGCGCGGTCGGCAGCGAGGGGGCAGCGCGGGGCCGCCGGGGGGCGGCCGCTGAGCGGCGTGGCGCCGGGGGGCGGGCGGAGCCGCAGCGCCGAGCGGCGGCGGCACGCAGCCGCCCGCGGAGTGAGGCAGCGAGTGAGTGAGCGGGCGGGCAGGCAGGCAGGCAGCCGGCCGGCGGCCGCAGGAGATGTGCCCGGAGGAGGACGGCGGCTGCGGCGGCGGCGGCGTGGCCGGCACCGGCGGCCCCGAGGCGGCGGTGGCTCTGGACGAGCTCCGCTCCTGGTGGGAAGTCCCGGCCATCGCGCACTTCTGCTCCCTCTTCCGTACCGCCTTTCGCCTGCCCGACTTCGAGATCGAGGTGAGAGCCCCGCGGACGCCGTTCCCGTGCAGGGTGCACGCCCCGGTGGGCAGCCGACGGGCGATCGCTTCGCGCGCCAGCCCTCGGGCTGTTACCGTGCCGCGGCTCCGTCCCCGCTGCGCTCCCGCTGCGCGGCGGCTCCCGCGCTCCGCTCCCCGGCCCCCCAGCCCCACTTTGCCCCGGTGAGCCGCTGGATCCCGGCGCGATGCAGCGCGGGTGCTCCCTTCCGCCCGCGGCAGATGCACCAACTTCCCCGTGTCCCTCCCGCGCGCGCTCGCAAACTTTCGGCGCGCCCGTCCCGGTGCGGTGGCGGCGGCGGCGGCGGCGGTGGTGGGCAGAGTTGCCCCCAAGTCCCGGCTCCGGAGCCGGCCGGGCAGCCGCAGGCGGAGCGGGGCCGGCCGCCGCCGGGCCGCATTGTTCCTCCGGGCCGGTGTCCGCGCACAAAGGTGGCGGGAGGGGACGGGCTCGGCAGGGAGCCGGCGGCGGGTCCCCCGTGCCCAAAATGGTGGCGGCGAGAGGCGGGCCCGGCCCGGTGACCCCCACTATCCTCGGGGGTCCCCGCGGCTGTTCCTGAGGGTAGGGGGGGGTTCCCCAGCCCACACAGCCTGCGCTCAAGTTGGTCCCTTTTGTTGAAGCGGGGGTGTCGGTCCCCACCTGGCTGGTGCCGGTGCTGGTGGATGGGATGTGTGTGTATGGAGGGTCGCCGCCGAGGCGGGCGGCGGGAGGTGCAGTCGTTCTCCTCATCCCGGCGTGCTGGGCTCCTCCGCGGGGCACCGCGCTGCGCATTGTGCGGCTCCTCGGAGGCTCCGCTTGCAACTACGGTGCCTTCCTCACCGACCGATCGACCGCCTGTGCTCCCCGCGTAGGGCAAACTCTCGGCTTCCTCACTTTCGTGCCCATTTTTCCCGTGTGGGTTTTGGATTTTTTGGGGGGAAAGGGTGTAATTTTTTTCATTATTATTAATTCTTAGTTTCGTGCGCGTGGCTAATGCTCCGTAAATATTTTGTGCTCCGGCTACAAACATTACAAACGAAGTGTGTCCTGGTAAGAAATCTTTTGTGCTTGCTGTGAAAAGCCATTCTTGCCAGCGCGTTGGCAATAAACCCGGGTGAATAACGTGGCGGCGTGTGTTTGTATTTATTTTTTTTCTCTCTTTAAAGGCAGTAATTGCCCCGTGAACGCGAATTCCAAAGATGCTTAAAAGTTCAATGGGATGCGCGAAGCCCTAAAGAGCAAAACTCCTCGAGCAGGATGTGAATTTCTGAAGAGGGGGAATCCCTTCTGCGGTGCGAAATCTTGAGAGGGGATAAGGTCTCGCAATGATGCAACTTCTTGCGAAAGGGAACTCCCCTCCCCCTCCTATTGATGCCAAACCAGTAAAGGGGGAGGCTCCCCGGGCCCGGCAGCGCAAAGTCTTGAAGGAACCTGAATTTACAATGATAAAAGAGCCAAGGCACTAGCCTTTCACCTTTGGAGGCAATTAGCATCTGGCTTGCTTCACAAATGAAGTAAATGTGGGCTCCCCTTTGCTTCCCGGAGCACACTTAGGGTGGAGGTGGGAGTTAACATCACTCGGAACAAATGAAGTTGCTTTTTTGGGGAGGGGGGAAGGGATGCCCGGGGTGAGGAGGAGTGCATGCGGGTTGGTGCTGGGGGTGTTGCAGAGCACAGAAGCAGCACATAGAAAACGTTGCCCTCAAAACCACCTTGGTGCACATGGATGGCTTGGCAGGAACAGGCTTGGAAGGATGGTGTTGGTCAGAGGGACAGTGGGAATCAAGGTTAAAAGTGGGATGCTCCGAGGGGACAGATGTGCCTGTCAGATCTCAGTGTCTTCAGGCACATGGAGTACATCTCCATCCTTGGCACAGTGTGAAGGAGCCTGGTGCAGGTGGTTTCAAAACTCGCTGTTCCTTGAAGCTCACCATCTTGTTACCCATTGCATGGCTTAGTTATTTCCATTTCACCGCTTGTTTTGGAGATATCTGGGAACGATTCTGTGCACAAAGAGCTTGCGCAAAACAGTTCATGGGGTGAAACCAGTGGCCAGTGATGGATCTTACTCCTTTTTTTCTAAGAGTACTGCTCTGTGGTTTGTACTTTATTTGGCTGCATAGGGAAGGTTCCTTCCTTCATGTTGTACCTAATAGTGCCAGTTCCCATTCTGGCTACATACAGGATGGGCTTTAAGTTTCAGGGGTGTCTGAATAAAATGGAGGTGGCTTTTCTAGGGGCTTATGGGAAGCTCTGGGACTCAAGACAAATAATGGGAGGAAATGAACCCCTTGCCAGCCATCAAAAATTGAAACTGTGCTCATGTACAAATGACATTTTCTTGCTTTAGCTTTGGTTATCATGGGGATGGGTGCTTGTGGCAAAGTGCAAGCTGTTTAAGAAGTTACTGCCCCTCATGGGTAACTTGGGGTGAGTAGCTGGGTCCATTTGGTGGCAGAGTAAAACAGGTGGTTTGAGTGAACCTGCTTCTCATGTGTGGAAGCAGAAATGGAGCCCTCAAATTCAGAGGGTGTCTGCGGGAGGATGGTCATGCCCAGGCTCCTGGAGCTTCACAGCAAGTGTCTGTCTGACTGCCCAGTATTGCTAAGGGATGGCCTTACTCTGGCTGCAGTTGGCTTTTGGAGGGTATCTTCTTTCTAGGAGGGCTGAGCGCCTCTCAAGTTAAATCCTAGTTTGGTGGCTTTTTCTTTCTTTCCTTTTTCTGATACTAATGCATCTCCAGTGGGGAGCCTGGTGCTAAACTCTTACAACATTGTTACAAGTGAAAGTTTTAAACAAACCTTAATTCTGCTTGTAATAAATATCCCCTTCTTGCTCTCTCCCTCCTTCCCTCCAGTTTAGCAGGCAGTGTGGTTAAGGTTTCACTGCCACAGTCTCTGTAGTTCCCAAACCAGAGAAAACCCGATCTTCCAGTATGTTTTAGTGTATTGTTGTGTTTTCTTTTTAAAGCTGTAGTTATTTACTTTTCTAAACCCCTTCCTCCCCCCCCCCCCCGATATATTTTTCTTCTGGTGGGTCTGCCCATAGCTAGCAGGGAGGCTCTGCAGTGATAGGCCATCTGGACCCATCCTTCTTGCGCTGAGCAGATTCGCTAGTGGTATTTGAGAAGTTTTGGGCTTTAGTACAGAGAAGCAGCATGGAGCTCTCATTTTTTTCTTTTCAAATGCAAACCTTTCTCCCCCTACTTATTGGCCCAAAAGAGAGTGAAGCTTCCAGATGCAGGGCTGCCATCAGCAGCTGGATGTCAGAAACCTGGGCAGCAGATGTTTTGTTTTTCTCATTGCTGGACCAGTGTGTAGCCAGAGACTGTGGGGAAGGGGTGTCCGAAACTGAAAGAAAGAAGCGCATCCATCACGCCGGACCCTGGGCATTGTTCGGGGAGGGGGTGGGCGCAGCCAGCCCCCATGCTGGCTCCAGCAGATGCAGGCGCCTGACAAGGCACAGGGCTCCTCTTTTCAAACCTCTGCCGCAGCATCACCCGGCGATGGGCTCAGGAGGGGTTCAGCTACCGCCAGCGGGTCAAAAGTTCAGTGGGCCAGGAGCGGGTGCTCTGGGACATGTTCGGCTTCACGCTGTGATCTCACGTGCATCTGTGAGGATGGCAGAGAGCGCTTCTGCCTTCTGGGGTAGGTCTTGTCTTTTTTTATCCTCCTCCCCTTTTAAATGGCTGCCTTGTTGGCCATCTGCTGTATAAAACTTCCACGCCACTTCAAAAGTGGGCTTTTAGTTGTGTTGGCTCGGATGTTGTGGCTTCTTTCTTGATGGTCTGTAAAATCTGCATCGAGTGGGTTTGTCCTTCCCTGCTCTAACAGTACTCCAGCAGGAGGAGGTCTGGCTGTACGGGACACATGCATCATTTTTTTGGAGGCATTGCCTTGATGGACAGAAAGGATGCTTTCCATAGTCAAGTTAGTGCAGGTGATGATAGGGAGTGATTTGTTTCCCTCTTCGAGTCTCGACTGTAATACGGGACACCTCTCGTGACAAAGTGTCTCCTGGCCGTGTGCCCTCCCCTTTGCAACTGAAATATCTTCTTGGCAGCTGTAGGGATTGTTTGCATCGAAAATATTAGGGGAATATTTAACATTTTCAACCGTATTTCAGCGCAACTTGAAAACACTGGACAGAAGCCAGCGTGGCGCGGCCACCCAGCTCTTTGGCATGTGCTCCCAGGAGCTGTGGGCTAAAACATTTAGGAACTTCTGCCTGGGTAGGTCGAGGGGAGGTGACTTTCCAGAGCGCGCTTGAAAATAATCAAAACGTTGTTAACTTAGTTTATTTGGAAAAGGGGGCAAAGCCACATTACACAGGGAAAACATAAATCTTTTCCTGTGGTTTTTAAAAGCGCCTTTGGGCAAATTGCCTCTGCTGTTAACTTCACTATGGCTTTAAGATGCTTTTCCTTGCCTCTTGCCCCTTCCTAGCACTTCGAGCTCTGGCTCTACCTTTAGGTACATTCCTCTGGCTCCCAGGCAGGGCACCGCTGCTCCTGCGCACCTTTTTCCTCCTATAGTGTGGTATCTATCCTGCTGGTTCTTGAACAGGCTCTTTCTGTCAGGATTATGATGTGGCTGTTACAAAATCAGCAACTGCTACTGCTCCTGTGGGTCTCCCAGGAGGAGGAAGAGTGTGGAGAGAGGGAGAGCTGTGCTGTGGCCATCTGAAGGAGAGAGCAAAGAACAGGGTTTCTTCTATCTGTGCAAACCAGATACAGTTTTAAAAGCAAAAGTAGAGTTTTTTAACATGCTAAACTCTAAATATGTTAGAATTTTTCCTAGTGTGGACGGATGGCTGAGCACGCTTTGACCTCCCCTGTCCTGTCATGTCAGTTCCTGCTGAAATTACTCTGGAGCCCCTTGCTGTGTGCCATCCAGGTTCATCCCTTGTGATCCATGACACCAAACCAGCCCAACCTTCCTGTTCTGTCAGTGGTTTGTACAGGGTTAATTGCACAGCACTAAGCCTTCACCCCTCTATAGCTATTCTGGTCTGGTGCTGCATTATTATCTGTATTACAGGAACGTGTACAGCGTCTACATGTTGTTTGATAGCTGAGATGGCCAGATAGTTTCTGATCAGAAGAATTTAGAATCTAATAGAGATCAATGCAACAAGTAGGTGCTGCAAACTGACAAAAATATCAGTGAATTCACGTAGCTCAGCTCTACTCCTAAGAGGGGAAGTCTGAGTTGGTTTAAATGGTTTTTCAGTAGAATGGCATAGGATGTTCATCCCTCTTGCCCTTTGCCTGTTGGTGGTGGCAATGTTAAAGTGGAAGGGGACATTAGCTGCCTGAAATGAGCAAAACAAGAGATCTGCTCACTAAAACTTCACCTGTACAAAGGACCTGGCTTTAGAAAGAGCTCATTGTCTGAGGAAAGGTATAGTAATTGCCAGTGCATGGAGAGGTGCTGTATGTCGAGTAAGCAGTGATGGAAAAATGATGGACTCTGGACATACTGAAAAGACAAAGTGTCCACCCCATTGTGTGGAGAGACCTGTTTCTATACCTTTGTGTGAATTTGGGTTATACACCACAGTCATTCTGGTGGTTCTGCTTCCCACAGGCAACATCGGCTTCACCAGAGAAGAGGGCATGAGCTGGGTGTTTGTTGTTTGAAAATTGTTTGAAAATCAAGTTTAAAAAACAAATGAAATGGAGGGTTAGTACTGGTTTTACTGTTTTTTCTACCTGTCCCATCCACTGTTTGGTATAGGTGCTTCAGCAGTACCCCATCCCTCTCCCCATGTCTGTTTCAGCCACAGTTCTTACTTTGCTGGTCTTCAACTTTTGCTGCCTTAGTTATTCTGTTCATAATAGAATCGTTAACACTCTACATGTCAGTATTGGGCTCTAGAGTTCATTGAGATTAATGGAGGGGGAGGCAGAGAGATACTTCTCAGAGCTGTTGTTTCAAGTGGTCTGCAAATTGGAAAGCATTATATCAGTTTCCATTTCAAATGCAAGTCACATCTTTGCCAACTGTAGATCTTAAACTTTTTAACAAGTGTTTACATTTTATATAATGAGAGTCTAGTGTAATTGGATACAAAAAGAAGGAATAGGTAGTTTAGGAGGCTGATATGTGGGTTAAAACATTATCTTAAGCCTATGAAAAGAAACAAGAAGTGACTGCACGAAGCCAAAAGGCATCTGAACAATGGATAAGGAAGGTTATTTTGACAGGAACATTTTGAAAGGATCCGAGTTAGGTGACAGGGGAGTTGCGGAATGACTGTAGCAGTCGAAGGCAGAAGAAAGAGGAACACGATAAGAGTTTTGGAGATTTGGAAGGGGTACATGGGGGTTGGAGGCCGTTACTTCTTCCGCTAGTACAGCTGACTCTGAAAATCATGTCCGGTGTTAGCTGAAGTGTTTGTGCACCCACAAGTTTAATGGTTTAAGCTGAATTTACTTAAAAACCAACTTAAAATAATCTGCAAATCTTCCCCTGCTTGGAGGAAAAAAATGTTTTGTGTAGTAACTTGAATATGACTTTGCAGTCTGCTTTGTTTACGGAGACTCGAGTACCACAAACCTGTACCGATTCAATGGAGCTGATGTAAACTACTGCATAGTGCATCTAAATTAGGCCTCAAAAAGTTCTTTCCTTTTGGAATTTGCTCTGACCAAACCAGCTAAAAGTAACACCTTTAAAGTGTTGCAGCTTTATATGTAGACCTGCTTAACTGCGGTCTTTCTCTCCCGGGGAATAATGCCGGCAGAGCTGTGCCATTCTGCCCCTGGCATCTGTTAAGTGCCTGCATGAAGGGTGAAGAATTAACTTTTGTAATGGCAATGGATGCTTTCATAGACTTCTTTCAGGCAAAAATCTCCTCAAGAAAAGGGCTATAGTCAGAAATGACAACAGCCAGGGAGTTAAAAGTTCCCGAATTAAAAGTTTATCCGGTAAACCTCAGTGTAGGTAGATACAATTTTTTTTTTTTCTTCTTATTTTTTTCCCCCCTCCTCGTTACCAGAAGCAACAGCATCTGCTGTGGTGGTGGGAACAATGCAGCCTAGTGATTCCTCCTTCCTTACAGTAGAGAATCCTGTTAAACACACAAGGCTGTGCCTCAGAGTGTATCCTTTCAGCAGGCTTGTTCCTTTTAATGGGTGCCCATTCCTGGGGTCTCCATTGTTTCACCAACAATAGCACTAGGGGCAGCTGATTTGGTTGACAGAAAATGCGTTAATTTAACAGATCTATTCCCTTTAGCCGGGCTCCTTCCTATTGTGCCCCAGTTCTCCCCCAGTTCCTGGGGAGGAGGGCCCAGAGAGCAGGGTCTGTTAGGTGGAGGGCTCCTGCAATTAGGAGGGGTTTGCAGCCTTTTGTGTGAGGAACAGAAAACAGCTGATGGGGGGGGGAAGTGGTGTTCCTGAGCTTTGCTTGCTGCAAGAGCACATATTTCCCTGCTTTTCTGGGGGGCTTTTAAATCCACCTTTACTGGGGATGGGGGAATAACTTGACGCTATGGGCTGAAGGCAGTCAGGGTCTTTGCTTTGCTTGGGGGTGGCCTCACAGCCCAACATGACAATTCCTTTCAGAGCTGGCTCAACTTCTTGATAAACTCTTTATATCTCTTTTATATATAAATGCTTAGCTAAAACGTCGGCTTTCCAGTGAAAAAGTAAAGCTGCTGTTATCATCCAGGCTAGGACTGCTGAGGGCTGGCTGGAGAAGGCAGTACGTAAAGTTAATAATACTAAACAATGTGAAACGTAAGGGGCATTATGGTCCTTGGGCCACCTCTGCCTCAGGTCAGACCACCAGTTTCATGTAGTTTTGGTACTGATCTGATTTAGGCAGTGCAAGCTGTCCACCTTAGATGTACTTACACTGGTTCAGCTCTTCCCTTTATTACTGTAGCTCAGTTCAGTGACAGGGCAGTAGTGCTGGGAGTCTGTTGGTTTTCACATCAGTGTGCTCAAGCTAGCATGTTCAGCCTGGTGGGAGGGAGGGTACATGCTTTGCCAAGGGAGCAGTAACCAAGACCATGTTCCCTTTCAGGCCCTTCTTCAGGCTTCTGACTCTGTTATCTGCTTGCTGGGTCCTGTTATGGCTTTTGGGGGGTTTTAGTCCTGTGGCAGGAGCAGGACCTCGTGCTTTTGGTGGCCCGAAGCTGCTGGGTCAATCCGCTGTGTCTCCTGAAACTCTAGCCTTAGCTTAGTTCTGGTTGCTGGGGCTGGTGATGTAAAAGGAGCTCTGGAGAGTCTTTTTCCTCCTTGTTGGAAAACTGTCACTTCTCTGGCTCTTGCTCTCCAGCTAAGCCTGCCCAAAAGGGGCTGGAGCTTTGCACAACCAAAGGGTTTGGAAGGTAGAGCTAGCTTTCTCATTTCTCGTGAGCACTGTACACAGGGAGTTGTGTGGAGGCAAAAATATTTATACACCTATAACACAAGGCAAAGAGGGTTGCGGGGTTTGTTTTTTTTCCTTGCATGGGTGCTTTGTTTGTTTTAGGAGGCAAAGGGTGAGAGTTCACTTAAAGAGCTTGCCTCTTAATAGAGCTTGTCATTGTTGCTAATATAAAACAAATGAGCATGGGAGAGGAGCCAAAGGCTCCCTCTTCTGGTGTGCTGGGAAGGTTCAAATGCTGAAACATAAGGAAAAAAATTAACACACCCAGCCCACAAACAAACAAACAACAACAAAAAAACAGAAAGCAAGAAGACCCCTTCTGTGCATTCCTCTGGTATTTTAAGATCTCACATAGGCCTTATTGGTCCAACACATAAGTTGCTTCATGGCTCCTGAGTAAGTAACATTAAATGCAAACTACATTTTACTTGCAAGTAAAAGTGAGTCCTGGTTTCAGAAGGATTCCCAGTCTGAACATGAAGAATGGCAGCCCTTCATGTCCCCACATCCCACTTTTCTCAGTGTTTCTCTTTACTTCCCTTTTCTGCATCCCTGTCTTGCAAAGATCACGTCTTGTCCCATGCAGCTTCCAGGCCGCATGTGTGCATTGGCATGTAAACATGTTTAGGATGGTTGCAGGAGCCAAGTATTGTGAGCACTGTCTATAGAAACTGCGTGTCCAAGACTCCAGCACTCCTATTGCTTTTGCTTGAGTCAGCCAAGAATTCAAAACTTATTAATGGGTGATTGATGGAGAAATGTGTGCAAGGAGTAGTGCTTGGTTGGGATTTTTAGATGCATTTTCTAAAACTCCCTGTACAAAGTGTGTGTGCCTCCAAAACAAATAGGATTTCAGGGCATCAAGAGAAGTGACTTTTTTCCCCCATGCCTTTTTGTATTCTCCACTGGAGAATTTGGCATCACATGGCCGTTTTCCTTGTGATGTTAGTGTGGACTCACAAGCAGTGTCTGGTGCAACCAACACGAGGACATCAATTCTCAAGCCACCCTCCCACGGCAGCTCTTGCCACCCGTCACGGATGGCAGTAAAACTGCTCACCCAGATTAAAAACCGCAACTCTTTCTTCCTTCAAGTGAGCCATGTCTAACCAGGAGCGGTTGGCTCCCCCAGCCGGCTCCCTCCGCAGCCCCACAAAAGGGTTGTACCAGCATGACTGAAGCAGTGACACGGGAATGGAAACAGGCAGTGGGGAGGGGAAGGGAAGGGCTTTTTATAGCTGACGCTTCTGCTGAAAAAAATGCTTCTCGCACGGCAGCCCTGGGTAGCAGGTGGAGTGAGACTGCGCAGGTAGCAAGAGGTCATGCAGCGAGGGGGGCACCTGGGGAAAGACCCTCATCGACCTCTGTAAGAGGTGGTTAGGGTTCCTTTTTGGTGCTATATCAAGGCTTGCTTGTTTCTTGTTTATGTTCTGGATAGGAAAAGGTTCACACTGGAGTTGGTGGGTGACCCTTTAAATGGTTTTCCAAGTCAGACCTGAACACGCAGTTGAAATCAGTTAAACTTCACTGTAGCTGGCAGTCTTGCATAAAACCAGAAGAGTACAACATTTTATCTCCTTTCTTAGATTCAGGCTTTTCCTTTTTAAAAAAGCCCAAATCATTTCCACACAAAAGTTTCCCTTAGGCTCTGGTCACCCAGCAATGCAGGTGTCTATCCGTCTATGCTTGCCTGTGCTGAAGAGGCTGGAGCAGCTTGCCTGGTTGGACAGGGCAGCCATGTAGAATAAACAGGGAATAGCAGTCTCGATTTCCTTTCTTTCAGCCTGATACAAGGTGCTGAGGCACAGAAGACTATTTTGCCCTTAAGATAATTGTGTGTTGGAGAGGATCAAAGGGCTTGAGTTTTTTTTTTTTTTTTTTTTTTTGTTGAAAGGGGATTTTCTCCATGGACAGCTGCAGTAGTGCATTAGTAGTGCAATGGATTATCTTTCCATGATCTGTAGGATCTCAACCAGCTATTGAGGGGCCCCGCTGAAGGCTGCTGCTTGGGGGAGGCAGAGTGAAAGTCTCCTGCAACAGGGAGACCTGTAATGCCTGTGGGCTCGGACCACTTGACTCCCCCTGCCCCAGCAGGGTGGGTGGTGCTGGATATTCTTAGACTGCAGATAGTGCCATGAGCATGAGGAAAGGGAGCCCAGCTCTCGGTTATGATTAACTGCAGCTGATGCCCTGCATCCACCCTGTTCTCCGATGGAAGTGCTTATTAAGGAATGTGAGAAGGGAGCTGATTCCAGCTGCTGCGGCATCCCGTAAAGGGCAATGTGTAATTTGGGAGGGTGTTACGAGTCCCTTGGCTAAACAAACTACTCGCTGTAGTAAGCGCCTGACCTGCCAAATGCCTGGGCTTTCTCATTTTGGGAAGTTTTGGATGATGGCTGATCCGCAAATAGCCGTGGCATTGAGCGGGAGTCCCTTCGCATGCGTGGGTGGGTATCTGTATCCTTGCTCTGTGGCGTCTTGGCACGGAGGGGTGAGGTGTTGCATGTGGCCTGATTGTTACAAGGGTGGGATGGGACAGGGCTTGCTGCTATCAGAGGTGGAGATCAGGTCATGCTGTGCCTCCCTGACCTGGTTTCGGGGCTGGGGGATAAGGGGACTGGAATGTGCAGGGCTGTCAAGGAATGTGGGTCCCCAGGTGGCCGCTTCAGTTGCTTGAGCTTAAGTCGGGCTCGAATTGCATCTGTGTGCTGGTTAGTAAGTGTTGGGGCAGCTCTGCTGTGGCAGGTTGTCCTCTGTGAGCTTCCCCTGGCAGTAAGATGCCAGAAACATAGAGGTGACAATATATCTTTTTAGGCAATAAACTCGCCCCTTGGGCAGTTTGAGAGTTTCCTGCTGACTTTAACAACACAAGTTTTATCACTTTTTGGGTGTTTTTGTGACTGGTGAGACACACAATGGGATGAACCCGGCCTTGGATTTCAGGGCTGAGGTTTCTGGGACAGGCCGTTAGAAAGACTTGACTTTTTTTGTAAGTGGGACTGGCTTCAGAATTGGAGGTTGAACACAGACCGCCATATGATGTTGTGTTGTTTCTCCTTGGAGGAGTAATTACAATTTATAATCATTGCCTAGTCCGTAGCCAGTTGGCAGGAAGGCTGCTGTGAATGGATTGATTATTAGTGGATGCTTCATTGTGCTGTCCAAGCCTGAATTTCTTGATCTAACCGGTTTCCTTCACTTGGAATGGCTGTAGTCAGCAGAGGGAAGGGAGGGAGATAACGCCTTCCCTCTCAGCAGTGCTGTTTCTTGTTCATGGGATATGATCAGGGAAGAAAAGGGTCAACAAAAAACATCAAGACTTAAACGTTCTCATAGAGAGGCAGCTGGCTGCCTGGGGGTTGCTTGCAATTTTCCTGCTTCCTCTTGGGATCCTCTCTGTATTTGTTTTCAGCTTGGTGGCTGGAACAGAACTAGTGCTGCTTGGTGTGAGTGTCCTGGGGGCTTTTCCTGAGAAATGTGCTGGGAGAGTGGAAGCATCACCCACCGGGAAGGTGATCTAGTGCTTCGAAATGCAAAGGCATGCTGTCAGCTGCGGCTGTTGGAGCTGAGTTAGCATTTACACCGGCAGTAGAGGACGCACAGAAGTACGGATGCAGCAGCGCAGGCTTGAGGAGCTTGGACAGCAACATCTGCCGGGCTCCTCGGATAAACGCTGGGATGGTTTGGTTGTGCTGAACCACATCCTGCTGCAGCTCCTCTGATAAACCTGGGCTAACTAATTTAATGTTAGCAGCTATGCAAAGGTGGAGTAGCTGGCACTGCTCTTTGGGAAAGGGAGTTTCTGAGGAAGGAGCTGATGGAGGAGGTCGTGTGGCAGGCTTGGGCTGGGCTGTCTCACTGGGCTTAGGCTGAGTGGTAGCAGTTGGAAGAGGACAGCTGAGCTATAACTTAAAAAGCAGAGGGGTGGGAGACTCCACGCCAGGTCTTGGAAGTATGATCCTAAGCCTCTGTTTGCCTTCCTCCTTTCCTCCCCCACTCCCAAAGCCCCTCTCTCCCTGTGTGGAAGTGTCCCAGTTCTTGCAGCTGTGTTAATTGTAATGGGTCATTTAGTCCTGAAATCCCTGTTTAAAAGGGGCAAGTCCTTGCCTCGTGTGACAGCTGCCGCCTTGCACTTTTCCCCAGGCTGGAAATAACTGCATATGACACAGGAGCAGAGCATGGCGTGGGGGAGGGAGGAGGGTTTCTGGCTTCCTCTTAGTGCTATAATGGCTTTGCTGTGTGACTCTTCTCCCATGTGGACCATAGCACAGTCATGCCCCACATATTTAGCAGATCTCTCAGTTGGCAGTGCCTAGGCGATATGCTAACAGCCTGGCTCTCCCTGGGCTCTGGTCGCCTGGAGTCTTCCTGGGCATCTGGGAGCATGGGAGAAGGGACATGAGGTGGTGGTGACACAGGACACTTGCCTGGAGCATCAGGGACCGTCTTTGGAATCAATGTGCTTGCCTGTCTGGAAGGAGGATCTGTCCTCTTCTGTGCAGAGGCAGAGACAACAAGAGGGAAGGCAGAATGGTTTCCACTCCTTGCTCCCATCTTCTCTCCAAAATCCAAGGCTTGAGCCCATGGAAACCTGGCCAGCTTTTCCTTCTAGCTGAAGGGCTGTCTCCTGATTGGAATGACAGCTTTGAACTGGAAGACATTATTTCATTAGTGTGCTAATCAGATACAGAGATTACCTGATTGGCTACTTAATAATTAAATGAAGTTGCCTGTAATTCTTTGAGCACACACAGAACTAATTAAATTAACCCTTCACTGCCCTGCAAGCCTAGAGTGCACTTGTGTGAAATAGAGAGGGCAGCTTCCCCAGTGTGGGGGACCGTGAGCAGAAGGAGGTGATGGTCAGGAGGTAACCAGTGCTGGACTGCCAAGGTGATCTTTTCTCACCAGGAACCTGAAGAGGAGAAGATGGCATGCTATTACACCTTCCAGTTCAGTTGGCATTCAGTGTGCCTGGTGAGGGATCAGTATGTCTGGCAGTGCTCTACCAAAACATTTTGTCCCCACATAGCCTAGAGAATGTATCAGGCTTATGGAAGTTGGTGCCCAGGCACCAGCTGGTGGCTTTGTATCACCTAATGAAGAACAAAGCATTAGTGAAGAAAGATGCACTTTCGGTTCTTCAGGAGACGCAGTGAAGCAGAGATCAGATGTTCTCGTGTACCTTTGAAGCATTCTTTTCCCCTGTCCCCAGTGGCACACAGCCCCAAATAAGCCAGGTTGTTTTCATGTGTTTGACAGCGTTCCACTACTTAAACTTGTTGACCACCTCTTTCTCCCTACTGCTTCAGTGGCAGCTTGAGGAACTGCATTTTGCACGTGCTCACAGGATTAAGTGTATTTCCTATAGATGGAGAAGGGCACAGGAGTCGTATCAGTGCCAGTACTTTCCTTTGTTGTAGATTTAAAACCAAAAATGTGAAAAGGGTAACAAACAGAAAGTTTCTTTGTGTTTTCCGGCCGCGATGCTGTGCCCAAGCTTTCAGCTTCTGTAATGCTGGAGGTGTGGCACAGAGTTTGACTTTATAGTGAAAGTCTAGTTTTTATAACATGTGAGAGTATTGTTATGGTGTTGAAGACACTGTTCAGTTATTTCATTGCTAGGGTGAAGAGTCAGCATCTGTAATTTTTTGTACATTTTTTAGTACTGAGCGCTTGGGTTGAGGCAACAGGAAACCTTATAATAATCCAATCCTGTTCTCTTGTTGCTGCCACTGTCTCCTTCTAGACTTTGCCCATACATGTTAAAATGAAACTGTCAAATTAAGCACATTTCACTGTCATCCAAAACTAAACTTGGCAGAGAAAAGCCCTTGGACCTTCTGGCCTGAGTTAACCATGGCTGGCTTCAGCTACCCCAGTGAGGAACTGCAGAACAGCTTTCCCCTCCCCTGCAGTCCATGTTGCTGGATCTGTCCTCCCCTCAAGATCAATGGTAGCAGCAGTGCCCTTGGAGTCAGCTGATTCTCAGCAGAGGGATAAATATGTGAGCCACTGCTTTGTCTTTAAAAGCTGGCTTCCACATCATGGGCAGTCTGAAATGCCTGCAAAACCGGGCCAGGAGACGGAAGAAAGCTGTGAGGATGGGAAACAAAAGAGCAGCTTTGGGGTAATTGTATGGTTGCGGTGCTCCCTCTGGTAGGGGAGCATTTGCTGGTGAGAAATGATTCCCAGTGTTGACTCTACAAATGCAGGTATGCAGACAGGATTAGAAAGGAGTGCAGAGTAAGCCAAGAGGAGGGGCCGCGAGCCTTGGGATCACTAGTGCCTACTGATCCCAGAGATTTGTCATCATCATAGAATCATAGAATAGTTAGGGTTGGAAAGGACCTTAAGATCATCCAGTTCCAACCCCCCCCGCCATGGGCAGGGACACCTCACACTAAACCATGTCACCCAAGGCTCTGTCCAACCTGGACTTGAACACTGCCAGGGAGGGAGCATTCACAGCTTCCCTGGGCAAGGGAAGTTCCTTTCAAGGGAAGCCGTTGGACCTGTTCTCCCCACAAGCTAACCCCTGCTGTCCTTCCTACACGGCCCACACTATTCTGTGGCAGGCCCAGAGCTGTGGTACCCACATCTGACTCTTAGCTGGGGTCTCTGGGAAGGAGCTACCACCATTTTGTGAGCCAGTGGGCAGGCATAGGTCTTAATAGTGTGGGTCTTGGGGAGGCAGGGAAGATGCCTTCAGCACATGCAGGGTCAAGCTTGAGCCCAGCTGCAGAAGCCAGTTAGGTTTTAGTATTATTAATATTTGATGGTGTCCTATTGTAAAAAGGCAATAAGTAAGGCTGGCGAGTCTGTGCCTGGCCTGTTGTTGCAGTAAAAAGCTGCTTTCTGAGGAGATTCCTGAAACAAAGGGTATTCTAGTGAGTGGTTGGAAGTGGCCATTTAAATGCATCTGACCATAAAGATGCTGCCTGCGAGCAATTTTGATGTGGGAGCTTGTGGGACCCACTCCTGTGGGTAAAATCATGCTCCCGAGGACAGAGCCTGAATGCCGGAGATTCGGCTTGGGGGTGGAGTTCAGGGAGGCTTTTTACCTCTTGTGTCCTCTTCTTTGTTTTTGTTTATGGGTTTACAAAGTCGGATTAGCATTTCAATGTTGGAGGCAAAGGCCCTTGGGCTGTGGTGGAAGGCAGCCCGGCTTAGCCGGTTTGGGATTACTGCTCCTTTCCCAGCAGCCGTCCTTCCCGGGCTCTGGTGAGGAGCAAAGCCTGAGGCTTCTCCCTGTTGGGAATGCGCGCAAGCTGCATCTTGAGGTAGATGGGCAGTGTCACCGTGAGGGGTAATTAGCCTTCTTTTACTGCAGGGATAATTTTTTTTATTGTATTAAATGGTAGCACAAGTTCTGGAAGGGATTAAAAAAACCCAACAGCCCCACTCCCCCCCCCCCCCCGCTCCGGACCAGCTCTGAATCCAGAAGCTTTTGCTTTTTTCAGTTGTGTCTGCTGATCTAATAGATGTTGCTGGCCCACAAATGTAGCTTTGCTTTAATCCTTGGAATCTCACATCCACAGTCCTATTACTGTAATAAAGCAGTGGACTGAATAAAACAGAAGCTTTTGCCCCTTTCCTCTCCGTGTCTGTATTCAGTCACAATTCGGAGCAAGTCCAGTGGGTTCAAGTCGATGTAATCCGGATTTACACTGCACTCACTGAAATCAGTGTCCCACCTGAAACCGAAGTTTTTGTTTTGGGATGTTCCCTGTTTGTTGACTAGAGCTGACTGCAGCTCTGCGTGGTACCTAATCCATACACTGAATACGGAGTGCCTTCGGAACAGTCTTAGGTTCTCCTGTAGTGCAAGACTAACGCACGTGGTTAAGTTTGCGAACCTACATTTACACAAGAAGCTTAAAGAAGTAACTTAAGCACAGAGCTTATTTTTCTTTATTACTTATTTATTCTGAAGAAAATGTGAAGGTTTTTTTTTTAACCTTCCCCCAGTTTAATTTGTTCCTATGGCTTTTCTTCATACAGAAGTACTGTATTCTTTGGTGAAAGGTCAGTCTAAAATATTTTCTTAGCTTGTAGCTGGGAAACTGCACACACAAAAGTGTTTTGAGACCAAGTAAAAAATATTTCTCCAGACTGGTTTCACCTTCTTGACTGTCTCAAGTCCTAACTTCTTATTCTAATATAAGATTTTATAACTGCTAGTACTCTGTGCTGTCTCTTATCATGCTAGGGCACTGTACACACCTTCATTCTTTGCTCCCCTCCGTATTACCGCTGTTTGTCTGCTGTCTGGGAGAGAAGTCATTCAGGGTGTCAATATGTTAAGCTGTTGAGAGAATGGGGAGAGCTGGGATGAAGGTATTGTTATACTGGAAGGTGTTAATTGGTGCTATCAACCACTTGTTTGATTTCTAGACAATTACAGCAGCGCTTGAAGTTGTGTCTGAGCTAAACAAATGGCAAGGGCTCCACAAGTCCCCCATCTTCTCTTTTTTTGAGTGCTTGTTTCCCCACTGCCACCCCCAAAAAAAATTATCAAGGCTATACACACTTGAGCCAAAAGGATATGTCTGGACATTGAAGAGTTAGCAGAGTGTACTGCACAAAAGCCTGCCGCATTGTGTGTGAGCCCTGCCCTAGCCTGGTGGCTTGGAGGAGCAGGGGATACACAGGGGATGCTGAATGGCATGTGGGTGTTTCTGGGTTCTTTAGGAGCAGAAGAACAAATGTACTTTTGGTGACGTTTTCTTATGTGATATTTCCTGGTTAATAGGCAGATGCTTGACATTATCTAGGGCAGAGCCCTCTTGCAGGATAAATATGCAGCTGCTGAATAGAACATCTTATTTGTAGTCTGGGATTCCTGCCCAGACAGAGGGCAAGTGAGAGGCTCTGTTCCTCCCCCTGTAGGAGAAGTATATAAGGTCTACCCTGTGGCACCAGGAAAGTGTCTTGCTCCTAAGCAGCTGAAGAAGAGGAATCCCCTCCTCTGCTGCCCTTTCTCTATAACTGGGAAGTAAGGAACCATCCTGATTTATTTTTCTACTTTTTCCCAGATGCAATAAGAAGCAGGATGGGGAGTGGCACCTGCTGCAGCTTGGAGATATGTTCATTTTAGCCTGAGTACATTAATGCCACATCCCCTCACCAAAAAGTCCAAGGTGTGTTGAATGTTATTCAAGCCTACGTTTGTGTGGACCTCTTAGCATTCATATTGTCTCATGAATCCAGCCCTAAATGCTTGTTCACCACATTCCTTTGGTCGTGGTGGCTGCCCTGGTGTCCTACTCTGGATAGATTTTGCTTGTTGCTTTTCCTGGTTGTTCATGGTGTGCATCTGGCTTTGTGTGATGTCATCCGTGGAAAACAGAGTGAAAGAAGGCATCTGACCAGAGAGAGGTGATGCTAAATGAAGGCTGAAACCTTAAAGGTGTAAGTGACCTGTGAAGACTGTTATGAAAGGAAGGCCAAACAAGACTTGTTTTCAGGAGAGACTCATAAGGAAACCACAGCATAGAATCACAAAACCACATAGTCAGAAGAAACATCTGGAAGTCTCTAGTCCAACCTCTTGCTTGGATTGAGGCTGTCGTCTGCAGTAGGTTACGTTAACTATGGTCTGAAGAATGCATAATGCTTTCCTCAGTTGTTTTCTCTTTTCCTACCCCCCCCAAAAAAAAAGCAGAATTGCTGCAAGAGCTGTTTTAAGGGCACATTTAGGAATGCATGGTCTAAACCTGCTGAAATTCAGCTTGGGCAGAAGGATTGCTGGGAAGAAAAGGTGTTCAGTTGAGATTCAGGGATACGTGCGCCTTTTGCTGGTGGTTCTGGGGTATTGCTTTTGAAGCTCTACTTGAACTGTGATGAGTAATAAGACAGGGTTGAAACTGCTGGTTCCTTTTCTCATTCTGTAGGGAATAGTTTGCCTTTGAGGGATGGTTGTTGCCTGTGCACTGATACCTTACTTTAGGAGTCATTATGCAAGCACTCCAAATGGGACCTGTGGGTAAGGAACACACAAAATAGCAGCTGTTGGCTTGTCAGAAATGCCTTCAACCAGACAGGAAGATATTTTTATTGTTATTATTGAGAACAGATAGCCCGAGAGTTCTGGCCTTGGGGGTCTTTTTTAAGACCTCGCTCATTTCATCTACTCCTACTTGCCCAAAAGCTAGGTAGCTATCTACTCTTTGCATCCCTACTGACTCTTTCTTAGGTGTGCCAGCACAAGTCTTCATGGGGCCACACTGAAAGAGGTCAGTGAGCTGATCTGGCCAGTGGATAAAAAAAAACAGAACACCTCAACTCCCCTTCCTTCCAGCTATTTTTCGTCTGGATTAATTTTATGAGCTGGATCATAGAGTGGCCTGGCAAACGCTAGTGCCAGCCATGGTGTAGGAGCTGGAATAACTGGTGGGGATGAGAAAAGGGGCAAGAATAATTTAGTGTCCAAAGTAGACTGTTATGTCAGACTAATCATGCAGGGGTTCATCACTGTCAGTGGAAAGAAATTGAGAGGAGAGTAGTCTATTTTAGACTGACACGAATCACTCTGAAGGTGTTTCTCTCTTTCCCCATGGGTGATGGAAAAGAAGCTGATTGCACCAGCTCAGACAAGGCATCAAACTTAAACCTCATTTTTTGACCCTCATATTTTAGTAATGAAGATATCAGCATGCCTAATTAATGTTCATAGTGCTTTACCTTCAGTGCTGCTATAAACATAGAAAATGACAACCAGCTTAGCAGAATCCCAAACTTCTTAATAGGGCAATTATGAGCAATAGTGATATCATGAAAATCCAACTGCTAACAGTAATATAACTGGTTGAAGAGCTAACTATCAGCTCTGGGGTGAAAAGCCCACTTTTAACTGCTTGCCTTTGGGTAGGCTGCCCATAAAATGGGGCTGTTCCTGCATGCTTTTTGGTGTTTCTGTCCTGCAGCGAAGGCTCCAAAGACCAATATTGTCTGCTTGCCTGCTAATGTAATTTCTACTTGAGCTCAAGTGGTAGCAGTGATATAGAATGTGGCTGCTTCAAACCACTGCCGTGACATGACAGCGAGGGTTTGATTGTACGTTATTGTTTTCTGTGTTGAAACTGATGCAAAATAATTACAAATTCAATTACTTGGCAGGAAACGATAGATTTGCAGTTGTCTGTGTATCCTTTAATCCATCACCTTGTACCTGCAGATGAGGATTGTTTTTAATTACAGTGTCGTATTCTTTTTCTGCAGGAGAATGGCAGTGCTCACTCTAGGGCAGATAGTGTTGGGAGTATAAACCAAGGCTAAGCACTGGACAAAGCTGTTTGCTATGTGGCTCTTGCTTTGTTTGCTGAAGAGGTTTGAAGATGGGCAGAACATGAGAAACAGGGCTGCTATAGGAAAAGAAAGTATGTCTTTTGGTGAAGTGAGTGTATAGTCTATCTAGCCAGTGGCAAGGCATGTATGAGGTCCTTGTCTCACCCCTCTTTTATTACAGCCTCTTTTCATCCATCAGTTGAATTTTGTGGGACCATGCTTATGGTGGGCTGGGGGGCAATCCAGGCTTCAGAAGCTAAATTTTGGAATTTTTTTGTACCTGAAATTATTTTGGTTGTCTGTCCTCAAATGGATGGAAAAGGCATAAGAGTCGAGGAATAAGGATGGGTTCTGCCAATAGACATACTGATGTAAAGTTGTGTGTTCAGTCTCCGTACTCATCTTTGTTGCAGAGATCCAGACTGACTTATGACTCAGGGTGAGTTGCTTATGTCCCGTTTTCAAACAAGAAACCTTCATTTAGCTGACTTGGTGGCAGTGCTTGCCTTGGAAGCAGTTTGGGACATGTGCCTCTCCTCATGTGTGGTAACACAACTGTGAGCTATTGCAGGAACTGGGAAGGAGCATAGGTGAAGCCAAGTGAGACTAGCATGAGGTCCCAGATCACATCACAGACAGGCCCTACAAGTTCTTGTGTCAGCTGAAGCACAGAGGGCAAAGCCTCCTTCATGCCCTTTTTGTGCTCCAGAGCTGCAGGGCCCTGGTTCCTTCCCTGCATCTCCATCCCTGGCTGCTGGTCATCCAGATGATCCAAATAAGGGTTTGTTTTTCAGTTAGCCAAATTAGCCAGCAGAGGAATAGCCATGGGTGCCAGCCAGTGCAGAGCTAAACTGGGGAGATGTGTTGGAAATGGCTGTGTTGAGCTCATGCTCGGTAGTGCTCTGTGGCATTTCAGGTTTGGTGCTGAACCACCTGAAGCCATCTTAACTGTATTGCCGAACTTCAGCTTTAGAAAGTGCTGGGAGCTTGGGGCTGGAGTTAAAATTGGTAATGGTGCTGCAGGGAAGAACTGGCCAGACGTTCTCTGAGTAGTTTTGGTCAAGGCACCTTTATCTCCCTTGCTTTCCCTGCTTCTGCAGTGTACCACTACCTATGCACCTTCTTGCATCCTGGGAAAAATAACAGTTAAACTCTTCAGTGTTTTAAATTATGCCAAAAAAATCCTAAGCATGGGGCTTGTGGGATTCTTTTGGGGGTGAGGGGAAAATTCTCAACTGGAGGTGCAGCCAGTGAGTGCTTAAATAGAGTGGTTAGTTTTGCTAGCATGGGTCATTTTTTTCCCCCTCAATTTCTCATTTGTCAAATCAGATTAAAAATCATTAACTTGTAAATAGGGTGAGAAAAGAATTAATGCTTATTGGATTGAGATGCTACGTGGAGGCCACCATAGAAAAAGGTCTGTGAAGCGATTAATAGCTTATTTGGTGGCGGGGCTTGGAAGCTATGTAGCAAATTAGGCATAGGGATACATAAAGATAAGAAGGATAAAAATCAATATTGAACAGCTGTCTTTACTTCCTAGTCTCACACTCCCCTGCACTGAATGAAGTGTGATGGAGATGTATGTGATAACTCATTTAATAACTATTATAAAGGGTTTGAATAATGGGACAGACCTCAGGTTGTTTTTACAGTCAAAGTAGCGTTTCTTCTTTACACACTGTCACCTGAACTGTTGCGGAGAGTCAGCAGTCTGCATAGGAGATATGAAGGAAGTAGTAGTAAGTGAGGCTGTGCAGCAGTGTAAAATCCAAAATACTCCATTTAGCAGTTAGCAAAGAGTGAAATAAAGCTTTGGGTATCCTCGTTGGGGGTATGGACAGGAGAAAAAGCAGGGGGAAGTGAACATTAAAGGTAATGAAATTGGTAGAAAATAAGAATAGAGGGAATTGTCTGGATTAGTGATATGCAGAGGGCCATACTGTGTAGCTTTGAACTGTCCTGGTATTAGATGGATTTCTGACCGTGTGATTACCAACACACTCGAAATTGTAGGATATATACAACTGTGACTCAGAAGACATAGATGACTTTTCAGATGGGCATCTGTAAGACCTAACTTTTTCTTTTCAATAACCTAGCTGTTGTAGTCTCCACAGATCTGTGGCTTGCAAACATGCAGATTTCTGTATGTCTGATGAAGTAGGCTCTGTATGTAGTGGATGTTGTCAACAAGCTGGCTGGTGCTGCTCTGTCTCTTCAGGGATAATAGAATCTGGGAACAATTAAGAGGCAGAGTAATCAGTTCCTGGGGGCAGGAGCATACCCTCTTGCTTTTCAGCATTCCCTTGGCTGACTCATGAACTCTGTTGATTGACTTGGGAAGCAAATGAATCCAGCTCTTCTCCACAAGGAAGAGTTATGGAGGCAAGGTGGTGAGAGGAATACATCAGATCTCAGGCAGCTCCTGCCCTCTCAGCTGTGAAATGTGTGGAATTTACAATGGCTACTTAACTGCTAAGCAAGTAGGACTTTTTTATTTGGCCTTCATGCTCTGTCCATCCTTTAAAGACTACAAGCTGTAGCTGAGAAATGCTCACACATAAGCACAGAGGACAGACTTGGCAGCTTGCTAGAAAACAAACTGTAACTAACTATAGTTGTCCAAAAATAAATGCAGCCATAAGATTTGCAGCACTTCATACGCGCTTCGGTAAATGAAGCAAATGGTGTGTTGGGATTCACAGCTCCTTGGGCTACCCTGTCCTTATTCAGCCATTCCCAAGCGCGTAACTAAAAACTTTGCTTTGGGGTGCAGGTAGACATCCCTGCTTTAATGCTCTCTGTATTTCCATGTTTCCTTCCACCCAGGAATCCAAAGGGAATGTTAGTGGCTGGTTAATCAGTGCAGGCAGGCAGGATCGCCAGAGGCTGGGCAGTGAGGCACCACGATGTGCAGAGGGTTTAGGTGACCTGCCACAAGCACAGCCTTCTTGCGTGAGTGCGGGCAATCTGCAATACAAACCAGATCGTCTGTCTTCCAGCCCTACATGTGGAAAACACAAGAGCGCTTAAAGCACCAGAGTGCTCGAAACGGTTCTTTTTCTTTAGCATTACTTAGTTCTTTTGCCAAAAAGTGTCACCTTTTTTTCCTCTTTTCCTCTTTAAATACTGTGTTCTGATGGTGGTACGCTCTAGGTAGTTACTCGTCTCCCAAGCACACAGAGCGAGGGGGGTAAAGGCTTTCAATATGCCGAAGTGCGTGCAAGGAAGAGATGTGCTGCACAAGCAGGACTTGCCTGTATGCAAATTTGGTTTATGATATCTTACATTCAAGGATGAGAAAAAAGCCAGTGGTAAGAAAAAAACCCCACCATTTCCCAGAGGCTGAGTGGGCTGGTGACAGGAGAAGCTGCTGAGGGAGGGAGAAGAGACAGGCACATGGAAAATAAGCTCCTGCTCCCTCAAAAACATGCATGCAGAATGATAGTGGGGTGGGTGTGGGGGTGTGTAAGCAAGTAACATCCCAGAAGCTGGAAGAATAAAATGAAAAGGCAGCAGGATCAGCCCGCAGATGAAAGGCAGCCCCTTTAACATTTGCTCCCGGACTCCGGCAACTCTCAGCAGTTGGCTGGAGACTAAGCTGGACGGTCCTGTGGAGCTCCAACAAAGGGACGAAACAAACCCCCGTCCCCTGGGGCCCCCCTCCCCGACAACGCGTGAAACAACTTGATAAATGATTGCTCTGTCAGGGGACCACGGGATGGAGACGTCTGGGAGCGCAGGGGGAATGTATCTAATTCAGGCACAAGGGAGCTTGGGGTGGGAGAGGGGAGCAGGCAGAGGGGCGGTGGGATGGGGGTATGGTGGTCCCCTGCCTCAGCAGCAAAATTAATAAGGATGGAGAAGCAGGAAGGGGCGGGCAGCTCTCCAGAGGGGTTTCTCGGGAACAGGCTGGTGGGCTTCCATGAGGGCTCGGGGAGGTTCCCCCTGGCTGTGCCCTGCCTCCAGCCCCACGCTTGCATTACCTCATTTAATGGGGATGGCAGGAAATACAAACCTCCCCCCACTGCTCCCAGTCCAGCAAGGGTTGCTGATAGCATTGAAAGATGCAGAAACAGGAGCCCATGCCCTGGCTCTATTCAAGAGAACATTAATTACCCTAAAACAAAAACAAGAGGAGTTCACAGCTGGGGCCCAACACTTCAGATTCCCCCTCCCTCCCTCCTTCTCCTGCTGCTCCTCCAGAGTATGTACACGACAGCTATTTATACAGTCTCCCCTCTCAAATGACTGATACTGGGCTCAAAGCACCCTTGGTGCCCATCCCTCTGCCACTGGGATTTATAGGGACAGTGTTGTGCAGGTATCTTGGAGGCAGAGATGGTCCAAAGGCTGGATCTGTGCTGCAAGAGAAGCTGTGTGCCACTGCCATCAACCAAAAAAGGGCTGTGTAATTTGTGAAAAGCCACGGCAGTTGTAGTTGCCAGTGGTCCTCCATAGTCCGGAGGGCTGCTGATGGAACCCCAGGTTTAGGTGTCTTAGCTCAGCAAGGATAGGAGAAAGCAGTGGGGCAACTTCAGTGATTCCTGCTGGAAGAAATTAGGGATTTGATGGCAGCCTCTTTTTCTCCCTCCCCCTCTGTGGAACAGAGCAGAGAACTTAATTTAGAGCCCTCCTGAGCTGCTGGTTAATAAAACTCTTGATCCAGGAGGCAGCTGCTGCCACCATTTACAAGGTGACCCAGAGCCCTGTTCCAGCATGTCCCAGGCCACTCTGTCATGAGCACCAGTTGCCAGGAATAGAGAGAGCGGCAACGTGTATAAATAAATAAAATGGGGTTTGAGCGCACTTCTGTGACCAGCTGGTAAAGGGGAAGGGCCTGGCTTTAGGAGAGCTCGATGCTGAGTTTTGTTGTTTTGACGGCTTCAAAGAGAAGCTGGTCCCAGACCTTGCTCTTGGGGCAGATTGGCAATAAATATTAACAAAAATAGGTAAAATGTGGATGCTGCCTGTGAGGAGGAGTGCTCTGGAACATGTGGAAGGCAGTGTTTGACAGCTGTCAGCTCCAAGCATGTCTTCACCAGGGGATTTGGTCTCCCCATGGCATTGCCCTTCCCCTTCTCCTCTGTGCCCCTGCCCCAAGGTCTGCAGTGAGCTTAGCAAGTGCTTTGGCATAGGTAAGGTGGTTCGTCTATGCTGGAAGTGTTGCAATCATTTAGGCTGCTAACCCTATGACTGTGCAGTAAAGGTAGAGGCTCATACACCTGAGTGCTCAAAGCCCCCTAGCACCTCCCTGAATTCATCTTGTGTCTCCAGAAAATTAACAAATTCCCCCACATTTTATAGGAAAATCATTTTGGAACAGCTACACATATGATGTGAGAGCTATGAGAGATGCCATTGCAAGAATCCAGTAACTAACTGCAGGGTAGCCACTTGCACTCATTTTGGGTTAAGTGAAATGATGTTCAGCTGGGTTAAGAGGGCCTATTCATAATGTAGAGTAGAGTTGCCTGGTTCAAGCACTATTGCAGATTAGGAGGACAGGAGACATGGAGTTAGTCAACCCTTTTAATTTTCTACCTAGCAGTAAGGAGGAACTGCTGATGGCCATGTCTGCTCTCCTCTTGGACCATCAGCACTTCAGTTTGTTACAGAGATTGCTGTCAGCCCTGATAGCTCCACTGGACTTCAGTTTTGGATAGAGGGTACAGTTTGCCAAAGTTGCCCTGTATTAGAAAAACCCAACATATAGAAAGACTCTTGTGCTATTTGGTTTGGAATACTGAGAAAGGGGGCGACTAGAAAGAGGTTTCATATAATATTATCTCTACATTCTTTCTTTACACTTAAATTTATTTATTGTGAACCTGTGGGAATAAATAACCACTAAACCCCCAAAACCCAATAATAACACAAGCAAGGCAAAGAAAGAGTATGTTCTTTGTGATCATTTACACTGGGTTGCAGCACCTAAGTTATCAAAGCATAACTTGGAAAATGTTTTAGAAAGCAGACCTTTTCTTGTGGTCTAGCAAGGAACAAATCTTGTCTTGTAACGATGGACTTTTGCAAGTGCATACAACAGTCAGGAAGGTAGGCACCCCATTTGTTTTTCATTTACTGCAAGTTCCCAACTCATATAGGACCATCATCCACCACCATCATGTAGCCCTTCACCTTTTTCACCAGCAGCCTTGTCTAGTGCTCCAGGCAGTAACCTTCTGCAGAAGGCCAGAAAGGACAGCTGAATACAGTGATTTCTTTTAAAGCCACTGTAATGCTCTACCAGATCTTGTAGTTTTACTTAGAGGTAGTTGTTGGTTGGTGTTTGTTGGTTTTGTTTGTTTTTGGTTTTTTCAAAGGAAGTAATTTCCTACACAAAAGGGAAGTGTTTTTTCATGCAAGACGTAATTAAACTGAAATTCATTGCCACAGGATGTTATGGATGCCAGAAGTTGAGATAGGTTCAAAAAGCAATTAAACAAATTCATGGAAGAGAAGTTCATCGAGGGCAATTAAGCACAAAGATACAATCTCTGGCACAGGAAGTCTTAAGCCACAGCTTGCTGGGAGCTGGTAGGGGGGAAGCCTTATGGTGTTCTTGCACCGTTCTTACACACCCACCAAGTATTTGTTGGTACTTGGTGTCTTGGGTAGGATATTGGGCTCCATGAGCCTTTGGGCTGACCCAGTCTGATGGTTATATTCATCTGTTGTGCTTTAGACAAAACATGTGCTGCCTCAGTTTTGCTAAGAGAATGATAACAGCATGTAGAGATGTGTGTGACCCTTTGGATTCCCTTTTCTATGTCCCTTCTTTTGCAAGCAGAAAGCAGAATCAAGACTAGATCTTGGTGGCAGAGAGCAGAGCTGGGCTCACAAGGAAGGGAGGGAGCAGTGGGGAAGGAAAGGAAACCAGGCTGCTCAACCACTGTCCTGCTGGCACATGTTGCGGTCTGCAGAGCATGCGGTGTGGTGTTCATGGGCGAGCTCCAGACACTTCATGTGCTTCCAGAAAATTTGTGTCTGTGTGAGCCCTGTCTTCCAGTAACCTGCTCTCATTTGCCAACTGCTTTCACTGGTACAGCCAAAGCACAGCACCTTTTAGAAGGGACTTAAAATGAGACTTCGTGCTGATTAATAGCATGTAGATACAGAAAGTAATTCCTCAGATGGACAATTACTTGACTTCTAGCCTCTTGCTTGGTTTTATGCTTCCTGCAGTTTCCCTTGGTTCAGAAACTGAAGTGAAGCACTGTTAAAATGACATTATATTATGTGCTGTCATTCAAGGTAGATAATGCATAGTTATAACTTTGTAATTGGAAAACATTATGTCCATCTCAATAATGTTGCTTAATATATATTGAGAACTTTAAAAGCAATAACCAAAAAACCTCAGGTCCACCCTCCCTGCCCTGGGCAAGCCTGTAACTGTAAACTGCTGTGAGAGGATATGTATGAGGCTGCCACAGGGATCAGAAGTAGTTTCTGTCTCAAATTCACTGATGATTTAGAGAAGGAAATAGTGTGCTGATTAAATTCATGAACATTAAAAATGCTAAAGGAGTACTATTCAAACATGCAAGAATCTAGAAAGAGATTAGAAGGACAGATAAAGAACTTCCAGTTGGAAACCATATGCTGTCATATCTGGACATAAATAAACTAAACCAGAGGTAACTGGTGGGAACATTTGCAATGTGAGAACGAGTGTGCTATGTCTTGTGACTTCTGGCTAAAATCAGTATTTCATATTTTACTTCAGTTCTTGAAGATACTTTGAAAACATGATCCAAGTATATGCCCAGTTGAGAGAACCAAATTGAGCCCAGAGTTTATTATAATTTAAAAACATTGTGAATCCAGTGGGTCATGTTTGTTGTGGTCCTGACACCTTGTTCTAAATATTTTCGAGTAAGGCAGACCTCTAGTTCAAGAGAGGCTATAAGAGCATAACATTGTGCGGTGATTTCTTCTTAAAGATGTGGTAATACAAAGGAAAGCTACTGACGGCATATGAAGGGATGTTATACCGTACAGTGTAGGAAGACTGGCAGTAGTCCCTACCCTTTTGTGTAGCCTTGTTTCTGAACACCTTAGTGCCAGAAAGATTTAAGAATTGTGTGAAAGTCGGAGAGTATCAACCAGAATAACAGCAGGAGAATGATCCTATTGTAAAGACAGATTGAAAGGCCTGAATATGTTGGACGCTTACCTGTATCTAAAGGACACAGACACCAAGGGAGCCAAGGAAATTGGATGACAGAAATAGCAGGAGAAAGGAGGATGAGATGAGAAATGGATTCTGAGCACAAGGAAGGGATCCTAAACAGGAATAGTAAGCTCTCTTATTGAAATACTTATACTAGACAAATAGATTGGAGGGCAGTAGATAATATCCGTCAAATAGCTCAGGGTTAGAAATAGGATCTTGTATGCCTTTTGTCCTCAATAAAGAGAATAGGAAAGCAGGGGATGGTTGGTATCATAAGTAAATAGCGGGTTCATCTCAGTAACCAATATGAGGATTATTTGATGAAGTAGGAGAGTGGGGACATGCATTCCTTTGGCAGACTTGGCCTAAGTACTAAACAAGTGACTCAGGATTTACTGGAAGGTATAAGAAGGAATCAGGTGGCAAATATAAAATGATCTTGCTATGCGAGTCAGTGCTCTGGAGGCTAGCTGACTGTGCTCAGTGGTCAATTTTTGATGGAGATATTTCACCTCCCTGATAGAAGAAAAGATTGGCATCTCCTCAGATACTATTTGGTTTGGATGGAAGAGTCAGTGATAGCAACTGTAGAGTTAATACTGTGCTTCCTATTACTTCAGAAAGGGCTGAATGTTTTGGACATGAAAAACTCTGTTTCTCAGCATTTTTTTTCAGCTATTCTTGTGGCGAATTAAACCATCTTTTCCTTGAATGCAATTCACACAATGAAGTTAAAATCATGTCTTCCCTGTTTCCTTCCTCTTCCATTTTGAGCTACTTTCATGTCCAGAGTTTGCCCTCCACTCATTGAACTTCTGATCAGGCTCTGGATGAGGCCACTAGCCCAGCTTGTTCTCATTTGTTGTCCTTAGTCATATCTAGTATTAGATACCTTGGAAGAAAGAGTAAAATCCTGCAAAGACAAGTGGGAAAGCTGCAGAAATCTCTTGACTCCAGTTGCTGACATTGTTGATGTTTTGTGGTTTTTAATCTTATTAGGGTTATTGCTTCAATAAATACCTTGCCGAGTTGAGTTTTGTGGGTTAGTTCTGTCTGTATGGGTGCAGCAGTATTTTCTTTCATCACTTCTAAATCTGTTGGACAACTCCTTGCTCCTGTCTTATTGGGAGAAAAAGAGGGTGGGAATGGAGAATAAGTGCATCCAGATGGCTTTCTCTGCCTGCTTTATGTATCATACGCTTGGATTGTTTCACCTCTTACTTATTGCCCCTTAAATGCAGCCCAGAAACTTGAAAATCGTTAGAGTTCTTATTCAGAAGAGTTTTTAATGGACTGTAGTCTATCCAAAGTCAAGCTAACTAGGGTTCAGTGAGTCTGAGTTCTGTAATGTGTGTATTTTGTAATTGAGTTCTTAGATGAGCATCTTTTTGGAGCTCCAATTTATGTCACTCTTCTAGGCTTCTTATACTTTGTTTTGTTGCAAGGACAAATGGGTTGAATGCAATGTTTGAGACTGAAGTTGTGTTTTCCATATTATTCTTTATCTCTAATACAAAGCTTCACGTCTGGTTTGTGGTTTTGACAATGACTGGAAATTAAGCAGATGTTTTCCCTGTGCTGTCCATGAGAGCACTTAGATCTTTCTCTGAATGGTTACAATTAATGTGGAACCCATCCATGTCCACAATTGCTTCAAACTCTCCTTGCCAGTTTGCATAACGTTGCATTTGTGTGTACTAACATTTATTTGCTGTAACTTGGGTTGATCCTGCAGATTTAGTTTTTTAGTTCTCTCTAAGTTTTAAGTAACTTATAAAGCGGTATTGTCAACAATTTATTTTTTCTCCTATTGCTCATTGTATATGCCCCTTTCCAGATCATTTAATATATTAAATGTTGATCATAGTATCCGCCCCTGGGACTTCCCCCATTAACCTTGAAAACCGGCCATTTATTCATGCTGCTCATTTTTTCTAAATTAGCTTTAATCTATTGACAGATGTTTACCTCTCACCCCATGACTAGTTTCCCTAATAGGCTGCAGTGATTAATATTACCAAAGGCTGTTTGAAAATTCAAATTAATTATATCTACCAGTTTTTCCTTAACCGCTGTCTTGATTCTCCTTACAGAAAAGATGGAGGTGCCCATTTTTCTTATGGAAATACCATGTTAATCTGTGCCTCCTGTATGGCATTAATCTAACATCCATAACTACTGAGTCGAGCCATTTTACCAGGTACTAAAGTGAGGTTTACAAGTGTCTGTAATTCCCAGGCTCACCTTTGCTTTTAATACACGAATGCACAGTATCGCCTGCCCTGCAGCTTTGCCACTTCCTATTTAATTTTAATGATCAAGCTGCCAGCAAAATACGTAATACGCCGCTTAGCCCTTAACATTGTTAGTAACTTGGGCGAGTGCTACCCAGGCCAGTTTGTTTCCAATTTAAAGTAATTTTATGTGACTCCAGGCATCAGTGGCAGGCTGCCCTGTGTTTTGCAGCACCTGCTTTTGAACTGCTTTTTACCAGCACCCATCAAGGGCTCCTGCCTCCCGCTCTTGGAGATACAGTTTGAAAAGGTCTTCCGAGTATCTCGACAAATCCCTACCCTAAAACTTTGGGAAAGGTTAAACACATTTATTAAAATCTGAGGGTTTAACTTTTTTATTCAAACAAGCAAGCAGTAAATTGTCATTTAAATATGATGTTCCTATTTTTTGCCTTTTGTGTTAGTAAAAGTTTGATTATCTCCAAATCTTGCTACAATACGGAGATTTGCAGCCAAATTCAGTCTTTACATTCAATTCAGAGTTTTCTTCTGTACATGTTTAAGCAATTTATGGCTTCAATGTATGTTTAATTGGGTTAATTTTAATGTTTTAAGTTATAAAATCATAACTGTTTCCTCCTGTTTACAGAATAAACTATTTGCTTATGACCTTTACTGAAGTGCTTTTGGTTAAAAAATTAATTTAAAAAATGCACTAAAACAGATTAAGTGGGTTTGATGATGAAGTTTAGTATTAATTTGTGTTAAATGAGAAGCTTTGCACCATGTAGATGAGGCCCTTAGTGGCAAGGTTTAATGGTGGACCTGGCGTTACGGTTGGACCTGATGGTCTTAAAGGTCTTTTCCAACATAGTTGGTTCTATGGTTTTATGATTCTAAAACTGATTTACTGCGGTTAGCTATCTGACCAGGTTGGTTTCTGACCCTCAGGTCCTCCTGAGCTCTATGAAGCCAACACCTCAGCATCTTGCATAAAGGCTTTTATTCAGAAATTGGAAGAAGAAAGTGAGTTTTTGGCTTGCAGCTCATGCCTCCCACATGCACTAAGGGCAGTGCTTAGGTTGTAGGAAGGTGCTTGACAGCAACCACATCCTCCCGTGTGCTGTGCTGCATTGGCATGAGTGACTGCGAGGTGGCAGTGACAGAAGGCTGATCCACCTGTAAAATAACATGGGAAAGAAAACTCAGCTGTCTAATAGTGGGTTTAGAATTTTTAATCCTAAAACCTCCCTGTGCCTGGTCATCAGTGATGCCCAGGAGCTGCTGCAACGCTGAGAGTGAGCAGAGGGAGAGATGCAGGTAGGGAAGCTGGGCACCAGCCTGGCAGTGATGCTGTAAAGTTACCCATGAAATTTCATCCAGGTTGAAAGGAATAAACAGAAACAAAGCCCATACTCTTCGTCACCCGCAGATGGGCTCCACACATGTCAAGGCTCAATTTATCCTATCAGCAAGGTCTGTTCTGGGCTCCTCTGTGTTTTCTGCCAGCTCAGTCTGGGAGTCGTTTTACACCTCTTGGCAAATATTTGGTTTGGATGTTAAGTATAATTTAAATGATTGATTAAAAGTCAGAGGAAGCTTCAGCTTCTATTGGTTACAGTAATTCCAAATTTATCTTTAGCAAAGTTTTAAAGGTATTAGTGTATCTTAAGTATTTGAGTGTGAAGTTCCAGTGGATCCTAACAGCCCAAATTGCTGTCCTGGCAGATTTTTGCACTGGGGTTGGTATCCCCAGTCAGAGCCAATTTGTATCTTCTTTAGTGATACAGTTAATATTTAAATGATTCAATGTTTATATTCCTGTTTGAGGGGGTAGGAAATCTGTAGAAAGCATTGAAAATGTTAGACTGAGCATTGTTTCTTTATTTCTAAGTATTCAAGTGCATCTTGGACGTAGACTCAGATGCTGCAGTACGTAGCACATTATTATACCAAATCATGTTGTTTATCTCCCACCCTTGTAGTGTTATGATGATTCCTTCTTATAGCTTTCTGTGTTGTTCTTCAGATGCATTTAAAACTTCTGGTCTCCTTAAAAATGCTTTGCACATCTTGCATTTTGACTGGCTTCAAAAACTCTTCCCCTCACACCTTATAGAGCCTCATTTCCCTGAGCTGATTTCCTGTGATGGAATTATTTCTCCTCTCCCTGCCACAGTGGTTACATTCTGCGCTGTGTCTGCTCCTAGCAGCCCGTGAAATGTGGTCCTTTGCATGTGAGTGCCTGGCATTTGCCATCCTAATTGTGCTTCGCCAGACACCGCGGTGCGTCTCAGATGTTTAAGGAATTCAGCCTCACAGCTTTCCTGTGCATTAAGAAAGTATTTTCTCAGTTTTATGGAACCACAAAGTGAAATGCCCAACTTCTTGGAGGAAGTCTGTGTCACAGCTGGGAGATGAACTCTGATCTCCCCATGTCTGTCCAGAACATTAATGACATGATCATCTCCACTGCCTCATCTCAGATTCGGCTCTTGAAGTTGAACGAGCATGTCAAACTGCATTTTTCATCTATTTTCTCTTGACTCTGCTTATAGCTTGAGGCACTGGGGGAGAGTGGAGTTTTTACATGTTGGGAGTCTTCTTCAATACCAGTCTTTCATCCCCTCTTTTTCTGCCTTCATACATCCCAAGTTCTGTGAAATCAAGTCTATTCCTTTCTATGTCTGAAATGCAGTTTTCTGTATTCATGCACATACTTGCTGTCAGA
This sequence comes from Pezoporus wallicus, assembly GCF_028554395.1. Classification (NCBI taxonomy): domain Eukaryota; kingdom Metazoa; phylum Chordata; class Aves; order Psittaciformes; family Psittacidae; genus Pezoporus; species Pezoporus wallicus. Next base: position 3,666,407 of record NW_026642179.1, on the reverse strand, counting down.
ACTTTTATCTTTGTCCTCTGTTTTAATGCTGCAACAGGATTTTATGTTTTTTTCAGGACCCTCACATTTTCTCTCCTCTATGACATTCAGCTCTAGGCAGCCAGTGTTTTCTGAATTTGACATCTAAATCATGTTCTTTCCCATTCAAATTTTACTCTCTGCAGCCTGATTCAGCATGGAATACAAACAGTTTTCTGCCTTGTATACAAAAATGCATATACAGGGTTAGATCAAAGGTCCGCCTAGCCCAGCATCCTGTCTCTTGTTGTAAAGCAGATACCCAGGGAAGAGTGTCAGAATGGGGCAGTCAAGCAGTGATGCTTCACTAGACTGTGTCCACTAGCCTCTGGCTCATATTTGCAGCTCTGAAACTTCCTTTTGTATTTAAGAGCCCATGATAGGTTTTTATCTCTTCACAAACACACACACACACGTTAACTTGCTTGTTCCTTCTGTGAACCCATGTACACTTCTAGCATCCATGATATTCCATGGCAAAGAGACAGGCAGATGAATTATTGCTTGTGCAAGGAAATGTCTTCTTTTTTTGTCTTTATCCTGAGACTTTCATTTGATGTCTGTCCATTCTCTTTTCAGAAGGGGTTACAAGCACTCATTCTCTGTGCTAGCCTTTTATTGTTTTGCATAGTTGTTTCTCCTGTAGAAGCTGTTTCATGCACTTGGTCACTGTTGTTGCCTTGCTCCAGCTTTTCAGTTCTTCTGTCTTTTACTTTTTTTCTAAATATGTGGACGAGAACTGCACGTAAGTTCAAGGTGCAGTTTCACTCTGCATTTATAAGAGGTGCAATGATGTTTTACATTCCTTTCCTAGGCATGCCTACTATTATTAATTAATTTTTGACAGCCTCCACTATATTGCTTGTACTTTCAGGGTTCTACAAGCTGCTGCCCAAGCTGCATCTCTGCACTTTTGCTTATGATCTGGACCCTGACAGCTACTTTTGATTCACCAAAATTTTCTTTTTTCTCTTGCATCTCCTTTTTTATGCTTCCACCATATCTGAAAGAACTTCCTTCCTCCAGTGCTCCTACTCACCTTGATCTCTAAATTCCTGCTTGGAGACTCATACTACAAAGCTCTTCAAAAGCATCTGCTCTTTTTTCCCCTTATCTAGTGTACCAGCACTGTCAGGCAACTTTCTATTATGCTGGAAATAAAAAATGCCTCTAAGACGTGTGCCAAGCTCACAGAATGTAAATCCACATATGTATATCCAATTCACTCTTCTTTTTTCTCCTTTCCTCTTCACCATCTGTCTTCTCATCTGGTTTCTGTGTGCATTAAGGTATAATTTTACACCAGTCCAGTTAATTCCAAGCTTAGTTTTAGTTTGCTCTGTTTAAAAGTGTCTTATGTTAATAGAGCTTTATCTGGTCACACTGTGTACAGCATCTCACGGAAAGCAGCCCTGCAACATTTTAAGAAGCAGTTCAGGGAAGTCTGGAGCCTCCTCTATTCCTGTCTGGGAGCTTTTGGATAGAAATCACTCAGATGATCTGTTGTAACTTCTGCCTAATAAGCCTGATGTTCCTTCTTTGTGATGGACCCGCCACATCACTGATGTGCAGATGTGCAGCCTGTTTGCCTCCCAGATGTGGTAGATTGTACACAGATGGACTCTGTGAGCAGTGAACAAGCACGCGTGAGGTTGGAGACGTACCAAGCGTGCAGTGTTTGCAGCTTATGCTGTATGCTGGGTCAGCACGTAAGCATTTGTCCAGAATTGTCCTGGATGCGTTGTCCTGACTGCATCTGTAAGAGAGCAATCTGCCATTGGATGCCTTCCTGTGCAAGTCCTAGTATTGCTGTGTGCTTTAACCACAACCAAGTTAATATGGGGGAACTGTTGTTCTTTTAACAGCATAATCTTTAGTTGCTGTATCACCATTGCAGATTATTAAATTACTCTGATTCCCCCTCTCTCCCTTAAAAGTATACAGTCCCTTACAGTTTAGACAAAAAGGGGTTGTTTTAGACTCAGCATTCAAAAAACTGGGCATTGTGTTCAGTCGCTCCCATATGGACTTTGAGCCTTGGTCTGAGCTGGGGATATACATCATTCTGCAGATGCAGTGAGATAGGATTAGTGTCCTTCTTGCCCTGTCTTCCACAACCACAGCATTTAGCTGCAGTGTGGTTTTGAAGGTCAGCCGCATTTCAGGTCCCCCGGCTGCAGAGGTGCTGAGGATGACTCTGTCCTTAAGGTTGCATCATTGCATTTACATGTAGAGATGTGATTCACAGAAAAGTCTGAATCTCTTCCTCTAACGTATAGCTCCACACCACATAACAGTGTCTTGGAATAAATCTGTTAACTGAGTGTTAAGTTCAATTAAACTAAATTAGAAATGGATTAATGCTGCAACGGTCAGAGGTCTAGTCTGAGAGTTGTTATGTTTGGTTTTAGTGCTCTGCATTTGGCTTCCTGTGTGATCTTGGGCAAGTCACTTAGCTTATCTGTGAGAAGCCTGCATGGTTGTTGTGAAGTTAAATGCCATAAAGATGCATGAAGTCCTCTTGTGTGTATGCTACTGGCTTTATAAAAAGACTGAAGATTAAGTTAACAAAACCAGTCTCTCTTTGTCAGCCCTTTCTGTGTCCCAAATGATCTCTATGGTTGGAAAAGCCTCCACACTTAAAAAGTTCCCTTATAACCAAATCTTGCAAACATACTTGCATAGGCTGTACCTAAATAAATGAAGTTACACTTAAATGAATTAGCTGTTGAATCTAATGTTTATGATTATATTGGCAGTGTGATCTGCTGCTGCAGTGAGTGTGGCTCGGAGCCATTCTGATGTTAAAAAAGGAACAGAAACAATCAGTAACCCTGCTGCCAGGCAAAGGAAGGATGAGGGCTGGGGCAGACAAAAGCTTAATCTTTCTCTCTCTCTCTGTTTTTCTAAGAGTTTGAGCTAATCACTGATAACCAACACTAAAACATCTGAATCATAAATCTATTCAGCTACTGTGTGATTCCCAACAAACAGAATACAAAGTGTTTGTGCCTTAGCTCTTCCGTTCCCTGCTGAGCCATGCCTCGCATTTCTCTCACATATAAACCTTTCTTGTAGTCTTTGCAGGTTTAAAACTAAATTCCCATAATGCTATTTACATTTAAGTCACTGGGGCACCCTTTCTGTGGTAGCTCCCTTTTAAGATAACTTTAGGCAGAAGATGAAATCACAAGTAAGTCCAAAGATCAGGGATGCAGCCTTACATGCTCGTCCTTCTCCCCCACCCACCTCCCTCACAGCCTGGACTCCTGCTTCCCGCTATTGTGAGGATTAATCCTTTAGTGCTCCTCGCTGCTTTACCTTCCATGTAGCCAATAAGCACAGAGTGACTGAGAGACTGGATGTGTGTTTGAAGGAATGAATAGCAGTGGATCAAACTGGTGTAGCTCCTTCTCAAGTGCTATTAGGAAAATATAATCATTTGCCTTTTATTTTAAAACTTACTATGATGCCTTAGCTTATCTGAAAGTGACTCCAGGCAATTTTGAATTGTTTTTTCTTCCTTCTAAGATCAGTGGACAGATGGGGGGGTGGGGGTGGTACGGGACAAATTCCTATCTTTGCACCCCAGCTAGAAGTGAATAGAGAGGTAGTACTGAATTCTGTTCCTTGATTGCTGGCTATGGATGTGCTCCAGCACTGACCGAGGCTGCCGATAGTAAACGTGTAGGTGGAATATTTTTCAACACCATCATTTATTTGGGAGGAACAGGAAGCGACATTACATCTCTTCTGTGTGAGAAAGCTTGGAATGAGTGAATTTGTAGTCTGCAGAATAGGATGTGATTTTTCTTTGTTTACTTTTTCTTCTTCTGTTTCAACTGGACGGAAATGATGTGGAGGTTGTTGAGTTAAAATGACTTCCTGAAATTTTTGTGTGCTAGAAGGGAAGGAGTTGGGAAACAGTCTTTGGAGCTCCTCTTGCTGAAGTTTATTAGTGAGTCATGGGGAATGTTACCACCCATCAACACAGTGGGATTGAGTCCTCTGGGAGGGACCAGGTCAGAGTCACCTGTGCTTATGGGCAAGTGTTTCAAGCAGCAGCAGCATGTAAATACATCAGTCAAAATGTTGGGGGGTGCAGAGAAGAGGTGTCCTCAGTCTTTGAAGATGTGAGTCTGAGATGTTGTGCATAGCACGTGTAAGGCTCTGCGTGCCCTCTCTTAAGGAGGGCTGGAAATCATGGGATTGTTTTATACCCAAATGTTTTATTTTCATTTTATTTATTTAAAAGTTTGAAGGAAACAAATATATGGAAACTAAAAGATGAAGAGTAGGTAATTACAACAGTTTGGGAGGAATGGTAGGGACTTTCTGAAACGAGACTCTAAGTAAGTATTGGTTTTCCCAGTGCAGATGTCTGGGGTGAATTTGTTATGGAAAGAAGAGTAGTGATTCTTGTTCCCAGCCCTGAATGTTCTGGGTCTTCTCACACTTTTTGATGTTTTCTGTATTTTACCTTTGAAATGCTTGATTTTTTTTTTTTTTAATTGAATTTATTTTGTTCTCTTTAAATGGTTTTTAACATTCGTGCAGTGAAATCAGATCCTCCAGAGGAAAGCTGTTCTTTGAGAGTTGTCTAGCTAGCATAGCTTTCCCTAAACTTGATTTTTCCTTAGTTCCTCTGTTTTGCTTCTTTGGATACAAATGCCAGACAGGATGAGACATTCCCTTCACTGCTGAAAAAGGAAGTGTAATTGGCAATGTTGTAATTTATGCCTGTATGAAGTGCCAGGTGCAGGTGTCCTTTCTCCTATCTGTGGGACTTAATGTTTGGAGAGGCTTGAGCAAGCCTGTGTATAAAAGGGCCTGCCGTCCTCTTCTGCTTTGAGGGATCTGTGAATAGTTAAGCTGGTTCTCGTTGTCTTACAAATATTAAGTCTCGTGGGAGATCTAGGTATTTGTCCCTATTTTGTGCGTATCGAAAAAGAGGAATAGTCAAGTGGGTTGCCTGAAGTCACCCAGCCTACAGAGCTGGGAATAGGTTTCCTGGCTCCCAATACTGTACTTTAAACCACAAGATTAGTCTTTTTTGAAAAGGATAATCTGTATGTTCAAAGAAGGCTTTATAAAGCTCCCATTAACCCCGGTGCTGTACCTAGTGAGGAAACTAATTTATGTTCTGGCAAATGAAAAGCGGTTTTGAAGACCCTGCTGCAGGTCACTGTCAGACCTTCAAGGTCTGTTGCCACCAGTTTAATTTTTCTCCTGTTTAAGTTTGCCTCTGTCATTCCTAAGAAAGGAGGAGCAAAACTGTACTTCTGAGGAAAGGTTTCCAGAGGCATCCAGTTGTGGATAACTGAGAACAAGGTCCACGTGTGGTTTTTTGCTATGCTTAGTTAATGTACAGAATGGCTAATGTTCCCATTCTTCCGTGAAAGAAAGAGATACTTCCTGGCAAAGCTCTTTCTTATTGAATTGATCACTTAGTCAAGATCTGAAGAGCTGAATTCCAGTAGCTGATGACTGGAAATGTCCTTTCAAACTAAAATGTTGAACTTCAGAGTTTACCCCTCAGTCCTCAAGCTACCTTATCTGAACAGCAGAGGAATTTTCTTTCCAGTTTTCTTCTGTTATCAAGGTAGAACACAGCATCTGGATGTTAGAGAAGTAGCAGTACATTAACCCAGCCTTGCCTGTACTCATAGGTTGCAAGTGTTTTACAGGGTTGGCTAAAGATTATCTAACTTTTGGCTGGGGGAGGAGAGAGAAACAGGCAGAGATTTAGCTCTCATCACTGAATGCATGAAGTGAGAATCAAAGCCAGGGCTTTCCTGATCCCATGCTCCACTAATAACACTTTTACAAGCTGGTTATATAATTATCTGTTACCATGGGTTTTTTCTCCACTTCAGGCAGATCAGCTATTTCATCCCGCCAAAGCATTTTGTGCAGATCTTTGGATAATCCAGTGTCATCACTTCTGTGCTGAGTTGCAGAAACAGAACTGGCTACTGTGGCTTACAAGATGTAACAGACCCTTGGGTTTTGGTTGGTTTTGGGTTTGTATTTTTAATGTAATGAAACAAGTCTGGTTTTATTTTTCTTTTTTCTTATTCTAGGTGGCAGGAAAGAATTTATGAGCAAAAGATACTCCAACTAATGCCTGTAGAATAAGTGTTAAAGCAGTAGACCTGGTTTCCTCTGTGTCTGGGCAAGTAGTTTACTGCCCTTCTCTCAAATTACAGTGCTGTTTATAATATGTGTTTTAAGAGTGTAGTTAGCATTAACATTTATGAACATAATAATTAACATAAATAATAATTTGCCGTTTCTAGCAGGTGTAATTATTATTGCATAAATAGCCCAGTGTTTATAGCAACCTCAAAATTTATTGCCAGTAAAGATAACATTAAATTAAGCTAAAGAAGAATCTCTGTATGGCATATGCGTTGAAGAAGATACTAATCCTTTGTTCTGGAAGGAGAGCTCCAAGCACTCCATCACCTTTTTTATGGAGCAGCATTGCCAGATGTGGAAGAAAACACAGAGCATCCACCTCCTAAGCACATGAAGGGCTCTGTATCATTTCCCTTGGCAAACACACATGTAAACTGAGCTCTTTCCAGTGGAGATGGTTCATGGCCACTTCTGGCTTTGCCAGGACAGTTGCACTGGTGGCACTTGTGTGAATGGCAAGTCACAGTGTGTCACAAGAAGCAGCTCCTGAGATTTTACACTTGCCCTAAAATCCCTGGGACTGCCAGCTTTATGCTTTGTTTTTCTGAGCAGATCATTCTCTCTTCTGCCTTCCCCCAGCTGCGGGGAAGGGAACAGGAATTCCCACGGGCTTCCTGGCTCATTTTCTGGCTGCTCCCAGCTCTGAATCATAGGATCAACTAGGTTGGAAAAGATCTTTAAGATCACCAAGTCTGACTGTTACCCCCGCACTGCCAAGTCCACCACTAAACCATGTAACTGAGGGCCTCATCTACACGGTTTCTGAACACTTCCAGGGATGGTGATTGCACCACTTCCTTGGGCAGCCTGTTCCAATGCCTGAGCACCCTCTCCATGAAGAAATGTTTCCTAATATCCAATCTAAACCTCCTCCTGTGCAGCTTGAGGCCATTACCTCTTATCCTGTCACTTGGTACTTGGGAGAAGAGATCAGCCACCTCCTGTCTCCATCCTCCTTTGAGTTAGCTGTGGAGAGTAATAAGGTCCCCCCTGAGCCTTCTCTTCTCCAGACTAAACACCCCAGTTCTCTCAGCTGCTCCTCATCACACTTGTGCTCCAGACCCTTCTCCAGCTTTGCCCTTCTCTGGACCTGTTCCATTACCTCAATGTCTCTCTTGTAGTGAGGGGCCCAGAACTGAACACAGGATCTGAGGTGCAGCCTCACCAGTGCCCATTACAAGGGGATGATCACTGCCCTGGCCCTGCTGGCTATGCTATTGCTGATACAGGCCAGGATGCTGTTGGCCTTCTTGGCTGCCTGGGCTTAAGCTGGCTCATGTTCAGCATCTGTCAATCAGCACCCCTAGGTTCTTTTCCATGAGCAGCTTTCCAGCTACTCTTTCCCACTCTGAGAGCAGTCACCTCCATCACCAAGAAACCCTGTTGAGTCCTGTTTAGGTTTTTACTAGCATCCTACGGAAGATGATGTCTCAGCAGAGCAGGGCAGGTCGCATGTTCCACAGGACAGCTGAGGAAGCACAGAGGCTGGCTGAGGGGAAGGTGAGCTGGGTAGCAGTCACTGGGAGTGGAGGCTTCAAGCCCCAACCAGGCTTTAAAAGCTCGAGGTGGCTTTTCCACATATCTAATGAAAATACAGATTTTTTTTTTGGTGGAGGCTGAAGGCAGAGTGTGAGCACTGGAAGAGGTAACTTCCTGTGTTTGTTTTGACATTGGATCCTGCAGTGACATGTGTTATGAAGCCAAGGCTGTGTATGGAGCTGTGACTCACATTACAATATTTGGCAGGCTTAAAACACTATTTCCTATGACAAGCCTGTACCTTAGTGCATATATCTCACATTAGGGTGGTAGCACCTGTGTTTCTTATAATAAGGAAAGGAAAATGTATAAAAGCCATTAATTTTTCTATTGAAGTATGTCTGGGCTATATGAGCTTGGAATAAGCTTGGGTAGTCTGATAGATAAGCCAGTTGATGCTTTTGGCTATCCAGAGTAGTGCAGACAGTTATCTAAGAGTATGAAAGAGACCTATTAGTTATGGTTCCACAAACTGTTATGCCAAGGGATAGATGTGTGTTTTTAAAACTCATTCTTAGGCTTGAGACTAAGCCTGTTGCAAACAGGCAGTTCACACATCTGAGTAGCTGGCTGGCTGCGTCATCAGGGTTGGTACAGGTCAGCAGCTACTTCATACATTTTCAGTTCTTCTTTGCTAACCTAATAGAAAAAACACTGGAACTGGGATTTCCCTATAGCACTGTGGTGGAATTCACCCCCCATTCATTTTGGCCATGTGTGGTGGTAGAAACCTGTGTGGTACCTGTGCGTGGCTGCAGGCTCTTTCTCGATGGCTTTTTAGTTTTGTCTGACCCCGAGTGAGGAGGAAGAGTTTTTAGTGCCGACAGCTCTTTAAGGCCAATGTCCCTGCTGAGCCTCCAGCCTGGGTTTGTTTGTGGTGGGTACGCTGTGGGCTGCGCTCCATGCATCGGAAGGGGAGGCAGAAGAATGGCTGGTTGTGGAGATCAGATTAAAGGGAAAAAGCAAGGCTTTACATAAAGCCTGTTTTCATCTTAATGTATTTTACTGTTTCATCCTGCTTTTCCAGGCAAGGTTGAGCATGGGACCTGTCTTTCCCCATTCAAAAGCCAGGTTGTCTTTTTTGTTTGAGAGGCAGAAGGGATGTAACGGAATCACCTGAACCTGCTTTTCCAGGCAAGGTTGAGCATGGGACCTGTCTTTCCCCATTCAAAAGCCAGGTTGTCTTTTTTGTTTGAGGGGCAGAAGGGATGTAACGGAATCACCTGAACCCCTAAGGGGCGATCTGGGCTTTCTATTTATTTCAATGATAACAATAGTTTTTTCATGGATTGCTTATCAAGTGGCAGCTAACAACATCCTGGAGGGGGAAGCAATGTAAATGCTGGAGCACCACTTGTTTCTGTTGTGGGAGTTTTGAGGTGAGAGTGCAAGCCAGCTGCATAGCTTGAATGCCATGGTGCCTTAGTGGTGCTTGATGGCAGGGAGTAAATACCCCAGGAGTTTAGGCCAGTGCACAAACCAGAAATGTGGAGGTTGGTTTAAATGGGACAGTCTGGCTGTATCAAGAGCAGTGAAAATCCCCGTAAAAAAATTGTTTTCCCAATAAGTCTTGAAATCTTTGCAGAAACATCAGTCAAGCAATCCATTCCAGATTTTGGCACTCATCCTTTCCCTTCCCCATGCTCATGCTGAGCAGATGAGTGCAATGGCCAGACCTAAAATGAAGAGCATCTACAGTCTGATCTCATCTTCCCTTGCTGCCTTTGGCTGGAAAGGAGGAGGGGCTTTGAAATCGGATTATTACTTCGAGCCTCTTGGCTTTGGAGCTACAGACAGTTCCCCACGTTGCCAATGGGCTTAAAAGCTTAGCAGAACTCCCACTAGGTACCCAGGAAGCCTCTTACCGCAGGAGATGGTGACATGGCAGGATCAGCTGTTCTTTATTTATCAAGCAACCAAATCATCTGGGGAGGGACCATAGCAAACCCAGTGATGTTGTTTCCGGAAACATCATCAAGAACAGGTAGAGCTGTGCTCACCCAGGGTGCTGCATAAAAGGGTTGATAATATTTGTATTCTTTAGCAGCTGGTAGTACTTAGCCCATTAATGGGAATGTTAAATCCAGCAGTTGTGGAGAAGAGTGAGTTAGGGGTTGTTCTGGTTTGGTTTTACCAGCAACTCAGTACTGTCATGGGACTGTGAGAGTTTTACCGGCAACTCAGTACTATCATGGGACTGTGAGAGTTTAACAATATATAATCTATATGGTATTACGAGTTAGCTTCAGAATGGTCATGATGTGCTTACCACTTTCCTCAGCCTATCTTCCCAGAACAAAAAAACCCTGAAAGCCTAAACCAGCACGATGTACAAGTAGTATAACAATCTGAACACGTGATACTCCATACAAGCGCACATACTGGGAGAGATCCTTTCTAGGTGATAATAAATGATATCCTTCTGAGGGCGAGGCAAACAGGATGTAATTCAATCAGGCTGTGTTTCCTCTCATACTGCTGTGTTTGGAGGTTATTTTCAGCTAGGGGAGCTGAACTCGTGGCTTGGGCAATAGTGGTCAGACACTTTGTGGGGGGGTGTTTTGGTCTGGGTTTTCTCAGGGCACGACCCCAGTGTTTTTGCTGTAAAGGCATGGACCTCTGATTAGAAATTTCAGCAGGCTCATGTTAAGGTTGCTTTTCTTAATTGCCCTTCACAGGCCTGTTGGAAGTCTTCCACAGGGGCTGCAAACCGTAGGCTGGAGACCATCAGTTCTGCTGAGCCTGAAATTCCTGTCTCTCTCCCATATAAAGCCAGCACAGTGCCCAGTGCGATGCTTGCCTCTCAGTCAGCATAACTGGCTTATAGTAAATGGTATAGATGATCTGCTCTGAAGGAAGAGGGGATTATTTTGAAAGGGAGAAATGATCCTTCAGAGGGAAATAGCATGATCTTCAAATGCTTTGGCTGCTAGTAAAACTGCTGGGGAAAAAAGATGATTGCAGTGGAACAAGTGTCAAACCTTATGGCTTCTCTCTTAACCCCGGCACTGAGTGAAGCATGTCCCTGGTAAGGATGCTGGGGATTGTGGTGATTTTTTCATCTGTAAAATTGTTCTGCATGTGGGTGTGTGCCTCCCCTTCCTACACAGGTGCTACAGGGCTTTACTGAATGTTCTTTAAATGCTTTGATGCTCTGGGATGAAAGCTGCTCTAGAGGCATAAAGTCCTAATGGCTAACTGTTAAACAGAAACTAATAGCTTATTACTTCAGAGCTTCACATGTCCATCTGAAAAGGTACTTTGCAAGGGGGGGAGAAACAGAATGAGTAGAAGCTGTACATCTTTTAAGTGCTGACAATGCGTAAGAATCATAATGATTGTAGTTCCTGTCCCAAATCGCTTGTACTGCAGGCAGGATGAGCTAGGAGGAGAGGAAAGCTTTACTAGTAGTGGTACACTGCTATGGGGCATGGGGGAGACTAGATTGGCCAGTCTGAAACCTCTTTTCAGTACAGTTTAGCCACCCAGCATGAGCTGCTCGTATTTGTTTGTGTTATGCAGCAGTGAAAAATTTCAGTTGGGAGGCAAGCGGCTGCATGCTGTGCAAACAGGGGAGGGTCCCTGTCCCAAAGGAGAGATCAAGCAGCAGGTTAACATGGATGGAGAACAAGAAGCCACAACTGCCCTGGTGAGTGCGATAGGTGGCTGAGAGATAGCACAGTGGTCTCAAACTTTCGAACATGCTGATAGTGAGGCTAAAGAAGACAAAACCAGAGTGTGCCTGTAAACCAAGCCTGAAGAATTCTATCAAAAATCATCCATCGGCATTGGAAACAGTTCGCATTTTCAAACCTACTTGGTCTGAACCGAGCAGAGTTCAATCTTTGTGCATCCCCTTCCCAGCTGAAGAGAGCTGCCGGAGGAGAGGGTGACTGACATTACCCGTTGCACTGCTGGCACTGTTGGGGAGCATGTGGGATTTGTTCTTTGCAAACAGCCCTAATGTGGAGGCAATACGACAAATTGTCCCCAGCTTTCTGTTTATAACTGTCTCCCTCATACAAAGCTGTCATCTCACACCTCTGCTTAGCCTTGGAGTAACATTATGCTCCTATTTACAACATGCTGGAAATAGCCTTCAAAGTCTGCTCGCAGAAAGTCAGGGAAGGTAGAGATCTCAGAAAGCACTGGCAGACATAAAGGGGGGACCTAAAATAACAGGAGAAGGCAATACTCTTGCTACTCTTTCTTTATCCCCCTCCTCAAATGATAGTCCCCTTTTGACAGGGTAGCTTTCTTCTCCCCAGGGTATTTATTTGCTCTTCATCCCTTGCTCTTGCACATACCAGTCTGGTGGCTCAGAGAAAAGCCAGGACCACTGCGGTGCTGAGTTTCACTAAACCTCTTTTGCTCATGCCCCCAAAGATATCATAGAAGGCCAGCTTGGCATGCCCTGAGCTCGTGGTCCCCAGGGAGTGAGGTGAAGATGATGTGTCCTTAATGAGAGCTTCTGACTTGGTCCCTGCTGCCAGGAGTGCAGGAGGGCATTCAGCACCCCCTCTTCTTGTGGTGGAAAGGTGGAGTGGAGAAGCTGGGGGCTCCTTTGGCTCAGGAAGCCATAAAGCCCTGGAGCATCTCATAGAGGACAGTGTACAGGCTCCTGCAGGACTGTGGGGAAGCTGGGAGAGATGCATCCAGCTGCAGACTTGGATAGTGGGTGGTGTCTCCAAATAGCTGCTTAAAATTAAGATAATGTGGTTGGGAGAATCCACCAGGGTCAGGACCTGTAACTTCTGTCTGACTTTATGGCAGCCATCTGAACCCGCTGCTGTTTGTGCTTGCAGGGTATCCTGGTGCTAGGAATACCCCTGACTTGCCACAGTGCCCTCCTGCCTTGGCATGCAGAGCAGGGCACTCAGTAGGTTTCATTATTTTAAGTACTATTTCCATATGATGGCAGCAATCACAAGCAGGGAGAGCATAGCACCAGGCTGCAGAAAGCCTCTGAGTGCTGTCTTTGGGCGCGATTTTTCAGATGTGCTGAGTACTTCCTAGGGGCTGAGTGCCCCAACAGATCTGAGTTGTGGATGTCGGCTTGTGGCATAACTGGATCCTGTCACCCCAGTTCCATGACCATGTCCCACTGATCATTGCATTAGCCTTCTGCTGCTGATTTGGGTGTACTCTCTAGCCAAAAGGAGGGTGCTGCACTTTCCTCTCGGGGATGCGCTGGGGGGAGCAGTGCTCTCTCCCCAAGTCCCTGCAGCCTCCTTGGACATGTGGCCCTTTGGTCAGGACAGCAGGAGCTCCCAGCCAGAGATGTGAAGTCCACACACCAGCTTCACACAACACGGCGATAAATGGTGTTTGTTGTGAGCATTTCAGGCCTGCAGCTGACTTTCCATTTTCCTAACCAATCCCAATAGCTCCCAGTTACCCCAGTGTGATTTTGCCAGGCTCTTGCCCAGGTACCCATTGTCATTAATTAGCTGTGAAGGGAAAAAGAACATCCTGACTCGATTCATCGATGGTGTTGAAATTTCAGTGCATGGATTGGGGCTGGCTCGGTGCAGCCCACTGGTAGCTTTCAGTGATCTCTTAAAGCCTCTGCAAAAGCCTGTTGAGTCACTTGGGAGTATTGCAATGGAAAGCTGATAACAGCAGCAGCATGGAAACAGAGCTGAACGGATTGGGGTTTTTAAACTGATGGCTAACTTGGACAAGGCTTATCTGTGCTTAGTCTGGTTATGTCCATCAGATTCGGTTATAGATGATTCAGCTCCAGCATGGAGGAAGCCTTTGAACTGTAGTCCTGAACCTCAGCACCCAGTCTGCTCACACTGGGCTCTTGCACGTACTGGCTTCCCTGTGGTTTTGGAGGGAGTCTTCTGAAACAAGGGCCCCAAACTTTGCAATACCGTCTTCCATGCAGACAGCTTGCCAGGAGCTGGAATCTGACCAGCTGCTTTACAGAGCTCAAAAATCCACTGCGTGTGCTGGTATTGATGGCAGTGGTGTCACTGCTGTCACAGCTTTGGACTCGTTTCTTTACTTTTACCCAGGAAGCCAACTGCCTTTCCTCTCAAATCTTTGCAGATATCAAGAAGCAATATATTTTGGGCAGCATGGGGCTTGGGTCACTTGCATGGTGTCAAGAGCAGACCAAAGTTATCAACCGCAACAAAACACAAGTGACGTTGGAGTTTAATACATTTGGGGGAGCAGCATTTGTTTCAGCCTCAGCCCTTGGCCAGCAGCACTCTGGTGTGGGGTTAACCATACCTGCCTGGCACGGGGCAGCGTTCCCTTCTCTGCCAGCACACCGAGGAGCAGGGAGGGATTGGGTTAGCACTGCCCTCCCGCCTGCTGCTGGCCAGTGCTCCTTCAGGGAGAGGTGGTCACCCTTGCTCCTGCGGCCGCCTCTTCCCGACAGCCCTTGCCTGACTCAGGGGGGATTTAGTCCCGGGCTGGGGGGAGGGAAAGACGTTAAACAGGCTTTTCCCTAATGAGGTGTGACGCCAGCTGGAGAGGGGGAGAATCCTGCTTTTCTGCTGTCTGTTGCTCTCTACAGCTACAGGAGGAGGAGATGTGGTCGTCATCCCCCCCCTCTCCTCTGCTGATTTGCTGCCTCTTCTCTTTCCTTTCTGTGCCGTCCCCAAAGCGTTTTGGCAAGGTTCAGATTTCTGTGCTCACAGCTCAGTGCTCAAAGAGAAAAGGGGAAAAACAAAAGGGTTGGAGGCGTGGGGAGGATGGTGGCTGGGAGGATGGTGGCTGGGAGGGAGCCCAGCCGCTCGCTGTTTGCCCTGGCGAGGCTGTGGGGACGGGTGCCCAGGGCAGGGTTTGCCCTGAGGTCCAGGGGGGGTTTAATGGTTTCTTTCTCTTGAGAGTCCCTGGCATTACTTCAGCTCAGATGTGCCACCCAAGCACTGTGACACTTTGCTGGCTGGCCTTTGTTGGAGGGGAGGGCTGGAAAAACAAGGTTTATTTCTCCTGGGACATGTGGGCTGAAGCCTTAGGTGAAAACCCAAAGGGATCCTAACATTTTGTTTACAGTCCTAAGATGTTAAGATTTGCATCGCATCCTCCTGGTTCCCTGCATTCCCACAGCATCCTGGGTGTGTGGAAAAAGTCCAGGATTTAGGTGGTTCGGGGGAGGAAGCTGGAAAATCCGGTGGGATAGTATTCAGTTAAACAGGGCCAATGGATCTAGTTCTCGGAAATTAAAGCACCCCTCACTGATCTTGCCCTATCACAAGCAGCAACAGAAAACAGTAGACAAAAACTTTACAGGACAATGTCAGTACCTTTTTTTTTTTTTTTTCCAGTGGTCATGGTAATACTTGGACTGTGCCTTTACCATAACGGACTGGTACCCAGTGTGCTATCAGTAGAAATCAGAGTGGGCTCCAGACAGCACCCATGGCATTGGGGAGCACAGCAAGCACCTTTCTGCAGAGGTGCCTTTCAGCCTCAGGCCTGCTAAAGATGCTTCATTAGCCTAGCGATGTGTCTCTGTGGATTAATCCTGACTTGTGCAAGCATCCCCTTAACCTGGCTCTGCACCCAGCCCCGCACTGGTCTGTGTGCCCGGTGCCCCTGTTAGCCAGTGGCTGCAAGATCCACCAGGTTGGGTACGCAAATCAGTGCTACACATGCTGAATGCAAGGACAAGGAGCACCCACCTGGGAGACAAAAGGCAGCAAGTGAGGGGCAGGGGGGGGAAAATACACATCCAGGTGTTTTGGAGAAGGCTGGTGGTCCCTGCCCAGGAAACAGCACCTTTCCTGGTGCCCGAGGAATGTCCCCCAGGATGACCCAGTGGCTCCAAAAATGTAAAGGTCACTCCTGGGCCTGGAAAACAATGGCTGCAGATAGGGGCTATCTGAGCTGGTTGTGGCCGCTGCTTAAGGAGTGTTAAGTCAAACAGCTGGCTGAAAAGGCTCACGGGAAGCAATTTAAATATTTCTTCATACAAAAGGCTGTCCCATCCTAGCAAAGACAGGCTGCTGACTGACAGCTTTAGTGCACAAGTGTATGTGGATAAGGCTGAAGGGGGGGGGGGGAGAGCGGGAGCATCCTGGAGCCTTACTTTCCCCCACCCTTTACTTTGGGTCCTAACGTGTCATTTTTCACAAGCTGTGAGTTTACTGTGGTAACACATCTGGGATGTTTTAGCACATTGCATACTTTGGGTTTTGGTTCCCCCCTCCTCAGGTGTATTTTGTTAAAAGGCAGATGCCCACTAAAGTAATTTCCAAATAAAATAAGTCAACACCTCTAAAATACTCAGTGCTGAGTGAATTTACTCAGTAATTGCTAGTTATAAAGTATGATTAATATTTATACAACAATAATATGACTCTATCCAAGGAATGGCTAGCAGCAACAGCAGTTTTTGTGTTAGTCGTTAAGCAGGGTAGTCATCTAAAGGCCAGGACAGAGATTTCATAGAATCATAGAATCATAGAATAGTTAGGGTTGTAAAGGACCTTAAGATCATCTAGTTCCAACCCCCCTGCCATGGGCAGGGACACCTTACGCTAAATCATATCACCCAGGGTCTCGTCCAACCTGGTCTTGAACACTGCCAAGGATGGAGCATTCACAACCTCCCTGGGCAATCCGTTCCAGTACCTCACCACCCTAACAGGAAAGAACTTCTTCCTTATATCCAACCTAAACTTCCCCTGTTTAAGTTTCAACCCATTACCCCTTGTCCTATCACTCCAGTCTCTAATGAAGAGTCCCTCTCCAGCATCCCTATAGGCCCCCTTCAGATACTGGAAGGCTGCTATGAGGTCTCCACGCAGCCTTCTCTTCTCCAGGCTGAACAACCCCAACTTCCTCAGCCTGTCGTCATAAGGGAGATGTTCCAGTCCCTTGATCATCCTCGTGGCCCTCCTCTGGACTTGTTCCAACAGTTCCATGTCCTTTTTATGTTGAGGACACCAGAACTGCACACAATACTCCAGGTGAGGTCTCAGGAGAGCAGAGTAAAGGGGCAGGATCACCTCCTTCGACCTGCTGGCCATGCTCCTTTTGATGCAGCCCAGGATACGGTTGGCTTTCTGGGCTGCAAGCGCACACTGAAGCCAGCTCATGTTCATTTTCTCATCAACCAACAGCCCCAAGTCCTTCTCCACAGGGCTGCTCTGAATCTCTTCTCTGCCCAACCTGTAGCTGTGCCTGGGGTTGCTCTGACCCAGGTGTAGGACCTTGCACTTGCCATGGTTAAACTTCATGAGGCTGGCATCAGCCCACCTCACAAGCATGTCGAGGTCCCTCTGGATGGCATTCCTTCCCTCCAGCATATCAACCGAACCACACAGCTTGGTGTCATCGGCAAACTTGCTGAGGGCGCACTCAATCCCTCTGTCCATGTCAGTGACGAAGATGTTGAACGAGACTGGTCCCAACACCGATCCCTGAGGGACACCACTCGTTACTGGTCTCCAGCTGGACATTGAGCCATTGACCACAACTCTTTGTGTGCGGCCATCCAGCCAGTTCTTTATCCCCCGAGTGGTCCACCCATCAAATTGATGTCTCTCCAATTTAGAGACAAGGATGTCGTGTGGGACAGTGTCGGACGCTTTACACAAGTCCAGGTAGATGACATCAACTGCTCTACCCCTGTCCATCAGTTCTGTAGCCCCATCATAGAAGGCCACCAAATTGGTCAGGCAGGATTTCCCCTTAGTGAAGCCATGCTGGCTGTCACCAAGCACCTTGTTGTTTTTCATGTGCCTTAGCATGCCTTCCAGGAGAATCTGCTCCCAGATTTTGCCAGGCACAGAGGTGAGACTGACTGGTCTGTAATTCCCCGGGTCATCCATTTTCCCCTTCTTGAAAATGGGGGTTATATTTCCCTTTTTCCAGTCATTGGGAACTTCACCTGACCGCCATGATTTCTCAAATATGATGGCCAGGGGCTTTGCAACTTCATTTGCCAGCTCCTTCAGGACCCGCGGATGGATCTCATCAGGACCCATGGACTTGTGCACGTTCAGATTTTTAACATGGTCTCAAACCAGTTCCTCTCCTACAGTGGGCACAGGGTCTTCATTCTCACAGCCCCTGCATCTGCCTTCCAAGACTTGGGTGGTTTGGTCAGAGCCTTTACCAGTGAAGACCGAGGCAAAGAAGTCATTCAGAACCTCAGCCTTCTCCAAATCCTGTGTAGCCAGTTCTCCTGAGAGCTTCCTGAGGGGGCCTACATTCTCCCTAGTCTGTTTTTTATTTTCTGTGTACTTGTAGAATTCCTTCCTGTTATCTTTAATACCTCTAGCTAAGTTTAATTCTAACTGGGCCTTAGCTTTCCTAACCTGGTCCCTAGCTTCCTGGACAACATCCCTGTACTCTTCCCAGGCCGCCTGTCCTTGCTTCCGCTTATTATAAGCCTCTTTTTTCATTTGAATTTTCCTCAGGAGCTCCTTATCCATCCAAGGAGGTCTCCTGGCCCTCCTGCTGCACTTCCTTCTGGTTGGGATGCAACACTCCTGAGCTTGTAGCAGGTGATCCTTGAATATCAACCAAGAGTCTTGGGCCCCTCTGCCCTCTAGGGCTGTATCCCATGGAACCTTCCTAAGCAGGTTCCTGAAGAGGCCAAAGTCTGCTCTTTTAAAGTCCAGGGCAGTGGAGAGTGCTGCACGCTCTTCTCACTGTCCTGAGGATCTCAAATTCGAGCATCTCATGATCGGTGTATCCAAGGCTGCCCTGGAGCGTCACATTTCCAACCAGCCCTTCCCTGTTGGTGAGCACGAGGTCAAGCACGGCACCTCTCCTTGTCGGCTCCTCTGTTACTTGCAGAAGGAAGTTGTCTTCCACACAATCGAGGAACCTCCTGGATTGCTTGTGCCGGGCCGTACCATTCTTCCAACAGAGGTCAGGGTGGTTGAAGTCACCCATGAGAAAAAGGGCCTGCGAGCGTGAGGCTTTTCCTATCTGTCTATGGAGTGCTTCATCTGCAGGTTCTCCTTTTTGTGGTGTTAGCTCCGCAGCAGGAGTGCTGTTAGGCTTTGGCTGCCCATTGCCCTTTCCTTTCCTTGAGTTTCCACGTGTATATATACACGTTGACCTGGTTCTTGCTATGTTATATATATGTAGTTTTATATATATATATGTGTGTGTATATATATACATAAGGTACTTCACAGTGCAGGTGTCAAGCTTCTACTTGTGAAGCACTTTGGATGCTGCACAGGAGGTAAGTAACAGCAGTGTTGATAATGAAAATATGCCATTAATATATTTCCAATAAATAACTACAAGCGGCATTTAATCTGTAATCTGTTATCAATAATTTTATTACTGCAGTTACTGTGGTCTAATAAAGAAGCACTTTCTCTTCTTTACTGGGTATGTGCCAAGACGTTTATCCTTTATTCTCTGGCCATTAACCTTTATTCTGTAGCCATTAGTGTAGCCATTTGTGTAACAGTCTGTTGAATAACATTCAGGCAGGAATTTGTATTCAATCCATTATTTACTCTGCAAGCTAAAAAGAATAGCTTCTTAGGCTTATGCTGTTTAGCCATATTAAATCTTGTTAAGTGCTGTTTACTACTCATAATAAGCGTTATAGGAAGTGGATTTTTCTTACTGTGAATGATTTTCTGGCATATATATAGAACCGTAATTTAGCCTAGTAATATTTTGAAAGCAGCTTGACATTGCTAGCTGAAAAACAGCTATTGCTCAGAACATGTGAAATTTGTAATAACTACATTTCAAAAGTTTATCCTTTTCGTGGATCAGTTCCTGCATCACACATTGATGTGAACTGCATTGTGCTGAAGTAAGCTGTGATACTTCCCACCCCTTCATCAAGGGTTGAGGTGTTGGGTCATAAGGTCTGATAACCCTGCTATCCCTTTCTTTCTCTCTTAGTAGAGGAAAACCAAACCAAAACGAAGAAAAATAAGTGAAATAATCAAAATGCCTGGTTTATTTTGAGGCTTTTTCTTGCTGGCTTTTAGCCATTTCTGGCTACCCATCTGAAACTGCTACTTCTCTGCGTAAGTGGCTTTTAGGGCCACGCTTTCTGAGCACATCTTTTAAATGAACTCACCGGCCTTAGCAAATGGAAAGCAAAGCCGGAGAATGAAACTGTTGATTCCTGCCCATCAACTGAACATAGGAGAAATCATGGCTTTCTTATTAGGCTATAGTATCTCAACCTCACTGAACCCTATTTTAGAGTGTCCAGACAAAAGCATTAGTCTTATGGCTGGAGAGTGACATTCAGTAAAAGCCTTTCAAGGTCTTCTCATAAACTCTTGCAATGGAGAGGTAGTAGTAGCAGTATTTTTAATGATGGGTAAGGTTGGCTTACCTAGGATATGCTCTGCTGCTGTACATGTACTTGGGGCTGCTTGGGTCTTTTTGGTCCTGATCAGCTAGCAGTAAATTTTAAGGAATTAGTTTGATGGTTGGAATTGTTTTTTTTCTCTCTTTTCTGCACATTAGGAACTGGAAGCTGCTCTTCACAGGGATGATGTGGAGTTTATCAGCGACCTGATCGCCTGCCTGCTTCAAGGTTGCTATCAGCGCAGAGACATCACGTGAGTAGCCTCGCTCTGTGGCTTAAGCTCTTTGCAAGGGGAGCTAATTAACACTGTTGCAGGGATGTTTCACGGCTTCAGAGTGATGACATGGCAGTGATCGGCAGCCACCAGCAATCAGGCCAGATGCTTCACCAAGTGGAAGGGAATTCCAGCTCTTCTTGGGTCGAGGTTTTAATTTTACAGACCGGTTGTCAAGCAAACTTCTTTGTCCAGATCTGGTGCAAACGTGTTTGATGCTGTGCTGTAGGACTGGTGCACACAGTGAACGTTCACATCTGCTGTTATGTGCACTCTTTTTGGTCAAGTCAGTGATATCACACTTAAGTCTTTAAATAATCACAAGTTTTCAACATTTTACATATATTGCATAGAATAAGACTTGCTGCTCTGCAGACACCTCATTTGCATGAATGATCCTGCTCCTTTGCAGAGGGACAATTGCAATTATTTTCTTAGAAATAAGAGGAGTATTGGAATCAGTTCAGTTGCAGGATGTTGGAAAGTGGTTTGACACCTTCTCTGGATGTTTCAGCATCCAGAGACACTTTGTTACTGTCCACCAAAATACACTCCCAAACTAAGATATCTGTAGAACATCATTCTTCAGAGAATTGCCACTCATGCAGTGCAATATGCTCCCAGTGATAAAAGGCTTGTTGCAGTATGTTTTATTTGTTCTCCTGTGAACCATGTTAATAGCAAAGCATATTTGTGGAGATGAAGACAGCTTGGCAACAGTTGCAGTAGCTTAAAAGAGGTGTTTAGCAGTCCTGATCGCTAAGATTCCCTTGTTGTGCAGAGTCTTCGGCTGATGCATAGGCATAACCATAGATGCTTATATGTTTTATTCACCATAACCAGCTCAAACTTGTAGAAGCAGTGGAAGGTTTGTCTTTGATAGATTTCATTAATTCCACATTCTGAGCTTCTCCTAAACTCTCAGCAGAGAGTTTAATTGCTTCTCCTGAAGGAATATATCAGGAAAACTGCCTGGAGCCATTGGGTTATGTTAGGGATGTGGGCTCTGAAGCTTTGCAGAGGAAGCAATGGGGGGAGGCTACCTGGAAACGGAGGGAAAGGTGCTGTATGCAGAAGGATGTCATAAAGGAAGAAGCACTAAGATGTAGTCTAAATACAAAAATCTGAAGATAAATGAGAATGAAAGTGATGGCTTGGATACACTTCTCAGTGTATCTGCTTACAGACCAGCTACAAAATATTTATCCAAAATGAATGTGTGTTTTCAAAGCCTGAAATTCTCCTTGTTCCTTTCATGTTTATTTCCAACATCTTTGTTCCCTCTAACCTGAGCCCAAGACACATAGTCAGTCCTTAGTAGATGCACAGCTTCCTTACTGTATGTAGTTTGTCTTCTGTTAGTGTTAAGGAGTTGAGCCCATAATTACTTTTATGAGTGCTCAGCAAAGACATGCAAATATAAATGTAAGAGGCAGAATTTGCGTGGAGTTTAGATTTGGCTTTTCACAATGAGCCAGGACTCCATATTTTTCTGTTGCAGAGAGATAGCAGGTATCTGTCTCGGGTTGGAGGAGTCAGCAGTGTCACAGATCATCACAGCAGCATTACAGCAGTGATTTCTCCAGTTATTTTGCCCCACTTTCTCATGCAAAGGCTGTGAGCTGTTAATCTTTAGGCTGTAAACTTTGCTCCCTGTTGCATCTCAGAGGGGAAGGTAGGAGCTTGTTCTCTCATCCTTGTTCTTGGAGAGCTACAGCTCAAGCACAAGATGCTTCATGTAACTTCATATAAAACATAGCTTACCTCTCCAAGGGGTTTTAAGGTTTAATTAGTTTTGTATTGTGTCTTACCTCTTTGATGGCCAAAATGTTATCTGCCTATGCTTTCTCACAGTCTGTCTGGGAGCAGCTTGTAGCTCTTGTCACATCTGTTTTGACGGCATGCAGAACTTGTGGCGGAGCTGGGCTGCCTGGCTTTAATCATGCATCATAGAGGGGTATAAAACTGTCACATACCTTTGCTAATTATAATGTGCTCTCAAGTAATTTTAGAAGTGGAACCTAGATGAGAGCCCTTCTAAAGCACAATTTATCATACTCTAGTTTGATTTCCTTTTTATTCCTTTTTTTTTTTTAAAAAAGAGATTAATACTTTTCTAGAGTTCTGTGATATTTGGTGTTGAAATAGAGCAACTTTGCCTTGTTTTCAATATCCTTTATGACAGACACTTTTAAGAATCCTGTACATGAGAGAGAGATTGTTTTTTACCCTGCTTGATGGTTAGAGGGTGTTGAGTGTCTGGTAACTTGAAGACTTTCTTTGAGCTATGGATATCTGTGTTTAACTGCAGAGACTACTTAATGGGATGCCACACGATCTTCTCCAAACTCTTATTTGTCATAACCTATCATAGTTGTTAGGAACACTCTTTGTTGACCTGGTTCTTGCTATGTTAAGCACTGTAGAAGTACAGAACAGAAAAGACAGTAGTTTGTATTTCTGGCTTCTAACATGTGTAGTGATGACCCTGTAGTTGTCTCTGCCTGGCACTGGGTGGTTTGAGCCCTTGTCCAGGACAGTTTCCCTGTTGCTCTCCTCTTTCTGCTCTGACCCAAAATACTTTTGTGCCATGATCTGCAGCTTTTGTTGTTTTATAAATACCCCTCATAGTATTTACACAACAACCATACTATCTAACTGTTAATGATGTAGTAACTGATGTCCTTGACACTTTTTGTTTGATCTCTCAGTTTTATGTTATAGGCAGGGAGCATTTGATTTGATGCCAGTGAGTTTACCCATACTTTTTCCCTGCTTCTAGCTTTTGTGCACAGGCCTTGATGTCTATGTTTTCTTTTAATTGTTTCAAAACACAAATGCCTGGAAAGTGGGGAGGGGAAAACTCTTAATAGAATATGTGGGTTATAAAAATAAATTTAAAAAAAAATAAAACGTTTGGAAAAAAGACTGCTGCTTGCTTCAGATCCTCTCTGATATAAATTGGGCAGCTGCATAGTCCCTAGGGGCTGCCACTTTAATTCCAGCAGGAAATGCAACTTGATGACTTGTATCAAGACAGGAAGATCAGAGCTTCAGCTAACGGCAGCAGCCGCAGCAGGAGCCTTCTGCAGCTGTTTTTAAGTAAGAAGTGATGGTGTGACATGGATGTGTACACTCAACTAAAATAATCCAGAAAAGCTCCTGTTGTTCAGCATTTCTCTGGGTGAAACTCATTCTTCACTGCTCTGTTACTGCACTGTGATGTGATCACATGTAATGTGATGGCATAAAATGTTTCAATGACTGTATCGTATTTCTCATTGGGAGGCATTTCATACAAGGTTATTGTCTCTTGGAAAACATTATAATTACTTTTTTCTTGTAACATGTTTTAACTTTTAGTTTTTCAACATGAACAAAGGTGCCAGAAAGTGAGGAACAAACACAACACTTCTGCTTCTGCCTGTGCCCCATGAGATTCTTTCTCTTTTTAAACCCCAAGAGGCTGGTCCTTCACTGTAGCTGAAAACTATCTAATTGACTTCTGTGGCACCATAGACAGCGTTTGCTTCCTTAGGAACCTCAATTATTTTTTTCCGTGTTATTTCTTCCCTTAATGCATTGGAATTTTTTTCCCGGGTGGATCATCTGTTTTGCACCCATCTTAAGCTCTCTCTGGATCTGTAAACTAATCTTGGAGTCTTTGGCTTGTAATTTGTGCCTGTTTGTTCTAATGTGGATAATAAGAGGATATTCCTTAACTCCTCTTCCCTCCCCTGCAATTGTTTTAATTATTCCTTTCATAGCCTTAGTGGTGGCATTGAGAAATACTCCCAGTGCGGCATCTGAAGAGCTATATTCCCTGCTTCTTGAATTGCCAATCAAGAATACTGCCTCTATTCTGCTGATTTTCTAATGCTTGTTCTGTAATCACTTATTTGAGCTTTCATCAGAAAGAGATAAGGGATAGTCTGAAATCTTCTAACCCATTGCACAAAATGCCCATTTCTGAGAAGGTATTTAATAGCTCTGGGTATTTCTCTTCTTCCTTCTGCTTTGTCACTTCTGTCCACCCTTGTCCTATATTCTGTGCAGATTGTATCTTTACAGGTTACTGTGGGGTGTTACCCTAGGTCTCATGTTCTGTTAAAAGTGGCCTCTGTTAAAAGACTAAACATCCTAAAATTGCCTTTCTGCTGTCAACATGTGAGTTGTGTCCTTTAAGAACTGTTGTATGTTGGCTTGGTCTAAGGGATGAAACGGCAGGTCAACTGGGATAGTTGGCAAACCCGTGCCAGCCTTTCAGTCTCAAGGATACTGTGGTGAACCGGGCTGTGGGAATAGCTAAGCCAAGGTACTAAGACAACCTGAATGAATTCAATGCTTCAGTCCGTGCCACAACATCTGGGGCAGCCAGCCTAAGCTCAGTCACAGCAGACCTGAGGACCACCACTTTTCAGAAAAGGCTTTAACCAGCTGAATCTGGCAGTTGTGCTGGTGACCTTGATTATAACAACTGTTTCAATGGCCCAGCCACAAAGCACTTCACTAACTCAGAATCATATTCATGAATGCCAAGTGAATATCAACAAGATCAGCATTATTTACAGTCTGACTTTTAACAAGTGCTGCCTTGCATACATCATGGAGATTGGTGGATGGCCTCTGGAATCGACCCAGTATCATCAGCACAGGAGATACCGTGAGGGGGCAAGGGAGATGAAGTGGCTGCATTTCTCATCTTGAATCTAATATTAATATTTATTATAATAATAGCCAAGCCATACAAGGTGAGCCTTTTAAAGGGTAAAAAGTGAAAATGAGGCAGCTGGCAGGTGTTGGGAAAGGAAGGATGAGATTACAGCAGTAAAATAACACGGTCATTCAGAGATTAATGAGAAGCACAGTGGAATAAAATTATAGAGTTCAACTATAAATAAAGCTAAGTAAATGTCTTTGATTCTCAGATGGATAAAATGAATCTTTAAAGAAGAATCCAAAGAAAAGTTGGTCGCACATTCTGGAAGTGCTATTCCATAAATGTGGTGGAGAATAAGAACTGAAAATGGTGGAAGAGAGACTGAAAGTTGTGCTGTTATTGTTAGGGCAGATGGATGAAAGACAAATAGATGGAATATCTGGGGAGAGGGAGTTATGCAAAACATTGACAGGGAGGAAGAGATGGCTAAACTTAAAAGGATGAATAGAGAGGTCAGTCTTGGAGACTGCAATGATGTCATCATGCCAGTGTCAGAGTTTGAAATATGAAATGGACAGCTGTATTTTTAAGTCCTTGATGTTGCAAACCAAGTGCTCCGGAGAGGAGGAAGAAAGCAAAGATGAAGAAAGAAATTGAGAAGGGAAGCTAAAACATCTTCTCCTTTGAAGGAAGAAGACAAAAGAATGATGGAGAGAGTGGGGCAGGGTTGAAGTTCTCTCCATGTGAAACCTTTGCCCTCACTTTCGGGGCTTGCATTCCAAACCATCAGTGCAGGATTTCTGTTCCAGCACAGTTGGTCTTGCAGGCCGTCTCCTAACACATCTGCCATGTTCAGAAGCCAATCTTTAGTCCAAGGGAGAATACTGGAGAAGTTCTCAAAGTATTTTCTTGGAGCCTTTTAGCCCCAGAGAGCTGGGGCACTCCTGGCCAGCTGCTAAATCTCTACGATAATCTGGTGTGTCATCTCAGCCTCTGCTCTCAGTCACCTGTATTTTGAATTTTTCTCTCATTTTACCTTCCATCCTTCCTCGGTTTCCTTCTGCCTCAACCAGTGTAGTAGTTTTTTAGAGAAAAGGAGAGGGAAGACCTTTTCCAAATGAATCCCAAAGGAATTTTTTTAGGACCCATCTGTTAAAACTTCGGGTTACCCATTGTCCCCAGAAACTTGTAATGTGTGGGACTTGATTTAAGTAATGAATTTTCAAAGCTTGTTTGCTTCAAGGCAACCCCATGCTAGGTATTTTTTGCCTCAGAAGGGACTCCCTTCTCTCACACTAAGCATATTTTTCAATGAGCAGCAAGGCGCATAAAGGCTTTTTTTCATATGGATTTGTGCCATAATAGAGGCATGTGTCCTATTTCCCCATCATCAGCAGGACAATAACTCCAGCTTCTTCCCCACAGTGCTCGTCATCACTGTAATACCCTAAGGTCCTCTCTATAGCCCCATAACAATCGGAAGAGCTTATGGCCACAGCAATACTGTTGTGTTTCCTTATGGCTACGAATTAGAGCATGCTTTCTGTTGATGGCACTAGGAATGAACAATGCAGCATTAAGCTGGCTTCACTTGTTCTTCAAGGATCCAGAAATGAATAGTAAGTAATGATCCTCTTCCAGTCTGCATGTGGAGAACAGTAAGTCTCATTCCTTTTTACTCTTTCAGAATACAGAAGATGTATTTGGGTCTTTCATAAGTTAATTGTCTCCAGCTCCCAAGGGTTGATCTGCTTCTCTTCAGAAAGAGCCTCACCATCAAATAGAAGTTGTAGAAAGAAAGAAGTGTGTGGATGACAGCTGACAAACACATATTGAAGCATGGTTAGATGCAAGTGAAGATAATTGATGGGAGAAATGTGATGCCATCACAGGCCAATCAAAGCCCTTGCTGTCTTACCAAGTTAGTTCACTAGGTGAAAGTTGGGCTCTAGGTATGTTCTGGACCATCCAGCAGGCTGTGTTCACCCCTCCTGAGACAAAAACTGCTATGGCTTGATCTTCATTTTGTCACATCCGAAGTGGCTTGTTGTTGGGCATGCACTGCAGTTGGCTGTTAAGGTCACACAGAATAAAACACAAAACAAAGAGAAAAAAACAAGCCTTAAGAGTCAAAGTGCACATAGAGGCAGCATATGGCAAGAGCAGAGAGTGCAGCAGTGGTTCTCACACTTCATTTCATCTGTGTGGCCATCAACATCCCTCCCTGCACGTTCTTTCCAGGTCAGATCAGTATTCACTGGCTATGCACCCAGCATTCATGAACCAAAATCTCCCTTAGCAGAACACTTCAAAGCAATAGCCAGCAGCCTGCATCTTGCCAGGCCTCTCACCCCACACCAACATTACCCAACCCACCCCTTCCACTGATTGACTGAGTTGGCTTCCCCCAAGGTATTTGTTTCCCACTTGAGCACCCATCTTTCTTCCTTTTTATTATATCTAACAACCTGTAACTAGTTACTGAGTTAGTTAATAAATAGTTCTAACACTGGTTCTTTTTGTTTTCCTTTTTGATCCTTCCAGAGATTGCCTTTTGTTATTCAAAGCTGAAGGTACTTGACACAGAAGCAGTGCAGAAGCCCTCAGGCTTCAAACTCTGCTCTGGCTGTGGGATCGTTATGCCTATAAGTGATTCCCCTCCCCAGTGTCTGATAAGCCTTGGGGAAGAACTGGGCAGAGAAGAATGCAGCACTCTGAATTCCTGTGGGGTTCTGAGAGGCATCCATCCATGTGAGCACTGAAGGAGTTTCACCTGCTGATCAGAACCTTTGAGGATCAGCATTTCACCCTGCCTTGGGACCCTCCTGCCTTTGTCTGACTTCCTTTACAAGGCAGACAAAAATCTGTCCTTCTTGTCTGTTGGGAAGAGAAAGGCACCTCCTTTTGTTAAGTTGTGATCAGAAATGTCCAGGTCAGAGGGCTCTCTTTTGAGGCCAAGGAGTTACTCTGTGAGCTCTAAAACTGACCCTGGGAACTGCTGTGTCTCGGATTTATTGCCTCATGAGCATATGCTCTGAGGAGAACCAAGGTTCTTTGGTTTTTCATTGCAAAAATCCAAGGAGTGATATAATTTACTGATCCCATTAAGTCTGTCAATGCCTGCTGCCTGCTGGTGTGCTTGTAAAATCTCCAGTTTGGCATCATTATTGCTTGATCTTCACTTGATGATCATATGCTTCACCAAGGGACCCTAGAGGTCAGTGCATTCCTCCTTCAGCTGGCTCTCTTACTCTGCACCTCTGTCCTATGCACCAGTACCACCAGCTTCAGTACTGATTGTCCTGACATCTTGTCACCGTTATCTTCCCGTCCTTTGGTACCAACTGTCCCTTCAGTACACACCACAGCGCTGCCTCTGAGACTCAGGAATTCTGCCTCCTGCCATTCTGCCTTTGCCAGTGGCGGCTGTCACTCATTCTGATTGTGAGCCTGACAGAAAACTCTGCACTTCAGTGTCTCAGGGGATTCTTACCACTTGATCTGAGCACAATGCCAGGGAAAAAAAAATCATGTTTCCAGTCTAGCTGCAGTGATATATCTCATTGCACAGAGAAGCACTGGGCTCTGATTCTCTTCAGCTCTCCAACCCTATTCACTAGCATGCCAGGGAATTCATTGTTTAATAAAAGCCATTTTCCCTGGCCCTTCCCCAGCCAAGATCAATGTCATCACATGGCAAGAGACATCTTCCTTCTGCAGTATCACATGCCAGCTTGACACCAAAATTTCTTTAGGCGTATGGAGAGATATTTTCAGTTCTATCATTAATTTATCATAGGCGCTTAGGGTGAGATAACTTCTTTTCTTGGTCCTTTCCACCTCAGACATAATGTGTGATGGCATCAGCACTGTACCACCCTGTTCTAGTACCAGCTCTGCCTCCCTTTCTGGGTAAAGCTTCAGTAACTGATATTGCCTCTTTCTTGGGCTCCCTCAGCTGAACAGATTGATTCCTCAAGGCAGGAAAAGAGCAGCTGGCATTGCTCAGGCTATGCATCTTGTCTCCTTCAGGACTGATGGACTGTCCGGTGCAACACCCCAAAAGCAGCAGAAACCACTTATTGCTTGACAGGTACTCAAGTCTTCTTCCCCATTCAGACAGGCAGGTTAATCTGGCAGACCAACTTACCAGGAGTTTTGTGGAGGTTCCTGTATATCTCCAAATGCACATTATTTTACAGTTTCAGCCATATCTCAAAGAATTTCCCTGGTTTTAGGCAAGAAGAGAAAAAGTAGTCGCAACATCTTCTGCTTTCCTCCGTGTTGGAGCTGTGATGCATATATTGACATGACGGTAGGTAGGAAAATGCATGTTAGTGGCTGATTACAGAGCTAGTTTCCTCTAGCTCTTCCCTTGTTGCTCTCATAGGTTGGTTGTACATCACGCTGAAAGCTACTGTTACTGCACCTTTTGACTGATGGTTTATGGGTAGTATCTTAAAGGAAAAATTGAATAAGTGGTGAAGTACAGCATATCTATGGAGATAGCATGTTGGCAAAGCTGGGCGTGTTTAAATACACCTCTAGTATAAACTTGATCATCGTTGGGTCAAACCCAACAATGCCCATAGAAAATAGCACAATCACACTTAATAGTATTTATGCAGTTACAAGTAAGGAAAAAGGCAATTTTAAAAACTGCTTCAGATTGTCTTTTCTTTGTACTCATTCAAGGTAAATAATCCTTTCTGTTCATCTGTTGCTAACTTAATTCCTGTTTTCACAAGTACATACAGCAATACAGTTTGCTCACCACAGCGATGTTTCAGCATCTTTTAGCGGCATTATTTTCCCCTCTTTTTAATCCGATTATCCAACCTATTGATTTGCCGTTATCGGTTTTCACTCAAATTGCAGTAGCAGTAGTGGGGGGAATTCCTGTTCCTCTGTCCATACCGTTATCCCAAAACCCTGCATACAAGGAGAGCACAAATCTTCCCTTCATGGAGACTGTGCAGAGACTGGGCTTGAAGGAGAAGGTTTGAGCTAGCACTCAAAAACAGGTAGACATCATATTTTATTTTAGTCCCATTAATATTCTCTTTATCCATCTGGGCAGTGTACATGTCCTCCTGCTCATCCCCATTGCCTGCAGGACTTTGTCCTCCTTTGTTACCATACGTGATGTTTCTAGTTGCTCTGACTTTATTGTTACTCCTATCCATCCTATGATTCTATCCCTATTTCTTCCTTTCCTCAATCAAACAACAAAAACACACAAGCAGCCCTAGTTCCTACCTAAAAATCAAATTCAGGCCCCCGCACCTAGTGTACATCTAGTTAACCATATGTGTCTTCCTCATCCTCCAAGTACTGCATAATCCATTGGGTTTGGCAAATCCAACCTGTCTTTCCTCCAATGGCTTCACATCTTCACACCAATTGCTTTCTTTCTCTGGCTTACTTGGCCAGATAGGCTGCTGGTCTCTTGAGACAGGGAGATGGATGCTGAGCATCTGCTAGCTTGTTCCTGGTATTGTGGTGGGGAGGAAGAGGGGGATCAACAGAGAGGCAGACAAGGGGAGTGAGGAGCAGCTGGGCATAGGTGGAGGAGGGCCATCAGCGCCTTCAGATTGTGTTTCCTGCACCAAAAATCACTTTCACCCTTCTTATGCGGAAGGAGAATCAACAGCATCCCTGTTCTTGGGGGTGTCAAAGGTAGGACAACGATGGGTAACACCTGTGGCTCCTCCTGCTGATCCTGGGGGTGGTGACAGAAATAGAGCAGCCCTGGCTCACAGAAGGGTGCTTGGAGCTCCTGCAAGCAGGGAGACAGAAAATGACAGGACAGTTCAAAGTAACAGGTATGTGTGATTTCTCCTGCCGGTGCTGCCTTTCTCTCACACAGCCCAATTAACAGGGGTCACAGAGCACTGATTAGCTGCCTTGGCGGTTTGTGAACATAAAGCAGTGAAAAGCCAGGGTAAATGGGGGAAGAGAAGATCAAATAGACACTTATCTCAGCACTCCTGCTTGTCCCCGGCATTTGCCAGCCGAAGGGAAGAGCCTTTTCAGAAAAGGCCAGTGTGGGACAGTGCTGTATCTGTGCCGGTATCTCTGTTGATTTTCTGCCTTCTCTCAGCACAATAACAAACGAGTCACTCCCACTGGCAGTGTCATGCAGTGTCATGCATAGGGTGGTTGCTAGATAAAAGACAAATCACAGAAGCAGCATGGACCATAGGAAGGTGGGGAAGATCAGAACATGCCTTTTGCCATGCTGGCATGTGAGATGAGTTCAGTTCCTACAGCTGGCGTCTCCTTTTGGAGGGGTGGACTTGCTGCCTCTTGTCCCTCATGTGAGATAAAAGCAGTAGAAGGTCGCACGTATCAGCTCACAGCAGATAAAAGGACATCTCCATCTCATTCAAGAGTTGGAGCCTGGTAGTGCTAAGGAGCCCAGGCTAGAAACTTCCTTGGCTACTTAGTTTTTCTGCTGTTGGCTGGGGGGAAACATTTGTATGAGCAGACTTGGAATGTCCCTGAAGAGTGGGCAGCTGTGGTGACCTCATGGCTTCCCTTCCTCCTTCGTGCTCCCCTTTTTTGGTGGTAGCAAAGCAAGGCTCCTGCTTCAGCTGTCGTACCTAGGTTAAGTGGCTGCACTTGCTTCTGTCAAGCCAGCACATGCTCCTGTGGTGTGATCCCTTATTAGACCAGACAGCCTACATCAGCTCTCCATTCTCTCTGCCTCCCTGGAGACACTGCCTCGCTCCATAGCTGTTCCTATTCTGCTTCTCTGTGGGATACAACCTATCTGCCAGCTCCCCTTCCAGCTTCCCCAGTTTTTATTGTATGGAAGATTGCTCGAGGTAAGATAGAGGAAGACAAGAAGTGGGACTGGAGTATTCTTAAGCTGCTGACGGCCTTGGAATTTCTTAGCTGATTCTTCCTTACTCCTAAACATGAACGCTTCAGGCGTTCAGCTGGGAAGGCAGTGGATTCCCTGGTATCCAACCATGTAAATTAGATTTCCTTAGCAAGATCTAGCAGCCCTTCTGCTGGAGAACCTCCTGTCCTAACTTTGTTTTATCATGTTAGAGGGTCCAGAACACTGATGTCTTCTCCAAGCATCTCTTCAGCTTACTCTTGGGCTTGGTCTCAGTGCCACATTTGAGCTCTGGAAGAAACTTACGGGGTGAACACGTGAGGGGCAGAGATCAGGGTGCTGAAATCATTCTGCTATCCTTTGCTTTTCTGGAAAACTTGCTTTTCTCTTTCATGGATGTGGAAACCTCTGGTCATTCATGTTTCAGACTGCCAAATCCAGGAGTTAGACCAGACTAGGGAAGAGCTACTACTACTTAATAATTGCTAACCGGTTATATTTTTTGACCTTTGAAACAAAACCATGGTTGTAACATAGAAAGAATGTCTTCTGGTGTTCACAAAGAAGACAAAGGTCACTGGGTGTAGAGTTCAGTGCAGTCCACATGCTTGAGTCGCCAGGTGTCTTTCTTCCCCCCTTCACTGCTAGTGCTCCT
The DNA here is from genome assembly GCF_028554395.1 of Pezoporus wallicus. NCBI lineage: Eukaryota > Metazoa > Chordata > Aves > Psittaciformes > Psittacidae > Pezoporus > Pezoporus wallicus. The sequence goes on along the minus strand of NW_026642179.1, from coordinate 3,633,942 downwards.
GATGGCCACACAGGTAAGCCACAGAATAATTTGATGTTTGAGCCATATATGCGTGCAGGAAACTGGTTCTAACTAGCAGTGAAGGACAAGAGGCAGGACTGTACATGCCTTGTGAAGGTCTTGTGCTCCAGCAATCTCTCCTATCTCTCTGATTCTGGGAGGAGAAACTTCACTCTGGAGCTCTGGTGAGTTCAGTTGGATTCTCCTCCATCTCATTCTGTGGTCTCATTCAGGGTCTGTTAACAGCAGCTGTCTTCCTTTTCTCCACAGTGACTTATAGGCCACCTGGTTTTCTCCTGGCATGAATCAAAACAGGGCACGGAAAACCAGGATGAGCTTGAGTATTTGTTTCCTCTGTCAGAAGGGCTTTACTCTAGGGTAGGACCTTGCTTAGGTCTGTCACTAGTGTGGTGTGAATAGGAGTTACTGCTTGCCTCCGGACTCCATGGCTAGAATCTGTGAGTCTGTCCCCACCAGTGGTGCAGGACGGTGCTGCAGCAGTGGCACTGCTAGTTGAATTGGAAATGAAATGTGGATGTTAAAGTTTAAGATCATGATTCCTGTACCTCCATCTTAGTTATTTTGATCTGCTGCAGTGAAGTGTTTTGAGGAGAGACCCTTCAAGATGCTTGTTGCCCTTGAGCCTTTGCCAGTCTGATCGTCCTCATGACAAGCCCGCCCATGGTCTGAGGACGATATGCTTTCTTTTGGCTTGCACACCTTCTGAGCGAGCTGCACGCAGAGGGCTTGGAAGGAAATATACCTATCCAACCCTTTTCTCACACAAAAGGATGAGGTAGTATCTTTTCCCTCCCTGCGTCATGCCTGACTTGGTTTCTCAGTGGGGTAAATTGTTCGAAGGTGAAGTACAAGCTGGTCCATAAAGCTTCCTCCCCCACCTCAGATAAGAAAGCTCATTAATACAGTAGGAAAAAAAAAGTCTCCATTGTTACATGAGAGCTCAAGGTCAGGCTGGTAGTAGTAACTCATATTGCTTCTAAGGTCAGCCTATGCTTTCTCTTTCTGACAAGCCACGATAGATTGGTCATGGGGGCCCTTACATTATTTTTTTTCCTCTGAAACAGGCTTTGCTTCTCCTGACCCTGTTAATGATGTTTGACTGAGGTCATCCCAGCAAACCCTGAATCCTTCCCATTACCTTCCAGAGGGCTTGCCTTTGTGCCAAAGCATTGTGTGCTTGTTAAGGATGAAGATTTCCTGATCTCTGCTGTAGCAAAGAAGCTGCCTTCATTGGAAAGGGGAGACATATCTTGAATGCCATCTGCCAGTTAATGCTCTCATTAACACCTGAGTGACTCCCAACACCAGGCTGGTGCCTTTTTGCCAATTCAGAACTTAAAAAGGTGCCAGCCCATAAGGTGAAATATCTTCAGTCCACAAAATTAATTCCACGATAAAACGTCTGTTCTTTGATAAGACCTCGGTCGCTGCTGCTGTTGTTTCTTTTAACTGCGGACATCATCGAGACAAGACCAGTTCTCTTGTGTGCTGTGAACTAGATGCCCAATGAGTCTTTTTTCATTTATATATATTTATGTTGACAACCTTGTAAAAGCAATGCTTGTGCTGGGTGGCTGACGGAACCCAAGTCTTTTTCAGCTTTTAAAGCTTTTGCCAGACAGAATTATCACTTCTATTACTTTTATTTCAGGCCAGCTCTGTAAAATGAACTGTGAGAGTAATCCTATTCATGTTTAAACAGTCTTTGAGGGAAGGGCTGAGCTCTCACAGTCTTGTTTTCCATGTTCCTCCCACATACTGCTGTTGGGCAGGAGGTGGAGGAGGTCTGCTGTTATTCCTGCTCTCTGCCATCCTCTGGTTTTGTCAGGGTTCTTGGTTTTAATCTCAAATACAGAACAATATACTGTCTGGGATTAGACATAGGTCAGGCTTGCCATTTTCCCAGCGGCTTTAGCTCCAGAGCGTTCCAGTATTTACTCTTCCATTGCATTTTGTAAATTAAATGAAACAAGAGACTTAAAACACTGTCAACATGATAGATACTCCAGCTAGTGGGTCCAGGCAATTATTTGGCATCTGAACTTTGAGAAGGCTTATTTGTATGTGCCAGCAGTATCTGAGCATTGTTGAGAGATTTTTATCTCCGGTATTTCCAGCTCCTTACCCTAATGTTTCTTTTAATCCAATATTTACTCCCAAGGGCTGGGGGGTTTATGGTTGGGTTTTTTTTTAGTTGATTTGGAGAGGGTGTGTTTCATTGTTTTGAGGGGATTGGGGGCGGGAGGGCTTGTAACAAAATTGGCAGCAATAGACCAGATAGGGAAGTGTGCTGTGACAGTAATTCCACAGTCGGGCCATGGCACACTGCCTGCGGGAAGTGCAGATTGACACAGGGACTCTCTCACTGAATCAGTGTTTGGTTTTGCTTTTGTTTGTTTGGCTTGATTTTGTTTACAGCTTCCCAGCCAAGATTTGATTTACTTTGGAGACTTTAAAACTAAAAGCACAAGTGGCTCTGCTTCCTCTGGGCATAAGGATAAAAAAATACGTGTGTGTGTGTGTGTGTGTACACATAATTCCAGCCCCAATGCTGCTGGGTTCACTCAGAAGGAATTTCACTTTGAGTCTGCCCTACAGGGTGCCTGTGGGGCTGGGGTCTGCGGGTGCAGCTGTTCCTTGCTTCGTATGCACCAGGAGCTCTGACTAAATTCGTCCTATAGCCTGTCAACCCTGTGAAGTTTTCACCATTTCTCCCAGAGGTCTCCCATGGAGCCCCTCTGGGAAACTGGGCACAGTGATGCGCACACTGGCCACGCTCCTTTTCCAGCAGCAGAGCATGACCCCAAACGCTAAAAGCCCGGGTGATGGGCAGGGTGCCTCTTCTGCGAGCAGGGGAAGCTATGGGGAAGGTAGGCAGCCGAACTGGGATCACCAGGCAGGGGGAGGAGTCTTCGGCTCCCCTCTCCTGGAGCACAGAGAAACCTCCCTCTTTGGGAAGCAGCCGGGTGGCAGATGGCCGGGCTGCAGCGCTGAGCTCTCAGGGGGTGTATCATTTCTCTGGCTTGTTCTGGACGCTGATACCCATGTTGGAGAGGAGCCCCTCCTTCAGCTTGTTCCCGTCGTCTTTATGCCCTGATTCTTGTGCAGCTGCTACTAAAGATCACAGGCAACTTGAGCTGCAACCTCACTGGGACTCTTGTGGCTTGCCTGCTGCTATTCCTCCCCTTTGACACCGAGGTGCTAGGTCACATCCTTCCCTGTGCCCCAGGTTTTCTTTTATATGCGTAGGGGTCTCCAACGTATGATTTAATCTTTCAGCCACATGTACAGTTCAGCTTTGACCTCCTTTCTAATCATCGCAAAAGAAGGTAGGGACCTCTGACAGTGACCATGTGGTTTCAGAGCACAGCCAGGGACAAGACTAAGAATTGCATTGGGCTCATGAGAAATCGCCTGCACCCATGTGGAATGTATCCCATAGATACACATGTGCTATTCCACCACTTCCCCACTACAGCTATCCAAACTGCTTTGCGCATTGGGTGGCAGCTGCAAAGTAAGGGATGTTGTGACAAGTGAGTCACTTTGTCTCAGCTTTCTGAAATATTAATGGTGCTAGTGAAATTGGGATGGGAAGAAAGACAGTGGGAAGGGTGAAGTTTTACAGTTACATAGTACTCTAGCTTTTCTGACCTCTTGTAGGTGATTTCTGCAATAGTTGTCCTTGGTTAATGAGCTGTATGGAAGATGGCTTGTGCTGTATGGCAGGGAGAGGTAGAAGATTGAGATACGGTGACAGTTGTGGTCCACAATCTCAAATTTTTCATAGCTATTCTTAGAACCACCAATTTACTTTCAGGAGGGAGTTGATTTTCCTTTGGATATGTATCCTGAGACAGAATGCGTCTGTGTACCAGTTCATCCTCCTTGGGAATACTACCAGTTTGTAGAGAAAGGATATTGTTGACCTAACATTGCCTCCATTGGCTGAGAGTTTTTACATCAGTGATGCTGCAAACCTCAGGAGAAGCGATACATCTGCCTCCTTAGCTCAGTGATCTCCTTTCTGCCTTCTTCCCGCCTGCAAAAGGGTTTTCAGAGGTTCTCAACTGTAGCAGAGACTCTGTAGGACTTGCCACACCTGCAGGTGTATCACTGTTACATTAATGAGCGGTCAAAGAGTATTTGACAGACTGCATCCAGGCAATTCCTGTCTGTCTGACTTTTTAATCTTATGGATATGAAGTTTTTTATTTTTTATAGATAATGCTAAACATTCCTGAGCATTTCTGCTTTGTGTGAGGAAGGACCCCAAGGGCAGGGTTCTCATAGACTGCTGTACTACTTGCACATTTTCTTCTCCAAACCAAGGGGGCTGTTTCAGAAACCATTTATAAATGGAATGTAATAGAGCCAGGCTAAGTGAGAGTAAACGTAGGTGCAGCAGACAGGTTGAAGACGAGCACCCCGCATTTGTCTGGACGAAAGAGGCCGGTCCCCATTAAGAGGGAAAATATAAATTGGGTAAGACTGAGAGTGATTGAGAATGCCTTGAGACATCTGGTTCCCATCTCTGGTTCTCATTTCTATCCTTATTCAAAGCGACAAATGCACAGTAGCTGTCTTTGAAAATGGATGGGAGTAGCAACTCAAAAGTACTTTTGAGAACAGAGCTTGTAATGTATCGAACACTGGGTGGATGGAGGAAATTTCTAGTGTTAGCCACTTCTGTGAAAGTCAAACTCAAACCAAATTGGTTAAGTCAACAGAGCCAGTCCCCAGGGGGAATCAGAGTTACATAGGCAAAGACTTCAGATGATCTTCTGGAACTGAAAGGCTTTCTGGATCACTTTTCTCTGAGAGGAGTCAAATGCTAGAGCAAGGTAGGTGTACTTGTGCAAGCAGTAAAAGTATCTGTCTGATCCATGGCTCTCCCTTTTTCCTTTTTTTTTTTTTTTTTCTTTTTCCCCCCTAGGGTAAAAAAGAAAGGGGGGTGGGGATGGCCAGAAAAATAAGAGCAGATAAAACCCTGTTGCTTTTGTTGCTTCTTCCTGGCATACCATGTCTCCCACTAGTTTTTCAGGGTCCTAGGGAAACTGTTTTTTCAGTCAGTTGTTTTGGAAATAGCCAGAGCCTCTATATCAGATCTGATAAAATAATCTTCTGTCTTGAGCTCTGATAGGGTTGAACAATTGAAGTTGGGGGCTGAAACTCAGATGTCTTCTGAGAGTTTACAGTCTTTTTCCTTCTGTGCATCAATAAGGTGTTGCTTTCCCAGCATCAATACAGGTACTACTTTCCTGCTTTCCGGAAAGGATGTTCTCATCACTATTTCTCTTCTGAAAGCTAGTCAAATCTGTCTATTTTTGTTTTAATCAATGGCTTCAGTAAATGTCTAACATTTAAGCTGTGTATGATCAAACAGCATTCTTAAAGGTAAAAAGTTTATAAAGAGAATCTAGTATCACACTTTCTGCCGAGCTGAAGTCCTTGCTGGAAGTTGATTTGGGTTCTTGAGGTATATGAAGAAGGCACCCTGGGAATGCACACAGCTACTTCAGGTAGGTGTACTGTGCACTGAATATTTCATTTAAAAGAGGTTAGTTTTTATCCTAAAATTAGTACTTGATGCAGCTCAGAAATCATTTCATAAAACAGTCAGTCCTCCTTTGCTGGCTGAACTTTGTCAATGCAGGGGACCGTTTCAAGTTGCATTTGTTTTATTGCTGATATTAGTGGGGCAAAGCAATGATTCTTGGAAATGCTAATGCTTTGTTTATATCACATAGAAAATAGCAAACTCCAGACTGCGGAAGGCACTAGATCCAGGTACATCCAAGCAACTGTTGTTAAATACAACCAGAGGAATGGTAATGCTCCTCCGGTGAGAGGAGGTATCTGTGGGAGGTCAGCTTGCATTTGACGTCAGGAAGAAGCAGGCTAGTGAGGACTGATCTGCAGGGTGGTAGCATCAACTTCTCGCCACTTGAGGAGGAAGAGGAATGCTGCCAGATGGACATAGCTTGAGGAATTATGTGGTATCTGTTCCTTCATTCTTGCAGTCACTGTCTGGTCATGGTCCTTGCAAAGACACCCAGTCTTTACCAAACTCATGAAGCCTGCTTTCTTAATAGCTAACTTCTGGTTGGCTTTTAACAACCTTTCTCCAGTTGGATCGTGCTTCTCCATCTCTTTGTTAAAAAATAATAGCTTTTGTAGTAGTTAGCAATTTCTCAGGCAAACACAGTTCTGTAGCACTGGCATGGTTCCATTAATCATATAGAGTAATCCGTTTGTGCCAAAAACCTATCAAGTTGAGCTGCCTTTTTGAGAGCTGGTGGGAATGTGTACCCAGTGGTGTTCTTGCTGGCATATGGACTTCCCGTGTGTGCAAGAATGACTGGGGCATGGGGGGGTCCCCCTTAGCTGTGCTCAGGGTACACAAGCAGGCTGAGAGAGCCTGGCAAGTCTCAGGACTCAAAGTGATATGAACAGATCTTTGGGAAGTTTTATATTTAGGGACACATGGCCTCAGCAGCCATTTTTTATTCCCTCCCCTGAAATTTTCAGCAGTCAGAATAAGGGCCTCAAGTCTCATTAATATAGACAGGAGTTCTTTTAGCCTTAAGCTCCGTCAGCAGTCTAATGTGTGTCAGATGGGGACATTTACCCTGAATGCCAGATGAGGGCAAGAAATGCGTGTTTCCTTTGGTTATATGGTGAACTTCTGGGAGCGGAAGGGAGACTTAATGTGGCCCAGCTAGAAGATTAGAAAGATCATTCTAATAGCAATGTGTATGAAAAACTCAAGTGTTCAACTTGATCATCTTGGAGACTAGGGAGACTTTAGTCCTCTGGGCTGAGCCCTGCTTGAGAAGTACACTCATGTTGCATGAATGAGCCTTGTTGCATGGCAGAATCCAAGCTGTGTGTGTTAACTGGGCTGTGCAGATGTCCTGCCAGAGCCGCTGGTGGAGGAACAGGCAGAAAGTGGCGGCATCTTTAGGGACAGAGGGGAAAATAGGGGTAACAACAGGAATATAGGAAGCATACAGCAAAGCGAGTAGGACTCAAGCAGCTATGGAAAGTGGCAAGGCATTGAACCAGGGCATAGAAATCTACATAAGAGGCAGAAAGAGGAGCAGGGCTTAGCTACCTGCAAATGTGAGGAGCAAATGGAAAGCTGAAGAAGAGGGTTTCCGCATGAATTGGGCAGAGGCAGAAGGGGATCAGGCTTGTTGGCTTCGTTGCATCCTATTTTAGTAAAAGATTGATGTTGGTGCTAGCAAAAGGCACAGCCCATGGGGCTGAGCTAGCATATTTAGCTTGTTATTTCAAGTTGGAAAGAAATAACAGTAATGCAGAGTCCTGTAAGTTCTATGTGTATAATGTGAAATCCCATGGTGCTGCAATGAGATTGCTGTGTTTTGGGAACTCTGTAGAGATGCACCTAACCATAGCTGTTGTGGGGCATGGTTCTCCTTCAGGTGTCAGCTGTGTCTGTGTTGTGTACGTTCAAGTTGTTAGTTCCACCAGGTGTTTGTGGCAAACTACAGTGAGTGTGTGGGACTTTGTTTCCTTGGTTAGATCCCAGACGTTTCACAGCTACCTGGAGGACATCATCAACTACCGCTGGGAGCTGGAGGAAGGGAAACCCAACCCCTTGAGGGAGTCCACCTTCCAGGAGCTGCCTCTACGCACCCGGGTGGAAATCTTGCACCGCCTCTGTGACTACCGCCTCGATGCAGATGATGTCTTCGACCTTCTCAAGGTGCTTTGGGCAGCAGGGAAGGGGGAAATGGGGCAGCAGGGCCAGATCAGTGAATCTGCCTGGGAACAGAAGGGTTGATGCTGTTAAATGCATTTTAACACCAGGTAACTGGTACCGGTGCAGTGGGTCAGCAGTTCTCCATCTCCTCTCTTGCCTTGCAGAGGACCCAAGGCAAGCACTCAGGACTGCTCTTGGGGCCCTCATCCTGAGTGGATGTATTCGTAGCATGGGAGTCACTAAGTAAATTGGCTTTATTGGCTACTCTTCCTGAGAAGAGTGAATTTGGAGATGCTCCAATGGTAATGGCAGGGCTGCGAGAGCTGAGACTGCCTTGCTGAGGGATGGTGTGAGATGAAAGGATGGGGGTGAAGTGTAGTGGGGGAGCTGGGGGAAGGGTGATGGCGGGCAGGGGGGAGGGAGCTTCTCAGGGCTGTGTGTGACTGTCGCCAGCTCTAATTAGCCCTTCCCTGTCAGGAGCACCAGAGATGAAATGTTAAAATGAGAGAGGCCATTCAAATTAGAGATGCCAATCTCAATCTCTCCCTGCACAGAGAGCGAACATCGCCTTCCCCCTGGAGTAACATTTTCCCAGCTCTGGCCTGGAGGAGCAGCTGTACTGCTGCTGTGGCATGGTGGGAGGGGAGAAGGGAGGTGTTTGCGGAGGGTGTCATCATGTTTTGTGTGACAATGTGGCCGCTTTTCAACTTGTCACCGTCTGGTGGGGGGCTTCCCGATGGGCACAGGGCTTGGATGCCGACAGCCTCCGCGTGGAGCCACTGGGCGAGGACAGCAGTGGTGCCCTGTACTGGTACTTCTATGGCACGCGGATGTACAAGGAGGATCCTGTGCAGGCGAAAACCAATGGAGAGCTGGCTCCAGACAGGTAACAGTCCCCACAGCATTCCCCTGTGTCTGGGTGCAGGGGGCAAGGGGGGCACGGCACAGCCAGCCTGGCTGTAGGGGACTCCGCCTGACTGCTGTTGTGTCAGGGGGCTGCAGGGGGGAGCCTGGGAGAGGGCTGGGGCAATGTGGGCGAGATTGGAGTTGCCAAGCAGACTGCGAGCTGCCCCACCGTCGTTCATTGTGTCAGAGCCAGCCTGCAGCCTTTGTGGCACCAGGAGAGCCTGCTGTGGGAACGATGCTGCCTGCCCCACTGCATTCCTCCCCGTCTGCCCCGCACCGTGCCGGCGGCTCCCAGATCAGGCTTCCAGCCAGTGGGAATCCCTTCTCTCCTCCCCTCCCTGTCCTGTTGCTGCTCTGATTTAATCCCTTCCTTTAGCGGGGTTCCCAGCAGCTGTTCTGACTTCCCTGCCCTTCTTCCATCCTGCCAGCCACAGGATGATGAGCCCTTGCTCAGCAGATATTTCATGGTGGGTTTACTGTTTCGCAGGGGATGCGGGGGGCAGACTAACACCCCAAACGTTCCTGGGAAAACGGGCAAGAGACGAGGGCGACCCCCAAAGCGGAAAAAACTTCTGGAGGAAAACCTGCTGAGGTACGGAAAGGGTGTTCCTGCAATAGATGTAAAATGCATATATATGTATAGGGAAGTATAATGTACTTCTGGGGTTCCCCCGATAAGTATGTGTATACCAAGCAGCCATAATTTCATTGCTTCTCTGAAGTGAAGCAAGCTCAGACTTGGTGGGTACTTTGATCACTCTCCAAAGACAATTCTGAGTGAGCTGGATACCAAGTGTGGTGGAACAGTGGGTATCACTTTCCAGCCACCTCACTTCGGATGCAGTTCCTCTGAGCAGTGCTAGGGGATATGCTCTTAATAAAGAATACTTCAATGGTGTAATGCTTGAATCCAAAAATCCTGGCCTCTTGAGCCAGTATAGATTTTGGGCTGCTTCCCATGAGAATTGAAATACTGTTCTTGCCAAACTCCAGCCTTGACTTCTTAAAATTTTATGAAGCTATGAATAAATATATATGTGAAAATACATATTGGACATGTGTGTGTTCTGCATGGTGGTGTTTATCATGGTTTTGCTGTGCATTGAATAGTTGCTCCCCATTCTTCTCCTCAGAATTGGTTATGAATTGATCAATGATGAAGTAATATATTTATTGTGTCACTCCTCTTTCTTTTTTTTTTTTTTGGCAGGGAGAAGGCAGAAGAGAACTTGCTAATCCGTGAGACTCAGATAAGAAATGGTAAAGAGATTTGCCTGGTCAGGGTTGATACAATCAGCTAACATGACTCTTGAATCATCAAAGCCTAGAGAGATGCCTTTCTCAGGAGCAGGAAGGTCTCTGCTGGTGTCTGGGGCTGAGTTTGGAAGGAGGGGTTGGCATCACAGGCTGCCCTGCAGCTGGGAGCCTGGGCACCTGCGGGCTTCCTACTTTATCGTGGATTAGTTTGGGATGAAGAAACCTACCCTATTGGGTTACACTAGGCCTCGGGGGCTGACCTACACAAGTGAAGTTGATGGAAACTGGCTGTGAATAGCACAAGCCCCTGTTTGTAGCCAGTGAGGTTTTTTGGACTGGAGAGTGGGGTCAACAATGCCATGATAAGGAAGGAAAAAGCTTTTCATTTCTCCTCCCCTCTCCTTCCTTGTGCCATTGGGTGTCTGAACTGTGTAAATAATCCCTTGGGGATACCCACCTAAGGGTTAACGAAGCAAGCAGAAAAAGTTAAGTTGGCAATGTAATGAGAATGTTGAGTTTGAGGGGGCTGGGACTCATTTGTCATACATGTGCACCCAGTGGCTTCTACATAACCCAGGAGCTCAGCCTGCTCATCTCCCCACAGTAAAAGGCAAGGGTGGCATTGTCTTTGCCATGCCTCCTTCCCTTTGCCCTTTGTCTTCAGATTTCCTGGCGGCTGCTTGGGAGTGATGCACGTGAGGCTCTGAGGGTTTTATCAGATCATTGTCTTCCAGCAAATTGTGCCACTTCAGCTGCAGAGTAATCTCCTGGCACAAAGCAGTGCTGTAGTCCTGCTTGCTATTGAAAGGAGCTGGCCATAGGCAGCTGGCAAGGGAGGGGAAATAAGGATGCAGTGTGCAGGTAAACTCCCCACTGCAGTGGGCAGGGGATGGCTTCATATAACCAGGGAGACAGAAACCAGCACACGTTTGGTCCTTTGCCATCTCGATTACCAGTCCCCAGTGCATTAACTGGAGCCGAAGCCAATGGTGGGTTAAGCTGTAGGCTGGCCTGTTACTTGGAGCTAGCACACCCACTATGGTATGGAGGTTTCTAACTGAGAGCAGGTGGCTGGAGGGGACGGTACAGCTTTCCTGTCTTCCTGGGGCAATCTGATAGCTTGTGTGACAGAGCCACTGGTGGCTGAGATCCACAAAGGGCCCAGAGTCAGGTTCAGAGAGAAAAGGCTCTGTTTTTTTCTTCCCTGTATTTTTCATAGTTAATTTGCTTGAAAATGAGGTGAGAAGCTGCAGGACATCTGCCACTGTGGGGATAGTGACCATGGATTTCTTTCCAGTAGCCAGTGGTTAGCTCTAGAAAAGTCTAGAGGGAGCCAAGAACCCCTCAGCCTGAAGGAGTTTGAACCAACATCTTCCCCCTCCCCCAAAATGGGCCACAGCCCTTTTTGCTTAGAGAGTGTCCTGGGGCAAAAGCATGCAAGTTGTAACCCATGAGGTTCTTCTGCTCTGTAAACATTTGCAGAGCAGGAACCACACTTCCCCTCTCCAGGTGGGTGTTCCAACCACCACGCGAGACAGCCTTTCCTTTACAATTAATATTCAAATGTTTCACACAAGGCAGAACAGCTCTGAGTGTCTTGGTAGTTGGGACATGCTTCAGAGCAGCGGGTGATCTGCTTCAGACCCCACTCTGGGTTGAGCAGGGATGGGATGTGAACTTTTGGAACTTCCCCCTCATCTGGCAGCCCGATGAACCCCATCCTTTACTTCCTTTTCTGTTCCTCTTCTGTTCTTTCAAGTGTCTGCGAACAAAATGTTTCATTTGGGGAGAATGGGAGGTTTTGTTCACCGCAGCCAAGGTTTGCAGTGCTAAAAGAAAAAGGTTATTTCAAATAACATTCATTTTTGATGTTTTTATTCTGCTGCCAGACTGTCAGACATTTGCATTACCCTATGTTCTGCCCTAGCTGACAGACTCCATTACAAACCCTTTTTTCTCATCTGTCATAACTGGAATGGAGGTTTGCTACAGGGATGCCATACTACCCATGTGTTGCAAAGTGGCACCATTATTTCCTCACCTGTGTGCTTCCTCTGTGTCCTGGCATCACTTTCTAGTGCTGCTAGGGGATGTAGCAGTGCTTCTGGTGGACGAAGAGAGCTTTGAGTCTATAGCAAAGAGCATGTTTCCCATAACAGTGGCCATTGGCAGTACCCTTTGCCCTTCCTGAGGCCTGAGTAGAGAAGAGAAGGGATAAAGAAAAGCTGTTACTCATAACTGCTGTGGAGATAACATCCTTTCATGTCGTTGAAGGGTCCCAAGGGCCTGGCCGTGGGACATGGTGGCTGCTGTGTCAGACGGAAGAGGAGTGGAGGCAGGTCACAGAGAGCTTCAGAGAGAGAACTTCCCTTAGAGAGCGGCAGCTCTACAAACTCTTGAGTGAAGACTTCCTGCCGGAGATCTGCAACATGATTGCACAGAAGGTGAGGAGACATGACATCCTGTTTACCTCCCTTTGACCGCTTCCAAGAGCATGGACGTTTGCTGATTGAAGGAGAGCTAAATTCAAGCAGCCTGTCACCCTGTCCTGCTTCCTGCCGCCTCCAGCCTGCAAGTGTTGTGGATGCAGGAGCCATTCAGCTTGTGTATGGGGAGAAAGGCTCTCCCCAGTGGAGTGGCAGGGCTAGAGTGGATACTTATGGATCTGGTTCATGATTGCATGGCAGTATAGGTAGGATGACTGAAGAGGTTACTGTCTTCAGCCATGTTCTTTGTCCCTTTTCTCCTAGCAGGGTATCTATCTGCTTTTGAACTGCTTTGATTTTGATTTGAACAGCCTAGCTTTTCTATGCAAACTGCTGTGATTCTACTTTTGCTGCTGTTTCTCTCAGCTGGCTCTGCTGAAGGGGGCAGTGGCTGCTCGAGCTGCTATGTCAGAGCCACGAAACCCTGAAGGGTACTCTTCATCAACGGAATGTTTTCAGGTGGGACAGATTTGGCACAGGATCCTTCGGCTAGATGGCTTTGTAAAATGTGCTCTGCAGTCAGCGTGATGTTCTTGGATTGAGTTCAGTTTGCTTGTTTTCTACCCTTGTAAAGCTAATAGGGATTTCATGGTCGCTTCTAGCCCCCAGAGTTTCTCCTGCCAGTATCACCAATGTGCCCTAATTTCCTTCACTCTCTCTTTCCTTCCCTCACTTCTCAACCCTGTTTCAGGAGAAGCGTCTGCAGCGGACAGAATTTTCTCCCAGGTGGATGTCTGACCATCAGCCCATCAAACCAATCAAGCAGGAGGTGAGGGGGGGTGCGAGGGGGAGGACTACGGAGGGAGGCGAGAGCAGATGCCTCCTGGGGGAAAAAATAAACCGCAGCATCACTATTCAGTGGGAAGGAGTCGTTTGAAAGTGCTTGCGCTGAAAGAGAGATGGGTGGTAATGCCCGTCAAAGGCAGGCTGACACTCGGGGTTTCTATGGCGAGCAGGGAGGTGCTGCCCTCTGGATCGCAGAGGTAGCCGGCCTTGCCACAGACTCCTGTGCAGCTGCATATGGAAATCTGCACTCAGTCTGGGGAATTCCACTTCAATGAAAGTGCTGGCACATTCGAGGCAGTTCAAAGAAAAGTTGAAGAAGGATGAGAGGGCTAGAAGAACCGGCTTACAAAGGGAAATGACAGAAATTCAGCCAAGGGGAAAACGTGAGGCTGCAAACACATGAGGGTGTAGATAGCATGGAGGGAAAGAAGAATGACTGGTGCAGGACAGAGCTGAGAGAGGAGGGGGTCAGCTGGAAATGGAAGTCAGATTTCGGCTGCTTAAAGAAATGCTTATCAAACTGCAGCCTTGTCGTCTGAAACGCCTCTTTCCCTGCCTCTTCACCCTCATCTCCTCTCCACCGCATCAGTGTAACAGCGCTGGTGCTTGCGGGGCTGTGCAGTGAACCAGACCCAGGAAAATGGCTGAAGTTAAATATAACCTTTTTCTTTGGGCAGAGTTATTTTTAACATAGATCAGCTTCCCGATCCAGTTCACCACACAGCCCCCAACAGTCACGCTGGCACAGCCAGGGGCATGGTACAGTGGAGATGGGGGGTCTTTGAACTGGCAACTACTACCTAAAGTAATCGGTGAGGCAACACGGGATTAGCTTTGCAGGAAAAAATTGGCTTGATTCTATCGGGCCATGGCATAATCTCTTGCTGTAGATTAATGAGAAATGGTGTTTTGTCAAACCCTGGGAAATTAAACTGCAGGGAATATTCCACGTGAGCCAGGGTCAGGGGTTCCCGCAAAACAAAGGAGAAAGTACAGCGCTCCACAATAAATATAATTACTTAGAATAGGTAAATAAGAGGAAGGAAGAGCCTCTCATCATGCTGTAGATAAAAGCCTGCCGAGACAAAAATACAACCCCAGCGATGGTCAGTTTGGGGCCAGAATTGCTCTCTGCAAGGCCCACCATGCAGGAAGCCCAGGGACACGTGTTTGTTCACAGGCAGCAGAAATCCCAGAGGAGGAGGGGAGTGGGAAACACATGGAGCCTGAATGATGCTAATCAGTACCGCAGGTGCTCCAGGTCTGCTGCGGCAGAGGGCTGTTAATTGCTGCCTGTGGGCCAGTGAAACGTTTCCAGCGAGCGGGGGGCCCTCTTGGCACCCGCTGCGCCGGGGTGCAGGGAACCAGCCTGCGCAAGGATGGTGATGCTCACGCCAGCTCCCCAGCAGGATGTGGCAGTCGTCCCTGCGCGGGGAAGGTGCCAGCATGTCTGATGGCTTGTTTGCTGAGTGAAGGGTGGGCAGCAGGCGAGTCTGGGGGAGAAAACCTCAGCCTGGCGCAGGGGTGACGCCTTCTTCCCGATTCTGTGAGCTGGATGCTGCTTTGGTCTGAGATATAACTGCTCCGTAGGCTCCTAATCCTGCGGGGGATTTCTCAACAGGTGGTTCAGATTAGCTCCTCATTAAAGAGCCGCCTGAGCAGCACCCTCATTAGGGTAGTGCTGCGGAAACTGGAGCAGGGAAGGTTTGGAGGATGAGGGGCCAGGACGTGTGGCTGGAGGGGGCCAGGGCACCCGAGCCTCCTGGCCTTCTGCCCCTGAAGCCTGATATCCACTGTCTGGAGAGCAAAGCAAAAGGCATAAGTTTGGCCCTTTCGGGGTCCCTGGGGGGAAGGCAGAGATATTGTGTCCTGGAGTGCTCTCTGGCGGAGGGAAGGAGATGGTGGTGCTGCAGTCACACGAGAGGGTTAGGTTTTATCCTCGGAGTGGGGAGGAAGCTGGAGAGCGTCCCTTTGGCACCTCTTTGGTCAGGAAGGAAGTTTAACTTGTGTTGGATTCTTGTTTTTATCATTCCAATAGGCGTCTGCTTCCACCGCATCTGATAGGAGTTTGCTTGTTTGTATTGACTTACGCTTTTTAACCCTGAGTTAAGCACACTCATCCCTAATGGGTTTAAGTGGGACACCAGGCAGAAGGTACCTCTGAAAATCAGGTTGTTTATGTGTCTGAATCATCTCAAAGAGCCCATGCCAGCATTGCTGATGTCCTGCAAGCACTGCAGGGAGCGAGCGCAGTCGTGGATGTTTGTTGCAGTTCTTGGTGCTCACTATACTGTGTTTGCGGTTTCTGGTTTTCCCTTTCTTCTTTTCCTAATTCAGCTGACATCCTCTCCTTTGGTTCAAATTGTCCTGTTGCTTTGTTAATGCTATATTTTTGGTGGGTTGATCTGGAATGTGCTATGCATTCTGTGTTGTGTCACTATAGGGTGCTGAATGCACTCTGCAGGCTTGAAGAGGTCCTGGTGTGAGCACTGCAGCTTGGATGTTGTGTTCATGTGTCCATAGGACAAGAATGGTGGAAGCTGTATGAATTCAGGGAAAAGGAAGGTCTGAGCTGTGCGCCAGCAATTGAAGAAATCAGTGTGGCACGCCAGGATGGCTTAGATCTAGTGGATGGAGAATCTAAAGGCTGATGGTCACATCCTCAGTAAAATATCTTGGTGTACCAATTTCTGGTGGCTGGTTCATGCTCACCTCTTTCTCTTCTAATTGCTGTAGAATCTCACTTTTTTGGTACCTTTCTTTTGATCAAGAAAGTTCGGAGGAAACTGCTTGATGGTGGTCAGGATCAGACCTGAAAGGAAGTTGTTTGCAATACAGGAGTAGAAAATCAGATGGTAGAGCAACTGAGAAAGGGATATGAAAACAATCAGAAGTGGAAATGTAGAACTCAGTTCTGCAGGTTTTTGACCTCTTGTACTTGGCACAGCAGTTTCATTCCTGGGCACCCTGGTGTTTGGATATTGATCTGTTGGAGGAAAGGTCTGAGAGAGACAACTGAAATGATTAGGGAGCTGGATGGATTGCTTTATAAGGAAACATTATCCTAATTGCAGAAACGTGGGAGTTTTGTGTAAGTGTCTGAGGAAGCCCATAAAGGCTTGAGTGTGGCGGAAGAAGAGGAGAATTTATGTTCACCCAGAAGAGCGTAACCAGGAATAATTGGATGGAGTGAAGGGATGAGAAATTAACTTTTGACTGAATGTGAGGAGAAGCTGGCTAATCTAAAAGCATGTGAAGTCACAGAATGGTTTTCTTTGGGAAGGGGTGGAAGCATGAAGTTCTAATAGTTGACAAAGATATAAAAAGGAAAAGAAGATAAGCAGAGTTCCCTTGTGGTGAGATCATGTTGTGCGTTCCACCCAAAAAGATCAGCACAGAATAGGTGTTTTTGCTGTCCAGTCTGTCTCTAAATGTCCTGATGTTGACAAGGGTCCCATCACCCTGTCTTGGACACTTCTCTGTGGCCATTCGTGGTTGAAGCAAAATTCTCTGAATATGTATTGTTGCTGCTGGAAAAAGGGATATAATACACAGTGCTCATTCATGGAGAGCTGCAAAGGGAGATTATAGGGCAGTGCTGTGTAGGGAAGGGAAGGCAGGGGGGAATGAATGTACTGTGAAACCGGACAACATTTTATCAAAACATCCTGAGGTTTCACTTCTGGGCAATGAAACAAGGACAAAATAGTAATTATGGTGCCAGATTTTTTTTCAGGGGATTAATAATGGGCCTGTAGAAGTTGATGGTCTGAGCTGCAGCCAAGGGACTCCAACTGACTGCTAATCCTCAGGAAATGCCTTCTGCCTTAAGTGGTGGTTGCTGGTTATTCCCTGAAAATGAAGGTGTAGAAAGCTGTATGCCCGTTGTTCTTTTCCAGTTTATATTCCCTTCTGATAAGGCACGCATATCCTGGTCTTGCAGAAGTCAATGAGGTGGGAGTGGCTGGTGGATGAACAATTCATTTGCCTTATAGTTAAATTCAGCTAATAAAGGTAATTCCCTACTGCCATATACGTACTTTGCACTTTACTGGAGAAATAGGAGCAGATGACCCTGGTTTGGGAAGCTTACGGTCTCAGTGGGATCAAGCACAGCCTTGCAGCCTTCTGGCAGTGGAGAGGTGAGGAAGTGGAGCAATAAAGAGTTCAGGCATCCTTGACTGAGAAAACTGGTTGGGGGACCCAGCAGGAAAACTGGCCAAACAAATGAACAAGAGCTAGTTCAAGGGATATTAGTGTGCATAAATATGGCTGGTCTTGTTTTGAAAGGAAAGCACTCCAAACAATACCTTGTACCAGTTTCTTTTCCTATCCAAAGTACTCTGTGGTTTATAGCAGGGCCAGGTTCAACAGAATACTCCTTTTTGCTCATGCTTGCAACGTGGGGATCCGCTCGCTGGAAGGGGTAGTGGTGTTGTGTTAGGGTGTCAACAGCCCTTTTGCCCAGAAGGGAAATACACACGATCCATCCCTGGCTTGTCTAACCCATCGCTTCTCTTTCCTTTGTCCCTGTGTCAGTAGGATTTCATTGCTTGACAAATAACTTTCCTCTACATGTTGCTTTTCATCAGAGAATTCATATGTACACATCCTTTCTTTTCACCCCTTTTTTCCTCCCAGCCATTCATTGTAGGTATGCTCTAATGCTTGCTCAGGGTAAACCTGCCTCTGCTCAGACTTCAATAAGCCTATGCATTACAGTGTTTGTTGCACCATTTTGTCACAGGTAAACCCAAATGTGCTGAGTTCAATGGAGAAGCAGAGGCGCAGAGAGGAAGAGGAGGAACGCCAAATCCTCATAGCAGTGCAGAAGAGGGAGCAAGAACAGCTGCTAAAGGAGGAGAGGAAGAGAGAGATGGAGGAGAAAGTCAAAGCAGTGGAAGGTACGTGCATGCGGCCAGTGTGAAGCAGGAGGGGAAGCTTTCAAAGCCGAGATTGAGATCTTGATCTGCCATTTGCATCCCTCCCCTGCCAGACCTGCTAACAGGAATATCTTTTCTGGCGCTTACCTTGGATAAGTTGGTCTGACGGCAACTTCTTTTGCTTTGTCTATCTCCCTTACTATTGGTGGCTGCTCTCTAGTGCATTCTTCAGCTGCGTTATCTTCAAACGATGCTTATTTTTCCCCTTGTCCCAGCTGGGGGGTAGCAAGAGTAGTATTTTTATATTGCTATTGGCCTTACTATTTGGAGAACTAAAGATGAGGGGACCAAGCTAAATAGAGCGCCAGAGGTGCCAGCTTCAGGTGTTGGTCTTGTTTTTTCATGGTTTTGAATTAAATGCTGATTTAAGCTGTTCTGCAAGAAGCAGCTGTGTTGTGTTTAATATGATCAAGCCACAGACAGCAGGCATTCAGCCAGTACATGTAGGCACTGGTGTCTAAGAGCAGGCTCATTTCTGACCACCTTCTCTCTGCCAGTCTCCCTTATGGGGATTCCTTTATCTGCTGCTTTTGCTGCAGCAGCTGGCTGGGCTTTTGCCGTTCGTCTTCAAAAAGCTGTGGTGGTAATGTGTGGTGGTATCAGAATTGTGGATATTTAAATGGATAAAGAGTCCAAAAAGGAAAAAGGATTAAGTTCATGCAAACCTTGTAAACTTTCCAAGATGAAACCGTCTGCTACCAGATGTTTGCTAGCAGACCAGATGTTATCTAAGAATAGCTTCTTTTACCTGCTTACCTTTTTAACCTTTAGAAAATCCAATTACTTGCTTGGCCTCCATATAGTCCTGGTTGCCAGTCCTAGCTAATCCAGTGCTTTAAACTGAGAATCATCTAGCCTTCAATATCAGCCACATATATCTCTCTCACCTTGGCAAATTGCCTAGCCTCTGTGCTTTAACTCTCCATCTGTATAGACAATATTAATCTCAAAGTTCCAGAAGAGCTGCGAAGATAAATGTACCTGTAAAAAAATTCTTATTCTACTATAAGCCATGTCCTTTTCTGGGTAAATTCAGTCACTACATCATCTGGGTACAGTATTGTTTAACTTGCTCACCAATTACTTGGATGAAGGGATAGAATGCCTCCTCAAGTTTGCTGCAATACAAAACTGGTAGGAGTGGCTGATAGCCCAGAGTGCTGTGCTGTCATTCAGAAGGATCTAGACAGGCTGGACAGATGGGCAGAGAAATTCAACAAAGGCAAGTGCAGGGTCCTGCACCTCGTGATGAATAACTCCATGCACTATTACAGGCTGAGCCCTGACCTGCTGGAAAGGAGCTCTATGGTGAGGAACCTGGGGGTCCTTGTGGATGAGTTGTCCATGAGCCAGCCGTGTGCCTCTGTTTCCCACAAGGGCAATGGTATCCTGTGTCCATTAGGAAGAGCACTGCCAGCAGGTTGAGGGAGGTGATCCTCCCTCTCTACTCAGCCCTGGGGAGGCCTCTCTTGGAGTGCTGTGTCCAGTCGTGGCCTCCCCAGTACAAGAGACACAGAGCTCCTGGAGCAAGTCCAGCAAAGGGCTACTAGCGTGGTTAAGGGTCTGGAACATCTCTTGTATGAGGAAGAGCTGGGAAAGTTGGGTCTGTTCAGCCTGGAGAAGGCTCAGGGGCATCTAATAAATGTATACAAGTATCTGAAGGGCGGATGTTAAGAAGATGTATCCAAACTCTTCTTGGTGGTGCCAGGAGGTAGGACAAGAGGCAACAGGTATAAACTAAAACACAGGAAGTTTCACCTGAACATGAGATCAAACTCCTTTACTGTGAAGGTGGCTGAGCATTGGAATAGGGTTCCCAGAGAGGTTATGCGGTCTCCTTCCCTGGAGGTATTCAGGAGCTGTCGGGACACAATACTGAGCAAAGTGCTGCAGGTGACCACGCTTGAGCGGGGAGGTAGGGCTGAATGACATCTGGTGGTCCCTTCCAACCTCAACCTTCTGTGATTCTGTGGTGATGCAAAGCCACCAGAGAGCCACTCAAAGAAACTGGCATGGGATTGGGCAATAAACTGTTTTAAGCTAATTTAGCTACATTCATGCTTTTCTTGGCAGACATGCTTTTATTTTGGTTTGTGCAATTCCAGTTTAGTTAAAATTTGTCCCTAGTCAGTTTAGGCTATGTCAGGAGAGTCCATTTCAAGCTGGTGCAAAAGCTGTTTGGAAAGGTTATATAAATAGCTGACTTGTTCAGTTAAGTCACTGCAGTATTTTTTTTTTTATCCCTAGATGAAACGGCAGCTCTCCAGGTAAAACTGGCCTCGTAGCCATCTTTCCTTATTGCCAAATACATCTGCCATTAACAGTTACTTCCCTGACAGTTCTTATGATGGACAGAAAGTGGTTAGGAAATGAAGTCATTATCTTGCTTGCATCAGACTTGTTAAAATTGGACATCCATTGACAGAGGTTTTAGGGTAGCAAAGATTTTCTGTATTTTGCAGTCTGTTTGGGATTTAACATTAATATTGTAAGGTGTTCTGCAGAGGGGAGATATAAAACACAAGGTGAAATATCTGCTCTCTGATGTACTTCATCAGCGCTTCACCTGCTTCCCTCTTTTGGACCGTGTGCTGTTTTTAGATCATGTTCCTGCTTCCACTCTGGGATTTCACTTCCCGCCAATGCACACCCCAAGTAGCAAACCTCCTGTGGGGCCCATCTATTTGTTCCTGAATTTATGAGTTAAGGCAGCTTTATAGATTCCTTCCACAACAGTGGGTTAGAGTTTCCCAGTTCTCTTCCCAGATGCTGCTCCAGCATTATCTCTTGCACATATGACTTTCTATCTGTTTTTAGGACAATGCTGAGATTTTGAAAGCTGCTGGGTAGGATTCAACCTAGGCCAACAGCATGGCAACAAGCTCTGCCAGTGATGTTTAACATGGTGTGTTAATCACCTGTTGTGTAGGGGGACCTGCCATTAATCCTGACTGAGCTCCAGTCTGGTACCAGGGTAGTGCTCCCTGATTCATGGCAGTTTATCAGACCAAATCCTTGGCAGGCCTTGATTATTTCTGAAATGTGCATCACCTTACCCTGTGGCTTCTGTTCCCATGAGATTTTCCTTTTGCTGCCCAAGTCATGCCCTCATGTCTTTCTCAGCTTTTTTACTTAAGCATCCATTACAGTGTCATCTAAGTGATGCTAATTTTACAAAAGAAGCATGAAATACTGAACTGTGCCTGGACAGATGCAGATGATCTCTTAACTGCAATTTAATCATAGAATAGTTTGGGTTGGAAAGGACCTTAAGATCATCCAGTTTCAACCCCCTGCCACGGGCAAGGTGCCATGGGCACACCTTACACAAGACCATGTCGTCCAAGGCTCTGTCCAGCCTGGCCTGGAACACTGCCAGGGATGGAGCATTTACCTTTTCTTTGAGCAGCCTGTTCCAGTGCCTCACCACCCTCACAGCAAAGAACTTCTTACTCATATCTAACCTGAACTTCTGTAGATGCAAGTCATGTCCTTCCAACTTCAATGGTACCCAGAGACTTCCAGTGGGAAATTTGGACTTTAATTTATTGATCTTTGACATATCTGGTCATGGACCTCCCTGGAAATATCCACCTTGTAGCTATTCCTAGTTTTCTTGTGCTCTCAACCCCCATCCCAAGTTTGGTTTTGACTGACAGAGTAAGACAGTAAATTAATACTCTTCCACCAGAGCTGGAGCTTGGGTCTTTTCCATATTCCGAAGATGGAGCCTCTGCTAGAGGGTATTAGCCAAGTCTCCCCCATCTTTCTTTCACTCTTGAGTGTTCCCCAGCGTGGCCTTTTTTTCTGGGGTCTTACACCTATGACATCTCTCCTCGAGCATTATTTTCACAGAATTCTGCTCCTGCAGAAAGTTGGTACAACCACAGGTGTTTAGCAAGTCAAATGAATTCAGATTTCCTATAAGAGAAAGGAAATGAGGTTCATACGGGCCCATAAACGTTCTATTATGAAGCAATCTGTTAGCCAGCTGTCTGGTTGCAAACCACAGGTTATATTACCAGCATTGCTTCTTCCTGTCTCTCACCTCTTAAAAGCTGTCCCAGTGGCCCTCCTGTGTGGCAGCTTGCTCACGCTGGTTGCTGGCCATGAAGGCCTACCTGAGCAATCTGCCCAAAGCTAGCCACCATGGTGGAGGATATTAATGTTCCCAGTTTCTCATTGCCTCCCAGCTGGGAGAACTTCACCCTTCCCTCAGTACTGTTCTTCATCCACCTCAGTGTAAACCAGCTGCCTTGAGTTCACCTGCCTGAGGTGAAGCTTCTGAAGGATAACTTAGCAAGCCAGCTCTTTCCATAGCCCTGATCTATGCCTAGTTCTGTACATTGAACACCTTTCTTTGTATCTCACCACAGTTGGGAATTTGTTTGGAAGATGCCATGGGAAGCATCTGTATCACAATAATGCTTCAGAATCAGTGATTTTAAAGTCAAGGGAAAATGAAGAGGCATGTTGATGGTGTGCTGTATTCTCACCTCCTCTGCTCCTGTGCTGTTGCTGCTTTTGCAGAAAGAGCAAGGACGTTTTACTGGCGTTCTTGAGAACTGCAGGATCTGCCTTTATTTTCCCTGCAAGATGACGTTGACAAGGAGTGATGAATGGTTTTGCACCTCTCCTCTTTCCCCACTGCAGAACGGGCCAGGAGGAGGAAGCTTCGTGAAGAGCGGGCCTGGCTGCTGGCGCAAGGGAAGGAGCTCCCCCCTGAGCTTTCTCACTTGGATCCCAGTTCCCCTACCAGGGAAGAGCGAAGGACCAAGGATCTGTGAGTATACAGCTGGGCACTGCAGCATGTGAATGTATTGAAGTAGTAAGTCTGTGAAGCAGAGGAGTCATTCACAGGAGTGAGGAGGAAGAAATGAGGTTGGAGATCAGCAAGGAGTACACTGAGAAACATCTGGGTTTGGTCCACGGTAGAGGAGTGTTTGTGATAAGGTCTATTTGTCAACTGGCATGCAACCCCGTGCACTGGCAGTGTGCACGGGGTGAAAATGAAGTACAAGAGCATGTCTCGTATTCACTTCAGTCTGCATATTCACTGTTGTTCTTCCCATTACAGCTTTGAACTTGATGATGAGTTCACAGCCATGTACAAAGGTTAGTCCTGCCCCAGCTTTCCCCTTTGCATGACTTGCTCAAACTGAAATGCTGCCCTGGGGGTGTGTGCATAATCTTTCACCTTTCTTTTGCCTACTGGCAGTTCTAGATGTGGTAAAGGCTCACAAGGACTCTTGGCCCTTCTTGGAACCTGTTGATGAATCGTATGCTCCCAACTACTACCAGATCATTAAGGTATGGAAGGTGGTCCAGCCATCTTGACTAATGCACTTTGTTGACTGGGATGCTGCCTTTTCTAAGTGTCAAGAAGTTTTGTGGGCTATGTTACCCTCGGAAGTCAAACTACATGCATGATGCCAGTAGTCCCTTCTAAACCTTACAGATCAAGGAAACCAAAGATGAGAGGCTACCTCTTTCAAGAAAGCAGACTCCACTCTCCTTTCCCCTTACATGAGGAAGCTAGCTATGCAACTTTGTAAGCCCCACTGCGCTTGCTGTAACTGAAGGGAGGTTTTGTTGCATTTCAGGCCCCCATGGACATCTCTAGCATGGAGAAGAAGTTGAATGGAGGTCAGTACTGTACCAAGGAAGAATTTGTGGGCGATATGAAGACCATGTTCAGGAACTGTCTTAAGTACAATGGTGAAGGCAGTGGTAAGAGCAGTAAGATGCTAAGTTTGTCTATTTGCAGTGCTCAGTTAAAGCAAGTAAGCAGTGATCTTTTCCTACTCACCAGCACTTGATTTGTGCTCATTCACTTTCAGGGTATTTTTGGAAGGCTGAACAAAAGAGTTGGAGCCCCTGAGTAAAAAGGCCTGGGGTTTTAGTGAGGTTTTTAGCACAGTTTGGTCATGCCAAACTGGGTCATGGCACACTAAGGGGCTCCATATTGGTAGAGGGTGAAGACAGAATATACAAAGAGAAGATAGTCTGTTTCTTTCTGAGCTCATTCCTTCATGTGCCTGTGTGTATACATGTGCCTTTCTTTCTCATAATACCTAACACAGACTTTGAAAAGCATTGGAGTCTGGAGTGCGGCTAGCTCCCAGGTTTTGTTGAGTACCACAGAAAAGTGAGGAATGAACCACAGTTGTAGTCCTTGGGATGGAAAAATGTAGGTTTTGGATTCCTTTACTACTGAGTGAATAAAATGAGTCTGCAAATGGGAAGCCCTGGGTTTAACTGCTATGCCAATTAAAATTCTATGTGTCGCTTAGGTAAAAAGTCAGTTCCCATATGGTGGGTCATCACTGCAGACTGTGTCTCACTAGCACCGCCTTGAAAGGGAAAATACGTAGAGCTACCCAGCTTGTTGCTGTGGGCCCCAGGTAAAAGCATTCCTGCACTGCCACTGGGAGAGCTCTGTTTCCCGAGGAACTCCAGGGTTAGTTTGGTGGAAATAACTGGAAAGTCATTTGCCTCAAGCCCTTGTCATTAATACCTCTCACATCTCTATTCCTTCCTGTCCATTCCGATGAAAAGTAAGAGCCCCTCTGAGCAGAACTGTCCTTGTAAATGATGCAACAGGGACACTGGTGTTGGCAACAGTTTTTGTGTCGGGGTCAGCAAGTGCTTTAGAAACTGTACATAGATAAATATATTTGCTCATTTTTCTCTGTCCTGTAGCATACATCAGAGATTTGAACAAGTCCAAGAAAAGCCTCTGAATGTAATCAAAGAGCATTGCTGGAAATTCACATTTCTTCTCTCAGTACTCTGTTGGCTAACTGTGCAGGTCACACATCTCTGCAAGCAGAGGTGGTGCTTCTCATAATGTAATTCTTGGCACTATGCTGGAACACTGAGTTAATGCTGACTCTGCAGGCTGTGCTGCTAATGGTACTTTGTCATGCCTGTGTGCCTGTCCTCTGGTGGGGTTACTGAACAAATCTGGTGCTGTGTTGCTTATCAAGTTTGAGAACATAAACCAAAGTTGACTAGCTAGAAACAAAAGTCTTCCTCGAAGAAACTTGGTGGAGGGGAGGTGATTTATCTGATGGGGAAAGTCAGATTCTACTTAATTGCTTTTCTCTGTAAGCCTCTGTCCCTGATGTTGTTGGGGTTTTTTGACTGCAGAATATACCAAGATGGCTTACAACTTAGAGAGGTGTTTCCACCGAGCAATGATGAAGCACTTCCCTGGGGAAGATGGAGACACAGATGAGGAGTTTTGGATCAGAGAAGATGGGAGACGAGAGAAGAGGAGCAGGCGGACTGGCCGCTCCAGCACAGGCAATGTTTGGACTCGGTCTCGAGACCCAGATGGAGCAGGGAAAAGGCAGCAACACCTGGAAAATGGAGGAAAACCTCCACCATATCGAGCTGCTTCCAGGGCTCCTGCTTCCTCCTCCTCTTCCTCTTCATCCTCCTTCTCCTCGTCCTCTGCAGACGATCAGAGTGGCAACCCACTGCAGCCTCCTCGAGAAGTGGGTCCTTCCAATGGGAGAGGTTTCCCTCGCTCTCTGCAGTATGGCGGCATGCCCAGCCCTGTACCACATCCCGGACAGATGGTAAGGAGCAGGCTCTGCTGTTCTTTACCCATCAAGCCTGTGGAGGGGGGGAAATAAAGGGGAATGGAACTCTTGACTGTGAAATCCCTCCTGTGTCACAATAACCTTTCCCCAGAGATTAAGGGTCAGGGCTATGGTTTCTAGCCCCTAGATTTAAGCTGGTACAGCTTCAGTTTTTGCCACAGGAGCTAGGGACAATCTTATGATGCTTCTCAAAACCAGCAAGTCCCTATGTGGGCTTGCGCCGGCCCTGGCTCCCCCAGTTCTCTCCTTGGAGAGTTACCCCATTGTGCATGGAAAGCAGTTGTATTTCCTTTCTTAACCTCCAGTTTTATGATGCTCAACAAGCCAGTCTTCTTTTGTCTCAGTTGCTTACAGATGCCTGATAGCTTTGTGCCATCTGTGTGTATTTCGTGCCTTGAGTATTTATAAAAGCAGTAAATGAAACCAAACACAAGGCCACCCTGGACAGCAGCAGTGACCTCCTTTTAACCCATTTCTTCTCTGAATGCCACCTGTTCTGCCTCCCCTTTGGGCTGTTCCTCGCCCATCTTTCACTGCCTTTTCCACTGCAACTAGCAATGTCCTGTGGGTGCGGTGTATCATCTGCTTCTCTGAGATCCAGGCTACCCTTCATCCTTTTAGAGCAATTCTTATGATGCAGACAGTGGGAGGCAGTAGGAGAGCTGGAAGCAACAAGCATTGTGAAGGAAATCCAGCACGTTCATTTACCCCATTGACCTGCTTGCTTACTCTTGTACGGTCCTCAGAGTGAACCACTGCCCCCTCCAGTCTTCTTGCTTGCTCCTAAGTAGTTGGGTGACAAGTGTGTGTACTGCAACCTTGAGCTCAGGAATATATGGATGGGGAGTGAGAGAGTGACTTTGGCAGGAGGGCTGTGTGTCACCTTGTAGAAAAGAGACCACAGGTTTTTCATGTATACCTCCAAAAAGCTCATCTGCTCCTGTGGTTACTCCAGCCTTGGCTTCCCCCTGCCTGCAGCAGCTCTGCAGTTTTTCTGTGGTCCACAAACCGTTTCATTGCTCCCTCCTGCACCTCTCCTTGTCCCCCAGAGACCAGCTGTGCCAGGAACGTTTGGTCCCCTGCATGGATCGGATCCCACCAAACTGTACGGCTCACCGCGAGTGCCTGAGCCCCATCCTGGAGACCCAGTCCAGCAGCACCAGCACTTCTCCATGCAGGTAAGAACCACTACAGCCAAGGGATCCAGTACCCCAGGCCCTGCTGGATGGCTCTCACTGAGAACCCCTCATCTCTTTCTCCCTCCTCCCCAGCCGGCCGTGGGACTGAGCGAGCACCGCGGGCACAGGCTGGCAGCCCCAGAGAAGCAGGCATGCGCAGGACCGACCCACGTCTCTGGCCTCAGCCCCCGGCCAGGCGCCCTGCAGCTGGGGCGCATGAGCGGCCCCCCGCCAGACGCTGTGTACCCACCAGCCCAGTTCCAGCAGGGCTTCCTTCCCCCGAGGCATAACGGGCCCCCCATGAGGCCGCCGGAGGGCTCGGAGGTCCCCCCAGGGCACATGTACCGGCCCTACAAGTACCTGAACCGCTCACACCCAGCCCTATGGAATGGCAGCCACGGCCCCACCGCCCAGGGCACTGTGGGGCCAGAGGAGAAGGCGCCCATGGGGCCGGGGCCCTCTCTCCAGCCCCGCACCCTGGGTCATATGATGGACCCACGGTCCATGAGGCCACCACTGCCTCCCAGCCAGTGGACTGAGCAATCCAATTTCCTACCTCACGGGGTGCCTCCCTCAGGATATATCAGACCGCCCGGGAAAGCCGCAGGGCAGAGGATGCCACAGCCACCAGCTGCTCTGTTTGGGGGACCGCCCCAGGTTCAGAGGGGGAGCCAGGGCGGGGAGTCCATGATGGACAGCCCGGAGATGATCGCCATGCAGCAGCTGTCCTCCCGCGTGTGCCCGCCGGGTGTGCCTTACCACCCTCGCCAGCCGCCGCCGCCGCACCTCCCCGGGCCCTTCCCGCAGCTGGCTCACGCTGCCTCTGCCGCCAGCGTGCAGCCCCCAAAGCCTGCCATGGGCAATGGGGGCTCACAGGATCCCACCGCACCGAGCATGGAGATGGACAGCAACCAAGGTAACCTCTCCAGTGACCTTCCGGCCTGTATCTGTTGCCCCGCTCACTGACACGCATTCCTCCCACCTGCTGGACAGTGCAACCATTTCCCATTCCGTGCTGGTGTGCGGTTGTGGGGAGCAGGCAGGAGCGCCCTCAGACTGGATTTGTTGCTCTTGGGCTCCAAATTTCTAGGGATCCAAACCTTGACTGTCATACAGATGTGCTGTGCTGCAAATGTGGCTTTATTTGGACTTGTGCTCCTAGAGAAGTGGAGAATATGCCCTGATCTTCAGGCTTGCCAGAGTCAGTTTTAAGCAGTGGCTGAAGCTCAGCAACAAAAGCAGGGTTTTCTTTTCTAGAAAATAATTAAAATGTTGATTAAATAAAATCCCAGAATCACAGACTGTTTTGGGTTGGAAGGAACCTTAAAGATCACCCAGTTCCAATGCCCCTGCCGTGCGCAGGGACACCTTCCGCTAGACCAGGTTGTTCAAAGCCCTGTCCAACCTGGCCTTGAGCATCACTAGGGATGGAGCATTCAGTTTTTACATGTGTGTATTTCTTTAATCTGATTTGGAATATATTTCCTACTCCAGCCATCACTTAGACTTTCTAAGATTGTTTTGTTTCACTGTAGCTTGCCAGGGGTCCCCTCTGTCCCAGCTGTACCTGCAAGCTATCAGTTTGCCTTGGGGTGCAAATGCAAAGCATAGGCTGTGGTGCTTCTAGAGCTCACTTGGAATTAATATAAAAATGGGATCTACAGAGAGTTAGGTAAGAAAAGAAGACATTATGTGAATAAATGGTTTAAATATACTTCTTTGAGTATGGCTTCTCCACAGCAGCTGTGTCGGTTCAGGTGGGACGGCAGTGTGTCACGTGCACCATCACAAGTTTCTCTCTAGTTGAATTTCATTCTAGCTGGTAAACTAGAGATCAAAAAAAGCCCAACTTAAAAATAAACCAAACCTAAAGCAGAGATCAAAAAACCCCAGAGATCAAAAAAAAATTTTCTTTTCATTAATTCTAGCTGGTAAACTAGAGATCAAAACCCTTGCATCTTTTATGGATCCCTCGTGTGCCTTGCGCTAGGAGCAAACTCTTTCCTTGTGTGGCATTGCTTAAAAGTCATCATCATTTAACTGTGCTGGATATAGAACAGAGACTGGGGGAGGACGTTGAGTGATTGCAGGGCAGAGCAGTCGCATCTCCAAATCACAGTTGGTTAAAATATGGCTGCAATTGGCTTTGCAGCATCTTGGTTGTGGTAGTGCTTCTGCCACGCTGTGGGCAAGTGGGGTTTGTGGACCAGAAGGGGCAACACAGCCTGAAATCAAGCTGCTGTTACTCCAGATTCTTATCTTGCTGTTATGTGGACCCCACAGCGGTATTTCCCAATTCTGCCTCTCTGTTAGGCAGCCTCTGCACGCCCCTGTGTCAGACTAAATCCACGTGTGCAGTGTTACTCCAATGGACGCGTGACTTACTTGCAAACTACGGCATGCCTGTATCTTGAGAGTTCAGTCCACATGTGCTATCTTCTTCCAAGAGAGGTGCAGCCTCACAAGTAGTTTTTAAAAGAGTTCTTTGAAATGGAACAGCTGCTAAAGGTCACCTACCTCTGCGAAAATGCACTTCAGAATTGCTAAAGGTCTCTGAAGGGAAGGTGAGTGTGGGAGGGAGGCCCTGCAGAAGAGCAGCTGTCCTGATGCCATGCTCCAGCAGTCCTGTAGAGAGGCAGAGTAGAAGGTGGAACTTTATAGGCTTTTGAGTGCGTACAGTGTAAGGACCTTCATGGCTTTAGAAGGTCGCCCGTTTTTCTCATGCATTTGCAATGAAGTGTTAGGGACACCTTGGACAGAGCTGCCCAGCAGCTTGGGTTAGCAACAGCAGAGGATGCTGAGAGGCTATTTTAGTACACCTGGTTAAGCTGGCAGGAATTAATCTTTGGCGTGTGTGCTTTGGGGGAGTGTGAGTAGGTGTGTGCATGTGCTGGGCTGGGAGGGCCATTTTCTGAAGTTAGACCAATGTGTGACTTTTTCTTCCTCACTTCCAGTAGAGCCACCAGCAGGCATGGACGAGAAGGCTCAGTGCATTGGCATTCCCGACGGAGCCTACGCCAAACTCCTACCTCATCCCAAGCCCCCACTGCCCATGGAGTGCACCAGGCACGCCTTGCCCCCAGATGGGGAGGGAGATGGTTCCAGTGTGAAGGGCGACCTGAAGGCAGGACAGGGCAAGGGCTCGTGGCCGGCGGAGAGCAGCTATGCCAGTGGCCCAGGCTGTGTGAGGGACCTGGTGCACACCTCTGAGAGAGGCGGTACGCTCCCTGAGAATGGGGCAGCGGGCGAGGGGCCAGCATCTGATGCCGAGGGGAAGGGGCTCGCTGCCAACCTGCTGGAGAAGCCCCTCTGTGGTGGGGGGAAGGCTCTGCCTGAAGCAGCTGTACCTTGCATGGGACAGGGCACTGGCCTCCCTGGCATGGATGCCAGCTCCATGGGAGCTTCCCCCAACCAGTTCCACCCTCTCTACATGCCTGGTCTGGAATACCCAAATTCAGCTGGGCGTTACCACATCAACCCAGGCTTGCAGGGGTTCGGTCCCATGATGGGGGGGAAGCCTCCTCCTCCTGCCTCCCACCCTCAGCATTTTCCTCCACGGGGTTTCCAGCCAAGCAGTGCCCACCCTGGCATCTTCCCCCGGTATCGGCCCCCCCAGGGCATGCCCTACCCCTACCAGCCACAGCCTCAACCTTCCTACCACCACTACCAGCGACCGCCCTACTATGCCTGTCCGCAGGGCTACTCGGACTGGCAGAGGCCTCTCCATCCCCAGGCCAGCCCCAGCGGGCATCCCACTGCCCATCCATCCCTGGCCAGACCCCTTTTCCCGGACCGGGGGTCCACCAGTGGCCTGCAGGGCTGCGAGGCGCTGAGCGCTGCCCTGGCCTCTCCCAACCGCATGGACATAGCGAGTGCCAAAGAGGTTTCTCCAAGCGATGGGCAGGATCTGGGGCCTGAAGATGAGAAGTCCGAGGAGTCCCAGGAAAGACCAGAGAGTCCCAAAGAGTTTCTTGATTTGGACAACCACAATGCAGCCACAAAGAGGCAGAGCTCGGTGGCAGCAGGGGAGTTCCTCTACGGAGCCCCACCACCACACCTGGGCTCAGGGATGGGATTCGGCCCATCAGCTTTCCCTCCCCATGGGGTGATGCTACAGACTGGCTCTCCTTATGCATCCCGGCATCCCGCCAGTCATTTCCAGCCCAGGACATATGGATCGCCCATGAATGCTCACCTATCTCATCATCCGGTCTCTAGCCAGACTAACGGCCTCTCTCAGGAGGGACCCCTGTACCGCTGCCGAGAGGAGAACGTAGGTCACTTTCAGGCCTTGCTGATGGAGCAGAGAGGCAGTGGAAGTGGCATGGGGGGGCCACCCCAGGACTTGTATAGACCCTCGGGGTAAGATCGTGTTTTCTGCGAGAAGGCAAGGTGGGAGGGGGGTGAAGCCCTGTGATGATAAGTGTTGGATATCCTTGAAAGGATAATGCTTGAAGTCAGGGGAGATGGCAAGCAAAGTTGAAAGGCTAACTGGTGACTGTTAGACCTTTGGAGTGCGAGGTCTCTTAAGCTGGAGAGAGTCTCGTACAACTCCTTAAAAACAAGTGGCAATTGCTAACATGGAGACCAGTTAACCTGTCCCATCCATCCCCACACCAGTGCTTTGTTTTATCTGTCAGTGTTTGTTAATGCATTATTCAGGGTTGTGCATCTCCTAATCAAATGGACTCTTGCCTTTATCTTTGCGAGTATTTTATCACATCTTTCTCATAGTGGGGCAGAGTAGCTAACTAAAGTAGAAGTTAGCCTCTTGTTATGAATCCCTTTACTTAAGTAATGTTGCTCCCTTTTTCTCCCCTCCTCTTGCTTTGTCCTTCCTCTCTGTCTCAAATTTCCCTGACAGATAATTACTTCTCACTGAGACTGTGCGTATCACATTTTATTCCTACGTGGAAAACTGCGCTACTCCAAAAATTCCCTGTTCAGATTTTATAAATATGATTCCACTGTTAAAGCTTTGTCAAAGTCCTGGCATGACAGTCCTCCATCTAGTATTCAGGGAGCTTGGCTTGCAACTAAGCCACTGGGAGGGTGGCATGGATTAAAGGTTGTGTTTTGGGGGAAGCCAGAAAGAAGTTTACACAAGGTGCATGCTTGTATGTGAATGTTTTATGTATGCTTTCAATGAAGTAATGGGATTTGCTCTTGAGTTCATGTGCTAAAACTCTCTCTATTCAACCTGGCTCCAGAATGCAAATGCATCAGGCTCAAGTTCCCTTCCCAAAGATGCCTACAGCAACCATGTCCCGGGAAGATCTGACGTCACAAAAACCATCAGCATTGCCTCTGGATCAAGTAAGGGCTGCTAGAGAGAGTAGAGTTCACATACAAGTCTTTCCCTTCCCACTGGTTAAAAGAGAAGTGTTTGATGAAGTGGGAAGCACTGGGGGAAGCTGGGAAGTGAACTAGTGCTATGTAGAGGAGTTGGGGATGTCTCTATGGTCTCAGCTGGTTGTAAAATGTAATCTAGGTGTTCCAATAGTGCTAGCTTTGAACTGGTTGCATGCAGTCATGAGGTTATTCCTTTCTAAAGCTGCCAGTTAAAGCCTCCAACTCTTGTTCTTCCTCTTCCAGAGCTAGTCCGAGGAAGGAAGGACCTCATGAAGACGAAAGCCACACACGATTTGGACAAGGGGGAGGAGGGGCAGGCCTTCCTCCTACCTCCCCTGACCCGAGCAGCATGTAGCTTCCTGGATGCATGGAACACAGTGCTGCGATGGCTTTTGTGTTGGGAACCTGGAGCGGTGCTGGGCCCCAGCCAGCCGAGCAGCTGGCTCGCCACCACAGGGCGAGCATCACACTCTGGTGGCTTTCCGTGACCGGAGACTGCGTCTCATTCAGGGTTTGAGGGATTTTTGGGGTGGGGGGAGGGCAGGGGTGGGGGCAGAAATGTTCATTGACTGCTAAACTCAGGTATATTTTTCAGGGTGGAAGAGGACGATGATGGAATTTTACTTGTAGTATTAACATGTGTGTTTTGGAGCTGGATCCAGTTTACAGAATTTAACCTGTTGCCTTTTTAAATAAATTTCTGTTGTTGGTGAATGTATTGTACATAATGGGGGAGGGGGTGGGCCCAGCTTGTAGTGGGCTTAGCACTGGAGGAATCCTTAACTGTTTACAATCATATCACACTGAAATCTTTCAGGATACAGTGAGGGTCTGGGGGGAGAGGGGAGGGAATGAATGATGGATGACTTGCTGTCCTCCTTCCTGTCCTCTGCGACCGAGATATGACCCAATGGTTGGTTGACTTAGTAGCAGGAATTGCTCAGGAGCATAATGTGTCCTCCTCTTTCTCTTGTCTTCTTCCTCCTTCTCTTCTCACCCCCACCTCTGCCCCTCTGGATCCAGGGCCTGAGTGCACTTCCAGCTCCTGTCAGCATGGGGGAACAAGGAAACCAGGACCAGGAATTGAAACCAGAATGGGACGCTCAGGGCATCGTCCCTTCTGCTAGTATAGTACCCTTTCTGCCTTTCTGATAGGAGAAATGTGTGCTCTGGAAAACAGAAAGTGGCGTAACTGGTCATCTTAGCCTATTTTTGGTGAAACCAATGCAGCTGCTGGTGGAGTGGCACCTGTCCAGTAGAACAAACTGTGCAAATCTGTAGTGCCCTGCTGCCCAAGGGCAGGAGCCAAGTTCTTTCTCTGACCCTTGGCTATATTCACTTCTTAGCAGCTGCAAAGCAGGCAGTACCCCAGTGTTCCTGACCACTCTCAGTTCCTGTGGAGGAAGAGCATGAGGCTGCTTTAGTGGAATGGAATTGTTGGTTTAATGCAATGTGAGCCATTTGTTGGCCTGTGGAGTTGGATTTGGCATTTGCAAGTTGCAGGTGAATCAGAAAACACTGATTCCAAATCAGATGTTGAGGTTGCATGTCTCAGAGGTTGAGGGATGAGAGGGCAGTATGCTAGAGTTGAGTTGGTTTAACTTTGTCATCACTGATAGGTAGCAGCAGGTCCTACAGGGCTAGTGGCAGCTTCACTTGGCTGCATGCATTCTGTAGGGGCTTTCCTCTTGTACTGGTTGCAGTACTTTGTCAGCCACTGGTGTTCAAAGGCAGGTTTAGCAAATAAATTCAGTAGGAATCTCATCTGCATTTATTCACACCTTAAAGCTAACAGGCAAACAGATTTGATAACTCTTGGGGGAGCTGGGGTAAAACAGGGGAGTCTCTACATTACAAGGCAGGGCAGCAAGATCTGCTGGGACCATAGCCCTAGTGGGCAGGCTGCTGGTTGCACTGAGGGGTACAGGGGTATGGTTAAAGGGAGGATGTACTGATGTGTTGGACAAATCATGCCAGCAAGAGCACTAGAAGTGAGGACAGAGCAATGTGCCCTTTAGTCTGTGCTACCAGCTAGGAGAGGGTCTTTGGAAGTTTCTGGAGAATTTTTCTGGCTGCTTTGTTGTCTTGGATGGTGCTATCACCTCTATCTTCAGCTGGATTGCACTGGCATGCATGACTGTACTGCCTTTGTCCTGCTGTATAGATCTACCATGTGCTGGCAAAGCTGCTTGAGCAAATGTCAGGTAGCATCTCACTGAGCCATTATCCTTCTGTCCTAAGCTCTTATAAGCACAAAAATCCTAAAAGATGAGAACATTTCTCCCTTAAAATAATTAGAACAGGGAAGGGCCGCCACATTAATGCCCTCTTACCAATAACTTCCACTGCTCTGTTGCTACAGTACTTTTGCCTCTGAGGTGTGCAGGGCCAAGGCATTTTCCAAGCCTAACAGGAGTTAAACTTCTTCATGCTATTCCCTCAAGTGTGATTATAAATGCAGTTCTTGTTACTCACTGCTGCTGCTAGCCTGTGAACTATAGCTGCTGTCTGCTTAGAACCTCCAGTTGCCTGGGACAGCTGGTCGCTCAACAAAGGAAGACTTCAATATAATGTGAATCACTTACAATGCCTATCTATAGATGCCATTACAAAAGGGAGATTTTTTGGGGGGTGTATTTCTTTTTTCCTTTTCATTTGTGCTGATCTGTCAAGAAGCAATTGTCACTGATGGATTGGTGTAAACTGGAATAGATGATCCTGAAGGTTGTCCATTGACTGAGAACCAGGTAGCTGCTCTCCCTAGCCAAGAACATTGTGCTATGGCTCATCTGAAATAGTCCTAGATCTGAGGGTCTGCTGCTGGCTCATCAGCTGGCAGTGGGTTTTCAGAGGTGCCCAAGCTGCTCTGAAATGCAGGCCTAGATCTCCTACTGAAGGGAGATACTGAAGCAGTTGCAGGTATATATG
This sequence comes from Pezoporus wallicus, assembly GCF_028554395.1. NCBI lineage: Eukaryota > Metazoa > Chordata > Aves > Psittaciformes > Psittacidae > Pezoporus > Pezoporus wallicus. The sequence goes on along the minus strand of NW_026642179.1, from coordinate 3,598,746 downwards.
AAAAACACCAAGTGTAGCAGCTCTTCAAGACAATAAACCTGAGACAAAGGAAAACACAGTTGCTTCTCCTTGTAAAGCAATCTTTAGTTCATTGTAGGTATAAAAAGGATTGGAAATAGCACACTTAAAAATAGAGGAACTGTAAAATGTAACTTGTAGCAAAGTATTTGAAATTCTGGAAATGTGAATGTAGATTCTTCCATCCACCCCTGCTGTACTTCAGCCTGTGTCTTCTGTCTCATTACCCAAATATTTGAAGTGCCTTTCATTCAGCTTGTTGTGAACTTTGTGAAACAGGAGGTTTTTAGAAGCTACAAAAAAAAAACCAACTAAGCAAGCTGAAGCGCTGTTGGCCTTCAGCTGGAACTGGCACTGAAATCATGGTTCCTAGCGGGCATGGTATCTGGATGAGTACCAAGCCCAGATCAAAACAGGGAACAAATAAGAACAATAATTACTTGTGGTCTGCTTGGAGAGCATAGTGGAGTGTTGGACAGTGACAGATACCCTGAGGATCTTATGTGGAGTGTGTGACATGAAGATATTATCCCTTACCTGATATAATGCAAATCTGGGAGAAGGGTTTAACTTGTGGATGGTAGACAAAACGGATTAGTGACTGACTCCTTTTGGGAGGGTTTCTAGGTAAATGGCTTTTGATGTAGTCAGTAATTCTTATTAAAGTGACTAACAAGCTGCTGTTGTAAGGACACATGGTTTATATTAGAAAAGTACTAATATAGCCTAGGGGAACTATGGCTGGGCTACAGGGATAAGGGCTATCCTGGGGACAGGACACAGTAAGGTAGAGAGCTGCCTGTGGAATCTTAGCTCAGAGTTTCCAGACTTGCAAATGCTTTGTTCATAAGTGTTTGGGATTTGTTTTCTTCTTTTGTGGTGATATTTAGGGATCCCCCTAAAATCAGAGCTCTATCTCACTAGGTACATACAATCTGAGTAAATCAGAGAAAATTGGCCCCCCCTCAGAGGGCACAGAGCAGATTGCCGGTGTGGAAACACGTGTGGAGCAGCAGAAAACATCAGTTTTATAGTTTATGGTTTCCCATCCCATGCTGCACAGGCCTGCTTTGTGGATATTGTGAAAGACACTGGTTTAAAGAGGGATCTATAAGAGAGCAAAATGGCAGTTCTTTATATGCCAAGGGTTGGCATGCAGCGCAGGAGAAATGTATCTGCATTTTAAAACATCCTAGGTTTTGAATGCCATACTAGTGTCCCTATCTTACATAATATTTTAACACAATTAGGAACTTCCAGACTCTGGTTGGAAGCCCTCTTTCTCATCCCCCAGCATTGCTGTAGTATGATATATACCAGTCGATCCTTTTTCAGAAGGCATCCTGAGCTAGCAACTTTGCAGAGTTTCCTGTAGCTATTACTTTTCCCGTACAGAGGATGTGTTTTGCTATAATTACAGATTTCATCTTAAACTTAAGACTATACCGTGCATACAACAATGATGCTGACCATGCTTGAGCATGACAAAGATTTCCAGTATTCTCAAAAAAGCTTTGTATGCTACTCTGGATTTTTAGCCTCTTGTTCTCCCCACCACCTCCTCCTTCACAAGTGGTGTGTGGTGTTCCCAAGCTCCTGAGATGCTCAATTGCCGCTTGTAAATGTCACTGTATAAACTCCCTCTGGGACTCTGGAAGCTTTGGGCATCTGAAGGACTGCAGGCCCTGCAATTCAGCTAAGCCTTTTAAGAAGGCCAGTCACTTGAGGCTTTGCAGTGATTTTTAGCTGTGTCTAGCAGAAGTTTGCAGTCTATAAATTCCATGGTGTGACCCACCAAACCACTTGGTAGCAATCCAAGGCACCAGCCTGCAATGAGGACGACAAAAGAGGAAAGTAAATTTGAAGCTTCAAGGCCCAACTGGTTTGATTTGCGACTTTAAAGTACATGGAGACACTTTTCTTGGAAGAGCTTCTGATTCTTTCTCATCCGCCAAATGCCTTTCCCATGCAGACTTTCTGAAACTAATCTCCTGTGTATATTTTTGTAAGTGTGGTTTCTCGGGGTCTTGGAGAGCTATCAGCTTCTTGATGTCTTATCTGAAAGCTAGTCACAGAGGCTGTCTTTCATTCTGCTGACTGAGGCAGTTCTCCTGCAGCTTCTCACCCCAACGCTTCTCCATTTAAAATGAAAGTATAATGAGAAAACAACCTTCCTTTATTCCCTCTACTGATCTCTGACAGTCTTCTGTGCATCTCTGTGTTCAGCCAGGGCAGTTGCTTTGCTCTTGATGGCTTTGTTCTGTTTTCCCTTTCCAAGGGGATAGTGCTGCAATATGCATTGTGGAATTCCTCAGAAGGTGCCAAACTGAGTGACAGGGAAGTACCATCCCAAGGGGTGGCTCAGAGAAGACAAACAGGGGGATTTGTGATGGTATGGTTGCTCCCGGTTCCATGCAACTACATCTGTGCTTAATCAGGGCAACCCCTCAAAAAGTTGTCACTGCAGTTCAATGGTGGTAAAGGAGTTTGCTCTTGCAGAATTCCTGCTGTAAGTCCATGCTGGTGGTTGAAGGGCAGGTGTGTGAGTGCCGTATCCTTTCTGTAAGGCTGAGATGGAGACAGCAGGCTGGAAAAGTAGTGCAGCTGCAGGCCATGTGACAAGCATCAAGGGCGGGTGCTCATTGTAACTGAGAAAGCATCTCAAACATTGACCTTCCAGCCTTTCCCCATCTGTACCTGTTTAACATACAGATGGGGGTAAAGGACATTTGGGCTTGGCAGGACCCCTGCCGCCCATGCGGAAGTAAAAAGCTTTTAGCCAGCACATAATGAACTACGCATCCTGGTTTTCACTCCCTGCTGCCCACCTCCCTCTGAAAAAGATCTGGGGAGGGACCAGTTTCCAGCTGTCTCCAAAGAGGAGCTGCTGGGATGACAAGAGCAAGGCTTGCTCCACCCCTAGGAGATTCAGGACAAGGTTTCATGTGTTTGAAACTAGATAGCAACGTACAAGTGTACCTTCGAAGTGCAGGTGTAGTGAGCTGCATGGTGCTGTTCTGGTTTTGGTTACTGTCCTATCCTAGCTCACATGCAGTGTGTGAGAGACCATGAAGCGTTTTGTAGTTTTAACACTGCTGGCCTGGCATCAGTTGAGGGTTTTTTTCCCTTTATTTGCAGCAGTGCCCTAAATTTGTTTCGGCAAAAGTCTTCCTGTGTTTGAAATGTGGATGTCAAAGTGGACAGTGTGTCCAGGAGAGAGCAAGAGTTACATCCACCAGTGGAAGAGGGGAGGAAGGATTCATTAGGGTTAGGGATTAATTGGGATTTCACCAACTCTAGTGAGTCCCTCTGTCCTTTGCCCCTTCCATTTGGAAACACTTGGCTCGCTAGCAGAAGGGCAGTAAGTGGTATATCTTCTAAATAAAAGTAGAACTGACTCCCTGTGGGCAAAATTTCCTTGCTGTGGATAAAGGTAGACCAAACACCCAATAGGGACTCATTTGGCCTTCAAGTCAGTAAGAGGAAAGCAGACACCTATTGCACTCAAACACTGTGGAGCACATCAGAGGAGCAACCTCCCTTTCTGAAGCCAACCAGGCAGCTACAAGAGCTCAGTGCTCAACTCAGTCTGGAAAATCCTCTGATCCCCTTTTGTGTCACATGCCAGCACTTCCTCTCTCCTCCCTTTCCTAGCTTTCAAGTTTCTTTCTCTCTGCTCACTTTGCTACAGTTGGTTACTGTCAGAGATGAAAGCTCACTGCCCATGTGAGTAGAAGGGCAGGAGGTTGAACTTGGCAGCTATCTCCATAAGGCAGGCAGGTGGGGAGTACGCGTTTTTTCTCCTCATGGAATTATGGTGTCCCCAGTGGCTCACTGTTGTTCTCTCGCATGCCCCTGCGGTTTGCCATCCTGGCGTGGTGGTGCCTGTCCTTCTGCCAGCATGAGGGTTTGCTTCTGGCCTCTGTGCAGGGCTCCTGCGTGTGATCCTGGTCTGTCTACCTCTAGCGGGGCTTAGGTTTAAAACACATACTGTGTACAACCATGAAAGCTGTTGCCTCTCCTCCTGGATAGATCAACGAACACAGCTGCATGATGTTTTTCTGAGCAGTAATAATGTGCAGCAGTGTAACTTGACTTTCCAATATTGTTTCAGGGAGCAAACGGCTGTGAAACACACTGGGGGGCTTTACTCTTTGAGTGGGAAACAAGGTGCTCTTGGTGGCCCTGCATCTTATCTACACCACATTCCTGCTTTCCCAGCAGCTGTTGGGTTTATTTAGGTGGCCGGGAGAGAGCTGGTTGCTGCTTCTGTGTTTGGGAAGGTAGAAAGGGAAATCGAAAGTTGAAGTTCATCCTCGTCCACAAAGCCAAGCGCATGGAAGAAGGGTGTCTGCTGCTGCCACAGAGGGAAGGGTGGGTAGACTGCTGACTTAATGCCTCTGGGGCAGGAGAGTGACCCGTTGCTGCTTCATTTGGCACTGATGGGGCAGGTAGCAGGAGAGCCTATACCACTACGTTCATTTTTATTGAAGTTGGGTGATGTTGGGGTTTTTTTGTATTATTGTAAGTTTGTAAAGAATGTAATCTGTCTGTTGGGGGCACAAGGAGAAAACGGGGGCCTTTCTCTTGTCGGGTGAGGCTGTTCTTATGTTGCTGTGTTTTTTGGTTTGGGGCGGGGAGGGGGTTCGCAGCTATTTGGGCAAAAGCCTGCAAAAGCATTGTCAAATGCTTGCCACTGTCCCAGGACAGCCAGAGGGTGAGCTAATGCTGTGGCATTAGCTGTGAAAATGCCCCCTGCCTGCAACCCTCAGTGGGGGGAATCTGACCTGCAAGGGGCTCTGCACTGGGGTGTTTGGCTGGGTGGTGGGATGTAACACTCATGGTCCTGCTCATCTGAATACAGAGCTGTATGGCTGCCCATGCTGTTTAGGAAGGGTTGGGTTTGATAGCCTGAGTTTCTCAGTGCAAGAAGGAGTTTGTGCTGGAGTTGCTCTCCCCAGCAGGGGCTGAGGTGCTGCACCTCTCCATCTATCGCCTGCTGCCCGGCAGCCCTGCCCCTGCCTCCCTCCCCATCTCGTAGAGCACAGTGTCAGGGATCCTCTTCTCTCTCCTGCTGCTGCAAAGTTGTGTGAACTTTCCTGGTCGATACTGGAAAGGGGAATGCTATTTATTTTTATATTGTGTATATTTTGTCTTGGTCTGCTGATTACCTTTGTTCCCCAAGAGCGACAGTTACCTCAATAGTTAGTTTAATACTGTGTGTTGGGTAATTTTTTTAAAGAACTTTTTTAAAAGCTTGATCCTTGGAGGTCTGTAGATTTTATTTCCATATGAATTGGTTATTTTGTATAAAGTAAGTTCTTAAAATAGCAATCACCCTCGCTGTATGTGTGTTTTCTTGTCTCCTGCATGGTCTCCCTCTGCCCTTGTAAGGGGGGGGGTGTGGTTGGGGGGAACACAGAGAGCTTTCTTCAGAGAGACAGAGCCCTGGATTGCAGTCAGACATGGTTGTACCACCTGAAATCTATTTACAAAAGAGCACCTGGAAAGCTAATTGGGATCATTTCCCTTTCTGAAGCACAGCTGTCTGCCTATGAACAACCCCACTGTGGAAATGAGATGGTGTCGCTGCTTTCCCCGCCCTGAGTCCCTGGTGTGCTTGGAAAGCCTGCTTCCTCCCCCAAAACACCACACAGTCTAGGGGCACAGGTAGCCTGTTCCCCCAAAACCTCTCTGCTTTAAAAAGGGTGATTGCCCTTAAACCCCACAGAGTGATGTTGCTATGAAGGAGCCACTGATGTAGCCTATGCAGTTCCCCTTTGTGCTTTTTTAATGCTAAGCAGCATAGAGTGTGATGCCCCTCAGGGGCTGTTGGAGGAATGAGAAGCCTTTCCAGCTCATGTGAGGTGGTCCTAATCCGTATTAGATGTCAAAGCAGCACTTGCTGTTCACTGTTTATTAAATCTCTCATGTGAGATGGGGAGTGGCTGCAGCCCTGGCAGCACAGAGGTGTTTAAAGACAACAGAGCTCTTCCTTGTGGGGGTTTTGGCATCAAATCTGGGAAATGGCCCTACCGTGTTGTGTGGGAAGGTGCCTGCTGTAGGTGTATGGAGGCAGCTTGCGCTTGGCCCTTGCTCAGCTGGTCCCCAAGTAAACAACTTGCTCGGTTCCACTGACTCAGCAGCTTTGCATCAGGACAAAATCAAGGTGATTTCCCTTGAATGCTGGTGCCAGCAAAGGAGGGCACATAGGATGACTGGCAGAAGGCTGGAGGCATGATAGCTCCCACGTGCATGCTGCGGGCCCTTTCCCTTTTCTGCCCAGCTTTAGCTGGTAAAAGCTCCCTCTGCCTCCTCCAGGACCGGTAACAGATGCTCTTGCTCACATCTCCTCCTGCCAAAACAGCTTTGCAGCATAGCCTGCTTGTGCCTGAAGCTCCATCTGCCCCTCCTGCCGGAGCCGTGCCTGGGGCTGGGGCTGTTCCTGAGCCCAGTGTGCTCCACTGGCTCTCGGCACCAAAGCTGCCTCTGCAAATAGATGCTTATGAAACATTTGTCTGTGACGCAGGACCCCACGCTTACTGGCCAAACCAGAGGCCTCATCCTGTCCTCATAGCTCTTCCCCTCTGTGTGCCCTAGCAGCAAGTTGATCCCTCGCACCACCAGCATTTTACAAAGACTGGTCATTGAACCCTGGTGAATCAATTGTTCAATAGCTCACTGAATCCTCAGCAGTGCATCCCTGCTCCTGGGGCCATTCAGACACTCACTTCACTCTCCACGGCTTGCTCCAAGAATAACTTATCCTTCCACTGCATATTTCATACTGAAAGAAGCCCTCAGGAGCATTTGTTGGCACCTTCCTGCCCCTGGACTTTTGGAGGAGTCTGAGATGTGACCTGCTGTACCCAGACACCTTGAGCACCCCAAAATGGCCAGTGGGGTGTCAGAGGCAGGTGAAGCCGAGCATCCTAGTGGGTGCTTCTCCAGGCCCTGCGGAGGCTGTTTGAGGATGCTGGTTCCTCCGAGGTAAGCTGCTTCCAGGCGGGTGAAGGGCTGCTCTCTGTCACGTATCCTCCTTCCTCCTCTCCCCCTCCGGGGGCCAGGGTTCAGGGTGACGAGAGCAAGCTGTCCGATTGAGGAAGGGGAGGAATTCGGACGCCCCATCAGTCCCAGGAAGTGTTTGGGTCAGAGGGGATAGGCAGGGGGAGATTTCTAATCCTGGGGCTAAGCCTGCACTGAGTGGAGCCAGCGCTAATTGGAACCAGTCCCAGAGAAGGGGCAGAAAGCTGCTGCTTTTAGAGGTGCCTTGCAGCCCAGGCAAAGACAAAGCTTATCTGTGCTGTTGGAAGTGCCACATCCTAACCTTGACAAGATGCTATCAATCGGCAGTATCAAGCTAGGCCACTTGCCCACCTATTTGTTTACCTTTCTTCCTACTTTCTGCTTTCCATGATTCTTGTTTTTTCTCCTACTTCCTCCTATGGGCTGGCAAAGCTTAATCCCCTTTGCTAAGAAAGGGCTTTCCTGAGCTCTTAGGCTGTAGATTTAAGCTCTTGGCTTCCTCTCTAGCCTCCTTCTCCCTAAGAACTGTGATGCTTCCCACATCCAGCTTTTTATCCAGCTGTCTCAGAGCAGCTCACTAATCCGTGCAGGCTTGAATTGCGGATGGGTGGATAAATCAATTTCAATAGGGACTAGTTCAGTGCCCAGTTTGGGTGCAGAGATAAATGGCTGCCCCTTACCTCTGTCATGGGCCAGACACTTTGGAGACCTTTGGCTCCAGGAAGGCTTTGCCAGACCTGAATGGTACATCTTTGGGGGATGCCTCAGAGCAAAGGAATAACCACAGTGCCCTTGGCACCCATCAGTGTTTTTAGTGGGGGGTTGGTTGTGTACTTCCCTAAAAATAAAGAATATTGCAGATAAAGTTCCCATCTTGAATTTTCCAGTTAGTCACCACACTTAGCATGGGGCACACCATGCTAAGGTGTAGAAGGGAAGGACTAAGGCACTTGGGGTAGCTCAGGAAGACTCAGATTTAGGCTAAAAGAAATGGTTTCTGTTCACAGGAATGTTTAGTTACAGGTATTAGGAAGAATACATACATTCATATATTCAAGACTTTGATTTTTGTCCTCCTCCACCCCTCAAAGCTGCAATTTTTGCTTGGTGGAGAGGGCACATGCACGAAAAGGCAAAGCAGCGCCCCTTGCCCTGTTGGGTAGCAACAGACCTGAACACCTTGCTCCCAGGAATAAGCTCAGTCTGAGTGTGGGGTGTTGTTGTACCTGTATTTATATGTCCACAAAACAAACCTTGAGGGTCTCCCAAGTGCTAGCAAAGAAATGCAAACTCGTTTTGTGACCCCAGGACCCTGTGCTTGCCCAGCAGAGAGACAGCAGTGGCTTTGCTGAAGGAGAAGATGGGAAGGGGCTGGGGCTCACCCTGTGCCTGCCGCGGGGATCAGGTCAGCACGGGGAGGCCACATGTTCCCTGCCCGCTTGTTTGAAGTCCTCTCTCAGCGAGGCTGCCGGGATGGAGGGATCATAAAGAGTTCAGCCCCTTGTCCCCAGCGCACCCGTCCTTCTGGGGCCCGTGGGCAAAACTTGCTTGCAATTTCCTCAGGCCGTGACCTTTGTTTTGACCATGGTGGAGAAGGATTGCAATCCATCAAACCCAGGGCTGCCTCTGGCTGGCAGAGGGAGTGCCTTTATGAGGGGCAGGAAGGCACAGAGAGGAAAGTGGCACCACGTGTGCCACAGGACATGCTCTTGACAGAGTTGAGAGTTTGCTCTGATTTTCCTTCCCAAATGGATTCTGTATCATGATTTCCTGCAGGAGAGATGTCTTGCAGGGTGTGTGCTTTGAGCCAGCCCTGCAGACCAACCAGCAGCATCAGGATCATACTTCTGGCTGGAGCTTGAGCAAAATGGGATGTGCCAGCAGATTTACCACCTCTGAAGCCCTGGCTGCTAATGGTCCCTGCACTTCCAGGTTTTTGGAAGATCCCAATCCAGCAGCACTGTTTTGTTAGGAAAATTAGTAGTAAACTAGAACTATCCCTTGGGAAACGGCTCCTGTAGGTGTCTGCCTCTCCACTCAATTTCCCAGGGGGGCAATTCATCCCAGGAGCACAAGTTCCCCTGCATCCGGGTGTCCCTTTTGAAGCCATACCTGCATATGAAACGAATCTCCCCCGAGGAATGCAGCCTGTGCATTCCAGTCTACCCCGCTTCCTTTGGCTGCCTGCCTCTGCCTCCCCTCCCTCTGATCTCCGCTTCCCTAGGGAAAAGCATCCTACCAAACTTCCCTGCCATTGAATACAGATTCCCTTGGGAAATTACTCTGTCCCAGATCCCCCTTTGACCAATCCTTGGAGAGGCAATTCAGTTTTGGGGTCAGAAGAGAGGGTTGCAATATTTCCCCTAGCCCCTTTTGTAACAGCAAGCATGGCCTTGAAACCTCATACCATCCTTTCCAGCCCAACTGACCACTTGCATGGGAAGCAGGCACGTTTTTCCCTAGGAAGGAGCTGTATGCTAATTTCCAGGCACAGCAGACCATGGTGTGAAGAAATGTGCTGCTTGGCTCCTTGTTTGATGAGGATCTGTTGCGCTCAGAGAGGAGAAAAAGGGAAAGGGAAGTCCTTTTACACTTCAAACTGAAAACCTTATGCTGGGGGAGGTAGCTCCTTGGACTGAAAGGAGGAATGCATAAGTCCCCCAGAAAGTCTTTAGAGGACAATCCAGACCTATTTGGAGGCATCGCCTTTCTCTCCTATGTCAGTTGCTGTCACACTTTAACTTGTGTGCCTGGATTCCAATGCCACTTCCCCTCTGCACCTCTGTGCCCACTGCCCGACTCACACCAAACACAAACCTCTTCTCTGCCCTTGTCTCCAAGCACATCCCAACACCCAGTTCAGTGCCCACCTCCCTTAGAGCCATCCCAGCCCACCAGCCCCACAAGCCCTCCACTGCTTTGCCCTGCAGGTCCCAGATCTTCCTGGTGCTGGGAGCCCCCAGTGTGAGACAACTTTGAGAGCATCCACTGACTGCTTTCCTCCAGCTGCTGGGAGGCTGTTATGGACAGTGGTAGCATCCCCTATGTATGGGAGAGCTATGTCCCCTCATCACCAGTCTGTCCCCTTGAGAGGACACTCAGGCAGGGTCAGGGGCAGCTCCTTCTCCAGGTGGAGAGGAACAAAGCCTAGCACTAAAACACCCTTTTTGCAGGGATGAGGGCTTGTTTTACTGGTGCAACCCACGACCAGCCAGATGTCAGATCTGGAAGAGGAGAAGGCAGTGACCGTCATACGGGCACATGTGCTAGCTGCCATCCCATGTGTATGACCAATGGGCATGTCTGTGGGCACCATGCAACGGAGACACCTGGGATTTGGTGGTAACTGAGAGGGGATATTGCAGCAGGGAATGCTTTGCTGCAGCAGTTCAGGGAAAGCTGCTCTAGTTTGGGAGCCTTGCGGGGACAAAAGTACCCCAGTGCAGGCCGCTGAAAGGCCAGAAACCTGCCAGCAGGGTTTATAGCCAAAGCCTGTGATTCTGGCATGGGTCCGAGCAGGGCTGGTTTCTCTGTTTGCCGAGCTGCAGGTGCTGGTACTTGACAGTCATCTTTCATTTAAATACATTACCTGTAAAGAAAAGCCTGAATACCTGTCCTGCTCACATGGCAAAGGGAAACAAACCCTTTCCTTTGTAAGCAAATCTCTCAGGGCTTAATTTTAAAGCCAGCAGTGCTAGGGCTCCAAGTTTGTGACATCCCACCACACAGTGACCACCCCTGCAGCTAAACAGAGCCAGTGGCTGCTGTCTGGGGCTGTCATGCAGGGGATTTGGTACCCTGCGTGCTGTCCCTGGGCCTGTGGGTGTTTAGCATCCATTGCTGCCAAACCACTAAGCGTTTCCTCAGCACCCTGCCCAGCACCCAGAGCCTGTCCCAGGGTGAATGTCAGTGTCATGCTGTCTGGGCTCAGATCGTCCATGTTCAGGCCTTGCTGATATCAAACCAATGGCAGGAGCCCCGTAGGTCACTCTCTCCTTTCCCCAGGCCCTGCTTTAGCTAATCTCCCTCCATGCCACAGCCGCAGCTCCCATGTTGCTCAGAGCAGTTTCAGGAGCACCAGGGTGCTCACCCTGGGGCACAGGCAGGCATGGGAACAGAAGAGCCGGACTGGATGCTGCTTGGCTCCACCAGCACCTGTCTTCTCTCTGGAGCTGATGCTGCCTGCTTGCTTTGAAGGAGAGGGTGCACGGATCATGGGAAACAGCATCTTGCTTTGGGTTTTCATCCCCCTTTCCCAGTCACGCATGTCTCTGGGCCTGCCCTATAGGCAGATGTATGGTGGATGCCCACACGCCAGATGTCCTGGGAGATCAAAGTTGCTGCTCACTGCATCCTCCATTCACGTGTGCGCACACATCCCCCCCCCCAAAGACTTATAACTTATGCTCTCTATCTTCTGTCCAAGATATTTTCCTTCCCTTCCTTTGTTTGCTTTCCAAACCCTTTTAGTCTTTGGCACTCCCTGCAGCCTGAGCCGCGCCAGCAGGGAAAGGCACCCTTTGCTCCCACTAACAGCAGCGGTCTGCGGGGGGTAAGCGGGTTTCCGTCCTGCTTCCCTGCCTCTGGGATTTGCCACTTCTTGGGGTGGGATGTATGTGAGGGGGGATCTGCAGTACCCTTGAGCCTCCCACCCCACCCAGCACGGCTGAGAAGAGCTGAGGGGTGCTGCATTGCCACATGGGAACAAGGAAACCCTCTTCTTATCCCCTCATAGTCCTGGGGATAGATTCCCAGTCCAACCTCTGGGAAGCCCTGAGACCCTTGGAGATGCACTAGGGACTGAATGCAATGCAACCCCTCCAGCATAGAGTTTGCTACATCTACCAATGCAGAAAGCCTTTTTGGTACGTCTGAGGTCTCCAAAGTGGGGTGCATGCAGAAGAAAACACCAGGGGGGTACAGGAAGAAAGTATTTTTATTATTAATAAGTAAAATAATACTTATTTCATCTTTATATCATCCTTCTTTTAAATTCTAGTTTCAATATGTTTTATAACATACACAATGTTAGTACAGTAGTACATGTATATAATTTGTCAGTAAATATATATTGGGAGTATGCCCCCCAATATATGTATTTACTTTTATAATCACAGAAATTTGGAACCCACTGTCCTAAATCACCAGCCAAAAGGTTAAAATCAAAACAAAGGTTGATGCCTGAATGCCAGCAACTCATTCAGCAGCATGGAAACCACTTTACAGAACTAAAGCAGGCAAGCTTTGGTCAGCTCTAAGGGCTTTGCCTCTCTCCTCTTTTCCCCCACTGCTGCCAGATGAGGGGTCAGGAGGCTTAGGGGGACCTCATACACAGACGAAAAGTGAACACAAACCTCTCTGGTAGGTGCTGCAGATTGGGTTTTATTTGGGAGACACGTGCCTTCCCCATCTTCCCACTGTGTCAGGTCTCCCCTCCTCCTGATCCAGCAGCTCATTCACAAGTCCAGCAGGCTTTTGTCCAGCTCTTCTTGCAGAAAGTCATGGGCTTGACTTTTTCCTACCTGTGCTTCAGAGACATGTTGTGTCCCCCAGCACATGGTGCTTCTCCAGCCATCCGTTTGGAAAAGAACATGCTGGTTACCTATAGCTAACCCATACTTATAGCTGCTGGGGGCACTCAGAGAGGTGCCCATGGTGCATGCCCCAGTACGTGCCCAGCCTGTCTCCAAAGGGAGCGTGAGGGACTCTGGCCCAGTGCATAGACACCAGCCTGCTGCCAGCCCACCATGGCAGCAAGGCAAGAGCCATCTCTAGCCCAGCTATCCCACATGCAGCCAGCACTTCCAGGCGTGGCGCAGAGCTGGTGCTTAATGAAAAAGGGAAACAGGAGATGAAAAAGAAATGATTAGTGCAGAGCAATAAACCCCATCAGATGTTGGGAGATATGGTAGCAATATATTAAATAAGGAACAGAAAAAAAGCCAGATGGTGGTTCCCATCTAATTTACAGCTCCAGATGACTTCACAAGAGGTCACTTGATGGAACTGAAAAGCAAATGCTTCAGGTTGGATGAAAGCAAACACTTTGTGCCTGCCAATACAGCATGTATGAGGCTGAGGAATGTCCTGCTGCAGAACGGCACGGACATAGCTGGAGTAAGAGCATTTTTAATTGTTTAATTGATTAGCGCCTTTAACTTGCATTGCAGCCCGTAGTTGCTGTTATACTGGGGTTTCCAAAATGACGAGATGTTCATGCTCTTAGTCAAGAATGGTTCCCCCTGGACACAGCTTCCTCCATGTGGATTATTGCCACAGGCAGGACATGGGCATCCTTAGTGTTAATAATTATTGTGTGCCTGTTCCTAAAGTGGTGATGCTGCGGACTCAGAAGGCCTTGTTACTTCACCAGCATTTCTTCTCCTAGGGATCATTTTTGTTCAGGGACTTCTCCCACCCTAACCAATGTTAACCAGATAGCCGGGGGGCCACTGCAGGCACTGCGGGAGCTGTTGCCACCAACCCGTTTCCCATTGCCTTGATCTCCCACCAGATCATCCCAATGACAGTCTCGGAGGGCTGCAAGAGCTGCTGCTGCTCTGGAGTAGCAACCGCTTAGCAAAGGCTGTACGCACTAATACTCTGCACAGCTTTGTGGATGCAGTATTTGTAGGAGGTCTCCCACATTCATTTTCAATTGCATCTGTGCCTTTGCACCACGAGTGTGCCATAGCGAGTAGATGTAAATATGCCCGTACAGCCATGGGGACAGCTGCATATACTTCTCTGTGTTGTGCAGATGGTGTGTAGGTATCTCAGGTGTCTCATCTCTGGCATTTGTGGATCCAACAGTATCAGCCCTCCAGGGTGTTTGATTCACACTGATCAGTACACAAACATGCAGGGAGTGCGGGGCTGCTGGCTATACATACGAGGTGTGTGGAGTCTTGTCAGTCTGGCAGCATTTAGGCCTAAGTAAAGAGGATAACCATCAGAGAATAAGTTATTAAATAGTTGCTCTAGTGACCCAATTTTAGCCTAGCATCAAAAAATGGCATGATCCTAATAAGCGTATCTATTATAAAACTTTTTACCCAGTATATAAGTAATCCGTGGAGCTCATTGCAGGACACTTATCTGGGAAGCCACATGGTTTCTTTATTTGAAGAAGGACATAACATCGGTGTTGTAAGAGCAGCATAAAATAGTATCTCGGTTCTAAGTGCTAAAAACCTTCTCAGAGCTATCTATCTCAAGCACCATGACGCAAAGCTAACCACCAGCTGAAGTCATGAGGGACTCCCTTTTTGTCATACCACTATCAGGACCATTGCTGGATTCTTGTGCCTTGAAACACTGCTGCTGCTGGGTGGTCTTGGCTGGTGCATGTGGGTCAGTGCATTTTTGGAGCAGGGAATGGGGCAGAAGACCTGCAAGTGCAGGGGTGGGTGCTGCCAGTGTGGCCCTGGCTAGTTATGCTACCATCTTTCTTCAAAGTGCCTGGAGCTGAGAGCATACGTGTGGAATGAGCAGCTGCATTTAAATTGCTCAACACCACATGCATGGTGGGAAAATACTTGTGATTTCTGTTTTAGGAAGATCGATAATTTTCTTGTGCTCCCACTCAGGGGTTGCTCTGGGACTAACTTGTAGCATTTTGCTGCTGATAGCAAGGCTCCTCTCTCCTTCTGGAGGCCCTCTGAGGGGAAAGCATGAGCCTTTCTCCAGAAGATGTTCCAAGAAGGTTTTGTCTGTGGTAGGTGCTCTATACCAGCAGCTACCTGCTAAGGTCAGCAGGTGGGGAGAGAAATACCTAATACACAGGGCTGAAGAACCCACACGGGCAACCAGAAGAAAGGAAGGGGAAAGGATCTGAACTTCCTGCATGCCCTGCAGCTGGTTTAGAAAGCAACAAGTCTTTCAGACCTTAGAGGTTCATGGTACGAAGTCAAAGCTCCTCAGAAACCATTGATCACCCAATCTCTCTGTTAGAAGACTTCTAAAAGTTTCATGGGAAAAGTAGGGATGTTTCTGCCACTGGCAGATGGTAGGATGAAATCCAGGATCCTGAACAGCCCCAGGGTCTGCAGTTGGTGCTAGGCTGGGGAGTGTAATAACTTGGTGTTTAGATAGGAGACATGGAGTCCAAGGACTGTCTGAAAAAAAGGACCTCATGCAAGCACTCTTGGTCATAGGATGGGAAAAAAATGCTGGGAAACACTACCTTTATAATTTCCTTATGCAGTCTCTCCCAACACATCAGCCTTGAACTAACTAAAATAACATGGTAGCCTTGATTTCCACAGCTTTTGATATCCATCATGTAACATGGGCTGGGAAATGCCATTTTTTGGCACACTGGCAGTATGATTCTTAACCTGAGAATGCTCTGTACAGATGTTTTCCTTGCTTTCTCTAAAGCAAAGCCAAAGAAGCAGTATGGGATGTTCTGAAAGAGATGCTTAGGAAGACAGATTTGGGGGTTCCCAGCCAGCTCTACCTTGGCTGAGAGCAACAGGAACTTCCCAGCCCTGGAAGGGCCTTCTTGTCACGGCCTGCTCCCTACAAACACGTTTGAGAGGCAGGATGGGAGCCCCCACCTGCCTCTCTGAGCTGCCTATATCAAACGGCAAACACAGCCAAACCGCGCTGCAGTCTGCCTGTGCTCTCGCTCTGGGCTAAACACCTTTTGCCAAGTTGCTTTACTGCAGTCTCGAGTCTTTGCTCCACAGAATAGCAGCTTAGAGTTCAGTTTTTTGCTCTGAGTTTCCTTCTGTGGTAGTTCACTTTGATTTCCCAGCTTTTCTGTTCCTCACTCCAATTTCATTGGAATTAAATAAATGGGTAATTCTCTTAATCTCCCAGACTACTTTAGGCACAGACTGTGGATCTACAGAGATGGCTCCAGCCTCATTGTACCGTGTACACTATTGGTCTGTGCAAGGTATTATCTGCTTCTTCTGTTTTCCAACAGAGAGGCATGTTCTTCTGTTACTTATTTCCCACTGCTTGCTAACATCAGCAGTCTGGACAGGGGCAATGCAACAAGAAGGTATCCTCCTGCCGTCAGCTTGCCTTCAGCTGCATGCTGGAATCAGTGAGCACCCAAAGGCCAGTAGCAAGGCTTTCATGGAGTCACCCAAAAGCCACATCCTTACTGCCAGGTTTTAACAAGGCTGGTTATGGAAAACATTGCTGGCTCTGAAGTGGAGAGCTGGGCACTTCAACAGCAGCACGTTCACCCTGCCACTACCAGTTTTCTGATGGGTAGCACTCACCCCTGACAGCCAGCTCAGAGCTTCCTTTCAGAAGAGCTTCCTTTCAGAAGTTACTGCTCTATTGTCTGTTACTGGTGTAATAAAGACATACAGGCCTCAGTTCTTGGTACCTTCTGGTTGTTTAATTCTAATCTTTCTCTCACCTTGACACTTGTGTGCACCTCCAGGGATCATTCACACAGCATGTGTCTCTCTAATTAATGTTAATACCTCTCAGTGTGAAAACTAAGTACTAAAAAGGCATTGTGACTCAGGTGTGCAGTAACATTTTAAGTCCTCTGCTGATCACTCGGTGTCAAACCTGCTCTTAAATTTTCCACTGCCAACTGTGCAGAACAAGTACAACATTATCTATTTCCCTAACTCCTCTTTCAGCACCAGACAGAACCAGCTCTGCACTCTGCATTAATTTGCAGTGCTTGCCTCTCCCATCACAACTTAATTCTTTTACCTGAAACCTGATTTAATGCCTCTTTTGTTCCCTGTATTTGTCCAGTTTCTTAATGTGCTGATCTGACTTAGGCCTTGTTTACTATATCCAACTGTGATAGTTTACATGCTTATACAAAGATGAATATAGACCAATATCCTCATTGATTTGCCCTAGGTCATCAGGTAAATGAGTAAGAGAAGAAATTGTGCATCCTACTTCAACTGTAACAGCAGTACAGTTCAAATAATGAAACACCCCTGCAACAGTTCTCTAGTAGGAACTCCAAAATCTACCTGAAATGCTGCTTTTGTTTCACATTTTACTTGTAAAAAGCTGTGTACAAATGCCAAAGAGAAGCTGAAGAGAACCCAGAACAGGGCTGCTAACCACACTAGCTAAACCTGGTTGGGATATTCTGGTTTTCTCTGCATCTCTGAGGTAATAAGATTTGGGAACAGCCCCCATTACCTGGAATGAAGGAAGATGTTCCAGGTAATGCAGACAGCACTGCTTGTAATCATATTCTCTCATGCAGCTGTCCCAAGAGTAAAATTAATTGGTACCTTCTTGCAACACACTTGTAGGGAACTGCTGATGCAGGAGGAAGTTCCTGTCACAGCTGCCATGGTTCAAGCTAAGAGTGCCTGCAATCCTGCAAATAAACTGAGCAAGCACAAGCATTTCAGTTAGCTTGTGGGGGAGGGTGTAGGGGGTATAAACCCACCAGTCTGTTGCCAGATGCAATATACATAAAGCTCAGGCCATTTCTTATAGATCTTCTTTGAATCACTGCTACCCATGTGGTTGACCAACACTAAACACATACTTGAGGTCAGTAATTTGTATATACATGTACCACAGTGGTTACTTCTTCCTCTTTCCTGAACAGGAAGATACGAGAGAAGACACAAAACTGTCACAGGAAAGTAAATAGTAAATAGCAATTCCAGTGTCAATGAGCTATTATTTTGCTTTTCAAAAGTATACAAGATTTGGATTTGAGAAGGTCTTGCTACCTTCATGAAAGAAGCAGAGCATTAGAACTTGTACAAAGAATCCCTTTTGTCACAGCCAAGCATGTTTATGGTACCGGTATCAGAGAAAGTGTTAATGACTTCTAATATAAGCCCACCTGAAGAAATGAGGCAGTAGAAGTCTTATCTAGCATTTAAAGTCTACTTTATAGGAGGGCATGCACCTCAGCTTGAGAAGCAAGGGCCTCAGGTTAAAAACACTGCCTAAAGCAGTGTTCCTGCAGCTTGACAAGTATTATTCACAGCACAATGCAAAATTCCTACCATTCCTACCAATCCCTGCAGTACTTACTTCGAGTTATTTCAAAACATATTCAAGCAGTAATCCATCAGTTCCTTATTTCCATGAAACAAGTTTCAGAACTGACCACTAGGTGAAGAGTCAGGTAGTCAGGCAGAGGCTTGTAATATGGAAAGTCACCTCCAGAATTTTTCTGTCCTACACCATTAAAATGTGGAGAGAATACTAGTCATCACAGCAGAAGCAAAGGAGAAGCTTTAGCAAAACTTAACAAATTACATAATGTATATAGTTACACTGCTGTTATTTAACTTAATAGTTACTCTAATAGAAGAGTTACAACACAGTCAGCTGCTGTTCCTCAGATCCTGAAAAGTACTTACTACAGGGGTTTGGTTTGGATCTCCTGCACAGGAACAACAAACCTGTAACTGGAAATTGACTGTATTTGTTGTATCTAAGTAGGGCAGTTGTGTTACTCTAGTTCTCTTTTGTGAAAGAAGATTGAGGGAACAAAACTACTGACCCATTTTTCAGGATGAAGCTCATCCTAGAGTCCTATTCAAAACGCTTGCCTACAATACAATGTTACTCAAGCGAACAGCTCAACAGTACTCCTCCATGCGTTCCAACTGCATTTGAACTGCAGAACAGTTACTACACATAGCCCTACAGCAGTAAGTCCTTATACACACAAACCCATTTTCAAGGGTTGCTGCCAATCCCCCCAGAGAGAAGCTAAAAAGAACTCCATACACACACACAGTTTTATTTTAATAAATAAAGTTTTACAGGCTCAGGCGTTTTGTTTTTTTTTTAATCACATATACAGAACAGAGAAATGCCTGACCAAGTAACATGAATTAAACTACTAACCTTGGGAAGGAATGCATGCCCTCTGTGACAGAAAAGGGATTTCCCACCAGTAGCATAGTAATTTACTTCACAGATTAGACAATTTGAAAGGGATGTGGCCAAAGCAAAGAGAATGACCCTAAATGGACCACTTGTCTTTATAGAGCCACAACAGTGCAAGGAAAGCCAAGAGCCCCAAATGCCTCCATTTCCTAGTGTCACTTCTGGATGAATATGTATGTCTTCACATCCTTTTAGCAATACATTCTAACCACAAGGAGAGAGGCTAAGCACAGCAGGTATGCAAAATTATTCCATTGAAGAACAGACACTGGATGACACGGTAATGTTATATTTCAAGATTTTAAATTAGCAGATGCTTTTGCATCCCCTTCAGTATGGCAGTGGAACAGATCCCACCTTCTCTCATAGAGGTTTAGTCCAAAAACTTCCTGTTGGCATTAGCACCGAAGAGAGCCACTCTGATTTCTGGCATCATCTGTTGAGAAAGAGTACATCAGTTATATGCAACAGGCAATACAATCACTGTACACGTTCCTCATTGCAGGCACTGCAGGATGGCTAGGCTAGGCTTCAAAATTAACAAATCAATTCATTTGAATTTTCTGAAGCCTTTACCTGATCACACGTTGCCTGCTACTCTAGAGACTTAAAGGATGGCTTACAGGCATTGGCACAGGCTTCCCACGGAAGCAGTGGAATCACCGTTCCTGGAAGTGCTCAGAAAACTTGTAGACTAGGCCCTCAGCAAAAGGAAAGCCATGTTTGTTGTAGAGACACACAAACAGTAGGTAACTTGCTTCTTTCCATTCAAAAAGAACTTCTTCCTTGTCACCCACACTGAAATCTGATCTCACACACTATTGTGACACATTGAGATTTAATTACAAGACAAGACTAGTTAATTATATCTTGCTCACCTTGGCTGTTAAAGAAACTCACCTGCTGGGCTACAAGGTCCAGCCGACTTTCCAGGGTATTGGAAACCTTAATTCTACCATCACTGTTATAGACTTCAACTCCTCCAGCACTAGAGAGGGAAACAGAAAGTATCTGTGAAATCCATGGAGCATCTCAAAGTCAGAATGTGGCAGAGATATTGTCCAAAATTGGCACTTATAGGCAAGTCAGATACGTGGGTAAGATTTTTAATGTTTGAAAACCAATCTTTTTTTGACCATGTCTTAACAGGAACCATCACAAAGTGATCCAGTGAAGCAGCAGTGCAAAGCACCTTTGGAGTTATCAGAGACCACAGCTACATACAAGGGTCCACATTAGCATGATCTAAATGCAAGCAGACCTATGAAATTTGTCACTTCAGAACAGCTTCAGACTCTGTATTTTATTACTAGTAGACAGCTTTCAGATTTGGGAAGTGAGGAAGAGTGCTAAAAGTATTGTTTGTTGGCCCATACATAAAGACTGCTAACTAGCAGAACATACAGGTTTGTGCCATGTTCTTTATCATACTACATGGAAATAGACCCTTGCAGACATAACAGACACAAACCCCATCAAGCGATTATTCTGCAGCACCTTATGGCTCAGTTTGCTTTCTCTTGAGACAGACAGCACGGCTACATCTGCATTCTCCCTCTTTAAAAGACCAATGATTAAGTTTCTACACAGTTATTCTCTAATCCAGTACTGTGAACCAGGCTGGAGGTTGCACAAAACTTTTATTGACATTTTTGATTGAGACAGTGCTTGGCTGGAGGAAACTGCAGAGTCTGGGCTTGATTAACACAAAGAAGTGCCAAATTCCTCTAGAACAGCAACAGACACACTGTGAGGATATTCCATACGTAATTTTCTGAGGCTGTTCTAGTAGGAGCTGTGGCTTGAAAAGTTGCATGAACTTAGTGCTCTGTATAAAAGGCTCCCATTTTCCTTACATATCCTCTGGCAGGAAGTTGTCTTGGTCAATGTGAACATCCACATCCCTTTTTGTGGCATTTTTGTAGATGGGAATGCTCTTCTGTACAGCACTCTAGGATACAAGATAAATCTCCGATTAGCACTGACAAATGCTAGCACACTACTTGGGTTTGGCCACTCAATCATCTGTAGTAATAAAATTAAGGGACTGAGGCTTTTTTTTTAATTAAGCAAATGGCTTTTGAGCCATACCCAATTATTATTCTTAATGCTGTAGCATTGTCTAAAGCTTCGTAGGTAATATCCAAGCAAATGATCCCCAACTTGAAAAGCACACTTGTTCTCTTGCACTGTATGTGCAGCAGAAGTGCAGCAAGCCAAGCCTGTTTTCATGTCACAGAGATACAATCTGAGCAGCAAGTATTTGCAGGCAGGATTCAGCCTTTGTGAGGAGGATACTGTCAAACCAGCCTAAGTGTCTTACCTTAACCATAGAGAGATCCTGTTTCCTGCACCGAACAACTAATCTGGACTCAAGCAGCTGGTAGAATCCCTGCACAAGATAACCATTACAGTATCAGAAAAATCAACATTTTAATTGTCTTAGAATTAAAGAAAGGAATGAAGCTGATCAATTTGAAATCCAAAACCTAACAATACTAGCCTCTTTGCTTGCAAGTTTACTTCATGTAGACATTCTGAGAAAACAGCACCAATACTGGGAAAGAGAGATTCTTTTAACAACTATGGATTATGTGTTTCTTTGTTGGCTTCATGTTTGGAACTCAAGCACAACTAAACATATGTATCATAGGATTGAGTTGCCCAGATAATGTACATAAGGATCATTGCTGTTAAGTAGACTGAGCATGTAGCCAAGCTGACATTCTCCTATGCAGCTCTTGGAGAAGACATGCAGTAGTTTCAAATGCCTGTTCTAAGAACTCCTGCTTTGCAATTCCTGTAGTATTACATGAGTATAGAAGGGGTTTAGTTCCAGCTAGAAGAAACCTGCAATGACCACCTAGTCCAACTGCGACTACTTGTGACCCCAGATCCCTCACTGGATCAAATATGTGGCCAGCTTGCAAAAGTGACACAGGTTTGTTTGATGTACAGCAATACCAAACCTAAGTGTGACAAAGAAATAACTGAACTGGAAGCACAAGATCGTAGGAAACACTGTTAAGAAATGACATCAAACTGCGGACAGGAGAGCTCCCAGCTGGATTTTGAGTTTATAGCAACAGGACGAGTTCATACCAGAGGGTGGCACCAGTGGCCGCACAATCGACCCTGGCAAATGCTCACAGGTTTTTTAGCAGTTAATTTCTCAGGCTCGAGGATAGTATTCTAGGTAAGCAAAGCTTTGATTTCTGTCTGTATGTCTGACACAGGCGCATGCCATTCCACAGGAAATGTGTCAAAGCCAGGACTTATAAGTTGCAAATGCCAAAAAGATTTTAAAAGTGGCTAAATATTGACTTCTAGGTTTGGAGAAACAGCTTTTGCCAAAGTGCATCTGATTCAGTGACTTACTACAGAAGCTTAAAGTGTGCATCCTAAAAGTGCATGTTATAATGTATGTGTGCACATCTACAATTATTCTTATAATGGAACTGCTTCTTGCTATAACAGGTTTTACACCTCAAAACAAGCTGCAACCTTATCTGTTCAGAATCCAAGATTCAAAGATATAGAAGTGATGTTTAAAACTCAAAGATCACCCAGCAACATTTGATCTAGATTCCACCACAACAGTTAACTTCCAGTGGGTTCTTTCTGAAGACAGACACCTATGAGGATGCGATCATCTATTTTTTTAGAATTTAAATATTTACCTGTAGAACTAGTCCGTCCAGCAGTGTCTGGTACCTGGCAGTATCCTTTACCACCTTGGCAAGTCTCTGCTTGGCCTCATTCAGCAATTCCTACATTCAAAGAAATCAGATCAGCAGAGCCCATCTGTTTGGCATTTGGTTTCATGCCTACCAACTTTCTGTACTCCTATTATAGCTATCACACCCTGCCAACACGTAAATGTACACTCCAGCTGGTGTTCATCCAAGCTAGACCTTCATCTCTGTGCATGGCACAATATCCTTTCCAAACAGTTCCCTTCCCCCTACGCTGATCCAAACCCATTATAACCTGACAATAAATCCTTTTTCATTAAAAAGGAGAACTCGGTAGTAAAAGGATAATATTAATTCAGACAAACTAAATATGCTGTAAATCATTGCCTAATGTAAACTATTAAAATTATCCAAATAAGATTCTTTCTGCTTTGTGGTCAAGCAAGGAAATCTAATCTATGTTTTTATCAGGAAATATTCAGGTTAGCTTTTTTTTTTGAATTGTAAATAAATGCAAGTTAAAATTTAAAAGCAAGAGCTTATTTTTAATTTGCAGTAGCTGGTTTTGATTATTTTTATTCAGCAAATCAGTATCAGATGGGATTGAATTTTTAAGAAATTTGAGTCAACTCAAACACAACTCCTTGAAGTAAACCATCAGATAAAGAAATTGTATGATTTGGTATAAACCTTTCTTTACTGTCCTGCCTCAGCGTTTCAAAGAAGAGTGCATGTTAACACAATCAATGCTAGGATACAAGACTATCACAATTTAATGTCAAACCTAGAAACCTAGTTATACTGTCCACCCTAGAGTAAACAGCATTTCTGGAACTTCTCATCTCTCTTGTTCATGAAAAAGGCTAAAGATGTGATAAGGGAAAAAACAGCTAGCAGCATGTGACTTTAAATGTTTTAAAATGAGGAAGAGTGTTATGCATTACTCAGAAGCATGAGGTTGAGTCAGCAGATAAATGAGGAAGACTCATCTGCAGAGACTATCACAATAGAATTAGCTCTTCAGCCACCCACCTTCCTCCCATCTGTGAATACAATCTTAAGTTTGAAACTAGGTTTAAAGAATCAATAAACTAGCGACTTTCTTCTGCTAACTCCCTTTTTCATAGTAGCATTAACTTTTAACAGTAGCTGATTTTTTATTTTTTACTTCTACAGGTCTCAAAGCTTTTCTGATAGCTCAACAGCACCATCTAGCAGAGTATGGAACACTCAACCGTTTCTGAGACGGGGTAAGAGATAACAGGAAAATTGCAAGCTGTATAATGAGCAGAATACACTACACCTGATGTAAGACAAACATAGTAAGCTTGAACTAAGACTACATGTAGTCTTACATGAAAATAATCTAAAGCAGATTAGCAAAGCTGGACTAAATCTTTAATAACTTTCCAGATCAGTTGGGAAAGCCATTTTTTTATGTTTCGTATGACATCACTCATTTACAAATCATATTTTTCTTTAGAGAATGGTTAAAAACATTTCCTATCAAATGGCAGAAACAAAAACTCTGTTGTCTTTACTACAGAGGTACTCACTGTGATAAGGTCATCCCTTGCCTTGAGGACCTTCAGTCTTGCTTGATTCATCAGGTTGGACATCTGACTGCAAGTTGCAGATAAAGCTGAATCAATAAACCAGACTTTGACAGAAGAACTGCAACATTTAACTGTATACTTCACATTTAAAGTTAACAGTAGCACGTTTAACAACAAAGCCTGTTAACTTGTTTGAATTTGTTTCTGAACTTGCACAAATTACTTGCAGAACCCTGTCCTTCAGTAAAGGCCCACCAAAACTAAACCTGACATGATCATTTGTCCCAGAGTAACAGACCAGGGTAGACTTCTAGTCATTAACTACATAAAGAATTATGAAAGATTCTTTCACCACACTTACTAACAGTTATACTATTGTAGCTCACCTTTGATAATTTATCCTCAGGGAAACCAAGAAACATAATTAGAAATAAATATATTGGCTACAACTTGCCCATATGGCAGGGAAAAGCACTTTGCATAAAATAAGCAATAAAATGAGAGCTCAGGCTCTGAAGTCAGCCATTTAACCTAAACAGCTTACATTTTCTTTTGCTGTTCAATTTGTTTCTCCTTCTTTTCATAATACTCCATGATTTTCAGCCTCTGTGTCTGAACAAGGCGACCCTTCTCAATGTTGAATTCTTCTTCTGCCTACAGGAAAAATTAAACTACTGAGTGGAAATTGATTCCATGGGCTGAAAAAGAATCAAAATGAAACACCCATGCTTTCACAGCACATTCATAGATAAACTGAGATGATACAATTTATGGTTCCATGTACAGAAAACATTTCAATCAGTACTCAAGTCAAAGGAAGTACAGGATGTGTTCTGCTGCACTAGAACCTTGCTAACTAATATACAGCTTATTTTATCATTTGATTGATGCACATTTCTTTGCAGTATTGATTCCTCAGGCAAAAAATTACAAAATTTATGTATGTATATTGTTAAACAAAACTCATTTTATCTGAGCTTTAGCTCTGACTTGTTTCTGTAGAATTGATCTCTCTTCCAGCTACATGAGATTCTACCTAAAACAAGCAATCCAGCTGTCAGTGTCCAGAAACTTCATGACTTTTAGCAAGTCCTACACGAGGAGAGTGACAGGATAGCTATCACCTTTTACAAAGCCTATCCAGGCAGCATGTGAAAAGAGATGACAAATTTTCCTATTTATACCTGAGAATCCAATCTTAGCTTCTGATTTCTATTTGCATATCCCCAGGAATACCTGCTCTAGTACTGATTAAATATTTATATAGATTTAAATGTTTAAGGAAGATTAAATATTATCAGTAAAACATATGCTGAGTCCAATACCAACAAGGTATTTCAGTGCTGGTATAGCTCAGATTGTTACAGTTGTAAGGCACCATTAATCTTCCTTTATTAAACATCTGTATTCACCAGTTTAATGTTAAACTCAGTCTCCTGTGGCTTAACCTAAGTGAAGAATTCTGCAAGTAATTCAGCTCATGCCTTAAACATAAATTTATATGTTTCAGTTCCCCAGGATACCTCTAAATCACATCTAGAATTAAGTCTGTATGGGGCAACATAGGTTTAGGTATGAACCTGCTTACAGACAAACTTCCACCAACATAATTCAACCCGTTTGACTCATTTTTTATCATTTTGGTACATATATGAATGCTTGTGTAAGATTAGTGCTTTCATTTCCTACTTACATTTCTGCCTGACATGCTATGGAAGTCATAAAATTAAAATTAAACTTTCAGGTAACAGCTTGTTATGACAAACCTTAGCAGAATTCATCATTATGCAGAGAACTCCTTTAATCCTCAGCGATGTCAAGTTACATATAGGAGGTGGGGAAGGTGTTCCACTTAATCTAGTCTATTCCTATTACCACTCAGCTCTCCAGATTGCTTAAAAATGAATGAGTGAACTTGCATATGAATAAATGTATATTTAAGAACCACTAAGAAAACTTTAGCTCCGACTTGTTTTCATTTGTCAAAAGCTGACAAATATTAACTTTATTTTGTAGCATCCTTTTTTTGCC
This sequence comes from Pezoporus wallicus, assembly GCF_028554395.1. NCBI lineage: Eukaryota > Metazoa > Chordata > Aves > Psittaciformes > Psittacidae > Pezoporus > Pezoporus wallicus. Next base: position 3,572,555 of record NW_026642179.1, on the reverse strand, counting down.
ATGTAATAACTAAATATGAAGTAAGCTGTAACTCACTGAAGCATTCTAGGACTGCTCTGACTGCAGCTATCAAAACAGGATGCCAGATGCAGTTTTCCTTTTGCACTTACTGACAATGAACTCCCATTTTTACCTTTGCATCTATTTCTTCAGCCTTTTCATTGGCTTCCTGCTCAATGAAAGCCATCATATGCTTGATCTGTAACAACAGAGAGAAAAGAAAATATTCCCTGTTGGAAAGGACTTTGATGAGAGAAAGTGTACGCATTCCTTATTTGACAGGCCCCTTTATAAGCATTTACTAATTCATATAATGTTTTTCAACAAAATTAAATTGAGCATACAGGTAAAAGAGTTAATTCATTTTACCACAGATTACAAGAAAACTAAAATAATTCTATATAATGATGTTTCATTGGCTGTCATTAGAATGTACATTAGATATGCAACTATGCAAAAAGGATTCCAAAGAAAACCAAACCCCAAACGTAAATGTCTATAAATGTGAAGCTGAGTATTTTCAATCTTCACTAGTGAGAACAACTTCCTCCCTCTCTCAGGATTAGTGAAAAAAAAAACAAAACACATAATCCAAAAAACCCCACCTTCCTCACAGTGCAATTACTCTGTTTGTTAAGACATTTACATGAAACATAGAAAATTAATGCTGAGTGCCTGCTCTACATCAGGCGTAGATGGTACCTGACTGAACCTAGGCCTTCCACAGCACATGACTCGTGAAGCAAAGGACTACTGGCAACACTGGTCAGATCTGCACAAGCAGAAGCTATGAAGCCACTCAAAATGGCTTCATAAAGTAGCTGCCTACTGTTTTGGAGAAGCTGGGGAGCAGCAACAGGTGGCCAAGATCACATCAAGAACATCACATATTCCTTTAGAGCCTGGTGTGCACCAATACACTGTAATCAAAGAACCTTTTTAAAACCACCTCAAAACACTATAAAGCATAGGTCTGACGGCTGAAAGATATGGAAGGGAATTATACAAAGTTCTGATTATTTGTCACATGCCTTTCTGTGATCAGACATAAGTTTAAGTTCACATCTGGGGCAAGACAGTAAGGACTTGTGCCCAACCAAACTGTAACTTTAAACAGGCATAGCCCCTTCCAAGGGCAGATGGAGCGGACCATGTACTTGAGCAGACCACAAAAACCTAATGACTTTCTGCTTGCATTTACTGATGACACACATTTTGCAGACAATCTTGTCTGAATACACTTGCACAAAAGATTCTATTTACACAATCTCGTGTTAAAATGATATATTTTAAAGAACTAAGAAAGGCGTCAATATGAAAACTGGCCAATGTGCAGAACAGCTCTATGTCATTATGGATGAAAAACCAGAAATGAACAGACAAGTGGCAGGTCTTAAGCATGTGCAGTGGAAGAAGTGAACAATAATATCTACATCCTCAAAATCAAATCAGCAATTTTTCTTTTCATTCCAGTTTGCAACACTTCCCAGTGCATGCCCACCTACAGTGCCACTGTCCTACCCTGCTCACCTGATTAGACAACTGGTTAAATCAAGCTTTAGCCCTACCAGCATTTCAGAAAGGACAGGAGACCCATACGAAATAAGGAAACTATTTTGCTGAATACTGTTGGAGGTAACGAAGAACTTCTGGACAGGAGCAGTAAGCCTTACATTACTGAGTCACTTCCTCCAGTTTGGTTTGGTTACTGAATTTTAGAAATGTACTTTAAACAGTTCTGGGAGTTCAAGAAACATCCCCTGCATAATGAAGAGGAATAAGATGGAAGCAAGCTAACAAGGCATCCACTTCCCCCAGTCGGAGAAGACGGAGCAGGGTTATTTGCTTCAAAATCTGTTGTACTGAAATCCCTTAGAATTAAAAAACCCTATACAATTAAAAGAGATCCTAAGTGAGACTTTCACATTTATAAATAGGATTAATTTTAACAACACTGACAAAAAAAATGTATTTTTAAATGGTAAATTAATTTTAAATGAAGTTAATAACTTTACCATAGTAGCATTTCCTACAGAAAGGAATAGCGGATTTTTCCCATGAGTAGTACCATGACCATTCTTTCCATGGGAAGTTCCAGATGTTAGATTAACTATAGCCAAAAGCGACTAGCCAGGCTAGACAGAACAATCTATTAAACACCTTTGATAGAATAAAGCAGGCAAGTCTGTCAATGGGAAAAATTCTTCTCTAATTCATCTCTGACTCTTAATTAGTGATGATTTTCAAAGTGAAAATGACTGTAAACACCCTGGCACGTAGTTCAGAGCACCAGTTGGCAAGCTCATACCAGATGTGTACGCATGCAGAAATGTCATGCCATCAGCAGCATTCTCTTTTCCAGTTTACAGAATCACCCTAGACTCGGGAGTATAAAACAATAGGAGAGTTGCAGATGTGAAATGCTATAAGCATTGTCTGTTTAGTATATCAACAGATCCAGAACTAACCTCTGAAGTTTAGGCGTGATGCGGCTGAGCAAGACCACTCCAACGTCAGCTTTATTTGTATTATCTCCATGGAACAACCATACAAGCTTTGCGGATAAAAGGCAACAGAATGTAACGTTACAGTTCCCCTTTTGGAGAGAGGCACCCTACTGATTTTACTTTCAATGTGATGCTTCCTTGCCAAGAGACTATGTTTACTGAATGAGAAAGTGAGACGCAAAGCACTTCTGATGCAAAGGACAAAGAGAACTTGGCTGATCTGCTCATCACCTGTAGGAAACTCCACAGACCAGTGCTGACTGGATCTGTGCAGTCTTTAACACGGCACACCATTTTCAACCCAGCTCAAAGCAGCTTTTTAGGCAAGGCCAGTGTTTACTGTCAACAAGGACAAAGTGTCCTGCCTCAGGAGGAAGTGTCCACAGTCACAGCTGTTAAGTCTCCACTGCAAGAGAAGCCCATATTGCACTACTCTGTTCAGGATGTAAAAGTGAAAAGCCATTTGAGAATGCTGAATAGCCTACCCTAATCTAAGTTACAGCTAATTAGATGTAATACAGCTGTAAGAAAAAAAGAGATGGAAAGTCCTAAGAAAGCAACATCTAAAGAGACAGCAGTTATCAATGTATTTATCTGTCATAGAGTGCAATTAAACACTGTAGATGGCCTGAAGGCTACTCCTGATCCCTTTCATTGTAAACTGGCATAATGTATCACGAAAATGTTCCACCAAAGTTCCCCAATGGGTGGCAAATTAATCCTGCCAGGGAAAAATTCACTTTCGTCAGAGACTTCTCTTTCTCACTGAGATTCCCAGACAAGGTTTTTCCCCTTCACCACCCCCTGCAAGTGTTTCACCCGCAGAGCAGGAGACCCCATTCCACAGTGAAAACGCAAACGGGCCGCAGCCCGTCCTGCTGTTGCAAGGTTCAGAGCTGTCACTACCCCACCCGCTCCGACTCTCTCCTTCCTTTACAGACTGCCCTTCAACCTTAACCCCACACTTAGCACGGCCTCAGGACAAGAAAGCCCCTGTCCAGCCCTCGGTGACCCCCTTCTCACTCTGGGTCGGCCCCGTCAGCTCCCCCAGGCCGGGCCGAGGGCAGTGTGGAGGAGACAGGCCTGGTCCCCGCTCCGGGCTGAGCCCACTGACCTACCTGCTTCTGGACGTCGGCATCGCTAAGCGCCATGATGACGGCGGTGGTGACAGGACTCGAGCGAAGGCAGCTGAGGCCGTCGGCGACCGCGAGGGGAATCAAATCCGGTTCGGGTCACAGCCTGCGCGCCTCCCCTGCCCGGGACAGAGCCCGCCCGGCGGGCGGGGCGTCCTCGCCTCCCTCCCTCCCTCCCTCCCTCCCTCCCTGCCTGCCTCCCTTCCTTCTTCCCCTGGGGCAGAAGCTTCAGCTGCCCTCCGAAGCCGAGCTGGAGTGAGGCTGCAGGCTTTGTCCGGTTCTGTGCTGCACAGGCGGGAGCGAGCCTTCGAGTGGGGACACAGAGGCTGGGCAGTCGGAGTTCAGGGGTGCTGCGTGACTGGGGTGAAATAATCCTTCCCTTGTGTGTAGTGCTTTAAAGGTTTTGGTGGGAATGTTTTCGGTTTCAGACAGAGCTGAGCTCTTTCCCAGAAAGGCTGCAATGTGTTTAACTCGCCGTGGGGAGAAGCTAAATGTGGAGAGATACGTGCTTCTAAGGACTTAAAGTAGATTTCTTCTGGAAATACTTTGGCTTCCCCCTCACAGGGTGGTTTGATATCCCAAGGTCACTTTTAGCTGTCAGTTGTGTAAAGCTCTGAAATGCTGTTTATAAAATCTCACTGATTTTCCAGGTTTGGGCTGGCAGTGAGGAATTAAACTGTCTTTTCAACCCAAGATGCAATGCAGGGTACCATTAAGGGGCTCAAAGAGAAAAGCAGAAGGACACAGGAAAGAGGTGGCAGAGGAGAGAGGAGGCCTTGCAGCAGAGAGGCTGGAGGTCACTGGCTGTCAGGGAGGGGCAGTGTAAGAGAGTCCTGTGATGGGCCCCTCAGGTTGGTTGTACTTTTATGATTAACAGCCATGGCAACAGCACTCTACTGCAGCAATACATGGTGGGGACTCAGAGCATTATTAGTATTACCCTTTTGTGATGTGCTGATTATTGAGGAGTTGTGTTACTGCTTCCATTTGGGTTCTTTTTTTTGTGGCAAAATTTGAAGTTATCTTCATAACCTATAATATTTATTCTAGCTGCCAGGAATTCCATTCTGCAGGTATATTTAGTGGGGGAAAAAAATAGAACTATTCCTTACAAAGCAGTGTCAAATGCGGTATTTGTCATATCCATGCTTCTTCTTGGCTTATTTCAAATTTGTTGATTTTTACTGAGCTGTTTTTTTTTTTTAACTCTGTGAAAAAGCTTTTTGTAAAATACAAATTAACTTTTTCTTTCCCCTGGTATTGCAATAATGTTACAATGCAGGTTATCAACTGTATTTATATTTTGTATCTTGGGACCACTTTACTCTTACCTAGGGCAGGAGCTAAATAATATTAAAACAACTGGAACTATCATACAATCATACAATGATTTGGGTTGGAAGGGACCTTAAAGACCATCTAGTTCCAAGCCCCCCTGCCACGAGCAGGGATGCTTTCCAGTAGACCAGGTTATTCAAAGCAACGTCCAACCTGGCCTTGAACACTGCCAGGGATGGGGCAGCCTCAGCTTCTCTGAGCAGCCTGTTCAGCGTCTCGCCACCCCGAACATACTCCAGTTTGGTTCCTTTCGTGCAGCGCGGGTGCTCCATGACCACCAAGCCCCAGGGGAAGCTATCTGCCGCCCGCTCCTTTCCCTAAAACCAGCGAGCAGAACGGGACGGTGCTCGCACGAACCCTCCATTTGCGTTCCTCTTGTTGCAACCGGGTCGGTGCCGCCCTCCCCTCCATGCTGGGGGTGGGAAATCACGTGGTGGGAGCGTCGTGCTGCCGCGCCATGACGTATGGCGCCACCCCCCCACCCGCCGTTCGCTTTCCCCTCGCTCCCCGCCCCTCCATCATGGCGGCGGCAAATTAGGGCAGAGCTCGCATTGCCTCGCGCGCGCCAGCGCGCGCGCGCGCCCACCACCCCCGGCGGACCGACCCGGAGCAGCGCCGCTCCTCTCCCGGCCTGCCCAGCCCCCCCCCCCCCCCCCCCCCCCCCCGTCCTGCTCCCCGCCCCGCCGCGCTCGCAGGTGAGGAAACGGGTGGGAGCGGGCGGGAGAGCCGCTTCTTTATTTCTTCATTTATGTGTCTGTCTATCGATGTTCCTTATCTGTCTGTGTATTCAGGTATTTAATTCCCCCCGTGTTCCCGTTACCGCCCCGCCGGCCGGCATTTGGGTGAGGGGCAGCGGGCACCGTGCGCGCCTCCGCGTGCGCGCCGCCTGTGAAGGGGTGGTGGTGGGGAGAGCCGGCCGCGCTCGGTGGCGGGAGAACTTCGCCGCGGGGAGGGGGGGGCGGGGCGCAGCGGGGATACGCCCCCTCGGCTGCCGGTGCCCCCTCCCGCCCCCGCCGTGGCGGCGGCTGAAGGACTCGTTCCTCACGTCCCGTCCCGCTGAGGGGGCGGGCGGGCCCGGAGGTGTGGGAGCACAAGGGGCTGTTGCCCCCTCCGCCCCTCGCAGCTCCTGAAGGGCGGCGGCAAGGAGAGCTGGCGGCTCCTCCGCTGCAGGGACTGCGGCCAGCCCGCACCTGCCGCTGTAGCGCTGTGACTGCCGCGCGGACCCCGCCGGCTGACTCATGCCGGCTTTTTGCTCCTTGCCGGTTCTGCCCGGTTATAAATATCTCATTCATCGCCGTAGTAACTGAGTAGCTTACGCTGCGCTCTCGCAAGCTGCTCGTCTGCTCCGGCTCTGTGTTCGTCTGGCGCCGCTGGAACTTGGAGCGAGAGCAGGGCTTTTGTCTCACCTGCCTGTCCTCTTGGTCGCTTTCAAAGCCACGTAGCGCTTGGCACGTTAAAGTGAATGAAAGCTTATTAATGAAAGCTGGGCTTGTCATGATTTAATATGTAAGGCGGTTTAAAGCCGGAAAGGATTGAGAACCTTTGTAGCAGATAACTCGTGCGGGTTTTGTGTTTCTTCTTAGAAGAAAAAAGCCCAAACCCTTTGCCTAGAATGCTCACTTAATTACGTCTCCCCCTAAGACCAACTAAAACCTCTGCCCAGATAAGCGACTGTTGTATTTTCCAATACTTCTATCCCTTCAGTGCCACTAGAGGATCAGTAATGGATGCGATATTGATTCATTTCCAGGAGGAGCTGACATGTTTGAACTCAGCAATTCTTAGTTTATTAAAACAATCTCTTAGTCATACTCTCGTATCTTGTTGGAAAAGTATTTAAAAGAATTTATCTCCCAACTTGATCGCAGTCTGGTGCTTTGGAAAGTCCTACCTGTTACGTGAAGTGTTTTCAGAGGCAAACTGCTCCAGGTTAAACCAGTCTGCGCATGCAAGTCTCACCCCAAATCCCTACACAAACTTTCTGGTAAGGTTGCAGAGTGATTGAATATTTTCCATCTTGTTGATACGGGGTGTGGTTTTGTAGACCTGCAGCTCCTTGAAATTCAATACATTTGGGTAAATAAGGCTGCAGATTAGAGTTGTGAGCGGTTACCTGTTGCAGGGATTGGTGCCAGGAGGATGACCCAAACCTGTGAACATATCAGTGGCACACTGCCCTAAAAATGATTTGAACTCCGGTGCTAATGTTTTGTTGCTTCACCAAGTCTCCGTGTCTGCTTGAGTGAACGCTTGGTGACTGAGACCACACTTTGAAACAATTCTCCAGCAGCAGGAAGTATTCTGCTAACGCCACCGTCTAGCATGGTTAAGTTTGTAGCCAGTAAGTGAGGCTTGGTAACCCAGACTGTAGATGGGAACTGCATGCACCCCCTAGATTGACTCCTTTTTCAAGCAGAAATTAACTGTGGCCGTTACTGATGGTGGTATTTGTAAAAAGAAGGCAGTATGTGACAGGTGAGGGACAGTTTCTGCATGTGTGCTTTTAGTGCATTAGAAATCAGTAGCAATATTGATCACCCACTGCTTTGTTTAGAAACATGCAGGATAATACTTTGTAAGGCTTCAGTTCTAAATGCAAAAGGCAGTCGGACTTGCAACAGTCGAATAAATGCACGCTGGATCTTAGTGGCAGCTGATGAACCTTTCTTACGGGCAGTTACCATAGTGCTGTTGCACTTTGACTTTGAAGTGGTGCACAGTAAGTGCAGCTTAGCGCATAGTAGGATTTTGCAAGTAAGGATGGAAACATAGCAGACCCTCATTGCGAGGGGATAATATTCACTCTATTAATTGGTAGACTTGCCTTTCTCATTATGTGGTGTAAACTCTTCTGTGGATTAGGATGCAACAGATTGCATGAAGAAATGTCAGTCTGATTGGAATTCCTGTTCTCAGGTCGGCTGAGCCACTCAGCCCACGTGAAACAAGTAACAGCAGGGTCGGAGGAGTAACAAGTAAGCAAGCTTCAAAGGGGTAGGTAGCCTTTTATTCCCCCAAGGGTGCAGGAATTGAGAAAGGTTCTGTTTTGTTGTTTGTTTTTTTTTTTTTTACTGTTACACCAGAAGTAACCTTTCCTTTGAGGCTCATGTAGTCTGTATAATGCCCAATTTTGCTCTGGTCCGTTATATCTCCCCTACAAGCTTTTGTCTTAGTCTCTTGAACAGTTTCTGGATCTCTTCCATTTTGGTCCTGTAGAGAAAAGCTCTCCTTCCTCTGATTTGGCCTCTCAAGATGTGTGTCCTTTTTTAATCCCACTTATTCCTGAAAAAAATGGCCTTTTCTGAGATATTTACAGTATCTGAGTCAATATTGCTCTATTTCTTTTTGTAAACAAACCCAGTCATTCACAGTTGAAAATGAGTAATTCAGTTGTTGTGCTGTGGGCTTCTCTCAAGGGAAGGCCAGTGATTCTGAAGTGCGTTTCCAGTATGACATTCTTTTATGTGAAGCTGAAGATATTTCTTCCATTCAAGTTCTGAAGTCTCCCTTCTCATTTTTGCATAAAACTACCTCTCAGAATATATCAACCAAAGTGATTACTTTCTTTTCATATAAAGCTTTTTTTCTTCATTGTTTTCCCAGGGAAGCATTAACCACTTAAGTAAGCTGTGGTCTGATTCTCCCACTTTTCCTGCTTGCTCCAGAAGTGCTGAGCTAAGCGTGCTGAAATCTGTGAATGAGGTCTCAGTCTTGCAGGTGGATCACTGTGCTGGTATAGAGTGTCATGCTTGCTTTGATTGACTGTTTTACTGTTTCTTTCTTTCATTTCCTGCATTGATTTTGAATTGTATTTTGAAGAATAATCTCTGTTATATATTCAGACTTGTTCTTTGATCCACAGTGTAGTATCTGGATATCACTGGACCATCTGTCAGACTGATTTTTTCAGGACAGATCAGTTCAGGTTGTCTGGAAGGGCTCCCATTCGCTGTGGCTCAGGCATTGCAAAAAGCATGTTGATTTCAGTACTGTGGATCTCTACTGAACAAACCAGAAGTGAAATGTGCTGGGGAGCTTTTGCTTTTTGGTGAATGGCATCTTTCACACCCGGTGATGTGAAGACGACATCTGAGGATCTGGTCCTAAGAGCAGTACTACTGTTAATGGATCCTAATGTTTTCTGAGCACTTATTTTTACCATATATCCTTGCTTTCTGAAACAGTCAGTTTATGGAAGCAGCTGAAAGGTAACTGTGTACTGTGCAAAAGTTGTGCTTATCCTCTGCTGTAATCTGTTACGTTTCTGAAGCATGATACATTGCCTGAGGAGCACTCTGGGATGGAAGAGGCAACATAGATATAGAATTACTACTTCAAGGGAGCACGGATGAGTGTTGACTCGGTTTCAACATTGGTTCTTTCCTATATACATCACTACTTTGGTTCAAGCCATAGCAAAGATTCAACTGAATCTTTCTGCTAAAGGATTTCAGGCATTTTGAAATACATGGCAAGAGGCAGGGCTTCCAGACTATAGTCTTCATGGAAGAGTCCTCTTCAGTTTTCAATACTGAATGAGTTTCAGAAGCTAGGGTTGCTAAAGATTAAAGAAAGAACACTTGGCCAATTTTACACCAACTCTTTTCCTTTCATGGCTTTTAGTTTGACAGATGATTTTTTTTTTGCCAAGCTACCTACTCACACAGGAACCATGCCGTAGCACAGTTACAGTTCTGTATGTCCTCAGTAACCAGGGTACAACTGCTATTAATCTAAATTCCTTTCTAGGGAGGAGGGGGTTATAAATTAGCCCAGACATCTTGCATAGGTAGACAGGTCAGTGCTTTTCTTTCACTTGCTCTGTTTATTATTTTAAATTTTGAAGCTTCATTTGCAGGTTGTGCTTTGATTTGGGAACTTGGTTCTCTCTCTTAGTCTCAAGGCATTTTCAGTGTGATCAGGAACTCTCTGGAGATGCTCCAACTCCTATTCTCTGTATATAGCGTGTTTTTCTCATTCTGTGTGCTTTAAACTTTAAACTTGGTTTAAATTTTTCTTCTAAATGAACCTGCAGTCTCACACTAGTAAATTGTCTGGCTCCTTCACTATCTGTAAAGTAGCTGTTCTTGGAACATGAAGTTTTTTGAATGCCTTTCGTTTAGACATTGGCCAAGAATAGGCTACTAGTTATTTGGGAATGACTCTTTGAAGTGATGGAGAACTTAATAATATTTAGGGCTTTAAGTTAAACTCCCAAAATGACTCGATTCATCAAGTTGATAGCACGTTGGAAGTAGTTATCCAGACTGTTCCTAATAGAAGGAGCTAAAGCATGTTTTTAAATCTGAAACTTCTTTTCAATCTGTTGTATGGCTTTTTTTCCCCACTTCCATGTTGTTTTCTGAGATTTTTTTTTTTTTTACCTTGTTCTGTATGGGTGATACTAATTTCTCTCCACGTTAGTTTTTCCAGATGTTCTGATTTGGATGTTTGGGGGGGGGGGGGGGGAAGGCAAAACAATTACAGTAAACCAGGGTAGTTCTTTGCCCAAATGTTGCCTGTAGGTGTGGATTTCTAGTTTGTAAGTTTTATGTCTAGGTGAGAAATCCAGGACACACTACCATCTGCTCTTCCAATCCCTACAACAAATGTGGAATTTCCTCTGTTGACCATATGTTTTCCATTGCTGTTGGAACAGTAAAATGAATTCAAGGCAATTGTGGTCACTTTTTCTGCATGAAAATTTTGTAGCATTACATTAGTGAATCTGAGAAAGCAGAGAATCAGAAAAATACTTATCAGAGGCTTAGGGAAGGAGAGATTCCTCTGAGCCTGCCTTATTACCTCAAAATTTAGTTAACTAAGTCTTCATAATCCCTCAAAACCTCTCTGCATGAATACATGTGTATTTGTGCGTGTGATTGAGTTGGGAGGCATTAGGAGGCTGACACATGGTGAGGAACTGTCCAATTTGCTTTAATGTGAGAGTATGTATGCCAGGCTGGAGTGAGAAATGCCACTGCTGGCAGCAGGCAGGCAGGCTGCTGGGCTGGGGGGCAGCTGGTTTTACTCTGCATGGTTCTTATTCAAATAAGAACGCATAGGATATCAGGGCAAACCCTGGATATTACTTCATTATTGTTACATAATTCCTTGTGAAATTTGAGTTCATGACCTATTGCAGCCTTATAAAAGAAAAAAAAAAAACAAACAAAACACTTTGTTCTTTCCTTACAGTCTTCCTCAGTTACCCAGAGAAAACCCTACGTGCCCCATAAGAGAACTGCCACATCACAAGCCAACCCGATGGCGTCCTCTACTGCTGTGCCTGTAGGATTTCACTATGAAACAAAATACGTAGTTCTCAGCTACCTGGGACTTTTGTCACAAGAGAAGCCACAGGAGCATCCTCCTCCTTCAACACAAGGTAATATTTGTATATTCACCTGTACGTATTTACTGTATTTGCAATTAGTTCTTCAGCTGTTTGTGCATGAGTGCAGGATGTTTAGTGTAATGATGTTTAGTGTAATGTGTCTCATTCATTTAAAAAAATGGAAAGAGATGCTGACAGAAACAAAGCTGTTTGTATTTAAATTACTGTTTTAACTTGAGCTATGCCAGGACTGATTGGTGTTTATGAAGCAAGTAAGTGGGTTTTGTTGCTGTTTTGAGGTGAGGAGGGGTGGATATATGTTATCTTTTTTGAGCCATCTTGAGAATTTGAGCCCATGCTTGCTTATTTTTGGGCAGAAAGTAGAAGTAAGTAGGGGCGAGGTGGTGTTTACAGGCATGAACTCTGGATGATGACTTGAGCAATCTCATGTGCTAAATAGTTTTGTCCTATTACGTTAATGCTTCTGTTGTTGTCAGTCAGGGGTAGTGCAGAGTTGTGAGGCTTAACCTGGCCTAAGCTGCATCTATTTATTTGTTTATTTTTAAGAAATCAAGGACTGTCTGAAGTCAAATAGTCAGATGTTTCTTCCAGAACAGGTTTACGCACGCAGGAGGTCAAATAAATAAATAGAAGGCAGAATAAATTAAGTTTGTTAGGTTGTGTTTCGCATAAACTTAGGTAGTAAAACTTGATTTTGTGGTGGCAAGCACTTAAACAATGTTTGTCAAGATTGTTTGGGTGACTTGTCACTCTTAATGACGTTTCAGTCACTACTATTTCCTGTGATTCAGAACCTGCTCTTATGAAAGGTGTATTTAAAAAAGCGAACAAAGACAGTCTTCAGAATCTTTTTTTCGAACAAGTGTTTAAGAAGGCATACTCTGTCATTTACTGAACTTAATCTGCCATGAAATGAGAAGTTCCTGAAAAGAAAAGATAGCATCAAAGTTATGACAGAAATTATTTTATCAGTTTGGCACTAAAGCATATAGCATATGCTAGTTATATATCGTTTATAAAATTCATCTTAGTATATTTAAGATATGTATATTAATTTCACTTTGACTGCATCCATGGTCCATGAAAGGAGAGGCACTGTAGTCTAAAAATGCAGTTTCATAAAATCCTTTATTGGAAAATGTGTTTATTGTAGCAATAACATCTCATTCTGAATATCCCATCTGGGCTAACTGGGCTGTACCCAGTTTAAATGTTTAAATTCACGAGTTTAGTTGATGAATGAAACTGCTAAGCCACTGTCCATCATATTTAAAAAATTATGGCAGTCAGGTGAAGTTCCTGACAATTGGAAAAAGGGAAACATAACCCCCATTTTCAAGAAGAGGAATATGGAAGACCAAGGGAACTACAGACCAGTCAGTCTCACCTCTGTGCCTGGCAAAATCTTGGAGCAGATTCTCCTGGAAGGCATGCTAAGGCACATGAAAAACAACAAGGTGCTGGGTGACAGCCAGCATGGCTTCACTAAGGGGAAATCCTGCCTGACCAATTTGGTGGCCTTCTATGATGGGGCTACGGAACTGATGGACAGGGGGAGAGCAGTTGATGACATCTGCCTGGACTTGTGCAAAGCGTTTGACACTCTCCCACACGACATCCTTGTCTCTAAATTGGAGCAACATCAATTTGATGGATGGACCACCCGGTCAATAAAGAATTGGCTGGATAGCTGCATGCAGAGAGTTGTAGTCAATGGCTCAATGTTCAACTGGAGACAGGTAATGAGTGATGTCCCTCAGGAGTTGGTGTTGGGACCAGTCCTGTTCAACATCTTGTCGGCAACATGGACAGTGGGATTGATGCACCCTCAGCAAGTGTACTGTATACAGTTTTGGTATCCTCAACATAAGAAGGACATAGAGCTGTTTGAGCAAGTCTAGACAAGGGTCATGAGGGTGATCATGGGGCTGGATCACCTCCCATATGAAGACAGCCTGAGAAAGTTGGGGCTGTTCAGCGTGGAGAAGAGAAGGCTGCATGGAGACCTCATAGCAGCCTTCCAGTATCTGAAGGGGGCCTACAAGGATGCTGGAGGGAGTTCATCGGGGACTGTAGCAGTAGGATAAGGGGTAATGAATTTAAACTTCAACAGGGGAAGTTTGGGTTAGATATAAGGAAGAAGTTCTTTACTGTGAGGGTGGTGAGGCACTGGAATAGGTTGCCCAGGGAAGTTGTGAACGCTCCATCCCTGGCAGTGTTCAAGGCCAGGCTGGACAGAGCCTTGGGCTACATGGTCCAGTGTAAGGCATTTCTGCCCATGGCAAAGAAGTTGGAAATGGACTATCTTAAGGCCCTTTCCAACCCAAACCATTCTATGATTTTATGTAGTGAGTACATATAAAGCTACAATGTGCAAGAGTCTGCTTTGTTCTGTAAGTACAAGATTCAGAAAAAGCTGGGTTTATTTAATAACTTGGCAATTGAGGGGAAACTTTTCAACTGATTCTTATTACTGAAATGTCAAATATTTGAATTAAAGAGCAATATTAAAACTTTATAAAAAGTAGGCTACAAATGCTTAAATAAAATTTTTTTAGTCAGTTAAGAGGACTTTTAAGCTCCTGAATAAAGGTAACTACCAAGTCTACTTTTGAGATATTATTTGTTAGCTTGTGTGACAGTAGGCTGTAGTTGGATTTGCTGTTAAAACACTTCAGTATTAAAATAGCATTGATACTTCCCAAATCTCTTCTTTCATCCTTGTTGCTCTAAACCTTCGCTCATAAATTGGAAATTCTCCTCCATTTCCCCCACCCTCACTCCCAAAACCAGGCAGTGACCACAGCTTCTCCTCTTCTGGTCATCTTTCACTGTAATTACATCTTTCTTTTAGTGCTTTTACTTCTTTCTGTTCAAAGCCTCTGGATAAAATAATTTTCCCTTTCTGTCATCTTGTTTCTCACTCTTTTTTATAATGCCTTGGGTGGACTTAAGTCTGTTACTGAGCTAAGTGCGAACACTATCCTTCTGCTTCAGGACTTGTTTAATTGTTTCCTAACTCACTTTTTGTCGTGCTTTTTTGCTTTCCGTGCTTTCAACAGCTTTAATTTGTCTGACAGTTACTTTTTAAAAATCCTTTCTCCTACTTATTCTCCCCTTGCTTGTAACTGCACAGTTATTTCAGCTGCACTCCCAGGGTATATGTGTGGTAACAGCTATGTGTTTATTTTGAAGTACCGTATGCGTCTTCTTTGAATATAAAGTAGTTTATATATACAGTCTGTATCTCCTTGTTGTCTGGCAGGTGGCTAATGCCTACTTGTGGAGAGCTGTACCAGCTCTGCTCTATATGCTCGATCTTCTCCCTTGGGGAGACAGTGAGAGAAGCAGCAAGCCCATAATGGGTATTACCTGCACTGCCTAATGCACTGCTGGGAGGGAGCTGGGTATTACAGTAACAAGTGTGGTCTGAGAAACCTGGTTAGAACAAAGGAGATGTGAAAGCCAGTAAATGAGAACGAATACTTGTTGTGCAGAATCCCGTCATGAGGAGGGAAGTAGTGGTGTTTGGTAATGAAGACATATGAGGGATAATAACAATACGACATTACATCATGCTTGTCAATGTGTTTTTCAAGCGCTGTCATCAGTCCTTGATACAATATCTTGACGGATCCCCAATTCCTTCCACTGGTAATTTTTGTGGCACTTTAAAATGCTGGTCACTAGTCTTTCTGTTCTCCATGGCTGAACGCTGTATTTATGAATTGAGAGAATTCTGATATAAAGTAACTGTCACTTAATCTCACTTTGCTATAATTTGGTTATTGTGCTGACAGAACCTTTAACGGGAAACAGTGGAAGCAGTGATTTTTTGGTTACTACCTATTTCTATTTCAGTTGCAGAACATTTCTCTATTTTATGTGTTTCATTCATATTGACTCTGGTATATGGTACGTTCTCTTCATATATTTTTCTTAGGTCCAAATAAATCCTTACTCCTTGTTTGATTTCTGTGTCATATTACAGTATAAGGGGAGGATCCAGAAAACCTAGTTTTAGTTTGCTGTCAAAATCATACAATAGAATGGCTTGGTTTGGAAGGGACCTTAGCAACCATCCCGTTCCAATCCCCTGCCATGGGTAGGGAAACCTTCCACTAGACCAGGTTTCTCAAAGCCCCATCCAACCTGGCCTTGAACACTGCCAGGGATGGGGCAGCCACAGTTTCTCTGGGCAACCTGTGCCAGTGCCTCACCACCCTCACAGTGAAAAAAAATTCCTATATCTAATCTAAATCTTCCCTCTGTCATCTTAAAGCCATCACCCTTTGTCCTTTCACTGTGTGCGCTTGCAGTGATGTTAACCTCCTCACTCTCCTTCAGTACTGGAGAGCTGAGGGGCTCCTCTAGAGGGCAGTTCAGAGCAGGATCCTATTTACAGCACTTTGTATCACTTGCTGGAGGATCTATCTTTCCATTGTATGAGCAGAGCACGACATGATAGGTGTAGTTGGTATTTCTGTACCTCCAGTGAGTATCCTTCTACAGTGCTCTCCCAGATTCCAGTGCAGTTTCAACACGCCAGTTAAACTAGAAAGTGTATCTGACAGCTAAAAAAAGCCTTCTTCCCCGACAGGAGTGGTATTATTTTATCTCTACTAGAAGTGGTGGGAGAAATTGAATGGTTTTGTCCATTGCCCTCCTTTTCCTCCTACAGTCATCTCCCACAAACCTCTGTTTTCCAACATTTTGTACTAGAGAGTTCTCCTTCTGATCTATGTATTTTTGTTCCAAACATTCAGATAGGAGTAACTATTGAAGATATTTGTTAGATTTCAAGTTAAAGCTTGTAATATTTTTTTATTATTATTTTAGAAATAATATGCTTTAAGAGCCTGGTGGTTTTCAGAGGGACTTTCTTTAGTAAAGAGAGAGCTCAGACAAATTATATAGAAAATTACCTCAGTGTATTTCCTTGTGGATCTCTAGGTTGGTCTTGATTTTGTTGCAAGAAAAATGGCTTTAATTACAAGAACTCAAACCACTTATAGCTTCAAGCAAAGAAGGCTGATCTAAGTCAACATCTGATCACTACTTTGATATTTTTATTAGATAGCTTCTCTTCAGTGCAGGGTCTGAAGAGAGAACCACCCACAGTATTCCAGGCTCTTGAAGAACAGACAGGTTTATTAGACAAACCAGTGTTTTAACATTATAGCTCTATGCTGTTCTGTAGGTGATTTATTTCAGTGTAGTCTGTAGTGGATTTCAGTGTCTTCAGAGGGAAACCCAGCAAACTTAACTAGGCAATAGTTTGAGAGATTATTCCTATTATAGTTTTGGCAGAATAGTGATTCTGCATAGCACTGACTTCAGTTTATTTAAAGCAAAGTCCATTAACCATGATCTGTTACTTTTAGATAGGTTTTCAGGTAGATGAATAACACAAATTGCTCAGCTAAATCTGATAAAACACACACATCATCTGTGTGAGTTCATGTGTTTTGGGGCAGCAGACAAGTACCATTATTTGAAATGTGTGGAAGCTCTCAGCTCTTCATTAGATTGTGGAGAGAAGCTTTAGTATTTTTTCATAACTCTTGTACTGTCTGTAAGTACTGGTTCATACACAGAAAACATGGATCAAGTTTCTGAAAATATTTCTACATTTCCCCATTTGAAGTTCATGTGCATTATAGAAGCTTCCAGTCTGCCATAGTTGTTAGTACTACTGACTTTTTAAGTGAGTCAAAATACTTTGGTTTTGTGATTCAATATATTATAAATGTTTCTTTGTGTTTCATCAAGGAGTAACTTTCATTGTATTTCTGTTTTTCAATCTACTTCCCCATGGTTTGACCCCATCTCATGAGCCTGTGGCTATAATGAAGATTGTGACGGAAAGTTTTTGCATGTTTTCCTTGTCAGAGTGGGAAATCTTAAATGATCTCTCAGCTCACGTAGCACCTGGAAGATTTATAATCAGTGCCACTGCCGCATGGTGGCATAGATTACTTAAAAGATGAACAAGGTTTTGACAGTGTTACAGTTTCCCTGAGGTGCTATCCACAGTACTTGAATCCAGTTATTGTGCACTATGTTCTTTTGACCACTTACCTGTTTCAGAATTACTGTATGAAGTGCTGTATATAGTCAGTGATCAAGGCATTTTAGTAGTTTCCCACAAACATTTCTTACCTGAGCAGTGTTTAAGAAGGTTACTGGGAGAAATGGGGTTTTCATTTCTTTTTCACTTGCTTTGGTTAGAAGTGAACTCTGATACATCTCGGGAAATACATATACAGTTAGCAGAGATGGTCGGGTTTCATGCATTGTGGGTGAGCTCAAGGCTCATTAGAGACCATGCTAAATCTAACAGAAGTACCTCATTTATATAGTTTTGACCATCATGGGTTGGATACTTGTCATTGCCAGATTTTCTGCCGTCAGGTGATGGACTGCCTGTTGCAGAGTATCTTGGTTTTCTTTGTACTCCATCTGTGTATCTTCACTTACTCTTCATTGCACCTACTGTTGGTCTGTAACTCATTCTTGACAAATTTTCCTCTTTGGGCAAAATATATCTACTTTAGATGGAAAGTCACAAGCTGAAAAGGTAAATGCTGTAGGTTGGACCAATGCAGATGTGCTAATAAAGGAGCTACTTCCTGAACGGAGCCAAGGAAGGGAAGGTTTTGGGGTGTGACTTAAAGAAGTAAGAGATGGTCCCTCCAGGACTGTGAATTCCCTCTTAATTAAGCCTCCTCTCTGCCCACAAAGAAAATTTAGTGCTAGTTGGCACTTGTCTCTTCTTGGGTCTTAATATTTTGGACTTTCTTAGTTTCTTTTAAGCTGAGCCTTCTTATAGTGACCATTTGCATTATTAAACAATGAAAATATGGTCTCATGCACTGGAAGGTTTTTTTACTGTTTTATTCTACTTCTTTGTGAACTGATTTGAAAGTTGCCCAAAGGAGGAAACGATACCACTCACTAAGGACCTTTGCTATTGAAATATGCTGCCCTCCAACATTAGGTGCAATTTTGGTGGTAGTGGTTAATGTTCAGGAGATGCAGAAAGCTGAAGTTCATTGATAATTAGGGGAATAAACAGTGCAGAGTCACTGGCCCGGGAGGGGTAGGTTTTTGATGTTTTGGCACAACTGAAGAGTCAGGTGCTGTTGGAATCAGCAGCAGCTGCAAAGTCGTGGGTGTTACGAGATGGAAACCATTGACTAGCACTGATTATCTAAACAGCTCTTTTGTATGCTGGCAGCAATGGAATTTCTGTTCCTCCATTTTCTGGCTGACTTATTAAAAAGTATGACAGCTTGTCATGTATGATCATCATCACATTAGTCCTGTGAGAATGGGTGCTCTACTGAATAACCCCATCCCTTCAATATACAGGGTGAAGCACAGCTTGAAATAAGACTTTGTACTTGCATATACTTGTTGCACTTGAAGCAGTGGTTCAGTCACTCAAAGAGGCAACTTAAAGGGTCTGACAAGGCATTAGTGAGTGTCTGTTCATTAACCAGGTTGCTTCTCTCTGGAATTTATTGTTCAGAGTGGCAAAGAGAGACTGTCTGAGAATGGATTTAAGAAGCTAAATAAAGTTATTCTAAGCACAGTGATGAGCACTGTGTGGTTAAGTAAAATAGAATTAACCTGACTACCTGTTGTTCCTTTAGACTGTTCACATAAATCACACAACCCTAGAATGGTTTGGATTGGAAGGGACCCTAAAGACCATCTAGTTCCAAACCCTGCCATGGGCAGGGACACCTTCCACTAGACCAGGTTGCTCAAAGCCCTGTCCAACCTGGCTTTAAACACTGCCAGGGATGGGGCAGCCACAGCTTCTCTGGGCAACCTGTTCCAGGCCCTCTGTCAGTTTAAAGCCATTCACCCTTGTAAAAAGTCCCTTTCTAGATTTTTTGTAGGCTCCTTTAGGTAGTTTAAGGCTGCTATAGGGTCTCCCTTGAACATTGCATGCCAATCTACCTTGGTTTAGAGAGGTTTTGCCTCACAGGTATCTACTGGGTGCGGAGTTTTTAAGCATTAGCACATATTCAGTATATTTTTAACTTACTTTTCAAATGTAGGAGACCTTGCAAGCTTACTGTCTAGCATTTTTTTTAATTCAGAAAATTCACAGTGTACTCAATATACATCTGTGTGTGTTAACTGGTATCATTGCTTGTAGAGGTTTTCACACTCTGATGTGAAAACTAGTAACATTGTGTGTCCATTATGGAGGAAAGGAGAAGGTGATACAACAGACTCAAGCAGATTTAGAGATGAACCAAAGAAAATACAGTTGGTCATAAGAGCATGGAATTATGATTTAGTGTCTTCAAAACAGGAAAATACAAGAAAGACATGCTAGCAAGCTACACTGGGTGTTGCAGCACCCACCTGAAGATTTGGGTGTGAAATGTTAAGTGATGAGGAACAAATTAAGTCAGATAATACCAGCATTACAGACATAAATCCTTTCCCTTTTATTTTCTTCAACTGAGTGAAGAACATCTGTAGAGTGGAACAATGTCTAGATGCCTAGGTAGAGCTGTAGGCAGCTGGTGTAGGTGCAGAAAGTTGGATAGTCATCTGTATTTGGGTGCACGAGTAAGGAACTGTGGACACGGGCAACATTATCAGAAGGTCGGCCAGGAGATGGTATTTAAATCATGGACACAAGAGATCATGAGGTCCCAAAAGAGAATCTAAGAAATATACAGCAGTAAGAGAGCTAAGTGTGTTTGGTGTAACTCAGTCACTGATACTGTTGAAAGTGGAGTGCAGAGCTAATGAGGACTGATAACTGACCCAAAACTTAGGGAAGGAAATGGCTGAAAGGTGGAATGTTTAGCAGAGGGAAGCTTTGTAGTGTATTTTATTTGTTTGTTTATTTAGCCTCACTCCAAGGATAGTTTATATACTGAGCATAATGTTCTGTGGTATATCATACCCCTTTGGCTAATCTGGGTCAGGTGTCCTGTCTCTGCTCCCTCCTGGTTTCTGTGCACCTGGTCACTTGCAGAGCATGGGACACTGAAAATTCCTTGATTGGAGTAAGCATTACTTAGCAACAATTCAAACATTGGTGTGTTATCAGCATTGTCCTCAGATTAAAGCCAAAACACAGCTTTGGCTACTACCAGCTACTAGGAGGAAAATTAACTGTATCCCAGCCAAAACCAGGACAGTATCAGGAGTACGTCATTACCAAATTCACTTTTATATTTGTGTGGATGTAACAGATACCCATTTTATCTCTAAGTAGGACATTTTAAGGAACTGAAAGAAAGGAAGAAGAAAATTTCAGTTGGTAGGATTTTGATTCAGTGATGTTTAGTAAAAATAAGACAGTAGTTAATGGAACAGTTTTTATAGTGTGCTTTAAGGATAGGATTTGAAGAAATGCTTGAAAGCTGATGGAAGAAATAAAGATGAGCAAACCCAAAGAAAAAGCAGCTAAATAGCAAAAGTTTTGAGCTGGAACTGTTTCCCAGACATCCGGTCATTCTACTAGTATCCATCCCATAAAACAGTTACATGAGGAGTTACCTTGCCATACAGCCTCATATTGGAAAGGTTGACATTCACCAGGCAGTTTCTTAAAGATTCAGATGTTTTAAATGCCTTGGCTTGTTTGAAAACAGTTTTGTGCCTGTTTTGAGAGTCTATGTAATCCTGAATGATACAGCTGAATCAACTTCTTTTATCAAATATCTGGAGTCAGCACATGGAATGTGTACTCATCACCCCAAACCATGGCATGTGTACTTCTGGGGATATGCAGACATTTTGAATTCCTAAATTACATGATTAGGAGATGAGAATTGACAACTGACTGGCAATTAGGGGGTCCCTGGCCTCTACTGTTACTTGGTAACCTGGTCTTCAATTGTTTCATTATGGCCTATAGACTCCTCATGAGTAGCAAAATGATGCACAGGTAACAGATTTCAGGACTCTTCAGGGATGTCATTGCATAGTTGCTCTGAGTATTTTTGTAGATTTTGCAGGCATCAATATTAATTTTGTATTTTGCTACTGAAATGGCTTTGTTTTGGTGTAGCTTGATAATGAGTGTATTAGCTTTAATGACTGCCTGTTTATGTGCCTTGGTTTGATTTTGCTCTTAAATTTCAGAGAAGTTTGGTTTTAGGGCTGTTATGTATTCTGTTTATGGCCTTCTTCTTTTTTTTTTTTTTGTAATATATTCATATTTAAAGTACCTATTCTGTCTTGAATAGGCCTGGAAATTTATGTGTTTCTGGGTTCATACAGTACAACTTTAGCAGTAAGTGCCCTAAAGGGATCACACTTTTTACGTTGCTGTCTGAAGTAGAACTTTCACCTTGAATTCCTTTATAGTTAATATGTCAATACCATGTTCTATCATCTACCTTATTTGAAATACTACATTTGAATAATTTCTCTGACTTCTTTTAGGGACTCAACAACAGCTTATTGCACAACATGCTTTGGAGAAAGAGGCTTTGGAGAAGATTAAGATAGAAATTGAGGAGGAGCTAAAACATCTTGATGAAGAAATCTTAGAAGGTGCTATTCTGCTTTTTCCCTTTCAATCAATAACCTCTATGCACTATATTGGTGGTTGATTTGTAACAGGTACTATAGCTAAAGATATTTTTGAATGCATTTAATCTCTACCCTCCTCCCCCTCTAAGATTTCTACATAGTCATGTGAAGTAAAATAGTTAAATGTTACTGTTTGGAGTGGTGGAGTCTAGCCAAAGCAAACAATTGAATGACATTTAATAGGCTACTATAAATAATGAAATGTAAGCAGCCCTTAAGCTGCTCCAGTTGATGACAGAAGTGAAATCATTCTTCAACAGCTAAAGGGAGTGTGGGCTTAAACCATCAGATTTCTTGGTTCCACCAGGCTGACTTTTTACTTTACTTGTAGATGTGGCTTTTCTAGGACACCCATCCTTTGGGTATCCCAAAGGATAATTTGGGAACAATCTTTGCTTTGCATGTGTGCTGCAAATTGGTAATACAAAGTAGAAGGGCTCTAGATCTGTTTATGTTCATTCATACAGACCTTTCTTAGAAGTTTTAAACTGAGAAGGATAAGGTTAGACGAACAAAATGTTATTTAAAAAAATTACCTTCTAGCACTGCTGCAGATACTTATGTCCATGTGAGGGCAAATTTTACCATGGAACAGAGACTCTCTTGGTACTCCATCAGGGTTAGCATCAGCTTAAAATTGAGAGCAGCAGCACATTCAGTTAACTTCCTGGCTAGGATGCAGTTGTGAAGTAAGAGCTGGAGGGGAAATGTAGTTCCAAGTCATCTATGGCTCGTAAGTACCACTTCCAGAGTATATTTTAACCATACTTGTTTTACTACAGTTTGTTGATAACATCTTTTGATTATAGAGTTAGGATTTCTTCATCCCTTCTGTAAACTGTATTAACTGGTGGGATGAGAAATCTGAGACTGTTGATGTTCTTACATGAATCTGTTTTATTTTCTTTTGTATACTTTTGTCTCTCAGCATTTACCACTACAGGATTTGACTGCCACACTTCCCCAGTGTTCAGTCCTGCCAACCCAGAGAGCTCAATAGAAGACTGCCTGGCTCATTTAGGGGAGAAAGTGTCCCAGGAACTTAAAGAACATCTGCACAAAGCACTACAGAGCTTGCTTAGCAAGTGAGTTTCCATTTGCTTTTCTCAAAGAGAAGGTGTTTCCTTTTGAATTGTGACTGCTGCTGAAATGCTAAAGATGGGACTATGTTTTGTGTTGCATTTCTTTCTTTTTCAATGTTCCTTTACCTGGCTGGGTTTGGTTTTGTTTTGTTTTGTTCTGCGCTGTACTGTGCAAATACTTCTTTGTGGTGTTTGCTCTTTGCAGTAATTTAAATTCCTAAGTTTTTCTAAGCTTTTATTATTGAACTTCTGAGACTAGTTTAAGCAGTTTGAGATGCTGGTGGAACTAGCAGCTGGCAGCTGCCAGTTGTCATTGACAGTTTCATGAATGCTGGGCTGTAGCCAGATTAACTTCTTTTACCTTAGAGTTAAGAATGGAGCTGAAGGTTTGTTTGTAGTCTGGCTGAAGATGAGGGGGAGATTTTCCCTGGAAGGACAGTAGTTACATGTTTTATGACCACCATTCATGTACACATCTGATGCAGATGTGGACCCTTGGACTAACCTTGGTGCTTTAAGAGCTGTCCTGCCAGTTTAAGCTCATATAGCACATTGTACCTGGCATGCTACTATGTCGATTAATGTCTTTTGCAAATTAGTAAAATTGTTGTGGTTGCTTTGTTTTCTATTGTAAATCACCAGCCTGATTTTAAATGGATCAACATGAACTAGTTTTGGCTGTTCTGAGTGACCTCCAAAAGGTATTTGTAGAGATCTGGAAGGCGCAACTTTAGGGACAGTTACATAAATGCAGTTGTCAAGGCAGCACTAGCAAATAGCTACTCAGTTATGTTTTGTGGATTGGTTTAAATAATATGACTCGAAGATGAGAATCTCTAGTACTACTCTTTCAGAGTTTGCATAGCTGTTCATGAACTGTTTGAACAACAAAATCCTAGAAGCCTAGATACCAGTACCTAATGTAAACTTTCTGATGCATGGGGCTTAAGCCTTGCATATATGCATCAGAGAGTCATTTCATGCCCTCATGAAGGTAATAAATACCCTTTTTGGAAGGCTTCTGGAAGATTACAAATTTGAAAGTCATTCCGTCTCAACATTAGGAAACACCTTTTTACTATGAGGGTGACTGAGCACTGGCACAGGTTGTTCAGGGAGTTTGTGGATCTCCATCCTTGGAGATACTCAAAAGCCATTTGGACATGGTTCTGGGCAACCTGCTGTAGGAGACCCTGCTTGAGCAGAGAGGTGGGATATTCTTGAGCAGTGCCCTCCAGCTTCAACCGTTCTGTGATTCCTTAACTAGTGATCTATTCCTTAAGTAGCTCCCTAGTCAACAACTAAGGGGGAACTTTTTGTGACCAATATAATTTAAAACTGACTGTTTAAAGTGAGGGGTTTGAGCAACCTGATGTAGTGAAAGATGTCCCTCCCTGCCCATGATCTTTAAAGGTCTCTTCTAACCCAAGCCATTCTATGATTCTATGACTCTGACCTGGATTTCACAAAGGTGCCATGTAACATCTGACCACACAGATTAAGAGGGTTGACTCTTTTTCCAAGAGTCATCCAAGTGCACTCTGTCAACTCACCATTTAACTTTCAGAAACTAACATATATACTGTCTGCTTCTTTATTTAGTTTTTATAGAGTCAAGTTCGATGTTGTGTAAACTAATAATTATTTACCCATAGAAAAGAGTATGTGGGGTACAAGTTTCTCCTTAAGTGGCAAAATGTATGCTAGTTCGTTCCTCCAGAAATGTAGGAGCTTACTTGCCTTTACCAGCCAGGCATTTATCCCATATGGCCTTAAAAACTTGCACTTAATATCTTTTGAAGAGCTGATGTTTTCGTAGATACCTCACTCCACACTAAAAAAGCAGACCAGCAACAAGTTGGAAAATAAGCAGTGATCCTTGCACCCCATCCTTTTTGTGTGTCTAAAGTGGTAATTGAAATAACAGCAGTTTAAGTTTAAATGTCTTAAAGGTTGTAGATAATTGGCTGACTGACATTGAGGGGTCCTATGTGATGTACTCCGGCTTCATTCTTTTTGGAAAGTTCCTGAGATGAGGCCTTTGAAATTTAAGTGGTTCTAGCTTGTTAGCAGCCCAACTGTTCTGTTCTTACGTTTTCTATGGGAAAATATTTTCATTCTAAGTATTTTTCCTATTTATATACATGTATGCATACATAAAAAGTATGAAATGCCTGTGAAAATGTGTTAACACGCATGCCTTTTTATAAGGCAAACTAAAGCTACTGTTTAATCTCTTGATAATATCCTTCCTGCAGCTGTTGTTGCTCTTTTCATCCCACTGATTCATTTGGATTTGCATTTTAAAGAAACTAATGTACCAAGGAAGTTAAGAGAATGCACTTAAAGTGAAAAACCCAAATTATGTTCTCCCCAGCCCCAGTGTACTTTAACTCTGTTCTTTTCCCCATGTTTACTACAGTAGTGCTATTTGATGCAATACTTATTTTGTTTATATTTTCCTGTCCTCATATATGCATATAACAAGTATGTTATGGTACAGTAGGCTGTTGGAGCATGACAGGTTCTTGGAGTTCAATAAGCAGTCCTCTGTCCGATAACACTTGCTGCTATTTCCCCTTAAACTGAAGTCTGAACTTGCTTTTTGTCATGATCTGGCTCAGAACAACTGCTTTTAAAGCTGCTTGGCAGAAAGTCTTTATTGTTACTGACTCTAAGATAACTGTATGATCTTAGAGGAGAGGGTATGGAAGAGAGAAATGTCATCATCCCGATTCAGAGAACTAGAGATGTGATAAGTCTAAAATGGAGGTATCTATTGAAATAAAAATACTGAATTCCTGAAATTTTGTGACCAAAAGTGCTGTTTCTTGCAAATAAGGGTTTCAACTCTTCAAGGTTAGAGTATCAAATTATTATGAAATTCACTGAAGTAATTATAAGAAATTATATATAACTGGGAGAATGTGATGCCTTCCTTACTGATGATGCTGGTGTTTTATGTCCTGAAACACAAGACTTGTTAGCTCTTGAAAATTAGTTGCTGTGATACATGTAAAAATACTTTGTCCTCTGAAAACTCAGAGTTTTATTTTATTCTTGTTCTTTTGTTTCCTTTTATAACTTTCAGTGTTGGTTTAACTTCTGCAGGCCGGTGACATATCAAGAATATCGACAGCGGACAGAAGAGACAGCTGCCCATGCCAGTGGATGGAATAAGGTACCAAATAAGTGACTTTCACTTTGATATGTCTTGTATCTGTTTGATGTCCATAGTGTTTTACTAGGTACAGATGATCAACCTGTGCAATCTGTGCCAGTGCTCTGTCACCCTCACAATAAAAAGGTGTTTCCTGATATTTAGATGGAATGACTTCCAAACTATAGAACGGGGAGACTGAGACTGGATGTTAGGAAGAAGCTCTTCACTATGAGGGCAGTGAGGCCCTGGCACAGGTTGCCCAGAGAAGTTGTGGCTGCCTCATCCCTGGCAGTGTTCAAGGCCAGGTTGGACAGGGCTTTGGGCAAAACCTGGTCTAGTGGAAGGTGTCCCTGCCCATGGCAGGGGTTTGGAACTAGATGGTCTTTAAGGTCTCTTCCTACCCAAACCATTCTATGGTGGCAGATTACATAATATGTATTTTTTAGGTATTTTAGCCAGAAGTTATCTAATGAAACCGTTAGGTCAGCCTTCCTTTATTATACTCAAATGAATAGTTAAGAGTTGTTGCTTGACATAATTTCTTAAAAATAATCACTTTTAAATTCCCAAGAGAGATTTTTTTTCTTTAGCAGTTTTGTAATGAAATCTGAGACAGATGTTTTCACAATATTTCCCTATTGTTTCTTTGCTCCCATCTCGGGTTCAAAAGGTATGTTAAAAAAAGGTGCTAAACATGGTGAACATAAAAAGTGACAGTATCTTCACAATATTTAAATGGTTCAGAAAACATAAGGATGGTGTGCCTATCTTCTTCAGGAACAGTTATCTCAAATGATATGAAGCTTCTTTTAAAAACAAAATGCAGATCTGTAGCTGAAGTATCCTATAATAGTTTTAATGTAGGATGAGTAGAAAATTCCTGTTTCCAGATTCATCTTCCATTAATCATTCAAATTCATCATCTTAATTGTTCTCTGATGGGTTCAGTGGGCATCAGAAACATAATGAGAAAATGAAATAACTGCAAATTTAATCACAAATTGAGTGTTACTGTTACAATGTGGTCTTAAATTTAAACAAGAAATCTCCCCCCCCCCCCCCCCCCGCCCCCTTGATATTTTTTTCCCAGAAATAGTTTTCCTTACATAGATGTTCTTGCTTACTTCAGAAACTGATCATCTAACCAGGGGTGTGGGCACTTTTAAAGCAGTTTATTAAACACTGCTTGACAAGTTACTGCCCATGGCTCCAGCAATTAAAATTGGTGCGTGAGTCCTTTCAGTTTATTATCTTATGATTCATAACATTTTAGTTTAAAACAACCATGAAATCTTATTATCAAGAAGGTGGCTTGAGCTAGCACATTGTAGTTTTCATTTGGTAAAAACTAAAAACAAGCATGAAGTCCATCGTTGTGGCTCAGCTGGCAAGGGAAGAGGTTAGTTGCCTGCTTGTTCTCCATGTGCTATTGGTACGCCCCTTTTGAAGATCACAGAATCATTAGGGTTGGAAGGGATCCCTAGAGATCATCTAGTCCAAACCCCCTGCAAAGACAGGGTCCTGAGTAGGTGGATCAGCCACTTTCAGGTGTTTATGATTCAGCCTTCATTGCTGCTACCCATTTGTGCAGGTCCTGTGGCTAATGGATTTTGGTCCCCATCAGCCATTGTAATTGAGAATATCATCCAGAAGTCTTTTTCATCATCTTTGCTTACCCTTAACATTTGTTGCTATAAAACTTAGAGTCCACAAACAAACCAGAAAGGAATTCTTTTAGAATAATACAAAATCTGTTTCTGTTGGGTTCTGTGGTAGCTTGATGCTTCAGGAATGCCGAGCAGTTCCTTTAATAATACTTGTTTTGAGGAGATGGAATACATTTGCATTGGTTTAATTTCCTTTTAAATTCCTTTATCATCTTAATCAGAATTGTATTTTATAACAGAAGAAATCTAGATATCTTTCCTGCAGCCTTAACCTAGGTTATTTTTCACTCTAAAGAAGAAGCTGTTAGAAAAACAGTGTTAAAAAGCAGCTATAAATAGACATAGTATTAGGTCTAATTAGCAGGCACACAGCAGCGATATGAGGCTGTGCTGGCCTTAAGTTTGTGAAAATCTGAAAGATGTAAATATAAATTGACTCTACTGGGAGAACTGAAACTTATTCCTTTTTATGATTAAATTATAAAAAAACATACAACTAGCTGAGCTACCCAAACCAAATATTAACTCACTCCCTGTTACATGTTCAGAGCTGTATGTATCCAATAGTTTCTTGGGTGGAGCAGAAATTGAAGATGCGCAGTGGCAGATGTCAAAGGGTTAAAACCAGGGAAATCCCTTCTCACAGATGGAATTCTGTGTGATCAAAGCTTGCAGCTGATCCAGACTAGAAGAAATAAACTAACTGAAGGTAGTAGATGAAATCTGTTTTCAGTTACATGTAAGCTGTTTCTGTTGTGCTCAGTAGTGGCATCCTGCACTGCTTTTTTTGCTTTCAGTAGCCTATGCACTAGTCTACAAAATCTCACTTTAAATTTCTGAGCCTCTGCTGTTGTAGGTATGTATTTTTATATGTATGTATTTATAGAAGCCCCATCTATTTAATATACAGAATGTGGTGCACTCAGAGAGCCATACTGATCACTTAAAGGCCCAGTTTCTCTGTGGCACACAGCAGACTCAGGGTAGTCTTTGCAAATCTTCCATGATGTTACGTGTGCTAGAAGGATGGCATACAGGTAAGGACGTACTTCTGGGAGGTACTGGGTCACCTACCTGGCTAGCTGGTTGGAGCTCGAATGTGGACAAAAGCTTGATCTGTCTGGTTTACAGTGGGGAAGGTGTCATTTTTAGACATACCAGTTTTCAAAGAACAGTATCATGCAAGCGTGAGCAGAAAGAAGACACTTCTAAATATAGCTGGTTTTTTTTTCCATTTAAAATTGTGGATTCCAGAGCGCAGTACTATGTTTGAACTGCTGAAGGGATTTTGTTAACTGGCTGGCACATGAGCTGTAAAGGAATATTTTCAGTCACTAAACCAGGAATATCAATCTAGATGAGGAAATATTGCGGGGTAAACTAATACGTACAACATCAGTTCTTCCATTAACATCCCACAGAAGCAAAGTTTACCACAGACATTAGAAGTGCTGGTTGTTAGTTAAAAAAAAAAAAAAAAGTCAGGAAAATAAATTATTTCATGTATTTCTCAAAAATGGTGATGTGAAAATAACAGTCATGATGTTGGATTCTGTAAAGAAAGGAATCTTCACCTTGTATTTGAAATAAGGCTCTCATTAAAACCAGCCTAAACCAAAACCACCCCAAACTGAAGGCAAGCTATATTTGTGTAATCAAATAAATGTAATAAAAATTGAAATACTCCACCATTGAGTTTTTATGCTTTTAGCTTAAAACTGAATACTGCCTACATACCCCAAAATGCCTAATCCCACTATTGTGCATCAGATAAAAGGATAGCAGATACTGATACTGGGAGTCAACTGAACTGGTAAGTAGGTTAGCAGTCATCTTAATATGCCATGTTACTGAATAATGGAGCCAAAGAATAATCCAACAAAAATGTAAGACATAGTTGTAAAGAATTAGATGAATTTTATGTTGAAATAGTCAAAAGGTGCACAGAAGTGGCCATGACTTTGGACAGAACTTCTTCAAAGACTCTGAACTTTCTTTGTAATGGTGCTTTTTTGGCACATGTCTGAATTTGTAATATTGCACTATGGGATTGCAGTAGCATAACTGACAGAAATCTTTCATTGACACAATTAATTGGAAATCTTCTGATAGTAAAGTTTGTTATTTTAAATGATTCCCCGGAAGTTTTCTCCTGCAAACTATGTTCTGTCATGCTGTGCTTGATACTGTGTATGTTTTTTTTCAGTCAAAATATAAATAACGCCTAGCATTCCTTCCTAGGCATACTGGTGGAGGGAACTGCAGTCGTTTTTCATTGTCAAGGCTTTATTTTTACTTTGGTCTAGTTCAGTTTCATCACTGTCGCACAGCTACTCTTATGTACAGAAAGCTGTTGTTAACCTTTATGGACGTATTGTGAAGGTAATTTCTTTGATGAGTTTACAGACAGTCTCATGCAAGCCTGTTCCCGTTCTTACTGATCTCAAAGTCAGAAGTGTCAATAATTTCAGTGGGAAAAGAAAACCGGGCGATGTTTGTTGGTCTGCATGGGACTGGGTATTAGAGTTTGATTTGGGTCCCTTGCTCCTGAGGCCTGCAGAGGCTTGCTAAATTTGTGAGGAGTGGATGGATAAGATATTTAAGTTTACAAAGGAAGATGGCAACAATCATGTTCTGTATGCCAACATTTGAGCTCCCTTCATTTCCTAAGCAGCCTTTTTTTGCCTTTGCTTCTCTTGCTTTCAGCTTACAGTAAATGTCAAATATTTTGAGATCTCATTGTTCATGCTGTTGTGGTTAACGTGGGAGTGCCCAAACCTCTGAGAGATGGCTAGTCTTGACAGCATGCTTTTTTTATCTTGATCCAAAAAGATTGAAGTTTCTTCTGACACTTACTTGACCTTGACCTGCTCCATATGTGTGTGCATTTTAAGTTTGTACCCCTTCTGCCTCTGAGTTTAGTTACAAGAAACTCAAAAACTCCAAGGCTCGTAAAATTCAAGCACCATCTCATTCCTGGTTTAGTGACTGCAATGTTAACTGTTCATCCCAGAACAGTACAGAATCATAGAATGGTTGGGTTGGAAGGGACCTTAAAGGTTATCTAGTTCCAACCCCCTTGCTGTGGGCAGGGATACAGTCAGCTGGAACATTTTAAATTTATCAGATTACAGGGATTTTTAAGGCCCCATCTCTGTGACTCCACCATGGATTTAGTACAAATCTCAAACCCAGCCTACTTTTTATTTGTCTTCCTTGAGCTTTGCAGCCTACACCATGACTTCTAGGAATTTACAGAAAAGAAAATCTGGCTGAAAGAAGAGGAGGCATTTAGTCTGTGCAGTAGCTTTAGCCTGCATCTACCTTGTGCAGCTGGGAAACAACATTCTTATTTGCACAGTAAAGAGATGTGTAATGCATTTGTGGAAAGCTAGGTGCAGTAAAACAAATACTGTTTTCTGGTATCATAATAGCGCTTTTTCAAATGCTAATGACTTCAGTTCATACCAGTTTCCTGACCTTGGCAAAGTGCTGCCTATAAACTTTGCCCAGAGGGCCACTTGTGTGCTTTAGGAGAATAAATTTAGAGTTTATAAGTTCAAGTGAATATTGTTTAGGCAAACAAAAACATGATTTCAGAAGGAAGTGTCTAGAACTGTGTAATAAGAAGGAGGTGGGTTGACAGAGCCTTGAGTCTTCCAGAGCAATTCACATTTGGGGTAAGGCCAAGCGTTCAGTTAAAGACAAAAGGTTTGGAGGGAGGAATGGGAGTAGGAAATCAAGGAGGGAATCCTGTACTTGTTAAATTTGGCATAGGAGGGAGAGTTTAACATGGAAAGGGGTTTGTGTTTGTTGATTTAAACATGTCTGTAATGTTAGGCTGCTGGGAGGTGTTTGTTTCTGTCCTGTCTGAAAGCCAAGTATGAACTTCTAAAGAGACTTGACTAGTGCAGTGTATCTATTCAAGAATGTATATGAATTTGCTGTTTAAGTACAATGTAGATGCATATCCCTTCAAACTATTTGTAATGTTGCATCTTTCCATTTTTGTATGAAGTTCAGTAGCAAATTCTGGACCTGTTCTGCTTCTTTACCTGAATCTTGTGCTGGAAAGAAGTGGGGCTTAAGAAAGTACTGCAGTCCTGTTCTGTGAAACTCTCATTTTAGGCTGTGCTGTTTTGCTTATCAGATGATGTGCCTCTTTCTTACTGAATTGTATTGTGGTTTTGCCCTGTGTCTTCACAGAAATGAAGTGTATAGTCCCTAATATCTTTGAACTTACAGATTCAGACCTTTTCTGTGGACCACGTGAATTCTTCTGGTTTAACAGTAGTTATTGATAAAGCTTTCCGTATTTATTCACAATTCTTGTTCTTTTGAAGGTCTTGGTACCCCTGGTTCTGCTACAACAATTTCTGATGGAGTTAACCAGACGGGGCCAGGAGCCACTGAGTGCACTTGTGAACTTTGGGGTGACATATCTAGAAGACTATTCAGCAGATTATATCATTCAACAAGGAGGATGGGTAAGGAGATGGTGTTTAATTTTCATACTTTGCTCAAAGCTTATTTCTAAGCATGATACTGGTCTTAACTGGAGTGAGAGCAAGGAAAGGTTGCTAGAAGTAAGCAGATGAGAGAAGGAATGCCTCAGAAAAAAAAGAAAAACAGGCAGGAGGTGAGGACCGTGGAATTTGAAAGGGATCTTCACCTCTCTGCCCCAAGGCAGAGCTGATTTTTACCCATTTGTTTCTGAGGTTGACATTAAAGACCTATGGGATTGAACTCAATGGCTTCCCTAGGGAGTCTGTTCCAGTTCTTTGCAAGTCTGGCTTGGTGGATTGCTCTTGAAACTGAAAAGGTCCTCAGATGTCAAGTAACAACTAGTTTTTCTACACTGTGTATTAAGATGCTAATTTGTTGCTATATGGTGAGCTTTTGTTTGTATGTTCTTTTGTGTTGATATACATACAGAATTGCATGTAGAAGCAAACAACCATAACAAGAAATACTGTGCCCAAGAGGCTTATCTTTCTAATAGTATATTCATGCTCTAGTGGCTGCTGGAAATGATACATTTTTGTCCCCTCTTAAATTTCAGAGGGTTTTTTTTTTTTTGCAGATAATTAATTGGGGAGCACTCCATACAGAAATGTATGTAGGTATTAATTTACTTTTATAATAAGTGATAAAATAGCTAATGCATATTGTGATTTTATCACTATATAGGAACTTGGATAGAATGGGCAACCAAAATTCTTGTGCTGCATTTCCTTGTGGAAATCTTCAATTCATAGTAACCAATGTTCCTGAGTCATGGCATGCTGAGAAGGTTTCATTTAAAAATACATCGGGGAGACAGCTCACAGCCGATGAGCTGGGTCTTGAAGGCTGAGTTTTAGATGACTGGGTTTGAGAAGGATGCCAGATTTGAATGGAATTAATCTGGGATTAGTGAAATACCTCCAGCAAGTTGATTTACTCTAAAAAAGAAAAGCTGCTCAGGAAAACCCAGTGATTAAAAAACTGCTTGTAGGAAAAAAATCTCATTCAGACAGCTTCTCGTGGTTCAGGACTTTACCTGAAGGGGTTTTTAAGAGTAGTTTGTTCCGGTATTTCTGCACGTCTGCATCTTCCCATATCCCTTCCCAGCAATGGTGGATAATAGTTTTCAAGGCCTTTGGGAGGGTTTGTTTGTCTTTAATGGACAGAAACACTAACAGCATGCAGACAAGTGACCTTAGGTCATTTGATAAATGCACTCTCGTTTCAACGTATTTTCATCCCAGTGAAGGTCCTTACTTGCAGCTCTAAGACGGATGGCTGTTTTGCTTTTCTGCCTGTTCTGTTTTAACCTCAGAAAAGGCTGTGGTGTGTTCTTTAGCCCCTGTTCGAGGTCTGCTATAAACATACTTAATACAGCACAAAGCCTCTGAAAGCAAGCAGCTTTCCAGCATGGCCTCCGAAGGGAGGGGACTATGCTTTGTGTTTGTGTGACTGTGCATGTATGTACAGATCTGGGTAGTCGGTGTTTAACGGGCTACGAGCTTGTCTGTATACATCCAGTCAGGCATAAAATCAGACTGACATAAGCAGTACAGCAAACAAGCCAGAGCTATTTTTGAAACAGCAGAAGAGGCGAGGAAAGAGACAAGGTGATGAAAATCCTTTCCAGCTGAATTCACGTAGCTGCACTAACCCTTTGTGAGTTGCTCTGGGCTTGGGGCTGGGGACCCACTGGGCTTGTGGCTTGATGTGGAGGAAGGGAATACATGGGTTTAGTGATCTGCTTTTTCCCTGCAAGAAAAAATGTTCCTTTTTATCGAGTGGCATGCTTCTTGGTTTGTTCCAGGTCTGTGGGATGGAGCTCTGGGGATGGCAGTGCTGGGGTAAGGGTGTGTTTCTCAGAAGGGCCAGGGCAGAAATGCCTGGCAGGCTGTTAGCCGTCACCCAAGTGGTTTGCATTTTTAAAGATAAGCATCTGCCACGGGAGCTCTGTGTGCTGGATCAAGTTGTCAGCAATACTTTGCTGAAGCCATAAGGGCAGTGTATAACCCAGTCTCCAGCGAATTACATTTCTGTGACAGTAAGAGGTTCAACTTTTGTGTTATTTTGGAGTAGTGTGGAGATAGGTCTTAAAACTGAGAAGACAGCAGAACAGCCTGTCTGTTTGCTTGTGGATCGGGAGCAGAGGAGAGCTTCACAGGAGTCAGGTTTTCAGGGGCACACCTCAGTAACTGTGTAGGGTCTCTGGTGCTGTCTTTTCCCTTGGCACCACTTAATTCGGGATCTTCCTCGATTTCTGTATTGAAGTCAACCTTTGCAAAGAGGGAAGTAGCTAGTCAAAGGGAAGGGGTCAGCTGAGCCCTTCCTGTGCCCCACTGCAGATATGTGGAGTCAGAACTTTAGAGCTGTGTCATCCAGCGGACCACTTGCTGTGTCATGCTGTGCAGCCACGATGCGGCTGGAAGGGATCACAAGGTTCTGCATGTGTGCAAGACTTGAAGTTGCTTTGTGGGCTCAGGAGGCTTGTAGGTCCAGGAAAGCATAAGATGGTGGACAGCAGTTAGCTTGAAACAGAATTGCTACCTGAAGGGAATAAGTCTAATGACTTGGATAGCTGGCAGTAGATATCAAGAAGTCAGTGTGGTTTGTAAGGAGTGAGAAATTTTGGATACCAGAGAGGTAGAGCCTCTGAGATGAGAAACTGCTTTTTGAATTTTCATCCCAGTCCTGCAGAGATGTGGTGATGAGGTCATGTGTTGAAACAGCCCTTACTTGTGCTGTTCCACTTCCCCTAGGTCTGTTTTACTGCTTTTGGGTGACTGTCTTTGGTGTAGGAGTGTCTGTAGTACACTGCATATGTGTTCAGGTACAGCTGGCAACATAAACGTGAATGAAGAGATGAAGTCACTACTCCATCTAATTTACAATCTCTTAGATTTTCAGGTAGATGCAAGCTGAGTTTGGAGGACTGTAGGAGGAGAGCAAGAAAATTTTGCTTCCTTCTTTCACTAATTGCAGTGAAAGATTTGGCTGCAGCTCTTACATTTACCCTGCTTCACTTAAAGTTTTAGTATGATCTCTCCTGTGAAGCATGTTTGGCATTCCTGCTTGTCTAAATAGACACGCATTTCTTCCTCCTGGCTCTCTGTTTTGAACCCAAATGGTCATACTGATATCTCATTCCCTTACCATCTTGAACCATCGCAAACTGATTCCCAGCCTAATTTAGCAGTAGCTTTGTTCTTCTCTCTCCCAAAAGCAATGTTAGGGCTCAACAAACTGCCATGCAGTGTACGTGCTGTCCCCTCCCCTTTCCTCCTCTTCCCTCCCTTCTCCTCTTTTCTCCTCCCTTCCCTCTTCATACCTCCCCTCGCAGTTTGCTCTGACTTCTCTAGCGCTGAATGCTGCTGCATCAGAAGCAATTCTTGGTCTCCTGGAAAAGTGCACAGTAAGGCCAGTCACTTGGTAAGGATTGTTTTCCTTTTCCGCTCCTCCTCCCAAATAATTTATTTCTTCTCAAGGTCTGCGGATCCTGGTTTCCAAGGTTAGGTTTCATCTATATTGAAATAGTCTGGATATGTCTGTAAGGCGGCAAAAGAATAAGGTTATTTGCAAGCTAGGTGCCTTTTTTTCCCTTCCCCTCGGATTCCCTTTCATGTTACAAGCCCATGTGCTTTTCACTTGTTTGAAAGAGGTGGAGTAAGTGCATGCAGTCAGTGTTTATCGGTGTTTGGTTGAAAACATGTCTTAGTAAGAGGCTGGTAATTGTGTTTGTGACTCCCAGCTGAAACTGTCCCTGTTCTTCTCTTGTGATGGTCAGACCTCGATTTGAATTTAACTACTTAACTACCCATGTTGAAAAGAGTAAAAGTAAATTTGCTTGAAATATTCGCAGTGTTTACAGTTTCCTATCTCAGCCTCGGAAGAGCTGCTCTCTGTTCCCAATGTTTTGTCTTGGGCTTTCCTGCCAGTTTTGATGGTTTTTTTTTGCTGTTGATGATTGACTGATCTGTGTACTGGGAGCCTGTTAATAATGTGGAGGGGGGAAAGAGTACAAACACACTTGTCATCCTGGGGAAGTGAGGTGGCAGTTTGCTGTGCTGGAGATTAAAATCTCCTGCAGCAATCCAGGTGTCTGCTTGAGAATGACAATGCAGAAATAGGAGAGACGTGCTCTGCTGGAGTAGAGAGAAGTTAAACATAGTAAAGATGTCAGAAAAGACAGTTTTTAATTAGGGAAGTCCTAGAAAGGAGCTCTCCTTTCAAAATAATTCCACTTTATGCTTGTATCATGGAACACTGCAGTGCTTGCTTCTATTTGTGTGTAACTTCTTTGGTACAGTAACAGATTGTGTTATTTTTTAGGCACTGTGGCTGAGGGAGAAAGAACTTGAATGGTCGAGGAGCAACTAGATCTACTTTTCTTTTTCCCCTCCCAAAAACTTCAGATCAGTCTGTCTGAAAAATTGGTCTCTAAATATCTGAACTTATTTCAATTTAAACCAGTAAGGCTGCAACCTTAAGGGTGTTGCTTTGGTGCTGACTCTCCGCAGGTAGTAGAGGTTATGTTAGAGGGCAGGGGAAGGAATAGGATCATTTCTTCAGGCTGTTCTAGTCAGAGCATTCCTTGAAGGGGATGAGAGCAGCGGCTGCAGTATCAGTGTGCTTTGATTCACTTCGCATGACCTTCCTTCCCTTGTTTTGCCTTAATAAAAAGCACAATTGTATTCGTGGAATCTCTTTCTCGGCTCCACCTATCTTGACAGCTTCACACAGATGAATACTACAGTAAATGCCTGAGGATTTTCTGTTACTCTTTTTTTATGCATTGTTCTTATTGATTGATCTGGGTGTTGCCAGCTGCCCCTTTATCATCCATTTCTCTGCAGGGTTAGCAGGGCAATGCTGTCAGGTCTGGGCCTGTGGACAGGAGCAGAGCAGAAGGAATTGCAGCCTGGTGTGGGCTCCAGGTGGAAGCAGGGCTGTCCTTACCCTGTATGTGGGCACAGCCTTTGCCTATTGAGCTCGTAGCACAGGCAGCACTTCTCCATCGCAATAGTGAGTAATTATAGAGGAGGGTGCTCCTCCGTTACAGTTAGAAATCATACAAGAAGCACGTTCCCATCTCCTGGGAGATCTGTTACTGTGGGAAGTTTGCTTGTTTCCCCAGAGGGAGGATCCCTGGACACAGGCCAGTTCATCACTCATTGCCTTTTGTTTTACAGACCCTAGAGTTTAGGTACAAATGCATTTGATGAATTCCTGGTGCTCACACTTTTGCTGATGTGAGGAGAGCAATGACTGAAACTCCTTTCTCTCTGTGGTCAGTTATGGGACAAGATAGTCAGTGCTCTCCCCTAAGAAAATTCCTGGCTGTGTTGAGCACTTTGAATTTTTGTCATAGTAAAGATTGCTGTCCTGGGACATTGCATTCTGGCAATGTCTCCTCCTGTACCTCAAGGCGCTCTTTTTCTTGGGGATTATATGTAGGTCTATGTAGTTTCAGGGAGGAAAAATGGTTCAGGGACACAGATACTTTTTCCTACAGGGTAGCATTCCTCTGTGACCTGTGTACAGAATGTTTTCCTGTGCCAGATAAATTCAAGATCTGGGATGTGTCTGTGGCTTGCTGGGCTCTATAGTCTTTTTGGGGAGGGCTTTATTGTTGTATCTTCAGAGATGAGTTTCATATGAGTTGTCTATCCACAGCATTCCTTGTGAGAACACAGTTACTGTTACCATGCCTGTCTGTACTTTAAGAACTGAACTAGAGGGACTAGTTGAGCTTTTAAGAGCACTTAAACCAAACCCAAACCCTAGAATACACACAGCTTCCACAGCAGTTAGACACAGTTGTTTTGCATGTATCTGGTCTTCTGAGCTTAGAGGGCAGGGCTTTCGAAGTCTTAGAGTGTAAGATACAGTAAATGCTCCATCAGACACTGTGATGGGGATCTCTTTCCATTCATTACCTAACAACAATCTCCATTATAGTTGCAATGTGTACTGATACCCCTGCTATTTTTATAGGGGGGGAAAAAAAAGTTACTTTTCTCTTTGGGACATTCAGAATATTGATTAGAATATCTGTTTCCACCCAAAGCAGCTTTACAGAAAACAGGCTGAAATTATTATTCTAGTAAATAAGGACTCTTTGGGGTTTTTTTCTTTATGTGTAGTCAAAGTTTTTGCTGCTTAGCAAAGATACTGTGATTAGTAAGTCAGCTTATGCACTTAATAAGAGACCTATCAGAAAACCATGAAAAATAGTATAGTCATCAGCAGAGTCAGTTGCCAAGTCATGATTTATTTTGTGTGTGTTATGTTTGCTTTCTTTAAATCATAATTGAACGTGACAGGGGTTTATTTGAGTAGCAATTTCTACTACGTGTTAAAGACTGGTAGTGTTCTGAATCCACTGCTGAGAGTGATTGTCAGCAAAGTCCAGGTTACTGATGCTGGCAGGATACAGCTGAATCCAAACTGATGGGTTCTGCTTTAGGAAGAGCTTTAAGATATTTTTCATTATGTTGTTACCAGTTTACAGTTGTCTGGTGTAGCTTACCCTGTAGCACAGGGCTATAACGTATCCTGGGGGCATTTGTTGCAACCACATTTGTTACAAGCACTTTCTGTCACTTTTAGAAGTCTTGTGGAAAACTTCAAGTTAAACCCCTTAGGCTGAGGACAGTGATGGAGTTTGGTAGCTCCTTTTAGGCCTGCAAATGCCACCTTGACAGAATTAAGTTGCTCTTCCCCTCAAGACTGCCTCACATGCTGTGTGGACCATCCTTGTGTTCTAGCCAAGAAGGGAACTATCCGGTTCTCCTTGTCCTTGTAACTTGTGCTAACTCTTCCCTCAAGTGGCAGTGGTTGGGATTGGGAGTGGCAGGGTGCTGCTGTGGAGGACTTACTCTTGCTTTTCTAGACATACCTGATGTAGTTATGTCAGTATGCTGGATGAGGAAAAGCACTCCAAGTTTGCAGGTCTCCCATCCCAAATCTGAAGAAGAGGAGCTCTTAATTTTCCTGATTTGGAGCAGTAGACTGGCCATTTATAATAAACAACGCAGATAACAAATATATGTGAAATTTTTTTTATTTAGTGTTTAAAGTCCAGAGCTTATGTAAGGCCTCAGGTTATTAAATATCCTTCCACATGTTCCATCATGTTCTGAATTAATCTCTCTGTGGGAGCTTTGCTTCTGGGTCACATCTGTAGATGAATTGAGAGAATTGTCCTAAATGTCATTAAGTGTTTATTCCAGCTGCTTTAAAAGATAAAAAAACCTCATACAACAAAAAACCCCATACAAACCTCAACTGAATCAGCACGAAATCTTAGCTTTATCCTCTTGACTTTCTCAACTCTTAATTCAGCTCAAGAAATATTAATCATGTATCCCAAATAATGCCTGTTATTGTCTGGCTTTTTAATTAAAACTTCATGACCTTTTAATGAGAAAGTAGTGAAATTACCCGTCGACAGGCAGTGTGAGCTTTCCCCCAGGTTTCCCAACCTTGGGCGACCTGTCTGTCCAAGCTAGGAGTCGTGTCCCCGAGGCACTGACATGGAAGTTAAATTGTCTGTAAAGACAGAAAAGAATCAGCCAGGCTTTGTAAGGCTCTGATTTACAGGGAGCCAGTGACTGATAACTTTCGAGGTCAGTGCAATCTGTGTGGTAAAAGCAAACAATACATTGCTGGAGCCTCTTAGGCCCTCTCTTCTGCAGGATGGGTGTACAGTTCTGCTACACGTATTAGTAAAGCATCTGAAATGTTCAGGGCTGTCCACGTTCCCTGTATTACCATCCCTTTGTTTCCTCACCCTCTCCAAGGCAGCTTATCCCGGGCGTTACCCGCAGCATATACGCACATCTTCCCTGTGTTTTGTGAGAAGTGTATCTCCAGTGAAGGCGCTCCAGCAAAGCATGTGGCCTTTCAAAAATGCCGTGATACACGTGAAAAACTGTCGTAACCAATGCCATATCCTTGTTTGTCAGCGTTGCCTTCCCGTCCATTTGTTAACCTGCTGAGAATCTCCTATGACATCATACTGAACTAAGATACTTTGCTGTGCCTGGGCAGCTACTGGCCACGTAGTAGGTGTGGTGGTACTTTATCTGTATTACTTATTCCTCTTTATTATGGTCAAATTGCCTCTGGGTTTCCTGCAAATAACAACTTTGTTTTTCCTTATGAGAGGAAAGGGAAAAGTTGGGAGTGGTGGGTCAGGAACGGAGCAGAAGAAGAGGCTGGAGAAATGCATAAGAGCATCAGAATGGCTTAAATTTCACTACAGCCTCTATACCCCACTATCCCCATGGAGTATAGGCGGCCCCCTCCACCCTGCCATGGCTGCTGAGTCACTGCTCAGAGGCACTTGGCTTTCAGTGCTGTACAGTGTATGCTTTCAGGGGAATGCAGGCTGTCAGAATGTGGCCCCTAGTTGGTGTTTAGTTCATATTGAAAAGAAGTTTACAACAGTTGCCAGAGGCCCACAGCAGCATCACAGCAGCATACTGTGGCATTGGAATATCTTTTACACGCTTCATATTGAACCAGTCATGGCAGCATGGGGGAGTCTATTAGTAGCTGATATTACAGTGAGAATATTTCCTACTTAATCACCATCCAGAGAAAACCCTGATGACCAAAGGAGTGTATGTACAATCTCAGGGTGTCTGGACTGGCTGCCTCTCCATCCTCAGCACATGATGGTGGAAGCACACCACAGTGCCTGCTTCCTGCTGTGCTGCTCTCAAGCATCTGCTGGAGCAGAACAGGTCAGTGCTGAGTGGAGCCCTGTCCTCACGTGCTGCACAGCAGCCCCAGCCTGTGCTGCCCAGCATTTGGTCTCTCTGTATCAGGTAACCTTTGCCTTTAATTAGTGTCTTGGCTCTTCTCTTCCACTGCCTTACTTTGCAATGCTGGTTGCTTCCTCCTGGGTCATAGAGCTCTGTTTTGTTTTAATGGCATTCCAAAAGAAATATAGCTAAATATAGTTCTTTTAGTGGAACATGACTTTTATAGCTGGAGTCTTGAATTGTCTGTCAGTGCTCCCAGAGCACTGAGTTTGCTGGGGGGTGTGGTGTCTGAGCGTTGCCACAAATGTAATGCTTTATTAATTTTGATTTCATTCTGGATCAAGACTTTGTGGTGATCTTTTAAGTAGTTAGTGAGCGCTTGATAGCTTTTAACCCTTCCCCTGAGGAACTCTGCGCATCATTTCTCTTGAGAGTTTCTGAACATGTTACTGAACTGGATGATGTTTCCCATAGCCAAGCAATTTAAAGGAACTGATGAAGAAAAGTTCCTTTTATGATCTTTAAGATCCCTTACAACCCAAACCATTCTGTGATTCTGTGATTCCTTTGCTCATGCACAAATACCTTCCAAAACTCCGTGGACTGAAATGAGATTTACATCCCACCCCTGCTAAAATAACATGATGAAATCCTTATGTTCCCAGTGCTATCCTGTACTACAGCTTCCACTGTTGTGGGAAAGTCCACAAATGGGTCCATCAAGTTTTGCAAAACGGTGTGGCGAGATGTTTGGGGAGAGTGGATAGAGAAACCTCGGTCCCATACTCAGCTCAGACTCTGCTGATGCCTTTTCACACAGTTTATTGGTACAGTGATAATTTCCACTGTGAAATATTGCAGTGTCACTGCCTAAGTTGCACAGCTCTCCCAAGTGTCAGGTTGGTACTTCTGCCAGGGGTCCCCTTCTGCTTCAGTTGCTCTCGCTGCAGCTACTGCCCATGAGAGCAGTGCCTGGGCTGTCTCTCCTGTGCCTGCCAACTCCTTCTGAGGTGGTTTGGGTTTTTTTTTTGCGTGTCTGGAGATCCTTTCTCCTCCTTGGGAAGTGAAGAGTTGCAGTGTGTCTGTTGCAGTGTGTCTGTGCAGAGTACACCCGTGTACTCCGAGGGGAGTCCTCTTCAGCTTCTCTCAGAGAAAAGTGCATTGCTGCCTTATGGCTACTCCAAATTAGAAACTTGTAGGCCTTGAACTCCTTGCATATTAGGGACTAAGTGATATTTGGGAGTGACCAAAGCTGAAATGCACTGTCCTTCTGCTCTCTAAGCAGGGCACTGGTATCAGTCTAGCTCTTTAGGCATCAGTGCCGTACTGGCCCTGCTTCACCCTTTGTCTGCATTCTCACACTGGGGGCATCTCAGTGGGCCAGGCTGGACACTGATCATGGTCAGCACAGTAAGGAATGTGTGTGTTTAACTTGGATGAGTTCCTGACACACGTCACTGACTGGATCCAGTTGTGGTGTAACAACCAACGAGGTGTCTTGAAATGGGAAACCACTGGAAGGAGACTGCTCATTGCTGGTTTTAAGTTGCCAAAGTCAGGATGACAGTCCTGGACAATGAACTCCCATAAGAATAGCTAAATTTGTAGTAAAATACTAGAATTAATGTAGATTCCAGCTTGTTACTACAAACTAGAAATACAGGCTTCGGGTAGCACTGGAAATGTGATATAATTAACGTAAGAGAAATGCTGTTAGATGCAAATGAACAGGCAGTACAGAGCACCTGCATAAATTGGAGAAGGGAGTAGTATTCAGTTGGGTGTCTGTACTTGTGTTTGCTTTCTTTGTTCTGTTTCAGTTTGGTTTCAGACTTTCGTATCCTGCTCTCTGGTTAATAATGCCCACATGGTATGTTTTGGTGATGTACTCAGGGATGCGGTCATGTCAGGGGAGGAGGAGCTCCCAGCAAGGCTCTTACAAGTGGTCCCATTCGCTGGCAATGCCAGCTGGGTTTCATAATCTCTTCTAACATGTAGGTCAGACAGCCGCCGCTGCTGAGAAGCCCTCTCATCTTTCCTTCAGCCCCACTGAGTTTCCAGGTATCCTGTTCCTTCCCAGACAGGGGAAGCAGTGTTGAAGCCATTGCTCATATGCTGTGTCCTCCTTTTTGTTCACAGGGGACGGTCTTTACTTTGGAATCCGAAGAGGAAGAGTACCCTGGGCTCATCGCGGAGGACAGCAATGACATCTACATCCTGACCAGTGACAACTCAGGACAGGTGAGCCCCCCAGAGTCCCCCACGGTGACCACCTCGTGGCAGTCGGAGAGCCTGCCTGTGTCCCTGTCAGCGAGCCAGAGCTGGCACACAGAGAGCCTGCCGGTCTCCCTGGGACCCGAGTCCTGGCAGCAAGTGGCCATGGATCCTGAAGAAGTCAAAAGCCTGGACAGCAACGGCGGGGGTGAAGAGAGGAGTGAGAACAACTCTTCCAACTCAGATATTGTTCACGTGGAGAAGGAAGAGATTCCGGAGGGGATTGAGGAGGCAGTGGTGGCAGCTGGTGCTGCACAGACAGTGCAGGCAGTGTTTCCAGAACCCCCTGCTCCTTCACAGGAGGTAAAACCTCCAGCTGAAATTGCTGCTGCTGAAAAAGCACATCCCTCCACACTGCTGAGTGCAAAACAGGAGGAAAAGGGAAAAGCGGCTGAAGAGCTTATTGAACCTGAAACCCCCTTACTAAGTAAACCTGTCCCAAAGTTAACCCCATCAGAAGAAAAGGCTGCACCAGAACCTGAGAAAATACTGCTTCCAGGGGAAAAAAAAGTAGGGAAAGAGGGCCAATTGGAAGAAATGGAAGAGAAACCCTCCGCTGCAGAGGAGAAGCCTATCCTGCTGCCGGAAGGGAAATCTATACTGCTGTATGGTGGGGCTGCTGCGGTGGCCATACTAGCTGTAGCAGTCGGAGTAGCGCTGGCACTTAGGAAAAAGTAAGGGGGCTCTCATGAGGAAGAGGAGGAGGAGGGGGAAGAGAGAAGAGAGCACGATCCCATTTTTGTAGTTGTTACCTAAAGGTTGAGCTGCCTGCTGTTTAACTG
Source organism: Pezoporus wallicus (assembly GCF_028554395.1). NCBI lineage: Eukaryota > Metazoa > Chordata > Aves > Psittaciformes > Psittacidae > Pezoporus > Pezoporus wallicus. Next base: position 3,528,399 of record NW_026642179.1, on the reverse strand, counting down.
GACGTTTGAGTAACTTACTGGTGATGGGGTGAGGTCGTTCAGTAAGCCTCCAGCTATGGACAATCAAGTTTTTAGTAGATTTGGGGCGGGGACTGGTTTTCCGTGATTAAAGTACAGGGGTATTTTTAAAAAACAATAAATTCTGCAAATTTAAGAACTGCAGGTGCTGAAGAAAGGGGCGCTCGTACTCTAGGAACTGGAACAGAGAATCCCCAGGGGAAGGGGAGAGCCAGCTGCTGCCAACCCCTGGAGTTTGTGGCTTCTCAGACTGACCGCTATTGCAGCTGTGCTGTCTTGTCGTGCCCCTGAGCCCCCCCTCCCAAACAAACATTAGCCAACCTGAGTCCTGTAGCGAGAGGCTGGTCTCCTTTTTGTCTTGGCTTCCTCTCAGGTACAGCACTGCTCCTCGTAACGTCGCAGGTTCCTGCTAAGCCCCAGTGGGACAGTGCTTATTCTTACCTCTTTGCTCACAGCGGTTTTGGCCACTCACATTTACTGGAGCCCCATCCTGTGAAGATGCTGCCTCTTGATAGCTGTATTATCTCTGAGTATCTGGGTGTTCCTGGGGGAGAGGTGCAGGACGCGCTTTGGCTGCCCAGGAGGGACGCTGCTCTTTGCTGGTTTGAGAATCCATTAGCTCCATGAGTTACCAGAGGTGCAGAATTCATGCTGGACACAGTGCCATTCTGCTCAGAATTGTGACACCGGGGTATGTTCAGCCAAGATACAACAAAACTATGTGGAAGCGAGGCTTCTGCAATTCAAAGGTTAAAGGCTCTGCTGTCCTGTACCATGCTCCGGCCTGTACTGCCTTTCCCAGGTTAAGCACAGTGTATTTAGTCCTGACTTGGTCTTGGCTGTGACAGAATCCTAGGTACATGAGGCAATGGATTCTGGTAACTCAGCAAAACAGCATTAAACATCTCTTCTGTCTGCCTGTTCCTGAGCTGACCTGAGTTGTGTTCAGTGTGATTTTCTTTGCTACGCTGAACCTGTGATTAACTGAACTTACAGGTTCTCAAATGATGAGGAAGTTACTTTGGCAAAAAGCAGGCACCACACTTCCAGGATGCATGGAGGGAAATGAGTACTGCCATACACATTAGGTACGTCGGGTGCATCTGTAAGCGTTCCTCTCTGCGTGTCTGTCCCTGTCCGTGCTGCAGCTCTGTGTGCCAGACCTTGGGCTCTCCTGGCCAAAGCAGCAGCACAGCTCTGAGGGCTTGTGCTGGCACTGGTGCTTCGGCCAGGTTGAGGTAGGAGAGAGGGAACTCAGGCTTACAGGAAGCTGACTCTTCATGAGCACAAAGACAAGGTACTTCATTCTGCATAACCTTCTCTAGAGTACGTCTCCTACTGAGCCTGTTTCTTAAGTGAGCTGAGAATGGAGGGATTTTAGCACATTCTGTATTTTAGGATATTGTTGCTATATTTTCCTATCTCCCCCTGTATCCCGGGATGCTGGGAAGTCAGAACCTGGCAGATTCTGTGGAGATTTTGGTGTTTAAGCTTTGATGAGAGTGGATATTTTTTGAAAACTCACTGGATTTTGGAAAGTGTGTGTGAAGTTGAATATTAAGAGGAGGGTTTGTTGTGTATGTACTGCTGCTGCAGACTGAACTCGGGAGCTCTGGGGTTCTGAATGCCACTATTGATCACTGATTGCTCTTTATCCACACACAAATGATATCAGGTCAGCCTTAATGGAAAAAGAAACCCTTTATCATGTATCAAAGCAGAGTTGACTCCTTTTTGCCATTTCCTGGTACCCTGCTGGTATTCCCATTGCTGTACTGCATGCCCAGAATGGGTCTCTGGGATCTCCTTACGCCACTGATTCTGGTGTCTGCCATCCCCGCCCCTCATGGGACCTTCCAGGGAGAGGTGTCTTTATGTTCCTTTTGTCATGTACAGGCACAGTGTTTACAGGTTTGCTCCATTTCACATGTCCAAACAGTGCATATCTACAGCTGACACAGCCTGTGAGGGCACCCGCTTGTTCCTGTGTGGCAAGGGCTGCTTTATCACCCCTGCATCAGGGTAGGCTGCCCCCCTCCTGATGCTTTGCTCATGGTGTTGGGAGAAGGGCTGTTCTTGACCCGACCTACTCAGCCTCCCCTTACAGAAGATGCTGCACCTGCCCTTGGGACATCCCCCATGTGTAGCCATGTAGTAGGTTACACAGAAGTACCCATGCATGTGCTGAAGCAGAGATGGATTTTGTGGCCACACCAGACAACTTGTATACAGACCGAGGGGGAGCAGGGATGGTGGTGTTTTAGCCCTTCCCTCTGCACGGTTTTCAGTAGTAGCGTGGGAGATGGCGACAGGATTGAGGAGGATAAATCCACACTGGGTAGTGAAGACATCCCTAGTTTGTTGGCATAGGGTGTCCAGCAGGGCATTAAATGAAAAGTACATTCTTCTACACACAGGAGCAGAAGGTGGCAGCAGCAGTAAGGAAAATAAATCCCTTTGTTCTGTTACATGTTTTCTTGGTGGTGCAAAAGCCTGCCACTAGAATTAGTGGAGCATCAGCTGCACTGTGCATTTTGGTTACTTGGTCCTTTCTTTACATTCTTCTTGTTTTAGGGTCTTGTAGATTTGACAAGTCGGCAAGAATTTGTACCCTCTTCTTCCTCCCTTCCACAGACCACAGAGTTACACATGATAAAGTTTCTGTCTCTTTCCTCTGGGAACACTCCATTGACAAAAAGAGCTGAGTTACGGACTTGAATTCTACTGAATTGGATCCCTGCGGTCAGAGCTGGGACAGGCCCTGTGGAAGTCACAAAAGCTGAGTTGACAGTGTTCTTACAGACGTGAGTGCCAGGCTGCTTGCTCTGTTATAGGTGTGGATTAGATAAAGGAAGGGTTTTTCTTCTTTCCCCCCATCTTCAAGTATACTGAAGTAATCCTAAACTGCAGGGTCTAATTACCCCAAGCTGTGTGAAACAACTTCTCTTCAGTGGCTCCCTTGCAGCTGAAGAGGAAAGGCAGTAGCTCTACACTTACACTTATGAAAGGGCATATAGAATTACTCTCACTTGTGTTGCTTATCCCCTTCCCAAAAGTGCCTCAATATCTGTCCTTGAGTGGCCTGTACCTTAACAAAATACCTACCTTAGACCCATTCTTTCTTCACTTTGTCCCTGTCTGCAGTACACCCTAAAGCTGAGATGCTAAAATAGCGGAGGACTGGATCTATGAAAAAAGTGGTAAATACTTAAGGAACTGTAGTGCTAAACAAGGAGCTGCCAAAGAAAAGGCTTTCAAGAGATGGTGCCACTTAAATTCAGTTGTGCTTAACTCTAAGCTATGCTCATTTGGGTGCTGCTGCTGGAAACTGAGGAAAGGCTGCCCTCAGCAAGTGTCCCTGAACAGCAAGATGGGAGCAAAGGCTGAAGCCCAAAAGCTCGTTGCACAACAGCCCAAGCTGCAGGCACAGAGCCACTGTCCAGAGAGTCCAGGGTGGACTCCTGCCATCTAAATTCCCTGAACAGCAGCAGTTCTGTGCTGCAGGGCTGTAGTTGGCACAGCAGTGCCAACCTGCTCAGCTACAGCAAAACAGGAACACTGCTGGGCACACAGAGTGGCAGCTTGGAAGCATCACGTTTCGGTTCACTTTGGGCAGGGTGGACAGCAAGTAGGAGTTCTCAGGGTGGCAATTTGGTTGCTGAAAAATGCTGATGGTAACTTATTTCTAAAACACTAACTCTGGCCCAATGGACTAGGCCAGAGCCAAGACAGAACCATGTCTGCCGCAGCCTTCTGTCCATTCTGCTGGGAGTCACCAGCTCCTAGCACTGCGCCAGCAATGCAGCAGTCTGTGCACCTGGGCTGGACACCAGTTTAAAGTCTGGTTGGAGATGAAGTGCCTCTTGTTGTGGTGGTTGCAGTTGGCTGTTTCTTTCCTAACCTGCCTTCTGGAGAGCAAGTTACTACTACTACAAGACTCCAGCCTTGCTGCTTGTGAGGGTTTGAGTTCTCATCATGGCTGGGCTCAAGGGCTGATGAAAGCTGTCACTGCAAGTGCTCCTTCACAGGGCAAGTTCTGCTGCCAGAATCCTAGGTCTTTCCTTCCAGAATCCTAGGTCTTTCCTTCCTAGGACTGCAGTAAGGTTAATGCTTTATTTTACACTAAGCAATGCTTTTTAATGGCCACCAATGTAAAATTTCAGTAGTATCGGACAAACTGAGGTTCTTAGGCTTTGTTCTTTTTTCAGTTTAAGGCTTGTAGTAAACCAGATAAGCTGGAGTTATAACCCTCCCCAACATTTAATTTCAGCTCCAGCAGTACAGCAGCACTAGCACAGCCCTAGTGAGGGGATCTTGCTATTCTGGCACAAAACCTAGAAGTGCAGCATCTGGCAGCATCATCTCTCACTCACTGACCAGAGCAAGCTCATGCTACAGAGCTGCTTGATTCTGCTGCTGTGGGGTGCATGGAGGGGTGACCACAGCACAGGTGCTGTGCCAGGTCTTCAGTGTGTCTCATGTCAGGCATGAAACATGCCGCAGGCCAAGTCACCTGTATGTGTCTACTCCACACCAGGAGCAGACACATACAACAGTAGTAGTGTCTACTCCAGTAGGCTGCACAACAGGATAAAGCAGTTCCCAGTGAAATATGGAGAGGTGACACATTATCTCCTCTGCCTAGTGAAGGCAGCAGCTGTGCATGACTTTAATTTGGCTTAGTCTGCTTAATTTGAGCACTGGGAAAGCTATGAGAACAGTATTGCTTTGACTCCATGTACATACCTGTGCTTCAAAGTGCAAGCTCTCTGTTGCCATTAAAAAGAAGGGGATGGTGGTGGTGGTATAAGATTTAAGCCACCACTCCTTGTCTCTTGGGCCCATATAGGGCAGAGGCTGCAGGGCTGGCTCTGGGTAGCAGTACTCAGTGTGTGTGTGACTGCTGAAGTGACTTCCCCTGACTGGTGTGCTCAGCTGGGGTACAGGAACAGCAGGGTGAGCCCAGGGGAACCTCCTTAAGTTAAATCACTATCACTTTTTTCCTACTTGGAGCTGACCCTCTCTTGGCCTGGCTTCCTCCAAGAAAGAGGCCTATGGTTACACTGTAGAAGTGAGGGAGCTACAGTTAGGTTCCAGTGGAAGCTGCTTCTGATCTCCCTGCAGTATCTGCAGGGCAGGGAAGGAGCACTATTGGTTTGGACAGAACAAGCTGCAGAGGATGCATCATACTGCTATACATTTAGGGAGCCTGTCCCCATTTTTAACTTACAGTACAAGCTTTTATTTGAGTGTAAACCTAAAACCCACTCAGACCAAAACTATGCCACTTGCTTTGTTAAGTAGCAAAGACTAATGGGACTGACTCTGAAGCATGCATGTTAGGGGCTATCTATCTTCTACTAGGCTTCTGGGTGTAAGCATAGTCATGGATTTGCAGGGATGTCAGATTCTATTCTGGAGAGGCCTGCCTGGGGGGAAGAGACCCTGACTGATCCTCAAGTCACCCATTATCCAAGGAACTGGTCATATTGCTCCTCTTTATATGCAAGTACAGCCCTCTTGGGAAAACTGGCTAAAGCTTCTTGTGCCATTTGGTTAATAAAAGTGTTTCCACCTTTAATAGTTCTTTCCAGCTTCATTGCTCTACATTCAGTTTAAGTGAAGGGGTATGTGCATTTTTTCCCCTCTGCTAATGGGACACTGCTGTAAGACCATGGCCCCCGGTTGCACTTTAATAAATGGTACAGTTTTCAAAAACCATGTGTAAACTACTTCTGTGCTTTTCTTCCCCCCTCCCTGCTCCAGTGCAGGCACCAAAAGGAAGAAAAATGGTGGTTTTACTTACATAAGGCCAGAAGCAGAGTTCCACCATAAGCAGCAGTAAATGAGAGAAATGCCGTTGAGTACTTGCACAAAAGACTAGCACCACCGAAAATAAGTCCAGGTGGAAACTGAAATGAAGAGCTGTACTGCCATGAGAACTGACAATTTTATTTAACTTAAAACCCCTACAAAATATTTACAACATTACAAAATTTGAGGCAGCTGGATCACAGGTGAAGCCTTTGCTACCACGTGTGTGATGACAGGTACGTATCAAACAACCTGAGTCAAAGTTTGTTGAACCTGAGATGTGACTGCAGTACACTCACAAGAGATGCCACCGATTCTTCCTGACCCAAGGCTGATACCTTCTTTCTGTTTATAGCAGGATCTGCTAAAGCTAAACACCTTTCCTCAAGCATATCCAGATTGCATTCCCCAGCAGAATTTGCCCTGTACCTACCCCTGCCCTTTAGTTTCTCATTTGATTTTCAAGCAAGCATAGGTTTAAGGTGATTGATACAGAAGTATCTTTACTTCAGCCTTCCCTCGCCCAACACCTCCGTTAGGGTTGTTCCCTCTTGCTGCCAGCTCCCCACTGAGCCAGACTGGTTTTTCCACCCCCTCCGTGGCCTGTACTGATCAATCACCCGTTTTATAGCCTGAGGCCTTCCTGGGAACAGTTAACACTCATGGCTCAGCTGCAGCGCCAGGAGCAGGGCTGGGAAGAGAACAACTAAGGAAAATGCCACAGCTCCTTAGAAAACAAACTACTGAGAGGGCAGGCTCTATGCCCACAGCAGTTCCTCTAGAGGCACAAGCCAGGGTCTGCATGAAGTCTGCTACTGCTAAGAAATAAAAGAAAACACCCTATTTTAAGATGAGAGAGGGCAAACACTACTCCTTATAGGCACGGCAGAGCTGGCGCTACCATCAGTGCTGTGCTACTCTACAAAAGCCTACCTACTGAAGCTCTGCCTTTCCTTTCACAGCTGTATCTTATGTAAGAGCAGAAAGTGATTGGCATACATGAAGAGAAGTAAAAAGTCTTCAGGAATGCACATTCTCCACATGGAGGACTGGAGAGCTCACTCACGCATCTAGAGGAAGACAGAACAGAATCAGTGTTAACAGCAGAGTAGCTGGAGAGCCATCCTGTGCCCAGCCACCCACCTGAGGAGCCAGGCAGCTCCTGCAAGTCCCCAGCACCACCAACTGTGCTCACCTCTGCCACCTGCTGTGCTGCCATCACACCTCAGACCGCCTTCCTGTGCAATGGGGCCATCAGTCCGAGGGGAACAGTCCCTGGTGACCACCTCTGTTCCCCTCCTGATGCAACTACATTGGAGTGGTGGACGGCCAGCAGCCCTTTGCCTGCCCTCCCTGCCCAGAGCTCCAAGTAAGGCAGCATGAGGGCCAGAATGACACTAGTGACTGGTCTCTGTGATAACTCAGCACCCTGGAGCTAAGCTGAGGACAGTGCTCAGTGACACCTCATGTGACATTGTACTTGGCAAAGACCTGTAGCAGGCAGCTCCCTGGTCTCATGGCACAGGGTGAGCTGGGCCCCTCTGCAGATTGCTGCCAACACTATAGCAAGGCTGCAGTGCAGGAGCGTCCCACAGACCTGATTGCATTCAAGTACCGTATAGTCTTAGTATGTCTTCATGCACATGCCCTCTCCCTTCCCCTGCTAGGTTAGTTACTGAACCTGGCACCAAATGTCCTAGCCTCCATCCTGGCTGCACTGTTGGCTGTTCAGCCTTCCACTTATGCTGTGGCTCCAACAGAGAACCCAGAAGGGAGCTGCCACTTGCCAGTGTTCCTTTGTTGGTGCTCTTTCTCAGGGGCAATTCTCTTCCCCATTCACTTGTGCCAAGCTCTAGGGAGGCCAAAAGTAGTGACCTCAGGCCCAAGACATTTGGGAAATGCAGCCACCATGTTTGTGGTCAAGCTTTCCCTCCCTGCAGGCATGATTAACCCGAGTCTGAAAGGCATAGCTCCCTGAAGACACTGCAGGGAGGAGAGGAGCAATCACATCTCTTTTCTCTGCCCCTCTGTTCATCCGCTGCTGTGAGTGGAGCAAACAGAAGCTGTGACATGGCCCCCTCAAACATTCCCCCTTCAGCACACAGGGACTGCCATTCCCAGCACTCACCATTCTAGCAATGTAGTTGTGAAACTGCTGGCTGATGTAGTTCACTGTGGTGTTGAAGACACGATGCAGAAGGGAGGGCATTGTATTGGCAATTTTTTTAGTTAAGACCATTGCTAGCACCAACATGGCTTTCTCCTGCTCCATGTCTGAGGGGATAGCTCGTGCAAGTCCTTCCACTGCCTCCGACATGTGCCGGGTTATCTCCTGCATGGAAGGAAGGGAGAAAAGGGTCTCAGTGAGCCTGCCAGCACTGTGCTGGTAACTAATGTGTTTGTTCCGGCACCCCACAGGATGCTGCTCCCCTTCCTCCCAGCCACCTGCCTGTCACACATGCTGGACTGCAGTAAGGATGACCATCTCTGACCCAACACAAAAAGAAACAGACACAACACACATACCACTGGAAAACTTGGATAGCACCTTACACACTCTGGGTGCAGCAGCCCCCCTCCTCCCCAGGGTTTGTACCTGGTCTGCCAAGACCTGAAGTGGCACAGGAATCCTGGGGCTCCTGGGAAAGGGTAACCAACCTTCAACAGTGAAGATTAGCGGTACAAGCTAAAATGGGGATTGGCAAGAAGGCAATGCAAGTTTCACAGAAAAGCCTTCACACAGGGAGGAGCGAGAGAAGGTGTCCAAGCATGCAACCAACACTGCCTTGCTCAAGATCAGTTTCCCACAGGGACAGTATGCTTATGCACACAGCTAACTACACTACTCATGTGGAAAAGCAAGGTCCACCTTGTCAGAAGTTCAGTTTGTCTCAGCCTTATCAAAGACTGAAAGGTTAGACAGCATATTTGAGGGCCTGAAACTTAGCTGGGTGGAGAACAAGACAGCAGGAGTGGGGAATGGTCAGACTGTGCTGTAATTAGTCTGTGCAGGTGATAAACCCTAGTAGAAAACACTCATAGTGCACACACACAAAAACAAATCCCAAACCAAAACCACACACAGAAAATTGTTTTAAGTCATTAAAACCTGCCTTTTCAGCAAGAAGGTGGACCCTCAATTCAAACACAGCATTAACTTGTAGAGCATAGGAAACCTCATGACAGGCAGAGAAAGGCATACAAGCAAGAAAGCCACAGTTACCTTGAAGGTGCCAAATAGCTCTGCAGAAACAAATTGTGACTCTTGATCCAGTTGTGGACCCAATCTTTAAAAATAATAGAGGGATGTCTAACACAAGGTACCTCAAGCAACTTCCCTTGCAGAGCAGTGAGCCACATAAGATGCTGGGCCAGGGACCATATCACATCTATTAGTGGAAAAGCAACTGCATCACAGAGTGGAGCTGCCATCTAGAGAGGCCTCCTTAGCAAGTCACCCTCCCAGGCCAAAGCCCACTGCTGCTCCCAACACTGACAGCCCCTGAGCTAAACAGTTATGGCACCAGAAGAGGGTCTCGGTATTTGCTGTCCTTCCAGTGTTCACAGAGAAGTACAAATCAAGCTTCTGGGACTAAACCTGCCCAAATTCTACTCAAATAATGAGCAGCAAACATGAGGGACTCAGCACCAAAGTCACAAACCTTTAAGGACAAACACTGAAGCCTTAACGAGATGGTTGATTTTCAAAAGATAAGCCACTGGGCCAACAAAAATGAGGACAAAATAACTCTGAAAGTCACCATCTATTTCACCATCTGCAGAAAGGAAATGAGCCCAAAGAACCTTATTTGTGGGGTCAAAGCTGCCGCAGGATGCAGCATCATCCCTAGCAAAGCTTCAAAGATAAGCATTTGGGCTGAATTTTAAGATGTCAATAACTGCACCAGCAAACTAGCAAAGACTGAAGCAACAAGCTTGCAAATTCTTTATGTCACAGCAGAAAGAATGCACATCTAAAAGTGGAACTGCTAGCCGGGCTGCTTTTCACTCACCTCTAGAGAGAGATTCTCATTCAGAAAGTGCTGCACTAGCTCATTTACTACTCTTGCTTTGATTTCTTTATCAAACTTGTCTCCAGCCTCAGCGAGCTGAGCAGCAATGAGCCGGACAACTTCATCATGTACCCGAGGGTCAAACACTGCCAACACATACAGCAAGATTTAGTTCACAGGCTGCAGTCAGACAAGGTTCAGTGCAAGTCAACTTTTTGCTCATCTCCACTACAACCTCCTTCCCAACCCCCCCATCATAGTGCATTCACAACAGTTATACTCCCTGTAACTCCCTTGTGTGCACTTGGTTACCAGAGACAGTGTGCAAACAGGTTTTTATCTGTAGTTTAGGTGGAGTGCAGCCTCACCCTGCCCCCAGAACACCACAGGAGAGGTCAGAACATCTCCAACCACAGTCTGCACAGGACAGGTACAGCCACCAACCTGCCCAGAGAGGGAAAAACACCACATGCTTTTTTCCAAGCAACTACTGTCTCTTTAAGCACCACCTCATAAAACAGTTTGGGTTGCAAGTGACCTTTAAAAGTCATCAAGTCCAACCTCACCCTGCAGTAAGCAGGGATATATCTCTTCAACTAGATTTGAGTGCTCAAAGCCCCATCCAACCTGACCTTGAATGTTTCCCATCACCTCTCTGGGCAACTTGTGTCAGTGTTTCATCACCCTCACCATAAAAAAATTTCTTCCTTATATCTAATCTGAATCTATCCTCCTTTAGTTAAAAGCCATTATTCCTTGTCTCATTTCCTTTAGGCAGAGCTCCCCATTGTCAACTGGGGCACAAGACCTATGCAGATTTGTATGAGGGAGGGCTATTCATTCTAGCACTTCTCCATCACCCTGCTTAAGGCTGAGGTCAATGTGTCAGCTGACATATCGTGGGTAGGGAGCAAAAGTCATCCTGCAGATCACTAGTGAAGCAGGAACGGTACCAGAAACAATATGAGCATCAGTTTGTACCACACTGGTAGAGCAGAAAGGGATTCACCCACTACCAGACAAAAGTTGTTCCAAAATCCTAGCCCTAATACTGATAGTGTCCAAGGAGCAGCGTGAGGCCTAACTGCTTAATATCATGCTCCTTGAGGACAGCTATCACTAGTACCAGCTTTGTAGCACTGTCTGATGTGCTACAGCCAAACCCCAGGGTGATTGCATGCTCTAGAAATGCATGTGGATATTAAGTGCTAAGCACTAGCTGTCTTATCTAAAGTGTTAAACTCCCAATCAATACCACCACCAGCTGCTACACTGTGAAGTTCCTCTATGAGGAAAGCATCACGCCTCCAAAACCGACCAGCAGCAAAGATGGGAAAATAGTAAAGGCCACCACCACCTTCAGAGATCATGTAGGATGGAGGAGAGAGCTCTCACCTTGCTCACCGTTCTGCGTTTGCCCACTCTGATTGCCATCAGTCTGAAGTTCTGCATCATCATAGGAGTAGTCACATTGCCATTGAAACAACTCGTTTTGCAGGAAATGCAGTTGCTCCCTGAACTTACAGTCAGGGGATACCTCCAGGAAGGTGTACAGCAGTGCATGCTCCATCTGGACAGATCCACTGATCTTAAACAGAAGGAAAAAAAAGTAAAAAATAAAAATCACTGTTATGCCCATGCCTAGGAAAAGTCCTGCTCAAAACGTCTACACATGCTCCATTTTCCAGCCCTGAACACATTTCTCTGGCATCCTTTGGGCATCCTGAGCAGCATTAGCCAGGGAGCCTACAGGACATCAGCAAATGCATATGAGCTCCTGAACGTGCACCCACAGAGAACTGCCTGATGGTGAATGATGGATAGCTCTGCTCTTACAAACCAGTGCTGGAAAAGTCAACTCACCTCCTCCTCAGATCTGCAGCTGTGCCAAAGACAGACACCCTGATCAGAGCTCCTCTTCTGAAGCAGATGTGTACTCAGCACTAGCCACCCACTTCTCCCTGTTCAGACATCTGCGTTTGGAATGTTTTCACCCCTGCCTTTGGTAATTGGGCACTCTACTTCCTGTGCATAACGAAGCCAGCAGCTCCCCATTTAAATGTAATCAGAGCACAGCAGTAACAGGGTGGAAAACAGAGATAACAGATAGCATAAGGCTGAAAAAAAACCCTAAGGTTCACATTTCTTCTCCCTCTTCAAAGGGATCTCAACTAGTTCCACAGTAAAACCGTTCACTTCCCTTTAGAGAGCCAAGCAGCTGCTCACAAGAGTAGTGATGGTGAGATGGCAAATCACTGGGGTCTGGTATCATCTACCCTGGCACATCCCCTCTCCAGTACAGGCACATGCTGCCCCTGCAGACACACACCTCACTGCCTTCAAGCACAGCAGCACAGAGTGCCCAAGTTAGTTAGCTTGAGGAGGTCCTTGAGGCAGACTGATGTGAGCAAGAGGTCTCACTGGAACACAGGGGCTCACAGTCAACTAAAGCCTCTGTACACGACCAGGCAACTGTCTAATAACTTTAAACATCTAAGAGCAGGATGTTGTGTAAGCACGGGGAAAAAAAGTGAGAGGAGAAAAAGAATCCTTACTCTGGTATGCGGACTGTCTGCCTATAAGATAAGAAAATGCTTAGGCTTAAATATAACTAGGGAGGAGAATCAGGGGTAAAGTAAAATGGTTTGTCTTGCCAGCTGCAGAGGGTGATAAACACGCAGTCAGGATGAGCTTGATAATTGAAAAGGAGTTTTGAGTACCTTTTGGGGAACAGAACCTTGCAAGGCTACCTCTAGCTATATAACCATATGAATATCATCCAGGACCTATATTGCCTAGGCAACAGCAGCAAAACTGGGACAAACACATAAAAAGTAATTGAAGATGGGTTGTTTAGTTGAGAGGAGACTGGGCAGAGAAAAGGAGCAAAGACAACAAAAAGTCCACAAATAGAAGCAAGTGGAAAATAAGGCATATGATCAAATATCAACAGAAGGCACGTCTTCCATGATCTGAGCATGGATGTTTACATACAGTAGTGAAGCTCATATGGTGACCCAAGCTTACCAGGGCACCAGTGGCAATCCCCCTGAACAAGCCACCGGACTAGTCACCAAGTTTGTGTTCAAAAGGCTTGTAGGAGAGCAGAGCAAGGAGCATTACAGTTGTATCCTAACACTACGTGGGGTAGGGAGCATGACAAACATTTCAATAGCAGTTCAATGTAATTAAGATTTAAGTGTGATAAAGAGTAACTTCATAATTGTTTAATATTGCACAAAAATGCAATAAATTGATCAGTGGTGTGTCTATTAATTTATTAGTTTTAGTAGTTTAGCTCTTTATCATAAAGATTGTAGTCTCTTAAATAACTACATTTCCAGCCTACAGTTTAAAGGAGGAGCATCACACTGCTCCCAAGGACGCAGCTTACTAAGTGGTTCCATCCACTTGTCTGTATTCAGAGCAGTGTCAGGGCTCCTGCAGGAACTCTGAATACAAGGACATGAGCCATCACTTCCGGACTCACACGCTTTGAGGTATCCTGGAACAAGTGCACAAAAAAAACATTGACCCGAGTCACATTTGAATCTAACCTGTTCCATGATGGATTCAGAGACAGTGCAGCTCTTTTCACCCTCTGCTTCAGACTAGAAGTCCCCGCCCTGCAAAACAGAAAGAAAAGGGTGAAATTACCCATAACCCCACATCTTGCAGCAGTGCTCATGGGTCTGGCCATATCTCATGGAAAATGACCTTTCTAGTGGTGCATATCCATATTTCTGGAGAGCTGCCCATCGCACACTGGCAACCATAAAAAAAGGCTGAGGAAAACACAAATGTTCCAGCAAGAAGGGCCCTATTCACATCAATGATGGGCATGAAACTTCTTCCTGCCACAGCCACATGCGAGACAGTGGTGCAACACAACCTACAAATGGGGCTTTAAGGACAAGAGGTGGTGCTGGGAAAGGGAGAGACAGTCCTTCATAGTTCCAGAGGCTGGAATGGAGAGCAGTGTTATCACAGAGGAGTTTCTGAGTACCTACTGAGAGCAGCTGAGTCTCAGCACACAGCGGTATATTCTACAGTGAAACACGCAGCTGACATTGCTACACATCTACAGCACTTCAAGTGCACTTCCCTCACCCCCATGTGGGGATACATGCATGTACTCAGGCTTATTTCAGTATTTTCTCCAACAAATACCTAGGGACAGAGAAGGCTGGACCAAGTGCCATCAATGGCTTCTAGTTACATCAACACAACTCTGCTGAGCCTCCAGGGAGGCCTGCTAGGAAGGAGGGAGAAAACAGGACTGAGGTCACAAGCTCTTCTGCCCCTGTGGTGCATGCTTAGAGCTGATAACCCTTGGCCTGCCTTGTGGCTGGGCACTACCGAAGGGGAGAGGCATGGAGAGAGGGAAGGGACATGGTGCAGAGGGTGGCCTCCCTCACCCACAAAGAAAGGGGAGCTGGTAGGAGCTCCTCATCCAGCCAAGCACAGCTGATGGCTGGGTCAGACCAGCAGCCTGAGTAGTCACACGTCTGTTACAAGGACTCTCAGGACAAGAAAGGCACTAGCAAGAACAGCACAGCAAGGGCCAGTAACATAAGGCTACCTAGCAAATGCCACGGCAGGGAGGATACCAATCCTGTTTATGAACCTTGCATTTGCTGCCTTAGATGCAGCAGTCCCACAACTGCACACAGAAGTCTCTTGTACAAGTTGGCTTCAACTCTTGCTGAGCAGTACTCTAGCTGAAAGTGGGCAGCACCTATCCACCAGGCCTTCTTCACCAAGGGCAATAACCTGGCTGCTATGCAGCTATTGTGACCACATAACTTCTGACCAAAACCAGGGTGAAAGCACCAAGGAGCCCAAACAGACAGGCTGCTATGAGAGACCTGGGCTAGTGATGAATGATCCTATTTCATTGTAACAACCCCTCACAAATGTGTTAAATAACTAAGTGTGCTGGTGGAAAAAAGGGAGAAAGTGAAAGCACAAATGAATTCAAACTCTGAAGGAAACCACAGTAATAATTTCATGAGACCATGAATTTCTCAACTTTTCAAAGGCTCTTATAAGTCCAACACACAATCTCAAGTATGTCTAAATATACAATAGCCCACAGGCAGCCTCTTAGCCACAAGTTCGTTTTACATTTAGTTGTAAGATCAGACTAATAGCTGCCTAGAACACAGCCTTAGGCTTGGCCTTTGCTGCTTTGTGTTTCTCTGTTCCATTCAAGTCCCTGTTGCTGCTACTCACCTCTGCCCTAAACGGTGTGCTGGCTGGGGAAGAGCGGAGTCCTCTCTGTCCTCTCCTCCAGACTTGACAGTGCTCTGAAACAGGTCAGGGTGCCCCTTCTCCCAGGCCTGGCTTTGCTGGAGGAAACACAGGTGTTAATTGAGGTTGGAGAACTTCAGACAGAATCCCTGAGATTAAGAGTGAAGTGGGGATTTTAGCAGTACTCCTGTTTAGCTTTGTGCAAACTCCTCAGGAGTCACCACATCAGCAACATTCCTGTAAACCAGGCAAAGCCTCCACTTGCACATATTTTGGTTTTATATGTAACATTTTCAGAGTAATTCAGCCCAAAACCAAGGTGTGCATGCTACACCTAGTAAACAATGGATAACCTCTGATACTAATTCCTCCTGAGTTAAACACCACTTCCTGAACCATCATGGCTTAGCCCACAGGAAGCATGAAGTAGCATTGGGCCTCTGCTGATCATATCCATTTGTCTTGAAAGCCATTCCATACCCAGCTCCAGCCTACACCAAGAGCTTCACGTGGGACTACACCAGCACTCCACAGGTGGTCACGTTAACCCATGCTGGCTAATTCTGGCTGGGAACAGCCAGCTCACTTTGCAACATGAGTACAGGCTGAACACATCTCCTCAAGAAGCTGCTCCATCCTCTGTTCACACCACACTATGTACACAGAGGGTCAAATGTTCTCCCACAGTCCTGGCAGAGGTGTAATGCACCACAAGCCACTAGAGCTGCAGGTCACACACAAGTGGTCAGATGTGCTGGTGAAACTGACGTAGCACTAAAGAGATTTCTCACTCACAAAACACTCTACAGCACAGCCTCTTGCACCCAAACCTGGCCAAACTGTGCTAGGGACCAGTGAAATCTTACAGCTAAAGGAGGGAATAGAAACCAAAGTCAAGACACTCCCTTAGGGAGTCTGTCGCCTGCCACATCTTTCCAAGGAATGCTCAGAACGTTTAAACATGGCTTTAAACCCCACATCCTCCACATTTTTGTCAGTATTTCACACTGCTAAGAAATTAATTTGGTTCAGTCCAAACACTCATGAAAGAGGCAACCAGAAAGAAACACACTATTGTCTTTTTCCCCACTCTCTGCTTTAAAAGCAGCAGTACAGAGCACTCCAGTATGGGAAGCAAGGGAGGTACACTTCTCCTTCCCAGAGCAGAAAATGCAAGTCAAAAGGACCCAGATCTGTTCTAGGCATGCCCATAGTTAGCCCTACAGAGGCAGGACACAGCAGATGGAGCCTATCTCTGCCTGTGCATGTTCCTCACACTAGTTCCTGGAAATGGGCAGGAAAGGTGCCTGTCGGTACCTCTACAGACTGAAGTGTTTTGAAAGCACTTCTGCTTTTCAAAGAGAGGCAGAGGCTTATATGCAGATTTTGGCAGAAACATCCTCCTTGGGTGCCTTGCAAAGGTAAAACACCTCAACAGGGGCCTCAATGCAGACAGAAAGGGGCTGTGTAGCCCCTGCCCTGCCAGGGTGCCTGCTGCACTGTTAGTGAGTGTGCAAGGGGAAGAGGCCTACATTACATGCAGTACTTCCCTTGCTCTCAGGGGATCACCTCAGCTCTATGTAATGTCAGACACTCCTGGGGCAAGGCCACAGAAATAGGTATTAATTTAAATCAGTTGCAAGTTTGGCCTCTCGAGCATATTAGCAGAGATAAGACAAAAAAAGAACAATGAAAAATCCACCACACTCCAAAGTAACTTACGTGGCAAAAAGTTATGACAGGGAGGCTTGATGATGCTAATGAACTGAATTCCCTGAATCAAAGCAGCACTACCCATGCAATGGAAGTCCCTGACAGGTTCCAACCCTCAGGCAATAAAGTTCTGCTTGGGTGGTCAGAAACATACCGGAGAACAGGAAAAAGGATTTCTCTCACATCACAAAATGGCTCCCTATTACAATGCCGGTATAGTTTTAGGTCATTACTTTCCATCAAAGCAAAGGCTTGGGTAGTCACAACATTTCTTCTGAAAAGCAAAATTCCTTAATGGAATGTCAAAAAAACTGGCCCCCTACAAAGCAAACCCCAAAGAGTCAAATGTTACCATCATGCTGAAGTCATCCCAAGTGACTTTAGAAACCTGGTAGCTTTAGATCAGATTAAGACCTTTTCTGGGGGATGGAAAAGGTCTTTTCATATTGGGTGAAAAGAATCTTTAGCTGGAGAATGAAAAAACATGAGATAAAGGTTACTTTACACCATTTGCATTCAGATTCAGAGTGAAACCAGAGCATTTGCTACGGCTGCTTTAGGGCATTAGAAAGTCTTAGAATAAATATAATGGAGTTTGAATTTTTCTGTTTAAATTGAAATACTAATTTTAATTCATTATTCCTTTTCACACTTTCAAGTCACTCATTATACAGCAAGTTTCATGTGATAGCAGCTGCTTCTGAGAAACCACAAGATGACTTAAAGTGTTAAACAGATAAGGCTACAACCAGCTTTTTGGATCAGTTCTTTCCATTTCCTTAGGGAAAAAAAAAAAACAGATGGCATTTTAAACACAAGTTTAGGACCCTTAAATAGCTCTAAGAAGTCATCATGGGGCATGTCCATTCCAACTTAACACTGTGCTGGGATATGGGACTGTGGAAAGGCATACGTGAAGTACACATAGTTACAGCCAAAGCAGATCTATCAGCCTCTTGCCAGTGCAGAAGGACAGATCCCATCCCACCCCATGCATACCAGTTTTCACAAGACTGATTCTGTGGAGGCTTCCCCCAAGGCAATCACGACTTTTTAGAGTAGGCTGAGTACATCCTGAGAGATGGTTATGTGCAACACAGGTCCTTCAGGTCTGGCATCCCTCTCATCTCCAAGTTGTATCAGCCTTTAAATCTTACAAATAACTCAGCAGAGCAGCTGTTCCCAGCTGTGGCCCATTAGTGAGGGGTGGCAACACAAGAGGACAAGGTCAGAAACCCCCAACTCCAGGTGTTAAGGAGAGATGGCACCACAAGGTTGTAGGACAGAAGAGAGGGAGAGGCAGGAATGCAACACAATTTGCACTCCATGGGTCTCTTCCTCACCTGCATCTCTTCCCACACCACTGAACCACCTCTTGCAGTTCTGGGAGGGGTAAGTTAGGAAAGAGTCCTGTCCACTGTCTAGTACTCCTCTCTTGCTGATGGTGCCATGCCGTCTTGGGGCAAAGAGGCAACACTGGCCGTAGCTGTACTGAAGACAGAACAAACCAGGTACTCCATGCAGTACCACTGCTACGTACTACGGATTTCAAAAGCAAAGGCTGCAAACACACATTTAATTTTCCCAGGTGAGGAGCTAGACATGGGAACAATACAGCTGCAAAGTATACAAGGCTTCACCTGCTCTAAAACCAGCATGGGCCTCTGCTGTACCTCCAAGCACTGCCAACAGGTCATCAACACCTCCCCACATGGCAGCAAGGATCACCTGATAGCATATTGTTATCTGTTAGGGGGAACTCTCAATAGCTCTTAAAGCTGCCATAAACAGGAGTAGGCCTCAGAATCCCTGCAATAGGGCTAAGCCACCACACAGCTTTCATCCCTTTGTCATGCTTCTGTTATGTCTTTAAGCCAGCTCAAGCCACCCTATGAATAATGCCGCTTCTTATCACCACTTCCCCCTCAGACCCTTCACCTTCTCCTCACAACTCAGCCTGTGAGTTACTGTTCTTAGCTGGATCAGACACTGTCTGGTTATGAAAACATACCTTTCCAGTAAAGCCACACACCTATAGGACCGACTCATTCAACAACTTGTCTGCGTTCTGAGTCACATTCTACACAAACACCTGCACTGGCACACCATCAGTCAATGGAGCTGTCGTGCGAGTTATCAAGATACTTGTCTTTGGGTCTCACATTTGAGTCAGGAGTGAATTCAAAGTCTTCAAAGCAGAAACTGCAATAAAGCATTAGTCACTGACAAGGAAACCCCTTCCAACCTCTGCACTGCTTTCTCTGCCTAGCAGCTCAAAGCCAAGAACTTTATATTTGGCAGTCAGGATGACATCGTTATTGAAGAAATAAAGTGGTGCCTATTTGTCCCTTCCTGGACCTGGTGGCTCTTACCTGTCTTGTGAGCAAACATTTTGTTGTTGAGCTTCAGAGCTCTTTACAAAACAAGCATCATTTGAGAGGTAGGAAAAGCAAGGCACCTGGTATTACCTGACATTTTAAACCTATGTATCAAGCCAAACCCACTCCATTTCACTGTCTTCCTGAAAACTTGCCACAGGCACAGCTGCTTTACATAGCCAGCCATTACTGGAAAGTGAGGAAGGGAAACAGTACCACATATTTAAGTTTCTCGGTTTAGGATGTTCTAAGCTGTGCCAGAAGGCTATCCATAGCACTTCAAGTCACAACAGTATAAGCAAATCCCACATCACACAGCCAAAAATCCCCAGAGGAATCCCCATCACCCTGCCATACTCAATTCCTAGACCATGAACCCAAGAGAAACTAAACAGCCCAATTACCGGCAGATACCAGAGCTTTTCCTCATATTTCCCTAGCTACAGATAAAGCCTGAATACTCCCACAGCAACTGCACATGCACTTTAGGCTTTGCAAAGAGAGAGAGGCAAAACAGACAGCAAAAGTGAAGATAGCTTGTTGATCTGGGAAAGTGGCAAGATGAATAAACAGGATGTTATCATACCAACAGAAAACCTGTCCCCATCACCGTATGCAAAGGATATGCCAGCCTGTAACAGTGATTAGAAGGCCCCAAGATCTTGCCTCATCTGAGACCCAGTGTCCTGCAAAAGTAGAATTTGATTTCAGACTTCAGAAAGAAAAGCAGGACAATGGGGAACAGAGACATTGACATACATTAGCCAGGCAAAGGATGGGCTGAACAAGCCCTTCTGTGCATCTACAGATCATAGAATCATAGATGCTCTAATGTGATACTGAAGTGATGGTTTGGTGCCATCTGGTTAATACCAAAGCTATTGGCTTGGAGTTTCTCAGGTCTTTCCCCACCACAGGGAACACAGCTTCCAAACTACAGGCATTTTCCATATTGCCTCAGAGGGAGGCTACAACACCAACAGCTTCATTTTAGATGCAGCAAAACTGACAAGCCATGAGAAAAAAGCTGTGAGATGCCAGTAGGTATGTGGCTGAGGGCAAACTCTATCCCCCAGTCACTTGTGATTTTATTTGCTTCATACCTTGCTTGTAAGGAATCACAAGACTGCTTAAATCCACCCTCCCAGCTACTCCCAAGCAGTACTGCTGATCACTTGAGGCTGTCAGCTTTTCTTTCTCTTCCTTTCAGCTTCAGATAGCAGTCTCCTTTAAGATGCAAAGAGTGCCACTAGCAGCATGTAAATAAAAAAAAAAGAGGCAGTTTGCTCATATCACCTTTGATGCAAAAATACATTGAAATATGCTGAATACTCCCTGCTCCTAACAGTTTAAATGTATTTATCGTCCAGTATTCAGTGGCACTGAAACTCTAAAGAGAGCACAAAGACCCAGCACCCATGGATGCTTCTCTGACTACCCATTTAGCCAGGGCATTTTCACCTTTGTTTCTTTATGCTGCCTAAGCACAGAGTGAACCTCTCAGCCTAGACACTTAGTAACTCAGCTGTGAATTTTGAATTCAAAATATATTGCAATGTGCATTTGATGTGGCTTTAATTTCCTTTTTGAAAGAAAAACTTTGTTAGACAATTCTAAAGAGGTTTCGATTGACCTTTTTATTAGGGATTTTGGCTCCCTGAGATCATTATTCTTCATGACTCCAGGAATTGCAGCAATCTTCTAGTTATCAGGGCAGTACTTTGACTTGTTACCAGAAAAACATCCAACTTACTCATCAACCTTTATTTTCATTTGGCTCAAAATTGAACACACCCATATCACTAGTATGTCTTAAAAATATAGGCAGGAACTTTTTATTACTGTGGTTTCTGTATCAGACCACTGATGGAGGCAGCATGACGACACTGTTCAGTATTCTTCTGAAGCCAGCCTACAGATACAGATGAGTCAGCAGAAAGCCTGTAGTTCAAACTGCCCCAAAGGCTGGAGCTGGGATTTAGATTTAGTTAATTGCAGCTGGCCCCAGTTGGAATTTGCACATCTCTATCTTGGGCATGACCACAGCTAAGAGGAAGGAGTGAGACTTGGATCTTGACTGCCATAGTGGCAGTGTTATATTTGGATGTGTAACAAAGTTTAGCTTTTCCCCTCTGGTGCTGAACAGCGTAACTGCAGTCAGGTACGCCCATCCTGCACCTCACCTCCTCAACGTTAAGAAAACACCTCTATCTTTCCCCAAGGATCTGGTGGGAGGAAGCAGAGCAAACCCTGATGAAAAGGCATTATCACCCTTGAAGACTGCTGGTCTTCACTGGGTTAACTTTATATTCCCAAGTCCAACTGTTACCACACAACCATGCCATAATTTGACAGGCCATATTCAAGCTATTCTTACCATTTGCCTCTTGGAAATGACTGGAAAATGGGAAAGACTGAAGAATCACAGGTCCAGTCTTTTGACACTAAAAAGGAAGGCCAAACAGACTGCAAGGAGGTTGCTCCAGGGGGTACTGGCACAAACTCCAGCCACTATTGATGTGCAAGTGACAGCATCAAGTCAGAGAAATGCAAGTCTTGCTTCCAGATTTAGAAGATGCCCTGCTGGGGCATCAGCACTGGTCACTTGTACTCTGCATAATTTTACAGTTGAGCAGCAAAATGCTCAGTCCTCAGAGCTGAGAGGAAAGTCGCTTATCACTTGGCAGTAGTGCCTCTGACAGATGCAGATGACACTTGGCAGGCTCTGACAAGAACTGCCAAACAAAAGACCTCAGAAAGTGGGACTGGATACAGTAACTGCCATGCCACCTAGAGGACAAGAACATCCTCCTTATTTTGTTTTAACACGTGTACTACTGTTATGTGCCAGCCTGAGCACAGATCATCTATCAGTCAGAAAATCAGAAATGCCACTTCATCGTGCAACTTGGATGATTTCACAGCCCATACCAACAGTAAAGAGGAATGTAAATCTGTCTTTCCTTTGTGAGCAAAGTAGTAAGCTGATTAAAAATAATCAAAAATAATCAAAAAGATGGCTATATGGACACAGGTGGCCACTAACAGTCATTTCTCTGCCCTTGGTTACCTTCAGGCCATATGACTAGACAAAAACTCCTCTTCCAGACTCACAAGTACCATGAATATCTGCACTGCTTTCTAAAAAGAACAGAAGCTATAAAAACGCTCACTGCATGAAGCTTAAATACTGATTCAGTGTGGGTCATTTGAGAATGCACATCCAAGGAACAATTTAGGAACAATTTATTGTCAGAAAACCTGATCAAAGCCCCCTGCTTAGTAACAAGTTCACAGATGCAACAGCCAGAATGGCAGCTAAGGAGTTCCCAAGGAACAGCTTAGTGCACAGGACAATTTTCTGTCAAGAGGATTTTTACTGCTGGTACTCCCCAGAATTATTTCAGTGGAGAGTTCCCCTTATTAGACTTGGCACATTCATTATAAAGAAAAGATTTAAAGCACTTATGGAAGAAGGGGTACAAAGACAAATCTTCACAGCTGCATGCTTACCTGCTCTGAAAATGTACACAACTCTATTTGACAGCTTCTCCAAAACATGAAAGGGAATTTTATATAGGCTTCCTTCCACCTAAACATCAAGTGCTATAAACATCTCTTACATTCCTTACTTTTACGAAACAACCATGTACCAGTACAGACAGAGAGACAATCCCCAGAAGGATGGACCAACACTGACCCTTCAGAGAATTCTCTTCCACATTGCATTGCAACCTCCTACTCTAACCACAATAATTAAACTGATGAAGCCAGTGGCAAAAATCAAAATCATCCTGAAGGAATCGCTTAAGACAGGAGCCCAGACATCCGCAAGAACCTTAAAGAGAAATTGCACATAAAACCAGGCAGCCAAAACCAATGGTAACTCAAAACAGAATTCATAGCAGTGATGAAAGACTTCTGACAGCAATGCCCCACAAACACTGTGAGCATAAAAGAAAGCATCTTGCAAACACTTTTGATGCAACAATACCCAGCTAAGAAAATATTCCCTTTCAAAGAAACACAGCAGGAGCTATTTGGAAACTCAGAACAGAAGAGCAGAACAGCTGCCTCCAGAAGCACATATTTCCCAGTGCCAGGGCAAACCTACAAGATGTCTCCATCTTCCACTCAACACTGCCCCAGGCTCTTCAGATGCAGGTCTAGAAGTATGGTGAGAAGTGTCAATTTTACTAGCAGAAAACACATGACTGTGCATGAAATAATGTAAACTATTTATTTCACTTTCAGTTTTAGCTTAGGAGTAAACATAGGTTATGTTGAAAGCCAGGAAGTGACTAGAAAACCAAAATACAGCAATCAGCTGATCTCAGTGGATTTGCTTTATATGGCTGTTTATCAAATGGTGTGACAATAATTACACCAAACCACCAGGAACACAACCAAGGAGCATATTTCCTCCTTTCAAGGAGGAAAGAAGTAGACCAGCCCAATATGTTAGGGAAACCTGGGCAATGCCCATTTAACACAAATTGCAACAAGTGTTGCAGTAGGAACTGACCAAAGGTCAGGGCTTTTTTCCAGGGTTTTATCAGGAAATGCAACAGGTTTGCAGACACAAACAAGAAATTCAACAAGCATGTGTGCAGTGATTGTACACACAGTCTAATTCCCTTGCTCATACCTTCAGTGAACCCAAATATAAGCTCTGAGATTTTAAAGTGGTGAGCAAAACACAGGTGGGTAAGGGGAGTTTAACGCCACAACGACACTGTACTCTCTTAGTGAGAAAGAGCAGTATTCTGAGCATGTGTTGAGGCGTACAGCCCTTTCCTCATGTTCACCAGCAAGGACAGTCCAGCCAAAGCCCACCACAGGCAGAAAGCACTGTCACCTCCATGCAGTGCCATGTTCAAGCAAAGAGACAGGAAAGCCATCAGACTTTCCGCTACGCTTCTGTTCACATCCCGATACAGATGAGGCTAACAGAAGGATGTCAGGACATGGTTCACTACAGATATCTGGTACAAGTCAAAGCAACTATAGAAGCTTAACAAGTTCCTTTCAAACCTAAAGAATGAGAAGGGACATTGTGTGACTCAACTTGTTTCACTCTTCCCCTCCCTATCCTTCCGTGGTATGGATCAAAATAAAACTGAGACTTGTAAAATTCCTGGGGAAGGGATCAACTACACACATTCTGTGATCATTACTGATGAGTTTTAACGAAAAGCTGAACCCAGCCCCCTCCAACCCCAAGATAAGCCATCCAAAACTTGCACTTTTGACCAGCCATGAGCTCAACTCCCTAGTTAGAAATGTTTGCATGTACTTTGTGTACTTTGCACAGCACACATATGAAGATAATTCCATCCCCAGAAACTCTGACACAGACAAAAAACTACTGCTAGGGCAAAAGCACAGGAAAGCACTTGGTGAAGAAATACCAGATTTGCGGGTAAATTCTGCTTTTTCACTAATTAAGCAGGTTCCACCAGTTCACAGTTCCTCATCTGCACTCCATTCCTTCAGCAGAGAAAAACCACAGAGCAGGCTGATTCCCCTACCCCCTTACTGACTGTTAGTTCATACCCAGCAGCTACAGGAGCTGCTTTATCAAGGAGCCAACACCTCATGGCTGCTCCTCCACAGTTACACCAGCAGTCACTAGATTTCTGCGCCTGTTTGCTTCCAGATTAAACATTTGCATTCTATTACAGGGGAAAATAATCTGATCTTCCAGATCAGACTCCTGGCAAGTGTGGATGACTTCAGTTATCCCGTGACACAAAATACACAAAAACAACACAGCATAGCTGACCTCAGGTGAGCGTGCTCAGGGAGTACCCAGACTCCCATGAGCCTTCCCTACTTGCGCATCACAGCTCTTAGCCTTTTGGAAACCAACAGAAATGTTAAGGTGCTCAGTGTGGCTTTTTAAGGCCTTTACATTATCCAAAGGCACAGTGTCCTGGTGTTGAGTACAGGTACACCTAATTCCTAAGGGCAGAGACTCCAGGTTTGCACAGGCAGCACTGTGTAGCATGTTGCTGGTACATAGTGAGAAACTGAGCTGAGCTCATACCTCAGCTGTACCATCACCAGCTGCCCTAGTCTGGTTGTAAGAAACTGGGAGGACAGGAACCCAACAAAACCACCAAAAAAAAAAAAAAAATCAGTCTTGTTTTTTCTTCCCAAATTCAACAGATGTCACAAAATGCAAACAAAGAACAGCCAAGTAAGAAGGGGAGATTTTCACACCAACCTACAGGGCAGCCTATCCCAAAGGCTTACAAGTCGGATGTTCCACTCTACCCGTACACAATGGAAGTTCTTTGCCTCAGCCAGTCCCTAAACCCTGCAAGACAGCTATCTGTAATGACAGACAAGAGACCTTAAAGACAGGAAAATGGGAAGAGATAGGCTGCAGAAATTTCAGGGAACTAAGTGCTAAAACGCTTCTTTTTTTTTATACAATGCATTTCTACAATGCATTCCCCCACTGTTTCTGTGTAACACAAATGGCAGACAGGAGGTCACAAAGAGTAGGCATTGCAGAGCTTTACCCTAAAGAAGACTCTGAACAGCATTAAACAATATGTAAATAAGTTGCCAAGGAGAGAAAAAATAACTGCATTAAGAAAATCCCCTTTTTAATTAATACGTTTTAAGACGTTATACTTCCACAAGCAGGTGAAAACAGTTTCAGTCTGATTAGTAACAAAGAGCTCCAACAGAACACCAGTGGGTCTTCCCCACCAGTGGGCTTTTGCAAGAAGTCCTTTACCAAAAAAAAAAACCCAAAACCAACAAACCAAAGCCTAACCCTTTAGAAATAATTTCCTGTTGGGGAACCACCTCATTGCTTCCTCCCCCCCCCCCCCTTAGCCGTTTTGAAAAGATAACAAAGCAAGTACCCTACAATGAGATTTTGGGGCAGATACTCCAAGAAACATAGAATGGCTTAGGTTGGAAAGGACCTTAAGATCATCTAGTTCCAACCCCCCTTGCCATGGGCAGGGATGCCTCACCCTAGACCATGTCACCCAAGGCTCTGTCCAACCTGGTCTTGAACACCGCCAGGGATGGAGCATTCACAACTTCCCTGGCCAACCCATTCCAGTGCCTCACCACCCTTACAGTAAAGAATTTTTTCCTTGTATCTAATGTAAACTTCCCCTGTTTCAGTTTCAACCTGTTATGAAGAGTCCCTCCCCAGCATCCCTATAGGCCCCCTTCAGATACTGGAAGGCTGCTATGAGGTCTCCACACACCCTTCTCTTCTCCAGGTTGAACAGCCCCAACTTCCTCAGCCTGTCTTCATATGGGAGGTGCTTCAGCCTCAGATCGTCCTTGTGGCCCTTCATCAAGAGTTGTCAGTTTCTCCCAAATGAAGCATGAACTTTCTGGACTAAGGCTTCAGTGGTTTAAGTTACTCTGAGACCTCTACCTGTCTTTTTTCAGTTCAAGCAACAAAATACTGCACTCTAGAAGAACCCCACCAGTTTCAGAGCCACCGACACTCCAGAGTGCCACCTGACCACATGCGTTAACTAAACATCTTTCTAAGGAACAGGACCTGCTCACTCAGTTTCTTTCCACTTCACACACTACCCGGCTTCCGCTTCAGCCTTCTGGCAGTCACCCAGACTGAACATAGCCCTCGAGTCACAGGAACATGAACAACCACGAGTGCTGCTTACAGGTTAACAAAGAGGCAGCCAAGGCACTCACCACCTTCACCCCTGCAGAAGGTAAGGGGACGGGAGAAAAGGCACACATTGAACAGACTCTTCTCTATCAGTCACCATGTTTTCCTACAGATTATAGCACTTTATCACAAATCCTTGCTTTCTCTCTGTAGCTGCCACTCCCACATCCCTCTGTTGCTGGAAAGCACGGCTCCCTCTGCTGTTGCTGCTACAGAGCTAACTCCTTACTCCCCCCCCGGCCCAGCAAATACCCCTTCAACCTGAAAACCATCACTACAGACCGACAGCGAGACGTTTGGACTTTACCAAGTCGGACGAGAGCTTGTTACGGCTTATGAAATACCACCTAAGCGGGAAGGAAGGTGGTCTGCAACAGAAACGGAGAAAAGGGGGCTGAGAGTGACTTGCCTACAGCGGGGGAAAGCAGCAGATGGGCTTGAGTACATACAAAGGCTCCATCACAACACCGGAGAGAGCAGCGTGGATAGAGGAGCAAGCCAAAGACCGGCAGAGCAGCGACTCAGAGCTATCAAAAGGTTGAGGGCAAGAAACGAAGTATAAGAAAAGTGAACCGAACCGCTGAAGAGCACGGTCGGACTCAGCGGGCAGAAAGGAAACGGGGGGCCTGCAAGGAGGCAGGAGAGTTTCCAGCACCGATAAGAGAAAACAGAAGCCCCACTCCGCCCCCCTCAGGGTCGCTCACCGGTCACCGCCGCTATCAGACCGACTGGGTGGCAGAAACAACCGTAACTCAGGCCTCGGGGCTCCCTGAGGCGGCACCGCCGGACGCGGCGCGCCCCACCGCCAGGAGCCGCGGGCCCGTCCCGCGGCGGCAGGTCCCCAAACCCGCCCCACTCCGCTCCCCACTATCGCCGGAGCCCCCTCCCGAGCGGGGGATGCCTGGCACCCATGTTTCGGTGGGCCTGGGGTGAGCCCAGGCCGCCGGGACCCCGCGGTGCTCACCCCACCGCCTTCCCGCCCTGCCCTCCCCCCCACGCTGGCGGGCTGGCAGCGGCGCTCGCAGCGCCAGGATCGATGAGTCGGCCGATCTCTCCCTCCACCCCGCGGAGGGTGAGGGGAAGGGGCAGCCACAGCCGCGAACGGCAGCGGTATCCCCGCGGAGCCCGGCCCGGCCCGCCGCATCGCCACAGCCGCGAACGGCAGCGGTATCCCCGCGGAGCCCGCCGCATCCCCACAGCGCGTGCAGCACTCACTCGGACAGCCCTCTCAGCAGCACCGCGCCGCTGCAGGCGCTGTAAAAGCGGCACCAAGAGCCCCGCCTCAGCGCGGCGGGCGGAAGACACGGCATGCGCGGCGGCTGCGGGTAAGGAGGGGCGGTGCAGCCCTCATTGCTACCTCAGGCCCTAGTACGGGGTCGGGGAAAGGGGGAGCAGAAGGAAGCAGCCGTGGAACTTTTCGCTAGCTGAGCGGGGCTGCTGGAAGCCGGCGGGGTCACATCACCGCGCCAGGCCTGGGGATAGGCGGTGGGGGCTGTTCGCCTTCCCGCCCTTCCTCGGAGCAAGCCGTGGGGGACCGTGAAACCGGCTCCAAACCGCGGCCGGTGCCGGGGGTCCCCCCCCAGCGGCACCCCTGCTTCTGGAGGTAGAGCAGCCTCGAGGTAATGCTATGCCGGGCCTTTGGTCCCCGCCCCGGCAGCATTGTTCTGGAACTCGGGTTGTGCTTTTAGGCCAAAATCCCCTTGTGAGCCGTTTATAGCCGCTTATAGCCCAGCAAATAAATTTAGCTTTTCACTTAATAGAGTTTTAAGGGTTTAACAGAGTTTTACTCAAGCTAAGTGCTATTTAATAATGCCTTTATCGTAGTTTTGTTGAAAGCAGCGCTGAGTCACAGTGCCACTGCCAGCCTGTCTTGCAACACAGAGCACGCCAGTGCTGTTTTGAATCAGAAGGGGCTCTAAGAAGCTCATACAAGGTTCCTGGGATTACCGAAAATGAAGCCCAAAGCAATTCTTGATTGAGGCTTGAGTCACGCTGGGCCAGCTGAGCTGGTGGCTTCATGCTGGAAGTGACACGGAAGTTTCTGGTAAATTTTGTAAATTCTAAGGAACTGAGGAGAGAGACGTTTCTCTTGTTTTTCAAACTGTTCAAGTTGGTCTTGGAAAGGGCCTGCTAGCCCTAAGCAGGCAAAGCACATACTCTGGTCCTTCTGCCCGAAGTGTGTATGTATGTATCTCGAGGGAAATCTGCACATTTTTGTTTGTTGGCTTCTGTTACAAGTAATACAGATTTCTTTATACATTTGTATAGAAAAAGTAATAAAAAGAGGTGATCTTATCTTTTGTTTATGGGAAACCAGGTGCTTACTGTGTCTGATACACTCAGAAAAGCACCACATACTCAGCAAGTTTGGAAATACCCACTTACACAGTACCTTGCTGCCTAGAGGCATCCACACTGTTGCAGAGATGCCAAGGGAAAGTGATTTTCTTAGTGGAGCTTGGTTTGGACAGGTGTTTTTTCTGTTTTAGGTGCTGTGTAAAAGGATGCAGGCTAAGGAAGGAGGCAACTAAGTCTTCATTGCTTCCTCTGAGTGATACCTATAAAATGAAGTCTTCCCTCCTTCCAGACACCAGCTGTGAACAGCCATGTGCCAGCACCATTGCTTTCACCCATTACCACCTGTACGATCCTGGACTCTGGTAACAACTCTGTTGCTGCTTACATTTAGGATTTAGAGAAGATGCACTCAGGCGTTCATTGAATTCTTAATGGGTATCTTCTCCAAGAATGCTTGGCAAGAGATGTATGGCGAGGTAGCATCCTTACAGGATTAGGTTTACATTCTCCAAAACGCAGGACTTAAAAATGCAAGTGCTAATGTAGGCAGCTGTCACAGCACTCATGGTAAGGACTTTCCAACCAGTGTTAAACATGAGGTAAGCCAGAATGTCAGGTTTTTCACCTGCTCTTTGCTGTTAGTGTTAGGCAAGACTTCCCCCTTGTTATTTTTCCTGACAAGTTACATTCATTGTTTTTATCCAGGCTAAGTAGCCGTGTAACATATGGATCTGTTCCTGCCAAAAAGAGGCTCTGCATGTTATTTAATACACCCATTGACATACTTCTTCCTGTGCTGCTTCCAGAGCTGAGGGCATGTTCATGCTCCCACCATGGTAACTGCTATGCCATTCCTTTCCTCAGCACTGAACCCAAAGAGCTGAGGAGGGGTCATGATTCTATGCCAAGGGGAACAACTCAGGGTGGGAGAGGCAGCTTCGAGAGCACAAAATGCCACACGCAGAAAGTGTCAAAGGTTCCTGAAGGGTACTTTCATTATCAAACTGAAAGCAGCAGTTCAGTTTCCATTATAAATGGAAACTTGAAGTAGCCCCATGCTGGGCTGCTGAGGCAGGATTTGTCAAGAGGGCCTTTTCTGGTGTCACACACACATGGCTAATCTGTGTGGGAATTGTGACTCTCTGAGAGGGCCTTCCAGGGTTCTGAGTTACGAGCTGGGCTTAAACCACCACACAGGGCCAGCACAGTTCTTTGCCAAAGCAAATGGTACAGGAAGGTCTCCCTAGCAGACTGGTTGTTCTGTCCATAGCTTATAAAACAGCAGACCCCCTGGGTCCCTAATTGAGATCGGGGGCCAACAAGCTTGTAGTCTAATTAAAAAGCCATGATGAAGTGTTGCAAGGGTGGTCTCCTAAGCTACAGATGGGAGGCAACCTTCTGCCTCCCAGAGTGCAATGGATCACTGTCCATATATTCATTTCTCTTTTGGCAGCAAGGGAGAAATCCTTGTGGACTGGCCTTTTTTAATACCAGAGAGATCTCTCCCAGCTCACCACAGCTTTCTCCCACTACTATTTGAAAGCAAAGGACCACAAGGACAGGAAGAATTGTAGGGTCTGAAACATTCCCAGGTTTCTGCTAACCTACAAAGCTGCACAAAGGAGAGAGCTGCATCACTCCTGCCACTTACAGCACAACCCGCTATCCCTGGCCTCCAGGCCACAAGAGGAAACCCCAGGACCATTATCTCCCCTGTTGCCATAATAGGTCTGCTTTAATCCAACCTGCTTAGCACAGGGTGATTTGTCCTTTGTTTTGAAAATGGTTGAGTGGGCAGTAAAACAAGACTCATTGTTTGGGGTTTCCCCAGCTGAGATTTCCCTCAACACCCTGTGTGTTTTCAGCCTGTTAAAAAGCAGGCACAAAGTCTTACAATTTCCTGACAGGAGTGCTGCTGGCTGGATGGCATTCCTCTGGACTTCAAGCTTCTGCCATTTACTGGACCCAGCACCCACCACTTGGTCTGAACCTCCCACCCTTTTCAAACCGGATATACCCAGATCCCTTTTCTTGACATGTGAGTTGGTGAAGTTCAACCTCTGAATCTTTCCAGCTGTTCAAGGAGCACAGCTGCACTTTGCTTGGCTAATCTTCCTGATCTGGCACACTGGAGTGCTGGAGACTTAAGCCAACACAAAGGTGTTGTGTCATTGACTCCTTCTCTCACTGAATGCTGCTGTGTCAGTGTAAGGTGCTCATCCTAGTACCGCAAGTTAAGGAAGTGAACTACAGCTACAGGAATTAAATCCTAGCTGCTGCAATTCGATTTACATTACCTACACCCCATCTTGGCTATTTATTGCAAGTTCTCTGCACAGAGAAACTGAAGAAACAATGTAAACTACGGAGAAAAGAAGCGCATGTATTAGGGATGTATCAACATCCAGTTGTATCTCATATAACTTAGATGGGCTCTGAGCATTCCAGCAAAAAAGAAACTGAAGTCAGGCCCTTTAACACCTGAGTTTTTATCTCATCTCAAGATCACCTTCCCTTAGCTCCCTGCTTTGGCTTCCGTTTTAATCATCAACTGTAAGAGTGAATGCAAAGGAAACAAACGGTAACTCCACCAACAAAAAAGAAAAAATAATTAATGACTTTATTTTTTTTTTTTTTTTTTTTTTTTTTTTTTTTTAGTTCAGTTGGCCATCTGAGGTGCTAAAATCTCAACACCAACGAAGCAAGTGTGCATAAAAACAAATAATAGAACACAACCAAACAGAAGAAAACAGGCTGGAACAGAGTTGGTTGTTTTTTTACAGGTAGGGTAATACACTTTTCTGTTAACACTCCATACATGCCAACCGTAAAAGCCTTGAACGATCTGAATATCAGAGTTCACTTTCATACAAAAGGGAAGATGCCAAAGCAGATCCCTTCACCTGGATTAGACTTCACACACACACGCATGCACGCACAGATACAGAGTATTTAAATTACTGCGATGCCATCAGAACATGGCATCCTCCCCTTCACATCTGCTCTCAGTGACATCCCCACCTGCCCCACTACCCTGCCTATAGCACTGCTCTGAGCAATCCAAAACCAGGAAGTTTTGGAAAGCTTCCAATCTCTGTTATTTTGCAGCAGTTGAGAGCCAGCAGTCTCTTTTCTCTGTGAACTATATACAGGCTGGTTTTTAGTATGCTTTAGAGTTCTCTTTATTGCAGACAGAGATGACTGAAATTCCCATAAAGCCCTATTGCGGCTTCTCAGTTTGTACACAGGAGGTTTTCTAATGCAACACCTTTCTCATCCACTGGTGTCTGGTGAAAATACTTGATTGAAAACTCATTTTAAAAGAACGTTAACCAAACAAGGTGTAGCTGTGAACATTTTCTCACAAAAGGGAACTGCTGGCTGCTCTAGAACATGCAGTCTAGACCACGTACAATACTTCATAATGTTCAGGATTAGGATGTATAAAAGTATTAAAAACCACCAGAGTGCACACAAGTGTGGTGACTAGCTCTATGCAAGCACTGTGTTCTAAGAGAGGCCTAGGCATTGCACAAAACTCAGATTCTCGACCATGGGGGTAACCCAAGGATCCACTGGTGTCTTTACATACAAACAAATATTTACATAAAATGCAGAGATGGATAGAGAGGAGGACAGACTTTTAAAACTTGCGCTTTGCTCTAAAATATGTTTCAGCAACGCAGTTTGTAACATGCCCTAGCGAGACCATGGGGTGTTGCTTAACTGAAAGGAGGAATATGTCTGGAAATTGGAGCTGAAACGTCACCTCCCCACACATGAGTTCTTTGAAGCTCAGAATTTAACAGCCATTTATGAACTTGAATGAAAACATGGTTAAAAGAACAGAAGGGTTATAAAACAAAAATGGTACTGTGAAAACAGCAGGTCAGTTGTTTTGGCAGTCTTTACTCCCCCATCCCCATTTGTCTCCCCTTCCCTGCAGGAAGCAGTATCCCCCTCCTCCCTTCCCCACAGGGAAGTGCCTGCCCCATCCTCAGCATGCCCTTTTCACAATGAACACAGGTTAGGTTCCAAGCTCAGCTGTCCTCTGGCCCATGTACCACTGCGACAGATGCCCTCGTGTGCCCACTTCTTGGAAACTGAGGGCCTCTGGCTCTCCCCTCATATGCAAAATGGATGCACATCATTGAATGTGCATGGCTGAGTCATGTGCTGCTGCACACCTGGGCAGCACAAAGAGCTAGAATCCTACTTGGATTCTTATACAAATAAGGAATCTTGTGGTCACAAGAGCCTTCTTCAGCTTTAAAAATACAAAATTTGACTTAAAAATATTCAGATAGTAAAAAAACCGAGTATCTGATGTGCAAGTCATATTCTTAAAGTGCAACTGAACAGCAAATACAAGTTGTGCCTTTTACAACCATTTTGATATAAAAAGGCCTTTTAACATTCCATTCCATTCCATGTATTTTTAATTAATGTGTATGTGCGATGTTAGCTCTTCATTCTCACTGCTGGAGGCCTTCAGCATAACCTAAAGAATTCAGGTTTTCCTGTGCAGTAGGGCATTACACCTTTAAGTGGTATATCATTCTTTGGCCAGCATCCCCAGCAAGAAGGGGAAAAGTAATGATCTGGTATTTCTTTTTCAGAATTTCTTTCTGTTCTACAGCTCACGTTCAATGATCTTTTGATAAAAGTTAGATGTAGTCCCTATACCTCGTGCATTATGAAGAGGACTGAGGCCAATTCTCTGCCTAAGACAGAACTTACAATAAACCTTATCTAGCTTCCCTCTTCCTTACCTCCTCCTCTCCAGTTTCCACCAGCCCCTCAAATGCAGGCTAAAGTACCACTGCCAATTTGAGTTGTGCAGCTGGCTCCTGCACTGGCAAATGGGGGGAATTCTGTTTGCGGGACATCCTGTTGATAAGCCAGCACTCTGTGATGCTGATGTAGCAGGTTATCACTTGCTAACAGGCACAGTAGCACTGCAGCTCCCTGTCTGCTTGGTTTCATGAGCATCTGGATTTAATTTGTAATGCCTTTGCAGAAAACACTAGGTGGGGATAAAAAGGAGGACACTTGAGGTGGAAAAAACATGTTTCCAGCTGAGGGAACCAGCACCACTCAGAGTCCTCAGGGACAGTCCTACACATCCTTCTTCAGCCTGAGGTATGCTCCTGAGTCAGAGGTGAATTCAAGTTGTAGAGCCTGGCTTACAGAAGACCTCTTTGAAGAAGGTAGAGCCAACAGCAAGAAACCATGCAAACTTCTGTCCTGGGGCAAAAGAATAAAGGATGTTCACCCCTGCTTGGGTGCCTTGCACCAACAACCTAGAGTTCAGACTGAAAGAGTCAGCACACTGTATGGATACACTTGGGAATGGGACACTTTCTCAAGGACACTGGGGAGCAAGCTTAGTACTTCTTTACCAAGAACATAGCATCCCAAGAGGGGAAAACCTCTTACTGCATCCCATTAAGGATGGGATGCATACCCAATGCACAGCACTATTCCAGCTCTGTGGGACAAGCTAAGGGTGCAGTGTGCTCAAGGAGTCTGTCAAACAGTGAATGGTGCTGAACTGCTCAGTGCATATCCTGCTCATTGCTTAATGTATGGTTACAGTCAGTACCCTCCTGGCTGAACAGCAGCTTTTCTAGCTGAGCCAACAGCTTCTTCCAGCAGATGCATCAGGAAATGTGCTATTTTTGTTTTCATGATGTCCCTCTAGCCATATCTCA
Organism: Pezoporus wallicus; assembly: GCF_028554395.1. Lineage (NCBI taxonomy): Eukaryota > Metazoa > Chordata > Aves > Psittaciformes > Psittacidae > Pezoporus > Pezoporus wallicus. The sequence continues at coordinate 3,493,523 of NW_026642179.1, read as the reverse complement.
GAGTCTGAGGGTCCCCTCTTTCAGTGAGAAAGAGACATATGGGATACTTCTACCTCACAGTTTCGGCTTTCTTGTTACAAAAATGTAAAATTTAAATAAATTATGGGTTTGTTAGTCCAACAGAGGGAATTCTCGGATGCAGAAGAGAAGTATGCTGGGAACACAAAAGGATTCTTACCACTCCATGACTGTGCCGGATTTTGCATCCTAGGGCAGGATGCATCCATGGGTACATAAAGGCTGCCCTTGCTATGAAGCAGGGACCAATCTGCAGTAGTGTCTTTCTCTAACAGAGTTAAAACACTCCCCTCTGCAATCTAATATGTGTAACAAATTATTAATAAGAACACTAATAAATAGCCACAGGTAACAACATCCAGTAATTTAGAAGTGGAAGTTGTAGGATGCAGCAGGCACACACACCCATCACTCATCCTTTTTTTTTTTTTTTTCTAAAAGATACAAAAATGAATCTTCTTTCAAGTATTAAAAAAATAAGTTAACTGACAATAAAGGGTCAAAGTGACTGAGGGCCCAGGCAGGTCTTAAGCTTCGTTTCCAATGTGCAAAAACAAAATACAGAGGAAAAAAAAATAAAAACACTGAAAAGTCTTAATGGTGGTTCGGTCACTTAAGGGCTTCTCCTCTTAGGGGCCTAACAGCCAGGGAATGCCGCCTGGTAACACCTCTGCCCCAGCACACACCACTGTCCCACACAGTCAGTATTTTCCAGTGTCAAAACAGTCATAACAAAAACAGAACATAGAAGCCCACCAGCCTCTGAGCTGTGGCCATGAAGACTAAGGCCAGCAGTAGCTGTCTCTCCAGTGTGTAGCGAAGCAGAAGGGCATCTTCTGTCTCTCTTCTTCTCCCCTTGTTTCCCTACAAGAAGATTTAGGAGGCTATGATAGGGAGAGAGTCCTCTGATGCCCACATCTCTCTAAAAACCAGGAAGCTGAGAGTTCCATCACGCATACTAGTAGTATCTTTTCTGTCTCATATTTCTTCATATCTGTGCATAATGATCAGCTGCAGGTTTCTTTGGTGGGGAGGAAGACTAAAGCAAAGAAAGTGCTGCCCTGGGCTTCTGGAGCTCTCTTGGACAGGTGACTCCATTTTACAGGCTGCTACAGGCTGCTGTGGTTTTCCAGAGAGGGTTGCCACTTCCCTCCCTTTTATTAGAACTGGTATAGTAAAACCAGGAAAGGAATGGACTGCCATAAATCCAGTTAAGGGTACTTCTTCCCTTAACCTCCTTCCCCACACGTGGATTATTCTTCTCCCTCCTACCACACACAATAATAGAGTCCATCATATAGGACCTCAAGGAGACTCCACAGTCTCAACTCATTATCTTCAACTCGGCTTGCAGACAAGTAAAATGTAAGCTTCTGGAACCAACACACTTATCAAAAGGCTTCTGAGTGCTTCAGACCAAATCCCTGCATGCTGTCGGACCCCTCGGAGGTTTCCCCTTCAACATCTTCCTATCCATGTAATTCTGGCGAACTCAGGGTAGGCCAACTGGACAACACACACCAGCAGAGGTAAATGTGTCAAGCTCAGGACCAGTTCAAGCTAAAACCTTTGGAAAGCATGACTGCCTCCAGGTCCTTGTCTTCCTCTTTTTCTCGAAGCCGTTGCTCCTCAAGGAGAGCCACAAGAGAATCTCTCTGCTCCACTACTTCTAGCATCTCATTCAGGATCCTCTTCTCCTCTGAGAGCTCTGCATCTGTCTTCAGATGATCTACAGAGAGATAAAACCTATCAGCATACACATGGCTAGAAATACACACATACAGTCTCTAAAATGTTCCCTGTTGCTCTCACCTTCTACTGCCATCCTCTCCCGGAGTTCCTGCTGTAATCGGCTCTGCCTGTCTTCCAGTTCTAGCTCCCGAGCACTGGAAGGGAAACATCAGGAACTCAAGTTCTGGGTATATTAAAATACAACATACATTGCTTCATACCATTCTCAATTTCTGATCCCCCTCCACATATCTGCTATGCATCTTACCAATCTGTTTTGGAGCAACTAGTAAAATACCTAACATATATAACTATATTTTTAAAAGATTTAAATGTACTTTTCAGCATCTCAGGTTCTTTGCCTTCAGCTAGGAAGTGCCATGCAGAAAGTTGAGAGGATTATGGGTGGGATTAAATCTAAAACAGTGTGAAGGAACAAACAGATGTGCGATACCTCTGTCTATCTGCTGCTACTTCCCGCTCTAAAGAGAAAGTGACTTACCAACTAAGAGACACGTCAGGCCACTGCCTTTACAGATTCCCATGCAGAAAACACCTCTGGGCTTTTCTGACACAGGCACTAAGACATCAGCTTCCACGCTGCCACGGTCAGCTGACACAGTCAAAACCAGTTTCCGTGATTTGCAGCACCGGGACTGAGAAAGCTTGCAGTTCCATTAACAGGAAAAAAGCCTCATCACCTGAGCCCAAATGAAGGGCACTGGGGTCTCAAGGCGGGCAGAGACGAGGGCCACATGGCAAAGGTGACTGAATCAGATGCTTCCAGCTACACTTAACAAAAGCAGAATCTACCAAAACCAGAAGGAGTCACACATTATTTCTACAGAGCCAGAAAACACTTGCATGAACAAGACTTGTTTTATCTAAAACCAGCTTGGGAATGGGTCAGAGCTTTACATACATCCATACTTCTGCATGTGCACAAATAATTGGAGCTTTCATTTCTTATTGCTATTACTCCTTCTACTACCAGTTTTCTGAAATGTGATTGGATTCACGTCTCAGCTAACAATCGGCCTATGATACTCCTGACCTCCCAGCATTATATGGGAAGACAATACTGACGGATCTTCCAACACTATTCCTAACAAAATCCCCCTTTTGAAGCTTTGTACATTCACTCACAATATCATCAGTTCAGACTCGTAGCGAACCAAAGCATTCTTCTCCTGCACCAGCTTGAACCACTCCTGCATCAGCTTGGGATCATCCTTCTTCCCCATGCCTGCCAAAAGAGAAACCTGGTAAGTGTTCAGAACGCCCTGCAATCCTTACAAGCCCGAACTGCAAAAACAACAACGGGGCAAAATGTGCAAAGAAAGCCGAGCAAGATGCTGCCAGAGCACTCCCAAGACAGGTCCATTCAGTTTGCCTAGAGCACATAGAAGAGTCAAGTCACCTCCAAAAGGATTCTTTTCTCTTTGGAGCCCGATTTTTATGTTTTTCTTTCTGATTTTCTTATGATTGCTTGTTTCTTCCTCACTCTTACTGCAGAAAGCCCAGATTTCTGTATGCATTCCACTCTTCTGTTCATTAGAAGAGCTTTGTAAGTCCTCACATGCCAGCTACTTAAATATGTGCTCATCAGAAACAGATTCAATTGCCACTTCATGTGTTTTGCCTTTATTTTCTTCAGTTGCATGTCCTCAATCTTTTCCTTTACTGGCCACAAGTAACATCTTGACTTTTTTTTATTTCAATAGCCCAATACATCTTTTCTGACTGCTCCTCCTAGCCACATGTATCTACCCATCTTGAAGATCCCCTCTGCAACAGTGAACACAGAAACTACTTATTTGCACATCAGCACTGGAAAGAAGAGGAATCCCCAGAGATACCTGCTAATATCAAAGCAGAATAAAAATACCTCGGGCCTTGGCCACCTACTACAAAAATCTTAGTTGATATTTCATTCATTTTAAAGCTAACTCCTAAACTTACTCAGCAGTCCTGTGATGAAACTCGTATCTGTCAGGAGTTACGTGGAATAAATTGCAGAATGCTGTTCCCCAAAGCTTTCTGTTGATATTTATCAAATGCAAGAGCTTACCAGGGAAGCTCCTCCCAACAATCTCCTGGCCTCGGCCACTACCTGAACTACCTGCAGATGAATGCTGTGAGTTGTATCAGACACCATCAAGAACAGCAGCAACGCGCCTGCCTGCATGGAAGTGGAGGCAGGAGTAAGGCCTCAAATCAAGCTCAACAGCATTTTCAGGTTGCTGCATCCTGTCACCTTGCACTGCACATAACCAAGGCATCCTAAAGCAACTAACATCCCTGCCTATGTTTGTTATTATGGATAACATACGTACACTTTCTACATCAAGAGCAAAACTTCTCAAATAGTTATTTTGATGTTAAAAATAATCAAGCAGCAAGCTTACTATTCAAACTTCTGGAAACACTTCACAAGTACCACACTAATGGCTAATGGTTAATTCCAACCTGTGCCCCGCCTCCACCCTTAGGATCTCAAGAGGAGCGCAGGCCTGAAGTTAAGCAAAGGAGAGCCTGCAACTCCTGTCAAAATGTGCCTTAAACTGAGAATATCTGCCTTTGAAAAGTCAGAAGACCAGGCCCCTGGGGAATCCCAGACCTATTGTACCACCTTAAGAGCCTCTGGCTCCGTGGACTTTCTGTGGTGTTTTGCTCAGTACAAGCATTCCTTTCTGAGCATCTCTGCACAGTATGCCCATGTGGCGACAGGAGAGGGAAACCATACATGCAGATGTCCAGTGCTATGGCGCCATGAAAACACTGGGAAGCCTCCCCATCCTTCCCAATGCCAGGATGTATAGAAAACAAATGCCTCTAAGAAAAATCCAAAACCACAATGCTACTGACCTGTGAAATAAGTATTCAGTATTTTTAAACAGCCAATGAGCAGAGAAATAATGGGAGGATTGGAGAGGGAGCACTGACAACTGATGTGAGGGAGACCATGGAAAGCAGAGTAAGTGGTTAGCAAAATTACACCATGAACACATATAAACAACCCCTTCCCCCATGCCTTGGCAAAGGAAACTCTACAACACACTCCATTTTGGGACAGTTAAAGAATGCGCTCAGCAAGACAGATGAAGGAAAACTGTTCTAGCTTAAGGTTTGTTGGTTTTTAAAGTTCAAGGATGATTTTGCAAACCAATCCTTATAAAGACACAGTATTCCCTTAATCCATATGTACTAATTAAAAGGCCAGATTTAAGGAAGCAGATTGTCTTCCCATACCCCACCTTCTAAATATCTTTCAGGAGGTACAGAGAAATTGAATCCACCAAATGAAAACAGAAACTTGAGTATGACATACCTGCTCCCACCGCTGCTGCCCAATGTCCCTCCCAGTCGCTATACCTTCCCTAGCACAGCTGGGACTCGCAAAAGGGATACTGTATTCTGTAATAACTTGCCATAGGCTCAGAGAAGCTGTTTACCAGGTTGCTACTGAGAAGGTTGGTTTGGGGACACAGCAAGAAAAGAGCTAGGGACAGGGCTGGGGGCTTTGTGTTCATTAGCTGACTAGCGCTACTATGACAACCCAGCTGTGGTCGAGGAGAACAGGGAGCGTGTGAGGTTACATTACCTTCATGGGCACAGCAAGGGCAGAAGGAGAGAGGTCTACGACGTGGTGTCCCGGCATTGGGCTCAACTTCAATAGGACCAAACGAGGAAGAGGAAGGAGAGGAAGAGGAAGTTGGAACGGAAGAGGAGGAAAGGAGTGAAATAAAAGACAAGCAAAGGACAAAAAGCGTAAGAGTGAGAAAGTAAGGAAACACAAGAAAAGGAAAGAAAAATACAAGAAATGGAGAAGCAGAAACAAGGGATACAGTCTACAGATGAATAATGTCTCTAATAAGCACAGATAATGGGTCAGAGGTAGGCTGAGGTACTGGTGAACTCTTATTGAGCTGCACAAATACCAGGCAGGAGGTTATCATTCCTGCACTTTTACCTAACATACATTTTTAAATCACATGGTCTTTAACTGAAAGGTTTGTGAACAAGATGTCAGGATGAGCAGAGACAAATACTTAACCCCTGCTGATGAACGTCAAATTTCAAGCAGGGTTACAAAAAGTGTCACCTGTATGCATAAGACACCAGCTGTAAGCAGCCACCCTACTTTAAAGCTTTTTCAGGACCATGCTCTTACCACTGTGGCAGCATCCACTGATGGTAAAAGTGTCCATTTTAATGGGAAATAGTTTCTTCAGACAGGGAACATCACAGGGAGAATCTGATTAATGTGGAACCAGCCTGGCAGGTTCTGCTGTGTCAAGTATGGTGACTACACAGGTGTGCTCAGCTGGACTGTTGTGCTTAGAGGGGAAAGGCTTTTACACTGATAAAAAAGTGATTCACATCAGGGTCTACAGGAGCAACGATCAACTGAGTACTTTGCAGAGTTAAAATGATAAATTTACAGCTCTCCCTTGACATTCTCATTTCACAAAGCATTTTAAAGCTTACAAGTCCTGTTAGTATCTATATCAGCTATACTTACTAATACTGTTAGAATTAGTATCAGCTGTACTTAACGTTGCAGAGATAAACAGTATGAAATAACCAACATCACTAATAGTTACTGGAGACTGTATGCACCAGGAAGGTGATGAGCCTGAAACATCAAAGCTAGCAGAATGGTAACTGCTGTGAATGCACAACTACATTTATGAAGAGGAGGCATTTCTGTGTTGGGAACTCCACAGCAATAACACGGTCAGAATAATGCTTATTTTGGAGAAGTCACCATTTTGATATACATGGGTTGGAGAAAGTTTTACAGACCCAGACTACTGGTGAACTTGGAAGGCTTTAGAAGGGACCATCACAGAACTAGACCAGCACATGGAGGACAAACTGAAGTTAGAAAGAGAGCACATCAGCTTCAAAGCCTGTGACTGAGCAGTGTGGTGCTCTCAGACAGGAAGAAACCTCAATACTGAGAGCAGGAAGGGGCAACATTAGGAGAGGTGCCACAGCTGGCCATGTGACAGTTACAAATAAAGCATCGTACCGATGTTATCTGACAGTACCAGACCTTCAATTATAGTTGTTCTGAACTTTCCAACTTCTTCATTTAAAATTAAAAAATACTAGGGCTTTTTTTTTTTTTTTTATGATTGCCTTTTCACAGATTAGGTTACAAAACAAAGACAAACAAGAAAACACCCAAACTGCAAAGGCACTGTGAAGAATATGTTTCCATACAAAGCAGAGCATTTAGTGCATGATGCCTACTATATTTTTTATTTCACATCCTATCTGATTCAACATTAATTCTTCTATATAAGCTTTAATACTGTAACTTGGCCTAACCACTGTTTTCGGGGTGGTCAGGAGATGGGCATTTAGCTGTATGTAAAAATCCACTGCTGTTCTTCAGGGTTTGAGATTTTATTCAGAATTGTGGGGCAGGGATGGGAGGATGTTCCTATCTCAAATGCAGCTATGTGTATAAATTTCAAAGCACGGATGTATAGACTTGGTGAGGAACTCCCAACTTGCTATATTTGATCTGAAAATAAGTAGCTGGTATGTGAACACACCATTCATCTCATTGACATGACCACAAACTACTAACTTTAGTCATCAGTGAAATGGTCTGACACTAGAAGAGATACCATTCTTGGTCTTGAGTAAAAAGCCACAGGGCTTACACAGCAGAGTTCACTCCCTGCAGTTGTGTTTTCCTCCTTTGCTGTTAGTTGTCCTATTTTTTAACAGAAATATTATTCTCCCACTCTTGTCTAAGGAGAATTTGTCCTTGAATCAAGTTACAAAACCCACAGTATTTCTAATAGTCCTGCTACTGGAAATGCTAACGTTACTTTTCAGCAAGATAATGAAAATAACCTATACCGTTAAGATCCTTTCCAGCTACTCCAGATGTAAATTATAGTTGCATCAGTGCACGTATGGTCATTACAACCGCTTTGGAAACAGCTTCTGTGCAGACCAGGATAATTAACAAGGCTTTAAAAAGTGTTCCTTATGTACTGGAGGTCCTTAACAGCAAGGACAGAGCTAAGCGCAATTCCAAAACTTACCTCCTACAGTTCTGTAAAACTGTAAAAATTATGATCTAAAAGTGTCATAATCTGAAGCCACAAGTATTATAGAACATATAATGCAGCAGAATTGTAAATGATTTTTTAGAAACTCCTTTCAGGTGATAGTCATGAAAACTGCCTCTCCGCCCCTGCTAGTAAAGAGTATCACATGTGTTACAGACACTTAAGCAGACTGAAACAGGAACTTGCTAATTTTAAGAGAAAAACTATTTTATATTTCCTGAAAGGGAAAAATATTTTTCACTGACAGGAACCAACCTTCAAGTGTCACATGTTTCACTATCCTTTCAGATGAACTCCTCGAACTAGATCATCTTAAGGTCCTTTCCAACCCAAACTGTTTTATGACTCTAAGAAAAGGCCTCTTTAACTAGTTCAGAAGCAGAGCCGGGGGAAAAAACAGAAGATCACTTGATGAACAGACAAAGCGTTCCCTCAGCCAGCTGACAATTTTAGACAGTGAATGTATCATCAGATCCTTCACATTCCTGTTTATTCACATTCAAGGTTCATTTTTAAAAAACACAACTTCAGAGCACGAGCTCTCACTGTGTATGTGTATGCTGAAGGACAATCCTGGGAAAAGGCTGAACTCCTTATCCAGTACTATCAAATAGGACAACTATAACAACACCCTGTTTCACAGTATGGTGTTAAAACCTGTCTCATCTACTTTGCCCTTATCACTTGTCCAATCACGTTATGGAAATCCTTACTTGTCTTCTTATTTCTCCCAGTGCCATTACTAATCCTGCAGTAAATATTATGCTTATATTATTGGTTAAAGAAGAGGAATCACCACCTCATTGTCTCATTAAATTAAAACCATGCTCATCCCAGCAAAGCAGTTTTCCTTGCCATGGAGTCACGGCCAGATGGGAAAAACTCTTTTGTCAAGCAAATTTAAAAAAAAAATAAACAATCTCCTTTCTGTTTAAGTCTCTTCCACCACCAAAAACCCAGGCCAGGTCTGGCGACACAGGTTTTTATCCACAGCATGGAACATGCACTGCTGGCAGCAGCAATACAAGCTACCCACTGCCCTGCTGAAGCGCTTCGTTTGGAAGGAACTGAAAGGCAGTAGAACCATTTCTGTGGCCATTCACTTTTTAGGTTCCCTCTGTGCTATCAGCAAAAGTCTGAGGTGTGACTATAGCTTCTGGACAGAAAACTACCACTTTTTTTTTTTCTCAGAGAGGCAAACCTGCCAACAGACTGCGTTAATCACAAGCTGTGCCACAGGCAACTCTTCTGAAGGTGTGTAAAGCCTGCACAGCAGAGGCCAGCAGCCCAAGTGGGCATGTGGGGTGATCGGTACAGAGCTGGGAACTGCAGCTCCTTGAGGAGTGTGTCCCAGCTCCCAAGCACACTGAACATCCTGGAGAGGTAGAAGCAGATTAGCTATCTGCTAGACATCAACAAGGTGACTGGAATTATTCAATAACGTGACTGGAATTATTTTGCCTCTGTGAAAAGAAGCCTTCCCCAGAGCCTTCTGGGAAATCTTTCATGGAGTCATGACAAGACCTTGTTTGTCACAGCACTCTTGAGAGACTGCAGACTTTGCTATGGCAGTGGAAACCAAGAGCCATGGCAAGAATAAACACCATAGCTCCAAAGCCTCTTCAAAACAAGGAACAGAAATTGTATAGCCTCAACGGAACATACCTCCCTTTTCACCGTAGGTTGTTACACAAGCTACACTGGATTGTTGTCTTTTTCACTTTTCATTTACTTGTTATTTAAAGAGCAATACTTCAGACTGGTTTTGTCCTTTTTTGCTGTAGATACACAACACTTCATAATGTGAAGCACAGTAGTAAAAAATGATAGATCAAGATGAAGAAAGCACAGCAGAAAGTCTGGGTTGGCAGACACCATTATCACCAAGCTATAGCTCACAATGATCCCCTTCACTATTTGCCCATGCACTGTGGTATGAGAGCTGTGACAACGTCTGAGGAGTGGTGAGCCACTGCAAATCAAAATGATTTTTTACAGATACACCAAATGCTGTCACATCCTTTGCAAGCTTTGCATCCAAAGACTTTAATTTCTATACTGCTGACTAACCACAGCAGTTTGGAAATCAGCAACACCAGGCAGGAAATCCAGCTCTGAGGCTAATCTCAGTTCTACGGAACCATTATGCTGGCACTTGACATCACAAACTGAGAGCATGACACTTCAGAAATTCTTATTGTACTACAAATTCTCTTGCTCATTCAGTGGGCAGACTAAGAGCTCCGATTTTAAATCAGTGCTTAAAATAAAGCTCAGTTCACATGAGATCAGTAAGACAACTGTGCACTGATCACAGGAAATATCCTCTGTCCCACCTTTTAAAAATCAGTTACGTCAGAAACAATAGTACTAAAAAATTAAGCATCCCAACTCTACTGTTTGGTGAAACTGTTCAGCAGCAGTGTTGTAAAAGAACAAGAACAGAGAAGGCCATGTCTTGGAGAACAGCATCTGCACACCTGCAGGTATTATAAAGTTGAGAACAAGGTTTGTCACAACTATCCCATCAGCACATCACTCAGTGTCTGACTTAACAGTTTACTAAAACTGGCAAAATAACTATCCTGTAAAGTACAATCACTAGAAGAAACCTGGGAAAAACTCTTAGACCACTGAACTGTCACACAAACTGAACCACACCTTTACTTGTTCAGCAAAAGAGAGGAATGAAAAAAAGGTGGGGAGGGGAAAGAAAAATAGGGAAAGCAACAGCTGGAGCAGGATACACACACAAATGGCGGCACAGAAGTGTTCTGCTTCTACTAGACCTCAAGGCACTTCGAAAAGCAGTCAGTCAGTACAGTCTTGCACTGACCCTCTCTCCCCAGACTGTTTGTGTGTGCAGTTGTGAGAGGCGTGCAGCAGGTAAACAGTAACTGCTTGGCTTCCAGTACTCCCATTATACTTAACAAGCACATAATGAAGTATATACTTAACAAGTATATAAATGCTTATCAAGTGCTCTTTCCTGCTCCACATTTACAGCAAAGAAAACACGTTACCATTCACTTCAGTGGCAAAAGCAGCTGCAGACTGTGAAAACAATGGTTATCTCACAACTCCACTCCTCCTCCAGGACAGCCGTGTTTGCCAATCACAAGAATAGCACCGTTCCTACTTGAGTATATCAGACTCCAGCCCTGCAGAGTTAGATCTGCATGTCTTTATAGGACCTACTCAGTACAAGTATTTTGAAGAAAAGTGAAGTTGTAGGAGACTATGCTTTAAACAAACATTAAAAAAAAACCAAACCATAATCCACACTTCCCCCCTGCCCCCATTTACCTGTTGTTCATAAGGCTCTTATCAAGAAGGAAGAACTTATGTCTGAAATCAGCACTCTCAAACATACCAGCTCTCTTCCTTACATCACTCTTGCCTGCCTCAGCACACTCCAGCCAAAAGCAAAACAAGACAGGAGCGTGGGACTGTTTCCCCAGTGATTCCCTGGTGGGTGCAAGGAAAAGGAAGCTGCTCATTTGGATGCAGAGGGAACAAGGGAGGTGCTTTCCACAGGCAGCAGAGCGAACCGGTGGGTAAGGAGGAACTGAGGCAGGGATTAACTAAGCAAGGAGACTAAGAATGCAAATGACTGAAGGAGAAGAGGGAGAGGAGAGGGGAAAAAAGGGTAAGGGATGAAAGAAGGTGGCAAATTTGTGGAGAAGATACGATTTACAGTTTTCCAGACAAATAATGCTGGGTAGAAGAGGGAGTAGAGCCTAAACATTTTGGAAGAAGGCCAGAGGCAGGGGTTGAAACTGTGGGGACTGAGTCAGTGGGAAGATCAGGAACAGTGAAAGACTAGGAACAACTAGGGGGGAGGAACAGGTCTGAAGGGTAAATACTAGGATTTCTTTTTCAAAAATGTAGGATTAAAATTAAATGCCTGAGAAGCAGAAAACTGGGACTGAGAGTGAAAATGGAAATGAGGTAAAGAACTTTGGATGGAAAAGGACAGGATTAGGGCAAGGACTATCCGGAAAGAGGGAATAAAAAGGACAAAAAGTGTATATCCACCAGACCACTGCGTCTTTCCAGTGTCTGGCTCAGAATCCATGTTTTCAAGTCTCACTATTCCACAGCTGCCAGCAAACATCTGTGAAATTCACTGACTGTGTCCCATTTCCTCTCCATAAGGATCTACATAGAGGATGACAACCTAGCATTGCTACTAGTTATCCCACACAGACATGGAGCAGAGTTCTGTGCAGAGGATCTAAAGGTTATAAATCTGTTGATATATCACAGCTTAATACAAAAATCTTAATTTCAATTGACTTTGCAACCTTTGAAAAGTTCTTTTACCATAGCTGCATATCTGATATACACACAGGCATAATTACTCAGAATTGAAATGTGACCATCTGTAGTGTGAAATGAAACATCTGCTTTATGGCAACGGTACATGACATTTTACAACAGGAAGAGAGGATTATGGCATCTGAGCAGAGCAACGGAGGTAGTTAAGATAGCCATGTGCAATACTGCAAACTGGAACTTGACCAAGGATGTCAGAAGTTACCACTCCCTTGCAGAAGTTGTTGCGCAATCTGTAACAACTAAACGAAATGCAACTCTCATTAGTGTAAAGAAAATCCAGAATAAAGTAAATGGCTTAAATCATTCCAAAATTATCACCAATTTACAGACAGCTTTTCAAAGTTTTTTTGCCATTCTGCTTATCATTCTACTGACAGCATGACTCTAGAATCATGCCCATGCCTCAGAGACACAAGTTGCCAGTAGAATAACAACTGTGCAGTCATCCTAGCTGCCTAGAGCACTCAGCAGGACCATGCAGCCACATGGTGCTCCAGGGATTTTTATGGCACTCCACCAGATACAGCATCCTGCGCAGACATGTTAATTTTGAAGCTGAGCTCTAAATCTGCCACTGAATAGTGACAGGTACCCTCAGAGCAATGTATATCCCTTCTGGCAAAAGTGTTCTGGCAGCCCCAAAAGGAAATACAAAGCAAATTACAGAGGCAACAAAACAGTACTATAAAGCCACTTACTCCAGGCAGGCTATACTGGCTCATTGCATTTAAAGGGATACTGCCCAATACAGGGTTTTCAAGTTCATTTTGAAAAGGTATTTTTGAGATGAGCAGAAACTTGGTGTAAGTTTAAAATGTATCAACCATTTCTAAATAAATGTGAACATTGTCTCTGACTGTTGGAAGCCTCCGAGTCACCATATAAATAAAATCGGCCTGTTACAGAAGATCAAAAATTACCACTGTGGGATGACTGTCTGAGTTCAAAGAAATGGAAAAGGCAAACATGCAAAAGATTAGCAATAATTTCAATTTTCAGTTAAGATTTTCTCCAATACAATACTTTGAGTGACAGTGTCCCTTTAAGTAAATATTATTTTGCTTTTCTTAAAGCCTCTACTAGTGATTTTGATGGGATAGCTGTCTCTAAAGAAGCATTAGGAGAAGCAGGAGGAGGGAGAGGTATAGTGGAAATAGCATTAAACAGGGATAAGGGTCTGTTAAGTGTAATTCAGCATCAACCCTTTTACAGCTCCTACTCTATCCACATATAAGTGTGGGCCATCCCTGATGGACGTAACTAAGAAGAGGGTCTCAAAGTCTCCCTGCAGAAGATATCCCAGGAAAGGATGGCAAAAGAACTGAACAGTGAATGATGCACACGGCTAGCAGCAGACTATCACATCAAAATTAGCACAGGGGAACTGGGCAACAAATTAGGTCTACTAAGGAGGAAAATCTTCCATTTTGAAACTTGAACTTAGGTGGATATTCTTAGCTCAAGTGTTTGATCGTCAATAAAAGCCTATTGTGTCAGGACAATCTGGAGTCACTGCCAACAGACAGCTACAGGTAGATACTATGTGGGACAGCCTCCCCATGGAGGAGTAAAAAAACCCAGACAGTTAAAAGCCTGAGCAAGATTGTTTGAAGGATAAAAAGCAGAACACAATGAAATCAGGGGAAGACTTCTAATGATGTGTCTTGGATCTGGCCTAGAGCGTGTGGATCTATCTTTCACTCTGTGGAGCTGGTCAGTAATGCACTCCCTCAACAAAAACACATCTTAGATCAAGGAACTTTATATTCTGAAAGACAAAGGAAATGAGACCCTCAGATGACAAGGCAACCAAGCAGAGTTTGCCTTCTCTTCGATCTCCTGACAGATGTGTCCATTTTATAAGAATAGATTCAGGACAATTAAACTAGCAAAGGGAATTCTGATTTTCAAGATGGGCAAGTGCTAAACAAATGCTGTTTGAAACCCAAAAGTTATCTGCCTACTAAGGGATTCAGGAAGTAACACTAAGGAAATGGAGTGTCATGGTACAGAGTGATGACCAGACTATAATCAGTAAGTGAAAAAAAGAGCTAAACACTAACACGTGTTTAGCACTAAATGGGACATTTAAAAAAAACCAACAACCTAGCAAGAATATTATTAGCTGTGTAATGATGCAAACTGGGATGACTGGAAACTCTAACAGCAGATTCCAGCAAAAAATGACTGGAAATCTTAACAGTAGATTCTTTCCTAACCAAGACAAAACAAGGAAGAAGAAGTATCTGTCATCTGCAGGTGTTTCCAGAGTCCCTTGAAGGAGCATTTTGGTTTTGTTAGATCATCAACATACTGGCTTTTTTGGAATAAGCAGATGAGCCTCAAGGGCAACAGGGAGGCAATGGCATGCCAAAAAAACTGCCTTTACAGTGCTGTTAGCTCTTGGGAGCAGGTCAGTTCTGCTGTCCCCTTCACATTAAAATATTTTGCTAAAGAAGTTTTCAGTAGTAGAGCTGAACTTTGCAAAGGAGAGGCAAAAAGCCAGCGTGGCCTTCCACTGCTAGCAGGGAAGGTGCCTGGAGTGAAAACTGTAAGTACTTTTTGAAATAAGCACTGTGGAAAATAGACCTTACACATGGTTTGTGGAGCATGCCAGGATCTCCTCTTCCTGAGCTGGAAAAGGGGTTCTGCTATAGCCAGTCATGTGCAAGGGCTGTTTCTTCTTTGTTGTGAGGCAAGGATGGGAGAAGTAGGTGAAGGGAGGGGTGGGGAGGAGTGTCAGCAGGGTTAGTGTCAGCAGGAGGTTCAGCCATACATACCACCCAGATGCAAGTCGATGAGGTCACTGTAATAAGACTCTCCCCAATAGTCTACAACAAGGAATTGGTGAAGACAGAGTTATTGAATCAGATACCCCCACCCTAGCCCCACACAATCAAAGCAATACATGAGAAAAAGACAGAGACAGAAACAAAGAAAAGGCAAACAAGAAACATGCAGCTATACACCTGGGCACATATATGTATGTATATAAAAATTATATACGTGTCTTTACGTATACATATATGTATACACAAACACAAATGTATCACAAACATATATACTGAGATGAGGAGAAAATTCCCAGCAGGCAGGCAAGGACTTCCAAAGGGGAAAATAAAAAAATCAAGTCTACAAAGGGACATTTTCACCTATTTCCATCTGCACCAGTACCTGACAGTGATGTCTTTCCTGTTCTTGCTGAGAAAAGCAGAACTAATCTTGTTGCTTTCATGCTGAGCAATATGTCAGAAGGAAACAGTGCAGTTTCTTAGGTCAGCTGCAGGAAAGGTGTAAAGGTTGATTCCTTGGAGGTGACCGAGTGGAAGCGACTGAGTGTGTGTACAGCACATGGGTGGAAGGCACTGACCAAACACTGACATGAATGGCAAGTGGGTGTCTTCCTGCTAATGCAGTATCTATGCCAGAGAAAAACCTGCACAGAAGTGCGTGGAACAGAGGCACGTACGTCCACAGCTGCTAGAGACGGGTACACCATGAGTCTAGCACCGTGTAATGTTTCTCTGGGGAAGAGACAGATGGGAGTACTGAAGCACTGTTTCTCACTGCATATGAGTCACTCGATGTAAAGAGATGGCTCTTAAATTTTTCAGCATTGATCTGACAGTAGGAGACATTTTCCCAGCTCAAAGTTCATGCTAAATGAGGATAAGGGAGCAAAAAGAGGTTCCAGAAATTTCCGATTCAATATGTTTTTAAGTTAATAATTTTAAAAGTAAAAAAACCACACAGGAAATCAAAGCCACCAGCATGTCCAAACAGGTGAATACACCATAATACAAAGTACCGTTAAATTGAGAGCAATCCCATTCAGGGTGTCCCTTGGGACACTGCAGAAAAATGGGGAAATTCTTCACTGACATTATCCTACTGTATTTGTGCAGGGAAATACCATGATGCAAAATAAAGCAGGGGAGGGAGGAAGGAAATGAAGGATGACAAAAACTTAGATCACCTGCAGATGACAAACTTGCCACCTGAAATAGAGCTTACATTCCAAGTCATTCATTCTTGCTATGAATGTGACTATCAGAGTCTGAGATTTTCAAAGATATTCACAGAGAACAGATTAAGGCAATTAAGTCATTGTAGGGTGTGAGATTATTTTCTGAATCAGACAGAACAGACTGAACATTCACCTTTTACAAGAATGAAAGATCAAGTGCACCTTGCCTGAGGCTGAGCTATTTTGATAAGGAAATGGGGACAGACAAGAAGGTGTAATTACTTTATCAAAATTCAAGTTGACAGTGACCTCCAAAATGTTTCCAAGTCTGACTAGTTGAGTAACTGGTATCAACATGTACACATTCAAACTTGACAACTATCAGATAATGAGTGAAATTCCTGGAGTGTTGAGCTTTCTGTACCTATTGCTAGGATCTAAAATGAAGTGCAACCTCTCAGGAAGAGAGCAGGGCATAACTGTGAAGCAGTGTAAGTCACTTGGCAAGAATGGATGACACAAAATAGATGGAAAACAGAAGCAAAATAAGTAAACAAATTCTGCCCTCTAGCACTGGTTTTTGTTCTTACCAGTCCAACTGAAAAATGCTTTTTCTAAAAATACAAAGAGGTCCAGAGGTCAGAAATCTGAGGAATTAGAGCTAGTGGAAGACCTCTACAGAAGCAAAATTGGAAATTCTTCAAGATAGGAAAGATAGGTAAGAGGCAGCATGCTAAAAGATGATAAATGACATCAAGAAGTAGTTCAAATGGTCTCATCTATCTTTTTCTATAATAGAAAAGAATCCTAAGAAATTACAGAATTCTGCTGCTTCTGTTAGGATTTTCAAGTAGTAGAAAACTACCACTAATATGAAAACTCTGTATTTAAATGTCCAAGTCAGTGACTGATTTGTTCTTTCCCTATAGAGAGGAAAGCTGACTAACCCATGCTCTCCTAGAACTGGTTGCTGTCTATGAGAGACAGCCATGACTTCAATCCTGCATTGTAATCCTTCCCTATTTATGTGGACAGAGCATGTGCACAGAAGGCACACCTGTAACCCTCCCCCATTTTCTTCCTCTTGTACAAGCTTATTAAAAGAGATGGTATTTTTTTCTTTTTATATAAACTGCTGTTCCCTTTTTAAGCTTTTTGTTGCATGGTTTCATTAGGGGAGGGACTGATAAAAGGCAAGAGTGTGACTTCTTTACACAACAGTACCTGCTGAATGCAGTGGTCACTGTTAGGTCAGTGTCTTAGGCAATGCAGATGGCAAGAACATAATACTGTCCTCCTGAAAAATTAATGGTTATTGGGGGCAGAAATTAATTGTAGTTGTAGAATGTGACACTGAAGACTTTAAATAGAAGAAATTCAGTTATTTTATTGCCAACATACATAACATGTCCATGCAAGAGTGGCTAGAGAGGTGAACTATGGAGTGAATTTATACTCTTGTGAGTTGACACAGGTTAGAACATGCTTCTCCCCTCTCCCAGATGTTTCGTTTTAGTCCTCTGAATAACTGGAAGAGTTGAGACTAGTGAATTCTTTCTGACTGACTTAAACTTCCGTAACCAGAATGTATAATCTGTTGGTAGAAACATGTTGCAAGAGCAAAGCGTACCCTAGGGGCTTCCCAAAGAAAAAATACTCACTTTACAAAGAGTGATGCACAATCTGATCATTCTTCTAGGAAATTCACAAATACACAAGCTCATCTAAGACTGCTGCCATTTTGGGAGAACTAGGAGTAAGAGACTAGTTATCCAAGGGTTTAATTCTGCAGTCTTCCATATAAAAGAGCAATTCAACTCTTAACTCTGCCCTCTGAATGTTCTTCAGGCATTCTGCAATGAGAGAATATTCTATCATGAAGAATGTTCTCTCAATTGCTAAGACTTCCCACTTGTGCTGACATGTCTTATTTCAAATGCATTTAAGCAGCTGAGTAACCAAGACAGACTTCCAGATGGAAAGAAAAAGAGCAATGAGAGATAAGAGAAGTGGTTATAGTAAGTGCAGTAACTGGCAGGCCAGAGAACAGAGTAGTTCCACACAGAAATACACAGCATGAGGAAGGAGGCACCCCCGCCAAGAAAGGTTTTGCACAAGGTTATTTTTTTGGACCCACAAATGAAAAAGTCAGATTACCAAACCATTGAAGTCCTCAAGATTGTTCTCCACACCTGTAGTACCTATTTGCTTTGGCAACCACTCAGTCCTGCTGCTTTGGCATACCCTTATGAAGCATCAAACATACCTAATCCTGGCTGAGCAGTAATTGGTGGGAAGTCAAAACAGACTTTTCCTCTGGTGAACCTTCACTGCTTAATCAAGTTCCATCTTCACAGGCATAGCGGTGGCTCTTCAATGCAGCAACAAGCTAAAACATTTTCCAAACACCCATTCCACTTCTACCATTTCTGATCTCTGACCCTTGCAATCAGGTACATAACCCTGGGCCTGCCAGGTATACGCACACTGTATTTGCCTGTTGGATATCTGACTCCTTGCAACTGAAGATGCTTTTTTCCAAATCTTTGTACTGCTATCAGCATTATCTGAATGAAGTACTCCTCCACTCATATGCCTGCCAGATCAAATGATACTCGTTTAATTTCAAGTACATATATCATTTAACAGCTTCACATGGATACCTTTCAGTACACATGTGCATTTCTGCTCTGCACAATTCTGTCGGAAGGAGCCAGTGTGCTGGGCTGTGCAGTGAGGAAGATGTTCTGTGATGGTCCCTTGTAAGGACACTACCTTGATAATCCAACACAACAGAGAAAGCACACACAATTTCACAGTTACTTCCTTAACATACAAAGTGGGTTTTCTTAATGTAACAGCTTTATGTGAATTGCAGCTAGGAAATCCCTGCAATTTTCTAGCTGTAATATCCAGTAATATGCAGAAACAGTCAGACAGCCATTATTAATAGTTGAAGAATTTCCTCATAAGCCTCAGGCAAAGACAAGCAAACTAAGTCTCTGCCGATAGGGAAGTCCCAGAATCAGAAGAAACACAGGAAAAACAAGGCTTCAAAAAGAAAGTAGAAAAGGGAGAATGGATTCACATTGGACTTTAGGCTATAAAGGTCCAATTGCCTTTAAAATCCAAGCAGCTATGGACTACTGCACAAGCACTTGAAAAGAAAACATGAAAAAGCAAACCAAGTTCTGATGGATACCTGCTTCTCCCCGAAGGGCCTTCTCCACAGCAACCCCTCTCTCCTCAAGTTGCCTCTGCTTCTCTTCCACTTGTTCAAGCTGCCGCTGGATGATCTGTTCAGAAAAGAATGGAGCAGAGCCTCAGAAACAGCAATTTTCCTGCTCTGTCTGCAGCACTCATCCAGCACTATGCGACTTCAGTCAAATTGGTCTTTTCAAAAACAGGTGGTTGTATTCAAAAATACACTGCTTTAAAAGCTAACTGCTTCAAAAGCTAGCATCATGGTTCCCCCCAGTAACAACATCCTATCCCTTAATTTTGAAAACACCTTGATACTGACTTATTTGCTACAACTCCAATGACATTCCTAAACTCTAAAGTGAAAGGTGATGCTATTCAGTCAGCTGAGCCCTTACCTTGAGTTTTAAACAAATTCCATCACCAATAGATGATGCCAGCAGTTTTCCAACAGAGAATCTGTTGGAGAATGAATTAAAGATTCATTTGGTAACACTTCACGGAGCAGCATAATCTAGCAAAGCAGTGACAGATGCAGTTTCATCAGGTATTATCTGACTACCACTGTTCCATCAGTGCATGATGCTTCACTCCTCTCCAGCTAGAAAGGTATAATGGTCATTATTTTTCCTCACTGTAAAACTATCATGGCAGGTTTCAGCCATTCTTCCCATCTCTGTGACATTATATCAGCATTAAAATAAGGAGTTAGGAGCAGGGACACTCATGTAGAAATAAAGAAAAGTTCTGTCTCTGGATCTTCTTCTGGCACACTCAGAGAAATGTCAAGATCATGGTGCTTTCACATACAGTTAACTGTCTGCCACTACAAGAAGACTGTGACACTACCTGAGCTCTATGTAACCTCTTTAGCTCCTCTTGCTTGGCTTGTCTACGGGCAGCTTTCTGTACTCGCCGGGTCAGCTTGGCATTCAGTTCCTCTTCTGTGTAGGCTCTCTGAAGGAAGGAAAACCAGAGGCAGATTTTATATGCATGGTCAGAGGTACTGGGGGAGGGATGACCATTTTCTCTTCCAAAATCTCAGAAGGGAGGTGTTCTGTCTTTACCATGGCTGTGTCAAAAGTCAAGTTTCTGTAGGCAAAGGTGTTCACAGTGCAGTGAGCAACAATTTCAGGGGCAAATCAGGAGTGAAAAAGCATATAAGCCAACTGCAAAGCTGTGATTTCATATAATATCCCACCTCTGACTTCCACTGCTAGTGGAAGTTCAAATCAATTTTCAAATCAACTCAATTTCTCAACAGATTTAGCCAAATGGATTTAATTAAATAAATGAGTGCCATATAGAGGGGTCACCTTGATCTCATTTTAAAAGAGGGTAAAGGCATGTCTATGTGAACAGTTACAGCAGTATAAGCTAAGAAATTATTTTAGACTAGGGAAGCTGGACCAGTATTCCTCTCTCCCTATTTCATTCTGGAGCAAGAACATTCGCAGTTGGAAGTTATACTGGTAAAACTGGAAAAAACTACCTGTGTAAATTTGTGCAACTTTTCTGTGAATCAAGAAGGCAAAAAGACATTTGAAAGCCGAATGACATTCTGGTGCGAGATGGGAAATCCCATCTCAAGAGCAACCGCACAAAATTGGCTGTTGTAAAACAGACCAAAGAATCCCTAAAGTAAAATTAGAATATTACAACACCAGAAGCCATCCGAAAGAAGAAAGGCTATGTCTATAGCCTTATATTTATATTTATGCCTTCTATTTATAGAAATAGAAAGGTATTTCCTCCTCCTCTTTTTTTCTCAGCGAAACTAGTTTAAAAGTAAGTCTTTTTAAACATTACTGAAATGGGGTTTAATATCTTCTCAGTTGGTTGCATTGTAGTCTAGGAAGGCTTCCTCTCACAGACTTTTAAGAGTGTCAAAGAAACTTCACAACTGCATTAAGTGTACAGTGAAGAAAAGAGCTCTCTTCCCACATACATGTATGTAAGCTTTAAGCACATGTAAGCTGTGGAGAGATGTCTTCTACTTCTGGGAAGAGATCTTCTCCATGGACAATCAACTTTAAGGACAAAATGTTAAGGCAGACTACCCTGAAATTTGCTTTAGTTACAGTACTGCCACATTGGTCAGTCTATCGCTGGTTCACTGTTCTTAGTGAATAGAGTTTAAAGTAGGACTACAGCTCTGTTAAAAACCCCTCAGATAGGTGGTTAGCCACCACCATCGTTAAACCTCCAAAAGGTTAACGCTTTATTCTCTCTTTTTTCAAATACACAAAATACACAGTGATACCCAAATCAGAAGGTAAAGTGACAGAGGCTGTGACTTTCCTATTGCATGTAATACTGTTGTGACTGTGAAGACAGGACAATAAGAATTTCAGAAAGCAACAATATTCCTGAAACAGAAATGCAACTTCTGTCTTGATTTTAGCTGGATACAGGATTTCCCTAAGATTCCAATGAACTCAATGATTTTGAAGGATGCTGACTGAAGTGTGGTAATTCACTTGAACTCATAGTCTAAGTATTAAAAAAAGAATGTGCATACATATTCAACTGCCTTAAAACCTAATTTGTTCTGAAGCTCAAAGATCATCCACATCATTCTGTACAGTGGTGCGCTGACAGTGGCATGCATTCTAACCAGACAGAGCTTAATTTGGAGCCTAATGCATTCTGGTAGACAACCTCTACAAAGAATTTGCTGCCCATGTCTGCTAACATCTCACGCATGCACAGTCAATGATCGTGATGTTAGTGCACATGTGATGGGTAGCTATGGATTCAGTGGGTTAATATAGGGACATGCAATGCAACAATGGCCAACTAGTGGGAATGGAGACACTACCTTTGACGAATATGATCTCTTGAATGCCAAGGCGTGTGGTACATAGATCGACTTTAAAGGGGGAATGGTAAAGGGAAACAAAAATAAACGTACAAAATGAAGCAAAATCAGTTCAACATTGAAAACAGATGCACAGTAATAAAACAAAGCTGATTTTGAATGAAACATAAAATTGTGCAAATGCTGAACATGACCCAGACTGATAAAGCACAATGGAACTTCTGTCTGCAAAATCAAGTTTCTAGCACTTTCCTCAAGGCTGTTAGCTTTGGCAGCCTCTCTGAAGATACAGTCAGCTAGAAAATACCTTCTTCTACAGGAATTATTTGGCCTTTATCTACCCACAGTTTTAATGTCCACTGATCAACTATGTGCACATACAAAATTTTGGCTTTGGATTTGGACTAATGGTTTATGCTGGGGCATGTTTGGTCTGAACCAGCTCAGCAAACCATGTATTACTCTGTTACACAACTCTCCAGTTACAATCTCACTTAGAACCTCTTCCAGGAGTTGTGTTTGAATCAGAGTTTTAAATTCTCTCTTCTTCATAGAAACGATCATTTGCATTTGGCTAACATCATTAATCATCCTCACTGCTTTGTGACAGGAGAAACACCAGATGGGCTCAGAGTGAGTTCCATGCCCTACAGAAACTGAATCTCCCTGTCTAAAAAGAGAGCCTCTGGAGCTACACTTACGAGAAGGATGAGAAAAGGATGATAAATCAGTAGCTTCTCTATCCAAGGACATTCTGCACCACCCTGTAATACCTTAAGTAAACTACTTAGCATTTACGAGAAAGGTAAACTTCCCTTGTATCATGAAGTACAGGGGACATTGTGCCATTCTGGGCAAACAGCCAGCATTTTGCATTTTTACATTCAATTAACTGAAACCACTGACAAATAAAAAGCCATAGAGCAACTTCAGCATGTATGCAAACCTCAGAAAAAGCAAGCTACCTGCGGCAGTAAAACACATGCCTGGTCACAGTACCACAATTGTACAGGAACACCACCACACACACACACACACAATGACAAACACCTATAAACACAAGACCCACAGGGCATTTACATTAGGAATTCTTTACAAGATGCTTCTCTTGAAAGACACAACATTAAACAACACTGAATTAATTCACTGCTGATCACAAAGAGCAGGCTAAACAGAGCGCATTTTCTGGGAAGAAAGCTCACTACAGTTACCAAAAAAGCAACACAAGCAGAATTTCAGTTTAGAGAAGAAGGGGTTCACATAAAAGTTATGTGGCACACAGGAAGAAATTCTTATCCATATAAATAGCAGGCAGTTCATAATAGCCCAAATATAACCCTTGCATCCCACCAATACAAACCTGGTTTTGCCAGTCTCAGAGTTCAGTTACGTTTCTTTTGACAGCAAGGCATTCCAGTGTTTGCATGTATGTTTACATCCTTGGACAGGATGCAATAAAACGAGGTAAGTGAAGTTCTCAGATTTGTTTCCTCAAAATAAATCAACTCTTAAAAATATTCTTTAGAAAGTAGGCAGATGCTGAGCAAGTAAATTGCTAATGGAACTTCAGCAACAGCAAATGGGAGATAAAGAGACACCACCATACCCTTAACAGACCTGGTGAGATACTTCAGATATTAGGACCTGAGGCATCTACCACTTCTATCCTCTCCAATGCAAAAGCCATTTTAAATCAAAGAAGCTCAGCACAGAAAAAAAGTGATTGTCAAGGTATCCTGAAGTCTGAAAACCAGCATGGACCACACTGAAGCCCTGCTGCTTCCTCCTGAAGGAGCTTATAAGGCAGAACATCAACTCTAACTTTTATCTGAACCCCCTGATTGTGTATCTGTCCTTTGGTAGCCACAGGTACCTCATTCTTCTGCATCTCTTGGAAAATGCAGAATTTCTCATGAAATGCCTTGAGTGCATGCAAGGAGGAATGGAAGGGGGAGAGAAGAAAGGGAGTAAAATAAAAACAAAATGATCTTCCTTTCAGAATAGGTCTAGATCAACTACAGAGAGAGATTAGAAGAGGTAAGTAAACACAGCAAATTTGTACTACTTCATTAACTCCTTCCACCACCTTAAGTTCATTAGTTATTCCAGCTCATTCCACTATATATACATAGAAAGAACTCCCTGTATCACTTATATTTGCAGTACTTCCATACCTTTGCCATCTGAGCCAAATATCAACTAGAACCTGCCATTTGAGACTGATTTGTGCACAACTGGTTGACAGGCTTGAGACAGGAGGCACAGATCACTGCACCTGTGACACTACCATCTCAGAGGTTCTCTTCTTCCAGAGTATTTTTTAACATGTGAAGCAGGCACCACCAGGAAAGGATGGGGGGAACACATTTTTCATTCATCAGTACCAGAAGAGCCTTTGTGTTCTGTGGAGTCAACAGAATACCTACTTGTTCTTCCAAACCTTGCAAACACTGTCTAGGAGAGCTTAGAAGCTCTCAGGAATGAAAGAAGGGCTCTTCCCTGTTAATAATGACTGAGCAGTATGTCTTTCTTACTTTTGCACTAATACTGCCATCCTGGAACTGAAATGAATAGTTTAAAAGCAACTAACTTTGGCACTTTGGGAAAGTGATTTTCCTCTACTCTGCTCTCTTGAGTTTCATTAGAGTGAAACTACTTTGGCTAGAAAGCCATTGATACGTCTTATGGTGTGACATTACAGCACTAGCTAGGAAGGTTGGTCGGAAACAATAACAGCTCTCAGAAGAAGCAGAGTTAATACCGTACCACACTGGAATGAGAACACCAGGCCAAGATCAACTGTGTACTTCAGCTTAACAGTTGTTATCTACACACACAGACAAGTGGAAATAATCAGTAATGGACTCTATGATCTTAAAGGTCTTTTCCAATCTAAATGATCCCAGGTCCTCAAAGAAAGCAGGGTCAAAATGGAAGAAAGAGCTGATGGCTCATCTTTTCTCCAAAAAGAGAAGGTACCAATTGAGACGGTACACATTCTCTTCTCCCAGGAAAAATAAGAAAACCTGCATGAGCTGAAGAACTGCAGCCTATAGCTTACCTCTTAGCTGATGATCTGTCTTGACTATGCTCTTGATGTATGCAAAAAAACATTCCTATCTTTAGTTTGCTTGGAATTCTATCACTTCAAGCTCTCAAAGAGGCTGGTAAGCAACATCCTAAAATCAACCCTTACCAAAAGTGAGAACTGTCTCATTATTATCTTTTTGCCGTAACACTAGAGCCAGTGAAATTCATTCCTCTGACAATAAATGTGTGTTTTCTGCAGATCATGGGCATGCTTACAACAGGGACAAAATACACTATTTTGATTGCAGTATTTGTTGTAAAATAATGTCACAGTGAGGCAACAGATCCTTCTTATAACAACAGCAGGGAGTAGCTTGCAATTTTGAAACCAAGTTGAAACCAACTTATTGTACGCAGAACAGTCAGCCAACTTAGAGAAAAGCCTGTTCCATGGAAAAAACAGTAAAACCAACAAAATTAATCATCCAAGTTTCTGATGTAGTTCTTTAAGCCTCTGATCTGCACAATGCCAGATCCATCTCAAATGTGTTTCCCATCTGCCTACCTCTCGTTTGGATTTCTGGGAGGAGCGTTCCAGAACATCGTCACTGGAGAGGTCGGAGTCCTCTGAGAAACTCAGGTGTTGACGGAGCTGCAAATCTGAGAAGCCAGGAATGAAAAAGGGAAGTTAGAGAACTAGTGACCATTCTTTCTGTAAACATTTCAGAACTCAGCTGCAAGTTGTCTGAATGAGCTTGAGAAATACTCAGTCCTTTTATGGCAGTCTCAGTTGCCCTGCCTGTGACTGCAGAGCTATCAGAGAAGCACTGATCCACAAAATGATCAATATTAGTGAGAAGCTTTAAGAAAACATCACTTTCTGCAAATGCTGTTAAAAATAATGGTCATGATTCTCTCTTTGTACTGTATCAGTGCTCTTACAATATACAGAGTACTTGGATGACAGCAGCTGGCACCATTTTGCCTATTTCTACAGGGCCACAGAAATGTAACATGCTCGCTTTTGATCGCATTTATGGCTAACTTATTCACTGTATCACAAGTTGCCATTAAACATCTCCATCTGCACCTGAGAGATTTACACGAGGTCACAGAATCCCCACTTGAGAGATCAGCAGACAGTTGCCAGATCACTGAGAACACAGCACTAACTGCATCTCTGCAGTCTTCAGCATCCATGGAGCCAGGTTGAAAGAAAGAACAGACCACCCAAAGAAAAGATGCTGAATAGATTTAAAATAGAGATGAAATGTCACAAACAAGTGATTACAACAAACAGTGTTCACTTCTCAAACCAGTCTAAGGCAGAAAACAGATATGCCTTGTATGTATCAAGAGTGAAGCTTTTATTTAAGGATCTATTTTTTTTCAGTAGCCTATCAACTACTTTTGTCAACAAGCAAACATGCAGTTCTAGTCGCTAGCACTTTTCCTGATTTGCCCATTTGCCGCTGGGAAGCAATGTCATTCAGCACAGCAGCTTAATGACAAAGTAAGCCAAATGTACTGTCAAGCATACCTAGCTGTAGGAAAAGTACACAGTGTGGAGCATAGATCTATTATACCTGCAGCTATAATCAGTGGAGAAGCTTTGTGCTTGCCAGAATCCACAGTGGCACTACTTGAGGGAGTACTTGGGCAGGATTTGTCATCAGTCTTTTTCTTCTTGTCTTTCTTATACCCAGAGAAAACAGACTTCCACAACGACCTAGGCTTTGCTGCTTCCTCTGTCCCACCGCTAGATTTGTCAGAAAGCCTGCTGTCATTTTTGGACTTCTTCTCCTTTTTGTTCTTACGAGGGGAGAAAAGAGAAGTTCTTTTTTTACTCTTCCCACTGGAGCCCTCTGAAGAGGTGACAGACCCTTCAGGTCCAGCCATATCAGCAGCAGGAGTGGAGAACTTCTCACTAGCACCATCATGCTTTCGTGTTGATCCCTCTGCTATTTTCAAAGCCAGATGCTTTGGAGAGTCATAAAACAACTCTTTGGTCTTCAAGGGCATAGAAGATGCCTTTCTTGCCCTTGTGGTCCCAGCAGCAGCAGCTGCAGCCATCTCCATATCTTTCATCTTACACAATTGTTTAGCCATGGCATCCCGCAGTGCTTGGCTCTTGACAGACTTCTCTCTGGCTCTCATTCTTTCTTCAGCAAGCTCCTTGGCCTCCACAGAAATCTCAGGCAACACTCGCTTCTTCTGGTTAACCCCTCCTTCCACTGAGGGTGGGCCACCATTTTCTTTGACCAAAGGCAAAAGGCGTGGTTTCTCTGGCCTTGGCCTACTGGTAGGAGGTGTAAAGAACTTCTCATGAAGGCTCGAGTCCTCCGTCCTGTCATCGTAAGTGTCTTCTACATCATCAGCAAACGGAATCTCATCCACACTCTCTGCAAAAGACTTCCGCACATCCTCTTTTTTGGCCTGGATTGGCTCTTTGGCAGCAGAGGTCGGCTCATGGCGTGGGGGAACAGGAGGTGTTGATGCTGGTGTTGGAGGTGACCTGGCTTCAACCTCGTTCTGCCAGACTGCTTGATGCCTCTTTCTACGCAAAGTGGCTGGTTCTTCACCCTGAGGAGGCGGTGGTGGCGGACTTGATGGAGGAGTAAGCATAGTAGAGTCAGAAGTGTTGAAGCTCTGGCTAGCCATAGTTCTCATGTTAGATGAGCTCTCCTGAAGGCCAAGTCCAGAACTGCTGGATACATCTCTTACTTCACTGGAACTCCTTAGCTCTTTTTCTGATGGAGACTTTGGAGTCAGAAGAGAAATCTGCTCATTTTCTAACTTGGACAATCCCTGTCTTCTTGGGGCAGGTTGGGGTTTTACAAGATGGATCCTTTCATCCCCTGAAATCTTCTGGCTATTAAAAGTCTTCAGAGGAGTTGTCTCAAGGGCAGATACATTAAAGTTCGTCTCTGAGCGTTTGTTTCTGTCTACTGGGGTGAGCCCTAAGCTCCTCCGGATTTCAGCACTCTTCATCCAGAACTCTTCTACAAGGTTACTCCGTTTTAGGGCTTCTTCTGCAGTAGTAGGGCTCCCCAGTTTTTCCACCTCACTATCCTGGCCCCTGAAAACTAGTTTGGCTAAAGGAGTAGACGTTAAGGCTGGGACAGGTTGGAAGCATACTGGAGGCGCCACTGGGGATGGAATGGATGTTTCAGCAGAAGGCAAAGGCTGGGAACAGATAGGCATTTGAGCAGATGTTGCAGATGAAGCCAGTGTTGGTGATGCTGGCTGAGACTCTGCCATCGATGTGGATGCAATGGCTTCTGGTGATGCAACTGGCTGGGATAACACTGGTGACGGTGGTACCAGAGGGCTCCTAACTTTCCTGTCTTTGGGAATTTCATCCTTTGTTCCTTCAAGAAGGAAAGGCTCAGGAAAGAAGCGTGCCTCTGGAGATTTTATTGCACGGGATACTTCAGCCAGGGGATCTTTTACATCCTACAAAAAATGAAACCCAGAAATGTAGTCAGTGGGCACATCAGAATACTGGGTTTTCTTTTGTTTATTTGTTTTTGGTTTTTTTTTCTCTTCCCCTCTTTTAAGTAAACCATCCAAGTATCAAAATATGAAACCCCACACACGTAGAATCTCATGTGCAGACCGGGAACATCACTTAGGATTTCTCATCAGGTATCATTCTTTTTGCTGCCCTGATGTATAAACTGTCCTCTGTAGATGTCAACAAGGGAAATATAATTTTTAGATTACAAACAGTAACCTAAACTCCAGGATTCTGTTTCTGTCTTTTCCTGCTCTCTCTCTGAATTTCCAACTCTGTGTATTGTGGTAGTGCCTCAACTCAGACAGATTTGATGCAAGTCTCTCTGGCTCTCATCAATATAGCACTTTCTGCTGGCTAGCATCTGCTGTAACGTTTTCTTAAAGCAGGGGGTGCTTTCTCTGGTAAGAGTAAATTAAGATGTAATTCCCTTGCCCCATAATGGTGTGATAAGTCTTGGTTTTCGTCTCCTATATCTAGATTACCATATTACTCAGTAGCACAATTCACTGACTCCTCTTACTGAGTTCTGATATTATTCTTTCCAATGGTATCATTTCTACCAGTTTGCTTTTCAGTGTAGACAGTTTGGTGTACGGGACACATGAGCACTAGAGCATAAACCTACCTATCTGTGTACTTATATGATGCATATTAAACACCCAGGTCTTGAGTACAGCATTTAGGCACTGTCCTGATACAAAAAATAACTATGTCTAATAGAATCATTAGATAGTGCTGAATAAAGAAAACAAAAAATCCAACCCCTTAATTTTAACAGAAAGTGAATGTTGTCAGTGATTGCTGTCAGTAAACCAGGTTTATCCCATAATGTGTCCATTGTAAAAGTAAACTGGTTTATGACAAAACTCTCTAGGATAAAGTCTAATCCTTCAGTAATTCCTTAAAAACAAACTCCTGGGAGGGAAAAAATTGAACATTTTAAGGGTCATGTACTTCCTGATCTGAAACACCAGTAGCTGGAAACACATTTGCATGTGGACTCCAGGGCTGACAACATGACATGTCTCACATCCCTAAGCTGAACTATGTTGTTACTCTGGAAGAAATACGCATAGCTTTAACTACTACTAAGTAATACAAATATAATATTGAATTGCAACTATACAGAATCTGCTTTTAGTACAGAAAAGATAGCCAAACAAGGACAAACTGGAAACACCTTGCTTATGGCTCCCCTTGTTCATCTTATCTATCTCTTGTTAAGTGCACAATGAAATGAAAATATCCTGCAGAATTCTTTCTAGGGCTTTGTGATGGGAGCTTGTGTGACTGTGACAGAGCCTCTACATACTGAAGATAGTACATTATTATTTTTTTAAGTCTACATGAAGTCAGATTTCAAGTTGATCAACACAAATTACAGAGACAGGAAAGGAGGAAAGCACACTCCTGTAAGCCCTCATTAGTTTATCCAGCAAACTCTTCTACTGAACTACAGATGGTAAGCAGAAAACTCCACAGATTCTTTCTTACCTCTGCTTGTTTTGCTTTGGGACTTTCAACTGGAGACAGAGGAAGAACAGTGTCACTAGGTGACTGGATAGGGATGGATGGCTTGCATGGATCTAGGGAAAGCAAAAATGTTTCCAAACACACATGAGACCGCTAATATTATTTTCTTTTTTAGTGTTACACACAGCAAGCAGTGACAAATTTCTCCGCTCTTTATAAACTCTAGATTGGACATCTGGAACATAGACAAAAAAATTAAACATCAAAAATAGCACAAGCTTTTGAACGTGACTTCAATCAGGAAAAGCAGTTGGATGCTTTCTCACACTTTAGGAAGCTGCAGTTAATGGATTCAGAACATTCTCCTCAAAATGTTAATGTAAGCACATGCCTTGCCACTTAGAGTAGAAGATGGTGCAAATACAAGAGACTGTGTTCTCTTAAATCTAATAAATGTATAGACTACCTTAAATGCAACTAGAATCATTCAAACATTGATGGAAAAGCTATTACCTTCTGTCACACTGTAAGAAGCACCTTCTGCTTCTTCTTCATCTTCATCTTCAGAGACTTTTAGTTCTGGCTCTTTTGTGCCACCTTGATGTAAGCGAAACTCTGCTTCTGCATCAGATGGGATGTCATCTGATCAGGGGTGGAAAAAGGGAGAAAAAACCCAAGAAATATTGGATACAAGTGCATCAGGACCTCTCTTTATTATCCAAAAGTCTTTCATAATCCTTTCCTCCTGTTCACATGTCGCTAATCACTTTCAGAACCCGAAACATTTCAATCCTTTTTTTGTGTGCTAATTAGAGTCATTTAAGCAGTAAATGATGGATTATTAGTATAAATAACTAAATTAGTAATTGAAGTCATACATTAATGGTTTTCTGGCAAATTTTCCATGTTTCCTGGCACAAGCAGATCATTTTACACTAGCAAGGGAAGACTTTCTGCATAACATTGTGGGCTTTTCACAAATTTACTTCTGTTTCTGTTATTCAGCAGGATTAGTACTGAATATGGATACGAAGCAAGCCTTCTAGTTAGCAGATGGTGAGAGGACACAAGAAATTTGTTCTAAAACACACAGCATTGAGGTTCTTCTGTTTCTTTTTCTCCTTCACTCCTGGCTCCCTCTTGATTATTTGAAACAACACCCCTACATCACTGAAAATAAGATCAGGTTTAACAAAAGATCATACAAAGTATGATCACAAATACCCTCATACAAAGTATTTTCTGCCAATAAAATTCTGTTCACACAACAGGTTTAAATAATGCACACTGGCACCCTACCGTCATCCAGCTCTGCACCCGTGTCTCCCTCTTCACCTGCCTGCCCTTCTGTGTCCGCAGGCTCTGTGCCCAGCTCATCCTCCACATCCTCCTCACATGGAGCTAGAATGCATTCAAATATTGAGGAAAAAAGGAGAAAAAAAGACACTATACAGTGAAAGGCTCTACATTGAACTGCACCAACACTTTATAGTGGAGATATTCATTAACTGCTGCCAAAACAAGAAATCCTGAAATGTGTCACCTTGAA
Source organism: Pezoporus wallicus (assembly GCF_028554395.1). NCBI lineage: Eukaryota > Metazoa > Chordata > Aves > Psittaciformes > Psittacidae > Pezoporus > Pezoporus wallicus. Next base: position 3,461,774 of record NW_026642179.1, on the reverse strand, counting down.
AGACATCTATGGTGAAATGATACTTCCAGACTCCAACAAATCAAGGAATGCCCTACCCTGGGGAGCCTCCAAGGCATTTGCACTTAAAGCAGCCAGGGCTTTTCTGAGCAACAAGCCTTGTGCAAAATCAAACAAGAAGGAGACTGGGAGGACATCAAACCAAAATGAAGTTTACTGTTCTTCCAGGAAGATTAATATTTTCTTTACCACAGCAGAACAGTTGCCATCACTTTATAGCATACGTGTATTGGGTGAAAACTGGAATCTCACAATGTACCACAACTGTTCATCTTAAAATTGAAACAGGCTTTTGAGGGTGTAAGTCAGAGATAGAGTCCACCTCTGTGACAGATCATTATTACATTTGGAAGCGTTTAACTCTGTGCAGGGCCCGAGACACTTGTTATGATGTACAAGTAACTGGGATGTAAGTTCAGACATTTAAAGTGAATAAAAAGATATATTCAAAACTTCCAGTTACAGATCAGAATTTGATTGCTGGGTCAAAATAAAGAAAAGATTCTTGAGCTTATAACTCTGAAAAGGGCATCTGACATTACTACTTGTGACAGGATTCAATCACAAGAGGAGAAAGAAGACTGTGGGGGCTGAATTTCATTATTAAATAATACTTTTTAAAAAACATAAACCTTATGACACCTTGTCCCATCTCATGCTATGCATGATTTTGCTTAACTTTTGTTTGTTAAGCAGTTTCATAAAACAATTTAAACAAACAAAAAACTGAGCACTTCCAGGGGTTGGTAGTTTTTGCATAGCAGAGTCAGTCAACTACATTTTTAGATTGTGCAGTGAGTTAGCATCAATTTGTGTTCAACAACATGCAGATATTTAACTCTGCTGTATATCCTATTGCAAATGCATACACAGTCAGCGTGTATTATTAGGCACGATGTTTGCTAACTATGCACATAGGATATGGTCCTGTAACGATGATAACAGACAGATTTATAACCTTCTTTGTTGGACCTATATGAGTAAACCAAGCAGTGCAAATCTCTAGACCTGAATGCATACAGTGTCATGCTATCATCTTTAGGAGGACTCCTGGCATGGCTCCCAGCAGTGGCTCCCATGGTAGGGTGAGAGGCTGTTTCCAACAGGCAGTCCAGATGCAGCCTCCTGATTCTGTAGCCATATGGGAGTGATTTGTCCTGCACCAGCTTTCTCCTGCATCAGGGAATAGGCCCTGATCCTTTTTGTTTACTAGTGACAGTGTGAAATGGTTGGAGCCATTTATATGCTTAGCATTGCTAATTAGGAGAATCTTGAAAACAAACCAACCCTCCCTAAAATTGAGGTCTTCCAGCCTCTCCTCTAATACAGGTTTCTGTTTATTTCAAAACACAGCCTTCAGTGGCTGGTTTGTCGTCTTCCTTCAACCACATAATTTATCTTTTCCATGCTTTTCCCCTCGTAGTACTAAAACAGATCATATGGGCTACTTTATTTTGTCAACTACTGTGAAAAGGCAGTTACTCTTACATGTGATAAAGCACTGGCCTACTCCCTTTCATCAGAGGCTTATAAAACCCAGAATGTTGTGGATGTGGAGCATAGGAGACCGAATCATATGGCAAAGGCTGGACTGCCCAGAAGGGCATTTACAAATCTTCTGAACAAAACCAGTGCCCCAGTCTGATTGTTGCTTAGGTATACAGTAGCTTATGTTATTTTGGAAAGAATAATGTCATGGGATGGTTTTATGGTAGCAGCAAACGTGAGTACTTGCAAAAATGTAACTCTGATGTTAGAATATCTGATACCACTATGTATATGTGTGTCTTCAGATCCAGAAACCATGAACTGACATGAGACATACAAGGAATGTTGGAGAGAGGGGAGAAAGTTCTTGAATAGGTTGGTACACAAAACTTCACAGATGATTACAGAGGCAAAGATAAATAACAACTTGGTGCAAGGGTGGATCCCATTGAGGGACATGGAGAGTTTGCAGGTGGCTCGTTATACTATACATATACTGCGCATATACGTATATGCAGTGAGGAAAAGGAGCAAGAGGCCAAAAGCTGTCACACCATAACTCAGAAGCTATACACTATGGCAGCCAGAAACTTGGATCAGCACTTGGCTCATATCAGCTAGCAGCTGTGAGCAGACTGCATCATGTGCAGACATCTTGTAAACACTGCTGCCTTTGCAAAGCAGCAGCAGAAGCAAAGGTCTATAGGCAAGCTAGCTATTCTGATGTACCAAAGCAACTCAGCTGCAGATCAACTACCCAGCCACAACCTGCTGCTATTCCACTGGGTTTAACACCTTCTCCGCTTTACACAAATTTACACCTTTACTGTAATCCCAGAATCTTCATGCTCATTGGTTTTGTAATAGAGCTTAGAGGACCACATAAAAAAGGCAGCTGAGCTCTACCATCCTCCAGCTTTCCTGAGGCTTTCCTAAATAATGTGAACCCCAAGTCAAAGGAGACACAACAGCCATCACTATTCCCAAAGATCCCAGCTTCAACCTTATTCTTCTTTCTGTTTGCTTCACCAGGTAACTACAATTTGCAGTTGCTAGAGAACTGCAATTGCTTTAAGTGTTCTTTGTGAATCATTCAGCTGCAAGAAAGCCCCATGTTCTTTTAGTCAAGGAGCTAGGGAAAGAATAAGCAGTCCAGTCTCCAGTTTACGAAGGAAATTGAAGCACTCAGCTAGATTCTTCCTTCTACATTATTACTCCCAAGATAACCTCTCTGTGTGGCCTGCCTTCAGGAGGGTTACATGGTTGAGTTCATGCAAGAATGGACTATCTGAGCAAGGCGTGCATGCACACTCCCCCTTCCTCCCTCCCTCCACGTCCAGTCATGCAGTAGCGACAGGGCCGTAAGTTCCAGGGTTAAAGTACCAGCTCAGCTGCTGAAGGCATGGAGAAGAGACGGGCAGGGTTATTGTGCATTGGAATACATAGAACATCACCAAACTACCTCCAGGGACCGTCTCCAGCCACGCCTGTACCGCCTCATGGCGTACGGAGGGAAGGTCGGATGCTGAATTTAAAAAACAATAAATTGTAAGAAATCAAAATTAGACCATCAGTAAGTGTCTAAAACAGAAGAGTGACAGAGGGAAACTTCAGTAGCAAACACAGGAATAAAACCTATGAGATGTTAAAACAACAGATTCCAGGCTTGGGATTTAAATGGAGAGAACACACTCAGAGACCTACTCTTTCTCTAGGAGCTGTAATGTTAGAGGAAATAGAGATGGCAAAGTGAGATGGGTTGCTGCACTGCTGTACTCCACTTGAAACTCTGCAGAGGAGGGAAACTAAGAGATGAAAGAGCTGAGCAACAAGAGAGGGGCAGTCCTAACAGTCCCAGAACCTCTGCTCCCAGGTGCGAATGCCAGCAGACAAAGAAGAGCACCCAAAGCAGAATGAGAGTATTGTCACGCTATCCCAGGCTTTCCCAACAAACCTCACTGCCACTGCTGCAGAAGGTCTCTCCAAACATCTTGTATCGCAAAATACAGCTCACCCAGGAACAAATTTGTCTATTAAATTCAGGCTGAAAACTTACAGCATATCCACAAGTACATGGATACGGGGTGACAGCACTTTGAAAAACCAAACTGCTGCTATACCTGCATACACCTGTACTGTTATATGACAAAGCAGCTAATCGATCAATCAGGACTGTCCCAGTTTGCCCCAGTTTTAGGGGAAGGCAAGGAAACACTGCCTTCCCTCCCAAAAGAAGCTGGAAAGACCACAAAATCTATTTTGGAAGGATCATATTTTTCTGGCTGGTGCACCAGCACACTATGGAAAAGTAGTAATTAGAAAATACAAATGGAAAGAAAAAATTAGACACTAGTGATACAGATCCTCAAGCAGAAGCTAAAGTAACCTTAATTGTAGCAAGCTTAAGAAACATTAAGCAACTACTCTAGAATACTGAATGTTACGGACAGTTGAACTTGTTTTGTGGTTGTAGTGGGAAGGAAACATCCATCTCTTATTTGCATGGAGCAGATTTCACACTGGAAAAATCACAGTGCATTCTACAAACTGCAATTATAAGCATAGACAAGCATAGACAAACTGATCTGTAACAAACTGGATCAGGGTTAAAAGACCAAGCCAAACATCTAGAACTACAAGGAAAAGATAACTATCTGGAACAGAATATGACCAAGCAACATGAGGTAAAGCCCTAGGCTTTTTTAAATAGAGATCAGTCATTTAACTTAACTTCACGTCTGCTGTAAAAGTATGCTTCCCACAGCATAATTACTGCCTCTGCAATTCTGGCACAGTGGTCACAGACTGAGAGAACAGCACTGTTCACCAACTGCATGGTTAAGTCTAGGCTTCTGCACAGGCAAAGCACCTACGACAATGTTGTGGTTTAACCCCAGAAAGCAACTAAAGACACGTACTTACCTTAAGACACACTGTAATACAGTCTAGAATAAGTTCAGCAGGGACTGCTGGAAGGTGCTTACAAGAGAACTAGACTACTGGCATTTTCCCCTTCCAAAGTTTTCCTTCAAGTAACTAGCAACTCAAAAAGGTCACACCTCACTTCAGAAAACAGATATACTGTCATATCTTAAACACAGGGCATCAAAACCACCACTGATCACATTTGCAAGCTCTTTGAATCCCATCATTCCTTCCTAATAACAGACACAGTTACACTTTGAAAAGCAGCAGCAGAGAATTACGCTCAGTAGAGAACCTGACCCTGTTCAGTCTTTGCTGTAGTAGCCACACAACATAGTCCTTCAGCTTTCCCTGAGGAAGCACAGAGCCCTCACTGCCACAAAACCCACAGCTATCCCTAAAGCCAGTAACTGAGTGCTAATTGCCAGCACTATCAAATCATGTGTGCAGTGACAAAAAATGCTATGGAGTCAAAACAGGCAGACAATGGGTGAGAAGAAGTCACACCACCAAGGAGCTGAGAAAGCAGTCATTTTAAGCAGACACAGACCTGAAAAGCAAAATGTTTAACCAAGTGTAATTTCAGTGTAATTTGGAAGTAGTTCCTTTCAACCACTGCTGCCCCTGCTGAAGTACACTGCTCTTGAAGGGCGCAGAAGCAACAGAGTTAAACAGCTGCAACTGTGATCCAGGAACCGGTGGTGTGGGGCTCGGGAGAGATTACCTCTGGAGGTGGAGGACTTTGAGGTTGGGACCATTTTTTCCTCCTCCTCTTTTTCACGGATGTGTGTCCAGTGCACATCTGCCAGGATCTCCAGGGGATCAACCGGATTTACAATCTGCTCCAGTCTAAGGTTTCCAGCTAGCGTGAGGAGGGCATGGCATACCAGGTTGTAGGCAGGGTGTGTGAAGGACAGGGAGGAAAAGGTGGGAGAACAGTGGAAAGGAAAGGTAACACATCAGAGGAAAGGAAATAAGAAAAGAAGAAGAGAAAATATTACTGGCTAAGATCAGTTTGCAAGACAGACAGAAAAAAAGGCTCAGCATCGTGTGTGCACGCATACACCAATACAGCACTCCTCATACTTCCCATCAAAGCTGAATAATGCCATTCCAAAGGCAGAGAGATACTATTAAAAACATCATTGTAGATCCTCTCTATTGCAAGCAGCTTTGCTGAAATGAAAGACATTCTCTGGGTGTCCAACAGTATGTGGTATGTAAATACCAATTTATGAAATTTCTAGCTCCTTCAGCCTGTTCATTATGATTATCACCAAAACCATCTTGCTGTTAAAGGAAAGGGACAACCTGCATTGTAGTTTGATGCACCAAAATGAAAGGTCTCTTATCCCCTACTATACAGTTAAGTACTCCTTTGTATCCTGGGTATGTATTCCTTTGTGAATTCAATTACGTGATGGATATGAGTTTGACTTCTGTGTGTATATGCATATACAGACAAGGGCATACACTTACTTTAGCAATTCAAACACTTTGTTTACCCCTGTTTTGTAATGACTTGCTCAGGGGTAAATTTCTTTTCTGAAGAGTAACAGCATTTTAATTAGGACTGAGCAGTGCCCCCACTTCCCCAGAAGAGAATTCCTGTTACACAGATTAATTTGTTTAAAAGAAATAGCATTACTCCTCAACTACGTGCATACACAAAGCCCAGCTACTTATGGTGTGTCAAAAGGAATAACGGGCACCTAAAACAACCGATAACCAGCTTGTTCAACTGCTCAGCATGCCCTCATTCTACAGGGAACAGGTGTTCAACATCTGTAGGAGTGGTCTTTAAAAGCAAATGACTTATCCTGAAAGGAAAATGCCCACTTACTTTATAAAGTAGGAGGTCAATTTTCACAACAGCCGGATTACCACTGAGTAGGGCAAAACCCTGTTTCAGCAGTTAAAAACCTCAAAAGCAGTTAGATTTTCAGATGGTGCACTAGTTTTGAAGGAAACAAGAACCATTAGCAGCATTTACAGGTCACGCTCATTTCCTGCTGTCTCGTTTTAACGAAGTTTCTCTCTCCCAGCCATGTTTTCCCCACATATGACACGGTGTTTGGGACATCCATGTCAGGAATAACTATGTGTGAGATTTGGCATTAAAACTGCAGAAGAAACAGGCAGAAGGAACTGCAGGAAGGACAGAATTACCAGCCAGTTAATCAAGGGAAAAAGGGTCCAGGCGCACAAACTCAAATGCAGAGCGGGATTCTCAATTTAGGCAAGTATTTAGCAATTTTGTGTCTCTCTTGCCTCATCAGAGAGTTCTCTTATCAATTAGCACAACCACATGGTCTACGAGAGCTACTGGACATCCTGTAGGAACAGGAACCTGGGCTTTTCTCACTCTGTACCAAAGCACTCGCATGCAGGCCCCAAGATGAGTAGAGTTAGCATTTGCATCGCCACACAAAAGTTTCTGTTAAAGGGTTTAGATTTGCCAGCAACGGCTGAGAAGTATATATTCCTCAGCAAGTCTTGGAAAGAGCAGGTCCCACATGATCTGCATGTTTTAAAATGGATTTCTCTGGGATTTAGACCAGCGTAATGTACACACCTTCAGTTACTCCACAAGTCTCTGGACAGAGGCCTGAGGCTGTCCTGATTAGGATATGGGTCCTTCTCACCTTTTCCAGTAAATAAATAGCAGCACAGGCAGCCAGGAAGGACTGCTGCTTGGCTGACAAACAAATCTGTTTCCTTGAGGTCTAAATGCTTGAGAATTTCAAATGACACCTGACATGGCCTTCCCTTTCAAGGATTCTGGCTAAGCTCTGCAGGAAGCTGGACGTTAACTGCACTCATATTGAAAGGTAGCTTTCCCCTAAGGGGAACTTCAGTTACAGTTATGCTCTTTACCCATCTTACTGATACTTCTCATTCTTACCATCAGAAAAGTTAAATAGGTAAAAATTGTAAAACCTCTTTTTTTTTTTCCTTATTTAAGAAATTTTTTCTTATTTAAGAAATTTTTCTTATTTAAGAAAAAAAAAAGGTCATAAGCTAAGCCATAGTTGTTACAACCATAAGCTGCAAAATATGCATATTTTGAGAACTGCATATGCCCTCTTACCTTCAGGAAGACACTTGGGTTTTCCGCTCATGCATTCTGGTTCTAATGAACCACATTGAAGGAATAAGGGATTAACAAACTATTAGGACCAAGTGCTTCAAAATAAACAACCATGAAAAATGAAGTGCAAGAGCATCGTGGAAACTAACACAACCAATCAGACTGGAATGTCAGGTTCATTTTGTGCCCATTATACGACTGCTTGAAAAATCTTGAGGGATCACCACAGCTTGATCAGTTTCCCCACCAGACTCTCCCCACAGACACACATTCAACAAAGGACAACAACAAAAAAGCAAGCTTGCTGACACAAGCAATACAAAGGCAGCGCTTCTGATGTGTCCATGTGTCTGACTTATCGCATGGGTGCAATTAGCCTGCATGTATGGAACAAATCTGAAACTCCCAAAGATGTGGGGGTCACTGTTCATGCATATTACAGCAGCAGAACATCCAGGCTTTCTAGATATCCTGAGGTACCTGGCAGCTTTACCTTTTTCCTAAAACCAATGGCAGTGTCAGACCTGATATATGGCACTTTGTCCAGGAGATTAAGATGACAACAGCTACAGAACCAGTTTCTAAGGAGCTGGTAAAGCAATTAAATAAACCACAAAGAAAACAGCTACAGAACCAGTTTTTAGTGAGCTGGTAAAGCAATTAAATAAACCACAAACTCCTCATGTGGGACCTGCTCTTTAAAACATTTCCCCCTCCTCTGGGGAAATGGAAGTGGAGATGGTATACGGGTACCTTTAAATGTACCCGTGTCCTCTTCATTTGAAAGACGTTGAAGCCAGAGGCCTTGCTGCAGCTCGCTCTCCCAAGGGCAATACTCCCCCTCTACAGCAGAGGGAACCACACATCCATATATAACACCAGACACGCATGTACACACACAAGCGATGGAGAGAAAGAGAGAAAGGACAGAATCAGACAGAGACAGAGTCTGGAAACCCTTCAGCTTCCCATACTCCCACTGTATTCAATGTGTCTGACAGGAAAACTGCTTGAATGAAACAATGTCCAAGTACACCATGGTTTAGCAGACTAAACACACAACATGCACGTTACCATACTTAAAAAGCAGTCTTCACTTCCACAGACTTCAGTTACGGAGATACAGATCCTGTGTTGAAAAAGTAGCCAAGCAGCCTGCTGAGCTCATCAGTAAAACTGCTGCTAAGACAGAAAAACTGGACCTCTGCTTGCATTAGGCAGCCAAAGACCTTTACAAAGAAGCTCTTTGGAGTCTACCAGTCTTGACAAAAAGGAAACGTGAGCACAAAGACAAGATCAGCGAGAAATTTGGCATGGTGGTGAAACACTGGAAATGTCTATTCTTAGCACAAACTTTGCATTTTGATGACTGAGACAAACACAGGGGAAGGAGTCTTTCCCTAAGATTTTTCCACAGAAATCCCTCTGAGCTGAATAGGAACCGCCTGAATTCCCTGATTTTCAAGACAGTCTTGGTAACTAAGGAGAGCTACAAGCAGCTTCTTCTGGGATGCCCTGATGACAGTTACAGTGGCACTACCCCTTAGTGAGGCACTCTGCAAGACTGAAAACGCTGCTTCCACAATGCTTCCAGCTCCTGCTGCCAAAGAACAAAGGGAACATTCAAAACAAATTCCCAATAATAATAAAAAAAAAACAGTAAAACAATAGTGTCACAAAGCTGTGAATTGCACATGTTGGCATGGTGTGTGGGAAGCATATTGTGATGGTACTAGTGCTGTAACTGTCCTGTGGGCAAAGATCTGGTTTCAGAATGATCCACCTAAAGTTTTCATTGACAGTAACTCCCTCAGAAATCAAAGCAATAAAGAAGTGAAAGAGGAAGAAAAGTTTTACAAGGCAAAATCTCTCTCATTCTGCATGGCAAATACTCAACTCAGTTTTCCCTGCCATCTAGCAAAAAAGAGGGAAGGACAAATCAATGAGTCTAACCTTCGCTTGACTCCTCATCTTCCTCCTCTTCATCTTCCTCCCCCTCCTCATCTTCTTTGTCCTCAATCTCATGATTTTCCTCAGCCTCGATCTCTTCTTCACTCTTTCCCTTCAGGAGGGCGTGGATACGCACAGCCTCTTTCCATGGCACACCACCCAAGTCTGAAGGTGGTTGCTGAGGCAGCAGCAGTTCATCATCTTCCTCCTCATCTTCCTCTTCCATCTCAGACTCTGAACTACTACAAGGGTTTAGAAAGGAAAAGAAACGATTACTTTATGCTTTTTAGATCAGTCTTAGATCACTGACAAGTTGTTTCAAAATACATACAAGCCCAAAACGTATGATGGAAACCATAACATTAATCTTCTGCTTTCAGTATTTCACAGGCAATTTATCGACAGCATCACATGTGAGCTGCAGTATGCCTTGCCCGGCTTCTTTTAAAGAAGATGAAGCAGCAGCAAAGTGCCTGCAAAGCCAAGTTCAAATATCTGTGCAGCATTAATTGTTACAGCTCATGACAGTTGAATACAGCAGAAACTATTTTTTCCATAACACATTGCTTTGGATAAAACAGAGCAAGAGGTTTTAGCAGTGTTAAAATGTAGAAGGTCACGCCGTTTGATAATGGCAGCTACTGCTAGCATTTTGGATAGCTAAGATGTTTTTGGCACTTGCTGGGTTGATCCACAGAAGGCTTTGGGAGCAGAAAGAACACACAACATGACTATCAGGCATGTGGGCTAAGGAGAGTTGGAGGGGAAAAGAAAATGTACAGAATTCCTCACTTTTCGACATCACAGACAGAACTATAATATGTATCCAATTAAGTACACAGTGCACATAGTGGCAAGAAACTGTAGGGTGCAGTGCAAGGACAATTACAATAATGAGCTGCTTATTCTCAAAGTCTGAAGTCTAAAACATGCAAAACAGTAAATCATTAGTGCTTTTTAGCAGACATCTCTATTTAATTCTAACAGCTCCTCAGTATAAGCAGCAGGGGCAAGAAATGGAACCACCTATACAATGAAATTTAATCTAGCTCAGTCTTACATGCTGGACAACCTAGAGTTAACTGAGGAGAAAGACGGTTGCATTTGTCACTGGAAAATTAATGTGAACTACATCTCAATTCAGAGAACAAATCTGCAGGGTCAAAAGGTCCTCTTCCTTTGCTTTTCCTTACTAGATCATGGTCATAAAAGAACTGCGTTTATTAGAGCTACAGTTAGATGCTTCCCATATAAAACTTCAAAGGCTGAAATTCATCTGGATTGAAGGACTGAAACTGTCTGTGAATGGTTAAAGTTTGGATGAGAAATCAGAGAACAGTATTCTACTTCTGCTTCCTTATGAAGCATTCTACTATTCCTTAGTAGAATACAGTTAGCTATCACTGTAGCTAACAGCCTTCGGGAGAACCCATTCCACAGAGAAGAGAAAGAAGAACGACAAGTAGAAAATAATGAAGTGTACATTTCATGTATGTTTATAAAATATAACTTGTACAGTTCTTGTAATGTAATTACAGCATGTGAAAAACTGATAGCCTCAAAAAAAAAAAAGGGCAGCACTCGTTGCAGATACACATATTCAGGTGATGAACTTCAAATCAGTCTAACACTACATGATCATATATTTACATAATACTATTCATGTACTCGTCTGAGAGACTATTTTTGATAGCAAAGCCAATCAGGAAAATGCCACTTTCTTCACGCTCTGATTGTCACATACTTCTGTCCATAGGCTCTTAAATTCTCCTCGCTGTTCTGCACTTATATAACTATTTTCCTCAAATTACAACCCACTTTTTCACAGCATAAACCGAATATTTATTTTGAACAGGTTGCCTGGTTTTCACATGATGAATACTGAATACAAACACTGTTGCGTGCCGTGGACTTGGTGCGTATTCCAGAAGACCAGAGCATGTTCCAAAGGCTTTAGGCAGATACCGTCACAGAGATTAAAAAGCAATGTTCCCCTCCTCCCTGATTAACTTTCCTACCCTTTGGCATGGAAATAAACCTGACAGGTGTTGCATGCTGAGGTTTTTGTGTGCTGTCAATGAGGTTTACTGCTGCTCAAACTGTTGCCATGCCTGCTGAGTGGGACATCTCCTGCTCTTCAACCAGCTGGCTTATCTCATGTAGTATTGACGACATACATTCTTTACCACATAGCTCACTTTACCTTCTTCAGCTTTTATTTATGACTTGGTTTTTGTTTGACCTTTGAATACTGAGAAATGAGAAGCTGAAAGAAGGCAGTGAGATGGGCTGGTATAGTGGGCATGTCTTTCAGCACAGCAACCCCTTGCCACAGGAATTAATTCAACAGCTGAAACTACTTTTTTCTCCTATAAAGCAGAGACCAATTGCTTTATAGAAGCACAGGAAGTCAAGCATCTCATTAAAAAGGTGCACCTACAGGAACTGAGGTATAGGAATGGAACTGAAACCTAAACTGTGGAAATGACCCTCTTCCCTTGCCACACAGCTCTACATGACACTGCTTCCAAAGGCCACAGGGTATTATATCAAAAGTGCAGATGACATATTGGGCGTTACTGCAAGTTAAAGGCCATGAATAACGCACCTAAGGGGCTCTCCACCTATCAAAACTGTGTAGGCAGGGTTGGGTTGCTGACACAATCCTTCTTGTTGACGCTTAAACAAGATCAACTCTCTCTTGAAAAAATATACTTTGAATATTGTTTTCTGCAGACTTTCTCTGCAATGTGCATGCTCCTAAGTGCATGCGTGATGGAACGCTGTGCACCAAAATGTGTGGTCTCTACCTGATTTAGAGCTAACATCTCAGTGAACCCTGAAGCCAAATCTATCGCTCTATAAGACACAGAAGGAACAAAGAGTTCCCCATCCTCTCTGCCTGCTCCTAACCCTGCGGGGCTGCACCAAGACAGTGAACATGATCAAATTAGGGCTTTGGTTGGCTTGTTACAGTAGTTCTTTTGCTGCTGAAGAAGCTGTCAGACCTTTCCTCGTTTTTTGTTTTTGGTCTTTGTGACATACCATGGAGCGGGTAAAGCTGAACGGAGGATAGCAGATGATCAGAAAATCACCTGATATTGTCTGTCAGGTATCATCTAGAAAGTCTCTCTGATGTTTGGCCCACCCACCATTATCAGTCCTCTGAGTAAATTGCTTGCCATGTTTGGATTTGGGACAAAATACTTTCCAGTTCAAACTGACAGGGAATTTGATGTATTTTCTTTCCTCTCTGCCACCACAGAATGTGAGCTGCCCCCTAAACACTGCTTTCCATATGCTAAATTACACAATTTGGTCTATTACAGACTGAAATATTCAGTTTAATACAGGTTATGGGGATATATGTAGAACAAAGGGAGCTAAATACAACACCCTACGAGAGGAAATCCAACTCACTAATGTAACAGTGTATTGCTGTCAGTCCCCACAGTCTCACAGAACACTTTTTGGTGATGATCAACAGCTTCATGCCAAAACTCCACTTTTTTTTTAATTAACTCCTCCTCTTTGGAATTCTTCTGCCATTTAGTGATGGAATTACCGTGTCCTGATTTATTGAAATCAAGACCAATAATAATACTCCATACTAGTAAATTTTGGTTTAGAGCTACAAACATAAAGGACTAAAACCCCCTCAATATCATTAATGTCTATACTGTCACAGTTGACGTAATTCCTAGGCCCGAGCAGGGAGCTAAAGGAAGGCTGAGTGAAGGAAGCAGAATTTATCTCCCATAAACAGTCCCAAGATTATACAATCAGAGCACTGGAGAAGACCTCAATTATGTAAAATACCAGAACAGTATCCTCTAAAGAAGTTAAGAAATTCATCAAAAAGTATTATTTAGGTTTCAGACATAACAGCTGTACAAGACATTAATAACTGCCAGGCACTTAAATGAAAATCACACCTTCATGAGTCCACGTGTACACACTCTCTGTCAAGGCTGAGTTCAGGCTACTAAAAGTTACTCCTTTCCAGATGCTGCACCTTCAATGTGATGCACTTATACACCGTTTTGCAGATAAAGAGAAGTTTGTGAGGGTACAACATGTTTTTCAACAGCCGTAGCTATTGCTTAAAATCAATGCCTCTCAGCACTGCATAAGCATTCAGTCAGGATTACACGTATGTCAAGCTTAAATCTTTAAACCAAAAGTGGTTTTGAATTGTAATGCAAAACATACAGAAAAAAAGCTAATTTTGGAGTCTCCTCCCATCTGAATCTATGCTCTGTTTGCTCAAAACTCATTTGTCTTTCATACAATTAAAAAAAAAAAAGAGAAAGAAAAAAATCTCAAGACTGAGTTTCATGGTATTACGGTATTGTAGGTTTCCTCCAAGGATGGTAGTAAGCTACCTACCATCTAAGTTAGTTGTAAGCTATAAGTAGCAAGGTAAGGTAGTAAGAACAGAAACTAGAAAATAAAAAACTTGTGTGCACATGCAGAACATTTTGATCAACTTTAGAAAGGGCATCCTGGTAAACAATACGTTACTAAAAGCTGAAGGAAATGCAGGCAAAAGTCTGTTGGGATGGGTACAGAAAAGCTTACTGACAGTGCGTGCTAACCTGCTGGGAACATCCTCTTCTGCCCCTTTGTCCAACACACTACTGAGGTTATGCTCTGCTAGTGTCTCTTCAGGAACCTCTTCCAGTTCTTCTTCCCTCTGCAGTGACAGTCGGTAGTTCTCCAGCTCAATCCGCTCAGGTGTGCCACGCAGCCGCTTAGCTAGGCTGGGCTCTTCCAGCCCATTTACATTAGAACCTAAAGAATAAGCCAGTGAATAAACAATAAATGCAACAGTCAGAGCTGTCATTTTTTTAAGAAAACTGAGCAATTGGGAGAGAAAGGGCATGAGGCAGAGGGAGGTAAATAAAACGAGAGAATACCTTACTCATGTCATTATCCTGTTCACCACAACTGGCAGAACCTGCTGGGGAGCCAGACTGCAAAAGGGAATCTTAGTGGTTTTGGCTAATAGGTGCTAAAAAGAATGTTAAATGTCCTACCTGAGAGAGGAAATAAGGACATTTTAGCTGCAAAAACTAGAGCTGCAGTTAAATATATGTAGGAACTACTGGGGAAGGCCTGGCCACAGTCTGGATATATTTGATGAGACATACTAGGAATGCTAGGAGACAATCCTGGTACATGTTAAAACTGTTACCAAGGCAAGGTAAGGCTACAGAATTAGGAAGCAAGAAAATATTATTACTACTTAAAGATAAGGGAAGGAGGAAAGCAATGAAAAAGACGCACTTGGAACAGGTTTTAAAACTTTCTATAGACTTTAATTAATTTGCTTTTTGATCAGAGTTTTCAATGAAACTTTCTCTTCATTAGGGACTGCAGTGATAGGAAAAGGGCTAATGGGTTCAAACTTAAACAGAGAAGATTTAGGTTAGATATAAGGAAGAAGTCCTTTACTGTGAGGGTGGTCAGACACTGGAACAGGTTGCCCAGAGAAGCTGTAGATGCTCCGTCCCTAGTAGTGTTCAAGGTCAGGTTGGATGGGGCTTTGAGCAACCTGGTCTAGAGGAAGGTGTCCCTGCCCATGGCAGGGGGGTTGGAATTGAATGAGTTTTAAGGTCCCTTCCAACCCAAACCATTCTTTGATTCTATGAAATGAACCACAAGGAAGGATCTAGGCGAGGTATTTGCAAGCACAAGTCTCATGAATCCCAGAAAACTGCAAAGACATGTGAACCAGGCAGTTGGAGGGAAGTATACAGGAGCTTCATTCGCTGTGGCACTCAATGAATTGAACTCTAACACATATTCATTGTTTTTAAAATTCCAGGATTTTAGCTTTATTATCATGCCTCTGTTTACCCTTACCCAGCTTACTATTTACAGAGCCCAATCTTTCCTAGCTTGTTTTGTTTTGTTAAACAAGCCAAGCCATCCTCTCATGAGATAAGCTTTTCAGTGCCTGATGATTCCCCACATCTCTGCACCTGTCCCAGTTTGGATTAATCTTTCCAGAACCTACGTGAATAGAACTGAACACAGCTTTCCAGATGAGGCCTTAACAGCGTAACATACAACCCTGCCAGAAATCCCTCATCTGATACACATTGAGAACACATTTGCCTTATTTATACACCACAATAACACCGGTAGCTTTTATTTACTAACTGATACTCAGATCTTTCTCCTTCTTTGCTTTCAACTGACAAGCACCTCACTGGTAGCCAAAACACTCAACACTTTCCTAGTGCATGGCCTGGTACTTTCTACTACTACATTTCTATTTTTACTATTATTCTACAATATTTTGCAGTTCTTACTGTATGACGTGTCTATCCTCTTCTGCATTGAGGAGGGTTTGAAATGCTGCCTCAGCAAGGAATTTCAGTAGTAGATTTAAGTCAACGTCTTAACTACTCGATGCTTCTTGTATTACTCCCTCATTTTATCCAGTTTAAGTAAGTATTTCCATGTGACAGCCCTCTGGTGCTTTACTGAAGTCTAGGCTGTTCAAATGCACTACATTTTCCTTACGGAGGTAATCAGTTATTTGTCAATAAACACTGTCAACCTAGTCCAGCACAGTCTTTGATGAATCCATGTCACATTTTGTATTACTTACCTGCGTATGGTCAAAGGACTTCACTTGCAGAACTAGCAGTCTTTAATTATTCCTTCAAAGAAAGAGTTTTACCTACTGTGTAAATTAACTGATACATACTTATTCAGATTACCTTTTTTCTCTCTTTTTAATTGTTTATCTGAAAGTTATATTTCTGTCACCCAGTCATCACACTACCCTGAATTACATAATGAAGGTGTATCAGGATAGCTTGATTTAATTAAATTGCTACATAGAGCTCTCAACATCATTGTACAATTCTTCCACTCTTCTGAGCATTTAATAGAGCTTTATTTCCACTCATTACATTACAGTAAAAATTTAGTTTTACAGCTCCAAATCTTGCTACACACCGACTTCTTTTGCTCCTATGTCCAGTGCAATCGTCACAATTGAAACTGGAGGCCAAGTATTCGATTGCCTGACTATACATAAAATCGCCTTTTATATCAGCCCCAGCTTCACCTTGGACCCACTTCTGCTTTCCCTTAACTGGCTTTTACTTATCATGCTTAGGGAATACAGCTGTTTGCCATCCTTTTCTTCATGAAGTCTAATGAAAGCATGAGCTTTGGCAATATTTACTTTATCCTCACAGGCTTTGACCTCCAAGACAGTTTTTGTTTTCCTTCTCCATCCTTTTAGTTTCTCAGTTTATTCCTAACACCCTTTTTTTCAGGATAATGACTCACTCGGTACCATCTTAGTCTTGCACACAAAACTACACAGGCCTTGCCATAATTAGTGACATTTACCTCCAGCCCCTCTCCAGAAAGATAAAACCTCATAAAGCCAACTGCAGAAGTGTTTTTCTCTCTTCCCTACTGAACCCTTCTATGATGTGGGCAAGCGGCTGCTATGCCCCTGGCTGGAACTACAGGGCTGCTTTATGATACAAATCACAGAAGCTTGCTCAGGTGGCAAGCAGGAACTTTACCTTGCACTTTCCAGGGATACTGTGGTCTCTGCCATTTCCTGCTGCTAAGCCTTACGTTGTGTTAGTATTTTCAAAGTTTAGTGGAACTGGACTGCCTTTTCAGCTGGGATTCATGTTTCATTTCATTCTCTCTAGATGGTGTTACCACCTCAGCCAAATCTATTTTTGTAATCTGTGTTACATTCCCCAGCCCTGAGTTCACAGTAACAGGGGAACTGACCTGGAATATTGCTCTGCCACTTCTTGCTGACAGTAAAAAACACCCAAAGGACTTTGGATAATGCAAGAACACCAAAGTGAAGGAAAACAAAGTATGAATATACTAAAATCATCATAAAAGAAGAGGTTTTCTACTGCTTGGAATACAGCTGCTTTAATTGAAACATCTTTTCACAAGCTGTTTTTAACTTGTTCTCTTCTGATGTATACCCCAACATAGCTGCAAAGTCCACAAGTATTAAAAACCAAGGAAAGCACAAAAAAAAAAACCAGAACCTTTTTATCCTACATTATTTTTTTCTAACTATCTTAAAGGGTTCTTGTCAGCCTCTTCAAGGTAAAACAAAAAAGAAATATAAAATCATTCCCATATAATTAAATTGAGTATTAAAAAATAATGCTACGACATCTAGGGTGGGGAAAAAGACTGGCAGCAATCAACCTAAGGTAAAATAGGACTGAAAATCAAACAAAGGTGACAACTGTTTATAGGCATTTTATGATCATATATTAACTTTCAGGCACATTTTTCAAAATACAAATCATCATTACCCTTCCCGTCATGAAGAGCCAGTATAATTGGTACATAGAGAATCAAATCAATTCTATCACAGCACAACTATAAGTGGGATTGACTCAATGCAACTGTGTTAAAAAAACCTGAAGAGATTAAAAATCTGCCTAAACTGTAATGCAGAAGGATGTGGTCAAGCCAGGATGCCCTGTGAGCTTGACAAGCACTCTGTGCCCCAAAATCTCTAAGAAGTAGGAAGGATATTCTCAACCCTTTCTCTAATTAATTTATATATCCATATTCTTGAGATGCAGGATTGGTCACATCCCTCCACTTGACATTGCAAAGAAAACAGCTCTACATTGGAGAACATGATAGAGAAACTCAACTGATTATCAGCAAGGGACGTCTAGGAGTTTGCTCTGTATGGAGCATTTGGTCTACTTGGTCTATTGGTTTTGTTTCTGAAAGTTGCCATGAAGCCTTAACGGGCTAGCTGCAAAGCCACTGTCAACCTTGTTACTGGAGAAATGCTACTGAGAGGCAAGTTTCTGTACCACGAAGCCATCAACTATCAGAAGGAAAAGAATTACAGTTCACAAGTCTATGTAAGGGATGAAAGTAAGTCTAAGATACGGTACTGCTAACATGATCAGATGATGAACCATTTACTTATGCTATAAAGTTCAAATCTGTTTGTTTGAAGTTACTATGAAATAGGGACAAGGAAATTTGAAGCTTTCCTACCCTCACTTCCTTCATATTTATATAGTGCTGTGGTCTAGTCATATTTATATAGGCAAGGTCTACTCCAGTGCAGTTCTTAAGAGAAACTAAAGCTTATTCTCTAACTCTCCTCTGGAGTTGAAAAGTGCCTTTCCCAGATCATTACACTGTTTTGTAGCTTGCTGGTGGGAGTGCAATCATTATCCATTAGCTGACATTCTACCCTGGGCCCACAGAGCCAAAAGTCAGCAACTAGTCACAACTGAGAGAAAAGGGGCTGATGAGGCTGCATTTACCAGGAAAAAAACCCCACCAAGCTATGTTACTAGCCAGGGAGGGGAGCTACCTGAAAGCCAAGAGCAGTTTCTCACATAATCAACTGATGAGCTAAAAATCCACAAACAACATCCAAAATAGGGCACATTTTAAAATCTGATACTTTATTTTGAAAGAGTCAGCGAGCCATTAACATTACACAGATCATTTGAAGGGAACTGTTTTTCTTAACAGGACAGGCTGCTTAGCTGTTGCATGAAAGCTGCCAGGGTCCTTTACTTATCTCAGCCTTGACATGGCCTGCCTCCTGTAGAGATAATAATATGATTAGAAATAACATTCCTATGCTAAACCACTCCTCGACTACATGAATGTGTCCTACTCCAGCAACTTTGACAATGACTGCAAGGCTTGAGAAGCTCCTCTTGAGAGAGGATCTCATCTCCATTTCCATCCTGTGCTACCTTGCTCTGTAAAATCCACACATTATTCTCATGAGCCAGATGAAATCTTGCCAAGGTTACTCCTTGACATAAAACTTGCTTAAGATGCAGGAAAAAAATGGGAATATGAGAAGAGTGAATTCTTCCCAAAGAGAAACAACCTGCCTATTTTACTAGAATGTATTTTTCATTAATCATGAAGTACCTCTTTACTTCCGTTCCTAGTCAAATCTGTTAAGATTGCAAGCTAAATTACACAGCATCTCTTGTGAGATATTCAGTATTTTGCACAGACTCAGCTGTGGCCATTGGGGAGCTACAGAAATTCAAATAAAGGAGTCTACGGTGAAACACATGCAAAAGGGGAAAAGAATTCATATACTTCTCAGGAAAACCTTTGTTCTGGATTTCTCAAATCATGTGCTTTTATGATGTGAAACACTGTACCTGCTTGTTTTCACTCATCTTTTCCAAGCTCTTCAGTTACTTCTACCCCCACACAATTGTTTGAGAATACACCTATGTCAGATAAAAGAACTCCTATGGAAACAGCAGCATCTTGCATAGGACAAAATACAGAGACGGAAGATGGGAACTTTTCTGTAGGAGTTTACAGGTGATGCAGTGAACTCTAAGTCAGAAATGCTGAAAGCTCTCAGATTCCACTGCCATTCATTTCTGAAGAAATATCTTTTGGGGTAAGGTTTCTGAAGCATGCTTGCAGTTCAGCAATCATCATCGCTGAGGTATCGAGAAGCCAGCAAATGAGATCCAGTAGCATTTTTAGGCTTCTCATTATCCAAGTGTTATTGTCAGTTTGAGATTCAGGTTTTTTTCGCCAGAAGTTTCACCCTGACCCACTTCAGTTCTATTAACTGCCTCTTTGTATTCAACTCCACTTCTCATCCAAGGGCCTCAAAATGTTTTTCAAGTATTAGCATATTAGAACAACCCTATTTTGGAAGTAGGTAAGTACTGTAGAGGCACTTCACAAGTTCAGGCAGAGATTAAATACCAGCAAGGCAATCTCACAACAGACTAGTGGCAGTGCCAGAAACAGGATCCAGAACGCTCAGCTCCAGCCCCTTCACTCTACACTTCAAGTCAAGACAAAACACTTTGAAGTAAGAAAGGGACTAAACTACATCTGATTCTCAGTTTAATGATTACATGGTTTACATGAGCAGGTTGAGGAATAGTACCTGCTATGAGATGCTCACTGCACTCAGCACTGTGTACACATAAAAAGAAATCTTAGTACCAAGGCCCGTTGTTGAGTGCTGTACATGCTAGAACAGTGAGTCAATTAAGACACTGCATTTGAATAAGAACATTTTGATAGATGTAGTCAGAAATCCTTTCATTAATCCCCTCCAGAATTCATATTTTAGCCAGTTAATGATTTTTCTACTGCACGGTAAGAGATACATAAATCATGTAGACGACAATTCTAAACTGACTTGCAGAAGTGTGTTAAATGGAATGGATCTTTTTTTTTTAAGTGCTAAGAAGTAGTTTAAGGTTTTAAATGTAGATTCATCCACCCTTTAAATTTATCTTCTGAGAAACTGCTGGGAAGAGCCCAGCAGGTCTGCTGAATTCTCGTCACTACTTGTTCACACAGCCTCACATCACATACTGCAGAACTGCACATACACTGGTAGGATCCCCTGAGGTTCAATAAGCACATTCTCAAAGCCAAAAGGGGTAATATAACACCTTCTTAGACAGAAACAAGAATGCATTTATTCGAATGTAAATAGCTAGTAGTCATTAGATGCCAATGCTATTTTGATATAATGCTTCGTCTCACTATCCAAAGGTATTCCCAAGCCCTCAGGAAGCCTGAATTACTCAGCTGTATTAAGAAGCCATCAAATTGAATTTTCTGATGCCTGTGTTTCCAGTCTGATCCATAATATGCTCTGCTAAATATAAAAGCCCTTAATTCAAAGAGGACAAGATAATAAGAAAACCAAAGTCTATTCATAAGTAAGATACTCAGTGTCCACGCACAGGATTCAAAATGAGCTAAAACCTGAAGATGGCCCTACTGAAATTCTTCTGTAATGCACATGGCAATCATTTATATAACTCAGTCATAAAGAGTAACTATGCTTTCTAGAAGGTATGCTCTACTGAGTCAAAGCTCTTGGAGTTTGACATGGGAGTTGTACATATGCAAACAGTCTTACGCAGGTTAGCCTGCAAAAGGGACTGAAGAGCAGACACAGAGCAGAATAGCAGCTCTCTCTAGACTACCAGAAGAAAAAGGGTTTTGCCACTGAGCAACCAACATGCTACCATGTCAAGGCTCAGTTCTCAAACTGTCAGTCTAGCAATTCTTAGCAAATCAGGGACCTAAACTTGGGGAAAGGAAGCTGTACAAACAGAAAGGTGTTTTATCTCAATATCCTCTGATGCAGAAGTACCCACCAGACAGTTATTAAAAACCCAGCACTGCTTCCAGCACTGACCAAGAAGTTTTACAGCATTACTTATTTCAACAGCACACGAAGTAAAAATCAGTGAGATTCCCGTCAGTATCTACTGGCTCCCTAAACAACAAGGAGCACAGGAGGCCCCAAAGTCCTACCCCCCACCCCCCCATTATAATGTGTGTGGGAGTAACTGACAGCTAGAATATTTAAGGGATTCTGAAACAGATACCCCAGAAATAAACATATGAAGATGCAAGTCGTCCTCCACACATTCCACAACCTGCAGCTAGAATTAAGTTCTTTATACCTCAGATACTGTCAGTAAAGTGGAAGCCCCTTCTATTCATAATCATAAAAGTGAATTGGACTGACTACTGAATGAAGTTATTAACTTGCATGTTTATCTTATGGGTGTTGCAATGTTTTTCCTCCACCTTCATACTATTTTGGTTAAAATATACTTCTAGAATTGGCAAAACAGACAGTGATAAAACACAGCTTCCTACAACATCAGTAGGGCAAAGCCTACGGACAGCTGTCAAGTTGATTGATCTGACCTTTCCTTGTTTTCAGTTGAAGCAACCAGAAGCTAATATAATCAATCAGTTCTATTTCAAGGTCATATGTAATTTATACTTGTATCTTGAAAACAAATAAAAATTCATCTGCAACTTTATAGTAGAAGTTATGTTAGAGAAATAGATGGTGTTTCTTATATGTCAACATATGTGTGAAGTAGCAGCAGTACATAATCATAGTCAGAAGTTCAGTATATGGTCTAACAATACAGGAAAGTTGTCTTCATTACAGCAGAGGCATAGAATAATCCAGGAATACAGCTATTTTTGACTCCTGGAAGAAGTCCAGTGTTGTAGCTGGTGGGTGGATAAGAGAAACAGGGGATAGGAGGTATTAGGTCACCTAATCCAAGCCCCAGGGAACACTGCTAACCTCGATTATTGCATCTTTTCTGACAGAGAATCTTAACATTTGTACAGATTTCACTTTTTCTGCTGCCCAAACAGGTCTCTGAGACTAGAGAGATAAAATCCCTACATCAATTTATATTAAGTCTGTTAATTATTAGTGTGCCTATTACTCAGGAATATTGCTAAGTCAAGTAACATATTAGGATCATTTTCCATTTTGTTGGTATCATCTAAGATGTCTGGGCTCTCTCCAGTATTTTGATCACTTCCATCATATGTTGCCTGGCCTAGTTTCCATTTTCTGAAAGAAGCTGAGTGTGGGAAGGCTGAAGAGCAGGATAATCTGGCTAAAGATAACTTGGCAAGCATGAATTTTGTCTTGGAAGCTATTAAAGGTATGTTACCTCAAAGAGCCACCTGGGATGAGGCACATCCAGGGACTGTCAGAGAGAAAAAGAAGAGAAAGGCCACACTATATTTAAAAAGCACTACGATTTTGGCTCATGAGGTTTTCCCTTTTTTTAAGTGAAACAGTATGCTTTAAGTAACTTGGAAATCAATGCTTAAGAGTGACTGTCCAGTTATAATCCAAACAGTAACCCCTTTTACGTCGTTAGAAAGCCTCCGCTGTCTTCTCTGCTACATAAGACTTCGTACAGCTTATTCACTGTGGCATCTATTTCTTGCTACTTATACATAGCAGCCCTCCAAAACCTCTCATTTCACCAGAGGGGATCAGACAGGTGACTCCCACTGTGCAAGTAACACAAAGCGGAACCAAGGACATTTCCACCTAAAAGTAGTAGAGGAATCTACCAACAGAAATATCACCTACATTTTACAGGAACTGGTACTTCCAGTTCCACCTGGATGATGTTTTGATCATTAAAGAACAACCAATCAGGAACTACAAATTTTATCACACATAATAAAAGTGGGGAATATCAAATGTTTTCAGCTTCCCGTTCAAATTGTAATAGGTTCAAAACATAGTTTTCAAATTGATCTCTTCTTTCACCTACTGAGCTAGTAACCACTGTTTCCTGTTGCAGTGTACTACAGATTTCTGTAATTACTGGATCTCAGAATATATTTAGGTACTAACCATGTACTTACTTAATTTCTGTCATTTGTATTGAGATTGTAAAGTGCTGCAAATGGAACAGGCTGAAATCTGAGGCTGGCAGTTGCAGGAAAATATAGTGGGGAATACTTGTCCTAACTTAAATACTCGAAAAAGCATCATCATCTGCTCCCTCATTCTGTGGCATACTTTTCCATTACCTACATTTATCCCACATACTCTTGCGTAACTTTTAAAGCAAGTGAATATTCCAAGCAATTCAGAGCTTCACATCTTAGTGGACATTTTTCTGAAGCTAAGAAAACTCTTGTATATAGGTGTATATATATAGGTATACTCAAAATCTGCCCCAGTTCCGGAAAGAAAGCTACCAAAAGACACACTACTCATTAAAGATAACTTACACATCAGTTCTGATCTTTTAAATCACTGAGTTACCCAAGTCTGAAAGAATCTGAAACATCTCTTGGGAAAAAAAGTCCTATATTTAAACACTTTGACCCGCAGGCCATCAGATAAACTTCTATAACAGCAGAAAGGACAGTTTCAAAATTTTCCTAAAGAAGAAAACACATCCTTCTGAGATGACAGCAAACACAAGAAATGTCGGACTCAACATACATTTCTGAGAGAAGATGTAAGCAGCTAAACAGAGCACAGAAGTGCCATCTCATCCTTAAAGAACATCTGCCCAGTTCTGTCTGGAAAGCCGAAGTTAAACTGCATCACCAGGATCAGCTCAGCAACCGCTACTCCACCTTCCTCCATAAATGCACTTCAAAGAAACAGGAGAATAGGTTCAATGTTGACTCTTGTCAACCTGTTCCTTCCCTTCAGATTATTTCTAGTTGTCTGGGGGGTTGGTTTGTTTCTTTTAGGTTTTTCTATGTGTTTTTTTTGTTTGGTTGTTTTTCTCTCCATGTTTCTCTTTGTATCTTAGATACATTACTTACTACATGACTTAATATATTATGCTGCTGACCACAGGCAGGTGATACTGTTACTGGCTTGTTCTAATTGGTGTAGAAGTGAATAGAAATTAAGTCATTTGTTTTGTTATACCTTACACTTTCTCTTCACTGTTACAGAACATTGGAAAAAAAGATGTGTATTGAACGGTTACTCTGCTTTCTACAGTACCACGTGAAGACATGTAATATGTCTAAAATGTAAATCAGTGTGTACACAGCAGGCTTTTCACACTACCCTAGCAATGTGTGCTGCAAAGGAGATGGTCTAGGCTTGGAAAAAAATGCTTCTAAAATATATCTGATGAAGCAAGCTGGTTTAGGATGCGTGGTGGAAAACATCTTAGTAGTCCAAAAAGCACAAAACCGAGAATGAAGTTTCTAAACTGCTGTAAAAGCTAAGTCTGTGATTTCAGTGGAAGTCATCTGTTTTTTGAAGGAAATAAAACATCCACACTGCCCGCAGACTTATGAGCGTTTGTGAATGGCTCAGTACCTCGGCGTTTTAAAGAATGCTTGAAAAAGGTTCAGTTTTGTTTCACAAACAAAAATGGGATGCTTTTACCAAAAAGTGACTTTTGAGTGTCAGGGCCATGGAAGGAATTCCCTGGCAGTCCATCCAGTGGGGCAGGATATAGAGCTCAACTCTTCCTGTAGGCATTGGTAAGAGAACACCAGAAGCCATGGGACTGGAAAAGGACCACAGGCACAGAAGCAGAAAGTCTGTGTAGACTTCAAAGAGGATGACGTGAGAGTGCCTGGGAGCTTTCCCATCACACAAATATTTGGTGTCTCCAAGACATTAAAAACAATGCCTCCTATACCGGTACAACACGGAAGTCTGTTTTTACCTCTGGATAAGGATGAGCTCGGAATTTCACCTCTTTTTTTAATTCATGAAGCAAACATTTGATTTCTGAAGAATACATATGTAGCTGCAAAGTTAACAGCTTTCCTGAGACAGAACAGTGGAGGCTGTTCTAGCAGTGCATTGAAATGACACTTTAGTTCACACATCAGCACATGAAGTTTCACACTGCAAGCTGATGGCCCCTTCTCAGAATCGAAGGCCCATTTTAGCCTCAAAACCCAAACTACTGATCTAAAGAAAAATAAAAGGCATTTTCAAGGCATAAATTGATTACTTTCTTCCAAAGAAGGAACTCTCATGTATAATAGAACTGGTCTGTGGTTGCATATCTGTGAGCACGTTTTAAACATAACTGCTCTGGACAAACACCATTCACAATTACACTATAAAAAGTCACCTGCTATTACAAGCTTTTACTTGCTAATGGTGGAGTAGGAAGCATAGGAGAATCATGCAAGAAAACACACAGAATGAGCCCCTAATGTAGACTAATCCAATAGATCCTTGAGAACAGGAAAACGCAGCTGAAAACTACGATCCAGCTCTACCTGCTTGTCATGTGAGAACATTGCAGAACATTCTCTTAAAGGTCTTGAGGAATGGAGCTCATCTCCTCATGTGCCATTCTCCTGAGAGAAGACAACTGTCCAGTTAGAACGCAAGACACAGCACTTGGCTACATGGCTCCATGCATACTCATTTGCTGCCTTTCCATCACACTGAAGCATCCCATCACCACAACTGCTTCTATACCAACAAGAGAAACTAAACCCTGCCAAAATGCTTACCTGTCACACCAGGTGCAAAGGCTATGCCTCCCCGTTCCCGAGCGCTGACATGCAGTCACCCATGCTCCTCTTCTCCCCTCACACATATGTATCACTGCCCTTCTTAGTGCAACAAAGACCTCTGGCCTGTGGCAAGGCACACAAAAACACCTCCCAAATCGACCAAAACCAGTGAAGTCACAACACTAAGAGTGCACCTATTCAAACCAGCTTCACCAAAGTAGTAGAATATTTAGTTTGGGAGTCCTTAGTAGGTTTTCTACAGCCGTATGTCACATTGTGCAGCGTACACCTTGTACTCCACGCAAACCACAACGTAACAGCAAAATAAACATAAAATAAACAATAGAGAAGCAGCCCGGAAAGTAGTGCTTTGCAGTGACAGATGGCACATGCCACAAGCTTCCCAAAATGTCTTTTGCATTTGAGCTTGCTAGATCTATTCATTCCACTCTCCCCCAATTCTGTATCCCCCGCAGCATCCCTCACCTGGAACCAGTGGAGGGAAAAGGGAGAGGACAAAGAAAAACTCAGAAACCTGAAGTTTGTTTGGAATTTATTCCCGTGAACATTTTCACACAGTTGAACAAATAATGTCTTGATTTCACAGCAACAGGAAAACCACGTTACATAATTCAAAAGAGACACACACCCAAAACAAAAACAGGTTAAAAACAACTGCACAAATCAAAATCTTCAACAAGTCTGTACAATGGAGACATGAAGCCTTTCTGAGCACTATCAACTCACTTGAACATTATCTGTCACCAAACATTTTATGCACACTCCCTCCTTCTCTCTGAGGGAAGCAAAGCTCAAAACAGTCATTTCTCAGATTCCACTTTTCAAAAAAAACCAATCCCCAAAACCACCCAAACATTTTAATTCTACAAATAATAATAATAAAATCCAACTCCTTCACACAAACCTGATACTATTTTTCTAAGACACAAAACCAATTAATGAAGCTCTTAAAGTGCCCAGAAAAATTCATATCACCCTTCAGAATATACACATACAAACAATAAACAAATATTCCAGTGGCACATGTCTACAGGTCTGAGAGCTAGAGAGAAAGGTGGAACTGGGAGCCCAGTTACTCCCAAGAAAAAGTGTTCTTAGCAGGATCCAGCCATGAGCACAAACTCAGCACATCACTATTTGGTATATCCTTCTTTGGTCGCCAGTACATTTCTTGGGATTTTTCAGAGAAACAGTCAGGTCAGCTGTATCTCACTCTTTAGAACAACCAACCTTTCCATCATGCCTTTGCCTTTCCAAATTTTCTGGGCTTCAAATTGCTGGTCCTTCAGCATTCTCCTCTTACACCAAAGCCACCCAAATCCTGGTAAGAACACTGAGAGGGAACATGATGGACTGGGAACAGTCACGCACTTCTCCTAACAGAGATTCCTGGCTTGCTATGAGTGATGATTCACTGGGCACTGAACCTTGGTCCTAATCGGGCAACCCACACACTCTCCTCAGCTTCCACAAATACAGGGTCTGGTTCTAAAGTTTATAGTTTAAATGTTCCAACAGAGAGAAATAAATCTTGCATCAGATTTCTCTGGAGCTGTAGGAAACCCCATAAAAGCGTTCAATAACATGTGCCATGTCCTGCAAAAAACACACCACCATGGCTCCTCCAAAGAGAACATTCAAGGCACAGTAGTAGAGGAATTACATTTCCTGCCAATTTGGTGATGCATCCTAAATATAGATATACTACTTTCTTTTCGGGGTGGAGGGCATGGGGAAATATGGATGTGTTTGTAAATGCAGTTCAGTGGTTTAAAATGAAGGAACCACAAACAGAACACATTACGGAATTAGTTTGCTGCTATCATGCATAATTAAACATTTAAAAGGGACTAAATGAAAACAAGAACAAAGCCCAAATGTGAGTAATAATGAAGTGACCAAGTGGAGGATTTCATGAAGATATGTTTGTTTGCACAAGCAAACAGTACTGCCTTGAGCTGAACCATTTTCATATGTAAGGCATGTTCAGTGCATGCAGAGCCATAAAGAGGCGATGTTTCTAACCATGAAGCTTATTTCTATGCAGAAATAGATATAAAATGTATTCATACTTCATTAGGCACAGAAGTGGAATTGTGTGCAAATATTATTGGATGCATTCATAAGATTCATTATAATTCCACAGACAGTTATGATGTGGCTCAGATAATTAAAGGGCATGCTATTTAGAGAAAGCAGTCACCCCTTCATAGCTCTCCAAATCAGCAAAAGAACTTCCCCATATAAAGTCCAGCCTTGCTTGCTATATTCAAGTTCACTTGTTGAAGAGTCTACTGTGAAGGGCTTTGATTCAAACATTGCTCCCTGAAAACACTTAAGGCACATTCATAGGAAGATTAACTTTTTGTATTATATACCTACGATACACACGATATATTTTTGTGATTTTAAAGCAGGAGACCTAGTGCCTCTATTTTGTATTATATTTTTTAGTTTTGCATACTATAGTTTGTATTTGGCGTCTGAAATCTTTCACAAGTCAGGTAACTGCTGCAAAGATCTCATGACTTGCCTTTTATTGCTTTACATTCTGAAGTATGAGTTTCTCTAGCAGGTCTTGCCTTTATGAACTCCCTATAGCTGATGGGGACAGAAATGTGTTGCTGTGAGAACACAAGCCTGAAAGGAGAAACTTCTTACAACAAAGTGTCACCAGCTAAAGCGACCCTAAGGAGCGTATCATAAAGCTGATAGGGGCAAAGACTGTTCCAAGCCCATCTGTGAAGAAAGAGTGTAAAGTTCAGAATGTTTTCACAGACCTTTAGAACGAACAGAAGAACAGCATTTGCATTAAAAGCACATTAAAACCATATAAAGTACTGTAAATAATATTAAAAATAAAATAAATCCAAGACACAGCAGATTACAGATTATCAAAAGGAGAGACAGTTGAAAAGCAAAGTTTGGGGTGGTTTTTTCTCTTGGCAACAGCAGAAATTTTGGCACAAAAGCAAATGCAGAAGATAGAGAAAACAGGCAGACAGGGTACAGAGAAAGGTTACAGGATCTGCAACACACATGCCACAGTTCAGCAAGACCAAAAGCACAGTAACCGCTTTCCCCAAACTCCCCTCCCCAGAGAGAATGACATCCATCACACAAAAGCTTGTTGCCACTTCCTAAACTGAAGGGCTGATCTATATTGCAAGAGCCAGTTTGACAACACCCTCCTGGGAACATCCCTTGCAATCGGCACATAAGATGCCAGGCAGGCTCTCTGGCAAACAAGGAAAAACCTTTGCAAGGGTGATTCTAGTTGACTGATAAACCCCCCTCAACTTCCTCATCACAGGTTGTGCCCTGCAACTATCATCATTACAATACCAGGGACAGACAAATTGCCAGCTAAGACTGCGGCCACCCAGTGAGGCACTGACATCTTTAGCAAAGTTAATACATGCCAATCAGGTTAGTAACACTTCACAAGAAAGTGCTTGTTGTGACCAGTCTTACCTCAACTGACCAGACCCACTGTATGTTATTTTGTGGTTGAATATATTTTAAGCATTAAGGTGGCTAAAAAAGACACGGTCAGATTTGGTGGCATAGCAAAGGAGGCAGGCAGTGAGTCTAGGGGAAGAACCCATGCAATTTACATTCATTTGCAATTCCATGACAACTAAAAAGCAGGCCTTGCATGAGTTACCATAAAGCTCACTGAACAAACACTTTGCTAACTCAGAGCATGTGGGTTTTTTTGTCCTTTTTAATCGATGTTTCTGCTTTACAACTTCCTTTTGCCTTTTAAGCTAGCTTACATCTCCATCAAATATCAAACCTGTGCATGTTAAACTTGTTTTTTACCTAATCATTTTAGGGGCAATTTACACTCAAGTTCTACCTCACTACTGAGGGCTGGTTTAAACCTCAGGGTCTGAAATCAGTATTGCCAAATTTCATTTGGTGGCACTTGCCTTAAAGGACGTCAAACATTTTCAGGTGCCTGACCTGTATTAGGTGAGTCTACCAGATGGGTGAAGTAGAGCCTTGGAAACAGCTCCGCCTCTGTCTCCATTTCAGACAAGTTTTTACTCTAGGTATTTGTCTACTCTACAGTGAAAACAGGGTGTTTATAGTCTCTTAAACAGACAATTTAATAAATTGCAAGAAAGCATGTACACAGATAGTTCAAAGTCAGTTATACTGAGATGAAACCGTACAGATTCCTGATTATTCAGGCATAATATCCTATTCTTCCATTGTATTTGCAAGCTCGGTAATTCAAAAGGCTGTGTTTAGGCTTTTGGGATTTCTTCCAAACCATATATAACTGTAAACACATCATGGGCTTCCTGACCTACCTACCCAGCAAGAACAGGAGCTAAAGGTAGGTACCTACAGGACACAGCTATTACCCTAACAGAATGCCTTTAATGCCACAGTGGCTTGCTTTTGAAGTACACTGCTTTTAGACTCCTGCTTCTTCACCATTCTTAAGCCAGTAGTTTTAATATATATATTTAGAACTTATTTCACAAACAAAACAAGATCTCAGCCACTAATGACATTTTTCTAGCAGAGAGGGAGAGAACAGCAGAGGCACTGCTCATTCTCCTAGCACTAAATGTACTTCTGTCATGCACATACGAGAATGCACTACAATACTTTGCCTTAAAGATGATCTAGCTTGATCCAGCAAAGCTGAGTATGTTCTAATGTACTTTGGGCACCGCAAAAGACAAAGCTTTAAAAGGTCCAAAAGCTTTAAAAATTATGCTACAGTTATACACTGCTTTAGAAAAGCAGAAAGCAAACATGAGGAGCCCTAGATTTCAAATTTTGCCATCTGATAAAATGGTGTCTGCTCTGTTTTACTCCCCTGGAAGTACTACAGTTCTGCTACAGGACTCTGTCACAGCTACATAAGGAGAGATGGAAACATCTTATTTATAGAAGTTTAAAGCAAACCACGACCTACTGTTAGCTGTACTTTGTGATCACTTAGATGCTATTTACTGAATGCTCATTTATAAATCAGTTGGAAGGACTAAGAGGGAGGAGACTCTGCCAGCAGCTCCTTTGATAAACTAGTTGACATATATAGCTAAGCTCTTTTTCCACTTCTCATCACCAATAGTTTAACTTGATAAGCCACCTTATTCTCACAGCAGGCACTCTGTGCTCCAAGACATATTTTTTCCATTCATCTTAAGGAATATGCTTCAGCAAAAAAAAAAACAAAACTCTTTCTTCACTTTTAGAGAAAGCAATTTTAAGTCTATCCAGTGGTAGAAAAAAAAATGCTGTTAATCCATCTGTCCACAGCATTTTGCAAATATTAATTCTTCCATACCTTTTCCTTTTCCTCCCTTTTGTCATATGGGAATTCCACACAAACAAGAGAGGAAGCCATCAAGGTAACTACACTTCAAGAATCAACTGCGCACACTAAGAATGTCAGATTGCATTCAGTTGCAATCCTAGAAACACGTGTAAGAATAATACATACAGTCAAACAAAAGCATGATTTTTATTTGCCTGTATGTTGTTGAAGTCTTTCCCCAGCTGGCACTGCAAAAACATTCTATTCTCAGAGTGCTGCTTTAAGTATGTTCTCTCTCTAAAAGCAGCCGATTTAGTTTATCCACAGTGTTCTGGAACAAATACTAGAAATCAGATCTCTTCCTTTTCCTGACATCACTAATGAGCACTCAGGGGCCGGGCAAACGAGCATTTGTAGCACAGACACTTCTCCCATGTTAGAAAGAATTAGAATTTTGAATTAAAAGGCAAAACTACTTCACAGTAAGACACACACATTCATCACCCCATTCCCAAAGCTATGGCCAGTAGCAGCACAGATTCTGGCAATGAGGGAAGAGCACCACAACCTGCCAGCACCACGAAATTCAATGGGTTTAAGGAATCCAATCCCATTAGCTGTCAGACACCCAGAATTCCAAGGGAGACAATCCAGAGGTAATGGGATCTTTCCCATTCAAGTACCAGATTAACGGAGAGAAGCTCAGGAGAATGAGAAACCACGATCAGAATTCAGGCAAACACAGAATTCCAGTTTGTGAGCTATTCCAGTGTGTCAGAACTTTTAGCTTCAATAACACTGAGCTGCATACATTACATGGCTCTTTATCTGGACCCACTCAGAGAAGACCCTCAACTGAGCATCTGTGTTTTCCTGGAATTCTTTCAGAGCGTGCCCTTGAAAGGACTGAGAACATCTATGCCCCAAAGCCACAGTGCAAAATAATATATTAAAACTTTGATGTAATGCACAAAATTCACACGGCACCCCCCAAAAAAATAAAATCACACAAGTTATACAGCTCATAAAGTTGTGTCACATTAATTCTTACTGGTCAGCAGGCTGCCCACAGAATTCCCCTAGGATCTGCACAAGAACTTCTGATTGGACATAGAGAAAGGGAACCCCAAAAGCCACCAGCTGACACATGAAAAAGGAGTCCAAAGGGTTCTGGGCTACCTGGTGCCCAATCGAGGAAACTGTGCTTTGCAGGTGCTGGCTTGCCACCCTAACTCTGTCAAAGAGGCCGAGAGAGTACTGCACCACCCTGCTAAAGAAGGAAGCGGAGCTACCTGGGGCCCTCTCTGCTGTGGCGGAGATGGTATTTGCCCGTCCACTTCCATCACTTGCCATGGCGTCCTGCAGAGGTCCTTTGGTGTCCTGTAAGAATGTGTGGGAAATGAAATTCACATTCAAACTGAAAACATCTCAGAAATTACACTTTTTTTCCCTGCATATGAGGCTATATGTGCTGAACATGTTGAACTAGGAAGACATCTCTCTCACAATTAAGATACCCCTTAATCATCACATATGGAGGCAAGGCCTGAAACAAGTGTGTGCCTTCTCAATGTACAGCTTTACTAAAGCTCTGAAAAACAAGCTGGATATCGAAGAAAGTCAAAGCAATAAGATTTCTGAAGTCTCCTCGTCTGGGAAATAAGTACCATTTTTCGTCTTTGGTTTTGGCAGTAAATAGGGCACGAATATTGGGATGGATCCCTTACCCTTCCAAAAAGAAGGAGTACAGCTTCAGTTTGTACTAATAAACACCTGGGAAACAGGCAGAAAGACAAGCACCACCACTACCACAAAGGAAAATATAATTTAAGATGGAAGAACTCTTTGTGGCATGTGAGCTAACCAGAACTGAAGAGACTAGCATGTAGTTTGTTTCAGCAAAAACACTGAAAAAAGGAGTTGAGGAGACAAATTAAAGTGCCTTAGATTGTAATGACAAAATCTAGGAGACTGTTCTGTATTACACAGTATCTCTTGATCCAATATTCAAGCACAAATGCTTCCATTATGATAATATGAGAAAAGGGATATCCTTTTCATGCAGATTGCCTTTAACACAGAGAAAATGTTCAGCAATGAAGGAAGGCTGCCTTCATAGTGCATGCAAGTGGAGTAGAACTTCATATTTCAAAGGAAATGCAAATAATTTGTTTCCTCTTAGGAAAAAACATGGAGACACAAGATAAAACCAAAACGGGTAAAATTATTCATTAAGACTCTATATGGACTGAGTGAGCATTTCAGCTTACAAGAAAAAGCAAAATCCTGTTCTGGCCAGTACATTATTTTATAATAAGAACCACGAAAAGAAGCGGTAATTAAAGGAACTGCTTTTAAATGGAATATATAGAACCACAAGCTCTCATGACATAAAAAAGGCAATTCAACGCACTCTGAATTTTTCTAATCTCTGAAAAACAAACAACAAATACAACCAAACCCTCCAGCATATATACTTTTTTAATGTTACAAATCAAAACCTATTAATATGAATTGTTGGATGAAAATGAGTTACCTTTCCTGACAGAGGACCCACTGCTGGCCTCTTCCGCTGAGCATAACCAGAGAGTCGGTAACAGTAGTGAGGCTTACAGTAGAACTTACCTGCAGATAAAACACAAATGATGGTCAACAGTGAGAACACAGCAGTTCAGCACAATATATATGTCCATCTCACTGCAGCTTATTTTCTGTTGCCATTGCCGTTACTCCCTCTAGTTTCTTCACTATACACGGAGGCAAATGCTATCTGAAGTTTTAACTCCAGCCTTCCTCTCTCCCCCTCCTAACTAGCCTCCTTTCCATTGGGTGTCTGACAGCCATTTAGCTTAAAATCCTATCAAACGCCAAAGCAAAGCTGTGAAGCTTGTGTGGTATCACATGCTAACAATGCAGCAGTGTGTGAGGAACAAAGAAATCATCACATGAAAAGCTGGCAGAAGCACTTTTGGAAAAAGCAAGAATGAATACAACCAGCAGAGGAAAGTGGGAGAAGACAGTGTTAACTCCCGAAGCACCATCTCTAAAAATGCACAGTGGCTACTTATGGAAAGTACAATTAACCAGGGATTCATTTTCACAATTAAGACACTTTGTGGTGCTACTGATTTAGTAACTACCCACAAGCCTAGGCGGCTTTTCATGGGTATCTGAACGATGTCAGGAAGTAATACCATAATACAAATACATAGTAATAACATAATACGAATAATAACAATAGAAGCAAAATGATGGCACATAATTATCTTTCAGTGTACCCCTGTCACTGTATCCTGCTTGGTACATGCAGCCCGTAGCAGCATCCCCTACTGCTATTCTATTCATACAACAGTCCTAATGCATTTCAAACCTATATTCTGATCTTTGCCTCTTCCTCTAATTTCACTGGGACAGTATTTGCACAATGCTTTGCTTTATGACGGAAAAGTGACAAATGCTCTTTTGATAATCTCTGCTTAAATAAACATTTCTTAACATTTACTCTTTAAAAAAGCCTGCACTTTCAATTTGTCTATACAGAGCTACAATAGAAAAGCTCTTACATAAAAAAATGTTAGACTTTGAAGCCTAAAACCAGACACTGACTACAGAACGTTGCAGAATGCTTATCAGTCAAAACAGCCAGATGAATAGCAACAATGCATGTACAGCTTTGTTATTTTTTCTCTCAAAGAAAATCTGGAATGAAACATAAGCTAAATTTTCACTGTAATTTAATTAGCTAGGAAACTACATATTTCTGTTTCGCCATATCTGCTTCATATCCATAAGCAAGTGTTAGGCATTTAAAATCATTTCAGAACCAATGCTACTAGTGTGCTGAAACTCTGAGCTTTGTGTTTGCCTCACTGAGAACTATTTGGCCATAACTATATATGTAAGCTTGCTTGCAGAAGGAATCACTAAATCTGGTGGCAAAAAATGTTTCAGCCTATACAGCTGACAGAGGAGCTCAGTCTCTTACTGCTGAACATATAGTAAGATACTCAGTTCCTTGTGTATGCTCAATATAACAGCATTCCTCAAAAAATGCTTTTTTCCAACTTTGATTATGGATGAAGATGTTACTTTTATATGCTGATTTCAAAATTGTTATTGGGCCCTTTATACTCGCAGGCCAACTCTGCTGACCTTCTGGTCAACTAATAATTGGTTTTCTGTTTCTTACTAGGAGACTGGTTTATGATTCTAAGTTTGCCCAACACTTTGTGACTGAACAAGTCCATTACTTAAAGTCAATACATAATGCATTGTAAATGTGTAATTTTGGTTCTTTTTTTCCCTTAAGCCTAGATGCTGTTTCAATGGCCATTATTCTACCCAGTATATGCAAAAAGTTTCTTCCTAGTTACACACAGTAGATACCTACTAATTTCATCATATTTCAGTCTGAAGTAGAACATTCTGGAGTTTTATCCTGTGGCAGACCAGTTTACACTTTTTATTTCATCTTTGCCTCCAGGGGTGGGGAGAACTATCAGTACTAACACTTTTTTCCTGTTATTTTGGTTTCTACACCATCATGTCTGGAGTAGAATCCTTTCCACCTAACCTCTCACTAGTTTTACACCATTTTGTACATACTTTCCTCCTGAGACAGGAGTAAAGATAAATGGTATCTGTGGAAGAAAATAAAGAAACCTACTGACATAAATAAAGATCTGAGATACTTTCTTGTATTTTTTTTCTTCAGAATACATGAAGTTGTATACATGTCAAACACTGCTCAACATAGAATGCACCACATTTTAGAAGGAGAGCACTTTTCAAAAGTGATGTGTGATTTCAAATTACTACTCCTACAGGCACACTTTGCTGATAAATTGAGTTTCAACTGCTGCCATATTATCTAGCTTCTCACACCTGTTAGGTGTATCTGGAGATTCCCTTAGCATGGTAGACTCTTTAACTGAGTCATCAGCAAGTTTTGCAATACTATTCCTTCCTCCTCAGTCTATCAGATACAGGAAACAGTCATTACTGAATCTTCAGTAGTGACTTCAACACCACTTGCTCTCTATAGATAACATTGACTTACCTCTACTCAACATTGATGCTCCATTTTTCATAATACAAACAAAGCTTAGTTTGTAAGGATCTATTATCATAGACCCCGATTATATAATTCCTACTTCAGTACACCTAAAATAAACATATGGAGTTGGATAGCTGGGATGTCTTCAAGAAGAAAAAACTGACTACATTAGTCTCTAATGTGTTATTTTCTCTTAAGTGGCATTAAACACTAAGGAGATTCCTCATTTGACAGTAATGAAAAGGGTCTGGCCTTCAAACTCAGGCTCCAAACCCCTTTCAAGACCCCAAAAGCTATTCGTTTTGTTGCATTCTAGGAGCTATTATTATGTTAAATTAATTATTAAGAGCCCAGTTATGTTGCTGTAGCATGACCTGGCCATGGGAAGTCCATGTAGTTTCAACAGTTTGAGAGATGGTGTCTTTGGAATGGATGTTACATTCTTCCCTAACTCACCAAATACTTCTTAAGCAAAGAAAAAGCTGAAATCAGTAGACAGACTTCCAGGACACTTAAGTGAATTCTGACAAAAAGGCAATTTCTCTTACCATCTTCAATATCATAGGCGTAAGATGACAAGCGCAGAGTTGTCGCACAGTATTCACACTTGAAGCAACTGCGGTGGAAGAACTTGCCTTCAGCACTCAGCCTTTCCATCACATAGACTCGCTTGCGGCAGAAGTAACAGACATCACTGCCTCCCAGGTTTTGGGGGAACTCCTTCTTGAGTGAGCCCTAGACAGAAATAGGCATGGCTAAATCTGTGTGTGCCTCCAGACTCACCAAGATTGCACGGTCATATTTCCTCTTCATTTATGCAGATGATATCGGAGCATCTGAATGGTGCAGTTCTTTCACACATGGATGCTGCAGTTCTTCAACACAACTCACAATTTTAACCAGGACACAAAAACTAACCTTACAGTCCAGGGAGGAAGGTCCTAGGATGCCATGCCTACAGATGTCTGGAGTAAAATAAGCTTTGGATAGAGCGGACACCAGTACTATTAATGATGACCTTTAAATAAATGACTAAAGGAGGCATATGATGGAAAGTCAAAACCATTAGAAATCCCTCAAACAGCAATTCTTAGACCTCCGTTATCAAAATAAGTATCTCATCCAAAAAATGATAATGCAGAAGTAGCCCCAGTGGATCAAACATCTTCATAAATATGACAAACAGTTTCTCAACTGTTTTTTGCACAATCCTTGGATGCTGAGATTAGATTAAAAAACAAGATTTTGCAAGGAAAATGAGGACAAGCATGAGGGTAGATAGAGAAATTAAATCTTTCACAAAGCTACAACAGATTCCATCAGTCGTAGTTAACAACTGGACACTCACA
The DNA here is from genome assembly GCF_028554395.1 of Pezoporus wallicus. Taxonomy (NCBI): domain Eukaryota; kingdom Metazoa; phylum Chordata; class Aves; order Psittaciformes; family Psittacidae; genus Pezoporus; species Pezoporus wallicus. The sequence goes on along the minus strand of NW_026642179.1, from coordinate 3,423,771 downwards.
GATCTACAGTACATCTAAACACAAACACGCATTATCTTCTGTACATCGTCTTACCAGTTCCTTCTTGTCTAGAAGGGTTTTGGGTTGCTCTTTCCTTTGAAGCTGATTGGCTATCTGCTCAGCCAAAGAGCTCACTCCGCCTGTGTACATCTTTATATACTTCTACCAGATGGATGGAAAAAAACAACAGTGAAGTGAGAAAAGAAAAAAATCAAATAAAAAAAAAAAAAAGACTAAAATGAGAATAGGTTAGGTGGTGAAAAGGTGTAGAGAGGTCAAATCATGCCAAGACAGTGGACAATATGAAGTGACAAGTAGTAACAGCAAAAGCTAGTGTCATCAGAGATCACCAGTACAGCCTAGGATCAACTTTAAGAATGGGAAAAACGGCTTGCATTTTACATCCTGTAAGTGTTCCAGAAATACTATGCTGATGAAGAAAGGAGATCTTATCTCTGCGGGGTATTCTGTACCTGGAAACCTGAGCATAGACACTTCCAAAGACAAGGCCAAATACAGGTTAAGATTCTAGGTTCCGGGTAAAATTGGCATCATAACAAAGACCTATTAAAAGACACTGCATAGTCTACTGCAACATGCTGATCACATCAGCCTATTTTTATGCTTGGTAATAGGAAATAATTAATTTACATAGATGAGGGAGAAATCCTTAACTAAGGAACTCAAAGTGATTCAAAAATATGAATTTTTCCAATGCTGAAAATACATAGAGATTTATATGGAAACAGATGCAAAAGCCATACTTGCGCACGTCTGGAATATATACTTGTTCAACAGCGAACACAGCTTTATGACTAACGAGGCTTTTCTCCATTATGGGTACTGACCGACTCTCTAACTCCGGGTATCTAAAAACCCTCCAGTATTCTGAGAAATGTAGACAGGTTGACTGTTACCTTAGGTGGCACCAAATGGGTGTTTGCAAGCCAACTTCAGTCACTGCAGGAGCAGAGGAAGGGTTTTTCACAGGGAATACTTACAACTATTGGCAATAATTACATGGTTAAGAAAATCACGTGATTACATCCGTGTTAGCTCAACCACACTGCAAACGCCATGTATTTGATTCAGAGCAGCAAGGAGCACACCAAGCAATTTTCCTTTTCCAGGCTAAGAAGTATTATGAATGTTGCTAGTGGGAGCCTCCTCAGCAAATGAAGGATCATCAGAGACACAGTCCAGCTTCTGGCAAGTGTAAAATACCAAGGATAAGAGTTTTTTGAAGAAAAGGACTAAAGGCGTATCTCAAGACTCCCTTTACTCATATAGCAGAACTTGTTTGAAGGACTGTAGTTATCTCCCACAACTAATAACACAGCACAAGTGGTTATTAGCCTTTTAGGAGTGTTTAAGACCTTCACGTGTTCAGACATGGGAACAGCAGGAAGCTGAAGTGAAATTCACCACAGAATGGGTACTTTGGAGGGCTCAGCCATCAGAGATTACTGCTGTTATCACTGAAATCCTAACTATTTAAGCTCCGTGTCACTAAAGTAATGATATTTTACTTCTACTCAGACACAACTTCTATCTCTACTGAATGCAGAGTACTTGCAGAATTTGTAAGTGCAAGAAATAATACATGGTTTGTCTTCCATAGGTTCTATATACTTCCTTAGCTACTGCGTGCACACACATAATGGGCAGAGCTGCCATTCAATGTCATACACTGCACCTTGTCAAATATTACATTTAAAATGGTGACCAGTGGAAAAAATTTCTTCAGCATTAATCTTTATTTGGCAAGAATAATTTGGCCAAGACTCTTCCTTTAAGAGACCAGAAACCTTTAAGACTTAAAGTTTTCTTAAAAGAGAGTTCAAGCTTTTCCATGGGATAAACTTTCTTTCAGCTGAACCAGGTTTCCACAGAACAAGTTTTGATTTGAAACGTTCATTCAACATTCATTCAGATGCTTCAGGATCTTCAAATTTCTACCAGTACATACGAAGGCCCATGCTTTAAAAGCTGTGCTAATCTTAACTGACAATACTTTGGACTATTTAGTGTGGGAAATTTAGTTATTGAATTCTTGATTTGGGGTTCAGTGTTTCCGATTTGTTTTGCCTTTTTCCTACACATCACATTTGGCCTTATACCAGGCCTCTAATGAAACATTTTGCCTTTCCTTCTGTGGGCAAAAGCCTTTAAGATATACAACATTTTGTAAAGAACTCACTCCAGCTTTGGACAAATCAAATTCCTACTATTTATGTAAGATAACTGCAACTAGTTCAAATTATCACTGAATTTTCAGAATGCTAAAGTACTTTTTATTACACACTGTCCGCTAAGCATATATGCAAAAAAGCATTCTGCAGTTTGGGCCAAGATCTCAACAAAAGCAGCAAGCAAAACAAGAAAGCTTTACTCCAAAGCCAAAAAGACTATCAGTCCTCAAAAAAATAACATTTAAGAGTGAGATGTACCACTTTCCATCTACACCAGATGTTAAATGCATTTAGTTTCAAACCGCTTTACGGCTGACAATAACCAAGCTATGCCACAAACAGCCTCTGGCTTCTCATTTGTGCATGAATATGCACAGAAATTGCATTCTGCAGGTGAAGCACTCAAGCCTGGCCATCTCTTGTGGTGTGTCGTTGGCTGGTGGGGCTAGGGTGCAGCAAGCGAACACAGCTGAGTGCACCTCACAATGCTCAGGCTAATGCTACCTGTCGAAGAGAGTCAGATGAAGGTGAAGAAGGGCGATTAGAAGAACGGAGACTAAGGGAGAGCTCCCACTGGTCAACAAAGAATCGGCGAGACGGTTCAGTCTCAGGCTAAAAAATAAAATAAAAACCAAAACAATCATACATGGCTACAGAGAGAAGAGAGGAGAAAATACAAACACTCAGGCCCTCTATGCCCACCATCAAAAAAACGATGCTCATAGGAAAACTTGGAGGAATATGCCCAGTGTATCTTCACTTTCTCCCTATCAAGACAGAGTAAGTTATTCTTAATTTGCTCTTTATTAGGTTTTAAGTCATTTATGACCATTTGGAAGCAGTTACCTTCTTCTACAGATGTCCAACCTCCTGTAACCCAACCAACTCAGCCACTGGCAAAGCTCCCAAATCAATTTCCTCTACTCCTCCTGTATCTCCCACTGTTCTTTATTACTGGCCCAAGGCACGAAGATCATATTTCAGGCCATGTGAGACCTCTTCTATATTTTAACTATATAAAAAAAAGCCTGCTTCTCCTTGGGGACGGAAGAGAAAGAAATTAACTTGTACTCATTGCCAGTAATTGGCAGCAAATTTCTAACCTAAAATTTACTGTAAGCAGATTGGAAACATCACACTGAGAAGAATGACACAATGTAAACCAATCTGCTGTTCTTGCCTATCAAATGACAAACAAAAAATCCCAAACTGAGAATATGCATCTTTCTGAAACTGGTTCCCCACAGGAGGACCCAATCAATTGGTCTTCCAACATACCCCTCATTAACTCTATGGCTCATTATGCCTATCTTCCAACAAATACTTCACACAAATAGGGAAAAAACAATAGCTGGAAGTATCAGACAAACAGTGCTGGTGGAAAGAGCACATTCCTAGAAATTATAGTCTGGAATGAAAAATTGTGCAAGTTTCAAATATTTGAATCTCTTTTACAAGAAAATTATGGTGTTAGTTATAAAAAGGAAAAATGAATGTCATGTAGCTGTATGACCCACAAAAATAGCTGTTTCAAGCCGCTTAGGATAGGATAAGTTCAAGACTAAATCTACTGGATAAAAAGCAAAATAGCTTGGCTTTCACAATTTCCCCAATTTAAAGAAATACAACTATTTGAAAATGTCATACTTTGCTAAGCCTTCCTTCTCTTACTAAACTATTATTCTTCTTTTCCTTCACTTAAATCCCATACCATAATCCATCACTGCCTGCAGTGTTCCAACATCTGTTTCCTTTTTCCTCTCTGCCCCACTCACTTTATCCTTTCCTCTACTTTGTGTTCCCAGCCCCCCCCTCTATTTTCTCTTCTCCTAATTCTGCACTATACAGAAATTCGACAGAATTCAAAAATTATTTCTGCCTTTGCATTATAATGCTGTTTATCTTTTCTACCCTCAAAAGGAGCTTAAAAGTGCTTAGAGAGCAACATAAAAGGTAGGAACAAGATGTTTTGGTCTAGATGTTCATTTCTGTATCATCATTTCAACTAAGTAGGGAAATGCACACAAGCATGCTGTCTTTGGATCACGCCCAAGATCTTCAGTTGTGTCACTCATTAAGAGAGGTGCGAGGATATTTAAACTAGTCTTCTTACTCAGTCTTTCAGAGTTTCTTCTGTGTCCCCAAATCCTATCTAAAATTTAACTAAAGGTTCGCTCTTTCTTCTTGGAGAACAGCTTCACTGACTTTAATCACCAGCAAAGAACAGCAATGAGAAGTGACCTAGATGTTATAAGTTTCCTTTTGACATGGCTTGGAAAAGTTATCACCACAAGCAAAAGTTCTGGGACTGTTTATACTCCAGCAGAAGAAGACAGCTTGATTTTGGATGGTTAACTCAAACAGTAAGTTATTAAAAAAAAACCCTCACTTATGTAAACAGTGTTTTCCAAAAAGCACTCTCCAGTTTGCCAAATGCTGTTCAAGATAACTGAAAATAGATAGGGGCAAGCAACTAGAAACTGAAGAAGTCACTGTTCAAACCAGCATGCTCCATGTGCCAAGGATGACGTACTGGAGAAAAAATTAAGCACAAAACCAAACCAAAAGTGTACACTAGAATCAAAGAAAATCCACATAAGCTGCCAACTCTACCACTGCAAATAAGTTTGCATGAAGCACAGACACGAAAGTAGTACTTCAGAGCCAGGAAGTATGCCTGGAAAATGTAAATGTTGCTGCTTCCAGAAGCATCTGTGAGCGTTTGACTGGTAGACGACCACTGTGAGATGATTCTATCTGGACTCCAGCTGGTTTTCAGCATGTAGTCTGAAGCTCAGAGGCTGGGTTTTACCTTATTGTTTATATTGTGTTTTGAGAAACAGAAATACCGTTATTTATCAAGCAAGGAGACAGGTAAGAAGTAGCAAGTAGGATAAAAATACTACACAAAATAGACTTGACTGTGTCCTTCTAGCCATATGACTGTGGAGCAGTGGTCATCATATTTTGGTGAATTTTTCTCTCCTTCTGACCACAGATGTGATCGGTACCCAGAATCCCACACTGATACAGGACACCAATAGGCAGGGCTGTAGTCACCTGATGCCTCACTGCAGGTCTGGACTCCAGGAGGGCCCTTTGCTCAACATTCTCAGGCACTTGGTCATCAGAAAATAAACGAGGAGATCTCTGTGAGATGAGGAAGGAGGTAATAAACAAAACAGGAAAAAAATAAAGCCCCCAGAGGAACACTGGAATGCCACACATAAGGTATGAAATACACATGCAGAACAGTAACAGGAGCTCCCATGTGAAGGCTGCTTTTACTCTCAAAGGCTACTGTTCTAATCAAGCGCTAAGTTTTGACCCACAAGGCCAAGAAAAAAAACAGTCGAATTAGTTGTTATTCACAACTCTCCTAACCTAGGACTGCTGCAGCCAAACCCAGACAAGCGTGTGGCCTCTCTCAGTCTGGCATTACCATCCAAAATACATTAATAAATAAAACCTGTGGCTTTATCATGCACAAAGGAGCTTATTTGCCAACTTATTTCGCCACAGTTCTCAATTCTCAGGGATTTCCTTCGCATATCTAAACCTGTACATACTTGTGTTTCTTGGATTTGTGCACAGAAACATGTTTCTAGGGTAATAATGTACTTCAGTTCTCATAAAGAATGACTTAGTTTTCTTAAAGATGAAAAGTGAATGCTGTACTTGCCAAGGAGAGGATGCTTAATAAGCCTGGCTGGTTGAAGCAAAGTACAGCAAAATAAAACTGTCTCAGAAACTGCCAGTTTTACTTCTGCAACTTTGCTGTCCTACTTGTTCTTACTGTGCTGTCATGTCAACACACCCCCAAGCACAATATTTGACACCTCTGCTATTCTGGTCTTGCATAACAATCTTCTTAAACTGCTGTGTGGTGCACTTAGTGACACAGAAAACAAGACCTGGCTCATGGCCTGCTACACAAGACAGGAGTATTGCTTGCAATATCACACAGCTTCAACTAATTTGTTTGTAGAGTTCAAAAGGGAACAGACTAAAAACATGTGTATGAAGAAACCTCAGGCTTGATCTGTCAAGAATGCCAGGGGGCTGCTATGTATTGCTAGCTGTCCTTCAAAGCAGAACAGAAAATCAGGTTCACACCCAATTTACGAGAAACGCTTCTCTCATTCAGATGCATTAATAATACTCTCAATTTTCAGCTACTTTCAGTTCCACCTACTCCTTCCTCCTAGATCATTTTCACTAAAACTAGGGCCTATTATAAAGCTGTGGGCTTCTGTGTCACTGCAGACACGTGCTTATTCATTTTCTACTGCCTGTCAGAAAACATTTGGCCCACAAGAGTCTTTTGTTAGAACACATTCTGAAAGTTGCAACAGTTTTATAGCTGGCTACCACTTAAGACTTAATTCATTCAAAGCCTTTACTGGAATGTCAATGAATTTGTCAATATGAATTCAAATCAACCAATTCTTTTGAGTGCCTTTCTTTTCCTATGCTTCTGTATTATACTGAGCCATTCAGAGAGACTGTTGAATATTTCATTGTTAAGAAGGCTTCAAAGTCTCCATATTAAATAATGCCTCATGATTTTTCCTTTTACTTTGGCCTGTAGGAGGCAAGATGGAATGCCAGCTGTTTAACCATCCAGAAAGCAAGCAGTGAAAACAATGCAACCATGTTTGCATGAATTAGCACCAAACATAACTCTTCTTGTTCTGCTACAGCCACAGCATACTTCACTAAAGAGGTGTAAGAGAAAGAATGGGAAGAGCTTAAGCACTAGATCTATGCCAAAATAAAAGCATGTAGCAAACTGTTGATAAAGGCTTGTTATGCATTTATGTGGGTATCACACAGAAGTAATCACTCCTAACTGACTCTCAGCAGTTCCAGTGTGTTAACAGCAGCATTAGGATAAGTGTGTTTCACTACCCAGTCTATTTGCTCTCCGTATTGCACATATCCACCATAGCCTTGTGTCATCAGCATCCATGCCATTTGTTCATGCTCTTTACCCTTTCCTGTCTGGGACTCTGCTCCCCGGGATAGTCAGCACCAGGTTCCCTGTTTCTCTGCAGGCAACAAATTATGAGCTTAACAATCACAGACCAACTTCCTAGTCAAAACACACTTCATCTGATTTTTCTTAAGATGCAGGCAGAAAAGAGACCATAACGACAGCAGAACAGTTTAGTAAGAATATTCTAAACCTGCCAATAATAAGATGGCTCCTGTAGAAAAATTAATTTAAAACATATATTCATATAAGGTCAGTAAACGACAATATAGTACCACAATATAACGAAATTAGTACAGGAAAGATGGTAACGTGCTCAATGTAACTCATACTGTGATGTTAGATCAAAGGATGGAAATGGAAAGCTTAAAAGAAGTGGCAGAATGAATGCATTAGAAGCATGGAGTTTAAAAAGTTTTAAAAGACATCAGTGTAACAAGGACACAGATCCATCTGACTTGCTATGAGGCCAAGACAATTTCAGGAAAGGAAACCATTCCTAAGAAAAAAGAATGTCTCCAAAAGCAGATTTTTCAGCTGAGCCTTCGAACGGATCAGTTCTATAGCACAAGGAGCAAAAGTTCCTCAGAGTTAAAAGGAGGAAGCCAAATTTTTTATTATTATTATTTCTTTGAGCAAGACAACATGCAAAAAAAGTTTTTTATAGGAAACAACGTAGAAAAAGGGTTGAATTTCACTTGGACCCAGCAGTAGCTAGCTCTCACGACTGAACTAGACAACCAAAAAGACATAGGACAAACACTTGAAGAAGCCAGCGAGAGAAAACATAGATCTAAAGTGGTCCTTAGTGACTGAAAGCCAGTTTCTCTGTATGGAAAATGAATCACATGCCATAGATTAAAAAGTAAAACTGCATTTAACTGCCTTAGCTTCTCTATCTGCAATCTTGGGGAAAACCTCTCTTTTCTCATAAAAGGTATCTGTCAAAATTTTCGAAGGATGTTGGCAAGAAGAGGACAGCTAGCTATCACATCACAGAATGGTTTGGGTTGGAAGGAACCTTAAAGATCATCCAGTTCCAACCCCCTGACATGGGCAGGGACAACTTCCACTATACCAGGATGCCCAAAGCCCTGTCCTGGCCTTGAACACTGCCAGGGATTGCAGCAGCCACAGCTTCTGTGGGCAACCTGTGCCAGTGCCTCACTAGTAGAGAGCTTCTTTCTAGTGTCTAATCTAGACCTAGTCTCTGTCAGTTTAAAGCCATTCCCCCTTATCCTGTCATTACATGCTCTTGTCAAGAGTCCCTCTCCAGTTTTTCCAGGAAGTCCCCTTTAGGCACTGCAAGTCTGCTCTAAGGTCTCCCCTGAACCTTCTTCTGCAGCCTGAACAAGCCCAAGTCTCTCAGCCAGTCTTCATAGCAGAGGTGCTCCAGCCCCCAATCATCTCTGTGGCCTCCTCTGGACTCAGCCCAACAAGTCCGCATCCCTCTTCCGCTGGGGGCCCAGAGCTGGATGCAGTACTACAGGTGGCGTCTCATGAGAGCGGAGTAGAGGGGCAGGATCACTTCCTTCAACCTGCTGGTCACGCTCCTTTTGATGCAGCCCAGGATACGGTTGGTTTCTGGGCTGCAAGCGCACACTGAAGCCGGCTCATGTTCATTTTCTCATCGACCAACACCTACAAGTCTTTTTTCCTCAGGGCTGCTCTCAATCCATTCTCCACCCTGTCTGTAGCTGTGCTTGGCATTGCCCCAGTCCACATGCAGGACCTTGTACTTGGCCTTGCTGAACTTCATGAGGTTGGCATCAGCCACCTCTCTAGCCTGTCAAGGTCCCTCTGTCTAGCACCCCTTCCCTCCAGCGTGCCGACCACACCACACAGCTTGCTGTCATTGGCAAACTTGCTGATTAAGTCCTGACTACTCTGCTAAAAGGTAACATGCCTTACAGAGTTTATAGGCATACTAGTGTTCAGCAAAGAAACATTTTCCACCTACAGGGAAATTTATTTGTACAATCCTTACTTAAAGTTATGAACTGCAGCTTTTTATCACCTCAAGATTAGTTCAGGATTGATCAGGGAGGAGTGCAATTTTATTACTGCAGTAGGAAAATTAAACAAAAAAGTTTAGAAAAGGATGCAACTCAAAGAAGCATGATGACTATGTACAAGACAAATACTGAAGGATTTCAGGTAAGGTTTAACTGGAAGGACAACAAATGCATCTGCACAAACATCTGGATGCACATACATACATTTGAACAGAACAGCTCTCCAAATTCAAATTCAGACTGAGTGAACACAAACTCTTATGAGACAAAGGTCTAGGTATGGGGGAAACAGAAGGACCACAGTGGACATATGCAGGGCACAATGCTCAAAAAAGGCACTTCACATAAGTAATCCTAAAAGAGTTTCATGGATGCAAGGGCACATTTTCAGTCACACCTATTTAAAGACTGGAGAAGGAGAAAAGTTGCATTTTCTTTCCCTCCAACCATTTAACTTCTTTTTTTCTGCTACTCAAAACTGAGAAAGGCTACTGTAGTTATAAATTACTCTACGGTAAAACCCTAAAGTCGTCAGTGGACTGGAGAGTGGAGACTCTCCATGCTTCTGGTCAGCTAATGCTAACCTATGTTTCTAACCTAAGAGGCTGAAGATGCCCTATCACCATCTGAAAAAAGAACACTGGAAATTCATTTGTAAATGGGATATCTGGTAACTGATCTAGTCACTTGTACAAGCAGTAATGAAGAGAGAGGGACAGAGCATGCAGAGGGAATCACCTGCTGCCTGGGATACGGTGGAGAGGAAGGTGGAGTGGAAGAAGAGAGCATGATGACTTTTTTGGGGCAGGTCCGAGAACATTCTTTACGCCTCATCTTTTTTTAAAACAGAAAAAGAAAACAAAAAATTCATAATAATGGTAGAAAAGTTAACATTATCATTGGCTTTGTTGAGACAGGCCAGAACGCATGGACAGACAGACTGCAATCTTAAGCTCACACGTCACAAATGACCTAAAGACATTTTATCTGAAGCTGAAAGACTTAAGTTTTCACCCATAACCACACAATCACGTGTCCATTTGACAAATTCTACTGGCAGCCAGTGAACAGTTTCTTACATCAATCATCAATTAAACCAACAGTTTCTGACTCAAGATCTTACAATGAGTGAAAGGTACAACTTGGATTTCTCCATACCACATCTGGACTGCTCTTTGCTTCATGAAAAGTTACTTATTACTGTGCCTCACAATGGTATTAAACCACCTCAGGCAAGTTAAACTCTACTGCATTCCAACAGAACAGAAATAGAGCTGGTTTATAGCCAAAATGTAGCCACATCTAATAGTCTGAACATTATACAATGCACACACTGTCATGTGTGTCCTCATTTTAATGTGCTAGAAAATATGCCTTTCTAGGTCTCTATTCCTATGTACAGTCTTTTCTCCACCACTTCTTGATATTAATGCATCTTCTGTCTGTTCATTAATGCCCTTACAGCTAAGCTGACACTAGCATCTGTTTGGGTGTTCTCTTCCCTTTCAGAAGAGAAAAATCAACTCTTAATTTCAAACAGATGCTACAAGCAGCTTAAACTAAAGCACACAATTTTGCACTGAAGCAGATGAGGAACATTGACATGCTGTTTCAAAAGGCTCCACTGTGAAGCCACTGATGTCTAGCTGAAAGAGTGGTAACACTTCCAACCACTACAGCTGTTCATGGATTTTCATCTGACCATGTCCAAGTCTGCACTTCAAATTTCAAAACTTTCACAAACTCATGTATTTTTTTCCATGGCAGATTTCAGAACAACATTGTATAGGCATATGAAGTTCAGTCCTCCAGTAGGATGCATTTCTGAGCATGCAAACACAAAGATGGCTATAGAAAAGAGAAAAAAAAAAAAAAAATCACAGATTTTAATAAAAGATTAAGAAGGGAAAACAGTATTTGCAGAAATCACTGGTGGTGTACGTTCTCTTCTGTTGAGATTTCAGCTCCTTCTGGCTGTGGTCACCTCAGTCATTGCATATCTTTGAAAAATACAGTTTCAACAGAGTTACTGCTGCACTTTTATCACACTTCAGGGAACTATCTCAAAAGAACAAGCATCAGATCTCTAGAGGCAGAAAAGATGTGCACCAAAAGACATATGATCCCCATCTTGTAAGCATCTACATACACATCCGTGATTTAAGCTTGCTGGTGTTAGAAGATCTATGAGACTATAGCAGAAAATGCTGAAGGCCATACACTGAGAGGATGGAAAGCCAGGACAAAATGTCATTTAAAAGGCCCACTTCCCGTACCATACCCAAACATTCAAATTCTCTTCTGGATAGACCATATGGCTTTCCAATGGCTTCATGATCCCTGAGGTGCTCTTTCCCAAAATGGCTTGGAAAGCGACAGAACACACCAAGATGTTTTTATACAAGTAGGCATTCATTTGAGGAGATTAACCACCACACCATGAAACACAATGCAGGTTTTTTTTTTAGGAGATATTGCAATCACACAAATTACACACATTTTCACTGTGCACATACACTTAACAGTACTTTCACGCATTACTAGCTGCTGCTGAAGTGCTCATAACAGCATGAAACCAATTTTGCCAATACAGAACATTTCCAAAGTGCAGCTTAATAAAGCAAATTTTGTAATCCAATTCAAGAGGAAAATGCAGGCCACACAGTATGCTGCAAGCCACAGATTTGTGAGGTTTTCAACTTGCTTGATCTTTTGAAGGTTCTCCCTTTCTGAGAGAAAGAGCATTAGAGGTCTTGTAATGAAAGTAAAAACTGTTTCAGAACAGATTCTGCCAGGACTTCACTCTTTCTAGGAATTCTGTCTTAGCAAGCCACCTCTACAACAAACATTTTGCCTTACAAGCTCATTGCAACTGCTGGCCTCATAATTTTTAACTCCAGGGCAAAGCAAGATTCTAGATCTAAACTGAAAAGTAAGTACAGCTAAGGAATTCCATCTGACAGACACTGGCAGGCAACAGCCCTAGGGAGATATAATTTTTCCATCAAAACCGGGGGTCCAACCTATACCACATCCTTTGCAACTGTGTGGTTTCCCTCCTGCAATCACTCTTATGCTTTTACAGTATACCTTCCTCTTCCACACAGTTTTCAAGATGCAGGAAGGACCAAACCTATCAGCCACAAGATGTGAAATTGCCCTTCTCCCAGCTGAGGATCTCAACTTAATTCTGCCTACTGGCAAGAACATTAGGCAACCTGTGGTTTCCCCTCCAATAACACATCACCACTTTGTTCCCTTAGGAACTGCTTTGCTCCTCTTCAAAGGACTCCCACAGAATGTATTTGCTATGTGATATATCTTATGCACAGTCACTGACAGAAGTTTTTGCTCATAACTCTCATACCACACAAGAGAACCCTTTCCCATAGCTTCATGAACAACTCTTTTGAGCTGTCTCCCTAAATTGTCAGGAGCAATACTACTCCTTTATAACATCTCCAGTAACATGCACTGGTAGCCAGCGCCAACTCCACTGTTGAAAATCTGTGGCCCAGGAAATAGCTTTGTAGCTAGAGTGCCCAATGTCATTGTAGAAAGCCAATTCAGAACTGTAGAAAGGTACAGTCGCACAGCTACCAGATTCTGCATGCCTAAGCAACCAGAATGAGGAATCACAGCAGCCTCAGCCTGATGAAGCACTGCTTCAACAACTTCCTGCAAAATGGATTTCTGTACAAATTTGGCAAAGCTGACTGATTGGCTCAAGTCTGAGCCAGATCTCTGATCTGTTGAGATTAAATGGTTCTATATACACCCATGGCTTCTGAATGAAGACAACTGATGTTCTTCACTTCAGCAGGCAAGTAATAAGGAACCTTCAGAATAGGGACTGTGTCAATTGTTTCTTTGATCCTACTGCATCCTGCAGATTTTGAATCCTGGAAACCCAATTTTGTTCTTCTCCATTTCAGTTATTCAATGAAGAGCACTGCAAATCCAGCAAGAAACCTGGACTGAAAAACCAATCACCTTCTGTTCATGCAGTAAAGCTTAACAAGGAAAGATCATCTCCATGTGTAATCCTGAGAGGAAAACCATCCATACGAGGCAATCACTGTCAGTGTTGAATAAAATAATTTAAGTCCTTGAAAGTACCACTGCGACAAAAAGATTTTCCTCAGATCTGCCCTACATTGCTGCCTATATGGATATTCTACCAATGTAGAGGGACATCCACTACCACCACCCCACTTTTTTTTAATTGTGTAATTCAGGTATAAGCAAAGAACAAACACAAGAACAAACCGCTCTTTGGTGAGGAGGAAATCCTCATCGTAAGAGCAGGAAACAAAAGGTTGTCCGTTTTTTTTGATCTATCACAAAAGGATGACAGTGAGAACTTGTGTTTCACCATAAAGACTAATTATAAAGCTGTCACAAAGTTTCAGCAGCAGATTCAAACAGAAAACTCAAGGCTGCAGGGTTATGATCTTTTCCAAGTGCTAAAATACAAAACTTCATCCTTCTTAGCTGGGAAAGACAACCAACACAATCCAGTTTTCCTTTTTTTTGTGGGGAAAGATTAGCAATGGTCATCAACTGACTTAATACTGTACAGCCATATTATGTTCTTCTGTATCAGATCTTTGGGTACTCCCCCTTTACGTAGGAAGTATTCTTAAAAGACAAAATTTGCATTAATCATGGAAGATGTGCATCCATCTGAAAGTGCTCATCCACCTATAAAGAAGATTTTCGTATGACAGAAGAGCAAATACTGAGTCAGGAAACCTAACCATAATGCTGTCATTTTTAAGACTCTCTTGACAGTCCAACTGACAACAATTCTTCTGGCTTGGGTTTTCTTCCTTGGAAATAAAACTTCCAGATCATGGTAACAAGTCATGACATGCAGAATTGTTGAATGCTTCAAACATGAATATCACCATGAATCCTTAATCATACAGAACAGTGAATTTCCAAACTAGTGTCACCTTCTTCCTCTTGACTCCAAAGTTTGCTCTGATTAAACTGCAACCAGAAAGAAGCAGATTTTTCTCCAAATTATGGCTGTCAGAAAAGTACTTCTCAGGACTCTCAAAAGCAAGAGGAGGCCATTTGCACAGGGAAACAGTCGAAGCAGAGTAAGCCAATGAGGTAAGTATCCCTATCTGCCTGAAAAAACTGTCCGTCACAAGCCTTAGCTGCTGAAAGTGCGCGGCTGAAATAAAAACACTGGCTATGACAATAGGCCAAAACAAGAGAGAGAATAAAATCTGATACCTGATGATTTTTCTGCTAGTCTGAAACCCTCTGTGGCAGCAAACCTAAAATTTCCTTAATTTACAGCAATAGAGGCATCTGCAATGCAATGTATGTGAGAAGTTGGCAAGGAAAGTTACATTTGTCAAAGAGAAATGGAAACCACAGTGAAGTCTTCTGTAACTGTAGAACACAAGACTTGACATGTGAACAGCAAACCTAATAACCAATTTTCCTATTTATATCAAGGAAAAGCTTTAACATCATAGGTGACATAAGACCTTTTACCTTATTGGTTGTTATAATAGCTTATGTTTCAAATATAAGAAAACACAGAAAAATCTAGATATTTTACAGGCAAGTTTTCTGCTAAAACATCCACTGAAACCCTAAGGAAGCTGGAACTATGAGAAGAGGGCAGGGAAAATTTTCCTAAGTGCTTTTGAAATATTAAGCCATGCACCATTACCAAAGAGTGATGTTGATCTTATTAACCAAAAGCTAAATTATTTTAAATAAGACTCACAAAAGGTGCTGGAGAAAGACTGGTTTAAAAACAGGACAGTGATAGCTGGTGTTGGGTGCAGGCAATGTGCAGTATTCATAATCGGTTTCTTTACCTGTTTCCACTGGGGTATGGGAGCAAGACGGCCCTGCTCTCGTCTGCTGGATGGCTGGTTGTGAACACGTTCTTGATAAGGCAGGACAGGTTGCTGCATGCAGGTTGTAGGGAAAATGGGACCAAGGAGGAAAGATAAAACAGTAAAGGAAACTCAAAAAAAGCCAAAGGAGTGGGATACAGAGTAAGACAGACAAACATTAAAGAAAAAAAAAGGGTAGGGGAGAATTTATTTAGCAACTAAAATATTAAGAAAAAAAGCAAAAATGGGAAACCACACATATTTTTGTTCCTTCTCTTTATCTTTGTTGTTTCTTCAAATCAGCCTGGTTATTCCAGCCATATGTAGTAGCTGAGAAACATCCGACTGATAAAGAGTAGGAGAAGCACCACCATTCTATGGTTGTGTTGTATTGCTAACACTGATGTGCAGTGTAGCGCAGACATACTTGACCGAGCTTTAAAGTAGCAAGGTCAGGTCCCACGCAGTCTGGCCATGGCAGCACAGAGCCTGGCACAAGATATGAAGACAAACCAAGCAGCAGAGCAAGAACTCAGGTCTTCAAACCATACTGAGCCTTATACGGCTGACACTGCACTGCTGGCAGTAGCTTGAAGTGACTCAATCTAACTTTGAAGATAACTACCCTGCAGTTGCAATAGTCAAGATACCATCCTGAATAACCAGCAGTTATCCAGAAGCATCACTTCGAATTACAGAAATATCCTGATTGCAAAGAATCTCCCAGGCATTTACCTGCTGCATTTACATGCACATGCAAAACTTAACCACAGTTCACAAGAACAAACAGATGTGATATGGCATGACAAAGTTCACATCAAATTAAATGATCATTCTTAAACACTGGGAGTGGAATGTTTCTAGAAAGCTTTTAAATGGCAATAGTAGTTATAAAAGAAACCTAACTGCTTGTGAAAAAACTTACATAAGACAGGCAATAACAGAGAAATAGACTTATAAGGAAGTTCTTCTCCAGACCATACTCCTAAATTTTATCTTTTTCTTTTTTGAGAAAGCTTCACGCTTCCCTAGGAAAGCCTTTGAAGCAGAGAAGTGTCACTAGCATCCAGTCTCAAGGAATGCATCTTATTATTCATTATTTTCCTCCTCAATTCCTACCTGTCTTCGTAAGCTTGAGGACTGCACTGGTGCGTTCTCCTCAAACTTGGCCAGCAGCTGGGTTGCCATAGACTTGACTTTGTTCTGATTCCCAATGGCAGCATCAATTCTCCTCTCCGTCAGGGCGCTCACCAGTGTGGGCCTTTCTTCTCTGTAGCTCCGTGGTATGTCCTCCTAACAATCAGTGGTATCAAAAGATATAACCAGATCACCTTTTCCTCTCTACGTGGAAAACAAATCTATTAGTCTGCACTTGAAAGCTCACATTTCCGTTTCTTTTGGCATGTCATCAAAAGTTCTGTTAAAATTTCCTTACCTTTTCAACCTTATTTGATACACTTACCAACCAAAGAGAACACAGCTGAAACACTCCCATGAATCCCTTGACATAAAGCAAAGGCATATCTCTAAACCTTCGGTGACATCTCAAAACACTAAATTTTAACTCATTTATAGCTATTTGGCTATAAACATTTCAACTAAAGGACTGACTTATGGGGCATACTAGACATATTTGCTTTTCGCACTAACCATGGCTAAAGTTTAAATATGAATGAAGCTTCTCTCTATACTGCTTTACTTTACTAAATGAAAGGTTTATTCTTGGTGTCCTCTCATCAAACCAAAATAAACTGCAGTAAAAACAGAATATGAAGGAACTGCAACATTTCAGTTGTTATGTACTATTCTTTCATAAGCATCAGTCAAATATTTACACTACAGATATGACAAAGCATAACAGCTGAAGAATTAATTTTTATTTAAAAAAAAAAAAATCTTATATAAACCCTGTCTGGAGATACAAAATGAAAGGACTGAAGTAGGAAAAAGAACCTACCATATGTTCTCTTCCCTGACACCTTCTTCATTGTAATACTTACATCCTCAGATTGGCTGGTTTTTCTCCTCTTTCCTGCACCATCCAGTTCTTTTTCTTTTTTGTCCTGAAAATGGAAAAAGAAATAAGCAAACACCAAAGATAAAGACTCTTATACCTTTCTAGCCTGAGACAAATGTCAACAATATGCTTAAATAAGCTTTTCAATACAACTGATTAATTCTCTGGGCTCATTCTCCATTTGTTTCAGAATAGAGTTTTATCCTGATCTGCATTAAGAGATTCTTACCTTAAAACTGTACGTTCTTGAACACTTTCAACTAATTGGGAACTGAGTAACAAGTTATGTTCCAACACAAAATATATTCCCAAATACCATAACAAGGCTGGGATTTTAAGACTGAAACATACCACTAATTAAGAATACATACTACAGATGTGATTCTGCAGTTAAAAATGTTGTGTGCTGCAACATACCGAAAGCTGATGAACACGTGGCCTCTTGTAAACACACAGTAAACACACACTTATACGTGCACTTCTGATACCACTTACTTGGACAGCAGCCTAATAGACACAAGTGGTATCAAGACTGTGGTACGGTTACCTTTGGAGTGCGTTTTCGAGAGATGCTTTGTCCCAGTTTACTGAGAAAAGAGATAGGCGATTTGGTACTGGCAATTAGGGCAGCTTTTTCTTCTGCATTCAAGTCCAGACTATCTGTTAGCAAAAAAAGGCAGGACAAGGGAATGCCAAAAATTCTTTTCTGTGGTGCTATTATTAAATACACAACTGAAGGCCGTGCTGATTATTTTTTTTAACATACCACTTTTCACAGATTCTTAGTACAAAATTATTTTAATGCCCAGAATTACAACCCTTCTCAGCTACTCTGCTTTTTTGTTTTGCCAAAATCAATTCTTCTTTCAGGGTTTATAACCATCCAGAAGAAACACTATGTTTGTTTACCCTATTTACTTTCATATTTAAAGAGCATCATGATCATCAGTATTCTTACAAAGAGTTCAGTTTTGGAAATAGTACCTGATACATATTATATTTTTAAAAGGCTATTAAAAACATTTTTTCCCCCACCAGAATTACATACTTGAACTAAGATCATCAATAGTAAAGCTGTGAAACATTATTAATATTTAAAAGTAGGCCATACTGATTTGTGTCAGGCAATTACATTTTTCTGTTCTGATCAAAGACCTTTCATTTCTCATTGGCCTGAAGTTAGTCTCACCATTCACAGATGGTAAAGAGGTATGAAACTTAGCCAGTGTTTTGAAATTAAATATTAAGCAACTACTAGCAAGGCATCTCACATAAGCTAAGACAGATGAAGCCCTAAGAACAGCAAAAAAGCAGAAAAGTTATCTAATATTGCTGAAGCAAGTTTAGAACTTTTGAGGATGTTCTTTGTATTAACTCTTTTTTCTCCTCCTGATGCTGCTAACATCATATTTATTAGCACCTCTAAGAAGTCAACTTCTTGTAATGTAAAATTAGTGACTAGTATGACCTCATGCAGAAGCAGCATGATAACTGAAGCACACATGTTCACCCTGAAGCCATCTTTGAATCTGACATGCCTCAAGCTCCTTACCACTGGAGGGGATGGTGTCTTTAAACATCTCATAGAACTGTGTGAGGTACATCACCATCGAGAGTTTATCTGGCTCTCCAACAGATGCCATTTCCTTTCCAGTCATAATGGGACATATTCCAAACTCTTTTTCAGCAATGTCAAAGGCCAGCTGGTTATTCTTCTCCACATTGTGCTCATCCAGAGAATCAAAGTCTCTGCAAAGGACAGAAAAAGGGTATGCACTGAATCAAGTAGAAAACAGACCTCTAAAAGAATCTGGGGATCCATTTCCTTCCCCCCTCCCCGATCTCTCAAATTTATCTGCCAGCAATCTTTCTGTATTGCAGAATTGATGCTACTTAATTGTGGTGAACTTTGGCTCAAATTAATTCTTTCTTCATTTTTTGTTCCTTCTCCAAACCCAGGTTTTTCTTCTTAAAGACCTTATTAGCCTCTGAAATACACCTTCACTTCTTCCTTTAATGGAAAGCTGTAGCATTTTCCCCTGCATTAAATCTTTTGTGTGCTTGGAACGAATGTAAGTCTTCACTTTTATCCCCCTTTTTTCTTGATAGATCCATATTTTCAATCTGCTGGCTTTTCCCAAAACTTGTAGAACTGCATAAAAACTATATAAAAAGCTACAGCTTGTAGAGAGTTACATAAATAATTTTAAAAGCTACCTGAGCTCTTCGCAAGCTATATAGCTACTAAAAGAATAGCTCAAGTAAACCAATAGAGAAGTAATTCAGTGCACATGGAAGGCAATAACCACATCCTTTTTCAACATGCTTTACATTGGATTATGTGTTTAAATACAGCTCTAGTGCTTACTTTTTCTACTGTCCTCTTGGGAAATTGAAGCCATTTCAGACTTTAATTAAAGTACCGGAGTCTTTGCTACTGTTACTTCTTCCAGCCAGTGTTTTCCCATTCTAGAATATGGGCACTGTTTTACCCCATGTATCATGGAAGAGGATTCCTCTCATTTACCCAATACCAGCATGCTAGCATACAAACAGTAGCAATATCTTTCTAGCCTGTGGGTCACTACTCCCAAAAACAGCAGCAGCTCATAGTTTCACAAGAAACTATGAACTATACCTAATTTCACAGAGGAAAAAGCTGTCAGTCAGTAATGCTTTCCAGTCAATATCAATTTGAAGCTTAATTCTGCCTAATCATCCAGAAGGGAAAACGATAACACATTTATCTTGATATTCCCCATCCTATTATGACCTTCCACTCTGCTGGTGAGTCACATTAGTTTCTATCAAGCCTAAGTGAATTCATTTCCATCTATTTCTCCATGTATTGCCTCAGTCTCCATACAATTACTTCTAAATATCACTAATGTTCTGCCCTTCCCAGTTATTCAAAACAGACAGTTACTACTCACATTAAGTCTGGACGGTATCTGTGGATAATGGCACACAAAGCTAGGCCACTTTTCCATGACATTGTGAGATCTGTCACATTAACACCAGCATATCCATCAGTCTGCCTCTGGCACCAACTGAGCAATTTACTAGAGCGAGCTACAGACTCTGTAAAAATAAATCAATCACATTTTAAAGTAGAAATGCACAATGTCTTTTCCAGGAATTCTAAATACAACAAGCCCCACTAATCAACAAATAAAACCTTCATGCAAACAATCTCATTCTGCAATAAGCAACACAGGACAGAATTCTAATTTTTTTAAAAGACTGTATTTATATTCATTTTAGATCCAAGAAAATTTTTAATTTGCTAAAAACTACCTAAGCTATAACTTGCCAGGCTTTTCACCCTAGTCCTTGTTACAGAGCCCCAGGAATTATAAAGCAGTCGCAAAGGCTTATTAAATATGATCAAAAGTATATACAGTAGCACAATGCTCTCTAAAGCCCAGATATATTATTTCTAATGGAAGAACTACAAATGTACTTCTGCAACTTTTTCTTTTCTCTTGAAAGCTTTCCTTTAAAAGCACTGACCTGTTTTGACCTTGCCCTACTGCAAGATCTGATGAGATTACAGCCTAAAGGGATGCAATTGCAGGGCAAAGAACAAATCAAAAGACTACACAGCTATTCAGCAGTGAAAGGGAGGCTTAGAAGCAAAGCACTATTCTGAGAGTCCCCAAACACTATCTGGGCATCCAAAGGCAAGGTATGCAGAAGAAAAAGTTCAACATAGCCTTCAGGGTACAGGACAAGTAGACAGATACTGAAATGCTTATCACAAGACATCTAACTTTCAGAATAATGCAAGCAAAGTGAGCTTCATTTGGTTAAGCTAAGAGATGAGATTGAGGAAAGCATGAATATGAAAGACTGCATGAGAAACACCTTCTATAATGTTTGTACGAATTCTGAGTTTCCTGTTAGAGTGAATTCAAGGTAGGCTTTTGCACTCTAAGTAAGGACATTGTTACAGGACAAAGGAGGTGAAAAGAAATACTTGTATAAGCAAATATGCTTAGAAATTTAACCACATTATTAAGCAAGCGAAATTAGATAAACAAAATATATTTACACGTTTGTGGAAACTTGAAAGATTGTAAAACCAGAATGTTGATGAAACAACTGCTGGATACAATTTCTAAACTGCAAGAGCCTGGTTAAATAATACCCTACAGCCCTGCTGCTCTATGGTTGCTGCACTGATCCAGCTCCAGAATACCAAAAGGAATAGAACAGTAGCTATGCCTACCATTTCGAGTCAGCTTTGGTGTCCTGGAGTTTACAAAGTTCTCTATTTCCAGGTGGATGTCTTTCAAGTCTCCTGTATTATACAAGTGGCGTACCTAAAATGTCAGAAATAATTAAAAATTACCAACATGCCACGCACCCAAGGTCCATACAGAAAGAGCTAGAGAACAAGGAGCCATCCCAAAGGAGGAAGACAATTATTATGCAACAGAAATCTCCAGTCCAAGAACCCCAGAATAACAACGATCAGCTCATCAGTGTTGAACAGTCTAGCTGACTGCTGCTCAGCGGATACAATTGCAATGACAGACTGCTATACTAGATTATCACCAAAAAATGCACATGCACACAAACACAAATGTATCATTACAGCATGGTTAAAGCTTTCAAAATCAAGAATTCCTAAAACAGGACTTGTTTGTACGAAGTACAGAGGCCTACTCTTGACTGACAGATCGCTTTTCACTGCCTTCACGTTACACTGCAACGTCAGGTCTGTTCCCAAAACATTAGTACAGCTTTACTTAAGCAAAGACACCACAGATTACAAGCATTCAGAAGCACCATTCATCCAGTTACCTGCTGGGGCCGCAAGAAGTTGACGTTGATATTGGGATACCGGGTGGCAGGATCAATGCTGTAATGGCTGAAGTTTTTACTCACATTCTCAGGCGTGGTCTGAGGCAGTAGCCTATAAATGCTTTCCCTTGGGAAAACAAGATTAAAGGGAAAAAAATATTTTGGTTTTGCCTTGATTGGTTTGGTTCAGGTTTTGTGGTGGTTTTGGTTGTTTGTGTTTGGTTTTGCTTTGTTTGGGGGAGGTCTGTGTTTTTTGTTTTGTTTTAAGACATGAATCACTACTAACACTGCTAAGTGAATTCTGGAGATACAACCATTCAGATCAGAAATCCAATCACTTCAGACACTGATAGCTAAAGATTCCATATATTAAGATCTGCAATTTAATACAACTCCAGAAATCAAAAGGGGGGAAGAAAACAATACATTAAAAGCGTAAGCTGAAAGGGTTCCCCAGTACGATAAGAACATTTAGACACTGAAGCAACTCAAGAAGATAGCCACCAAGGGGACTCTCCCTGTGAGGAGAGGCCAAGGGAGCTTGGTTTGTTCAGCATGCAGAAGAGAAGGCTCAGGGAAGATCTTAATGCTGTCTCTTAAAACATCTAATGGAAAGGTCATAGAAGTCTGGCTCCAAATATGTTACCTTCATTTTTTTTAAATTCAAACAAATGGAGTTTTAAATATCTGTTGTGCCATTTTTGCAATTCTTAAAATTATACTGTGGTTCTTGATGCTGAAGCTGCAGTTGCTTATGTTTAAGATAGAATAAGTAAAAGCAACAGCTAGTCGAACCTACCTTTTAATTACCCGAGTTCTTATTTCTAAGAGATTACTTTGGGTCACCAAAAAAACCACACAACCAAAGATGACAAAAACATCAAGAACTCAATACGCCAAAGACAGACAAGATGTTGTTTAGCTTACATGAAACAAAGCAACCAATTTAGGAGAATACGAAATAAAAGCAGGTGACAGCTTCCTTAGAAGAACATCATTAAATATATTTATAAGATAATAGGAGATGGAATAAAAATTTTGTCTCTGGTACTTTAAAGGCACCTATTATCTTCATCTGGTTTGCTATTGCAACGATGGTGACAGTAGTCAGGTTCACTTCCTCCACACAATGCCAATAAGCACCAAGAAAAGATTCTTCAGCTAATCCTTTTTAAAACTAGAACCAAGAACAGCTGCAGCATTTCTTATTCCTCTATGAACATACTTCAGTTTATCACCTTCTTAGGAAATTTTTTCCTCAATTGAATTATACCCACAACCATTCTCATACAAATAGTGAGAATCCATCTCCCATTCTAGCTATTTGTACTAGAAGAAACTGAAATGAATGATGAGATGTTGAAGGATTAGGTTACAACTGAAAGTGTACTGATTTGCTGTATTACCTCTCTGCGAGAACTTCCAAAGGACTAGCACCAAGAGACCAACTTCGTACCATCCAAGCGGAGTCCATTGCAGCCAAAAATCCCCTGGCTATTCCAGTTCCCATTGGCCAAAATGGCTAATATTATAGTTTAGAAAAAAAAAAAAAGGCAGAAAAAGAAAAAGCATCAATTAGGGAAAGTTTTAAACAAATATCTAGAATATATTCAGATGGTAATCTGCTGGTAAACTATAGCTTAGTAATTAGCTGAAAGGTCTACTCCCACTGGGCTAGAACAAGCCAGATGTATGACAAACTGCCCATGAGCTCCCCACAAAACCCATATTCCTTTGTTTCCAACGCTTCCTAGTCTGGAGTGCCTTAACAGCTTTCTCTTCAAGACTGTACTTTTTTACCAACTACAAAATGGAACCTATTAACAGGTCTACAGTAAGTTCTGTAGAGCCTAATCATCCCAATGAGGAGTAGATAAAACAAACAGAACTTCAGAGCAATCTTTGCACATTTCTTTGCACATTACCATCCTAATTATCCTGTTTTCCCAACACTCCACTCTTCCCTCAAACAGCAGCTTCCCTTACAGTAACTGTCCTACAGGCAACACATATTTCAAGTCATAGGTGCTATGGCTTGTGTTTACACTCCAATTTACTGTTAAACATAAGTTTAAAACACAAACCTCTAAGAGACTGTCCCCAACCAGTGCCACAAGTAACTGGTGGCCATTCTGCTCTCGAACCAGGGCTGCATTCTCTGATGCATACATGCACGTGAAGTCAAACATGGCCACATCTGGCTGACCATAGTGATTGATGGCGAAGTCCAGTGATGGCAGCTGCTGATTAGTGGAGAAGTCAGCTGCTTCTCTGGCATAGTTTAGCAGAGCCTCCTGGTCCACATTCTCCCGTGAGAGCAGCAACTCTGTGTCAGCATAATCCTGCCAAAACCACAAAAGTAAAGTGAGATAGCCAAATCCACAAGTTTATTTTAAAGGTGGTATATACAGTAGTTGGCATTAAAATGCTGACAAATCCACTGATACAAGTTTGTCTTCTAATTTCTTTCATTTCTATCCATATTTATGCTTCCAAGGGAAAATCTGTAAATCAAAAACAATCTCGCAAGCATTTCTGACTGTGAAAGGGCTAAGAAACTCACAAGCATTTCTCATCACACACTTTTTAGACAAAAGGCACAAGACTCCAATCCTTCTTTATGTGTTTGTAGCCAAACTCCTTTTAAATCAGCTTCTACCAGAATAAGACACAGGTAAATTTCCAGTACTTTTTTTTCACTTGCTGCTTGTTCATTCCCATAAAATGAGGGAAGCTCAACTATGATCAAATACTGTTTAAGCATACCTTAACAAGAATGAAACCCCCAAATGTACAGAGAGAGAAAGAAAATGGAGAGTATATGTCTTGTAACACTCTTCTGATGTTTTAAAATACTTCAGGCATTAACCACACATTAAGCACATATTTCTGTTCTAAAATACACCTGTATAAAAACACTACATGGTGGAAGAACAGCATTTTTCCCTTCTTTCAGCATACTGAAAGCAAATTGCTCCAAAAAATCTTAGAGAGAATATAGGAAAAGATAATACCCACATGCCGTATCACTCCTTTTTCCAGCAAGCTCTGTTTTTTGGCAGTCATGACAAAGTAGTGCGTATCATCTTTGTAGTAGACAATGTTCTCCAAGTCAATACCTTGTGACAGAACAAAAGACACGGTGGTGAAGGGACAAGTTACATGCTACATAAAACACAAGAGCTCTACTGGAAGAAAGTGAATTGAAAGTACATCGTTAGAAAGCCTCTAAGAGAGAATGCCAAGCAGCTTTCTCCCATGCTTTTGATGGCTTCAAAATCTGAATCTTCAACAACCCCAAAACCAGCAATTTTACCTGTATATAGCTACCTCTTTAAAATATAGCTGTCATTACAGTTTGCATTCAGATGTGGAGTGCAAGAAGCTGAACTCAAGATTCAGACTTTTCCAATTTAGGGTTCAGATTTCCTGAATACTATCAGGGAAATAAGGCCACCACTCCTGAACAAAAATGACACATATCTGAATGACACACATCTGCTTTGTACAGCTGCACAGAACAGCCATAAAAATGGGAAGTCAAATTTCAGAGAAAGCAATGACTGGTTTCCTTGCACAAGAATGTTCATTTATTGATTACATTTGATACCCAAGTTACAAAGTTGCAACAATAAAACCAAAGAGTTTTCACTGGGAATCTGGCAATTGCTGGCAAACCTGTGGCTTCCCGCAAATCCTGGAAGAACTTCTGGTTGAATATGAAGGCCACACCGCTGATCTCTTCTACTTTGGCTTCAGCTGTGGTGTTACGATTGATGAAGTTAGCTGTGATAGCAATTGCCAATTTACCACGGAATTCTTTTCGCCGAAACCCTATGGGGAGGATAAAGTAGTAATGCTGAAAAACAGAACACACCTTCAGGGAAGGCTCAGCATGCCAAGGACAAGTGCCCTCACAAAATAAAAAGAGGGAATGGATTTGGTTAATTAATAACTCCTCCACAGAGAAAGCTTCATCAGAAAAAAATAAAAAAGCTCTCCTTTTTTCCAAAAATTGCAACTTGCACCAAAAACATTACAATTCTCTACTACACAGAACAATATTCAACACTTCAATTCCTACTCTCAAAAGTAAAAGCTACAACACTACTCAAATAAAGACAAAATTACCCAGGTTAAAACATGTAATTCCTTTGCTAGTGGATAAGAACAGGAAAAAAGACAACCACATGCCGGATACAGATGGACTTTTAATGGGCTTTGCATCTCCCTTTCATTAGTCAAATGTCTCTCCACATTTTGATTGGGATGGTAAAGGCCATTTTTCTTCTAACTAATTTAAGAATAAATTCTATTTCAAAGTGAATTATGGATACACCGTTACCTTCCAACGTGTTCCTCCTGCCATCCCCTCCAATGATTACTTCAAACTCATACTCAGATACTGGATGGGTTTTTGGGTGGACCAATGCACGCCAACCTATTCCTGTTAACAAACTCCAAGTTAATATAAACAGCATTTATAATAGGACAAAAACACAGAACCACTTCTTAGTATCCATAATCCCTTCTTCACATTGTCAGTAAAGATACACTGCAGGACAGGTACTGCTGTTGACAGGGCTATTGCTGACTTGCACAGTCACTCTATGTGAATCAGAGACACCCCTGGTAAACCCCCCTGACTATTACCTGTAAGTATCACTACAACCTTTATGACTTCTCTACTATCTATTCAATTAATAGGATGCCAAACAAATAACGAAGCCACCATCATCCATGGCAATCAGAGAACAGATTTCACAAAGATACAAGAAGCAAAACAAGGATCATTCACTGACAAAATATCTTTAGTGAATGCAAGGAAAGGAGTTGTTTTAGAAAGGTCTCTTCTAAGTGTAGTAGGCTTAAGTATTTTAGGAGTAATTATGACCTACCATGTCTTAGTCTACTTAGGTGTAGTACTTCAGGTGATTTTGTTTCATACAGTAACTAATTCAGATTTGTCACTAGAAAAAAAATCCTACGAAAAATCACGAAGTGTACTGATAATTACTCTTTTTAATGGAGCATGAGGTAAGGACTTGAAGTCATAAGTTAAGGAGTCTGTGTATCCTACCATAACTTCCCCTTTCTCTACTGGCCATTTCAATGATACTTGCTTTCATTCTCCTGATCCTCCGGAGGGTAAACAAGCCCTTGAAATTCCACATTGACATGGATCTCTATTCCCAAGATCAAGGCAACCTTCAAAAGAATAAGCTGGAGCTGACGGATACCTGCAAAAAGCAGAAGATAAATAAAAGCAAAAGAAAAGAGCACAAGTGTCCACGTGCCTCTGACATTTCTGACAAGCTGATGTAAGGCCAGCTGCTACTTTCTTTTTCCCCTACTGTGATCCCAGCACTTCAGCCAGCCGGCACTGGTGTGTAATATCATAGCATGCCAAAAAACTTCCATACAGCTGAAAACCCAGTCCTTTTAAAATAATACAGATTAACTATTATTTAAATGTTTCAGTAGCCAAATCAGCAACAAGGGAAACAAACCAAACATGCACTGCAGCAGAGGGAGGGAAGAGAGCACCGGCAGGACTGCACTTTTGTCACAGGTGGCAACAAGCCATTTGATCAGCCTAGCTGTAATACTGAACTGCACCTTCATCTAACACCTCTGGCTCTGTGAGGGCATACTAAGTTCTTCACCGCCTCTTTCCTCTTTAGTTAAGATAGGGAGTGGATATGAAAACGACAGTGTGCAAACTCTGTTTATTTGAAGGAAGACAACTTGCTGTCATATTTCAGATAATGAAAGAAAAAACATTCCACCTGAACACCAAATTTCAGCTGTGCTAAGATACAAAACACAACTACATGCATGAAGTACTGGAAAAATTAAAATGATAAGAAATAGGAAGGGGAAAAAGCAAAGTGCAAGACTCAAGTTCCACAGATACTCCAGTTTTACTATTCATTGCCAACAACAACAACAGGGCAGGTTTGGCTTTGGACAAGAAATCAAACCTTATCTACTATGTTTGTGTCATTTTATGCTTCCCACTCTATGCACAGTGGAGAACTGTGCATATGTGTCACTTTAAGCACCGTGGAGAACACAGACTGGTGAGCAAAAGCTGGCTGTGCCATGCCATTCTTGAAAGAAAAACTGAGTAGTAACTCCTGCTCCAACAAAT
Organism: Pezoporus wallicus; assembly: GCF_028554395.1. Classification (NCBI taxonomy): domain Eukaryota; kingdom Metazoa; phylum Chordata; class Aves; order Psittaciformes; family Psittacidae; genus Pezoporus; species Pezoporus wallicus. The sequence goes on along the minus strand of NW_026642179.1, from coordinate 3,395,721 downwards.
CATTCAGCTTTCAAAGGAGACTGATTTTGCAGATTTTGAGAATCATCACAATTATTCTCAATTTTAATATGTAAATCTCTATTTAATCAAAACTTATTCATAAGATGACAGTGATCTTGAAAATATCTTCATCACTCTTCCAAAAATTTACAAAGCCAAAATTCCTCCTTTTTCCACATCAACATTCACAAGAATGTTCAAAAGCATTTTTCTTCTTTACAAGTTGATTACAAAGGCCAAGAGAATAATGTGGCAGCTGCAGGAATGTAATAGCAAAACCAGGAAAATTAGCCATTAAATAAAAAAAAAAACAGAAAAATGTTTGAATCTTAAACCCATTTTTCAGTGTAGGAAAAATATATGCCTTGGAATGATATAAAAGACAACAGATAATACATCTATTAAAATCTCATGACACAACATATTTCTTTCATATCTAGGTATAGGCTGAAAAGCACAATGCAAAGGTAATTTGTGCTTTGCAAAAAAGAACTGTACCATAAGGACTTGAGAGCAACAGCTGGCACAGGCTAAATCTTAATGAGTTAACCCATGCCCCCCCCCTTCTTTTCCCCTGTGAAGAACAAGTCCTGCTGTGTCTAGCAGTAGCTGTACTTACTGATATGGTCTATGGATCCTGCACAGAACTTGCCATAAAACTTTTTGGCGCCAAGACCCCTCAAGTCATGTATGGTGAATGGCCACAAATGCAACACGTTATTGCGGGAAAAGGCATCCCTCTTCTCTATGACCACCACCTTGGCTCCCAGGAACGACAGGTCAATGGCTGTACGAAGGCCACAGGGTCCAGCCCCAATTATCAGACACTGCAAAACAACCAGCACAGAGTAACTTTACAGTCCTAGGAGGAAACAGGCATTTTTACCATAGGTTCCAAGCATCCACAGCTCTTTGGACTAAGTGCTCTTTGTCTGCAACATAAGCTGAAAGTTCATGTCTTTCCATTGCTACCTACCATGTACTTCCATTGTTACCTGCTATGTTTTCCCACTAATACATAAAAGCTGTAACCACAACATGAAAATAAAGCATATCACAGCAGCAAAGTTTGAAGAAACAGGCAGGTAAACTGCCCATTTGCAATCTTTGCTTTAAGAAGAGCTGCCAAGGCATAATCTCCAAGCTATGTATGCAGCTGGGGAACAGCAGTAATTCTGAAGGTTTCTCCCTCCCCGATTCCATCCATCTCTCATCTTCCAAAGACTAAGCTGACCTTTCTTGAGAAAAATTTCAGGAATGCCTGGCAAAATCTTGGAGCAGATTCTCCTGGAAGGCATGCTAAGGCACATGAAAATCAACAAGGTGCTTGGTGACAGCCAGCATGGCTTCACTAAGGGGAAATCCTGCCTGACCAATTTGGTGGCCTTCTATGATGGGGCTACAGAACTGATGGACAGGGGTAGAGCAGCTGATGTCATCTACCTGGACTTGTGTAAAGCGTTCAACACTGTCCCACACGACATCCTTGTCTCTAAATTGGAGAGACATCAATTTGATGGATGGACCACTCGGTGGATAAAGAACTGGCTGGATGGCCGCACACAAAGAGTTGCGGTCAATGGCTCAATGTCCAGCTGGAGACCAGTAACAAGTGGTGTCCCTCAGGGATCGGTGTTGGGACCGGTCTTGTTCAACACCTTTGTCGCTGACATGGACAGTGGGATTGAGTGCGCCCTCAGCAAGTTTGCCGATGACACCAAGCTGTGTGGTTCGGTTGATACCCTGGAGGGAAGGAATGCCATCCAGAGGGACCTCGACACGCTGGTGAGGTGGGCTGATGCCAGCCTCATGAAGTTTAACCATGGCAAGTGCAAGCTCCTACACCTGGGTCGGAGCAATCCCAGGCACAGCTACAGGTTGGGCAGAGAAGAGATCGGTGCTGGTCGATGAGAAAATGAACATGAGCCGGCTTCAGTGTGCGCTTGCAGCCCAGAAAGCCAACCGTATCCTGGGCTGCATCAAAAGGAGCGTGGCCAGCAGGCCGAAGGAGGTGATCCTGCCCCTCTACTCTGCTCTTGTGAGACCTCACCTGGAGTATTGTGTGCAGTTCTGGTGTCCTCAACATAAAAAGGAATGGAACTGTTGGAACAAGTCCAGAGAAGGGCCACGAGGATGATCAGGGGACTGGTGCACCTCCCGTATGAAGACAGGCTGAGGAAGTTGGGGCTGCTCAGCCTGGAGAAGAGAAGGCTGCGTGGAGACCTCATAGCAGCCTTCCAGTATCTGAAGGGGGCCCATAGGGATGCTGGGGAGGGACTCTTCATTAGGGACTGTAGTGACAGGACAAGGGGTAACGGGTTAAAACTTAAACAGGGGAAGTTTAGATTGGATGCAAGGAGGAAATTCTTTCCTGTTAGGGTGGTGAGGCACTGGAATGGGTTGCCCAGGGAGGTTGTGAATGCTTCATTCCTGGCAGTGTTCAAGACCAGGTTGGACGAAGCCTTGGGTGATATGGTTTAGTGTGAGGTGTTCCTGTCCATGGCTGGGGGTTGGAACTAGATGATCTTAAGGTCCTTCCCAACCCTAACTATTCTATGATTCTATGAATAGTAAAAATTCCTCATCACCAGTGAGAAGCATAGCAATGGCTATGTCAGATAAATACATGAGATGCTAATATTTTTATAAATGTCATCATTTAGAGTAGCACAGTCAGGAGTTAAGTCAGAGCATCTAACTTACGCCTACACTGGTGCTTCTATGGCAGCAAAGGAAAACCTCAGGAAAGCAAAAATAATGTAACTACAAACTTTGTGTGACTAGATAACTTTTATCAAAATGTTTTCTCCAACTGAACATTTGTCATATCAAAGGACTTTCATCTCCTATCTTTTTCCACTCTACCCACAAACACTATCAGAGGCTATTAAACAACCTCAGAATGTAAACATACAGAGTCAGAGAAACAAAGTGTACAGCAAGATCATTACTTTTAAGATAAAAAAGCCAAGATAGTCAGTTGACACTTCTTACCCACAAAAACTGAGATCCACAAAGCAAGCTGGAATGGGTATGTGCATTCACAGGAATATAGTACCAGTCTATTCTGTTATACCATTTTTGTACTTTCGTTTCTATTGAGTATATGAACATGAGTCAGCAGTGTGTGCTTGCAGCCCAGAAAGCCAACCGACCGTCTCCTGGGCCGCATCAAAAGGAGCGTGGCCAGCAGGCCGAAGGAGGTGATCCTGCCCCTCTACTCTGCTCTTGTGAGACCTCACTTGGAGTATTGTGTGCAGTTCTGGTATCCTCAACATAAAAAAGACATGGAACTGTTGGAACAAGTCCAGAGAAGGGCCACGAGGATGATCAGGGGACTGGAGCACCTCCCGTATGAGGACAGGCTGAGGAAGTTAGGGCTGCTCAGCCTAGAGAAGAGAAGGCTGCGTGGAGACCTCATAGCAGCCTTCCAGTATCTGAAGGGGGCCTATAGGGATGCTGAGGAGGGACTCTTCATTAGAGACTGTAGAGACAGGACAAGGGGGAACGGGTTAAAACTTAAACAGGGAAAGTTTAAGTTGGATATAAGGAGGAAATTCTTTCCTGTTAGGGTGGTGAGGCACTGGAACGGGTTGCCCAGGGAGTTTGCGAATGCTCCATCCCTGGCAGTGTTCCAGACCAGGTTGGACGAAGCCTTGGGTGATATGGTTTAGTGTGAGGTGTCTCTGCCCATGGGAGGGGGGTTGGAACTAGATGATCTTAAGGTCCTTTCCATCCCTAAATATTCTATGATTCTATAAAACAGACCACCAGAATAAAGACCTTGCTACAGTGGCGACAGCTGCTGCCATGTGAGTATTTTCCAGATCCTTAAATACCCTTATGGCTGGACAGCAAAGCTCTGAGAAAATCTGAAGTACGCTAAAACTTAATCAGAACCCAACCTTCTGATAATCAGCCTGTTCCAAAGCAAAGCTCTTTCTTTGTTGGTCATTCCCAAATGCCAGTTTTTACAGGTTGCCACATTTGCACCAGTTTTATTTCTGGGGAATAAATTTTGCAAATTATGTGAAACTGCAAATATGAAGTCTGAATGATGAATAAAACAGTCCAGTTACAGCAGTGACAACATAACAACTGACACGTGAATTCAAAGTATGGCTACTGTATGAGATGTCACGTACATCTGAGGGCAAAGATCCAAGCCCTGAGGAAAGGGAAGGGTAGTATAACAGCACTGCTTCTTTAGTAGGTTCAGCAACCTGAAGGCATACGGGAGAAAAGGCAAGCCCAACCACTGAGCTATTAAATTCCTAAATAGACTTGCATATTGAACATGTGTCCCAACTTACCATTTGTTAAAGAGGATCATCAATTAAGATCTAATATATTCTTCCAACTTAATATTGCTTTCTTTATAGGTAAGTATAACTCTCAAACACCACTTACATCTTTCTTTTTTTTAACTTTTAAGAAAATGAGCTGAGTGTATCATTTTTACAGGTAGCAATTTTGCTTGTCTGACAGCTACAATTTTCAAAGAGACTGGGTTCCATAAGCCACAAGATCTCACTGAGCTGAGTGATTTTAATTCTTCTGATGACTTTACTCATATGAAGTAGATATGATGCAGTACACAACAGCAAAGGAATTGTACTAAAATCAGCCTATTCAAACTCATGGCTGCATAATCAAATTATAAATTATTTGCCTGCAATTTTGTCACAGAAATGTAAATATTTTTTTCCTCTACAACCTTCCCCACACACAAGGATGTGGTAAACAACATGCAGGTTATGTTCAAGACCCCTGATGAAAAATATGCGATACTCAGTGAAATAACTCATGGTAAAAGTTGCCTTTTTTAAGCACCACAAAACTATTAATTATGTTGTTATAAAACACAGTGAGATTTAAGCACAATTAAAAATGGAAGATTCTGCACCCTTTTCCACCCTTTTCCACCTTCTTCGCGCTTCTTCCAGCTGCAGATCTCTCACAGAAACCTACTTCTGATACTCGCACAGGCAGCAGTAACTACATGGGATGTCAAGTACAGCCAAGTAAATAAAGGCAACAGCTTCTGTTGCTCCTTGTTCCCTTTCCTGCAATGACAACGAACAACCGCTGCAACTTCATGCACTAAAACTGTCTCACCCCTCAAGAAACACTTCTTGCTCAAGATCTCTCAGACCGATTATATGAAGTTTCCAGTAACACCACCATGGTAATGGAACATTAAATGCAAACTGAAATCCTGTAATCTCTGTATAACCGATGAAGAGAGAGCACCATTTGTAACTATTTACATTTGAACAGCCCATCACATCCAAGCCTTGCTTTCATGAATGCTGACTATCGGAACTCTGGTTAATTTGGACGCTGGCCATGTGAGGCACTAACTGCCCAACACCAGTCACAGCACTTCATCCCTGACTGATTTTTAAATGGGCAGATAAGGGGTATGCTACAGAGAATGCAAACTTCAAAACTGGTATAATGTTCAAGTGTAGAGAGGCTGAGCTTCCTAAAGAAATGACTGAATTCTGTTCTGATAACACAGGTAAAATCTTAATCCTTATTTTAAATCCTATCACCTCCACATGCCCACTTAAATGTTTGTATTTTTAATCAGTGTTTTACAAATTACTTTAAACATTACGAATATAAAACTAAGTGAGCTAGTTTCCTAGATAAAGTATTATTCAGTTTTACAAAAGGCTTCTATTTTGAATAGTTATGATTATCTCTTCAGAATTACATATAAACTTAATGGCAGACACTACTAGGATAGGAAACGAGTAATTAACAGAAGCATATGTGAAAAATACATAAAGAATACATATATTTATAATTTATTTACATTAAAGATTTCAACAAAGTTTACATATACAAAAATATTTATTATCACAGGCATATATTTTTTAACACATGCTAATAAGTATATTTTAACCAAATATCACTTTCTCTCTGATATTAATTTCACTACTCAAGATGGCGTGAATCCCAAATCCACAGTCCTATATATTTCTGGATTGAGGCAGAGGAGGATGCTACCTTTAATTTATTCACCATCCACCCTTTTTACTTGTGTTTCTATACAGCATCTCACCAACAGCTTCATAGAAAGACTGGCAAATTACTCTCTGGCTTGCCTCCATTCCTCTCCCTCTTTTCCTTTATTCTCTTTTGTAGCTGGGTGTCAAACCTCCACTCATATCTTCTCCTTTTTTATTAATTTTTTTATAATGTCCTCGTAATCAAGCACTACCCAAATCACTCATTTTTCCATTAAATCTCTTCTTTCATGTTGCATCTGTATTATCAAAGCAACCTTTTCTTCAGTGGTAGCAAACACAGTCTTGCCCACTAAGATACATTCAGAGCCCAGATGCAAAAATCATTCTTTTGGTTTATTACTTCAAATAAGTTAAAATACCTCTACATTCTTTCAGAGCTTTCTGAGTCTCCTTCTTATTAAAACACAAGCCACCTGCCTTCATTTCACAGCCTTTAACACCCTATTTCAGTTGTACCCATCACATTTCATTCAAAATAAATTCCTCAATACAATGAATAAAAAAGTGCAGTCAGTTTTCAGGAAAAGAGTTTTGAATTTGTCTCCATGATGTTCACATAGTGCTCAGAAAGTTTATTCCTAAATGTAGACAAAAATCACTACATTTAACTTCCTGTAAGCCCTTCTTTTCTTATCCTGTCTGAAAACCATAAACCTTAACAGTGGCTGGACTTCTGCAGTGTTGCAGCTACTGCCCACTGTGATTACCAGAGGTGCCCAACTGTTGTAATGTTTTCCAAGTTAATCTATATGCACTGTTACCTTTCATCTGATGTACCCACTGTAAACTTTGAGGAAAGTGTTATCTTTACAAGACGTAGAACAAGTGCACCTTGGCCCATTACTGATTTTTCCAAGTGTTATTGTAGTCAATAACAAATACCACCATCCATATGAAAATAGCCACCAGGAAGTCCAACAGAATAAACAATCAAGAAACTAACTTAAGGTTCTAATATCTAGCTAGAAACTAAACTTCAGTAAACAGATCTGAAATGACTGGCAGAACTGAAACAGGATATATTCCCCCCCTCAGTTTTCTATTAAGGAATTAGTCATTAATTCCTCCTATTAAGATACTTCCTTCTCCTAAGGATGAATATTCAAGAGAAGAAGCAGCATTTGTTGTCTTCAATGGAGGTGGCCAGAATCCTGTTCTAATTTTATCATATCCCATACCATTTTCCTTTTTTAAAAGAGTGTATGATTATTTGCAGAAATAACCTATTCCATTCACATTTTTATGAATGATATAAAGAACTGCTTTCAGTTACAACAAAACAAATAAATAAGTTCATAACATGCAGTCCAACAAGGGTGCAGCACATAAATACCAGCCCACAATAATCCTGGTTAAAGAAAAAAGTAGGGTGTGTACGTAAAAGCAGGAACTGCTGCAGTAAATACCACACATACCAATCTGTTAAAAGGAACTGATACAAGTTTCCACAGCATTTTTTTTCTTCTCTGAACACGGAATACAAGTGACTGCCTTTTTAATAGAAAATAGAGTACTTTGCCAAACTGGCAGGAAAGTTCTCGTTTCTTGAGAGAGTCATGAGAATTTTCAAATTAAAGTTGGGAATTTCCAAACACACATATTTTGTACCTAGATTCCAACAGCAATTTTCATATGCCTGTTATTGTCTAGTAAAAAAAAAAAAAAAAGGAAAAATAAAAAGAAAAGCCTACCAAGATTCAAGGTTTACCAATTAAGATTTTCCAGGCATCTGTAGTATTAATGCCATAGAAACGTAAAACATTGAAACTTGCAGGCTGCTTCCCACTGAATTACAAACATTTTGGTCATTCCCAAGAATTTCCATTTAACCTCCCCTATTCAGGCTGGCAGTCAAATCTGGTAGTAGCAAAAAAAAAGTCAAGTGCTAACAAATCACGACTATATTATAAATAGCATGTGTGAGAGCATTCCCATATCTTACACTGATTATACTGGCACCAATCAAACATCTTTCTACATCAAGACATTGTGTACTCCAGAGACAAATGGGGTAATAGTTGTCTTGACGACTGTGAACAGATCTCTTACCTTCGTGTTGGCGCATGCTTTCCCCTTCTTATAGTCCTTATGGCTGCCTCTTTTATCCAATTTTGCCCACAAGGCTTTGGCTTTCCAGTAATTGAGCTTGGACTTGAGTTTGTGGTAGAAAGAACGATAGTCCTTGGGCTTTAGTTCTAGGTAGTCGCAGAGCTCTTGGAAAGCCTTAAGAGTCCCCTTGCAGGTTGAAGCCTGGACAAATCTGTCAAAGAGAACGTGAGCCTGGTTCACCTTCTCATTCTTACTTTCCTCCATGCTTCACACTTGGCAGCTGCCCTGAGGGGCAGCTGCTGTCTTCCAGTGTGCCAGATTTCCCGATGTTGGTCTGCTGAGCCACTTTCACCTCTGGTTTATGAGCATTATTAACCTATAAAATAAAAAAGATGTAACTGAGCCTGCTTTTTTTTTTTTCAAAATTTTTTCTAAGCCTGCTGAACTGAGAGCCCAGATTCTCAGGAACTAGTAACACATCAGCCCTAAGTCAGTCAAACCTACCCACGCTGACTGAAGCAGAGCCTTCTGAAGCTCACTGAACCTCAGACAGAAGAGGATGCCACCTCTGTTAAATCACAAAATGCTTTAACCTGAGCCAGTCCCTAGACAGTTTCATCTGAACTGATTTCACATGAACAACAGAGAAGTTAAACTGGCAGATGTTGTGCGATGGCTGGAAACAGGTGGATGTTTAAAAAAAATAAATATGCAGACTTACTACTGTAACAGTCACTGTGGTAACACCACAGTAAAGGTTACATGCTTGTCTTAAAAAACACTACCACCACAAAGTATAAAGCAGTTCGTTTTCCACCAGTAAAATAAGTTTTGGCTCTTTCATCCTAAAAGAACATGTGTCTTTGCTCATGATAAAAGAGAAGAGAAAAAAGGTTGGTACGGCACAAGCGGATACCTCCATTGCAGCCCTTGCAAACACTGCTTTTGTACAGTGACACAACAAACCCAGTGATGGTTTCTGCAACACTAGGAAGAATTTAAACCTGCTGAGAGCAATCAAAGTTAAGAAAAGATGTCAAGACTGAAGAAAGGAAAAAAAAACCCAAACCTATTTGTGTTGCATCAAGCAGTATACGCATCTGTCTTACCTAGAGCCTGTGCATGTATTCCTGTTGGTAATAAGCAGTGTTAGAGTGAAATGTGGCTGATTCTTGTGAGATTCTCAGAGTGCCTCCTCTATTCTGTGGCTTTCAACTTCTTTCAATAAGCAGGTCCCTACAAAGTTTTAGGTGGCAGTTGGGATCCTCAGCAGATTAAATATGCTAAGAGAAGGTCTGTTAGTCTCAGTTGCTTTTCTGGGATCCCTCAGAAGCAGCCTGAAGACCTACAGAACTGTGTCACAAATAGCAGATTTTGTTTGAAGAATAGATACTTTCTCTCCCTCTCTCTCATATATAATAAACCTCTTTCTTTCTCTTATACATAAGACTCTGCTCTCAAAGAAAGAGCACTTATGTTTGCCTTCAGTTAGGCGGGCTGCATGGGAACGTATGTGGGAACTATGGAAATGAAAGCATTTGAGTTGCTTTTTGTCCTTTGTTGGGGCTTTTTTTGCAAAGGGTATTAAGGCAAGAAAAAGGGAAACATGCAGACTTGGATAAAACCTTTTAGATTCTCACCAGCTCTTTTCCTGCTCTCAGCAGACAGAAAGCCAAGTAAAACATTACAGCTCATGTCTCTTCCCCTCCTGCATAACAGTTCTGCAGCAGTTTATTTGGGCACTCCTGCATTTCAACCTAACAAGGTATTTATTGCTTATGTTTAGAAATAGCAAAGGAGGCCTGGAAACCACTATATACAGCCGTAAATTGTTTGTTATTAAAAATAATATTTCTTACAGAAACCACAGTACAACAATGGGTTATACCGGAGAGTACGATTCTGACTTTATTAGGACAACTGCCTCAGATACCTCAGGACACATGAAGCTGGTTTTCTAACTGGCTGATAGCGATGCCATGTCCATATCAGTACTGCTCACTAAGCAGGATGAAACTACTTTCCTTATTTTTAATCTTAACTTCACTCTTGTGAAGCTGGAAACTTGCTTCAGACTTGCAGCTCAGGGTAACCACTGCACTTCAGGAGAGGTCTAAGACACTGTGCCTGTATCTCCTCTTCTGCTCTTAGGAATGTTATAAAGAGCTCCAATATATCAGCTCTTACACTGAAGGAGCAAATTCAGTGTGATGTATTAAGCTGTAGGTATTTTATTGTGTTTTTATTACACTACATGCCTCAATCACCACAACCCTTAAAGTTTAATACCACTTTGTGTTTCCTCCACATCTTGCACTCCACTACCACCCAAACACTCACTTTATACCAGTGCTTCAGGTGACTGACACTTCCTAAGGAAAGAAAAAAATTGAAGTTATATGACCTAAATTAAGTGGAGTGGCAATTTAAGGCTGTTAGTCTGCAGTCCATTACTGATATATCTAGATGTAAGTACAACATAGGTTTTATTTCTTACTCTTGCTTCTATTGCACTTTTTCAAAGACGTGAAGAAGCACTCTTTCTGCACTGCTCAAGAAAGATCCCGTAGTTAAAATCCAGCCTACTTTCATTCTAGGAACTTCCTGCTTTGTGTACAAGGTTTGCCAAGCCAAGAAACAAACCTGCAAAAGCAGGTAATTTTATGCAGCACAACCCAAGCGGCACATTAATACAGCAGTTCTGCCAACAACCCGTTTCACACAGGCTGTGAAGTCAGTTATGCCCACAGGTCAAATACTGAGGCTTCAGTCACCACAGCAAGTCCCTCCCCATAACTCTGCATTCCTGATGTAAACACCCAAAGCGCTTGGAACCCGTGAGCAACATGTCAGAGAACATGGAAATTACAGGAGGAAAGCAAGGGCAGGCAAGATTTATTTGCCAGGTATCCAGGGTATTTGTGTGCCTTACTGGCTATTCTGCAAGCCTGCAGTATCCAGCATGTTTTGTCTCGAGGCAGCTGATTGCTGACTCAGAAGCTCTGTAAATTCCTTGGCTGGAGCATTGGGAGAGAAAGACAAAGGCCATGAAAAAAAAAAGCATGCAAGAACAGTGTTCATGTTGCTATTTACAATAATAGCATGAGGTTGTCACTGACTCATGACTGCAAGTACGCTCAAGACCTCCAGCACTTGCCCAGGACAAGTTTTCTTTGAAACCAACGCAAACTGAAGACACAGGCAATGAATAATTCCAGGTGGTGGTTCCTTCCCACAGTCACCACAGATGCAGGAATATGAATATTTTACCAAATGCATGTACAAGTCCAATGCCTTACTTCTGTCAAATGCAAAAGATAGGAAGAGATTTTGCAAGTGATTCACGTAATGAATTTGGTTGTACAAATTCATGTTCCTGCAGAAAGTGCTGCAAATGCAGAGCTCCTACATTCCAGGCAAATAGCCCCCCCCCCCATAGGGGTCACACACACCACCACCCACCCACACACATTTTCCATCCTGATTTTGTTAAAAGTGCTCATTCAACTAATGACTTGTGCCTGGAAAAACAAAATATTATGGAAGTGTATTTTCCAGCATTGTTCTCTGTTTTTTCCCTGGCAGAAACTATTGGGTTAATTCCATCTAAATTCACAGCTTGTCCTGTCTAGCTTAAAACAGCATTTTGGGTGAATAAAACATTGCCAAAGTAACTGTACAGCTCTACTTTCAAATGCCGAGTTTCTCTGAGCACAATGTAAATGGTTTTTTCCGTTCTTGTTATTTCACAGCCAGGCAAACACCATAGATCTACCCTTGACAGACAAAAGAAGTCAGAGATCAACAAACTGCAGCAGTACTGTATGGAATCTGAAAGCAAGTTGGTCCATCACTCATAAAACTACTTATAGCTCCAATAGCCCAAATTTCCCATTGATTTCATCCTTTCCCTAAAATTCTCAGTTCCCCAGAAACATTCCCTATGCCCTTTGTCTCCTTTTCATGGCCCCTCAGCTTCTGCCCGAGTGATGCTCAGTATCACGCTCTGGAAACTCTGAGGTTACTGCAGTACCTAGGCAGTCAGTACACACTTACAACTTGGTTAGGAAAAGCCTAAGCACAGATGATTAAGATTATGCTGCAAACAGTGGGGACACCTATTTTTGTCTCTCTCCTCCACCCAGCCATCAGTTTTCTTGTAGGAAACCAACAACCTTTGAGATTTTTATTCCCTGTCAAATCTGGATGATATTGTTCAAAAATTAAGGATGAACTGAAAAGCAGATGGACAAATGGCTCAACCCCATAAGCCTCCCTTCTTTAGGAAGCCACACTAAAAGAAGTCTTTATTCCAACAGATGAAAATGTCTGCTTTCATTTCCAGGATTTGATTTATTTTACTTTTAGCTAAAACTAAAGGATAGCCTTGGCTACAATGTGTTCATGTCCTTCTAAGTGATCATGGGTATCAATAAGTGCAACTTCAGGGCAGTGGCGAGACTGTGGAACACATGGCAAAAAAAGGACAATTTTGATAAGAAAAGCTAAAATGTGAACTGTCAATTATTTTAGCTCTGTATCATGCAGACAAAGAATGTAAAAGCAGGAAGACAAAGGTGTGGCTGCCATTGTTTGCCGCTTCCTTTTGTACGGGGGCGGGGGGGGAAGACAGGGGACAGACACGACCCACCAGCACTGTCCACGGTATGGTTTAAGATGGAATTTAGATCTGCCCCCATTCATAAAATTCAACACTCAAATACACTGGCAAAAAGATGTTTGTATTTTAACATTCTTGTCCAATCTGATCTGGTGGGCTTCTGCTCACCATATGGGAGTCTCCTGGGTCTCTATCTCTTTCCTGTCTCTACCCTCCCTCCCAAGCTAGGACAAAAGTGGGAGAAGCAGACCAAATATGAACTTGGTTGCTAATACAAGAATCTATTCTCAAGGAGAAGATAAAGGCACACATACAAACAGTTCATGGAATTCTCTCATCAAGAAAACCACAATCCAGTAATGATTTCAAAAGAATACAGATTATATCCAAGAACATGGAAACATACACATACAGAAGCAATTACAGATAATATTTTGCGTCCCAAATTCATACCCAGGTACTCAAGAAAACTGTGCATGTTGTTGATGTTATGCTCTTAAGTGCCACAACGAGCTGCTGAAAACATTAAACCTACAAAATAAAACCTTTTATCTCTATGAATTCAACAAATATATTCTGCTGCTCTGTCATACACAACTCTTTGATCGCAGCAGAGTCCCTACACTGAATGAACACCAACGTAAAAGACCAAGAAACTGATCATCTCTTTTTTTTGGAAGAAAAGAACAAAAGGAAATTATACTAAGGAACAAGTAGCTGCCCCCTTATAAGATGATAAGGGTAGCTGTTGTGTTGGAATACAAGTTTCAAGAATCACCACTACGTTAAATGCCCGATACAGACACATACTAGGGAGATCCCTTTACAGCACAGATCTTCATACTGGGTGGCCAATAACCAATGCAGTGATCCCTATGCAACTAGCACCAACCCACCAGCTGGGGCGAGTATGTTTAGGTATGTTTAGGAAGCTGGGGACATTCTTTATAGCTTGAGACTGTCACTGTGCTGTAAAGAAGCACACAGTACTCAACATGCACATCAAAAGAAAAATTTACTTCTCAGAGTAGTAAATGTGCTTTGATTCCAATGGTAAAAACTACTACATCCCACTAGAATCAAAACTAACAATGAACTTTATGGACTGTGGCCATTGACACAGCAAGTCATACGAGCAACACTCCCATTAGACAGCAAAGGCTCCACTTGTCATCTGGGTGGTAAAACCCACGCATCTCCTACACAGCCTCCTGAGAAAACACAAGTCCTCAAAACACAAATCCAGCTGTTTCAATATAGGAAGCCTTCAGTCTACAAACATCTCGCATAAGACTGTATCTCAAACATGCAGGCAGTCGGACTGTATTTTCTGATGAGCAACACATATACCACTCCTAAGGTAAGCGTACAATCCCTCCTCAGTAGGTAAAAGTGACTTCACTACCAGACTGAAGCACATGGAGGCTTCTCACTCCACCACTTAACAGGACAAAAAGACTGAATGGCAATCCCTCATCTGAAGTGGTTTGAAGCTGTTCCTTATATTTCAAAATAGAAACCCAGCCTAAAGTTAGTTCCCACCCAGTTTTACAAGCTGGACTTACCCAGAGATCTTCAAACACTATCAAATAACCCGAGGAAAGTGGTTATGCAAAAAAAACAAACAAACAAACAAACAAAATAACCATAAAACCCCCTAAAAAAAAAAAAATAAAATAAAATCACTGGAATGACACTTTCACAAAACTTTATTTCTGTGACTTTAAAACAGGGACCAAACAAATCGGTCGCCTTAGCACAGCAAGATCTACAGCTTGTGATTTCATACAGCACATGGAATGATTCACCTTTCTGAGCCAATATGCTACACCACAGGAAAAGGAGGTTTTCAGAAAAGCTTAACGGAACCTTAGAGAATGAGAACGTCGTTCTGACCCAACTAGGAATTTTGAGAAGGAAGACTGGAAACTACAAACACACTGTAACGACTTCTGCAGCACAGTGAGCCAAGTGCCCTGAGGCCCTCAGGTTCTGCCAGCACATTGATTGCCACAAGCCATTCCCTGACACAATGAGAAAACAAATAGAGCCTATGTTTATATTAAAGAAAAGGGGCAGGAAGGGAAGAGGAGATCTCAAAAGAATTTCCTAATGAAACTTACATGAACACAACTTATACACTTATAAGTGAAGGCTTCTATCTGTCAGAACCTGGTACCAAAACACAGACTGGAAAGATCACAAAAGTTAATGCAGGAAAGATAATCAACAAGGACAAAGAGAGACACAACCACATGACCTGCAAGTGACAAATGGGAAAAAAAATACCATTCTTTAAAGAGCATGTCAAATGGTTCCTGAGATCTGAAAAATCAAAAGCTCTAGCATCTAATGTAGCATGTGCTTGTCTCCCTTTACGTGCTTCAGTTCTCCCTTTTATTACCTAATCATGCCTTACGCAGAACAAAGGTTACTAATCATGTAGAACTGCAGTGTCTAAATGAGGCTGAATTTATCAACGTCACCTTCAGTTAAGTCATCAAGAGAAATATCTTAGCCCCTCAGAGGCAAACTCAGAGTGGTCATCCATGACCATATTTACCCTAATGAAGGCAGATGGCTGCCTGCAGTTTTAACTCCAAGGCTCACTCCTCAGTGGTTGGGTAAACACCAGACTCTCACAAAACAAAGAAAAAACCCATTCTGGTTACAGAGATAACAAATGTACATGGGAAAGCAAGTTTTATTTGTGCTGCTTCCAACTCTCAGCTACTATGGGTGTGGAAGAGAGGCAGGCACTTCCTTGAAGGAAACGGTGGAGAAGGGAATAAGAAAATAGGATTAAAAGATTCGTAATTACAACCTCCACTCACACTCAACTAGCTATGGCAGCACAAATTGAGCCCACTTCACAGAGCACTTCAAATGGATTATTTAATGGATGTATATCCTGTTTCTGCGGAGGAAGACTGAATATAGAAAGCAGAAGGACTTAAAATTTCTGGATATTTTTTTTTTTTCCTAATGCAGATCTCGCAAGATTCCTTTGGGAGCCAAGAAACCAAAGAAAAGAATCATTTGAATAAAAGAGCCATAAAAATTTATTCAACACACAAACCACTTCATTTGGAAGCTGTTCATCTTCAAAAACAAAACAAATCCCAAGCTTTATTCTAGGACAAGTCCAGGAAGGGCTGGGAGCATGCCACAACCTGTGGGTGCAACCTTGCCTTTATAATTACTAGGAAAATACACACACAGGAGCTCAAAAAAACACCTAAAAAATGGAACCTTACACCCAGACCTCCAGAACTGCACTTCCTTTCTCTTAACCAGAAAGGTCCAAACAGCGATAGCATCTTGAGGTCTCATCTCCAGATGAGGACCAACACCTTCTTTACTACCTGCATACGCTTTCACTTGTCACTGTTATATATCCAGCACTCTATATCCCAGCTATCATATGCTCTAATCTGCCACTGCCTCCGCAGCCCATGCATGGCCAACCAGCAGGCCAAATCCACCAAGCTTCATTGCTGCCAAACAAAATCCCACAGTGTGTTTATACCCATTGATGGGTGTATCCTACACATGTAGCTCAAATCACTACACCTAGCCCTCCTTTCTCCTTTAAAGTTATGCATGAAAATGTGTGCTAGGTAGTCTCTGTACATATCTAAAACCAGAAATGGCAATGGCAAGGAACTCGATCAAGGGTAGATGCAGCAGGCTGTTTCTGGATGCTACGCAGGCCACCACAGGCATGTATTGTCCTCCCACATTAGTCACTAGATTAGACCATAACATTAAGCAATTTAATTTAATTTTGCAAAGGCAGAGAATTACACTCCTCAGCAGGAACACTACTGGCTGAACAGAGTTCCAACAGGACACAAAGCAGGATTTGAAGGGAACCAGAAAGAGACTGGTTTCCATTATGTTCTGATCATTTTTTTTCTGGAATGACTGGCAGATTCAGTATGGAGTTAGTCCTCATTTTCATGGTAGAAAATATTTGTCTACACTTGTAAGGCACTGTGCTTCTGGGTAACAGAAAAGATATTGAATGTGTTCAATCTAAATGATGCTAAATCCCAACTCATTAGATCACAAGAAGAAAGCACATGCAATAATCCCATAATATATTTAATAAATTAGATAATTTAATTTAGGTCTATTCCACAAGTCCCACAGATCTCTTCCAAAGAGAATAATACCCACCCTTTGCACAATCTTTAGTAACAATAATAATTACAAAAAGCAAAGCAAAATCCAATCCTTGGCAACTAACAAACTTCATTGTGAGCCTGTCAAATGACAGCTGATCAAATCTAGCAGCTTAATGAAAATACATCCCTATTACACAATCACATGTGTCTAATACTTCCTATCATTCATTTTCCTCATAGGTACAAGGAAAGCTTTTATCAGGAGTCAGGAATATACTGTAAGCAACCAACCTATTTACCATTTTGGCTAAACTATGACAAAAATGTAGAACAAAGAAGCTACATTTTCTCAAATTACAAAACATACCAAAACCTTGAAAAGTAATCCTGGATAGCGTATGGCAAGAACAAAACTTGTAACATCAAACTTTCAGCTCTGGACATTATATCATTTGCACATAGTGTTACATAGATCAAAAATAGTAACCAAGCAGTATGTTCCGCACTTGGCTGGACATTTGATTCTCAGTAAACCCTGAACTAGTTTCAATTGGCCAGATACTGATTCCCCTCCAGCCACCAAATGCAGAGGAGATGCCTCTCTCAGCAAAGACCATGCCAAGCTCAGTGCCTCAAGCAAATGAAAATCTGTTAGGAAATCAGTTACAGAGGAAAGAGGTGGAGGCGGTTTTGTGATTTACTCTCCTCTCCCTGAGGCTTTGGCAAGCAGTTTCTGAAATAAGATGGCAGTCCTCGCTTCCTGAGGCAGACATTACTAGTCTGCTCAAATACAGCTGCACTGGTGGGGACATGAAAAGACTTGGTATGAATTAGCCAGAGATTTAATCCAATCTGTGTGCAAGAACATCATTCAGCAGATTTTTTTCCAAGTATCAAGTACACAGAAAAGCTTCTCTCTTTGCCTTTCATTCCCAAGGACTTTTCTGTCTGTTCTTTTTTATTCCATCCTCCTTTGAATATAGGCCATTCAGCAAGGATATATGGGGAACTCCGGCAGATATCCTTACCTGAACCTCCCAGCTACGTGGCAGAGAAAGTTGTCCTGTGAGAGGGCATGAGCACCCTCTTCACTTAATGCAGGTCTGAGAATCCCCACCAAGGAATCTACAGTCACCTTTTGTGCAAGACATCTACAGGCATCATTTTAATAGGTCAAGCTCTCAGTGGCTACAGAGAGCTACCATACTGTGACACAACTTGGGACTAGCCCGGTTCCCCAGCCCTGATGCACTGCTTTGTCACTGCACTGCTTGAAGGCTGGAATTTGTTTCATAGGTTTTCCACTGGCAGATAATTCAGTTCTGGACCTCAGGCTCCAATTGAACAATTTCCATAATCCCTTATTTCATAATACCATCCTCCATCTGGTATTTAAGCACTAGCCAGAACAACCCTTTTTTAAAATGCTTTTAATGCAGCAAGTAGAAGGAGGAAGAGAGACTAAAGGCACCTTGTGACTTTCTCAGGGATAATACCAACAGGCTGCTGCTAGCTTATCTGAAGGCAGGTAGTAACTTCAGAATCAGACTGACATACTCTCTTTAAGAAGAAAAATACTGAAATTAAGAAATACTTTCTTCATCTACTCCCTGCTTTCAGGCTCAGTCAGCCAGAACGGACTGGCAGCACAGCTCTGTAAATCAGGGATGGCCAACAGTGGTGGTGGAACCACAGCATGACCATCAGTAAAATCCATATGCCTACTCATTCCACCTCCCTGTTCTTCCCCATGCATACATCCCAGAAATTATCAGAAGTAGCCTTTTCTCCATGGGCCCAAGAGAACTGGCTAACTGTAAATGAAAAACCTCCTATTCTATGGGTATAGACTAGAAAACTCTTTTACATTTGGATCTTCAAATACTCTGAGTGACCACAGTAAAAAAGCAAATCTGTTACAGAAATTCTTCATTTCTGTAGCATCCCTGGCTTTCTAGAATAGAATATTTCACTTGGGAGAAACCTACAGCAATCATCTAATCCAACTGCCTGGCCAATTCAGAGCTGACCAAAAGTTAAAGCATACTGTTACAGGCATTGCCATTCTGAGAGCAATATGGCTTGTTTCCCTTCCCTGGCTGACACCACCACTGGGCACGCACCTTCTATGATAACTACTGAATTACGCTCTCTAACTATAGAGGATAACTGAGGAACACTCATTTGCAAAACCAAAGGGCAGACAGAAGGATCTAAGGCTGACAGAAATGAGCAGTTTCCTGAGCCATATCATGCTGTGACAGCTGAGATTAGTAATGCTTCTTGTCCCATCCCTGTTATCAACTCAGAAGCTTCTTCCTAAACCCAGTTGTTTTTATAATCAATAGCTTTCTTTTAATTTCCAGTCCAAGTTCATACTTCTTCACTCCTGTGATGATACTAACCTATGCACTAGTTTCCTTCCTCTTCTATACATATTTATGGACAATGCCACATCCCATCCTGATCTTCATTATACTGAGGCTAGATCATGCTCTCCTAGTCTAAGATAGGCTCTCTTTTCCTAGGCCTTCCAATAAGAACAACTGCATATTGTTGGGTTTGGGTTGGATTTTAGGGGTTTTGCAGTGGAGATTGTGTGTACGTAATTTTATGAAGGCCTACAGCTCTCCACTGCATATGGCCAGATGAATTCTCACAAGAGAATAGTGTAACAGGGTACATACTGCAGGTAAGACCCTTTTCTGACAATTCTGGGATACCTTTAGCCTCTTCCACATCTACAACCCAGTTCTAGTACACATTTTAATGTATGCATTCATTACAAATATCACTATTTCTCCTTTATTGGTCATTCTCAAGTTAAAGGACTCCAGACTGTATCATTACTTTTTTTACACTATTTAATTTTATTTGTATCCTGTAAAGTCTAGTTCTTTCTAGAGAATATCAGTGCAAATATCAAGTTAGTCTCAAAGGATTAGCATCATGCCCCTCAACCTTAACCCCAACCTCCACTTCCTCTTTTAAATACAATTTGGTACTGTTTTTTCCCAAGGAAGATGCCATGAAGTACAGTATTCACCCCAAACTCAAGCCTCACCCATTTTCCCAACTGAGCAGCATCACTTATAAGTAGCTTTTCATGTATATGTGATGCAAGCATAAAGCATTATGTGGAATATATGATGCCTTATATAAAGCTAACAATGCTTCACAGTGCATTCATTAGCAGATAAGTATTTTGTGGTCATATCTCAGTGGCCTTCTTGTGGGTACAGCAGGGGCTGTACCCACAACACTGCACTTCCCAGGAAAGAATCAAAATGCCATACATGGGAAACTGACTGACCTCAAGCAACACCAGTAGGACGAAACGGCATCAGGGCTATCAGAAATGCACATGATCAAATTGTAAAAGAAACAAGTACGATACTTGGATACATCAGTCTCTCCAGAAAAGATTAAAATGTCTCTGGTCAGAAGACGAATAAAGCTTCACATGGAAGCTTCCCATGGGCTGTTAGGCTAGTCAAACTAACAAAAAACTTGCCATCAGCACTCCCAATCTCCCCTACTACTTGACCCATTTCTATCAACATAGTAAGTAAGGCAGAACACCTTCGACAGTTGCAGAAAAATGTGTGTTAGCTTTTGTACTGCAACGTTTGAAACCAGAGAAACAGGGTTCTAGAGCACTCTCCCATGCTAAATGCCCAAAGCAATTAAAGACTCAGTTTATTAATAGAATACAGTTTTCTGAGACTGAAAGGGAACAGACCACATTCTAGGATTTGCCTCTAAACTAGTGCAGTGCTTTGATATTACTGTACATATGCAGACATGAAAATATATACATAATTAATAAGCCAAGCCAGAATGATCTTGACCATGAATGCAAACACGTATGCATTGCAAAAAAGCTTTACTGAAGGTTCATAATGCTGTCCAAAATTATCAGCTTTCAAGATCTTTAACAGCAGAAAGATGCATTTCCTATCCAAGAAGCTGGTACAGTAGCCATTCCTGTAACCGCCTGTCCTCTGACGCATGTGTTGTGCAGGGTGGGAAGAAGGATGAGGGAGGTGACCCCAGTCATTTGAAACGCCATTTCCTTGCAAGGATGGATGAAATTTCGCTTCTTACTCTATTTTAAAGAATTACACCCTTGAAAGCTGAAGGTGACAACAGACTTTCAGAATTTTGCCTATGTGCGCAGGGCTAAAAGTAAGCACTGTAACAGAACGGCTGTTTGGAATGAGAAAGGTTCATACAAGGTCCATACAGTTTCAAGAAAGCTGTGCTTTGGTAGTGCACCAGGATGAAGAAGCAGTATACTAAAAACTGCTGGTGCACTCCTGTATGTTGTTGACTTTGGAAAATGAAATCTGAATGTTGCTCTTCCCTGAAGGCTTAGATATGCTATGCGAAGGAATACTTCAGGCAATTTATGCTACATCTGTGTCTGCGCAGCTAATAAAGGAATTTAAGATGACTACAAGCTATATAGGTATAATCAGTTCACCGAATTACATCAGAGACTTTAAGAGGTAAGTACTGTTCTAGTCTTCCAAGCCTGTATTATACCGTGCAAGAGTCCATTATCCCAAAAGAAGAAAAAATACTTCATGTGCCTCTGAATTGCTCTTAAAAACAAAAGACAATAACAGTGTACTTGACTCAGGATTGCTCTAATCCAACCTTGAATGAGCTTTGTTTTTCCTTTTGTGTACATGCTATGTAACAGTGACTTTACTTCCATTAGTGTCTTGGCTAACCCCTCAGATCTGACAGTAATACAGCCATTAAGCAAGTGGGGTTTCAAGTTTAACAGAAAGATGAGTACTCATACATGTCTTTTACTTCAGTCCAGAGTTGTTGGCACATTTATAAGCAGCCATAGATTGAGACCTGCTAGTATGTTAGAGAAACACAATAAAAACAGCAGCAAGTTCACAGTATCTAGCTGTAAAGAAATTTGAACCTATGTCCTTGACAAGCTTCAGTATTATCCACTGGATATAAGAGGTGATCCCTTCGGCAGGCTGGATTGCTACCTATTAAAGTGCAAGGTAACACTGAATCAATATGGCCAATAAAATAAGCACCTTGCTATTAAATGCTGTTTTCCCTGGAAGAATTTAAAGCACTGTAGAAACCTGTAAGGAGTTGACAACACTGCAACAGCTAGCTGCAGCAAGGTAGATGTGGTTGCAAAACATCTGCAAACAAACCCAATCCATTATCTAAGGTGGGTTTGTTTTTTCACCTCCTAACTAAACAGCACGTCAACCTCTGCCCACAGCTATTTCAATCCTACCTCAGGTCAGCTCAACAAGTTTGGGGTATAATCTTCAGATGCACCATGCTTGGAGGACTAATGACCAAATGAAGTGAAGATGAGCTCTCCTTTCACAGAAATACAATGATGCTCTGTGGCTGGAGTGTCCACGCTGGATGGCTCCCTCTCCCAGCAGTCTTTTCTACAGACTAGATGTAGTACTGAGCAACGTCCAGCCTGTTCCCCTCTTTTGGCTTCCTTCACTGAACATAAGAAGTTAAAATCATGTGCATGGAAAGAAAAACTAGTCTGTTCCAACTCAGCTATATTCAACAACATGAGTCAGTATGAAGCTGACCCTAACAGTACCAACTGGAGGTCTACCATGCAACCAGCTTTCCTCACATCAGTGTATTTGAATGCAGAAGGATCATTTCTAGGGGAAATGCATCCATGTTTGCCTATCTTTTCTTTGTTAGGGAAGTTAATTTGGCTGTTGATTAGGGAATGCACCAGCCTACTTTGTATAAAATTCTTTATTTGACGAGTGGGCCAAATTAAGAAGCTGTGAGTCACAGAACCACAGAATAATTAATGCTGGAAAGGACCTCTGGAGATTGCCTAGTTTGATTCCACTGCTCAAAGCAGAGACAACTAGAATAGGTTACTCAGGACTATGCCCAGTTGGGCAAACTAGGAGATTGCCTAATTTGATTCCACTGCTCAAAGCAGAGACAGCTAGAATAGGTTACTCAGGACTATGCCCAGTTGGGTTTTGAGTATCTCCAAGGATGAAGTCATGAGGGATGCTTTAAGCCTAACATAATACCCCTTCCAGCAGTCAGACATGCATATTTAACCTCAAGGCAGATTAATTTTTATGTAACCAAGCAATACGAGAGAGGATAGATGCCCAAGCCTTGGCATACATCACCCTAAAAGGTAAAGTCAAGAGAGCCAAAAGCAGCAAGTCTTTCTTTTCCCTATATTCATGAAACTCACAAAGTTCTCAGATTTCCTCCTTACCTTGAAACCAAATGAACTGTTTATTCACAGGCCTCATGGAACAGTAAACAAAAGAAAGCTTAACCCATGAAGACAACACATGAACCACCTCTGTAGCAGATGGGATTGTAGCTGTGAATCCCACTTCACGTTCTACTTTCTAAACAAAGGCAATACCTAGCCCAAGAGTTCAACTAAACTGCCTCCTCTCTGCTTGAAAATAGTTCTTATTGGTCCAGTTTGGCGACACCTGAACTTGCAGTAAACAAGCTCTGGGAGAATAAGAAAAACAACACTGAAGAGAACCTCAAGAAGCAATTATTGTGTTGGTCCAGATGTTGACCCGGCACAAGTTTCTTAGGAGTTGCGGTATGAAAGAGGTACCTAGTGATGAAAACAAAAATAGGAAAAAAAACATGCTATATTTTCCAAGAGTAGAGTGTAATTCCTGGCAGTGGGGCCACAGGCAGTAGCTATTCAGCTGGCAACTGACCCACTAGGTTTTAAATAGATAGTTCAAAGCCAGAGATTATTTTCTTATCCTGTGCTGTCAGTGTTACAAGGCTGTGAGCAATGGTAATACCAACGTACAGAGATGAATGAAAAATGTTTCACTTGATAATTAACTACCTTTGCTTTTAAAAAGCCACCTTTTGGATGACTTGGAATATGTCAGTATAATTTATAACACTGGGTATCCATAGAATCCAAAGCCCCATGGTTCAGTTTTAGTGCAATCAAGAGGCTTTAGTTCTTGGAGGGTTATCATTTTCATTTTGACATATAAAGAACTTTCTCATTAAAATAAGGTTCATCTCTGGGATGAGAAGTTGTTTCTGGTGTCAGTTCATTGTACTACTTATAAGTACTTGGAAAAACAAGGGATTTTGCTAGGGTGGGAATAAAAGGTCACTTATGGGGAAGACAGGCTAAGAAACCAGCTGAGTAGGATGACCCTACAAACACCTGATTTAGAAAAATAGCCCTGTTTAGTGGATATCTATTACACACACACGTTGGCCTGGAGATCCTCTAGCAGGTCAGCCCTCTTATGCCCGTGGTCCTTCTTCCTTTCCTCACCCACTAATAGGAGGGTCTGGCAACACGATTTGAGAAGATTATCAAGTCAAAGCTGGAAGTATGTTCCAGCCAGCAGTCTAAAAGTGAAGTTAATCATCTCAGCACCTTTAAAGGGGTAAGGCCTAGGAAAGATTGAGCAAAACTGTTTGCATTAATTGGTCTGAAACTAATCGCAAGGCATGTAAATGCCAAGTCTGATGGTATGGGTGAACAAGTCCTGGGCAATGGTTATTTGAGGCAACAGATGCTGGGAGATATAGAACATATTTCTTTACACTGTTCCACACAGATCATTTCATCAGTCTCATCACAACACTGAAGCTCTCAAGTCAGAGGTCTACACTAAAAAGAACTGATCAGTGTCTCCTCACAGGCAGCAGCCTAGGTAGGTGTGCTAAGCTAAATTCAACTACCGCATTGCCACACACTGTCACTGTGCAGACTTGTTCATAAACTTATGAATTTCTGTTGAAACTTGGAAAAAAATATCCCAAGCAACAATTTTCAGCTAAAACTTGTGCTATGGCACAACAATTCAAGTCTTTAGCCTAAAGAGGTCAGCTACTGCTTGTATTCACTGAGTTTCTTCTGCATTTGATACATTTATAGGCATCCTCCCTTTCACATAAAAAGGAGTCAGTCCTATTATAGGGACCCAATTTTTATTAAGAACAAGCTTATTCTCATTTAAAGAGAGAAGTCTGCACATCTGTAATTCTTGAATTATCAAGTGTTCAGGTTTTATGTGAAGTTTTTTCTTTAGTGACCTTGTTCCTTAAGTAAAATGCACGTCCCAGAGACAAAATAAGGCTCTGCAAATTATTAAACACATTGCTGCTCCTACAGTCCTTAAAAATCAATTATTTGAGGCCCACTTTTACTACCAAGTATTGAATATGCCATTAGGCACTTTTATTCCTTCCAAATTATTCATTTCAAAACTTGCTTCCTTACCATTTCTAAGTTCAAAAGCATTAATTACTTAAATGCTTGAGTTCTTCAGTTCACTGTTGAATGAAACAAAAAGGAGTGCAGATTTCTTTAGACTTTATTAAAACCACTAAAAAATAATACAAAGATTTAAAAATATCTTGGCATATCTAGTAATACTTTATGGAACACTATTATACAATGTTCAGTTTCCAGATAAGGTAAGCAACAGCGTTTTAGTTGTCCTGAGGTTTGAATCTGCCACAAACAGAATGAGCAGGAAAAGCTACTGCTTGGGTTTTCTTTCTTTCTTTGTTTTTAGATCCTGCAGTTAAGTGAACCCTCCTAAAAAGAGCAGCGATTCCTTTCTATACTATCTATTACAGACTGGCAAGAAGAGTACAGGGAATAGTTTCTAGGATGAGGACAGAGAAGCCTTCCAAAATCAGCTGCTAGTCTTCTAAGCTTAAGGACACTCTTCTTGGACTATTCTGGTCACCAATAACTGGAATGGCACTAGAGATTCCAGAGGAAAAGCTCTGTTATCCATCACTGGCAAGTGAGCTCTGCTGAACTCTGTCAATGTATCTTGGAAGAATCCAATGTTTCACTTTCCCTACATTTATAGTACTGCTAGAACAGAACGAGGAATACAAACCATTAAGCATTTTTTAACGTCTTGTCTTCATTTTAAATGTCAAAATTTATTCAGAGCACTGCAGCGTACATTTCTCAAAAAAAAAAAAAAAAAGCATTTGAAAGGTAAGTTCAGTCAAACGTGATGCGAAAATTCAATACCTGTACCCAAAACATAAGTACTAGCAGACACTTCTGCCTTCAAAAAGGCCAAAAGCAACATGCTTGTTCATCAAAACCAGTTCCTGAATTTTGCTACTTTCTCTTCCAATCCTGTGGTTTCACTGGGTTTATTAAATTGTATCGCTTGGTATTATTAAGCACTTACTGAGACTGCAAAAAGGAACACCACCACTTCTGTGGTTGGAAGGCTAGCCACACAACCTTCCTGTTAATGCACTATTAGAAGCAATAACATAGATGCACCCAGGATCTCCTTGTACACAGACCCAGAGTTTGCTTAAATCTATTTCACCTTATCACTGAAAGGTATCTGTTTCCCTTTCTCCCCGATTTTGGAAATGAGTTTCAGCTGTAGACCATGCTGCCACTACTCTTCTCTAACCAAACAAGATCAGCCTCTTCAGTCAGGGTCAGAGATTTGCTCTGACTCCTCACACGGCTGCAAACTATCACAAGAGAAATGAAAAAAGAAACACAAGATTTCTTGTCAGATGGGACCCAACCCTTAGGCACTAGTGGGATCTTCAGCTGGTTTATGCACATCATGAAGAGGCACCTACAGATACTCCTACACCTTAGACAAGAGGCTGTGAGACATGTAGTAATCTCCCTCATTTTGCAAAGTCGTGAAAGTTGATTAAAAAAAATAATAAATATCAACAAGTTCTTGGCAGAGGAAAAGATTTGTGTCAGTATTTCAGTATTTTACAAGACTCTGCAGCTCCAATTACCTCAGTATGACAACATGTCTGGAAAAAAGCTCTTCCCCCACCCCCCTTTTAGTTGCAGTAGCACTAAGTTGAACTAGAAGTTGCATAAGCACAAAAGCCAAGAACACCCAGCCTGCTTACTGTCAAAGAAAAATTAGTTTGTCTAGATCTTCTCACTGAGTTCGGGTCTTCTGGACACTTCAAGGAAACACATCTTTAAAAATGCAGATCCATTTCACCTAGCTTACCCCTTTTAAGAAAGGTTTCAATTGCTCATTTAATAGCCACATATTTAACTTCAGTGTTAAAACCCTGTTGATTTGTCACTGCCTTTTTTTGTGCTCTCAGCTGCTGTACACTAAGCAGAATTTCGTTCCAGGATCCTAATTTGACTTTTTAGGGCTACAGCTAACTGGCTCCCAAAACCACCTGGAAGAACATCAACCGGGGCAGTGCAAAGGGCTGCCATCAGGAACTGTGACAAAACAGTAAAGAAAAGCTCATACCCACCAGAAGTGCTGTGGAAGAGAGTCAAACTGCATGTTTGCTCTATTATCAACTTGGCACACTCAAGGGAAATTGTGGAAGTCTGTTGTTCAAGTCATTTAAAATTAGACTATTAAAAAAAAAAATAGCAGGAGGAATAAGCCTTAGCTGTCTAGATTATATTTCCTACAGTTTTGCAGAAAACTTAAGACAAATTTCCAGTTTATTTTTCATGCATGGGCAATAAGCTCGTGGAATGTGAATTACTGTAATGTTTGATGCTTAAGGGTTTAAACAGAACATCTGAACTCCAATATTATCCACACTATCCATTAATGTTCTTGGAGCTCTAGAGTATTTGGGTGCCTGACAAAATATATTTTTCACACTGAGTTCACAGGTCAGCAGAACACCTGATACTTGACCCCAAGTATTTATCCCAAGACATTGCTCCTCAAGCCCTCATACAACACAGCTATGGAGCATGACAGATGACAACCTTTATCCTATTTCTTTGGGAATCTTGACACAGGGAACACACTGTAAAAAGGTAGCATACATTACATTAGGTGAAAAGTTCCTGAATGAACAGAATTGCTTTTCCAGGTTATTGTCAGAAATCTAGTAGCTGCGAATGTTATTTTAGTGCAAGAGCTTGTGCCACCACCACCCTCTGATAAAAAGAATACTTACTGTTTTCCAGAACAACAGTTTCTAAGCTTAAAAATAAAACAAAAATCAAAGTACATGTTGTCAGACAATATTAATTACAAAGGTGTCCACCTATCATGCATTCAAAAGCCAGATGATGCTGAAATCAAGGCTGTATGATATTACCTGTTATACTCTGGTCTAATTGCACTAGTACAACAAACAGGTCTCCCACCTCTGCCAATGCTTCCACTTGGCCAGTACTCACTCACACATGACCACTGACTTTTGAATACTTTTTTGTTGTAGTTGTTCTCCACATCCCTGTCAATTTTTCAGCATCGATGCTTTTACTTCACGTGACACAGGTTTCCAAACAGCTTTTCAAAGGACCAGGACATCCAGGTCCCCATTCAGAATTCTCCCAGAAGTTTCCCAAAGGGTCAACCAGATAAAATCTACACATTTGCAATGGGAGTACTTCTGTGCTAAACCAAAAATTAATTTGTCTGTAACAGACAAAGATAATGATAATTTAATAAGAATGGTATAGAGAAAGGTGATTGTAGCTGTTCCGATTTTTAGTGTGATCATTTATATTCAATATTAGTCACACAGTATCCACACAAACCGCAAATTAGAGCTACTTCTCTTCGCAAGTTAACTGTAGATGTCATGCCATATTTTTTAGTCAGACTATAAGAGGCTTGAGGAATTTAAAAGTCAAAGCTAAAAAGCCATTTCTAACCACATATTGAAAGTCTAGCAAGAGTCACAAAATGTATTTCAACAAAACCTGCAATTTTATCCAAGTAAATGTACATGTTTACTTGCATAAAGAAACCCTCAAAGCACTTCCCGTCAAGCGTATTTGTCCCTTTCTTGCTCTCAGTGCAAGTGAGTCACTTATACAGTGACTTAACTCTTAAGGCTTCCATGCAATTTTGGCTATACAATGAAAAGTAAGCTGAAAGTATTTCTTCAGCATACATCATCAACACTTACAAGAAGAGGTACAAAAACAATCAATATAATGGAATTTTCTATAGGACCTTGCCATATTATTTTTTTACTAAAGTTCACTTACAATCAAGAAAACTTTTCAAAGATCAAGCTTCAGGCTCTGGCTCAAGCATTTTAAGCATTATCATCTGATTCTCTGAGAATTCAGAGCACCAGTTCACAAGCTTACATACACAGGGTTGGGAAAAAACCTTAAGATCATCTAGTTTCAACCCCCCTGCCACAGGCAGGGACACCTTTCACTAGATCAGGCTGTTTAAGGCCCTCTCCCTCAATTCATTCATACTTCATTCATACTAGCAAGTTTCAACTAAAGTTGTGAGCTACCAATATGGCTCTGAAAGGCCAAAATTCTTCACAGAATTATAGAATAGCTGGGGTTGGAAGCAACATAAAAGGTCATCTAGTCCAACCCCAATGTATTCCCATAAGTTACTATTATTCAGCTTGAAAGCCTACATTATTTAACATCTTCAGCTAGCAAGCTGCTCAAAGAGCAGAGCTCCAGAGCATGCCTACCCTCCTGGAGTATGCTTTGTTTGGGAAAATGTAAATCATCTGTGATGATCTGTCTTTCATGGGGTGAAGTTGTACCACAAAGCAGCTAAAGATATCACAAAATTATATGTTTGCAAGGAAGTAGCTAATTAAGCTTTGCCTCAGCAGGCAGAAAGCAACCACAGCTTGAACAACTACAATTTCTACAATAGTTTTGCATCTTTCTTTCCACAGCCAAAATACATGGTCCTCCAGATCCATTAAAGGGTTATGACTCACCTAGACAGCCCAGGTTAGATCTTTTTTTTCAAATCAGCAGAGATTTTCATGTGGCACAATTAAATCTGAATTACGTGGGTAACAAGTGCATCCAAAATCCAGAAGGGAGAAGTTTTAACGAAACAGGAAGAGAAGTTCAGCTGGAAACAATCCTGCAGCCAGGAAAGCACACACTGTCCTCAGTAGGAAATCTATTTACTCATCTTCAAAGCAGGAAGATGAGATATTCCTGAAAAAGTGCTAGATCAGATAAAGCAACAACTAAATTTAACTACTGTCATTCAGTTTGCGTCCAGCTTCAAGCCTCTGCCCATTCAAGCCCATGTTTAAACCCCACTTTCTGCCAGCTCAGCACCATTGTAGAAGAGAGCTACTGCAGCCTCCACAAAGCCTCCACTATGAGGAGTTCTATTTGACTGCAACATAAAATTTGCCCGTTTCCAAGCACTTTCTGAATTCTCAACTGATGCTGCCATCGCTTACGTGGTGCAGCAAAGCAAGCTGCTCCAGCATTCTTGCTTCCTTACTTCACTGCTCCTTTAGAACAACAACATATATCCTGCTGGCTAACCTCCTGTTTTCCAATTCTGCACTCCAGGGAAAAACCAATGCATTTCAGTTATGCATACTTACATCACTACCTACCAACTGAGGCAGGACAGAGTTCAGTTCATCCATTAAACCCTGCACTCTTGGCAGATAGTGAAAGAGGTGCAGGTGTAAAGCAGGAATCTATCATCTGTGATTTAAAGGGTGAGGGTAGATCAGGTGTAACAGCATAGTAGTAAGAGTGAGCCATGAGGCTCTTTGCTGAAGTTCTTAGAGCATATACAGACATTTTAGGGAGAACTGAATTACTATCACTTTTTTATTCTCCCCCCATCACAAACACACAGGGCGGTGGGCAGACAAACCCTTGGTGATGTGCCAGTTGGTTTTCTCTTCTCTCCCTAGAGGAGATAATTTCATGTAAGGAGCATGTATTTCAGAGTGCACATGGATCTCAGTGAAAGAAAATATCCAGAACTGTCATAAACTTTAAAATAAGGATTTCTGACCACAATGTGGCAAGATTGAGGAAGAAAGGGAGAAGAGGAAAAAGAACACTTGTTTTGAGACCTATTTTAAGTTCACGTCTCCAGGCAAAACAGCTTTTAGCATTGCTATCCTCAGTAAGAAGCTCCAGGGCCAGTTACTTTCATCTGTTGTTTTTTCTCTAAGGAATAACTAGGCTTGCATGCATAAAGTAGTCTAGCTTGGCTTGAGAGCATGCATGTGGGGGGAGGTGGGAAAATATATGAGTGGGCTGGAGGAGACAACAAGAAAATTGCAGTGCAAATACTGTTTACGAATGCTGCACAACACTGAGACCACCTCCTCAGTGGCTCAGGCAAATTATTAAATTAAACTCCTAACAACAGCAGCAGAGGTGGAGAGAAGCATGGTACTGTCTCATCCTTCACTCCGAAGGGAGGCAGAAGGGCAAGAATGTTCCATGCAAAGCTCCTAAGAGGACAGAGGAAGTTCTTTAGTTTTCCCCAGAAATTAAGCACTTGGCTGCCAACTCCAGTGAAGGAAAGTTGGCCTCAATCTCAGCACAGCACCTCCAATGAACAGTATATACAAGCAGGGCTCTGAAAAAAGCCACTGGAACAAGAAGTAGTAACTTGGTACATAGAAAAAGGTGATTAGAAGTCAAAAGGAACTCAAGGACTGCCTATTCTGGCCATGAAAGCACAACTCTACTGGTGCCTAGCCTACCCAGCAACGCTACCATTATGGGTTTCTATTTTTATGTGGAAAGTGAAAATGTAGATGATGTAGTTAGAAGCTTCTTGCCACTTTGCTGACTATTTTTTCTTATTTGAGGTTCAGGAAGGAATGTATAAACACTCCATTTATCAGCTGTACAAGCATGAGTGCTCTATGGCTGTTACTCCCTATATGACTACTTAATTTCTTTGGATTATCACTGACACCTTCTTAACTCTTTGCCTGCAAGGTCATCTGCAAGTACCATTTATGGCAGTTTTGCAGAAACACATGCCCTAAGAGCCTGACAGATTGCCAGCTCACTTCATTAAAAAAAAACCTCTAGTGGTAACAGCTTTCTTCCACTGCTGACCAAGGCTGTGTTTGAACTGATGACCCTAAACTGAAGTGCTCCACATGTCAACTATCTGCTATGCCAAGTCAGCCCATAAGACATGAATATGGGGAATTCTTAAAATGGAGCCAGTTGTTCTTCTCCTAGAAAAACAGAAGAGCTAGTAAATATGCTTTTAGTCATCTTAAAGCCTCTAAAAAAAACTCTTCGTCTTGACACGCCTTTCCTCTTCTTGCATATTCAGAATTTTCTATTACCCCAGCACATTCCCTAATCCCCTTACTGACAGCTTCTCTTAAGACTGTATCTGCACCCTCTTGGGATTACTTATGTGGTCAAACTCTGGCCTTCAAATAGCTTGTAAAGCAAGGGATGAACAATAAGGGGCAGGAGAAATGAATTCAGCATCAGCCAAACAGAACAATTCTGGTGCTTAGGGTTGGGCAAGTCTTGGAAAGGACTACAAAACTTCCTGTCATCATACTGCAGATCACCTGCCAAACAGTAATCAAAAGAAAACACTAAAAACCACCAAATAAGACCCACCAAAAAACACAACACCCCATCCCACACCAAAACCCTCCAAAAAAACCCAAACAAAACCACTAGAAGGACCACAAAAAGACCACTTTCAGTCCCAGTTACCATGCTGAAATGCAAAGTAACAGGCAAAACTTCACAGACAGATAGCCTCCGCCCTTGCTATAGCAACAGTCTGCCACTCAGCCATTTATCAAGACTGCACAGCCACATGAACTGGAAAGCACTCTTCTTCAGACTCGTCAGCTGTCTCAGGTCAGGTTAATACCAAACCCCCATTTGTTACAGAGAGAACCTGTGACAAGCTTCACTACACTGAGAATGTGGCTAAGAAGGAGCTGCTTGAACACCTCGTCAACTGAATACTCGTCTTAGTTAAGCAGCAAAACATTAGAAGTCTACCAGTAGTAACTGATTCCATTAACCTTTTAATAATGCTTCCATAGAGGCCATCTCTCCGACTTTTCCTTCACCATATACAAGCACAGAGATGCACAGCGGCCTCACTGGTTTCTGGAGATGGCATGGGGAGAGAAATTACGGACAATAAATACAAAACACTGCTTCAAGAATCCAAAAAGTTCCGTCAGCGTAACACCAAAAGCACCCAAGTTTGAGCTGTTCTCCAGGCTGAACTTTTTGACATAGCATCTGGTCACATGCTGAGCTCTACAAATGTGTATGGTAAAGGCAGTCCTTTCCCTGGAGTGCCAAACATAACAGGACCTACACGCATGACAGGCTCACAGAGGTTACCACAGCAATAGCTTTCTCTTCTGCTAGTGCACCATAGATGCATAGAGATGGTAAGCCTTAGGTGTTATAAAAACGGGAAGCTACAATTAGCTTAGCTCCTCTGTAATAAAGCTCTTAAGATGAATCATATTGCACAAGCACCTTTTGAACTGCCCTGACAATAGGCCTCTCGAAGCAGTATTCACACGTGGATCTTCTCTCCAAAGCTGCTGTGCTACAAATCTTTAATTCACTCTCTCCAGAGCTGATGTGTTACTAACCTTGACAGAACAAAACAAAATGAGGTAAACAAGCAACCCTTTTAAGTCTAATTTCTGAAGCCATTTAGACACTGAAAACGAAAGTGTTTGATCAGCGTACAGAAACAAGCAGACAGGAAAAGCTTGGACCTGAAAAAGATTCTGAAGGAAAACAGAAATCATTCCCAGCACAAGAGATTTCTGTCACTACTGCTGCCTCAAGGACCTAAAGATGACTAGCTCACGAGTATGTGTCAATTTGTAGTACCTTACATGCCCTTCTGACCAGTCCTCGGCCCAAGGGAATAAAAAAAAATGCCCCGAAGGAACAGCAAAGAAACTGTATTAATATTTATGCTCTTTAAGAACAATAATCTGTGAGTTGAAATATGTAATATGTAAACAGTTTACTACAGGTCAGAGTTAAAGTGTTCCATCATTCAGCCAAAGTTTCTTATTTATAAACTATTACATGAATCATAGTCTTTAAAAGACCTGTCAGCCTCCTGCTGAAAATAAGCAAAACGTTAGTCCTTGAAGTATCACACAAGCAGTAGCTATTTTTAGAATAAAGGACACTAAGTGAAGGTTATGAGGAGAGCAATGTAATTTGCAAATAAGCTCTTTGGAGCAGGAAGTGTCCAAATTTGGGTCTGTTTGAAACGAGTCATCTGGCACTTCTAGCCAAAAGCTTATTTTACACACACAAAGGTGCTGGTTGCTAGAAACAAAATACATCTGCCAATCATGAACACCAGCAACACCCACCAAGCATCCAGAATAGAAGACAACAGAAGACAGACCCTCCCTCTACCCAATTTGAAGTTCAGGACAACTTGGGTGCTCTGAAGAAAGAGAAAGGAAGCTACACAGAAAGTAAGAGGGAGCAAAAGGAGGGATGGGCTCCTTTTCAACGACAGACAGATACAGCCACCATTTCAATTCATGTAATGCAACCATGGAGATCACATGAGCTCATCATATATACCCCTCTGCACAGACTGGTGGGGCAGGAGCAAGGTGGAATCAAATTGTTACACTGGACAGAGAATTCTTCTTCCAACAAAGAGTCTATCGGGCAGCCAGTACCCTGATCCCCACCAATGGCGGTTTGTGTTAGGAGCAGGCAGTACCTGCATGCAAGTCAACAGATGAGACTCAGAGGTAAGGATGATGAGGAGCCCTGCTGTATTATGGACAATTTGAGATTCAAGGAGTAAATATTTTTCTCCCCTAGCTTCCAAATTAAATTTCAGCAGAGGAAAAAAGACCGGCCTGCATACTCCATATGATTACACCACAGCAAGGAAGAACAGGCTAGTACAAGAGCCTCATGAAAACATCTAGTCAGAAACTTCCCTGTACGCGTCATTTCTGGGCTTGTTCTCCCTAGCACGAACTATTCCACATAACTATTTTCATTTCATTGAAACATCTCTTTGGGACTGTGGGGGGAAGCTATGAATACGAGATGTACTTTTTATAGGTAGGTGTATTTTCCCCACCATATATATGCTTGCTCACTTTGCAGGTTTTGAAGCACGTAAGCCTTTGGTTACTTTATATTCAATAGCATTTGTTTACTTAAAGTTCCAGACTTTGTTTTATTGTTACTGTTCCTCACACATACCTTGGGTACTTAGGTGGCTAAGTATCAAATGCAGCATCATCTCCAAGACCTTATTAGATCAGAATTCTTCATGCTTTATTACACCCCATATCCCCTGAATATGCTTCTATGCAAGTTAAAACTTTTAAATTACTGTTTAAGAATAAAACACAGTATTTTATTGTGTGTCTAGAGAAAGGTGAGCAGTTGTGCAAGCAGTTCACAGACGCTGATTATTTGAGACAAACCTAACTTCTTTCAGCACGTGACTGGATTCAGATTGCCACAGCTGCAGCCTCAAAGACTTGGGCTATCACTAATTATTTTGAATATAAGCAGAAGCAGGAATTACCCCTTTAAGTCTAGAACCCTGCTAGCTGATCTTGCCCAGAATAACATCTAACATATCGTTAGCATACAATTAAACCAGTGCTAGAGCCAAGATTGTTACCTGGTCACCATAAAACTCCTGAAGGGAGGAACTAAGCTGAAAGGCGACAGCTCTACCAGACTACTTTCAGCAGCATCTTAAGACTCTTCCCACCAATCAGGAGTATTTCTGTTTAAGGCTTGGCATTTTCTTCAGCATGCTATACGACACAATAGCAGACAAGTCCTGGATTAACTACAAAGTTCAAACCAAGTAATGTAGTCCTATATAGAGATTAACTAATTTTAACCATCTTAAAGTTTCAAATTTAACACACTTAGCCAGAAAAGACTTGCATATTTTTATTAATTCCTTCAGCTAGACAGTTGACATGACTTACAAATCTTTGTACCAGCATTGGCTACCACGCTCTGCAAGATGGAAAGAACACTGACGTTAGAGTAATACAGTAAGAAAAATCCATGACCCCATTTTCTGTTTTAACCTGCTTAAAAAGCCAATGTTTCTGCATACATTTTGAGGTCTTCAGCCACTGCTTGGCCAAAGAATTCAACGGATTTCCAACAAAGTGAAGCCTCCAGCCCCCACACATTAAGTATATCTCCCTTAAAATTCTGCTAGCCTGTGGGAATTGTGTGTTACTTTTATTTAAACTAAGCCAAAGATCTGAACAAGGACTTTGCTGGACTAATGGTATTAAATGCCAAATGTGTATCTCCCTGAACTAGACATGAAACAAAAAGCTAAATCTACACCTGCTCCCCAAATCAGTCTGAGCCCAACTCCAACCGGGAAGGAAAAAAAAGCCAGTGACCAGCAGACTTACCCAAGTTCTTCTAGAAAAGATAAGACATGATGGTATGCAACTGCCATGTGCCTAACCTATCTTTTTTGGGATGTGATAAATAAGCTTCTTTGGACAGCACAGCTACCCTCCCCAGTTCTTTGTGAACCAATGCAACACCCAAACATCTCTCCGTCAGGAAGCACGGCAACCACTTAGAAACCACTCGATGAATATCCAGCAAACCTGTTCTTCTCCCACAGGAGATATTCTCCCACAATATCCACACTGTGCCCTGAACTTGAAAGAGTCCTTATGGCAGTGTTCCTGAATCCGGAAGGAAGGCTTTATGGTAAGTACTAAACAAACATGTGGCTAGGGCTTGCTTTTAAGAGGCTACTTCACCTGATAAAGTGGCAGAAATAACACTGATAACACCTTAATAGAAGGATGAAGCCTCAGCTTATCTTAACATCACAAGTACAAAGGTGTAAAATAGTATAGGGTTTTTTTCCACATTTCTGCATACTTTAAGAGAAGGGGAAATGAGGGAAGCCTCAGACTCTTCCTGTACTTGAGGCACAGAAATCATGAAAGATAATCTCCCTTCAGGGCCACAAACCAACTAATTGGAAAGAGCTGTTAGATAAAGAGTCAACAACACAAGGGATGTGACAAGAAGTTGCTTTGGCAATTTGCAAACCTGCTTCTAATGTATTGAGAAGCTTAGGTAGTTTTGTATCAGAATCATAGAGAATTAACAGCTAGCAGGCCACTTCCAAGAGGAGACTTCAACTTCTATTTTACATTTATATCTCCATCAACATATTTGTGTAACTGTGGATTCACATGCTCTTCTTACATAAGAAAATACTTTCAGTTAACAGTTGGTGAATGGACTCTGTTAGTATTTCTTTAAGATCCAGCTGCCTATGCTATGTGTCTGTTAAGTCTATTTGTACAGTCTCTTCAGAGGCCATCCTCAGAAAGAATCATCTCCAGGCTTACTGCAGAAGTGAACAGAAGTCACACAAACAGAAGTGTCCATCAAAAAGTCATTTCACTATAGTCATCTTTGTGTCTGTCCTACATTATGTTTACTTTGAAGAGTTAACTGTTTATTCCATTTAACAGAAAGGCTTATCAATAAAATAATTTGTTTCCTACAAAGCCACAAGTGAAGGTTGCTGAAGCAAAGCAAAATTTAAACCTCTGATCTAGGAGACAATGTCACCTTCAGATTCAAATGGGGACCACTAGCACCAGTGCTGGAAAAATTAAGGCAGACATAACATCAGCACACAGACTATGAGGCAGGATTTAAAAGCAAGAGCTTAAAGCTCTCTTGACCTTAAAACCTGAAAGTAACCCTGGAATCCCTGTGACTGGGAAGTGATTCAGGACCTCTAAGCTGAATGTGCAAGATAGGGCTAGAACTATCTTAGCTCAAACTACAATGGAAGCACTCTCCTTCCTTCCTCCTTTTATCCTCAGTAAGCCTTCCATGTCTCCTGAACTGTGGAGAGGATATGCCTGTCAGTTCACTGGCAGCAATTTGCAGGATACCATCCCAAGAACAGAATTTCAGAGGAAATACTGTAGACACATGGAACAGGCTGCACATCTGAATATACCCCCATCAGAGATAGCTACTGCAAAACAGATCATCCAGCTCTGCAGACAGCTCCTCGTATTTTTTTACTATCAATGCCCCCTACCAGGAAGTCCAGATTCCTCTCCACTTAGATTGATTTCTCCCTTTCCACTAGGATATATCTGCAATATATCTTATAAAGTTCTTCTAAAAAAAAACCAGACCTTCCTCAGAGTGGTAGAACACAGAGTAAGCGGGAAAATTAGCTCCTGATATTCTGCAGAAGACCTATTCAATGTCTATTCTTCCCTGACTGGAAAGTTTCTCCTTAACAGTTCACAGCCATCAGGGAACACAAAACAAGAGTGTATCTGTATAGGCGGCCTTTCCTGATATGACCTTCAAAGTCTAAATGAAATTCAGGTTGATTAAATTGTCACATACATAATAAACTCACCAAGCTCACATAATGTAAATCCTTTCCTAATTCAGAGTCCTGTTCTAACAAGAACACTATGAAAACACTCCCAACACTAACTATTTCAGGGTCCATTTGGTTGGGTTTTTTTCCCCTCGCCTAGAAATTGAGACGTTCCTCAGTTCAAAGTTAACTTCTAATAAACTAATCTGTCCAGAGTCCCAGGTTGTCAAGGATTCAAGCTCCTCATATGGCTGAATTTCACTTCAAGTTTATTTTTGGATTTGCCAACTTATTCCTCAAAATAATCAGCCATGATTTAAAAAAAAAAAATAAAAGGGGGGGGAGAGGGGGGAGAAACCCCACACAAAACACACCACAACTTTATGGATCAAATCACCTTAATCACACGGGGACAACTACTAAACTATGTGACAGACAGCTGCTGCTTTGACACAAAGATGTCCAAATTATAAAAACTGATACCAAAAAGCTTTACAGCACTTTACTCTGAAGTGATTATAATGGCCAAAGTTTATTACCCAGTTTTCCCAAAATGCCTATCTCCTCTCTAAACATTTGTTCTTACATAGGTCTATAAAGCTGGCTATTTTCAGAAGAGCTTAAAATATCTGCACATCCAAATCCCACCAAGTCTTACCACGATCTGAATCCTATTTTCCTTAGGCCCTCTAGGAAGTCCTACAAGAAGCAAGCTTTGCCACAAAAAGCCAGCTGCTTCTGCTGTGTCTGTGTCTAATCCTAGAAAGGCGTCCTCAGAGAGCTTGGAAGCATACCTAGACAGAGTGCAGAACATCACATCCTCACTATTGAGAATGACACCAGCACACCTATCAGTGCAAGGATGGCTTTCACCCACACAGGTATCCACATTGTCAGAAACCTTCTTCACAGTTAAATAACAAAGTCATAATCAAGGACACTTGCCACAAACCCCAAACTACAGAACACCCTCAGTCAAGTTCTGCTGTTCCACATCCTGCCCATGCCATTAATCATCCTTTCTTTTTCCTACAGATGCCAGCCCAGACCCTTTCACTAGCAGGATAAATTCACTTCAACAGTTAAATGTTGCCCTACTCAAAACAAGAATACACATGCACAAACACGTTCTACACACACGAGGATCTCCCCAGCCAGTCTAGCACTTCAAATACAGGGACACAAAGATCTGGCTTGTCAAGAGCCGTATCAGTCCTGTAACAAAATACAGACCAAGCTGACAGCAACTGGTGATAGAGCCAAGCCCTTTCCTAAAAACATCAACCCTATAGTTATCTTCTTTGCACAGAGTGCTTTGTGCTCCTCCAAACATGGAGCTTTCCTAACATGAGAGGGAAAAGGCTAAGAAAGCAAGATGCAAAGCAGCTGGTCTGGTTTATGGGCTGTAGCCCAGTAAAGTAGATAATTCTAGCACATAAAATAACACCAGGAGCATTAGAGCATTCCTTGGGAACAGAATGGGAAAAAAATTGCTACTTGTTAAATGCTGTATTTCTAACACCTCACTGCAAACAACAAAAAGTGCTTGTGCTCTTCCCATTTAGGGGGATAGCTGCAAAGAGGCACACAAGTTTTCTGCAGAATTCACTTATTCTGTCCCTGTTATATTCAAAACAACGCTTTCGATGCATACTTGAGACTTATTTCTCCTATCTGTAATAGGGCCTATAAACAAGTCTTACTTAGACAAGATATATATCACGCATTATTGCTGAAAGTAATACTTAAACCTGTTTAACAAAAGAGACTAGAATAGGGCACCTCTGTCAGAACTGGGCTAATGTCAACAGGCCTGTCTTAAAGCAAAGAGCACCAGTAACTTGACCAGGCCAAATTTAACTATCTGGTGCCTCTGCTCCTATTTCAGAGAAGAACCAAGCAGCACTGCAATAACTGCATGTTTGCGAAATGAACAGCTCTCCCCCATTGTAATGTCTGAACATTGTAAGTAGAAGAGAACATAATGTTTCTACAAACCAGGCTGCAACAGTGTGCAAGAAGCAGCTTCAGAGAAGCTCTGAGAACTGGCATGCCTACCCTAATGCCCATTAAATTTCTTCAAATCCAAGTATGTTCTCTTGTTCTAGGAATGTTTATGTCTTTTCAGCACAAGAGAAAACCAGTTCTGTAACAGAAAAGCTGAACACGACACATTGTCTAGCTGACAAAAATGTAACTGAAATTTCACTCACTCAGCATAGGATGCAGTTGAGTTGAAACCTGTAAGCAGTAGAGCATTTTCAAGGAAACAAGATAATGAAGGCAAGTATTTCTTCAGTGTGCCAAAATGAATCTCCACTGCTTAACCCAAACACAAGTAGGGACCATAAGCCTGGTAATTCACAAGCACATGAAAAACAACTCAAAAGTCTTACTACTGTAAACTGCAAGCACTTGATAGTGCTGCTCTGGGCCCTATGCAACAATAGTAGGAAATGGAAGTATCTTGCCTTTTTCAGTCAAAACATACAAAATATGAACACACTATGAACACACAGCATCTTTCAAGTAGCCTCTCTTCTGCAGAAAAGTAGAGGAAATTTTCAAATGTGAGAAATCCTCCTATGCCAAAGCTGTTTCATGAAGTGCAGCCGGCTCCTCTCACAGCCCAGATCTGACCTTCTGCTTCCCCCCACCAAAGAACTGGCACTTACAGGAGAAGCACAAGTAAACGATTCACTTTCTCTGATAACCATTCCAAAGAAGGAAGCTGTCTAGCACTTAAATGATTACAGTGGGGCTTTTCCTTCCCATAAACTAACCTTAAACATTCTCTGTATTTACAAGTCTGACACTTCACTGGGGTCACAGCCTTGGATTTCTAATCATGAATCTTCTTTTTCTGTGGAACATACAGAATTCACAGCTCACTATGGATACCAGGAAGAAGGAAGAAGCACAAAGCTGACATCTGCCTGGGGTCCCAAAATAGCTTCAATGGATCATTTGAATTCAGGTTTGCTAGGAAGGCCACTTGGAAAGATAAAAATCTATCAGTCTAGCATAACAAAACTGATCCTCAAGAGGAGTAAGAAGTACCTTTGGCCCACAGATTCTGGTTGCAATGCAGCCTGGGCTTAGAGACTACTTCTATAACATTCTTATGTGAGAAAGCCCTAGGGAAATGACAACAAAAGAACAAAACCCCATCAAACAGGGAGACAGCAGACCCTTGATACAACTATCACTAAACAAAAGAAAACTGGGGAAAGGTGCCTTTCACTTTTCCTTAACCAGAGATCTAGAGTGCATACGGAAGCTGAAGACATAATCACAGAACAAGTACCTCCTAGGCCTCCAGTCAAAAAACAGCTCCAGCTTAGATTTGTGGCCTCTCGTCCAATTGCCTAGAAGAGGGGATTTCTGTCTTTAAAAGAGAAATTACAACAAGAAGTTTAAAACAGCCAGGTATCATCACTACCATCAACCACTGCTGTTTACCAACAAAGAAGTCCCAGTTGTGCCTTCATATCCAGTAGGTCAGCCATTCAAGAAAAACCTACTCAGAACCTGTGAAATGTATCTTAGATGAGTCTGTGAAAAAAAAATAGCCAGATGAGGAAAATAAGCAAGTCATTTGATCATTTCAGTGTTTTAAAAAGTCAGAGCTGAGCCAAAAAAAAGCCACCATACATACTTCCTTCAGCTAACTGCACATTCTCATATTTGCCCCTTATGCTCCTATGTAAAATAAGAAAACACAGCGACCAGTCTAGGGGTTGTGTTGACTTCCTTTCATGCCTCATCACCAATGCCAGTACTGGTCTAGGAATCGTTCACTAATTATCCTTCTACAAAACCAGAAGTGAACACTTCTACACACACAGGAAAACCTCCCCCTCTCAGTCGGAAGTGCTACAGTCATAAAAAGCTGGAGTCTTTCAAAAGTATGATAAAAATACACGTCAGGCTTACTATAGTGAATAAGCTGACTTAAGATGACAGAAGCCATGTAAAGCTGTTCTGCCTGCTTCCCTCCTGAAGGCAGTAGTACCAATTTCTTTTTTTTTTTTTGTTACTCTGATATTTCACTCCTATTAATATGTGAAGCAGGAGCAGAAAGAGTTCTGTGAGATTCTACATATTAGCCCTGACAAACTGAACTCCCTCTTTCCTATCAGTTAACTTGAAGCACACGGAGAAAGATTTCCAAGATGCTACCTAACAACTTGTGGACGTTATTTCCTTAAGTCAGTTTGCAATCAAGTAATTCAGTGTGACCACAATCAAAAGGCACACAAGAACAAACAGGGAAGAAAGCATCTGCAGTCACAGTGCCTGATATTAAAAAATGATACCCAAGGGCATAGTGATTTCAAGGGAGGAAATCTATCCCCTCATAACTAGATGTAGCACACACTGTCTCATACCAGAAGCAGAATGCTACATACTGCAATATGGGTTAGCATGTGCATATTGATCCTCAGTTATCAACTCCAATTCTGTTGAAGTCTGAAACTCCTATCATTGGATTGCCTATTAATTCGCTAGTTTCCACTGTATGAAACTGTTCATCCATTGCCCGTCAGGTTTTTTCACCTGTTGTAATAAGACAACTTAAGAAATCAGCAGGTATGAATGCTGCCCAAACTAGCATTATACTAAAATTACAGAAGGGACTAGCTAATAAATAACCCTGTGTTCCCCTCCTGTGAATCAGCACTCTTTCAACATTTAAATCAGAATGATAGTTGCAACAACAGAAATATTTCAGATTTAAATACTGAAGTTTTGGCTACAATATAATTTCATTAAAGAAACAGAAGTGGCTCGTGGGGACCATCAGGTATGATGGAAATTTCAGAAATACTTCAAGTGTTAAGAGAGGCTTCAATAACACTGTAGCTAGGCAAATTATATGATACTATTAATTTCAGAAGCATTCTTGTAACTAAATACCAACTTCCAGCAGATCATATTCTGCAATGTAACTATGAATCACTGATCTCAAGAACAGCAAGCACAGGGGGAAGGGACACTTCTGTCACAGCCTGAACTTGATGCATACATCCCTCCCAAGAAATAACTCTCAACACGCACTCCAATGAAACTGCCACTTCACCACCAGCGACATAAATTTTACATTGCAGAGAATATCAACTATTGTGAGGTTCACTTTAACACCATTCACTTTCTCACCTGTAGGAGCACTCGGCTTGCCCTCTTGGGGATGTAAACAGTGTTAAACAACAGCAGTTCCCATTCACAAAGTCACAGGAAGCACGACGATTGCATTAAGATGTTCAGCAAGTGGTAGTTATGCTTAAAAAGAACCCCTAGGGTTCATGGCTCTTGGGAAGGGAAGAGAAGGTAGGAATATTTGCTTTTTAATACTGTTCTGTAAGTATGCCTTTGTATACACTG
The DNA here is from genome assembly GCF_028554395.1 of Pezoporus wallicus. Taxonomy (NCBI): domain Eukaryota; kingdom Metazoa; phylum Chordata; class Aves; order Psittaciformes; family Psittacidae; genus Pezoporus; species Pezoporus wallicus. Next base: position 3,352,331 of record NW_026642179.1, on the reverse strand, counting down.
TATGTGCCAAGTGGCACAGTTACAAGATATCACAATTTTCCCAGGCCTGCATCTATTCACACCCACCCCAGTATCTTGCAAATCCATACCCGTGTGCATATGTAAAAACAGACTTAGGGCTTCATTAGTATATGCATAAATATTCATTAGTTGCTATTCATGCCCACAAACACATATATCACCATCTGCAAGATAGTGAAAAGTGTCCTCTTAACGTACTGATCCCAGGAACAGGAAGAGACCTAGATTATCATCCTACCTATGCCTAAGCTTATGAAGGTCAACTACAAGACAATAAGGCTGCATTTCATTTATCTCCCTTCAAAAGCTGAAGGCATGCTTTTATTGCTTTTGTAAAAGGCCAGAACACCTTGAGATGAAAGAACTCCAGTGCAGTGTTAGATCAATAGTATTTTCAGCAGTTTAAAAGGCAGCGCTGCTTTCCTAGATAGGAACAGACCACAGACAGAAATCCTACAGTGCTGCAAGTGCCTATCTAAACTAGAGGGCAAAGTACAGGAGAAAGCAACTATCAGTATCATTCCTCTGCATACTCCACCCTGGTTCCTACGGAAGTTATGTGAAACAGGGAAGACAGCTAGGTCCTTTTCCAGGTTTACTTCCTTTCAATTTCTCTTGTAGGTTTGTATAACTGAGTAACACTGAGACACAGTGAGGATAGGGCCCCTGATGTTTCACCAGCATTTATTTTTAAGGCGACACTGACTTTGCCTGGTTTGCACTCCTCATTCACAGAGCAGGCAGGGCATCTTATTTCAAGTCTCTCTGCAGAGGCAAGAAACTCCATTCCAGAAAGCCAGGACAAGTGAGACAAGTCACCTCCCATCACTCCCAGAGTACACTGAGGGTTTAAGTCCATTCCATCCAATCCCTTCACAAACAAGGCCTGACATATGGTCCACCCCTACTTATTTTTATGTGAAAACACCACCCCAAGGCCACATAGTAGTAAAAGGTGCCTTTCTGAATCAGTGCAAAGCCCTTTGGAGGAATCAAAGGGGAACTACATGGCTAGAATCATCCAGTGTAACACATACAGGTACTTTAAATATCCAGCTGCAAACCAGCTTTACCAAAAAAAGAACAAATCAACACAGCTGTTCCATGTTCCAACTTTTTCCTAAGCTGCTCCTAATGGCCAATCAGCAGGGCAATGCAGCCATTGCTTCAGTTATTAGAAGCCTCAAGTTTTTCAGATATTCAGTAGTCATCAAGAATGGATAAGTAGCATATATTTTGCTAGCACAAATATTATGAGGCCATGTACAGGAAGAAGTGATTTTTTAATTAGAAACCCAGCTGATACAGACAGAAGTGACCATGTTGACAAGTGCAAAAGCACACCTGAAGAAGTTCGATGAGCTAAGAGGGAAAGCAGACACCAGGTAACAGAACAACTACTTTCTCTCAGAAGTGCTGCTCCTTCCGTCTCTCAGCTGGGTCCCTAAAGACACAGAACATTGTCAGAACACAAGCCTAGGCACCAAAACCCTACACCAGAAAAATAATGATGATTAAAAACAGAAGTAGTGATTTTATGGCACCTCATCTAACCACTAACTGTATCTGCTCTCCTTTACTAACTTGCATTTGATACCTTTTTCTTTCATAGAAGCTACAGCCTTTTAACACTTCCTGAAAACATTCCTCCCTTCTCTCCACAGGTATCAACTAAGTCCACCCCAATACAACATCATCAAGCAAAAACTTTTATCATTCGCTTACCCCTCTACAAAGTATAGCACTGAGAGCAGCCTTATCCTCACTTCACCACCAAACCACCCCCACCTGCCTATGCATGCCATCACAACAGTTGCGGGACCATACAGTAAACCCAAGCAGGTTCACTATGTTGTATTCCAACAAGGTTATTTTTAAACACAGATCACTTTTCCGATCAGACTCTTTATGCACATCCAGACAGCTGTGCTGTGTGACAAGAGGACACAGCACCCCCAGGATAAAAAAACAACACAAAAACAGAGCAGCTGGAGGTAGGGGCACTGCCCAAGACACTCCTAAAAACATTCCCTTTGGAATTGTTTTCCTTTTGTATTTAGTTTTAATGATTGCTTCTATTGTTTCAGATCTGAAGAACCTGGAGCTGTAAAGCCTGTTTACTGAAAAGGAATGCACTTCACTGAACAATATAGCTATAGGAAAGCTCTATCTAAAGTCTGCTTTTAAGAACAATGAACAGTTGTCTTGATTTAATATCTTCAAAGTATTGTAACTCTGCTATCATCAATATTTAAACCAAGGGGAGAAAACACAACTCTCATAGCAAGCACTCTATTTACTTTACCCCACTGGCTCTGCAGTAACAGAGCTTAGCTGAGAAAAGTCCTGGTTTTAATAATGCTGCCATGCCAGGGAAAGGAAAATCATTTTTATAAGTGAAAAGCAGAAGTCAAACAAGAAAGGAATTTTGTTTGTTTCTAGAGCTGCCTTTTTGTTTAAGAAAACACAATGGAAAGCATAAAAATCTCAGAAGAATGAAGTGGACAACAGTGCCCTAAGGGAAAGGGAAGGAATAGAGAGGCTCCAAAAGCAAGCAAGAGTTACTGGCCTGTAGATCTGGTGCAGAGCCAAAACCCCCACACACCTAAAAGTATATATTTATGATTATGCATGGTCTGTCTTCTCAATAGTTGCCATGCTACAGTAGTCTGCTAAGCATCTGTTTCATTCTGTGAGGCTTTTTAAAGTCAATTTAATACCCACAAAAGGAGATTCAGTGCATCTTTCAGGAGCTGGGGGATAGAAGCATTTACAAGATCGCATATGAAGGTGACAAGTAGCAGCTATTATTGAAATGAATTTTTCATTGAAAAAATTCAGACTGGATCTCTGAATAGATGCAGGACATTTAACGTGCTCCCCACCCTCCCCCACCAATAGAAAAGCCTTCCAGAAAATATTTTCCTAAATACCAGTCACATGTGGATTGTTCCACTGGAGCAGACATTCAAGGTCACCCAACCCCCAAAACCCTATTTTTTCCTCCAGCTGGTTTTTGTGAATCCTCAGATACAGGACCCTTAATAGCTTTTTCTCTTTTCATAGCATCATGTCCAAGCACTAGCATCAAAGCCTGCTATGTCTTGCAGACTCTAGCATTAACCATTGCTTTGTCCTACATTTACCCAAATTCTCAGTAACAGCATGACTGTTTAATGGATTTCCCCACCAACCTTAGAACAAGGCATGCCACGTACCTGATGTTCACTCACCCAGAAGCTCACAGCCTGCCACCAATGGGAAAAAAAGGTGGGCAACAGCTCTTAATTCTGTGAATGGCTGAACAGCGTTCTGCCTCCCCTGTGCTGCACTCTGTATAGCCACTGCAGTGCTCAGAGCAAGCAGACTCGCAGGAAGGAGCAGCTGGAAAACAGCCTTGCTTTTCTAAACTGAGCATAGGTGTCCACCCCAGACTGAGGGTGGTTTCACAGTAAACCTATCATCTACAGCGCCTTACCCAGAAGGTGGGTCACAGTGGCAAGTGGACAGGGCAAGATGGAATAAAGCAGCCAGAAAAATTGTGTATGCACACACACACACGCACATGTGTGTGTGTGTAGGAGGTAAAAGAATAAGTGGAGCAAATAATGAGTGAAAAAACGGAGCCAGTATACAAAGAAAATTATTTACTGAACAGATTATTTGTGATGCTGACCTCAGTTCATTCCTCTCCAAGTTTTAACTACTTATGGTCAGGGCTTTGCCTGGGACACAAGGTCATAGCTCATTTCCACCACTGGCCTCCCATAGCCACCCTAAGATACAGTAACTCCATCCTGCAGGTGAGGACACAGCCCAGCAACTGGCTGCTGCTCAGTTTCAGTGCTCTTGTTAGCTGTCACAGATTAGAACATGCTTATCAAAAGCCTGGTCAGCCCATCATGTTCTTCCTCCCTCCACCTCTAAAGAAAAGCCCCTTTGAACCCAGAGCAGAAGAGGGTGGTTAATGTTTGTGCCTCCACCATTTTCAAGACCTTCACAGAATGAATTTTTCTGCAGCACCTAAATATTACCAGGTTATAAAAAGTTAATGCCTGCCAAGCATTCCTTTCCACAGCAAGGACTGCTGTATGCAAGTTAATCACATCCATGACCTTGTTCTTGCCACCTAAAGATTTTGCTGGCATAACTGAAACTCCATAGACAACTGCATGGATTTGCTGTGTAGAACTGTGGCATAAACTCCAATACGTCACAGCAACTTGTATTTTGCACAGCAGGATCTACCCTGTCAAATGGGAATGCTAATGCATTTTGCATTTCTACTTAGGGAAACACGAGAATATAGTTTTTTATAAGCAAAAAATATATATATTTTAAGTCATTACTGCATTTGAGAACAGGATCACAGAATCTACTCGTTCTCAGGTTCCCTGATACTTATTAAGGAAGTTGTCTCCATACTGGAGGCTACATGATGAAACAAGCAGTAAACCCCAGTAAAATTGTGCAATAGACAGTGTAACAGCACTAAATGTCATGATCGTGTTACACTGCCTAACATTTAATTTACAGCACTGAAAACACCTTCTAGCCCATTTCACTGCAAAGAAACTTTTCTAAATACAAGCCAAAGTGTCTGATTTCATGGACAGGCTGAAGTCAAATCCCATTCTTCTGTCAGGTGTCAGAGGGCTCCAGCCCAGGAATTAAAACTGAGCATACGCAATTGCCATTGAGGCAAATGAAGCACAATTGTAGTAAATAAGTCAAGCCAGCTGAAGCTAAGACAGCTGTTAGAAGGACCAGGCTCAGCTACCCACTCTTGTGAATCATTTCCTGAATTGCTGTAATTAGCACAGCACTGTAAGGTAACACATCCTCAAATCCAACAGAAGAAATCAAAACTCATCTTAATTTATTGTGTTAATATTACAGCACTTTACTCCCAGTCCATTTCAGAGTCTTCTCTTCAAGATCCACCTCTGTTGTGACATCAATAGGGAAAGATCAGCTGGTGTGCACCAGACTCTAGCCTGCTGGGTCAAGTCTTGAACCTACTCAGGCATTTCGTCTGTTCCTCTTTTCACTACCTCCTCTTTCAGATTTGTTATACTTCATGTTTCTGTAATTCCTTACTTTCTTAAAACTCTACAACCAAAATAACATGCCAAATAGCTGAATTCACCAGCAGAAGATGACTGTGAGAAATCATCATGCCTTTAAGTTATGAATGCATAATAAAGAATTCACCACCTTTTTTCTCTACCATCACAAAAAACACTGACTGCCTGGGATGTTTTCCTGTATGTTGGTTGTTCCCTGTAGCTTTATGAAATCTGTTAGCTTCTCTCACCCTTGGAGATCCAGAATTTTGATATTATAAACCCTGAGCTCATTGAGAGTTTGATGAAGCATAAAGTAAGCATATTTTAACAGTCAAATGAAAAACAAAGGGCCTTTTGTAACAGCAGAAGAGTACAGGAATAGAGCAACAAAGGAATGAGGACTTGGAAAAGACAACCCTTTATATTTGGAGGTGACATTCTGCAACATTTGATTAATCATCCAATTAATCAGTGACATCACTGACATGATTTCAAATGAATACAATAACTTCATCACATGTAATTGTTGTACTGACACAACTCATCTGAAGGCTTTAGACTAAGCAAGAAAATTATATAAAGCAGAACCACTGTGATGCTGCAGGAGTACAACACAACAAGGATACCTCACCTCTTCAAAAACATTTTCTTTGAAATTTCCTGGCAGAGGGTAAACAGTAAAGTCCCCGGGTTCTTGGCACAAAGAAAGACAACTTACACAATGCTTCTCAAAAAATGCTTCTCAAAAAAATAGTTATTTTGCTTGTGTAATAGCAAAATTACTTGCTGCTCCATGACAGCTAAAGTTACAAGATGCAGTCTATCTTAAGATGGCAGAATTTATCACAGGTGAAAATAAGTCATCTTTTTAGAGCAGAGAACGAAGGATAGTGCACAGCAGTTCCTGAAATAAAGTATTTGGGTTTGACAATACTTCAGTTTGAAAATTTCCACAATTTACACTAGAGTAGAAGAGTTCTGAAGAACAAAATTATGAAGTGAACATCTTCTAGAACACAGTTTCACCAATATTTTCAGCTAGCCTTAGAGAATATAACTGACAAATACTCCTTTTTTGATCTACCCTTTTAGAGGATAACTGAACATTTTCATTCCTTCTCTCCTAACACTGCAGCATTTTAGAAGATTGTTGCTTGAGTAACTATTTAAAAATAAACTCTTCAGAGAGCACACAGCACTAAAAACAAGCCTCTCCAGACTGATGAGACATGTAGACAATCATCCACAAAAGGGCACATTAGCAGAAGAATTATCCTACAGAGGAAGCAAACATCTCAAGTGATACTCTCCAAGCAATTCAGCTGGTTTAGATCGCAAATGAGACTATACCATTTCTAAATTAACATTAAACTGATTCCCCTGCAAGAAAATAATACAGCAAACTGCACAGCTAATCCAGTCCACAAGGCATGCCCTGGATGCATTCCATGTCCTTACTGTAAGAACAAGCTTATGGCTACTGCTAACAAAACTCAGCAGTTTCTCTTCCATGCACCAAAGAAGGGGAAGACAGCAAACAGCCAAGAGGAAGAAAAAGAAAGTGCCTGTGGGGAACGTGGAACACAAAAAGAAAGCAGTGGATTAAGGGAAGGAATACACATAGGGGGAGGAAACCAGAAGGAACACTAACAAACCTGAACAGCACACTCTACTCTGCAAAGGCACTCAAAAAGCCAGTTTTCCAGTGCCACCCTGAGATACAAAGATAATGTAACAGAAACATAGTCCCCAGTTGCTGGGATGCCAGACGCCCTCCCTGATGCTACTTAAGTTCAGCTTACTGTGGCCAGAAGAAAGAAGGTTTTGCATCTTGGGGAGGCCCTGACAGAAAGAGTACAAAAAAGAGATGGGAGAGAAAAGACCAGTAAAAAAAAAAAAAAAAAAAAACACCAAACAAGCAGACCTGGAAGAGATGAGAGAGAGGCTACATGTCATACACACAGCGTATTCATCAAGATGTCCCAGAGGGAACACATATCGGGAGACTCCTCCTTCCTCTAATGAGCCACACTGTGAACACGCTTGTGACCACAACTGCACAAAGGATTATCATCTGCAGACTGTGAATTGGCTCAGCACACAAACGGGACACCTGGAATACCTTATCCCTCCTCTGATTTTACTAAGCCCTGTCACTTATCATCTGGGTAGGATAGAAGACCAGCGAAGCAGGAACAAGTGTGATGTGAGTGCAGAGAGGCACCTGAGGAACAGTTCAGCAGCAAATCCACTCAATGTCATTAACCCTGAACATGGTGAGTGGAGCTAGAGGTAAGGGAGGATGTGCAAGGGACATTTGCCCTGAATGCACACTGGTTATTCCAAGAAAAAGGTTCCCAAATATCACCTCTTACAAATACAAGCTTCCTCATAAACCCACAGAATTTATATTTTGCAGCTTTAGAAGTGTTCCACTGAATGATTTGAATGTCAGTTCACATCTGACAATAAATCCACTGTCAAACAATACTCTATTCATTATTCTGAACATAAAACTTCCCAGCATTTGCCATGCTAAACATCAACAGCAAAATCATATTCACTGTGCCACCACATGAAGTGATGCCTTAGGATCCTGTGAAAACCATTGCTCGCTTGTGAAACACCCACAAAAGAAAGGTCGTTATCCCAAGTAGTTTGATGAAGAACCAACACTACTGCAAATGTCCTGAGCCCAGGCTGCTGTCGTGGATAAACTGAACTGTGAGTATGAAGTTACCTTGGCATGGCAGAATTTGCACATTAATAATTTTTAAACTGTGGAAAATGAGAATTTTCTTCTAAGACTGACAGGTTATGAGAGTTAAATAAGATTCTGTTTACACCTTGTTACCTCATGCTTGCACCTTGAATGTTTAAGTAGTTAAGCCCTTATACAGTGAACCATGTTGGGAGCCAAGAATTTTAGAGTATGTTTTTTTAATTCATCTATGTAAGCTAACAGCAATATAAGCATCTGTTTAAAAAAAATACCAAACTCTGTTATACCTCAGTGGAAACCTTTGACCCAAATAAAGCTGTAGCAGATACTGAAAAGGAAGAAGAAGTTTGTGGAATAAGCTATCATACGAGAACTAAAGTTAATTAATTTTTTAAAATACTGATAGCAGAAACAGTGAAAATAGGAAGGTTGCATAGTGTAGGAATCTGCTGCATGTCATGCGAAACAAGTAATAGTTGTGGATAGTCTCTTCACTGTCCCTCCAAAATTAGCTACACACTCGTACTTTGATCCTCTTGAACTATTGTTTGGGGAGGGACCCCTCATTAGGGACTGTAGTGATAAGACAAGGGGTAACGGGTTAAAACTTAAACAGGGGACATTTAGACTGGATATAAGGAGGAAGTTCTTTACTGTAAGTGTGGTGAGGCACTGGAATGGGTTGCCCAAGGAAGTTGTGAATGCTCCATCCCTGGCGGTGTTCAAAGACAGGTTGAACAGAGCCTTGGGTGACATGGTTTAGTGTGAGGTGTCCCTGACATGGCAAGGGGGCTGGAACTAGATGATCTTAAGGTCCTTTCCAACCATAACTATTCTATGATCTTTTCTATGACCTATATCTGCTTTCTTCTACTCTCATCAGCTTTAAGGGGAAAAAATAACCTTACAGCACAGACTTCTTCATTATGTTTTAATAAAATATTTGGGACAGCAGAGTCCTGAGTGCATCTCCAGGCATGTGTAATGCAACAGGCATGATATGTAATGCAAAAGCAACAAGAAAAATATAAGGTACAATGATGGGTTCAACTGTAGCCCACCTTAGTGGAGATCTGCTAGTGATGCTGTCACCTTCTGAATAACTCCTCCATTTTCATGAGATCTGCTCCTGATGCTGTCACCTGGATAACTCCTCCATTTTCACATGTACAAACTTCTCTCTTTCTGAAGTACCAGAAGCAAACAAGGTATCTACTGATACCTGAACTTTTTCTGTATTTCCTGGATGTGTAAGCAGTCCTACTCTCCCTGGAAAGTCCATACTATGTTTAGATTCTGTTTGTAAGCAGCAAGACAAATGTCATTAATGAGATTCAAAAGAAACATGAAATACCAGACATGAGGCACTGGCTTTGCCAGGCTCACCAAGGAAACTCTATAAAAAGGCTAATTCCAAACCTGTATTTCTTTACAACCAAAGCAGAAGGCGGCACAGCTCTAGAGAATTCTGAATGGGAGGCCTTAATAATTAGTAATGCAGCATGACCAAGTGAATCATCAAAAGCCACATTCCCCAAAAACTTTCCTCCTTCCTCACACAATCTTACCTGTTTTTTCTTTCTCAAACTGAGCAGAACTCTGTTTATAGCAGATGGAGTACCACATACAATGTCCACAGACCATTATTAAAGAAATAACTTTCTCTTACAGAAAAAGATCAGTGAAACATTCTTGGATTTGACTGTTTAAAGCAAGACTCTCTGGCAAACACCAGCCTCCATTCCTCAGTTTTGTGCCAACTACCACAAAACAGAGGAAATCACAAAGTTTAATATCCTCCCCTTTGTTTCTTCAGTCACAAAACCATAATGTTGCAAGTACTGGAGGACACTTCTCAACCAGAGATCTAGACTCCCCTACTAAATTATCAGTGGATAGATATCAGTTAGGTTTGTGCTCTTTAACTGGGTTAGAGTCAAATTTGGTTTCTTGCTGCCCTTAATTTCTTTAATGAACCCTGAAAAAAGGTAAGCAAGTGTTAAATGATGAAAATCACTACAAGTGGATTATATTATTCTTTCCACAGGACCCAAGAAGAGAAGCCCTTTTTAACAGCTGTATAAGTATACACAGCATATTTAGAAAGACTAAGAGAAGGGTAAGAAGGGCCTCCCAGCCATCCCATTAAAAGAAAGGCAGCTCCACAGCCATAAATAGAAAGAAGTGTTACATGGGACTCACACAGTCACAACCACTTTTACTTGCATGGCAGAGATAACAAGATACAATCCCACAACAATGCTGCTGTTCTACCTACATTTAAACTACCAGTGAGAAGTCTCCCCACAGACGCAGGGTAAAGAGATCTTAGTTATTTAAAAGGAAGTCACTATAAAAGTTATGCTATCCATTGTCACTTTAGTTCAAAAGTTACTTAGAAGAACAGGAGATTATACCCTAAGACTCATCACCCAAAGTTCATTCCAAAGCATCCCGCAGCCATGATGATAAAGGATACAGACTAAGTAAAACTTGAAAGGAAGATATTTATTAGAAGTCTTCAATGCACTGAAAACGTCCTCTTCCCTCATCCACATCAGCTCCCAGCAAGCCTTGCTTCACTTCAAAGCACTGCAGATTCAGAGGAATTACTTCCAAACAGTCCAGCAGAAAGCAGTAGTACAGAACAGTTTTCCTGCTGGCCAAAGAGGAAGTTGATGCAATAAGTGGGTCATTTCCCAGATTTTAATAACAGCAATCCTAATGCAGGTAAACACAGCACAAAACAAGTACTCCTGGACTGATGTCGGAAACAGCACAGAAACCAAAAAACTGCAAGATTTTACTTTTGTTCTGTATCCTACAATAATGTTTGAGATTACCAGTCTAAACCAGAACTCCACTACATAGTATGCTACACTAGAAAGAAAAAGCAAACACACCTCTTGCACAGAGAGATCCAACTCAATTGACAAATGGATCCAAAGAAAGAAGGGAGCACAGAAAAAAAGGAAAAACCAGAAAGATAAGCAGTGGCCTCAGCTCATTACCAGCTGTTCTGGTTCAGTCACCTCATGGAAGGGTAGGGCAGAGAACTCCAAAGGCAGAAAAGGAGGTGGTTTCACAGATGTTTATGAGACTCCTTTTCAAGATGGGTGAAAAGCATCCATCTGCCCTCCTCTTCAAGATAAGTAAGATAAAGACAGATCACAACAAGGCTTTAGTGAGTGCCTAAAAGTTAGCAGCATCAACAGGAGGGACTACATATCAAATTCTCTAAAGCACACCATTCTAGGTGACATTCAAAAAGGGCCAAGAAAATGAGCTTCTGTCTGTAATTGTAGGACTCCACATAGGAATGATTTGCTAAAAGTCTTAATGGCAGACAAAAACAATTCAATAAAAATGGTATTGTTTCAAACAGTTGAGTGTCAAAAAGAAATCCAGACAAAGTGAGGGCAGCGTAGACTACCTTTAACCATGTGGCTAGACACAGAAGATTATATCTCAAAGACATTGTGGAGAAAGAATGAAAAAGGTTAACATATAACCCAGATAAAGATCTGGAGAGAAGGCAGAGATGACAGGCTGAGAGAGACAGGAATGTAATAAAAAGGCTTTCCTCACAATTTCCATAGCTTTCTTCAGTGACCCTTCTCAAAACTGAAATGCAGTTACTCACTGTCATCTATTGCAAAAACAAGTTTCAGAACAGTTGATCTTTACTGTAGCAATCAGGTTTCTGTCTTCAGCAAGACGCTATGCTGCTATTGCACACAAGTTACAAACTCCTTAGGAAGTGGAGGATTAAATAGATTCCTCATTCCTTAAACTGAAATTATTCTACTGTTAATTTACTGCTGTCAGTAGTATTGCATTTCCCTTCCCAAGTAGGCTTGCATTTCCCTTCCTAATACTCAATAGTTTTGAATGGAGTAAATTTCAATACTAAGTAAAGAAAAACATTCTTCAGTTTCCTTTTGCTACCAAGCCAAATAACTGCTGGTTGATTAAACTTTAAAGGAAGGGGGGGGGGTAGTGTTTGTGTAGAACAGAGGCTGCCCACACAGGGGAGCAACCTTCCTTTGCTGAAATTGTTTCCCTTCTCTGGGCACTGAATTTCTATCATAAGCCACTCCATGCGCAAGAGCACCACAGTGCCTCCTCAAATTAAGACATAATACAGGCAGGAGAGTGAGAAGAGATGTGATCTTTGTCAAGTTTACTGTTCACATTTACCAAATGCTGTTAGAGCCCCAACAACTAAGTATTCCAGCTACTTCAAAATTATGAGCAGACTGCAGGAACAGACAACAAGTAATTTGGTGACTGCATGTCCCAAACACACAGTTGGAAAACACATGTTTTCATACCATTCATGAACAGCATCTACGTGCAGATCTCATTCCTCAGAGTGTACGTTACTGGGTTCTCCTAGATCCACTTTTCCCTTTTTCCCCTCTCCCTTGTGCAATTACAACAGAAGATGTCATTCAGCTGAGGGAGGGAAGAGAAAAAAGGAAGGAAAGGGTGGTGATTTGATGTTCCTATGCTAGCTTACCTCTTGCACTGTCTCCACTGTTTTGAGCTCCCCTCCTAGTAAACAAACTTGTATCTTATCATTTCCAAGTAGCAGCACGAATACCAGATCAGTATGACTGCTGTTTTATTTCCACCTGTCAAATTATGAACAGCATCTCTGTAGCTGACATTTTAGTTGCATCCTGCCAGTTTGCAAGGCTAAGGTCAGTTTTAGGCCCCAGTGCTGCTGAGAGACCTAACAAAATGCAAGCAAGACTCCCTGATGGAGCTCATATAAAAACCCACTTCCTGGATTTACCAGCAGGAATTTCCCCATCCTCCCCTTTTAAATGAAAGGTGAGATTATCGTTGGGATCTGGTACAGTGAAATCACTCACCCAGGAAAACTCTCTCAAATCACATCTGAACCAGGAGTATCTCAGCAGTATTAGAACAGCTGTACAGTACACAAGCAAAGCTGCATTTCACACCTATGCATTAACAACAGACCACGATGTTATGACAAGCGCTAATAGCGCGCACAAGCTTCACTCCTAGAACCAAAGCTGTGCAAGGACCTTACATATGATAGATCAGTCAAACCCCCTGACTGACAGCTACACTGATGGAAGATTTGAGTGTAGCCTTTACATTCATTTTTCCACCGCAGGCTGTTAAGATGGTGATCAACTGGCAGAGAATAGATCCCTAAAACATCAGAGCTGGAAGCTGCATGGCAGAAGCCAGTTGTGACCAACCTGTTATGACAGCTTCCAGAGCTATCTACAGTAATAGCACAAAAGCCATAACACCAAAGAAGATCCAGGTACAGGCTCAGCTGTTGCTCTCACAGGCAATTTCCTGTGACAGAGTCAAAAACAACAGAAGTTCTCTGTCCTTACCAAAAAAAAGGCAGCAGCAGCACAGACAGTTCTCCCTCTCCCTTTACCTAGAGCTAACTTTAAGATTAGATCAGCAAGACACCCCTTGTGTCTGGCAAAGGAGAAAAAAAAAACCCACAAACTAATCTATTCCTGGATTAAGTGACTGAGAAGTCATTTTGAAATCCTGCAAGATGAGAGGAACACATTCAACTGAGGATCAATTCTGCCCAGCTTCCTCCAAAAGCAACATATCTCTGCATTACCACACATACAACCATAATTCAAGCTCCCTTGCAGAAAAGTAACAGTGCTGTAGTCTTTATTAAAAGAGACCTGCACCTGGAAAATAACTAAGATTTCTCATGGGAGGCATGTTTGCAGGATATTTGAAACCTAGAAAGGCAAGAAAGCTTAGAATAAAGTGTCATCCTGACCTCAACCAGCTGTGTTTAGGTTTGCATCGGGAACATACAGTCACATACTGTTTACAGATCCTTTCTTAATACACAGGAGAGTCAGGAATCAGCGTTGGGACCGGTCTTATTCAACATCTTTGTTGGTGACATGGACAGTGGGATTGAGTGCACCCTCAGCAAGTTTGCCGATGACACCAAGCTGTGTGGTTCAGTTGATATGCTGGAGGGAAGGAATGCCATCCAGAGGGACCTTGACACGCTTGTCATGGTTAGACTTCATAAGGCTGGCATCAGCCCACCTCACAAGTGCAAGGTCCTACACCTGGGTTGGAGCAATCCCAGGCACAGCTACAGGTTGGGCAGAGAAGAGGTTGAGAGCAGCCCTGCAGAGAAGGACTTGGGGGTGTTGGTCGATGACAAACTGAACATGACAAACTGAACATGAGCCAGCTGGAGTGTGTGCTCGCAGCCCAGAAAGCCAACCGTATCCTGGGCTGCATCAAAAGGAGCATGGCCAGCAGGCCGAAGGAGGTGATCCTGCCCCTCTACTCTGCTCTTGTGAGACCTCACTCGGAGTACTGTGTGCAGTTCTGGTGTCCTCAACATAAAAAGGACATGGAACTGTTGGAACAAGTCCAGAGGTGAGCCACAAGGATGATCAGGGGACTGGAGCACCTCCTGTATGAAGATAAGCTGAGAGAGTTGGGGCTGTTCAGCCTGGAGAAGAGAAGGCTGCGTGGAGACCTCCTAGCAGCCTTCCAGTATCTGAAGGGGGCCTATAGGGATGCTGGGGAGGGACTCTTCATTAGGGACTGTAGTGATAGGACAAGGGGCAACGGGTTAAAACTTAAACAGGGGAACTTTAGATTGGATGTAAGGAAGAAATTCTTTCCTGTGAGGGTGGTGAGGCACTGGAATGGGTCGCCCAAAGAAGTGGTAAATGCTCGATCCCCAGCAGTGTTCCAGGCCAGGCTGGACAGACTCTTGGGTGGCATGGTTTAGCGTGAGGTGTCGCTGCCCATGGCAGGGGGGCTGGACCTAGATGATCTTAAGGTCCTTTCCAACCCTAACTACTCTATGATTCTATTCTAGGAACAGTATTCTGTATTTGAATTTACTGAAAAACTGAAATTCGGATACCTGGCATTTATAATCAACATAACTATTAGCTACTTTCTGCGCAAATACTTAAGAGTAACTTTAAAAGAAAAATCTTTATGGTTGTCCTATAACATTTAAGAGGAGTTCTCCTGTCCATTAAAGAACTAAAGGATTTCCAACTTCACCAATTAGCTCTAAGGTGGATCTTCCACTGTAATTTCAGGTTTGAATGAACACAAGTCTAGTATATCTAGTCATATCCATCTGTGTTCTTGGACACAAGGACTTTAGCAAGCTGCAAGCTAAATACAATCGTATCTGTATTTTTAACTGCAGTGTGACTTTTTCAGCTGCATATGAATGTGTAGCAGGCTTTTGGCTGGTTTAAAGGGACACTGCCAACTTCAATCTAACTCTAAATCTAGTTTTGTGCAAGTAAGCCTTCACAGACTCTTAGACCAGCAGAAACATTCCCATGATTAAACAAGCTGAGTCCTATGCAGCAAGTTATTTTTACCAAACACATCCTTGCACTATGACCAACCCAAACAAGAGTGCTGAAAATGTGACAGTGAAAAATAACTACAAGCAGCACATTTTCTAGAAGAAATGCAGAAAGAGGCATTAGCATAACTACTGGGAAGTCTGTTTCAACTAAGCTCTTAGTTATACACAGAAAATCTTGTTTACTGGTTTTTTTTTTTCAAACTCACTTAACTTTTTCCTTTCAAAGTCTGTAACTAAAATGGGCCCTAATGGATAAGCAGTTTCTGCCTATCCAAATTGTCCAGCAAGAGGCCACTTATTTGCTCAGCTTCCCCTAATCCCCTCTACACTAGTACCGACCCAGTTCATTTAAAGTGCAGAGTAAACAAGAACCCCAGTTTTATGTCTTAAGTTTAATGCTCAGCTTTTCCACAGATTCTTCACTTTGCAAAGGTATACAACAGAATCAACATATGAAACAGCAATTTTCGTAGTGACAGCCTTGAAGGTTATTCCTCCATCTCAGTGAAAGTTAATGTCAATTGCTCCATCGCTCTAACATTAAATGGATGAAAGAGATGACTTCTTCAGAATATAGAATTAAGTTGCTACGGTGAATACATAAGTAGGTTTTTATTATAACAAGTGAAGGAACCCTATGATTAGAGGCAGTTACCCTTGTTATGTATTCTAACACCCCAAACACATCTTTGGACAACAGCTGCAGAGATTAAGTCTGTAACGTAACAGGGAAAAAAAAAAATAAGAAGGGAGACAAAAGCAGTAGCTGGACATCTCTTGTACTGAACGTATCTACAATAACAAAAGGCTAATAAAGGCTTATGTCTGTGAGACAAGCAGAAAATGAAACCGGTCCATGCTATTTCTTTCATGGGAGTGTCACAAGCCGTCTGACGATGTAGTACCAGTAGTACGTTATGACACTGTGGTATTCAGCGCTATCGAGCTGACCCGCAGGGCGGCTATCAGCGATAAAGCCAACGAGGAGGCGAGGCATGCCACCAGGCACTTCGACGTGACCGAGCCGCGGGGAGCCTGCACCCACCCCTACAACCACCGCCGCCTCCTCCTCCTCCTTCTCCCGGCCCGGGACGAAGATACGCTGTGCCCCGGTACCTTGGGCTGAGCCACCCCTTCAGGCGAGGGAGCGTTCTGGGGGCCCCAGGGTGGCCCGCCACCGCCTCGTTCCTCCCCGGCGCCGATCCATGTAACCGGGTCTGGGAGCGGGCAAGGACCCGCCGCCCAGGGAATCGGGTTTCGGGGCCGAACGCCCTGTATCATCAGCTCCAACCCCCGCCCCGGCAGGGCGTAGAGACCCCCGCGCCGCTGCGGCAGGCCGCTCCCCGGGGGCTGCCAACGCATGAAACGGTGGGGCCGTCAGCAGCTCCCTCTCGAAGTGAGCCCGTTACCCTCACTTCTCTTCACCTCACACACCGGATGAGGCGGGAACCGCGAGGGCCCTCCTGCCATCGGCCGGGCAGCCGAAACCGGCGGTACCTCCTGTCATGTTGCCGTCTAAATGTGAACCGGCCGTGAAGAGAAGATTAGCGAGTAAGGAGCCGGGAGGAGGAGAAGGAAGGTGGCAGAGCAGATCTAAAAATGGCTGAAAAACGCTTGTAAAAACACCATGAGAAAGGGATACATCTATTTCTGGCTCGGTGTTGGCAGGGGAGAAGCTTGGTGCTGTGGTCATAGCAACTCCTCTTTGCATCCTGCTCCCTTCGGGGAGATAGCTCTTTGCCTGTGCGCTCTGCAGAGATGAGCGATTACATCAGATGAATGCCTGCTCCCATTACCCTTGTCTCCTGCTAATTGAATCAACTCGGAAGACCCAAGGATTGACTAATCCCTCAGGTTACGAGGAGGTAATGCTGCAGGGACTGGATGGGCAAAAGTGACAAAACCCTGTTCTTCGAGAAAGCACTGAGAGGAACACAGAAATGTTTAGTGTGTGTATGTAGCTTTATATATATATATATATATATGTTTACTCCTTAAAATGTTTCATTCTTATCTGTATGCTTCAGTGTGTATAAGCAGCACACACATCTATGCCATCTTCACCACACTCAGATGAGTATGCCCTTGAATCCTTCAGCCAAGGGAAGTAGTCCATATGCACTTGAATACAGAAGGAATGCAAACCAACACAGAACCACTGTGAGAGACCCAGGGATTAGGAAGTGAGTGCAAACTCAGGATAATATGATAATAGTGATGGTAATATGAAAATCTACCAGTTTTCCTTGAGATAGGCCTCTCCAGCAGATGTAATTCAGACACCTTGCACACTCAGAACCACACAGTTGCAGTGTCCTGCCAAAGCCATGGTCTTATAACCCTGCCTTAAGAGAAGTTCTGATCTCCATAGTCTATTAGAGATTTTGGCATGAAAAGCAGTCAGGTGCTGTGATAACAGGTGATAAAAGCCAAAATAGGTATCATTCATGAGAGATGGATAAAATGAGCCAATGAGGAAATTCTTACTACACTGTGGTGTGACAAATATCAGCCAGAAGTGCACAATTCCCAAATCTCTATCTATATCCCTGTATGAGAACAGATGGAGGAAAGCCTTTAGCTGATCTAAACTTGGCTCAACCCACCCTATTTACTGAAGGAGTTTCCGTGAGCACAGAAATTAGAGCTATGGGTTGCAACTGCTTGAGAGCCGCAGCCTGCTGATTCAGCTTATGTGCTGGAAAATCTGGCAAAGACCTCTGTCCTACCTGAGCACATGCACAAAGTCATGCAGATACAAGTACCAAAGGGTGGTAAGAGCTCCAGCCAATAGGTATTTTCTCCTCTGAAATCACTGACATAGGAGCTCCTCATAGGGGAGGCAGCAGCTTCTATTGCTTGTTAATAACCAATACATCAGGGTGTCCTCTGCAAAGATGCAGGCTGAAGATGTGTGAGATTAGTGGAAAAACTAAAGCAAATGGAGGAGAGGGTTTACCTACAGTGATCCAGGAGACATTTTAAAATGCTCTCCAAGGGACCAGTGCATGCAGTTGCTGGCTGAGCGCTGTGCCTCCATAAAGCCCGGAGGAGGGTTGGCAGTTGAACAGTAATATTTGTGAAATGCTAATAGGGACCCAAACAATTCCCATTAGGGAATTGAAGAGCCATCTGCACTCTAGCATGAAGCTGCCTATGGCATCCACAGCAAGACTTGTAGGCCTTGGCTTGATATTTTGGAATCCAGCACCAGGGAGGCTTAGTCATATGACAGGGTTATTTGCATCATTATGCTGTTAGATTCCCAGGGGAGTTTTCACAATGCGCTGTAAGAGGAAGGGTTTAAACAAGCAGAACTAAAGCAGAAACAAAGCACTGTACTTCCTTTGCATGTCTCTTTTCACTGCATGCACGTGGTGTTCAGAGTGGGAGGAGGGTGGAAGGCAGTACTGTATAGAACTTTAGCCCAATAAAGCACACACACAAAAACAAGGGGCTGCAACGTCAGTACAAAATGGGCTACTTTGTCAAAGCACGCCAAGACAGCTGAAATCCTGCATCACAGCCTAGTAGAAGACTGATGTTCCAGGCTGGTGACATGAAAAGTAAGCCCATTGCCATTATCTTCCCTGAGGACTTTGTGGAACTGCTGGTTTGCACTGGGTGAGGTAATGGTCACCTCACCCCAGCCAAGCGGTGACTCCCTGTCAAAGACTGCCTGCAGGCACTGTAAAACTGGGTGCTAGTAAGCAGAGCAGCCATCAACAAAGCAGTCCAAAACCAACCCAAGGAAAAACATTGTGGGTCAGGATTCAGCTCTTAAAAGGAAGTGAGCTGCTACTGCTCCAGATGGGGTCAGAGTACGGTACAGTGACCCATTTTGAAAAATATGTATTAAAAAGGGCCTTTTTTATATATTCAAAGAGATATTATTGAAGATTAATAAGAGCCAGGTGCTGCTCCCAGTTCAACAAGGAGTACAGGAAGGAAGGCAAGTTACAGAAGAAAATCCAAGAAAGTTTTTGGTATCTCCATTATATGAGAGCTATTTCCAAAGTAAAGATGGCCAAAGCATTCTCTTCTGATGACCTTCCAAGTCTCAGAACTTGCCAGGTGCACGGCTGCTGCTCCTGTGGGAATTTATAATCTCTTTAAAAACGAAGAACAGCAAATTCCACTAGAAGCATACTGTCCTGGAGCAGAGTTCCCACATCTGGAATTTGCAAGTAAAAACATAGCAAGTTTTTTTTCAAACGAGGAGGTGATCACCAAATTACAGGGCTGGAAGGGATACCGAGAGGTCACCTAGCTCCATCCCTGTGAAAGCATCTCTGTCCCATCTGCTTCACCCCTCAAAGACCCCTCCAGTGCTGCAGACACCATGGTCTACCCAGCCAAGATGTTGCTTTCTCATGATTCAATCTTCTTGCCTTCAGAAATTTTTCCCTAATGATCTCTTTTACTATAATTTACATCTACCTCTCACCCTACCCATCACAGACAAAGAAAACATTTGTCCCTCTGGCTCCTGCAACAGCCTTTTAGATTGATGAAGATTGCTCATTTCACTTCTTATTACACTCCCCAGACTTAAATCTCCATTTCTTCTTGCCTGTCCTCCTAGGTTACAATTGTGATTCTGGTGATGCTCAATATTGATACACCTTTGGTGGTTCTCACTTTAGTCCATGTCAAGGCCACAACATAAAATCGAAGTGCCACTCTGGTTAGCCAGAACTCTTATCTCCTTTATGCAAGTGTTTCTGCTAAAAGTCACTGCATTTAAATTGCTGCCTGCTGGAGGGAGGAATTGGGGATCTCCTTAATGAGTTGTAGTCTTATATTCTGATGCTATCTACTTGATGGCTAGAGCAATTTTAATTTTTTTTAATGTAAAAGTAATCAGCAGCTGAATGCTTCCAAAAGAAGAAATGTTTCCAGAAGAAACTGAAAGACAGCAGAGAAAGTCTTGTCTACAGAGGTCTTAAAATCTGCTGCCCTCTGCATCAGCCGCAACTATTAGCTGGAAGAGTTGTCCAATTCTGGAGAAACTAAAGAGCTGATTTCTTAATCCATAGCACAGGTGTTCAACTTGTATTGGAAACACAAGGCAGAAGTCATCAGCCACCCAGCACTCTCCTGATGCAAGTCGTTATTCACTGTATAAGCATTTGAATAACTATTCAAATATAGTATTTATAAAATGATGCTATTTAACCCCCTTCCACCACTCCTGAACACACAGGCACACACTGATCTGGAGTGATATTGTGTGCAGGGGTGGGAGTTGAGTTCCAAATAAATTGCTGGTGGTGTTTTGTTACAAGAAAACAAATACAAGACTAGTGCACTTGGAAACAAACCAACCCACAACACCTAAGGCTCATTAAGAAGAAGTAGAAACTTTTGTAGGTAAAATCTTCTCCAGTTCAACAGGGAAATAAAAAGCTGGCCCATCAGCTCCAGTAAACTTTGATCACATAGAAAAATGTTTCTAACCTTTCAGACTAAGAATATAAGCTTTCAGATAGGAACTAATAAAGTTTCTCTGGGCTACACACAAATCTGCTGAGGGTGCAGTGTAGACTTAAGCATTTGGGAGTATTTTAGGAATAAGACAGCCCCCAAGGCTGTACATACACACTGCAGATAATTACAATGCTCACAGATTTTTCCAAGCAGTAAAACAAAATCGAGCTGGGTTTGCTGCTATGATTCAGGACTGTGGGTATACAGGAAGCTAATGAGAAACATGCAACTTTCACTTCACTATGCTGTAACTTTTTCAACAGAAGTAACCCAAAACAAAGGCTACACAAGGGCAGAAAACTCCTTCCCAAAACCGTACTGTATGCTAAGAGCTTGGAAGAGTAGCCTTCATGCTTCCTTTATGAACATCAGCAGCTCAAAGGTGTAAAGAGGTTCAAGACCACCTAAAGCAGTAAGACAAGTACTTTTCAATGGGCAAAATACAGCTAAGCGAGAAGACCATACCTAGATGAAGTACTACTAGACTGCTGCCATACTATGCAATTAATATATTAAATAAAAAATCAGAAGTACAGCATTTCCTTGTACTCAGCTAGTCCCTGAAAAGGACTAGAGATTTAAATATAGAACAAAGAATAAATAAAGAAACAGATTTAAACATACCTTGGTGAAATGTAATAGAAAGAAAAGCCCTGCGAGGTCAATCATTGAGACATTTTGTTGGTTCTTCATCTAATCTGGGCTACACAAATTCCACACAAGATCTGCCTGTGCTGGGCTCCCCCGGGACTGGTTTACTCTACATAGCATGCATTGAGGTCTAAAAGGCATGTTTGCTATTGAAGTTTAGCTGAGCAGAGAGCTGTGTGCTATGTTTTGTATACTTGTTTTTAAAGCAATGGCTTTTTACTCCTTTAACCAAGTATATAAAGTACTAGTGCTATTAGAATTGTCAGTACTATTAGAATTGTCCTTCACAAGCTATAAAAAAAGGCTCTACCTACATTCCATCTAAATTCATCACTGTTTAGATAAGTATTAATAAAAAGGGAAATCAATAAAGACACTCTATCGATCCTGAGAACGTGGAACTACTATTAATAAAACATGTTGATGTTGTTTTATGGATAGGTCAAAGTCCTGGTAAGGGTGTGTCTGTCATTCTAATTTATGTGCAGTTTCATCAACAAAGTATTTGTTGTTGCAGTATTGTATTTATTCATCTCCTGTTTTCCTCCCCCACAGCCAGAACATCTGCTAAATGTTTCTGAATCTGAGCTTGTTGGGATAGGGCCCATTACTTTTACATATTTATGAACTGTGTGGTACACTGGCACTCATTCAGCAAAGACTGCTTCCCGAGGCTCATGCGTGAATGACATAAACCGGTATGGCTTTCTGTGCAAGAGGTCCACATGTGCAGGGGTCACAGAGGGGGCTGGAAATCCAGTTACATCCAGAAGTACTTAAACTCCACTGCTGCAGTGGAACAGAACTATCTGCTAATATCTGAGTGATGCAGGAATGCAAAAAAGGAAGAACAGGTATTTATGGTGTACTAAGGAATTGTAATGAAGAGTAACAGGATAAAATTGAGTGAAATGAAGTTGTATCTGACTCAGGAAACATCCTCTGTCATCAAAATATTTTCAAGTTTGGTCAAACAGTCCAAAAAAAGAAAAAGCTACAATGCTTGTGTTAGTTATAACAGACTGGACAAAGCAGAACACACAACTGCTTCTGAGGATGGAAAAATGAACAAATAATTCATTTTGATTTTTGTTTTTCTTCTGTTGTAGCCCAGCCTCTCATGCCAGCACTCACACAGGCACAGCTTTATACTGTTTACACACTGAAGGGAGTGTATTCTGCTGTCATTGTGCAGAGAACTTACACATGTGACTGTCATTACCACAAACAGAAGCAATGTTCATAAATTGCCCTTGTGTGCCTGGACTGAGTGGACCTGTCCCTATTTGCCTTTCCGGCTGGTTTGCAAACAGTGCCTTTCCAAAGTCGAGGTTGTAAGATTTTCAGACCTCGTGAGAACTGAACGTAGCCCGTCTCATCTCAACTGTGCGAGCCATCCATGCTCCAAGGATCATTTGTCTGCCTAAATCCATGCCAGCAGCAGAACAAAAGCACAATTACAGCCTAATGGTCTTAATAAGATTACAGCTAGAGATGCCCCAGTGCTCTTGTCTGGCCAGGGAACAAAACAAGCACCAAATTCATCCAGAGAAAAAAAAAATCTCATTTGTTTTCATGTGAGCAGGCTGCAGGTTGATCAAGATTTCACATCTATGATGTACAAGATCACTTCAACTTCTTTTGCCTTATACTTTCTTTGCAATGCATTATTTTACAAAGCAGCATAGTTTTCTCACTGGTCTCTAGATTTAACTAAAATTTTTCAGGTGAGAATTTAAAATTGATGATCATATTGCTCTGTAGCTTGATTGCATTTATAGATGCCTATTGTTAGCCATGCTAGATTGATCTCACACGTGGCTACCATCCGCCTGTATGCTTGACTGTGGTATCCATGTACAACGGTGGAGCATGGTGGCTCTTTGCCAATATAATCTTTCTTTTTATCAGCAGTTTATCTGGTGCATCTGTTTGGCTCACTGGAATGAAATTCCTTGTAACTCTATCCTACACAGGGCAAATACTCTTTCTGCACCTGTTCCAAAAAGCATTTTACTGCTTAAATTCTTAATCTCAACCAAAAAAAAGAACAAAACCCAAACAACATAGCATGTATAACAAAGGCTAGAATAATGAATTCAATGAAAAAGCTGATATTTGGGTAGTACCATACCAGCAGGCTAGAGTACAAACCCTGGTATCTATGCATTAAGGTATGAATTGTATGGCGCTCACTGCAAACTGCAGATACTGCCCTGCAGATTTCATTGAGCTTGCTGCAAGAAACCTGCGGCTAATGGGTAAGGCTGCAGCTCCTGCAAGACTCCATGCCTAGACAAAAAAAAACCAGTAGTAGTTCATGCATGGATTTTGCATGCAGCCTATCCAGAAATCCTAGCACAAAAGAAAATTCCTCCCCTTAGAAACAAGAAACAGCAGAATTTTACAGCCAATAACAAACTCTAAATAACATTTTCAGCAGATAGTACAAGAGGCCAGTTGAGTCAGTACTCACAGAGCAGGGCTGCACAAGTGACCTTCTTCTCACACAAGTCAGCTCCTCCCCAACAAGTGCTCATAGTTCACCCTCCTCTGCCAGGGCAAGCGTCTAAATCAGCTTCCCCTCAGCACTCATCGTGCCCTGCCTCCACGCAGGTTTCTCTTTGGAGAGCTCACACGATTTTCTCTTTCTCTAGACTTGCAAGGCAAAGCCAAAGTGAAAAAGAAATGAGACCTCGGATGCAAATCTCCTCCTGTAAGTCTTTCCCAGAGCATCTCGCAAGGGCTTGGGGAGGCTGTGTGATGATGGTCTGGCTGCCTGCTCGTCACTGTTGCCACGGTAACAGAGCAGTGGTCCCTGATGGCTTGGTATGGAAGCAGCAATGGCAGCACCCAATGTGTGTATTGCCTCCTCCTCTGAGGATGCCTCTGACCTGGGTGATCCACTCATTTCTTTAAAAAAAGGCTGGTTTATACAGAAGGCATGTCCCTGACACATACCTCACACTCTGCTTTGGTTACTCCGCTCACGGAGCTCTACAGCATCTGTAAATCTTGTTTGTATGGTATAAGAAAGCTGGCATAACCCTGAGAGAGCCACTTGCTTCCTCTGGAAAATACCACATCATTCAAAAACAGGAAAAAAGAAACCTTGTTCTGGTAAACACCTGAACATCAGCACACCAGTGTTTAAAGAAGTGGTAGGATGGAGCGATATAATTCTGTCTCTCTGAGCAGGTGAATGAGCAGTTGAGACAGCATTAGGGTGTTTTTCTGCCAAGTGTTTCTCTGCCAACATGACCGAGTGCAAGTGTGTCTGTGAGGCCCTATTACAGCTATGGGGAAGCTTAGTACAGACAGAGATCCTTTGTTCCTGTCCCCTCATTTGAAAAGTCTTGATGTTATCCTTTCTATGCCATAATATTGCTGTTTTCTACTTAAGATATCTTTATTATAACAGTGACATAAATATTGTATCACTGGACAGACCACAGCAGCAGAGACCTACAGACTCTGGGCTGTAGTTAGAGAAGCAGCCAGGAATGCAGAAGCAGGCGTTATTTTGCTGGACAATGAACAATTCAGGCTTGCATTTGGAACGCAAATCCTTGGATAGTTAAATAATACCACTTGTTTATGAAACAGACTATCTCTTCTTCTTAATAAATCATTTCTAACAGTTCTTTGTTGCTCTCCTTATTATTCTCTCTTAATGCCAAGTGCTTCTTTTAAGGTAATGGATTTCCTCTTTCAGGACACCAGTAACAAACACAGCTCTGTGTGCATGTAGGTGGTAGCGACAAAACCAACCAAACAGAAGTAAAACCCACACATTTTTCTTCTTAACTAACTTTTCTATCCACACTTTTAACTCAGGTTATTTAAACTTTCTCTGACAGTGGCTCATCACAACTTGCTGTGTAGGGACAGGCCTTCAGATGCCAAAATCCAAATGTGAAAGATCCCATTAAATACCTTTCTGCCACACTATAATTTGAAGCAGCAAAGATGGGAATAGTTCAAAACAACAGTATCAAGCAGAAGGGTTAAGACTTGAATCAGACTCAAAAAAAACTATGAGTGGGCTAAAAAAATCTCAGATGTTTGAAACAGTAACAATTCAAATCTTTTTACTTGTCTTAGCTTCTGCCTTCTGACTGAGTTTTCCATCTTTATTCCAACATGCTACAAGGTTTCTAATTTATTTTGGTTTAGAAAAAAAACCTTCCATTTCTCCTGTGCTTATGTGTTCCTAAAACATGGGATTTGGAGCACATCATGAAGCAGTAATGACCATGACAATGCTGCTAGACTTGGCAGTCTGTATCTCTGCAAAGTAATAAGCCCATCTAGGCCGAGAGTCAGGAAGTCTGGAGCCTTCACATTAAAGATGTTGGACTTTAATGGCTTTCCCCCCACCTCCTTGCATGGTGGCTACGTAGCTTGTTAAAAATTAGTTATGAGTATACGCAGACTTAACAGCATCTGGTTCCACACAGATATGAGGAACATATGAAGGCATGTTATAAAAATTCATGTTATAATGGGCATTTTATGGCTGCTTATAGATCTTAAATCTTACATAATTTAAATTTAAGTAATCTTAAATGAGGATGCATTGAGATCAGAAACCGAACTGCACACTTGAATTTAACATAGGGAAAATGCTGGTTGGTACATATGATTAAATATATCTGCTGACACAAACCCCCTTTCCGTCAGACATGGTTTAGTGGAAAAGATTTGGTGCCTCTGGGTGTGGTAGCATGAATCTGTTCAAACTGAAGTTGTCCCCTGAAGAAGACAACCCTGTGAAGGAGTAATGCTAGACTAGCAGGGGGTATGAAAGCAGCAGAGGAATGTAGGGGAGAGGAGGTGGTTGAGCTCAGCTTGCAGCACCAAGAAGCCTTTTCCATTTGCAGCTTTATTTTCCTGCAGTCAGAGCTCTAGCTAGAGCTATTTAATGGGATCACGAGGGCTGCTGTACCATTAGTTACAGAAAAGGATATAAAAATGACAGCAGCTAATAAGCACCAATTTATTGTCAGTTGCCTCATCAGGCTAATTTCACAAACAGAAGGTTTCAGAGGCTAAAGGGCTGGAAATGATGTTCAGGGTGCTGGATGCAGGCCAGTACAGAGAGAGTACATCCCTGTGCCTGGACACTTCAGCCTCAATCACAAACAAAAAGAGATCAAACCTAAATGTATGTCTACAGGAGGATATGGATTTCATAAACTAAGCTGAAAGGCTAAAGCCACAGCATACTTATTCTTTCTAATGATTAAGAGGCAACAGGAGCAGAAATACGAATGTTCCTTTGTCCATAGATGTCCAGACCACGTTCCTGGTTGTGAAATTCTCTCACAGAAAAGAAGGCTTTGTCTGGAGATCACGACTGAGGACAGCAAGAAAACCTAAAAAAACCCTCCAAACTTGGTGGACCAG
The DNA here is from genome assembly GCF_028554395.1 of Pezoporus wallicus. NCBI lineage: Eukaryota > Metazoa > Chordata > Aves > Psittaciformes > Psittacidae > Pezoporus > Pezoporus wallicus. The sequence continues at coordinate 3,325,579 of NW_026642179.1, read as the reverse complement.
GGTGGAAACACACCTTCAGTTGAGGAGTTAGTTCAGAGGAAGCATTCATGTGTCTGAGGGAAGAAGATGGCTGATGTGAAGGGCAGAAACTGGACAGAGATGCGTGTGTGGTCCGAGGGCAGGATGAAGGCCGAGAGTGTGTGTTTATGTGTGTAGGAAGGGAGCGGACTGTTTGTAGTGGGAGTGCAGTCCAGGCATGTGAATTATAGAAGTCAAAGCTGAAAAAGAGCTGTTGGCCTTTTCACTTTGCCTTCTTTGAGCCACTGAGGGTTTGAAAAGTTGAATCTTCTATTCATTGCACCAAAGGATCTAATGATGTATATATCTGCTCTGGTATTATCAGTCACTAATTAGATAATTCTGACCAAAACAATATGTGAAAAGATTGGCTCCTTCAAATACTGAGGTTCATTTTTGCTCTTAGTATCATTATCCAGGTTTTTTAAACATGCATTTAATTTTTTTGACCCTGATCTATAGGTACCCATGTTAGGAAGTGTCTGTGCTGGTTTTCTAGTTTTACAAGATAAACCCACATTTGCTCAGTTTTTGCTTGAAATTCTCTGGTGCACTACTGGTAAAATTAACTCACAACCAATTTTCAAAGCTATTTGAAAGTTATCACTACACTAAAATATGTTGTGTGCTAAATGATTTGGATATGCTAGGCTTTTTTTCACAGTATTTTCACATGTGATTTTCATGGAGATCCTTGCTCCTGCTTGTCTAGACTCCTATTAACTGCTGCTATGGTTGTGCATATTATCGATGGGTTTCTGGAAAGCTCAGCAACTCAGCATTTTTATAATTGCATTATAAATAATTCAATCAACTGTTCTCCCCTATATCTACTTCTCATTTATTAATGGACTTTCTTTCTAGGCAGTATTTTCTCATCTCTCATCACCATCCAATATATATTCTTGGGGGAGGAATGTAATTAGCTTTGCAGTTCTTCTGCCAAAACTTCCACTGACTTCAGTCAGAGATTTGCCTGAAGAATGCCTGATTATAGTCTGTAGGAGTTGGTCCTATTTCTGTACATCAAGAACAGACTGAAGTGAGTGCACACAGGTGGGCAATGGAGTCCCACAAGCGTTTTAACTCAGAGGCATTTGAAGGGAGGGAAGCATGGGTTTATATGTATGAGAAGAGGAAGGTGAAGGACATGAGAGAAACCAGGCAAGGTGAAAGAAGATTCTGTTATACAAGAGCAGAGCAAACTGAAGATTGTATATGATTAACTCACATAAAACTCTGCTTAGTTTGTTTTTTGTTTTGTTTTAAACTTTTCAAATGACAGAAGAGTAGATTTTCTCTTTCCGTCCTTTTCTGTCAGCAGACAGCTGTGCAAATATTTTAGCATGTGATTGTGGAAGCACAACACTGAAAACTTCTGAATTGTGCCAAGAGAAAAGTATAGGAAAACAAAAGGCAAAAGCCTGGGGTAGATCTAGCTGCCAGGATCTTGTGTCCTCAGGGGAACTAGACAGAGGAAAAAGGAAAGAAAAAACGGTAAGTCTGATGGCTTTCATTGCTTACAGTGACAGTATCCCAAGTTAGAAGGAAACACAGACTTTCGCAGTCTTTTTGAAGGAGGGTAGCAAAGGTATCAAAGCAATTAGCAGTCTATTAAATCATGTCTTTCTTGGAGGTTGTTTGCTTTATCTGCAGCACCAACTGCTTGTATTGTACCTGTGAGAGATACTAAATTCTCAGATTGCAGGTAAACTGAAAGCCTTTACACAGTGCAGTAAGGCAAGCCTTTGAATTCAGGAAATCAGAGCTACATACTTGGTGTGTGGTTATACTGGCATGAAAGAGTTTTTCTTCAGCAGTTTAAGGGGTCCACCAGCAAAGCAGTGATTCAGGCCAGCTGACTGAAAACACATCTCTTCACAAGTTCTCTCATGAGTTGATGATATGTAAGTGTGGGCAGCGGGCGATAACACAAACCTAAATATGCCACAGCCAAGAATCAAGTTACACTGACTGTCTGACAAAGAATCCTATCTTCTTATGCAGGGGAACAAATTAATCCATACAAAATTTAGCTTTCACTTGCAGCATTCTCGGTGTCCTTTACCACACTCATTCAGCGAATCCTCTCCATCAAATGACAGAACAGCTTTGGTTTTCCCTCCTGCTTAAATTAAAGCAATAGGTCGTGACGTAACCATATCCTGTCTCTCAGCCCATTCTGCAAGTGAGAAGTCAAAGGAACAAGATTTCTTCCTGAAGCTGATCACCATTCTGTGCCCTGAAACAGAGCTGGTGGTACTTCTCATTTTTCTTAGGCCCGTATAACTGCCAAAGTTACTAGAAACCTTTGGCTATGCTGTAATCTCCCATCCCAGGGAATTAAGCAGGTGGTTATTAAAACTGCAATAACACCCACGCTGCAAGCACATTTAAACCCTAAAGGAAGAAATTCTTTCTTCCATCAAAGACAGCAAAATTATTTAATGATTTCAGGAAGCATTCATACTCCAAACTTCCTCTAACCATTTTCATTCCACTTCCATTTAATTACCTGAATGATTAATTAAGCTAATGTTTTTCACCATGCTTTGAATAAGTAAAGCACTGTATAAATCCTTGGCATGAATTGATTATTAGATTACTATTTATTTCACTGGTGTTGCCCTCTGGGCTCTTCCTATTTCTTTTCATGTTCACTTTCATAGACAGTGCCCAGAGGTACCATGACTACTATTTCTAGCCCAAATTATGGAGCAAATACCTTGTGCTCTGTTAACCACTTAATAGCATTTCTATCTCAACATCAGGCTGAGACTCCAGCCTTGCTGCACCTATCCCCTGCCTGCATATGTACAGTGGTGAGGACAGATGGAGGCTCCCCTCGCTCAGCATGCCAGCAGAAACCAGGGATGGTTGCAGCTCCTCCCAAAAGGAGACTGTTTTCCCAACACAGTCCTGGAAATATCTGCAATTCTGTCCTTCCTTTAGGAAGTCTAACCAGGGCTCTTTTGATGCCACAGGAGCTGAACACAGACTATACCAGAGTCATGGTTAATGTGGCCTCTGAGGACAAAGAGAAGGCTTGTCTTCGACAGAAATCCCACCCAGCTCCCAGCTGCTCCACAGGCTTGTATGACTGAGCAGGCCATTTACAACTAGATGTACAAGCACTGATTTTGGGTGTCTCAAGTTACAGTTGTTTTGAAAGACCAAAGATGTGACTTCAAAAACCAGGATAATATCCCTCCAGTTGAAATCAGTGGGCTCCGTAGTTATTGTCCTTCCAGATCCTGTGAGGTAAATATACAAAATACTGGGTTTGCTTTGTTTTCCTTTAACTGTCAGCCATACAAATTCTGCTTTATAATTGAGAAGCAAGTTCTTTCCCTCTTACTCATGAGTAACATTCAATAGGCCAAAACAGGCCACAGGGATGCCAAAAATATAACTGTTTGGATCTTGGTAAACAATTCTGTTGATACTGCTGAAGACGAAGCAGAATTGTTTTCTCTTGGCGTGTTGGCTCTTCAGAGGTAATGACAGCTCATTGCTTTGAGTCACTGAACTCAGCAGACCCAACTGTGAGCCCAACCAGGGCAGGCTGAGCTGGTGAACCTCATGATCCTTCTCTCGTATTCCAGTGTGCTTTAACTCTTTCTAGGGTCTCTGAAGCAAAAGACTGTCTCATGCTCAAAGACATTGAAGCAGCAAAGGACAAGTCCAGAAATAAGGTCCTTGTAATGTTCCTTTCTTCCTTGACTAGGTCACTGCTAGACAAGCATAGGACTTTCTGAGCAGAAATATTGATGCAGAAAAGGGGAAGAAAAGGAAAGCACCCTAACCATTCTGCCCTCACAATCCCCTTTGCTTCTGTATCCTCACATTGTAAGCAGCTATGGGCATGAGTCTGGGGGTACTATGTAGCCCTGCTTTCTCCTAATCCTTCTTTTCTTGGTCTTTATTAACTCTGGAAGAAAATTGCTAACAGCATTGGTGGGCAGCTAGGGCATATCCAGCTAGGTCCCGCAGTGATGTCCAGGGGTTTGCCCGGTCACAGTCCCCACTGAGGAGAAACGATGGGATTTACAGTGAGTCAGCAATTGAGGAGCAAGGAGCCAAAGAACAAAATGGAGGGAAAAAAGCAAAGGGAAACAAATGAACAGCACAGAAAAGAAACATACAGAAAACAAAAGAGAAATCAGAGCCACTTAATATGGCTTAACTCATTTGTGGTTGGCATTTCTAAATACCAGAAGAGCTAGCTAAAGCACCAGGAAGTTGGCATACTTGTCCTGAGCCCTGTATGTACATTATATGGGCAGTATGGAGATTTCAAATGTAGGGGTCTATGTACTATTGTCTGTATATGCATGTTACTTGGTATGCAGCTCTGAGAGTAGAAAATCACAAGTCAGGCCTTGCGTTATAACATGCTAGGCTTAAAAACCTTAAGATTTTGAACTTTAAATAAAAAGGAAATAGAACTGGGAGTGCTTCTTTTGCTAAAACCACAAATGCAACAGAAAAAGGTGAGGATGAACAGAAGCGGTTGCTGGATTTTGTCTGCCACCCATTAGTGCTGGAGAAGGTACTCAAACCTGCCTGTGGGTTCTCTGCTGCTGTGGAGGGAACTGCTTTATCTGAAGAAAACCAAAAAGGCCCATTTGCCCTAACAGTCCTAACTGATGCCTTTCTCTGATGGCTATAAACAGCAAATTGCAACAGAAGACTGGTGAGACCCCGCCTGAGTGCCCACTACACAATGTAACAAACAGCTGTGTGGCAAAGAACGGGCAGAAGGAAGAAAGAGGACAAAAGGGTTTTGACTTTTTTCACCCAATCAAGAAGGAAACAATATATGTCTCTTCCTTCTCTTTGGCTACAGTCTCAATGTGAGAGCAGGGGGATTGGTTTCCACGGCTCATTAATCCAGGCTACTGCTGTTTCATGGAGATCAATGTATCACTTAATAGGGAGAGGCTTTGCAAGATTTTATCTGCTGATGGCCCTGATATTTATAGACATATCCATCAGCATAACAGCAGGAAGCAACTCTCTAGGGGTCGAACTGGGTGGATTCCTCCCATTTAAGCTCCATTATGGATGCAGCTTTCTGTATAGGATTAACCACTTAACTCACTGAATCCTGGACATCATCAGCTATTGTTCACAAGAACTGATGATCTCCCCAGTTTAGTTGTGGGATGATTGACTTTTTTTCAGCCTCAATTATCTTTTTCAAAGAATATGGTCCTTTATTAACCTCTGACTTGCTGAGCAGTGTGTAGGCAGCCTATAAAGTATTCACGGTCCCCTTTTAACCCTATGATTCAGAGGGCTCCAGCAAATTAGTCTTGTGATTCTCCTATTTCTGACCAGTCTGCATCTTCATCTGTCACATGAATAGCGAGACCAGAGAACCAGCTTTGACCACAGCAAGCTTAGGAAAATAAACAACAGTGGCTTGGAAGATCAAGGCAGAAACTATGTGCATATTATGCAAAGTGTTTTAATGCTTTCAGCCTAACTTTTGGTAATGATTTACAGAGCATGCTTCCCTACTAAGACTATTTTGAGAGTGAGCTCCTTTGGGGATTTATCATGCACTGATTCTATCTCCTAAAATTATCCTCTAGTATTGAGTTTCCTATGGTGAACACACCTTTTGGAATGAGACAGTCTTGGAAAGGGAGCTCAGAAAAGACCTGTTGTATCAGCAGCTCACAGTGCATAGAGAATGTTTACTGCTGCTTAATGTGACACAGAAAGAGGGATGCTGAGTCCTGGCATGGATAAATGTTCTTGAATACAAATGACAAATGTGAGCTATTTAAGGTTTTGTTTTCAATAGCCAGAGCTAGCATCAGTCTTGTCTGTCCATCCACTTTCCCTTTCAAACTTGCCATGACCTTCTCACCCCTCTATTATCTTCCCTCCTGTTTACAGTGACCTCCACCCTCAAGACCTGATTGTATAACTAGTGCCACATAACACATGAGCATGCAGCTCTCATCTTCCTCTCTCTACTACCCTTCTGGAGCTCCCTCACAAGTACACTTAATGAGAAACATGAGGGCAGATTTTACCTATCCCTGAGTGCAAAAATTAAATTCCCAGTATCTAGCAGAACCCATTCCATTTTTAATCTTTGATGGTCTGGTCAAATTTTATACACGAATCTCATTCCCACTACTTTCTCTTTAGTAGTTTTATTTTGCTAGTGTATACAGCCACACTGTGCTCTTGCTCCTTTGCTTTACACTAGTCCATTTATTTTTACCCAAATATCTCAGAATACTCCATAAATACAACATAAATTTCAAAACTAATAAGGCTTCTGTCAGGTAGTAAAGACAATGATGTTATCATCTCTGTTTCATGAAAAGAGAAATTGATGTTTAGAGAGAGAAATTTTTTTATAGGAATAAATCTCTAGTCAATAAACTGCACATCCAAGATGACCAGGGTTAATTTTAATGTTTGAAATGTACCCTATTCAAGAAACTCTTAATTTTTAGCTAAATCAAGACACTTGCACAAGTCTATTAATAGTAGAATAGTTAAAAAAAATAAAAACAAGACTACATTTTATAGTTCTTTAATAATAATCTTAAAAACACCTGGAGCAGTTTAAGAAGTCATTGTCAGTGACCCCAGACGCACTCCCAATCCCACTGGCACTAACACATTTTAAATGCCCTGACCAGCCTCACTGGGGACTCTCATCCTGCACCTCCTGCCCAGTGGTCCTGGGGAGGATGGCTCCATTTAAGCCCCATCCTGGGCACCCAGGCCTGCACTAAGCTACACTGTAGCTGGGCAAGTCTGTACCCCTGTCCTTATCTCCTGGGTGGGTATTGGACCTATGTGACTGTCCTGCCTCCTGCTGAACTCCTGGGATGGACCCTGAACCTAATTCATCACTTCACCTTGTCTGGCACAGTTGATGAAACCTGTCAGCAGTGCTCTAACACTGCCCACCCTGCTCAGGTCCTCTGGGCATGACTGTGCCCTGGTCCAGGAGGACACTGCCCCTGCCTGCCCTGGGCTCACTCTTGGCCTACCACTTGTCCCCTGCTCTTTTCACTCCCCAAAACACTCATCCCCACCACCAGGTTATTCTCATATTGGACATGCTGGAAGAGATCTCGTAAGCACCTCAGTGCAAAGCCAGCAAGCCACCTTGGGCCAAACCCTTCTCAGGGGTTTAAAAGCAACCACTGAGTTTGCAGCGAAGCGGCTGCCAAGCACTAACACCAGCCGTTGTGTTACCGCTCTCCAGACAAGACACTGTTGATCCAGGGTGGCAGTAAGTTAGTGTGGGAATGCCACACTGAATTCCCCTCGTTACACTTACTGAAGGATGATTGCAGTGGGAGACAGGAGAGTTACAGCTGAAAGTTCACTTTGATAAACCAAAAATACTTAAAACACAACTTGCTCGATCTACAGTAGAGTTCCAAAACATATTAATTGCAGTTTATTAGCTTTTCCATAATGTTTCAAGCAAGTTCTTTCAGGCTGTCTACACTGAGTCATTTTTTTTTTGGAAATAAGCACTTTGGATCTAACTCAAAATGAGAAATTATTTCGGATTTGGTAATACAGACTGGGTTTGCAACTTCCTCTATGAACAGGCATCTGGAACAAAACTGTGTCTAGAAAGTTTTGGCCTGCCTGTTCGGCCTGCCTGGGCTCAGGCTGCTCTCAAAGCTGAAAAACTCAATGGGAGACAAGGGTTAGATTCCTCACAGGCTTCCCTTCCCCCAGTGCTAAGAAGTAAACACCTATGTCTAAGGCTACATAAACTAATTAGACACTTAATCCTACCTTTGTCTGCATCCGCCATTGCTGAGAAAGATGAGAAGGCGCAGCAAGTAAGGGAGGAACAGCAGGAAAGAGAACAACAGCTTGGAGGCTAATACGCTGCTCGAGACATGAATTTCGCACAAACTGTAAGCATGCCTCTCAAACCAAGATGACCATAAATGCCACACAGATCTTCAAAGGAAGGGGAGGAATCGTCCCCAGAAGAGAGGTGCTGCACTTTCATTGACTACAGAAAGCTCAGAGGCAAATTAATAAATAAAAGCAGTAGCTTCTTAATTACTATAACAAGTTCTCGAGCAAAATGGCAAGAAGGGGAGTCCTGCCCACCACAGACCACCAGCCAGTGGAGACACAGGGGTACGCTCACCATGAAAACAAGACACAAAGACATTAGTGAACAACCCCTTCCCAGCAAGTCTTCTGAGGCTCAGACAGCACTACCATGAAACTCTGTGATGCTGCTGGCTTTCCTAACACAAGCTCTCATCACAGCTTTAGCGAGCATCACAAGAACCAGGACCAGCAGGCTAAGATGCAAAAGATTTAACTTCTGTGACACCTTCTGTGATTTCCAATTCCAGATGCAGAATACACATCAACTATCTGCAGTGGTAACTAACAGCAGATTGCTGTAAACATGCATTCAAAATGAGGGATAGATGTCTGACAAACACTGAATAAAGCAGCACTGAGAAGTCAGGAAACTAGGTTACAAAGAAGAAACATATTTTCTCAAATCACTTCATCTGCTTCATGGTACAAATACTTCCAGGATTCACACTGTGAAGCACTTCCAACCATGACAGCACAAGGTTTGCTTTTGAAAAAGAGGAACAGAGGAGATTAATGGATAGCAACTGATTTCAGCAGGTGGGGCTCTGACAAGAGGTGTTAACTACTAGAAGAGTTTACAACTAAAGCAGTGAGCAAAGAGATGCTGTGCTAGGCAAACAGGACTTAGTTGATCTACAGTGATGACAGGCTTTAGTATTTTCTCACAGAAAAGAAGATGCCTTAGGCCTTTAATCAAATTGGTCACCTTAAAGCTATGAAATGCCCCACCCAGCACTAATTATTGCTATTATTACAGTAACAATGGAATCAGAAGTAACAGCTGTTATTCTTTGACTGCAGCTTTGCCAAGGCTGGTATTTTGTTTGATATGGAGCAAAGAGTCTTAATCAACTTAGAATCACCCTTTGTTACAGAAAGCTTTCGCTGTTTTTTGAGTAAAACTCAAGTTTCAAAAAGTTGTGAAAAACTCCATGTTTCCAGTTTCCCCATTTCCACTGTTAACACCTTATAGAGTGTTTGTGTGCCTGTGAGGAAGATTAAAACAGGGATTTGCTCATGCTTTTATGGTATGTGTTATCCATCCCTCAGTTCGACTGTGGAAGTGACTACCCCTGTAGTTGCTTTTTTTTACCTTCTACCACCTTCACCTGTTGTTTATATGGGTTTTCATGCGGCCAAAATAAGAGGCAACTGCTTTTAAATGCAGTTAACTGGGAACATCAGCAGGTGGTCTCAAAATCAGGCGAGTCACCTCTTACTTGTTCTATTTTTGAAACATCAAAATAGATTTGATTCTATGCCACCACACTTGCTGAGATAAGAAAGCAGAGTATCACCATCAGCCATCTGTTCAATGCACAGCCTGAAAGCGTTCACTTCACCCAATGGAGGGTTCTGAAAACTTCCTGCCAGGAGCTCGGGGAGCCCTGCTCTTCACTGAAGGGGTCTGCAGCCAGCTATCTTTGTGTTTAATAGGGATGTACTGCTGATGGAAATTACAACCAAATTACAGATTCTGACATGTCATGATCCCTCCAGACCCAAAGAAAAGTACATGGGGATAAGGACGGAGTGCTGCACACTACAACCTGCAGCCTCCACGGACCCCATTGCTTTATTAGAGGGTTGTTGTTAAGCTATGATATACTACAAAGCTCCACATCTTTCCTAGAAGCTATCCTTTCCTCAGTTGTGTTTATAATGCCTTTTATAATTTCCAGCTCTTCTGTTTATTTTTATATGGGTGTAAGGAGGTTTCTTTCTCTTCAAGTCAAATCATAGGGCCCCACTGTTCCTAGCTCAAAGTCTCTCTAATGCTGCTAATCTCATATTAACAGCCTACTGACACAGAAGAAACCACAGAAAAGACTGATTGCCAGCCCTCTGGCCCTGTGACCTGACCGTGTGCTGGTCAGATCTGGATTAATGCTTGAGGCGATTTACCTCAGAAGGTGTTGTTATAGGTGCCTGTGACTCTAAACTCCTCTCAAACTGCCTGGCAGGAGAGGGAGGAGGGGAACCTGTGAATCCACAGCTGATGCAGACACAAACAAGGCTCCTCTGAAACTTACTTTTCCTATACAAAAATACCCTTGATTTCAGATTAAAGGCAAGAAGCTGTGCACCAACATCCCACCCAGGACACAAAATCCTCTGCGATGCTCCCTCTTACTACCCGTCACTGCCAGCAAGTTTGCTTGACTTTGCTCTAGTAACTTTCTGGTTACTAGAAGTTGTTATCCAGGAGCGCAGACAAACACACTGATTTGCTCCAGCAGTAGAGTCCTGCTGTGTAGGCTAATTCAGGTACAAGAGTGACCCTTTCAGCTTTAAAAACAGTTTAAGCCATTCACATTTAAGGAAAGATGGAAAACCAGCATCATTCTTATTTGCTGATGAGTGTCCAATGTCACACTTTGTTTACCTGGCCCAAACAGCCTCAGGAGGATCTCCAGTGTAGGACTGCACCTCCTGCATTCACTGTGCTGTGGTGACTGTGCTGCTCCATGACCCTACATAGTAGAAGGAGGGTGCTGGGATGATGGATCAGGCTGACCAGCTGCAATTGACGTCACCCGACACAAGAGAATCCACACGCTGCCTCCGAACTGCACCATGAGTATGCCCAACTGCCGTGTAGAGAAACAGAGGCAGGAGCTGATGCTACCCACAATCAGGTCAACATCCAAAGCTTCATGCATGCCGGAGTGTGGAGCTAGAGCATCTCTGATCTCCATTAAGATGATTCTACTTCGGGATGATTTAATTTTGCTCGTTAACAAATTGCCAGTGAAACAGGTAATTGCTCCTGGCCTCTAGTTAAACAATCCTGTTACTGAGTTACTATTTGCAGGTCAGAGAGCTGCAAGAGGTTTGGCCTTCCAGGCACCACACTGTCCCCTCTAGGAAGAGAGGCACAGTACAAAAACATTCTACTGTGCCTTACAGAGAAACTAACTTTACCTATAATTATGGTCATTACAAGGCTGCTTAAACAACCTTGGCTTCTTAAACAACCACACTACAATTTATACATATCTTCTGTTTAGAGCAGTGCCTACCTCTCCCCAACTATTCCTTGCCTCTAACGCAACTGCACTAAGTGTTGCAGCTCATAGATATTTCCATAGGTCTTTATTAATAAAGAACATCTTCAGGAAAACAGGATCTGACTCACTCTACAGCACAGCTGCTCCTGCTGCTCCCTTACCCACCTGAAACAACAGCCAAAGGCACCTCCATCACCCCACAGCAGCCAGTTCCAACATCACCAGTGCAAGACTGCACTGCCCTTCTAAGGGAGGAATATTCTTTGCTGCTCCCCATCAAAGAGATGCCTGGATAATATCTTTGCTCATCACAAACTTACCTTGGGTTTGTGCTGTGTTGCTCCTTTCCTGAATCTCAGTGGGGAGAATCCAGCCAGCATGAGCCTTTTTCAAAATTGATTCCTTATCCATATTTGGGAATTTGTGCTGGGCGCTAGCTGGTACGAGGCATGTTCTTCCCACAGTGCACTTTGGGACTTGTAGTTCCCAAAAAGGAATGTTGTTTTCCAAGTTGCAGGTGCCAAGCAACAGAAACAGAAGTCTGAAACGCCTTTACCTCTGCTTTCACTTATCTGCTGCACCCTTCCTTTTATAATGTTTCTGTGCTGTGGTTTCTCCTTTATCAGCCTGAATCCCTGGGGAATTTATTCTGCAGATAATGGCAGCATGCAAACCCCTGGGATGCACCACTGAGCAAATGCTGCTGCTGCAGAGTGCTGCTGCTGCTACCATGAGGGGCAGGTACGCAGTCCTGCATCCTGGAATGAGAATGAGAGTTATCAAGCTTTTAATTGTGCTCCCCACACTTTATTCCCTGCTTCCAATGCTGCAGTAGCATGGAAACTCCCATTGAAAATACGTGCTCCACTTTTCAACATGTTCTGCATTAGCTTGATTTTTTATTTTAATAAATATGTATAGTAGGGAGTCAGCATGACAAAATAAATCAATCTTGCCTGTCTTGTAGAGATTAACTTTTGAAGGGAGTTTGCACTGACTGCCGTAATTACCTTGTAACCAAGACACCTTATTGTTTTTTTAATAATAACAGAAGAATGTGAATCGTTGCCTTCAGGGTGCTGATGGAGACAATGTTACTGTGCCCGAGCTCCAGTTCCTTTAACAGATTAAAACAGCGCGCACGGGGCGACTGAGGAAAAGTAGGCCAGAAGAGGAGAGGGCCCGGGAGTCTTTAGTACCCACGCCAAACCCTTTCTCTTGCTGATCCGGCCGCACTGCCTCACGCCGGAGCCTCTGCCGAGCCCTGCTGCTGGGGCTAGGCTGACGCCCGGCGGCCGCGGGGAGGACAGCTGCCGCTGCGGCCGTGGTCCCCCCGCTTAACGGAGGCGAGGCGGAGAGCGCTAGCTTGGCCGCGTCCCCTTGGTAGCCAGCCACACGAGTGAGAAACTGAAGGGGGTTTAGGGGAGACCGGTACCGACGCTCATCCCGGCACCATGACCCCATAATCTGCGGTCGCGGCTTCTCTTGCTAAACCCCGTTTTTAAGCCACTGATGCTCGCAGCGACAACTGCTGGCCGCCTCTCCCTCACCACGGATGGACTACATGTCCCGCCAGCCCGCGGGGCGAGGACAAGATGCCCGTGGGGCGGTCCTTCTGCCGCCAGGAGGCAGTGCGGAAGTGGTCGCCTTACGGGCTGGTGCTGGTTCTGATGCTGGCGCGGAGCTGCTGTTCCTGCCTGAGTGGAGCTGAGCTAAGCCCAGGGGACGGCAGCGGTGGATCCGGAGGCGGGCGGGGGACGAGGCGCGGAGGGGCTCTGTGGGAGCCGCAGCCCTCCCGGTAGCCCTCCCACCGCCACCATGAGGAGCGAGCCTCTGGCGCAGGCGGCCTCGCTGCTGGAGGAGGCGACAGACCTGCTGGTGTTGCACCGGGACTTCGCCGCAGCTGTGGAGAGGTGTGAAGCGGGCTGCGACAGCTTGGGCCCCGGGACCGGCCCCGAGAGGTGCGAGCGACCGCCGGGCCTGCGAGCGGGGACAGGGCCACTTGCAGCGCCGGAAGTGGCTCGGTGTAGCACCAGTGTCAGGCTGGCCTCTGACTGCAGGCCGCGTCTGCCCTGCTTGTGGGTTTATTTTTATTCATAGAGGACCTTTGGGGTTTTATAAGCTTTTTTTTTTGTTTGCTTGTTTGTTTTGTCGGGGGTTAGGAACCTCGTCGGTTCGAATATCTGTATGAATGGCAATAATAGCTATGGTCCTTGCTGTGGTTTTGCTTAACTTTGTTTTAGTTACCTAGATTAACAGAGGGCGGCACTGTTGCTAAAATATGAATTAGTGACCAGTTAAAACCCGGCTTGGCTTTGGTGGCTGTTTGCTCATGGCCCGTCTGTATTTATGTGTTTCATGTGAAGGGTTCTGTGTGTGTGTTTGAGAAAAGCAAGGTGTGCTTTCCCAAGTCCTCCTAGAGATCTCTTGTAATGAGCGGCCTCCTGAGTTGGCCCCTCACTACAAGAGAGACATTGAGGTGCTGGAGTGGGTCCAGAGAAGGGCAACAAAACTGGTGAAGGGTCTGGAGCACAAGTGTGATGAGGAGCGGCTGAGAGAACTGGGGTGTTTAGTCTGGAGAAGAGAAGGCTCAGGGGGGACCTTGTCAATCTCTACAACTGCCTGACAGGAGGGTAGAGCTGGGAGGAGGCTGATCTCTGTTCCCAAGTCACAGGTGGTAGGACAAGAGGAAATGGCCTCAAGCTGCACCAGGGGAGGTTTAGACTGGATATCGGGAAAAATTTCTTCACCCAAAGGGTGATCTGGTACTGGAACAGGCTGCACAGGGAAGTGGTGGAGTCACTGTCCCTGGAAGTGTTTAGAAACCGTGTGAATGAGGCCCTCAGGGATGAGGTGTAATGGCAGTTGGACTTGATCTTAAATGTGTTTTTCAACCTAGTTGATTCTATGATACAGAGTCAGTGTGTCTTCTCAGGGGGTTTGCCTTTTCATCCAAGGTAAGGAGGTGGAAAGGATGGGAAGCGGCTGCCAGAGAACTGTAAAGTACCTAGGCTAGGCTGCAGCTCGCTGGAAGGGATGCAAGGGGTTGTCAGAAGTGCTTATTTGGGTATCTCTTCATTACCAGTTCTGCAGAAGTGAAATGCTCCCTCTGTGTTGTGGGGATTCAGGCGCTGGCTGAGATGAACCGGTGGAGAGAAGTTCTGTCATGGGTCCTACAGTATTACCATGTCCCTGAACATCTGCCTCCAAAAGTTCTGGAACTGTGGTGAGTTTCTGTCTGTGGCTGTCGGATACACACAGGGTTTGCACTAGGTTTAACAGCAGGCCAGACTTGAATATGGTGTGATATTTTCATTTTGTGGGGTGTGAGGATGAGAGGGAAACCAGGGTCAGGCCTCTTCTTGACCTGCGTGTGCTGAACACATGTGCACGCTGCTTTGTGATGATAAAGTACAAAAGGAGTGATGCTGAGAAAGGAATATCAGTGGTTGCATTTCCTGTCCACCTCAGAAATCTTTCTGTTGTTTAAATGTTGACCCTAATACTTGCCTTCATGATAGCTGCCTGTAGATAGTAACTGTCAGCAATCTCAGCTTTTACAGAGAGTTAGTGTAACATTTCTTTCTTGTGTTTCAGTATCCTGCTGTACAGCAAAGTGAGAGACCCCCAGGTGATGCTGGAGGTTGGCAGCAGCTGGCTGACAGACCAAACCAACAAGAGCCTCCCTGAGTATGGTTCCTTGCTGGAGCTCTATCTGTTGCATGTGTTGCTTCCACTTGGCAGGTTTGAGGGAGCAGAGGAGCTTGTACGTGGCTGTGGTGTTTTTGATAGCCAGCAGCAGCTAGCATTTCTCGGGACCATTTGTGAAAGCCGATGTCAGTGGGCTCAACAGGAAGAGATGCACTTGGCTGCTGAAGAACAGCAAGATGCAGCGACAGAAACTGTTTTGGGTAGGCTTTCCCGCTGTTGCTTGTGCTTTTTTTTTAAATTATTTTATTTCAAGTTAGTTGCTACCTTGTCAAAGGGTAAAAGGTATTAACTATATATCAAGAATATTGTCATGGGAAGCCAGGCACGAGGAAGTCCTGTTGTTTACCACAGAAGGAGACAGAAGACTTAGCGATCCATTTGCTGAAAATTACAAAATGTGTTTAGTCTCTACCAGTGTCAAGACATGAGAATTATTTTCCAGATTCAAAATTACTTCAGATTTTTTGATTTTATTTTTTAAGAGAAACTAAAACTGCCTGGCAATCCTTTAGGTGGATGTTTTGTTGGCTCTGCATACTCTGCTATATGTCCATTTATAGTTGAGCCCATGTAGAACAATGCATGTCTGGCATTTAAACTACTGCTTTCCCTCCAGAACTGTAAATCACTTGATGTTATCTGCCAGGAGCAAAGCTGATACTGCTGTGGTATAAGAGCATATTATACTAAAGCAAATGCCTAAAAAAAAAGGTATAATGAATTGTATTACAAAATAGTAGTGTTTCTCTGTTTCGTATTATAAAAAAGGCAAAAAAGCCAACTCATAAGCAATGAAACTAAGAGGAGTCTTACTTTAGTATTTTAGTTTCTTGTTATGTGTATCTCTGTGATTACTTTTTTTACTGTACTTTGTCCTAAGAGCCTTTTTGTTCTTGTACTCTAGGTGCTTTGTCCCAAAAGCTCTTGACCATGTTGACATTGCTGCGTAGAGCACTGAGGTCCATGTCAAGTCATTTCTATTTATTTCCTTACAAAAAGATGCTCTTGGCTACTTTTCTGCTGTATCTGGTGGTGGTGAGATTAGATCCAGGTACAGTACTGAGATTTCAAATTTTTAAAATTCCATTATGGTTACAGAGAATAAAATAGTTGCTTTAATAGGTCTGGTCTGTGTAAATGTCTAGTCTTTGGGAGACAAAAAAATTGGATGACTAGGAACTTACTAGTACCGTGCTGTGGTTGGGAGCAGTGCCTTGAGTGAAGGCCCAGGTACAGAATCAAACAGAAGGTAGTAAGACATCTATGTTTCCATTAATTCTAGTTGGGATTAGCTCTTAAGATGTGTAGTGTATTTTAGTTTCACATTTTATAATGAAAGGCTTTTTTTGCCACTTTTATTCTGCAGCTTCCCCTACATCGCTGCCATTCATTTACAAACTGGTCCAGCTCTTCCGACAGGCTTGGGCAGCTGTGTTTTCTCCAATCCACAGGCCTCCAATTCAAGACTAGGTGTCTTCCATCACAGAAGTCATCGCATCACATGTGTTTTTCTCTGCTTCTGTAAAGGCATCAGCTTGTCTTGAGGATGTAATCAGGCTCGCTCTTCAAGGACTGTTGAAATCAGTGTCCTAATTGAGATGACCACTTGTGAACTCCTGTGTGGCTATACCTTCATTTCTTCAGACAGGGAATGGTGATGTGTGGATCTTAAAACCACGACAACTCTTCGACATTTTGCTTCGCACCAGTCTGTCAAACACCAGGGCAGAGCCCACTCCTTCTGTAATCTACAACTGACTAATAATCCTCCTTTTCAAACACTTTGCTTTGGATGTAGTTCTTGAGTGAGGGTTGTGTAGCAAATTAACTACAGAAGAAATTTTCATCCTTGGGAATGCTGGGCAGTTCTCTGAATGAGTGAAATAGGTTCCTGGAGGCATGACTGTAGAAGGCAATGGAGGGGAATATTTTGTTTTGCCTGGAGGCACCTGAAAAGCCCAGTTCCTGCAGCATGGGATTTAGGACAAGCATGTGGAAGAAAATCACTGGAGAAAGTGAAGCCTATTGCATATGTTTTCTCTTGTGACTGATGCCTCCTTGCGCAGGCGCTCTTGATTTTAGTTATATTTAAGCCAGAAAGCCAAGATGGTGGACCACAAGGACTGTTCTGTATCTGCTCTTCTTAAATGCAAATAACAGCACTTTATGCTTGCCTCATGCATAGTAGTTCTTAGGAGCATGTAGTTGTGGTAAGGAAATAGATTTATTTTTTTAAACTATATATTATTATCTAGTTGAACAACAGAATTTGTAGCACTGTTTTACTCTTTCCCTACCTCTTGCTTTGTTTCTATATGTCAAAAGGTCTCTGTGTCTAGAATTGCTCCCTCTACCCTAAGTTTCTGAAGTCCTGGGTTACATGGCAGCCATTTAGCAATGCTCTATCATTTGGAATAAAAGTTTATTAGTAGGTGGGAACATACACTTCTCTGAGATCCCAAAACATTCCCCAGATCTGTAGCAAGAAGATTACTATCTTTGCAGTAGATCTGTCACTGACTGCCGCCATTTCCAACCATTTGAGGCAGAAATTGGAGGCTTGACATAGAACATTCTTTTCTTACCCATCCGTCTGTCCATGCGTCCATCCATCAATAATGCCATATCCCTCCCCAAAGCTTTTGTCTCGGCTAGGACTTCACACCAGAAGTAGCACATAATGCTTCACCACATTAAAGTTACTTCTTACAAACTCTGCTCGCATAGGAAAGAGCTGCTCTTGATATTGCTAAATGATTCTTTTAATCCAACCATAAGTGTAGTTACTGCAGCCAGGTTACTCTGCAGCCAACATTTGATAGGAAATCAGGTAGAATAAAGCCCAGAAGATCTGTCTGGAGTAATTGCTTGAACAAGCTTGACTCAGTTGTGTCTAGTGGCCCCCCACATTGCAAAGCCACACTTTATGTCCTTTGTAAAGCCGTTAATGAAACTGCAAACTGCACTCTGAAGTCAGGCCAAATTCTGACCAAACTGTTTAGGTGACAACCATTTTTTTGCTCTTGTTTTCTATTAACATTTTAAGTTATATGTCAAAGGTACAATTTTGGAGGTTGGGACCAATGGTCTGAGCAGGCCATACGTTGTTTACAGACTGCTGTTAAATGTCTTACCCATTTGTTTACCAGGACTTAAACATTCAATTTGATTTTTAAGTGTAGACTGGTAACCTTCTCTTCCTTTGAGTATTACTGATTTAGCATTTGTATTGTATTTAGTCCTTCCTGAGAGGGCAAGAAGGCAGAATTTTGCAATTAATATTAAACCAGCAATATTTAATTCTCACAATAAAGTGACTACTGATTTACCTCTTTGTTGCTGTGATTAAATATATGAAAACTTTTTAATGTATTGATTCTCTGCATTTTTCAGATAATTTTTGAAGATATTTCACTGTGTCCTCATTGTACAGGTGTATTTGAATTAAGTAGAAGACTTGATCAGTGGGAATCTGACACAAACATAGAATTATAGAATGGTTTAGGTTGGAAAGGACCTTAAGAATATCTAGTTCCAACCCCCCTGCCATGGGCAGGGGTGCCTCACACTAGACCATGTTGCCCAAGGCTCTGTGCAGCCTGGCCGTGAACACTGCCAGGGATGGAGCATTCACCCCTTCTTTGGGCCACCTGTGCCAGTGCCTTGCCATCCTCACAGTAAAGAGCTTCTTCCTTATATCTAACCTGAACTTCCCCTGTTTAAGTTTAAACCCATTACCTCTTGTCCTATTGCTACAGTCCCTGATGAAGAGTTCCTCTCCAGCATCCTCAACTGATGATGTTGGTAGCATGCAAGTCTGCATTTCATAGGGGTTCACAGAGTGCTAATTACTTTATGTGAAAGATCCAGCATATATATATTTTTTTCAATATCCCATTTTTCATGTGGGATGACCAAGACCAATACTACCAAGAATAAAGTACCTGATATTCATCTTTAGCTATGTTTTTCTCAGTGCTCTCATTGTATAATGGAGGGAAAAGACACAGCTATGGGGATCCTATTGTTAAGGCTTTGTCAGAGAAAATATGTATGCACACCATGGGTATGTAAACTTTCTGCTAGTAACTCCCCATCTAAGATCAAATTACAGTTCTGCTTTTTTGTTTTGCCATCTTGCTAGATGCAAAGAACTTTTATTGGCCCATGTTGTAGGCAGCTGAAAGGCTGAAGAACAGTTGTCTTTAAGGAGACAAATGGAGGTCACAAATATAAGGAATGGCTGGCAGAAAGAGGAGGCTTGGTAACTTAGCACCAGGAGGTAAGAAGATAATCTCATGTACTTTGTTCACAGATGATCAAATAGTCAAGTGGAAGCCCTTGCAATTCAACCTGTTCCCCAAGTCATTTCAGTCAGGAGAACTTTGGCAAGTCCACCATTCACTTACAGTCATCTTTGTCAGAAAGATGCCATTTAAAAATGATGCCACCTTTTGAAAGTGTAGATGAAGAAATTCTGAAATGGTTTTAAATGAGTTCTCAGCAGCATGTTCGCCAGCTGTTAGAGTTTGAAGGAAGGTGTCCTGGGTTTAGCAGTAGCAGTCAATTTTTCTCCTTCTTGTAGCTGGTGCAGTGCTGTGTTTTGACTTCCAGCCTGGGAACAGTGCTGGTGATACCGATGTTTTCAGTTGTTGCTAAGTAATGTTTACCCTGACCAAGGACTTTGTGAGGCTCATGCTCTCCCAGGGACGAGGAGAAGCCGGGAGGAAGCAGAGACGGGGCGCCTGACCCAGGCTAGCCAAAGAGGTATTCCGTACCACGGCACATCATGCCCAGGGTGGGGGGTAACTGGGAGTTACCCGGAAGGACACGAGGTCTTCTGAGTCAGACTCATTTCTCGGTGGGTGGTATTGTATTCTCTTCCCTTGTTATTTTCTCTTATCATTGTTGTTGGTGGTAGAGGTGGTGATTTGTGTTGTACATTGGTTGCTGGACTGTTCTTGTCTCAACCCTGGGAGTTGCACTCTTTCGATCTCCTCCCCATCCCTCTGGGAGCGGGGAAGGGGAGAGCCCCTGGGGGGGGGGTGGGACAGGGGCCTTGACTGCTTCCAGCCCGGCACCACTCACTGGGAGTGAGTGAACAAGCTGTCTGGCTGGGTTTAAACCACAACAGAAGGGAACCAGTTATTTGTGAAGATGCTCTGTACATGGTAAAATTCTGGTTGTAATTTCTCTTCTTTTTTCCTAATCCCAAGGTTTAGCTTGGAGAATTAACTGGGAAGATTTGCTGAAGAGCAGAGTTTAGGGCTGGGACCTGTTGATGGTTGAAAGCAGGCTGCTGGCATAGCAGGAGAGTGTGTGAAATGGGATGGTTGCCTGGGAGACATTATGACCTCTTCTGCTTATTATGCTGTGATGCAGAGGGGCCCCTGCCGGAGAGGTGTAGATATTCTGTCATCTTGTACTAGGCTGCTTCCACGACAGGAGGAACATCAGTAACCAAAGCTGCTGCTACCACCAATCAAGAAAGGAAGCGTGTGGGAGAAGCAATGGTAAGAAAAAGAATCCAATTATTTTATGAGATAATGAGCACTGTGTTTGGCCTCCTGTTTCCCCCTACTCTGGTCAAGATCTGAGTTAAAGTGGGAAGCTTGAAATGCATTTTTTTTGCTTCATTTTGGGGGCAACAAATACCGCTCACAGTGTACAAACAAACAGTTGTTAGCTGCTTGGTAAATACAGTCTGATATGTTGAGCTACATTTGTGTTAATGCATTCAGTATAAGGGAAGTTGTGCAGAAAAAGAAGGATGCGGTTGGAAATTGTTTTCTTGAGTAGAAGCTACTCAGGATGTACTTTGAATACAGTATGTTTAACCCTGTAGTAATGGCCTACTAGTTTGTGAGTATTAAAATGAAGAGCTAAGAAATGTGGATGTTTACCTGGTAAGACTGGATGGGAATAACCCACCAAAAAATTCATACTTAAATATACCGTGTCCAACTACAGTGTTTATGAGAGAACCCTTTAAATTCACAGTACCTGTGAGACTGCATAGCAATCTACAGAAGGAAACAAATGTCTTTTTTGAATTGTGATCTTAACATTTTGTGTTTTAGATTTCTGTTGTTAAACTATGTGCATGACACCATAATAAACACTTTAGAAACTGGTTACTGACTGAACAGCCATGATTACAGAAGCGTATGTCTGAGAAGGATTTCTCAGGAGATTAATTTTGTGTAACATGTGAAGGGTACCAAATCCTTTTGAGTACCTAGTTAACTCTTCACGTGTTAAATGGAATTAAAAGTAGCCAGAGAATGGGCTGAAAAAATCAGTGATTGAAATTAATGAAGAGGCTAAAGGCACTTTAATTCTAGTTCATTTAATTTCCTATTTTCCAACTGTCTGGCACACATGCTTGACAGAAGGTTGAGAGATCAGAAGATACATCATTCTCTTTGCTTTATCTATATATCAGTAAGGTAGCATAGCTAGGTCTTGTCCCAGACAAGTGGACTTGGCTCTTGTTTTTAGCTGGAACTAATATACTAATATGGAATATACTGTTGTGATTTTGTGTACCTAATACAGTTTTTCTACCTATGTAGGCTTATGTGCACTTACATGTAGGTTCTGTGTACTGTATACCACATGTGTATCTACTGCAAATCTCTAACTGTTGTGATTATTGCATCTTTTTCCTCACAGCAAAATATTTTTCTTCCTATTTGTGTCAGAATGTTTTACATTAATTCCATTCTTGTGGAAAATTTTGGAACCCTTGGTTGATTTGGGGTTTCAGGTAAGATTAACTTGTAGACTCTTAGGATATTCACTGGTCCTTCTCACCACTTCCCCTGTCCTCCCCTTTCAGCGTGAGTGCATCTCTATTCACATTGGCCAAGCTGGAGTTCAAATTGGCAATACTTGCTGGGAACTCTTCTGTCTGGAGCATGGCATTCAGCCAAATGGCACCTTCATCGATCAACCCAGTGATGATGACTCTTTTGCCACATTCTTCAGAGAGACAAGCTCTGGAAAATATGTGCCCCATGCTATTATGGTGGACTTGGAACAAACAGTAATAGGTCAGTATAGAACTAATCTTGGAAAATAGAAATTAATTAACTCTTCTGGGTGCCAAAGTTCAGATCACTGAATGTCAAGATAATGCCCTTACCATTAGCGATGATCACAACATAACATGCAGGCAAAATGTACAGATTTTAAGATTTTAATCCTAAGTATTACTAAAAACTCTGTTATTCTCAATGAAAAGATGAAAACTGGACTGCACTCTGTCATAGGTGCTCTACCAATAATAAAATCAAAAGTTTACTATTATTTAAACCTCCATGGGTTATGAGTACAGCTTAGCTTTCTTAAAGACGTTCCCTTCTGGTCTTTTTTTGTAGTGGTATTTTTCCTTTGCTGACTGACGGAAATTGCTTTCCTCACATTCAGGTGTAAGAGAGGGTGTAAGAGAATTGTCCTGACAGATCTCCAGGGGAAAACACTGTTTTACTCTTGGAAATCTCCTATTTTTAAAGTCATTCCCCTGATGGTTCTGATGGATCTTCATCTGATCAGTATACAGAGCTGACATTTTACCACAGCATGGCACAGCTCTCATTTGATAAATGAATTAATTGGTATAACACAGCAACTTACACTTGGAGCAGAGTCCACTTTTTGGTTTTGGGTTCTTTTTCTTCAAAACTGACATCTCAGATGATACTCCTCACCTCTGTACTTTGCTTTTCAAAATCCAGACCTTCCATGCCATTTTCTGCCAACATAAACCACTACCTTTGTTTTGCAAATGTTATCAGCACTGGTGAATTATTTCTTCCAAGCTTATTATTTTTGTCTCTTGTTTAGATGAAGTGCGGACTGGCACCTACCGGCAGCTTTTCCATCCGGAACAGCTTATCTCTGGAAAAGAAGATGCAGCAAATAATTATGCACGTGGTCACTACTCTGTTGGCAAAGACAAAATTGACATGGTATTGGATCGTATCCGTAAGACGGTATGCACTATTACTTCAGAAGCAAGATAATTTTTAATAGTGGCTCTCATTTTCTTTATACTGTTGTCACTGGCTCAGAACAGAGGCATGCAGGTCCTGGATGTCCTGTCTTAGTTGTCCTATGAATGGGAGACTTAACTGGAAAATCTCAAACATTATCATTGGGTGTGGGTGTTGCTGTCTCTGTTTGAGGGGGTGATTTGAAAACATGTAACTCGTTTTTTCACTTTTCTTTTTGGCTTTCAGGCAGATGCCTGTTCTGGGCTGCAAGGGTTCCTGATCTTCCACAGCTTTGGTGGAGGTACCGGGTCTGGCTTTACCTCCTTACTAATGGAACGACTCTCCATTGAATATGGAAAGAAGTCCAAACTGGAGTTTGCAATCTACCCAGCCCCACAGGTCTCCACCGCTGTGGTAGAGCCCTACAATTCCATCCTGACCACACATACCACCCTGGAGCACTCGGATTGCACATTCATGGTGGATAATGAAGCCATCTACGACATCTGCCACCAAAACCTGGATATTGAGTGTCCCACGTACACCAACCTCAACCGCCTCATCAGCCAGATGGTCTCTTCTATCACGGCTTCACTGCGCTTCGATGGTGCCCTCAATGTGGATCTGACAGAGCTTCAGACAAACCTGGTGCCCTATCCGCGCATCCACTTCCCTTTAGTCACCTATGCCCCCATCATCTCTGACAGAGCACATCATGAGCAGCTCTCAGTGGCTGAAATCACCAGCGCCTGCTTTGAGCCCAACAACCAGATGGTGAAGTGTGACCCAAGGCACGGCAAGTACATGGCCTGCTTCATGCTGTACCGTGGTGACGTGGTTCCCAAGGATGTCAATGTCGCAATTGCTGCCATCAAGACCAAGAGAACCATCCAGTTTGTCGACTGGTGTCCAACAGGCTTCAAGGTGCCATGAACTTCTCTTTGATGTTTAAAGGGCAAGTTTAGTCTAGCAGAAAACTTGTATTTAAAGTTCTAGATCTCGTATGTTTTCAACTTGTGAGAAGAAGGAGCATAAGAAAGATGAGGTTGCATCATGTATATGCCCTTCCTCCTTTGAATATCCCATTGACTCAGACTCCTATATATTTAAATAAATGAAAGCATATACATTATTTTTGTATTCAGTAACAGGAGCATGTCATAGAATCATAGAATAGTTAGGGTTGGAAAGGACCTTAAGATCATCTAGCTCCACCTCCCCTGCCACGGGCAGGGACACCTTCCACTAGATGAGGTTGCTCAAAGCCCTATCCAACACTGTCAGGGATGGGGCAGCCACAGCTTCTCTGATCAACCTGTTCCAGTGCCTCACCACTCCCGCAGTAGAGGACTTCTTCCTAGTATATAATCTAAATCTACCCTCTTTCAGTTTAAAGCCATTTCATGTCAACTGTGTAAGACTTGAAGAAATGGTATTTTAGAAAAAGATCAAGGTAAGGCTCGTCTTCTGAAGACACAGACACTTGAGGGTGTCTGTTCATGAGATTTAAAAAGCCAAGCCAATCAAAAGAAACCTCCTCAACCCAGACCAGAAGTTACCAAGAATATAAATATATTGTTGGCAAGTGAAGCATTTCTGTGACATCTGTGCAAAGAGATATTTTCGTCATTGTCCTCATTTTTTCCACGCATACTGACATACAAGTTTTACTTCATTTAAAGTCCAGTTCTGGTTGGTGCTTCCCCCCCCCCTCCTTTTTTTTTATTTGCTGAGTAAGTGTAACGAATGTCAAATCCTTATACTTCCACAATACGCACAAATCATTGTGCACAAAGAAGGTGCTCAAATGACATTAGACTATAACACTGAGGTGATCTGTTTTTTTCCCTACCTCATTTCCTCTCCCCACTAATGGTTTTAGAGTTCCCCCTCCCCCTCCCTCCCCCCTTATTGTTTCATTTTGTCCCTTTTCTCATAACATCTCGATTGTTATTTGCAGGTTGGGATCAACTATCAGCCTCCTACAGTTACACCAGGAGGAGACCTAGCCCAGGTCGAGCGAGCAGTCTGCATGCTGAGCAGCACCACAGCCATTGCAGAGGCTTGGGCCAGGCTCAACCACAAGTTTGATCTGATGTATGCCAAGAGAGCTTTTGTGCACTGGTATGTTAGTGAAGGCATGGAGGAGGGAGAATTTGCAGAGGCCCGAGAAGACCTGTCTGCCCTGGAGAAGGATTATGAAGAAGTGGTAACTGGCTGACTTGAAGAAAATTAGGCAGTGGAGTCTTAAAAATCACTCTGCCTTTTTCTGTGCATGAGATTGGCTCTCTGTCTTTTTTTCATGTGGCTGCATTTATGCTTGTTTCACACACACGAAGTCCACTGCCATCTTAGCAAACTATAATATGGATGAGGTCACTGTGAGATAACAAGACAGTAAACATGGGATGTAGGAACATCTAATCATTAGTCACTTTGCCTCAGAGAGTGACAGGCTTCATATTTTTTCCTAATGTATCCTGAAAGAATCCCTGTCATCTATACTGTCATTTATTCAATGCAAAGATACAGTCATGTCACTGGAATATTATTTGAGGAACTTGGTCTTCAGAATGTCCCACGTAATCACTATGGGACATAGCTGGGAAAGCTGACCCCAGCTGAACCCAGGGACATCCCACACCATATGGTGTCATGCTCAGTGTATAAACTAGGGGGGAGAACAAAGGAGGGGACATTTGAAGTTACAGCATTTTGTCATCCTAAGTAATCATACTTACAGTTACTTAGGAAGCAATGGAGCCCTGCTTTGCTGGGGATGGCTGAATTCCTGCCTGTTAATGGGAAGTGGTGAATGTATTCCTTGCTTTGGTTTGCTTGTGTGCATGGCTTTTGCTTTACTTCTTAAGCTGTCTTTATCTCAACCCATGGCTTTTCTCACTTTTACTCATCCAGTTCTCTCCCCTATCCCCATGCAGAGGGAGGGAGTGAGCAGCTGGGTGAAGTTTAGTTGTCAGCTGCTGTTAAACCATGATAAGAGTACTTGTAAACTGTAGATTATGCTATTTTCATGCTATTTTCAGAGCTGTGTCTATTTTTAAATGGAGAAAAAGGGTTTAAGTTTTGTATGGACATGTTAAGTTTTCGGTTTTTTTTAATCCCTCTAAGAGGCTGATTTTGATAGTATCTTAAATAATTGGGAATAACTCTCAACTCCTCTGCTCTGTTGCATTGCTCTGGAGGTCACCTATGACACAGCACCCAGTCCATGTGGACATAAGACGCCCTCTGAGAATGTCTAGACCATCCCAGTTGCATGCAGGCTGCACATCAGCCCCAGGAACATGGGCTATTCACAAGTTCCTCTGGTAGTACCAGCAAAGCCACTCTAAACTCATGCCAAATTCACTTATTTGCACACCTCAGGACTCCATGGCAGAGCTTTTTTATAATCAGCCTTATTTAGCTCTCATCATCATTTACCAGTGTTGCCAGGTAAAAGCTGAAGTCGGCAGGTCTTGACCAGCCTGCTGGGCTATTAACCCTCACTATGCAGGGCATGTCTCAGGCATGTTCCATGCAGGACAGAGACATCTTCCTACAAGCTCACTATCTGCCCAGCAGGTTGAATGCCTACACCAAGCAAGGTGACTTTTTTTCCAAGAATCCAGGGTCAGACCATATCTGCCTCATATCTCTGTGGAGCAGAGCCCAGAGGCTCACTCTGGAGACAACAAAACTCACCAGTATGTGGGAGCACAGTCCCACACTGTGCTTTAAGACTACTCTCTAAATCTAGGCTGAGAGTTTTCTGCCCAAGCACTCCCCAACATGTGTGGACAGAGCAACATAAGGAAACCTAATGGAAAACAGTATGCCCAAGTCTTCCCCAGGGCTTTTACACCTGTATCTGACCTTCACCAGAGACCAGCACGTATTTTCAGCGCTTGAGTTCATGGGCTATCTGAAGACAGAGCAGGTCTTTGGTCTTAAACTTAGCTATTCATGTGTAAGAAAGGGAAAAATAGTCACCTGGGTCATCCCCAGACTTTTCAAGCTCAACTGATTCTAAGAAGAGACAAAGCCAATGTACTCCCACTGGCCAGGGATGTCACTCAAGACTCCATCACTCCTTGCTCCCTGGAAGTTTTTGACTGGTGAGACTGTTCAGTGAGGCAACCCAACACTGGTGAGTCTATGGGTCCTGGGACAGTTGAGCTTGAGTGTAGTGGGGAGAGGAATGATTAACACTGACACTCAGAGATGCTCTCACTGCCTATTTCAGAAGAGAGGAGGGGGGCAATGGAAGAGAATGCAGCATTGGACTAAGGTGCACATAATTTAGTAATTCACGGACCTCATTTAGGTTTTGTAGCTAGTAGATCTGACATGTTGATTCAAAGAGTGCCTAAGAAGATTGGAGTGGTGGACTGCTCAAAGTATTTCCTGTGAGATTTTTTTCCTGAGACGATTCTCTGCACATGAGCATTAACATTTCAGATTGTCCAGGGTGCCAGAGCTTGGCTGGAATGTTACCAGCTCCACTGGAAGAAGAACACTAGAACAACCTGTTTCTTAGCTGCAAAGTAATGATCCAGTAATTTGCTGGAGAACCGTGGGACCCAGCTTAAGCAAAGCAAGACAGAAATTATCACAGGAATTCTTCCTCTGTAAAAATATTGTGGCTCCAGAAATCTCTGTAGCTTTTCCCAAAATCACAGGAGTGATTTGCAGGTTTGTGTAAAGATCAGCAACATAAAGACTATACCAAAGTAAATGTGAGTTTATAAAAACCAGTATGAAGGACTTCACACTAGGTAGTTCATACCTAGGTGCTAAGTGTGAACTACCTAGTAGTAGGCATTAATGTAGGTGCTAGTTAGGGAAGATACTTAGATGCTGGTTGTCATTAGGGGCAGAACAATCTATTAATATCATCAAGTCAAAACAGACTAACTTAAAGTTTAGGAATTGTGTATTTAAATTCCTACTAATTGAATATCATAATGAACAGTATGTTTATAAAGTCAGGGGATACACAATACTCAGGTTCAAGCAATTAAGTGTGCTCCCCTTCCTCTTTGTTACCTAGGAGCTGCAAACATGAGGATTTCTCCAGTGAGAGAAGCTGCTTTCCAATGCTGAGGTAGTGCAGAAGGATTAAACAATAAAGTGGAGGAGGCAACTGCCCTAATTTGGTGTGAGAACATTTGTGTGATACCTCCAGCTATGTCTTGCAATACGCACTGCAATAAGCATCAGATTTCTCTCTGTGTTTGGACAGACGAGCTAGAGTCTGTACTGAATGCTGTCTCATACTGCTGACATCCCAGATGAGTGTCCACCAAAAGAGAAGCAATGCAAGTAAACTGAAACATTAATAGAGAGGCAGCTGGAGTAAAGACAGAAAGAAGTCAGCCCAGCATTTAAAAGCACACTAGTAGAGGACACTTCAGAATGGTAATTATATTTACTTTCTGGTTTTCTATATTTGGGGTTTTTTTTCTTCTATCCTTCTCTTTTCCATTCATTTGCTCTCTTATGCCCTCTTAGTCTCCTGTATTGGAATTTTGGAGTGATTTTCATCTACACATGTACATACTGGCAGAACAGGGAACTGGAATGGTATGAGTGTTGTAGGTGATATGTATGTATAATAGGTGTTAGAAAGTATAGCACGCCATGTTCAGATTCAGTAAGCACGCTGAACCAGGTGGGACTGAATTTGAGATCTGGGGTATATGAGAGCCCTGCCTGTCTGGGTGACTTTGCACACGTGGGGTGCAGCGAGGGCAGGAGGCAGTGGTACAGAGGGTGACCTATTCCGCACCACACTGTGACACTGAAGCACAGCAGCAGGTGCTGGATGCCGGGCCAAGGCTGCCTCCTTCTTGCAGCCCACAGCCAGGCTTCTGCAAGGACCGGCCACCACTGATCCGAAAGGGAAGGAAACACCACTGGTGACACCATGGTAAGGGGGATGTGGGAACAGAAGCCATACAGGGACCATGAGGACAGAGGGCAAAGGAAAGCAGGGGGATCTGCTGTTCTTGATCAGTAGTCTGTGCCTAAAACTCATGCACTGATTACTATGTAAGAGGGTAGGAAAGAAGTATTAGAGAATTTCACTGGAGCTGTAAGGCATGGTGAACCAAAGTTTTCTTCAGAGTCTCTACTTAGTGGAATTGTAAGACAAATTAGATCTGGAGTCTTAGCTTTTCAATACTTTCTGTTATGAGTAGGGCACATTGGACGGGGCTTTGAGCAACCTGGTCTAGTGGAAGGTGTCCCTGCCTATGGCAGGGGGATTGGAACTGGATGATCTTTAAGGTTCCTTCCAACCCTTCCGTTCTGTAATTCTATGAGTCTATGATTCTATGGCTATATTTTATCAGCACATTTCCTATAATATTTTTTTTTAGAAATAAACAAAATAAATTACTTATCTTTCTGTCTGTTTTAAATTAATTTAGCCCCAGTGGCTGTCATTTCTGCCAATACAGCTGCAGGTCCAAAATGAGAGCGTGCATTTCACAGGCAAGATAGATACACAGATCCACAGCCTCCCCATGCCTTAAAGCAGACCCAGGGTAGTGAGTGTGTTTTGGGAATAGCTGGAAGACTAAAGTCTGCCTTTGTACCATAAATACTTAAGACGGGTAGTATTCTGGGTTTTTTTTTAATAAAGTCAAAGCTGTCCCAGGTATAGTTTCACAGTTTCTTTCAGCTCTCTCTTGGTAGCTAAAAAGTCAAGTTCACAATTTGTAAGACAGATCCTGGTACATTAGTGATGGGATGTGAAGCATGAGTTTAGAGTGGGCTCCAAATTTAAATATCGTGTAGAGATCAGTTTACCCCGCCTGTGACTCTGAAGAAGGCCCACTGTCTTCCCTACTAAAAGTCTATTTTAAAGCTGTTTACTATGCAAAATGAGAAACACCTTTGTTACCGTCTTCTCTCTTTGTCTGAATATTTCCGAATTACTGCTGGGCAGGAGCGTGGCAAGAGGCCTGGCTCTAAAGGGAGGAATGAAATACCGCCTCAAACTAGCACTTCTTCAAGCTCAGTCTGAAAGGAAAAGAACTGGTTCTGCAGTCCTCAGCTGTAGCCCTATACTAAGCTTTACAATATTAACTTTCTAAGGCAACATTCTCTTGTTCCATCTGTGAAAAAACAGGCAAATTCCTCTATTGATCTGAGGAACAGAGAAAAGTAGCTGTTCAGTTTTGAAGTATTGCTTGACTTGTAGTTTTGCTCTTTTAAAGACATCCTTTAAAACAGTCACCTGCCCTCACTGCCGTGTTTAAAAGGAATTTTTGTTCTTACTGCCAGCTTCACAGGCTCGCACTGGGATTTGAAAGGAAAGAAGGAGCCTGTCCTGTGCAAAATCAGCATTAATTGAATTCTCAGAGTCCAAAAATGCCTTCAGTGTCTCCTGCATAATCCTCCAGATTGCAGCTCCCCTGCAACATACCAGCCTGTAAAGCCTTGTCACCCAAATTTAACTCAGATACTTTGCACAACTCAGCTGAGAAAAACAGGGTTGTGCAAGTACACTTAAGAGCACATTACACACAGCGCTGCATATGCATTTGTCATCTCCTTTCAACTTACAAATGAGTACTGGATAGAAATCATATATTTAATTGAATATTTAAGTTGACCTTCCATATTCATTTGAACTTGCAAGGATGACTAACTGGGGCAGTGCTGACTTCTGAAATTCCACTTGCTTCCAAAAAAAAATATCTTTAGTTACATTTCTAGAACAAGTACGTGGCAATCTGTGAAGAAAACACTGCTCCAGAGAAGCTGTTGGTCACACATACTGCCTGAGGAGTTAGTTTTGGGGGAAGATGCAATTCACTCTCAGGTCACAGGATGATTTTGCAAGATAAGCATCTGATATTAAGTCACTGGATATCTCTCAATGTGGTAATGCAAAACAAAAACAAATGAGGACCATTATCAGTCCTCGAAGCCAGGTAGCATGGTCTGCTTCATATTTAGGTATCTGAATTCTCTTTCCCTCTCCAAAGCTAGGCAGTGGTCAGTGAGCTGCTCACTGGAAACCATTTTTGACAATGAGATGTATTCTGGAGTGCTGAAGCATTGTCTGGAAAAGTATGAACTGTCATAAGCCAAAGCTGCGCCAGAGAGTGTGCTAATTAGCAGTCACACAGGTGACCACAGGCCAGTGCTCAGTACTATCACCTGACTCTTACTCCTTAATATAGACAGAGCCACTGAGATCACACAGGCGAAGCTCAGAAGACTTTAATTAAAGTTGCTCCAAAGCAGAAACTGAAGCTGAAAAACTCCATCTGAAACCACTCTCTCCTTAAAAAACTACCCTTCACTACACCCAGTGTTGTAATCATCAGGACTAACTCTAGCCTGGTGTTAAAAGACATTGGCTTCTTTTCATTAAAGTTCTTGGCTACTACAAAAACTGTGCTCAAAATTATGCAAATAAGCATACCCTATTGCAATGGCATTGCCTGAATAAGCAATGGACCTGCAATGTAAAATACATAGGTGTTCAGGAGCTTGAAGGAACATGTGTTTCAGCAGAGAGAATCTGAGATAATTTCCTGAGGTGAAATGTTCTTAAAGCAGTTCGCCAAGTTTCTACTCCAGCCTGCTATCAGAGGGTAAAAGGATCAAAACACAGCAGCTGTCTTGGGTTACATTAGGTTGAAGGATACCACATGGCTGTGTCAGGTTCCAGCCGGGAGTAAAAATAAACTGAACTGGGGGCCAATCCATAGTAGGAGAGGTGAGGTTTGTGTAGAGGAAATTATGCCTTTTTCCTACCTGTTTTCGTGTACCCATATATTACAGCACATAGGTCTCAATATTATAAAAAGCTGTCCCAGCATCTGTGTTTAAATGTACAGTCTCATTCTGGTCATAGGGTTGAACAACGAAATGAAATGTTGACAGTGACAAGTAACTGCTTTTTCTGACCCTGCCTCTCTCTGCTCTCTCCCCTTAGCGTGAATGCATCTCTATTCACGTTGGCCAGGCTGGAGTTCAGATAGGAAATGCGTGCTGGGAACTCTTCTGCCTGGAGCATGGCATTCAGCCAGATGGCACCTTCAAGGATGTGCAGGATAAACTCAACAATGATGACTCTTTTACTACGTTTTTCAATGAAACAGGCACTGGGAAGCATGTGCCACGGGCTGTAATGGTGGACTTGGAACCAAGTGTAGTAGGTCAGTATGGAAATAAACCTGCAAAAGGGAGAAGATCTTACTCTTCCTAACATCACCACAGTGTGCCACCAGTCTCCACTGGTACAAAGCAGCACTCCCTTTCTATCTAGACCACTAGATAGCATGAAATGAATTTTCTTGTGACACAGAATGGCAGATTCTGCCATAGGTGTTATAGGATCAGCAGGATCCCCAGCAGTTTAAAAGCTAGTGCACATGGTTTGTGTGACTTCTCTTTGCACAAACACTTAACTTTAGGTTTTATTTATCATGACATTTTTGCCACTTGAATTCTGCTTTTCCTTGATCCAGATTCAGAGTGGGAGCCTGACAGTTTACCCCCCACGAATAGAAAGATGTCTAAAAATTGGGGCACCCTGGGGGACCTGATTCTTCTCACACTTTTTTCCTAGTGACTTGTCCTCTTGCGGGTACAGGCTGTACAACTGACAAGTTCATGAGAAGATACCAATTTGTGTGGCTGGATACAAGTCACACCATAAATCAACAGAATGCAACATACTGAGAAAATCTTACAATTCCTTTTTCTTGTTCAGATGAAGTGCGGGCTGGGACCTTCCGGGAACTTTTTCATCCAGAACAACTGATCACTGGAAAGGAAGATGCAGCTAATAACTATGCCCGTGGCCACTACACCATTGGCAAAGAAAGCATTGATATGGTGCTTGATCGTGTCCGTAAGCTGGTAAGTCCCAGTAGTTTTGAAACACCAGCTTGGATTCTGCAGAAGAAAGAAATGCAGAACAGGTACCTGGTTAATTACAAATGATACCAATGGTTTAGAGAAGAGATTGCAAGACATATGATGCATCATTGCTGTTCCAAGAGAGAGAAGCCCAGTAGTTCAGTTCCCAGCTGTATGCCTCCAAGTATTAAAAAGTGGTTCTGAATTTGTAATTCTTCATTGTTAGCACAGCCCTTGATCACCAATACTGGTATAGAATTAGGCAGTTCTACATTGCTGGTTTCAGTCAGACTAACTAAGAGAAATATGAAGTTCAGAAAGAGAACCTCCGTAGATGAGTCTGATTTTTATGGCTGAAGTTGAGTGAGTGAGGAACAAAAAGGATGGGATTATCATGAGCCCTTTCTCAAGGAAACATGCCATGAAATCTATGCTGTATATTGCTGATGCCTGCTCTCTCCTCCAGCTCATACAGTAGATGAAGTCTTTTCATTCTTTTTCAGCCCCTATTTTTCTCTTTTGCTTTCTAGACTGATGCCTGTTCTGGGCTGCAAGGGTTCCTGATCTTCCACAGCTTTGGTGGAGGTACCGGCTCTGGCTTTACCTCCTTACTAATGGAACGACTCTCTGTGGATTATGGAAAGAAGTCCAAACTGGAGTTTGCAATCTACCCAGCCCCACAGGTCTCCACCGCTGTGGTGGAGCCCTACAATTCCATCCTGACCACACATACCACCCTGGAGCACTCGGATTGCGCCTTCATGGTGGATAATGAAGCCATCTACGACATCTGCCGCCGAAACCTGGACATCGAGCGTCCCACCTACACCAACCTCAACCGCCTCATCAGCCAGATTGTCTCCTCCATCACAGCTTCACTGCGCTTCGATGGTGCCCTCAATGTGGATCTGACAGAGTTCCAGACAAACCTGGTGCCCTATCCGCGCATCCACTTCCCTTTAGTCACCTATGCCCCCATCATCTCCTCTGACAGAGCACATCATGAGCAGCTCTCAGTGGCTGAAATCACCAGTGCCTGCTTTGAGCCCAACAACCAGATGGTGAAGTGTGACCCAAGACATGGCAAGTACATGGCCTGCTGCATGCTGTACCGTGGTGATGTGGTTCCCAAGGATGTCAATGTCGCAATTGCTGCCATCAAGACCAAGAGAACCATCCAGTTTGTCGACTGGTGTCCAACAGGCTTCAAGGTGAGTAGGCTGCCATGAACTTCTCTTTGATGTTTAAAGGGCAAGTTTAGTCTAGCAGAAAACTTGTATTTAAAGTTCTAGATCTCGTATGTTTTCAACTTGTGAGAAGAAGGAGCATAAGAAAGATGAGGTTGCATCATGTATATGCCCTTCCTCCTTTGGACATCCCATTGACACAGACTTCTAAATATTTATGTAAATGGAAATCTGAAGTGTATATGAGTTAAAATTTAAAGAAGTATTAATTTCAGACCCAAATTTTGGACAAGCCAGTGAGTACTCCCAGAAGCAACATCTAAAATGAAGGAAATACCAAACCCAATACAGTTTATAAAGGAAATATATACAGCCTCCGCCCTGCTGGCAAGGTAACAGTGTTGGCAAACATAATGTCAACAATAATACAAACATTAGCAGTGGAAAAAACATTTGTCATGCAAACAGCCAGCTTAAGAATGAAAGCTTTTAACTGGGAACCAACTTAACTTTCTGTATTAGTTTCTATGGAGTATCTTGTTGAAGCTGCATATTCAGTATTGATTAGCTGCTAAGAAAGCTATGAAGCTGGCAGTGTACATTAAACAGAAAGATATCACAGACAGTAAAATGACCATGCGTCAGCCGCTGATAAAAGGCCGGAGCATGGTTTTGCTCGTATTCTCGGGAACAGAATTAAGACTTAAAAAGGAGCCAAGAGTCAAGGAATTTTATTTGCCCACCAACAAATTCCAGAGAGAAAAAGAGAGAGAGAGAAAAGAAGGAAAGTAAGAGGAAAGAATAAAAGAGTTCATAGCAATAGCTACCATCCCAGAGCTGCAATGTCCCAACAGTCTGATTAGTTCCAAGTTTGGTGGTGGAAGATATTTCTTTCCTATGCTGGTTGATGCCATTCTTTTATAGAGTTGTAACACATCCTCCACTCTGCGGTGGTGCTCATGCCCAATACTGTCACTAGGGGGTCTTCTCCCCTCGTGGTTCCGTGATGCAGCAATGTTAAGGCAAACACCCTGCACCGAAGTGTCAACTGGAGAGCAATGTTGAGACAGATACCCTTCACAAACGTCCTGCTGTGATGGTGCTATTGGCAATGTAGTTTTCCTGCCACAGAAATGCGAGGACAGACATCCTGCTGTGGCAGTGGTATTGGCAATGTCAGTCTTCCTGCCATACCAATGTTGAGCCAGACATCCTGTTGTGGTGGTGGTGTTTTCACTGACACAGTCTCTTACACCATATGTCATATTGTTTATGATATTATTATTTCTTATGGAATATGCAGTCTAGTAGTTTTGATAGTGGCACTACTCTATGCCAGCATCTGTAACTTTACTCACATTTTTTCAGCTGTTTGACTGCTTTTGACGGCTCTTGCCTTTTCACAACCTTCTTTCATATTCCTGTTTCCAGGTTGGGATCAACTATCAGCCTCCTACTGTAGTTCCTGGTGGCGACCTAGCCCAAGTTCAGCGAGCAGTCTGCATGCTAAGCAACACCACGGCCATTGCAGAGGCTTGGGCCAGGCTCGACCACAAGTTTGATCTGATGTATGCCAAGAGAGCTTTTGTGCACTGGTATGTGGGTGAAGGCATGGAGGAGGGAGAATTTGCAGAGGCCCGAGAGGATCTGGCTGCCCTGGAGAAGGACTATGAGGAAGTGGGAACTGACTCATTTGAAGAAGAAAATGATGGGGAGTAGTTTTAAAATACACCTTGTTTCTAGTGAGCAGAGAATTGTCTCTGTATCACTGTATTGCATGTGTCTACCATTAGGTCATATTTTTTTGTATGTAATATACAGAAATTTAAGAGGGGTCACATAGAGACACCTTTTATTCCATAAATCACAGGTAAGTTGTCCTGTAAGATAGGATCAGCTGCAGTAATGCCTCACCACTCCCAGCAACGCAAAAAGACTCACTCTTCTTCCTTGCACATTTAATGTAAGCCTGTTTAAGCTCTAATGCACATACTAAAACCACTACAATTCAAACTGTTTAAATGAGAAGCTTTTCCCCCTTAAAAAAAGACAACAAAACAATAAAACCTAAACTTTTATTTTTTGCATCGTACCTCCTGAAAACATTTCAGTATTCCTTACTCTACTTGCATAGTTCCTCCTCTGCAAGAAACAACATCTGCTTTAACCAGCAGATCACTGTGCCATCTGTGGCAATCTTTATTTAGTGCACCATGTGCAAGTGAGTCTGCAATATGGGCATTTGAACGTTCACTCAAAGATAATTCAAAGTTGTGATCCAAGATCTCAAATCTATAGGATTCATGTCTTACTAGGCAATGTCAATTCTTGACTAGGAAACCTTTCAGCTACTTTTTATTGAGGGTCCCTGATGGGTTGCACCCATGAGAGCTGAGGCAGCTGGCTAATGTCATTGCAAGGCCACTCGTGATAATGTTTGATGATCATGGTGATTGGGAGAAGTGGCCAAAGACTGGTGGAAAGCAAATGCCACTCCTGTCTTCAAAAAGGACAAGAAGGAAGATGCAGGGAGCTACAGGCTGGTCAGCCTCATTACAATCCCTAAATGATTTTTAGGCACATGAACAAGAAGAAAACTGTCAGGAGTACTCATAAGGGATTCACCAACAAGAAGTCATGCTTTACTGACTTGATGACCTTTTATGATGAAACAACTGGCCTGACAAACTAGAGGAAAACCCCATAGCAGCCTTCCGGTATCTGAAGGGGGCTTATAGGGATGCTGATGCTGGGGAGGGACTCTTCATTAGGGACTGTAGTGATAGGACAAGGGCTAATGGATTAAAACTTAAACAGGGGAAGTTTAGATTGGATATAAGGAGGAAATTCTTTCCTGGTAGGGTGGTGAGGCACTGGAATGGGTTGCCCAGGGAGGTTGTGAATGCTCCATCCCTGGCAGTGTTCAAAACCAGGTTGGATGAAGCCTTGGGTGGCATGGTGTAGTATGAGGTGTCCCTGCCCATGGCAGGGGGGTTGGAACTAGATGATCTTCAGGTCCTTTCCAACCCTAACTATTCTGTGATTCTATGATTCTATGATATTGTCTACCTAGACTTGAATAAGGCTTTCGACACTGTTGCCTGTAAGATCCTCATAGTATGAGCTGGGTGAGCATAGTGAGTTGGACTGAAAACTGGCTGAATGGCTGGGCCCAGAGTGTGGTAATCAGTGGCATCAGATCTAGTTGGAGGCCATTAACTAGAGGTGTACCCCATTTAATTAACCAGATCAGTAAATTACTAAACTATGAAGTTATGGAGTAGCAGAAATGGCTCTGTTTAGGAAAACATCCTATTTAGGACATGCTTGATTATGTACCTAAACTGAAGAAACATGAATAAGTATTACTCAGCCTAGTGGAATTTAGACTTCTTTTTTGCTTCCCTCACAGTTCTGTTCTGAATTAGGCCCCAAACCAGAAACAGGAAATTCATACATGACACACATGTATGTGTTCAAACTGAGAAGTGACCCTGTTCTTCCCGTAAGAGAGGAGAAATAGGCAACAAGATAAAGACAAAACCCCGTGATTAAACATGGCAGATGAATTGCTTGGTCTGTTCTGTGAAAAACTGCTGAAAGCAATGCAGTGAAGTGGAAGTTGTTGATCCAGTGTGGAGTACTGTAAGCATCCTAAAACACTGGGTGTGCACTTCCTAATTTCCTGAAAGCTTTTAAAATCTCATCTGATCATCAGTGTTGTGGTTTATTTTATTTGCAAGGACACTCAGGAATCTCTGCTTTCACAATAGTCAGTGCATTCTGGACATTAGAAGTGCCAGGGCAATTATTAGGAGCTAGCAGCTTTTGTTATAGTGACTCTACTCTGCAATGACCAGCCAGCAGTGTATTTGGAGACCAGAACACAGCATCTTTCATGTTTAGCCATCCCTTCATCTGAGCACACTTTCTGTGCTCAGACTTCTGCCTGCTACCTGTTTTGGAAGTGGGGTGTCTGAGTAACTTCAACATGCAAAGCTTAAATATTCTTGAGACAAATGCTCCTCTTAATTGAGCATCCAAGCCCTCACAAGGGTTATTACCAAAAGCCACTTCAGCTGCACACTACTTCACTAGTTTCCACAGAACTTTCAGACCTAGCTTCTGTTCAGTCTCCAGTGTTGGTTTGCTCTTTGCTCAGGTGGTTAGACTGTCTCTAGGCAACTTATGGCTTAGCAGTTCTATCTCTCTTCCTCCCTTCTATGAAGCAGATGCCACACAAGCTAGCAATAGGAAGGGAACACTGCTAAATTTAACCCATTGACAAGAGGCTCTGCCAGAATCACAGCAAAGATGCTGAGTTATTTGTGCCCTTCTCACAAGCCCCTATAGATATCCATACCCACCCCTGTGACAATTCAGGAAGCTTTTCACTGCCACTGCTGCCTTGGCTGAAGAGCTCTAACTGCCAAGCAGTGGTGCTGCCTCCAACAGAGCAAGGTTGTATGAGCAGGTTCTCATTTGAATCTGAATTTGGTAACTTAGTGAAACAACAGCTGAAGGCTTCTGCATACCACATATGAATTCATGTAAGCAGCTCACTGATAGGGCTTTTCTGAGGGGCAAAGGGGTCCTCCAAGACACCAGTGACCTTCTAGGGAGCAAATAAAGGAAGACAGAAGCCATCAGGAGCTCTGCACAGCCTGTGGAAGGGGGCAACACCTACACCCTACAGGCAGAGACAGGAAGGGATTAGGGTTTGAGCCTGCCCTGGGGACAATCTGGTGGCAAGGGAAGGACATGGCATCTGTGACCCTGCTGGAGCTCCTCTATAGAGGGTAGTCAAGTGTGCCCTGCAAAATCACACAGGGGCTCTCCCTCCTGGGGTCCCAAAGACTTGATCTATTTCACACACATAGCAGGACTCCCTGCATCACCTGCATCATTTCCAGAGTCAGCAGAGAGAGCTCTGTGGGGAAGCACCACTCACCTTCAAACTATCCCACCTCAAGAGGAGCAAAGCTGGACCAGTGGCCATCCTTTGAGTAGCAAAGCTTCCTTATGGGGCTCTGCAGCCCTTTATTCCTCCTGCAGATACGCAGGGTGAAAGGGAAAGCCTGGAAACCTAACATACACACTGGAGAAGTGTCCACCCAAGCATCAGTGGACAGGCATCATCCAGACATCAGTGACTTATTGAGGCCTGAAATTCCACAGCTTGGGTTAGTGTTGGAGTTGGTCCTTACCACTGTGCCGCCATCTGTATATCCCACTGCACACTGCAGCCCACCATCAGACAGGAAAACTGCCGAGGCTTTCAGCTGGCCACCTGGGTTAAGTTTCTCAGTGAGTTACTTGTTTGGGGTCATTTTAAATGAGCTATTTCTTGCTTCTGAGTAGGCTATGGTAGGCCTTGACAAGAGTTCGGCTTTTCTATTGCTTTTGTGGCTAAACCCAACAAACGCCTGGCCCAAGATGCGTCTGCTTTAGGGAGGTAATGAGCAGCCATGCTAAGTCCAGGCAGAACACACCTCCTGAGGTACTGCCTCTGCTGAAGAAGAGGGCTTTTTCTTGCAGAGGTCAACTTCTCTGCCCATGGCAGGGGGGTCGGAACTAGGTGATCTTGAAGGTCCCTTCCAACCCAAGTGCCTAGAACAAACCAGACTGAACCAGGCCGAGGTGTCGGAGAGGGTCAGGACATCGGCAGACTGGGCCGCGGTGAGCAGCCCCTGTGCAGGGAGGGCTATGGTCTCCCGGGCGCCTTTCTTCCATCCCGCCTCGCCCCACCGCATCGGGCCGGACTGCCCAGGGCTGGGCCACTGCTGAGCGAGTTTCACTTTCTGTTCCTGCGCTCTGCCGGGCGGGAAATGAAAACTAAGCGGCGCTGCTGCTCTCTGACGCAGCCGGCGAGGGGAGAGGAGAAGCGGCCGCACTCCGCCGCCTCCACGCTGCCCTTCACGGCCCCGCTGCGCCTCGCTCGCTGCAGGCGGCCCTCCGGTGGCTGGGCAGGGCTGGACCGGCCCGACAGGCTGAGGTGGTCCTGAGGAGCGCTTCGGGGAGACGCAGGGTCCGAGCGCCCGAGGCTGTGAATGTGAGGACCCGCCGAGGCTGCGGGAATTGGTGAGCAAGGCTTCCGCTGTTTTGTCAGGTGGGATGAGCTAGAGCCACAGAGTGCCGGGGGGACGGAAAGAAGAGGGGGGAAAGGGAGCTGAACAAACGTGTTAGTGTGACAGCAAAGTGGGGAATCTTGTATCAGTCGCATCCCAGAGGAGTATGGAAGTGGAGGGCTGAGAACCCTTCGAAAAGTATCCCAGGGCTGCTGCCTCGAAGCCCTCCTCCAGTCCCAACACCATCCCCTTGTCTGCCTGCTCCCCAGGGTACCCATGAGGGGAAAGAAGCGGTGATGGTGGGGAATAGGTGTCGTGGGACAGAGGTGGTGGTCCCCCTCAGGCAGAGAGGGGCTTTGGGGCTGTGGTATGGGGCTGTGGTATGGGGCTGCCGGTGGTTTGCCGTGAGAGGCTGGTGTCTTGGAAGGATGGATATAGGCTGTGGAGCAGACTGGGGTGAAAGGAGGACACTGGGCAAGCTGAGGGCAATTGAGAGGGCTCAATGATAATGGGGCGGAGGGTATGAGAAGGTATCACCACTACTTTTTCTCTGCCTGGTGCTAGCGTGGCCAAGGGAGCAGTACTGAGTCCTACCCCTGACCTGCAAAAGAAACTGAGAAACAACCCTGCGCCTCCAGTGAGAGAGGAGAAATTAGGGGCAAGAGGGGAGCCTGCTCCTCACCAGGTTTTTATAGAGTTATGCAGGGAAAGGAAAGTCAAGTGCAAATCTTAGGAATGCCATATTTCTGATATCCCTAAAATGGCAGTTCCATGCAAGGGTTGGGAAACCGTGTTCGTGCCCCTGCCTCCACACCAGGGATCCCATCTCCACCTGGGGGAGGATTTCATCGAACCGGAGACCCAAATGCTCCCATCTCTGTATCTGCCCTAATATCTTTCCACTTATTTCTCAGATCACGCAAAGCCTTTTAGACCTGAGCTTTCTCTTTCACCCACTGCCACCTTAATCCTACGTCTCTTGCCAAAAGCTGTGTTGTCTTGCAAGTTCACCTCATGCCCAGTACATCTCTAGCTGTTGTTTAGGTACCTCTGCCCTGCCTATCCTCCTCCTTTACGTCTCTTTTGGCATCTCCACTGGCTGTATTACTTACCTCCTGGATGATATTGTACCAACTAAAACCAGTTGGTCTCGCAGTGTAAGCACAGATGAGCTTGTGCTCCAGCTGGGCCTTCAGAAACCTGAATGCCTCATTAAATCCTTGTCAGAGAAGGGGCAGAGAGAGTTCAGATGCTGTTTTGCTGAGGAAGAAATCAAGTCAAATTTCTCTTTTCCTGAGTAGCTATTCTCATCACAGGGTTTGGCTATTAAAAGTACTATTTTTGAATCTATTGAGTGTCTAAGTTTATTTCTCCCCCCCCAATAAAACTCCTCAGCAAATTTGACAATATTCAGAGAATCTGAGTCTATGACACCTAATGTTCAAAAGTAAACCTTGAAAGTACAGAATTAAGAGTACAGTCAGGAAAAAGTATACTTGAGATTAAATGCAACAACTGGGGGGGAAATAAATCGATTTCTGGTTTCCCTACCTAAATCTTAAGATTTTATATTTGACATTATTGGCCACAGTTAACCTGAAAAATAATGTGCTTTTAAAGCAAAGATTTTCTTTTTTGTGCAAGGCAGAACCAGTATTTTTTGGTTATTCTTCACTCTCTCAGCAGCTGGCCTCAGATTCATTTTATGTGCCGTCTAGTATTTGTAGAATATTAATTTCTGAGCATTTGGTTTGTGTTTTATTTTTCCATCCTCACAAATTCTTCCCTAAGCATACATTTTTTTTATGATTCTGCCTTCCTGTTGGACGCGGGCTTTAAGAAAGTTTCGTTTCTGTGTAACTGCGTTTGAACATTTGTCACATCGCTTTGTCCTGGGTATTTTTACCTTGCTTTAGTTTGGTGACTTTTTAATCTTTTATTTAAGTAGCCGGTAGATAAGTTATGAGAGACTGACGAGTGCAATAGTCTGTTCAATACTGGCTTGCAAATCAAGGCATTGTAATGGTTCTTTTGTTTAAACAGTTACTTCGCCTGTGATCACTTGAAGGAGCATAAGAACAAGCTGATATTTAGGTGCTTAAATGCTTTTAAAATTACACTCCAAAGTGCCACAGTAGAGCTGTAACTAGAAAACAATGCAGAGATCCCAGTATAGAAAACAAACTAATGTTTATCAATTCAAAGGTGTAGACAAGGTGAAATTTGCCCTTTTGAATGCTTGGGATACTTCAGATACTTTTACTAAACACAGGAGTTTTGCGTCATCTCCCATTTGCACAGTTTTAAGCATATTATTTACCAAATCTTCCTGAACAGAGATATCTGTGGCTCCCTGGCTATGCAGAACCAAAGGTTCATTTATTTATTTAGCCACAAAAGGAAGAGAACAAGATGTGCAATTGCCATCAAGCTCCATGTCTGTTACCTTGCCAATACCCAGCACACCTACAATACCCTGTCTTAATTTAAATTTATCAAATGCTGTTGCAGTGATCTTACTAATTTTATTGACATTCCAGCTTTTTCATAATGAAAATACCCCATTCAAAGACAAATCCTGTGCTTTTGGGTGGTCCTCCTCTTTCTGATCTTTCTGTGTCTTTCTGCAGCCCTTCTGTCTTTGTAAAGCACTGTTGATGGGACAAAGAAGTGGACGTCAGGAAACAAACAAGAAACTAGAGATGGCACTAACAGAGACTATGAAGGCAGAAGCAAAAGTACAAAATAACGAAGAGGATGCTGAAGAGCTGAAGGCCAAAGTCCAGAGGCTAACATCAGTCTTTGGTGTGGCAGACTTAAAAAACGGTAATAATGTTTTGTCT
The DNA here is from genome assembly GCF_028554395.1 of Pezoporus wallicus. Lineage (NCBI taxonomy): Eukaryota > Metazoa > Chordata > Aves > Psittaciformes > Psittacidae > Pezoporus > Pezoporus wallicus. Next base: position 3,282,729 of record NW_026642179.1, on the reverse strand, counting down.
ATCCCTCACTCATACTAATACCTGCTGTTCCATTCTCTGTCCTTAGGTTACATTTTCTCCTATTCTTTTACCTTTTCCCTGAGGAATATACAGGTGATTCTAATTTTGCCCTGCCAAGTAACCATTTTGGGTTTGGGTTTGTTTTGTTTTGTTTTTGTTTTTTGTTTTTTTTTTTTTTGGGGGGGGGGAGGGATTACATGAGGATCTCGAGGCTTTTTCTAATTTTAAGTCCTCAGATTTGCCATTGTAGCCAAAAAGGTCTAGATGCTGTCCCTGTCTCTTTCCAAACATAGCCAGCATTGCTTGCAGATTTGCTGAACCATGGACAAGGCCCTAGTTATTCTGCTGCATCACTAGATTGGCCTCTCAAAAGCTTCCATCAATATTTCAGGTGTACATACTGTTCTTTTTCAGCTACAGCCCACCCTTACCACCAATTGTATGCATTCCAGAGTTGTTCTGAGTTTCCATTCCATGTCCTCTCTCCCTTTTGTGATGAATTCAGAAGAAAAACTTCAAATTTCTGACCACGGTTACTTATACTACTTTGGGGCACAGAATATGCTGTCTTTTTAGATGCAGTATGAACAGCTGTGGTTTGCTTTTTCCACTTCTCTCAAGCTAGTTCCTTTCTTTGAGACATAGAACAGCAGAGGTAGGCTGAAGGGGAAACCTGAAGCCTGTGTGGTGGACAGCTAACATGTGGTCCCACATGTAGCTCTTTATTTTGTTAATTAAGCCTTATATAAAACATAATTAATTGTCATTAAGCCTGGCTGTGTAAAAGGCTAAATAAAAATCCTCATACAGGCAGCCTTTGACTTCTGTGAAGTTTTTTATTTTATGTTTAGATGTGTTATGAAAGGACTGAAAAGAGATCAACTGGGAGACATCTGAGCATCATAATCCAGGTTTATTTGGGTTTTTCCTGTCAGTTACCAAACAAAAATACATGTTATCTGCTTGAGCAACATAAGAATAAGATTGAACACTTTCTGAGGCCTGACCAAGATGCTGCTCCTATATCCTGAATGGCTGAATGTGTGCAAGAGGAGTTTATCACTTCCAAGTAATTGTCACTTTCTTTTCTTGTACCTGTTTCCAGGACTCACTTCCTCTTTTTCTGTGCCTGCAGGAGCCATTGGACTGTACAACATTGGACACAGCTGCTGTCTGAACTCCCTGCTCCAAGTGTTCTTCATGAATATACATTTCACAAGGATACTTCGAAGGTACCACTGGTTTGAACTACCTAAGATACTCCCATTGTTGCTCTGTTGTCTCCACTCCTTTTGTCTGTGTGAGGTGCATTTGAAGGCTTGGATCATCAAGGTGCTCACAAGGTGCTTTCAACTTATTCAGCAAGGTCTCTGCCTTGTTGTGTCTGTTACACACAGCCTAGGTCCTGCAAAGGTAGCAGTTGCAGATGACTTGTTAGTCATCTCTGATTCATGTGCCATTTGCACGCTGGTAAGGTACAGCCTTGAACTGAGTCTTCAAGACTTGTATCTCCCTTTTTCATAACAGGATATGATTTTATTCGTTGTTTACTCATAGGCTGCTATAACTAAAGGATGTGTTGTGTGTAACCCACTATTAATTTTGTAACTTTAAACGTGTGAAAGTAAACATATTGTGATCCATAGGCTCTGTCCTCTGATTGTCCTGGCTAGCACCTGATACAGAAGAGTAAGTGTTGTTGCAGAGGACAAATACATAGTGTTATTTTGTTTTGCTTGGCCATGCTTCCTGTTTGTTCATGCTGAAGATTCGGGCTTCTGCTTCCCTACCAACCACAGTAATAACTGGTTTGATTTGCTTTTACTCGGGTCACTGCAGCTTTAATCATCTAAGTGGATCATTCCTATTCAGTCCTCCTTTCTCCAAATTTCTTACATGCCTACCAGTGTGCAAAGAGGGAAGAAGACAAGTTACAGAGATGCAGAGATGAGAAGTGTCGTAAATGGGCAAAGCTATATGGTGAGATAGTTACCAGTAACTATCAGTAACTGGTAACCAGAAGGTTACCAGTGCTATTTGAAGAAAGACTTAGAAAAACCCGTGGACTGCAATAAATTTAGGGAGGGTAAAGAGCTTTCCAGTTGTCATCTGGTTGAAATACAAGCATTTTATACGTGTTGATAAAGTGCTGAGGTTATGTTGAGAATCAAGGCATGAGCAGGTGAGAGGCAAGAACAGCTCTAAAACTTGCTCTATCCTGAATGTTGTTTCTCAAGGCTAGAAAGCACTTCAGATCCTGCTCGGTTTGCCCCTTATTCATGAGAAGGCCAACTTAGAATTGTGGCCTTTTACTTTAAAATGGTCAGCCGGCACTTTGGGATGAGCTAGTGCAGGTGTCTGCTTCCCCTTTTTCCTTCTTTTGCTGAAAACAAGCCCATTCTGGTTCCTCTTGAGTTGCTTTCTGTGCTATCCCCCTTTGCTTCTTCAGGTGTGATGTCAAATATTTCTTCATTGTACCACTCGATTACCATTCATATCACTTCTCTTGATAGGATCACGGTGCCACTATATGCTGAGCAGCAGCAGAAGAATGTCCCATACCAAATGCTCCTGCTGTTGGAAGAGATGCAATGTGGCAAGCAGAAAGCTGTTTATCCCATAGCCCTGGCTTACTGTCTTTCAGCATACAAAGTGAAATGTAAGCAGCGCCGCCTCATGCCCACCTCATTCTGCAGACCAGAGATGTTAATTTTCGAGCATTAAGAAGAAGTGCAAACTCTGACACCTCATTCAGAGATTCAGAAATGTGAGGAGTTAGGTACATGATGGTGTGTAGTAGTGAGAGAGATGTTGTATCTTACTTGTGAAGAGGGGAAAATAAAAGAAAGAAAATGCTCCTGCTAGATATCCTTGCTGATGTCCAAAGTGTAGGAAGACTATCAGACTGGTAGAAGACTCAGCTACTGATACTGGCCAGAGGGAATGGGCTGTGCAAGGCAGAGAGAGGACAGCTTATAGCTTGATTTGTCTTGCTATACTGGCATGATAATAGTGAAACAGCTGCTATTTCTTATTAGAAGGAAGGGATCGTGTGGAAAAGATACTGAGCTCACCCAGATCGCCAAGGATATAAATCATATCCTTCCTGTTCCTTGTTATAAGGGCAGAGAAAAAAAATTGCTGGCTTAACCTCCCACCTGGGCAGGGTCCCAAAGGACAGAGAGTGTTAAATGCATGGGGGACCGGAGACAGTGGGATGTGGAGGGTCTGTTTACATGTGCATATACACACAGTATATTCAAATGCTCTGATCTTTATCATATAAAAGCTAAAATAGGACAGCACTGCATCTGGTGACAAGTACATGACTTTTGCACTGGGTTCTACAATGGGACACTCGAACCCTCCCATCTTTTCCCACTGCCTGCCTGGGTCACATGGGGACATTCATTTCCAGTCTAAGCTCTGTCCCTGACAAGGAGTGCCAAGGGAAGAATAGACTGGATCTAATGGGGGTCAATGAATTTCCCGTTGCCATCTGCAGGAAGTCTGCTGAGTGCTGTTCATAATACCGATCAAGGTTGTGTTTTCTGTTTGTCCAGTGTTTGTGCAGCATGATGCCGCTCAGCTCTTTCTGACCCTCTGGAACTTGATAAAGAAGCAGATGAAAAAGCCAGAGCTGGTAAGAACAATCACTGAAAAGAACACAAGATCTTTTGGCCCTTGTTATGTGTGATGTAATGGGAGAGGGAATCTTGATTTCATAGGCTTCAAAATTATGAATCACAATTAACTTCTGTTCATCCTACTTTTTGAGCCTGCTAGGGTCTCCATTCTCATGGGAGAACCAATTAATAACAAAAGGTTTGATTTTTTTGCAACACTGGTGTATCTTGACACAGCTTCTCTGTTCTTTGAAGTCAGCCATGTGCATTTCATTGTAATTATTCATTGTTAGCATGTTATGTGTATGACGGTTCCTCCCAGGGGAGCTGTGTAAGGTAAGAGAAAAGTAACTCTTCCTCAACCCACTGCCATAGTTTTGTTCATATAGAAGACAGGCTCCTGTTGCAGTTCCAGACAAAACAGTAGAATTCTTTACCAAAGCAGACATTTGTCTGGTCTTGTTGTAGACTGTCCCCTCTGCTATGTGATGAGGGGAAGCAGTTGTTCTCCAATAAATGAACTGTCCATGTAAGTCAGTGTCAGATCTGGGGTCAAGCCTTAAAGTAGTAACACTGTGTGAAGAAACGTGTCCATGTGGTCTTTCCTACTCACAGAGGAAAATACCTCAGCTGTGTTCTTCATAAACCTTGTTTTGGCCTTTTTTTACCCCTCCAGGTTGAAGAGCTGAGTGATTTGTACACTATCTGTATACAGGAGCACCTGGCCTGTCAGAAGTGCTCTTTTGAGGAAAAGAAGAACAGCAGCATGTTAACCCTTCCACTCCCACTGCTGGATTCCAATTGCCGCATGCTGAAGACTCTAGTAAGTTAGTGCCAGCACTGGCTCCTTAGGAAGAAGATTATCCCCTGTTCACTGTGGGAGCCTTTTTTTTTTGCAGCACTGGTGTGTCCTGGACTCAGGTAGAATCTCTAAGAATCTCTGCAGGGTGTCTGGTACTCTGGGGTGATCTTTTCTCATTCACATTTCTTCTTTATTTTGAGGAGTTCTAAATTTCTTATTATTATCTTTTGTCCTTTGAATACAATATGCCTTCTGTAGCTTTGCTGCTTGCTTGTACCCTGTGAAACAAAGTAAAAATGGAAATCTGGCTTGAAGGAATTCAGTTGAAAGAAATCTCCTCTGTCTCCTTAGAAGGACTGCCTGCAATGCTTTTTCCATCCAGAAGAGCTGACTGATCACAACATGTGTTTCTGTGACCGGTGTGGAAGAAAGACACCTTTTCTGCAGGTAATCAGATAATTATTTCCCCATATTTCTCTTCTACACAGAACTCCCTTTAGGACTGGGAAGGGTGGGGAAAGGACTCAACCATATCAGTTTGAGGAGATCAGCAATACAAAGCTTTGTCAGTGCAGCAATGTCAGCTAGATAAAAACCACATGCATCTTTCCTGTTAAGAAGTTCCTTAATGTAGATGTAGCTCTAGCAACAAGATAACGATTTTATGGGTTTTCATATAAGCCACCAAGGGATGCAGCATTTTTGTATCAGCAGAAAAGTTGGTTTATGTTAGTGTGAGGCATCCCTGCCCATGGCAGGGGGTTGGAACTAGATGATCTTAAGGTCATTTCCAACCCAAACCATTCTATGATGCTGTGATTCTATGATTCTATGTTGCGCTTCTGCTGTAGGGCTCTACACTGCTGCATAGCTCCAGAGGTAGACAAGAACATGTTACTGGAGCTGTGCATACACATAAAAGTAGGATATCTTAGGGTGATTTCCTTTCTTCCCTGTTTTCCACTGCCCTCCCCATTTTTTACGGTGTTGATCTCTTCAATACATTTGCCTCTTCATGAAACAGCTAATTCATCAGCTGGCAAAGAGAGGTGCGGGGGGGAGACTGCCTCAGCTCAGGGCTCGGAGGTACTTCCCATTGAGTCACCTCCAGGGCCACAGTACATCCATATGTCTTGTTGGCAGCCATGGCGGCAGCAACAGTAATATCAACAAAGGCAGTGGTGGAAGGGATGAGCTGTGAGGTTGTCAACCTCCGTGGACCTCTGGTGACCAAATGTCACAAGAAAATTGCCTTGCCTCTCCTCACCTACCTGTTGCTACTAACCTAGGGTTCAGAAAGCAGGCTAGAAAGGAAGCAACCCTTGAGAAAACCAATGCTGAAGTTGAGAAACTTGCTTATCACAAATCCAGATGAGCTGCAAAAGCATCTGCTGTCCAGTGGAACTGGCATTCATTCACTGTAGCTCTGACTGTTCACAGGGTGACAATGGTTGTTTCCACCCCACCTCCCCAGGTCTTGTTCCTTAGTTTTCAATGATGTTACTTATTGCTTTACAGAGCATGAAGCTAGTCCATCTGCCACAGACCCTGACCATACACCTGAAGCGTTTCTGCTTCGAAAAAGCAGCCCACATTCACAAGCTTAGTCACTACCTGCCATTCCCGCAAGACCTTGATTTCAATGCAGTCTTGACAGAAAGTCAGTGCCAAGCAGATGACAATGAAAAGGTGAGATACTCCTAATGCCCTGGTTTAAAAGGACATTTTCTTCTCCCCTGTGCTCAAGTCTCATAAAACCTTAAGAGGTGACATCAGTACTTGCCTCGGTTCAAAGCACCTGTCTTAAAAATGTTCATCTCAGGCTTTGCCTATGCATGGTGCTCTCTCACATCTCATGGTTTTAAGTGGTTCAGGCATTATTCAACTTTCTGTGCTCAGATTTAACCACCAAAGGCACCATAACTGAAGCTTTCTGCCATAAGGACAAGAAAGAGGCTTTACAAATAAGACCCCAACTTCTTTTTTATTTTTTTTTGTGAGTGTTTAGCATAACATTTTTCTTCCAGTTCTAAACATACTAAAGAAAAGATGAAAACACAGTTCATTTGGATAACCAAATCCAGACACTGTAAACAGTGTCTTAGATGCAACTTCCCTCGTGTGGTTTGGACTCCAGCTCAAGATGGTCTCAGTGTGAGCAGCAGACCCACTGCTTTGGAGAGGTCACCAGTCCAAGACAGGGGAATTCCATTCCTGGCAGTTTCCCATGTAGTGTTGTTTGCACAGAGTTAAGGTTAGCAGGGAGGCAACAGCTTTGCCAAGCAGCTGAGGGTGGATCTGTTCCCCTTACTGAGAAATAACAAGGCAAAGTGTGGCAACAGCCAGACCTCACTGGTGCAGTGTTGGCTGCAGTGTTTGCTGCCCCTTTGCTGTCCTACAGCCTTTCTCATGTTCCTGTGTTCAGGGTGCCAGGGAGGCTGACAGCCCCATAGCTGATAAGCAAAACTCTGAGGGTAAGAACAGAAAGCGCAGGATCCTCAAGGCCAGTCTAATCTGCCTCCTTTTTCCTCACAAAACACACATTCTTGCTGCCCTGGCTGCTGAATCTTCTTTAGCCAATGGCAAATGAGCATTGCTGGACTAAAAGTCACTCTTTGTGGTTCTTCACAGGCTGGCTGGCAGTATGACCTTTTTGCTGTCATTGCCCATTCAGGATCAATTAGCTGTGGACACTATTGTGCCTATATTCGAAGTCTCACAGAATATAAATGGTATTGCTTCAACGACTCTGAGGTTTGCCAGGTGAGGAGACAAACCCACATTTCTTTTGTAGCTTCCTGGTTACTCCTCGAGATCCCATTCGGTCTCTCCATTTGCTCATTAGAGAGAACCAGGGAAGAAAACAGAAGCTGCAGAGCTCTGTGCACCTCATTCTTCTGCTGCAATGTACTCTGAGCTGAGGGCAGAGCTGCTGTAGCTTCTGTACCAAACAAGGCCTTGGGTTCTGCTTTGCAATGTGCAGAAGCAGCCATTCACTGTATACCCTACTTTATGTACTCTGGATCTGTTTAACGTATGTATTCAGAAGAAGGAAAGGAACTGTTTTTCCTCAAGGAGTAAAAACAATAAACCCATTTATTAAAGGGTGTTTAGTTTCTGGAAGTACCCCTATACCACTCTTCTTAAAAGAATTGCTGTGCTGGTATCACAATGTGTCCCTCTCTTGAGAGCTTTTACCAGCCTCCTCTTGTGTTTTATTTCTCTAGGTATCGTGGGATGATGTGAAATGCACCTATGGACATTCCAACCTCCACTGGTAAGCAAACATACCTGTTTTTACCAAACGTTCCTCTGGGGTTTGGAATGAGGATAGCAAAGAGAGGGAAGACAAATGGTTTGAACTGCATATTGCCAGGGATGTACTGGAGATGCAGGAGAGCAGAATCTCTCCTATATAGTGCTGCCAGTGAGTGAATATGATGCCTTAGGGATCACTGAAGGGGGCTGGTTTGGTTGACACAGACCTCAAAAAGCTGAGCAGGACCAAACCTGGGAGGTTACTTGCAACCCTAATCTTCAAACATACATCTTGTTTTGCCTTTTCTTTGTTTCCACAGGGGAGAAACAGCCTATCTCTTGGTTTACATGAAAAAACATCCACAGTGGCCTCATCCAGGAGTATGAGAATGTCTCGTGAAGTTGTGCATTGTCCATGGAGATCAGCACCTCTGTGCCAGTGTGGACGTGCACAAGTGTTCCACAAGAAAGACATGGTGCAGTCAGTCAGTGACCTCTGCCTTCGCATTTATTTATGGAAAAGTTAATAGAGAGACTTAGCTAGAGAAAGGATCTCAGAACTGTTGCAACTAGAAAGTTTTTCTTTCATATGTTTTTTGATACTTACATGATTCTATTTATTAATTTCCTCTTAAAAGATAGTAAAGTTAGTCCTTGTCTCTTCTGACTTACCAGTTTCTTTAATGCTGATGCCTGGAGTCCAGTACAAGGGAAGAATTTGGCCTGAAAGCCTGCCTGATATTCCGTTGAGGGATGTGGTATGACTGGAAAGCTGCGATGGCCATGGCTAGCCAGTAGGACCATAAGAGCTTGAGACTTACTCTGCCCTTTTAATACCATGTTAGATGCTGGCAAGCTGGGCAGGGGACCCCAAAAGTCTTGAGAAACAGCTGGATCAAGGACCAAAATTTAGGACATGTGCATGAATGATGTTTACTCCTTCAAACCTTCCTGAAAATGAATCACTACAGGGGCTGAGGTGTGTTTAAAAGTTGGTGTCAGCATAAAGAAGTGTTTTGTAAATCAGCTGCTTTTGTAGTAGTTCTGATTTACAAGATGAGTTTGTACATATTTGTGCAGATGATTATTGTTTTAGCATGCTTATCAGGCATTTATATGTATGTTCCTTCCTGTATAGAGGAAAATACTAAGAGCAACAGAGATCCTGAATCTAGCTAGTGATTTTGCACAATGCAATCAATACTGTGACAAGAGGAAAAGTGAGATGCCTCCATATAAAAAAAAGTAAGTAATCTTTGTACCTTCCATTGAGCCCTGTCACTCCACACTGTTGGTTCAGCCTGTGCTCCCATGACGAGACACACAGCTGGAGGGGAAATGTAAAGAGAGCTGGAAAGGAAGGTTGGTAACATGACAGTCAGAAGGAGAGAGTTCTAAAAGCTCATCGCAAGACTCAACTGGGAGGAATGTGATGCTTTTAAAACATTCATGGTAAGTCTTGATGTACCACAGCCTGTGAAAGGATCAGTGATTTCAGTAGTTTGAGATTAGAAGGACTTTCTAGCCTAAGAAACCCTTTGACTGTATCTTTACAAGGGTGCTATTTTTGTGGGACTGAGCACATTTTGAAATTAGTGATTTAGTTATAATAGCTGCTATATATATCCTAATTTTATGTTGATGATGAAGTTCACGAATCCTGTCCATTTTCTGTTGGCATGTGGAAGGTGAATTGAGAAATCCTGGAGCATAGCTGGAAATGACATTTTTATGACCTAGCAGGTATTTATTTCACTGCACTGGCAAAGTCCATTATTCTGTTCAGCTTTTGTATTTATACTGCTCATTCTGGTAAAAAAAAAAAGCCCCAGTGTATTGTTGTCACCAGGATGAGGAATTTTTAGCCTATTTGCCTTCGGGAATGTGTTAGACTCTTTCTAAAGCACCTTGCAATAGGTGAGTAAGAAAAACTCCTGTCCGCTTTATCCAGCCTTTTGCATCTGTGAAGTAGCTGAAAGATGGCGCACTTCCAGGAAGCTAATGGGTTAAGAGACTGACAAGACATTTCTAGTTTGATATAACTTGAGACTTAAAACCAAGCTATGCTTATGAAAAATGCCTCAAATGTGTCATAACCTTCCAGGTGTATCACCAATCAAGGAAGCAATCACTGAGATATATTTAAGAATCTCTTCAGTTGGTTTTTCAATGAAAAGTAATCAATGTTTTTCTTTTGAATAAAATAGTATGGGATAAATTCCCTAGGAAATAAGTCTTGTGGATTATTCTTGGTCTATTTTTCCTAACCACCATAAATGCAGGTGGGATACTACAGGCCACATGCTCAGATTAAGCGTTCAGGCTAGAGCTACTGCTGATGTTTAGCTCCAACAGCCAAGGAAATGAGGCTAAACCTTCCCTGTGCACTTTGCCCTCGTGCTGGAGACCCATGGGGTTTATTGTCAGGTTTGCTGTTATGTGGAAGCTTACGTTGCTTCCAGATCCAGACGGGCCACAGGAGGGTGTGCAAACTGCATCACTTACAGATTTAAAAACTGCCTGACCTGAGCTGCTTTTGCAAAAAGTCAGAGATACATAGAATGGTTTGGGTTCGGAGGGACCTTCAGAAGTCATTTTGTCCAACACCACTGCAATGAGGGGTCCTTGGCTACCTCTGTGCCCACAGTGAAGTTCACCACACCCTGGATAAACTGCCCAAGGATAACTTCCAGCTGAGTGCACAGCAATCAGTGTCAGTGTGCTGATACACAGTCATAACATGGAGACCTCTCGCAGTACAGAGTCCACCCCACCCAGGGGCTGTCTACCAATGCAGAGCTACCACAATAGAAAGGAGCTGGGATTAGTTGTCCTGTGTTTGAGCCACTGTGCTCAAATCACTTGCACCGGTAGCAAGAGCTTTGAAAACCAGATAAAACCAAGAGTGTGTGTGTGGTGGGATTATTGTAGGTCCTGGGTACTCTTCCTTTCCGTTTTTTGTTTGTTTTGGGATTACTATGCCTTAAGGGAAGGAGCAGTAGCATAATAATACACATTCTCTGCTTCATCTCTGGCACACTTCTCCTCAGATTCAAATATTCCCCACCTTCAAGAAACACATAGAAAAAATAGAGAGAAGCAAATACAGAATCATTCAGGTTTAGATTGGAAGGGATCTTAAAGCTCACCCAGTTCCAACCCCCTGCCATGGGCAGGGACACCTTCCACTAGAGCAAGTTGCTCAAAGCCCCGTCCAACCCTGCCTTGAACACTGCCGGGGATGGGGCAGCCACAGCTTCTCTGGGAAAACTGAGCAAACACGTGAGATGAGAAATAGCTCTTGGGGTATGTGCAAACTCCCCAAATACCACTTTATTTGCAGAAAAGCAGGGGCTGTGTGGTATGCAAAAAGCTGCAACCTTGGTCAATGCAATACGTGTAACTGGCACCATGCACTCAACAAACGCATGTGAAGAACCCACAGTCAGTTCCTAAATTCTTCAAAGGGTGAGATAAAGGCAAAATCCATGCATTCTCTTGCCTATTGTACCACTTCTGCCTGTATTTCCCTTGTCTGCAGCCAGTCAGCAGGCAGGAGGGAGGGGCAAAGCCTATGTAAAGTGTTTGGCAAGGGCTTGCAGCCTCTCCTTGACCACAGTGACTGGGAAGGGACCGCACATGGCCACCTACCTGGAGCTGCCCACCCGTGCGAGGATGCCCATCCTGGGACTGGGGACCTGGCAGGTATATACTGGAGCTGGGGACCTCTCCTTGTCCCCGTGCCTCTGGTCACACAGGTAACACCAGACTGAGAAGCACAGTAGACTTCTTCAGCAATCTCCTCTTCAGATCAGGGCAAGGCAGCAAATCCTCTGTGAGGTGTTTCTTGCTGTTTGGAATACTTCAGGTAACATGGATATTTACGCCTGTCCTTCAAGAAGCTTGTTAAGTGGGCAGGGAGTGAGCAGGGGAAGAAGGTTTATCTTAGCTATGGGCAAAAAAATGTATATTACAAAAGTTACTGCTTCTGCCTTGCTTATTTTTCTTCATGTTTTTATCTTTGCTTTTGGCTCTGGGTGTTAACATCCCAGCACGTCATGTAGGTGTCAGCTTTGACGAGCATGTGTAGGTATAGGAACTCAGGTGGCAATGAGTGGATTTAGAAATGGGGATTTACAAGAACTCCCTAAAGACTGAGGATTATTTATTTGTATGGCAGCAGAGTATGCAGCACACAGCAGGAAAATAGTTTGGCTAGTTCTTTACCTGCAAATGTTATCTAATGGGTTTTGGGAAGGGAGAAGGTTTCAGTATATACTGAATTATAAATGTAAAAAGAGCCTGGAAATGAGCTGAAAATTTTAAGAAAGTGAGTTTCTTAAGGAAGAAAAATAGTGAATTATCCCCTGGATTTGGGACTGGAAATGAGTATGTTGAATTGCAGGCTGCCAACCGTATGAAACACTGTCCAGTTAGCGTAAAAGTACGTTAAATTATTCTTGCTATACTTTGGGGTCAGCTGCTGCTGATCATCATATACCTTAGGTACAAATGGGGATAAGTTTGTTTAACCCTTTCAGTCATGATTGGTCTGATGACAAAATACACTAAGAAGCCAGCAATAACTAAGTAGGCTCTAAAAACCCAAAGCGTTTCTTGCATGGACATTGTGATGGATGAGCTCCCTGAAGGAGCCTATTGAGACGCTAACAGGAACTGGTTAGGACTAAACAGAAGGAAAACTTTGGACACATGATCCCTGCCACCACAAAAATCTCTTGTGTTAAAGCAATGAAAACATAGCCCAAACCCACTGTGATTACTTCATCATAGCTACTTGATCTCAAGGTTCCCACAGCAACTTCTTGTGTTTCGGTGTGGCAATGGGGCTTCTCCTTTACCCAGTCACGCTGACTTGGGAGTCCTGTTCAGTGAGCACCACAATGGATTATCTTTTCTGAAGGACAGCCCACATTACAGACTCTGGGTAACCACAGGGTCTATTGTTGCCTTTGTTCTCCAACAATTCCTCCTTCACCCAAAAGCAATGCTGACTGCTCCTACATGGCAGCTTTCCCACATTGCAGCAGCACACAAGGATAAGGTAACCTATAAAGCCTGGCGTTTGGCAGGTGTCCCCATTAGCCTGCTTCCCCAGGGGCTGCAGCATTCGTACATAGGAGAGGGTTGGGATGGGGAAAGGGGCTGCAGAAAGGAAAGCTTGTAAGACTTTACACCGGCTACTTGGTTGTGTGGAAAAAACCGCTGCAGTTTCCATGTTATTTTAAATTTAGGTGAACCAACCAAGAGCCCTTCATCGGAAATGTTTGGAGAAGTGAAGTCATTAAAAAGAAGATGATGGGTGGGGATGCAATGAGGTTAAATATAGGAGGTGGTCACGGTTTTGAGCCGTGTTTCTGCTTGAAGTGTCATTTTCCAGAGTCAGCATCCAGTCATCAAACAACTCCTCAGTGTCTTCAAGCCAAGGATCTCAACCGATCCCTTTGCTATTAAATACCAGGCTCTGTATTTCACCCAGGAGGTGGCACTGTCTGTAGTGTTTTGGCGTCGTCCTCTCACCTCCCTGTCCTGTGTCAACAAGAACCAGGCTGTTTGTGTGCAGGGCCAGCAACCTCTCCAGAGCTGATTCATTTCCTCATGTTGCCAGGATCTCACACTGAAATTAGGCGAATTAAAACTCCTTTTGAGATAGTCTGGTGTCCGAATGTGAATGTTCAATCCTTAGAAAAGGCCAATCAGCTCAGACAACTCATTGGTGACTCCCATGGCCATTTATATTCCAGAAAACTAAATGAAAGCAAGATCCAGACTGGAACACCTCATTATTTGGGAGCTTAAAGTCTCCAGATTTGCAGAGCAGCAAACTTCTTTTCCTGATGTTTGCCAAATTACCAGTTTCTGTTCTCGTTTCAGTCTCTCCAGGGAACAGCCAGAGATGCAGTGAAGTTTGCCATCGATGTTGGGTACTGCCACTTTGATTGTGCTTACCTCTACCAGAACGAGAGTGAGATTGGGGATGCAGTACGGGAAAAAATCAAGGAGGGGGTTGTGAGGCGAGAAGACCTCTTTATTGTCAGTAAGGTAGGTCCTTGGGTAACCTGTCTAACATGAGGCCAGCTCCCAGGAGGAGAGGCAAGGTCCCAACCTGCAAAGTGCCAGGGGATGTGACTGGTCTGTGAATTAACTCAGGGCAAAGCGTTTTATGGATGGAGGGAAGGAAGAGGTCAACTCCTAAAGAACAAAAAGGGCTGGATTTGAGAGGGATTTTTTGTAGTCCATATCCATTGTCAGCGATGGAGACAGGAACTGAGGCCGTGCTCTCAGTTGCCTCTGAGACAGGAAGCAGGGCTATTGTATTCGTGGTCACTCCCGCTGTGTTGCCGGCCTCAGCCTGTTAGCTCCTGTATGTTATGTTGTGTTTTGTTTTTTCCCCACAACAATAGTAGGAAAAATAAAGTAACTTCTATCTGCTGGAAGCTGGCAGGTCAATTTTCACCAGTTTTGCTTTATTTTCTTTGCTGTGTTTAATTGTTGTGTGAATCGTTGGAATTTTAGAGTATCTCATCCTTATTTTACTTAATGGACAGTTAAATAAGGTGCACAAAAGTGGCATTTCCTCAAGGCAAGAAGATGTGCCGTATCGTGAGCTCCCTCTGTGTCTGCGCTGTGTGTTTCCCTGTTAGGGATGCTCTGTGGTTGTGAGGTTAGGAGAGCAGCTCCCAAGCTTTGTGTTACCCCCGCAGCTGTGGTCCACCTTCCATGAGAGATCCCTGGTGAAGGAGGCATGCCAGAAGACGCTTGCTGCCCTCCAAATGGATTATTTGGATCTCTACCTGATGCACTGGCCCATGGGATTCAAGGTATTGAGACTTCTAAATCATGGATCCAATTACCATCCAGGTCACATTCCGCTTAAAGCCTGGGATTGGACTGCCATTTGCTTATCCAGGATCAAACAGTTGTGCATTACTTAGCTCCTGTTTTTCTCTTCTCCCTCTACCCCCAGGTTAAATAAATCCTCGTTTCCCCATGGTGTCACATCCCTGGCCTTCCCCCAGCCTGACTGAGGCACATACAAGTGTCTGCCCTTCCTCTGCCTGCAGGGCAGGCTCTCAAGGGGCAGATTTTCTTGGAGATTACTCTGTTCCTACAGATGACTGGTTTTGGTCACCTCTCTCTCCCGCAGCACAAACATAAGGCAGGATGTCCAGCACCTCCAGCTCCACACACTTGTATCGTTTCTAAGAGACTCCTTTAACTGTTACAATCCAGCCTACCTTAAACTCCCTTTTCTTTTGTGATGACAGGCAGGAGAGGAGCTGTTTCCTGCAGATGGAAATGGCATGATCATTCCCAGCGATACAGATTTTCTGGATACATGGGAGGTACGTTCATTGACGGGCCAAAAAATCCTTGCTAATTTGAAATAACAGTGAAAAAGTTAAGGTTTCCACTTTGGGAATTGTTCTCAGCAAGTTGCTGATGTGAAGTATTCCAGATTGATGATTTATCTGTGTCCTTGGGCTCCTTCTTGTGTTACTTTGCCAAAACTGAGGTATTTTTATGTCTACTGCTTACTAAACTGGCTGGGTGGGCATGGCATGAGGAAACCTTTGACTGTGTGTGTACCCTGCAGCGGCTTTAGCTGACATATTCTGTCACTTCAGTCCCCACACCACTCTCTGGGTATTCACTGGTGGCTTTAGCTGTAGCCACACTCATCCCCAGTTGCACCTCAGCTGTCCAGACCACAGGAAAGCCAACGTGGCTGTGTCAATGTAGCCAGAACATCCAAATCTCCCCCCTCTAGAAAGTACTAAAACTTGCCCAAAGCCCACCTCTAAAGCTGTGTGCGTTGCAACATGAGCAGGCAGGAGCACAGGGATACAAAACTTGGGTGCAAGCTCAAATTTCTGCTTGGCTGACGGTCTGGGCTTCCTTTGCCCTCTCCCCTCACTGTGTGCTCAGCATGGCCAGGCTGCAAGAAGACAAGAGACTCACCAGAGTTAGAGGAATTTGCTGATGTGCTTTTCCTTCTGCCATGTGAAGAACAAGGCTCATTTCTGTGGCTCATTTGAAGGAAAAAGAGGACATTTCAGGCTGCTGCTTATGATAGCAACTGCAAATAAACATGAATTTTGCTTTGGAAGAGGTGTTTCTTTTGCTCTAAAGGCTGGTAGTAGATGATTTTCTCCTGTTTCTTTTCTGCTGGAGGTGTCAATCTAATTATGGCTGTCCAGCTGTTTTATTGTTTGTTAGTGTGAAAGAAAATAGGTGGAGGTGGTGCAACACAGCACCGCATATGCTCTACTGCCACTGCTAAATGGTACATCTCCCTTGGGAAATTAATCACCATTAATGAGCAGGTATCCTGCTCTAGCTCCTCCAGAACAGCTCCTTGTCAAGCCGCTCTGTCCCATATGACAAGCCTTTTGTTAGGGGATAATTATTTTGTTAGCTGAGGAATTACCCTAGCGAAAAACCTCTTTTATTTAGGAGCAGGAGGTCTACCTGGGGATAATTTTTCAGTATCCGTGAGTTAATAACAGTGTAGTAATTGTTAATCTTGAATAATGCTGTAGTTTATTTGAATGATGATACATGATGTGAGAGGCTGTCTTAGACCAGGGTCCCACCAGTCAATGTCCTGTACTAACATCACATCAGAAGAGGATGCCAGCCATGATGATTTTTACCACTGAAGTCTTTGCACAGGCACTTTTTCCATAAACAAATTTAAATCTTAATTCAGTAGCAAGTCTGATTCTGTAGTGTTTCTAGGCTATGGAAGAGCTGGTGGATGCAGGAATGGTGAAGGCGATTGGAGTCTCCAACTTCAACTGCAAACAGATAGATCAGCTTCTGAGCAAACCCGGCTTAAGACACAAACCTGCAAATAATCAGGTAAATTGCTCTCAAACTCATCAGTCCTGATATCACATCTGTCTGGGGTGCTGCATTTCATGGGACAGCACTAGCAGTAAATGACCTTCTATGTTAAGGCTGTGCTTTTTTGTGTCTGCATGGGAATACCCCTGTATTTACTAAATAAGAAAGTAATGAAGATGCAGAACATTCTGTGCCCTAGCATGGAACATCACTAACAGTAAATGACCTTTTATGTTAAGGCTGTGCTTTTTCATATCTGCATGGGAATACACCTGTATTTGGCTAAATGATAAAGCAATGAAAGATGCAGAACGTTCTGTGCCCTTCCTTGCATAGGAAGCTGCAGGCACACAAGCCTGTGGCACTCCTGGGTTGAAAGTGCAGCCTTCACCTTTCTTCTGGCTGCAGCACTGAGCTAATGCAGGCTGAGAACTGAGCTCTGCAATGGAGAATGTGACAGGGCTTACCCTTCTCCCTTTGTACAGTCCCCAAGGGAAAAGATAGGATCAGAGCCAGGCTACGCTGCTGGAGTAAATAGGTAGGACTAGGTGACATGAGAGTTGGGTGCTTCAGCTGGATGTGCACAGCTGGTCCTTGAAGCCCATTGGTATAGGGACTGTGAGAAGTCATGAAAAACGAGGCAGGCAGCTGGAAAAAGAAACTAATGTGTAAAGATTGTTGGAGGCAGGGTTGGGAAACACTGACTCTTAAAAACCTCATAGCTGCAGAAAAAACAACCTATTACAAAGCTGGTATGGGGTTTGTTAGGTCACCATACTGATGTTACACATTGAAGTACCTTCTGCTTCTGTAGATTGAGAGCCACCCCTATCTTCCTCAGGAAGAGCTGATCAAGTTTTGCCAGTCCAAGGGCATCTCTGTCACTGCATATTGTCCCCTTGGGGCACCCAACTGGCCATGGTAAGAATGCTTTGTGAAACTTCTATCTCAGACATAGATTGAAGCCAATGTAGTAAACCAATATTAGGATGTGGATAAACCCTCACAGGGTAAAACTGATGTAGTTAGCAGGAGATTTACTTATTCTTTAAAAATTACACACATGCAGAGAAATCTCTCACACTTACTGTGATATTCAGTTTGCTAACTCATACCTGTGCTGTTACTGGAGTTTCATATTTAGGAGAAAAAGGATCAGTTGGTTGGTGAAAGTAGCAAAGATAATTCTAAACTGAGCTTGGGTGAGCTTATTAAACATGTGAGAGAACTTCTGAACTAAAACACCCCCAAAGCAAAGCAGCAAATGCTTATGAGAACAGCAGCTTTGCAGTCCTGCTGAGATGAATGGATTAGGTTTTTGAAAGGATGACTTGAAGAGATTTTGCTTTTACTCAAGACTTCATGGCTGGGACAGGATGTTTACCAGAGCAGCTGTGCTTGTGAAGGACACGACAGCTGCCCATTCTTAAGATGAAATTTTTGGGATCTGGACCAAAGAAATTTCCAGCCTCATCCCAGGCTGGACTGAAATGTGTTACAGTGACCTGTTACACTAGAAGCTACAGGCCTCTTCTCATGCCAAATGGCAATGAAAGGGAAAGAACAAAGGCAGGGACAGGAGCAAAAAGAATATAGTGAATCAAAGTGCATGAGATTATGCCTGCTTATTATTTAAATGGTATTTTTACACTACAGTGCCTGAGGGAGAAACAGTGGACCATTCAACTGCTTAAATCTGCTTTTTATTTTCATAGGTCCAAGCCTGAGGATATTTCCCTTTTTGATGATCCCCAAATTAAGGAAATTGCACTCAAGTACAACAAAACCCCAGCTCAGGTTAATACCACTCATAGTATTTTCCCTGGCAATGGGTGTTTTTATGACTTGTGCTAAAGTAGCTATTTACAGAGGTATTACGGAAAGCTGAGTTCCAGCTGTGTCCCACATACATTGTAATGCTTTAAAAAAAAAAAATACTACCTCTAAGCCAAGTTTTAAAGATGGACAGAAGATTACCAATGCCTTTGGGCTTTAAATAGCACACTAGCCACCTCTATGTGCAGCATCCCTGACTGATCCTGAACTCTTGTTCAATGCACTCCCATGCTGTCATCTCAAGAGACAGATAACGATTAAATGAGCTCAGGTAGTAACTGGGGAAGGTTTACTACACTGCTTTTTCTCTGTGAACCATCTTTGATAATTAGCAGAACTGATCCGTTTAACTGTGTAGCCATTTACGGGCTTTGGCTTTCAGAAGACAGGCAGAGCTTGTCCACTGTAACTCCCCATCTGCTCCTGCAGGTGCTTATCCGCCTCCAGATTCAAAGAAATGTGAGTGTAATTCCCAAATCTGTCACTCCACACCGCATTGAAGAAAATTTTAAGGTAAGAGGGTACCTTATGAGATTATCAATGGTGTCAAACTTTACACAGAAAAAAAATCCACTCTGCCAGTGGGACAAAGTACTCCCTTCATAGCTGGAGCTAGTAGTCTTCCATCCGACAGATACTGTAGGTCACTTTATGAATGCAAAGCATTACTTTAGAAGTAAGGAGCCATGTCTCCTTCACTAGAATACATTGACAGAGATTAACTTTTCCCTCTTGTGATACAAATATGATGCAATTAGACCCCACCAGCACTGTAACTTTATGACATTCACTCATTGCTCACCACAATAATGCATCTTCTGGCACAGTTCCTTGGACTCCAACAAATACAGCAATTTGCTACTTCTGTTTTTGGTGTTTTTGCAACTTCTCTTCTTGCAAACTGAAGTAACTCAGCTGGTTTGGAACTTTATTCAGGTGTTTGACTTTGAATTGGCTGAAGAGGAGATGGGAACCTTACTGGCTTTCAAGAAGCGGTATCGCATTTGTACTTTAAATGAGTGAGTACCTCCTCCTTCATGTTTTAGCAAGATTAGATTGTTACTGGATATCCTTTTAACAGACAGCATTTGAAAACCCCACTTTAAAAGAGAAGGAACTGTAGCCAATATCCAGTCACATCCCTATGTGTCGGAATCCAACACTAGGGTGTATTAGAGCACTGCCTGTCTTGTGCAGGTTGGTAGCACTAGATTTTTGCAGGGACATTGTGTGTTAAGACATCTTGTAACAGATGCATACTAAACTGCTGTCTGAAAATCAAAATCAGCAGGGAACTCCAAAATAAATAGGCAGCCTTCCACCCCCGCCTCCTCTGTTTTCTTTGGCTACTTCATATAAGAGACAGTCACTGTAAATAAACTTTTTAAGAATGAGAGTTTTAAGTTTTTTTGAAGTGAAAAGCTGTGCCTATGTATTTATGCCAACATTATTAAAGCAGCATCTAGGTAATACAGCTGTTAGATACAGACTTACCAAGATCTGCAATTCATTCTGTTTTCACAGGTTACCCACTTACCTAATAGCATACTGCAGATCTAGGAGTTAACAAGAGAGTGGTTTCATGTTGCAGACAAGTTTGGCAATTTCAGCTAAGCAAAAGATACAGTGCCTTTTGAGAACAAGGTCACTGGTATATGTGAAGGCTGCAGAGCATTAATTTCCACTGCTCCATGTAAATTAAGCAAACCCACATTAGTGTTTTTGCTGTAGCTCACAGTTTTAGTTCTGAAGAGTTTCTGTCAGGGGGAAAAGCTTTTTCATCTTAGCCCTGAAGTGTTTTAATCATACTCTCTTTTTCTAGATGCAAAAATCACAAGGACTATCCTTTTTTGGGAGAGTAACATAGGCACCACCATCAGATCCTCCAGGGACCAGGACCATATATCATTATTTCAAATAATTTGTAATATTTCATGTGTATTAAACCACAATATAAGTGGAATATGCATTACAAGATAGGAGAAGATAACACAGGCACTATGAAAAGTAATCTTTGAACATGCATGTGTTTGCTTCCCTTATTGTCCACTACAGTTATATCATTCTTTATCTGTATTTTTTGCTCTGCTTTTGTAGTGAAATTCTCAGTTTTAGCAAAATGTATGTTCTCTTATCATTTAGTAATAACAGTTGAAGAAGTTTAATAAACCTGAGTGTTTGGGATTTGTGAAAAGCAGCTTTTGTCATAAATAAAAATCCTGACCAATTTTAGAGAAATTTAGATTCTCCTTGTGGCTGTATTTGTGGACAAAAGTTCACAACATGATACCTTTAAGCTGTTAACGCAAGACAATCCATTTAACATCGGAAGGTCTTGATAACACAATACACAGCTTTAGAGTCTTAGTTCAGTAATCTCAGTATAACAGACTAAAAGCTCTTTAGAGGACACCACTGAATTATATTTCAGGAACGTTTTCTTAATGAGGTTTCCTATTTATGAACTGCTAAAAACTAATAAACTGGTAGGAGATTTGTATGTTTGGTTTATCATATCTACAAAAGTATATAAATACTGCTTTTCATCAGTAGAATAGCTGCAGTTAAAACTGTGAATCGCTCCCAGCAAATCTAAAGTCTGATAAAGTAGACACAGAGGAATTATTTTGTTTGGCAACTGTCTTATTTAACAAGCAGAGAAGTTGGGCAACTTCTTAGAAGCCAAAAGTAGATGTTTGCTCTCTTGTGCTGCTCCCTAAATACTGTCTGCTTGTGCTTTGACTAAAAGGATGTCACTGGATGTTGCTTTCTATGGTAAAAAAAAAAAAGTCAGTGCTACTGCAACCCATACATCTGCTGGAGTTTTAATGAGGTGTGTGTTAATCAAGATTTCTTGCTTTTGAACTCTAACAAGTGACTCAAAATGCCTGTGATTGCTCTACGCTCTTCCAGGCCAGCAGGACAACAGTGTGGATCAGCACTGCCTGCAGAGAGGAAGGACAATTGTGTAATTTAGGTTCAGGGCTCAGATACACACTTGATGGATATCCTTTCCCAACTGATTTTCTTTGTAGTCAATAAAGGAAGTGATGACATAGCTTTGGGCTACTTTAGACCTTTGCAAGATGTTTGAATAACATATGCCCTAGAAACAGCCATTTCATCAAATTGTATTTCCTACAACAACCCTTCGATAGAAAGAGGTCTGAAAAGGGTATCAACAATTGTCACCAAACAGTTATAATACAGTGGGATGGACAGGAAGGTGTCTGTAATAAGTACTCCCTTTCATTCTCCCCTAAGTTCAAATTCAGTTCAAATTCAAAAGGTCAGTCACAGGATATTATCATAGTTGCAGTCAGACAAGGAGCTATGTGGAAGGTACTCCGCCTCCAGGCATCCAGACTGCAGTCAGGTTGTCAATCTACTGCAGCAGGAGCAGTACACACTTCAGGCTGTGGCATACAGCCCATCTTGACATATTCTCTACTTCATAGGAATTTTCTAACAACATTCCAATTTAATCACATCTATCAGACCTGAAGTTATTTACAGGATGTTTATAGACCGTGGCAGGCAGGAAGTCAGACTAGATGATCACAGTAGTCATATAATAGCAAAAAATTCAAAACAAGTTAGAAGCCAGAGACTGTGCATTTGTTTTAGAGACAATAGATCTTTTCAGCTGCAGAGACTTTAGCAAAGGTAAAAGGAGAAAAACTTGGGTGATGTCAGTTACAGGGAAATAAAGTACCTTCTCTTCTGCAGTGGAGATGCAGCCGTATGCCTTAATGTCCCTTTCCAGCAGATCATTGTTGCCTCACAGCAACCACAGCAGCAGGCTTACTGCCATCATAGGCTGCTATAAGTTGCTCAAGCAGCACACTTTCTAGCTTCACCTGATATAAGAAAAGCAAGTGCCTGGAAAACATAGGGTTAAAATACTTTTAACTTAACTTACGTCTGAGATAGAGAATAATATTTGTGTTGTAAGCCTGTGGTGTGATAACAGAATTTAGTAGTCTTACTAACAAGAGTGAATTATTTTCCATCCTTCTAAAGAGTGAATTATTTCTTACCAGCCTTCTAATTATCAGTTAATTTGGAGACAGTGACTCCCAAACATCTGCCAGCTTGGGATACTCCTTGTCTGCCCATCCTGTTCTGCTTGCAATTAATTTTGTATGAAGGTTACACTGTCCTAAATATTCGCCAGCTATCAGGAACTTGCAGATACAGTTGGTTTCAGCTAATTTGTGATTACTGGAGCATCCAACTGTGCCAAAGGTGAAAAGTGCATCCTGAGGAAGACTGCTTACTTGATGTTGAAGACCCCTGCCCACGACCATCAGAGAGCAGTGCACAAGCACCAAAAGGGAGGAGACTTATGATGATGAGTACCTAAACAAATTATAATATCCCCACAGAACTCTCAGGAATCTAATGAATATGCATGTTTGTGCATAATAACTATCTGCTTGCTTAATCCCTCGGTGTGCAAGTTAGGAAGAGCAATCCCCCCTTGCACCCAGTGCTGTAATAAACACACCTGATGTATAACTCTGAGTTGTAGAGTCTGATTTTGTGCCTCACACCTGCCCCAGCATTCCTGTGCTGTAATTGCATCTGCTATCTGCAGAGAGGAAACGACAAAGCATGATCTCCCTTGATTCAGTTTTGAGGATTCCAGAAATTTTCCAGCCTCTTGTGTTTTTAGTGAGTTTAGACTTTGCTTTACATAGAACCTAATTGTTAAGGAAATAAAATTTGCTATCACAGGCTAGGGTAGAGACTTGGGCATGTTTTTCTGCTATTGCGAAGAGGAGCAAGTGTTTTGTTGGTCAGATCACTGCTGCAGAAGGGAGGAAGCAACAAGCTACAACAGTCTCCTGAAGAGTTTTGTTCTGTCAGTGCAGGGACTTGCAGCAGAGGTATTACCACACATTGACAAGTGCTAGAAACTTGCTAGTCTCCGTCTTCAGATTAATTTGACCCTTGCGATTAATAAGCAAGCATACCTTTAACCCACTCCCTCTTTTGTGGTTATAACTAATTCAAGTCCATGCTGCTATCTAGGCACATGCAGTGACAGTTTGTCTCCGCATACTTTTCAGTGGCCCATGAAGCATTAATTAGTTACTAATCTCCAGCTGCATCAGTGTCTAAACACAAGGAACAGATGTGGAAGGGGCCACTTTATATACCCTTTTACAGACCTGAAAATACAGAGGCCATCTCTGAAAGCCAGGAGAGAGAATGCCATGCTACACCAAAAAAAAAAAAAAAAGGCTCCAGGAAAAGAACATAATATCCTCCCAGTGTCAGATATAGCATAAACAGGCTCAAGTCACCATGATCAGCTGTATGGAACGGAGTTTCTTGAAGGACTAAGCAGTTTCTATTCCTGTGTGTCTACTTCCTCAGCAGCAAAATCATTAGCTTTCTGTCAGAACTACAGCAAGACACCAGTACTGTCCACATAGTTTTCAGTATCCATCAGCTATGGAGCAGTGCTTTTAGACCAAACCCACAGACATCTTTCCTAGTCAGCAGTGAGACTGTCTGTGCCACTGGACTGAACCCAGTAAATGGAAAACACCTTATCTTAGCATTTTGTCTTTGTATCACAACATGTTGACCCACAACTTGAGCTTTTATTGCACAGTTCATCCATTCTGGCACAGTAAAGCCTTCATGAAAAGTTCCAAAGGGACTTAGTGGAAAAAAGAATAAGAAGTCCATGTTTTAGAGGGAAAACATAAAAACATAGTTAATGAACAACAAGTTCGAAACTCTTTGCTGCTCAGCTTTTCCATCTATTATAATTCCAAGCTCTCATATTGAGCTCAGTATCATTCAAAAGCAAGCAGAATGAGAAACAAGAAAAACAGTAAAGCAAGATACCCATTCTATGAACTTTTTGCATTCAATCCCACCAAAAAAATCCTTGCCTTCCCCTGTACCTTAAAAAAAAAGATTTACAGAAGACTGCCTAGGATAATCAATGACCTAGGAATAATTTATACAGCTGGCAATTAAGCAGCCTATGACTTTATTTGACATGACAGCAGAGAGCTATGCCAAAGTTTGCCAAATCTAAAGCAGCTTGGAAAGTATGGCTGGAAATAGACTAGTTGCTGTCTCCTCCGCTATAAAAACTAGCGGCAGACATGCACAAAAAGTAGCACATAGCAACTCTTCATAAGATGTGTGGGTATGAAAAATCATTCCTTTGGAATGTGGCAGATTCACAAGGTAATTGAACAAGAAAGAGTTAACTGTTAAACTGACTGTTAAACAAAAGACCTTAAACTGCTGTCAGAATAAAGAACACACCATTGCAATGCTCAAATTACTCATCTTCAACTTGTTCTGGCTACACCTGCAGACAGGATGCTGCAGTAGGCAGTATTTAGCCTGATTCAGTTCAGCTGTGCTTATGAGCAGCTATCCTTTAATCAGGCTTATTTAATTTCAGAAGAAGAGAAATTGTATATTCAGCTTTTCTTCTTAAGAACTTGGAAAACAGATTTAGCTCTGTGGATAACTGTACAATGCCCTTCAACAAATTAAGATGCAAGAGTAGCATGGCCTGTGAAAGAGTTAAGAGTTGCCGCTCGGCTTAAATGAGCAAGGTCTGTACCAGAGTAAGGCAGGGCTCTAGATTTTAAGTGACCAAGGACAAGGCAGAGAGAGGGATGACAAATAGTTACTAACAGAGTTTATAGATTACAAACTAGGGGAGTCTTAAGTGATTAAAAAGGAAGTTATTTGTCCTGAGTCAGCTGTTCTGTGCCCCAATTAAGCAAGAGACTCCACATCTCTAGTCATATCTTCATCATAGTGGCTGCAGATCAAAACCCCAAATCCTGTTTTGAATAATGTAGTTTCTTATGCCCCAGATTTCACAACTCTGATCAAATGTTACAGCATGTGTTTCTGCTAGTCTTGGGAGCTCAGCAAAAAGAGACCCTGCCTCCTCCTCCTTCAAGAAAAGGTTACAGAGCATCATATAGAAAGTTATTCCAGCCAGGCAAGCTGGTTATTGATGTTTCAGTATCAGAAGTCAAGCCATTTCCTCCTAAAGAATTATCAGTTGCAACCTGAAAAATACTGTGCCTGTAGGACTACTTGTGGTGTCCTACCAACAGCACGGTACCAATTCCAGCTGCTTCTTGCATATTCCTCTACTACTCCACACACACCCCCCTCCCCAAATCTCAAAAAAGGTATCTTACTATCTCAAATAACAACCAATTTTCTCTATTTTTCCTGGTAAATCAGTTCACCATCATTCTTTGCTGCTATGGAAATGGACCTATTCTGGCAGGGCTATTTTCTTATAATAGCAGGAAGACCTGCTAACCTGGTATCATCTGACGCAGTGAGTGCTGCTGGAAATGAAACAAACTTTGAGCACAAGTACCCATTCTAGTGGTCTCAGGAACATGATTTTTCCATCTCCTGCTCTTAATCTCTCCCATAGGCTGTACTCCTTTTCCTAGGGTGTGCTAGAGTATCACACTAGCTGAACTCCTGCATCAGAGTCCTGAGAAAGTCTTGTAAGAGAGACCAACAAGGTGGAGCTGAACTACAATTCTTAAAACACAAAACAACCAATTTTCATTGGAAGAGCTACAAGACTGTATTTGTCCTTAAAAGTTCTTTGATCAGAAACCGAGAGATCCGTCAAATCACAATACAAAAACAAATGCTGTGAATAGTTAGAGCAGGAAGAGCACAGTTAGCAGGAATGCTGGGCTCCGGATATCTAATTCTTTGATCTTTCCACTTTACCTTTTAGGAAACTGAAGGAAATCTCTACCCTTGTAGGCAGAGAGTGTGGCACAAGTATGGGGGTACAGCAGCCACTTATTTTACTGTAACAACCCCCACATCAAACTAGATTAAATGAAGGCTTGGCTGCAGTGTTCAAGACTGGTTCTTCATCTCAGTCTTAATTATACCTGGCCTTGAAGAAGCAATCCAAAATTGTTATGGGTGTCAGGGTTTTCTATCCTGCTCATCCTTCCTGACAACAGCCTGCTTTCTCTTCGAGCTTATGCATCACTGTCCCTTTGCTCAGGTGGCTGTGTTTCTCCTCTATTCACGCTGCTGTATCCCACAAAGTATCCAAGCCCTCTGTTGGTTAAGCACTGCACCGTGTCCCAGAACGACCCTTTCCAAATACTTTTCCCTGAAGTCATCCAGCAAAATACAGAGAGCGCTTGTTACAATACCACTCCACCCAGAGCACTAGCTAGTCTTCTTTCTGCTGTGGAGCAGCCTGTCTGAAAGTCTTCTCCAGTAAAATTCCTACTCTGGGAATGGAAAATTTCAGGCATAAACTTTCATAAAGTTACAATGAAAGGAAGACAGAGGAAATGAAGAGAACCTGATGCACCATTCTGGAAACCCTGACCTTCAATGTAACTTTTTGGTAGAACACACTTGTCACAAAAAATGTTATTTTGGGGCAAGTCAACATCACCCTAGTTTTCTGTCACAGCTCAGACTAATCTAAGAATATTACCTGTTCTGTCTTTTTAAATGCCTTTGGGCTTTTGTTTATCACATTACAGAAACCCTTGCAGAGCTGAAGCTTCTTGTATTTGCTTTTAAGCCCAGAATTTAAAATGATTATAACCAATTTATGTTAGGAGAATCAGTATTAAAGGAGACTGTTGCTTGGAGTCAGATATTTATCCTCTCCTTCCTCTGTCTTGCCCTGTAAGAGTTAACTCAATGTTGTCTGTTCAGCTTATTTTAAATTAAGCTGACCAAACCCATTACATGTAAAGAGATGGTAGAGAGATTTAAAAGAAGCATTTGAACATAAAAAAACCCAAACAAACCCTGTTTTTTTTTTCAATACAATACTTAGGATTTATCAGAAATGACAGGGGAAAAAAAAAAATAAAAATCAGCGTGACTCCTTGGTACCTTTTTATCAGTACCAGGAAACAAGCCACCTACTTCGCAAATAGTCTGAGAACAACTGCATTCATGGCATAATTTAACCCAGCCAAGTTATCTTTAAAGTACACTGTGCAGTTATGGAATCAGAATCTTAGCTTACATTTACCATTTAGGGGTGGTTTTGTATTAACAGTTCTGGCATCTCCCTTCTTTCATCTGCTCAAAAAGAACCTCCTTTCTGCCAGGCCTACGCAGCCCCCTTGAGAAGACAGCTCACACTCCAGATCTACTGGGACCTTGGAAAAAAATGACAACAACATGCAAGGAAAAAAATAAATCACCCAACAGTAGCTGCTGTTTTTACATGTGCCCCAATGTATTCTGTGAAGTCTTAAGCAGCTTTCAGCAGGCGACGACTTTAAAACCATTACCTGCAAATACTGTTAAAACCATAAAAAAAAAAAAACCAAGAGACAAACACGCTTCGTGTCAAAATTTCAGTATAAGCCTGTTTTTCTGTCCTCCAAGAGCATAGTAAGTTTCTGATCTGCTAGCTCATGACACAGGCTTTTTCTTGGAAACCCATTTTTACTGTATTTGCCAATGGTAGCTTGTACAAGAACAGAATTATTTCCTGCATCATGTGCTGCCTAACTGGAAGGGCAAGTTTTCTACTGCTTACTAAAACAATACCATAAGATGGTGCATAGGCTCCATGTCTCAGTGGAATGAGTTTTCTAGTAGCCAAAGTATACTATCACTTCAGTAAAATAAAGACCAATTTAAACATTAGTATATCAGTTGTTAGGCATATCAACTGTCACAGAACAGCTCCATTTAGAGAAAGGCTCAAGCAGACACACCAGTAGCCACAGGTTCATCACACTCAGGTGTTCCACATGCACTAGCATTAAAACAGCAGATAGCTAGTAGGTCATACATATGAAGTTAACATTGATAGCAGATGAGTTCTTGGGGGACAGCAATTTTCCTTGCTTTTGTGTAATCTCTAGATACAGATGATATAATACTACTCCAGCATTACTATCATTAAAGCACTGAAACAACTAAAAATACTGAAATAACTATCTCATTACACACAGTAATGAAACTATTTTATTATAAGCAAAACCAGCTTTTTTAATCACCAAGAAACAAGGACTATGCACTTTTCAAGGAACTACAAATGTAGAAACTGCTCTACTTGGAAATCAACTTGTACTTCCAATAGGAGAAAAAAAAAAAAGACTGGAGCATTACAAAAAGAAACAGAAGCAAACCCAAAAGTAATCAGAAAAGAGCAGACCTCATTAATTATGTAATATCTGCCAATATCCTGGTCCTTCCAGACAAGGATAGCCAAACTAGCTCCAGTTCACAGTATTCCAAAATAAAAGTGACTGCTTGTCCAGACTTCCTCAATGTTTTCTGCTTACCAATTCCAGACATGCAGTTTGGCAAAGACAATCTACAAGTCCACACAGTGTGCTCTCCAGAACCATTTTAGCATTTCCTTCTTCCAAAAAAGAAAGCAACACAAAGCCACTGAGTACATATACTGCATCTTTGTATAGGGGGGAAAAAGAAAGGAAAAAGGAGGGCCTGATGCAGTAAGAAAGCTATGTAGACAACTCAGGCAACAGCAGAAGCATATCTGGCAAGTCTGGAGAAAGGCAGGAAACCATCTTCAGTATTCTGCATTGAAAGGGTAGTCCTTATGATTCATGCACCTAAAGGAAGTAAAAGACAGAAGATTATCTTGTGTCTGAGAGATACTATATGCAGCTGTAACCACCAAGGAAGGGCTGACCTCTATAAAAACAGCACCAGTTTGTTTCCATTTTCTTTGGTGATGCACTGCATTTGTAAACAAAGATTCTTGAATGCCTTCTGTTTGAATTCTGAGCATTTTGGGAGATACAACCTAGATGCTTTGTAGGCAACTAATGTTTACTGCCAGGTAGACTCTTTTTGCAACCTTCCAATAAGGATTTCGTATCTGGCTTCCAAGCTGCAAATCCTTATGCTAATTTTTTTAATGCTCACCCTCTTTCCCAGCCACTGCTGAAGAACCTACAGTGGTTTTTTATAACATACCTAAGGGTCATGACAGAAAGATGAAATGCCATAAGCAAAGTTAATACAGAATCTGAGTCTGCATCACATTCATTTCTCCAATAAGAACAAAATAAAAAAAGTTAAGTAAGAAGCCTCCTCTTGCAATTCCAGCTACAAAAAGTACCTTGGAGACTGAGCTGAAAATGAAGTTTGCTTTATGCTCATCATGATTCGGTTCATAACACAAATATTCAAAATCTCACTCTGAAAAGTTATTTGAGGATGAACACTTTGGAAATTGAGTTTGCATATCATGAAATTAAACCAAGCCTATAACCTCACATACTAATCTATGGCATAACAACCACCTCATATACTGAGCTATGGCATACTCAGCTTAAAACCTTCCCAACACTGCCACTTACATGCTCATTGCACAGGCTCTCCAGTTTCTATTAAAGGTGAGAATAGTTGCCATCTCCTCTTTAGTCAGTTCAAAGTCAAACACCTAACAAGGGAAACAGATGGGAATCACCTCTTTGAACAAATGAGAGACTGTAAGCAAAAGCAAACCAACAAAAATCACACAAAGTTAAAGAACAAGTCCACAGTACAGGGGTGCTTGTTAGAAGAAATGACTGCTTCATGAAGGAAGGAAAGGCAAGACAGCTCTCTGGATTTCTGAGACTTCACTAGCTGGAGTGTTGGGGGGGGAGGTGAGCAGGGAGAGGGAGGAATTAAAAACAAATTTCAATCTGCAGTTACACATACCATTTGTTTTAAGAAGTTGGGATAGCACTTTGTGCTGCAGAATGCTTCCATCGTCTGTTTGTGAAAGATAGATCTTTCTGTCCTATTCCAAAGGAACATCTACAAGACTTTCATACTCTACCTAATGCAACTAAGATTCTTTCAACATGCTAACAATGATTTCAGTAAAGGACCACTGAATCAAGAGCAGCAGCATGGTTTACAGACACCAGGACTATTTTCTTAACAGTGCTTGCTCTACATAAGCCTTTTGTTTTGGGCTACTGCACTCTGGCCTCAAAGCAAGCTCTGTCAGATGAGTCATCCACATGACATAAAACAGGAAGCATCAAATAACATGACTGCTAAGATTACCAGAGTAGTATTTCCAAAGCTTTGTTTGCTCTGCTCTCCAACTGTAACCTTAAGTTCAGCCCTCAGTAGGCAATAGGTAAGCATACAGAGAGAAAAAGCTAAATCCTCTTGCCTGAAAAGAACTTCAGAAGAATGAGAAAGGATCATTGCTTGCTCTGCAGTGGGAAAGCATGCCATCCCTGAACATGCCATGCATCCAGGCCACTCCTAATTACTCACCTTGAAGTTCTCCACAATGCGCTGTGGAGTGACAGACTTGGGAATCACAATCACATTTCTCTGGATATGGAACCGAATGAGAACCTGCAAGAGGCATATCCCTGAGTCAGAGAGAGGATGGCTTTTGTTCAACAGCAAGCAGAGCCTGTTCCAACAGTTCCAACACCATAAACTGTACAACTCAGCAAAATTAACCCACTTTTGCAGAGCTGCATTTCACATCGCACCAAAACTCTATGCAGCACTTTTTGAAGTGCAAATAGAGAAGTGCTGGAGACCTACCTAAGCAGCCTTCTTGCTCGTTTCCCATACAGGTTAGTGATACTCATTTCCCCTTCTTCCCTTCCCACCTATACTTTTAGTAGGCTATACAAGTTCATGTCTCTGCAACAGGACTTGAGATGGGAAGACTGAAACATGACAGCATCTGAAGATGCCAGAAAGTATTTCTTATAGACAGTCAAAGAGCCCTCAGAAGCATGCATTCTAGGCCACATCATAAACAAACCTGCATTATTACTTAACAGCACAAAAGAGCATCACAGTTGACAGGGAATGAAGAGCCAGCCTGTCCTCTACATTGTCATTAGGTATCCTTTATGCTGTGTTACAGGAAAGGGTACCCACTGTTCAGCTCCTACATACCTGTGCCGGGGTCTTATTGTGCTTGGCTGCAATCTCTTTAATCTTAGGGTCATCCAGAAGGGAAGGGTCCTCTGGCTTAGCCCTACATAGAGAAAAGATGATCATCAGCAAGAAACCTCCACAGAGCCAACCTAACAGAGATCTGTATCAGGATGAATAATTAGTGGTGCACTTGCAGTCTCAAAAGTTTGAAGCATAAATTCATGCTAGCTGCCTTGCAAAGTGCAAAGCAATCTTACCATGGTCTGTCAGGAGAACCAAGAGGACTGTATGCTGTCACAGTAATCCCTTTGGATTGACAGTACTTGATCAGTTTCTCCTGGGTGAGGTATGGATGGCATTCAACCTGCCAGCATAAGAGTATAAAGATTGACAACAATTTAATGGCTTTACTATGCTCCAGGGATTAGTTTTTAATCAAAGGCTGATCCTATTCTAGCTTAGAGTCTCTGTGAGATATTACACTCCCTTGGGTTTTTTTATGGCCCCATCCCCTTTCTAGCATTTATAGTATTTCTCCTTGCAGTGAGGAATCCCAAGGACTGTAACGCCACTCCTTAAAACTTTGCTGATCCATGTTATCTCTAACATATGGAACAACCAGCTACCTAATTGCTTAAATGGGATGGTTCAGTAAAACACATACACGAGAACTGTAAAACTCTTACCAAAAGGATACCAAAGCAATAAGTAAAGTTTCTTTTCATCCCCAATTAAACATGCTATAACTTTTTTATTGTTTCATTTGGTTTTATTTGCTTTGTGTCAATACTTACACTGAATACCTCCAGCTTGCAAATACAAATCTGTTGGATTTTAGACTTTCAGCTTACTATCCATTACTGACTTCTTACAAGCATGTGTAGTTACCATGAATTTCCATAGGACTACCTAACAGAATACAGACTCCTTAACAGTAGATTTGTAGTCTGGCAAGCTAATGCACAAATACACAGTACAGAACAGGAATTATTCATGTGTCAGGAGGCAGTGAACAAACATGAATATTTGATACTTTAAAGCACAGAGGTACTTTCAGGATAGTTCCACACCAGGAAGCACTACTTTACTTTTAACAGGCAACATCAAGAACTTTGAACTGTCATGCGAGCCTTCAGCAGCCTGCTGCTGCATTTGGAGGAAGTCCCTGTAAACTTATGCTACTGGCAGGTGAAGCAACAGCACAGAGCATGGGATCAGTTTACAGCCTCGTGGGCTTTATTTGTGGGTCTAACTGTATGTTGTTATCAGAAGCCTGCATGGCCGTTTCCCTTCTGGGGCATGTTGGAATATTAGACAACAGGATACACCTCAGTTTTTCAGGCAGATTATACATATTTCACTTCAGCAGCTCAAGAAACACAGCTACGCAAGAGTAACAGAGCACAGGGTTATCTTCTCAACTATTCAATAGGTAGAATTCATACAATAAGGCAAAGTCATTCTTACCTGTCCACTGACACTCAAATTCAAAACTTCTGGGCTACATTATTTAGTCTTATGTTTGGACCAGGATGAAAAGCCTATGATACCTTAAGGTACTTCAGCAAGTATTTTAAGCTATTGCAATCCACGCTGTGTCATGATGATCAAGTATTTAAAGATCTACTGAACTAAGTACTAATATCATTATAACATCATTACTACCTT
The DNA here is from genome assembly GCF_028554395.1 of Pezoporus wallicus. Classification (NCBI taxonomy): domain Eukaryota; kingdom Metazoa; phylum Chordata; class Aves; order Psittaciformes; family Psittacidae; genus Pezoporus; species Pezoporus wallicus. The sequence goes on along the minus strand of NW_026642179.1, from coordinate 3,249,759 downwards.
GACAAATTATTTCCTCACCACAAATGAGACCAATCCACACATTGGATTTAAATTAAGAATGGGAATGAACACCAAATACAGGGGAATTACCGTATTTTATGTGAAGCATCTGCACAGAAAGGGTTTGCAGGAAGCACTATCACTAGAACACCACTGATCACAGACAAGCTTTCATGCTTGCAAGCATTTCTGAGGAAGCAATAGTTTTTGAAGGACAGGGACCAAAGACCCATTGCTCTGAGCTTAACTTGGAAAGCTTGAGAACACATACAAGTGTGACAGTGCAAATTGCTGTCCTCTATGCAAAAGACAAGGTTAACGATCAACTACAGTGATGGAGACAACGAAGTGTGGCACATGTTGAAAGGTAAAGACTTTTAGTAAGTATCCTAAAAGTACATTGAGACAGATAATGAAAATACACAGTAAAGAATTATGAATTTTGTACTTGTCAGTGTTTCAGTTATGTTGGATAGACTGCCAGAGAGAAATCCTATTTGCTTTCTGAAAAAAGGGTATTAAAATCCCTTTTCAGTACATATGCCCAGTCTACCACAATAAATTAAACCATAAACATACTATGTATCCTCAAATTATCAGTAACTGAGACTGCAGCCCTTCAAAGGCCATAGCAATCAAGGGCAAACCTAGACAAGCTCAGAGCAATGGGTCTTTGGTCCCTGTCCTTCACAGGGGACTATCCTAGGTCCTACTCTCTTTAAAAACTTGCACCAGGCTACAGTTTTGTCAAGTTTGCAGGTGATGACCGATTGGGGAAGGACCACTCAATACACTTAAGAGCAAGGCTTCCACTTCAGGTGGACCCACTCAGGCAAGAAGAGGCCAACAAAAACCTTATGAAATTCAACAACACTGAATACAAAGCCCTGCACCCAGGAAGAAAAAGGCCCTGCCAATAACACAAGCTGGAGCCTGACAACCTGCAGAACAGTGCTATAAATGCCATAGTAGACAGAACTAAATGTGAGCCAGTGGTGAGCCCTGGCAGCAGAAACACTGCCAGTAGGTTTTGGGATGTGATCAAATCCTCTACTCAGCACTTGTCAGACCTCCATAACACTGTGACTGGCTTTCCCCCTTCCTAGCCCTGTCAGCAGAAGAAATATTGACAGACTATCATGAATTCAGCAGAGGGCTATGAGGACACCTGGGGGCTGGAAAGCCTGCTGTACTGGGAAAGGCTGAGGGAGTTGGGTTTGTTCAGCTTGGAGAAAGGAATACTTCAGATCTCCTAGTAACAGCTTTTCAGTACCTAGAAAAAGGTAATCCAAAGGCAAGCCAAGCTCTTCAGTGGCACGTAGGGGGAGGACAAGAGACAACAAGCATAAGTTGAAACAAGAGAGGCTGAGACTGCATATAAGACAACTACCTCCCTTACCCATACACTCAAGGTATCCAGTTCTTTGTTTGATCCTCAGTACATATACCAAGGTTTACTCCAATGAAGTTTATAAAGCTTATCCGAGTTCCCACTGTCCTCATCATCTCCCCACTCCTCTCCCCAACCCCCTATAGAAGAAAAAAAGAGGGTCTGGAGCTGCTCCTTGCCAGATTTCCAAGCAGTAGTGCAGGAAGACCATAAAATTACAGCACCTTGTGCATCCAAATGCAGTTAAAGGGTGGAATTGAGAGAATAAACTGTGTACTTCATTCTCTTTCTAGAACCTTATTTCATAGTAATATCTTCAAAAATCTTGGAGGAAAAAAAAACCAACAAACAAAAACAACACTGCAAACCAGACCAAAACAAACCACCAAAACCCAAAAAAACCCCACCCAACCAAAACCAAACCACAGAAGCCACCAAAAACAAAAACAAAAAAAAAAACAAAAACACACCACCAGCCAAACATTTGCCTGCTGTCATGTTGCAGCTTACCTGGTTATTTGCAGGCTTGTATTTCAGTCCTGGCTTGTTCAAGATTCTTTCAATCTGCTCATGGTTAAAGTTGGAGATTCCAATGGCTTTTACCAGACCAGCATCCACCAGCTCTTCCATGGCCTAACAGAAAGAAGTCAGAATCTAGTATATGACAAGGCCTGAAAAGCACATTCTTACTGACATGGCTTATTTTCTTTCACGAGAAGCACAAAATAAGCTATTAGATTTTCAGAGTTCAAGTCTGAGGCAAAAAAAACTCAACAAACCCAAACAGCAGCATTAGTATTTGTGTCATGTCCTGTCTCCCATTTCCCCAAAGCTCAGAGATTGATCCTTTGAAACAGAGAAAATTCACAGCAAAATACACTGGAAAATAATGATATCAAACAATCCGCTATCATATCAGCGAGTCCTTCCAGGTAATTCTACATACATGAGAATTTAGGCTACTGAAGGTAATGTGGAAATGAAAATGTGGAAAAGACAGCTGAAAACAGAAGACATGATTCCCCTGCTGGGGGCTAAACTTACCTCCCATGTCTGTAGAATATCTGTGTTGCTGGGTATAGACATGCCTTTGTCATCTGTGGGAAACAGCTCCTCCCCTGCCTGTCAGTGACAAAAAAAATGCTTGAAACACTTTGGTGGGAAGTGAGGTTAATACCAGCTGGAAACCAGGATCCTACAAACTCCTACTGCACAACATAAGAGTATGTACATACGTATTAGATAATACTAATACTGATTATCTACATTCTTCAGTCTTTTGTCTTGCCTTCACATGGGATTATAGCATTTTCACCAACACACATTCCAGTGTGGACATGTGCTTCCACTGGACAGTGTCCTCTGGTTCATCAAAATACATATGGTGACACAGAACCCTTCACTTGTAGGATTGTATCCAGTTTACAAGTTTACTTTCTATATTATAAAAATACACAGTTCTTATATGAACATAATGAAATGCTTTACTAAAACATGTACTAAGGACCCACTTAGGACCTGGAATACATTCCGGCTATACTGTACTAGATATGCTGACAGATCTTTCGTGGGGAAACTCTTTGTTTAAGCTGCTGGCACAGGGAATGTTAAAACAGCCCGTGTTCCAGTTAGAACTATGTGCCAAGTATCAGCTTCATTCAAAGCCAGTTGTTTTCTACACCACAAAGCCTTTTCCCTTTGATAGTTCTGTCCGTATGAAACTAATCTCAAAAATACAGATGCTATGGGTAACGGCCGAGCTCAGAAACAAGAAGTGGACCCTGATCAAAACCTTTATTCATAACACAAAGACTAAGCTTAGAAATATTAAAATTGAGACATCAGTTCCTTTGCATGCAGTGAGTAGAAGAATTAGGAACTAAAAAGCTTCACCTTTTATCCAAGGTCTGTGGAACACTAACGCTCCTACAGCAAAGGTCAGTTCAGTCTGTACTGTATTAAAGGACTCAAGTGATTAAAGACAGAAATGGAAGACAGAAACATTCTTGGGTTCTGTGATTCTGTAACATGCAGAGGAAAATTTGTCAAGCAGCAAAGCACAGCTCTCCTTCCCACAAAGGAGGAACAGCATCATCAGGTAAGCATACTTTGGATTTGTAGGAGAAAACACATCGGCAATAATCAAAAGGACAACAACATAACTTATGCTTGAAGCAGTGAGGCCAGCCTTTATTCAAAGTCTGCCTTTTCCATGATCAAAAGGGCTGAGGATGCCATGCCACTAGGGGTAGATATCAACAGCCTAGCTGTCATGGCCAGACCAAAGCTGAGCATCAGAACAGTGCTGGTAATACAACAGACACAAGAAAATTTGTGTCAATTGAAGCAACTACTCGGCTGTAAAGCCACAAAGCTTTTCAAAACTGCCAGTCACAACAGACAAAGCCAAAGGCATGGCTATTACTGTACCTTAAAACCAAGAGGCCAGTGGATGAGGTAGAGATCCAGGTAATCCAGCCGCAGTGCGGCAAGAGTCTTCTGGCAGGCTCCCTTCACCAGAGGCTTGTCATGGAATGTGCACCACAGCTAGAGACAAGAAGCACACCATGATCTTCTGAGTTAAACCCCTTGGTACTCTTCTGTTCAGAAGAGAGCATCTGTCCCCTTTGGAAGGTGATCTAGAACTAAGTATCCTACTGATCTTCCAGCAAAGCTTGCTCTGCTAGTCCTGTGAGCAGGACTGGCCTGTAATACTGGGGGAAACATGTGCAGTGGCAGCACACATGACTGAATGGTGCAGTGGCAGACAGCAGAAGTAGTCTCATTTCATTAAGACTCCATTTAAGAAACACCTGCTAGAAGGCCAGATACTGCATGAAAGAGGAGAGCATAACTTCATGCTAGGAAAGGTTTAAAGCATCACCTCTATCTGTGGTATATACCCTGCATAATTCTCCATTACATGAGGAGGCAAAGTAGGAAGCTTGTCTCAGGAATGTCTTAAGTGATGTTCCGAACTGTTCTATGAAGCACCACAGAATGGGAAAGTAAAGAACTGGGGGGGGGGTGTGTGTGTGTGTGTGTTACTATGAAAAACACAGGTGTCTCCTGGGATCCATACCTTACTGACAACAAAGAGGTCTTCTCGTTTCACAACACCTTCCTTGATTTTTTGCTGGATCCCTTCCCCAACTTCATTCTCATTCTGGTACACATAGGCACAGTCAAAGTGGCGGTACCCAGCATCAACAGCAGCCATCACTGCAGCTGTTACTTTTCCTGGTGGGGACTGAACATAAAATACCCAAGAAATTCTTATCAATACATGTTGAAAATCATTTTCCTAGCAAGACAAAATTAAGAAATCCAGCTCATCGAAAGCAATCCTCCAACTAAATAAGATAAAAACCCCAAGAAGAGTTTAAACCAGCCTTCAAAGGCCCCCCTGCACCCCACCACCAGGCAGTGCACAGCCCAACAGCTTTGCCGAGCTGAGGCCCCAACACCTCATTTCTTCAAGGACAGCTCTTCACAGCCAGGCCGAGGCCTCCTCACTTCCCCATACCACTTCTAAGAGGAGAAGCCCCCGCCAGCCGGAGGGGCCTTAGCAACCCACATTCGGAGCCAGAGCCCTGCAGCGGTGCGGGCGCTCAGGCTGCTGCGAGGGATTAGCGAGCAGGGCGGGACTCTCGATGCCACACGCCGCAAGGCTCTCCTCTACCCCAGCCCGGGATGCCGGTGGCACAGGCAGCACTGCGCCTGGGCCCGGGGTGGCGGCGGGGACGGGCCTTAACTCCGGTCGAGCACCGACACCGGCGGTCAAGACCGCGCCCGCAGGGCCCGAGCCGCCCCCAGCCGCCCTCCATCCCTCCCAGTGCGGTGCTAGGGAAAGGGCGCCCGTCCCGCACGGGCGGTAATGGCTAATGCCAGGGCAGGGCCGGGCCGGGCCGGGCCGAGCACATCCGCCCTCCCGCCGCCAATGAAAGCGGAGGACACGGCGACGAGCCCCGTTACCTTCCATGTGCCCAGCCCCAGGATAGGCATCTTAGCCCCGGTGTTCAGCTGCACATACGTCGCCATAGCCCCACACGCACTCAACACCACCACCACGGCAGTTCTTGGCGCAGGGCCTTTAATAGCGGCCAGGCCCGCCCCGCCCCGCGGCGCGGCGGCGAAAGGAGATGGCGGGGCGGTGCCGATGCTGTACCCCGCAGCACAGCTGTGCAGCCCTGGCCTTGACCTTGTGCAGCCCACGGCGGGGGCTCGGGTTGGAGGAGGCCGCCTCTGCAAGCCCTGGTCCTGGGATAAGCGTCACTCGGGTTGTGTCAGATAGGGCTTAAACTGGGGCTGGGTTGTATCTTTGCTCCCGGCTGGTGGCCCTGCCGCAGCACCTCGGTCCCTCCGTGTCCCCGGGACAGGGATGGCAGAGGGGATGGGAGACAGAGATGTCCCCCTGTGCGCTTAGTTTGCGGGCTGTGGGCGTCAGGCCTTTGCCCGAGCCGCATGTCCCCAGGGCAGGGATGGTGGCTTTGGCTGGTCTCCCTTGTTGGAGCCCGGGGACCCAGTGTGCTGGTACTGTGAGATGAGAAACCTCATCTTTGGGAGTGGAGAGAACCTGTTCTCCACATGGGACAAATGCAGCTTCCACTTGAAGGTACACTGAGCTGTGCTTAGCAGTAACTTAGGATAAAGTGAGTTTAAAAAAGGAACTTTAAAAAACCCTCTCCCAACATTCAAAATAAAGTGTTTTGAAAGTCTCAGTAGAGAAACAGTGACTTCTTAATGAGTGACATAATGATCAACTTGTTCCTCCACCTTCAGGGCAGTGCTGAGGGCATTACAGAGTAAAATGCAGGACTGTAATCGTAGGTGGTAGGTGGCTAGCAATCTCACATCAGAAAGGGTGCAGACAAAGGTACACTGTTCTGCAGGAGAGGTTGCAGCACAGTGGAAAAACCCAGGCCTGCCCAGGAGGGTTTGCTGCTTACTGAGACATGGAGAGCTTCCTCAGGTGTGAGCATTTGCTCTGAGTGCCTCTCTCACAGCAGAGGCCCCTGCCTGCTGCAGCTCGGTATTTTTTGCTCCATTTAACTAAGGGCAGGCAAGATAATTGGTTTGCCTCTTTAATGTTCCTGCTGGTTTGTGTCAGCATCATCAGCCGTCCGTGGCAGGATGCAATGTGTTTTCGCATGGATCATGAAACCCTTATGTAACTCTGCGCTTACCTCTGACCATTTGGGTTTGGTTTTCCCTGGTGTTTGCTTTTTGGTGAGAGATGTCTCCATCTTGTCACAAGAGGCTTGAGGCCAAAGTTCTGTATTTTGATTTTGCTGTTCACTCCCATGACTGGGAGGCTTTCCCCTTGCAGCTCTAAGGCGAATTGGCTTTCCACTCTATCCCTCCTGAAGGCTAGGCGGGGGCCACCAAATGGCAGCAGGGCCTTGGGGGAAGAAGTAGTGCTGTGTGTGTCAGCAGATGACAGACAGCGTGATAAATCCTGTGCACTGTGTCCTTCATGGCACGGCCAGCTGTTTCTTTATAGTGAATACTGGTGATGAGGAACTGTCTGTGGGAGGAGGGCTTCCCCCCCCCCCCGCCCTTGATCCACATGCAGGGGTTTGTGCTGGAACAGGATGTGTAGTTTCATGGGGTTTTAATTTGTTTTGCTGCCTTGGCATTTAGTAACTAGGTTCATCACAAGTTGTGACTTTGGAGAGGGGCAGTGTTTGGTATCTGAGAAGAGCAGGGCCCAAGGGTATGTCCCTGTAGAGGCAGTCCTTACCAGCAGAGACCCTGTGGCCTGCAAGAATAGCACAAAGGTAAAGTAAGGAGGTGACAGTTGCAAGGTGCAATCATTTTGACTCATAAGGGGGAGAGCTGCTGGGGTGTGCAGCTTTGAGGTTACTGACACATGCAGGCATAGCTTAAGCCAGTGTTCTGATGTGAGGGCACTGGGAAGCCCTGGGGACAGCAGCCTGCCCACCTGCGAGCACTAAGTCACAATAAGCAGGCCCCTCTGAGCCACCCTTGTCTCAGGGGAGGGATTGGAATGGACTAGCTGTCATGTGTGGTGAAAATGAGGGAAGCAGAGATGAGGACAGGGCAGGGACTAGTGTTTGGCTTAGACAGGGGCTGGGAAAGGGGAAGAAAGGCATTTACTGTTTTGTTCTTCTGTGTTCTTTCTTTCCTCCTCTACCTGAATTGATGAAATGAAGTCTGTGTTAATGGGAGATGAATCAGCTTAGATTGCCCTCAGATGAGACTGTTTTGCTTGGGACTGTAGCTGTTGGAGACTGTGTGTGACACCCAGCCGTTTCACGGCACAGAACTGGAGTAATGAGAAGGACTCCAAAAGAAGCCATGATCCTGATCCTGGGAATACATTATGGTGGAAGTGGCACAGCCTGTGTGTGTCCAGGGGTGAGTGCATACGGTGCATAAATAGCTGGAGAAAGAAGGGACCTGGGGAAGCCATTGCTGAGTGGGAAGGTGATTGGGAAGAGAGAGAGGTGCTTCCTCCAAGTTGGTGCACCAGTGGCCTGGTATAGCGCTGCCTCCACATGTAGGATCCAAAAGCACTGGCTGGGGAGCTGCAGAGGGGTTGGCTGTGAAACAGGGAGGAAGGGTGTGCTGCTGTGGTGTGGCTGTGTGCTAAGCTTGCCGTGTGCTTCAAATGGGGCTTCAGAGAGACCAGGATTGCTTAGCAGAGCAGGGGAGTCATCCTACTGACCTTTGTTGGAGTAATGTGCATTAACAAGTGCTCAGGGTTAAGGGTAAGCCATTGATCAGAAGTGAACAATAGTGCTGAATCGGCCAGGTGGAAAGCTATGTGCCAGGCAGGCCAGGCTGCAGTTGTAGGAGCAGCAAGTGGTCTTAAAGGGATTGGCTCAGAGGGACACCCTGGCACGTCTGGGAAGAAACTGAGGACTGATGGCAAAGTAAAAAACAAAGCCCTTCCAGGCAGCCTGAGTTGCAGTTAAGTAGACCTGTCTACTTAACTTAAGTAGACCTGTGGAGGTGGAGGGCTGCTCCCCAGAGTGAGAGCGCTCTCATGACAGTCCTTTGCTCGGAATGACCTTATAGAAATGCTGAACCCTAGCCACAACTGTAGTGGCTGTGGCAGTGCTGGGAAGCTGCAGCAAATGTGACGTACCTTCTGCCTTGGAAGAGCAGAGTTCTGGGGAGTTTAGGCTCTATGTTATTTGCAAGCACTGCCCTGCACAAAGGAGGAAGGCTTTAACAATCTGCCTGTGAAGGACTGTGTGGAACAATGGCCTGATCCTGCTGATCCCACAGATGAGACACCCCCACAGAGGGTCTGGGAAGAAGGAGGTAACTGATTAAAATTACTTGGACTGCTGGATTGTGTTTTACAGGCAAGGGGGAAGGAATGAAAAAGTGGTGATCACTGATGCCATGACTGAAAACTCCAAGGTGTGAGCACAGTTACTGCTGCCCCTCTGGTATTGCCTGATAAACTGGTGGGACGTCAGGGAGTGACTTACATGTATTGTACTGGAGGGACCATGCCACAAGACAGGCAGGAGATTGGCAGCATGGCCAAGGATAATGCTGGGAGTCCAGTAGTATGGTTAACCTTGGAAAAAGTTTTAAAAGGGATTGTAAAGCACATTGAGAATGTTGCAGTGTTGATCCTGATAATTCTGTCTGCTGGGAAGGAGTGGGTTTATGATGTGGGTTATGTTCACATTGGTGAGATGTTAACTGGTCTGCAGGGCCAAGGGACTGAGTCTATAATGAATATACATTAAGATTGTGATGACGTTAAAGGTAGCTTTTATATAACGGTGAAACAATTCTTAATTTATTTTTCAGTAGCGTGAAGGTTGGAATGCAAAGGGCATAAATTGCAGTGGGTGTCAGAGAGTGGTGGTGGTGACCTGTCTGTAGACCATGAACTGCTCAGTGCCAGACAGAACCAATTCCAGCTACCTCTGAAATTGCAATAATTTAAGCCCATGGTGCCCTGGCTCTGGCACACTGTTGGAAGGAGGTCCATGATGAAGAGGGGAGTGCAGCTGGAGGATGAGCTATGCTGGAGCAAGGAAACCGCCTGAAGGCACTGTGGGCACTGGGTGACCCATGCTAGAGAAGGGAAAGGACAGTGGTCTAAACCTTTGGCTCTTCCTGCACCATAGCAAACATGGCACCTTTATGATTCAATAAAAATGTGTATTCGGTCTCAGCAGAGCTGTGCTGCCTCAGCCTCAGTTGATCACTGAGGGTTTCATGGATTGCTTCTTTCAGGAAGCTGCAAAACCTAAGTTCTTGTGTTATGTGTTCATTAATTGAAAGTGAAATTTTCAGAAAGAAGGTGCTAAGATGCCTCTTTTATTGAACAAAGGTTTTACTATTTACCCATGAAACCCAGTGTGCCACTTTATGAGTTTGGTCCCTTGCCCAGTAGGAAGGAACAGACGGGTGACACAGCCATGGAAGCAAACACCTCCTCATTTCACCTGGTGTTGCTAAAGGAAGCTGGCAGGGCGGTTTGGGTCCAGCACCGAGGGTCAGAGCCTCCCCTGACAGGGGAGCAGATACCCAGGTTGTGTGGCATCTGAAATGCCCCCCGGCTGGGGGGCTGAAGGCTGGTGGCAACGCGGGTCTTCTCTTCTCTGAGGGCTGGCTGCCCTCTGCTGCCCGCGGGGGAAAGTGCCTGGTGGCTGCGTTGTCCTGTAGAGCATCTGTCCTCTGTTGTCACAGGACAGACGGTGCATGAGGTCGAGACTAAAACGAGCAAGCTGGGTCTGAACCAAGGGCAGGCTCCACCATGGGTGTAGTGGGTCTGCTGAAGCCTGCTGTCTTTGTTCAGCCCAAATCTCCCTTGGCTGTGACTAGAGCTTAGATGTTGGCCTTGGGGAGAGTACTAAAGTTAGGGGAGATTCCGCAGCAGAGAGATTTTAGCAGCTGTCTGTGACTTAGGTGTTCTTTGTGAGTTTCATAATTTAAGGGATCAAATGACTTAATTTCAGACATTTTTCAGGCTCTCAGCATTCTAGACAATATTTAGATGCAAAACCTCTGTATATATAGTATTCATAACTTAAGGGTTTGGGAAAAAAGTGAATTGAATGCTGTCACTTTCATGCTCATTGCACAGGAGCTCTTGTTTCTGTTAAAGCTGAAAATAGTTGCCATATCCTCTTTAGTCAATTTGAACTCAAGCACCTAACAAGGGAAACAGCTGGAAATCACCTCTTTGAACAAACCAGAGACTGAAAGCAAAGTCCACAAAATTAAAGAACAAGTCTACAAGGCAGAGGAGCTGGTTAGAAATTACTGCTTCATGAAGGAGGGAAAGCCATCTCTATTTCCAAGAATTCACTGGCAGAGGGAATGACTATTCAAAGTTGCAATTCACATGCCAGCCACTGCAGGACGCTTGGTGAGCGATTAGCATTATCTCTACTGCTTGTGAAAGGCGCATCTATTCGGCCTGTTCTTAGGGAACATCTACAAGACTTTTATATTTCACTTAATTCAGCTAAGACTTTCAAAATCCTGATGACCAGTTTCAGTCAAGGACAACAGAATTAACAATGGAGCAACATGTATTATGGACACCAGGATTTTTTTCCTTCCCACCTGGACTTTTTATCAAGGTTTTATTCTCTTCAAGTGGACTTGGGATGGCAAGACTGAAGCATGACAGCATCAGAAGATGGGTCAAGACCAGGGGTCTTCTCTGGGCAGAAGGTCTGTATTTTGCTTTGCTGTTTCTGCCTGTTGGTGTGACACTTTTCCTGGATTATGCCAAGACACAGGAGGTGTCAGTTGTTTCTCTGTTCTGAAGGCGTAGCTGGGGTTGTCAAATGAGGGTAGGACCTTCGGGAAAGAAACACCACGTGTCAGTGGATGAGAAATAGGCTGGGAAATACTGCAAAATGCCCAAGAGTTCCTTGCATGAGATGAGGAACTATATGTGCAGAATGGCCTGATTTGACTGTGTGTGAAGGTTTGCACTAAAGCTGGATACTTACTGTAGTTCTTTTCAGTTTTGTTGTATTGACATTTGCATGTAATAATTCTAATTCAGCAAAAATCATAGCCTCAAGAGATGAGCACTATTTGGCATCTGAGAAGAACCAGACTCAAAATGATGAAAGTGGGTAGGTCCCAGTGAAACAGTCTTTACCAGTAGGAAGGCTGCCTGGTTTGCTCCTGGACTGTAATGACAGAGAAGTTCAAGGCTCCTCTAAGGGTGGTTGCCCCTGCTACCAGTAGAGAAAAGCACTGCATGATTTTATTGGTGGGAATTGTCCCAGGAAGGGTTCACGTCCATTAAATGCAGGTGATTACAGCTGACTTCACCTGTGTTCACAGGCGAGGGAGAAAGTGCATGAGGTCTGGAGAGCCTAAGTAGCAAGATGGGTCAGAGCTAAGAGCAGTCCTGGACCCAGGCATAATGAATCATACTGAATGCTGCTGCCTTGTTTTGCTCAAACATCTCAGATATGAGTGGAGCTTAGATGTTGGCCCTGGGGTGCCACATGCTGTGGACACCTAAAGTTAGATGAGGTGAATTCCCCCAGAAAGACTGCTGCATCTGACCCAGGAGTAAAAGACAAGTATGGTCAGCACAGAGCCTTTCAAATGTGGAAATATGTTAGTCCCCCCGCCCTATCAGTAGCACCAAAAACAAAGCGGGAAGTACTGCCCCCTGTAAATTCTGATTCTTTTGTTTGACTGTAAGTACTAATTAGCAGTAAGATTTCTGCTCTAATACTTCTTCCATGGTTTTTTGCCTTATCTTGCAGTTGCATTATACATTCTTTTGGAAGTTTTGATTGGAAATAGTTGGATGACCTCCATCTGAAAAGCATATTAGATGTATTCTGTATGTGTCTATTTTGGAATATCTTGTGTGATCTTACGTGATCTGAGTATTAGTGTACTGAGATGAATATTTGCACATTGTAGGGTTGGTTTTTTTCTGTTGGAATGAAAGAGAGTAAGTGCTAACAAAACATAAAGCTGTAATGTATCTGAGGTCCATTGTCCTGTCTCTGTCATAACCATCATGCTTAAGCCCAAAGTGCAAGTTTCGCTCAGCCCTCAAACCAAAAGCTTTTCTTTTTAATCACACAAAAAGGCTAAGTTCTTTTTGCACTTACGATGGGGTAATGAAACACCAGGCAATGTGATACTGCTAAGCTGAATTAACCAAATGAACCAATCTTGGGGTAGCCTGTCAGGGAGAGTGTATATATACACAGAAAGAGTCTTGGTACATATGAGCTATGGATATGAAAGATGGATTGTTCTCCTGTTACAGAGAACAATATCTGGAAGCATTCACAAAGTGTAATATGTGTCCCTCATCTACTACGGCAGTGAGTCAGTGTGGTTTCACATGGTGAAAATACAACACTCAGTGCTGACCTGTTGTAGTGCCAAGCTCTGGGCAGTGGCTCAGCACTAACACATGCTATTACACCTCATGTCCAGTGCATTTTGGGTATCTGCATAGTGATGTTTCCCCATAGTCTGCTTTATTGGGGTTTATAAAGCTAGATGTCAGCACAGGCTGACAGCCAAATCAGTCCAAGTTTCCTCATATAGCACTTGCCAGCACTTCCAGGTATTGTTCTCCTGTCACTTTCACATCCATAGCTCACATGTGCCAAGACTCCTCAAACATGTCTTGTTTGCACTGTCTGGTCAGCTGTGGTTCACTATATCTAGTCTACTCCTGACCAAGGCAAGATCTTGATGCTCCTGTGACATCTGATGTTTGAGCCTTTCTGCCATCTGTCAAACATATTTTGTACATCATTAGTTTGTAACACAGGTGCATGTATAATACAAATAGCTCAAGCTCGTATAAGTGTATCACATGTTGCACACTGAATTACACTATTAGTATGGGGAAAGGAGTAAGTCAGCACTAGGTCCTAACACTGTCAACCTTTACAAAAGCAGATTTTTGTTAATAACCTTGTTCTCAAGGAAGTTTCCAGACCACCCAGTTGCGCAAGATACATCTCAGACTTCATATGCTTTTGTCAGATCCTGCAGTTTGTTCTGGTGTTGATGAATGCAACAGTTGTACTCCAGATAGCCTGTGTTCACTAGTCCAAGACACACTGACTACACTTATGGATCCCTGAAGTGCCACGCTGTTGAAACACCTTCTAGCACTGCTCACCTGCATCCTCCACCAAGAGGGATAGTCTTACGTCAGAGAAAAGCGTTACTGGTAGATAGAGTTAACAAGAGACCTGTTGCAGTTACCAGGCTAGTGAGTCAGCAAAGCATAGCCAGAGGGAACAACACAGTTGCTTCAATGTCAGGCTCTGCATAGCAGCCCAGTATTTACACTTAACAGTTCCACCTTACACCCTCTGCTTCCATGCAGTATCAGACACCTGCTTAACACCATCTTCTCTCTTACCCCACTCTCTGTTACTCTGGGTTTTTAATAGCCAGATGTCAGCACAGGCTATCAAACAAATTAGTCTACAGCAGTATATATCCTTGTACAGTTTTCCAGCAGTTTCAGGTGTAGGTCTCCTGGTCATTGCTGATCCACTGCCCATACCAAGGCTTGTCATACTCAACTGTTCATGGCAGCACCACTCTATCAACCAAAATTTATTACATCAAGTTATTAAACTTTTGATCAAGACACAATCTTGATGCTCCTGAGACATCATTTAAAATTGAATATGGATCATTTTTTCCAGTGACAGTGTTGATCCAAATGGCTTTGGCATTTTTTCACGTTAGAATAGAACATCCAAACCAGCAGTAATCTAAGTATTTTTTATTTTGGAAGAATATATAAGAATAAAGTTGAACACTAATCTCTGTTCAGATTCAGTCTGTAAAAGAATGTGACAGAAACAATGCCCAGTATGAGTTGTTATGCATCTGTAGGTATGGCAATCTCTCCCAATTACTATTCTTTCCCAGAAAGCTTGGGGCTGTGCTCTAGAAGTCAAGTTAATTGTTGTCTTTTATCTTCAGGCAGTGATTATGTAGTTAATTCTTTCAGGATGGGTATTTCTTCTGTGCTCACGTCCTTACCCTGCAGCCTTAAGTGGAGGTGATCCAAGACAAGAAAAATTATTCAGTTGCTAGTTCATTCTTCAGGTTTTCTGCTTTGCTATTTCAGCCATGCAGAGACTAATCTATCTATTGATGAGGGAATTATTATAGCCCATATTTTGTTCTTGAGAACAATTTTACCATTTCCTTCTACCAAAGAAGAAAAACCTCATGTCACCGAATACACACACTATGCCTTTGCTGGCAGGAGAGATACAGTGTGTAAGCTACATAGTGGACAACTCAAGGCAGCAGTACATGCTCATTAGACCGCAGAGGCCTCCAGGAAGGCAGGATAAAACTGTCTTCAGTATTCTGCATTGAAAGGGTACTCCTTGTGATTTTTGCACCTGAAGGAAATCAAAGAGAAATGATTACTCTCAAGGCTGAAATAAATGCTATAGAGCTAAAGTGGGTGTACTTCTGTACTTCAGAGCCTTCAAGGGAGGCTCTGAATTATGTAACTGCAGAATGAACTTAAGGAGATGGCATACATGACTAATAAGTTCAAGTCTGTTCCTATTATTCAGGCACTGAACAGTGCTGGGACCAAATTACTGTCTAGATAAAAAGTTCACACTGCTTACAGGGTAAACAGCCATTTCTGTGGCTTTTCAGCCAAGACTTCTTGTCTTGCTATAGGCTTCCAAGGTGCTATCTGCAAGCAGTTGTTCTTCATACTGCACTATAGATGGTCATTACCTCCCCCAACCACCTATATAAGAGCTGACATCAGTTTACAATATGCACACAAAAAAAATGACTAAGTTTAAAACTGGCTAAAGCTCATTTCCCCAGTACAGAAAATCTCAAATTATCAACTAGAACCCTCCTTTGGGAATTCCAGGCACAATGTTTCCTGGAGAAAGAATTACAATTAATACATAGTATGCCTTATCCTTTAGCCAATAAAGGGAAAAATATAAAGCCACCAAGGGTTAAATAACTGATTTTCAATCCTCCAAATGATTCCAGATTTCAAAATATACCCAATTTAAACAGCTATACCTGTACCTGTGAGATCAGAGTAAAGATTATTCAAAATATAAGAGCTTGAAAGAAACAAGCTGTGTCACTTACATGTTCATTTCACAGATCCTCCAGTTCCTGTTTAGGCTGAGGAGGGTTGCCATCTCCTCTTTAGTCAATTCAAAGTCAAACACCTAAGAAGTGGAACACCTGGAAGTCACCTCTTTGAACAAATGAGGCAAGCTTCACAAGATTAAAGAACAAGTGACATCAGAAGGGGTGCTGTTTAGAAATGATGGCTTCATGAGGCAGGAAAACGTTGTACCTTTAGACTTTTTGAGACTCCACTGGCAAAGAGAAATAAAGAGACTTCTAGTTGCAGTTACATGTGCTAGCTGTTCCAAGATGTTTGGTAAGCACCTTGGTGTTGCCTCTATTCATGGCAGACTCATTTCTCCCCAGTTTCAAAGAAACATCTGGAAGACTTCCATATTTCAGTAAATCCAGCTATGCTACTTCTGAAATCTTCATGTCAGGAAAAAACCTGGCATAACAGTCAAAGGGGCAATGTGTTTTATTGACACCAGGACCCTTCCCTTAACATTGCTTAGTCTGTATTTTGAGAAACGTTACTGCACTTGGGCTCCAAACAAGCACTGCCTGCCATTTCATCCACAAGTCACAGGAGACAGTAAGGCTGATAAGGTTATCAACATACTGTTGATAAGGTTATCAACATACTGTTTCCAAGTGCTCTATCATTTCTCCAGCTGTAGTTTTCATTGTAACCCTAGCTTCCAGACAGAGAGAAAAAGTCCAGTCCTCCTGCCTGAGGCCAGCTTGGGAAGGGTGAGAAAGGATCACTGATTGCTGTACAGGAAGAACCCATGCCATCCATGAAGGGCAGCACCCGGGTCTCTTAACACTCACCTTGAAGTTCTCCACAATGCGCTGTGGTGTGACAGACTTGGGAACCACAATCACATTTCTCTGGATCTGGAAGCGAAGGAGAACCTGCAAAACCAGACCACTCAGAGAGAGAACGGTTCCTGTTCTGGAGGAATCAGAGACTGTTCCAAGTGTTTGAAAACTCAGCTGTTTTCCCTAAGTTATGCCCACTTCTGCATAGCTGTATTTCAAATCATGGCTGTCCCAGTGGCCTAGGTAGCACTTCCTGGAGAGTAAAGACAAAAGTGGTGGAGGCCCACATGGAAGGCTGCCTTTGCCATCCAGTTTTGGGACAGTAAATTCCTTTTCTTCCCCCCTGGGCTTTTAGCAGTCTATGCAAGGTGTTCATTCTCTGCAAGAGGACTTTCCTGGCTAAGGGCCAAAGAGACAGTAGTAGAGATTTTTTAGGACATAGAATAGGCTACTGCATTGCTTGTTAACACAAGAGAGCACCACAGTTCACATGGAACACTGATAGAGGCTGTTCTCTCTCTTCATACACTTTCCTTAATGACTGTGTTACTGGAAGGAATACCTACTGTCCAGCACCTACCCACCTGTGCTGGGGTTTTGTTGTGTTTGGCTGCAATTTCTTTGATCTTGGGGTCATCCAAAAGGGAAGTGTTCTCTGGCTTATCCCTACACAGGGAAAAAAAAATGGAAGAAACAAAGAATCACTGCAGAAAGACTCTCCCTAGCATGAATAATTAAAGTATATACATGCCTGCACCATTACTCACTCAATTACTCTGAATGTTTAAACTTAAACCACACTAACCCACTTTGAAATTACCTGTCAGGGCGTCCAAGGGGACAGTATGCTGTCACAGTGATCCCTTTGGATTGGCAATAGTTGATAAGTTTCTCCTGGGAAAGGTATGGATGACTTTCAATCTGTCAACACAGGAGCAGAGACTGACAGCTGTAGAATTACTGTAGCATTCCAATGCTCCAGAGGGTTTCTTTCTGAATCCCAATTTCCTAATTACAGGCTGCTTTCATCCTACCATGCATGTGGTCTGTGAGACAAGACTATAACTCTATAGGGCATCAACTTTAATGTTGAATCCTTATGAGACTTTTTGATTTTGTTCCGAGAGGCTTTATAGAAATTATTGATTACAGTCAGAATGTTAACTTGTGTCTGGACTCTATCCCTCCAGAGAGAATGCTTCATGGGAAAATACTCCAGAAAGAGAGTGGTTCAACAAGCCAAGACAAAATGGAATTTTTCTTATCCTTTTTGCATTGATAAATACCCATAGAGCGTGATTTAGAAAACACGATGCGTCTACTTTGTTCTCCCTTTTCAATCTCCTTATTCAACTGTAACCAGATATTTATAACCCCTGGAAACTATTCACCTGCAGTCACTCTGCAGCTTACCTGGTTATTTGCAGGCTTGTATTTCAGCCCTGGCTTGTTCAAGATTCTTTCAATCTGCTCACGGTTAAAGTTGGAGATTCCAATGGCTTTTACCAGACCAGCATCCACCAGCTCTTCCATGGCCTAACAGAAAGAGGAACAAAGTCAGCATCCAGTGTACAAGACATGACCTGAATAATTTTTTCCTGATGGGTCTTGTTTCTCTTTACTGGAAGTAAAGCCTAAGTGTTAAGACTTGCCAGGTTTTTGATTCTCACAGGGAAATGTGTGTACTGGTAGTATCTGTGCTATGTCTTCTATCACACAAAGCCCCAAATTATTGATGAGACTGAAATTCACCGAGTTACACAAGGAACGTATGACTAACTCTACTGCTGTCACAGCACTGGAGGACTATGCAGGATGGCAGGATCACAGCCTAAGAAAATCTATTTGAGTTCAAGAACTGCATGAGAACTGTGGTGAAGAAAAAGAAAACCCAATCATTCAGTTATGGTGAAGTACGTAACTTTTGCTAGGCTCAGTTTGGCCTGCAGCTCCACTGAAAATGACTGTGCAGCTCAGTGACTAGAGATATGAATCCACAGTGAAAAGAAATAACAGCTTGACTAAGCATGTCCATTTTTAAAATGCTACCACATCCTTTTGTGAATCCTTTTCAACTAGTTCTGCATATATTCAAAAACTGTTCTGTGATTGCTGAAGCCAAAATCACTGCTGAGGAGAGAAGACAACTCTTCTACTGCAGCTGAACTTACCTCCCATGTCTGTAGAATATCTGTGTTGCTGGGTATAGACATGCCTTTGTCATCTGTGGGAAGCAGCTCCTCTCCTGCCTGTCAGTAACAAAAAAAAAAAGCTTGAGAATCTGTTGAGAAGTTCACTTACTACCGTGAAGGCTCACAATCATGACAGCTTAAACTTCTAGTGCATGAAAGAACCCTAATTATTGTCTACTCTCAGTCATTCCTTGAGGACCAGGAGGAAGTTATTTTTGCCCGTGACTATTCCAATAAAGACAGGTTTTCCAGCTGGACCCCTTAAACTGATGGCTCACCCAAATACCTACGGGGAAACAAAACAGAATTATAGCCTCCAGTCTCATACATGTTCACTTCATGTGAGGAAGAAGTGTTTTTCTTTTTTCCAGACAGGCATCAGGGGACCTAGCCAGGTACTGAGAAAACATGTAGCTTTGGTCTATACACCATCAGATTTGTTGAAAAGATGTATTATGTGCAGTGACAGTTCTTCCACAACAAAGCTTAGGGTAAATCTGCTAACAGTAGGAAATTTACTGGGAAATATATGAATATTAGGAAAATTAGAAGAGCCTTTGTGTACAGGTTATGAAAAGACACCAAATTTCAACTACATTTAAAAGCAGTTTGCTACTGCTACTGTGATACGGTTTCATTACTTTGTTAACATAAGACTAGAGTATGAAATAAAGATAACCATCTCAAGAGAGACTGATCAGACTGTAGCAGGACAGAAAGACTAAGACCAGAAAGTCAGAGACATTAGCCCCTTCACTAATCTGTGAAAGAATGTAGGCCCCCAAGAAGTTTCATCTTTTAAATTCCTGTCTCCATGGAACAATGCTAAGGCTCCTACAGGCAAGGTCAGATCAATCTGTGCTGTATTAAGGACTTGGTGATAAAACAGAAAAATGGAAAACAAATGTTTTCTCTTGCTCTACAATTCTGTAACACACAGAAAATTTCTGACAGGCAGCAAAGTATAGCCCTCCTTCCTGCAAGGGGCAATTCTGAGATAAGTATACACTGATTCGTAAGAGAAAGGTAAAGCAGCTTATCTTATGCTTGCAGCTATGAGATCTGCTCCTAGTCCTCAGACCATCATTCCCAGAATCAGAGAGATATGCAAGCAACAGTCTCAGGGCAGAGATCCACAGCTTGGCTTTTATGGCCATAGTAAAGCTGAGCACCAGAGCAGTGCTGGTACACACAACAGACACATGATCATCTTTATCAGCCACAGTAATTGTTGGCTGTAAAGCCATATAGCTCCCCCAAAGTTGCGGTCACAAGAAAAAAGTCAAGGGCATTGCTGTTACTGTACCTTCAAACCAAGAGGCCAGTGGATGAGGTAAAGATCCAGGTAATCCAGTTTCAGGTCAGCGAGTGTCTTCTGGCAGGCTCCCTTCACTAGAGGCTTGTCATGAAATGTGCACCACAGCTAGAGAAAAACCCAAACAAGGCACAGTGTGACCTCCTGGGTTAAAGCTCTCGGGTGATCTCCTGCACAGGACAGAAATGTCCCATCTTCTTTGGAAGGCCATACAGAATCAGGTCATCCTAGTGCTCTTGAGATAGGCTTCCTCTGTGATGGGCCTGGCCCATGACACTGAAGGCTGTATGTCCAGTGGCAGCACAGATGTTCGAGCAGGATTATAACAGGCAACATCCTCTGCTCTCATTAGGTACGAATTTGTGCTACCCTTTTTACACAGGGGCTGCCTTTGCAATAGGCAGCTTTTAAATGAAGGTGTTTGCTATTCCTAACCATACATAAAACACCTGCATTGAATGTAGAAGGGAAAGCCACAAAAATATAAGATTAGCCAAAGACCTTTGACGCTCCCTTCCTACCCAGACTACTCTATGATTCTATGAAAGAAGTGGTTGGCACCTACTTTTACCAAGAAGCAACTTCACCATCTAGCTAAATAGTCTGACTTCCTTAGTAAGCAAGAGAAACAGAACCCACCAATGACACCTTCCTTGCGACATATGTTGAACAGATTATACTGCACCCTGAACAAATTACAGGGTGCCCAAAATCTCATCTTCCTCACACAGCAGAGACACCCTGTTGGCAGGGTGTGAGCCCAGCTGCTGGAACAAGCAGCTGGCACTGCCAGGCTCATCTCCTCTACTGTGCTTTAGCAGTCAGGGAGATGCCATCATGAAACTGATTCTCTTCTGTATCAGTCCATGACACTGAGTGATCTTGGATGTCTGCATCACGGGTTTCTACCTTGCTTGGTGCTGCCTGGCCCCACTGTCCCTTTCCCTACTTCCCTCCTTCTGTACCACTTGGTCTGCAGATGGCTTCTCCTCATCCATACCCCAGCACTTCTGTGTCTCCTCAGCAGGGCTGGGGTGCTCAAGCTTTCTGTAGATGCTGGGGAGGATTCAGAGCCTTGACTTCGTTCAGTGTTATAGGACTGACTGGGGAAGAAAACTACCACCAGGCAGTTCAGAGGAGGGTGATTCTTCTCCTTGCTCGAGCCTCAATGAGCTCATTCTTCCTACCCAACAGCTACAACAGTAACAATTACCATCAGTGAAAGTAATCAAACAAGAAGTAATCAAACTCTACCCCCATGCTGATGGAGGGAAACGAAAAAGTATCAGGGCTGATCTCATTTATACTACAAGGTTTTCCAATGCTATAGCAATGCTACTTTAGTTTCCTACTGTAAACATTCACAGTCCAAGACCATCTGATCTTTACCTTACTGACAATAAAGAGGTCATCTCGCTTCACAACGCCTTCCTTGATTTTCATTTGGATCCCCTCCCCGATTTCCTTCTCGTTCTGGTACACGTAGGCACAGTCAAAGTGTCGGTAACCAGTATCAATAGCAGCCATCACTGCAGCTTCCACCTTACCTGGTGGGGACTGAAGAGAGAAAAGGTATGACATGCCTGGATTTGGGATTCTCATACACTGCTCCTTAGGTAGCCAGAGAATAGATAAACGTAGAGGCTTTAACAGGAGCTTTTCCATAAAGCTTTCTCGGGTCTGCAGACATCTCAAGCACAGCCTCCTGAGCCTAAAACCAGGCTCTGGCCATTCCTCTGTCACCCCACTCCTCAGCAGGGCTCTGGAGAGGCTTTGCAGAGCTGAGGCCTTAACACCAGGGCCGTTCTCCATGGCCGGGGCAGGGCCTCCTCACTTCTGCGCACCACTCCTCAAAGGAGCAATCCTCCGGCAGGTTCAGCCAAGACTTAACCTAGCAGGAGGGACCTCAGCCCAGGCCCCAGTGATTTGCATTCCCGGGCAGAGCCCTACCGCGGCGCAGGAGCTTGGGGTGCTGCGAAGGGGCAGCGGGAACAGAGCGACCCCCAACGCCAAAAGCTGCGGCGGCACGGCCGTACTGAGCGGGAGCCCCGGCCGCGATGTCGGTGGCGCAGGCAGCGCTGTGGCCCCACCGAAGCGAGAAGCTGCGGCAGGGTCCCGCTGCAGCAGGCTCGCCGCGGTTACCTTCCATGTGCCCAGCCCCAGGAGGGGCACTTTGGCCGCGGTGCCCAGCCGCACACAGGTCGCCATCGCCCCACTTGTGAATACGCCTTACAACCCGCGCGGAACGGTGTAACACGGCGCCGGGGCACCCAGAGGGCCTCTGAGCGACCCTTCGAGGGCAGGCCCCGTGAGAGCTGAAGTGAAGTCAGTTCAGTCACCCCCCCAGTGAAGCTGTAACCCAAAAGGGTGAGGGCGGCTGTGCGCCCATCGGGCCGGTGTATGTGCAGGGGTCACCTAACGCAGCGCCCTGCCCCTGCGCCACGGGATGTTCACGCGCATTGCTCGTGGTACGCGCCGGGGTGTTGGCAACACGGTATTCACCCCTTCGGTTACCTGATAAGAGGTTTGTTTCATTCAGGGGCCGCACGATTTGACTTGGTAAAGACATTGGTAAAGTCCAGAATGAGACAATGAGCAGGAGTCCTGGGGCACGATGGGATACGCAAGTGCGGGCCGTGAGCCGTGAGCTTGTATGCGGGCTGAGCAGTGTCCCCGCAACAGTGATGGTAGCCATGGGCTGGTCTCAGGAACCTTCTGATGCTTGTGCTAATGAAGTGAGGTGGGTAGAGAGCCTTTGATGTGGCTGCCTGGTGAGAATGGGGAGCACCCTGTTCCCCTCTCCAGATGGGACAAATGCAGCTTTCACTTTGTGGTAAGTGTGCTTTTCAGTAATTTAGAAAATAGTGAGTATAACCCACTGCATTTTAAATGTTGGAAGAAAGTGTTAGTATGTTTTTGAAGCTGCAGAAGAACAGCGAGTTTTTTGTGAATGACGCGATCAATTGCCCTTCTGTTTTTAGATACAGACCATATTTCAGAATATAATATACATATGTACAAATAATTGGTAGGTGACTTTTAATTTCACATTAGAAACTGATTTTTGAGGCAAAACATGCTGTACTGATAAGCTGGTCAGAATGCAGTGGAAAAAGCCTTGATTTATCAGCAGGATCCTGTAAGTACTCCATAATGGTATGTTAGGGTTGCTTGTGAGGCTCTAATGTTTGCTTGTGCTTGAAGAATGGATCCAGGTACAAATGGAAGTTTGGAGTACATGTAATGGTGCATTTTTCTCTGGGTGCCTCTCCCACAGCAGATGCCCTGGCTCTTTTTGCTTCATTTAACTGAAGGCAGGCAAGATAATTAGTTTGTCTCTTTAATTCTCCTCCTGTTTTTTGTTAGTGCCATCAGTTACATAACAGTTACACAACTCGGGGCTTATCATTCATCCTTTTTTTCTGGGATTCCTTTTCCATAGGACTTCTCTGAGTCTGCTCAGCTTCTTGGGCCTGGTTCGTTGTTCAGAGAAGTCAGTGAAAAACGCAGAGTGACAGATTTTGCTTTGGCTGCAGTCATTTTCTCCAGAGAGACTAGAGATCAGATGAAGTGCCAGTTTGCTGCTCCTCTCCTTTATATTCCGAGCCCCTCAAGCTTGCAGTGCTATGCTCGTGATTTGTTACTGTTAGCAGTGCCACATTCAGCAAACAATCCGTGGTGAGTGGGTTTCAAATCTTGGTGTAGGAACTACCAGAATCAGTCAGATTTTGTACTAGAGCAGCACCAAGGAGAACTGGTACCATCAGAGTTGTGCTTAGTGAGTCTGTGACAGCTTACAATGCCTGATTGTCCAAGTAAGATGGAATCTCCTGTACAAAAGGGTGGAAAACCCTGCATTGTTCTCATTCTTCTGAGCCTGTGTTTTTAGGGAGAGGTTTCAAAGCCTTGTGTTCCTCCAGCAAGGAGCTGGGTAGAATGTGTGAGAACAGATAAAGAGACTTGGTGGAGAGCCTGGCTTAGAAGTCTGTCATTCCTCTTCTTTTCTTTTGAGATTTTGGTGGTGATTCCTCTGCAAACTCATTTCTCCAGTGAAGGTGGGTGCTTGGTATTCCCCAATGGTTTCTTGAATGAGATATATCTTGGTCTTTTAGCAGAGGATTTGCGGCAGAAGGTTTGCATTTTGCTTTGTTGTTTGCTGGGAAGACTGAAACATGATGGCATCTGAATATGGATCAGACCAGGGGTCTTCTCTGGGCAGAAGGTCAGTATTTTGCTTTGCTGTTTGTACCTGTCGGTTTGACGCTTTCTCCAGATGTCAGTTGTTTCTCTGTCCTGAAGGCATGACTGGGATTGTCAGATGATGGTAAGACCTTTGGGAAAGAAGTATACTGAAAGTGGATATTTATCTTGCTAAATGGTGTGCATTGATTCACCTTCCAGACGCTTGCTAAGGCAGGAATGCAGGCAGAGGTTAGAGATTTAATACAATTCTAAGACCTTGGTGTCTTTCTTATATTGAGTTCACATCAATCCGGGAGCATCTTCTGAGATCCTGCCACCACCTCTGCATCTCCTCAAGAGTTATTTGAAGACTTTAGTCTTTGATAATTCTGGGTTTTGGCTATTAATTTGATGAGCTGGCAAAACAGCATGGGAGGGTGCTGCTCCACGTTGTAAGCAAGATCTCAACCTAAAATGTCTTTATTTCTGTAAAATGTTTTTGAGCAATTCAAGAAGGAAGCAAGAACTATGGTGAACCCAGCGGTACACTTGTGGTCAAGCAGTGAACTTTTTCTAACCTCAGTCTTGTCTGCAGCTCCACTGAAGGTGACTGTGCAGCTCACTATGGGTCAGGCAGTCAAAGTGCTCAGGGAATAGGAATAACTAGGTAATGACTAAGCGTGGACATTATGAAAAGCTACTTTGTACTGCCTTATGTTCCTTCCAACTGATTTTGTATGCATAAGACAACACTTCTGTGAGTACTGAAGGTAATGAAAATGTGGAAGAGGCTGGTGAGGCTATAGCCCATGTCTCTTCTGCTGTGGCTGAACTTAACCTCCCATGTCTGTAGAACATCTGTGTTGCTGGGTATAGACATGCCTTTGTCATTTTGGGAAACAGCTCCTTTTCTGCCTGTCAGTGGGAGAGAAAATACTTGAAATACTCTCAATTGGAATGCTAGCTATATAAAATAACCAAACAGGAATCTAAGGAGCTAGAACTGACAGTGCGTGAAAAAAAACCCTGAAGTATAACTTAATTCTTCAGTTATTTCTCATTCTTAGTTCATGAAGGGTCATGGCATTTTTGCCACCTACTATCCCAATAAAGAGGTATTTCTGCTGAATCCATTGAAGCGATGATCCACAAAATACATGCAGGGAAGTGATTTACTCATAGAACAATATCCTGGAATCTTACATGAGTTCAGTTCATGTATTGTTCCATTATACATGTTTAGGAATAATAGCTTCTTTAGTTGTTTTTAAAGAAATACATGGTCCCATGAATGTACATTTCTACTGGAGTACACCTCTGACAAAGTACTGCTGCCAGATTTCCCGTGGGGAGGCTCACTGATGAAGTTGCTCTATTAGGAAAGTTAGAAGAGCCTGTAACTAGACAGTATGGCCGAAGTGTTTTGAACTATTGGAATTTTCTATATGCCATGGTATTATGCACTTTCACTTGACAGCTTTGTCCACATAACGCTAACTAAAATAATATGGAGAGAATGAAATAAAGTTGAGTTCAAAAGCATGAGATGGAATAGAGATTTTGATCTGGATGTAGCAGAAGGGAAAGGCTAATGGTATATGTATGTATATACAAATAGACATAAATCCTTTGAAGTACATGTAGTCTGCGAGAGTTTGGTATTGAAAAGCTGCATTTTTTTCAATCCAAGATCTGTGAAACAACACTAAGGCTTCTACAGGCAAGGTCAGCTCAATTTGGACTGTATTTAGTACTTGGTGATTAAAGAGAAATGGAAAACAAGCGTTTTCTTTGGCTCTGCAGTTATGTAGCATGCAAAGGAAAGCATTTCTGTCAGGCAGCAAAGCACAGCCCTCTTTCCCACAAGGGGTAATTTTCAGATGAGCATGCTTTGGATTTGTAGAAGAAAGGGAAAGTGGCATAGCTTATGCTTGCAGCTGTAGATCTTGGTGCTAAATCTGCCTCTCCCACAATCAAAAGGGCAGACGATGCTGTGCAAGCAGTGGTCTTGGGAAGAGAACAAGAGCCTGGCTCACATGGCCAGAGTAAAGCTGAATGAGTGGCACTGGAACAGTGCTGATGCACACAACAGACATGTGGTCTTTCGGGACTGGAGCAGCAGTAGTGGTACAAGTGTTACTAGCCATTTTGAGGAGGTCTTCCAGTAGTGAAAGCCAAGGGCATTGCTGTTACTGTACCTTGAATCCAAAAGGCTAATAGTTGAGGTAGAGATCCAGGTAATCCAGCTTCAGGGCAGCAAGAGTCTTTTGGCAGACTCCCTTGCCCAGAAGCTTGTCATGAAATGTGCACCATAGCTAGAGAAAAACCAAAACAAGGCACACTCCTCCTATCCATCCCCTTAGTACTCCTGGGTCTCCTCAGCAGAGTGCCAGGCAGCAGCTGGGTGCAGAGGTATAGGTGTATATCCTTCCTAACACTCAGTACAGAATGAGGTGAATTAGCCAGCTTGTATCAGTTTATCATGCAGCATAAAGTTTGTTTCCAGTACTTAAGCATCCTACTATGAAAATACTATAGGCAAAGTGCTCCCCCACCCCTGCTCAAGGCTGGAAGATCATCAGATCCCCTTACTGTACTGACAACAAAGAGGTCTTCTTGCTTCACAACACCTTCCTCGATATTCTACTGAGGATCCCTTCCTCAACTTCATTCTCATTCTGGTACATGTAGTCACAATCAAAGCGGTGGTACGCAGCATCAATATATAATTATATACATAATTATATAATTAGTGTCATAAACCAATGCATCCTTTTGCACAAAAATAGAATGTGATCCAGAGGATGGGTGGAAAGTGTATTTTAATGTTTGCACACACGAGGGCAGAGTTCAACTTGTGTGGAACGGCTGCTTTTGTATTTCTTCAATAATCTCTCAGCTTCTTGAACTGAATATTGCATTCCTTGGATTCTGTAATAATGAGAAGGTGGAAATCTCTCTTCCTCTGTCCCTTTTTCTAAAAGGGATAATAAGAAAAAATTGAATGTAGCTTACATTTGTAATAAATAAATAAATAGGCATGAACATTTTCTGGTAGGAACTCAAAAGATACAACCTGAGTTTTGAAGAAGACATTAACAATTAGTACTAACATACCAACTTTCCCAAGTATCTGATCTTTAAAGGAGAGGCACACAAAAGAATTTCCTTTTCCTTGCTGTCTTTTGCACTGAAATGTATGAGACCACTTTTCCTACCTCAGCTCACCGCTCTCTCACAAAAAGGTTCCAAAACTTGCACTTTTAAGTATTGTTATGCAGGGGAGAGGGGGACAAATCTATTTTATGCCTTCTGTTAACTGGGCACTTGCTTACAACATGTTCTGTATCCCAGGAGAAACAGACTGCCTGAAATTTAGAATGGTTGGATTTATATGACTGGTACTACTCTAATGTGCTTGGACACTTCCAGCTTGTTTTTGACTGCAGCAATCAATGGGGACTGCGCTGTCCACAGCTCCAGTATGTGCTGTACACATCTGGATTCTTAACTACTCATTTGTGGCCAGAGGCTACTTCCATTGGGAAATTTGCCATTGATTCAACATCAAGCATCAGAGCAAGCCTTTTGTTAAAATGTCAGCCAGTGGTGTCAGCTGTCTTCTCTGTTCAGCCAGTCTAATACCAGACTGTCTAACCTGTTTTGTATATTGGCCCTAGTGTCCTCAGAATGGCTGAACATCATGATTTCAACACTGTGTGTTTTCCAGTGCTTCATCACCAGAGATCCCCTCTGCCCCCCCTGCAGCTTTCATGCAGCCATGGTGGTAGCTTGGGCGCAGTGGGGGAGACAATATTCCTCAGGATCTGCATCTCAGCCTCGGCCTGAGCATGCTGGTATCTGGGGGAAGGGACAAGAACAGCAAGAAAAGTAAGAACTGACCTTTTCCTAAGCACTTTCCCCACTCTAGTGTAAACCAGTGGGCTGAAGCCGATTGAACATATGCTGGGATATCATGCCAGGCTAAGATATGGTTTATGGCCTTTTTTATACTTTTGCTCGGTCACTGTGTGTGACTTCATCTCTCTGAAGTCACTGTGTGTGATTCATCTCTCTGAAGAGAGACGGACTTCACAGAAGGAGTAGTCACATTCTGACACTTCCACAGCATTGGACACGGAGCCCGAAGTGATATATTTTGGTTTCTGAGGAGAACCCAGCCAGCCTGACTTTGAAGCTGCGGTACCTATTACTGTTACAAGTAGAGGAAATAGGGGAAAGTTTGTGGAACATCAGGTTGGGACTGCCCTGAAGAGGAAACCTGTTAACTTACCAGAAGTGCAGGAAGCTACAGTTTTGAGAGCTACATCAAATGGGGTGGTTTGGTGATAAAGGGGAGTGTAAGTTGCCAACAAGTGGGTACCTGAGGGTAAGAAAGACAGGAAGAGACAGTTAATAAAACTGTCAGGTGCTGGGAGGCAGACCCCTGGAGGCAGTGGAGGAGGGCGTTGACAGCAGGTAAGGACAAAACAAGGCATGTTCACATTATTCCTAAAGTGTAATATGGTTACATTTTCTTCTGAGTCTTGTCTGCATGAAAATCTTGAGCTATTTCATTATGTTGGTGCAAATGCATTTTTTGGACACATATCAGTTGAAGTACGTTGCATATTGATTTAGCCTAAATCCGTTCCTTACCACTTCTGTTAAAACTGTAGAAAGCATTCTTTGGCAAAATCACATCTATCCTCCCACAGACTTAGCATTAATTTAACAGCATCAGGTTTTGAACTGGTTTAATTAAACTGCAACTTCCTTGCACAAGCCCGGACTGGTTACTGTGGAAGCAGAAGCATGTCAGTGTCTTTTGTGAACTTGTGAAAAGAAACCTTCTGATCATAGACTGGAGAGGTGGTTTAATGTGGGACTGGTGAATGCTTTGCTTGATTTTCTCTAGGTCAAGCCATGTGAAAAGAGAGGTACCAAAGCATCAACCAAAGACCACATCTTTTCAGTTGTTTCTGTGGAAGAATGGGCTTTGTGATGAGAGGATAAGCAACTGAAGTTGAATAGGAAGGACACCATGGCTAGCGTCCAAACCCAGCTCATCTGCAAATGGAATATTTGCCCATCCCAGACCTACATTCTTGTCCAGTTTTGTTGGTAGGAATAGTTATCACAGGAATGAGGTTTTCCTCTTTCGTGTATGCAGACTGAACGTTTTCCAAAGCTCACCACTTTTGAGACCAGTCTGCTATTTTTTTGTCAAGTGGAGGCTCTTGTCCTTCTGGAAAAATATTTTCATGCTCCATTTCAAGTTTCATCAATCAACCTGTCTGGTGTTGACAAGAAAAGGGGTGACTCAAATGCCTTTAGAGTGGAGGAAGGGATATGCTTTCCATTTGTGGAACAGAAAAGTGTTGACAATATTTTCCTTATATTTGAAAAGCAAAACAAAATGAAGCACACAGTATAACCAATGAGTTCATCTTGATTAGGAACAACATGAAAAATACCATGTGGAATCTGTGCAATTAAGGCCGAATAAAAATTGCTTTATAACCTGAACTTTTACTCAACAAGGAAGCCAGATTTTTTTAGTTGAGTTACTTAAGTTTTGTGAATGAGAGTGGAACCTCATGTGGTCTTTCTCCTTCACATGGCCGGACCTGTGGGCAACATGAACATTTGGTGTGGCTGTGGAAGGTCCAGTGATTCCCACAAAAGTTCAACATGTTGTCCTTCACTGATCAATGGATCTGCAGTTATATCACTGCATGCTCAAGGTTTTCTGTAGGATTGGTCAGGTGGGCTTCAGTGCTCTCAGCAGCTGTCACTTCCAGAAGTAATTCAAGGCATGCAGAGGGAGGATGCCATGAGCTGGAAATTATTCTGTCAGGATGCTTCCAGCTTTTACCTGGTCTGGGGACTCTCACCTGTCCTGTAACCAGAACATGTCTTTACATGAGGGGCTGGGAAGAGGTGGTGGCTAGATGTGGGTTGCTGCAGAAGCCAAGAATATGAATTTGGCCTCTCTGTGCCCCAGCTGCCCCTGTAAACTAGATGTAACTCAGAAGACCAGATAAAGTGGCTTCTTCATGTCTAAAGTTTGTGAGGGCAGAAGACCTTGGTCAGATAGCATAGGGCTCATTTTATGGTATATTTCTAGAGGTATTATAGCCTCCTGCCCCTTAAAGACGGATAGATAGTTTGTTACCAGATCAATGTTGCTTCTGCAAGCACCTTCTTAAAAAGGTAGGACCATATTGCCTAACTGTTCTTTTTTTCTCACAGGTCCATTGAATTGATCTTGGCTCAGTTTTTATTTGGTATATTGCAGATGCAGACTTTGACAGGGAAGAGTAATGACAGCAGTACCAAATGTTTAAACAAGTATTTGACCTATCCAAAATGCTAAATATTGGATAGTGTATTATATCTCTGGGAAGCAGAAAAATGTCTTTCGTGTAAGATAAAAAGGAGATGCTGTTTTACAGGCAAAATATTTTTGTTTTCCAGGCTTTTGTGAACAGCCTGATCTGATGCATATAGAGAAAACTAGTTCTGGGTAAAAAACCTCCAAAACCCAGTGGAAGTCAGGCACAAAATTATTTAAATGAGTGGGTTTCCATGAAAGTAAAACAGGTGTGAGACGAAAATTAGAATTGAAAAATTCTGGGAAGTTGGATATCCTGACTCCCCCATGAATTATTTATTAGTTTTGTCTGCCTTTTCATTCATGCACCTTCTTTGTTAAAGAAATGGAGGGGGGAAGCATGAATTAACTTGTGATACACAGCTACTTATTTAGCAGCTTAACTTCTAAAGTTTCCTGGGAAACAATCCTGTAAAAGGGAGGCCTCACTTTGTTGCTTTTTAAAGTCAGGAGCAACCCCACTGAATTCTGAGAAGTTACAGTAAAGTCGAACAACGGTGTGACTCAGTTCTTTATATTATCTCATCATGACACATAAGACAGATTTTTTTATATAGGGAACTACTTTTTGAGCGCCATTCAAAACCATGTTAAACACCAGTCAGGCTTGGTTTGTAAACTGGCATGCTGCAAGAGAGCCACATACCATAGAAAGAAATGTAAGAAGCACAAGACACGTCTTTGCAGTTTGTATTTGTGAGAAAACATAATAAATACAGACAGAGATAGCTTTGAACACACACATCAACAAGTTCTTAGTTAACCCAGGTTTATATTGTAACATGGAAGTAAAAGACTTTAGAACTACTTAATTGAGGTGAACCACTAATTTTTCATAGAAAAACATTAGTATAAGCAAACTTGAGTATGTTTTGTGTGTGTTTATTGTTCTCCCCATTCTCTGCAATGACATTATAACCATTCTGGTTGTATTTGCCCAGATTCTTATGTGCTGTTACCATGCTCTAGTATCAGCACTATCCAGTTTGTTTTCTAACTAACTTATCATGCCTTGACTAGACACCACCCTGCTGCTTTCTTTTTTCAGAGGCCCTTTTAAATTATCTCTTCCCAGACAGTTTCTTATTGACGTCTGATGTCTGCAGCACTTTGTTTATCATGGGGGGAAAAAAGCAGATTAATCACAGGATTTTTTTTACCCTTGATACTGCTACAGTAAGTTAATTTGCCCAGTACTGTGACTAGAAAACAGTGAAACACCCTAAACCAAAACCTGCATTGTAAACCACTCCAAACCCACGACATTTAAAAGTAAACCTTGCAGATCTTCAAGTTGTGTTTCTTGCCTTAGAAATGGAAAAATTTGGTTGTGAGAAATAATTTTGTTTTTCCAGCTATTGGCACCTTGTGCGACTTCTTTTAGAGCTGTTTTAGGTCTGTATCCATGAGCACTCCTTCAGAACATTGTGTTCTGCGCACTTTTCCATAGTATGTCGGTACCTGTTGTGGTAAGGTGCTTATTTGAAGACATCCATGTAATGATTTTGAGGGCATAGAGAATGTAAGGTTTTTTCCATATGTATGTTTTCATTTTAGGACATGCAGAAATAAAAGATTTTAAGACTTCAGGTGAACTGACAAAAGTCACGTTTTACTTCAGAATACTAGTACCTAGCCATAGGGATTACATAAAAAAATTCAGTTCAGTTTCAGGTTTGGAATATGATGTCTCACATAGCACCTGTTTTGCATATAATGCAGGCTTTTATGTATTTTCTTCCTCTTTCTCAGTCATTTTTTTGGTACTTAATGATTCAGAAAAACTTTTGCATTTACTTGAAGAAGAAAGCTATGATTCTGGTGACAAATGCAGGGTTAGTTTAATGTCCTTACACACTCCTCTTTTTAAAACAGATTTCTCCCCCAAGCAATGGAGTTAGAGTGAAACAACAGCAACAACAACAAAAGTAGAATACTTTATCTGTCCTCCTTATGCTTGTGGGTTTCAAATACAGAGAATTCACACAGATGCATGGTTATATATTGCCTCCGTACCCAGAGAGAACGAAAGCTCCACTGTATTTACATATGAAAGCAGTAGTATAACAAAAGGTGGAAAAGGCCCTTTGCTGAGGAGCTTAAATTGTAATTGGATGACTAACAGGTATGCAAGGTATGCCTCACTGCTCTGTCAGGTGCACCCCGAAGTTCTAGGTAAGAATAGGCTTGGTTTAAGACGTGGTGGTGTGATATATTGGCAAATAGGGGTAGGTGTGTGATGAAAAATTATGCACTTGTAGCTATGCCTGAGCCAAGGAAATGTTGAGAACCACTTGTCTGGTTAATGCAAGATGCAGTGAGTGGCTCTAACAAACAGAAGTAGAATTGACATGTCCTTGCCTGCTATGTGCTCTCTGGCCAGTGACGGGGAAGGCTTTATTTTCCTTGTATTATAGACCAAGGTCTGGTGCATAGAGAAATATGAATGAATTCAGGCCAGTAGGACTGTGCAGCACTTCACATGAGCTGTGACTGTGGTCTCGGGAACAAAGAAAACTGCTTCCTGTCCATGAATACATTTAAGTTTGCTTGGGATTCAGCTAAACAAGTGGGTTTAGAGACTAGGCTTGGATAAAAATGTGATATTGATATCTTGTAGACTTGCAGTCTTCCTGGGATGGGAAAAAATGAAGCTGAATGAAAAAGCAATGAATACAGTGGCCTTTTAAACCAGAAAAACTGAGTGAGTAGAGGTGTAAAAAAAATACATAAGGAGACTGAAGACATAGATGGGTAAGTTGGCCATGGTGTTACAAGGAAGTTATACCTCCTGGGTAGCACTGTCCTGGTAAAGGAAGGTTAACACACATTGTGGGCTTTCCAGGCCCCTGTCCACTTGCAGGTTTGGTGTTTGTTTTTTTTTTTTTTGTTTGTTTTTTTGTTTTTTTTTGTGAGAAATCAAGCTTGTGTTTGGTTTACAGGAGGAGAGATAACTCATGTATTGGGGGGTGATGGGCAGGATGGATGGAGCCAATGTGGCAGTGTAAGGATGTGTTTATCTCTTTGCATAGTCTGTTGTACTCACAGACCTTTCCCAGTACAGATTTGGCCTTGAATGAAGGTGGATCATCAGCAAAGTTGCAGAGGAATGTGAGACAAAAGTAGCATGGACATCAGATAAAAAAAAGACAGGATCTAGGACTTGCAGTGGAAAAACTGTCAGGTTTTGAGAATGGCCCAAATGGGCCCACATCCAGAAAAGAAATGGGTGAGGATTCCTTGGGCACACATCTGAGTGGCAGAGAGAATGGGCATGCTGTCAGCAGGCATAGGTGGGAAGGACTAGGGAAAGTCTAGGAGGGAAGGCATAAATTCATGAGGTACAAAAACAACCCGGAGGAAATTATAAAGTTTTGGAGTTACTAAAGAGTGTGAGGATTTGATTGCGGAAGTTTCTTTGGAAGATGAAATTGTTAATGAAGACATTTTATATCAAATAGATCTAAACAAAGAGCTCAGAGTCTTCTGCAAATTACAGTGGGTATGTCTGTGGTGGTCTTTGGCAAATACTTGATCTAGCTTTGAACAAAGTAACTATTCTATCAAAAGGTACCAAGGGCTTGATCAGTGAAGAAAGCTCCTTGTTGGCACAGTTTTCTTCAATCATTAATTGGCTTTCTTCTTTCCAGTTCTGTTTTGTTTCTGCCTTGTTCAGCTCCAGGCCTTTCTTCAGTACGGTGCAGTTACAGTGGTGCCCCAGCGGAAATTTATGTGTTGAGGAAAGTTGTTGCATGAACTCGTGTTTTGGCCATAAACATTCCACTATGGCCTGGAAGGGTGCCAGAGCAGAGACCCTGAAAAACACAGCCCAGCTGGTCTGGGAGATAATCGCTGCCATATGAGTGTAGCTGTCTGCAAGAAGTCACGCACATGGACATGGCTTTGACTCTTCTATCCTTGTGTAGTTTGAAATGTCAGTCAAGGTCATTAGGCTGGTTTTGGCCTGCTA
This sequence comes from Pezoporus wallicus, assembly GCF_028554395.1. Taxonomy (NCBI): domain Eukaryota; kingdom Metazoa; phylum Chordata; class Aves; order Psittaciformes; family Psittacidae; genus Pezoporus; species Pezoporus wallicus. Next base: position 3,215,391 of record NW_026642179.1, on the reverse strand, counting down.
ATGAAATGGTCTTGCTCAAAGACTAATGGAGATAAGAAGTCCGTATTTAATGGCCATGGAGGTCCTGGCATGTGGCACAAGTTGCTGTCTATTCACTTGTAGTTATGACTGTATATTGGCATATAATGTTTTCTTCTGTTAATTACATTCTTATTGGTTGAAGTACAGCCAATACATTGTATTGATACTCAAGAATAGTGATTTTTCTTTTTCTCTCTAGGGTCTTTGTTTTTTTTTCTTGCAGCCAATCAACCAGTTTGCCTGTGATGCACTCGTATTCAGAGCTGTACCACTAGTCTATTTGTACAAGAGGAGATGGGTTTGATCTGACTAGAGGCAGCGTGAATGCAGGTGCGTCATCATGCACTAGGATGTGGGAGCATTTCTCTTGACCAGTTTGAGCTGATGTGTGGCAAATCAAACTCTTCCAGTACAGTAAACTTAAGAGTACTACTTTGATTATGTAGGCTGGACTGGCTTGATAGTGTAGTTTGTGGTTTAGACAAGGTTGATAGAGGCTAAAGGTAATTGTTAATGTTACCTTTAGTTAGTGGGCGAGGTGGAAAGGATGATATGTGTAACTGTAAGTGCAATTCACATCCAGTGGAAATATTTTGCAGAAGCAGCAGATTTTATTGTGCTTCTCTGTTGAGGAAAGGCATAGTTCTTATCATCTGGAAAAGCCTTGAAAATATTCTCCCTGAGATGCAGAATTCCTTCCAGAGCTTCCCAAATAAATAAGGAACAAGGTCAGTGCAGAACCGACCAAAGATATATACAAAGCTGCTCACTGACAGCCTGGCCACTCTTGCCAGTTGGCACTCTTGGTGCTGTGCTGTGATGAAAGCCTAGTGAAGCAGTGCTTCATCTGGCTGGTCCTTCCTTCCCACTGGCAGGTTAGGCTCTAACCCCTCTAAGTGCAAAACAAAACACCCTTTCTCCTCACAGCACTTTAGAGACGTTATTTGAACACCACTGCCCCAAATTTTCTTACATTTTCCTTGTGTCACTTTTTCCTATCAGAATCTGAATCCTCCATCTTCCATTTTCCTTCACTATCATTTTAATTTATGAAGGATAATCACCTCTCCCTCTCCCTTGTAGAGAGGGTGTTAGGGCACATCCAGTATATATTCAGGTTATGGCCCTTTAACCTTTACATTGTGGCTGTTCAAGGGTAAGGTCTTAGAGAAGAAAATGTGAATCTGATTATATATAAAAGGTGTGCTCTGCTTCTTTTAAAAAAGAAAAGTAGACCTATGTCAATACAAGCAGTAAAGGACAACAGCTTCCCACACCACTTATATCCATTTCTAGCCAGAGTTGCTCTGTCCACGTGGTTTTGATCACTTTGAATTGGAATTACAGGTTGTGGGTATGAGGGTGGCTAGCATGACTGTTGGGAAGACTCGTGTCTAATTCTTTTTCTGTGTATTTCATTATGAGTAATGGGATTTTGGACACTTGCTGCTCACCAAACCAAAAGGTCCTTAAGCCAGAAGAAACGGAGTCCTGCCTGGGAAACTACCCATTTGACTGCCCCCGGGCCCTGTTTCCTCACCTCCCGGGAATGAGGGCAGCCCAAGGCTACGCTTCTTCCTTACTACGGAGGAGGCTCTGGGCTGGGGAGCAGCAGGGATCCACTGGCTGCGCTAGGGATCGCGTCCTGCCCCCGACTGCCGCCTCCATGCCTGGCCGGGCCGTGGGTAAGGCGGAGATGCTCCGGGGTGGACGGAGACCAAGGCAGCCGCGGCTCTGGAGAAGCGAAGCCCATCTACTGCTGAGGCAGCAGTAGCTGGACCGGGGTGGTTTCAGGAGAAGTCAGCGGCTTCGCTGCCTCTGGCCGTGTTCTGCACAGGCTAGCGTGACCCCACTTCTCTCTTGTGGTGGCCCACGCCAACGCCGCCTGCCTTGCCATGTCCAGAACCACGGGGGGGAACCAGCATCTCTGCCCATCTGCGACCCTTCGCAGAAGAACGACCTGCTCTTGCAGGACGGGCTTGGCGGCGGGACACGACACCAGCATCCCCACAGTATCCGCTGGACACGGAGTCCCGCGGGGAGCTGCGGGAGGGCTGGGCTGGACTGGACTGGACTGAGCTCGGCTCGGCTCGGCTCCCGGCTCGCCCATACCGGACACCACGTGCCCTAGGTACCACGCCACTCTTCGGGTCACAGCCCGTAGGCTCGGTCTCATTGGCTGAGGGAGGTGCTCATCTTGTGGACCAGCCAATGAAAGCCCGCTAGCTTCGTGGGCTGGGCGACTCCGAGGTCTCATAAGCTGCAGGGTCCGCCCCTCGTCTGGCGCGGCGGTGGTGCTTGTGAACGCGGGGGTGCTTGCGGCCGTCCGCGTAAGGCAGCGCGGGGTTAGTTTGTGAGCGCTCTGGTGCCGAGACGGCAGCGTGGCGGGAGGGCAGTGAACGGTAGCGGTGGCGGGGGGCTTCCTGAGGGGGAAGAGGGCGGTGGGGTGTTCTTGGGGTTGTGCCGGCGGTCCCTACCGAGAGGAGTTTTAGGGGCCCGGAGAGACTCCCTGAGGCGGGGGGTGCAGGCCGGTTGTGTGTGCGGGTCCCTTGCGGGGAGGGGGGTGACAGTGCTAGGGCTCGGGGCGGATAGCGCGTTAAGAGGGGACAGTAGCTGCGAGGCACTTCGTGTCTGTGTGCCTGAGGGGCTGTCCCGCTCCTGGGCAGCCTTGTGGGTGCATGGGAGTTGCTGCCCTGCTTCTGGTCAGCCTTTCCCGTTCTAGGGAAGGCTGGACGCAGGTGCATCGCACAGGGACAGGTGAGCTGGTTGGAGAAAGGAGTCTTGGGAATGATTGCCTCGCACTTAGACCTTGAAGCTGCGCTTTGCTGCAAGCTTTGCAGGTGTAAGATGTTATCCTGAGCACCTTGTTCTGTGCTGAGCCAGGACTCTGCACTTCCGTTTTATGGTGAGTCCAGGTCTGCTGTCTGTATCCTCCATGGTGTCCCAGAGGCTTTGGTATATTTCTGTGTGCTAGAGCTATGGTAATTGCAGTCTAAACAACTCTTGGGGAGTAAATGATATCCTGGGGCATCTGGGAGACAAGCAGTTTCCCTTGTTAGGAATGCAAGAGCTGTGCATTCACATTTTTTGGGAGAAGGAAGTTGGTAGCTTTCCCATCTCATACAAGGGATATGTGCTCTATTTTCTTACAGCTCTGAGAGCCAAATGATGGTTGGCATAACCATTTGTACTTGTGGTCTTTTGTGTGTCTGTCTGAGCACTTGGTGTTTATTCTTTTCCTGCAGGTAACATAGCCAAGAGTGTGTGTTAGCCTCTGTATAAAGGAGCTCTTGAGTCTGTACTGGGATTTGTGTAGGTTGTTCCTTTGCCATAAGAAAGGTGAGTAGGATTATTTCCATGTGTTTTTCTAAGGCTTTCTAGCTTAAATACTTCCATAAGTGGGCTGATATTTAAACAGCCCTGTGACTGCCAGTCCTTTCTAAACTTGTTTGAGAATCATAGATTCAGCTAGGTTGGAAAAGACCTTTAAGCTCATCAAGTCCAGCTGTTACCCCTGGACTGCCAAGACCACCAGTAAACCGTGTCATTGAGGGCCTCATCTACAATTTCTGGACACCTCCAGGAACAGTGGTTCCACCAGTTCCCTGGGCAGCCTGTTCCAATACCTCATCACCCCCTAGTTGAAGAAATTTTTCCTGATATCTAGTCTAAACCTCCTTCTGTGCAGCTTGAGGCTGTTACTTCTTGTCCTATTGCTTGTTACTTGTGAGAAGAGATCAGCCACCTCCTGGCTCCGTCCTCCTTTCAGGTAGCTGTAGAGAGCGATAAGGTTTGCCCCTGAGCCTTCTCTTCTCCAGACTGAACACCCCAGTTCCCTCAGCTGCTCCTCATCAACTTGTGCTTCAGACTCTTCATCAGCTTTGTTGCACTTCTCTGGACCTGCTCCAGCACCTCAATGTCTTTCTTGTAGTGAGAGGCCCCGAACTGAGCACAGTGTTTGAGGTGTGGCCTCACCAGTGCCCAGTATAAGGGGAATGGTGGTACTGCCTAATCATTTATATAACTGAACTGGAAACTGGAGTTTATGGTCTCCAGATGATATTTGGTCTTTGTATGTTTTGTGTATTTTGGTATTTTTTTTTTTCCCCCTCATCTACTCTTTGGTCTTACTTTTTGTATTCAGCCTTAATTTGGATTTGTAAATTATGCAATCCACTTTTATCTATTGTTCCTGTGGATAGTACAATCAGTCTGAACAGTGAGGTGTTTGCAGAGATGGAGCTGTTTATGGGGTTGTGTTTGGTGTAGTAGTTCATGCTGTGAACACACTGCAGCTTTTATTCCTATCTATGGGATGTTGGGGAAAGATCACTTTGGCTTTAGATGGCAATGCCATCTGATACTACTTTTTGTTATAAATCTGGGATCTTAAAGGATGTAGTTTAGAATTGTATCAGATGTGATATGACACCTGAATCCTAATAATAGTTATTTCTTTGCTTACTGTGCAACTGATTATTGTGAGTGGAACATGCAAGGTATTTTGTCTGAGATGCTCCTTGTAATATACATAGTTCAGGCCTCATTGGCATGAAATCACAGAAGACTTTCTTTTGTATTTGCCAACTGTTTGTTGTGTGTCAGACAATACCTCCGGATATTTCTGTGAAAATCTCAGTCCTCAAAGGCTTTGTAATCCTGAGCTGTAGGAGTAGACAGAAGTTAGAGCTGGGGAGGTGTTGCATCGTGCCCTTGTGTGATGAGTGTTTTCTGTGGGAGTAAAGGAGAGCTAAGCTGCCTTTACAGTCAAGATCAAATTACTGAGGCTGTTAAGGAATTCGGCTGTTTTATATACTTTTTGAAAGTCTGGTAAAGATTAAGGCTGATACTGTGTTGAGTTCCTAAAACCCAGCATGCATGGGCTGAAGCCATTCTACTCGCCTAATTCATGGTCACGATGCACTTGAGTTTGAGACACTTGGAGTGTGATTTAAGCAGCTCTGACTGATTTGAGATCATGGGAGCTCCCATAAGCATGTTTCTTATGTAATCTAGTCTATAGTTGGGTATGCAGAAATTAGACCTTGGACTCCCCCTGTCCACAGTTTTGAAAATACTTAATGTTCATAATCATTTAGTATACAGCACTCTTCCCAGTGCAGAGTTGTATTTCTGTATTCTCCCCGTGTCCATTGCTGTTTAGTCTGTGATCAATCAGAATGATCAGATGGAGGTTTTAGTTCCAGTGCTATGTCAGATGGACCTTTCAGGCATCACACATTTCAGCATGTTGCAAAAGCTTGTGTGAGAGTGGTCAAAATCCATCTTCCATTGAAGTCAATCCACAGATGGGTGGTGTTTAGTCAACAGGAACAGGGAAAGGTGCTGTTTGACCTTATGAATATGTAGCTGCTATTTAATGAGGACAGCAAATACACATTCTCTAGGAGCCAGTGTGAGCCTGGGGAGCTTGGACTCCATGTCTCACTTCTAAGCTCACCAGTGAGAGTGAGATCTGCTTCTCTGGTAGGTAACCTCTGATATTCACTGGAGCTCTGTTTAAGCATGGGAAGGAAATCTGTAGGCAGGAACAGGTTGTACAAATCTGCAACTAATCAATTGGTTAAGTGGAGTAGTTGCAACAGGCTGGGTAGAGGGTGGTTATTTTCCTCCCACATGAAGCTGGGAAGGAATTCAAAGCCAGGAGACCTCAAAGGTAAAAGCATACTCAACAGATGCTTGTTTCTTTAGTTGTTTTGATTGATAGTTGACTATTCTTTGCTGCCACATTGCTACTTGCAGTACATGATCTGTGGGATGTTTGATGAATCTGTCTCATGTCTCTGTCCAGATGGGTCATTATTAGATGCCAGACCAGTTGTCATCAGTGCTAAGCTGCAACCAAGATGGCTAAGTACAGGCTTGTTCTCTTAAGACATGGGGAAGGAGCCTGGAACAAGGAGAATCGCTTCTGCAGCTGGGTGGACCAGAGGCTGAGCAGTGATGGGATAAAGGAAGCTCAGAACTGTGGCAAACACCTTAAAGCACTGGGCTTTGAATTCGACCTCGTCTTCACCTCTGTACTCAGCCGCTCCATCCAGACTGCATGGCTTATCCTAGAAGAAATGGGCCAAGAGTGGGTCCCCATGCAGAGTTCTTGGCGCCTGAATGAACGTCACTATGGTGCTCTGATCGGTCTCAATAGAGCAGAAATGGCTCTGAATCATGGGGAGGAGCAAGTGAAAATATGGAGGAGAAGCTATGATGTTACTCCACCTCCCATAACCGAATCTCATCCTTTCTATGAAGAGATATACAACGATCGCCGGTATAAGTGCAGTGATGTCTCTCAGGATAATCTCCCGAGGGCTGAAAGCCTAAAAGATGTGCTTGATAGACTTCTTCCCTATTGGAATGAAAAGATAGTGCCAGAACTGAAAAGTGGCAAGATGATCCTCATCTCTGCTCATGGTAACAGCAGCAGGGCATTGCTGAAGCACGTGCAAGGTAAGGGTCTTCGTTTCAGCCTTTCCCTCTTCTCCTTAGCTGCTTAGAGCTTTACATATTGTTCTGTAGTGTGTATTACTACTCTGGATGGTGTAACACTATGTCTGTGGTCTCCAAGGGGAAAATAAAAAAGATGGCTTATTGGAGCAGGAATCAAACTGGGGTATGTGGAAGAGGGAGAGAATTGGTTAGGTTAATGTAGTTAAGAATAGAGCTAGAAGCTTTCACCTAGCATCAAGCTAGATGTTTCTCCCTGCTTATTTTAACTTACTGTGTTAAAACCTACTTTGTTGTTGGTCTAGATAGACAAAACTCCTTAGGCTCTAACTATTTTTGGATTTATTCAGCTGCTTTGTCGGAAGGGCTGAAGTTGTAATCTGTTCATTAAACAACCATTGCTGTAAAGCGTCAGGAAAATGCTTGTGTTATGTTGTTGAAGACATTCTTGACTGTTACTGTGGTGGGTCACTTTTGAAGCTTCATTCCTGATAACTCTTTACTTTAAAAAGCTTCTGTGACAGGGAGTGCTGCAGAGAGTAGGTACTTGCTAAAGCTTATGCAAATACTGTTGTTTCCCAATATAGGTAATGTATACCAATAAACAGCTAATTTGGTAGCTTACCATGAGGTTGCTTAATTGGGACTTGAAAAGGATGTGGTTTACCTTTAAGTCATTGCTGGATTCTTCCCCCACCTCTTCTCTGGCATGTCTTCTAGTTTAGGTCATCCTAAACTGGTAGATGGACCATATTAATTTCTTTGTCTGTGGGTAGAGTACTATTTGGTGATTATATATGTATGAATGCAGCCTGTTAGAGTTGTAGTTGCAAATATGCATGGACTGTATTGTGTTCACTCAAGTTTTTAATATAAAACCCTCTGGTGTGTGCTTCTACAGCTCTGAGTGCTGAACACATTTTGCAACCAGGCACACTGTAACAGGGTAGTTGATGCTTTAGCAGAGGTCAGAAACCTATGGAAAAACCATGCAATAGTGGCTTCTGGAATAGAGTCTGTGAATTCTGGGGTACTGCTTTGATGAAGGAGGAAGGCTGGTTCAGGCAGTTCCACTGATGTGGTCAGGGTGTTTGTCTACACTATGTGAAATGATTAAGTGTTATAAAGGATAAAAGGGCAGGGGGATCTGCAACCATGGTAATTCTCCACACCCCCCCCACACTCCCTCTCCCCCGAGAACTGAACCACTTCTGTGAAGCCTTACTGGCCAAGTCCTTTGGGGGTGGAATGCAGAAACTGTGGGTCACCTTCTGTACAGGCACGCACCACGGCCAGAGCCAACAGCGTCAGTGACTGGTAAAGGTTAATTTAAAGTTAGCATGGCTGGATTCCTTGCTGCATTGAGATCAGGGAGCAGTGTAAGTTAGAGGAGCTGCAAAGCTTTTCTTTGAAACAGTCAGGTATGTGCCCACACTCAACCAAAGTAGAATAGAGCTGTGTGTCTCTTGTCTATCCTGCGCCATACCTTGTCCCTTCCAGCATGTGCTTACATAGGGAAATGTGAGGAATCCATGGCAGAGGATCTAATTCTTTTGGCTGAGGATTGTCCATCAGCTACCCCAGCTGTAATTGCCCCAGGAGTAATTGCCCCATACATACTGGCTTTTCTGCTGTTCCTGCAGTGAAGATTTTGATTGCTGCAGAGCTGGCCTGAAGGTTCACAGAAACAGAGCTTTAAGACCCCTGTTATTGCAACCTGCTCTTTTTCTTTTAAGAGCTCCAGCCTGTATCTAGTTGTATCTAAGAGGTTTCTTGTTTGTGTTGATGACTGTCCCTTCTGAAAGGTTGTGAGCTGCTCTGGGGCCCTGCTTTAGTTGGACCCAGTTCAACAGTGCTTAGTTTGTCAGCTGCTGTATTTATAGCACCCACTGTGAGGTGGGCTTTCTTTTCCTGGACTTTGTAAAGCTTGGTATGTCTTGCAGTTGAGTGGAAGTTTTTAGGCACCTCTGTCTTAGCTGGAGCCATGTTTTCTGGCTTTCAGAAAATGGGGCTTCAAATGCCTCAAGCAGCAGTCGTACATGATTGCTTGAATGTCATCTTAGTCATGGGGATAACTCAGTCTCGGAAGATGTAGCTCAGAAACTTTAAATGGCAGTAAATATAAATGTTTTCAATCAGTGTGATCTGATGAGACAATTCTAGTTGTTTCAGTGTGAAATTTAATGTCTTTTCTGAAAGACTTTGGAGTGTTCTTGAAGTTACCTTTTTGCGGGATTCTTTTTTTTAAACAGGCCTGCAGTTCTCTGAACCTGAATGTTCTCATTGTTAAGTAACTGGTAAAGAGCTTGAAATGTAGATCTGCTTTCTAACTTGCACACAAAAATCATCAAACTAACAATATTGGGCTAATATGGCTTTGATTGTGGGCTTGGATTTTGTTCTTATTTTCTAGGTGCCCAGAGTGGACCTCATTATATGAAATATACTGAAATATGATATATGAAATGTCTGTACTATTTGTCATGTTTGCATGTGAGGACTTAAATGAAACCTCCATAGTCTTTCTGAAAACAGTACTTAATGCAAACTAGACCATATTCTTGTGTGTACTTGAAGATCAGAAACAGCAGCTTCTCTGAGAGCTTGTTCTTCTCTCCTGGTGGGGCTAAGTGATGTTTCTCCTAGATGGTGCTAGTGGGGATGCTGGTCTGTGTTCCTTCTAGGTAACCCCTATGCATTTGATAAATGCCACCAAGGCCAAGCAGGGCTGCTTCCTACAGTCCTGGTGAAGAAACAGTGTTGACATCAAAGTAAGTCTTTAACTGAGCTGACCCAGTCCTTTCAGAACACTTACTCTTTGCATCATCTTTAGCTGATGTATGTGGTGATGCCAGGAATCATTGGCACAACTGAAAATTGGCAGAGTGAGAGGACACTTTTCATTATATATTGTTAGGCTTGGAAAGGCTCTCTAAAAGTAACTTTTTCTTCGGGCAGCAGTTTTGTGTTTGCGGGGGAAGTATCTCGTCATATCTTAGCAACTGTGACACCTATTGGTGTGGACCATGACCTGTAACTGATCTTGGTCACCTCCTAGATGCACAGGATCTATTTACAGGTGATTTTTCTCAGTCCTTTGAAGAAGGGATCATTTTCTCTTTTACCTGAAGTATCAAACTGATACTTCAGATTGAGTCTCTTAGCAGTGTCCCATATGGCATTTGTCGTCTGGAGCAACAACCACTACGCATACTGAAGCCCTGCTTTTTGGAAGTGGCTGGACATTGCCTGCTGATGGGAAGTAGAGAGTAAATCTTTTGTTTTCCTTTGCTTCTGTGTCCAGCCTTTGCTTGTGCTTTATTATAAAGTGCCCTTATCTTGACCCATGAGTTGTTTACATCTTACTTTCTCCATACCTGCCCTGCTGAGGAGAGGAGTGATGGAGCAGCTTGGTGGTCCCCTTGTGTCCAGCCAGGGATAATCCCCTTTACAGTGCTTTTTGGTGCCTCACTGTGGTGAATTGACCTTGGTTGGATGCCAGGTGCCCGCCCTCTTGTAACCTACTAGGTCCTCTGCCAAGAGGGCAGAATCTAGCCCTGAATATTTAATTTATTAGGCTAAAGCTTTGGTATTTTCATTAACGTTGTGGGAAGCATGCAATGACCTGATTGGGATCTCAATTACAAAGTACCAGTTCTAGAACAAGCCCATTGTGGCTGAATTTATACATAGATCTTGTTTTGCTGGGTGAATCATCTGGCCTCAAGTGTAGTTGACATGCAGGGGAGAAGGTGTGTAACTCTTCTCAACAGCTGTTGGTTTTTTTTGTGTTGTTTTGGCCATAAGAATGGAAGGAAGGAACTTTGTAAGAACAGGTGAGAGGGCAGAAGCAGCTGAGCCAGCCCTTATAGAAGCAGGCTGTAGTGATCAAAATCAAGCCTGATGGGTTTTGGCTCTGTAGGACTTTACAGGCTGCAAGTATTTCAAAGCACTTCACGGGTTACCAGGTAAAGGTGAAATCTTAAGCTTGCACAGAAATATTACTGGTCTGTGTGTCTGATAACCCAGTTCAGTTAGATGGAGCATAAGTGAGCTTGGAAAGAATTCTGAATGTGATGTTAAAATATCTTTTAATAAGTGCTGTACCAAATTCTTAGTGTTCATGTACCAAACTGCTTGCTACTGTTCAGGAATGATGTTTAGTAAGTGCTTATGAGAGAATGTGGGAGATGTCCACTTCAGGAATGGAGCTTGCCTGAACAGCATTTTATCAGTTCTGAAGAAGGCATCCTGAGTCCTTCAGTGGTGTCTGTGGGATCTCATGGTTGTAAGCAGGTTTTAAACTGTTTCCAGTAACACAGTATCCTTCATCAATGCTGTGACCCAGGCTCAGTGTTCCTGTTTCAATTGTCTTATTTCCCATTGTACCTTGTAGTCAGCAGTTGAGTCCTTGCCCTGATTTCACCCTTCTTCCCTTTGAAAATAGGGTGGGGTTATGACCCAGACCAGCTCAGATGAAGTGCAAGAAAAGGTCACTTGGCTACAGTTACAGTACATGAAGTAACTAGATAGTAGTTAGCTCATGTTCGTGATGGCTGAAGTGTAAGATGGGATCTCTTTACTGTCCTCCTAGCCTGCAAGGTTCTATGTGTTTTGCCTGCAACTTGAAGAGCTTGTGTGACAAGCCTGATAAGCTCCTTGCTTCCTGAAGACCAGAAGTGCTATACAAATACAGCAACAGTGCTGAAATAAAGCAACAGGATACTTCAGAATGTCTTTAGAATTTTCATCTGTCTTGCATTTCTAGCCTGCTGGCTATGAGACAATGTTCCTGTATGAGGAAGAATCCTGAGGAGAAAGGCAACGTGCTCACTGCAGCTTGTTTATCCTAGACTGCACTGTTCTGCTTTGTAAATTAATACTAGTTGACATCAGTGTGGTCACTTTGTGTTCTGTAGAAACAGTAAACTGCATTTCTGAATCTGTGTAGCTACAGCTAGTTTTGTTTAATCTGTCTTTAGAGAAAACCTTTAAATATTCTGGCTTCTGACCACAGTATGTGGTTTGCCTGAATTCTCCTGCATGACTTCATCTGGTGTGTACATCTGAATGGTTTAGTCTGAGAGACTGAATTTGAGGTGGGCAGAGCACTTCCTGGGGCCAGATTCTCTGTGGCTACATGGTGATGTGTGTATGTTGCTAAAATCTAGTATGATTAAGAATCCTTGAAATAAGCTCAGGCAGCTTGGCTGCTTGTTTTGCAAACCAAAAAACCAAAGTCCTTGAGAAGAGTGCTTGTGCCTGGTAAGGGGACTCAGGATTTTCCCATTAATATCTGTGTGGATGCAAGTTTTTAGAAGCTGCTTGAGTTCTTTTCTGTAGGTCTGATTCTGCTGACTGCAACAGGAAAATTATTTACGCCTGTATTACAGGGGTTGCTTGAACTGGGACAGTGACTTTTAATGGGCTGGTACCTCAGTATACAAGAAGGTGTAAGCTTCTGGGAAGGGTTTGTCTGTTTCTCTTGCTCTGTGCCTTTCTGAATCTTGGGGCTCATCTACAGCCCGAAGCAAGGGCTTAAGCTAATCAAAACAGGAATAGGTCACTGCAGAAGTTGCATGTTTAAGTAGTCTCTGTGCAGGGGCATAAATTGATTCTTGCCTCATGATCAGTTCCGTTTTTTTCTGACCTGTTGTCATCCAACTGTTGCTGAGTGGCTTGACTCTGTGTCTGTGGGTTTTCCTGTATGTTTGCTCTGCTTTTCTACTTAATGTGTAAACTGCTGGCAAATTTGCACCCATGTGTTCTGAAAGCCATCTGTTTTGTCAGCTGCTCAAGAGGATGTTTTCTTCATGCACCTTGGTCTCATTTATATGGTGTCATCATTTTAGAAGCTTGAGTGTGTGCATTTTCTAAGCATGAATTACTTGAAGCTGTCCTGCTTTACAACAGCAGGCTGCTGCCGTGACCTCAGTGCTTTTAAAAAGTGGTGGTGGTGTTGGGGGGGGTGTGTGTGTGTGTGTGTGTGTGAAATATTGCCTTTTCTGATGACATTAGCTTTCTTTTGCCTAAAGTTTTTGCAGAATACTGTCTTTGCAGCCACTGCTTCTTAATGCAACTGTGTAGACCTTGTGCAGGAGCTTTACTAGGAAGCTGGTCTCAATATTCACTTGGATGCTTTAGAGATGTTTGACCAGCCATGCATTGATATTAAAGCCCCAGACTATTTCAATTAAACAGAGCTGGGTAGAATAATTTTTCTCCCCAGGTACGCATTATTTCAGTGAAGTGGAAAAGGCTCCAGGTTGTGTATTTTTTACCCTTTCTTTGTTTCCCTCTCCCTCATTTGAAAGAGGAAATGAATAGCCTATTAATTCTGAGAATAGTACTGTATGCAAGATGCTGTAAACTTGCTAATGAGAAACCACATGTAGGCAAACAGGGATCTTTACACTAGAAGAATTAAATACTGATTTTGAAGACAGCTTGTGTGAGAAGCTTTGCATAGAAAATTTAAGAGGAAGAATTAACCATGGTATCCTGCCTTTTTAGAGAGGCTGTTTGGTACTGGCTACTTAGCTAATGACACACTGGTGTTTTAGTTGTTGCTGAGTAGCACTTACCCTGACCAAGGGCTTCACAGTCTAGATAAGAAACTGACCATTGAGTGTTGGTGTCGATGGAGGCTGGAATGTATCTTTGTTTTAAGACTGGATAATCTCAGATATAAGGCTGAGCTAGGTAGACCGATTAGGAAGCTGCTCACTTTGTTAACTGTGTTTTTTGTTTGTTTTTGTTTGACAGGCATCTCTGATGAGGACATCATCAATGTTACTCTCCCCACTGGTGTGCCCATACTTCTTGAACTTGATGAGAATCTGCGCCCTCTGGGCCCTCACCAGTTTCTGGGTGATCAAGAAGCTATCCAAGCTGCCATCAAAAAAGTGGAAGATCAAGGGAAAGTAAAAGCTGTTGAGAAGTAAAATCCCACAGACACAGCTGTTTCCAACATTTGTGTATGACTGCTAGGTTGCACTGTGTAGAAGTCTCAATTTTAAGCACAAATAATTGGGAGAGTTGTTGAGTCTCAGGTTGGTAGATTTACCCTCTGCCTCTCAAAAGCTGCAATTTAGATCTGAGCATGAGGTTATGGACACGGAAAAAAGAAATCAAGAGATCATTCAGGTAATGCAAACTTGCAGAGCAGTCTGCCCCACATCTAGGATTGAGGGTGGCCCGGTACAGAAATGAAGAGTTATTGCTGGTGTCTACTGGTCATCAGTCCTAATCTAGGGGGAAAAGCACCAGTTTACTGGACTGAATAACTCCAGGTTATTCCGTGCACTAAAACTTATACAGTGTGATAAAATGGCCCTGAGTTGAGTTATCCAGTATGATTCTTCTGTGTCACTGGTCATGACAGTTTGTTCTGGATGGAATTCCTTTGGTCTTTCAGAACACTTTCAGCTGTATAACTCTTTGCCTTTGTTATTTAGAGTCTTCCAAGGTCAGTGCATGTCCAGAAAATTTTGTAGAGGTGTTCTGACTGCTATAGTTACCATAGCTGTGTTTTTACACTGTAATCCAGTTTTTAAGGAACCTAGAAGGAATCCCTTTTCCTCCACCATCTTTGCAAAGCCTAGCATGACTGCATTTTGCTAGCTTGAAATAATAGGATTTAATTCAGACTTTAGTCCACAAACTAAGCACAAAGTTTTCCTGCTTACTGTTTAAATGATCACTTAGTGAGTGACCTGAATAGCTTTGAAACAAACACTCAAGTGACATGTACTAGAGGTTTGATCACCTCTTGGTCAAGTTGTTAAAATAATTCCTGCTTACCTCAGTAAAACTGAATATAGGAAAATCCCCCTTTAAGCTTTCCTGAGTTGTAAGGGTCTCTTAATAAATGTTCCACAGGAATATTATGTGGCATTCTCTGTATCAATTTCTCTGGATGGTGGAAAAGATGCATAAGGCATATATGGAATGTTACTGGGTGCAGCACATCCAGCCATCACACTGGTTGGGAAGGGTATTCTGCCATGCCTGAAAGTGTGCATGTGTAAGACTCTCCTCAAAACCATGGCTTAATTCCTGCCTTGCTGTTATGTTTGTCACTAAATTCAAATGGTTCTCACTGGTTGGGTGTGGTGTGGCATGTTTGGCAGTTTGTTCTTTTTATGTACACATGGATCAGGATAATACCACTTTTGAAGACTTGCTCCAACCTTACAAATATGAAACTGTTAGTTAAAGTCAGATCTGACCCAGTGTCTCAACACCTGAACCTGACCTTATTCTGACCTCAGTTACCAACATGGGTGGAACTTGTGTGTACACTGTTTGAGCTGAATGTGTTTTCAGCATGGCCTATCTACAAATCTCAAGACAAGTTGATGAGAATTCCCGTGGTATGATGACAGCGTAAGCTTTTAAAATCCTAGAGTAGCTGCTTCTTTGTAGTGAGCACCTCTGTAGCTTACTTCATGAGTGTTTTTTTCCTTTGAGGAGAGCAGTGTGAGTGTGATGTGCCTCTGACAGTCTCCCTTCTATATGGAAGTAGACTTTCCAGGTCTGATGCTGCCTCGCATTAGCGTAGCACATACTCCATAAAATATTTCTTGCTAGATGGTAGTTTATGAATGATGCTTGGGCTTCTCTTTGGCTTTGTTTTTTGTAGCCCTTGTGGTAGGAGTGAAGTTACATGTTTTGGTTTTTTTTTTTTTTAAACATAAAGCTGTTAGGTTTCCCCTTGCTTTTTACAAGCAAGGATATTTCAGTGTTGTTTTTCTCTGAACTACTATTAGTAGCTGCCCTGGTACTCCATTTGATACTGATTTACTCCATGCACAGAAAACTAAAATCCCAGAAAGGAATAATTGCTAATCTTAATTGATACTTTTCAAGTCAGTGTTATGGAGTTGGATTGTTGATCAGCAAATGTTCACCTGTCAACGCCTTGAGGAAAGCCACTGGCACTCAAGTGATTAGATTGTTTCCCCAACCCTGAGTAATGTGTGAAGTTCAGCATCAACTGAAAATCACTGTAGACTTCTTAACAAGGCAAGCAGAGCCAACTGTTACCGGTGGGAACTGCATGTATCCAGATGTGTGAGCTTACAGGCCTTGGTGTCCTTATCTCTTAGGCATTGTGGTATTGTAATGTAGAACTTGTACAGGACTTGAGATGCAGTTGGAATATACTTAAGAATGAGCCCCGCTGAACTGGAAGATAGACTCTGTCCTCCCGGAGAATTCATGATCTCTTCTGGGGATGGAGTGGAGAATGGAAAAGTGGATGAATGAAAGCCTGTTTTCAGTCAACTTCATCCAATTGGCTGCAAGAAGAAATAGTAATGCTTCCTACATTCAAAGGCTAGTGGACAGCCAGAAAAGAGAAGCAGTGTGATGTTTTCAGGTGGCACTGTTTCTACAGTGCTACTTAAGATCTAAATAGTGACAGTTCCCTGGGCAGTTTAGAGTCACAACCAAAGTAAATCAAGTCAAAGTCTTGGCAAAATTTTACATGCACATCTGGCAGCAATACCACCTTACAGAAGCATCAAATGGAATCAGCTGGGGATTTCATTGTGCTCTTCAAGATTATTTTAACACCTTGCAATGCTTGCTTATGAGTAGTCTGTAATTAAATTCCTCATTCATAAAATGTGTATACTGAAGAACAGAAACCAGTTTCTATCAACAGTGGCATAAGGATGCCCGGTTTTCAGGCATAGCTAACTACAGAAAGAAATTAGAATCTTGACGGTGGCTCTAGAGATCATATCTGAGCATGCCTCAAGGTCCTTTAAGGTAACTGGTGTTTCTGCAGTTGACATCATGGATGTGGTTGATTTGGTTTGTTTATATGTTTTTAACTTGTTGATCAGTAGCAGTAGAAGCTCTAAAACCCTCTTGAAAACCTTTGTAAATATGGTGGAACTGGCAGTTTCTTTATAACTCAATAAAGTCACTGGAAATGGAATTTAACTTGCCTTCAGTCATTCTTTCTTCTACTTCCGTACTCTTGTCTCCTTTCCAGGGCTGAAAGGTAAATAAAACGGTGACCTTTAGATTCCCAGAACTCATCAAGCAGTTGTTGATTACATGATGCAGTCAGTTAGGTTAAAAGTGGTAGAGCAAATGCATCTCATGTAAAGTAGTTGTGCTGGAGGGGAATATGTATGAGTTGGAAAATATGAGGGCATTTGCATAGGAACAGCAAAATAAGCATTTAATTCCAGAACAGTGGAGCTAAATAAATGGTCACTGTTTCCCTTGCTTGCTTTTCGCATAGAAAAGAAGCACTACTATTTTGAGGGTGTGGAAGTGCTCCCCCAGAAGGTTTCTCTCGGAAACTCCGTATAGTAAGCTATTCCATGAGAGTGAATTATACTATGTAGAAAGGAATGCAATTATTATCCCCTTTTTTTCTGTCATGTGCTGCTGTATGCTTAAATGTTTGGTGGGTTCCAGCAGATGGTTGGATATACTGCAGTCAGGAGTACAGGGGGTTGTTTTGTACCTACCTGTTTTGTAAACACTAAAAGTGGGTTACAGAAAGAATAAGGTAGGATACATACGTAAAACCGCTGTAAACTGCATAGCTCAGATATTTTTATTACTGTTTGTTGTGAAACTTGAGTGTTAAGGATTGCTAAGGGAATCCTTGGCTGGGGAATTCTTGCTTGCCTGTTTGGTGTAACTCGCCATCCTTCATTATTCTTCTTGGCTCCTAATAGACTTGCCATTTCTCATCCTCTGTTTGATAACTTGGAACTTTATTACCCAAGCAGGATACTTAATAGGCAACATTAATAAAAGGTCCCCACCCACAGCTTCTTTGGCTGCTTTGTCATCAAGGTGATGACATCAAGGCACTGGATTGATGTGCCTTGCAGTGCATTATTGCTGCTTTTCAGGGTACCTGGACTCCTTTTAGCAGTTCCTGTGTTATTTGCCCATATTTTATAGGGGACCCTGGGAAGTTAATAACCTCCTTTCCTTCTGTATGGCCCCATGGGCATGAATAATTCTGAAAGCAAACTTTGAGTCCTTCCATATGTTAATGATTTTACCTTCTGACAATTCCAGAGCTCTCAGTAGTGCAATCAGCTCTGTGTTCTGCGCTCATGTGTTAGGGGCCAGGGCTTTACCCTCTGTTACCTAATGTTGGTTACCACAGTGTATCCTGCTTTCCAGTTGCCATTCTTCACAAAGCTTCTACCGTCCACAGACAGCTGTGGATGTCCATGTCCTTTAGGGATGTAGCTTGTAGTTTGTTCCAATTGAAATACACCTGCTCAGTAGTCTGCAATCAGTTGTGAGTCAGCTCTCCTGCTTCTGGATTGGTTGTCAGATACACTGCTGGGTTCAGAAGGTTAGCTACTTTCAATTCTACATTCTCTTGGTCCAAATGCACAGCCTGATATTTTTAACAGCCTGCTTGGGGAAAGCCAATGACTGCTTTTCCATGCTAGGATGGTTGTTAACTATGTGAGGTACAAATACAGTCCATTTTTGTCCCAAAATATTCAATAACATTTTCTATTAGAGGCTTTAGTCCTTTTCTTGCTTCCAGTTTTATAGGATATTGCTTCTGTCTTACTGGTCTGACGTTTGGTTTCGGACAGATAGTCTGATCATCTTGGTACTCCAGCAACCCACCGCAGCGGGGTGACTGCATTCTCCACTTCTTCTGATATATCCGGCTTGGTGGCTGGTTTCTGTAACATAAAAACTTGGGCCTCCGCAGCCTTTTCATCAGGAATGTGTATCTGGATTTTTACCTCTTTCAATGTAATTTATGCATGTGATTTACTCAGTGTGCCCTACCTAATAACAGCTTATATGAGGCACTCACGTGGGTCAACATCCATTTGCCAATTTTAAAGGCTGAAGGAAAGGCCAGTTTTCTTTCTGCTTGGAGCACCAGTGACTGAAGCTGTTTGCTTAATTGGCCTTTACAAGTATTTATAACAGAATAGGTAGCTCCCCTGTCTACTGGAAATTTTACCTTATTAATAATTTCTGAACCTAGGATTTCAGATATTCCCCAAGTCCTCCTCAGTCTTCTTCTAAACTAATCATTTTCACTGCCTGTCCTGACGTTTCACTGAATCTTTGGTGTTTATTTTGACTCAGGGCATTCTCTCTCTTCCAGTGCCCCACTCTGTTTACAAATTGTACCCTGATCCTTGTCTCAGTGAACCCATGGAGTCTGTTCACAAACATTTCCATGTAATCCTTATTCCTGACCCTTCCCTCCTGGGCCATCCTCCCCCTTTCCTGATTTCCTATGTGATAGCTATAGCCAACAATTGTCTTATTCCTTTCCTTCTTTTCCCTCTCACTTTTGACTTCTCTGTAATTGTTCAGTCTCCAAGCTGTTTCCAGCAGTTTATTGAGATACCAAGAACTGGAACCTTCCAGTTTTTGCAGCTTGTGTTTAATATCTGGATTTGATTATTCAATAATTGTGCTGCATCATCATCTTTTTCAGGGTCCATAGCAATATACTTCCTAGCCACTGCCATAAGTCTTTCATAACAAGGCAGAGATTCCCCTTTCCCCTGTACTACTTGATATAATTATTTTCTTCAGGAATTGTGTGTTTCATTCCAAACAAAATCAACCATTGATACCTGGTTAATAGATCCTATTCAGCTGGAACATTTGGATTGCACTTAGGGTCTGTGGAGGGGAAGTGGTGGTCCACTGACCCCAGCTGGGCCTTCTGCACAAGGATCCTTTCTGCCTCTTGCTTTTGCCAGCGCTGTATTTTTCTCATTATATGTTACCAAAGTATTCAGTATTGTAAATCATTCCAGTCTGGGTCTTGTGTTCTAATAATCGTCTCTATCACTTTAGATACTTTCTCAGTATCTTCCCTATAGGTCCCGGCTAACTCTTTCCAAGCTTGTAAATCTGACACAGAAAATGCCACTTGGATAATCGCCAGTCCCTCTGCCCTTACTCCTTGGCATAACGGGGTGTGAATGCTTAGGGGAGCACCTCTCCTTGTTCTCCTCACGATGGGGCTAAAGCTCTCACTTCCAGCGTAGTGGCTTTCATCCCTCTCTGAACCCAAATCTGTCTCCTCCCTGTTTCCTTGTTTTAACTTTTAGCTGAATCCATAATTCCACATCTGCTTCTTCCTGCCTGTGTTTAATGCACTGCTTACCAACACTGTATACAGAGCAACATCTCTTGAGCAGCTGCTTGTTATCCTTTTCTAATGCTAATACCATAGGATTCTCTAGGTATATGCATCCATTTCTTTAGCAAATCCAAATCATTCTGCAAATCAAAGAATAAATGAACATACAGTAATGCATCCCACTTCACCTTCCTTCGCATAACAGCATCAATTGCAAAATCATAATCAACATCTCTGTTAACAAACCATTTTTCTCATGACCTTTCAACTTATATATTGGCCACCAATGTACATGTCAAGAGGTCACCCCCAAACTTCTTCCAGTACCTTAGAATACAGCCTAAAGGAGAACCGTTTGGAATACCTTTCCCTCAGGATTGCCAGGATTGTTCTGCACCACCCACTGTGGTGCCCAAAGAAAGTTTTGGAATCCTTTCCCTTTGAGATTGCCAAGATTGCCCTGCACCACCCACTGTAGTGCCCAAAATTCCACAAGCTGAGCTGTACTCTGGCTGTCTCTGTAGTAGTGTACAGCTTTATCAAATGTACCAAACCTTTTTAGCCCAGCACTGTGTACTAACTATCGCTGAGTGCAACTTAGATGCAGGCAAAAACCTTAAAGTAATGTCTTTACCTATTTCCAAAAGGGAAACGCATGGAGTACTCACCAGACCACGGAACTGGAATACCTCCCTGAAAATACTTCGATGTGTGCTGGAGCTCTAGCAGTTCCTCCAGTCTGCTGATCTCCTGATGCAGGGACCCATTTGGGGGTCCCAGAATGATAAGTTAGAAACCAACATTACTGCGCTACCAGCTGCAGGGGGGATTGCTCTGCTTATCATGCACGCTGAGAAGAGACAGTTTACAGCTTATATATCTTCATGCCCACCCAATTCTTGTTACTCATGCACATGGTAATTTGGGTAGATAAGGCAGACGAAGGCACTGTGAATTTTGAGTAGTGGTCTCGGGGGGTCTTGGTGGTTGTTTGGGAGAAACACTCCTACTCATTTTATCCCCTTATAGAAATCTGTTAATTAAGGACATTGGAATGCATGTTTAGTCTTTCCAATTAACTACATGTTCTTGTTTGGTCTAATTCATGACCCTGAGAGGCTCTTCATGTTGTTTTCTATTGCAGCTGTTTACCTATTTCTTGGGCCTTATCAACAGGAGGAAGGCCTACACTGTTTTGAGAGAAGACATCTGGTCCTCTTGTTGCATGCCTTCCTTATCTTGAGAATCCTTGTAGCCTTGTCCATGTCTAAGACTCTATACACAGTGAAATACTACTTCAAGAATCCTTGTAGCCTTAGTCTGTATCAAAGACTCTATATACAGTAAAATACTAATTTAATTTGGTATCAATTATACAGTGAAATACTTATTCCATTTCGTATCAAATCCTAATGCTGCCAGGGCTGTTTAGTCAGTGTTTTTCCCTTTCATTTAAAGGCATTTTTCCTTCTTTCCAGAAGTGCTGGAAAGGAGGAATGTGCATTTGCTATTAATCCCGTAATCTAAATTGGGGATGCACTGCTGGTGGATTTAACTACCTAGTGAATCCTACTTTCCTGACAGATGCTTGTCAGGCTCTCAGTAACGCTGGTGCACTACCTATGATTAAAGCTGAGATAGTTGTTTAGCTCAGATGTGTGGCTCTCCAGCTGTTCCTGAACTCTGCTGACTGTGCTTTCCATGATCTGTTCAGAAGGCAGCGGTACTGGCTGTTCTAGGAGTGAGCAAGCAGGCATAAACATGCATAGCAATAAAGCAATTGCTCTTGCAGAAATACAAGTGGACAAGAGGTGGAGCAAGTGCATTGTGGTTATGTGCAGGAAAACGGGAACAATTTTACACTCCTGTGTGCATTCGGGAGTAGGAAGGTGTAATCAGCCTCTCCTTAAAGGCAGCATTTTCTATCTCTGCCACTGTTACCCTATTGTTTAACTCATGATGCAAAAGTGACTTAGTTCTGGTGCAGAACAATTCCATTCATCATTGCTTGTACAGACTGGCAATTAGCCCTATTTTTCTCCTGCATCAGCATCTTTGCTAGGCTAGATAAATTCAATAGGAGCATGAATGGTTATTTGCAGATGGATATTTTGTCTTTTAAAAGGCAAACAGAAAAACTCCCACCGCAAAAAAGCCCACAATCCAGGTGAGTTTATAGCACATTAATAACTGTGCGTGTTCTGGAAAGGTCAGGAGAAAGTCTGTTTTGCATGAGAAAAGGAGCTCAACAGTGAGTAGATGCTGAATATGTTTTAAAAACTAATAAAAATTGGAGGGTGCCTAGGCTCTCAGGGAGCTGACTGCAGATCCTCTTGAACTTATTTTTCCAAAGGACTGTGTATTCTTTTCCTTTCCCTGTCAGAAGCTGTGGAAATTGATAAGCATATTACCTGTGTTCAACTTGAGCTTTAAGGTTTGTAGTCCAGATCCCCCCTTACACAGATCTTGAGAAATGCTGACTGATGTGATTTATCCAAGTAGAGTGGGTCTGTAGGTGTAGCTGATGCAAAGCAAATCACCAGTCTTGTACTGCAAGCCCAAAAATTGCTGCCTTCCCTAACGTGTTAGCGTGAAAAATGCTTGTTAGTGACACCGACCTCACAGTATCACAGTATGCTAGAGATTGGAAGGGATCTCAAAAGACCATCTAGTCCAATCCCCCTGCCAGAGCAGGAACACCTAGATAATGTTACACAGGAATGTGTCCAGGCGGGTTTTGAATGTCTCCAGAGAAGGAGACTCCACAACCTCCCTGGGCAGCCTGTTCCAGTGTTCCGTCACCCTCACTGAGAAGAAGTTTCTTCTCAAGTTTAAGTGGAACCTCTTGTGTTCCAGTTTGTACCCATTACCCCTTGTCCTATCATTGTTTGCCACTGAGTAGAGCCTGGCTCCATCCTCGTGACACTCCCCCTTTATATATTTATATACACTAATAAGGTCACCCCTCAGTCTCCTCTTCTCCAAACTATAGAGACCCAGCTCCCTCAGTCTTTCCTCATAAGGGAGATGT
Organism: Pezoporus wallicus; assembly: GCF_028554395.1. Classification (NCBI taxonomy): domain Eukaryota; kingdom Metazoa; phylum Chordata; class Aves; order Psittaciformes; family Psittacidae; genus Pezoporus; species Pezoporus wallicus. Next base: position 3,192,751 of record NW_026642179.1, on the reverse strand, counting down.
TCCACTCCCCTAATCATCTTCGTTGCCCTGCGCTGGACTCTCTCCAGCAGCTCCCTGTCCTTCTTGAACTGAGGGGCCCAGAACTGCACACAATATTCCAGATGGGGTCTCACCAGGGCAGAGTAGAGGGGAAGGAGGACCTCTCTCGACCTACTAACCACCCCCCTTCTAATACACCCCAGGATGCCATTGGCCTTCCTGGCCACAAGGGCACAGTGTTGGCTCATGGTCATCCTGTGGTCCACTAGGACCCCCAGGTCCCTCTCCCCTACACTGCTCTCTAACAGGTCGTTCCCCAACCTGTAGTGGAACCTGGGGTTGTTCCTGCCCAGATGCAGGACTCTACACTTTCCCTTGTTATATTTCATCAAGTTATTCCCTGCCCAACTCTCCAGCCTGTCCAGGTCTCGCTGGATGGCAGCACATCCTTCTGGCGTGACGGCCACTCCTCCCAGCTTAGTGTCATCAGCAAACTTGCTGATAGTACACTCAATTCCCTCATCTAAATCATTGATGAATATATTAAATAATACTGGTCCCAGTACTGACCCTTGAGGCACTCCACTAGATACAGGCCTCGCAAGCTTTGTTTTTGCACTTGCTGTATGCTTCAACCTATGCCTATTCATGAACAGTGGTTTGTTTTTTTTTAAGTACATGCACACAGACAAATTTCAACTTTATGACATATTGTAGGAACTGATACACAAATACTGTGAAGTAAGAGAATCATAGAGTGGTTAGGGTTGGAAAGGACCTTAAGATCATCTAGTTCCAACCCCCCTGCCATGGACAGGGACACCTCACGCTAAACCATCTCACCCAAGGCCTCGTCCAACCTGGCCTTGAACACTGCCAGGGATGGAGCATTCACAGCTTCCCTGGGGAACCCATTCCAGTGCCTCACCACCCTTACGGTAAAGAACTTCTTCCTTATATCCAGTCTAAACTTCCCCTGTTTAAGTTTTAACCCGTTACCCCTTGTCCTGTCACTGCAGTCTCTAATGAAGAGTCCCTCCCCAGCATCCCTATACGCCCCCTTCAGATACTGGAAGGCTGCTATGAGGTCTCCACGCAGCCTTCTCTTCTCCAGGCTGAACAGTCCCAACTTTCTCAGCCTGTCTTCACACGGGAGGTGCTCCAGTCCCCTGATCATCCTCGTGGCCCTCCTCTGGACTTGTTCCAACAGTTCCATGTCCTTTTTATGTTGAGGACACCAGAACTGCACACAATACTCCAGGTGAGGTCTCACAAGAGCAGAGTAAAGGGGCAGGATCACCTCCTTCGACCTGCTGGCCATGCTCCTTTTGATGCGGCCCAGGATACGGTTGGCTTTCTGGGCTGCAAGCGCACACTGATGTTAGCTCATGTTCATTTTCTCATAGACCAACACCCCCAAGTCCTTCTTTGCAGGGCTGCTCTGAATCTCTTCTCTGCCCAACCTGTAGCTGTGCCTGGGATTGCTCCAACCCAGGTGTAGGACCTTGCACTTGGCATGGTTAAACTGGAAATAATAACAAAGCATGGTGACGTATCTTTTAATAGATACATCAAACTGCTTTGATATTATAATCATATGCCTCAGAAAGACTTAGAAAAAAATAGTCTAATTATCCTCTAAATCCATTTGATGTATATACTTGGTACTTCCTGTCTGACTAGTGTGCTGCTATGTGACTAATTCTAATCTGAAATTTTATGTGCTGGGATTAAGCCTACAACAGCCTACAACCATGTGGTGCAAATCTGCAAGAGAAAGACTGGGTAGCCATAGAAATTAGTGTATAAGCTGTATCCCAAGTTTAAGTGGATCATTTTGCTTGTTAGCATAGTAGCAAAAGGTAAGTATCAGTATGTTGTGCTTGATAATGTGTCATTTGCCATAATTCAATAAATCAGCAGTAGAGTGAAGTTATTAGGGTTTTCCAGATGAAGAAAGTACTTTATCTCCTACCTTTCTATAGTTCCTTTTTCAGCTTCTCCACCCTTCCCTTCTGCCAGTTTAGGAGTCAAATTCCAGAGCAGCTTGGATTTTGGTGCTTGATTTCTCAGCTTGGAAAGCATTAATTAGATTTGGTCAGAATCCACCTGAAATACTGATACATCTTTATTTAGAACAGGGCATAAATGAAAGAAAACCCAAACCCCAAACCCCAGCAAGTGCCAAACTGATTCCCATAGAAAACTACTGCCTTTGCAACAAAACAAATGCCAGTTGGCTGAAAACTCGTATGGTCCTTCATTTTTATTTGAGGAGAGGAGCCACCACTGGGCTCTCGGTGATCCCTTTGGCTACTCTTTCTCGCATCTTTGCAGTCTTGTGGTTCTGCCCCATTCCCTGATGTGGCCCTGCCCTAAACATCCAACCACATAGTCCCTTCTGCAGCTGCTCCCATGCATCATACATCCATGACACCTTCCTCAGCGCCATGTCTCACTAGTTTCAGAGCTGCTTTGTAAGAGGTGCTTAGGTGGGAGGAGACAAGGTGGAGCGTGGAATATGTCTGAGATGGTGACCTATCCAAAAAAGCCTGGGAAATGCTGTGCTGACGTATGGATTTCCAGCTGAATCACATTTAATATTTTACAGTCCTGTCTGCATTCCTGTGATGCACAGGGGAAAATGAGGAGTTTTGTATTTTAACTGGAAAAAGCCGCCCATGTGAGAGAAACGTGAAGTGACCCATTTTCTCCTTAAGAATTTTTCTCTGCTTGTTTTGTTCTTTCTGTTACTCCAGTGAAACTCCGTCTCCCACAAGTGGTCACTCGTGCACAGCAGATTTTCACAGTTGACAGTAGAACTACTTACATAGTGGGACCAATTGGGTGTAATAAGAGGGTGTTATGACCTGATGGGCTGTTGCAGCGTGTTTGTGGTGCATGGGCTCAGCGGTGCTACATGGCAAGTTATTTTTTACTGCTATGGCTTGCTAAAGACTTCAGTTTGTGCCTCCACCACTGCTGGTGAGATTTGTGGTTGTTCAACACCTCATGGATCAGGTCTTTTCTTACTGATGTCCCTAGAATAAACATCATAGTTTCTTATAGGCATCAATTGATGTTAATTCCTTCGGGGTCCAAGGGTAGCGTGCCAGGAATGAAGAAGTACTGGTTGAGTTAACAAAGGGAAAAATCAATTACAGATATATTAGGGTGCTATATTAGATATGCCTGTACTCCCAACAGGATAAGCGAAGGGCTGTCAAAACACTGTGCAATCTATTTCCCAGTTTTATGTAGCTTTGCATCTGGTTTTCATGGAGATTAGAAAAAAGGCTTCACAAAGCCTGGTAGTTTGGTCTTGATTCAAAAGGCGCCGAATAGGTTTGCCTACAATGTCCCTGTTTTTGTGTTACACGCAATGATTTCTGCTGTACTGAGCATTTCTGAGAAAAGCAAGATCACTTTAAGATTTGTCTAACCGGATGCAAAGAGGTCTTGATGTGAATATGTGACCTTGTACAGCTCTCTGAGACAGAGAGATGGGGAGGATGAGGCAAGGAAGTCCCTTTGTCTTGCAGATCCAGTTGCTGAAAGAGTGCTCAGACCTCACGTGTTTATGTGTCCACTGATGAAAACAGAACCCACAGCTTAAAGCACAATAGTGGATCTAGCTCTTCGCACTCATTTTTTGCTGTGTTCACCATGGTTATTGCAAGTGGGGATCCTGACTCTTGTTTTCCTTGCAGTAAATGGTGCAAGTCCCACTGACAGCAGAGGGAGAGGACCAGGCTCTCCAAAGACTCATTTTCCCCTGAGTGGAGAAATAAAGCAGCAGACTTTGAAATGCAACCTTCGTATCTTGTCAGTACGTTTCTTTCTAGATTCCTGGGAGGGCCCTTTAAGGCAGCACCCTTGATGGACACACAGGAAGAGGGCTAGACAATGCAACGCATGAATAATCCTAAATTCTAGCCTGGTCATTCACCTAATGGAGCTCTGAGTAATAGAATGAGGTTTCTGAGAAAGAAGGTGGAGTAGAAATCTCATGCTGTTTACAGCAGGTTTGTGCATTTTGTTTTTGTGTGTGCTTAAAAAGGATTGTTTTTAAAATGGAGTTCCTTGTCCCTGCACCAGCACACATGTGGCCCTAGTACCCCAGCTGCCATTGCAGCTTTTGCTTGCTTTGTGAGAGAATGTGCCACCCTGTGATTGTGTCAACTCCTACCCAGGCTGCAGACATGCTGCCACTCAGGGCAAGCAGAGCAGAAAGAAGTTTTGTGTGGGTCCGTGTTAAGTGAGTGGACAACACAAGAACCAGCTCTGTGGTGTACTGAACAGGACAGGGTAGTGGAAAGAGCTGAGGTTTGTATTTCCACATCTGTGACCAAAATCAGTCTCCCTTTTGCAGTAGCATGGACCCCAGTTCCGGAAGTAGAGATCCCTGTGGACAGACCCCTCCCATTGAGTGCAGCACTGGCATGGAGTACTGTTTATTTGTGTAGTTACAACCTTTGGGCAGTGATCCTTTCTGGGAGGATGACTTCTGAGGCAGGATTTGCAGAGGGCAACACAAACAATCCCTAGGAGTCAGGGAAACCAGGAGCCATGGTGAAGAAAACCATATATATTTGCAGTATTTGTGCCTCCTTTTGTTCTTACTACAAGAACTGTTGTAAGCATTTACAATGTAAAACTTGTAGTGACAGTCAAACTCAGAAGTCTTTAATGGCAATTTATGCTGTATTGGCAGAATCACACCATAGGTACCAGCCAGTATCTCTTAAAGAGTTCATTCATACAGGGAAATGAATGTCAAAATCAGCCTCCAATAGGCCAGCTTGACCACTTCTAGCTCTGCAACAGAGTCTTTGTAATGTTATTGCAAATGGCCGGGGACTTTTTCAGGTTAGATAACAACCATGATACAAAATTAGATCTGGAGGAAGAGCTTCTGCCTGTTGTGATGCAGCACTTCAGGGCATGTTCCCGATAACACTGTATTCTTTACCAAGGGGGACAGATGGGACAGGCTTTACCCCACCTCCCTGTACATGTCTGCAGTATAAATATCCCCACTTAAGCAAGGCTCTCCCTTGGCTTCTTTTGTTGGCAAAAGAGAAACAGGCATTTTTAGGAAGTGAATTATCAGACCTTTTTTTGACATATCATTTTAGGTGAGATTAATGGTGGCTTCCAGCTATTTGCTTCTTTCCAGTGTGGCTAGATTTTATTTAGAATGTATCTGCACAGAAGCATCACCCTTCTTGACTAGACCTGACTTCTTAGTGGCATTGTTGATTTTGGTAGGTGATACATATAACATGCAAACAAAACCAGGGATGGGTACGTTTATGCTCTATTTTGTTGTCTGCGCCAAAGCTGGATTTTGGTGTTGAAGATAACACAGCAAACTTGGTCTCGCATATAAAACTTCTCTTCCATCTCATCCAGGGTTGGCTTCCAGCACGCCTTGCAGGTTTGTTACACTGCCCAGAAACACCCTGAGGGGACATCTGCAGGCTGCTGTTCCATGCTTGCTCCTTAACTGCAGTGCAGACAAATCCACAGTGTCAAAAGAAGTGTTGGGGACATGATACTCCTGGTTTCGGGCTGTGATTTCACAAATCAGGAGAACTACGTTAGGGTAAATAGAGTGTGACTCAGGAAATAAACAGATCCACATTTTTTCTTAGTAAGTCAGATGCTTTACAGGACATTGGTTTTCATCTTCTGTAGTCTCCAGCAGGTCCTGCTGGGGAGACGGGTCAAGGCGGAGGGAACTGGGCTCTTTCCTCTCATTATTAAAGTGTTAAATATTTTACAGAATTCTGGTGCTGAAAGCTGCAATGGGAACAGTTGAGGGAAAGTTCAGACCTGCATACTTAGCTTCCAGAAAATGCCCACATGAATTTCTCTGACTTAAGTGGAACAACCACAAGGGAAATTCTCAGGACAGACAATCTCAAATTCTAAATAGAAATGTAACAGGAAATTAAAGTAAAAAGGAAAGACCTATGACCAATGCCCCTAAAGAATCATTTGACTGGTGTCTATATTTCAGCTTCATAACAAATCTAGGCAAACTACCAAGAAAAATGTATCTTTTATGCTTTTTCAATTCTGTTTCTCAAGCTCAAACCACTTGAAGTAAATAAAACTGACAGGAAATTAGCGTATTAGGGTTTTCGTTGTTGTGAGTGTAACTGTAAAGAATATTTTGCAGTATTAACATCAGCATCCGATCATTACTTTGCAGTCAATATAGTTGGATGCATCTGATAATTAAAGACCCAATCCTGGTCCCATCGTTCCTTTTAGAACTGCTTCCCCCGTCAGCAGCTGTTTGTATTTGGTGTGTATGTTACAAGTATGAGAGATTTCAAATGAGGAAAGCTCCAGTCTTCCTAACAGCAATGTCTCAGTCGTCTCTTCAGTGATTTTGGTGTTCGGAGACAATAGATACCTACATGATGTTAATGAACAAGCACTCACAAACTGTTTCAGTTCATAGTGTGACTTTGTAAGTAACTTCTTACAAGTTGGAGGTGAGTCTTCTTCACCACTGGGCCCCTAATTCTCTGGATTTTTTGGGTTCACAAAACCTGTATGGCAATGCTGCTACATGCACAGCACCACTAAATGGGACATCCAGTGACCTAAGAATACAGTGGAAAGAGAAAATTAGTGCTTAGGTCTGTTTGTAAACCTGAGAGAACAAATACTGCAATTGCAAGCTTACAGTCTATTAGGCTTTCTTCTCAGATTAATATTTCCAGACATTCAGTGCTAGAAAATTTTTGAATTAAAACTGTAGTCTATAGTATGTGAGTGTACACATACGTATAAGTATACACTCTGCCATATTTAACAGGGTAAGACTAATTGTAGTGGAAAATCGTACATCCTGAGTTCACTATATATATACATATCAGTATGAGACTAATTGTAATGCCATATTTAACAGTGTAAGACTAATTGTAACGGAAAATCATACATCCTGAGTGCACTATTGTTACTCTATTAAAATTGCCTATTTGGTGTGTCTGCACATAGAGGCTTGATCTTCTTTTATGTAAAAAGACTTTCTTTAAAAAAAAAACAAAACAACCCTAAACACAGCTTTTTAACACTTTCTGTCTCTCTACCCCAACAATTAGAGATTAATTGGATGTCTTAAAACTCAAAAGTCTCTTTCCCCACTCCCAGGGTAGTAACAAGCATGAGAAATGTCAAAGGGGGTTAGCAGATAATTATCTCTACATGTTCATATATGCAACACCATGCACATTTTTATACGTTATACATCAGAAACATCAGCAGTGCAGGGTTTCTAAGGGGCTGTACCATGCCAGCCATAGCAGTAATACCAGTTGCTTTCCTCCCTGAATATTATCCCATCATTTTCAGGGTGGAGAAGCAGGTTGCTGAGCTGCAGCTCTGCTGTTGTGAGAAACAGCTGGCAGAAGCCCATTGAGCAGTAGCACTTGCTTGCTTTGCCCTTGAGCTCAAATAACTGTTTTATTGGTCTTCTAAGCAAGCTGTGAGTCCCATTTGTTTCTTCAACATGGAAGGAATGAGAAGACCCTTAAACAGTCTTGCATGTGTGTTTTACTGGTGATGATTATGGAGCTTTCGCTGCGCGCTGGAAGGGGCTGGGATGCTTCCAGGAATGGTGGGTTCCTGCATGTACATAGGAACAAGCTGAAGAGTGGCTGCAGCAAGGTGGGAGGATTTCTTTCTTGTAGTTTTTCAATGCAGCTAGATGAATACAAATAAAAAGCAACCAAGCAAGTTATTCTCAAAGTACCTCCTGGCCAGGAGGAGTGATCTAAATAACATAAAACACTTATTTGAGCAGTAGAAGGGAAGACAGATGGTTCCATAGGGAGTCAATTGAATCTTGCTTGCTTGGCATCGTTTGCTAAGATTTTCTCTGCTTTTTAAATATGTTGTAAGAATTCCTCCCCTGAGTTGGTCTCTTTTCCGTTCTCTTCCCTTGGAGTATTTATGCAAGGGCTTGGGGGCTGCTTCATTCAACGTTAGAGATTAAGATCACAGGTAATTAGGCCCAACTTGTAAATCCTCTGTCCTTGCAGGAACTTTAGTGGGTTCAAAATGTATCAGACACACAAGCATGGTGTGTGACTGACAATCCTGTTTCCACGTAAAACAAGGCAAAAAATTAGTAGGTGCAGATGAAAAGCATTTCAAGACTCTAAGATACTGAATGCATGCACCTCTTCCCCATGTGTGACCCAAAAGGCAGTATAAAGTTTGCCAATAAGAATCCAAGCAAATAAGTTGGAAACCTATTCTCATTATGTGTACAGATACTTACTGAGATAAAAGAGATCATAAAGCAGTTTGAGGTCTGTAAGCTGCCTGCTGCTGCAGAAAGAGCAATCCTCCTACCATCTCCTGTGTGACTTGGAAGTCTCCCATCTAACTCCACAATAAGCCTAGCCATGCTTAGCTCCATAAAAAGCGGGCAGGAGCAAGCATATTTCAAAAACCCAGCATGTGCTACTATTGTGAAGAGTTGGTTAAGTTTTTTTCCCCTTACAGCATTTCAGAGGACAAAAGTGTTTTTTCATGGATAAAAAAAAAAATGAAATGAGAAACCACAACTTTGGGGTACAAATATTTTGTTTATAAAAACTGGAAATGATTTTGGGAAGTGGTTTTTAAACATAACTTTTTTTTTAATAGAAAATGGGTTTAGGTAAAAGGGAGAAAATGCAGTTTTGGGTCTGAATTTCTTTGTCCAAAAAGAAAACATTTTGTGTGGGGAAAAAGGGGGAGAAAAAAGCTTTTGTAATCTTCTACAAAAATATTTGGCATTTGTTTAACACTTCTATGTCTTTGTTTGCATCTCGCTCTGCCCCTTAATTGTCGTAATTTATCCTTCCCAAGATGCAGTATTATTTATCAAGGAATTTTGTTAACTACGTCATACGCTCAAAGGAAGGTGGCGAAGAGGAAGGTTCCTGTTGCAAGACAGCATTCCTGGGGTCAAGTCACTCTGCTAAAGCTCTCTTCAAGACAGATAACTATGTTATAGAAGAGCATGATGCCACAAAGAATGTTTGCAGTGAGTTGTCTTTTCCTTTCTTAAAAATACAGCGTATACGTCATCTTGCCAAATCATTGTTCTCATGTCAACCGCTTTCCATGTTGAGAAACTGCATACCTCTGTGTAAAATTGCAGCTCTCCAAAAGCAGCTGGAAGTTCAGGGTGGTACTGGGTTATAGGGTGGAATAAGTTGCTGCTTCTACGTGTTGGCATAGCTGGGGAGAAAGGTGACGCTTTCTCATAAAGTTTCACCAAAGACTCACTCTAATACTGGGTTGTCAATGCCGGGGAGAAATGATCCTCAGTGTATCATTTATTTCTAACAAGAGACAGTCTCTAGACATTTCTAGCTTTCTGTCAGTAGATTTGATTACTATTTGTACTGTCATTTCTTTCAGTGGCAGAGACACACAGCAGAGACTGACACCAGGGCCGATCATGAGCCTTGCCTAACAATTTTAAAGAATCATTAGTCTTGTCTTGATCCTGTTTTCACTTGTTGATATTTCTGTTAAACTTCAGCCCTGAGGAGTGGTATTTTCCACACCAGAAGGAGTGGCAAAAGCTAAATCACAAAGGGCTTGCTGAGTCTTCAGTCAGGAAATAAGCTATTTTTGCCACTGTGAAGTCTCAGGAAGAAGGAGGAAAGGATACAGTTTGCCCTGAAAGTGGAGGGGCTACGTGCGAGGTGGCAGCAGGATCAGCAGAAGGGTGACAGTTAGTTACTGACAGGGAGGTGACAACTGAACTACAACTCAGTAGGGCTCAAGGAGTTAGCACAGACCTTGAGACTTGGCATTTCTTTCCTGCTGGCCAACAAATGGTTCTAAAGCAGTTTTTGCCCTTCCCTTGGATGCGGTCCGTGCTGTCTGCCTCTTGTTGGTGTAGAGCCTAGCAGTCCTCAGTGTGCCGCAACACAGAGGGCTTTTGCGAGACATGGCCTATGGTGTCTGTGTTGTTTTTATGGTCAGCTTGAATGGAGACACCTGTAAATCCCCTGTGTCTTTGTGACAGGTTATATTTGGGCCTGCATCAGTTATTTATTGGCTTTCTATGGGCATAGGAAGCTGATGTGGTAGGTGCGTGATTATGAGTGAGCTCTGAAGCCCAGGGTCTTCTTACGGATATCTGTGCATATAAAACACAGGGTATACGCCTCCCCATGCAGAGCTGGCAGGTTGCTTGAGATCTAGCCTGCTGATGGTGTATTTGACAGTATGTGACATGGGCAAACAATAAGTTTGTTCTTGGATGCAGCCTTGGGACTGTTCTCATGCAGCATTGTGGATGCATCTTCAGAGGATAAGGAGCATTTTTTGTTAGCTTGTGTGTACTTGTGTGCTGGTTTTGGCTGGGATAGAGTTTATTTTCTTCACAGTAGCTGGTGAATGTCCATGTCTTGGATTTGTGCTGGAAACAGTGTTGATAATACAGGGATGTTTTAGTTATTGCTAAGCAGTGCTTACACAGGGTCAGGGTCACCTCTGTTCCTCACACAGCCCTGCCCCCAAGTGGGCTGGGGATGCACAAGAGGTTGTGAGGGGTCACAGCTGGTACAGCTGACCCCAACTGACCACAGTGATACCCCACACCGTATGAAGTCATCCTAAGCAATAAAACTAGAGAAGAGGTTGGTGGGGGAGGCTAACACTCAGGCACCAGTCGTTTGGTGGTAACCAATTGTTTTCATTTGCATCACTTGTCTTTACTGAGTTTTACTTATCTCTGTTTGTTTTTATTTTATTTATTATTTCCCTTTTAATTATTTCATCATCATCATCTTTCAACTATTAAGCTCTTTTTATCTCAACCCATGAGTTTTCTCACTTTTCCCCTTCCCATTCCCCTTATCTTGCTGAGTGGGCATGAGCAAGTGGCTGTGTGGTGTTTAGTTGCAGGTGGGGTTAAACCATGACACTTTGCATAGATCTAATGCTGTGGGAATAATCCCCAGCAGTAGCTTTAGCTGCCTGTGTTAATCTGCAGCTGCCAGACAACCTGCAGAAAATACCACTCCGGAATCAGTAGCTCCTATCCCGAGACACACTGAGGTCCTCCAGCTTTCTTACCTGGCTCTCTCTGAACTGATGTTACTCCATGTTAGGCCCTCTCTGCTGGTAGTGTCCAGCAGGAGTTTTATTAATGACTGAAAATGGCATTTACTCCTGCAAGGGAGATCTAACAATGGCTAGACAGAGGTGCCTTTCATGCCTTCAAGCCAAAAACCAAGGCAGCTTCTTGCCACGGGGTTGCAGTACATGAGTTGTCCCTGTACCACTAAATAACTAAAGGGAGGAATCCCTGCACAGTGGGGCTGGTCTGAAGAAGAGAAGTGCTTTCACTGAAAATTACTGTTAGGAAACAAAGCCAGTAGGAGCGTAGTTTGTAAAGGTCATTTGAAGCTCCTGGTAACAGCATTCATGAGAGTGGAAACTAAAAACCAAAGAGGTGGCAGGAGCCCCTCTCTATGTGAAGAGCTTAATCATATCAGTATTACCCAGGGAATTCCCCCCAGTTTTTGGGTACTGCTCAGCTATTTAAGCATGACACTGTCATTGCTAGAATAGGCCTAAAAGACAAGAACTCTGTCAGTGGTTTTTGGAGCCTTGTAAGTGAAGCTGCGCTCTCTCCATTCTGAGATTATAGTACTTGGTCATACCTTCTGCTATCTAGATACTCTTGCTCCATCTAGTGAGTAAATTTATTGCTCATACTGCCTTTGTTTTGGCTGTGGAGAGAGCCTGGGGAAAAGTAAATTAACTTATGAATTTGACCTATGCAGAGATGGGAATTACCCAGGAAGATTCTGGGATTGATTTTGTTGGAAGAGCAAGAATGACAGTGATTTTAGCTTACAGCTGCTCACTGACATACCTTTTAAATTCTTTTTAAAACAGACTTGAGGATTTTTTTAATGAACTTTCCCATGAAAACCTATTTCTGTTTATATTCTGTGGGTGGATTTGCTTGTTATGTGAACCAAATAGGGGGAAGAGATAAAATGAACAAAGTTGGTTTAAGTACTTTAAGTGTATCTGTTACAACCCATCTTTACTGTTCTTGTTCAGCAGCCAAAATGCATTCCTCTTTTAGAAATGAAGGAGCACAAGGGCACCAGCTTGCAGATCTTTAATGCAATAAAGCCATCTCTGAGGCCTATGTGAGGATCCGCGTCCTGCTTGGCACTGATGAGCAGAAAAACAGAGACAGAGCATGCCAGTGTAGGTATGATCAGGACCCTCTCTATGCGTGCTGATTCCTTGTTATGCTCAGGAGAGGACAGGATTTCCCCCTTCCTTCTTCTGTCCTGCCTTGTCTTTCTACTTCTGAGAACCTCTTGCCTAACCCTTGCCAGACACATATCATGCCATATCATGCCATATTCCTCCTTTTCTTTTTCCCTTTCCAAGACATTCATTAAAACTGTGAGTGGAAAGTAGGGATTATAAAAAAGAGACCATGGCCTTTTTTATGACATTTTGTTTTGGGGATCCCATTTGATAGTCATGGAAGAAAAGTCTTTCTAGTTGTCTCTGGGTGAGACCCAGGGGTTCACCAATCCCTTTGGTGCATCCCACTGCCTGACCTGCTCTGGGCACCATCCTCACCTTGCTGTTTTCTCTGCAGCCCAGCTTGTGCATCACAGTCCTGCCATGTGTCACAGCCTTCTCTCTCTGGTCCTATCATTCCTGGCTGTGTCTGCTGGCCATGGCTAGTGAGGTGACCCTACTGACTGGGTGCCCCTAATGCTGCCGGGCTCACCCTCCACCACTTCTTGCCTGAGCCCTCTGGCCATACATGACCAGGCTGCAGCAGCATGAGCGAGGCCCATTTGCTCTGTTTGAGCATGCATGTGGTTTATGGAGTAGTAAGAACGTGATGTGCATATTTCAGCCAGATGTGATGACTATGTAGCATGGTGCCAGCAGGGACACTTGACTGCACAGTAAGTGCCATTTTCTTTGGGTAAGTTTCCTAATTTTATTTGAAAACTCCTGTTATTACTTCTAAGTTTGGTTAGGCTCATATTATATATATATATATACCATATGTTAGATAGATAGATACACACCATATATTAGATTTTTATATATATATATATATATATATATATATATATATATATATATATATATATATGTATGTCCTGAAAATACAAGCTGAAGGCACAGGGCTTTCATGCCTAACAGGATTTTCTGCTTTTAAGTGAAAAGTTTTTATTTTGATGAAAGATTTAATAAGGAGAGTTCGCTCCCCCCACCAAACCCCCATGAAAAGATGTCAGTACTACTTTTTGCCTGTTAAGGCCCAAGTTATACAGGACTTATGAGACAATCTCATGCTTTTACATGGCCTTGGCTTCCTTGTTTATTGGTCCAGCATTAAATGCTAGAGTAACAGTGAGCAACTCATGTAGCCACCTACAAAAGGCCTGATACAGTTCCCTCTAGACAGTGCTCTCTGCTGTTAAATATCCTTAGTATAATTTTTTTGTATGGGACCGTTTTCACATTTTCTTAGTCAGTAAGATTTTATTTTTATAGGTTCTGGGTTGTAAGGTTGGATGCAGTGCTAAAGGAAATCGGTTCTCATTTTTATCTTCTCTTCCCCAGCAAACAATATGGCACTGGGAGCCTGCCTGATCTGATGGTCTTGCAGTCCACTGGTCCACTGTTGGCCTGAAGGACTGTCATGGCCATTCTGAAGGAAAAATATCATCTAGTACATTATGCTGTGTGTCTATCATGTCTATTGCTATTGATTGTAACCAGGTGCCAAAATCCTGTGTTTCTGGAGAGAAAAAAAGCAAAGATCTTGACAGCAGATGCTGAGTAATGCCCTGGTGACATTTGCTGCAGTCTTTGTCCTGGAGTCCTGTCTTAGCCGAATGGCAGGTCCAGATGCAGCTCCAGGTGCAGTCATGATGCCGCTCCAGACTGACTTGGCTTCTTCCTTTTTAAATAGTTATTAGTAGCTGTTAGCTTGTTTCACTGCTCTATCAGCTCACTTGGTTAATTTGTGAGTGATACAGTCCCTGTGGACATCACAGTGGATGTCATTCCTTACTATTTCTAAGGATCAGCTTTTTCACTTCTGGGGCTTGGTGGCCTTTCATGGCCTTCACAACTCGCAGTGAAAATGTCATGTTCTTATCCTACACATCCCAGTTTCTACATTCTTACCTATGGACCATCATGAACCTTGTAGTCTTTAATGCTGTGATCAAATACATCAGATTTATACATCTGACCTAGTGAGCAGAATAACATTTGCAGGTAAAAAAAATAACAAAAAAAAAAAAGAAATCTGCCTAAAGTAAATCAGAAAATCTGCTCAGGATCTAACTTCCTGAGCTAAGGAATCAATACAGAAAGGCAGAAGGAAGGAATACAGGTGGGGAAAACTTCTGCATTCATTAGAAACTACAGATATCTGACAACCAAGTATTATTTTTCCTCTGAGGCAATGTTAAATGCATTCAGAGGGCAAAAGACAATGTAGAATGAAGTGACTGGCTGCAGATGTTTCGACCCCATGGAAGAGGATCCACTTTGGGGAAAAAGAGTAAGGAGAAGCCTTCAAAATATGTAACCACCAGAGCCTTCTGCTGAAGTACAGGAGTTGGTGGGAACCCTGTGAAGATCTGTGCCATTCGTGACCCCAGATGTTCCTGGTAGGGTCTTTAAGCATTGCCATGGGGTTCAGACAAAGGTCAAAGATGCTCTGATCATATTAAGGAAATGGGACAATAAGACTGGACTGAGAACTCCTTTTAAAAATCTGAAAACTGTCCTAGAAGCTTTTGGTATTTATTTCATCAGTTCACCTAACAGATAACCAGGCATTTCCTATCCTGAATGTAACCAAAGGCTTTTAGCTATGCCTGGGAAAATGTGGATGAATTAAAGAAGCTCAAGTGGTTGCTTGACAGAAGTAATGAGGTAGATAGATTACAAGAAAAGGGTGGTGAATTCAGTGTTCCTGTGGAGAAGAAAGCAAGATGGGGATGGCAACTGCTGAGCAGACATTTGTGATGGTTAATGTACATGAGAGCAAGTGATTTATCAAGGGCAAAAGAGACTGTCTGTCAAGCTTTTTAAAACATACCATAGTTTTCTGAGTAAAAGAGAACCCGTCATCTGATCATTTTTTGGATCTCTGGTTCTTTGAAGGTTTTATATTGGAGGACATACACTTCCCTTGAACTATTTTGTATGTGAATGGGCTTGGATGATCTTGGAATCAAACCTATCCTCTTGATTACTTGAGAGCATTTTAGCTGATAGTCTGACCCAAAAATGGAAGTGCCAAGACATCAGAGGAAACTGTTTGTCTGGTATCTTCAGCATGGGGTAAGCTGGATGTATCAATATACAAATAACCAAAAAGAATTCAGGAAGAAAGGAAAGGCCAGGTGCTCTGACATGCAAGTCCCACTGAAACGCAAGCAGCAGGTTGGGAGCTCTGCATCTCTTGTGCTGTGGAGTCCTGCCATGAAGGACTGTGAATCTGATCAAAGATTCTTCTTATCACAAAATGTCCATGGGGACCTTTTCATGGACCGCAAGCTCCATCTTCAATCTCATGCAAAAGACTCAACCTCATATGGTGTTGTGGTTTAAAACGAGTCAGGCAGCTTGTTCACTCACCCCCCTTCTTTCCCTCCCCCTACTCCCAGAGGGACGGAGAGGAGAACCGAAAAGAATGCAACTCCCACGGGTTGAGATAAGAACAGTTTAGTAACTAAGGTATAACACAAGTCACTACTGCTACCACCAATAATAATGATAAAGGAAATAACAAGGGAAGAGAATACATCACCTCACCACCAGGCAACCGATAACTCCCCTCCCCAGCCCAACCAAGCACTGACCCATCCCTCCTCCAACCCCGCAGTCCCAGCCCTTCCGGGTAACTCCCAGTTACATTCTGGGCATGACGTGCTGTGGTATGGAATACCTCTTTGGCTAGCTTGGGTCAGGTGTCCTGTCTCTGCTTCCTCCCGGCCTCCCCTCCTCCCTGGCAGAGCATGAGGCTCACAAAGTCCTTGGGCAGACTAAAACATTTGAGTGTTAACTAAAAACATCGGTGTTATCAGCACTGTTCCCAGGCTCAAAGTCAAAACACAGCACTGCACCAGCTACCAAGAAGGAGAAAAATTGACTGCTACTGCTGAACCCAGGACATATGGCTAAGAGGTTCAGTCTTTCAGGCTAAGAAGCTCCTTAGACTTCTGTTACAGATTTTTTTTGGGATCACTGCCACCATGTCTGCCAGCGCTTAGGTTTCCTCTGGGAAACTCCCGGCTGATCTGATGGAGTCAGCTCACATGTTCTGCAGCAAGTCAGTAGTTGTTAGGACCCATTTTCCTGCAGACTGTTTGGGGTTTTTTAATTACTAAAAATAAAAAAAGAAGGAAAACCCCAGGTACTTTGCTTTTCTTTTTACGTTTCCCTAACATCCATTAGGGAAAAAATATCTAAAGGCATTTCCATACAAGTTCAAGGGCACTTTATTCTGTTCAATACAATCAGTAGCTGAAAGGCCAAAAGATATATTAAATTAAGGTGGTATATGAATTGGCACCTGAGGCCGTTACTTTGCACGCTTTGCCTGTGGGCCAAGGGCTTTATTCTGGGAGCAGGTCTGCTCTGAGCCTGAGCCATGCTGTAGGCATACAGGTCTTCAGCCTTGCCTCTGCCTCGTTTCCTGGCTGAATCTTGGCCTGATGTTGCAGGCAGCCTCATCTCCAGCCTTGTGTTTGGCCCTTTTTCTCCCACTCCTGATGGGACCCCCAGCATGGACCCAGACCTGCCTGGGGCTGTCAGTGGACCTGGTTAGCAGCCCCCTGACCTGCCCATCTGGGACTGTACCTGTCGGTGAGGGCACAGCCTGCACAGGGGTTACCCTCAGCTTACTCCCACTCCCAGAGCAGCTCCACTCCTTGAGATTAAGTTAGTACCATGATGATCATTTAAAACATCAAGAGCTAATACAATTGGTACTTGGCTTTTAAACTTCAGGACACAACAGTGCACGGTTTTATTCCTCTGCACTAAACTTGATTATGCATTTTTTATTCAAATATCCTACTTTTTCAAAGGACTAAACAGGGTACTTGGAAGCAGTATAGAAGTACAAATAATATTGGCAACCCATTGCTGTTATTTTTGCAGTTTATTTTAATTAGTAACCAAACTTACATATAATCTTTCCAACTCTATATTTTTTTTATTGAAAATGTTTAATGTGTTCCAGATCCACTCCAGGTTCATTAGATTGGGTGGTAACCAAGCCTTAGTTTTCATCCAGAGGAAACTGCCATGCCCATTTTGAGCATTCCTCATTTGCTTACTTTTGCTCTTTTATTTTTAGCTATATTTTGTATTGCATTTCTCTCTCTGTGTGTATTTCAGATTATTTTAGACTTTTCATTTTTATGTGGCATTGATTCTTGGCACTGAGGTTAAAGTCTGGAAGTGAGCAAACTATGAAAATACTGCATCAGCACAACCACTTGAAAGTCTCCGTTATGTACTCAGCCCTGTGCTTGTCAAACCTCTGCTCAATCGCTGTGCAGGATCCTACATAATGTATTCCTTAGCTGGGGAAGAGGGAGCGGTGAGAATACCAGTCAGTCACTCACCACTTATCTGGTTAGCTGTGGTCCAGAATTTGCCTACTGAGCCCTAAAATGCAGAGTGATCAAAGCTTTTCCTTGTAAGTGAAACATTAAAAACAAAACCCCCTTCTTTTTAGGATGTTCTGCACCAAAATGTGCCCCTGCAAGAAATCTGTTTTACCAAAGGGAAATGCAGCAGCGGTGGATGCTGATGCTTTGTTCAGGTGTGATTTCCCTCAACAACATCCATGATGGGCACAGTTCTGGGCTGGTGACTGGTACTCTGTGCACGGGAATGTCATGGCTTTGAAATCTCATGCTTTGTATCTTCCTGGGAAGCTTCTTTCCCAAAGGCTGCTTCCTCCTCATCCTTCCCTTTTTCCATACTTTCTCCTACATTTGGTGGCACCGCCTCTTCCCCTGTTTCTCTACTCAGCTAGCTCAAGAGGCAGAGGCCTGCTCTTCTGGTGGAGGAAATGCCAAGGTAATGATTTAGCCTGTAAAACCAGAAGTCTTTATACTGCAAGCGCTATCTACAAAACCCCCATTTCTGAGTCATTGCAGACTGTCTCTGGCGGTCTGGGGGGTTAAAGCAAAGGAGTGTCTCTGGGTGCGAGGAGTCACAGGTTGCTGACCGGGTAACTGTCTCAGCTGTACTGCTGAGCACATACCTAAATAGGTGATACATGTAAAGGCAGATGCTGAGGGTTCACCCCTGCTCTCTACTTTTGCTGTTTGCAGTCCTTACCCTGTGTACGTGCATGCATTGTGCACCCATGTGTGAAACAACCAAAGCGCTGAACGTGTGAACGCATGATGCACCGCATTGCACTGCAGGATAACACCCTGTGCTGGTGGTACGTTGCCCTCGACAGCAACATCGACTGTTTCTAAAGCTGAAAGCCTGCAACCAGTGTCATGGAGTTGTGGCTCCAGCCCCTCGCTGGACAGGGGAGGTCCCCTCTGTCATCAGGGGCTTCTTCCCAGGGAAGGGCATTGACTTCTCCCTTCTCAAAACCTCACAGTGCAGCAAGCTCCAGCCCCCAGACCTCATTGACCCTCTTATGAAAGCACACTTGACTTGAGGAATAGGGCAAGAAGCCATGCTGGCACAGCAGGCTTCTGGCAGCAAGGGGGCATCGTGTTCCCAGTGTGCTACATTTTCCTTGATGTTATATTAATATACAATGGAGCATTACAGATGTTCCTTCTACATCTTAACCACAGTTAGGCAACTTGTGTTATTAATGCCAAGTATAATAAAAATGTTTTCTAATCTTCACTGAGTTTCTGCTTGTCCCTGCCATCTTAAGTTTCACTGCCTTTTTTCCCTTACAGCACTTCTCTATCTTGATTCGTGTGTGTCTTGAGCCTTCCATAGACATGGCTCCTTTTTAGGGCTTTCTTTAGCTAGTCACAAAGTGCATTTTGAATTTTTGCTCTTCCTTTCTTAACATCTTTGTTTATTTACAGAGGAACAGTGAGGCAGTGCTTGGGGAGGATCTTTACATCTTCTTTTTGCTTTCGTATTCTGTCTGTCATCTCATATCACCTCCTCCTTTCTGCAGTGTGGAACTTTGTGTGAAGGTTCTGGACTGACAACTGCACCGTCTGGCTCATGACTGTCCTGTCCTGTGTCCTTGGCCTTTGGTCCCTTGCAAAACAGAATAAGCCTTGCAGATTATAGGATGTGCAACACTCTCAAATGCAGCAGGTGAATCCATGCCACATAGAGTTTATTACCCTAAAATCCAAACCAGTGCTATGCCTATACTTGCTTCTGCCAAAAACGCCAAAGAAGAAAGAGCAATAGAAAGGGGACATCTGTAAAGCGGGGGGGTCTCCACGTCTTTGTAGGGAGTGATGAGAAGGGGAGATTTGAAAAAAATACCGTGATAAAAAATGGTTATAAAAATTCTGTGTGTTGTTACAGACCCAAATTTGTCAAGATTCTAGTCTTTTCTTTACCATTTTCTTCTCTTGTTCATGATTTGAGGGAGGGTTCAAATATTTCCAGAAGGTCATAAAATCTGAAAACATTTTTACTGAACTTTTCATGGGAAATCTTTCTGATAATATTTTCTTTTCATTGCCACCAGCTACAGAAACCCTATCCATATAATAATAACAGCGTATGCCAGCCTAGGACCGTGCCCTTACCTCATGCAAGTTCCCAAGGCACTTTTCAGACCATATATAGGGATCATTCCCTTACCTCTTGGGCAGGAGGCAGGGTGCCACTTCTCAGCACCAGCTGCGCTTCTCTGCAGACCTGCAGTGGGGAGGTGAAGAGGCATTTTTCCTCCTGAATGGCAGTGGAAATTCTTACGCAGGCAGAAATGTGGTTACCTCAGCCATAATTTACAAGGACACCCAGGGCTCCCTCTCATAAAATAAATGTTCTAGAGGGTGTTTAATACCCAGAAATGTTCAGGGCATCTGTATAATACATTGGCTATAGGACAGTGGTCTTCCCCTTCCCTGAGAAGTCATCAGGGGATTGATTTAAAGTAGCAATGAGAGTATTGGGAAGCAGTAGAAAGATCAAAGGACAGTAAGTATTACAGCTGTTTTCCAAGGTATTTTATTCACAGGGTCAGCGTATCCGATCCCCTGCTTGATGGAGCTGATGGTTGCATAAAATGCTGCTTCATAGGTCGGTGGGACCAAGATGTGGATGTAACTTCGATATTAGTCTTTCTGTCTAACCACCTGTCTGCCATCATCAGTAAAATTCCCAATGAATTGCCATCCAGGTTCTTGCTTGATTTCTGTCCAAAATTGATTGTTTGAAATGTTAAAGTAATTCTTCAGCCATTCCTGAAGCCAGATTTGGGGGCAAAATAAATAATACCAAATAACAATAAAAAAAGTTTAAAGGTTTTCTCTGTAAGAAAGAAGCTGATGAGAAAGAAGGGTCTGCCTGAGACTGTCCAGAGCCAGTCAGCAATGCTTTAATTTGTGTCTGAATAGAAGAATGGGCCCTAAGTAAGAGACCTCATGTGAGCCCTAGGAGACATCAGCAGCCTGTGTGGGGTGACAAGCCCTGGTGCGTGTTTGGATATTGGGCCTGGAGGGGAGAAGCCAGGTGAGAACAGAGAAGAAGGAAAGAGCATTTGAGAAGCAAACAGATATCTAAAGGGTTTGTTCAGCTGAACCTCTGCTGTTTCTTTTTTCACTTCTTGTTATTTCATCACAGACAAAGAGCAATGACCACTCCTTCCATCTTCAGCTGTGTGATATTCTGCCTTATCATGGCTTGTTCCGTGCCCAGCAAACATTGGTAAGGCAAAATATCTTCAGGGAAGAGTGGGCCTATTTTATTGCCTGCTTTATGTGAAGGTCATTTATCAAAAGGGCTGCCCCTTCGGACAAAAGGCTTCCTGAGGAAGCAGGTAATACTCCATCTGATGTGGAGTAGCACATACTAAGAGAGATGATTCCCATGTC
The DNA here is from genome assembly GCF_028554395.1 of Pezoporus wallicus. Taxonomy (NCBI): domain Eukaryota; kingdom Metazoa; phylum Chordata; class Aves; order Psittaciformes; family Psittacidae; genus Pezoporus; species Pezoporus wallicus. The sequence continues at coordinate 3,171,662 of NW_026642179.1, read as the reverse complement.
ACCCTCACTGCAGTCAAATATTTAAATTACCTGCACTAATCCTGATCTAACACTGTTTGGTTTAAACTGACTATAATTTCCCATCATTATGTAGCAGCACAGAGCACTGGGCAGACCCTGAAAAACTGGTGACCAGACTGGCTGCCTGAGTGTCAGTACAAAATGATCTGTGTAGAAATAAGGCATTTCAGCCCTTTGTGTTCCCTTGCTGAATCTACCATTGGGTGGGCTATCTTCCAAAAAGTGAAGTATAATTATGACTGATTACATGTCTTTTAGACATCCATGGAGCTGCCAGCCCTGCTCCATCGTCAATCCCAACTGAGCTGCTGTGAGGAGATGTTTCCTAGAAAGGGCTGAGCGCGCCTCAGTGAGAAGATGGTTTTTGTGGGGTAAGAAAGAGTTAAGCAGTGAACTGAGGACAGGGCAGGGAGAAGCAGCATGTAAAAGGTTTCTGTTGTCTGTTTTGGTCAGTAAAATAGTTTTGTGTTTGGAAGATAAGCCAAGCCCTGAGGAAAAGAAGCTGATCCAGGCTCCGTGGGTGGTGTCAGCCCTTCCCCAGTTGCAGAGATGGGCCAATGCTGTACAATGGAGTGCATTTTTGTGTGTGTTTGGGCTGCTTCAAAATGCTTTTCCTCTAAACCTTGACATATGCTCTGCCCGAAGGGATTAGTGTTGTTTGCACTGGATTGATCAGCTCAAAAAAGAAAGCTGACCACGAGTGAGTGTGTGGGTAAGATTCACTGGTGTGCACTGGCTGCACGACACTGGCCTTGCCATGCACAACAGGCAAAGTGAGGTGGTGAATCTGGCACGGTTGGTGGCTGTAACTGTGGGCTTGGTGGAAGAACATCTGGGGTTGTGTGTAGTCATGGGTGCTGGCTGGCTGTGTAACTATATCCTCAGCAGTAAATAACATTCCAGATAAGGGGAGTTTTAGGAAGGAGAAGCACCCATTGAATACCCACACAGCAACACAGGCCCTTGTGTGTTACATTTATTTGCTGGCAGCCTAATTCCACAAAAATTACATGCATTAACAGCAGGCTGCCCGTATGTGTGTTGCCTAAAATGAATGTCCCAGAGAGGGCTCTGTACCAGGTGGGGGCACCAGGATGCTTGAGAGATAACACCATCCCCTTGAACACCACAGCTACTGTACAGAAACTTGATTGATTGAAAGGAGCCATTAAATGGAGAGACACGGTTCAAAATGCTTCACGTTTTCTCCCATGATGACTCAAGTTTTCTGCTTATAGTATGATAAATAGCAGCTTGTGAATTTGCCAGCCCTGGTGTAATGCATCCTAGATGAATGTTATGGGGGTTTCTTTTGCGTGCGTGTGTTTTTTCACTGCAGTTGGCAGGGTGGTAACTGGTTGCTTCAAGTCAGTTAGACTCAATGGTAAGCAGCCTGAATTTCTCCCTGTTCTCTTAAAGGGGTCTTGGGTAGCTGTGTGAAACTGCACTTTCAAAATGCCTACTGCCTTATGCTTCTCTGTGCCAGCAACTTCTGCTATTAGAAAGTTTATAGTGTGTGTACTACAGCTACATAACTTAAGAAAATCATGAGCAGTTTCTTTCATCCTACGTAGCCAGGAGACGATGTTGATCAGCAGCTATATGAAAAAGATGGGTTGGACCTTAAGTCTGTTTGCTGCAGGCTGTAGCCTTGCCAACCCAGTTACTTTCTGGAAATAGCTTATTGTTTTTCTTGGCAATTTAGTGACCTAGTCAGTTCTAGACATCTGGCTGCTGTATAATACCGGATCAGTCTGTGCACCTATGGTAGCCTAGCGTACTTAGGTTTGAAAAGTGGCTGTTGTACATTCATGACGATCCCAGCATGGACCCATTTGACTTGCTGTGTGTGAACAGGCATGCTGGTATCTGACCTTGATGCTGACAGGCCTGAATTGTTAGTACTGTGTGTTGAGACTGTTTTTGGACCATGCGCAGTGCTCAGAGTTCCAGCTGATGGAGCAGGGATCAAAAATACTGCATCAGCACAGGTAACACTGGATGATGCTCAGCCAACACTATGTATTTTTGTCATTCAGCTCCAGGTTTGTGCTTAGGTGAAAGGTGATCCAGAGCTTGCTTATCCGCCATGCACATTAAATGAAAATTGTCCTTCGTAAGACTGTCAGATGTATTTCCCAATGAGAACTTGCAGGACAGGATAAACACAATTATTTTGCATCTAAATGACAAAGTCAAGAGATATAAATCTTTTTAATGTCAATACCACTCAAGTTCAAAAGCAAATACTTGCCCCCAGAATGTGATGCGTTGCCTTTTTAAAGCTGTGAGTTAGTATTTCCATCCATTGTGTCAAAAACCTGTTGCACTGTGGGGACAAAAAACAAACCATTGTGCTCAGAAGGAAGAATAATACTTGAACAAAGACATGGCTTTTGTTTTTCTTCTGTCCTTAAAAAAGCCAAACCCACCATCTAGAACATATGTAAGAAATCCAGCTGAATAGAGAGCAATACTGGGTGTTCACATTGTGTTCTGTCTCTTTAAAATGCCTAATAGCCTTGGCAGTCTTATTTTAGGTCATGTCGCTAGGGAGAAGCTGACATACAAGTAAGGAGGACCCAGCGTGTAGTCTTACGTGGTGTGGGATGGATAAAGCAAGCAATCATGAGTCCCCCTGTAGCAGTCCTGTTTTATGGAGCTGGCAAAGAAATATGCTCTCTATGAGTACCAGTGCTGCTGTGGGAATTTCTCTCTTGTTTTATATTCCCCAAATGCACTTTTGGCACCTCTGGTAACTACAGAGTTGAAGGGATGAAGGCACCTCATTTGGGGCCTAATCCAGACCCCATGGATGTCACTGAGAGTTTGTGCCAGCAATGGGACTTGGTTGAGTTTAGTTATGAGCCTTTATCTCTTCCCCAAGTGTATGGATAACTATGATTTAACTACTACTGAGTACGAGTGAGTCCCACTACCTGCCCTTTCTCTGAGGGGTGGCTGCAGGGTTCAAAGTAGTTTTACCTCTACTCTCTCATAAAAACTCATCCTTTGTTTTTCTCTGCATCCATTAGCTAAGAAGACACTATTTAAAGTGAAAACACATTCCGTTATTGTAGTTTTGCTCCTTGGAACGTTACGACACATGGCTCAGATATCAGCTTTGTTAATTGTCAACAAATTAGTGTCTTTTCTCTCCCAACAAGTGCACTCATGGATCCTCTTGGCTCTCCTGCCATTACAGAGAACAGCATCAAAGCTGCAGTCCAGGGAACAGTCCCTTTCCTGACCTTCTACCTCAAAATTCACCTTCTCGGCAACTGAGTGGCAGGACAGCATCCTCACAGCCAGGAAAGCTTCCTCACCTTCATGTAGCATCAAAAGAAGAGGTCTGGCACTAAATTTCTTCACTGTTGCCAGGAGAACTTGAGGTGAAAAATACTGGACATAGTACTGAACCAGCTTGGTTATGTTTTCCATTCAGTTTTATTTTATACACTTTATGAAAGCAGATGAAGCTCTTGGACAATATGACTTGGATAGTACTTGCAATAAAAAGCCTGTCTGGAAAGCCTGACCCAGCAGTGCTATACACTGTGCTGAGAAACTGGTGTGAATGGGGGAAACCACAGCCTACAAAGGCAGGAGAAGCAGAAAACCCAGAAGCTTATGTCTGTTATCTCTTATCTCTAACTCTGTTCAGTTAGAGAGCTAGAATGGAGAGAAAGTCTGAGAGTTTTCTGCACCATCATCCCACAGCATTAAGCTTGACAAGAGTCTGAGCCTGTTTTGCTTTAGCAGATTAGCTGCAGGACCGCGCTTTGCTCCCTTAGTGACCCTTAAGGTCCCTTTGGAAACCTGATGCTATCCCAGGCTGAACAGTTGTGCTGGGAAGGCTAAATGTGGCTGTGCTCTCTGCTCTGCAGCTCGCAGCAAGAGCTGGGTTTCCAGTGCGATCAGTAAATACTCGTGGAAGTAGTCCTGCTCTCAGGATTTAGACCAGTGTGAGAGACACCAGGATCTGGGTCCCTGTGATCTGGGGATTATAAACTGGTTATTTTAATCAGGCGATTAGAATTGAGATAAACAGCCAGTGAGTAACCAAGGCATGTCCCCCAAATACAGTGAGTCAGACACACCATTTAAGGGAAATGAGAGGGGAATATCTTCATTCCAGCCTAAGGCTTTTCCCCAAAGTGTTCCAGCCCTTGTCTTGAGACACTGGCAGGAGGAAGTTTAGTCTTCTTCAGTCCTTTTTGTCTGCAATATCATGATGCCATTGCTGTACCGTAGTCTGCCAGGCAGTGTGTTACAATTATGATGTGCTAACATGGTTTCCTTGAGTAGCTCCTATGTGTCCAAGGTCAACAAATATTCATATTAATTATGCATGCAAGCCCTGCTTTCTGCTGAAGAGAGTAAGCAACTGAATCAGACTTTAAAAGGAAGCCTCTGACTTTTCTCTCTTAGAGATCTAAATTTAAGATACAAATGTATCATATCTGATTTTTCATGGCCCCCAGTCCTGTTGACCATGACAGTACAACAGAGTGAGCAAAGGGGAGCTGGGCATGCTAACTGGTCAGCTCTGCTTTCATGTCTCCCCTTGCTCTGATTATGCATCCTGGCTTTCCCCGTTTTGAGAGACAAAGAATAAATTCAGGGTAAATTTAGGCATGGAGAAAATGATTTTTTTCGCATTTTAATACCAGTCTTGTCTTTCAATGCATGGAAATTGCTGCCTGGTCTCCTGCAAAGCCAGTTTACACTAGTCAAAGGCTTTCAAATATTCAATTAGGAGACCAGTCAAGTATGTGGGATTAAGCTGTTTATATAAGTGTTTGCAGAACCAGAGTATGAGTTCACAGGCAGGCATGGGAGCTTTGGTTTCCCAGTTGATCCATAAAAAGGGTCAAACACGGTATACTGATAAACGTAGAATACTGACAAATAGCCAGCTAGCCACAATCCAGTCCTAACTGGAGCTTCCAGTACCAATTCCCTGTTGTTTATCAAGGTTAAGTTGGAGGCTGATGAGGTTGCAGGATTCATCATTCAGAACCAAATTCGACCTTTTTGCTGGGCACCACTGCACGGTTTTATGTGCATATATAGACATTTGGGAGCATAAAAGCAGATTCTGCTTTAAGTAAACCAATAGCTCCCACTGATCGCCAAGAAGCAGCTCTGGTGTGAGCTGTGGGAACAAGTGAGAGTGGAAGAGGCCTCGTGGAGTAAGGTCTGAAAGTATGGGGTAACCAATCCCTGGAGTTTCCTGCATTCGCTCCTCTTTGTTTCTGTTTCTGGTACCAAACTGCTGAGAGAAGCTAGAGAAAGCGCCTAGTTTTCAAACCAAGAGATGACGAAGGATAAAATGAACTCCTCCTATGGAGAGAAGCAAATGCTTTCTCAACTCCAGCTTGAGTGAGCCATGGTAGGACTGACAGAGAGTGCAATGGAAGTTAAACTAAGCAAGGGAGCAAAAGGTGAAAGAGGAGCATTTCACTCATTTATGTTTCTACAATGTAATTTTGGGGTAGCGTCATTTTCACATAACATTTCTACAGTCTCTCAGGAAGTAGAGAAAAGCAAGGACTCCAGTGTTCTGAAAGTGTTTGGTGCCTGGTTCCCTGCTTTCTGTGCTGGTCAGGACAACGGGAGATGAAGCTGTCAGTAAGCAAACAGGATTTTATTCAACCTCAGTATGCAGAAGGAAGAGTGACTGTTTTATGTTTGTTTTTTTCCCTGTGCATAGCTGGCTAAGACAATTGGGAAATCCCTTATGTCCTTGTGTTTTGTTAGGGCAGTTTCTTTGGAAAACTTGTGGTTATGCTGTTGAGAGTATGCAGTTGGTGTCTTTCGAGATGAAAGGTGCTGTGTCAGGTCAATATGTTGCTTTTGCTGCTTGAGGCTTATTTCTAAGCACTGGTATGTATACTGGAGTTACTAATAAGCTGAATTGTCCAAGCAGGGCAAATTACATACTATATTCCTGTTGCTACAGCATATGCAGGTATGTTACAGCTCCTACAGCCTGTTTTTCACTAACTGCATGAGTGAACAATGTTTAAAGAAGGTTAAAAAAAAGAGAGGTACCGGCACCAAAGAGATGACTTATCATTTGCAACTTTAAACAGAAGCCTGCAGCTATACGAATCTGGAAATAATATAAATTTAACCCACAGGACTGTTGCATTGGTTTTAGAAGAGCTTACTTTAAAGCTGGTATGTGGGCTCACTAAGAGACTGAGTGGTTGGCAAGGATGATAACGATTTATGGAATGTGTCTTTGGAATGGATTAAGGCAAAAAACATGTTGCTTCTTACCAGCACTGAGCTAGGAATATAGCTCTAAGGGGCAAGTGTTAAATTTTAAGCATTCAGTATGTAAAGCTTTTAAAGAATAAACTTTTTTCTTTCCTTGCCCTGGTGCTTGGGATCAAATTCAGACCAGACCGGATAGACTAAAAATCATTCCCATCTGACATCCAGGAAAGGGTCAGGAGTTAAAGGAGTACTGGCAGTGGTGAAGCAGTTCCCAGCTTGCGTAAGTACTATTTGTGAACTGCCCAAGATAACAGTCAGCATTTTAGCTCTAAAAGTCCCAAGCCTCATATAACCATGCCTCTTCATTTTCTCCCTCTAAGCCGATTTTTAAAACTGCTTTTCACCAAGTAAAAGCACAATTAAAACTGAAGCCTGACAGCTCATTTAAAATGCTAAATCCCTGTGATTTGGTTGGGAAATCTTTAATTTCCTACTTTCATTGTCCCTGTAATGACTCTCAATGCCTTATGTACTCATGGTCCAGCCCCCTCGCTGTGTTGTCCTCTTCCTGTGGCATCCCCCATCCCAAGCTGTGCTTGAAAAGACAGTAACAAATCTCTCTGAGTTGCACCATTTTCCTCTAAAACAGATTCCCTGTTACTAATGAAAACAACTCCCAGTTTTCCCACTGTGCGTGTGAGTGGATGTGGTGTCGCATCTGTGTGTGTTTGCAGAAAGCACTAAGACAGGATTTGCTGCCAAACTCAAATTTCTTCCCAGTATGAAGGAGAAGAGAGTCATGGTGCTGTTCCCAGCTCTGCCATTTTCACTAAGTGCCCAAGCGCTGCCCCTGCTTGAGGGGAAGAGTTTCACCACTCTGGAAAGGTGTGCCCCCCAGCCCCAGTCACCCCCCAGCAGTAGAGCTCATCCCATGAAAGGCTTCAGGCATCAGAAGGATGCTGTAGTTTGGGTTTTGCGTGCAAATGGCTGAGCTTCTCCCGAACAGTGTGCGTTGCAATGGGCTGTGCTCATCAGTTGTGTCATTCCTAAGTGCAGGGGTAGATCCAGAAAGTTGCAAAGCAGAACTGTGCTCTGTGTAAGGGAGCAGCATCAAGCCAGCTGCCACTAGCAATGCAACAGTGGTAGTTATCGGGCATCTCACAGTACTGGTAACCCACAATATGTGCAAAACTGCAGCCACTTGCACAATGGGAGGGTAGATGCTGTTGCAAGTAGGTCTAAAGCCAAAAACTGTTAGAAGTAACACCCAAGAGGGACAGCATCTCTTCTCCTGTAAGCATGTCTGCAGTACCATAGTCATCTGCTCTTTCTCCATGTGCTTCTTTGGCTGAGCAAAAGACCTGATTCATGGTGGCAGTGCAGTGTGATGTGATGCAGTGTGAAGGTGTGTTATCTGCTACTTGTCAGTTTTTGTGCAACTCTTGGTGACTCTAGGGGGGAAATCACAGGTAGGAGTCTGACCCTCAGGTGCAGAGCTGAGGACTCAGGATGTGGAGGGTCACCTCAGTGGGTTTTGGAAGGCTTCTACTGACTGTCGCTGTTTCTTAATAGAATCCTCCCCCTAAGAGACTTGTGTCTCTCTGACCATTCATGAAACCCAGAATCCAGTCCTGTAGTGTGAAAACGCAAGACAGGATGGACTCAGTTTAGGGATGATCTATGTTTGAGCCTTCCTCCACAGTTTGCACCAAATGGCAAGCCTGTCTTTGTGGTCTCATTTTGAAATCCTTGATTTCTTACTATAGAAACTGACTGTGATGGGCTTTGTGTATAACTTACTTTTCAGTGTTTAGGAAATATTCTGATGAGCTTGCTTTGACAATGGATGTGTACATCAGTGTTATAAAAGTATGATATCTCATCCTTATTGTGTGGCTCTGAGAAAGAATAACATGGTGTCATGGTTTAAACCCAGTCAGGTAACTCGTTCACTCACTCCCCCCCTTCTTGCCCTCCCCCTACTCCCAGAGGGACGGAGAGGAGAATCGAAAAGAATGCAACTCCCACGGGTTGAGATAAGAACAGTTTAGTAACTAAGGTATAACACAAGTCACTACTGCTACCACCAATAATAATAATGATAAAAGAAATAACAAGGGAAGAGAATACAACACCTCACCACCAGCCGACTGATAACTTGCCCCCCCAGCCCAACCAAGCCCCGACCCATCCCTCCTCCAACCCTGCCGTCCTAGCCCTTCTGGGTAACTCCCAGTTACATCCTGGCCATGACGTGCTGTGGTATGGAATACCTCTTTGGCTAGCTTGGGTCAGGTGTCCTGTGTCTGCTTCCTCCTGGCTTCCCCTCCTCCCTGGCAGAGCATGAGGCTCACAAAGTCCTTGGCCAGACCAAAACATCCTTGTTATCAGCTTTGTTCCTAGGCCGAAAGTCAAAACACAGCACTGCACCAGCTACCAAGAAGGAGAAACATGACTGCTACTGCTGAACCCAGGACACATGGCTAAAACATGGAGGGGAGCACTGCTTTTTTCTTTAAAGTCCAAAATCCTAAAACTATGCCTTCATTGTTCAGAATAATTTGCTTCTAATTGCATGGCATTATATTGAATGCTCACCTTTTCTTCACCATAGTAGTCACACTGATTAAATTCCAGAAAAGGTAATAACAGGTGCTTCTTGTGAGAGCCCTAATAAGCTGTAATGTCCCTAAATAGCTTCACCTGAAGCTTCCATCCACAGTCATGGGTCCAAAAACCCATTTAAGCTGAGTTCCAGACCATTAGTTGCTCTTCAGGCTATGTTGTAGTGGTGCTGGTTTTAGTCTTGCATTTAGCTTTGCCTCCTGAATAGATATCTTACCTGTGCTAGTGGTAGCTCTCTCCTGGCTGTCTCCAATGTGCCTTTTACATCTCCAGTCTTCTGTCTGACTGATCTAGAGCAGACTCCCTGGGCTTGGTTTGCTGCCTGCTGAGCATCGAGCTGTTGGTGGACCCTGTTACCAGCACCCTGTGAGCTGATTTTGCTGCATTGCCCTCAGCTTGCTTACACCTGGGCAATTTTGTGCTAAGCTGAGTGACTTGGCTCCTCTATGCTTTGCTAAAGTAAGGTGTGAATGCATAGGAGCTAACAAAGTTAAAAATATGAAGTGGAAATTAATCTGGTAATGATAGAATTAGTAAACCTGGTTTTATCTTTTTATCCCCTATGGTTTTAGGGTTATGGTGTTTTGATGGTATTTTCTATTTCCTTGTTCCGTGCCAAATATCTGCATGTCTGTCTTTGTGCATCCCATAGTTAAGGGCTGAGTGAAAGAAAGTAATGTAATATGGCTGGTTTTAAGTTGCAGATGTGTTGCTCAGCTATCTGAAAGGTCAAACAGCACAGGTAACCTCTGAACTGCAGTTGCAGCTTTGCTCTTGGCACAGGTGCCAATTTACATCCCTTGTCTTTATGATTTGTTAAGTTTCTTTGTCTTTTCTCAAACCCTGAAAGAATTTCATAGCTTTTGAGCAATTCTTTCAAATGAATTTAAAATTGGCTATTTGCAAAATTTATATTTTATTTCCCTGTGTGGAAGGAATGAAAGGAATAGTGGATGGGCAGAAGCCAGGCAGCCTGTTTCGACAGGTGACTATGATGAAAGGGTATCCATGCTTTTTGTAAGAAAAGCATTGGTGTGAATTCATGTGAAATTTTCAGAAACTTTTCTTTTTAGGTTTGGGGAGTAAGGGGTGTGATTTTACAAAGTCTGGGCCAATACAGAGTTAACAGATATAGAGGAAGAAATAGAATGAAGTTGTAGGTGAAGGGACCTGGTGAGACTGGAAAGGGAAAAGCAAGGCCTTGGATCAAACCATGATGAAATGTGAAAAAAATCGATTTTGTGAAAAGTTAACGTGCGCAAAGTTATCACAAGGGGCGCAGGCTGGGAATATGCCTATGCTGTCATTTCCACCCTTCCTTGAGGTGGTGAACCCCCTGCATGTGTAAGATGCTGTGTGTGCATGCTGGAGGGATGGGTTTCCTGGGCAAGAGGTAGCCTTTGAAGGTTTGATGCTCATACCCAGCAGTAGCCAGACTTCTCATAATGAAGGCTGCCCTGCAGCCAGGAGTAATTCCTCAGTGTCTGCCCAGAAGAAAATTTCACAATGTGAAACAAACTCAGTTGAGTAGAGCAGAGACGACATTCCTGTTAGAAGTGGTATGATATCCTGGCTAAAAAACTCATAATAAAGCCTGGAATGGTTAGGGAGTGGAGTATAGAAATAGCCTGGGCAAAGAACTTTGCGTCTTCCTCGGGGATTGTTTTACTGGGACAGTGGACTTTGCTCGAGGGCCTTAAATACTCTTGGTCTCTTTTGGTACTGGGAATTGTGCAGAAATGTGGTATACTGTGGCAGGAAGAGACTGTGTTTGGAGGTGCTTAGTGGCTGTGGGGTGCTTAGCTGCAAAATACCAACTTTAGAGACTGAATCAAGGAGGGTAATAGCATTGAGAGATATGGTCAGAATCAGTAATGCTGAAAACATAAGGGTTTAGAGATGGTTGTACAAGACTAAGACAAGCAATGCTTCTGTCAGAGGCTGCAAACAGCTCTGTCTGAATTGTGGAGGTTCACTGGTTATCAGCCACCTCACTTGGAGGTCCAGCACAGAGGAAGGTTGCACAGGCATTGCTGGATATTTGTACCACTGAATGGTGAACCGAGTAAACTGCAGGCTTCTAAAGATGCTAATGGGTATTTCATGTTGCCTGGGTCTACTGATGTTTGTCAGATGCTCTGTCCAGAATTCTTGAGGTCTGAGCCTTTGCTTGCTGAATGAAGACTGCAATTTTGAGGTGTTTATCTAAATGTCTAGAGAGTTGGGTAAAAAATAAATTACATCTGTCATTTAAATTGCCTTTCTTCAGGAACCTGCTTAGTAAGGTTCCATGGGATACAGCCCTAGAGGGCAGGGGTGCCCAAGACTCTTGGTTGATATTCAAGGATCACCTGCTACAAGCTCAGGAGTGTTGCATCCCAACCAGAAGGAAGTGCAGCAGGAGGGCCAGGAGACCTCCTTGGATGGATAAGGAGCTCCTGAGGAAAATTCAAATGAAAAAAGAGGCTTATAATAAGTGGAAGCAAGGACAGGTGGCCTGGGAAGAGTACAGGGATGTTGTCCGGGTAGCTAGGGACCAGGTTAGGAAAGGTAAGGCCCAGTTAGAATTAAACTTAGCTAGGGATGTTAAGGATAACAGGAAGGGATTCTACAGGTACGTGGCAAATAAAAAACAGACTAGGGAGAATGTAGGCCCCCTCAGGAAGCTCTCAGGAGAACTGGCTACACAGGATTTGGAGAAGGCTGAGGTTCTGAATGACTTCTTTGCCTCGGTTTTCACTGGTAAAGGCTCTGACCAAACCACCCAAGTCTTGGAAGGCAGATGCAGGGGCTGTGAGAATGAAGACCTTGGGCCCAGTATAGGAGAGGAACTGCTTTGAGACCATCTTAAAAATCTGAATGTGCACAAGTCCATGGGCCCTGATGAGATCCATCTGCGGGCCCTGAAGGAGCTGGCAAATGAAGTTGCTAAGCCGCAGGCCATCATATTTAAGAAATCATGGCGGTCAGGTGAAGTTCCCGATGACTGGAAAAAGGGAAATATAACCCCCATTTTCAAGAAGGGGAAAATGGATGACCTGGGGAATTACAGACCAGTCAGTCTCACCTCTGTGCCTGGCAAAATCTTGGAGCAGATTCTCCTGGAAGGCATGCTAAGGCACATGAAAATCAACAAGGTGCTTGGTGACAGCCAGCATGGCTTCACTAAGGGGAAATCCTGCCTGACCAATTTGGTGGCCTTCTATGATGGGGCTACAGAACTGATGGACAGGGGTAGAGCAGTTGATGTCATCTACCTGGACTTGTGTAAAGCGTCTGACACTGTCCCACACGACATCCTTGTCTCTAAATTGAAGAGACATCAATTTGATGGATGGACCACTCGGGGGATAAAGAACTGGCTGGATGGCTGCACACAAAGAGCTGTGGTCAATGGCCCAATGTCCAGCTGGAGACCAGTAACGAGTGGTGTCCCTCAGGATCGGTGTTGGGACCGGTCTTGTTCAACATCTTTGTTGCTGACATGGGCAGTGGGATTGAGTGCGCCCTCAGCAAGTTTGCCGATGACACCAAGCTGTGTGGTTCGGTTGATACCCTGGAGGGAAGGAATGCCATCCAGAGGGACCTTGACACGCTTGTGAGGTGGGCTGATGCCAACCTCATGAAGTTTAACCATGCCAAGTGCAAGGTCCTACACCTGGGTCGGAGCAATCCCAGGCACAGCTACAGGTTGGGCAGAGAAGAGATTCAGAGCAGCCCTGCAGAGAAGGACTTGGGGGTGTTGGTTCATGAGAAAATGAACATGAGCCAGCTTCAGTGTGTGCTCGCAGCCCAGAAAGCCAACTGTATCCTGGGCTGCATCAAAAGGAGCGTGACCAGCAGGTCGAAGGAGGTGATCCTGCCCCTCTACTCTGCTCTTGTGAGACCTCACCTGGAGTATTGTGTGCAGTTCTGGTGTCCTCAACATAAAAAGGACATGGAATTGTTTGAACAAGTCCAGGGAAGGGCCACGAGGATGATCAGGGGACTGTAGCACCTCCCGTATGAAGACAGGCTGAGGAAGTTGGGGCTGTTGAGCCTGGAGAAGAGAAGGCTGCATGGAGACCTCATAGCAGCCTTCCAGTATCTGAAGGGGGCCTATAGGGATGCTGGGGAGGGACTCTTCATTAGGGACTGTAGTGATAGGCAAGGGGTAATGGGTTAAAACTTAAACAGGGGAAATTTAGATTGGAGATAAGGAAGACGTTCTTTACTGTAAGGGTGGTGAGGCACTGGAATGGGTTGCCCAGGGAAGCTGTGAATCCCCAGCAGTGTTCAAGGCCAGGCTGGACAGAGCCTTGGGTGACATGGTTTAGTGTGAGGTGTCCCTGTCCACGGCAGGGGGGTTGGAACTAGATGATAAGGTCCTTCCCAACCCTAATTATTCTATGATTCTATAATATTTTGAGATAGCGGCAAAGTGAGCTTCCAAACACTGTCAATAAGATGTATCTTTGCAAAGTCTGTTCTACTTTGAGAGAGCCTTATTGACTACACATCCTGAGTACGGACTACCTCTTCAAAGACCACTCAACCTTGCACATGGACAGGTCTCCTTAAGTGTTAATGTGAGTCTTGGCACAACAGGTCCACAAAGTCCTAGAGGAAGTGTCAGAGAAGGAGCTGCTGGTCAGCTCCCAAAGGAGATATGTTCTGCTGAGCCTAGGATAGGGATCTGGTATAGCAGCTACAGGCAGGACCATAGTTTGGTTTTGTTCAAAGCAAATCTGCCTTTTGGTTTAATTACGGATCTGGTTAAATCCTTTCTGCCTTTGATCAGTCTTTTAAGAAAGATCACCTAACTAAAGAAGAGGTTTACTTGCTTTTTCTCTTACCAGCAGCTTCTTCTGTTCCATGTTTGTAATCTCCTTCCTTCTGACAACTCCATACACCTTAAGGCTGCTCCCAGTCATGTATGCATAATGAAGAGCTGCAGACTGGTGCTATTGCAGCATTTAATGAACTCCAGAGTTGTTATTAATAGGAAAAAATGTGCAGTGATGAGACTGCTCTAGGGCTAGAAAGGGTTTCCAGGCTGGAATGGTAGAAGGAAGATTGACTGCTTTTGGTGAGGTAGTCAACTCGCAGAAATGATCATGACTCTTGGTATGGTCACAAAATTTTTAGGCAAAAAAAAGGGGGAAGATTTGGGTTTAAGTTCTTGAGTCCTTTTCAAGAAGACTTGTGTTGAAAGAGCTTTAACCCTCTAAGAGTTCAGCAAGATGAATAATTTTAAGTACCTGAAAAAATATTGGATGTAGGATTGTTGAAAGGAAAGGCACTCATAAGAAGCAAACACCTTGCCTGCATCAAAAGGCAGATGGGGCTGAAGATGGTACATGGCATTCATGATATCTGAAGTGTTACTGTCCGGGTGCACCCTACACCTTTTGTGTGAGTGGTCCTGGACTCCTTAGAGATGCAGACTATTACAAAAGAGTTGCACAAGTCACCCTAGACATGGAGTCAATGTGAGTTTATCTTTGTGGCCCTGTTTAGACAGCTTTTGAAAAGGGCAATGTAGGAAGGCTGAGCTAGTTCATGTGAAGATATGGGTTCAAGAACCCCTCTGTCATACGTTTTCTTCTGTGGCTTTACTGCTCTTATTAAACCCTCTGGAAAAGAACATGGAGCTAATTAAGAGGGTCATTTTTGTGGCATTGGCTAAATGGGAAATGGAATTGCTTTCCATTTGCACAAACAGAGGTCTGGCAGCAGCCACAGCTCACTGTGCCTTGCTGGAAAACAAAAGGGACAAGGTTTGAAATCTGCTTCACAAAAAATGCATTTGGTTAAAATGAGAGTTTATAGATCTGTGTGCCTAGATAAGATATATGTGCCTTAATGCCATTCTGTTCTACCCCTTAGTTCTGAGAAAGATCTTCAAACACCTGATCCAGGACTGAATTTTCAAGCTGTGTAAGGTCACATAACACTTAGTGCCCTGATGCCCTGCCTCTCCTACTGCTACAGAACTAACAATATGAAATTTAACTGATTAGATGCCATCATTACATCAGGAAGGGGATACTTAGATTGCCTTTTGTGTTATAATGAAATTATGGGGATTCTGGTTTATTTTAGCAACTATTTGGGCTTGAAACAATCATGTTTAATTTTAAATGAAGATAATTGGATCTTTTATACTATATATAGCTGATTCTGCAGTAGAGTGCCTCCCTGTAAAGGAGATTCTGTTGTTCACTGAAGATGAGTTATAACTGTGTGGTAGACCTAATTAAATTTTCATTGCTGGATTTCTGTGTTGAAAATCCAAATCTAGATCTGAGCTCCGTTCTGCTGTCCAGGCTGAAAAATAGAAAGGGTAGGTGTGACTGTGAGCTTATCCAATATTGACAACAATGAACATTCCAGTGATATGAGTCAGGCTCCTCCCAAATTCTGTACTTGGCTTAAGTTAATGAGACTCAGAAAAACATAGTTATCCATTTTTTCCCTGTTCATTTGTGAACCTTTAGGGCTATGCTCAGGTTATATTTTCATTCCTCTCCCCTGCAATAGTAAGGCCACAGCTTCCAAGGAAGCCTGTAATCCTTACATGAGCTTTTGTCTCCAGGTGCTCTCAAAATATTGCCAATTATTGAAAAACTTGAAATAAACCATTATTAGGCCTTCTGACTTCAAGCTAGAACAATGGACCTGTTAAAATACTTATAGTTGATGTTAGGGTAGCCTGTGGGAATTGGGTTTGAGAGTTTCACTCAGATTCTTTTATTTCATACGTACATTTATGTTCTTACTGAGCAAACAGTGGTTGCTGCGGAGCTGGGAGATAGGGTTAGGTCTGATACCTCTGCATAATATTGTCTTGTTTTTTGGACAATAAAGAACATTTAATTTCTTTGTTTAGCACAGTGTACATCTGGTGGTCTGGTGAGTGTTTCCCTAGTGCTTGGTCCTAGCAGTCTTTATGCCATGGTGCTTTCTGCCCCCCTCAGATTTCCACTCTCGCTGT
This sequence comes from Pezoporus wallicus, assembly GCF_028554395.1. NCBI lineage: Eukaryota > Metazoa > Chordata > Aves > Psittaciformes > Psittacidae > Pezoporus > Pezoporus wallicus. The sequence goes on along the minus strand of NW_026642179.1, from coordinate 3,155,812 downwards.
CCCTGTCCTGTGGTACCTGAAAGCACTGTCAGTTCCCCATTGCTCAGCTTCCTGTGGGGATGGGAGGTGCTGATTTAAAGTGAGAACCTATGAGTCTCAGATGGCCAGGGTGCTTGCCCAGAGTGTACAGCAAGATGTTTTCAATGGCAGGAGCAAATTGCTGGAATTCCAACTTTCAATGCTCATTTACACTGGGAAGGTTTTTGAATCAGTTATAGAAGTGCTATAGAAGTTGTTGAAGACTTCCCTAAACTGCTTTAATTTTTTACTATGAATTTTACTCCAAGCACATAGATGTAATTGATTCTTCTCTCAAGAATTAGCCAAAATTAAGCAATAATAAATAGTTTTACCTGAACCAATTCTAATTTCTGTGAAAACACACTTCAAAACCAGTGTTTCCTGTTTCTCCTGCTCTAACCACAAGAGAGAATGTGTCCTCACAGGATAGGGGTCTGCTGTTTTCAGTTTATCAATAGAGTGCATTCAGAGTCTGGGGTGTTTTTCTTTACATGTGTGTTTTATTGCAGAGTATTTTGTTAATTCTTCAGTCTCTCTTTCTTCTCAAACTAGAAAAATCCATGTAATCAGTCTCAGATCCAGTGTTCTGCTTACCTGCTGTTGCCCAAACCCATAGACTGTGTTTGCCCTCAAGCTTTTTCGTCTGTTGGCAGCTGCTCTCATTCCAATTACAAAATATCCTTGGAAATTCAATACCTCATTTGTCTATTATTTAAATTATGGCTCACATTGTAGTTCAATGAATTGAATTAAAGCATTTCCTTACACACATGGTGTCCATGTGGACAGGGAATAAAAACTTTTCATCTTAAAACTAGGTATATGTAATAATTACAACACAAAAGATCATTCCTTCTTATTATATCCTTCAGGTAAGATGAATGTTCACATTGTCTGGAGGAAGACATAATCTGTATGAGCTGGCTGTAAGTCCTTAGCTAGCAGAGGGAATAATCTGTTTTAAATAACAAATGACCATATTGTGGGTAAATTGTGACCTAGTTTGAAAGTCCAGGAATAAAAAAACATGGGGCCAACTAAATGTTTGGGCTCATGTGAGGAAACACTGTGAAACTGGACTGAAACCTGGCACACAGGCATTCTGCTCTAGAACCAGTGGTGATGGTTGAATGAAGATCGCTGCTGTAGGTGTTGGCTTGGATGCATGTGTGACCTGCTTCAGTCTCTGTTTGCTCCCTGAGCAAGGGGAAGTAAGAAGAGAGGTCTGACATTATTATGGTGTTGAGGATGAAGAAGGTGCAAATATTCTGGTGGTGCTGGGAAGGGAAATATTAGCCTTAGTGTGGGATATTAGCCTTAAATAGCTGGCCTTCAGTAGTGCTTATGTGACGACTTGTTCTGTTTCTACTGGAGTGTATGAATTGTTGTCATGGATCGGGCTAGTGGTCTGTCTATTCTGCTAACACCTCTGTGAATGGACAGCATCAGATACATCAAGGGAAGATTATAGCTGACAGTTGTGGAATTACTACTTAGGACTAAGCAGTGGCTGCTGTAAATCAATCCTTTCCCATCCTTGGATCAGCTTTTGTTTATTGCTGCTGCCTTCAGGAATAGAAGATACTGTGCTTTCAGGGGTGTGTGAACATTTGGGATGGCTGAAGCTTCTCTTGTCCCAGACAGAGGCTGACCCTGTGACTCTCTCCAGTATAGTCTCTTTGCCCAGTAGTCAAGCCTGGAGTGTTTAACTTATTCTCCTTTGCTCCCTGTTCCATGTGCTTCCTTAGAAAATTTACGAAGTAAATGCAGAACCAGCTACCACGTAGTTAAGATAACACAAGTAAACGCTTGCACCAAGTTCACTGGGGGAAAGCTGCAGTTCCATTTGGTACACAATCAAACCTTCAAAGGACACGAAACTTGAAAATTGTGAAATATGCAAATTCAACTCTGTTTGTGCCTTTCCTGAGCCACACAATTGACATACTGGTTTTGGATGGTCTAGCAAAGCAGTTTTCTCAATCCCTTTCTTACTGTGATTCTATTTATATAGATTATACTGATTATACCACTCTATGGAGCTGACCTAACAATTTAGCATTCTAGCAAGATGATTCACCCCAAATGTAAACAACTCCTTGCATTAAAAAACACCCTGTGGCTCACTAGGTCCTTCTGTTGTTCCTAGCTGCAGATGTGGATACGGAGACTACTTGCTGCTTCTGCTTTGAAAAATGGAAACTGGCTTGTATAATTTTGAGAGAAGTTTAAGCAGCTTCTCTTGGGCAGGTATTGCTAAATGAAAGAAAATACATTCGTATTTCAAATTCTCAGTAATTGTGGGCAATCCTGATATATTGATGCTATGTTGGTCACATTCTTTCTTGAATGCAGAGTAGTAAGAGGAATATTCAGTCACCTCAATTCCTGGAAAGCTGATGGAACAGCTTATTCTGGAGTCTATCTGTAAGCACATGGAAGACAAGAAGTTGATCAGGAGTGGTCAGCATGGACGCACTAAAGGGAAATCATGCTTAAGCAACCTGATGCTTAAGCCTTCTATGATGGGACAACCGGCTGGATAGCTGAGGGGAGAGTGGTGGATGTTGTCTACCTGGACTTCAACAAGGCTTTTGACACTGTCTCCCATGTCATCCTCATAGGAAAGCTCAGGAAATGTGGGCTGGATGAACAGATTATTGAGAATTGGCTGAATGGCAGAGCTCAGAGGGTTGTGATCAGTAACACAGTCTAATTCAGGACCTGTAATTAGCAGTGTCCCCAGAGGCCAATACTGGGTCCAGTATTGTTTAACTGGCTCACCAATGACTTGGATGAAGGGACAGAGTGCACCCTTAACAAGTTTGCTATGATAAAACTGGGAGGAGTGGCTGATAGCCCGGAGTGCTGTGCTGTCATTTGTAAGGATTTAGAAAGGTTAGAGAGATGGGCAGAAAAATGCAATGAAGGCAAGTGCAGGGTCCTGTACCTGGGGATGAATAACTCCATGCACTATTACAGGCTGAGCCCTGACCTGCTGGAAAGGAGCTCTATGGAAGGTGTCCTGGTAGATAAGTTGTCCATGAGCCAGCCATGTGCCCTTGGGCCAACAAGGCCAGAGGTATCCTGTGTGCATTAGAAAGAGCACTGCCAGCAGGTTGAGGGAGGTGATCCTCCCTTTCTCCTCAGCCCTGGTGAGGCCTCGCTTGGAGTGCTGTGTCCAGTTGTAGACTCCCCAGTACAAGACACATGGAGCTCATGAAACAAGTCCAGCAAAGGGCTACAAGAATGGTCATGGGTCTGGAGCATCTCTCTGAGGGAAGGGTGAGGGAGCTGGGACTGTTCTGGGAAGTCTCAGGGGCATCTGATCACTGTATATAAGTACCTGAAGTGAGAGTGTTAGGAGGATGGGGCCAGACTCTTCTAGGTGATGCCAGGCAATAGGCTGCGACGCAGTGGGCATAGACTAAAACACAGGAAGTTCCACCAAACATGAGGAAAAATTTTACTGTGAGGGTGGCTGAGGATTGGAATAGGTTGCCCAGAGAGGCTGTGGAGCCTCTTTCCTTGGAGGTACTTGAGAACCATCTAGACAAAATCCTGAGCAATATGCTGCAGGTGACTCTGCTTGAGCAGGGAGGTTGGACTAGGTGATTGCCAGTGGTACTCCACAACCTCAACCATTCTGTGATTCATGGCACAAATTGAATTATATTACTATTGAAGTATGTTCTTGAGCAACAAATGAAATGTGCTGTGCAGCAAATACCGTTATGACACCTTAAAGGCAGGATAGTCTAACTCAGTGGGACGATCTGCCCTTGACTGCTTGAGATAACACTTTGAGTTAAACCATAGCTGTAGCTGTATGTACTAAGGAAAAATAATTGTTAATGATAAATTATATACACAACTACAGGACCTCTGAACTTTAGAAATGAGTCAGTTATTCTTTGCTACTTTAGTGTAATCAATGGTTAGATTATAATTGATAGGTTGTTTTCTGAAAATGTGAATTTCTGTTGTGTTTACAACTACAATGATTTTAAAGTATATCTTCTACAGTGATTTTTTTTTTTTTTTTTTTTATCTCAACATCGTAACTGCTTTCTCAGCCAAGTACTGTCATCTCTGCTTGAAGTATGGTGCTAGTGTGATTTTGTCATGCTTTCATGTCTCCTTTGCCTTTCCATGATATCAGCGAGAACAAACGTGTTACCAGCTGCACTGGGCACAAACAGATCCTGATTGTATCTGGCAAGAATTTTTGGGAAATCTACTGTGAAACAAAACTTGGAAAAACTTGTTCTAATTTATAGTGATAAGCTTCCAAAACTTAAAATGTTTGGACTTAAAAAATCTATCACTGACTGCTTAAGCAGTCTGCTTTCAGCCAGTCTGCCCTTCCTTGGAGGATGTTGTCTTAAGCAATGAAAGCATGTAGAGCATGCTCTATTTATAACTTAGAAAACATACGTAGTACCAGTGTCTTTGGCCACATCACTTTTATTGTGTTTGCAGAGCACTTACTAAGCTGTTCTGTTTTGGAAGTGCAAAAAAGGATTATATGAGCTGTGCAACCTCCTCACAAGCTTCTATATTTCAACAAGTAAAGACTGAGAGGATGCATCACATGTGTCCAACCATGATGGACTTTAGTCAGAGTCTGCTGTATGTTATGAGAGCCTTCTGTTTGGTTTCAGTGTATATTGGAAGGGGGCCTTTGGCAGTTTCACCATTAGCAGCATCTCTTACTCAGTACATATGCTAAATTAAAGTGAGAATGTGTCCAAAAAGTGGTGTTTGGGTGTTACTATTTAAAGCTGTGTGTGGTGGTGGGGTATTTCCTTTGTCCCTCAACAAGCTGAAAGAAAAATCTGGCTAAATAACTTATCACTCATCTTGTTCAAGTGTGTTCTGTTGAAAGACTTAGTTTGGACTTAGTGAGGGAACAATGTATATGTCTAGAAAATCATATCCTACTTCTATTAGAGGGCTCTCTCAGTGACCAGGTAAGACTTATTAATGGTGATGTTGTTGATGAACTTCCATATGGTTACCACTATGGGCCCCATGGAAGTCATTGAGGATGAAGGCCTTACCAGGCTTACAGACCCCATGTGGATGCCTGAGATGGAGGGACATGAACTTGACCATTAGCTCACAAGCTGGGTTTCCAGGCCTGGTGGTTGGTGTTCTGTATATTATCTCAGTGTGCTCCTTCCTCCTGCAAGCATCCTGCAGCCAATTTGGAAACCTATGAGCAGGAGCTCCCTTGGAATGCAATTTTGATGAAGTTATTTTAAGAGAAGGGCCTTGAATGTACAGTTAAAATCATAGGTCTGGATGGGTGTGGGCTTTAGGGTAGTCACTAGAAGTCTGGGATAAAAAAAAGCACAAGTTTTTGGGTATTTCTCTGCTGAGGCTATCAGGAGCTCTCATTGTGTTCCTGATGGATCATTAGGATTAACTGCCTAGGTCCTAGCTTGTTGTGATCCTGCCTAGCTCACCCTTCCTTCTGAGAGTTGAAACTGTTCAGCTCCTCCCGCAAAGCTTCCTTTGTACTGACATCTGCAATAGAATTATCTGTGCCATGCTACTGGTTTCCATTGAGTATTAACAAAGAGTAACACTTGATTTGTATGTTCTGCCAGTGCTGCCTTCTGTGCTTGGACTACATGGGCAATCTGTCACCCTTGTGGGCTTAAACTCTGCAAAAAATATCACTCTTGCACAGCCGACTCATTTTAAGGGAAAACAGATCCTAGGAACAGCAATCCTCCAGTCCCCTTACATGGAAGGAATGGCTTGTGCCTGACTTAGGAAATGCATGGCAACTAGCCAAAACAAGGGAAAAAAATAATCCTTTAAGTTGCTTATTAGTATATGGAATGTCAAAATTGCCATTTATTTCTTCATCTAGGCAGGGTTGGCAAACTCTGTAATTGATGCCTGCTCTATGCCTTGCATACAGCAAGAAACTAAAGTTTGCTTGAAAAAAATGGATTTTGAATGTCTGTCCAGTAGGATCACTTGATCTGTGCAGTCTGAGAGTCTTAGTGACGATTATGCATGCAATGAGGGTTAGGTATGCATGAATAAAACATTTATGTAAATACAAATCACAGAGGGACACAATGTACAGTTGACATCACTATATGTTTTAAAATCAGTCTACTATCTCATTTTTCTGATTTTAGTCAGAATGAGAGGGTTTTTTTAAACCCTCAATTAAACCACTCTAGTACAGGGATTACCTCATGCTACTTTCATGCCTAAATACCTAGACTGAGGCATAGCCCAACAATCTGACCAAAAATAATGGAAATGGCTTCTGCCCAATATTGTTATGTATGTACTTTCCCTACTGTCAGTTGCTTGGATTTTTTGTTGGAAGATATGAACGCAGAAAACTTAGCAGTGGTCTGAACAAGAGCATCAGTGTCTGAATTGATACTACCAAGTGTCTTGTTGAGTGCAAGGTGGAGTTTTATTTGGTGGATTGTTGTATGGGATTAGCACATGGATTTAGCGCAAGAGATGGAGAGTCAAAGAAGGGTGAGACGCTGGAAAGAATTGAATTAGTCTTGATGGAGGTCTTCTGAAAACATTTGTGATAATATACAAATTCCCTGTGGTAATCTGTGTAATGCCTGTGTTGCTATACAGCAGAATTGCCACTAAATCAAGTAAGGGAGCAATTGCCCCATGTAATAACTTGTTTCTTCTTTCTGGTCTTCCCTTAAAAGCTGTTTGCCCTTTACCCAGAGGGATGTGCAGGTTCCCTTTTTGGATCTTGCCTGTGTTGTGCCACCTGCTCAGGCAGTGGTTCTGCTCTGAGGAGTGTCTTTGTGAAAGCACTTCAAGTTTTTTAAATGGCAACTCTTTTTACCAGTGGTTTTAACTGTAGAAATAAAATGCTTTACTGAACTTACACGCCAAATTTAGCATGGAAACTGAAGTTTACATTATTTTTGTTTTGTGGATCTGCAGCAGTAAAGATTCTGCAGCATCTCTTTTTGTTAAAATCAATTTTTATGATCCCCCAAATAGTCTACCATGTGTGTGTTTTTTGTTGTTTTCTTTTTGTTCTTTCCCTTTGTCCCTGTTGGTCCCAGGAGGCAGCGTGGGTATCACCCAAAGTTGTCTATTCTGGAAAACAACCTATGTGTGGCCTATTCATTAGGGACTGTAGTGATAGGATAAGGAGTAATGGGTTAAAACTTAAACAGGGGAAGTTTAGACTGGATATAAGGAGGAAGTTGTTTACTGTAAGGGTGGTGAGGCACTGGAATGAGTTACCCAGGGATGCTGTGAATGCTCCATCCCTGGAGGTGTTCAAGGCCAGGTTGGACAGAGTCTTGGGTGAGATGGTTTATTGTGAGGTGTCCCTGCCCATGGCAGGGGGGTTGGAACTAGATGATCTTAAGGTCCTTTCCAACCCTAACTATTCTATGGTTCTATTCCAGTTTTGTAGGTTCATTCAATGAGTTCATTCTTCTGTTTTGTTTTTTTGTTGTTTTTTTTTTTTCTTCTTATTGCCTTTGAATAACATCTATGGCCTTTTGATAACAATTCCTGTCATTCCAGATTGTTTCCAGTTTTGCAGTGACTAGTTTTTTCCCATTTAGTTCTTACATAATTCAAACCTCTTAAGAGAAGCAATACATGCAGTAGTCAAAGTCTGGACAAATCCTTGTATTATGGATTTTAGCATTTTTACACAACAGTTATTCTGCATTTGATCTTTGTTTCGGATTAATTCTAGCTTGAGAACTGTAAGCCATTAACTTTGTAGCCATGCAACTTTATTTTAGAGTGAGCAGAGCTCTACTGAGATTTCTAGTCTCAGCTCTTCTAGCCACTTCTAGAGTCCAAACTAGTATGTTATTACAGAGAAAATACATTTATTAAATGCTTATTTTTAAAAATTAATTTTTGTATTTCAATAAACTTTGTTCAAAGCTGTAGCTACATGAGTTCAGTCTGATTCCTTTTTCATGCTGAGTCTTTCCATCTTTCTCTGGCATCCTATTTGAACACACTGTCTTAACACTAATGGTTACAATTTTATTATGAAGAGATTAATAGATCTATTTCTGTGGATTTTGCCTTGTCACAGGTTTGTTGCTGGACTGTAACCATATGCAGAGATATTTGAATTGTCATGTGTTTGTGAAATAGCATACTTCAGTAGTATATTTTCCACTCAAATGATCAGTTATGTGTTTTGTTGGATTAGTTCATTTTGTGGGGGTGGTGTTGTCTGTCAGACATCAGTGAGCTCTAAACAGAAGTGATGGCGATTGGGTAATGAAAGTTGTTAGCTTAAAAAAGCACAGCTGAAATCTGCTCTGTGGAAAATAAGGAGGTGATTTATGACAGACAATAATGCTTTACTAAAGGCAAATTGTACCTGTCAAATTTAGTGTCCTTCTACAACGGGTTTCCAGCATTGGTGGATAAAGGAAGTGCAACTGATGCTATCTACCTGGACTTGTACACAACATTTGAGCCCGTCCTGCATGACATACTTTCTCTAAGCTGGAGAGTCATGGATTGTCTGGATGGACCACGTGGTGAGTAAGGAATTGCCTGGATGGTTACACGCAAAGATTTTCAGTTAATGGCCCAGCAACCTGTGCTTTGCAACCCAGAAAGCTGACTGTATTCTGGGCCACATCAAAACCAGCATGTCCAGCAGGTTGAGGGAGGTGATTCTCCCCTTATCTGCTCTCATGAGACTCCACCTGCAGTGCTGCGGTCAGCTCTGGGCCCCCAGCATAAGAAGGATGTGGACTGTTTCTTTGAATCCAGAGGAGCAGCAACAGATGATCGAAGGGCTGGAATGCTTCTTCTATGAAGACAGGCTGAGAGAATTGTCCTTCTTCAGCCTTGAGAGGGCTCAGGGGAGACCTTATAACAGTGTTCCAGTATTTAAATAGGGCCTATGGGAAAGCTGCAGAAGGACTTTTTACAAGGGCAAGTAGTGATGAGACAAGGGGGAATGGCTTTAGGCTGATGGAGGGGAGATTTAGATTGGACATTTAGAAAAAATTCTTTTCTATGAGGGTGGTGAGACGCTGGAACAGGTTGCCAAGGGAAGTAATGAATGCATCATCTGTGAAAGCGTTCCAGGACAGGCTGGATGGGGCTTTGAACAACCTGGTCTAGCGGAAGGTGTCCCTGCCTATGGCATGGGGGCTGGAACTAGGGATCTTTAAGGTCCCTTCCAACACAAACCATTCTGTGTTTCTATGTATATGAGCATTTCTTGTTGGAGTTTTTTCATAAAACTGTGAACATTGGTAAATGTTAAGACACCTTTAAGGTTGCTCACCCTGTGAAATTTGCTTGATGTTCTGTGACTTCTGTATCCTTAGGAGAACAAACATAGCTTCAGCTATCTGGGACTTCAGGTAGTATGAATCAAAACCTCTCTTTTTATCCTGGAGCTCCTGTGTTTCAGCCAGCTGCCAAGTCCCAAAGGGAGAATTTGACGTGCGATTTGTGTTTATGCGTTGAACCATAGCAACTGACCAAGCCAGGGAAACCCAAGGAACTTCTCTGTATATCATCCTTGTCTGCCTTAAGAGGATGTGATGGGGAGGATTCACAGGGAGTCTGGCACAGCTGAACTTTTGTGATCTTGCCTAGCGATTTGCTCTGAGTAATCCTTTCACCTTTTTGGAAAGGAATTAGGTCTCTGAAAACTGAAGATTTTTTTTTTTTTTTTTTTTTTAATACTTGCTCGTATAATGAACTTATAGGGAGAAGATATTGGTGTTATTGCTAACCAAATATTTCTAATTTCCACCATTTTCCTACACCAAACATTCCTACATTAGTGACAACTGAAACTGGTTCAGCTGGCCCAAGCTTCATGAAAAGCAGAATAACAATTTCCACTATTTTCCCAAGTCAGTATGGGAAAGTTGTCCTGGTGTTCTGAGGTGTTAGGTGACCCCAGGTCCTGTATTTATCACCTTTCAGACTTAGGTCTCACACGTGCATACCACATTTTCTCAGCTACTAGTGGCTGTACTTTTATTGGATCCTTTCTAGAGTGACTAGATTACTGGAAATGTATGTGATCCACCTGATGGCCAGTAGTTGTGTAAAGTGCTCATTATATATCTCATGTAACCCAGTCTGGATGCCAGTCACCTCGATGGTACTAAATACCTTATTTCAACTTGGCACCACTGAAATTAATGTGATTTATTTGTGGACTGAGGTAAGCATGAAATCTGGTATCAGAAATCTGGCTCTGTTAGTAGTAGTGAGAAATGGAAAGAAATAAACACTGCTACGTTCTCATTAATGCCATTACTGTATCCCATCAGACATGTGCTGATAAATTTGAGAGGCTTATATTATTCATTAGGCATATACACTAATTAACATAGCCATCATAAAATAAACAGGGGAGTGTCCAGCATGGGGAAAATTTCAGAGAACAAGAGCTCACATTATGCAAAGCTATGATGATAAATGTCTCCTGTGGCATAATTTTAACTCTTACCATCTGTGATTCCATGTTGCTGTAGCAACTTAAAGTAAATATTAAAAATAGTCTGAAACCAGGAAAAGCACAGCGGGGAGCGTCTGTCCTGAAAGAAAACAAGCCCTCAATGTGACCAGGCAATGGCAGGAAAAAAGGCGGATGAGAACGTCAGGAGTTTTAGCTCAGAATTTTCAGTATGCAGGGGTGGGTGAGAGAAGGATCCCAAAACAGTGTTTATAAGTGGTTTTAGCTGTGCTACCACAACTTTATCAGATGCTCAGTGTTGTACTTGTCATCAGTTTTCAATTTGAACTTGAGAAGTAAATTTACTTTTAACTGTTAGGAGATTTGTGTGTATATATATATATAAATAAATAATTTTACATTTTTAACAGATGTGTGCTTGATTTTTGTTAACTAGGGAGGGATAAAAAGCCCTTCTGATGCAATTTTTAAAAGCCATGGGCGCTGCAATGGTGTTCATCAATTCATCAAATGATGCCATTTAAATAGCATTACAGCTGAGTCTTTAGGCCAAAGACAAGGCTTAAAAGGAAAGCTGCGCTTCCATGCGTGGCCAGCACAGGAGCTGCTTCCAGTGGCTCCTTTCTGGAAAATACAGGAGCTGAACCCCGAGCAGCAGAGAAAGCAGGAAAGAAAGAATGATAGACTGCATTTAGTGAAAGGGTTGTGGAGAACGGTTTAAATAATTGCAACTGTTGTGAAAAGGAAGAATGCTTTAAAACCTTAGGAACTTTGTCCTTTTTGAGGGAGGAGGGATGAAGGGGAGGGCTGCTAAATGAACTGGGAATGCCCTGTCTAAAGAAATCCTTGGCTGAAGAAAAAGCTTTGCATGGAAAGAAAAGCCCTGCTTGGGGGAATTGCTAACTGTTCTGGGCGTGTCCTTGCTTTAGTCTAATTGCAATGAAGATTTGTTTAGCTTCCTTGGTGAGTGTTCTTGTATGTTTTGCAGTGTTCCCTTTAATTTGACAGTCACCTCAAGAGTGATTTACGATAAGAGATGAGAAAACAAACTTAGATTTGATATCAAGCAGGAGCCAGGGAACTTAGATGTAATCGCTACTGCATAACATCCTGTGCAGTTTTGTGTGCATTGTGTGCACAGTGGTGGACTTAATGCATAAAAGCTCATTTGAGCCTGCAAATCAACCCAGCCTGGGTATACAAACCAGCCTGGGAACTTAGGTGCCATCAGCACAAATTGAAGGTCTGTGGCTGGTCTAAGGATGCGTGAGACAAGAGGAACATAAATCAGGATTTTTTTGGCCCTATTAACACTGATAACCTGATAGGCAGGGGTTTATCTGCAGCCCTGTGGCTTGTTCTGTGGCAATGATAATGAATGCAAATTCTAAAAGGCAGCCAAATGTAGGTGCTTTGATTTGTAGGGAAGCCCCAACTTACCAGAACTGTAACTTTTAGGGAGAAAAGTCACGTGAGTTCCAGTTGGAGCTGCTGTATGTCTGAGCTGTCCTACATGCGTATTTTCATCCCCTCTTTCATTCTCTGCCTTCTTGGAAACCTCAGTGTAATCTGAGAGTTTCCTATATTTGGCCAGAGCTGCTAATCAGTGCTGCCCTCATCCTGCTGTATATCTGGAAACTGTGGACACTTCCATGGCACAACACCAGGCCAACTGCATGGCTTCTGTGCAATGAGGCAGATGCTCTGGAAGTATTGAGAACTATTGATTCTGTTCAAAACAGCTGCTGTATGCATGCAGTAAAGCTGGTGCACCTCAAAAGCCTTAGGGTCACACCCAAACCTAGTTGATTGAAGCAGGTTTAAGGTTTCTTACAAGGCTGTATATTCTTTCTGCTAGGTTAATCAGGACAGAAATGGGGCATCTTTGGTGGTGTGATCTGGAAAAAAGTCTTTCAAAGTCTTGCTGTAATCTGGGAGAGTGCTGTGACACTTCCTCCTCACTGATACAGCTTTTCTCTGGCTTGCTGTCCTAGGCCTAGTTGACCTACAGAAAGGCCCCCGAAGGCTTTCCCCAAAACCTCTTATAGGTGGTAAAGGGAACCAATGCATTGACCTATTACAATATGTCATAAGGTACAGTCTCAGTCTTTGTTTGCACTCCTATGTGTTCATGGTGGATTCTCACACCCGTGGCAAACAGAAAATTCTCCAAACCCCATCTGACTCTACTTTAGCGAATCAAATAGTTTATCCAAAGATTCACCCACTTCATCTGGGCTGCAAATATTCATTGTGCAAAAGGGCTTCTTTGTAGCCTTTAGAATATTGTGCAGTCTTGTGACCCTCACTGTTAGCAATTTCTAGTTTTCTTGTACTCCGTTTCTGCCTGCTTATTTTGTGGGAAATTCATGCTCATACTGAAGTGCTTTCTGATATGCTGCAGGAAGGAAAGGATTTTCCAGGAGTCCTGGAAACAAGCCAGTTGCTTGGAAGCCCTGCTGGAAACTGCTTGGAAGTTGCATAGAAAATAGCAAAAATTTAATGTATCTGCTCAGATGAGTCCATTATTCAATAGTATATCCAGTTGGATGTGGTGGACATGCATACATATGTGTACTTAGTGTATGTATTACTTAATACAGACTGTGTGCTTGGCAGTCTTGTCTTACTACTGAATATATAATGTTTCCTGCTTTGAGGAATTTACAGCCTAGATGAAGAGGAAGACAGAAAATCCAACAGCAGTTCAAGATGGAAGAGTTCATTTTAGGAAGTTTATCTCTGTTTCATGATGGTGATGACATAATTTTTACTTGGAGTGGGATTTATGCTGATGTACTTTCAGCTTTTATGCCAATCTCCTTAGGTATTACATTAGAGGGTCCCAGCTGCAAAGGTTTGAAATCTCAACTAGATTAAGGTATCTGATCTCTGCTTCCCAAAAATTCCACTGTGGTGTCAAATGAAAGCAGAAAGCTGATGGAAGACATAGAAGTGTGCAAAAGGCCTGCCATATTTCACCAGGATTTACTCTGATGTGTGTGTAGCTATTTGATATATTTCTATTTTTTTCTTTTGACCCAAATAGCAACATAACTGAAATCAGCAGCCAGCAGCACATTCCTTAATGTATCTAGAGAATTCAAGTTATTGTTTTATGAGGGAAGTGATAGCCAGGCAATTAGGATTTCCATCTGTGTGATCCTCTACAAGCATGTAGCATGGCAAACACGTAACGTTAAATAAAGTTATTGTAGCTGTGAGAGGAGAGCTAAGGGTGAATTTACTCTGTTTACAGCTTGACTGTAGAATTCTACTTCTTTGGAAACTGCAGATGTTCACAAAACTTCCATATAGCTGCTTCCTGAAGCTATGTCTTGTCTTTAGGCTGAATACTTAGGTGGTCCAGAAGTTCCCTAGCTCCCTAACTTGCACAGAAAACTTGCTCCAGCTAGCTCTGAACTTGTCCCCTTAATGAAAAGCCCTTACTGTGTTTTCTTGAAGTGAGGGGTTTTACAGCATAAATCTGTGCAGGTTTTCAAGCAAACCTGAGCCTTGTTTTGCCTGAGTTGAAGATTAGTTTGTAGCGAATTTAAACCTCTATATAGTTCTGTGTTTGGGCTGTAAGGAATAGAAGGGTTTGTATGTACTTGAGAAACTTGTACAAAACTTATGGTTTTTCAACTGAGTGCTGTTTTGAAATTAGCCATATTATGCTGTCTGTCTTCTGTGCTGGAGTCGTACTATTAAACTGTATATAACTTCCAAGTTCTAAAAGGCATTTCCTTCTGTATTCCAACCCCTTGAGTTTCCATCTTGCGCAGGCTGCAATAGTTTCGTACTTGCTGTTCAAGATCTGGAGGGCTCATGGTGACTATCGTTTTATTCTGCTGAGTACTTTAAAAGTTGTAATGAGGCTGTGTGGTAAAGTTAATAGGGCCTCCTGGTTATTCTCACAGCACTTGTAAAAAATCACTTGATGTCATGACTTCATATGCAGATGACTGTATAAAATTAGGAGTATTCTTAATGCCTGTTCTCTGATATATACATATATATATGCTAATTTATTGGTGCCATGAAAATGCAACCATTTTATCAGGGAGATAACCCAGAAGCTTCCAAATGCTAATGAATAACATGCCAAGTTCTTTCTGTGTTCAATAATAAAGTTAAGGGCATAATGCGCTGGACACATGGAAAAAAATACCGTTTGCTTGCAGACGGCTGATGTACCAACTTTTCATTTTGCTTCCTGCATATACTTTTGCTTGGAAATGCACCAAGTCACCCGAAGCAGGCACAGTGATCTTTTGCCTGGACACTTAATGGACTGCTAATCAGCTTGAAGGCCACCAGATCATCTCAAAGAGTTACTAATAACGGATAAATGGGACTTGTTCTTACTGTGAACAGGAGAAACTGGTACGTTTCTTCTGGATGGTAATTCCTATCCCCTAAGGATGGTTTATACCTTCTATGTTTGTCCTTCATGGTTGGGTTGTCATACTGGCCCAGACGAAACTGATGCTTTGGTGGCAGTCTCTGGGCAGCATCAGTTGCTGCCCGGAGTTGCTGCTGGGGGAGGTGGTATGTGCTCTGACCATAATACCCTCTGCAGAGTTACTCGTTGCCTTGACTGTCTAAATAGGCCCAGGTATGTATGGTTTTTATTTTCTTTTTTTTTTCTTTCCCCAAGAGCAATAACTTTAGAGTAAATGGGGTAGGCTTAACCTACCTACAATTTATTAATTGTCAAATGAATAAGCTCTTAAGAAAAAAACAGGCAAGTTTTCAGAGATTAGCAACATACAATTATGTGTCTGAAGCTAAGTACTTTTGTAAAAGGTCATAACAGCACTCTGTTAAAACCTAGTAGTCATATTTCACCATAATCTTTGGTTGATGCTAATGGTACCAAAGAATTACTGAGCGAAATAACTACCTTGGGAAAAAAAAAAATCCTTAACAAGGCAAAGAATAAAAATGGTATCTATAAATGTCTGATATTTCTGCATCTGAAAACCCAGACAGGGTTCTTAATCAAATACTCCCTTCTGGAGGTACAAAACCAGGTAGCTTCTGGCCAATTTATCTGAAATATAGACAAGGAGAAAAGGTATTTTTTATTAGCTTAATATTTTTTAAAATTTAAAATTTAATATTTTTTAAATAGCTTTAATATTTTTGGCAAGCTGGTGATTTCTATCAACTGCATGAGAAAAGTGACGAGGTGGTATCTTCCAGCTACACAACCTCCTAGGCTCTCAGGAGTTCTGCAAGTATTCTGAAGCTTCTTCCTCAAAATGCCTTTATATTACTATTTTGAATTTAAATTCAACCCTCAAAGGTATGTGAGAGCTGCAGAGTATTTAATGCACTGATATGAAATGTCTGTAAGTTGTATTTTATGCCAAATTGAGCAGCAGTACTTCTGTATAGCATGTACACTAATTAGATATGGAACCTAAACCTAACGTTTGGCCTTAGGGAGTTTAATTCAGTTGATTGTAGTGTTGTTGGGAAAATGAATTCCATAATTGAGGCTGAGATCTGATGTCCCCCACAGTATTTGAGTGCTGAAATAGAAGTCTCTGGGTGAAGTCCATTTCAAATATTCACACTAATTTATCATTTTAACTGACATACTTGGAGCCCAGCACAATTGTAGGTTAAACAAAAGGAAAACAGGATATTAAGGATCTCATGGGTTGCATCCAAGTTTTGTGTGTGTCTCTCTCTCTTTCTTTCTCCTAGCTTTCATGGAATGTGGCCCACTGTAGAAATAATTCATAAATTCTTTTCATTGGAAACACTGACAAAAATTAATATGCTCCTAAAGTGAAACAGACCTGGGAAACAAAACAAATCTCAGCCTCTTATAATTGTCCAAACCAGAGGAAGTGCAGAAGCTAAACAAATACCATGAGAACCTAAGAAGATTTATGCTTTCAGTTTTAATTCTTTAAAGTATGAATTACAAAGATAAGGTAATGGTGGTCTATCTGCTAATTAAAATAGTCCTGGAGATATGCTGAAAATGGAAAGTTTAACTGTTCAGAGCCTTACTGGAATTTGCATAGTGTGTATTTGAAAGAGGTAATTTTTAGAATGGTCCAGGTTGCATTTGAGCCATGGTGTTGGAGTTTGGTTGCAACAGTTTATCCTGAAAACCTGGTTTCTTCAGAGCTGCAGTGTGTTCTGAATGTGCACTATGACTAGCAGAAATAAAGCCCGTTAGGGATGAGTCTCAATAGAAAAATCTGGTGGGACACACCTCCAGTGAGGTAAATTCATGTTAAAATGGATGTAATTATTCTTAAGGCCCATTTATGGATCCATTTATGCCCCTTTAAATATGTTTCCTAGCTGGTTTAGGTAACTTGTCACTCTTTAACAACTGCATTGCGTTCTAGAATGAGAAAATGAGTAAACTGGGAGGTTACTAAGATGTATCTCTTGTTTAGGTACTTATTTAGGTACAGTCCTAAATAAAACAGAAGTGTGGGAAAATTCACTGTCAAACAGGTGTTTTTGACAGCTCAGCACATCCACCTTTCAGAGAGGAGGAACTGTGCCTTAGTGAGTAGCATTTTTCTTTGCAATTTTAATTTGGGTGGAATTGTTTTTCCTGTGAAAGAGTGGTGTGATTTTTGTAGTGATGTTGCTGGCTTTGTAGCTTCATGCAAATGGCTGTTATCAGGGTATAAAATTGGAATTCTGGAAGTCATATGGAAAATTACTTTGTCTTTTAGTATGCATTAACTGCAGTGATTCAATTGATGTTGAATCCCTGCTTGCAGGCTGGATTTTCTTGTTTTTGTTTTTTCCTCCTCTTTTTTAGATTTGAAGTTATTGCTGGTATAGTGCTCTTTCAGGAAATCCCCACTTTTCAAGCTGAAAGTAGTTCTGCTGCTGACTTACATGGTGCCAGTCAATTTAGCTTTAAATGTAATGGGCTTAATCCTGTAGAAAGGCAGTGCTTTGCATGAAAGTTTTTCTAAGGTACTCTTTTAAGTGGACTGTGATTGTAAGTATTGAAAAAATATATTTATATAGGGAGAAACTTACTTTTCAGAATAAAAAAAAGGATGTTTACTTTTATTTCTTGTGGGATGTGTTGGTGTGTTGTTTTTTTGGGTTTGGTGGGTTTTTTTTTTGCTTGGTTGTGGGCTTTTGGGGGGGGGGTGTGTGGTTATTTTTTTCTTTTTTTTTTTTTTCAGATTTTAAAACTTATTTTAGAGCTTGACTTTTTGCCTCTGCTTCTTTTGCTTAGCAAAGAAGGCCTGAGAATGTGTTTGTTCTGAATTCCTCTCCTACTGTGATTTGCAGCATAAGGTACAAAGTCCAGACCTTTTCTTTGAACAGGTGGAGGCCCTATGTGCATGCTCGTCCCTGGTAAGTAATGAGCACTCAGACTTCTCAGTACATGGCACTATTGAAATTGTGCTGGAAATAGCTTCTGGACAAACACCAAAAATCCTGAAGGTTTAAGTCAAGGAAAAATCCCTCTTGCATTGCAAGTGACTTGCAGAAATAAATATAAAACAAAGTCTGTGTTAGATCACTCTAGGTACTTATTGCAGTACACCATGGTTAGGAAGAGGAACTCATGATCTATTCCTCCACTGTATACATTCCAGGAAAATGTATTTGTTGAGTTTATTTATAGGCACTTCTTTGGTGCTCACCATTGCAGTATCAGTTCACTGCTCTTAGTGCATTCATGCCTTTAATGGATAAGGACAGATGTTTTTCCTCATTAGTTTTGCAAGTGAGGACATATCACTGAAACTCATTTCAGGCCTAAGTTTGGCTTTAAAATAATTGGGATTTTGTCCAAAGAATTGCTACTATTTTGCAGTAGTTTGTGGCATGTTTCTGAATAGAAATAAACCAATAAATGAATTCTTTGTGTTTCTTTAAATGCATTGAGCACTAAATGTGAAATGTAATTGAGAAAAAAATGGGCTATGCATAGTTTTCATGACTCGCAGCAGTGTTTGTGTATCTAGACATTTGCTGGTTCTCGTTATGGGCACATATGATAGGGAGTACTGCTGCTTGGAAAACGCTTATCCCTTTAGTAGTCTGCTTCTTTCCCAGTCCACCAAATGCTAATGACAATGAAAACAATTTCACTCTTAACAAGAAAATTAAATAAAGTAAAATAATAAAAAATGTGACAAATAAAGTTCTCACTTAAAATTCGATCGCTGCCATCTGCCCCTGCAGTCCCTTACAACCTCAGGATGTGGTTCAACCTTTTTGTTAGCTGGGCCATCATGCAGTGTGTCATGAGTAGCCCCAGTCAGCTGAAAAACTTGGCCTAAAAAGAGTGAAGTTTTAAGGTATTTGTCCTCAAAATCTTGAGAGGCAATGTCTTAGCATTTCTGAAGGTAAGTTGTTTGGACCTAGGGTCTATTCTGTTTTTGTGTTTGTTTTAGTGCAAAAAAAGTTAGCAGTTCTCAAAGGAAAATGTGATTTTGATGGCAAAAAAAAAAAAAAAAGTCCTGCTGAACACCCAGTGTTCTATACCAGTTTTTCAATGTGGAATTCTTCATTATCACAAGAAGAAAACTGAGAAGCCTAAAGTCCTAATCCCATTACTGCTACTGATTGATGGTTAAGATCAGTTTAATTTCTCTTATTCTTGGATAATACCATTGAGCCACTGACTGGAGAGAAAAAAAGTGGTATAAAGATTTAACTCTTGATAGAGCTTCACATACTTGAAACACTCTGTAATTTTTAATGTTCTCTCTCTTAATATCTCTGCACTATGATCCCAAA
This sequence comes from Pezoporus wallicus, assembly GCF_028554395.1. Taxonomy (NCBI): domain Eukaryota; kingdom Metazoa; phylum Chordata; class Aves; order Psittaciformes; family Psittacidae; genus Pezoporus; species Pezoporus wallicus. Next base: position 3,136,584 of record NW_026642179.1, on the reverse strand, counting down.
TGAAAACAGTTAGGGGGGAAAAAAAATGTTGTAACTGTCAAGTCTTACAGCTACATTATTGGTACACCATGTGTGGCTTCTCTGAAAACTAAAAGTAAGCCGAAAGCTTTGGTTCTCATAACTCATATGTACAATGGATGCATTTCTGGTATATGTTTTATAAAGTTTTCACCAGTCTCGAGGATGTTGTAACTTGCAAAAGAGCCTGAAGCTGGAAAGAATGTGCCAAGTAAAGAATGCAATGGAAATTAAAAGACTCTTGTAGGAAGAGGAGAAATATGATCCTGGAGAGCTTTCTGGTAATCATAGAATAGTTAGGGTTGGAAAGGACTTGAAGGTCATCTAGTTCACCCCCCTGGCCATGGGCAGGAACACCTCACACTGGACCATGTCCCCAAGGCTCTGTCCGACCTGGCCAACTGCCAGGGATGGGGCATTTTTCACTTCTTTGGGCAACCTGTTCCAGTGCCTCACCACCCTCACAGTAAAGAACTTCTTCCTTATACCTAACCTGAACTTCCCCTGTTTTAGTTTGAACCTATTACCCATTGTCCTGTCACTACAGTCCCTGAACAGAGTCCCTCTCAGGCATATAAGTCTGAGAAGGAGATGTACATATCCTCCTTGGACTGGATTTGTGTATTATACAATACTCAAAGCCATTGCTGATATAAATCAACTATTCTAAGTGAAATTTCTCTGAGCAAAAAGAACAGGAAGAGAGCTGGTGTGATGGGAGAATGAACTCTTTGTCCAAGGTGTGACGGATAAAGATTGTGCTGGCTCTGCTGAGCTGTTGTGGGGATGCTGTCTATGACCAAAGAAGTGAAAAGTTGCAGGGGTAAGTGGTCCTCCAAGAGAAAGGGATGGGAGAAAACCCGATTGCCTTGTTGAAAATTAGCTGAGATAAAAATTCCAAGGATGACCTTTCTTCAGAAGTTTGCTTTGAAGATTTTTCTTTTTGTTGTTGTATTTCCATTTTGTACAAGAAAGCTAAATTTTACTCTCTGAAAATTAACTTGGGTTGCTTTTGTCCTGTTTATATTGCTGTAAGAGAGGTTTCAGGGGAAGCTTGTTGGTCATGAGGACTCTCTTGCTGTGGGCAGTCAGACTTCAGAGTTCTGAGAACTCAAATGCAAGTGTGAAGAAATGACTTCCTTGACACATGTAGGCCTGTGCCTTTTTGTTTTGCAGGATACAGTGTGAAGATTGGTTGTAACTGTCAAGTAGACCTTCAACAATGTAACATGGACATGATTGGATCACACCAGGGATAAACTTCGTTTATTCTTATCAAAAATACTGTTTCTAACCCTGGGCAACTAAATGGTAGCAACTATCATTTAACCCAAGCTTTGGAGTTTTGATTTATTTAAATACAAAGGGGGTATCATAGCTGTAGTGAAAGTTTGTCTTTCCTTCCGCATGATTCTTGTGATGCTACACTAAGGAGAAATCCTTTTTGAAGGCAAGAGTGTTTTTGCGTCCAGATGTTATGAGGAGTTTATGTGCTTCAGTTATAGGGAAGAAAAATATTTGTTCATTGATAATATCTCATAAGCCACCCCTTCTGTGTTAGCAGTGTTGTAAGTACAGAAATCAAATACGTTAGAATTCCAAAGTATAGCCTCTGTTAAATTTGCAATATTGCTTATAAAGCTCTAACTTAAAAGCCAGATGTACTGATGCTCATTCATTCCAGTTGAGTGGGTGACTCTAGAAGAGTCTGGTACATTGGCTGGTGAATTCAAACCCCAGTGGAGCAGAAGTTTTGTACTGCTGTATGAGAAACTTTGTTGGCAACCTAAGAATGGCTTCATTTCTAGCATACAGGATTCCCCACACAAAGAAAGAAAAACTTGCTGCCTGGCACTGACTGCATTCTTTCTCTGTGGAAACAGAGGAGTAAGAGTGTTCATGTCTAGAGTGATATTTCCTCATTATTGAAGCTTCAATGCATTTGTCTACCTGTCTTTTAGGTGGTGTTGCAATTCTCAGCTGTTCAGAAACTTAGCAGAAAGGGGCTATCTGAAACTGCTTTGGATGTGAGGCATCAAAGTTACAGGAAGAAGTCTTGGTCAGTAGATAATACTTGGGTTTCCATCTCAGAACTGAGTATCTCTGTATGTATTTTTTGGGAAAGACTAAATCAGACTGTTGGAAGGGGATATTATATGGTGCTGGGGGAGAAGCTATCTGCTGAAAGAGTTGTAAAACTGAGCTTATAAAATTTTTCTCTGGTATAGCAATGTAATGTCTCAAAGAAGGGAGAAAATTCCAGTTCACTGACTTACACTTTTCCTAGCTCAACTCAATGTTCCTGCATTTTCCTCCTCCCTGTGCTCTTTGTACCCAGTTTTATGGTTCTGTCTTGCTAAGCAGTTCTTTCACAAAAAAATCTGTTTCAGTGGTGACTGATGAGTTCCTGTATGTGTCTGAAATGCTTTGAAACTCACTACAGTGATGTTTAATGAAAGATGTTTTCAGAATAGTTTATTGATGTTTTCAGTACAAGTACAATAGGTAACCTCTCCCTTGTTATGCAAAAACTCCAGCAATTCAAACTTTTATGCTGTTCAGATTTGAACAGCAGTTTTTGTTCCTTGTCCTCCAAATGCCCATTATGTACATTACGGTTACATGTCAGTGATTATTTCCGTTTGGAAGAGACACCTCAAACAAGAAAGTAAACTGTAGCATAGACACGTGCCTAGCAGGAGTTTTACTGAGACTACCAGCTCATTGCACATGGGTCATCAAATGGCTTTCAAGGCATGTGCTGCCTTGGACTGGTTTTGAACCATTGGCTTAGGGTGGAAACATTTAATATGCATTACTAATCTCCTGAGCCAGCTGGTCTCCCACCCCTGTGGTCATTATTTTAAAGGAAAATCAATTAAGTGCAGAAATTCAGCTTTGTGTTAACTTTGGTCTGCAGCATTCTGTGTGTGCTATGTCAGGAGACCTTTATGAAGTCTGGGAAAAATGTAAAATAATCAGGAGACTGCAGAGGGGTGGAGCTTGCTTTTCTCTCTAAACGGCAGAAAAAGAAAAGGAATCATATACTTAACTACCAAAAATGTCTGATAACATTGCGTGTTAGTTACAACTTTCTCAACTTTCTCAGCACTGCTTGAATTCTGTTGCTCATCTCCAGATTTGCTGGGCTATGTGGTTTCAAAGGTTTTCCTGGGTTTGTGGTGATATTTTTTCTTTTAACTGTAGAAAGAATTGTGCTGTGCAGCAGTGTTGTGTATAAAACAGAGTATTAGTTCCCTTTGAGTCTCATAGGGAACATTTTCATCTGATGAGTCAGAAAAGCAATAAAAACTTGTCAAAGGATGGGGATGTCTAATAATTGACAAGTTAGGCTTCAGGAAGAGATTGACAGGGTATTTTTGATAAAAATAAAACTGCTGGAAGATGATTTAATAGTTGGGGCAAGATTCCTAGTGCTGACAGTTTTTGCTGTGTTCAGTAGTACCGAGTGTTGACATAACTCTTCTGCAGCCTAGAATGTTACCAAGTACTTGCAGAAATGCCAGTGGTGATTTCACTTCAAAAGTTCATTTATTTGTGGCAGTTGCTGTCTTTCCAGAGACGAGCAGATCTGACAACACATACATTTACACCTTGAAGTCCCCCTGATGGCTACTTCTGCATTTTCTTCCTAATAAAGATCATGAAACTGGCACATCAAACTACCTCAGTATTCTGGGTAGCTGCATCCTTGAATATGAAGGTAGAAAATGAACTGCAAAAGTGTAGAACAACATTATGTGAACTTGACATACTGTCTGGAAAATATGTCTGGAAAGCTGTGGGTTTCCTTTCTACTCGTATGCCTCTAAGTGGATTTGCTTTATTGCAATGCCAATAAATAATTTAAGCCATTTATATTAGACAGTTTGTAACCCCATCCATTAGTCTAGTTTTGTTTTTAATCTTTTTCTTGTTATGATGGTAAAAATTTGCTCTTTTTTAAAATCTGGTTGTTGTTACGAATAGCATTGCTCTAGAGCTTCTTAGTCTTGACTGCTTGCATGTCTCGTGCTTTTCCAATACTGTTGCAACTTCTGCTGAGTCGGGCACTCGTAAAAGTCTGTTACCATCTTTAACGGAAGAGATGAGTAGTATCATTTTCATGGTACATTAGTTAGGAAAGTGGCAGCTTGATCCCAAATCTACTACAGACCTAAAGAGTAGTCTTTAAGCTCTTTCAGTATTTGAAGTTCTTTATTTGCAAAATGAGTGTAGGATCTTTACTCTCTAGAAAGTTTGGAAAAACTTTCTGAAGAGGTTAGGAAGCTGTCCAAGAATGCTTGCTCTTGAGAATAAGCTCTTCTGGAAACTGCTCTATCATTGCAAAATACAAGTTATTTTTCAAAACTGATATTGTTATATATTGACCTTCCAGAATTTTATGATGTTGGTATGTTTTGCCTTTTTTTCCCTCTTGGTACTGTTATCACCTGATCCTCAGCATCCAGGTTTTTTTCTTTTGGTGGCTTGATCTGCTTTATAACAGTTCAAAAGCAATGTTTCCCCACCACCATCTTTCCTCAGCAATGAATAAGTGATGGGATTTTTCTACTTGTTTCTTTATCTCACCTAAAGCCTAAACATCACTCATGTCTAAACCAGGATCTTTCATCATCCAACAAATAATCTAATTGGTTAGGACAGATTTTATGTTTCTATCCAGACTACAATTTCACAGTTTTCCCCTCCCTCTTTGCATACTTGGTGTAATGCATGTGGTTCTCATTTGTCTGTTTATATATATCTGTCAGGCTTTTTTCTACTATATTTGTCATAGTTCTCATCTCTGGAAACACTGGGATAATCTATTCTGGTTCTGGGATGGTAAGGAAAGAGGCACTTTATTACCTCTTTTGAGTGAGAGACAATGCATCAAAGTGATGTTGTGACAATAAAGATGTGCTAGAAGTCCTGGTGGCTCTAGCTATGTCTAAATATAGGTTAAAAGCCTTTGTGGGGAGCTAATTAAAGACAGTATGGTGGAAAGTGCTAAAAGCTACCAGTCCTATGGGAAAGTTATCTTGGTGTTTGCAGCATTCTTTGGTACTTCTGTTTACCCTGTAACTCTTAATTACTGCAATTAGGGAATTATTAAAATTCTGAAGACTTAATTCAGGGCCTGGCCCTTTAGTGACCTTTGTGTAAGTTGATGGGTCCTGCTGCTTCTTATGGTTCCCCTGAGGTCCACAGGCTTACTGACAGCTCAACATAACAAATTCATTGCCAGTTCAACACTTGTTAGTTGAGCAAGTTCTGAAAGGCCATTGCTGTGCTGTCCTGATTTAAGAGATATTTTGTATTTGTTGCTGCCTTAATTTTGTCTTGTCTATTCTACTTTCTAGATGAGTTACAAATATGTGCTATTCTTTCCAGTAAACTCCTGTCAGGAATATTTCCCTCATTGTTTATGTTGATTAGTGTTTAAAAGCCTTATGATGATCAGAAGTTGTATTTGACTTTTAACTGAGCAAGAGAGTAGCTAAAACAGGATCAGATCTCTGACTTGATAAATTCAGTATGTTGTGCATTTGAATTTGAAGGGAAGGATATGAATGTAGTTGCGATCCCACAGAGTCTGTTCCAAAGCTCAAGGAAGATAAAAATTTTGAATCTGTAGTCAGCTTCTGTCATGATCAGAAAAAAATTAAACCTACCTTCTTTTGTAAAAGCAAGACCTCTTCTGTAAAGATATTCTTCAGTGTGTTTGGTGTTTGTTTTTTTTTTTTTTCTCCCATGCCATTCATGGTTGAATGCACTAAGATAAACTTAAGGTACCTATAAATTTTTCGTTTTGGATAGCTGCTGAAATAATAAAAAGCCAAAATAACTCAGGATGGCTGTTCTCTATTCATGGCAATATGTGACTAAAAGGATAAATAAAGTAGGAAGAAAAGATTGTATACCCATATAGAGCTGCTTTGGTCACCATGTCTGATTTCCACAGGTAAATCACAGTGTCTTCTCAGCCTTTGCTCATTCTCACCAATAGGGAAGGGCTTGTTGGAAATGTGACGCTCCAGGGCAGCCTTGGATGCAGCTAACACAAGATGGTCAAATTCGAGATCCTCAGGACAGTGAGAAGAGCGTACAGCAAGCTCACTGCCCTGGACTTCAAGAGAGCAAACTTTGGCCTCTTCAGGAACCTGCTTAGTAAAGTTCCATGGGATACAGCCCTAGAGGGCAGGGGGGCCCAGGAGTGTTGGTTGATATTCAAGGATCACCTGCTACAAGCTCAGGAGTGTTGCATCCCAACCAGAAGGAAGTGCAGCAGGAGGGCCAGGAGACCTCCTTGGATGGATAAGGAGCTCCTGAGGAAAATTCAAATGAAAAAAGAGGCTTATAATAAGTGGAAGCAAGGACAGGCGGCCTGGGCAGAGTACAGGGATGTTGTCCGGGAAGCTAGGGACCAGGTTAGAAAAGCTAAGGCCCAGTTAGAATTAAACTTGGCTAGGGATGTTAAGGATAACAGGAAGGGATTCTACAGCTACATAGCAACTGAAAAACAGACTAGGGAGAATGTAGGCCCCCTCAGGAAGCTCTCGGGAGAACTGGCTACACAGGATTTGGAGAAGGCTGAGGCTCTGAATGACTTCTTTGCCTCAGTCTTTACTGGCAAAGGCTCTGACCAAACCACCCAAGTCTTGGAAGGCAGATGCAGGGGCTGTGAGAATGAAGACCTTGGGCCCACTGTAGGAGAGGATCTGGTTTGAGACCATCTTAAAAATCTGAGCGTGCACAAGTCCATGGGTCCTGGTGAAATCCATCTGTGGGTCCTGAAGGAGCTGGCAAATGAAGTTGCTAAGCCGCAGGCCATCATATTTAAGAAATCATGGCGGTCAGGTGAAGTTCCCCATGACTGGAAAAAGGGAAATATAACCCCCATTTTCAAGAAGGGGAAAATGGATGACCTGGGGAATTACAGACCAGTCAGTCTCACTTCTGTGCCTGGCAAAATCTTGGAGCAGATTCTCCTGGAAGGCATGCTAAGGCACATGAAAATCAACAAGGTGCTTGGTGACAGCCAGCATGGCTTCACTAAGGGGAAATCCTGCCTGACCAATTTGGTGGCCTTCTATGATGGGGCTACGGAACTGATGGACAGGGGTAGAGCAGTTGATGTCATCTACCTGGATTTATGTAAAGTGTTCGACACTGTTCCACACAACATCCTTGTCTCTAAATTGGAGAGACATCAATTTGATGGATGGACCACTCGGGGGATAAAGAACTGGCTGGATGGCTGCACACAAAGAGTTGTGGTCAATGGCTCAATGTCCATCTGGAGACCAGTAACGAGTGGTGTCCCTCAGGGATCGGTGTTGGGACCGGTCTTGTTCAACATCTTTGTTGCTGACATGGACAGTGGGATTGAGTGCGCCCTCAGCAAGTTTGCCGATGACACCAAGCTGTGTGGTTCGGTTGATACCCTGGAGGGAAGGAATGCCATCCAGAGGGACCTCGACACGCTTGTGAGGTGCCAACCTCATGAAGTTTAACCATGACAAGTGCAAGGTCCTACACCTGGGTTGGAGCAATCCCAGGCACAGCTACAGGTTGGGCAGAGAAGAGATTCAGAGCAGCCCTGCGGAGAAGGACTTGGGGGTGCTGGTCGATGAGAAAATGAACATGAGCCGGCTTCAGTGTGCGCTTGCAGCCCAGAAAGCCAACTGTATCCTGGGCTGCATCAAAAGGAGCGTGACCAGCAGGTCGAAGGAGGTGATCCTGCCCCTTTACTCTGCTCTCGTGAGACCTCAGCTGGAGTATTGTGTGCAGTTCTGGTGTCCTCAACATAAAAAGGACATGGAACTGTTGGAACAAGTCCAGAGGAGAGCCACGAGGATGATCAGGGGACTGGAGCACCTCCTGTACGAGGATAGGCTGAGAAAGTCGGGGATGCTCTGCCTGGAGAGGAGAAGGCTGCTTGGAGACCTCAGAGCAGCCTTCCAGTATCTGAAGGGGGCCTATAGGGATGCTGGGGAGGGACTCTTCATTAGGGACTGTAGTGGCAGGACAAGGGGTAATGGGTTAAAACTTCAACAGGGGAAGTTTAGGTTGGATATAAGAAGGAAATTCTTTCCTGTTAGTGTGGTGAGGCACTGGAATGGGGTTGCCCAGGGAAGCTGTGAATGCTCCATCCCTGGCAGTGTTCAAGGCCAGGTTGGATGAGGCCTTGGGTGATATGGTTTAGTGTGAGGTGTCCCTGCCCATGGCAGGGGGGTTGGATCTTGATGATCTTAAGGTCCTTTCCAACCCTAACTATTCTATTATTCTATGATTCAGGTTTGTGTCATGTGTGACCAGGGTAAGAGCCACTTCTAGTTTTCTCTGCTGTAAGAAAGCAGTGGAAAAAGCTCCAGCCTGGCTTTAAGAAAGCATGTTGTAGATATGTCAGTTGTCAGCAGTTTCCTTTCTTCTGATACCCTACTTCCTTAATCCTAGAAAACCCTTTCCTGGATGAGCAGTAAGTGTCTTTTCTCTCTCATGCAAATGTTGTCAGAAGCCCTGGAAGGGTGATGATCCTGTCTGTTGCCCTTATGGGCTGTTGGAATAAATGGAGGGAGTTCCTCTGAAGTCACTGTGGCTTTGGTGATTTAAATATAAGTAATTTGTTGACATATTTGCACAGAATCTTTCTACATTATGTCTGGAAATGTGAATGATTAATGTGTGTTTCATATTTCCTGCTGGTACTTGCTGACTTGACCTCTCCTGTTCTAGTTATGTTAATCTCCCTGCAAAACTAAGCTGTTGTAACAATTTCCTGTTCCTCTTAATTTTCCATGTTAAAACAATCATCCACAATGACAACATTTTTTGTTAGGACTGCAAAATATTTTATACTCAGTTTTGTCTCTTTCTTCATGAAGCTGCTGATTTGTGTTGTTTTTTACCCAGTTGCTGCTTCTTCTCTTGGTTTATGTCTGCTAAGCACCACTTTGGATTGCTGTCATGAAACAGCAGAAGTTCTCAGCAGCCTGTTCTCAAAACAGCCTGTTCTCAAAATCACCAGTATTACTTTTATTGTCCCTCCCAGAAAATTGAAAAAAAAAAAATAATAGTGAAACTTTTTTTCTGGTTGATGCTTCATTTCACTCGGTAGCATAGGGTCCATCGCTTACTCTGTTCATCTTGCTGAACTTCCAGGCCCAAGTAAGTATCTAGATTGTCTTTCCTGTTCAGGTATTCCTCTACAGTCAGTATCACTTCCAGAGGAAGTCTTTATCCTGAAGGAGGATGAATATTCCTCCGGAGGTGCCTATCTTTCTCTTAAACTAGAATCTAGGATTGCCGCCATCCTATGGGAAGCGGGAAGAGAAGAAGAGCACGTCTGGGATTTCACACGGTAGGAAAATCTTGCGAGAGCTTTGCCATAAGAAGAGAGTGAAAGACTGCAGGGTGGATCAGGATACACAGAAGCATTTCAGACACTCTCCAGTATTGAGGTACCAAGGTGAGGCACTTCATAATTCTGGGGAAGGTGTTCATATGTTTTTCCTGAATATAAAAGTTTATATTGCTCTGCACATAGTCTTGCTTAAAGATAAAAATGCCAGGTAAAAGTCACTGTATACTCTGGTGTTATGGCATGCTAAGGTGGTTTCCTTGGTCTGCCCCATGTGAGACAGAAGCATTTCTGGGTTTCATAGCCAAAGGGTGTCACTGCGTTTGAATAGGGCATGCAATGTGAATAATAGTGGGAAATCGGGAACAAAGAGCATTTGAACTTCTGATAAGCAGTTCAGCTATGCACCAAAATGTAAACATTGGGCAAAACTGTCTGGTGCACATGTAACTCATCTTTTGAAATATGAAACAATTTCTAAAAGCTTAGGGCCTTTGATCTTCTCCAGTGCCTCCAAGATGAATTCATCCTAAATGAATCTGAGAGGAACGGATTCTCTCTTCAAAGAACTTATGAAATGTTTTGGAGTTTTTACTTTTGTCTTTACTGAAGCAAAGTGTTGAGATGTGTGAGATGAAAAAATAGAAATATACAGACAGTATTCAGGTTAAGGCTTACCAGAAGTTCCACACAGTTCTTGGCTGAAGACAGTTTCTATCCAAACAAAAGAAAACAAAATTTAAAAAGACAATATTAACTGTCCAACATCACTGGTCTTTGGTCAAATAAAACCACATGTACAGCAATTTTTGCTGAGTAAGTGATGTGTGTATCAAGTCCTTGCTGTCCTTCATAGAAGGAATTGGCAAAAAGCCTACCCAATGTTCATAGAAAAAACAACCACAATATTTGGTATCAATTACTTTCTCAACGAGGAATCACTTTAAGACTAAACAAAACAACAGTGCCTGACTCTAGTGCTAAGTAATTAGGAAAGACCCTATATCCAGGAAAGATGTGGCATGTAGAAGTATAGGGAGCCACTGTTCTGCAAGCATGAAGGGTCTGTCATCATCTACAGAGACGTTAAACCCACTAAGTTTGGGCTGGGCTTTTTGTCTATTAACTTGAACCTCAAGGTAGAGCCCTGAGAAGGAAACCTTCAGTACAGTCTACTAGTGCCGACTCTTCCTTTGAGTGTATTTTCAAATGATAGCTGTGCAGTAGAATTCAAGGGGAACATATAATTATCAATGTATTACTGTAAAAGGCAGTAAAAACACATTACAACCTTGTATTTTACCACCAACCTGGAGATAACACAGTATCAGACAAACTTAGAGGTCTGCAGTCCAAATCTTTAGTGCAGGCAAGTTGATAGTCTGAGGTGTAAAAGACTAGGCATGCTTGAAACTCACGCCCGAGTTAAGAGTCTTCCTTTGGCAGAAACTATGAGGATCCTCTTTTGCCTAAAGACCCTCTGCTATAGACTGACTTGTTTTAGTGCTTTTAATCCCTACCTGACAATAAATAACTGACAAAAAATAGCTTGGAAATGATGGTGGTTCTGTGTGCAGTGGTAATGAAATATTCAGGCTTTCCATGGATAAGAGTCGCAGAGGCATGTACAGAGAGTATTCCCAGGACAGACTAGCAGAGATGCTTTTTCTTGACTTGAAAAATGTCTGAAGTCATCCAAGAACTCCTGAGGACCCTAAACCAGCAAGAACCATAATGTCTGGCATCACACGGTAGTGAGAATTGCAGTTCAGGATCAAAACGGGCTTTTAATTTGTATTGGCGCTGAAGCCTATGAAGAATCTCCCCAGCGTAAAGGAGACAAGGAAAAGGATATCCACAAGTAAGTTCAGGTGTTTAAAATACTTTTTCTCCTTTTCATAATAGATAAATCTTTTACCATAGACTTTCAGTGTTATACGTAAGGGAAACTCAGAGGAATAACCTAGAGCTGCTTTAGTACAGCTTGTTACGTACTAAGAACAAAAATGTATCTTTTCTCCTCTATTTTAAATTGCTCTTTTGCTTGGGAACTGACTATTTGTAGTCAGGACCCCTAACATTTAGTCTCAACTCAGCTCAGCAGCAGTGCACTCTGACCAGAGCCCAGACTTGCTTTGCAGGCCTGGCTACAGAAGCAGATTCCAGAAAATTAGTTTAGCATGTCAGTCCAGCATGGACCTCCAGGCTTTGGGGGAGGAATGAATGGAGGCACAGTTCTTGTGCAGGCCACGTGGGTTGAAGACTGCCCTCTGATTTACACACACTCTGAGCTCAGGGGAGCTGCGCAGGTGTACGTGGAAGCAGAAACAGGCACGTTTGTGTTTGTTTTAAAAGCAGTGCAGATCAGGACTATGCAGCCAGATCTGTACTGCTCAGACACATGCTTTATGTTCAACCAGTAGCTAACCTCATACCTGAGGCTAGATTACAGAATATGTTGTTAGTTCAAAGTGACTTTGTACTGTTGCCAAACAAGGAACAGGCTCATTGCTTACTCTCCAAATCAGAAATATATTGTAAAAAACATAACACAGAATTAGGGTAGTGTGGTTTAAACATTAAACAGCCAGCAGAAGTGAAAGGAAAGATTTCTGCAGCCGGGTTAGCCTTAAACCAGGCTATTCCTATTGCGATTTTTTCCCTGCTAGACATGCAGCTTACTGCTTGCACTTGCTCTTGATGACATCAGCAGTGACATTTTTGTGTTTTGGGAGGCAAATGGAACCTTAAAATGGGCTGGAATGAAGTGGTGCCAATTTGTGAGTGTAAACCTCACTGGTGCATCTGGTTTAAATTGTATTTTGAGCTGACCTAAAACAGTTTCACAGAACAAGGGATGTCTCTAGAGATAGTGTTTACCCTGTATGGCTGTACACAGAGGCCAAGGCTTGGGTTCCTTAGGAAGATAATGCTTGTAATGTCTGAATTACTGAACCCAAAGTATGTGTGCAGATCTGTCTGGAAGCTACAGAAGTTATTTCTTTTTCTGTGTAAGTAGATAGGTATAATTCAGAGATATTGAAAAACAAAGTATGGTTCCCTGGTAATGACAGCTTCATCTTCATCTCATCCATACTCTTGTTTTCCCAGCCAGATAACTTAGCTGACTCTGGAAACAAGTTCAGTTTGAGCCTAGCAAAAGCCAGGCTGGCTGGAAGAATTAAAATTGACCAGTCTTCCTGTTCACACCCAAGAAAGGTTACAATTGAACTTCAGAGCCTTGAGTGAATTGAATTGCACCTACGTATGTTGACAGAACTCGAGATACTGACAGCTCTTTTAAGTATTTCAGGTTTTTATCAGTGAATAGCTGGCTTTGCCATGAGATAAAAACATGCTTCTGGGACACGTGCTCTGTAAGTTGGTTTAAGAAGTATGAACCACAGATTGTAGCTCTATCTCCCCAGTCACTGTAAACGCCGGTTTAAGTATGCAATTGTATAGATTTGCAGCCCTGTAGTTGCAGCTGAAATGATTTTGAAAGCTGGTCAAGAAGAACAAGAGAAAATTCTTACATCTGGCAAATGCAGCCAAAGGCTTCCTTTCACTATTATTTGCAGGTCTTATTCTAGGCTGGTTGGGTTTGTCAAACTCATAATTTAAGATTCCTGATTAACGGTCCAAGAAATAAAGTTTGTGTTTTTTCTCTCTTTCTGCTCTGCTCCATGTTGCTTAGGCAGGGGGGTTGGAATTAGGTTTTCTTAAGGTCCTTTCCAACTCTAACTATTCCATGATTTACATTTGGAGCAGATCTCTTTCTCCTGTGAGGGGAAAAAAACCCTAAAATCTCTGGAAGAGTGATGATTGCTAAGCTTGCACAGTGGCTTATGGATAGGGGCTGATGCTGCAAGACTCAGAGGTGGGCAAAGTAGATGCCTTCAGGAAGCCAGCAGGCGTGTGCTGGGCTGTGGTAGAGCCTAGAGCAGCCTGTGGTAGCAAAGCAGGAAGGGATGGATATGAGAAAGTGGCAGCTTTCATGCTTTGAAATCTCTGAAGATGGAATTTATTCAAAGGTATCAAACAAAAAAAACCCTTTTGATTATGAGCCTGAGGAGATGGACTTTGAGAATGAGGACTGAAGAAGAAGTTATTACTGTTAATCATAGTTTGAGCATAACAGTTTTGGCACAGGTTTTCTGAGACAGAGTTATAATTTCTTTGCTTTTTCTGTGCTTGTGAACCTCAGGCCAGGCTGTCAGAAACTATGCTTTGTGCCTAGTGAAAGTGATCACAACTGATTTCTTTCTCTCATCTCTTTCACAGAGACAATCTGAAGGAACTCCTGTATGTAGTCAGATTCTTGTTAGCACCATACTGTGATAGTCAAGCCCCCACTTTGAAAGACTGAGTGAACTGAATTAGGGTGATTTCCTATGTAGATGGGAAAAGCCCTGATGTGGAGTCTGTTGTTTTATCAAATGTGAAACTTCTGCTCTGAAGCCTGGAGCATCTCTGTGAAATAGCTATAAGAACATTTTTCATGGTCTAAATGTTTGTTGTGGTCCAATATTTGCCTCAAGCTTCTGGAAACAAGACTTTTTTATTTTATTTTAAATTTTTTTTTATAAAAAGCAAAACACCCCCAACCAGCCCCCCCCCCCCCCCCCCCCCCCCAAAAAAAAAACAAACAAAGCCAACCCAAAAACTGTCATCAGGTAGCATGACACAAATGTTTAGCATGGAAACTTCTATTCAAACTGTTAATACAGAGCAAAGTTATAAGCTACGGCAAAAGGGGTGTCTTGTAATGGAAAAAGTTGTGCAAGATGAGCTAGATGTGAAGCTGACACTGGTATATAGAACTGTAAAGCCATGGGTGGCTTGTTTATTCTCTGCCTTCCCATCTAAGCTATACAAGCAGCATTTGCCACCAAGGTTATTTTTACAGGAAATTTCAAAATAAAGTAGAATTTACAAGCTAGTTTTTGGTAGGGTTTTTTTGTTTGTTGCTTTTTTGTTTTGTTTTTTAAATTATGCATACTTTCAAGTGGGACCTTCCAAAGTTAATGACAGGGGAAATAATTAATACTCAGATTCTACAAAAGGATTTTATTTTTCTGAAGCAGGATGTAAAATGCCAGCTCTGATTCCTTGACTTTGCTCAAGTACTCTCAAAGAATGGTGTCATCCTTTTTACCTCCAGGAATACGATGAGACAGACTTTGTGGCTTATTTTTCTGGGCTAGCAGTCTGTAGTTTCAACCTCTTTAGCTCTTGCCTGTGAATCCTGAGAAAACGAACAGTCCAAGCTTTCTATTTCCCCTCAGCAGCTTCCCACACAACTGGACAACATATCTAGGGAGGTGATGGTAGAGGAGCAGCTCTTAGAAAGGAGGAAAATGGTCCTGGGGTGGTGTGGAGAAGCAGATTTTGTTATTTGCCAGGGAATCCAAGCAGGCTTTCAGCTGTCCTTCTCCCTTCTTCTTTCTTTCCCTTCTGCACCACAAAAGTTGACATGTTTTCTCTACTAAGTGCCATAGTGGCCATTTTTCCAGCACAGTTACTCCTGGGATTATTTTAGACCTTGTTTGAAGGCTCATAAAAGTTCTGTTACTTTTCTAATTTGGAAATAAAGAAGGCTTATTATTTTTAAGGGGCAAAGGACTTAAACCTTTTAAGCAATTATTTCCATGGTGCAGTACTATCCGTAATTGTGAAATGATAACTGAAGCCAAAGAGATCAAGATCGTAAAAATTGGTTTGACATGAAAAAGAAGGGGAAAAGCCAACAAGATTTTGTAGTATGCCAGAATACCAAACCTCCCAAACATTTGGAGGAATTAGGTTAGCAAGAGTGAATGAAAGTACTTAGACATACATGAAGGGTTACAACAACAAGCAGAAGCAGCTGGATGTGCAAAATCCCCTCTGCATATCAACTGGGAAGGAGAGGAATAAGAAAACAATGACCCAGTTTTGCTAAAATTTTCAAACTATAAGAGTCAGAAGTAAAGATAATTTTTAATATGGGAACTCTCCTAGTTTATTCCTATCACTACCTCAGGTAAGGCTGGCTTTCTCCCTCTGCTGCCTCTGAGCACCATGTATTACTTGAGTGGGAATATGGTGACTCTTCCATACTTTAAGGGCACAAAAGGATGCAGGAAGGGCTAAAAATCTGTAGGATATCTTCAAGCCTAGACGAAAGCTTGCTTCTTATTTTTTTCATTTTTTTTTACAACTTCCAGTTACGAAAAGAAATGATTTAAAATTGGTCATAATAAATTGCTAAATGATTGACAGACTGACCTGGGAACAAGCCCTCTCAGTTCACTGCATAATAAGGAACAGTTAGAGGGTGAAAGAAGCTTTTCTGGCCAGTGACTTCACAGTGCAAGCTTCACATTAAAAGCTGTGCATCCACTTAAAACATGGTGTAGCCAAGCAGAAACAGCTGCCCACCAAAAGCTGTAGCTCTCTAATCATGGAGAGTTTTGCGCTTGTCTCTCTTGGGTTCAGCTCATCTCCTGAGTTCAGTAGAGCTAGAAATCTCCATGAAGGTTTCTCTTCCCTCTTAGTATGTCTCCTCTCTTTTAGATGGCTATACTTCTCAGCTCTGTATGTTCAAGATGGTAAAATAAGTTGCTCTAGTAATTGATTCTTTAATACAGTGGATAGGTGTGAAAGAGCTAACAAGGTGTTGGGATTGAGCAGAAGAAACAAAATTTTTATTAACAGGATAAATTTACAGTAATTAAAAAAACTGGTCCAGGCTCTGCAAGCTCGAATGGAAGCTGTGTTTGAGTTACGGTTTCTTTGCAATCTCAAAGTGTAGACACTTGCTTTTTTAATTCCTGTTTAAAGAGAGACTTGCTGATTCTAGAGGCTCCCTGTAAGGCCTGAATGATGCTCTGGAGAAGTTTAAATTGATAGTGAAGTCCTAACTCTGTGATGTGCAACTTTGGTCTCCTTCATGCACTGTGAGGAGTCCTGCTGGGGCCTGCATGAGTATAAACGGGCCTGGATGTGATGCAGAAGAAAAAAGTGCAGTGAGGATAAAAAACGGTGGACAGTATGCAATAAAACTGAAGGTGTTCAGAGAGCTGATCTCTGCTGGGGCAGGATGCATCTTTCCTTAAAAGCCACATGAGGTTTCAGTATGGTTAATGTCTGGATGGGAGACCACCTGAAAAATCCTATAAATCACAGATGCTCATCAATATGAGTTTTAGAATGGCTCAGCCTGAAAGTCTGTATTTGGTGTTGATTTAGCAGGAGGAGGAGTGAGAGGATACTGTATCTAGAGAATTAGAATCTGTGTTCTCTGCAGTTGTCATGCTTGTTTGCATGTTTTTTAAGGAAGGAATTAAAGCTGAAAATAGTCTCGGGAGACTCCATGCACAGGGAGTAGGGCAAAACAAAAATGCAGCTTTCCATGTGCTTGAGAGTATTCTACACCTTCAGAAAAGGGAACTTAAATGCCTTAAAACAACAGGGAAAGAGTTCAGCCAGTTCCTCAGAGTTGTAAAATCCTTCATCACTCACTACTGTCCCACTTGATTTACACTGCTCAAGGTGGGCCAGCCACACTTGAGCACTACAATAGCCAAATACATAACAATAAAAAGCTAAGAAAGTAATAAAAGTTTTGCACAGAGGATGTGACCAGCATAAACAGCTCACAACATCTGTCTAACTTGCAGAATAGGTGTCTGGGGCTGAGCAATCAGCATCTGTGAAGCAAGGAAATAACCATTGTTTTTAAGAAATCATATGCTGCACTGCTCAATCTAAGCACATAGTATCTCTGACCCTGGTGCCCCTCTCTGGTTATGCTTTGGACTCTAGCAGCACAAAACAATTTTGCATCAAAATTTTGGAGCATTTCATTTTTGGCAAAAAGTGCTGTTTAGAGGAGACAATCTGGGTTGCTAAGGTACTAGGATGTGGGAGAGACTGGTTCAAATCTCTGCTCTCCTTCAGGTTCCAGTTCTTACCAAATTTCTCCCAGCTAATTAGAGTAGGGACTAGACTACACTCATCTACAATACAGGTTAGGTTTAGAGGTTTACTTCTGCTGTAACACAGAAGAAGCCCGACAGGATTAAATGGAAATAAAAATTTAAGCTTCCCGAATGAAATGATTCATCTGATAATTGCCCTTTTGCGCATATTCCCACTGAAATATACTTGCAGACCTTCACCCCTTCCCTTGAACACCCTGTGTTGTAGATGAACTTACTGTTAGTATGTTTGGGGAGCACAAAAGCCCTTACAGGGAAATTAACTCCACTCTCCTATATGTTTACTTGGCTGAGCAAAGCCTGCTGGCTGTAGTATCTGCTGCTATTCTCTAGGCAGAAAATACGAACTGGGTAGACTTGGTTTGTGAGCAAGTGAGCTTTGGCTAGGTGTGAGGTCTGAAGTACTTGACACCTCATTAAGGACTGTGGCCTGAGGCACATTGCTATCTACATGTTTTCATTTACTTACAGTGCTGTATATAGAATATCCTTGGTCTGGTTGGGTCTGCAAAGATCTCCCAGGTGTTTGTTGCATCCAGAGGAAGCCTGCAACACAGAAGAAACAGAACTATGTGACTTTAAAAGGTTTATGTGAAAGCTTTGTGTCCCTGTGGAAAAGGAAAGAGACATGGTGGCTTTGTAGTGATGACAAGAAGAATAAAATACTTCATTTTAAGGTACTTTAACAAGTAGAGCTTGAGTGTATTAAAAAGGAAAGTTGCTTGACTTGATTTATTCCTATTGTATATGAAGCCTAAGACTGTATTTGTAAACTCTTTCTTGTATCCACCGGAGACACTTACAACACTACACTATATAACTAGTTAGTTCTCAATAATTGACCTACAGTCTTGCACATCTAGCTGCTCTGTTGAGCTTCAGAAGCCCATTGACCTTAAAACTCTCTGTTCCTGGGCTGTGTTCGGATTTCTTGGGTTGTATGCATACACATGGCCTTTCAGTAAGCTTCTGGGTTCAGGATCTGTTTCCAGTTGCCTTCTGGGTAGATATGAGGCTGACATGTAGCTTCTTTCAGTTCTGTACAAACTGATCTCTCTTCTTTGCGCCATCTTCAGGCCTCTGTTCTTGTTCTTTTTGGACTATTGTTTTGTTCTGTGAGGACTTCATGATGAATGGTGAAAGCAAGGAACATGAGTATTTTGCAAAGGTACTTTCAAACCATGTGTACACTGCACTCATGGCACAGTTCAGGATAAATGCTCAACTACAGAAAAAAGAAAATACTGCTCTGCAACCTTGGGTTTGTTTACTTCCAACCACTTGGCAGGTCCATCCAGGGAGTGTGGCTGCCTCCTTTCTCTTCCTTCTCTATCCTTATTTATATTAGCTTCTGCTAGTGGTTTCTCTTTAAACAGCTATAATAAGACTTTTTTTTCTTCAGCCCTCTTGGAGATCGATCATGCTTAGCCTGCTCCAGCCTGCACCTCTTTGTTGGAACTTTGTTATTACTGAGATAAGGGCTGCAGGCCAGTGGATTCTTTGGAGCAGAGACAACGGCCCTTGACAACTGCTGTTGCACTCTAAAGACTTAATGACTGGGCCATCTGCACCCCTCATCTATTTTTCCACAGATCCCACCACTCAGATTGACTCCTGTGCCCATGCTGCACACATCATGACAGTAATACAATAGACAGGATGTCATTTAATATCAATAGTCTGGATGTCTTCTGCAGCCTTAGCAGGTGCTAAAGTTTTGTAAATGTATTTTTCCATCCATGCATTCTTAGTCATATGTAAACTTAATATCCCTGACTGCCATACAAGCACCAGAAAGATTAAAAATTATTTCAGTTGGTGGGAACCCTGACGATCCTGTCTCTGTAGAGAGTGGTTGTTTGAGAATATTTATGAGTTATAAAGCCAGGGAAGGTAACAAAGAAAGATGAATGAAATTTCAGGTTAGAGAGCCTATCTGTGGACATGCAGATGGATACAACAGGAAAAAGAAAGCAGCATCTGTGATGATGTTTGGAAAGCATCATTGCACATAAATTACTAGCACTGTTTAGAAATAATCAGGAACGGGTAAATCTGTGCTTCAAAGCAAATAACTACTGTAAGCCATTGCTTATGACATGTGGTCGTGTACCAAAGTCATTACTCTGAGTCAAAAGTCTGAGTCTCCTTCTGAGGCTATATTTCAGATGTTCTAGCCCTGTATGTATATAAAGGCTGCCCAGAGAGCTTGTATATGAGCCTGTAGCATCATGAAGGAAAAGGATGCTTGTAAAGGTATGAGTTTGAACAGGGAGGGTACACTGAAGCTGTGTGGATGCCTAGGAAGCAAATTGACATTGGAAGTCACAATGGTTATTATCAGGGGATATTGTGGAAAATGGTAGACTCTTTTTCAGTACTCTTCTTGATGTTCATAGTTTTTCTCTATGAATGAGTCGGGGGGGGGGGTGGGGGGTAATACAACTAGACAAAAAGAAAGCAGCAGACAGTAAACTAATGATATGGGAAAATCCAGAGATGGGTTGGTGAGTAAACTACCTATATAGTTGGGCTAGCTCAACAAATTATGTACTCTGCAATTGCACGTTCATGCATCTGATATATCTCAGAGGAAAACAAGAGGCTGGAAAGATATCTTGTGGGGTTGGAATTGTTTGGGATGAGGTGTTTTGGGGATTTTTCTATAGAATTCATATAACTTTGGTTACTGAAAACATGAGAAAAAACGCAAGTTTTGGTAAAAGTAGAATCAAGGCAAATCTTTTTGAAAAGGTAGCCATTTAAAAAATATCTGACATTTTAAAAATTAAAATGCTTCCGTGTGAGTAAAAGCCTCTCTGATGACATTGCCTTGTAACTGAGGGAATCACAGCCATGTGGGTTGTTTTTGTTTTGTTTGTCTGTCAAACCAATCTCTCATGTGATATATTCTGAAAGCTGCCAAATCCTTTCAATTCTTGGGTGGCCTGGGCCTGAAACAATTAACGGTCCAATTTCCCATACTGTTGCAGTATGTAGCCACCAATATATTTTTTTCTGATTGAATTTGAACAGAGAGATTATAAAGAAATGAATCAAAATCTCTTTTGCTAATCTTTCTGAGCGTATGAAGTCCGTGTTCATAAGCCAGAATTTATATCACATGATTTATATAATCAATCACAACAAATCTGGATGATAAATTGAAAAAGCAATAGGGAAATTGGTCACCCTAACAAAAAGCTTAAGAGAAGCACTTTCCTGGATATTATTCTGTGCTTCCTCACATATCCTTGGTGGCTTCCAAAAAAGACCAAGGTAGTAAGCGATGAATGAATAATATTAGCTAAATTTTTTTCCACTGGAGTGGTTTTTTACATGTTCTCTGAATTTCAGTGGAATATGTTTTGCAGGAGTTTTTTGTCTCTTTTTGAGTGTTATTGAAAAAAATAGAGAGCAGATGAAGCACATTTTTCTAGCATTCATCTTTATTTCTGATACTTTAATATAAAGTTCAGTGAGGAATTCAGTGGCATTGCCAGGAGAAGGTACATCTGAAATTTCATTTAATTGAAAATTTTTTTCTTCCTTTCAATTAAATAATGAACGCAAGGGTAATCCTGAGATGCTGGAGATTACCATGGAACAGACTTTTGGGACTTTGACCACCCCAGAGTTGTGTTTGGGCAGAATTTTGCCCATTCATAGAACTGCTCAAGTATTGTGCTCAGCATGCCTTGGGCACAGGTACAGGATAGGACAGCTTGCATCCACTGTGAGGGAGGGTACGGCTCCCTTGCACTATTTACGTTTCGCAACAGTTCTTCATGGCTTCAGGCATGTGCTGAGCACAATAAATGCCAGTGGGAATGCAGCTGTGTGCAGTGCTGAGGAATAAACCCTGCTTATGTGGGCCAAGAAGAATGAGCAAATCCTCTCACTGTGATTTTAGGAGCTCCTGACATATGCTAGAAGCAGGATGACAATAGTTTGAAGTATACAACTACACATTCAAATGTGTATAACTAATCTACTGCCTAGTAATGCAGTCAGCAGCTTAACTGTCTTGTAGTCTGGTTCAGGGTCTGTCAGAGAGGAGGCTGGTATTTCAGTGAAGGCTGGTGAATTTATCTGTGATATGATCAGGGATAGGAGGTGTTGCCAATCAGACTGTGCAGGGACTTAGGCATGCTGTTTGTTTCTTTGATATTTGCATTGCAAGCATCTGTATAAGGAAACCCTTTGTGATTTTGAGGAAGCATTCAATTACACGTAACTGCTCAGAAGCCAAGATAAATCTGAGATAAGTGTTAGTTTTTCCAATGAAATATGGAATATTTAAATCTTAATTGGATCCTATAGATAGCAACCTAAATGCAGGAATGTATTCCTGACCCATGATCCACTTGGAGTCTCAAAAACTAAAGCTGTTTCTTAGAAAATGTATCAGCTATGATTTTTTTGCCTGTGATGTTATAGTGTGCTAGGTTCTGGAAAAAGTCAAACTTGTGATATTTCTTCTAATGAATCCAAACAATAGCTATTAGTTAGGAATTCACGCATGCATTCTGACACTGAGAAGCAGCTCAGACTTGAGGCGTATGAATGTTTATCTTGGTGGTTGATATCATATGTGGTAGATGTTGGCAAGGACATCCCTTTCTTTTACCCAAAACCATTTAACAGAGATGAAAAGACTTTTGTAAAGGCAGGCATAATTCATTCCACATTTGTGCTTAGAAGAAGTTAATTGATTATTTTTTGTTTATGGAAGTTGTCTTTGTGGCTGAAAATAATAAAGATATTAACCATAAGCCACTGCTGACTGGTTTACATCATTGGTATCTAAACTTGCAGCCCTGGGAATCGCTTTTAATGACTTGTGAGGCTGTGTAATAGAAATGAGAAGAATGTGGTGATGGTGCTGCCTTAATAAAAGGTAGTATATGATAAACTAGAAAGTTTAATGGAAGAATAAGTTATTTTCTTCATAGAAAAAGTTAATGAATGCTCATCAAAATATTCTTAAAGATGTCTTTTCAATATCTAATATTGAATATTGAAATATTCAATAATTCAATATCTAATATCTAATATTGAAAAGTGCAACATTTCAAAGATAAAAACATTTCAATTTTATCAAGCCAACTTGTGAGATCTACTTTGAGAGGGATATGCTGAACATGCATTGCATGGGCAGCCCCATGTTATTTTTTTGTGTTAAAATATAAGCCGGGAATACAGTGCACAGAATATGCATGATGGCAAAGAACATGCTTTATACCCATAGAAATCTGTGACCTGCTTGCATTATTAGGTTCCCACTGATGTTGCTAAAGAAGATAAGCAGAAGATAAGCAACTTCCCTACAGCAGTTGTTATTCCAGCAATTCTTGTGTCTACTGTTACCACTGCAAAAAGACACAGGAGCATTGCAGTCTTCCCTGACATTACACGGATTGCTTGAGGAAGCGGTATCTGAGGAGATACCGTGATTTACAAGAGAATTCTAGAAACCTGGTAGGAACATTAGTATCACATTTCCATTATTCCTGAAATAGAACTGGAGGAAGATCATTATAAGTACTTGAAATATAAATTCAAAGGAATGAATGGGAAAGATACGGAATTATTTCCCCAGCATCGCATATTTTTAGTTGCTACTTGTGTACTTCATAGAGCTGGCACTCGGTGCTCAGTTGCCAGCTTGAATTATTCATGAAGAAATAAGATTTTAATCTAAAATAATAAGAAAAGCTAAGGTATTTGAACAGAATGTGCAAACATCAATATGTTGTGGGGTTACACTAAACTTCAGGAGTTCACAGCTTGTCACAGAAGGTGAACACAGGTCAATCTGGAAAGGGACAAAGAGAAATTGGAGCCACTCAGGAGATCAGATATTTTAATAAGTGTTTGGTGAATCAATAGTCAAATTCATGGTCATGGGAGAAACAGAAGATCACAAAGTAACTTTTTCAGGTATGTCTGACCCTTGCCTAGAGAATTAAACCTAGCACTTTCAGTTTTACCTTCTGAACAGAGGGCAGGCCAAAGTAGATTTGATAGAATATGCTCAAAGCAGGAAGCAACAATCTAAATCAACCTCTATTTTGCCATAAACTGTGGCTAGACCACTTGCAGAGCAAAGCACAGGGATTTTATCTCTTGGAAGCAAAGTCATTTTGAAGTGCAAAGGAATTGGACACTGGAACTGTGAGAAACATATGAGCTGTTAATCCTCTTTTCTGTATACTTCTGTAGTTACCTCATCATGAATACCAGTGATTTAGCTTATATAGACAAATAGCATAGCTGCCTGCAGTTCAAAATCCCAGCTGCCTCCTCATAGTTTTCCCTTGAGAAATTCTGTCATGCTCCTTCATCAATGCAAATGATTAAGGCACACTGGGAATATTGGAGGATAGGAAATATAGAATGAAATGTAATTTCAAAATACATAGCATGGAGGCTTCTGAACTGGCCCTATTCTAAAATTTATATTGAATTTTTTATTTAAATGAAGCTGCTGCAAGAAATTGCCTGTCAGGAGACATTGCCCAGAGCTCTTCAGAGGAAGCTGGGTGTGTCTAAATTTGGAGAGGAGCAAATGTCATGCTCAATATTTAGTGAAAAAGCCGCTATCCCTCTCTGTCCATATGAGAGCAGGCAGGGAAAGACATTCTGCTACATCCCCTGTCACACTAAATGCCGCATCCTTCTGAGAAACAGCCTGCTGGAGTTCATACTTTCCCAGGATTTCTAGCATGGAGTCTTGCCTGTGCACAGTCTGATACTTGGAAATTCCACCAGCACAAGCATCTCCCACAATCAACTGCTGTGGTGTAAACAGAAGGACCACCTCATGGGAGCTGGAATCCTAACTGAAGTTACTAGGCAATGTTGAAATGGGAATAGTCATCATTTCAGTGACGCCTCTCTCAGCTTTGGGATATGGCTTGGGAGCATGTGCTGCTGAATGACTGATGGGGACTTGGTGTGCTTCTATATCCAGTTCTCAAATTTGGTCCACAGTATTACATAAGCTGCATTGCTAATGTTTCTTCATTTTCTCCTCCTTCTAATTTTATTTTGAGGCACATATTACAGTTCTCCTTTTCTCCACTGGGTAAACCCAAGGGCAGACAGAGGTTTTGGCTTAGCAAAATGCCTGGAACTGCTGTCAAGGCTCTGTCTGCTGTGCCTGCTCCTCTTTCCTATAGATTCCTTGTCGGTGGCAATGACAGAAATTTGTCTTTTCCAAGAGAGTGGCAAAGGCTTGTTCTGTCTGGAGGGACTGCATGGCTGTAAGACTGAGGGAGGGATATACTCTGACTGATGCATAGCTCCTTTCACAGAACCACCATGTTACTTTGGCATAGCCACAGTTAGCTCTAGCTGGCTTCTAGCTGTGGCTCTGCCATCGTATTACACAAGGTTACAGGGTGTGATGCAGGGCACTAGAGATCTCATTTTTTCACTCGTGCTTGCACTTGCTCAGCGTGTGGCACGAAGGGTAACTGGTTAATTCGTTCGGAGCTGGCACAGCTCAGCTCTGTCTTCTGCATGTAATAGCAATAGGAATGTGAAAGTAGACGCTGGGTGTTCATTTATTTTTCATCATCTCTTTCTTAGTGCCATGTGTGATGAGGTCTAACAAGTCTTGTCCTCCAGTCTTTTGCCATGCACCCTGCTGCCTCTTGTCTCTATGTCCCCTACAGTGTTGTAGCTTCTTCCTCTCTAACATAGTCCTTCCTCACCCTCTTTCAGGTCTTCTGCTTACCCTGCTCTCCTGCTGTGAGTGAAGCTATGTGCTGGTAACCTTGTGCGAGATGCATGGCACAGCTGGTCTTTCAGTGGGAGGTCTACCCTCTTGAATTAGGGAGTGGATCATGATAGAGAACTTCTGAGTTCCTTTCTTGGTTCTGCCAGACACTGACTGCATGATATTATACAAGGATAATGTCATGCAGGATGCATAATGTTGTATGCAATGGATATAATGTTATATGCAATGGATATAAGG
Source organism: Pezoporus wallicus (assembly GCF_028554395.1). Classification (NCBI taxonomy): domain Eukaryota; kingdom Metazoa; phylum Chordata; class Aves; order Psittaciformes; family Psittacidae; genus Pezoporus; species Pezoporus wallicus. The sequence continues at coordinate 3,111,227 of NW_026642179.1, read as the reverse complement.
AAGAAGTTTGGATATAAGGAAGAAGTTCTTTACTGTGAGGGTGTTGAGACACTGGAATGGGTTGCCCAGGAAAGTTGTAAATCTCCATCCCTGGCGGTGTTCAGGTCAAGGCTGGACAGAGCCTTGGGTGACATGGTTTAGTGGGAGGTGTTCTTGCCCATGGCAGGGGGGTTGGAACTAGATGATCTTAAGGTCCTTTCCAACCCTAACTATTCTATGATTCTATGATTGTAAGTCACTGAGAGCCAGGACTACGTTGGACCGAAGTCTTAAGTGATGGGAGACTTATTAACTGTGCAAATATGAGTTGGATGTCTGAATATACCTTCGTCGACCTACATTGGTCTCTTCAGTACCTTGTTTTCCATCTTTAAAAAGGAATCTTGCTTTCTCTCCTATCATGAACAGGCTGGAAAGTGGTGACTCTATTGATGCTATTCCATGCATGTGCTTCATGGATAAAAGGGGGACAGTAGCAGGTTCACTGTTTGAAGGAAACACCATCAGAACCAGGTATTCCTACCAGCAGCCTACCAACTAACTCTAGTAGATTTTGTTGAGTAAGCACAGCCTTCAGTTGCCTGAGGTGCCTTTCTCTCTCTGTGGCTTGCCATCCCTAGGGACATGACCATGGAGAAGCAGCTGCAAGTGTTGAACTCTGTTATAGCAGCCAGAGCTGCACAGGAGACCTAAGTGGGGATCAGAAAGATTATTTGCAAACGTGGGCATGTGTGGGACTTAGATGGACTTTATCTGCTAAGGTTGTGTTTTTCATTTGAGCCAGAGTTAATGACCGAGACCTAACCTTTGCTCATTGCCTCAGCCAAACTGCTGAAGCTGAATAGTTCGTTAGCATCGGAGCACAAAGGGGCCCGGTTCTCGCATTGCTGTAACAATGGGCTACGTCAGAGAATATTGATTTGATTAGGCTGACATTTGGTTTACCCCAGTCTAAGTGAGAGGAGAATCAAGGCCAAGGAATATGCCTCACCCTCAAAATTCCTGTACCAGCAGCTGTACAATTTGTAACCCCTCTGCAAAAGTAGGTGATGGCACCATCTTTTCTGCCTGGAAAACAACACTCAAAGACAAATTTACAAAGAAGGGGCATGTACAGTGCAATTGTTTTGAGCAAATACACTGAGTTTTCTCAAACCAAGGCAAATCAAGAATGTGTGCAAATTTTCTGGGCACCACTAATTTCATTTGCACTTAATTTTTCATGGCTGGCGATGGAAAACAGGGGTGTTTGGAAAAAGATAAACATCTGTTGTTCATATTTTGTACTCTGCGAGAGAAGTGGGTATGCTCTTCAGGAAGAGCATGCCCATTTCTGTCCCTGAGGGCAGAGTTCCCTTACCATATGCTAGCCTGCAGAAAAAGTGTGTAAAAGCCCTATTTTCCAAAGCAATCCCCTCTACTAATGGGTAAAAGTGCTGTGAAGTCTCTGTTCTTTGGGGGGCACTGTGTACATGTAGCTAGGCTTAGCCTTGTAGTGGAAAAGTGTAGGTATTCTGTTTTCTTTGGAACCAGAATGGACCGCTATGTTGTTTGTTTTGCTTTTAGCAAGGTAAAGTCACTGCGCCCCTGATGAATTCTTTCTTGTTGTGGATAAAATGTCTCTTTCCAGCAGGCTTTAGGATCCTTTTTTTTTTGTTTTGATTCTTTAGTATATAAATGTGCTTTGCATATATTTAGGTGGCTAAACCAAGAGAAATAAAATATCACACTTACCAGAAATGGGCATATACACCACACCAAAATGAATGGCAATTGTACATAATTATATGCCTACTTTTTAATTTCTTTAATCCAGTGCAAGGATGTGCTGCTTTTGGTACCATTGAACTGATTCCTACTGTCAGGGTGCTAAAGACACTCTTCCCCATAGCGGGGGGGGGGGGGGGGTGTCTTTTCTTTCCCAATACCTTTATGCAATTTGGAACTGGTATTGTCTTCTGCCCTTCATTCCTTGCTTGTTTATCACGGTGTGGACTGGTGAATGGCACGTTTTATGATTCCCACACCTTAAGCATTTTTGCATTCAGAAGACTCATAATGCTTTTCAGGAAGGAAAGAGAGCACAATTGTTGCCACTCGTAGGGGATTTATGGTACTTTGGGTGGGAGACCTAGTGCCTTGGGGTTCCCATTTGTCAGTGCAGCTCTTCTGCATATGCTAAACACCCACAATGCAAATGGAGGGCTCTGTCTCTTCCACTGGATATACACAAGTCTTAGAGAGACTGAGGCTGGCATCTGTGTTAAGAATGATGTGCATCTCTCTTGGTATCTACATTCTAGTCCTTGTTACTGTGTGTAATTAGCACCAGCTTTTCTTTCATTTCCAGCTGACCGACACTGTACTGGACGCAGCCCTGTGTTTGAAGAGGTGCTCATATTCCTCTGCTCTGTTTTTTGGAAGCTTTTACACCCTCTTTGAGCACACTGGAGGCTTTGAAGTCCTATGGATTGTACTGTTCCAGGCCAAAAGATATTGCCTGAAGCAGCATGTGTAAAATTTTCCTAAAAAGCTACCTCTGCTTCTGTAACATAGAAAAGCTTGTCTGTGCCCAGGAGGTAATCATAAGGGTGATCAAATCTGCTCACGGTGTGTGGGCTTCTCCCTCACACCCTTCGAAGCAATCCCCTAGACAGAACTGCCAGCTGGGTGGCTTGCTCACAAGTCTAAGCTTACCTTCATGTCAGACATTCACAGCTGTGAGCACCACCATCTGGCCTGTATCCTCTGTATATAAGATTAGGCTGACTTCAGATGAGCTGTGGAAACAGCACAGCCATAGCATCATTTAGAAATCATCTGCTGGGGCAGAGAAAGCCCAAGCTGTGGTCTCTTTATGAGGGGGTATGAGAAAATGTGCAGAAACAAACTATGCTTTCCACTCTGGCCTGGAGCAAGAGAAGGAGATGTGAGCTAGCCCAGAGTGCACACATATTTCCTGCCTGCCGCTCCATTGTACCAAGGGAAGAAAAAGCAAAGTCTGCTAAAGAGAGTGCCTCTACCTATCATCTAAGTTGGTTTCCCTTCTCTACTGCTCCTAGTGCTGAATTTCCTCTGGGTATGCTCCTCATCCAACCCAGTTCCTTGCGCAATTGCGTCCTTTGGTGACCAATGGATGTATAGTCTTCTTTTCTTCCCACCCAGGCAATCAACACAAGTTCCACATACACTGATATATGCAACAGGGCTTCCTGAAAGGTATTGCTAGCCTGGGCACCTTGTATGATCTCACAACAGCTCCCCTCATCTTTGGTGTGCAACTTAAAGATCATTTACATTCTGGAGGGCTGAAAGTGAAGAATGATGCAGTTGTGCCTGGTATTTTAGGGGTGCTTGGAGATATTCAACACAATTGAATGTTTCAATATACAGTGAGGAGCAGGTTGTTTAACGTTGCCAGGGAAGGAAGTCCTATCTCCTCGAAAGGTAGTCTTTTGATACCTCCTTTAGCTGCCTAGAGGATTTACAGGGTTGGACTGAGGGTCTGCCCCTGCCATATGCAGCCATGCAAACCTCTAGGAGTAAGTTTTGTTGTTTTAAGTGTTAAAACTCACTTTCCTGTCCTGCTCAGAGACTAAGAGTGTTAGGCTTTTACTTACAATTAACAGTTCCACCACATAGCTGTGAAGGCAATCTAAGTATGACAGATAAAATCACTATCAGTTGGGTTAGAGGGCATTTGGTAGAGTGAGAGCAGTGCTCAGCTGTAGCCGTCCGTGGTTGCCAGACTCAACGGATGCTGCTTGTTGCTGCTGACAGTATTATCTATTGTGTCTGTGCCCCACGCTAGCACTCCAGCGTGTCACACCTTTGTTACTGGTACCAGGACTGGAAATAAAGACCACTTTCCTGTCAGCAAGGCTGAGCGACATGTCTTCATTACCCTGGTGCAGCCTGCCTTTTTGTGTCTGCCTGTGTGCTAGGGAATAGGGTTGGTTACTCATGCATAGACCATGCTACTGCTATTCTCCTAAGCAGAGCTTTGGTCTCCCAACCTAAACATGAAGCACCTGTGCTAGTTGCAGCACAGAAGCTCCTCTCTAAAGACCTCTGTCTTTATGGTGGGAGCACTAGGGTAGTTTTGACCCACTGTTAGCTGTGGGAGACCACAAAAAAGAGTAGATTTTAGGCGTGTGAGGCAAATTGGGTACAGATGGAAAGAATGGCCTCCCTCATGGTGTATTTGATGCTCTATATTCATCTTGCTGTACTGTGGGAATATGCAGGTGTGGGGAACATATTTGCTCTTAATTGCTGAAATGGCAGCTGAAGACATTGCAGGGACAGTGGTGGAAGACTTAGTGCTACCCAGCAATGGCCACATGCACCATGTCAAATGAAGAGGATAAAAATAATTTTGGGAACCTCAGTCATAAAAAGTGACTTCATTTTGAAAAGCAAAATATCATCTCTCCCCAAATATCCCAATGACTTTTTCCAGGTGGGAGCACAACTCTACCATTGCAACTGCTTTAGGAAGAAGGTAATTGGATGACTGAATGGCAATAATCCAAGCAGTCCCTTTGGCCACTGCTCCCTGCTGAGTCTTGAAGACGCTGTAGTGCCACAATATGAGTTCCTTAAGAGTGGCTGTAAGCAGCAATGGGACCTGCTACCCGGGGGATGATTTACAGTGTACTTTCTAGGCCACAGACTTACCTCAGCTTTAGATTGTAAATTTCGCAGGAAAAATTGATAAACCCGTGAGAGCCACAGTCAGGTACTTCTAACATGATTCTTCTAAGGGAGGGACTGCAGGCTTAGGTCTTGAAGAATTCACTAACAGCCCAGCACGTACAAGCACTTTGGCTCTTATCGCGAGTAGTCCCACCCTTGCCCTGAGTTATGGAGCTCAAGGGCTTAGCAATGAGTACTTGCAGGGCCCTTACTTACCATGATAAGGTATAGGTATTGAAATAGTGCTTGGTTTGGGGGTTTAATTTCTGCATGTACTATTCTTTCTATATCTTATATTTGCAATCACAAACTGGGATTCGGGTTATTCAGCTCCCAAAAAGGTTTTTAGCTCTGCACCATGACACAAAGAGTCTGTTTGTTAAAGGGGATAAGAAAGTGTGGCTAGAGTGGCAGCCCTGCTGCTGAAGGCATGGACTACCATAGTTGTGCCCCAAATTCTTACAATTGTGGATTTAGGCATTTTATCATTACATGTTTACAGGTGGCTTCTAGTCTTAGGATGCAAAGGGGCACCCACTAGAATTTAACTCCGTGTCCTTCATAGCTCAGGTTTTCAGTAACATCTTCAGGAAAACTATGGTATCTGTGCCAGTTCATTGGCTTTGAAATTTCAAGTCATGGCATTCAGAAGTTTAAGTGAAATTCAGCTCAAACTTTACATTTCATAATATCATTTCTCCAAAGCAAAATTGGTCTTTTTGCAGAATTTTAATAGCAAAGTGACTTGGAACACAGAGTTTGGCATGCTTTACATGGGAGCATTGAACTCATAGTAAGTCTCTTTCAAAAAATAAAGTTGCTTTCAGCTTTAAGTAGTGTAATACCTTCTAGGTTCCTGTTGCAGTGGACACTGAGATTAGCAGGGGTTGGTGGCAATGATGGAACAAGAGGCTGCATCAAAAGCTCATCAAAGGAGGTGATCCTGCCCCTCTACTCTGCTCTTGTGAGACCTCACTTGGAGTACTGTGTGCAGTTCTGGTGTCCTCAACATAAAAAGGACATGGAACTGTCGGAACAAGTCCAGAGGAGGGCCACGAGGATGATCAGGGGACTGGAGCACCTCCTGTATGAAGACAGGCTGAGAAAGTTGGGGCTGTTCAGCCTGGAGAGGAGAAGGCTGCGTGGAGATCTCATAGCAGCCTTCCAGTATCTGAAGGGGGCCTATAGGGATGCTGGGGAGGGACTCTTCATTAGGGACTGTAGTGATAAGACAAAGGGGAATGGGTTTAAACTTAAACAGGGGAAGTTCAGGTTAGATATAAGGAAGACGTTCTTTGCTGTGAGTGTGGTGAGGCCCAAAGAAGCCATAAATGCTCCATCCGTGGCAGTGTTCAAGGCCAGGTTGGATGAACCCTTGGGTGTCATGGTTTAGTGTGAGGTGTCCCTGCCCATGGCAGGGGGGTTGGACCTAGATGATCTTAAGGTCCTTTCCAACCCTAACTATTCTATGATTCAGTTTTCTGACCATCAGCATCCCTTAATCTTCTTTACACCTCAGCCTGAATTCTTCAGTGATTTATGTTCTGAAAATCTGGAGGACAGTAAGATCCAGTGGAGAATTGTAATTTCATCATAAATAATGTCAGTACCTCTATTTGGTCATTGATACATAGGATAATAATTCCTATAGTTAATGGAATGATCTGAGAGCAAGGATTTTTTTCTCCCTTTTCTAGTAAATCGTGGAAAACTAGTTTACATATATGCTGTATGTATTACTTTTAATATTTAAAAGCATCACAGCCGCACCATGGGAGATGTCTGGCATTAGAAGTTGTTTCCAAAGGGTTGTTAAAATTAAATAAGTGCCTTCTAGAAACAAGCACCGCTTTGTACTGAATTTAATAAAACTGTGAAATTTAAAGTGACACTAGATTCATTATAGCTGTTTGCTGTAAATTGGCATAGATTTGGTGTTCTGAATATTTTTTTTTTGTGCTGTAAAGATTAGTTTACTGTCTGTGGACTGAATCCTTCTTGCATTATACATGTGACTAAATCTGTGGGGCCCAGTGGCCAGAAAAAAAAAGACCCAGAAAGGCATTAAAATAGTTTAGCCCCTTCAGCTGCGAAGTCATGTTACACATATTTTTCTCCTAACCAGTTTTGTACATATTATTGTCAAATATGAATCTGCAGAATGTCTCCTGGTCTGGAATTCTGTTCCCTTAGAGCAGTCAGCAGTTCTCCTGCAGCCTTGTTTTAGTGGCTGGGTACATGCGCATGTGAGGAGCTGTGTACTGCGCTGTTTTCCTAGGCAATAATTTTCACATTTATTTTCACACTTTAACTAGTTTATGTAGCTTTTTTGTTTCCAACATCAGTCTGCATCCATTCTTTCATTTTTTTTTAAGTTGCCTGCATAATTGGGGAAGTTAGTGTGCAATCGGTAAAGCAAAACAAATATAAAAATTAATACAAGCTTACTTTAGTTATGGTATTCAAAGGTAGTGAAAAGTGTTGGTCATAATATGTCGATGTAGGGCTATCCTCATAGTTTTAATGTTTAGATAAACATCTATATACTTATAAACTAAACCTCTGTATCCAATTAGTCCAACTTGCTAAATATCGTCATCAAAGTTTTGAATCCTTTTAAAAGTTATTTTTCAGAACACGGATATTCTGTATGTAACTTCTGTTGCACTATTTGAAATGGAAACAGGCTGTGAAGCCTGCCAACTCATCTTTCATGTGCCTTTCCCACTGGTGTCTCTCTCTGCAGAATCAAGCTTGCACTGCAGAGTGTTTCTGCTCCCTTTTACATGTGGTCCTTGTTAAAAAAAAAACAAACAAAAAAAACCCCAACAAAGTTTAGCTGTGGTGGAATTATTTATTTTTAAAACAACTGGTGCAAAAAGTAAATATGTTTACTGTGTCCCTTTCCATTCAGTGTATTTCCTTTTTTAAGCTCCGTTTGTGTCCAACAAGACAACCTCTTTCTCCAAGATTAACATTTCTTATGATTGTTCCTGACAGAGGATTTACTTTCAGAGGCCCTGCTAAGGATAACCAAAAAAGGGCATGTAGCAAGACAGTTTTGGCAGCTTGCACGAATTTTCGGAGCTTTTTAGGTCTTGGTTTTCTGATGAGTGGCTTCCTGAGCATGCCTAGGGAATGACAGGCATCTCTGCAGGCAGGCTGAACCCACCTTGGCTTGTGCACAGTCATTGGCTGCCTATTAGAATAAATTGAGGACAATGCATACCGCTGCCTGCCAATTGTAAACATAAGGGATATGTATTCACTTAGCATTGACTTTTGGGAGGGGCCAAGGAAAAGCTGTAGTTTTATTGAATAAGGCTGTGTGTGAGGCTGCTGGTGTGCTTTTCTTGCTGTGCTCCTGCCCAAGCAGCCAGTTATTCATTTCCTTCCTACTAGTTGAAACCTTTTCAGCCAGAGGTAAGGACTTAAGATACATACTTGTTTGGGAGCTAGCTGGTCTGACTGCATTTGCGTTACGGCTAGAGTTTAAGCAGCATGCGAAATCTAACCAGTTGTGGGAACAGTGCGAAAGTGTCGGGTACTATTTTTACTCTCCTCCTCTCTCTGTGCCCCCCCTTTCCAGATGTTTGAGGTGAACTAAGGGAGATATCTATGCTGGGTGGGTAGAGGGGGTGCATGCTTGCCCACCCAAATGAACTGTAGTGATGAGGTGCTGCGCGCAAGGCTTTGGGTGCAGGGCAGGATGTGTGCTGGTCCCACTCCTGCAGCAGGCTTGTTAGTAGAGCAATAATCTGTGTGTTGTGTTCCCCCCACACACCTTTTTTTCCTTTTCTTTTCTTTCCTTTCTTTCTTTTTTTTTTTTAAAAGGAATTGCAATGAAAAAGCTCTTAATGTAGTAATGACTGATGAAATGCTTTTCATTTTGCAACTTAATACCTAGGCTTTCAGGGCAGCCTGACTGTAAAGTCAGTCTTCCTGCTGTAACTGATACAGATACAGTAAAGCTCTGGTTAATGTAACTGATCAGATCCTTGCTGAGCAGATGTCAGTCATGGCAGCCTTTCATAGGAGTACTGTTGACAATAGATGGCATCCGTTTTTGTTTTCAGCTCTCAACATGCGTAGCAGTGTACTGCCAGAATGTTTCTTGTGAAGTTGTCTTTCCTGTTAAAGGGGAGAGAAAAATGTGCTTGGGTAGGACCGGAGCTCTTAAGAGTCTGCGTTTGTGTCAGTCAGAGTGCTGCCAGGGAGAGCCAGCAAGCAGGCTCTGCTTCCCAGGTCCTTTGACATGCTCGGACAGTTTGTAAGCATTGTGCAAGGCTGGCTGCTGATAGCGTCATATTCTGCATAGCAGGGAATTTCTCAGAGAAAAAATGAAGGAAGGGATGAAGTTAGCAGCAGACGGATACTTGGGAGCAGCAGTCATTGACCAAACTCTGGCCAGACCTACAGTGATAGAACTGATTTTTCTCATACATATTGCTTGGAAAAATGAGCAAGATAATTTTGAACAATTACTCTTTGGCGAGTATATATAATTACTTTTCAGAGGAGTATTTCTTTTCAGCGTATGCAGTTTCAATGGAATTTTGCTTTGCTGAGAAGGTTTCTCTTGCTAAAAGGCATACAAGAGAATAATTTGTGAAAATAACACATTCCCTTCTTGGCAGCAGCTCAAAGAAAATAAGGAGGCAGAGTGTTTCTTTTGTGAGAACTGTGTAGTTATTATAATTTGTCTATTTTAGATACCATACTGTGAGTGATTGTGCTTGTATGATTTGTCATCAACCCTGGGACCCTACCTCCCTTCTGTCTCTGTTTCTTTAAATGTAGCGGTAGGTTCTCTGTGAGCATATGCATATATAGACAAGTTTCATGCCTTTTTCTCCTGCCGTTGAGAGACAGGATGGCATCCTAAAACTACATATGCCATGCACCAAACCAAATGAAATGGGCTGTTTTAACATAAATCGCAAATGGAACGATGGTTCAAGGAATCGGTCCATTGTCTTAATTAAATTGACTTTAGGGTGAAGGCTGGAGGCTAAACTTTTCTTCAGGTATTTGAAAAAGGGAGGCTTTTTTGATAGGCAAGTTTGTTCATCAGTAAAACCTGCACACATTAATATCTAAGTAACGGTGGAAGGGGAGACACTCTGTATAAGATGCCTGTGAACAGGAGACTAAATTGAAATAATTTGTATTTCCTGAAAACTCCCCTTTGTTGCAGCATTCAATGACAAGAGGATCAGTTCCACAGTCTTCATTCACAGATTAATGTTGGTGAAATCAATACCGTCATTAATGGATGCAGGCTCTGATGCAAGGGGAGTCCTGTGTAGTCTCAATACTCTCTGAGAGTGAGTGATGTAAGCATGTAAGCATTAAATAAAGGATTTTTCACAATTGCTACTTTATGCGCTCACAACATTATTCGGACATGGAGTGGCCTGAGAAAGGGCTAACTTCCCTTGTGCTTTTATTTCCAGTCCAACACTGATAGATGATGCAATAATGGCATTGAAATCTATGTGATCTGAAAGGTAAGTGGGGTTGTAAGTTCCTCTGGCTAGCATCAGAGGGAAAATTAAAGCACGTTAAGATGGAAAGGTTTCTTACTCCAGGTCTCATTCATTGGACTACACATGGCATGGATGCACACTGGTCAGCATCTGTCTGGACCCATACAGGGTTAGGATGCAGTGCCACTTATTGCACTGGAAAAGGCAAGGCTTTTCTGCTGGTTTGCTGGGGTGTAGCTTCTGTCATATGAAGAGAAAAATGCCAGGGAGATTCTATCAAGGGCCTGGCTGGAAGTTCCTTTTTCACCCTTCCCTGCATACAGTTGGAGTGGCTTTGCCTATGGGGGTGATCTTTTTATAGCAGAAAATGACAGCCTGTAGGATTCCATTCCTGCAGGGCAAATAGTAGTTGTCTACCTGAGACCTGTGCTGTTGGCTGCATGAGTTTTAGTTTGTATTACAGTTCAGTGGAATTGTTAACCCCTGTCTGACAAGTGTACAACTTGGTACATTTGCCTGATGTGTATGAGCAAAGGGGGACAGGAAACCATATGCACCTAAGAAACAGAGGGCCAAGAGAGCAAAATCAGCTGTTCATCTGTTGTGCTTCTCTGGAAACCTCCTGGGTATCGGAGAGCACCAAAAAAGGTAACAGGGCAGAATAGAAGTGCAATCCTGTGAACCTTTCATTGCCTTTGAGAGGAGCTGTATGAGGAGTTAGGAGGATCGGGCTCCAGGTGTACAAAGCCTGAGGCACACAGGCCTGTGACTGCAGAGAGTGGGAGCCTATCTTCAAAGCAAGTTTTCATTCTTTAAAAATTGTCTCTTCTTAGTAACTCCCCCCTGGCAGCTTGTAACAAGAAAGCTGCTTCCTTCTTATTAGAGCTCTCACCTCCAGAAGCGTGCATTTGCAGGGGCCCGTTTGCTGGGTTTGTTTGTAGCTCCTGGGTGGTTTAAAGCCCCACAACCTGGTGAGAACGGATTTTGGGGGCAACTGTTCTGGAAGCAAGTCACCTCCCTATGTGTTGGCACTTACGCTTCAGGTGGTGGTGCTTGCTGGGGAGCTGTAGCTGTTGAATGTGTCCAAACGGTTTGTTGAGGATTTGGCTAAGGCTGAAATTTGACTTGGAGGCATTGAAGATCAGATTAGATCTGACCTTTCTGGATGAGACACTGAGGTCATAGGACAGTTGAACTATGGAACAATTTCTTTTTGCTTTTCCTGATGCTTTTGTACAGCTCAGCTAGCCCAGGGGGGAAGGGTGCTCAGTACATTATAATTTGGGATCCCTCCCACCCCTGGGGGAGCTTGCTGCTAATTTTCTTGAAACAGATTTGATTAACCATGAAGGTTAGGGCACGTAACACCGTTATTTAGCTGCTAGCTCTGATATGTTAGCTGTATGGTTTACATCCTGCAGAGCGAAGTGCTTCTTTTCATGTGTGTTTTTCTCTGGAGCTGTGCTTAGCGCTTATAAGTGGTGCGGGGCTGGCAGCCTGGCTGCCAAGCAGACACCAGCATTAGCAGTGTGATCTCTATTGCGTCCCTCTTCCCAAGCATCACTAGCAACCTCTGTGAGGAATGCAGCCTTCTGGACTTTCTCACTTGTAAACCTCTTGGCTACTGCTTTGTCTCACAGAACTGCTGTGCATCCAGGTATGGCAGTGCCCAGGCTTGCTGGGCTTCCCAGTGGAGACGCGAGTGGGCTCTAAGCTGGGGCACTCACCTCCTGCAACTATGGCCAGGAATCACCACCACCACTAACTGATGCCTTTCTCCCTCCCTGCCCCATGTATCTGCCCTTTAATGAGGGAAAACACTGTCTATGAAGCATAGGGGCACCTCCTGATCAGAAGATCCTACCTATAGCAGTGTCCATGCAACTCTGGGTTGAAGTCAGGAAGAAGTGCTTCTGGGGACTGCAGTGGGGGCAGGAGCAAATAACTGAGGAAGCAGGGGGAAGAGAGAAAGGAAAAATGCAGCCATATCTTAAGCCGCTGGGGTAACTTCTCCTTTGAAATTTTTCCTGTGGTCATAAATACCTGGTGAGTCACTTAATGGCTGTGTGTCTGCTTCTGTATCTTCAAGTAAAGGGTAATCTGTACCTTTTTGTATTTAGCCCATATGACTGCTGGGGCTTAATTCATTAGTGTTTGTAAAGAATTTGTAATGCCAAATGCCAAGTTTAAACACTGGTTAAAACCTTATTTTTGATAGATTTCCCAGCAAAAAATATAACTTTGTTTTTTTTTTTGTATGTTTGGGGGTTTTCTTTGGTTTGTTGTTTGTTTGGTGTTATGTTTTGTTTTGTTTCTTTTCCCACACAAATACCTATTATACTGTGAAGTAATTTCTTTAGATTGTGGGTATAAAACCACTGAAGCCGAGCGGATGAAGTGGAAGATGAGCCAGCAGTGACACTGCGCTGACATACCTGAAGGGAATTTCTGGGTGCTTGCAGCTTTAACTGCGCTTGGTGCAGCTGAGACAGAGCCTTCCTGTGAAGTTGTCATGTGTGTATAAAACCATGGGATGACAGCGTTTGCTTACAGGCTTGCACAGTGTCATAAGCCGGGAAGAGAAGCTGCTGAACCTTATCTGCTTATCCAGTTTCACGCTGATGAGAGCATTTGAAATTGTAACTCGTGGGGTCAGGCCAGGCTGCAGTGGGGGAAAATATTAGGGAAAGATTTCAGGCAATGGAAACAACATTACATGTTTCCACACCCTCTTGTGTACAGAATACAAATAAAGAGCATTTCCCTTGAGACTTGCTGTCCAGGGTGTGAAGCAAAGTGGAACCCACCCGTTTGCACATTTTCTGGTTTATGTCCTTACATGGAAAAAAAAAAAAAAAAAAATCTTTGGAATTTTGCTCATAGAAGGGGTATAAATAGATTTCTGGAGATAAAATTTTGCTGTGAATGCTCTGGGTTTTGATCTATTCAGAAAAGTAACTGTAGGCCAACCGATTTGAGAGTATTGCTAAACGCAGGAAGAATATTTCATTTCACATAGACGTGCATGTACGTGCGTGTGTGTGTGTGGGCACTCACACCCCTCTCCACCTGCACTGACTTTCTCAGTCTTTCTTTTAGGCCGAGGAGATCTAAAGGACATGGAAATTGCTGTGTGCACTTTTAAAAGTTAAATAACTTGGAGCGAGGGAGAACCAGCATTTGTGATTCATCAGATTGCTAAGGGAACCTGAACCTATGACAGCTCTGTAAACAAAGCTCCTGAAATTTGTTGGCAGCTTGTTTTATGTCCTTCTCCCAAGCAGCTGGCACCAGCTAGGGAGAAGCTGTGCAAGAAGCGAGCACAGGAGGAGTAGTTCCTGTGCTCCTTCAGAAGCCAAGGTTTGGTCCTGCAGACTCATGCCAGTTGGATTCCAGTCATCTTCAAAGGGAGCTCTGCCCAAGTGAAAGCAGTCTGTGACCAGGCCCTTGTTTGTTTCTTATTTGCAAGGCTTTGATGTTCCCGTTGTCTTTCTGACTGCCACAGGGCATGTTACTACCCTTTTCCTACTTCATTCTTCTCTTTGTCAGTGAGCTCTCTAATGCTGAAACGGCCCTCCTCCCTTCCCAATTTTGTTTTTGTTTTTTTTTTTTTTTTGAGCCACGATAGTGTTCAGTCCGGTAAAATCTCTCTCTCGTTCCAGAAGGAAATGCAGAACCTTATTTTAACTCCTCAATATTTTAGAGGACCTAGCAGTACTTATTTGATAGCCCAGATCATCACTTTCTAATGCAAATTGTTTTACAGAGGACAGTTTCTGCTCAGTCTTCTGGGGTCAGCTGCAGATGGAGCAAAGGCTCTAAGGACTTTCAGTCTGCATCTTCCTAATGACCTAGTAATAACCTGCTTTCCCTTAACAATTTCAAAAGCTGGTGAGCCAGGGCAGAATTTGGCTCTGCTCCTGCCTAGTTAAAGCTCATAGGTTTGGAAAAAAAAATTCCTAGACCTTGGCTGCAATGTTTGGAAATGGGAGTGGGCTGGGTTAGATCTGAGATCAGAAGAGTTTGGTCAGCTCTCGCTTACCTGCATAGCTTTAACCCATTGGTGCTGCTGTATGCCTCCAGTCAGCATCCTTCATAGGAGGCTATGGAGTGCTGCACCCCGGGTCCTCAGAGAGCAGAGGGTTTGCTGCTTTGCATGGCTTCAGGAACAGCTTAGCCCCACGCACAGGGCCACACCCCTGCTATGAAAATGAGGGGTTTCATTCAGATGTCTGATAAGCCATAGGTGCTGCTTTGCCACTTCAAACAAAACTTGGATTGTGAAGACTGAAGTGCAGCATTTTAATTGCTATAAATATGAATAAGAGTGTTTAGGCAATCCAGATGATACTGAGCCAAGCATTTCTGTGGCTAATGTATGTTACACTGATAAAAGCAGGCCAGCTGAGAATTTCCCTACTGCTATGCCAGTAACTTAAAACATCAGTTGTCTGTTTTCTGTTGCATTGGTGAAAATGGGGGAGAAGTTTTAACTTGGGCATAAGCTGACCTGACTCTGATCCTGCTTTACAACATAACAGTGATGTAAACCATATTGTTTGATACATATGTAAATATATATATATATTTATACTCTGATCTCAGTTACCTTGGTGCAAATCTGTTTGATTTCTTTGAGTTACTCAGCGTTCAAAGTGGACTGTTTGCTATCAGAAACTGACTCCTTTTGGCTTGCTGCACATCCCTAAAGGACAAGGCAGCAGGAAATTGGGTCAAAATCCCAGTAATAAGCACTCACTGGGAAATAGTATTTCATACAAGAGAGGGCACTGCAAACCCAGAAAGCCAGTAAAATTCCACTGCTCGTTTGCTCCCTGGTGATTAAAAGGCCTGCCATATATGGGAAAGGTCTGCGCTTCATTCACTCCAACCACAAACGGCTTATTCACTGGACACAGTGCACAATCGAGAAGTAATGCCTTATGACAATAAAAAGGAAAAGCAGCAACTTTTGCTTGTAGTTTGTTTGCAGCTTGCTCTATGTTATTAAAAGCTCTGTAGCTGTTTTTTTTTCTTGTTCCTTTATTTAGATCCCTGTAAACTGCAGTCAGTTTGGTTTGCCGCTTAACTCTCTCCCATAAAACCAGACACACCAGCTTATTTCCTCTCTTTCCCCCTATACAACCCAAACAAGAAAAAGACATTTCCTCTACCGGTATATATAGATGTAGCTCCTCTGTCTTCAGTGCATCTGTTGTGGATTTATATGACTAAAGGCTGGGATTAGCAGACAAAATCCTATTCTCAATAGGCATAAAGCACTAACTTTAGCAAAAGCAATGATTAAATGCCAGAATTTCAGAGACAGTGATGGGACCACAGAAGTGAAGCACATAGGAAATGGGTGTATGTATGAATAGGTATAAGTTTTGGGGAAAGAAAGGAGCAATGTACTTTGGATGGGAATTTAGGAAGCTGTCCCCAGTGCTCCACACACCCTTCATGGGCTTTCCTTCCACCACATCACTTACTGCAGTGAAACCCTACACAGATGACATTAAGACGCGAAGTCACTGGAGCACAGTTGTGTTTACATTCTTGCTTTTCAGTTTGTTTTGTTTAGGGATCAGTACTCTCTCTGCCATCAAAATCATGTGGGTAAAGCAGTTTGGTTGCATTTTATTTCATAGGAAGAGTGGAGCTACATCAGGTTCTCTGCTGCAGATTTTTTAGAGTTTGTGTTACATTGAGTAAGAAATATGATTGTGTAATATTTGCAGATTTAGAGATTATGCCTTGGATCCTACCCCTATGTGAAATCTGATGAAAACCCACATCTTTGTGGCCTGAAGGGCTGATTGATCAGTCTGATCTCACAGACTGCATGCCTCATTGCACAATATCCAGTTACTCACATTTTGAAGCCACTTAAGCTGACATGGTTAAAATGGATGTTGAAGTAAGCCAGAGGATAGGTTGACTGGATTTGAAGCCAGTCTTCCGCTCCTCCAGAATGCTGTCGTGCCTCCCAGGAAGGACCACAGCTCTGTGACAGAGGTATATTTCAGCTTCTATTTCCATATACAATTGGGCACATCTACAGTTTTCAGTAAGTGAAACTGGTAATATGAATTTTTGTCCATGTCAGGAAGGCAGAGTTTCTTACAGGTGACCTGCCATAGGGTGATAACAGATTTACCTGGCAGTTTAGGTTAGCTATTGACTGGCAGCCTGCAAGTGATTTGGCTTCTCAGTAAATTTCTTGTTGACGCATGGCACTGCGTCTGGTTCTAGTGTTAAGGAAAACTGACCATTCTGTTTGGTAGCCCTTTATGCCTGCTACCTTTTTTTCAGTGAGAAGAGGTGGGGTTTTTTTTCTGTTTTGTTTTTTTTTATTATTTTGTTAAAGGTGAAACTGGCTCCCTCAGCTGCATCTGAAAGGTCAAGAGGGAGGATGTAAATTAGGACTGCTTTGGGGGGTTGATGACTTTCATCTCTTGATGGCAGTAATTCTGAGATGTCATTTGACCATTATCATGAGGTCATGCCAAGAAATGCCCACTGAGAAACCCTAACATGGCCAAAGAAGCACAGCACTGTCAAGTTGTGACAGCTGGGTAATGCAACAGAAACTCATAAGATTACTCCTGGTTTCCAGCTCTTGGAAGGATCAGGGATAGCCAATTTGGAGACCAAAATAACTAGATATCTGATCTTCATGTTTTGTCATTCAGGACTTGGATTGCATTATATCAGCTTCTTAAACAGCATCTGGATTCTCTGGGAAAAGTCCTTGAATAATAAGCACATTGAATACAATAAGTATTATTTCATGGTTGAAAAAAAGATTAATTTCTTCCATTTTTACCATCTTTGGTGTTCCAAATGGAAGATGTAAGACTGCTTTGTTTTTCTTTTTCCTCTTAAAAGAGGAAAGTGTAAATGATGCATCCTTTGGTTTAATTTTTCTGCCGCTATTGCCTCCCCTCATTTGTGGCTAAGCTCAATGTTTGTGCAATCTCATTCTGGCTACCTGTAGAGAAGCTCTGCAGAAGTTCATGTTCTACTCTGTTGCTCTTCACTGATCAGAACGGGGACTTCCCCTTCCCTTTGTTCGTGGGGTCCTTCAATAAAGGATGTCAGAATCATAGTTTTACAAGATAAGTTTTTTGATTTGCGTTAATGTTTTCTAGGATATCACTCTTCCCTCTTGTAGTGTTCATGAACTGCCTTAAAGCTTCTGGCCATTGTCTAATAAAGGACTTCTATGGTCAGTAAAGATGTCTATTGCTTCACCTTTCAAACCAGAAAGTTAGTTTGTCATTCCTGGGCCATCTGTGCTAACAACCCTGTTGTTTTTTTCCAAAATAGACAGCATTTTCTTTGTTCTTTATTCTATTCAGTACCTTCTGTAATGGATGTGAGCTCCTTTCTTGGAGTCAGTATATAGCAAAATTAATATTAACAAGAGGGGAGGGAGTAATGGTATGTGTGCCTTCTGTGTCAGCGTATCTGATAAAGATCAGTTCATCTTAGTAAAAAATGAAAGGAATTTAGTGTATGTGTAGGAAATATATTTTGTTATAAATGAACAGATTGAGGTGGTGACAGATTATGAATCTGACTTATGACAAAATACAGTTGTACGGTTCTGAAAGCCTGGAGACTGGTGTGATGAACTGGAAAAAACATTATAATCTGAGTACATTATTTCTGTCTCTCCTGTGACCCTTCAAGGCAATGGAAAGTCACTGATGGAAAGGCTGTTGGCATTAGCAGGCATAGAACTGGCTTCATCAATCTTGGTTCAGTGCTACAGGTCAGTAAGGCTGAATTTAAATATTTACATTCAAGGTTTTTCCCTGTTTTAGAATTAAATACCAGAAGCTATAGGCATATATAACACCTTGCCCCCACCCTGAACCCCTCCAAATCCACCACTAAACCAAAAATTAAACCCTGGGAAAGACATATATAGGTCTCTTTGTCCCTACCCTCTAGGTAGTGCAGGATGATTCCCTAAAGTATATTCACACATGTTTTGTCCATAAACACCTCTGTTTATTAACAAAATGCAATCAGCTGTAGTTATTCAGTGAGGATTGGGATACTTTGCTGCACTTTCTAGTTTTTAGCAAGGGGAAATAGCTATCATTCTAAAATGTGTTTCTTGGCCCATGGACATTGCTCATGTGAATTCGAACAAAAAAAAATCCCCTAATGAATGGAAACTTGCAGAAGAGTTAACGGCAGCTGGTTTATTATGGACCATGGCTCTGACATGATCTCACGTGAGTTTAATACAAGTGTTACCTCACTGACTTCAGTGGAGCTGCTTTTCATTTGGAAGGGAGCAAATGAGGCCAAAATCAGGCAGAGACCTAGGGACACTCTCTGGGAGAGTGTTTTAGATTGGGGAATGTGCTTTACATACATATAAAATATATGGGCATAGCTGCACATTGCAGTAAGTGTGTAAGTCCACCTGGGAGAGAAAGGACCAAATTCTGTTTTGAAGAGTCCCTGTGTAAGCGCAGTATGAAACATAGGGGTGATGTGCCAGGGACAACCAAAGAAGTATCTAATTTTTCTGAGTGCTAGGCTGAGATTTTTTCCTTTTTTGGATTTCTGATGTTTCCTTGAGGAGATGGTAAGGAAACATGGCAGAATAAGAGTGTTCTGCAGGGAATTTCATGTTTTTTGCTACTTAATTTCAACCATATCAAATTAAAAGAGGAGCTGTGTTGGCTACTGTGAAGCCAAATCAGGCAAAATCACCACATGTGCAGGTATTCTGCCTTGAAGCTATCAAAAGAAGCAGTGAAATAAGAACTGTATATCTTGAGCCAAACCTCTCTTTAAAATCGTGTGATATCGCATCCTTCTTTGACCTCAGCCTTCAGCTTAGCTAAACCTTGCAAAATTGTAGGAAGGTGGCTGTGCTTTATTGAAATTGTGGCTTTGGTCTCAACAAGGGAGAAGAGCTTTAAAGCTCCTTGAAGACTAGCAGAGGTATTATTTAAAAGCAGGATGCTTGGGTGCTCACAGCACAGTCTGCAACTCTGAAATGGACTTTGCTGTGGCTCTGTGTATAAGGAAATAGAGTTGAAAATGTGCCAGGTATTGATTAAGAGTGAAGAAAGACCAGGGAGAGAGGTTTTGTCATCTTGGTTTCTTGATTCTTGTGTTTTAGTGGTCTTGCTTGCTGCTCTCCCATACAGCAGCACCTGAGGCACAGGCACATCTGGAAATGGAATCTGCAGTCTCTTCAGTGTATGCTTTGAAATGTTGTGTTTTAGGGTTAGAGTTTAGCACAGCTCCCTTGATTTTTAGCACCAGATTTCCCACCAGTGTAAACACAGTTTTCAGATGCTTTTTGCTTTACTCAAGTCTTTGAAATCGTGGTGTTTACAGGTGGGTGGCGTAAAGGTTCATTCTAATGTGTTTTGCAGTGTAATGCTCTGCAGTCCCAGTGATGGAGGGAAAACATTTAAAGACTACGGAGTTATGTAGTTGTAACTTTAGTTTTTACTTAAGGAATTGAAGAAAAGCAGAATGATGGTAATTAAGCTTGAACTGTAAGCCAAAATTGAGGGGGTAGGGAGGCAATAAAGCACAGGTAGTGTTTTAAATGGCCTTATCTGCTTGTTTAAAAGGGAGCTGTTATGGAGTGGGGTTACAAATCTCTTCTCAGTCTATTACAGCATTCTTACTGTTCACTATTTGAGCCAAAGTTAATTATATTGTCTGCAGAAAAAGCACAGCAGAAGCTAGTGGTCCTGTGGTTCAAATAACTGCTAATTATTCCCAGTGGCAATGCATAAACGTGTTCTTACAGAGTTGGTCTGAGATGACCAACTCACTTCATGTAGGATGCTGTTCTGCCATTAGGCAGGAATGACTTCTGCTAGCTGCAGTATTTTGCCAGATTCACAGTGGAAAGCATGACATAGAGGCCCTATTGCTCAAAGGATTTGTGATGAGATTTTTAGTCCTCTCTGGATCTTCCTCTTAAGCAAATTAAATGCTGCTGAGAGAGAGAGAAACTCCAGTGGGAGAGCTCTTGTTTGAATACTAAGGTTGTGTAGAAAGTCATTGAAAGAGCCGGGGTGGAGACGATTGGCAGAAATGAATAATTGCAATTTTATGCTGAAAAATATTAATGGCAGAAAGGACAGGAGGCTGCATGGAAATAGCTGTGTTCCTCATACAACTTTGGTGCTGCCTGCTGCACAAAGAGCATAGAAGTATCTCTGAAATACCAGAAACAAATGCTTTGTGTACCACAAGTGACTTTGCATTTATACAGGTGCAACTGGCTTCAACTGAAGGGCCATTTTTATGGGAGATGGAATGTCTTATTTATATCATTGATACAAATTACATTTTAACATTTACATGAGTGGTAGAAAACAAACATAATCCACTTGTGATGGTGTTCTTGTTGTGTGCATAAAAGACGACCTGTCCTCCTTACCCATATGCTTTTTCTGTAAGGACATAATGCCCCTATTCAGTATTCATAAAGTTGGTAGTGGCTCCCCAGCTTGGCTGCTTGATGAAGAGAAGCAGAATTCCACCCAGCTGAAATCACTGATTTTTGCAAATGGAAGTTGTTTATGCATTTTTTTCTTCATTAAAAAGAAACGCAATTAGTGTTTTACAATGTTTGTATGGATAGCGTCAGCTGAATCTTGTTCCAGACCATTGCATGTTGTTTTAATGTGCCCTACAAGATGCTTTATGCAAAAGATATCTGACTGGGATGCCCAATGTTAAGTGCAAATTCCTAATGCAAATATGAGGTTTTGTAAAGCTGAATTAAGCTCCTTGAGTGATACCAGGAATGGTTTTGTTGGTTTGTTTAATTTTTTTGCAAGGGATAGGGATGCAGGAAACTAAAAGGAAGTCAAATAGTATTTGCAACTGTAAAGGATTAGATCTTGAAGTAGACTGTTGTATTAAATCGAAAGACTGAAGTCAAATCACTGCCCGCCATTCACCTTTTTATTTCAGTGATCCCTAGAAACAATTCTGGGAGGCAGGTGTGCTCTCAGCAGGTTTCTTTCTAACAAAGCAAGGGTGTCAATTCAAAACTTTCGGTTGTGCCAGCAGTGCTAAGAGGGCATCAAGTCTCAGACATGCTGGTTTGTGTAAAACTCGTCATAAAACTACCCCATATTACTTCCCCTTTTACCTGATTGCTTTATTTTGCATGCGTTTTGCTTCACTTCAGCTTTATTGATCAGATATTACTTCTGGTTTAATAAGATCACAGCAATATAAAGCTTCTGGTGAACTTAAGTAGCTTTTGGGCAATTATACTCTAGTGCTTTACTGCTTATTGCATTTGAAACCTGAGCAATCTTGAGCCAGGTTTACCTCTGTTGAAGCTTGTTTGATTTCTAACCACTTGTCATACTACAGAAAACATTTCTGGAAGCCATGTAAAAAGAACAATTTTTTCCCCTCTCCCTCAAGAGTAAACCAATCTATTATGTTCACTAGAGTACGAAAGAGTCTGCTAGAGAAAAATGCCTGTTCTGAATATCCCCAGCACATTATTCGGAGATTATCGGTGTAGACAGTGAAATACCTTATTAGAGGTGTTGCACATCAGATGTGGTACGTACTCTTCTATTTATACTCTAAGGCATGGTATTTCCCACTGCTTTTGGAAGTAATCATTCCAGTTTTGGGCTGTGCCATGACACAGGCACAATAAAATCTGAATTTCCCCAATCCAGTGCTTTCAGAGACTTTTAATTTTCATCGTTTGGATTGGGAATTACTCTTCGAAAAGAGCAGTTCTTTAGCTGCTCTGGGGGTTTTCATTAATGCCTATTCAGTTCTTTTTCACCCTTTCTTCTCCTACCAATAGCTGCTGCAGACTGCACAAAGAAACATGTGCCTAGTTTTGACTTCTACCCATCTGAATGTGGTCAGTGGCTTTACAGTTCCTACTTTGTAGATGCGCTCATGACTGATGATGGAGGGGAGCAGGACCTGAAATTTCATTTTGAATATTGCTTTGCCATTGGGTGATTCAGTCAATGCCAGAAGTACCAGATTTTTTTTAAGAACCTCAGATGCTTAATCAGAATAATGTCATTGATTGTGCATAAAATTATGTGAATTAAAAATGTTTCATTTAAAGGAGACCAAAGATGTAGACATTTAGGTTATTGTTGTCTGATTATCACAGCCTTGTTAATGTGATGAGGAAAGGGAGAATGGAATATAAGGTACTTCGAGCTAGCAGATGAGATACAGATCCTACAGTACATGCTAGCTACAGTATATCTTTTTTATTGAACGTGCGTATGGTTAGCAGCTTTAAGCACTGGATGCTGTCTTTGATTATAACAGTGGTGAACTTTGTCTGCAAAATTGAAACCTCTGATTTTCTAGTACATCAGTAAGTGAAACCTAAGCACATGTAATCTGTAAAAATAAATGTAATTACTTTAGCAAATGTATTGCAGCTGGCCAGGTTTAACATTAAGATACCTGTTTCTTATAACTGACTAGTGTCAGAAGACAGAGGTGGTGGCTGGAGCTGTGCTGTGCAGACAGAATGTAGGAAGAAATTATTGCCTGGCATTCTTCTGTGTGTACATTAAAGTGAAGTAAACTGAGTTGCAGTTCTGACCTTTGACATTTCTTCCCGCTATTTTCTTCTGTTTAAAGCATCTTGGTGAGAGTAGCGTTTTTAATTTCAAAAGCTCTGGTAAAATTGTAACTAAGTGGACTGCTTCAAAATTGAACACTTGATAAAATCTTCAGGAACACCTAGCGCATCTGAGAGCTGTCATTGATCTCTTTGGAGGTGGTAGTGTGCTAGAGCAGGAGATGGGACTGTTGCACTCCCATTTCTGGTGCTGCTTTGGTTTTGCTTTAGCAAACTTTTTTGGCCTTGCCTTGTTTACTTATTTATAAAACACATATTTCTGATTTCTGTGGTAGCACAGGGGTAAAGGTCTGGCTGCAGCACAGCACCTCAGTGTTGGTCAGGGATTGCTATGATGAGAACAATAAGCTCATGAAAGGCGGTGGAAGATTTCTCCCTGGTCACACCACTGGCAGAAAGCACTGCTGGCATGGGTGCTGCTCTCCTCATTATTTTCCAGATTCTTCCCAACTAACTTTTATGTCATTTCCTATTGCGGGTAGGACCTTATTCACCTACTACAAAAATATACTTATTTTCTGACCTTTTGGGACATCTAGAAATCCTGTTTTTCACAGGAATGTTGTGACTTGAGACTTGATTAGTATTTACAGAGTGTTTAGAGGTCTTTTAATGAAAAGCACCCTGGAAGAAATAAGTGCATTGTGAGACCGTTAAGTAAAGTGATGCCCATAGAACTAATGGCTAGATAAGGCTATCATCAACCGCTAAGCTTTTTCTGTTCTTGCTCTTTGATCTTGCAGGTTTATAATTCCTTCTTTTCAGCAGTTTTAAATTCCCCTTGCACAGAATTCGCGTTGGTGAAGTAACGCGGACCAATTGATTTCAGATCACCAATCCAAGCA
This sequence comes from Pezoporus wallicus, assembly GCF_028554395.1. Lineage (NCBI taxonomy): Eukaryota > Metazoa > Chordata > Aves > Psittaciformes > Psittacidae > Pezoporus > Pezoporus wallicus. Next base: position 3,087,543 of record NW_026642179.1, on the reverse strand, counting down.
ATTGGAGTAAATTATTAGGTTTACAGTTTCAGTCTCAACTTATAGCACTTGGTTTTTTAGAGTTGCACTCTGGGAGGCTTAACAGCATTTAGAAATTACTGCCTTGAGTGGCCAGTGTAAGTTACAGTGCAAGACTACTAATAAAATAATGAAGTTACTCCATCCTTTAACCGTTCCTCCTTAGAAAAACAATGTCAGATTTAAAACAGTCGAGGATCTCGGTATTACAGCCAGGTGCAGCTGAGGTGTGATGGCTACAGGAAAAGAGGAATCAGGGACCACTGCAAGAAGTAGCTGTAATATCAGCACCTGTACTCTTGTGGGACAGATGTGTAACCATCCCTCAGCATTGCACTGCGAGGGAGAAGCATCATTCCCGGCGTGCGGTCCATACTGAGGCATGGTGGCGAGGAGTTGCAGCCAGTTCTTCTACCCCCACAGTAATTCTCTTCCCTGAGGAGTCTTTTGTGGCAGTAACATAGGCAATAACAGTCCTTAGGGGTTCTCTGTCTCTGATTTAGGGATGCATAAGTAGCTACCATTCCATCTTTGCTCCAGTTCTGGCTCTAGGAAAAGGATGAGCTTAGCCTCTGTTGCTTTATAGTTGAGGTGTGTATGGCTCATCCCTCTTTGGGCTATTCTGTGGGGAGTTAACAAAGAGACAGTACCCGTGGGACTTTGCTGTGACCTAATTCTTGTACTCACATATTCTCGTCTTTCCGAGGGTCATTTTCCTCCTATGAGATGTTACTGGGAGTGTTTTGTGGCATTAACAGCAACTCTGTATCTTGATTGTACCCCCCCCCCCCCCGCCTTTTGAGCAGCATCTGGGAAAAAAGCTGCAGGGGAGGTCTAAATGTTGTTGGTGTTTTGCTTTGGGTGGCCATTTATTTTTTTTTATTTTAAATGTAGGATAATTGTCATTTTTGAATGACCTGCAGACGTTATGTGGGCAAAATTCCTGCTTCAAACGGTTCCCAGAGTACTCTGCATTGTACATGGTCCCTAACACTGAGCAACTTGTTGCTGAGATTTGTTTCATTTCCTTGCAAAAGAAAAACAATATATCCTGATGGGCAATGCATGGCACATAACTCAAACTACACAAACAAATGAGGTTTTTTGTGTTCTTATAGCTGCCCATGGATAATATTTAGAAAACAAAGTCCTTTGAAAAACTTTAGGAATTTTGGCTGCCTTTCAGAAATGGTAGAGTTAAGTCAATAAAATGCCCAGTAGAGATTGTATGTCCCCAAATATATTTTATCTTGACAGGTTATGTACTATCGAGAGCTGCTGCCATGACTTGAAGCCAAGTAAGGAAAAGAGCACTTCTGTTACAGGACTACATTTGATGGGAATCTGAGGAGGCAAAGGGAGAGAATGGTGTGTGCTCTGAGAACGCCAAATGCAGGAAGCTTCTCTAAGCTGAACTCCTGAGTTATATAAATCATTATAACTCTGCTGGCATCAGTAGGTCTTTACTGATTTACATCTTTTGGGCATCTGGTTTGTTTTTAATTTTACACAAACCTAATCACTCCGGATGCATGAATTCATGGGTTTTAGTAGAAGTTACATTGATGGATATTAGCTTGGAGTCAGACTATTAAAGCTTCTAATCTGTATCGTTTGCCCTAAACAAAAGATAATAAAATTAATAAAATGGGCAAATGGGGTAATGTCTAGCCTCCAAGACCTCTGCCTGAACACTCATCCTCTACAGTGATGTGGCTTTATTGAAGTTTGTTCATCACAGAGCTTGCTTTTATGCCAAACTGGAAAAAGATAGGCTTTCTGGGTAGGAGACAGGGAGTTAATAGTTATGTGACATTAGAACAGATACTTTATTGCTCTTTAGGACCCCCCATCTGAAAGGACCATGAAGAATTCATTCTAGTGGCAGGGAGGATAAAAATGTGGCTCTTGGTGATACCTGCTGGAAGAAGCTCAATAAATCTAGTCACACTATTGCATGATTATAACTCTTTGAGTGTATAGATACGGAAAAGTGGTATCTGTAGCAACAAATTGCTTAATCTATGTTTTATTATAGCCAGGCTGCAAATTTTTTAACATGTAGCATAACTCTGAAGTGAATTTGAATGGTACTTTTTACCCTAATTAGCAGAAATTGGAATGGTTTGGGGTTAAAGTAGTAAAATAATTACAAAGGATTTAAATTCACTTCTCAGTCTTGTATGAGTGTTAGCAAGGCTTTTAAGAAGGGAGTTTAAAAAGTGTAATTTTAAGAGAGACTGTGCTCCTGAAACCCTTTGGCTCTTTAGGAAATCTTAAGCATTTTAGATGTTGTAAGATTGCACACTGGCCGCTGATGGTTGGTGCCTTCTCCTTTTGCTTGTCCCCTTAGAAGTCTGACTTCTAAAAGACCTGGAGCATTCTAAATGTAAGGAGAAGCTAGAATGTGGATGTTTATCAAGCTGAGTGTCTTAAAACCAAGTATGACCAGGAGTCACATAGCAGTATGTTCTGCCTCCTGGGGTTATGTGGAAAAATTAGTATTAAAAAATTAACCAAATTATATTTACACATGTAGGCTGAATTGGTTTTCCTTTGTAAAAATACCTTGAGAAGATGTGGTTTTGTGCTGCTACTGTTAAAATAGATATTTTTGACTGTTATACTTGATTTAAAAGAAGTTGGAATGTTTTTTTTTTTCCTCCTTTAGATGTTCTGTCCATGAGGCAGTGAAGAGTGGCTTGAAGGGATGCAGCTGAAAATACAGCTGTTGACTGCAGCATGGAGTCATCTGTTCAGAATATAAAAACTTTGAGGGCCAGCACTTCAGCTGGCATAAGTTGGCAATAGATTGTGGTGGCTTTACAATGTAAGTGCAGTGGTTGGTAGAAATCCCTGTATTTTCAGTTCTCTCACTTTTTCATATAAAGTTTTCTTTATCCCTTCTCAAATCTGCTGGGGAGAAAGGCCATAAGTTAGAAGTGCCTTCTTTGTCTGCTGCAAGCTTCCTAACAAGAGACCTGAAGAATTGCTGAAGTTTTTTGTTTGTTTAGGTTGTTTTTTTTTTCTTCCAAGCCCCATGGCTATGCATCTTGGGCTGATAGAAGGTTTCATCTTTCCCTCGAAGTCTTCCTTTATCCACTTAGTTTTGGTCAGATAAATCTGGGGAGAGTGGGGTGAGAGGCAACTTTGCACTTAAACTGAGATTAATTACTGTGAAATTATTTCTCTCGTGTGGAAGAGGAGAAAGCAACATGTTACTTGGAAATGCATTCAAATTAAATACAGCATGTACCCATTTATTTTTTCTGGTGGAAGGCATCCAAAGCTGGTGGTGACATTACTTACGGAGAAATTTTAACGGGATGCAAAGGGTGGCTTTCTCCACCCTCCCTAAACTCAGCTAGTGCTGCATGGCATGGTGAGCTCTCTCTGTGTCATGAAGTGCCTGACAACCTTCCTTTCTTCCCTTCAGTGTATAACCAGTGGGGAACAAACTGGAGTATGACTGAGTCATTTCACAAGGGCTGAGGCATTTGTCTTGTACTGTATTGTATTGACTTCAGCTAAAGCAGAATCAATTACTTAAGTTCCAGGAGTAGCAATTATGAAGCACAGCATATTCAAAAAAGTGGAAGTTACCTTACTTTTGCTTCATGGAGGGGTCTTACATTTGAATTAACTCTCATTAGCCAGATTCACTTAATCTTTACTGTTTTTTTTTGTTGTGGGTTATCTATTTGTTTTTTGTTTTTTTTTTTTCTGCTGATGACTCTTGATCTTGAAAAATATTGAACTGAATTGGGTTAACTAAAAGAAAATTAATAGATTTCCTGAGATTTTTTAAGATTGTTAATGATGAGAGTTTAGTAGCCTTTGGGGGCTGGACTTGGTGATCTCCAAAGGTCTCTTCTAACCGTAACAATTCTGTGCTTATGTGCTTCTATACTATAATATACCAGGAACTTGTAATTAGATACTAGTTTTTGGTTGTGTTCCTGACCTCTACTTGGATGGCTCATTTTTAGAGACACATCTACTGAATGAATCTACATGATCTGAAGTTCTAGAGACTGAATGGCACAGTGTGATGCGCAGTTTTAAGGTCACATTCAGCTGGCGTCAGAAAAATTACCAAAAGTTATTGCTGTCTGACAGCTATACAGTGATTTAAGGCATGCAAAGCAATATATTCCAGCAATGCTCAGGAAATGCTTTTCAATTGAGTTCTTAGGACATATTCTTCCACTACACCCATTTATAGTCATTCTAATCATTAGTATATTATAGGTCAGGATTTAGTTTTGTCTTTATGGAAGCATAGTGAAATCTGCATTGTTTGGCCTCTGCCATAACTTCTTCTAAGTAGAGGACTTTACCTTCAGGTCTGTCTATCCAGCATCTGTCATCAGCACTGAGTTTACTCCATTTGCCAGGTTGCAGTAACCTCCGAAGCATGCATGTTCAATGTGGTCGTTTTCAACACTGGCTGAACATGTGAAGCCTGCAGTGCTATGAAACAGCAATATAAAGTCAGGCAGGTCCCCTACAGAGAAGGGTTTATTATAATATATATTCTTGTACATTATAATGGCTATTGTTGCATAGGATATGACTAGCTTCTTTACTTCTGAAGCAACTTACTGACTTTTGTTTCCACAGTGTCATTTGGACTATTTCCTTTAAATGCTGAACCTTCCATTGTTGATCAAATTTTGCACTCAGCTAAAATGTACAAATATTATCTGAGGCTTTCTCTCCCTCGCATATTTTTTTTTGCACAATGGTGACTGGCAGGGTAAAGAAAATCTAAAGCTAAATGGCTGCTGTGGGTAATCAATATATGATTGGTACAGATTTTTAAATGAGCAAATTGCCACAATGACCCAGCTGAAGGTAGTGCTATTATTCCTGAAAATACTGCTAAAATAGTGAGCCAGCTTAAGCGAAGTGGCATTTTGGGTGTGGAGTCAGGGTTTTTCAGAAGTCACACCTTATCAAAAACAGACATTCTTTTTTTGCTTTCACTGGTAGAAATCCAGATGCATGCTTTAAAACTCAGTTTACTCTGGATCTGTACTCAAATAAGCAAAGCCAGAATATTGGTCCAGATGGGGATTCTTAAATCACCAGCCCATATCTTCATTTATCTTCTTTTCCTTCAGTTTATCCTCCCTTTGAAATCCTGGCCACCTAAGAAAGATTCTGAATGCTGTGATCTGGAATATTCTCTTAAAGCAATACCTGCAGTTATTTTAGACTGCTGGCTCATTGCCGTCCTTCCTAGGAGTTTTAGCTTTTCAATTCTTTCTGCAGTGATTCTTGATTGTTGGCAAGCCCAAGGCAGTTATAAAAAGAAGCAGCTACTTTTTCACTCAGTACTTGATTGTCCCATATCCTCTAATTTCCCTTATGGCAAAACGTCCTAATGGTAAGGTACCCCAGACTCAGCATGATCATTCATATCGTGTTTCTTTAAAAATATCATTTCATGGAAGTTTGCTTATAAGAAGTACTGGATGAGCTGTGTTGAAATGAAATTAATTTTGTTTCTAGAAGAAGATAGCCTAAACAGAAGCTTTTATCAAACTTCCCTCCTGCCCTGAAAGAGTCCAGCTGTTAGGAAGAAAAAGGGATGCATGCGGACTTCATACTCATGCAATGGTTGGCCTTCTATATGCAGACTGCCAGTAGGGGTGCTCATTTATAACAACTATAGTTGTTTTTCTGGTCAAGTAAAAAACTGTTGGGACTGAGTCTAAGGCAATCATGTCCCACTGGTGCAAAGCATCATCAGGTGTCATGAGGTAGATTAGAAAAAATAAATCTGCAAATCTTTCCAGCCATTTAGCCCTTGACTGTTATTGTAAAAAGACTAAAGATATTCAAAATACACTTTCCATTGGGTTCTCTTTCCAAATCTGAAAAAACAAATAGTCTATCTAAAGCCTCTTTAATGGAAAATGATTCCCAAGGGAATAGAGAGTTTCTGGTTCTTTTCCAGTAACTAAAAAGTTAACATTGAAACAGGAAGTGCATATAAATATCTACTCAGTAAATACGCTACACATTTATATAGTTAAGAGTGTAGAGGTTAAGACTGTCCAGTTGGCACTGGGAATGCTCCAAGTTCTCCAGGCTTACAGTTTCATTATTGTGTTTGAAACCTTAGGGAAAAATATAAGTACTTATCAAATATTTGCATTTACCCACCCTCTTGCAAATCACTTGCAGAATGATATTTTAAAGATTTCCCTGAGCTTACTTGGTGGTTGTGGAAATTCTGTGGTCTGCCCTGTCCCATACCTACAACTTTTGGGCTTTGCCTAGTTGTTACTTTTTAAGTTCAAAAATAACTCATTAGAAAACCAAAAAAAAAAAAAAGCCACACTGGAACAGGGAAAAGAGTGATCTCCTTGTCATGCCACATAGTGAAAAAGGTTTCTGCAGAGTGGGGGTGTGGGAGAAGTGGGGCGTGGAAGCTTTATACATAAAATCAATGGTGGGATATATTCCAACTTCAACAAAATATACTGTGGGTCTACTTCTGTAACCCGTAACTCCCATAAACATGCCTTTCCGATATGGAAAGTACCACAGCTCTGGTGGGATTATTCAAGTAAAATGGGTTAGCAGGGGAGGCTTGGCTCTTTCTGACAGTAGCTCTGTTTGGTAATCTTCAAGCAGATGGTCCCTCAGGAATTCAGACATGATTTTGGGAAACATGTATCAGACATGCTAGTCTTTCTTGAACAGTTATTGTGATAACAAACCAGATCTGTAAACCTCAGGAAAAAGTGAAGCAAGGAGCAAAAGTTAAGGAGAGCTAATACTGGGAGATACTACAGCTGCTACTACTTATAATTCAGATAGAAAGCACAGATGATACCAGGATCGGGATGGTGGGGGGATAGTGGGTAGTGATGAAGATAAGGCAGCTGTACAGTGAATAAAGTGAGTCTATTCAGCTAAATTGTTGTAATGAAGTCAAAAACCAAATCATATATCCAGAAACAAGAAAAACAGAATGAGGGATTGTATCTTCTATGTATGAACAATATAGAAGACTCTAATAAAAATCAAATCTTAGTACCTCCTTGGGGACAGACACTGGCTACTAAAAGGGTGTATGATTCTAGCAGAGAAAATCCTATTTAATAGCTGGAATTTGAAGCCAGCCGAGTAAATCATAGAATCATAGAATAGTTAGAGTTGGAAAGGACCTTAAGATCATCTACTTCCAACCCCCCTGCCATGGGCAGGGACACCCACACTAAACCATGTCACCCAAGGCCTTGTCCAACTTGGCCTTGAACACCGCCAGGGATGGAGCATTCACAAACTCCCTGGGCAACCCCATTCCAGTGCCTCACCACCCTTACGGTAAAGAACTTCTTCCTTATATCCAATCTAAACTTCCCCTGTTTAAGTTTTAACCCATTGCCCCTTGTCTGGTCACTACAGTCCCTAATGAATAGTCCATACCCAGCATGAGGTCTCCACGCAGCCTTTTCTTCTCCAGGCTGAACAGCCCCAACTTTCTCAGCCTGTCTTCATGCGGGAGGTGCTCCAGTCCCCTGATCATCCTCGTGGCCCTCCTCTGGACCTGTTCCAACAGTTCCATGTCCTTTTTATGTTGAGGACACCAGAACTGCACACAATACTCCAGCTGAGGTCTCACAAGAGCAGAGTAGAGGGGCAGGATCACCTCCTTCGACCTCCTGGCCACGCTCCTTTTGATGCAGCCCAGGATACGGTTGCTTTCTGGGCTGCGAGCACACACTCCAGATGGCTCATGTTCATTTTCTCATCAACCAACACCCCCAAGTCCTTCTCCGCAGGGCTGCTCTGAATCTCTTCTCTGCCCAACCTGTAGCTGTGCCTGGGATTTCTCTGACCCAGGTGCAGGACCTTGCACTTATCCTGGTTAAACTTCATGAGGTTGGCATCAGCCCACCTCACAAGCGTGTCAAAGTCCCTCTGGATGGCATTCCTTCCCTCCAGGGTATCAACCGAACCACACAGCTTGGTGTCATCGGCAAACTTGCTGAGGGCGCACTCAATCCCACTGTCCATGTCACCGACAAAGATGTTAAACAAGACCGGTCCCAGCACCGATCCCTGAGGGACACCACTCGTTACTGGTCTCCAGCCGGACATTGAGCCATTGACCACAACTCTTTGTGTGCAGCCATCCAGCCAGTTCTTTATCCACCGAGTGGTCCATCCATCAAATTGATGTCTCTCCAATTTAGAGACAAGGATGTCGTGTGGGACAGTGTCAGACGCTTTACACAAGTCCAGGTAGATGACATCAACTGCTCTACCCCTGTCCATCAGTTCTGTAGCCCCATCATAGAAGGCCACCAAATTGGTCAGGCAGGATTTCCCCTTAGTGAAGCCATGCTGGCTGTCACCAAGCACCTTGTTGATTTTCCTGTGCCTTAGCATGCCTTCCAGGAGAATCTGCTCCAAGATTTTGCCAGGCACAGAGGTGAGACTGACTGGTCTGTAATTCCCTGGGTCATCCATTTTCCCCTTCTTGAAAATGGGGGTTATATTTCCCTTTTTCCAGTCATCGGGAACTTCACCTGACTGCCATGTTTTTTCAAATATTATGAACAGTGGCTTCGCAACTTCATTTGCCAGCTCTTTCAGGACTCATGGATGGATTTCATCAGGACCCATGGACTTGTGCACGTTCAGGTTTTTAAGATGGTCTCGAAGCAGTTCCTCTCCTACAGTGGGCGCAAGGTCTTCATTCTCACAGTCCCTGCGTCTGCCTTCCAAGACTTGGGTGGTTTGGTCAGAGCCTTTGCCAGTGAAGACTGAGGCAAGGGAGCCATTCAGAACCTCAGCCTTCTCCAAATCCTGTGTAGCCAGTTCTCCCGAGAGCTTCCGGAGGGACACACACACTTTTACACTCAGGGTGATGAACCACTGGAAGAATAAGGTTTGGTTGATTCTTCATCTCTAGTTGGTCTTAACATGTGACATCTCTTTTATGTTGCAATGTCCCTCAGGTTTTTCTTCTTACTTTCAATTTAGTAGTCCTCTTAAGTGGCTACACGTGCACTAGGGTCACAAGTCCTGCTTGATAAGTTAGATTCTTTCTGATCATGCCTGAAGTGTGAGTGTGTTGGGGTTCTCACAGAAAAGTTGTCCAGAGACATCTGGAAACACAAGAAACACACAAAATACAATGCATGGAAAATAATCAGCTCTTGCAGAATAAAGATAAAAGGCTGATACTGGTCTGTTGCAAAATGACAGAGAGGTCCTGTGCGTTAGGGAATCAGAAACTGGGAGCAACCAGCAAGGTACACACTAGAGGCTTTTCTGAATGGGTGCTTTCATGAGTGTTTTTTAAACTGGAATTTATTATAGACACCATTCCACATTAATGACTCACATAAATTAGAGAAAAGCAACATGATGTGAGATACACTGCTCTGCTGCATCTCCAGAATGAGAGCATTCTTTTTTAATAACTAAGAATGAGTTCATCTCTAATTATGAAATGCTTCAGTAGACAGTAGGTACTTCAGTACATAATCGAGCAAGATATTGAATACTTACTTTAGTCTACAGCTTACACAGAATGGAATGAATTCACTTTGAGTTGTACGTGCCTTTCATGTTAATTTTGCTTTTAGTTTTAGGAATGAAGTATTACTATTTTGTACTGTGTTTATCACTAGACCCAACTAGTGACTTCTGATTAATAGTTCTACAGGACAATGTGGGCATGACTTAGAAACAGAAACCCAAAACCCATTTCTTCTAGGATCTTCATATACTGTCTAACTTTTCTGCAGAGATCACGGTGGATGCATATTTTGGTAGGTTTTTTCATGGGTGATATGGTCAGAAAATGGGGGGTGCCTGTAGGAAGGAAAGCTACTTCTGCTATGGCTTTATAATCCCAAGTGATTGGGAAGGTTGCAAAGAAAAACAGCTATTAAGAAGAATCAGCAATGTTTGTGGGGTTTTGGTTTTGGTTTTATTTTTGTTTGTTTAAAGTTTGCATTCATACTCCTGAGGAAGACTAAGAGAATAGAAATAGGGGAAATGGCAGTGGAATTTAGTAAGCGACTATTGAATCTGGGAGGAAAGGTGAGGAAAAATGAAGATAACATTGTATCTGCAAGTCTGGGAGAAAGGAAGGAGGGTAGAGCTGTCAGGAGTGGTAGAGAAGACAGGCAGAAACAAGAAAGATGGGTGCAGTTGTTTAAGAATTGGTCTGAAAGGATGCTGTATAATAAAGGCTAGGAAGGAATGAACAGAAGATGAGCAGGTGATACAAATGATACAGTCATGAAGCTGAGATCAAAAAATATCAGCTCTGAGAACTACTGGAGGTGAAAAAGTGTAACACAGATTTTGAAGGCTGTTGTATTTCTGTTTAGGTGTGATGTTATTTAGTATGCTGCAGCCTAGTAGTAGCAATTTTGTCAATTGTGGCACTGTTCCATCTGGTGGAAAATACATTTTTCTTTTTTAGTGTGGACACTCCACATAGCTGATGGCGGAAAGTGATTATGAGTGGAAAAAAAATACACCCTATTTTAATGGACCAAACCCAAATAATAACACTGTCCAGTCCTGGGGAAAAAAGTGAAGACACTTCTATGGTGTTAGATGTATGCTTTTATCCAACTTCCCTGTACTCTTCTCCCAAAGTTTTTGATGATTATAAACACTATCTTCCCACTCATCATCAGTCTTTTAGTAATGTAGGTTTGTGTCTTGTACTTTTCCGTAAACTGCAGTTGATTTCCAGTGCACTATACCTGTATGCTTTGGCAGGAGTGGAGGCAATCACACTTTGAAAGTCTGGGATAGCCTTCACCCAGTGGAGCAAGTCATTATTTGAACGTCAGAATTTCATTTCATATTAGTTATCTAGCTATAACCTGAGCGTGGCACAGTGGGCTTGCATTACAATTTCATCTCTGGTTCATGCTTGATGATAGCTTCACACACAAGAAGTTGGAACAAATAGGTTTTCAATGACAGAAGCTGGTTACCCCCAGTTTTATGCCTATATATCCTTAGCATAACAGAGCTCATCCTGATGTTCAGTGTTACCTCTATTGCACACTTGGTGTATATAGGCAGCATTAAGACTTGCTATCCCCTGTGAATGTTTGGTTGTAATTCTAGTGTTTGTGTAAGCTCAGAAAAAATTTGTTATTACACTCTCTTTAAAAAATTTTAAGGCTTCCGGCTTTTTCTTTGAAAAGTACTAAAAGCTGTACAGGCTAAAATGCTTAATCTATTACTATGAATCTGACCCCAGGTCAGTGTCCCACTTGGTGTACTGGGCAGGGCACGTCATGACAGAGCATCGGCCTTCTACTTTGAAGATGACTTACTGGCTAAGTGCTGACCTTATGTAAAGTAGCAGAAGGGGGATTTGCCATCACATGAGACTTCAGAAGTGAATTTTCATCAAAGTGGTTTTGGGTTAGCTTGAGACAGATGGGCCCATGTTTAATGCAGGATTTGTCATCATCTTTGTATCTTCAGAATTTTGCTTCCATTCTCTGCCCATGAACTTGATGAGGCTTGACTTCTCGAATATGGCTCCATGACACATTTTTAAATTGTTCTCTTGTGACTGGAAGCTATATTTTTAAATGAGTGCTCATCTAGGCTTCTCTGTTGCATCTTTCAGCACCATTTCTTGGTATCTTCCCATGAATGTCAGGCACTTAATCAGTTCTATGACTTCATGTACCTTCACGCAGGGCTGGTGACCCGGGATGTTCTGCAAGTCTGCCTATATCTTGTCAACACCAGTTGTGCTTTGGACTGGGCCTGCTCCTATGTAATGTAGACAGATGTCTGGGAGTGATTTCAACAGAGCCCTGTTCTGTGCCATCCCTTTGCCTAAACTTGCCTTGTTTGTTTTGAACGCTGCTGGATCTGGCAGTACCAGTGTCCCAGGAACAAGGACATGGGGAATATTAGTCCCCTGTGACCGCTGGATAACTTGTTTCTGAAGAAGTTTCTGGCTGCTTCAAGTACAACATCGTCTGAACATCTTTGGAAGACTGTCACCCTGAAACTCTCAATGTGTTCAGGTTTCTGTTTGGCTGTCTTGCTGTAAGCTCTCAGTTTATGAGGATTTTTATCAATATGATTCATCTTGCATTCATTGTGTGTCCCTCCTCTCTGCGGTTTCAGTAGGCAATCGTGCAATGACTGGGAGGACTACCTCAGTGGTAAGAGTGTGATAAGATCCATCTGATCAGCACTGCTCAGGTTTATGTGGTCACTCTCAGCATTTCACAGAAAGCTTTGATGTCTGTGTGCTCTTTTTGAACCTTAGGTAGCTGCATGGCTTTAACCAGCTGTTACTCAGTTGTACTCTGTCAATTTCTCCTCATTCTCTTCATGTATTGCCAAGCCATACATACAATTTTCTTGCCACCTGTGTCTATATATTATATTGCATTGTAGTATATATTACAGACACGTACTTTTCTAGGATTTGTACTCTGGCAGAAACAGTACTGAGATGTGGATTAGTTGGTGGTTTGCTGGGTTGGGTGTAGTGAATAGACATTTTTCATGTGAAGCAGTGGTCTTCCCTATAGTTTGTCAGTGTTGTCTCAAGTTGAAGTAGTGGGCAAATATTTGCTGCGCTTGGAGTAAGTGATGACATTGTGGTATCTCCCATTTTCAATGAACATTTAACTATAAGGTTTGAAATGGAAAAAGCAATAAGTATAAAAAGATGCATTTTCCCTCTGCTGTTGTGGTTTTCAGTTCACATAGGAGCTGTAGTTGATGCTAACTGGAATTAAGTCTGGATTAAAATTTGGATGCTAACTGCAGTCTACATGCATGGAAAAAAAAAATAGATAAATAAATTCCTTTGTGATAGGTATTTTTTTTTTTTTTCTCAGAAATGCCTTTTGGTTGAAATATTACATGCATTTTACAAAGTTCATGTACCTCTTCAGTTTATTTTAAGAGATCTGAATTTATTTGGTGTAGATTTATTTCAATTATCTAATCAGAAGCAGACACATAACTTCTTAGGCTGTCAAAGGTATTCAGGAATGTATGACAAACTTCAAAGGAATGCATAAGATCTTGCTACACATCTTACCATACATTTTATAGAAAAGAGTTAATTAAATTTTCTCTTTCTGCCCAGAAATTTCTTTTAGGCTAAATTAAATATGTGGCGTTGTAAGGCTTTTGAGTGTTCTCTCTTTCTGCTTTAGGTTTGTGACTGATTAAACAGCCAAATGCTTATCTGGATCAAAGAAGTAATAAGCAAAGGGACATCCTTAGGCCAGTTATCTGTTGAAAACAATCTTAACTGTCACATATCCAAGTTTTAAAGCACATACTCAATTGAATGGATTAAGCAATGGGAACTATGTGTAACAGTGCTTACTTCCAACAAAGAAACTTCCAGGGAGAAAGAAATGCTGTTTCCTAGTGCATGTGTCTGCAGGCATGGGTTTGCTAGGGAACAGAAGGACTGCACTACCCTTGGGAGTCCTGCCTGTTGTGACATGTGGTCCCAGTCAGATGAGACATGAGTTTCCTTGTTACAGTACAGCCTTCTTCCCTTCCTCTAAATTGGGAATGCAGCTTATTCTTGGGTTAATTCCTGTGAAGACTTAATTTACGTTCACTCAGTAGGAGGGAAGAAAAAAAAGAAAGAACTCTAGTTATCTGAATATACAGCGCTCAAATATGTTCGCAGGGACAATGTTTTAAGTTATTAGTCTCAGCAATTTAGATAAGAACATGTACTTTCCTATGAAAGACAAGACACAGTGTCTTAATATTAATACCTGACACAGAGTAACCCTATGTGATAAAGTACCTAGATAGCTCAACAAAGGGTGAATTAGAAATGCCTAGGAAGATATATGATGCCATTAGTAAAACGTACAGATTTATGTGTAACATTAACATTTCTAAGGCAGCAGAAGCAGAATTGTACTGCTAAAGCTGCTTAAATGTTTAGCTTCCCCCCCAGATGCAACAACAAAGAGATCTCAGAGAAAATGTTACCTAATGAATAAAGTACTGCTTATGATTTGGCAGACCTATCATTCCCTTCGAGTTTTCCTGTGTATCCTCTGGCAAATGACTTGGATTCAGACTTTTGAAATCTATGGCTGATGGCCATAATGGCAGTGGCATTTTGGGTGTGATTGAATACCAGAGTTGCCCTTTCTTCCTGTTTTGGTATCTCCAAACCTGATGAGAATGTCTGTGTACATCCTGTGGAAGAGTAAAGCAGAAAGGATGGCCACAGAGGAGTACGACTGGCCAACAGCACGCACCAAGCACAGAGGTCTTCTGAAGTTCGCTTCTACACCAGTCCCAGGAAACAGATGAATGTTAACTCTGCTATTTGGCTTTGTGGCATGCTTCATCTCCCGTGGCTGCAGGATCAGGGGGATGAGAGAGTGGTTGCACCCTCTCTGGCTGAGCCCCTTTTCTCTTCTATACTGACTACTGCTGCTGTGAATTACTCATATTCTTTACGCCATGTGCAGTCAAGCTCTGTTTTACATGCAGTGGGTCAGCAGTGATGCAACCTCATTCAGCAATGGGGCAATCCTGTACCTTCTGCCAAGAGGGAAGTTTCATTGGCTTGATTCATTACAATACAGAGAGATGGAGCCACAATTGCAATCCTCCCACAGTGTTCTCCCAAGAGAAAATGTTCTCTTACCTGTTGGGAATTTCTTGCTGTACAAAGTGAATTCAGTTAAGCAACAACTTATTTTTTAAGATACCTTTCCTACAATGCAAAGGAGGAGTTAATGATCTAGGATTGTGGTTCTCCTTTGTTGAGAGCCAATATGAATGTCAGCAGTCAGTCTGTGTTGTCTTAAAAGTAGGGAAGTAAGAAAAATATCATGGTGCCTTGACTGAGTATGGAAAATTTGAGGAATAATTCAGTTTCCAAGTAGAAAAAGTGGGTTTCTCTTGAGCAGACCATCAGTGTGTAGTAAACTGGGACATAAGTATCTATTGAAATTGTTTTTTAACTCCTGTTTGAATCAGCTGCTAGTATTTATATATACATATAAAGTTCTGCTGTCTTTGAGGTAGGGCAGTTAAGTTTTGATACAAGTGATTGGTCATTTGGGGAAGGTAGGTGCTATGGCAGGTGTGCAGCATATTGAAGAATCTTGTTGAAATAGTTGGTAAATGTCCCCAGAAATTTGGGAATCAGAAGTGAGAGCTGATCTCACCCTTTCAATTAGACTGTAAGTTTGCTGAAGGTAAAAACCAAAAGAAAAATGCTGCTTATAATAAGTAAGAATAGTCTTCCAACATTCAAGTATAGAGTCCTTTTACTTTTGGTGAGATGTCATTAATAATACATTTCATAAAAAAGCACTTTTCATTTAAAAGTTCTCAAAGATCTTTACAAATGTGACTTTTGTGCCAGTCCTCACTGAAATATCATTTGGATTACACAGAAGAGACTGAGGCATAGTGAACCCCAGGATTTTGTCTTAATTTGTACATGAATTGGGAAAGGGAAAACTAGAAACCTAGTTCAGGACTAGTAGGCTAGTTACATGATGTTCTTTTAGGCTTTTTTTATCAGCTGGGGAACAACCCTAATATATGCAGCTGCTGCATGCAGAAAGGGTATAGAGAAGTTGATAAATTGGAGAAATGCTGACTTTCTGCATTTCTCATGCATTTTTCATTTTTTATGAGGAAAGTTGAAACAGCTCCACAGTGTATAACCCTTTATTGTTTAGGGGTTTGTAAGCTCCATTTTATTGTTCATGGCATAATTTTTTTAATCTTGAAGTCTAAAATGGACACCCCCCCCCCACTTTTATGATGTGTAAGCATATATTTTACATTTATTTTCATAACTTCCAATGTGAAGAATCCCTCCAAGGAGCTGTTGGTAGGTTAATAGAGTTGGAGTCTGAGACTCCACAGACCAGGGAAGTCCTTTAGCTCCCTCCATTCCATAGCATGGACGGTCCTGGCTTCTTTACAGAAACAAAGATGTAAGGGTATAATTTGGCAACACTTGGTCTCAGTAGTTGCAGGATGAAGGGCCTGTTTGAAGGTCTTCAGTGAATTTTGGATCAGGTTGCCAAATAGTTTGTCTGTAAAACACCACAGAATTTAGATTTAAAAATAGATTTAGGAGACCAAACTTTATATGTATTAAAAAACCCCCAACTTCAAATATATAGTCAGAATAAGTATTTGTGATTCCTTTAAAATGAAACTATTCTAGTGATTTTGAAGAAAAGCAAAAGTTAGCATGTAAGAAACAGATGAAGTTTCTGGCTCTGTTGAAACTAATGGCAAAGCTTCTCTCCTATCCACTTGTGGTCGTTTCTCAGATTTGGCAGTCTCACTGATTTTTGGCTGTTGACTGTTTTTGGCAATAGTCTCTGGCTGTAATACACCAGCTTTCTGGATGTCCTGTACCCTGGGCTACTAGATGTCTGTAAATCCAGTACAAACATTTAGTGCTTAAATGCAGAGTGTTTCATTTCGTGCTGTAGTATTCCCAACATCTCAGATCGATTCCAATTGAATGCAGTGTCAACCAGTGCAAGTACATTTCAGACCTACTTATTTTAACTTGTCATTGTTGGCAGACTTGAAAACTATGCACAAAAATTTCAATGGTTTAATCAAAAGTCACCATTCTTCTAGAGTAAAATGGACCAGTTGAACAAAAATCCACACAAAAATCTTGAGCCCCAGAATGAGTATGAATGCATAATTTACAGCTCCCAAACAGTCTTATTAAATTCATGTTTTATACTGTCATAGACAGTCATGGGATATAAAACAATAGTCTGGCTCTTGTAATAGGTCAAAGGTCTGTTTGCTCGTTCATATTTCTCCTTACTCAATTTGGCAAGTGGACGCTCTTTCTGCCAAAGAGAAGAGGCCAAAACAAAGGGCAGTTTTTTTCCAAGTTATTTTTGAAATGCCTTGATTCTTGGATGTCCAATTAGGATATTTTAGACCTGGCTGTTGTTACCCTGGAAATCAAATGCTGTTACCACAGCTTAACACAAGCAGCCCAAAATCGTTAAAAGCTTTTGAAAAAAAAAAAAAAAAATTGTAAACATACTCAGGTTTTTTCTTCAACTGTAAAAACCAGCAAGGCACTAATTATAAGCTTAACAGAAAATTCATACCTTCTCTCTTTACAGATCAGTTTTTAACCAGAATTAAAAATTGTGCCATGTAAAGAGCTAAAGATGGGGTCTGCTGTGTTCTTCTTTCTGTTGTCCTCATACACATCCGTATATCTCTTTTTGTATCTGGAATGTGTTTCCGTGCTCGTTTTATTTCCTCTTTTTTATATGTATAATGTATAATGAAAAGCTGTGCATTGTGCTTATCTGAAACACACACAAGACGGAAATTGAATTCTGTGTGGGCTTGAGATGCAGGATCTAGCCCACTGTACAATCTGAGCTGTGCATTTCCCTCATTGTCCAGCGATCAGGAGTGTTTCCACTGGGTAGAAGCACCTTATTTAGTGCAAGTCTCATTAGCATGGTCAGAACCCTAATGGAAGAAGCTGCTGTGAGCTCGAGTCTCTCTGACACTTACAACATGGGTCACTGAGTGACCCATGAGCAATGCTGCTGTATTCAGAGGATACTTTCAACAGCTCATTCACCTCTCTTTCTTATTTTTTTTTATGCTGGTGCTCAGATGTCAGCCTGGGATTATTCATGAGTTGTCACAGATCTGACAACACAGCCCCTTCCTGCGTTTTAAAGCAAAGATTGTTCTTTGAGTACATTATTCCACAGACAGGTTTTTTTCTCCTCAGTATTTCTGCAATGTTTTGCTTTCTTTATCTGCTCTTGTCATAAAACTGAACTACTCTAATCAGGAATTGTTTATTGGAGAATTAACAAAGCAGCAATTATTTGAGATGCTATATTTAACTTTCTTTTAGTCCCAAAGCAAGTGCTCTTACAGTAAACATCTTTGCGTTTAGAAAAATTTCTGTACACTGATGCCAATTTATCATACTTCAGACACCAGTAGGTCATTTTCCCCAAACTCAGGTTATCTACCTGCTGACAATAGATGGTTGTCCTCAATAATTCCCAACCCTATGTATCTGTAAGATGCTCAATAGCTTTCTTATTACTTATTTTTAAAGAAATCTTTGAAAGATACCTTCCTTCTATAGTATAAAATAGCAGTGAGATCAAGCTGTCAAACACTACTTTTTCTGTGTTGATTTCAAAGTTCTTTACAAAGGAGCTTGGCATTGCTTTACCTTTTGTCAGTCTGAGAAATTGAAGCACGAAAAAGAAAAATGACTCTTGTGGCAGCCTGGAGTCGATGCCAACTAAGTGCTTTGTCTACTATGTCACACTGCTTTGAAGGGGACTAATCTCGTAGTTTCAACTAGTATTAAACATGCTACTAAAACCATGCAAATATTAGTCATCAACGATACGGATGGGTTATGAAAACAGGCATCATAAAGCCATAGCAAATGACAAATCTTTTGAAAAATTCAGTGAAGGGCAGAATTAGATTTACTTTTTAAAAGAGATTCAAGTAATAGCATAACTTGTGCTCTGTCGCATGACATGTTAGCATGCAAAGTGAGCCAGACAACTATGTTATTTTAACCCACATTCAACGTTCCTATCAGTAAATCTGCACAAAGGGCCCCGTATCCATATCTCATGTGGTACTATCATTAAATCTCTTTTTTTGCTACTGCTTGGAATTTCATTATGAACCATTAGTGATGTAATGCTAAACCTACAGAATCTTAAACATCTCTTACAATCCGTGGAATAAAGTAGTCTCATGCCAAATAAAAAATGCAGTACCAACAAAAGATGCGGCATCTTTTTCAAATTGCTCATTCCATTTTTTTCCCAAACATGTTTCATCTAAAGTGTTTCAAACCTTCAGTTAGATCTCTTTTCCAATAAAAGCTGTTTTCTTCACTCCCCGGTTCCCAAGACATTATTTGATGCGGCATTTAAATACAAAATGTTTGCTATATGCTGCCCTCTTT
This sequence comes from Pezoporus wallicus, assembly GCF_028554395.1. Classification (NCBI taxonomy): domain Eukaryota; kingdom Metazoa; phylum Chordata; class Aves; order Psittaciformes; family Psittacidae; genus Pezoporus; species Pezoporus wallicus. Next base: position 3,068,516 of record NW_026642179.1, on the reverse strand, counting down.
TGCATGAATAGTGTTTGAGTTGTTTCTGGTTGTTGTAGGAGCCTGCCTTTAGAATTTTTTCCTGGAATTGTGGGATTCTGTGAGAGAGTCTTTCTCACATTTATAATCTGAGATTACCCAATGTTTCATTAATAAGTGACATGAACCATACCAGTCTCAAACTAACAGAGTGGAATTTGTGTCTTTGAGAAGCTTCTTGTTCATAAAGGTGGTTATGATTTACACCGGGAAGAGGATAAAAATCTTTAAAAATGTATATTTAATTATATGGGCAATGATTCCGGGATGTTCTGGATCTTCTGTGAAATGTTTAGCTGGCACAGACATGCTTCCATCACAAATAGGAGAAAAACTGAAAGTTGTACTTTTAAAAGCAGCACATCTTGAGCAGCCAAACAAGGAAAGAACTGCCTGCTTGTGATTTTCAGTCTACAGAAAGGCATGTGTGTGCTTTTCTGGAGGTGCTGTGGAAGCTGTTTTGCTGGAGTTAGTGTTTTAGCACTGAACCTATGATGGCTAGTGGTTGGAAAGCAGTACTGGGGGGGGGGGGGGGGGGGGGGTACTGGCAGGAGCACGGTGTGCTTGTGGGTCCTGCTGACTCTGTGGAGCCATTGCTCCATGGGCTTTCCTTGTGCTGTGCAGCGATGTAACAAAGGATGGGCCATCGGGCAAGGGAGTATGTCCTGAATGTTCATACATGTGCTTGGCTGCTGGGGTCGATGAGGAGCTATGCTCAGGAAAAATGAGTTGTTGCTGGCTCCCTTTCAGCGATGTGTGGGAATGAGCTGAGGCCCAGAGCGGTCTCAGCCAGAGTGTGAACATCCATTAATACCTTGTCTTCAGTGTGTACACTGCCATATCTGATTGTCTAGCTGCTCTCCTCACTTTGGAGCAACAAATTGTAAGGCACTGTATTGGTTTGCTGCCTTGTCTTGGACTGTTAGCTTTTTTATCAATAGAAACATAGACTACCAGTGGTCAGTTAAACATCGAGGAAGCACTCAATAGGCCTTCCAGTGTGTACCAAAACAGAAATAACCCCAGGTTCTGGAGCTGGAGTATGGATGAGGTTTTCAGCATGGTGTAGCTAGGAGCTAGAAATGCTTCTAGAGAGGATGATGACTTAAATTCCACTCTTCCTTTGTGAACTTGTAAAAAACAGGTTTGTAGATTTAAACAACAAAACTAAACAAACCCCCTCTCCCACAAGCCCCTGTCTCTTCAAAGTTTTATTTTCTTTGAGCTATAAATTCACTGCTGATATTGTCTTAGGAATTGGCTGGGTGCCGGATACAGTTGTCCCACAAAAATGTACAGAATCTCTATCTTTCAGTCTCCAATAAAGAAAAACATGGAACAAAAATGTCAGGGATAAAATGTGTAAAATAGAACATGACCTTCTCTGGAGCAAATATATTCAAGACTTACAGGAGCCTCAAAAAAGCCACTCTTCTCTAAAATGCAAATGTTTCTTTTGGTGATTGATGCCAGAGGCAGTAAAATAGATGGGTGGATGGTGGGAGCTTTAACCAAAAATGTCTGATCAGAGGTTTTAAAACTGGATTCTGCCTATATGTGCAGCATTCATGCATATGCTGTGTTTTTGTAGGCTGACAGCTGATAACCTGCACTGCTTTTTTTCCCGTCATATAATTGACTATCATATGTTGAGTTGCCATCAAACTGTTGTTAACACAAATGGTTAGAAATTCAGCTTCATGTTTGAGTTATGCAAGGAACTAAAAGCTGTACTTTGAGCAAGGTTATGGCTAACTGTGCTTTTTCACATCAGTAGTGAAAAATACTGTGAAAACAGGCAAAACTGTTTTAGGTCTCTTCTAAATGCTGTTAGTGGAGAAATGAGAGGACTTATTTTAATATGTAAGATAAAAGTGTAAAAGAAGTTTCCTTGCTGTGGTAGGTAGAATTATTGTTTTGCCATCTTAACTATGTTCCTTTAATCAGTTGTATTTAAACATGTATAATGCATATATATATAATATATGTATGTAAATAAAAAAATCTTGTGAACAATTGCATCCTAAGGGAGACTTCCAAAAGCACCTAGGAAGTCCAGGAAGACACCTTTCTGTCACATTTATTCTTCATCCTGGTCAGGTGTAAGAGTTGGGATTTTGCATCTGAGGAGGACTACCTTCTTGAGCATTTAAGATGTTGTGCATATGTGTGGTTCTGCATTGTGGGTTGCTTGCTATTAGCACATCAAAGAAGAACTACTTCCTGTGATGGGTGGTGGTTTTCATGTTGTCTCTTGAGGTGATCGTAAGTGGAAGATGGTGTTGCTGGGCGCACTGACAAATATTTTCATTTGTCTCCCTTAAAATGTCTGCAGCCCAGATACACTTGGTGTGATGTCTTTTGATCGCAGGAGCTGAATAAAACCAGGCTGAGTAATCCCTGGGAAGCTCTGCAGCCAGAGTTGCTGGAAAGCAGGGTAATTCAGCGCATACACTGGTTTCTTCTGAATCAGTGCCATACCTGATATGGTTTCAATGAGTTGCTTGGCTGTTGTTCCCACCTCCTCTTTTAACAGCCCTAATCCAGGACTCCAAAGATGTTCAGGAATCAAACTTTTATTTCTGTAAGTATTTAAATATTTGTGCCATAACTGGAGGAGTTGTCCTCAGCATTTTGGCTGAAAACCACTTTAAAGGGTATGGCATTTCATGGATGTGGCAATGAAGGAAGGCATTTTGTTTCCTTATTTAGCTTATGGAAAAGAGGATCAAGCCACTTCCAGGGGTATTGAAGTTGGTAGCCCTCCGTGCCATCATTTTTGTTTGCAGGCTCTACCATCTAAGTGTTTATACATGTAACATCATGGGACAGGCCTGCCAGGATTGCCCTACTGTGAGAGACTACAGTGCCTCAACATAATTTCCAGTCAGCATGTAATATCCTGACACTATTACTGATGAGGGAAAGGACTGGTCCATAGGTCCCTCTTTGTGAAACAGGATGTGTGTGAAGCCCTGCAACTCATTTTTCCTGGAGCTCAAGCCTTATTCTACAGCCCGTGCTCACATACCCTGGGTTGACCTGATATCAAATAAGCAGCAGTGTAATAGTGAATGAGACCTTGTTTTCATTCATGTCACTAAAATGGCCTAAACCATTAAAAATTGTGCTCTAAGTTGATCTGGAAAAACTTAGAGGCACTCCAGGTTTTAGGAACTAGCTCAGAAAACTTACAGGGCTTTTTTTTTTTTTTTGTAGCATACCATTAATTTGACAGACAAAATTAGGTCAAGTTAAATTGAGGGGAAGGAATTTCTTCTAAATGTTAGACTAATGCCTTGTGAGCTAAGCTATAATGACTTTAGTTTCTGAAAATGATCATTTCCCTCTGCCTACAGAGAACAGATTTTCACCTTGGAAGTGGGCAATGGAAAGTCGTGCTTTAATTTGCTTATAAAAATGTAAGTGGTCTGCTTCTCTGTTCAGAAGTAGCTATCTCTAGCTATAAAATTATGAAAGAAAGATAGTACTAACAACTTGAAGAAGAAGAGAAAGTTTGTATTTTCACAACTTTTTGGATTTGGTACCCTGTTTTCCCTCAACTTGGTAATTAGTTGGTGAGTGTAGAAGTAAATACAATGATGAGGAGATCTATAGGAAAGATTAAAGAAATAATAAGGTAAATCCATTTTTGTCACACTTTAGTCTCCTTTAGGAAAGAAGTGCATGACAATTAAGTCTCAGTTTTTCTTTAGGCATGTCATCCAGAGATTGCTTGACTATGAACCAAATAGATTAGTTTTATACAGTCCTTTTAGCCGCTGGTGTCGTTGACTGGTATTTATTGGTATAAACCAGTATGAAAGTGTATCAACAAATGGATAAAACGTTCCTCTGTCTCAAATTTTGTCTAGTAATTAGTGTTCAATCATGTCTAGTCTTTCATTTCATGGATGTTTCATTAACTGTTTCATTTTAGGAGAGAATTCAGGTTTGATAAATTTAATGGAACAGATTCAGACTTTATGCATAGAAAATGTTATTACAATTAGCAAATAGTGTAAAATATATTTATTAATTTTGTTTCACTGAGGAATATTTGAAGAGGTGTCACATAATGGATTTTTTTTTTTTTTTTTTGATACTGTGCTTTGGACTAGAGAATAAAATCAGTCCATGAAAGAAAAAACATGTCTTTGGTCAGGTATGTGTGTGTGCTCTGGACATAGTAGGTATGTTTTGGCTCTTCCTCAAAAAATGCGTGTCTAACTTCAAGTAGGCAACTAATCTCGTTTGGTTTGTGAGGATCATGCTTAACATACTTAAGTACCTTGTGAATGTGAGCACTTGATGTTAAAGTATCACAGGAAACAAGGCCAAGTGAAAGCCTTAGAATGGAAATGAGGTGTCCTGACTAAGACTGAGATGGAGCTTTATCTCTGATATATCTCAGCAGTCAGGAAGTCACAGAATTTAAGCTATTTATTATATTGCAACTTTGAATTTTTATTTTCCTCATTATATGTAAATTATAGTGTGTTTCTTTTTTCATAGCTACCGAAGTTATGTTGGGTGGGCAGTGTAAAAGCTGATTTCCTACTTGGAAGAACTGGATCACTTCATGTAGCTACAGGACTTCTGAATGGCATGTCAGTCACTGAATTTTATTAATAACTGGAGCAGTTGTGTTTTGTTGATGCAGGGGTAGTTCTAGATTTTTCTCTGCATTAGGACATGCAACTGCTATTGACTGTAATGGGAGTTTTACTGAAGCTGAGATAGTCCAGAAATCTGGGCCTCTGCAATGCTCAGAGGTAATCTGTTCCTTTTACCAGGTTTCCTGGATTTGGCCAACCTCAGAAAAAGTGGATATCTTCAGCCCTTCCTTTGATGCAGTCTTAGGAAGGTCCACGGTAAAACTTTCTGTAGGAACTGACATCTCAGCTGGACACAGCTGTGATTTTCCATCGTGGCTGTTCTTGGGCCAACAGAGGTGTTACTTGCTTTTGCAAAACTACAGGATACAAGCTGTGTTTAGTCATGTTGGAGCACAGTACCCTTCGTGTTGTGGAGGCTTTTAGTCCCCTATCATCCCATCACATGCTCTCTTTGTAAGACCTCGTTTGGCAAACAGTATAAAATTAAAACAACCCCCTCAAAATTCCCTGAGATAAGCACCCCGCCCTCCTGCCCCAGCACTACTGCTTAGTGTTTTAGAAGAAATGGCACAAAAATGCAATGTCACTTGCAAAGGTGGGTTATATTTTTCCAGGGCTTTGTCAAATATTCTACTCAAACCAGTTGGTCTAATGAATACTCATGTCTGTTGATGGTGTTGATTAGGTGGAGAAACAGGGAAGGTAAACTATATTTGTCTAATTAAAGACTGATTGTGAAAGCAGCTCATTTTGAGAGAACTTTCTTCACCTGGTTTAATAGATAAATAAAATTTATCTGGACCTTATCATATCGGCCTTTTGTTTTTTAAGTATATAGACCTTTGGAAGTTTTCTCTCTTCACTGCCTCTGTAGATGAAAGGGAATGGGAGCCAGCAGAGCCCAGGAGCAGCTTTCTACTTGGCTTACATTACTCCAAGAAGGATATCTGAATGTGTTCTCTCTCTGAGATATTGCTAGGAGGCAATTTGTAGTCTCACTGCACACTGACCAAACTGTTGTTATTTATCCTGGCTGTTACTTGAAGGTGGCTGTTTTATTACTGTAACAGTCAGAAAGTGACTATGTACATGTAAAGACAGACAAAAAACCTGTCACCGAAAACTGTATAAATGTATTCCAGCAGCTATGCAGAAATAGCCAAATGTTTTTGCATCTTTGACTGGAAGAAGCCAGTAGTCAAGGAACTGTGCTGGCCTACAGCCAAAACAAATAGGGAATTCCCTTAGATATTTTTTGTGAAGCAAATCATGGGGGCATAATCAAGTTTGGCTCCATGTTAATCGGTGCAGTTTGGCTATTAAAATTCTCAGTTCTGTGGCTGATGCTTCCTGGGCTTTTCTAAGAATTGCATTACATTGTGATTGAGTTACACTCATGGCAGCAGGATCAGGTTAATGGAGGAGCAGTTTTCCCTGCAAGGGGAAGCGGCTCTTTTCCCTTAATGAGGCTTTGGATGCATATTGCAGTTTGCCCTTTCTTGCTTGGGGTTTTCTTCTTCCTCACTGGAATAATGACCTGCGTCACTGGAAAAAGAAAAGGAGCTGCAAGTCAGCTTCATCAGTGGTGCTACGGTACTGTGAAGTTCTGCCTTTGGTGCCTTCTTCATTCCAACCCATAAATACTTCTGTCTTTCCAGTGCCTGTGATAACTGTTTGGTTAATCAAAGAATCCCTCGGGAGCTGAAGAAGCAGCATCTTCCAGGCTCAGGGGCATCATAACTGGTGAGATATGCTATTTATGTTCTTATATATATACATATATATATAAAGTACACCCAAGTGTATATATATATATACTTGGGTGTACTTTATTTTCCTGGAGGTATTTTAAGTTAGTCGAGACACTAACTTCAGCTTAGTTTCCTTTGAAACTCGAGGTCTGATGTGGAAAGAGGCCATTCTGTGTGGTTAGCGTTCAGCTGAATTTAACACACTAGAAAGATACTTTCTGGTTGTCCTTGATTGAACTGACTGTCAGAAATTGCTTGGGTATGTGGGAGCCTTCCACCTTGATGTTTCCTTTTGTTAGTGTTTTATGTGCTAAGGATTATGAGTAAGTATGTGCACAGTAATATAGCTCTCTGAGAGAGAGGAAAATTCTTCCATGTTCTGGTTCCTATGGTGGCTCCTGGACATTAAACCTATATGTAGTCACATTTGCACACACACATCAGCTGTATACACATGGTACAGACTGAGGTAATTATTTCAGCTCAGCAGCCATATTAGTCTTTCTCCTGGTGAAAGGTTATGAATATGGAGACTATTATATGTCATTAAGATAATAGTGTTGATGAATATGTTAGTAAAGTCGATGACTCTATATCCCCTAGGTGTTCTGGTTTTAGTTTGACAGGGACATGTGAAATTATTCTGCCTGCCAGGTGGGAGGAAATTTGCCTTTCAAGAGATTGTTGCTTCAGCACTTGATAGGAGTCTTGCTTATAATTGCTGTTTAGCAAAAATTGCTCTAAGTGAGGAACTCCATGATTTTGACTACACAGGGGGAGGTTATGATGTCATGTGTAACAAATTCCCTGTTCCAAAAGCATGGGGCATTTATATAAAATAGTAACAATGCAGAGTTATAGCAGTGAAGATGAAGGAAAACAATTAAAAGGGATTTATAAGCAGAAGCCAGCCTTGATGATAAGGGAGGGACTTGCCTTGAATGGCTACGTTTTTGTTGAATGCCTCTCTGAAATGGCTGGGCACTGTCAAGGGCTGTGCCTTGGATGGGGGATATCAGAGATCCAGTCTTGACTTTTTCTGTGAGAGTAATCTTTTGTAAGTGTCTCAAGAAGCTGTGGTCATACACATGGCAGAAGTGATGGCTGTGGGGTCTGCATTAACTTGTAGTGAGTGAAGAGCAGATAAAGGCTTGTGTTTGAGTGATGTTGCCTGTCTTGCACCATTTTTCTAGTCCACCTTTTATGATGACTGGTGATCATCAGGCAGATCTCAGTGTTAAGCAGCATTCCTGAGTGCATACTGAGTTTGTATGGTCAGCCGTAGCTTGCCTGCTCTTCTGAGCTCTGAATTTCACAGCTTACATCAGGAGATGAGGCTTAGGGTGAGCTGGGCTAAAGCCAGGAGTAATAGAAACCTAGAAGTGATAGGTTGTTGGAGAGTACTGGCTTCCAAACAGTTCTTTTTTATTTGCATGTAGAAGTGTAAAGGCTCCAGTTTAATTCCTTGGGAATAATTAATCCTTATGTATTGGAAAGCAATGCAATATGCAACGGGTAAGCTCTCCCAGGAAAGGCATGTCAGAGTAAAATTTTTGAGGCTGTTAACTAACGCTGACAGAGTTGGTTAATTCTGTAAGTATAATATTTTGGGTAAATTCCCAGCCTCTAAATGCCTGCAGGCAGACTTGTCCGTATTTGTGGTGTATTTGAGGTCTAGCGTTCCTCCTTTGGGCCGTGTATGTTAAGAGGAAGTTTTAATGGAAGGAAACATTGTGGCAGAGTAATAGCCTCCTCTGAAGCACTTCCCAAAGAAATGTGAAGGCCAAAGGTTTTGTTTTTTCAAGGCAAAAAATGTGAATCCTCTAATATTTATTCAGTTATAAATAGTGATGAGCAAGGCTCCAAGGATGGATTCCTGGGAGATTGTATCAGGGGTTGTTATTCCCCAAGCTAGGCAAATGCAATGGTTTTCTTTAATTGTTGTATCCTCTTTGGCACAGAGAACAGCAGATAGAGAATAATTGTAATCAATTTGTGAGTTTTTCATCCCTCTGCTCAGGTGCCTTTTATTTCTCTTGTCCCAACAAGAACAAAAATGTGTCTTATTTCTAATAACAGATGGCAGTTTGAGACTGGGAGAATCTTAATTCTAAATGTCTTGGTTCTCCAGCCATGGCAGTAGTGATTCAGATTATATTAGCATTAGGGGCAGTGCAGATGGTAGGAGAAAGTGCATCCTGGTAGGGGGAAGCACTTAACTCGGATGCAATAGCTGCTGCTGTTGAATGACTAGCTGGGCTTGGGCAATTAACTGCATTTATCCTTGCCTCTCTTTCTGCATCTGTAAACAGAAAGGGAGTTTTTTACTTGTTTACAACTTTGAGAGTTGCTGTTTGAAAATGCTGTGTTCCTTTAAACTGAACCCAAAATCTACTAATATAATTACTAATAGATGAATGTCAGCTAATTCAATTAACAGATTAGTTTGCCTCTCACAGTGAAATTCAGCCTCTTACAGGGCAGGTCTTATAAAGCTCAGCAAGCAATTTATGCACTGCTGAAGATTTAACATAAACCCCAAGTGATGCACAAGCCTTGCTAAAGAGGCTGAAACAGTACCTTCATAATGCCTTGGCACTTCTAAACAGAGTTACAGCATTTGAGATGTGTTTTATAGATTCATAGGTCTGCCTGAAACCACAGGGCAGTCCCGGTGCATGTGGGGCATCTGCCTCATTCATTTGCATTACCAGAAAAATAATGTCTAGACATAAAATTCTAAAATATAAGAAAATGCACAGCATTAGTTCTTAGGAAAGGAGTGCAGTTTCTGGTTTGCTTTCTGTATTTTCTATATCAAGAATGAATGTATGGTAACTAAACTTACTGGGAAAAGTGTCTGGTAGTAAATGAATTAGCTAAGACCTCATATAGGAAAAAAAGGTATTTTTCAAGCACTGGTATGGTTTTGTGTCGATATATGTTTTTCTGTTAGTAGTTATTGAGAAGAAATATCAAAATTGGCCTCTAATAATTATTAGATATCATTCCATAACCTTGCAATGTAGCATTTTTTTTCCAACATATGTAAGGCCGGTATTTAACTTTTTAGAGTTGTGGCTAGGATCTTTAGGATATTTTGAAGTTTAGGGAACCTAACAGATACCCCATTGTAATGTGTTGTGTGCTATCCACATCCAGAAAATTAATACCCAGTACTTATAACTCCCTCTTCTCCCCTCAGAACCCAACAAAAAACCAAACCGGCCAAGTCACAGGGATCAAATGACAGAACTGCTGCTTTTTTTGGTGGCTGTTTGTACTATCATATATGCTAAAGGCATTCCAACCAAGGGCATGTGGCCATAATGGAATTTGATGTACAATCAGTTTTAGGGAACAGCCTGTGCCTTGTTAATATAATCCATAAAAGGCTTCCAAACTTCCTGAAACCAGTTCCTTCTGTTTTCAAGTCTGCATATGATCTCATAGGAAATGATCTGGGAGAGGCCAGCTAACCCTTTTGCATAATCAAGGTAGCATTGTTCTTTTAATGCCTAAAGTGACTTGTTTCACTGATATAAGCTCAATGATCCACTTCTCCTCTGTCGCCAAATGCCTGTTATCAGGCTTTGCACTGATTTCAGTGACATTTGATTAAGAGTGAGAGGACTGAAGTGTGACTGAAAGGCTGGCCTTGATAACGCCATTCATCTGCTTTGTCACCCTTTTTTGTCTGAAGTATTTTTAAAAATTCTAAACCTGGTGAAATTTGAAAGAGAACTGCAAATATGTAACACGGGTGAGCAAGGCTTATTTTGCAGTGGACTTAGAAGCAGGTAAGCAATCTGTGTTTTGCTAAGTTTCTGAAATAGCAGTAGTAGCAGGGCAGAAAGTGAGGAAAATATCCGCCCTGGATTTGATATTATAGAACATCTCATTTTTACATTAGCAGTAGATATAGAAAATGTGTTCCTGTATTGCAGCTCTTTAAATCCCTCACTTTCTTGGATGCTTACACAAGTGCAGAGTGCCTAATGGAGTGCGTGTTCTTTTATATCTTCAGGATACCCAGGATTTCCTTAATATAGCTAGGCCAAGAAGGGAAACACTTCAATGAGCTTCTATCTCTGAAACGAGCATTAATCTTCATTGGCAGGGGAGAAAGAAAAAAAGTATCTGGGTTCTGTAACTGTGCAGAAGTACAATCATGGTCTAGTTCATATGAGCAGGTAGTAACTGCACCAAACTGAAACTACAGTGAGCCTAAGCAGAGAGCACTGAGACACTCTGCTTACTGCAGAGTTGTTAAGTTTGGCACTCTGCTCTGGGCTTCAGTCAAACATTTTCTTAACCATATTAGGCAATAGGCTTTTGATGTACTTCTTATTGTTTGTGCTCGTATTTTATGGACTAGACAGCCACTGCTTTTAAGATCTAGCAGGTTTAAGAAAATAAGACAAATAAAACCCTTTAAAAACTGTCATTAAAGTTTGGCAACAAAAGAACAGCATTTCCCAAGACAAAGGTACCCAAAGCTGACATTGCGATAACACAAGTTGGTGGTTCCCTTGTGCTTTTCATCCGTATATCTTGATCACTCTGTAAAACAGACCCTGGTAAAAGCCCAGTAGGTAAATATTATGCTCTTATTCAGCTGAAAGAAAAAACAGTGCAGTGAATCTGACTGGCTAAGGCACAAGCATGCCCATTCCCTTTGGCGGACTCATCAGAGGCATGGTTAGCCCCCAGCAGAGGGGCAGGGTGAGCAAGTGGGTTGGTGACTTTTTAAACTGTTGTAACATGATTTCCTTGAGTTTGGTAAATGAAGCCTTTTGTGTCCTGGTGAACTGTCAACAAGATCCACTTGTGTGCCTGTCCTGTTTCCCTGAGAAAACAAAGAGGAGAAACAGAAAATACTAAATATTGAGTTGATTGGTTCCCTCACCATTGCAAATTATCCCAAAGCCAGTCAGGATCTGGCATTTATTTTCATGACTGAGGCACTGGCAAATGCCCCATCTAGGACATTCTTTATCAACACATGCAGGTCTTCTTGTGTCAGGGAGTTCCTAGTCAGAGCTGTAGCTTATACCTTGGGCACTGCAAAAGTATGTCTGTGTTGCTTCAGGGTTACGGATGTCTGAAATTCCCTAATCAGGGATAGAATATTCCACTGGAGAAATTTCAAAACCCATTTTCAACCTAAAATTTCAAAATAGGGTGTTCTCAGGATTTAACTGGCAATTTTTGTGTTCTTAAAGGATGAAAAGTTGAGAGGCACTAGTGTTGGTTAAATATATTATCAAGTCTACCTCATACTCTAGTAAATTTTACTATTAAAATTTTTATCAATAAATGTTTTAATAATTTTTGATTAACTACTACTCCATGTAGTTGTAAACTTTCACTAGAATGCTCTTGCTAATGCTCTTCTAATACTTGCAGACAGTTGTCACATCCTTTTCTTAGGATTAGTCAGTTGGTGCATCCTTATGCTTTTAATCTCTCTTTGTAAGTCAGCCCCTCTCTGCCTGCTTAACATCTTTATGGCTCTCTTGTGATCTTCCTCTGGGGTTGTTATTGTCATTCAGGAAATGAGTTCTCCAGAGCTGCATAAAATATTCCAGGTGTGATCACCAGAGCTCTGTGTTAGGGATATTACCTTTCTGCCCTGTGAGGTTGCCTTTTTGTTTCATTTAATATTGCTTGGACTTTTTCTGATACCACATCATGCATTATTTTTTGTCTGCTCTAAGTAACAGTATTAAATAAGGCTCAAATTTGAGTCTTCTGATTGAAAAATTTGGAAACATTCTTCAAAGATGCAAAAATAGCTGAAGCCATGCCCATGGTTTGTAGCTGTGCTGCCACGAGGCTTGAATGGTCTTGTGAGCTCTGAACCTGCTTTTTGCTGACAATGTGTATGGTATTATACAAGTCGTTTGACTTCTTGACCCCTGTGTCTGTATGTGTTAGAGGATGATAACACTATAATAGCTGCTTTTGGTAAGTCTCCTGTGAGTGTTGGTTCAAGTTTGTATGCAATCTGGAAAATATAAAGTGGAAATGTAAAATATTTGGGCAAAAGGCTGCAAGAAACCACACTACATGACCTGTAGGCTTATGTTGTCCAGGCTCGCGGAGATTGAGGAAGGTGATCATTAAAAATTCTTCTCATGCATAATCATTTGTCACCTTTGTTAAAAGAAGAGCGGAACTAAATCAAGTAAAAAGGGTGAACTTTTTATTGAGTGTAACCTCTGCGTATTTCACTAGAGACCCATTGAGAACACGGTTTTAACATGTCCAAATTTCCTTTGTTGTTTCGCCCAACTGTTGATTTTTATTGAGATCTGCACAAGCAAGTGTACAATTGGCCAAAAATCTTGGAAAAGGAAGTGAGCCTTTTGTTTAGGTGTGTTTATATCCATGCAAAATGAATGCAATATAATAAAAAATGTGGCAGGGTAGGGGGTGGAGCATGGAGAGAATAAAATATTATTTTTGCATGTACTCTGAACTCATGTAAATATGACACATCACAAACGTTTCTTCAGAGCCCAGGCTGTTAATCCACTCACTGACACAGTGTATGGATTTACTGGATTAAAGAAAACTGCATCATACCTTGCTGCATGTAGTAGATGCAGATGGAGGCAGATTTGTCTGACAATCCTCTGCCCATCATCTTTTGAATTAAAAAGCTGGTGAAGTTTTCACTGCAGAAACATACAGTTGATGTTAATTTGTGAGGAGCTGGTGTTTATCGGTGCTATATATATATACATATATATATATACCCGGTGAAGGGTTCTCTGAGTATTGTAACATATCTGAAAGCCAGGCAGTCTTTTTAATCAGGTCCAGTACTGCTTATGTGAGTTGAAAAATTTGCAGTAGTGGTCCTTGAGGCTACGTCCATGATTTACAGATTTAGTAAGCTAAGTTTATATTTGGAAATGAATGCTCTGAGGTAACTGAGGATAGACATACCTGAAAAAAGTTTTCTTAGGTAGTTAAACTTTTCACTGTAAATAGCTGCTTATAGAATTTGGTGGTTGAAAGATTACACAACCACTTGTGTGAGAGTTACTGGCCAGGTGAAGGCTTTAGCCATGGACCAGAGCCATGGATGAGGACTGTAAGGTGCACAAAAGGTTTGAAAATGCAATGCTGGCATGTAAATGTGCATGAGCTTTTTTGGCAGAAGGGAGGAGGTTCTAGATGACCATGTTCTGCATTCCCACAATACATCAGACTGAGACAAAATAGATGAAAGCGCAGCCTCAGTTCTGAATTCACTCAAGGGAAATGAGGAGGGAATAGAGAAACACTCCTGCTGGTTCCCATTTTAGATCCAGTAGAGACAGGAGTTGTGCTGTAGGGCTGCAGTTCAGTTCTTGCAAAAAAGCATTTCTATGGAATTTTGGCCGTAGGTGGACTTCCCAAGAACAGCTACTGTTTAGAAGATATTCCAGCTAAAAATCTTCTGAGAGCAGTTTGAAAGTGTTGGCACCGTTTCACCTGAACTCCGATCCAACTTCAGCTATGAGAGGAACACAAGAGGTTCTGATTTGGATCTAAAAGCTTCCTGTCTACACTGTCCAGCTTGTACATAATAATGTGCAAACAGAACAACACCCCAACTAAGCGCCCCCCCCCCAATGACCACTTATAAAGAATATGAAGATAAAGTTGTACAGAATTTGTATTTGACTAGAAGAAGGCATAGCTTTAACCGCAGACCATTACAACCAGATGACAACATGTCCTCAGCAGTGAGAGGCAAGATTGTTGCAGGGTAACATGACACAAAAGCCAAAGGGACCCACACTGCACTGACTGAAAACACAGCCTGTGTTTTGGCTGGCTTTAAGCTGCCTTAGCAGAAATCCTTCCTGTTATAGTATTGTTGTTGTATTGTTGTTGTCAGCACCACAACTAATTCAGTTGTTACTGGCATCTGCATATGGACCTTTCCTTGACTTAATCTTAAACTACTAGGACTGGGCTATTGTATTGAGCTGTGTGAGAGACATTCAACAAGAATTCAAGAAGATGCTTTGTTTTCCTATACCTCAATTTTCCTATTGGAAGTGACCTTACCTGGCAGAACCAGAATAGGCAACATGTTCTGGATCCAGCCTATTTTATGTGTATAAAAGGCAGCTATTTTTAAGCGCTGATTTTACTATGGGCCACCTGTGGTGTTCTTGAGACAGAATTATGATGTTGCTTTGGATGCTTGTTTTTTTTTGTTTTTGTTTTTGTGTGCCTCCTTCTGTATCTCTGTGGTGTGTAATAGAGTAAGCTATAGAGCTATTACTACATCTACCTGTGTTTTGGGGAGAAATATCTTCCTATTATTGTGTCCCCCCAGTCTGTTCCAGAATTTTAGCTAATCATCTTGTCAAGAATTTAATTAAGAGTATGGATAAAAGAGAAGATTTTGGTTATGATGCTTAATAAAATGTGTAAATGTGACTATGAAGTTAAAGGTAAGCAGATTTTATGCTCCAGAGTGTGACCTGAATGCTCAGGGATTCAGAAAAAAGAGTTCACCTGTCTTATCCTACTTGTTATTGCATGATTTTGGTAGGTGAATTGTAGATTTGTTTTGTTTTCTCTTTGAATATTTCATAGGCGCTGCTGGAGGCTGAATGCTGATACTGGTAGAGTAGCAACTACAGCTGGCATCACTGATGTTATGCTTACGATCCAAACAAAAATAACAGATCAGAGCTCTATAATAATAGGAAAAGGAATTCTATAAACAAATTAAATATGTGGAAAATCCAAGTGAAAATATCAGTGGTTAGGGGAAAGTTTCAAGGACAGAAAATAGGCACTCAGTGAAAGTCAAAGCTGGTAACTGTCCATTGTATCTCTTTAAAATTTCTCTTTAAATTTTCAGGTTCAGATTTTTTTGCTTTAAGGAAAAGAAATGGATTTAATGGACTTTAAAGCCATATGCTTGGCAAAAATATTTCTGCATCTTGACTTCATTATACTTGTACAGCTATCCCAATCTGGCTTTAGGTTGGGGTTTTGTATGTTGATTTGATTGTTACCTATGGTTAGTAGGATTTCCACAGTCAAAGTATCTTTGGTTCTGGTTTTGTTACATCTGTCATTGAATTTTGATACCTTTTGGCTATAAGCATATGCTAACTTGCCAGCTGCAGCTTTAGGAATCTTTTTCTGCAAGTGCTTCTGCGGAGAAGGTAATGACTGTAATACTTCCTTCTCCTTCCTGTGGTCTTTCGATGAGCTCCAGCTTACTGCTGTTCTTGTTGAAGACACGCATATAGTACTTATGATGAAACTGGAAAGTAGCATTATAAAATACAGACGGTAGGCTAGAAAAAAAATTTGGCAAGTAGTCTAGTCCATTCTATTGACCCAAACCAGAAGTTACTACTTAAATAATTTGAGTGGTGTATTCTGTTCTGGAAGTGGGCCATGCAGAGCTTTGCGGTTTGCTTCAGTTGACCTGTAACAGTGCTTAATTATCTTTCTCTTCACATAGCTTCTCCAGGTGTGTTAATTGATAAGGAAATCACTAGTGTCAAGGGAGAAAATCAGTCTCAATTGCTCCATATTAAGCACATTATGTCTTGTCCTGCTTTCAGTGGATATGAAGAGTTTATAATTCTCTGCTTTTTAATATGTATGAGGAGAATTACCATGTATTTTAGGCTCAGCAAACTTGACTCTTCCAACCTCTTCATGGAGACCGCGTTTCCTAGATCTCTGAAAACTTCTGTTGTCCTCTTCTGGATCCTCTTTCAGTTTGTCCATATCTTTACTGAAGTTATGTATACCTGCAGATGAACTCAGGACTCTAGCCACTGTGTAATTTCTGTGTTTCAAACATGACACTTTTCTTGCAGTGTGATTCACTATCAGCCCTTGGTGGTAGGGTTTTTCCTATTTTTATTTGTAAGAACTCAGAATTACTGCCCCATTTAGTAAATTGCTATCTAGTGTTTGTAAGAGCAATTACCAAATCGTTGTAATGATTTTTGGAGAGATTTAGCCTGCAAGCTTAGAATGCACAAAGCTGAAAAATGCCTGGCTTTACATGTTCTGATATTAGTCAATAATGCCTTCACTAGCAATTCCCAACTGTTAGGCTTCACAGGATAGATCAGGCTGAAAAACAAACCAGGCTGAAATGGGGAGGTAAGCCCTGGAGCAGTGATGGAAATGGATGCATGAAATGTTTCAATGAGTTTTTCTAAGTTGTTAGAACAGCAAGCAGAGAAACAGAGGAGCAGGATGGAGCTGGAGCCAAGTTTCTTCAACACCTATGGGTGTGCTTCATATTAATTTTTAATATCTGGTTTTAGAAATCCTGAGAAAGAAGAGACAATGCTATGACAGAAGAGCAAACATATTTTGTTGAAAGTGGAGTGAACATTTAATGTTATTAGGAGTGGAAACCACTCTCCTTCCATATAAGATGAACAGCTTAAGGCAAGGTTCTTGCTCCTCCAGTCTTCCTTGTTACCTCATGACTGAAAGATTTTGGAGTCTTTGAAGTAAATTTACCATAGCAGTGTCTCTTTGTGCTTCGTTTCCTGGATGCTCACTCGGTGAGCAATTGTTAATGAAAAGGACAGCACTTATCATGTACATCCCCTAAAGATGTAAATTAATAGCATTGACACCAATATAAAAAATATTTTCAGTTCCTAACATCCATTTACCATGGCTCAAAAATGCTTAATTCAGAATAGCAGCCTTGCAGGGAAAGGTCCATATTCATTCTAATGCTCCTCAGCCAGTCATTCAATTCAAGCCATCTTTTTCTACTTTGTAAAAGAGAGGGGGGTTGAAAAAGAGTGTCTCTCAGTATAACTATGCAGTAGAGAAAAAAAGCTTTGGAAATACAAGGCTAAGGAAATATAAAATTGGGCTTGTTATTGTAATGAAGCATAATGGTAAGAGTTCAAAATGGGTCTGTTACTGTAATCAAGCAGAGAAAAGGCTCTAATCCTTTGAAGAATACAAGTTTTTTACATTATTTGCCCAGGTGTGGGTGTGATGGATGGGGCCAGATGTCCGTGGTGCAACTCTGTGGGCTCTATGAGGGTCAAGCTGAAACTCGCCAATATTCTCAGAAGAGACTTACTAAAGGGATAAGCTTTCTTGCACTGGGGACTACCTAGCTACATTATTCACCTTTAGAAATAGCAATATTTTAGGGCGATAACTGATACACTGTAGATTTTCACTGTGCTAGGAATAGGAAATAACCGCTGTTTCAAACTTTCCCATGCACTGAATGAATAAGGACATCTGTATTTAAGCTCAACACCTTTTCTATCTTTTGAAACCGTGCTGGTAATTTTCTGTCTGAACCTAGGTATATCTTGTGCACTTTACTGTAGTACAAATGTACACCATGACTGAGTGCTAGGTACTGTTAATAAAATTCAATTTGTGTATTTGCACATTTACAAAATGTTAATTGAAATTAATAAAAACATGGAATAGACTTTCAAGTAGGTTTTGGCCAGGATCTGAACTAGAATAAATATACTGGCAAGTCAGTTGTGCAAAGGTAAATACTTGTTTTCCTCTTCATAGTGTGACAGAAGTGTAAACGCTTTAGGTATATTTACTTAGTAATGTAATATCTTATTTGTGTAGACTTAGGAAGAAAAAATAAAATGTTTTCCTTTTCCCTCCCCACCCTTTCCTCTGGGCATTGTTAGAGTGTGTGCGTATTTGATCTGATCCAAACCTAGGGAACTGAAACAACTTTCTTCCAGTGACTTGATAGGTTTTAGGTCATTTCCCCAAGGCTGAGGCATGTTAGTCGTGTCACTTTTCTTTCCGCAGACCTGCCTTTAAAGTTCATCTCTGTTGCAAAGGCCATAATTGATATTCAAGAAACATTTAAATGAAACTGTGGAAGCTGAAGTCCACATCTCACCAGCAGGTCATGGTTCAGTGATAAATTGTGTGTTAGGGCTCCTAGTAATCTATAAGAAACATTGTAGTTGGTGTAATGCAACTACAACACAAGTTCTCTCTACTAATTCCTGCTACTAGCGAGCAAGCCAACTGGTTGACTTCATGCTGGCAGGAGTTTTGGTGGATTAGGCATTGTCTTTGTTTGCAAAACGGCCACAGATCTGGTACAAAAGTGTAATGCTAGTTTAAACTCCATAAGCTAATAGGACAAAAATATGATCACAGGTGATCAGATGTGCAGGCTTTGGTGGTATGTTTGTGCACAAAGCTAGTGATTGTGAAACCTCAGTCTAAGTGTAACTGGTCAGCCAGTTATGAATTCAAACTACCTTATTCATCTTTAGAATTACAGCTAAACTAGTGTGCTTCTAAGAAAGAGTGTATGAATGAAGGAAATGAAATGTATGAATGAAAGGCACAGGTAAGGGTGGGCAGAGAAGCGATTCAGAGCAGCCTTGAGGAGAAGGACTTGGGGGTGCTGGTTGATGAGAAAATGAACATGAGCCGGCTTCAGTGTGTGCGAGCAGCCCAGAAACCATGTCCTGGGCTGCATCAAAAGAAGTGTGACCAGCAGGTCGAAGGAGTCAATCTCAAACAGGGGAAATTCAGGTTAGATATAACGAAGAAGCTCTTTACTGTGAGGGTGGCGAGGCACTGGAACGGGTTGCCCAAGGAAGTTGTGAATGCTCCATCCCTGGCAGTGTACAGGCCAGGCTGGACAGAGACTTGGGTGATGTGGACTAGTGTGAGGCATCTCTGACAGGGGTTGGAACTAGAACTTAAGGTCCTTTCCAACCCAAACCACTCTCTGATTCCATGAAATTAACTGCTTCCAGTTATCATTTTGTATGAAGGATACTTCCATTTCTGCCTTTCAAGCACTGTAAACACCCATTGAAGTCTTCTTGTATGGCATCAGTAGTATATTTTTAAGGTTATTTTTCATTATATAGCACATATAATAAAAATATTTATATAGTTTACTCTTGAAATCTGGTTCAGATAACTAAAATACATATGAAAAAATGAAAAAAGGGAGAATCATTTTAGATGCATTTTGAATATAACAGTGAGACTTCACAGATCAGTGATCCTATTCTGTAACTTAACATCTTGAAGTTTCTAGGTGTCTCTGTTAAATCAGGACCTCACAGTTCTAACATAAATGATTGCTTTTATCACACTGGAAGTTTTGTATGTGCTCTGCAATAATAATTGTACTAGGAAAAATAAGAGCTGTTTAATGATATTTAGTTAGGGTTGACAGTAGACTTGAATGTGACTTGAAGGCTCTTGTAGATGTGCCTTGGCTGCAGAATTTTCCTGTTTCTAAAGGCAAATAGCATGAAATGAACTAAACCAATGGCCAGGTAAAAAAACTCCACGATGGCCTACAGCTTGGCAAACAGAGATCTGGCTTGCATCTTAGAAAACCAGGGCTATCCTTTCACTGTTTTGGACTTTTTCCATCTCTCATGTGGAAAGGCTTGAATAGCTTGTATTAATTCCCTGGGATTTGATCCTGTAACGTGTCTCAGTGAGAAGCAGTTTGAAGCGGGATTCAGAACACCATTTTACTGAACTCTTAATTTCTAGGTGAATTGTACAGTGCTGGTATGAGTCATCCTGAAGTTTGTTGCAGTAAGTCAACCTTTTGGTTAGCATGTTGGGTGTTACATATTTCATAGTTGATTTAGCTGGGTTCACAGAGCTTTCTGTAAACCGTGTAGTTCTAGAAAGAAATTTATGGGTCTGAATGAGGAACCAGTTACACAGGGCAAATGGCACTGTCTCCGATTACCGTATGAAAGGAAGTTTGGGTTTACCACTAATTGCAGATAAAAATTAATATTTGCAAAGGAGATATGTATGATTTATTTATAAGTGTTTTCTGTTTCCATAATGAAATTTCCTTCAGGTTTAAGTACAGTCATTTGGAGGAAAAAGCAGAGGTCTGTGGCTCATTAGTTTCTGGTGGTTGTCAGAAGCCATTAATCAATTGCCCCTTTTACCAACATAGGTCCTAATTCAGCAAAGCATTTAGGCATATGCTTAACTGTAAGCATGTGTTTCAAAGCACTTTGCTAAATCAGGGCTTTAATGTGGTTCAAGCTTGCTGCATTTCTTTCCAAGTCTAAGTTTACCTTGAAATGACAAAAGTAGCTAATACATCAGCTAAGGTGCCATGTACGTTCCTCACCTGTCTTTGTAAAAAGTCATATGCAAGGGGAAAAAATGGGTCAGTTTTACCCTCTGCCCCCCTTCCCTGATCCTCTTCAAATCCTACCTCAAATGGAGGCTTCTCTACTGAATAGTAAGGCATATGAAATGGTAGCAAGAAAGCAAAATGATGGGAAAGCAGTTTCCACTTGACGGGTTTAAACTCTCCAAACTCTGCTTTTGCTAAAGCCCACTTGACCGTGTGGAGGAAGGCAGCAGAGCTATGTTCTGATACAGGGAGATGAATCCTGGTATCCAGGATCTCATAAATCCAGGTAAGGTACACATATGTCTTAATCTACAGATTAAGTGTGAAGGGATCTTGAATTTAATTTCTCACGAGCAGTTATACTCTTGTGAAAATTATGGTGGGACCTTCAGGGGTGGTGAAAGTTCAAGACTGAGGGTTATGTTCTCAGTCCCTGTTTTGTCCACTTTGATGCAAAAAGGATGCAATCCAACCACAGGTCTCCTGCAGAGAAATTCCCTGGCAGAAGCAGCGCCCCGGCTGGAAAAATGTCAGTGTAACTGGCCCCCATGTCCACCCTTCCCATTTTTACTCCAGTAAGAGAATCCAAGGGACTTCTTTTGGTTGTTTTTGGTTTTTTCTTGTTTTTTTTTTTTTTCCTGAAGTTTATCCACACATGATTTGTAATTTAGTAGAGAAGATTAAGAGCTGTCAGAAACTACAGCAGTTACTAAACCAATATGATTTTTATGTATCAGCTGAAGATTGGATGCTTTGAGAGTAAAGGCAGTCTTACAGTCCCTTCAGGATTTATTTAGCTTGGGAAAAAAAAAATTAGTACTTAAGCACCTTTTCCCTCTGATCTATGAAAGTCAAAAGTCTCTAGCAGTTACAGCCACATATCACACAAAGACCTTTATTCATTATGGACTTTGCCTTAGGGATGCTGCTTATTGGATCATCAGCACCACTTTTTGATAAACTGGTTTCCTTTGGATTTCCTCCTCTTGTTGCCATTCAAACTTGTTTTGCTTGTAAAATCTGACATCATCTCAGCCTGAGGTTGTATGTGGGAAGGACAATGACTTCAGTGACACATATTTCCATTCTCTTCCTTTTCTGTATTTGACAGCAATAAGAACATGTGATGGAACATTCACATAAACCTTTGCTATGTATATTACACAGATGGAAATGACAGCCGAGCTTTGCCTTTCAGACTGAAGCAAAGCTTCTTACACTGCTCATAATGAACCTTGACTCTGCAACATGCAGTCAATTGATTAGTGTGGAAAATTCTGTGTGCCTTCTTTGACTTTTCGTCAGTGTTTATCTCAGAGAAAAGAAATCAAAAGACTGTTATCTGTATTAACAGTTTTATACCACACTTGTGAGGCGCTCAAGCAGTGTTTATGTTGAAAAGCATTCCAAGACCTCAAAGACTTAAAATCTGACCAGATGAGAATCAAAGGGCAACAGGGGAAGAAGAAGCACTGAGGCAAACTCCTGCCCCCAAAACCTTTCCCCAAATCTCATGGTAGAGTTAGGCAGATAAGTCTTGTCTTGAGTCTCAGATCACAGCTTTCTCTTTTGTTGGTAAAAGGGTGTCTTTCAAAGGCTTAAAGAGTTTTTTCTAGCTTGACTGATAATGGTGACAGTGGCTGTCTCCTTAGCACAGTTCTCCTCTGGGACTCTAAGTAGAATTGTCACCATGCCAATCTTTTCATATTGTTTTGGAATTCTAGCAGGAGTTATTGAGGGAGGTAGAAGTAGAAACTCCTTCTATGAACCAGGTTCCCCCCCCAAAAAATTTGAAGCATGGTCCTTTGTTGGTTTTGGAAGTCAAAGCAACACATGTAAGTTTAAGAATAGCTTTCTGCCTTCCTTCATGTTTTGATTGTAAAGTTGCTTATAAATCCTAGTTGCCTACTGCTATTTTAATATGCAGAAGATTTAAGGGGCTTCACATCTGATACTTCTGCTCTGTGGTTTGCTGGGCCCTCTGTGTTTGGGTATTGCAGATCTGTCAGGAGCAGAGGCTGTGAGCTCTCTACAAAATAGTGCATGGGGCAAGTCAGTCCTTTAGCCTATATATGTATACAGCTTTGAAGCAGTCACTTGTTGCTACTAAAGAATCCTTGTTCTAGAGAAAGCTGCACATGTGAGGAAAGCGATCACTAATAATAAATTGATTGATTATTTGTCAAGATAAACCATCTAGTCCTGACAGATGCTGAGCAATTATAGGTGGCCCTGGAAAGTCTGAATCTTTAGCCATCCATAGAACACACTCAGCCACAGCAGAGTTGTGATCTTGAATAATTATGTAAAATGATAAAAATGCCTGCATTTGTTTCTAGGCCATGAAGTTTAAAAAGAAAAAGGGTGAAAAGATGGACATGGAACAAAAGGAGAAATGGTGGGATATATGCGATTAATACAGATTTAACTTTGCTGTCTGTGATGATGGTATGCAGTGACGAAGTGGATGTGTTCTGTGATTTATTTGCTTCTACTTTAAAGTGCTGAAGCTCTAAAAATGACTAATGAATCTCCTTTCAAGGTTCATATCTATGACCTCATTCATATATGCAGGAATCTTGTCTTCCGCTTAACTGCAGCAGAAATTTGAGGGTTGCTCATCCAAAGAGCATTAGAGGCCAAAGCAGAGACCCTGGATTTGATCCAGCGCAAATAGCTGCATTCCAGCGAAAACAAGAATCACATGTTCAGTGCATATGATAGTCTAATTGGCGGATGCTATTTACCATATGTTAATTGCAAGTTGTACTGGAAGTTATGATGTTGATTAAGGCAATGATTAGAGTAGTTTCGTGTAAGATGCTGAGCTGTTAAAGAGTTCTGGTAGAAGCATTTTTATCAGGGTACGATTGGAACTTCAGAACAAAACCTTGTTAATGTTCATAAATTCAACCGATGCAAATGGATGCACATAGGACTAGTTTCCACAGAGAATTTATTACCTAAGGAACTGGCCTGTTATACTTTTATATTATGGAAGTTAGTATGGTTTGTATGTTTGCATATTGTACTTTTATGCTACATATATTGCAAGATGCATCAGTGTACAGTCATCATGAAACTACTGTAGGTGCAGAACTGCAGAACTGATGAGGTTGCAAGGAGTCTCTGGGGATTTTGTAGCCCTCCCACCTTTTCTCAAAGCAGGGTCAACTAAGGTAGGTTGCCCATGCTTCTGTCGAGTTGAATTTTTTAATACCTCTAAGGATGGAAACTCTGTGACCTCTCGTTGTTGAACTTCACAAGGTTCCTGTTGGACCATTTCTTCAGCTTGCCAAGGCCCCTCTGAATAGCACAACCATCTAGTGTATAAACTGCTCCTCCCAGGTTTATGTTTTCTGCAGACTTGTGGATGGTGGACTCTTTCATTATGCAGGTCATTAATGAGGATGTTACACAGTTTTGGTCCCATTGTTGACCCTGGTGTAACCCACTAGTGACTAGCCTCACTGGGTTTTGAAACACTGCTCTCAGCCCTCTGGGCCTGACAGTTCTTTCAGTTTTCAGTCCATCTCTGTGATTATTTATGTGGATGTTACATGTAATGAGATGAATGTCAAAAACCTTACTGAAGTTGAGGTAAAAAACATCCACTGCTCTACTGATCTCAAAATAATCTAAAAAACTTAGACTAATTTATCCATGCTTGGAGCATTATGTCACATTTAAATAGGTTATCTAAACCTGATTCTTTTCAGTCTTTGTTGAAGGTGATAGACTTATTCAAAAGGATTTTCAAAGGTACAAGGTGTATAAGTCCTATAAAAACTTATGAGACTTGGGCACTTAACTGTTATTTATGCCTTTAGAAATCTGTATTTTGTGTCTTCCTACAAACATGCATGGTGGCCAAGCCAAGTACTTGTCTGTCAGAACTCATTTTGGATCTTGAGAGCAAGGCAAGGGTAGGCTGCAGTCTTGAAGAACCTCTTCCAGGGCTCTGTAATAAAAGCTTCTCCATTCATTAAGATCATGTTAGTACTTTATTTCCAAGTTTATTTCATAAAGGGCTGACAAATGATCACAGGAAATTGGAGTCAAGTTATTGATATGAATGATGTTTCTTGTAGATATTGGTGGAAAATAGGATTGTTTGTTAGTCATGGTAACAAATATCCCATTAACATGCTGATTCTTGTTTAAAAATATATTCTATTCCACAGTAAATTGTTTATTACTAGAACCCTGACAATTCTTAGTAGCTTGTTTCTTAATGTTTGATATTAATGTTATCTGTATTTTGCTTTCTACTACATTACCATGCATCCAGAATGAAATTCTTGACATTGAGCATTTATTCTGGTGAAGTAGGTTGGACTTACTGATCTTAAAGGTCTTTCCAACCTAAATTATTCTATGATCTTATGAATGGTTACCCTTGTGTTGGTCTCCTTTAAAAGATCCAATTAGTTAATGCAGCCATTTGTAGGCATAAACAGAGATTGTTCTTTTAGTTACTAGGAGTGAATATTATAATACATAGAGCCTGCAGTGGGGATGCTGGTATATAAATGGAGATCAGGTTATGTCTCGTAGACAGATTTTACTTACAATTCGGAGGCTGAAAATCAGTTTTTACACTGTGCGGTGTGTGAAAAGCCTTTTATGTTGTTACATCTGTTTGGTGTTGGGTGTTTCAGAGTAGAGGAAAGAGTAGGGTAAAACTTTAAAAGAACAAGATCAAAAAGCTGTTCTCATCCTTCAGACCAATCCAGCAAGCAAAATGCTTCATTTCTTTCTAGTGCAGAGCTGTCCCAGGATTATTTCTTGTGGGAGACCAGCTGTAGCTAAGGCCATGGTAGTTTGTCTCATTAAGGCTGAGTGGTGTTTCAGCTGTGTCTCACTGCTCACATTCTTGAAATGACTGGCCATCTTCACATGGGACATATAAAGATATCCCAAAGAGAACAGAGCAAATAATCTAATTGCACTAATGAGCATGGTGGGGAGGTAGCAGAAAGTGCAGAGACAGAAATGTCATATGACTTTTCTTTTAGCATACAGTCTTATTTTCAAAAACATACTGAAAACCCCACCTTTGGCACATGCTTGTGGGTACAAGAGCACTTGTCATGTGTCACCAGTGTCACCACGCTTCCCTTATACCACAGTGCTGAGTTTTCCTTTTTGCATTTAAACTGGGAAGACAGCTGACTTTATGTTCTACAGCCAAGTAGTCACCCAGCACCATGTCATTATAACAAGTTTTTAAGCTGTACCAGCAGACATGAGGAAAAAAAGCTCCCTTTTTTTCTCCTTAAAAAAGAACAGTGCTTCACACAATCTAGTGAACAGTGTATACTGCTTTGAGAGATTGATTTATATCCATTCTCTCAAAGCAGAAGGAACTCCAAGTAGGAGAAATCACCATGCTGAAGGAGAAGCTGCTTTGATTTGCATCATCTTCAGAGTGCTTTGACTCCCAGCCACACTCTGACCTCTCAAACTGAAATAACTATGTCTACCCAGGGATTTGTAAGGACTTAGCTGCATCTGTTCAGAATTGTACCTCTCATTGAAGTAGTGCAGCTTTCTATTTCCTGGAAAAAGCTGTTTTCATAACAGCTAAAGGCTGCGGTTGTAAAGACAAGATTGAACTGGTGAAATTGTAGTTTGGGGGTGTGTGTGGTTAAACTCTTGTTTTACTTTTCTGCTTTAGTAAGAAAGTTTACTTAGTGTGGTTCATAATTACTTGGCTGTTGGTATGTTACCAGGGAAGTGATGCATGGAGCACCAGAAGAGAGAAAACAAAGCTGTGACTGCTATATGCAACCAAATGTCTTTGTATTGAGGCAGGTATTTGAAAATGGTGACAAATTAATCTGCAGAGAAATCTGCACCTCTGAGAACTGAGTAATTTTTATGAGTGTTTGAACTTAAAACTAGGAGAACTTGGTTTGCAGTTGGCTGGTCTGCTCATGAGTCTTAGGCCATGAGCACCTCATGGAAGAAATGCAAATAGTTCAAGACAACTTGAGATTTCATGTCAGAGTGTAGATGTATATACCACATATGACTTCCGAAAGCACTCAGGGAATATCTTCTTCTTAAAAAGGATGAAGAAATTTAATAAGTGGGTACTTTTTAAGCTTTGCATCCTAATTTCAAGAATCCCAGTTAGGCAAGAACCCTTAAGACTGTGGCGTGCAAGTAGAAATTTTTGATTATAGAAAATAATTTGGCTTTCCCTTGAATGTCTGTATGAAATTTTATTAGATCTATCTTGATGTGTGTTGCACAGTTTGGGGGATTATAAATCACAGTCTCTATGTTAAGTATATGGAGTTTTTAAAAGCATATAGAATCTTCACAGATGTCTGGTCAATTGCCAAGCACAAGTGATCCTACTTACAGTTCCAATAGTGCACTAAAGATACTTCTGCTGTTTTGTATGCTTAGAACAAAACAGTATGTAGGGTTTGTCTAAAGCTTCCTCTCTTTTCTCCTTCCTCCTCCTCTCATTATTTTTAATGGTTTGGATGTCATTTATGGATGTATAAAGAGGCCCTTCATATGCTTTGGTTCTGGCTCAAAAAAGGAAATCAACAGCAATAGAATTGCTGTTTCTAAAGAGGACAGCAGTTTATCACCTACTGCCACATTTGTCACTCTCTCCTCTCCCTTTTCAGAGCATAGCACTGAAAGAATCTGACAGAAATAAGTTCTGTGTTTCTAGGAAATGAAGCATTTATTTCTTACAGAAAAAGTTTTATTTTATTTTATTTTATTTTATTTTAATTTTATTTTATTTTATTCCTCCTCTCTTTTCCCTGTAAAGAAAACAAGAAAACCAAATGGGGGAGGAAAAAAGAAAATCAACCCAACCAAAAAAACCCTACCAAACTCAAAGCAAAAACCAACACAAAAACAATGTTTGACACACTAGGAGGCCCCCATACAAATTTTTCATTCACAGAATGTCTGTGGCTGTTCAAATTAGCTATTTTCCCTTTGTTACAATCAGCCCATGGTAAAATGGGAACAGAAATTACTCCTTTCTTCATAGGTTTGTTGTGAGATTGAAAACTGAATCACTCAGTCCTGTAGTGGAAATTATATGCATACCATAGAAAGAAACAAAAACTTTACTGTGGTAGAATGTTGACTAAAAGTGATTATAGATATATTTGTGCTTGTGTATTGCAAGAAAGCATACGAACTTGGCTAGGGGAAGAGATAATATATTACCTGAAGCCTTCCCCTTGTGGAGTTTCAAACAGATTCCTTGTGATGGAATGCAATTTTTTTGACAGGCAATGATGTGTATGGAATAAGTGATTTGCTATGAGAAAGGTCACTAAAGCTACTGTCCCACTCTGCCATCCTGGATGGAAAATGCAAAGTAGCTAAATATTAACTGGAAATAAATCTGTACCTAACTGGGCTGACATGGCTGCTGCTGCCAATCACTGGTCGGCTTTGTAGACCAGTGGAAGACTTCATTCTCTGCAAGTGCTCATCTAACAACCCTTAAAAAACCCTCATAATTATTTATTTGGTTGCCCCCAATCTCCTTCAAAGTAATCCTAGAAGCAAGTTATTGTTCAAACACAAAAGTTGGAGCATCCTATTAGTTTTCACAGTCTTGGTACTAAGTCATTGAATTTGACATTGTTGCGCAGAAGGCTAATTTCTGCAGAGTGAAGCTGGCATTCCAAGCATTGCACTTCAATAGTGAGGTCTATGGGAAAAAGTCAAGGAGCATTATCTGGAGGAATTTTGTAGGCCAGTCCAAATTCCAGCTGAAGAATCCCTAGATGATAATTATTTAGAAGGCTTCTGCTCTCTAGTGAGTAGAAGTCAAAATTAGAAAAGTATCTGAGATGATGAATGGTTTGGAGGAGAGCCATCTAATTGTTTAGATGAAAGCTGTTTTGTAGATCAAACTCAGAGCTACAACACTACATTTTAGTTCTTTGGTGATCTATTTCTAATCTCCTGTTTTTGGTAAGATAGGTAGAATGAGCCTTGCTTCATGAAGTATTATTGTAAGGCTGTTTTTTCATTCCTCCTATCTGACGGTAACTCAGCATGGATTCCTTTTCTGTTGGTGTGTGGGCCTCTTTTCTAAGTAGGAGGGACAAGCACCACTGAAGAAACTATAAATATATATAAAAGAATAATGTGATAATCATAGAATCACAGAATAGTTAGGGTTGGAAAGGACCTTAAGATCATCTACTTCCAACCCCCCTGCCATGGGCAGGGACACCTCACACTAAACCATCTCACCCAAGGCTCTGTCCAGCCTGGCCTTGAACACCACCAGGAATGGAGCATTCACAGCTTCCTTGGACAACCCATTCCAGTGCCTCACCACCCTTACAGTAAAGAACTTCTTCCTTATATCCAATCTAAACTTCCCCTGTTTAAGTTTTAACCCATTACCCTTTGTCCTATCACTACAGTCCCTAATGAGGAGTCCCTCCGCAGCATCCTTACAGGCCCCCTTCAGATACTGGTCCTGAATATGACACCGTGCTTCTGCAACAAGCCCTAGCCTTAAACTGGAGGAGCTGTAAGAGTTGCTTTGGACTTCTGGTGTAATGAAGCCAGGTCAGGCCTATGGTTAAACTTTTACCTGCTAACCACTTCTCTGGTTGGTCTCATTCCCTCTGTGCCAATTGCTGTCCCAATCTTCATTTTTGATGCTTTTGTGTCACTGTTGCTCTTCCTCTTTTTCTAACAACCGGTTTCCAATTGCTTTATTTTTCCACGTCCCCTTTCCTTCCCTGTGTTGTGTGTCTTGGGTATGTTTTTTACCTAAAGTATAGGCCAGATTTCTTTCTATAGCTACCCCTCTGGAGTATAGCTACTGTACAAGTCCAGGTAGGTAAGGTCAGTCACTCTCCCCTTATCCACCAATGCCGTAGCCCTGTCATAGAAGGCTATCAAATTTGTCAGGCACAATTTATCCTTAGTGAAGCCATCTTGGCTTTCATTGGTCACTTCCTTATTTCCCATGTGCCTTAGGATAGTTTCCAGGGAGATCTGCTCCATGATCTTGCCAGGCACTCAGGTGAGACTCACAAGCCCATAGTTCTCTTGGTCTTCCTTTTTTCCCTTTTTAATAATGTAGGTTATGTTTTCCTTCACTGGACTGCCACAGTTTCCCAGATATAATGGATAGTGGCTTAGACACTTCATCTTCCAGTTCCCTTAGGACCTGCAAATGCATCTCATCAGGTCCCACACACTTGTGCACCTTCAGGTTTCTCAGATGGTCTTGAACCTGATTTTCTCTTACAGTGAGTGGTTCTTCATTCTCCTAGTCCCAGCATTTGCCTTCTGTGACTAGGCTGGTGTGGCTGGAGCACTTGCCAATGAAGACAGACAAAAGAGTTAAGTACCTCAGCCTTCTTCATAACCCAGGTAACCAGGTCTCCTGTTTCCTTCTGGAGAAGGCCCATGTTTTCCCTAGTCTTCCTTTTATCATTGGTGTACCTATAGAAGTTTTTCTTTTTGCCCTTAAGATCCCTGGCCAGATTAATTTCATTCTATCAGGGATTTAGCTTTCCTAACCTGATCCCTGGCTGCTCGGACAATTTTTCTTTATTTCTTCTCAGCTACTTGTCAATGTGAAGCTGCTCCTGTCTGCCTGAGGAGGGGCTCAGCTGCTCAGTCTTCCTGCTTAGGCAATTTGTAGCAGACCCCCACTAAAATGTCACCTGTCCCTGCCCTCCCGTAATCCTCACCCGTAAACTCTCGGTTGGCTCCTCATCCATCCCCAGGCAGAGCTCTGTGCACTCTAGGTGGTCACGAAATAGAGGGTGTCATGCCCTCCTCATTGCCCCTGCCTGTCCTGCCACGTCTCCATGACCAATAAGATTGTAGCTTAGCAGGCAATCATGCCTCTTAACTTCTCTTGTTTATTCCCCATGCTATGTGTATTTGCATAAATGCATTTAAGTTGGGCCTCTGATGAAGCTGACTTATTGGCTGGAGAGAGGGAGTGGCAGAAACTCCTTTGTGCTGCTTGCAGACCTGTGATTCCCCTCCAGGCTCTGGGCATTTGCCATCAAACTGGTAGGAATGGGGTGGATTAAGGTTCCTTGGTAAGTTTAGTTTAAAGCCCTCTTCACCAGCCTAGCAAGCCGATGATTGAAGATGCTCTTTCCCTTCTCTGACAGGTGGATCCCCAGTAGACCAGGTTTTTCAAAGTGAGTCCCATGATGTGCCATGTATTCTTATGGTATAGAGTTCTTCAATTCCAGCTAAAAATGTTGCTCTCAACTGGGAGAAACCATAACTTGGCATCCATTGAATGGATGAAACTAGGCATTATTTCACATTTGAACTGCTTCATTCCCAGATTTTCAATAGGATCAAGAAAGGAAGATGGAGCATATTCCAATGGGAATGTTCTTTGAAGTTGGTTTCATATATTATGTGACAAAAGAAATCAGTGGAGTAAGAAACTATTGTTTAGTTTTGTGTATTTCTACAACTTAAAGATTAAGGAAAACTTGAGGCTGACAAGAGAGTTCTGTTTTAAAATGAGAAATATATGAAATTTCGATGTTAGCCTTCTTGACTTCCACTTAGTGAATGAATCCTGATGTCTATATGATACTTTGCTGTTTATTGGTCTAATGTGACCCTCATTGAAAGGTTGCTTTGGACAGATGGCATCAAGGCATAAAATTAATAAACTCTTCATGAGTGTTGTTAACAATGAGAGCTGACAATAGACAACATCAACCAGTTTCCCATGAGAAACAAAGAAATATCAAAGGGCTGTAAATAGCATTTCATTTTCTGTTTGCCAGATGAAGATGGGACATGTGGATGGTCTTAAATGTTTAGACCATTTTGGTACATGCTTGTATTTTCAGTGGCCTAGGTTCTTGCTCTGAGGTCTAAAAGACAAAATAGAGCTGTTATCGTATGACAAGAAGAGGCTTCTAGCCTTTTAAAACACAGCAGAATCACTGAGTTATTATTCATTGATAAGACTGTTCTTGTGAATAAAGGCTGATGACATTTTTAAGTGACTTTGTTACAACTCTTTCCCACTAGACAGGATCTGTTGTCTTCCATTTGTATTGTTGAGTATAAATTTAGTTTCCCTGTTCTCAGTATTTGTGTGATTGTACCTATCTCCCTGCCATTATACAGGCAATGGATAAAAGCTTTTTCTTTGTTTTAGTTTTTAGATCGAGCTGTTGCAGATCTTGAAGAAAAACAAAAATACTGTGGGAAGGATAGAATTCTAGTAGTCAGTATTAGGAAGCTACTATTTGATAGTCAAATAGTCACCCTATCTGGAAAAGGTAAAGTTTAACTGAGAAGCCTCTCTGACTTCTCTCTTTTCATGTAACACTTAGACTCAAACACCAAGTGACCATCTGAAAGGTAAAACCATCTCTCCAATGATGTTTAATTCAACTAAATTCTATTCTTAAATGGAAATTGGTGTAAAACTTAAGGAGACTGAAGTGTAGCATGTTTTGGTTCTGTCAGTGCCAAGCTATTCTTCCCCCATTCTCTTACTTTCTAATGGTGAATCCAGTTTTGCCTTGCCAAAGAATATTTTTAGTATGTTTCAGCTCTGCTTTGATGCTTAATTACCCAGAAAAGTCATCCTGCTGTGTACTGTTGGTCACTAAGCTGTTGAATTTATTTACATTTGGTTGGGATGAGGAATAACTTTTGAGTTCCAAAGGCTTTTTAATATTTTTATTTTTTTTTAAACATGTTTTGGGCAACAAAAACTTGAACTCTCACTAGCTGAAGTAATGTTTCTGTGGGAGCCAATGTCTTTGAGTCAAAACAAATGCATTTTGCCTAATGTGGTTTTCTTTCCTTTTCCAAAAAATATGCAAAGCATTAAGAAAAACGTTTTGCAACCCAGTATCCTCTTTCTCTTGTGCTTACTGTTGCATCACAAATAATATGCATTATGCTATTTAGTTAGCTGTCCTTATGATCTGTGGTCGACTACAGATTTTCTATGGAGCCAATGGAAGATTCAGATACTAGAAAGGAATCTGGATGTGAGTCAGCAGATACTGATCAGAGCTGGGTGAAAAATTATTTCTGTCTTTATGTTTTCAGAATTTCAGACTCTTTCTGGAAAGGCAATGGGATGCACAGAAAGACCTCATAAGGTAGAAAGGCAGGCAGAGAGACATTTTCAGATTAATCCATTGGCTCTGTGTCCTTGCAAGACTGAAGTTTTAAATACCACTCTGTGCAGCTGGGATGGAGGATGGGTCTTTCTGTTCTGAAAATGTGGGTATATTGACCATCTTATACTGCACTATTCTTGTTCAGCAATCTTTCTTTTTAGAGCTGCTCTGAACTGAATAACTAAATATTATATTTCCCCTTGTCAACAAACTTTTTTAATACAAACTGGAATGAATTCAGTTAGATGCAAGCAAGTCCTATTCCAGAACAGCCCTTAGGCTGGTGACTTGCTGTGCATGATGATACTTAGATGAGATGCAGGAGATACAGAGCCATAGAATGGTTTGGGTTGGAAGGGACCTTCAAGGTCATCCAGTTCCAACCTCCTAGATCAGGTTGCTTCAAGCCCTGTCCAATCAGGCCTTGAACACTGCCAGGGATAGGGCATCCACAGCTCCTCTGGACAACCTGTGCCAGTGTCTCACCACCCTCAAAGTGAAGACTTTTTTCTAACATCTAATCTAAATCTCCACTCTTTCAGTTTAAAGCCATTCCCGCTTGTCCTGTCACTACATACCTTTTGTAAAAAGTCCCTCTTCAGGTTACTGAATCCTTTAGTATTTTTACTTCAGCTGAATTACCTTTTCTCACCAGTCAACTGAGTGACTGCTATTTCTTTGATTCAACCAGAACTGATACTTTTATTCAGTAGGAGATGGAAATTTTGGGAGAAAATTTCTATTTCTTTGATCTGATTTGGGGAAAATTTGCACCACCAGCTCCTATATGCTTTATCAGAACAATTGCAAGTGCCTCTGGATATGTATTTCAGATGAATTATTGCCTAAAGCATCTTAAGCAAAATGTAAATAACTTGTAAAGAAGATGGGGAGAAAGAAGGTAAAAGCTGGTGAATCACAGTAAGATTTTGAAATGTGATATGGAAGTAGTGCAGAGAAATAGTCATAAGGCTGGTTTGTGGCTAACACCTCAGTAGTAGCAAGTTTCTCTAAGGTCAGGCATAATAAAAGTAGAGAGATGCTAATAAGGTAGTCAGCCTTTAAAAGTAGTTGGCTTTTGGGTCCTCGGAGTGTATGAAAAGCCTGAACTGAACTTTCAGATTCTTTGGTTTTAATCTGCTAGTGACTTCATACTCCTGTTTGTGAAGTAAGAACCCCAGTGTAAGACATCTCTTGGTCTTAGACACAAGCAAATTCCATAAAAATAGCCTAGGACAAACCCTTACCCAGGCATGAATAAAAGCTGCTTTAGTATTTGATTGAAGAGAAGCAAGGCTGAACTCGGAAGCTTTAACATGGGTCTGCTGAAACCTTCATTAAAAGGGCTGTCCAAAGAGTCTTTATCATTTACACACAGTAAATGCAGTCTCAGGCAGTGTAGTCATGCATACTTTTATAGCTAGAAAGGAGGTTGGCAGTGAAGATTAAATAATTAACAATATTAAAATGATAGTCTCTGATGATTTTTAATATGTGAGAGAAAGAGAATACCTTAAAAATAGGTGGCTCTGTGCGGTGCTGCATACTGACCTAAATTTTATGACTGGGTTGTTTTTTTTTCTGTAAAATCTCTAAATACTATTTTTGGGGGGGGGAAGAAGGAGCAGAAGAGAGAGGTTAGGAGGCGAATGAGAGTGAAGTGAAACAGAATTCCTATCTTAACTTTTTTTTCTTCTTTTTAAATGGAATGTTAACCAATCCCTTGGCAACAAAATGCATGTTTATTTTTAATTAAAAAATAACATAGCTGAGTTGACTTCAGTTTTCCCAGCTGCTATTCTTCCATCACAACAGCTCTCTGGCCTCTTTTCCCTTGTTGATTTCTTTCATCATTTGCACTTAGCTTGTATGTGTTACATGGATTTTATGTAATATTTCCTACCATTGAAAGCAAAGCTAACAGTCTAAACAAGTAGCTGGGGCTCAGACATCTAGATTCTCATCTGCAGTATCTGAGCATGCCCTTCCTTTTGGAAAAGTAATAGGTGTGACCAAGATAACTTCATTTTTTTTTTAACATGCACATTCCTTGCTGTTTATTTGGCAGCCAAGTGAGGAGAGATTTAAACTGCATATTGAATTTATGAGTTGTAGCTCATTAAAATAAATGGAGTGGGTTTGGCAAAGATTCATGTCACTGAGAGCACAGGTAGTGTCTGAAGGTTGACAAACAGCCTTGGTGGTTTTTCCTCTGATGATCAGTCATGAGCTGCCAGTTTTTGTGTTTGCACATTAGGTGATAAATTAGAAAATAGACATGCTTGCCATGTCTTCTCCAGTAACTTCATTTTCTCAGTCTGTGGGGTAGAAAACGAAGAAGTCAGGGTGATGATCCATTTCTCAGCAGGTCATGACAGAGTTGATTGCTTATATAGTGGAGAAGATGGTGTCAATCTGTAACAATCAATCTGGTTTTCTGAGTGGACTAAAATTTAGGTTTTGTGTGGATATTTAAAGGCCCTTGAATGTCCAGGAGTATCTGGTACTTTCTGCAGGCATTTTTAAGCTAAAGTTGAGATATACCAGTTGACATACCAAAAATTAATAGCAGTTGGAGCTGACAGCACCAAGGCTACAGCTATTCCCAGGCAGAAATATAGTAGATAGAAGAAAAGTAGTGGTTTGTTGGGTCACTGGAACCAGACCATGGAAAAAGATATAACTATATGTATTAATAATACATAATGTTACTACTGGGACAGTCTTTGCAATGTGTAATTTTCAAGCTTTCCATATATAATATAGCCACTTTAAAAAAACAGTTTGCATTGTTTATGTCTGAGTAAGTGCCCGCATTCTGGTGTACTATAATATTTTTCCTCTATGAAAGATTAGCTTAGCTTTGTTTCATCTTGCATCAGTTAGCCAGAAAGGACAAACAGATATGAATGGTTATAATCTGAAGAAATAATGTTATCCAAGCACTTTAAAGGCCAAAAAAGTATTTGAGAGAGATTGGAGATTTCGGGGGAAATGTCTATAGTGAAAGAAGAATAATGGAGAAAACATGGAGCAAGAAAGTGAAGGTATGATGCAAATTAGGTACCTGAAAATTGCTCAGAAGAGATCGGTGTATTGAATTACTTTGTTGTCCTTTCCGAGAAGGGTAATTGAGAGGGATGGAGTAAGTAGAAAGAGTCACCTTTTTTGCTCCATTTCACAGTTTCTGGGAGATGGCTCAGCAAACAGGTGGGTGCTTCCTGTGTGAACTGGGATGCTGCAGTCCTTCTTTTGCTGTTGCAGTGGCATAGCATTGGCTTATTTCCAGTTTCTAGTTTTGGCATGTAATGCTTTATCCTTCTAAAAGATGATTTATTTGGGTTACTACTGAAAGACTTTACAATAATCAGATAAAATGCAATGTTGTGGTCAGTAATCTGTCCCGAGTCCTTATAAGATATTAGAACAATGAAACTGTGTTTTGGGCTGAGTGTCAGTAGCAGAATACTAAGTTATCTTAATAGGAAGGTGGTATGAATTGGAAAACTAAAAGCAAAATGTATTTAGTATAAACTTAAAATAAATAGGGAAGCAAAGAAAGTGGAACCAAATGTTCCTCTCTGTGAAGTTTGGGAACATTTCTTCCTAGAGTTTCATTTTAGCTCATTATAAAAACCTTCTCAAGGGCTAACCAAGAAACCTGAATCAATCTTCTGCACCCAGGGCAGGGTATTCTCCAGGGACTTTCTGCTATCCCATCTCCAAGGGAAAACCCATGTGAAGGGAAGCCACAGAAAAGGTTCACATGAACCTTCCCCGCTGAGGGAATGCCTTCATTTGCACAAAGCTCCGTTCTGAACTGCTTTATTTTTATGGGAGCTGTGAGCTCCAGTATCCACAAATAGTAATTTTTAGTGTTGGCACTAATCCTGTCAATCAGAATCCTTCTGAAACACCATTAATTAAACTTCCCTGAAAAGGATACAGCTTGCAGAATTCTCCCTTCAGCTCTTTCTCTCCTGACACCCAGCCCAGCAGCATGTGTACGTTCAAAAAATGAAGAAGACACAGGAGAGGAGAAAATCAGAACTTTCACAAGAGACAACCTTTTTGTTACTGCAGACTTATTTCAGCTGCCCTGCTCTGCTTGTTTTGAGCAAATTCTTTCACTTGTCATGTTGAATGATGCTAACAGCTGTCAAAATATGCTTTACAGCAGCAAGTTTCCATTTGCTGTCTGTTGCAAGTGACTATTTTCTGAATCATTATGCAGTATTCTTTATGGATTGTTAATAATTTAGATTAGAGCTCTAAGTTTTCTTAACCATTTTTTGAAATGGACAATGGATTTGCAAGGATCTGGGGACTTGTTATTACCAGTAAATGTTCTCCCTCAGTAGCATGTTCTGTAGCAGACATGCCTGGATTCACTGCTGGTGATGTAGTGGAGCCTATGTTCCATCTCCAGATGATCAAAAAGGGATATGGCAAGCTTCGGTTTTTAAATTTTAAAATGCTTGTTCTTCCAGATCACAAATTGAAAGGGGAAAACCCTCCTTGAATTGTCTTTTCCTTGCCGTGTATGTTGCTCCTCTATCAGGGAGATAAATTTACATGAGGACAAATGGCTATTCTGAAACAGGATTGGCCTGTTCTTGCTGCCACTGATGTCCATGTGAGAACTGCAGAGCCTGCGTGAAGAAAGTGAAGAACACAACCCTCTGTTTATTCCTGTGGTTAGTAACTGCTGATCAAAGCAGGAAGAGATGAGGAGTCTGGTTTTCTACTAATGTGAATGCCACTGCTGTGTGGTTAGCAAATGGTTTCTGCTTAGTAGCATGAATGTGGCCAAAGAAGGAAGCAAGTGCTATATTTGCATGGCTGAGGATGATGTTCCAGCCCACATCTGCTCAGATGCACACATACTTTGCTTATTTTTTAGCCTCTAATTTCAAGAATAACCGTGTAAAGATCTTGCATTTTACTTCCACTCAGTATGGGCAGTAGCTAATCATTTTGTTTTGGTTGTGTTTAACCTCGGCCAGCAGTTCTCTTTCCATCCTGTCTTATGCCAGGATGCAAGGCTGTATGTAGGGCATTTTTCTCCTTCACAGACTTTCTCCCTGATGTGTATGGTTGTCTAGTGTTACTTTAAAGACCAATCATGATCATAAGCTCTGATTCAAATTTGTAATTAAGAACATTCATTGAGCAGCCTTGTACATGACATAGGGTGTGCTCAGGGTACCCCCAGGTCCTGCTCTGGAGAGCCATTCTGTGTACTGCTATGCATATGGCATTGGGAGTGGATTGATGGTGAGGTCCAGTGGCTTCCCAAGAAGTTGAACTGTAAAGGACAGATGAAGGACAGATGAATGTTGGAGAAGGATTTCTTTACTCCCTCCTCTTCAGATCTCCAATATATTTTGCAACTGGGCTGGAAAAGTCACTGCCGATGGCATGCTTTCCCTCTCCCTGACTCTTTACATCCAGACTCTGAACACATCAGGACAATCAGGACTATCAGCCCTGTATGTAATGCAGCCTTTGTAGTTCAAACAGAAAATATATAATGGGATAGGAAAATATTTCCTACAGCTCACATTCTCCCTGTGAATCTGTACTTATTGATACTTCTCTGCATTGCTGAAATCTTCTTCAGATGAAGCTACAGAAAGATGAAGCCATAATGGACTGAGTACTTAATAATATTTGAAAGCTAACAATAGTATATACATGTAGTTATGTGTTTAAACGGTGGAAGTATTTCCTGGAAGACCTGTGGGCTGTGCCTTAATGGTCATTATTCAGCTGAGGTTAAGATGGCATTTGAACTCTAAACCCTTTCTTTAACAATATTAACATATATAACATAATAATATATTAAATTTAGATTACCTATTAGATCAGAAATTTCTAACATGTAGTTTCATTCCTTCTGTACCTGATAATAAACTCTGGGGGTAAGAACAACCTTTTTTTTCTTACTGTTTGTATAGCACTCAGAAAGCTGGGGCTCAGTGATACTACTGCACTATTAACACTGACAGAAAAACTGATAACTAGGAGATGGCTGCAGCCTTCTGGGAAGTAGAGCTCAGGTACAACAGACTGTCCATGTTCAGCAGAGCACATAAATGTGTGCTTAGCCTGAAGTCAAAGTGCTTTGACTATGGTTTTTAAATTAAACTCTAAGTGTATTGCAGCATGGGAGACTTTTTAATTTACTTTGAACGTTGATGTTTTGTGCTGATAACCTGAGTGTAAGTGGTTAGGCAAGAAGTTCACAGGAGACAACACACCTCCTCTTTTTAGGTCATCCTAGAAAACAAATTCCTTGGGTACCTTCTTTAGATAACAATGAATGAATTCGAGGCTTCCTGTTCCCCCCTTCCATCAGTGACATTTTCTTGCCAAACACTGTAATGTGCATATAGCACATCTGAGCAGAGGTTTTATGTAAGTGTTCCCTCTGTAATGTCTTCCTAAATAAATAAACTACATGGCAACCCTGACACCATACAAATCAAAAAAAGAAGAGTTCTGGAAGAAATGAGTAAACAAAGAAACACTTCACCTAGACTGCTTTTTAAAAGGGTGGTTGCTGGTTCTCATTCTCATGACTTGAGGGAAAAAAGAAATAATTTGCACAAGAGCCAATACCAAAATCTCTGGGCAGAAATTCCTAGCTGTGGCCGGAATGAGATTCAAGTTTAGTAGCCACTCTATGGCTGTCACACACTGTGACTCTGTAAATATGAGAGTGGGGGAGCAATGATGGCAAAGAAGATGGAGCCGAACTGCTCTCAGTGGTACCCAGTGAAAGAGCATGAGAAAAGGGACACAAATTGAAATACAGAAAATTCCATTAAAATGTAGGGAAAAAAAAATATTATTGTGATCAACAAATTTCCCAGGAAGGCTGGGGAGTCTCCATCCTTGGAGATATTCAAACCCCATTGGATATGATCCTGAGCAGCCTGCTCTAAGCAGGCAATTTGGACTAGATGATCTCCAGAGATGCATTCCAACTGGAACTGTTCTATGAGTCTGTGAAATGATTTGCTATTTTTAAATATTGGAGGAGGAATCCTTCTTTTATTTAATAGATTTCTAATTCAGAACCTGGTATGTAGACTGGGTTACCTCCTTTGTCCAAAAGAACTGTAAAGTGTACTTTCCAACTGTTCTTTATGGTGCTCCCACTCTTTCCCTACTGGTGTTATTTCACTTTCCTAAATGATCAAATATGTAATTGGGACTGAAACCCAGGTGTGCTATTTCCAAAACAGCTTCTTAAGTACCTTGCTGTTGGATACTTTGGGATTGCTCCATTATATGTGATGCAATGAGGAATACTTCCTATGTAGCTGTGTGTTAGGTGAGTGCGCCTTCAGCTGAGAAGTGACATAGCTAAGTCCTAGAGTCAGTATGAAGGTTTAATTACTTGCCCAAAGCAAACTATATGTTCACATAGCACATAATTAAGTTGTGGGACTCTCTGTTATGGGATTTTGCTGAGTGTTGGCAGCTACTGGAAATAATAATGGAAAAAAGCTGCCATGGAGATCAGTAAATATACAGATTCCACCTTCCTGTCAGGCATTCTGGAAGTCACAAGGTGTTGTAGAGTATTTGTGGGAAGCATCATTATATGTTTTCCCTGCTCTTGTTTCTACCCTAAACATCTTCTATTGGCCACTGCCAGAGACAGAATACAGAGCTTTAGTGTGGTGTATTATAATTCCTCTTACACTCTTGGCACCAGCGCTTGGTAGGAAAGGATGTGGAAGAACATCCTCATGCTAGAGTGTCCTTTGGGAGATGTAGGCTAAACTCCCTAAGAAGAGAGACAAGATCCAAACCCTGTCACAATCTTAGCTGTTGAGCTATTGGATAAAATGGAGCACTTGCAGCACATAGTTTTGGTAACTGGGCTCCATAACTTTATTTCCATTCAAAGCTGCCTGGTATAATGAAACTAAATTCATGAACAGAGTATAGGGGAGTGAAGCCTTGCTTTTCTTTATGTGTGTGTGCATATACTTTTAAAAAAACACATTAAAATGTCACAGGTCAACTTCTGAATGACCTTGAATGTGATTTGGTTTCCACAGTTTCTGTAATCAAGATAAGAAAGTCCTAATTTTTAAGCCATAAAGTACTTCCGATAGATGCATTTTCAAGAACTTCTGATAAAAGCATTTCTTTTACTAAAAATTGCATTTAATGGATACTGTCTCACATTAGCTGAGGTTCTCGTACTTGCGTAAGCTGGAAATTGAGTTCTGCTGTGTGTTTGAATGTCCAGTGCTGGTTGTGTGTCTAGGTCTGCAATGCTGTTAATGCCATTGTGTGAATGAGAACAGAAAATGAACCCAGTGTTTATGGTCAGGGGAATTTGAAGGACTGAAGAAACACTAAAAATTGTGCCAATTTTACCACTGAAGATTACAGCCCCAAATGTGTGCAAAGCCTGGTGATGCTTCTTGGATTGGAGGGTTTAGATTTATGGAGTCTGGTTTTTGACCTGGACTTGAACTTCCTTCATGGTTAAGTTGTATGGAAATTTCCTGTTAAATTCTTAGCCCTTCATTGTCAGCTCAGAGTGGAATTGCGGTGTGATAGAGGTTCTTTTGGATAGCAAATAGTGAGAGCACGTTTCAGTCATTTTATTTGTATTAAAAATTACATTGAGCTCAATTCAGAAAGATGCTGGTTTAGGGCAGAGCAAATACAAAGAGAACAGCGGAAGAGGGGTTTGTGACTGTGGGAAAGAAAAGGAAAATCTTTTGGGAGTTGTCTCCTTTAAAAAAAAATAATCTTGAAGAGACTGAAAGAGAGCAAAGGGTCGGAAGCAGAAAAAGACCTTTAGACCCAGGATCCTCCTAATACATAGTCTGAATGTCATGCAGTTATGCTTGCTGAGAGTCAAGTGGGGCATGCTAAACAATAGAAATGTGCAAAGTCAACTTTTCAAGTTAGTGAAAAAGTTTGAATTAATTCAGCTACCTGAAAGGACTTTGATGCTACGTGTGAGTTGGAGATCTGTGGACTGATAAATCCCAATCTGTTCTTGGTGTAAGCAGGTGAGAGAAAGATCAGTTTGAGTTCTTGGTTGCTCTTTTCAGACCTTGATGATTAGAGATGTCCTCCTACATTGCTCTCTTTTTGCAATGTGATACATACATAGTAAAGCTAAGCATCAGAAGTGGATTGAGATCTCTTTTGAATCTAATACTGAAACTTCTAAGAGATAAATCAAGATCTTGGCTTTGGTCACCCCAGAGTCTTTAGTAATGTAAATCACTGACTGGTGTCTGTAAAACCTAAAGACCAGTCTGTAAAATTTTTTTCAAGATTGTTTAATAGTCATTTACCCCGCGTTCCCCCATAAAAGTCCGAGTTTCTAGTGAATAATGCAAATTAATGCAAGTATGATCGCACTATGATCACACTCTTTTCAGTAATTCTACTTCAGTGATTCTTAAATAATCCATCTCCTGTATTTTCAGCAGGAAGTTCCTTGCAATATGGCAGTATGAAGGCAGTATGAAGGTCCTTGGGTCTAAAGGGTATGGATTGTATGAGGCTCTCTAAAGAGAGCTTACGGGTTTTATTTTTACTTTGGTAGGTCTGTATATTACCAAGTGGTAGCTGAAGGAGAGTGAGTCTTCAGGGAAAAAATACCCCATTTCAATGAAGCCTGTTCCTACTGTATCCCCTGGTATCCATTATGAGTTTCTACTAGATCACACATAAATTGTTGTACTGTCTTTGTATAAGGGTGGCAGCTCATTTGCTCTTTCTCTGAATTGACATTTATAGAATTGTCACGCTGGGTCAGAACAAGGGTCCATCTAGATTAGTATCCTATCTCTGACTGAGGCAGCCACTTACAGTAAATGAAGTGAAACCTCATGAGTGTGGAATGGCTTTTCCTTTGTCGTGGTTTAAACCCAGTCAAAGAGCTTGTTCACTCACTTCCCCCCCTTCTTGCCCTCCCCCTACTCCCAGAGGGACAGAGAGGAGAATCGAAGAATGCAACTCCCACAGGTTGAGATAAGAGCAGTCCAGTAACTAAGGTATAACACGAATCACTACTGCTACCACCAATAATAATAATGATAAAGGAAATAACAAGGGAAGAGAATACAATACCTCACCACCAGCCGACTGATAACTCCCCCCCTCAGCCTGACCAAGCACCGACTCATCCCTCCTCCAACCCTGCAGACTCCCAACCCTTCTGGCTAACTCCCAGTTACATCCTGGGCATGACATGCTGCGGTATGGAATACCTCTTTGGCTAGCTTGGGTCAGGTGTCCTGTCTCTGCTTCCTCCCGGCTTCCCCTCCTCCCTATCAGAGCATGAGGCTCACAAAGTCCTTGGCCAAACCAAAACATCCTTGTTATCAGCTCTGTTCCCGAGCTGAAAGTCAAAACACAGCACTGCACCAGCTACCAAGAAGGAGAAAAATGACTGCTACTGCTGAACCCTTTTATGTGCTTTCCCAGAACC
The DNA here is from genome assembly GCF_028554395.1 of Pezoporus wallicus. Classification (NCBI taxonomy): domain Eukaryota; kingdom Metazoa; phylum Chordata; class Aves; order Psittaciformes; family Psittacidae; genus Pezoporus; species Pezoporus wallicus. The sequence continues at coordinate 3,025,335 of NW_026642179.1, read as the reverse complement.
TTGCAATCTTTGCTTTGGGACTTTCTAAGCTAGAAGTCACATCTGAACTAACCCTATCTTATAGCAGACGAAACTATTCTCCATGACTTTTTTGATTCCTTCTTGAGTTACAGTGCTTGTACAACAATAAGCAATATTTACTATTTAAAATCCATTCAGGACCTTTCTCCTATCCTGCCTCAATCATTTCTCTTTTTCAAACCGTACTCTTATTTTATGATTATGATAAGAGTATGGAAGAGCCATACTCTTAGATTCTTAGATTGGAACATGCCATAGCTCTTATCATTATAGTTATCACTTTATGGAGGTCTTCTTGAGAAAGGGCAAGCAGAATTTCATGCAAATGTTGAAGCATAGGTATGCATACACTTATATGTGTGACTGAGAGAGAACCTGGGGTTTTCCCTATTGATTCTTGATTTGCTTTTTACAACCACTGCCTAGTCATCTAATGTTTCCAGAGAGCTTTTCCTCAGATGCTGAGATGTCTTTCCTGAATGTTGTTGGCTCATTTAGAGTTCATCACTGTGTGTATAGAGAGATATGTTTTGGGGTTGTTTTTTTTCCCCTGTACCTTAACTTGTGAACATTGAATTCAGTCTGCCCAGAGAAATTCATTACTATGAACTCTTCCCCCAGTTCTTCGTATTATAATGATTATAATTGTTATAATGAGCGGTTTTGTGTCATCTACAGACTTTATCTTCTCACTATTCATTTCCTTTTACAGAGTACTTTTATGAATACGTTGAATGCTACAGGTCTCAGTATAGATCCTTAGGGTGGTACTCCAGAAACCTTCCTCTCTTGTGAAAACTCACCATGGGTCTGATGATGCTTTCGTTCATCTCCTGCTAATCACAAGAGAAGGTTCAGCTTAACATGTATCAGCTTCACTTCTTAAAGAGGTTTTAGTAAGTGGCTTTGTAGAGAGACTTTGGGAAATAAGTCTTCTTTGTCAAAACCTGATTTATAGGGATGTTGATGGGAGTTTTGTTGGCATCTTGCGAATTTTTTCTGTTTTTTCCATACTTCAAAAAAACTTTATAGGAGTGTTGTTAAAGAAGACTTTACAAAAAAAAAAATCACAATAATTATGCTACTGCTAAATAAAGTTCCAAATTTTTTATTTCTGTGCAGTGATCACCTTTATTTTCAGGAGTCATCTTTGGATTCTTCAGTAGCTGGTTTGTTACTGAAAAGCTTGGAATATTTCCTCTGATTGCCTTCCTGTGAGTATGATCAAAATGCCTCAGATTTCCTTGCCTGTGGTATTCAGAAGGGTTTTCCTGTATCAGGTTTTTTTTTTTTGTTTTTGTATTGAGACTTTTTTTGCCTGCTGTGTTCTTGCTTGTTTCTAGTGGGCTGATCCAAATCCCTCTGAAAATCAGCGGACAGGCCTGAAGTCAGACCTTTGACTCCTGTTCCTCTGAGACCACTGAATCTTATCTTGAATTTTATCTTTAGATAAAAATATTTGACTTTTTTTGTAATCAGTTTGTGGGTGTATGGCTATTCTTTTAATAGCTATATTTATTTTTTTACAGGATTTCAACAAGTTTTTTGCTTCCAGTGGGAGTCTTAAATCATATTTATTTGTGTTAAGTTGATGTGCTTGTGTGTTACTGTCCTGTTGTGCCGTCTTTTTAGGGCATGCAGGCTCTGAGGAGTCCTGTGAGAGTCCAAGTAGACATGTTTACTGACTATTTACAACATGTAAGACTTAAACATTTTTTACAAACATTGTTCTTTCACTGCCAAAGCAAGTAAGGCCTCACAAACCATTTAAAAGAAGTGTTTATTATGTGTGTAAACTTTAGCCCCTCAGTGTACAGAAATTCCAGGCTGGAGACAAACTGAGAACTGGTTGTAAGTTTAAGCAGTGCCTATGACAGCAGACTGATGGGGTCAGAAATATCGCACCAGGGTCAAGGCAACTCCCTTAGATACTGTCATCTCCAGTTCAGCGTACAATGAGCTGCTTACTCTTACTGATGAGTGACCATGTTCTTTGTGTGCCTGGACCTCCCCTGTACCTTTCCTCCATTCCTCCTCTTTTTGCCAAGAGCATTGTGGAGGAGAGAGACTTAGTAGTAGGCTGAACACTAGTTGTGTTGCCTTTCATCTCCAGCAGCCTTCTCCCCCACATCAGAAATGCTGGGTCTGGGCCTGTTTTAGCTGGTTTTGTCATTGTTCCTGAGGAGGATAATTCTTAACTTTGCCTACACTTCCGAGAAGGTTTGTGTAAGTGCCTGAATGGGCTGATAATGGTTTAAGGCTGTTGTCTGCCCTGATTGCCATTTTGGAGTTCTTCATTACTTTCGAGCCTTTGCAGGGAGAATATTTAAGGGTGAAGCCATATACAGTCTGAGATTTCCAGTTTGTAGGAAATGCTGATATTCCAAAATTAGGATTTCTTTCTGATTCATAACCAGCCTAAATGTTCTAAGACTTGTCACGAAACACTTCTCCCGGTGAGATCACTGAATTTAAGTTCTCTATTGTTTCCTTGCATGGTGCCTTTATGAGGTATGTAAATTCCTTTAAAATTTGACCCAAGGAGAAAGAGGCCATACTGGCCAAAAGCAAATGGGATCAGAAATGCAAGTGCTCAGCCACCATGCTTAGGATAGGATGTTCAGAGAGAGCAGTGACTGCCCTCCAGAGTTTTTCTTACAGCTCAGCAGCTGGAGTTCTATTTGTAGACATGTCTGAGCATGCAGACTGTGGTGTTGAAAAAAGGCACTTCAGTCCCCCAAAACTAAGACTGTGCTTCAGTGCATTTCTGAGCTGGTGCTACTGTCTTGTTGTGGTGCATAAATGGCATCTGTAAATCTGTTCCTCAGGGACTCATTCATCTACTCCAAGTGTAGAATGAAGGTGAGTGTCATCTGTTTTGTACTGAAGTCCCCATGGTGCTTGCCCAGCGCTTGTCAAAGTGGTGGAAGAATTCTGTCATGAAGGGGAGGAAAGGCAAAATTTGATAATACCTTCCACACTTAACCTCCTGTTTCCACACTGTGAAGCTAAGTAGGAGGGTGGTTTTTAGGGGACATGAATGAAAATACCAGGAGAAAGGCCATTTTTAAAGTTGCCTTTAGAAAATCCTTAAAGCAAAGGTTGTTGACCAATACACTCAGTTAGAAATGAAGGAACAAGTATTATCTCAGTAAAGTACTGGAAACTAGGCACATATCTTTATCTTAGTATAACAAGCAGTAATACAGTTTAGTATTATCATGACAGTCCTGTAAGTTTTCTGTTATTTCTTAAGTACAGCCACATTTGACTTTGGAAGACAATCTGAGAAACGCTTATAGAAATTGTTTTAAGAAATAAATGATACCCTGTAAGGTTCAGGTTCAAAGTCATTGGCTAGTGATGACCAATTATCTTCCTTGAAAGGAAATGTATATTTTTTTAAAAGTCAAGATGTTTGCCATTAGGAAATACTCTGTGAGAACTGTTTTGGTCAGCTTTTCTTTTAAATATTCAAGACTGAAAGCATTTCTGTAGAGTTTCTGAAGACATTTTTCTATGGCTTTATTCTTATGAATTAAATCAAAATGAGCGTAGGGTCTTCCTTCTCTCATCTATTCTTTCTACTGCTTGCAAGTGGAAGTGCAGCAGTCAATCTTGCCTGAGTTTCCCTGTAGCTTTAGGGACTTCATATGACCTCTATGTGCAGTCAGGGCATTTTCTGGTAACAGCTCTTGTGTGAGAGATGAGAACCTGGTGCTTTTTGCACTGTGCTGCATTCCTGAAGAGCTGTTAAAGACAGCTGTTTGGAGTTTTGTTTAGTTTAATACCAGGGGATCAAGCCTGGGAAGTAGTAGTGTAGTTCTCACTGGTGCAATTCACAGCCCCATGAAAATGTAAGGTTGTCTTTGGCTGCCGATCCCAACTGGTGGTCATCTTTTGCAAGTAAAATCTTATTACTTGTAAGAAATTTGGAGCAAACAGGCAGCTGAAACAAAGAAAACCAGAGCATTAAATGGAGCACCCGTATGCTTCATTTAAGGGTGAACCAAAACAAGTAAACCTGATGTGACTCATCCAAAATTTTGGATGAAGAACATTTTTTATTCTCCAGGAATTACACCACCTAGGAGTTGTAAACCTGACACACTGAATAGCTGAAGAGAAATCTGCTTCTTATAAACCATGCCTTGCCAGACAGAGGCTTAAGAACATTAGAAAAAAAAGAAATCTGAACAAGCACAAGGATCATATGTAGGGGCAGAGTCACTGCTGTGCTCAGAGTGAAGGGAGTGGAGTTGATTATCTGCATCTTCCCAGTAGGTAGACAGCAGATATAGTTTGCTGGAGAGGATGTGGCAGGAGCATGCTGCTCTTTGGCTCTGTTCACTGGCAAGGAGTCCATCAGAGAGCAATGCCAAGCACAGCTTAGGCACAGCAGAAGCTATATCTTTCTGTCTTCTGCACAATATTAACCTTCTAAGGCAGGAAATGCGTGTGCTGAGGGAAAGATAGCTGGGAGCTGGGATTCTTCAGTCTTCATTGACAACTGTGCTTTCTCAGCTCTGTCACAATAAGCTCTCATGTCACTTTAAAACTGCATTACTGATACTGCTGCTTTGAACTTCCCAGGGACACTGTTCACTTGGTGTATGTAAATTTGAAGAGGAAACCAATCTCTTTCTGATAAATGAGGCCAATTGTTCAGAACACTAATAATCACTATACTGCTCAGCATTAAAAAAGAGATTTTCCCTTGATTATGTTTCGATGATGCTTTCAGGTCATGAAAGAGCCTCAGTCAAATAACTCCTAGATCATCTGGAAGTGGGAAGTAGCTGAAATCTGAAAAGAATATCTTGTCTCCACCTAACATTGTAGACTTAGGTGCTGTGGAGGTGCTCAGAAGTGCACCATCATTTGTTAGATGTTTATCTGAACTGAGCTTGAACTCCCAGTCTCTGGAAGTTCCACCATGCCTGTTTCCAAGAAGAGCCTGATCTTTGCAGCTCTTTCTCACACAAGTGCTGCGGGTGAGAAGCTGTTAGGTCTTTGGCCTGACTCTCACTTTCACTGAAGTCCCTTTACACAGTTCAGGCATTCTGCTTTGGGGATGTTAAAATGAAAATAGATGACATTTAATAGCATAAATGAGAAACAGGTCCCTTGGAAAAAAAAGAAAAATGAAATTGGTCTTCCCTAAATTGTTGAGGGCTGACCTTGAAAAAGCCTGCAGTTTGCAGGCAAACTGGATTTTTTTTTTTTAAGGGAACATATACCCCAAGAGATTACCTGAGGCAAGTTATGGGCTTTTTAGCTTTCTTCTTACGAGAAATTTTTTTTCCATTGCACTTGGTACCCACATGTCTGTCTGAAAGCACTATTTATTTGTCGCAGAACTTCAAAAATACTGTTGTAATCCTCTCACCTTCTTTAGGATATCTTAAATTTATGAGATTTAAACATTTTTATATATTCTGTTTGTGTGAAACATGTTAAAGATTCCATTTGTATTTAGTTTTTTTTTTTAATGTGGGAGGCGATGTTTAAATATGTTTTGAGAAGGGGAGAGGCAAGAAAAGCTGTCATCCATCAACTGGTATTAAGTCCAACTTTGAAAGTTTGATACAAACTGAATCTGATTGTTAGTGCAGACATGATACAAATTAGCTGTGACTTTATGATACCAGCTGTTTCTCTGACAGGGTAAAAGGGCACATAACTAAAATAGCATCTTTTGTTGAAGGCAGTGTTTCCCTTTGTTAAATGTGGGAGCCTCAGGCAAGAAATCACAGTCCTTAGTTATGTGACATGTGCAGTCTACAACATATTCATGGAGCTTGGGGGGCTTTTTACTGATGTTTTTTTCAAAGACAAGATTAACATAAGTGTTCTATTTTTGCTAGTTTTGTCACCAGAAGACAAATCTCTTTCATGTTTTTGCCTCGTCTTAAAACTGAGGACAATCTAAGTGCTATTTTCTTTACAAGTATAAAGAAAATATTGAGCAGCAAAACCTGTGGCAATGCTGAAAAAAAGAAATCACAAATCTCAACATAAAATTGAATTAATTATTTTTATTAATTGATTCTATTTCAGTTTTTTTTCTTACCAGAATCTTCAGGGATTTTTATTCCTTACAAACTAAGTCGTTAACAAACTAACAGTGTTAACTGAGTATAGTTTTATTGAGTCAGCAGATTAGTCCTGAGACAGATGCAGGGGCACCAGAGCCAGCTCTCTGCAGTCACTTCTTGACTCTTGACTCATTTCTGGTGTTAGGTAGCTGTGCACAGCTTCCACACCATGTTGAGTGCCTGAGTGAAGAGGGTGCAAGGAGCCTAGGGGATAAAAAACTCAGAGTTGATGCACCTGAAGAGCTTTTCGTGGAAGCAGACAGGGGGTTCCTTTGTTACCAGAGCTCATAAAGCCCACTCATAAACTGAAATGGCTCTAAGCAAAGCCATTTGGGCAGCTTTATATTACTGTATACCTACGTCCCCACTGTCAATCTATATGACCTTAACATATCTCCTGACTATCTCAAGCAACATAAAGTTGGCTATAGCATCTAACTAAACTGAAACTGTGATTTATTAGGCAATCAAATTAATCATGCTTCTGCCACTTGACTAGAAGCCAGTAAGATTTCTAGATTTATTACATACTTCATTTGAATCAGTTGGGAATAGGGCGATCTTAAGAATGGAGTTATGTTATTAGTATATTAGTGTCTAACTAGGAGTACTACAAGGAACAACACTCAGGCTAGAAGTATTAAGACATTCAAAATCTAGGCTTAATATCTTATAAGCTTTCTTGGGTCAGTGGTTACCAGTTCCGATGCTAAAGTGAAAAAGAAAGTGTCTCAAAAGAGTTACTTTTCAGGACTGGATTGTGGGATTTTTTTTAGACAGGTGGAAGTTAGAATGACTTGATGATATTTTGGCCATGGCAGAAGTTGTCACACAAATCCTGTGTGTCTTTCTACATGGAGCAGAGAAGCCACTATAAAAGCTGCTATGTGAGATGGTAGAGATGAGAAAAATATTTGAACACAGAATTGCAGCAGACATATGAGTGAAAGGGCAGAGGTAAGAGTGTTGAAAAATGCTAACTGCTACTCATAAATTTCTTGGAATAAATTTAAAAAATAGAGTTCAAAAGGAAAGGTTAGGATGTAACAGATTTTGTGTTTTTCATGCATTAATGGCGATAATGTGAAACACAGAATAGAAATTTCTAAGCACCAGTAAATAGGTCTTGGTTGTTTCTGCTGCAAACATGCACTTTTACTATTTAGCATCTGTTTCTGAAATTATGTGATTTATTTAAAATGCTTTGCCATGATAGTTAAAGGACTAGAGAACATCTTGTTCTCATGAATGTGTAGAGTGGTATGTCAATAAACAAAGGTTCATACATGACATTCGATGGACAAAACCCAACCACAAGAAGTTCTACATTCTGAACTGTTTTTTTGTTGATGTAAAAATCCAGCTTTCTGGTTGTGGTTATGTCCCTGCAGAACTCGAGTATCTCCAAAGAGAGCTTAATGTATCCATTCCATTCATGCAGTCAGGCTGAATATGGGAGCACGTGGCTGGCTACGTGTGCTCCCATATTCCCGGCTTTTTGTGCAGACAAAGTAAAAATGTGCAGGAGATGCTGGAGTACATGTTTATCTGTAATGTGCAGTAACCATCAAGAAGAAAAAGGTCACATGGAAAACTTAAACCAGTAGCATTGCAGCAAGCAAATGATGTGTTATCAAATGTATGATAGCTGCAGAACCCATCATCACAACTGAATTTTATGGCCATAATGTCAGAACCATCATAGCCTCTTACAATACCATATTCAGAACATCTCATAATAACTCCCATAAGAGAAGGGGTGCTAGACCTCAAATCCCAGAACTTAAATTGGTCTTTTTATCTTTGAAAGTGCATTACTTTTAATGAAAAAGGCATTTTTCCTCATTTTGTTTTCTAAACTTTAGTCCAGTTGCCATATTTCCCTCCAAGATGGTTATATTCAGTGGTGAAATTATGTTGTCTCCTTTGGGTATCTGTGAGAGAGCAGGCAATATGTTGTCCTCAGCTGGGTCAGCTGCCTCACATTCCCCAAGGAGAGAAAAAATTGTGCAGTGACAGAGTTATGGTCAAATACGTGGGTACCATTTCAAGAACTCAAGGAGGCCTGGGACCACTGGATAACTCTCTTCATTCACATGGCAGATAAGAGGATATTCCTCATGTTAAGTTGCTCCAGGATTTATGGTTTATGATAAGGAAAGTCCCTTTACTTAAAGTGCTTTCTGTTTTGTAGATGCTAACCATGCATAATAACTGTGTGTTTCACGTTTTTATCCCTCTTGATGGCTCACTGCTACCCTCGTATTCCTTTGCGTCTCAACTTAACTCATAAGGGTCAGCAACCTTTTACTTTTTATGGTTATTTAGTACCACACTCTGTGACTTGTCTTTTTAGAAGGCAAAAACTCCATTCTTTGTGAGTAAAAGCAGCAAAATTTGACCTTGAAAGTGAGTAAACATTAAAAACTTGCTTCTACCAGGCAGTGGTACACTGAACATTAAGTTAGTCCTTATATAGTCTTCTTAATGGTACATATTATTCTAGTTTTCCCTCTTTTTCTTAACTTTTTTTTTTTTTTAGTCTCTTCCTTTCAGTTTTTTTTTTTCTTTTTCTTCCTTCCACCCAGCCCCATGCAGAGATCTATAAGCAGTGGTCTTGTCCATAGTATGAAAGCCAGCTTGAAAACCAACCACAAAACCAACCAGATTGAGCCTTGCATCAGTTTTAAAACCTTGCTTGAGTGAGCCAGAATCTCTTTACTTAAATGTCTTAATTTTCAAGCGGTATGAATCATGCAGCAACTGCACTAGCTCTGGGTAGAATATGTTGTACATATGTTTGTTCTTTAGGCAGTAAGAAGAGAATACAGAACTGGAGGTCATTTGAGTTACAACTGCTTGGGGGGATTTTTTTTTTCTTTAAAACATTCCTTCTAACAAATGCAGTTTAAATGGGTTTGTTTATATGGCATGGAATTGGAAAGGCCCAACTAACCAGGCTTTACACAATGTGGCCTTCTTCCAAATTAATCTAAAATATTTTAATCCCTCTGGAGTTTCTTTATCCTCTGCATCTGTGCTGTAGTGTAGACACATTTTTAACATTTCTTTGAGTAAAATTACCTTTCTTTCCTTCCAACTGTACTGAGCAAGGTCAATGGAGCACTGTTATATGCTATTTAAACATCTGAGATTCATCATATATCTGCACAACAGAAAGAATCATCATAAAATGTCTAATGAATCCCGACTGCTAGCCAAGCAAGGGAATCCCCTTACGGATAATGGGTATTAGAAACAAAGAATACATCTGAAATACGGTTTTTACACTTTAGCTTTATACAATTAAAAATTAAACTTCCCCTTAAGAAGGAGGCAGGGAATGATTGTAACCCCCCGGACAATTTTGGCAAAACAAACTCTATTTGAGCCAAATCCTGCAGTTGTTCCATGAGCTAAGATGGTTGTGGAGTCTGCCTGGGAATAGGAGGTCTGCTTGCCTTGTGGGACCAGACGGGGCCTGAGAGGGAGCCTGGAGGGGCTTCTCACTCTTGGGAAGAAGATGCTCCGATTCATGGTCAAGCTCCAGAGCTGGCTGTCTCAGCCTCTGGCTATGTGCCTATACTTGGTTTTAAGGCCTCTTTGTTTTCTAGTTCAGTAGCAAGTTTATGGGACTGAACTGATTTTACTACCCAGGAACTGAAATACTGAGGGAGGCCTACGTGGTGTTCCTATTTCTATTTCCATTTTTATAAAATTATTTTCCAGGCATTTCAAAAGCCAGTGCTCCTCCTTCTGGTGCCTGTAGTTCCAATCAGTCTGAAATGTCCACAGAGATTAGATACAGCTCTGATTTGAACCTCTGAAGGAAAAATGATACGCTTGATGGCCTCTGTTCTGTGAAGGCACAATGTTTTAACACAGGACTTTTTTTCTCATTTCTGACATCCTGCAGGGACTGCAGAGAAATAAGCTTCTCTGCCAGCCTTCTCCTTGTTCTTAATCCTAGTGTCCTCTGATTTTCCCAACTATTGTGTGCAGTGCTGGTCTCCTGCACAAGGGGCTGCAGGGCATAAATTGTGGGATGGCATACCACGATAATGGTGGTCTGAATGAAGTTGTCCACTAAAAATCAATCAACCCAGGCTGTCCCTGCTTTTGAATGAAGACCCATACCTACCCTAAACACACTTTCCCTGTCTTTTCATGTAGTCAGAGGTATTTTGGGACCATTGCAAGCCATACAGTAATGGAATAAATTCCAATTGCAGCAGGAGACCACATCAGAGGAAAAACTCATTAAGTGCCAAGGGCATTTCTTTCACTTTTCTTACTGGGACTGGAAAAAATTCCCTAAATAATACATCTGGATGTAGAGAAGTAGAGAGGGAAAAGATGAAAAACAATCCTTTAAATTCAGTAGGAGCCTACTTTGATGGCTTGTTTAATCTGCCAGCTGGCACAGTGTTGACTTCTTGCTACACATAGTTTAAGGAGACCAATGTAGTTCTTGGAACCAAGTTCATATTAAGCTGTAGAAACTTCAATATTAATAAATTGGCAGAACTGCTTTTTGGTACTTAACAGAAATCAAGAAACTGCTTAGTCATCTCCAAAGATATTCCTGTCTCCTTTTTAATGTAGATACCAAAATAATATGGATTAAAGCAGTAGTAAAGATAGTAAGTAAAGAGATCTATTTCCGATACGTGCAATCATATGTATTCCCTGGACATACGATTTGCTTTGGGCAGAATTTTTGTAATGTCATTTGTGACGCCATTTTATTTGAAAGAAATACCTTATGAGTTTGTGTCTTCCGCACTGTGGGCCAGGAGAAGAGCTGGTGCCATCTATACGTTGATTTTTATTTGCAGGGTCTTGAAAGTGGTATCAATAAGTGTTCTAGGGTATATTGCACAGGTATTTTATGTGACTTTAAGTGTTAATGCTTTGTGTGAAGGTATATGGGTGCAAACTTGAATCGCAGTGTCAGCTGTATATCTAACATTTATACTTTCTATTCCTAAATGTTAGGCTACATCAAGAAGCATGTCTTCTGTTTTCAATTACTTTCAATATTGGAAAAGCAAAGGGGCAAAAATTTAACTGCAGACCAAACTTTTATGTTTAGGGAATCCTTTAATAATATCTGAAGTGACACTTGCCAGTATTTACAAGTTGTAAAGGTTTTACTTGGTCTAGGTAAGCACTGAAAAATCTGGTTAGTTTACTTGGCTTTTATTTTCTTTGTTAATTTTAAGGGTGCAAGCTATTTTTAGTATTTTTATCTGGGATATGGGTTGTAAAAATCCTCCAAGTCTGCAAGCATTGTGGTCTGTGATTTTAGTTTGATCCTTCTCTGTACATCGTTTCCAGAGTCTACTTCTTTTTTCAGACCTCTTTTACCATTCTTGCCTCTGTTTCCTTGCCTTCCTAATGTTTTTTTCCACATATTTAATAGGGTATCCTTGCAGAGGCTGTCTCTCTAGTAATACTCCGCTCCTGTAAAGCCGTCAGATCTGGTGAATTGTGAAGCGTCCGCTATCAGGAGGCCGCAGTGCACACATGCCAGTCATAAGTGCAATTATTTCTGCTTTCTTCATTTTGAAGAAGGCATAACATTTGAAGGCTGAGTTCAACAATTTTTTTTCCAGCTAGGACATAACTAAGGATGAGGTGTCTGAGTTATAAAGTATTATTTGCACTGTATATATAGACTGCTTTCCTATGTAGACCATTTACAAAGAGATTGGAAATTGTCCACCTTTGTCTGTCTGGTTTTGGCCAATGCTTTGTACACATACCTTGTGTACAAAGACCCTGCTCTGTGGGTTGACTGCAAAAAATTTGCTCCATATGCCTTTGGTGCCTGGAACTTAGACTGTGAGCAGCCCTGTGTGCTCTGTGTCTCATTCTGAGCTGGGTGGACCCTTCATGGCAACAAGGGAGGCTGGAGGAGACCCCACAGGGGTTTTGGATCCTTATGAAAGAGGACTTAGGGAAAGGTAGCAGATAATGCATGGTGCAGAGATTTGTTTATTTTTTTTTCTTCCATTTATTTTTTGAAGGAAAATGAAACATTTTCTTTTCTGGACCACACAGACATTGTCTGAGGCACTGTTCCCCCAAAAAATCAGACCATTTATTGGCTTGATACAGTGCTCAACTGTAAGCTTCATTTGTCACATTAATACAAAGAAAGTATGTATGTCTGTGTACTCTCAGTATTAAGTACACGGGATTCTGTCAGGCCCCACCTGTCTTGTTTAATTGACTCTGAGCCAGGCTCTGTTGTAAGTTTTGGCAGTGATGGTCCCCTGCAGGGTGAAGCAGCGCACAGTCACACACAAAGTTATGGATGTACTGATGCATTGCTGTCATGGTGTTTGCCTGCAATAAGTGTTTGTGCCTCAGTGTCTAGATAGCAGTCAGATTATTATCCAGATTATTCAACAGATCCTCTGTGCAAGTCTCTTGAGAGAAGCTGGCAATATATTAATCTTGCTATGTGAGGTTTTATGCTGGTTCATGCACAGCATGTGAGTGTGTCATCTTACCTACTGTTTTTTTTGTTGTAAGAAAGCCTTACTACTGTTGGGTCTTCTGGTTTGGTGACGTTGTGTTTAGTGTTTCCTTACTTTCACTTAAACTCAGCATCATGTAGGGTCTATGACAGAAACTTCAAATATGCAAATGGCTTGGGGAGCATCTATTTTGCAGTACCCTATTTAAGCTGTCCTGTTAAAGGCTTCACAGTTTTGCTGCCATGCTGTACCTCTTTGAAGCTGGTGCTGACCCCATGCTTCAATTTTCAACCAAAATGACACAGAATTGCTGCTCATTAGAGATAAATTGATATAGCTACTTGGCAAAAACCAATCTGGGTTTCATTTGTAAAAGTGACTTTCAAAGTGTGAGCTGGAAAAACCCCGGAGAATTTTCTGCAGCTGGATCCTTTCCGGATGGAATTCCACACAATTCCATGGTGCTCTGCCATTGAATAACTGGACTTTCAGCTGCAGTGTATCTGTCACGGTGACGTGCATTGCGTTTGTGCAAAGAAAGCATACAGATACTGGGGGGGAAGATGAGTTAATTGAAGTTCAGGAGCAAAAGGTGAGACCTTGAAAATTTGTCATTCATTTCTTCTGAGGAACTGGTTGGATTCAAAATACTTGGTGTCTCTCAGGGCAGAACTAGTAAAATCAGCAAACCAAAGACTTTAGGGGTGTGTCTTTTTGTAGTGTTAATGTTTTCTTTAAAGATGCAGGGATGACAACTTAAACTTGGTATTGTTGCTTATTGCTGGTTCAGTAGAGCAAGCAAGAGACCCCTCAATTCTCATTAGAGTTTTGTGATGCTTAGCAGTAGGCAGAGCTGAATCCTAGGGCTGCATGTTTTAACAGGAAAAGAAACAGGGTTGAAAATACAAAAAAGAAGGCAGAGTAAGCTGGCTGCATTGTATCTTTATATTATTTTCTATTACTTTTTTATGACTGACTATGTAGCTTAATATATCATGATTCTGTATTTTGAAATGCATTCCAGAAAACATGTGGAGTTTGAAGTCTGGCTAAGTGAATGTTTCTGTTGGAGCCTTACCTTAGACTTGCTTGTACATTTTATTATTTTTAATGGCATTACCTTAGCTTTTTAATTCAAGACCTGGGTAATACATAGAATAAGTGTGAATAGGGTGATAAAATATTCATAAAACCTAATTGGAAACAAATAAGTTCAGACAACATATTGTTGAAATATTTCATGTAAGAGTGAAGGTCAGTAGGGGTGGTGAACTGAAAGAAGGTATATCTAGATGAGTTATTAGGAAGAATTTCTTCACTATGAGGGAGGTGAGGCACTAGGAACAGGTTGCCCAGAGAAGCTGTGGATACCCGCTCCCTGTAAGTGTTCAAGGCCAGGCTGGATTGGGCTTTTAACAACCTGGTCTAGTGGAAGGTGTCCCTGCCCATGGCAGAGGGTTTGAACTAGATGATCTTTTGATTCAAAACCCAACCGGTCTATGATTTATAGGGAAAGAGGAAATACATTCTCCTCTTTAATATGTCTTGATCATCTGAGCCGGGCCTAATCTGTTTCTTAGTGATGTTTGTCCGTCCTTTTCTATTGTTAAGAAACAAACAGTTCCTGACTGGAAGGTGGTGGCATGGGCACTGATTTTCTCCACTGAGATTTCAGCAAGAGATGAAGCTGGCCAACAGCCAGGGCACAAATTTGTGACAAACGTGCAGGTGCAATGAATGCATGATAGGAGCATTCTTCTGATTAGATTAACATGATGAAGCTGAAGGTAGTCACTGGTAGAAGCATGTAAGAGAGAAGGGTAACTACAAGCCAGCTTCCCAGTGTTTGGATGCAGAGAAAATGTGAATACAAGTCAGTGTTTATTTTGGGACTGAGTACTTTTACAAAATGTTTTGTGGACTACAAAATCCCTTAGATTTCAGTGTTTTGAGATGGGGACCTCATTGTCATTACCTGGGATATTTTCACTTATGATTAAACAATAGTACAGAGCAATGCAATTTTCATCTGCCCTTTGTTTATATGACAAAGGCTAAGTATTACATCATTGTTGATGATATGAGTAAAAATAATTTGTTTCTCACAAGTAAGCATTGCAGGAGTGAAAGAAATTCTGCCTTTGCATATGCGTGCACAAAGGTATGAGAAGAGGAAGTAACCTATATTGGCATAATCTGAGATCAAACCGGTTTCTGACATGCAGGGTGAGCTCACTTATCCTTCTTAGTGTATATTAGATGAATTTAGCCTGTGAGGGTGGAATCCAGTCCTGATTGAAGTCTCTGGGAATTCTGCCAGGGATTCCAACAGGACCAGGATTTCAACTCTATTCTGTATATGAAAAATATTTCAGTATCTTCTGATCTTTGGGGAGAACATATTTGAAATATTTCAGAGGACACTTGAAGAAGAGAGTCAAGGGTCAATCCTTCTAACATGAGAACCAGTAGCTGTGCCAGCAGTTTCCAGCTATGTCTTGTTTCTTCCTTTGACTGCTAATGGGAAATGATAGACAAATGTCATAGAGATCAGGGGTGGAACCAGTATATGCAAATCCAAGTATCAAGAAAAAGCTCTGCCTGGCCCTTATGTCTATGTGCAGTAGGAGGAAGATGAGGAAGGAAATGGGAAGAGTGGAAATGGCATACCCACACTCAGCCTTGCCATGGGAATGGGGACTTTCCATTACAGTTGACTAGCTCTGCAATGATAGGTTCTACTGCTGCATGCTTGGGCGTGTATTGCAGTGTTAGCAGCAGCATGCTAAAAGTTTTCTGACACTTCTGGGATGGTGTAGCTCTGTAATGCTTCTTCCTCAGTGCTAAATTAGATCATGGATCCAGGAGATGGACCTGAGCAGGTATCTAAAGCCATGGATCTTCTAGTTGCAGACCCATGGAATGAACACTGTGACAGGGACAATGTCCTATAAAAAGCTCCTGGTCAACACTTCCATGTGTTCGCCCTACAGCAGCACGACCTGACACCCTGCAAGGACATGTGTGGCACTCATTGTGGTAACCTGTGCTGTAGCTGGGGTGAGTGAAGCCTGTTCAGCATATACTTGGATCAAGGACCTGGACTGTAGTGTGGTGCTGTGGACCACTAGTATGCAGAGCATAAACTGGGAATCTTTTGTGTATGTAATCACTATATAGTTTTGCTCAGGAGGCCACAGAGATGTTAACTAATAAGTTAATCAGGTTTAAAAATGCCTAACCAATGTAAATAAGCTTTTTTTATACATGTGAAAGGTGAGATGGAAAACATACCTAATGCCACAGAAACTATAACAAATTGTTTTTTTGGCTACCCTGTCAAAATACTAGGTAATTCTCTGCCTCTTTCTCATACTCAGTAGTTTGGACATACACATCTAGATGAAAGAGAAATGTTCTGAGAAGAGAAACCGGACTTTGAGCAACCCCCAAAGTTTGATTTTCTGTTGTTAAGTATGAACTGCACTCGGTTGGTTTGCCATTGATGGATTTTCCTTGGAAGTCCTTAGAAGTATAGTCAGATGAAACAAGCACAGGCTCGACTGGAATAAAACTGTATTCACATGACCCAATACATTTATTTTACATAAAGGCCCAAACTTTGTTTGGGAAAGAATAAAGCTGTTTGATGCAAGTGTGTGTGTGTGTGTGTGTGTGTGTGTGAGCATGTGCAAGAGTTCATTATCTGCAGTCAACAAGAATACTTGGCCAAGTTTACAGTAACAATTGCGGATGTGATTTTACATAAAGGAACAATTAAACGTAAGTTTATGGAGCAAAGAAGAGTTTCTTTAAATGTAAGCTTTGCTATTGGTACTATATGATTGCCAGCTATACCCAACATTTCAGATTAACGAGGTGGGACAATGGACAAATCAATCCATTGAACTCCACCTTTTGAATTAAAAGAAGTTGTGCCTGTTTCTGAAAGATCTGAGTGGCGCTGAGTACTTCTCATAGTGGAATTAAAAGGGGAGCCGGGAAAACAATTTCTGAAAGTTTTATGGCAGATTTTCATATAAAACAGATTTATTGGTTCTGACTAAAGATAGATAGATTAAGGAACTCTAATTTTCTCAGATATTGCAGTAGAATGCTTGTCATACCTGTACGTTGTGAGTGCAAAATTAAACAAGTAACACTTAGACAATGAGTGTTGCTTGCTGAGTTACTTTCAGCTGCAAAAGGGGCAATGAAGAGCTTCTCTTTTCATTTTTGAGGTAGAGGAGTTAGAAAGAAAGGATAATGGTAGTCCTAAGGATACAGCAGATGTCATGGCATATATCCAGCTGAAGCAAAATATTTGTGCTCACATTGACCAGTCCTTGACTGACATTTGAAAGGTCCATACTTCTACACGAGGGCTTTGGGACACAGGGAGAAAGGTAGAAAAATGGGACATTCGGATTAATGGAGTAAAGTTCACAAAGCTGTTTGCAGTCTGTTTATGTCAAGCTTTAATGGGATATTGGATCCTTTTTGTGTGGGTAAAAACTGAGGCTCAGCTCTTAAGGCCACAAAGTAGTAAATCAGAGGTAGAATCAAGCAGGAATATTCCCAGTTGCTGAGTCGCTGATTCACCCCGAATGTTAGGAACTGGGCCATGATATGCCATTGGATTCCTTGTTCTGCACTGTTACTTGACTTCTGTAAATCCTGAGGCTGTTTCTCTTTGCACCCCTCCTTCCTCCTGCTGCTTGGGATGCAGGAGGGAGGAAACAAGAAAGGAGGAGGCTAGGAACTGGACATCATTTCTTTCAAGAAGAAACACAGCATTGTCCTTTTTATTACTGTATTAGATTTGTATGGCAAAGTTTTGGTAGCTGGTGGGCTACAGCCATGGCTTCTATGGGAAGCTGCTAGAGGTTTCCCCTATGTTTGGTACAGCCAGTGTCAGACGGCTCCAAGACAGATGCACTGCTGGCCAAGGCCGAGCCCAACAGCGACAGCGGTAGCACCTCTGGGATAATGTATTTAAGAATGGGGGAAAAACTGCACAACTGCAGCTGAAGGGAAGTGGGACTATGAGAGAAGAAACAGCCCTGCAAACACCAGGCTCAATGAAAAATGAGGAGCAGAAATTTCCCTACAGCCTGTGGTGCAGACCATGGTGAAGTAGGCTGTCCCGCTGAAGCCAATATTGGTCCTTGGTGGAGCAGATCTCCACCTGCAGCCCATGGAGGACTCAGGACTGGGGCAGGGGAATGCACTCAAGAGACTGTGACCCCACAGGAAGCCCACGCTGGAGCAGGCTCTCGGAAGGACCTGTGTACCCGTGGAGAGATGAGCCCACACAGATTTGCTGCAGGACTTGTGACCCTGGTGGGACCCATGCTGGAGCAGCCTGTTCCTGAAGGACAGCACCCACGGAAGGGATTAACACTGGAGCAGTTCATGAAGAACTGCAGCCCCTGGGAAGGACTCGAATTGGAGCAGTTCATGGAGGACAGCCTCCCATAGGAGGGACCCCATGCTGGAGCAGGGGAAGAGCGTGGGGAGTCGTCCCCCTGAAGAAGAAGGAGCGGCAGAGACAGTGTGTGTTGAATTGACCACAACCCCTGTTCCCTGCTTCCCTGCACCACTTGACTGGGGAGGGTGTAGAAAACTTGGAAGTAAAGCCGGAAGAAGGAAGGGGTGAAGGGAAGGTGTTTTTAATATTTATTTTTTATTTCTTGTTATTATAATTAAGCTATTTCATTAGGTTGAGTCTGTTTTGCCTGTGACAGTAACTGCTGACTGATCTCCCTGCCCTTATCTCAACCTGCAAGACTCTTGTATTTTCTCTTACCTGTCCAGTTGAGGAAGGGGAGTGACAGAGCCACTTAGCTGGGCACCTCATGTCCAGCCACAGTCAACCCACTATAATTACTCTAGGTCTCATCTGTGCTCCCTGCAGGTCCTAAAATTTCTACCACCTCCCATGGAACTGGAGTCCTACAACAGTGCAGGATGAAGCTATGTTCTGCCATGTGCTGGTTTTGACTGGGTTAGAGTTAACTCTTTAATGAAGAATAGGCCAAACTACTGAGAAGGGGTCTGGCAAGAGCTCTGATTCATGATATCTGCATGGGCAGTCATCATGACTTGCAATTTGCTTAGCAGTTGTCTGCATGAAGTTTGCCCTGGGTATTCACAATGCTGGAGCAGTGAGTGATCCCATGTTGTGGAAACAGGCATGGCTTTCATCCTTTTTGGGCCTGAAGGTCACCAAGAGGAAATCTGTAATTGTGTCATTGTACTGGAAGGGAAACAAGATGGCATGTGCTGGCACAATGCTGCCACCAGACATGGCCAGCATAGAGCCCTGTGCAATACACAGCCATGCTAAATTAGGGAATATGCTGTGGCTTGAAGTTTCCTGGCTCAACTAGGTTGAAGCTAGTGCAGAGGCTCAGCATAAACATCGCAGTCTGGGAGCTTGTTCAGAGTAATGGTAAGGTGACTGGTAAGTCTTGAAAGAAAGACATGTCTGTTTGTTAAGAACCTGAGTAGCAGTCTGTATTTTCACTTGCTTATTATCAGTCTAGCTCATCTGTTTTTAAGCCCCCCAGGTGCTGAGTTGTCTCTGAAATCAGTGATGGGAATAGGGTGAGGATAATATTAAATCTGAGTAAGAGTAGGAGGCTATTTTATTTTCCATACTGGAATTATACAGATGTGTGATTGTGTGTATATTTCTACCTAGCCAATTTATTACTTGTTTTCAAAGAGCATATTCATGTTAATTGCTATTATTTTGTCATATATTTACAATTACTGTGCATTCCTCTGATTTTTCTACCTTGAGGAAAGCTGGAAGAAGACAAAATTTTAAATTCTCTCATGGGATGCAACAAAAAGAGGAGAGGGATTTTCATGTGTGAGTTTTGTACCAAGAGAGTTTAATTAGGGCTGTCCTTGAAGGAAGCACTTTTTAGTAAGACAATGAAAAGCTTAACTAATTTTAGCAATAAACCATTGTCAAATGAAGATCAAAGGCATTATATGAAGTGCAGAGTTTAAAAGGAGAGAACATAACTGGTGCTGCTTTTGAAATGAGTGGTTTTGTGGGGAGATGGTATTTGCAGGGCACATACTTTGCTATGATTCTGATTCAAGTAATGGGGCAATAATGTTAAATGTAGATAAGTTACTCTGCTTATCTGTCTTCTCTTAGTCCTTCATTGCATGTCTTTAGGAAGACCACATGGCTCATCAGACATCCTATGATCTCTAAAGTTTCAGTCTCAGAATTAAAGGAAGTAGGGACCCAGAGAAGACTCTTGTATCTGAGGTTGTGAAAAATCTGAGGTCCTGAGCAAGAATTATCTGCAGTAGTTTCTAGAAAGCATTTAGACAGTAAAAGTACAGTCAAAGATATTTGTAATATTCTTCCATAGGTCCCTCTTCTGACTCTGGTAGTGGAAAACTCTTGAGAGTTCAGATTCTTTCAGTATTATTTCAGTTGTGTAAGGGTTGAAAACCAAAATTTTTATATTTATTTTATTTATTTATTTTAGGCTGAATGAGTCGCTACTTTTAATCTGAAACAGTTTTCTTAGGGACAGTTTTTCTCTCTCCAGAAAAAGAGAACTTTTTTGGTCTGACACCAAATAATTACTAAAAATGTGTAAGAGGAAAAAAAAGGACATAATAAAAGAGTAAACCAATAATTTCTTTGCATACCTGGGAAGGTCACACAGAGAGATGTTTTCACATTTGGCTCTAAAGACAGCCCCTGGAGTGGAGCTGGGTAGTGTTACATTTAATTCCAGGATGTTTTCACTCATGAACAATTCTAATTCAGAAAAAAAATAAAAGCAGCATCAAAATGTGCATACTCTCAAAAATAGTTTGTAGAAAATAGCTCAAATAATTGGTATTTTTATCTATAAGGAAAACAATTTTCCATATTCTGAGAAGCAAGAACACTCCCAGGAACTATTTTATACTCTGTGGAGATAACAAATAGTTTTAGAGAGATTGATGAAGCTATTGTCCAAGTAGTTTTCAGAAGCTGAAAGATAACAAATCATTTTGGGAAAGATAGTGAACAGCATTGAATAGTTGACTTCTTCAAGTAGATCTCCTATCTAATGACTCATTTTCTTGCACTGATATGGCTCTCCTAACTAAAGGTCCTGCTGTTGACTTGACCTCCATTTCCCAAGTGTTTTCCTCATTTTTGAAAAAGAGGTTTGACTTTGCAAATCATCTGAATACCATGAAGGGGCTGGACCTCAGTCCTTTGAGAGGAGACACTATAATAAACCCTAAACATCCTCCCAAGACATCCATCCATCTGATCTTCACTGAACAACAGAAAAGCACCCTGGAGATGAAGAAAGATTTAGAAAGATTACAGAACTTCTCATAGCTGCTGTGCAATCTCCCTTGTGCTCCTGGGAAAGAAAGAGGGGAGGAAGAGGAGGAATAGTTCTGGGTTGTTATTATTATTCTCCCTGGCTTTCCTCAAGAGGAAGAGAGCTTAAGGTTTTGGAGTCAAGAGACGGTGCTGAGGACCATGCAGGAAGAGAAGGGGTGGAAATATTGGTTGGAACATTTGGAGGGGCATGGGGGAAATGTGGGTGCCCAGAATCTGGAACTGATGGTGGGGAAGGAGTGTATCTTAGTCAGAAAAGTTGGAGAGAGGGATGTACCTGGCTGGATAAGAAGTGATGAAGATGCAAATAAATCAGATGTCAAAGCATGCCTGCTTTGGGGATATAGAGTGGGAGAAAACCTTTGAGTTTCTCAGTTCTAGCATATGAGGTGTCAGCCTGACAGTCAGCTCTTTATATTTTAAATCCCAGACGACAGCTGTACTCCACAGACTAAATGTTGGTGCTTGGTGCAGTCTTAGCTCCTGTGGACACTGTCATCTGCCCTCTGTGCACAGAAACCCAGCCTGCTGCTTCCAACTTGCTCTCTGTAGTGTACCATTCCTCCTTTGATTCTTGTCTCCCAGTGGGGGGAACCACATCAGCCTTGCAACTCATGGGCCTTCTAGCAAAGGAACCAAGGCAGGATTTACTTGCACACATAGGCTGGGATGAAAATACTTCTTGTGAGAGAACGGCAGATTTGCTGTTGGTTGTTCTTCAGGGGGTACATGGTGGTGAGAGTAAACAAACACAAGATTTGAGAAAAACGTCTTGTTACAACTTGCTTTTTATGCATATTTTCTAATTGTACATTTAAAAAAGAGAAGAAAAAGGCAGCGGCAATTGTACAGTCACGATCAGATTTGCAAAATGAACATTCCCTTTGAACCTCCACAAAACAACCCCAGCCAGCCAGATGCGAAAAAAGTCACAACAACAACAAAACTTTAAATCCCCCAATCCAGGAACAAATCAGAAAGAAAAACACCCCCAGGAAAAGTAAACTAATAAAATAACCTTCACAAAACCCCTGCCCTCAGCAATGTTTTAATCCAAAAAAGGGGGCAGAAAAAGCCACAGATTCCCTTAAGTCATGAGAGGCTTTGCTACTGCCAGTGATTTTATGGGGAGGGCGGTTGGACGCTGCACCGGCAGGCAGGAACATAAAGCCGCAAGACAGATCTACATCTGCAAACAGAGCACTTCAAATAATTTACAAATGCACCTTGGCTTCGTTTCTCTCGAAATGCAAGCAGCTCATAAGCTACCTTTGAAAACGTTAGTCTGCATCTGCATGCTAGCTTTCTCTGCAGTGTAAATGGCTGGTCTTTAAACAGGCTGGGAAAGGGTTTTTTGTGGGGGGAGTCTGGGGGGGTGGAAATCCTCTGAGTGCAGCGCCTAGGCTAGGATTGCAGAGGAAGCTGAGGCCTCCAGCCCTGCACAGGAAGCAATCTTAGAGCAGGCCTTAAATGCCAGATTCCAGGCAGAGTTTAACTAACCACTGACAGCTCTGTAAACAAAGCAGGGACAAAAAGAGAACAGCTTTCCCTTTTCTGGTAGTCATTTTTGGTTTGGGGGCTGCAGGGGAATTCTGTAATACTTGGCTTGATGGGATATAAACCAAGGCTGGAAAGGCTTTGTATATGAAGAGCTGTAAAGGGGAAAATATTTCATGGACTAAATCATAAAAAAGAAGGTAGGGCACGGGGAAAACGCGTGGATTAAACTACAGGAAGAAAAAAAAACATTACGACTTTTGGTTCTTTGAGCAGGATTTATACATAGTTTGGCTCCTCCTGGGTGGTATTTAAAAGCTGTGGCTTGTTTTCTTTCTTTTCTCTTTACCTTCGCTCTTCTTTTCTAACTTCCTCTTCTTTTTCTTTGTTTCCTCATTTTCTCATTTCTTCTTTCTCCTTTTTTTTCCTTTTTTTTTGAAGGAGGGTGGTGGGAACGGACAGATGAGAGCTAACTTCTGCAAAATGTTTAGTTATCTGCGCAGCTGAAGAAAATAGGAAATCTCTTGTGTAGCGTTTTTACTGCTTCCAGTAAAAACTGGAAGCTTAAAGTTAAAATCCTGCTGAATTGTTGCTTTTGTTTGTAGAAAAGACCTGTGATGTTACAAATAGCTAGTCTGCGGCTAGCAGATGTATACAGTCCTTACTTAAAGCATGGATTTCATTTTAGCTAGGAAACTAAATGCAGGCATGGGCTATGTTTATCCTACAAGGCATTTCATTAATCTTGTTTACCTCAACAATACTGAGGAAGTTATTTTTTTTGATGGAAAAAGAAAATAGTTACAGAAATAGTTAAGAAAGCAAAACAAAACTAAATGGACTCGATTGATTAAATGCTTCCATTGTATTTTCTCTCTCATCTAAGTGGTCATCTCCCTTTTAGATTTGGATCTTCCCAGAGCTCTGAACACTTGAGCACTCACCATGGATGACTTTGAACGCCGCAGAGAACTCAGGAGGCAAAAGCGTGAGGAAATGCGCCTTGAAGCAGAGAGGTGAGGTATTATGTGTGGAAAATGGTGCCGGTGGCTTGCCTTTGATTAGCAGTGGCTTTGAGTATTTTTGTTCTAAATTCCAAAGTATGCTATAGTTAACCAAAGAGTCCTTGCTAACAATATATGCCATAAAATAGCTTTAGTTAATACCGTGAGAGAGGATGGAAGTAAGGAGTGTCTATTGTCTAATTTTCTCAGGCTGTGGTAAATGTTAAATGGCTTCTAGTTATTTTGTTGTATGGATAAATATAAACAGTGAATATGGACTGTGGCCACAAGAAATCACTGATAGGAAAACTCGTGCTTGCATGTCATGTGAGTGAGTGATGCGCTAAAGGGATTTCAGACATGGAGACAGAATGATATCCGTTGAAAGCTGAGGTAGCGTTTCGTATATTAGTATAGCATAACTGTGAATTGTCTGCTGTTACTGTGCAATTGCTGTTGTATTTGTCCTGTTTGTCACTTTTTGTGGGCAGCAAGGGTAGCATTTGCTATCGGTTATTACAGATTTACTTTGGTGTGAATGAGAACAGAACTTGATGTGGGTATGAGGGTGTCAGTTTATGGAAGAAGCAGCATGAAAGTGCTGGGAATGACTTTTCATTAACCCCATTTTACACTTTTTCAGTTCTGTTTGCTTTAATGGAATTTCCCATGATTTACAGTGGAGTAAGCAGGGAAGAAGTCAGGCTTTATTTATTTTTGTAATATCTTCTCTGATATAAAGATTTGATTTAGTCACTGCAGTGATTTTTTAAAAAATTTGAACTTAGTTTTTAGCACATTTTGCTCTTAATTTTGTATTTAATTTTGCATATGGACTTAATTTTTATTTCTGGTCTTTCCCATGTGCTAACAAAACCATGGTGTTTAGGGTTCTGAATGCTGTAGGAGAAAATACATTTTCAGAGAAGTTATAAATGGAAGTCAGCAGAATGCAATACCAAATACATTTTTTTATTATGCTTGCTTTGAGTTTTCTAGTAAGGCCTTGCTACATCAGCAGGGCTCTCTAATAGAAGTTCATGGTGCCTGGTGGGGGGAATCCCAGGTTGATGAGACGCATTATCCTGCTTTCTTTTTGAGGGAAGTGTTGCCACGCAGAACTGGATATGTGAGCTCTCATCAGGCTCTAAGTTGAACCTGTGGGCTCTGGGAAGCAGCAGCATTGCCTGATGATTGAATAAACCGATTTGAATTGTGGTAGCCAAAGGTACCAGCCTCCATTCGCAAATTGCAGCTCTCACCTGGTTGGTGACTTTCCCATAAGGCAGAGAAGCAAATGTGCAATGGCACTGAACTGACTTCTTGTGCCAGGTCTGCCCACAGGCCTTCGGCAATGTATGGTTTTTAGGCGGAGTGGGAGGGATTGCAGAGCACAATGCATGGTATAGCATGTAGTATTTCTATACTTCTAGTATATTTCTGCTTTAAAAAATATCTTCTTAAGGGAAGGTGGAGACTTCAGGGTTTGTTGCTGATAGAGGTCCTGGGTGGCCTGTGAAGGATGCTGGGGGTGTAATTTGGGAGGTGTCTTCTGCTATTGAAAAATGTCTTGAACTTCCTGTGAAGGCATCCAAGCTCTTACGTGGGTATGCAGAGGCTGTGGAGTGGTCTGGGCATCAATGATGTAGCGCAGCCAGCTTGTAGACGCAGTGATGGCCACAGTGGGTTGGAGATAAGGGGCTCTGCCCTCGCTGCCATTGAAGGACTTCACATGTATCCATATGTCACCATACAGCCTGCAATCTTATGCATTGGTCCTAACTCTGGTCCCTGATCACTCATGGGGAAACTAGAGCCCTGAGGAGGCAAATGCTGCAGCCAGCTGCTCACCCATGTCCCTCAAAGAAACCCTTCCTGAGGAACCCTGCAGGATGATGGCCAGTCCTGCCCCTGCATGATGGGGAAGCCAGGTGGCTGGGGCCAGAGAGTGGTGGCTGCCGACATGGGAAACAGCCTTTTCCCCACCCAGCCATGCCTGATTTTGGAAAGTTTTTTTGCCACATCCGGGGTGGCTTTGCTGGGATGCTGTGTGGTAACCTTTGTGGAGGAGGCGAGTTCCACAGCGGCCTGGTTGGAGGAGAAGGGCTTGGGCCCGCATCCCTGTTGTCTGCTGAATCTCTGCAGAAGCGCTCCGTGCCCTTTCCCACACATTTGAAGGCTTTTAGCAATAAATTGCTGTACGCTAAGTCTTGCTGTACTCCCTCTGCTGCTGCCAACTTCAAGCATTCAAGTATCATGAGTCAGACCCCTGAAAAGTCACAAGACTGCTTTAAAAATCTTGAGGTCTTAAAAATAATTTAGACTGGCCTTTTTATTTTTGGTTTGCCTCAACAATAACAGAGCCTGATTCTCAAGTTCAGACGTAACTCTGGGAACTTGGATACACTGAAACCTGCCCCGGCAGGGGCAAAACAGGGAGGAGCTGAGCATCCACTCCATTGCATTACACTGCTCACACTGAGCTAAGGAGAACAGCATTTGGACAGTTATTAGAAAATGATTATGTCATGCTGGGTTGGTTTTGGTGAATTCAGATTTTTAGGGATTTGGAAATCATCTTCACCTGTAAAAATAGGACTGCAAAATGTTTGTGTACATGTCTTAAGTTACAGCAGTCTGTTTGCCAGACCTCCCCCTGTCTGAACACATTCAGGTGTTTGATCATGTGAATCATGCAGTCCTAAAGGGTTGCTTGAGGGCTGAAAGCGCTCTGAGCACCGGTACCTGCCGCTTTGGCACAGGGAATTTCCCTGTGTTCTCCTATCAGTGGGCTGTAGCCTTGCTATGGGGAAACCAGTGCTGATGGTAAGCATGTCCACTGGGAGATGGACAGATAGATGGTTATGTGTAGGCTGTAACATTTTTGCTAGGCTCCCTAGACACTGTTTAGGCTTCTTTGAGTTGAACAGTAAACTCAGAAGTGCAAGCAGCCATATCAAACAGCAATATTTGTAACTCAGCCAGCCACAGTGATGCGTTTTGCCAAGTTCCTTGGATAAAGGCACATGGAAAGCCTGTCTTTCCAGCCAGATGCTTGTGTCCAAGAGAGATCGAGGGATGAAGATGCCTTGTAGCAGCATGGACTCATGCACCACATACCCGAGGGGGAGTGGCTTGACCTTATCTTGTCTTCCCCAGGGGTCAGAGACTGTATGAGGACTGGTCAGGATGTGCCTGTCATGCTGGAGCCACTGATGTCCATCCACTTACGTCTCATCTTTGGAGATGCTTAGTGCAAGTTCAGTCCTTGCGGGCTGATGTTAGGCTTTGTGTTCGTTTGTTTTCTTTCTATTAGAATGCTGTTGAAATTGATGCTTAGTTGTGCTGTGTAGTCCTGGCATTAATATGGCATTAATATGCTTAGCACTGATCCTGAGGAGAAGCTAGTTTTGTCTTTTAAAGACCAACAGTGTGATTCACCCTGGCACATGCTTTGGCTAGTCGTTCATGCTGTGGCAACTCTCATATAGATCGCCACCAACTCAGAAAGCCAGTAGAGGTTTTGCATTAAAGTTTTTATTATCTCAAGGTATCCCTAATGTCCTGAATTCCCCACATGGGCTTGCTGCATCCACTCAGATTTTGTTCAGTCGAATTTTTTAACTGTTTCTCTGGGTTCTCTGGAGGTCTATCAGCATGTTTGGAGTAGCAGTGAGGACCAGTTTAGGGTGGATGTGGCCAACTGGAGGCATAAGGGACTTGTTCAGCTTTCTGCCAGCCTGTCAGATTTCCCCCAGCCTGTCAGCTCTGGGGGCCCCAACATAATAAGAACATATACCTGCTACAGTGAGTCCAGAGGATAGCCACAGAAATGATCAGAAAGTTGGAGAACCTCCCTTATAAAGACAGGCTGAGAAGAGACTTGGGCTTGCTCAGCCTGGAGAAGAAAAGGCTCCAGAGAGACTTTATAGCAGACTTCCAATACCTAAAGGAGGTGTACAAGAAATCTTTTTACAATGACATGTATGGAGAGGACAAGGGGGAATGGCTTTAAACTGAAAGAGCGTAGATTTAGATATGACATTAGGATGAAATTTTTTACTGTGAGGGTGGTGAAACACTGGCACAGGTTGCCTAGAGAAGCTGTGGCTGCCCCATCCCTGGCAGTGGTCAAGATCATCTGGATGGGGTTTTAAGCAACCTGGTCTAGTGGAAGGTGTCCCTGCACATGGCAGGGGAGTTGAATGATCTTGAAGATCACTTCCAACCCAAAGCATTGTATGATTCTATGATGTATTACATGCACTGACGTGTGCAGAGACCAATGTGCTTGTACCTCATGGAAGAGCAAGGCTTTCCAAGCATAGGCTGGGAAGCCCAGGAAAAAGTATGGCAGTGTTAACTGTGCAAGTCTCCTAGCATTTTTAATGTGGTTTGTATTGATCAGGGGTGAGGTCAAGGAAAATAGTCTCCTACCAGCCATTTGGGTGACGGGATGTGCTGTGTCTCTAACTGATCTGCAGCAAAGTCAAGGCTTTATCCTGCTCCTCAGAGGCAGATAGAATCCTGTGCTTAGGATGGTGGTTGTATAAAGCCCTGAGGTCCTGGTCCAGAGCTGGCTGAAGTCAGTGGGAAGCTTTCCACTGATTTCAATGGGCTTTGGATTAAGCCATACCTAAGTTATTCCAGACTGATAATTTATGAGACAAGTCTCAGTGTCAGCCTTGAAGGAACTGGATGAATGCTCTGCCTTCCCAGCCACAGGGTACATACTGTGCTGGAGTACTGGGGCTGTCACAGAAATGAGTTGTGCTTAACTGACAGGAAAAATCCCATATGTAACTGAAGCACAGGGGAGCAGCAAATTCTTTCAACGGGGGAAGAAAAATAAAAATACCACCTGCTGCTTCATGCCTCGTCCTAGGCAGTAAAAGATGTTCTCTTGAACAAAACATTTGGGTTTTGTCATTTTGATGTTGTAACGGACACTGGAAGAATTTAGCCTGGGGCTGGGTAGAGCGTGTGTTTCTGGAGGGGTGGTGGTGCTTTGTGAATATCTTGCTGATGCACTTTGGCCCGTCACAGCTGCATGCAGCTGCAGTGAAAAATTGAGGTGAAATACCTCTTGGAGTGACAATAGACTCTACTTCCTGGACTCCAGCATAATTGAGAAAAAAATTGGCCCCTTGAACTCCCTAAAGAATAGCTCTCAGGTTAATCTTTTTAGCACTTAACCCACAGTTTTATGACTGGCTGGCTTGTCATTGCCCCAGCAATGTATTTTCACATCTTCCTGGTGTTGGGGCTCTCTTAAAAAACATACCGGAAAGCTGATCCAATTAGCTTCATTGCCATACCATCACTACTGCAGACTTTAGGAATATCTTAGTGTCAGTGTTAGCCTGGCCTCCATTTAGCTGAAGCTTAACTTTGAACCACAGCTTTGCCCTGTGAAATGCTCTTCACTAAAGGGATTGCAGGTCATTTCATGGGGAAGAAGAGGTACTGGATCACCCTGTTGTAAAAATACAGCAAAGAGAAGTGGCTATCTAACATCAAATTACAAGTCACTTGTAGACTTTCTAAACTCACCATACTACTTCGTATGCTGTGTAGGATCTCCTGACAGGGGCCACAGCTGTCCTGACCAACAGGCTCATATTCTTGCAGACAAATCTGATTTTACTAAACATACCTGAAAAGGGATTGTGGGTGAGATGTACAGGTGTTAAGCTCTATGGTTCTTGATAGCATTAATTACTATAGGCAGCAGGTAAGGAGTCTTTTTATTTAAAAAAAAACCAAAACATCCAACAGATCAATCACAAAATCTTTCCAGTCTGTCATTTTAATGGTTTTATAAGGCATGTGGTTCATGCTCATAGGTGTACATTGTGTAATGCTCATAGAAGTAATTCAGCTTGCAGGCTGGGGATGGCAGCAACCAGCTGAAAGTCTCCTGGGGTAGTAACTTGCTCAATGCAACCTCAGTTAAAAGAGGGCACATTGCTAATCCCCGAATTTACTTTATACAACTGAAAAAGAAGTCAAGTGAATTTCCGTCAAGTGAATTTCCAGACCTGTGAAAGTAAGTACAGAATCAGCAAGACATTTAACATTCATTTTGCTGTTTCAGTGCTCCTGTTGAGGCTGGTGTAGCTCAGGTAAACATACAAAGGGCTGATTCACCAAGGTAAAACCAGCAAGATCAGACAGAGTGCATCTTTGCAAGACTTAATGAGAAACATGTTGCTTATCTTCTGAATGGGTGAGACAGCACATTTGTTGCCACAGCATCTTAATGCTTCTGGAAAACAAGGAAAGGTCATTCTTGTCAGCCACAGAAAGTGAACAATTTCCATTCTCCTTCCCAGGACAGTGAGGATAAGTCAGTGTTCATGTTAGATCTACACTGAATGACCACAAATAGCTTTTGAAATTGGCTCTCATTCCTGCACTGGACTTACTTCTGGTATAGCATGTATATTAGTAACGAATGTTAAACAGTTTTGAGAGTTTAAGAATAAACATAGATGGTTTCTTTTTAGTTAGCCCCTACTTCTTGAAACACTAGGAATTACCCATGTCTTGTTCCTAAACGTATGGTTACATTTTTATTAAGAGTTTTCAGAGATTATACTTTAACTCAGGTTTGCGTAACAGAATATGATCTTAATAGAATTTTTCAAGGAGTGCCTTTTTAAACGTAAAAGAATCTGGCTGCATATGCCTAACATGTCGTTTCCCGATATTCATGATTTGCTTCAGAACTGCTCTTTGAGGGCTATTCCCTCGCCTGTTCCAAGCATCATTTGAACTAGAACAAGAGCTACAGTGATTTTATCTCTCCACAAACTTCATATATCCTGAAGTTCCAAATACTTTGAGGGTTTCTGCTTGTCATTCCTTAAAATACATTCTGGTAGACTTGAGACATGACATCTTCTGCCCAGGTGTTAAATATTAAGACAATGAATAGATAAGATTAGAAGCGTGTGAGGGTTGAGAACAAATTGAGGCAAAGTGCTCCAGCTGTTATCCTGTCTTCACAGCTACCTTGAATTCCAGGGCTGACAGGACATATTTGGATTTTTGAGGTGAATTTGGCCCTTCACATTACACTGGAGCTCATTCTTAACCCAGACAGAAAATCGTGACCCCACTTGCTGTCCCTCTCAAGTGAGGGTCTATACTATCAAATCTTTGCTATTGTAGCATTTCAGATGCCCCGGAGGAGATAACCAAACATATGCAAAACTGAATAGAACTTACCACTTTATTTTATAGCCATTGTGTGTTTTGCAGATTATATTTTCTTTAAAGTCGTCATGGAGAAATATTTCATAAAAGAAACTTTGCTCTTCCAAATAGCTAGACGTACAAAATACAAACTTTACTAAGCTAACCCCAGTGTAATTCCTAAGCAGATAATAAAATCAGCTTCTTAGTATTTCATATATTAATCCCACATGTATGTTAAGATCATTCTGTAATTTCTGTACTACATCTACTATACCAGCCAAGCTTTTAGGAAGACAGCCCAAATCTAGCACCCAGACAGCTGGCAAAACGCTGCGCCTTTTGCCTCTTTCAACAGAGTGGCAGGTTTTCTTTGGAAGCATCAAGGAGTTTGGGGAATTCTTGGATGAAAAGTACCCCCTCCAAGCCTATAAGCAGGTAACCCACCTACCACCAAAGGGGGAGGCCTGTCTGCTGTGTTTTTATTAGCTTTAACTTGACTGAAGTCCTCGATGAACTGGATCTTATTTAAATGCCTAATAAATATTGGTATTGAGGCACAGCTTTTGGCGCTTCTTACAGCCAATTTTAGCATGCGTATTTTAAAGGGCACCATATGAGGAGTAATACATCATGCTATTTTATCATGATTTTCAGAATTACAGTGCACTGCACAAAGGAAATCATGAGGCTGAAGGAATGTAGCAGGTAGAGTAGAAATAAGTGTCAATGGTTGTACTTTCACATTTACACTGAAAAAATAACACCTCTTTAATATCTTATGTGCAAATTGCCAGCATGCAGTTTATTAAAGGTAGCCTGCAGCACTCTTGCAGACCTGTGCACCCGTCATTGTACCTCCGAACTGTAAATCATACCTGCCATCAGAATTTTCTTATATGAAAGGCTTTGGAAACCTGACATGCAAAAAGCTGCAGTAACTAGACATTGGCCTAAGGTTTATGAAGGCACAGAGCCTTCGCACTTCCAGTACCAGCCACAGCAGAACAGTATGGTGCCTGTGACTATCAGTAAGTATACCCCTTGGAGGCAGGCATGTCACCTCAGTTTCCCCAGCAACATTTGCTGTCCCTACATCAGCCCCTTCATGTAGGTTACCTTCACTTAACTCAGTATGGAAAAGATCAAAGACTGTCCTAAACCAACCCAGAATAAAGGAGGTTCTTGGTCCCTGGGTCTACTTTGTCAGACTCTTTCTTAGGCAGGTTAATCCCCCACTCTCATTGATCTGGACAGCCACTGTCAGTTGTCAGAAAACCCTGCATGAACCATTGCTAAGTCTTATTAGCTTCCTAACCCAGTCTCTCCATTAAAAAAAACCAGTTGATCTGTATTTCTTTCTGGTCAGTAAGTATGCGATTGAGTCCCCAGCTGCCTAGTTACTTCCCATGTTCTTGATACCCACAACTAGCACAAGAGGCAGGGTTAATTTAGTTAATTGTATAAAGCCTTTTCAGGCTGTAAGAGTGTGCATACCTCATCACACAAATGTATATCCTTATAAATACTTGTCTGAAAATTCTACATTAACCCTTCTTCTCTTGATTAAAAAAACTGTATTATTAATAGTAATAATCTGCAACAAATTTAATTCTGTTTAAAATACTGTCATTGTTCCCATACAAACAAAGCGATGGCTCAATATCCTTGTATCTTAAAAAACGTTCAAAAACATTTTTTCAGGAAAATACATTGTGCATTGATATAGTCATCTGCAATAATATTTTCTGTAGCCTGTATTTTTTTGTTTCAAGTGGCTTATAGCATATATTCTGGTGGTTCAGCCTTCACACTGAGATGGGGTATATGGGGTCTTCATGCTTTCTCAGGCAGAGGGTCATCAAGTGCTTCTCAAGCAGCTGGTTACTTCTTACAGCCCCTACCATGCAGGTTGATTGCTAGTGCAGCACTCCTTGCTGTTGCCTAAGAGGGAAGGCAGGAGCAAAGTGAGCAGGGCTGCCCTGCATCAGTACCCTGGTCCCAGAGCTCGAGCATCTACTTATGGGTAGCACATCCAGGGCTGGACTTGGGAAGGGGGTCCTGAACCCAGCTATCAAGGTGTGAACTGCTCTGCCCATGTGGTGACACAACATGGTGTCTGGAGGAGATGTTGAGTAGAAGCTGCTGCAGAAGGAGAGCACTGGTGGTGTTTAGTTTGCTCTTGTGCCTGAACAGAAGAGAGTAACTAAAAGAAGACTCTAAAGCAGCAAATGTCCAGACTTGAATGGGTATGATCTCTTAGCTGTTACATTGCAATGCACTCTTTTTAGTGAGTAAGAACATGGCTGAACTTGCTGTTTAATTGTGGTCACTATTCTTCAGGGCATTCTGGGCTCAGAATGGTAGAAGTTATTAGGCATGGTAGAATCTGCAGTTTTTACCCAACTAAGAGACTCTTTAAGGAGTGACATGGAAATGAGTTTAGCTGGTGGGTTTCCCGGAGCATCTGCCCCTCAGTGTGAGTTTGCATTTTATTAACATCTTTATGATCTAACATCTGAAATTAAACCAGATAATCAGAAGATTAAACTTCCCTTTAAAAAGCTGAAGCCAATTTGTTTGCAGGGATAATAGATTAAATGAAGTCAAATGCTAACAATTTTTACACATGAATAAACAGAGTGTGTAAACACTGTCACGTTGCTGGCAGGCTGGGTAAAGTCACCATTTCACAGCTCAGTTCAAAGAACTATAGGGGAAAAATGTGTTTTGGGGATGAAACTCCAAACTGATTTCAACTTGCAGAAGCAGGTCATTTAGTCAATTAGTTCCTTCATTTTTGGCTCTGTGCCTTTAAACAAAGTTTTAATTACTTAAGAGAAATGTTTATAGGCAGCTTTATTTCCCTCACCATAACCTACATACTAGCTAATGCTAAATGAAGAAAATCCGCCTTGACAGCAGATTGTCCCTGTGTGATCAGGGTCTTTCATAGCTGTGCTGCTTGGACAACTTATTTCATCAGCGCACAGCTCAAAAAATATTGTGACCAGAAATAGTCAGTGGGCAACTGCTCCTTAGAAATGAAGTCTAGTGATGGCACAGTCCCTGGGGAAGCTGGCATACAGTCTGACCAGAGGGTCAGGTTAACAGAAGTGGTACAGCTTCAGATTAAGACACAGATTTGTTACACAGTAGTTGTGTCAGATTTACAGCTGAGCCCTTCTCTTTCTGCGGAGCCACTGGGTGGTGGGAAGCGGAAAAGTAAGCAGGATGCTTTTCATTTATTGGACAGTATAAACCAGTAGGTAGTGTATTTGGCAGTTAAAGGTTAGCCTCATCTTGATTGACATTAAGACAATGTAAAGAGGTGTTGTTTTATTCCTCTTTATGTCAAAACCTGTTGGTTGGACTAAGTAAGCTTTCTTCTTGCTTATTAATAGTCTTTGCTGGATAGCCTATTGAAAAACTACCAGCAAGTTTGTCATGCTGACATAGAAAATCAAGGGCAGTTAGCTAGTTGTCACTGTCTTTTCTGGTTTGTTTGTTTTTTTTTTTCTCTCTGACATTTGCTGAAAACTTTCCTTGGTTTTCTTTTGCTTAAAGTATCTCATGACCCATTTTCAATGTGGACATTATTTAAGCAAACTATAAGGGCTGCTCTAGCAAGAGGCTATCTTCTAGGTAGACTGTGGTTTTGTGTTGAGGATGTAAGAGAAGTGCTGAAAATTAGTACTCAAAAGAAGGGCTTC
Organism: Pezoporus wallicus; assembly: GCF_028554395.1. Lineage (NCBI taxonomy): Eukaryota > Metazoa > Chordata > Aves > Psittaciformes > Psittacidae > Pezoporus > Pezoporus wallicus. Next base: position 2,990,931 of record NW_026642179.1, on the reverse strand, counting down.
TTTAAAGGTCTTATGTTATTTCTCCATATGAGTACTTCCCTCCTCTGCCAGCACGAGACACTATTGTATCTACTTGTGTTTAAACTGCTTCACTTGGACAAGTGCTTCCTTCTTTGTGAGCCCTCTTTTTATGATTTACACCTGATGTATATCACGGTAAATTTTTAAGTCAATGAAATGCACACACTGGAAAGTAACCGAATTGCCATGAATCAATTTACTGCTTGTCAGCTGAACCTCTTGCAAGGGAGATGTCTTATTTTGAAACAGCATGGGAGGGTAAGCCCATATATGTTTGAACTGGGAGGTTTGCACAGATTCAGTGCACTTGGTTTCAAGCCAGGTTTGAGATAAACTTCTGTGGCTTCTGTGTGCAGACAGGGACTTTGTGACTGTGGTGAGGTCCATTCGTGCTGGTCTCCCTGATGAGGAATCTCCATTGATCTTCGCTTTCTGTGCAAATCCTGCCTCTTCTGACAGCTGCTTGTTTCTTTTGTTAACATGGCTCTCTGAAGAGATGGCAGAGACAGGTGATGATAGACAGGGAAGCTTGGACATTGATCTGTCTTCAGTATCTCCATGTTACATGTTGAATGAGGTCAGGTACTGACCAGGGGAAGGTTGGTATTAGATGGGTGAATCACGTTACACACATCCACCAACTGCTACTGACCACATGTGAAGAAACAGTGCTCAGAACTCACTGCAAGCCGCTGTGGAGTCAGCAAACAGATACAGCTGTTCCTGGTCCTGGCAGCTGGATTCTTGCAATAGCTTGGACTACTACATATGTCCCCACATGGCATGGGAGTTGGAAGTAGAGGATCTTAAGATCAAGATGATGCTGTGAAGGAGTATCCTGCAAAAATGAATGAAGAGAGAGACTAGAAAGAAAAGCACTGCAGAGGTATTTGGGAATATGTAGTTACTTGTTCACAAGACATACAGCTTCTTACCACATAGAGGGGTTCCTTTGTGTAATGGTTTAATTCTCAGAAATATGTTTTTTTTTGGGTTGGGGCAAGGGAGATGATTTTGTTGAGTAAAATTCCAACAAGCAGACAATGCTTACAGGAGCAAGCTGGTTTCATTTATAAAATTGACAGCCCTCTGGTCATAAGGAGAACATCAGATACTTCATGTATCAATCCTGGGTATTTCTGAAAGGCATCTTTATAATATAGTGGTGAGAAAGACGTGTGGGTGAAGTTTGCCCCAGCACAGAATGCTTCCTTAGTATAAAGAATAGAACTTTTACACCTGTACTTTTGAGCAGAGAAAAGGAAGAAGGTGGCATAAATGGCTTTTAGGGAAATGGACTTTTTGGTGGGAGGGAAAAAAACAAACAAAAAAAAGTCTTAAATCTCACTAATTTGTGGCCTTCATGTAAATTCAAAACCTTTTCAGCAAAACCTAGCAATCAGATTTTCACAAAAGTGCTTACAGATGGGAAGTCAACAACCACAAAAGACTGCCTCCACTCCTCCTTATCATCTTCTGAGAGGACCAGAGCATAGTGGAGACTAGAGAAGAAAGCCTTTCTGATTATCTGTATACAGATTGCATTTGTATGCCATCCCTTGAGATGAGGTTCTCAAAATCTAATCTGTTTTTTCACTTTTTCCTATGCAGAAAATGTTTATGGCTGGACTGAAAGGAAGAAATCACGTGTATTTCCATAGGAGCAGCATGACTGTAGTTTCTTTAGAATTGGTTTCTTTTACTAGCCTGCAGCTGCTAAGCTGCAGAGGTCTCAGAGCTTTTTCAAGTTCATTGTCAGCTCATACAAAATGACGAGTTTTATTCTGGGCGGTGCTTCTTGGAACATTCCCGAGATTCTCCAACGGCTACTATTTCAGTGTCTTAATAAGGCAGCACTATAGCTGGGAAAGACAAGGAGGTGGCTTTTCTAAACACTCTCTACACATGAATTCCTTTTATGGTCCAGCTTGCACAGTGGGGTGTTCCTCTGAAGGTCAGCAACATGGATAACAAAGTGCTTCCCACTGCAGCTTACTTTTTGTGCACAGGCATCACATGTCTCGTGCCACATGTTCAGCCTGCTCTGAGAAGCAGGAATAAGAAATAGTTGGGTAGGGAAATGTAGCAAGAGGGTGTCGTGGTTTAAACCCAGTCAGGCAACTTGTTCACTCACTCCCCCCCTTCTTTCCCTCCCCCTACTCCCAAAGGGACAGAGAGGAGAATCAAAAAGAATGCAACTCCCACGGGTTGAGATAAGAACAGTTTAGTAACTAAGGTATAACACGAATCACTACTGCTACCACCAATAATAATAATGATAAAGGAAATAACAAGGGAAGAGAATACATCACCTCACCACCAGCCAACCGATAACTCACACCTCCAGCCCGACCAAGCCCCGACCCATCCCTCCTCCAACCCTGCAGTCCCAGCCCTTCCGGGTAACTCTCAGTTACATCCTGGCCATGATGTGCTGTGGTATGGAATACCTCTTTGGCTAGCTTGGGTCAGGTGTCCTGTCTCTGCTTCCTCCTGGCTTCCCCTCCTCCCTAGCAGGACATGAGGCTCACAAAGTCCTTGGCCAGACCAAAACATCGCTATCAACTCTGTTCCTAGGCCGAAAGTCAAAACACAGCACTGCACCAGCTACCAAGAAGGAGAAAAATGACTGCTACTGCTGAACCCAGGACAGAGGGGAATAAAGCAGAGCATGAAGTGCTGTGCATTTTGCATTAATGCTTTTGCTGTGCTCACTGTGGCTGCTGGATGTAGTTGTGAACACCATGTAGAGAATATATGTGCTTGTGCTGGGCTGAAATTTCATAAAAAATGCCCCTTAAGAAACTCCTAAGTATGGTTTCAGGGTTCAGGTCATCCCACAGCAATACCAAGGGCAAGTTTTCATGTCATGCCCATGAATTTGTCTTTTCATTCTCCTAACAAAAAGGGATAGAGTGCTAATGACCTTTTCAAACCAGTGAGTTATGATGGCTAGAGGGGTTGTCTGTGCTGGAATGCCACAAGATGAATTTATTTAGGGAAAAGGTTTGATTCCCTCCCTTCTCTCTTGTTCAAGCTGGTGAGTCTTTTCTCTCATTAACATGTAATCTTTTTATTCTGGAGGGTTGCATAAGTTCCTTCAGGGCTTTTGTCTTATTTTTTATCATTTTTCATGGAATGGATGAGTCATTTCAGTATTCTAAAGAGAAGGAATATATTGGTGATTAATTTAATGTGAGGAAAACTCCTACTAAGTAGTGAAAATCTCATCATGTTTTGTCAGGACTGAGTATATGTACAGGATATATATAGATTGAATGAAGAAAATATATCTTCAAGGCAAACCAGAAATGTGTAGGCATATTCAATAGGCCTGTAATCTAATTTTTCATTTAGTGATTGCTGTCAGGTGGACTAATACAGTCCCTAATAATCTACGAAGACAATGAAAAGCCTTAACTGTGTCACCAGCTCTGACACTATTTGAGAAAAGAGAATGCTTGAAGGTATTGTTGTGGTGACTCACATTTTAAAGTCTAACTTTCTTCATCCGTTTCCCTTTTGCTTCACTGGCTCCATCCTGATTTTACCTATCATGCTCACATCATACTTACAATGAGATCCTGATGTACCGACTTTGATATCTTTATAGGTCTTGCATGCTTGTGGTTATTCTGGCTTTGGAGGGAATGTGACTTCTGAGTCTGTTGGCTGCATGGTTTTGAGGGATATGGTATCTTGCTTTGAGGATATAAAGGCATAAATACACAGACATGGAACAAAGATCGCAAAACATGCAGTTGGGTTGCTGAAAGCTTTTAAACTCTTATCAATGCTTGCTGATAACAGAAGAATTCTGAAGTACTAACAATTATTAATGAATATGTTTTAAAGCAGGATAGATCTAGGAGGAAAGGGTTGGGCCCCAGTTAAACTCAGAGGACCCATTTATTAACAGGCTGTGTCATACCTTCATAGCTGTCCCATGTTATGTTGCATTCAGTGTTTCAAGGCTTGCTTTCACTCATTTCAGTCTGAATTCTGTTTTCAGTGGTTGTGCACATTTAGCAATTACTCTGTATTTAAAGGGTTAGTATAACTTAGAGCAGAGATCATCTGTCCTGTCCTCATTATACTGCTGGAAGAAAATATTGGTAAGATGTCTTGGTGACTAGGAACGACTTTTCCGTCACCAACCCATCTTCCTTCATTTATTGGTTGTTCTTCCCTCAACTTGGGCTGTACTCTGTCATCAGTTTTTAAGCCAAATTCTTTATGGAAGTCAATAGGGAGTCCTGCGCAAAGGGAAATGACATAATGTTGCCCTTTAGGCCTACCTACAGAGAAGCAGACATGGGAAACATGCACATTTTCCTAATTACCAAGCACTGAATATACAGCATATGTTCATTTTCAATCGACATCCGGCAGCTACCCAACATACTGCAAATTGGGCCATTTGTATTCAAGACAATTGTTTTTAATAAAAATATTCTGAATGTTCTCTTTGTTTGGATTACATATGGTAAATGTTGAGGTCTTCACTGCTTTGGGGTAAAGAATATGTCATTTTTATGGACAGGATTGAGAGTTAATAACTAAAATGTCTCCTTGTCCCACCGGAGTGAATGATTTTGTAGGCTGCCACCTTTTATTCAAGAAGTAACTGCATTTTGTTAGAGATGTGTGTCTCTCTAGTTCATAAAACGCTTTGGAAACAGAAGATGAGTCTGTAAATGTAAGCTATTATCATGTGAACTGTCAGCTTTTACAGGGGATGGGTTGGAGGTTCATGGCCCACTTCTGCAGTGCCTTCAAGTTGTTCCGCAGGGCAGGATAAACAGGGTTGCAGAAGGGGGTTAAAATGAAGACTTTTTATAATAGGATAATCTCTATGTTAGGGACAATTCAGATTACTTAAACCTTAAGTACTTAATTAGAAGAAGATGTAAGCATAAGGGCATAAACAAAGAAATCTGGCTAGAGGAGTCTGCTTGAAGAGAAGCTGAAAATCATAACTTCTATTGAGAATAGTATCCCATTTTAACTAGTTTTATTTCTGCCTTTAGCACTATAGTACTCTTATAAGCTGTTTTGTGCATCTCCATAACCAGAGCATCTGCAATCTTGTCAGTTTTTTACTAAATGCATATATCTCTGCATCATCCTTGTAACTTGGTAGTGCTGTTTCTTTAGCTTTGCTAACAGAGAATGAAGAGGGACTCAGTGACACCCCAAAAACCTATCAGAGGGGATGCATGAATCCTTTTTGCTTGACTATTTGTTTATTAGATCTTCTCCAAACTGCAAGCTACAGAATTTGGAGAATGATGTAGAAATCACCCAGTCCCGGTTTTTTGCACTAGCATTTTGGTATGGGACATTTTTTAGAAGGAGGAGAGTTCTGCATAAGTTTTAGGGTCATTAGATCAGAAGTTGTCCCACCTCTGTTGGTTACATTTAGTAAGAACTTTGTGTATATTTTGTTGCATAGAAAATTGGATGTGGAGGCTTTGTTTCTCTCCGCCACGCACTCCCTGTTGACTCAGGTGTTGATATGGAGATACTGCAGTGCATGTGTTAATGATTTCCCCTGGCAAGAGAAGATAATTAGGTGAACAGTCTGATAATGCTGGTCCTGTTAGCAGTTAGGTGGCTGGTGCTGAGATGGCATGAGCTGATTTGCACAACCTATATGGTTTGGGCAGAGCAGCTCTGTTCTTAATTCAATAAACACTTCCCAGAAGCTGGAGAGACTTCTTGTAACCCTTTTCACTGGATTTTTGAGATTTCACTTGGTATAGCTTCTGTTTAAGGGTAGACTGAGGAGACTTTCAGATGCCTGTGCAAGCTTTAGAATCACATCTTGAATGGTCAGGGGATACATTAAAACCAAAGATTTAATGTTTTGCTGAGCATCTGTGTGAGAGGACGTGGAAGACATCTGGAGAATTGTTCTGGCCAAAACTAACAAACATGATGCTGATTTTTTGGGAAAGCAATCAGAAAATAGGACAGGAGCAATACTAGAGCTTTTGACTGAAGGTACTTTTCTGCCATTTGTGAACTGGATTCACCATCCAGGATAGCAGCTATGGCTGTATCAGCTTATTTTTTTTCCCCCGCTTTTGTCTTCTTATTTTATTTTTCTTTTTCCTTAAACCAGAACCACATCCAAATTTCTTGTAAATTTGCCTTTGTCATCATGTGTTTAGGCTGTCATAACATGTTTTACCTCAAGCTCCATCTTTAATCCCTTAGTGGCAGACCTGGGAATAGAAGCCATGTCTCAGCCACAGGACCGCATCATCTCTCTAACGCAGAGAACAGCTGTGAGCTTTCTTATAGGGCAGCCTGCTCTGCAATTTGCTTGCAAGCTGTATTTTAAGCATCTTATAAACTAGGGCAAATGCAACTTCACCTTTTAATAAAGAGCAATACGAGCCTCAAAAGACAGAATTTCCTGCAACTTTGCTTATGCAGGGGAAGGGAACGTGGCAGCTGAGCTTGTTCATTTACTGAATATTGTGAGCAGATAATAAATTAAGACTTTTAGAAGAAAAAAATGTTGCCTATGTAACATAACTCCATTTTCTAGACTTCTTCCCCCTTAGCCCCACTCCTAACTGTTTATCAATTGAATATGCTAGGCGTAGTGAGCTGCTGACCACAGAATTGGGGTCCAAAAGCTCCAGTTCCAAAAGCTGTAATACTGGATACCAGAAAGAATGAGAGTCAGATGTAGCTGAAGCTGTTGAGTTGCCATTGGTAGAACAGAATGTACTGTAGTATCTAGCTATGGTTGCTGCTATGTCTAAAATCATATACTATGACTGAAATGTTGATGTCAGTCTGTAGCACTTGTGTGGTTTATAGGCTTCTCATTATGTCACTAAGCTATGTGCAACAGATTAAACTACAATTAAAATTCCATGTCTCAAAATGGCTTATTTTGCTGTGCTAACTGTTCTCTGCTTCCACACAGAGTTGCATGAAAGTGGAGAGAGTCTTGTCATTGAGGCAGTCAAAGGTTCCTGTTTGTTATTCCTTCTGTGGGCAAAATTTTATTGATTTCATTGTTACCAAAAAATGGCTGAAATACTTGTATGCTCATTTTTCATGAAAACCTGTACTGGTAGAAACTTTTGGTGACAGGGAGCTAGAAAAGAACGCTGAAACTGGGAAAGTTTATCCCAAACCCTTTTTTACAAATGAAACTGGGGAGGAGGAAGAGGAGAAGAAGCAGAAGGAGGAAGAAGAAAAGCTCTATATTTCCTTCAAGGCAACAACGAACAGCCCAGGTTTTCTCCAGATGGAGAACACTCTCTGAAGTGGTAAATTGTTCCATTAAGAAATAACAGTAAAGGCCTTGCATCCTAGTAGTGAGCTGCAAACTTGAGTGTCCTGAGAAGGAAGGGGAGCAAGGCAGAATTGCTTTCTGTTTCTAGAGAGTGGCACAGGAGTCTATGTTATCACTGTGAAAAATGTGCTGCTGCAATATGAATTTTGCTTTGCTGCTTGGCTTCTCTCTTCTGCATTAGCTAAATCTTGCTTAGCAGCTCCTCTTTTGCTGCTAGGTGTATGTAACTTCAAATCAGCAGTGTTTCAGTACTAGCTGGAGTAAAAGATTAGAAACCAAAGATTTAAGCTGAATGTGAACTTGAAACTAGTTTAAGCTATTATTCTTTTCTTGAACTGCAACTCAGTCCCAATCATTACCTTAAAACACCTCTTTTAAAATCAAACCTTAACTTGAATAAAAGGAGCCAAACTGAAGTAAAAAAATAAATCCTAGCTGAAAAAGAATACATTACTTGAATTTTAAGATTAGAACTGTACTGCAAGGTCCCTTACATGTATGCAGTGAAGAGAATGCCCTCTGCTCCAAAATTCTTGCAGTCTTAATTAACACAGGGTATGCACAGCTGATTGACAGAGAAGTTGCAGAACATTGTCCGGCAATTATAATTAACACCAACTGTGGTCCCAGCTCAGCTAATTAACTCTGGAGTGATCAGCATATGTGACCCAGGCTCAGTGATTGCAGTGAAAGACAAACTTCTTAGCGAGATCTGACAAAACAAGATCTCTCCCACCTGCCTTGACACCCCAAGATGCAGCTTGTTACCTGGGACCAGAAGATAAAAAGAAAGGATATAGTTCCTGGGCTATGTTAAAGTTGGGCCATTAGTCATCCTGTTAGACTCTTCGAATGCGACACATGCACTTTATCATGTGCATGTGATGGGTGTACAGACCTCTTCCCCATTCATATCAGTTGTATCCTACCTTGAAAGAACGTACTAGCACTATGTGCAATCTGATATCATAACATATCTCAGCAAAGCCTCCCATGGGTTTCAAAAGTATATTCACAAGTTACCAAAACAGTAAGAATATACGCTGGCGCGTACTGGGAGTAATCAGCCTCCGCTTTCTTTCAAGCTCTGCATGTGATCCTTGCCATTCCCTTCCTCTCTGTTCCCATTGTGCTTTGAATGTCAAAACCACTCAGGACTCCCAGAAGCGGCATCTAAGCCTTCCATATGAGCCAGCAAATGCTTACTTTTATATGACCATCTTCACCTTTCTGAAGATGTGTGGTGCTTTGTGTTCTGCTTTCTTCTAAATTAACCATGTTCCATGTATTTCTCAGCCCTCCACTCCCAAAGACCAGCATTGGTGAAATATTTAAAAATGGAAGACAGACTAGGAAAAAGAATAAATTTATAAAACATCTCCCATCAGATGAGCTGCTGACAAACTCTACCACAAGACTACCTCAGTTGGTTTCCCAGTGGTGCATGATTGTACCCAGGGCACCTGGATTACATAGCGACCCCAGCATAGTCCATTCCTCCCTGTGTTGTCCCAGGCACTCCTTGCTCCAGTCTCTTGCTGGAGGGGCACAATGGAGGTGCTGAGCAACTTGCACACTTCTTATTTCAGCTGAGCACCTCACCTTGCAGGTCTTCAGCTGCTGGCCTGTATGTGAATGGGTATTTGGCTTGTGATAAATGTACCAAAGTTTTTTTTAATTCCCTCCCTTTAGTACTTAATGCTTAATTGTCATCATCCAGGAAAGCCATGTTTAGACTGCAATGGAAACAGGTACCATTATGGCTAGCTGATGCAAGAGTGGTTTATTTTCCATTGTAATAGTTCTTTAAACAGATCCTGCATTCAGATATTTTATTCCTTTGTTGGAATAAAAATCTTTGTTGTAGGCTACCAGACAGCTATAAATAGCCATCGTGAGTATTTATACTGAGGATAATCTCAGGAGAAGGTATTTTTAACTTTGCACATTGTTTAGAATAGGAAATTCTTTTAATGCCCACATTTCCATTCCTGATGCTATTAGTTTTTCTCCGCAGCCTCCTATGATGTATTCCACTCTTTCTTTCTCCTTCTCAGCCAATCTGCTCCAGAGGCAGGCTTGAGTTAATTTTATTTTTTTTTTAAGGAAAATGCTAACTTTGGCCTTTTGCGACTGTGTGGGAATTCAGTTCATTTCATGGGGCTATCAGAATGTAAGCAAGATATCTCACTAGGCTGTCACCGTAAATTGGGTAATGAATGAGCACTTTATTTCTCTTGCACATTGAACTAACGCGCTTGTTAGAATAACAGTGGCCAATCTATTTTATACTCCCAGAGAAAGTATTCCACTTTTTTTTTGGCAAGTTTGTGAGAGCTGCTACTTGTACCAATACTCACGTTAATGCTGGACAAAAGAAAAGTAGTATGCTGAACCATACTTCTAACTTGAAACTACAGTCCCCAATAAAGCCTGTTATCACATAAGTCAATAAATAATTTCAATCTACAAAATCAACAAATATTGTTTTAACTTGCAAACTCTTTGTATGTGGCCACATTCAAAAGAGGTATAAGCTGACACAGTTTAAAATGAAGCCTTTGAGAGAAGTTCACTGTTGACCTGCAGTCTAGTCAGGGCTTAATTTCTTAAAAATATGGCTTTTAATCTTGAAAGTGACTGACACATGCAAAGCATCACAGTCAATGGGAATTAGGCAGCTTCTAGACAGTGAAACCCTGGATAATCAGGGTGAAGTTTAGCTAATTATTTCACAGCTAAAATTAGGTACGTACTGTCTGGAGATCCAGATTTTAAAAGGCTTTTCAATACCTTGTGATTTTGTCTTTGACAGTGTTGATCTCTAATGGGGCTCTGCAGAAGCCAGTCTGTGAGTGCTCTTGAAAATGTCACCCAAACTCCCTGCCACTGCCAGCAGCCCCAGAGCATCCTTTTACCCCCTATGAGAAGGGATGGTGGTTTTGGAGGTGAAAGATGCATAGCTTTGCTTTCTCCGTAGAGTTGATAAGGACAGGATTTGTAGTCTGTAGCTCACCCCCACCCTTCTTGTAAAACAGTGCTCTTCACTTCGTGGGAATTGTATTTGCATTTTTTGAGAGCTCATGTTACTGTTAATTTGGCTATTATATTCATGTTTGCCACAAAAATATGGCGATAGATGTGTATGCATAATACGCACTTTTGAAACACTGCTCTATATGAGGGCTGATGGCCACAGACCCCACTCCCTGTGCTAATGATAAGAGAGAAGAAATTGGGAGGACAAGAAAACTCACACAAACCCTTTTCAGTCCAGACTCCATCTTGTTTTGATCTGTCGAGTGAGCCATGTAATATTCAGAAAGATCAGAGCTTAATATCCAATCTGCAGTGTTGTTTGCCTGAAGATCAAAAGTTATTAAACATTCCTATTAAACAGAAAATTTGACCTTCAAGACTATGTAAATGTTAGGGAAGTCCTCTTGCTGCTTGGAGAGTGGAGAGAGGCTGAATGCTTAGATATGCCTTCCTGGAGAAACATGCCAGGTATCCAGGCAAAAGGGCTGGGTTCTTCTGAGCAAAGGCATCTGATGACCTACCCCAGGCAGCTATTTGTAGTCTTGGAAGGTCTTTGCTGTAAACCATCAACAATCAACTGGGGAAAGAACTCTGGGAAGTACAATGAGTATGCAGTAAGCTCAGCTACCCTGGGAGTACTCCTGCCCTGTGTAAGCAAAACCCAGGGGAGCAGCAGCAATCAGATGGGCACAAAGACTTGGTTTCATGGCTACCCCAGGGTCAGCACCGGCTGTGCTATTCCAGCAGGGAAGCCAATAAACACTGGAGGTCAGCAAGAAGAAAGGTGATGGATTGCAGCCACATTGATGTCTCAACTCCCAGGTCAAAGATGGCAGGGTGTGTCATGAATGGAAGTTTTCTGCATGTGCCATAGCCTTGGCTGAGAGGCAGTTTTGCTGAGTTATCCTGTAAAGGTGCCCGGTGTAATGTGTCCACAAAAACCTGGCTGGAAATCACCAAGTTTCTCACATTCTCAGTTTATGGGATTTAGTGAAAAGATTTCTTTCACAGTTACCTTGCCTTTCTTATCTGATGAAACTGGGGCTTGATTCAGTCTTAGTATTTTTCTCTTTTCTCTGTTGTCTAGAATGTGACTAGATCAAATTTCCCCTTTCTGTCATGAACATTAGTGGCTTATTCTTTTTACATGAAGATTTGTTCAACAATAAAATCTGTCCCAGATTGCAGTTACATAATATTCAGGGTCACAGTAATCATGGCAGAATCTGTCTCCCTCAGTAGGACTGCACTGATGGAAATAAAAATAACCCAGCAGGACTTTTTGCAGGATTTTGCTACTGCACACATCATTCCTTGGGACTTGATCCATGAAAGATAATCCATTTTTAGGCCCATTGCATTGAGCTGTTTCATACCTTAACTTTTAGTTATAAGGTAGAACAAAAATGGTACTTGGGCTGTTCTCTCAGAGCATAATGGACTGCATAATTTCTTTGATATTGCTGTTCTATACATACTGTCAAGGGGCTTTGAATCTGAAGTGTCATGAAATAAAAAATTAGCGTATCTGAAGGGGTGCAGAATCTTCTCAGAGATGTTTTGTGCTTGTGTTCTTTCTATTTCCTCTCCACTGTCTTCTCATCGACAGAGTCTTCCATTTCCAGTTCTCAGTCATCCTCCCAGGAATTATTGATGTCAGAGGAAAAGCTTCAGTGTGCCTTTGGTGGTTTCACTGTGGGTGGAGGAATGATGATCTAGGGGAAGGCTGACCAGCTGAAAAACTCATGGCGCTTTCTTCATTCAGGTTTTTCTATACCTGATATTCTTTATCCTCTATTCAGGATGGCTGGGAAAGTATTTTGTCTTTGAAAATTGTGAAGCCATACGTAACTATTTTCAAAGAATGTCAGGATAAAAGTTTTGCACAGTTTCATTGAATGAAGATCCTGCTACTAAAGGGACCTCCCATTCAAGCGAGTCATTATCCTCTGGTCATGACTGTAACTAAGTCCTCTATATTCAAATGTACATTGAAGAGCCGTGCCCACTCACTTGTTGCTTATGGGCTCCCCCCCCAGTGAAATGAACACAGGATGTGATTACCTGGGGACACCAACACCAGTGAGGCTGCACAAAGACTGAATTTGGCTTGGTCTTTGTCATGTACATTCTTGCATCACTCCTTGCTGAAGACTTCAGCAGACACTTAAGAACTCACAAAATATAGCCAAAGATCTAATCAAGAAATTAACCATTTTGTTTAGAGTCTTCATGAGCAATTAGGGCTGCTAATAGTTGATATAACACTTCTGGGAGGAGAATTTATGCTACAGGTATTCTTCTGTGCCCAGCCTGTATGGAGAAGGGCAAAGAGAAGTCCTTTGCTATTTTAGTGTTATCTCTTTAGAATGAGCTGTAACAGCTGTGCCCCTGCAATTTTTTCTGTTCCCACTGCCAACATAGCAGTGGTCCCATCAGCACAGTCTAGAAGTCTGTTAGAATTCTTCCACTGCTGTTGCTAATACAGATGGAGCCTTTTACTCTTGTAAAAATACCAGCATTTTAATAGCAGAAGTAGATGTGTGCATCTTTGGATTGCAATGTTATGAAATGTCAGTATCATTACCATGTTTTCCCTGGCTAAGGATGCCTTCAAAATTTATATGGTGGCTTCTAATCTGTCTCTGTGGGCTACACCACTTGGACACGTACACACCCACTGCTATCAACGGGATTTAGGGGAGTTTTGAAGAGCTTTACTGTGTTGGGGCCTGAGTAGTTTTGAAGTGTCCCCTTGCATTTCTGCAGGAAATCTGCGCAAGATTAGAGTTAAATTTTAGTCTGCTCAGCCTGTTTTCATCAAGATAGGAACTGTTTAATTCCACTGATGGAAGTATGGAGGGTGTATGATTTCTCGTACTACACAGGTATGTTAGAAGAAGCGTAAGGTGAGGAGAGTCTTCTTCCCATAATACAGCAAGACAGAAGCATACTATGCAGTGGATGAAAATTGCTAGATAATGGAAATGCTGCCAGAACAAAAGAAATTTTGCCAACTGGCCTATGTTGAAGGTATGCCTCACTGCCATCCTAGTGCATTGGTGAGACCTTGCGAATTTCTTAAAATTCTGTGTTAAATTCTGAAAATACAATCTTGGTGACTACAAATGCTTATAATGGTCTGTGTAATTTGATGGTAGTTTAAAAATTATTTTAAAAAGGTCCTTGACATCAATAAAAATGCTTGGGCTCATCCTTCAAACCTTATGGGTAGCTTAACTTCAAAATTAAATACCAGATCTTGTAAGTATGGACAAAGGTAAAAATACAGTAGAGTATCATCGTAACAGACTTAAGGCTGTGCCAACAGTGATTAATTTCGAAGGAAGCATTAATTTCCTTTTCCTGTTTTTCAAGAATTTTTATGTGTAGGAGAAATGCCTTTGCTGCATAGACATTTTTAAAAAGAATGGCTTTAAAGGGCACAAATAAGAGTCTGAATCCAAATGTTTTGCTAGTACTTAAAGAATCTTTGTTTAACTCCTGCTTCTTTTTTTTTTTTCATGCTAGAGTGTGGCTGGAGCCAGGATCAGTATATAGCAGATGTGGGCAAAACCCAGCAATGGAATAATAATAACTGCCTGTCCATCAAAATGTGTTTTGTTTGTCTGGCTAGTACTTTAGCACAACAAAAAAAAAAAAAAAGAAAGAAAAAAAAGGGGGAGGGGGAACCCCAAACAAAAAACCAAAGCAGCAAAAGGAAGGATGCTTTTTTTCTTTTTGCTGCACTTACAAGGAAGAAAATGAACACAAACAGTGATTTGAGATCCCAGGTTTGTGTACGCTTCTCAGAATCTTTACTCTGGGTACATTTGTCATCCAGGTTCAGGGGCAATAAGCACCAGGTGATGTTTGTTTCTGAGAATACCATTTGGAGGTAGCAATCCTGTGCTGGGCATGTGGCTTGTATAAATATTTAGAGGAGCACATTAGGTTTAAACTGGAGCTAAATAGACCCACAGACAAGAGCTGGAGCACCTGGTTACTGCAAGGGGGTTTGCTAACACTATTATAAGTATTATAATACTTAATATAATATACTAAGTAAGGATTGTGTATATATACATGAAAAGAGCTTTTTATATCTCTAGCCAGCCATACTGTACAATTATTTCTGATCTGTCTGTTAAGTTGCTCATGCAAATTGCACTTGAGCTTTGTGTGTTTCACCTCTGGATGAAAGCTATCTTTTATTCAGTATTAGCAGGTTCAAAACTACTAGCCTGTGCTTGTTTTGGTTGTTTTGTTGTGTAGGGACCGAATACTTATAACTTTCATAATTTTTGCCTGTAGAAGTATTTAGACAGAAAACCTTTTATGTAGGTTCTAACTCCTACTTTTGAAACAGTATTTCACTATTAAGTGAAGGTAAGTGCTTTTGGAGAATTTCACAGAAGTAATTATCACATATTAAAGGTAATAGGAGAGAAAGCTGGAAGTAACTTGTTGGAAGTGGTGTAGGTAGAGAATACTGTAGGTTGAAGTAAACCACAATGCTCTCTCTAGGCCTTTCAGCTGCTGTTTACTATTTAAAATAACATTTGTTCTTCCTTTCATTGTGATATTTTGGCACATCACGTGGATGAGGACCACAATAATTGCTACTTAAGTTATCAGGTTTAGTTTACAAACTACAAATGCAGCTTGTAAGGTAGAAAAAGTAGTCCTTTGGCCCTCTCCTTACTGGGCCAGGGAACTCCTGAGAATAAGGAAGAGACTACTGTCTGCTTGATGCTGAGCATATGGCTGGGATGCTGCCTGGTCTTTACATAGGCCATGCAAGACTGGGCAAGGCTCTGAACGCCCACTCTTTTAACTGTGCTTTTAAGGAAAGATCGTGAAGCATCTGGCCCTCAGCTAGAAAGTCGGAACGCAGGAAATGCCTTTGCATGCAGCATTTGCCAACAGTGGTTTCTGGTATGTTGGTGGGTGGGTTCTGAACATGGTCATCTTGATAAGAAAATGCCTAAAGCCAGAACCTGTTAATCCTTCATCAAAGAATCATTTTCTTTATCTCTCATTTCAATTAAATGTAGAGTTTCTAAAAACAAAAACTCACTGTACTCCTGTCAGAACCACATTTAACCTCTTAAGCCTTGTCACATGCATCAGGAGTAGCCAGGTCACAGTTAAGGTTCAGGCTTATCTTCCCAGTTGAATCTATTTCCCTTGATGTTCTCAAAAAAATTTTGTATCCCCTGAAATTTTGTATGTTATGTATTACTGTAGATGAGTTTTTTCTGGGAAGATTTTAGAGGAAAAAAATAACAAAAATGTTATGGTGTTTCAAGAAGTGTCCTTATTTTGCTTTTGTGAATTATTAAAATGTAAATATAAAAAATTCTCCTGTCTGGAGATTATTATTATTATTCATATTTTTCCTCCTAAGGAAGAATGGAGAAAGAAAACATACCATAATTTGATTTGGTTATTTGAGAGGTATAGTGTCTAGGGTTTGGGGTTTGAGAAGTACGCTTTTAAAAATGTATTTGGGATTCAAATAGAAGGGTGTGGACGAAGTTGGCTTTTGAAAAGGGATTGCATTTAAGAGGAATGTATTTTCAAATAATACTGATAGGAATAAAATACCATTGAAGGATCCCATTATGCTTGTTTCTTTTCTGTATAGTTTCTTACACCCCCAAAATATCTGTTATACACTATTATTTGGGTTCAGAACTGGTCTAGGCCAGCTAGTTTTGTATAAGATCCCAAGTGTTACAGATGTACATTTAAATCCTATCGAGTGATGCAGAAGTAATCTTTGCCCTTGATGGTGCTTGGCCAGGTGGGACTTATTGTTGGTCCCTTCCACAGTGCAGAGGGGTGGCTTGCTGGGGCTTGCTTGAGACACATGGAGCCACAGTGCAGGGTGAAACCCATATAACCACTTGTTTCTTGTTGTGTATTTCCCATCTGTCTTAGTTACATTAAGCACCCAAGCTCCCATCGTGTGGGCTCAGGGTGCTGGTTTCCTGCCACAAAGACTGCGCGCACCACTGTCAGGTCCTCCTTGTATAAAAGGATGGGTGGATGGGACACGTGGGTGAGGAGAAAGGGAGCAGGATGCCCTGTGAACAGCATCCCTTTGGAATCACCACCTCAGTTACACCATTGCCCTCAGACAGGCTGTCCAACCTGGCCAGGAGGAAGAAGCCTGCTCGTGTGTTATGAATCCCATGTTGTCACAACACTAGACATGACCCCATTAACCACCCACCCCAAAATCAGTTTGGATTTCATTATGCAGTGTACTTTGAACAAGTATCAGTGTCCTTGACATTTTTAATGAGCATATCAGAAGTATGCATCTTGGCTCCCTTTCTCCTCTCTAAACACGTTGGGAAAACCCAAAGATCCTTGATTGATTTCTGAGCTATCTGGAGGCTTTAGAAGCTCTTGCTAAGATAGCGTCTGGCTTATCAGAGCCTGAAACAGTCCTCTCAAGAGCTCCAACTTTAAAAAAGAGCTCAGTTTTATCACAGAACATCTCCTCAATAGTTAGTTTGCTTGTTGGCAGACTGTGACAAATTCTGTTTAATGCATCCATTCTGCTTTTAGGCTCTATGTTGGCATTTGGAGCCGATGGGATTTTTCTGCTTTCTACAGGGACAAATCCTGAAGTCCTTGTTGAGTCTTAAGCTTAGAATTTCACGTCAGCTTCAGTGTAAACGAACAAATGCTGATGAAAAAGCTTGCAAGCCTTTTTTGAAAGAAAAAAAAAGTTTGTTCTCAAGTATTAAAAGTGTTTGAAACTCTGCCAAGTTTCTGAAAATGTTTCTGATTTCTCTCTTTCATAGTTTTCTGCAATGTTTATTGGAAACATGATTTTAATAGTTTTGAAGAGTTTTAGTGAATAAAAGTGTCTGGTGTCTGTTTTAGTGAGATGTTGGTAGTTATGACTCTGAAAACCTGGAAATGTTGGTCAGAAACTCTGTAAATGCAAAGATGGTGCTCTAGAAATGGGTTTGTCTCCAGTTGCCTGTGTTTTGGAATGACGAAAATGCCTACTTTCCAAATATAAGTTGTTTAGACTAGAAAGGTAAGACCCTCTTATAATGACTTATTTCAGGAGGAAGGGTGTAATACTGGATATGCATTAATCTCTCCAGGACCTCTAAATCCCATACAAGCCTGTGGAGGAAGAGTTCTTGGAACCCTTTCCATCCCATGAAGTTTATTCATAAAACATGATGCTCTGAAGCTTTCTCTAAGGGCACAAAACATTGTTATGAAACTATAGCCACAGCTCTAGATCCCAGGCTGCAGCTTTTGGCAGATCTGGAGAGCTGATTTGCCTTTTGAAAGTGAAAATTGTTTTTCTTTGTAGTCAGTGGTTGATATTTGTCTATGCAAGTGGGACTATTACTGACCCTTTTGATAGGTATGATATTTAAATCTCTTTATGACAAGTCTGCCAGCTGTTTGGTGGAAAAGGCTACATTTTTCCTAAGCCATTTATAGACCATTTTTTCATCATAATATGAGGAATTGAATGGGAAATGTGGTATATTGCAGAGGATGCAAGACCACCCCAGCAATGTGAGCTGGTAAGGGCTTCTTTTGCGTTCAAGAGTTTCAAAGGAGATTTGCCTGTTCTTTGCCTAGCAAAAGAATAGGTGAGGTTCAGGCCCTTTCTTTGCATCTTGCAGCATGCTGAAAAACTTTACTGGCTAGTGCAAATTTAGGAAAGGTGTATTTTCATACCAAAGTCAAGTCTCAGTGAAGACTGTGCAGTGATGTGACATCCAGGACAATTGTACAGGGATGCTGATCCCTGTGAGACTGGTCCAGCAATTGAATTTTAAAGATAGTGGGAAGGTACTTGTTCTGTATTCATGTTTCCCTTAAACACAAGTGAATGCTTTTATTTGCTTTTCCTACTATCAGATCTGTGAGACTTTTCTCGCTCTCTTACTGAGCTGACTGATAAACTGCTTGGATGTTTACTTAGGCATATTATTAAAGCTCTCATGTGAGCTCCTGTGTTACACCCACAGAAAAGAAGGTGTGAGGAATGCATGCCACCCTGTCCCTGCTCAGGTGTCTCTGAGATTACCCTCATCGTATGACCCATCTCCCCAGTCTGTGTCCAGAAATCTTTAGGATGTTGTGATGGCGGATGGGTAGGTTTTGAAGGAGGAACTTAACCCTGCTGTGATAGAGAAGCAGTCTTACAGCTTGGGGACTTTACCTGTCACCCCATGGTGCTGCTCATCCCTCAGTCACTGGCTGCTGGGCAGATGATGATCCTTCCTAAGTCCATGAACAATAACGGCAAAGAGTTGAGACAAACTTTTCATCTGCATAGATGTGTGTTTAAAAATGCGTTTAGATATGGCTACCTTAATAAGATGTTTAAAAATTAAAACTAAAGCAGACCTAGAAAAATAACAAAACAACCCATGTACAGGGTAAAGAGTTGCAGCTGCCCATTTTCTTTCTTCCCATGGGTCTGCCTCCTGAGCTGCTCAAGGTTTAGCACTGGCAGAGGAGCCCAAGGCTTATGTGTAGGTGCTGGGGGCTTGGGTGTGCTCAGCAGAAGATCAGAGTTGAAAGGCTTTCCTCACATCGTTTCACCTGTTTGGTTAGCATCTCAGATGCTAAAGCATTTAGGCCTGTGGTACAAGGCTTTTTGTCTATGGTGGTGGCTGCTTGCCATTTTGGGCTGTGCTCAGGAGGCACTCAGCTGGGGTATGGTTGTAACAGTGCTTGCACTTGTCTTCACCCAGGGCAACTGGGTAGCGTGCGTGAAGTCTGGAGGCTCAAGCACACTGGGTTGTCCTTTTGCAGACAGGTCAAGCCCCTTCATGTGGACTTGAAGGTTTACAGTGTATATAGGAAGAAATCATGGTCTTGAGATTTTGCTCAGACTTGGCCTATCCTGATAGTGTAAGGTGTGACCTGAGAGCCACAGGAGGAGCTGGGAAGTAGATATGCAGTGTCTTTGTTACAAAATCACAATAGATTCCAGGTACTTCTGCAGAAATAAGTGTTAGCACTTGGGTGTGCAGAGAAATAACAAATAAAAAATCTAGCTTTATTACACTGCGGTAATTTAAGTCCTCACATCACTATGTCCTTATGCACATGCTTTTATGCGAATAATGAACATCTATAGTGATTTCATTTTAACTCCTTGATACCCTTTTCTGTGTATTGCCCCGCAATAAGACCCTGCAGTGCAGACAGCAGCGCCTGTATGCATCAGAGGCCCAGCTGCCTGCCTGCAGGGGGCACAGGGAATTCTGCTGTGCAGAGAGATCGTTGCTCAGTGGACCAGGTGTAGCGTGGTTTGCCTTTTTTATTTCCCCATTGCTTTCCTCTAAACCATTAGGCGCGAGCCATGGCTGGAGGCAAGAATCCATCCTTGATGGAATGCCATCCTGATCTGATATGACAGGCCCTGTGGAAGTGTTCAGCCTTGATCCTTTGTTGCTTTCAAGAGGGAAATCCCATTAGTTAACAACAGCACCAGTGAGGCTGGAAGATTTTGTGTTTAGGTTTCCGTAAGACCAGAAGAAAGTGAAGAAAGAAACCTTTTCCTTTTCTTTTGTTTTGTTCTGATTTGTTTTGTTTTGGTTTCCTTCAAAAAAGGAGACCTGTTGGAAAAATATGTTGGATGTATCCTGTTGAATAGTCAACAAAATGTTATACTTCTAACACTATTTGATTTCCTATTTGGTTCCTCCCTGGAAGAAGCTGGAAAGGATTGCTGCACAGGGAGAATAACTGTCATGGGTTGCTAGGTCATCTTGGAAAGTGAAAATGGATTGGGACAGAAGTGCTAAGGAGATTTATCAGACAGCAGGAGTTGTGAGTGAGTCTAAAAGTTAGGATAGAGATTAACAAGCTGAAGAAACCTCTGTATGAACCATAGAAGTGAAGGAGTGATGAGGACTATTCAGATCCACTCCTTGCCAGTTTGTTAAAGTGAATTTGAATGAAACTGAATGTATAACTAGCCCCTAATTTCCAAAGCATTTTTGTGTGGGTTTAGCAATCTGATTCCTGTCAAACCCAATGACTGTCATATTGACGCAAATACCAGGCAATATTTAGAAAATTCGGGAAAGGTATTTTGCCAAGCAAGAAAAAAACAGCTCTTCTAACATGCATTCCTATAGGGATCAGAAATACAGAAGAAGGGGGAAAAAACACACTGGCGTGTTGACCACTCTAACAAAAATCATACTGTACTGGTCCTTTTTTTGGAATGTTTTTTTAAGTTTTCCTCTGGCTGGAGGCTTTTGAAGGAAAGAAAAGACTCATCTTCTGTCTTGAATTAACTTGGTTAATGATTAACAGAGCAGTGCAGTATGTGTGGTGTGTTTTAATTAAATCAGAGGAGACATGATTTGGACAAGATTTTAGTTTCACTTTGGAAGTTATTAAATAAACTGACACTGTTTGCTCTCCAAAAGTTCCTGGGAGCATTCAGTTAGTCAGTAATCCCTGTGCAACTAGTGAAATAAAGCCCCTTCCAAAACAGCTATGGGCCGTTACCAGACATTAAAATAAATATTAAAAATGAGATAGGGATATAACTGATCATCAATCTGCATGAGGCAGGGTCATGGTCAAGGCTCCAACTTAATAATTTTTAGCTAAATTCAGAGGTAAGAAAGGCCCAAACTCAGTATGTCTAGCTGAGGTTTGTATTTGGAATACCTCTGAGCTGTTCAAGTGGCATAAGCTGTTGAACAGTTGCTGCCTTCGCTGGAATTCGGATGGCTTTTGCTAGCTGAGTTTATTGTATTGTTTGTGAAGTGAGATCCTGAGCAGGGCTTGGATGTTGTTCACCAGTAAAATTCAGAGTATCATAAGATAGGAGCTTTTGGTGCAGGAACGTGTCCATAAATTGGCCCAGCAGGAAATGCTCCTCTCCTTCCAGAGCTGCGTGCATGTGTGCCTGTATACACATTTATATAAACTCTTCCAGCAGGGAAAGATCAAGCTTGAAGCCTGGACTTAGACCGTGGCTTCAGGCTGAAGTGAGACAGTGGATGCTCTTGCTGCTGTGTGGTGGCACACAAGGGTGAATGGATCCCATGCTTCACACTTAATGAGTTTACTAGTTTTTACTGGGGTGTCTGTTAAGGAGCTTTGGCTTAGGCTTTTTCACCTGTGCCTGCTCAGCAGCAAAATTAAGGCATAACCTCTTTTAGCTAGAGATGCATCTATCCTTTGTGTTTGTGTCACACTTACCACATTGTGGGTTTTTCTGGTCTTTGTGGCTAAGTTTGAACTGAATAATGATGTTTAGAGCATGCATGTTGATGTATTAAAAATAGCATGAATAATTTTATATAAAACCTGTTGTTGAAATTAACTATTGCCACAATAGTGAACTCCCATCTACATTATTGGCATCTTATTCAGTTTTCTGTTTTGTGGACTCTGCAAGTGCTATCCTACATGGCTATGAGGAGAAGTCCTACAACTCCAGTCATGGGTTTCTGGGCTTTGAGTACTATCCTTTGCATTGCTAAAGCTGAAATTTATTAATAGCAGTTATCACTCCAAGCAAGCTACAATTTAGATACAAGAGAGACAGAAAATTTTTAGAAATTGCCAACCAAAACAATAGATTGCTTTTTATTGTTGTGAGAATCGGCATGTGTCCCTGAAATACACAAAGCACAAAAGAATGGGTGCAAAAATGAACAGAGAAGTGGTGGCCCTTCCTCTGCTGCTGCTGGTACATGGAGAGATGTGGGCTCCTGCTCAGAGCAGGAGGGGACCAGAGTCTGACCATCACTAGAGGCAGTGCCAGAGCATAGGGAGAGGAGGTAAAGATAGCCTTTGTGATTGCTTCCCTCATACAGTTTCCTCCATTTCACTTGCTTAAATCACCAGAAGGTAGCTATATACTGGCTGTTATATGGAGGCTATTGTTTGGATCTTAGCGTTTATTTGAAAGAGGTGAAAACATGGCATAAAACAAAAGCTATGCTTTGGTTAAAATAGTCCATCACACCCTTGAAATATTATGCTGCTTTATTTCTGAATTGCACATTGCCCCATAAGTAACTGATAGAGAATGCAAGCACCAGCAAATATGTTTTCCTAATCAGGTTTCAATTTACAGTGGAAGTTCTCCTTGGAATAGCATTTGAATGCTTCTTTTGGAGTTTGTTTTGTTTACTGCTACAGCCATACATACAGTCAGTAACTTTTCCATGTGAGAAGCAAGATAATATTAGTATGTCAAGAGCTGATGACAGTCAGAGAAAATTCCCTGCAGAGGACCAAACTTCTGCCTGTGCATCCAGGGCCAGCCTGTCCCACCAAAGCAGGCATCAGATAGGTTTGAGTTCTGCATGGGCTCTATATGGGTCTTCAGTACCTGGAAGTGCATTATTGCAAGCTTTTACCATTTCGGGCTTTAGGATTTTGAGTTTTAACATAACAGGGTTGTGTTCCCGATCCTGCAGAACTCAGCTATGCAAAAAGTAGCTCTGTTGTCTGCTAAGGCATTAATTACATGATAATGTGTCCTTGTGAGCATGCAAACTCTGTCTGCATGTGACTCCATGATTTGCATATGCATATGTCCAACCCCACAACTACATATTCCAATCTGAGTAAGTCTTTTAATACATATATCCACTTATACGGCTGTGTAAGTATTACTCGCAGGTTTCACTGAACACATTAAAAGATTTGGTGCTGCTGTTCTTTATAGGTATCCAGATGGATATAACTACAGGTTACAGTTGAAAAATAACGGGAAGAGTAGATGTCATAGCCATAGGACAGTTTCTTAGTACTGAACCCTGTAAGAAAACAGAAGACTTACCACTGGCAAATGGCAGAATCTCCTAGTGATATTTAGAACTTGTGATATTTAGAACTGGACTTGAAAAAAACATGCAAAACATAGTAAGAGACAAGTCAGCATTATTTAATGATGAAGTACATAGCCTTGTTTTTATGAGTACTCAAGAGATTATTCCAAGACCTTACGTATGGGTTGCCAGACTTTACCTGCTGCATACAATTTAATGTGCCAAATGTTGTTCATGCCAGTGTCCTACAGTGAAATCTCACAGGAGGGTGAATGCAGATGCTTTTTGCCTTGTAAGATGTAAACACTGAGTTCCCTGCAGTGAACTGTACTGGGGCATTTCAGAACAGACCTTAAAAAAGCCAACTGTGTTTGTCTACTCCATGAGAACATGAAAGAGACTGTGGCATTTTTTATTTTCCCAGGGAGGGAACAGTTAAAAATATTCTTCAAACAAGAAGCAGATGTTCATGTCATTAGAATGGATTTTCATAAAAAACAGAGTTGTGTTTCTCTTGCAAAATGCCAGTAGCTTTGCAAAATTCACTACAAGTCTGCCTACTTATTTCAGACTAGTGGCATAGCAGGGTGAGCTATTTACTGTCTCTGAAACAAATCAGATATATTTCTGTAAGTTATGTGCCCGCCCATTTTAAAACTGCCTCAACTTGGAAAAGGACTAAACAAAGAGCTAAAGAAGCATGAAGATAGTTGAATAACAGGGCAAAACCAGTGACTCGCACAGCAAATCCCCTGCTGAAAAACAGGTACAGAAAGGTATAGGCTACCTATGGAAAGGTATGGGCTGGACAGTGCAAGTGACCCTGTCAGGTTCTAAATTCACTGTAATCTCAAAGGAGAAAAGATTCCCAGGCTACTGTGATCAGCTCACTGAACAGTCTGCCTTGCATACGGAATGGTTAAAATAACAAACAAAACATTAAGTGGCTCTCTGGATGACCTCTGGACATTCCTATTGTTAGTATGAGTAGATGTTGGAACCTCCCAGTAATAACTTCCTTTGGAAAGCCCTTATGGCTCCTTCCTGCTCCTCATCTTGCTGCTTTTAATGTTGAGAAGCTAGGAAAGGCCTTGTAATTTCTTTCCTTGTAGTAATGGATGAGCCTACATTCTTATGAAGCCATTTGACTTGAATTCATTGGTGTAAACTAGGGCATCCCTACTTTAGTTAGTTTCTCTTTTTAGTGTCTTGCTTAGAGGTTTTGGTGTCCTGGAGCCAAGCAATAATCTCTGAAGCATCAGAATATACAAGGAAAGCAGGTTGAGACACTCATCTCCTGCCCCCATCATTTTTCATGCTTTAGATGCCCATGTGAATAATTGAAATGATCCAGGGAAGGTGATTTGCCTCTTCCTGCTCCATATGCAAGAACTTCATCTCAGGGCTACAGTGTACTGAGAGTATTTCTCTCAGTTAAGGTACTAAAAAAAGCAAACAGCAAATATTTGGCTTTGAAATAATAGATTATTAAGTGCAAAGATCTAGAAGAGACTCAGATCCTCCTACTACTTTTTTTTTTTTTTTTCCCCCACAGGTAAGCATGGAAATATCTTGTCGATGTCAGACTCTTTCAGGGAATCAGTTCTGCTTTGATGTAAACTTACAGAGCTGCTGGCTCCTCACCCAGCTCTGTTAATGCTTGAAATTGCACGTGTTGGCTTTGGAGAAGCCTGTTGTGCTGCAAACTGAATCACAAATGTCCCTATTGTTCTTGTTACAACAGTGATGTTCCTCAGCTGAATGGGTCTTATGACTGATGGGCGCAGTGAAGGTGAAACATCAAGTCTTGCATCTGATGTCTGATTAAAATGTGTATTTTGGCAGAACAATAATATAATCTCTCTTTAACTAATGCTCTTCCAGAGGGAAAAATGACTCCCTTCTCAACAGCTTTTTTTTAAGGACTGTCCACATTTGCACTGCCTTACATGTCCTCTTTCCCTTGAGGTAAGGGTAGAAGAAATGGAGACGGCTTGCCTGCTATACCATCCGTCATCTCACTTGTAGATCTCTCTGCAATCACAGAAATGGAATCCATGTTTTTCTCTCTTTGTAATCAGCACTATTGACCTTTCCTTGCTCCAGACCAGAATTTCAGTATATTTTATACACTAGAATGTGGATTTTTTTTTTACATGTACTTTAAAACAAGGTGCTGGGGCTGCAGAAGGTTTATGTGACCTTCTTGGAGTATTTCAGACCTGTTTCTGAGTGTGCAAAAAACTCTGAGCTTCTACATGTGAATCGTTCACATCTATAGGGCACAAATTCGTACCTTTTCACAAAAATCTATTTCCTTGAAAATGTAGAGGGAGATTTTGGGAGTTAAAAAACTTGGTTATTGACTGCAGGACTTGAGCAGGACATAAATGAGTATCAATGCCTCAAGCATGCAGATACTGATTTCTTGCAAGCTCTGAGAAAAAAACTGTCAAGGTTGACACTTCCTTGGACATCCAGCATCCCCCCTGGCTTGCTGCAGAGAGGATTGCCTTGGCGCTCACTTCAAGGTAAGAGTGCCACCTACTGAACCCACACACTCCGCCCCGTAGAAGGGCGAGTTTGCAGTAGAGGTTCCCCTTTGGAGTACTAATCCATCCACACCCACTCTTGTAATTTATGAGGTTTAACAAGATCAGATCCTAGGGTGTAATGGCTGAAGCACTGCATAGTAAGCTGTTTCAGTTTACTCACATATGTGGGCTTAAAGGGGTATGAGAGCCAAGCATGTAAAATCATGGTAACTGATGGCGCCTCTATTTAAATTACTTACTTTGCATTTCTGTTTCCTGCCTCATTCACTGGATTAGATGGAAGAGCCTTGAGGAGAGTCTCTTAGGTTGGATTTAGCCCTGGTTTTCATCCCTTTGCAAATACAAGATATTCTTACCTGGACTGCAGTTGATCTTGCAGCTGCTTCTCACCTCCCTGAATTTGTTCCTGTTTGGCAGTCACCCTCCAGTCTTTCGAGCCATCTGATCAGGCTTGACCTTTCACAAGTTAGATTGGGTGCAAGTGCCTGAAAAATGCTTAGGCAATGATTTATGATCAAAAGGGAGGACTGTTTCCTGGACCATTGTTTTATATTTGGATCCTCTCCTCTCATCATCTCTTGGCAGGCTGGAATGTGAGTTTCCTACAAGCAAATACTTGTGAAGGCATCTCTGTGCAGTGCTCAGGCTGCTTGGTGCTCAGACAAGGTTCCTAAACAGCAGTGCTTCTTGTGAAAGCTGAATGGGAAGCAGGCATTTGTTGGTCAACTTGAGCAGCTGAGAGTCTGCAGGAATTTCTGTGACGGGGACCCAGACATAGCAAAGAGGATCTATTAGAGAGAATACAGTAAAAAAAAAAAATAATCATATGATCAGAGAGCAGAGGCAAGTGAAGGGAGAGGAGGAGGATACAAGATAGATTATGAGCTTGACAATAGGCAAATAGTGTCATTAGGGGAGCTACAGGACCGACCAAATGGTTAACCTGTGGGGTGGAAAGAGCATCCAATGAGTCTCGCATGCCTGAAAGGATAATGGCATTTTTATTATCTCATTCCACGCCCTGATCATCCGTCCATTTGCTCCCTGGAGCTGGCAGCAGTTTGCACTGATTCATACGCTGCAGACATGATCAGCAGATCATACTGCAGGCAGAACTTGTCAAGCCTTTCCAAGTGAGTTGCCTATTTATTATGATATCTGTATGGATTTAGCCTTTTGGTGTTGTGTAGGAAATGCTGGATTTTGGCAATGGGAAACAGGAATAGAATGGTGTTGGGAAGCTGGTTGAACTGGGGAATAAGCATTGAATGCAGACTGTTCTTTTGCTCTTCTTTTTGCTATATTGTGCTCTATTGTCTAAAGGAAAAGCCTTTGCATTTATGCATTTCTCCTACCTGAATTGTAGAATTTAAATTGCTTTGTTCAGTGGCAGAAGCATTTTTTGTTCAGTGGCAGAAGAAGATATTGGAAAGAGTGGTTGTTAATTGGAGTTCTGCTAATGGGAAGTTTGCAGAAGTTTCATAGTTTGTGTGAAAGCTTTCAGATAACTCAGATTGCTTAATTCACTGAGCAAAAGTCCTCATGGCACATTCATCTCTGACTGTGGAAGGGAAGTGGGAGAAGAAAATCAATTAGTCTCTGTAACACAGCCAAAGAAATTATCTGCTTTATTTGGATCCTGTGCTGTTGTTTTGTTTGTCTGCTTTGTATGTTGAGGGGTGGGAAACAGGACACTACTGAGTTTCTAAAATACTGTTATTTATATCAGGGTTTTGTTTAAAATTTGGGGGAGGTTTTGAAAAGCAACTGGGACTCCTGGGTGCCTGTTTCTTGATTTTCCAGCATGAAACACTGTGCTTTTGGAGGGAGAGGTTGCTCAGGGATTTCTGAAACCCAGCCCCTCCAAGAAGTCCCTTCCAGGAATCTGAAATCTTTCATCATGTTTTCAGAAATTGGGCAATAAATAACAATTTAACTAAGAGCGTGTCAAATGGGTTTGTTTTGTGTTGGTTTGTGGTGGAATACAGACACAAGCCACAGTTACCAGCCCTCCCATACTGCTGTACGGGAATTGGGAGCAGCCGTGGCGGAGCATCAGTTTCTCTGCAACCAGTGTGAGGGGAAATGAAGAGAGGAGACAGGGCAAAGTGGGCTAGGTTTGGGCACTTTAGGGCTGATATAACTGGTGGAAACCTTGATTCTTGATACCTACAGTGGGGAGCTGTTTTTGGGTTCAGTGACCCAAGCTGTAAACTTTGGACCCTTTCATTGGTCTGCACTGGGGCTGGTTTAGCTAGATGTTAAGGTCTGGCTGTTTTGTTTAAAAAATTAGAAATAATTGGATATACTTACTGAGAGAGAGTCTGCTCCACTCCGCTTTGGCTGAGAGAGGTGTGCTGACTTTATGCCTGGCATATCTCTGAAGCATTGAGCGAGTGCTACGAGGAATGCCCTAGCTTGCATACACTGTAACACTCACAATTATGTTATGTGAATTGAGTTCACTGAAGTCAGTGAAATTATATCTGAGTGAAAACAATTAAATCAAATCCTCTTCTCTTGAAGCATGATTAACCACTATATGGTTGGTCTCCTGTATCTTGGGAGATTTGTGTCCTGTAGCAACTTTTAAACAAGACCAATCACACCTTGACAATCAGACATGGGTTTTCTTTTGTCAAGACTCACAGCAGCATATTTGGGGAAGAAAAGCAAGGCTTTCTTTGGGTAGGACTCCTTAACAGAAATCAAATGTGTGGCCAAAATTTGGAAACTGATTTATTCCATTTTAACAAACATCTCTGTGACCTCAGGCCAAAAGCAGGGAAGACACCTTTAGCATTACCCACAAAGGCTTCTTCAAAGCATTGCTCAGTGAAATACATGATGAAATACTGCCCTTCCC
This sequence comes from Pezoporus wallicus, assembly GCF_028554395.1. Classification (NCBI taxonomy): domain Eukaryota; kingdom Metazoa; phylum Chordata; class Aves; order Psittaciformes; family Psittacidae; genus Pezoporus; species Pezoporus wallicus. The sequence continues at coordinate 2,962,317 of NW_026642179.1, read as the reverse complement.
AGGCTGAGGCATAACGTAATCATTCCAAGTGCTCATTTCTTCTCAGGAAATTGTAATGGAAAAGAAAAGGAGTATTAAAATCCTTATAAGTTAACTCTCTGGAGACTCTCCATGGAAAAGGAGGAGGCTGTTATGCTCTGTTTTGAATGACATGCAATGCGATTGCTAACTTCTGGCAAATGTCCTCTAATGGCCCCTTTATATGACTGTTTCAGCTGCATCCTTTAAAGGTACTCTCTATGCTCTCAGCAAACTTAAAGTATTTGTAGAAAATTTTCTAATTGCTTAATAGCTGGATATAATCCTGTTAACATTTGATACACTAGAAATTAAAAGCAGAAGCTCTCACCATTGCCAAGAAATCATTCCGGTTGGCCTGAAAATTTAAAAGACTGCTTAATAAATGTATAGGGATGGAATTGGCTCACTTTGCTGGACACTAAACTGTTTACTGTGCAAGTTTCTAGGGAAAGCAGAACTGTCTTTGCTAACAGGTAGGATGTTTTCTCCCAGCAAATTGGAACTTTCCTTCAGAATTCACAGATTGTTCATGGGCAGTTTGGTTGCTGGAAGTTCAGTCTTTCGCAGTCTTTTCATTATGATGTAAGTTATCTTTTCTGGTTTTCAGTTGGATGCTCAATACTGATAATCAAATAGGTCTTGTTAGGAGAAGAAAAGCATTGAAGGGGACACTTTTCCACAGATAGCAGCAGTTTTGGTGATACTATGTTATCTGGTTAACTTTGCTTCAAAATTTGATGCTTTTCATTTTCACTTGAAGCCATTTCTTTCCTTCTTTTTTGTCTTCTCTGTTGGCCATGCTTTTCATTTCAGTTTCCCAGTGGGCAATGGCCTGAATTCTGTTTATAAAAGCTTATTTACATTACTGAGATATATAAGATGGACATAATGCAACTATAGACCAGATGCACAAGGCCTGTAGTGACCCTTTTTGTCTACATTTTGAAAGGTAAGAATCTCAGTCAATTTCTGAAAGTGGCACTTCCCCAACAGTGACAAGTGTACCATGGGCCAAGAAACAGGCAGTTTTCTTACAATGTCCTGTCTGTTTGTGAGCTGTAATGTTTATATCCATGTTGCACTTCAGTGCCTGTTGTCTTGGAATGAAGTTTGAAACACTTGGGATGGTGAGTGGTTTCGATGCAAATATATTTGTCTGTGGGTGGACCCACATACTTATGTTAAATACTGTAACAACAATATTCTATGTATATGAAGCATTCTTTATGCATTAATTGTCACCACCTGAATGAAATACATGTGCTTTGTGTCTGGTTTACACAACAACAGAAACAGAGGTTATTGAAGACTGAACGTCCAGTTCAAGATTTTGTTGCTAGATTTAGGAACTTTCCTCTTATGGATCAGAAGAAATTTAGTGGAAGAACTAAAACATTTTTGAGTGAGATTATCCTCAGTGAAAGAAACATTATGGCAGAGAAAGGACAGATGTATAAGGAAACATCTGTGAGATTTCACAACTTTCTTACCACAGTGAAAGATGCTTTTCTTTCTTCCAGCATAAGTAAGGCACTGAGTGTTGAGAGCGTGAAGATGGATTGATCTGTGTGAGGTTTTAAATATCCACCTGAATCTGAAGTCATGACTCTGTGAGAATCAAATTTCTAGGATTTTGTCAGAAACAATTGATTCTGGAGAGTTTAATGAAAACCCTGACTACCCTTGCAAGCCTTGGTTCAAGCCAGGACAGTGGCAAGAAATACCAGACTCAACCTGGTACTGCTCTCTGTAATCCAAATACCTGAAATGAGCTATGAGAATTGTTTCTGAATGAAGGTAAATTTAGCAAAACCAAGAAAAATTGTCAGAGTTCTGGGCAGAATTGAGAGTTCAGAGCAGAACTGGTTGAGAGTTCATGTTAGGTTTCTGTCTAAATGAAAAGAAGAGGAAATACTTTAAATTAAAACTTGAAATAAAATGCTCTAGTGTTGTTTTTTTTTTAATATTTTGATTCAAGCTGACCTACATTTTAAAGAAAAAAGTTAAAATAAAAAAAAGTTGTTGTAGGATTTGCCTTCTTGCTTCACTCTATTAAAATAAAACAGCTCTGAACATTTTCCATGCCACTTCACTCTGACAAGGGATTTTTCTTCTGCTTCAGCAAAATTACAAAATTCATTGCTAGTGCAGATCTTAAATTCAGATAGCTCCTCCACAGCCACACTGCTGGCATAGGTGTTCAACTAGTGTGGGATGAGGGTGGCAGAAGTTCATCCTGCTTCTTCATACCCTTGTCTTTCACTTTCCTGCAAACCTGCAGTCCCAGGCCTTCCCGTTCACCCAGTTCCCAGTTCAGAGGAAAACAAAGAGGTTCAAAAGAATCAATTCTCTGGTGATTATTCTAGGCCCTCTGTGTTCTTCTGGCCATATATATGCATATATGTCCATATAATGCAGATGCAGTAAACTAGATAATCCAAAACCATATGTTTAAAAACCCAACCAAGAAAACCACTTCAACAAATCAGTTGAAATAACTGAAACATGGATACCTACCTGACTGTAACTTTTCATTCTTTTTACATTTTATTTTGTTAAAGAAAACATTAAAAAAAACACCTTTCTTTGCACTGCTTTCACGTACCGAAATTTGATGTATGTTTTGAGTAAAAATGTCTCCTTGACTTCAGCAAGTCTTCTTATGTGTATAAGTAGATACAAGGCCAAGTTTATAATTATATATCTGCATAATGTTAGCCTTCATGCATTTATCCATTCCAATTTTAATTCTCCATTTCATAAAATCTGTGATCAAATTTTGGAGCTCAAACTAAGCTGATGTCGTCCCTTTTAATTTAGGACTCAGCCCTTTTATTCTCCTCCTGTGTTTTATTTTTATTAGTTGCTTTCTTTTTGTGCTGATGTGCAGCACATATTGTTAAAGCCATTTACTAGAGCCAGAATTTTACAGCATGGAGACTGTCCTAATAAGGGAAAAAAGCCTAGCCCTTTATTGGTGAGGTAAGAGAAATCAGGCAGTGGATATTTTTTTTTGCTGATTGAGAAGGATAAGGTGTGGTTTGGCAGGTATCACATTGGTTTGGCATTTGCTGACATGGTTCCTCTTTTCTGCATTCATATCCTTTGCAGAGTAGACAGACAGGGCTTCCCCCTTTACACCCCCTTTGCCTTTCCCTCCCTTCTTCCTTCTCTTTTTAATAAGTGTTGCCATGAAATCTCACTGACACACAAACTGGATATTTGTGCAAGTCTATCAGTACCATAACATAATCACCTTTTTAGGGAGCAATGGGCAAGCTGGAACATAGTGATCCATGTGGGTTCTTCTATATCTAAAGCATTTAAACATTTTGTGAAGTTGTCAGAAAAATCACACTTCAGTCCAAAGTATATGATCTGTTCTCAGTCTCTTATTGAAGAAAAGTACCAACTACAAGGTTTAGTTGATGTTTTATATTGCTCAGCTATTTTTCTTTCAAAATGCTTTGAAGGCACATGTTGAATTCCAGAGATGAGTAACCCATTCTAGGCTTAAATACAGGCTTCAGGTCTGAAGTCAATGAAGTTTCTTGGGTTTTAAACTGAGTTACAACGAGCAAAGTTTCAAGAGAGGACAGAAGCTGGTATTTAATTTTTTTTTTTTACCTCAGTTGCTGTTTGCCTCTTGGTAACTGAAATAAAAAGCTAGGTATTGTCCGTGCTTAAATTCAGTCTGTGCTGCACCACGAAATCAGAAGCGACATAAAGCGGCTGCCCTCCTCCCACCCAGTGCTGCAGTGGAGAACTTTGATTGTAGGAGAAATAACAGTTAACCTAGTCACTAGACAGTTTTCTCTGTAACTTGCTTATTTACTTTCTTCTGAGTATTGTAAGCTTGATTATGTCACTTGTGAAGCAATTTTTCCCTTTTCCAACTCCCATAATACATGTAGAGTACGTATCCTGTTATTGTTGAGGTTAGCTTACTGTAGGCAAAAGATGTAAAAGATAAAGTTCGATGATAATAAAGCAGAAAAGAAAAATAAACAACACTGGTAACAGCAACTGGATGTACCAGTTCACATTAAACAAAACATATAGATGCACTATTAGGAGTAGGGTACTCCTGAAAGCTTGCTGCACAACCACTCTTGAGGGGTTTGGTAGGGTTTTTTTGTCTGATGCCTGTTCGTATTCAGACCCTTCTTCCTCAAAGTCAGAATCCTTCCTGAAGATCAGGGACTTGGCTAACTTCGTTTTCTATTTTTTTAATTTCCATCCACAGTTTTTTCATGTACCTTGACTAAAAAAACAGTGAGAAATATTCAGATTCTTGTGAGCAAAAATGACTTCAGCAGAACCTGGCATGCCAGTCAGGGAGGATTAACTCTGTGCAAACAGTCTTGATTCTGAACTCTGAATCTTTCTCAGATCACTTTCAGTCTGCTTTACGCTACTGCTTCGGAGGATCTGGTCTTGTTATAAGTCCTCCAGGTAAAGGTGGTTGTATTACAGAAAAAAAAAAGATGATTCTTGTTCCAGACACCTTAAAACCTTATTCATAAAATAATTCTTAACTGGCATTCGGTTGATACGCTGGAGGGAAGGAATGCCATCCAGAGGGACTTTGACACGCTTGTGAGGTGGGCTGATGCCAACCTCATGAAGTTTAACCATGCCAAGTGCAAGGTCCTACACCTGGGTCAGAGCAATCCCAGGCACAGCTACAGGTTGGGCAGAGAAGAGATTCAGAGCAGCCCTGTGGAGAAGGACTTGGGGGTGTTGGTCAATGAGAAAATGAACATGAGCCGGCTTCAGTGTGCGCTCGCAGCCCAGAAAGCCAACCGTATCCTGGGCTGCATCAAAAGGAGCGTGACCAGCAGGTCGAAGGAGGTGATCCTGCCCCTCTACTCTGCTCTCGTGAGACCTCACTTGGAGTATTGTGTGCAGTTCTGGTGTCCTCAACAAAAAAAGGACATGGAACTGTTGGAACAAGTCCAGAGGAGAGCCATGAGGATGATCAGGGGACTGGAGCACCTCCTCTATGAAGACAGGCTGAGGAAGTCGGGGCTGTTGAGCCTGGAGAAGAGAAGGCTGCATGGAGACCTCATAGCAACCTTCCAGTATCTGAAGGGGGCCTATAGGGATGCTGGGGAGGGACTCTTCATTAGAGACTGTAGTGACAGGACAAAGGGTAATGGGTTAAAACTTAAACAGGGGAAGTTTAGATTGGGTATAAGGAGGAAATTCTTTCCTGTAAGGGTGGTGAGGCACTGGAATGGTTTTCCCAGGGAGGTTGTGAATGCTCCATCCCTGGCAGTGTTCAAGGCCAGGTTGGACAAAGCCTTTGGTTAGATGGCTTAGTGTGAGATGTCCCTTCCCCTGGCAGGGGGGTTGGAAGTTGATGATCTGAAGGTCCTTTCCAACCCTAACTATTGTATGATTCTATGATTCTATGATTTGAAAAAGGCCCAAAACCTAATTAGCAGAGGTTACATCTGCTTCCAAAGCTAGCTAAACTTACTTTAGTTAGAAAGATTAAGGCTGAGGACTAACTTTCTTCTGGTTCCTCTAATAAATTTGCCATAAAGGCTGTAGGAAAGCAGTTTTGAAGTTCATTGCAATTGCAGGTTTCCCTCAGACCAAAAACATATTAAAAAGCTCTCTTAACACTGTAGCAATGCTATCCTGGTATTCCTGTCAGTCCATATCTATATGGCTGTGAAAGCTTCCCACTGACAGCATGTGCATAATTTGCAGCCCATCAAGTTGAGGACAAATATTTCTGTCTTTCTGAGATATGTCTGAGATCTGCATTTGGTCCTTTGCCACTTTGAGTAGCCATGGGGTTAATTCTTTGCTTGATTTCCTGGATTCTTCTCCTCTCTTAAACTCACCCAACACCCTGCGAGTGATCAGGTAGGAGACATCCATGGAGGTACTATTGCTACCTCCCATCCAGTCCTATGCTTATAACCTCTGAATTTAGGAAGGTGAATGCTCTGGACCTATGAAACAGTACCTGCTTCTGTTATATTCTCTGTGTGCTAGTGGTTTCTTGTGCTGGTCTGCCCTAGCAATCATGTCAATGTGTTTACTTTCCCCAGAAAAAGGATATAATTATGGTTTTCACAATATTAAAGCTAGCAGAGGTTTTGCTGTTTAATGCTTAGTGCCTGGCTTCCAGTCACTTCCAGCACTTCTCAATATGCATGACATCACTGCAGTAGAGAGGTTCAGTCTTAGGAGAATTTAAGGCTCAGGGCTCACAGGTTTGGAGAAAGAAGATGGAGGCACCCATTAAAATGCCATTAGGTGGGGAATGACAGGGACTGCCTAGAATGCGAGAAGAAACTCGAGAAGGAACTGGAAAAGCTTCTGCGGAGCTGAAATAGAGTAGAAAACCATTTGGAAGTTTTCTCTGTGACATAAAGTAGGTTGTGGGACCTTCCCTGGAGCTTTCCAGGTTTTTGGTAATTTGATGAATTTGGTGGGTGTTATTTTGAGCAAACTTCGGGCAAAGGTCCAGAAAAAATGTTTATATACACTTATAGCAATGAACTAACACTGTCAGTGTCTGTCTTACACTCATCTTGAGAAGGCAGAAGCGCTCATAAGTACGAGATTGGCAAAGGACTGCTGGTGTTTAAACTTTATGCATGCATTTGCATTAGACTTATTGGTCTTACAAAACCTTATTAATATAGATAATACTCATCATGCTAGTCTCTGGATCCCTCAAATGCGTATTTTTTTTTCACTGAACATTCCTGTGCATTAGTCAGGTGGGAACTGATGCACCTGGGAGCTTAAGCATCTGTCATGGTTTAAGCCCAGACAGTAATTCAGTACCATGCAGCCATTTGCTCACTCCCCCCACTTCATCCCCCCACTCCCAGAGGGATGGGGAGGAGAACTGAAAGAATGCAACTCCCACAGGCTGAGATAAGAACAGTCCAGTAACTAAGGTATAACACAAACCACTACTGCTACCACCAATAATAATAATGATAAAGGAAATAACAAGTGAAGAGAATACAACCGCTCACCACTCGCTGACCAATACCCAGCCCCACCTGAGCAGTGATCTAACCCTTCTGGGTAACTGCCCCCAGTTTATATACTGGGCATGATGTGCTGTGGTATGGATTACCTCTTTGGCTAGTTTGGGTCAGGTGTTCTGTCTCTGCTTCCTCCTGGCTTCCCCTCCTCCCTGGCAGAGCATGAGACTCAGAAAATCCATTACTGAGCAGCAACTAAAAACATCGGTGTTATCAGCACTGTTCCCAGGCCGAAAGTCAAAAACACAGTACTGTCCCAGCTACTAAGATGGAGAAAAATGACTGCTACTGCTGCACCCAGGACAGCATCTCATACCTAACCACTGTCATGCTTAAAGTAGGCTTAACTTGGTTTTCCAATTTGAAGGATTGCTGATCTCCAGACCTTTTTGTTACCTGCTGCTAAAGTTTATCTTCAAACATGATTACCATATTCTTACTCAGTAAACTCAGTAGATTGAGTTGTAGTAGCAGGTTGGACCACACTCTTTGTGAGCAGGAATTCAAATCTTTCATGCTTGCCTTAAGTCTTTATCATGCCAAATATTCTGCAATTTACATTGCCAAATCCTTGCTTGCCAAATGTTGTATATTCACAAAAGTATATTAAACACAGGTTTGCTATCTAGTGCTTGTTTTTTGGCCCTTTCCAGTGCCTTCCAGGATGCATAATTTAATTTTGTAAGAACTTTCTTAAAAGGGTAAATTGAATTGTATTTCGCTTGCCTGGGAGTGCATGTATGAATAGTTACTATGGACTACTGGGAAGAGGATACTCGGATGAACCGAGTGGCATATTTGGATCAAGACTAAAGTCTGCTCTCTGGTGTTATTTCTAAGGAACCATCTGCTGTGCAAACGCATTGTTATAGGAGTCTCTTTGGCTTCCTAAAGCAGTCTTCTTGCAGTGCAGGTGAGATGGGAAACATTTTGACTTCGAATCAACACAGTCCTGCAAAAGCCAGTGTTGGAAGGATGGGCTGACGCTGAGGTCAGTCCCATCTACACTGTGGGACTGAAGAGGGTGCAGACAGTTGTGGTGCACAGAAACCTTCCCATGTGATGTTGCCTATAGTTCCTTTAGGACTAGAACCTCTCTGGTATACAGCTGGTGTTTTCCCACTCAATCACCTTTTGGAAGTTCCACCTCAACAAGCTGGCTTTCTGCACCTCTTGAAGCTTGAGAAACAGAAAGGTTTGACAACAAGCTAACTCCTTGTCTCCCAATGGTAGGGTGAGGATCCTGCACCCTGTTTCCCATACTTCCAGACACCTAAGTGTATATCAGTTCACATCCCAGTGCTTCAAAAAGGTGCCAGGATGTGTTGAGGCATGTTGACCCCTGCAAAAAGCTTGAGGTTCTTTCATAGTGACACAGCTGCAAGATTCCCTGGGCTAAACCAGCTTTTCACCCTTCCTTTCCCATTTCCCAGCAGGCATAACCCTTTTTAAAATGTAAACTACTGATTTGGAAGTACCTAGCAACAGAGACATTACACAGAGAAGAGGCAGGCTATCACTTGCTCAGAGAGAGCTCAGGGGAGGATGTGTCTTTGTTCAGTATGCCAGCAAAGAAAGGTCCTAGGGTAATAAATTCTGCCAGTGGCTTTCACACGCTTTCAGGCGCAGCGATGGAAGTCAGCACGGTGCAGCTGGTAGCTTCAACAGGTTTTGGAGCAGGTATGAAGTAGAGCACCCAAAACAAGAATCTTATCTGCTAATCCTAATCTAGTTTAGGCTAAAAGAAGTTTGTTCATCTACGTCTCTGTTTTGTATCCCATTAACAGGCATTATAGTAGTAATAACACCCACCATGCAGAAGTCAGAAGGGGGTGCATGGTTTATTAACATTGATAAACATTTGCAAGGCACATTGAGATCTTTCAATAGAAAGAATTTAGCAAGTGTCAAGTACTAATGTAACAATGATGGGAAAATAACCATTGGTCTGCATTCACAACTGGAATGTAATGGATTATACCAGAAAATTCGTGTGTGTTTGTGTTTGATAATGATTTTTTTTTATTATATTCTCTTTAAAAATGGCAGTTGAATCTGTAAAAAGGCTTTTCTTCTTGGTGGTGGAAACTTATCTCTCGTCTCCTCAAACGTTTGAAACTAGACTCTCTTTTGCCTGCATTTGCAGTCTGTTCCTTTTAGCCATATCACTTTCTTGCCACAGGAGCCCTTTGCTATCCTTACCACCTTGCTGGCCACCTCCTCTCACTTTCCTTCTACTGCTGGTCACACTCCTCTCTTATATAGTCCCATCTGCTTTGCTCCTTCACCTTTGCTTCCCTGGTCTCAGTTGCCATTTCTTTTAGCAGTATGATGAAGTGCAGATAAAAGCCAGTGTATATTGTGTGTCATCAAATCACTGCTTTGTGGACCATTGCTTTGCTTATGGTGTGCAAAGGTAAGAACAATCACAACACAACATAATGTTATGCTCTCCAACAAGGGCACACTCACTGCTTTCTGGAATCAATTCAGAGGTCATAGGTCCAGCCCAGGTAAGTGCTGCTCACTCTCCTGCAACCCAGATGCCAGTGCAGAAGGATCATTAATGTATTTTGCCTGTTGGACAGGTTGGAGCTGAGGCAAGGACTGAGGTGTTGTGGGGGGTGGCTAACCAGATAGGGAGGAGGATGGCTGACTGGCAGTGGAAGATTTGCCAAAGAAACAACAGGACCTGAACAGTAAGTTGCCGTGAACGTACAGATGGCACTACCACTTAGCTTCCTGTGTCCATGAAGAACATATCTGTGTGGGGATGCCACATTATAAAGCATTTTCCAACAGTTATTACAGACTGATTCCCTATGTGGAGCTGGCTATTCCAGAATGGAAAAAAAAACAAAACCCACAACCAAACAAACCAAACAAACACCCACACAAAAACCAAACAAAACCAAACCAACCAAACAAAAAAAAACCAACAGAGACCATAATAATTGCTGTGATTTGGAAACATGTTGTATATTGCAGCAGTTTATGTTAGGTGCCTTATGCCTCTGACAGCTGCATATACCCCATTGGAAGTCCATAAGCACTTTTAGGATAAGCAAATTGTTATCTTCTTCCATTTCCTAGTTTTCATTAGGGTATTTTCTGTTCTGAATAACATAAATTGTAGATAATTTGTTACTGAATCTTTGCAATTGAAAAGTTGGGGGTTTGGCTTTTTTTTTTTCCAATGTTTTTTAAAGAGCAGTGGTTTTTAGATTTACATTTTCAGTGTGACTGATCAGCTCTCATGAATTCAGTCAGCTTTCCAAAGGCTTTCTCCAATAGTTTAAACTGATTGAGTTGTTTGGTCATTTCTTACAAATAACTTTTCTTGGAATAAGGATCACAGCGGTAAAGCCAGGGTGCTTTTTCGTGTTTATGTGGGTGTAGTTGCAATGGCTACATTTCAGATTTCCAGCTGTTTAAACTGCACAGCACCATTATACGATGTCTGCAAATCATTGTAACACGAGCGTGCTGTTCAAAGCGTTGTACGTGACCTTGCATATCTGTATGGGTCTGTTTTATGGAAGGGCTTTTTACCTTTTACGAAGGTGAAAGACACATTGGGATTAGCTTTCAGAGAGATGCATGGAATGTATCTGCCCCTAATCCTGTTAGCAAATGACAGGATCTGCACTCGTAATTCCTCTGCTGTCTCACTGAAACTGTCTCCTAATTACCTTGGCTGTTGACAGGTGGTTTCTTAAACACCTGAGAAAGAGACAGATGCTTGTCCATGTTAAAAGTGAACAGCCATGAATTTCCCTTGAAACCAAATCCACACCTGCACAGCATCCATGAGTTGTGTGCATGGGGAATCGGTACCAGAAAACTTGGAGACATCTGGCTTTCATTACTTTTTTTCCCATTCACCATATGTTGTAGCACAGCACTGGATGTATTTGTAATGCCATATCCCCCCTAAAGTGGTTTATTTCAGTTAGCATAAGGCTTCACAACCCTCTCGGTTTTGGTGCATTTTCTGCTCTTGCATTTCAGCTGTTTTCCTGTTTGCAGCATTATTTCAATATTTAGTCTGCTGTGCTATGTTAAGGCTGTGTCCTCATCTTGCATATTTTGTGTCGGGAAGAGTGGATAAAAAAAGATTATTCTATGATTATCTGAATGATTATCTGGTAAAGCTATTTTTCCAGGCTCGCTCTGTGTAAGTACATGCCTTGTACTTTGCTCATCAGCACAGTCTTTGCTCTGTTTCTGAAGGCTCTAGTAGATACTTCACGGACTTGTCTGTCTCTGAGCAATAGTAATTTAGTTACAATCTCTAATCCCCTGGGAAATACAGAGGAGTTTTGATGCTTCACAGAGAACAGGCTAACGCTAACCCACACTTTTGATGAATTGACCAATAAAAATAGCAGGTTCTGACTGCTTGTTGGCATTTCAGATCATGTAACATTTCAGGCAAGATCAAAGGAGTTCCTGAGTGATGTGTAGTCTAGGTAATCATGACCTGCTCTCTTAGAGTTTCCATTCTGTCAAGTCATGCTGGGTTTTGGCTTGCCAGTCTTTGGAGAGCATGTGAACCTGTTCTGATGCTAAATATTGACGGCTGAGCCACTTACCCAGTCCTGGTGCTTTCTAAGTCTTCGCTACTCTCCGATGGATCTCTTTTCCTCTTCCCTGTCCTTGAATATTTCTCTGTCAACCTTTCTCCATTCTCCATCTTGTGCCCTGCAGGGACGGATGCTCCTCTTTCATTGCTGCTGTTTTCTCTTTAGCCTCATCACCATCCCAAGGAAGATGTTTTGTTCCAGGCCCCTTCCTATGGCCCTGGTCCCTGTTTGATCTATGCTTCTACATTACTTCTTCCTGCCTCACTGTTTTTCTGTCCCAATCTTGTTAAAATCCATAAACAGTTTCAGTGTCAGTCCTAAATCAGAGGCCAATGTTTTGGTTATGGAGTCATAGCCATAGGCTACATGTTGATCCACCCTGGGTGCAGCTGCATTTCAGTGATAGATGAACTAACTCCTTTCAAAATGGGTGCAACACTGTTAGTGTTGTTGTTCCTGATATCAATCAATGGGATGCCATAAACTTCCTGTTAGGATTCATGCACTGGAGAGTCCTGGCCCCTGGTTCCTCATCACACCCTGCAAAACCTGGCAGGCAAGTGAAGAAAAATTACAAATGCAAAAGGGGATTTTGCTCATAAAGATTTGTCATCTTTGAAAAGCAAAGCCATGTTTCATCTCAAATTTCACATCTTGTTTTGGCAGGGTGGATGATGAATACATGTATGCTGGGAATTGATTGTGAGTAGATTGGGCATGGTGGTGGAGGATTAGAGTGTGTGACTGAGATTGGTTTGGATGTTAATGAATCCAATGATTCTTTGAGTTAACCTTTTCAGTGTTTGTCCTTAGAAGATATTCATGGAGCAAGGACAGGCTGGAACTCAAGAAACTTCCTGTGTATGAGATCTATCCTCATGGTCATGCACTTCCTTTTGCTGTGCAGTGCTCTTAAAATGAAGCAATCATATTAAGCTTTGTGGAGGGAATGAAATGCAAGCGTTGATTTGTTAAGAGACTTTCTATTTCCTAATGTGCTGCATTAAGCAAGCTTTCAAAGCAGGTATCCAGGGTGAAAGTAGAGAAGCAGATTAAATTGAAGGCTAGGTTTCCAGGTCAATGATACATGCATAATTTATAATAATTCAGTTAGTGCTTTCCTGAAATTGTAGTTTTGTTCTTGTTTGCCAATTTGGGAGGATGCAGCAGACTCTTTTGGAATAAAAAATAACACCAAAAAGAATATATTAAAAAAAGGAAAAATTTTAAACATTTTATTTTTTTTCTCTTCTTCAGAAAACATTGCATGCTTCAATTACAGGGCTAAACAAGACACTGAGCAAATAGGAGAAGAGGAGTGAAAGCCAGTTCTCCTTCCGTCCAGTCTGCTTATAGCAAAATCTTGCTAAAATATCCCTTGTTTCTGTCACTGCTATAGCTACACTAGGGTGAAGGTGGTCTGTACTCTGAGCACCATGTCCTGTAAATCTGGTTTTAGCTCACCTAGCTGATGTGGTGATTACAGTAGTGAGGCATGTCTGGAAGGTCTGCTTTTTTCCATTGCTGCCCTTAGAATTGAACTGTTTGGAAAAAAAACCTGAAATGATGTAAAAAGCCTGGAATAAAAAAAATGTTGAAGTTGCTACTGCACCCTAATCCTATGTATATGAAATCCAGAAGTGAAGTTCAGATGGAAGGTCCTTTTATCAGTCTAACAAATAAGCTAAATCTATTTTATTTTATGCTTAAACTATGACACAAATGCTCATGCCTGTCTTCATTTTTAATTCCTTCTCTCATGAGTATATCTCTTAGTCATGCCAGTTGGAGTTTCATTTGCAATGAAATACAGAAAACAAAGGAGTTAGATCTTAACTTTGCATACATTCAGTAAGCTAGCAATTTGAGGTATAAAAGTGCCTTGAAAGCCATATTGAGTATAGGGCCCCAAAAACACAAGAAAGAAGATTTCTGACTTGGCTTTATAGCAGCTGTGGATTGTATATTCTGAGGCAAATCCTCTAAGTCCTTACTTATGGCTCAGCTAGGCAAAATGCCCATTATTCTCAAGTCATATGTCTGAAACATTACTGGGTAAAGTTGTGGCATAAATTATTTTAGATTTTATATGCAATAAAGAACTGGAAACTGGAGGTGGTGGCAGCAAGCAAAAAGCAATTTGCTACAGAGTCAACAGATTCCAAATAAACCACAATGGCATGCACGGCAATTGGGTTTTGCTCCCACTTTTTCAAGTTTGAGAAATTAAGCTTATTTTGTACACTTTTTGGATGTTTTTTATCTGCCAGGGAAACAGATTTCTGAGTGAATTCCACTAAGCTTCACAGAAAGCAGTAAAAGAGTAAGTTATCAGCTAGAAGGCACTCGGCCAGTGATTGTTTTCTTCCCAGTTACTTTTTTTCTTTTCTTTTCATGTGGAACTTCTAAATTAAAACAAGTTAAATGTACTGCACTGCTCACCGACAGGTCAATGTCAGGTCTATTGTGGATGAAGTAAAACTGCAGAGCATTACAGGTTTCACATATTGAGAGAATTACATGCTTTTCCCTGGGACATTTCCAACAAGTGCTTTTATCTAAATATACTATATGTCAGAGACAAATCTGACATTGTTTCAGTAGCTGAAGGTTTTTACCCTTCATGTTAGCGGCCCTGAGTGCGATTTATGCTGAGGTACTCAGAGGCGATTCAGCAGAGTTATTTGAATGTGCTTGGAGAATCTGCTTGCATTTCAAATTATGAAACAGATCATCGGTTTTCAGCCATGAGGAAAGCAAAAAAAACCCCCAAAATAGGGGCATGCATGAGTCATTCTGCCTTTGTGCAGAATGATGCCATGGTGTTACAGACTGGCGCTAACTATGAGGCCCAGGTTTTAGGGCTTGAATCTAAAACCAAAGCAACAGTGTTGCTATGAGCAGAAAACTGCAAGAAATGAGTGTTGGCGTTAAGAAAAGGTATTGAAAATCCTTGACATCTGTGCAATTGAAACTTACATTTTCAACAGAAACCAGTAATTTGAGAAGCCAGGATCTGTCCTAAAGACTTCAGTGCCATCTTCAGCAATGCAATAAAATCCCTGGCTACTTTTGGCATGGCTTACTTGATAGTCAACAAGTATTTTTGTCATAATTGTGGAGTCATTTTCCCTTGTGGTTATTGGCTTGCATATCACTTTTTATACTTAATTCTTCAATATGGATTGCTTGCACCTTATATTTTTAGAGCCAAACCATTAAAAGGATAAGTGCAACTGCTCTTTTCTTACCTGTGAAAAAACCTAAGTGTCAACAACATCAAAAGGAAAGAAGCTATAAAGAAAAACGTTCACAAGCTGCACCTCTCAGAGGAACTTTTCTTTCCCATATTTAACTATTTTGTCATGCAAACAAAATAACAATCTCACAGCCAGATTCTTAACCAGAGTAAACAATCTAAAGATTTTCCTCAGCTGAAACGAAAACTAGTTATTAAAATGCTCATTGGTTTATCTTTTAGGTATTTTAGATCTATGTTTAAAGTAGGAGGAAGGCTTCTAAGTGTATGGTAGGAAATACGAGAATGAATATTCTTCTTCAAACTCATTGAATAAATGGCTACCCAGTAGAAAAATAATAGTTGAACTCATTCAAGCTATGAAAAATAAGAAAGGATACTAGAAACACACAGCATGAAAATTATGTAAATGAGAAGGGAATACATTGAATACCAGTGTCTTTATTTTTCCCAAAGAATTGTGTGGGTATCTGGGTAATTTTCCCACTCAGATGTATAGGCTGTGTAGCTCTGCAGAATTTGTGGGTGAAAAGAGTAAAAATATTTGTGAGATAGAGATGAATTTTGAGGAGCATGAATGAGGAGTAATGTACCTTCTGTAAAAGGAAGATTGTAGTGCTTAAATCCAGCAGGTGCCACTGTATAATCTAGTCTAACTTTCCATACCTAAGAGATAATGGAATTTCACCACATTGTGTCTACAATGAGCCTCCAAACTGGTATTTTACTGTAGTATAACTTCCAAAAAGGCATCCATCTTAATGTGGAGATGCGAGAGTTGGATGTTCCATGAGTTCTTGTATATTTAATCACCCTCACTGTTAAAAACATGTGCTTCATTTCCAGTTTTAATTTGCCTGGGTTTAATTTCCAGCCTTTGGTTAATTTTATCCACTTGTCTCTCCTACATACGAAGTGAAAAAATGGTGCATGTCAAATTGAGAAATATGTGAAAATTATGGGTGTTAATAACAGCATTCATGCACAACATTGGACTGAGAACTGTGTGGCATGTCTGCATGTCTCCAGCATAATGCCTGTTTTCACTCATTACGTCTTTTTGAAACATGAACATTTTTGACTGAAATTCTGCTCATTCCCTCATAAAAATGAATCTTCTTGAGCAGGTCTGAGCAGAATGCTGGCAGCTCTCATTGAATTATGGAGGAATGATTAGCAGAAACAGTTTTCCCCACAACTGCCCCCCACCATTCACCACATTTTTAGATATGACTTGAACAAAATACAGCTGATACTTGACACGCAAAGCTTGACAGAGGCATGATCCTCTAGAAGCACATGAATTTGTTATGTTTTTTTGAGGTGAAGATTGATCAGTTGTTTATATCCATGTTATGAAGCATGCCTATCATAACACATATTAAATGAATAAAAAAACTAAAAACATGTGCAGTCATAAATAGCAAGGGACCAAATATCAACAGTGACACAAAGAGCACTCCCCAGGGGATATTATAACAGTCCATCCTCACCCCACCCATCCTTTCAGGAAGAGCCTGGGTAAATAGAAAGGCATTCTAAGAGCACAGGAGGCCAACAAATGCAGCTTCTATAGGCTGAGTCTGGCAGTGAAATTGTCATCAAGGACATGTTACTGACGTCCTCCATCTGCCATCAGTTTGGAGATATAATAATCAGCAGATGTCACTTCAACTGCTGTGGTGTTAGGTAATGAAGGATGAAGGTCTTAGAGGCAGGTTAGGTTGCAAGTGGAGCAGTTTGATACAGGATGAATGACCTTGTTTCTTGGGATGGACCATGGAGAAAATCAATCTGTAATAGGTGTAAAGCTTTCCAAATAACAAAACCATGTGGAAAAGAGCTGTCTGAATAGCTACAATTATATCTAATTGAGGTACGTGTTGGGAGGGTAATGCTATGAATACAAGGCGTTTTTCAGGCAGGGGAAAGGGAAGATAGGCATTTGTGTGAATCATGGGTAAAAGAAGAAGCAGATCAGGGCTGCCTATTTAAGTTAAAAAACCTACTCAAGTTTTTTTGTTCTGTTTAGAAATTTTTCACATATTTCTGACACTCTTAAGGCACAGTCAAAACTCTGATCCACAGCTCTTCTTTCTCCCTGCCTCCTCTAGAATGGAGTGGTGTGATCCAGCTTAAATTAGGCATTATTTTTTTTTTCTATGTGTGTGAAAAATGAAAAAAAAAAAATTAGGTTAATCAGGTTTAGCTTCTAACTAAAGCATGTGGTGCCACAGATTATAAGGTTTCTCTTTAATCAGGAAGCACAGTGTTTAGAACAGGGAGCAGATCTTCCCCTGTCTTTATGAAATGCCTACCACTGCAAACCCCTGAACGTGATCAGGAAATTTCAGTGCTGCTGTAATTCAGACAAGAATAACAATGATAATAATGTACTACTGGGCAAGAAACTCTAAAACCGAAGTGTGTTAGATAATTTTTAAACTGATTTGTAGTTTCAAATGGAAACCAGTTGAAGCTGGATTGTATGAAATGGTTTCAGCCCCATAATCATCCTAGCTATTACCAAGTTCCTTACTGGGTTATAACTTTATTCAAATTCAGTTCTTGACATAAAATAGAGACAATGCTGAATCTCTCTGAAGAAGTTCTGAGGCAAAGGGCCTCATGCACTATATTCCCAACCCAGCAGAGCTATTTTCCACTCTAGGCTGTAGAATACCCCCCATTCGGTCTGAGGATAGGTTCAGTTTGGATTTACTGAAATAATCAGGGGAGTTTTTGTTGACTTCAGGAGGTTTGAGATTTCAGTCTTGGAGACATAAATCTATCCTAACCACTCAACAGAGCAGAATGTCTGTTGTTACTTGTTATCCCTGCCTAGCATGTGGGAAATACCCTCTCACATAGATGAGATGCTCAGTTTCTGGTACCTGAGTTGTGCTGCATGGGAAGTATCATAACTCAGCATTAATGCTTTACTAGAACAACTTACCAACAATGCATAGAGGTTACACTGCTTTTTCTCATTTCAGAGACCTAGAGAAGGTAATAGAAGAAGCAGCTAACACTGTTCCATTTTTATTTTAGTTGAAATTTAGACCAAGAGCATGTTGTGTTTGGTAACAAGGTGTAGGATGGTTTCCAAGTCATCGTCATTTCATCTGAATATTTAATAAGAGGTGTCACTTATCAAAAGGCTTGGCCTACCACTTTAAGATCATGCTGTGCTGTGCTCTCATTGCCTGAGATAGCTGGAACAGCTAACTATAGAGAGACACTTCCTGTAAAGACTTTGAACAGCTATGTGGAAGGTGAAAAATGGATATAAGGTTAGTTTAATTTAGTTGTGGGGTGTGTATTCATGCTGGGCAGCAAGGCTGTTCTCCAAGGGTGGAAAAACAACACAGGCCAATGTGGATCATCAGATTCCCATCTGTCTGATATACAGAGAGGAAATCTTGGAGTTATTTTTTCTATTATTTGTTTACTCTTGGTCTAAAGAATGTCAGATGCAGGCAAGTGAAAGATAAGCTCTTAAGAGCTCCCAAATTCATTTTGCTTGTGGTGCATAGCTATGCAGAGCTGTATCAGTGGGAGAATGAGGGTCAGCCTTCCCATTCCCATTGGTGGGTGCATGGATTTGTGAATCTGCCTGAGTTTATTTTCTATATGAAATTAGTTGGACGTCCTAGACAGCAAAGGAGGAGGAGCTACTTAGACAACTAAGGAGAAGGGAATGATGTGCTAGGTGAGTTAGGGTGAATGAACTCAGTGTATGAAGATTGAGTGTGTACAGAGATAAACAGTGTAGTCAGAGAAGTGTATTTTTCATGGGCAGAAGTGGCATTTGTCTAACTTGCACTATCTTTCTGACTGAATTTCTCATGAAAGTCATTGGCAGTTGGGGTGATCATGTTGGATTGTTTCATAAATGATCTTGCTGTCAATTTGCTCACAGTATGGTCATTAGCCTGTTAATTAACATAGCCAACCTGAACCTGCATTTTCAGCCCACTCTACTGTCAGTTTGTGTTGGCTAGTCAGGCACATCCAGCAAAGCTTGTATTTCCAAGGTAAGCAAACAAGACTGTAGAAGTATAATCTGGGAAGTAGTGTTACCAAAATTGTAAAGAAAATATTATGCACAACCATAAAATACTGTTATTAGTTGTTGATATGACTATTTCCATGTTATTGGGGACGTTTCATGTATCTGTGCTAGTGCACAGAACTGCATATTTAAGGTGATCTGTAGGGATGGAACCCATACCTGCTGTACTTGCTCAATGTAGGAAACCACTATGATATGCAGTAAAGTAGTGGATATACTTCAAAGGATATTGAAAGATTGTCAGTTTTCTTAACAGGTGATCTATGTGTTAAGTGTCCAAGAACAGGATATACATATCTGTTTTCATTTGACTTATATTTAATGGGTACAATTTTGAGGGAGTTTTTTGCTTAGGGTATTTTTTTTCTTTCCTTTTTTAGTTTTCTGAGCAAGTGGTGGTTTTAAGAAGGCATTTTAAAGAGGTTTTTAAAAGATGTTGTTCTTTTTGCTGTGTAGGAGTGTTCTGTGTGGGTACCCAGAGCAGGATAAACTACTTCCTCCTGTGGTGTCCCTGCAAAGACAAATCCTGAGCCACAGGCGCTGGGAATTGAATCAGTTGTGGCCATTATCTAGAGGCCACAGGATAGGAGCAGTGTGCCCTCTCCCTGCAGCCTTATTTTTGGACTTCAGAGCTAAAAAGATCATAGGCTTCTTGCAGCCAGAACATCTTACTAATGAGTGGGATTTCAGTGATCAGTTTGCTAATGCAGTTTTATTCCAGAGAGTCTCTTTCTTCTGCAAATCAAAGACCCTATTGGTTTATTATTGTATTTATATGCTTTCTGTTCTAGACCTAAATGAAATATTGATCCCCTTTAAATCCCTTATAAATGACAGGAAGTGTTTTTCCTTACCTTCCCTGCATCACCTGTAGTACTTTTGATTTTCTTCTTCCTTTCTTCTTCTTCCCTCTATTGTGATCCTTCATGGCCATGCTGCTCATGGCTTTCACCCTCTTTGAGAGAAGTTGAGAGAAGCTTTTTCTACAAAGAAAAGGTTGCAAGTTCTTGAAGTGGAGCATGAAAGTAGAAAATATCAAACACTTCAGTGCAGAGATGATGAAAATGGTGCTCTAGGTCTGGCAGGTGGCTTATCCATGTTGCTTTAACATGCGCTTTTAATTTTTAAAGCAAAATTGTGATAATTGAATCTCTGCTGAACCTGTACTTTCCCCCTTCTCTCAGTAAAGGAGAAAAGTAGTACCAGAAAAAGGTGATTGGAAAGTCTTTGACCCAAAGAGCCAGATTCATGACTAATGTTTTAGGTGCCCTTACTTTTAAAAAATTCCTTGACATGCAAGCTTTAACTGTGCTTGCTTTCACTGTGTTCAGAGCTCTTTTTTTCTCTATGTGCATGGCTGTGCAGCTTAAAGGTGTGACTACTTACCGAAGGGTGACTTCTTAACCATTACGTATCAGACCATAAGCAAAGTAAATGAAGGTCCTGACAAGGTCTGGGACATGTTAGATTTCTATTTCACTTTCCCTGCACAAAAAGGTAAGAGGAATGCAGACTTTTGCATTTATCTCACACAGTAACAATGCGCTTCAGCAAAGATTTGAGTGGGCTACAGGATTATTAGGATTGTAATGTCTTGCTTTCCTTTTCAAGTAAGATGAAGCTAAATGCAATCATCTGTTGGGTTAGATGAACACAATGGGTTCTCAGCTGTATGCTTTCATCACAACAGTGATCTTGCATGATTTGGCATGGCAGGGCTCTGGGATCACAAAAATTTTGTAGGTGTCAGATGTTTGGCACTCAGAACCAACAACTGAGAGCTGCTGTCATACTTGTGCCTCTCTGCTTTCTAGGCTTTCAGTTTTAGAATACTGTCACTGTTTTCAGCATGTGATTTTTAGAGGAGGCTAATGAAAAGCTGCTAGGCTAAGTCCTATTTCAATTATATGGACTTGAGTGAATCTGCTCAAGTGCTGCTGTGTGCATTCTGTCAGGATCATGGTGTAGTCTGGCAGAATGTCTTGCTCAGCTACAGAGCTTTTATGGCTTTGGTATTTTTTTGTAGGAGCAAACTGACAGTGTGATATGGCTGCTGCCTTCACTGCGACTATGTTGTCAAATTCATTTCTGAAAAAGAAAACAAACCCAAGCTTTGAAACTATGCATCTCAACATCAAAGCATATTTTCTAAACAGCATATGGAGCAGGCACTGCAGGCACACTTACTGTGCCCTGCTCAACTGCTTTTTGTAATTTTTCAGTGACAGTATCCTATATGCTATAGCCCCTTTGTTTTGTTTCCCTATTTTTGTTGCAGGCTGTCCTACCAGAGAAATGACGATGATGAGGAAGAAGCCGCCAGGGAACGTCGCCGACGGGCTCGGCAGGAGAGACTGCGGCAAAAGGAAGAGGGAGATCTATCCGGAGATGTAACGGATAAATCAGAAGTTAATGCCCAAAACAGGTAAACGTCTGAAGTTCTTTACTGACAAGTCAGCAGTAATTTTTTTTTCAGAGTAGAAGTATCTTGAAGAGGTCTGTTTTTTAAATTCTAAGCACCAGGTTAGGACATCTTTGCTCTGACAAGGACCTAGCACAGTGAGGAGCACAAATGGCTGTCTACAGAGTGGGATGGGAGTGTCACTGAAGCTGGGCTTGAAGCCATGCTCATGACACATTCCCAGGGTGTACTCAGAGCTGTCTATGGGTAACTTAGGTGGGGCTCATTGAGGGTAATACTTCTGATGCATCCTGATGTCAGATTCCTTCAGGCATGACTGCATCTGGACTCACAAGCCTCTACATCTTTTGGCCTACTTATAGTGTAGAAGCCATGATGACATGCCATGTCAAGGCATATGGGATCGGTGCCTTAAGCTGCAGCTGAAACCTGCCTGCAAGGAGCTGGGAGTAAGCGCTAGACCTCAGCCCCTACCTGGGTAAGGGCATTATCTGGGTCATACAGCTATTAACAGCAGGAATGCGTATGGAGTGATACATCACTTGTCACAAGCTGAGTGAGCAGAGCTGGCCTTCCAGTCTGTCCACCATTTCTTCAGTTTCATATAATCACAAATAATATATCTAGATTCCCAGTAGCTATAACACAATCGATAGAAGAGACCAGTAACAAGTGGTGTCCCTCAGGGATCAGTGTTGGAACCGGTCTTGTTCAACATCTTTGTTGCAAGTTTGCCGATGACACCAAGCTGTGTGGTTCGGTTGATACCCTGGAGGGAAGGAATGCCATCCAGAGGGACCTTGACACACTTGTGAGGTGGGCTGATGCCAACCTCATGAAGTTTAACCATGCCAAGTGCAAGGTCCTACACCTGGGTCAGAGCAATCTCAGCACAGCTACAGGTTGGGCAGAGAAGAGATTCAGAGCAGCCCTACGGACAAGGACTTGGGGGTGCTGGTCGATGAGAAAATGAACATGAGCCGGCTTCAGTGTGCGCTCGCAGCCCAGAAAGCCAACTGTATCCTGGGCTGCATCAAAAGGAGCGTGACCAGCAGGTCGAAGGAGGTGATCCTGCCCCTTTACTCTGCTCTCCTGAGACCTCACCTGGAGTATTGTGTGCAGTTCTGGTGTCCTCAACATAAAAAGGACATGGAATTGTTGGAACAAGTCCAGAGGAGGGCCACGAGGGTGATCAGGGGACTGAAGCACCTCCTGTATGAAGATAGGCTGAGAAAGTTGGTGCTGTTCAGCCTGGAGAAGAGAAGGCTGTGTGGAGACCTCATAGCAGCCTTCCAGTATCTGAAGGGGACCTATAGGGATGCTGGGGAGGGACTCTTCATTAGGGACTGTAGTGATAGGACAAGGGGTAATGGGTTAAAACTTAAACAGGGGAAGTTTAGATTGGATATAAGGAAGAAGTTCTTTACTGTAAGGGTGGTGAGGCACTGGAATGGGGTTGCCCAGGGAGGTTGTGAATGCTCCATCCCTGGTACTGTTCAACACCAGGTTCGACAGAGCCTTGGGTGACATGGTTTAGTGTGAGGTGTCTCTGCCCATGGCAGGGGGGCTGGAACTAGATGATCTTAAGGTCCTTTCCAACCCTAACTATTCTATGATTCTATGACTAGAAATAAACATTGTCGTATCAAGCTAATAAATACTGATCACAAGTAGTATTCTATTAAAGACAAGGAAAATGGATATAGACAGGAAAACAGAAACATTTCCCATTGTAGATCATAAAATTTTTTTACAATGGTGGGGTAGGGAGAAGCTAAAAAGAAGGAAGAAACCTGCACACAGGAGAATTAAACAGCTGAATTCTGAAGGAGTCAAAAAACCTGCAGGGACTGAGAAAGGGATTCAGTCCTGGCACTTACAGCTGTTGAATAGGATCTCTGAAATTAGGTGCTATGCTCACTCAGTTTCCTAACAGATTATTATCTCTGTGCAGACAATTGCGACTTCACTGCACTCTTAATGACCAGCTTATTCAATTATGGACTGTATCTATGGATGTTGGTGCTGAACAGGAGTAGCTTCTTGCTTAAAGCAAGCTGAAGTCCTCCAAGGTATTCTGCTGCAGGATGCAGGGGGGAGGCTGAAGTTTTCAGGGCTGTTCATCTTTCAGATGTTTCAAGTGTCAGGACTATTCCACTGCCTACTGAGGTCAGTATCACTCCTGGGGGCTTCAGTAGCTGTTGGATATGGCCTGGAAAGGAGCCTTTCCAGGCTCTGACATTGTGAAGCACCAGGTTCATATACACATAAAAATGCCAAAACTAATCTGCAGAAGCATTTTGCTAAATTACAAAGTATGCAACCTGTTGTGTTTTCAAACCATGGAATGATGTTACAGCAAGTTGATTTTCTAGAAATAGCTAAGTGCTTATGGTGTTAGAAAGGTGTTTTATTGTTGGTTGTTTTTTTTTTTTAATGCAAAGTTATCACTTTTATGTAGTGTGGCAGAAGAGGAAACCAAGAGTACCACAACCACAAGGGGAGCAGATGATGAAGCTGCATTGTTGGAGAGACTGGCAAGACGCGAGGAGAGACGTCAAAAGCGCCTTCAGGAAGCCCTGGAACGTCAAAAGGAATTTGATCCCACAATCACAGATGGGAGCTTGTCACTGCCCAGCAGGAGAGAAGTAAACAATGTGGAAGAAAACGAGATCACAGGAAAAGAGGAAAAAGTTGAAACACGCCGAGGACGCTATGAGATTGAGGAAACAGAAACAGTTACCAAATCATACCAAAGGAATAACTGGAGGGAAGATGGGGAAGAGGAGGAAAAAAAAGAAGAAAAAGACAAGGAAGAGGTACAGGAGGAGAAACCAAAGGAGGCCCCTGTAGAGGAAAATCAGGTAGATGTGACAGCAGAAAAATCCACAGATAAAGAAGAGGTAGCAGAAACAAAAAGTCTAGCTATAAATGCAGAGGAACACAAAGCAGAGAATGATACAAATGCCGTATCAGAAGGGGAGCAGAGTATAAGTGATACTGCAGATAAAGAGAAGCTTAGGGATGAGGAAAAGGCTGAGGAAGAAAGGAAGAAAGCAGAAGAAAGGGAGAAACTTGAGGCAAAAGAAAGGGAGAGGTTAAAAGCAGAGGAGGAAAAGAAGGCAGCTGAGGAAAGGGCTAAGGCAGAAGAGGAGGAGAGGACTAAAGCAGAAGAGGAGAAGATGGCAGCTGAGGAGAGGGCTAAAGCAGAAGAGGAGGAGAGGGCTAAGGCAGAAGAGGAGGAGAGGGCTAAGGCAGAAGAGGAGGAGAGAGCTAAAGCAGAAGAGGAGAAGAGGGAAGCTGAGGAAAGGGCTAAAGCAGAAGAGGAGAAGAGGGCAGCTGAGGAAAGAGAGAGGGCTAAGGCAGAAGAGGAAAAGAGGGCAGCTGAAGAAAAGGCTAAGCTAGAAGCAGAGAAATTAAATGAAAAACAAAAGTTGGAAGAAAAGAAAATAGACGACAAACAGGTAAAAGAGAAGAAAGCACAAGAGGAAAAACCTCAAGCAGCTTTGATAAGAAAACAGGTACAGTAAACATTTTGCACCAAAGTAGGACACCTGTGGCTTGTGAGAAATGTAATGCAAATTAAAAAAGAAAGATTGAATTGGAATTTCCTCACAAATCTATTCCTGCATTGAAATGACTAATACTCATGCTATCTCTCTTTTAAAATAAGCTCCTTACCTCTGCTTTCCAGTAACGTAGTGCACATGCCTGACCTCACTCCCTTGTTAAAAGAAAGCCTTGCATGTTCAGACCTTTGCATGTTTGCTGCCTTCTTTCTCAGCTGCTATAAACTGGCCTAATGCAGTAACACATGAAACGAAGGCAGGCATATCTTGGCACAGAATACTATGAGCACCTGGTAAACTGTGTGTGCTAAATGCAATCACAAGAGAGGGCGCTCTGCTGGGACATGTGAGCATGATGCCACACAAGGGAGAAAGGCCCATATAGGAGAATGGAAGCATTTGGAGAGGGTGGGGGGAGCACAACTGCACATGGGATGTGGACACAGAAGCATATGATGAAGATGTGCACACAGGATTGGTATATGAACACAGTGTGGAGAAACAGAAGCTATGTTTTCATATTAAAAGAAATAAATTATTTAAACCCCAAAAACCAAGGGGGAAGAAAAAGAGGTTAAAGTGGAAGATAAAAAGGAAAAGTTGCCAGATGAGAAGCTCCAACCTACCTCCAAAAAAGATCAGGTAACTTGTAAACCTTTGATTTAGGTGTTGAAGGGAAACTTGAGATAAGAAAATAAGTAAGGACCTATCACTCGAAGTTGCTTGTTCAGCAAAATACTTAAGCATTTGTTTCACTCCAAAGACATGGGTAAATCTACTGAAATAAATAGGGATGGAGCTACTCGTGCTTAAAATGAAGTAAATGCTTAAGTATTTTGTTCTTTTGGACTTTAGAACCCAGTCCTGTTTGTCTTAGAACAAATACTTCAGGAAAGTCATTTTGGTCAATAATGCAAGGGTGGTTTGCACCCGAGGGATGAATTTTTCAAGGCTATATCAACTAATCATCCTTTCTTGTTTTCCTCCCACTTTACTGTGAACTTTTTCCCTATGACTGAGATCTACTCTGATAATAAAAATAATTAATAATTCAGGTCCTTTGGCTACCTGACTACCCTAACTAATGATTTTCCCCAAAACTGCAACGCCCCATGATACAAACGGTGCATACCCAAGATTCTTCTTTTGTTTTAAAGAGAAAATCCACAAAAATTATTGCATTGCATTTCCACTGTAAACGCAGGAGCTGGTGCCATGGTGTTTTACTGTATGGTAAGTAGATAAGATTTGGGGACCATTTACTCTTCAGGTTGCAGTAGGATACAGGGAGCCATATTCAATATTGTGTAGCAACTGTGCTTTTGGTTCAGTGCAGTAGGTATCAAAATACCCCTGATTCTAATCAGACACTGAGATTGGTCAGGCTTTCAGAGATTTAGACCCATTTGTGTTCAGCCAGGTCTGTATAGCATAAAGGGAACCACAGTACATAGATCTAGCAACGGGCAGCTTGCTGCCTGTCCATCTGCTTGGGAGCATTGAGGGTTGTAGAGGATCTGGTCCAGGGTCTTTAGTTTTTTGATAAATTTGGAAAGTGGTGTAGATGCTTAGCTCACCCTCAGAGAGTGATGAGGACAAATTGTGTCGCAAGGTTTTATGTCAAGTCTGTTTTGATCATCTAAGGTATCATATTTCGAGTAAGGTACACGTGAGGTTGAAAAGGCAAATGAAGTCATGAAGATGGTTAGAATAAATGTTTCTAATGAACAGGGGGAGAGATCTGGAATACTAGAATAAGTTACTCTAGAAAGGGGAGGATTTAAATAGACCTAATGGAGATGCTTCAGAATAGTCCACTAGAAAAACTAAGCTATCACTCTAAATTAAGCCAATTGCAAAAGCAGAGAGAAGAGCTGAGCAAATAATAAGGAATGGATTATATTAAGAGATCTTCATAAGACAGAAATGGCTTTCATTTCAGTTCAGTTCATTGTTGAACGAGATCTTTGGATTTTGTAACTAAATATAAAAAGGAGGCTGTAACTAACCCCAAATATTGATTTTAGGGGTGACTTGAGACACAGTCATCCTGCTTTTGATTATGTGGAGCTCAGTCAACCCTCACTGGAGCCCTCATCATGCTTTAAAACTGAAACCACAGGGCTAAATTGTTCCAGGAAATTGATTTTTAATAGTTACTTGCAATTTTAGTGCTTCTATTTTTTGGTTGCTCAAGCTGAGACAATTTAAAAGTCCCACTTTAAGGGCATTGCTGAATACCCATCCACTGAAAGGTAGATCTTCTACATACACATCAAACTGAGCATTCAAAGTGTTTTGCTCAGTTTTGAAAATCTCAGTTTTTGCTTCTTGGCTTGTGAAGAAAAACTGACAACCTCAGGCTCCAAGTCAAGATCAGGCTCCCATTTCCACTCCTTCCACCTCTTCAAGGACATACAAATTCAATGAGGCCTATTTCTGAACCTTGTGTGCAGTTACAAGAATGGCAGTATTTCATGAACAAGAACCTGAGGGGACACGATGTACCTACATAATCAGATTTTGCTTTTGCAGTTGTGCAACACAAGCACATGTCCTTTCTTAATGTGACCAAAATAGGGCCCTCAAAATTCAGGTTTTGATCAAATCAGCAAGTAAAATCTGTCTCCTATTCTGAACTGCCCCACAATTTTTGGTTCTCAAAAGTGGCCTGGAAAGTTCATAAGTACAATCTTTCTCATGATGTGAGACTCCTGGTATTTCCTGCTTCCAGTTTGGCTAGACATGCTGCAACAGTTGCTTTTCTCATGGTATCTGGGTATGGTAGCTGGTTCTAAATGGAAACCCCAGACCTAGATGCCCGCATCTTTTAAGTCACCAAGTAGTTGAGCCCAAATAAAGAAACAAATTTGCCAAATGGCCCCAAACTCAGTAACTGATTCACTGTGGTCTGAAGGTGTTCAAATTCTAGATTCAGAAATCTCAACTCTCAAATATTAGCATAACATCCTAACAGGAAAGAAGCAGTGTAGAGAAAGATGAAAATATAAATAGATAAAGGTGGAAATTAGCTAAACATGATCTTGGTCATGTTCTATCTTGACTTGATGGTCAAGATCTGTGAGAGCACATGAACTGTCAGCTTCTGCTAAACTAGCCTGTAATTTAAGGAAACGCTGAGGCAAGGGAAGTGACTTTTTCTGTTGCCTGCCTTGGGAATGGGACATAATAGTTTCTGCTTCTGTGCCACTCAATCTCTGTTTTGACATTAAATTTAGTAGACGGATTGGGCCCAAAAGCTGTGAAATACTTCAGGAATATCTTGGTTTATGATCTTTTTGAACAAAGAGGCCAAGCTATATTAATTATTTTCTCAAATGCAGACACATTACTGTAAGTCCTACTGGCTTCTAAAATGTTATTTCCTAAACTGTTATTTTTTAAGCTATATTGTTTTAATATTAGTTTTCTCACTGATTTCAATTAAGATGTAAGAGATATGGCTCTCCCCAGTGGACTTCAATATATCAGGCAGCTGGAAGTATTGGCTTTTTAATGAGACCTAGAAAGGTCTAGATGAAAATCTCAGCAAAGGAAATCCTATGCTCTCAAAATCCCAACACACACATCCTGGCATGCAAATCTTGCAACAGTCAGCATTGCTGGTTTCGGTATCACCATGACTGGGACTGAAGGGTTAGGAGATCGCTAACAGGCAGCAGAGATTTTTGCTATGAACATGATGACTAGCTGCAGTCTTGCCCCTACTTGGGAGTACCCGAAAGATGTTGCTGTCAATCATTAGGCTCAATGAATAGCCCTGGTTGTCTCAGCCCAGCTCCTAGAAAACGGAAAACCATTCCTTGAGGCTACTAGTAATAATGGCCTTGTTTGCTAGCAGTTACAGCATCATAGCCAAAGAACGCACAGTCATGGAAACTGAACTCCCCTATTGCCTGTCAGGGTGCTTCTGCCAGGTCGAGGCTAAAGTCTGTTGGCAGGAGAGGGTGGGGAAAATCTGCACCAGATTCTCAGGACAGAGCAAATGCTTCTGTAAATTGTGTCCAGCATCCCTCATCAGTGGCAAATTTGCTCAAGTAGTTTAACCACGCAGTATGACCTTGTAGTGCGTGCCACCTTGGCATTGTCTGTCACATCACCTCTGACTGATTCTGGAACTTCACTCAGCAGCTTGATTCAATGCCTGAGGAGGACATACTCTGAACTGATCCTTTCTTGGCAAAGGTACTACATCTCCAGAAATTCTTGTTGCAGATAGGACTGTTATGGAAGTTCATTTTCTTTCTAGCTAGCAAATGGGATGGCAACCGACTTGCAAGGGAAAAAGTTGTTTATTTTTTTTCTAAAGGTCTTCACATGATTTTTCACAGAAGGTATTTCTTGCTTGCCAGATGGAATGTTCATCCAACATGGCAGATATGGGGAAAAAAAAAATAAATTTGGAGGTAAATGTTTCATCTGCTGCTGTTGAAAGTTTACTTAGGCTAGTAGTCTGAATGGGAATAATTCCATCTGAGGATAAAGAATTTAAATCAATCCATATTCTCCTCCTATTATCAGTATCTAGCCATGACTCATCCTGCTGGGATCAGGCCATCTGTTGCATTGATAAATACTTCAAGCTCATAACTGAAGGAATACTGGAAAGTGAAATCTAGGCACTAATACTTGATTACTATTAAGACTTATAGGACAAAGCTTTTGCATAGGATTAAATAGTCATGTGTCATAATACCATCCATGGCTAGCCCATGGTAGGACTGTGGATTTTGCCAGTGACTTTTACTATGATGTGAAGATAATTTTGAGTTTTGGCTATTATTCTTGCAATAATGAAGTATCCATCTGCTGTGACAGTGGAAAGGGTGTGAACTTTGTGAGCAAGTCTAACTATTGGTGAAGGTACCTGACAATTGGTGAAGGTTATATGTTATTTTTATTGCACCAGTGCCCTAAACCTTGCATCAAGAGTGTATGGACAAGCATAGTCCCAAAGAGTTTGCAGAGCAGAATCTTAATAGGCAAGAGGTGAATCATGCTGCAGCGGGAGGGAAGATGGTTGGGTTCCCTCAGTGGGGTGCAGTTACAGCATGAAGCAATATGGTAGCAGTCCCATGGCCACAACAAAGTCTTCTTTCCCAGAAGACTGATTATTTTATTCAATATGTTTTCATCTTGAATTCAGATCAGGACAGCTGAGTGGTGGTTGGTCAGTTTAGAGCTTTACAGACTACTACTGCCGTAAACTCCATAAACATTTTAAAGACATTTTCTTAGTTAATTATTAATACCAAGAAATTTGTATTCCTCGGCTCTTATTTAGAATGCCTCATTGTGACATTTTGTTTGTTTTTTGGTTTTGTTCTATGATTCATGGTATCTCCTGAGCAGGTAAAAGATGACAAGGATAAAGGAAAAGCACCCAAAGAAGAAATGAAAAGCATCTGGGATCGTAAGAAGGGAGTTCCTGAACAAAAGGCACAGAATGGAGAACGTGAACTCACTGCCCCAAAACTTAAATCTACTGAGAATGCTTTTGGGTAAGTTCCAAGTAAGCATTAGTCTTGCTTATGCTATATCAGGGCAGGGGGGCATCTCTGCTTAATAGCCTTGTTGCTGCTGAGTAGAAGACTTCGGTTGGCAGTATCAGGACAGGCTCTAGTGTTCATTGGGTTGCTAGGTACAAAGTAAGGCTCTTGGCCTATTTTATAATGAACTGCCTGCACATTGCTGTGGTAAACAAAATGAAGTATAGAAAGCAGATGTGAATAGCCTTGCTCCCTCAGTAGTCTAGTGGCTGATTTTTGCTCTGCTGTGGTTTTCCTTCCTTGAAGGACATTTATTTCTAATATCTTCGCAGAGGCCAATAATGACAGCAGCTCAGATTTTGTGCTCTCTTAACTTTCTAAGTCAGATCTCAACCTTTATCGACATAACCTATTTCCAGTTTCCCACCTGCTTTTAATCAGACTTCATATCAATATGGAGAACAATCCAGTTCCTAACACTTGAAAGAGCTTCTCTATTGATTTCAAGGCAAAACTTACAATTAATGGCTTCTCTATAAAAGTGTTTTTTTCAGTTAGGAGAAACCCTCTCCTAGCCCAAATGTTCTAATTTTTCTCTTTTCATAAGATCTATCACATTTTGATTTTTCTTTTTATTTTTGAAAAATGGCTTTATGGCTATATTGGGAAATTCAATGAAGTGAGCAAATTAGTGAAAATTTTATTAAAGAAAGATTCTGCCTGCTAAAAGGAGGGGATACACAAAGCAGAGCAAAAGTTCCTATTTTTAGCAGAAAACCAGGAAAGAATAGCTTAGAGATCTGCTTAATTTTTTTTTTCTTCTGCACCTCTCTTCCTCTTTTTACACTGACAGAGGCAAAGAAAAGGTTAAGCTCTCCAGAGACTTTGAGAAATCTATGCATGGGATTTGCTGTTGTATCTCAGCATTCCCTTTGTGATTGTTCCGGGGAAAACAAACTTTCTCAGAATAAAATGCAGTTCAGAAGTCCCTGGAGACACCATGACCTAAGGCCAAAAGACAGACAGAGATAGACATGGAATAGCAGGAAATTTGCCTTGCTCAGAAGTGTCCTGCTTCATGACTTGGGTCACATCATCAATAACATGAGAATGGTTTTCTAAAAATATGTTGGTTGTGTTTTCATTTGCTTTACTTCCTGTGGGAGACAAGCTTTACTGGCAACATGCAGTTTCCACTCCTTTTTTTTCCTTTTTCTGTTTTTCTTCTATGATTTCCCAAATGTGGGAAGAAGCCTTTTTAATAGCCTTTCATCGTCTGAGTAGAAGGCTTGGGCTAGCAACATCAGCAGAGGCTCTACTGTTCATTGTGTTATTAGGTATGAATTAAGGCTCTTGGCTTATTTTCTAATGAACTGCACCCACGTCGCTGGGCTTTGTTTGGAAATACCTTCTTGTTTTTACATGAACATACCAGATACTAGTTAGGAAGCATGTAACTTGGCCAACTCTCAGTGGTGAGAACAAAGAACTGAATAGGGTAGTGGAGGATAGAGAAAATTCTTATCTGTGTCTTGTTTCTCTACGTCAGTCAGTAAGAGAAATACAGAATAAACCCTCATTTTATGGCTTCCCCTTCCCATCTCCCCTCCCACCTGCCTTCCTCCCTATTCTCATACAGCACTGCAAAAGTCCTAAATATGATGTAACATGTTTTTTCACATTGTTATAGCATTTTTGGCTCCCACAAACCACTTCTTTCCTTTTCCTCTTTGTCTGAAAGCTGGCAACCAACTTTATTTCTTAGCACCAAAGAGGTGCTTACGAAACTCTTCCTCCACCCAGTATCTCAATACTAATTTCCCACTGTCGGCAGCAGAGAACAGATATTCCCAGAATCTGTTGAAAACAGAGTTTGGGAGGTGGAGGAAAATAAAGAGAAATACTGCCAGTTTATTGTTTGCTATTTTGGTTTGTGCAGAAGCAGTAGGGGAAGTCCTGAGAATAAAATATGAGAATAAAGCAGCATTAGAATAAAATAAGCTATAAACTTTAAATGTCCTTCTTTGTAAGACTTGAGGTCTCCAAACAAAAATGTTAAGACTAGATTCTACCTTTGGCTTTCGTTAGTTGAAAGCTGAGAGTAGCTGTTAATTTTATTGAGGTTGCTTTCACTGAAGTCACTGAGGACTAACCTTTTTTTCTGTGCTGATATAAACCGGGGTGGCTATTTATTAAGAGAATCTTTGTAAACCTTATGGTTTTAGTTCTCTTAATTCTGAGGGCTATTTGCCCTTGCCAGAGATATCATTATGTCTATCAGGAGTGAGCTCTTGCATTTTCTTTGGGCCTAGATCTTTCAAGTCTGGGTGAGCTGGCAACAGAGATTTCAGAGACCCAGAGGAAAAAAAAAAAAAGAAGGAAAAAAAATAGTGAAGTTCTTAGGATGTTTGCTATAAAAGCCATTCACTTGCAATGAAGCAGGAAGGCTTTAAAATAGCCAGGGATTTCTCATGGCCCGTGAAGGATAGATGCACTGGAACCTTAGAAATATTTAGTGCTTTATTAGAGGCTTGTGGAACATTTTGGTTTCTCAGTACCTCTGCAAACCGAATCAGAGGTATTTCATGCTGGATGCCAAAAATCATACCTCACACCTCAGGTATTGGTACTCACTTTGTTTTTGAATGGGCCAAATGAAATTTCAAATAAAGTTTCGAATGTTTTCTCACAATGATTTAGTTAGTTGTATATGTATTTTTCATCAAAAAGCATGAGTTCCTTTCTTTAATTAGGTGTCATTACCTGATGCAAGCTCTTATTCATGGCCACTTACATTAACTTGATGCTTATGGCAGAGGGTGATCCTGAGGTTCTGCTTTCATGTTTTACGTGATTTCACTGCAAAACCACATTTGGGAATATGGCCTAGAGCAGAAACAGATTGTGATAAGGTGATATTAGGGAAATACATGTTGTGTACTTGTAACTCTAAGTGAAGAAATTGGGCATAAAAATGTACTGGAAGTACATACATTCAGACCTCTGAACCAATTTTTTCCTTAGCTTTGCTTTGTGATATTGCACTCTTGCATAGAAAAGACTTTGTAAAACAAAGTAAGAACATTGCAAAATAATTGCCAGGTCCTACTACTGAAATTACAAACTTGCACAGCTGAAGTACAGAAGCAGAATTCATATAATAGCATCAATCTGGTTATGTCATTTTGCAATATAATTCTTTTAATGATAAAATTCTTAAATCATGCATGTTGTGCTAGAAATTAATTTAATCCAATTTGGTAACACCATGTGAGGGCAAAGAACTCTGTGTTAGTATATTCTATTGTGATATTAAAACCACAGGTAATTCAGCTCTGGTCCTACAGCCTGTGTTTTATGGTTAATTCCATCTAGATGGAATCTGGTATCTATCTGAATGAAGAGCTCTTTTGTAGGATTGGGTATGATTCACCATATTGTAAATTTGTATGATATTTGTTCTTCATGTTGTCACCTCTAATCTGATTGTCTCTAAAAGTTATTGTTATTGTTGGAATGCTTAATTTGTACCATTTTGTGATACTATGCTCTGCAACGCTCCGGTTGCATTAATGAAGCCATTAATATCCAGCTTTTTCAAATGCCAACAGAACAGAGAAGAAAATGTTTTTTTTTTAATCCATAAGTACATTCCCTTTCTCTCTCTTGTAGATAGCTGATGTCTCTTAGCTATCTATCTCCTTGTCAGCAGTATATTAAATACAGTCAGGGAGAAGCCATTTGTCTAAACACTGAGGTGGTAATTATTTAACTAGGTGATGCTATCTGATTCTGTTGAAAGTATGTACTTCACCTATTTAAGTTCTTTGGGATTTAGGTTTTTTAGGTATTCATTCTTTCTGCCTCAGATATTAAAGCTGGTTGAAAACTTCTGGTTTGCTCCTGTAGAAAGTTGCCATTAATTAATAATTTCCAATTCCTTAATAAAAAGTCATACTTTCCCTGGAAAATGTTTGATGAGCCTTTCTGCTCATACAGGCTGAGAGAGTTAGAGTGATTAAGTGTTACAGGTTAGGCAGGACCCTTTTTAGATTTTTAAAACATTGTTGAAGCTGTGAGATTCCCTTCCTGCTCTTATATCCTGCTTTCCCCAAGTAATTTGTTCATCCCCAAAGATGTTTCTCTTTTTTTTACAGGGTTTATAAAAAAATACTTGCCTTTGAAAGCAAAGGATTAGTGTGTCTTTCATCACACAGAACACAGCATAATATTTTTGCTATGTGATTTTTATATGTAAATTTATCCCATTTAAAATCAACAGAGAGGAGTTATAGCTTTCCACTGCTTTGTCTGTATGGGTGTAATAGGCTTTTGAAAGTGTTTCTTCTGTATACCGCACAGCAAAGGTGTGAAACTTACAGTTTACTGTATACCATAGAGATGCTGATGAGATACAACTCCTCTTGCTGAAGTTACATGATACGTTAAATATTTCAAGCTCAGTTAACGAATTCTCCTAAAAATGGAGCTGGCCTGAGTTCTCAGGCAGGGTGGTGCAACTCCTGTGCACACAGATACATGAAAGACTCTTTCCTCACCGGCAGTGGGTGGGAGAGCTGCTCCTCTCAATACCCCAGCTTACTAACTCCTGATGAAAATGTTTGGGGCCTGTCATAGTTTGCAAAGAGCAAAAGGTCTTATAAGGCAATATCTCTGAGTGACAGGCTCTCATGTTGTTTCTGAGTGCATGGCAGCAGGTGGATCTGGCCAGAGGAAGGCAAAACCCATGTTGTATCACCTTCCTTTTCATTTTTTTCCCAGACGTTCCAATTTGAAAGGGACCACAAACGCTGAGGAAGCAAAGCTGGGCTCCCAGGTTGAGGTTGCAAAGCGACTAGAAGATCAGCGCCGTCGCCGAGGCGAGAACGACGAGCTTGAGAAGCTGAAGGAGAAGCAGCAGGAGGCGGCAGCAGAGCTGGACGAACTGAAGAAAAGGCGGGAGGAGCGCCGAAAAATCCTGGAGGAAGAGGAGCAGAAAAAGAAGCAGGAGGAGGCTGAGAGGAAAGTCAGAGAGGAGGTAAGTATAAAATATGAAGTATTCGATTCTGGTTTTATTCCCTTGTTACTGCTTTACTTCCACTGGCCTTGCAATAGTTAGTAACACTTTACAGCAGTGTCTGTAAAGACACTTTAAAGCAAAGAAGCGGCTGTTGGTCAATGGGTCTGTATTTAACAAAAGGGTAGAATGATGCCATGGGATACCCTTCATGGGCAAGGAATGAGCATGGAACAAGGAAAGCAAGGCCAAACACAACCATGCATACAGGCCAAAGTGTGCTGCTGCTTCTTGGTTCTAATGTTGCTGTGTGGGGAGCTGCTGCTGAACCTTTACTTCAAATAGTACCCTTTTTCTGGGCCCTCTGGGTTTTGTTCCTTTCTGAGCATTGCTGTTTCTTAGCATCTGTCAGGAGATGGTTTGTTGCAACATACCTTGACTTTGAATATACTACCCAGCATTAAAACCATCCTGTTTTTTAACCTTCAGATTTAACTAGAAGTATACCATATTTGATATCAAGTGACCACATCACATAGATGGGTCACACCCAAAATAAAACATGTAATCACCCAGGGTAGAAAGAAATTCAACAGTTCTAGCCTCAGGAAATACAGGGCTCTAATATATGTCTTCCTGAGTCAGGATTTAATCTGTGATAGCTATGAATTTTTCATCCTATTGGGGATGCAAAATATCAGGAGCAGTGTTATAGCCACAGAGTTCTTAATTTCTTTGGGGTGTCTTTTTGCCATTACACAAATTGAATTACAAAGCACATGTAAAAGTTTATCTGCTGCAGATGAGCTGTAATGCTAATGTTATATATAGGTATGATGGGCTACATCTCATTAGGAAGGCATTCTTGCCTATTTAAATATTGAGTACCCAAGCACATCTGTTTGCCTGTACTTTCTCTGCCAAGGGACTCTATAAATAGGATTTCCAAACCTCTGGTGCATCATTTAGGAATCTTAGTTGTTTGAAAAACAAATAGTAGATGAATAATAATAGTGTTTGGCAGCTGAATGCCGATTGCTTTTAGTATGCTAAGAAATTTACAGTAAAACTGTACCTTGCGGGTCAGATGCTGCTGACCACTGGTTACAATGGTTATGCTTTGAGGCTTCTGGTTTGGCTTGTAGCTTACGAAGTAAAAATTAATGTTCTGTCTTTGGAAGAAAAGATGTAAGCATTTAGTCTTCACTTTTTTGGGCACTGATTGATTTTTTCTTGTTACATATTCTTAACTTTGGCACAAGTGCCAGAGTAGATGGACAGAACAGGAAAATGATGATACAGGAGGATATAGAGAAACTGAATTTGAGTGGTTTTATAAATGTGCTTTTTTTCTCTCTTTATATGGCACTGGTAGCACTACATGGGAAAAATCCGGTGACCTCACTGTGAGGAGACACTAAAGCAGCACCGACTAGCTGCCTTTCCTACTTCCTTAACATTGTGATATTATGAGTAGCAGTACATTGCTAGGGTTTAGATAGGTCACTGAATTTCTTTGACTGGCATAAAAATCTGTTCTTAGAAAATGTGGTAAATGTTTGCAGGACTACAAAGCCATGTAATGGTAATGTAGTTTCTGAAAGAATAAGTGACCTTTCATGTTTTTACAAGGAGGAAAAGAGGAGGATGAAGGAAGAAATTGAAAGGAGAAGGGCTGAAGCTGCTGAAAAACGTCAAAAAATGCCAGAAGATGGTGTATCTGAAGACAAGAAGCCATTTAAATGTTTCAGTCCTAAAGGTTCATCTCTCAAGGTAACCTCCCTGCTAATTTCTATACAGTACATAAAAGGTAATGGGGGTTGCAGTTCAAACCAACAGCCAAAAATCAAAGCAGTGTGGAAATACCTGAAATCAGACCTGTGACAATGCTCTGAAATAAACCTTAGCCTGAAATGTTTTGCTGAAAACTTTGTTCACTGGCATGATTGAAAATTAGAGATCCTTTATAAAACCAGAATCTAGACTGTTTACCTGTTCTTGTTGAAGAAAAATGTCAAAAAAAGTATCTTTACCTTCAAGATAAAATTATTTTGGAAACTTAGAGCTGTATTACTGTGTTAATTTTCCATGCTAATTTATTATAGGAATACTTTGCGAGCTGGAGTAGATAAAGATCACAAATGTTCTCACTCTCCTTCCACGTCCATAATTACTTTCTTCCTTGCCAGCTTACTTTGTCTTTAAATGTATGCAGCCTAATCATCATAAATTGAAACTGCCCCATGTGGGAGTTCTAGTTTATGTTTAATTCTTCTAAAAATAACATCTAGAAGTACTGGGCTGGATTTCATTTTCTTACATAACAGGAAAAAAACCCCAAACTTCTATCACTGCAGGAATTTCTAAGTGGTCTTCTGTGGCCTGTATTATACTGAAAGTCAGATAAATCAATTAAATGGCCTTTCAGCATGGAAGAGGAATCCTGGCCCCGCTGAAATTACCGGGAACTTTGTTTTGGTATTCAGTCCACTTGCCTTTTCAGCTCAAGCTCTAACTAAAGATCTATTAATTGTTTTCAACTATTTTTCCTTTTCTCATTTTGTGTCATTAATCATTTAAGAATCCAAAGTGTTTGTCAAAAAAAGGCCCCTTAGTGGGCATGAGGAGAAAAAGGAATCAGGCAGGAGGCTGTCAGGTAGGAACTCATTGAACCATGAAGTGGATCTCCATGGGATTAAGAACTGTATTTGTTGAATGACAGACTGCATTTGGTCAAAATCACATTTCTGGTCACAGTAAGCTACACTTCGAACCAATCTGGATCTTCAGCCCCATGCTGTTTTGGGTTCAGTTCTAGCAAATGCAGTCAGTGTCCAAATGCTTTTGACTGGAACTTGCCTTTGAGTTCTCAGATACATTTGAACCTGAAATATAATGACAAAATGCATATAGCTCTAAATGAAGATTGCCAAGCTTTATAATATGCTCCTATTGGATAATAGGAACGAATGGTCTTGCCATTTTGGTTGCAAAAGATCGTGTCAATAACAGACACTATAAATGTACAGCTTCTTCCCAACCCTCCTGGGAGGGTTTTTTTTCTTCTCTCTGTTCATTTAGATGCCATTTATGACATATATTTGGAGCTCTGGTTCACAGATGACTCAGAAGAAAGGAAATTATACTTGAAAACACATAATATATAGATCATAATTTTGGAGAGAGTGGGAAAAACATGATTTGGCAGGAGGTTAATAACTTTCAGAACATTTTTGGACCAGTGCTACACTATTCTACTATTCTAAGTGGTTTTTTAGAGGAAAACTGGAATTTTCCAAATGTCTTTAAACATCCAAGGTCCTTTTTTTTTTTTTATGGTGATAACTGATGCTGGGCTTTATGGCTTTTTAGGTAGACGTTTTCAGTTACAAAAACTGATACATGCAACTGTACACACTTTTTCTCTGTTTCTATCCCTGGGAAATTGGTCACACTGTATGTATTTCCTCCAGTGTCTGTGGGTGGCCAGAATAGATATGTAATGCTGTTGAACTTCACGCCCTAAACTGTTTCTTGGCCTTCTGTGATCAATAGCTCAGGAGAGAATAATATCATTTTAATAACCTAATGTCAAACTTAATGTCAAACTTCAGCTTTTAGAAGACAGGATATTTCATTACCTTTCATTTGGACAGACTTCTCAGGCTGGTCTAACCTGGCTGGTGCATAGCTTTCTCATTGTCTGTTATGCGCTTCCCAAGTTATCTTTTGACTTGTAAAGCATCTGGCACATATTTTCTCTCTTGATGAATGTATCATCTGGTTAGATGTGTCATGAGTCATGTGAGAGCCCTAAATACACAACTGTGGGTGGGTGGAATTAATAATGAAAAAGGGAGGCTCAGTATTAAAATACTGTGTGATACATGTGCACATTCTGACTTCTTCTAGATCATAATCTGGAATAGCATCTTTTTCTCCTTCCTTGTCCTTCCTGATGTGATAAGTTTTGGGGAAGAAAAAGAAGTTCCTGGGATTAACTATCTTAGATAAGGAAAGTAGGGCATGCTGTTTACTAAGTGAACTAGAAGAACAAAAGAAAGGAGATAAACTGAAAAGCAGTGTGACATATTAACATCTTAATGGACACTGCATTTATCCATCAGGCAGGGCATGGGCCAGCAGGATATGCAGACCCAGAATTGAGAGAGCAAGATGTGCAACCCATCTCTATGTATTGCACGGCTCGTGCATGTACCTATATAAATGTAGGTATAAAAACACAGGCATAATATGCACATATCTAAAAAGAACTACTGCCAGGCCTCTAATAAATCACAGCCTACACAGTGTTGACAGGTCCTGTTGTTTTAACTGTTAAAGACAGTATTTCCCTGAAACTTGAGACATTACTTCAGCACAACTATCACATCAGCATGAAGTCTTCCCACTGACAGCATGAGGGCTGGTGCCTTCTGAGGGCACAGTGAAAAGGAAGCATCGAAAGTTCATCACTAGCTCAGGGACAGAAGCAGCTTGGATTTCTCAGGGCTAGTGGGGTCCCTGTGGGCCATAACAGCAGTACCAAACCTCTATTCAACCTCTGCCCTCTCTCTTGGTTTATTTTATAAGGACAAAGACTGGAGCAACATCTGCTGCTCTCCCATCCTGCTCTAGCTCATGCTTTCACTGGTTTAGTTCACACAAATGGTGCTGCAGTAGAAGAATGAGATTTCCTGCATAATCTTTGTTCATTTTCCTTTTTAGATAAGTTTATTCCTCATGTTTTCTTTGTGAAGAAGTGCTACTGACTTCTTGTCTAACTATTCTCTAGGTCAATCAGGAGAGAACAGGATATTTCAGTACTAAGTCTCTTCTGGGGGGCGAGCTCCACCACTACAGAAATGCAAAAGCTGTTAGGCATTGAAGGGGGGAAGCACAACAGGAGCCTGGGAGCCTGCGGTATCTCCTGTCATTGTAGAAAACGTCTCCTGGGAAACATGGGCTGATGCGGCATCCTGCACTCTCTACAAGGCAATGTTGACAGCTGGGCCAGAAGATAGGACTTTTCAGGGCTTGAGATTTCTTTTTTCTTAGAGACCTGTCTTGTCCTATCTCATGATCTCAATACCTGACAGCTGGAGCAGTGACTGGAAAGAGACTGCAGCCAATCAGTTCTTTCTAGATGAGCAGCTCTTGCAGCAGAGGGAAGATAGAGTGGTAAGAACACAATTTGTGACACCTATATTTCCCCCATCTTTGATGCTGATGGCAGCACCTCTAGTCTTCCAGGTAAACTGGAGTAAATTGGTGCACTGCACAGGTGCTGCTGATATCAGCTAAAAGCCCAACTGTACTTAATGAAGCAAAAGAACACATGAGCCACTTGGGGAGGAAAAGGCCCTTTACTCCTAGGTACTGCCACTACAAATGGCTTTCCATTAGGTTCTTCCACCTGTTGGGCATGAGGCAAAATTATAATAGAGGGATTTCTGTTTTCTGTGTGCATTATTCCTTTTCATTCTTGACCTGTTTTTTGAGAAGAGTTTTATTATGTATGAGTTTACAACACTTTCTGTCACATGACATCTAACAATCAGTTTTAAATTCCCAAGAATCATTTGATACATTTGTATGAAACAAATTTTACTGGGAATATCTAGATGTTTTTAGTTTTCTGAGACATTGGCTCAAATTGCGTATTAATTCATTCCTCTTTCTGTTTCTGTTCTTGGAGAATATACAGATGGAAGTCAGTGTACTTTGAGACCCACACTTCAACTGCATTTTTAATAGGCAAGGCATTTCTTGCACAATCAGTGAACAAAGCATGTCTGTGCAATATTGAATGTGGATAAATGCATATGTATATCTCTGTACAACATCTTGCTTAATTTATTCCTTGCTACCTATATGTACTGACCCCGCAGAGTAAGGCCGTAATTGGGTGTGAGAATTGAACCATTGGTTTCATTTCATCTGACTTTACCAGCAGAAGGGTACATGTCCACCTAAGCATTTTGTTGTCTAATCTAAACTTCTTCAGTAGTTAACAGAGTGGGAGCCACCCTCAGTGGACAAGCAACACCACCTTTCCTAGGGTGAGGTGAGCTTCTCGGCCTCTCCACTGGCTGTAGAAGGAACCAAAATGAATAATTTTGACTAAATGCTTAACTTTCAACAACTCAGGTTACGTGGGAGAGATGCAGCCCAAGATCCTGTGCTTTTTCTCTCTGGTCATAATTTAATTAGAGGCTGCATTTTTTGAAGTATGTGTGTCTTGTGTCAGAGGTTTGGAATTCCATGGTGAAAAAACATAGTCCAAGCTCTTTAATAAGATCCTGTTTAAATGAACGTATTGAAAAAAAATTATTTGTATTTCCTGGTCTCAAACTGAGAAAATATCTTTCATTTTGCACTAACCACCCTGTTTCTCTTACAGATCTATTTTGTAATACTCTTTACAGTATGTGCCACACATTTTAAAGTTTATGCATGGAGTTTATGTGGTGTGTGGTAGATATATGACCTTTAGATGTTTCTGTGCAGTCTGAGTGTAGTCAACCTATGTGTTGAATACATGTGTGTATACAGGTGTGTTTTCTCTAAGTGTATTCAAAGTGTGCTTCTGTTTCATGCATGTTGTATTTTGAGGAAGATGCTCTAGAACAAATTCTCGTATAAATGTGCAGAAAATGTGTTATCTGTCCACACAAGGCACCTGGTTCAGATCTGGGGGTCGCTTCCTAACTCTGCTTTCCTCTTTAACTTATTTTCTGGTTTGCTTCCTCACTCTCCTGTTCTGAACAATCCATGACTTATTCCTGAAATGACTCAGGGCAGGTGCTCTGAGAGCTGCTGTTTCCAGCAGGTAAAGAATGACCCCATGTCTTTTTACTATGACATCACGAATACATGTCCCTCTTCACTACAACCTATCCCCCTCTTACACCAATGCCTAATGAAGCCAGATTTTCCTGCTGTGTGGAGACATCTCTCCCTCCTTAACATAGGAAAACTAGAAAGAGTCTACTGTTAGCCCCTTTGAAGAACTGTCCCTCTTGTAAGATTTCAAGTTGATTCTCAGTTCATCGGAATTATGCTGTCAATAAATTATTAGTTACCATTAGTCCAGGTTCTTTGAGTCAGTCCATATTGTTTGTTCTTGGGGCCAGCCAGGGTTTCACTGATGTAGCTGGGGAATTACCCATTTATACACAGCAGGGGAGAAAACAGTGACTTTTGTTGGTGGTGTAACTCATCATTTCAATGAGGATTTTTTTTTTTAAGCTTTTTGTGGCCCAGAAATCAGTGTTTTGGGGAAATTTTCCTCCTATACCATATTCGAGGAGAGGTGACTAGTTTAAGTTAGATGTGTCTAGTGACTTTTCATCTAATAATTAACTTGCTTGTTTTATGGCAATGCCGACTGTATTTGCTCTGGGTGAAACTAAGTTGGGAACTGTTGAAGCTGGCAGAAGAAGACCCGCAGATCGCGACTTGTGCGCACGGCGGCTCTTCAGCTCCTGCCTGGTGTACTGCTGCCGCCTTGTGTCAATAGCGCGTAGAGAAACTTGGTACACACCCGGGCAAAGCCCATCTTTCCACTCACGGCTGTGTTTAGATCATGAATTGGTAACTAAAACTGTTAATGTAAATTACTCTGTAAATTGTGTGTATTGGCGCTTTAGAAGTGCCCTTGAGTTGGACAGATGATAGCTGGAGTTCCTCCAGTGAGCTTGTTTGGCAAATTCTGCACTGAAGTGAACTGCTGAAGTATTTGCTTGTACAGACTTGAGAAATAAAACATGCATTGATGGGATTGCTGTGGGATTTAGTATTCTGGTATAGCGTGCTAAAGGCACCGAGGAGAGCCATTTAAAGGAATGGCTGTCATTGCCTAATTTTAAAAGCGTGAATGCCTCAGCAGTCACTGTTCAAGTAACTTGTAAATGGACAACACATACTGAGCTGGGGAATCCCCAGGAAACCAGCCAGGCTAATTAATAGTCATTTCTATCCCCTGGAGCTGCTTTTGTATATTTTACTCTTAAGTGGAACTGTAGATCCTGGGACAAGAAATGGAACAATGCAATGTGGAAGACACTGGAGGAGGTTTGCAAATAGGCTGCCCTCATCATTAAATATTTTAAAACTTTATTCAGGGATGGAGTCTTTTTGTTTTCAAATTATTGAGACATTTGCCATAAGTCGTATGAGAACTTCATGGTTATTTTTCCCTGGAAACATGACAATATTTTCCTATACACAGACTAGAAAATAACGATGAAATATGAGATATTAGCTTGTATAATAACAGCTGGTAAATATTGACTCAGCAATGACCCTGCTTGAATATGAGCAGGGTACAGGCTGATTGTTTTTTTTTAGAGCTCAAATTCAATTGTCAATATCCTGCAAGAACATGCATGAGGTAGGGTACGTAGCTAACCCCCAAACCTGGACTAGT
This sequence comes from Pezoporus wallicus, assembly GCF_028554395.1. Taxonomy (NCBI): domain Eukaryota; kingdom Metazoa; phylum Chordata; class Aves; order Psittaciformes; family Psittacidae; genus Pezoporus; species Pezoporus wallicus. The sequence goes on along the minus strand of NW_026642179.1, from coordinate 2,918,405 downwards.
CTGATGGTTCAACTCAGAAAATGCAGGAGATATGGAGATATGAGGAAATTTTACACAGATTTTGTGAATATCAACCCCTTGCACAATATGAACTCTTCTCTCTATATTGGTGATTTATTCTCTTGTTACAAATGAGGCCCTGAAGAAATATGCAGGATGCAAAAAATTAATGCAGAAAATATATCCGTAACAGGCTCCTAACTATAAATCCTGTGTTTGTGTCTGTGGTGATTTCTGTTGGAATGCATCTCTTTCAGACTGGCCTTTTGACATTTGAAATGACATTTTAGCCTGGCCTTGTACAGGCTGCCTTTTTGTTAACTTTAACCATACAGCTCTTGTTTCTCTTTTTTCTAGATAGAGGAGCGAGCAGAATTTTTGAACAAATCCGCTCAGAAGAGGTAAAGCAATGAAACAATAAGTTCAGTCAAAAAGCAGTGTTCAATTGGAGGGATTAATAATTTCTTTCTCCCTTTTTTCTATTTGTACAGTGGTATGAAACCCACCCATACAACTGCAGTTGTCTCAAAAATTGACAGCAGGCTTGAGCAATACACTAGTGCAATTGAGGTAAGTTAATTCCGCGTCTGGATGGCTCTAGTTAGTAATGGCTTTTGAGATTTTCATCAGCCTATGTTTTACTGTTCAAGAATTGCAGGCATTTTTGGTCACAAGCCCTTTTTCAACATGACTTCGAGAACAAAACACTTGAGGCACACCTATAACTAACTTCTAGACATATATCTAAATAAAACCTCAGATTTCTATCTTTCCTTTCATGCTATAATTTACTCTGCTTTGTAAGCTTGGAGTAGCTTTTGAAGGACTCAGTCAGCATTTCTTGAGTGACAGTTGCATCCTCTTTTTGGCTGCTGAGAGTACTATCAGCAGAGAGCTGATAGTCAGCCTGAGCAAAGCTGACTTAGCTTATTTAGGAGAGCAATGAACTGGGCCTGTGCTGCTGGCTGGCACTTCAGAGTGAAATTCCTTGGCAAAGAAAGACACTTCAGTGAACTAGGGATTTAAGTAGTGCAAAGAAAAAAACAATCAGAACAAAATGCTGAATTTGACCCCAGGTGATTTTGACAAGTTGTGGCTAATAATGTGCCTGGAAGACAGAACTGAGGGATTTTTCTTTTCATAGTCCAAGCAAAAATAGATGCTTGCTTTTTTGTTTTAAACTGTTTTCATAAAGGAGTGAGTGTAGGCAATGTGGAAGCTACTAGATAATGTAGCTTAGTCCCCTATTCCTTAAAAAACTGCCTCATTCAAAATATGCTATAACTGCTGAATTTTACCCCTAGAATCATGATGTTGTCTGTGACAGAAGAATCAGAGTCTGATGCTGAATGACAGAGCAGTCTTTTTCCCCTGTCTCTGCATAAGGATTTCCTTAGCAGTGTCCCTGAAAGAGCCATGAGCACGGGATGCAAGTGCTAAGACTTGGAAGAGGACAAATGAAAGCCTTGGAGCAGTTGTGTGCTGAGCTGTGGTTTGCAATAAGCCTTAGAAACTCAACAGATGCAAAAATCTAAGTGATTGCAGTTTTCATAGCTGGTCATGTCAAGGGTATAACTGCAAATCAAACTGGGAAGAGTCTTAGTGACACCTCTTGAGCTGGGTTCTCCTTCCTATGATCGTTGTTAGAACCACTTATAACTGCTGCATTCTCCAGCACTGCCCAGAGTCAAACCACTCTGCAACTCCAGCTCTTAATGCCAAAATCAACTGGCCTTAATTCTTCTGCAGGGCACAAAGGCTGCAAGACCAGCTAAGCCAGCAGCTTCTGACCTTCCAGTTCCAGCTGAGGGTGTCCGTAATATCAAGAGCATGTGGGAGAAAGGGAATGTTTTTTCATCCCCCTCTGGAACAGGAACACCAAATAAGGTATGTGTTTAGTTTTACATAACGATTATAAAGAATTATGTTATGTGCCTGACATTGCCATTCATGTTCCTATGAGTAAGCCTGGCTTCTCCTGTTAACATCACTGGTAAAGAATATCTCAAAGGATCCTGAGGTCTTCAAAAAAACCACAAAATTATGGGGCTGCAATATTGAGTATAACGACATACTGAACTAAGTTATGAGACATTCCAGAGCCACATCAGGTATCTTAGACAAATACATCTGAGTAGTTCAAGCGGAGTACAAAGAAATTCTTTGTGTTGGGAAACATTCTTTTGGGGGGCAGAGGAGAGTTAAATAGGCAAGATAATGATGATGCTTTATAGATAATGCATAGAAGCATTTGTGAGACCTTTATTTTTTCTATGTAAATTCTTAAGGCAACATTTCTTTTCTAGAAATTTATGTGAATTGATAATCATTCATCATAAGCAAAGAACTGAGCCATGGATTGAAGGGGGTTATTACAGATAACCATGAAATTTCAGTAACTTGTACTAATCTTTTAAAGTTTTATTTTAATGATTTAAAATTTAGCCCACTTAACTTCCTTAACTCTTCTACTGTGTGGCTTTGTTGTTTGTTTCTTGGGTTTATTTTTGTTGTTGTGGTTTTTTTTTGTTTTTTTGTGTTTTTTTAATTTTAGTTTAGCAAAACAAAAATAGACTGTTGTCTTTTCAGGTAAAGATTATTTTTTTTGCTTGGAATTTGGGGTTATGACAGAAACACCAAGTTTATGTCTAATGTTTATTCCTGGATTAGCACTAAAGTGGAAATAATATTGTCATTTCACAGTTAATCAGTGTTGAAAACTAGAGGCTAGTAGTACTGTGTGGTTTATAGGGACAATATCTTCAGAGTACACAACGTGACACTTACCTAGCCATAGTCTCAGTGAGGAGATCTATATTAAACTCAGGGTTGGCTTTGTTTTTAAATCTAAGCTGTGGAAAACATAGCAGAAGCTATTCTGAAAGTCTTCTGATTAGATTTTATCATTTTTCAGGAAACTGCTGGACTGAAGGTTGGTGTCTCCAGTCGTATCAATGAGTGGTTAACCAAGACCCCCGAGAGCAACAAATCACCTGCTCCAAAACCTTCTGTAAGTAAACTTACAACAACAGTCTCTTCAGCAAGTGGGCTCTCTCCTGCAGCAGAGGTGGTGATGGTGCTTCCTCAAGCAGCTGATGGTCTTTGGAGGAACTTTGCTGCATGTCCTCTCTTGGAAGCTCACAGAGGCCTTCTGGCTGTTGACTCCTGAAAAGTGGGAGAGGAAGCAAGGCAGTTCTCACCTTAAAGCTTAGAGGTGCTCTAAAAAGACCTCTTTTAGCACTTCTCAGGTAGAGAAGTATGTTAATCTACCACCTGTGAAAGGCCCACCACTGATTTAGAAATTACCAGCCATAGACCTTGGGTGAAACACTTGTGCATTGACCCTTGCCTGTAAATAGCTTTCAAGTGTATTTTTAAGCACAACACTTTAATCCTTTAAGAACCTAAATGGGATTTCTAATGAAGGCCTTTTAGCATGCCCATTACTTCAACAAGAATCAAAGCAGAAAATGTTATCAATGCAATAAAATAGGAGCATGAGAAGCAGCAGTGTGGATGTGGAAAGGTGTAGAAACAGCTAATTGTGAGGATTGTAATGGAAGGCTGGGGATGAGGAGCTGAAGATATCAATATTGGAGAATGGCAAGTTAATGATTTAACTTTGGGATTTAATTCAAGAACTGGTTTCTCCCCCATATCCTTGTGTAGTGTTTTTCTGCCAGTTACATTTTATAAAAGGTGTAGCCTTAAAAGCTCTTTTCTAATTCACACTCCTATTTGCTCAAAAGAGGACCTTGAGATTTGCACTGCTGTCCCTAATGCTGGTATATACTGGTAGCTATATGGATATTGTGCCCTTATGGACATAAATATAAAAACAGAAGTCCTTGTGGCACAGCATCTGCCCCCAGATTTTCCTCCCTCTTAAGTTACATCTTTTAAGTAATGTAAAACTAACATCTTGTTTTCCCCTCAGCCAACTGTTTCTATCTATGTCTTCATTTCCCTCTTTCTCAATAGATTGTTCTTTCTTCTTTCAATATATCTGCTTGAAGGAATCTGACCTCCTCCTATTCTTCTTTGAGGGTCTGTTTGCTAAGCTGGTCAGGTAAACCTGTTTATAATTGACTGTGAAGAATGACATATATCTTAATGTGTGATTTGTACTTTTTTATTTTTTTTTTCCCCCCAGGATGAATCAAATGGAAACCTATAATTTCTTAGTTAGCAAATAAATTCCTACCCCACCACATACCACCAAAATAAAGAAATGAAGTTTTTGTGACCATCAAGATTCTTATGGGTTTTGGAACAACATTCAATTAAAAGTAGAAGGAGCAAAGTTCTCAATTAGCTTTATGACGAACCTATATCACAGATCCCAAATTATTACAGGATTATGGAATGGTCCACTGCAATTTTGCTGGTTTCTTTCTTCCTCTGTTACTGCTGAACTCTCCTTTTGAAGTACAATATTGGCTAAAAGTCTTAACCAGCAGCAACCCTCTTTGCCTGTATATTATGATCAAGTCTAGAGCATCTATGCTGGTTGCATGATTTCTACCCCTTGCAGAAATCACATTTCCATTCATCACTGGGCATTTTCTATCCCAAGTTAGAAATTCTTATGTGCAGAAAACTACCTATCTATCTATGGATGGCAAGAGCAAGATTCGGAAACTGTGTATGATTTGAACATTTTAAAAAGGAGAATACTCATGTCTAAACTAGTTTTGAGAGTCTTTTTATTTGCTAACCACAGAGCTAGATACCAACCCAACTGTCCTTAAGCAGATGCATTGCTACTAGCCTAGCATATGGCATCTTGATTTGTAGTCATGCTGTTCCTCATGCAGCTTGACGTTTTTATCAAGTTTTGGCTAAAGTCTAATTTAAAATACACTAATTTTCAGAGACTATTATTATTTACTAATGGCTTTAATTCACCTGCTTTTTCTTTTTCTATTGGGCTAGTGATTGGTACATGCTAAGGTTTTAAAGGATACATAATAAATTCAAATGAATATGAAGGACTGAAGTGTTAAATCCTGAAACCTATATGTAAGAATGCAAGGGAGGATCCACTTTTCTGTGGTATGAGAATTCCTACAACATTGGTTTACAGGTTTTTTTTTTTAATTAAATATTTTATTTCTGATCTAAAATAATAAGGCAAGCTGCTTTTGAATTCCCCCTTGATAGAAATATCTTTATATTAAGAAAAATCTTTTTCATTTGCAAAAGTTGGAGTTGTCTGTCTTAAAGACCCAAATGTGCAGTAATTTTTCAGTCTACTCCTTAGGATGAACATAATAAGTTATGGCCAGTCTGTGCAGTACTAAGAATAGATGCAGCAGAACTGGTTTTTGCCATAAAGCATGTGGAGTCATTATGTAAAGTGTCATTGGTAGACTCTGTGGATGCTCCTCAAATTTTTTTTATAAGGAAGTCACATTTTGACTTCTTCTCTAACAAATTAAAATAAACCTGAACTAATGTTGGTTTGTGTTCTCTGACATTAATTTTTAAATACAGGATTTAAAACCAGGAGACGTGTCTGGCAAACGTAATCTCTGGGAGAAGCAGTCAGTTGAAAAGCCAGCTCCTTCTTCTAAGGTAACACTTCAGTGTATTGTTAAAAGACTAATAGCTTTATGGGTTGCTTTCTAGGAGGAAGGTGCCTTTTACCTCCATATGGTCAGTCAGTTGGAATTAGGCATTTACATGTTTGTTATCCTGCCTTTTTATCTGTACAAGAAAGTACAATGACATACAGACAGTCATGGGCAGCATATAACTTTTATATTCATTCCTATTTAGCAGCTCTGTTAAGGCTGTGTTGTGAGTAGAAATCTGTCCCTTGCATGGAGTTGATTTTTTTTTTCTTGTTATAAATAGCTTTGTTTTCACATATTCAAGTTTAATAATGGGTTATGATTTTTCAAACAGGTATCAGCTATGGGGAAAAAATCAGAGACTAATGGTAAGTAATTCTGATAAGACACCTCCATGTTAAATAGAAACACTGCTGTGTTTTCACACAGGCGTGTCCATGTTTCAAAATCCTACAGCTTTTAATATTAATGCACACCCCCCCCCCCCCTTCTGTCTTTAGCCTTTCAACAGCTCCACTGCAATATCATAAAAACATGGATGTTTGAGAAATAAACCTAAATCACCTTTCTAGGGAGATTAAGGGTTAGCAGTATTCCAGCCATGATTGCAAAGCCTTGTTCGAGTTACATGCATAGTATGTTTGCTGTAGCTGGAGAGTATTGCTAAACTGTGTGAGGTCTGACAAATGGTCATTTAACTACAGCAAATGCAAGGCATCTGGGAAAGGCTCTTTTAAGGCTGCAGCAACAATTGATATGCCTTTCATGAGCAGAGAGAACCCAGAAAATGAGGCTATTGCAGCAACATTATTTGAGCAGAAATGGAAGATTTCAGCACTACTACTGAGAATGAGCCCTGCACCTGATTTTGAACACTGCCACTGGGTAATGGTAAAGCCTGATGAAAACTCAGCAGTGTTGATTTTGAAAAACAGTTCTGGCTGGTTGTGAGCCCCATGTGCTCCTGCACACCCAGACTGGACTGGAGTTCAAATGCACTCAGCAGCAGCACTGTTTTTACTGAAGCTGTGCATTAGTGTCTTCACAAGGCACACTACTGTCATTTTGAAACTACTAGTTTAAGAAAGAAAACCTAGTTGTAAAGAAAGAAATTGGCAAAATTGCTCTCCTAGCTTGCTTAAATTTTAATCTAAAACACTCCAAATAAAACTAAAGGAATTATGTGTTTGGAAGTGTTCAAAAACAGCGTAAACAAGGCCCTTAGTAACATGGTTTAGGGGTGAGCTTGGCAGTGCTGGGATAACAGTTGGACTTGATCTTAAAGGTCTTTTCCAGCCTAGTTGATTCTATGATTCTAAGGAGCAGTGGGGAAGAATGGAAATTTACTGATTAATTTAACAGCATTATAGATGCTTTGCAACATCCCTTGACTCTTCACTAGGAATGAAATGATAAAATATAGAAAAACATTTGGTTTGCTATACATTAATATGTGAAGAAAAGTGAGTGCACATCCATATGTGAAGCCAGAGGTATGGTATACCTGTGAACTTACCAATTTGGAATCACGCAGACCAGAACAGTTTTCCTTCCCCCCGCCCTTCTCCTTTTTTGAACTCAGCTGTTAGGAGAGGGGGTTTTGGGCTCACTCAGTGTTAGCACAGCTCTATTCCTGTGGAAGGTGCCAGTAGTCGTGTGTCATCGCAGACCCAGCTGAGTGATTCAGGCACTCAAAGCCTGAGCGAGATGAGGGCTTTGCAGTAAGAGGCTCTCAGGAGACTTGTCGTGGGTTCAGAGCGTGTGCGCCAAGCACTGCAGCACAGCTCACCTTAGCACAGGAGCTGCCTGCATGCAGCTGGGTTGAGCACTAGGTGCAGCAACCACCACATTTCTGAATGGGAAGCTCCTGAGCTCTTCCCGAGCTGCTTTCAGGGGCTGTTGGAGGTGAAAGAGATGAAATCCTGCATGTCCTCTTGGAGACCAGCGCTGAGCAAACCCAGTCCATGACCCACAGCATCATCCAGCTTGTGTCTTGCTTTCTTACATGGTGTTAATCTACAGCCATGCCATCTCTGTTTTAGGGATGTGTTTGGGTTATTTCAAGTGGTCTTTAATCTTTCTCTTTCTCAGCAGGTTTGAGACAATTTGAGAAAGAACCGTAGAAGGCCACTAAAGACGCTGGACCAATCAGCTGGGGGAAAAAAAAAAAAAGGAAAAAGTGCTAAATTGTTCTTTTTATATTTATGTTTATTTACCAAAATCTCTTTTTGCATTATCCCAGTTAAAACCATGTATATTAGCACTGTATTTAATAATCAGTCTAGACATTCATCATAATAGTACTGCCTTTGCACAAGAGCCTTTATTCCTAAAGATCTTTATTCCTAAAGAAACCCATGCTGTGAAATATATAGACTCTTCTACTGATAGTCATAACTATGTATCTGAACAGTGATTTCAACTGGCAAAAGAAGTCAGCCCAAAATGTGTGTAAAGTGAAGTTGCTTAAGAAAGGTGTGCAGTAAACCTATAAAAACAACGGTTACTTTTGTAATACAGAAGTCTTTTCCTTCTGCACTTTAGACTAAGGCATGGAAGAAATATCTTTAGTTGACAATGTAATATTTTCTGTAAGCTGCCCATGTCATGAGAAATACTGCATCAATAACGTGTTTTAATTTTTTTGTTTTATACTTTTTTTAAGCATCAATTTTTCCATTCTAGTTTAAGTTAATACTTAAATTTGGATGATTATGTTAGCTGACAGCGGTACTGATATTTCTTTTTGTTGTTAGTGACTAGTAATTGAATGCAATTTAGAATATATATACACACATAGCTTTACAAAGTTTAGCCTAAAGGCACTACTAATGGTAGAATGCTTTAATACGTGCTAGAGTATTATATTTAGTAATAAACGTACATAATTAGCCAATATCACAGCTTAAAAAAAAATAAAGACAGAATCACACACTTTTCTATAGTAAGATTTCAGAATTGCCATTACAGGTATGGTGAGATAAGTATTAAAAAATTTTAAATGTCAGTTGCCCAGTAATGGGTAAGTAAAAAGAAAGTATAGTTTTTAAAAGAGGAAAAGGTAAGGGTATAGAGGGTCAAAAATAGGTCACTTGTATAAAACGTTGTAGTTTAATTTATATAAAGCTACCATAATGAAAAAGAAAAAAAACCTAACCACAGTTGGAGCTTGTTTCAGACTGTACACTAGATCTTGCCATCCATTAGTGCCGTACACTAAGTCCACTGAAAATGAAGTAAACCTCTATCTTTGTAGTGCTTCTTTTTAACTCTCTCTCCCAAATATCTTATTTACAGATGTTTTCATTTGTATATAGTAAACACACAGCTATAAGACATCAGCTTGTTTTGAATCTACATGCCATGCAGTTCAGCATTTACATCCTACAGTGTATGGATGGCATAAACTGAGCAACTGAAGTAGCCCCTGAGCATATTGTTAACAGTTATGTTTTGCACCAGAACTACCAGGATCTCCCTTTTCACCACTTCCATCTCTTACAGCATCTGACTCCTTCCTAAAGAAGAATAATGTTTTATTTCAACCCAGAGATGAGATCCCCTGCTTGTCTGAAACATCCTGTTTACATATAGAGATGCACGTAGTTATCTGTAGGGGGTGAAACTGTGCCTGACGTTGTCTGTGAGTTGTCATGTTTTTTGTTTAGGGGTTTTGTAAACACTCTTCTGAGTCTTTCAAATACATCCGATAGCTGCAATAAAAACGATTTGTTCAAACAATGTATTCTGAAACTGCATCCACAATAAATGGAATATTTCCATCAGCAGCCCCCAGTTTTTTAATGAGCAGGAATGAGCCAGTTGTAACTTGGATAGGAATACTGCAAAGGCTGTGTCATTGAAAAGAAGCTGAAAGGGTGTCTCTCCTGATCCATTATCCTACAGTAGGCAACCAAGTGGTAAAAGTAGAAATTTCAACCTACATATTCTTGGGGGAGGGAATAAAAACTCAGTTGTTGTGCTTATCAGTACACGATGGGAGCTGTGCATCGTCCAGAAGCCAGTGTGCCTGTCGAAGTAGGTTCTGATATAGCAGTACAGCCTTCTGCTTCCTTGTCTCAAAAAATGTTTCCTGTGTGACAACCAGCCTGTTTCTTCTGTCTACCTCAGATGTGCTTCCAGGCTTTGCATGATCACAGGGACCAAGCCTGGGGAACTGCTGGCTCCTATGTGCTTTGCTTTTGCTCTAACAGCAGCACAGCATGTAATGCCCTACTCTAAACCTGGTCATGGTCATCTGAAAGAGGCCCCCTAGGCTGCTGCCAGCTCCACAGGAAGCAAGGCTGCAGCAAGCAGCTGTGAAGAAAGACGCTGCCCAATTTAACCTGAAAAGATCTTGTATGCTTGGAAGTGTGCCTGTTCTGCCTCACGTGAAGGGACACTTTTCCTTGCTGATGTAGAGAAATTTCTTCTGCTCCTGGTTATTGCCTTTTCTGAGAGCATGGAAGCATGCTGTTTTGGGGTTAATACCCTAATACCATGAAGTGGTGTGGTCATGGGTTGTTCCCACCAGCTGGCACCACCTCCTGGCAGAATTCACCAGGGACAAATACCCTAGTGGCAGACTCAGCAAGTTTTTTGATACCACTCTTCAGACAATACCAAATTGTCATCTTAGTTTCTGATCATGGTTTCCTGCAGTTCACTCAGCATCCTAGCCAGGCTTTCTCATGTCAGTATGTGGAGTGCCACACAACAGCCTTTTTCAAACCTGCTGTTGCTTTGGCCTGGCAATACCTACCTGGAAATAATTTAAAACAAATGTGAGTTTACCTCAGGGTTTGGTGTTTTTAAAGAAAATATAAAAGAAAATATTTTCTATGTTTTCCTTAGATAAAGCCGACCCTTGTCTGGACAGGCTGTTCTGAATGCTGCCAGCAGAACTGCAGAAATCTAATGTTATGTTTGAGACTACTAGAGGTACTCTGTTTGATTTTGTAGGTAGTCCTTATATTCAGTGGGGTTGATTTTGATATGTGTTATCATTGTATATGATGCTGTCTTCAACCTTTCACCAGTAATCACTCAAGACTTCAGATTCTAGGTCTTCAGAGAGAGCTGCATGAGGTAACAGGTACAACTTTGTTCTTTAGCATCAGCTAGAGCACAATCCTGTTTGATGCTTAAGCCACAAAGTAGTCTCTGTGTATTGTTCTTGTACAGGAATTATAGAAACTCATTTCTGTCCGTATTGAGATTAAAAAACAACAGACATCAAGCATGTTTTCATAACTAATTTTATGAAACAATTTAAGCACTGCACTGATTGTTGTTATTCAAACTTCATATAAATTTCCAAAACATTAGAGATTCACACTATAAAAATCACAATTATGTAAAAAGCAAAGTAAATAAAGAGAACATTCCTTTACAGCAACTCATGAGCCAGTATGACTGACTGCACTTGAAATAATGTATAAAAAAAAATCACGTAAGTAACCAGAGTTTTCTGTTAAACATGTCTTTAATTAAGGAAAACAAGGAAAAGAGGAAATGAAGAGACATTGTCTTTTTACTCTTAATGGAAACCAGGTTTCTGCTAACAGTCTTTACAAAAGTTCCATCTGTACTGATGCATTCTTACACCAGCTAGTGGCCTTCTCCTAAAAAAGGAGAAGTAACTGCTCATAATGACAGTCAAGTACAAAAGAAGAAATCAAGACCAAGCTACAGAGTACATCTTCTAATCTGGAAGTAGTTACATGGAGGTCTTGCAGAAACCACTGGCACTAATATTCTGCTTTGAATGGGTAATCCTTGTGATTGACAGCTCTGAGAAGAAAAAGAACTGGTTATTTAAGTATTGTAGAAAGTATCTCCAGCAGCATTTCCCTACTGCAGTCTTCTTGCCCCACTGCCAATGTACTAAAGTTTTGCTTCTGTCATTAATTTTAACATAGTCTTGTGACAAGCACATAATACACAAAGATGTTGAAGGGAATGTCCTGAATCAGTCTCCCTTCTGACATCAGTTCCAGGACATTGTTACCTGGGGTGCAAGACTGAAGATGTGAGCTCTCCCTTGTCTTAGTCATGTATGTTTTCAAGACATGGGGGATGAAAATACAGATAGGCTTAGTGGATAACAACAATAAAAAGGAACTTACTGGGGCACTGGAACTGCTCTCCAGTTCCTGTTAAAGCTGAGGATGACGTCCATCTCCTTTTTAGACAGTTCAAAGTCAAACACCTAGCAAGGAAACAAAAGAACAGCCCTTTTTACTTAGGTTCATGAGTAGTTAGCTGCTAATACGCTTCATGTATTCATGACTTGAGGAAAGGAACATATTGCATCCACACTAAGCAGTTAAGAAATCCTCGTATTTCTTATCCAAATACCAATCTACCCTTGGAGTAATCAAGATAGCCCTTTTCTCTCTGAGGTGCTGTTCATAGTAATGTCTTACAGTTCTGAGTGGTTGAATGCAGTTTGTGCTGTAATACACAGAACAAAAACTTAAGATGCCAAGGATGGATTACTCAATGTATTGCAAATACTAGAACTAGCGGTAAATATTTCTGCTACAACAGAGGACTACTGGGTATACTAACTGCAAATGGTAGCCTCAATCAGTTGTCTAAGAGTTCTTGCTAGTGGTTCATAGGAGAAATAAGTCCAAAATTTAGCAGCATGAATTGAAAGTAACACAGAGATATCATTTAAGAATGCCAGGCCTTATGAGCAGACGTCTACCTGAACTTTCCTGCCAAGGAGAACCACAGCCTCAAAGTGAGACAAACTGTAATGGGTCTGGTGTTTATAACTTGTTCCTTACATCCTGAAGAGAGGTTCACTAAGCATTTCCCAGGGGGCAAGTCCAAAACTTGGACTGCCTTTCTGGACAGCAGAGCTTGGACTGCCCTGGGGTAACCCATTTCTCTTCTGACAGGAACAAAATGCTTTTGTGCAGAGAACAAGTGAGGATGCTTAGGTAGTGCAGAGACCCCATCTTTACATCTCTGCGCTCCTTTTCCAATGCCTCTTAAGAGCTGTTCCATGGAAACATGGAGGAGATGTGGGTTTAGGTGCCTATCCTGTGTAAAAAAGTAGCAGCAGTTCCCAGTAGAAACTTCACCTTGATGTTTTCCTCAACACGCTGAGGTTTCTCAGACTTGGGGATGACAATCACTTCTCTTTGGATAAGAAACCGGATCAGGACCTAGGAAAGGACAAGGAGGAGCATGAACATAGAGGACCAAGAAATCTGTTAAAATGAATTTTGTGTTCTCTCTTACCACTATTTTTTCGTTCACAAACCAATTTCCTTTTCTACAACTATGTTCACTCTTTGGAAGACTCTACCAGTTTGTACACAGGAGTTTGATGTGCCAGGATTTGCTTGCAGTCTACTGACAAGCTAATTGTTTCTGGCCTATGTTGTTTCTTCATCCTGGCTTCTCCAGGCTTTTTTTTTAATTTTCATTTAGGATAGAAGGGGAAGGGAGGAGGAATGATGATGCTTCTGGCTTGCATTATATGAGTGCTCAGACCCCAGTGATACTGCAGATTATTTTGGTCTCACAGGTATTTCACCTGGGTTAAGATTTTTTGAAGTCCTTAAAAGGAAAAATAAACTTACAGACTTTAAACATTGTGTGTGTGTGTGTCCCTTCAAAATGTGTCCCCCTGTTGAATAGTTTTTTTGTTCTGCTCTGCCTGTCTTAAAATGGGACTGTGGTTGGCTGCTTGTGAACCTGTGGGTTTGTTTCAAGTGCAGTTTCTGCACACCCTGAGCAAGAATTCATCTCTGTGACTATTAAGTAACAGTGAAAAAATCATCTTGTATAATCACGCAGCTTTCAATGGTTCTTTGTGAAGACAAGCAAAAGGGGAGCAATCAAATTAATCTGCAAATTACAGGATTCTCTGAAGAGTAACTTTGTGAACTTAACTGGAGAAAGGAGTGACAAAGTTAGCTTGAAGGTTTGTAGGCAATCTCAGGGGAAAGGGGTTCTCTGGGAGAGAGCACTTCTCTCTGGGAGCAGAAGAAATCTCCCCAGAAGGGGGAACACCTGAGGTAAGCATGCACCACTGCTGATCAGCGCCGCACCCCCCCCCCCAAACTCACAGTCAAGACCTCTTAGAAAATACCTGATAATTTGTACGAATGCTGGTAAGAACTGGGTCAGTGTGAGGAGTTAAGTGCAGTTCAGCTCTGTTATACCGTATCTCTAGAGAAGGCAGCATCTGCTAAGACTGGCCATCAGTCGTGTAAAGATGTCAGAGGAGGAGGAATAGTTTGCCCTGACAGACCCACTGACCTGGGCAGGGGTTTTATGGTGTCTAACTGCAATCTCTTTAATCCTGGGATCCTCTAGCAGCACAGGTTCCCCTGGCTTGGCCCTATTAAAAACAAAAGCCAGGATATTCAGAGATGTTAGCTTCCCTGCAGGAAGCCTGACATTTTGTGTGAATCAATCTGCAGCAAAGCAACAATACCTTTCCAATTATACCTGCATTATTTGCATCATTTGCCTCAAAGATTCAAGTTGCAAATGCATGGATTTGTGTACAGAAAGGCTGCAGACGAATATTTTCTTACCACGGGCGGTTAGGAGAGCCAAGGGGACTGTATGCAGTCACAACAATCCCTTTGGATTGACAGTAGTTGATCAGCTTTTCCTGGGTTAGGTATGGATGACATTCAATCTGCAAGCACAGAAGCATGGTGGTTGATACAGAGGCAGGCTGCACTGGGCTCCTGAGGATAACATTTTCATTCCTCTTGGGTCACAGAAATATGAAGGAAAGACTCCCAGTATCATGATTAAAATTACCTTCACTTCACAGCAGTTTCTAGAGGCCTAGCACAGAGAACAGGGCTTCCTCATGCTCCATATTATGCTAAGATAGTGAGAAATAGATGAGAAGAGTGAAAGTGCTATCTTGTCAGGAACCAAGGAAATCAGTCTTCCTTAACTACTGCAGAGCCAGACTGCATCTTCAGAGAAGCAGCTCAGGACACCTGAAGTTTAGTTTCTGCTCCAAGTCACCCAACCTCTCCTCAGGGAGTCTCCCTGATTCCTAAAGAAGCCTGGGAATCTGAGCTTCCCTAGGTTAGCTCAGATCACGTTGTGACCAGCCATTTGGGCAAGACATCCTTTAAATGGAAACAAGAGCCTATATGGGGATGCTGCTCAAGTTGCCACAAGCCATAGTATGACTTCAGGGCTATGTCTATACTGCATAACATGGCACCATGCACATACTTAGCTATTTGTAAATGCTATAGCTTTGCTACCAGGTATGGTGATGTGAAATCCATGTACAGTAGTTTATCTAGTCCTGAGCTAGATTAGGCTGCTACTGCAATGACAGCGTGTGGCACAGGCACACCCATGAAGAAGCAAAACGAAGTCAAAGCCTGAAGTTCTTTAAACTGTTGAAGTTGGTGCAGCTTTTAACATGGGGATAGTTGGGTCCCTACCCACCAGAACTTTATAACCCTCAATAAAATCTTTCCAAGTTGTGTGTTCCCCTTGTGCTAAGCCTGGCTGGCACACACGCTAGCCCCAAGCCCAGCATCACAGTACAGGCAGCGCTGTGCCTGCATAGGACCCAGTGTGGGGATTTTCCTGGATATTGCCAAGCCAGCAGAGATGGGCATTCAGCACCCTCAGCTGTGTGCAAAGAAGTCTTATATGAAAGAAGGTCCTGATGCCACTGCTGTCCTGTGATTTCTTTCATTCAGAGGTATGTGCTAAGAATTTGTTATGTAACTGCATACTTCAACCCTCCCTTCTGTGCCCAAGGTCAGTGAAATAGTTTATGCTGAAAAATAAATAAGTTCAGTGAATGAGTTAGAGCATTTCTGTACATGCCCATGCCTGTGCTCGCAGTGGGGATTATGCTGGTTATCCCAGGGTTGAAAAAAATGGGCCTGTGGCAACTTCGGCTGTGACATCTAAGTCCAAGTCATACTTGAGAGTGTGAAAGAGGACATACAGCAGAAAAACACAAGGTCTTATAGAAGGTAATGGTTATTTTCACTGTTTTCCACTATCTAAAAATGATACCTTCTCATGTGTCTGATATTACTGTGATATGCATAATCCATACTGGTTTGTATGATAGCGCTCTCAAATCACCACTGCATATATACACACAAGTCTACAAAAAAAAAATTGTTAACATCCCTGTCAACTAAACACCATTAAGACTGACACTGTACCAAAGCCTTGCGTATCACAGGCAGCACTGATTTAGTCTTTCAGACAACCAGAGGTACCCATAGCGCTTTGCCAGACCTTTTGATGGCACCAAAGCTATTCAAAGGTCATGGCAGAAATCAGTTTTAGAGCTGAAGTGTAGCATGAGTATTTCAAGGTTAGTTGACATCAACAGAAACAAAAATCTTACCTGGTTATTTACTGGTTTGTATTTCAGTCCTGGCTTGTTCAAGATTCTTTCAATCTGCTCATGGTTAAAGTTGGAGATTCCAATGGCTTTTACCAGGCCACAGTCCACCAGCTCTTCCATGGCCTAATGAGTAAAGTCAACAAATATGTGTTTATGAGGTGGTAATACTGTCAATTACATTATCTTATTTCCCTAAAGCTAATGACAAACCAATGAACAACTCATACTAGATTGCAACTTGTATTATCTATATGCTTTACAGTGCAGATTGGAAAGTAATGTAAGAATGGCTTGGCCAAACCTTTTGTAGTAGGAAGAAAAATTCTTTTGCTTTGGCTTCTTTGGGGGTCATTTTACCAGAGCTTAAAAAGCAAGGGTGACCCTCCACTTCCTCCCTTACCTGCACACTACCTCTGATTTGGCAGAACATAGCAGGGAGGATGTTAAGCTTATACTCAATTACCTCAAAATACTTCCTTGCACCTGTAATCTGCTGCTGCAGAGAAAACTTAATTCCCAGAGCTGCAGCATCACAGAGGTGCAGGTAGTCGGAGCAGGCCCCAGTGCACAAAGAAAGGAGGAATGAAGGACAGCCAGAGGTGCTGACAGCCAACACTGAAAAGCATGAGAATTCCGTACCTGCATGAAACACCCACTAAATCAACAACCACACCCGGATTAATCCAGGCTTCGATTCTTCCACTGCATGTATTCAAATATTTTCATGACAGCACCTGCAGTGCTGATAGCTTCCTCCTCTTTAGTCTTAGTAAAGACATCCCCCTCTTCCTCCCCAAAACAAGAGATAGCAGCGGCTCTGCTCATTTTGATCGTGAAATGTAACTTTTTTGTGACTATCCTCCATACCCAAACCTATTCTTTAATTTCACTGTGCACACAGATCTCTGCTCCATCTTTAGTGGTGACACCTGCTCCCAAGAGCAAACATTAACTTACCTCCCATGTGTCCAGAAAATCTGTATCACTGGGGATACTCATACCCTTCTCATCCACAGGATTCAGTTCTTCACCAGCCTGTTATTTCAAGGCAGATAATGCACAGACTTTTTGTTAAGAGCTGAATTTCCTACTGTTTATAGCACTTCTGACTGGATTGATAGGCAGTAAGTTAGCAGGTTATTAAAACATATTACATAACTGAAAAAAAAACAAACACTCAGTTTTTGGACAAGTGCCATATTTCTACAAAACAAACCCTGCACACAAAACGTGGGAATTAGCAGTAATTATGTAACTTAGGCAAATCTAGGCAGAAGGCAAAAGATACCATCCCCTTCCTCTTTATTCTAGAGCTTTTATTTTTTACACAGGTGTAGACTCAGGGGGGAGAGGGGAGTGTGTGGAGGCAGTGAAAGTATTGTGCTGCCGCACTGTGATTCATCTCCCACTGTTGGTCACTCCAAACCAAGCCAGCATCTCCAAAAACTGAGATGTTCACACTGTTCTGGCCCAGCAGAAGGCCACGATCCCAAAATGCACAATTCTGTGTTGGTTACAGTTTCCCTGAAGACCCAGCGGGCTTGTTAGCAGTGTTCATACCTACGACTATCTCGCCCCGACAAGTGCATAAATCCAGACCCACATGCTAAAACATACCACCAGCTAGTTAGTGATTGAATTCTTGCTACCACAAGGGTAAGGGAAGAGCCAAATGAACCACAGCATATCCCAGCTGCATGATGAAGATGGTCACAACACAGATGAGAGAATGCACCATGCTTCTAGCCAGATAAGGAGAAGAGGGATGTAGGTACTACCTTGTATCCCATAGGGAAGTGTATCAGGTAGAGGTCAAGGTAGTCCAGTTGCAGTGCAGTGAGGCTCTTCTTGCACGCTACCTTAACCAAGGACCTCTCGTGGAACGTGTTCCATAACTGTGGGAAGAAGCCCAACCATGATTCTACAGCTTCCACAATCCAGGGGACAGAAGCTTCTCCCTAGGTGGTCTAGGAGGAAAACTCCTTCCCCACCTACTCAGTCCACACTGAAGACAAGGATGCCAATATCTTCATGGTAAGGCAGGACAAACATACCACAAATAAGGAGTCAGTCATGAAGGTGGGCAGTCAGTATTCCTACTTATGAAAAGAGATTCTCAGAATATAACACTCTGTAAGGTGTATCTGACCCAGCAGAGCTGTTAGTGTTAGATTTTGTTTTTTCAGCGTAAATTCTGAGTCTGAAGCAGCTCACAGCTACCCACGTTCTGTCCCTTTTTACTGCCCACAGTGAGAACTGTTGTCCATTTTACTTAATTTCTGAAATGAAAATCCAAGTAATTTAAATAGAAGAACTTCAAAGTATTATTCAAATTAAAACCTGCTCTTTAACAAAAATAAAGAGTATGTGCAAAACCCTAATTATACTCAAAGTTTTATCACGTTGCTAATGAAAACCCCAATTAATAATTTTTAGTTGAAGAGTTCCTATTTTCTGGTAAAGAGCATTGCTGAGGCAAGTGGAGAAGAGAAAGCAGTGGAGTTACACTTTAATATCTATTTCCTTTTAGGCTTACATTTTGTACATGACGCCATTTTCAAGGGTCTTGAACACCAGGAAGTAGTAGCACACCACCTCTGAATTCAGACATCTGATTTGTCCTTTTTTCCCTGATCTTTCTCAGGTGCAAGCAAATGAACCACCAGTGTAATTAAATGACTGAATAGACACAAGGAAATTATTACATTAGCAACTGCCATGTTATATTTCCTAAATTCTCAATGGCTCCTAATAAGGCTCTGTCAAAATTACAATTGAAGGATAGAATTTATAGCACACATGACACCCATGAAGTGAAGGTCAGAGAAGGGAAGAGGTCCTCATGTTACTTTACAAATGGAACGAGTCTGCACTCTCTGAGAAAAGCAAAATGTCCCAATAATCCTGCATCCTTGTACCTTGGTGACAATGAAGAGGTCTTCCCGTTTCACAGCCCCCTCCCTGATCTTCTGCTGGACTGCATTCCCTATTTCATTTTCATTCTGGTAGAAATAGGCACAGTCGAAGAGGCGGTAGCCTGCATCAATAGCACACTTTGCCACCTCTTCCACCTTTCCTGGAGGAGCCTGAAAGCAAACACAACCACACCATGAGCTCTTCCACGGTTTTCTGCCAGTGCTTACTGCTGCGATAGCTCTGCACAGTCCCCATTTCCACCTGCTGATGGACTTTCCTGAGTTTCAACTTTCCAAGCAAACAGCTTTTTCGTAGGAAAATGGCACAGAGCAGAAAGGAATTACTTCCTGCGACACATCTTGCCTCTGCCATTTCCAGCAGCATGTGCCCGCTATCATTTCCCCTTTTTCACTCTCAGTGTTGCCCAAGCAGTTTCGCCAATCCCTGCCCACGAAGGCAGTCCCGTGGTACAGGGGTCTTATCTGTCCGCACACCACCGGAGGGCTGCGAGCTGCCAGGCAGCCTCTCGTAACCTGCTTTTGCTTCTTTCCTGTCCATTTCCTCTTTTGCTTCCCCTCCTTTTTTTTTTATTATTTTATCGTCCCTCCACCTTCCTCACCCCGCACCGCCCTTCCCCTTTTGTTTTGCCCTTTTTCCCTTTGCTGTTTGCTCCCCGAGCCCCGCTCTCCCCCGGCCCCTCCTGGCAGCCCGCCCTGTGTTATACAAGCGGCCGCGATTGCGGGCGGGCGGTGAGACCGGACCTCCGCTCCCAGGGCAGAAAAGCGGGTTCCGCGGCAGCCTGCGCCGCACCGCGGGAGCCCCGGCTGTGGTCACGGCTCTTCTCTTTTCTCTCCTTTCCACGCTGGCAGGCCCCGCCGGAGCAGCGTCCTCCCGCCCGCCCCGGTACCTGCCAAGTGCCCAGCCCCAGGACTGGCATCTTCATCTTGTTGCTCAGCTCCACGCAAGGGCTCGCCATGGTGTCCGCGGGTGTCCGTCTGTCTGTGCGTGTTCAAGGCGGCCAGAAGGCGCTTAAAGGCGTGGGGCCGTCCGTCCCCGTTCTCACCCCCCTCCCTCACATCCCTCCCCGCCTCCGCCGCGTTTCATTACATGTGAGACACAACGTGCCCGTGATTGAGAGATTTTGGTTTGTTACGGAAACGTGATACTAAGGGGGTTTGTTTGGTTTTGCACTGAGTAAACTAAAAGCAAATGCCATCGTGATGATGAGTTTGGCACTTTGCATGTGTTCTTCTGCAGCAGAGAGAGCCTGAAGGATGACAGGAGACTTGCATGAGGTTCCCTGGGCCGTTTTCTCAGTTACACTTAAGTGGTGACAAATAGACTGACATTTTCACCTTTCACCCTAGAAAATACTACACTCACCTGCTGTTCGCAGAGCAAGTCAAAAAGAGGATGTAGTTTTAGCTTTACATCAAGTTTGCATTCCCCATCTTTGCATGCTCACAGTGTGCTCCCTGCAGGAAAGTTGCAGCACTCTGTGTGAACGCGTCAGTTCCTAATGCTCAGTTAAAATGTCAGCCAGCATCAGTAGGGTGTCAGAGGCTGCAAAATGGATTTGTGATCACAGCTTGTCTACAGGTAGTGCTTTACTCTGAATAATCCCCCACCTTTTTATGTAGGATCAAATACATTGAGAGGGATGACATTTAAAGGCTGCATGAAACTGCATGAAAAAAAAGCTATTGTGAGAGATGTGAGAAATTTGACAGAAAAGAGAGAGCAAGATCTACAGCAAAAAGACAGAAACAAATCTGTAGAGATTTTGTAAAAAACAATAATGGTACATTGATTTTAAGGCCAGAAAGGACCACACTACTCTTCTGCACTGACTTCTTGTTACATTGACAAAGTTTTATACCCAGCCTATGACATATACTTATTGCTTTTTTCATTATCAAAGGTGCTTGGGTGCTGCAGCAATAGGAGTTGACTAAAATAATGTAAAGAACAGACTAGAAATTGTTGAGATTGAGTGTCAAATTACCTTTAAAAATATCAAACCTTGATCTGAAAGGTATAAAACCCAACCATAATTTTCCCTTTCTCCTTTTTTTAACCAGGTGCCTAAACAGTCCTCAACAGTTTTCCTCCCTCTAAACCTTTCTTCTAAGACAGTAATGATTTTGGAGGGAACTTCCTGGGGACCAGGGGGGAGCAGAGAGAGATTTTGACAGCTGAACCACAGCAGGGAAGATGTGCTGGAAGGACACAGTTACGTGTACAGGCTTTTCTGGTTAGGTGTTTCTTTTTTTACCTGATTTCATTATCTGCATGGAGAAAGATAACTATCATCATTTGTGGCTATATAAAACCTGACTTTATGACTTTATGGGAGTTTGAAAGGGTTTTTTTTCTTTTCTTTTTTTCTCTCTCTCTTTCTTTTATTTTTTTGGGGGACAATGTGGGTGATGAGTATGGCCCATCCACCTCAGTGTTTTAGCTGAGTCACGGTGATTTTACTCCCTGGAAATCCTGGCAGCTCCCAGGAACACCTTGCCATGCAGTTCTGTGAATCAGAATGTACAGATGGAGGAGGTGACTTGTCTGCAACTTTGTTAAGCATGGCCATGGTTTTGAAAGCATTGCTGTCACCTCTCTTGATGTTTATTAGTGTCTGATTCTGAGTTGTCTTTACTTTAGAGTGACTCTTCCAGAAGGTAATGGTGTTCCTTCATGGTTAGCCTTTGTTAAGATACTGAAACACAAAAAAGCAAGTCTCTTCTGTGACTAGTCCAGTGTTGCTGGGAATAGGTTTGTTCAGATGAAAGTACTTACTTAGAAAGCCCTTGCTGTTAGTGTTCCTTGGGGAAGCGATATGCATTACTTTCCTGAAGGAACAGTAAGGAGCCTGTCACAAACATGAGGAGCTGACCAGTGAGTAGCTACATGCAATAAGGGGAGGGGATCGGAAATGTGTTCAGGATGTGGATTTTGGTTGTGGCTTGTTGTTTTATTTTAAGAAAGATGTGGAGGGTCAGCTGTATCAGAGAGGAAATGTAAAAGGTGGTGCAATGCTCTCCATTGCAGCATACTGAAATTACAAATAGCAGGAAGTCAAGTATTGTCACTCATATTTTAATAAAACCGTTTTTAACCTGTGAGTCTAAAAGCCTCCTGGGCGTCTTTGCAGAATTCAGTATGGGTGAAGACTGAGACATACCCACAGAATCACAGAAGGGTGAGGTTGGAAGGGGCATCTTGTCACTTTGTCCAACTCTCCTGCTCAAGCAGGGCCACCTAAATCAGGTTGGCCATAACGATGTCTAGCCAGCTTTTGTGTACCTGCAAGAAGGGAGACTCCACAACTTCTCTGGGCAACCTGTGCCAGTGCTCAGTCATCCTCACTGTTGAAAAGTATTTCCTGATGTTCATAGAGACCTTCCTCTGTTTCAATTTGTGCCCATTGCCTCTCCTCCTGTGACTGGCCACCACTGAAAAGAGCCTGTATGTGTCCTTTCTGCACCTTCCCCTCAGGTTTTTATATACATTGATAAGATAGCATCTGAACTTTCTCTTCTTTCAGCTAAAGGGCCTCAATTCTCTCAGCCTCAGTACCCCAGCTGGCAACTAAGTACCATGCAACTACTTGCTTACCCCCATCTCCAGTGGAATGGGCAGGAGAATACAAAAAAAATCAGGTGGGTTGAGATAAAAACAGTTTATAATTGAAATAAAGTAAAATATACTACTACTAACATTAATACAGCTGATACTAACTATAATGAAAAAGGAGATAACAAAAAGAGAGAGATGAATAAAACTGAAGACAAGTGGTGCACAATACAATTGCTCACCATCGAGTGACTGATACCCAGCTTGACCTGAGCAGCAATCTCTTCCCTTCTGGGTAACTTCCGCCACTTTATATACTGGGCATGGCATGCTGTGATATGTAATACCCCTTTGGCTAGTTTGGGTCAGGGGTCCTGTCTGCTCCCTCTCAGCTTCTTGTGCCTCTCCTCACTGGCTGAGCATTGGACTGAAAAGTCCTTGATCAGAGTAAGCATTAATTAGCAACAAATGAAGACTGGTGTGTTATCAGCGTTGTTGTCAGACTAAAGACAAAACACAGCATTGCACTTGCTACTAGGAAGAAAATTATCTCAGCTGAACCTAGGGCACACCTAATCCTTATTATCTTCTAAATTTTCTGTACCTGAAGAGCATAAATAATGAATTCTTCCTTAGCCTGAAAATTTATAAAGCCTGGTAACAATCATAGAATAGTTAGGGTTGGAAAGGACCTTAAGATCATCTAGTTCCAACCCCCCTGCCATGGGCAGAGACATCTCACACCAGACCATGTCACCCAAGGCGCTGTCCAACCCGGTCTTGAACACTGCCAGGGATGGAGCATTCACAACCTCCCTGGGCAACCCACTGCAGTGCCTCACCACCCTGACAGGAAAGAACTTCTTCCTTATATCCAATCTAAACTTCTCCTGTTTAAGTTTTAACCCGTTACTGCTTGTCCTGTCACTACAGTCCCTAATGAAGAGTCCCTCTCCAGCATCCCTATAGGCCCCCTTCAGATACTGGAAGGCTGCTATGAGGTCTCCACGCAGCCTTCTCTTCTCCAGGCTGAACAGCCCCAACTTTCTCAGCCTGTCTTCATACAGGAGGTGCTCAAGACCCCCACGTGGCCTCATGTCATCCTCGTGGCCCTCCTCTGGACTTGTTCCAACAGTTCCATGTCCTTTTTATGTTGAGGACACCAGAACTGCACACAATACTTCAAGTAGGGTCTCATGAGAGCAGAGTAGAGGGGCAGGATCACCTCCTTTGACCTGCTGGTCATACTTCTTTTGATGCATTCGGTAGGCTTTCTGGGCTGTGAGAGCACACTGAAGCTGGCTCAATTCAGTTCGTGTTCAGTTTCTCATTGACCAGGTTCAAGGTCTCCTCAGGGATGCTCTGAATCACTTCTCCACCCAACCTGTAGCTGTGCCTGGGATAACAACGCTTTATTGCTGACCTTTAGTAAATTGGGAAGAAAGTGCAAATGGTGGGAAACCAGTCATCCCCTGGTTTCCCAACTATGTAGGAGGTGTGGGGTATGAGACTAGATACGCAAAATGAGAGATGTAGTGAGAAAGGAGAGTGTTGGGGAAAGTAGGGTGACATACTCTTAAATTTAAATATGTTTTTCATCAGAGTCCCACTGAAAGCAACGAAACACTTAAAAAATAAGTAACCAAAAGTACAGTTGGTCTTAAAGCTCATCAGATTTTATCGTAGATCTTTTGCTGACATTGTTTTCTTATTGACATCAATAGAGATTTCAAAATCAATTGAAAGCAGCTGTCTCTTTTAAATACATATTGAAGTCATCAGGAGAAGTGGTATACAGTCTTTCCCTAGAATACACTTGATACTAGTCCAAAATGTCTTTTCATCACAAATTTTATCATCAATCACTGACTTTGTTTATATTTGCTGCAGCGTAACATGTAGTAGGGCAGATGTATCAGATAAGGGTGCACTGTAGCTGGTTTTGCTAAATCCATCAAACTCACTTCCCTCTTAAATACAATATTATTTATTTTCTCTTTTGTCAGCCACTGTCAAGATTTTTCTTTTTTAATATTTTAGAGGATGACTTTCTTTTGAGGAAATAAATTCCAAGCTCCATTGATTTAATTTCTTCTATTTATATTGATTTTTGTGTTAGTGTATTAGGTTAAATGATTTTTGCGCCATTTATTTTCATTACATTATTACATTGATATATTGCTAACTTTCAATATTGACCCCTATTTTTTTAAATACAGAATAACTTTCTGTTGAATCCTTTCAGAACAAATCGTGTTTTACCTGAAATCATCTTCTCTCTACAAAAAGTTTTATGATTGCTACTGGTTTTTAAATCTTAGCATGTGTGGTACAAAGTGTCTCGTGCAGAGAAGTTCAAAACATATGAATGAGTACAAGAAGAAAGATTGTCTAACAATATATACTGAAGTACAAGGTGATTGTGTTTAGGTGAGGCTGAATATGTTATAGGTTTTGGTCATTTTAAAACCGTTTCCTTCTACTATTTCCAAGTAATGAACAAAATGGTTTTGACTAAAAAGCCTTGTGGTCATTGCATGTGCCCTGAACCCAGCTAGCAGGTTAGTGTTCTGTTCTCATTTGGAGTGAAAAAGGAAAAATAAATATCATATACAGCTTAATTCTCGAAGGAGAGCACTCAAGAAGGTCTGAAAAGGGGGAAACAGCTGTTCCCCATTAATGCAGAACTCATAAATATCACATACAAAAGCCTCACAAAGTCCACTGTTGCTGGAACTTGAATTTATGCCCATAGCTACTGTATTTTATTATAGGACGGGTATATTTGTAGTTTCTTTATATCTTCCTGGACCTGCAGAGGGTGCAAAATCTCCATGAAACATGGCTTAGAAGAAACTGCGTTACTCCTTCATTCTCCTTGTATGTTTTACTTCTCTGGTAATTTATAGGAACACTTTATCAGCAGCATTTATGCATTTATGCAGAAAGTATTTATTGTGGCAAGAACAGCTATTGCCATTTCACTTTCAGAAGTTTTTGTTCTTCGATGTCTAAGCCTATAGCTTCAGCCAATCTCTCTAGCCTAATGCTATTTGGTCCCTTGTTATCTTTTCTCTTGGCTGATAATATGATTTCCTCTGCATTGTCTCTGTTTTGTTTTTTGTTTGTTTATTTGTTTTCTGTTGCACTTCAGACTTTTATGTGAACAGTGTGAGCATGGTGGAGGTAAATATGGCTTTGGCTACACATGTTATTTTCACATGGTCTAAACAGTACATGGAAGAGCAGAATAAAACACCTGAGACAGTTAAAACACTTCACTGTTTTTCACAGATTTACCAGTGGTCTTCAATGTGAGGATGTGTGAAGCCAGTGATTAGGGAAAAGGCTTCTTTTAAAGAGTTGGAGGTTTCTGGGATAAAGCTTATCTGCTATTAAACAAAAAGCCCTTCTGTTCTGCAAACCCAAACACATGCTTAGCTACTCTTCAATTAGCTACTATTATTAGGAAAAAACCTTCAAACTTAAAATACCTGGCAAGGGAGGTGCAGGAAAGTTTTTAAAGTATGGTGGTAAAACTTGTCCAACTTGTCTAACTTTCCATTTTCATAATATAAGTTTTGGTTGGGTTGGGTTTGTGGTGTGGTTTTTTTTTTTCTGTTTGTTTTTGGTTTTGTACTGTATAGTTGGCTTCATTCCAGCTTTGAAAGAGTTGCGTTTCAGTTGGTTTTTTTGAGGGTTACAATATGGTGGATATACAGCAGCCTCTAGGATTGTTCAGATTTTCCTGATGAGCCTTTGTGTAGGAATGAATGGACACTTAAGTTTGGGTCTCTGTATCTAGTCAAGACAGACTTCTGTGGTTTAGTTTTGGTTTGGTTTGTTTTTCTTTTCTTTTTACAGCAAGTTACATTAGTTTTCTGGTTGTGACAAAAACTTCTTTTGCAATGACCTGTTTATATGTAACCTTTGGATTGATGGAAAAAAATCAACATGGATATCAAGTGGCAAACTGGGTATCCTTATGCTAAGGTCTAGTGCAGTTCCTTGGTCATACCAGAGATAATAGAAAAATCTCCTTGAGGCTAATCCTAATCCCACTGAAAGACAGTAGAAGCAGAGCCATTGCATTTAAAGGATAGAGGTGTACAAACTGATTTTAATAGCAAAATGTTGTGAAAAGGAGAGAGATAGATCTTTTGTGCCTTTTATAAAATATATTAAGTTAAAGGGTGTTTAATGACTCTCTTTGGCTTGTGTCCCAGGGAGAGCAGTTAAGAGGTGCTTTAAAGCTTTACTTAATAAGGGTGAACATGTACTTGATAGTGTGTTTCAGCTTCTGATTTAAGGACTGAGAAATAATTTGTTACATGTGAAGAATTATTTACCTGAGACCTAACAAATTGTTTCTTATAAAACTATAAATGGATATGAAAATAGCAAAGTATGAGGAAAAATTTATATTTCTGATATTCTGATAAAGTTCATAATTTTTGATATGAACCCACTGCAAGTCTTTTGGTCAGAAGTTTCAAAACTTGTTGCTTAGCGTGGTATAATTTGTGTTTGAAAATTTTTAATAACTTTGTGTACATGCAGTTTTCTAAGATGAAAATGATTAATTGTAAATAAGATGTTTGAGTTGAAGATATTATTAGGATAACATTATAATAGCTGTGTTAGCATCGTAATGCCCATCTTGTGTTCTTCGTATCCAAGAACCACAAGATTTAGATCTGATAAAGAACACAGCTTCAGTGATATAATTCAGCAGGGAAGAGGAGTACTACTCTTCACAAATGAAAGATTAGGGGCTTGGAGTCTAATACGTACCTGTTTGCAGATTCATGTAAACCAGGGATATTTATATTTGAATAATTTAGAGAAATATCTATGGGTAGCTGCCTACTCTTTGTGCAATATGGTGGCCTGCTAGGGCTGGAAAGCTGCATGTTCCCATTGTAATAATATGCAGTTACTCAAAGGGGCATGCAATGCAATACAGTGTCATGGAGGAAACACTAATGATAGAGTTTATTGCAATCCATGGCACATTAAGTACTAGAGACCTTAGGATCAAGGAATTATTTTGCAGATTTCCTTGCTCATTAATCACAGATTAGGGGAGTATGTGGGAAAGCCTATATACAACCTAAGAAAAAGCTACAAGTGATGAAGAATAAAATAGTGCCTTCAGATTTACTTACATGCCAAGCTGAGATTGTAGGAGAATCACCACCCTAAGTAGCAAAGCATTTCTTTTGGCTTGTGTCCTGAATGTGGGTAGCAGGGATGGCTGGTCGGAAGGAACTGGTGCAGTGCAGAAGCCTGGTAGGGACCCTTCCACAGCAGTGTATGAGGCACGCGGGGGCAGTGGGATCAAAATACCTGCGCTTGATACAGCTCCAGCCTGGCCTGGTGGGAAAGTTTAATCTCTGATTGTTTCAATAGTATAATAACTAAGACTTTATTGAGCTCAGAGTAGCAAGAAGGAAGCCATAGGGATTATCTTCCCTGTTCGGAAGCCTTTCTCTATATGTAGGACAATTTATTGTTTCAAAATATTATCATAATATCCTTTGTTATGAGCTGACATTTTTAGAAATCTGTCTACAGCATTAATTTTATTCTCCATGTATCCTAAGGCATGAGGATTGATGGAGGGCCTTGCCAGGAGGAAAAAACTACCACATTCATTTTATTCCATTTTGCTAATGTCTTTGATTCTTTCATTTCTGTATTAAAAATGTATCATTTTAATAAGGAGACTGATAGAGTTTCATACAAATTTGACAACCTGACATCCATAAGAACTGAAATTAGTAACAGGGATAAATAAGAATTTTGAAATAAAAAAACAGATGTATGAGGGATTGCTGAAAAAAGACAGAGAAAAATAAAGGTCTTAATTTGCAATCCATTCCAAATGTGCTCCCTTCAAGGGACTTAAAGCAACAAAGCTCTTTTTACAAGAAATTATTTATAAAAGCAGAGAGGTTTCTGGTACTTTAAGTGGTGTTCCTGCAGTGAATTAACTATTCGAAAAAACACCCATTGTTTCATATTCACTTGTATTTATGAAGGAAAATGGATGGGGAAGGGCCCTGCAAAGGCAACCTTATGGTAAGTCAGGTGCTGCTGCAACTGAAGCCCCAGTGTTATTAATGGCAGCTATAAGCACAGACATGTCACTGTGTAGATTGTTAAACTCATTTTTTAAAAACACATTCACTAAAATGGGAGCATGATGAGGCTTTAACAGATAATCCTTTAACAGATTTCTTGCCTGTATAGTTTATAATGATGCATAGAAGCCCCTAAGTTGTGAAGTTCCATTAGACCTGTGGAGGGCAGTGCCTGTGGGACTCAGTTTTGTAGGTGTCAAGCACAAGATGTGGACAGGCTTTTAAACACTGCATTTCTCCAACGACTGGCATCATTAAGAACTTTAGCTTTTGTGTTCTCCCTCCCATATAAGCTACTGAGCACTGTATGTGGGCTCTCTTGTATATGCAGATAATGTCAGTTCTTACAAGGCAGTAGAATCCTTCCCGTATGCAACTGCTGCCTGCAGACTGCTGGCTCTGTAAGGAGAGCACAGTGTCACACTGGTTCTACTCAGGAATAGCTGGTTTAGGAAAAAGTGTCACTCTGCCTCTGGCAAGTAGAGCTCATGCAATATCCAATAATCACTGGATAAATGGAAAGGATTAAATGAATTTTTTAAATGTCATTTCTCTGAATAAGAAGTGAAGGAAGCTCTAATATTTCTGGTAGTCAAAACCAGGCAAGAGACGAGCCAGGACCCTGCAGCCTGCAAAGTCGATATATGGTCAGAGTGAGAGAAGTAAGATTTTTCTTTCAAATGGCATTGGATTCTCATTTCATTTCTATTAGCAAACAGGACACTATTAGTGTCTTAAAAAGTAGGAAGCAAATACTCCCTGCTTCTTTCTAGACAGTTTTCTTCCATATCATCATTAATTTTGGCCAACTTTTATTTTCCTGTAATTATTTAATACCTATCAGGGCAAAGGAAATTATATCAGTGACTTAGCCTCTTATGAAGGAAACTGTGATGTGTTTTGAAGATTTATTGGTGTGTGTACAGTTTCTACTTTAGAAAGTGGTACAGGGAATCATAATTTCCAGGCTTTGACCACAGACTGTGGAGGGAAGGCACATGCACCAATCTCTGTCTTACAAGGCAGAAAGCCCTGTGGAGTGCTGATAGAAATAAGTCGGCGTCTCTCCATCCGTAACTCAGAGTTTAGATACAACCCAAGTGAGACTGAAGAGGGAGTTCAGAGATGCACTTGGGAATCTCCAGTTTCTCATTATGGATATGGAGTTTTCTTCCTTCTTCCCATCTGTCAATAAAAAGTCTTGTTTTGCCACTTTGCTATCTCCTCATGGTTTCACAAAGAAATAGGAGATAAATAGATGTATTTCAGAGGTGAAGGAGACCAATTCAGAGCAGGATTGCCTATTCTGTTTGGTGTAGTAACTGTGATTAGCTTCTGACTTACAAATGGTACTAGTAAGTCACTGTGTTTCTAGGAGGTTTCAGTTTCATTATCTTTTAATAGGAAAGAAACAGAAGTTTACTACATGCCTCTTTTTTTTAATTATTGTTTGTGAAAGAAATTATATTGAAAGCTCTAGACACCTGAAATCCTTTAATTGGCTTCAGATTAGATACATCAGGTCATTCTCCATGTGAGTTGTTCTTTGAAATACAGATGAGGGCTTTAGGCAAATCCTCAATGAAGAAAGCATCATCTTAAAATAATATTGGTTCTTTCTGCAGAAAAGAATTAAGTGTAGAGAAGGACCAAACTCCTGATTTATCTCTAGAGACAGAGTGGGAGATAAAGAAAGGAAGAATTTGTCCTCCTTAAATGAAGAATGCTTCTTTCTGGCTATGTTTTTAAGTGAACTAATAAATCCTCATAAAGAGAAGCTGAAACCCTTATAAGGTGTTTCTTACGCACAACATACCTATGAATTTTAATAATATCAGGATATTCAAACTTCACCAAATAAAAAAAGGAATTAAGAGGGGTTTCTCATCAGAGCTACAATAATATTTTTCCAAACTTTCATTTTTGTTTAACTTTAGAATCCAGATGTTCTCTGAAAAACAGATTCACAGGTATCTGAAGCTGAAAACGCAGCAGCTCCTAAACATCTGCATTGCGTTTGTTACAAGGCTTATCTGAAGCTGGGTTTTAGTTCTCCCTGGGCCTGACTGAAACCCCATAAAAATCAGGGCAAATGTTTCCACTGTGTTGAATATGCTTTGGATCAGACCCAGAAATTTCACTTACTTGTTTACTGTAGCATCAAAGATGGCTCAAAGCAACCCAATCCTGTGCCAGTCTGGTCCTTTAAGATTCTCTCTCCACCTGGACTTCTTAATGCACAAAAAACGTATCATTTATGAGTTACATCATGGCATCTGTATTGATGTCCATTGATGTCTCAGGTGCAATTTGACCTTTTTCTGGGAAAATTTTTAGAGAATACCCTTGAAAATAAAGATTGCATTAGGCTTCAGTATCTTTTCTCTAAACGTAAAAGCCCTTCAAAGAAGAATTTTAGGCTTCACTATCTCAATTCTCTGCTAATTTGGAATCCTCTCAGTAGCCTTCTGCTGTATGGTCTGTACTCACTGATGCATTTTGGATGTAAATAAAAGCTGTGATGTTTTGGGTGAGGTATTTTCATTAAGGTTTGAAGGAGTATTAATGCCATTAAAAAGCACAGTATGTCCTTATCTGAAACACTACCTACACATTCAGTCACCTGGGCTTAGAAAGGTCCAAGTGGAATCAAGTTGGAGATGTGAGAAGTACGACTTGTATTACTAGAGGATATTATGGAGCTCGTCTGTTTTAAGCAATCCAAAGAGAGACAGATAAAATTGAGTGACATGCCAGGGAGGGAGTAATAACTATTAATCCAAAGTTTATTTGATGACAGCTTTTGAATAAAGTTATCTGGTCCTTTTTTCAACAACTAGTTCAAAAAGGGAGTAGCCCAAAAGCAAGTAGATATCAGTCCAGTTGCAATGATCAGCTGAACTGAAATATATTCTCAAATGTACCAATCATTAGCTGTTTGTCAGACTTGAGAGAGAGGACGTAAACTGGATTATTGCAGAGAGAGAGAAAATCCCTTTGGCAGTGGATTTGCTAATGAAAAAAATAACTTCAGAATGACTGGGTGGTAAAATCCTAATGCAGAGCAGATGGCAGTATTCGCTTCAGTCAAAGAGTCAGTATAAACCTTCATGTCCTTTATAGATCTTATCCTAGCTAAACAGCTCACATAAAAGCAACACAGGTTTTAATTTTCACCGATTTTTTGCACTGAATTAGCTGTCTAGAATGAAGCATATTTTATCTCTTTGTGAATATAAACTCTTTGTATTGTCTTCAGATAAGGACAAGAGATCAGGCATGTTTACTTCCAGCCATCACACACAATACCTTTTTCTTCCCAGCAGAAGTAACTACCAGTATCAGCTGAGAGTTTTTCTAAAAACCAATGAGAAAACTTCAGCTTTTGAAGCAAAAACTCCCTTTACCATGCTGGTACTTTATGTCCTCTCTGAATAATAGAAGTTCACGGCTGTCAAGTTTTGAATACTGTATAGGAATCAGTCTTGCTACATCTTAAAAATAGATTTTGCTTATTAAAATTGTAATTGTCTTTCATTCACTCTAGTAACTCCAGAGGAAAAGACCGTTGTGTGAAAGAGAAGCCATTTGCTTCATCACTTTATATGCAGCTCAAGGGGAAAAAACAAAACAGAAGGAATAAGCAGAGTGCATGCATATGATTTGAATCTTTAGAGCTGCTCTGTGTCTTTCTGATCTCCCCGATACTCCTGAGTATGGGAGATCTCAGCTGTGTGCTCTGGCAGGGTTGAGAAGAACTTGTTTCCACTGAGCTGCTGCCGGAGGATGTGGGGGCTTTTCTTGTATCATCTTGTCTTGGTAATAGAGACAGTGCCGCAGAAAAAATATATGGACCCAGTCAGAGATTAATATGATCAGACAAAAGCCGTTTATTGCAAAGCCTTAACTCCTTATATACTATTGCTTACATACGCTTACAGTGATTTGGCATATTATGATTGGATACATGTCTTGAAGACCCTTAGCCACTAACATATAATTGGTTAAGCACAGGTGTGAGAACTTGACCTGGAAAGCTTGCCGACAGTCCACAGTTCTCATAACTCAGTGAATTCCAGCTTCTTCTTATCTTGCTTGCTTAAGCTTCCTTGGGCCTCTCATGGCCTTGCTGTATCTTTCAGGATTATTCAGAGTTCATGTACCAAATATCCATTCTCCTGTGAGAACACTGTTTCCACAAGACAGTAACTTGAATACTAGCATCCTCATCAAACTTCCATCTTGCTCTTAACATCTTATGTCAATTAAAAAAACCCACGACGACGCTTACAAGCTTCCTTGCTATCAACTGTTGAAATTATAATGATTTTTAAAAATGTTACTGGTTTATGCTCCAGCTAGCTGAAGGAAGATTATACTGTTCTTCACATTTTATCAGAGCATTACAAATGATATTTTGCTGAATTCTTGTGAAGAAGTTTGTCTATATTGTCTATAAATAGATAAATAGTTTCCCCAGATGCTGGATGCAGTTTCATTAAAGCTTTGTTTGACTGTCTTTTTTATTTCACACTAGCTGAGTTTATATGTGAAATTCATTTCTTCTCTGCTGCTGATTTGCAAACAAAATAGATTGCTAATTTGACATGTACAAGAAAATTGGAAACTGAGCCGACATAAAATACTTGACTGCTTCCAAGTGTTTTGTTTCTTGCTAGAAAACATCCATACACTAAGGTATGTTACACAGAGGACGGTGTGACATTTTGTAAATGGATTCTCTTTTAATGTGATTCTAAAGTACTGACCACATCACCATAACTGTGCTTGTTATTTCGCTGTTGTAACTTACCTGCGGTATACGTTACTACATTTTCCATTTCACTGATTTTTGTAGCCTGGTTATCTGACTCCTACTCATAGTCACATGAAAATGCACACAGAAAGGAAGACTCTGGATTTTAATTTACAGAAACTTTTGAAACTGCCTTTTTCTTGTCTTCCTTTCTTATTATTGTGGTGGACTTACTGTTTTTAAATTCTTGCCCTGTCACTATAAATCACAAATCTTCTCTCTTGGCTAATGTGTTCTTTGATCTAATGGTTTAAAGTATAATTCTGTAATATCTATATGGTCTGCCTTACTATGGTCAACTGCAGAATGATTTTTTTAATGCTAACATCACTCCCTTGAAAATCATTCCAGGTTTGTCCAGTGCTCCTGTAAGAACTCATGATATGTGCCAGCATGCAATCATTACTATTTTTTTAAATTTTTGTCTGGTCCAAATCTCTTTGGGCTGCAGTCAGACCCACAGAGAATATAAAAAAATCTGTGCATTTCATGTCTAATAATGGCAACCCCGATTGTGAAACACCGCACACAAGCCAGCTATTTGCAGAGGTGACGACCACCATGTGGTAGATGGGTAAGGAAGGTGAGGGAGAAAATGATTCTTGACTAGCTGAAGTCAAGTAGGAGTCTTGATCCCTAGATCCATGACACTACAGCTCAGCCTGCAGCTTCCATTCAAAGCATTTTCTTTTTACACAAGAGGGTCACTCCCAACCTATTTAAATTTCATTTCAGGGGAGGGTAAACTAAATAATCTTGGTGATCAGGGTCCTTCCTTGATTTTTTTGCTAAAATACAAACCTTTTTCTTGCCACTTAAAACAGGCCACTTTCACCCCGGTTTTTAGCATAATTTCTTTTTCCTCTCAATTCGTACTTTGGTTAACACTCTTAATTACATACTGTTGTGAAGATTACACAGCAAAGTAACACAGAATGATCTGCTATCTGTACTTTCTATTAAGTAAAGCAGTCTGTGGGAGGTACAGTCTGCAACTGCTCTGAGGGAACTATAAAGCACTGAATGAAGTGTTAGTCTAGTTTGTTAATGTCTAGGCACAGAATGTTTGTCTTTTTCTCTGCATCATTTCATATAAATACCAGACCACAATCTGATGACCCTCATGTAGGGTATTGTCTGCAGGCAGTGGCCAGCCCCACAGCTGTGTATGGTTTTTTCTGTAGTTTTATGTTCCATGAGATGCATGTCTTCAGGGACAGAAAACGACTTTTGAAAGCTGCCACAGCTACAACTGAAAAAGGAGGTCTCCCAGACAAAGGCCCTTCCTATACAGAAGTTTTCCTAAGTGGGGTATCCAAACCATCCATGAAGAGCTTGTCAGTTGGCGGGAATAGGTGCTTTTGGAATTAGACTCTCCATTGCCTACTCTTGCAGTTAGTTCCCATGAGCTGTATCGCTTTCTTACCATCATAGCCCTTTGTTAGCCTTCCCCCTTTCTGCCTACCTCCTCTCACTTTCCTTCTCCTACTTGTTGCTCTCGTCTCCTCTAGTCCCGTTTGCTTCACCTTTGCTGCCCAGGACTCACTTCCTGCTTCTTTTAGCTTTATAATGAAACACAGCTAACAGAAAGTATATGTTGTGTGGCATGAAACTGATGCTTTGATCATGAAGCCAGTCTTCTGTTCCTACCCACAATGGAAATCAGTATCATACGCTTTTCCACTGATTTAATTAAAAGCAGTAGTGCCAGAAATGAATACCCCAGCTTTGATTGTTGGGTTTGGGTGGGGTCTTTTTTTGTTGTTTGTTTGAAAAAATAAAAGCAGGGAGATGGTCATGTTATGAGCCTGGATGTGAGAGAGTAGGCTCACTTTTGGAAGACACAAGTTGTGGGGAGATCAAGCCCTGCCTTGTCTTCCTACTCAAAGCAGCCAGAGAATTCTCTTTTCTGGCATATTCTTGTTCTCTTTCTGTCTTGTTCTGCACTTCTGCAGAAACACCTGAGAAATTAGTCATTTTCTGGATCAAACTTACTTGAAATGCTGAATGTTTCTGAAGATTGATTACTGGCCTGGG
Organism: Pezoporus wallicus; assembly: GCF_028554395.1. NCBI lineage: Eukaryota > Metazoa > Chordata > Aves > Psittaciformes > Psittacidae > Pezoporus > Pezoporus wallicus. The sequence goes on along the minus strand of NW_026642179.1, from coordinate 2,882,960 downwards.
TCTCCAGTGGGCATTGTTTTCCTTTCATTTAGCTGCTGTGCCTCTGAAGATCCAAATTGCCTCAGCATATGCGTCATTTGCAGTCCCTGTTGCTGTGAGTCACCAGAGCTGAAAAAGTAACTTAACGTGTATCATGGGTGGTTTTTTCACACAACACGAGTAAAAATGTGTTCTTTTCTAACTGTGATGCTCAAATAAACTCCTACATCAGGAGAACACAGGGACTTCTCTGCTGTAATACAGAATGGATTTTGTGTTTCAGAAATGCAAGGCAATATACTACTTGTTCCTTTGCAATTATCTTAGGATACACCAAATGGTAGGAGAATTGGTCATTTGAGACATCTAGGTCAGGGCCCTGTGAGCACACATAAGCCTTAGTTGCTCTGATCAGCCTCACCTGGGGCCTTTCTTACACCACAACCCCTCCCACACACACACCACCCCACCCACCCATTTTAAGCATGTGGCTCTTGAGGACTTAGGTTCGTCAGGGACAGATTTGTTAGTACCATCAGGATTTTGACAATTCAGTTAAGTAGCTTTTTGTTTATATCTTCTTTTTTTTTCTCTCCAATAGTGTTTTCTAAAATAGCTGTAGCTTTTCTGTACTCTGGGCTGACTTACTGTGTTTAAAAAAACCTCACACAACACGACACAAGCATCTTCCCACCCATGAACTGGCTATGGTGGATGTACCGAGTAGTGAACTATTGCTGCAGGAATCCCATAATCAGAAAGTAGACAAGCCTTTTCAGCTTATATTGGGTAGTAGATAAGTCTTTTAATTGGTACATAGCTCAGGGAAGACAGAGTGCATAGGTAGCAATGTTCTAGTTAATGCTGGGTTTTTCTCTGTTCCTATTAGTGTGGCCATTTATTATGGCATGATACCTTCTGTCCACAGCTTTTGGATTGTAATGCTTTTCAATTTTTGTCTGTAACTTTGCCTGTTAGACTTCAGAGTGTAGATACTAAGGAGCTGGTGACGTGAGAGACTCTTTTTGGCTTTGTCTTCTGTCCTTTTGCCCAGTATCCTGAACAGGACTCCATTTCTATGTTACACGATGCAGAGTATCAAAAGAGAGTTGAAAAACTGGTCAGGTTAGAGAAGGAAAGCCTAATAAAAACTGGTCTGTGCTTCCTCTGCAGTTTCAGCTATTTTGGTCATTTGATAGTATTGGTAAGACTGGGACACAAAGGAGAAAGTGGGGAAGATGTGTTGTTATGTATTGTGTCTGACTTTAGAAATTAAAGTCTCTGTAACTTTTCCTGTGCCTTAATCAAAAGTGATTTTAGCTCCTCTCTAGCTACAGAGTTGCAGGTTTCTGTCTTACACCAGAATCAAAGTGTACCTGTTTTGTGGTGGCTGTTTAAGTGACTTGAGCAGCACTTGGCTGGGCTGGTCTGCTTCTGAAATCCATTTTCATCATTGTCCCAATGTGTTATCAGCCCTGCTCCTTTATGTGCTCCTGCAGCTTGAGAAAATGCCAGGCAGCAAAACTCTGTCTTCTTAGAGTCTCCTAGGAAGAAATAAAATGACAGCTAGACTTTACTCCTCTTCCTTTCATTTTCTTTTTTGTTGTCCTCGGTTTTGTGTGTGTCTCCATGCCATCTCCTGTCAACTGCTGTTTCAGTTTCATACTTTTTGTCTGCTCTCCTAGATCTATAAGTCTGTATATTGTACTATTTATAGTGGTGTTAAGTGTGAGCATTAAAACAGAATCAGCCCTTCTCCTGGCAAACAGCTGGTTTGGTGGTTTGTTCTATTCTTTAACTGGATGCATCCCATAGCAGGCATCTGAAAGCTTCTGCAATTAAATTCAAAGTGCTAATCTCCACAAACTTGGAACTGCCTGCATCTTTTATTGCAAATACTTGTTGGAGAAATCTATTTTCACTGTTAATGAGGGTGGATAGGAGGCAAAGCTGTTGTCGCAGTTCAACAGGCAGAAAGAACTGTTTGTATGCTTTTCTTACTGTTGTTGCTTTCATTAAAGCGATGTTCTCACTGGAATATATAAGTAATTGTAATATTTGCCAAAGGAATTATATTCTTTATTACAGTGTAAATCAACTCTGAGAACATAGAATCATAGAATCGTTAGGGTTGGAAAGGACCTTAAGATCATCTACTTCCAACCCCCCTGACATGGGCAGGGACACCTTACGCTAAATAAAATCACCCAAGGCTTCAACCAACCTGGTTTTGAAGACTGCCAGGGATGGAGCATTCGCAACCTCCCTGGGCAACCCATTCCAGTGCCTCACCACCCTAACAGGAAAGAATTTCCTTCTTATATCCAACCTGAACTTCCCCTGTTGAAGTTTTAACCCGTTACCCCTTGTCCTGTCACTACAGTCCCTAATGAAGAGTCCCTCCCCAGCATCCCTATAGGCCCCCTTCGGATACTGGAAGGCTGCTATGAGGTCTCCATGCAGCCTTCTCTTCTCCAGGCTGAACAGCCCCAACTTCCTCAGCCTGTCTTCATACAGGAGGTGCTTCAGTCCCCTGATCATCCTCGAGGCCCTTCTCTGGACTTGTTCCAACAGTTCCATGTCCTTTTTATGTTGAGGACACCAGAACTGCACACAATACTCCAGGTGAGGTCTCAGGAGAGCAGAGTAGAGGGGCAGGATCACCTCCTTCGACCTGCTGGTCACGCTCCTTTTGATGCAGCCCAGGATACGGTTGGTTTCTGGGCTGCGAGGGCACACTGAAGCCAGCCCATGCTCATTTTCTCATCAACCAACACCCCCAAGTCCTTCTCCACAGGGCTGCTCTGAATCTCTTCTCTGCCCAACCTGTAGCTGTGCCTGGGATTGCTCCGACCCAGGTGTAGGACCTTGCACTTGGCATGGTTAAACTTCATAAGGTTGGCATCAGCCCACCTCACAAGTGTGTCGAGGTCCCTCTGGATGGCATTCCTTCCCTCCAGTGTATCAACCGAACCACACAGCTTGGTGTCATCGGCAAACTTGCTGAGGGCGCACTCAATCCCACTGTCCATGTCAGCGACGAAGATGTTAAACAAGACCGGTCCCAACACCGATTCCTGAGGGACACCACTTGTTACTGGTCTCCAGCTGGGCATTGGGCCATTGACCACAACTCTTTGTGTGCGGCCATCCAGCCAGTTCTTTATCCACCGAGTGGTCCATCCATCAAATTGATGTCTCTCCAATTTAGAGACAAGGATGTTGTGTGGGACAGTGTCGAACACTTTACACAAATCCAGGTAGATGACATCAACTGCTCTACCCCGTCCATCAGTTCCATAGCCCCATCATAGAAGGCCACCAAATTGGTCAGGCAGGATTTCCCCTTAGTGAAGCCATGCTGGCTGTCACCAAGCACCTTGTTCGATTTTCCTGTGCCTTAGCATGCCTTCCAGGAGAATCTGCTCCAAGATTTTGCCAGGCACAGAGGTGAGACTGACTGGTCTGTAATTCCCTGGTCATCCATTTTCATTTTTGAGTACAAACAGAAATAAGATGCTTCAAAAAAAGCCGTCTAATGAAAGTTGAAAATTCTAGTGCTGCATTTTGAAAAGAGTGTGTTTGTAAGTCAGGAACAGGGGAGTAGATTTTGTTCCAGCATTTGCTGTGACCAGAGATGCTCCTTGTGCTGGAAATACCTGTACCCAAGCTGCCTGTGCTGGTGGTTGGACACCAAGGAGGTCTGAGATTGCAATGATTTCTGGGTCCTAGCACTATTGCTGGCAATCAGACCTTTTGGCCATAAAGGCCTTTTCTATATCCATGTAACGGAGCCAGCAATTGAAGCATTGCTGCAGCACAGGGGCTCTGGTTGGCCCCAGGGACATGGCAAGATAGAGCAGTTGGGGACCCTGGGAGCATTCTTTCCTTCCAACACTCACTGTGCAAGGCTGGGAGGGAGCATGTACCCCTCCTTGCACCAGGAGAGCAAATGGCTGGGATCTGTGTATCTGCACTCCTGTGTTCATAGGTATTCTCTGATATAGTTAAAAAACCTAATCATGGAGGTTCAAGATGGAAAAGATATATTAGATAATATTGTTCATTGCCTTAGGGCTGGCACGAGATTATTTCCTGTAAAAAAAATAGTTCACTGGCTTCAGGGAAAGCTGAGGTCTAAAAGCAACATGCAGGCTCAGGCTGTTATTGAAGAGCTGCAAGGCTTGTATATACATCTTTATTAAAACTTTTATTAAAAAAATAAAAGGCATTTCCATGCCCATTTGCTCTTGCAGATTTCAGCAGTGATGAAATCTTTTTTTTTTTTTGTGATAAAAACATATTGGTTTTGTGTGCTCAAAGGGAAGTAGAAAATTATAATTAAAAAAAAAAATAAAAGGAAATCGGAGATGAGGAAGTACTTGGCCTTGTTAAGTCAATGGAAATCTTCAGGTATCTTAAAGTTTCATCCAGAACCTCATCCTTTTTCCAGCATATTTTACTGAGACATAATAGCTGTAAAAGGGACTTTGTTCATTTACTTATAATTTTAAAGAGGTGGCATGTAATTCATAAATATCTTAATTTTTAGGGTAAATTAATCTTTTCAGACATGATCAGCATAGAATCCCAAGCTGCTTTAGTAGTCATGGCGAGAAAAAATAGACAGTGGCTGCTCTCTGAAAATCCTTCAGCTAAGTTCACCAAATGATTTTATTTCCCTCTCTGTCCTTAAGTTAGAAATCTTTGGGAAATAGACTTTGAGCCTCTTTCTGTCAACTACCATAAAAGCTGTTATCCTATATTGCTTTGTCTTTACAGTAAATACTCCTATACAGGAATCTTGCTGATTTGGATTTGTGCTGATGCTATGGTATTATGTCACACCAAACTGAAAAATACATTGAAATTGCTATTGAGTCCTGGCAGTTCAAAGTGCTCTTTTCACATCTTCCTTCCACATCTACCCGCTCTTGGGTAGTAGAGTTATCAGAAACTGCCCCACCACCTTTGTGTGCAGCAGTGGGCTATGATTTCTGTATTGCCACAGTCACCAAATAATCTCTGGCCAAAAATAGTGAGGTACTTTCCTCCAGATGGAAAAAAGATCTTACAAAGTACACCTAATCACCTGAAATGCAGCCTGTAAGTCACATACTGAGAACTTCTCTCTCATACTTGCCAAAGTTTGATTGTTACTAAGGTTTAAAAGAAAGAAACAAAACCCAATAAAACACCTCTGCTGTGAGGCATCACCAAGGCATCTTGGTGCAAAGGCTGGGTTAAGTGGTTGCAGGCACAAAACCCCTTAGGTAACCTAGGGTTGTCAAAGTCCCTGGCTTCTTGATTCTGCTGAGATGCTCTGAACAGCAATGCTTTGTAGTGCTGTGTGGCTACATGAGGGCAAGAAGCCTGAGGTCTTGACGAGGAGTAGATGTGAGAAAGTTACAGCATGTGCAAAAATGAAAAGCATTCCTTCTCTCCTTAAGGAACCTGGGAAAAACAAAGTGTCCACCTTTCTATGTGGAGTGATGCAGAAGAATAATATGTCTAAAGCTTTGCATATCTTAGTCTAACTGAAGCTTGAGTTTGATAACTGATTTGCAGCAAATTGCTTCCCTCTCACTCCTAGGCAAAGCCAGCAAACTAAAAGTTTGTCTCTTCTAAAGTGTTTTTTTTGGCTGGGATACTAAGTACAAGGCCAGAGGTTTCAAGTTAAGTAATACTGTGGTCAAATGCTCTCTTGAAATGCTTGCAGTGAGATTGTCTTTGAAACAAGCAGTAGGTAGATCCAGTACTAGTACCCTTTCCAACTATATACGATGCAATTTGGCATATGGGCCCTCTGAAGCTCCCGCCATCACACTACAGCACCAGAGGAGAACTGTGGCTCCTCTGTGTAGTACAAGTTGGACTTGATTTCTTTTCATGTTGAGGTAGAGGGCTTGAGTGCTGGGTAAGAGAGTTCATCTGGATCATCAGCCTGTAATTTATATACTAAGAAGCTTCCTCCTGTAATTATCAAAGTCTGATTGTTATGCAAATTAAGTGCCTCTGCTGTGAGCAACAGCAAAGCATGACCCCAGAATAGCTTCACATTTGCCTACACTTACTTGCTATGTGTCAAAGGTGAGTTAAGGCTTAGGAAGCAAGTCTATTAACTGAGCAAACTTATTAACTGGATCAGTTCCTGCAACCTCACAGACCAAAATTATCACAATTAAGCAGGGATTCATGACCTTTATAATTTGTTGTCAGTGAATGAAATTGGTAACCCTGGTAGAGCTGATACACACAAAAGTACATATTAGAAGTTACTGCTATTTAGAGTAGCTTTAGCCTAAGTAAACTCCCAGTGGCAGTCAAAATATTAATGGCCAAGCGTGTTAGAAAGTCGCTCTCAAAACTTCTTGAAAACACTGTATCTGTCCTGAAGAAAGGGCCCTTACACTCCATGCAGAAATCAAGTATCTTATACAAGGTTAGACCTTGTAAATCAAATCCCGAGTTTTCAAAGTGTTTCATAATTGCAAACTTGTAATGAAAAATGCTTCTGCTTCAGCCACTTCTATGTTTTAGTTTTTAACTAAAAGGCTTGCTATGATTTTTTCAAGATATAAAAAGAAGCATAAAAAAATAATTTTAGAAGGTCTAAGCAAGCTTAAATGATTGAAGAAGTTGCACCTGGACAAAATCAGAGTTAGAAGCCAGACCATGGATCATGCCAAGAGCTAAGAGAGACCATTGAAAATAAACACGGAACATTTCTGTCTATTATATAATACCTAAAAAAACCAAGGCATGAGTCAATAAGTGCTACTGTAACATTAAATAATAACAATAATAATAAAAGCAAGTCTTTTAGAAGTAATGAGTATGTAAGAGCAAGGAATTAAAATGAAAATCAGTAGACAAACCCAAATATAACAGGCTCTGCTACATGCATGCTATAATTTACATTTTCCAGGATTTATTTGCATATTTATCAGCTTATGTTGACACTCAGGTAAATATATATACATACAGAATCGTGCAAATATGCATATATTAATTTAAAACTATAAGGGAGACTTTCATTATGTAGAATATCCAGAAGAGTCATGTGCTGGCAATTAAATTCTAAAACCTTAACTACTGTAGAACTATACAGGAAAATGAAATGTGTAGAATCATAAAAAGATGGTACCTTTCTTCTGCGTTACCAGTGTAACACAAAAGCTGCGGATATGGTTAGACTACTGTTGCATAAGATCTAGGATTTTCACATAATTGCCGTTGTCCTGAACTTGAATTAAATACAGAAATAAAAGCATCTTTCTCAACATTAAAAAATGAAAATTATTTTGGGAAGGCCAATGACATCTTATGTACTTCCATGTTGTCAAAAGAGACAGTGAACAGGGAACTTGCCACATACCTAACTTGCTGGTTAGTTAATGTTTTTTCATTAATGTGTTACACTGAAGATCTGTTAAAGTGGAGGCTTAAGCAAGCTGAGGATGTGGGATGCTCATAGTCCATGAGATGTGCTGCCAGAGAGCCAAAGGTTCTAGAAATAAGTATGGGTTTGCCTTAAGCTACAAGCCTGTTTCTGTTACACAGTTCTGGCAGGGTTAAGATAAAGCTCGAATACTTTCATTCCTCTGTGTCCTCTGAAAATGAAGAAATAATTGGATGAAAATAGGTTTGAATCTATTACCTTTTGAAGAATACCAGGATTTGTGTATGTGTTTGTTTTACTGTGAGTTCATACCACTAGTCAGCTTTCTTCCTGACCATAAATTCTTTTTAGAAGAAGGTATATTGCAAGATTTGTTCTGAGCCTCAAAATGCTGGCTGTGAATAGACCATAACAATTTGGACCTGGCACTGAGGCATCCTGCTTCTGCCACCTCCTATTTTTGGATCTTCAGATTTTCCATAATATCAGTGGTAAATATTTTATTGCACAATATTCCAGTGAAGCATTATCATCAGTTCCTCCAAAGGAAGAATATATCTCATGCCATGTATTATCTCTATCAAGACCTCTATGAAATTTGCTTCTTTATTCAGGAAAATAGTTAGGTATTTCTCAGCAAGTTGCATAAGCCATTTTATATTTTTAAGGGTTGACTGTGTGGGCCTTTGAACTTTGTCTGTTGAAATATTAAGTGGAGATAAAAGATCAAAACCCAGAATGCAGATGCAGATTAAATGATGTTGATGTGCCATAAACACAGTCCATCTGCACTTAAGAGTACATAGGGTAAAACATATGATAGCTTGGGTTTCAGTGATATTCAAAGAAGAGATGTTCTGAATGCACTAAAATTTTAACTTTGGTTAAAGCCACTAAGTGTGTTATGACTACTTTCATGCACTCGCCCTCACACTCACTAGAGCTTGACTTTGGGAAATATACTTACCAGTGCCACTCAATTGTCAGGTGTTTTCACTTGCAAGACCTCAAGCAGGAAGAATGACTATGAAAAGATTGTAGGAAGTAAGCCAGGAAGAATATGAGAAAAATATCAGTTTCTCCTGATCTCTACCTCCCTGCAAGAATAAAGAAGCTTAGGGGACTGAAATTCATTTCTGAAATGCTTGAGGTGAAATAAGTCAAGGCACTCCTCCCCACTGGTAGCTGCAAAGATGAATGCTCATTAATATATAGGCTCAAAAGTGACACAGTTTCTGCACTGACTCACTGTTTCACAGTGTGATAGCTGATTTTTGAAAGGTATGGAATCTTCAACTTGCAGATAAGCTTATGGCATCAGTGACTCCAAGCTACTCTTGGTGAGACCATGGTGACAATTTGTTCGTTGATGAGAAAATGAACATGAGCCAGCAGCGTGCGTTTGCAGCCCAGAAAGCCAACTGTATCCTGGGCTGCATCAAAAGGAGCGTGACCAGCAGGTCGAAGGAGGTGATCCTGCCCCTCTACTCTGCTCTCCTGAGACCTCACCTGGAGTATTGTGTGCAGTTCTGGTGTCCTCAACATAAAAAGGACATGGAATTGTTGGAACAAGTCCAGAGAAGGGCCACGAGGATGATCAGGGGACTGGAGCACCTCCCGTATGAAGACAGGCTGAGAAAGTTGGGGCTGTTCAGCCTGGAGAAGAGAAGGCTGCATGGAGACCTCATAGCAGCCTTCCAGCATCTGAAGGGGGCCTATAGGGATGCTGGGGAGGGACTCTTCATTAGGGACTGTAGTGACAGGGCAAGGGGTAATGGGTTAAAACTTCAACAGGGGAAGTTTAGATTGGGTATAAGAAGGAAATTCTTTCCTGTTAGGGTGATGAGGCACTGGAATGGGTTGCCCAAGGAGGTTGTGAATGCTCCATCCCTGGCGGTGTTCAAGGCCAGGTTGGACAGAGCTTTGGGTGTCATGGTTTAGTGTGAGGTGTCCCTGCCCATGGCAGGGGGTTTGGAACTGGATAATCTTAAGGTCCTTTCCAACCCTAACAATTCTATGATTCTATGAATTTCCTGCTCTAGACTAAAGTTATGCCTGCACAGGCCTCTATAGGTATTCTCAGATTAGCTCTAGGTTAGGTGTTCTGATTAACAGATGTGGACAGTCTATAGTCACATAGAACCTGAAGTCTTTACACCCTGTCAGAAAGCAGGTTAAAGACTGCAAGAGAGCTTTGTAATTGCTATCAATTGCCACAAGCACCTGGACCTTGATGACCTGTGGAAATTAATGTCACTTATTGTTGGCCTCTTATTAGTAGACTTGGAAGCTACAGTTTAAAGACACATTAAGTCAACTACTATCCCATATCACTACTGTAATTAGCTTAGCAGCAAAATTGTCTAACAGGAGACAGCAACAAGGTCACAACTGTGATCAAATTTCTATGCTAAAACATACTACAAGATGTAAATAAAAATAAAGAACTCTCTTTGTCAAAGGGTGGCCAAAGATTAGCTTTCCAGCTCACATAATTTTGTCTAAAGTTGCAGACATGTAAATAATAGGCAGCTGGTTTCATTTGGGAAATCACATGATACGGTTCTTCTGCAGCCTTTTCCCTGCCACAAATTTAGGCGAGCTTTGCATGAAATAGAAATAATACTTGCACTGTGCTTTTGAAGAGATTGTGGGCCAAGCCAAGAAAGCTGGAGTGGAGCAGGAAAGCCAAAGGATAGCACAAACTAATAATGAAAGGAACATGTGATATCACTGGCCAGAGAAAGATGAGATCGGTGGTGGGATTTAATGGTTCATTATGAAATACCCTTTGCAAGAAAAGGAATGTGTTCAGGGATTAGGATAGGGTCCTAGGAATTGGGAAAATTGGGCTTTACTTTTGACCTTGTCATGTCCCATGTGTGTGATCTTCTATCTGTACCTCAGTTTCCCAGCACACATAAGCACTCACTTCAAAGCTGTTCTGTGGGCTCCTCCGTTGAGGGCTGTATCTTCTTTTGGTAACCCAGCTGAAGACCTGAATGAGAAAATGGATGTTGTTATTTTATTTGACTATTCAGGACTTTGTGTTTCAGATGAAACTAAAAAAGTAAAGAGTGACAATTCTGTACAAGCCCTTGAAGAAATATTTTAAATAGATTCACCTTCCATTTGGCCTTTCCTGAGCACGTCTAGTTCAAACATCTCTGACAAGCACTCTGCAAGGCCTGGTTTCTGCTAGCAAGTGTGCTGGGAATGGATTATCTCATATCCATTAAACACAGATAATGTGGTATCTAAAGTTAATGCTGCCATTGCTGCTACACATTTGTGTCAGTGGTTTGCTGGTTTTAGGGCCTCTCATGTTACTGAGGTCTGGTCTTTGGACCTGAAGGGAGGAGGAGGCAGAAAAGCAGAAACCATTAAAAGACTTTTGCGGTGTTTAGCAAAGACTCTTGGTTTTGGATGATGAAGTCTTTTTATGAGAATGATTTTGGGGTAGTTAAAAAGGATGAATGGCAACTAGCAAAGAAGCCATTTAGGGCTGACAGTGCATGCAGAAGTTTTTTCTTGTACGTGAGGAAAAATGCATATGCTTCCCTCAACAGGGGGTAGTGTCATGCTTTTGAAATGAAACTGAGGAATATTCAAAAGACAGCTTAAGGAATGAAGTTCAGAAATATTTCTTCTGTGAGAAAATCAGATCCTGAAACTGCCGTTATTGTTGCTTGTTATTGCAGGATGTGTAGACAGACTGTGTTCTAAAGGTGTTAAAAGTTAACCTGTGTGTCCCACTTAGGAAAGACTATTCTCAGATTTCTTTTCCACTGGACCAACAGTGAAGTTGGGCATACCTTAAAAACCATAGATACTGAAGGCTTTGAGGCAAACTTTAGGAAAGAGGAGCTATTTTGGGGCACTAGGCTGAAACATTAAGAAATACTGGGTAAAGGCTTATATTAGCTGGCTGTAAAGAGCTGGTGAGCAAATGGAGTTATTTCTTCCCAATATAAGAGTCTATATTTGTCATCCCAAAGTGTCATCTATACAAGAGCTTTGCTGGCAAGCTCTTTCCCACCTTTTTTGCATGAGAGAGTGGGAGGCAAAACTCGCAACACAAATTTTTTGTTCATAGCCATCATTTAGCCTGGCAGTCTGGAATGAGGGAAATGTCCCATCCTGACAGCCAGCACTAGAGGCCATGACAAACCTCAGTAAAGAACTAAAAAGCATCTAATTTCTAGCAGAGAGCAAATTTATGAAGAGAAGCTAGAAGTAAGGCCTTAACCTGTGTCCCATGTGAGCATGTTTCATGCCTTCTGTAATGAAAGAAGATGTTGCTGAGCTTATATTGAGCTCATGTATCCATCAGGTTTTTAATCTTTTTCTAAAATGAAATATTCACTTGGAAGAAGGAAGAAGAAATATTTTTCATCATAATAGTGGTTTTTGTGAGGGTAATACACAGTATCTCTGTTTCACAGAGTGGAAATATTAGTTCCAGAGGTTAACCGACTCACAGATTATTAGATAATATTAATTCTTGTTGTAAAAGCATAACCTGCTCTGGGCCAGAGATTTTATAGCATTTTTATTCACTAGGCTCAGAGATCACATATATTATAATGACAATAATGGACCACAATTCTCTTAATGTTCAGTCTTTATTTAATACCGTGAACAGCCTTGCACTGCAGTACTCTTTTTCTGGAGCTGACACCGGTTTCTGATGTTCACTGAGCTTCTTATAAACCATATTCACCTGTAATGCTACAGTGGTAGGATCGGGAAGTCTACTCCAGTGTGGCTGAATGCAGGAATTTGGCTTCATCCAGAATAAAAACCGTAATTAAATAAAATCTCCACTGGAGGGAGACACCCATTCCACCTTTCACTCCATTTAGTTGTGTACCCAATGCAATGTATTCTGCTGTGTCCTAGATAAGAGTAAATGGATTATATTACACTTTGTGACAAATTATTTAATACAAAGTTGGCTTTCCTCCATAGAAATACTCTATTTATCACTTTTACCGATAAATATTGACAACAGCTATTTGAGGTTTTCCAGTCCACCATCCATGTTACCTTGCATATTGATTTGCAGCATGGTCTAGGGCATGTTACCCAGTAGAGTCCCATATTAATACCCCATACAGGAGGCATGTCTGACTAAGGTGTAGTCAACAGATCAAAACCTTGTAGGCAAAGATTTTTATTTTAAAGTTACTAATAGCGCTGATCTGAGTCAAAAATACATGGTTTAGATGTTACCAGTGATTGTTTTTTCTTTTTCTCACTCCATTCTTCATGATGTTTGACAGTTCTGATGGAACATTTTGAATGTGCAAATCTGTGGCCAGCAACTAAGATGACAAAGCCAAGTTGAAGAGTTGATCTAGGAGGTACTTGTGCAATCACAGAGAGCACAGTGTAGTAGGAAATACCGGAAGCAGGCAATGACATGAGTACCACCGGTAAAATAATTGTCCATGATAGTAAGATGGGTTAACTAGTGAGAAACTGTTGATGACAGTGTATTTGGGCTATGTTGTCCATCCTGATTGCTGTTACTGTTGCTGACTCTTCCACATACTCCTTTGAAGTGGAAATTACCTCCTCTAAGCAGAACAATATTGTCTTAGTTTTAGGAAGATGAACTGCTTTAACTTTGCCATGTTACTAGCTGTATAAAAATGGACCAAGTGGATGACATAGCAGATGGAAAGCCTGTGGTTTGCATTGGGTAATGTTATGTGCAAGAGGATTGTACTGATGTAAAACCTGCAATTCTGTCAGCTGTGTCTGAACAGGAGTCTGGCATTTGGAGACTGGGTATTTTAGACCTAAGGAGCAGATTATGTGGAGATGTATTGGAAGTTGACATCAATGGGGTATTGTTTTCTTTCTAAGTCAGTAATGAGAAAGGAACCAGGGCTGGTGCTGCAAGTGTTTTCTTCTTTTTATGATGGAAGCAGTGGGAAGAGTGGAGGTGGATGTTCCTGACTAATTTTGTCTGCCTATATTTCTCAGTTTTTTGTATTGTGCATCTTATTGTGAAAATATATGTTAAAACACAAATGACATATCTCAGGTTTAAATGGCTTATCTCAAGAGAAAAGAATTTACTTCTTCCTGCAGCATACAGAAGTGAAGGTCTGCTAGATACATTGATGTATTTGTTTTTTTTTCTCTAATTACATATGGGATATTACCAGATCTGCTCTGGGAAATCCTCAACTCCCGTTGGATTTTTTTGCATGCTAACTAAAACCAAGCAATTTCATGTGTGTGCTGCTTTTCTCCTTTGAGGCTCCATTTGTTTACATTTAATGAAGGCTTTGTTTGGATTGTAATGAATTCTTTTTGCTAAAATAAGGGTATTTTTATCTTATAATAAATACAGAGGCCCTTACTAAACATGCTTTTATAAAGGGTTAAAGTGGTGCATATCACAGAGGTAGACTCTGCATGCTGTCACTGCCTCATGCCCCTGTATGTTCCAACTGAAGAGGAATGCTGTCAGCTGTAGCATCAGCTATGGCTGCTGCTCATGGACTTTGACCATCATAAATCACATTGATCACACAAAGGTGGTAGGATTCTGCAGTAGCCTCTGAAGTGCTAGAAATACCAGCGAGGCAATACGATTTTTCTCTCTTCCTCAACCATACCTCCTCCCATGATGTCATAACTGTTCTTAGGCATTCAGTTGCTTTGTTGATGTGCACAGCCACTCAAAACAGGCTAAAAACAGAGGTAATATTTTCAAATGTGCTCTGGAAAAAGTCTTTTGAAAGTATTTATTCACCAACTTCAGTGAATTCAGTGCAAATTACACACCTAAAATGTTACACAGGGCTTTAAAAGCCTTTTAAAAGAATGACCTGTCCACAGAAGCACCTTAGGTGCACTGATTCTCTGTAAATGTTAGGCTCTGTAGGTCTGCATTCATCTAGCCTAACTTCAGGTACATACTTGATGCACTTCAGTTAGGAAAATAATTGTCCCAAGTCTCCCCTGTAGTCGGTACAGAGAAACAAGCTGCTTATACCACTAAGATTTCAATTGCTGTCAGTAAGTGCCTCATTATCTCCTAGGGTGCTCAGGGTAACTCTCCTTAAGTGCCTAAAATTAGTTAATAGGGAGCTGGGGACTACTTGTCTGTCAGTCACTTTTAAGATGTTCTTGAAAGGTAACTTTTTAACTTGAAAAATGAGTCCTTCTGAGAGAGGTCAGAAGGATTCTTATTTTTTCCATTTTTAAACTAAAGGAAAGGCAGCTGGGACTCTTCATACAGCAGATACTCAGACCTGTACTGCCAAGCTGAAACAATAAAAAAAAGAGTGGTTTTAATTTTAGGCACTCACTGATGCAGAATTATGACTATGATGCTTTTGGAGGGGTTGGCTCCACACCAAGGAGCTGTGGCGCTATAAAGTGTTCTTTCCATAGTTGTTCATGATGCCTACCTTTATGCACCTGTGGAAGGACTGCTGCTGTAAGTTAGTGTTTTGAACCATTTATTTCTGGCCAATCATTTCAGAAGGCTGCAGAAGGTGACAAAACTTGGGATATTTGAAGAGGAGGTTCCTGAATAGCAGTCAATGAGGCATCAAGCTATGTCAGAGTCCCAGGTGGGTTTTATAATAGGGTTTATTTATTGGGGGGGGGGGAACGACGAGGACAACACCAGCCAAAACCAACCAACACCAGCAACAACAACAAAAAAAAAACCCTCACCACAAAACAAAACAAAACAAACCCCCACCAAAACAAATAGAAAAACCCAAACCTGCAACCTAAAAAAACCAGATACCCCCACACCAACCCGAAATTAAACAAATAATAATAATAATAAAGAAAAAAAAATAAAAACAAAAACAACAACAAAAAAACCAACACACAACCAACCACAAAAATGCTGGCAACCTTCATGAATTGTGTAAACATACTTTCTGATGGAATCCAAAGGGTACAAAGTAAGAAGGGTCTTTTGGGTCAAATTGTTTTCATTTCCCTTTCTGGTTCTCAGTGTGTATCAAAATGTCTCTACTATTATTAGACCCCTTTGCAGACACAAACATAGGAACTCGTTGGCAGTCACTACTGGATTAAAAAATTTATCTCAAGAAACAGTCTGGCTGATGTTGGAGAACGGATGGTAGATGGCAGAAATAAAAACAGAGATCTGAATAATGTGTTTTCTTTCTTGATTTTCTTTTCTGCATGTGATCTGCTTTCACACCAAGCCATAGGGTATTGGAACCCTAAGAAATGGTTGTACAATAATTTACATAATAAATCCTGGCACTTAGTCCGTGGTACTGACAAACATATGTTCTAGTGGGCTGAGGATCATTAGGCACAGCTCACTCTCACTTGCTGTTTACAGATTTTCACGACTGCACTTAGCTAGATTGGACCTATTCTTGCTCTGATTTTATGGTATGGAAATGTAAAGACATTTGAAATGGTCCCTCAAAGGCTTGTTTTCAATTCATAAGAACAGTGTGAACAAGTTAGTGGCAAGATCATGAGGAACCGTGAACCCAAAGGTTAAGGTGTCTTTAATTAACAAGAGTATCATATTGTCCTAATATGAGGGGAATGGGCATCTTTGAACTGCTTCCTACTGGAGCTTTTGCAGGACCACAAATCAGAGATCTTCTGGATCCTGCTTTTTCTGCCAGGTGTTTTTAGTCAAGTGAAGGCATCACATTTATTCCCACCCCTTAAGAAAGGATTTAATGCAGCAGCAGCACGGTCATCTCTGGGATGATCTCAGTGACATCTGCGGAGTTATAATATAATGGAGAGCCTGTGGAAAAGAAGCAAATAAAGCTTTCTTCCACTGGCTAGGAAGCTTTGTAGAACATTAACATTTTTACTGGAGTTGAAACATGGCTTCAGGCTCAAAGAGATTGCTTTACATAAGACACAAGAGTGTGGTAGGTTCAATTGTTCTTGTCTGAGGTTCTGCAATGTTACATGGAGCAATACACAGGCACAAGAATTTGCAGGTAAAGAATGTCCTGCAGCACTCTGCACCTGGGCTTTTAATAAAGGACTTTATGAATGTGTATTCCTTAACATGTTAAAAAAAAAAAACCAAACCAAAAAACAACTCTTATGAGCTGAGATAGGCTGGATTCCTCATCTGTGTAACATTTCTGGAAGCCACAAATGTTATTCCAGTGTAAACCTGAGAAGAAAACCCTCCAGCTCTACCACATAGTAAGACTTACAATATCAGTTTTGAAAACAGCCTGCACTGAGGAATAGTGATGCACAAAATAATCTGCAGGATCAAGTTAGTTTTCAGTGGAATAGGATTAGAAATGTGTATGCCACACATCAGTGACTGCAAGATGTTGATGAGCTAATTAAGGGTAAATTGTGAGTTCCTTAATCAGTGGTTAATGAGTGCATTAAGGTATGTAGGAGTGTTGCCTGACAACAAGAAGAAACCTATGGGAGGGTTAGGGGGTATATACTTTTCCCCTTGCTCCACAGCAGGATCTGGAGCTGTGGGTTCTTGTCCAATAGTCTTGATATAAGTTTATTATTTTTGCCATATTTTATCATTCAACCTTTGTATTTTTGTTTGCTGGGTTTTTCTAATGTAAGGAAGCAAAAATAAAGGTAATTTCCCTATTCCAGGGCTTGTGATTCTCTCTCAGGTAAGATGAGGGGGGCTTGAATTTCACATGGGTCTCTGAGGATACAAACAGCACAGTGCTTTTCTCTTTGTGAGAAAAGGCCTGTGAGCCTATGTGATTTCTTTGACCCTTATTTCTCAGAGAAGCAGAGGCTTTAGCATACTGATTACCTGCCTGCTTTCATCAGAGGTATGTATTTATTTATTGTCTCCTGTATTACATTATTTTCTAGTGCTTTGGCCTCTTGCCATTTGAGGGAGGAGACTTGTTCTGGTAGACCCTATTTGCCTATCCAAGGTAAAGGTTTGGTGGACAAGGTCTGACAGCTACTCTTAGGATTTATAAAGTAGGGAATTACTCAGGGTTGTCTCCTTGCTATCCTTTATCTCATCCTTCTGGCCTTTGGCTGCTTTCAGTGTTTGACTCATTTCTTGTCTTTGAAGATAGCAGAGTTCTGGACTGCATTCACTCATGAATGTGACCTATTCTTCTGACTTTATGCCCAACTTTTATGCCCCTTTCACTTCTAATGTTGATTTCCTCAAAACATTTCAAACAGCAGAACATTAAAAAATTGAATTGCTCTCCTACCTAAAACAAATGTAAGAAGCTAATTTAACTAAAATTCACATTTTTCTAAGTCATGATAATTTGTTTCAGTTCTTTGGTCTGACTGTTTTCTTTCTTTCCTTCTCAAGAAGAGGTAGAGCTAAAGTTCCTTAACTTGCCAACACGTTCAGACTCTCAAAACTTTCATCAGCCAGACTAATGGAAATATTACAATGTCATGCAAATGTGAATTAGCTGGCAGAACATCTTGTTGCAGACAGGGAAAAAACCCTGCATACTGAGTGGCATATTTATACTTTTCAGGCGCCTACTTATTGGTTAAAATGGAACACATGTAGCTGTACTTCTTAAAAATAATGAAGTCAAGGATATGAAATAACTAGGCTTCTCCAGTTTTCAAGTACTCTTTCAGATCAACAAATTGAAAAGGTTTTTCAGGATTCTCTTGTGGCTTTATGTACAAAAGATGAAATCATTCAAAAAACAGGGCATAAAGATATCATCTGATACATGCATACAATAATGCGCTCTATACTAAGAAAATAAGACCAGTACAGAAACAGTCTTGAATGAGGTTTCGCGTTCATTGTTCCCTATAAAATTGATTGACAATTCTTTTTCCAACTGTGTAATTTTTAAAAGAGCTACAGGAATTGCTCAGTCTAACCCCATTTATATTTGAAATAAAGCTTTGTGTGCTTTTATTCATCATGGCAAGCATAGGAAAAATACCAGCGCTTAACTGATACTGGCTTTACATAATGCAGCATTAGTCAACAAAGTTTTACCTGCATTCCTCCTGTAGGTTACTGGGTCAAATACTGAAAGTCAATACCATTTCATGGTTGCTTGGTATCTTGTTTGAAAAGAAGTTTGGGAGCTCAGTTTAGCTCCTGACAGGCCAGTGTAGCTGCACCAGAGATGTGTAGGCTGTTTTGGACAAAATAAGAACAAATTCAAAAAACCTGAGCTAAACCCCAGCTTTAGGCTGCGGTCCAGCAATGTATTCCATTGATGTTTCCATGGAGTTCAGTGGAGGATAAGACAGAGTTGCTTTTTAAAACACGTTCTCATGAGGCTAGTGCTTCCTGCCTTGCTGGGAGCATGGGAGGAAGAACAGTCATTTTGTGTTATTTTGGCACATCTTCCTTGCTTTTCAGTGCTGCACATAATGGAAGCAGGAGCAAGTGTCAGATGTATTGAAACATTGATTTTTTTTTTTTTTTTTTTTTTTTTAACCCAAAAGTAGTTCAGACTTGCAGTAAGTTATGAAGAAAGAATTAAAGCAATGGGTGGAAATGTTTCTTTGGGGCTGCCTTGTCTGTTTTTCCTTTTTTCCCTTTAGAATCATAGATTAAAAATATCCCCAGGCAGAAGGCTGAATCAGAATAACCCAAAGTGATGGACGCTGCTGCACGAACCCTATTTCTGATTTTGTAGGTGTAGTTTAGCTCTGCAACTGCCTATCAACATCTCAGACCTGAACACCCCAGCTGTGAGAGCTGTATCATACATTCTTAACTTGATTTCAGCTGACATGGTTATCATAGCAGAAAGGAAGGAGAGGTATCCTGAAAGAGGAGCTTTTCCTTATGCTTATTCCCAACCTGACATATATTGCAAAATGCTTCCGGAACTTCCACAAGTTCTGCTGCCCTTTCTCTCAAAAAGACCACCAAAACACTAAATAAATTAAACCGCATTCTAGAAGTTCATACAAATAGTGTTTGCTCTTTTCCCAAAGCTAGTGAACAGCTTTTGAGTGGGGAATGATGCTGCACCAGCTCCTGAGAGGATCGGTGTTATTTTAAGCGAGCTATAATTCTGAGTTTCTGCAACTGACAGCTACACTTACTGGCTAGGATGGGAGCTGGCTCCTGGCCCTGAAAAGGAAAACAAAAGGTCCTGCATCCACTGGCTTCTAAACGCTGCTGATGCCACTCAATTACTGCACAGATTAATGTGACACAATGGTGCAAGTCCTTCTCTGTGCTTTGAGAGATCTACATAATTCATCTTACCCACTCATTTGGACTCCTCCGGCAGGCAAAGAAACCATGACTAGTCCCCACAGTGATTCATCTCACCTTAGAGCAGATGGGCAAGCCCCGTCCTCCAGATAAAATCCTGTGCAAGCTGGTTCCTTTCTGGTCCTCAAGTGGGGTATAGTCAACTAAGTCTACATAGCTGTAGTTTGATCTGAATTCCCTTCCTGCACTTGTGTGCATCTGGTTTAATGAAGAGAGAACTCCTTCAAAAATTGTAGTGGGATATTGCACTATCAGAAAGGTACTTGCAGTAGCTAGTTTGGAGTATTTATTTGTTTGGTTAAAAATGATTTCTCACCTTTCTGGAGCTCTTTTTCTGGAGTCTCTTTTTCAGTTTCTCCATGCCCAGATTGCAGCAGGGACTGTCCACATAGCTCTTTGCTATATGTCTTTCTCCATGTTTCTGGCATACATAGAAAAACATCTCTGTCAGTGTCCTTCTGTGTTTTGATTTGCTGTGTGTATGCTCTGAGGAGAGTTGCAGGTGTTACTTTTCTGGGTTCTGGAGAAATATGTGCTGATGAGACAATGCTCAGCTGTGGAAAATAAAAATGCAGATCTCACCTGAAGCATGAAGATTTATATGTTTAGGTTTGGCAAAACAGTAAAAAGCATAACAAGGGATACTTCAGTAATGTACAGCTGCCTTGTATAAATAACTCAGAGCTGTTCATGTTGGAAATAGACCCACTGAATCAGGTAAAATTAAAAAGTCAAGAGTTAAAGAAGGTATTTTTGCTGTATGTTATAGACTTGTTATTTTAAGACATGTTCAGGCATTTATGTGACGTGCTATTTATCCCACCATGTTCACTAATTAGAATAAGCATTTAAGAAAATTTAGCTTCCTTTCTTATCTTTTTAACTTATTGTACAAATGTCCTTTGGAGCCTCAAAGAGCAAATAATGTACTTATTTTTTAAAATAATTTTTAATTTTTTTTTAAATTTTTTTTTAAATCTAACTCCCCCTCTCTCCCTTACCCCCCAATTCAAAAGGCAATCAGTGTTTGCCTGGGTTTCTCTGTTTCAGTCAGGGAAAAGCAGAGGATAGAGAAAAGAAATAGCTATCCTAGTACCAGAGGCAGCAAAGGTGCAGAGGTGCCACAACCTCTGCGATAACTTTGTGCATTTTGTTTATGTTTTACTGAGGAGCATGATTTTATTGAAGCTCCACTTGTGATGGGAATTTTGTGAAGCAGCCTGTTAGATACATTAAGGGTCACTAATAGCAGATATGGGAGGTTTTGCAGTCCCAAGGCAGCCAGAGCATCTCTAGATCAACTCTACTTTTATTCTACAAGTTGAGGGAGACAAGTCTTTATCTTAGCTTATCCTTATCTTGTTCTGGTTTGCTCAGCTTGTCTGTGGCATTTGGCACTGTAGAAAGCACAAGAGCCTGTCTGTGTTTTTCTTCTGGTATATTGTGATGCTAGGAAATAAATCCTGGGTACTGGTTTCACCTCCATTTATTGTCTTCCCTCAGTTGGCTGGAGGAATAGGACCAGTTATAAGTCCCCCAGCGTTAATCGTGTTCCTTTGTGTCAGAGGAAACTCCTCCGCTCCTTCTGAGCCTCTCTGACCAGTCTGAAGCATGCACGGTGACGGTGATCACCCCCCTGCCCCTTGCCTTGAAAGAGCTTCTGAGAGGCTCTCCCAGGCGCAGGGAGGAACAAGCAGGTCATGTTGCTGACCCTGTTGCTGGTGTCCGACTGCGGACCAATATGGTCGCCTCCAGAAAGAGAGCTTGCAGTAAGGTGACTACAGCAACTCAGACAGAGACCCCGTTCCAAACCGTGGCTGTTCAGGTTTCTGGATGCAGGGAGTGCCAGAGCCTGCTGCTGCCGGGGGAGGGAGGACAGCATTCCACCTGCGTGAGGTGTGAGCAGGTAGAAGATCTGCTTAGCTTGGTGGCAAAACTTAAGGAGGAGGTTGAGACGCTGAGGACCATCAGGGAGTGTGAAAGGGAGATCGACTGGTGGAGTAACTCCCTGGCGTGCCAGTTGGAATGATTCCAGGGAGATACCCCCCAAAAGGGGAAGGACCCCCTGCCCTCTCAGTCAGAGGGGGATGGCCCGAGACAGCCCCTGCCCTGTAGCTGTTGCGCAGAGGTAGGGGACCAAAAAGACGACGAGGATTGGAAGCGAGTTCCAGTTCGACGTCGTGGGAAACCCTCCCCCCTTCCTGCCCTGCTTCCCCAGGTGTCCCTCCGCAATAGGTTCGAGGCCCTGGATTTTGAAGGAGAGGTAGGTGAGGATGTGGTGCAAGGCCAGCCTACAAGGCCACATAGGAAAAGGCGGTGGACTTTGCACCCCAAGACTGCCTCTGATAAGAAAGAAAGAAGGGTCATAGTAGTAGGTGATTCCCTTCTGAGAGGAACAGAGGGCCCGATGTGCAGAGTTGACCCTCATCATAGGGAAGTGTGTAGTCTGCCTGGAGCCCGGATCAGGGATATCACCAGGGCGCTCCCCAACCTGGTGCACCCGACAGACTACTGCCTGCTGCTGGTCTTCCAGACAGGTGGGGGGGAAGCTGCTTCCCGCAGTCTGAGGGGGATGAAGAAAGACTACAGGGCCTTGGGGCAGATGGTGAAAGAGTCTGGGGCTCAAGTGATCTTCTCCTCACTCCTTCCATCTTCCACTGATGATGTGGGAAGGAATGGGAAGATTCAGTTCATAAACGATTGGCTTCAAGACTGGTGCTACAGGCAGGGCTTTGGATTCTTTGATAACAGCTGGTTTTATAGGGCACCAGTCTGGACAATGACAAGTGAGAAAGGTTTATCTCACAGAGGAAAAAGGATGCTGGGGCACGAATTAGCAGGGCTCATTTGGAGAGCTTTAAACTAGATTCGAAGGGGGATGGGGTTGTAGCTGGGCTTGCCCCAGTGGGGCAGCACTCCAGAACTGATGAAGACTGGGAGGCCTCCTATAATCCTAGGGTGAAATTGGTGTGCTCAGCTCGCTCCCTGGAATGTCTGTACACCAATGCGAGCAGCATGGGAAATAAGCAGGAGGAGTTGGAAACCTGTGTTAAGTCAGGAGACTATGATCTGGTGGCAATTACAGAGACGTGGTGGGACAGCTCACATGTCTGGAATATAGTCATGGAGGGCTATGTCCTTTTCAGGAAAGACAGGCCAGCCAGGAGGGGTGGTGGCGTTGCTCTTTATGTGCGGGAGCAACTACAATGCACCGAGTTCTGTCCAGGGACAGATGACGAGAGAGTTGAGAGTCTATGGGTGAGAATTAAGGGGCAGGCTGGCAGGGGGGATACTGCTGTGGGTGTCTGTTACAGACCACCGGATCAGGGTGAGGAAGTTGACGAGGCCTTCTACAGGCAGCTGAGAGCGGCCTCACAGTCACAGGCCGTGGTCGTCGTGGGGGATTTTAACTTCCCTGATGTTTGCTGGAAGAACCACTCGGCAACCCAGCCGCAGTCCAGGAGGTTCCTCCAGTGTATGGATGATAACTTCCTCCTGCAAATGGTGGATGAGCCGACCAGGAGAGGAGCGCTGCTGGATCTCATCCTCACTAACAAGGAGGATCTGGTCGAAGCAGTAAGGGTTGAGGGCTGCCTTGGTTGCAGCGACCAGGAGATGGTGGAGTTCAGGGTCTTGTGTGGTAGGACCAGTAGAATAGCAAGTAGAATTGCAACCCTGGAGTTTTGCAGGGCAAACTTTGGCCTTTTCAAGCAATTGCTAGGGGAAATCCCATGGGCAAGGCTGTTTGAAGGTAAAGGGGCCCAAGATAGTTGGTTGGCATTCAAGGATTGCTTTTTCCAAGCTCAAGATCAGAGCATCCTGACGCGTAGGAAGTCAAGGAAGAGGGCCAGGAGACCTGCGTGGCTAAATAAGGAATTGCTGGGTATGCTCAAGTGGAAGAGGAGAGTTTACAGGTCATGGAAGGAGGGGCTGGCCACTTGGGAGGAATATAAGGCTGCTGCTAGAGGATGTAGGAAGGCAGCTAGGATGACTAAGGCCTCCTTAGAATTAAACCTGGTGAGAAGGGTCAAGGACAGCAAAAAAAGCTTTTTCAAATGCATGGCAGATAAAACTAACACCAGAGGCAATGTAGGCCCACTGATGAATGGGATGGGTGCCCTGGTGACAGAAGATACAGAGATGGCAGAGTTACTGAATGCCTTCTTTGTCTCTGTCTACTCTGCTGCAGGCAGTCCTGAACAGCCCTGTACCCCTGAGACCTCAGATGAAGTCAGGTCAACGGAGCGGTTTGCCTTAGTCGATGAGGAATGGGTTAGAGACCAGTTGAGCAATCTGGACATCCATAAATCCATGGGTCCAGATGGGATGCACCAGCGGGTGCTGAGGGAACTGGCAGAGGTCATTGCTAGACCACTCTCCATCATCTTTACCAAGTCTTGGGAAACGGAAGAGATGCCTGAGGGCTGGAGGAAAGCAAATGTCACTCCAGTCTTCAAAAAGGGCAAGAAGGAGGACCTGGGTAACTATAGATCAGTCAGCCTCACCTCCATCCCTGGG
Source organism: Pezoporus wallicus (assembly GCF_028554395.1). Lineage (NCBI taxonomy): Eukaryota > Metazoa > Chordata > Aves > Psittaciformes > Psittacidae > Pezoporus > Pezoporus wallicus. Next base: position 2,858,838 of record NW_026642179.1, on the reverse strand, counting down.
AAAGTGATGGAACACCTTATCCTTGGTGCCATCTTAAGGCATATCAAGGATAAGAGGGTTATGAGGGGCAGTCAACATGGCTTCACCAAGGGGAAATCATGCTTGACCAATCTCTTAGACTTTTAAGAGGAAATAACACGGTGGATGGATGATGGCAGAGCGGTGGATGTGGTCTACCTTGACTTCAGCAAAGCATTTGACACAGTCTCCCACAGCATCCTCACAGCTAAATTGAGGAAGTGTGGTCTGGATGATCAGGTAGTGAGGTGGACTGTGAACTGCCTGAAGGAGAGAAGCCAGAGAGTTGTAGTCGATGGGGCGGAGTCTAGTTGGAGGCCTGTAACTAGTGGAGTGCCTCAAGGGTCAGTACTGGGACCAGTATTATTTAATATATTCATCAACGATTTAGATGAGGGAATTGAGTGTACTATCAGCAAGTTTGCTGATGACACTAAGCTGGGAGGAGTGGCCGACACACCAGAAGGCTGTGCTGCCATCCAGCGAGACCTGGATAGGCTGGAGAGTTGGGCAGGGAATAACTTGATGAAATATAACAAGGGAAAGTGTAGAGTCCTGCATCTGGGCAGGAACAACCCCAGGTTCCAGTATAGGTTGGGGAACGACCTGTTAGAGAGCAGTGTAGGGGAGAGGGACCTGGGGGTCCTAGTGGACCACAGGATGACCATGAGCCAACACTGTGGCCTTGTGGCCAAGAAGGCCAATGGCATCCTGGGGTGTATTAGAAGGGGAGTGGTTAGTAGGTCGAGAGAGGTCCTCCTTCCCCTCTACTCTGCCCTGGTGAGACCGCATCTGGAATATTGTGTCCAGTTCTGGGCCCCTCAGTTCAAGAAGGACAGGGACCTGCTGGAGAGAGTCCAGTGCAGGGCAACTAAGATGATGAAGGGAGTGGAGCATCTCCCTTATGAGGAAAGACTGAGGGAGCTGGGTCTCTATAGTTTGGAGAAGAGGAGACTGAGGGGTGACCTTATTAGTGTATATAAATATATAAAGGGGGAGTGTCACGAGGATGGAGCCAGGCTCTACTCAGTGGCAAACAATGATAGGACAAGGGGTAATGGGTACAAACTGGAACACAAGAGGTTCCACTTAAACTTGAGAAGAAACTTCTTCTCAGTGAGGGTGACAGAACACTGGAACAGGCTGCCCAGGGAGGTTGTGGAGCCTCCTTCCCTGGAGACATTCAAAACTCGCCTGGACACATTCCTGTGTAACATTATCTAGGTGTTCCTGCTCCGGCAGGGGGATTGGACTAGATGATCTTTTGAGGTCCCTTCCAATCTCTAGCATACTGTGATACTGTGTGTGAGAAGGTACCACTTTGGCTAGCATTTCTCTCCCTTTCTTCTACAGCTGAGACCCTTCCACAAGCTCCTAATTTTAATTTCTCAACTGGTAAAATATTACTAACAAAACTTTGTCACAGCGGCTAGAGCAAGAGAGACTGAAATACTCAACTCTTGCCTTTTTCTTTCAGTCTTCTGATATCTGATGTTCTTCTTCAGTGTGTAGTGTCTACCTGCAAGTAATTATGTGAGAGAAAACCAAATCCTCACAGTTAAGGAGAACAAGAACATCACTTAAGCTATTTTACGGTTGGTATCAGACATACTGATGAGGTGAATCAGCTGAAAGTTTCTTTCACCTCTTTGCCTCATGATTGAAGTCTCCCTAAGCTGTCTTTCATACGTGTTTTGTTATTCAAAATGCTAAAAGGTTATGCCTGTTAGGGCTGGCAGGAGTCAGGGTTTGTTTTTGGTCTACAGAATGTTTGAGGAAGGGTGGAGAAAAGAGCAAAAATGAAGGGCAGGACATCAATCCCTGTACAACTATGCATTAAGAAACAAAGCAAGAGAGTCTTAGAACAGGAGGCTCCCAGGATCAAGAGTGCAGAATAGCATCTTGGAAAATTTTGAGCTTCCTCCGTCATTAACAGTCACAGTTCTGTGTCTTATTTTCAGCCATGGTATGAAACGAAGTGTTCTTTAAACAACAGTTAGGAGAATTCCCTCTTTTTCTAAAGTATTTGTTCATCCACCAACCCCAAGTATAGTTACTGATATTTTAAGTTGTTCAGTTTTAGAACAAAATGAAGTTTAAAGAAAGTGACTAGAAGTATAATTACTGAGTATATTCCAAAGTCAGATGGTTTACATTTAGATGGTTCATACTTAGAAGCTGAAGAATCGCTTGCCAGAGAACTTTTATCTTATGCTGCTGTAAGACTCTGGCAACAGCTCCATGATGAGGTGATGCCCTCTTGGAAAACTTGGGTGCACTTGGAGCAAATCCCTAGAGTTCAGGCCACTTGGCAAGAACACTGTGGTCTCCACCAAAGTAGTGCAGGCTGTGGGAAAAGATAACTTCTGCTTGGCCAGAACAAACCCCTTGTATCCAAAAAGGCAGGAGATGAAAAGCAGAAATGGAGAATCACAGACAGGAATAACATCTAAGACTTGACATCATTTGTCTTACCTTGACTTATGGTCTGTAATGGGACATATTATCCTTGATGTCACTCCAGATCAGTTAAAATAAAGATATTGCAATAGTTTCAGCTGAACTTAAAATTGGTGTTTTCACATACCTAACTTAAGAAATGTACTCTATATTCGTATTATTATTCTTTTGTATTATGCTATTATTTTATGTTGTTTCCACATTTCCTGGTATTTAAAATACTTTTGAGTAACAGCCAGAACTTAATTACATGGTTGTGTTTATCAAGAAGGGCAGTTGCGAGTATGGCATTTAGGGTTTTGGAAGTTGTGATAGTACCAGAAAAAGTTTGGATTGCAAAAATGCTGAATAATAAAAAAAATGAATACTAATCTATAAATAATCTTGATAGACTTCAGAATTCCACAGTGGTGAGGTAAGTAAGGCAATGGCCGCCTTTGGTTTGGATATGCTCTGTATTTAGAAAATTATACTGGTAAATACAGACACTAGAAATTTGACTTTTCAATGAAATCTTAGGGCCTGAAGCAGCTCTGTGGCAATGGACATATGCCAGTGCTGTGGCAATGCTCTTCCAGTGGTGGGCATTACCAGTAAGTGTGATTAGAGGTTGAATGTCACCACTTGATAATGCTGTAAGCTACACATATGCATGATGATCGCTGGAACTCTGTGGCTGACCCTGCTTGTGGAAGTCACATCAAATTCTAACCAAAACCATGCATTTTCACTAAGCATTCAAAGTGGCATGCTTGGTCCCAAGTGGGATTTTGGTTTAACTTTTTTTCACAAAAGCTCTTGCAAGACTGAAAGCTACCTACTCTCTCAGTGAAATGCAGTGGGCTTCCATTTTTCAGTGCCTCAGGTTGCCTTCCTGTCCTGTGCTCCGCTGAAGAGGAAAGTAGTTGTGAATTAGTCTGAATGGACCATTACTGAGTGAAATGATCTGGCTCACTTTGCTGGTCAGGGTAATAGGCCAGTGCCATACAGAATGAAGATTCATGTGTTTATATATCTGCTGGTCCTGCTATTGCATATTGCTTGTGACAACTGCTGTGATATAGCAGCAGCTACAGGGATCCTATGTGGGGTGCATACTTTTGAAGAAGTAGAAATCCTCTGACAATGTTAAAAAAAGAACCATTCAGGCAGGGCCAAGGTAGAGGAACTGGGGGAATAACAAATGAACTGACAGTAATGACATCTGGAAACTGCATCACTGAATGCAAGATGCACTTACCAGAGTTAAAGTAGCAGGTATGGTATGTGGTTTTATGATACCTACAAGCAGTAAAAACTGCTTTAGGCATAAACTCTCTGTAATCACTATCCAATGCTTTATCTTGCAGCATTTAGAGCAAAGCAGATGTGAAGATTAGGTTTCAAATGCTCTAAACTGGTTTACTATTTACCCCTGCTTTGGAGGCACAAGGCATTAGCTGTGTAATGAAATCAATCTGTGAAATATTCCTGTTTCCTCTCTCTGTCCAGGCATTTATTAATTACTTAGTACTATGCTTATTTTCATGACAAATTTCAAACATTTCCCCTTAAGATTACCTTGTACAGGCTGCATACTACATGGACAGATTATATTCTACTCGGTTTTATATTACAAGCTCCTATAATGTTATCATGATCTGACCCCCCCCCCCCCCAAACCAATCATGCAGCTTCAATAATAAAAATTAAACTGCGCCATCAGTATAATATGGCATACATCATGTTAATGGTTAGAAAGTGGTTTATATACATAGATGCTATGGTATATAATTAGTAAGGTATTATTTTGTATCAGTATTACAAAGATAAACTGTATTTCACATGCACAATCTGGTATGAGGAGTGTCAATGTTTGCAGCATGTCCTGCTGATAACTGAGGAAATGGCTCAGGATAGACCTAGTGGATATGTATAAATTTCTGCTGAATGTAAAACTGATGCCTAACATCCTCCACATGCATTGCAAAGTCAGGCTCTATCTTTGTAGTTAGGCTGAACTGTATTAACATTATTAATCACATTAACCCTGAGGCTGGGACTGTGGTTTCCCATCCTAGAGCTGAGAAAAATGGAAAAGAAAAATATAAATTAAGCAGACAAACTAGCAGAAGATGAAAGTCATGGAATTCTCATCTCCAACAGGATGCTCGTATCCCAACATGTTCCAAGAAAGCATTGTTCGTGCTCTGGAATATATTTCATTTAGGGGAATATATTTATAACCCCAAGAAAGACATCTGGGCATATTCCAGTTGATGGATATTCTTGATGTCACGACTGAGTCCTTTTCTGATTACAACTTGTGGCTCCTCACGATCTGTGGGAGATGAGGAAAAACACAGTATCAAAGTCTAGAGAGGGAAGACTGTTGTAGATTTTGAAGTAGTCTGGTTTCTGTGAATGCCACTTCAAGGAAAGGTGATAAGAATAGGTATTTCTGGAGGGTTCCCAGGAAGTTAGCACAATTTTAACTCTATCTTGTGAGTTTTGGAGAATGCTTATTTCTGATAGATTTTTTTTTGTTATCTTATTTGTAAAGAATGAACTCCACAAGTAAATATCACTCACTAGAGGCAGATTTATAAAAGCATTTCAGATGTTTTACTCAAGCCCCAAAGGAAACATGGAGGGGAGGGGGGGTGGGTGGGGAGGAAAGTGTGTGTGTAATGCATACTGAAGGAGAAAAAGTAATACTGGAGTAGTTACAATTTTATTTCTATTTTTCTGCTTGGAAAAAGCAGTAGACAAACAAGGTGAAATTTCGGTTTGATACTCCCACAGATACCTTTATCTGGTGTTCAGGAGTCTTTATGACTTTTAGCTAAGCTATTCCGTATATGCACCTGTGGTTCATGTAAATATCATTATATCTTCTTTCCACAATGCACTGCATTAGCTTCGGGTCCAACCATCACATCGCTTCTAGGCACATTGTTTGTGAAATCTTAAAATTAACACCAGAGACCTTTCCAGCTGTAAAGAGTTTTGTTGGCTTCAACCAGTTCCAGTTGGACATTTCCCATAATTCAAGCTCTCAGCTGCCTGAGGCGGGTTAAAGTAGTTGTTTCTAGCTGTTGCACAGCTATCTTCATTGTTTTACATGGGGATTAAATATGCAGTAAAGTAGCTGCTTAAGTGCCTGATGTTTATGTGAGCCAGAATGAAACATAATGATGGGACAGCACTTAACCTCAGAACTGCCTTCTCTTAGATTCTAGGCAAGTTTGGTCTCGGATGTGCACTGAGCAGTTTAACACGTCTCTAAATGAATGTTATCACATTGCTCTTCAGTCTAGCCTGGGTACTTCTTGAAAAGGCTTGTGACACAGAAAGACATTTGCAGATGTTTTTATCTTTGCTTATTCTATGATTTGTACTCTGTATTAGTAGCTCTGTTATGACTTGTTTAAAGAGAATGTAAATTTATTATTGCATTTTGCAGGAATGACAACACTCTGCTCAAAAGTGTCTCAATTTACCAGTTTTAAACCTTTTGGCATTGGTGTGCAAGGGGAGAGAGAGGGGAAGTGCTGGTTCAAGAGAAGTGTAACTCAGTACATACTTACAGTACATTTAAGTCTGTAAAGCCATTAAATATTTTTTTTTTTTTCACAGGAAGATTGCTTCAGTTTTATTTTGATTGAATCTATGGATTCTAATTCCTGTATTTAACCTTATCTAAGTTTTATTTTCTTACTTCCCTTTGGCCATTACAGTGATTTTTTTTTTAAAGGGGATTTTTAAGCTATTGAGAGCTCCTTTCACTCATTAGAGACCATGCTGTATAACAGATCCTCCTATCTAGTGGCTCTTTCGTTATGACCATGAGGAAGATTGTTCTGTGAGCATCTCTTTTCATATCTGTCATAGAACAAAATTTCCCAAACCCCAAAATTCTGAGAGATTCAGTGAAATTATGAAGTTGAGACCTTATTTTTCATCCAGTTTGTGGTAGTACCACAGAGTTTGGAAGATTGCTCTTCATCCACTGTAGTCTCAAAATCTAGATTTGGCTGCTAGCTCCAATTTCCAGGCTGATCATTCTGCCCTTTCTTAATTTCAAACTTTTGTACAATTTTGTAGCCTTCTTTTCGTTTTCAGCTCTTTTTGTACCTACCTGTGTTTTGCCAGATCTGCTTTGAACTCCTTTGCTGTTCTGTCAGGAGAGATTCTTATCTTGCATGGCTTCTCTTAGCTCTCTTGCCTCTGTGAAGGATGTGGCAATGTGCACTTCTGAACACAATGTGTTCCTAGATTTTACTTATTTTTATTTTTGACATTACATACTTTAAGAAGTGTAAATATATGGTTATTTTATCCAAAATCCCTTTGTTTGGGTTATTTGTGTCTGAGAATTAAGGCTCTTGGAATTAAACACTTTGCACCAAAGACGACTATAAAAAATTGTGTCTCCAAGGCCTCTCTCTTACAATGAAGCCTATGAAGGCAGACCTTTGCATTTGCCTACAGTCCTACTGATTCAGTGAGATTCCCTACAGAGCAGCCCATTTGTCTGGCGATCATTGGAGAATGGGAGCCTAAGAAAACCCCTGTTACTCCCAAGCTCTGTACCTTGTTGCCTAAGCACCAAATGCTCTAAAACTGCATTGATATTTTTGCTGTCTCACATTGCAAATTCACATAATGTATGTGCTCCTTTCCATGTTTTAGCTTCCCTTTGTGTTTTAGGTAAATTTTCTTAGATCAACCGTCATCTAACCTCCTGGTGTTCTGTTTCCTTCGGCTTCATTTTGTGTGCTGGAGACGTCTGAGCTGCATGAATTCTTGATCCTGGTGATCCCCTGGAAGAGGCGATGAAGGTATCAGCAGAAATGGCAACTGCTCTTTAAGAAGGTAAGGTCCATCATATGGGTTGAAGAGTCCTGGAAGCATGAACTCAGAGCAATTAGCTGCAGGAAGCTTTCACCTCATCCTACCCATTCTGTAAAGATGTTGTTTCTTCAGGTTATTTAAATTAACATGTATTTTTCTTGCAGTGCTTTAATAGGTACTGGTTTGGGGGTTATCCAGCACCTAGGAATTTTTGTAGTTTGTGGTTTTCCAGGTGGTCCACACGTAAGCCTTATGACTTTAAAGAAACATAATATCACAGGCAGTATCTGGTCACTACTGCAATGGATTTTAAGATAATAACTGATCTTGTGAAAACATGTTGCTCTGCTGGTGCAGACAAGTGTGTGCCACAACTGAAATGTTATTACAAGCAGACCTTCAAAAAATGAATGTGCATACTTTGCCATATACAACTTTCAACTGTTTGGTTTTTTTTTCTCTTTGAGATGTTCATTATGGTCAAGTCCTTATCCTGTTGCCATTAAACTCAATCTAGCTTTGAAATGGAGCAGATTTCTGGAAATTGCAATATTTCTCTTTTTTAATTTAAACTTATCTATTAATTAACATAGGCAAATCAAATATCACAATACATGAAAGTCATAATAATGCAGCACTATGCCTTGGTGAGATCACTTTATATAAACCACTCAAATTACCAATAGCGTAAGTTTTCCAACAGGCATAAAAATAATAAAATTTGGATGTTTTGGTTTTTTTTTTCTTTTCTGATTTTTAACTTAACCAAAACATTAATATGCTTCAGAAGACAAGATCCTGTGATAACTTCAGGTAAATTATTAATATTGAGATGCTTCCTTTTATCTTGTCAAGGTTGTAATGTAAATAAAGTTTTAAAATTAAAAAAAAATAAAATGTTACTCTGACTAGTAAGACCAAAATGTTTGCTTCAGAAAACTTCATAACCAGATCATCTCCTTCCCTATAATGATGCTGAAAAAAATATTCCTCTCCCCAACCCTAGGGAAATTTATAGTGTGGAAATATATTTCTGTGAAACATTTCACTCTGAACAAATATATGTTCCTGAGGGGAGAATTCTGACCAACATAACTTTATTTACAGCTAACCTGATCCCAGTAAAAAGTACAAGAAAAAAAGAGTATGCTTTGATGCGTTTATCCTCATACTGGCTGTGAAGCTTGACTTACAGTATCTTAGAATCTTCATTTACTTGCAGGCTTCAACCACTGGTTAAGCCTTGTAGGTTCTGCCAGTAATGTAAAACCAGTCTAAAATATGGAATAGCACATGCAATATAAAGGAAGTGGAGAAAATGTGTTCCTCTGCACATTCTTACATAGATCCAAGTGTTTTGCCTAGTTTTGTTTCCTAACCTAATTGCTGAGTGCTAGTCTTGAACTTCCATGGAATTAAAGTGCTTTGTTTCACCACATCATCAGCCTATTTCCACTTCAAAATACATTACAGATATACAGAGCCAGCTATGCAAACTGAACAACAAAACATTATCATACCTTGGATGGATCACACTGGTGCAGACATGGATGATATTTAATTCTTTGGGGCTTATGGGGTGTGCTACTTTGTGGATATCAGAACTAGGAGAGATGACCTTGCTTTGGGGCTGTGCTTCAACAGAGTTCTAAAATACTTGTTAAAACTGCTTTATAAACAGAACAGTAGAGATTTTGACATTTAAAGGGCTCAAGATATGTTATATGCCTTACTGCAGAGCATTTATGTGAGTCATCTGCTGACCCCACTGCTCCTTCTTAAGGTGCAAACCTTTTGTAAAAGAAGATGAAAAGAACATGGTAATGGGCAGTAACTAGGCTCAGCAACAGGTAGCAAATGCTGCTGTTTCATTTTTTTCTCATGCTTATAACAATGCAACTCCTTAACACAACATAATTTCATTTGTACAAGAGGGTGAAATTTAACATTTTCTAAAACTGGTACTTGTCCCAGAAAATTTGAGTCCTGATTTGAACCCTAATCCCTGTCCTTCTGGCTGCAAGAGAAAATTGCAGTTAATTGCTTCAAACAGAACCCTTGATTTCTCCCTTTTACCTTGAGCAGGTAACAGGACTTCATTACCTCTGGGAGAAAACAGACTGCAAAGCTTAAGGTAGTAAGAAGGAGATGAGATGGAAATCTAGTCCCTTTAAATCATGTAGTGCATTTACTTGTTTTTGTCTTCCATCTGTTGCTAGCTGTTTATTTTTATTCCCTCCTAAGGGGACGTTGTAATTATTAGTACTCCATCCCTCTTTATTGACTCTTGCTCCCACTATTTTAATGGCACCTCCTTGCTTTGCAGTTGGCTTCAGACTTATGGGTGTCTGAATTTTGAGTCTTCATGTCATCTGTAAAACCGACCGCACATGAGTCATACCAAGAAAACACGTGCTGGTGCTTACTGTTGGTTGAGGCTTAGGACTGGGTTAATTAAGAAAAGCCCCTGGAAACACTCACTGGAAGAGACTTGCAAAGAGTCACAGATAACAGGAAGCCTCACAGCTCGAATATTGATCAGGAGTGTTTGGAAGTGTAATTTTCTTAAACACCGAGGATGAAGAATGCCAGAGAAGGAATGAATTCTTTGTAAATTGGAAGTTGCCGTATGCATAAACAACAGAGCAGACAGGGCAACAGAAGCTCTGCTTTTGCTATCGGCTCAAAAAGACAAAACTTTAAAGAATTACTAGTGTATCTCCAAGAATTAGTGCATCAGTTATGTTTCAAATAATGTAGTGGCAAATGATCTGATTAATCATAATTTCAAATCCAAGGCAAACTCTGTCCATTTCGTATTTCTAGTTGGATAGTTCAACTCTGTAGCAGCTGCGTCATCTCAGCCTTAGTCTAATGACATAATAATTGTACACAGTACACTTATTGCTGATATTTATTAAAATTTGTGTTAAAAAGGCCTGTTCTCTGTCTATCACAAAGGTTGTGACTAAGTTTATCAACATCATTTTTCAGCAGGTTAGACATCCCAATCATTTCCAAACACTTCAGCAAGAAACTTTTGTTATATAATATGTGCAAGTTTTCTGTTGTACTGTAGAAGCAAAAAATATTTGCCATTTAAAAATATACTCTCTTTTTCTTAAAACAAAGCCCATAATCTAATGAAATCTTGAGATCCCTTTGGAATAGAAGCCTGCTTTCTTCAGAATGGAATTTTTTTCCTGAAGCAGAGGGAAAACTTCATTATTTTGGCATCACTATCAAATTGTTCAAACCCATCACTTTTTAATTCAATATCTATGTGATCTCATGAAGAACACAGGAAATCGAAGGTTAATACTAGATTTAGGTGAGTGTTGACCAGAACTGAAGTGCTTGGAGTTCAGATTTTCCCAAAGCTCCAGAAGACCCAGATCCAAATTTGTTTGTCTGTTTTTGATTTGGTTGTTTGTTTTTTTTTTTGCCTGGGGGACACTCAGATACAGCAGGTTGGGGCTTTTTGCTTCACATCTATAGCTAACTGAATACTCCAAAAAAAGTTAGAAGACACAGCAGTACAGTCATCAAGCAGTTGCAGGTTTACTGTTTTGCTGCACTGTTGAGCCCTGAGATTTTCTTTATATGAGTATCACAATCTGTGTCCTTAGGAGGCCTGTAAGTCCTCCTTTCTCCTCCTCCACTAATTTGCCCTTCACACTGTATTTTCAGTAAGCCTTTTAAAGTAGCAAAGTGCTGTCTGATATAGCACTTTGGTGTGAGAGATAAAGACTTAATGCCTTCTTTCCATATATTAGAAGCACTGTGGTTGGAAAGGCCAGCGTTGACAAATGGAATTTGCATGAGACATGCTGGATATTCAGCAATAAATTATCCAACAGATCTAGGGAGACTCAGGGGTAATTTTGGTTATTACAGTAATAGTTTTGCAGTAGTATGAACAGGCTTCAATTTCCTGGCAGGGGACATAGTAACTGGTCCCTGAAAGAGAACATTCCTTTCCCAATGCATTATATGCTGAAAAATCCCACCATTTTTTTTTCATTCTTGGTTTTAAGCACATAGAGAGCTGGAAAGCCTGTGATGCTGAAATCCATTGTTAAGCCCTTGGAAGGAGACTCTAGTCTCAGCAAACAACATAACTTTTTTACTTCCTTGATGTTTCTCATATTCTCACTTCCTGGGAGTAGAAGAAATGCTGCTATAACTTAAACAATAGAGTATTTTAGAGTCAATGCCAGTAGCCTAGTGTCTTTAGTCATTTCTATCATTCTGGTGTTGTATTAGTTTTAAAGTTTCTAAGCCAATGCAATCCTTGCATGAATAGCAAATAAAAATGTTTTGTAACAACTTCCTTACCCTTTCATGAAGAAAATTGAAAACTTATCATGGAGGTTGTAGACACAGATTTGAATCACTAAAAATTATCTAAGAAATGGTAAATAGTATGAAGTGAGAAAAGCAGGAAATTAAAAAACAAAACCAAATCCCAGCCTCTCATTTTCTTAGCTACAGACATCCCTACCAGCTGATATTCTGCCTTAAGACCCAAGTTCATCTTGGACAGATGTTGTATCTTCCAGAGTCTCGCTAGAAGGGTTCCAGCCTTCAGGGTTCCAGCTGACATCCTCACATGCCAGCTATGTCTGAGGGTACCCAGCACCATTTCCCAGGAAAGGGTTATCCATGCTAAATTTCTTTTGTAAGCACAATGAATGTCAATCACAAAAGGGTCGAGGTTGGAATGGACATCAGGAGGTCATCTTGTCCCATGCTCCCTGCTCAAACACGGTCACCTGGAGCAGATAAGCTGGAGTATGGCTTGGCTGCTTGTTAAGGTGAGATCTGAGAATTAAAAACAAGAGGAATCTGGAAAGGATAGCATTTCTTCTGTGCCTGCTTCTTTCTGGCTCCTGCTTCGGGTCAAGGGAAATTCAAGAGCACTTGAAGGGTAAAAGTAGCTCAAGCAGTAAGAGGGGAGCTTTTAGACTAGAGAAGACTGTGTGTTTAGGAATGAAAGGAGATGAGGGAAGACTGGCTGATGTATAAGTGATGAGGGAAGGCTTGCTGAGGCATGAATAACTTGCTGGAAGCAGGTACGGGAGCCCTTGAACTGGTACAGAGTGAGCCCTGTGACTCTTTGGAGTTTCACTGTGTGTTGCTGTATTGTGCTACTCTTAGTTAAGGTATAGGGAAAAGCTATTTCAAAAGATTTTTATTTAGCTGTTCTACACGAGCTTTTTCTCAGCCTACATTTTAATGCTTGACAGCTAAGCTTTTACAAGTTTTTAGAGCCATTAATCAGAGCAGTGTTTTGGGAAGCTTTTGCAATGTATATTTGAGAACTTGTATGGCACTGGTTTAAATTAAAAGCTAAGGCTTACTTTTGAGGCTGCTTTTGGCCTCTTTCCTTGAAGCATGGAGCAGTGTGTTATTGCTCTAAGAACCCATAATTAGTAGCAAATGTTTGCAAGATGTGAAAGGTTGTTGCTAGGGTGCTCCTTCAGGCTGGGATGTGTGAGGGATGGTTAAACCTAATTTAGCTCTATTTCAAGAACTGTTTTCTTAAGCTGCAAGGATAGATCATTTTTATGCAGTGCAATACATTCTGACTTCTTAAACAGGCAACAGGAATAAAGGCATTCCTTATGACTTCAGAATACTTATGACTTCATGTGAGCAGAAATTAAGCTCCTATCCTCTGAAGTAATTTGCTAATGAATCAGACATGAGATAGGAAACAGGACTTCAGACTTAGGCTGGTTTATTCATAGATGTGCTGATTCATTTGCCCAAAACCGCTAAAATTCCAAGCTATATTGTCAACTCAAATAAGGACCAGAAGCATATATTTAATTGTTTTGAAGATCAGTGGTAACTCTTATAAACAGATAGTAAAAAAATAATTAAGAAGCATTAAAGTACCTCCAAAAAATCTCTCAGGGATAGCATTATATGCCTCTTGAACACAAACACCAGGTTCCATGTAATGACATGACAATTACTTTTTGTTATGTTTGATGCTAGGTTTTGAAAGACCCACATAAAAGGTGCTGTCTTGTGCCAAAATGTCTCTGAGGGTACAGGACACTGATCACTAACACAGAATGGCTCTGCAGGTCAAGATGATTACCAGCAGAGTAAGTTGATGATCTGCAGATGAGAAAGGCTGACATTGCTCTCTTTTTGGTGATGATCCCAAACCTGCCACTGGGGGCACTGCTTGCTTCCTCCAAAGGATGAAGGATGTTACAGCCAGGCTCTGGGATTCAGGTGTTGCCTCCATTTCTGTTGCAGATGTCCTGTGTGTTTTTTTGTTAAGTTAGTTAATCTCTTTACATTTCATTTCCCAGGCTTCTTCCTGAATCTCTGACACACACTCCCTCCCTATGCCCTGCTTCTTGCATGGTGCCCTTGCTCCTGCTGCAGCATTTCTGCTGCCTGTGTCAGGGTCTGGGTGGCCCTATCAAGTGTATCCCCTATTCTGATCTCACTTGATAGGACCCCTACCCATTTCCATGCACACTGGCAGGGATGACCCATGGTGGATCTTTGGAGCTATCAAAGATGGGAGCAGGGAGGGCAGGAACCACTGCAGGAGTGGAAGCGGAGCTTCACAGTGCACAAAGAGCCTGGAGGCAGGGAATGCCACTGAAACCTGGCCCCGGGGGGTGGGCGGTTGGCTGTGGGGATACAGGCAACATCTTTTGTGTGAATGTCTTGCTGAATTAACGTCTGCTGACTAAAAGCACTGGCTGGGGGATCAGCGGAGGGGGGAGGATTTGTGTATTCAGGGTGAGTCAGGCACTGACGCAACCCAGGAGGGCAGGCAGCCACAAATTGCAGTCTTTTTCTTAAATAGGGGTGCATGTGGGCTGGCGTGTGACTGAGCATTGGGTTTGGCCTCTGACAGACAGGTTTCCGTGCCGTGGCTCGAATAGTACTAGAGTGGAGAGAGGTACAGGTACATTTTAAAATCTTCATGGGTCTTTTACATTAGAGAGCTGTGGGAAAAACATGGAAAATAACGATGTCCCAGAGGTTAGGAACTTGTGTAAGATTCAGCATGCAAATTAGGACTTACTTAAATATTCCTGTCTGTCATTTCACCTCCATTTTGGTGGGAGTGGATTTCTAGGCATGCAACAGTGACATTACAGCCGACCAGCTTCCCTGGTATTCCCTCTGTATGCAAGCTCCTTAGTGCTTGGGTTTGCATGCACAGCACTTGCTGTGCTGGACTGTATCCAGCTCCTAGTGTGCCCTTGTAGGATGGCAGGCTCTGGATTATGAAACAGCAGAGATACTTTTGTGATTATTCAGATTTGTACTTTAATCCTGGGCAGCCAGCTGCATGTGGCAGGGTCTGTACACAATGGGTGGGGGGCCATAATGCTTTTAAGGAGGCTTAACTGGTCTGATTAATTGGTTGTAGTTGCTCTCCAGTTACCTGGATAGTTGAATTGGAAAAAAACCCCCACCTGCTGGTGTGCAGTCCCTTCTCAAGCCCTGCTTTCATCATGCCATTTCATCGTGCATAATCATTTAAATTGATAGTGATAATAGGAGGATATAACTTACAAAGACTCGTAAGAATGCTCTCAGTGTCGGAGGTGAGACCTTTCTCCTGACTGCTCATTTCCTCCTCATCTTTGCTGATTCATTTCTAAATAAAAATAATACTAATAAAAAAAGTCCCCTCACTTTCAGAAGGGGAGAAGAAGATTGTCAGATCTCTAAAGTAACTTTCTTTTGCTGTTGAAAGTAAGATGAGGATCTGGTTCCATATAAGTCACTTTATGCTGTAATTCACTGTGAAATGTGTATTCTTTCTTTTATCTAAGATCATTAAAAGACTAATCTAACTTTGCCCTATATTTCCCTTGTACTTTTAATTATGAATGTTGGCTCCCCATCTTCTGAGAAGGCAGATCCAAATGTGGCTTCCACAGACTTGTAAGGGAGAGGAGAAACAAATGGGCCCATCTAGGAGGAGATGAGACTCAACACTAGCCTCTGGTTTGCACTGGCATGTCATAATTATCATTCAAATTAGAAGAAGATTTGAGATGCTGCTTCTGATATCGGTCCCAAATGAAAGAAAGATGAGTACTTAATTTTACTTACCACCCAGTAGGAAGTAGGCATCAGGTAATAAAAAGTAGCTCATTTATCTGTGAGGGTCTCACAATTTGCAGCAGCAGACAATCTGACCAGCCTCATGCCATGTCTGTAGTGTCAGGAGAAGTATCTTTCTGTGCTGGTCTTTTTATGACTCTTGTCAAGCACACAATGGACATGTGGATATTTGTGTTTGGCCATTGCACTGGAAATGCCACATTATCTTCTAATGGCCTGGGATAATGTCACTCTGTGCTATCTTTTTTTTCCCTGTCTACATTTAGAAGCAGATTTATCTTTATTCTAAGCTCATGAAACAAGGCAGTACTATTATACCCATTTTGTTAGCGAAGCACAGAATAATAAGGTAGCAGGATTTCCCCAGGGTGTGTAAAATTGTGATACGGCCCATTTGCAAGTAAACATGAGAGACTTATCACTGATTGCCTTTTTTTTCCTGGAAAAATACTCATGTTAGACCTAAAATTTGTTCCAGATTTTTTGAGTTGTGTTTTTGTTCTTTATCTTTCTTTGATGGTTTTGGTTTTGATTTTTTGGGGGGTTTGGAGTGTTTGTTTTCTTTCTTTCCCTCCCATGCCTTCCCCTCTTCTAACTCTACCACCTTTTCCTTAATGAAGGATCAAGGATAACCACTTGCACTTAGAAGCCCTTCTTACACAAGTGTTTACTAACAAAATACCGATTTTTTTCAAGTGAAGTCACCTGAATGACATGCTGCTGCTAATCAGAGAATCAGAGGTATTAATTACAATCAGACATGGTGAAGTGCTTATTGCTGAGCCATGAAGTCTATAAAGAGACCTAAATTACTTTCTCTTATTGCTAAGGACAGGCAATGCTTTATTTTTATTGCCTTGCTGAGCTCTCAGCCTAACGTCAGTCATCAGCAAGGCTATATAAACTCTGAGCTAGTTAATTAGAGGGACTACTTTAAGACATCAGACTTATGCATGAAGAGTTTGGAGTTAGTTTTATTTAAGGTGTTGAAGTAGTTTGTATATTTCAGTAGGGTTTCATAAAGTTTTTGTTTATATACAAAATACATAATTAATACATAGTATTTCTGTATGTGAATATCTGACATAGTTGTGCTGCTGAAAAGCTGCAGCCAGGACAATGCTTGGTAGGCTCTGGAAGTTAGTCTTTTCTAAATTTGTTTTCCTTCGGTTGAGGGAAGAGCTTGGCTTTTAGCTGAACGTAGGTGAGCAAGGGTGTTTTTTGGAATACGTTACCTTCTGTATGTGACTTGGCTTCTTTATTTATTTTGAACTTGTGAAAAGATATTTTAATGGTAGTGGTGGAAATAAAAAGGGAATGTAAAAGCCCACCACTTGGAGGACCAAGTGCTACACAGCTGTAGCCTAAAGATGATGAAGATGGTTTTGCTCCTTAAAGATAACTTCTCTAAATGTACATATGATGAAAAGATGTTGCAGGGCTTCTGCACTGACTGGCTGGCCCTGAGCACCTGCCGTGGCCCAAGGCTGCTATGTGTAACTTCACTTCTTTTTCAGAGGAACTCTACTGGAAAAGAAATGCATAGGACTACATCTCAGGATGGGGAACATATGCACAAGGTAAGTTTTTGTTGCTTGCATACCTGTTGCTCTGTGTACATCTTGATGATATGTCCTGCTGTATACAGGAAAACACTGCTACGTTTTACTTTTTATAAGTAGTTAATAACTCTTCAAGAAGCTGTTGCATTTCTAGTCTCACCAGTCTTTTACAGGCCATGGAATATATAAAATATTCTAAGAACTAACAGTCCATAAAGTCAGTGCTTTACACCCAATCTGTGCCGCTATTTTGAGTTGTTGGCTGTCCTTTTCTTTGTTAAGACTGGCTAGAGTATAGAACATTTTATCTTTAGTAATCAAAGTTTATAGAATGGGTGCTGCTACCTACACATTTTTGGAGAGTCTGTTTGTAAAGTCCCCTTCAGGTGCAGTAGAGAAAGTCTCTTCACCAGTAGTTCCAAATAGGCTGGATTTGCAGGGTGAGCATACCGCGAAAAGGCATTTCTAAAGGTGAGTGCAATTCAATTTGCCAGCTTCAGTGTTTAATCTGGTACTTTATTGCTCTTTAGAATGAGGAAATAGCCACAGAAATAACTGCTGCAAGTAGCATTGCCTTGTCTAATGGTTTCATGGCCTGTTGTCAATGACTTTGAGAGAGCTATTGAAGGATCTCCATATCTTACTGGCTACTGCATGCTGTCTGACTTGCCCCAGCCAGCTGTTAGGGTTTAGGATGCTACTTCTTTCAGATAAGGAGGAAAATTACTTGAAAGATGATATACCTAGAAACACTTTAGAACGGCATTAGGAATCTATTGGTGAGGATTGTAAGCTTAGACATATTTTCTGTTTGCTGTCTGATGACAGAACACATGCTGTCCTGGTTCTGGCTGTGATAGTTCATTTTCTTTCTAGTAGCTGGTGCAGTGCTATGTTGTGGTTTTAGCCCGAGAACAATACTAATAACACACTGATGTTTTAGTTGTTGCTAAGTAGCACTTACCCTGATCAAGGGCTTTTCAGTCTCAATCTTTGTCAGTGAGGAGGGACACAAGAAGCTGGGAGGGAGCAGACACAGGACACCTGACCCAAACTAGCCAAAGGGGTATTTCATGCCGCAGCACATCATGCCCAGTATATAAACTGGGGGAAGTCACCAAGAAGGCCCAGACTACTGCTTGGGTTGGGCTGGGTATTGATCAGCAGGTGGTGAGCAGTTGCATGGTGCATCACTTGTGTTTATTAGTATTCTTTCCCCTTTTGAGTTTTATAATCTCTCCCCTTGTTATTTCCTTTAGAATTATGGTTAGTAATATTAGTATTGTGCTTTATTTTAGTTTTTAAACTGTTCTTATCTCAACTTGCGGGTTTTACATTCCTTTGATTCTCCTCCCTATCCTGACTCGGGAGGGAAGTAGGGGGTGAATGAGCTGCTGTGTGGTACTTACTGGCTTGTTTTAAACCATGACACTCATCTGCTGCTAAGAGCACGTTGATATTGATAAGATATTAAGAGGATTTTTGGGCAACCTCTAGGCGCCACTTAGGAGGAGGTCTGCAGGGACCCTTCTCAGATTTGTGAGTGTCAAGAATGGGGTGGGGAGGAGAGGTAGTAGTCTGTCTTGGGTAAGGAGACTCTTGTGGTAGACATGACTAAGACTTCATGGTAAGAAGTGTAATTGGAAGAGAATGGCTAAAGCCTGATATGACTTAGGTTAGGTAGCCTATTTGGAAGCCAGGTGAAGATATTCAGCTGAGATACAGATATATGTTCTAATGTTTTGTAGACGCTCTCCTGAAGAGATGTTAAACTCCAAGAAGAAAGAAGGAAAGTCGAAAGAATGGCAGTGTACAATGCAAGCATGTAGATTTATAGCTGCTATTGCCCAGCTGTGACTTGGTTAGCACTAGAATGTGTCTACAGTGTAGATAGAAGCTGAACATAATTCCCATGTTAGTAGATTGTCCACCCTTTTCTGAGTATATTTGTTTCCTATTGTTTCTATGGAGATCAATTACACTTTAGCTTGCATTAAGCAAGCAGGAGAATCTGCCAGCTGTTCAGCAAAGGCCTGATAAAGTAATTTCTTCCATCTCATGTTGACAGCAATGATGCAAGTCAAATACTGTAAATGGAAAAGTTTTCTCTTAAACTATGTTTTCTGGTAGTGACTATGATACTATATTAGCTTGTATATTGACTAGCCTGGCTTTTAGTGTTTGTAGTCCAATATCTGAGGACAGAGCTGCTACCCCTCTGGGGGAGGAGAGGGAACTATTCCCTCTGTCTGGCAAGGTGAGATGCTATTTAAAATCTATAGGCTAAGTGCAATGAAGCTCCTTGTTTGAGGAATGTAACTGGTGCTCTTAGTCACTGTGCTGGGACTTCACTGTTGGCTGCTTTTTCCATGTCATAAAATGATAGATTCTGGAGAAGATAAGGTTAGAAGAGAAAATGCTGTACATGTTAGTATGAAGATCACCAAACAGATCACTGACAGTGTGAGTGTCATTACAGAGCCAGGAATAAGACAGGTAGCAATGGGTGGAAAGGAAGCAGTGCTAAATAAATGTGAAAAGCTGATAGAATACTCTTTTCTAAATAAAAAAGATGAAGATTTAGACAAGTATATAATACGCTAGCTTTTGGCTTACTTGTCTACCTCATAGGTAGTGCTGATACTCCTTAAGTTCAAACTCTGTTCCTTTGGCATCTGTCAACCTATATGCATCCATAAAGTGGGCTGGTTCTGCAATGTTTTCAGTTTGACAGAGGGATGTCTTAATGGAGGGAAATGTAGTATTCATCTCATTCGTTGTCATAATGATAGGCAGAAGGCTAGTAAGAGGGGTGACTGTGTGTGATTTCAAGTAGTCACATCAGTAGAAATGAGTCTGTGAGAGGGAAACCAGCTTGGCTGTGAAAAGTAATTGCTATTATAAGATTAAAGAGAAGTGACCCTGGATATATATTTCAAATTTGTCTTTAGTAAAATATTTTTATAATGATAGACAGATAATGTTGTACAAACCACTTTTTTCTTCATGTTTGATCTCTCTCTCTGAACTAAAGAATGACAACTTTTTTGTTCTGTTCACATAGCTAAGCTTCTGCAGTCTGAGATGAATGGTCTTAGACACAAGTAAAAAAGGAGAAGGGCTAGTTTGTGCGTCTTGGTTCCTTTTCATTTGTCTTTTCGAGTGTGCTTATGAGTATTTTCTAGTCCAGGTGAGAGAGGCTGAACAGTGCATTCAAAAGAGTATTTTATCTATCAGATGTGCCCCCTGGAGCATCAAGGTCTCTTTCATTGTATTTTTAGCTTGGTTCTGAATTCATAGTCTCTTCCATAATGGTAGAGTTTGGTGGTCAAAATAAAGCATGAGCTTGCACCTATAAGTGAGGCAATGCTTCCCTCTCTTCTAGAACCTATTTTTCAGGGAAAAAAAGATTGTTACTGCAACTGTTCCATGAAGTGTGATGGGACCTTAATCAAAATAGTATGGCCTATCAACTTACTATGCTGAGCATCATTTTGAGAGCCCAGAGATATAAGGAGAAGTGGAACGAAACTTTATATAATAAAACGGTAGACTTAGGTCTTGCATGTTGACACCTTGCTTCACAGCCTCAAAGAACACAATCAGAAATAAAAAAAAAACCAACAAGTTGAGTCAAAGATGGCAGAAATATTACAGGCATCTCCCAAAAGATGGACGTAGGTCTCTCTTTGCAGCAATAAAAGTTTGATGTTTCTGTAGCACTTAAGAGTGTTGTGGGAAGGGCTTTATAAGAATTGAAACTAATAACTGACAAGTATCAACAGCATAATTGTGGGTGATGCTGCTCTGTATTTCACCGAGTGCCAATGAAGCTCTGCTGTTTCCAAGTTCTAGCTTGGACTCTCAGTCTACATCAGTCTCAGTCTACTTTCTCTCCTCTGGAGCATAGTCCTTAAATTTGCAAACACAGATCTTTTACTAATAGGATCTACATATTCATTAAGCCCTGTTCAACCTCTGCTTAAAGAGTCATCTTGGTCTTGTCAGCTGGGATCCACTTTCTTTGTAGCTACTGCTAACTGAGAGATGGCGTGCAGCTGTGGAAGCCAACTTTGAAATAAACTTGCCCAGAGTTAGAAGCAGAATGACTTCCCATTTCTTAGCAGATACTGCCTCAATTGTTTGTTGTGCCTTGGTCTAGTATTCAGAATTCAAGCCCTTTTTGATTAGAAATGCATAGGGGAGATCTCATTGGCTTCTCCATTGCCTATTACTTTTCAGACTTATCTGACAGTATCTTAACACGAAGTCAAGAGGAGATGATCAGGTCCTGGGGAGACTCTGGGCTATTGGCATATGTAATGTGTAGTGCTTGCAACTTGAGTTGTAGACTGACATTTCTTCTGATAGCTGTGTGCAAATTATGCAGCTGCACAAAGCAAGGAAAAGAAGCCTGAAGTTAGTTCCTAGCAGCAAAGAAGCCTGGAGTTAGTTACTAGCAGATGAAGCTCAAGCCTTGCTTTGTCCTCTCAGGATAACTATTAAACTCCAATTCAGACTGGTTCCAGTGCCAAATAGTACACTTAGAGAGATATTGCTGTTGTAAATGAAGCTGCAGTCACAGACAGCTCCTGAAGGGGCTCATATTAGATAAGTAGTAATATTAGTCAAATGTTCCTCTTGATTTGCAATTTGAATTTAATATATATAGAAGAGATTGCTGGAGCAGTTGCACAGTCAAGTCTAGCTCTGTCATGGCATCCATAAGAGCCAGCTGGGTACAGCACTTAATGCTCTTTAATCATGAAACAAAAGCTACTAGCTCAGATGTTAATAATATGTTTTGCGGTTGAATGCTGCTATTGAAAATGTTCCTATACTCAAACAAAGGATTCAAATCTGGTTTCTGGTAGCTATTTCTATTTAGACATCAAGGCTTGCAGCTCAGCATGATGCCTATGCCAATGAGTCTTTGAGATGAGAAACCAGCATCCTTAATCTATAGCTTCTTGAAAATACGTAGGCTCTTTTCCCGTGGAACTCTGCAGGAGTGAATGCAAGGTGTAGATTTGAATGGTACTGAACTAAGCACTGCTTTAACATTTAGCAGTTTCTGTTAAATCCCCTCTCTCTGCCTTCACTTGGGTGTGCCTTTCAGTGGCACCTTAATTTTAGATCCCCTCTAAAACTGGAGGGACAACTGCAGGACTAACTAACTGCAATGTCCTCAAATCTCTTCCTCAGTCCAAAGAAGACAGGAACATCTTGCCAATCTTATATCTGTGCAGGAGTGTGCATTTTGTCAAGAGTAAGAAAAGTCACTGTGATTAGGTTGGCTTTATGTATGCTTGTTTTGACAGTTTTGTACTCTTACCTTGACAGTTTACATATTGAAATGTCTAGTTCCACTATCCCTTACACTAGCAATTTGGACTATGCTGATGCTAATTGTCTGCATGCTTACAAGAGAGACAGCATTCAGATTACTGTGTTGAAATCTACTATTGATCTTCTGCACTTCATCTTCACTTGCAGCAGCTTTAAATATATAAAAATAAATAAATAAAAACTTCCTTCCCACATTATAGTAACTAGCTGCATCTCCACTGGCACCACACTATCAATTTTGTCATGGGCTAGCTCAGAAGAACACTTCTTAAAAATTGTATGACTATGCCTGTGATGTATCTAACATCATCAGACGAATATAGTGCTATTGCAGGTAACAGACACTGGAGCTTCCTTGCTTCTGAATCTCCATTATAAATTTGATTCTATGATGTCCCTTTTCTTAATACAGCCAACCACATAAGGGTACAGGTTAACTACCTATAAAGAAGATTGACAGCTAACACAGCTGTTAAATTCAACAAACTTAATGATAGGTATCAAGATATATATAATATATATAGATATCTAAATATATATATCTATATATCTATATATACAATATGTATAAGATAGATATCATAGTTGAAGATCAGATACCCTTGTCTCTGCTCTAAAGAGAGCCTTCAATAAGAAGGGGATTTTTACATGTGAGGGATGCTTTCCTAGAGAAAGATGCATGCTTCTGAAAGAACTGCTTGAAGTTTACAAGGAGCTACTTCAGTACAAAGGAAGCTCTTCTAGTCTTATAACTTCGGTTGTCACACAATATCCTTCTTTGGTATTGCATGAAATTCATGAAGAACTCAAGATTGTACTAAAGAAGCCTATGTATTGAAATAAACCTTCCCAGAACCATCTGTGTTGGACCTCATACATATCCACATTTGTATTATCCGGAGCACAGACAAAGCTCTTTACCCTTCATAATACACCTAAAACATAGCTGAGAGAAAAACATATAGAACTTGCAGGTTCATCTCTGCTATTGTACAACAGCAAACGCTCCCTACAGAAATGCTGTTGCCATCTCCGAATTTTGCATTTACCTTTCCAGGAATGTACCCAAAGTGCTTTTGCAGTAGGGAGGAAGCTAAGCAACCGTACTGTAACAGAATAAACTCTCATTGGCAATCTATAAAAGGCAACAAAACCCATACTGACAAGGAGTAAATATTTTGTAGAAAGCACTCTCCGTGGTCCTCATCCTTAGACCTGTAGGCCCTTTACTAGAAAAATACCCAAAGATGAGCCTAAAAACTAAAATTCAGGACACTACTAGCTTCCAGAAATGTGGATCCTACTGAGTGGTTTATGGTTCATTAAAATCTGTGTGGTCCACAGGAGATTACATTACTTGTCTTTGTGACCAGCCTTTGTTCTCCCAAGGGTGAAATTATCTCATCCGTTTTCTTTCTTCCTCACACTCATTTCATTACTTTATTCCACAGGGATGCTAACTACCTTTGCTCTCAAAAAATGATCTTACACTTACTCTTCTAGCTAAACTCTGAGCAATGCATTTCTCAGCTTGCATGGAGCTTTGAAAGCTGCTGTTCCTATTTCAGGCTTGCATACCTGAAAACTGGTGTAATTTTCCCAATCACATGGCTTGTTCAATAGAAATTACTACAAATATCGTGCCTCTGTTCTTGACTAAATCTGTTGCTTAAACTTAGCCTTTTTTACTTAGCTAGCACAAGTAACCGTCCCTTTTGTGTTTCACTTACAAGTCTGAGCCCAAAAAACTGTCTTAGTTATGAAATAGTCTCTCTTTGCTCCAAGCACTACTCCACAGTCTCTTCAAGCAGCCTCCAATTTTTCCCATGAAAATTCATGGATAATTTTGTATTTGTTAAACACAGGTAAAGACTTCGGCCCATGATTAGACACACACCCAAGGAGCCCCTTGGAGGACAAATACCTGCAGGTTTGAAGGCATTGATGAGAGTGAGGAGACAGTGGGTCAGAAGCCAGGTAAATTGTGTAGTGCTAGTTTTAGGGTTTAGAATTAGAATAGTGCTCTATATTCCTGCCCTGCTGCAGCTACTTCATATTATGCAAAGGTGCCTGAGTGGTGACAGATATCTGTTACATGTAAGTCATGCAAAGCCATTTACCTGGGAAATTACTCAGCACCATTCCTTCAGTGTCTGCTTTTTGTGAAACAGACTTCAAATCAGCAAATATTACCCTGTATACAGGCCATAAGTGAACCTCAGCAGACTCCAGAGGAATGAAGGACTGCTGCAAATCAGTTTATCAGATGGACAAGTAAAATGTCTTGTAAGGAGGTATTTCCAAGGAAAAAAAACATATTTAATTTTGCAATCATTGGATTTCTGCTGCTAATCTATCCACTCATCCTGATAGCAGGCTTTTTTATTTGAACTTCTATTTTTTTTTTCCTTTATTGAATTCATATTTTCTTGTATTTTTTATCTTCTGGTGCTTTACTAATAGAAGACAGGGGAGAGAGCTGTTTCTAAGTGGCATTTCATACAAATATTGTGACTCTCTTGTTGTCTCAATAGTTTACAATTAATTTTAGCTCCTTTAGCTACAGAGGCTTTCAGCATTTTAAATTAATAAAGGAATTGTTATATTTGGCTTTTCCTAACAAGAACCACTTGAACAGTTTCTTTATATAGTACACATGAAATTGACAATGTGTAGGGGGATACTTGTCTTTTTTTGAAAGATACAAAGTGAATTGTTCTCTCTTGTGAAAAAGGTGTGAAATATTTATCCTCCTCATCACTGCAGTCACAAAGAAAATTCTAAACTTATGGAGAAAAAGATGCTATCATGCTCTGGGGACTGGACGTCCATGTGAGAAAAAAATTACTGCTAGACAAGCTAAACCCTTGGTCGTTTTGCTCTGTTATGTTCTCAATATATGAGGAACCATGTGAGCTGTCAATAGAGAAATTCTGAATAAAGATTGATATTTGTTCTTTGCCTTACCCAAACCATCAGCTGAATCATTTGTATTTTGGTTTTGCTAGATCCTCATGTTAAACTTCTCTGGCACCCTGATATAGATGTAGGGATTTGTTGTTTGCAGATGCTATGATAATAAGCGCAGAATTCTGCTTTAGTATTCTTGTGCTGGTGTTTAGTTTGCAGGGTGTAGGATAGTGTTGTTTACTCTGCTATTTGACCTTCTGCATATCAATCTTGTTTTCCAGCACTATCATCTGCCCTATCTTTGCAGCAGAATAGAAAATTGAACCGGGTTGTTACCTCCAGATGAAACTTAGGCTTCAGTGAGGGAAATAATGATCAGAACTTCTGGGTGTCAGCCAGCAAAGGTGTTGCTGTACTCTGTATTTATACTTTGGTAGAAGTCATTCCAGTTACCCACTGCTTGTTTGTGCTGTTGTGGCCTCAGGACTGACCACTTGAGGACTGATTTGGAAGGTCCCTGTTTGGAAGGGACCTTAAAGATCATTTAGTTCCAACCACTCGCTGCCACAGGCAGGGACAATTTCCAGTAGACCAGGTTGCTCAAAGCCCCACTCAACCTGGCCTTGAGGACTTCCAGGGATGGGAATATTTCCAGTATTATCTGTGTGAGTCTTGTACTGGGATAAGAAGGAGGAAACATTAACAAAATTATATATATATTTCTTTTTTACTACTTTCCCCATCTAAGTAGTACATGGTCCCTGTCCCAGTTCCTTGCCTTCTCACTAGATTTCCTAGTATAACAAAGAAGATAAATCTTGGCATTCTGATATTTTTAAGACTTTAAAAACAAATAATCTTTTACCTATGGATTTTCCCCTTAGATCTGTAAAGATACTTTGTATCTTTGAAACACAATAGAGCTTTGCCAGTAATACAGATGCAAAATGAATCAAAGATATTTATTTCCCTGTTTGCCTGCTGTTAACATCCGTGTGTCTACTCAGACCT
This sequence comes from Pezoporus wallicus, assembly GCF_028554395.1. Lineage (NCBI taxonomy): Eukaryota > Metazoa > Chordata > Aves > Psittaciformes > Psittacidae > Pezoporus > Pezoporus wallicus. The sequence continues at coordinate 2,832,574 of NW_026642179.1, read as the reverse complement.
AGGATTTCAATCATCTTTGTTTACAACACGTCAATCACCTGAAAAAGGCCACAGAGCTCTTCTCTTCATCCCTCTGCTATCTTACTGACCTAAGCTGTGTTGTCTCTGAGCGCAACTACGTCATTTTCACTTGTGCTTGAACCTCTGGTGTGGAAACCAGAGGGTTTGATTCAGGGCAGGCTTTGAAGCAAAGGATGGGAATGGAGCGTGCTTCCTTCCACACGGCAAATCTGATGGCTGTGTGATAGCAGGACAGTTGTTGTACGTCTCTCCCTTGACTTTCCTTTTTCTTGTAAAGTAGGCATAAACATTACATACCCTGGCTAAGGTACCTCATTTGTTGTATTAAGGTGTGTTGTCATCCTTGGCTAGGAGTAGGGCTGATCATAAAAAATATTCTGTAAATGGAGAAAGGTGGGCGTACTGTATTCTCCAGTTTTATTATACAGCTATGGTAGCAGTCGGTTTTGATGAGAAACAAAAAGAGGCTTGCTTAATAAAAAAGGAATGAGAGTGCTTTACTCATAACCCTAAAGAACAGAAAGTTCTCCAGTGCAGAACTGTCAACATACAGTATTATATTTTGGTGTTGGGTAGGTTTGTTGCTTTTTCTTTTTCTGCTGCAGTTAAAAGTATGGTTTGGAAACACTGTTGTTCATCATTCCATTGGAGTTTTGTGCTCTGAGATATCTGCAGTAATTTCTTGCTATGCACAGAAGAAGATGAATAAATAACGTAGACTTAAGTTCAAAAAGGACATCAAATGGTCAGTGATTGCAAAATGCCTGTCTGAATTTATGCTGTTTTTATTAGAGTCTAATGCTGTATGAGATAAAAATTTACTACCATTCATGATAATTTTTTGTGTTTGTCCAGCTAATCTAACAAATTGAGGTTCTGGGACTATTTTCTTGTAGAAGTATGCTTTCAAAGTAAAAACTCTGAAACAGAGAGGCTGAGAAACTGAAATGGCATGACAAAAAAGAGTTGTCTGTGTACTTCTATATATGTCAGCTTACAGACTGATAACTCATTGTGTTCCTCAGCATAAAAAATTCAAATTTTTATATAGAACCATCCCTTTATTGTTATTTTTTTTCAGAGAAATTATAGGCAATGCTGTTCACATCAAGCAGCATACATTTAAATTCCAGTGTGAATCTCTTATTGCTCTCTACTTGATTTGCTAACCCCAGGTTTAAAATCAGCCTGTTTTACCTGTGTGCATATAAACTTTGGATTTGTGTGTTCCGATTCCAAAAATCCCAGACACAATCACTTTGGGATTAAAACCATATTAAAATACTGTCCTGGAAAGCTGCATTTGTATTTACAGCTTCTTTATACTGCCAGCTAGATATTGAAGGTGCCCCATACTCCACTAAATGCTGTGATCCGATCAGAAGAGTGTTTCTCAGCAAGAGGGGAGAGCCAGAAGTGGTGTGCTGGGTGAGGGATAGGATAGGTGGGAGAAGTTGTTCCACCCAACTAGCAGATCAGCAGAAAGGCATATGGGACTTTGAAGGTGGCTTTTGCAGGTTGCTCCTGCAAGTGTCAGATGCAAAGCCAGGATGCCCAAAATCCTGAATATGTCTGACCTCGAAGATAGGCACGATGTGCCCATCTTTGTCTATATTTAGCTTTGTGGACAAAGCAAAGAAGGTTCTTCTGCCTGTGTGCTGCAGGACAGTTTCATCGTTGCATAACCACTGTGGTGAGCTGTTAGTCAGAAGGGGATTAGTCCTTGGCACTAGCAGCAAAATACAAATCTTCAGATCATGGCATAGGGCTGATGAATTTGAATGAAGATCTAAAAGATCTAATTCCAAAGGCATGGCAAGCAAGGATTGAGGAGGGGTCATCCATGTGAGGCAAGGTCTCACTTTTTATCTTTGCTCTTGTGTTCTGCCTTTCCTACAGTATCAGGTAATATGGTGTTTTTGTTAGTCACCTCTTCTCAGTGCTAAGCATCAGTGCTTTAAGTGTGACTTCTTCCATCACAGGGAAGGACAGAATGCTGGAAAGTTGAACTTGCTACCCTGATGGTGCAGGTAGTGGGTGCTGTTGAATGAAGCTCACCTGCTCTGTCCTCTGCATCAATGGCAGCCACAGGAAGTTTGTTTCTGCAAGAGATGAAATGGGCATCAGAGCCATGTCCATCTTGCTGTCCCTAACAGGTCACTGCCCTTTGCATTGCCTGCCTCATCTATGCCTGCGCCTGACCTTGGTTATACATCTAGATCTCACTGTTTATATAGAGAAAAGAGGAAGAAAATGCTTTTAAAATCTGTTTGCTCAGAAACCAATTTTCAGTAATGAAAATCTAAATGAATATTATTGAGGAAAAGAATATATTTTATGAAATGATGATGATCTGGTTTATTGAAAGCTGTCTGGTAATATCCATTCCTCAGTGCAGTTTTCCCTTCTGCTCTCTTATTGACTCTGAGTTCATCTATATATAAAAATCTCTTCATAGGTAACAGAGTTATAAGCACTGACAAGGAAAAGAATCTAGAAAAGATGCTGAAAAGAAGCAGTCAACACACACTACTGTTATGTTCTCATTTTGTTTTCTTCATTTATTTTTCCAAACTTCTTTCAATTAGCTTGCATCAGAATTTGTCCTAATGTACACACTCTAGGGGACAAAATGATAGGGAGGAATAGTTAAGCTTGCTCTTAGCATTAAAACAATATTTGTTAGGGTTTATTAAGATCTGTGTTTTCTGTACTCAAGTACTTTTCCTCTGAGGGGTGTGTACTTCAGTGAATTCCTTAGTGCAGTGCTTCATCCCTATTTCTCAGCTGTGTGCTTATAGGGCAGTCTGGCCCTCACCTACTCTTGCAGGGTGTGGGAACTGGCTCCCTCCTTGACTTGCCGGGAGCTTGGCTGCCCACCTGCTCTGCTGTCAGTGCGTCCCATCAGCCTCCTCCCACAGATAACTCAGAGCTCACAAAAAAGGGTGCTGAGCCCCATTGTGGGTGGGGAGTCACCCTCAGCACGGAGGGCTTTGCAAAGAATGAAGGTAAATACATCAGCACCATGATTTTTGTGGCTGAAATAAATCCACAAAAGAGAGATAGTGAGTCATTGTGGTAGAGCAGGGATAAGCATGGGACAGGTTACCAGCTCTGTGACACTGCATGGGAAACGGCTGAGGAAGCAAGCTCACTGGCAGGGGTCCAAATCATTCCTCAGCCATGGTGGGATGAGAAAAGTGGGGAAGTTTCTTGCCACCTAAGATACAGATTAAAAATGGGGCTGCTGCTGTGTGTGGTTGTGCTAGAAAATTTCATCCTAGGGGCAAGTGAGAAAATGAGGGAGTGTTGAAAGTGTAGCAGAAGATGGTGAAATGAGTAGCATGAGGAGGAGCCTCTGGGGAACTGTGATGAGACAAATGTCAGCTTCCCAAGACTGCATCTGGAAAGGGAGGTATTGAAGTGTACTCAGGGGTATAATGCTCAGGCAGCTAGCTAGAAAGAGGGAGCCAACTTTCCCTGGTTCTAGGCATTCAGCCTTTCCATATAATCTCTGAAGGGGATAGGATTACTGAAGATGCCTCCATCCTCTTGCCATTTAGTATTTATTTCTTTCCCACTCCCTAGCCCTAATATGTTCCAGATTTTTATTAGCCAGGAAATGCTACCTGGATCTCCCTCCCCGTCTTCTCCTCTGTCAAGCATGTGGGTGTTTTGACAAATTACCGTCTAGTCATCAGCTGGAAAAATCAGTTCCTTCCACACCATTTTTCACTACAGAGATTAACAGCTGGTAAACCATGAATAAAATTGCTGAGATAGATGGGAAGCAAGTCTCCAAAATCCTTAATTTAGGTAACATATCCACCAAATGTGATTAAACAGTCTTATTTCACTGTACATTCAGTATTTCTTCGAAACAAGTGTGATGGAACTTCTAACAAGTTAAAATTAGCAGGACTTGTTGCTCCAGCTGAGTAGAGTGATGGTAGGAGTCCTTAGGAGAAAAAGGATATGCAAAGAAGTGTTAGGAGGGTAGGTCTCCAGAATAAGTAGAGAAGTATAAACTACCTCTTCTTTCTGGGGGAAAATAAAGCTGAACTGAAGACCCTGAAGTAGATCTTTCTTTTTCTTCATTGGCCCCAAAGTGTCTGAATTCTGGACCCTTTAGGCTTCCTCAGTGTCTGAATTCTGGACCCTTTAGGCTTCCTCACCAGGAAGAGGTGAGAGTCCCTACTTAACTGGGAGTGTTAAACCTTCCCCTGACTTTAATAATTCTTTTTGTCATCAAATACAAAGTGGACCTCTGTGGGATTCCTCAGATTTGTGATCTGAATTTCTCTGGACCTGAGATTTTTGCCCATTACTGATACCTTCTTATTTTCTTCTTGGCAGTTTATGAAGTGTTTCAAGATGTACATGGAATCCATGGGATCTATTTTGTATGCTTAAAAAAGCTATTTTTTAAGCTATTCAGTCTTATTAGACTGAATGTCCTAGTAATTTTTCAGATTTTTTTTTTAGTCATATTTATATAGAAGGATTCTCAGTGCATATATTGACCATCGTGCTTTTAAGTACTCTTTTAAATTATTGTGTTTGTTTTTTTTTTTTTTGTACAGAGAGGGAAAGAAATAGAACAGGAGCAAAATCAGGAATAGAAATGAGATCTGTGTATGTTTGTGAGGCCTTAGGTAGGTGATAGTGTCAGGGACTGAGCAGTGTGCTGCATTCTCTGTATGAGGCAGACAAAAGACTGAATGGCTCTTCCTAGAGTGATCCATGAAGGGGCTTGTATCAAAAAAACCCAAAGGTTTATAGCGTAATTATCTCCTTTGAACTAAATGTATAGTATGGTTTAGAGACTACGCTAAAGTTCTGAGATGTCTATGGTGCACATGTATAGGTCTTGACACTCTGCTTTGATCTCCTAATCCACTTCTAATACATTAATGTAAATGTAACCTAGGATCACGTTGTGTAATTTATATTTACTCAACCTGAAATTCATAATATTTTCCAAATTTGACCGTGGGAAAAACACACATGGAGATGTTTGATTTAGCACCGAGGAGACAGATTCTACTGACAGATAAAGAACACTGAAAATAAAATCTCTGTGGTGCATTCCTACACGTGAACCTCGAGTCATCTGATCCGCTTAATTGCGGGAAAGAATGACTGTCAGAGAAAACCCAATTAAAAATATTTTATATAAACCATGCCTTCTTTATCTAGTTATCATCCTCCTTTATTTGGAAGTTCACTTTCCCACTGTAAGTAGCAAGGAAAAGTGTCGATGGTGTTGCCCTACTGGATTCTGTGGGTTTTAGACATAATGGCCTAATCACATCAAGTAATTTTTAAATGGTGACACGAGAACGTTCTTAGATTTAGGAATCAGTTTTGTCCTTTGTCAATGGGGCATAACCACGCTTGAAGCTACTAGATATTATATTTTCATAATCATAGTTCCACTTGGCAATGTGAGCTTAGCAAAGCCCATCAGCGCTTGTACCTGTCAGTTGACTCCTCTCTCTTTCTTTCTGAACATGTGGATGCAGTTTCCTGTTTCAGGTAATTCTGCTTCAGCAAAATAGTAACTGTATTTCTTGGCAACGTTTTTTGAAAGATACAAAGATGGCTACACCTCCAAAGATACATAATCAGGTTTCTTCATCCCTTGTCTGAGGACTCTCTGCAATTTGATATCTATAGTGCATCACTAGAGATAATTAAGCTTTCATTTATGCCGATGTTTTCACCCAAAAGGGTCCCAGAATACTTCTCAAACTGCTGGCCAAATCTAAAGCCTGTGGATGTAAGTGGAAAGACTCCTGCTGATTTCAGTGACCTTTGAATAAGCTCATTAAATTGTAACAGTAATGTTTGTTTTTCTTCTACTATTTGAAACAAAGCTGTCACTAAGATACAGAACAGGATTTCTTAATATCACACTGAAACAATGAAAACCTCTCTATAGAAATGTGCAGAACTGTTTTATGTGCCAAATAAACTTCTACCTAAGTATTTGTCAGCATTCACAAGCTGCTGCTATAGCCATATCTATCATTTTGCATCAGTCCAGAAAGGCAACGTATCTTTCATAAATCTCTCTTTGTAAATCAGGATAGGTAGCTTTGGGAGTCTGGCAAAAATCACAGCCAGAGTTTCTTCCAGTCACTAATCATTGAGTCGCATTCTTTGTGAAGAAAGACCAACCAGAATCTGACCTTGCCTCATGTAAAACAAATGGCAAAATAATTATTATGCAAGATCAACCAGTTAAAAAAAAATATGTCTGGAGAAAAAGCAAGTTTATATTTAAAAGCTGTATCTAATTGTTGTCACTTGCAACTATTCCTATGATTTCTTTGTGGTTTTGCAAAATAGCCGTTTACCTTTACAAGCCTGTGCTGAACAATCGGCGATTCGGATTTCTTCTCCAAAAGACCAGCCTCATTAGGGTCTTAAGGAGACTATATGCTGTATGTCAGGGTGAGAAATTTCCCTGGGCCAATGTCAGTTAAAACTTCTGCCAGTCTTAAACTGCCAAATGGAATTATAGTTTAAAAATATCTCATGAAAATGGCAGTGGGATGTTCTATTTATCCTCTTTCACTCTTATTTATGTGAAACAGTCTTTTAACTTGCAAACAGGGGCATGTAGCATACTATCTATCAGCCTAAAATCTCGTTCCGGTTTGGAATGCCAAAGATACCTTCTGCTTCTTGTATCACTCTGCAATAAGGATTATTCAGCATGACTTTTGCTAACAGCCTCAGTAATGATTCCTAGTGTCAGCTACCTCTTCTGTTCCAGCCAAGGCCCAGCAATGCAAAGAGAAAGAAATGCTTGTTTCACCATCCTGTGCAACTCAGAATCAAAGCTCCCCCAGATCAGATATGGAATCAAGAAGATGATATTTCTGTAATGTCAATCTTCTGACCATAACCAACTTTTTTCAAGTGGATATTTTCCAACTTTGATAACTGCACATAAAGACCTAGATTAAAAAGTATGAGTTTTGGAGCCAATTTTCTTTAAATTGCAAAGACAGGGCTCTCTACTGAAGTCAAAGCAATTAGAATATTAATTTCCAGTGACTTCAATGGGTTACCCAGTGATTACTTTCTATAAGTGGGAAGTTAGGACAATGTAGATTGATGATAATTTGGTAGTTTCTAAACCAGAATGATCTTAGGTGCTAAGATGAAGAATGTGTAAGTCTAAAGAGGTGTTGCTTATATCCTTGCTACATTTAACTCCATGAGGGCTCTGCAGTCTTCATTGTGCATACATGCATTAGAATATTTTCAAATAAAAAATCAACCATGTGCTGACGTGCTTTTATTTTTTCCAAGGCTATCTCTGGATATAATGAATTTCCAAATTCACTTTTTTCAAGTGCTAGAAAATAAAATTAATTTCATGAAATTCAGCACAGTGGACAAGTGTTTCTGTTGGCTGTCCAATAATATTTTCTTAATTTTGTATCCAAAATGCGTATCTGATCCTGCTACTGGCATTGTTGGTTTTTGGCTCTATTTTTTGGTTACTGAAATGAATTTCATATCCAAAATCACAAGCTTTGTACTTGGTTTACTTCAGTTTGTCTGTACATGGCAAAAATAATTTTTTTAAAGGATGCAGCGGTTCAGTGAGTTGGATTTTTTTCTCTTTTTTTTTTTTTTTTGGTTGTACTGTGGCTGTGCATTGGATTCTCTCTCTGTTTTCTATGACTTCTTTTCCTTTCTATTTTCCAGCTCCTATAAAACTTCCTGACACTTTCATTTGCTTTCCAGTTACCAAGGCATGTTGCAAATAGGTCAAAGGATGAAATGCTGCCTTTTCCCCACCTGGTACAGAAAGGGAAAAGCAATGCCTGCTTTGAATCTGAAAGGTCTGATAGAGCAGCATGGGATGACTTTTCTCCTGCCTGGTGCTGATGGGACAGTCATGTAAGCCTGGAGGAAGCCTAATGGTAGAAAGGTTACAAAATTGAGCTGGAAAAAATCTGCGGAAAAAAAAAGAAGGAAAATATCTGAGTGTCCAAAGAGTTGTGGAGGGGCTGCTGCTAAAGACTTTAAGTTGTGCCATGTGTGTAAGGGGTAGTGCAAGTCTACTAGTCTTTAATCTGCTCATGTTTACTCTGGTGGGGAAAGGCTGCAGGTTGCTAAGGAGTTAGAAGGATCAGGTTTTCAGAAGGATTAGGCTAATCTTAAGGGAGACTCCTAGTGATGGTGCATCCCAAAACATGCGTTCTTGGTTGTGGGCAAACAAGAATTTCTGTTTGTTGGTTACTTTATTGGTTTTGTTTGTTTGTTTAATACAGCGATTGTATTTTAAACTTTCTATGTTGATGTGGCTGTTTTGAAGCCACAATGTGGCATGAAGAGCTTCTGCCCGTGCAAGTAAATTTTATTTCCAACAGTAAATAAGTACAAAACCTTAGCAGAGCAAGTGTTCAGAATCCCTAATGAGGTAAGTAAGCAGAACAAACAAACCAAAAAGGTACCAGTTTCTTTATCACTGTTGGCTTGTGCTATTCTTTGAACAGAAACAGGCTCAGTATTTGTGTACAGTTTACAAATTTCAGGTCACTGAAGTTTCACAATGATTAGCTGTGGGGTTAGAGGTTTAGAGCCTCTTCCTTGGCTTGGAAGAAGATCCAGATGTTAGGAAAATGAATTTGGTTTCTTTATTTAATACTTCATTTCCTATTTATCCAAAATCCTATAAAATTTACCACATTTCCTGTTTTTTAACACTGTGTTTCTCCTGTCAGAGGTGTATATGGAGAAGTAAAATAGGATTTTTTTTCCTTACAGTCATAATTATTCATCAAGGATTATTTGTAAGGAAACAACTGCAAAGATTACATTTGAATGATGACTGCAACAGAAGGAACATATAGCACCTTGTCTAGACTGTTATTGTCTTTATTTCAGTAAGACTTGTCTAGACTGTTATTGTCTTTATTTCAGTAAGATTGTCTTTGATTGTTTTCTGGGAGAGCCCTGTGAAAGAATATATTTTCATATCCCAGCATAAATCACATACATTTGTGTTTAGAAAATATTTTAGTATTGAATTTTTGGTATTCGAAGACTGAGGACATGCTAGCTCTTTTGGAGCTGAATTGTAAAAAGGAAATAATTTTGAGAAGGGTTTTTTTTTTCTCTTCCCAAAAGCTCTTACGATTTGAAGAATTGTGTGGTAAATCTCATTGCACACATTTTGTGTTCTGTTTAGTACCACAGTTAATAAGCTTAACATTTGGAGCCAAAGTGATTCCAAGCTTGGCATGGTTTTCTATAATTTGGACAAGTGAGTTTTGGAATAGATATGCAACTTCCTGGCTACTCATAGAAAACACATTATAGGCCTGGCTGCCGTGTGCCTCTGAAGCCTGACTAGTATCAAAGGAGTGCATTAACTTTGTACAGCTTTTCTGATGATGTAAATAAACCCAAATCAGCTGTGTTATTCTTCTTCTAGAGGTCAGCATCTTCAAGGCTTTGCGCTTTTGGAAGATGCTGAATTGAGTGTTTCTAGATCTTTTCATAAAAGCTGTTAAAGCCCTGACATGGGAAGCAGGGCAAAAGGTCCATGCTTTCTTAACCAAGAGGTCAGGAAGAGGTCAGGAGGGATTACTACAATGATCCTTTTTTTACTGTGGGCTTTTTTTTCCTTTTTTTTTTTTTTTTTTTGTGGCCAAATATGTTTTGAAGGAAATGACAGCAGCTTTCAAGACCTGATTATCCTTTATCTTAGGGTAACTGCTGGCTTACTCCACTGTGAGGAGGTAGTGATGTTCTGCCTGGTGACTCATTCAGTCCTCTCTCAATGGGCCTCTGATTATACCTGGACATGGACTAGTTACTAGGTCTGAAATGCCTCAGTGGATGATAATGATGGCATTTTAGTGCTTTAAAAGGAGTGAATCAGGGAATTATGGTGGTACTTTACAAAACTGGTGCCATTCTGCCCTCTCTGATTTCTCTGGTTAATTTGAAGATTTGTGGCAATAGTGAAATACATTTGAGAGCACAAATGTAGGGGGAGTGAGGCTTTAAAGGCACAAAGACTGGTGCTCTGAAAAAAGGGACCCAGCTTGCAGCAAAAGCAATACGGAAATACCATTTTCTCTGGAATTCACAGCTCCTGTATTTTACTTCCTTCTGACTTGGAGCAAGCTTATTCTATCTTTTTAATTTTTCTGCAGAGAAGTTTCTGCCTCTTACCTCTCCCAGCTTTTATTTCAATAAACAGAAATGTTTCTCTGGGTTGTTTTTTAGCTCTCCTATAGCTCCCTTTTCCACTTTAATTTTCAATCCCCTGATGCTGGATTGCAGCAGGGCTTCAGTTTGCAGAGTCACTCCTACAGCTAGTTCTCTTTTATTTTTCTCCTCATCTGATTGTTCATATTTTCAAACTTCATAATCTCACCACCAAAACCTAGGCATTCTTTGGAGCATAACTTGAGAAGGAGCACAGACCTCAAAAATGTCACTGAGCTCTGAACTCTCAAAACAAAACCTTTTCTCTGCTTAAACAGGATACTAACAAAGGGTCTGGGCCAAATTAAAAGGGAAAAATACCTTTGTATGTGGTATTTCATGTAGTATTTTAAGTAATGATTTGCACAGCAGAAAAAACATCAACACTAAATATTAATTCTTCCATCTCCAAGCAATTGTTTTTACTTCTGCTTTAACATTTATCTCCTCTGCTTCCATTGTTTCCTGAGTGCTGAACCCAACACCCGGTGCTTTATAACAAGGCACTGTGTTTTCTGATGTCTGCAGCTGAAATGTCAAATTTGACTTGGAGATGACAGGCTGATTAAAATACTCCCCTTCCTTTCCAATCAGTACCACCAAACAGTTTGTATTGATCCACATCACTCTGCTAGTATTAATATGCACACTGCTTTACAGTAAGTAAGGATCTGCATTCAAAAGTTTCTCTTATGTTTCAAACAGACCCACCCCCCCCCAGGTGAAGTGGATTTGTGTGCATTTTAATTTGGGGCAGACCTTTCTCTAAATGTGCAAAGTTTTAAAAAAAGCATTAGAACAGAACAGGATTAGAACACGGCTGTTCTACAATGAATGGCTTTCAAACTGAAAACCCATAGTGATTTGTTGTTATAGGAGTATTCCCTCTGGTAAAAGCAATTGGAGTACTAGAACTGTTTCTAGCATAGGCAGCAGCAGAAATAAACAAGGAAAGTTGTTAAGGTCTCACTTTGAGAAAAGTAGAGAAAAGAACATTAGGAAAGCCTGTGCCAGCAGACACAAGGATGGCAGGGCTCAGGCAGAGCCCAGCAGATAGGCTCACATGAAGCTTTCACATGTCTGTAAGCAAGGAAGGCACGCTCGCCAACACAGAAAACAGTGTGCCACTAGTAACGTGTGCTTCCTCTGGGCTATCAGTGATATCTTGGTCACTGTCAAAAGAGCGTCTCCTTCCAGAGAAAGCTGTCTTACAGCCCAGTCAGGACGGTGTTTTTGTAAATCTCTGTTCCACAGAATTTTGACTAGAAATTTGTGATTTCACAAGTACCTCTGCTGTTTCCCAGCTAGAGGTGAATCTTCCAGTTTCACTGCTCAGTCAGTGTTATTTTAGATAGGAATTATGATACTCTGCATGCTGCTGAGCTTGCAGTTTTTGGGGGTTTTGTTTTTTTTTTGTTGTTGTTTTTTTTTTTCACTATTACAATTTTGAAGAAAGGATTCGTAGATTTTTAAGAGTGGGAGATGAAAAAATACAAGATCACTTTTGATGTCAGCTTTTGTGCAAAGGAGTTGTACCTCTCTTGAGGCTGGTGTGATTCAACCAGCCAGAATCTGACTGTCTTTGAATCCTTGTGGTTCTGTATTTTTAATCAGTTTTAGAGATGGAGATAATAGGCTTTAGCTAATACAGGCTCGGTACTATTCCTGTTTGTGCAGACATCCTTTCTGACATTGCAAATGAAATGGAAAACCTAACATGCAAATTCTTAATATTTATTGAAGTTAAAAATCAAGTGTATCAAAGCTAAGTCTAATATGAAACCTACACAATGCCTCCAAATAGACCTGCTAACTTCAGTTGACTTCTCGTTTTCTAGTGAGCTGAAACCACATCCTTCACACTCAGAACATGGTTTTAGAAAATCCTTCTGTAAGTTGAGAAGAGGGGCTTCTCTCTGTCCCAGGCTTTCAGTAGTGGGGTAGATCAGCAAATATCCATAACCTTAGGCAAGGTTATGCATCATTTGCAACAGATGGGTATGTGAAACATCACTATTTAGGTTGCTTTACAATGAAAGCACACAAGAAGTTGCAAATCAATGATGTATATTTGATCTTTGGTGGGCAGTATCCTGAAGGGTTCATCAGCACTCTTTCATCTAAAATATATTTCTATCCTACTTGTGATCCTTCCAATTGCCTAACATTACCCTCCATAAATTCTTTTGTCTGTAATGTCTCATCTGTCAATGGAGGTAATGCTACTTTAAAGCCTGGGTATCCTAAGAGATAATTGCTTGTCTTTTGCCTTTCTTTAATTCATGAACTCTTGGGGACATTTTACTGATTGCATCTCACAAGGATACAAAACTTACTGCTTTCAGGAGATGGGGGAAAAAAAAAGAAGGCAACTGATTTTAGAGTGCTGTATAGTTCACAACTTCTGATATAATAAAATGCTAATAGAGCATGATTGTCCTCCAACTTCTTTTGAATTAAACCATAAACTATTACCATACACTAGGAAGAGAAGCCATGCCAGATGTGCTCATATTCAAAACCGGCATCGCTTACTCTACTCCTTCCATTTCCCATGAAATAAGACCATCAGAATGTTGAGTGATGATTAGGAATTTGGCAAAAAAAAAATCAAAACAACAAACCTTTATGTATTTCAATTTTTGAAAAGACGTTTCATGTAGTTTCAATGTTGAGTGTCCAAATCTTAAGAGAAATAAGGTGAATTGGGATGCCTTCTAGGTAGCATCAAAATCCATTGAAATTCAGAGAACTACTTGCACGAGCAATCAAAACAAATTAATGTTGGACTCTGTTATTCTCCTTTTCTCCTTACCTTGACTGTAGTGCAGGGGAGGCATGTTCACATGGCTCATTTATCTGCCTCTGTTACTCTGCTGTGTTGCATCTTGCAGTTGCTCTGTTGCATCTTTTGCCTCTGTTTTTCATTGCTTAAAGCACTGTCAGTCTTCAAATCACTTCTGTTTCAAAAGAGGTGAAACCAGCAGCACCTGGGGTGGGCTTAATAATGCAATCTACCTGGGTGCCAGCAGACCTTTTAAGTCCATAAGGGCATCTTTCTCTGTCCCTTGGGGAAAAGAGCTAGGGCATACCTGCAGGCAGGTATGCGCCCCGGCATATGGCACAGCCTCAGTATGCTGTCCCATTGTCTGCTGGGCTCACCAGAAACCCGGAGGTGAGCAGGGGAAGGTGGGGACCTCTCTGGAGCGTTGTCTGAATCTGGCCTGTCTCACTTAATAGCTAAAGCTAGGAATATCACTGCATTCCCTTGCATTTAGGGTCTCTGCAACACTTCCCTGAGTTGCCAGTGTGTGCTGGGAGGCTTACTGCAGACCTCAGGCAAATCACTGTTGCAACACGTCATTTCACTTAAAGTTATCAGAACCTTTTAACCTCATGCTGAGCATGCAGTACTAATTCTGCACTGCAGCTATTTAACATATGCATCATACGGCTTAGTGGGGTTATTCATCAGAGTATGGCTGGGCCCCATTTTGGAATCTGACAGCATGGCACAAAAGAAAGCCAATGGCTTTTGTGACCCTATCTGCTTTCTGCAGACCAGCCCAACATTTGTTTGTCTCAGGGCTTCAGCTGTGGACAAACAGCCTCTTCCAGGGCCTGGCTGGGCTGGTAGAAGAAGCTACAACACCAGCTGCTTATCGCCTGCTGCCAGACAAGTAGCTCAAATGAGTCCCCACTGACATGTTTCAGTTCAAACAAGCTATTGCAGCCAAGACCTAATCACTTAAATTTTAGATAAAATGTGCCAGGGAACAAATACTGCAGCCCTGCAGGTACTTACAAGGAGATGACAGGGTCTTACATCAGCATACCTTGGTTTTCATCCCACTCTCTCTTTATCATTCAGCTCTTTATTGAATTGGGATGGATGGTTATTCTCATTTTGTAGAACTGTAAAGAGAAGTTGCTCTGCATTTAGGCAGAAAGCTGACACCAGAAAGAGCATCTCCTAGGTTTTCAGTTGCATGGTATGAATGTGGGAAGGAATCCCAACACATAAGATCTTAACTTAGTTTGAAAAACTGTGTTTCTAGTGTGAAAGGATTAACAGGATATAAGATGTAGGGGAAAAAAGAAATCTTTGCAGTTTTTCTTGAAGTTATCTAGAAGAATGTGTCTGCTTAGAGATGTTACTAAAGATAACTTGCCTGATTTCTATTAATCCCAGCTAAATTTTTTTTAGGGATACTAGGGTTTGGATAGATAGTATCTTTATTGATTTTTGCTAATTTAATCTTGGGTTGGAAATCTCTAGTGTTTCCTATAAGAGATTTCTAACTCTTTCTAAGTCTCTGGTTTTAGGAGTGGTTAAAATATCATGCAAGTTTAAACCTTGTCATATCTAATGAAAACATTGCTCATTTTTGCAATTCTCATTTCTTGATTTAAAAACAAAGATAAGAAAAGCCTGTAAAGCAAATGCACATCTTTCTTTGCTAAAATTATATCAAAATGTGAATTTTTTAGTTTTACATGGTTTTCTAGGAGACTAAGCTATCGGTAATGCCTGTTTTCTACTTCTGAAGAAAAAGGTGTGTTTTTTCCATTTCTTTGTCATTTTCTGGTGAAATCTTGTCAGAAATATCTGTTTTAAATGTATTGAATCAAATTAACTGGATTGATGCAGACTCACATTTGTTTGTACTGGATTTACTCTAAAAATTTCTGTAATACCAAAGTGATAATTTGAGTTTTTCTAAAACTAATGCATTAAATATAGAGAGCTACATACAGAGAGCTCCAGAGTGCCTAGATGATTATCTTTTCCTGTCTTTTACCTTTCAGTTCTTAATTCTAGTCATATTAGCTTTAAAAAAGAACCTCTTGCAGGCATATTTAAATTCAGTCTTGCAAACATGTATTTTGTGGGGCCTGTTATTATATCCATAACTTCTTGCTGGTGTGTATGAGAAGCACAGTTATTCTATTTAACTTTATTATCAAGCACACTTATTGAACATCAGGTCAGCATGGTGCTAATCTTTTGCTAAGGAGCTTTGTGCCAGGAAGTTTCTCATGAGTAGTTACTGTGAGAATAGCTTTGCATATTAAGTGTCAATGGCTGGAGCTGTGTGATCAGCAGCCTGAGCATATGCTGCCCCTTACCTAAGGAAAAAAGTACCTTAGTCTTTCTTTGAAAGTGGGAGGTGAGAAAATTGGCTCTGTCTGAAGGTAAAAAGTGCCAGAGACGCTTGACACAGACCTGAAACAGTAAGTTATAACTTTCTGTAACAAAATGCGCAAAATCAAGACAAAAATCAGACTCAGGATCCTAAATTCAGCATTTGGTAGGTGCCCTCAATGCTTCCTAGCTGGGATATGTGGTCTGTGACCCTCGCCCTCTGTAAATCCTTTGGCTGTGGCCTTGCTCATAGGGAAGCAGGCTCTGGGATTTGGGCTGTTTTCTGCCTCTGAAGGCTTAAAGCTTGTCCTGTCCCTTTCTGAAGGGGTGTTATGTTGCCCTCTATGCAACATCCTCATTGCAGTTGCTGTGGCCCTGAGTACAGCACAGGACTCTTTCACAATGCAGTAAGGACCACTGTACGTTAAGATATAACCTGACCAAAAAGCATGGAAAAAAACATGGTTTTCTTCCATCCAGTTACCTAATCACTTCCAAGAAATGCTGTACTTTTCTGACATTTAGAATTGTGGGTGATGTGCAGGCACTGTGCACCTGGCAGTTTTTGAAACAGGTAGCAGCACATACTAGAAAATACATACACATAGGTCATGTCTGTGACTCAGGAAACTAGCACTTAAGATAGTAAAATAAATGAGACATTTATTTCTCTGAAAAATCCATATACACTTTGACATGCCAGGGAGAAAAGCTTCTGAAAAATGAGTAATTCTTGTGGCTACATATTAGTTTTAAAAATAAATAAATTTAAGTGCATAATAGGGAAATTCTCAAATGAAAACATTAGGGATTTTTTCCAATATGGATTAGTTAACCAAAACATCCTTAAAGGAACACAGCAGTAGCTGTACATTGTAATTAATTACTTTTTTACTTAAATGAAAAGGGTGAGAAAGTAATTTCACTTGGCCAAAACCAATAGGCAAATCATTTTTCTCACTGAGAGTTTTGGAAGAGGGTTTGACTTGCTGTGAGTATGATTGACACCAGCTTGGAAGCTTTTACGCAGCTTGTAAAATGGGCCTTAGCTGCAAAAATCAGTTCCGTGGCCCAGATTCTCCTGAGCTTAATGTTTGACACAAGCCCATCTGTACCAGGATTTGCTCCAAGGCAGACTGAGGTGAATGGCATGGTTTTAATTTTTTTTTTAAAGAGACAGAATTCAATAACAACCAAAGGCCTAAGAAAAGTAAAAATACTTTTGATTAAAAACCCTCAAAAATAATTGTGCATAGAAAATTACCTGGTTAATATTATGACTTATGTTCCGTGGGGCTTGGGGTTTTTTCCTGCATCATGTGGCATTTTAATGTTCCTCAGAAAAATATAAAAATAGAAAGTCCTGCTTTCTACTATAAATCCAGTGTCATTGGAGAGCACATTTTTCTTGTAGATGATAGCACCAGGATTTGGCCTGTCTCTACACTTGTTTCTGCATTTGCATTCCTAAAGCTTTGAAGGCAGTCTTCTGATGATGACAAACACCAGCAGATAGAAAGGATGAATTAAGACTTCTGATGGCATATTATCAAGTGCTGAAAATAAATCTGAGTAGAAAATACAACATTGACTGTTGGAAAAGGAAACATCTGACCATAAAATTAATATGGAAGAAAGAAGCTGAGCAAAAGCCAAACTGTCTTCCATTATGAAAGCCATGCTCGAAAACAAGTCAAAGTAGTAGAAGTTGTCAGGGATATGGGAAAGCCTTTGGTAAACTGGAATTATTTTTAAACTTTCCTGAATTTTCCTGTTTTTTTTAGACCGTCAGGAGGTCAAAGCTTTTTTTTTAAACCTCTGTAGAAGTTTGTTCACGAAATATATCAAATATCCACACTAATTTTCTGACTTAAATATGTTGCATTATATAGCAGGAAAGAATGCTGGGGAAATTGCTAGAAGTCAACATGAACACCTGACATTCATATTTAAAAAAAAACAAACAAACCTATTTCTTTGGAATTAGTTATTGCAGCTGGTAGAAGATCTGTTAGACATCGATTCTCTGTAACATGAGGCTCAGATGGAGGATGGAAGCTTTATATTCCTGTGTAGGAGCATGGTTCCCTCAGTATCCAGTTGTAGAAATCGGGATCTTCTTCCAAGTCCATAGAGAAAGGGAAATCCCACAGAGCTGCAAACGGAGTTGAAGTGGTAGTGGAGGACTGCAGGACTTGTAATCAGCTTTCTCAGATTGATGGTGTTTCTGCTGGGTTGAGTTGAACCTTAGCTGGTTAATGGCTGCTTGTTTATACACGTAATTTTAATTTGTCAACACTGCCTAGAGTGTGAGATGAGTGTTCTTTCATCATAAAATGGTAAGAATTCAAATAAATTTTGCATAGCTTTGTTTTTGCCATCTTGTTACAAGTAGAGAGAATTTAAAGGTTATTTATATCTTTAACTGCTCAGCAAGCTGCTTTTGGCCACCCTCTGACATGAAGCGAAGCATCACAAATCATGGTTACTCTATCCAACTCCACTGTTATGTGAGGTCTTGCTTGCTTGAAACTATCGAACTGGTGTGATGAGTTGAACTTAAGATGCCAGCAATGTCAGGGCATTCATAGATGAACATAAATCTAGAGACTGAGCAATGTTTTATCTTCAAGGTAACTAAATATAAAACTGTCAATGGGCCACACAAATCTTATATTTTCACCTTCTATAGAAGAAATCCTTCTGCCAAGAGAAACAGTTTTATTTGGATGAGAATTTTTTTAGTGGCATTCTCTCTTTCATCTAAAAATCAAATACTGAACACTTTTTTGGGGGGGGGGGTGATTCCCCTCAAGATTCTGTAGGCAGTAAAGAAGGGGTGGTCTGTTTGTTTGTTTGTTTGTTTTTCCTGTCAATAGTACCAGAAGCTGGAATTTCTGTGGGAAGTTACTGTAGACATTGAAGAGTAAGTTTTACCTGAGGGATGATGTAGCCCCAAAAGCAGTGTAACACATTCAAATTGTGAACTCGGTTATGTGTATTTGTAGAGTTGAAAAATAAAGCAATACTAAGCCTTGAAAACTACGTGCCTCAAATCTAAGGGGTTTTGTCTAGAAAAGCTACACTTTTAATTTCTGTCCCTCTGTTAAGAGAGAACAGGTAGCTGCTTACTGGTTTGTTGGGCTGGACCAAAAACAGTTTCCATTGATGACTTGCATTAAGTGGCCTTGACGTGGTATAAGGCTTTCAGCAGAATTGTTCTACTTCCAGTAACTGTAGTGTCATGCCTGCAGGTCTTGTTTCATTTATTTTAAGGGCGTTTTTATCACAGGCATGAATCTCCCTATCTCTCTCTCCAGAGCACAGATGGCTAACATTTATTCAAGGAATTATGACAAAGGAAGAGTTGGATTATTTTCTTTTTCTTGACAAGAGAAGCTATTAAACTATTTCAGTCTGTTTAATCAATAATAGTTTTATTTTCTGTAACTATAGAAATTATAATGAGGAAATGAATGTTTACCCTAGAATGTATTTAATGTCAAATGTCATAGTTTGATTGTATCAAAGAAGGCCAAGCCTGAATTATTTTCCTGTCATTTTATTTCAGACAAGCACTAAAGCATTTTCCATAAACTTTTTCCCCCAAAGATCATTCCTAATAAAATCCTATTTTAATTTTGTACACTGCAGAGTGACTTGCATTTGAGCAGTATCTTTCATTAAAGTCTTCAAAGCCTCTTTATTGATAAAGCAAAGACATGAGTTTCTTTATACTCCTGTGTGGCTAGAGAATATTACTAGGTCATTCCTATAGCTGGGGGAGTTTGCAAACATCAAAAAAGTGGTGAAGTGAAGAGACGGTCACTGTTTAGTCAATCTGGTTGCCTAGCAGAATGTGTACTCCAAAATCCAAAATTAGGTGTGAAGCTTCCTACAAAAAAAAAGAGCAAATTCCAACAGTAGAAGACTAGTTACTTAGTAAAAGATATTAAGTGCTGTTATGTTACTAGATTTTTTTTTTTTTGTTAGTTTTGGGCACTCTAGTAGATTTGGATAGCTTTCTTTGAAAGAATGAAGATACATTTGCTAGAGAAGTTAATTTCTCTTTTGTGTTTTGAATTCGATCTGAGAAAAATGATTGAACTCCTGCCTTATGTGAGTGGTTCTCTTAGACTTCTGGTGTCGCTATTTCATGTTGATTATTTAGTGAAACTACAGCACAACCCTCCTGTGTACCAAGTAAGTTCTCTAAAAACTGGGTAAAAGTCATGTTCACTCTCTCCTTTAGGTCAAAAAATAACTAAATTGAGATAAGGAGAAAAGTTGAAACAGAAGGTAACTAATTCTCCCTATTTGCATGGGCAAAGAGGAACAACCTTAAGTTCTGATTCAAAACTATCTGGGGCAGAGCTCACTCCATTTTGTGTGCTCTGCAAAGACCCATTGGATCATGGAATATGAGTAGAAGAAAACTTGTTTTATACATAAGGATGCGTATTGGACGTGATGGATACAGCACGGGCAACTCAAGTGCTTATGGAAGAACACAGAAGCTCTAAGGTCGAAGTTGGTTTTCTACAGGATTAGGCAAGAGCTGACAAAGTTTTCCGTAGGGATGTATATTGGAGTAGTTACAGTTTTGGAGGACAGACACAGTCAAAAGGTGACTTTCCCAAAGTTCATTTTGCAAATTAATAACATCTAATAGCAATGTCAGAAAGAGGAGCCAGGATAACTCTGCAGACCGTTCTGTAACTACGTATGCCTTTTAAAGCTGGTACTGCACTGAGAAATTGAGCCTTACCTTGCAGTGTTTTAAGACGTGTCTCATCAAAACATGCAAAGCAGCTTTTAGTCTGAGGTGTCTGCAGACATTATCTTTCATTTTTCACAATTGCTGTGGTGACGGATTTGAGCCCGCAAAGCCAAACTCCCGCTGAGCACTCCTCTGTGTCACAAGATGGCAGTGCAGAGTAGTTTTGCAAATACAGCCCCTTTTACTAGTTGAAGGGCAGTTTTGTCGCAGGGAAGTTTATGATTTCTGGGTGACTTTGTAAGTGCTAGGTTTTCCACAAAATCAGTGTTGAGAATGGAGAAACTTTAAAAATTCCTACAGTTACAGCATGAAGTTACATTTTCTTGACATTATTCTTACACAAGTCTATGTTTTACAAATAAGTAGTTTTTTAAAGGCACGTTGAAGACAGAACAGCAAAAAAATTCGGCAATAATGGCAGTGGAAAATCTGGCCAATGTCGCCACGGAGTAAGTGATAAATCATATATCAATTTACTCAATTAGAGTTGTCAGCTGAATGCATCTTGATTTATTAATTTATGTGGGGCTGATCTATCATCTTGATCTGGCATTAAAATGCTGGGATTTAACACTGGTGGATTCAAGAGGATTAAGACCAAGAAGTATAAAGATAACTTTGAAAAGTAGAAACTATTGAGGTTGAATTGCTCTATGGAAATGGAGACCAGGCTATCTCTAGAAGATGAGGAACTAGAATTGCTTCAACAAAGAGCGTGAAAAGAAATAGCAAATTTTACTTGCAAAATCTTAGGTGGATTCCTGTGTAAAAGGTTAGCAAACCCTGTTAAGAAGTTTCCTACTCTTCCTCAGGGGAGGGAGTGACTGACAGAAGGCTTTTCTCTTTGCTACAGACCTGGCACTGTCAAAACCACCCAAAACCCAACAGGACTAAAGAATAACTCAAACCCATTAAAATCAAGATTGGTGGCTATAAGTAAGGACCACTATGTAAGACCTCTAATGCTAGGCAATCTCACTGGCAGATGATGCTGAGCTCAAAGGTGTCAAACTCTAACAGCATACTCAGGTTTAAGTCCCCTGTCTGTATTCTGCAGTTGGCAATGCAAATGGCCATCGGGGAATAAAGGGAAAAATGAGCGTTAGCAGAGTGCTGCAGGAACAGGCTGCCTCTCTGCTGGCGGGTCCTACCACCTGCTTTCTCTCTTCCATCTCCTTTCTCTTGTCTCTCTCCACTGTGTCATGGGAGATGCATGGCAGAATTTACTTGCAATCTGGAGAAATGCAGTTGTAGATGATTCTGCCTGTTTACCAGTTTTTGACGTTTACAGTGTTGAAAAGCTGCACTCCTGGGCATATTTGACATTTAATTAGTAAAGTTACTGTGTTGTTTAGATCTAAATATCAATTTATTATGGTAATATATGGGTAATTTATTCATGTAATGTATGTTTTGTATTAGATTTAAACAATTAAAAAGAATAGTAATTAAAAAAAAGGGCCAGCTAACATATGGATAGTTAATGTAGTATAACAGAATAACAGATAATTATGTCAGGCAAGAATGTGTTAGAGAATCCATTTAAGTAATCACAGATCACACTGCTATCACTAGTATCTGTTTACAGATACTTTGTATAGATTTTTTGTTCATATATTCCTGTACTTAAAGATGATTTGCACAGAGGATCCTAAGTCAAAAGGCTTTAGAATGGCTCAGCTTTGACAAAATAAACCTGTTTAAGAGTGTTAAGTAAAGCCTGGCAAATGACTGTGGCTATTTGCTATACACCCAGTTGAGCTCATCAGTTCAACATGTGTCCAAGCTTTTTTCACTAAATAAGGGCAAAATTCTCCACTCCATTTGACACTGTGTTTAGTGCGTGTGTTGATTCCAGTGGAATCCTTCTGCACAATGCAGCCATAGACTCTGCAATTGACACTGGGCTGCTTGCACTGGAGGCTTCTACAAAAGGGGAGCTGTCTCATTTCCCAGAGACAGACAGTATGCTGGCCTATCTTGTACAATCTAGCCAGGCAACAAGATACTTGAGCTAGCAGTAGAAAAGGGGACAGGGAAGTAAAGAAATGTAGCAAAACACAAGCTGGATTGCATAGGTTAATTGCCTGCTGAACAGCTTTTCTAAGATCATAAATGAAAGAGCAATTTCTCTCAATGGTGGGTCTATTTAAGCAAAACAAACTTATTTGAGTGCTGCTCTCTAGGGGCCAGATCATTCAGAGAATGAGCGGTGCTGGTGAGAGTTGAGGACATCAGTGTGTTCAGTACTAGCATGTTATAAATTGAACTGAAAATACAGATTTTAGGTAGCAACAGATTCCTTTAATGCACAACAACAACCTTATCCCATATATGCTTTAATTAGTGTTGCAGAGCAACCAAATAATTCCATTAAATAAAGCACTTGGAAGTCCTGTTAATTACCTGAGCTTCAGGTGCGTCTGCAAAACTCGGCTGGAAATCTCCAGAGGACATGCTTTTCATTAGATTTCTGTCATTTCTAGTCAGACTGGAAAAATGAGAGCATTCTGCCCTTGTTCTTGGTCCCAGCCAGAGCCAAAAAAATAAGAAAATCATGTGGAAATAAATGACAAAGTCCAAACCTTGAAACCATTTTATCTTGGATTTCATGAAAGAGAAAAGGATTGATCAGTCCTGAATTTATCTGCTTGGGTTCTGCCATTCTTAGGACTTCTCTAACATCAACAAACTCAGTACAAGAGAGATGTGCTCATTTCTCACCAATCACCTTGCTGGATGTTAAATTTTTTACACTCTCTTTGGCAGCAGATGGCTTATCTTTCTGGTTGAAATGCTGTCAACTGCATCAGTAAACATAATGCAGATTATAAACTGATACTTGGGATTAGATTAGTGTGAGTATATTAACACTATGTGGAAGGGGTCTTGCCAAGTAAATGAATTATCAGTTTACTTCACAGAGGCCATCCAACTAACAGATCTGTAACCAGTCTCTGCATGCAAAGACTTAATCTATGTATGTACTTACTTAAAATTAACTAGGAAACTTTTGGTGAAAGAGGTTTTAATTATTTCATTTTCTGACATACAGCTAACTCTGTCAGAGCTGAGCAAACCAGCTCAGCTTGATATAAATTGCCAGCTACATCTGTTACTGCTAATATGTAGACACCTTGAAGGACACTGTATCTAAGTTACAATTTTTCCTTTCTTTGAATCTGACTGACTAATGTATAGTGGATAGTGTCAATATTTCCCCCTTTTAATACAATTTTCTCATTTGACAAAGCTCACCTGCTGCTCGGTTAGTTTTCCTATTGGTCTGGATACTCTATTTGGGAAAGGCTTTCCTTTTCTCTGAAAGTCCCTCAATCTCTTTCACTATGGTTCAAAGAACAAAGCCTTCCTTCCCTTCCCTAAGGCTGTGGGTTTATCACCTTTCACCAGGCATAGTGGCCCACCAGCACATTTGCATGTAAAAGGCATGTGTATGCACCCTCTGTCTCTAATAAATTTTGTTTGTCTTGGGAAATCCAGTTAACAGGAAAGTGCTGGCACAGAAAACAGAGGGAAGAATGGCAAGAAGAGCTTTTTCCTTTATAAATATTTGTAAGGTAAATCTATTCTCCTGACTAAATAAACCTGTCAGCTTATAAAAAGCTTTTTATTTTCTCAGTGTGAGGGATCAAAATGAACTAAGAATTGTCTGTGTTTGTCAGTCAAATGCTTGTGCTAGATCCAAAGATGCTACTAAAAGTAACATTTCCCCTGAACCTCATCCAGTCAGCACTCAATTTAATGAAGAGAATTCACCCTGTGGTATAAATCTTAGTAATAAATTTGCCCTTCTGGGATGGTTTTGATGATAACATTTAGCGAAGACAAAATCAGATGCAAGATATAGAAAGCATAGTGCTACATGCATTTACTTTTGGCAAGAAGTGGTTTGTTATGGATATGGTAAGACATACTATAATAAATGACCACCTATGTGTTTATCCTATACTCTTACCGATTTTATGCCTTTCCAGCCACTGTATGCACGCCAGAGTTGGTAGCAAGTCTTCAGCAACTGAAATCATGAAGATTAACTGGGATATCAGTCTGAAATCAAACTGATGCTGATTAGTAACTGCAATGTCTTGGAGTAAGTGCAGAGCTGGACTTGGAGTGAGCAGGAGGTTTGTTTGGTATTTTTCCAGCATTGCAATTGCCAGGATGCATTTTTCAGTCCTATGAAGAAGCAAATGCTTTGATGAGATTTTGTCTTTGGGAAGCTTTGGGCCACAAAATGGACTTTAATTGATTTCTGCCCAATTGAAATCTGGCCATTTGAATAAAGAAATCCAGCTGCCTTACACAAGGGCTTAATTTTTACTTGCTCTCTAAATCCTGGATTGCTGCTTTTAACAACATTTCACAATAACCTGCTTCTCTGTGCAGTTTCTCAAAATGCTTCTGTCTGGATGTTCATATAGCATGCATTAAGGCACTGTATTCTATATTAATCCCCAGATACCACACTGCCACATGAATGATACAGCTGGTGCTAAATAATGCCAGGCAGAGTGACTCTGAGTTTATGAACAGACTTAATGAAACCTAAACATAGAAATGGGGGAGGAAAGCAGGTGAAGATGACAGCTTTTTATACTTTATCTCAGAGAAAAGAGGTGCCCATCTCCTAGCAGGTGTCCTCTTCAAGTGTTTTAGATTCTTCATTGAGCTACTCCCAGAACACCTGAATCACACTTGGAGTTAGACCTGAAAGCAGAGAAAACTGGTTCATGTCCTCCTGTAGAAGCGAAGGTGCAGGTACAACAAGCAAACCAGTCTGCAAGCTTGAAGTCCTGCTGACTCTGACCATCACATATTGCACAGAGCTTTATGTAACAGGAAGAATAACATTTGTGGGTCTTGATTTGTAAGCCAAGAGCTCCACTTCCCAGAAACACTGTGCAATCACTGGGGATGGAACAAATCAGATTACTTCACTGGCATGGGTTGGAGTACCCAAAACATATACTGTTAGGGTTCTTTTGGTAGAAAAAAGTTAGCCCCAAGCTGTTTGTGGTCTTTGGAAGGGGAATTAGATGTTATAGGTTGTTTTGTATTGTTTTTGTTTTAAGGCCAAAAGTGGCCATTATAATAATTTAATCAGATCTTCTGCATAACTCAAGCCAAAGAATCCAGCCACTAATAGCTGCATCAAACTTGTAGCTTTTGGTTGGGCTGGATTTTAGAAAGACATCCAGAAAGAATTATATGTTTTTGGAAATGGCTTACCATCTGGAAGTTGGGAGGACAGCACAGACAGCATATGTTAGGGG
Organism: Pezoporus wallicus; assembly: GCF_028554395.1. Classification (NCBI taxonomy): domain Eukaryota; kingdom Metazoa; phylum Chordata; class Aves; order Psittaciformes; family Psittacidae; genus Pezoporus; species Pezoporus wallicus. Next base: position 2,807,088 of record NW_026642179.1, on the reverse strand, counting down.
AAATAGGATAAAGGAACACACTAAAATGCCCCCTTTTTGTTTTTAAGTTCTAAACTTTGAAATATATTTAGATATAGATAGGAAACAGATTGTTTTCTAAATAACCTGAATGCTGCATTTATAAATCAAACAAGACTTCGGAAAGGCTGGATCTAGGAAGGTCTTTTTACAGAGGCGCTTTTCAGGGAGAGTGTTCCTATGTGATACTCTGATGTCTGATGGGGAATGAACACATTCCAAGCCACAGAAGAAGTGTTTCTTATCTGTCTATCCCCATTACTATTCCTATTAATACTTACAGATATGAAGCGTATGTAACTCTTACCTGTTTGCCTCTCTCCCCAAAACACCCCAAACTTTTATGGGGCAAGAAACACTAAAGACATACGTATTTACATGCATATTGAAAAATACAAAGCAGAGATCCTCCTTTTTTTTTTTAACACATGAGCTGGCAAAAGTCCAGTTTAAGAGAGAAAGTGAGAAAGCATTTAGTGTCCAGTATGTCACATACAATTGTCTCAAAAGTATCTGCTTTCACCAGAAGAGGACAAAAGCTTTCATGTATTCAGAAAGAGACATGAAAGAGCACTAGTGTCACAGTTCAGGTAAATTGGAGTATTTCTTGGTTGCTTTTTTAGGGATCCTGCTTGTAAATGCTCATAGGAGTGGTTTTCTACCCCTTTCCACCCAGTGAATCCTTTTCTTGTTTAATGTATTCTAAGTTGATTGCGGCAGAAAAGTAATTTCCAAGAGTGCTTTAAATTGTGATAACCTCCAGGCAACACCACATAGCGGGCATATACCTATTACATGCGACATAAATAATATCTTTTTAATGGTTTGTTCATTCTCCAGAGAGTCAGCGGCATTTTGCCTTTGACTATGCTGAAGCTTGAATGAACCCTAATGTTTTTACCTGCTGAGTTAAAGAAATTGCAGGGGGAATAGGTAAGCATCTCCCATAGCTGCAGGTGGAAGGAACAATCCCATTATTACTTTGATGGTGCATAGCTAGCAGCTCTGAAGTGACTGCTTTGCAGAAGTCCTTTCTTTCTTCCTCATTTCATGTAGGAGTACAAATAAGTGCATGGACCATGAAATGGAATTATGCACAGGGCTAGTAGTTAGTTATGGTTCAGTTACTGGAAAGGGAAAATTGGAATGAATTTACTTTTATGGTTTTGGCTATGGCAAAGGGGTTAAAATCCTAGTGCCAATTCTCTTATTTGCAACAGTGGTCAAATTTGCAGCCTGTTACATGAAAACATTCTGCAAAATTGGTTATTCTGTTACTATCGTCAGCCCACATGATATAAATGCTCTGGACAGTTCAATATATTGATTCACCATTCTGCTGTGTGGCAGCCAGCCACTGTCTCCCTGAAATTCTTGTTAATGCAGCCTGGGCATATCTTGAAAGAAACTTTTATTGATGTTATTTACACTACAGCTAGCAGAAGAATGGTCAGGGAAATACAGACAAGCTACCTATTTTCAGCACCACCTGCCTAAGCATCAGAGTGAGAGTCCTAGGATATGGGTATGTGTATACAGTTAAACAAAAGAGAGGGAGTTCTTGCTCCAACCCTCTGATTCCCAGCGATCCTTGACTATTCACTCTTTCTTGCTCTGGTTTAGGCTGTTTCAGTTAACTGTGTTGCAGACAACTGTGTGATGCAGTGGGTTGATCCCATATGGGGTGGATGGAAGTCAAAAAGCACCTCTTTGCCTTGAGTCAGTCTATGAGCATAATCTATTTAGCAGTTTATTTGTAGCCAGTGTCACAAGAATTGATTCTGGGTTCTCCAGAATTGATGGTAGGTAAGTATTAAGATGGAGTTAAATTCCCTTCTTCTTGTTTCAACTTCCTTAAAGAAACTAGCCTACAAACCAACAAAAAGGCAGTTCTGTCTCCATTAAAGTAGCACTCTAAACATGCTGGTTGCTGTCACCTCTTTCTAGAATCATGAATTAATTGATCTGGTGGCATTCATATAAAAAATGTGTCCTGAATTATTAAGAAATTAATCTCACCCAATTATGTTTTAGAACTTTGATGAAGGACTTAAATAACTAGTTTGGATTCCCAAATTCAGTTTACAAGTGGCCAGATTTGTAGAACAGTGCTAAATTTAAAATCTAACCCTATTTCTCAGGGTGCTTTATAAATAGCTTGTCAGTGAAGGAAGCTATAACTTATCTGTTAAAGTTTGTATTTTGTGAGGTTAGCATATTGCCTATAATCCTAAAGTCACATTAATCCATAATCTTTCAGTATTCAAGATTGTCTAACAAGGCCAGGTTGGACAGAGCCTTGCGTGACATGGTCTGGTGTGAGGTGTCCCTGCCCATGGCAGGGCATTTGGAACTAGATGATCTTAAGGTCCTTTCCAACCCTGACTATCTGTGATTCTATGATTCAAATGCTGTTTTCTCTAAATAGGCTTACAGGAAAGTAAGGACCTGGCACTCACAAAGAAATTTGCTTTGAAGTGGGTTTTTTGCTGATCTTGCTTCTCAGCAAGGTACATCCTTTCTTATTACTCAACTTTATTTTTCTTCCATGTTAATTTATGGAAAGTGAATATAGTGTGTATGCAGCAAAGTTTCATTAGAATGTCAGGCAATGTAATATGCTTTTATTTTTGGCATAAAACATTTTTTTTCAGGTTGAAAAGCAAATTTAGGCAGGCTCAGATGCTAGCCAAACTGTGGACTGTGATCAACGCCCAAGGGCCAGCAAAGGACACTGGGTATGGAGGTTGAGACACTGAGACTTGGAAAGTGGGCAGTGGTATTTTCATCTGGAAAACAGAATCTTCTCACTCACTACCTAATGTCTCACGGTGTGAGGGATTTTGGAAGTTTTCTGTGGAAATTGGAAGGCTTTGCTCATTGTAAGTTTGCTGGCTTGGAACATCAGATAACAAAAAGCAGTTTATGAATACTATGCAAATTATGTCATAGAAAAGTGACTAGTAACCAGATGATTCACTGCAAATGCATCAGTAGTTTGGGTGTTTGTCTATTTTTTTTTCCAGCTGAGCTGTGCGAGGGTTTATTGTAGGAGTCTGAGAATTGCTTGCATCTGAGAGATTTTCAATCGTGTCTGCTCTTCCCAAGTATGTGGCTTAGCACTGGAACAGGATATCAGGCATTCCACCTCCTAAGAGTTGTTTGCATTTCTTTTACTGTCCTCTTGTAGTTGTGGCGTACTCATTTGACATGTAATTTTTTCCTATGATTACAGTGACAATGATCTTAGTCACTGCAGATTCACTGGGCAGTAGGAGGGAAGGATAAAAAGGGGTTAAATTTTCTGTTTCCTCTGCCATGTTGTTAGCAACATACACAATTCCATCTAGAGATTTGCTTTCTTCTACTCCTTACCCTAGAGAAGATGGAGATGGTCATAGGATTTTGGATTCTCACCCCAGTGGCAAACTTCCTCTGTAGTTCTACCTCTCCCCTACTCATATGCTGTCCTAGAAATCTCTGCTGACAGGGGAGGGAGCAGCATATCACAGCTGCAGATTTCTGTGCTTGCCTTCCTTTGGTCTGTGCTACTTCAGGGGGTCGCATGTCACTTGATCAGTTGATCTGAAAGGAAAGCTTTTGGAAACCTGAGATTGCTGAAAAAGGGCAGAGTAGCCTTGGGGAAAGAAAATGAGGTCAAAGTCTCACTAGTATTGAGAATGCTGATGATATGTCCAGCAGCCCTGTGGTACAATCTGTGTGTCCAGTATGAGCCATTGTAGTGGATGAGTCTCTTCTACATTACAGTGAACATTGAACATCACTGTTGCGACATCCCATGGTGGAGTTTTACTAGGGTTTATTTAAGAACTGCCAAGATTCTTAAAATTTTTACCTTTTTAAAAGTTAAAGTAGTTAATAAAAACACCCACAAACTTAAACTTTTACTCTCCTTGACTATCTTACACCCCCACATGCTCTCTTCCACCATTGTTACATTCACTGAGTTTTAACTCCCCTTCCCAATGAGGAGGCTGCTGTTGACCTGGGAGGGCTGGGCAGAAAGTGTGTGGTGCTTCACACTGCACTTCTGCTTCCAGTTGACAGTCTTAGGTGTTACCAGCCAGCTCCCCTGGGCCTCCCCCAGCATTTGTTTCCACACAGCTCATTGGTCTCCTGGATCTTCCACCACTTCTAAGATCTTCCTTCATCTGGGATCTTCACCTTTCTGTTTCCAGACCACCCTTCTCCAGGATCACTGTTTCTCTGCAGAAACTCTTCTTTTTGGACTCCTTTCTGAAACCACAAATCCCTGTTTGTTTCAGTCTAAACAGTGTGTATGAAGAAGCATGATGTATGGTCAACCTCCGAATTGGTGGTTTTGTCTCATGCTTCTTTCTTAAGTGAAGGATCTGGGATGTGACACTTTTGTTTAGTCAAGGTATTTTCAAAATCTACAATAGCCTGCAGTTGTTGCAATTAGCAAGTTATCAGGCTTCTGCTGGAGAGTTCCAAAGTTCAGTTTTGGACACTCACTGACCTACCCGCTAGCACAAACTCAACCATCTGTTGCCTGTTAGCACTCACAATTTAACCTGTTTCTTTAACCTACAACCTAACCTAACCTAATTATTCTCTCAGCCTTGTACCTAACCTTACTGCCTCTCAACTAAATTATTTATAGGTGCAAAGTTGGGGAAGATGAGCAGGAGAAGGATGGACAGAGCATAGATTCTTCATTGATGTCATCCAGTTTGGCAAATGTGCACTGCAACAAGCTCTTCCTCTAGATCATGTCTAATGTGTCCTAGTTAACATCCATATGTTTTAGAGAGATGCTAGTAAATGCAAAGAGTCCAAATAAGTGACTGTTTTCGTTTACTATCTACTACCCATAGGCAGTTTACATTTTTATTCTTTTGTTTTTCATCCTTTGGATTTCTCCTATTGTCTTCTTGATGATAGAAGCCTCTAATAATTAAAACCGGTTTCCTCTGTTGTTTGGTCTGGCAGCTACAGTAGTATGCAGTATGCATACTGTATGCATATGCAGTATGTAGTATGCATATGCAGTATGTAGTATGCATATGCAGTACGCTTGGAAGTATGTATTGTCAGACTCTTCAGGTGTTTTATTTCTGCCATGAGTCAGAATTTGAATTGGAAAATTAATTTATTTTTTCTGTGTTCTTGGTGGGGTGGTGGTTGGTTGGTTGAGTTTTTTCTTTCTGTTGATGGAAAATGAGCCAGTTCTGAAAGAGATATCGTTGGTTACAGGACTTACGCTGGCTTCTGGCAGCAGCTGCAGTGGAGGAAGCAGTGCTTCTGAAGGAAAAGGAGAAACCCACGAATGAACCATATATAAAACCTTAGTTACTACTGTTGTAAGCCACTGACGTATTTAGTTGCTGAATCTGAAATTAAAAGAATGGCATATCACGTGAAGAAGAAGTACACCATTATGTCTTAACCACAATAGGCTTTTACACTTATAATCATATAGGCTTTTACATGATGATGTGGTAAAACACAACTTCATTTTTGGATTAGCCTGGAGACAGCTGATGCTGGCTTATGTGTCACCAAGGTGGCTCAGCAGTGATCACTGGCTTTAAATACCAGTTCAATTTGTTAGGAGAGAAATTGTTCATTTTGCATAGAGGGCTATTTTACAGTTTTCCCACCTCTCATTATGTAATTGGTGAGTATTACAAAGACTGGCAGTGATCCATCTGTTATTAACACAACACCTCCTTTTTCCTCCTCCATCCAGAACCCTATTTCTTTGGCTGGTCGTCCTGACCTTTTATATTGCTTCAGATAGACAAGCTATAAAAATATATGTCTTATTTCCAGCACTACTGCATGAAATGCATTAAAAATTCTTTCTGTGACTTCAAAGTCAGTGTAGTAGTAAAGATCCTACAGGGAAATTAATGGAAATGTTCCACTGTGCTCTGGACAGATGGTGTGGGTGTATATAGAAAAAAAAAAACAAATTCCTCTCTCTCCTTAGCACCTGCTGTACCCAAAGGATAATTATTTCTTTGCAAGTAATTGGGAGGAATGACTTTCTCCCTTTATCTCTATCATTATCGAATTGCATTTTTTGTTCCTCAGAAACTCTCTTCAGAAAGCGTGTAGAATAAACAATTAGAATTGCAGCTTTGTAGCATGTTCTTTGAAGAGGTTCTTAGAATTAAGATGACACATGGTGATTTGTGGTGATTAGTGTATGGATGAAGCCACAGATAGTCCACTGAATTTCAAAATGCAATTCAAAGTAAACTTTAACATTTCAGCTCTGGTGAAGTCAGAGCTAGCCATTAGAACTGCAGGAGGCACTATTGTTAATGCAGGGTGACAGCAATGGCCTTATTCTTAATGGCAATATGTTTCTGAGAGTTCATGTTTCTAAAGCATTTGAATACATGCACTCTGCAGGTGCTTAATAAATTAAGAATAGCTGAAATTCAGAGCATGAGATTCCCCACCTTGAACAGGACTAGATTGTGAATGCCCTTGTTTCTCAGACTCTGCATTGGTTTCAGTGAACTTTGACTAAATCTTTTCCAGATCACTTCAACTCAGATGTTAATTCTGTTCAGTAGCTTCCGGCATCCTAGTCTACCTAGAGGTGGCTCCTTCTGTGATAAACTATATGTACAGGTGCCTTAGAAAATAATCAGAGATTCCATGAAACTAGCTCAGTATGTTAGAATGCTTTCAACCTGAGGCTACGGCAAATTTCTTAACTAGTTTTGAAGTCAGATAGCTTTTGGATTGTGAGCTTTATTCCAGAGGTACACTTAATGCCAGGTGTTTTGGTCCTTATCCCTTTCTTATCTGAAGGAGCTGGAGAGGGCTACCCTGAAGATTGCAGTGACAATACAATAGATGTGATCTCCCTTGTATTTCTGACTGTAAAAAACAGTAGTCTCGGCAATATTGTACATTATATTTAACTAAAGGGCAAATGGCAAACATCTGGTTTGAAAGTCTAAGCAAGAACAATAGCTATTAACCTTGTTTTAAAACGGTAGCAGTATCTCTCAAAAAGTCTGGTAGTTATGCTGATAGTACTGAAAACTGTGGCAAGTCTCAGAATAAACTCTTGGAAGCCTCTGACCATGAATGTGCTTGTTCATCTGCACAAGTTCCAGTATTTTAGCTCTTCAGCCTGGCATAACTAATCCTAGTTTTGAGTATTTTGAGTGTGAGAAGGCTGGCATTTATATGTTATGCAGAAAATGCTGGAGAAAGTCAAACACTGTGTCAGGTTTGGCTATAGTGGGTCTAGAAATGTGAGTAAATGGAAGTTAGAATTAAATGCTAACTAATGGGATAGCACAAGGTTTTTGTTTCAGTACGTTCTACATTTATTGAAATGCTTGGGTTAAGTGATCCGCATACAACCCTGGGTGAAGTGCTGAGCCTCTGCTGCAACAGCAGCTCTTTTGTTTGAATGGATTTCCAGGATCCACACCAGGCAGCCTATTTTTTTTTTTTTTTTTTTAATACAGTTTACATGGGTTATCTTCTCATAGAAACACATTTTATGCAAGTCAAACCACATTTCCAAGCATACCTTAGGCTGAGCAGCCGCTTGCTGTCTGGTGAAACTAGTTCTTCCTCAGTGATGCTGTAAAGCTGCTCTGGATTTTTCTTGCTGTCAGGTCAGAGCTGTTGCTGCAAAGTGACCACAAGCAGCAGAAAAGAGAGGCTGAAAGTGTTTTAAATCCTTAAATACTTTATTGATTCTGTAGCAATAGAACCGCCAACCACCACAGTCTGTTGTGGCTTTTCAGTTCATCCTTTGTTTTTGTACTAATGTCCAGGTTATGGAGGATGCTTCTTTGCTCCATTGCTCTTACTAACAAGAAGCTGTGGGCATAATGTCTAAGGACACTTGGGTCTGGAGTTTTAATTCAGTCTTGACGTGAAACAAATACACACACACTCTTTTTCTGAAAGTGCTGCTACTCTGAGCCAGGAGTAAAAATAGTTTATTTAGGAGGCTATCAGGCCTGCCAGTTTAGAGGTTTATCACCTTCTCTTGAGCATATGCCTGATTGCTACTGCGTAAGAAAAAGTATACTCAAACAGCTCCTGTTTAATTTTGCTTGGATGATTTCTGCCATTGATTGTATCACAGAGCTGCTTCAGTTGAGGAGGGTAACATGGAGTTCCTGTCGAAAGTTTTATGGAAATGAGACTTTGGAGGCATTTCCTTTGATGAGATAAATACCAGTTATACTGCTTTTGCATAAACAAGCTTAGGTCTAACAGACCACATTCTGTCCACTAGAGAAAGAGTGTCTTGGAGCTGCAGCTCCACGGGAAGTGATAAACTGAGAAAGCAAGTTGGTCAGCAAAATAAACTACTGTCTTGAATAGTGCTTTGATACCTGAGGAGGAGGTGAGGGTGTGGGGAGGACAGGAGGCAAAAAGAGCGTGGGAAGGAGAAGAGAGCCAGAGGGTGAAAGGGGAAGGCGGCATGTTGAAGAAGTACAGGCTGAGGCATGATCTTGCTGAAAGTGGTAGCTCTGTGTGCAAAGGACCCTGTGTGCCGTTAGATGTCTTGCTGAGTGGAAAGTTCTATCTTCACATGGGTAGTTTCTGAGCAATGAAAGCCTGGCATCCGTAGTAATATATGAAGCACTTGTTCTACCTGTGCTTGACAACCAGGTTAGAATATGATAATTTCTTTGTGAAACTGCTGCTTGACCAGATAGCAACAAATTATGATCAACAATGTACATTTATTAGTCTTACCACCTTTGCCAGGATTGGGTTATTTGTTCCTGCTGCCAGATCTGCAGACATCCTCCCAACAGCAGAATGTCCTCAGTAACTTTGTTCAGATCGCCAGCCATTTTGCAGAAGAAATATGGTTTACTTTGTTTGCAGCACTGTCATTTTAAATGAGGATGTAACTTAAAAAAAAACATTCAATGATTTTTCCAGTCATGCCAGCTGTAAAGACCAGACTGGAAGTGGGTTGATTTAGTGCTCCTGGTACCAGTGCCCAGCTCCAGTTTTTGTAATCAAGAGTTAAGAACCAAAAAATTATGTAGAGGACATGGGAACATGTAACATTTCAGGATTGATTAAATTGAAAACGTGGTGCAAAAGCTGGAGAAGGAGTGGGAGATGGGAAAGTTTCTAAACAGAAGAGAATACAGGAAATATAGAAGTTCCCATACTTCCAGAAATCCATATGTATTGCTCCTCACATTAATTTGCTTTTAACAGTCTCTTATTATAGGTTTAGACTAATCTTTAGATTTCCTTTTGAGACCCTATTCACAGTCTGAACTGTTTCAAATCAAAGAAGAGCACAAAATGTACTTTGCTTTGTATACAAGTGTTCTCCTCTTTGGTTAATCATTTCAGTGCGAGGGGAGAAGGAAGAGGCTGGTTTGTTTTATTTTTATGAACGCAGTGCCCATTGAAACACAAGACATAACTATTTAGGACTCTGATTCCTGTACAGTGGTGGAAGCATTTGGACTTTAGTTATGGCTTATTAAGGGTAAAGAAATTACAGTTCAGTTTCACAGAGAGACCTTGTTCTTTCTGTCCCTTGGCTGCTCATTTCCAAAAGAGAGATGTTAGTAGCTCCTATCTCACAGGGAAGCACCACACTAATGCACAATAGTTTAAGGAACCCAGGTAGCTGAAACATGGGAGTGGCAAAATTACCATGGACACTAGGATAAAGTTAAAGCTGAGAGTAGTCAGAGGCTTCTATTTCAGTGCTTTTTGGCTCTGATCCTACTCCGTGTTAGAATACATTGTATGGTACTGTACCCAGCCTAATCCCTTTCTAGGTCAAAAATAACTTGTGAAGATGCTACAGACCATGTCTGAACTGTATGTAATTACATGCTGACTTGGAAAGAAAAGATTGCATTTGTCCTTCCAGGGAGTCCTCAGTTGTAGAGGCAGAGAAGTAAATCTGCTTGTATGCAGGCTGAAATTATAGAGGACTTCTGTTAGAAAAGGAAACCTATCTTCTCCACAGTGGCTGGGAAAGGGAGTGGGAGATCTCTACAGTTAAGGCTGCTCTTCTCAACAATCTGGCAGAGGTGGTGACTAAGGCAAAAATATCTGAGAACAATAATGAAGTGGAGACTGAGGTGGCCTGAAAGGTGAGCCTTCACATAATGAAATGAAGCAGAGGAAGAGGAAAACTGAGGCTGTCAAGAAGCAGACTCCAAACAGAAACTGTGGAAATACTTCTTGCTTGATTGATTTAATGACAGAGTGTGCTGGTGCCTGTTTTGTGGAGGCAGGTAATTGGTGTGTGTCTATGGAGGTGAGTCGGGGATGGTTGATTTGCTCAACAATGTTCCATTAGGGTGTGCCTAAAAAGAAATAACTGTAGGGTTATAGCTTCTATCTCTTTCCCTTAAAGATGTTAGTTCAGAAAACCCCAGAGTATAGGATGCATGAGGAATAAAGATAACTTAAAATGTCTATTTCATATTAAAATTTGTATAAGTGTTCTGAAAGTCATGGAAGCCATATGGTGCCAAAGGCAGGATCTCTAATAGGGCACTCACCCAAGTCTCCACCCCCATATCCCTTAACCTTCCTTACATAAACAGTGGAGCAGATTTGAGAGGGGGTGTAGAGGATTCTGCTCTTTCTGGCCTAGGATGACTACTGCCTGTGTGCCATTTTTCTACTACTGCATACTGACTACTGGTTCTCTCTCACCCTGTTCAGATGGCTCCTTTAGCATCACCCTGGGAATGGTGTGAGGTGTACTTACCACACAAGTGTTAAAACCACAGAGGATTTTCCTTCTTTAGCTTGACTTGAGCTGTTGAGGCATGAGAGAATTTCTGGAGAACGTTTGGTTCTGTGTTTTCCTCAGTGTTTCTTTAACAACTTGAGAACAGCCCAGTGTCAGGATGCAGAGGGACAGAAGTTATTCTGTATCCTCTGGACTGCAGGGTTAGTATTAACAAAGTTTGGCTTTGTGCATAGCTACGTATAGCAATTATGTGCTTCCAGCTCTGCATGATTCTTCCATCTGTTGTAACAACCACAGATTATAAATAAATAAATAAAGGCTTAAATTGCTGCGAAACTCTTCTATGAAACAGTTATAGACACAGCATTGGAAAGCTTGTGTAAAATGCTGCAAATGCTGGGCACGTGTGTTTAGTTTTGGGTTTGGTTGGTTGGTTGTTTTTTTGTTGTGTTTCTTTTGGTTATTTTGTTTTGGTTTTCTATCAAACCAGAGCATACCTGACTCCCCAGCAATTCCTTTTTTCCCCCCAAACCATCCAAAGACACTGCAAACACAATGGTACTTCAATCTTAATTAAAATGACCTATGTGAAAAATATGCCTGAATTAGATTAGCCTTTCCAGTTTTCCCAAGAATCTCTTCCTAGAAACCATGTAAGTGTGTCTGTGTGTGTAAGCTCATCATTGTATATATTTATATATATGGATGTATAAAAGTTATATATATATGTAAAACTGCCATGTAAAGCATTTTAATGTCATTATTACTCAGAAATGCTCTCTGTACTTCAGTTTCTTAACTTTTCATCTCCATAGTCTGCCTTCTGCATGGGAGTGCATTGGGATCCATTTACTTGATCCAGTACTTACCGATAGGTATCTCTTCAGGCACTTGTAATTTAGTCCCCAAATAGTGGAGGAGTGCAATTAAGTTGTAGAACTGCAAATAGGTACTGGACAAAAGCCAGACCACATTTCAGGCAAATTCATCACAGCTTGAAAGGTAAAGGTGGGCAGGTCTGATCCAGAGCTGGATGGTGAAACTTTCAAAGAACACCCAGGTGCTGAGGAAAGTGGTGTTGATGGCTTAATGTGTGTCTTTCTACACCCAGAGCTGCTGCAGCTTAATGTGCTAGTGATGCTGTTTCTTTAGGAAAATTCAAACTGAGGGTTTTTTTCTGACATTGACAGCAGAATATGTGCTAGAAGCTGAAGCATTTTTGGTTAGCTGAAGGTAAGCCACAACCAAAGTACAACAAATAGAAATCTGTATTTTGTAATACAAAATTAGGCTGTATCCATACTGCCTACAAAATGGTAAGGTGTATAGGTCCTTCCTTAATAATAAAAAGGCAGAATGGGGAAAACAAAACTACAGCGGTTATCTAGCTACATCCATGAAACTGATCTCTCAGGGTAGTTATTTGCAGCCTGTACTTCAGCCAAACTCTGATTAGATAGTTCCATTGGGTCTCTGTGAATTATATATGTGCTTTGCACCATCTGAATTCGCCACCTAGTCCCTGCTGTTATCTACTCTCTAGCATTTATCATGCTTCACTAAAACAGTTTCAAAAAAAGCAAGCAAAGAGATTTGTATGTGTGAGAGTGTTTTGATAGCAAGAGATTGACGAACATGACTTCTTATTTTGTAGATGTGTGGCAACCCTTCATTTCACTGTGTTTGTCACTGTTTCTCAGTTCCCCAGAGAACTTTGCTGACTGTCTCATTAGATCATCTTCTCAGCAGAACTACTTTCTGGGCTCTTCATACTTCAGAAACGTGGAGTAAAATGTGTTTGTCAAAAGAGTGAGATATAGTACATTGCAGAGGTTCAACATGAATTGTGTTTGTGAAAAGGAAAAGCCTTTTAAGGCAGCTACCATTTTTGAGTCTGATGAGAAACAGGCAAGCTGCAGTTCGACTGGTCTTCTGCACCCCTCTTCTCAATTACTAACCCTCTACTTTTGGGTTCAGATGAGGGAACAGCCTCTACAACTCTCCCTCAATGAGGTGAGTGCTGCCTTAAGTAGTCAAGCATCAGTGACAAAAGCTTCATCAATTTTCTTCACTGGCTTCTCTTATTCACACGCTGACTAGACATGACCTCAGTTGCCATTTGGAAACTAGTCAGATGACAACTCACAGTGGCCTTTTACTTTCTTTAAATCCCTCCCATTCCTCTACAAAGTCGATCTGATGCGAAGTAAATCCGATGTGGACATTTTTCTCATTTTTGCATTTTGCCTCTGTGGCCAGAGCAAATGTTTCTCCTTTTGATGCCTTTTAAGTACATGAAGTCCAGCTCAGTTTTCAGTGCAGCATTAAACTGTCAGTTTTTCAGAGATGTATTTTGCACCTTCAATTGATTTATCTTCTACCTGTATATTCTTCCTTTAAAAAGCAAGAGGCATAGCAAGCTTAGATTAGTACCTACTGCTCAGCTGGAATTACCTCACCTTATTTTTTTCTGCTGTCCTTTCTCATTTCTGGAGTTAGTTGCAACTGCAGATAACTGGTGCTTGTTTGTATCTGTGGAACAAATTACCTTTATGACCCCCCCCATCCTCTTGATTACTCTTTGAAATGTACATAGGAGTTCTTATCTATCTTATCATACAGTGACTGGATCTGTGACATACGCTGTATTCCTAGAAAAATGGGTGCCTTGCTCTTATTATTAATACATATTATAGTGCAGATTGTTAACATTTAATGAGGTGATTAAATTCAACTAAATAACTGTGTTGAACTTGTCTATAGTGCCTTTGAAATCAGCTAATCTGATATGCCACCATGCTCAGACTGACTATGTCATCTCGCTAGAGATCTCTAGCTTGCAGGAATTCTCTACTGCTGGGTGTGTGTGGAGCTATGTTTGCAAACAAGAAAACCTATGCAGGGGAAAGGGTTTGCAGTCATCAAGTTGGGTCTTAGGAAAGGTAGTAGAAGTAGCAACAAAAGGTAAATGGAATTAATTACTAAGCATGTCCCACTGGTATCAGTCCCTTGTAGTGTGTTGCCTCACTCATGCATCCAGTCTCAGTTGTGGTGTGGATCAGTAGGGTGACAATTTATCTCTGATTTGTTTGCAGTTTGGGCTCATTCCCTGTGGATCTATTTGTGTGGCTTGGCCTCTGAACTCCCCCATCTAAGTCCTTGCTGCTGAAGTTGCATGCCTGTTTAGAATGAAGTGCAAGTTTCATGAAGAGTAACAGAGGGCTCTGGAGCTGTATTTCTCTTGGTAGGGTGTTAAGAGGATCAGAGTTCACATTAGCTTTGCTAATGTCTGTTTAAAGGACTCTTGGAGGTAGTTACGTGCTCTTGTGCTGTGAAGAAGGAGGGTGTTGATCCCAGACATGTACCTGCATTCAGCATTGACTCTGGGCTACCACACATGGACTTTCCTCACTTTTGTAATTGAAAAACCCATCTAGCAAAGGCCTTATTTCTGGCTCAGATTTTGTACTCAAGCTTCCAAACCATCAGCTTTACCTTTGTAGCATTTAGGGGTTAGCTTTAAGGCACCCTTGCAGGACTTTACTCAGTTTACTTTTAAGTCAACTATTTCTTTCACTTCCTGTCAATTTTATTTTTCTTTCAGGATGGAATTCCCTCATCCCATTTCCCCCCCTGCTTAACTTTCACACAGTCTGTGTTCTTTGGCACTAAGTGCGGTGCATGTAGAGGCCTGTGGCTCCCTACACAAGATGTTGAAAAGTTTTCTAGCCTGTTACAGGACCATCTGCTGTATATATGCCATCTACTACCATTTTGTATGCTTATAAAAATGTCATCTTCACTTCCTTCTTGGAAGGTAACCTCCTACGTTATTCCTTGCAGATGTGTGAGCCTGCCGTAATGTGTGGCACTCTGGAGTTTGTCCATGGCCAGACTGACAAATGGATGTCACTTGGCTTTGGACCAAATCGTAACAGAGGGACCTGTCTGCTGGGCACCCCAAAGTCTGCTGAGTGACCGCAAGAAGAGCATTTTGTCTTGTCGAGTTTTGATGGTTGGCCACCTCCCTGACCAGAACGCCATACCACTAGGTGGTAGTGCTGCTCAGATTTACCGACTGGTGGGGACAGCTATTGGCAGGGGGGTCCCAGAATTAAAACGGCAATTTTAAATTCATAACCATTTTTCAGCCATAAACTGATCTGATAAAGTCAGGTAATGTCATCTTGTCTTGTCATTTTTTTGACTGTGAAATGATTCCATATAAAAAACGCTTAAAGGTGTGCTTTGGGGTCCATAAAGTTTTCAGCACAATTTTAAATTGGTGTCTTGTACCTTTCTCAAACTGAGAGTATTCTTTTTAATTCACCAGAAATATACTGTGTCTCAGAAAGATGCGGATGTATTTTTTCACTTTGAATTTTGAAAACCCAATGAACTTTGGAAGTGATATCCTGAATCCTCAAAATGCATAACCAGTCAAATGCTGGTGGATATATCTGTAAGTTTGTTTTCTCAAGTAACATGATTTAAGAAACGAATTATACAGAATGTTATTGTCTCCTTCAATTTTATTTTATAACCTAATCTAAGTTATATCCAGGAGCGACGCTGACAAATATTCAAATATTTGTCCACGGAATCTAAATGAGACATCTGAAGTGAAGGGTGATCTTTCCTCTCTTCCCATTTTCTCCAGTAGGCTACTTACATATTTCATATTACATAAAATAAAAAAATTATCTTCTTTTGGGTTGCTTTATTGACTTCTTTGGGTGCATACCAGAGATGGACTGATCCAATGTATCCTTTACTGAGAACCAGCTCAGACAGCAGTCAGCAAAAGGGCATGTGGGAATGTACATGGGTTTTTCTGCTTTTTTTTTTTTTTTTTTAATGCATCTTTCGGGGGAAAGACTGCTCTACTTTTTAAGACTTTTTGGCAAAAAACAAAGGCATCTTCAGGCCTGAAACCATTTATGGAAAAGTGTTAGTTTTCTTTTCCCCTTTCTAGGCACTGCCAAGAATGCTTGACTGTTCCTTTCTCCATTCTCTCTGCATTCAGTCTACCCATGCAGTGTTCCATTATCTGATTTTACTATTAATTATATGCGGGGAAACTTTTTTTTCTAATCTACTCTGATATCCTATTCTCGAAGGTACCAAGGTTTGAATTTATATGATCTTTTGAGCTCTGCTGTATTGCCTTCCTCTGCAAAGGTTGCAAGCAGGCTGTTCAGCTAACTTCTTCCTCCCTGTGGTTCATTTTCCCCTCTGGTTCCAGGAGTTGTTTCCCAGAAGGCAGCTCTATGACCCAGACTCAGTAAGGGAGTCCTCTGGGGCAGCCAGCAATGCCATTGCATCTGAGGTCCCAAAGGGAAAGCCATTTTAGGTTGTTCTCACAATCCAGAAAAAAAAATGCTTTTTCTTGACCAATTATTTTCTTTAGTGTTTGCTTTTTCTACTCTCCTTCTAAAGCCTTTTTCTTAAAAGTGAGAGCTAACCTGTTGACCATAGTCCCTCCATCATGACCATTATATCTCTGAGCTTTTGTGCTACTTCAGCAGTGCAATATAATCTTCAGAGCTGTTCAAACAGCTAGGGAGGAAGGAATTGGTTAAGGTAGGAGTGTGGAAATTTTCGGACCTGGACTTCGAACTCTGCTTAGTTTACATGTTTACTGGCGTGTGAGTCCAGGTATCCGTATTGCTTGACCTGGACCTTGTTACAGAATTTAGATCTGAAAAGGATCCAAATTTGAAGGACGTTCAGACCTAGTGTTTTGGGTCAGCTCATGGGAGAAACACATTCCAGCTGTAACACTTGAAATTTTGTTTATATTCCAGTTGCTTTCCGCAGTTTTGAACCATTCTCTGACAATAATAAAATTCCAGAAAAGGGACATTGGAACAGAAACATCATTGGCTATTCCTTTAGCAACCTTGCTACCACACAGACGTGAGCAAGCTTAGTACACAATTCTTGCATTGGTAGAAAGCTGAAACTTGCACCAACCCTCCAAACCATGCATTGACCAATAACATTTTTTTTTGCCAAATTATGTGTGCTCAGCACTCTGGGCCTCATTGGAGTTACACCAAGGAGAATGAAGGCCCCAAAGAGTCTGTTCATTGTTGTTTTGAAATTCAGAAGAGAAAGTTGATCATGTCAGCATCTTCTTCAAGCCATAGTTCTTCCTGCTGCTTCCTTTAGAAAATATTCAAGGTGATAGGAATTCTTGTAAAATCTATTTCATCATACATCAAAGAGCTGGCCATGCTATTCTATATTTTAAAAGATGCAACCATAGTAAAATTCTCTATGAGAAAAGTTCAGGAAAATACCTTCTAAGTTTATAAAGATTCCTTTGGGTGAGTATCTCAGGCTTAGAATTTTCTACTTTTTTGTTTTTGTTGTTGTTCTGATGGCATTATAAAAATAGTCTGGAAATATATCTGGCAAAGAAGGCTTCTCATAGATAAAAGTTTGAAATTCTAAATATTTGTCACTTTTCCAGGTATAAGCTCTTTGACCTAGTTCTTATCTTTCCTGAGTGGCTCTGATCAATGCTTCTAACCTGCCATCAAACACATTTTACATATGTATGTCAAATAAGGGCATATGTTATTTGCCCTATTTAAAAATAAAAAATGGGCTTAAAGAGCTGAAGTATATATATGAGGGAATAGTGGAAATGATGTCCATGATAGAGTTTCACGTGGGATTCAAGGAGTTATAAAAGCAATAGTTGACCTTAAAGAGCAAGAGGAGGGGACTGTTTGTCTTTCTTTTATTGTCTAGTAAAATTGTCAAGGCCTTGTGTACCAAAAAAAGCTGCCAGCGTAACTACAACACAGACACATTTATCATTTACCTTCACCTCTAGTGACCTGCCTCTGTGGTTTTGAAGCATGGCAGCAGACCATAATGTCTCCTATTATGGTCTCCTCGTCCCAATAATCTGGACCTACGCGAGCAGTCTCTTTTCAGTGTGTGATAACCGTGCAGTTTCGGCCTTCTAGGGTGAAGTTCCCTGGATTTTGTCAAAATGTAGAGACTACATTTCCCATAAACAGTACATATATGTCAGAGGATGTGATTGAGGTGTACTTGAACCATGCAAGTCAACTTCCCCAATAAATTAAGGCTCAGGAATACTGATGAGGTCGATAAGCGTTACTGTCAGAACTTGATGCCAATGTAGGCAGAAGTTTTGCAGCACAGCCTGAAGCAGAATCCTGATCTGTCAATTCCCAGGTATATTCCTTAATATTTCTTAGTGGCTATAGGTGAACTTGTAAAGAGATCCATTCCCTTCTGCTGAGAAACTGTTCCTGTAAATCATCACTGGAGTAGTTTATGTACTAGGTCATTTTAGATATGTAAATTGAAAAAAAGAAACATCAGTCATTTCTTAGGGCAGGAAAAAAAGCCACCGCTATTCTAGCTATTATGATTTCTCAGACTGATGAACCTGTGGATCCAATTCAATATGATTTCCAGCACTGCCAATTAGGACAGAGAAAAGATGTGGTATTGGGTGTATTTTCTGTTCTCTGCATGCAGTATCATGTCTGGAAGAAGATTTTTCTTAGGGCAAAGGACTTTTCCTGTCCACTGAGGACAGGAAAAGAAGAACACTGGGGCGACTGTGATTTCAGTGAGAAAGCTACAAAGCTCACTTTCAATATGCTATATTTAAAAATTCACTTGGCTTACACTCCTCCCCTCATCAGTCAACTGTTTTTTTCCAAAACACAAAAGAATTTTGTTTGAGTATGAAATCATGTTAAGCATTATACAAGGTAATATTTGCTCAATGGTTAACTGATTTCCTATGGACATGGAACAATTGTCAGAGGAGAAGCAGCAAATACAGTGACTGGAGACAACAGGCTTTCTTGTTTACCAGAAACAGCTGGCATTAGAGGTAAGAATATAAATGTTTTCTCTGTTTAGTCAATCCTTTTCCTTTCAACAAATAGTGATAAGAAGATGCTAATTATAGAGCTATCCTTTTCTGTAGCCCTTTCTAGGGTAGATTCCCATTACTGTGAGTGATAATAAGGAAATACACTTCCCTAATGCAGTGATGCAAATTTGTGCATGCTGCCATCACAGGAAAATTCTACAGATGAAAAGAGAAGCAACAAGCAACAGGGAGATTTTCTTTTAGACTTCTTCTGCACAGATGCCAAAATTTGAGGTGTGCCAAGTATTAGTGCTCTAGCCCTGTCTGGTGTTAGCTATTTGCTCAATACTGGATGAAATATATGGAAGGGAAAATAAATCTCTCAATGCCAAAGAACTTGATTTAAGTAGCATACTTTGAACTCTTCTGGTAAGTATCTTGGAAAGAATGGTTGTTGACTTGGCAAGTACGTAATTTTTTGACTGAATTGGAAGGGAGAAGATGCCTACACAGAAGGGCAGAGAAAGAAAACTTTCAGACCTTAAGTGGTGTTATTAGTTTAGATAGAAGAGTGCAAAACAAATTAATGGACCCAAAATGGTGGCAGGCTTTGCGAAAAAGTAGCTCAGCATGAGTTGCTTTTTTGAGCCTTTGAAGTCAGTACTGACAATTTTTATTGTTATTCCTATTGGAAACATTATAAATGAATTTTTAAAAGGAATGTGATTGGTCTCAAGGAATGACCAAGTGTGTAATTTTTTAGTTCATGCTTTACTTAGAGTATGGAAGTAGGCAGAAAGAATGCACCGCTATAAGGTTAAGGGTGAAAAATAGAGAGGACTATGGTATGGATCTCTCTTCCGGTGTTTGAACAAGGAGGAACAACTAGAAGAAGATTTCTAACAAAAACCTTTGGCTGACTTAGTGCATCCAAAACCAGTCAACTCCCCTCCTCCCCCCTCCCCCCATATCTACTGTAGTACTCTCAATGTTCACGATTTTTTTAAATCAACAAAATTAGGGAAAAATAATAGTTGCTTTTGAATAAGCACCTTGATTGTTTCTATGAGCACATATTGTTATATTGTTTCTATGAGAATGATTACCCTACATCTCTTTCACTTCATTTAGTCCAGAGGAAGGAACACTGGGTTTTGATAGGAGGTTTTTATTGATTTCTATTTTCTTTTTTAATCCCAAGAGTCATCAAAAAATACAAGGTGCTATACAAAAAAAGATGTGGACAGGCTGGACACAGTCTGGAGAAGAGCCATGAGAATGATCAGAGGACTGGGGAATCTGCCATATGAGGAAATGCTGAGAGAGCTGGGCTTGTTCAGCCTAGAGAAAAGAAGGTTTAGGGGAGACCTTGTCAGCCTGTTCCAGTATTTAGACTCTCTTTCTGCAAGGAATCACACGGAAAAGACAAAGAGTAATGGGTACAAGTCACTCCCATTGGAATAGTCTCCCTAGGTGGTGGATTACCCAACTTTGGTCACTTTTAAGATTCAGCTGGACAGGGCGCTGGGACATCTAGTTGAGCTAACATCATGTTCTAGAAAGAGGTGTTCCTTCTCCTCTCCAGTGCTACAAGCTGCACTATCATTAAAGAATACCCTATCCATGTAAAAGAAAGAAATCAGCTGAAAATGCCTTTATCAGCTGGTACTTGCATGTCTGTGTGTTCAAGTTATGCAATACCATCACATTACTTTAACTAGTGATGACATACAGAAGTACAGATTTATTTTCAAGATGTGAAATAAGATCTCTTCCTGAACTAAGTCGCCACATTTTAGTGTGTCCTGTAAATGTCAGTCATTGTCATATCCATACAACAGTTGAACATAAGCTTTGTAGAAGTCTTAAGGTAGTCTCAATAATCACCTTAGCAATGTTATTGTTTGTTTTCATGCATACGTATGTCATCCTTTTGTCTTTCTGTGGTCACAAGAGTTAAAACCTGTGACAATGAAAGGCTAAAATATTTCTTTTGATCCAGAAGACCTCAAGAAAACTACTCTGTCATGGAACTGGTAGGAAACTGATCTCACAAGAACTGTACTGACAGCTTTTACAAATCACTGCCTATCCACTAATAAATAAAATCATCAATTCTTTAAAGACAGGTGGTCAATCAGATAGGCTTACTCATGTCTGGTCTGATATGGATATCAGACCAGACATGAGTCTGATATCAGACCTGTGGCTTTTAGATAAGATGATTGATTGCTGTTTATTTTTAATCTTACAGCTTACTGTCACCAAGATGTAGTTTGGGCTCCTAGTATGTCAAGAGTTATATAGATATTTATCATGATATACCATAGAAATATGAAAAGAGATTGGGGGTTAATAAATTGTTATCCCTTGCATGCAACTAAGAGAATGGAAGTGAGAAGTCTAAGGGTAAAGATTCAGATCCCAAGGTTCCTGAAAATAGTGATTTTTATTAACTTCTGTAAACTATGAAACAGGTCTTAACTAATTTGCTAAGTCTCGGGCAGTCTGAAAACTGAACTTAACCTTAGTGCAGGTCTTTAAACAGTGAATTGCTAAGTTTTCTAGTCCTGTCCCGCTGCATGTATTTGTATTTGAAAAAAAAATCAATTCAGAAAAGTGCCTCTCAACAGTTTTAATGATATATTCACCAGTCTTTTATTTCTGAAAACTTTTCCTGACTACTACCAAAGTCTGCCATTGGTAAATATTCGGTTCATGTAATTAGAAGCAGCTTATTTCCTTCCTGGAATTTGATAGCCACAATTATTCCATGTCGAAATCACCACACTTTTTGTGCTTTTTGTGTTCGAAGTTCAGACTGGGTCACAGAAGCAACTGGATCAAATCCATAAACAACCATGTGTGAAAAGTGCGTAGCCGCTGAGTTGAAATGCATGCTGTGGCTATAAATCGAGCACAGATGACTGATTAAGAGACATCATCTGCAGCTGGAGTTGTTGGTCAGCTGAGTGGCGTGGCCAAGAACACGTATTGTCAAGCCACATAAAAGCTCCATGCTGATACAGATATGAGGCTTGAAAACCACACTGAGGTCGTGTGCTGTTTCTCAGTCAGCATTTGCATTAGAGACTTTTCTTTGTGATACAGCAAGCAGTTATTTGAAATCTTTCTTTCTGGAGGCTCGGGGTGCTGTTCACTCTTTCCTCAGTGCCTAGAGCTGTGGGGTGCCCAGCCTCATCCTCAGCTGTGTTAATACAAGGTGACATCATGTAATCTGAGGAGGGTAATGGAGAGGTCAGCAACTAACTTTCCCCTATTGCTCCCCAAGTAAGCACAGAGAGGGACAGAGCCTTAAGGCTGTCATCTAAATGGGAAACAGACATTTAAAGGTGTGAATGGATGTAAATGAGCTCTGGACAATATAGACCTTATTTTCTGACATGAGGCCTGGGCTAGAGACAGGCAGAAGGGACAACTCATGGAGCCCAAAGCATGTGGCATGTTTCCATCTGAAATACAGGAACTGCTTTGGGAACATGGCTACTGCTTTTTCCTTGCGGTCACTGACAGAAAACTATGATCTGTCAGTGCATTATATTGGCTCTGACCTCTGTATTTTATTTATCCTTCCAACAGCTTGAATCTCAGTCAACAAATCTCCACAACCTCTTTTACCTTAAAGGAGTCATTTCAGTATACTAAAAAAAAAACCAAACCCAAACTCAATAGTAAATATCTTAATCATCAGAGACTTAAAACAGAAAATGAATAGTTAAAAAAATATTTCCTTGATGTGATAATTATTGTTCCCTTTACTAACCCTTGTATATGGCAAATTGACTAGACCAGTGGTCAGTAACCTCAGACTACTCACATGATCTATGAGGGCACGGCATTGCTCTGTGCAGCTATTTTAATCAAGCAACACGTTTTAATAAGGGTTTATGGGAGTCCACAAGAAAGTCTGCAAATAAGAGGCCTACTGATCAGAAGTTAACACTAGAAAACTACAGAGTAAACCAAACTGTGTAGGAGCTCACAAGAAAGATTGGAATGGTTGTCCCAGAGATATTTTTTTCTTAACGTGTTTGTAAGAAATAGCTATCTAGATATTTTCATTGAGTTCTTCACAGTAATATCTAAATTAAAGTGAATGTGGTGGGTGTGTTTTTTGCAAATGTTTCCTAATTGTTTCAATTTAGAAACAAAACAAAACAAGAAAAAAAAAAGAAAAAAATACACCACCCCAAAATCACTAACTTTTTGCATTGTCAATTTTCAGGTTTTTCCTTGAAGAGGACAAAGACATTAAACCAGACCAGAATTTGGTGGTGAAAACATCGGGCCAACGCATGGGAGATGCATGGCAGAACATCATGCCAGCTGTATTACGGGTATGGTCAGTACCTTCTGCATTTCTGTCTGCAGCCATCTGTAAAACCCCAAGAAATACTCAAGGGCTACAAAAGCAAATTAAACGCCATGACCTTTCAGTCTCCAGCTCTTTTTTGATACTAACGTTAGTTTGTGAAAATTGGAATGGTGGTAGGTTTTATTGGGAAAGTTGTCTGAAAACAGGCTGGTAACTAATTCTTTGCTTCAGAATAATGATGAACTATTCTAAACCTAGCCCAGAATTGAAGACCTGATTGCCTGCTACCAAGAAATACCATTTCATCTCTTCTTTCCTCCCTGCAGTAATAATTATTTCAAAAGAATGTGAAATTAAACTTCAGACAACAGCTCAATCACTATGTATTAGTCAAAGTCCTTTGGAGAGGTTTAATTAGCTTCTTTTCTAGGAATTCTGAAGATCTCTTTTTTCCCTACCTTTCTCCCTTTCTAAAATAACTTCTTTTTTGCATTTCTGATGTCATTCCTGATATGTTTACTATTGAGTTATAAACTTTGAATGTTTTAACTCTACACCAGAGAAATACTGTCTGTCAGAGAAAGACCATAAAGGAAGCTGAAGTCTTTTTGCAATTATTGTGGTTATTTCAAATATTGAAAAACAGAAGAAAAAAAAAGCAAAAGGCCACTCATGGGTCTATGTCCTGGGTTCAGCAGTAGCAGTCATGTTTCTCCTCCTTGGTAGCTGGTGCAGTGCTGTGTTTTGACTTTCGGCTCGGGAACAGAGCTGATAGAGATGTTTTGGTTTGGCCAAGGACTTTGTGAGCCTCATGCTCTGCCAGGGAGGAGGGGAAGCCAGGAGGAAGCAGAGACAGGACACCTGACCCAAACTGACCAAAGAGGTATTCCATACCACAGCACGTCATGCCCAGGATGTAACTGGGAGTTAGCCGGAAGGGCTGGGAGACTGCAGGGTTGGAGGAGATATCGGTCGGAGCTTGGTCGGGCTGGGGGGGGGCGAGTTATCGGTCGGCTGGTGGTGAGGTGTTGTATTCTCTTCCCTTGTTATTTCCTTTATCATTATTATCATTGGTGGTAGCAGTAGTGACTTGTGTTATACCTTAGTTACTAAACTGTTCTTATCTCAACCCGTGGGAGTTGCATTCTTTTCGATTCTCCTCTCCGTCCCTCCGGGAGCAGGGGGAGGGCAAGAAAGGGGGGGGAAGTGAGCGAACGAATTACCTGACTGGGTTTAAACCACGACAGTTCTTTTTGGCGCCCAACGTGGGGCACGAAGGGTTGAGATAACGACAGATTTGACTGGATTAATAGTCATTCGTCACAATGCTGATTTATTGGGTATCAGAGTTGTTCTTCTTGATCTCACAGCTTCAGACCGTTGTAACTTACGTAGAGCCGGTATTTGCTGTGATAGTGTTTATCAAGTGTGGGGCCTGGGCTAAGGTTCTTGTCTCACTGTGGTTTATGGCAATGGCTTGTAATACGGGCGGGCTCCAGCAGCAGGGCGGGACGGACGTGGCCGTGGACTTGTACCTGGCCGTCCGGCTGCTCTTCACCGTCCTGGTCCTCGCCCTACTCTCCATCTTCGTGAGGCTGCGGGGAACTGAGGGGGAGCGGTCCCGGGAGCCGGCGGCTGCTGAAGCGGCCCGGGAGAGCGGCCCCGGGGACCAAGCGACGGCCGAGAGCATTCCCCGGCAGCCACCCGCCGAGCCCCAGGAGGATGCAGGAGACCACGCAGCATTTCCCAGCAAGGCAGAGGAGGAAGAGGTGGACTCAGGAAAAGAGAAGCTGGTGGTGGGAGAGCCGGCAAGCACAGCAGCTACACCAGCCCCAGTGACAAGTACAGCAGCATCGTTTGAGAGTTCTGAAGGCTCTGAATGGCCTTTGGGTATCCTTGGGACCTGCCTCCTGATTGTGATGGGGATCAGCATGTTGGCACACACACAGACTGTGTTCTACCCACAACCATTTTGTCTGATCTCAAAAGTTAAGCAGAGTCAGGTTTGGGTCTTGTCTGGGGTTAGACAACAATATAGGGAGACCAAGAGGTTTTCCCCAAGGCTGGATAGTCATGAGTGGCAGGGTGTGTGGGACAGTATGGGCAAGTATCTAGTCCACTGGGCCCCTCCAGTGCTTTGGAAGCGTCGGAGATGGAAGGCAGCTGTATGGAGTCCCCAGCGACAAGCTGCAGTAACTGCTTAAGGGGACAGTGAATTATTTTAAGCCTGGTGGGCCCATGGCACTTCAGGCCATGAGAGCAGAGATGCAACACAGAGATGGACTCATGATCGAGGGGTGGACTTAACAATGGACACTATTGCCCAGGTTATTCACGAGTGTGAACACTGCACACAGTCTCTCCTGCTCTGGAAGACTGTTACAAGAGATGGAGCCTGACATGGACCAGATGGAGCAGCAGCTTTATAGGGACTGGTCCATGCACTAAGATAAGAGTGCACCGAGATAAGAGTGATGGTATATTGAAAATGTGGGATCTGAGCATGACGTGAATGGTATGGAATAAGGGGTGGATAATGTCCTGGGTTCAGCAGTAGCAGTCATGTTTCTCCTCCTTGGTAGCTGGTGCAGTGCTGTGTTTTGACTTTCGGCTCGGGAACAGAGCTGATAGAGATGTTTTGGTTTGGCCAAGGACTTTGTGAGCCTCATGCTCTGCCAGGGAGGAGGGGAAGCCAGGAGGAAGCAGAGACAGGACACCTGACCCAAACTGACCAAAGAGGTATTCCATACCACAGCACGTCATGCCCAGGATGTAACTGGGAGTTAGCCGGAAGGGCTGGGAGACTGCAGGGTTGGAGGAGATATCGGTCGGAGCTTGGTCGGGCTGGGGGGGGGCGAGTTATCGGTCGGCTGGTGGTGAGGTGTTGTATTCTCTTCCCTTGTTATTTCCTTTATCATTATTATCATTGGTGGTAGCAGTAGTGATTTGTGTTATACCTTAGTTACTAAACTGTTCTTATCTCAACCCGTGGGAGTTGCATTCTTTTCAGTTCTCCTCTCCGTCCCTCCGGGAGCAGGGGGAGGGCAAGAAAGGGGGGGGAAGTGAGCGAACGAATTACCTGACTGGGTTTAAACCACGACAGTCTATTAAAAGCAATTTAATATTTATAGAACTTATCCAACATTCTTTTGCTCTTGTCAGTTCACACAGACATATCACTCTTTTGTTTATGGATTTTCATTAAATATATTTTGGTATAATAAAACTATGCATATTAAACTACTGTTGATAACACTTACTGTTTTGGCATTGAATTCTATTCTAAGGAGGGGAAATACACCCTGCTTTCAGAATGTGAAACTGAAATAGTCTGGATTGAAATACATACAAACCTATATCCCAGATTTGTACTGAATTGAGTTGAACATCTACATGAATGTGTACTTGGAAGATACAAGGTTTTTGGATATCAAGTGTGATGTTAAGTGTTTTAACAAAGGCTTTTGTGATGAGTTGCAGAACTACAGAAAACTCTGCACAGAGAAACCCCAAACACAAAAAGAATCTCGATGGATTTTTTTAAACTAAGGTTTCCTCCTTTTATTTTCCTCTTTTTTCTTTTCTTCTTTCATCTTCTTCTTTTTCCCTTTCTCTGTTCTCCTTTCCTGTTTTTCCATGTTTCTCTTTTTCTTCCATTTCTTTTTAATGTCTTTTTTTTTTCATTTTTCATTTCTTTTTCTGTCAAGCAGAAGTTGAATAGAACTGAAAGCTTTATTTGAATTTTCTTAATATTTGAAAGGAGAAATCAGTGACTTCAAAGATGTGTTCTATTGCTGGCATTTTACATGCTACTGTGATGACTTTAGACAGTGGATTTACTTTTTCTATCCAGTCTCTTCATTTACTGAAAAGCAGAAAGAGTTGGGGGAGATGGTTTTGAAGTTTTCTGTGGTTGTTATGAGACATTGCTCATTGCTCTACAGCTGCTCTCTGGAGTTGAGGTATGGCTACTGTTAGAGATTCCTAGGTAGACAACTGATTTTCTTGGCATTCAGATTTGGTTAAAAGTTACGCAGTTCTCACTTGCAAAATTTATGAGCAGCTGAACCCCAAGAGAATGAAATGAAATCTGCCTCCAAATGTTCATACAGCATGCCAGATCATGTCTTCCTACAGCAATGAAACCTCATCATGACATGAACTTCTTACTGCCATCCGAAAACTTATTTAGTTCAAGTTTTAAAGATACATGCTTTTGAGTGTGACAATCCTGAGATCTCATAGTCTCTTGAACGTTTTGGGGGGGAATATTGTAGTAGTACCGATCTGTGAAGGCTTGCACAGAATCTGCGAGCTTTTTGCTCCAATCTGTTGGTAGCATTACTTTATATACTCTTTCATCATGTTTTTGATGCTAAGATTTCAGAGAAAATTATGCTTTTGAATTCCTGAGAAAACAGTCATATTCCTCTATTTGCAGCTAATTCTCTTCAAAATGAATCATTAATAGTATATCTGGGAGAACACCAAGTAAAGTTATTCAGAGGTTGTTTTACGTAACTTAAACCTAACTCTGAAATACGGAAAAATCCAGAAACTCTATTAAAAGCTGGATACCAGAAACCTGGCATTAGTTAAAAATTTTAGCCCTAATGTTTGTTGCACAATTTTTTATTTTTCTAGTTAGATTTGTAAAAAGAAAGAAACCCAAGCTAAAACCTCAAAATAGTCAACTTTCTCCAATTACTAATTCTGATCAGATCACCTGAGTACAAGTGTTAATGTATGGTATCTTGCAATTGTCTTCCAGGAAAATGGGGAAACCTTTATTTAGGTTATGTCCCTTTTGGCTTATTTATTCTTTCTTTTATTTGAATTTTTTCCATCTCCTTGGTGTTCCTTGTAGCAATGACAGTTTCAACTAGTCCAGAGGAAGCAAGAGGGAGTTAAGCCATGTGTACTGACAAAGTAGTTTGATAATAAACCATTAATTTTTACTTTACTGATGCATCCTTAGTAACTAGAACTTGCTGGATTTGAACTGTGGCTCTGTAAATTCCTAATACTACACAAATAAAATAAAACATTTAAAAAACACATAGGTTTGGTCTGTGAGGTATAATTTGAGGTCAGTCTAAATTGTTTTAATTATTTCATTATTATGCATATTAATATTCCATGGTAGGATGTATCTGCTTCTAGTGATACAGCATTTTGCAGTTTGGTTTAGGACTTTGGTACTTGACAAAGGGGTCTGTACTATAATTATGAGATGATCCCTTATTTAAAAAATATGGTTTCCAACTCTTTAGAGCAGCTGTGTTCAGTGTTAAGAATTTACATCCAGAGGCATTTAGAAATACTGCATTACTGTGACAGGGACCTATGAGATGTGGTACAACCTCTTTGCCCCCAGAACATCCCTGGATATCAGACTATATTGACACCTGCCATTTCAAACCAAATCAAACCAAACCAAGCCAAACCCACTTATTTTAAAACAACAATAGTAGGAAAAGACAAATGCTGCTTTAAGGAATCAAGTCAGAGTCAAAGAAAGTGAGAGAGACCAACTCAAAAAGGCAGAAGACCAAACTCCCATCAAATTCTCTATTTGATGACAGTCAGTAGTGTAAACTTACCTCCCAGTTTCCTACCCGTATACTTCAAACTAAAAATGGAAGAGAGATCCTTCAAGTAGATGAGAGAGGTTGGCTGTTAGAGTGTTTTCTCCACATGCTGGCCACCAAGGCTGTGACTGAGGGTCTTGACCCATCCTGCACGTAATCCCACTGGAGTCAGTGGAGTCCTACTGCAAGAATTTAGCTTGTCTCTTTCTGCTGCAATCTGCAGTAATAGCTTTCCTCATGTGGAACTGTTTATAGAAATGAGACTGAACTGGCCGCACACAAGCCAACATTATCACCTCCTAGTAACTGTGCAAAGCACAGGATGACAAGCTGCTGCTCTGTATTTTCATAACTCTGCAGTAATTAGTGCCTGGCATCTGTAATGGAAATAAAGCATAACATTAGAGTATCTACGATGACATTGTTTTCATTTTATGTTTAATTTTTCAAAGACCAAAAAGGCAGATACACTAAAATGCCAAGGAGCCTCTTTTAATTAAAGTCCCTCTCATTTTTCCTTACTTCTTAAGCTACGCAAATGCATTGAGCCATTAAAAAGAAAGATAAAAGGAACCCCAAACACTGTTTGTATACAGTCTTTATGACTGCAGCTACTTATTTTGCAGCAGACATTATTATGACTAGAGCAGGTTATAGTGCAGTTTGACAAAACTCAAGGATGCTTTGCAGTGCTACAGAGTCAGACAGTGACTGGAAGGCTGCCTTATCTAGTTTTGGGATGTTTCACCTCACAGTATAGATCCTGCATCCAGATTTCATGCAGTGCTGTGCCAGAGGAGGCATTCTTATACCCCTGCTGCCATTAGGTTGTTTATAATCATGCTTTGGGTTGTTTGGTTGGTCCAGGTTTGGAAGGAAAAAGTAGGCTACAGCTGGTTTCCCTCTTCTGCAATGAAACTTCCACTGCTATAGCTTAATGCTCATGCTATGTATGATTGCCTACCATTGATATAATGTACTTACATAAGGTACACATCATGTACTTTCTCTTCACAGTAACAGCATATTACCTCTGGAAAATAAAAATAGCTGGCAGACAGTGAATCACAGAATGGTCTGGGTTGGAAGGGACCTTAAAGCTCATCTAGTTCCAACCCCCTGCCATAGGCAGGGACACCTTCCACTAGACCAGGTTGCTCAAAGTCCCATCCAGCCTGGCCTTGAACACTGCCAGCGATGTGGCAGCCACAGCTTCTCTGGGCAACCTGTTCCAGTGTGTGACCACCTTCATAGTAAAGAATTTCTTCCTAATGTCTGAACTAAATCTCCCATCAGCTTAAAGCCATTCCCCCTTGTTCTGTCACTACATGCTGCTGTAAGATGTCCCTCTCCAGCTTTCTTGTGAACTCCCTTTAGGTACTGGAAGGCTGTCCTTAAGCCTTCTCTTCTACAGGCTGAACAACCCCAAGTCTCTCAGCTTGTCTCCATAGGAGAGGTGCTCCAGCCCTCTAAGCATCTTTGTGGCCCTCTAGACTCACTCAAGCATGTCCACATCTCTCTTGTGTTAGGTGCCCCAGAGCTGAATGCAGTACTGCAGGTGGGGTCTCAAGAGAATGGAGTAGAGGGGGGAAAATCACCTCCCTTGACCTGCTGGCCACACTCCTTTTGATGCAGCCCAGAACACAGCTGGCTTTCTGGGCTGAGAGTGCATGTTGCTGGGTCATTATAAGCTTCTTGTCAACCAACATCCCCAAGTCTTTCTCATCAAGACTTCTCTCAATCCATTCTCCACCCAACCTGCAGCTGTGCCTGGTATTGCCCCAAAACAGATGCAGGACCTTGCACTTGACCTTGTAGAACTTCATGAGGTTGGCATTGGCCCACCTCTCACACATGTCAAGGTGCATCTGGATGGCATCCCTTCCCTCCAGTGTGTCAATAGCACCGCACAACTTGGTGTCATCAGCAGACTTGCTGACAGTGCAGTCAATCCCACTGTTGATGTTGCCGACAAAAATGTTGAACAGCGTCGGTCCCAACACTGACCCCTGATGAACACCACTTGTCACTGATCTCCACTTGAACATAGAGCTGTTGACTACAACTCTTTGAGTGCAATCACCCAACCAATTCCTTATCCACCAAATGGCCCATCCCACAAACCCATGCCTCTACAGTCTAAAGACACTGATATTGTGGGGGATAGTGTCAAATGCCTTGCACAAGGCATGGTTCCAGTTGTCTCTGTCCAAATTGCTGGCATAAATCTCTTAGACCACTTAGCCCAGGATTTTACCTGGCAGGGCAGAGTTTGGGTGGTGGGTTTCACTGAGATAATTCAATAACCCTGGTGCTGTAGCATTTTTTGATCAGTTAGTAAAGACATTTGGTTCTATGCTTCACTGTAGATGCCGCCTGAGCTCTCAATTCCAGATTCAGCAACCAAATATGTTTAAATAAACTGATCCAAATGCTGAAGTGCTTACTCAGGCAAAAATCACTGTTTTCCTTAGATAAAGACTAATAAAAACTGAATTGGGACTTCAGAAACTGGCCCCTTAAAAGCTGGAAGACAACACTTCAGAGAAAACTAATGGAAGATCAATGCATCAGAGACAAGAGACAACTTTTTTTTTTATTTTTATTTTTTCTTATATATTATCTACAAGCACAAGCTTTCATATTTTTAATGTAAAAATGCATACAGATCATTATATATATAAAAATCAACTAGCCTCATAGCAAACTGCCAGATCCAACTATCCCCAGTTTTGGGGACAACTTGTCTGGATCCAGGTGCAAACCCAGTGGTTGATCTTCACTTCCGTCTGTGGTTGCACCAAACCCCCAGATACGAAGATTCTCAAAGTTCTAGGGAAGTCTTGCTTCCTGATCCAGGTCTTGCAGCACGATCATGACTAACTCTTCATCAATTGAAGATAAATATTTAGAAACTTCATAAATGACAATCAACTTGTTGTACGTAACAAGTATCCATTTCACCTTTCCTCCCCCGTTTTGTTTACTGTCCTTCGCATCCTCTCTCCACTGAAATGATAGTGGACAGAGGAGAAGAATTTAATGTTAGTGTCATATATGTACATTTAAATAGCAGCAGTAGAAACAGAATTTAAACTGTTGATGTCTGCTGCAGAAAGGCTACTGAATGTAGGTTCATGTTGCCTTTGGCCTTTTCAATGCTTGGGCACTTTTGGGTTCAGTTTAGACATTATAGAAATATGACACATTTCTAGTATAGCCAAAAATACATTGCATCATTGTGAGCAATAGTAAATCAGATTGCTTTTAATAGTATGTAGTATGTACCAGCAGATTATAATATACTATATTATAACAGGCTTGACAAGGAGCCCATTGCACCCAAGATTAAAAAAAAAAAAAAATCAATTAAATAAAGAAATTTGTGTTTTTGTGGGAGGGAAGGTCACAAAATTGCAGTCTACTTTTTGACCAAGTATTTATCTTGTTTGGCAGTTTCCAAATTCAGTCTTTGTAAAGGAATGTTACTATTTTTATTAGAGGTTCTTTATGTAACAAGTCATGTTTGCAGAGTGGAACATTTTCTTTCACCAGGATCTTGTAATTTCTCCATACAAACATCATAAAAGAAAAAATAATTTGCTGGGATTCTTTTGGAAAGTATTAGGGCCTTAACTTAGCTTCTCCTTCCTTTCAACTCTCATAATATGAATATGATGAATTTATTTTCTCTTGTCGTTCATACCTTGCCATTTTGTGTTTTTAAATGCAGCTCAGCTCTGAAGCCCAAGAAAGGTTTTCAGATACAAGAACTGCTGAAGTTCTCTTAGAGAGGAATACACCAATTGCTTAGCACACCAACATAAAGACTTTCTTCTCAGCTATGTTGCCATGGGATTTCAGGTAAGGACTTTGTCTACTTCAGATTCATGCAACAGCACTGATTTGAAAGATAACAGAATGACTCGGTGCCTCAGCTTGCAAACCCTCACTCTGGCTCCTAATGTTGTAAGATACACATTTGCAAGTTCAGACCTTTAGCTAATGACTATTCGTGCATGAACAGGCACTACCCTTTCTTTAGCACTTGTATTGATTCTGCATTACTAA
Organism: Pezoporus wallicus; assembly: GCF_028554395.1. Classification (NCBI taxonomy): domain Eukaryota; kingdom Metazoa; phylum Chordata; class Aves; order Psittaciformes; family Psittacidae; genus Pezoporus; species Pezoporus wallicus. The sequence continues at coordinate 2,774,473 of NW_026642179.1, read as the reverse complement.
TAGGACTAAAATTGGCAAAATCTCTCTCTCCTCTCCCCCACCCCAAAAGTTAAAAGATATGACAAATAGTTTGGGAACAGTTGTGTCAGAGTTCTTCCCAGAAGTACATGGTGAAGTTTCCACTGCAGTGCATCTAGTTGATGTATGCTGACATACCTGAGTATGAGGACCAAAATATAGACATGGATTCCAGGGGAGTGAAATGAGTTTTCACTATCTAGAATAGGGGAAACAGAGAAAATAAACAACAGCAAAAATAAAATATATGTCTGAATGTGATGTACTTTGATGCTGGTTGGGTAAAAGAAAATGTTTTCAGAAATTACTTTGGTAAAGTATCTTTAAGATAATATTTTTGAAAAAAAGCCCTGACTTGGGACTTTTCTCTGTCGACAGGGATGTAAGTGCTTGATTCTCCAGGCTACCACTTATATGGCTACCTGTAACTGTATAAAGTGCTATCCAACCAGATATCCTCACTCTTCTACAGGTGTGGTTGATAGCCTTTTGGTCTTACTTCCTCACAGAGGCAAATAACCATTTAAAGTACAAAACAGAGGAGAATAAAGCTGTAAGCAGTTCCTAAAAGCGGGCTGTTCCTCAGAGGAGAATGCTACTAATAATCCCATTTGTCATCCCAACCTTTGGCTGTGGTTTTACATGATGACAGTCTGAGCTGCACACCATGCTGCCTGAAGGGATGCAACACAGCTGGTGGGAGATCAGCACAATCTGAATGAAAATCTTCCATTCTTGGTTCTTGCATCTCTTAAAATACAGTTAACAACCAAGTAGACAGGAGGCAAAACTTAACAGCTGGCTTAAATGAGATGCAGGAGAGAGAAGAAGGGAGAGTAAAAACCGGACACTTTTTACCCCAGGCACTAAAATCTGATAAAATGCACTTTCACTTCAGTGTGCCAGATAAAAGTCACAAAAAACCCTGTGCTGGTTTAAACCATAGAGTGCTTCAAGCAACATCTGAAAGTTTAAACAGCTGGGAATTATGGCCTTCTGATATGGTAGAGGTCATTCACATCTGATTTACATTTGGGCTTAGACTTTAAATTCTTCCCTTCCCAAGGATTCAATTCTGCAGTACAAAATAGAGTAAACTGAAGTAAGACCAAAACAAAATTGTAAACAAAAGCTAAAATCTACCCATAACTAAATCAAGAGTAATATGGTCATTTTTTTAGTTTGATTTCCCAACACATACACTCCCATTTCCCCAAGTACAGCACTGCACTTTGAGGGGGAAATGCTGAAATGCCACTGGACTAGCTGATTATTTCTTTATGAATTCTGCAATTTCAGAGGATCTGGAAAAGCAGCTGAACTTCAGCTCTATTGAAATGTGTGTCTTGCTGGCTGAACACTCCATGAAATAGACCTTTCCTCTATTCTTTGCATACTCTGAGAAGAACATCAGCACTCATAGATTTGACAAAAATAACAACAAGGAAAGACAGTTTGGAGTAAAAGCACACAATGCATCAATTTAGAGCTGGTGAAAGCTGTCAGATAAACTTTCTGGTACCACACAGCAGCCTTTACATGTATTCAGTCCTTGAGAACACCCGTTGTGACGGTTGTTGATCAACTGAGGGCTGAATCTTACTCTCCAATGGCTACTGAGCAGCTGGCTGGCTGGAAATGATTAGGCACTACAGACTTGCAGGGGATTGGAGCCAGCCTTGTAGAAGCAGAAGACGCTCTGTCAGTGCCAATCCCCACAATCATCTTGTCCTTTGGAGTTTTTTTTGTTTGTTTGTTTTTCTTTTCCCACATTAGCCAGAAGCAGTGTGGCTAAATACATTTCAAACCAGGAAAAAAGTCTGACCCTGTGTTACTCAAAAAAGTGGTGTGGTTTGTCTTTTTTTTTTATTTTTTTTTTTAATTGCAAAGCTTTGACCATTTTAATTAAATGTGTTCTGCTTGACTCATCCCTACTCCAAGCTAGTATGCTCTACAATGCTTCTCTGGCTTAGTACAGCTCTTTTTAGCTGCTGATTTTGGTAAGCATCTTATTAATTGCCTGCTTGACGTGGGTGGTGGAGCTCCGTCTCCGAGTCTTGCCCTGGACCATCTTTCGACGCCGTACCTCACGACAGAGCTCATAGAAGGCCTCCATAATGTTGCCCTCTCCTGTGCAAGCAGAGCACTCATAAAAAGCACATGCTAGTTCTGTGGCCAGCTTTTCACCTTCCTCTGTGCTGACCTGCCTGGAGTGATCCAAATCTGCTTTGTTCCCCACCAGGATCAGTGTGACATTTTTTGGCTTTTTAACTTCATCCAACAAGTTCTTGAGTGGCAGCACCTCCTCAAAGCTGCCTCTGTCCGTGATGTCATAAACCAGCACAAAGCCTTCACCCCATCGCACATGTCCTTCTTTCTGAATAGCATCCTCCTGTTTTGAAAAGACAGATACCAGCCTTAGGAATTTGATTTATGAAGAACACACCAAGCCTGCAGACCAATGTTGGTCCTCCAAAGCCTACAAAGCCATGTACACCTGCTTTACTTTATGCACATCATCTTTTTTATCATGTAGTGTAGGAGAACTACTCTACCAAGGTGTCATGGGCTGCCTGTTGACAGGCTGGAAGCAGGCAATTGGAAGAGGGTCTCTGCTGAATGATACCCAACACACAAACTGTATAGGCCAGAGCAGTGTGAGCACCTGCCATGTTTTGAAATGAAGGGGAGACCTGGCTATGACAAAACTGCTCTTCACTTTGATGGGAATCACTGACTGATGCTGTCAAGCCTCATCACTTGACTGTAGAAATAGACTGTGCATAATAATAACAATACATTGTTGGGTTGACCCTGAATCACGAAATGAGAACAAAATTATTTTAATCCCAGAGTACACCCTGACTTGTTTGCTCTTCTAGTGTTTGAAAACGAAGCAGGGTCCCTTGCAGACGGGTCTGGATCCAGCATTCTGAGTGCAGCAGCAAGCCGATGGTGGTGGAGGGGGGAGACTGCTCAGAAACAAATCTCTGACCCCAGAAGTGAAGCACATCTGCCACCCACCACCGCACTCCCCTTCCCTGCTGTCTATCGAAGCCCAGGTATTGGATAATAGCACCCACACACCTGACCAGCTGTATCTAGTATCTCCATGGAAACCACTTCATCGTCAATGGTAGCTTGGTGACGATATGTAGACTCTAAAATAAGAACACATTTTGTGAAACATTTTAAAAGGTGGTTTTGGGTTTTTTTTATCTTCTTTACAGCTACCCCAGCACAAGACCTGAAATGTGACATATAGTTTCACTAAACTAAATATTAGAGACAGTCATTCTGGAGTAAGTCGTCCTTTCTATAACTGTGACTCTTTTACCCCCCTCCATATGGCAAAACTTTTTTCTTCCTACATTTTACACCTTCAGAAGGTTGTGCCTGTGGATGCTTCACTTTGTGCCCAACAAAAGGAAAGAATTTCCTGCAGCAAAGAGCTCTGGAAGACTGCAGCCCATTTTCCATGTTTGTTGATAGGGAAGGCTGCCACCTATGAAACATAACTACCACTACTCTCAAAGTATCCAGCTCAACAGCCTGTCAATGCATAGCTTGAAGTCTCAAGATCAAAACCAGTATGGTTGCAGAACAGGGAACCTAACCACTAAGTCAAGCCTTATACTGTGATAAAATTACAGACCAGTTAGCTATTTTAGGAATGTCTCTGAAACATGCTGAATTCATCACATTCCCCTCTTCTAGCAAGGGCTCAAGCAGTGATTTCCCTCTCTATGATTTATAAGGATAACCAGTGGGCATTAAGCATTCACACTATGCTACAGAAAAAAAAGGAACATATTTACTGTGTCCCATGTTCTGGAACCAGACAACTAATCAGAAAGCTAATGACAAAAGGACTTCTTTTATCTTAATGAACTGATAAGTTAAATTTGATAGCATTTGACCTAAAACCTGGAAAATTATTTGTGCTAACAGTGGGATTTATTACTGTTGCTAGCTCACAGATGTCCTGTATCACAAGGCAAATGCGTATGCTGTAAAATTGTGGCCAATGACTATGACTGCTTTGCATTGTCAGAGACACAATTCTTTTATTTGGTGCAAATCTCCTCGAAGGGTATCTTTAAGGAAACACATTTCTTTAATTTGAACTTCTGAAAGGGCTCATGTTTGGTGAATGCTTTTTTCATTATGTACTTATCACTTCTTGATGATCATGAATGTTTCAATGCTGTCAGTGCTGCGAACAACTCTCTTCCCAAACCAAAAATATCTCTTCCCTCCTGTGCCACCTTAATTGCTTTAAGTAGCACAGCTGCCTCTAGTAGGGACAAATGGTCAATTTAGTTAGGCAGATGGCAAGCAATCTTGCTGTAGGGTTTCAAGCAGTGAAGACTAGTTTATAAAGGCTGCAAATACCCCTTCTGTTTAGTGTTACAAAGCTGTTGAAGGAGATGGAGTCATACCTTTGTGATCCTGGGGCTATACCTACATGGCAGAGTAAGATACATGTAAATGGACAATAGGACAAGGGGTAATGGGTTAAAACTTAAACAGGGGAAGTTTAGATTGGATATAAGGAGGAAATTCTTTCCTGTTAGGGTGGTGGGGCACTGGAATAGGTTGCCCACGGAGGTTGTGAATGCTCCATCCCTGGCAGTGTTCAAGACCAGGTTGGACAAAGCCTTGGGTGAGATGGTTTAGTGTGAGGTGTCCCTGCCCATGGCAGGGGGGTTGGAACTTGATGATCTTAAGGTCCTTTCCAACCCTATCTATTCTATGATTCTAAATCTCAGTGGTATGTCTTATTCCACCCTTCTGTTCACCCTCCTGGCTCCAGTAACTTCCTCAGGGGAATGCAGGAAGGGCAGGAACACTAGTTTGGTGTGGAAGTTGTAGTGATGCACCTTCAACAATTTATTTTAGCTCCCTCTGCAGCACCCCATGTCCAAGGTGATTTAGGAACTTACGGTTTGTTTCTTCTGGGGGAAGAGCGCTGTGAAAAGAGATGGCCCTCTGCCTGAGTAATGTGATATTAGCTCCTTACTTGTTTAGGCCTTGCAATGCTTAAATGCTTTCGGCCATCTGGCCCTGCTTGACAAGTAGGTGTTGAGAACTGGTCCACACAACTTGAGAAAGTGCCCATCCAACCATGTCTGCTGTGTATCTGTGAAATGTCCTTAGAGTGCAGTAGGCCATATGGCCCTCCCCATGAAATGGGAGACTAAATCCCAAGGAGTAGACTTGAGCTTGCTGCAGAAGAGCAGCATGATTCTTAAATGGTACTTGAGTTCTCAATAAAAGGACTCTGGCACTTCATGGTGCAAGTTTAATTCCCCTTGACCACTCACACTGGGATGGAATTTGATCCTGGAGGAGTAGCACTTATTTTGGTCAGGTTAGTGTAAATAAATCTTAGTAAATGTGTGTCTGTTCTTGTGCTTTGGAATGTGTGGTAGCTGGGTGAATTTTAATGAGTGTAAAACAGCTGGATGTTTAAATCATTTAGTGGTGTAATCACAGACATGGCTTCTCCTTCAGGAGTGCAGAAATGTGAAGAAACTGATTGTCCTGTAAGTTATGAGCCCTGAAGTTGTGATTTCTGGTCCGTTCACATCAATATCATGGTACTATAAAAATGCACTGCCTTGCTTTGGGATTTATTAATATTATTTTATCGTTTTCCCTGTGGCACTTTATTTTTTTGTTTGTTTTTTAGACATGCAGCTAGAGAGAAACTAGATGACCTGAGATACCTGCTGGATCCCTAATTGAAGCCATTGATAACATAGGTGTCTATGTCTCAGCTAAGCACCTAGTTTCCTATTAGAGTTGATAAAGTGAAATAGATGCTGGGTATAGTTTGTCTGATCTCCCTCCTGGGATAAAATTGCACGTCAAAAGCACTTAGAAGTCTAAAATTGGCCAGATGAATCCAGGCTGTAAATGCCTTATGCTTTTATCATCATGTCAAGTAGAAAAAGCAAAGTGTAGCACTTTACCAGTGGCTCCCAAGATGACTGTAAGCAACTTTCTGAGCTTCAGACTGTCATTTGCATCAGGTGATACCTATACATTACATTTATATGTATATGGCTAAAACCCCATAGTTAGAAAGGAAACCACAGAGTAGTATTTTGTTCTTCAAACTCAGTGTCAAAACTTCTAGCCTCAAAGCAGAGTTAGGGAGGTGCTGCTGCTGACTTGAGCATAGTGTACCTGGTGTGCTGCGAGTGCTATGGAAATAGCCACATTTGGTGGAATAGCCACATCTGCTTCAATGTAAGGAAATCTGTCCCATTCTTGTTAGTTTCAGTGTATGCTATGCTTCTAGTAATATTCCAAATAACAAGATCAAAGGTGCTGGTAAGTGTGGCTTTGAAAGTTGATGCCAGATTTCAGGGTTCCACTTGGTTATAAAGCTGCAATCCCCCAGCATTCTTGCTGTGTGAAGCACTCTTGGTTCTCACAGTCCTTTTGTTTGAAACATTGAAGTTTATTCCAGGAAGCTTTAGAGCTGGTTTGGTTTTAAGCCTATAATATACTGCCACAATCATTCATTACTAGGAACTGGATAAAATTTTCAAATTACCACAGCTGTTGAATAATATGGAAACAATGATCTTCATTTATTTAATTATTTATTGGGGGCGATTAAATTAAAAAATCCTTGGGCTCTGTGTTGATAATCATGTTACGAATCTTCCTATTCTGAGCAATACATTTAAAAAAAAAAAAAAGGAAAAATTACTAAACTTACATAAAGAAAACTTTGAAGCCCATAATTCATAATCTGCCCATGGATATGATATTCAGTCACAGCTTGACCACATCACATCATTGTGCTATGCTTATTATGACATATTTAATAAAGTTTTTGCCTATCAGACTTAACTGGTTATTTACCAAACCTATTTGTGGGGGACTATTCTGATCTCTTGAATATAACTGTTCCAGAAGATTATATTTTTTAGAAAAAAAACTAGTATCTGAAAAGTAACTAGTTCTTGGTTTGTATTTGCAGTGATACAGAAAGCTGTACTGATGTAAAAAGCTGTTTTCAGTACTTGTTTATTTTGAACAGGCAGTATGTATCGGGGATATCGGGGTATGTCACAGCTCTGTGAGGCAAAGGTTTGCATTGGAAAGGTTTACTGCTTTTAGGAAAACACTTGTAGGAGTAGGTAGATCAGCCATGATGGAACAATGACATACACCATTTTACAGGTAAATTGAAGTATCAGCCTGGCCTCTCTTGTTTTCCTTTAAGTAGAGGGACAGTAACTTTGCTTCCATTCGTTCATTTTTGTCAAGAAAGGGTAATAAAACAAGGAAATAGAAAAATGCTCTAAGGAACTTTGGTCTCATGGTGGCTTTCAGCCAGCTGGATCTGAGAACTGCAAGTGACCTAGAGAAAGAGCTTTTGTGTAATAATTATAGCTGAGTTTCTAGGCCAAAAGGATTCAGCTAATAGGCATGAACTTCTAAGTCATAGTTAAAATCTTGTTGGATGGCAGTGGATCAGTATGCTTAAAAGACTAAAATTTATCATAATTATTTCTGGTTAAAGGTTCCTGTTGTTTGTTTGGTTTTGTTTTTTTTAAATAAATTTTGTGCTCACTTGGACTCCCCCAGTCCTTTACATCCACCAGGATGGCACCTGTCTATCACATTTGAGAACAGCACATTTGACAGCCCGCTGGGAAAACATTTACCTTCATTACTAACTCTGGTGCTGTTTGATATGTTCTCCTGAGACTTCCTTGAGCTTGCCTCTGAGAAGTCTATCCCCTTGCTGCATTTCCTTGCTGTGTCAGGAACTTTTCACCTTTTAGAAAGCCCTGCAAGTTGAATATATGTTCCTGACTCAAAGTCTCTCCTGCCTTCTTCCTTCCCCCATCCCAGCTCTTCTCAAAATTCAGCTAAATGTATTTTTCTTGCTTCCATCTGCCTGCTACTTACTCCATCCATTATTTATCTTACAGGAAGGTTTTTATTTTGCAACTATCAGTGGTTTTTACAGTAAGCACAGTACTGCCTTTGTGTATTTAGAATGCATTTCTAATGCTTATGCAGTGTATCCCCACGTGTTTATTAACTGATACTGCAGGCCCAAACATAAGCTTAGTTGGGTTATTTATTAGTAATACCATCAAATGATATGCCATGTATTGTACTGCCATCATTATTAGCATGGGTAAAAGTTATCAAAATAAAACTCTGATAGCTCTGATAACTGGACTTGGACTCTTCAATGTTGTGTTTCTGCATGCGGAACCCCAAGAGTCAGGACATACCGAAGGAAAAGTTCCAGGAGATTGTACAGTATCTGTAATGTGGTTTATATGTATGACTGTCATACTGCACAAACATTCATGTCAAGCTACAAATTTCAACCAAAATGTATATGAAAGAAGAAGGCATTTGTTTGCAGTGATAGCTAATTCAACTCTTAAGGACTTCATGTGCAGCTTGCTCTTGTGAATGCTGTTTTTGGAATAGACAGGTGATGTGCAAAGATCTATAAAATTTTCATATTGGTATGAAAGGGTCTGTTGTATCCCCAGAACTTGCTTTTTAGGTAGAACGTGTGGGAGATATAAAGCTAGCCTACAGAAAAGCATTTTTTTCTTGATGTGTTGATATTTTCAATAAATAACATTTTTGCCCTCTAATAGAAATCCCAGAATACTTGTCGTGTTACAACTCCTTTCCTATAGGTTCTGTCCTTCCCCAGCTTTTACTGAGATAGGCAGAGAAAATGTACATATACCTGGGAACCATATTCATTAAGGCACCCTAAAACAAATCCAACAAAGCCAGAACAGTGCTAACTAGCAGGGAATAAGCTTGAAGGCTTTAACTGGTTTTGGTGGTGTGTGGGTTTGTTTCATTTATTTTTAATTCATTTTCTGATTTAACTTTCTCAGCAGCATTAAGCAGAGGCATTAGCTCCTGGTGGGAATTATGTCTGTGACAAGTTTGTCTAAAGCCATGTTCTGCTGCACCTCTTTGCTTGATTGTGGCAAGAAGCCTTTGCTAGTGAAGCTGTGAGTTTCAGCTTATTTCTGCCAATAAAAACAAAAACTAACCAGTAAGACTTTTCTCGCACCTAAAAGAAGCAAAACAAAAGCCCGCTCTCCTGGAGGTGCAAAAGCAAGCACTGGAAACTTCTGCTCATCTGGAGAATATTTCAAAATATGATGAGCAAGAAAAGCAGGGGCAAAATATTTTGCAGCTGTAGCTACAGCAAGAACAGTCACTACCATTCCTGATTTTTGCTGTCAAGCTACTGTAAAAAGGCAATATTTTTATTACTGGCATCAGGAATATCTTCATCTTGAGACTCGTATGAAAGAAAACAAACCACACTTTCAGATAACTGTTTCCCATGTTATTTTAAGCATCTTCCTCTGCTGCTCTCAATTATAATTTCATCATTTCAAGTCTTTGTTGAGCATTTTAGAAGCCAGTGTTAGGGGTTTAAGGTGCTCTAGGCTATGCCACTCCATTTCCTTACAAACACCTCAGAAATCAGGAATACTTTCATGGCTCTTTGCTGTAATACAGTCAATATAAATTCCTACTGCTGAGGAGTATAATAAAAACTTTATAATGTATTAAATATATATCCAGGTAAGTAATATTTTTGTTTTGAAATAGGGGAAAGACAGAAGCCCAGGAAGATGCATACCTGGGAAGGCACAATCTGGACTACTGAGGACTGAATCCCTTAAGCACTGAGGCAAAAGGAGTGAGTAATTTTGCTAATAAAAATTGAGGGTACTAATAGGTAGAGTCTGGCCTGAAAATAAGGCCGTTTTCCAGCAATTTATGAAGTGTCTACACATTTGTCATAGTACTCTCCGAAACACAGGTTGGCAGCCATTCCTCCTAGTCCCAAATGGTTGGTTACAATTACATCTCACTTTGGCTGAGAGCCCACACTGGACCACATATATTATTCCTAGCTTGTGTTTGGATAAGCTGTAGTTGTCAGCATGGGTGTTCAGATGAAATATGCAGAAGGTGAAGTTCTGCGAGACGATGACAGAACTCTCTCCTGTTTTGCTCACTATGGAAAATGGTTATTTTTAATCATGAACATGTGGATGATCTGGTCTGTAGCTCTGGGTAGGCTTCAGTATCCTGTTCTACAGCAGGAGGAAAAGAGGGCTGGGAGAGAAGGCTTCCCCCTGGGGCTGCTGGCCTGTCAACCTTTATACCCTAAGGCTGAAGGGACCATAAGTTAATGATTTATTAATGCTTATTTTAGTATGGCCTTCTTTGTTAAAAGTTCTGTTTGGTGTCTGGGCAGTTTCTCTCTCAGCTGTGCTGCTGGGTGTGAGTATTTTTATGGTAGAGGCAGGCAGCAAACCTGCAGGAGTGTTAAGACAAACTTGCTGAGTGAGCCACAAGTCAAGAAAACTAGCAATCCACAGATGTGTTTCTTCAACTTGTGATCTGCAGCAGGGAAAGCATTCCTGGGGACAAAGAGTTTGTATTCAGCTGGTATTCCAGCTGTCCAGACAATGTGTTAGCTGAATAAACCAGAGAGCAAAGACAGTCTGAGAACTATATTTGGACCTGAGGACCTGAGCTCTTTTTTGTGGCTGCGCTGGCACAAAATTAGCCCAGAAAGATAGTTCTTGGATCTTCTCTTGTTAGGGTAAATTATTCTTAGTGAGGTCTTTGCTCTCACTGCTGTTTCTGGTTATCAATCAGTTTGAGGGAGGCTAGTTTAGATATACTCCCACTCTGCTTTGTTGTTTATGTTGTTTGTATAGATCTGTATTTATCAGGTGCAGAGAAGTCACTCATGCTAGCAATATTTGCTAGTGTTGTGATGTTAATTACATTATGCATGGTATGTTTAAACTTTTCATGTAGTCACTGAACGATGCCATTTTGCTAACAGAATCCCCAGCTACAGATGTGGTTATATAGGCAAAACTAATGTAATAATAATCTTCCTTGCAACAAGCTTTCTAATAGGAAAAGTCTTCTTGCCAATGTAATCAATGTCTTCATGAGTAATTTCTGCTGTTCTTGCCACAGCAGTGAAATTTTTAAGTCTTGAGCTGGTTTATAGGAGATGAAGTTCTCTGTCATGAGATCATTTGGGGCACTAACAGAGGTATCTGTTTCCCTCTCTCAAGTGCTTGTTTACCTTGTTTGCCTTTCTGCAGCCCTTTGGCTGTTTCATGTTATGCTGGAGAAGAACAGTGCTGTCACAGGTCTTTCATAATCAGGCTAGAGACAGCAATTTGTAGTATCTTGCCTCCTATCTTTGCCGTACTGATATCCACACATTTTACCCATGTTTGGTGGTGTCTTATGGTCTGTCTGTACACTGCATTAGATAGGACTTTTACAGAAACATCAATTCTCTTTTTTTCCCCCCTCCCAGTAAAAGAAGAGCGAACAAAACCTGAGTGACTTAAAGAAATGGTGACACGGAAGAAATCATCTTCTAAAATGTCACTATTAATCTAGTAGCTCTAGCTAAATTAGAATTTTTAAGACTCATGTTTCTGTATGGTTACCTCTGCTCCTTCAAAGTAATGAATAGTCTTTTCTCTATCCTATTCAAATTAAATAAACTCCTACACTTTCTGTTTTTCTTTGCCTTTGTAGACAGGCCAGTCTGCCATGCACTGTTCTGCTGATTATCTACTCAGAGACAGTTTTTCTTTCAGAGGATTAACAAAGTCACATGAAATATGTGAACAGCTAGAGAAAGACATCTAGGCATAGCACAAGAAAGCCAAGTGACTTTTAGAAAGGTCAGCAAAAATATTATTTCCTCGGCTGATATTATTTTATATGTAAACTTCTATTTAAAATTCAGTCTTTGGAGAAATGCTTGGTGATTCTGTGCACCTTTGATATGTGAGTCTTAACTCTATGTGTACCAGTTACTTAAAGGATTTACAACTCTTCTAGGAGATGAAAGGTTTTATAAGTAAGAAGCAGAGAGGCAACAGTCACAGAATCACACAAGAACTGAATAACCTGGCTCCTGCACTTCCTTGGGGGCTTATTGTGTTTTTTTGTGACAAAAATAGATATTCTAAGTCCCTGCACCTCAAAGCACCCAATTCTTCCAACTGTACATAAAAATTCTAATTTGGAACAAATGACACAACCTAGTTCATAACCCCAAAACCAACTTTGGATATCTCAGCTGTTTCTAGGTAAATGAATTGTTCTGATTATGACAGAACAATGAATGTGTTCTTGGAGAAATGCTAAAGAGCACCCACTTGGCCATAGCTATGATGATTCTTTTTCTCTCATTGTGTAATCCAGGAGATTCTCCCTATGTGCCATGGCTCATGGAGGCAAGCAATTTGTAATTTGCATAACCATTCTATGATTTGTAAGTACTCTGCAGGCCATCAGCGCTGTCTGTCTACTGCTGTGATGACTCTTTGGGCTTAGTCCTCAATAGATTTACCAGTTCCCTTGCTGACTTACTGTGATTGAGCATCTCCAATTTTAAAACCAATTGAGTATCACCTGTTTGATGGAAAATCACAATATCTCTCCATCTCTGAGGTCACGTGAAGGCACCCTAAATTCTGGACACTGCCACTAGCTCATGGGGGAAATTGCTAGATCCAGACTGTTACTACTATTTGCTGGCACTGAGGAGAGCAACTATTCACAGCAGCCTTGAAAATCGTGGTGTAAAGCCCTGGGTCACTGAGGTCCATGGGAGTCTTGTGTTCAGGCTTTCACCCACAGAGGGCAGGTGGCCAAATAAAGGTCTTTCTTTGCACCTCTACCCTGAAACTCATCCCCTTAGAGTAGGTCCATCTGTGAGACAGTGCTTGCTGGAAGGTATTACCGTTTACACGCTTACGGTTTTCTGGCAGCAGTAAGGTGGTTAAGCCCTGAGGCTGCAGGCTGCAAGCTCTCCCCAAGCCAAGCCACCTTGGTGGCAAGCAAACTGTCAGCCTGCTGCCATCCTGCTTCCAGCAAGCGTTGCTGAAACTGAACATAGGAATGCTTGTTTTCTTGCTGCTTCTATAAATCTCTTAATAGAGCCAAACTGAAATACAGCACAGATTTCCAGTTCTATATTAAATATCCTGTAGACGCTTATGTTTGTGAAGTGCTTTTAGGCTGTGGCTTAAGTGGTACCCTAACTAGACCAAGTGTTCTCAGGCCTCCAAACATCACACTGAATTTGCTTATTAATTTCCAAGTCGCGTTCTATTTAAAAACATATAAACATTAACTAATTTTGGTGAAATCCATGTGGTAACCCAATCCCCCTTCTCAGTACATATTTAATGAGCTAAAGAAGACTAGATTAATGCTGAATTTGTATATTTACAAAAACTGCATGTATTTTTCCAGTGTGCAGTTCCAGCCTATTTATACATTTTGCTGGACCTCCAAGTCTGCTGCGCACATATGAATGAAATAATTGTGTGGTTCATTATAGATAAATATGGAAAGTAGAAAGTCAGTCACCTTGATAATGGCAGGTAACCACTTAGCTTTTTCAAACAACCAAACAGCCAAACAGAGAAAACACGCCAAGATGGTGACAGTGACTTGCCAGATCAACAGAAATGATGGAGAAGTCAAGGCTCCCCAGAAAATGACCTTTGCTGTAGTTGTTACCCCTTGGCTGAGAACAGTAAAATAAGCAGCACAGTGTTCTTCACTTTTTGTGAAGATGCAGCTGTCTGGCCAGTGCTTGCACAAATTCAGCATCGTGCACTGAAGTGGCAGAGCTGCAAAGCCCTGACTTCAGCAGCAGCCCCATATGCCAAAGCTTGCAAGATTAGTGCTCCTCCCAGCAGAAAATGTTACTTTGTGGTTTGTAATTTGGCTCCTGGAGATATAGCAGTATATCCAGATGCTGCTAAAAATATGGTCCTTCATTTTCTTCTGGCAGGTTGGAGTAGTAAAGAATATTTATAAAGTGTGTTTTTTTTCCTTTCCAGTTAAAATGTGCCACCCTTAAACTGAAAGTGGACAAGGTTTTTTACCCTGATGCTTAGTTTAGGGTAATGTTGAGCTTCCATCAGGCCTTGCACAGCTTAGTGAAAACTTTCCTAAACCCAGGAATTATCTGGGGATTCCTTGCATCAGAGAGCTACTGGGTGGTTGAAAACATAAGAAATAAACTATAAATATGACATTTTTGCCACAGGCCCAGTGATTTTTTGGCAAAACCTCCTCTTGCTTAGTAGCTGGATAGTTTGCATCTGTTTTACTCCTGTCCTTTCAAAATTACTCAACAAAGCTGCTTATTCTCCCTGTAGGGCAAATAGGCCTCATTGATGCAACTTAAACTTTCTATGTTGGTGGAATATGTAGATATCACTCTTTCCATCCAATTGCCAGTCCACGACTGTTAAGAAGAAATTAATCTGTTATGCTAAAACTTCTCAGGAAATTCAGCTTGGTGGTGCTTATAGGTGACTGGACACCACATCACCACAGGATGATGACAATAAAGGCAGAAACACATTCTTTCAAGCACTGTTTCTTACAGCTTTTGAAGGTACAGTCCCTTTCTGACTCTGAAGACCTCAACAGTGGTTACAATTTCAGGAGATTTTCTTTCCCTTTTTTTTTTTTTGTTAACACCTCCTTTGAATCCTGTTGTGATCCCTAGTTTTGAAAATAATAATAATAAAAAATACTTTATAAAACCCAATCTCTGGTAGGCAGCTTCCAGCAGAGATTACTGTGATTAAGAAAGAACTTATTCCCAATAGTTTATCAGGCTTTGAGTTTCCCAAAGCACTTAAGTAAGTTCACGATGACTGTAATACTTAATTTAAGCTGTTATCCACTAAACTGAATGTGAATGTAGAATTCAGTAAGTCAGAAGAGATCTAATTTCTGTTTTATTGAGGTAGGACTGTTGTCTGCATGAAGGCTTTCCATGTTGCAAACAGAAGACTATTAGAATCCTTAGGAGCATGGTAAATCAGCAATTGTATTAATTTGTAAACCAGAAATAAATGTCAAGTCTTGTACACCAAAAAGGGCCCAGAGCCTTCATAATGGGGAAAAAAAAAATATATATATATAAATCTCGCAGCTTGCTAATAACTTGCTTTGTGTGCTTAAACAAAGCAACAAGGACACTTTTTCATACAGTGTTCCTGTAAGAAATTAATGAACTTGGGACTATACTGGCACAAAACACTTCATATACCTCTTCTATTGTCAAGTTCTTAAAATGATATATTAGTGATGTGAAGATGAAGTACTGATATGAGATGTGAAGTACTAATAATGCTAACAGAACATTATACCAAACATCCCGCTGTGCAGTACAAAGCAGGTGACATATTATTCACTGATGAGTATGTTGGTATTAGCAGATAAAAGAATTTATTTGAGTTCAGACTGTTCTGAGAATTATTTTCCCAAGATGAGATTTTTGATGTCTGTCACTTCCTTATCTTACCAGATGAAAATACTTAGTAAGATACTGGATAGTCTGCTTTGCTGAATGGGCTGCCTGGCTTGCGACAAAGTGCATTAAACTTTCACCTTTGTTTCTGCTGTGCAAGTGTAAAGCATAGTCTGTATCTTTAGTGAGCACTCTTAGAGACAGAACCTTAACAAAGAAATATGTATTTAACTGTATGATCTGTATTTGAACCTCCAAAGAAAGATTAGGAAGGAGATGGCAACAGACTGTTGGAGAAAAGGAAGTTTACTAGACCCTTATTTCATGTGTGAATCACTTAGTCCTGAGGCAATGAAGTTGCCTTCTAAGAAGTGAATGCCTCATCTTGGACTTCTTGGGCCAAATTTTCTCTGGTGCAGACCATTCAAATACATATTAACTTAGGAAATACTATGAAATCTGACTTTGGCCCAACTTTTCAAGCAAGGCCACTATTTCAGAGCACTTGTTCGACATGTTTTTTTGAGGTAACTGTGCCAGCTTATTAGAAGTGCCAGACCCAACAGAGCTAAGGAGGAGCAGTAGAGGAGATATGTGCATGCTCTTTGAATGACTGATGTGTTTATCTGGTCACCCAAAAAGTGAGATGCAATCTATGTTTGAAAGTGAGGACAAAAACCTTATCTAAGTGTAGGTAGGCTGACTTTAAATACATACTTTTTGCCCTCCCTTCTTCCCCCTTGAATTTTTGAGATCTGTATCCCACCCACCTTATTCTCCAGTACCTAATGTCTGGGTTATCCAAAAGCAAATAACTGATCGCACACCCAATAATTTTCAGAGTGAAATAGTGCAGTTGCTTTTAAAGGCAAAATTCCCACTGATTTATGTGTGGGCAGAAATATGCCTCATATATTAATTTTGCTTTTGTCTGAGTATCGTACTGCTTCTCTATTCTCCCATCTTAGGTAATAATTTGTTCCAGCTTTAAATGACCATAGAGAAGCTTTTTACAGCAAATTTAAAGGTTGAATGAGGCTTGGAATTTTAACTCTATGACTTTCCATTACTTCAGCTACACTATTATATACAGCATACGACGTGTGCAGAATAAAATGCAACCTACCTAGTGTCGGGTCATACTCCCAGATGAACCGTTTGGTCAGGAAGCGTACAACAAGAGCTGGAGGAACAGAAACATTCCAGGTGAGATGCACAAGCCATCAACTCATCTGGGTTTTCAAGCTTTCCTAGCAAACTTTTCTGTGTCAATGGGCACGTAGCAGCTCCCCTGAGCTGTGCACAGAATTCATCATCACTTATTGTGGCAGTTGGGTCATTTTCTCTGTTTGTGCCCCACTTCACACTTTTGGAGGGGGGAAACAAAATGAAGAAAATCCAAAGCTCTTTACAGGATTTATCATCTATGCATGTAACAATGCAGGAAAAGTATACTGAGAGGTTTTTGATGGTAGTCTCTAACAATTTTCCACTTTGGGTTTTTTATTTGGTCAAAATACCTTCTACTACTAAAAAGCCAAAACAACCCAATTTCCAGTGGGTGAAAAAACCTAAAACAAGCCCACACACAAAAATCAAACCAACAACCCGCTACTTTGGAATCTTTAGATTTCCCATAACCAATGGAAAAAGTGTTGAAAGTTTTTGAACTAGGATGCTTTGAATCTTCAAACCTAGAGGTTGTTCAAAATAATTTAATTCTCAAACTTCCCTTTCAGATTTTAAACCTTAAAGTAACCATGTAATTGGCTAAATAGCTTCCTTCTGTATTTTGCACGCCTTCCTTGCAAAATGTGGAAGATAAATTGTTGCCTACTTGTCACTTGAAGCAATCAGCTATAATATTTTAAATCAACAGTCCACAAATGCTATTAATGAATGTGCAGAAGCAGAAATAAAGCTTTAGTTTTTTTGAGTTTTTTAGTTCTCATTTGCACTTTATGGTCTAAAATCTTGCTACTTATGTTCTTATATTTATTCTTTTCTATCCCTCCAGTCCCTTTAAAAACAGTCTATGTAGGTTTTGTCAGGATATTGATTATGTTCCAATTTAGAACTCAGCAGTGACTTGAATTTCTAGGGGTGTAAACAAAGTGTTCACCACTGCCAACTATTCATAATCCTTTCTGCATTTCCAAAATGGAGCTAGAGATATCCCTGCACTAGCTATGACTGCAGAGATTTCAGCTATATGAAAAATTTTCCTTGTCAGCTCTACAGCTGACAGTAAACCCAGTTCTGATCCTCCTCAAAATGAAAGGTGTGCGAATGTCTCACATCACAGATTTCTGTGCCTAAGAGTAGAACAAGGCAGCAGTTTACAGACTAAATATAATTAAGCAAGCTTTGCTTAATTGGAACCTATTTTTAAAATGCAATCAGAACATTATTTTTCAGGAAGTTTTAAGTATACCTCACACTTGGAGGGGTAAAAAGAAGCTGATCCAAAGGAAATGAGATCATCACACAAGAAGCAATTTCAAATCAGTGTTATTTAACGTTTCTATTTTCTTTAGGAAGTCCTACTTTTTATTTATTTTTTTATTTTTTTATTTTTTTTTTTAGCCTTTGATGAAACTGTCTCCTTGGCCCTTAGACTGAATGAGGCAATTCTTAGCCAAAGTAACTTTTTAAGCCATAGTCCTAATTTGGATGCCATTATACTACAAGAAGATCCATGTAGCTTACTTTCCATTCATGATGATTTCTGCAGCAGGACTTCTTCCCCGGAATTTATTTCAGATAGAATAGTTTAAACATCTTGATGCTTCGAAAGTTTGGGAGCTTGGTCATGACTCTAATTGCAATAATAAGATTCTCGAATTCCTGTAAAATACTTCTCCTGACATGCTTTCAGAAGACTCCTTACTATCATCTTTTTCTTCTTCCACAGTCATACTATGAAGAAGCAGTGATGTGCTATCTGTATTGCAGTGCCTAAGCCTGTGCCTGGACCTGGAGTAGTTAATGAAGAAAGAGAAAGGGCAGAAGAGTGGGGCATCTTGGCCAGCTATTTTAATATTTCAGTATGGTTCACTTTGTTGTGATAACCTTTCCCTTGCAGACAGAAATTGATGGAAAGGAGGAAATGACAAATGGAACTGGAAGAAAGTCTCTCAAGTACTAATGTCTGAGACAGGTGATAAAAAGAGTACCAGCTCTGAAGGAAAAGAGGGAAAAGAGCTGATTTTGGAGGTAGCCCAAATGAAGGAGGTGAGAAGGTGACAAGCAATAAAAAAGAAAGGTGGAACTGGACTGCAGCTGCTGAAGTGAGGCTGGCAGAAGAGAAGTTCACCTATGTACACAGAATGAAATGGTACGTTTCATGCTGCAGGGGTGAAAAATTAGAGACCATAGATGTAAGCTCTGGTGAGGAGAGAAAAAGTAGGTTGTATTAATCTCCAGCAGGGAGATATATTATAATCACATACAGATATATAATCACATACGCAGGTATAATCACATATGGAGGAGGGAGCTGAAGAAAGGCAAGGAAGGGTGGGAGGCAGCTGCCATGCACAGGGCCAGATGGCAATTAGTCTCCCTCATTGGCAGGTCTCAACAGGGAGCACAGCAAGCCCAGCAAGTCACTCACTAGGCACTACAGGTAACAAAGCATTTGCATACAGCTTGCTTGGGCCCTGTGAAGGGAAGAAAATGCCACTTCAGCCCAGCCCCCTAGGTGAGTGGGAAAGCATCAGCTTCCATGTGCTCTCTGCCAATTTTGGGGGCACACAACTTGGTGCCATGCAGAGCTCTGCTCTTGCATGGCTGGCTCTGCTCAGCCTCCCAGCTTCTGGGAATCAGCATGGGCGATTTCCTCAAAATACCCCTGCTCTCCGTCATGGCAATGGTCACAGCACATCCTATGGAGCTTTCAATTCTGCGCATTGAAGATTAGCAGCTGCCTTTCACGGATGGGGAATGTGAGATGCTCTTGATGCAGTGTTTCTCCTGTTTATAACTACTGCAAACTATGTTGAATGGGAAACGTCTTCATTTTTGCTGCATTAGGGGTGTTTAGCAGATGGGCCCCTAACCCCCAGTTGAGACTCTGTTGTCTGATTTTACTGAAAATAGTCAATGAGAGGAGAGCTGGGAAGGGCATCCAAGTGGTTGGGCTGTCAGTCCAGAGACCAGTTTGCTGGCTCACACCTCCTGCCCTAGCAGTGATTCCCCAGAGCAGGCGTGTTACTGTGGAGACATTTTGTTTACATGGAGCTCACTTTATGACAGATTACCTCACTTTTTACTGAAGTAACTTCTGCCAGCAGCAGAATCAAAAGTAAGGACACATCAGGATTTCACTGCACTTAGGGCTGTAGCACTCAGATTTCAGCCACTGGCATAAGCAATGCTTTGGGTAAAGCAATAAAACTTTCCCATGTCCTCAGCAATGCTGCATAGAAAAGAGTTGATATGGGCATTACTTCCTTCTCACCTTAGCAAAGGTATGTGCACCCTGCTTGAACCTTATTTAGGTTCAGCCTTATTTAGACATGCTTAACTCTAATACTAATAATAAGCCAAAAATAACACGCTAAAAAAAAAAAAAAAATCCAAATGCTGAGGTTTGATTCAAAATAACATTGAGGTTGACAATGTCTGAAACACATTATTTTCTGATTAAATTAGGTGACTAATTCCAATGCTCCAATTAAAATGACCATTCCCAGTACTTATCCACAAAAAAAGATGAAATTCATCTCAAAGCAGGCAAGATTCAGATTGATGCCATACCTAACAGGAGTGAACTTCACGGTTCTCCACTGAGACTAGTCCAGGCTCTTCCCTGAACACTTACTGCTTGTGAAATACAAGAACTTGCAGACTTAGAAGGAAAGACTCTCCAACAAACCGTAATTTGGATTACCACTGTGTTTTTCAGAGACATGACCATTACCTAAGGGAATTGATGTAATGTCCCAACAAACAAAGAACAGACTCACGTCTCTTTCTTTACACCCTTGCTTCCAAGTCAGCTGTTTTTGTACAGGGTTTAAATTAGGGTAGAACTTGGCCCAGGACTTTCATTCACTTGTGTTTAAACCTTCTGCCTTAGAAGTTGTTCTTTGAGAGTATATATGACTAGCTGTCAAATACTTTTCCAGTGGTACTCCACTGAAGACAATGAAGTTCTATCAGGAATTAACTTGGCAGATAAACTGAGATTATCAACCACACAATCAATTACTTTTGGACTTCTGTGGCTAAGTCCCTTACCCAGCTTTAAAAACCTCAGTCTGTATCTTTTGGTACATTGTTGGTTTGTTTGGGGGTTTTTCTGGTGGTGTTTTGTATCTTGCTAAAGATCTTTGTTTTGATTTTGTAACATATTTTGTAACATGCTCTGGCTAAGTTTAAAATCTGCCTGGATACATATCTTCATTAATTTGTTATCATTCCAGCTATGGAAGAAAGGGGAAGAATGGAAGCAGGGTTTTATTTGGAAAACATCCCCCTTCCCCAAAAGCTACAGAGTTCAAAGTTATCCTAAGAAAAATACCAGCTCTCCACAGTGAAATAACTGTATGATGACTTTTTTATGCCATGAGAATTTTCAGCTACAAAAATGGTCTGAAAGTAGTCCCATTATTTAACTTATCAACAAGTCCATTCCTGGTGCCATGATGATGTGTCACATCAGAAAACCATACTTGGCAGGAGATGTCAGAGTGGTTAAAATCAGAGGTTATAATGATCAAAAGGCACTTCATCAAATTAGTATTTAATTACTTTAAAATGTATGATTTTTGTTTTAAAGAGTTCAACCCCCATTTAACCTCTGGAGACACCTCATATACTGGAATTTCAGCATGTGGCAAGCTCCAGCCTGAAGGACAGCAGTGCCACACGATTCTGGCATGTGGTGTGCTGCCTCCCTACACAGTTCTGTGTTCAGCTTTGGGAAGTTACGATTAGTTTTAAAGGCCCTACAATAAAGAAATTAACTTGCTCCTGAAAACACAGGTCATTTCGGGATGTCTCTGTGTGTGAAAAAGTATGAACTTAGAATGTCGAGTCCTTTTCTTGTCCTGGTACATCATGTATGTGAAATATGCGGTCATTACTTCTGGCTTTGAATCTGTGTGTCTGTTTTGACTCTGTTTTGGCAGTATCTCTGGCAATTCAGTGATGTAGGGATTTGAGTGGTAAGAAAGACATCAGCAGGAGGATTTCTCTGCTTTCCCTCCTCTCCTGGTTTGTTCACTGTGGTCACTTTTGATGTTGAGATGTAGCATGCTTTTAGTAAACTGGAAGGTAAGTTTAATGGAGAAAAAAAATATCAATGAGGGGAAAGGAAAGGAAGAACCATACCAAGTACGAAAATGGTATGGTTTACACTGCCTTGCTGCTTCAACCTCCCCATATTTTGTGCATATTTTAATCACAGTTTTAAGCAGTGAACTGGTCAGAGAAATTACTGCCTATGCTTGTATGGCTTTTTTTTCTTCTGTAGGCAGTGAGGTCCTCCACTGACTGATGATATAAATATAAAATGTATATATACTTTCATATATAAATATCTGTTACATATAAATGTCAAAAGTATATATACTTCTTACTATAAGCATGTGTACTCTCTAGCAGGATGTATATAATGACATACATATAGATACACTGTAACATATATAGACTAGGATTGAACAGCTATGTGAAACCTGCTGCTCTTGCCTTTCAGGGGGTTATATTGCTTAGTGTAATGTAAACCTCTTTTCTTCAGTGATAATGATGTGGGCTCTGTGGACCCAAATCTAAACATCAAAAATGGTTCAAATGTCTGTTAGAAAGGGACTGGAATCCTGTCTCAGATCTCTGTCTTAATCCCTGCAGCTGGATCATGAACTAAAGCAACATTCCATGTGTAAGTACTTTGAAAACATTAGCATACTTTCAAATGAAAAAATTTAGCACTGTATATTGGATTTATCTTTACAGTAAATAATATTTTATACACTAAATATGCACATAACAAGACTCCAAGGACTGCTTCAGATGCTAATTCAGTAAGCTGTTCAATTAGATGTCAAATACATCAGAACTGGGTCCAATGTTAAGGAATTGTCAGTACCTCCCTTCAATGACGGAGATGTCTGGCCCCAGTGTTAGAGGCAAAATTTGCCACTACTCAGACACTGGGGAGAAAGCAATTTTGGCACAGGCATGCTAGCGGAACAAAGGCCACTTTCCTTATTCAGTACTGAATACGGGAAATACAGGAGTCATTTGTCAAGACCTTTGATTACAACTACATCCTAATGTTAATAGCAGGAAGTGTTTCTTGCCTTGCTTCTGGCATGGTGATCTTACAATAAACCTCTCTGTATTTTCATCTGGTATAGTCTACCGTGAATTTCACAAAATGCACATAGCATTAGTATAGTAGTGATTCGTCCCATTGCCACTGAAGGGGATGATTCTTGCAGCAAAGTTCTGCTCATTGCCTTCAGTGCTGGAGGCCTTTTTTTGTTTGTTTGTTTTGGTTTGGTTTTGGTTTTTGTTGTTTTTTTTCTACAACGGTTGCTGCATATGGAATACAAGCAGGAGGCTTAATTTATATTGCATTATCCCATTCCATAATATATTGTTCCACTATAAGGTTGTTTATTTCACAAGGCTCCTCTCATACAAAAGATAAATGATCAGACTGGTGTGTCTAATGGTTTTGATCATTTTTAGGAACGTAGTGTATAAAATCTGTACTTCTACTATTTCTCCTCTCTTGACTTCATTGTATAACATGTTATGTCGCCCTTGTGCAAAGACTAAACTTTCCGGTGTGCTATTCCTAACACATATGGTTTTCCAAAACACAGCTAATGGTAACACCTCCAGATGTTTGTGTGTCTGAGACAGAGTATCTTTGTGATCAGGCTGTAGAGCAAGTCTTAACGAATAAAGTCACACAGTTAACTATTGCTTTGCTAGATGATTGACACAGGTAAGGTTTGAATTTGCATGCTGTTTTGAAAGATGCTGGGCACAGTAGGATAGGATTCTCAGTGTAAAACTTTGACATAAACCTCACCCCCCATCTCAAAGTGAAAAAGTAAAAAAGTTTGATTTATTTGAGGAAAAAAAAAATCAGAGAAAAGAAGGGCTGGAAAGTTGTGGGTTTTTTTTTTTGTTGTTTTTGGTTTTGTTTTTTTTTTGTTTCTTTTTTTTTTGTTTTTTTTTTTTTTAATTTAAAACTCCAGCACTTTATTAAGAAAATGGCAAGATGACAAAATTTTCGGGGGGATGTAATTTTTCTGTATTTTTTTTTTTCATTTAATTTTTCCTAGTGTTGGCTTTAGAAAACATCCCACTTTCTTGGTCAAATCTGTCATCTTTAAAATGGAAAAAGAAAGTAAGGAAATTAAGGAGAGAATTCTATAATGCTTTAGATGTCAGAATGATCTTCTGGTTATTGTCAAAGCATTTTTGAATGTATGGATTTTTGTTAGAAAATGCAGTTTGAACAGAAGGGCATTCTTTGGAAGGAAGCTAGTTTTTTGGATTTCTTTTTCAAAGGAAATGCCTGAACAGCTCACTATTTGTTTTCAACAGACTTGTCATTTAGGAAATGCAGATTTAAAAGAAAAACAAACCCAACCTTACTAGCTTCCATGTTGTTCCTTTGTTCATTGCAATGTTATTTTGTATTGCACAGGAGAAATGCGTGGGACTAAACTGTGATTTTTTTTAACCAGATGTCACTTTTGCAGAGATGGCAAAGATGCACTTTCTTGACTGTAGCACCCACCAGCTACTCGGCTTCAGCTGATCTGTATGTACCAAAAGGGTTCAAAATTGATTTCGCTCTGCCTCAAGGCACAGTCAGTGTGAGTTATTTGACTGGCACTCCTGAAAGGAAGGGCTGGCTGGCTGTTTTGGAGATGCCTTCAGCTGCTCGTAGGACAGTGTGGAGCTGCTGCCTCATCTCCTGCCAGTGCAAAGGAAAGAACAAACATGAACACAGAAGGAAGCAGTGGCAGTTCAGGAGTGGGGATTTTTGTTGCTGTTTTGTTTGTTTGGGGATTATTATTTTTTTTAATTATTATTACTCATTTTGTTGTAGGTTTTCTTGGTTTTGTTTGGATATGGGTTGCTTTTTTAGTTTGCTTGCTTTTTAAGGCTCTCCTTAAAGGATCTCTTGCTCTGATCCCTGCTCTAGCTCTCCCTTCCCATGCTCAGAAGGCAAGAGATAAATGGGAAGAACTGGAAGAAAGAGGAGAGACCTGATGTTGCCTTATTAGAGAAAGTCTGCATGTCCTGGGAGACCTGTGGACCCCTTTCCCAGGGAGTAGGCGAGGGAGCACTGTCTCATGCCCAAAGGGGATGAACAAACTTTTCCAACAAAGTGAAAAGCCAGTTCTGTGTGAAACTGTGGACTGGGTTAGGGACTGGTCTACAAGGCCCAGCTGTTCTGTGACAGCATCCTGGCCATAAATCCTTACTGGTAAGGAGCTCAGCAAGCCAATTTGCCTCATCCTGGTGATAGCGCTTGACAGTTTTGGGGGCTGGCTTGTGTTTTACCATCCTACTGGCTGCTGTTATTGTCAGGAGCAAAAGACATCATGTTTCATGTGGGATGTGCTGGTCTGATAAACCCACTCTGGAAAGGCGCAACATACTCTTTTGCTGGTAGGCTGAAGACTTAGTGTAACTCTAAGTGCTTAAGAACAGGATTTTATCAGGCCCTCCTGTAAGCAAGGCCATTAGCATTAATGCTAGATCCCTGCCTGTGTTTGTAACCTTCACGATGTCAAAAAGTACCTTTGTGAAAGTGCCTTGCTGTGTACTCTTTCACCAAGTGTGTATACATCACCATAAATGGTAACTAGAAATGGCATAAAGTGTACCTTCTTCTCTCATTTGCCTCAGAAACAAACCCAGTGATGTAAAAGGATGCTGTTTCTATTTCATTTTGGTAGACAGCACTGGCTGTTTCTCTGGGTCTGAGTCTGAACAGATGATCTATCACTCTCTTCTCCTCAGCCTGACTGTAGTAATTTTCTCATCTTATTTTAAGACCATGTATACTTTATCAGATGAGACTACAGCTCGCGTCAGATGAAAAACAAGTTGTTCCCTGGCTTTTTCTGCTATATACTTGATTTCTTTTATGTGCACACCTTGGATTTCTAGGTTTGTCTCCACAGAAGTGTCAAATAACCTGTAAAAACTTTACATTGTGATTACAATCCAGCTGGATTTTCCCCTATATCCAAATATATGGGAAAATAATGAAAGATCGTATGTCCTGTGTAATTTACTTGACAAAGCAGCTTAGATGGACACCAGCAGTTCATATCAGCACTACAGACTGATAAGCCAGAAATCGCTCAATAGATTCATGCCTGTAAGGTCTCTGTGTCACAGGGAAATGAAGAATTAGAGCAACAAAATACATCGAAAACTGACTCATGGAGTTTTCACAATCCTCTTTTTTTATGAGCCTGATGATGTAAGCATTGATAAATGTTACAGCTTTTTAATACAGTGCACACTATAATACTTACAGAAACCCATGGTTTTCAAACTGTGCTATTAGCTGATTTTACATCACAGCTCCTTTGCCTACTTGGAATTTTAAAGGCAGATAAAGAATAGTTTTCTTTCTGACAGGCTCATTGCCAAGTACCTGAACCAGACACCTGGAGAAGTTCCCAGAAGAATGAATGAAGAAAGGCATGTAAGAACAGGTACATCAGACAGTGACATATACCACAATGGTTTTGAGGCTTGTGTGACTAGCTACTAGCAACATAGTGTATCATCTTCCAGTTGCCTCCAGTACCTCATGGAAAGGGGTACCACCAATAATTTTATGGCAGACAGCTTTGCCATTACACAGGGAGAGTTAAGAGACGCCGAAGCAGGAGCAGAGAAGCTCTTCAAGAGACAAAGGTACCATTTCCACAGTAGGGTTTGTGGTACTGAAGAACAGGAAAAGTGAATAGAAAGGTTGCAATCAACAACTGAAATAAAACATAAAATAAATGCTATGGACCACGTTTCTTTCTCACAGTACAAAGATGTACGTAGCAAAGTAAGAGAAATGATTAGCTGAAGAAAACTCAGTCTGAATTTTTGAGTTTTTGAACATGTTGTAGAGACGTTCATTTCCAGAGGCAAAAAAATGACCCTAAGAGAGGTAGGACTGGTAGCCACCTAATGATATCTGGTAGCATCTCCTGCAGCATCACCCATTTTCTCTTGTGGAGCAGGCTGGAAGAGCAGGTGTGGGTGAAGAACTGTTTTTCCTAAATCACTAGTGACCAAAGCCTGTTTAAATCAAGCCTAACTGGTGATCTGCCTGATCTCAGATCACAGCTCACTCCATACAACCACTGTCAGCAGGAAGATTAATTCGTCACAGAACCTGGAAATAATGATTTCCTGTCAGAGCTATGGCATGTAACAATGGGCAAAGATTAACACTGCTAAATGGTCCAGCTAGTATTATGCTACGGTAGTGATATACTTGGTTCCCAGTACTCATGACAGCATTAAATGAATTTAAATTAATTGATAGTTTTGATAAACTACTATCATCTCCTGTCTCTGGCTGCAACTACAGTTTTATAAACACTCATTTGGTGCCTATAATAACGTAGGGGTTATTATTAGCCTTCTGCTAGGAATCTGGACATACAATCCTGGGAACTGTTCAGAGTAAACTTTAAAATTATGTATGTGTGTGGCAGGGGGAAAGCATGATCTAAATTTAAATGGTAAATTTCTGCTTTCATTTTCAATGCTTAAGGGCATTCAGCTAATAAACATCATATGTCTTCAAACAAAAGACACGGTAGTAGATAATGGATGTTGTAAAACCTCTGACTTATCTCAAGTCTGAAACTTGAAGGATTAACATAGCTAAGTTTATGATGTTCATCACAGCTGCCAGGAGACCTGGCCCTGCCTCCCCAGGGTGCAATAGCTACAGAAAATGTTCTTCTGGTTCTAGCTAGCTAATTAGCTATACTTAGTTAAAAGTCTATATTAAGAGGAAGATCTGATATATTTATTCATGCTGAATAATGAATTATACCCCAAAAACCTGAGGTGCTATCTATGTAAGATTTTCATGTCCATAGAAACTACACAGATAGGAAAGATAACAAGTCTTGTATTCAGGACTGTTTTAGTCATTATCTCATTCAGCTTGAAGTGACCTTAGTGATGGGTTTTCTTCATTCCTTTTACATGAGGTTGCAAACACCAAATTCCTGTTTGTTCTAGGGGATGCTAAAGATCCCACGGTAGTTTTGCAAGTGTATTCCGTCATCTTTCCCTGCTAGGATCCTCTTCTCCATCCTGAGGATTGGTAGGTAGATTCCACCACAGTGGACAACAGTGTCAAGGGCTCAGAGATCCTTCAGGACTAAGGAAGTTTGCAATTATGATGATATTAGCTTCTATTATTTTCTCAGGCCAGCGTGATAAACCTCTCATCACTGAGTTTTTCTTTTAATGCTTTTTTTAAGAACACTTCCTCAGTTTCACCTCATGATCTTTTTAGAGTAAGCAGAGAAAATATAAACAATTCCACTTTCTCTGCCAGCATTTGAATAAAAGAATATACATTTATTTTTCCTGTTACTGCCCTGTAGAGCGCTGCATACTGACTGCAGCAATCTGTGTTTGCTTAACCATTCACGATGACATCACATGAGCCATGAGGAAACACAGCCCTGGGAATCTACAGTTTGACAAGTAAGAAAACCTCCAATTGCTCATAATGAAGGCTGATGCAGTGGCTGGGGAGTGGGTCTGAGACGTGGTTTACATTCTTTGCTTCACCACGCTTTTTGTTTGGCTTTATTGCCTAGCATAATGGGCAAGTACATCTTCAAAGCTATTAATGTGCCCGGCACGGTAGAGAAGTAGTCAGCGTAATGCCCAACAGTATTCGAATGGTGTTGGGTCTCTAAAGATGCCCTTTTGCAACCTATCTTCCTCTGTCAGCCCCTGAGCAGCTTTTGAAAAATTTAGTCTTTAGTTTCTTTGCACACTCCTCAGTTCATCTGGAACCTGCGTGTAATGATATTGCCGGCATGACACACGGATCATCGCTGCAGATAGGCTGATGCTGACAAAGCAGAAGTGTTTTGGAAGTATAAATAGTTCTTTTTACTTAAGATGCTGAAACAATGCTTTCACAGAGGTACCTTTAAGGAAAGCATTCATTTTCATAGAATCATAGAATAATTAGGGTTGGAAAGGACCTTAAGATCATCTAGTTCCAACCCCCCTGCCGTGGGCAGGGACACCTTACGCTGAATCATATCACCCAAGGCCTCGTCCAACCTGGTCTTGAACACTGCCAGGGATGGAGCATTCACAACCTCCCTGGGCAACCCATTCCAGTGCCTCACCACCCTAACAGGAAAGAATTTCCTTCTTATATCCAACCTAAACTTCCCCTGTTTAAGTTTTAACCCGTTACCCCTTGTCCTGTCACTACAGTCCCTAATGAAGAGTCCCTCCCCAGCATCCCTATAGGCCCCCTTCAAATACTGGAAGGCTGCTATGAGGTCTCCACGCAGCCTTCTCTTCTCCAGGCTCAACAGTCCCAACTTCCTCAGCCTGTCTTCACACGGGAGGTGCTCCAGTCCCCTGATCATCCTCATGGCCCTCCTCTGGACTTGCCCCAACAGCTCCATGTCCTTTTTATGTTGAGGACACCAGAACTGCACACAATACTCCAAGTGAGGTCTCACGAGAGCAGAGTAGTGGGGCAGGATCACCTCCTTCGACCTGCTGGTCACGCTCCTTTTGATGCAGCCCAGGATACAGTTGGCTTTCTGGGCTGCAAGCGCGCACACTGAAGCCGGCTCATGTTCATTTTCTCATCTACCAACACCCCCAAGTCCTTCTCCACAGGGCTGCTCTGAATCTCTTCTCTGCCCAACCTGTAGCTGTGCCTGGGATTTCTCTGACCCAGGTGTAGGACCTTGCACCTGGCATGGTTAAACTTCATGAGGTTGGCATCAGCCCACCTCACAAGCGTGTCAAGGTCCCTCTGGATGGCATTCCTTCCCTCCAGGGTATCAACTGAACCACACAGCTTGGTGTCATTGGCAAACTTGCTGAGGGTGCACTCAATCCCACTGTCCATGTCAGCGACAAAGATGTTGAATAAGACCGGTCCCAACACTGATCCCTGAGGGACACCACTCGTTACTGGTCTCTAGCTGGGCATTGAGCCATTGACCACAACTCTTTGTGTGTGGCCATCCAGCCAGTTCTTTATCCACCGAGTGGTCCATCCATCAAATTGATGTCTCTCTAATTTAGGAACCAAGCACCTTGTTGATTTTCCTGTGCCTTAGCATGCCTTCCAGGAGAATCTGCTCCAAGATTTTGCCAGGCACAGAGGTGAGACTGACTGGTCTGTAATTCCCTGGGTCATCCATTTTCCCCTTCTTGAAAATGGGGGTTATATTTCCCTTTTTCCAGTCATCGGGAACTTCACCTGACCGCCATGATTTCTCAAATATGATGGCCAGCGGCTTCGCAACTTCATTTGCCAGCTCCTTCAGGACCCGCGGATGGATCTCATCAGGACCCATGGACTTGTGCACGTTCAGATTTTTAAGATGATCTCAAACCAGATCCTCTCCTACAGTGGGCGCAGGGTCTTCATTCTCACAGTCCTGCGTCTGCCTTCCAAGGCTTGGGTGGTTTGGTCAGAGCCTTTGCCAGTGAAGACTGAGGCAAAGAAGTCATTCAAAACCTCAGCCTTCTCCAAATCCTGTGTAGCCAGTTCTCCTGAGAGCTTCCTGAGGGGGCCTACATTCTCCCTAGTCTGTTTTTTATTTGCTATGTACCTGTAGAATCCCTTCCTGTTATCTTTAATACCGCTAGCCAAGTTTAATTCTAACTGGGCCTTTGCTTTCCTAACCTGATCCCTAGCTTCCCGACCTGGTCCCTAGCTTGCTTGTTAGAAGCTGCATTTTCAGTGAGCTATTAACAGAGAGGAAGAATAGCCTATAACCACTGGTTCCTGACTGCTTTTAAAATAGAAGGCAAATTTAGCTGGCATTTTTAACTTTCCTGATGGACCCTGACATAGCCTCCCCAGGAGGTAAAAATGAGTCTTGCAGTCTCAGAAATGACCTGCTGCAGAGTAGGATGAATTCTTCAGCTCCAGCTGAGTTCAGCCAAAGCTGAGAGCTTTGCTTACCTTTCTTATAAGAGAAAGGGTTATTTTTAAAGTAGTCTGATCCCCTTTGGTTTTATATAGAAGAATATACACATTTTTAAGCTCCACTTACAGGTATTGTCCTGCCCTGTGGCCTTGCTGTTTAGATGCAGATCACCTGAGCTGTGGCACCTCCTGCTCATCCACCTGGGGCAGACGTGATGGAGCCCCAGTGACATGGAGGCCCAGGGGGCAATAAAAACCACAGTGCTTTTGCTCCTGCCCCCAGCAGCATTGTTCTGTCACGCTCCTGCTCCAGGCAGACTTAGTTACTCTATCTGCCCTACTTGGTGTCCTAGAGGATGAGCAATCAAAGCAGCAATTCCTGGTCTCCCCACTGTTATCAGCTGGACGAGGAATTTTGTTATTCTTCCCCATTCTC
Organism: Pezoporus wallicus; assembly: GCF_028554395.1. Lineage (NCBI taxonomy): Eukaryota > Metazoa > Chordata > Aves > Psittaciformes > Psittacidae > Pezoporus > Pezoporus wallicus. The sequence continues at coordinate 2,743,489 of NW_026642179.1, read as the reverse complement.
TGAATTCCCTCCCCTCCCATTCTTCAGGGTTTAGCCCCCCCCCCCCAAAAAAAAAGCCATGAGAAGTGGGAAGAAAAGATGAATAATTCACTACTCTAAAGGAATGAGCATAGTCTGCTTAGAAAAGGGGCATACCCTCATTGTAATTAGATAAAGTACAACATTTAAAGTTACATCACTCATTGATACTGGAGATAAGGCCAGGACTGTGTGTTTGGGAAAGCAGAGAAGCAGCAGGCTCATTGCAACCTACTGTCAGATAAGCCACTGTGATGGAAAGCACTGGCTAATAAAAAGAAAAACATTCCTGGAAAAAAAAGCTGACAATAAAAGGGCAGAAAACTCACATGCCACTGGAATTATTCCTAGAGTAACATGCATCAGGAGGCTGTTTTCGATTGGGCTGTTAAATTGTTCAACAGCTGTGAAGTGCCCTGCCATTGCTCTATGGCCTGCCATAGCCATATATTTCTGGGATGACTTTTGTACAGAATTCCTCCTTCTTTGAATGGAGCCTGAGGCATAACCCACTGAAGTCATCAACAGCTTTGCCTCGCTTTCTGTAGGCTGAAGCTCATGCCCCTGAGGAGTTGTTTACGTGTGGTAAGTAATGTTCTCAAATTGATACCAGCAGCAGCCCCACCCCTACAAGAAAGAAGTTAGGGCTGAAATATCCGGGCTTGCAATAGATGGAAACAAGGAGGCTTAAGCTAAATTCTTGCTCCACCAGAATTCTGCCAGCTTCCCACTAGCTGCGACCAGAGCGCCTAACAAAGGGCAGATGGATGGGCTGTGAACCACAACAGCCAGCTAATGAATCCAAAGATGTATCGCAGGGTTGTGTGCCAAATGGGTCATGCCAGAAATGCTGGCTTAATACAGTAATAGGCCTGACAGGAGGACAGGCAGGGTAGTTAAATTTATATAAGGGAAGTATGGGAATTATGTAGAGAAAAATGAGTATTGTTACAACTGCCCTTGTTGGTAGGGATTTGAATGGAACTTTCTTCATTAAAATGCTGCCGTTTAAGGCTATTGCTCCTCCAATGCCCCTCTTCCATTATCTGAAAGAAAACCTGAAATACTTCAAATTTAGGTAAAATTTCATGGCAGGTTTCCCACCCTTCTGCTTGATCACTCTGTTTTCTCCTGCCCTTATAGGAAGGATTTTTTCTTTTTTTTTCACTAGTAGGACCTTAAAACAACAACAAAGTGGTAACTTTTCTGCTAACACTGGTTTGAACTAGTTCTTAGCACTAATATTCCCATACCCTGTCTTTGCCAGTACTCAGTCAAATAGCGTCAGCCACATTTCCCACCAGTTGTGAGACTTCAGTATATGTGTGAGTCTTGATTCTCAAATACAGGCAAGTAAGTTGTGATTTACACATGCAGAGGACAAGCCTATGATTTAAGACAAATTAAATTCACTTTAATTCCACTTGAAAAGATTACGTAGTAGATAAACCTTCTTATGCTTCTTTCCAGTAAGACTTGAATTGCAGCAAGTGTGCATTTTTTCCTTCTTTTGATCAGGAAAATGCAAGTATCATAAAAAGTGCATCATAAAAGGTTAACAAGTAACTAGTCACTCCATCAGCTTGGTGCATGGCTGCATAGCTGATGACACATGGGTCTTTTCCACCTAATCCTGGCAAAATGTTTTTTTCCACTGCTCTGTAATATCATGATGTATATTTGCCCCCAGAAGCCCAATCTGAACAAATTCCTATAATATCATTTGGTCTATGGTTGTCAAAATTTTGGATGATCCCAACTTAAAAGATTGTGAAATCTTTAAAAGGCATTTAAAATGCATTAATTAGATTTTCCAGAAGCACCATATCCTGGCACTGATTTGCAGCTCTAGGGACATACTCATGTTAAAAATTTTGGCCCTCAATCTTTGTTTAATTTGCAATTTCTGTCAGTTTCATTACTTCCAGGAATACGTACAACCCCGACTACTGACCTATGCCAGTTTAGACTTTCATTATAGATTATATCAGCAATATATCTAATTCTTCCTACAGTTTCTATTTTAAAATAATTGGAAGTTTTGTGCTTTAATATGGAACTAGATGAACAATACTATGGCATACGGGACAGAAAAGTAGAAGTGAAAAACCACAGACATAAATCAGGAGCAAATACAAAAGTGTTAAGATTTTTTGTTTCCTCAGAAATAACCATGCTAACAATGTTTTTCTGCAAGTCTTAGACTATTTTTCAGCTGCAAATTCTACCAACAATACTCAAATACAGAAAAACAAGTAGGGGGGGAATTCAGAGGCTTAGCTGAGAAATCAGTAGGAAGCTTAAAATGATTTTGCATTAGGTTTTTAAACCTAAACAAAGCAGTGCCCAAGCTCTTACACCAATCTTAACAGACATGAAGACACGAAACACAGTTTCTCACTTGCATAATCAGCTGAAGAAAACCTGAAGGCTTAGGCTAAGACCTAAAATGTGTTATGGATCTATTCACAACAGCTGATTTTAGCCTGGCAAGACTAACTTCTCCAAGGTATTTTTCTAGTTGGTAAACTAGGATTCTGCATTGGATTACAATCTGGAGCAGCTCATTTCTGTCCCTTGGGTAAAGAGCTGCAGGGACCTAATGCCTATGCTTAAGAATACTCTTCCTGCCTTTTTCCATCACACACATTCTTTTAATAATGTTAAGGATGTTTGGGTTCCATGAGTGTTGGTCATTTTGGCATACTGTAGGAAGCTTAGGTACAGCCCAATGCTCTCTGTAAGTAAACAGAGAGCCTGTGGTTCTTCCACAGTGAACTGTTAAGAAAACTTGTCTGCTTCTCTGAGTAAGAAATGAGAGAAACAAAGGCCAAAACAGGTTTGACTTGTGTTTGTACTGCAGAGTGCGTAGGTTACCAGCCTAAATAAAAGTCAAATTCAGACTTGACCCATTTTATCTAAGTAAAAAGTAGTTTATCTTAAGTCTGAAGTCTTCTGTTAACAGAAAAGGGCTGCATGGAACCAGAGGCAATTCATTGTGAGCAGGATAAAAAGAGAGAAAGAAGCAAAAAAAATGACAGTATACCACCAATGGAAAGGACAGCAAACACAGACACAGACAAATGCAGTCCACAATTCAAGCCAACTGACATCCTAGAAAAGGAGCCTAATGGATCTGCAAGATTCACCTTTCTGCAGTATTTCTGTTTTGCCATATAAGTCCATATTTAAAGTAGATGGGATAGGGAGAGAGGGGAGTGACCTTTTAGCACTGCCCAGAGGCTCCAGAGACTGAGTCTTCACCTACACCAAGGTCAGATTCAAGTTAGTATAGAGGTGTCCAGGCCACAGCACTGGAAGTGGAGGATCCCCATTTCTCTGGATACCTGCCCTTTCTTTTACCAGCTGGATGACAGGCTACTACCAACAAATCAACACGGAAATGGCTACAGAATAATAGAATCATAAAATAGTTAGGGTTGGAAAGGACCTTAAGATCATCTAGTTCCAATCCCCCTGCCATGGACAGAGACACCACACTAAACCATGACACACAAGGCTCTGTCCAACCTGGCCTTGAACACCTCCAGGGATGGAGCATTCACAACTTCCCTGGGAAAACCATTCCAGTGCCTCACCACCCTAACAGGAAAGAACTTCTTCCTTATATCCAATCTAAACTTCCCCTGTTTAAGTTTTAACCCGTTACCCCTTGTCCTGTCACTACAGTCCCTAATGAAGAGTCCCTTCCCAGCACCCTTATAGGCCCCCTTCAGATACTGGAAGGCTGCTATGAGGTCTCCACACAGCCTTCTCTTCTCCAGGCTCAACAGCCCCAACTTCCTCAGCCTGTCTTCATACGGGAGGTGCTCCAGTCCCCTGATCATCCTCATGGCCCTCCTCTGGACTTGTTCCAACAGTTCCATGTCCTTTTTATGTTGAGGACACCAGACCTGCACACAATACTCCAGGTGAGGTCTCAGGAGAGCAGAGTAGAGGGGCAGGATCACCTCCTTCGACCTGCTGGTCACGCTCCTTTTGATGCAGCCCAGGATACAGTTGGCTTTCTGGGCTGCAAGCACACACTGCTGCCTCATGTTAAGTTTCTCATTCACCAGCACCCCCAAGTCCTTCTCCGCAGGGCAAATGCCACATAACTAGAGGATTCCAGCACACTTTGCATGGTATCTCTGCTCTGCACTCAATCATAACAGCCTGCTGAGCAGACCTGCTGCAGTTTAATTAGACTGTTTGGGTCCACCTTCTGTTCTTCTATAATAACATTAGTCAGAAGTGAACAGTCTGGTTCCTGCCTCTCAGAAGCTAGCATGAGCTGCTAATACAGAGTTGGCCAGATTGGTTAATTGCACCCCTGACTTTTAAAGGTCAGGTCTTACAGAATCTAATAACATTCAGATTTTCAAAACAAGGTTGATTGGAAGGAAGAGCCTGGATTCTTCCCATGAGATACTGCCTATTGAGCTGTGGGACAATCTCTACCCTGCAGCATCCTCCAACAGAGCAGCTAGCTGGCCCCAGCAGCAAGGCCCCAGCCAGATGATAAAGGACATTTTCAAGGTCAGCTTCCCCTTGGGTTTTGAGCACCTGGCATCATATAGGGTTGCAGCAGCTTCTGGGGGTATAGCACTTCAGGAGAGAGGTCAGAGTAAGGGAAAAGTGTATCTGAAAGGAAGCTGCAAAAAACAAGTCAGATAATTTGTCCTTATTTAAGGAACTGCATCATACCTTAGAAATTCTTTATCCTTGGCTTACCCTAATAGAAAAGCTGAATGGTTGGTCAAGCAGTATCACTTGAGGTAGAAAAATTCTGAAACCTGAAAACTGGCTTACGAAGAGTCAGATGTTTGAGTAAAGGGTGCATGTCCTCAGTTTCACCCATGATCTAACTGTCCCAGTGAGGAAGGAAGTGGATCTGCAGAGGGGAACACCTAACTAGGATCTACAGTTTGTATGGCTTATTCATCAAAGCTAGTAATCTTTGTATTTGAAAAGAAAATTCTATTTTAATCTTCGTAGGACTGAGCCCAGCGATCTGCATTGTAAGCATCTCTCTCGGCATAGGAGGGGAGGCAGCTGAAGGTAATTGCTGCCCTTTTCTCCTCCCTGAGTTCCCTGGCAGGCTGAAAGCTCCCCGGCAGGAGGGAAAGGAGATACTCTGTCAGCTGTGGCACTCCTTCTTTCCCCAAATAGATTCTTTCCTTCCTCATGCAAACACCTGAATGAAAACACTGTAAGTTCTCGACATCTCCAGTCCCCTCAGTGCTCCTAATTCAGCTTTGAGGCAGATGGTCTGCACTGCAACAGCCACAGAAATGGAAAAGTTTTGAGAGAAGTTCTCATGCCACTGCTTCCAGAGGAAAAGGAGTCAATCTATTACAGCTGGGACTTCCGTTTCTCCCCTTCTTGGCCAACAGCCTTGTTTAAAAGCTTCCATTTGACAATCCACAACCGAGTTTATACAAGATGAGTAGATATTTTTTGGTTTTCTGTGGTCAACAGTTTTCTGACATTGTTTATCAAGTAAAAAGTTTGAACAATTACTTTTGTTTCCTTCCTTTTCTTCATCCTTTTTCCACCCCATCTTATTGTGCTTTTAAGGGCTTTTTCCCTTGAATTTTGGCCTGTTTTTTTGCATGTGCTTATTTTCAACCAACTTGCATGTAGATGATGTTCAACTAAGCATGCATTTTGGGTAAGGAGATGTTTACAAACTGATATTAAAACACTCTGCTTGTTTGTGCAAAACAGTAATTGAATAAGCACTGGTTATTTAAGTGAATAAACACTGTTTACTTGCATATTTGCTTTTCATTCTTTTACATGGTTTCCACAGGAAAAGTAGGGGTGTTTGTTCTATAGTTAACAGTATTAAGAATATTCTAAAAGAAATACAATCTTGATGTGTGTTCTTTATAAATTTTTTGCAAGAATGAAACCTAAGTAATAGCTTTAGGTTTTCCCAGTATTGCTGCCTTCCTGATTATTCATATCCTTTAACTTTTTTGGTTACATGTTGATCCACTGAGCCCTGGTCTTTTTTTGTTGCTTATTCTCCCATTTCCTCCACTATACCCATTTTGCCTAAAGCATGCCATATGATTACTAAAAGAAAGCCTAGCATAGATGTATTTATGTTTCAGGTATTGAAACAGCTTTTATACTTAAGATTTTTGTTACATTCGTTCTACATTACTACAAACTTTCATTGACAAAACCCAAGCACACGCTGCTGTTCTTTACAGTCATATGATGTTACCTTCCTTCAGCTATTACATTGACGTCACATGAGCTAAATTTGGGGTTCCTAAATCCTGCACATGTACCTAACAGCCTTCAAAATATTTTGCCAGTCCTGCTAATCTATTGATGATGAGCAGCTGATCTTTCATGTTTTCCATTTAATGCTTCACAATTACACACTTGCATGTTTAGTGTGAGGAGTCCCTGCCCGTGGCACAGGGATTGGAACTTGATGATCTTAAGGTCCTTTCCAACCCTAACTATTCTATGATTCTATCCATGTGATGTTTAGAGCTATATAAGCAAGTTAATATAAATATTTTGTATTAGTTCTTACATAATTCTGTTTTCACCCACAGTTCCACAAGATGACTTATTCACTAGAAGAACATCTTTTACCTCATTATGATAAAACCAAGGTACATAGATATAGCATAACTTGCTGAGATCCACCCTGCAGTAATGACGTAGAAAGAAATCTCTAGTCTGGATTCCATCAGGTAACACTACTGTATGATGTTTTCCTTTGTAGGCTGTAATTTTTCTGTATAGTTAAGACTTTATTGCCTATATTTTTTCCATAAAATATAAAGTATATTGCATTAAGTATAATTCTGTGAGGAAAAACAATGCTCAGTTATACTTTGAATACCATCCTGATTTTATCCAAATTAATCTGTTTATTCATTTCTGTTACTTGAAGCTTCTCTGTAAACTGAAATTGCTCAGCACTTATTTTGAAGTTTGATATAGTTCAGTTAACTTACTTTTCCCACTGCTTTTTCATGCGCTTCTGTTCTTGTTGGTTTTGAATGAGACCAAGAGAAAAGTACTGAAAGTTCTCTCAAGATTCCGGTATTACTTGTGCAGCCAGAGACAGGTTACAACAAAGCATCAAGACATTTCTGCACATGCAACCACAGTTCTGAGCCCTGCTGGTACCTACATGCAGCACTAAATAATGTACAATGTGCAGGCTCATGAACAGCAGCTGCGCTATGTAAACACACTAATTTGACAAGCTTTCGTAGCATTGCAGAAGTTCAAAGCAAGCATTGATTAGATTAAATGGTCCTTCAATCTGCCATCAAATTACTCTCTTTTAGCATTAGCATGAACTTAAAACAACAAGCAATGCAAAGCGTATGACAGCAAGGGTATGCCAAAAATTCAGAGGGCAGGTGGGGAAAAAATAAATGGTTGGTTCCTAATTCAGTGCCTGCAATGATCTATCTAGAAGTTGCAAGTATCTTTTTCTGTATTACCTTAAAATTTACTTATATATCTTTCTGATATACATTTAGTTATACATATTTTTAGCAACTGGAGTCACATGCACTCTTCATATTTCTGCATATGGATAACATAGAATAGGAGAGCATACAATTAAATGGTCACTAAATTCCAAAATGACTCTTGGTTCTTTAAGCTATGAGCTACAAAGATGCCCGAGAAAATATATATTTAATATGATTGCTATCCAGGTGGCTGAAGTACACGGGAAGGCTGAAGATTCTGCTAGAGCTTTATGCAACAGAGCTGAAAGAGCTTAGACAATGACAGGGTTCCCCTGCTGAGAAGCTGGGTTCATTAGTTCATTCCTCATTGCTGACAATCCTAGTCTCACGGGCATCTTAATAACGTGTACGATCTGAAAACTCAAATGTAGAATCATACCAGATACTAAAAGGTAATTAGAGTACTTTTCTTCCAAACTTCCAGTTAGGAATCCCAGAAGCTCAGTGACACAAGTGGGGAGTGCTCTGGGTGCCCCTCCATGCTCCAGTTGTCTACAAAGAAGTGACAAGGAGAGAGTGACCATTCTGGCTTCTTCCTTCCTGGGCTGAGACAGCCCTAAGGAGGGCAGATCAGCAGTCTCGCCTGCTCTAAGTACAGGGAAAATGGTCAGTAAACCCTGACCTGCTGAACTACAACCTGCAGTAGGGCAAACCCTCTGTGCAGACCAGAACAGTGAGACTGAAGCTAACAGATGAGTTTGAGCTTCATTTGAGGTTCAGAGAAACCATGGAATCACGCTGATTTACGCCAGCTGAAGACTTGGTCCAGTAGCACTGGCTTGACGTGAATGTAAAAAGAAAGTGTTGTCAAAAATTAAGATCTCTTACTGTTAATATTTTTTTAATCGAATAAGAACTAGGTGAGGGAGAAGGGAGAGTAGGGGGTGGAAGTATAAGAACTGGTGGGGTTCAAAGTGGCTGCCATCTTGGCTCGGATATAGTGAGTCACTGTCCTATGCAAGTGTGCTGCCATAAGATGCCCACTTTTACTTCCAGAGAAAGTATGTTCAAAGACGTTTCTAGATTAATATGCAGATACTTTCCAATCATTTTAGGAGCCAGGAGTAAATCTTGTCTTGATCTTGTAAGTCTTACTTGATCTTGTAAATTCTGGCATGCTTGATTACTGTCTTCTAGTACTTAATATCCTTGACTACGCACCAGTGTAGACTTCAGGCCTATTTTTTTTTATGCTGCGGACTCAGATCCTTCTGGGTAGTCATGGATTAGACATTCCTGGTGGTGTGAACCCAGCATTTATATCTGTGATAAAACAGACCTCAGGCCTGGCAATGCTCCTCTAAAGATCTGAATCATGACTTACAAAGCCGTCCAATATCCTACCACCTATAATTAAAGATATTTACTGAAGACCATAAACTGTTTCAACATTTGGACAAAATTGAAAATGATGTGGCAATCTTCTCTGGATATGCAATGCACAAGTTAACAGCTGTTTGGAGTATTATTTCCTTCTATTTTGCTTTCAACTCTATATACCAGCTATTAATCTTTCCAGAGAGTGGTGTTCTAGCATTGCAACATTAGAGAAACAGAATGAAGTTACCAAATTTCACCTTTCCCTTCATGATTACATGTTCTCTCTTACTTTTCATCTGTACTTAATTTTTATCCCACAGTGTGTAGATTCTGGTGTGAACTCTACTTTTCTGTAGTGCCCTCCTCTGAGTTTTCTAAAGCTCATTTTTTGGTTAAGGTACAGCTGAAGCAGTCTAGAGTTCAGCAGTTAGGAATTATGATGAGAATGAGTTATTGTGCAGTCTAATTTTATTATGGAGCTTTTTATGTTAGACCCTGGGCCAAAGTACTAAGGCACAAGTGGCTACTTCTCTTCAAATGCAGGAAGGCTTGAAGAGGAGGAACTCTCTGGCCATCTTGTTTGTTGCTTCTGTTCTGGGCTTCAACTCCCATTAAATTATATACTAGTTAGAAACTGAAGCTGGAGAAGTTGTTGCGCTGCAGGAAATGCATCACAGGGAGAACCTGCCTTGCTGCTATTAGCAGGAATGAAGGACTGGCAGCTTCTACAGTAGGGAATTATATTTACTTGAGCAGTAGAGCTTGAGGGTTTGCTGCAAAGTTACTCCTATTTCTATTGCACCCTCTGGATGTCACCAGGATCACATGCAAGTAAAAATTCTTTCATCTGAGAATTTCGGCTTCTGAAGATTAGCCCTGAGATCTGAACCGTCCAAGGAAAGAACAAAGCCTGTAGGGAGATATCCCAGTCAAGGCTGTAGTCAAATGTGAGGCTGCTCTGGAAAATCAATGCAGCTGATGAAGCTTGACATTTTAATTGTATTGTTTGCAGAACTAAATTAGGCTATGAAGAACCGTGATCACTGGCTGTGATTAAGAGTTTGAAATGTGCCATGCATCCTTAGACTTGTGCAGGAGTGAGTGTACTCTGCAAGTGCTAGGTCTGAAGTGGCTGTTAGCATAAAAGGGCCAAGAAAACAAGAGAGATTGTCAAAGCCAAATGAAAACGCTTTTCCTCCTCCAGATTGTCCCCTGAAGAGCTATTGTGTTAGAATTTGGTTTCCAAAGTTACCATTAATTTGTCAGCTAGCAGGATTTTAACATTGCTTTAAGCGCAGTTGTCAACGTACCTGTAATGCTGGAGTCTCTGGTGGTAATTCTGTAATGGTATCTCTGTGCTGCATTTGACTTGCACTACAGCACCAACAGTTTAAGTGGAAATTATATGAATACAAAAGAGTCCTTCAGCTCTTTCTAGGGTTTTCTGCTAGGGCTAAGATCACTCAATTTGTTTTGCTAAAAAAGTCTCTAGGATGATGCAGACCCCTACCTGAAAGATGCTTGGTAATTTCCTTCTTAAATTCATTTTCCTCCAACACAAAAGAATATGTAACACCCAAGTAACCTTGAGCCCAGATAAAACAGCCAAGCGTTATTATAGTGTAAAACCTCCTTCTGGTTTTATTGCCCCCTTGAAACACAATTCCTATAGAAGGGGTTGTGGGAAACTGTACTAAAACTGTCCCTTTGAATACATTAATTGGAATCTGACAAGAATATTTTGACTGGAAACAGTTCATGACAAAATTAATGTATTCTTGGCCTTAAAAGGATACTGAGACAGGAAGAACAACAAAACTTTGTTAATACTTTCTGTTATTAAAGTTAGATAGCATAATTCTCAGCAGGGACTACTGTTGATCCACTGACTACAAGGTCTACCTTGTAACATGACAAAACAGCAGAGCTTTTCATTCTTGGTTGCAGGCTTGGATTGCTTTGGGCCTGAGTATTTACTATCTAGAGACTTGCATTCATCAACCACACATGAACATGGCCTTCTGTTGAGCGATTAGACATCTGATATTTATGGTCCCACACTCTTGCAGGATGAATGAGTCACATATTTACTTGCAAGATTAGACACCAGGGACCTGTTGCACTGCAAACAGCCATGCCTGTAGGTTCTGAAGCACTTGCAGGCTATGAAGCACTAGAATCATGCTGCTGTTTCTCCTGAGTAATGTCAAAAATGTCTTTGCTACTTAAATACAACCTCCAATGATACCTAAAAGAATATCTGAGAGAGACAAAGACAATCAAAGACAGGAATTGAGAGGCAAGGAAGTTGTCTGGTTGTCACAGTTCAACACCCCAGGATATCTAATTGCTTTCTAAACCGTGAGCTGGACTCACTATCCCAACAGAGAACTTCAAATGTTACTTGTCTGCATCAGAGAAGATCTAAAAGACTGAGACAACAAGAAAAGAGAAGGGCAAAGAGATGCACTGTTTCCACTCCACTCTGGGGAAATTGCAGGGAGGCAATTAATTCCTGTCTGAGAAATTTCTGCCTTGGAAAATGTTATATTAAGAGAACCAGTGCTGTTCACTGAGCTTTTTGGTGACCAGTAGCATTTACCTTCTGGGCTGTGCTTGCTGCTTGGCTGTCTGCATAAGAAGCAGTAGAGACACTTTGGGCGCAATTCAGTTGGCTAAATGCTGGTATGAAGCAGCATTAGAAATTTCATGTAGTACCTTATGTGTCCCTAGCAGCTTTTCTAAATGACACTTAGTCTCTCTCAACATCTCATCCACAGGAGACTTCCTATGCGACTTAACACCTAAATTCACATCCACAGGATGTCAAACTATAGCCCAATAAGAATGCTCAATTGATCCTATGAGGGATGTAATGAAAGACCATTGGGATTTTTACCTGTTTCCTGCAGATGAATATGAGTTGCTTCCTACTAGTACCTTTGATTTACCTAAGGATCTTCCTCCTTACAAAAATGCAAATTAAAGTGAGTCAGAGCCCACTTAGCAGGATACCCACCAGTGACATTGATAATATTAAAGATTCATAATCCTACTGTATGATCCAAAACTAAACCATTTCTTTGAAAACTGCTATGGGAAAACTCATATACCACCATATGTAACAACTGAACAAGGTTATAACGTCAGCTTGGGGCAAAGTGTGAGGTGCAAATACTCACTGTTTATCTCAGCTGAAATTGTTCCCACAGGCAAAACATTAATTTTGCCTTTTAAGCAACCAGTGGGATAGCAACTCTGGTGTGAAAAAATGAAGATGTACTATTTTGCCATGGACATCTACTATCTCTGACTAGGAGAGGAAGGACATTTACAATAGGAGCAAAGTTACCATGTCACAGAATTAGGGAAGAAGTTAAGAGGGAGAAGGTAGAAGTTAAGTTTACTTAATAAAGATTTTACAAACAGTGAATGAGCAAATTGGATGCCATTGCTCTCTGCTTTGGGAGAAACTTCCTTTTTTTAAAGGAAGGTCGAACATAACAAGCCAACCTCAAAATAGCCTCTATATATAGGAATTGCTGAATTTTGTTCTGCACATACAACTTCTCCCTTCTCACTACCCGGTTACAATCCTGCTTTGTACAAGACTAATGAATCAAGTAACTGGAAAGGCCCTGATGAAAATAACATACATGCTCTTACACTGGTGAGATCAAACAGAAACCTTTGCCGCAAGAGATCAATATCAACATTTATGACACTACATAAACTACACTACAGAAAGACAATTCCTACCCCTTAAAGCAGACAGTGACATAAAGCAGAGCAGGTCAGACAGGGAACAGGAACAACTGTACAAATACTTTGGGGTTATCCCTTCCATTAGTTGATTCTAGTACTATACATTCATACTTGCTCACTAACATCAGTTTGGTGGAAGAAGGGAATAAGCTACATAGAATAAAAGCTTTGGTGCTTTGTAATTGATTTAGAATTGACTTTCACTTGGGATTATGATTTGTGCAAGAATTGTAAATCCTCACCTCTACTGCTGCACAAACCTGGGCATTAGACAGTGTCTTGTGACCCCTAAGTAGGACTGTGTTCTTGTTTGTGCTAAAGCTCTTTATCTTGAAAAAACAGACTTAAAATGTTTCCACTCCAGTTCAGTACACATTCTTTATTTGTGTTTAGAACAATAATGATGACAACAACAAAAAGAGTTTATTCTGGATTCTGAGAAATTCCTGCACACCATGGACAAGTAAAACACTGTGATCATTTTCCACAATTCTCATAAATTTTGCTTCTCACCCTGGAATATAAACTTGTTTTCATTGCCTAAGGCAGGAATGATAGAGGAAGTATTCAGTCATTTCAAGTATTATGCTATGAGATTATATTTCTTATGCCTTAATTTTCTTTGGTTTTTTCCCAAGGATGCTACTGTGTTCTGGATTAGGTCTCACGCTTTTAGTCTCTACGTGCGCAAATGGTTAGGTGTGTGCAGCTTCAAAACACCATCTGTAATTACCTAACTAGTGCCAGATGTTTCATGTAATGCCAGCGTTACTGCCTATACTTGTACTTATACCTGCATTCTAGATAACCTGTAGTTTTGGTCAGTGTCTTTGCTTTGCACCATCTTTCAAATCTCATCTTCCCTCTCGTAACAGTAGTCCTCACTTTTCTAGCATGTATCCAGACTTAAAGACTGAAAGAGAGGGCTCTATTTTAACCCCAGGTTCCCAAACACAGACCTTAAATTACAGGAAGAGAGACCTTTGGAAAGATTAGGAAAGTGTGGTTGATAAATACAATTAAAGCAACTGCAACACTCCAAGCAAGTGAACTATTTCATTTGTATCCCTTTAAGCCACTCACAACCTTTTTATTAATGAATGACATTTTTGCAACTAGTCTATCAGTGACACTTGCCTTCCTTTCAGAAACACATTGAGATCTTTATCACATTGCTGCTGTTTGTGATTCAAAATGGCCTGGAGCAAATATCCAGCTCGTGTAATTTGACATAACTCTATGGAAATCACTGACGCTATGAATGCCTCTCCGGGGATGTGTATCTGGTTTTTTTTAGGAACATATCTTCACTCTTGAACCCTTCAAAAAACAGATTTGTAGCTCAAAAATGATTTTTTTCTTCCCCCATCTCCTCACGTACTCCAAAGGCACTGGCCATTTGGTTTGAAAAAAAACCCAAACCAAATCAAAAAACCTGCTGAGCAATTCAAGCCTCAAAGATTATTTTATTTATAAGCCACGAAGAATCAAAAATAGCTGTGTAGCTAGAAGAGAATGGACCTTTTATCCAGGCTCTGCATTTGATAGTTGTGATTTCATGAGCTGTGGCCAAAACCAGGGAACAGGCAGATCAAATTTCTCATACTGTTAGTGCAGTTGATATTACCTCAGGGAAGTAATTATTGCCTCAGAGTTTGTTACAATGCAGTGAACACAAACAATTTAAAACCACTGTGTACTGCATCCTCTTCTGATTCTCACAAACCAGCAAGGGATCTCTCTGCTTGAAGTTGCTGGTAGATGTGTTTTCCCACAGAGCTGACACATCAGGGACAGCAGTGCCACACACAACCCAGCTTGCAGCATGCGGCAAGCCATTACCGTACTCTTACCTTTATAAGAGGTTTACGCACAATCAGAGTAGGGACCTGATCACTATCCACTCAGTGAACTCAGCTGAGACAAGAAGCTGGAAGAAAATAGCTTGCTGCTGGGTTGAAGCTTTATCCTACAGACGATGGACCCAGGAATGAAGCCAGGACACAGAGACAGCTCGACCAGGCATGGTCTCATTGCTAGTCCCATAGCTCTGTATGGCTGCTCTTACTTGAGGTACATTTCCTTAAATGTCCTGATTCCATTAAGCAAACCAGAGAGAATATATCCCTCTCTATGCTCAAATCAACAGCACAAATTCCAGCTAGATCAAGGTTGTGATGTAGGTGGCAACCAATCCCTACAAGCTGTAATGAGTCTCCAGCATCCTGGCTTATCTCCAGATGCATTTGGAAGGGAAAAGACTTTTGACCAACAGCCATGTGGAACAGATCTGAACCAAGTATGAAGAGGAACATAATCTTATTGCTGCTTTCCCACATACCAGTCATTAGCTCCTAGCAGAAACTTTTCAGTTTGCTTTTAGCTGAAAGGTAGAAAATGGGAGCTAGTCATGCCTCCTGCCACGAGAAATGCTTCCTCCTGGGAATCACAAGTATGGAGTAGCTCCACTTTACAAAACATTTTGTTGATTTCCCCGCCAGTAGCAAAATACTCCAAAGATGCATTTCACTCTGTTCTATGCAGATGTTATACAAAAGCAACTCCCAAGGGCATAATGAAATATACAGTGGAGATGAATTTCCATGAAAAAGTATTCTCAATATTTTCATATTTCATGGAGTTGGTTATCATTAGGTTCCTCCAATTTGACATTAGTGTATCCCCACTTTCCTAATGCATTTTCCCTCATCCTGCTGGATTTTTTTTTGTTTTTCCCACTGGACCTCTTTTGTACTTACAATCCCAAAAGCATGAAGACGCATTTCACTTCTTTTACTCCATTACCAAACACTTTTTATATAGAATGACAACAGAATCTAGCCTACAGCATTCACTAGTGTTCAGAAAACATCCATCACAATTTTTAATTCATTTCAGCTAAGTCAGTTCAGTTTTCAGCTCTATTCTGTATCAGGTTGTGATACAGTTTTTATCTGAGGAATATTTTCTGCACAGAGGAATTAACTCCAGTGGTAGAATGGAGCACTCAAACAGCTCATACAAATTAAAACATACTCTGTCTTCACAGTGATACACAGGTCTTAGACAGTTTCTCTGAATTAGGATGATCATTGCTTTTGAAGATGCTTCCACAGCGCAAAAGTAGGTGTAGTACCAAATTTTCCTGTTAACTTGCTTGTACTCTATATCAGATAGGAGAGGTCACCATCAAATTGTAGACAGAGCATTTCTCTCATTTCCCTGGTTTGCCACCCCCAGTGTGTAGTAAAATGCAAATGAAAAATGTATTTATATCAATGTTACTATTACCTTCACTATCCCCCATATTTGGAGTATGAACTGAATAAACATTTATGAATAGCAGTAGCACAGTCTAAAGATGGAAGAATAGCCTCTGACCTAAGGCACCTTTTATCTTTGCCTCTGCCACACTGTGGGAGGGGACCACAGTTTGTTTGTCTGGGTCTCCATTTCCCCATTTGCAAAGTGCAAGATGTTGTGAGATATTTATTACTTAATGGCAAAGCACTTGCAAAACTTAAGGCCTTCTAAGCTCCATGTGGTCTTTACACAGCTGCTGGAAATGTGTCGAGCACAATTTGGCTTAATGAGGTTTCCCAGATAACTGTACTAGAGTGGACTCTTCTGCCCCAGCTAAATATCACAGCAGGGGTGATACATCTTGAAACTTCTAAAATGTTCAACAGAAAAGGTGACACTGTCTCCTACAATATTTTCTATAACATACTAAGTCTTCCTTTCACAGCCAGTGGCTCATCTATCTTCCCCGGCTTCATTTCTTAAGGAAAACCATCCAAATTCAGGGAAGATGGACTTTATGTTTGTTTTTTTAACAGACATGACAGACTCTGACCTACAAAATTGTTTTCCCCCCATCTTTTAATGATATCTATTATTACAAGCCTGTCATCTATGAAGAATAATAGACTTATAAATTTTGTAGAATGTTTACAAGAATAAAGGTTAATTCAGGAAGAAATGACATCTGCTGCTTTTACTACCAACACAGTGGAATAAATATGAGTTTCTCAGCTAGTCCAGCATTGCATTTAAGCTAAAATTGGATTTATGCTTGCTCTGGATGTGCCCATGATTTCTTATGGTGTCATGCATGGGCTATAAATCAGACACACCAGACATCTATGCATGACCTTTAGAATAACTTCTCAATTTTAAAAACACATTTTTAAAAAATAGAACTTCATTTTCCATAGAATTGCTTTGCTTTATTTGCAAAATGTAGGGGAACATTTTGGGGCCAGTTCTGTTTAATATCTTTATCAATGATGTGGACAAGGGGATCAAGGGCACCCCCAGTAACTTTGCAGGAGACACAAAGCTGGGTGGGAGTGTTAATCTGTTGAAGGATAGGAAGGCTCTGCAGAGGGATCTGGACAGGCTGGATCGATGGGCCCAGGCCAATTCATGAGGTTCAACAAGGACAACTGCTGGGTCCTGCACTCGGGTCACAATATCCCCATGCAACACTGCTATAGGCTTGGGGAAGAGTGGCTGGAAAGCTGCCTGGCAGAGGACTTCTGGGTTTTGGTCAAGAGCCAGCTGAATGTGAGCCAGCTTGTGCCCAGGCAGCCAAGAAGGCCAATGGCATCCTGGCTTGTATCAGGAATAGTGCAGCCAGCAGGGCCAGGGCAGTGATCATCCCCCTGTTCTGGGCACTGGTGAGGCTGCACCTCGGATCCTGTGTTCAGTTCTGGGCCCCTCACTACAAGAGAGACACTGAGGTGATGGAGCGGGCCCAGAGAAGGACAAAGCTGGAGAAGGGTGTAAAGAACAAGCCCTGGGAGGAGCAGCTGAAGGAACTGGGGGTGTTTAGTCTGGAGAAAAGGAGTCTCAGAGGAGGCCTTATTGCTTCCTACAGTTACTCAAAAGGAGGTTGCAGCAAGGTGGGTGTTGGTCTCTTCTCTCAAGTAACAAGTGATAGGACAAGAGGAAATGGCCTCAAGTTGTGCCAGGGGAGATTTAGATTGGATCTCAGGACAACTTTCTTCACCAAAAGGTTTGTCAAGCATTAGAACAGGCTGCCCAGGGAAGTGCTTGAGTCCCCATCCCTGGAGGTTTTAAAAGACACGTAGATGTGGCACTTAGGGACATGATTTAGCGGTGAACTTGGCAGTGCTGGGTTAATGGTTGGAAGCAATGATCTTAAAAGTTTTTTCCAACCTAAACAATTCTATGATTTTGTTTTGTTTCTGCACTAGCACATATGAAAAATGCAGTCCTGTTGGTTTTCAGTTGCTTTTCTTTCACTGACAATTTTAATTACTTTGCAAAATAGTCTAAACTTTTACCTAATAGGAGAATTTTCTTTTTCCATTATGAAGTAAAATATTTTCACTTTTTAATACTAACCACCATAAAATAAAAACAAGCCAACTAAAGAATTAAAAATATGAACAGTCATACAGTTTTCTGAGACGTCTCCCAAGCCCCCCTTATTATTTTCTTAAACATACTCTGTTAATAATACCCTCTAAGATGTCTTGGAATCCTCCTAATTTCAGGAGGGTAAACTACTGCATTTAGCAATGTTATTTTCAATTCTTTTCATACAAGTACCCACATAAAGCATGTTAGACTGTTCTAAAATTTATTCTCTTACACTCAGCCAAATTAGGATAAAATTGCAGCTAAGAGTCTTTTCTTCCCCTGATGTGAGATCATTGCACATTTTACTGTTGTTAATAAACATTGTCATTATAGATTAATTGTCCTATCTTTGGAGACCCTGTGTGGTCTTTGTTCTGTGCACAGCCGCAAGGCATAGCTTGTCTCTCCAATGTCTGTACCAGTGATGGAGAGAGAAGGCTTCTGAAATGACACTACGGAGCTGTAACCACTAAATCAATGTTTTATCTCTGGATGTGAACATATTCATTCTTGGTCTCCCAAAAAGTTTATTTTATTATATTTGGCACAGTGTTGTGACAAGAGACTGTAATGAATGGACAGCAAAATATGGTTAAGCCTGTTTAAAGAAAAACTGCAGAGATTAATATTACAGCTATTTTAATTACTGATCAGCATACATTTATGCATGTTGAGAAACAGCTTATTAAAATAGCTAAACATAATTATCTAATATATAATCTAGACAGGTCTGACTGTCCACGTCTACAAGGCGATATGTCACCTCTTCTTTGGTATCTGTAAACATAAGCTTTTTCCAGTCTACCCAACAAGCCTTTTAGTGTGTAGATACTAAGTCCACATCTTGCCATTTATCAGTAGAAATAACTGATTCAATAAAATTTTATTGTAACTTCCTTGTTTTACCACTCTGATACTTTCTGGACTTCTCAGTCCATAATATCAATTAGTACTATATGAAGAGTTGCCTATTTTTAACAGTCATTTCACATAACCTGGTTTGGGCACATCTCTCAGAGAGAGGGGGTACCATGTACCCTGCTAAGCCTGAGGAAATGCCAGACCAGTGTTTCTAGGTGGGTCACACTCCCACCATACAGGCTTAACTCCACTTAGAATCAACCAGCTGCCTTCACAGAGCCCATGGCTGTAAGAGACAGTTGTTTCCTTTCTTGCAGTTTTCAGTCAGAGGTGCCTGTAGGTGATACGGCAGATTGAAAGAGAGTGATGAAAGAGAGATAGCCCAAGAGCGTAGGTCGTTGTTGCATGCCATGGGAGAGTAACAGGAATCTTTCAGAAGGTCGTTGAAAGTGCAGGGCTAATGGGGAGGTGCTGGAGCACATGCTGTGTTCTTCATCCCTGCTGCTGTAGTACCAGTCCACAGAGCAAACTATTCCCAGAATCATACTTGGAGGGGTGTGGAGGAATAAAGATGTTTTACTCCATCCCGTACAAATGATCAAAGGACCAGATCTGAGCACAAAGCATGCAGAGAACTTATCTGACAGCATGGATGTACTGTGAACACATTTCTCTGCAGCTTGAGTCTGACCTTATGTATACAAATATGAATGTGCATTCTCACCTGGTCGGCTTCATTTCTTTTTCTGTTAGGTAAATACTTCATTATATTTGTCCACAATTCAACAGCTTTGTAGCTTCAGAACCAAGCACATGAAGTTTAAGAGAGCTTTTTATTGACTTTTTCCTTACTTATCCCAACACCGGCTATTTATTTTACAGGTCCTAAGGCACCCCTAATATCTAAATTTTCAGTGCTGTATTCACCACCTCAGATATTACAGTGCAAGTTGTTGTACACTCCTTTCAGGGCTATTTACAGAGATGCTTCAACTACAAAATTCTAGCCAGACTCAGCCTGTCCAAAAGGCTTTGGACCAATTGTTCTGGTTTGGATCCAATTGTTCTGGTTTATATCCATCTCTACCAATGTTTAGTTATCCTTTAACTGTAAATGATGTCATTCATATGCATATTTGCTGTAATTCCTTCTGATATATGTGATAATTTAAATTTTGCTCTGAAGGAATTAGGGTAGACATTCCCAAAGCACTAAAATCACCTGAGCATACTGAAGCATTTCAGGTATTATGAACTGTAAATGTTAGCCATCAAGCTAACAAAGTTACTTAGAAAAGCCTATTGGCAAATAGCTAAACCCATCACAATTTAGGAAAAAAGTAATGAAACACCACCACCTGCTCACCCCTAACACTTTAACAGACTGAACACCAATCACAGGCGCAGGAAATGTAAGCCCTTTAATTGTAATTTCCTTGAAAAAGGCTACTCTTAATTTTAATAAGAGATACTTTGGCCTCCTTTTCAGAATATTTATGATCTGAATTGCATTGTTCTCAGTAAGTGACAGCAAGACCACTGAAGAGGACTTGACTTGAATAGGAACCCTGGGAACACAGTGCGAATTATTACTTCAGTTTGCTGATCTGGGACACACAAAAAAACCCTTTAGACAACAGCTTCAGGTGTATTGCAAATAATACTTAGTTAAAACCTCAATAAGCAAATTTCAGCAGCTGCCTCCAAAGCTTTGATGTTAAAAAACAAAATCTATAATTGCCTCTTCAGTGAAGGGTGGTGAATTAATCTACTAATTTCTGCAAGGTTCAACACAGCTGTTTTATTACTTGAAAAAATGGGCATGTTCAAGCACTCCACACATTTGGGAATGGATCAAATGTAGATGAAAGCTTCCACTTCGACCTTTATCGATGTATAATGAGACAATTTAGAGCTGCTGTATCTTGTCTTATCAGCAGCCTCCTAAATCTCCTGGATTACTAATGGCTTCTGTGAAGCAATTCAGATTGGCATCTGGTGTCTTGTAAAAACCAGTGCAGCGACATGCGCTTAAGCCTGAACAAAATCTGATTTTGAGGTCTGAATGACAGAGAACTTTCCATTCAAATAGCTGCAAATATTTTGTTTTGCTCTTTCTCTTTTCCCCTCATCAGTTCAGTTGAAACCCACTGATTCAGAACATTGAGTTTTCTAATATGTTGCTATTACATTTTGCCCTACAGAGGGCCTAGGGGTAAGGCATGTCCTGGGAGGTGGCTGCTGCCCTTAGCAGCAGGTCTGTTTGCCTTCAGCACTCCTTCTGCCCACCTTTTCTCTTTCCAAGACATAAACAACCAGGATGAGACCATGACTGATGTGCCCTCAGCACAGCCAGAAGTGTCTGGAGATCCACCCTAACATTCCTCTCAAATCATCTGACTGCTCTCCGAGGAACGTGAGGAGTCAGCATGCATCCTGATGCTTTGTGCAGGCCTACAATTGAAAACTATCGTGTTTGTGTATTTCTCCTGTCGGCTGGGACACAGTAATTGACTCTGTGTGCGTGTGTTTCCAAAGTATTGCAAATGTGAAGACAAGCTGGTTAACTACTGCTTTTGGTGTTGTAAAGCCAGCCACGTTTGCAACGTACTAGGAGTATCATGTGCTAAGCTGTGCTAAGCCTTCTGCAGCTCCACTGAAGGGGAAGTAGCTTCTAGCTGGGGGGCAGTTCCTATGGGCTGTATTACACCTGACTGCCAGTCATCCTGGGAACCCAGCAGGTATGGAAAAAAAATCACAGGGGAAATAAATATTCCTCCTTAGGATTTACATGTGTACAGGTTGGAGAGGGAAGGGATAGGAAGCCTCCTCTCACCTCTGCTAACAACTCAGCTAGATTTTGTTTTCAGCCAAATAGGGGACGTGGAGCTGAGCAGCTTCCCACAGCTGGTTGGAGATGGAGGGAATGGAATCAGTATGCTACAGTATCAGTCTAGGGACAGGAGAGGAGGTAGAGAAAGAAGGAGGTTTGTAAACAAAATAATAATCAAAAGAAAATGCAGCTTTAGGGAGACTGAAACCATTTGTCAAATCAGCAAGCAGTCTGACCTGAGAGAAAGAAGAAAACTGTTTCATAAAAAAAACAAAGTGAGTTTGCTTTGGGAACAGCTCCTCTGTTGCTGATTCAGTGTCATTCTGTAAATCGTGTAAATTTAAGGCATGAAGAAAAGCGCTGTTTCATTTTGAACTGAACAAAATGCTCCAGCTGCACTCCTTTCAACCTGACCACCCTACCTCTGTTTCTGGTGCCGGGAGGGTACCACAACCCACATCTGAGCTCTTGAGCCCCTAAAGGCATTCAGACTCTCTTGCTATGTCCTGTTCCCACTGCACCGGCATGCCCTTCTGTCACTCTTAACTGAAAGGATCTGCAAAGTGTCATGGTCATAATCTGAAGTACTTATGTTACAAATAAAAGTACACAGCAATGGAGAGCCAGACAACAGCAATCACTGGGGTGAAGCGCTGCATTTTCATAACCATCTTTCTGAACCACATACATACGTTATATTGTTACCTGCATGAAATTGAACAGATATATCCCATTATGTAGTACAAACTTGGTAAAGGAGTGGGAACTTTGTTACCAACTTTGGTGTAGTGCAGTTTGTCATTAGCTGCCAATAATACCTTGGGTTTACATACGCTTTCCTTTTTAAACCTATGCTTTCAACTAGGATTTAGTATACTGAACTGGAAACTGTAATCTAGAAGTTTAACATATGAAGGTTGGGGATGGCAATTTTATCGGGGGGGGAAGGGGAAGGTGCAATTCTGAATCCTCCCCAAACTGCATTTTAGACAGTGCTTTACAAGTATTAACCAAATTGTCCTACTGAATCTGGGCTGTGGGTAATGTCTGTGAATATGTGTGTGCCGAGCTGACATTATGTATGAAGCAGATATAGGTGCATCAAGGACTGCATACGTAATGTGGTGTCTGAATAATTACCATGGTAGACAATTAACCTCCAAATCCTGCTTTAGAGCTATTTACTTGTGCAGCTGCAAAAGCTACATGATTAAGTGGCAGTCTATGAACACAACTGTCTGCTTCCTTTGACAGCATTAATTGCAATTCACATCATCCAGCGCCACTGTGAAATAGCAGGTCCATGACTTTGCCTCACAGGTCATCAGAAGAGCAACTCAGGCAATCTGAAAATCAGATGCATGGGTATCACTTTCCTGGTTTTCAGCTGTCATTTCTGAAAGTAGAGCCATTTTCTTGAGTTATACATAGAAGAGCTACTCATTTAGAGTAAACTGAGGTTAGACTGGGCATTTTAGTCATTCACAGATGAATGTCACAGCACATTTAGATGATCTACTTGTCAAACTCATGAAGATAAATGTATTAGCTTTATTTTGTGAATACCTGACATATGTATGACGGCCATATCCTCACATACTTTTCTCAGTTCTTATCCAAGCAAAGCACCCCACTTTTCCACAAACACATAGCTTTTTTATTCAGTATTTCACCTGCAAATCAGCCCAATTCAGTGTTCTTCAGACAACACACAGGTACACAAGGAATGACAGTACTAAACACCCTCAGGCTCCGCTTACATCTTAAAAGTGCTATGTAAAACACATGGGAAGACTTGAGGCAATCTTTTTTAACTTAAACTAGGGAATAATCTTTGACTGAAGAGGCATCTTCGACACTTTCTCATGTTTTTCATGTTCCTAATCTCTTTTATCATCACCCTATCAAAGCAATCTGCTATCAATTTCTACAGTGTAATGTGTTCTTCAAATACTGTACTTATTTTTAATCTATAAAATAGAAAGCAACTTATGAGTGAGGCAATATTTTTAATATGCTGTTCATGTAGAAAGCAAATACCCAATAGGGGACATGAAGGGTTAGACTCAGTGACCAGCCAAGCTCTCTTCCAGTTCTATGTATCTATATCTCCAGTCCACTATTTACATTTAATAGCTTTGTTCACATGAAATATATTCTAAATTTTTAAGTATGATATATGCATAAAATTAGCGTGACATCCATTTTTTTTATACTGTCATAGACACCTTTTTTTTTCTTTTTGCTATTAAAATTGCTAAGTTTGTAAAAATTCAAGCTTCAAATAACTGGGATTCAAGTTGTCCACAATATCTTAATTTAATTTCTTTGTGTCTATTATACAACCTTCAGGTACATAGCCATGCGTTATTTTGTCAAGACCTCTGGTACATCTGATGTACTGGATGGAGGGTGGAAGGCACAGCCTCAATGACGAATGAGGTTTCTGTATATTGGGGATCTGTCTCATTGATTGGATAAGGTGGACACTGTGCTTCGGTGTGCACTCTGCTTTGGGTCTGATTCTGTACAGCTCCACCTGAGAAAAATGGCCTTAATGCATTTGATGCCACAGTAGAGGATATATTTAGTAAAAGAAAAATCTTTACTTCTCACCTAAGAATTCCTTATGGTTACGTACTGCAGCTGGATATAAATTTGTTATCAAAATCATTCTTCACCTATAAATTAACTTCTGATTAAACATAATTTTGATGAAATATTCCTCTATATAACCAAGTTCATATAATGAAAGAAAATGATACAGTAAAACTTCAGTTTTTCAGCATGCTGCGCTTCATCTGAGAGAACTAGCTCTCAACTCCCACAGCAGTCAAGACTAGGACATGGACAAGTATGAACATATGTTTTTTTAATTTTGACTGCATTCCACTTAATCTAACAACCTTCCAAATGAAACACTTCAATATACAGATTCCATGTGTCTTTAAGAAAAAACAAAATAAAATAAAAATTAAATGCAGCCCCCAAGAAGAGAGTATAATAGTAACACTCATCTGAGTATCCTGTTATTTGCATCTGCTTTGTTTAGTATCACAAAGGCCTTTGGTGACTTTTGTTAATAATGTAGCAGCTTTGTTGAGCTGTCTACTCTGTGGACTTCTTTAGGCTTATGAGCAGAGAACTGTAATTCCCAGCATTACTGGACTAGCAAAATGTCATTCAGTTTAACTCTTCAAAGTGCAAACCATGACATTTTCAGAAATCCTACCAAGTCAGATAAAGCTCCCAACTAAGATTCTATTGAGTACTTTTTTTTGGTCTCAAATATTTTTTCCCATAACATTGTGATTTCAGTTTCGAAGATATGAAAGGCTAAATTTAGTTTCCTGAAATATGATGAAGCCAAACATTAGCATTTTAGGCATGAGGCTGTGGTTTCTTTCATACTTTTATATAGGAAAGAACCAGTTCTGAGTCTTTTATAACATGAACATAATAATGCGTAAGGATTTTTCTAGATTTACAAGAAATAATCCTTCTAGATTTACAGAATATGGCATACAAAATGCCCAAAGCAAGCAGAAAAAGGAATTTGCATCAAAATCCTAAAAACTTAATTATTGATGAATTAAAGAAAACAGATAGGAAAGACAATATGAACAGTAGAAGAGATGCTGTACTCCTCACTGACTGAGCAATTCCTTTCTGCACCTGTTTCTTCATTGTGCTGGGATGCTTCAAAAGGTAAAATCTGATCTGATGATACATATACCTAGAATCAGTTTCTTCCTATTTTAAGAGTGCTCATTTAACACTTAATGGAACTAATTCTGCTTTTAGTTACATAGATAACTGCAGATGAATTCTACTGATTTCTTTTAAATTACTTTGACCTTGCCTCAAATAGAAGTTGGTCTATTGTCATTATATTAAATATATGGAAAAGTTAGGAGGCAATAAGAATGCATGGTTTTCTTTTAACTCAGCTGGTCTGTGGCATGTTTCGGTTTTGATATCTGTGTAGCAGGAACGAAATATATTCATAAACTAAACACTAAATGTTCTCTTTTTTAAAATACAGCAAATTATTGATATTAAAACAGATTATGTCATTTGAGGGTTATTTTTGTTGTTGTTGCTTGTTTGTTTCTCTTGACATAGGCACTGTTGTATTTGTGCATGATCCTTTGAAAAGTAGGAAAATATTCGTCCTCCTTCAAGGTTTTATAACCACTTTGAGCTTGATCTTCTTCTGATAGGGTACTCCAGGAAAACGGAAAGGTACCATTTTGTTCTTCAATACAGTCTACAGTTACTGCCTAGAATGTAAACAAAAACCTTCCCAGAAGATGAATGACACTTACGACAACGCTTCCCCAAATCAAAAGTGGAGGTCTAAGTTCTTTGTCATGCTTAGACCTGCTCTCTACATTCATTTTTCAAAGGAGGACTTAAATAACCTGATATATATACCAAAAAGAATCTAGATTCTTATCAGAAAAAGCAATTCAGTATAGGCAATCTTTTTATTTTGAGCAATTAGTCATTGCCCTGTCAATGCCAGCATAGTTCAGTGGGAGTTTCATGTGTAGAAAAATGGTCTTCATCTTATTTAAGCACTAAGAATTGTTAAGGGTAGTATGAACTACAACTCTACTGTAATATTTTCATTTCAAACTTGCCCAGCTTTTCTAAGCCCAGACTTAATCTCTGCTCTTCCATATAGGTTTACAATGAGATAACCTAGTAAAATCTTAGTGGCACAAAACTTCTGTGGCAGAGTAGGAAATCTGGTCAGAGACCACTTCTTTTCATCACTTCATGATTTGCTACTTAACAGTGACATGAAAAGCCTGTTTCCATCTTCTGAAAGTACTGGAATTATATGCAGGAATTGCTGCAGGATGGTTGTCCACTTTCAAAGTCTCCCAATCACATATTTAACCAGGGCACATCAGGAATTCAGTGCTAATCCAAACCCAACTTGTCTCAAAAGTTGTCCCACACCATTCCAGATTTTTGAAGTTTGTGCTGCAGTTGAGATATAAATCTCTATAAGGATTCCCTATCATTAAATTTCCATGGAAATCATTGAGACTGGAAAATACGAGGAATCAGTCTTTCTTACAAGATTTCACATGCTCCTTGGATCCTGTCAACTCCAAATTGCCATGGGAGCAGTCTCTCCTGTGGAATTCTACTGCCTGTGTTTCTGGTTGACATCAAGAAGTGTTGAGGTATGTGTAAAAAGTTAACTATTCCACCTCCAAGAATCTCGAATAGCATGCAAAGTTCAAATGCAGTCACAATTAGATGTCAGTTGTACTCTCTCCATGTCCTTGCTACAGATACTTCATTTCTAAAAGCAGCCTGTTAATGTCAAACATTTCCATTCTAGCATTCAGAGATTATGAGTTTATTGCAGCTGCTGTAATCTTCGTGTATTTCAAGGGAAATATATTAGGAGACATTTTAAATGCATTTTCCTCTATTAACATAAATCTTGGCATTTTGCGTAATAAAGTCAAATAGCAGGGCATAAATTACACCAGAAGTCCTGAAACAATAAAGAAGTCCTAAAGGAAAAATAAAATTATATTAAGACTTCAGGTTTAAAATTTTGTGTGGGAATGCAATTCGTCAATACCAGGTAGACCTTCTGTCATCAGCATACAAAAGCTGAGGCGTTGGTAATGGGATGCAAAACTTTTTACCAGAAGGCTAAATTCCTGTAACTCCACAGTATGTAGAAAACACGAGTCTCCACTCTCTGGCTGCTTCTTGGAGGCTTCTGCTGAGCAAGTTCCAAGAAGACATTAGAAACAGGCTGGAATCTCCTTGTAGCTACATTTCAAGTTTTTTCCCCTTTTAGGCTAGCTGTAGGCTCCTCAGGCCTGAGTTCAATCTAAACAGCTCCAGAAAGTTCCCCAGTCTATGATGTAAAAGGAAAAATCATGGGCAACACACCTCCATATGTTCATAGGTGCCAAAACAGCTCACAGGGACCCTTGGCAAGCTGTACACTTTGCCAGCATGAGCTGGCCACGAAACAACCAGCAATCAGTGCGCAAACTGAAATCCCACTCCAACCCTCCTCCTTGAGATAAGTTTAGCTGCTGTCCTCCATAGTGATCTCTTGCAAGTCCAGGCTCTGACTCAGCCAGCCACCCTTTCTGCCTCTTCAGCACGCTTCCACCCAGGCCCCCTTGACAAACCCTTCCGTGGAGATCATAAAATGACGGACATGGGAGGCAGGCCATGGCCTCCAGGGCAGGAAATAAGCTGTGAAGAAGGACCTCCCTTCATTGCCTTTGTGTTAGCTGTGGCTGCACTTGGCAGCTGGCTGCAAAAGCTCTCGTGCTAGATGTACACTCTGGGTAGCACATCGCAGGCTCAACAGCTGTCACCAGTGCTAAATACAACTTGGAGAGAAAAATCTGGTGCTGTTTTCTCTTGTGACGCACACATGAAAGCTCATGCTGACAGTGGCAACTGAACATGTTGGATGCCTATTCAGGATTGTGGCGGTGAGTCAGCAACATCTCTGACCACATATATAATATTAAGGTTGAAATGTTGGAACTAGTGAGAGGTTCAAAGGTAAACATGTGCTCGAATACCCTTAATGGCATATTGCTTAAACTCTGCACAGATGATAGTGCAGCTGTTAGGAGACAACAGAGATGATAACTGATGATGATTCAGCTAAATATTTTAGGTAATCCCTTCAATTAAAGTCCCCAAATTTGCACTTAATTTGTATTTAGTTAGATTGTTGTCATGACTTAATAAAATAATACAGGCTTGTTAAGGACTTATTTATGGAAACTTAATTTCATTGCTGTGAGACTACAAATAATCTGTTGCATACTCGATTCTTTCAGATGCTCTGGTTTATACAACCTTCTTTTGTCTCACTGCGTAGCTAAACTGAACAGATGCTGTCTAGGGGGAGATGCGATGAAGCGGATACATGTTGGAAATGTGATTATTGTACATGGTGACAAACCTGAGTACCCACAGTCTAGCTGGCTGGGTGTCTAGGTTGTGCTATCCTGATACCAGCTTTGCATAAATGAAAACTAGCTCTGGCCTGTCCTGGTATGTCCCTATCCAATACAGCAGCCCTTCACAGAATATCTGTTCCCAGACTTGCCACTTGGCTCTCCAGGAAGCAGCCTTATTGCTTACAATAAGGTGACTTCAGAGATGCTGTTCAAATCCAGTCTGGTGTGTACTGAAATATGGCCCTGGACTGGACCAGCAAGCTCAGCTCACAACTGGACAGGAGACTGCAATGCCAGGAAGAACCAATCTTTCTCCATGGCACAGTTCTATGGAAGTCTCCTAAATAGCATCCTAAATACAGGTATACAGAGATACTCTCTCCCTCCATGCCTTGTGCAAATGGCCAGTGTTTCTTTTGTCTTCTGCTTGCTAGACCTATGTCTCTGATAGCTGAACAAACAGATTTTTATCCCAGGAAAATAAGCTCATGGGAAGGAAATGAAAACACAGGAGGCAGTATAGGCAACCAGCCAATCTGTCTGTCCTGGGTTTCTTAGCTTGATGCTATGAACATTATTTCAAATAGAAGTTTCTATGTACCCTTAATCCCAATCTTGCCTTTTTTTTGCCACCACATTATTCACCTATTCCTTGGCTTTGATTTGATGCCTGTCTCTGTTTAGGAGCCTATCTCATGTTTTATTTCCTGACTTCATAGTTTCAAAATGGAAATAAGAGATGGGGAAATTTCAGAAGAAAGACATTACTTTGGGAAACACTGTATGTGCCAAGGTAAAGGTACTAAAGCTCATGATATAATAGCAAAGCCAGTAATATTTTTTCTGCCAACGAACAAGTCTTTGTGTACATGTCAAAGCACTCACTCTCCCACTCTCTCAGAACTTTCTTGCACTCTTAGACAGAAAGCTAAAAGCTAAAATTAAAAGTTTCAAGGATTGTACACCCTCTGTGCCTGAAAGTGATCTATTTTTGACTCTCATTATCTCTTTCTCTCAGCTTGCTCAAGTGTGTTTTTAATGTATTTTCTTCCATGCATAAGATTTTACATGGAGACAAGTTAGAATAAGGTCTGCAGTATGTAAGGACTGAAGCTCTAGGTAGCCATTCTAGCTTCTACAACAGGCTCTGTAGGAAGCGAGGCAGAAAGGACAGTAGATTTCTCTCACAGGTGTCAAACAAAAATCCTGCTAGAAGCCCAAACATAGACAAGGCACTTTCCCGTAGCAGCTCTTTATGCCATTCAGGGATAAATAAAGGAAAGGTGAGGCATAAAGGGGTGTTCATAAATTCTCTGGACCAGACAGCTGCACCCTCGTATGTGCTGTAAAGACTGAACGAGTTGAGCTCTGAATACTTTTGTTTATGTGGTCTTATACAGCCCAAGATGCAGCCCAATTGCTAGAAGCAATTAAGTAGAGGGCAGTGATGCTACCATTATCTCTTTGCTAAGCATCCTGCAACAGCAAGTAGCTCTGAAGCTGCAGCACATCATACAGCCAAGCCCCATCTTACTTCTCTACTTGCCCTTGTACTGCTTCTGCTGCAAGCTGTACTGCTTCTGCTGCAAGCTGCCTTATGTACTGAACAGCTGCTGTTGCCAGCATCAGGATCAGTAAGTACCAAAAAGGAGGCACTGTTTCTGGTTGCTCATTTTTGCCCAGAGTGTTAAAGAAATGGTGACAGTACTGTATTCAGCTTTTCATATTTTACATAGGCTTTATTAACAAATCGTTGAAAATAAGGCCCTGAGGTCACCATATCCACACTGTGAAAGTCTATCTATTTTGATGGATGTTTATCTTGTGAGTAAAAGCCTTCTGTAGCTCTTCAACTTTCCCACAGCAGTCTGTTCCAGGGGTTTGTCATTCCTGCTGTTAGATGTTTGTTCTTAAAAGTTTAACTGAACCCTCCTTACTACAAATTTAAGGTCATTACTTTTGTTGAACCCACAACTACATTTTAAATATTGGAGTCGCTCTCTTGGTCTTAAGCAGCCCCAAGCAGAGTGGAGTAATTATTACAGATGATAGTCTGGTTTAAACATACTGAAATAATACTTTCCCTCTTTGCTTCAGCTGATTGACTCATGGTCATAGCTTCTGATTCATCATAACCCTCAGATCCTTGCTGGACAAAGTGATACTCAGACAGACATCCTTCAGGCTGTGTTCACGTCATCATTTTCTTCAGTCTCTGTGCCACACTTTCCACTTCTCTATGTTGTACCACAACCTTTTTCTAAATAGAAGTGGTCTTTTTCTTAAAAGAATGGTCATCTTAAACCACTCTTTCAACTCACCAGGGTAATTCTGAATTCTTATTCTCTTCTCTGACATACTTATCTGTCCCAGCTTAGTGTCATAAATGTATTCTCCACCTCAGCACCAAAATTATTAACTAATAGTATGCCTGTCAGAGGTCAGAAGCTAACAGAGAATATTGCAAATTGACCTATTTTCTCTCTGCCACTGTCTCTCTTCTTTGTTCAGTTCTTTTTCTGAATCGCTTTCCAGGCAGGTCCTCTATGAGACTTCCCTGTGCATGCAGTTTTCTTGCAAGTAGCTTCTGACTGAACTGGGAAGAGCTGCTTTTTATGATTTACTCAAGGATAAGCATCTCAGTCATTGAAAAACAGTCTTTGATCTTACTGCAAAGCATCAAAGTACTAAAGCTCACTTGTTCCACAATAAAATAGCAAGCTTTCAGAATTTTCTTTGCTACTACATATTATAATCCAACTGTGATTTGATGTTTAAGTAACCTCCGCTTTCTCATTCTTCTGAGTACCTTGATGAGCAAAGCCCTCAGTCATGTCCATCACCCAGCTTAGCTATGTCTTATTTTTATTTCTGTCTGCTTCTTCTGACCACAAACATGCCCAACACAGAGGAAGCCATCACTACAAAGACTGGGTCAAGAATGATTACAGTGAGAAATCCAAGTTAATGCAAACAAAGCTTGGAGAGACTATTACACTTGAATACCTTAGTGAGTGATTCAAGCTGAGGTGCAGCTTTCTTGGAATTTGCACTGGGATGAACGAGAATGTCCTTGGAAACCTCTTGTACCTGAAAAATTAACTTCTAGCTTCTGCCATTTTGCCATTTCTAGTGAAAACCAGCATTTTTCTTGGAGCTTTGGCTCCTGGAGTCACACTATGGTGTCTGTGCTTATAAAGGTAAGATAAAAATGTAGCCAAATGCATTACAAAGACACAAAAATATAAATCTTAAATTCAAGCAACCCTTTTTTTATTATTAGAGTTTTATTTTTATTTAGAAACCCAATTCGACCAGCTTGTGGAGAAATTCCATTATTTGGGTTGAAATCTAGCTCATGAATTTTGAGTCCTTGGGCTTGGCAGCACAATTTTTGGCCTGTAGCTCAACATGGAGCCTGCCATCTGCACTTTGGAGGTCTATTACCGTTGTCAGAATCACACGGTGTAATATAGCAACTGTTCAAAGCAAAACAAAACCAATTCAAAATACTTCAAGATACTATAGTCATTATATCCATCTGTTTAGCTATTTATAAAATAGCTAGCTGAGGTACTCCACACATTCTGGAGGCAGTAGCTTGCCATTCCTGTTTATTTTTGCAGGTGCCCTTAGACCAAGCGAAAAAAAGCAGAATTGCACAGGCTGAGAAGGGAGAATGCTTTTGCTGCACACAGTGGAACAGTAGGTCCCTTTCTCAAAGTCTGAAAAATGATACATGAACTGCAGTGAAAAATTTCTGGAGTTGGTTCAATTCATTTTGACACTTTGGGGAATACTAATTGAGCGTTCAATAGCTTCAACACTGTGGGAGTGGGGTAAACCAATCCAGGAAAACCATCAGCCATGGGGAAACCAATTTCCTCTCTCAGACTTATTGTTCCTGTATGTCAGAGGCAACCCCAAGAGATTCTACTTGTTGCTGACACATTCCAGAAATCATTTAATTTTCCCAGTACTTCTTCTTACTTTTTTTTTTTTTAAATTGGCAAAAGCAGGCATGAGAATTAAGTATCAGAAGGGCAAAAAAGAAAGCTTAAGTTTATAAAAGAATCATTGAGAAAAGAGGCAAGATAGCTAAGAAAAGGCAGAAATGCCAAACCTGCTTATTTCCATTGCCTTTGGAGTGCTATGCTGTCTGTGTATATATGTTTGTACAAGTAACTCGTGTACCTGCAAAAAAGATTATTTACTTGATTAGTCTCTCTGCTAATATGAAATGGAGTAGCTCTGCTGTAGAATCATGTATTTGTTATATCATGGCTGCTTAGCTCACTGCAAAACAAAGAGATGGTCCTTGGAACATGAAGCTATGAGATAAATATTGCTAGTCCTCAGTTACAGCACTCTCAGCTTCTGCTGAAGATGTGACTACCCCACACAGTGAGGATGTGCCAAAAGCTAGCCTTATTCTTCAGATGTGTTTGAGAAACTATTAAGAAATAAAAGCACATTAGAATTAAACCCCTTCTTATTTCTCACTAGAAAAACTTCCCCCCAGAACAGGGTTATATGCCTGTTTCTGAGGGGATGAAAGACCCTTGACAGCTACAGGCACTTCTCATTAAGCGGGTATTACACCAGTAAACATGAAGACTAAGCAGCAGTCATCTCCTAGATGCAGTTCTCTTTCTTTTACATAGAGTAACTGTTAAAAACACATGCTTATCATATTTGCATAATTCTCTTACAAAACTAGCCTGTCAGCAGCTTCAAAGACATTGCTTCATCTCCCTCCCATTTCCTGTAGGGATATTAGTGTCATCTGGAAAATCTAAGTCCACCTGACAACAAATATTCTGGTGAAACCAATAGCAACAGAGCAACAGCTTCCAGATACTCTGCAGTTCTTGGTTAAGAAGTCAGGATTAAAGATTTATTGTTTGTTTCTCCATTTCAATAAAAGCCTATAATTTAATATTTTAAAACTTCCTAAATTGTGTGCTAATAGTATCACATCTGTTACTGGTAACAGTACCCATGCTACCGGTGGCAGAATTCAGCTATGGAGAACCTACTGTGGTTCTCCTTGTGCTGTGGCAGACCCACAGTAGGTCATCATTTCTCTCCTACTAGGTATTTTCCTTAAATTTCAACACATGAACACATGAAGCTATCCCTCACTTTACAAAGTTAACTAGTCCTGTCATCACCGTTACCCCAGAATCTCACACTAATTACTTTATCCTCACAGCACTCCTCTGTTGGATGCCAGGTTTTCCAGAGAGCTCAGACTCAAATTTTTGAGTGCTCAACACCTAAATTGGAGTCAGATTTTCAGAAAAGCTGGGTTCTTTGTTTAGGTTCTCATAGAAGAAGCAAATTTTCCGAAGTTCCCAACAAATGCTGCAGCAGTGTTTGCTGCCCAGGTTCTGTAAGAAGATGAGGATCCAGTGTGCTAAACTTCTTTTCTGCATATGAATATTGCACTTGGGTGTTTAAATTGGAGGTGATTTCCTTGTAAAGTCTGGCTGTCACAGTGGGAGGCTGAGCCCTTTTGAAAATCTGGATTTCTATTGTAAGGTTACCACTGCTTTGCAGAAGATGAACTGGCAGAACAAGACCCCAGTGCAACAGAGCATTTGCCTAACAGGTGGCAATGAAATCAGGATTAAGGCTTTCAAGTCCCCCATTTCTGTTCACATATGTTCTTGCAAATTGGCCTGTAGTGTGGTTGACTTATAACAGCATATGTGTTCAGCTCCAGTAAGAACTGCATGTCAACAGTGTCCACGGTGGGCACTGGTTAAAACACAAGCTGGAAAGCACCCTGCGTGATGACAGAGCTGCTGTACGTGACACAGGGAATGAGACAGAATTAAGCAAGTTCCTGGAAAGCTGCAATGTAACACTTTTTCTGCCCTCCTCCTACTCAGAGGAGCTGAGAAAAACAGTCGTACTGACTGTGTGTGCTTGCATCTCAGCATCAAAGCAAGCCAAATAAAAAACACTGTTTTTTTCTGCACTAATTACAACCTTTTACTGACTCTGGTCGACAGCTTGAATACCATGCACCGTGATGTAGATTCATCTACCGCAAGTCTGTGAACTTGTAAGGTCCTTGCCAGCTGCCTATCCTGCTCAGGATAGCCCCAGAGTGGAAGAAGACCACAGGTTCTGAGTTGAATTGGTAAGTCTACACAGCACAAATCTATTACTCTGAATGACACAAAGGCAGAAAGCTAAATTTGGCAATAACCCCGGTCATTCACACTGTTCACTCATCATGTTGCCCTGGCTTTGTTTTGGACTCCACTATCTCACCCCAAGACAAATCAGCTTCAAATGGAGTTAGCCCTTAGCTGTGTGCTGTCACCAGCTCTCAGGGCGAAGAACCAGTCTGTAGGTCTATTTTGTGTAGTGGTACAGGCATAGTCACAAGGCCCAGAGCAACCAGCCTTGCCAACAGACTAGGTTAATTACTCCAAGCATGCATACATCCCAGATGGACGTTTCACTTCTCTTTCCTGAGTGACCACTTGATGAGATCTGAACTTAGGGTTTCATATGGAGTAATCACGCCTAAGGCTGAAATCCCACCATAGCCATGTCCCAGGCAATGGTAGAACTCAGTGATTTTGGTGGGGGAGGAGTTCAGCTCAGAGGAAAGACTGGAAAATCGGTTAATTGTTATGAATACTTGGTAAGACACAGGAGACAAAAGTTATTGTTAAGATATCATGGAATTTTTCCCATCTTTGAAAACATAGGCAGAGATAATTTCCAACTATTCCTATTTAGCTCTGGCAATTGTAAGGTGCTGTATTTTTCACTTCTGGTAAAGTGAAACTTAAAATGGACCAGAGCAACATGCAAAGGCCAAACTCACAGTTACGTTAAGCATGAATATTGCAGTCACAGAATAGTGATTGCTTGCCATCTATATAGGCTGAAGCATGTTTCAAGGTGAGCCTAGATTCTCAAACCCAAAGTGGTGGTACTTCACAGTCTCCCGTTAACTCTGCTTCTCCCAGTTATTCATGCAGTTCCCTATTCATTCCCTCCCTCCATACACTATCTTAAATTTTAAAAATACTTCCAATCTGGCTGTGTTAATGTGACAGATGGGAATGCTCTGGCAGCTCCCTTCTGGTGAAACATTTATAAGGTGTTGTACGGCTTCAGAAAGCAACATATTAGGAAATGGGGGAGGTTAGGGGGGTGATAGAGGCTCTTTCTTATTTTAATTTCAAGCAGCAGGAGCCCGAGTACAGTGAGTCATAGCTCTTCACGCATGAATCCCAAAGCAAATAACAAAATGGAAAGCAGAGAAACATAGATTAGATGGCTAGAGCAAACAATAGTTCTAATCACTGCTGACCTACATGGCGGTTTGTTTGCAAAATGCCCAAGGAATGGGATGGGATGCCACATATAGGTGTTTTAGCCACAGAGAGATATAAATCACTGCTTAACTTCATTAATAGGGCCTGATTCAGAAAGTGACTTGGGACATGCTGAATACGGCATGTGTAAGGAGCTGTAATGACAGGCTCCAGAACAGCAGAGGGGCCACAGCTCATGTTCACAGTCCTGGAGGGAGGAAGGGTGTGCAGCTACCACAGTAAAGCTCCCTTTTCAGAGCCGGCTGGGATGTAGACAAAGTTAAGAAAGCAGGAACAGTAATTACCATTGCACTGAACAAGAAGGGGGGGTGAGGAAGATATTTCTGGTTTTCCTCACACCCTCTTCCAGGCAGTATCACTAACATGAGTACTCCCATAATGCACAATAAAATGGTATCCCAGCAACTGTGCTGAGGTAATACTATTTTGTACTTCATGTATAGAGCGGTACCTGCGCAAAACTCAAAGCCCTTTACAACCATAATTATCCTAAGGGCTAATTTTGTAAATTAGGGAGGCACTGGAATACCAGTGATGTTTTTGTCAATCAAACAGAGGGAACAGATGTGTATTTTTTCTGAAGTTGTTACTTACTTATTTTGGCCAAGAACAGGTTCCAGTATGCTCTTCTGGATGGCTTCATCACAAAATTAGCCTTTATTACATGCATGGCAGAACAGTGTTATGCTCATAAAGAGGCACTACCTTTCCATGTTTCATTTTATGATGCCATTCAGGGATCCAGAACTCTCTTGGTTTCTGTGGTCCAACATACCTTTAATCTAGCCTTTATTTTGCCACTGCCAGATTGCAGTTAGACAGCAGGGTATGCTTTCCTGTTTGCTTAGCTGGAGCCATTGCACCTCAGTGTTTACTAGCACCGCTGAGAAAAATTCCAGCAGGGTTGGTTGTTTTTTGTTTTTTTTTTCCTCTTTTTTCCACTAGGAATTGCTTATTTGTCAAAATCGAAACATTTTGAAGAGATGGTTTGCTTTTGACAGTTTTCCTTCACAACCCAGGAAGCTTTGGGATCAGTCAGCACAAAGGCTGGGTTTCTTAGGGCTCTTGGCATTGCACTGCCTGTGGGAAAGAGAGCCAAAATGTCTGCTCCAGAGCCCTAGTCCCATGCCTTTTTCTTTTTATAGAGAATTTAAAAATATGTCTCTTGTCAGAATAATATGAAATTTCAAGCCATCAAATGCTTTATTAAGCAGAATCACCTTTCAATGCAGAACTGCAATATTTCTGCACTTAACACCATTGCCAGAGGCATCAAAGTACAAGAGTCCTATTTTGAGTATTATCATTTACTTGTATTATAAACAATAATGCAGTGTCTTTCTAGAGCATATGTGAAATAGAAGATCTCTTCTCATTGATTCATTGCCACCTAGATGACAAAGTCTAACTGGAAATGAATGCACCTTGTTAGATCTCAGATATATACCAGATGCTTCTCACTGGCTTTTCCAACCCAAATCTCTTCATGTTTTAACAGCCATGGTATTTTTAGACCTTACCAGCATCTTCCATCCTAGAGTTCCATAGCAGGCCTTGGAGGTGGAGGAAACATTGCAAGCCCCCATTCTGCAAATGTGAAAGTGGGAGGTTGCCAAAGATCACAGTGCAGTTCCAAGGCAGCGTGGGGAGAGCAGGACAGATGGCCACACTCGCAGGAGAGAGGAGCCGTGTTATTTCTGGCACACTCAGGCACCTCCATTCTGCCAGTCTCCACTCTGTTAGCTGGGATGGCTATAGGAGCCGCTCATTTTCTGTCCAGAAAAGTCATAGCTACCTTGTGTTATGAAAAAGAATCTGCACTTTTCCCCTGAGAAGGCTGCACTTCAGGAGTAAGCAAAACAACTTGCTCTGAGTGGCAAACATGCCAAAAGGGAAACATTTTCCTGGCAAAATACTAACATCCCTAACTGTGCCAACAATGAGCAAACAAATCTGCTGCCCCTGTTCCCCCAGCTTCGATGTCCTTAGCGGAGGGGGCATGTTAAAAAACAGTGGCTAGCCTGGCTAGTGTGAGCCACAAAAAGTAGTTTCTGCCTGGTCAGTGGGCCCTTGGGGATGTGAGCAGCACTGATGGTAGGAGCCAATGAAGAACCACAGTGAGAGCAGAGCTCCACATCCCTCTTGTGCTCCATGTCCCAAGGGATTTAGAGACTACATATTTAATTTATTCTGCAGAAAGGACTATAGTGTGCTCTCAGGAGCTTGATATTGCGCAATGGCATTCATCTTGCAAGTAAGAGAACTTCAGCATCCTAGGCTGTTACCATTTATAGCATTTTGGGAATCAGTGAAACACACTGTCAGTATATCATCTGTTACTATGGCCTGGAAGCGTTCAATTCCAGATAGAAGAACAGCTGTAGTAAAGTAAAAGTTGTAGTAAACACATGGCATATAGCTCCACACTACACTACAACTGTTACGAAAAGCAAATCAACCACATCCATTTCTTCCAAAACCTCCTGCCATCTGCACCCTAAAAAATGATCTAATTTTGCTGGTGGCCT
The DNA here is from genome assembly GCF_028554395.1 of Pezoporus wallicus. Taxonomy (NCBI): domain Eukaryota; kingdom Metazoa; phylum Chordata; class Aves; order Psittaciformes; family Psittacidae; genus Pezoporus; species Pezoporus wallicus. Next base: position 2,704,915 of record NW_026642179.1, on the reverse strand, counting down.
GACAGAACTTCTTCCTCTCAAATTAGTGGGGCTGCACCTGCTTACTCAATGCTAGTGAATTTAACTTACAAGTATAAAATGACTTTTGCATCTCTAGGTCTGTTTTCATTGAAGTTTGTGGAATATGAATAATTAGCTACAGTCACCTGCAACAGAGGCACCTGCTTTGGCATGTGAACTCAGTTTCTGAGCTGCAGCTGAATTCAGCACTTGAAAATTATTTCCAATTAAGTCTTCTAATTCTCCTTTTGGTTCATTTTGGCAATACAGGAAGTGGCACTCAGACTCCTCCTTTATGGCAGGACTTCTAAGTGCAGTTCTTCATCACTTCTTGGTATTACCAACATGAATTAATGTGGGAATGGCAAGAAACACCTCCTCTTGCCCTACTAGTTCTTGTGGGTGATAAATTCATTTACCTCAGAAACATTCTTATGTATAAGTATTCCCTTCCGCCTTCCTATTTAAATTTTTCTAGTTCTCTTTTATGTGGTCTTTAATGCTCACTAAATAGAATAATGGTTAAGGAGAAACTGATTGGTTTTGAGCTGTTTGGTTGTATGCTAAGGAAAAACAAAGCCCTTTGTAGCTTTGTTGTGTAAAGCCAGTAGAATACTTACACCATGTGAATCCACAGTAACATGGCATCAAAACCCTAAAGTATATGTGACCATCACGAAAATCAAATGAAAATGGAGAGTGCAGAGCCATGCTGAAGTGCCAGGAAGGCATATGCCAAAGCAGTGGGGGATCTGACAGGGGTAGGACACAACTGGTCCGTGAGGCTGTGGGTAAAGATCTTCAACTTGACATTTCTCCTAGTCAACTCAGTCCTAAAACTGAGCTGTGTGGAAGCAGGAACAAGACAATCTGGATTAACAGAAGATTAGCCACACGGGGACCCAATTAATCAATAGCATGGGTCCCACATACAAGTCCATCCCAGGATCCTGTCAGAGCTCTTTTTCCCAGGACGGTGCTTTGTTTTGCATGTCTGTAAGTCTAGATATTTTAATCTCAAACTATTTTCTAGGCATTCTTCTGCTCTCTAAGTCCTCTCAGGACAACCTCTATTCTTGTGCTCTTCTTGGTCTGTGTTTGCATAGCACCTAACGTTGAGTCCAGTCTGGCGGGCTGAGAACTGAACTGCTACAACTGGAATTGACTAAATCTGAGAGGAGGGACATGAATGGAATCCAAGAATTTTTTCAGATGTGGATCCCAAGATTAAGTTCAGATGTCTAAAGAGGACAATTTACAATGAGCCATTTATTCAACTGGGGCTTTACATGCATTATTGGAACACAGTATGCTTCAGATAACTATCTATTTGTCAAATTTGGATGGAGTTTGGTCAGAAAATAATTAAAAGAAGAGAGAAATGGCAAGATAGAGCGAGACAGCATGACGGGGGAAAAAATCCAATTTCCTTAAAAAACCAAGATCACAAAGACAAATGTAAAATGGGATATTTGGATTCACATCTTTTCTTCTGACAGTTCACTCTTTTCCAGAAGTACTTCCCCTTGTTGTTTTTCCTATACCAAATAGACTTTTATTTCTTATGCAATTAGTCACACCTCCCAAATTCTTAAGAGATAAAATCACAGGGTATAAAATAATGAACTACAGTAAGTTAATTTGAGATAAGAAGAGTAAAAACAAAGCACATTTAAGATACTGCCTCAATAATAATCATTAATGTTGCAATGTCCTTGCACAGCCAAAAAAAATCTTCTACACTGTGACACTAACAGATAAGTTCAACAGTTTAACCGTGTACCATCCTCTTTTGCATTTTTTTTGAGCAACAGCAATTCCAAATTTCACAGAAGACCATGAAATACCATTGTAAGCAACCCAAGTCCAGTCATATAGCACTATATATCTCTAGTATTAATGCATCACTGCTAATAACGATTCATTCAACAATGTGTGAAATTCAAATCACTGTCTGAAATTATGCATTTCTTTGATCCCTTCCTACTCACAAAAAGCAGTAAGTTGGCTAGAATCAAAGACTTCTACTGTATCTTTGCAAAGGAATATGCCTTTTATCCAGCACTACTCCATGAACGGATTCTCTGAGACTTACTTGTTACTTCCAAATATTGTTCTTCAACACAATCTCCTCCTGCTAGTAACGGAATTTGAGCATGTAACTGAGGTTTCATTCATTCATTAAACTTTGAGTTTTTAACATCCGGAATCCTCTCATCTCCTTAGCACATACTTCCTGAGCCAAATCCATTAGTTGTCTAAAAAACACTTTAAAAAAAAACCACAAAACTGTAAAAATTATAAAAGTTCTTAATCATTTTTTTAACAAGATCACATAATATTACTTGCTTTTCATGAAGTTAGCCATGTTGTTCTGATCAAATTTAGTTTTGCTCTTGTTTTCTATTCTTCCAACAGCTTCAGCTGGATTTGTTCCTACTCAGCTAGAGGTGTGGAACTGCTGAAACGGGTTTTCTATGTTCAATGATTTCTGTGAGTCAAAGCTTCTATACCTGTATCAGTCATTATTTACTTTCCAACCTCAGATGACAATTAGCAAGGGAGATTTCAACTCTTCTCCAACACAATATATTTTGCTTTTATGTTTCCAGAGTTTTAAGTCAGATTTACCCTTACAAGGTAGATAGGTGGTTCCAGTCCCCAGACCTGCTGAAACAAGCTTTAAAGGATCACAGTGTTTGCTTTAACAGGCATTCAATAGATAGTGGAGAAGCAATGACCTCTTTATACTAAGATATGACATTTATGGAAAAACCATCTCTAAGTTATTCTAAGTGGCTAAAGATAATATGTTTCTAGGCTCTCTTCCTAGCTCACTTCTTAATACCAATTGCAGGAAATGTGTTGTGGTACACTGTGATTTATTCCTAAAAGAATATATACCTTACACCACCATCTGCTTTGCTAAACATTGTTTATTTCGTCCTAAGTAATAAAGGAATCATGTAAAGCTGTGTCAAATGTGCTAATGTTTACAAAATAGCTTTCCATACAAAACAGTATCAAAATACACAGGGAAATGTACCTGTGATACACCTAACAAGTATTCTGCACAACAGGTATCTAGCAGCAACAAGCGCTCATAAAATGTGTAAATTAGCATGACAATACAGGTGAAACAAAACTATATTCCCATCTCAAGTCAAACCTATTTCAGGCTCAGTAAACACTGCTTAAACTTTATTATTTTTGTTGGTTTGGAGTTTTTTTTCTTTATGTTCCAGTTTAAGCAGAAGCAAAAAGCCTCATAAATCTCATTAGGAAGTGTACTCTTGCAAGACTTACAAATTCTTTTAGGATATTGTGAAACTTTTGATAAATACAATTGAAACAAATTCTTTTGTGTTTCTTTCTGACCAAGTTTTATGAAACAGTTTAAGATACTTTTTTAGCAGCAAAATCTCTTACACAAGAGTATAGTTTTGTAATAAAGTTAGTTACAAAACCATTCCCTTTTATTTCATTAGTTTTGAACAAACAGCCTCTCTCTGAGGTTTAAAAGCCATCTCTTCCTTTGTACTTCAAAAGGTGAAATTTTCTTGTATGCAGTGGAGCATTTTAAGGCCTCAGTTTACCACAATTCCTAGGATAATGATATAGGATATAAACATTGCAGAGACCAGCTGTTGACCCTTTGCACAAGGCTGTATACTCAAATACCGAATCTAATAAAACAAAGTACTGATGGGAAGACTACTTCATCTCTATCTTGGAAATGTCCCACCATTTCTCCTTTTCTTTTCTTTCTCTCTTTTTCTTTTTTTAAACCCATGGCCCATATGGTATATGACATCTCTGCATAGACTCTCTCAAGCAGATCTGTTTTCATGTGTGCTGCAGTAGCATCTAACCTATATGCTACGAGCCAATTTCTATCCACAGAAATGAAAGGTTTTTTGTCTTCACAGACAGATGAAACCATGAAGATCTATGAGAAACTGAAGCAGAATACTGGCAAATTTTCAGTATCTAACCTACTTCTCAAATCTGCAGCCCATTGCAAATACTGCGTTGTCCTGGGTTCAGCAGTAGCAGTCATTTTTCTCCTTAGTAGCTGGGGCAGTGCTGTGGTTTTGACTTTCAGCCTGGGAACAGCGCTGATAACACCGATGTTTTAAGTTGTTGCTCAGTTATGTTTACTCTGCCCAAGGACCTTCTGAGTCTCATGCTCTGTCAGGGAGGAGGGGAAGCCGGGAGGAAGCAGAGACAGGACACCTGACCCAAACTAGCCAAAGAGGTAATCCATACCACAGCACATCATACCCAGGATATAAACTGGGGGCAATTACCCAGAAGGGTTAGATCACTGCTCGGCTCGGGCTGGGTATCGGTCAGCGGGTGGTGAGCAGTTGTAGTCTCTTCTCTTGTTATTTCCCTTATCATTATTATTATTGGCGGTAGCAGCAGGTACTTGTGGATGAGTGGTGAAGGTGATGGACTAGAAATCCATTGGGGTTTCCCCACACAAGTTCGAATCCTGCCAGCTATGGCGCCCAACGTGGGGCATGAAGGGTTGAGATAATGACAGATCTGACCAGAGTGAGCAAGCGGCTGCGTGGTTCTGGGTTGCTGGCTGGGCTTAAACCACGACATGCGTAATCAGCTGATAGTGCCTGTGTCCTGAGATAACTTGCACAGAGTTTCTACACAAGCAGAAGGGATTCCTCTTTACTCTGTTGAAGGGCACCATTTTATAAACTCTCCCTGATAAACTCTCCTTCAGCTAGAGGCAGCTGAAAGATTGTTTTTGCTGGGTAACTCATGCACTACACAGACAAAAACATCACGTCATTATCAAGGCCAGTATCAAATGTAGCTGTAAATCATCAAAATTCAGCTTTTACTCATACATCATCACTCATAATTTTGAAAATATAAGTTTAGATAAATAATTTTCCTCATAAGGAATGAGAAATTAAATCCCAGCTTTAAAACCATATTTTGGCACCATAGCAACTACTTGGCATGCTGTTTTCAATAGGATATAGTACTCCAGGCTCCCTATTATTCTCATTATCAGTAGCTGGAACCAGACAGTCCATTGTTGCACATGTCAAAACTACCTGTACTGGTAACACCGTCTCCCTAATTATCTCCCATACTCAGTTTTGCTGCTATTTACTTCCTATCTGTTTCAATGGGCTTGGATAGTGAAGTGTGATGCATGTTTACAGCATAGTGTTTTCTGTCTCAGTCAGCTTCACTGCAGAGTGACCTGACAATTAAAGAGAGTTGCCAAGGAGCTTGCAGAGCCCATGCCAAAAGCTCTGCTGCTGTATCTGCCCTATCACTTGTACTACCTAGCCTCAGGCCAGCTCTTTCTCCATCATCCTCTCCACCAGAGATGGTGAAGAACAGCCCAGAACAAAGTCTTGATGGGAAATGCAGTCTGTGGCTGAGGTGAAACAGGGGACTAGGCGATGGAGATCAGCTGATTGCAGCACTCCCTTTAAATTCCAAGCTCTGAGCTGCTTAGCTTAGTTTAAGCTTGGAGGGTATGTTCTTTAGCAAGTGAAGTAGCTGTTCAGGAGTTAATGTTGGTCCTAAGAGATAATTCAGTGTTTGGACAAGAAGTAGGAAGCATGACAAAAGTAACCTAGAGGTTGCTGAGGAGGTGCAGTCCCTGTCTAGCACTTCTCTAACTTCTCCTGGGAGACCTAAATAAATTTCACTGCTACTTTGCTCTCTCAGCAAGGGACAAAGCTTTCAGTTTGTAAGGACAACGAATGAAGCATCTGATTGTGTGCCTGAAGTAGAAGCAGCTACCTGCCCACGGCAAGGTAGAGGCTGTGGAACTCTGCTAAGGTAGTAGGAGACCTTCCCTGTAGCACTTCTCTGGGACCTGATCCACCTCTGAAAGGGTGAACTTCGCTTTGGCTGGCAATGGATGTATGCTGCAACTACCACTATGGGAATGCAGGGTCAGAAACCTGGGATGGAGTCACGCTACAAAGGTAAGAGCCCTGCACAGAAATCAATAGCTGTCTGGGTGTGTTGTGCTGTGAAAAATACTAAATCCAAGAGTCTGAGCCTTTATACCAGAAGGATGCAGCTAGTCAATGCACCAATGTTTTATGGAACTTGGATTCGTTGTCTGGATGTTCATCTATCAAACTCTGAAATTCTGTGTTTGCTGTAACAACCTGATTTATCTGCCATTTCCTTTTTAAAAGTGTTAGCATGTCTTACACATGTTTATTTATCTGTGTACGTTTATAAAAGAAATATAATCTTATCATATGCAGTGCCTGTTGCTGTAGCAACAAAAATCATTTTACAGTGTCTCTCCTGAACAAAACAATGATTACATCCCTGGATATGCAGTAGACACTTTCATGTCTTCCCTTCACTTACACAAATTCCATTAATGCAATACATATATGCAGTTATGATAGTGTAAAGCATCCAAAGAACCAGTAAGAACTATTTTCCATTATATAATGCTGCAGAAGGGAATTCAGGGAAGGCTCTGCTCCCTGGTCAGAGCTAGAGGAGCAAAAGAAAAGTCTTTTGAGGATTTCAAACTGGACTGGCTGAGGCAAATCTTTCTGCTTTGCATTTTCTGGAAAACTTCCAGCTTCTTTTTTTTTTCCCTTTCCTTCCTGGAAACTGTCAATTCATGGAAATCAACAAATTTCATGGGAATATGCTGATTTTCTTTAAAGAAAATACTTTTTCATTTCACAAAAAAGTAAAAAGCAAACAGTGATGACAAGGTCAAGGAATGTTCTGATTTCATTTCAAGCTTGTTAGTTTTAACTTTTCATCTTGCCTAAGATTTCAAGCAAAAATGAACCATTATTTATTTAAATAAGAAAATCACTTCACAACTATTCTTGTAATTGTATGATGTTGGAAACAGGGTGCACTGAATCCTCTGTGGCTCTCCAAAACCTGCTGCTGTTGGTTTCTGCTGGGGATTTGCTTCCTTGGTGCCTGAGCTTGAAATGGGAAAGGGCAAGGCTGTGAATGTCCACTGGTTGCCTATTTGAGGAACCAAGGTATTGATGTTATTGATGGGTTTAAAAGAGGACTTAGGATCACTTGCGTATTTCAAAGCCTGGAACTGTAGTTTCTTGCTAATGCTCCTTATAAAGCTGTGGCATGCAAGCCTTGGGATAAGATGCTTTATGCATGGAAAATCTAGTTTAAAGCTTTAATTCACTTCTATCCCTTTCTAATACTAACACCGGATTACTTGCATCCCCCATCTTATCTTGTAGGAGTGTGACTTTAATAAATCCTAAGCTGTGGCTGGTGAGGCTCCAAGCCCACTTCTGTGAACAGTTGTGTATACATCAATTCTTCTGATGTGATAAGATATAAAAGTACCATACCACTGATTTTGGTTTTAATTATAGGTCTCTCCTCAAGAACATGACTAAGCAAGTCTAGGTGCTTTAGGGGTGCTGTGGTTTTCCTTTTTATTAGCACAATGATTCTGATTTCTTGGAGGATTTTTTTTTGTGTGTGGAGCTGGAGTGGGTGGTGTTGCCAGGGGTTGGGTGTTTTAGATTTTAAACTTGTGGGAAACATTAAAGGATTTGCTTGTCCTTGAGAACAAGATACATGTGAACATGAAATACTTCCAGAGAATGAAGTGTTCTTTGTTAATTTAGACACTCATGGTCAGCTCCTGAGCTAAAAGTGTTTCTTATCTGGAGTTAGACTAACTGAAGTAAAAGAACTCATTTAACTTAATTTAATGAAAACCTGCTCTTGAAAAATGGCTTTTATGAAGAAAGTGTCATTTTTGTAATAGGACTACATATGGACTACTTCCCCATATGCAAACTGTACCTATATTCAGGCCAAAAATGTTAAATTCAGCAGATGCCTCTCATCTGGTGATGGAAGAAGAGCAACTCAAAGGTACAAGTGTCCTGTGAGGCCATGTATTGAGGCTGGCAGCCAGACTTCCCTCCATCTGATACCTGATGGGAAGAACCTGAACCCATCTTTCTATATTAAGCTAGACAAGCCTGATGTGAATGTCTGTTTGAACAGCATAGGGTCAAACCTTTAGGGATTTCTTGCCATCCTGCTTCAAACAGACATTCTCTCATTTATCTAGCTTTGCTTCTAACTTATTTTATCCATACTCAAGGCTCCAAATATTCTTCTTTGTCAGCTGTTTCCCAGTGCCTCTCCGACATGCTTTGGAACACAACCTGAGAAACCAGTTTGTCAAGGTGCATCCTCACTACTTAAGAGGAAAACTCTTGTGATGTAATTTACAACTTGCATTCAGCTCCAAACATGCAACTTAGGATAATGCTACTATAATAACAATAACAGCTGATATATGCACACAGTAGTCAAACTTTGGAATGATATAGGAGATTTTCCTAAATGATTCCATTTCATTGTGATGTGTGTTTATGAGCATATGTGTCCTCAGTAGTTTCTCTCTTTTTTTGGTATTGCCTTGATTGCTTTCTTTGGCCCAGGTGATCGGAAATAGGCCTAACCTTGCAGAGAGGTGGGTCCTATCCGGCCCACTGAGGGCTGCGTGCAGGACCACCTCTTGCTTGCAGGAAGAGCACAGCAAGCATTACCATGATGGGAGCTACAGTGGTAGAAATATCAGGAAGGCAGTATCTTTTGTCCAGCTGTATCCTCCTCTTAGTCACGTCCTTGGCAACACCTGAGCTCCAAGTCCTGAAAAGACTGGAGTTCAGCTAAGCTGCTGCTGATTCTTGATAATTGCCTGTGATTTCAGGTGTTCTGCTGTTCCATCCTGTGCTGTGTCTGCACTATTGCTGTGTTTAGATGCCAGTCTGCTTTTGGGTGCAAACTCTGGGTACCTCCAGAGCACAGTGGATAGATTATTGGAACCGCCTTTGTTTCCTAGCCTGGAGATCTGTTGTGCCTCTGTGTGCTGTGGGTCTGCTGCAGACTCAAAGTACTTTGTGACAGTGTTTTCCCTATTGGGTTCCTTCCTTTGAGAAAGGACTTGTCCGGAAATTATCATGTGGACACTTAAATAGCAGCTTTATCATAGGACCCACAATGCAAAGAACTGGGTTTTTTGCCTATGCTTCACCAGGCATCAGAGAAGCAGCACTAACATACCAAGGCAATGCTTTTATGTTCCCCTCTCTGGGGCTAAATAGGCTGTGCCATCTGTTCCTCTGTGCTAGGCACAGTGCAGGGAAGTGTAAGCAGAGCAGTGCAGTTTTAAAAAGCGAGAGGTGAGCATAGGAAGAAGAGGGGTTCCCAACCAGGGCAGAAAAAAAGCAGATCACAAAATGATATGTAAGAAAGTGACTTATGCAGGAGTGGGTAACAGTCATGTCCTACCTGTCTTTACATTGCCTGTGTCTAGCTTGATGTGACCTTCATTATGGAGTCACTGGTAACTCCAGTAATAGGGGAGCTGGGGAAAGGACTGAAGTGGAGGCTGAGGAAAGTAATGACAGTAAGAGAAAGCGTGTAAAGGGACTCCAAGCTGAAGAGATACAGCCCTTGTATACTACAGACTGGCCTTCTCTGCTCGTCTTACCCAAGATCCTAGGAAAAACTACTCTTTAAAGGGGTGTGAACTATTTGATGCCATGAAAACAGGTGGTGCCTGGAAATGTCAATGGAAAGCACTGACAAACCTTCCTAGGTAGAAAATGTTCTGTACTGAAGGTTTAGTATTTATTTAGTAGTATTTTGAACTAGTAATTGGGTTTTCTGTTGCTTTTCTAGACTGTTGGCTTGACTCATTTGTAAGTGGCTTTGCTCCAAGAAAAATGCTATGCTGTTTCTATGGGATACACAGCAAATCAAAAAGCTTTTTCAGGATCTGATAATCCTACCTCCTTTGCACACCAGTGTATCCTACTATGTGATCTAGTAACTGCCTGTTAGCTTCTAGTAGCTTTTGATCCAGCAGCCACTAAAAACCCATGCATGTAAAATCACACGTGCTGTCTAGAAAATATGCACAACCTTTTGAGTTTAGCAGCACATGGATTCCCTGAAGTCACAAAGCCTGTCTCAATAAGATACTTGGTACAAGATGCAAGTTTGTGTCAGAAGGTCTGAAAGATTGTCACTTTCCCCTGCTTCTAATACAGTACTACCTCTCACCAGCTTCAGTTAAGAAACTGTCTCTTCAGTCTCCACACATTTCAGTGCTGATCAGACAGTCCTGGTGACATTATCTGAAGTGATAATGAAGTGTAATTCCACAGTCCTGAGCTCTAGCTAAAGAAAACTTTGTCTCATTATCTTGAACCACCCCTGCAAATCTTTACGCAGAACCTGTAAGAAAAATCGTGTAAAGCATTGTAGCCCCTCTGAAAAGGGAATATGATCATGGTGGCTTGTAAACCAGGATGAAAAACTTCACTTTGACAGTTCCACATGTAGACAAGTCATTTGATACCATGCACGCAATACTGTTAGCTTGTGTTCTATGTCTGGATCCCTGCTGTGGGAAATGGAAGATACACAACTTGACCTCTTGTAGCTTTACTTTGAACAAGGACAAATACCTGGAAAGGAATTCAACTAAATCATAAAAGATTAGGTTTAAAATCAGGGCAGTTGTATAGAGAACTATTCTAGAACAGTCCTTATGCTCCAAGTTAACACTGTCCCTTCTCATTCCAGAGCAAATTCCTTGTCTTCTGGGAATGTCAGCAGTTATTTGCAAGATGTGCTCATCTATGAGCTGTCATTGCAATGTGCTGAAGAGGAATTAGGTTTAATGTACTACTAAGGCTGTGCTTGCTCATCTTTGTCCCTTAGGAGAACAAATTCTGTGCATTTTCCCTGACATACCTATAGCTGCAAAGCCACCATGTATGCAGTCAGTAATGTTGGGGGAAGGTGCTTTGGCCTGTACTGCAGATTTAATTATGTCATCTTGCTTAAGCTGTCCTGACTAAATAACTGTGTGGGGCAGGGTATGTATACAGTATTGCTTAATCATAAATCTTCACATGGTTAAAGGGATGCTTTTTGCCTAACTCACTGCTTTGACATCTGAATAAATTTCTGTCTGTAACCTTGGCTCTTGAAAAGAGACATTCTTAATTCTCAGTGCACCCTGGAGCTCACAGGCAGGCTTAATGTCTCAACCTACTTAGTTGCCATAGGAAAAGGGCATCAGGTATACATCTTCAGGCTAACAAGTACCACTGGGATGTTGCATGGACACGTTCTTTGAACCACACCATTCTCTGGGGCGGAAACTTCTACAGGGGAGAGCTATTTCAGATGAATGCTTCAGTGCCAATGGGAAAAACACAGGGAGAGTTTAAAATGGACTGAGAGCAAAAACATTTCTTTAAACCAACTTGCTGAGTCTCCTACATTCCATTGTGAAACATTTTCTAACCTCTAGTCTTTTTTAAAGGAAACATGTGAGCCTGCCCCTTGCTGCATAAAGAGCAGAATGTTCTTCTATTAGAAGCCAATGTGCTTCACATTTTTCAGAAGGGTCCTTGCACATTCCTGAGTCAGCTACCAAATGAGTCAACCCTCTGCCCCAAGGCAGTACCAATTTGCATTACTGGCATTTTGTCTTGCTAAGCCCCAGTGCAAATTACTGATTTAGCACTGACAACAATTTGTACTACAGTAGGATGTATAGTATCCAGACTGTTTGAGAAGGGATCCATGAATGCTGATCTGCTCTAACACAAGCACGCTTAAATTGGGAACAGAGACATGCCCATACTCAGCTGAGGGTACAGAAATACTCTGCAGCAATTACTCACCACGGACCCAGGGATGGTGCTTTCCCTTCTAGTAACAGTTGTCTTCGAAAACGCCAAGGTCCCATACTCTCAACTGTGCAGACTCCTTAACAGCATAAGCCCCAGTAATTTTTTCTGGTTCTGTTTGTGGTGTTTGACTATATTGTTCTTTGAATGTGCTTCAGTGAAGGTCAGCATGTCCTAACAACGTATGGACTTGTGTGCCTAGTGAGGTGCTTCTTTTTTGGGGAGAGAAAAGCCTTACAGCAAGATGAGAAGAAATGCAGGAGCACTGGGGTAAGTTTTGTAGGATATAATAAAGACTTCTGAGTAGTGGACTTTGGCTGCCTCAAGCAGCAGCACTCAGAGCACCCAGAGTTCAAGGCTCCTTGAATCCTAGTGTCTTCAAGATTCATCATGGATTACATGTTCTGTTGGGTGCCCATGGGGTGCCTGCTGGATGGTCAAGAAACTTGCCTTTGAGGATAGCACCAGAGATGTTTGGACAAGATGGTGAAGGTACAGGTGAAGAAATAACCTCCTTATCTAAAAATATGCTGACCGTTGGCTTTGTCTCCCTTGAGGAACATGTGCTTTTCCCATATTGTCCCCTCTAAACATTTCTCTGATATTGCAGTAGCCTCCAGAATGACGTTTCTCAGCCTGTGTTTTCTGAATTGCTGGTAGTTTGTGTGGTATCTGGAAAAGGTCAAGAAACTAACTGGCAAAATATGGAAGAAAAGAATTAAAGTGAAAACAAAGGTGCCCTTTGCGCATTGCAAAAAGAATGGGGTGGGAGAGTCATTTAAAGCTAAGCTTAGCTCTTCAGAGAGCACTGCAGAAAGATTCTTTTTTTAATACAAGAAAATTGTTTTTTCCTCAATATATTTTAATGCCAAAATAATCTGGAGGCCAAGGAGGTAGAGAGCAGTAAAAGAAATCTCATCTACTTTTTCTACCAGTAAATTAATTTCCTCAGCAACCTTAAGTACACTCCGTTCTATATGGCTTATGCTGATACATCTTTTATTTCCTCCAAATAATTTTTACACAATTATAACCTAAGCTGACATGCTGACACGTGGAGCCTCCCACTGCTGTGATATTAAACTACTTAAGTGTCTACATTTATCCTCCCCAGGCTTTACTGAAATAAAGATATATCCTAATAATCCTGCAAGAGGTGAAGTGACTGACCTCAGGTTGCACAAGAAGTCTGTGACAGATGGGAAACTTCAATTCACTAGCTACAATGAAAATTACATTGTAAGACATAGGGAATGAAAACAAATCAGGGCCAAATTTGGATAGACACTACATGGTCCCATTTTCCTTGTACCACCTGCTGTGTGCATAGCCTTTCCTAAATAAAGAAGGAAGTTCATCTCCCACTAAAGCTACTTTGCATCTTCTGTGGGGTAAGAACATGCAAACATATGGCTGTTTCAACACAGCAGCTAATAAACTATGGTGTGAAATTACTGCCTGCCCCACAATTAGTTCTTTGTGAAACCCTCACTGGGCATTGTGTTGCACTTGCAAAACAAACTTTCTTGCAGATAGAAAGTGGGAGAACCAAACCATTCAGGTGGTCGGTCTCATACCTAAGCCTTCATTTGCTCTTGAAGCCAACTGAGAGGGCAAACCTGTCTCCAGAATCCATAACATTAGTACAAGCAAATGGCTTTCTGCTGACATATAAAATGTAATCTACGGACATGCACAAACTATACAAATGGTTTGTAAGAAAGATGACAAAGAAAACTCCTCACAGGAAGTGCATTCAGGGAAAGCCCTTTTAATTTTAAGGACAAACATTTTCCTGAGTCATAGCTACATTTAATTTCCATATGTTACAGAAACAGGAGGTTGTGGTGTAAATTAAACGGGAGGTTCCTCTAAGTTAAAACTTTAGATGAGCAGTTGCTCCTTCAGGCATCTGCTTGTAGGAATACACCAGACGAAAACTTTGCATCCATATGGTGCACTGCAAACAAGGCGCTCACCAGTATACAAACATCAGCTGATTTTTTTTTTTTGTTCATCTTTTTTGTTTGCCTCATAACATACAGTAGAAAGTCCTCTATCCTCTGCTGGGGCTTGCTGGTTCTTGCCATAGGAAAAGAGAAAGAAGGAAATAAAAAGGTTCTTCAGGGGTTGAGAGAAGTTGAGGTAGCAAATGATTAAGTAACTTGCCAAGGCCATAGAAGGAGTGAACTATTAATTGATAGCCCTCAGCCTTGTATTTCCTAGTCTTCAGCTCTCATTAGTAGATATGGGGCTAGTCTTTAAGACCATGATTGCTCTATGTAAAGCATAGACTTGGAAGCTACACAGTGCACACACTGATGTCCAGATAACTTCCTGGCTACCTGTACTCCTTATGGCACCTGAAGACATAGATAATGAACTTATCTTACAGCTCAACTCCTCAAAATAAGTCACCCTGTGCTTGGGCACAAGCAGGCTGTGCACCTTCTTGCTGTAGTGACTTAACGTGTAGCCCTCTTAACTGAGAGGCTTACAAAATCAAGGCTGTGCGTTTAGGTTGGTAGGGCACTTCTGAAGAATGCTCTTGTCCTACAGGGGGGTTGATAAGGATGTTTTAAAGCACGGTGGTAGAGCTAAAGCATGTGTATCCTATTAGACAGGTCTAGTTTCTCTGCTGGGCTACAGCCATGTTGTTGGATTTTATGATTTAGAAATTACTCCTAGGAATCTTGGGTAAAAAAAACCAACCGAACAACAAACCAACCACAAACCAACCCACCCAAAAAAAAACCCCAAACAACACAAAACCACCACCAAAATAAAAACCCCTCCAACACTTTGAATAACTAGCTTGAAATTTTGTTAGGCTTCTGACTAGGCGTATGTGTGTGTTTGTTATTGTCTCTCTTACAAGGGCTGTCTATCCCTGTTTCCAAGGTTGCCAAGTGAAAAGAATGCTCTATGGATAGCCAACTACCATATGGCCCTGCAAGCACAGAACTGTGCCTTCCAGATGAAGTGCTCTTACAAAAGAAAGGAGCCAGGCAGAAGCAGAATAAAACATAAGCCAACAACTTAAGAATCATGTTAAACTGAAATGCAACTGGCCCAATCTTGCTCTCTGTTTCACCAACATCAGTTTGTGTGGTCAGCCTCTACTACAGAAGTTTCTAGATAATAGACTTTAAGACACAATTCATCTGTTCAGCTTGAAGAAAAAACACCCCTTACTGCAGTGCCTGTGGTGAAAGGGATCCCCTGCCAGGAAAACAGATTTTTAGTGCCATTCATTATTTTAATACCTGTACTGGGACTTCAAGTGCCACTTGCAATGGTTGTTTTTCTTTGATGCAGACCCTTGAAATAGATTCATTCCAGAAGTCTTTTTGATTTGTGGAACCTGAATGAATATAGAATCATCTAATGGCTGACTGCCAGCTGCAGTCTTGTTTAGTCACAAAAGTACGGCCATCTCTCATGACTTTACCTCAATTTTTTGACATTAGTTACCTTTGCTGCAGCCCTGACTGATGGCATCAGGCGCTCTGAGAATCTCAGCTTTCTTTGAAAGCCATGAAGATGTATGTTCAGCCACCCTGATTATGCAGAAAAGTCTGAAAAAGTTAAGCAGGTGTATTTTGAAACCTCACACCAAACAGAGGGAATAAATAAATCTTAATTGCAGCTAATTCAAAATATGAATTTAAAAAAATGAAACCTCCTCTTCTGAGCTGGGCAGAAATAGCATATGTTTAGGGAAGTGGTTAGCCCTGATCTGGT
This sequence comes from Pezoporus wallicus, assembly GCF_028554395.1. Taxonomy (NCBI): domain Eukaryota; kingdom Metazoa; phylum Chordata; class Aves; order Psittaciformes; family Psittacidae; genus Pezoporus; species Pezoporus wallicus. Next base: position 2,689,427 of record NW_026642179.1, on the reverse strand, counting down.
GATGTTTAGGAATCTGGAGTTAATAACGAAAGGGTATCTTTTAGGAAACCCATCAGCAAGTAAAGTTACTGGACTTTTGTATTATTTGCTCCCTGTAGCCCGTGAGCGTACAAAACGCACTCCTGCGTCAGACCAGCAGTCCATCTTAGACGAGTGCTTAGTCTCCGATGGTGGCAAAAGGAGATGCTGTTTCAGGACAGCATGCAAGCCTGGCGGCTTTCTGTGGTCCACTCTTGAGACTTGTTGTATTGAGGATGTTACAGGGTACATCCATGCCCTCTGCTTTCAAAATCCACTGGTAGATCTGTTAACCATGAACTTGTGTAAATCCTTTTTTGAACTTGCTGATGCTGCCTGTCTTTTAAAACTCTACCACACAGTTTCAGGATTTTGCTACCCTTACTTTGAAGAGGCACTTGCTTGAATGTGTTTTAAGCTAGTCTTACACTAGTTTCATCAACTGGCCTCATAGTAGTAGTATTCAATAGTAGCATTTAATAAACTGTGTTTGCTTTGTCCACCATTTTAATGATGTGTAAACCTTGATCATACCTTCTACCTTTAGCTTTCCAATTGTGGAGTCTTATTTTTCCAGTGTCTTACTGTAAAGTTGCTGTGACAGCCCCCTAATTTCTCATTTTCTCCTAACCTCCTTTGACTGCAAAGCAAATTCAGTCACAGATGATCATCTCTAACTCTAGCCTGAGAGCTACCTATCCTGCAGAAACACTTGCAGAACTATGTATCACAGGAGTGCAGGACTCATCTCCACATTTTCCTTCTCCTACTCTATCCTCAGGGAATCTTCTCTTTTCATCCATACTTTGCACTGTATAGCTGCTTCTGTTCCGGGACTGTAATAATTTCTCTGAGATTAGTAAAGCCTTCTCCTTGTATCTAAGCATAGGATGGAGAGCAAGGAACCCCAAAATGATGTAAGTTTTCTCAATGTTATATAATACATAGCAGTAGAATTAAGAACAGATGCTAGAAAACTAGGACCAAAGTCTTTTGCTGTCAACCACAGCTCGCTGTGGTTCATTTCAAGACTCAATTTCTGGATAACATTTCAATGTGACATTACTTCAGAGCTTTACACCAACCAGACTCCAAGGTTAAATACTGAAATATATGCATTTTTTTCCAGTTGCTAATTAACTATCAGTGTAGACACACTTGGACTTTAGCACTGTCATTCATATGCTATGTGCACACAAACACAATTCTTACACATGTATTCATATTACATCTGTTCTCTTTAGCAGTTGAAATTCACTGAGAGTACCTTTTAACATTCATGTGAACTTATATGAATGACACTGCAAGTCAGATTATGATTCTCTGGAAGGTGCAAAAAGGCTCTCTTCCTATATCATAGGAAGAAAATTACTAAATACTCTGCATCAGACTTGTAAAGCAATTAACTTTCTCCCTTTCTAAATAGATTTTAAGCTCACTGCTCAAAAATGTTAAAGCTTTTCCCAAAATTTCCTGTACCTCTTCTTGTACAAAAATAGAGAAATACATTGAGGGAACTTAAACAGGGGAAGTTCAGGTTAGATATAAGGAAGAAGCTCTTTACTGTGAGGGTGCTGAGGCACTGGAACAGGTTGCCAAGGAAGTGGTAAATGCTCCATCCCTGGCAGTGTTCAAGGCCAGGCTGGACAGAGCCTTGGGTGACATGGTCTAGTGTGAGGTGCCCCTGCCCATGCTACGGGGGTTAAAACTATATGATCTTAAGGTCCTTTCCAACCCGAACCGTTCTATGGTTTTAAAACTTCCATAATGAAATAGAGAAATAATGTGATATTCCAGATCAGCAGACAGCTCCTGTATCTTTGCTAAAGATCAGACTTATTTTGACTATTCTGACTCATTAAAGATGCAAAATTAATATGCCTCAGGTTAATATAAATACTGTTTTCACACCTCTGACTTTGAGTAAAGCAAAGCTTTGAGCAGGAAAAGGCAGACACAAAAGCACCCAGTGCAGAAGGCTGTGTCTGAAGAAAGGCAGCAGGAGCTGTAACACATCCTTTTGACTGTTCTTCTACTAGGAATATCTTGGAAAGAACAGAAAGAAAACACGTAGTAAGGGGGTGGAAGTGGAAATCCATTAAAAACTCTCTTGTACAAATGTGTACAAAGCCTAGGCAAGAGACAGGGAATTTCACACCCTTAAGCTCCTATGTACAGGTCAAATGCTGGAGGGGAGTTTTGCTTCACCTAGCACATAGACCAGGCAATAGTCAGAATGATTAACTGAACACTTGCACAGACCAGTGACACTACCCTATAAATAGCTCTTAGCTAAGTTTTCAGTTCCACATACTTAAGGGCTTAAGCAAACAAAGGTACAGTTTAATTAAGATATCATGGCACATGGGATCAAGAACCACATACCAACCCGCTCCTATTTTTTTTCTGTTTTTTTTTTTTTTTCCTGAGTAATGCACAAGCAAAAGTCCAAAATGGATAAAGTCCCAGAATTTCAGGGTTTTGTCCAAAAACTATTTGATTTTTGAGAGTCTGCAAAATTGGCCTTATTCGCACTGGGACAAGAAATTTTTCTCATTGGCAATTTCAGACAAGGCAAAAAGTACCATTCAAACAGCTTTATTTGGTATTGCAGTACCGAAGCAGAAAACAGAGATGGGGACAGGGAGGGACAATGACTGGGGGAAGGAGAGAAGAAGTTGCTTTAAAAAGAAATTGGGTTAAACTCACTTTCTGAATGAACATGAAACTGAAACTGCCCTTAAATTAATTATTTTCCCTACAGCTTGTTTCAGCAGCAGATGAATCCCAGAACACTCATTTCATTCACTTGTTGCATTTGAGTGCAAACACACAGCAGAAGAAAAGATGACCTATCTAGTTGTGTAGTAAGGTTCTGACTTAAGCTAGTTGATACTGAATATAAGCTCATTTCAATGTTGTTGTTCACTGAATGCACTTAATGCTCATCTGTGATATGTCCCCACACGGTACATGCATTTTTAATATAAATTCCCTAGTCAAAACTGTGCTAGTGGTGTTATACGGTGCCTTTGCTGGTGGTAAATGTGTTGAGCTTTGAGGGTGGGATACTTTTCACCCCTAGTCTAAATAAGACGCCAGCAAATCCATCACATGAGATTTATGTAAAAAGATTCGTCACATTGCTGCTCTTGCTGCAGTAAAGGAGGCTATAAAATTCCACCAAAGCTAAATAGCAGTGTGCTGCTGAGCTGATGTAAATGCCAAAGCACAAAGTGCCCTGCGCTTCTCATTTGAGGCAGCCTAAACTGGAATCTCAAGCTAAACAAAAGCTTTCTCGCTGCTGTGAAAGTGCTAAATCTTAGGGAAGGCATTTGGATTACTGCCGCTTCTTAGCATCTAAAAGGCATTTAGCTTAGACAAACACCTAGAACTAAGACGAACATCTAGAATTAATTTCATGCACTGACAATGGTGTCTGGTCCTGCTGCTGCATGGTATGTACTCAGTATTAAAACTGCCTCCAAAGCTGCTCGCTGGTCTCACTTGAACATGGCATTCCAGCCCTGCACTAAAAAGCCTCTTTCAGAAAAAAGCAAAAAAAAGTAAAAAAATCAGAGGCCACAAGGAACTGATTTCTCAATTGAACTGGATGAAAACAACTGTTCTGGAATGGCTTCTATCTAGGATCTTAGACATAATAGAAAAATAAATGATACCCTGATGGAACTAGATGATCTTAAGCTCCTTTCCAACCCTAACTATTCTATGATTCTATGATATCCCCTTAGTGGCCAATGTTTCCGAAGTCTGTACAAAGGCAGGCTTTAATCTTAGTGTTTCAATTTCTTAAATTCATAAATAGCCTGTATAACATTTGTGCTGTTTGAAAACTGGAAGTTGTTTTGCAGGACAGCAGACTCTGCCTGGGCTATTCAAAAGACAGCAAATATGAGGCCACAAACCCAAGCTGCCAAAACACGCTTGGAGAGAGGTATATTTGTGTGCAGGCATGTGTATCTGTCTCCCTATATTTACTGTATTTTAAGTTAAATTTTCTTCTGAATCAGTGAGCTAAACCTCAGCCCTGTGATTTGGTTTGTTTTGTGCTGATGAGAGGCGCTAGCTGGCCTGATGGCCCTTGATACAGAAGACCTCAACCTATTCATAGCATAATTACCACACAGGCAATAGCAGGAGGGAGATTTCCCACTGATGTCGTGGCTCTGCCCAGTAGGGAAGCATCTTTAAGTGTCTGAAGCTGATTCAGTCTTTATTTCTAGTTGCACTATCTTTTTTTTTTACTAGTTGTAAAAAAAGACAGTGTAAAAAGCTCAATTGAAGCCCAAGCATGAAAGAGAGAGAGAGGCTCACACTGATGTGCAGACACTTGGATGCCAAATGAGGTAAAGAGACTGAAATTTTGTCACTGATCTCTGAGGCTGTGAGCTACATTTTTAGCTTCCAGAACTGCTTCCTGGCACAAATCTGTTTCAGATATAAACTAATGGAAAGGCAATCCTAATCCTAAATTGCTCTTTGTTATTCAAATTTTGGGACTTTTGTCTCCCATAGACTTCATTACTTCTTCAGAGTAACTGTGCCAGCAAAAAGGACAAAACAATAATACCAGCATGCCCACTTTTTTCCTTAACATGTTTCCTTGAATAGATAGTCCTGTATCCGGAGGTGGAATGTTTTCCATAAGGATGAACTTGTGAGGAAAATTTATCTCCCAGCTTCAACACATGAAGCACAACTCAGGACTTTCAGAGCATTGGCTTGCTGGCAAATTTAAGTATGCTTTCAGAGGCATAGCAAAACCATAATCTTGCTGACGTGCTAACCTGCCTCGTATTTTGAGTTCCTTCTCTGGGGAATGATAATACTAGAATACCTATGTGAAGTGGCTGCAGGAATATTTTTAACCCAGCCATAACCCATTTTTTTTCCTAACCTTGTTTTTAGAAATGACTGTATTACTTCTGCAGACATCTTCCAGGAAAAAACAGGCACCCTGGAGCAGATACCCAACATGGAAATATTCAGCCTGAACAGTTAGATCTAAGCAATACCCTAAAACTTAAGATTGGCCCTAATACTATCCTAGTACTATTTAAGACTATGTTGAATAGTGTTGTTTCCAGCTACACCGGTCAGACTGAAAACTGAGGCTTAGCGTGACAGATGACACTCATCTCTGTTAGAGAAATAAATTCAGGAGCCGCACTGACTTCACTCGGCATTTTGAGTCGGCACAGCTAAGTAGTTCCCCTCGCTGAACCTGTGACCCTGAAGCTTTGTGTGATAGTAACTAGCATTGTCTCTTTATTTTAATTGCCAAAGCTCTCAACAAACCACCTTTTTCTATTTCACCACTGAGTAGTCTGAGTCAGACTCATCTAGAAGTATCATAGTGCTGTTGAACGGAAAAATACTGCAACTGTGGGCATGTCCTTGCTGTCCTGTGATAAGCTCTCTGCTGGGTGCTTGTATCTGGGAGATAAAACCAGTAGGTTGTGGTAAATCTGTATTTGTGCAACTGAAAAATCTAACATGCTAATAGTGGCAGTTGAAACCACAGCCACAAGGGAGCCCTTTGTCCAAGAAGTCAGGGTCTAGATTGAACTGGAGAGGTATGGGTTGGACTCCTACCACAGCTACCATCTTCGTATCACTTCATGTCTTTGCCCGGTGCCTGTCCTCAGTATGAGAAATATGTGCTACTGCAAGGATATCTATCTTGGTGCTGTACTATTTGCAGTTGATTGTTGTTGCAAAGCAGGGGTGGAAAAAAAGTCTGAACTATAGCTTTTTGAGATTATGAGCTTTTACAGAGTTTCTAAGAAGTGCTCCAAATTCTAAACACAAAACAACACAGCACTCACTGAGGAAAGAGCACACCACACTTCTCCCAAGATCTATGGGTTTGCCTTTACAATGCATGCTTTCAAATGGTATTTTGTCTTTCAATTCATTACACTGCTTTCTGAGAGAGTCTGCTAGCACTGAGTGTGGGGACACTGCAGACTCTTGTTTTTCTCCCTGGGAAGTGCCACAAATGGACAGTGGGTATGGTCCATGGCCCAGGGCAAGGACGTTGGAACTAGATGATCTTAAGGTCCTTTCCATCCCTAACTATTCTATGATTCTATGACTCTGCTGTCCACGGACCTCCTCCAAAGCCCAGAAAAATAAATGCACAAGTTTCCTTTGGACGTACCTCTGGATGTCTGTCAATACTTTTTAATTGTGGAAATATTGCTATGAAAACCTAAGTAATGATGGCAGCTCAGAAGAGAACCAAACCAGTATTTTGGGGGGGAGAAGAAGAGGGGGAAGTCTTGCTGTAAATCACTGCAGATTCTCCTCCATCAATTCTGTTCGAGCCCCTGAAGTGGCTGAGGTGCTCTTATTTGAGACATAGAAAAAAAAAAAAATCCCCAAAAATCTGCCTTCTCACCCTTCCACAAGCAGATGTCTTGAAACCTCTGCTTTTCAAATCTCCCAGAACTACCTCTGAATGAGAAACTCTTTTAAACTGAGACCTCCCTAGCAGATTATCACCGCTAAAATGAGAAGACAGTGCAGAAGTAGCAGCACCAACAAGCTCCAATCCAGATCATTTGAAATCAAATATTACCTATGTATCAGCCCCCTTCCATCTGTGAGGGCCACAGCATTTGTTCAAGGCATGTACAAGGTCATTTGTCGAGCACTTTGTGGAGTCTTGAATTAAATTAACTAATAGTCTTCAATTTCCCATAACTAATGCTCTTCACCTTTGCAAATAATTCAGTGAAATTTCCACCTAGCTTTGCAGAGTTGTAACTAAAGCCCATCTTTCTGGGACTTTGGCTTTCATCGTCCAAGAGTGTTAAGTTAGATTTTTCTTCCTAAAACTCTGCTTTTGGATTTCCTTCCCTGATATGTATGTGCAGGATCTCCTCTGTGCAAGCTTTTGAGTTTCTTTGCCAGTGTGTTTTCAAATCTTACACCCTGGTCAGAGGTATAAATATTCATGTTAGCAGGAGTCAGCAGAGAGCTCTGTATTTTTGTTCTGATCTTTATGTGAATTTACAGAGAAATTGCATCTGTATTTTGCTATTCCACATGCTCCTGTTAATCCCTATTCTTGCAAATTAGCCACTGCTGTACAAGTTGTTGTTCATTTTTATGAGTTCAAATGCATAAAATCTGTAAGTTTTCATTAACACCCTTGTAGCACAGTTGAAACATTGACTCAGTTAATGCTTTCAACTTAGTTCCATAAAGTTACATGTATTTATTTTATTCAACAGAAAGTTACTTTTTTTTTCCTTAAATACTATAAAGATATTTCCTAACTGTATTATGGAAATCATTTGTTTTATGAAATGAAGATGAGGCTCCATATGGTAAAACAGCATGTAGGAATAATCAGATATATAGAATGCAATCTCAACTAAGAATAAGGAAAGCTCAAGCGGCAGATCGGAGAGAATCATGACTATATAAGTGATTTAGCTCAAGGGGGAGGAAGCAACTAAGCACCAGGGAAAAATTCTTAATTTAATGTACTCATGGGCAACAAGATCACATTTTTCAAGTCAGAAAGGGTCACTGCAGTCATCTACTACTCCTACTTACTCCCTTGCAACAAAGGCCATAAAATGCTTGTCGCTTGGGAAATTATCTACTGAGGAATAAAACCTAGGTGGTTCATGAGTTAACTAAAGTTGGACAAGTTCTGCATTGCTGAGACTATTGCTAAAGAGCCCTGCACTGACTCTCCAAAGGTAGAGATAGTCCATACATACATCTCATGTTGCTGCTAATTCTGTTTCTCCATGATAAAATATTTTAATCATTTACTGTTGAAGTATGGTAGCAAGTACACTACCTGTGTGACGATATTTAGGCAACAGTGTTCTCTTTCAAATTCATGAGTTGAGGAAACTGTTTTCACTTGGCTTCTGGATATACAGATGGCTTAAGTCCTACTGCAGTAAGGCAGTAAATAACACTTAGAATCATAGAATGGTTTGGGTTGGAAGGGACCTTGAAGATCATCTAGTTCCAACCTGGTGAAGGGGGGAGAGTGTTTATTTTTGGTTTTGGTTGTTTGTGTTTTGGGTTTGGTTTTTGGAGGGCTTTTCTCTTTTTTTTTTTTCTTTAGAATAGTTGAAAGCCAGCAGTCCAGGGACTTTGCTTACAGGAATCAAACTGATTTCTTTCCCACTTTACTGGGACACTGGCCTTGCTCCTCAGAAAGCCTGCAATCCAGTAGGGAATTGGAGAATGTCACTCTGTGCTCTAAGCTTCAGGCAGCCAAGTTTCTTTTCAGACAAAGAAAAAAAAATAAGTAAATAAAAATTCATTTTGTTCTCCCAGTACAAGAGCAACATCATTAAGATGTTAAGTGCCTAAGACTCTTCAGAAACTGAAGAGGTGCAACTGGATTATGCCTTACAAGAGACCCATGTGCAAAACTACTCATTGGTTTAGTACTCTGGGAGGCACACTTGAGAATCCTACGTTTGTGACTACCTTGGAAACCTTTTTCTGAGCAAAACAGTTTCAGCTCTAAGAGCATTTTTGCGATCAGCAGGTTCAGTGTGTTCTGAAATGTCATATGAAATATGCCTTTAGAATGTCACAGGTGTGTAGAGACCTGACTTCTTAAAATTCATCTATTAAAGGGAACAGAGAAGTCCTGGAATTGCACAGTAATTTAGTACTTTTAACACATGATGTCAATCTGCCCACGCTTGAAACTAAACTTTTTTTCCATCCACTATAAAACACAAAAGCATTTCAACCTTCACAAAGCGCAACAGTATTAATAGGAATGTGCTTTAATTCCCATTTTCTGGGAAAATGACAGTGTACAATCAAGCTTTGAGGTGTTTTAATAATGAACATTTCCCCGAAGCCCTATTCCAGCTCCTGCTGCTGGTCATCGTATTTTCCCTGCCTTTTTGAATGACATGAATATTGGCTACCTCTCTGCAAAACCCAGAGGTACTATCTACTGTGGCAATGTATTATTTTGTCTTTGAAGGTCATTCTTTTCTATTGAGTCCCCAGCTTATAACTGAAGCCAGCCACTGTCTATGCTGCAGCAATGAGAACAGAAAGTAGTACTTGCAGCACTCTGATGTGTAACAAAATTTCTCAGACTTGATGGTATTGAAATTTTCAGAGCTTGTCAGAATCACAGAATGGTTTGAGTTCAAACAGACCTTAAAGCTCATCCAGTTCCAATCCCCTGCCATGGGCAGGAGCACCTCTCACTAGACCACGTTGCTCAAAGCCCCATCCAGCCTGGTCTTTGAACACTGCAAAGGATGGGGTAGCCACAGGTTCTTTATGTAACCTGTGCCAGGGCTTCACCACCCTCATGTATAATTCAGTAAATATTTGGCAAGTAAAGAAATGATATAAAATGAGGCATAAGATATAGATTAGATATAGGCCTAATGTGAGGTGAAACGTATGATACTAAACATGAAAATAGTACTAATGATACTGAAGCTTTGTTCAGGCTGTATCTAGACACCTCATGCAGACAAATTATACTTTTCATACCTGTAAGGTGCTAAAACTGAACAAATTACTCTAAGTTCATTTTGCATGTTCCGTGATCTCTCTCTTATCTTCAAAGGGATACCAATCTAGCCTGCTCCAGAGCTGATGCTTAATTGTGCCATCCAGAACGGTAACTGCCCAGGATTTTATAGACTGACATCATCATAGATGCTACAACTGTTTAGGAAATAGGTAACTTTACTGAGGTTTCATCATGAAAATATAGTAGGAGAATGCACTTTCTATATAACTTGGTGGTTTATTCTGTAGTGGGGGACCAGGAAAACAGAACAGGCAAAGCTCCTTTCTTAGTTCAAACTCCAATGTGTCTGCCTTTCCAAGCAGGAAAGACTGGAAATAGTACATGATTTTTTCCTTGGAGGTCTAGACATCTGCAGACCTATACGTAAGACCTGTCCAAACTATACAAATATTTGTTAAAGTGTAGATTCCCAAAGTCCTCTCAAGACTCACTGGGCAATATGCGAATTTCTACTGGTTTGCACCATAGTGGTGCTGAATCAAAGCTCAGGTGCCTTTTTCATGCAAAATAATGAGCCTGGATTGGTTTTGTGTCATGTAATTATGCATCACTTACTTTTCATGTCTTACCAGTACAGCTCATTAATGCATCCTTCCTCCACTGACAATGGGAAGAATTTTGATTTACGTTTTTCACTTATCAGATTTCAAAGGCATGGGTTTCTTCACACTCGGTTTGGATTGTCTTCCATCCATGGCCAACCTGTGTTCACTAGCTCTGGTTGGATTGTTCATATCCTTTTGCCTAGGCCTACTTTAGTCACAATCATCAACAGGACACACTTTGGGAAAATTTTATAATTAAAATGCAGTAAGCTGTGTCCTGGATTAAAGTTGCCTCTTGTTCCCTTCAGCCTTTCTGCCTGCAGCACTTCAGAGGCAGGTGTTGTTCTTTCAGGCCTGCGCATTTTAATTAGAAATCTGCTGTGCTCCCTATTCTTGTCATTCATCACCTAGGTAAACATAAATAGGAGTGGATATAAGGGCTACATCTGCAGTTGCCCTTGCTAGGATATGAATTACAAGAGCTCTCGATCCTCCTTATTTAATGAATTTGTTGACTGCTGTCAGGAAACAAGGGAAATTTCTCAGCTTCTCCCTTGTAGCAAGGGGAAAGTTGATCGTGTGTGCACAGAAGGGCGGTGGGAGGCAGGCAGCCCACTTCACACACCCAGCTCTGTAAAGAAGCTTGTTTGGCCAGATCTTCAGCTGGGGTAAGCAGGCACCCACTGCCAGAAAGCATGTAAGACCACACGTCACTGAAGGACACCCTTCTAAATAAATAAATGACACTGATATTCCTTTCTACTCCTTGATAATCCTGTGAACTACCATGCTTTTTGTGGATAAAGGTCAAGTTTTCTTAATTAGAGATAAACTTCTTAAACTTTGCCCGGCAAAAGGCCTAACAGACATGGACTTATGGGACAAACTCATGATGCACATCACTATTATATTATTTGATGTTGGAATTCAGCCTGATGCAGAACCAGCTCCAGCGTATGTAACCACAAGAATCCAGTTGGGTTAAGCAATAGTGGTTGCTGTCTCAGATTCTGCCACTGAGGTTGGTTGACACAAAGTGTTTGTTTTGGCATTAGTACTCCCATGCCCCAGGTTTTGCAGTGTGGTGTTGGGGGGGGGGGGGGGGGGGTTGTGTTTTTCTGCTCCCCATGGGTCTAATACTGCATTCTTCTGTGGTGACTCTGTGTGAAAGAAGGTAAAGACATGCTCCTTTTATGCTTGTGGACCTGTGAGCCAAAATAAAGTTAAATTTTGGATTGCCAAATATGTTTTTTAATGGAAATAAATTTTATTTCCATATCTTATTAGGCTGTCAATAATTAATGGCAGTGGATGAGCCATAAAGGGTCATAAGGATCCCATAGAGCCTATAGGGGATGAGGCTCAGATGTTGGGTGACTATGACTAGCCTGGAAGCTATTGCAGGCTGATTCTCAGCAGCCCTGGATCCGAGGAGAAATCATGAAAAACGGCTTTGGCAATGCCTGAGTCACAATTCCCTTGGTGACCTGAGATTATCAGGCTCTCCCTTCCTTTGCCTCATTTTCCATATTGCCCACTTGAGGATAGTCATAGCAGTGTGCCTTGCAAGAGGGTCAGGGTGGTGGCCTTTGTTCCCACAGCTCTTTGGAAAACCAATGTGCTGTTCAAGCGCTAAAGAAATTCCCTCCCTGGGAGAGTATATCCTGTGTACTCTCCAGTTGCATCCTTCCAGCTTGAAAACTTTCCAAGCAACTTATCTAAACACTTCCCATATGGTAATGCATTGCTGCCCTAGGCCTCTGCTCTTGCTTGTCTGCAGCTTCCTTTTTGCTAGCACCTGAGTGGCAGCAGCAGAACAACCTGTGTACGTCAGGAGTTTCATGTGCTTTCAAAACCAGGCATGATGTTTTCAACATTTTCTCTCATTTTTCTGTGTGCAAACTACTGTGTAGCATTTCTGGAAAAGCAGCCAGACACTCCAGCCAATTTCTATGGCATTTTAAAGCTGCACATATGTTTAATATATCCACTACTTCCTTCCCCAGGGCTTCATGCTTCTCTTGCCATTCATCTTTTTGTACTGTATGCATAGAATATGAGTTATCTACAGCATCACTACCATAATTTATGGCATTTCCCAACACCTACATGGCAAACACATTAGAAACTCTAACAGCTGGAGTTACTCCAGCAGTGTGAATGCTCAACCTGGTGGGAAACAAACATAAGAAGTACTTCTCCCATTCAGAATTATGAAAAGGCAATAGAAACAGATGCACCTCCCTTCTCAGTTATTTTGCTGACTCTGGGAAGAGGTAGGAATCAACGGAAGGCTGAGGGGGAATTGGCTTAATGGAAGCAAATGGAAAGAAATGGTAGTTGAAACAGCAGGCCAGGTTGAAAGCTGGTGAGGTGGGAGTCCCATAACCAGTAGAGTAGCAACAGGGAGCACTCATGGTAGAGCCCTGCAACCTGTGTGTGGAAAGGGAAGGAAAGCCAAGCGGTGCCTTCTCCCAGAGTTGTAACTCTGCCTCTGCAGAAGCAGGTATAACAAAAGAATCTTAGTAATGCTGTGCTAACACAGACTTGGAAGAAAAGCAGCAAGTGGATGTGGATGACGCAGTTCCCTTACCCACTGCTATCTTACAGCAACTCTTCCACCCTCCTCACCACAGTGTTGGAAGTGCCTGCCAGGCATGTGGTGAGCGGCACAAACGCCTTCAGTCAACAGTAGCTAATGACAGCCCTGCAACCACAGCTCAGCTGAAGCCTAAAGCATTTCGTTGATCCTCCCATTTTAAGGCAGTATTAGCTTTTCATATACCTAACATACTTATTTTGGGGTGCTGTAAATGTAAAAGGCATATGGATGGCACAAAGATAAATGCAGAAAAAGAAAGTCTGCTTGGGAAATACAGTTACAACTTGTTTCTCCTGCTCTGCTACAAAGCCAAAATAGATTAATTTACTTCTGCGACCAGGACTAGCTATGTAAAGATATACAATGCTTCCCTTTTAACCTGTCTAGAACAGTCAAAGTTTGGAGCATCCTCAAAGTTCAAGCGAGGGAATGGTTTCCAGGACAGTAGAAATTACTTCAGACTGGCTGTTTTTTGTCACATCACTGCTGTCAGGTCAGCTCATCCGGATTTCATGCACTGAGCCTTTAATGATGCACTGACAGCAAATAGTAACAAAGGAGCTGGAGATGAGGCACAGAGATATGAGGAAGCACAAAGTGAAAAGGCTGAGAAGGCAACTGTAAACACAAAGTCTTCATGCAAAGTACAAATCAGAAGTGATTCCACCATACGCAGACTTTAGGGAACACGTACTAAACTATCAAGGGAAAAGGGAAGGGTAACAGCCAAGAAGAAAAAGTATATGCAAGGCAAGGGGTAGACAGGGACTCCAGATACCAGGGAGGTAAAGAGCAAGCTTGTGGAAGAATAAAAAACTTAGCATTTCTGAAAGCACTCATTAGGGTCAGCAGCCTGGGAGATACCAGTGCTTTCACTGACCTGGTGGGAAACAGCAGACTCAACAAAACACTGCAGAGCTTTGTAGCAGGCTGATGAAGGATTCCTGGGACTCCACCAGGAAGCTGTTTGATTGTCTTTGGCAATGACTACAGGAGACAGAAGTGGGCAGGATGGCTACCTTATCAAGGCAAGAACTGCAGGGGTGGCTGGGTGCAGGCCTAGAGAAAAATCTGTGCTGCACACATAAATCTTGAATCCTGGCATTCCTTTCCCCAGTAATCAAACAGCAGGCTATATTTAGCCCAACCTAAACAGAAACAAAGAACAGCAGGGCCAGTCTTAGCTATAACAGCTTCCACCAGCTGCTCAGAGGGGATGCAGGTAGAGCCGATGTCAGATGTAGTTAAATGAGATGGAACAGGGAAGGCAGCTATGCTTGAATGAACAATGTTGGCATTTGGCTAGAGAAATTCTGCATTTTATTATTTCATGGTTAGCTAGAAGGAAGATCAAATGAATATGAATACTTTCTACACCAAGGTCAAGGCTATAGTGAACCACAGAGTAAGCAGAAGAAAGGAAGGTGGTAACAGATACAAGAGGACTATCTTGTGTGTCTAGCCCAAGTTCTTGGTGTACCTTCTCTTCAGTATTAGCATAACAAGAACTGACAAATGCAGCTTTAAAACAGTCCAAGAAAGACTGGTTGTCACACAGCTGCTGATTAAAAGCTTGTACCTGTGTGTTAAGGCTGGTAGGACTTTCCCAAGCAGAATGTAGGGGGTGCCTTCAGGTACGGCTGATCCCAGAAGAGCCCTGTGCTTGGTTAATGTATACCCTTCCTGGCACCAAAACTGCACATACTGGGCCACTACAACAGCAGCCCTTCTCCTTGCCAGCATGGCAAGGACTCTTGGGCCACATGTTCACAGCTAACTGACTGACTTCACTGATCCATGAATCCAGGACTCACCATCTGTATAGGCATCAGTGTCATCCACTGGACAGGAATGTAGAAAGGTCATGTTAGTGCAGCAGTTTCCTTGAAATACTCCCTGCTCCAGGGGGACATATTTGCATGTTTGCTGGGGAAGAAATCATCACAAAACCTCACCCAGACTGACCTAATTACTCTTACATTTCTACTAGCATGTTACATTTCTACTCTGCATGTATGCAGAGTACCTTCAGTGAACCTGTAACTGATTTAAAAGTGTAACACCAGATGATGCAAAAAAGTAAGATTGTTTAATGAGTACTTTACCAGTGAAATATTAGGGGACAACATAGTGGGTGTTGAATTTGATCAGTAAATAATCACTTAAGCATCTGGTTGTCACACTGTGATTCTTAAGAATGAAAGGGGGGGGGGGAAGTAACAGCTTTACCAGTGTAAAATAACAACCAAAACATTAAAAAAACACCACAAACCAAAGAAACAAACAAAAAAAAAAACCAAAAAAAAACCTCCCAAAGAAACAACAAATGCCACCTGAAAATCCACAGTCTCCTTCCACCCCAGTTTTGGATTTCAGAATCACCTTATTACAGGAATCCTCACTAGATACATCAGTTGGTACAGCATGGACTTTGAAGTTTTTGTGGTAGCTGTTCCTGCCTTACTAGCAGAGCTGTAAGCTTGGTAACTAATCACTCCTTGGTAACTCGTATTTCCTCCCCAAAAGTTCCTGAAATTAAACTAGCAGGAGAAAGCATAAGCAGGAATTTGTGCAATAGAAAATCATTTTGAAATGGGCTTCCTTCCCAGCAACCCATACGGTTTTCTGAAGGGGGTGGCGCTGAATTAATTTCTCTTCCCCACATGCCCAATTGCAATTGGGAGTGATCCCTGGTAGTGCATTTTGGATATATGCCCAAATAAAGAAAACAAAACAGATTAGTTGCAGGCATCTGTGGTTTGGCTGTTGCTTGAATTTGTTCTGTAGGAACTTTCATATCTAGATATCTTTCTCCCAGGTTTGTTCTCCCATCCTCTGTTGGACAGGGAAAATAGCATAAGCCAACAGATACAAATCTACATATGCTCAGGACTTTCCCAACTGTGACACTAACATGACTGAAGTTGGTGAGATCTTCATTTCTGAGATGGGGCCGGCTCTTTGCAGGATGATATATACTGATGCCAATTTATCAATCACCCTCTTGCTCAAATGCAAGCATCTCAGATATTGCTTGGATCTAAAGGTGACAACAGCCTTGTGTCCCATGTACCTGACTGCATAAGAAAATGATTTGCATAGCTGCCTAAAAGCAGACACATATTTACTGGAGGTGAGCCTGTGGAAGCTTCTTCCCTTTCGCCAAACACCATCAGAAGCCACACACGCTTCCACACCACATACCAAAGCTGCAGCTGCATGGCCCATCCAGATAGACGAGAATTGCATTTGCCCATGGCTGGGCACACTATACACGCTAGTGCAGAAACTTGGAGTATTCAACCTGGCACACACACAGCAGAAAGGCAAACTGGATAGCACATGCTGCAGCTGGACATTCTCTCTTTTTTGGCCAAAATAGAAAGGCTCCTAAGCAGAGGTATTTTGAACATTCATAGTCAACTGAATTATGAGCTGGAAAAGCATCAGGCATGCAGTGCTATCCAGTACATGCCTTTTTTTCCTCCTTCTGGTTCATACATTTTCACTCCTTTTCAGATTTCTGGGCACGTACTGTACCTTGTGATGACATGGAAGAACACGGTCTTTAAGTCTTTACTAATTGTTACTACTGTATTTTTAAAAGGAGCTATTTAGGAAATTCTAATTTTTGTTACCATAGGAATGACGCTGTAGAATTCAGCAGAAGAAAAAATTAAACAGCAACATTTAAGTAATGCACTTCAACTTTAATTCTCTGCTCCCTCCAAGCTCCTCTTGGACATAAAGAAAAAGACTTTAAAAGCTCACTCTCCCCCTCAGTGCTGCTTGACTCTAACCCAAATTAGGAGGTGCAGCCCTGTTATCTATAGCAGGGCTTAGCAATGTCCTTTCCCACCCACAGAGTGTCTTCTCTTCTTCCCAAGTGAAGCCGCAGCAAAGTGCTCCTTGGCTCAAGAAGAGCTCCTCATCTGATTCTTTTTTTCAGCTAGTTTAAAGCAATGTTTATGCAACTTTTATACAATAAGATCTGGATGAATGGAGGAGCATCCAGTTCACTGTACAAGAGCAGGCTGGGCTGCTCGTACCGACTGAGCTTGCCCAGATGAGCTGACGCGTGATTTAGTGTAATTCTGAACAAAGTGCCTTACTAGAGCACTTTTACATGCCCCTTTCTGAATTGGTTTCCTCCTTCTTTTCTATTTGAAAGGTTTAGGTCTACATTAAGTAAAAACCAACATAGAACAAGTGAGCTGATTAACAGTTCTGCTGGCCTTATGCAGCAGGCAGAAAGAGACAAGGTAAGGAAGGACAATAAAAAGCTGACACTCAGACTTGCTATTCCCCCATCTGTTTTTTAAACCTTTGAACCATGCAAACTTGATAAGCAGAAAAAAGTGGAGACAGGTTTTGTTTTCCCCGGCTTCAATTCTTTTATGAGATGCTAATACTATTCTGACTTGTGAACAGTGTTCTGGCTTCCCACCTCATGTTTGGGAGAGCCTTGGATTAGTCAGAAGGAACTACTTAGTAGAACAAGGAATCTTGCACCTCAGTAAACAGATGTCTAGCATTAACAGTAAGAGTAGGATGTTCCTCAGCCCTCAGGAATGGTAGCAGTTCTATTGATTTTCATAGAGTGTGAGGAGCAGCTTTAATTCTCCTGAAGCAAAACATTTTTTTCTTCATAGCTGCTTTGACTCACTGATCCAAAGTCTCAGACAGGAACTGGGAGAGGAGCCTCTCTGGGACATTACAGTATGTGTCCATAACTTCACAGATGCTGTCAGCTGGTGGAGCCACTTACAGACTAAGAACCTAAGCCTGGTTCTTCCTCAGGAAATAAAGATGAGCCAAGAAAGCAAGCCAGTGACCATATTTTGGTATGACTTCCTGGCAATTCCAGTGGCCTTATTTATCACCCTTTTTTATCTCCTTTTTATTGCACAGATCTAGTGTGCTCCAGCATTCTGCCCTGAATTCTTGCTTCTGGAATCTGGCTTATCTTTCAGCTGTCTGGCCAAGCCTACTCTAGTAACCCATGGCCACAGGATCCTGTCTCAACAAAGTACTACAGACTGGTCACAGGGGTAGGGAATTACACAGCCATACTGCAAAAAGGCACTATCAGCACTAGTCTATCAGGGTACTTGTTTGGCAAACCCAGCTATCTGGAGACTTGTGTCCAGCTCTGCTTTTAGCAAAGGCGTGACAGCACTTCCACAGCTCCTGCTGTTGCTGCTATTTGCTACAGCAGATAGGTATCTTCAGACACACACACTTATTTCCCTGGAGTTGGCCAAGCTGTTGAAACTGGATCCTTCTATGGGAATGCACAACAGAGGTTATTCATAAGCAAGCTGGAGATTCTGGGAAGCACAGTTGCTGCTCTGTCAAGGTAGTCGATAGCACTCTCTCTCTACTCTCTTAAATTCACCTTTTTGTGCTGCCCACTTACACTTTCATTTCCACATGGATTCACATGTGTGGTCACAGTCAAAAAGAGAAGACCTGAGTCATATTTTATGTAATATTTCCTTGCATCTCAAGGGGGAAAAAAGAAAAGAGGGAGGAGGAGGAGGACTCTGAAAGACTAAGGATGCTTTTACTGGCTTTTCATTAAAAATTATCTCCCACCCAGTTCTAGGACTACAGGAAAACATTTTTACTATAAAATCCTAGTATAGTGAAGTCTACAAAAACAATGCTACAGATAAAAAAGGCTCTTAATCCTATGCTAGTAAGGCATTTTAACTGAGCACTTAACTGGCAGTTTTTGTACTTTTTAAATAAAAGGTCTCAAATTGTGAGGAATATCAGGTTGAGGGAAGTCTTTTGGTGTTTCAGTTCTCCTGCAAATACTTCAACATCCTCTTGCATAATTTTGAATCCAGCCAAAAGACTGGACAACAACAGAAACAGTCAACTGAATGTAAGACAAACCAAAAGCAGAACCACTGAAGTTACTGGCAAAACTTGGATAGGACACTGAAATACAAATACAAAAGAGGGGTGGGGTGAGCAAAGCGAGGGAGAAGGAACAGTTTAAACTTATCCCTGTATGTTATCAGCATTCCCTCAGGTATTTTATTCAAGAAGGTAGAATTTCATCTGCATTGTCCTTGTATAAGTGCCATAATCTCCAAGAACCTCTGCCTCACATACACCTTTTGTCCTGAAGGCTAACAGAGCTACTTCACTGGTAGTGCTCTGGTAAAATACCTTCAGGGTAAATGTGCTTTTATAAACAACCCATTCTGAAGTTAATGAAACTATAACATGTTTATGAGCCTGAACCTTGGCACTTCTAATACAAAAGTTACTTCTGGAAATCAGAGCTGGTTGACAGCATCTGAGAGTCTAGCCTAACGCTCTTACCAGTACATCCTACCTCCTGGCTTCTCTTGGGCAGTTTTCTCTAAAACAAATAGTATCATGCAATTCTAAAACTGGCACAGGAGCATGGTTAGACTCGGTGTCCTTATTTCCTCACCCTTCTGGTGCAAGGACATGTTAGAGTGGCCCTGGAGTTGCCAAGTTAATGCAACAGCACTGAACTACCCAGGAGAGCTTGCAACCCTCATGTTATGCTCCTCATGTCACCAAAGGAAAGGCAGTCTGTAGAAATGGATTTTTAACATTTATGCCTCCCCCTTGTGTTTCTACGATATGAATTCACCAGACTATGTTTATTTCTCAAAAGATCTCTCCGAATGCAAACTTTACACATCGTATTTCCTTAGTATCCTGGTAAAAATGTAAATCCAAGAGAGCACTGAGAATAAAAATTCTTTGAGTTACTGAGTCTAAAATTTCCAACTGAAATCAATCAGAATTACAACTATTATAGAAGCCATCCAATATTTAACAGAGGATTTGATCTAAGGGGATAGGAAGCATAATATAAATGACTTCATCTAGCACAAGCTATGAAGAGACAAATTAAACATCACTAATTCTGTTCCAATAGGAAAGAGGAATCTTGCCACCCACTTCACAATAAATGGGATTGAGTTAGGGTGGGAAGTTAGTTGTTTTCATTTTTTTACAGCAATAAAAGTACTTTTATTCTAAAGAACCTGGAGAAAACATTGTGGAAAGCGAGGACAAGAAAATTCCTGGCCTGATCCTGATCTCCCTGACAAGAATAATATCACAGCTGTCCTTTTGTACAAAGAGTTTGTCTGCACAGAGGGAGCAAAAAGTTACCTGATGACAAGCAGAAGGAAAAAATCGGACAACAAACATACCTGACTTGCCCACACCAGCTCGACCAAAGATTGCCAGCTTCACTTCTGCGCTCTTAGCCATGCTGGAAGGAACGGCGACAAATTCACTTGATTATCAAAAGTGAGGCAGAAGAACTGTTCCCAGCTCCTGTCTTCGGCTTCACCATGTCATTGTGACGTCAATGCAGAGCCTGAAGAAGAACACCACGAGGATAGAGCTGCAAGGAGCCAGGCTCTCCCTCACACACACATCCTTTTTAAACAGTCACGATAAGTGATGCTACATTCCCGCTTTAAATGTTGCTGTAACACCACTGACACATTTGGCACTGTTCATGCAAAACCCACCTTCAGCTTTCAAGCGCTTGCTGTCTGTTTCCCACTGGCACTGTAATTCTGAAAAAGGTACTTAACAGTCTGAAGTATCTGCCTCCCAAGGTTCTTTACTTGTTCTTTCTCTTTCAGCAGCAATTGCTGATATTTACTGTATTTGCCTCAACTCCAACGAATTAGCTTTTGTTGAATGTCTTTAAAAGCCGTGAGCACTCACTAATAGTGCCTGCAGATAGATGATCTTTCCTCAAGCCCTCCTTGTCCAGAAAGGTTTCAGTTACTCAGCTGCAGTTGCAGAAAAAAACCTCTAAGCACTTATACCTTACTCATCCTGCTAAACAAATCTGTACCCAGATGTTCTTTACTGCTCCTTGTTTAAGCTGCCTCAGCTCATACACAAACATTTGGCAAAGCGTGGGGTTAGAAAAAGGATGCCGGAATTTCTGGTAATACACTTTTAATGGACCACATGGAATTATCTATATTCATAGTTTTGCTGCATGACCTTGAGCAAGTCATCTGACACTTCATATCCTTGATTTCTCTAACCTGGACAGTAAAAATATATAACAGTACTTGTCATTGTAGAATGCTTTAAGGACTTGGGTGAAAAAATCACAACTGTGATGACAGTGCTGATACTTCAGCCCTGACTAAAACATCAAAAATTTATTCTCCCTTTAAAACAAGGCAGAACTCTACTTTTGAATACAACCTGCAATGAAGGTCTGCTGTTGTCCTCTTCAGACGTAAATTCTAACAGTGCCGTAGGAAGCTCTCTGTGTTAAGATTACCCACTCTACACCAAAATGCATTTCAAGTATTTCTTGAGATAAAAGCTTAAAGCTTTTGCCTACTTAAAAAAAAAAAAAACAAAAAAAAAACCAACCAAAAACCACAAAACAAAAAACCAACAAACTTGCAAAGAGTAAAGACATCTTACATAGAGGAGGGTCCCAATACACCTCTGATGTCTTCATGGTCCTGATTTTGCCTAACTGTAAGTACCAGACCGCGCTCACTTTGCACGAACAGTTGGAAACGCAGAGCGCGTCCGGAGGTGCAGCTGTATCACCTAGCGGGGTAGGTGGATGGGAGGGAGCACCAGCGTTCCCCTCCCACGAAAGCTGCCGGTCTCCTGCCGGTACCCTGCCCGCCCCTCGCCGGTTGGTACCCTCTACAAGTAAGTCTATGTGGATACGCATTCATCACCGCCCATCCCGTAACTTCGGGGGGCCTCTACTCCCCGGCAGGTGCCGCCCGCCCGGCGCAGGGTAGCCCCCGCTGCTCCGGGCACCATCGCTCCGCGGCACGCCCGGCCCCGAGCGCACGGGACACCGTGCCCCCCGCACCGCATTTTCCCACTCACGCTCCTCGCCGCACCCGCGCACAGCACCCACGCTCTCACCTCCTTGCGCGCAGCCAGCAGCGCGGAGGCGCCACGCTCGGCGGTGGAGGCGCGGCCCGTCCCCAGGCGCACACGAGCTCCTGGCAGCGGCGCGGCCGCACAATGCGGAGAGGCCGCCCGGCTCCCTCCGCCCCCCCGCACCCGCAGCGCCCCTCGCCGCCGCGCGGCACTGCGGCGCCCCCTGCGGGCCGCCGGGCTCAGCACGGGGCGTCGCTGGCGTGCGGGTCCCAGCTGCGCTGGGCCAGGCGGGACGGGGAGGGGCGGGCGTGGTGGAGCCGGCCCATCGCTGTAGACCTCTGCCAGAGTCACCCGGTGCCCGGCACGGTCTGCGCGGGCAGCGAGCGCAGCCCTGTCATTCGGCGTGTTTGACGGTAACGCAGCCTTTAATTATGTGGGTCAACGGCTGCTGTTCCCACGCTTGAAGTTTGACTGAGCCCTGGCTAGCCGGCCCGGCCAAGTTTGCTCCACTTTCCACGTCTCAAGCACTCACTTTCCCTCCCTCTTACTTGCTTGGTGCTGCTCAGCAGTAGCACCCTGTGTAACTCTCCGCGGAGCCAGCAAGTATCTCCCCGTCCTGACAAGCCTACCAGAAAGCAAGGTTTGTGCCTCATCAAACCGCTTTCCAGTAGCACCAACCTTTTACACAGCACTCTTCCTCCCTGCATGCTATCATGGCTTATGGTGAAGGAAAGCATTGTTATTTCAATCTGCAAATGGGGAAAGCGAACTGTGTAATTACATCATGCCCTCCAAGAGGCTAGTGTCACAACCAGGGATCAAGTTCTGAAATGTTGGGACAGAATTCACCAGACAACTCTTTGTTCCGTGTTTATTAAACTACCCAGCAATGTAAAGATACATTAGCAACAGATGTGAATCAGAGCTGGAAAGCACTTGAAGTTCACTGGTTGTTCTTCCTCTGTTTCTCTTCCAGCCCAGATCTGAATGAGATACAAGATGAGTAAAAGAAAAAGCTCTCCCCTCACTGTCTTTCTCAATGCAAAATTAAATAACGGTTGGATCAGAAAGGATCTTCCATAATCCAAGTCTCTTTACAAGAGCACAATAACCATTCAGGGGGTAGGGTGGCAGTCCTGTGGACAGATGAGCGCCTACCAATCATTCCCTCCACACTGTGCCAGCTGCGGGCACTCTGGAGCAGATCTTAAAATAGTTGTACTGCACATCATTCAAAGGATAAAAATATTAGAAGGCAGATGTGAAAGCAGTAGTGTGGTTGATGCTTTACTTGTTAAAAGTAATGCTGAGGCCTTAAGCCTTCAATCTCTGGTTTACATAATTTAGAGGGATTAGTTTTTTCCATCTCCCTAAGAGAGCAACTGGTGAGCGTCTTTTTTGCATCTGGGGAAATGTGTGTTAGTCTCAAGGCCTGACGTTTGTTTTGTGTCTGTGGAACTCACTCTGCATGGGGCTGTCAAATTAAATACAGTAACTGGCTTTTCCAAAGCAGCAGATAACGTATGAAACATTAAAAAACCTAGTGACTGTGCAGTCAGTTTCTGCTGAAGTCTCTTACTGGTGCCAGGGCATACGAACTTAGTAAACACTGATCATGAACACAGGCAAAGATTTCAGATGGTTCAGATGGTTCAGACCCTGGTCCAGGACTGCTTCATTTGTCATTTGCTCTCTGTCTACTTGCTGTACTTCTCATACATAATGTTGATGAGTTTGGGTTTTCTTTCCTATGTAAAATGGGTTTTGAAGGTGTTAAGTTTTAGTCCTGTAGACCAAGGACTACCTTGCTTTGTCACAAGCTGTGGTTTGTTGGTATTTGGAGCTGATGTCACATTCTCTCAGTGGTTTTGCCGCTTGTGCTGATCCTAAAATGTGCTCGTGGGCTTCTGAGATCAAGGTATTTCCCTATGAAGATCATCATGTTACTAACTGCCTTCCATCTTCTAAAAATTTGGGAATAGAGATGCAAAACTGAAGGTACATGGGATCTGATCCCAGATGGGCTGTCAGGTTGGAGATGCTACCTGTTTATCATCAAACCCTTACTACTGGCTTAACATTTTCACTCTGTATGCTTATGGTGTATTTTCTGGAGGTGTTTCTGTTGTGCAAGCCAATGGCATTTGCTTCCTCAAAGGTGGGAGAGAGGACCGGTGTGACACTGCAGGCCTGACAGCTAACACATGAAGAAGACATATGGACAGGAAAGGAATGCTGAAGATGTGGATTTCCTTCTTCCCCACAAGCTGGAAATCCCATGAGATTTTGCAAGTTTCAACAGCTTCCAGAACAACATTCAGGCATGGGGGTTGATAAGACTCATGAGAGAGGGCAAGAGGACAGAAACCTGATTTCAGAAGGTCACTTAAGAGCCTCTGAATCCTTTGGAAAGGAGTGTCATTTCATCTTCTGAACACCTTTGGGTAAACTGGGTCCAAGTGTCTAAAAACTGTAGAGCAGATCATGACTTGGAGAGGAAACAGATTCCTCTTGTACAATTCCTACAGTAAGGAAGGGCTTATTGAGCTCATTACTACTGTCTTTGCTGATGCTGCAGAAGAGCAGCAGCAAGTATTGCTGTAGAGCAGAGCACACTTGGTCAGAGCTGGATCCTTGCCTTAAACAGCAACCCAGCAGTGACTTGGTTTACTTTTTCACCCTTCCTTCCAGCACATCTCCCAAGATGATATTTAATAACAAGTAGAAAAAATACCAAATAAATAAAATGTTAACACAAATATTTGTAGCTATTACTAAAGGTTCACAGGGAAACGTTAGGATTGTTTTCTTCATTTTCACAGAATATTTTCCAAATGTTTTTGTGTTGGCTCTCAGCAATGTACATAAATCTGTTCAGTTATGCTAATCTAGTGCCGTAAAAAAATTTGCAACTTTGTCATTAAATTATGGAGGAACTTTGCTGTTATTTTGGTTTGTATTCAATATGAAGTATTGCTGTTTTAAATTAATAGTGCATTTTCTCATATTTTCTCCCATTGCTCATGAAACACTGAGTTTATAACAATGGGTTTTCTTGAGTGTATGCTAAGGGTTTATAACTTCTGTTTCTCTCAACTTTTTCCTCACTGTATAGAAAACAAATCAAATACATATTTTTGAGATGCAGGCTTTGTTACTTAAGAAGCATTTATTTCTAATGTAGTAAATAAGACCACAATCCTGCAAATATCTGTTTGTGTTGAACCTTACATGGACAGTCTTAACAGAGTGGCTAAAGAAGCTACAGCTTCCCCATTATTCGTATCACTTGAAGGTGGGCTGTGGAGTTGCCTGCAGTTGCCTGCTTCAACATTTTGTTCCATTTGGCTTCACAAGGTGCCAAAACAGGGCAGTGGAGATGGACATGGGATGCTTTTCACAGCATCTGGTGGATCTCACACATGCAAATGCCTCTGTGCTATGAACTAAAGCAGGCCTTCTGTCTCGGTCAGCATTTGGTGCATTTGCACAGAGACATGTAAATACACAGCTTTGGTTTCTTGCATTAGCAAGATTTTTATCAGGTATATTTAATAGCGCTATATGTGCAAAGCGGAGAAGCACAATTCAGTAAGAACAATTGCTAAGTAGACTAGCAAAGCATAAACTCATGTTTTATTACTCATGGCTAATGGATACTCTTCGTATTGCCTAAGTTAAAATGAATAAATTCTGCTAATTTGTGTTTCTTCTCACCTGTGCCATTTATTAGGTTGTGTCCTGACAGTCTGCTTTTAAAAATGGTCAAGCTGTGACTCCACACTTACAGGAAGACAGCAGTGACTGCACTGACTCCATCTCTGTTTGGTATGTTACTACTGGGTTTGCTTTTCTGGTATTCTTATTTCTCCCTCCACACTTACACAGATCACAGAGATCCTTTAATAGGTTTTTGTTAATGTAAAATTAATCGCCCTATAACCCTAAAAGAAGGCAGGGTGGCTGTAACTCTCTCATAATGGTTAAATACCTACTTGCTTTAAAACTGAAGAGGTTCTGTTTCTACTCCAAAGTAAGTTTGGATTGATAACTAAATCACCTACATAATAGTCTGCAGACTAACTAGTACTCCTCTATACAAATATCTAGAGATATTTGTGTTATGGTTCTAATAAAGTACAGTTATAGAATTGAAAAAAAAAACCTGGTAACAGTTGCAACAAATTTTGCAACAAATGTGCAATACCAGACTTTACTAATGAATGAGTTACACTGATGTGTCATCCTAATTTCTTACAGATGTATTCATGTTCTTTGAAAGGACCAGTGGAAATTGTCATAAATTTGTTTGCTAATCATTTTAATGAATGCTAGCCCTTATTCTTTCTCAATGGTATTATAATTGCAATCCGGATTGCCATAGGGACCCCACTGTAATTCATCATTGCTTCAGTGTTCAAATTCTCTGGTGGAACTAGATATTGGTGTTGACAACATCTGGAGTTTTATGTCTCTCATCTTCTTTCTACCTCCTTCCCTCTGTTTAATCAAGAGAATGGGAAGGGGAAATTGCTGCCGTTGTTGATATCTTCAAGAAACTGAATGACTGCTAGGACTTAGGAGGATGTCTAGACATAGGATGTAACAAATACAGGCCTGTTCACAGAGGTGAGACTGAGGTACATCTGCTTTCAGCACACTGTAATGCCATTTGTCATGGCATGCCCAGAAAGGCAGGAAGCCACATTTTCATCTTCCATTCTGAAGCCAACCAGTGGCTTTAGCAGGGAATGCCCTTCCAAGGAGAGTGTCTGGTGACCACAGTACATGTTTAAGTGTGATATATTCATTATATTATATATTACCCCATTTCTATCACTGGGGCTGTTTCATGTTGTATAAAACAGTTCTGTACTTGTATCAAGGAGAGAGGTAATTTATAGTGGTTTTCAGAGAGGAACCTTTATCCATGCATGATGAAAACCAGACTTGCTTCCTATCTAAGCCCTTCAGATGAAAGTCCATTCTCAGGGATAGGGTTTAGAAAAGGTCATGGTTACACTGCAAGGGAAGTCTTGACTGTGGCATATTCCTTAGCATAGACCATGTCTGCCTGGCCTTGCAGTAGTTGACAATATGCTGCTTTGTGGGAATGTGACTATGGAAAATAGCAGACACATCAACCTGTGTCCTTTCTAAAATGGCCTGATAACATGTACAGCAAAGTACTGTGGGAATAGTGGGCACAGCCAGGTGGCAGGATGGGGTACGCAATGCTGTCAGAGAGAAGAAATAGACGCAGCTGAAAGGGCTAATCCTGCAGCCCTGTGTCTAGGATGAAAAAAAATGTGGCAATCCCTGCCACAAAGAATATTTACTCCCTTTTAGGAAAACACTGGGTGATAAAATGATAGCACTCTTCCTCAAAGCAGTATGGTATTTTTGGGCAGGGTACAGTGCTGTGAGTTTGATTTATGTATAAGGCAATGAAGGAATTCAAGCAGCCTCAGACTGCACGGCTGGTGAAGGAAATAAGGTCTTTCAGTGTTAAGGGAGCTAGTTGGAGCTCAGATGCTGAGTATTTCTGTGCTGCACTGTGGTTGCAGGACATGAGGTGATGGTGCTAGTAGATAATCTCTCCATGTCTGGAAATCATTATTGCTAATCAGTCTAGCTTTTGTATACTGATTATTGTTATCATATTTCTTGTCAAAATTTTTGTGAACTAAGCTTCAGTCAGCAACAAAGATCTTTAGGCACCATTTGTAAATGAGTGATTATCAAACCAATATAAAATTTTATTAGGACAGAATGAGAGCCATCAGAAATACCCTCCAAGAAAATAGAGGGCAATGTTATCAAGCCGATGCTTGTTGTAAACCCAAATTTCTCAGCACATCACCCTGTCCAGCAGAGAAATCCTGAAAGAACGTATTTTAAAAAGCAACTAGTAATGCCAGAATTTCAGAAATCTTTTAAGCACACATTAGATTTCCACAGACTCCCTGTTCACCTATAGGCAAAGCTCAAAGGATTTAGTAAAACAGCAGCAATTAAAAGAGGAAAGAAATACCTAAGATTAGTTCTTTACTTAGGCTTCCTGTTTTCATATAAACATAAATCCCATGGAAAACAGTGTAACATTATTACGGAGATTTACTAACCAAGCAGTAGCTAGCTTATTTAAGCTGCTCATTATTCCAGTATCCACTGATAGTGGAATAGCAGGAATACAATTAAGAGTACTCCTTAAGGAACACAATCCACTAATACCTGCACTATCCCCTTTATTAGTATGGTATAATAATAATGTCTTTAAAAACTTCATTGCATGTTTTGAGCTTGAGTCAGACAAAAGATTAAAATAATAAATGTCACATTTTGAAATACTTAAAGCTAATACTTAAAATTAGTTTAATTTCATTTTGTTTTGGCTCTATCCAGGAAAAAGAATACCTACAGGAAACTCATAATTTAGAGCAATGAATGTAGCTGCAATATCCCTGCATGTTTAAAGAACATTCTGTACAGTGGCACATTGTTTTTTTCATTTGTTACTCAAGTCTTCTGCCTCAAGAATGAAATTGCACATTTTCTCTAACATTGCACAAGATTGTAGTTCAGTCATTTAATGCGTACAAGCACAAAGCAAATGGGCACTGAGGAAGAATACGTCAAGTGAAATAGATTAGTTATAAGAATTTCACAACAGTTTGGCTGGTGTTGGTTAAAGTTATTCTAAACTGAGGTTCTTAAATACAAAGACCAGTGCTTTTCCCACAGTCAAGATGATTTCTGTTTACATCTGTTTAAGAGCAGAGGTAATCTGGAGTCCTTGTAGCAAGGAAAGAAAGATTAACGATTTTTCCATCGTGTTCCATATCTAGGCTGAAACACCAAAACAACAACTCATTGCTGTCCTTGAAACAAAACAAGGAGATGTCAGAGGATTTGGAAGTATCATGCACAAATCAGTGAATGGTGGTGTGTCTTTTTCCAGTAAAGTAACTTTGACAAACATAGCATAAATGCTTGTAAATATTAGTACTAACATAGAGTTCATAATTTTCTTACCTAAAAGTTTTGGTAAAAAATGTTAGAAGATAGTTGTTCCAAATTTTTCAGTGTCTGTTTGGGAACTCTTTAAGAGGTCATGATATTTCTGAAGAATTCATAAGCACATTTTCTAAAAATCAGGCACCCAGAATTGTTTTGCTTTTGAAAACACCACTCTTGTCTAAAATCACTGTTAATTGAATTAGTATTCATCTTCTGAGTGATTTAATTAGTGGATGCTGATGTATCTCATACCAGTTTGATGTTCAGAGAACCATGATCCAGTATTTTGTAAATAGTAGTTCCATATTAGGTGTTTTCAAGGGAGCAAGCAGTCAAATTGAGGTAGCTCATACCATCCCCCTTCCATGTGATGTCTACATGTTCACAGTGCTCTGCATTTACTCTTAGCCATATAAGTGCATTGGAGCAAGTTTTCTGTTGGTTTTAAAATTGCAGATTACTGTTTATTGTAACCTCTCATGATTCTGACAACAGGCTGAGACACAGCCTGAATACAGCATGATCATATGCAGCAAGTCTATTACTGGAAAGTGGGAAAAAGTATCCCTAGCTGTGGACAGTGTCTACAGCTATTGTCTCCATTCTATTAATGGTATCCTCTTAAAAACAGCTATGGGTGGGAAGATTATTTCATTTACCTTTAGCCATCTAATATACATCAAGTCTAAGCTACTGATCTAACTTTCTGCAGTACACAGAGTTACCTCTAACAGGCAGTTCATCATCTCCTTCTCTAAAGGCATCTTGGAGGCTCCAGTGTTTCAATACAACCTAACAACTTACTACAATAATCTACTTCCAGCAGCCCTTCTCATATAATATAGCTGGAGGTTGGTCACAGGCATCTTTTTATAGTCAAAATGACTATTTTGGTGAGATACATTGAGTCTAGTGAATTCTTTTTCTTCCTTTTTTTTTTTCTCCCCCACTAATTGTAAAGTGATTTTAGTTGAGTAGTTCAAACAGAGCCATTTTCTATTGGTCAAATAAGTCCTATTTCCAGATAAAGTCTTGAAGGTTTTGTTCTGCAGATCCATCTCTATAAAGTATATTTCTCAAGAAGTGACTGCCCCACAGGACTTTTCTCCAGGAGTTCAAAACCTGGCATTCATATTCTACATATGTGCCTTACCAGGCAGCTCTGTGACTGTCATTCTTGTTATCACAGAAGATGAGAAACATATAAAAAAATACATATATTTATGGAACAACCTTGCATACAGTTTTGGTCTACTGACAATTGTTTCTTTTCAGGACCACATAGACACCTTCTGAAAAGCTTCATATGTGTCATTCCTGAAGACCTTCTCACACATGAAACTGTCACTTTGTCTCAGCTTCTGGCTTTGTCTTCCTCTGGCTTTTACAATAAGAATAAATAAAAAGACAGCCTAACCACTGTAACTGTGAACTAAGATCTGCCTGGCTTTGTTATAAGACTGAGGTAGTGACCATCATCACCTGCAGCTACATAAAGAGCTTGATTGCTCTTTCTCTAGAGCCTGAATAGGAGAGAGAGCTTGTTTTTTAAGGAGGTCCACTATTGTCTTCAGTACTAAACCCACTGGCAACTACAAGTCTTTCAGTAAAACAACCGCCTCCAGATGCACACAGCTATTTAACGTGGGTTTCAGGGTGGCACCTCTTGAAAGGCACAAACTAGCAGTCTGTATTTAGAGATTTGAATTCTTAGGCTGAATGAAACAAAGATATTTTCCCTTTTAGGTTTTCTGGGGGTGCCATGGTGAGAGGAATGCATTTTTATGTCTTTTTTAAGTCAGGCAGCATGTGCATTCCATGGCCCTGTGCCATCTGCATCATTAAGCCACCTTCTTCCTTGATTTGTATTACTCTCGCAAGCACCAAAACTCTAACTACCCAGCCAAACTAAAAATAACCTCTGAAAATAGTCCAATGTGAAAATGTTTGCCTTCCAAGACAGAAAGCAACCTACTTTTCATAGCCCTTCTCCTGTGTTAAAACCCCGATTAAGTTACTGGTTACTGACAGTACCAAGAAATTGAAAGAAACTAATTGCTTGCAAGCTACTTCTGAATCACAATTAGAGAAATGCCACGTAGATGCAGCTTTGAACTATCAAAACACTGTTAGACCAACTATATGGAAGAAATACACTGAGCTCTTAAGATAACAGTGGTTATGCATAGAAATTTCCCTAATGGAGTGCAAATTTATCTCTCCTTTCTTTGATTTGTGCCAAGTGTTGAACATTCATCGTACATTTTTAATAGTGTTCCTGATCTTT
This sequence comes from Pezoporus wallicus, assembly GCF_028554395.1. Lineage (NCBI taxonomy): Eukaryota > Metazoa > Chordata > Aves > Psittaciformes > Psittacidae > Pezoporus > Pezoporus wallicus. Next base: position 2,658,492 of record NW_026642179.1, on the reverse strand, counting down.
TTCATTTTTCACATGACAAATTGGAAGGTTGTATTAAGTGATCAAAAATTTGGAGAGAAAACTAACCCTAGCAATGTGTTTGTTCATTAAATCTTGCTTTCTATGTATAATTCAGCTTGAAAAAAATTTAATATGTTAAAAAAATGTATACCTCAAACTAAAAAGAAGAAAGAATCATTGCAATAGTTCTACCCTGTAAACCTAAACCAAAACTGGGGATATGGATTCATGATTTTGGAGGGCTTTTATTTTAGGATCTCATCTGTTTGAGTGCCAGTATGCTGCCAGTGAGGAAAATGAAGGAGTCCTCCAGGTAACTCAGAATACCTGCAGAGCTTGACTTCTGGGTCATATAATTCTTAAGAGCAGCATCTCCTAATCACTATTTTCAAAGGGAGCAAAGATGTTTAGCCTCCCTGTGTAAAATTAATTTCTTGGAATTAATCCCTTTGCCTGTTAAGACTTATGACTCCCCCAGCTGTCTTTCCACTCATGTGCAATGTAAGGAGAAAATATGTAGGGATGCAGGCTTATAGAACTGTTTATTAATGGCTACATCAACCACAAATGGTTGTTACATATGAACTCAAATTGATTGGAAAATGATCATTGCATACTGTGGGTGGTGTAAGGCTCCTGGCACAGGAAATAGTTTTTGAGATAGGGGTCTTACCAAAGCTCTTTGGATGTTTTCGTTTAATACGCAGGAAAAAACAAAAGACTAGACCATTAATGGCTTCTTTGTAATCTGTTGGTGTTGCATCTCAAACTGCTGAGACTGTAGCAGAACACCATTGGAGCTCTGTAACCAAACTACAAGAAATGCTTTCATTCTGTTATTTAGGCCAACAGCAGTAGCTAAGCGAGCATTTCCAAAAGGAAGTGGGGTGAAGAATCTTCAGATCCTGTCTGCCTGATTTAATACCTAACTCTGAAAAGCTTTGTTAATCAAGTGCAATGAATTGGGGATATCTGAAAAAAAGGGTTGGAAAAGCTTGTTTATAATAGGGTTTCAGTGACTGTGTTTGAATTATATTTACTAAAAGCCTTTCTGCTTGGTGCACTTGGTCTCAGACAACATTCACATTTAAGCACCACCATTAAATCCAAGGTCCTACATCTAAGGTTTTTCTGCAATGACTGTAACAATCACTGAAATGCAGAAAGGATATTCTCATTTCTAGATACCTAGTCTATTGGGTGGTAGAATGCACCTATGCACTCATTGTTTTAGAAAGGAATCATAATTTTTATCCTCTTTTTTTGTCATGGACTAAATAAGGCACAATATCTATGGTCTGTTAGCCCATGGTTAGGTGATACAGGTACAGATTAGGGGATTACAGAGCAGGTAAAGTGACTGCTTTGATTGTGGCTTATTTTAGCATGCATATACTAAATTTGGAAGAGTATAGACATTAGCACATCCTAGTGTAAGGATGGCAACCAAATTTATGAGTTATTCAACATCGTCCTATGTGGTCACATACGCCTGAATACTCTGGAGCTTGTCTGAACTTGGAGCTCAGCAGAGTTAGATCCCAAAAGTCAGTACTTGGATGGGTGCTGTGGGTTTCCAGCTGACATAAAGGGGGAAAAAGTTTAAGCTGAGGACATTCAGACTTAGAAAAGGCTACTCAGAGAGGTTGTGGACTCTGTCCTTGCAAACTTTTAAAACACAGCTGAAGAATGCTGTGGGCAGCCAGGTCTGTGTTCGGTGCTGAGCCTGCTTTTAGCAGAAGGCTGAGCTAGGTGACCTGCTGAGGTGGCGTCCAACCTGAATTATTCTAGTACTCTGTGGTCTGAGTTGAATTTTATGTATCTCAATGCAGTTATTTATTTTTTGTTGATTGTATGCTTACATGAGTTGATTGTAATGATAATGATCATTGTATCATTAAAAATGAGGTCTCATTTTCTGGCATGAGTAGGAAAAACGTTTTTCATAGATTATCTAAAGATAGCACTAATTGCCATAAGGCTGACATTGTTTATGCATAGGAAGACTTTCCACTAGTGGCTAATTATAGGCTATAAGATACTCAGTAGCCTATAAATGAAGTAAATAATAAAAATAATTGTAGTGTAGCTTCCTAGGATAAAAGGGTGGGTTTTTTTCTTTTTTCTCTTTCTCTTTGAAAACTATAAATTGCTAAACCCATGAGCAGATTTGTAATAGAAGCTGAGTGGCCTGGAGTATTCTCAATTCACAGAAATTATACAATATAGGCATCAAATAAAAACTTTGCTTTCCAAGATTCACCCACAGCTAAAAAGTTTAGTCTAGTCATGCTGGACTTAAAGCTCCTTGTTTCTCTAGCAATATACTAGTTCTTCTTTCAGTTGGAAAAACAATTACCAGGTATTCTGTAAGGACATGCTCTTCCTTTTAGTCACTGATCCTTCAAAACAGGTAAACACAAATGTGTCCAAAGTTGTCTGTCTCTCCATTGTTGAAAGAGGCCTAATTCATTGTCTCCTTAGTTATTCTGGAGACGTGGATGTCGGTGTTAAAAGTTTTGAGAATGTAAAACGTCCAATGTTTTCCAAATATTAGGAGAATATACAGACTGCAGAAATGTGCTGAAAATTGATTCTCTGAAGGCAAGTAACAAAAGCTCATACAGCTTTTAGTGGTATGGCTTCATAGTGCATCAGATTTCCAACTTCTCTTTACTTCATATTAATGACTGCAAACATGAGTACATGGTGTTTTTCTCACTATGGGACTCTTGCGTGGGCCTACGAGTTCCTGCTGGAGATTTTCCCCTGCAAAAGCGGTAAGTCTCATCCTCCCCCATCCCTTGTGCAGCTCATAAAAAGGGGCAGAAATAAGGGAGAGGGTCCCACTGTACCATCTCAGCTCATGTAGGAAAGGGCGGGCGTATGAGCATGCAGGCAGCCTGGCTTTGATGACAGGTGGGCTGAATTTTGACCTTGATTTAGGTATTTTGCAGCGGTACTGCTCTTTAGTGGTGCCAGTGAGTTAGAGCTCACTTTTGCAGGGACTATGAAATCTATCCCTGAAGCAGTGATCTTTGCCAGTAGGCATGTTTTGCTAGTTACTTATAGCGTTAATTAGTCTTAATAGCTTTGGGAACATGTTGGTGGGAGGAATGTGCTGGTTAGGTGGATTATCTGCAACAATGGCAAAGTCCTTCAGGGTGAGGCTTGGTGGAAAAGGCTGTGTTCCAAAGGAGAAATAATGGTTTGCATCATATAATTAAGAAATGTATCACTTGAGTATACATGCAGTGAAGGTGAAGTAAGTAACCTTTTGGATAGATTAATTCTGGCATTTAATCTTGTTCAAGTTAACCATGCCAAGTGCAAGGTCCTACACCTGGGTCGGAGCAATCCCAGGCACAGCTACAGGTTGGGCAGAGAAGAGATTCAGAGCAGCCCTGTGGAGAAGGACTTGGGGGTGTTCATTGATGAGAAAATGAACATGAGCCGGCTTCAGTGTGCGCTCGCAGCCCAGAAAGCCAACCGTATCCTGGGCTGCATCAAAAGGAGCGTGACCAGCAGGTCGAAGGAGGTGATCCTGCCCCTCTACTATGCTCTTGTGAGACCTCACCTGGAGTATTGTGTGCAGGTCTGGTGTCCTCAGCATAAAAAGCACATGGAACTGTTGGAACAAGTCCAGAGGAGGGCCATGAGGATGATCAGGGGACTGGAGCACTTCCCGTGTGAAGACAGGCTGAGGAAGTTGGGACTGTTCAGCCTGGAGAAGAGAAGGCTGCGTGGAGACCTCATAGCAGCCTTCCAGTATCTGAAGGGGGGCTATAGGGATGCTGGGGAAGGACTCTTCATTAGGGACTGTAGTGATAGGACAAGGGGTAATGGGTTAAATCTTAAACAGGAGAAATTTAGATTGGATATAAGAAGGAAATTCTTTCCTGTTAGGGTGATGAGGCACTGGAATGGTTTTCCCAGGGAGGTTGTGAATGCTCCATCCCTGGCGGTGTTCAAGACCAGGTTGGACAGAGCCTTGGGTGATATGGTTTAGCGTTAAGGTGTCCCTGCCCATGGCAGGGGGGTTGGAACTAAATGATCTTAAGGTCCTTTCCAACCCTAACTATTGTATGATTCTAAGTTCTTTTAGCCTTTTTTTTTTTTATATAATGTATGTAAACAGCACACAAAATAGGTGTTTGATCTGAATCTGTACAGAAGGCTGTAATAATACAATACTTTCTAAACAGAGTGCCCCAGTTTCAGCTGGGATAGTGTTAATATTTTTCTTAGTAGCTGGTACAGTGCTTCATTTTAGATTTACTATGAGAACAATGCTGATAACACATTGATGTTTTAAGTAGTTGTTGTTAAGTAGCGCTTACCCCGATCAGGGACTTTTCAGTCTCTCATTCTTTGTCTTTGAGGAGGGGCACAAGAAGCTGGGAAAAGCAGAGACAGGATACCTGACCCAAACTAGCCAAAGGGGTATTCCATACCATACAACATTATGCTCAGTATATAATCTGAGGGAAGTTGGATGGGAGCCACTGATTACTGCTTGGGTCAGGCTGGGTATCAGACAGTGAATGGTGAGCATCATTTGGGTTTCTTGGGTTTTACTCCTCTCCCTCTTTTTCCTATTGTTGTTGTTATTATATTTTACTTTTATTTCCATTATAAACTGTTCATATCTCAACCCACAGGTTTTACTTTTTTCTGATTCTCTTCACCATCTCACTGAGGGGGCTGGCAGCGAGCAAGCAGCTGCATGGTACTTAGTTGCCAGCTGGGGTTAAACCATGTCAGAGGGACAATTTAAACCAGTTTGGGAACTGCAGTTGCTATGCAAGGCAGCAGCATTCTTTGAAGGAGTTGCAACTCGTAAAGGTGCCACAGCAGTGTTCTGCAACATTTACCTGTAGGAAGGGACATGAGGACAATCAGATATTTAGTTATAGTTCTTAAAAGAACACTAATAGAAATTAACACTTCTAAATACCTTTAGGGATCCATTCTTTACTTTCTGCTCAAATTAGGCTACACCCAGGCTCCGGAACCTGGAAATAGTTTTTAGGTTTCCAGGCTAAATGCATGTCCAGATGTATTTTGATGCAAGTCAAGGCGAGACCCCAGCATGCACCCGCAGTCACTGTCTGCCTCACTTCCACAAAAAGGCAGCTGGGAGCCACCTGGCAGCAACATGAAGCGTATCTTCTAATGTTTCCACAAATTAGTATAAATGTAGCCCCCTTGTTCCTAAAACTGGGGACTTGTGCTGACAGTGGAAACGACTGAATTATTCAGGGTACCACTGATCTGCAATGAGATGTTCTCGACATATTTCACTAACTCTTAAAATACACCTATTCAGTGGCCAGCTCAGCTTGCTTTTCTTGCTGGAGGTTGTGTCAGTGCATATGTTTTTGTTAAAATACACCCTGAAGGAGTGATATGCACAAGATTATATTAATGTTTACAAAGACTTAATATGTCATAAATATCATAAACTTCCACCAAAGCAGATTCTTTTTTGAAGGATAGTGTAAAAATCCTTAATTATATTGACGTCAACCAGAAGTATTCTTTTCTCACAGAAATATTGTGCACTTGCACAATAACCACTTGGTTTTTGTAGGATAGTCAAGTAGTAACCCTTTGAAAAAGACCAGCTAAGTGCCCAACACATTAAAGCAAAACAGGATTAGTGAATTATTTACTACATTAGAAGCAATTTGTATTTACAGTAAAAATACAAGATATCTAAAATTATAGCACTTCTACTGAGATGGAAGTAGGAACAGTGTGCTTAGGATCATTTTGTCTTAAAGCTAACTTGAACTGCTTTTGTTGTTTGTTAGATTAGGCAAGATGTAGTTCAGCTGATAAAGAATGGAGGTTTTGTCAGATGATGCACTTTCCCTAAATCATGATTGACTCTGAAAGGATTTGCTTTGCTTCTTATGCAGTTTTTCTATTACACAGCCTGTCTGAGACAAGTTTTGACCAGCTTTGCAATGAGATGTGATAACTTTCTACTGCTCAATTTAACTGCAAAAATTGCTGTGAGCTGCAAATCCACATGGTGAAGTTCAGACTGAGTTGCTGTCAGAGCTATGGAGAGAAACTTCATGGAAATCAAGAGACTCCTTCTCTTGTTCTCCATCCTTTTGAGGAGGCAGGAAAAGAGCAGATTTTGCCCATCAAGATGGAGTAAGTAGCCTGTGGACATTATGTTATTCAGAAATATGTGTCAGATAATTTTAATCTGAGGAAACATGGTAAGAATGCATGTGAGTTGAAGACTAGAGCACTGTGAAGGCTGACATGTTTTGAATTCAACTAGAGTAATAGAAAACAGAATTTTCCAACACCTCATACTTGAATGAGAATTTATTCCCTAGTATACCACAGATTTCTGACCCAGTGAATTTAGCCAGAAATATTGTGAATTTATGTTTTTGAAAGACTTGTTGCATCTAAAAGTTTATCATCTCCCATAACCTTGTGGGTCTCTAAAACTTACTGAAATATATTAATGGACTTTAATTCCTTTGCCCTGTTTTTTTTTTTTTCAAGCCCTCTTGGTTTATGGTTGTTGTCAGGAAGAGCCTGTGCCTATCTTGTTGCCAAAGAACCTGTGGGTTTTTTTAATCCCTCATCACAAAGGGGAGAAAAATTATACTTTGTATAATTTTATGCAACTGTACAGTAGGATCTACAAAAAGTAAGACTTTTTTTCCCTAGTGACCAGCTGCCTGAAACCAGCAGTGCATAAACACATCCATTCACCCATATAATCATTTTCTCAGATTTAAGACACTTCATTGAAGTTATTATGCTTGTGTAAAAGAGCAGCAATGTATGAGTGAGTCGGGCCTTAGGCCTTGGTTTTCATCCAAAAGATAAAAGCAAATGAAGAAATTCAGAGAAACAAAACAATGAGTAAAAGAACAGGAACTGAATCACTTCTGCAGGGAGATTTAGGACTTAATACTGAAACCAAAAACCTACTCTGGCCCTGATCCAAAACAATACTCAAGTCTTAACTCTAACTCCATCAGCAGTTTCACTGAAGCCAAGTGTCTGCCCAAGTACTTTGTAGGCTGGGGCCAGAGTATCTATCAGTAATTTGCAGGACTGAACCCTCAAAGAAATGATCTTGGCCAAGTGATAAGGCCTGGTAATGAGCTGAACTTACAAGATAGACAGAAGGTGCTGGCTGTGGGCGTACCAGTGAGTTGCTAAAATCCAGTGAGGGTTAGTAGGGAAGCTGTAGCAAAACCTACTAAAAGAAGATACCTTAACTATTATTCAAACACTTTCAACAATTTTTTTTCAATTAAAATAATTTCTAGGTAGGTTTTGAAACACATAATTTTGAGAACTGAAAATTTTTGCTGTGGCAAAATCCCTTTTTTGCCTTTAAATTTTTCATCTGAATTTGTCAGGTCAGAAGTGAGAACCATAATTGAAGTATGTAAGAATGCCACCGCATTTGATCTCTGGATATAAAGGTTATTTTTTGGCTTTCTTCTGAAATAAATACCTCTACTGTTTGTCTAGTTATTTGAGTGGTATATAGTACTCTTCTGTTTACACGGTTTTGAAGGTGCACAGTCAGTTTAGTGGTACATGTATATAGATGGCTCCTGGGTGGGAAAGTGACCGTCCTGCCTCCTCCCATAACTGGCCTATGAGAGGTTCTGTGTCCTGCAGGGCCAGTTATGCCTGGTGCTTGCTCTGGGACTGCTGTGTTTTGGATTCTGCATGCTCCTTTCTAACCCAAATGTGATAAAAACTTGCTTTATAAGGAGTGATTTGTGCAAATAACCCAGGAATCCAGAGCTCATATATGGGTCAGAGTTCAGCTTCAAGTCTGAGATCACCCTTTGCTGGCTCACAATGAGCTGGTTTAGAACTCCTTGAGCTTCCCAGGATTTGCACTGGGATCCAATTTTCTTTTTTTTTTTTTTGCCTTGGATGCTTGGATCTGAGACTGTGGTTTGTACCATTTGAGACAGGATATTCAGATCCAGAGAGTTTACATCTAGATTTCATCCGAGATGTCTCTAGTTATGAGCACATGTAGAGGAAGAGAAACAGCATAAAGAAGGTGACTGAATTCCTCAGTGCTCCGGAAGTGTTCATGTTCAGTTTCGTTTGTATTTGGACAGAGATTTGAACTAATTTTCAAATTAGTTAAACAGACTGCCTCATTATGTCTTAATCTAAACTGGACATCTTTCTAAACAGATGCTTTTAAAAGTGCTGCTATAAACTAAATATAAATTACTGATGTGTTGCAGGAATTGCTAATTCAGAATCTATGGCTCATGGTATTTTAGCATTTCCACTGGATGATATATTGGCTAAATCTTTAAGATGATTAAGAGGAAGACATGAATGAAAGTAACTGCAGATGGTCCTCAAGCTGCTGGAGTGCTACATCCAGATTTCAGATAGACCTCCAGCCGTTTAGGCTCTCATTATGCAAAGCAAAGGTTGCCCCAGAATTAACTTTTATTGCAAGCCCCCTACAAGACTTTGACCACCCAAATATCTACTAAGAAAACTTTTGCAGCATACCAATTAATTTTCATTTACGCCACACTTCATTATATGCAGTAAATAAGCGTAAATAGCAAACGACCAACAAGAGTCTTTTTGTCTACTACCCACATGGGAATCATCTAACCTTAATAGGGAAGATGTGCTTTTGGAGTCCAACCATGCTAGTAGTAGTCTTTCTACATTTGCTTTTCCTTAAGAAAATGCAGTTTATGCTCTTTCCCACTGAATAAATGGTTCTAATTATCTGAAACATTTTGCATTTTTTTTCCAGTATTTTATCACTGGCTTCCAAAAAGCCTGGACTTGAAACAGAGTCTTGAAGCTCTGCATGACCACAGCCATTGCTCTTATCCAACTTAACCTTGGCCACCTCAGGGACAATTTACAGCTATTTGATCTGTTATGTAAAATACATCAAAGGTTATTGACCTATTGCCTCCTGCAATCCCACATGTTCAGACAGGATATTCCAGGGTTGCTTTAGTTCAAGTGAGCAATAATATTTTCTAAAAGTAGCCCCAGTGAAAGTTGTAGAGCTGGCTACTTGTTTAGGAAAGTAATGTTTCCTGTGTACAAGTACCAGCATCCAACTTGGGATAATGGTGCTGTCTCGATGTAAACACCTGACAGGGAAATTCTGCCACTGGTAAAAAACAAACAAACCGAAATCCCCGAAACAACAACAATAAGAACAAAAAACAACGCGCACAAAACCCCATTAGAGCCCTTAGCATTAGCAGCTTTCTTAAAGAAGGGCATCTGCACTTATCTTGAATTCTGGGGGGGGTTTATAGTGCCTAAGAAGACTGAAGAATTCATACAGACCATCCTATGACTGTTACCTGTTACTTTTTCTGGATGGGAGATGATCCTCAAGCACTTGGGTACAAATGCTCCAGAAGTGGCTGCCTTCCAGTATTCTGATGGCTTCAGGAAAACCGAGGTTAATCATATACTCCACATTAAGAAGAAAGCTAGTTCCCTCTTGGGCATTTAGGTTTGAAATTGTTATGCATTCTGCACAAGACACAAAGAAAGAAAGGTGATGTTTCAGGGAGTAGTCCTATTTTGTTTCTTTCTGCTGTTAGCTGAATAATGGTATTTTCATAAAGTTAACTCAGAGGGACTTATGAAAATGAAAGTGTAATCAGGGGTATAATCCCTCTCCACATCTGAGAAACTGTGTAAAACCAGTGAGAAGGAGCTGTACAGCAACAGTCACATGCACTCCTTAAGCCTGATGCTGATAGTGATTCCTTGGCTGGTACTGTGTGACCTTTTCACGCCTGGTAATGGGAAGAGGAAGAAATGTCTCCCGACTCTAAAAACCTAGTTTACCATTTCACCCCATGAAAAAAATTAGCTCCTTTGTTATAGCAACCGTTTACCCTGTTTGAATCCCAACAAAGGCAAAAAATGTGAGCATCCCTGCCTGGCATAAAGCACGGAAGTAAGCACCATGCCTCCATTTACCTCTGGCTTTCTGTGCCGATGCTAAATTCAAGAGACACAGAATCTGAAATGTATGTGAGAATGTATTGGATGCAGCATCAAAGCATTGTCTTGATCGCCATCATCTTGATCACTCACAGTCTTGCAGAGTGTAGTAATGCATATTTTCTCGCTTATTCTTAGGTTTGTAGTTTGACCCATGAGAATTATTTTTATGTCTTGCTGAGATCGGGGGAGTAGGCAGACTACATCAGAGCTTTGATATATTAGCTGATTAGAGCTTTTGGCAGCCTTCAGGATAGAGTTTCTCAGCAGCAAGTTCTCCAGAGGATTTCTGAGAGTGGGATTACTGTTAAGTTTCTTTTCCTGATCACAGTCCTATTGCTTATACACTGTGTGAAACAAAAGTTCAAATGTTGGCGTATTCTCCTATGGGACAGCAATATTCACATTGTATAATTTCCACATCTGAAATAAACTACATGGTGATGGTTTTGTGTTGAGGTTTCTTTCCTGATCTGTGATTTGTGGTTACTAGTCTAGTTATTAGTGCTTCTGTACTGCTTTTCTTAAGTTGATGCAAATTAATGAAAAAGAATCACAGAAGATAAGTGATTGTTTCTCTACAGAAACAGAGTAAAAAGAACTGAGGAAGCAGGAATTCCTGCTACCTGAGATGCTTGAGTTAGAAGCGTCACTGTTCAGCTGTAATACAGTCCTTGTAGAAAGTTTAACATCTGAATTTCCCCCCAGAATTGTAGTTCTCTCCATTGCCAACAGAACAATCCTACTGTAACTAGGTTCTTGGATTTGACAGTTAAATTCAGAAGTGATTAGTTATTCTTCTCCCAGCTTCCAGCACCTTCTGAGGCTTACTTCTGTTCCTCAAAAGCTTTTGAATCTGTGAAATATGGAAACATAACTGTGATTTTTATTTATTTTTTCATATTTGGAGCTGGATGTGGACTTTACAGTGGTACACTGGTAAGGCTCTGGGAGACTGCCCAGAAATAGTATCTTTCAGACACTTTAAATAGCTTTAAGGTAGCCAAAATGCAAAAGATGTACTGTATCTTCTTACAAGTCCCACAGCATACGCATATTAACTTAGCAATATTTGTAAGCTGGTGCTCTTCACTGCACATGTAATATTAGATTTAGGAGAATTTTAAAAGGGTTTAAGAGGTTTTAAAATAATCCTTTGCTCCCTGTGGTAATCACAAGCTGTGAGTGCTGGTTTCTCTCCAGCACTTCCACTGAAGAAGGTGGAAATATCCTTCTCTCGTCTAGCCGATCATGAGAGCTGGGGTCCCATGGCATGCACAATCTTTGCAGTTTCCAGTGGAGGGGTTACAACTGGCAGAGGCTCCTTTCCACCTCCCAGCTGTGCACTCCTCATTCCTATACACTGCCAAAAATTCTGCAGGAATCCACAATGTTGTCATCTTTCCTTGCTGCTGTCCTCAGAGTCCCACCTATAGACTGTTAGAGGAAGAAGAACAGCCTTTCCACCTTCCTGCATGCCACTTTAGTGATCAGGTCCCAGCCATGGGCATGCCTGAGGTGCCTGTGCCTGCCTTTCCAGCCCTGTGAACCACATATGTGCGCCATCCTTTGCAGATGTCACTGCACTGCCCATCCCTGCCACACCAGAGCATTAATCCATAGAAGGGCAGGTGGCCCTGTACTTCCCAATTACCCTCTTAATTGATTTTCGTGTGTATGTGCTTTGGATGAAGAAGCAGGAGGATTATTCCAGCTAAACTGACCTTGGCACTTCCTCTGTCCCAGCCTGTGGGCTCGAAAGATTCTGGAGTCCCTGAGTGGGATCATCAGGAATAGTGTGATAAGGTGTGCACACAGATGCCATGGTCACACTGCTGCATTTGTAATTTAATTTCTTTACCTTTGATTGGCATGATGATATAGAAGGCTAAACCCATATGCTGTTCAACAGGGATCAATGCTATGTTATGAGTTGATAAGGAGGTCTAGGGGAATTAGTATCCACCAGCTGCACATCTGAGGAGAAAAAGAAGGAAGAGAAATTATGTATACTATTTCCTCCCTGTAGCAGTGCCTAATGTATTAAGGCTTCTGGAATAAATCCTTGGCCTAAAGGAGTCTTAAACATATGGAACTTAAGAGTGTTAATTCCATCTCCTTTGAGCCTTCCAAAGTTGGCCAAGTACAGACCACAGAAAGCAGAGAAAAGAGAAAATCATGAAATCGAACTCTTCCATACTCCAAAAACTTTATCAGGCCAGAAAACATGTTCAGGAAACCTGTAAATGAGGGGCAATGTGATAGAAAAATAACAAGTATTAGAAAATTTGAAATTAATTTAACACCGAATGTGTCTTATTATGGGTGCCTAGCGTAGGATAAAAATAAGCAAGAAGCAATCAAAGAAATAGAAAACACGAGCCATGGGAAGACAATTGCGATCTATCTTCGGGCCACGATGTTACGAAATCCTTAAAAAGCGATCCAACATTGCCACCTGCGGGTGGCCTTGGAGAGGATCTGGAGGAACCACCGCAGAGCTGCCCGGGCCGGGGCGCAGGAGCACATGCCTGAATTGTAGGAGGGAGTGTGCCCTGTACAGCCTGGGGGCTCAGCTGTGCATCAAACACAAGCTGTAATGAAACACTGGTAATTAAAACACTCTTCTTGTAAAACCCGAGTTTCACCAGTCTAGGAGAGGGTAATCTTTAATCTCCAGTTCCTCCCTTAGGTCAGGAAACAGTGTTGGTGACCTAAATTTCTCTTTGCCGTTTTAGCTAAGTATTTGGAGTCGCACACCACTCTCATGTCAGATTCTCAGTAGCTCCGTTGACTTCCCTGAGTCATACTTGCAGGGAATTTTGGCTTCAGGTGAGCTACACCAGAAGAGAATTTGACAGTTACTGACAGGTCTCCGTTTGAGTGAAGTCACCAGTTAAAAATTATATTAAAGTGGAACCCACATTTCATCATAGCATGAATTTAGCAGATATATTTGTTTCTTCAATGGTATTGTATTTAGAACAGATTTAAAATAAATATTTCTGTTACTTCATAGTTTTATTCAATATAATAATCTACTGTAGTACATACATTATTTCTATGCCTTCATTCTTATGAATGGAATGCAAGAATGAATAGGGAAATAAAATAATTATAAAAGAAAAGAAAATACTACAGTGGTAAGCAAACACAAAATTTATATATACTGGACCTATTATGTATGCGTTTGGACATACAAAGAAGCCAAAGTAAGAGGTGGATGATGTATTTAAAGATTCCAAGAAATGAGCAGCACTGAATTTGATATTGTTCCATTTCTGCAGGTGCACCACATTTGGCTGGGATCACTGTAAAAGGTGTACAGTATAATATATAGTGTCCTGGTACTTTTCAGGAGGGTACCTTACCTTCATGGGGTGTGCAGAGAAATTAGTAAATGCATGTAACGTGTTGGTTTCACTGGATCTGTGCTGACTTCTTTCAGCTGAAGGTCTGGAATCTGGCATAAAAATCTGTGTTACTTGGCAAGCATTTTATTGACCATGTTTTTCTTCTGGAAAGAACAAAGGAAGCAGATGGAAAGCTTGCAGAACATGTTGCCTGGATGCAAAACGATGAGTGGTCAGCTGCAGCAGGAGAGATGCGGGTGTGAGAAAAGATGAGGTGGGAAGGTGGCTGATGCTGTCTCTGTTAGTGAGCACTATGAAAACAACCCTAAAGAGATCCTGAAGTATTACAAACAAATTGATTTTCTGGGAAAAATTAAAGTATGAATTTGTCATATTCTGTCCTATGGATGATAAGGTATCTGCTGTGTAGTCCAAGGAGTGGCAGAATTGGGGTTGTTCTCATGCTTCCAACTGTTCCTGGTATCTATCCCCAGTTGATTTGTCCAACTACTGGGTCTCTTTCTAGGCCAGTTCTGCCTGTGACCTGCCAGATTAGAGGGAATCAGAATGCAAAGGGTGGAAGCTGCACTGGTTACATCAGCATTAGCTCCTCAGGCTTTGGAGAGCACCATGTTTGCTTCTCACAGAGAAAAACATACTTTATACGCAGGATGCCACATAGTTCTTCCTTTCTTTTCCTTTACCTGTCCTCTCATCTCCATTTAAAGTGACTTTCATTTCTTCTCAAACTAATAGTGAAATAACAAAGATTAGAAGCCAATATAATTTGATCCACACCCAGATACTGTTATCACCCACTTGGCAAATGACCATGAAGTCTTCTATAACTTATGGATGAAACAGCAAAACATATGTACAAATTATTGCCATTAGGCTGCGTTATCACTGATTGTGCATGCATCTACATGTCTTTTAAATACTTCCAAGTATTTAGTACTCAAGCACATCCCTCAGCAGCCTCTTCCAATGCTTGACAACACTTTTGGTGAACAATATTTACCTAGTATCCAATCTAAACCTCCCCTGGCACAACTTGAGGCCATTTCCTCTTGTCCTATTGCTCTCACTCTTGTAAATGTTCTACACGACTTCCAAGTCCTTTATTATTATTTTTAGATGAAAGTCTTGTAATAATATACGATATGTATTTGAGAATTATTAATTAGGAGTGGACATATTTTTTCTCTTCTTCCAGATGCAGATGGTGATGCGAAAGGAGGGTCTGCTGTGCAAGAAGAGATGAATTAGACTTCCAAAATTATATTTTAATACAAGTGGATCTAATACTGGATGTCTCCATCTTCAGAAGCTTGAAGATTTTTTGAAAACATCATTGCTCACATAGAGCTTGTATGCTGACTGAAATTGCTGCTGCCTAACCTATCCATTGCAATGTGCTGTGAAAATCATATACTTCATGTATTTGTTCTGGAATGTAAGCATGTGGGGCAAAATAAACAAATTTTAAACCCTCCTTCTAAAGTTTCTGAGGGCCTCAGAATTATTTAGTCTTCCTTTTTCAATGCTCTCTTATTGTTTAACCTTCATGACATTTGATTCTCTGTGGGACTTGAAATATTTCTTGCCTGATTTCAGAGTAAAAACATCAGATTTATGTTGGCTGTATCATTTGCAGGTGTATGTTGGTATGTTCCTATTAGTTGGGTGCTTTAGAATTGTGCTCCTGAAATTTCTTAATTCTATTCATTTCTCTTTCTCTTCCTCCTTGGAAGGCCATGGCTGTGCTCATGCTCACTAAAAAGATGCAAAGCCTAGTACCACCATGGTAGGCCAAGGAGAAGCAAATGGGCCCATGCTGTTCCTTCAGCCTCTGCTTAGGGTTTTACTTCTGCTGCATCCTGTGAATTGTGATATGTAAACCCCCGTTGGCCATAAATCCCCAGCCTTGTCAAAATGAATGCAGATCATAAAAGGGAAAGGAAGGGTAGGATGCATTTTAATGTTTTTAAGCTTTTCTGAGGACATCTGGCCCGCAGTGATTTACTTGAAAGAGGATTAATTGTAATGAAAACTCAGGAAGAACAGGGATTCTTTAATGACAAGTGTCAAGTATACAGGAAATG
Organism: Pezoporus wallicus; assembly: GCF_028554395.1. Taxonomy (NCBI): domain Eukaryota; kingdom Metazoa; phylum Chordata; class Aves; order Psittaciformes; family Psittacidae; genus Pezoporus; species Pezoporus wallicus. Next base: position 2,643,008 of record NW_026642179.1, on the reverse strand, counting down.
TATTGTTTATAGGAGCCAGTGGAATCAAAACAGAATTAGAAAACCTTTCCAGGATCTCCCTGATGTTTCAAAATGCTTCAGAGAAATGCATTATATTTGGAGAATTTTCCCAGCAGGAATTCTTCATGTAATAGAGTTTTGTCCACAATGTCTTCTATTTTAATAAAGAACTTCTTTGAAATCGAAAGTTACAGCATATGAAGTGAGGCTAAATTGCATCTGCCTAACACACGCAATTTTGTTAGTACACGCCTACATGTTAAATGAGAGCATTTGATTCATGTAATTAAAGCTGATTTATTTGTTGCTGATAGACATCAATATGGACCCACAACTTTATTCACATGGATGAACATCTGCAGCCGCACTACCTTATCTGAGGGAGGACCTACCAACCCCAGGCACATTTTCTTGGTCAGCTGGAGGCTGGTATAGAGTTATCCAAGCTAGCAGAGATCTCAGGCAGCGCGTATTTCCAACGTGGCCCTGAATGCAGCTTAGCCATTTTTTGAGAAGTGTGGTGCTCAGACTAATAAACCTGCCCCAGAAGAGTCTTTGGCTGTGGTCCTGCAGCTACACATCAGGACGATTCATGAAGTGAACCAGATCAGTGATACAAGTTCTGAAGAGTGACACTGCACCAACTGGATTTTCTAATAACACTAGCACTAAATTGTTCTGGAAATGAAATATTGAGAACAGAAAAGTGCTGACTTCAGAATATTGTGGAGGTCAGCTATTACAGTCTTTGTGTGAAGTAAATATAGGATACCAGTAAATAAGTGATGTCATACTCTGAAATGTTAGAAGACTTCGGCTTTTTGTTCTGAGAATGTGCTTTTGTAGAGCATCAGATAGGAAAGCTGTGGCATAGGTTTTAAAAGAAGGCTTTATTTTATCCCATCACCTTCAGAAATTATTTGAGAATATGAGGTTAAATGCCAAGGCTGTCAGGAAAGTAATTACTTAGTCAGGAGTGCCAGGGAGAGTCCTGTCTGGCACCAGGAGCTGTATTTGCTAAAATCTATGTACGCAGAAAAATCAGGATGTTTTTATTTTTATTTTCTTCTTTTTTTCCTTCCCCCCCCCACCCCCCCATTTCTGTAACTAACTGCCTGTGAGACCTAGAAAAGTAAGGAAGAAAATTGTCAGTTCCATAAAACAAAATCCTCAAAAGGCAGAAGGAGAGGGATCAAAATGTTTCTCACTGGTACTGATCTCTGTTGGATTGCTTGCCGCTTTAGGTTTAAGCTTGCTTCCAAACAAAACACAAATATAAGATGGCAAATGAAAAGCAAATTGAAGTAGTAAAATATTTTCAATCATTTGAGGTTTTCTTTTTTTTTTCAGGAAAATGACTGCATGTATTTACTACAAATTTGTGAATCGCATCAGCTGATAAAAGTGTGTATTTTTGCCAAAATATTTCGACTGAATCTACTGTGACCTTTCCGAGTCACTTCACTTTTCATTGTCTCCTTTTATGTGTATTTAGAAGCAGCACAACTGTGTGTTCCAAATAAAAAGAGGGACACTGTACAGAGTCTGTGCATGGTAAAAAGTAATTTGTGCTTTGCCTGCTCTTCTCACAAACGTATACTCATGTTGTGCTTTTGTGCCATGTGTTTTTTAACAGAGAAGCATCCCATTGCCATCAGAGGAGAAGTGCCTGTCTCGCTGGGGCCTGGACCTGCTCCAGGACAGAGCCAGACTACCTGGGCACTGTTGGGACAGCCTCTTACAGCCACTGTGTCTGGATGCTTGGTCCAGCCGTGCTGACTGGTGAACAGAAATCACTCAAAACAAGTGCATTTTGCCTGGGTTCAGTGAAAAGATCTAAATCTCTCCTTTGAAGTCACATTTTTTTCAGCATGTCTCTTTAAAACCTCCATTCCACTTCCACTATCAGCTAATTACAATTAAAAGTAATGGAGAGGGTCACTTTTAGCAGTTATTGATGGCAGCTAATTCATTACAGGAAAGAAGTGAAGTATCTCATTTAACTGATACAGCAAAGAGATTTTGAAGAGTTAGATCACAGCTGTCCAGACTAGAATTTGACTGTGGTGGTGAACTTAGCACCACTAGTCTTACAGGAAGAGCTGTGGAATCCTTAGTGACCAAACGAGTTGTCAGGAATTTGGTTTTATGGCTTCTCCAAAAGAAGCTTAAAAGAAGAAGTAAGGAAAATGAGCATACCTGCCAGTGCATGACTAAATCCGTTGTGTTCACTGTGTGTTCTCTCACTTTCTTGGGAGCATCTGCTTAGGATCCTTTTCATGGCCGCAAGTTTCCTGCTGACCAAGCTACAGAATTATTATCAGCACACTTACAGATGGCTTACTTGAAGGTGGGTGACAAATCTCAAGAAGAGATTTAATTGAACACTTGTATACACAGCCCTCTGCACATCACTTGTATTTACTATCTTGATTGCAACTGCACTAAGATAACAGTTCCAAACAAGAATATTTGCTGGATGTGGTGAGATCTTCTGGGCACTGGTCTTTCATGGAGGACAGTCTGAGAAGGTGTTATGACACCTTGTGCTTTGTGGTGTTTGTGGAAAAACTGCTGTCAGACCTGTGTATGCTTCTGTCCTTGAAGGTTGATCTGAGGAGCAGCCTCCCATAGGCAGGTTGAGCCATGTATGCCTGACTGCAATTAAAAGCGCCCATGTGCCCCAAGAAAGCCCCATCCCCAAAAAACACAATGCACAAAACCCTTAGCCAGAGTATCAAGACTTGCAGTGAAGTGGAAGGGGCTGCAGATAGACCAAAAAAGGTGGCAGGTGAAGCAGAAAGAAACGATAAGCACCTCTACTGCTGGGAGCAGATGATGGTCTGGGTGATGGTGGCAGCCCCTGTGTTAACAATGATGCGCTGTAAGCTTCCTCTGTTGAATGTGCAAAAGCAACCTGTGTCAGGCTTCTCGCATTTACTGCTGATTAGAGGCATCAGATTGTTTCACTTTCTGTGGGTTTTCCCTAATCTGCTTAATGTTCAATGGCACTTATTTTTTGTTGAGGCATGGAAAAGTGCTGATGTTTGCTAGGAAGGACTGGCAGAGGATCTCTCATCCTCACTGCTTGAAATCTCATGGGGTCCCTTTCCATAGCCATGGTTTCTTTCTCTTATCCCATAGGAATCATTACATTATAATATGAAGGCTAAGCACTGATGAAGGCTCAAGTCGGAAATCACTTAAGTTAAATCTGTATACACTTTACACTGAGTTAATGCTGCATCTATGTGCATAGTCTGGCTACAGAGCCTGATAGGAAAACATTTCTATTTTGCCCCTGCCTCCCAGGGCAAGGCTCTGCAGTGGCTTTCATTCTCCTGTTTCCAACTTCTAAATATTAATAAATTATTGTCACAATGACACAGATTTTCCTGTTTGCTTTGGTAGCTGTCATGTCAAACAGCATGAAATCCACTGCTTTCGTGCCATGCAGGGGCTGGATTTTATGTCTCTGTGGAGAGGAGGAGCATGTGTTCTCAGAGATTAAAATATTTTTTCTTTACAGTGTAAAATGACCATTTCATCTTTAAGACTTAGGCTCACTGAGTTCTTAAAAATTCTTCTGTGTCCTACTCGACGTATTTATTTTACATAGGGAAAATCAGAACTGTGACTTTTGAAGCTGAACAAGGGGGTGAACACCATACCTACCTGTTTTTCTCACATTTGCATCAAAATATTCTGTAATGCAAAAATAATGCATCACATGAAGATTCTGAATTTCCATAAGGCTGTTTATCATCCTCTGATAATGCAACATTTGTGTAATATTGCGCACACTGGCATAACACTTCCGTTTAAAATGCCATTGTAACTGGTCTCAGTGATGTTGCTGCAGTGTATGAGGATCACTGTGGTTTTAGTGTGTGGATTTTGTGTGTGTGTGTGTTTGTTTGTTTACTATATCTTAATTGGAGCTCTTTCTTTGCCATAAATCTTGCTCTTTTTAACCTCATGCGCCATAAAAGCTAAGGTCAGATTTTACAGCTATAGAAAACCATAGCTGTTGTACTTTAAATTGCCACAGGGTGGCAGTGTTTCAGGAAACGTTATTCAAGTCTGCTGACAATACTGTTGAACCCCAGTAGTGGGCTGACGGTGGAGTTTCCTGTAACCCTCCCTGTACTCTGTATAGTTCAGTATGGCAGAAGCAAGCACCCATATCAAGAGGTAGGAAGAATCCACTAAGATGCTGGGGCAGAGGATTGCAGTGGTTGGGGTGAGGATAAGGTAGAGGGATTTAATTACATCTTTTTAAAGTCTCATCATTTTTCAATTGGGATAGGAGAAACCAGCATTGCTGCTCTTTAAGCATTTTATGATCTCTTCCTGATATTTAGGATTTAGGGAATCCCTTCTCCACCCTCCCACCCCCAGTGTCCTTACTCAGAGTACTTATTTTATGTGGGGAAAGTAAGAACTGTAATTTGTTGAAGCTGACAATGGTTAGAATGACGTACTTACCTGTTTCTCTTGCATTTACATTCAGGTATCTTGTGATGCAAAAATAATTCACAATATTAAGATTCTGAATTGCAATAAGGGTGTTGAGCATCTTCTGACATTATTTTCTATATTTAACAAAGTAAAATAATCTGTGTTCACACAGTTTCTTAACCTCTTGGTGCACTGGGCGCTCATGCCTATTTGCAGCTTAACTCAGATAAACGCCTGTGAAGAAATAAATGCCAACATAATTTCTCAAATTTGCTATATCTGACAAAGGATATAGCACAGAGAGTGCTATGGAGACAGGACACAGCTAAAACCCTGGATCCAGCTAGCTTCAAGCTTAGTCAGAGTTTTGTCAGCTATCTTTATATTTCCTCAGCATCCAGATTCCCTTACAGAATTATTCTGTGTTTAAATATTAAGGTGAAAAATAAAATTAATGAGTTGGATTTTGGCTAATCCCTAGTATTATCTTTTAATAATATGCTCTGTAATTATTGAATATCAGTTGTATACAAGCATTTTGGTGGTCAGTATAAAGGAACTGGAATTCCAGGTTTACGGAAACGGGATATTTAGGAAAAGTTGTTACTGATTAGTACACACTGCTGCCCAATGTAATGACATACAGTTGTGGATGGATTATGTCAAAGGTAGCCGTTCCTTTTCCCTGAATATGGTCTCCTTTCCTTTTTTTGCTTAATCTTGAGGTGGAGCCCTTGGGCTCTGCAAACATGCCTACCCCAGCCTTTCTCTGTCAGGTAAAGGTACTCAATACATACCCAGTCAGGACCCTGGGATAACTAAGCAACTTGTCAGGTGTGAAACTGGGCCTTAAAGAGAGGTTAATAAAGCATGAAGGTAGTGAGCATGTCTATGTGTACAGGAGTAATCAGTTATGCATTTTGTGCCCTGCAGAACTGGTGTGGAGTAACACAGACAAAAAAAAGGAGAGGACGAAGTATGGCAGTAACAGGCGCTGTTGTGAAGCTGCTGCAGTGCTTCTGCCTATAAAAGAGGTAAAAACAAAGTTCAGGAGAACAGAACTGAAGCTTTTTTTCAGCCATATTCTTCCCCTTCTTTACCCTAATAAGTAAGGGAATAAAGGATTGGATGACTTCAAACTTGTTTTCAGTTTTATGGAAGATTATGCTTGATGCTTAGCTTTATTTTCACTCACAAACAAGGTCCAGAGGGACATCATGGCTACAGCTGTGAGAAGATTTATACTGTCAGTGTCAATTTTTGTAGTACTTAGTGAATGGATTATACATCCATACACAAGTGTTTTTTGTTCCACCTAGTGGTGGAACAGTAGTCTAATGTACGTCCTTGCCCCATCCCTCTAAATCAGAGGCACATCTCAATGTCCCTCCCAATACATTGACTAACCTGAGCAATGGAATTAATAGATGTATCCCACCAATTCAATGATAATTCTTTTAAAATCTTACCAAGTTTGCATAGGCATACTTTAGCAACTATTAGTTTTCAATGACATTCATGTTCCTGAGGGGATCTTAAATTCATTGAAGGGTTTTCCTTACTCACTGTAGAATATTAAGCAATACAGTTATCTTTGATACCAATTTAATTAATTCTGCTGCAAGACACTAATATATTCAGAAGGCTACCACTGATATTACACCCTCACTGTATCGCTTATAGTTAGTCTAATTTAGTGTGCTGCACTTGTATTGATTTTTACTTTAGCAAAATACAGTCAGACAATAATGCATGGATTTGGAAAAGCTTTATAGTTCATAAACATTGGCACATTCATATTTGACTTTGTCAGCAAAGGAAAATTAGATCAAACAAGGTACAATGATGCATTTGTTGCTTTGGGAGCCTCTACTTCAAAACCTGACATTGACAAACTGTTATAATTAATTCCTTCAATTTAACAAGATGGTATACACTGTCAGCAAATGTTAGCTTTGATGTCAACATATTATATTGACTATCTTCCTATATTAATTAGAACATGGCTGGATGGAGTCTTTCCTTATATATGACCAAAAGAGAAAAATAGTGAATTTTGCTTCTGTGCCTTACAAACAACACACATTGAGGCAGTTCATGCATGTTTACCCAGAGCACACTTACCTCCAGTCAGATAATGTTTTTCACTGATAAAGCAGAAGGAATTGGGAAAGCGAACTTCTTGGCTCTATTCCTGGATTTATCATTGAGTCAGGCAAGTCATTAAACACAGTTTGACTACATTTTACCTATCTGTTTAATGGAGATAGTAATATTTTCCTGTTATGGAGAGAGATTTTAAGGCTTAATTAATATTGCGGAGCTCGCTTCCACACTCAAATGAAAGTCAAAATATTGCTTGGCATAGGTTAAGGTGTATGGAAACAAAGTGTAATCTGATAAAGCTTTAATGTTATGCATTTTTACTGAAAATTAAAATAATTTGATTACACTGACACTAACATTCAAATACTTCAGGGTTATTGGAGGGCTCGTACTAAAAATGAGTGCCATAATAGTTTGCAGACTTGCATGTAAAACACTAATAGCTGGTTACTGATCCTATTCTCATTTGATGATTTTATTTTGCTTTATAAGTACATAGAAAGTGCCTGAATAAAAAAAGAAAGTAGGATGTTTTTACATTAACAGACGCCAATAAGTGGTACTCAGTGAAGCTGCAGTATCAAGTGAATAAGTAGGTCAGCATACTTAAAATAAGGCTAGGACAGTGGTGTAAATGGCTACAAAGCACAAAACCCATAAAAGACAGCAATATTTGTACATCAGTGCCCAGGTAAAGAAGTGGTAACCACAAAAGACAAGTACTGTTAATGAAAAACACAGCCTGACAAAAGAAGGTATTTAAGATACGTGTGCTGGTTTTCTACAGCACTGCATATGGGCAGGAGAGGCAAAAGCAAGTACTTCATCAGCTGATAGTGACTGATCTCAAGACCCCAAACTGCTACGTCTCTCCTCTATGTCTTATTTGAAATCTGGAGGACTTGAATATGTTGCTACCAGACAAGGGTTTCACTTACTCCTTGGGCTATCTGCCAGTCTCTTGCTTAATTATGGTTTTTTTGAGTGAGGACTTAGTAAGCATCAACTTTAATGTCCACCGGTGTGCATTCTGCATGGCTAAGGATCTTAACAGCAAGTTTTTGGTTCCATTATTATTTGAGCTCCTTCCTTGAAAATATTTTCTAGCATTATTAATGCCATTCCAGCGAAAAGAACACAGATATCTTGAGTATCTTCAGTGTCTACTCTGCCTGTGAGACTCTTGGAAGACTACATGCATTTTTAGGCTCAGTTGTGCCTTTCTGGCTACACAGTCCGGCTTTTATTTTTTTCCTGTCATTGCAACAACGAACTTGTTGTCAGCACAGTAATCATCTTTCTGATTCCTGTCATGCTGACTACTTGAATCAATATTACGCCTTTAAAATGATGAAATACCTTGATTCAGCTTGGATGGGTCAGTGTCATGAGGATGATTCACAGAAGTCTTGCAGATAAGTCTCTGAGTTTCAGAATACAATGAAAATTATCCTGAATATCTGTGTTTTCACCTGGGTATTGCCTGCCTCTTTAGATTCATCCTCTCTTCCACAGGGATTTCAGCTGACCTCAATATGCTGGATTTTTTTCTGGCACGGTCAGATTTTTGCAGTAAAGTGTGCTGGCATATATAATAGGATCCCATTTCTCATCTCTGTCAAATGGAATTACTTTGATGGCAATGCATTCAAATCCACCTTGATGTTACAACATTGCTTGTTTCACCCAGTGATGGGACAGAAAGTGAAGAGTTTTGTTTGTTGCTTTCATTTTGTTTTTTAATATGCATCCTCTCACAAGGGCTTTCATGGTCCAACATTTGCAACAAAGCTTACTTAAATTTGTGTCTCACTATTCTGAACTCCACCATGTATCTGTGCCTTTCTGCTAACCATCTATGTGTGCTATGGAAATAAGGGAGTCCCCTTAATTTCAAGCTGTCCAAGATCAACATGCTTCCCAAGTTAGAAGCAGGCCTGAATAAAATTCCTTGGAGCAAATATCTAATGAGACTTGGAGAGGGGAAGTGTTGTACTGCCCAAGAGGGGATTCATTGAAAATAGGTGGGAACCTCAAAGCTGAAGCATTCTTGGAACACGTGAATTATTTTCAGCTTGACCAGATGAACTCTGCAGACCTTAAGCCTTTTACATTGAATAAATGGTATTTCTCCTATAAACTGTGCCATTGACTTGTTTGTTGCAGGAATATGATGCTCTAATGGAGCAATCTGTTGCCAGAAAGCAGTCATGACACTTCTCACATTTCGAATGGGAATTCCACATTTCCACTTCCTTTGCTGAATAGATGATATAAGATATATCAGATCTTGTCAGCATCACCCTTTATTAGTTACTTCTGGTTATAGTCAGGTTCTGAGCATTACTGTACCCAGGTGCCTTTGTTTTCAGTGGGTTTTAGCCCTGTGCGTGTATTTAGGTCATGTCAGCTAGCAGCCTGCTTCAGAGGGTCTGTTTCCCTGCACGGCTTGAGTAAAACTCCACATTTAATTATTGCAGCTGAAGCTATTATGCTTGGAAACAAATTACCTCTGTCAAAGTCCCCATAATGTCATTTTGATGTTTTCTACACTATTGATCTACCTCCTGCTTTGTGTGGATTTCCTAAGCTGACAGAAAATGTCGGAGCTGTCTTGTCCAAAAGCATCGGAACCGCTCCAGCCATTTCGTAGCTGCCTCTGTTTTTACAAGGCATTTGGTGTGTACTTGCACAGCTCTGTAGATGCCTGTTTGATGTGTGATGTGCAGCCTCCTGGGGATTCAGAGTTTCACCCCAAGTTGGTGCCAAGGTTCTACTCTATGATATGGAAATGCCAAGGTAATTTCATGCTTCGTAAAGCTCTATGAATATTTTTAATTATGACAGAAATGCCATGGAAATGAAGATTGTTCTGGGTTTTATTGTTGCATGTAGTTTTGTATGACTCTAATTTCATAGCAATTTAGTTCCTTTGGCACTTTGAGACTTGTGGGTTGTCTGCAAGCATAAGAAAGTGAACCCCATATTTGTCATGGACTTGATAACCTTGGCTAAGCTAATGTAGGGACTCCTTTGCAGAGTGCTAACAGTGATGGATATTTATTTTATTCTTTTTTCCCTGTCACCCCCACTGGAGACTGACAATCCCTAGGCTCTGAAATGCCTCTGAAGCACAAGACTTCCCCACACTCCTTCAGGATACTTCAGCACTACCTTGTAAGGACCATATGGATCAGGGCAGGAGACGATAAGTCAGCTTTTTTCAGCTCAAACGTTGGTTTCTTTTCAGAAACTGCGGGAGATTTTCCCCTATAAAAAACTTTCTGCTTTGTAGAAGACTCAGAACATCAGATGATTTCCTTTAGGACATAGGAAGTCCAGAACTGAATAAACCTCCCTACTTTACTAGGGTGGTACTCCCTACTCAATTTGGGCAATGTGTGCCCTCATATGTACTATACTTCCTTGAGCCCTATGTGAGCATACCTTTTGGGGTGTTCCCACCGAGACCAGGTAAGGACATCAGCAGGAGTGTGCTTCATGGAGAGAGGACAGACACTTGGCTTCTCCCTCAGCTGTCCCCATCTAATCTAGGTGAATGTCTGCAATGAGCTGTCATCCTCTGCACTCCCCCAGCACTGGTCAAAATAGGTTGATCAAAAACACTTACTGAAGAATGTACAGGAAGGCAAAAATGAAAAGCAGAAATCCTGCAAAATACTATTCTTTGTGCTTAACAGTCTTTTTGACCCTTAAGATCTTAAAATGTTAAAGACTGAAATTAAATAGCAAACATTATTGCCTTACCTCATAAATCTACAGATTTTCTTCCTATTTACATATAATATGTAACATTCTCTTCAATCCTGCCAAAATGCTTTCCTCAGTGATTAGAATACCTGACTGTGCCAATAATAGACTTGCTGAATCTTGCCTTTTCTCTCTTCTTTGAATGAAATTCACCCCCTAGGAAGTAAATTGTTTGTGAATGAAATGCGATTTTTATGAATATATTTATGATTTCAAGTGATTTGACCTATTCTTACCTAGCTGCAGGCCCATTTTCCTCAGTGAGTTGCTTCTGAAATTGTTTACTCTGAGTTACCTGGTAATTGACATGATTAATCAAACCGTGTGACCGATTGCTTTAGTCATGTGCTGATGTTTCATTGATCGGCTGGGGTTTTCATGAAGCAGGGAGAAGATGCTAGGAGCCCTTTCTTTAAGCAGAGCATCTCACTGCAAAGGGAGAGCACAGTAGGAAGGCATCCAGGGCTGGCAGCAGTATCCCACCAGGCTGGGTCAGGGCTGCTGATCCCACCCGCAGGTACCCGTGGTAAAAGGGCTGCAGCACAAATGCTGCTGCAGGAATACAGGCAGGGAGCAGGTAAAATAATGGGGCGCTTCAGCTCAATGCATGAAACAGTTCTTTTGCCTTAATTTGGATTTCACACTGCTGCTCAGCCGTGGGTAACTTTTGCTGAAGAGGTAACAAATCAGACTACAGACCTCAGAAGGGCTTTCTTCATTGGTTTCAAGGTGAAACTTTGAGGTACTCCTGTTCATGGCCTTCTGATGCTATAGAGCACATGAGCTATGCAGAGCCAGGGGAGCAGCTATGCTTACTCTTCTGTAAAATGCTTCGATACCTGTGGTTGGGAAGTAGAACACAGAAGCTAATATTATTATCTTTGTGTAGGAAACAAATATTGCTAATGCAAAAAGGCTGCTTATTGAGGCCATTTGGGAAACGGGAGTCAAAAGGCACTGATTTAAGGCATGCGCATTTATACTGGGATATTGTAACCTCGTACCATGAAGACAGAGAAAAAAAATGAGCATGGATGCCAGGGGAGAAAAGAAGGATGTTATCTTGCAAAATTGCAGCTCCTATTGTAAATTTCAGAGAGAGAAATGTTTCCTGTAAGTATGACTCAGATTTCTGTGAATCAATAAAGACTCTGAGGGTCAGAGGAAGTCAGTATTTTTTAGAGGTGAAAAGTACTAAAGTCTGTGGATGATTGTGGAGTGAGACAGAACCCAGTCTCTTCTAGATGGTTTTCTTTTCGTTTTTTGGGGAGACAAAAAGCCTGGATGGTTCTACAATTTAAAATACAGTTGAATTACTGAGGATTACCCTTATAAATATGTACCTATCTTAAGCAGGTTGTCTTCTATGGCTGGGGAAGGTGTTAAAGACAGATGGAAATTCCCACCCTCTCTCTTTCTCCACTGTCAGTGTGCCTTTGACCTTCTCTGTTCACAGATAAAATTGGAGAAGCAAGCTGCATCTAGAAGGAAACACAGAGGCTACAATTTAAATAAGCACAATTAGAAACTACAGCAAATTTTAATATCAAATATATCTGCTGGTTCCTGATAACAGGCAGGGCTGATCAACTATTTAATAGCTCACAAGAAAGGTAAACATATATGAATATTTTTCTTGATGTAAAACTCCTTTCACAGAACTTGCTCTATTTCTTGGGCATCCTGTAACATCCAGATAAGACAAAGTTGCATGCACTGTTTAAATGTTAAATAATCTCGCTGGCTTTTATGTTTGTTTACTTCTTACATTCTGGGGAAAAAAAAAAGCCCAAACCCCAAACCCCAGTTCCTTTCCATACATTATTTCAGTGAGCATTGCACAGTGTTAAAGGAAAGAAATATCAGGCAAAATCTTTCAGACTTATCTACGAGGAAAAGCTTCAATGCCAAAGACAGATTTCTTACTGTTTTTAGAGGAGAATGACCTTTTGTGGTATAGTTCACTGCTTTTCTTGCATTGAAAGACTAACAAGCATCTGGAAGCTGGTCAGGTTGTACATCTGAAGTGTGTCAATCATTCTTGTTATGAAAAGACAGATCTTAACTGACAACTTGTTTGTTAGGGAGACTGGGGGACATAAGAAAGCTAAGATAAATTCGCACTTGAACTCATAAGTGGCAACCTCTGTACATTATTTTAGCCACCCTTTGCACTTGTTTTTGTTATTGTTTTATCCATTGCTGTGTTGAAATGAAAGGGCTTTAGGTAAGAATATATTTAAGAAGGATCCACACTTCTTTTTCACATAAATGTTTGTCACTGAAAAAATAGCTTTGCTTCAAAAACTTCATGGACTAGGACTTCTACTTACAGTTTGGGGGTTGTTTATTTGTTTGTTTCCTTTTTATAAACCTGATTTCAAGCCATATTTATCCAAATTTGCTGAAGCCTGCGAACCTTCGTATAAATCTGGGCTTATACTGCAGCTAAGAATAAGTGGAAACTCACAGCTTTGTCCCCTAGGCCAGCCAAATTCTGTAGATCTTACTGAGTGTTGCTTTGAGGTTTTCTGGAGCAAGGGAAGAATTCACTGTAAACCTGAAAGCTACAAGCAGGAACACTTTTATAAACATTTGAATCACAAAGCATCTTGATTTTTATTTTTCTCTAATAATCTAGGGTGCTATATGGTAATTAATGCTGGTTCAGTTGGGATATTGCAGTCATTAAATCACTGATTACAAGCAGCCACGATCACTTTAATTCATTGGGTCATTAAATTAAAGGTAAAGCTCCAGCGTTGTCACTAGCACAACCTTCAAACTGTTGATGAGCTACTTGAGAAGCTCTTGAAAAAGTGTGTTTGGTGTGGAGTCCTGCTTGTAGGTGGTGCTCTTTTTTGCAAGAGGGTTTTCTTTGAATGATTTTTGTCCTCTAGTGATCTACACTGGTTGTCTATAGTGTCCTGTAATACCTTGAAATATCTTTATCATGTTCCTGCATATTGCACATCACAAAATAATTCATCCCCAGATTTTGCAGTAAATCTGGTGAGCACAGGCAGGACTCTGGGAGTTCCATCTGTATCATAATGCCTTGTTATGCACCTTGCTGTCAGGTCCCTCTGCTCCAAGTTCTCCGCCTCACCATAATTCTGCCAGGTGGATTTAGAGAGAATCAAAGTCAATTAAACCAGCTCTGATACCACTGCAGCTCAATGTACATCATAGCCTATGACAAATTAGGATGCCTTCCAAGTATATGCTTAGAACAGAAAAATAAGAAATGCTCGAAATGCAACATGTTCTGGGCATATTCATGCTGTAATACCGTACATGACCTTCGATAAATTCTGGGAAAAGATGACAGGGATTAACAAGCATCAGTCTTCTGTGAGTAAAAAGAACTTGCTGGTGAAGGACTCCCTATTCAGTTAGCTGCTTTGTAGAGCAGGGGCTGCACAAATGCAAAGGTCAGGGCTTTGAGTTAGTCCTTGCTATAGGACCTTAGTCCTATATAGACTTACATACTCATAAGTCCTTAGGCCTTTTATATTAGTAAACTGGGAATCTTTCAGTTTTTACTGTCCCAAGCAGGTTTCAGTATCTGATTCAGAAAAGGCATTTTTGATTCCAAAATGGGTTCCCGTTTGAGCACTTTTTTGCTGGTATGTTTTTGTGTTTCAATTTCTCAAATGTTTGCATGCTTTCATTCAAATAAACCAAATTCCAGATGAATTTGTGAGGTATGCTGCTGAGTACTTACTTCCTTTCCTCCTGGAGTGATGTAGTGGGTTATAGAGCTCTTTGGAAACTTTATGACTGCTGGTGTACTTTTGACCAGTGGATAGGGCCTTAAAGGACTTCTGGAGCTTCAGGAATACCCTTGTATTGGTATCTTTCACCATCTGACCATTTGCAAGCACTTAAAAATTGCCCTGATTCTTTTTCCATGGATATTACAAGGTATCTTGTTATTTTTCAAGTTTTGCCTGTTTATTAATAGACTTGCTGGTTTTATTGTTTAGGTGCTAAAAATAACTAAGGTTGCCCTTGTTTTCACAGCTGCTGCTTCTTTTTTCTCTAGTATGCCAATCTTTGCTTGTTAGCTTTGTGCACATCATACCTTCTTTCTCTGGTCAGGTGAAGGCTTTCCTTGGCAAGAACTGTTCTACTCCCTGCATGTAACACAGCCCTGAATAGTTGCTAAACCCCACCTTTTAATTTTCTTTAATTAAAAATTAATTAATTCATTTTCTGAAGGATTGTTTGGCATCTTCCAAAGCACTGTCATGTCTTGAAAAGGTTGAGCATCACTAGACCCCCATAATTTAAAACGGTGCAATTCTTGCATTCTCTTGGCTGCATTTTTCTTTGCTGCATCAGCTGGACCAGAATGTCTTACTATCTTAGTCCTTTACTAAAGGTTTCATTCCAGAAACCCTTCTCACATCTTTCAGCACTTATTCACTTTAACTCTTTTTTATTCAGATAGTGTTGCACTGAGGCTAAAATGCTGTTTAAATTTTATATCCAGATTTTTTTGCTTTTTAGGTGTCTTCATTTTAACATCTAAATACTGTAAATGAGTGGCATGCTGGAAAAGACAGACTGCAGAAAGTACAGTCTTAATGTCAAAAATAATTGACTATCACAATTTAATTTACTTATAAACAAGCAGTTCCTAGCCTAAAATTCAATCTACAGCCCTCAAGTACTGATGACAAGCTTGATTTCCTAAAGAAATTCACTATTTTGTCTTTCAGATAACTTCTCTCTTCCTTCTAAACCTGTATACTGAAGGAAATTTAGCTACAGTTAACCCCTTGCATACTAATTTCAGATAATACTCCGAACACCAGCAGAGTGATGGGTACACAAGAGAGGTGTATGTCCTTCACTGGCAGCACTGAGTAGGTCTTTTCTGTCCCCAGCCTCTTATAAATGAAGATATGAATAGCACTTGCCTTTTGGAGCTCTAAATTTGGGCTTTGTGCCAGTATCTACGCAGGACTTGAATTTCTTCATTTTCTGGATTAATCCCCATCAAGTGTGGCAAATCACCGCTCAAGGGCCCATTTCAGTGCAAAATAAGTACATCCCTCCCTGGCTTTGGCCACTTTGAAATCACAGTTGTGTTGACTGAAGGACAAAGCTGTATGAAAGTCAAATATACGCCCCATATAAACCACGCAGAGCTCTGAAATGCAGATTCAATACTGTCTAATTTAGTAATGCTGTTAGAAAACAAGTTTGTAATTGATCATTTTAAAGGATATTCCCACAAGAATATAATAGGGTTCATCTTGCCTAAATGGCTTGGAAAATTTGAAAACAAATATTGAATCTACTTTCAGCCACTATTTTATACTTTTTAAGGAAAAGTGAGATGGTGTTCCATTACTATAAGCAATGGAACCGCACCTAGCTCCAAAGTTGCTCTGAAGTGTAATGTCCCAGACATGCTTATTACCCTAATTGTCCTTATTACGCTTATAACCCTATTTTGTTGAGATCGGTGTTGGTTATAGCTTCGATAGCTGCACCGAGGATGCACCCCCATTTATACCGGTGTGAGTGAAATTGTGTTCGGTGACAAACCAGATTCTGACGTAGTCTTCTTATTTTGGAAAGACTGTTTTCATCATAGTGGTCAAATAGGTGGGGCATATAGGTGTTTTGGGGTTTTGTTCTAGTTCCCCCTCACCCCCATTTTTTCCCTGAGGACATCAGCTTAAGCAAGACTTTTGCAAACAGAGAATCATAGAATAGTTTGGGTTGGGAGGGACCTTCAAAGGTCATCTAGTCTAACGCCACTGCAATGAGCATATACATATTGAACTAGGTCAGGTTGCCCAGAATCCAGCCTAGCCTTGAATGTCTCCAGGGATGGCACGTCCACTACCTCTCTGAGCCACCTGTGCCAGTATTTTACTACCCTCTGTGTAAAAACTTTCTTCCTCACATCCAGCCTGAACCTTTGCTTTTTTAGTTTAAAACCATTACCCCTTGTCCTACTGCAACAGACCCTGCTAAAAAGTCTCTCCGCATCTTTCTTATAGGCCCCTTTTAAGTACTGAAAGACCACACTAAGGTCTCCCTGGAGTCTTCTGCAGGCTGAATATCTTGCCTATCCTTAAGTTTGGAGATGGCCCTGATCAACTCGAATGATTGCAGAGTGGGATGTGGGAGGGAAGACACAGCAGGGGAGATGATTGTAGGTTTCTCCATGTACCTCTGTAGTCACTGGGCCTCAGTATCTGATGGGCCAGGAGGGGTTCTTCTCCATCCTTTGCAGGCAGGCTTAGACCTGTACTTAGAACTACTCAAGAGTTGTCCATACATTTATTCTCCCTCCTGAGAACAGCTGTAAGGAAGTCTGCCTTGTTTCCACCCCCTGTGTCTGCTGCTGGCGCCTGTGTGCCAGCTGCTGCTCCTGGAGCTGCTGAGCAGCCGCCTCCCTCAGAAGCCTGAAGCCCCATGCGGGGCAGAGGCTGGCCCCGTCCTTTCTCTGTCCCCATGCGTGATCGCGGCATTTCTGTCCCCTGATCGCGGCGGCGGGGAGAAGGCAGGAAAAATGACACTGGGGAGGGATCGCTGTGCGTGTCGGGGAGCGGCGATGGGGCTGCGCTTCTGGCCGCCGCCTTGCTCTCCCCGCCCGCGGACAGGGGATGCTGAGGGCAGGGTAGGGCAGTGCGGAGGAAGCGAGGGCTGTGGCAGACGTCTCCCGGCCCCTCTCGCCTGCCGCCGGGGGCTGCGGCGCTCCCGCCGAGAAGCCGGCGCTGCCGGAGCCGGTGAGCGGCTCTCCCCACCCCTTCCCGTGCATCACCCAAACTCCTGGCAGGGGAGACACCCTCCGCTGCCGCCTTCGCTTCCTCCTCCTCCTTCTTTTCCTCCTCCTCCTCCTCCCTCCCGCTGCAAACCCCAAATAAAAGGGGCGGGGGGCGGCAGGATGCGCCGCTCGGCGGGGAGGTCGGTGCCGCCGCCGCCGGCAGCCTGATGCTGCCGCAATTCGCCATTGCCGGGCACGGCTTGGAGCGGAGTGGAGGGAGGCGAGGGGCAGAGGAGCACCAGCCCCCCCTGCCCAGCAGCCCCCTTGGGCCGCGGCCGCCGTCCCCCCCAATGCCCGGCAGCCGCCGGAGAGGGGCCCCGGGGGCCCGCTCTTGTCTCCTCTGGCTCTTTGTGTTGCTGAAGGTAAGTGCCGGGGAAGGGGAGGGGTGCGAGTCCCCCTTTTCCGAGGGCGCCGAGCCCCCTCCGCGCCGCCTTTGTGTGCTTTCCAGGCGGGACCGAGGAACCCGGGGACGGCGGGTGGCCTCGCCCGCTCCGCCTCTCCCGCGGGGCGGCGGAGGCTGGGGCTCAGCCCCTGCTGGCTCTGCTTTGTGCTCCCGCGGGGAACCACGCAGGGTCTGCCTGTGGATGTGGGGGGACTGGGGAGAGAGGCGGCGGTGCGACCCCTCGGTCCGCCATCCGACGGGCGGGCAGCCCGCGGCGGGATACGTTCCCTCTCCCAAAGCCCCACCGAAAGTGCCGGCAGCCCGGAGGAGCTGCGGCCGCGCTTCTTCCCATCCTCTACCTCCTCCGAAGTTACCCGGCCCTCAACTGGGAGTGCCGAGAGAGGGGACATGCGGTGTTCTTAGAGGTGTTGCCCGCAGGGCCGGGCCGTGCCGGGGTCCGCGCTGTCCTTCAGCACCGCCCGGCTCCGGAGAGACGCGTCCCGCCGCGACGTGTTCCCTGTTAAATGTCTCTTACCGTTCATTCACCCCTACCCCGCAAGAGAACCCTTGTGAAAACGCATCCAACAAAGGGGCGGGTGGTGTATCGCGGTGGTTTTAACGCTGCTTTCTGATCAGCCCCGTGCAGTGTTCAGGCTCAGCCTATCTTCTTGGTAGATTAATTTTTCAAAGTTCTGCTTAATACTGCAAGCTTGGTTTCACATGACATTCTCTGTCTTTACACTGCTGCTCCTTTAATGTTTTTTTCAGGCATATTTAATATTCTGCCTGTAACTTAGAAAAGAAAATGTATGTGGCATCTAGGTGAACACCGCTGACTATAAATGTCACTGCCCTAACGTACAGTGTTCAGTGCTACTAAAAACTTTGTTGTATATTTGTCAGTCACTGTTAAGCAGAACTCCACAGCTAAGGACCTGACCTCTCAGAGTCCTATAAATGTAAATGTTCTGTGGAAATCAGCAGAAGTCCCTGTGTGAATAAGAGTTTGCAGGATCATGTCCTAGAACAGCAGCGGTGTCACTTCTAAAATTGACATTGCATTGACGGAACTATTTAAAGGGAAGCTTTCACAGCATCTGTTCACATATAGTAGTCAACTGTCAGCTGTCTCATTTTCATAAGTGCTGAAACATACATTTATGCAAGATAAGATGTTAATATACAGACAAAGTTTTGTTCCTTGGATTTTGGTGATTTCGGGTTTTTTTATTATTTTATTTTTATTTTAAAGTAAGACTGTGAACATTATGGCCCAGCAGAAAGGTAAAGGTTCTAGTTTGTTCCTGAATATAGAAGTTCACAGTTTTAAGTAGTTGTTTTATCCCACAATCACAATTCATGATAGGTAGTTTAAATTTGTAAGATACTATACTTATAAGTAATGGATCTCAAGAATGAATATCAAGAAATTTGGTAATGTTTGAAGGTAGCAAAGGCCTCGGGTTTTCATTCTGTTGGAAAGAAACCATTGCTTCTGGACCAAATAAAACTCAGACCAACCAGGACTGGAATGACAAAAAAAAGCTGATGAGAATTATCAGAATTTTGTAGTGTGAGGGAAGGTAAAGCTGTAACTCAAGATAGAGCTGCATCAGTGACGCTATGTCACAGATTCATGTAATGGATCATGGCTTTGATTGGATAGCAAGTCTACTGTCATTAGTTATCTTGTATGTTAGACACTACAGTAAGTGAAGAACTGAGACTTTGGTGGATGCTCAAAGTAAGCATGATTACAGGGGAGAAGTTGTAGAAGCAAGAGCAGTGCTAGTTTCAAATCACTGGACTAAGACTATTTTCCTGAGCTTGAAATTCACTTTGTTTTCTTTAATGTCTACATATGTTTTTGCAGTGACAAATAATTGCAAGCAGCTAATTTTAAAACAAGGCATTTCCCTAGTTTTGTGCTGTTTAGTTCTGCCAACCTGTTGAAATACTACTAAAATTATCCAGCCTCAGGTTATTAAATTGATGTTTCACCTGGAAGTTAAACTCATTGAGAAAGAAGTGTCATTGAACTGATGAATCTGAAGACAGACAAAACTGATGTCTGTGTACTTGCTGTTTCAGCCTTAGCAGCCCAAATGTCACTTGCTAAGCTGTACTGACTTGATGTGGCCTTGATATACCCATCTGGCAATTTGTAAAATCATCAGCAGACTTTGCACGGTAATAAAACTGCTCAAAGCACATTTTCTCTTCCATTTCTGTTGTTATTTCAGGGTGCAAAGTAATAGTGCAAACTTATTCTAACTCCTGGTGCTGTCTGAGGTTGCTGGTACAGCCAGTGACAAAAGGAGATCAAACAGGGATATTACACACTGCATGTTTTGTGCCTGATATTGTTGCCCATGGGCTAGTAATATTTAGTTCCTTCTTTCACAATGCAGTGTGAAAGCTTTCTGTACTCTAGGGTAATACCATAATCTTTCTTTTTGGAAACACAGCAATGAAATCTTGAACCTTCATAATTCTCTTTTTCTTTTTCGGTGGTTTTCTCATGTGATGGCTAGTTTAGAAACTAGCAGAAGAAAGGCATTGTGTGCAAGCTCAGATATTGCTATGGATTTACAGTACTTGGCAGAGGAACAGGGCTGAGTCCTGCTTCAGAGAAAAGCCTCCAGCCATTCTGCTGTGGGAATCTCTTAGTTAATATATAGCCATTTTGCAAGGGGTCTGCGTTGTCCGGTGTTCCAGTCTGAAGGGCTGGAAGGCATAGTCTTTAGCTGCTTGCTTTGTAATTGTCTCATTTTGGTGTGGTAAAGGCATGGCTGATCACAGTTGAAGGGAAAAGCTGCACATCAGCCAAGTAAAGAACAATAAAAAGTAGACATGTTTGCTGATCCCAGTGACTGATGTTATCTTTCCCATCTTTTCTAGATTCAATCCAGTAACCTTCCCTTAGTCTTGTCTGCACTGAGTTTTGACCAGTTGAAGTTCTGCCCTGGATTATGTGGCCACTATGTCAGATGCCCCATGCTGTTAGTCACTTACCCCTGTGTGATTTTATGTTTCCTTGCTGTTTTATTTTTGTGGAACAAGGTAGAGCTTAAGCAGAGGACATAAAGCATCTTAAATATGCCAAACCTGATGATGGAGCACAATTTACAATCTATTACACCCCCAAGAGTGTCTGACCAATGCTGTCAGTGGGAAAACAAAGAGAAAGCTTGTCAAAGTAGTTCCGAGTAGAACTAAATATGAGGGATGACACTCTTTGGTGAAAATTGTCTCTCCAGAAGACTGAGGTCTGTGTATATCAGTCTTACACATGTTCATCAGGCTCTGCATGTAAAGTGGCAACACCGTCTTTCTTTCTCTTAGCAAGGACAACTTTTTATGTCTAGCAGGTAGACTTCTGTCCACTAGTACATCAGTTTATGGAGTCTGGTGTCATAGTGAAGTCTAAATTCAGGTTTAGATGGACCACGGCATTCCAAGAGATTTAGATTCTGTAATACTTTACTCAGCACAACCTTACCCAACAAAAGGAAATGTGTTTCTGTTGGTGGCATTTTCAAGAGAATCTGCACTTCATCATCTGAAGCAAAATCCATACCATCAGGACATTGCCTCTTTTTGTGGGAGAAGCATTTTTAAGAGAAAGGGTGACTTCATAGCTGGGAGCCCCAGTGTTTCGTCACAGTTTCCTCCTGTCTGGAAATAAAAAAAAACAAACAAACACACAATGTGAATTTTGGCAGTGGTGACGGTACTGAGTCCTTTTAGCAATCTCTTCTCTCTCTTAGAGATGCTGGCTGAAACTTTTATTGAGAAAACAAGTTTGGGTTTGGCTTTTTTTTCCTCATAACCATATCCTACCAGCACCAAAATAAACCCCCAATCTTACCAATTCATTTTTGTTGGCAAAACTAATGTAAGGTTTCCTCATGATGGGACAGACTTAGAGGAGCTACTGAGGTAAAACAGTCTGAACTTTCCTGCGTACTACTACTCAAAGACTAATCAGGCCATATGGAGGAGAAAAACATCCTCCCTGCAAAAGCATATACTTTTCTTCTTAAAAGAAATGGTCATCCTTAGCCCCAAACTTCTAGAAGTCATATTCTCTCTTATTTCATTATTTTCATTGATTTTTTCTAGACCAGGGTGATTCTAGAGGGCAAAGCTAATGAAGAGGATGCTTGCATGCCAGCTCATGTTTGTGAAACTGTAGTAGGTGCTTGCAAAACTCTCTACCAGTGGAATACAAGTCTGCTATTACTCTGGCAAATTTCTGATTTCATTGTGGTGAAATGGTAGTGGACCATTGAGAAAAGATCTTTCATCCCTGCAGGAGTTATGAGCCCCAAATTCAAACTGCATGAGGTCATTAAGGCAATTTCTAGGTTGTATCACCTCAGTCAGAAGCTGCACTCAAGGGTGATCCCTCATTCCAGTTAAGACAGGGACTATGCCAAATAAAGATTTACCTGTGGTGAACCCCTGGTGATTCATTAAAGGTCTCACAGATAGTGTGCTGACTGAACTTCAGAAGCCCACTAATATCTGCATTTTTGATGTCAACACACAGAGCAATCCAGGCAGATCATAAAATGACCTTATAGAGCTTCAGAATGGATGTTAAGCTGAACAAAGGCTTGTCTAAACTCATCTTGAGACTTATTTTACCAGACAGTCTCAGCTCTGGCGAGAACTCTGGGTCAGGACAATGAATGTCAAAAAATAAAGCTTTGAAAACAGGTCTTTTTGCTAAACAACTTAAAAGTCTCATAATTAAGTTTGGGTTTAGGTGTTCTTTGAAATTATGTAGTTGGTTGCAATATAAAGAAAAAAAAGAAACTTTTAAATTTAAAACATTTTTAACATTTATCAAGTCTTTACACAGAGTTTAGTACCTATGAGTACTAAGAAAACTAAGAAAGGCTACCTTGCTTTTAATAGTGCTGTGTAATCTTGGATGAATAGAGCCAGTGAAGGGACCAACTCCTAAGGAAGAAGTCTGCTTTCTTTATGGTAAGCCAAACATGATGCATTTCATTTCTGGAACACCTTCATTCTCATGCTGGGAAATTACAGTGGCTTTTAAATGAAGGAGTTCCAGAAATAAAATGGTATGCATCATGTCTGGCTTACCATAAAGATAGCACATTGTACCAGAGCAAAAGTAGTATGTGCTGTACGCAAATTACTATGGTTATCTTTGCATTTTCTTTTCTGTTATATGTGTGTATTTAGAGAAGAAATGTTTTACAGTAAGAATCAGTGATGGGAAAGTTGGTGACACAACTGATAGTAACAGGGAAGAGAGCTGGTGATATGTTTTTAAGAGAAAGGAGATATGTTTTTGAGGGAATTAATAGACTCTGCTTTTAAAATGCTGGTCTTGAGGTGGCAGCTTGGGCAAGAAGACAATACGTGGGATAGGCACTGTGACTGAGTAGAAAACATAATACTGGGGATGGAAAAATTGAGTGAGACATCTAAGCATGAGGGTTGAACACTTCAGAGGAGCTGAATGGAAGTAACAGAAGTCAACAACAACTCTGTGCTATTCTATGTCAGCCAGAGATTTAACATGAGATAGCTGTTTGGTAGATATGAACCTCTTGGGGCATGGAAATCCTAAATGCCTTTTTAAGTACTTTGGGAGAAACAGATAATGTTGCTTGTCAATCTAACAGTTGTGATTTTAAAATGATTTGACCTCAGTGCTCTTTAGGTGGTTGAGACATAGATCGCCTAGTCATGTCAGAAGTGTTTAAACAACTGTAGCTTCTTTATGTGTTACAGTTATTCAGTTATGTTGACTTCTGACTATATAATGCAAAGCCAGGTGTTTGGGATAAGGGAGGTCGGTCCCAGTCACAATGTTGTCCATCAGCAACTCCTATATTAAGAGCTTTCAGTTATTTCCTTGACAGATGCCTAGAATCAGCCAAGAAGGGGCTGTTCTCCAAGACTGAGGGAAGTCACCAGAGCAGATCCCAGACTGTCCCAATCGCCTTGTTACCTTTGTGTAACCGGCTGTTTGGCATATGTCTCTTATCTGCACCACAGCTATTTGGGATCATTTCCTCTTTGTTCATATGGAAGTCATTTTAATGTAGAAGTAATTTTAACACGGAAAATCTTTGCTCCTTGTTGACCTATCAAATGAGAAGGGTCTAGTTCTTATTCCACTTAAAAACAGCACAGAAATCTTAAAATGCAGTAAAAAAAGAACAAAATAAAAAAAAACAAAAAACCAAGGGAAAAAACGCTATTAAAATGTGGAGAACAGTAGAGATTATTGGTGGTGGTGGGGGAAATCCACAGAAAGAATGCTAATTAGTCTTTTCCCAAAGTACTGCAAGGCAGCTCTAACATTTTCCAACAGCAATGAAATTAATTTATTTATTATTTGCTTAGCACTGCTGTGCCTAGCTTTGTTCTGTATGCAAAATATCTGCAGACTCTGCCTGAAGTCTGAAAGATAGACACATCAAAATAAGTATGCTCTAGATAACTGAGAAATGATTATCATGTATGCCAGTTGCTGGTGTTCTCTAAGGGGAGGTATGCCTTCCAAACAGAAACAAGTCACAATTGCTTCCCCCAGGAGCTAAGCAGAGGGTTTTTTTGTTGTTATTGTGGTTTGCTGCTTTAGTTTTAATTCGGTATTGATTTCTACAGGATGTTGCTCACCAGAGCTTCTGGACATTTACATCAGTTTAAAACATCAAAAAATAATTAATAATCGATGTGACTTTAATCCCTTCAAAGAGAGCCTATTAACCTACAGAAAATGCTCTAGCTCACAATAGCTTCATGAAAGTAATTGTAAGCAGGGCAAGAGATGAAAGCAGGAAACATCACTTGGATATTTTTGGGCTTTTTTGAAGAGAACTTTTATTCAAAACAGACAACATGGCTAATATTTTATTGCAGTCAGCTCACTGTAAATTGGGAGGTTTGGGGTTTTTATTAATTTTTCTTTCCCTACCTTGGCTGCCCCTGCCTAATCTTGTACTGAAATTATCTTGAGTCATCAGTGTCTGCTTCTAAGGAAAATATTATGATGTCACAAAATCAATACTGGAGAATCCTATACAGTAATCCCTTTTCAAGGAAGTCCATTAAATCAATGCCTCTCCTTCTCTGGGTAATGACTTCTGATTTCGCTGTGTGAAGGAATAAGCAGATGGGGAGGGATTTTACATAATTAACTGGCTGTTATTAAATACAACAAGAAAAATTGTGACATTTTCTGTAAGACAAATGAATACATAGTGAATACTTAAGCATATTTCAAAACGATCTCTGGTATAAAATTACTTCTGCTTTGGGTTACAAAATGTGCTAAACCAAAAATGCTTTTTTATTTTTAAGACTTTTTTGAAAACCAACTGAAGACTCCATAGGCTCTGAAGCACCTTCAAATTTCCTCAGAAGCGTTGTGGGAAATCATGAAAACTGCAGAATAGTGACACCATATGATTGCCACCAGCATTTAACAGAAATGGAGGCACTTCAAGAATACGGATAATAATTCTGCCATCTCACCTGTTGTTTATGTGCAACATTGACCTCTGTTAGTTGGAACTAGAACTGATGGGTTGCCTCTCATTTTTAGGATGCTGGGAGCTATCAGAGAGTCTTCTGTGCTTCTGGGAACAGGTCCAAAATCCAAACGAAGTCAATGGATGTCTTTATGTTGCTTTAAATGAGCTTTGGATCAAGCTGTAGCGGGAAGACCTGTGATCTCAGCTGGGTGATGCCGTGAAGTTTGACATGCAGCACAGAGTTAACTGTAACATGCAGGTGACCTTGGGCTCACCGCAGTGTTGGTAGCGCAGACTGGAGGCCGCTGGATCGTTTTGATTTTTTGGAATCTGAGAGTCTGATAACTTAAAGATACTCCCCAAAAGATAAATCTTGAGCAACCTTTTTGCTTAGGAAGTAGCTGTACTGCAAGAATTGGTTTGTTGTAATCCCCTGCTGGCGCCAGTGTAATAAGAGCACACTTGAATGCTTCTGCTCTTACAAGAGGAGCTTCTTTGCAGGAAACTTAAGTTTTGTAACTAGCACTAGGCAAACATAGGGTGGTTTTCTCCTGGCAGAGCCATAAGCCTCCTCTTTCTCTTCCTTTGCACATTTCAGGGACTGTTCAAATAAGAGTTCAGATTTAAATATGTTTCAACATATACCTGCTTTTGCTGGCATTGCAGTATAAACACAGGTACATTGGATGGAAACCAAATTCTACACCAATACCTGATACTTGTGTATGGATCTGAACAATATAGCTGATCCCTGCTTCTTTAACAGGCTAGCTGATTTAAAAGCAAAATTAAAACCCAGTGACAATCAGAGGCCTTTGAATTTCAGATCGTAAACTCTCATCCTGCTCTGCTCGGGTGCAAATCTGAAGACAGGCATTATTACCTAGACTCTTTCACTTGCACTCTTCCAGTTAATTACCGAACAGTAGACTTCCATATCTGTGATCACACAAATGGAAATAGCAGTTCAAAATATATTCACATGCTTATCTGAAATGCAGAAGGAACCAGAATTTGAGAAGTAATTTAAGATAGGTGTCTGGAAAATAATTTTTATCCAAAGGGCAAATGCACAGCCAAATTAAATGCTGTCAAAGAGCCCAAGTTATGTATTGAGTAGCAGAGCTGCTCTTGCTTGGAGGGAACGCATGTGGAGTGAAATTCTCTTCTTCATGAAAGGAATTCAGCAGAAACTGGGTATTTTCTTACATGTGCGCACAGAACAGTTGTGAAGATTAATTGAGTTCTCTCTGTTTCTGCATGGACATGTTTCTGTTTGGTTTAAAACTTGATAATTAGAGGGGTGAATAGTTAAAAGAAGCTAAC
This sequence comes from Pezoporus wallicus, assembly GCF_028554395.1. Lineage (NCBI taxonomy): Eukaryota > Metazoa > Chordata > Aves > Psittaciformes > Psittacidae > Pezoporus > Pezoporus wallicus. The sequence goes on along the minus strand of NW_026642179.1, from coordinate 2,616,643 downwards.
AATTGCAGCAAGCTAAAAAAAGAAAGTTTTGGCCCTTTGACTGTAGTGCTTTGCAGCAGCTTTAAATGATCAGGGTGCTTTTATTTTTAGCTGAAAGATTTTTTTATTATTATTTTTTCTGGAGGTAGGGATTTGTTGCCTTTATGAGTGCTGGTTATATGATTAAAGCATATGAGAGCTAGTGGATACCTAGTGGATATAGCATTGGTTTTAATGGAAAGAATCAATCTTGCCATTGAAATGTTTAGGCTAATGTGATTTGGTTTTCTAAGATGATAATTTACCATCTCTGTGTTTGTTTGGTGTCCTGTATGGTGTATGGGTCTCATGGTGCTCTAGAAAGAAAGGGTCAGATTTTCTCATGTTTATTTCCCAATGTAATAAATTATTGCATTGAGGTTCAACAGCGCAAAGGAACTGGGCTTGCAGCAAGCTATCTTGTCTAGAGTGAGGAAAGCCAAGGGCTGCTGTGTTGGACTGCTTGCAGATGCAGTGCTAAGACTGTGGGTCAGAAGCAAGGCATGATTGTCTTAAAAGATGTTGAGACAAAAGCCACAGTAGTGCTGTAAGCTGGATGTGGTCTGGTTGGCTATCACTGGACAGCTCTAGGTTTTGCTGACTTCTTTTGGAATGTCATAGGCATGTTCTCATTTATCCTTCTAGCTAGATTTATGCTGACTAATGCTGATAATCCTCGCTCCACTGCATAGCTGGGGGTGTGCTGGGGGTGTACAATTCACGCTGACCAACTGCAGCATGTGGGGAAAGGGGGGAGCAAGAGACTCCAACGGGCCAGCTGAGAAAGCAAATGATTCAGAATTGTCCCCTGGTTGTCAATAAAATGGCAAATGCTGTAGTATAGAGCGGGGACTGGACATCTCTGAGGATATAGGGAAATGTATTAACTGTTCAGAATCAAACAGCAATTTAGGCTGGAAGGAACATCTAGAGACCATCAGATCTGAGCCTCAGCTCAAAGCAGGGTCAGGTAAGTTGGGGGCTAAGGGTCATGTTTGGATGAGTTTTGAGTATCTGAGAATATGGAGATTCTACCACCTCTCTGGACAACCTCTTAGGGCACAGCAGGAAACAAATGACAGTCAGTTAAACCTTTTTCAAAATCATGAATTAGGACTCAAAAGTATGAAACCATCTTATTAACTTGACCTTATTTTTTTCCCTTAAATTCATTTAAAATAATCTTAGGCCATCTTTCTTTGTAGAATTTGAAACTCTGGGTTACAGTCACAGGCTTTATGCTGAAGTCAGCTGCTTTTTCTTGCATTCATCAGCGCCTTGGAACTTGAGCCTTAAATATAACATGAAGGATAAAATTCTTAGAGCTGCTGTTGTTAGAACGTGCCTTAATTATCACTTAAATTTTCTGCAGAGTCAGGCAGGTATCTGCCATCACGACACATTCGTTTCACAGCTTCACGTTTCTCACGAAGGCTTTTTGATTGAGATTTTTTTTTTCTTCTGTGAGGAGAACCATGTCTTCATATATTTGACAAGCTTAGGTCTTAGTCATGCAGGAAACCATTAAAGCTTCACCGTGGGGGTACTTGTGAGTAATGTGAATGAAAGGCTGTTGGGAACAGGCTTGCCTCTGTCCTATGGCTTTGTGCTGGAGCAGAGGAATTGGTCATCACTGCATTGAGTTAGAGAAAATTGTAAGAATCAAGGTGTAAAATACTTGTGTCAAGGGAATATGTGGAATCCTTTCTGGAAATTTCCCTTGTGCTTTTTTCATTGATAACCACTGCTCCTCAAATCAATAGATTACAGTGACTCGATACTTTTAATGAGCTCCAAAGGAACAGTTACTTTGGACTGTGATTACAGTTTCTGCTGCCTGACTCCACATCATGCTAGCATTTTATTACTAACAATTTATAATGTTGAAAGGGAGTCCGGATTTGGTGATTCATTTTTTTTTTTCACAGGTTTTGCCTTGAAATTATATTAGCTCATATGTTTACTTGTCTGTGCTAGGATACAGGTTTCTTTCTTTTTTTTTTTTAACTACAGGATATAGAATAGTAAAAAAAATACCCTCCAACTAAAAATAAAAACACCACCAAAAAACTAAAACCCAAACAAAAACCTGCCAGTCAAGTTTTAAAAGTCTCCAACATGGCTGTTGTTCTATGGCCCCTACTTCTTCCAGTTCTATTACATTGAATCCCGATTTCCAAACAATATCACCATACAAAAGCCTTCTGCTTACAGCTTTGAAAAGTCAAATCTTCCAGTGTATAACATAAAAACATATCTTACAGTTCCAAAAGAAAGAAAAAAAATCTCATAATGTCATCTGTTAGAAAAGCAAAATGATGCTTTTCCCCTGAAGACACTACAATGCCAGATTTAATTTATTTTGGGAAGAAAGAGAGACTATTCTGTGGAACGTGCTTACCACTTGTGAAGCGAAAGGTGTCAGCAGAGGGTGTGAAGATATCCTTGAGAACAGAGCTTACACAGAGCCAGACGAGTTTATAGAATAAAGGAAAAACCTCTGCACTTTATATTTAGTATAAAAGAAATGGATAGAAGGGATTGCGATGTCATACACAGCCTAGGGCGGATCAGCTGTGCTCAGACTGTGTGTTCAGAAAGTTTGGCTCTCTAATCCTAACTCTTCAAAGCTAGATTTAGCTACGCCAAACTCCATGGCCTTCACTGTGCAAGGAGGGTGCTGTGAAGGAGGACACCTTGAGGTCCACTTCCCACGCTGCTGCACCCAGCAGAGCTTCAGGGCATGTGGGAAAGGGCTCCAGACTGAAACAGCTCTGCCACAGGGCCCTTTGCCTGCAATGCAATTTAAATGCATGATTTCATCTGATATTAAATAATTTGGAAGGTTTATAGATTATTAACACAGGGACTGTGTGAGAGTTGCATGTCAAATGGATACAGGAGTTTCATATACACTCTGGTTTTCCATACTGTGTCATTTCTTTTTGTCCTTAACAAGTTTAAAGAATGAAGTCTAGTGGTGTCAGCTGATGCCTGGGATTGGTCCTTTACGTTTTTGTCCAGAAACGCTACCCTGTTCCTACAGTACTGCGTGATGGATGGCTGGTAATTGCTGGATGCCCACTGTGAATTTTCAATTATAATGAAAAGTCTTTTTGCATTAGGAGATGATCCTCAACCTGAATGAGGGGAAGCAGATGGACTGCAGAGATGTCTGCATCCTGCACCCAGGAATGCGTGTGCTACATTAAGAAGGCTAATAAAGCGGGAGGGGAGTGTCCTCTTTTGCCCCGTGGTAAATCCATCTCTGTGCTGTCAGAAATGGCTATAGAATGGGAGCTCTGGGATTTTTCTCCACGCAAATGATCTAGTCTCATCTATCTTTTTTCCTCTTTGCGTACTGGCATATTCCTTCTCTGCAAGTATTTATCAAAAGTCTTTACTTGGAGTGTTGGACTAAAGGTCATACCCATTTTTTTTCTCTTATCTTTCTCTCCTTTTTTTTTTCTTCTGTAGTCACTCTGTTTCTAAAGATGGCAAATTAAATAACTGATGATTTATTCTGATGCCAGAAGGCCTTCGTAATATGCATATTAGGTTTTAGTGTATTTTTCCTTTATGCATCTCAGTGCTTTCAATTTGTATGCAGAGCCATCCTCTTACCATGAACTCCTATGCCCAGAGCTGAGGATTATGTTCTTATCCAACATATGTACTCAGCCTGAAATGCTAAATCTCTGCTACTAGAGGAATGGAAAGATGTTATGGTTAAAGGAGCTATATCAAATTAACCAGTCAGATCACACTATAAATCATTTCTGGTGAGAGGCAAGATAAAGATACTCCCTGAATGTTTGTGTCCCCTGACCAACACTAACTCTAAATTTAAATATTGGTGCTCTGACTGTGAGAGATTAAACAAATATGTATTTTAATTAAAAAAAAATCAGATTTGTGACAGCAGTGGAGGAGTTTCTGTGGACACTGTTTTGCACAAGAGCAGTCAGATTTTGGTAGTCTGTAGCATGGAGACTGTGGAAACAAAGGACGGCAGTGGCATAGTGGAGCCCGAGTTGTTCCCACACCCCTTTAGCCAGCCTGGTTCTCACTGGGAGAACAGAAGCAGTTACTGCAGGACTCGACCTGCTGGTGCCCCTGTCTCATCCTGTTCCTATTGCAACAGTTCAGATAGAAGGAGAAGAGAGGGCAGGATAACTCACCTGGCTTTGTAGCTCCCCCCATTATACGTCAGGAATTTCCCACTGATGCTGGCTGTCAGCATGTACCTTTGCAGGTGCAAGGATGACTTTGGGGTGGGGCATGGGAGGGTGGTGGCTGGGACCTGCTGTGGTGTTGGAGAGGATCCAGTGGCTCTTACATTCCAGCTTTGCCTGCCTGGGAGTCATGCCTTGCTCACCAAGCCAGCCTTGCTAGCATTGCCTTGTTAATGGTGCTCCTCCATCCCTGCAACTCTGCACTGGAGAAGGGTGCTTTATCTTCCCGTTTCCAGAGAAAGGAAGCATTCCTAGCTGAGTAGAAGGCAGCAACACTATGTTTTTATCTGGTCCTTTCCCTTTGAGGTCATTTGTATCCTGAAAGGGAGGAAGCAGAAGACACTGGGTCCTCTTCCACAGTGCGACTGGATTGCACTAGTGCATCCCTCTGTGATACACAGCTGGTACAAGCCACAGAGGGATTGCAGTGGTACCTCAGCTCAGATGTTTTCTGAGGGCATATGTTACCATGGCACATTATCACATTGTCATAACAGAATGCTGAGTAGCACCTAAAATGCTGGTGGGGGGCTTATCCATGGATAAGCTACAGGCTAATCCGGTTTTCAGTCTGTGTAACTAGGTTCAGTACTTGAGGGAGATAGGAGAGTGTCTCTGAGACAGCATCTTGTTGGAGGGTTGAAAGAAATTTCTAGAAAAGTGCAAAGACGAATCTTTCCTTTGCCTTTCCCTCATGAATTAAATACCAGATGATTTCATTTTTTTAATGGCAGAATACGTGGATGTTTTATTTATTAATGCTGGGCTAAAAATATTGTAGTGGTTGGGTATTCAAAGGGTTTGAAAGGTAAAATAGTAATTTGGATTGACTGGCAAAACTTATTTTATAGTTCTTGCCATGACAGAGGAGCCTAAGAAGCTTCCCAGCAAATCAGCAAATATTTCAATTCTCCAGAAAGAACATTTCAGTCCTAAGCTTTCTAGCCCTCTTTAAAGAAAAATTGAGGAAGCGACAGCCAGTCAAGGAAAATTCAGCAATTTTAACAACCATTTCCTGGTATTCACCAGTACTTGTAATTGTCAGATATAGGTATTTTTCCAAGAATAAAATACTAGCCTATTTCTTGCATTTATCCTTTCTAGAGTTTGTCCCTTCACTATTGTTTCCTTGGCCTCTTTCCAGCCCACTTCTTCCCCTGCTGTTTCACTTGTCATCTCTTCTCGCTATTCTCAGCCTTCATTCTCCTCCACCTGCACTTACCTCTGCTCAAGTCACTTTGGTTCACACCCAGCCTCTCTCACCCTCCTCATGTAAACCCTGTAACCTCATTTCTCAAGCATTTTGCTTTCCAATTCTATGTGAAGTTGTATTTCTCCAGTAAACATTTTGGATTGCGTTTTATAGCAGTCAAAGAAGAGGCTTCTTTGCACACACCATTTGCAGCCATTTAGCCCAGTTCAATAGTTAACTTGCAGTGGAATGCTAAATAGTCACAAAAAGACTATGATTGCATGAAAAGACTATTTTTGTGAAAATAGCTGCTATTCAAATACAGATTATATTTCGGGGGGGGCGGGGGAAGAGCCAATTACTGTGCTTAGTCACCTACACTGTGAATTCAAATGAACTTCACCTAAAGCAATGGTGTTCCATTGAATTGCACCAAATTTAACTAAAATCAGCATCGGTCCCCATAACTTTCAGCTTGGCTGGCTATAACAGTGCTAGGGTTTCATAACCTTGTCCTGGTTATAGTTCATAGAATCACAGTATATGTGAGGTTGGAAGGGACCTTTGGAGGTCTTCTGGTCTAATACCCCAGCTCCATCTAGAACCACTTGCTCAGGACTGTGGGCACACAGCTTTCGGATATGTTTACATGGATCCTCACAACCTCTTTGGGCAATACATCACCACCAGTTGGCCATATACCACTGCCAGCTGGCCCTAGGGTACAAGCACAGAATCAACACATAGCAGGCATTTGATATAGATACACTATTGAAAAATAGAAATAGATCAACTTATTTTTTCCCAAAACTAAAAATTATTTCTTGCTTAGAAAAATGTGGTTGTTTACACTGTAATCTTTAGAAGTATAGGGGCTCCAAAGTCTTTGTGAAGAGCTTAAAATTGGTATTTACTGTCTCTGCTTCCCCTTTTCTCCCCTTTCATCTCTTCTTGGAAAGCATTTAATGCAAGTTTGGGTATTTATTTGTGTCTGACTTACATATATTCCCTCCGTACTGTGAGCTTTCTGGTAGATAAATTGGTCCTTCTCTACACCAGGAGAGGTTGATGGCCCATAAAATAGATTTTCCAGGACTATTGCTAAGGCTATGTGATTTATGCCAAGGCCCTCCCTGAGTTCTAAAGCCACAATTACTAACAAAGTAGTGCTTCCACACAAAATATTGGAGTTTATTTGGTCACATGACCTTGCTTTTGGATATTAAGTTTTAAGTTCTTACAATTTTTGCTAGAAAACCAGTCACTCTATAGATTTGTGAAAGCAAATAAATAATAAACTAAAGCATGTTTTGTGAACTCTGTCTTCAAAGAGTTTCACTGCAGGTCTCTAATTCATGGGTGGAAAGCTTGTGGCTAGGTTCAGGCTCTTATATCAAAGGATTTGAACAGCAGCTGTGAGCTGCAGCTGTGAATGGCGTGGGAGCTCTTCAAGAGAAGTGTCCTGCTAAAGGCACAACAACCAGCTTTGCTGGTGTGTGGGGTTCCCAAGCAGGTGGTGCAGCTGGACTAGTGGCTCTGGGAGAGTGTTGAATGGCATTTGGGTTACATAGCAGCAGGCAGGGGCTGAGCCGTGGAGCTGAAGAAGGTACACATGGTGGGGACAAACAAGCAATCCTCAGATGGCCGTGCCAAGGATCATGTGGTTTTGCAGATAGTTCCTCTTCTTCATTCCAGAAATTCTGTCCATGCTCATATACATGACTTTACAAATCTTCCTGAGTTTCTGAACGTCTTACAGCCAGAACGAGTTAGACGCTACACATAGGAGGTACTAGGCTGTGGAGCCTTGTGTAAGCAGTAGGTCCAACCTTCCCAGAGTGCTGAAACCGCTGTGCACATGCAGGGTAACTTACAGAGTTAAGAGGAAAGTGTTACCGTTTTGCTTCTCAATGTGTTAGGAAGCACTGCAAATGCCTTCAGAAGCGTCTGCATGTGTGTTTCTGTACAAGTCCAGCAGTTTGGTCTGCTTAATCCCACACACTAACATAATAACAGGTGGACCAGCAAGACAGTAGCTTGTTTACTCTGAAGTTAATGTTACTCTTTCCACCTTATTTCCTTCTATAAAGGTGGTAGGTCTGGGCCACAGGTAAGGACCTTTTTGCCCCAGTGCCTACTTGCAGGCATAGACCTCATCCATAACGCTGTGCCTAACCTGGAACACGTGACTTTGACAGTGACCCACATCCCAACGCCCAGGGACATCCTTAACTAACTGGCTGAACTGAGGCTGGACAATTTCCTCTCTTCAGTGACTGTATTGACTTCAGACTGTTTTTGCATGCCTCGGGGTCAACTTGAGTACCAACTCTAAGACCTGACTATGAAATGAGGAGCGAGAAAGCAACTTGCAAAGTACAATATTACATTATGTTTATTACAGTGGTGTCAAGTTTTAGGCTTACCTGGCTCATGTTGCTTCATCCCGGTAGTTTGCTGATTTCAGGAGGCTTCACTTCTTTTTGCACAGAGCAGTCCTGCCCTGTACAAAGCATCGAGTCCCACTCTTGCAGTACCTCTGGGACTTGTCAGACCTGTTTTTTGGAACCAGCCCTGCTTACTACTTCAGCTGTCCTAGTTTTGTGGAGGGTAGCAAGTTCAGCCTTCACAGTGAGTAGTCCAGCAGGCAATGGTAGTAGCAGGAGCAGATGGCTGTGAGAAGACAGGAAAACAAGGAGCAGTTCCTCCTTCTTCTGCTGAGAGCAGGCTGTTGGGTCTGCACAAACCATCTCATGTCTCATCAATTTTAGAAATAAGAGCAAACCCTAGTGGTACTTTGAGCAGGAACCCATCTGGAAAAAGCAGTTCACTAGGAAGGAACTTTTCTTGAGCTTCCCTTCAAGAAGAGTAGGAACTGTTCTTGGCATCTTCATTAAATTTGAAGTCTGGTTGGTCAAACATTGTTTATGTTTTTATTGTGAGCAAAGTCCCTTGTCAGTGGACCATGTGCTAGCCAGTGTTGATCGATGCCCGGTGGTCCAGGGGGTTGCTCTGTCCCAGAAAAATGCCGTGCACGTCATTACAAGTACCAGTAAAAATAATAAAAAAAAAAAAAAAGAAGGGGGAGAGAAAAAAGAAAGAAAAAATTCCAAACCAAAAAGCAGATGGGCTTTGTGAATGGGGAATAAGGACAGTCAGTAAGGGGTGGCTGAAATTTTTATGAAGGTGAGAGCAATTTTACCCATGGGAGTTCCTTTACCTTCTGGTCATTTCTAGAAATTATTGATCACCGAGTACATCTAGACCAGTCTTACATCAGCTGCAGTTGAAAAAAAGTCTGGAATTGAAATACCTTCAAAATACTTGCCATTGTTAAGTAGATGAAGTGACTGGAACTGGAAGCGTTTACTTTGACGAATCAATTACTATTGTAAAACCCTACTTGGCTGCATTTTGGTAAACTGCAGCTCTGCACTGGAAATGGTAATTTTTAAGTTTTTACTTCAACAAAGGCAGGTAGGAGAGTCTGCTGAAGTGGAAGCATCTCTGCAGATTAGCATGGCACAAAGCATAATTAAATCTTGGCACCTAAAGATGCTGAGATGGGTAAAGAGTTTTAACACTGTACATGTTAATGTCTGTCTCATCTCCATAGGAAAATGAAAACTAATGATGCTGTATTTAATATTTGAATGATTCCATACCTGTGTTTAATTATAGTTTGTAAACCACAAATCCGATCTTCCTGTTGTTAACACATAAATGAAGATACTGAGTTTTATTTTCCGGTTCTTTTTTATTATAGATTCACATGTCCTTTTGAGACAGCTTATTTGTAATTGCTAAAAAAAGAAACATTTTCCAATTAATGTACACTTTTTATAGATGTGTAAAAGCGGCCCTGAAAGGAACGTGTTTGTGGAGAGTTTGAGACCAAGCTGCTCTTGTGTTTTCAAAAGTATATGCTGGGTGAACTGGGTAACCTGCCTGTGGCAGACCTAGTGTGCTTACAGAGAGGGGAATAGGATCCAGGAGAGCAAACTGCTGCCTGTTCTGATCACAGGAATGAGTGAATTACTGAATACTAAATTTCAGTTATAAGTAATGCATTAACGTCGGTATTACACCATCAGCATTGCCCTTCTGCCCTCAGTAGAACTAGAAAAAGTTCACCTCTTAAATTGTATTCAGATTTATAATTGAGTGTTTTGAGTGATGGCTTCATCTACTGCAAGCAAAAGGAAGTGATTTACAATGTGTGCCAGTAGAATGTTGTTATGTGAGGAGAGTTTAACGATCATAATTTCAGACTCAACAGTATTTATAATTCAGAGTTGTCTGCTTTAATGCAAATTCTGTCTTAAACACTGTGCTCTTTCTTAATTGGATAAAATAATCCTTCCTTGCTTGGGTAGTCCCCTAAATTAGTGACCAGCCTAACATCCTCAGGATCATGCTTTTGCAGTCTTTAATCCATGCAAATTGTACAAACTGAAAGAGAAGAAAGCAGTCTCTTATATATGCAGCACAAGAAGCATTACTTCAGCTTTAAATTCTTCTGGATTAATTTCCAGTTGTTCATTTCAAGAGGGAGCTCCCACAGGCATCAGTGGTCTCAGATCAGACTTCCTCCAGTTGAGCATCTTCCGCACTGCGCTTTTGGGGAATTTCTGCTCTGTAGAAGTGCTGCCAACAGAGAGTTAACCAAGGAACATTAGCCTGACCCAGTGCACTGCTGGCGTAAAGAACAGAGTATGCTCAAGCAAGGAGGCAAGATCTGGAACTGGCCCCCTGTGCTGGTAGCAATTACTCCCTAGCCCTTTAGCTGGATGGGTCTGCAGTGCAATCAGGATACGTGATTACATCTCAGGTACTTGTGCCTAAACTGGCTTTAATCTAATAGGGTCAGCTACTGTTAGCAGCAGAGCTGTGGTGATGTGGCCTTTAGCTGCTTAGTATGCAGCCGAGGTGCTGTCTGCACTGAAACTGGTGTTTCCATGGCTCCATAGCTAGTGGGCATGGGGCCAAACTCCCTTCCACATGTATAATTCTGTTAAACTCAGTGGGTCCACTTCTCTGAGGGAAAAGCAGCAGAACTGTGCTGTGCAGCATAACCGTATTAATATTGCTTGGCAATGGAGCGCAGCTGCACGTGCAACAGGAATGTTGTCATCGGGTCCTCCCCTCACAGAGGGAGGAACTATTTTCTGGACTTGTCAATTGCATCTGAGGCGTGTGTGTGTGGTGAGATTTGATTTTACTCACATTAGCCATTAAGAAGATGTCTACAGCCTGGAACCGAGCTGTAGATTTTAGTGTATACGCAGTAGAGGGTGATGGATTATACATCCCAGATGTTTCATACAGGTGTTATGGTGTGATAACTTACCCTCCAGACCTGGTCATGTCTGTCCAGACAACATTAATCCAGCTTGCTCAGACCAGGTGCCCCAATTTTGGATAGTTTCTGCTAGGGGTGAGATGAAAGCAGTAGCTTAGTACTGTCCTGGGGTCCTTTTGTGGCCTTTCTTGCCCACATGACATCACAGGCAAAGGGATTTCGGGGCAACTGATACCAAGTAAAATGCAGTGCTGGAAATTTCTTGAATACTGAAATGGAAATGAAATTTCATTTAAAAGCTTTCTGTAAATTATGTGGGAAAATGAGGGGTACAGTTTTTCTGGCAGTGCATGGCAAGATCTGTTGAGGATTTTTTTGAGTTTCAAAAAACCATGACATTTGGAGAACCAACAACAACTTCAGACTTTAATAGCACAATTGCTGGGAGGATAGATGTCTGGAAACATTGTACATTCATTTTCCTCTCATTATTCAGGAAAAAAACCACCTTTCAGCTAATGGGGAGAAGGGTTAGTATTTTCTCAGTGCCAGGTCTTTCTCTGGTGGCTTTTACTCCTGACCCCTGTAATACAAGAGGAAATACAGGACTGTGTTCTGTATCAGCCTACAGCATTGCCAAACCCTGACAGGATTTGCACGAAGTTCAGAGCTGATACTAGAAGCTTTATCTGTAATATTTATTAGGCATCACAGTGAAACCTGCCCGGCCTCTGCTTCCACTATAATTTTTTAAACTCCCATTAGACTCGTTGGATGTTGTAACAGAAATTCATATCTCTTAAATGCACCTTTTGGGCTGCATACAATTTTATGCTGCAAAAAGCAGAGGAATTTCAGTATCTCTTGTTCATGAAAGCTTCTGGGTAATTTCAGCAGTTTTGAATGAAGTCATTTGGATTAAGGTTTTCAAAGGTCTGGAAGAGATTTAAAAGAACATTAATGGGAGATGAGTATTAAAGCATCAACCCTATGTTTTAAATCCAGACTTGGCTTCCACTGCTTTTGTAGAGTTAGGATTTCATCCTGAAGTCTTAGTGATGATGGCCGAAACCTAGTCAGTCCTCTTTCTCTTCTACATATTGCAGGTTAAGCCAAAAAAGTCTGGATGAAATAAATACCTATTTGTGACTTTCCACATAATTTTTTTAGAGGTAGGGAAGACTTTGGCCAACATTTTTTTTTGGCTGTGTTTCCATTTCAACAACCACTTCTTCTCCAATTAGATGCAGAAATACTGAAAAAGCATGAGAGAAACAGTTCTCTGCCTAGTAGCAGAAACTGCCTGGAATCACATAGAACTGCATTTCCAAAACGTTTGAACATGCATGCAGACTTTGAATTGCTTATCTAACCTGTTAAAAAGACTGTCCATTTTATATCATTAGCTTTTAATCTCATGCATCCAGAAGCAAGGCTTTCTTATGCAGAAGAAAACAAGGCTGACAACCTGTATCTGGGATGTGTTCAAACTGTGTTGCATTATTCATCTTGAAGTAAACACTTGTCAAGTGCCAAACACTTGATTCTCTTCTTCTATCCAAAAACATTAAAATCTTTGATTATGTGTTTTTTTTAAAAATACAATTTGATTTTTAAAGAGTGTACAAAACCATTTGATTAGTCAGCTCTGACTACAGAAAACATAACCCCTGTTGAATTCTCAGTAACACAAGACAAATATGTAAAGGCTTGGAGTACAGTCATAAGGTAGTTTACTCCATCAGTCTCCAGCTTTTGGATCTCAACAAAACTTAGAGGTTTCACAAGTTATTTGTGCTAGTTATTGTACTGTTGTCTGTAGTCTCCTATATCTTGTGTTAAAGCCCAGACAGTAGCTAAGGAAATTTCATTTATTTTGTCAAGACGTTGATTAGATTTCTCTGAAATATTTTTATTGGTGTTATCCAATCCATGAAAGGCACTGCAGGAAGTGACACAGAGATCTTGTGAGAATCACAGAGATCACTGAAGGAGAAACAATAGCATCAGTTCCTTCTGCTCTTAATCTGCTTATTTAAAATGACTCTAACTCATGTAAGTTTCACTTGTAAAACATCCTTGTTGCTCCTTACAAGTTGGTTCTCATGGGCTCATGGTGTTATGGCAATTCCTTTATACAGAAGAAAAAGGGGGTTGGGGAGAGGTTTCTTTGGTTGTTTGGGTATTTTATTTTATTTTGGGGTTTTGTTCATGTTTATTGTGTGCTCTTCAAACATAATGAGCATTTCTAAAATATTTGTGTTCACAACAGGCTACATTTTTTTTTCTATTCTGTGACTTTGTTGCTATTGTTTTACAAAACACAGTTTTGAGACTCAAATTGTTATGCACCATTTGAAAGGCTGAAATTAGCCTTTGAAGTGCAGTGTGATATGGACTTGACAGCTCTTTGAAACAAACAAGGATGGAGATGTGGTTTGCAGAAATCCTCCTGGATGCATTCCATTTCTCATGCCTGGTTTTCAGGGAAGTGGGTCAGCAGATTGTGCCAATGGATAAAATATGTGGATAGATTTGTTTAGTTGCTTTGGTTTTGGGGATAGAACAGATTTGTGGCTCTTCTATATCTTTTTGTCATAGGCAATTTTATTTTCTAGATTATTAGTTCAGGTGTCTTACTCCTTTTCAAATCAGAAAAATTTGAAAGCTTTTATTAGAAGTTGCATTTACTGTATGTATTTCTGTGATTCACATGAGGTAAGAAGGATGCATAAAATAATATTGGTAGGGAAAAAACAAAAGCTCGTGCACTGATAATTAAACATGTGTCAAGACCCATAAGCTGTGAAATTATGTAAAATAATCCTATCGTAATATGATTTTAAACATTTCTTGAATAAACTGGGTAGCTGGGAAAGGGTTCTCTTTCTCAAAACTGAATAATAGCAGCAGTAAATGATAATAGTTAATACCCATGTGAATATGTTCATTTCACCTGCCAATCTCTCACTACTTTACAGAAAAGAGTAACGGGCTTTTTTCTCCCTGGGTTTAAAGGAGGGAGTTTGCTGTACTGTACATATACCTTGCAGATGGTTATAATTTCTAGAGCCATCACTCAATTGACATTGATAATAATGTAGCTCATGGGAATCCTTCTTACTTACTGTTGCTTTTCCCTTTGTTAACATAAAAAAAAATCACTGGGTAACTGACATCAAAGCCTAGTTTCTATGGAAGTGCAGAATTTCCTTCCTGCCTTATGCCTGTGCCCTAGACCATCATTACATCTCTGCTCAGACACAGGTTTAGTTAGTTACCAGGCTAGTGAAGACTGGACTTTTCCTTAGCATGTGCAGGTGAAACACTTCCCCTGACAGTCCAACCTTCATCTCCACTGAGGCTGCTGCTCGGGTTGCAGCCCCTTGGTTTGGGGATGGGCCTCACAGACAGGCTTGTTTACTGGCACAAAAAGGCAGCAACATTGCTTTCCAGTGCCCTTCGAGCTGGATTAAGCAGTGACCTATAAAAGAGAACGTATGTCCACTTTCCGGTCCTTTAAAGCTGTTTGTTCCTATTAGCGCAACTTTTTTGACATCAGCTTATTTTCACTCAGTAGGTTAAGATCTTATAAAAACTGCAGGGAAATTAATTCAGAAAAGACTATGCAAAGGAAATAACGTATGCAAAGCCTGGGGAATTACTTTTTCATGGTTCATATAAAAGCAGCCTCCTTGTCCTTTTTTTCTGCCTTTCTGCTTTTTATTTCATTTTTATGACTGCAATTTGAAATCTTAGGCCCCCATTTTTACTAAGCATGAGAACAGCTTACATCTTTCGCTGGCAAGTGCAGAGGTCTTAATGTGGCTCTATCTTCACCTTGTCAGAGAGGTATTAAGAGACCTGTGACAGATGTCCTAGTTCTACCAAAATGAAATTTTAAAGAGGGTGCAAGTGAATATGGCATGGAGGTTGTCATTGGTTTGTGCCCCTTTTTTTCTTTTTTCTTTTTTTTTTTCTTCTTTCCTTGCCCTTGAAGTTCTTTTCTCACTCTCTTCAAAATCAATGATTTTGTATTTAGCCAGGCAAGTCAGTGTCTGAAGCTCCTGATTTACTCCAGATATAGGTGCTTACATTTGTAAATACAAGCATAGCCAGGGACCGGTAACACTGGCTAAATTGAGAAAATTCAGAACAACCAAGGACATACATTGCTTCATAATCTAAGTAATATATGCAGGTCCTATAGGGCCTCAGAGTAGATAACTAGCCTCTCAAAACTGCTGGTGTATTTAGAACATTTTATTACCTTGTAGAGCATCAACAAAATTTGATTTTGGCTTCAGGACAGAGGCATCTGTGATCCTTGTTTTGCAAAAACCAAACCCCGTCACTGTGAGGAGCCATGGTGTAAGCCAGTGCCAAATTAATTTCATTCCCCTTGTGTTTACATGTTGAGTGGGTGAGAGCAAACATTTCAGCACCTTGAAATTCTTCTAGTTACTTGCCATTTAATGCTCTTATCAGACAAACTGTAAATAAGAGTGTAATTAATTATTCTCTACTTACATGACAAGTTGCATATAAGTTCCGTCCCCGTGGGAGTCAATTATTTACCTGATCGTGAGTAGAAATTACTGCAGGGTTATTTAGAGACGACCTGGAAGATGAACACGGGGTTTGCATTCAGTTATTTGTACATACTTTCCAACCCGATAGCTAGATTTTGCTGAAGAGCCCACACTAAGGTAGAATTTAGGAGACACCAGCTCTTTATAATTGCAGCTGGCTCATTTCCACGTGCCTGGAAAAATCAACATATGGCAAATTCTTTATTCCTAACTGAATTTTATATGTAAGAAAGGTGCCAGATTTATTGTTCTAGGGACAAAATCCCCATGCCTAGCCAAACTGAAGATGCCACTGAAAGTAATGCCAACTCCACATGCTGCAGTTCTTTCCCAGAGGGCGCTTTCTTGGGGTGAATTAAGTACTTCATGTCCGTCACAAGATCCTGTGGTTACTCCTGCTATTATTATTGGGAAATGAGTGCTCTCAGGGTCAGGGACTGCATAGTGTCACTGCATTGGTCATTCATGGTGTATATATGAAACATCGTCTAATTTAATTTTCTTCTCTACCAGTAGCAGAATTGCAGCCTGTCCTTTTCAGTCCCCTTATTTTGGCCTCTCTCTGGTTCCTTAAGTTCTAAACAAATAATTTAGGCATGAAATTGTGTCAGATGTGTAGCTAGTGAGAAAATTCCTCTAAAAAGTGAGATGAGAGGCATTAAGACATTTGCAAAAGAGGAAAGGAGCGAAGGGACTAATTAACCTTTTGCTTTGTCATTTTCATAGCTTTGCCTTGAAATTTTGTGCATCTTCCAAATTTCAGAGTAAAGATCTAATGCATGCATAGATACAAAAGTTTTGTGCCTTCCCCCTACCCCTTGACTTTAATGGGGGGGGGGGAATCATAATTTTGCCTCAGTTTCTCTAGTAGTACTGTAAACTAGAAGTCATTATATAGAGACAGCAAATTAGACACCTCATTAATAACTACAGTAACCTTTTAGTAATGTTTTAGGACAACCCAAGCTTTCAATAAGTAAACCTTTGTATAAAACTTTTCCCAAGTGAAGTTGATGGGAGCATTACCATTGACTCCACTAGAAGTAAGACTTTAATACTGTAGCTTTTTAGTATGCAGGCAACCTAATTCAAGGTTATGTGACATAATGATTTTTCTTATCTTCCTCCAGCTGTTCTGTTTTGTAATTACCTACTGCTTCTCCAGGCACTGGAAACAAGATTGTACTTCTAATAGATATTGAATGATTTGAGGCTTTTCTTAATAGAATATAGAAAGACGCTTAACATGTTAATAGTACACCATGATCTGAAAACACTCTTTTTAAGAAATGCAGTTCACCGTTAAATGTGTTGAAGTGTTTCCATTTTGATCAACTGGGCTTCATGTAAAAAAAAAAACTTGCAAAGACCAAGACTGGCTTTTTACTGGAATTGTCATTTTGGTTTTCATTTATCTTGCTGATATCAAATTCACATTTCTTGCCATCTGAACACACCCATCTTTAATTTTTAGATGACAGAGAGAGACACTGACTTCTCATTTTCTCACCCTTTGCATCTTCTTTAACACCTTGCTATGGAGGAGCATGAGCTCAGCATTTTATCCACCTGAATATGGCAGTTTAATTGTGGGATTTCCTTTCATCTTTCCAGCTAATTTTTGCAGGCCACTAACCTATTGCAGGGAAGCTGGCTAGCTCTGGTCTGCTGTTCAGGTTAGTAAGCAGTATGGTGGTCTTTTCCAGACAAGAGAGCTCTTTTAAATTCAATGTAAGGATGCTTTGGAGCTATTCTTTGGAAGATCCCCCTGAAAACTGGAAAACAGCACAGGGTGGGAGGGTGAAGAAGAGTAGTGGAGCTTGATCTGTACTCTTGAATGAATACATGTTAGATAATATACAGTAGGATAAGGTTATCCATGTGGGAACTGCATGCTACATGTTGTCTTTGTCAGTAGCTTTCCCATTTCTCTGATAGGTTAGATGTGAGATTTCCCTGATATCTCACCTGTACTGCAGAAGATCAAACAATGTCGGAAATGTTCTCCAAAACTGAAAGATGATTGTTGTGCACCCTTCCAATTAGTTTGGTCTCTCTCTGGTCTTCCTGATTATCCATCATTTACAGCACAAACACAGCTCTTTGGAGCAGGCTCTGTCAGGAGCAACCGGTATGGTAAAGTCAGCTTCTCCACCATTACGTAGCTCTTTCTCTTCACATAAACTATATATTCACATAAGTGTACAGAAACAATATTATGTGACTTTCTGTCTGGAGAAATTTCCCCTCGCTTGTCTCAGCAGTATTGCAAATATTACACATACCAAAAAAAAAATATCCCAAGCAAAAAAACCTCAGTCTACAAATCTGGAATGCTGCTTGAAGAGGTAAACGAAGTACACGAAATGCTTTCTATTCTTACAGAATAGAAATAGGGTAAAGAAAAGCAGCTTAATTCAGTAAGCAATTGCCCAAAGCCAGTTTTAACCATGAAGTTTGTCAGTTCAGCTTAAAATAAAATTGGGTGAGAAAAAAAACCCAAACAACAGGAGTTAAATGGTTTAGCTTTCCAGAGTGAGGAGAGAGCTGTGAGACTGCAGCAAACCAGCATATTTGCACACCAACAGAGAGCAGGAAGCAGCCGGACAGCATTTCTCATTTACCTGCATGACAGGGCATGATCCTGACTACAGCTTTTGAGGTTTATAGAAGAAAGGCCCTCAAATCAATTAGAGCTGGCTGTCTAATTTCCTCCTCTGCAAATCTCAATTTATATGAAGCTCACAACTAGAGAGAGCCAAAAGCAACATCCCTCAGGTTAACAGTGCTGTGTACAGCATGCTGTGCTCTGTGCCCAGAAGTCCACTTTAAGAGCAAATGTGGTTTAAGCTGACAGTTCCAACAGGGATGTGACAACAGGCTTTATTATTATTTAAGGCTGTGATTTTAATAGTAATTTCCATAAAACAAAATTTTGCAAGTGGGAAAATAATGTTTTACACAGGAAAAGGAATGCCATATGAAAATGCTAACTTCCTGTTAGCACTTTGGGCAGTGAAAGGACATCTTGGAAGCTTCAAAGTTCTCTGTTATTGTAAAAGAATTTGCATAAACCTCTCATCTCAGAAATGAGAATATCAAATGCCTCGAGCCACAAAATACTCTGTGTGTTTCTGATTTCACTGTGACAAAGAGGCATTGGAAATCTCAAGGAGATGAGAGGTGTCTGGGGATTCTACTGATTTCCCTTAGAACTTGACACAGCATAGGTGTAAAATGGCCTCAGATGAAACAAACCCTGGTGAATGAGGTGTCTTCAAACCATAGTCCTATGATGTAGATGAGAATTTCACCAATATTCAGAAGCAAATTTTGTGACTTGTCTTTTTCTATGGGTTAGCTCATGGACTCTTTGACCTTCACTCTCCTACTCCAGGGACTGATTACTCCCATTCTCTTTGCCCTGCAGTTGGCTCTTCTGTTGAGTTACACTGATTTGTCCTTTTTCAGCCCACTAAATGGCCTTCAGCTTCTTGTGAAGGTCAGGAATATGAAGAGGATTGCAATAAAATTGCATTGTTCCAAAATATGCTTTTTTATTAACATTAAATCCTGGAGCAGCTGCTAAGAGGAAAGGATCATAAACATTATTGAGCACTTTTAATTACAGTAAATGACAGTTCCAGGTTGTATTATTCTGGCCTTCTCTATATTCAGCATGAGTCTTTCTGGAGTAAAACTATAATATTAAGTCCTATCGATATAGTCTTACCTGAAATTGTATACCTATGGAAGCCAGATACTGTTTGCTTTCAAACCTAGGTAGACCTATCAACATCAATAGAAATATCAAGTAAGTTAAGTGAAAGGAATGTGACACTTGCTTTTTTTGGCATGAAGTGAACAATGCAAATGACTGTAATTTACAGTTTGTAAATATTCATGAGGAAAAGCTTATATTCTGTGACATACTAAAACTGGGTTGTTTTGTTGAATTTTTGCACCACACTGGGAAATTCAGGTAAAGTGAGAATAAAAAAGTAAAAATAAACCCAACAAAAATGATTTTATCTGTGACTTGTCTCAGCATAGCATCTGTTCACATTCCTTGGGTCAGAGCCTCTGGTTTAAACACTAACTTGATTTGTGTTTAAACTGCTGAAGTGACAAGCCTGAACTCCAGTTCTACTGACCCAGTTCTCTCACTGGAAAATCTCCCTCCTCCACAGAGTGAGTGATGAGTCTGTGGCAGGGCAAGCCTGTGCTCTGTTCCTTACGTGATCAGAATTAGCTAGTATTTTTTGTATATTTTAATTTTCAAGCCACTTACAAAGCTTTCTTCTTCTCTGCCATGTGCATTTAACTTTAGACTGACTTATTTCTCAGCATCACCAGTACTTACCTGCTGCTTCACACACTGATTTCTCATCCACAAAACCGAAACAAAACTTGGTGAAGTTTCGAATGAAATGTGAGCAGGTGGCTGAAAATTAGCAGCTATGTGCCTAGCCTGGGCTATGAGATGGGCAAGGAGAATTGACTCTTAAGTCGTTGCTAAGAAGACTGGTCCAATAGTCTCTTGGTTGCTGTGCTTCCTGATTGCTGTGTGTACTGATGCTTTGGGCACAGCAATTACCCAGCCAATGCCTCCTATAAGCTCCAGCAATCACATGTCTGTATGGGATATTTGCACCCCATTGCAGGGTTTTTGCTACATGGTTGGGTTTTCTCTTTTAAAGGTAATCAACCTCAGATGCAGATACAACAGCCTGGACACAAATGGCTGGGTCACCTACTTCCATGTCTCACAAGCAATGGGATCGCATCACACCTGCACTGTCAGAAGTACCAATGTGCAAATTCTGGTCCCTGCCTTGTCTTCCTCTGATCAGTACTATATTACATTCTAATGGCCTTTTCAAAATGGAAAGTAGGATAGCTTTACTGAAGGATACTCATTGAGAAATAGAAGCAGTGTTGGTGGCTTTGACCATGTCGAATAAAATTGTTTCCTTGTAGTGAGAGGGTACCTTCCCGCTTTCAAAGAGAAAAGGGGCTTAACAGTGTTGAATAACTTGCAAATTCATCTGTTTAAAAGAGTATTTTAGAAAAGATCTGTTGGCAATTTATCAGAGCTTTTCTGTGTCTTGATGAAAAACATTTTCAAGGGCAGCTATAGTGAATAAATGTATTTTTTTAGGAAAAAAAAAAAAAGAGGAAAAGCCAAGTGATTAGGAAGGAGAGCTCTTATCTAATCATGCCCCCTCTGCAGAGCATGGGCATTGCTTCTTACAAGTGATCTGCTTCTGACAAACCCCTGCTGCCAAAACTCTGCAAACTTTTGGGTCTTTTATTCCCAGGTGTTGGATTTCCTCAGGGGTCCTCAAGCCGCCTCCCAGCCGCCCAGTTATTCTGCAGTCCTGCATATCACATGAGCCATGCTGCATCCCTGCTGCCCACTGCTCTGGCGTTAGCACTGAATCAGTGAGGGGGGAGAACTGTAGTTTTATAATCTCTCTATGGAATTCAGTGGGAACCCAGGGTGAACTTCCCTCCTATAAATCATCAGTAATGTGACCACTGGCTTGGTGCAGTCATGCTTTGAATTCATAATCTCAGTGTTTGTAGGGTGGTTAGTTAAAATACTTGCTCTTTGTGTGGCTTTCAGCAGTAACTTGTATAGAGCACTGGAGGTAGGGACAGCTTTAGGAGCTGGTGATGTAGCTGACAATCGTAACAGATGATCTACAAATGAGGAACATTTTTCATTTCTCAGCAATCATTGCATCTTGATGAAATCAGCAAGAGTTTTGACTAACAAGGGGGAAGGACTGTGAGAAAATTTTTCTTGGATACACCAAGAAATCCTACTTGGATAGGCTGGCTTTGGCATTATCAGTTTGTTTCATTCGTTTTTTACATTTTATGGGGCTGATTATGTCTACCTTGTAAAGTGCAGGTCCAAATCTGTTAAAGTCCAACTTCATTCACTCTGTTTAATTGCTTGTGCAGAAACATAAAGTTAGGAGGGACCTGGGCTTCCTGAAAGTGGAGATTAAAAAACCATCCCATGCTACAGCTTAAACCACAGGTGCCAACTACACGGTATGGGCAAACTGGCCCATGAGTAAAACACTGCCTCATGAAGGTGGCATTTTTTGAATGCCAGGTTCACATCCTTTGGGCTAAGTGAAAGGGGACCTTGCTTTTCCCCTTCTCATCACTTGGTCCTGATCTTCCTCTTCCAGACAGGGGGAAGTCAGATAGTACTACACCAAGCTGGGAGACTGTCTTCAGAGCCATGGTGAGATCTGGCAGACGGTTCTCCTGTTTCAAACTGTAGGATTCTTACTATGTTAAATTTAAATGTTGTCTGCTGTCTTCCATGACCTCACGGGTCATGGTTACAAATCTAAAGATGCTCTTGTAGTTCTTGCCCCCAGTGGCAAAATCTAACTGTGGAATTTCTTGGGGGAAGTGGCACTGGGAAGGTGGACCAGGAGAGAAACTGGATCTTCATGCTAAAGCTAAAACCTGCTGAAGTACATAAGAGCTCTCTATGGAGTTAAATGTGTTCAGTCAGGAAATGCAAGTGCATTTGTACACTCAGGAGCAGAAAAAGAGGTGAACAATCTGCTTGTGTCAGCTTTGCTCTTCCTGAAGATACATACATGGGTTTTGCAATTGTTCCTCCCTCC
The DNA here is from genome assembly GCF_028554395.1 of Pezoporus wallicus. Classification (NCBI taxonomy): domain Eukaryota; kingdom Metazoa; phylum Chordata; class Aves; order Psittaciformes; family Psittacidae; genus Pezoporus; species Pezoporus wallicus. The sequence continues at coordinate 2,594,645 of NW_026642179.1, read as the reverse complement.
CTTCCCCCCCCCCCCTTTTTTTTTTTTTTTGTTTTCTCTTTAACAAGAATATATGCCCTAGGGGTGATAAAAAGAAAAAAGTATTTTATCTGGAATTTTTTGTTATGGGCTCGTTCTCCTGCTCATTAAAAAACCCACTGAAATGTGAAATTTTTCAGCCACCTCATTTCATTTATCTGTGAGCATCCAGACTCCACGCTGAGGTCATTAGTATCTCAGGTGTATTACCTCACCTCAGTCTGTTGCTATGGAAATAGCTCCAAGCATCTTCAGTGCCTTGACTGTATACTGCCCATGCATCTCAGCAATACAGGCAGCAAGGCAGTAAAAGGGAACAAACTTTAGTTTTAAAACATGCTGATAAAAATTTAAATATTTATAGGTATTTGGAATTCTTTACCTGGCTCCTAAATGGCTTCATACTTGGTGGTGATTTAATGCAGATATATTTCCTTCTTTCCTGCCTAATTTGTATCCCTTACATTTTTGCAAAAGTGATTTCTGAAGGAAAGGAATGACCTATATAGATATTAATAATCATATGGAAAAAAAAGTTGTTTTCCTCCTATTTGTCTTTCAGATTTCTAGGTATTCCTATGCATGGCTTCAGGCAATATAGCTATACAAGCACTGCATCTAATATACTACTGTATTTAATAATTGATCAAGCTGCAGATAGCGTCCTCATCTTCCTGACATTACTTTTTGTGTTGTTCTCTTCATACTATGCTGGTAATTATTGAATGCCTTAAACATAGTTGCTCTTCCATACCATTTTGCACCTTTCATTTAAGGATCTTCAAGACCTTTATGTAAGTTGAGACTGAATTAAGCTGCTCTTACCTCTCTGAGGGAATATGGAAATGTTATCACAATATTCTCTCTGTTCCAGCTGCAGGCTGCAGCTGCTGACTCTGTGGCTTGCAGCAATAACCCTTGGCTTGACGGGATGTGGAGCATTTTATTTGTGTGGACTGAGTGGTGCTGTGCCCCTGTGACACTTAAAAGGTGACAGACCAACACAACCAAAGATCCTAGGCTGCTGCGTGTCCCTGGGAGAGCTATTTGCTACTACATTCAGATTAAAGGCAGCTGTGGGGGCTGATCTTAAATTTCTTGAAGGCTGAAGTTCTTTCCTTTCTTTCATAAGCTTCAGGGCTGGGGAAGCCTAAAGGTGAAATAAAGCACAGAACGTGTTTGTGGGGTTTTTTGTCCCCCATCTCTCATTCCTTCCTTTAACTGTGAGGTAGAATTCTTCCTCTTAACTCAATCGTGAAAGTTTTAGGTATTTTTACTAACGAAAATCAGCCAACTGTTGTATGTGGGAAGGAAGCTAGGGCACTAGAGCATTAACAGAAGCACCTCCTCTGTGGGAGAGGTGCGGTAAGTGTCCACTGTTTGTATACAGACTTTGCCTTTCTACTCTCATAGTGTTCTCTGTTGCTACTAAAACTTTTAAGCCTTTTTTATTTAATTTATTTTTTCTTTATTTTTCTTCCCTGTAGAACGTCTTTCAGAAAACCCAGCACCATATAGTGAAGCAAGACGTATGTTTTTAATCTGCCTGGTTTGAGACGCACAGAAAGCAGTCCCCCTGTCATTCCCTGCTCATTTGATTGTGCTGTAAACTTATAAACTTCTGTTTGGTACAGTGTTCTGGAGACTTACTGGCAGCAAGCTAATAATTTCTGTAATCCTATCTCCCAGACTCAGGAGTGCGGGCTATATTCTGTTTCTGCCTTTCTCTCAGAACATAATCACTTTGAGTGGGGTCGGACAGATGTAATAGACAAATTTCATCTGGACAATTTGACAAACCTCGCAGGGTGGTTCTGTTATGAAACCTGTGTATCAGTGATCATCAGCAGGTTGAATTAGTACAACAAAGAGTTTCCTAGTACACCTGCCTGGCTGTTGGTATAGGTAATTGGCCCATATAGAACAGCAGGCTGACTCAAGCAGCAGCCATGCAGCCTGAAATGGTATCCCTCCTAGAACAAAGGTTTGCTCGATACTGTAGCAGGCAGAGTGGGAGAGTTCACAGGATTTCTTTCTGACCCTTGTTAGATAGACTTAGGCTTTGAAGCTGTGAGGTTTGAAGCTGTGAGGTTTGATTACCTCATTTCCCTCCACCCCCCACTTCATGCATCTAACACACTCATGCTTTTCCCCAGATTCTCTCAGGCATAATTGGCTCAGAGAGGGATGGTAAGGATGAAGGGGCAGCAGTAACACGAAATATCTTTCCATCTTAATATTGAGTCCCAATCTTAATGTTACCCAAGTATATATTTTATGCTTGCACTTGAAAGAGAAGATTTTTTTCAAGCTTTAAAATTCCCTATAGAAAGAAATGCTGGGGTTTTTATTGCCTTCTCTTTCATTTATCTTTTTTAAGATGTGCTGAAATGGAGCTGTTGGTGAGATCCTTGCCTGGTAGCGGCTGGCAGTACTCTGCTGACTTTGAAGAGTCTCTGCCAAGTTACACCCAATATGAACAGGCTCATTTTGGAAAAAACTGTGCAAACAAATTGTCATGGAGTGAGATGTCGAAGTTTGTGATGATACAAAATGTTGCACTTAATATTTAGCAATGGAGTTTGGCTTGGTTTTCAGTGTCCTTGCTGAGTATGACATCTGGTATGATGGAAACTTGTACCCACTTTATAAAGTTTAAGAAAAAATATTCTCAAATTAATTCTGGTGGCAGCTGCCTTAGCTCCTGATTTGGTTGGTGGGATGCAGAGGTTTTACTGGGATTGTGGATAGAAAGCATTGTATCATCCTTATTGCCATTGGTTGAGCTATACATGGCGCCAAGGGACAATTAACCTGTATCACACCCCAAGGAAGGGGGAGGTGGGGGAAGAAGCAGTGTCTGCTTGCAAAACGCTGTCTGTAAAGCCCTTATCTGCAAACATTTGTTATGGACCAGAACTAGGCATTAATAGGAATTCCTTACATGAAGAAACATACTCTTCCTGGGGTATGTCTTTCACTGCCAGTATGTTGCAGTGCGTGAAAATGACAGGCAGTGATGAAGGAGGGAATTGCCAGGACTGAAGGATAGCTTTTGTTTGTTGCTGAAGTGCTGCTTGTGAGGAAATTCTCAGGAGTTTGGCACGAAAGTCTGTGCACACCAGGGTGTCATGACTTCTTCCACTAAGTTTTATGTGGATGGGTAAGCATGCAACTCTTCCAAATAGAAACTTTGACTAGTAGCGGTAATAGAGACGTGGAGCACAAGCAAAGAAGAGCATCACCTTCAAGCACCTTTGTCTTTATAGTTGTTTCATAGAGTTTTAAATCACTCTCTTAAGTACCTGCAGGAGACTGTCATGACAAGCTCCTGCTGATGCTGTTGTCAGTGGGGCTATACATTGTACTAAATGATGGTCAGTCCTTTTCACAAAATACTCTTGTATAGGCATACTGTTTACAGACCTCACTGAAAAAATGTACATTTAAAACGGACTAGAATGAGAGAGGTACAGGGTTTGCTGGTAGGAATTCACGAAGCCTGTGAATTACTGGCTTTATTGACAAAAACATTAAAGAAGTGACAACTGACTTTGGGCAAATTAATTGTGGACCCTCAAACAGAGAAGAGTTAAAAGCTGGTGACATGCAAGGATTAGGCACCGAACAACTTATAATGATGTTGACATTTTTTTCTGTCTGTTTATAGGTTAGTATATGCTTGCCACTTTCCAGCTCTATTGGTCTGTCCCACACAAACCTGTATCTTAGAAAAGCTCAGTGTAAACCAGAAAATAATAGGCTGAATATGCTGTCTCAATGTCAAATGCCTTGGAAATGGATCCACCTGGTTCTATGTTTTATTTCTATGTTTAAAGTGTGTCATATTTACTTATAGAACTGTACTGTATTTTCCTTCTTTTTTTTTTTTTTTTTTGACACAGAAGGAATGCCAAGATCTAAACATGAGTCTAAGGAAGGGAGAAAAAAACACCTCCCTTCTTTACCAACACTGTAAATTTCAATTACAGAAATGTAGTTAGATCAAGTGCAGGGCCATTAATTTCCTCCAGCTGTCACTTCTGCATTGTTTTTTTAAAGCTTAGGAGGGATGTTTTTCCAGAGCTCTGTATAAATCGCTAGTGTATCAATTCTGATACTGTGGGGTTGAGTATTTTTACACTGAAATTTTCACTGGAGACAGGAGGACAAAGAACTCTGAATCAGGCCCATAGCCAGAAATATGTGAGAACTTAAAAGCCAAGCAGAATAATTGGATCTGTGCTAACAAACTGACAGAAACTGTCATAGATAATGAGATTAACATGGCAGAAAGCCCTGAAAACAGTGACAAAGTAATGTTCATTTCTTACCCACAGGAAACTTCTACTTTAACAAGCCAAAGAACAGGCTAGCTGTGCATAATGTCATTATCAAAGCCAAAGTGGTGTTTGCTGTCACACCTATATCTCTCTCTTAAACCTTTTGAAGAAATAGAATACCTACAAGTGCTTTCTGGAGGAACCTCATTATTTATGCCTGTGCCCAAGGTGGATGCTGCGTGTCTTTCCTAATGCCACCCTTCACAGTCACATCTGCCTCTCCAGAGACCTCTCTCATTTTGCAGAGGAGCTGGTGTGCTGTGGTCACAGCCAGAGCTGGACTGCAGTGGAAGGCAGTGGACGTCTGAATCTCTTCTTGGAGTGATGTATCCTGAAATAACTGTAAAAAGTGGCAAGTGTTTATTCAGTATTTTTAGCATGGCTGAGCATGTCAGAAAAGCCTTCTCCCAGAGCTGCAGTCTGCTGATAAGATATGTATGAAGACTTGCATGACCCATTTGATTGGGCCTTTCACAGTGAAAATTAAGATAAGCCAGGGAAGAAGAAAAGGGTAAAAATACAGCAAAAAAGACAAACGTAAGCCTGTTTTCAAACCCTTCCCCTTTAGATATCCAATATAGTGATAACAAAATCCTAATTCTCAAAATGTGTATTTGGGGGCTTTTAATGTGTGAAGAGACTTCTTATTTTTAAGCCTGGGCTTTGTGGAAACCTGTGTTCAATTTCTTCAAACTGCTTCTGTTGTCTTAGGCAAATCACTTTAATCTTCCCCTGCCTCAAATCTCTATGGTGTAGCACAGATAGATTAAGTTTACTGCAGATATCCAAATTATCAATGGCACAAACCCTCCAGGAAAAGACTCCTTTGATCTTGCAGTAAGAAGAGCTCTACTGAAGCTAATGAGACTGAGCATGCAGGATAAGTGCTGCTGGAGGTATAATAAAGCTACTGGTGAGGTGGGAGGGAGAGTAATTTTTCCTCTGCATCTAGGTTGCATTTTACTGGTGGAGGGGGAAGTCCAAGTGGATCCAGGTTTGTGCCTATGAAATGCCAGTACATTTTTTTTGTCAGGCTGCTTACGTATGCATCCTGCTCTCCCTGTGTTCCTCGTGAGTATATAACCCATTCTCCTCCAGTGACCCTGCAATAAGTAATTACCTCTCCTCCACATTGTTTAATCATGCTGGTATTTTACATGGCACAGCTGGGTTGCTATGTTGCACTTGCCGCTGCTGGAATTAAATGCGCCTTATGGCTTTCACCTCAAAAAGGGCTGATCCTGCAAAGAGTAGCCTGCCCCCCTCATTGAGAAGTGTTGGCTGGCATTCTGGGTGTTGCCTCCCAGCTCAGCTGTGACTTACAGGGCCAGGTCCAAAAATCAGTTGGTTGAAACCTGTGGCCTGTGTGGTGCAAGAAGTTGGCTGAGAAGGTCAGGGTGCATCTAAGATGATCAATCTGTGCAGCCCCAGTGCTGAGGTGGTCAGGATTGCCTAGACTGAAACAGGAGTCTCTTTTAGTAAAGTCTATACCTGCAAAGTGATACTTTAAGAGTGGAGAACATCATAAAGTTACAGGCTGTTATTGCATGTTTTTATTTTACTAACTCTCTGTTGTCAGTTTGTCTACATGATTATGATGGCACTTTGTTTTAAGTCTGCTTTTCTGTCCTTTATCATGCTTTCTTTATATTCTTAGTGTTTTAGGAAAAACAGTAGTTATATGGCCATATCCTTCTGTTGTAGTTAGGCATGCTCTTCAAAAACAATCCCTGACACCAGAGATGGTGTGCAATAATTTTCTTTTTTCATTCTGTTACTTTTATTCTTGATTGATGGGAAGATCCCTTATTAGCCATTGTCCTGGTTTAAACCCAGCCAGACAGCTCGTTCACTCACTCCCCCCTTCTTGCCCTCCCCCTACTCCGGGAGGGATGGGAGAGGAGAATCAAAAGAATGCAACTCCTATGGGTTGAGATAAGAACAGTTTAGTAACTAAGGTATAACACAGATACTACTGCTACCACCAATTGTAATAATGATAAAGGAAATAACAAGGGAAGAGAATACAACACCTCAGCACCAGCCGACCAATAACTCGCCCCCCCAGCCCGACCAAGCACCGACCGATACCTCCTCCAACCCTGCCGTCCTAGCCCTTCCGGGTAACTCCCAGTTACATCCTGGCCATGACGTGCGGTGGTATGGAATACCTCTTTGGCTAGCTTGGGTCAGGTGTCCTGTGTCTGCTTCCTCCTGGCTTCCCCTCCTCCCTGGCAGAGCATGAGGCTCACAAAGTCCTTGGCCAGACCAAAACATCAGTGTTACCAGCTCTGTTCCTAGGCCAAAAGTCAAAACACAGCACTGCACCAGCTACCAAGAAGGAGAAAAATGACTGCTATTGCTGAACCCAGGACAGCCATCAGTGAAGTTACAGCATCTCAAAATAATTTAGGGAGGGATCTCTGGCAGTCATTGTGTCCAACCTTCCATTTAAGTTGGGAATTTTGTAGAAATTTTGTAGGAATAATGAACTTCTGATTAAAAAACAAAAATGGAACTTTGAAGATGTGCATAGTTTTCTTCTCTGCTTTAGGTTTCTTTCAGTAATCTCAGTCATATTGTTTATATTAAAAGACCTAAAGATATTTTATTGTCTAGGTTCTTTTATACTGTGTTTGCTGCTTTGCTCAGCTAACGCTTCCTTTTCCCTGCAGTTTGTCTATTTTTTATAATAATCAGACTCCTTTAGAGAAAGAACTAGTTGTTACTCTGTACATTTAGTCCATTTGAATCTTGATTGTGATTATTTGTGATTATATTATAGTAATAGTACTCTTCAGAAAAGGTGACACCACAACCTGCAGACAGGTCTATTGTAAGGATGCTAGATGATACTAATTTTCTATGATAGGACTGCAGAACAAGATGTCCAACATCAATCATAAAATGTTCTTTCTTGAAGCAATGAGCTTCAGTAATAAATTAGTCACCACTGTCTCTTGTACATGAAAAAAAAAAGAAAGAATGTTAATCACAGTAGTGAATAATGAACCCAGGATGCATGGAACCCAGGGTTATGGTAGGCTGAGAAAGCTGGGGCTGTTCAGCCTGGAGAAGAGAAGGTTGTGTGGAGACCTCATAGCAGACTTCCAGTATCTGAAGGGGGGCTATAGGGATGCTGAGGAGGGCCTCTTCACTAGGGACTGTAGTGACAGGACAAGGGGTAATGGGTTAAAACTTAAACAGGGGGAGTTTAGGTTGGATATAAGGTGGAAATTCTTTCCTATTAGTGTGGTGAGGCACTGGAATGGGTTGCCCAGTGAGGTTGCGAATGCTCCCTCCCTGGCAGTGTTCAAAGCCAGGTTGGACAGAGCCTTGGGTGAGATGGTTTAGTGTGAAGTGTCCCTGCTCGTGGCAGGGAGGTTGGAACGAGATCATCTTAAGGTCCTTTCCAGCCCTAACTATTCTATGATTCTATGATTATGAAAACGTGTGTTATTTTGCTTGCTTCAATAATGGTCATACTTACCTCAGTAACAAAATAAAAGATGCTACAAAATAAGTCAGCTCTTAACTGCTTGTCTGCTACCCATAAGTGATTCCTTACTGTTGTGGTGGTGGTATGGACAAAAGCATGTATACGGTATATTGGATCCCTACCTATGTCAAACACTTAAATGAAAAATGTGCACCAAGGCAACTACAGGCAGCTTGTCAAGCTGAGGTAAAGCCCCCTTTGAAAATGTACAGGTTCAAACAAACTTTTTTAATAAGCAAGCTCTTGTAATTGCAGTTTTCATCAGCTATTGATCTGGTTTCCTTGCAAAGCAGGAGCTCATATACAAATTGCTTTGTGGATCATAAGTCTCTTCTTCTAGGCTTCTTTCCTCTTGGAGATGTGAAAGGCATGTCAAAGTCTCGAAGTACAACAAGGACTCACAGCATGATGCTGCAGGCCTGTCTGCTTCAGCAAGAACATCCCAAACTTAGCAGAAATTGAGGTACTGGGGACCTGTGGGGTCACCATCGTATCCTGAAACTTATTGTTTTGATGTGTTCTATACATCAAAGGTTTACAGCATAAATTGACAACGCCAGAGGGTTTGCAAATGACCTTTTAAAGCAATCCTAGACATCAGTGCAGGCTGAAGGCTTACAGTCAAGGACTATGAACTATTTTGGTTGGTTTTGACTAGCATAGATCATTAATGTAGTATGTCAGGAACTATATGTGAGCTTTTGTTTTGGTAGGGTTTTATTTCTGTTCTCTGAAATCACTACCGCTATGGACTAGTGTGTAGCACACAGCTCAGTATGTGAACTAGCTAAGGTTAGATCTTTCAAGGCTCTGCCTACAGCAGAAAAAATAAGTTTTAACTTACTCATTTATAAAAAATCATGTGGAACATCTTTCTATGTTCCCTGTTTTCAGACGTTGGAAGACTTTTATATGCATGCAGTCTGGGGACTTCATTGGGTGAACTTGTGCTGGGTGCTGTTCAAACATAATACAGAGACACATTCTGCCTTGAAGATCTACCTGGGATAGAAACAGCCAGGCTGCTTGATCAGCAGTATTGCAGCTGCAGGTGGTGGAAGATGGAGTGGTGCTGTGATATGAGCTGGAAGGACTAAGCAGATGTGCAATGTAGCTTAACTATTGGAGGCAGGGGGAGAACAGTATATGCCATCAATATAAACATCTATTTTCAGAAAATCTGATTGGCATTAAGAAAGCTAGCAAAAAAGTAAAAATTACAGAAGCAAGGAATGCAGAGAACCACTGTGTAAGTGTGGGTTGAAGTTGATATTTTTTGTGCTGTTTTTTTCAGATTTAAAGACATGTCACAATGCTTCATCTTCCTGTGCAAAGAGCTGTTGAATATGTGCTTCAAATTTAGCTTTACATTAAGAATAGTTTATTGGGGAAATGCTCCTTTATCAGAACCCTACTGAGGCATGTATCAATTTCAAGGAGACTTTCACAGAAAAAGAAATACTGGGTGCAAAATGAAATCCCTAGTTTTGAAGAGAGACTGATTCTGGAAGAGGCAGTATTTTAAGGACCTGAGCATTCATCTGAGTTGTGCAACCCTCAGGTCCTCCACCTGTTTCAGCAGCCTGCCACTTTACAAGCAGATGCCCTAAATTATCAATGGTTTCATGATGGCACCCTCAGCCTTTCAGGTCGGAGCTGCCACAATCTGTGTTCATAATATGCATCGCTCCAACATAAGACTGATTGAATCTGTAGGGAATCAAGCCCCTTGTGTGGGATGCTGTGAGCAGATGGACCTAAATTCTAATTTTCTACCACTTATCCCTGTTCTTTTGACTATAAGACCCTGTGTTAGCATGTATATGCACAGAAAGCGATGGCTCCATCAGATGAGATATATGAAATCTACACCAAAATAACAAGTTCAGCTGCAGTTAAAGTCAATAAGAACTTGTCAAATGAGAATGTCTTACCTTCCCACCTCCTTTCCTTTCTTTTAATCTGTCTTTTCCTCCTTTTCCTGCTGCTCTTTTCCCTTCCTCCCACCTTGTGTTTCTTGTCTTCCATGGATAATGTTGTAAATTCTGTTTCATCTTGGTCAAGAACAGGGCAAAAAAATAATTTCAGTTCCTTTCTGCAAGATGAAAGAGCAATGTCCCATCACTTCTACTAATATTCAAGTCAGGCAAAAACTAAAGAACCTACATATTTACAAAGCAAAAGAGATTGTAATTGGTACTCCACTGGAAGGAATAATCTTTGAATGCTGCCAAGCATAGCTTAAAAAAGTGAGAAATCATTCCCTAACATTGTGGATGAAAAAAGCAATAAAATAATTCTTTGTGTGAATCTTACTAAAATATCCAGCAATTTCAGAGAGACGTGAGAAAACAGAGCATAAGGTAAGAAAAAGAGCACAGAAGATAAATAGCCTGCTGGAAGGGAGGATATGATTATGCCTTTTAGCAGAGTCAGTGCTGGCATCATTAAGCTGGTGTAGGGCCTGGTTTGTGAGCAGTTACTATAGAAGAAGCAGTGTTTTCTTTGTACCAAGTCTGATTCCTTACTGATGACTTATTAATGCTTCCACTTACTTTGCAGAGGTGGAAGCAGCTGCACAAAGCCTCCACCAGCAGAGGCGGGTGAAAAACATGAAGCAGGTGCTGGAGAACAGTGAGCAGGATTGCAGAAAGAGTGAATTTATTAAGTCAGCAAACTTGTTTTAAACTGGCTGGCAAGATTTGGGTAGTTCAGGGGATGATTCATCTAGCAGACTCTGTCTGCAAAGCAGGGGCTGTTTAATGGTTGGGTCCAGAGCAGTGCCCTCTCCACTGCTGTACCCTCCACCTCCTTATTCCTGCCTGCACCCCCAGGCCATGCTGCCCCATGCCTTCATTTGTGTGGCTACACAGAGAGGGAGGCTGGAGGAGAGTTTCAAGTTAGAAATAACCACTCTAAAGTGCCTCCTTAAATCCAACCTCTGTCCTTCTCCAAGTGTCTGAATAATACATCCCTGGAGCTACCACCCGGCTTAAACTTCAGAAGTCTTGCTATACGCTTGTGGAGCCCATTAACTGAACACTTTCTCAGAGAAGAATGTTAGTATTTCTAGGAGCATCTGGCTTTATCTTGGGTTTGTCTTACCCTGAAACCTCACATGCATCCAGTAACTGACTACTCAGAGAGGAAACGCATCATCTTTCCCACTACCATGAAGCTTAAAGTTTTTCCTCTCCAAGAAGATTGCTCAGTGCAGGAGGAATGCTGCATGGGGAGGAAGAGGAAGGCTAAGAAGGCTTCTTTGGGACTGAGGGTGGTGAGAACAGTGAGAGGGTTGGCGGAGGGCAGCTGGATCATGGTTCCTGGTGCTGTTCAGCCTGCAGAAGAGAAGGCTGCATGGAGACCTCATAGCGGCCTTCCAATATCTGAAGGAGGCCTATAGGGATGCTGGGGAGGGACTCTTCATTAGGGACTGTAGTGACAGGACAAGGGGTAACGGGTTAAAACTTAAACAGGGGAAGTTTAGGTTGGATATAAGGAGGAAATTCTTTCCTGTTAGGGTGGTGAGGCACTGGAATGGGTTGCCCAGGGAGGTTGTGAATGCTCCATCCCTGGCAGTGTTCAAGACCAGGTTGGACGAGGCCTTGGGTGATATGGTTCAGTGTGAGGTGTCCCTGCCCATGGCAGGGGCGTTGGAACTGGGTGATCTTAAGGTCCTTTCCAGCCATAACTATTCTATGATTCTGTGATTCTATGATTCTATGATTCTGAGTTTCTGTCTGGTGTAGATCAATGCAAATGAATAACTAATAGGGCCCCTGAAACTTCAGGAGACAAGAAGATTATTTCTTTTCTCTCTTCAAGACCCTGGAAACCTAAAGCCCATGGCTCCTTCTTGCCTGTTTTAGGAAACCCCTCTCCTTTCTCCTGCCTCACAGTACTTCAACACAGATGTTGCGAGAGTGGCTGATGTTCTCCGCTTTTCAGAGACATAGAATGCAGCAGCCTCGGCCCCAAGGCAGCTGGGGGCCACTGCAGGAACACTGAAATTAGTTTGCAAATGTGTCAGTTCATGCATTTTTGTAACAGGTGGCTGTTGTTTCAAAAGGCATTTAATTGGCGTTCCAGTTTGTCTTTTTTTAATTGCACAAAATTGCAGTGAGAAGGAAAACTGTGAGTAAGAGATTAAATAAGACAGTCTGTCTGCAGTAAAATGGACTTGCCTTAATTAAATCTGCTCAGAAGTTGCTAAAATGTTGTCATTTGCTTTAGCTCACTATTTAATTTCTGGAAAGAGGGGAGAAAGTGTGTATGTTCACATAAAAATGTAATTTATTAGGATAACCTTCTGTAGCTGCCTAACAGCCTGATGTTACAGTAGAGTTCCTGGCAGAGAAATGGTTGACTCTCAGAGTGTTTAAGTTTGCCTAGAACTTCTGCATAGTAAACTCAGAAATTCTTCAAATGCTCAGCATCTGCATGGTTCATATCTGAATCCATGGGCTGGCTTCTGAAATTCACTTGCTATTCAACTGCATGAAGCAAGACTGTAAAAACTAAAGAGCATAAACCTATCCCTGGATATTATAGTGATACATTCCCTGATGTTCGCAGCGGAAATCCATAGATCTGTGACTTAACAACTCACAAAGTGCACATGGACTTCTAGAGAGACACATTTATGATGGTACCCAAATAAAGATAGCTAGCTGCACTATAGGGCTGATGCCTACAGTCCACATGTGTCTTAATGGCTAATTTTCAATTGGTGAGAACCTGTAAGTTACCTATGTTATGAATTCCTGCCCATGTTTAATCTGAAAAGCTCTACACAGCTTTTAATCAATTTTGTTATTCAGATACTTTCATTCAGAATTTGCTTTCTGCAAAATATTTTCTTGCATTGGCTAAAAATGATTATTTTGCAAGCCACTTTCCTGGAAATGTAAGATACTTGCTGAAATATGAAATAGCTACAGTGACATCGAAAGTGCTTTTTTCCCCTTAAAATATATACCCTCTGGAAAAATCATAAGATATTTGTCCCTCTGAAATTCACCCACTGCTTTGGTGAGTGATCACCTCAATTTCTTTCTATTAAAAGCTTGACGTTAGCAATTGCTATAACATTATTGTTATATGAAGGTATCCAACACACAGGACCCTAAGCAAATACACACTGAAAACTGTCCTTTTCTGAGGAAGACAAATAGAGAAGGTAAGCACAGAGAAACACAAAGAAGCATAGCTCTGAGCCAGATAGCAATGAGCTAGTTTTAAACCTTAGCTTTCAGCTGAGTTGTTATAGCACTTAGTTTATACTGCATGTATTTTCTTCTTCAGCTACTTTCAGAGATGCTCACTGGACAGAACATAAATATGTAAATTGAAATCTGATTGAGATTTTGCTCCAAGCACACAGCTGGCTATGGAAAGTTGCATGATTTTTCACAGTATGTTTTCTGCTCAGGGCACTCTGGCAGCTCATGAGAGCCACAATGTGCTATGCTACTATTTGGGCTCAAATTATGCCCCAGTTGGGCCTGGCCCTTTGGGAGCCTTATCTGATGCATGCAATATTCCAGACTCTGTCCCTTGCTCTTAAAGAAAATTGCACTTCTCATTATGTAAGGCTAAACTCTGAAATCCATTGGCAAGTCTTTCATGCCCAGTTTGGCTTTGGTGAGATTCTTGTCTGGGTCAGCTTGTTGGGTTTTCCCTTTAGGGAGTGAGTTTTTTTCAGTATCTTATCCAGACTGTGGTGTTTACTTTTCCACTGAAGGAAACCTACGAATGCAGGTGAAATTTCCATAGTCCTTGCCTGACAAGCGGCACATAATGATTTGGGTTAATGATACTGCTTTCCCCAGTGCAAATGGGAGACTTTTGCTGCTGCAGTTGGTAATTAGGGATTTCAGCTGTTCTGCGCAGAATGAAGTTGTGCTGACAAAAAGGTAATTACACTGCAGTGCATAAAAAAGCAGGTACTGCACGTATAATTACTGGAGACTTTGCATGTGTGTGTGTGTTTTCTTAGCTTCAGAGTCATCCCCTAACAGCAGAACGAAGGACGGCTGGCACAGAGCGCTTGCCAAGAAAAGCAATTTAGGAGAGTTATTACCAACCAATGTTTTCCTGTGTTCAAAGCCAAACTTAACAAATGCTCACTCACTCTTGAGAGGGAGAGTAAAGAATGGAAAGAAAACCAGAGAGTTGAATTTCTGAAAGAAATTAAAGTAGTTTATGTCTGCACAGTTATGTTATTCCCCTGCTTTATGACTACTAACACAGCAAAACGGCGGTATATGAAGGAGTCTCAGAAGGTCTTCAGTATTTATTTCCATGTGGGATGTTCTGCCATGCAGTGGCCATCTCTATGAAGTTGGGCTGGTGTGCTGGTAGCCACTGCGTTAGTCCTTCAACCTGCAACAGCAAGGCTGTGTCCCCTGCCTGGTGGCTGTGCCAGCTCTTCATGCTGCCCCTCTGCTGCAGGCCTCATCCCATGATTGGGAAACGCCAGCATTGTAGTGGTGGATGTTGTTAGTTACCAGCAGCACTCTTGTTTCTCTTATGGCCCTCTGGTTTTGTCATTTAATCTGCTTAAGTTTCACAGGATTTTCCTTTATTTTTTGGCAAATGCTAGCTGATGTCTTCATCTCTGTTGCATCTCCATCTTCTGCATGACAGCAACTCCCTCCCCAGCCCTTCTCTCTTTGCCTTTACGTAGACAGCTCTGCTCCCATTGCCAGGAGCTTTCTCTCTTCTCTTGTCTTTTCCATCCCCATCTCTTGAAAGGGTCAGGAACATGACAGCAGCTCTTTTCACCTCCAAGATCATTTATACTTAGGGCATCCTCGCCCATGCAGAGCTGCTGGCGTAGATGAGAAGGAAGGCCATCTGTGGCAGCAACAACTGTCCCTTTCAATGAAGATTACTTTGGAAGTTCCCATTGACAGGACCCCTTTGCTGTGGTTCTGGGTGGCCACTGGCAGTGATGCCCACCTCCTGCTGCAGTGAGTCCTGGGCCAGGGCACTGGGCTGCTATGCCATGCTGTCACCCTGCTCCCCTACAGCTTCGCAGTTTATGCATATATAGCATATCCTTCTGGTGCTTAATTTGCTAGAGATCAGTTTAACGGATAAGTTCATGGCATTTGTGAGTGTATTCAGAGTATATTCTTGCATAGCAGGGTGGTGTAGACTCTCAGACCATGTGGAAAGGTGAGGAACTCTGGTCTGGGTTTCCTCACTGACTGTGATCACTGACCTGAAGCTACCTCCTTGATGCTTTGCATTAGAAATGTATAAATTCAGCAAGTTAAACACTTAAAGGAGTCCAGCTGCTGGCAAAGCGGTGCTCAGCAGGGTGCCTGCTCAGCAGGCACTGCTCTGTCTCCTGACCCCAGAGAGCACATGCTGCATCTCTGAGCAGCAAAGAAAGATGGAGAAACATCCCCTGCAGTTTCCCAGTCTTTCAGTATGCGTACAAAGATGATCAGAAGTGAATGCATCTAAATTAAAAGAGGAAGTGATGATAATGCTCTGGTATCATGGTGGGTGCTTAAGCTATAGCCTGGTAGATCAAATTAGCCTTGCAGGACACCACACAACAAAACATCTCCAGGTAAAACACATTGAAAATAAATTTATAGTTGTCTTCTGTAGGTAAGTTGAGGGCATTAGATCTTGAAGACCACAATTTGTGTCATTCATCCTCTTTTTTCATGGACGTGTAAAGGTGAAAGGGAGGGATAGTCTTCAAAGGCACCACCCCAGACTTGGGAGACATTCCTAGAGGACTTATACTTCTCAAGCATTCTTAAGTGCCATTTAAATGCAGAGAAATTAATGGAGTAGTAAAATGCTTACCTGGTGATATCCATTAGACTTCCCCCAAAACCTAAAAGCCAGCACTGAAATTGTGTAGCCTGAAAGAAAATAATGCTGAGTGACACGCTGCGCCATAACGTATGCAAAAGATATTTCATGATACAGATACAAGTGTAAAATTAAATTATTTTTGTGTGTAGCCAAATACATCACAAAGAATCACATATCCTGATTTGTTGTTATACACAGCCCTTTCTCAGGGAGAGTAATTTCCACTAAGGAAAAGCACTGCTCTATCATTAGCAAACCAAGAGAAACAGTGAATGCAAATGAGGTCATCGTTTTGCTAACACTTGAAATTGTGAGTCTGTTGCTGTAGTCGTGGTAGTGTGAGCATCCTGCCTGAGTGAGGAGCCTCAAACAGCATTCTGAGAAGGTGGCACTGAGAATAAGGGAAATCTGTCATGCTTCACATCCTAAATTATTAATCTATCATCTCCTCCTGCCATTTTAGAGTTCTGCCATTATTCCTGACGTCTTAGGGCAGGCAGGTTTGCTCTGCCACCTTAAAAACCTCACATTCTTTCATATTCTTCCCTCCTTCAGGAAAAAAAAACAGCCTCAAACCTCTGCAGATTTTTCTAACCAGCACTAATAAGCCACTCCCAGTTGTATTTTTTTCTTGGTTACAAAGCAGTTACATAGTAATTCCATGGGTCTTTTGACACAGAAAGTCTTTTTTATACTAGTCTTAATAATTGTCTCTAATGGTGAATTCAGTTTGCACATGCGCAGATAGAGTGTTGTCCAAAATCAAGAGTATTGGAAACTGGATTCTTAATAGAACAAAACACTTGCAGCAGGATAACTAAGATTATATCTGCAGTTATTGCTGTAGACGTTACATCTTAATAATGGAGGAATCATTGCTGATAAAACAGGTACGCAGTTCTGCATTACAGGATGTAAGGCTCATGGAGTAAGGCTTATGGAGATGCTCTTTACTGTATCAGGCATAGCTATCTGAAAACTATCCAATATGTTTAGTGCGGTATAACATGAAGCTTCCTATGGCTTCCTGACAGTCCTGTGGTCATCCAGTGAAGATAGCAGTGCTGTAAGTATAGGAAACGTTTGGATTAGACAGGAGAGAACAAGATGGTGCTGATGAAATCTTCCAGATCAATAGGTCCTGGGTTGAATATTGCTGTGAGATTTGCCAGTTCATGGTCTTTGCAGGCTCAGGTACCTTGCACTGCATTGATTATTTCTTCCTCTAGAAACATTCTCAACTATTTCCTGATCATGAGAGTTTATAAAAATATCACTTTTTTTTTTCCTTTTTTTTTCTCTCTCTTTAGCAAAAGCTTAACTTTCAGTACAATTATACAACAATAGCTGACATCATGATGTGCCCTGGGCCTTAGCAGCTTACCATAGTTCATCAGCAGATTTAGTTCAGAGGATTTAGGGTGGAAAAGGCACAGAATTTTAAAAAGTTATAATAAACATTTACCAGGTCCCATTGTTTTTTCTTTTGATTTCTTGTCTCCACCATGATGTAACTAGAGCTTTGTTACTAATACTCAAAACCATGGCACGTTAAATCCTGTTTGCAGTCCAGGACATGAGGGTCACCAGCTTCTGATATCACATAAAATGCATGGAGCCTGTGGGAAAGCTAAGAATGAGATGTTTGCTTGATTGCACATTTTTTCAGTGTGCTAGCCATTTCCTTGTCCTGAGAGCACTGCAGTGGCTTTGCAGATCTGAACCTTGGGGACAGGGTGGTAGGACATGTCAGGCTCATGTCACACACTGGCCAGCAATGTTGACCCCACTGCTTCTTGTGGCCAAGTGCAAAGCTTTCACTTTCCCTTAAATTGTTGCTGATTTTCCCCAAAGTTAGCTCCAGGAGCTTTCCCATGGCTTTTTTTATGTGGACTGTCTGAGGGAGAACAGAAGGTGATCACATTAGGTTTTCTTGCTCCTTATTACAGATGTCATTTCCAACTAAGCAGCCTTGAATATTTTTGTTGAGCAAGATGCCATTTCTGTTTAACAGTCGTACAAAAGAATGAGGATTCCTCAGCAAAGGCAGTATAAAAGTAGGCAATTTCCACTCTTCAGTAAGAAAAAGCTGGTATAAACAGTGGTTTAAGCAAACTGGTCCTCGCCAATTCTGAATTTCTCCAGAGACTGATTTTCACCCTTCAGCAAATGTGGAAAAAAGAAAATATTGCATATACCAAACTTTCTTTGCTTAATATCTCCTGCTCTTCCTAGATCTCTTTCTGCTGTCTCTGGGTAGTTTAGGTTCATGTCTATCAGAGACTTATATTAAAGTTTACGGGGTTCCTTTGTTACAAACAAACGCAATTTCACAATTTTTCAATAGTTTTGGGATAATAAAAACCATCATCTGCTGGATCCTATGGCATCCAACTGCCTGGTCATATGACTTTTAAGACTGGTTTTGAACTGTGGGGTTTATATGTCTTCAAATAGGTTGCCATGAAGTTGGAAAAGGCTTAGGAAAAAAGGTATGAGGGTGATGGGAGACATGGGGAACATGCCTTATGGTGGAAAATAAAGAATTTGATCTAGTTAGTTTATTCATTGGAAGGGAAAGAGTAATTTAATTATGGTCTAGAAGAATCAACAGGGAAAAGAGACTCCTTATACTATATAGTGTTTTGATCTTCATTTTTTTATTCTGTTAGATCAGAGGATTTGATGCTGAGTTTAATATGAAAAAAAAAGAAATTACATTATAGGTAATTATTCTCTGTAGCAACTTAG
Organism: Pezoporus wallicus; assembly: GCF_028554395.1. Taxonomy (NCBI): domain Eukaryota; kingdom Metazoa; phylum Chordata; class Aves; order Psittaciformes; family Psittacidae; genus Pezoporus; species Pezoporus wallicus. The sequence continues at coordinate 2,576,192 of NW_026642179.1, read as the reverse complement.
GGAAGTAGTGGATTCTTCCTCACTTGTAAGTCTTTAATTCCATAATACCTACTTTTTTATACATGTTTTTCTTTAATATATTATAGGGCAAAGAAAAATCGATACAGGTGATACAAGACTGGGAATCTGTGTAAAACTGTGTTATGGCTCAAGCACATGTTACAGGCTTAAGAGAAATTGGTTGGTGTTCTCTGGCCTGGGTTATGTGAAAGGTCAGACTAGGCAACCAGAGTGCTGCTTTCTTGCCTTACAAAAATAAATCTAAGGATATTATCAGTTAGCAAAATAGGCTTTGTGAATGAGGGAGTGCTACTAGGCAAAGAAATATGTAACAAATGTGCATTAGGAGAGAAATGACCAAATCAAGGATTTTCCTCAGGAGATACATCCCTGTCTTGTTTCCTTCCATCACAGCAAACCTTGTCAATTTGAATGACTGGTGGTATTGAACTGATAAGGGCCAATTATGCTTTATCAGCTCTGTTAACATACAGTTGCACAGAAGTAAAGCTCACAGTCTAGTGCTGGTTATCCTGTCAGTGAAAGGCTGGTTAGCCAGATGGTTCTGCAGAGATTGATTAAGCAATGAGTCTTGACAAGGCTGGCAACATCGCTGCAAAATAATCAGGCCTCTGGGAACTTTCAAGATTACCAGCACGAGCCTTGGATTCCTGTGGGTGTATTTATCACATGGGATTCTCACCATAGAGTGGCTATTAATACACTGTTGTTTGCATTAGAAATATTTTGCTGCTCCTGATCAGGTCCCTTGGAAGAGTCATCTGGTCTGTTTGACTTGCTGTCAGAAAAGGCAGCGAAGCCACAATGCTTACTTTAAACCTCTGCCTTTTATGCTTAATATTGCTCCTCGTCTGCACCCAGGTACAAACAGAAGTCCCCATGCTACCTATCAAATTTACGCTGCTAAGTAACATAATTAGTCTGACCAAGGACTTTGTGAGCCTCATGCTCTGCCAGGGAGGAGGGAAAGCTGGGAGGAAGCAGAGACAGGACACCTGACCCAAGCTGACCAAAGAGGTATTCCATACCACAGCACATCATGCCCAGGATGTAACTGAGAGTTACCTGGAAGGGCTAGTTCACTGCTCGCTTGGGCTGGGTATTGGTATCAGTCAACGGGTGGTACTGTATTCTCTTCCCTTGTTATTTCCCTTATCGTTATTATTATTGGTGGTAGCAGTAGTGGTTTGTGTTATACCTTAGTTACTGGACTGTTCTTATCTCAACCCATGGGAGTTACATTCTTTCGATTCTCTTACCTATCCCTCCAGGAGCAGGGGGGGCAACAGGGGGGGAGTGAGAGAGAGACTGCATGGCTGATTTACGGCTGACTGGGTTTAAACCACAACAATCTGTTATCCATGCAGCAATGCAGCCACTTGTGCTTTCTTTACCTTTCATTCTTTCTCTGTGCTTGTTTAGCTGGTCTGCCCTATGCTCTTGTCCAAGGGAAGATTAAGATCAACCTAGTTACTGAAAAGTTCCCCCGCTGCTAGAATCCAGTTTCTCTGCTCATTTTTACACCTTCTGAGAGCAGAAGGAAATAGCAGGAGTGAAACCATCAGTGTTCATGTAGGCGGATAACATGTTGCATGAGGAAAGTTCTTGGCAAAGTTTGGTTAGCTTACGCACAGGGTCCTGTTAACTGTATCTCTCTAGCTCTTGAATGAAGTTAGGCTATGTTCAGGCAGCCCAATGCCTGGGCAAACCAGTTTCCCATCTGCCTGCAAAAGCCCTCTGTGGACATACCCTGAGTGACTCAAGCTTTTTCAATTAAATAAATAATTGAGATTAGCAATTAGCTCTTTATTTCAGTGGGCTTTGGCTGTGGTTGGAGGCATGTCTGTATGCAGTACCTTGGAGATACCTGAAATAGATATAAATGAACTGTTTCTCAGCAGCGCTAATGAGGTTCTGCAAAACACTGCTCTAATGTGGCTGCACTGCTGTGCTCCCCAAGTGCCCAGATTTGTCCTGGCTTGTGTGGAAGCTTCTTGGAGTGCAGTGCAGGAAGCAAAAGCTCTATGTATGTATTCCTCACGTATGCAAATAATGCTGTTGTCATCACTGAAATGATTTATGTGGTCTAAGCTTTGAAGATTTATCAGCCTTTTTCTCCTAATCTAGGATTTTTTGTTTAGCTCTTCTAGGAGAGTTTTTCTAAAAGCTGGAATAAGAGTCTTCTCAGCTTAATAGCTGACCACTTCTGCATCCTCATTCTATGTGAAATCTCCCTGGGTGGATCAGGCAATACCTGCAGACTCAAACTACAAACTTTTGGCTTGTGTAGACAAAAGGTTTTGCACACAGAAAGCAAAAATAATATGAGTTGAATTTGAGAATCTTGCTGACTTTATGTACAGGGTTTTCAGGTGTCTTTTTATTTTGTTTTGGTCTTATTTGTTATCTAAAAGGCCTATAGTAAGAGGGAACTGAGTAGGTGGGAACTGAGAAAACAGGTTGTAGAATACAGGTGTTACTGGAATCAGTTTAGTAGCTTAATTTGGTTCAAGGGATAAAATTTAGCAGTATTTCATTCACTATTGCTTTGACTGGATTTAACATAGTTTTACTGGAAGGGAGGGAATGTTAAAGGTGGATGATGTATTCTAAAAGTGTAATAAAGTGTTAGCTCTGTAGTATCCCTTACATGAGAGTGACCTTTCCAAAGCCAGCTAAAATGTTATCTATTGAATAATGATGCAGTGAGCAGCTATTGCCTCTTGCTCTGGCATCCGTCAGATTAAATAACGTCTGCATCAGTCATTCTGCATAACACAAAATGTCATTTTAATAGAGCAGTGACATGGGATCAATAGTGCCTGCTTTGAAAATTAACTTTGTCTCATACTGCTTGCTGGATCTTAAGGAGAGGACAAAGAAAGCAGAAAGTATTCAGAGTAATATAAAAAGTGAGTAAAAATGTGTTTCATTAGTAGTACTGAAGCGTACAGCTTGGAGTTTGCTGTCCTGAGACAATATTCTAATCTTCTGAGACAGGCTTAAGTCTATCTAAATCAATCATTTACATGTTTGTTAGACACACGTGTTAGACACACATGACCAGTCTCAGAGATTTCCATGAAGACATAAAGAGATGTGAAACTCGCTCAGGTAAAATGCATCAAAGAATACCTATTGCCTTGATCACGGTGGAACCCAATTTTGCACCATATTTTTAAGGACAGTGTGAAGTAGTCTTCTAAGGGGAAGACATTCAGTGAAGTAGTGTCTTCTGTAAAGAGTGAGATGTGGGACCTTTACCAAATGTGTTCAGGCTTTTAGAGAAAAAGTTCAAAAATCTTTTATGAATCCAAATTTAGATAGTGATAACTTCAAAATATGTCCCCTCTTCTTTTCATTGTCACTTCAACCCACATCAACAACATTTTAAGTTTTGAGCTGTTATACTAACTTATAAAAGCTGTTATGAAACCATTTATTCAAACTACGTATAAAACTGAAAAACAGTTATAGCTGGTCAACAGAACAGGCGTTATTCTGGCACAGTATCACATGCTGAATCTAAATGCAGTTAAAGGGCACTTGCAAATCATAGGTATGCATGTGGGTAAAATAGGTGAGTTTATAAATCAACTGCACAGATGATAAAAAGGTCTTTAACCATCCACTACATTGCAACCATTGCTGAAAAACAGGTGAATTCTTACGGTCTCCTGTGTTTTTGTAATTGTATTCCACAACTCAGTATCTTACATAGCTGAAGCCAAAATTACCAATAAAGTTAATTTCTCAGTTGAGTGACTCAATGAGAAAGATGTGAGGAAGGAGAACTTAAAAACTCTCCAGTAGATACAGAAACATGGTAATTAAAAAACATACACTTTCCCTAAATGGCTCCAAACCTAAATGGCAGGGTAAAAGGAACTGAAAACATATGTGAAGCTTAGTGAAAGGGAGATTCAAGAAACAGAGGAATAGTGCAGGCATAGAGAAAAGAGCCTACAGGAGAAAGGGGTGAATTACTAGTATTAAAGTATCATATATCCTATTTTTCATTCTTTTTTTACTGGTTTTCACAACATATAAAATGGATTTCATTTTTATTGCTCCAATAATATATCCTTAAATAATTAAACATAGTCTTAAATATATCTCCTATATCCTTAAATTTCAATAGTCTTCTCTCTTTTTCTTGCTGGCAATGAAAGTTGGTCAGTTTCTGATAGGACAATGTGTGTATTTTGACCCATAATAATATCTGTGAATGCTTCTTCATGTCATCTCTTTCTTACCAGTGCCCCTAACCTTCACTATCAACAGAGAAAATTGGTCTGTTTCTTTGAAAATCATGCGCACACACACAAAAAGGATTGATGGTTTGTGTCCTAATGGATGTGGAATCTACAGCGATGTTAAAAAACCTATTTTAGTTCTTTAAAATTAGTAAATATTTCTGGCTGTAACTACAGCCAGAAGTTCAGGTGCAGAATTTCAGGAAGCAACATCAGGAAGAGGTATGTATATTCAGGCACCTGATAAATGGTACTAAGTAGTGAAAAGTTAAGGGATAACTTGTCCTCAAATTTAGTTGTCTGAAACACCTTACCAATATGAGGCTGTGCTTTGTGTGTGTGTATATAGACAGCATGTACATACACTATATACAGGTATATGTGTGTGTATGTATACAGTGACAGTTTTGGTAAAGGGGTGGAAAACATGGGCATTCCTCTGAATTCAGTGGGGAATTGGAGATGCTAAAGTGCTATTTCTGGGTGAAAGCACTTTTGGATATTGCTTTCTCTAATACATAGTGTTCTGGTGCTGCATTTATCTAGGCATTGCGTTCAAACCAGAAATGAGCTGCATTAGAGCACAGTACCAGAGCTTTTTTGAACTTGGTATTTGTTGTGAGAATCTTAATGGGAGGTTTGTTTCTGTTGTTGGCATCATCTCTGTGTGGATTTTCTCATCTCTTTGGAGGACTGGAGGTAGAATTAATGGCTGAAAACTACCTGAGAGAGCAGAGCAAGTGGTGTGACCTCAGCTTTCACACTCAGCTTTTCTCTCCTCAGAAATTCAGTTCTAATTCCAGAAGAGGATGGCTGAAAAGCTTCTTACATTATTTCTGTGCTCATCATTGCTCTCAACATGTCAGTGGGATGAAAGCTGCTATAGAAATGTAAGATCATTATTATCAGTCTTGTTTTCCTCAGTATAGAGTGAAATGGGGTCATGGAGAATGATGCCAGGAAAAATGACTGGAGAAAGGCAAATAAAACACAGATGTATGACTACTAATGAAAAGGTTTAAGGATTAGATTGGAAAAAAGATACCAAATATTTCCTTGCTCTGACTGAAATCACTGCTGACTGCAGCCTAGTAATGAAGAAATGGCACCCAGGGTCACACATGCGTACCATGCAGCACTCGCTCTTTTCTCTCACCTTCTTTGGCAACTGGATACTAAAACATGTTTAAACCAGAAATTGACAGTAGGGCAGATACTGATTTGCCCCCACCCCGCCCCTTTTTCATTGCTTTTCTGTAGCTGTGACTTCAGTGAGGTCCTCAGTGTCACATCTGCTTCCCGCTGCCTCCAGCACAGAGCCTGGGGAGGGGAGCTGGCAGACAGGGCTGTTGTTACGGGCTGTGCCCTTGCCTTAGCCACTGGCTTGAGCCATGACCTTGGAGTATCTGATCCATCTCCCTGTGCCTGTTTTCCTGGTTGTGAAAAAACCAACAGCAGACTAATTCTGAATTACCTTACAAGGCTATTTTGGGGCAGGGGGATCTTAATGAATATTCGCAGAGCACTTTGAGACCCTTGAATGAAAGAAGCTATAAAAATGCAAGATGCTATTATTTATTTATGAAGGTCCTCTGGCTTTTGGCCAACAGCATGAATTGTTGACATTTAATTATTGAAACAGTATACCTATCAGACCCCTTATGGTAGGAAGAGATAAATAATGCAGAAGACTTCAGAAAACCTGGTCAATACTCTCGAGATCTGAAGCAAATATACCAGACACATAGCTTCATATGAAAAAGAACTGAATAATTAAACCAAGGAATGAGATCAGTTGTTCTCAATGCTCTTTATAGTTCATGCACAATGTTCTACAAATTATTTATTATTAGTCCATTACTTACAGCCAGCCTTTTCTAAATAAATACATACTACTTGCCTATAAGGGTCCCATAATTGTATATATGTGTTAAGGACCAGTGAAAATGTATGAGCATTTGAAGTTATTTGAGCAATTACAATGTTTCTTCCTGATGTCTTGAAGCTTGAAGAGTTTTTTAAAAACCTTATCATAGAGCCAATTAATACTTTTAAATATGCAATCAATCATCTTGCTATGAAAAGAAGAAAGGGTTTAGATGCTCAGAGTGCTTTTGAAGAAGCTTCTTAAAAAGATGTCTGTGGAGTCACATTAATTATACAGTGTACTTTAGATGATGTTTTTCATCCAAGCATTGCAAAATTTTCACAACTGTTGAAGCTTAATATCACTGCAAGGCAAAGTACATAATTTACAGTTCTGATGGATAAAGTGAGACACCAGTGTGTTATAATACAGGGTCTTGGGTGCACTGCAAGGAAACAAGGGAACTCTGTTTCTCCTTTGCAGGGTGTACTTTCTCCTTTCCAAACTCTAACTATGGAGAAGAGGTGATATTAACATCTACAGAGGGTACTAAATGGGAGAGAGACTTCAGGAAACCAGCAAACCAACACCTTTTGCCCTGTGTTCTCAGTTGCTTGATCATTTTATAATGCCTGGATTTTAATGGCATAAAGATTTATAAGTAGGTGCAATTGGCCAAGTCTAGCAAGTCCCTGCTTATCCGATGCTGTGCTGCAGGCTGAATAAATTTGAGATTAGAACTCCTCCATCTCTGTGACAATGCAGTGATGCGTGGGCATGATGCTAAATGAAATCTCTGACTGAGCAATGAGATTTTAGCAGTGATGTGAATGGACTTTTTTTTTTATTGCCAACTCTCTTGCAAGACGTTAATTCAAGAATTTATCCAATCCGATTTTGACTAACTTAGAACCGTTCATTAAATTAGTATATTCTGACTGTCATTTTGAGTAGAAACAGTATTTCTCTTGGTTTCCACAGTTGACCCTACTGAAGGAATAATTTTCTGTGCAGAATCATGCAAAGTGTAATTTGCTGTCCATTGATTAATTGGCATTGTCTCCATAGCATTTCACCTCTTTGTGGCTGTCTCTTGTTAAAGTACTGACTGTGTCTGACCCTGCCTCAGTTATGACAAGCTTACAGCCTTAGGTAGTGTGACTCAGAAATAGTTGGGGAAAGGGAGAGCAGTCAATTTGTGTGATGGCTGTAGGATTAGTAAATTCCACAGATGTGAATGATTCCTTCAAGCAATGTGGTTACTGAGCTAGGGAATACTGAAGGAAGCTAATAAATCAGGCTGAAACTCATCTGGCTGGGACAAACATTGCTGCTGGATGCCGTTCCTCATCTGAGTCTGGGCTAAAAGGATGAAAACATATCTTGTCCATCACTTTTCTCTTCTTTCTTTCTTGATCCTTAGCTGTTGTAGTTCAGGGTAGCCATTGTACATTGATGTTTTATATTTCCAGTATACTTGTAAGGTTTTGGAAACAGGACTGAAGGTTGATATTTCATCTGACACCACCAAAAACAAAATTAAAAAAATAATCTGGGTGATTGTCCTCAAACTTTTGTTCTGAATTTACTCCAGCATAAGCTAATGGGGTTTCCTTCACTTCATACTGTATTATACAAAGGCCACAAATGAACGAAAAGATTTTTAAGTGCTTACTGATTTGTTTGGCTTAACTATTGCAATTAAGCTCTCAAAACATTTGCTGTGATATTTAAATGATAGGCATTTCACATGCTGCAAGTATATGGCATTTTGGAAGAGTCAAGTGATAGCACTGTTAAGTGTGGCTTCCATTTGAGTATGTCACCAGTAAGTGCTATGGTTAGTGTGAAGTTTGGGAATTAAATTTTCTATGCTGTAAACCCAGATAATGGAATACTGGAAACAGAAACCATACTAAAATACTTCCTGTGCTTAAAAATCCAGTGTGTTCTGGGATCCCTGACAGAATGCAGAAATGTTCCCATGATCAACACCTTTCTCTATCAATTCTGCTTAACTGCCTCAAAGACAATCTGAGAAGAGGGGAAAAAGAGGGGGAGTGTGTGTTAAAAAATGAACATGAAGATCCAGAGTCAATCTGTGGCTCAGTTGTTGACTGAGGTTAGTGATGATACATCAGTCAGATTCTTTTCCTTTGTCTTGCTTTATTCGTTGAGAGGGAGCAATGTGAATCTCTGTTCTTGTCTAGTTAGAAGATAGACTGTCTGAGGCAGGCAGCCTGTGACTGAGCCTGTGCTCAGCACAATGGTTCCTGGATCTTGAATAATATTGTAAGTTTAACATAAACTGCAGGAGTGCTGTAATATGAGGCATGGCAAAGTAGGCAGAAAAGGACTGGGATATTAAAATTCCTGCAGGTTTTGAGAACCAAGGTCTTGTATTAATTTCTTCCTGTCATTAACTTTCCTTGTCTTTCCAATATTTTCTGCAGGATGTGAAGTCATATCTGATATTGATTGCTGTGTAGTCTGAAGCACAGATAAGTGTCAGCCTGCATTAAGCTGCAGTTAGACCTCTCCTCTCCACCCCCCCCCCCCCCCCCCCCAGCCCTCCCCCTCAGAGCTCTAATGCCATAAGTAGGTCATTGCAGAACTGGAAGCTGTATTTTTTCCTTCTCCCCATGTGGCTGCTGGAATACATTTAATTGCAAAGCAGAGCATCAAAGCTGGAGTAGCCAAGCTCACCTCTAAAAGATAATTAGTGAATCTCTGTGCAGTGTGCTGGAGGGTAAGCGACAATTGGATAAATATGCTGGTGTTTGGAGTCCTCACATTTTTAAAACAATTCCTGCTCGAGTCTTCAATAGATGTGTATTTTATTGGGTCAAAGCAATACTTGGATTCCCAGTTCAAATGCACTGATGGGTATACAGTCAAGTAGCAGGGATGTGGATGGCTCCAATGCTGTATTTTGGAGGCCTGGCTAAAAGGTAAACTGGAAGTAACAAACTAAGAGGGAGGAGAGGAATGAGTTTATACTCAAAACTGTGTCAGGTGAAGTGCAAAGGGCCAGCTTCCAGCAGACATGCAGTGAAGCTGTTGTCCAGCCAGGGGTGGTTGGTATGGTTTTGGGTGTTCTGGTGTCAACCCCATGATTGTGAATAGATGAGGACAGCTGCTTGAAAACACTTGGTTTCTGGATGCATTTAACATAAGGACTTCTTAAGCCTTCAGAAGATTGAATTGGAGGTTTTATTGTACTAGGGTCTATTTCTAAAAATTTAGACAAACATTGGATAAGAAATTAGGATCTCTAGAATCTCCTCCTGACTCTGCTAGGAATTTCCTAAATGAATTCCCTGTATGAACTTGTGCAGTAATGTAGCCCCCCAAAAAAGGATTATTGTATTACTGTAAAGGCTTTAGTAAAGCATTTTACTCTAGTGATTGAAATAAACTGATAAACAGTGTCACAAAAATCTTTTATTAACAAACCAAATATGGACGCTTGTGTTGCAATTTTATGCATTATACCAACATACTTTTTGTTTTTATGGTTGGGTTTGGTTTTGGTTTGTGTTTTTTAACTGGGATGAACTTCCTCATTTTGGTCATACAGACTGTCTTATAAATGGACAGTTAAATGATGGAAATTTTATCCAGAATTCTCTTGAGGCCATAAATACACTTGTTGTCATTCATCAGTGGAAAAGACTAAATCTGCAGGGACTACCTACCACACTTTAATAATGCTAATTACATTTCATTGGCAGCTACAGCTGCAAGATTTTAGCCCAAATGGCTTCCTTTCAGATGAGGAAAATGCATGCATACTCCTAAAATTCAAAAAGCTAACTTTTATCTCTACATAGTATACCAAGACTTCATGTGACCATTAGAGAGTTTACTGAGAGCTTTTTTGAAGACAGTTGTGAAATTCTGAATGGGCAGTGACTTGTCTCAGAATGGGATGTTCAGGGGGGTGAAGGGCCCTAAGAACAGCAAACCCAGGGAAGGTGCAGCCACATGGGCCTGCCACAGCCCGTAGCCTTGGTGGCTTTCTGCATTTCATGCTGTGGACCAGGGTAGAGGGTTTTGCAGTGCACATCAGAATTGAAATGGTGGGTCAAGTTCAGAGGTGAGTCACCCCTGAAGTTGTGCCAAGCTGAAAGTGACCTTAGCTGTTATAACTCTTTGCAGCAATTAAATTAGGGATCTTTTTATGGGTCCTTATCCAGCCTTGGAACAAATAGATGTACATGTTGGCACTGTGCTGCTGGCTCTTGACTGCTATACTTTACTCATTTTCTGAAATAAAGTAATAGAGCTCATTTCATATGAGTGTGGGGACTTCGGCTGATTTTATTTTTTTTCTTTTTTCTGGTCATGGACTGTTTTGTCAAAAGCAAGACTAGTTTGTTCAGTTTCAATTGAATCTAGATTGATAAACATAGGTAAGATGTTAGCTTCCAATAAAGACACCCTGCTCTGCTGGAAAATGCTTAGAAATGTGTAAACTCTTCCCTCTTTTTTGCTGTCAGATCATTCTGATTGCTTTGCTTTATTTGGACATAAACCCTCTAGTTCCTGAGTTTTCTGAATTGTTTTTCTGTAGGTTTCTAATCTGTGCAAAGTCCTTGTGGATATCTTTTTTTTTCCTTGCCTTTTATGAAAGCTTGTCCCTGGCTCTGGTGGTTGTATGTCCCTTTTTTGTGCCTTAATTTGTGGAACAGGATAATGCTACTTTCTTCCTTTGTAAAACCACTGAAGAGTTACAGCTGAAAAGAAAGTTCAATATCATTATTTTGTCTTGCTGTATGGGGAGCTCCTTTTCTGTGACAAAAAGAATAAGATCCCTTCTTCATTAATTTAAATTACAAATTGAACATCTGTAGCTTCTCTGTAGAAATGGTGACAACAACCACAGCTCTGAAATGCAGCATGCAGAGTCAGACCCTTTGCTGCTATAGCTCAGCAGATTCCACTGGAGGTAATGAAGCTGTGATTTATAGCAGATAAGTATCTACAATATCTCTAAAAGCCCTCTCCACAATCTGTCACCTGCTATTGTGGGCTCAGCAGTGGGATGAAATAATAGGAAAGATAAGGAATTATGGAAAGGCTCGTTTTCTTGTAACACAGGAAAAGGAGCTTGATCAGAAAAGCAAGGTGTGAGCTAGTGCATCTGTTCTTCAAGAAGCACTTATTCCAAGAAGCGCTCAATTCAGGCTCTGTTTAATACCTGTCATCTTGGGCCTGTAATGGTTTGCCAAAATTTCAAGCAAGCATTTCAGATACTTGTTAATGGGAAGACAGCGTGTGACAAAGTACACTTGAATGAGTTCCCTGAGTCTATGCAGTACAACTGTCCTTAACTGGAGAATTAGGATAGCTCCAACCTAATTTTCCACCCATAGTGTTCAAAGACAACTGTCCTGGGGAGCAACATTGCATTGCATTGCCCGGGCTCCATCAGGGCATCCTGGCAGATGCAGGAGGGGCAGAGGAAGCTGCCCATGTTGGCTGTGCCCTAGCTAGGAAAATCCCACAATTTTCCTTGCTCTTTGCCTAGTTGGAGCGATACAACTATAACAGATGGCATTAAATAGTTTGGCCAATGCTATTTTCATTATTCATTCAACTGTAGAACTTTTGCAGAAAAAATGTGGTTTGGCACTTTCTAAAGATACCTTTTTAAAGGAAAAATGCATGTAGTTGCAAAATCAAAATACTGAAGAAGCAAGGTTTTTGTATTCTTGGTGTCTCTTGGAGCTGAGATGTGCCACCTACTTTTCAGTGACATTTTCAAACTATTTTTGAGTTTATTTTTACTTTTACTGCAAATATATTTATGACAAAGTAAGTTACACGACGAATAGCTTTTCAGTTTTCAGCAATCACCTTTAATTGAATAGCTTTAAAAACCTACAACTTTTGTAGACTCTTTTTAAATCATAAATTGTGTGGCTTACCTTGAAAAGAAAACTTATTTCCCCCAAAATTTGACAAACTGGTATCCATTTGTGTTAAAAGACAGAAAATGTTGAATGTCAGTATTCATCAACTATCTTCTGAAGCTGTGTTTCTTTGTTTTCGATTTTTGTTGAGTGGCCATGGAAAGCTAATTATTGTTTGGTTATACTGGCTAAAATGTGTAAGATGTCGCTGACAAAAAAGTAGTGTTCCCTTTTCACTGGGCATCAAACAGACACTTCATCAGTCTGATCTAACACCTCATCTAACTCAATTTCCTTCCAGATATTTTATTTCTTTAATTCAAACTGCAAAAAATACCACAATTTTTCCATTTGCTTGTTCTTTTGGACATCTTGTACTCAGGTGTCAGATCTTTATTTCATATAATTAGTGAGGATATAAAAAGCTGCAGATTTCCGATCTTTCTCTTTAGGGAACTGTCTCCTGGGCCATCAAGAAAAAATTGAAAATTATGTATTTCCTGTAAAGTATAATTAGACCACTCTAAAGAAATTCCACCATGAAATAGAATGCTGAGTGAGGGTGCAAATGGATATTAGGTGTTTCTTTGAACTTGTTTAGGGAGCATAGAAAATTATTATTGTGTGGCAGCTGATATTATAGTTGTTTCCTGTCATTATGTTTTTTTCTGAGGTCCCATAACTAGGGCTGAGCTAAGCAGTTTCAAAAGATTAAAAATTTCCTCTTTAGCCCTGAGAATAAACCTTAGCTCTATACTAAACATGAACTTCTTCCACCCACTGAATTTTTTGAGTATGTTGTTTTCCATGCCTGATATCAATTCAGGACAAAAAGGTGCAGAAATGCAGAAATGCAACAGGAAATTTGGATGTAGATCTGTAACAGCAGAAAAAAGTAGCTTAGAGCACTTGCTGCAGAGTCATTATTCACCACCTTAAGTTCAAAATGGCATAAGTTTGAACCTGGCTTTTGATCCTCAGCCTACTTAGATGTGCAGAAATATGTTTGAATAGACAAAGTCTTTAAGTGGTTGTTGTAAATATATATGGAACATTTAAATAAGACATGCATTTCCAGCTGAACTGGGAGTTCAGTTGAACTGGGAGTAAGATTAGCTCTAGGCTTTTTATGTTGACAGAAAAAAATATATTTTTAATATTAAAATTTTATACCTGAATAATCTTGAGCTGTGCATCTAAGAAGACCTCATTTTATGGATATGGAAATGATAACAGATTCACATAGTTTTTCCCTTACCAGAGTCTAAGGGTACAGAAGCCTCTCTGAAGTCAGCTTAAATACTGAAGTTCTGCCTTTAGTATATGTAGCAGGGAAACAGCAGGAGAGCTACCAGCATATCTCTGACAACTTTAAGTATCACCCTTGACCCTTACAAGTGCCTTGAGGTCCACTCAGACACACAGAGCTACGCATACTAAAACTCCATAGAAAATTTTGTCTCTTTTATTTTTGCACATGATCAGACATTCCCACCAAGATAATCTATTGAGGCTCTGCATATAAATAAGGCTGACACAGGGACCTGGGTTTGAAATACAGTTTTATGATCATCTAAAATAAGTTTATTCTGAAGTTTTTCCTACTTTGGGGGCAGAAAACACTTTACTACTGCACTGATACTGCAAAGTTTCTTTTGCTGTCTGTAGACTCTGCATCTTGTTAGGGAGGTAGAATGAATGAGAAGAAATGTTCACCACCTATGTGAAATTTAAAGCATGTACAAATGGAAATCCACATTCCTCCTTCCTCCTGCTGGAGGTCTGGTAAGGTACTGAGGAGAAACACAGTCTGTTGTTCAATTTTTTGAAGAGGTATCAATTTCTCTATATTAACTTTTTGGTTTTGAAACCTTCTTTTGTAATTTACTGACTCCCTGTGAGAAAGGAGCTGGTTTTTGAGGTCTCAGACAAGGCCTGTCTCTGACCCGTGGGGGCACTACTGACCTTTGACTGATTATTTTGCTGACTGCTGAAGTTTCTCATCAAACAAATTTAGATTGCCTCCTTTTCTTATCCAGTAAAAAGAGAAATACTGGACTACATTTGCTGCAACTTGGTGGTGTTTGTTCTCCATGACAGTTACAGAAGTATGGTGTATACAACAGGATGTCTACTTTTAATCCTCTGAGTAGTATGACAAGTACACAGCAGTCCCTCGAAGCAGTGATTTATGCTAACCTCAAAGTCACTTAATTTAGGTCTTCCTATTTACTCCCTTCACAGAATATGAAATGCTGTAAGTTCTGCAATAGGGTGCTTTGCAGTTAGTGCCTTTAACCTGTGTAATACACTCTTGTTCAAGTTACTTCATATTGTGTATCTTTTTTGGGTGCCTTCGTGATCATAAAGGGTTGACTAGGCTGGGTCTGTATTATGGGTATTTATGTTCCCTTCTCAATACAGACTCCATTGCAGAGTATTTTCTTCTAAAAACGTCTAATTAAAAATGTAACATTATAAAGCCTTGGCTGAAAAAAACCTTTATTTAGTTAACCAAAAGGTTAAATAAATGTAGCGTTACACTGCATTCTTTTTCTTTTAAAGTTGCAGCATGAACATGAGGATGTGTAAGGATCAGGAACAAAAAGGTTCAGAAAGACTGAAAGCAGTCACCAGTGGGTGGCAAAACCTCACCTAGATTGCCAGATTATGCTTTTTAGTCACAAAACTTACATTTTTAGCAGGTAAGACCATCTTATGTCACATTTTGGGAGCTTGAGGATTTACATTTATTTTGAGCTAGTCATCTGAATGTTCTTTGTGGGTTTTTTGGGGATATGCACATGCATACATATATCTCATGTTCTTGACAGATTTGCTAGGCTACTTCACATACTCTGGTTCATGCTTTTTCTTTGTGATATGTGCTGTTTTGCACTGTGTCACACAGGATAAATTGGAGATGACAGTAAACAACGTGCCTGACGTAGTATCTTGTACATGATCTGAGGCCAATGTTGATTCCACCCTTCAGGGATTTCCCTCAAGATCTGTACCTCTTCTCAGATGTGGCAGGGGTAGAAAATGCTTCCTGTCAGTACTGAATCCCTTTGCACAATAAAATTCTTCAGATACGCTTGCAGCAAACTCTGTTAGAAATGGAAATCTTTCTAGTGAAAGTGAAATAAATTTGAGCAGTTTCGTCCAAAATACACTTCCAGCTGCAAGAAATGCATCCTCCCATCCCTCCTGCAAAGGGGATTTCTCCTTGCAGGAATGAATGTTATTACCCTGATTTACCATTACCTTTCACCCTGTAATTATCACATGTCTGCAAAATGGATGTAACTATATCTATTCTGATATATCAGTGCACACCTTTTTCTCATTCTTCTTGAGTGGTACAAATGCCTGAATGAGATGGAAAATGAAGAAATAGGTACAAGGAACAGCAAAAGATTCAGACTTTTGTAATCTTCAGAGGCATCATGATATATCTTAATAATTACTGATCAGTTGTGGGTCACTGCAGAACTCTCGGGGAACCACTGCATCTTCAACATGCAAGGCATTAGGGAATCAGAGGTTAAATATCATAAATATTAGACTACACTGAAGTCACCTATAAGCAAGTGGCTCGGATGCTGCTAAAATCCTCTGGGAAGCTATGGAGACACTGGGAGTTTGTGCTGTCCTAAGACAGGCACTTGAAAGCCAGCTGGGGTGAGCAGAGAGAGTAGGGCAGACGGAGGAGGAGAGCACTGGAGCAGGCATCGCCCGGGCACCACAGGGTCCCCTGAGCTGCCATCTGCTCACAGCTTGCCCATGGCTGCACCACACCCTGCAGCAACCCTCACTTCCATGGCAGGAAGGGACTATTTTGACTTGAAGGGGTACAGAGGTGGGAGACAACACTTAGTGGTGCCCAGCTCCTTGAAAAAGGCGTGCACCCCTCTCTGTGGACCTGCTGTTTCTGGACTTCCAGCTCCAAGGGTTTCTCTCCCTCTTGTGTACTAAGCACCCCATTGTATGCTGTGGTAGCACTTCATTCACTGACTTAGGAGACATGGTTTTAGTTTTGTTGTAAAAACCTCGCTGTTATAGTTTTTTTTAAAAGGTGCTCACCTTACTATCAGTCAAGTTCAGTTTCAATACAGTCTATGTATACAAGAGTATGAATGAATAAATATTAGCTGAGGTTGATGCGTAATAATTATTTGAGGTTGACAGATAATTTCAATTGAGGAGTAGGACTGTGCAATTAACTTACTGAAGGACAATTATCGTATATTTTGGGTAATGAAGAAATCTCAACTTACTAAATGGATGACTTCTGAGTAAACAGTTATGTTCATTTCAAACCTCATTTATATAATGAATGATATGCAAACGGCATTTGGACTGTAATAGTTATAGCTCAGGTCAGCAGCTAATTTAAAATAAGTGTAAATAATACAACTCCTTTGCAGATATTATTAGTAGAAGGTATGAGATTTGGAGTCTCTGGTCCTCAAAACAGGAGCCTCTAAGTTCAGAAACTGCTACAGTCATTTGGCAAACCACTGCATGGCTTCAACCAACCGTCTGCAGATCAAAGGGATAAGTTTACTCTTCCCATCACGTGAGATTTTCCTCCTCCTTTCTCCATCACCTTAACCCAAAACTGTTTTTTTTTTCATCCTCTGAAATACGTCAGGGTCCTAAGGTGATTTCTTCCCCTCGGAAAGTTATTAACTCTGGAGAATAGGGGCCATTTCAATTTTAACTCCATCAGGTGTTTCACAAGAACACCACTTTTTCCAAATGGCACCCTACTACAAATAGCAATAAATCCATTCAGGAACTCTTTCAGTCTATAGAAGTGGCAGTTTTCCAGGCAGCTCAGGATTGGCCAATCCTAGTGCACAGTGGTTGCTCTCAGGTTGTCTCTTGGTGATTGCACGTTCTTTATCAACTTTTTTTTTTTCCTCATCTTTTCATGGATTAATCATCCTTAGCCAGTCAATGGCTAATAGGGTGAGGGCTGGGCTGTGTTGCTGCAACGTGCAAGCACACGCACTTGAATTTTCTGATGTTTTCCCTGCTGTTTTATCTGAAATTTTTGGGGATATCGGAAAATTTCTGTAATGACAAAGAAACAGAACTCATCCATGTGGAACATTTACAGCACAGTACAGCAGACCAGACTATGACAGAAACATTTTTAGTGGTGAAGTTCTTAATTCAGTCTTTAATTACTACAGGAAAGGCTTCAATGCATCACTCAACTTGGTCTAAGCTTGAGTGGCTTTTTCAAATTGTCAGAGACAGAGAATAGACTTTATTTTTATTGAAATTAAAATTTGAAGACTTGAATTCTTAGCCAGAATAGCAATTTACAGAATGAAACTTGCACTGGTTATGGATGGCTTGGAGTTCAAAGGTAGATTATAGCCACAGAGTCTGCTCTTGGATATGAACATTCAGAAGTCTGGAGTTGTTAAGATTCAGATCTAGGGAGGAGCCATTCACAAAGACAAGAGACAAGTACAGGCTTCAGTGTGGGAAGAGGGATATTCTTACCGATCTATATTATCCACAAACTTCATAGATTAGAAAGCTTTAATTAGCATTTACAGCATTGAGCCATCAAAGCATAAAAGGGCAGCAACTTATTTACAATTTTATATTCTCATGTTACTGATATCCAGTTAGGAGCTGAAATGCCTGAGGTTCATCTGAAGCCTAAAAACGCGTTCTCTCTGTCCTTCCTCCCATTTGGAGGACAGGAAGCATCTTCCCCTCCTTCTCCTTTTTTCTCTTGGGAGAGCAGTGCAGTTACCAGGAGTTTCTACTTTCCTTCCACACTCTTTACGTGCTCTAACCCCTGTGAATGTTGAAGCAAAATTTGCCTTCCTTGTTTTGGCTGAATTCAACCAGGTCAATCATCCTGTATGTGGGAAAGAAAGAAATCACCTGGGAATGAGTGGCTTGATCCACCTTTCTTGACTCCCCTGAGACCGGCCTAAAAAAATCTAGTTACTGTGGTTTCAGCTCTATTATTTATCCTCTGTGTTGCCTTTAACCATTTATTTAGCTTATGATAGTTTACAGACATGCATTAGCTCATTTACCCATCCTCTAAGCTAGCAGGAAGCTAAGGTAACAGGTGCTAAGCCCACGTTAATATACTTGACCATTCATCAACATGTATGACCCTTCCTGTAAAGTACCATGCAAACAAATCATTTGTGTGTCTTCCTTATTATTATGGCTATACAACCTCCTAAACGGGTAATCACCACAGGAGTAGAATGAACTCTTTGGAATTACTAAGAGCTTATCAGGAGCTCAGTACTAACAGTTAATTAAGCTTAATAAAAATGGCTTTTAGTTAAGGGCATAGGTAAGTTTAAAAGATTATATATTGCTTTTTCTCCTGCTTTATAATTAAAATCTAGTCCCACAGTAGGTCTATATCTTGGATCCATATCCATCCCCCAACAGAGTTCCTTCTTTTTCTTACATCCTACTATAGACTACTGGCATAGTATGGTGTGTTTAGCACAGGAGCAGCTATACACTTCTTTAGAGTTTGTTTTCTTGTGAGAAAAATGCCCTACATTTTTGGTAGGAGAACTGGACTGCTGTTGCTTTGCAAGGCAATCATGAAGTGGGAGGGTTATGGTAAGCAGGGTGCATGTCTCTCAGCCTCAATCTGTGTAACTGGAGTCAGACTTGAGGTAGATTGACCCTGAAGACCCAGGTTTTGTTATTTTGGCTAGTTTCTCACGGAGGAATTTGCCTGAATGTTGCTCTGTCACTCTTGCTCAAACAGCGGTGTAGGTGATGTAAAATTAATAAGTTGCATGAGTCATATACACATGATACTGTATTTATAGCATTCTTGTGAGGTCTCATTAACATGTATTAGAAAAGTGCTTTGAAATTCTCCAGTGAAAGATATCATAGTACAGAAATGCAGAACATTTTCCAATCTTGACATCAGCTTTAATCAGCTCTTTAATTTAAGTTGTCTAGAACTGAACTTCAGTTTAGATCCTCTCCTTCAGGGCATCAAGAAGGTTACAAGACCTGAGTGCTCCCAGACTTCTGGGGAAACTAAATGAGAATCCAAGAAGTCTGGTGCTTGAGCACTTCCCACATTATGTTTGGACCATAAAACATGCAGATTTTCTCACATTTTTTCCCACTCAGCTGCAATATCAACAGTAAAGGCACATAATTAACCAAAAATATTCTTTCATTGCTATTCGTTAACATAATAGCAGGGAATTTTGGGCTCAGATAGTCAACCAAAACATACTCCTTTGCTACTGAATTTGGAGTGGGAGGAAGTGTGGTGGGGGAGAGAACATGAGTACAAATTGCCTTTTCTCCTCCACTCTCATTTGTTTCCAGTACTGGGAGAGCTTGCTGCTGCCTTCTGAAAGGGAGGGAGCCAGAAGCAGGGAGTTAAGGGAGCAAATTGGGATTAGTCACTGCAGCGATCATGCATAGAGGAATATATGATTATTTCAGGCTGACTTTCCTTGGTCTTTTGTCAAAAAGCGTGGTTCTGTGAACAAAGTGGAGATTCAGCGCCAGGATTTTCTAGACCGTGGCTGACATTAGAAAATAGTTTGAAGCTAAAAGCTTTTCAAACAAAATTATTTGCGAGGTTGTCCTGTTACTTCAGGTCAGAGTCTTGCACGTTAAGGATGACGTCTTCTGCACAGAACAGAGTAGATGAAACCCCCCTATCCTCTTGGGGATCAAAGAAATTAAAATTAAAATAGATTCATGATCCCATAGCTGTGCTTGATGGCTGCAGTGCAGACTGAAGGAGCAGTGAGAACACCTGGTAGGACTGGAAACCGATTGGGCTGGTTGCTGTTACCGCTGGATGAGGTAACCAGCTTGGCCTCCAAAGGAGCAGCATGAATCCACATCAGTAAGAAGCAAGACAAAAAACTACAGAGAAGAGACAGACTGCAGAATGCAACACACAGATAAATCGGAGATATAAAATACTTATGTTTCTAATCCACTATTTTGTAAAATTCATTTTAAAGGCGAGGAATGTGTGAGCAAGCCACATGCCAAGTTTTATATGAAATTTTTTTTCTATTAATATATTTTCTAAATATATATATGAAGCAAATCAGCAGCAGCTCTCTTGATTTATTACAAACCTCTCTAAAAAGGAGGTATTCTTGCTTATTTATGGCAAGACAGTGTCTTGTACAGGGAGCGGTAAGGAAAGAAGCAGAAGTAGGTATTTGTGTCTTCTGTTACTGGCAGAATAGAAGGCAGGTAACATGATGGAAAGATTGGCATCAAATAATGGTTGCTAAAGTCTTTGAGGGAAAAGAACAAAAGATTAGTCTGTGTGGGAAAACCGGTGAAGGGATTCAAAGGAAAGCTGACATCACCAAAACACACAGGAAACATTTTAAATATTAAGTGTTCAATTCAACTCTCAATTATCTGGGATAACAGCAGCTGGGATAAACCAAAGTCAGGGGTAATAAAACATTTATTAACAGGGCTTTAAGAATATGAGCAATACATCCACCTTGAAAACTTATAAACAAATTTCTGTAGTGAATAGGAGTAGTCTTGAACTGGAGCCAGCAAAGAAGGGAAGAGCCTGAATGACTTGTGCTGTGCATCTGTCCTCTTGTGTCAGCTCAGAGCAGCCAGACGAACAGGGAAAGGCAAAGCAGAGATAATGAGAGCTTTGACATCTGCCTGTACCCAGTGCTCTGTGAATGGAGCCCCCCGAACTCGATCGCCCAACTGTAATAACAGCTCTGACTAGCAGTGGCTCTGAGGGCTAATTATTCAGAGCAAATAATGCTGTGTCAAGCCTCTTATGTTTCTCCACTTTCTAACATGACATACAGTCGCTAAAATAGGCCTTGCTTTTATGAACCTTGTGCTGCTCCCACAATGGAACAAGCCCTCCTTCTGCTAGTTGAGACCATGAGAAATGTATTTAACTTCTCAATTTTGGGTTTTTTCCTCATCCCCCAACTTCTTTGCTTTCTCCTGCCAGAGGTCACTGTAGCAGAAAAGAAGTCAAACAGCACACATTACAGATAATTACTTCTTGGATGTAATTTTTCTTTTGGAAATGCTGCCTGACAGTTAAAATCTCAAAGAAAAAAATAAAGGAAGGAAAAAAAAAAAAAGAGAGAGAAAAAAAAGACCTGAGAGGTATTTAATTAAATCCCTCTTAAAAAAAAAAATAAAAAAAAATCAGTCTTACCAGGGCAGAATCCTGCTTATCATTTTTTGTGTATGTAGGATCAATTAGTTATCACAGTTGTAGCTTCTTCTGCCCTTTGAGGAGTTTTGTTTGAATTATAATCATTATTCTATCTCTGCTCTTGGTTTTTCTCCCTAGATACTCATTCTGAGCTGCTTTTGAAAATGCAGGCTGAAATTTCTTGGACTTGAAATACTTAAAATGAAACCAACCAAAGCCTACCATGTAAGATGTAGATATCAAATATGTTCTTAATGTTTTCAAAGTATAAGTCTAAATAAAATATCATGCAAGTTTTCAGCTTCAGGTAAAATACTTGGGTTCTCTTAACAAATACAGATCAATGCTAACATCAACGATTTAGCCTAGTACTCCAGGAATTGTGCTTTGGCCAATGGTATGGAAGTCTGGAAGTCATTAAGGTCTATGAAGCTACAAATTGGTACCAGTAGGATTTTCAAAACCAAAGATTTATATACTGGACCTGTAAATACCTTTAAAAATCTTGGAGTGTTTTTTACCTACTGCAAAAACCTCTGCCAGGAGTTTGCCTAGCCATGAGGCCAAGTGAGAGTAATTTTGGGTTAGCCACAGCAAGGGAGGGCACACTTCTGAGGCCATGTAGAGATCACAGCTCCTCTGGGGTGAAATAAGGAAGGATGATCTTGCCATTAACCTGGCAGACTGGAACCCAAGGGAACAGACTGGAATGGAAATGGCTTTGTTTCCACCCTCACATCTACAGTTATCAAACTGTGCTGTAGGAGGTGATGATGAGAATTGTAGGCATTTGGTTTCAAGCTACATTCATGCCAGATTGCACGACTGGGTTGTTTTTTTTTTTCTGATCTGCATCTCAGTGATAGCTACTGGCTTTTCTAGGACAGCTTAATAAAACAGCATGGTCTTTACTTTCCAACTTCTGTTTTACCATGCAGACTGCTTTTTCCTGGCAGAGACGTGTTTTTGTGTTGCTTGGAATTATTTGTAATGTGATTGTAGCAGGAGATTTCAACCAAGAATGGGGCCTCATTGTTGTAGGAAGTACGATTTTTTCTTTTGTTGCTATTTAATTTTATGTAGAAGAAGGATTTGCTCTGTTTGCAAACATTTGGAGAAGCTCAGATGTGTCGGTATGAGGCACAGAGGGAATGAAATCTTAGGGAATGAAATTATGTGCTTATTAAGGTCTCTTTGAATTGCAAAGCTGACCAGAACGATAAAGATGTGGCTCTTTTATTTTTGCTCCTGCACGCCTTGCTAACAACTGGTGTGGTGTGATTTTTTTTAATTTCACACTTGCTAATTGCTATATGTTTCAGGAGCATGTGTCAGTTTTGTTTCACAGCAAGAGCCCTAATTGTGAATGACTCCTCGTCTCTGCTCTGCACTTTCAGATCTATTCTAGGTTAGTTGAAAAAATCACACATTATAACAGTATGAGGCACTCTGGAAGAAGCCTGTTTTCATGGCAGAGGTGAAGATGAGTTACACAGAGGCAGTGTATTGAAAGAATAATACATCTCCCAAATCTGTATTCATCTGCACATGTTATTCTGTACATAATGGAACTTTCATCTGGCTCAAAGAATAAGGACAAATTATTTCACAAGGATGATATGTCCTTGTACTGTTTCTCCAGTGAATTGGACACAAATAGGTCTTCCATTACCATCACTCATGCATGTCTTCTTTTTTTTTTTTTTTTCCTCTTTCAAGTAGAGACAAATGGCAGGGAGGAAATCCAAGTCTTCTCCAGCTTCTGTTTTTACTGTGGCTCATACCAAGACATTCATGCACTTTGAAGCATGGTGTGTAGTGTTTTGGTCTAGTCTTTCTTATTTATGCAGGCTTGCTGCACTTGTATGCAACTTTATAAGGACATGGATGTTTTTCTGTCCTTTTGGTATGCAAAGTGTAAGAACTGAATGGAGATCTTACAGGGCTAATAAGAGGGGAAAGAAGAATGCTGTCAAATGGATTATAGGTTGGTCGTAAACATGCAATTACTTAATATAAGTATGAATATTCATTTTCACACACATACTAGGAGATGTATTTGCAGCAGCAGAGATAAGCAGGACATGGCTAATTTTGTTTTCATAGATAAATACATTTTTGCTGATAGGTTGAGCTGTGGTAGCTGTGTTTATGATCCAAATCTTTGGGGTAATTTAAGCCAATCATTTTTACCTGGTGCTTGTGGTAAACTCAGAGTATGCACCCAGTCTGTTACTGCTGGTGTTTCATTAAGCTGTGGAGGAGCTGTTGCTTGCAAATGACTTTTGGCGCAGTGAGATGTAGGCAACTCACAGTGCTGTTGGGTGATGAGTTTCTTCTCTGAAGTCTGGGGAACACAATGACAACACCGAGTCATAACTTTCTTCTGTGTGCTCTCAGCACTGTTGGTATCACTTGAGAAATCATCACAGGAATGTGCCTGGAGTTGCAACACTTAATAGCCACAAGAAAAACCCCAACCAAACACCAAACCTCTGCCTTCTCTACTACTTTAAATTTCTAAGACTTGTTGAGAAACAGCTTGGTCAGGATCATACTTTTGTCCATTGACTCTCCTGGCACCTGAATTAGGTGGCAAAAAGTACATCCAGAATAAACCTGAACTGAGAAATAGCACTGTAGTCTGATGTTGATAATAAAGGGGTTTCATTGCGGTATGGGCCCACTGGAGTGGAAGTGGAGGAAAAACTGAATTATGTCAGTAAGGACCTGGTGGAGAATAAATCAAGAATGTATTTAAAATTTTAAAAAGCTATAAATAAATAAGAGAAACCATTCCTTTGGCTTGATTGCTAAACAGCTCCCATTACTATGGGGACTCAGCGCTGCCAGTGTGCATGTTCTTGCATCTTTCTGATGTTGTTTATATACACATACATAAAGGACCATGCTCTGCAAGTGGAGAGATTTAGAAGTGCACACTTGTCTTTAAAAAAAAAAACTTTTTGGTGGCCAGCCCTAATTTTTTTAGAGTTCTTGTGGATACTTACCTGCATTGTAAGCCACCTATATGTATTTGTAAAACTGATCTTAGTGACTTTTCATGGTCATGTATGTGGAAAAGGAGAACCTGAATTTGATATTCTGAAGTACAGGCAGGTGTGGTCACAGGAGAATAATGAAAAATGTTTCAATTCAGTCAAAGAGTTGTGAAAGAGCTTAGACAATATATTTATTGCTTGAATTTTGAGTGCAGGAATTGGTAGGAGAGGTCTGTATATTTGCATTGCAGTTATTGAGAAATGACCATACTGTGAATGGCAAATGGCAGCCAGCCAATTAGGGTAATGCATTTTTTGCCTGGATTAGTGTAATGCAAGATGACGAGCGCTTATGTATGGAAGCACCACTTGCTGTGAATTAAAGAAAAGGCAAAAAAAAAAAAAAATCCATGTCATCTTTCACTGGCGACAAAAATATTTCATAAAATAGAAGAAGAAAACAATGGCATAAACCAATATGTGGTGAACTCATATCTAGAAGTTAACTAGGAAAGAAAATCATTATCACTTTTATACTGTGGCATTATGTCACAACGATAATATTATATTGCCTAGTGACCTGAAAGCTTTTTATATTACCGATGAGTTAATGCCTATGAAATAAAGCTCAGTAAATATTTATTTGGGGCTACTTCTGGGAAAGGTCACGTTGATTCACTGAAGGTCATGCTGTTTATAAAATCATCATTTTCAGCAGAAACATAACAGATTGTATCCTGAGTTAAAATTAAGAAATAGTCTTCTAAAATTATATATTCTTGTTTTACAGTCAATTCTGCTTAAGGGTACAGACTTCCCATTGATGATTTCCACACACCCTTTTCTCAGCTGACTTTCCTCTTTTGGTGTATTAAGCCTTCTCTTGCCTGGCTAGCCGTTGTAATGCCTGGGGAAAAGCTCTGTCAGGTATTAAAAAAGGAATAGATAAAAGAAAGGTAATGGCTAAAGTTTAATTCTATAAATTCTGCATTCGAAGGGTTTGTAACTGCCAAACTAGCTAGAAATTTGATCTGTATGCTTTCCATACTGTTACTGCTGAGCTACCCCCACCTAAGATACTAAGCTGATGAATGTATTTATAAGGGTTTGTCTGCATCCCTTTTGGCCACTGAATAACTGCCAAGTGTAAAAAACAAATGACAGCAGCAACAAATAATAATTTCTACAAAGAGAACACCAAACCTGAAGAACAGGGTTCTCACCATCACCAAATGACCCAAGACTTATATTATCCTTTAAATGATTTTTTAGCAACCTCACTGCGTAAAAATGCCAAAACAAATTAGAAGGAAGTTTCAGGGGTTTATTACTCTTTGGTGACTCAGGAAGAGAAACCTTGATCTCTTGATTGATTCTTGTATGCAGGGCCAGCCTTTGTCACATAGGCAAAGGATTTATGAGCATACTTACATCTTCTGCTGAGTAGGACCTTTTGTATGCTTAAAGTTATATGCCTTTCTCAGTCATGGCCATCATTTATTTTTCATATACTGCTGAAAAAGAGAATAGCTAAACAAAATTTAAACCTTATAGTATCACTTCAGACAAAATAGGAGCCATAACACATAAAGACGGCAATACAAATCCAAGTTACAGCTGCCACCATATCATACATAGCTGTTGTTTCTGGTCTCATCTGACTCTTGATGTTTGAAAGGAAGGTGCACAGAGAGAGAAAAACATCTGCAGAAGGCAGTTTGTTTAATCCTAAGTAGATAAATCAAATTCTTTAGATCCATCTCTTCCTACAGAGTACAGAGGGATCCTAGATGATGAGATTTGACTATATGCCCAATTTTTAGTTTGATAAAATGAAGCCAGATGAATCCCACACCAAGTACAGAAGTCTCAGCATAAAAGTTCTGACCAACATGTCATTAAGGTCTCCTCGCTTTAAAGGTAACAGGATATTCAGTGTTTTACTTATACACACAGAAGCATGCAGAATATTTAAGCATTGTGATAGCACACAAGTGGATCCCAGTAAAGGGTAAATGTGGGGTCTGTATATTAGAGTAGAAGTAATTATTATTTTCCTGACCTGGTAAGCACAGTTGCAGAAGATTCTGCATTGCAAGTTGAAGCCATTAAGCTGCTAGGAGAGGACATTGTAGAAGAATTATATCTTTCATGAAAGCCCTATAACACTCAGTAACCTGGACTGTCATCCCTCTGGTAGGTAACAACAGTCATTTCCCCCTTGACCAGTCTCTTCTTCTGAGGAGGTGGGGTAGCATGTGTTACATCTGAAAAGACTTCACCCCACAGTTGAGGATCCTGACTCCATTTCCTAAACTCTTTGTTTTCACTCCTTTCATTCACTTCTTTCAAGTCAACCTGTGGCAGCTGTACTAAAAACTAAATGCTTGATATGCTGTGACCAAATAAATCCTTCTGGAGCTATCCCTGCAGGGGAGGGTGGCAGTGACAAGCTATGAGTTTTTGTATCATTAGAGAATTTGGTAGCTTTCATGACTGCTGAGCAGTATGTTGCCAGCAGTAGTGTGATAGAGAACTCTTTTTCTGATAGGCATTTATCAAATCAGTACAAATGGCTGAGCTGAGCCTAAAGCCACACTAGAAATGAATTGAAATTCGGGATGTAGCAACTGCTGAAATGTTCTGTATGGATTTGCAATTGACCCTCTTCTCTACAGAGAATTACAGAGCTTATCTCTTGCTAATAATCAGGGAAATGGCACTGGCTGCTTGCCCCTCTTTGAGCACAGGTTGGGAAAAAGTGACAAAAAAAAACCCCACCAGGTAAGACAATCGACTCCCCCTAAACCTGCAGAGCAAATACTTTAGCAAGAAGAAAAAAACCCAAAACAAACCACAAAACATTCAGCCACAGGAACTATGTATAAGTAACATGAGAAAATCTCAGCAGATTATCTGGTCAGCAATTGCTAATTTAGAGAACACATGACACAACAGAGCTATCAAAGGTCAGAATATCAGATTCTGCTTGGATCTGAAAAAAATCCCAACCCATGAATCAGTGCTTGAACCTGAGTAAGCAACCTTTCAGGGTTCAGCCATAGCCACATTATGATTATGGCTTCGGGCGGATAGGTATTAAGAATGTTAAAACACTTGTTTAAGGTGAACTCTGGACAAAATGGAAGTCAGCAGCTTAGATGGGGACAAATGCACCCCACACCTGCTTCTGAATTCTTCATATCAGAAAAACTGATTTGAAACAGGATTTTTTTCTATTAATGACTCCTTATTTCAAATTTCCAAACCTCTCCAGCCGGCTCAGAGCATATTTGAGAAAACAGAGTTTTTGAAAATACTTGAGCACTTTGATGCCCAATTCTCTGTAAAATCACTTGGAGCTATGGAATAAGGAATAGCTCCTGGAATAGCCCCTATCTACAGTTTTATTCATTGCATCTAATCTGTCCTCTTATAGATTAACATGGAAGAATTGGGTGGGAGAGGGAACAGGAAATCTAACTTCTTCCCAGTCATGCACTTTGCAGATAATGCAAATACCAAAGCATTGCATTCTTTCTTTAAGAACTTGTGCAGGGTATATATGTACCGTATCAATTTAAAATGAAAGCTTTTTCACTTTTGTAGTACCCATAAGACTCAGTCTCTACCCCACGTCATACTCTCTGCCAGAGCATGTAAGATGAAGTTGAGCTGACAACCTGTCCTTAGAATCATAGAATCAACTAGGTTGGAAAAGACCTTTAAGTTCATCAAGTTCAGCCTTTACCCCAGGACTACCAAGTCCACCACTAAACCATAGCACTGATGGCCTCATCTACACAGTTTTTGAACACTTCCAGGGACAGTGACACTATCACTTCCCTGGGCAGCCTGTTCCAATGCTTAACAACCCTTTCATGGGAAGAAATTGTTCCTAATATCCAATCTGAATCTCCCCTGGTGCAGCTTGAGGCCATTACCTCTTGTCCTCTTGCCTGTTGCTTGGGAGAAGAGACCAATACCCACCTCATTACAACCTCCTTTCAGGTAGTTGTAGAGAGCAGTAAGGTTCCCCCTGAGCCTTCTCTTCACCAGATTAAACACTCCCAGTTCCCTCAGCTGTTCCTCATTACACTTGTGCTCCAGACCCTTCACCAGCTTCTTTACCCTTTTCTGGCTCCATCACCTCAATGTCGCTCTTGCAGTGAGGGGCCGAGAACTGAACACAGGATTTGAGGCGCAACCTCACCAGTGCCCAGTACAGGGGGATGATCACTGCCCTGGCCCTGCTCTCAATGCTAGTGCTGTTACAAGCCAGGATGCTGTTGGCCTTCTTGGCTGCCTGGGTTCAAGCTGGCTCATGTTCAGTAGCCATCAATCAGCACCCCCAGGTCCTTTTCCATTGAGCATCTTTCCAGCCATTCTTCCCCAAGCCTGTAGCATTGCATGGGGTTGTTGTGGCCCAAATGCAGGACCTGGCACTTTGCCTTTTGAACCATTGGCCACAGCCCATTGATCCAGCCTGTCCAGATCCCTCTGCAGAGCCTCGCTATCCTCTAGCAGATCAACACTCTCACCCAGCTTGGTGTTGTCTGCAGATTTACTGAGGGTGCATTCATTTCCCTTGTCCAGATCATCAGTGAAGTTGTTAAACAACACTGGCCCTAACACTGAGCCCTGCGGGACACCATTAGTGGCTGATCCAACTAGATGTGATGCCATTTACCACCACTCTCTGGTCTCGGTCATCCAGCCAGTTTCCAGCCCAGCTAAAAATACACCTATGTAGGCCATGAGCAGCCAATTTGTCCAGGAGAATGCTGTGGGAGACACTGTCAAATGCTTTACCAAGGTCCAAACAGACAATGTCTACAGCCTTCCCCTCATCAGCCAGGTGAGTCACCTTATCACAGAGGGAGAACAGGTTGGTTCAAGTAGGATGTGCCCTTCATGAGCCTTTGCTGATTGGGCCTGATCCCTCTGTTTTCCTGCAAAAAGTTCAGTCCAGTTCCTCTCAGCTGCACAACAGTGATGGAGCATGTCACAGTCAGTTTCTCACAGTGCAACAACAGTCTTTACCAGGAATTTTCTGTGTCACTTTCTAATGTCACCTTTCAGCATCAGTAGCTGTTTAGGAGCTGATTCAGCATCAGAAGCCTGTATTACAGACTTCTGTTATTTGCACAGGTGAATCCACAATTTTGGAGCTGAAGTACTAAACAGCTTGAATGAATTTGTTCGTCATTCAAAAAGCACATCTATTCCAGTATTTCTTACATCTCACATAGGGCACTTTGAAGTATAAGACACTTCAAAGATTGTTTGACAGCATGGAAAGAGGGTGTCTTTCTAATAATCCAAGTTCTTAAAAATCCACATTAGTTTCTCACTCTTCTTTTTCCTTCAGTATTTTCTTGGGGTGATCTGTTCTTCATTTCCTCTATCACAGAGAGGGAACTGAAATACAGTGTATGTGTTTTGACTTGTAGGCACTGTGCTGTGAAAGCATTTGCTCTCAGTTGGTGGAGAATATGTATATTCTTAGGATAATGTACATGTGGCATGCTGTTCAATTAAATCCTATTCCTAGAAAGTAATCTTTCTTTTCCTTTCCTCCTAACTTCTCCTTTTTGGAATTTAATAGGGAAGCCACTTAACATGACCTCCTCTTCCCACCTGGCCTATGTACAACTCTGATCATTTTACATTTGTCCAGGTAGAAATTTGCTTTCACTATTCTTCCAGAGAGAGAATAAGTATTGATTGGAGAAGATCACTACAAAGGCCAGTTTGGCAGAGTTAAGGGAACTGATGAGCCAATATAATATGTTTCCTGTGCCCTTTTTTCTTTTTTGTTATTCAGATAGAGGCTCAAGATGGAAGATGCATTTTAATTAAAGCACATGGTTCATCTGGCATGTGTGTTTGGGTACATCCACCAGGGATGGCTAACTTTAATTGCAGAAGGTCCATAAAGGTCTGAGTTGAGGAAGGTAATCAAATTCATATATTCTTTCAGAAGAATTCTTCTTTTTGACATACTCTAATACTAGGGAGAAGCTAAAAATCTAGAGCAGAGAGAAACCCAACTGTATCTGCTTGAGTGTGAATTCCTGTCATATTTGGGACAGGTATGTGCAGTCAGGATTGATAAGAGGGAGAAATGCCATCCATAGTTCTTTCTAACCTAGTTTTATGCTATGTCAATATCAGGGTCTCTGAATCACTGTGCTTGGGTTTTGCCCTTTCCAGTTTACATCAGAAAGATGGGATAGAAATATATGTTTAGCAATAATTCATTAAATGCTACATATACTAACAAGGTGATACATAAAAGATATTAGCCTTACTGAATGCAAACATTCCACTTTCATGCATTTAGCATTCTGGCATTTACTTAACTTTATCATAATAGCAGTTGATAGTGTCAAGAAAGATTTCCTTCCAGATTATTAACTTCAGAATGGTAGCAAAATGTGATGGACTGTAAATACCAAAATAACATTTGCTTAAAAAAATACCTTCTTATTCTTCATTCATGTGCGGAGAGGGGAAAACATACCTGTCCCTTTAAAAATGTCTCCCAGAGCAAAGAAATGTTGAAGCTCATTTATAAAATATGACCAGCAGATTGTTGTTGCTGGCTTATTGAGACTGAGAATAGCAACAGTGCTGAGGACACTATTCATAGAGCAGGATTCCAGAAATGGTATGTTAACCTGAATCAAACATCATAAATTATTGAGAACTGCTGCTTTTACTCTCTTTTCACTTCTTTAAATATTCCCTTTTCGCATGGAAAGTCTTGAATATAAGGTTTTCTATTTCTCTGATGGAATATTTCTTCCAAAGAGTATTTATTAAGGGAGTTTCTTTGCTTCTCCAACCTGTGGAGAAGTGTAGATATAAGCAGAAGCCCCAGGAATAAATATCCTTATTTTCAAGAAGTCTTTACATTTTTGTTCCAAGTCCGTAACATTTTTGTTCACACTCCTGAAAAGCATTTCAAACGATCTTTTCATCTTGCAGTCAATACTGAAGTCTCTTCCTGCTTCAGAATTCACTGGAACATGTGGAAATCTTAGGATGTACTTTCTTCCCTAAATTCTGTAAGGTTGACCATGCCTTTTTTTTTTTTTTGTTAGAACTATAGGATCTAAGAATGATAGCTAGCGTAATATATAATAAGCAATATTCACCCAGTCCTTTCCTATGCACAGAAAGGATCTTTCTCAGTTCATGGCTACAAGAACTGCTTTATTTGAGACTGCTTGTATCTTTTTGTGAAACCATATCACTTTCAGCCTTATGAAATGGTTTTTATTAAGAGCCTTTGAGATGAGAGCAAAGAGGCTGAATGTGGAATATAAACAGTGTAAGGTTTGATGTTGCAATGTTCAGCAGAAAATACCCTGTGAAAATTATGAGCAGGAAGCTGTGAAATTAAGAAAGGTGATGCAGTAATGATGGAAGAAAGGTTGGAACCTGAAGGGTCATCTAAAGCAAAGATTTATATATTAACTTATACTTCAAAACAGCTCAACTGTGTGAAACCACAGTCTGTTGCTTGCTTTGGATGGTGACTTCACACTGCAACAGAAGGGAGTTTCATGGACCCCTCTTTTTTTCCACCTATAAAGGACTGGAAGGTAGTTGCGATCCTCCACCACTGTCAAGTGTCTAGCCTGAACAGGCGAATGGCAGGGAAAAGGACAGATGGAGGGCAAGAGTGATTGAGGGGTGGAAGAGAAGTAAATTACTGAAACAGTTATATAGGTCAGAATTTGTTTCCTGCACGGTGACTCACATGAAACAATACATTTCCAACAACTGCATAGTAGATTCCAATAAAATTCCAATTTCTGCATAAAATGAATGTTTAGTATTTTTGCTATAATTTTTCTTCAGTATCATTTGTCACATACATTAGAAAGCTGGTGCAAAAATACTGTGACATGAGTTTTATGCACATTTTGCAATATTATTCATTTTATGAAATTTCTTACGTGCTTTCTGTGAAGCACCTGGTGACAGAAGACTGCAGGAATTTTGCCAAGCTGGGAGCATGCACCCTTTGGCTGTTCAGTGCACTTTCAAAAGTAATTCAGTTCTCAGACAAGCCCTCAGGTACTCTGTCTGAAAAGGTCATCCTGTCTCTCAGTCATTTCCTTTAAGTACCTAAAATTAAGTAAGATGAATCTTGGTGAGAATGAGTCATTGTGTGAATTAGAATGAAATTAGTATTATCGGCCAGTGGAACAAGATATATCTGAGTACAGTAGCATAATTTGGGAAGTTTAGGTTAGATATAAGGAAGAAGTTCTTTACTGTGAGGGTGATGAGGCATTGGAATGGGTTGCCCAGGGAGGTTGTGAATGCTCCATCTCTGGCAGTGTTCAAGGCCATGTTGGATGGAGTCTTGGAAGACACGGTTTAGTGTGAGGTGTCCCTGCCCATGGCAGGGGGGTTGGAAATAGATGACCTTAAGGTCCTTTCTGATTCTAACTATTCTGTGATTCTAGGATTCACAAAAATAGCCAGTATTTCATCCAAGACGTGTGGATATAGTGTTCAATATTTTCTTGTCATACTTGCATTGATGATATTTTTGACCATCATTACACAGAAGGTGATCATAATGGTACTTTTGCCCTAAGAAGTAGATAACTTACAGCTTTAAAATTTACTCCTACATTACGATATCAGATGGCCACTTTGAAAACTCTGTGATACTTTAGTATTTGCTTAGGATTTACTCTATAAGAGCTGACAGAAGTAAGATTTGTTCAGCATCTTGGTTCCACTTGCCTAGCATTAGATAACGTGACACAGTTACCAGTATTTTAGTTTTACAGAGCTGATGAGTATCCACAGCTTCTCTTAAAGTCAGCAAGACATGTAACTACTTACACTTCATATAATTGGGTTCTGGTCCAATGTGTTTCAAAGTGAGACATTCAAAAGCTAAAGTAAGTAAAATTAGTAGCTGTTTTGCAGCTTTGATCTCTTCCTCATGTGTAAAGCTCATACTGTTAAAAGGAAATAAACTGAGGATATAGACTTCTGAAAAGAGAACTCTGAGCTCTGCTGCACACCATTTATTTTCCTATTACTCTTTGAATGTTGTTTATTTGACATGCTCTATATTGCCTTGCCTCCCCCTCCTTTTTATTTTAATTGGGACCTGGTTATTGGCTGGAAATTCCACTAGCATGACTCATCCCTGGGCTGGAAATGACTGCGAACAGGCATCACATTGTGGGATTTACTTCCCTCTCTCACCCCCTTTTTTTTCCTAAGTGCTTTATCGTGGCACAAGCTTGTAATAATAAACTAGAAAGGAAGTTGATGCTAATCATTTGGTTCTGAATGCACAAGCCCTGCCAAATTTCCCCACAGGCATGAAACAGCCGCTCAAGCTGCGACACCAGCAAATTAAATCCTGGAGGTAGCTGACCAGAAGTAATGAAATGTGTATTTACCATACTGATGCTGTCAGTCCTAAAACAAACTGGCTTTACAATCTAGTTAAGTGGGGCATGTTTCTTACTTCCAGAGGTGCTTCCAAAAAATACTCAGGTTTTTCCTTAGACTTCTTTTCAAAATCACAAGCCCAATGATGGCTGGTAACCCTCACTTTATGCAACGTACAACAACAGGATGCCTAAAGTGGTCTGTTCTATTAAAACACTCAAAGTGAAATCCATATCCCAAAGGAGATAAGTGATTTCATCTTATGACATGTTAATTGCAAGGCTTTTTTATTCATACCTTTTTTGCCACTTCATTCTATAAACCAAACCTTAGAGTTGAAATGAAAGGATAAAAATTATTTCAAGAACCAATGGATAATAACAGATGGCTCCCACAAAACACTTGTGCATGCAGCAGTTTAAAAGCTTGGGCAGGTACAGGTGTGTGAAAGAGGGCCAGATAATCACCAAAAAGAATAGGTATCACTCAAGAGAGGGATTTGTTATGCAGGTGGGCACACAGCCACTAAAGAGGTGTCACTCAAAAAATACCTGTGCAATGGCAGCAGTTGTTCAAAACCATCTGGACACATGCACACAAAGTAAGGAGGTTGTCATTTCACAGTCCTCAGATGCTCAGGAGATAAAGGACTCAGGGAAAAGTTACTTTCCCCATTAGGTATAGTCATAGGTAACAATAGTATCTGTCTAGCTAGCAGAGGCATGTTAATTGTGTGAGAACTACTGAAGAAGGTTTGTGGATCATTTGCTGAATGCTACTTGCTGTGAATTCAAGGAAACATTATGAGGGGAAAAATGAAAGTACAATCTTCAACATGCTTAATACAATACCCACAGAAGAATCAAAGAGTAAAATCACACCCCATATGAGCAGTCTCTGAAAGCATCTAATTATATCCTAGGAATGTCTGTCACTCTGCAATTATATGCTTAATTTCCAGCTGTATTCAATTAACATCACAAATGATTTATAATACCACCAAACACAAGGAACTTGCTTAGAACTGTTTGTTGGCACATATAAATTTGTTGGGCTTTTTTGTCTGTCTTTTCATAGCAAGTTAGGCCCATTGAGTTAGTACCATGTAATTCAATGGCAAAGCCAAGGGCAGGCTAGAAGTTATTTTAGAGATAATATCATTCTTTCTCCTCTAGCAAAACATTCAAATGCTAGTCTAGGGAAGGTCAGCACCCACTGACTTACATGGAATTTTATATGCAGTTCAAGCTTGATATGTAGAAATAACCTTGCTGAACTAGGTCTGTCTTTCCTTGCTTGGCCTTGGAAGGAAATTGTGCTTTTTGTGATACAAAAGCACACATGCATCTGAAAAGTCAGGCTGTAAATGCCTTCCTTCTCCTGTCTTCCCATATCAAAAGAGCTGAAGTAGGAATCATTCCACATTTGCTTAGTGTGGAGAGAATGGGGATGAAGAAGGGTAAGAGGACCTCTGCTTGGTTTTGACTAGATCTAAACATAATCCCCAGTTAAAGGCTTGAACCTGTGTGGATCCAAATACTGAATTGGGATTAAAAGCAAAATACAAACTCTTGAAATGTGTTAATTTGATCTACTCAAGGGTAAACCTGTTGAATTCAGCTGAGGCTAATGAAAAGACATGGAAGCTTTTGTGCAATCGGAGTCTTACATTATAAATCTTTTGGAGCAATTGCTCTGCCATCTGTGAAAAATTAATCAGATTTCCACACCAAAGTATTCATCCATGGATAACATTGATTTATATCATTTTAGCAACTTAAAATTAATTCTCCTAAAAGTCAGTCAAAACAAACCTCCAATCAGCAGCTGAAGTTGCATTGCCTTTATTTTTAATCTCTTGAAGCTGTCTAGACTGGTTATCCTATTTGAACTGGGCTTAATGCACTTTTACCTTGTTCTCATGTTGGGTCAGGTAAGTAAATTTGCTTTGGTCATTTTTTTTTCTCATGCCTGTTGTTCTGTCTATAGGGTGATATGACCTTAGGTACACTGTGAAATCTCAAGGACAGTGATGAAACCATAAATGTATATTCAGACAAACTACTGTTATATAAAATCTTACAAACCTAGAATGAGTTCTTTGTTCTTGGTGGGGTGGTTTTTGTGGGGATTTGTTGGGTTTTTTTTTGAACGGCAGGAGTTAACAATACCGTATATGTGAATTCCAAATTGGAAGCCTGGTTCCTGCAGCATAAATGCAAAAGACATTATTCTTCATGGAAGAATCCCCTAAACAAAACTACAAGAAGACTGGAGGTAGACAAACTGCTAGAATTAATCTCTGAAGGAGTTGTCTAGCTCTTCGCTACAGGAACAACTTGACTGAATAAGTGGCAAAGTGGCCATGGTTGCCCACCCTGCCTTCAAAATAGAGCTCTCAGCCTGTGAAATACAGAGGAGAAAAAGATCCTATGGAGCTGGGAATTGAAAATATCAGATATTACAGTTTTCACTGAGGGTAAAAAATTCTAAGCAGCAGTGTGGCCTAATAAACAAAAAGGCAGCTCTTAATGAAAGCTTGAACTTTTCCTTCTTGTTAATTACCATGAAACTGTTTTGAAATTCCTGTAGAGAGCAAGTGCTTCTTGCTGACAGCTGGTCTGCGATTAATAAAATGGAAAGTGTTTTCAGCTGGCAATGACTTAATATGCTCATGATATATGAAAACAAGGTTAAATTCCTTCTTTCTCTCTACTACTAACAAAAGAAATATTGAAAATGAAATGGTGTAGCTTAGGAACTGAAAAGTGCCTACCAAAGCCATGGACATAGTGCTGAGAGCTGCATATCACCTGGTACTTGCCGGAATGGGCATATTTGCAAAAGCTTCATCAGTGCCAAAAATTATTCTTCAGTTGCAGGCTTCCAGAATATATTGCATTGAAGAATATATGATCCTCTTTCTGCAAGATAAAGGAGTCTTGATTTAATTTTCTCTCTTTGGTGGTTTAAATGACTTACTCTTTGTGGCTTTAGTGGAAACCTTCTTGCTTCTGATACCCTTTTTTAATCCCATCCTTCTTCTGCTCTACTCCACCTTCTGTCAGGAAAGAATGACAGAGGCTTTGTTGCTTGTGAGGTAAGAGATGGAGTAGCCAGAGCATCAGAAAGCACACAGGAGGAACTAGCCTTCACTGCAAAGAGACTGGCCTGATAATCTTGTGGACTTTGGCTGTGAATTGTGGTCAGAAATAAATGTTATGGTTTGATGTTAACTCTCTTGCAGAATACGAAATGGAACTTTACCTCAAATATAATGTGAGAATCCTATGAATACCAAGGGAAATAAGTAAAAGTAAAATAACATATTTTACTTCAGCAAAGTCTTTATTCTTGTCTTGTAGAATGCAGAACCTTTCCAAGTTACTGTCCGAGAAGACAATTGTATCATTGTCTCCCTGGAAGCATCTGATGTGGTGAGCTCATCCTCTGTATATGTTGTGAAGATAGCTGGAGAATCCAAGAACTACTTTTTCCAGTTCGAAGAATTCAATAGCACTTTACCTGCCCCTGTGGTTTTTAATGCCAAATACCATGGCCTATATTACATAGTAACTCTCTTGGTAGTGAACTCAAATATTGTTTCCAAGTCAGCAAGATCAATCACTGTGTTAACCAGTAAGTAACACATTATTCTTTCTTTCTTCTGCTTCTTCTCTTTGTGTGTGATTTTATTTTCCCTGGAAGTTATTCTTGCGGAGAAGGTTGGGTGGGGTTTTTGTGTTTTCAGTAGGTCATCCTTCTGTGTAGGATTAATCCCTGCATGAGAACAGTAGGGAAGAGGTGTT
This sequence comes from Pezoporus wallicus, assembly GCF_028554395.1. Taxonomy (NCBI): domain Eukaryota; kingdom Metazoa; phylum Chordata; class Aves; order Psittaciformes; family Psittacidae; genus Pezoporus; species Pezoporus wallicus. Next base: position 2,538,667 of record NW_026642179.1, on the reverse strand, counting down.
GAGAAGGCTTGTGAGTGAAAATTCACAAAGTCTGAGCAAGAAGAAAGGCATGGGTGTGGGTTTCTCCCAGCTTGACCTTTCCTGAACAGTGACCAGAGGTTTAACATACTGAGACAAATATGATGGATGAATCTCCTTTCCAAATGTTCATCCTAAACCCTTTGAACCAAGAGTTCCAAAAACCTAGTAAAAGACAAAAAGTGTTGACTAACATTTCAATCTAAGCACTCCTGTTACATGGTGAGATATATTCTGGTTTAAATGCTATAAAATGTTCTTTGGTTGCTAATGTATTGAAGCAGTACTAAACTTGGAAAGCAGATGCTAGTCACCAAAAACATGTTTCTGTCAGTACAGCTGAAGGTTTTTTGCGTGGAGATCATAACTGTAGTAATCTGTGTCTTACTACCTCCATGTGTATCAATCCTGGGGGAGAAGTGTGATTTTGTTTGCTTTGTCATCATGTGAAGCACCACAGATTTCTGAGTGATGTCTGCTGTATTTCTGGCTTGACTGTTGCTCCAGAACTGCTTCCATGTGCCACCCTGAAAACAATTTGTAAAATATAAAATGATTTCTTTGCCTGAAGACAGATTTAAGAAAAGACAGGAAAAAAATATTTGGATGGAGAAAACCAATTTCAAGGTGTTTCTGTTTTTTTTTTTCTATAGACAGTTTTAGTTAGCTTGCAGATGAGGAATGGCCATGATTTTGTGTACTTACATTAGTCTGCCAGTGAGAAACTGCCATCCACTGTAGTAATATTCAAAGCATATTACAGTAGTTTCATAGGTTACCGAGTGAGGCGTTTGAAACTTTGCAGTAACCAGATTTTGCGTAATCTGTACATTGTTCAGCCTTCCCTTGTGTTCTCAAGTTGTGCCCTGATGAGGACAACCATGAAGCTATCTATGGGAAAAGTATGGTGGTGTTGGGTAACGCAAGTTTTTCATAAGGCATATGTGCAAGAACATCTATGTGTAGTGAACAATTTTAGGGTTCAAAGGCAGTCTGAATTTCCTTTTCTTTGACTGCTTTAACCTTGCAGACAATGTAGTAATTTTAATCCAATTTCCTATTTATGGTTTGTTTATTTTCTTAAAAGAAAATAATGGAAACATCAGGTATAATCGACTGGGAAAAAAAAATGCTTCACTATGCATTTCTAGTGGGTTTTGCATGCTGCACTTGCAGTTGTGCTTCAGGGCTCATTGCTGTTTGCTTTCCAGAGCCCACAAGGGTCAGTGGTAGCCTGGGAAGGTGTGATCCAGTGTGGCTGATGGAACACACGGACTTCTTTGCAGGGGATCTCTGAAGGAAGAAGGGAACCAGTGTCGCTCAGCCCACCAAGGCCAGCTCCAGACTTCCTATTTCTGGCTCAGGGGGGTTCCACAAGGTGTTCCTGAAAGAGTGTGAGGCTGATGGCTCCAAGGGGCATATCCCATGTCACTTTCCCTCCTCCAAGACTTGACAGTGTTCTTTCTGATGTAAAGCAGCCCACCCCTTTTCACCACCTGTTTTATTGTGAGTGTGTGGGCAGCATCCTAGGGTTTTCTGCTATGGCCTCTGCTGCTCACCTACAGCTTGGAAGGACCAGTGATTTGGCAGTTGGACAGCACTGCTTGAGTAACTCATGTAACAAAAAACAGAGCAGTGAATTTCACTAATTTTGTCTCAGCAGAAAGACAACCAGGTTTATGGAAAAGAAGGAGCATTCCTGTGGGCAGCACTGAAGGATGCAGTAGTGAACAGTGAAAGTGTGATGTAAATTCTGGACTTCTCGAGGGAAAGGGCCAGATCTCCTTCCATGTATTTTCTGCCAGGCAGACTGAGGATTGCTAACTCTCTTGTAGCAGCCTCAGTTACTAACATAGCTCATCTTTGGAGCACAAGGCTGCAGGAATGAAAGTAAATTTGGAATGAAAAGACAGTGTGGCAGGCTGGTCTTTTTAAGATACACTTAAATATGTTGCTTTTGAGAAGAGATTTTAAAGCTCATGTAGTGACCACTGGGTTCTCCTACAAAACTGCATAATAGTTGGTTTCCCCCCCCCCCCCCTTTTTTTTTTAATTTTTCCTTTTATTGTTATTGTTCACTCCCTGTTTTACATCATTTTCTGACTATTAATTAACTTGATTTTTGTGGCAGACAATAATTAGGAGAAATTTTCTTCACACCATATGCTCTCACTGCCTGTTTAACATGCTTAGTTTATTTTAACCATGAAAAGACATATAACTATCTAAGTTACTCCACCTATATTTTACATGTGAAAATATGGCACATTGCAACTAACTTCCAGGACCAAATTAATTCTTATTCTAATTTCATTGGTATCAGGAGAGATTTAAAGTGGCAGATTAGCCCCATTCATTAGACTGACACAAAATAAATCAATTGGGATAGCCAGTGATGCCATTGTGATTATTCCCAAGGCTATACTTTGATATTTCACAAGTACAGTTTCCTGGGATCTTCTGATTTCTAAAAAGGAGACCATGAAGGGAGATGTAGTCTTGCAGCTTGGCCATATCCTGGAGATCTGAGTTTCGCATAAACATTGTGTATCCGAATTATGTATGTCAAAATGAGAGCATGGTCCTTTAAAGACATTGTCTACTTAGAAATTCAGTAAGAGTCATGAAAGACTTCTGCTTTCCAATGGTATATCTTGATGACGTTTCCTTTCTGCTATTCACATCACTCAGCAATGTGCTGCTTCTCAGCATATTTGCAAGACAAAGGTATGTCTCTTCACAGGTTGAAACTTCATCCAGTTTGAGTCAGAGAAGACTTTGTTTTACCCCTCAGAGATTTCTCTGCAGAAAAAAAGATTCTTCAACAGAAAGATGATTTAGAAGTTAAGGAAATATATATTTAATACACATATGCATATATAATTATGTGCAAATATAGACATAAATACAAGTGTGATAAATATGTACATATAAAATTTAAAAAACTTAACATTATATAAGTATAAAAATATGCATGTCTGTATGCTACATTTGAGGTTTTCATTATTAATTTGGGCCTTCTCTACAAGACCTGACAGTTTATTTTCTGCTTATCTCTGATTGGAATCATTTAAGGGCTTTCTCATACTACTCAAAGCACCACAAACTATAGCATTTTCTTGTTTAGTCCAGATTGTTGTAATGCAAAGTGTGAACTATTTGTTGCAATATTTCTTCTCAAAGGCCAAGGGTTTTGTCAACTTGAGCACAGCCCACATCCTTGCATTGCTTCCTGAGCAGGGGTGATAGGATAAGATGAACAGGGTGCATTCAACTCTTAGATAGGAAGCCTGTAAAATAGGATTTGAGCACAAAATAGTTCTCTTTCTTCTGATTCTGAAGCAAAGCTGTGCTCAGCAAATGGGGCTCAGTATTTCACTGAAGGAGAAAAACCGAAACCCTGACCACTCAGTTGTAAAGATCCCTGTGATGGTTTCACAACAATAGGTGTATGAATCTCACCATCCTGGCCAGATTCCTGTGAATGCAATTGTATTGTGCCTATCAAAATTACCTTTCTTCCAGCTTTCAGTCTGGATAAGGTTAGAAGTACTTCTGGTATCTAACATGATTACTTCAAGCCTGCTTTCTTCTGCTCTTCTGGTTTTGGCTTTTCAATGGGAGTGAAGAAACTCTAGAATTTATATAATTAATTTAGTGTTTTGTAATATTTGAAAGAAAGTTCCACTTTATTACTAATAAGTTTTACATAGTTTATGAGAGAAATAAAGAGCACGGATGTAAACAATGACTAAAATTCTCACTCATCCTCCATTTTCCCATAGAATCGTAGAATCATAGAATCGTTAGGGTTGGAAAGGACCTTAAGATCATCTAGTTCCAACCCCTCCTCCGTGGGCAGGGACACCTTTACGCTAAACCATATCACCCAAGGCCTTGTCCAACCTGGTCTTGAACACTGCCAGGGATGGAGCATTCACAACCTCCCTGGGCAACCCATTCCAGTGCCTCACCACCCTAACAGGGAAGAATTTCCTCTTTATATGCAATCTTGAAGCCTTGTTTTATTCCCAGGTTGACTCTTACCTTTACAGCTTTTTAATTATTTTTTTTATTTCCCAAAATTCACTGTAAATTCTTTTTGTTGTGAAGGAAAAAGTGTTTGTTCATTTGAAGGAATGTGGAAAGCAGCGCACTGCAAAGTTATTGTGTGCTTTAGGAAAAATATATCTCTACTGGGAACTGGAGAAATCAAGATCTCAGGATCTCTGAGGGTAATTAAGTGCAGCTCTGCCTGACTTTCATTTTAGCTGATGATTAGGAGTTTTGAGTGGTAAATGTCTCATTCTTTCGAAAGCTTATATTTCCTTATATAAGTCACTGTAAAGTATATTCCCTTTAGGGAGATTTCTGCCTCTGTGACTTCTATGAAAAAATATTCTTCTCAGGAGACCAATGGGCCTACTGCTTGGGACTCTGATCTCTTCTGCACTCAGAAAGTAATTGGCATTAGACATAGTTAATGCTTGGTTGTGTCTGTGCCAGATGCTGCAGGAAGTGATTCAGTAGGTCAGATCCTTTCCTCCAGCTTATTAATGGATCAGAACTGTTGAAGTCAGAGCTTCAAAGGTTTTTTTCCAATGAAATATAAAACTTAAGCCCTTTGTGTTTTTCTTTCTTAAGGGATTACATGGTGCATCTTTAAAAAGGCTGGTTAACAGATTCATTTTTGTTCTTGTGATAACATTACTTTTTATTTTGTATTGTCTTTTTATTTGTCATCTTATGCGAACATCTAGAAAGTGCAGTATATACCATCATTGCTCAGACGCTACTTTCACTTACATTCCCATTTCATAAGCAATAGCACATGGTATCTCTATTGCCTATCATAAACTTGAACATTATGTTCCTAAATTATTAAATAGCAGATTTTTAATCTCAGAAATGGTTGCTTTTTAGCAAGAGAGAAAAAAATCCCTAAAGTTTATAGCATAACAGAACCCCTACTCTGGCTGTGACTTGCTCCCAATATCTATGTAGATACATAAATAGTGTCATCCTGGGGAGAAAATGACATAATTCACTTCTTCATGTGAATACAGGGAATTGCCCATGGCAGTTAGTTCGTGCCATCAGTGGGGCTTTTATTTTTAATTTTTTTGTGAAAGTCGTGATATGAACATAAATCATTAATTTGGGTTTAAGTGTGAGAAGCATGAGAGCTGATCTCAGTTGATCTCCATCCAGTTTCAACCACACATGTGTAATACTACATAGAATCTACCACAGTAATCAATCATTAATCCAATCTGTAGAGTGACCTGATCTACAAATACTAAATACTAAACCAAAATTAATTTGGACTGGAATGTTATTATATGTTATATGTTGTTATATGTTATGAATTATTGTCAACGTACTCTTTTTTTTTTTTTTTTATCCCCTGAATTGCAAATGTTAATGTGTCTGGCACAAACTGATATATTAATAAAGGATTTAGCATCCAGAATTTTCCAGGGCATTTGAGGAAGAAGTTGGCCACATTTATTATGCTATCTTGATGTTTGTATAATGCAAGCTATGTGCTTAATGCAAAATGCTGTAGAATCCAGGAGAAACGAAGAAATTGAGTCTCCCATAAACCGATATAATGGGAAAGCAGTTGCTATAGGAGCAGCAGATTCTGAGACACTAAGAAAAAAGGCAAATTTAGGTCTTGATCCTGCAAGCATGTCTATGTGTGATTAATATAATCTGCCAGTCTAAAAATAAAGAGATTGTACATGAAGAAGTGCCTTAAACATGCTATTAGAGGGACACTGAAATCCTCTGTCCCTTCTGTAATACGAATACAGACATCAACATAGTGCAGAACGTTTATGAAGCTCCATGTTTTCTGAACTATTAGGCTGTTTCTTGAGAACCACTGAAATCTGTGAAAAGCTGGATCCTGACTACTGAAAATGGTAAAATTAAAAAGACCAGACTGTTTATGCTCTAAATTATAAATACAGACAGCGAAGAGTGACATTTTACATATTCTTTAAATTTAATAACCCTAGGAGGAGTTAGTAAGTGAAAAACAGAACATGAGTTTTTTATCTGCTGAGTGTCCTTTTAATTTCACAGTGTGCAAATAGCTTTTGATGTGAAGATTTGGTGCCGAAGGAAGTAAGATAATGGAAGAATCTCTAAATTGCATTATATCACTCATGCTACTCTGCTAATATCAGCCATGAGCAAGGAGAGGATAGTAAGCAGAAGATAACAAGAAAGAGAGTCTGTGGTGATTACTGCTTAATTTAATTATTGGTTAATTAAATCAAAGCATCAGGAGGAAAAATCATTTGGATTAAAAATGAGTATAACTTCTATCCTTTATTTGATTTGTTGTAGGAAGGAACAAATGGGATAAGTTAATCACTGCATGAGAAAGTTTCAGTAATTCTTTCAGAAATAAGGAGACCTCAGATGTGAATGAGATAGCAGAAGAAAGCCCAGGGCACACCCGCTAACATGAAAGATGAGTGCATGTTAGCGTTGTGCTAGTTAGAGATTGTTATTGACATTTAAACTACTATCGTGTGCTGTGTGAGCTGTGATATGAACCCTCTGGTCATGTGGATAGTCAGATGAACAATTTATTTCAGAATAAGCAATGGGAAGAGCCTCAGAGAAAAGAAGAGGGTAGGCTTTGTTTCCTGTGATCTGCTTTACTCTTATTTATTTCTAGGCTGTCACAAATTGTCAGCAAAATTTTCACAGTCCCCATCACTGAAGTGCCTGTACTATCTGTGAGATCAGGAGTTTCTATCTGTAGGTAGTTAACATACAGATATATAGAGATTTATCTAATGAAGCTAATGAAGTGTCTTTGCCATGAGAGCTAGTTTAAGAATCCTACAGTGTTGCATTCACATGCTCTTACAAAATTAAAAATGATAATATGACTTCTTAAACCTGGGGAAAGATTGTTTGCATCTGTGGTTTTTGTTCTTAGTTCTGTTTTCTTCTGCATGTTTCATCATATCTGGAAACTTAGTACTGTGGTGAAAATACTGTGCTGATAACTGGATTTAATTTTTGCTTCCACTACAGTCTTGCTTTTCCATCTTTGATTAATCTCTTCCACCTTCTGTGGGATAATCCCACCTTTGAAACTGACACCAGTCTTCCCTTTAATCTATTCTTTCTCTTGCCTGTTGTAACTGTATGCTTTTCAGGGAAAAATATTTGATTAGTTTTTCTCCAAGACCTACCACAGCAAAACTGTGAACTCAAATGTGTCCTCTGAGGCCATGCTAATCAACAGCCTGAATTTTTCAACTGTTCCCTACAGTGTGTGAGAACTAAATCAACACGATAATACTTACAAGGATTTAGGTATAATTATTGAGGGTGTTGTGCATTAACTATCTCTGTTAAAATATGTTAGTATGACAAATTTCAACTGCCACTGTAATCTTGTTTTGAATATGTGCTTGGCCCTCTTAACCTATGTATAATTGGATTGCTATCATTTTTTTCTTGCTGAGAAGAGCATCGAGCAAAAAGGGTATTTTTTCATTGTTGTTTTCTGTGCACAAAGGAGGATGAATGAAACTGAGACACTCTTATTGTTATCAGCAATCAGACTCCCAGCTGCAGTGAATTGGCACTGCTTTCCTTAGGTGACGGAGCTACACTGGTCTAGGTGCCACATTGCAGGACACAGAGTATTTCTTTTTGTAGCCCACCTGGCTCGGAGTTCAGAGCACTAGATCAGCAGTTTGTCACTAAGCTGTTTTCTGTGCACAGGTTTACACCCCCCCCCCCCCCACCTTTGCCCTCCAGTAAACCACTTTATTTTTCTGTATCTCAGTCCTTCATCTGTAAAATAATGGTGATGGTACTGCTATAGTTTGTAGAAGTTTGATGTGGATAAATACACTGAAGACAGTGGCCCTCCCAAAAAATGGTAGGAACAGGGAATGTGTAATTACGTGAAATGAATGTATATCAAAATAGAAAATCTTCATCCAAGTAGTTTCCTTTGGGCATTATGCTGGTAAGCTTCTCATCTAATCTTAAAAGTTCACATTTATGCCAAACTTATGAGCAATTTCATGTGTTTTGATATTATTGTCTGGACACTTTTACATGATTGGCAAGGATTAAAGGTGAAAATCTTTCTGGGATGACAACTGTGAGTGCTTAAGTAATAACTGTTATTTCAATCTTATTTTTGTGGCAAATAAGGATTTTTTTCTGTTAAAGTATAAGCATAAAAAACAATTATTGATGGGGGCACACATAAATGTTGGCTTTGACAATGGCCCAAGAAGCTTTTGTCCCGGACCTCTGTGAAACGCCACATATCAAGTGGTAGATTTGAGTGCCTGTGCCGTACCTAGCAAAACCATTTGTTTCGTTGCATTGATGATGGTATGTGTGTGAAGAACTCAGTTTGCCTATTAATCTGCTCCTTTCTTCCTTTTTTCCTTTTATTTGTATATCCTTTAGAACCCCTTCCTGTGAGCAGTGTTTCTATCTATGATTACAAACCATCTCCAGAAACAGGAGTGTTGTTTGAAATTCAGTACCCAGAGAAGTACAATGTTTTTACCAGGGTAAATATAAGCTATTGGGAAGGAAAAGACTACCGAACAATGCTGTACAAAGGTAGGAGGAAACTATTCCACTATACCTTAATGATAACTCTGCCAGAAACATTTTGAATTGTGGTCTTAGGTGTAGTTTTGACATGTATGAGTTAAAAAGATTTATATTTTTTGTTGTGTGTCAGATTATATAGTATCATGAAGGAAAGGAGGAGTCTTTGAATTGAACTGGTGGTTCACTTTGGATATCAGCCTGCTTCCCATTCTAGTTCTAGTGATTCTTCTTTTCTTTTGGATATTAGAGGAAGACTGGGTGGTCCAGATTTTTTTAATCAGTTCTGAAATCAACCTGGGAAGGGATCCCCAGTTCCTGATGCGCTAAAACCCCAAAAGCTTTCTACCTTTTTTTCTTTTCCTTGTCTTTCCTTGTCTTTCCTTGTCTTTCCTTGTCTTTCCTTGTCTTTCCTTGTCTTTCCTTGTCTTTCCTTGTCTTTCCTTGTCTTTCCTTGTCTTTCCTTGTCTTTCCTTGTCTTTTAAGCTTCCCTGCTGCTGTACAATCCAAAACAAAAGTTAAAAGGAAAGAAATACAAAACTCAGTAGGAAAGAGGGAGATACATTTTTACTTCCTAAAGATGCTTGTTGAAATCCCTAGATAACATGTGTCAGTTGAAAGCATAAAACATGCTTCCCAGTCTCTTCCCTCTGGCCAAGATGTCATTTTTGGTGAATAGCTGATAGGAGAGCTCTGGGATGCCCCACAGATGGGAAACCCATTCAATATACCTGATTCCTGGCACAGAATTTAAACCTGGTAATTCTGTATCACCGTAGAGTGACACAGGACTAATAGTACTCTGCTGTATAGTACTGTATATTACTGTAGTATTCAGCATTGTCCCTGAGCTAATAAACCCTGCTGCATATTATCATTTTCAATTTTATTAGAATAATGTAATCAGGGGCTAACAATCTAGACAGTCAGTCTAAACAATTTATCTAAGTAATCTAACAAAAGCAAATTCTGATTTTGATTTTTATTTTTTTTATAACTCCCTTTTGCCCTGCAATGTAGCTTAAGCATAACATCTGTCTCAGAAATGTAAATTGGACTGTCCTATGGAAACCATCCTGAGGACTGAGAAAGGCACCTGCATACTCTGTGGGCCCTGAAGAGCAGGTGGTTTAACACTGCATAGTGGCAGTAAAATTCTTTGAGTAATCGAGTAGGTGCTGTATTGAATTTTAGGCACTGAGCTAAGGCTCCCAAAGTCTAGTCACTGTAAGCTCTCTTTAAAGTCAGTAGAGGGAGATAGACACTTCCAGATGGAGGTCAGAAGATTTTTGAGTGTATTTGCTTCAAAACAGAGTGGGGCTAGAAATCACATTTTTTCAATGCTGTGAGGTGCCAGAAGTTAGAAAGGGTGATTCTGAATCGCAGCACAGAATATAGATAACCTCTTTCTGGAGAACAAAGGAATATCAGCAGTAATTTTTGCCTTCTACAGCTAATACATGGTTCCAAGGGCTGTAATGCTGCAGCTGCTGATAAATAAAAAAGTCAGCCAGGTTTAAGAAATTCACTAAACAACTTGCACACTCATTCCTATAGCCAAATAGCCTGAAGCAACTTCTCACGTGTACTGGTGGTGGATATGAGCTCCAGACTCAGAACTGTGGCTTGCACTCACTTGCATGCTAGAGGGTCCTTTGAACAACCTACCATGAATGTTATACCTCAGTCAGCAAAAGACCAAGGAGGCTTCTGCGTGCAGCAGTTAAAGGTCTGCAGAAACTGTCAGATGCTCTTTGAGATGTTTAGTGTCATGTGGAACAGGTTGCCAGATTCAGTTCCTTTTCCTGTGAAAAGCAGTTCATGTTTCTTGTGCTGGGCTTTTTTATTTTTTATTTAGCAAAGTGGCTTTGATGCCAGGAAAAACATTGGCAGACTGAATTATCAGAATTTCATGTCTCAGACCAGGCTGAGCAATGTTTAAACATCTGAAACACTGCCAGTTCAGCATGTGCAGTTGCATTACCAGAAAGTGAACTTTTGTTGCATTTTCCTTTTTTCTAACTTTCTTCTTTTCTTTTAAAACTTTCTGCAGATTTCTTTAAAGGTAAAACAGTTTTCAATCACTGGCTACCAGGTATATGCTACAGTAACATCACATTTCAGTTGGTATCAGAAGCAACCTTCAACAAAAGCACACTGGTGGAATACAGTGGAGTACAGCATGAGCCCAAACAGCACAGAACAGGTGAAGAAAATTATTATGCACCATTTGCTCCTAGTCTGTATGATTGCCCTCCGCTGTGGGGAGGGGATTGACCCCAGAGGAGAGTCTGAGTGGGAGCAGTCCTGGAAGCTGCTCCTGCCCAGGAGCATGGGAGGGGGATTCTGAGGCTAGCACATAGGGTTATGTGTCCAATGCAGTGCAAAGGGAAATTTAGATGAGAATTTATATGAAGCTATAAAGCTTTCTTCTTAGAAAATAAATTCTGCTTCACATGACCTAGGCCTTGTGCTAGGAATTAATTTTTAAGCCACAGTAGTAGCTGCACTGAGCATACTATTGATCTATCTATATTGGTCTGTCTCTTTGCACAGTGAATCATAGCCAAACTGTTGGAGAAGGCCTTCCTTACTGTGCAGTCTTCTATTATGGAGAGAAATGTCATAGTCACCCCACTTGGCAGCCAGTTTGTGCCCTGAAGCATGACTTTTTAATTTCCAAGACAGCAATGTTGCAAAGGCTGAAAATTACATTTGTTCAGGGTCCAGAACTAATTTAATTTGGTCCTGGGACAGTGCCCAAAACTTTTTTATTAATCTGTTGGACCACAGACATTTTCCAGGGTCCAAAGTGAAATGAACTGGTGGTAAAATAAAAAAAAAACAATCTTCAGATGAATAAACTGATGTTGGTCCATTCATTGCCGTGGACAAACCAAAGTCAACTGATGCCAGCTGAGTTCTGTTCTGAGAATCTTAAATATAGTTATCAAGATATTGAACCATAAGAATACAACCAACAGGACTCTACTTTGCTTTCCTGCTGCACTCACATCCCTCATTCTTCGCATGAGGAATCGTAGTGTCTGATTTTGTATTAGTGGCCGTGGCCAAGACAGGGGAGGTAAGCAGATTAGTGTGGTGTAAAGTGCCATTTTGAAAGGTGCCAGTCAAAATTATTTGCAAAGGCTATTCGCACTTATCATATATAAGGGCAGACAGACAAGCAGTTACAGTGAGGAAGACAAAATGCTGTGTGTTACCCTCCTGGTATAAGTTGAAGTACCTTCTTTGCATGCCAGAATCTTGTCTTCTGGTGAGCCAAATCTTAAAATCAAACCTTCACAGATATGAAAATCTAAACTGATGTTTAATGGTTGTGAAAAGATGATGCTAAAAGCATATGAAAAGGCCTACAGTAACATGAAGGTCATACTTTTTAAATATGCCATGTATTAGTTTTGAATATGCCATGTATTAGTTTTGAATATATTTTTCAATTCATTTCCACAGAAGTATTTTTTTCCATGATCAAGGTCTTTCTGGAAAGCATAATAAAATATATGAAAATCCATTCTTACAAATTCACACTTGAGTAGCCTTGCTGCTGTAATAGCACTGAAGTCTGATTGACTGTGATTTCATATCTGCTTTTATTCCTGTTATTCTTGAATCATGATTTTCCTGTGAATTTACACTCATCTTGATGGTACTAGAATCACTTCTTCTATAAGTATATGTAAGAGAAGGGAGAATCTTAATATGAAGAAGTTATTTCAAAATCGTAGAATCATAGAATAATTAGGGTTGGAAAGGACCTCAAGATCATCCAGTTCCAGACCCCCTGCCATGGGCAGGGACATATCTCTAGATGCATTGTTTTTCTGAAACAGTATTCCTCTTGGAATTAACACTTCTAAAGGTGCACAGAACATACCTATTAAAAGACTAACCCTTGCTTCTCTTTTAGTTCCTTACCCACCTCGAAACATTTCTGTTCAGATTGTACCAATCAACAGAAATAACTGGGAAGAGCACAGTGGGAATTTTGCAGAAGAATCATTCATGGGGCCACAAGAGATCATGAAGAAAGAAAAACATAGCCATTTTTCTGACAACCCACCTGAAATTCCAGCAGTGAACACAACTGCAGCCTCAGCTGTCTACCGTCATAACAGCACTGAGTATGAAACCACATCACAGCCGTACTGGTGGTCTAATGAAGCTGAGTCATCAGAGGGTGAAGAGGAGTTTGTCAATGCAGTTTCCAGTGATTACGAGGCCAGTGATGTCAACACATCTGGAAAACTGAATCCAGAGACCCCTTCCTTCCTTCCTGTACAAATGGTGGTGACCTGGTTACCACCAAAGCCGCCTACTGCGTTTGATGGTTTCCATATCAATATTGAAAGGGAAGGTAAACCAGAGCCTTATAGCCTTTTCATACTTATTTTTTGTAATTCCATTGGTGGTTGTCCCCACTACAGATTATTAACTAGTACTGTGCTTCAGAGGGCTTTGTTAGATCTCCTGTATTTCTTCAGAAATTTCTTGCACTGAGTAGCATCTGGTTCTGGCTGTGCATCATAAAAGTCAGGGAGGAGGGGTAAATTGCATTTCGCAATTCTCTTTTGTTAAACGAGATTTATACTGTTGTACATATTGCTACACTGTTTACACTGCAGTTATCATAAATCCATTCTGGTATTGGAGAAAGGAGGTGAGGTGACAGAAATTTGAGGAACAGAAGGCACATTATACCATGTAGTTTTGCCTGCCACTGAGAGAGGTTCTCAGAGGGACCTGGACTGGAAGGGGCATGCAGAAAAGATTCAGATTAATGCTTGTCTTGGAGGACTGCTACCAAACATATTCCTTAGGCAACAAGGAAGCTTTGGTAGAGATCAGGGAGATTTTTCAAGTGATGAAGCTACAGGAAAATCACCACGTTGCTTAAACGTTTTCTGCTTTAAAATCTATTTTATCCAAATTAATTTTATTTCCTCACAAGCAGTTTTGATAAGCCTTCCCACCCTGAGGGCAAATACTGGTTTTGGTTTGTTGTTTTTTTTTTTCAGAATAAGAATGCAATGGATTAGATAGAAAATTGGAAGCTCCTTTTCTTTCATGTCATGCTGTTTTTCACTTGCACAGTCATGGCAACCCAATTTTATCATCCCTTCTATGGAATGAAAATTTGGCTTGGGTTTATTGTTCCTTTACACCTATACTGCAACCTTGGTCATTAATTACTCTTGTGGTGGTGGCAGGAAATAAAACTACCCACATAAATCCAGTCCTTTTGGATACCTTTTAATCCCTCAGCAGAAACAGCATTAGCATTTCCGATATAAATCATTTTCTCAGCGGCTGAAGCCTTTCAAGTTTCAATTAATCCATACTTCTTTTTCCTCCCTGATTTAGAGAACTTCACGGAATTTTTGACAGTAAGTGAGGACACTCACAAATTTGTTGCTGAACTGAAAGAACCAGGAAAATATAAGTTGTCGGTAACAACATTTAGCTCCTCTGGCTCTTGTGAAGTTCGGGGAAGTCAATTATCAAAAACACTTAGCTTTTATATCAGTAAGTATTTCAACAAATCTGTCTTTTTCTCCCAGACCAATATAACTTTAAGGTTATATATATATAATATAATGTTAGAGTTTGCCCACTGTGGCAGCTATGGCATCTGCTGCAGGATCAGAAGAGTCTAGTCGTCTGGAATTACCTGTGCCAGAGAAGGAAATATAATGCAAATATGTTATATGTTATATCTTCCCTGGATGGGCCTTCATTGTGCTGTCTTGGCAGAGCTAAGAACTGAAAGCAGGTGACGTATTTGATAGTCATTGCCCAGTGTACAGAAGTGAAGCGGCTCACTGAAACAAGTTTCCCCCCCTTGCATCTTTCAAAGAGAGGATTTAATTCAGAGAATTAAAGCAGTGGTTGTAGACATTCTTGAAAATACTTAATTTCTTTACTCCTGGAGGCTCTTTGTACCGGGTTAGGGATGAAGGGTATCTCAGGCTGAGAGTGTGAGAACTGCACAATTAAACACTGAACTCTGAAATTAGATGGTCTCTGAGAGAACACAGAGCATATCTACTGTAATTTTACAATAGATGACATAGTTCAGCCTGCTGAATTCAGAGGAGAAAAAGTAATTTATTTCCCTGTAGGATCCCAGGGTTTCTTAACTGAAGATTTAGTAAAAGACAAAACAAGAAGACACTATTGTGTAAACTAATATCATGACTGACAATTAGATCAGCAAGTAAGGCAGGTGTTGGTGAATTCAGATTGTTGTCCTTCTGGTGGCTGTCATCACCTCTGTACCTTTTCTACAAAAGGAAGTAGATATAGCCTGCAAAGTGCCCATGCAATGAGAACATGGGAATACTTGCAACACTACACAATTTTATGTGTGGGAAGATGGTGTCTCCCCCAGTTCATGAATGTTGTAACAAGACACAGGAGCTAAAGCTGGCAGAAACGTTCATATTTATAAGAAAATTTACTCAAGTACTTAATTACGTTTCTAATAAAAACCTTGTCTTTAGAAGCTCATAACATTTACAAATACTAACTATTTAGGCTTAAATTCCTCATAATGCTTGACTGCATGTAACTGAATTCCACTATCTTGCCTATTTTTTAACTTTATAAGTGAAAGAAATGGTACTCAGAAAACAAAGAGAAAGGAGGAAACACAAGAGGAAGGGCCTCTTCTGTTGTAATTTCACTGTCTTTGGTTTTCTTTAGAAATAGTTATTAGACAGCTTCATTATGTGGAAAGCATTAAAATATATGAAAGTATTCAAGTATAACAAATAAATTATGCAGCATTGCTATTAATGCCAAATGTTATTCCATTTCCATTAAGCA
Source organism: Pezoporus wallicus (assembly GCF_028554395.1). NCBI lineage: Eukaryota > Metazoa > Chordata > Aves > Psittaciformes > Psittacidae > Pezoporus > Pezoporus wallicus. The sequence continues at coordinate 2,523,184 of NW_026642179.1, read as the reverse complement.
ATATGCAATACAGTGTCTCCATGAAGTCTACTCACTGGGGACAGACATGAGAGAAATGAGAAAATGTTAATCCAAAGTATGGGTGCATAGATTGCTAGAATATGTATTAAGATGTTATGGGCATGTAATGAATATTTTTATTTTACATGTAACACATTGAGAACATTTGTTTTGGGGGGTTTTGTCAGTTAGTTTTGCAGTCTTTCCGAACCACTTGAGGATTCTTGGCAATTGTCATATTTATTCTTTCAAATGCAAAATCCCTAGTATTTAGATAGATATTATACATATTCCTGGTAGTATGCCAAATCTGAGACATGCACAAGTCCTCTTAAGGTGAAATTGCTTTTCCATATTTCTTTATGAACCTAATCAAGCAGGCTTTTTGTATAGGGACTACAGCTTAGGTTTGTGACATGAAATAGCTCAGTTCCCTTAATGCCAATGCTGAAACAAATTATGAATGGTAAGAACGGCACATAAAGCATTTGTTCCAGAGACTAATCTAATGATCGAGTTCCTCTTTTAGATGAGTAGGTGTGGGCCTGCTGTTATGACTCTCGCTCATAGCTTCAGCCTTATCTTATCCTTGTAGCACTCTGTTAGTGAAACATCCTGTCAAATTATTGGCTTGTATTACACAACATTTATACTGCATCCATATAGCAGTATAGCTTGTCAAATACTGTAGGCTGATCTCACTGGCATTTATTTTATTTTTCTCAATAAATGTAAAGAACCATTAGAATTATGTAAAGGAAGGAATGTCAAGGAGAGAGAGCTGTCACATCACTTCAAAGTGACAAGAAAAGCTGATAATTTTCATGAAATCTGAAATTTTGACCAAGTCTAGCTGACGTTATCTTTCAAAATGTTGTTTTATCTACATTTAAACCTGTGTTCCCTACCAAGTCCTTCAGAAAGTCCGATGAACAATGAGATTCTTCACCGTGGTAACCTCTGTGAACTTGATTTTCACGCTTCAAGGCTGTAGTACAGTTGGAGGGTATGGCAGTATGTGGAGAGGTGAAAAATTTTATGTGCTTATCCTTTAATATTTGTCAATTATCTGTATGCGGTTGGATGTCACAGCTTTTAAACACTATCTTGGAGCAAATCTGGTATTTCTGGGTGGTTTCTTGTATGCAATAGAGAATACTGCAATCTGAATTTTTGAACAGTGACATTTTTCTCGTCATCTCCTCTGCTACAGGTGAAATAGCACCAGCCATAAGCTGTTTCCCACTGGCTGCCTTCTTCACTGCCTGACAGCGGTGCAGATGAACAAGTGTCAGTCCAGCCTCCTTCACTAGTAGCAAATGATCCCATGAAAGAAGGATGTTTTGACGTATATGCCTCAAATGCGTAGAGTGGCTTGCTCACATTTTCTTCTGGGACATGTCCCAGGCCCCACAGGTGAATGGATAGAAGAGCTCACTGAGAAGCCCCAGCACGTGACCGTGAAGGTGCTAAGCTCCACTACTGCCCTGACATCCTGGACAGCATCGCGAGAAAGCGGAAGCAACAGCACCATCGTGTCTGTGGTTTCTCTGACCTGTCAGAAACAAAAGGAAAGTCAAAGGCTTGAAAAACACTACTGTACTGAGGTAAGGGATGGAAGCTGGAGCCTTTTCAAACACAGGAAAAAATTGCTAATGATTCTGCTGTTTGGGATCATCATGCCTAAGGGCCCTTTTGGGATCAGGGCTGCAGAGCACAGTGGTAGCTGCTCCCTGCTGCAGTCTAAAGGGACACAGCTGCTACAAAGTGTAGGGGAGAGCACAGCATCTGGGAACTAATGAGTGTAGTAAAACATAGTAGTGTTAAGATTGTATTTCTGTTAGACTTACATAGCCAGTCCTTTGTCCGAGCTTGTGAATTACATTGTACCTTTTGAGACACTTTCATGGCAGCAGGCAAAATGTTGCCATAACAGAATCATAGAATCATCAATTCCCAGGTTGGAAGACACCTCAAGGGTTATCTGGTCCAAGCTTTCTTGTCAAAACCATAGTTTAGACAAGATGTCCCAGCACCCTGTCCAGCTGAATCTTAAAAGTACCCAGCCTTGAGGAACACACCTCTTCCCTGGGGATTATTCCAATGGCTGTCATGTGAAAAATTTTCCTTGTGTCCAACCAGAATCTACCTGGGAGTAACTTGTACCTACTAATGCCTCATCTTTTCCGTGTGACTTCTTGTAAAAAGGGAATCTCCATCTTCTTTGTAACCACCCTTTGAATACTGTAACATGATGATAAAGTGTCCCCCAAGCCTTCTTTTCTCAAGGCTGAACAAACCCAGTTCTTTCAGCCTTTCCTCAATTAACAGGCTTCCCAGTCCTTTGGTCATCTTTGTGGCCCTTCTCTGAGCCCTCTCCAGCCTGTCACATCTTTTTTGTATAGAGAGGATCAAAACTGAGCACAGTATTCCAGGTGTGGTCTGGCAAGCACCAAGTAGAGTAGGATAATGACTTCTTTATCTCTGCTGGTGATGCCCTTGTTGATGTAATGCTGCAACCTGTTGGCTTTCTTTGCTTCAGAAGTACACTGTTCAGTCATATTGAGCTTGTCATCCACCAGGAATCCCAAGTCCCTTTCCACAGAGCTGCTTCCCAGCCATATCATAACAACATTTAGGCATCTGCTGTAATCCACTTGTATTAAGCAAAGTGCTCATAGGCATGGTTATAATCAGACTAGCATAAATTCTTTCTTAGATACCTACAGATTAATACGGAATACAAATGAATACAGAAACTCTAAGTTTTCTGGAAGTTTAGAGGTGATCAGAAGTCAGCTTTTCTTTTTATCTGTAAAAAAAAAATGTCAGCACTGGAAAGTAAATGATCATTTAGATCACCTATGATTTGCATGAACAACAGTTTTTTAGGACTGCCATATAGGATGTGTTTATGATGAGCAGTAATCCTGAATCCCCAGATATGGCATTTTTCCATTGGTTGAAACTCTGAGTCAGATGCTGTGGCTATGATGGATTGGTAGCATACAGCTCAACTAGAAAGAGATTTTAGCCCACATCTCAGTTACCTTACCAAGATGCTGATAAGGCCATTACTGAGCAGTGCCACAATTTCTGTCTGTCTCCCTAAATGTGTGTGGTGGAGGAGTCTGCAAATGACCTGCAGTACTGCCCTGCTGCACCCTCAGCTTGTCCATGGGAATGGAAGGAGGCTGCTAACATTTCCAGTAAATCTTCATCTCCTTCAACTCTGTGATTAACCCTGCAAGTTAATAGTACATAGAGTCTGCATCCTTTAAAAATGTCTTTTAAAATGGCTCTTTGTCAAAGTGTCTTCAGTTTTCTTCCAAGAATGGCTGTGAACTTCAACATTTGGAAGTGTCTCTTCATGACAATTTCAGAATTGATTTTTGGAATCATCTTGTAATTTCAGAGTTATTTTCCTTCCACTTATTAAAAGTGCAGTCATTTAATCAGGAAGGAAAACAATGCAGCAGTGATTATAAACCACAGATCACAAGTATATACACATATGATTAAGGTAAATACTACAGGATTCACCTACAATCTCAAAAAATGAGTATCTAAAGCTAATCCTTGAGTAAACAAGATATCTGTAAAAGTAAATGCCTATTTATTGCAAGCAGGTATAAAGTCCTAAATACAGTTGTTTCTTTTTGTCACTACAAATATTTATACCACCTCTAATCAAGTGTTATCACCTTATTATATCTGGAATTCTTAATGGCTGGTTGGTTTGAATTCTCTTTGACAAGCTGAAAAGGGCAAAATTCAGTGCAGACTTTTATCCATTTCGAACATTGTGCACGATTTAAAAGTGAATTTAGATTTCCAAAGCAGCTGTTAAAGAGAAATTCTGTTCCTCACTAAATCTGTGCTGGCACTGATGTATTCACAGGCATTGCAGTAAACCACCAGTGCAAAGGTGGCTGTGATGCAGACTTTGGAAAGTTTGTGAATAAAATGTTAGTAGGAAGTATCAGCCTGCAGCTCTGGAAGGGGTGTCGGCTGTCCTTTCCTTGACGATGTTCTGTGCATTTGCTGTTAGCTGGTTCTTCAGAAGATAAGACTTTTCATATTGTATCAGACCAGGAATCACTTGGTCAGGCATTCTGTCTCCAGCTCAGGCTGAAACTTTGAACAGCAGAAATTTTAATGGTGGTGCTTCAAACGGAAAAGAAAAATCACAATGTCTCTTAGGGTTTTGTGCTGTGCAGGGGAGGTGAGAAAGAGTAATTTCTCTCTGATTTCACCATGCAATCACTTAACACGTGCATTCAGAAGACAGCTTTCCCATAACGCTGCCTTCAGCTCACATAGCTGCAGATGAATCAGATGGCCATTGAAAAGCCTCAGCCTTTTATTGAAAACACATGGTTTTCAATAAAAAAACATGCCTGAATAATATCATCTGAATATGAATAACGTAGCCTAGATATTTCAATAAACTTTGACGGTAGGAGAGAGTTGGTCTGCAGTGTGACAGCTGACTTTATGTAGCAAAGCAAGTGGAATTCTCCAAGTTAAATCATTTATCAAGTCAGTCCTGACCACTTTCACAGTTTTTCCATTTTGGGCTTAATGAACAGAGTTTTAGCAGCTGATGCCAGTGTGTTCACACCTTTTGTAACTGGAGTAGTTCAAGTACAGTCTCAGTATTGTTTTAATTAACTGAGTAAATACTTCATATCCAATGTGTTCTCTTCCTATTAGGTAAATTCAAGCAGCAGCCTCATTGAAAATCTTGTTCCCGGTGCCCAGTACCAAGTTGTGGTTTATTTACGGAAAGGACCGTTGGTTGGACCACCTTCTGATCCCGTTACATTTTCCATTGGTAATCCCTGCATCTGCTGTTTGAAATATGTTCATTTTGGTTTGGTTTTAAATATGTGTAGTATATTCATTAAGTTCTAGAGCCCATGAAGGACTACTGCATTGTCACGTTGGTTATTTTAACTGCAATGAACACTTAGTGGGAATTATTTTCTTATATTGTCTAGCCCATTACTAAGGTGGGGAATATACTCCTTCAGTGGAAGATAGATATTTCACATTTAAATGTTATGTTATTACCAAACCTAACTAGAGGGAGGTTATGGCCAGGTTTCACACAGAGTGCCCCATCTTCACCATTGGACACCTACATATGTCTGCCCTTAGAGTGGTCATGGTCTATGTAATTTATGGTGGGAGCCTCCTTAAAGTGTAGTCAACCTGATCTGTGTTGCATGGAGAGATGTGGGCACTTCCTAAAGGTGATTTGTTACCACTGGCTCATGAAGTATGTGGACTGCTTTTAAGACATTTGTTGCAAGTGTACTTCATGAAGAATGTAAAGTGGCCCCGTCTGAAGGCCACAGTGCTAAGAGTCAGGAGAGCTGGCTGATCTCCTTCATGACCATCACCAACTTAGGCTGTGCATGCCTTGATTTTCTAGAGTTTATCAGTGGATCTTGATTATCTCTGCTTTGAGATTTGAAGAGAACTTTCTGGAACTAAGAGTAACAATATCAAGGATGCAGGTTGCTGCCCCACTGCCTGTAATTCAGGATTCCTCCAGGCTCCTAAATAGTCACTTAGGATAGAATTCAGTATCTTTTAGTTTCAGTATCATTTATTTTGTTAAGGTTACTACTTTAACAAAGTGTATTAAAAAAACAAAGGACAAAGAGATTCGGTGTATAGAATTACACCCACAGAGAAATATTTAATCTGAGTCACCAAGCTTCTCCTTCTGATAAATAGACTGCCTTGTGGGAAAGCAGGTGGCTGACAGTCGGAGATCTTCAATATTTTTCACTCTGCTTCCTTTCTGTGATATAGGAAAGAAAGTGAAACAGAAAAAAAAACAAAGTTAAGCTGTTAAGAATTGAATCCTTAAGTGAAAGCAAATATATGGAGTAGTGAATATGGTGAGACCCTTTCCAGTCTAGGCAATCTCCTAATATATATTCATAAATTGGGTCTAAATAAAACTTTGAAAAAGTATGGTGTATTTCAATAAATGAAAAAATTGTAAAATATATATATAGTATTAAATTCTCTACCATTGGACAAGTTTTTTTTTACTTTTTCATTTTACTTTGTTCAGAAATCTGCAACATTCCATTTTCACTTGAGAAAGTAAAATCATATATTCCCAAAATAAATCAGTTCCTTCATTTTCTCCACTTTTGTGTGGCCTGACATCCATAAAAGCCATAAACTTCAAATGGCAACCAGTTTCTAAACAAAGCATCTCATAAAGGGGATGTTTTTATGCAGAAAAACAACAGTTGTATGAGTTTTCATTTCATAACAGTATATTGAATTTGATGTTAAAATAGTAGAACTGCGAAAGAAACTGTTCTGTGAAATTATCAGTGGTGGATAATGATAAATGAAATGGAAGTAAGATAAAATATACTATTACCAGTATTAAATTCTCCCCCTGTTTATCCTAAGCTTCACTGTCATTGAGTGAATACTAACACTTCAGATAAAGCAAAGATGTGGTAAATGATTTATAAGGGGAAAGGCAGTCATGTGCTAACATGTACTGAAGTCATCTGGATGCTGGTGTTGGTTCTGACCTGGCATGCGACTTCTGGGGCTCTGCAACCCTTGCAAATGTTAGCAAAGTACTTATTTAAGTAGCTTGAGTTAAGTCATGAAGAATAATTGCTTTCTAGACAAGTAAGGGTTGCAGAAGTTGACCCTTATATGACATTTTTCAAATCACTTGACTTCTCTTTCTCAGTGTCATCATCTGGGAGGCAAGAATAGCAATACATGACAGCACCTTTATGCTCCCCAAGGAAGGAGGCGAGACAGACATAAAAAATGTTCTTCTCATAGTCTTCATCTTCCAGAGTATTGTGGCTTTTGATGCTTTTGTTTTTGAGCAACTTGAAATATCTGCTGCACATCCTGATTTTCAAAGTAGAATGGAACCCTTCATTAATGAAAAAGCAAGTCCTGTACTTTATCTCAAGCTAAGCAGCCAACACCAAGTAGCCTGTAGTTATTTCTGAAAAAGTAGACATAACAAAGTGGGAAAGAAATGCTGAAAAAATGGTATTCAACTACTTGTGACAAGGAAGATCTTGGGAATTAAACTCAGAGACAAATCAGAAACGGGTAGAACTTGGTTAAGGAAAGGTATTTTTTAAAATAAACTGTACCTGATAACACACATTACTAATCACAGTTTCTGATTTGTAGTGCCCACTGGAATAAAGGATCTGACACTTTACCCCTTGGGACCTACTGCTGTGGTTTTGAGCTGGAACAGACCTTTCCTTGGGGTGTTCAGGAAATACGTTGTAGAAATGTTTTACTTCAACCCATCAACGATGACTTCTGAATGGACAACCTACTATGAAATAGCAGCAACTGTCTCCCTAACTGCCTCTGTGGTAAAGTGACCATTAGTGATTATTGTTTTCCTATGCCTGTGTGACCCTGTGACATTTTGTTCCCCAGCCTTTCCCCCATAAATGTGGATATATGCCTTTAAGCCTGGCACTTTTTACTAGACAAAGCAGAGAAAATAGCCAGATTCTAAAGCCATTTTCTATTCTAAAGAAAGAGAATGCCAGCTGAACCATGCTAACTTTTAAGCAGGGAGATCATGTAGGAGATGAGCTTCTTTTTTGTTGACAAATGGGCATGTTCAGCAAGTCCAGAGGCAGCTTCAATTTGGGGGTCAGTTTGTCAGTCAAGTCTTTAAAAATGCTATCCTCTCTTCAGGGGGGTGTTGTCCAAAGCTTTATCTACATAATTAATATTGATAATATGGATTTGGAGCTTGCAGGCTAGTCTTGTAGTGTGCTTTCAACTAGGTGGAGACTGGTCTCTAGAAGAATACACATACACATATACATACATGCACCTTTGCAGAAATAAAGTGAAATTTGCCTTTTCCTTTCCACTGTTTCCTAGAGAAAGTGAACAGATTTTATTCAGGCTTTGCTGTAGCTCAAGACAGCAAGCAATTTTAGCTGGAGTCAGTTGTTCAGAAAGTTATAAGTATGCAAAAAGATAGCAATAACTTGCTGCTAGTGAGAGTCACGGTGATTTACTGTAATTGATTTGCATAATACCATTTGTGGAGTCATTTTGACTACAGCAGCTTAACTGTAATTGGGTATGTGACTGTAAATCTAGCACACGAGTCTCTAGGGAAATTAAAAACAAAAATAACGTACCAAATGAGTAATTAATATCTTGTAATCATGACTCAGCACAATTAGATTAATAGCTGAGTGATCCAAATCATCGTAGAAGTAATGGTATCTTCCAGAGTTAGTGGGGCCCATTAGAAAATTAGGTGATATTGTCCCTAACTGTTGCATATCCTGTTCAAGGCAGTGAAGTTGGAATTCCTTAGCCTGAATTTCAGTCTGAAATGCAGTAGTGCTGTATCACAGCTAAAGTAATTTCTTAAAGAATAATTTTAAAGAGTAAGCCTGAATTATAAAAGGAGCATCTCCCTGTTCTTCCTTTACGGTATTTAACATACAAGTAAGTATTAGTGAACTTCTGTTTGGGTTCCATGTTGGTTCCCCAGAATCCCACCATATCCCATAAATTTCCCTATGATCTACTGACATCCCTCAGTAGTGTGTTCTGGAGCAACAATTTCAAGCCCAGTGAGAAGGCAGGGGTATCAAAAAATCAAGCTATATCTGACATCTTAGATCAAAAACTATCATCTCCTGAAGAGTTGTCACTTAGTGAGAACCTTTGGAACTGAATTTTCCCTTTCACTCTGTTGTTTCGTTCTTCTTGTGTTTTTCATCTTATTTTTAAATTGTCACAGCAATGTTTGTGTTTTCAGTATTACACCAGGGGCAGGTCAATAGGCCAAGCATCTTCAAGATTTTCGGTATTAATTGGATACAACTTTTTCCAAAAAACATGAAGAGAATAATCCACAAACCTTATCTTTGGATTGCCTTGTATTGTCTGGGGAGGGGGGAAGGCACTGCAACCAGCAGAGATACGTAAAAATACCAATTTCTAATTTCTTTTAAAATTTCATTTTTTCCAATTTGCTTTTATTTTGAATTAAAATAAGTATCGTGAGGCTTTTCATTTAAACATAAGATTAAATATTTGAAGTTAATAAAAATATTTGAATTTTAATTTCAATATTACATATGATATTATAAAATACATTGCATTTTATACTTCATTTATATCTCATTTGTATTTATATATATAATTTATGTCTCATAAGTCATTTATGTTCCATTCATATTTCATTTATAAGAAATGACAATACAAAATGAAATACACTGAAAATCAGAAAATATAAGTCTTTTGAAGCAACAAAATCTGAGTCAATTTTGTGATGGAAGATTGCTCTGTGGGAGTTGTTCTTTCTCCCTTAGAAATCAATGAGAGGTTCCCGTGGAGAGTAGAACAGGTACATGGATAAGCAGGAGAACCATCACAACCATATTTGCTCTCACTGCACAGATTTTTGAATAAATTCAAGGGCCAAATTTTTGAGATTTCCACTGGAGTAAAGACTGGGTGCTCAGTAAAATCAATGTGGGCATGCAATTTGTAAATATTGTTGTATTTTATAAGTCACACGTCCCGAGCTGCTCTTTGTCTTTGTCACTTTACAGAGAATAGCAAATCTGCTGCCTGCTTGGTATTATAATTTTCGGGTCACCATGGTGACTTGGGGGGACCCAGAGCTAAGCTGCTGTGACAGCTCCACCATCAGCTTCATAACAGGTAAGCAGCCATCTGAAAAGACTGCGTAAATGCTCCCAGGAGCAGAGATGCAGAGAATGTCTAACCTGAGTGTTGCGTTTCTCCTGAAGATACTTGCACATTATGACACTTAACACCTATCTGGGGCTTTGTTTGTGGGGTTTTGTTCTGTTGTCGTTTGTTTGTTTGATTGTTTGTTTGTTTTATTTTTTTTAATTTAATTATTTTTTTTAGCTGTGAGAGCTGTTCTAGGTGAATATATATAATTTTCCTATGTTAAGTACAGTGCTTGGTTACTCTTTTCCTGAAATATTTTCAATATTTCCGAATGTTTTTTCTCCACTATCATACTTCCAATAATCCACAGACCAGTCCATGACTTGTGTGCCACCTCAGGTAGAATGGAGGAGAGTTATGCACTCTTAGGCAGATCGAAGCAGGTAGTATTCTTGATAGCACATTATTCTTGGCCTCCGGCTTTGCCTTTTCTGCTTGTTCACAGTAATGAGAGAAGAGTTCCCTTGCAATCAACGCATGCACCCATGCTGCGTCAGTTAGCCTTGGGAAACTGTGTGGTGATGGCAAGTCAGATTCTCAACTGCAGTAAATCAATATAACTACATGGATTGCCCTCTTCCAGTTGGGACTAGCCATGTATTTAACATACTCCGTTGTCTCTTGTCAGATTCTTTGGGTTTGAATCTTCAGTACATCACAGATCAGCCACAGAGGGAACAACATACAAGAGGTCTTGTTAGCGCCTAGCCCCATGTTTCTAGCATCCAGGCAGTTGAAGTCAAAGTTTCTTATTGAATCGTTGTGCTTTTATGCACCGCTGTTTCATTCACCTTGCAGGTGACTGAAAGCAGTAAATAATCCAGATGCGCCATGAGAGGAAATAGAGGATGACTCACTCTTCCTTTCCATTTGTAGAAATCTAATAACAAAGAAAAAAAGCCTCCAACATCCCAGCCACTCTCTCCAAAAAAGATGCTAGCCTAGTCCTAGATTTTCTGTTTGACAAGAAGCTAAGAGGATGTGTCTGAGGAAGAAACTGAATGCAATCCATTTACCAGGATGACCATTCTATGATTCTATAATTCTATGATTAATGTAGTGCTGGTGCCTGACAGAGCCATGACAGAAAAGTTATCAGTGGGTTAAGTCCTAGCTTCACTGAAGTAACCAGAAACCCTCCCATCCTAAAACATCTGATCCTCAGCTATGCTGCTGACAAATTCTGGCACTTCTCCAGTGTATCAGAAACTCACAGTCCCTGCTGGAGCTCCATGAAGGTCTCCATGGATATTCATTGTCCTTTGGCATCAATCAACTTTTCTGTAGCGCTATAGGGAAGCAATTTTCCAGCTGGTTGGTTGCTGTATGAGGGGAGAAATGTCTTTTCCAACAGTTTTGGGCACCAGGTTCAGCATTTTAGAGTGGAAATGTTCCAGTGGGACCCTCACACTTCAATATTATGCCTCCAGAAACCAGCAGCAAAAATGAGGAAGATTAAGGTTGTTCTAAAATATAAGCTGTCACCAGGATCAGTTTGGATCTCTGTATGGTGTGAAAATAAAGATACTTACTGCTATTAGAGGAAAAATGGATCAAGTCCTTAACTAGCAGATGTAGACAAAATCAGAAATGGATTAATCTCTTCAATAATGTCATCCATTTATTATTGGCAAAACCTCTCTTTAAAAAGGTAATCCGGTTTTGCATAAAAATATCCAGAATGTATAAGACTGGGAAGTTGTTCCAATGCTTAATTCCTCTTAACATCAAAGGGTTTTATTCACTGAAGAGACACAAAGTTTTTTCACATCCCTATACAGAATCCAGCTTCACTCTTCTGTTAATCAATTATTTCCATTTAATTCTTTGGGTTCTCTCACTCTAAGACGTTTTCTCATGCTGCGTTTTTGCCCAGGTCTTCCTTTCTAAGTTTTACTGTCTTTACTAAAGTACATTAAAACTTAAAGTGTAATACCACCCTGCTGAATTCTCCTACAGAGGCAAAATCAGCTTTTTATTCAGTGCTCTCCTGTTTGTGCATCTACATGACTGCATTTCCTATTGCATCACACTGGAGGTCTCTGTTGGTTTGCTTCTATTCTGTGGCTTCTAGCAGAACTTATTTGAGAAGTGTTGTCTACATGCCTTTTTTCTAATACTCAACTTTGCACCTAGTACTTCAAAATATAATTTGTTTGAGTAGGCCCCGGCCAATAATTCAAATCACAGCCCTGTCCAAACCCTCCACTCCTCTGCCAGTTGCCATGTTACTTGCATGGTTTGTTAGTGGTACTTTCACTTTCAGAGTATTGATGGAAACATTGAATAGCAGTGAGCCACATCACAGCATTTTAAGGGAAGAGTCCTCAAAAAGAAGTCTGATTTGACCAAAGTACAAGCATTTAGCAATAGACAGTCACCATTAAATGTCAGCATTTAATACAATCCTGTCCTCTGATTGCCTTGTTACTTGTAATCTCTTCAGTTTTGTCCAGGGACTGCTATCAGACTAACTTGTGAGAAAATGACATGCCAGTTTTTTATGTCTGCAGGTTTTAAATGTTTGTCCCCAGTAAGTGCCGCCTTTTCATTCTTTCAAGTTACCAGGAGACTTGCAGAGTTCCTTATCACCTTCAGCCTCTTTCTTTCCAGGGAACAGACGGTTTTATGGACTACTTAATCCTTTTCTACGTCATTCTCAACAGCACTACCTCCTCTGCACAGGTTACCAGGAATTAAATCAAAGAAAGACCCCACCAAAAAGCCCTAAACTTTAAAATACTAAAATGAAGGTTTTGTAGTCTTCTACAAAACCAATGGCAGTTCACCATCTGTCAGTTCTTCTGTGTATAACTGGAAAGCTAACCTCTGCATCTGGAGCATAAGCTTGACCTGGAATGAAAAGGATATTACGAGAAACCAGAAGATGTATAGCTGTGTCCCACAACAACTTGTCAGATGTTCCCAGGAAAATAGGGGGAATTTGGGGGATCCTAGAGACTTATCAGAAACAGCATTTGTTCTCTCAGACTCCTGCAGCGACAGTTGCACACTGTCATTTTAATGCAGGGAGAGATTGTGGTGCTGCCAGTGTTGCTGTGGTGACTAATGAGTTTTTAATGCCACTTGCTGTAAACAGCTGGATTTAAAGCAATCATAAGCAAGGACACTTTAGACCACGAACATTTTTTTTTTTTTTATAATGGGAATGCTTTTAGCTTTGGAGAAGCAAAAAGAAAGCGAGAACCTTGGTGTTGGTGAGTACCACCACATCTGCTGTCTGTTGGTCTTGTGGATGCTTTCAGCTGTTGCTTTGGGCCAGATCAGCAATGGGTTGCAATTTCCTACAGCCAATCTGTGCCACTTAGCAACTAGCGGAACATGATTCTAGGGATCATGCAAGCCGTAGCCCATATCCTGGATGTTCATCGCCAGATACCTAAAGCAAACAGCTGTGTGAACATTGAGAGGGAAAGCGTATCATCAGCATTTAGGTATAAAAGGAGTTTATTATTAGTGTATTATATTCATGCCAGTCATAACCTTAAATTGTAAGTAATACACAATCTGTGCAAAGGGAAGGACTGGGAACTCTAGAAATTAAAAGCATTGCTTTAAAGATTTTATACTAAACAAGGTAGTTTCCTCTCAACAGCATAAAAGGACATTTTCAAGATTCATTTGAGAGAATAGTCTTACTAAACGTTTCTAAATGGCTCTGAATTGTCCCTGCATTGTATTTGCTGCCTTCTTAGCGACTACTTCAGTAAATCTGTTCACTAATGAATGTCTCAATGCAAAAGTCACAGAAGCCTTCATGAAAGCAGCAGTGACATCTTGTGGCCCCTTCAAACAATCCAGAACTAGTCCATCCAGTGTTTCATGCCTGCTGGTGATACATGCAACTGTGCCAGCATCCAGAGCTTTGGTGGTGGGAAGGGTCCTCTCACCAGGCAGCCAAATATGAGTTGCCCTTGCACAAAAACAGTGGACTCCACGGGGCTTGTGGAGAGGAAGATCCATCAGCCCGCATTGTTTGCGCTCCTAAAAAACCTTCAAAGCACACAGATTCATGCATTTCCCTGTTTTATCCAGGTTATCCCACTGATAACACTTTGAGAGGGGGTTATAATCATTACTGATCACTAGCTTCTTCACTTTTGTGTCTCCACTCAATTTGAACTTGTCTTAACCTGCACTTCTGAATTAGGCAATCAAAGTGAGCTGACCAGCTGTACACCCTCTGCAATTATTAGAGAGGCACCTCTAGGAGGCAATTCTCATCTTTATATACGTATTTTAGGAAGGATTGAAACCATTGTGCAGGAGGAGATCTATGATATAGTTTCCATCACACTAACATGGTGGGATGACTCGCACAGCTAGAATGCTGCAGTGGATGTCTATAAACTCTGCAGAAGGGATAGGCAAGAAAGGAGGTGGAGAAGGGGGAGATAGCCCTGCATCTTAGGGAGTATTTTGATTTGTCTAGAGCTTAATGATGGTGATGATAGTGTTGCATGTTTATGGGTAAGAATTAGGAGCAAGGCCAACAAGGCAGATATCATGGTGGGAGTCTGTTATAGACCACCCAGCCAGTGTGAAGAGGCAGGTAAAATACTCCATAAACAGCTGTGAGAAGTCTCATATTCACTAGCCCTTGTTCTCTTGGGGGACTTCAACTTAGCAGATTTCTGCTGGAGATACAATACGGCAGAGAAGAAAGTCTAGGAGGTTCCTGGAGTGTGTGGAAAATAACTTCCTGACACAGCTGGCAAGTGAGTCAGCTAGCGAAAGCCTGTTATTTATCAGCAGAGATGGACTTATGGGTGATGTGGTGGTTGGAGACCATGTTGGACATAGTGATCACTTGGTGCTTAGCTGGATGTCAGCTGACAGCTGCCTTCTGCGATAGCAGGACTTTCACTCCAGGAACAAAAGTGGCCATAACTTCATGCAAAAAGCTGTTCCTTGTAAAACTGCAGGTTTGGGATTTTTCCTCCTGGGAAGATGCAACCTCAGTTAAGGGAAGGTATTTTTTTTCCTGTGGAAAAATTATACAACTATTCAGTGTGAAATTTTTTATTTCTCACAGATTGTCATTTCTTTCCAGTGCTGTAACACAGTGAAGTAATATCTCAAGCTTTAAACCTGACTTTGAATTCCATTTCTAAACGTTGACTCAAAAAATGGCTTGTATCAGCCAGTAGCTTCATGATTTTTATTTTTTTTTAACTGAGAGATTGCAAACATGAATGTTTTTTTGTTCTGAATATCCCCCAGGTTAAACGCTGTTTTTTTGTTTCTTTCATCTAGTACTAAATGCAAATGTTTCTACTAATATTTTTCTGCTATCTTTGTGATACACTCTTCCCAAGAGTCTCCTTTAGTGGAAATTTATCACAGGATTTGGTATTCAGCTGTGTTAGACCCTGTCTGTAATACACTTGCCTTCTCCTCTCAGCACCAGTGGCTCCAGAGATTACCTCCGTAGAATATTACAACCACCTTTTGTACGTCACCTGGACCTATGGAGGAGATGGTACTGACCTTTCTCATTCCAGGATGCTGCATTGGATGGTCATTGCAGAAGGAAAGAAAAAAATCAAGAAGAGTGTAAGTATGAGTGGGGAAGCTGTCACTCATTTCTCATTTGCTGAGTCAATAAATTTGTATTATGAAGTTTAAACAAGTTGATTAAGACTCACAGAAGCCTGATCACTTGAAGTTGCTTCACAATGTTAGCATCACTTCCAAAGACAAGCTCTCAAAATAGTCAGTGGACAAAATGATTCTGATGGGATGAGGATTTCACCTGGAATGTGTGCCCTTCATAGAAAATTTACCAGATGCTAAGATGTGTTCTTGGCACATTATCTTGAACTTTCTGAGCATATTTAAAAATCCCTTACAAAAAGAAATTTGGGGTTTCCAATTACAGATTAAAGTCATCCGGCTGCAGGGTACAGAGGTGCATGTTTAACCTGAAGCAAAAGAGCAGCCCCTGAGAACTGTTTGAAGAGCCCCCAGTGAGAAGTATGTGAAATAGCAGGGAAGCGCTGAAAAGCAGGAATGTGTATGGCTAGCAGTGTAGCTTCATATAGCCTGTAGCATGTGACTGTCTTCTATACCACGCTTGAGCTTTAATTGTTGACAGGCAGAAAGTATTTGGTCTTTTTCAAGGGAAAGGTTTCCCTTCTACAACTGAAGACTCAGCAGATGCTGAATTGGAAGTGGATTTTCAGCATAAGCACAAATTCATCAGCAACTTTCATTTGGATTTATATAGAGCACCCTGGCTTTCCTTGGATTCCTAGTGGCTGCAAGAGTACACCCATCTGGAGCTTGTTACAGCATGAATCTAATTACATGATTAGTAGAACTGTTCAAAAACATTACATTTCTCAACAGCAGGAGCTTCCAATATTTGGATCTTTGTTTCAAACATGGAAGAAAACACCACAATTTTTTTTTCCCTACAAATAAATATCCTAAAAGTGAATTCTAAAAAAATTGTGCTATAATATCCCTCTTCTCTCTTCCTTCCAAAAGTCATGTTCTCTGCAAGGTTATTGTTCTTCAAAAGAATCCAGTTCCTGTGCCATTCAACTTCAGTTCAACTGTTTTAATATTCATTGACTATTTACATCTTAGATTAAATAAATAAAGAATAAACATTAAATATAAAATTAATTTAAAATAATATTGAAGAATTTTAGATTAAACAGAAGATTAAAAACAGCAGAGTGTATCTGCAAATAAAACTTTAAAACTTCAGGCATGTCTTGAGAAATGTTTGTCTTTTTATCATTTTCAGGACAAGAGAACTCAGAAAGTATTCTTTAAGAAATTCCTGTAACAGCCTATCTACAGTTAAGATTTATGGTCCTGCTTATATTTATAAATATGGGTACATGCCTGCAGGCATCAGGGTGTTCCTGTTAAGACTAAGATTTGTTAGTCACTTTCAGAAATGGTGTCCTTTAAAAATCATACTATATTGTAATGTCTTTGTCTGATTTATTAAGATTGTTATTATGGTTAAAATGAACAGGTAACGTTATGAGGCAATGGGGACTTTTTCTTCTTGCTGTTTTGCACTTCCCAAGACTCTGTAGAAGTTGGTTAGTTTTTAGTGAAGTGCTGAAAATAGTTTACTTCATCCTGTTAGTCTTTATTCAGAATTGTCTGTTTCTCTTGTAACTAAAAGCCTGAAAATTAAATTACTATGAAAACCGGTGTGAGAATCCTGAATGTACCTTTTATAGATAGTCTTCAAGTCCTCTGAAAATAGTCTGTTGCAGTACCTGAGTTCTGTGTTATTCTCCATGACCCTTGAAAAATGGGGAGCTTACCCCTAAAATAGCAGGAGGAAGTTATTCACAATCTTTTGAAGCTCAGCTCAGTTTTGGATCGTATCTGGTTTCAAACTTGCAGATGACTGAAGTCAGGCCCTGACATCTGTTGTCAAGTCAACAGATCTCCAGGTGTTAGACTTGCCCAGCTGGATTTAATTTGCAGGTTCTTAGGATACATAAAGGCTGCTTATATGTCTCTTGTGTACTCTTCTTAGAGATCTGACTTGATTTAAATTCCTCTAAAATTGTAATGGACTCAAAACCATGGCTTGTTTAACATTTTGCATAACATGAAATATCTAGATACAACAGTGCTTTCATTAGTGTTAAGGGAGATTTTCTTTCTTCCTTAAAATTTCAGTGGTCATATAGAAAATAAAGCCTATGATAGTCTTTTTGCATTGTGATATTCTGCTGATTGCAATGGCTTTCCACAGTTGATGTCAGTGGGAACTGGTTCATGCAACAAAGCTAGAATATGCAGAAGGCATCTGCTGTGATGCACAAAACTGTGGCCAGTGACCAGATTAATTTTAAAGGAAGGATGTATAGTTTATGTCAAATTTAACAGCTGGTGTCTGTAATTATTGTAGGTAACACGCAATGTGATGACTGCAGTGTTGAGCTTGCCTCCGGGGGACATTTACAACCTTTCAGTGACTGCTTGTACTGAAAGAGGCAGCAATACTTCCCTGCCTCAGCTTGTGGAATTGGGTAAGAAATGTAAATTATAAACTCACTCCTTCTCTCATTAGACTGTAAAAGTAACTCTGTCAGCAGACTCAGCATCTTCCTTATTTCAGAGTCATGTACCTGTGACTGCATTTCTTTTGCAAAGCTATAATTTTCACCTCACCTTGCTGTGAAGATTCTCATTCCTGCATGTGAAGCTACTCTCCTAAACCAGTATTACTCAAGAGAAGCAAGAGCAGCAGAATTTGACTGTAAGTGGAAGTAGGAGAGTGGAAATCACTTAATGCCTCGCTGGGAGAATAGCTTCATAGTTGCTTCCTTAAGGTCTTGGAACAGGTTTTGGGAATAGCAACTCAGGTTTCACAGGTGAAATTTTCAATACAAAGCAAAACCTTCCTTGTTTCTGACAAGCCTGTGTCTGTGTCTGCACTCTGCTACCTGGTCTGGTTCCCTGTCTCCCCATCTCTCTCCATGAACACGTCCATAGACTTCTAACACCAAAAATGTACCATTAAATACAAACAAATGACAGTACTCTTTACAAAAACAATCAGATTCATGGCTGTGGAGCCCAGCATCATTCTAAGAGAAATATATGTCATCTACTCAAAGAAACAAACAGACTTGAGAACTTAATCCTTAAGGTAAGACTTGATAGCTTGCTGCCTAACATCTTCCTTTACCTTTGAGGAAGACTGGACACTGCCTTAAGGAGATTTTACTCCACTTTTTCATGCATGTAGAATTGTTGAGCCCTAGGTACCTAAAGCTGTGAAATTTCGAACTGTGCCTAATTCTTTTACAGGTGTTAACTCCACTGTGAAGGTGGGTAAAGAAGAGTTAGTAATTTCAAATGGGATTTTCTTCACTACATTCATAGTAAACATTTTGTGAGTGACAGTGAAAGGACCCAATAATTTCTAATTGAATTAGAGGTCTTGAAGCAATCATTGTCCAACTGTCTTTCTCTGTAGCTCTTACTCAAGTCTTTTAAATAGTTCTGGGGCAAGCAGTGCAGCCACAAGAATCTGAGATTCTTCCAGGCCTTTTTACCAAACGAGATATTTAAAAGATGTAGAGAAATTCCATGGATTTTCCCTTACCTGCACAAGTCCTAATCGCTGTTTTCCCCATGCCTTGTGTCTGTGCATGGACTTATGTCTGTACATTTCTTCCCAGGACTAAGTGGGTGGGTGTGTGAGGGTGAATATATCCCCCCTCTACCATTGTACATAGGTATGGTAAAAAATTTTGGGGGGAATATTTCCAAAATATCAGCTAGCTCTGTCTTTCAGACAGGTCCACAAATGATCTTATTTGTGGCCGTATTATTACATATGCTGTACATTCATGTTGTACGGCCTGCAGCATAGTTATATCTTCCTGTTCTTTGCTTTCGGACAGGAAGACTCTCATTGGACTGGTATAGGTACTTTACCCTTGCTGTTTCATTGGCAACAAAGAGAAGGTGGAATGAATTCCATTTTGATAAATCACTTCCAGACTTAAGGGTGTGGGGGGTTTTTGGTTTGGGGTTTTTTTGGTTGTTTTGGTGGTTTGTTTTTTGTTGGTTTTCTTTTTCTTAAATGCTGTTTGCACTTTGAATAGACAATAGTAAGGATATTATGCCAGAGTTTTTCTTTCTCTCTGTTTCTGAGGGAGCAATGGGAGTTGTAATTAGCAGAAGTGGGAACTAACTCTAAGTGATAGACGACTCCGCATTTGGCAGTTGCTTAAGCACTCCTGCCAAATGCTCTTCCCTCCATGATGTTTGCTTCATCCTGGCAACTTTCCACTTGCAGAAAAAAATCAAGCCATTTGCTGGAGGCAAAAGCAGGATTTGTTTGGGATGATGCCCTAATGCAAAACTCATATTTTAATTGAGGTCATTTTTTACCTGAGTGAGGGATGGAATGTGTTCCTGAATCCAAGAGCAGATATATGGCTGTAATTAAGAGGGACGCTTTCCTATGCAGTACAGGGACAACATGTACACTGCAATCCCCATGACAGATAAGCAGCCACGTGAATGTGCCTCAGTCCCTACCCAACTCTCCCCCTCATGGCAATATAATCTTGGCAGCCTCCAACTCTAGAACACAGATCTGATTGTCTGAGGATCAGAAATGTATCCAATATGTCTATAACTACTTGAGCAAGTCCTTTGTGCCAAGTTTTTTGTGATAGATCTTACACATCACATCCAGGCTCCTGTGACAGCATCTCACAGAATGAGAATAACTGATTATTTGTGAAGGGGAATAATGACAGCAAAATGTTGTTGTACATAGCACATTGTGTGTAGTGTGTCAGGACCCTGGAATCCAGTCATTGTTTGAGAGTGACAGCTTTAATTAAACATCCATAGATTAGGAAATCTGAAAACTGGAGAAGAGTTCAGAAATGTTGCCTGAACAACTCAAACTTTGCGTTCTCTGAAGGCAAACCAAAGGAGCCCAGGACACCTGAGGCACTGAAAGCTAGGTATTGCCATTACCCATCGTGTGAAGTTGTTAGGATGAAAATCAGGATCAAGCCTTAGTCTTTAAATAATCTTGGAAAAAAAAAAATTACCTTGTCCTAACACCGTCCTAGGGCCGTTTGCTCCTCCCTCTGCTCCTCAAGACTTCCCCTCCTATTCTGTGTTTTCCACACACCAGGTTGGTTCAGGCTACGTTGCAGTGAGGGGTGGCCTCCACTGAAGGCCAGTGTGGCCTCCCACTGGCTGCTGCCCACCCAGCCACAGGGTTCATGGGACCAGAGGTGGCCCTGGTTGTGGCAGCCAAGGCCACCACACATGGGGCTGCGGGTGCTGTGTGCAAGCCCACCCCCCCCCCCCCCCCCCCCCATTTCAGAGTATCCTTGATGCCATCACTTCCAGAAGACCTTCCATATCCCCCTATCACAGGGTTGTCTCCTCCTCACCAGACCCTTGCGTATGTTTGCCCATTGTCAGTTCATCCAGCACAACAGCAATGAAAATCAGAGCGATAAGCTGAAGACCCCTGAGGTGTGAACCTCTGCATTCAGTGAGAAAATTCCTGTGGCTTATTGAAACAAGTGCAGATTCAGTGGCCTTTAAATGTTAGCTTGATAAAAAAAACCACAAAAAATAAGCCACAAGATTTTTTTTTTTAACTGCTAATTGACTAAATATTTCCTCTGCTACAATTAAATAAACCTAAACAGCCTTTGCTTGTGGAAAGCTGCTTCTTTATCACCTCCTGGGGAAGGTCTTGCACAGAAAAGCTTTCTCAGGCCAAATGTGCTGCTAACAGGTAGACAGCCATCTTCCCCCAAGAGTTTTTGCTAATGTCGTTCTATTAATAGAATACGCTGATGATCCTCAAGCAAGGGTTCTGTTGAAAAGGGAAATGAAGTAATTATCCAACTCCCCAAATAGAGAACAGTTTAAATAGAGAAGGAAAACCAAGAGCTTTATCATCTTCTCATTTTATAGTGGTAGTTTATCACCATGAGAGGCAGGGCTTTATATTGGCAGGCTTTATCTGAAGGAAATGAAAGATAGAAAGGCATCAGGCATTTCTTTCATTTTTGTTCAAGGCTTCCTCTTAGTTGTCTGGAAACTTATAGATAAGCTTAATAAAAGGAGAATTTCTCTTAACCAGAACCAGCCCCTCCAAAATCACTGTTTGCTGTCAACAAGACTCAGACCTCTGTGACTCTGCTTTGGGTGGAAGAAGGAGTGGCTGATTTCTTTGAAGTCTACTGCCAGCAGGCTGGATCTGGTCAGGAAACAAAAGTCCAGGTATGTAAGCAGCTCTTCTTTGGTTTCTGCTCTTCATCTCTGAAACTGAGACTGAGCCTTGCGTGTTTCTGGTTTGGTGTCTGGTTTTTGTGTGTAAAGTCCAATGGCATTTTATGCCCAGTACACGGGTTAGATGATTAAACCAAATGTGGTAGGGTGGTTCAGAATTTAACTTAAAATTTAACTTAGAATTTATTTTAAAAGCTAAACCACTAAAATATTTCAAAGACTAAAATATTTCATTATTTTTCAATATAAAAATTAGCTTCTATCTTACTAATGAGATTATAACTAATTGGACAGAAGCTACATGCACTCAACAGAGTCCTTGGCTATTGATGAAAATGGTTCTAATATACAGTGCAAAACCTAAAAGGCCACAAAACTAAGGTAATGTCAATAGGCAGGAATGGTCAATAGGTCAAAAATGGTCAGGTAGCTTGATAAGCAACGAGAAAAATGGACATATTTAGATGCCATGAGATCTTGTATGCAGCATTAATCATTTATGGCTTACTTTACTCCTGGTTTGAGAACTGCTAACTGAAGTTCACTGTTGCAGAGTGCCTTTGTGCTGCAAATGCAGCTGCTCTTCATGCATTTTGTCTCTTAGAGTATTTCTTTCAAGAGCCACCTTCTCAGCCTCACAAATGAGCCTTCTTTTCTCTCTATCCAGTTAGGTACCTGTGCTTAGAGGTGTCCTGGGTATCTAAGTGTTTAGATTGGTAACATTGTTCAGTAGAAGAACAGAGCAGTAACAGTTTTAATTCCTTGACATTCAGTGCTGTGCAGCATATGAGGCTTACTCTGATTTAGCTGGTGGTGTAGGGGATCGCTGTGATTACATGTCATGGAACACCATTCTCTCATGCGGACTGACACACGTAATCATGAATCATTCAGAAAAAAAGTAAAAAATAACCCACTCAGGGCACTGGTTATTGAAAAAGAGACGTACACACTCTTACTCCTATAGAAGACCAGTCTGAATTGAGAAAGGCACTGACTAAAGATTGTTTAAATGAACTTTAATCTTATGGGTAGTTTGGATTCCACATATAGATTCTTGTTTTTTCACAGTGAATAGCTAAATATAGTGAAGTCATTATCCACTTAGCAGAGATTCATAATAATTATGTGATCAGGCAAAGAAGTTACCTTAGGATTTGTAGCTTTATTGCACAGCAGACTTGTTTTAAGAACATAAGGAAAAGACTGCTCAGTGAGTGTCTCATTTGTTGACATGAACATCTGGCAGTGGGAAATGCACAGAGAGATTGTCAGCTCACTTCTCATGAGATTCGTCACTTTTTCTGTCTCTGCAAAAAGGGGAAGGGCTCCTTTTTGTACTATAAAAAGAGATGCTTTCCCATTAGACTGGTGAAAATTCTTTGTGATTTTCTGTGCTAATTGCATGAACTTTTTTTTCCCTTTCCTTCATTTTTAAACTAGCAAAATGAAATGCAACAGCTTTCTGAGTTTGAATATCTTGGATTTTGGTTGACTAATTTAAAATTCCCAGAGGGGAAAATGGAAAACATTTAGCCAAGTCCAATTCCCAAACAGTGGCCCCTCCTTTCAGCTCAGGGAATAAAAGCCTTTTCCCTTACACTCATGTAGATGTAATTTCATCTGCGTAACGTACCTCAGAATTGCACTGCAACAGCAACCCTTGCTAAACTGGAAGGAGCCTATGACTGACAACAGGCCACTGCAAAAATCCAGTGCTTGGGACTTGTTACAGCATCTTGCACTCACCACCCAGAGCAACTTCATTCATGGAACTTCTTCTTGTTCCCTTTCTAAACTGCTCACTCAGTGTCCCTATTTTCACATCTGCAGCCCACCCTTGTTTTTGCTGGAGAGTACAGAAAAGCCTAGGAGGACCTTTAAGTCCATTCACATGTTGTATTTGTTTTCTTTTACTATGTCAGGATTTAAAAACCACAAAAGTGTTTACTAGGGACACAGTAATTAAAAAATTGTATAAATATGTTATGCAAAGAATTTATACTAGCTAGAAAAACTAAGTTGTGGGATGTCTGACCATAGTTATTGCCAAAAGGCTTTGCTCTAGCTTTGTTTTTCACCTTGGCCTGTCAAAAGAAGCAGAGATGGCACATATTCACACAAGAGTGTGGGGATTGCAACTGTCTTGGCTGAACTTTGTATAAAACAACTGCCCGTATGGCTTAGTAACCAGAGCTTATGAGGTCTGCCCACCTCTGGGGATGCCCCACGGGTGTCAGCACTTTTCCCCACCAAGCCTGTGACTGGCCAAACCCCTGTGAGGGGTTTCTCACCCTTCTGCTCTCCCTAAGGGGCCCCAGGGCCCCCTTTGGTGCTCTGGGCTGTTCCTGATGCTGTTTTCACCCGTTCCTCTCCTCCCTTCTGCCAGGCTGCTGGGCTACCTGCCTGTTTTCAGGCAGGCCCTGGTTACCTTCCCTGGATTTTGAAGTGCTGATTTCTTTCAGCAGATCTGACTTTACCTGTTCAAATATATGGGTGGAGAGGAGAGCACTGATTTGTACTCTGTTGTTTACAGGAGAAACAAACTTCTGTGTGTTTTTCCCCATGTCTGCAGGAACCTGTCACTGTCTCTTCACACGTAGTGACCATTTCCAGCCTAACCCCTGCCACTTCCTACAACTGCAGTGTAACCACCTTCAGCCACAACAGCCCCAGCATCCCCACTTTCATTGCGGTTTCCACCATGGGTAAGCAGCACTTCCCTGCTTTCTTCTTCCTCTTCCAGCTACAACATCTGTTTCTCCTTGCTTTCTAAAGCTGCTGTCAGTAATGCTGGCCCCAGGGGTTGTTTGTATCATGGAAAGGCTGCCAGATGTGGATGTGATGAGGAAGCAGCTTTAAAAAGTTCTTAGAAAAATCCTTGCTGGGGAGTTGACTTGGAAAACTATATTTAATATAATTAATAAAATATATTCAATAAAATATATTTAATATAATTGTAGACATAAAGTTATTCTGACCAAGGAAAATAAAGAGGGTTTCTGACAAAATGAGCAGAACAGATTGTCTGGTCTCATAGTACAGTCGATAAAACTGTAATATGAAACAAAAATAAATCAAGATTTTGTTACTGAGACTTGACTCCAGTTCTTATTTAAAACAGAACCTATTGTACAAATTTATTTGCAAAAGAAACTCAATTCTAACACATTATATTACAGCACCTCAGCCTGTTATTTTGCTTTCGGGTCGGAAAAGATATTTATTATTTTGGAAGATCAACTTCAGAGTTGAAATGTGCTTTGGAGACATAGATGATGATGAATTTCTGTATTTTATATTTCTTTCACTCTTTTCTCTTGTGTTATGAGTTTCAGTTAAAAAGCAAAAAAATACTAATAATCACAAAATACCAAAGTTTTCTCAAAAATGCCAGTGAAGACATTTCCCCACAGAAATTCTGTAAGAGCAATAACAAGTCAAAACCTCACTTCATTTCTAGTGGGAGATTTTTCCCTAGGCTGAATGGGATCAGTTCAGAAAGATAACACTATCAACATTCAGGGGGAAAAAAGAAAAAAAAACACAAAAAAACAAAATGAGCCCCATGGCAAAACTGACAGCACTTCTGAATTAACCAAGGTTTCTTGTTTGTATGTACAGTCACAGAGATGAATCCCAATATAGTGGTAATCTCCGTTTTAGCCATCCTAAGTATTCTTCTGATTGGACTGCTGCTGGTGACTCTTGTTGTACTCAGGAGAAAACATCTACAAATGGCCAGGTAAGTCCAGATTTATGCTAGTTCCAAAAATTCCCAACAACAACAAACACACCAATAGTTGCAATTGAGGATGCTTTTGTGCATGGTTGCTGCTCAAGATGCTTTTGAACAGGGTACCTTCAAAATCTTGCTGCTGTTTATGAGTAGCAGTCTTCTCCCTCTGTTTTCATTCTTGACCTGAGCTAAAAGCTCAACCTTGAGCTTTGCAAGAGTGGCTGTTTAAGAAGTACAATCACTTATTACAAGAGGGTTGTGTCAGGAACCTATAGGATAATTAGGATCTGAGGCAACTGGGCATAAGCAAGACATCAAGATGTTTAGCAAATCTTTCTTACAGTTTGGAAAGAAGATTTTCTATATCAACAGATAAGACAGTTTGTTAATCGGATCCAGGATGCTGCGTTTCAAAGGCCATATAAGGCCTGAGCCCTAGCAGCCAAACCCCTAGGATGAGGGAGGATGTGCCCAGAGCCCTGTTAGTCTCTCTCTAGAGCACTTGCCAATCTGCCCCCAAATCCTGATCTTCCAGTTGTCCAAATTCTGCATTCGTATGAGCTCCTTTCCTATAGGAATGGCAGCATGGGAAAGAGCATACGGGCTCACCTGTATGGTGAAAGACTGCATGTCTTTCCATGCAGTCAGGATGCATCCAAATATACACCGAGACTCACAAATCCAGAAGGGATCTCAGGGTCTGCCCTTCACTTATAACACTGAAGATCCCAATTTATTGTGTCATACAGATGAAAGGAAAAATTATCTTGTAGGAGTATAGGGGTGCGGTTCCTTCAGCTATCTGCACAAATCATTTGTATCTGAGTATTGAAATTCAGTTTCCTTTTCCTGGTTATTTTAGCTGTAACAGT
Source organism: Pezoporus wallicus (assembly GCF_028554395.1). Taxonomy (NCBI): domain Eukaryota; kingdom Metazoa; phylum Chordata; class Aves; order Psittaciformes; family Psittacidae; genus Pezoporus; species Pezoporus wallicus. Next base: position 2,497,012 of record NW_026642179.1, on the reverse strand, counting down.
TCACTTTAATGTGAGATTTATTATGGCCTGAGTGAACTGTGTAAGTTTCCCCAAACCCTCAATATGTAGTTCACCTTCTGGTTTTGGAAGTGTCCTGGAGTCTTCATCCATAATCTGAGCAATATCTTTTCTATTAATTTACTGTGCTGTCTCAAGAAAGGAAATTATTTCATGTAAAAAGCCCACCAACTTATGTGAAGAATCTAGCACTTGGTTACCTAGCAGACACTGTTATTTTATGTGTTTTGGCTATGTATTCCACACAGCAGATTACCATATCACACATTTTGCTGGCTCCATGAAAATCCCAGCAAAATTAATTCTCTTTCGTATTTAATTACTTTGCAGGCAACCCGAAGCTTTTTCTTTTTATCACCTCTTCTAGCCCCAGAAGATAAAACCCCCTGAAGGAAATTTTAAAAGTAGATTGAGTAAGAAGCTGGAAGCGATTGTTTTCTTAAATCAGAGACTCAAAAATGTCAAGTCAGTTTATCGTTTGTGGCTGAAAATAATGGACTTGTGATAAATTCACCGAAACGTTATTCAGGAAATTCAGGGGTTTGCCACAATTATTTTGTGAATCCAAAATTACCACTATGCTGTCAAATGGAGACAATTATACATATGCTCCTTGAATTTGGGACAGTGAATATTTAGTATAGAAAGATAAATATTTAGCATATATAGTGAGGCCAACAACAAGTGCTAGAGCCAGACACTGGGCTGGAAATGCTAGAAAGCCCAAATGTGGACAGAAGATGAGTCCTATTTGAAATCTTTATTAGCAACTTCTCCCTTATTTTACTCTTTTTTAAGCATCATTAAGAAAGCTGATCTCAGGTGGTGTTGAAAATTTGTTAGTTTTGGATGACTGTGCTAAGGGATTTCAGTTATGCTGATCACAGATTACCTCACATCTAGTCAGAGATGTGAGTGTTCAGCAGTTCTCCACAACACCAAGAGTTCTGTGTTAAATCAACATCACAGCAAGCATTGTAAATCTGAAAATGGTAACTTTGTACCCAATGGTCTTCCTGAAACAGGGAATGCGGGGCTGGAACCTTTGTCAATTTTGCATCTTTAGAGAGAGATGGAAAGCTTCCCTATAATTGGTGAGTGTCTGAAGCAAGGCTTTTAATTATGTCTTTCCCCATCTATGCTTTTTGGCAAATATGATCTTTAATCTTAAGTGCTTATTTTTTATGCCATCACTGTCCTTCTTTAAGATATTTTTGGGTTTTTGAATGATGACTAAAGACTGTGTATTCTGTCACCTTCTGTTTTTAGTAGGGAATGATGTATATACATGTTAACCAAGTTGCATAGATGTGTTTTGGAAGGATATTTTTTTCCTTTCTCTTACAGACATATTTCCTTACATAAAACAAATGTAGAAACTTGGTCTATAAATCCATTAGCACCTCCATAGAGATATATTTACATCCAGAAGTAAGCCTGCCTGTAGATGACTAATTAGCAACTGTCTTCATGCAGTGCTATTAATTAAGTTCTCCTTGCATTGCAAGGCAAGGACAAGCCAACTCAAATATTTACTGTAACTTAATGTTCAGTGCTGTTGAAAAGGCTCAAAACCCCCTCAGCATACTCTTACTAGTCTAGGAAACCACTTACCAGAGTTGCAGGCACTGACTATGGACTCCAAACCATCACTGACACCATCAGCAGAAGAAAAGTAATTGAACAAAGAAAGTCTGTAGGATTAGATATTATAGAAGTAAAAGGGCTCTTCAAAGCTAATTGACTGGCACCAGTGTGGTCATTTTCATTCCTATTATGGAAAACGAAGGCTAATGACTGACCTAAGGTTTACTGGCTCATTATTTAGCAATCTCTGCAAAAACTTCTTCTCTTTCAAGACAAGTCCAAACACAGATATTTAAAAGCATACTGCCAGCCCTACTCCAGGATGTAGGAAAAAGAAAATCATAGAATCATAGAATTACAGAACAGTTTGAGTTGGAAGGGACCTTCAGAGGTAGTATGTGCCTTGGTTTTACACCCATGGTCACATTTGTTGATGGCCAAGAAGTTGAAAAGAGGAGTTGGTGCACAGGGAACTGCTTCAATGATCTCATAGGATGCAGCCTGCCAGCAAGGATGGGATTAAATGGATTGACACTGCACTACAGCAAGCCTTTTGCTAATAAGCATGCAAACTGAACTAACAAGCTCTGCAAATCTTGTCAATACCTCACTGTGCTGCTAATTAACTGGATATTAAACAAGCTTCACTTGCTTGGTTTAGCTTTAATAGCAGCCAGCTGTATGTAGTACAAACTAATCTTTCAGATTCTCTTGCTTGGACTATATTAATGGCAAAGAAGGCAGAAGATCAAACACCCATGTTAATTAAATAGCCAAGCTTGAATCAAATGATTAAATTAGCAACAGATGTTATTAAAATCATAAAAGGCTTTTTTATGGGAAGGGGAATTAACTAATAGGTTTGGATGTGAACGTGAAAGTTCTTGTTGCTTATTATATGTGTATATATATGTGTATATGTGTGTATATATATGTGTATATATGCATATGTGTATACATACATAAAATATGTTATAAAAATATAAATTGAGGAAAATATCCCCACTTACTATGTCCACAAATTTCTGTTACTGAAGTCAGTGTTCCCTAATCTTATTGTCCTGACTTCTCTGAAAGTTAGTAAAGATATCTTGTTTTGTGTGCCTCTGTTGTCTAATGTCAAGACCAAATTCACTGTCCATCCAGGCAGTCAAATGGAAAATATGGCCCTAGAGACAGGTAGAATGATTAAGAAGCCAGATTTTCTTCGGGATTATTCCAGGGATCTAGTAAAGGAACTATGGGCATATCCACTGATTCCTAAGGAAAGCTCAACACAGCAGAGTTTTCAGGATTTGAGCAGTATCTGCATCTTTCTTTTAATTGCATAGAATTGTTCAGTACACCTAAGCAAGAGGTGAAAGACTATATAATTCCAGGAAAACACTATTGTATTTATTGAGCAATTGCATATTTTTCATATGTTGAATAAAATCAATTAGTTTAGATGTCAGAGTCCCTAATTTGTGAACAATATAAATAGGTTTGCAATCATGCTACCATGTGATTTGATAAAGTGGAAATTTATCAGGATGATAAAAGACCTTAGGCCCACTGTAGGAGAGGATCAGGTCTGATATCATCTTAGGAACCTGAATGCGCACAGTTCCATGGGACCTGATGAAACCCATCTGCAGGTCCTTAGGGAGCTGGCGGATGAAGCTGCTAAGACACTGTCCATCACATTTAAAAAATCATGGTAGTCAGGTGAAGCTCCTTCAGTCCCTGAAGACTGCAAAAAGGGAAATATAACCCCCATTTTCAAGAAAACAAAAATAGAAGACCTGGGAAACTACGGACCAGTCAGTCTCACCTCTGTGCCTGGAAGGATCATGGAGCAGATTCTCGTGGAAACTATTCTAAGACACACGAGAAACACTGAGGTGGTTGATGACTGACCTCCACGATCCCTACCAACACCTGGGGAAGGGTCCATGCAGAAACTGCCCTGCCCGTTTTCTGCTCAGCAGCAAAACTTATTAAAGCGTAACTTGGAGTTTCCACTGCATGGGCGGTTTCCCACCACTGTTTGGAAGATTAATATTAGAGATGACTACATTTGACATGACTTTCTTATCAGGGAAAACACAGTATCTGCCAACTTTGTAAGATCCAAGAGTACCAAAAAGGGAAACTTCACTTTGTGGTTCTCCTTTAGAACAGTTGTAGAAGGATGGTATTGTTTTTAAGACAGCAGATTTTCTGATGGGGGTTGGGGAAACACTGAGGGTGTATTTGGAAAAAAAAATCCTGTTAATGGAGCAATCTTTGTTTAAGTTTTATGAGTTTTTCAGATTTGAAAAGTACCAGCAGCCCACTCCACCAACAGGTAGAACATGCCTGAGTAGGTTTCCTGGATTAATGCATAGCAGAGTCTGGTAAACAGGTTGCCAATGCAGAAGTTTAGAATGATTTTGTACTCACAGTCGCATTAGCCACAATGAAATCTGCTGTGAATAGTTATTCATAGATACCACAATAATTTTCATCATAGAATTTTATTTTAAATTTTATTTATCCAACATAAATAGAATTTTATGTTGGATATCTGAAAATCTTGCATAGGCAGTCAGGTTGAGGACTAAAATTTCTATGGATGTTAATAATATGAAGTAAGTAAGAGGAAGCCTTTAAGGATTTAGCTGATTTTTAAAATAGAATGTGCTGATCTCCTGATTTCTGTTTGTCTTACTAACTCTCCTCACTTTTTCATCTTTATGTATGTTATTTATTAATGCTCACAGGCGTAGAAGTGTATTTGCTTTCCTAACTCTGCTACCCTCATGCCTTTGGACTGATTATCTTTTGGCATTTTATATTAATCCTTGGTAAGTGATTTACTTGTTTTTCCATATGCAATGTGTAAACAATGTTAGTTTCTATTACATGAAAAATGTGTGATACCTCTGCTTTCAAATGGGTCAAGGCTTTTGAAGATACAATTTTCTTGTACTAGAACTCAGATTGGAGAGGATGTGGGTATCAAAGTATTTGCTACCCTGCTTCATCTGGTTTGTCTGTTTATGCTCCAATCCATTTCAGTATTTAAAAAGCTAATCTTATGGTGGTCATCATATTCATCTCATTGCTGTCTTTGCAATTTTTGCCACTTCATTGTAAGTCCTGGCTTCTTCTGTCCCAGTTATTCATTTGTTCATTGCCTGGTATTGCCTTCTGCTGCTTTTGTATTACTAAAATTGCTTAATCATGCCCCACCTGTTTGATGCGTGTTGTCAGATAATACCTTAGTTTTTAAAGGTGTGGTTATGCTCTCCTGACATCAGTAAAAGTTTTGCTTTTGGAAACAACAGTTGGATGAGAATCAATACAAACTAGCAGTCTCAAAGTATAAAAAGCGAGTTACTCTGTGTGTGTCTATGTGTGTATGTGTGTATAGTTAATAGTTTAGTCTGAAAATAGTCCATAAAGACATAATACACAACTGATTGGGGATTTTTCAATACCTAACCAACAAAACCACAGTCTATTTAGAACCTGAACTGTTTTACGAACCATTTAACAAATAAGTATAATTGATTATGATCTAAAAGTGGTCAATTTATATAAGATAAACAAGTTCCTGATGGTCTTGAGTCCAAGGTATAGTGATTTACAAAAATGTGGTACCAAAGCTAAGGTTTACTTTTGACCAAATGTTTTCTCTGGTGCTACCATAGTACTACTGTTCAGCACAAAAGCCCCTGCAGGCAGTCACTGGCATCTTCAGCATTGGGATTTCCGAGACTGGTTTTCATTGAGTTGCATTGAGTATGTAGTAAAAATCATGTCAATTTTCAGTGGGCCCAAAAATGAGTGGGTTTATGTAACTAAATAAAGGTCCATTTCTTCTCCCAAGAAAGTAAAAGCATGATCCCAGCACCCAGCTGAAGAACTGCATCTTTCCAAGGCTAATATTATATTGACTTTTAACTTACATGACGTAAACTCAACTATGAGAGCCGCAAAATGGTGGAGGATCAGGCAAGCAGTTTGCTGCTGTGTAGGTTACACTGATCTCTGTTAACTCTCTAATGTTCAAGAAGCCCAAGGAGGCCACTATCTATGGCACTGCTGCAAAACTTTGTAATCTTCTTTTTCCCTTTGTCCTCTTTTTGGTTAATATGCATTAACTCACCTTGCCAGATGTGTATCTTCAGAAGTTTCCTCTTCAATCAAGCTACCTAGTTTAGTATAGTTGACCAAGTTTAAAGGAGCTGACTGAGATGAGAGCGATCCCTCTCTTTGAATTTTAATGTATAGGGTAAATGGAAGAACAGATGAAAACACCAGCTAATGTTTCAAATGTCTTTGTTTTGCACATAAATTAATTTAAAACATTTATGAACATTCAGGAAACAATTACAATGCTAAAAAAGAAAGGCCTCTTGAGACTATCAAAGCACAAGAAAATGTTGCTGAGAAATGGATGTCAATCATTTGTTTTATTGCCTCTTGAAGTGTTCCCTGGAGAAGTGTTCCTAGAAGCATTCCTATCATAAACAGCATTCAGATTTCTTTTTCTTTTGAAATTAATTCCAATGTGCCTGACATTAAAAGGTTTCCCATAGTCATAGGAAATAAAAAATAAATGTGTTGAATAATTTAGAGAAATTAATTTCAAGATTTCATTGGGAAAAATCTTTAAAGTTGTAGAATACTACTAGGCTGTGCGCATACTACACATAAATGTACAGATACGCTACAGATAGTATCTGTTTAGATAATAGTAGCCGAAAGAATTTTAAATATTTGGAAAGTAAAGCTTGGCAGAGTAAATCCTTCACAGTAGTGTAAAGCTGGTATTGCTATAGCTTATTTATTCTGCAGGCAAAGCTCCACATCTGAACAGAAATGTACCTTGACAAGATAACAAAATTACTATGGGTTGGGTGCGCCTACTCCAAAAACTGAACATGTTGTAAAACTTAATTTTGGAAATGAATAGTGTATTTTGTGTGGGTTTTGTGGGTGGTTTTGTTTTGGGTTTTTTTTAGTCATTATAATGTGATGAATGGACAAATATTGTTTAATGCTTAGGAAGAAAAAAATGATACTACTAAAATCTCTTCTGAGTAAGCAAGAATCTATTAGTGCTCTGTGGATGACTTAACAGAGGGTATAAGTGTTTTCAGACCTCTAGCCAAATTAGTTCAGGGTGCTCATTTTGTGCGTTCAATCTGATTGACTGCTTAAGATTTTTGTGGCAGCAACAAGATGAACACAGATGAACACACACCCTTTCTCCAAAAAAACAACACATGGTGGTAGGTAGTGCAGCACAGTTCTTAAGTCCGTATCTTATGGGTTATACCACTTAACACACTCATAAGCTTGCTTGCAATTGTCACTAGTGAATTATATGACTCATAAATCATGTGAAGACAGTGTATAACATGACTGGCATAATTATCTCTAGCTGTGAAAAGTCAACTAATATTACCTAAGGTTTAAGCTTGAATCCAATGAAGCCAGCAGGGCATTTGCCATTGTCTTCATTGATCATCATAAGCAGGTTATGAAATGGGTGATAAATATTGCTCAGGCCCTTTTTTTTTGCTTCATCTTTACTTGAATTTGCAAGTAGTGGTCTTCCTCTACCCAACAGATGCTTCTCATTCCCAAAGTCTCTCTAGTGTTGGCATCCAGTTTCCCAGCCCACTAAAGCCGGAGCAAAGCAGCCTTGAGGGCACTATGGTGGTTCATGCCCTGCAACAGCACAGCCCTCTCCCAGTCTCAGCCAAGCTTAGGCCCTAAGGACTCAGCTTCAGCCCACCTGAAGCCAACAGTGCTGTTTGTTTGATCAGGATTTGTAGAGAACACATCGTTTGTGTTGGACCAGAAAGCATAATTTCTTAAATCAGTACTGTTTTAAGTCTACAGTAGTTTAATGAGTGAAAAACACTTCCTTTTTTTTTTTTTTACAGGAGTAAAAATGGATTGAAGAAGAGAAAGCTGACCAAGTATGTAACTTCTTTGATATTTAAGGAAATAAAAAATGGATTAAACGTGCATTATGGAGTACATGGTATAATGTTATTGCAGTTACTTTTTGATAAACACATCCTGAGAGAGAGATCTGAAGGCAGAAAACAAACAATAATTGGGCAAAAGCAATTCTTCTCAACAGATAAAGTTGTGGTAGAGCAGGTCCTTACTGATAGAAAATTAGTCATCAGGGAAAAGATCAATTATTCAACTTAGTGATTCCAGCAGAGCTTATCCTTAGTTAAAAATGACAAATAGTGAAAAACTGGGATACGTTTGTTTGTAGTGATGTTTCCCTCTTGACATGAAAGTCTCATTATGGTTGTTGCTAGAGCATTAGATCATTAACGCTAACGGGTAAGCAGGAGTAATTACGTGGTGATAAGACAGGTTCCTTTGGGCATATTGCCTCGAAGTAAATGAAAAGATTACTGTGTACATGCTTCAGTAGCTTGTAAATTAGAGCATGATAATTAGGTGAGGGAAGCTGCTTACCTGTGTTTCATTATTCAGAGCATTAGCCTGATTATTTCTCTGTTATGTTCAGAGGCTGTGCCTATACTAAAAGATAGATCCTCACCTAGCAAAAAAGCGTGTAAAATGATGTGAGTTGCTACATCAAGGCTAGTTTATAGCTGCTGAAGCTCTGCATTTGATACCCACATGCTACTTTATTTAGCCATGGTCTCTCTGGGACAAGAATTTGACCTCTGATGACAAATGTGTACGGTTGTCAAAGCCAGCAGAGAAAGCAGCAGTGGCAGTGGCATCCAAAATGGTGGTTTAGGAGATTTTTTTTGGTGGAATTTCTAAGAAAAAAGAAAACCTAATTATGAAATCCACTTTTCTGCACAAGCAAAGCTCAGATAAGATTTAAAAGTGTTTCTGACAGATGTGAAAATATCTGAAAGCAACATTTTACGTTGCACAAGAGACAAATGAAACAGCATCTGCCCTGGTGCTATAAGCAGGCTGGTGGGATGGTACTGAGAGTGGGTCTGTGATGGGGTGCTTCTAATGGTGCCACCTGTGCCTTGGAAACATAACCCATGCAAAAACAGTTCAGAAGCCAGGGAACTATAAGAAGAGAGTGCATGGACCATTCCCCTGGCTTCAAACCAGTGGATTCCCTCAGGTAGGAGAACTCTAACACACCCAAACACAGGGTGGTTGCCACCATCAGCACCAGCAGTGGCAGAATTTAGCTCATCCAGAGGGATGAGCACCCCTCTCTCAGCCTCTCTGGTGCCATTATGCTGTGGTGCAGGTAATGAGTACCCACCATTTGGTAGCATTCAACCACAAGACATTTTTTCTTGCTCTTTATTGTTGTTTTCTAGCATTAACAGTTGCAAATACATATTTATGACTTGATAGTATTCTAGGGAAAAATAGAAATAAAATGTACTAAAATTATTTGGGGGTTTATTTTGGGCTTTTTTTTTCCCTTAATTTCTGTGTGTTTTTTCTTTTAAAGCCCTGTCCAGTTGGATGATTTTGATGGATATATCAAGGATATGGCCAAAGATTCGGATTATAAATTTTCTCTGCAATTCGAGGTAAATCTATGGGGACTCTGTCCTTGCCTAGCTGCCATGCCTAGATCAGCTATTTCCAGATGTTAGGCTTGCATGGCATGTTCCTGTGCTCTGTGTTGTTTAATGCTGTTGCTAGGTGGGTCAGCTTCCGTTCCAGTTATGCAGAAATTAAAAATGGACCCTGGTGGCGTTAGAGGCTGTGTTTAGTAAGCTGATTTGAGTGGCTCATCACATTTGATTCGATATAGTTGTCAGACCAGCACACTTCCTTTATGTTTAGGACATGCTGGCAGCCTGAATTAAAGACATTAAAATCCTGAATTCATTTTAATTATTTCGTTTCCTGAATTTGACAGGAAGCATTGGAATGAGGAGGTGACATCAAAAATGTCTTTAAGTAGGCCTCCCTAAGACCAGTTCAGGTATATTCTCTTAATTACACAGAATTTAAAGTCAGTTTAATAGTATAAAACTAAAGAGCTCTTATCCTAGGACTAGCTTGCAAAGATTTATACATGGAAAGGGAGTAGGGAGGACTGTCAGGGTGTTAACCACCGTTCTGGGTGATTGACACATTCCCTTCCTGCCCGTAAAAAGTATTCTGATGCATCATATATTAGATGTAGCTACTGAAGATAATGACTAGATAGATCTTCTAAGCATTCCCCAGTATCAAGACCAAAAAAACACTTGAGGAGCTGAAGAAAAACCATTAAGTGGGGCAGATGACCACCACAGAAGTAACTTATCAACCCCCTGGTTTGACACTATTTTGACTAATTTAAGTTCAGGTAGAGAGGAATAGTCCTCAGCCTCAGCCTTGGGTGGCAGCAGTGCATCAGCAGCATCAGCAGGAGAGACCACATCTTTGCTCTCTACCTGTTTGGAGCCAAACTCAGAGACATCAGATAAGGACAGTCAGTGTGATCCTGCTGTCAGTTTATAAAGTGATTTATGAACGTTTTCAATCTGGTACCTGCCACAAGTAATCACTTAACCAGGCATTATTTTTTGAGTGTTTGTGAGCTTGACCTTGGTGTTTCTGTTATCCCAGGAGCTAAAACTGATTGGTCTTGACATCCCCCACTTTGCTGCCGATCTTCCCATGAATCGCTGTAAAAATCGCTACACGAATATCCTGCCGTGTAAGTACAATGCATACAGACTTCTGCTAAAGTCCCTGATAAAGAGGGAAAGAAGAGTTTTAATAAGAGAACTGGAGAATCAGAGCAGACTTCCTGACTCATAACAGCCTGGCTCTAAAACCTGTCCTTAGAGAGATGTTTTTAGTTAGCTTTGAAGAGCTTTCTGAGGATGTTTATTGACAGGAGTTTGGAGATGAGAAGCATAAGTTGTCCTTTCTACTACTGAGTATTGTTACTATGTTCCTCTTACAATTTTAATGAAACCTAAGGGAGCCCAAAGGGACAGCAGTTCAAGGGTGTATTTTGGACAACAGTAATGAATGTGCATCCTTGTAGTGTTACTGAAACAGGCATTGCTCTCTATTGGTAAATATGAGAATTTTCCAATGGATTTTTTTTTTTTTTGTTCCAGTTTTTATAGGATTAATTTTAATTTTGCCGTGTTTGAGAGACATTTTTTTTTCTCCTTTCACAGATGATTTTAGTCGTGTCCGGTTAGTTTCAATGAATGAAGAAGAGGGGTCTGACTACATTAATGCCAACTACATCCCTGTGAGTACAGAAACTTGGTCAGTGTAAAGAAGAGTGTCCGGCATAGCAGTTAGTGTGTCACCTGCAGATAGCACAGTATCTCCTAAAAGCTCAGTCAGATTCTCAGTATCTCCTTCAGCTTCCAACATTTTGCCCAATTTTAAAAGTTTGGCAAATTTTGCCACAGCAGCACTGAGAAACCTAGATTATACTGGTAAGGAAATGGGGAGGAAATGTGAAATGGTTCAGTGGCTTTTGAAGACAGGTAGGAAAAACATAAACTTTGAAATGAGAAACTCTTCCAGGTTTCTACAGCACATGAAATAAGGATTGTGTCAGACACACCACAAAATACACACAGCCCAGATGGAGAGTGGAGAGAGCTGTTTTCTGCCTCGTCCCTGGTGCTCCCAGTGTGTCTCCCTGTGCCTGGCATAGAGCAGCCATTTACCAGGGAGTAGCACCCAGAGTTTTAGGATAATTAAAGTACACACAGAGCTGTATTCAACCATTTTGACAATGGGGGTAAGCTAAAACCTCATCAGGTCTTTCCATTTTTGCCTGAGCTTGTGCAGTCACTTAGGCTTATCCCTGCCACAAAGTTTCGCCCCTCTGTTATCCACCCCTTGCTATAGCTCAGTACAAGCTGTGTTAGGGAGAGCAATGTCCCCTGGGTCCCTCTGCATGGAGTGGAGGCAGGACACTATAACATCCATTTAGAAAAATGTTTGGGGACCATAGATGAGCATTTCTGCACCCTTGATGTGAACAGTTGACAGAGCTGGCCCTGGCTATGCTGAAGAGACCTGAGTCAGCATTATGGAAATGGAAGGAACCCTCAGATGAGTCATTCAAACCATGATTTTGTCACTGTGGCATCACCCATGCATGTAGTACTGAGCATGTTGCCTGCACTTAGTTTCTATGTGTCAGGAGCACGAACCTAACCACTCATGCTGCAAGTTCCTGAGCTTGCAGTGAATCAAGAAAGCAAAATGTTCCAGCGTTAAAAACCATCATTCTCAATGTCTGGATTCTGGATAATAGGATTTATGTAGCAGTCCTTTTCAGATTGCTCAGTTCTGCTTTTATAGTTTACATCTCTTCAGTTCTACTTACTGCATAATGCTGACCATAGAAACTGGGACACATGTCATCTTAATGCTTGGCTTTTCCTGACAATTGCTTCTTCACTGACTACCTGCCTCCAAACACAGACACTAGTGGTCATCTGTGTCCCTGTGATAATGGAGGTTTGACACTTAGCTCTGACATAGCCCATGTAGGAAAAAAGCCACCCCAGCAAATTCTATGTAGTGGGAAAACTTGGATTGAGACTTCTAGATGTCTGGAGGACACCATTTATGGAAAGTGCTCCCAAATCACAAATATTTTTACAATCCGCATGCTGTGGTGGCACAGAAATGGCCCAATTTATATTAGCTCATGCTGTGTGGTAGATGTATCTTTCACTCTTATTAGAAACAACAGATAACTTTCCAAATGTGGTTTTGATGATACAATCTCAGTAAATATGGCTACAGCAGATGCCAGAATGGCCATTCTTTGGATCTTTTATTACAGTCTTTATAGCCATCTTTTGGATTTGGACAGGGGAAGGAGTCTTTCCATGTTGATAGAGATAGGAGAAGGAATACATGGATATAAAACATCTAAGCTTCAATAAAACATGGCAGTGATAATCTCTTAAGGGTGTGGATTCCACATATTCTCTATTATTTTAAGCAGAACTCTAATTAATGTTTTACTAGTTGAAGTCCTTATGACATAAACACATATAATCCTGTTTATTGCTATCTTCTGTTTACATCAGTGACTGAAAATCACCCACTGTTTAGGATGAGCAAGCTAAGCATCTGTAACTGGGTTTTTGCCTATAACTGAGCAAACCCTTCAGTGAAATCTGGAAGAAGCTGGAACTTTGATTTAGGATTCCCATTACTTGTTTTTTTTTATGTTGCCTTTCCTGCTCTCTGGGAAAAGGATTTGTATAGTAACAGCTTCATCTTCTGTCCTTCATTCTAGATTGCTTACACTTCAGGAGCCTTGAAAACTGGCAATATTTGTAATCTCAAAAAACTGGCAATATTTGTAATCTCAAAATAAATTGAAAAATATCATGAAGTAGTTTCTTTATACTAGAAATCACTTTCTGAAGTACAAATTGAACTTGAGCAAGCTAAAAAATATGTATGGCAGAGAAATGTATGTATTCTGAAGCAGTAATCATGTTGGTAAACAGCACCTGTCTCTTTGTTTCTTAGGGTTATCATTCACCCCAGGAATATATTGCAACCCAAGGACCGCTGCCAGAAACTAGGAATGATTTTTGGAAGATGGTTCTCCAGCAGAAATCTCAAATTATTGTTATGCTCACTCAGTGTAATGAGAAAAGAAGGGTATGTAGCAAAATCTTGCACATAGTATAAAAGACTACTCTGAACACATACTTGTTCTCTGGTGAGTGAAATTCTTTCCATTGTTGTCTGATTATGAGACAGCATCATAATGAGACCTAGAATGGCACTTCATACACTTAAGGCAGGCATTGCAGGATGATTAAGGGACTGGAGCATCTTTCACATGAGGAGCAGCTGACAGAGCTGGGACTCTCCAGGCTGTGAAAGAGAAGGCTCTGGGGATTTTGTTACTTTTTATTAATATATGATGGGAGGCAATGGAGACAAGGGAGACCTCTGTGGTGCCCAATGATAAGACAAAAGCCAGTGAGCACAAATTAAAGCATATTAAATTCCATCTCAAATTAGGAATCAACTTTTTACTGTGAGAGTGACTGAGCACTGGCACAGGTTGCACAGGGAGGTTGTGTAGTCTCCATCCTTGGAGATATTCAAATACTGTCTGGAAATGGTCCTGATGCTCTTGGAGGCCCTACTTGAGCAGAGGAATTGGACCAGAAGACCTCCAGAGGTCCCTTCCAGCCTCAACCACTCTGTGACTCTGCATTTCTAAGTTTAAATAATGATAAAATACAAGTATTATGCTTTACATTTTCCTTGACATCATCATAGAAATATTTGGAATATAATTTATTTTTTTATATGTATATTCTAGTTCCCTGTGTTTTCTTCCTTTTAGACCTATTTTATTAGGAAAACAACCTAAAAAGACACTATCTATTTCCATTCTTTGCTATACTAATGCTACCCTTCAGAAAACCAAAGCATAGCTTATGTCCATAGTAACACAAATAGGAATGATCAATCTGAAAATCATTGCAGGATATATTACCTCACAGCAGCAAGTAAATAGTGCTGTAGACATTTCTAAAACTGAGGTTCAGTATACTTTTGATTGTGCTTTTTTATATATCTATATATATTTATATGAATATGTTTATATTTCCTTCCTTTTCAGGTGAAATGTGACCATTACTGGCCTTTTACAGAAGACCCCATTGCATATGGGGACATCACAGTAGAGATGCTGTCCGAGGAGGAGCACACAGACTGGGTTTATAGGAATTTCAGAATTAGCTATGTAAGTGATAACGGCTCCCACCTCTCCCCATGTTTTGAGTTCCTTTAAGTCTCTGAGACAAAATGTGTTGTGTTGAGAATCTTATTTCACCTAAGGCCTCTAGAGCTTTTAGCAGGGTTTTTTTTTTTATGATAATGAGTATTTTTCTAAATCTTTCCTTTGCCCCTGTAATGTTTTTCTTTTTTTTCTTCCCTTTTGGTATTTAATTTTTTCTTTGAAACTTGAAAAAAAAATTCTCAAGAGTCCAGTCTTGTTTTTTGCCAACAGATTTATTTTTTATCTGTGGCAAGATGAGAAAGTAGAGGGAATGGAATAGAAAGAGGAAAAAATCTTAAACTTGAAAAATACAACAGTTCTCGATTTTAAAGCAAAATAAAATTGAACTACTATGAGGAAAAAAAGCAAAAGCCAAATCCTAAACCCAGAAAAAAGAGTTCATGCCATTTTCAGAATGATGTTCTGGTACCCCCTGTGCTTATTAATCAAATAGTGTGTAAACTCTTTGCCACTTTTTTGGCTGCCTTTACATTCTTAGGCTGTATTTGGAAAAAAAACAAAACAAAACGAAAACACTACAAAATGACAGAAAAACCTCAGTCTTACTGAGCATGACTACACTGTTAAAACTCCTGTGAACATTGCTGTTCTGCTTCTCCCATTAGGCTGATGAGGTGCAAGATGTGATGCATTTTAACTACACTGCCTGGCCAGATCATGGTGTCCCCACAACCAACGCTGCTGAAAGCATCCTTCAGTTTGTACAGATGGTCAGGCAGAAATCAGCAAAGACTAAAGGTCCCATGATTATTCACTGCAGGTAAATGTTTCAAGGAAATGGAGAACTAAAGGCTGTAACTCATTAAATAGATTGGAAAACCTTTGGAACCCCCAAATCTGTCCTTCCAGTGACCAGAGAAGGAGGATGTGCACAGAGACGCACATCTGCAGGGCAGTGGCATACTGCTGGACAGACCACGCTATCCATACCATGAAGGTGTGGAAACGAGAGAGCAGGGTCAGGCTCTGAGCTGGTGTAAATCAGGATTGCCCACTGTGCTCCTGAAGCCATTTGTTGATAACATCCAAAGAGATGACTGCTCTACAAAGAAATGCCTTGGTGTCTATGGCTGCAGGCTGAAATCCCAGCCTCACTGTAGTCAAAGCAGGGGGCTAATTCTTTACCCTTAACACCAGAGAGAACCAGCTCCAGTGAACAGTATGTCTCCATGCAGATCTCCTCTGGGCATTCAGCTTGTGGTACATTCAGGAAGTGACATGAAGAGCAGTATGCTGTGCTAGAAGTAATACCAGTACCCCATCCTAACAGTTATATGGGATTTTTTTTGTTTGGTTTTCTTTTTTGGAGGAAGGTTGTTTTATATAGTGTCAGATTTGTGCATCATCTGGCCTTTATTAAGGTACTCACTTACTTGGCCTTTCTGGGAGCAGCTCCCATGTTAGTTGTGATATCATACCAGATTGGCTCCTGTTGCAGTTCTCTAAATTCAGACCACTTTGTAGCTCCTCACTCACAGGTTTCTCAGATATACGTAAATTGATGGTTTGCAGAGGGTGAACATATGTACTTTATGGTGACATATTCTAATGGAAGTCAAGGCTTGATGAGATTAATCTCAGCCAACCCTACATCACCCACCCCAGAGGCAGCAGCTAGATAGCTGCACAATGAGTGAGCACTCTCCAACACTGTCTTTCCTGGTGTTGATATGATGATCAGCACTGACTGTCTCTTGCCATCACTTCACACACTTCTGAGAGCTCCTTCCCAGAAAACAATCTTTTATAGTAATATAATTTCTATTTTCCAGATACGGAATGCAAAACAACAGCAAATCACACAGCCCTCCCCTGTAACTTAATGGAGAAATTCATAGGAGATATTGTTTTGGGAGTCCTAACATTAAGAAAGGTGGTAGAAAGGCAGGAAAAGATGATTATATGTAGTGTTGTGAAATCAGATTGGTTATACACCACTTGCTTGTTCTGGGAATGCATAGAAGCAAGTAAAAGAGAGCTGGGCAACAACTGTAGTATTTTCTTTTTAATTAGGATGCTTCTAGCAGCAGAAAAAAAGGTGTTTTCAGATAGTATTTTTGTCATATACTGTACATCCTGAACAATATAGATTAAAAGTAGCAATGCTGTGAAATGAGTGGTAGAGGGGAAGAATACATTTGTCAACTCCTACAGAAATTGCTTAAACATTAAAAAGTCACAGAATGAATTTATCAATGAATGAATCAGAAGTTCTGTTGTATTCATCTTATTTGAGATATTGACAGTTTTCTTAAACACGGGAAAAAAAAAACCCAACACAACATGTTTTGTGACAGTTATGTTGAACTGTGTACTGAGATGAACTGTTAAGCTTTATTGCAAATATTTCCACGGCTTTTCTGAAAGACATGACAAGACAGCAGGAAGAACTTTTGCTAAGACACACGCTTCTATCCTTCGTAGTAGGTATGGTGTTGGGATGCTATATGAAACTCCATAAAACCTCTAAAGCCATACTCATAATGAAATCAGACTTAAACATTACGTGTGAAATCACAATCAAAGAATCATATGCACATATAAGAATCTCTAAATCAAAACAGTGTATCTTTTTTCTAGTCACTAAGCTTCTCTTGGGGGAGGGATAACGATTTGTCAGCCAAATGATTGCTGGCTATTCTGTCTCATGCTTCCAAGACAGAAGTCTAGGAGTAGACTGTTCTGGGTGGTCTGTCCTCTGAGGGTTAACTTCAGTAGTGCACTGCCTTTGCAAAGCCAAGAGCTTTGCAGCGTGACGAGCTGTGAAACTGAATTATTCGGGTTCAACTCCAGTTGCCTCTGCAGCAACCAGAGTCTCTACAGTTACGACTACAGCCACTGTAGTTAAAGATGCCTCATCATGAAATCTTTGAGGGGAGCAGTGAAAGTAGGAGGAGCAGGCAGCTCCTGAGCACATTTTGTAAGTGAGTGCATGGAGAGGAGTATAAGAAGGTGAAGTAACTGCAGAGCCATCCACTCCATACATTCTGCATAAACAATGGATGAAGAGTTGCATGGTTTTGAATCCTACTAATTAACCAACCTGTCTGACTTCAGATTAGCTACATCTGATTATCACAGCTGCAGGACACCTGCTTTTTGCAGTAGTACTGATTTTCCTGTGTGTCCCCATCAGAAAAGTCTAAAATGAGATGCATAACTCTGTGTGTTGCAGTGCTGGAGTGGGACGAACAGGAACCTTCATAGCCTTGGATCGGCTCTTACAGCACATCCGTGACCATGAGTTCGTAGATATATTGGGCCTGGTGTCTGACATGCGGTCCTACAGAATGTCCATGGTGCAGACAGAGGTAAAATCAGTTTACTTCAACATTGTGAACATATCATCGGACCTATTTCATACATCTCTATAGTGTCTTCATGTTATTCCCCCTGAACACTTGACAAAATAGCTATGAATAGATACAATTAATTTTTCATCTTTGTTGTAATATTGTCATGTTATTAATTTGCTGTATAGATGGGTCAATAAGATATCTACAATCTCACTGATGTCTTCCAGGAGGATGAGTTATTCTCACCTTCTGTGAAATTAATATGCAAAAAATGCATTAGAATAGATTAACATATGAAATTTTCAAACCATTTTGAAAATAATTGAGCTTGCTGAGAGGATTAATGGCTCATGAAATTATATCAGTATTGGACAGCCATTCCTGCTTATTCAAGAGGGTATCATCTGGGCAAGCACAGGAACTCAAGTTACACAGTGGTAATACAAATAATGAGCAAAACAGATAAAAGGATTGTGAGATTGCCAAGCACACTCCTTGCCCCACTCCATGCCCAAACATCTGCTGGATAGTTCTTTTTCCATTTTTTCAAGGCAAATGCTGGAAGAATAGTCAAACTGTCAGAATATATAATGGAAAAAATCACAAAATCTTTTTCCAAAGCAGAAGCTTTTATGCATCCTGATTCCTCTGCTAATGAGGGAAAGATTTCATGCCTGTTGAGCTCCTCATTGGTTACACACAGTGTAAGCTGACAACCTGCATATAAGTGCCACCATCACTGTTTGTAGGGTAGGTCTGGCAGGTAATTTAATGCCAAGGGTTGTTGAATCCAGAGTAAAGCAAAGACTTAGCAGGGAGAGAGGAGGAGGAAAACCTGCAATGACAACAACTAGCATCTAGAAATAAGAAAACTATCATTATTCTCAGACCACTCCAGATCATTCCCATCCAACTACCGGTTTTCATCACAATTCGCTATATTGACCCAAAGGCAGATCTGAAACCCTGATGCTGATTTCAGCTGCAACTGCTTTAGCACTCCAGAGGTGATGCAATTCTTTCTCCTTTTTATTTTCTTTTCTTCCCATGCACAAACCCATTGCCTGCCTGGGGCTGATGTCAAGGGCTGGGCTTTGGCAGATGCTGGGCTCCTACTGCTCCAGGCAATGGCTAAGCCTGGCTGCAGAGGTCACCAGGTGACACTGACACTCGGGCACAGAGGCCACGGAGAAAGCTTTCCTTATAAAATCTGAAACCACACACAGCTCACCTGAGTTCATGTTGCCTCATACACTCAAAACTTGGCAGTGTTTCACTGAGCAGTTTAAGAAAACAAACGGCACAGGCCCCAAAAGGGGTTAGATCTGAGAATACCAGTTGAGTTTAAACCAGTTTCTTCAAATTAGAGGAAATCAAAGCAATTCTGTCATCTGAAGCATTGATATCTCCTGGCATCAGCAGACCACTGGGAACAGGGGCTGAAATCCAGACTCAGGTTTTGGGACACCTTCTTTTGCTTGGGCTCCATTCACTCCCTGTGCCTAGTGCACATAAACTTAATGTAAGCATTCATCAGGGTTTACCTTCTTTCTCTTTGAAATCTAAAAGTCATCAGTTAAGAGTCTCCTAAATTGCATTACAGGGTTTAATCCGTATGATGATAATACTTAGAAAAGCCAGTCCATAACCAAACCCAAAGATAATCACAGTCTTGTTGCACAAAAACCTATCCACAAATGTAGCAGTGCATGTGATTGACCCGACCTACTTAGGGTCATTTGCACAGAGGTTGATAACTCCCCAAATAATTGACTAACTGCTCTGTGAACAAAATCAGATTTCAGCTTTTTATTGGTAAAGAAGCCAAGCACTAAGGAATATGAAGTAAGTTCATTAAAATATTTCAGGTGCATATGTGGCATGGATGCATTTTGTTGCACATAAAACATTCAGGTACCTTTCTGCAAAGGGATTCATTTCATGCTATATAAAATAGACCTACTTTAGCTGAGATTCAATGGAATTATTATATTTTATTCTGCTCTACTCTGTTCTCATCTCCTGTCATCATTCAGGTTATTAGTAAGAGATTATGATGCCAGGGCAGCTCAGGTGGATTTCGTGCTTCCTCAGCTGCTGTGTGTCTTTAACAATTGCTGGCTATTATTTTGGGAGCTGACAACACATTGTACATTGAGAGGGTCTTAGGAGGGAGAGACAAAGAAGCTTTGCAGGCTGTTACTGTATACTATCAAACTGTTTCACTGTTTGGGTTTTTGTCATGCTTTCTGAAGTGCAAAAATGGCTGCTCATTTGGTCTTCTCTTCCAGGAACAATACATTTTTATTCACCAGTGTGTGCAACTGATGTGGCAAAAGAAGAAGCAGCAGTTCTGCATCAGTGATGTTATATATGAGAACGTCAGCAAGTCCTAGTTCAGAGTCACAGGTGGTAAGTCAGTTAGGCAAGCCTGGCTCTGTGCCGTGCCTGCAGCCTCACATCCCGATTTCTCAGCTGCAACCAGCAACATGGGCATTTGCTCCAGGTGCTTTGCTGGTGTTTTGGAGCTTTCTGGGCCTCAACCCCCACATTCACATGAACAGTGTGAAGAAAATCCCTCTAACCTCTCACAGTAAATAATCTGCTATACTTTACATGACACTGTAAGAGTATGTTGACTCACTCAAAGAATAAGAGAATCTGGATATCCTGAGTGAGCTGAGCCATCTAACCATTCCCTTCCTTTTGCCCTAACTCTTCTTACAAAGCTTAAAGGAGGGGAGGACTTCAATATCTTCAGTCAGTGTTAAGTCACCAACTAACTGCCAAGTTTACAGTGGTTTAAGGCCGGCAGTGGTTTAGGGATGCTCTGGAGCACTGCTGTATTGGCAACAGAACCTGCTGGAGGGTGACATGGCAACTAAAAACCTCCGACATGAAACACTGGGGAATATTTTCATAAAACAGAACCAGGGAACAAGAAGTGTCTCAGACACAGTAGCACTGCCATTAGCGTAAGTGAAGTGACCATCTTGCCTTTCCACGGAGTCCCTGACCTGTTGCATGCAGTCCCCACCTGCAGAGCAAAACACATGGCTCTGACCTCCCAGGAGGTTGATGGTGGGGGCAAGCTGTGAGGACATCCATCACTGCTGTTTAAGCTAATGAGCTTTAGTTCATTAGGTGGCAGTAATAAGCAAGCCAGCCATAACCTTAATATTTACTTTTGGGAGAAGCAGGAAGTTACAGACTTTCAACGCAAAGTGGCTTCTTGGATAGTTGCTGGAGAGCTGGGCTGTGGGTACCACCACCAGCCATCTCTGTTGGTGTGTCTGTGGTGTTGCACGTGCACCTTTATTAGCCTCTGAGTACACCATTCCCCTGCCTGTAAAATGAACCCCGATTTGCCTTACTTTTCCTACTGTTCAGGTTGTTTACTGTCTAACCTGAGTCCCAGAGCCCAGCTACTTGTACTGGTGGGCTGCAGTCCAGCCTGTATGGAGGGCTGGTAAAAATATATACCAAAAACTGTATTATTTCCTATTTCTAAAGCATTCTGTTTGTTCGGTTGCAGGTGAGACCATGAAGCACACCCATCTTCCCTTGCTTCTGATTATTTTTCTGATGATGGTTTGAATGGCCAGTTGTTCTGCCATGAGAGACCGCTGCTTTGCAGTACACGGACAAACAAAGAAACTTTTACCTTTCTGAAGCACTGGGGAGACAAAGCCTTAACAAGCCTGCGGTGTCTTTCGAACTGTTTCATTTCTGGACATTTTTTTAAAATACTGGACCAAATTCAACTAAACACCATGAAGGAAAAGACACTTTTATGTGTAGAAAATTGATCGCTTCAGCTGTTGGGTTTTTGTTTGGTACTTTTATTAATATTTTCTTTCTGTGCAGGTTGGGCTTAAGGTTAAAGTAAGTGCAATATTTTTTTAATGGTTGACTGAAGAGCTTTCTTCATGTGTCACTGGTCTGTGCTAACGTCCATAGGAGAGCAGGCATTGTTAGTATCTAATAATACCTCATTAGTGAATAGCGAGGCATGAACATACATGAAGAAATCTGGAGATTGTGAAGAGAAAGGGGGCTGGGAGGGTGGGGGGAGTTGCTGGGTACATAGATTTGACTCTTTCCTACAGCACTGTTGTACATGGGGTTTAGGGGGAGCACGAGACCCAAGGAATGGACTGATGAGCAGAAATCCAAAACACGAAGCCTGAAGCTGATGCGGGCAGCTGACACTGAGTTGGGATGGTTTAGGTTCTTGACTGTGCTAGTACTAACGAAGCAGAGAGACCGCTCTTTTAGCCAACCTTTTCAGTAATGCCACTGAACAGGCTCTTGTTTTACTGAATCTAATTGAAGGGCAGCTGAATTTCAAGCTGGGATATCTTAAACTCCATTACTCCATATGATTTCAAGCAGTCTGTGGTGCCTATACCCCTCATTTGTTTATTATTTTCAGTAAGTACTAATCCTGTGTAAAAAACGTGAAGCTGATTGAGGTGGGAGGTGGGAAATAAAAAGTGCTTTAACAGATGTAACTATTTCTCCAAGCCAGGAATTCACTATGTTACAAAAACAAGGTTTTGGCATGTGAAGGGCTGGTTACTGCTTTATTGCTTACAAGGCTGCCAAAGCATCAGTATGGATTCCTGCAGGGGCTTCGGGGTGAGGGTGGGGCTCTTTTCTTTTTCGCTGTCAGTTTCATTTCTAGTCAGAATAATTAGCTATATATATATATATTTTTTTTTGTCTATGTATAATTCCGGTACATCATTGTGTATTGTGACATGGATGCTGTCAGAATGGATGTTGATGGCATTTTTGTAACCTGTTGCTTTGTGTCACCTCATTGGAAGTTAGCAGCAATGGTACTCAATGTAAACAAAACAAACTTGAACTGAAAGTAAACACACTGGATTGCTTACCTGTGAAGAACTCACTATTGGCAAAACAGCAAACGTACCCGCATATGCTTTATGTTCACTCTGGGCTCTGCTATTGCCTGTCAGGGTTCCAGGGTGTAGTTCAGTACCTCAGCTACTTCCGGGATCCTGATCACCTCCTTCAGATATTTGCATTCTTTTCTTCCAAACAGTTATTCCACTAGCAGGTAAATAGGTGTATATTCCTTTAATATCTACTTCATTGTCATATTGGTTACAATGGGGAATTTCCTTCAAACTATCACATATATATTATGCTAAACTGCATAGTCTTACCATAATCCCAAAATAAAACAGGTCCTTGTGAAGGGTACTGGAGAAACAGAACTCTACCTCTGATTATTAATGGGTATGATATGATTTGTCCCACCCTTCCCTTCCATGCATCTGCTATTTCCACAGTTGCCACTAGCCTGGTCCTGAAGCAGAGATGCTACTTCTCTAAATAATCTGCATAGAGGTGGATGCAAAAGTGCAGAGAGCCCTGTCTTCAGGGAGTGGATTGCTAACGAGAAAGGCTTCACTGTTACACATCTCTTTTATTTCACCAGTGAGCCTCAGGTAGAGGGCTTGTCATTTCAGTAGGAACAGCAAAGATTTGTCTGGCCTAATTTGAACAGAAGACAGCATCATAAATGAGCATTTGGCCATTCTGACCTTGCCTCCATGCTTTTTTCATGAGTATTTCAGCATTTCACTATATATTTACTCAGAAAATAAGTATGTTCACATCCCTATAGAGAACTAACAGGGAAAAAAACACACCAACAAAAAAAACAAAACAACAAAACCAAAGCAACCACAAATGTTCTTGCTTTCTCATCCACTGCCTCCTTCCTCCTGCTGGCCATTGCCCACTGAGTCTACATTTATTCTGTATCATAGTCCAGTGTAAGTAGGTTTCTTTTAAACACCTCATGCACACAAAATATCACAGTGTGAGCTGGCTGTAAGAGAAGGTTGGCTGAACATAACAGGGTCATTATTTTGGCAAAGATGCCAAAATCACATTGGTGCAAATGATACTGCCTGAATAGCCTCAATTTACTGGACAGTTTTTGGATGCATGTCAAAAAATTATTCCGTTTGCACAGTAACAGGTGTGTATTTTTCCTTTAATAGCTACTTGGATGAGGCCTTGGGTGATATGGTTTAGTGTGAGGTGTCCCTGCCCATGGCAGGGGGGTTGGAACTTGATGATCTTAAAGTCCTTTCCAACCCTAACTATTCTATGATTCTACTCAATCACAAAATCAATTACAATGAAAACTCCTTCAGAAAAAATACCTTTTCCTACCCTATATAGTATGCAAAAACTGCATAACTGGGTATGTTTGGATGGCAGTGGAAACCATCTCTCCCAGAGGACAAGACGTAACTAAAGCAATGCAATAGTCTGGATGACACTCTGTCTTTTAGAAGACTCGTACAGAGCCTTTTAGCCTGACTCTACAAGTCATACTTTTGGCTTTACCTTGTCACTCTCCTTGAAGTCAAGTCCAAAAGAACAATGTTTTGGACTCACACTGCATGTTGATACGGTTTCCCGCATATATCAAAATAAAATTCTCAAGTCACAACAGCTGTAAAGCTGTCTGAAGCTTCAGGTTTTGTAATAGTTTTTTTGAATTATGGGTTTCTATAGCTTTTTCTATGGGTTTCTATAGTTTTCTAGCTCTGTACATTACACAGACATACATTATAGATGCTCTGTATTGATCTGCTGCTCTGACAGCATCTACTGACCCAGATGTATGTAAAAGCTCTGCACTATGAGTGACCATTAACCAAAATCAGGGCAGGTTTCCTCTTTGTTGACTCATGCTGTGAATGCTGCCATGGAAGGAACAAATAAGTAAATCTAGGGAAATGTTTCAGAAGAGCTAAGGAGATTTTAGAGCCATGACATACTTGGGTCTTCAGAACTGTTTCCTTCCATCCTCACACAAGGATGAAGAACAGGTTGGGAAGCTTTACTTGTGCTTTACTTCATTTTACATGCGTTTTCCTGCGCCTAAAGACGACAAATTGCCCCTTGTCAAATATTCAACAGCATAATCTTAAGCACCAAAATGGCTCTTCCCTCCATCCACTCATTAACCACACAGTCGCACCACCTCCCTCCCACTTCCAACTCTTTAAAGGGCTTGTGTGAAAACAGTAGTTTCATTCAGGCTGTTGCTTTCAGCCATTTCTTGTGAGAAGATAACATTTAGTGCTGTTGACACGGATCGGGGGGGGGGGGGGGGGGGAGTTAAGCTTTGCTGCCTCTGTGACAAGCGGCAGTGGTGGCTAGGAAGTGTATAGAAGTCTCCCTGTTTTCTTTCATCTCAATCTTTAATCTACAACTATTATTATGAACTAGAAGCACAGACTAATATGCTGATAATGGATGCTGAGGAACTAGTAAAAGGCCAAAGATATACCCTAAGCATGTAACTACAGAGAAACTGAAAAAAAGATACTGAAGAGCTAAAGTCAGTTCAACAGGCACTGACTTGCAAATACTTAACATAGATGCAGTAAAAATTCAACCTGTTTGTAAAATACTTAAGTGCAGAACCCAATGCATGCTTACAAATTCCCTTATGTTTGTAATTTCCTTACATAACGCTTGTATGCAAAGGTGGAAGGCTGAGCACAGAAATAATCCCTCAGATACTCTTGATGTATCAGACTCAGTACTTGGGGCTCTTTGTTTTGTGTTCTAGACATTGCGCAGACTTCACAGTTGAAAAACATCATAGAAAAAATGGGTTCCTATAAAGTAGTACCTTGGCCAGAAATACAGATTCCCATTCATAATCATGTTTCCCTTACGCATGAGATGCAGCCCAGGAAAATGAGTGGAGATACATGCTTGAACAAGGGTCTGGTATTCAAGCTATATCTTGCTTCTGTGTATGTCCTAAAAACTTGGAAAACCCAAAATGCCTTCACTTCCCACAAAAAACACAAATTACATATTTTCTAATTATAAAGACATCATACAGTTATTCATGGGTTTCTGTTTGTTCCCTTAGTTAAATTGGCAAAGTACTGACTGATGTTACTGTCCAGCAAAACACTTCCAGGGACACTTTTAGCGTATCACACTGACAAATATACTCAAAGTTACTGGAAGCTCTACACATGTCAGGGTATCATATAATTTTTGATATCTGCTTCCCCATAAACCCCTGGGTTTTGCACATATCAATAATTAGGAAGTCTGCACTTCTTTCCCAGCTTCCCCAAGCCTGCCAACTTTCATACAGCACAATGCTTTGGAGCAATAAAAATATATATAAAAATCTCACTCACAGATCACAATTTGTCTGAGCAAAGCACTGTTTAACATTTGAATTGCTAGAAGGTAACTAAACTGTTCCATGCATAACTGTTGGTTAAAAGTGTTCTTTCTGAATTTAATGTGAAGTTGCACAGTGGTTTTCTCTCTCATGGCATCCCAAGGGAACAGACTAAAGGAGTGGGAAGAAATGCCTTGCTAATATTAAAAGGTATATGCTTAGAGAGTGTAAAACTGCTGAGTGAACATCCACTGCTAAGAATCTCATTCTCCACCCTGTTAAAAAGGCAGACTCATTCACAGCAAAATAGTAAAGTAGTACCTATATTACCCAACACAACTCCTTTTTCCACACCTAATAAGGCACTTTTCAATGACCCTTTTCATGTATCACAGCATTCTAAAATATTAATGTAAAGAAAAAAAATCCTCACTGCTCAAATCCTAAAGAAAACATTTTGGATGAAACACTGCATCTTACTCCTTTCATTTAAGACACTGAAGTTTTTGAAGAAAACCTTTGTTTTCATTTGAGGAACCCCACATGAGATCTCCTCTTTGGTGACTACTAATTGGAAACAAACTGAAACTTCAGAAACTGCAGCAAAGGAGTGAAGCTCTCTGCAGTGCTTTAAACCATCAAGGAAATTACAGCAAAAAGGGAAATAGCTGCATTAATGCCATTCAGACTTTACGGACTGTAATGCAGAAATCATGAAGTCTACTTCAGCAAACTTAAAAGGTAAAATACAGCTTGAATTGTACTTAGCAGTTAAAAAACTATGAAAGACCATGGAAACAAATGAAAAAAACACCTCCAAGCCCCAGATTATTCTGCTTATCCCTTAAGCCCTTTTATCTTTTCCTCCCCACCATCTCTAAAGATGCCTCTGAGCACAATGACCATGTTCAAACTTGTATAGGAAGAGTCAGCCAACAGCTACACAGAAACCCAACTCCAAAAGAACAGCTGTGAAGCCACCTCTTTTCTCTCAGAGATGAAATACGGGTGCTTCCTCTAAGACCTCCGCATGCCAAACTCCACAAAGTTTTAAATGCTTCAGAGCTCATGCCTCCTGGATATAAGAAAACCATATGCCGAATGCTAGAATAAGCTTGCAGACAATATGAATATTGGCTGCATATTTTGGTAACTAACATTGGAATACAGAATCAGCATTCAACCTGTTGGAGCAAGTCCAGAGGAGGGCCATGAAGATGATCAGAGGGATGTCCTGTGGCTGGGAGAGTTGGGCTTGTTCAGCCTGGAGAAGAGAAGGCTCTGGGGAGACCTTCCAATACCTAAATGGTAACATAAGAAAGTTGCAGAGGGTTTTTTTACAAGGGGTGGTAGTGATAGTTCAAGGTAGAATGGCTTTAAACTGAAAGAGGAGAGATTTAGATTAGATATAAGGAAGAAACTCTTTACTGTGAGGGTGGAGAGGCACTGGCACAGGTTGCCCAAAGAACCTGTGGGTGCCCCATCCTTGGCAGTGTTCAAGGCCAGGTTGGATGGGGCTTTGAGGAACCTGGTCTAGTGGAAGGTGTCCCCGCCCACGGCAGGGGGGTTGAAACTAGATGGTCTTTAAGGCCCCTTCCAACCCAAACCATTCTATGATTTTCCATGAGAAAAGACAGTGACTCTAATTTTTAAATATGAAATTTCAAAGACCTTTTAAAAAGTTTCCTGCTCCTGTACTTACAAGTAATGAAGCATCTATGTAAAAGTAGCTTCAGATCTTCATTATCTTAATCATTCACCTTCCAATGTAGAGGACTGTAAACAGAACACTCTTCAGGTGAGTTATGGATGCTTACTAGAGAGGGTAGGGAATAGGAAGTTTCACATGTGAATCAGAGAACACATCAAGCCTTTGAAAGTCTGGGTTTGACCTGTAACTATAGGACAGGCAGTGAGACAATCTTCCTCCCTAAAGCTACGTATATAGGATGAATGGATGCAGTTATTCAGGTGTTCTGGTTCAAATGTTGCCTATAGGGAGAAAGGAACTGAAAATAACCATTTCTGTCACTGGGTAAGACAAGATTCCATTTCTTAGGGGTTGCTATGGCAGTTGGAGTCTTCAGTCTGGGATTTTTCACTTCTAGACCCATTTCTGGATAAGACTACATTTAAATGACAGGTGCAGAACCTACGTACTTTTCAAAGACATAAATAATATATATTAAATGTAAAAATACACAGACACATAACCAACACTCAGAAGTAGCATTTGTAGGGACATTTACAATAAATGGCACTAAACACCTTTATTAAGATTTTAATTTTTCTTTTATGAAAAATGAATAGGATTCTTCTTTCCCTTGTATACAGAGGAAGAGCAAACTAATGGCAAAAATCAAGAACACTTTCTTATTTCAATACCATCTTTGTAGCCACAAAGATACAACTATTTAACAGACAAGAAATACTATTTATTGCAGACTTTAAGCTGATTCATGTGAAAAAGGCACTATGAAACTTAATCAAACTAGATGATTAAATTTGTCTAAATTAAGTGATATTATATATTATATATTATACATATATTATATATAAAATCACATGACCATGTGAAACAACAGAGTATTTTGTGACAAAAATTACTGGATCTTCAAAAAATAATATTTGCTGGAAGGAATGTTTTCTTTCTTTCCCCTTTTGCCTCCAGGAATCCACTTTGCCAGAAGATTACATTTATAAAGGGCACAATAGCTTTTTACATAAGGAAAACCTGATATCTGGGATCAATACACAGAGAAGTCTAGATTATACACGGCTCTTTTGATGGGTTAAGTTACAGACAAAAAAATTGTATTATTAAAAAAATAACGTAATATTAAAAAAAAAGTATTGTGAATTGTTTCATGGCTACCTACAGCAGATCTGATCACCACCTCCTTGAGCTGACTTGAGTTACTATTTTCTAGTTATTCCTTCATGTGCAATATTATAGTTCATCACAGGTGAAGTATTGATAAAATCATGGTACACAGTATTATTTTGCTATAAACAGCATCATTAGTAATAAAACATCATGGGAGTGATTCAAGAAAGATTCAGTCTATGCTGGGCTGCTGTTCATTCTCTAAACATTTCCTCTGATTACTGGCATCAATGGCTTAAGTAAACATCCTGCAGCCGAATGCATGACAAGAAAGACTGAGCCAAAAAGACAGAACTGCACATTACGGCAAGAGATGGAATTCAGAATCTTATTATTACAGAAGGGTTAAAATGCTTTTTAGTTGCTAGCTCAGCTTCTCTCACATGAACCACAAAGACCTTCCAGTTTATCTGCCATATAATTCCATCAAGCCACAACTCATTTTTGGTTGCGAATGAGTCATGTGCCAATATTTTCACCTGTCAAGAACCTCCACTGAATTTCTCACCTGTTCATTTTTAACAATGAGAAGCCAGCAGCAGGGAATTCTGTAGATACTACTGTAAATTTTCTTTATGGTGGCTAGTTATGTTTACAATATAGTAAGACACTCCCCTTCACTGCTTCCTAAAGCAAAGCTGGATGATATAATGCTATGGACAATGGAATTAAGGAAAAAAACACATTTAGTGGCTGCTTCCTTCATCAAAGGACTCCACACCTGAATCTGTGGCAGCTGCACTGATTTTTTCTTGTCGTCTTCTCATAATTTCTTGCAGTTCTGAACTACCACTGTTAGCCTAGAAACAAATAAAAAAGAGTTCATTTGTGGTTTTGACATGCAACGAAGTTCCTCTGCCAACATTCTGACATTTGAACAATTTAACTCACCTTGCAGCCCCAGAACTGAAAATGTGCCAAGAATCTGATTAAATAACATTTGGAATAGGAAAGTATTTACACTGTCCTTAAATATGGACCTGAAAAAAAAACTATTAAAAGCCTCATCTTTCCTTTCAGCACTGCTGAGCATCTTTAATTCTCATGCAAACCCCTGGAAGCTTTAGATATTTATCAGGTGAAACACTGCTTCAGTAAAAGCAGGGTTAAAGCTCACAAAGTTTTTAGGATTCCACCCCTGAGTACTTAAAAATCAGGTTAATCGCATTTGGCAAATACAGCTTATAAACCCTTGGGGGGTTTAGATTTATGTAAACACAAAATTAATGCATGCACATGGATTTGCATAGACAAGGCCCAAGCAAGGATCCAATCCTTGTATCTCATATGACACAATACTCCATTATTCATTTGCTATTCAGAGACACAGGTTTCAAACTTAGAGTACAATAATAAGTATTGAATCATATTACTATATTAGCAACAGTGAAGTGCTGTGAGGACAAGGCTTTATTTCACCTTTTCAGGTGAAAAACATGTCTGCTGACCAAGCTGCAAACATATTGCTTTGACAATGTAAATGAAGTTATTAGCAAGGCCAGGGTACATATCCTAGAGCAGAACTTTCCAAAGTGTGCATGACTTTGAATAAAACTAGGGGATTATAAAGCAAGAGCTGTATCTGCTAGTGTGTTATTTGGCTATGACATGACCTTCCAAGCCTCAAAACTAGCTTCCAAAATAGCCTCTGAATAAGGAAGCAGGATTGTTAAGTCCTTCAACTGATCTGAACTCTGAAAATTTATCCAATTACATAAAATTTAATTTAGATTTATCCCATTATATCCATTATAATGCAATATCTGATGCCACTACCTGGCAGATAGGTTAGGTGTCCACGAGGAGGGAGGCTACAATGCTTCTCCTAGGCAAATTACCATTGTTCTCTTCTCCCAGAGCGGAAGGGCAAAGCGAGGGGCTTATAATTTACTCTCTGAAGGTGAGAGAGCAGTTTTGTCTTAATTCACCTTGTCCTTGGCCACTTGGTTTCAGATGCAGAGCAAGTGCAGCAGTCACCCGTTACTGAAGTCATGCATAAAAACCATCAGCAGATACCCAACAGTGTGCTTTATCAGATGCCATGTAGATATATTTTCCTAAAAAGGACTGAGTGGCTGGGCTGAAACAGTTTACCTTCCTGATAACATAAATAACAACATGACCGATGAGCCTGAAACACTGCTCAACTGACCCAACTGCAATGTATCACGTGGCACAGCAGGAGAGGCGCATCCTACTTAGAGGTGGAGTACAGCATCACTAAATAGCCTAGGGTTGTTCTTAGCAATACAATTTTTGGAACATACTGCCAGACCTTGGCCTTAGTGATCTATCCAGTTTAGCCTCTAACCAGATCTTGACTCCATCATTCAACCCGAATTGTGTCTAGGTTGTTCCTTTTACCAAGGTGTCAAAGAGAAAAAGCTATTCTTCCAGGCAACTTGATACTATCAGACAGAAACCATTACCAGCTCTAAAGTGAAGTGTGCCCATGCTTCCTACTGATGGAGTAGTAAGACAATGAGAATGTGGACCTGAAGTGCTACCCCTTCTGGAGATGACAAAAGTCATGTTCAGGATCCTGTGTCTCTATGCTTATCTTCTGTAGGACTTTTCAACACCAGAGCTTGAAATGCTCAACAAAAGTTAAGGAAATGGACACATAAAACCTCATAATTATGGACACTGTCAATATTTTCACTTTGCAATGAAAAGGTAAATCCATTTATATGACCAGCCAAGCTGCTGTAATGCACTGTCTTTGGCATACAAGCTGAACTCCAACTCTCTGGAGCAGCCCCAGAAAACGAGTCCAAGAGGGATACTTTGATCAGTACAGAGAGTGTGGTGCATCCCACCTCCTCCTGAGACACCGCTTCTTGCCACCACCATTTCCTCTGGCAGAAAGGAGGTGTTTGGCCCTGGCTATGTCCAGCTCTCTGTCAAGTCGAGACATCAGTCTCATGCAGAGTTATCCTTCCGCTTTTGCTTGGCTATGCTCAAGAAAGCTGTTAAGCCCCAAACACCTTCCTTGCACTTGCAGTTTGTTACTTGGTCATGTTTATACAGGGGCCACAAAACTTTGTAAGGAGTCTTGCTTCCTTTTATGTTTTAAACTCTGGTGTGATTCAGGGCTAAATGGAATTACCATGAAAAAAAGGTAAAAACATTTTTTTTTTTTTGCTACTTTTTGGTTTTTCCTCATAAGGGTACAATTACTAAGTTCCAACAATAATTGCAATTCCATTGCAAAATACTGACTTCATCTGCCTGAGATAGAAGAACACTATAAAGAAAATTACAGATGCATAAAGGTAAAGATCTGGATGTCCATATTTGGGAATGCAGCCCCAAATCTGAGAGGCAGGCCTTTCACTGGCTTGCAGAAATGGTATGAATCCAGAAACACTTGTGGAAGATCCCAAGTAGAAATAATAAAGGAGTCATGGAGTTCTATAATACTAGAGAGTATGTGGGTTTGCTCTGTCTCTGGCTATTATTGCTATTTGTACTTAACACCCGGGTCATTTACTGCAATAAAGGATGCCAGAGCACTTCATGAAAATTTATCACTGATTAATCATGTAGGACAATTACGGTGGTCAAACCCATAACCCAGTAGCAGCTTGTAAAAAGCATTCAATTGTAAATTGGGCCCGACACTGGTACAAGTATGTGTGTGCGTAAATGTTTCTGTAATTGGCAGCATTTTTAGTTCCAGCAGTAAGAACATAGCCCTGTTTAGAACACAGCAGCTCATCTTTGCTAGGTCACATGTAGACATTTTGACTGCAGTACTCATTCCTATAGCTTCTCTTAAAGACAGCCTTCCTAAACCTTGCAACGTGAAATATTGTAGGGACAGAAAGGAAGATGCAACTTAATGTTTTGAGTAACTCCGTAAATAACAGGCTAAATCAATCAGGAATTACATAAATTCTGAAACTCATCAGTTAAACCTCAAATAACTGAGAAAGAAATAAATATTTCAATTACATTTTCACTAACGAAATCCAGTTACTTTGTTAAATTACCAGTACCTGTTTATTAACACTTGTAGAGGATTTATTAAACAAGTTTTGACTGCTCAGTTACTCGAAGAGTAAGACCTAACCAAGGCAAGCAGAATAACAGCACAGAGTAAAAAAAAAAGTCTCCTACTATTCCAGTGCATCTCTGCTTTTCAAACCAACTTCCACCACAAAGCCACTTCCCTGTCAGTATACAGAAGCCTTACAAAACTGAAATAAGTTAGCTGACATTCCAGAAAAGTTGAATACACAGATATCCTCACTAGGAAATAAATGATGGATTGCTCTGGACCGTAGCAACATATATTCCTAAGAAAGAAAGTGAAATATTTCTCCCTTCCTCTAACTGGAAAGCAGAACTTGAGGAAGAGAATAAAGCAATTTTAACAGTGTTAGAAATCAATGCTCTCTGATCCATGCTGATAGGTAAACTGTAAAATATGCATCATCATAAACTTGTCTTTGAAAGTATGTCTGGTAGTTAAAGCTTAAAATAATTTAAGACAGACAGTCCCAGATTCTTGTAGGGATGGAAACACACTTTAAACTTCCTCAAGATTTTATTTTAAACAGGATGTGAAGAATAAAGCTTCTCATTTGGGTCAGCCTCACCTCTAGACAACATTGAGTCCATCTCTCCACTTGCCACAGCAAGTTTAAAAAGATTTCTAAAAAGAAGTAGATGCACCCATAGTTCTCCTGGTTTAAAATTGGCAAGCGTTCTCCCTAGCACAACTCTGTATACAAGTTTATAAGGTGTGTAAGGAACAATACTGCTACAATAAAAGCAGACTGCCAACAGAGCAATGAACAGAGAGACACAACACTTTAATCCTTAGCTCAGTAATTCTGCTAGCAGTCAAATGTGTTTTCCTCCACTAAGGAACTCACCAATACAGATGAATAAGCATTGACCTGAAAGGCCTTAAGATTTAACAGTGGGCTCATGCTACCACTTTCTCACATCTAATAAAACATATCTCCTCTAAAAATATAAAGCAAAACTAACTCATCACCACCAAAAGTACTAGGATTACCTGTTTGTCCAATTGCCAGGCAGAGCAAGAAGGAACAAAAAAGGGCATTTTACACTCTCCTATTGTTTGCCCCTAAGTTCTTTTTGGTTCATTTTGTCTTCTTACAGCCTGATTACAGCACACAACGTCTTAAGTATTACCATGCACTTTTTCTAACATTTTGTGGACCACTTTACAGGTGGGAAGAGATCCCACCTGATGTCCTGATGGCTGAATGATGTTTCAAAATATTCAAACAACTCAAGTACAAATAATGTACTTGATGTGTTAACGTACATGTGATGGGAACTGATGAAAAAACAGCTGCCTCACAGGAAGACCTATTTAGTTCTACAGGTTCAAAATTGGTGACCCAGCATCAAGTTAGTAAGAATGGTTATACATACCTCTAAGGCAGACTTCTGTACCGTAATTTGGCTGTAGACTCGGGACCCTTCTGGACAAACAGTCCTCAGTTCCTCTTTATTGAGGGAGAAAAGCTGAGCACCCGTCAGCACGCCAAGGCTGTTGACAGTCCTGTGGTCACACCAAGGGAACAAACAAGAAAAAAAGCAAAAGTACACTAATCAAGGCAGAGTAGTAGATTGTCTTCATCCCACATCATCAGGTAGGGATATTAAATCAAGACAAGACTTTATGCAACAGGACTCTTGAAGTCAATTCAGTATCTGGTATAAAATGTACCTTTTGGTGGAGGCTAGTAGATACCTTTTTTTCCTAAATATATTCTGTATCTCTATAGACCTACAACCACATTGATATATATTGAGATTATATAACATATATGCATATACAGAAATATATATATATGCACACAATGGAAAAAGAAATACTTTTTTCCAAGGGTGCAGCTGAGATGTCTTCAGAAGGATGCTTCATTTTAAAATGTGGGCAGGCCACATCCTAATTATTGATAAGAAAATAATTTAAGAAGTTTTCTTATGATTTCCCTCAAACTTACACAGGGTTGAATCCCTTGGACTGCAACCATGCTTTTACATCCTCAGGTGAAGAGTCATACGTGATGTTAACTACCGGAATGTTGGGTCGTGGCACATGGAACTTCCTCTGGGCAGCACTCCGGCCAATGGTGAGCCGGTGAACAAGTTCATCCTGCACTTCTTCCATCTGTGATTTCCTGCCTAGAGAGAGAAATATGCCCATAGGAGTTATTCTCAAGGTTGCTTCATCAAAGACAGGTCATTTCTTGTACTTACACATTAAACCTTTTTTCTTTAAAGATTCATTCACTAGATCTCACTAAATTATCATTCTCCTTTTTCCATGGAGATTTCAATATTCCCTCTCTCTTTGCAAAACAAAACAAAAGCAAAAAAAGCCCTAAACCTCAAAATTCAACTGAGACCCTGGAAAAAGGAGATGAACTTGATGTCACAGAGGCACAGGTCAGCAGCACCCAAGCTGTGGAAGAAAATGGGCACAGAGGGTTACTCAATTGCCATAGTCCGCGATTCTTCAAATAGAATTATTGTTATAAAAATGGAAACAAAAAAGATAAGAAAGAATATGAGACGGCTTACACCGTGGCTAAGCAGCACTTTCCACAAACATAATTTTTAGTGCATTTTTAGTGCAAATCAATGTAGAAAAGAAATATTTCCTGCCAGTGACACGTATCACCTTATGTCTAACAAGCTATTATAGCTATCAAATTTTTGAAGGGGTTTTAAGAAATCTGAATGCATTCCAAGCCTGAAGTGACTGGTCAGCTGAAACAGTGTCACTCTTCATGTTAAAAAAAGACAAAAAAAGGAAAAAAGAGATGAAAAAAAATTGTTGCTCTCACCAGAGACATGGGAATTGGGCAAAAGCATTGCGGGTGTTTTTCTTTATTAAACAAAACTGCACAAACTCGCTATCTCACAGAACCTATTTGTCTGAAGTACTTAGTTCAGTTGCTTGTCATTACCAGGCAACAAACTGAGACGCTTTCATGCATTTCAACAAAATCAATTATAACAACAGTAAAATTTTTTAACATACATATAAAAGCTTCTATAGATAATTTCACAAAAATAGGTAGAATCCAAAAGGGTGTAAATATCTTCTGGGCACAGAGAAGATACTGATTTAGCACAGTTAAACTCTCCATACAGTAGCTCTGGAATAGCTATAAAAATCCTTTGACAAACTACTTTAAATTATTTCAAAAATTCTCAGGATTTTCTTAGCAAGATATTTGTAGCCATCTTTATTCAATCCTTTCACTTTAATACAAACACAGTGACTACAGCACCTGCTCTGATGCACTCAGATTTCAAAAGCTATTCCCTTTCTCCCATTACACAGATGGCAACAGAGGAAAATGACCATAACTTTGACATGAAAAAACTCTAAGATAGCAAAAGTGTTTCTCTCTCTCCTTTTCAATTCTCTTAAAACCTCTGCAAGGACCAACATCTCTAACCAGTTAGACAAATAAACCCAAGATTTACATAGGCTTTTAGGATATTTTTTTAATTGCAATAAAAAAAAAACAACAAAACCAAAAAAACAAAACAAAACAAAACAGAAATGGTTTAGCCATTTTCTTCTTTCTTTTACAAAATAGCCCCAGGTTTAAAGCAGAAAAATTATGCCTAGTAAAATATTTGAGGCATTCAGGCCCTATTATGTTGGGTTACTTCCCCCCAGAGTGTGAAACAAGAGAGCAAAATGACATGTGCTCAGTGATATGTGAAGGTCTGAGATGGGATATGAAGTAAAACCTTTAGGCAATGTTATCAAAGCACGAACCAGTTTCTTTTCCAAAACAGGAAGAGAACAAGAAAATTGCTATCTTCCTTCTATTTACACAGATTTTGAAAGACTTATATTTTATTTAGACTAAGACTGTATCAAAAGAGAAATATTTAGCTGTTAGATAACAGATTTTTACTGTTGTTAGATGCATTATCATAAATAAACAAGATATCCTCAGTTCAAAGGTACTACACTGTGTGTTCTCTGCAGGGTTCAGGTAGGTACTTGGTGTACGGGGAGGGCTGGACATTACCATTGCAGAGGCAGCTATTTTTTGAGGACTGTGAGGTACCTAAAGCCCATTAACTGTGTTTGAGCAACAGCTCCCAGCGGGGTAGAGGAGCTGTCATGCATGGCCTAGGGCCTCAGAGAAGGCTGAGAAGGCAAGAGATGTCTTGTAACCACTTAGGCTACAGCAACCCTTCACACCTCACACCCTGTACCTGAAGCCAGGATGGTCTTCACATTTTGGGTTGCTAATGGATAGAGAAGCCATCACAGATACAAGGGAACACCTGCTAGAGCATGCAAAGTCCTTCTTACATGGAAATAAAATGATCGTGTGTGTGTGTTTTTGAGAGAGAGATATAGAAACACCCTCATTTTCTATCTCTTTAATAAATAAAACCAGAAACCCAAAAGTTAAGTAACAAACTGCCAAAAACCAGACAAAGCCAGAAGCCGGCCATACTGTTTCCTTGGGAAGCAGGAGTGAAGCCTGTTCCTCCTGCCAGGCTGCTTTCCATTTACAATTTCCAGCCAGCCAGTCTGTTAGGTGAAAGGATTAAAAAAGGTCCCAGAGCTTCCCAAGTTCAGAACTTAGGTGAGAACTAGTCTACCACCAGGCAATGTCAAAGCAGGTTCCACCGATGGAGTGTGGTTATCCAAGCAGGCATGCTTCCCGTTCACTTGGGACAGGGGTGAAAAGAACCCCTTCTGCAGAAAGGATTTTGCATGGTGCCGGTTTTTAGCTCAGGTGGGTATAGAATTTTCCGATAAGGCAGGAGGCAGACAATGGGAAAAGCTGTCAACTCTTGAACTTCAAAAAGCTTATTTAACAGCTAGTAGTTTAAAAGCTACAGGAAATGCCTGCCTATGAGTTCCAGTTATTTTTAAGCCGAGCAATCACATTGCTTGAAGTGCATTTAGTACAGAAATTACTGACTAAATAGTTCCCCTAACTTAACTTGCTTTTCATAGAGTAGGAGCCTCAGCATCACTTAGGCTTTATACTCACAAGGCAGCCTCAATCAGAACTTTTCATGACTGCCACACACTGCTGTATGCAGGCTGTCATGCTTTTCCACCTAAAGGTATGTAGCTACAACAAGGACATGAAAGCTTGCTCAGTGGCCTGCCAGTCACTGTTGCTTTGACCAGGCTAAGGGGACCTGATTATGAGATGAGTCTCCAACACTATTACAACATAGTTCCTACGCATCAGCCAGACTTGTAAGTCTTCTTGCAAGCCTTGGATACATGTTTCAGAATGGCGCAAATGCCCTAGAAATATGGATGACCATGGACAGAAGTGTAAAACCAGCCTAAGTGATTTTAAATGCAATTTAAACTGTAATGTGGCAGTGAGTTCAGGTGGAACATATACATTAGCCAGAATACTAGCATGGGCATTTACAGTGTGGAAAACCACTGACTGAAGATCCCAGTCATTCATAAAAGGATAGGATTTAGAATTAGGACAAGTGCAGAAGTGTTTTGCCCATATCTACCATTGTGATTAGTGAGAGTCGGAACACACATACATAGGAAATGTGTATTTTAAACATAGGGTTAAATATTTCAAAAACATTCATCTAAAACACAAGGTTTTAAGGAATTTAAGGATTAAACAAAACACACAGGAACGGAAGAAACATTTTTCTCCTTGCTCCCTAGACAAACTTACGATCCACAGGAACTTGCTTCTGCCTCTGGGTGTCTCGTGCAACACTACCACCACTGTCGCTAGAGGTGCTGCTTTGGCGGCTGATGGTTGCTGGTGCTTTGGGCATGGGAACTGGTATAGGTGCTGGTGCGCTGGGAGGAAGGGGGACAGCCACAGGGACAGGAGCAGGTGTTGGAGGTGGTGAAGGAGTAGCAGGAGCTGGGTCAGGTTGTTTTGCTATATAGTCCGTCCTTTGTTTCTGAAAATATGCAGAGAGACTCGGTTCAACAACAGAACTTGGACAAGACATCAGACAAACTCAGGTTTCTGCAAAAACTGCTGGGATGCTTTGCACCAACTGACTTCATCTATTACACAAAGACATCTTACTTGCCATATATAGTTCCACAATTTGCCAGAAGTTGATCTGGCATCAATGTTTGGCATCAATTTCCTTCCCCTTGGGCACCAAACTTACAGCAATGGCATCATGTGAAATATGTTTCTTTCATGAGTTCTATAAATGATATTGTTTCTAAATCCCAAGCTTCTATGCCCTGGCATATTTTAACAACTTCCAAAATTTTTGGATTCTTGGACTTTATTAGTGTAAAACTGTATATTTTAGAGATGTTAGGTAAAAAAAAAATAGTGAAAAAATAACATATCCAGCCACACCTAAGCCTGACTAATGGTTTAATTTACAAACATCACTGGGTTGGGCTAACACATTCTTTCTTGAATTGCAGGCAGCATTTAGAAGATTCCTGCTCCTCCCACACATTCAGTTGTGCCTTTTCAGCTACTTATGTGACCACTACATGCCACCTCAATGCAATAATCTGATTTAAAAAGACCAATCCGCAAACTCCACAGCTCTTGGGATAGGGCTGTTTTTCCCCCACACACTTTACACAGTATTCTAACATTATTAATCTAAAAATAGTGCACATTAGCTTGCTGCTATTAGCTAGGCAGCAGGTGCCTCAAGAATAATTTTTGGGGAATAACTTATTTTCTCTTTCTTTCCTTTTAGAATAGGACCAGTTTCAGGAAGACTATTTTTTTCCAAAGCAACTCCAAAGATAGACAAGCCCAGAAGCTCATAAGATACCTATGCTATTCTTCTTTCAAACAGTCCGAGCTCTACATCTCCTTGTTTTAACAGTGCTCCCTCTCCACAGTTTTGGATTAACACAGCTTGAAAGTTTAATATTAAAGTTTGTTTGCTCAATTGGAATGCCTCATTTCTTAGTTATGAGAAGTCCGCTTACTTTGGTATATGAAAATAGATGAGTACATTCCCCAGATTCATTGCTCCTTCCTGAAATACCTTTCCCCATTTCCTTGGAGGCAAGAGGGTTTATGGCAGATTAAGTCAAGAAATATTTGTAGGAGCCATATGTTAAACACTGAACAGCAAATCACTGCCCCGACAACAAACTTTCATTAAATGTCAGCAACTGCCCTTGTATAGGATTCCCTAGCTCAATCAGTCTAATTGATGGACAAGACATTTTGTAGTGAATGTAAACTGGGACTGTTACAGCTAAGCTATACTGAGTTATACCAGCAGAAAGCTTCTCCCATCAATTTCTAATGCCAGTCACCTTAAGACTAGGAAAAAAGCTTTTGTTTCCCTTAAATAATTTTTCACGTAAACTGAAGCAAACATAGTCTTACAATACATTCTCCATTAAACCTTCAGATCTTTTTTCCTTAGCATTTAGTTATTCAAAGGCATTCATCTCAAATTTTGTGTCCACTTTGTACAGTGCATTGTGGGGAGATTTGTAAAAAAATCCAAAACATATGATTGACTTTTCTGTACTCTAGAATATCAATGTTACAACAATAAATACTTTTTACATTGGCAAGGAAAAGCGAAATGCATAACATAAAAAACAACAAGCAGAATAATGCATATATAAGAAATCTGTCCTTTGGTGGTATACAGTAAATATACTGTAATAGATGATATATAGTTGTACTACTGTATATCCAAAATCTTATTAATGAATTCTAAAATTTCACAGATATTATAATGTTCTAGTGATATTCAGATTTTTTTTTCATCTCTTTCACAGATTCCAATTGTTAGACTGCTATCCCCACAACACACCTTCATCTATGCCCTGACTTTAAGCACCATGCAAGAAAACAGCAGAGACTTTTTTTATGGTAGAGAGGATTCATTACAAACCAAGGCATCAAGTACACATCACCACAATCATCATCCAGAAAAAGTGATAGCAAAACATTACATGTAGCTCTCTCAATGTATGCTACTGATACAGTTTCAAAAACACGTTGTACTGCAATCACAGCCTCATCAAAACGACTTGCTGGAGTGAAAATATAAATTAATCCGGAAGGAACACTCAGATTCTAAATTTATAGATGATACATTGAAATACACTTCACATTTTCTTGAACAATGCCCAAAAGCCAATCACACATTCGAATCACATTTCATTTCTTTTTTTTAACACTTCTTTTTTTAACTCCAGATCTTTTGAGGACATCCACACATTCATCCCATCATTTCTATTTGTTGCTACAAACAAAACAAGCATGCATTATAGAATTTGGTAACTACATAGTCTTAAGAAAGTAATTTTTGAGGTTCAATATCAGAAGACTAATTTTGTTACCTCTGAAAGCTCTCCCAGCAATTGCTGTGAGGAAAATGGAGTAAATCACATCAAATAGTACTGTTAGATGGTAAAAAGTAAATCACACACGACTCATGAAATTTCAAGCACATTTGCTATTTAAAACAAAGGAACATCAGGGCTAATGACTACCTCTTCCTACTAAGCAACTCACATAATAAGTTATTCTAATTTTCTTCTTTTGAATAATGAACACAGTGTTGGCTACAAAGCATACATATGTGACACCATATAAGCTCTTTTCAAAAACAGAAACTTGAAAAGACATTTCATAAGAAATGAAACCCAGACAAAAAACTGACAATGGATTGAAGAGTGTAAGGTGAATGTAGAGAACATGTGCAGCCATAGAACAAGAAGGATTAAGTCACAGCAGGTACTAAAGAAAGGAACTTACTCATTTTAGCTTTAAGAAATATTGGCTGGCTTAGAAAATGAGGTAAAGGTTGCTGTTGACATTAATACTCATTAATTTGCTGACAGCCATAAGAAAAACAAACTCCGGATTTTTTCTTTCTTCCTCCTATTTTTTTCTTTTAAGAAAAAACTTGCAGTCCTCAACTCATGTAAATTGGAACAAATCCTTTAAATTATTTAGAACAGCGATGATACACACTCATTAAAAACCTGGGTATATCAGAAAAGCTTGCTGGGACTTTCTTATTTTTTGCCGGAAGATCTTTGGGTTTAAAGGAAAAAATAAAGTCCCAAAGCTCTTTCTCAACATACTACAGGCTGCGTCTTGTCAAAGCTTCAGTATGATTTGATCCATTTTCAATGTAAGCAAAATAAAGTTTGAGTAAAAGTGCTAACAGTATCAACCCTAATTCTTGAGCATTGTAAAAAAACTGGGAACAACGTATTTTCAAATACATTTTGGCTTCAAAAGAAGGGAAGATGGGTATTCAAACTATGGTAAATACAAACTTTGCGTTGAAAGAGGCACTGGATACAACCATAACTAGCATTACTGCTGGGAAATGTTCTCATTAAGTTAACACAGACACAGAGTTTCCTGTTCAGCTCTCTTCCCAAACTTTTTAAAGCCACAACCCTGTTTGCACAGTGCCAGGAGTTCACTGAGAGGGCTGCAGAGCATTCAGCCTCTGTTTTGTCAACAGCACTGTGCTTTGCATGTTTGCCTGAGACTCATTTCGAGATGGTAGAGAGAACCAGCTACTTGTCTTTACCCAAAAAGGGACAATTAGGCACAGAAGACTGAAAGAGCAAATTTCAAGCAAGGCCTTTTGCCAAAGTTTTCTTTGGTGGGCTCAGCTATTATGCAGAATCAAACAATTGCCTATTAAAATTCTATTACAAGTCACCTAATGAGCTCTTTGTGCGGTATAAAGAATGTATTTTTTAATTGGATCTGCACACCCACCTTGCTAAAATCTTGCCAGAAAGTAAGAAGTACATTACGATAGAAGAAATTTAGACAGAATTTACTTAATCAAATTCATATTATGTAGGATTAGTTCCCATTTCTTTAAATAAATAAATAAATAATTATGAGCAAACTGGGAACTTTTACTTTCTATCATTAATCAAATCCTTTCTACAACTCTTCAGTATACTTTTGTATAATAAGTTGCATCCCATAATTTGGGATTGGATCAATGTTGAATTGGACAGGAAACTTGTTTTTTTAGCCATCAAAAAGTCTTGGCAACTTTAAAGAGCATCTGATATGAAATGACATAAAAGAGATACTGGCTCTTGGTCAAAAATTATGACAACTCTTTGGCCACTGTAAAATGGACACCTGGCAACTGCATCTCTTCATTATTAAGCACTTCATGATCTGCAGGAAAGTTACCAGTTGCCAAAAGATGAGTATGCCACTGTCATGGTTTAAGCTAAGAAAGAGAAAAATAACTCTTACAGCTGAACGCAGAACAGACACTATGACACTAACTTGGAGTACAAATGGTGCTCTTCAGGGGAAACAACTTACCAGAGACATTTTAAGTGAGCTACTAAACAAAAGACTTGAAAGAAAGGTTTTAATGGTAGTTGCCATCTAAGAAACATAAAGGACACTTGTGAAAATAAACAGGGTTATGCAAACAGATCCCAAGTGAACCACGTACCTATCACAGGCAAAGAGACAAATGAGCATACTCAGAAGTGTTAAAATGACAATAATCACCATGAAGTTAAGAACAACTTTACTGACATGTCTTGGTAAAGACTCTGTTTATCCTGTGTAATTCATTATATTCTTAAATAACTTCACAGTATTTCAGGCTTACACTTGAGTATGATAAAGCTATAGGAAGCAACCTGCCGGAGGGCAGAGAAATGAAATTATCTTAAATGTTGTTCTCTGACCCTAATTGTCATAATTCTGTGGAGAATGCTTTATGAAAATTATTATTTTATTATTTCCCATGTCATGTCATTATTTCAAACAGAAACTTTGAAACCTGCAGTACATTACAAAGAGCACTGTAAGAACGTCTGCTCAAAATTGTACTCAGTCTGCTTAGAATTTCTTGGCAAAAACACACAAAACGACATTCCCCCAAAGGAAAAAAAAAAGTCAGATCTTCAAATCGGGAGTTGAAAGGCACTCTGTGAAATGAAGCATGCATCTAGACAGGCAAAAAACCGTAACTGATTTATAATGAGCCCATGGGTTATAGGCAAACAATTAGGCACAGGAGAAACTCAGAAAGGTCTGATTCAAGCCCACCAAGCTCAAGACAGGTCTACCACATTATTGTGCCAGAAATAGCATAGGATCTGTTTTTCAAGAAATTTTTCATATCCATGGCAAACCTGGAAATACTGAAAGAACTGCAGCTTTCACGATAGCTGTGCACAGAGAATCTGGCACAGCAGCAACTTCGACTGGGATATTCAGATTATTTTGCAGCAGAGCCAGTGGATAGTAACAGTATGGCATTTCTCCTTTTCCAGCCATCAGCTGGAGTGTGTAGGCACAAGAAATGAATATTAAATTAAATTTAACTTCATTTCAACAAAAGTTTGGTTTGCATTATTTGGACTGAAAAAGTCTGATTCAGAGGCAGGCCTGGAATTTCTGCCTAATCCAAACTTGTTTGCCTAACCTTTCAAAATCACTGGAAATAAAAGGGAAGAAATAGGTCTTAGAAAATACAACTTCTTATTTGATGAACCTCCAGCTCATTTAAATGGTGCCTAAAAATACACTTCACAACTTCGGCCTATGTATACTTACTCAGGTGGACAACTGCACTGACATAAGACTTATTTATTTTTTATATGCTTTATACTCTAATTCTGTTCAACATATAAAAGAAACAACAATAACAAAAAAATCATAATTCCACACCACAGCATGAAAGAAAGAAAACCAAAATTAGGTCAGAAGAATGTGCTGCTAATGCCCAGGCACACTAATTGAAAGATACCTGCTTTGTGAATTCAAAAGCAAAGATGCCTACTTTAATGACTCCAAAATTACAATAATTAAATAAATTGAAGACTAAGATAGAGACACACAAAGTCAGAAACTGAAAAGATAGCTTTCACTCTCCTAGGAGAAA
Source organism: Pezoporus wallicus (assembly GCF_028554395.1). Classification (NCBI taxonomy): domain Eukaryota; kingdom Metazoa; phylum Chordata; class Aves; order Psittaciformes; family Psittacidae; genus Pezoporus; species Pezoporus wallicus. The sequence goes on along the minus strand of NW_026642179.1, from coordinate 2,452,349 downwards.
CAAAGATGACCCTACCTTAAATAATTCAAACTCCTTCTTTGGCATCAACAGCTATCAATCCACAAAGGACATTTGCAATTAAAATAAATGCATACACAGCCATTAGGATTGAAATTATCACCTCTAAGCAAATAAGCAGAAAAACACCCCAAAACTTAAAGGAAAACATTTTGCTGTAGCTCTATCAACTTTTTTTTCATGTTAGACTCTATGCTATACAGAAATCAGTGTCAGCCTGTACAAAAAAATACAAATCTTTTGACATATAAGTGAAACATGCATATATTTTAGCCTTGCTGTGAATCTCTTCCTCCTTCACACACACACACACACACACACACACACACTCACAGTACGAAAGAAAGTTTTGCTCCCAAGGAGCAGACAGTACCTGAATGGTGCGGGTATATGCAGGCTCTGACCATCCTAGGCCACCTTCTTGATTTCTGAGAGGGTCCAAAATGTTGTTTGGCACAAAGCCTGTGCTGCCACTTTTATTCTGAACCTTCCACCACTGCTTTCTGTCATCCAGAATCTGAAATAATTTGGTAAATCAATTACATAGTTTTTCTGACTTTTCTCCTGCCATCATTTAAAAATGAAACCATAACTTTGCCAGGTTCTGTGATTGCCAACACAGATTTCCCTAAGAAACTTCTGAAGTTTCTTAGAGAAACTTCTGAAGAGAAGTGTGTAATGAAACCCTGTGAACTCAGGCATGTGCTAGACAAGACAGGGGAATGAAAATCTGCTTGTGCAGAGAGGCTAGCACCTCTGCAACCTATATGCTGTTGACAAAAGGAGTAACTACTAATAACCCAAGCAGAAAGTGCACCATTGTAGAAAGCACAAATTTGGAGAGAGCACACTTCTGAGTAAATAGGGAGCTGGAGCAGGATGGTTAGGAGAAGTCTGAAATGTGCCTACCTGCTGTGTAATCTCTCAAGCAACATTTCCTCCCTTTGTTGCTCTCTACCTTCCAAATGTTTCTAGCTGTCAGGGTACCAACTCTTCCAGGAAAGGACAGTATTTCACTGTCCTACTGTCCTGTGAGTATATAGATAGTGTTTGCATAGCCAGCTATTTAAATACTATGAAATGAGGCTTTTAAAAGCAATACCAAACAAGATGGAAGAAATACACAAACATATTTCTACAGCATCAAAATCCACAAGTCAGTGTAAATTTTCTGTTTATCTTGTCTATGATGCAAAACAAATGAATTGAACTTTCCATATTAAAGGAAATAAATCAAACACATGGAAGGAATCATTAGGAACAGCCATATTGTCCACAGGAAAGGTACCCTCAGCTTTGACTAGTGCCTGAAATTTGTGTTTTCTCACTAAGTGGGTTAGGGTAGAGATGGGGAGAGGAAATTACCTCCACAATCTCTTCTTTCATGACAGAAAGCTCACTGTTGTTTCGTGCCATAAATTCGTACTTGCATTTGGCATATTTCTTGGTCTGTGCTTTACTGTGTGCTTCATAGTTTCTGCAAAGCAAAATCAGACTTGCTCACTAAGTTATTCAAGCAACTAAAAACACAGACAAAATGCCCTCTTCCAACAGGCTGCAAAACATTTAAATACACACCCCCCACCCCCCCTAACATGATGCTGCTGTAAAACTACCTATCTATAACACACCAATTTAAGTGCCAAAAAAAAGTTTAAAAAAGAAACAAAAAGAGGCTGTTTAGCTACATGGACCTCAAGAACTGGCAGACTTTACTGGCTCACTCTTTGCAAGATGTATGATAGCAACTTGGATTAGCAGGCACTATTGTTTTAAAATAAACAAGCACACTATATTTAGTCTGTTCACCTACAGTAGGTTAAACTATCATTTTCCATATAAAGAACTGACTACACTAAGTACATAATTGAAATCTTGTGCTTAGTATGAAGCTATATTTCTAATGTTCATCATAGTGTTTCAAATCCATACTAGATGAATACATTTTTGCCATCATCACCAATGGAATTAAACTCAGAAAAATGTTCACCTACGGTGGGTCAATTTTCTTAATCGAAAAAATTAATACAATCAACCATCAAAAAATTGATACCATTAACTCTAACAATGTCAAGTTACTGTACTAATTAAAATCTAAAAATAACTTCTTGGCAGTTATAAACAGGTCTCATTGTAGAACAAGGTATACCACAGTCTATGTCTTCTCGTTTCCATGAGGAAAGACTGTTGAGAATGCCTTTGGCTAAGAAGCTACTAGTTTCTGTGATGTAGTACCTCTTCAGGTTGAGAAGCCCTTCAGCCCCCTCAAAACAGGCGCTAAAGAAACAGTATCATTATTCACTTTTTGCAAATTACACCCAACAAACTAAATCCATACCAGTTAATAAAGTTTAAAAACAAAAAATCCAAATGGAGAATGAAAACATGAAGCGATCGATGTCTTGAAATGCTGCACACAACATCATAGTACAGATATAACAAATATCACAGATATCACAAATGCAGATAGCTGCTGCTGTTGGTTCTGTGTAACTGTGGGTCCCAGGCATGCCTGAGTAATCCAGTAATCACCTAGCTACTGCATGGCTGTGGAGAAGTGTCTCACTTGACTTGAAGAGCAGAATAAAGGAGGAAATGTATTTAGATTGAAATATGATTTTGAAAGAAAGACAAAACACTAAAGTGTTTAATGAGAGAGTGAAAAACATGGGATGAACCCCAGCCTACAGAATAGCTGTTATGAGGCTGAAAGATGTGCGTGCAATCCCATGTTTTTTCCACCACCCACTCAAAGCTAATCCTATTTTGAACTCCTTTCTTACTGTCTCAGGGATGGAACTAATGTACCTCTGAAGGTACTTTTAAGCTGCCTTTCCAAACTCATTTCACTAAATGTGTCTTTGTGCTTTGCCCAAACCTAACTATGCTGATCCCTTCAAAAATATGTCAGGAAGAATTTTACAAAATGCTTACATTTCAGTTTTACTCCACTCTCACAATCAACACCAACATCCCCAGAACATGGGTCAGGAAATGTTGGTGTGCTTCTGAAGAGATCGTAAGTCTTTACACACAGCTTTATGAGCCAAACAGTTTACTCAGGGCACAAATATTTTCAACACTTCCCTCCATCCTTCCACCACTGTGTTTTATTACTGCCTATGAGATACACAATACTTGTACCCCTGCTCTCCAGGCAGGCTGCTCAAGAGCCTAGTGGATTGCACAGACTTTCAGGGTCTTTTTCTTCAAATAACAGAGCAAAACCAAACTACACAGCATACTAGTTTGAAAAAGCACAGAACTTGCTGAAAAATTATTCAGTACTCTTTCAGCATCAGAGTCACCAATATACCTAACATTACACTAAAAGTTTTAGGATCCTGACAGATAATATCACCCAAGGAAAACACACCTTACTGTTGGAATAAGGCTCACTGAAGATCTCAGTGAATTAAAATTTCACCGGATAAGTGCACTGGTTTTGGCTGGGATAGAGCTAATTTTCTTCCTAGTAGCTGGTATAGTGCTGTGTTTTGGATTTAGTAAGAGAATTATGTTGGTAACACACTGATGTTTTAGTTGTTGCAAGGTAGTGTTTATACTAAGTGAAGGACTTTTCAGTTTCTCATGCCCTGCCAATGAGAAGGCTGGAGAGGAAGAAATTGGAAGGGACCACAGCCAGCACAGCTGACCCCAACTGGCCAGAGGGATATTTCATACCATACAACATCACACTCAATATATAAACTGGGGGGAAAGCTGGCTAGGGGATGCTGCTTGGGAATTGACTGGGGATTGGTCAGCCAGTGGTGAGAAATTGCATTATGCCTCACTTCTTTTGGTTATTCTAATACTTTTATCATTATTTGCTTCCTTTTCTACACCATTAAACTGCCTTTAACCTCAACCCACTTTTACTCTTCCAATTCTCTTTCCCAGCCCACTGCGGAGTGGTGCTTAGTTGCTGACTGAGGTTAAAACACAACAACAAGGTGTAACCTACCTGTCCCTCAGAAGGTAGTGGATGGCTTGGTCACTGCCTATGGACCACTCATTAGGAATGCCAGCTTTGAACAAGAACCAGCAAACAATGGCTGAAAGGGTCAGCTTGAATTTCGCACTCCCTACCCCAAACCCACTCCTTTACCGGCTTCTTCACAGAAGCTTTAAAATTTATCTTTAAATGGAAGTTACCTGGGGTAATACATACTAACAGTTTTCCTCAAATAATGAGCTCCTACCAGGCACGCATTATATATATCAAGAGGCAGTTAACAAATAGAAGTTTGTGTTGTGTTTAACAGACTGCAAGATAAGGGCACACTGGGGATGTCTGCATCTGTACCAGCCATCTAGACTCCTTCCTACAATCAGTGGTGAGAAGTGGGCACCAGCACAGCACGCCTCATTTCGTATGTTTCAAAAGACTGATTTCACCTCACATGAACTGCTTCTTAGAAACATCCATTTCTCTTTACCCACCACAAAGAAGGCCTGGATGACTCTTTCAGCTGCAGCCAGATACACTGATATCATCAAGAATTCAGTGCAGTAAGACTCATTCTCTAAATCTGAAATGAAGGCAACAACACCTGCATGGTCTTACTCTAGAAGGACAAAACAGGTCTTATCCCATTACAGGTAAGACAGAAAGGAATTTAGAGTGCAAATCACCTAGATTTCAAGCTGACTGGCCCTGAGACAAGAACTCAAAAAGTAATCAAGCTTGAGAAATTAAGAGATGAATACTATTGCTGTTGTTGTTATGAAGGATAAATCTGAAGTTCAAGAAAAGAATCAAGTCTTCAACCTGCACACCATGTGGGAATATGTTTGCATGCAGATTAACTACCGGATCTTTTAACACGTAGCTCAAAACAAGGAATTATGCAAAGGTTTTCATCAAGTGAGTTATATCAATGCTGTTTTAATCAGCAATTTCACCCAAAGGAACTTAGTTTGAACATTTTCTGTGGCACATAAGCCAAAATACTGTTCATACAGTGGATGCAGAATAGAGTTTGGCATGGAGGAGCAATTCCAACACTGTTTTTACTGATTCCCTTCCACAGCTTGTGTTGGTGTAAGTTCTCCTCACAGACAAGGCTGAGACTCCAAGGATCACTGCATTTGACCCTGTCAAGCTATTTCAATTTAGGCTAAACTGAAGGGGATGAAAGAGCATATGCAAAAGGATACTGGTTGCTATGCAAACATTTCAGAGCATTTCTGTAACAGTTGAAAGAGAATGGAAGAAATGAGGAGTTACTATTCTGAAAGTAGATATTTATGCACCAGCTCAGAAAATAAAAAGCAGGAGACTATGGAGCATTAAGTGAGCAGCTAAGCAAATCAAACAATCCTTCTAAACAAAGACAGATGAATCTCAGAGCAGACTTGTCATTCTTTGTAATTCTGAAAAGAGCAAAGAGTGTATTTAAAAACATAACATAGAGCAGAAATAAAACTTGAACCCAAATAGGAGGATTCTGTGTTCTCAGTTGGGTTGGAATTCCACTATATCATTTTTGACAAAAACATCAATTTAACAGCATACATAAACAGGATAGTTATACAGAAATTAGATTAAAAGACTCTCTCCTAAGGAGAGAAGCAAAAGCAGAATACCCACTGCTAGCCAGAATCGCTTCCTCACAGAAACAATGCTCTGCTCCAGACACAACCGGAGGTAATTACAGACACCACCACCCCAATAGCAATAAGTTGGGACAGTTATCCACAGCACCACGTACGCCGTTGATTCAGTGTTACCTATCTACATGTCGGCTAACAGTTTGCTTAAAGGCAGCAACAGCCGCCCCCTGGTCCAGCAGAGGCCCTCTTTTGTAAACTGTGTTACTGAATGCATACCCATCAGACGGAGGATAGTCAGGAACACTGGGAGGCTGGAAGACAAAACAGAAACAAAGGCACAAAGTGGATTAGTGTCATTAAGCAGCCTAGTTCACTTCATCCAGCACTCCTAGGGTCCTGTCAGCATTCATGCATCCTCAGGTGCTCATGCTTCTGCTATGAAAAGTTAATAACTTCTGCATTTCAAATACATAAACAGGGAGATCAAAAGGATAAGAATAAAAGAATTTCTATCCTAAGTCATCCCACTGCATTAATATTGCAGTGGATATTCTTTAGAAAAACAGTTCTCCTGGGCAAGGTCCGTGTCATCTTTCAGATATCACTACAGCAACACAACTTATAAACAACAGCTGAATGGCTTTAAAATAAACTGTGCTGAAGAACTGCTTTGAGCTTTTGTTCTAGATGTACAATTAAAGCCAAAAACCTCTAGCCAGCTAAAAGTAAGTCTCTACAAGAAATAAAACCTCCCAAGTAAAATTGCCACTCTCTTGCAGGATCGTAATATGAAGTGGCTCATTTATGTCACCCTCTCACTGAGCATGACTACAGTCAAAGAAGAAATGCAAAAGGAATGTGATAGTTGGTACAATTAAGGATTTTAATTAAGGAAAATTATCACAGTTTATCGCAAGCACATACATAAGACTGAATCAAAGGCTTTAGAAAACGCTTTTTAAAATGCAGTCTTCTAAAGAGAGCCACCTTAAATCCAGCAATGATGCTCTGCATCTAAGTAAGAATTATTTTAACCACCACTCCCCAAACCAAAACAACCTAAGCAGTTATTTTCTGGAGATTACAATCTTGAAATTGCTCAGTCTAGATCTTTTCCTCCTACCACCACTCAGTTACACAAATTAAAACAGCTGAGATTCATCAGAAATTGATAAATCTTTAAGCTTGTTTTGATGTTGGTTTGGGTGTTTGGGTTTTTGGTTTTGTTTGGTTTTGTTTATTGGTTTGGGTTTGGTGTTTGCTCCTATCTGCTACTCACCTAATTTTCTACCTCTGAGTATCTGATCTGGTACCCAGAAGCACTTGGCTACAGGGCTGAGGGCTTATAAAAAGAAATTAAAACCACACAAAAATTGCTATAGGAATAAAATATCCTTCAAAATTATATAATTAAAGAAAAAAAAAAATCTCAAGTGTCACCCAGCATTTGCCTTACATCAAAAGACACCCAGGTAGCAGGAGCTCATTTTACTTCACACACACATTATTTGCATTGCCTTAGCCTCACTGGACTCTCTGTCACCACTTCCCCATTGTTTAACTGCCATTTGAAGTCCTCATTGCTGAACCGACTTCACCCTGATACCCCTCCAGTGGGAAAGCTGGGTGTGTGGCTAGATCTTAAGGTTTAGGAATGGAAACTAAAAACACAGCTCTCATGAGCAGGGACCTCCAATGCCCTGGCAGTCCCTGCCCAGCAGGGAAGGCAGCCACATCATGTACCCCTTCTCCACTCCCAGCACACCACAACTCTCAATATGCGGCCTTGGTCCTCTGGAGAGCAATGTCACACTGAGACACAAGGCAAATTATTGATAGGACACAAACACTTATATTCTCATTTTTCCAGCATTCTTCGTTAAATAAGCTGTTATAGCAGGCTTATGAAAGAACAATTATTCTGGTATCACCCACTCCAGAGGGGTCTTTTTGCTGCAGCCAAATAGCATTTTGCACTCACACAGCTTTTTCCAGCTGAGCACCCACAGCATTTCACAGCTATTAAGCAGCTCAGCACTTTTCACCCTAGGGATGTGCTGAGGAGGCACTGGTGGTGCAAGGAGCCAAAGAACCAAGGTTAAATGACTTGCTCGAGACTACACAGGAACCAGAGAGACTCATGAAACTAAGACCTGACATAGAATCACAGAATCAACTAGGCTGGAAAAGACCTTTACACTAAGTCCATCGGTTCCCCCAGGTGACAGGCACACACACACACACCTTCAAGTGAACCGGAATATATTATTTATGTCTTTTGAAGATTAAGACAAAGAGTTGGCTAACAACTACCAATCCAACCAACATTACCACCGTGAAAAATAATTAAATCAACTCCCTGAGACACAAGCAATCAAATTACCCCAATATATTCTCCCCCCCCAATTTGTTTTAACTTATTAATAACAATAAATAATAAATCATCAGAAGAGAAAAATCAATGGTGCTCTCATTTCAACACCTTTTTTTTTTAATTTTTAATTATTATTTAGAAGCAGCTTAATGTAAAAAACAACAACAACAAAAACCCTGCATGGAATGTACAGCAGTGAAACTGAGACAATGTTTGATGAGATTGTTTCAGGAGACGACTAGAGAAGGGGATGACACCAACAGCAACAGCTATATTTCACATTATTGTACCCATTAACTTTACTAAATGCTTTTTTGCTCACCATGAATCACTGGCAGTAACACAGGTTTTGGCACATTTATTCTCATATATCTTGTTAGGCATAAAGCCAAATGGTGTTTTAAGTAACCAAATATGTACCATGTTATCCTCCTTTGTTTGGCAGACTTTCTACCCAATTTGTTTTTCCCTATAGCTGTGTAGACTTTATTTTTTATTTTTTTTAACTAAAAGATATTTTCATGAAAACAAAGTTTTATTGTAACAAGCTTTCTATGGACAGCTTTCATAAACTTTTGCTGGGGAAGCGTTGTTGTCTCCAATAAGGGAATTGCTCTGAAAGAGAATGTCATCCCATAACAGCCAATAATTCTTCCCTCGAATCTTCTTCCTTATGTGCATTTTTTCACTAACAGATAATACACACATATATATATCATAAAATTAAGATAAAATCCAGTATGATGGTGTTAACACGTACTTGAGGAATATGGGGAAGACTAGGAACCAAACCTGGAAAATTCTTAGGTGCACTTCATACCACAGCTGCTAACAGGGGACTATGGACTATCTCATACTTGATTTAAACTAAAACTAGCATACAAAAATAAATTCAAATCTTAAATTAAAATTTATGTCCTCCCAACCATAAAAAGCTTCCAAAAATAAAACTTTCATATGTTTAAAAAGGAAATAGCTTTCTGTGTGAATTAATAAAAACACCAAACAAACAACAAAATCCACATATATTCTTCAAATATTCACAAAAATTAAAGCACAGGCAATTTCCTCATTGCTTTTTTGGTGGCTGAACACGTTTTGGTTTGTATAACTTCAATATAAATGTAATGAACTTCACTGATGTAGGAGGCATCAGAGCACAGTTACTCCAACAATGCTGAAGAATGTTTTCTTTATGAAGGAAGCAGTTGGTGCTGCCTTCAGCTAATTTACGAAACGCTGTTGCAGGTAACCTACCTCAGTTGACAGTCTTTTCATTTCTTGCTTCCTCTGTTGCTCTGCAACATTTGCCACAGACTCAGCCAACTGATTGAGTTCTTGCTCCTTGGGAGCTCCCATGAAGTTCAGCAAAGGAGGTTCCCAACCATTTCGGAAACGGGGGACATAAGGCGGAATAAAATGGTCTTTGGGCCAATCCACTCTGTATGAAAAGTAAATTAGAGATCTGTATCAAGGGCCACGCAAATACTGATTTCATAGGTTTTCCTGAAAATAAAAATGCTTCAGAATTTTTATTAACATAGAGGAAAGGATGGGATTATGGTCCAGGCAGAACAGTGTTAGAACACAGAAAATCAGCAAAAAATATTTATTGGCCACAACTATGCTCCCTGCTGTGTTCTGCAGAAAGAAACTGTTCCCGCTGTAAGGATGTGCCAGTGGTAAAACACAACAAATATCTGTCTTGTAGCAAAGGATGAGTAACAGAAGAATCAATCACAAATAAATCTAGGATTTGTTTTAACTCTTAAAAAGGGAAAAATACTGCAATGATCTATTCGTGTGGAAGCATCAGACAAAATTTTTAAAGGAACAGCCTGCTCTGTAAAAAAGTCTGAAAGCAGGTATAGGAGCATGGAAGCTTAGGGGGCCTAGCTAGACCTAAAACAAAAAGTTAAGCAAGAGCTTTTACTGACAAAAAACCCAACTCTACATACTCCAAGATACAAGAATTATCACCCCATATGCTGCTTTATAGTCCAGATTGATCTCTTTAAAATACTGCATTACTTTTCAGAGCTCCACTAACATTCCCTATTGTAATACAAAATACCAAAAGCTACAGTTTTCATGCTCTGGCTTTGCACAATACATAACACATGGTATCTTCACAGTGGAACCAAAAATGGAATGTACATTACAGTCTTTTAACAGTCTCATTAATACTGCTTCAAATTAAAGGAACAAATGCTGCCAGTCACACAAGTTGCAGGAGCAGTCAGCAGCTACTAGGCCATTAGCAGGCCTGAGCTAGGTTAGTAACCCTTGAGCTTTATCATTCACTTCTCCAGCTACACCACACCACGGTGTGCCTCTGGATACAGAGATCAATCAGACCATCATTTCTCATCTGCACAGGTCAGGTCAACCAACTTCATTCTTCACTGACCAACATGAGCTACTTTTCTTTCCATTAAACTTCTTACCAGGATGGACTAAACAAATGGTGATGGTATTTCCCAAGACAAGAGCCCATTATTTTACCCAGCGATCCATTTTCCCTGCACAGGGCTTCCACAGTGTAAGGCAATTTCTACTGCCAGTCCCACCTCAAGCTTCTATGAAGCCAGTAGACTTTGAAGCAGGTAAAGGCAAGCAAATGGTACTCGGTTTAGGGAAGATCTCTGGCAATCACAAGGAGCTGCAATTCCTGTTTTCAGCTCATTTTGTAATAGCAGGCCAAATGACAGGCCTGAAGGATAAATTTGGACATTTGTGCTCCTGCAGCAGAGCGACATCAAGGAAGAGAAAGACCTTTATGTCACTCTCCCTACTCTGATGATGTTTGTCACTCCATGCTCTAGGGCTTTCCATACAGCCTTCATTTCCAGCAAAACACCCAACTACTTTTTAATTAATCAATTAATTAACTAAAAAAATCCACTTGGTAGGTGTTTAGGTTCCAATTTGAAATCTAAGAGCAAATATGAATAAACTCAAAACACATAATACGCTTCCAGCCAAGTTAGTTAATCATCATCAAAAGTACTTACCTACCACAAATAAGGATTAAAACACACTTTGCTAATTTAAGCTTTTTCTTTTTGTGTGTTCTGTTTACCTAAGTAATTCTTGATACCATGGACAAAATTTCTGTCTGCATTTTCTCCCTCCTTGAGAATTGTAAAATCAAACCACTACCAAATCGCACTGAGGCTAAAGAGCTCCTTTCAAAAAACTTCAAAGAGCAGTTCTGAAGAGTCCAAATCCTAACAAATTAATACTGAGGTTTCTGGGGGGTGGGTAACCTGGTTAAGATTGTGTCAAAATAAACCTCAGTTGAGAGACCATCTCTAAAATATACAAAGGCTTTTTCTCACCTGGCTTTCGTCCATGTATCACCCAATGACATCCATAACTGTCCTTCCTCACTGGTGACAGTATACCGTAGGAAGTCTATCGCATCTTTTGTTAAGAGGGGGCTGAGTACTGTACTAGCAAGCTCTGGACCTCCTGTTGTCTGTACCACCTAAATGCAAGTATTAAAATGATCCAAAAAACATACATATTGTCAGTGAGGAAGTTATTGTGAATACAAGTTACTTATAGTGCTGCCAGGGAATGTTATTACTTGCAAAAAAAAAACCTCACAAAACTCTGAGAAGCTAACAATGTGTCTTAATGTCCTACAGTTTAACTACACCATTTATTCCAGAAGAACTTCTGTTTGGTCACCATTTCATAATTAGACCCACTTTTGGCAATATTATTTTTGCTCTACTGATCAAAATTACACATACTTCCATTAAATTGACATATTGCTACACTGTCAACTCTCCTCCTGCATTATGTAAAGTATCTCAATATTTTATTCTTAAACATTATAATGGCAAACTGTAACACAAAGCTAAAGATTAATTAAGTAAATATATTTAATAAAAGGCATATATGCAGAAAAGGATATAAATTATTTTTTAAGGAGAACCTCATCACTAGATACACACATTTCTCTTTAGTTATTATCCAGGGACAAAATATTTCAATCTTGTTCTCACTGAAAAGGTTATAGAGCACATAAATAGAAGAGTTCTGAAGGAAAAGACTGAGAAAATTTTAAAGCCTTACCATATGTAGTGGAGTAAAGAGAAAATGAACCAGTTCAGCTGCACTAGGATTCTGGATATGGAACTTTAATTTGGCCTGAAAGAATGGGAAAATGATACATTTTAGAAGACGTTTAACTTTAATACGTAAAAATGGCCATCACTGTTCAGGACATAGGTCCTCCTAAACCCAGTGTCTGTCTGCAATATCCACTAAGTGCAAGTGTTCATTCATCCAATTGCTTTTGAATCCATGTATATCTTTAGCACCTACTGGGCAAAACAAGGAGTTCCACATTTCTTGGTTTCTTTAGTATTCTGTAGTTCTCTTCCAAATGAAAAGCCAGCAATCCTCCTCTACTCTTTTTCCAGTGATTTTCATAACAATTTACACATTTATAACATTATTCCTCTCTTTGGTCTTTTTCAAGCTAAAGTAATTCTCTCAAGCATTCTTGTCCTCCCTGTACCTTCTTCAGTTTTATTACACTGGAACAAAATAAGGTTATGGAACATATCAGCACGTTTGTTAAATTTTCCCCTCCCACCCCCCAATGGTTCTTAACATTTGCTTGATTCATCACCATTGAACAAGGATGATATTCTCACAGGAATCTGTACAACACCAAGATTTTGTTCCAATTTGTTTGATATATTAGATTTTTCCCCACCTTTCCATGACTACCGTATCTATCAATATTGAATTTCATCTCTTCCTTTATCTGCTATCACGGGATATTTCAACATTTGTAGACTCTACATTCCCCATTTGCCAGAACACCTGAATGCCAATTCAAACAGGGTTTCTAGTCATCTACCTGTAACTTGCCATTTTGATCTGCTGTTTTTTAACCTATTACCACTTCTTCAATTTGAAACAAATCATCTCTTGTGCCCCCCCCATAAAAAAATGGTTTCCATGGACATATTGTCCACTATCAAGCTTTTCTAAGTAAATATACACACTAAAACATCATATACTTTCTCTGATACACCTTCTTTGAAGATTTCTTTTATTTACTGATCACTCATTCACCCTGCAGGCTCCAGAAGAAAGAAACGCACCAGAATGCATTTTAAAAAGTTATAGTAGTTTTTATTGCATCTTGCCGTCTGTTCCTCAAACTGCTTTTGGCTAGCCTCAATCTACTTTTACATCTAGCCTTCCAGAATGTGCCCCGAAATAAAGAAAGGAAGAAGATGTATTTTTATTTCTAATAGCTTCCTATACATTGTCCTTCAGCCATAATAGCTCACTTTTGGTCTTTCTAAAGGGGTTTTTGACAGATGGTATGCATTTTCTAGAAGCTTCTGGCATTGTGTTTTAAAATAGTTTCCATTCTACAAGCAAAGATTTTATTCTTATAGCTACTCCTTTTATTTTTAATATAGATTCTTCATTTTATACAGCTCTCCATGTCTGACATAAAGTGAAATATTTCAGGCTTTTGTGGCTCCTGCAATGATGCCGAAGTAAAGAACTGTTACAGCACAAAGCTCTTCAAGAGCGACATTAGAAAACGGGTCCTAGAAGCTGCTGAGCACTAAAACAAGAACTGTTTCTTCTCCTGCACAGAAGATGAAGATTAAAGATGCACATGCTGTTCCTGGGTGAAAAACTAATTCAAATTCAGAAGACAGTGAGGAATAAGAATGGGGGGAAAAAGAGCCACACTACAAGCACTATTACTGAGAAAGATCAGCATGTTCTAAAACATTCATCCCCCCAAACCAGAAATCCTTTAAGGTCAGAATTACAGCATTCAATATAGTATTTAATATATATAATATATATAAATAATAATATATACATTAATATATATGTTCTGAACATTTCTAAGTATCTCTTATAGCCCTGCAATCAGAACACATTCCCCGGGAGGAAGAAAAAAAAAAACTGGTTTGACTCAGTAAATACAAGAATGATTTCCCCCATTGACACAGCTTCCACAGCAATTGGAAGAGAGCATCTCAAACTAAATGCTTTGAAGGTGTCCCACTTGTTGCTTTCTTTTAATAGCACTTGCAGAAGAGGAGATGCCAGCAGAAGACTCCTGAATTAACATCTCTGCTTTTTGAGAACCAATTTGTCAGATGGAGCATTCTGAGGATAGAAAGGTCCCATGTAATGATACCAACAAAGACAGAGTTTAACGGGCACAGCAAAACAGAACTAAATTAAGGCCACAGCTGGTGATGCTGGCAAGCATGCAACAGAGCTGTGAGCCCTACAGACATTCCTAGAAATTCTTTCATGAATTTCAAGTATAAGTCTTTAAGGAGCCAGAAAAAGAAGAAACACAAGAATGCTGAAAAAGAATCATGCTCATCCAGTCACTGTGTAGACAAGTGGAGGAGCAGTATCCCAAAGCTCGAAGGAAACCTAGGCCAGAGGTGGCCAGCCCTGCTCTTGCCTCAGTTCAACCTAGAATGGAGAAGGAAATGGTGAAAGTCCAAGACCAGTCAAGTATCAACTGAGCTATTCTCCTGTGCATCACCCAAGGATCAAACAAGATTACATTTCCAGGTATATCAGCATTCTTCAAGAGGATGCTTGTGGGTTTGCTCCTTCCGAAAGAGCAGTGGAGACTCAAGACAACACAGATTCAGGCTTACAAGTCACTGGATGGCATTACCACCTCTGCTTGGCTGGCAGCAGTAGGGCTTTTAAGACCCACAAGGTTTCTCTACATGGACAAGGCACCATGAAAGTTAGGCAAAAGGCAGAAAACTTGATTAATGCATTCCCAAAGACAAAATGACCTTGTTGACACCTCAGCTCTCTTAGGGGCATAAGCAATAAAGCATCCACACCCTCTGGAAAAGCAGGAACCTCCAAGAAAACCCAACTTAAAATTAACAACAAAGAAAATCCATCACGTTAGTGATTATTCCTTTTCCGCTCCACCTTTCACCACAATTTTAGTTCTTCACTTCATATGAGTGGAATAAGACATAGGAAAACCAATGCAGGAAAACCAGCACCCAAAGTAATTTGTAGTGGTAGGGAAAACAAAGATTGTGTTACACTTAACCTCTGCTATCCCATGAAAAAAAACATTATCACATGGCTCACTGGCAGTCACTTACCAGAAGATTGAAGCCATGCTTGAATTTTTGGAAGCAGTCAACAAATTCATCTGGAGGTGGTGGTTTTGCACGGAGAGTAAGAACTCCCTCTGTGAGCAAAATTAGATTTTTATATATCCATGTATGTGGTATATAACTTCTACAAATGTTACAGATAAATACATAAATACATAATGAATTTGGAAACTTACAGAATTTTGTAAATATAGAACCCGGACAGTGATTATATTCTGTGGTCACATCTCTTATTAAACACTCCCTATTAACTTCAAGCACCTCATTTTCATAGGTTTCCCTCAAAGAAAATACTGCATAGGATATTTTTGTGCTCAAAGTAAAAGAAAATTACTACATTATTGAAAAAAAAATAAAACCCAACATAAAAGGTCACATTTGCTAGCTACTTCAACAATCCCTAGAGAAACAGAAATGTGTGCAGAAGAACTCCTACCTCCAGGTCCTTTCTTTTTACTTTTCTTTGCTTTCTTCCTCTTCGAAAGTTCAGTAAAAGCTTCAGCAGCTTTCTGAAGTTTGGTAACAAAATACTCAATGTCATCCAAAATATGGTTCAGAATTTGCTATGGGAGAAAAGAAAAGTCAAAGTTTCTCCACAAGTCTATAACATAAATACTCCAAAAATTCAAACGACCACACTTTCCCACAGCTTCCAATAGCTTCCTCAGAACGAAGTTCATGCTAGAACTTTTCATATTTAGATTCATTATATTCTTAACTTTACACACCTGTGAAGTACTTTACATCTCAGATTTTTAAGAATTTTGGGCCACTGGAAGTTTTTAGAATACGTGCAACAACATTATTAAATTCAGACTGCAATTACACAACTTGTACAAACATTACATTTTCTCTCACAGCACATGAAAAACATTCTAATTATTTGAAGAGACAGCTTTTTCCTAAACAGTGTAACTTCATAATCTCCTTTAGTACTAAGTATTAAGCTATTTTTTGAATGTCAGAATGTAGTTTTACAGAAAAGTGCTCTTTGAAGAACTGCTTTCAAAGAGTGAGGGGAGGAGAATGAATGAGCCCCTGAGGAAAATACCACATACACCAATTCAGCAGGCCCCAACGCGCTCTCCTCAAGACCCTCTGATGTTGCTGAGGGCAGAGTGGAAAAGCAGAAAGTTACAACTGACAAATGGGCTAATATTTGATATTGCATATGTCGTAGGACCTGCCCATATAGACAAGCAAAGTTTAGGTCATACACATACATGGTCCAACTGTCTTCAGAAATGACCATATGCTTATTTTCCAGCTATTGCACATGTCTAAGTCCCACTAAGTTGATGGAATTATTTATCCTTACAAAGCTTCCTGAGTTTGGTCTACGAGACAAAATTACTATTTGTACTTCTACTTCTTCATAGCAGAAAATTGTATATCAACATTCAGTTGTGTCCCCTCCCCCCCCCCCTTTTTTTTCACTTTTAGGTCTACCACCCAAACATAGGCTTCCTGGAAAGCTTTCCTGCAGAACTGAATTCCTCATGTGGAAAAAGGCTTCCCATGAAGTAGAGCTGCAAAATTTCACAGACATTAAGCAATATCACTTGTAGTTTCTCACTTACAACATCTCTGTCAATCCTGGCTGCTATCATCTCTGCTGTTTCTTCATGATCATGGTATTGTCTATGTTTTTCAACTGCAGAAAAGAGAAGAAAATAAGACATCTATATACATGACATTAGTAATCAAAACTTCCTGTACAGCTTATGCTTTAAACCATACTACTGTAAGAAAAAGATGGACAAAACTGCTTGTACCATTCACTTTGCAAGGACTCCACACAACCTGAAAATCTTGCCTGATCCTTTAAAGTCTCACAGGAATCTTAGGTGTATGCTTTCAGTCAGCTTAGCTGAATGAAGTTAACCACAGAAGTGTGGTTAGCCAGGTTCTGAATAAAAAATTTACAGCAGAGATGGCAGTTCATAAATACAACATAATGAGAAATCATCCCATTTTGCAAAATATGCTGAAAGCTACTCCAGCAGAAGTAAGCAATTAAGAGTGTAGCCATGACTTCAAAGACAATTTAATGTTAATGATAATTAGCAAAAAGGAGTACAAAGTCTGGCAACACAGAAATGGGAGGTAATGAAGTAATAGAACTGGTATTTCTAAATTACAATGGATAGAGTCAGTAACTTTTACTGAAAAACAACAAGGGTTAACATTCTGAGAAATCATAAGTTCTGCATTTTTAAGTCACACTAAATATTACATCGCATTTTTTAACAGGTGAGATTTTAGTACACACATTCTAGAAAAGATCCACAAGTGGAATAAAAGGAACCGCAGGAACTCAGATCCACAAGTGGTCTGGCAAGACACTTGACAAACTAATGAAATTTTTCTGAAGTGAGGAGAAGTCAAGTAGAAGAACAAATTAGCCTTTACTCAAGACAGATATAATACTGCAGCTAAATAGATTAAATCATTATAGATTTCTCTGACCATTTTTAGTTGTTTCCTTTGCATAGCCATGTATTTTGTTGAGAGATACAGTTTAATAAATCAAGAACAATAAAAAGACTCCATGGTTAATGACTTCTGATTCTTAAATTTCAGTATCTATTATTCAAAAAACAACCAAACAAGTAACAGAAAAAAAACAATCAAACAAACCAGAAAAGGTCTTGACTTCACCTCATTAAAGTCTATTTTTCAAAGAAATCGGATACATATACAACTTTATATATATTCCCCCCCATAAGGGGAAAAGGGAGGTGGCAAAACAAAAACCAGAAAAGCCCACACCACCAAAAAATAAAAATCCAAACCCATTAAAAATGTTACAGCATTCCTTGATTAAGGCTTTAAAAAAAAAAAGGAAAAAACAAAACAACACCACCAACAAAAAAAGAACTAGTTTAGCCACACAGGCTGTTATAAAGATAAACCTACAATCAAAAATAATGCTGATCTCAAGTCACCTTTTAATCCATGACTATATTTTTTAATTTTCAAAAATATCTGAGCTACACTCTTTATGTTATTCAGAAAGAATCATTAAATTACTCGAGTTATGACAGTGCTGGTTACTGCAAATGTTACTACTATGTTCACAAACAAGCCCAGGTTAAAATTGGTAGCCCACACCCCCACCCAGCTAAACACAAGTAAAACCAGCTCCAAACAGAAATGCAGAAAATGGGTAAGTGCAAGTAAAGGAGAAGTCACATTATGACAGTCAGGTCTTATTCCCCAGATCAGGTAATGGTGGCTTGGGGCATTTCAAACTAGACCAGGAGAATATTCCTGTCTGCTCTCAGTGCAGACAGAAGGGTGACCTTGTACAGCCATTTCTGTATCTGGATTCAATTACTGTAATCTTTATGAAAGTGATCTTTCCAAATTATTTCTGCATCACACGAACGTACTGCCCAGAACAGCCATATGCCACTGCACTGTGCCGTGGTGGGCTCTCAGGAATACTCACACTCGCCTTGCTCAGCAGCCCATGCAGACCACGCTGCCACGCGGCTTCTCACGTCCACTTGTGTGATGGTCCCTGGTGGCACAGGGGCAGGCGCCTGCGGCGGCGGTGGGATGGCACTGTCAGCTTTGGATATCATTCTTGAGGAAAAATAGAAAGCCCAAATGTGACACGTGAAGGAACGACATTCTATTTTCTTGTGCTTCATCAGGGAAGACAAGATTTCACAAGGACCTCTTTTACTGTTGAACACAGTATGGGCTTGCCAAGTAAGCGGTACTCAAGACCGTGATCCGTAAATATGTTAAGCACAAGTAGGAAACCCACTCCATGATGGGGTTAGCAAACCTTTTCAGCACCTGGCCACATGGGAAATCCCTAAACAGTGCCAGAGAACACGATATCTAGAGATCTGCCAGTTTAACAGGTAATTTCAGTGGCTTGTGTTTAGTAGAGGGAATTTTTATCACCATATGCAGTCTACTACCTGGACTTCCATTTTGTGTGAAAGTTTTCATTAGAAGCTACCTTACAGCGATCACAAGTTGGGCATCTAGTCCCTACATTTGGTAGGCTGTCAACCACCTGTTTCTTAAAACCCTACCAACAAAACCAATTCAATTTACTGGCTGATTTTCCTTTTTACAACTTGTCTTGATACAAATGTATCAGTGTTCCCATCTGCAGTTTTCCAGTTCCTAGTGTAGTTTTTAAATACCGCAAGGAAAGAGGTCTTTGAAGTCAATCTGCACCTTGATATCAACAGACAAAAAAATCCCAACAACTCCTGCTATACACACACACATCCCATCCCTTCTCCATGCCCTTATGCAAAAGCAAAATCTTCACCTTAAATTCATCTTTTTATAATCCCACCACATTCAACAACACAAAATGTCAACTGTTATCTGGTCTTTGAACACTGAACAATGAAATATTTCCCTCACCTTTCCTTCCTCCCAATGCCGGCATGGTCATGACACAACAACAGGTCAACAAGCAACCAGCGTTAAGCACTCATGACCACTTCATAAGCCCTCAGAGACTGATATGTCGGATTATTTTTCCATCAGATGTACTGACCTACATAATTTTCCCAATTATATCTCATTAGTTTCCCTGAACATCCAATGTGTTTGGGTCCTGGACTGCCTCTTTGTGATTATACTTGTTTGTTAGTCCCACAGACAGTAAAGGCTACCCATCTAATTTTAAATCCTCAGATAAAGTTAGACACAGTTCTGGTTTGGTTTTGTTTTTATAGGAGTGTCCATTACTCTGGGAAAACTTCATAAATTTTCATAATTTAGCAGGTAGCTAAGACTGTTACAAACTCATTCATGTAATGGTGACATTTTTACTTAGTAATTTTTGTCCAGCAGACATCTCTATCTGAACCATAAAACTAAGTGCTATTGAGAGATGGTATCAGAATGCAGTTACATACTAACTTTCCAACAAACTACCACCATTGCCATTCAGTATCTAATATACCTATGTCCTTGTTTTTATGCCTCTGTTGGCTACCTTTCATTTCTATATTACTCTTCTCTGAACCCAACAGCCTCTTTTTCCTCCACATTTTCCAACAGGCAGAGAAGCTTTCACTACCAGGGAAAAAAGAAGTCTTCAGCATCACTGAACAGGCTGGCAGGAAAATTATTCCACCTACAGTTGCTGTTTCATTTAACATCTTTAGAACCCTAAACCCTTTTAACATAATCTTATTTATTTGGAGTTATGAAGCATTCATTTTTATTTAAATTCGAACTGCTTGACCCATATGCAGAATTGAGACAGGCAATGCTATTCTCTGGCATCTGGCATTGATGTCAGCTATTCCCATCACTAAGGTAGAATCAGGAAAGGTAAGAGTGATGCTATGAATTGAAAAAGCATGGATAATTATTAAAGCAAGGTTTCTACAAATGGTTTTGGAAGTATATTTTCAACTAGCAAAAAAAGAGCAAAAGAGAGCAGGCAGACTAGAAGAGCTTCTGAATGCTGTAACACTGTTTGATAAACCCATATACTGACAAGAAGTTAGGTTTTTACCTCAGTGTTTCAAGCCTCTTCTTTTGTTTCCCGCTTTTGCTGTCACTGATTGCGCTTTCAATATCTTCATGTATAAAGCTAGCCTAAAGAGACAGAAGCAGAAACCATCAGTTATCAGCTAGGCTATCCATATATATGAAATAAGTACCTACACATGCACTTTTTTAGGCCATCTTTAGATTCCAGATTACTTTATCAAATGCCATTTATTTAGAAGTTCTGGGGTAAATTCTTTTACATATACATAGAACAAAGGAATACACAATGCTATTGTTTGCAAGTTAGTATTTTTGTCACTGTTCCAACCTCAAGCATTATCACCAGATGAGTATGTAATCTAGATACGAAATTTGTCTGAACAGCTGTAATTATCTCAAGACCACCATTCTTGCAAAAGCTATTTTTTCCTCTCTGCATAACTTATTTTTGTTAAAATCTCAAGCATTTTAGGGGAAAGACATGCCATAAAAATCAAAATATCTGCTATAGATAGTAGCAACATAAAAGTTTAGGAAAGTATGTGATAGTGATAAAGCTTCCTTTAAGAAATAACGATAGCCCCCAGTTTCTCTTCAGTGTAACAGAAGATGAATTTTTCAGCACATACGTAGGTTCCTGCCTCTCCATAACCGCAGTCTGCCTCCACCAGTCGCCCCCAAGTGAAAGTCTGATGTATGTCTAAGGCATTAGTTTAATAGATCTTTCATTAAATAGGTCACCGCTTCTCATAGGATTCTGTTACGTGTCTTCAGCTGACAAATTAATTTCCTACACAGGCTGTCAAAGCCCAAGTATGTCAGTGTCTGGCTCACGCTACAAGGTCCACATCTTCCTTTGTGCCTCATAGTGAAGATGTATGTAACTTTTTTGGAAGGAATGTGTAACTTCTGCTGTAACCAGAAGACACTACAGATTACGGACAAGGGATACATTAGGGTTAAAGAATTAATAGGAAAAAACTTAAGGAGATTCGAGGAACTTAAACCCAGACGAATTCCATTAATCATACTCTTTATTATTTAGCATACTTCCTTTGTTTAGAAAATATTGACTGCCCCAGGTATTACTGATTTTGACTAATTTTCTATTGCAGAGGCTCCTGGGGTTCATGGTAACTTCTAATCAAAAGCAGCAATCAAGCATGGGAGAAAGACCTAACTTTCCAAAACAGCCAAGTCTCCAAGGTAAGGAACAAAACCTAGGGTATGCTCACAGACTCAAACAATACCTCAGAAGAAAAGGGAGATCCTGGACTTCCAAGTTGTGTGTATGTGCCCTGCATTTTTATTTGTACACAGAGGAACAACTTCAAAAGATGAAAGTCTGATGGAAAGAGACCACCTCTACACTTTGGGAAGCTGGGTTCAGTCAGAGCTCACAAAGGATCCCTGCATTATTTAACATAATGCCACCTGAACTTTTCATAGAATCCCAGATTTCACTGAACAGCAAATTCTGCACAATGAATCCACAATTAGTTAATTATCTTCACACTACTCTCCCTGTATCGATTTCAAAACAGCTGCACAGTGTGATTAGCAATCTGTTGTTTCAAGACAATAACATGAACTACTGCAAAGGAATTTTAAAAAATTCCCATGAAATTATCAAGTGGAATTTAAAGACATACCAATCATATAGAATAACTAATATAAATTAAAATTAGAATCCTGGAAATAAAGAAGTATTGCAGAATACATTAAAAAATATTTACACTTGAAGGAAATATATTAATCAGAGACAAACAATCTCCTTCCTTGTTTTCTCCCTTGTTTTGCAAGTAGCATTTTCCTTTTCATTATCACTCCAGCAGAGCAGAGATGCAGAAAGGTGAGAATGTGGAGAAGGTTTATTGTTTAGTGACAAAAAGAGCAGAAGAAGGGCAAAGACTAGGTAAGACTAAGGGCTCAGATGAGTTCTTTGCAGATTATAAGATAAATATGTGATAACACAAACAATTTTACACCACTTTCTTCAGAAACATGACAGCACACCACATACATATTCCATGGATTTACTCATTTGCAAACCTAAATGAACAGCTACAGAGACCAAAAATCAATATTTACAGTAACAACATACTTGAACACACACTAAGCTTGTAGGAGAGTAGTCTAGTATGCAAGACAATAACGCACTACACTTACTAACATACTGTAAGTAGTGTGGATAACATAAGTGCATTAAACTTAGAGCATATTTGTAAGAAAAAAAGAAACAATTATTTTCTAAGAATCAGCTCATTTGATTTTATCCACTGTACTTGCTAATTCACAATATTTCCTCTATTTGAGTAAGTCATAGCAGATCTCCATTACTATCTTACCTTAATCTCATCACATTGGAAAAGATGCAAATCAGGCTTGTTTTGGGTTGGTTCTTTACATACTAATGCAAGAATTGAATTGTAATTGCATGCATTCATCACAGCTTGGCAATGCTGAATTGTGCTTAAAGGAAAATTCTCCAGTTCATTCTGCCAGAAGAGAAAAGAGAAAACAAACACAAAACACCACCTTACTATACAATGTCCTGATCTCAGAAAAGCTGCAAGAGTTAAAAAGGGAAAGTGATAATAAGCTAATTAAAATACAGAATCTCACCTACATCATTTTTCTGCCTGTTTCCATTTTTTCTCTCCCTCTCCCTGAAAATGAGACTGCCACTCACAGATCTTACCTTTGATTCCAAGTCCACCAAACTGACAGCTTTGTCATCCACTTGAAGAATCATATCTTGAGTCCACACTTTGCCTTTGGCATTCAGCAATTTCAGCTTCCTTATTCCATCATCCACTGTAATCATTGCCTCTTTTCGGTCCAGAACAAAGGTAGTCAAGTGCTAGTAAATGGGATGTACATTTTAAAAAAAATAGTTGTAATTTTCCCCACTGCTAGGCAGTGTCAGTATTCAAATTGCCAGGAAATAGCAATGCAAATTATTCATGAATAAAAGTGCCTTTGTATATGACAGATCCCACCAATAAGAGAGGTAGTTTAGTAGAAGAGGTTGTTTAGCCCATGATGCCACTTGAAGTCAACTGATTTTTGTAACTCACTATTTGTCATCCTCTGTCATTTCCTCACCACAGCAAGCAGTTAGACTTGAAGGCATATTCTGACATCTTTCACATAGCAATGCTAGAATTAAATCCTGAGCATTTAATTAGCTTCCATGAGGAGTGACAACCTGCCCCTCTTGGTAAGCTGAATACAGGAAGCCTCAGCAGAAGCTTTCCAGAAACATACTGCCTGTGTACCTCCATCGCCACTCCAACCGGGAGCGCCCTCATCTCTTCCAGAGCTACCAGCTAGCATGCCAATGGCTATCATGATGGGCTTGCATCCGACTGGGATACGTTATGGACAGGTTAGACTCTTCTTTTATGCAGATTACAGCAGAAATGTATTGTACTAACTATTTTTGTTCACCGTCAAATTGGAATATTCTCCAGATTCAATTAATGCTCTAGAAATCAAATACTACCTCACAGACATCACCTCAACTAGCTTCCCTGTCATTATGGTTTTCCCAATTCCTCCTTCAATATGCCAACCATGCAAGAAAACCATAGAACTATTTCATTTTATCCAGGCATAAATACAGCTTCACATTCTTATTGAAGACCTGGTTACACTCATTCAAACTGAACCAATTTTAATATGTGCCTGCACATTTATCTTCTAAAGAACTTGAAAAAAAAACCCAAACAAACCAAAACCACAAAAAAGAATTAATTGGAGTTTCTTCTATTACAGGATAACAGCAGCTAGTAATGACAGACAGGAGCTGCATATAATCAAAGAATTAAGAAGTGAAACAAACTGTCTACTGGCTGCTCACACACGAATGCTTAGATTTCAAACACAAGTACTAATTTTTATACCAGTACAGCACCAAAACCATTATGAAGAAGCCGAAGAAAAATAACCAATTAGAAGCTACACAACTACTCATCTGCAAGCTGATCATAGGATAGAAGCACTTGAAATTAAGACTCTTCTGTATTCGACCTCACAATTTACATCTAATTTAAAATCCAGGGAATAAAAAATGAGCTGAGAACCTATGGCATCTGCAAGGCTTGGCCTAACCCATAATAGTGCTCTGATGGCAGTGGGAGAAAGTTTGTGCCAAAGTAAGACTACAAAATGAAGCACTGCATCCAAAAGTGCTGAGCAGGCTACATATGGGCACCCAGGATTACTTTGCTGAATATTTTAAATATATCTACTCCTGAATAAAACATGACAGCAGCATGCAGTACTTCTGCAAAGCGGCTTAAGACAGGAAGTAACACTTTGCAGTTCATGCTGGAGAAGTATCTTTACAGGCAGAATATATTTAACTACTACATAGTAGACAAATCTGGGGGTTTAGTGGTTAATGCTCAGCTCTTTCTGAATATTGTCATCCCTGCTGATTATAACTGATTAAAGTATTCATTTTAAATAAATCTCCCCTGCCAACAGCCAACAGCTCTGCTGCAAGCTTGCAACAAGCCAGGTTCAGAGACAGGGCAGCATAACACGGTGAACTGATACCCCATTGAGAAGGCCTGTCCATTTGCCAAACTACACACAACTTTGCTTACATACTTCTACAAAAAAAAAAAATCAGCTCATTATGGCAAAGCTACAGAATTTCAGACATTTCAGTGTAATCTAATCTGAAGTGACCTCGGGCTGGCACGATGTTTTGGAAGATGTATATGCCTTCAAGCATATGCATCCTCAAAAAAACATGTAGGCAAAAATAACTGAAAGCTGTAACGCCACTCATCATCTCACCTCTACATGATACTGGGAAGTTTCGGATATGCTGCTGGCACTGTCTCGTGCATAATTCTTCCTTTGTTCTAGAGATGGGAAAAAAGAAACAATAATTATTCATTCAACTTGTTATCCTGCTGTTTTGAATACTTCTCAGAGATAACAAGACTAGTTGTACATATGAAAACAGAAAACAAGTTGTTGTTAATTTCTGTATTTGACAGAAAAAACCCTCCACCTCCACATATTTCAGCAAAAGGATCATACTTACGTCAATATATTAACAGAGAGCTGGTGGGTGCAAACAAAAGCCAGTTATCACAGTGAGTCAGGACACCGGAGGGGAGCAATGTTCTGACTGAAAATGCTTCATTGGGAAGCCTGATTACTGAAATCACTGGCTTGCCACTTTGGTAGCAATATGCTAACTAGCATCAAGCTTACTGTATTTGTATGAATGCACTTAAAAACAAAAGTATTTTCGAATATAAATGTAATTCTGTTAAACTTACAAAACAACAAAGCCACACATGAACCAGACCTAAATCGTCCTTTATTTTTTCCTAAACTACTCAAGTTGATGAATTACTGATGTAGAAATATGCATAGAAAGGAGTTAAACAAACGAAACAGAGAGAGGGAAATACACACCAAATATCTGCAGCTAAAAAGACACAATGCTGCAAAATCAGAAACATGACGTACCTTTTCCTTTATACAATAAATTAATATTAATCTATTTAATTTTAAACCAGGAGAGAAGGGGAAAAAAAAGGCAAGATGAAGACACAACACACACCCAAACCACAATATACCAAATTTAGATGGATATTGAAGAAAGCCTTCCAATGTAAACAAACAAACAAAAAAAATCCTGAATGCAACATTTGGAAGGTTTTTCTCTTTTTTCACTATAACCACTGAAATGCCTGATCTAGAACAACAGGAGCTCTAAGGAAGAAAGTCACTACATGACTTGGCCGAGAAAAGTCCAAGGAAACTTTGCAAGTAGCAATTATTTTCTCTCCATTTCATGAAATAACTTAATTTCGGGTCTTCAAGTGAAAGCTAACCATATCCTGGGCTGCATCAAAAGGAGTGTGACCAGCAGGTCGAAGGAGGTGATCCTGCCCCTCTACTCTGCTCTCGTGAGACCTCACCTGAAGTATTGTGTGCAGTTCTGGTGTCCCCAACATAAAAAGGACATGGAACTGTTGGGGCAAGTCCAGAGAAGGGCCATGAGGATGATCAGGGGACTGGAGCACCTCCCGTATGAAGATACTCTGAGAAAGTTGGAGCTGTTCAGCCTGAAGAAGAGAAGGCTGCGTGAAGACCTCATAGCAGCCTTCCAGTGTCTGAAGGGGGCCTATAGGGATGCTGGAGAGGGACTCTTCATTAGGGACTGTAGTGATGGGACAAGGGGTAACGGGTTAAAACTTAAACAGGGGAAGTTTAGATTGAGTATAAGGAAGAAGTTCTTTACTGTAAGGGTGGTGAGGCACCTGGGTTGCCCAGGGAAGTTGTGAATGCTCCACCCCTCGCCAGGCTGGACAGAGCCTTGAGTGACATGGTTTAGTATGAGGTGTCCCTGCCCATGGCAGGGGGGTTGGAACTAGATGATCTTAAGGTCCTTTCTAATCCTAACTATTCTATGATTCTATCAAAAAGGCAGTTTGATTTTGTTCAAAGGAAAATACCTGCCATACATAGAAAATATATCAATTTCATCATACGTGGAGGAAAAATAAAAATGAGTGATTGTGTTAATAGGACTACTAAATAACTTTTCTGCAAAATAAAATGCTAACCACTACCAAGCACATGATCATACAACATGCACATAACATGATCATACAATATGTGACATACAGAGATCTGCAGTGAGGACACATAAGAGCTACACTGTAAGTCTTTTCTGTGACCAGGGTTCCTTCATCCAGGAATTTCAAGTGATGACAAAGACAGCAGTGCCCTCACTTTCAGATGTCACTTGTGACACTTATGTACGTGCCACCTTTTATAATCACATCATTATCTCTCCAGTTCTTGGCGATTTTCATGACAGACCTCACAGGTTCTGAAATACCTCACTTGGCTTGAAGTCCCCCGCTAATGAAGAAATAACACTGCTCATGCAACAGAACCATCCTGTTCCTGTGCAAGTATTTCTGCTTTTGCAGCATTTTATTTAAGTACTTATTTGGTTGATTTTCTTTTTAAACACAATAGACACACGCACACATGCACACCTCAGTAAAGCATTAAATCAGTACTGTCTGATTCGCTACCTTTCTTTTTTTGTTTGGATGATGATCTGAAGAAGTAAAGTCCATCTGTTCCTAACAAAACAAGGGAATTAGAAAGCAGTATCTAGTTTAATCCCATAGAATTATTTGCATCTCCAAGGGGATCAGTTAACAGTATTCTGTTATAGACTGTAAATGATAGTTAAATGCTGTCCAGGAAGAAAAACTGTAAGGTATAAAAAAAAAGTCACTTTCTTTAATTAAATTAATTAATTAAATTTAATGCAACAAATACTCAGTTTTGACTGTTATTATCTTCTTTCAGGTGAATAAAAATAGTTTTTAATTATATCAAAGTAACAAAAATAAGAAATTTTATGTACACTGTAAGATTTATAAATTCTGGAAATAAAAACAGATAGAATTGTTTTAAATAAACAAATAAATTCTGGCATATGTAGAGGCTCCAAAGGATTTAAGAAGAACAAAGTAAGTTTTGCAAGAGACTCCCTGCTCTGCTTCACATATATCCTGTGCTGACAGGATATACAAACACTCATAGTATTAATTAACATATCCTCTTCCACAGAGCAGCCCAACACTTACAAGACACACCACAGCAAGGTTTTCAACATACTGTCATGTTGAGAACAATAGTGTTTATATAAGAAATAGAGCTTTCTGAATGCTAATAAAATCTGTGATTGCCTGCACTAGAGACCCAAGGAAAACCCCTCAAGTTCTGCATTCTTAATTGCACCAGAATAGTAACAAGAATTTAAATAGTAACAAGAACTGAAAATATAATTTTCAATTGCAAAAGTCAGTCCATATTTGTGTTAACAAACAAAAAGTATCGTCACCACGTCCATACTGAGTTCAGCAACGATTCCTATTTACCTATTTATTTCTTTAATGCAGGTAGAATGATTATTAGAACCTGCTGGAGATCAAAGCTATAACTTAGAATAGAATATTTCAGTTGGAAGGGACCTATAACTATCTAGTACAACTGTCTGACAACTTCAGTGCTGATCATAAGTTAAAGCATGCTGTTAGCGCATTCTCTAAGTGCCTCTTAAACACTGATGGGCCTGGGGCATTGACCACTGTTTTCTGTTATCCTATAGGCTCCTCAACCAAAAACACCTGATAATGTATGTCACTTATGCAGACTAGGGGACTCCATTTTCTGGGAGTCCAAGGAAGTGATGCAATCTAAACTGCACACTGAAGCACGCAAACTAAAACTGGGGAGCCTTCCAAGTCTTGTTGCAGTTACAGACAAAACCAAAAAGAGAGATGGTACTTCACAGGCTCTTAAAAGTTACTGCAGCACTAAGCAGTAATAACGTAATTTTGGATGAGCTAAGAAGTAGTCTACAGCAGCTATGAATGCTGTAAACACTGGTAGATGTAGATACGATGGGCAACTGCTCCATCCTGAAATTACCCTTCAAAATGCATCGTCTAGTAAGTACCTTAGCATAATGCAAAATTCTTTCACTGCTTCTGGAATGCTTTTTCTTCAACATTTGTTTTTCAACTCTTTTACAATTTAATAGTTAGAAAGTGGGTCTACTTCCCTATTGTCATGGGTTAACCCCAGCTGGTAACTCAGCACTACACAACTGTTCATTCACCCTCCCTTCCCTCCATCTGAGTAGGATGGGGAAGAGAGTCAAAAGAACGTAAACCCCATGGGTTGAGATAAGAACAGATTAATAACTGAAATACAATATAGTACTACTGCTACCACTAATAATGATAAGGGAAATAACAAGGGGATAGAATATGAAACTAAAAAGGGAATAGGAAAAAGAACAATAAATACAAGTGATACACAATACAATTGCTCACGACCTGCTGACCAAGACCCAGCCTGACTTGAGCAGCTATCTGCCCCTCCTGGGTAACACCCCTCAATTTATATACTGGGCATGATGTGCTGTGGTATGGAATACCCCTTTGGCTAGTTTTGGTCAGGTGTCCTGTCTCTGCTTCCTCCCTTCTTCTTGTGCCCCTCCCTTCTTCTTGTGCCCCTCCTCACTGGCAGAGCATCAAAGACTGAGAAGTCCTTGATCAGGGTAAGCACTACTTAACAAGAATTAAAACACTGGTGTGTTATCAGCACTGTTCTCAGACTTAAAGTCAAAACACAGCACTGCACCAGCTACTAAGAAGGAGAAAAAATAACTGAAACCAGGACACTTACACAGGGTCAACTCAGTTGCTAGTAACCAAGGCTCCCTGAGAGATGGTTTTCTTGGCTGCCTGGCATAAATTGTAATAAAGTCCCCTATGATAACATGAATGTAACACAAAGAAAGAAGAAAAATTGAGAAAAGCCTGCAAATCTGCTCTGCATCCTTTTCTACCCTGATGACACAACAGTCTAGTGCTTCTTCCTACAATACCTCCACATTTCCAAGTCAGGTATACCTGAGCATAATACTCTCACAGTCTTTTTAATTCATATATAGCTCCTTATTTTTCTTCTTTCCTAGCTGCCTATTGTTATTCTTCTGGAAATGTAGCTTCCATCTCCTCAACTCTTTCACATAGCAAAGTGGTTATTATTCATCAATACTAATCTGACTGCTTTTACAGAAACTCTAGAATGTCTCTTGACTTAATACAATCTTCAAATGCAAGTAATTCATACCCTACTACTGAAAATGAGGAACAGAATTTGCAGATTTACTGAACGTACTAGGTCTGGCTGGGATGAAGCTTATTTTCTTCACAGTATGGTATGTGATTTGTGACCAAAACAGTGTTGATAACACAGGGGTGTTTTAGTTCTTGCTGAACATTGTCAAGGCCTTCTCTATTTCTCACTCTGCTATCCCAGTGAGCAGGTTGGGAGTGCACAAGAGTCTGGGGCAGAGCATAGCTGGGACAGCTGACCCCAACTGGCCACAGGGATATTCCATATTGTGTAGTATCATGCTTGGCCATAAAACTGGCAGGTAGTCTTGCTCAGAGACTGTCCAGGCACTGGTCTGCTTATGGAAGGTGGCGAGTGACTGTGTTATTCAGGTTTTTTTCCTCCCCTCTCTTTCCTTCATTTGCTATGTCTTTATCTTGATCCGTCAGTTTTTCTTGCTTTTGCTCTTCTGATTCTCTCCCCTGTCCTGCTGCAGGGAGGAGTCAGGGGAAATGAACAAACAACTGGGTAGGTCTTTAGTTGCTGCCTTGGGTCTACCCCTACACTGGAAAAAAAACCTCCATACAATTTTGTATGCTCCATTTCACTCTCCTAATCCTTCCAATCAATCTCAGCCTCTCATGGATCCCTTCATGCATGAAGAGAGTTATTGAAGCTGGAGTGAAATTCTGCAACAGAGACATCCAGATAGGATTTATTAAACTATCAAAAAACGAATACAACTATCAAAATTACTGGTTTTTTTTTTCTCTTTATTTACTGCAGCTCTTACATCCAACATGAAAAATACAGTGCGGGATTAATACCGCAGTTAGTGCAAACCCTGCTGATACACTGCACACAATTTACCTAATGTATTTTCCTTCTGATAAAGAAAAAAAAAAAGAAAATAAAAAAGGATCATGGCACAAGGCACTTAAGTTAAATTCTTCATCACATCTGTAGCAAATGCAACCCAGAGGAATTTGAGCAAAATAAAATCTCTCACAATGCAAGGCAATAAACCTAAAAGCAGCACAGCATTTCACTGATAGGTCCTGGCTGTAAGACTTACTAGCTACTGAACCTTTCAAAGGAACAGGAACATTGATCCACAGAAACTAACACTCTTCCCACTGTCTGATATGCTACTGCTATTTGTGTCCTTGTGAACTTATTATTGAATTCACCAATCATCAGGAGTGGACCATATTTCTGGTTTCAAAAAGATGTTTAAGGTTACTGATTTCGTACTCTATTGGAAGCATCCAAAGCTTCAGAAAGACAAAGACTTTTAGCCAACTCAAAAATACTACTGGACAGTACCTGACACAGATAAACAGGACTCAAGATTGGCTTTGCTCATTTTCTTCCTTGCCTTCACTGCACTATGCGCTCTCCCCAGTTCTTTCTCTGAAGGACCATTTGGGAAGGTTAATTATTCAACAGTTTCCAGAAAAAAAACAACAAAACAACAAATCACCAGCATTGCCCAAGGTCTATCGAGGCAGAGCTATGAATAGAACTGGACAAAGTTAGAGTCTTGTCTCTCCAACTGGAAAAGAGTGCAGGATTTTGGCAAATTAGACAGCTCTTTAATAAACTCTATTGTAGCCTGGGTCTGCCACTGTCCAGAAACTACATAGAGAAATGTATCGCAGGAGGAGAAATGCAATTATTTATTTAGCTAGGGAAAATTGTTACCAGAAGCAAAAAAAAAAAAAAAAAAAAAAAAAAAAATCTCAGGCTGGGCCTTAAAAGATGACCTGAAGAACAGTGGTGCTGGTTAGGGCTATGATACCTTTAAGTACAACAAATTTTCAGTTCCTAAAACCCTAAAACAGAAGTCAGGAATCTTGATGCGTAGGCTCCCACCAATGTATTACAAATAATTGTATAGGCCAGATGTAATAAATGTTATCAATGCTACAGTTATAACAGCACAAAGAAAGGTAATGGTGGATCCCATTTTCTCCTTCCATAGCCAAATTGAAAAATGTCTATATAGCATACATAAAGCTCTGAAATCTGATGGCAATCCATGTGGACATGGATTAAAAGTCTTCTTCACAAGCTACTCTAAGAATCCTGGAGTAACAGTATAAATTATTACCACATATCATCAAGCAGAAAAGCCCAATACTCAGTTTACTACCATGTATTTGTGGTTTGCATTGGACTGATTGCTGACACCCCTTTAAAGGTGTATTGCAGCAGCTGGAAAAACTCAGCCCTCAACTGAGAGCAAAGTGCAGGAGACATGACCTACACAACCAGGGAGAAAGGTCAAAACTTAAGGTCAAAACAAATGGCATTTTCAGAGGAGCAAACACTATCACTTTCAGAGATTTATGCCACAAACTTCTCCCCGATGGCTATGTGGGAACCAGCTGTCAAAGAAAGTGTACTGTTTAGGAGCCAGCTGTCAATTTAATTCGAGTATCAAATAATAGAAGCTTGTTACATGGATGGCTTCTTTTAATGGACTCGTTTACTTAGTCTATGATTTGCTTGTGGTTTCCTTGAATTTATTACACCGCAGTTCTTCTGAATGAAGTATCTGACCAATGCAAAAATACATAAGCAATTTCACTGCCAGCACCTAATCATAGCCATGAGAGTATAAACACAATGCTTGAAACACTTAGTCCTTTCTGATGCAGTGTGAAGACAATTTTAACAATTCCACACCATACAATAATCCAACAGTTTGAAGTGAACCACAAGTTTACTGCTCCTCAGGAATGGGGCTGCTCTACACTGTGTCACTCACTGGCAATCCCCCAGCACAGCCCTGGCTATTGGCACTGACTGATGCTGTGTGTCTCCCCAAAACCAGAGCTGCAGAACACAGATGGAGAAGCCAATGCTAGAACAACAGATGACAGTGCAAGCCACAACCAATTTCAGACAGAAAGCCCAGGAATGAAATAAACCCCATAAGAATGTGCAGAGGGTGTTTTCCTTTCCAGCTCAGTGAGAGATTTATCATGCCAATAGAAAACAGTTCATTTCAGGAAGAAAATGAATTAAAAAAAAAACCAAAAAATATTATTTGATGCAGGAAAAAAAAAGGCAGTTGCAGAGAAGGTTTTGTTATCAGATAACCACAGAGATAGCTATGCCCTGGTCTAGTTTGTAACCGAACTGTCTGTAACACCAATAAAACCCCAGCCCCTTTCCCACTGGCACTGCGGTCAACCTTCTGCCTGATCTCTGAAGTAACTGAACAGTCATGCATCACCTTAGCACAGGGAATCAAAAGATAAACTTCATGCCATGACATAGAGGTTTGTGTGTCTGTGTGTACACATGCACACATATAAATATATATACACATAATATTATTAACTTTTTTTTTTTAGTCTTTACTGTACTTGGAAGAAACGTAGCTCAAGATCAAGTGGTCATTTCAGAGCCCATGTACCATCTTCATCTGTTGGCACCCACTGACAGGTGTTTTAGTCCAAAGGACATTCAAAAGTCTTCCAAAAAAAAGGAAGTCTGTCATGGACAAAATTTGTTGCTAACATTACATTGTCACATTTTATTAAAGAAAAAAAGCCATGGTCCATTTTACTTTTAACATACAATGATCTGTATTTTCCAATATATTTTAAGTGAATCTATTAAATAAATGAGCTTTACATATTTACATAAACAAAATATCCACATTTAATATATATGTACATAATATAAATTATAATAAGAAAGCCAGGGAGCCTTCTATCTGCTTCATAGGCTTTCAGTGTCATGGATCTCAAATAAAATATTTCAGTTATTAATTATAAATAAAGTATTCTATAATAAGCACTTTTAACACATACTAATAATTCCAGTATCACTCAACTGCTTCCCACCCCCCTTGGGACAGCATGCACAAAAATCCCTCCCATCACAAAGGAAGAAAAGACACACATGGGATGCAGCAGAATGGTAATATGGTTGCTAAAATTAAAAAGTGCCCTGAATTTGAGAAAGTTTTAGGTTTTTTCCTGTTTTCTCCAGTTCATACATTTGGTAATACTGACAGCCCAGTTCCTTATGCATTCAAAACAGAGCAGAAGCAGTAAAATGTGCAAATTCCTCTCCAAACGTTGTGCCAATATATCTTCACTCAGAGCTCTATGATAATTAAGCCTTTTACTTCATTCAGCTCCTGGCATCCGCAACTAGAGTTTTTTGATGTATCTACCAGCAATGGAAGTGAACCAAGATCAACAATACATTTTATAGGACCAACCACACAGCACTTATATGGTAAGCATTTTCAATTAGTACCTGAATTCAGTTAAGCATTTCAGAAGTAAAAGGCTGTTTACACACCTCAAATTTACTCACAGGTCCCCATATTTTACTGACACTTGACAACCCCATCACATGTTTCATATGAAAAAGCTCAGAGCAGTATGACTTTAAAAGACCCCAAATTTTAAAGGACACGGTTAAGGCACTTACTGATATTGCCACGCTGTTCAAACAATGTACTCTTGAAAAACGATGATGATGACATAAAATGAAAAAGAAAGTGTAACACTCTCATAATGTCTCATAAAGAAACAATCTACTCAGTTTTTCACAACATGTCTTTCTGATTTCTGTTGCCACCTACTATTTCTGTCAACATGTGCAATCAGTTTGTTGAGTAAACCGATACAGGATGCAGAAATCACCATTTAAAATGATCGCTTCAGAATTTTCCTCAGTTACAGTTCCTGCCTTTAGAACCATGTCAAATGCCTGACTTTCGTAGCACACCACTAAAAAAGATAGAGTGAATCACATGCAATGTCTTTTTTAATGACAACAGTTTCACATGGTTTCTACTTCTGTTTTTCCTGATTTTTCTAGAAGTGGATCTTCACACTATTCTAGCAGAATGCTTTCAGCCACCAAACCACATCAGCTTTTTCCACACCACTTGTCTGTTCAGAAGATACCAAGCTAGGAGACTTCCAGTCTCTTTTGTGGGCTTTTAGTCTCATGAATTTCGAAGCAGTTTAAAACCCAACAGAGCAACTGATAGAGTTCTCATGTGGTCATGGATGAGTAACCAAACTTGAGACCTGTAGGGTGTCCTTCCAAGGGCAAGGTTAACTCTGCTCTAATGCCACAAAGCATCCTGCCATCACTTCCCTAACCTCTGAAGTCTCTCCCAGCCATCAACCCACTCAAAATAGGAGAGAGAACTAGGGATGCTGAGGTTCTTAGCCACTGCTTTTTTGAGCTCTCCAGTTTGGTAACCTGCAAAGAAGGCGGTAGATGCAATAAGGGAGATCAGGCTGAGGTGTGAGGGGTCCTGCACAGCACTGGGTTGTCAATGCAGATCTTGTTCTTCCAGTGTCAACGGTTGTACTGACTTCCAAAAGAGCATTTAACAACAGGCACAGATTTACACAGCAGAAATCTCAGCCTCATTGCTGCTTCTATTTCCATTACCAGCACAGCTATCAGCAGGATGTATTCACAGTGGAGGTGTCTGACCAGGAAACGATGCAATTTGGCTGGCAAGGAACATGACTACATTCTGTCTCCACAGTGATTTGGCCATGGGCTAGAGAGTAGCATGTACAGCCAAGACAAATACTAGCATTTGTAGTAGGTAAGTGCAACAAGATTTAGGCATTTGTAAGGAACATAGCTTTTGACAGTCACAAAGCCTGCTGAAAACAGTAGGCCAAATGGGACTCCAAACCCATTACATCAAATCTAATTTCCATTAAATCCTTGTGTAAAACAAGAATAATACTATAAATCCCTTTTCCCCTAGCAGGGGATAACATTAACATTGGGGAGGCGGGGGGGGGGGGGGGGGGGGGGAACACGTGTCATGAATGAAACCTATAGCACAGATAGACTCCTGAATGCTTTCTTCCTGGTACATATCTTAGCTATATGATCACTCATAGTTTTTTGATAAATGCTTTACACATTGCTCCCTTAAAGATTAGCATGTGGAAGCTCTCTGCTTAGCAAACCATAAAAACATTTTCTAGCTAGCCTACTTAGTTTTATTAGGAATAAAGTCGCTTTGTTTTTTAATTTAGTTAACATACACACCCATGTCTGTACATACACTTTCAGATCTATATGCATAAAATATTGCCACCATGACATCATAATAAATATTTAAACAACAATTTTAACTTGAAAGTTTAGAGACTTCATGCCGCCTTACCATAAAGAGCTTTTGCACTTGTTCTTGAATTCTGCTCCCTCTCTGACTGGGCAAATGTTGGGGAACCATAGCCACTGGAAGAAAACATTTCTGGTTAACTTCTGACGAGATGAATTTGCCACACACAAACAGGCACTAAAAAAAACCCTCTCCTTATGTAGGACTACACATTCCTACAACATTACTAACAGAGATAATGATACTGGATATTTGTTCCACACGATAAATATAATAAACTGTGTTGCACTTAGGCTGGAAGCTCTTCTGAGCTTCTGAGCTGTTCCATTAATAGATCATCATGCACAATGGGTGCGTGGTATACACATACTTACCATAATGTAAGTAATCAAAATCACTTAACAACAATAAAAATATATTAATATTACTACTATGCCAAAGACTTGGTAGGATTTTTTCTTTCCCTGCCTACGCAAATGTTAATTGTTTTTAACAATTTTAACTGCTTTTCATAAAAGACTCAAAAGGACTATCATTGCCTACAACACATGAAAAGGCAATCCCAACTTCATTCTAGTTCAACAACAAGAATGAATCATATACAAACTCACAGATGATAGCACAGATGCCCTACTCCATACAGGAATACATGTTCTTTGGCATCACATTAGGATAATTCTCATTAGTGCTGCAAATGAGCCTTGTGCCATGCTTCTGATACAGGGAGAATCCTCTTATCTCAGATAACATAGCACTTTCAGGTAACAGTTGCTCAGTTGGGTTTACTGTGAAACAGTATTTTCTCACAGATGGAAAGGGCAGCCTCATCTTTTAAGCATAAAAATGCATCCACTCAGAGCTAACCTCAAACCTCAGGTAT
Source organism: Pezoporus wallicus (assembly GCF_028554395.1). NCBI lineage: Eukaryota > Metazoa > Chordata > Aves > Psittaciformes > Psittacidae > Pezoporus > Pezoporus wallicus. The sequence continues at coordinate 2,415,039 of NW_026642179.1, read as the reverse complement.
ATACAGACCTCTTCAAGTAAAATAATAAGTAGGTTATGGTTACAGCAATTTTTCTGTTCCAGATGATTCCATTCTGTAATACAGCTTTACCCTTACACTAATCAGACTGACCAAGATCAGTTAGATGGTATTTGCCAGTTCAGTTACATGGCTTGGAAACTGCACGTTCTTTCACAGAAGCTGCCTTTGTACTATTCCAGTGGGTTCTAATGATTCTAACTGAAATTAAAGCCTACAGAGGAAAATACAACAGGCTTTTCGTCCATAAATGGAAAATCAAAATCATAACCTTACTTCGTTTGAGGAAAATAACTTCCATATCCACCAGGAGGGGTGTTTGATATATGTCCATTCATTCTTATCGTCTCTTACCGAGGGAAACAATCTGGGAAAAGAAACAACAGCATACGAATTTAAGTCTCTTAAAAGATGAAGGTTTAATACAGATGCAATACAAGCCTAATGAGAAAATTATCATGGAAATGGGAAAGAAATTGCATCAACAAGCTAAATTGCTATTATTTGAATCATGGCGATGCCTTAAAGATCCGTTATGGAACTTCTCCCAATTGCAATTTGATATTACTGCTTCAAACAATTTATAATTTAGCAAAAAAAAAAAAAAAGCTATTATTACTGATACAATGGTCTTTAAGAATAGCTTTAAAAATAAAAGGCTGACTAAACAAAGAACACCCTCTGCAGAAGTGAACAATATGTTCTAAGTGGCAACTTTAACAGTCAAGCATGTTTGATTTTAACCCTCTGTTCATTTCTTCCAAATGAAACTTTTAAAATGAAGTTTTGATACAGTTTCCATGAAACTTTTCAGCGGAACGGTTAGAAAGATACATTATAGAAACAAAACACAATTGTTGGCACAAAACAAAACTTGGTTAGCTATTTTGGGACTAAAAAGGTGTTTGGTTTTTTTTAAGCAGCATTTAACATCCACAAAACCTTTCACATAACAGTGATACTGAAAAGGCTAAGATGCAATAGTTAAAAGAATTCTTTCTCCCCTTACTAGCATGCCTATTTAAGTTAAAATTGACTCTGGAAAGTGACTTCTGAAAGCCTCTAAAATTAACCAATCTCCATTTAAATTTACCACGGGCAAATATTCTTGCATTTATACATACGTGAATAATATATATTTGAATATATCCCTAAATCTCAGTCATTAAATAGAAAAAAGATTTCTTCTAACACTGCAAAATAGCCAAAAGTACCTAAGATAAAATTTGTACCTAACAAAAGCTTCATTTCCAAAGTAAACACAACCTGCTATAATGTACTAAAGCTACCTTACAAAGAGCTTATCTTCTGAATCATTAAGTCAGCTTACTGCCTCACTTTTAACTGTTCTCTTCCTATTTTACAGAGAAGCAGCATCTGACTGACCTACAGTACATACAGTATTTTGCATCCACATATGTTCTGCTTCTTTCCTCTCTCAGGCAAAAATACAATCAATATCAAATTCTGTTCTCAGCTCTAAAGTCTTCTGTCATTCAAGAGAGGGATGAGCTGCTTTTGGACTTCTGTACTGAGAACAGAATAATTTTTATACCCTTCTAAGGAACACCTAACATCTACCTGAGATGCAGTTATCAAAGCTAAATAGACCAGAGTAATCATGTGGAACTGTGGTATTGCCTTTATTGAGACCATACTTGGTAATTTTGCTTAGCAACTCATTCTTTTTAATTTTTCTTTTAAATCTTTGATTGCTCCTTGAAAACCAGCTTTACTGACATAACCACATTTTACTTCCATTTCTCCTGCACAGCCCCACAACTACATCACACATCCAACTTGGTAGCCTGTTTGGCTGCTCAAAGCCACTTTGTACAGAGTGCAGTACTTAGCAGCTGTCTCCAATAAATTACAGTCTGTGCAGAGTGCTGCTCCATTCATTAGCAATGATCACCTTTGGGAAGCATCCTGAAATCATCCCATGACTCGAAAGAATAAAAATATTCACTTTCTCAGCAGAATTTGACAGGTCACTGTGCACTCCTTGTTCCATTTCAGCAACTGCATAACTGGTTCTACTCAGAGTGCTCTTCTCCAGCTCATACTGCCATTAAGCTCTTTAACACTTCCTATTGGCTATTAATTTTTATAATCTGCAGTCATAGCTCAGTTTGCTACCCTGCTTGTTTACCCTGTGATTAGCTTCCCAAGAGTGACTAGATCCAAAAACCTTACACAAAATTCCTCTACTTTCCATACACACAGTATTTAGAATCATAGAGTAGTTAGAGTTGGAAAGGACCTTAAGCTCATACAGTTCCAACCCCCCTGCCATTGGGGTTTAAGATAATACTTATTTATTAATTTTATCTTCCATACCCTTTCAGCATTTGTGATCTGTTTCATGGCCCTAGTCATAACAAATTCCTACTCATAACAAATTTAAGTGAGATTTGGAAAAAAACTTGGATTTAGACTCTTTCAAAATTATGTCACTCCTCTGACATCTTAATCTGGCAAATATTTGGTTTGTTATTTGTACTCCACTTAATTTTATGAAAGTGGTAAAACAGGTATTTTAAGTAGAAGGAATGTAATATATTACAGCTTAAAGCTTCATCCTTTGAAGTTAGCATAACACACCGATTTTGAAGCAGCAATGAAGCTGAGCAGCAGAATTTCACATTAGGGGAAGAAAACATGTCTTGAGACTAAATACTTGCCCACTGTAGAGCATAACACCCTTTAGAGTAAATAGAAAAAGCTTTAAAATTATATTTTTAATCAAGTGATAATGAAAATCTGAAGTTAGAAATGTTTGTGTTTCCAAAAAAAAAAAACAAAACCCAAAAATTGCAGCTCATTCTGCCACGTAAGCATCAAAGTTTTAGTGAGTTTTAGCTGATATGCAAACAAAACACCACTTGCTTTTTGACAGTTGAATAAAGCCAAGAGTATCTCCTGTCCCTTACGCAATTTGCCACTGTTAAAAAAAAAAAAATCACGTGCTTTTGAAATGCCAAGACAGCTACTTTGACAGGACAACTTTTAGAGGCTATGCAATGCTTCTAACACTTCATTGGAGAAAGCCCCTGATTGGGAATACAAACAAACCCTTTAGACCCATTATTTATAATTAGTCTAAATATTTATAACAGCATCAAAAAGCTACTGGTAATTCCCCAGAATTATCAGGCAATTTCATCTCTCATTTCAGGAAAACTAAATTTTTTATAAAGTGCACAATGAAGAGAAGGTAAAAATCACAAAAGGATAACAGAATGTGCAGTGCTTTGCTTATTATTCACTTCTACAGCTTTCTCTGCTGCATTTCTCATCTCAAATGCTCTTTCATCTCTTACAACCAGGCCCTTAGCAAAAGTCAACTCGTGCATGCTGCAAAGCCATTGTCTATTAATAAACTCCACTTCCTCTTTAATCTTCCTTTTCACCTCAGCCCAGCAGTTCACAGAAACATATACTGGTGTTCTAGACTTTAAAATAAACATCCTTCAGAATTAACTGTATAATCCCTTTTTAAGCAGGCCTGAAGTACCAACAGTTCATTGTTGACATGCCCAAGAGTGGTCATGTCTTTCTCAGGATCCTGCAAAGAAATCATGCCTTCTCTGAACAAGAAATGTTTGAAAGCAGGAGAACAAACTGAGAATTTAAGAAGAAAAACAAGAAAATGGCCAAAATAATAAGAAAGCAATATATTATTTTTAATGTATTTTGCAATTCCTAAAACCAAATAAATACTTTTTTTTTTTTTTCCCCACACAATATCAGAGACTGAACAAGAAGATACCCAACCATGAGTTCATTGCTGTCATCAGCTTTATATTTTAAGGGACTCTAGCATATTGATACTAAGCAGCAATACAAATTACAAGGTTCCAGCTTTTGGTTCTCTAGTAGTCAATAGTTACAGGTGGTCTAATCCCAAACATCCAGTGTAATTACATCAGTCATAAATATTCATTTTCAAAAATGCCTGAATGCTAAAATAACTCTTCATCTTCCCCACCTTGTAGCACAGGAGCCTTACGAAAGCAGTACAAACTGTTTGCAACTACAAGCTGACACATCAACAACTCATGCTCTGTCATTTCCATTCCCTAGTAGGAGTTTGAAGGTAACAAAAGCCCTCAATTTATTTTAGAAAATCCCTTTTCTAGAAAGGCAGAGCAATCTCATTATAGAAAATGAGATATTCCAGAGGCCAGTGCTCCTTTTAATTCACCCTGATCCAACCGGTCCCACCCAGTGGCAGATCCCAGTATAAGATGGGGGGGGGGGGGGGGAAAGAAGAGAGAAATAGCTTAATGGTGTGGATATTAGAAATGATGGAGTGGGAAGGGTTAAGGAGAGGAGGATGTGGGGGAAGGAAAAGGAAAGGCAAGAACGGCTGGAACAATAATTATCTACCGATTAAGAAACTGTTGTTAGTAACAAGTCATTCTTATGACATGCCAAAAAAACCCGCAAGAATTCTTCCTCATCTAGATAGCAGGCACAGGCTGTAACTCCAGCCCAAGCAAAAAGAAGTGGACAATGACAAGGTAACACTTATCCAGCAGATCTGACATGGAGCAATGTCAGATAAGGACACCATTTCTCCACCCTTTCCCTTTTTCAAAATATTACGAAACAGCGAAAACAATAACAAAAAAAATCACATGCATCTATGCTATGCTGCAACTCACTAAGCATTCAATAAACACGCTTCTTATTGCTTTCCAGCAATTCAGTACTGCTGTTCCACAGAATGTAGGAAAACTACAGAACTTACTGCATGACTTAATATTACTCATTTGGCTCTTCTCAAAGCTCACACTGTTCACCCCAACACACTTTCCTTCCTCATCCTAAAAAAAAAAAATAGTTATTACTTTTAAACCCCTTATTTCTCCATGCTGGTCTTGTATGTTAGTGTCTTCTCTGCGTCTGCCGCCTTGTTCTGATTGAACGCTCTCCTATTTGTATCTCTGCTCCAGCCACAGATTTTACAAGTGGGAAACTCCTGACAGAAATACATCCCACTGAGTCAGATGAAATGTTGCTGCTGACCTCTGCTTCAGGGCTTGCTTCAGACGACAACCAAGAGCAAACATAAGTTCTGCTGGGTGTTCAACATCTTGCCTCGAGATAAACACCGAGATGCAGATGCATGCATGCATGCATAAGCATTACTTCAGAAAGGATCACTGGGGATTTTCCAACCGCAGTACATTGATATCAGAATTTTTCTGAGGCAAGCCGCTTCTGGTTGGGCTGGCAGCACTTTTGCACTGTAAAGTTTTCCATTTTCTATTAAGGGGATCAGCTCATCCAAAGGCTGGTCAAAAAGGGGACAGCAAAAATCACACAGAAAACTGCAAGCTAGACCCTACAAGTGATGCAGTTTCAAGATAAAACATTTGGACTTCATTCACCTCTACTCTGGCTGCTGTCCCCTTTGCCTCTTTCAAGCCATTATGTTATTGATAAGGGGATGAAGCTTTCAGGGAAAGGAATGGGTGGGTGCTCCAGTATACACCCCTGTATGCAAGCATCAGGACTTCAAGCAAACATGTTAATACAAAAGCCACAATGAAGTAATTTTGAAAATCCTCTTACTTTCAGGTCTTCTCTGGAAAGAGAAGTTGTCCAGGATGGCCACAGAAGTAATTCCACTGCATTTGAGTACACAAATCTGGCACTGAGTTGCATCCTGTGTTTAGATTTTAACACATCCCCAACCAACCTTTCTGCTAGATGCAAAGTTAGCTAAGTGGGGTTCCTGCTAAAGAAACTTGGGTGGGGAATAAAGGAATGGGTGCGTCCCCTCTCCCTACAAATTTCACTCCTTATGGAAAGCTGATCTTAACCCTAGAATGTTAGTTACCTGTTTATCTAAGAGGGCATAGGGGTACGAGCATTTTGAGAAACTAGACTGTGACAGAGAAATGAGTGCAGCTCCGGCCAAGCAGGGGACCACACCACACAACAGGGGACACAGCACTGTCCAGGAGAAGGCATTTGTAAATGCATTCACCCCCACCCCCACAGAGTTGCAGAAGACGAGTTCAATCAATCCTGCTTTTTCCAGTTTCAAAAAGTGTTTTGATTTTCATTGACACTTTCTGAAATCTAGATTTTTTTTTCTCACTCCTTCAGTAGAAGGAGTATGCTAAATTAATCAGCAGTGCTCCTTTCAGCAGGAGGGATAAGATAAATGCATTAAGAAAATTTAGTGACAGAATTATCAAAATAGGAGACTCAATATGTTAATGGAAAACCAGTATTCAGAGCAAGAATTGTTAGCCGAGACACTTCCTGTTGAATAAACTAGTAAGACTAAAAATGTCCTTTATATCTCCTTGTTCCTACTATGACATTTTCCAGTGCCTCACTGTTAAGGAAATATTCTAACAATACAATTAAGATAGGTATCTTTTATTTTGAAAAGGGGAGAAATATGAAGACCAACAGGAAGAACTAAATGAATAAACTTCAGACAGATCCTGTTCATAGATTTAGCTCTTATTATTGCCAAAGTAATAAAGACCCTGCTTGAAAACAGGTTCTTATTCTGGCATGGTAACCTACTTCCATTCATTTCACCCAGGTCTGGGCCATGATTTATAATTAACTATATTGAAAGAAAATAAAACAGCTTTACAGATACAAAAGCTTCAAAGACTTAAAAATCCCTATTGCAACAAAGGAATGTTAATAAATGTGCCAAGCACTAAAGCCACCACTCACTGCTATTTTTAATTACGGAATTACTCACCTCATCTAAAGCAAGATGAGTAGTTATTAATTACCAAGATCAGGATAATTATGCAGACCTTGCAGAAAAGGTCAGCATAGCTGGAAGACCAGTATCTTTTATACAAGAAAAAGAAAACAAAAGAAGGAAAAAACCCACAAAAACCAAACCAAACACCCTCCACATATACTGAACAGTCTAAAGCAGAAGGTGCCTATGGCACATGAAGGTGTTTGTAGAAGGAAGCAGAAGAAGGAGATTATAACGCCTTGTAAAAATCAGTGTCTCTGGTACGTCTACCTCAGGTATTCGAAGAGGATTAAAGAACAGTATTTCAATGGAAGAGGTCATGGATTTAGAAAGTTACCGGCATACTGCACCAGAGCTTACTTTGGCACCTCATCTACAGCATCCAGGAATCCCCCTGTGCACCTGTGTGGACTCACATAAAGGACACTGGGAAAACATTTTCCATGGGACAAGCCCCAGCACTATCACTAACTTCTCCCTTGCAGTGTTCAAAGAACAACGATCCTATCTGAGTTTAGTATTTATTAAAATTCAGAGCAGTAGTTCTCAATTCATACTTGACTTTGAAGGCTACTGCTTTTATTCCAGACCTGAGGAAGGACCCAAAGCTTGGAAAGTGTCTACATTATTTCCAACCCGAAGCCCCCATCCAAGTACAGTAGAGAGAGCTAGTAAAGGATACTCCTTTTACTCACAAATCCTAATCCAGACAGTGCACTCAATATCTCCACCTGAAGAGGAATGTACAATACATGGTTTTGGTTTGTGGTTTTGTTGTTTGCTTAAAAAAAAACAAAAAACGATAAAAAATTTACTTGGAACCACTGACTGGCGAATACAGCTGACCCAACACAGCTAAAACAGTTTTATTGCTCTTCTTCACACTCTCTGCCTCTTTTCGTGACTTTACTTTATTGCTTTTTACATCATACTTCAAACAAGATCATTAGGTTTCAAAAGAGGGCACTCCAAACACCAGTCTGAAAGTCGGCTTGTGGCGTACAACCAACAAGACATCAATTTGACTTTAGAAATGAAAGCTTATAAATGATATTATAATACTAGCGTGCATCTTTAAATGGGCCAGCAGAAAACTCAGCAAGAAACAGTGTGCAAGTGGTGCTTCTTTCCAAATGCCATACAAGCATATGCTTCCCACCACCCTGAAGACACCACATGTCAAAAGTTCCATGGAATTTGGACGTACTTTTCCCTTTCATGTTGAAAACAGTATGTGAGGCTAGTTAATGAAATATTTCTCAGCAGTTTCTTGCCCTGAAGTACTTGTCAAAATGTTAAAAAATTATGAGAATTACTGTAGTGGTACTGCAAGCGTATAAAAATGAACAAGACAACGTCTCTAGGTGTTGTCTGCTGTTGCAGATAAAGTTTTCCTTTCAGTCTGGCAAAAAAAAAATGCATGAACTCCAACATAGTTATAATACTGCCTGCTGCTGCAAGTTGACCAAATGAAACTGGCTTAACTACCTACCCACATCTACTTACAAGCTTAATAGCTGCATCATGACACACTGACATTATTAAAATTAGCGTGGTAGAGTCCATAATAAAAGCTGTACTGACACTATATAATGACATACTCCAACCACACCATTAAAATTAACATGAAGGAGGAAAAAGGATAGTAACTTTCATCAATGCCTCTCTAATTTAGTTTAGTAAAACCATGGTATGATCTGACTCTTGTTTTCAGACATTTACTTTCTTTAGTTTTGGTGAAGTTGCCATATTAGCTTTTATCCTGTAGCCAGACACAGCATTCTTATTTATTCTTCACATGGCAGCAAACACAATAAACCATAACAAAAGCTCATTTCCATTAAAATCCAACAGCTAATTAAATTACTTAGAAGAACCAATTTCTAGGCTAGTAGTAGGCTACAATCTTGAATTAAACAAGATAAAATAAGTTAAGTAGGAGCAACATCCACTGATTTCATGATTACTCTAAACACCTGAATGCATGATATCATAGGCCACCCTTTGATTTTACCCTTTGATGATACAGACCCCACATGGCTTATGAAAATCTTGATCTTTTCCACCAATAAAGTGCCCCAAATGCCAATTCACACAAGTCTGAAAAGCCTCAAACTTTACTACAGGAAGGGTTTATACTCTGCATCTTACTGTAAGAGGTACATTTTCTACAAGGTTAAAAAAAAAAAAACAAAAAAAAAAAGGCAATTTCTATGCAGTTCAGTGAAAGAAAAGGTGGCTGCGTTTAATGAAGGTGAACAAATATGTTAAAAGTTACTGATCAGACCACAGCATATTACCAATGCCAAGCTGAAAAGTAAACTCACAGTGGAGCTCAATAGCAAAACTAAAACTTTCCTTTTAAAACTTAGTAAATGAGCACATGCTATTCTAATCTAGGCTGAGAAAGTTGGGGCTGTTCAGCCTGGAAAAGAGAAGCTGCATGGAGACCTCATAGCAGCCTTCCAGTATCTGAAGGGGGCCTATAGGGATGCTGGAGAGGGACTCTTCATTAGGGACTGTAGTGATAGGACAAGGGGTAATGGGTTAAAACCTAAACAGGGGAAGTTTAGATTGGATGTAAGGAAGAAGTTTTTTCCTGCTAGGGTGGTGAGGCACCGGAATGGGTTGCCCAGGGAGGTTGTGAATGCTCCATCCCTGGCGGTGTTCAAGACCAGGCTGGACAGAGCCTTGGGTGGCATGGTTTAGTGTGAGGTGTCCCTGCCCACGGCAGGGGGGTTGGAACTAGATGATCTTAAGGTCCTTTACAACCCTAACTATTCTGTGATTCTCTGGTTTACTCTTCAAATTTCTCTGTTAAGAAAGGCCTAAATCATACAATGTGCAACAATGCTGATATGAAGAAACTCATGACTTCAGGTACCATGACTTAAAACAAACACCACCATCACAAGTTTTGGGGATTAAACAAGATTTTAACACTAGAAAAATAAAGCATTCACATTCTCAGAATTAATTTAAAATATTCCCCTAATATTTGTCAGTGTACTTGGAACATCATGTATACATGAAAGTATTAAATTAACACGTAATACCTGGAAAGTATTTGAATTAATTCCAAATCTAGTCAGCAGGCTTTCACTTCTCATGCATACATGAAACACATAAAAAGCAGAATTTGTCTTCAGAGCTATGTCATTACAAAGATATAGTGTACAGCAGCAACATTTCCAATACCTGTGAGTCAAGCCTCTGCGCCCTACCTCAGCATGGAGGTTTGACTCTGAAGCTGGTTTATAGACACTAACAATAGAAAACTAGATGCTATTTTTAAAACTTACCCTGCGCTTCAGGAATCCTATTTCTTTCAAACTCAGGGGCCTAAGAAAATTGCTTTGTCTTTAAACTAAGGGGAAAAATGCTGCTCCTGAAAGTTGGTATCTAAACTGCCATCCAGTCACTCAATTGATTACTCTCTCTTGTGTTTTCCATTAATAGCAAAGGACATCATGAGAAGGAGCCTAAATACACAGTGTCCATGTGGTAAGGTAACACCAAAACCAAAACCACAGGAACTTTAAAAATAAGGCAGAAGAGACAAAAGATAGAATAAAACAAAATTGATTTTTAAAGAGAATTGGAAAATAAGTTGCACTATAAGCTATTTTAAGATCCAGCACCAGTAGTCACTGACTTTTACAAACTCTGTTCAGTTTTCTCATCTATGAAAGAAAAAACCCATATTGCCATCCCTCAGGGTGCTAAGTGAACCAATTGAGATGTTCAATTTAATACTGTCAAAAATACAATTTTCCAGTTGTCACTGGAAAATATGCACTGGAAAAAGACATACGTTTTTCAAGGGAACATTATTTTTTCTTTTTTTCCTTTCTACTTTTCCCTACCCTCCTTGACACTAAACTGGTAATCTAAAATCATTTCCCACTCCACAGCAGAGTGGAGTAACAGAGGTACAAGAAGACCTGCGTGACTTGTTTGCTTGTACAGAATTGTGAAGTCAAATGGCTAGTCCCTTTATGTTATACATCATTTTCCTGATGTTCTTCCTCCTGAACCATGAATTTGAAACAATAAACTTCAAGGATAACTTCCCCTCATACAGGGTTAAGAACAGGCATATGACTGCGCAGTAAGACACATGACCTTGAACACAGTCTATGCAGTTCTCAGCACTTTCAGGCACACAATAACTCACCTGCACCCAAACATCAGCATGTTTGGAGCACCAAAAATCTTGAGCATCAGTTTTTATTTGCATTAATGTTCACAAAACCCAAAGAGCTTATATTGCATTTCAGTGCGTAAACAAAAGGCACTATCTTAAACATCTAAGCATAATTGATCAGTCCACACTGGGGCTACAATTATTCAGCACAAAGCGATTCAAGTGTAAAAGAACTTACTGAACTGAGTCACAGCTGAAGGAAGTCACACCCCACCATGGTATTAACCATGTATTTCTGTAACTCAGCATTTATTCTGTGGAAGAAAATATACTGAACAATCATAGATTCCACAATTTGTGGGAAAAAAGTTTATTTAAACTTCTGGAGTTTCATCTCTCTGATTTTCTAGTTTCAATTATTTATGTTTCTGCACAGATACAATTTTCTCCTCCATTAATCTGGGGCAACCAGGGTCAAATTGTTTAGATGTGGGTTTGTTGGGTAGTTTTTAATTCCCTGATCAGATGCAGAAACACGTTTTCCAAATCAATTAACAAAGTCGTATTTCCAAAAGCAGTCCCTGATGTGAATGCCCACCCTTGGCAAGTTGCAGGTTTGACTCTTAGAAGTAAAATATATATTTTTTTTTTATTTCAATGCCCTTATAATCACATCCTAGGTTTCCAGCAAACATCCAGTGATTAAAGATGGCAAAATTAAAAACCTTTATAAAGAAAAGATTGTAATCACTGCAAAATGGTTGGCTCCAATTTCCTCTAATTGTGGAGTCTGATTTTTCACATATCGCAAGAAATTTTCATCCAGGAATTTGTCATTGCTGGTTACCAAGCCAAATTTAACAAGCTGTCACTAGAAAGGGATTCCGAGATACTGCAACTAGGTATTTTATTGAATTTTGCTCATTCATTGGATTGAAAACAGCCTGCTGAGGCATTTCCAGTGTCTTTTTCTTTTAAAGCTGATGTCAGATAGGTTCCCAATGGAAACCTCAGACTGGGACAGGGGCCCAACATACCCTGCTCCCATGAAACCTCAGGGGAGCTCTGATTTTTCAAAAGTTCCCACAGGTTTTGAAGAAAGCTAACTTGCAGAAGTCTTCTAGAATACAGATTTACTGCTCTCTATCCAGTTCTTTTATCAGAAATAAGCATACATGAAATAAGCATGAGTGGCAGAAAGGTAAAAGGTAGACAGAAGAATGAATGTAGAGGGGAGAAAGGGAAGGCACTAGAAAACCCATACTTGGCAATGCTTTTTGATCTTTTCCTGCTTGGAGGGCTGATAGATGTGGTTGGGGAAATCTGAGTATACTATTCATTTCCGTGCACTTCAGGAATTGTTCTGGAGCCGATTCTAATGATCTTAACATGATATAAAGAAATACCCACCTAATACTCTTTTTTTTTGGGAGATACGGTTACCCTCCTACAGAGCTAAGAAAGAGTTAAATATCTTTACCTTTCAAGATGAGTCGCTATTTCATGAGGATCTTGCACAAATGACAGTCATTACAGATACTATAGGTTGACTGGAGATTGTTTTATTGCCCTTTCCCCTCACTCATCTGAAAAGCTATTTGGACCACTCTGTATCTCTTTGGGACTGAACAGAACTGCCAGACTTTACAGGCTGCCCAACTTTCAATACCAATAATACTACCACAAAGTGAGTTATACCTTCAGTTGAAGTTAGAAGAATTACCCATGGAGACAGTCCTTAAAGCAATGAATGTTACCTTAAGAACTATTTTCTCTAAGACCCTTATCCTTCTGTCACACCCATGTGGCTAGAAAACAGAGCTCTGCAAAAGACACTAGAGAGAAGGCATCCACAGAAAATTTTTGAAGGACAAAAGCCTACATAAATAAAGTTTTCTCCCCCTTTGTACACAACTAAGAAATCCTGTTTATCACAAAACTTCACCAGATCCTCAGCAATAATTCAATTTTCTTTACAGAGTTCTGAGTTGCCCATACTGTTATACATTTTCTATTTGGTGAGACTGACAAGGATATTTTCTCCTTTTCCAGAAGACACACAAGATAAACTTTAAACTCATAGCCAGTTTCAAAGGAAAAATATTTGTCCTACACAAAGCCTCCATTCAGAGTCTCTGTTTTTACTACAGTAAGAAAAATAGCTGTGCCCTGGATAATTTGTTCATGTATGCCAATAAAAGCACATTGGATTAGAGCCAGTACTTCTAGCAAGCACCCAAAGACTTCTAAAATCCTATGAACAGCAGAACTCCTTTTCTCTACTTATCCTTTTTCTGTTTGCTGCTCTTACTGCAGTACTTTTTATTTGTCTCTATTACGTTTTTCTTTGCATTACTGTGAGAAGCAACTACAAAAGAAAAATAAGACTAAAGAATAAAAGCAGAGCACTTTTAAGAGAAAAAAAAGCTCTCAGATCTCTTTATACAGTGTTTAAACTGTTAAGCATGTACCCTTTTGAACTCCACTCTAATTAAAAATTATAAAGACTAAAGTCTATTCATGTTTTAGAGGTATAAAGAATTTAGAAACATACTAACATAATTAGGTACACCTGCTTTCATGCAGGACTGTGATAAAGATGCTTGCTGCTCAACCTAGCGCAGGTCTGTGGCAGAGCCAGGGTACAAAAGAACCTGGAGAAAATTCTTGAGAAGCTATCCAGATCATAGCAGGATTTATAGTGTGTATGTGCCTCCCCAACCCCAATGTTTTTATAAACAGTTTCTCAAACCATCACAGAAAATGGGGATGAAAAAGAAAGAAGTCACCTTAAACCTTACAGAGAGAAGAAACTATGCCAAAGTACTTCTCAAAAGGTATTACTTCCCAACCTCTTCCTTGGGTCACTAGTGAGAAAGGCTGAAAACCAGGGTGTTATTACTTTACTCTGAAAATGTTTTTTTTTTCTCAATATATTATCTCAATCCTTGTTGCAATATAAACTCATTTGACACTGCTTTTATCCACAGCATACCCAAAAAATATATTAGGTTCTTAATTTTAGAAAAAGGAAAAAAAAAAGGTAATGCATCCAATCAGTGTTAAAATGGGCTTATAAAAATATCCTGTTCCTCAGTCTTGCTTGATCAAGAATATTTAGCCTACTGCTACCTCCTCTCTCTTTCATAACTTATCACTCACATCAGCATTGCAATAGGCCTACGAGGATGTTGTCTCATGCATATCATCTCGTATGTTTTTCCAGCTAAGCAATCCAAAGTAAGCAGACGTCAACTTCTATTTTCCCTTAGGGGCCCACAAGGCAAGTTTCAAGGGGAACAATATTCCAGTTATTTCACCTATATATTATCTTTTATTATCACAGTGTTTTTCTAAACTGTATCCTCTTACTTCCTCAACTTTGTGTAACCTCTTCTCTTTCCTCATATTGTTTAATTCAGCTTTATGCTTTTCGCCTCCTTTTCCTTTTGTCATGAACATCTACATGTGCATGACTTTCAGAAACAAAGTAATTCAAGACAAAATAATCCAACTGCAGCTTCAAAAATAGTTCCTGATGTTGACCAAAGCCTTTAAAACAGAGACTTACCTTGCCATCCACATTGTGACTGTCCTTCCTCTCCTGTCTGACTGGGTTGCATGACCACCGAGACAATTAACAATGTCAGTTGTAAATACTGTCTTTCCCAATAAAAGTAACAAAGGCATTTGAGGTAGGGGTTTTTTGTGACTGGATGTGGTAATTTATGTTTCCCAGCTACTGCAATTACCTTTCCGAAAGCTCAGTCATTCACAGGCAGATTTAGGTGAAACAACAGAAGCAATTAGTACTCTAATTGTCTATGCCTCCTTTCTGCCTTTACAAAGGGGCAAAAATGTGACATCAAAATCCCAACTTCTGTCTGGGAGCCAGAGTTTGAGATCCAGCACAGGTGATCGAAACTGAAGCTTGTGAGGATTAGGACTACTGCCCAGATAAGATTCAGCACCAGGCAGTTTACTGGCACACCAGAAGGTTGTCAGATGTCCCATCTTTGTCCCTCCACAAACAACTTAGATAGCCCCCAGGCTATTCACAACTTGGTCACATTCCAAAAATTCTTGCCACAAACCAAAGAGGTAGCTATTAAGAGACTCCCTACCCCAAAGTGGTACTTTGCAGAAAGCCTGCTGAACATGCTTCTCAGCCACTTTCTTATGCTCTAAGAAACAGACCTAAATGGCTTTTTTAATCTTCTGTTCTCTCCAGACTTGCCGTTACCCCAACACCAGCTATCCATGTGTTACTTCAGCAATGTGTTAACCCACTTTTATTGCAAAAAGAGGCCACAATATGATGGGAAACCTCCACAGAGTGCAGTCAGCAATGCAGACCAGTGAGGATTTTGCATCAGAGGCACCATGCTTCCTGCTGCTGCAGTCTCCAGCTGGACGCTGCCTGCCAGACAGCAACACAGCAGCAGTGCCTGGCATTACTAAATCTCCTTTAGCCAGGTCTAAAACACTACGTTTTGTCCTGTTTCCACAAGCAAGTCAGAGATGCAGCCTGCTGCTCAAGACAAGCTTCCCTGGTCAGTGTGCCGAATGATTGCCCACCCCACTGCAAAATGGCCCTGGGGCTTCAGCTGCTCAAGGCACAGCAATGACTTGGGCGAGGGCAGACCTTCAGTCACAACTCGAGCTAGTACTTCAGCAGCAACCTGCCCTGTGTCATGCTCAGCACAGTTTTAGGCAAAGATGTTTCTGTAAATACCCAAGTGCTAATGGTCTGTGAAGACCCCTCCCAGGGCAGAGCTGCCCCACCATATTTCCCTTGAGTCATGCAGAAGGGCTGGTGGGAGCGAAGCCATTAATTGGGATGTTGCATTGTGTGGTGGGAACGGAAAGGCCACCAAACCATTTGCTGTCCATGCATAACAAGATTAATACTCCTACCCAAAGGCACTGATGCAGTTAAATATCTAGCCAAGCTGACCAAGCCAACCACCTTCGTGCTCTTTGTTGAAGGGAAAGACAGCACGGCTTCAGTCCAGAGCACTGAAGGTGACATTTAGGCAAAATCCATATCCAAAAAACATCTGCTTCCTTTGCCAGTACTCAGCTTTGTGACTCAGCTCTTCCAAGCCTGTGCACATTTCAGTCAGTGCCAGCCTCACAGGCGACGTTAATGGGAGATATATGCACCAGTTTTCTCTAAACAAAGTTAGAAACTCTGAGTGAGATTGCTGCTGTATTCAGACTGGGGAGGCCAAAGGATTACAAAAATTAGAAAGGGAGAAGGACAGCTGGGAGAGTCAGCTCTTTTCCTGCTACAAGACTTCTCTGCTGGGCACAAGCTTTCCAGTTTTACAGCACCTCTTGAAAATCTTACACCCAAAGAAAAAACAAAAATGCAGATGTGTCGTGGTTTAAACCCAGTCAGGTAACTCGTTCACTCACCCCCCCCCTTCTTTCCCTCCCCCTGCTCCCGGAGGGACAGAGAGGAGAATCGAAAAGAATGCAACTCCCACGGGTTGAGATAAGAACAGTTTAGTAACTAAGGTATAACACGAATCACTACTGCTACCACCAATGATAATAATGATAAAGGAAATAACAAGGGAAGAGAATACAACACCTCAGCACCAGCTGACCGATAACTCGCCCCCCAAGCCCAACCAAGCTCCAACCGATACCTCCTCCAACCCTGCAGTCTCCCAGCCCTTCTGGCTAACTCCCAGTTACATCCTGGCCATGACGTGCTGTGGTATGGAATACCTCTTTGGTCAGTTTGGGTCAGGTGTCCTGTCTCTGCTTCCTCCTGGCTTCGCCTCCTCCCTGGCAGAGCATGAGACTCACAAAGTCCTTGGCCAAACCGAAACATCGCTATCAGCTCTGTTCCCGAGCTGAAAGTCAAAACAACACTGCACTACACCAGCTACCAAGAAGGAGAAAAATGACTGCTACTGCTGAACCCACGACAAGATGAGACAGAACAGAGTCCTTCTGCTGAGAGCACAACCGTGCTGCTTTTCCCCTCCTGCCCGTGCACCCCTGTGATGCTTGCACAGTGCTCCTGTCACCTAGGAGTTTCTCTTGTACCTTAGGATAGATTCTTGATATAGATATAGATATTCTTGATATAGATTCTCACACCTGGTTAAAGGAAAGGGACATCAGGTTTCGGCTGACAGCCTTCAGACCTGCTAAAACCCACATTCATCTGGAGAAAATACTGAGAACTCACTACCCAGGGATGTGGAGAAAGCTCACACCCTTTCAGGCTCAAATAAGGGCACTTGCTGCCAAAGGTCTCAAAATCCCTTATCCTTTATGGAAGAGTAAGTTTGTTGCCCCATCTTCCTCACTGTTTCTTTTCCCAGTGGAGAGCATTTATAACTCAGTTTAGAAAAAAAATACCCAGAATATTTGTATGCTCCTGCTAGGAATGTATTAGAAAAAACATAGATTTTGGGGTGGGAGAGAATCCATTATCCTACAAACAGGGAGATCCCAACAGACATCCTAACATCTTTTTCTGCTGCCCAGATCAACTCCAAAGCACCAGGGACTCCTGTGTCATTCACTTCTGCCAAGTTTTAGTATTGCTTAGCAGATGGTTACTTCTCACTGTGCATAGGGCTTTCCTCTCCCCAGCACTGAATGGTTTTGTGTCATCTAGGAAAAGAGGCACTGGTTTGCCAGGTTTCATAACCAGTTACCTTCACACTTGCACAATCAACAGCATGACCCTACTCTCTTGCTCCGGTTTGGCACAGTAAGAAAGCTCAATCCTTCCAATTATGACCAGAAGCATCATTGCAGCCCTAGCGCACGCAACCAGACAACTCTAGCATGTGATGAGAAGGACAAAGTACTTCAGTAACACGAAAGTAGTGGCAGCGATGGCTCTCCTTCAGAATTTCAGCCATATATTGTACAGTACCCTCATTCCCAGTAATGAGGTCTGTTATCTGCTGCAGTTCAGTGTGTTACTTGCTTTGAACGGTTAACAAAGAAGTCTTTAACCACTGTAAACGGCCGTTAGTAGGTAAGATAGTGTCTAGTGAAGGAGGAGATGATATTCTCTTGAACTTGCTCTTAAAATGGAAATATGTAAAATGTGATGTCATGTAATTTGCTACTCTAACAGTAGGCTGTTCTTATCTAACGTTCCCCTCCTGCTCATGTTTTAGTGCACTCCAGGGGGAAATTATCCAGGAGGATAATAAACATGATGCAGAAAACTAGCCACATGCAATATAAAAAACTAATGCCAAAATGACCACAAATGCTTTTCCAGAGCTGATTTCCAGAACTGTCCAAGCAGAGGCAAGGAACGGAAGAAATCTCTCACTCCTGACTCACGCTGTTGGCCTGAACATGAGATGGCTCGTTACTCAGAAATGGTATTTGGATGCGCCCCCTCCCCAGGAGCAGGGTGCTGCAGAGAGGGGAGGAAGCATCCACAGCTCCAGATTCCTGGAAGAGAAAAGACTGCACAAAACTCAAGGAATTTGGGATACGTTTCAATCCACAAGAGTAACAATGGAAACTATAAACAGCATAATGATTTTTTTCTGTATTTTTGAATTATCTAGAGACAACTGTATCTCTACAGTTACAATACGTTTTGCCTACTGTCCACATCCCACAGAGTTTGAGTCAGCTGTGTTGCTCTCTCCCAAAGCTACAAGTAAGGCCAGGGGGAAAACCTTGCTTCCACTATATTTTTCGTTCCCTGTTTTTTTAATCCCTGTCAAATTTTAATCCCTGTCCTGTTACACACAGAAAACCAATGCTTGAAATGTGATTGCTATAAGAAGTACTCAGATCAACAGTTCAATACTTAAAATTACAAAAGCAGAAAACAAAAAAGTCCATAGGGCTTGCAAGAATAACAGAAACTTGTTAGAAGATGGAGGTGACATTTAAGGACAATTCAGAAGCAGTATGCAAGGGATAAAGCCACAACAGTGTACTGAGCATGAGAGCGTCTGGACACTGAAATAGTTACTCAGCACAGATACTTACTGCAAGTCAATTATAAAATATGCTAATGCCTAAATCCATGAGAGCATGGATTAGAAGTGAAAGAAAACTCTAAAAGAAAAATAGCATCATGAGATGCAAACCAGTTTCTCTCCAAAGAAAAGCTTTTTTCCCCCTTTCTAGAGAGTTTTAGGGAAAGGATGTAAAGGAACCATAGAGCAGTCAATTGCCCAGCTTCCATTAGTCTCTTTAAAATACCTGTTTTGAAAAATATTCCGATTTCATGAGAATCAAGGCATTTGCATGCACCAAGATGATTCTCAGAAGAACAAAATGGCATGAGTAATGCTTGCGTGTGCAGTAGTGTAATGTCAGCTAGACATTTTTGTCATCTTTAACACTCACTTCCAAATGCCGCATTAAATAATTTATTGCGCCACAATGTGCTCCCAGGATTAAATCTCACACTGTGTAATTCAAGCATTGCTGTTCATGGATGTGTCTGCTCAGAACACCCAAAATATTAATTAGCCTGGCCTGATTAAAACACCTAAGCCAGGAGAGATAATTGGAATTCTTCAAATCCTCCAAACTTAAAGTTTCAGAAAGGACATCTAATCTTTTCAGAAATTTACAATCCCCCACTTCATCAGCTGATCTTGGGAAACTACACCGTCCTCCACACCCTCTTTTCTTTTCTTTGGATAAGAAGGGAAAAAAATCTCTCACTTGCCAATATCAGGTTGGTCAAGAACAAAACTCAGATGCCAAAACTTCATCATTTTAACAGAATTTCAGCATAAAATAGGGAATAGTTGAGCTTGAAAACCTGCTTCTGTTTTAATTGCTAGGCCAACTTGGAAGATAATGCATGGCTGTTCTGCAGTTCTCTGAGCTTTTGGTTTTTCAGCTGCGCACTGTGCTTACTGCACCATGTGCATGAAAAAAGGTGCACATGGCATTTAATTTTTATTTGTTTGTTTTGACCACCTCACATAAACAGTCTCTGGGAAAGGAATTAGAAGTTCACTGTTACAAGATTACAGCTAGAAATAATCTGGGTTGAGCAAGGGTTCCACTGAGGTAAAGCTTAATTATTTACAGTTTAGTTCCCGGCAGACCAGGTTCCAAGGTCATTTATCACCAAGAATGAATATAAAGCACTCGTTTCTATTTTTGTAGTGCAATAACCAGCACTCAGTGAGAGCTGTAAGGTGAGTAGGAGGAGATGTCTCCCCTTAAGTAACACCACAGGATGGACTTTATGAGTGAGAAAAAGCACAGAGGATAACCGTATCTTCTTAAAAAGGGGAGATATATCCCAAGCCAAAAAGAACTGACATAGTTTGTCAGCCTCTTTTACTGAATCTTCAAATGAGAGAAGTTATTCAGAAGACACCAGCAGCTCTCCAAGAGAGCCATGAAAGTGAAAGCTCTCCAGAGCAGCAGGATGGGGAAGTCAGAGCCACACTGTTAACCCTTATGCCCACAGAACACACCACACACTGGCATTGAAAGTCTGCCAACACAGATGATGCTGGATTCGAAACCATAAAGCCAACACCACATATGCAGCTGTTGTCCATTGCAGGATCCTCTCCCAGTGTGCCGGCACAGACGCCTTTTGCCCTAAAGACTGGTAAGATACAGAGGCAGGAGCAGCACAAGCAGCAGCCACAGGCTCTCTCCTCTGCACAGGCACACGCTGGGGAGGAACAGGAAAAGCACACACCCCATGTACCAAGCAAATACAAAGGTTTTAGAAACAATACACCTGGGAACAGGCACAGCAGTACTGGGTGGCATCGGCTTTTGTAGAAACGAAACAAACCACGCAGGGATCTTGGCCACAGCAGGAGGGTACACCCAGTAGTGCAGAAGGACCTATGTGCCACAGTCCCCCAGTGACAAGGGAATCTGGAACTGGTAGTTAAACTCAATGGCTTGAACTAGATGACATCCCAGGTACCTCTGTATTTGTATTTTTATTGCAGTCACCATCACAGCCCTAAAGGTATCTCCACCCCACAACAGATACAAGAACAATGATGAAGATAGTACTAATTAAGGCATAGTTCAGGGCAATATCTGGACTCTCCATGGCATGTCTTACGTGAACAGCCCACATCACTGGGGCCAGGACCCTGTGAGGTTTATGGTGTCTGCAATAACTTGCAAAGAGAACCCAGGAAAAAAAAAAAAAAAAAAAAAATCAGGTGATTTGTGGGGGGTGTAACTTTGTAATACAGGTATTAACCATATGAGACAAAAGAGCATAATCTTCAGTACCTGCCTTCTGAAAGTAAAGGTAGTTTTAGGTAACTAAGATCAAATATCACTAGGTTTAAAACATGCACTAAGCCCTCTGTTGATTTGACTTCAAAGCAGGTATTCGTACCATTTCAGATTAGTATTTATTATTCAAGTTCCAAAAGCATTAGATTCTTCTTCTACTTCAAGGAAAAAAATGCTATGTTATGCACTCATAGTTAATGTACATCGGATCACAAATCACCATTTGTAGAATAAACATATTATGATGATACATATCATTATAGCTAAACAATGGTGGTTATACTCTGTGATGGCAGCAGTAGCAAAACAAATGCTTAGTTATACCAGGAATGAAAGTTCAGTGATTCAGTAACATTACAAATCAACTGCAAAATTAATATACAGACATGTATTATTAAGACAACGTATTATTGCTGAAAGTTTTATTCTGGTGAACAAGCGGGATCACCCTGTTGCTACTGAGCTGTTTTTAAAAGGACATAAAGGAACATGAGTGTGTTATAATGACCTATCAGATGTGATAAAAAGCAACAATTCTTTTTTTTCTTTTATACTCTCATTCCCCTGCATGCACATACTATTTGTGTAGTCTTAGTAGTAAACATTTTGTGGCTAGGTCTCATGCAGTGAGAGTTGAGAATAAGACTTTTCAACAAAATTCACAACAAATATATGTACAGATCTTTATTTCTATAAGCTATCAATTACACACTGGCTTATCAAGACCCTTTGACTACCAGCCTATGTAAATATATTGAGCTGCAAGATAGAGACACATGCTTAAATCACCTCTTTTAGCCCACGAATTACCTATTGTTTACCCAATTCTGTGCTATGCTCACCAGTTCTTTTGCCTGTAGTATCTACTTCTTAACTTTGTTTAAATCATGGTATAAATTGCAGAATAATTTAGGTTGGGAGCAATCTCTGGAGGTCATCTAGTCCCAACCTGCTGATCAAAACAAGGCTAACTTTGAAGCTAGACAGACAGAAACCATGAATTGTATACAATAATCACAATGACTCCTCAAGCCACCACAAATTCAGCAAGTGACTGACAAATAGCTCCTGACCACAAGGAAAATAAACTCTCCCATTTTGGTCCCATGCTTATGTCCTGCTACACCTGAATGGGATCAAGAACAGAAGTAAGGGTTTTGGCAAAAGCACAGCTGCCAAACTGTGACTCAAATGCAGTTCAACAGCATTTTAGGAAACCTGGTGTTGGGACAGCCAATCCTCCTTGGAAGGCAGCAGCATAGCAAAGACAGATAGCTGCAGGAATCCAGGAGGAAGGTAACAGCATGTTGGAGGAAGACTGTGAGTGAAAGTCAACAGAGCATTTCTCTGGACAGCAGCATCACAGCTCAGCTGGCTAACATATGTAAAGGCTCCTGCAAACCCATTTAGTGTGGTTTGCGTGGTCCCTGGTGACCCAGAGATCCCACTTCATGGAGACATCTGTATTCGCAACAGCCTTGATACAGCTGTTTATACATTCCCCTAAACTGAGGCCTCACTATGGGGCCACAGGGAGGAGAGCGATAGAGTTACAAGCTCCATCCTCCAGCACAGAGCACAAAATGAATATTTACTATCTAGCACAGACAATTTGTCAGGCTGTAAAATGATCTAATTTCTTGGAATTAGCATAATTCATATACATATATATACATACACACTTTTTTTTTTTCTAAATAAGAATTGTAGCACCTCAATATACCCCAATATGTTTGGCTTTGCATCTTTGGACTTGCTCATCAGGGATACAATAAGGAGCTATGCCAAGTGCAACAGGCTGTACATTACTTCATGGTTTGACCATCCTCTACTACAGTTTGTCACAATTCCCACATGCAGAAACAAACCTCTTAAGCTAACAAGCATGGAAAAGGTCACACAATAAGTATAGTGTTGAAAGCATTCTGCATTAGGAGGTGTGCCCAAAACACAGGAAAAAATTTTGCTGTTCACACTGTGACCATACTGGAAAATTGAATACTGCTTCTCCACCAGCAAGAGCAACAAGAAGGTTGTTAACATTTCATACTTTAACAAATCATAGTGCTTAAAATGATCCACTGCTTAAAATCCCGAGTGGTTCTAGTGGTTCCTGGCAAACTGAAAACAATTTTCCTTCCCAGCTTCCTCTCTGCAGTACAGCTGAAGGACCTTGGTGGTGGGAGAAGATCAGTATCAATGAGAAAAACAGTCTTTAAAACACTGGTTCACTATTTGATTTTAGGTACTAAATTCACAATTTTGAGACAAAGCCAACTTAAGAACATTTATGTCTTGTGACTCCAAAGAAGACCAGGAGTTTAAAGAGCAAGTGTTTGAGCTTGCCCCTGCAAGTCAAGGAACCAATAGCACAAGCAATCTCAAAAGCATCAAACTACTAAACCAAACAACCAAAAGCTACAAACAAAAAACCCCAACCAACACACAAAAGGAAAGGGATGGGGTGGCTTGTTTCTACCTTTGCATACCCCTCACTTTGCCCTGTATATCACAAGCTTATATAAATCACTTCAATCTTTTGTAGGTCACAAAAGATTTGGTTTATTTGTAGTTTTGCTCTTTCCCCAGGTTCTTATGGTCTGTCGTCCTCCATGAATAAGCAAAAACTTAATAGTTTAGAAGTGAGTTCGGACAGCTTGTCAATGTCATGGAGAGGTGACTTCCAAATGTTTGGATAGTCAGGTCTCAGTATTTATTTATTTATTTAAAGACAGGCATCTTTACCTTTATATTGATCACTACCCTTAAAAGAAATAATCTCTAATTAATGTTAAGCAGAAATTTTCTGTATGACACGTGTACCCTCTAGACTCAGGGCATGTCCCAAAGTCAAGATAAGAAGCTGGGCCAGGAACCACAGAGTACACATTAAATATCATAAAGGAATAGTTTCCCTAAAGACTGCAAGCCCAGCACTCAGGGTGGATGCAGCAGCCTCCCAGGAACCCCTGCATGAACCCATACCCAGCTCAACCCACGTAATTAACCTGGAATCTACTTCACCCTCTCTCTGCCTCCACATCTATCCTCATGTTAAAACATCATGTATTTAGAAACTGGTAGCGCTTTTTCTTTTCAACAATTAACATCAAATCCCAAACCTCTTACAGCACCCAGAAAAAAATATTATTGTAATATAATGAATTCTTTGTATTTCCCCTTTCTCTCATACCTCATTGCTTATTTACAACTAAGTTGCATCTTCTGATGTGCTTGCTAACAGTACAGCACTGTTGTAGTTCTGGCCACAGACAAAATGATAAAGTCAGTAAAATTTGCAAGTACAAAAGATAAATAGCAAATCTGGGGAATAAACTAAGCATCTGTGCCAGTCTCTAGCTTGCTTCAATTCTGTTCAAGCTGACAGGTATTTTATTTCAACTATTTTATCAACAGCTCTATGGTTGCATACACGTGACCTAAACAGAAAGTTTCTTTGAACATATTTGATAAATATTGAAATAATGGAGAAAACAAAGTAAATTCTAAAAGTAGGTCTGAAGCTATTTTCTGAATGCTGATTCTCCTCAAATGTATTTATAATTTTCTTCTACAAGAGTACTAAACTCCAAAGTAAAGAAAATAAATGCTCCGAGAGTAAAAGCAGCAGTTCTGGTCTGATAAACAACAACATAAAACCGGCATCTTTGCACTCAGCAGATCTGTCCCCGGTGTGCAGTCAGGAGTAATTGCTGCTGACTAGTGAGATAAATAAGGTCCTACTACTTCCATGCTTGCTTGAAACAGGATATCAGTGTTATTGTTGTGCAGCAAACTGAATACTATTGCCTTCTATACAAAGTTAAGTTCTTCATTAATTTTCAATTATGTATCTGAACAGTTCTTGCTGCACCACTCAATAACAGGTAATGGGATACAGAGACAATGTCAGAGCATGTTTCACCCAGCACAAACTTTATGATGTGAAAATACTCAGGAAGGGAGATGTGTCTACAAGAGCGGGAAATGTTTAATCCAGAGCCAAACAGAAATTCCAGCCTCGTAAAGCTACTTTTAAACAAGCACTTTCCAGATTCAAGGGCCATAGTTTTTCTTTATAAAATGCTACAGATGCAAGCAATCTTAAATGAGAGGAAACTAGGGCAAGAAACCAGTAGGCAAGTGGGTTGGTATGAAAAAAATTTAACAAGCAGTTTTCACTGCCAAAGTTCATTTTAGTATGTGTAGGCTGCAGGTACAGTACATAGAAAAAATACATCACACCTGTATTACACACAAACACCAGCTTATCATTTCAATTAAGGATACAAACCAGAAAACCTGTTTTCATTTATGATACTACCAGAATATGACTGAATTTTATTTACATAACTGGTAAGTTATTGAAAATAAACAGGGCATGCAAATTCTCAGCATTCAAATTAACAACCCACCACTTTTTAGAAACTATTAGGGAACATTATACTTGGAAGTGAGAGCTTAAAATGTTTTGTTGCATATTTTGACAATGCTTAGAACAAATAACTAGTAACAGTGCTTGCGCTTCGGAACTTCAAAACTGGAGAGATAAGAAAGTCCCTGAAAGAAGAAACAGATAGGGAAACAAGACAACATTGTTGTTTTGTTCCTGAGCCTCCCAGGACTCACAGACTAAATACATCACCATTATTATCATACCACTATGTGACTTGAAGGCCCTGAAAGCAAAGTATTTCTCTTAAATCAAATATAGCATACAGCATATTTCCATCTGGAAGCACTTGTGTCTTTCTTAACATCTCAGTAAAAACTCAGTGTTGCTACTGGATGTCACACTGCTATTATTTTTTTTTTCCTCAAAAAAACCCCACCAAAAATAATTATATCAAGCCTGACATTTCTCTTTTTCCATATTCTTTTCCCTTAAAAAAAAAAAAAGCTTCAGTGAAGTAGTAAAGACTCCAATAAACTGTTCATTTAATGAAGACAGTGAATCTGTTATTAAGCATTACTAAAACCATTCAGTCTGTGCCAGTAACAGCGTACATGCTTGTGATGACAGATCCATTTCATTTCATGCTACTAAAGAACAAGTCAAAAAATTCAGGCAGAGAACAGAAACTGATTCACTAAAACTTCCATGTTGTTACTAATAGTCAGAGCTTTCCATTCCTTCCATATTTCAGACTTAAGAGGCTGGCTGACATCAATAAAATATTTTTCTTACATCGAAAGAGTGTTAAAATGGTGCCAAAGAAGATTATAGGAACTTGCTCTCTTTTGATGCATCTTTAGGCACACACTAAATAGAGTTTCTGGCACACAATAAAATAAACTAAATCAACTTCTCTCAAATGCATGGCTTTTCATGACTCAAGATGCCAAGCCTTTAAGCTATGCCAAGCTTCTGAAAGAATTAAATACAGTTCAAGTTAACCTGGCATATAAGGCTGGGTCCTTATTAGATGAACAGCAGCACAACTATCAGTTCAGTAGCTCCACAGCCATTGCAGCCTGAGGCTTGTACGAGCTGTCTCTGGTCCAGGACCCAATCCTGCCAGTGCTCACCCACAAGCTGAGGGAGCTGTAGGTAGAGGAGGGAAGGCTTCTCCCACCAGTTCACCTTCCTGTGTTTATTTATTAGTATTGCTACGCCCCTTTTTACCCTGATAATAAAAGCAGCTGTTTGAGCTGCTCAGGGATGGGCAATGTGAGGGTGCATCTCAGGAAAGGAACTAAGAACCAGGTGGTATGACTGGAGGCTTGCAGTGCATCTTCATGCAGTCACAGGCCTGGGATTCACAATTTGGCATGGGAGAAATTCTGGTTTTAAACAGCCCTCTGCTAATACACAGGAGCACTACCTGTGCAGCATATGCTCACATACATACATGCTCCAAACATTTGCACACCAGAAACAGTTGTAACAACATATTTGGTACAATGAAGAAATACATTAAAGATCTCTCATATGACTGCATGCATCCACACAGCATTGCTTTGAGATTTTTTGGTCCAGTCCTAAAAGCAGCAATGCCTGGACATCACTATACCAACACCAATATGTTGTCACTGCTTGTGCTGGCTAAATACCTTACCATGTAGCCACATACACAGTTTTGGCAAATGCAAGAGAGAATCCCCTTTAGAAGGGACCCATCTTTAATTCTGCAATCAAATACTACACACCGCAGAAGAAGATGCATTCTTACTGGACAGATGCTTGCAGAATACAAGTGCATCTCTGTGTAAAACCTTTCTACAGAAGAGCTTACATAAAAAGCACAGATCACAACCCCCAAACTACCATATAAACCTAGCACACAGCTGAGCTAGCATGACAAGAAGTGTTAAGGACATCAGCACTTCTGTTCCTATACCCCATACCACCTCCTGATCATAATCTTCTGTACCACCTCCCAAAGCAGCTCCCTCTGTCTTCACCTTTTTCTCCCCTTCTTGAACCACTCAGTTGCCACAGACAAGCAGGTGATGAAGCACTGTGCAGTAAGAATCCCTTCAATTCCATCTTGCTGGACTTCAAAAAGTTGTTCTGTCACCAGAACCTCAGCTGGGTTTTTCTTTCTGAAATGACTGTTCATAAAGCTTTACAGGGCTCTGTGTTTGCTAAAATACTTCAGAACCTTTGCCTTCTGCTGTTCAACACAGTTATTCAGTAAGAATCTGGGTACTTTCCTGTCCTTTCTTAACAAGGCGCTGGGGTGGGGGGAAGTTGCTGAAAACCACCTTTTTTCCTGAAGTTCCACTAACACACCTTTACCTATGAGTCACAGCAGGGAGCAGTCTCTCAAAAGTCCCCTCTGAAGCAGGCACAGCATCCCTTGTGAAGGACATGGAGAAGATGGACACACAGACTACACGGCTCATGTGCACACTGCACAAGAGCTGCTGCTAAATAGGCATCTAAGCTAAAGCTAAAGCTCTGTCCCTTTGGAAAAACAAACCCAACACGTTTAAAGGTTTCATGTATGCATTTTCAACCTTGAAACAGGAAAACTTTTCAGCAAAAAGCTTTTAAATTGAATTCCTTGTCAACAAAAGTGAAAGGTTTGGAGAAACGATTGCTGAATGTATAGAGACGACCCCTCACCGCAAAACTGTGAACAGATTCTCAAGGAGCTTCGGATCCAGACAGGCAGTTTCTCCATTTAACACATCCACTGATCTGCTACCACGTTCTCATTTTGTATTTCTGTTTAAAAAGTTAAAAAATATGTTGCCTAATTTATAAGCAGTGTGATAGTTCTAGATTTTCCAAGCATTTGTTAGTACAAACAGAATTAAAATACATTTAAGCTCAGTTGCAAACAGAGATTTTAATAGACACGAACAACGCAGGTAGCAAAATAAATAACAGGTTTTTTCCTAGACTAACCCCAATGTTTGGACAGGTGCCAGGCATTTATATGACATGATGGTTACTAGAGTATTCACATCTGTGCATTAAAGCTGTCACCAACTTTCCCTCCCTCCTGATCTGGATAAAAGCAGAAACTAAATAACCTCTTGCAGTTCTTAGTTATCTCCTTGACTGATCACAGAAGTGAATAACCAGACTGATTTGTGATTAACAGCCCCCTGCACTTTGATACAGTGCAGAAAAGAGGTACCTTCTTATGAAGACAAGACTAAACTTCTCTTTCTTTTTACAAGCAAAAAAGGAACCTCTCTGAAGAGATTGAGAGCTTTTGGTTTTGTTTCTCCATGCCTCTTTTGCATGCATGCCAACTTAAATTTGCATACCCTGTTTTTCCTGAGAAGAAAATGGGAACTGGAAAACCAGTTCACTGCTATATATTAAAGAAACAAACAAACAAACCAAAACACAAAAAACCCAAACAAACAACAACAACAACAAAAAAAATCCCACAAACAAGAAACCAAACAAGCAAACATTAGTTTTGAAGACTTACTCACAAGAGACTACACAATCTTACTCCTAGAGATGCTGCTACAAGTCACACTTCCTCAGCGGTCTTCATTTTGCCTCTAGTCCTATACTTTCAGTTATATGGTTTCTACTAGCCTTACTCTCCTTAACTTCTGAGTAAAACTGACAAACTGAAGTTCAGCAAAGGTGAGATTTAAGAGGATGGAAGAGTCCAACATGGCTGTAGCTGGGAGCACTGGCTCACAGGGAAGAGGCAGAGTTCCATTTCATTCCCTCACATCCCTTATACATCCCTCACTTATTTCAATACAAACCAACTCCGTTAAGCCAGAAAACAACCAGGACCCATCATGAAGGACATCCCTAAGCTCAATTAATTAGCCAGTGTAATCACCAAATGTCTTCCTTTTCTCTTTTTATAGCAACTTGTAGCTTAGACTCCAGCCAATGTTCGGTACTCTTGATATTTTATATGTTGTGAGTTACTAACAACGTGGATTTAGATACATGCCAGACACCTGAAAAACTCAGGCAGGCAGAAAATACTAATGGCACAGCTGAAACCTCCGATACCTCTGACAGAGCACAATTTTTAAGGTTAAGCAGGAGCAGATGGATGGCAGCACCTGCTTAAATGTACCAAAATCACTCTGGTTTAACTGGCTGTTAAAACAATGAATCGCTACAAAAATCAATGCAGGATACTGTAAAATAATCTGTGTATTTACTGTGTAAAGTTATAAAGTGTTATAATGAAAAATAAATGAGAAACCATAATACAGTGACATATTTTGGAATAAATGTAAACAAATGCCAAATATAGTCCTTTTATTAAAACAAGGACTTTAGTAGTGACAGAAGCTAGGTAACTATAAAGACACACATAAAGATGCTAAAATAGTAGCTAATTTGTTTTCAGTGAACATCTAAACATTGATGCTTATCCTGGTGAGTTCTAATGCATTGTGCATTTTGATTCTAGGAGTGCTTTTGAAGTCCTTATAAACAAAACAGGTTTGAACTAAAAATGCTTGTAATGAGAAAGTAAAATATGGACTAGCATCCCTATTGTATACTCATTCCAAAGCATCTTCAGGAGCATATGAATCTCTCTCAGACTCACAGCTGCTATCATCCAAGCCTTCCTTTCTCAGTATTTTGTGATTTGAAAAGAAAAACGAAAGAGATCAAATTGTTATATCTAGTTTTTTCTGCTTCACTTGCTTTAATTACTTACTGAAATTAATTCAAGCTCCATGAGTTTGAAGCAAGTGCTTTCCAATGCCATACACCAATGTAAATCCCAGATCACCAAGCACAGAAAGAAGGAGATAAAATAAAATTATCTTTCAGAAATTAAAAAAAAAAAAAAAAGAAGAGAAAAAAGAAGAGAGAAAAGAGTGTAGTTTTTCCATACGTTTGGGTCCCCTTCTATTTAGCTACTTTAAAGCCATTATTTAGCTACTTAAATCTAAAACTACTATTTAGCTACTTAAAAGCGTTCCCTTAGCTCATGTTCACAACTTGTCTTTGGAAGCTCAGTAAGAGCTTTAACACAGCAAGTAAATACACACATTAAAATAAATCCAAAGCTTTCTCTTGAAAGCGAAAATAATTAAAAGCACTGCTGTAAATTGTAACTTTGTTTCAGTTAAGCCTGATGAACTGTAGGTACTAAAGGCAAATAAGTAAGTTTAAAATATAGAGAAGCTGACACTGTCTTTTTTGGGGGGGAAAAGATGAGGGAGAGGCTGGGTGCTGCAGAAAAGAATAAATCCAAAAGTAGGACAGCCATTATTGTTGCACCTGCAATAGTCATCACCACTCACTAAGCTGCTGTAGCCTATGCACAACTAGTACTCTGAATTCATGTTAAAAAGCACTCCGGCACAGGTCAGCTGCAGCTGGGAATCCTTAAACGTGACTCAAGATGCTCAGCACATAGCTGTTACTGATTCAGGCACTAAAAGTTTTGTAAAAAATCTCCTCTGAAACTTCAAATAGGGTTGCTTGCAACTTGATAGATTTCCTGTTGTGTTAAAATATTAATACTTCCTAAAAACTATATAACAGAAATATTGAATATTATAAGATAAAATTTTGAAGCATCAACATTAAATGTACTGCGCAAAATCACTCCAATATTGGTACTTCTGGTTAAGGTGACTAAGCACAGTTTTTTCCCAAAAATTTTGGAGAACATTTAGGACAATTTTAAGAAAAAAAGAAAAAGGTTATAATATGTTACAATAGCATTTCAATAGCATTTACCCTGAAGCGGAAAACACAACATGTATCTTTAAAACATTTCTAATAATATTAGCTTTATTTCTTCTTGTATCTTTAAAACATTTCTAATAATATTAACTTTATTTCTTCTATTAAAACTTCAAATTTCAGTATCACTGGGGTTTTAATTCAGAATGCAAACATGATTAGTGTTCTCCAAATGCCAATACAGGATCTTCTAAAGACACATCATCCTACAGCAGTACTTTTTTTTAAATGTCTCATTGACTATTAAAAAACAGGAGATGCAGAGTATGAAATAAAAATGGGGAGGGGATTTCAAGTCTGTCCTGTGCAGTTTGAACCAAGTTTTCATTATAAGGAGCTTGAGCAAAAAGCCATTTATACAGAATCAGTGTTCATTCCTGTGGCTGGCTGAACATGGGAGGGGGAAGTAAGCTGCAGTTGCTTCTGCAAGCACTAGGACTTCAGTCATCTGTATTTAGCATCATTAGTATTCACAAAGTTATTTCTTAGCAGTTTGGTCAAACACAGGCTACGTGGTCAACACACTCCTTAACTGGATGACTAATTCTGAAGGTCAAACATTAACATCCAACAGCACATTGACATTCAAAGGATGGAATCACTGCTTCCAGTAAATGAACTGAGAAGCCAACCTGGTCAAAAGGCAGGAACTAGTGCTTGGGGGAGAAAACAAAAATAAAAAAGAAAAAACAAATTAAAAAAAAATCCTAGTGCAATCAAAAGGGCTAATGCTAAAACAGTTTAGTTTAGCATGGCTCCACTAATTTCCCACAGGCTGATTCCAGACAGCGAGCAGTTCCTGCCCTATTTGCCACCTTCCCTCCTAGCAAAAGAGGAGCAGGTACTTGGGAGCATCCTTCTACCCCACCTCCCTACAGCACTCCTTTCTGAGCAGACAGCCTGGCATTCAGACCCAACTTGCTCCTCTCCATCTCCAGCAGAACCAAAGCTGGTGACAATATAGGTGTGGTCCAGCATTTACATTTGTGAGTCATTGCCCTGTGACAATAACCACAGAGCACCAAGGGACTCTGAAAACACCAACCACTGGACTGCCCAATCATACAGCTACCAAACTGAACCAAACCTAACCCACCACTGCTCAAAACTCAAGTACAATTTTCTCCCATCCTGTGACATCCTTTTTTGCCCTTTTTTTTTTGCAGCCGCTTTGTCAATTTAGTTGCGTGAAAAGAAAGCAAATCATAGAATCATAGAATAGTTAGGGTTGGGAAGGACCTTAAGACCATCTACATCTAGTTCCAACCCCCCTGCCATGGGCAGGGACACCTCATACTAAACCATGCCACCCAAGGCTCTGTCCAGCCTGGCGAGGGGTGGAGCATTCACAACTTCCCTGGGCAACCCAGGTGCCTCACCACCCTTACAGTAAAGAACTTCCTTACACTCAACCTAAACTTCCCCTGTTTAAGTTTTAACCTGTTACCCCTTGTCGTGTCACTACAGTCCCTAATGAAGAGTCCCTCCCCAGCATCCCTATCGGCCCCCTTCAGATACTGGAAGGCTGCTATGAGGTCTCCACGCAGCCTTCTCTTCTCCAGGCTGAACAGCCCCAACTTTCTCAGCCTATCTTCATACGGGAGGTGCTCCAGTCCCCTGATCATCCTCATGGCCCTTCTCTGGACTTGTTCCAACAGTTCCATGTAGCTTTATCAAGTTAGCACCCTTGTTTCCTCCACTGCGAACAGTAAAAGACAGCTACACAAAACTGTCCTCAAAATTCAGTTCAGCAAGAGAACTTAAAAAATGAAAAAAAAAAAAAAAAACAAAACAGAATCACCACAATTTTAACCCTTATTATGAAAATGGCTGAACCAAAGATAGCCTGATTACAGACAGATGGGCCAGCCATAACCCTGTCTCTGCAGTTCACAAGATCAGAGTACAAAATATTTCATACATTCTGGAAAGAGTTTCTATTATTGGAATATAGCAAAACACACTCTGAATGAAGTGTCATAAGTTACCTTGGACTTAGGACTTTCAGATTGCTCAAGAATGCATTGGTAAAGTACTTAATTCAAGCACTCCCAGTTAAAAGAAAAAAAGGAAAAGGCAAAGTTTACAGGAGAAACATAAGCAACAAATGGTAAATTAAGAGTAAACATACCTGGATCCACTGAAACGTGTTTCCTGCTCTGAGACCTTGTCTCTACAGGAGGGAGCAGCTGCTCTCTTCCTACTTTTAAGTTCTTGACTTTCTTCCCAAATGACATTAAGAACCAGGAATAGGCAATGTGCCAGGCAGAAACGAACAGCTGAGACCCGGACAGCAGTAGGCTACCCCAAATCACTGCCCATGTCCCTGATGGGAGGGTCTCAGGCATCAGGAGCAGGGTACCCCCACTGGCTACCCACGAAGCATCCCACAGGAGATTTAGGAAGCCTGGGTAGGTTCAAAACTCTCTGTATCACCAGTGTTACAGGGTTAAAAATAAGAGCATGAGAGAAATGAGGTGGGTTTTCTTCCTCAGCTGAAATTAAACACACAGACACTGGCTGGCAAAGGGCGTTTTCCAAGTACTGCCTTAGGGGTGGGTGAAAGGTAATCAAGGTAAAAGTCAACACGACCTTTAAATCAGCTGTGAAGAAATTCTTGATCTCAAAGTCATCTTTGTCACTGTCAAGGACTCAGCAAATAAAACCCAACACACAGCTCAATAGGCATTATCTGCATATATCACAGCTGTTTATCAATATCCACTCAAACAAAAGAGTGAAAACTACTTGGGGTCTTGGGTTGAGGGATGGGACCCTGTGTCAGGCACAGGACACCTGGGCCTCCATGCACCATTCTTGCAATCCTTGTTTGAGGGAGAGGGGCAGCATTTGTAGTGTATTTTTCCCCTTCCTTTTTCTACAGAAGTTGTAACTCATGCTTCATCTCCCAACTCCTTATGTAGGATTTGCATTCTGCCATTAGTACAGTAACACCCCCAGACATGATAAGAGGAAAATGACAGCTACACACAGAGAGCAACTGCATGGACCCATGGGCTTTGAGTGAGGGACAGGGCCTAACTCGGTCCCACGCTCATCCAAACTGATGTTACGCTCCTTTCCAAAAGGCTCATAGTCTTAGCTCCCTCCTTCCCCAGTCCTAGATCCACAGCCCATGGCTCCACATCACCTCTTAAAAAGAGCTCCTCTTCCCTCCTCCCAGGTTCACAGCTATCTTCAGTATCCAGACTTAAGTCCTACTTAAAGGTTACAACTGAAACCAGAGGCTGTGCTAAGTCAATGGGGAAACATTTGAATACTATGTTAGACTAACAGAAAAGCCCTCAGAGAAAAGGCCCTTCACATTTCCACTTCCCACTTGGTACCACTGGTACTTGATTTGCTCTGAGCTGAAACAGAAGCTGCTCCTCCAACTACAGCAACTGTCACACAAGCCATGGGCACAGCTCAACAGAAGTGCAGGCACCACTTCAGGACTTCTCAGCCTCTAAAACCAGGAACTTTCTTGCCTGCTGTCACCACAGGCTGGCATTGGCGGTCATCCCTCAATGGTTATGACAATCCAGGGTGAAATTCAGCATGAAAACACTGTTTCATTTTAGTACAGCACTCAAACCAAGTGATTCTTCACTATTCAAAAACAGTTTCAATTTGCTTATGAACAATAAAAAACAAATTTAAAAATCTGCATCAGATTTAAACCATATTCTTTCTTTCCTTCAATACAAAACCCAAATATAGTGCTCTAGTAAAGTACCTGCTTGCAAGTCTACACAATGCCTTTAAGCCTTAACTATATGCCAAAAGTTCTAAGAAGCAACATGCTTCATAACTTCTGGGACAAAATCCAAATGCTCAGAAAAGAAAGCATGACGATTAAGACTGTGTACTCACAACTAAAACCAATCTGAGCTGGACACTACCAACAAAACAAAAGTGTGTAAACCTTGTAGTCTGATGTCAAGAAAATAATTTCAAATGAAGCCCAAGGTCATTGTAATAATTGCACTTTTAAGATCTCTGAGGAATCAAATTCTGAAGGTCGACAAAGTGCAGGTGATATTAATGCTTTAAATTCTCACAAAAATCTTCTTTTACAAGACATTTCACTGCTGATAAACTATAAATGCTCAAAGGGCCAAATATTTAACAAAGCTGTAAACCGCACACTAATTTTATTACCTACTTAGACGAATGTCAAATCGAAGTCATTAAAATCCTCAAATAGCAAGTAACACATTCTTTCATAGTTAATAATGCATTCTTTCAAAGCTCCACCTCAAAAAAAGGTATTTAAGACACAACCAGGAAGTACTGACACTCCAGATGCTGTTTTACCTCTTCCCTAAATAACAAATAACTTAGCATATCACAAAGAGGTGTCATCTTGTTTGAGTTAACTATTGTATGAAGTTCCACACTGAGTTTTCTAAGGGCGTTAACCAAGAAGTCTTCTATTTATCAAGAAATCTGTCACCTTGCCTCTGTGCAACAGCTACCCATTGCATTATAGTTTTACAACAGTGAAAACATTAAATCACTGTATATTTCAATGCAAAAAAGGTAGCCTTTACAAGGTAAACATCTAGACAATTACCACACCCTTTTCAAAGCCCCTAGGACTAAAGTCAGTTTTATTATTCTGTGATACCACAAATAGTAAGGACTTTTAAAAGGTACACTTGGCTACTTAGTGTCATTTTTTAAGAATACAACTTGAAAGACTAAAGGAAAAAAGTAAATCCAAATTTACAAAGCACACCAGAAAACAGATTTTTTTCCAATCTGTTTTGAAAAAATCTCAATGTATATATTTTGAAACACTGTTTCAATGATTATGTTGGTAATGATAACTGAGCACATAAAATCACTAACATACATTATGCCAAAACCCTATAGCATTTCAGCTGCACCGATACAATCCCTACCAAATTTGTCAAAAGGGTTTTCTACAGAGATTTTTGTGAGCTTCAGAAGCTGTATATGATTCAATAGCATTCTTATGGCTTCCTATGTACTCTACAAAGTTTACCTCACCTTTTCTATCAATGACAC
This sequence comes from Pezoporus wallicus, assembly GCF_028554395.1. NCBI lineage: Eukaryota > Metazoa > Chordata > Aves > Psittaciformes > Psittacidae > Pezoporus > Pezoporus wallicus. Next base: position 2,378,688 of record NW_026642179.1, on the reverse strand, counting down.
ATGGTCATGTTCTGTTACTTCAACAGCAAACATATCCCTTAACACCTGAGCATGGAACAATTCAGAACACCAATGGAGAGGCTGTGCCTATCCTGAATGCAACAGAAAATCAGACAGGACACACACCCCAAAGCTTAGCTTTGCTTTGCCAGGCCTTCCAGGTCTTACATAACAAAACAGGAGACTAAGAGCTAGGTAAAAACACCTGGGAAATGAGCTCACCTGTGCAATTTTGAGGTAAAGCCCAGAGCAGACAGCAGTTGTTCAAAACAAAGCTGGAGCATCAGGATAGTGACAGATACCCGAAACTCCTCCCACTCACAATCACCTATGGCAGCAGACCAAATCTCTAATGTAAATTATAAACAGCACCTGAAAGATTTTGCTCATTCAATACTGAGCGTCTCTTTGACAGCAAAGAGTGGAAATAAGCCCAGAGAAGAGAAAGCAGGGAAAGTGATTCCCCCCCCCCCCAACAGGGCACTGAAAAGTAAAGAAAGGAGAAAATAACTGCGGGAGGGGAGCAGGGAAAGGGGACTGTGGCTTATAGCTGCTTGATTAATTGTATTTTCCATATTGATAATGAATTTAAAAAGCATGTTTAACTGAAAATTTGTGATGGGAAAAAAAGTGCATCCATACGAGAAGGGCAGTGTCACTTGAAAAGCCCCCAGTGACAGCACAGAGGAAGATTTTTTTTACTTTTTATTTTTTCCAAATAACACAATCCAGTAAGCAATGAACTAGTTTAAAGTGAGACACTGCTTTTCTAAATGGTCACCTGGTAGAAAGGCTTTTTTCCCCCTCCTGTTTTGTAGAAGACAAGTAACAATAATAAATAAGAAAGATTTCAGGACTGAATTTCTTTGGGTGTTCTCTTCTCTGAAGAAGAGTGAGAAGCATGACAAACAATTCAGCAGCTGTAGAAGAAATATTCTACTTTTTTTTTTTTTTTTAAATAAAAAGCATACAGAGGAGATTTGTAAGAACAAAAAAATCCATTTACACAGGAAGGAAAGGTCAACAACTTTAACCGAGAAAAGTAATGGGACAAAAAAAATGAGCCCATTTTTGCAAACACAACCATAATAACTCTTATGTTTGATCCATTTGCTTTAACATTTTGCATTTTTTAGTAGCTAGCACTCCATGATTGATCACAACATAAAGCAAGTGATTTTTCTGACCTTCACTAAGAATTTTAGACAGAGAAAGACCCTTCTTTACACACAGAGCCATAAACATGAAAACTGAAGCCAGAATTATACCCTTCCTTTTTAGAAAATGAAACCTTCAACTGGTGCTTGCAGTTCAATGTTATAAAACCATACAGGTGTATCAGTGTCATCCTATTACTCTTCCTTTTCATAGAGGGAATCTGTATTTCTTTATTTGCTATGAAGAGCATTTTTTTTTGTACTTTACCTCTCTTACAGGAATCAATACTTGCACCCAGCTGCACCTTGTTCTGAACAGGCACGTGCCAAAGTTCATGGGTTCATGAAGCTCTGGGAAGCACTCAACACAATTTGATAAGAACGTATCTATACTGTGTAAGCTCTATATCAGATCCCTATTTATCAGCAATTAAGTCTACCAAGAAAGCAGCACAGCAGCCTCCTCTTTGCCCAAAATGTTAGTTAGCCACAGAAGAAAAAGCACAGATGCAAGACTGTGACACGAGGCACCTGCTGCATGACCTGTGTAAGAGCTCCGGTACGTTAGCAAGAGCTCTAAATTAAGCGGCAGAAAGGACACCAACAGGGATGAAACTGAATGGATATTAGAGGCTTTGGAGTAAACATGATGCCTTGCCACATACCCAGCTTCAAAGTCGCCTGTGCCACAAAATCCAGTATTGCAGGTTCGCTTTGACCTAACTGTAGAGCAACTGAGGAGTGAAATGTAAATAATGCCAGCAAGAAAGTGCCTATTCCGTGACAGTTCAGAGTATGATTGAGCCACCTACCCCCCTCTTACTGACCAGTACCTGCATCTGAGTGAGCAATTGCAAAGAGAAGACCAACAGCAAGTGGCACAATGCTGACTACAAGGGGGTGTTCCTCTCCTTAAAAAAAACCAACAGATAATTCCTAAGGCAGCTGGCCACAAATACAAGAAAGCAGATGGCAGGTGTAGAGGAAATGGACATGGTTTTGTATCTCTTCAAAAAACACACAGCCACCATTGCAAGTGTGAACAGCACTTAAAACCTCGATATTTAGCTGGCTTTTGCAGATTTCAGTAAAGTGGCAGTCTGCAAGTGGCCCTTCTGCACACGCAAAAGTCATCCCACCAAGAAGTAAATTTCATACGGCCCAGTGAAATTTCACGTGATACAACTTCATCACAGTAATGGGTGACTACGGAGGAGATGAAATTAAACTACCTCCAAGTAAATAAATTTGATAATTAAGCATCCAAAATGTACTTAATTTTGGATGTTTATTTTTGGAAGCAAATGTAACCTTTAGCTCATTGCTACCGCACCACAGATGCACAACTGTAGGGTGCTTTTAGGGAATACTGTTTGAAAATAAATAGCACAGAGCAGCCTTTTTTACTTTTCCCTCTAAACAAATCTCCCCTGATGCAGCAGGTAACAGTAAGAAGTTCTGCCTGGCTTACAGCTGACTGTATTGCACCTCACTTACTGTAAGGAATTCCACAAAACAAGTAAACTCTCCATTTATAACCTGGGCTGCATTAAGAATAAATCTTGTAAGTAAAGATACTGGCAACAATATATTATGGAAAACATTTCCATAACTTTAAATTTTCTATAAACTGACAGATCTTTCATACAGAATTTCTAAATAAATAAAGGGAAGAAATGTCAATCCCCAAACTATAGCAAAGATTATTTCAGCTTCTGCTATAATAGCTACAGTATAAACTGAGGAACTGTAGTAATGCCAACATAGGATTACCTACTGAGATGTACTACATGAGAATCAGGTTGCTAGCAATTTTGAAATGTTTTGCTATCTACCACATCCTCATTGGCTCATCCATTACAGTTTCAGACCTCCACCAAAAACTGCAGCAACTAACAGAGATTACAAAACTCTTCATTCAGCACTCTCCGTTTCCTTACCTCATTCCCACCTCTGCATTTCCAGGGACAAAATATTTGTGTATGCTTGATAAAAATTAAACCAGATACTAAAATGTTATTCTCAGCTATTCATGAAAACACAAATCAGAAAACAACCTTAAAATATTACACTGCACTAATGATGTTGCTTATGCTATGAATTTATCTCAGCGATATAAACACTAAGCCTGTCTTCAGTCACAGATATTCACAAAATATATTATTCCTCTAGTTTCCAGAAAGAAACTAAAGATACAGAGTACCCAAACACCAATCAGCTTTTCTGCTTGAAGCATACCAGGGTGCCAAAAAGCTGATATTTTAAACCAGCTGTAAGCCAAAGGAAAAGAACCAGGGTTTAGAAATTAATCATTTCATTCTTAACGATCAGTAGTCTAGACAAGGTATTGAGAATGTCATTCATAATCCTCTTAGATATTGATTCTGCCTCTTCAAATACCCACTCAGCGGTGGGCTAGGTGTACCCTGCCTATTCATACTGATCTTGGAGAAGGATGCAAGAGTCACGCAGGCCCAGGCTGCGCAGACACCCTTGACCTTCTTCATGGAGATGTCGCACTGCACAGCTCCTCCTAATGAGGGAAGCCTGTCCCTTTTAGTGTGCTCTCCATGTTCACCTCCATTTCCCTGTGTGGGAAGGGAAAGAAGAGTTTTCCTCTTTCCCCTCCTGCCAAATCCCTCCATTAAGATTCAACTTGTGAAGCCTGAAAAGTGGATATCGGAACACAGCAGTTTTCAGAGGTCTGAGTGCTCCCAGTAAAGAGGGACACATTTTCTATGGGTCTGCAGAGCCAGGCTTTTCATATGCTCACTGGTGTGCAGCTTTTCTTGCTTGTTAGGTTAAACAGTGAAGGACCAAATACTCTATACCTGCAGCTAATTTACAGATACTGCATGTTTATAATCCAAAGTCCCAAGTGGGAGTTCAAATGAGTGACAGATCTTAATAAGTGTATTTTAACTCTATCAAGTATTTTAAAGGAAGATAACAAGATACTGCCAGCTATTAAGCAATGACATTTCCCTGCTAAGTTCCCTGATTAAACACATGCAGGAAAAACAATGCACTCTACAGGAAAAAAAAGAGCATGTATTGACTCCTTCTGTCAGCCATATTTTCTTAACATAAGCCAACATCAATCAACCTCCTCGCTCAAAGTGCAAATCTCACCATCTCCATGTGGAATATGTTAATAATTCTCCATTAAAAAAAAAAAAAGGAAAGAAAACACCCACAAAAAACATCTGTGTTTATCAGGTACAAAGCAGTTAACAGGCTCCGATATACACAGTGCTGCTTTCTATATGCTACAGAAAGGGTAAGAGGTTCTTCTCTTACCACATAGCAACTTCATTTCAAAGACACTGTAGTAGCTTTGACTGACATAAAATGCAAGCTCACAAAGCCAGTCGGGGTGTTCTGATTTGTTAGGGTCTGGTCGGTTTGGTTGTTGGTTTTTTCTTCCCTTCTCTATACTTCTGCCAGCACTGAATTTAGTGTTAATTAAAGTGCTGGCTTGGCACAGCACTAGAAATACAGCACTTATACAGCTGCACCGCTGAGCAGCAATGCTTGCAGACTGCAACAGCAAATGTGAGACAGAGAAGCTTATAGCAGGGAAATATACAGGTGGACTTCCCCCACTCCATGGGGTCTCTTGCTGCTGAAGGCCATCTGGGCTGCCAAGACAACGTGTATCTGACCACCAACAAAGGGTAACCTCTGTGGTTGAAGAATACAATAGAGCCTAGAAATAAAATATGGCCCTCCTACTACAAGAATCAGAGTTTGCAAAGGAGGCTGCACCACTGTTCTGATCCTCCAAGGACAGTTTTCTTTCCTGAAGTGGAATGATGTAATGAAAATGACATACTTGGTTAAACATGCAGTACTCTGATGAATAAGCTTCTAGTGGTAGGAAATGCTTTTCCACAGAGCTATACACACATCCCAGCACAAGCCAAGTCCTCCCACAAAAGTCTTGGTGAGGAACTAACTGACGAGAAGGAAAACAGGAGATGTTACCTGTGGATAAGGCCAACAGACTGCAGGCCATAAATCAACTGATTTCCATACTCAGTACACAATTGATGGAGAATATTACGGACCAAAGTTTCACATGAAATTATGAGAACAATTAATGCAGTCAGCAAATGACCATTTGTTGTTCTCAAAAGTTGTCTTACATGCAGCTTGCAAAACAGCCTCAGCAGATACTACCTACTACCTCATATGAAAGCAATGTGAGGCTATTACAAATGAAAATAAGAAATTATGCCCATGTATACTGGGGGGGGGGATGTTGTCTCCTTTTGCTGATTTGAATAAGCTATGTCATTTCCTCTTCAGCTCACCCTCTGAAGAGTATTAATGTGACCCAGTACTACAATCAAAAACAATGTAAAGATCTGGTGATGAGGTTCATCAAAAGGTCATGATTAAAAAGCAAGCAGCAAGCACTGCATATAGTTTCTACAAAGCTTACTGCAGGTCATCTCCTAATGTCAGTCTACATCCAAGCACCTACCTGCACATCAGTGCATAAGTACTGCTTGTAGCCACTTTGCTCTCCTCTCAAAGCTAAAATCATGGCTCTATAAATGAAACTTCAAGAGTATCCCAGAGCCCATCCAAGCACACTTTGGTGGGGCTTTTATCCCTTTCTTTTCGGCAAACAGCACCCAGATACTGCTCTGGTGCAATCAGCTCTCCTGACAATGTGAGACTCACACTTTAAAGAGCCCACTGACAGATGGATTCAATTTAAAGTATGACTATGAACAGCTGCTGTTGATCACTGCCTTGTAAAGCGAACTCATTCATCACAAAATATTTCAAAAGGCTGAACTTAATGGAACAAATGAATGTGAAAAAGTACAGGAGGTGTAGGGTTAGCGCTGGAGAATGTGTCAGATATAAAAAGCACAGTTACGGTACTGCTATTAATTTATTCCTGTAAATGCTGGCTCCACTCTATTAGCAGCATTCTCCAGATTCTCAAAAATCCAGGAGGGGAGCCTGAATGAGAAGATGTAATTAAATACTCCTTAGTGAAGGTGATTTTAACTAAGTGAGCCTCTGATGGGACCTGACAACAAGTTCAAATTGTGCTGGGGGAATCTTCAAGATGACAAGCCCTGAAAAAAAAAAATGCTGGAGGGAGAGGAGGTTATTTCTGAAGGTGCTCTTCCGAAGCAAGAAGTCCCATCAGCCATGCAAGGGGGCCAGGCATTCTGCCTTCACACCTTCTCTGTAAGTACTGTGAGAGGCTTTGCTGATTTTAAAACGTTTTCATCTTCCTCTTTGATCCTTCAGTATGGCTGCAGTCAAGAGCAAAGCAACCTTCAAAGTACAAATGAAGCCACCAATTACAATGGTCTCTGAAGAGATGGGGAGCTGACACACAACTGAGTAATTCACACTTTCTTTGTTTGTTTGTTTTTTAAAGTTCAGGAATTATACAGAAAAAGTAGATATTTCAGACTTCACTGTATTTGTCATGGCCACTAGCTCATCTCTGAATGACTCAGTTTTCCCCAGAGTGCTTCCTACAAATTATGAAGGGGCAGCTTCACAGACACAGGGAACAAGGATAATAGGTGGAGAAGAGAATTTTCCGTGAGCTGCCTCATGTGGTAATTCACTCTTGCCAGCACTTGCTAGGGCTCTCTAACAAGGGGAGAGAACAATGTTTCCAAGACTTTCTTGAAGGCACTTCTTTATCTAGAAGTGGTATTTATTCAGACAACCATAACATCCAACTATAACTGTACCAGTGCTACTTCATGGAAAAAGCATGCAAACCTCATGTAGAATATTCATATGTATATTCTAATTTTCACACACTTTCTTATCAATATGTAGTTATGACACCAGATTTTCCTATCTTAGTATGAAAAACACTCATCTATTTTGAGCTGCAGTAAATTTAATAATAATTTGTTTATTGATAAACGGAGAATAAAAAGAAATAATAAGCCACACAGGGTCTCCCCGTTTTTTTTCTCAGCGTAGCAAATGTAATCATCACAGTGGCAGGAAAAAAGGAAAAAAAGAAAGGTCACTCAGATAATAGCATTTCCCTCTTTCCTTCTGCAGAGTACCTTTTTCAGTCTACTTCTCTACCTACTCCAGCCCAGGAAAGAAGACAAAGCTCAGGTGTCATAACCTTCTGCAAATAAAGTGTATCGACTATCCTGCATTTCCCCTTCTATGCAATGGAAAAAAGATACTACTTTGCCACCACCCAGTCTCCTGCTACCTGGTATGAAAGCAATGTGAGGCAGAAATTAGTAGATTAACATCACGTCAACAACTAGCTGTAAGACAACAGTTTTGTTGTTTAACTCATTTTGGGGAGCAGCCGACCATTGCTAGATATGCGCTCTGATGCGGGAGTGAAAAGCAGCGCTGTTTTAGATGCAGGAACCGAGGCACGTGCACACTATTGCTCACACACCCTCAGTAAAGGTTATTCATCACCACAGCAACCTCTCAAAACAAAGGTGGAAGCCAATTCAAACAGCCCTTATGACAGAGGATGAAGGGTGCTCTCTGCATACACCATACAGGGGGCTTTTCTCCTTGGGTTTGGTTTTCTGTCACTGGATGTCATTTACTGATTTGATTTTCAGCAGCCAGCATGCAGAGAACAGCCGTACTTATATATTAAACGTAAAATTCTTCTATAGGCCCAGTTAAAAGGGCAGAGAACGCACTGATACACAGTTCCTTCTTGCCACGTGGCTGAGCAAATGCCATACTCTTACACATACCCACATACCTTCCTTGTAGGTTCCCCTATCTAATAGCTGCTGTAAAATAAACACCCCACCTAAACTCAAGAAATAGCCCAACCTGTTTAACTACCACTTCTCCCTCCTTCTCCCCTCATCACTCTTTTTCTTCACATCCTCTTTCACTCTGTGGGAGCTTAATGATATTAGATACAGTAAGACAATAAAATAACTGTAAACTCAGCACAAACAAAAAGCAGAATGTCTCTTCTCTCCCCAAATCTGGAAAAAGCAAACCCCAGTGCTTCCCCAAGTGATGGGAAGACAGAGATTATGACCATTTCTAAACCTTTTCAACTACAAGTCAGAAGGAAAAACCACTATCTGTAATGACAAGCTGTCAACACTCGTCGAGCATCGTGGCTCTCATTTGTGACACTGATCCTTTGCCTGCAGAGCAGGGCACATGGGCATCAACAGCCACACTGCATGCAATGACAAAACTCAAAAGCCCACATCTTCCTATTTCTTCAAAAGCAAATCCCCCACCTGAGCAGCCAGGTCTTGATGCGAGAATGCCCTCCCTATCTTCAGGATTTAAAAGATAGGGTAAACATATGTTCTGAAATACAGGATTAAAGGTTCCTAGGAATTTCATTTTGTAAACAGAAAACACAGGTGACCGGAGCAGATAACACAAAGCCTCAAAAGTTACTTTCATTTACAATCGACAAGAAGGTAAATTTTTCTGTAAGGAAACCACAAGAAATACCCACCTAGCTTCAGTGATTCCACAGATCTAAGCAAAATGTATGCCAACAGAAGAGTGGTTTGATTTATACCAACTACATAGACTAACGTTATTCTTAAGTTTCAAAATAATCATTGATAGCTGACCATTAACCATTTGCAGGCTTATGATGGCCTTCAATTTCTGTCAGTGTGCTTCAGCATCCCAGCAACACAAACCAACAGCTGGGGCAGGAGGTTCATTTACCCCATTCTGCAATATTTGTAGTAGCCAATCACTTTGGTTTAATACTGCTCTGACACCAAAAGACGCCTATAGTTAAGAAAAAATCAGAAATGAAAAAAAGCAAAACAGAGATAAAATTCAGGTTACAGATAAAAATTTAAACTGCACTTTCAAAAGAGCACACTGCACTTGCAGCTAGCAAGAGGCAATAAAGTGGGATTGAAAGCAAAGTGCTAAATGCTATCTAACCCCATGAGCAGGACACTCTTCATGAACACTGAACTTGAAGCTCTGTGCTCTATTAATACAGTGCTCTCAGAAACAGAAAAAACCAAACCTTCATTTGAGCTCACACATATTAAGTACAGCCATAGGCAAAGCCATCAAACTGGATGTACTCATAGCACAAGGTGATGTATGTCATGGTGTAATCAGTACTTGATGTGATAAGCAGGCATTGGATGACTCAATCTTTATTTGTGCAGCTAATTTTCAATGCACCTCCCTGATGATCCTGGGTTTTGAAGGAAGTCTTTTCACTTGGAAATGCTTTCCCACCCACACTACAGGGCGGCAAAGGTTTTTACCTTTTCCTCCATGCTGGCATTCAAGCTTGCTGTCAGACTGGGATCACAGATATGAGAGCAGCTAGTCTTAAATTTGGGAACTCCCTGACCAAGACACAGACATGCTTCCACTGTAAGAGAATAATCTTTATCTACATTAAATTATTAGGCTTATAGAAAATCTGTGGACTCTTAACTTCTCACAACTGAAAACTTAGTGGAAAAAAAAAAAGTGCACCTACCCAAGTGGTAACGATTTTAAATAAGAAACATTGCTCTGGTTACTCCTTTGCTTTCGCTATTTCTGTACACTAAGAAAATAAATTGCAACAATTTTAAAACCTTTCTTCTCCAAAGTTGCTGGAGTTAGCACTAAAGTTGATACACAATTTAAGCACTGGGGTTTCAGAGTTCTTGAGCAGTGTAAAGGAATTGCATCTACCTTCAGTGGTTCCCAAGATAGCAGCTGGTATGCCTGAACTGAAGCAGGAAAAGCGGCAGTAATGAGAATGAGGGGAACTTAAGGACAGGTACCTTCCAACTTACAAAAAACCCATGGATACTTGACAATAGCACCAAATTTGTTTTTCCAAACTTTCCGTTAATTAAAACCTCTTGGTTTAGCTTGGTTTAATACACTCTGGACCTTGAAATAATGTTCCTTGCTCTGCCTTTGCCTCCTCCAGCATAAAGCCAGACTTACCCTCATAATTTTTAGGCCCAAGTAATTTTCCAACTCTGCTGACGTAAAACTCAGTACGGCACTGATCTCTAGGCATTTGTCCAAATATTCCAATGAGCACTCTTAACAACGTGGTAAGAACCCGAAAGAGTCAGACCGGAGCCCAGGAAGTGTAGTGCCCATTCCACACCCATCCCTACAGGGGACTTCTTCTACCTTCTTAAGAAGATAAAGTGGTTTTGCTTGAAGCACCAAACTTCAACTCTGATATTCACAGGAAAATTCAGTATGTGATGCTGAGCTGTATCTATGCTTTAATGGGAGTCTATCCATGTACAGATAGGCCACTTCACGCAGATTTCACAAAGATGTTTAAATGATTAACAACAGCTAAGAGCACATATGTTGCTTTTAACAACGAACGTGTGCTTTCCAGACCAGGCTACAGCTCATCAATAATTCCTTGGTGCAACACTCCCAGGAAGACAGCAGTCAGGCCAGCATGACAGAGACTTAAATAAAGCAGGGTGTTACAAGGTGCAAGGCAGCACTCCACACATTTGCTGTCAAAGAATCACAGCGTTTCAGCTGCTGGAAGAAGCAGATTGCCATTGTTCTAACAAAGAAAAAAAAAAAAAACCCTCACAGATGGAAGAAACTGACTGGAAACCACCTTCAAAATAAGAAAAAAAAAAAAATCGATAACTATTATCTTTTGCAGAGAGGGTATGTCTGGTATTTAACTGAAGACAGGACCATGCTTCAGAGGTCAAAACAAGCACACTCTTTACAAAGCATCTTCAAGAGGAAGCTGGGGATGAAGTTTGTGCACAGCCACCGAGAGATTTAAACAGGAAGGAAAAAAGAAGAAAACCATGCACTTACATAACAGGCTTTGGGGAGTTTCATTTTCTATTCAGCTGGAAAGGGAGTGAACAAGCATGCGTGCACTAACACACACATTTTTAATCATCCTCATGCTGAGAGCAGCCAGTCACTACTTCTGTTATCAGAGCCCCACAGCTTGTATTTCCAGGCTATGAAGCACTAAGTCAAAGGTTATAAAACCTCCTCTGATTAAAAAATCATGGCTGATATTGTCTAGTACAACACACCAATTGCTACGGATTTGAAGTTTGGTCTCACCAGGAAGTTACTCATTCAGAAGAGGGAGGGGAAAAAATAATCCATAAATATACAAACAAATAGCAAGGATTTCCTAAGATTAGCTGGTAACCTGGACTGCTCTCATTTTTAATAAGCTTGTCAGTTACCCTATGGGAAAAACAAGCAAGGCAGGCGAACCTTTACATCCAGAAATATACAGTTTGCGACAAGGTGCCAGTTGTTACAGAGAGAGAGAACCTGCACTTATGTGCAACTCACCAGTAACTGCTTGTGCGAATGCCACGTGCCTGGGATTAAAACCCTGGGTAGATGCTGTCCCTGCCACTGCTTGATTCAGATCAAATGGCTGGCATCTCTCCAGTCACTCAGAAGGCAGTTGCCCAACAGGACAAATCACTGAAAAAAAATAAACAGGTTCAGCTTTGTATAATGTGCAGTGGAATTACAATCGGTTAGACTTGCTAAGCGCTGACTTCTTAAAATGAGATTTCCCTTATTGTATGAGAGCGAGAAGTACGTTTCTGATTCGAGCCCATCTCCTACTGTCCAACATGAACTTTCTAAATACCAGTAATACAAAACAAGAACTCCTCTAACAAGGTAACAAGAATCTCATAGTCAGCATACCTGGACAACCTCCACCCTAAACCCTGCTTTCAAGCACAGGCTTCAGGGTTGGGTGAGGAGGTTACAAAACCATGGACCTGACAGGACCACCAGAACTTAGAAGGCTGCAAACCCAAAGGGAATGAGAGTGTTAACACATTCGAAACACATTTTGCAAAAGCTTGGTCACGCATAAGGATGGACGTATTGGTGAGAGTGAAGCCCCTTCCTCACCTCACTGGGGCTGGAGCCCATGGGGTTCTTGGGGAGAAGGATGAAGGAAAGGAAGAGTAAGGTGAAAACCAAGAGGAGAGGCAGAGGAATGAGACAGCAAATGCTGTCATTTTTAGATTTATTTACTTATTTATTTACTGGTCACAGCTAAAGTAATCTCGATTTTCCCATTTTCTCCTCAATTTTTTTGCCACCTCTCAATTTTGAATCTGACAATATTAAGAGTTCAGACAAGCTTAGTCCTTTTCTACTTCATTTCTTTAGTTATACCCAACAATTTGTTCTAACCTGGATGAACCTACAAGTCACTCTCAGCTTCCTAGCTGCACCATCCAAGGTCCTGACCAGTCCTTCAAATTTTGCCAAACCTGCCCTGTTTACAACTGCATTTTTTCATGAGTTACTCTTTAGGACATCACTTTGACATTAATCCAATTCAGTGACTTTTACAAGAGATTCCATTCCCCCTCCCTCACAGGGCCAGCCCTGCAGTGATGTTTTCCATTTTATGAGAAGTCCAGTAAAAAATAATTAAAAAGTACAGATTGATTTGATATAGCAACAGAACTAGGAAGAAGCAATACCAAGTCAATCAGTAACAGGGCAAGTTGTAATAGGTCAATTCAGTCAAACTGAATTGATCCAGTAGTTGCATATTAGAAGGTAGCATATTGAGCTAATTTACATACTGAACCTTATCAAGTTGCTTACTAATATAACCAAATTATAGAGGTGGTTTATCTGTTAATCACATAGTTCTGTCCAAAAAAAAAAAAAAAAAAAAAAGAAAAAAAAAGTATTTTAAGGAGAGATAGGCAATTATTAATGGTTTGCTGATCAGGAAACCCATGTTGAAGAAAGGACAATACATAGGCGCAACACTGTAAGGTACCATGAGCTGCCTTCCATCCATACCTCATTTCCCAGCCACAAGGCCCAGCCTTTCCCAGCTCACGGGCCTTAGGCAAGACCCTCTACCTCTCCATGCTCATTTTCTCCCTTGGAAACATAGATAAAGGTTACAGTGTTCTTAATAAAGTAAGAGTGCAAACGATGAGGAGCACTCTAACAGCCAGGTATAGTTAGCAGCCCATCCAGTGCTTGCCAGTCCTCTTGGGCACTGTGAGAAGGTTGCCACTGATTTCAGAGGAACCAAGGTCAACCACTGAAAAAGCAACAGAACAAAAAAGCCTTCAGGAGTAATCACAGTGAGACCTTTTTGTGTAAGTCTCTCTCTTAAAAGGGCAAGGGGGCAGACACAGTTACCTGAGGATATACCAAAGTGGAAAAAGTTAACACTAAGTAAGGCAGGGTCTTCCACAAAGCTCTGAGACAAGAACAGGCTTGGCTTCATACATATTGGCTTCCTATATATTGGCTTCATACATATGTATAAACACATACATATGTATACGTATGTACATTAAAAAAGTGGACAGACGACACCTCTTTTCTTTCCTAATAGTAATTTGTGATCTCAGTATCTTCTCAGCAGTATAGAAGAATTAACTAATTCTGATAAGAAAGTACAAAACACACCAGCATTTCACTGTTTCCAAGCTTCTTATCTCCAAAATTTGCATCAGGTTTGGGGATTCCCATCTGAAAGCCCGTGTGAAACAGAAAAGGAAAAAACAGATTTCACTGCTGAGCCTCAGAGCTCCTCCTCACGAATGTGATTTTACTGTCTGCAGCCATGGACATGAACACGGTTAATGAATAATGACTGTGCAAACAAAATATCAGACAATGACAGGAGGGGGAGGGAAGGATGAAATAACTGTGTGGGTGGCTTGCATTGGATTTGGCATCAATTACAAAAATTTATGCCCTTTTAATTGTAGGAAAAAGGCTTTGCTAGAAAGATAAGACAGGACAATAAAACACTTTAGTCTCCGGATTTAAATGTATGGAAATGGAAAGTTTCAAGGTTAGGGTTTTCATTATGTTTTCTTTCTGTAACAAAAAATTTAGCTCTTTCTCAAAAATTACACCTGACTCTGTGCGTAAACCTTCAGCTCGTTTCAAAGCTGCTACAGCAGAGATTTGTTCTGCTTTTATCACTCTCTGGGAATATTACTACAAGTAGGACTGCCTCCTACAAGGTACAAGGTATTTTTCATTTCCCTTCTAGTAAGAGCCCAAGTAAGTAGGAGTTACAGCCACTCGAAGAATCAGTCCAACAACCTATCAACATCACTTAAGATCCTCCCCTGATTGGTTCCATTGAATATATTATCAAAAGAGGGCACTAGAGATTGCTCCCTGTTTCATTCAGGCTGCACAGTGCATGTTTCTTTCCCTGGTCTTATTTGTAATTCCAGCAGCTCATGCCAGATTCTCACATGTGCAAAATGCCTAATATAAGCACGTGAAAAGCATTGTCCTCTGTAATCCTTTAGTAACCCAGAGTAGCTCTATAATATCCTTTAAAAAAATAGTAATAAAATAAAATGGAAAAGGATATCTCTCTACAACACTCACAAACAATTCCTCAGCTACCCAATACAGAAAAACCATTCACAGCTCCGGATGTTTTACTGCCACTCTGTACTTCTACAGCTCTTTTTCTGTAACACCAACAATCACACAACCCATATTTACATGATCATTTCTACAATGAGCTATAACCACTTCTGCATAAGTGCTATTTTATAAACAATGTTTTTACTACCCTAAAATTTATAATCACCATTTCTATTATTCAGTATCTTTCATCAACAGATCTCAAACAGTGTTTAGATTTAATCATATTGCCCAACTACCTCTGCAGATGTGTCTTACAAAGTGAAAGCACAATTATACAAGGCAGAATTTATCCAGGAAATAGGAACTGCGATACTTAATCTTGCCTAAATAACAGAGAGATAATTTAAAGTAAGGTATCTACAAAGTACAGTGTCCATGCCAAGAGACTGTTGGTATTAGTTTTGCAAAGAGGGGACAGAATGTTCTCTTCCAAAGCACCACAAAACAAACTTCCTGAACCAATGTGAGTTTTCTTTTTGCTTGTATTTAATCCAAGTCAGTGAAGCCTGGCCAGATTTACTTAATAAGGAGAAAAAAAAAAAACACTTACAATTAATTTGGCATAGCCTTGTCTTGAAAAAGCACAGTCACACCCTCGAAAGTGAGTGGAACCTGCCACCTGAACAAACCTAGAGCCACTGCTGCTCTGTGAAATCAATAATAATAGCTTGGAATGGGTTTTTTGAAGGGGTTTTTGTCCCCCCTTTTTTTAATGCTACTATCTTGATGCACATCAGCAGGGTTTGAAAATGTGCAGGTAAGAGTTGCAGCATGTTGAGATGGTAAAGAAGCACAGAAAAAAGAACTTGAAGTCATGAAATACCAGTTTAGTTAACATAATGTTTTGCTCCTAAATCAGTCATATTTGTCTTATAGCCAAAAAAGGCAGAAAGTACAAACAAAATCCCAAACAGGGAAGAAAAAAAAAAACAAACCTAAACCAACAAAAAAAGCCAAACCTCATAACCAAATAAACCAAAAACCAACAAAAACCCCATTCAAATGAACTAACAAAAAAACCCAAGCAACTTCAGCTCAGCTTCTATTGCCTTTCAGGAGCTGATGGGTAAATCCGCAGGGAAAAGCATCTTTGCCAGACAAAATGCAGGAAAGCGTTACTGGTTAGGTCAAAAGAGGCAACATATCGGTTAGTGTCATGCTTCTGTAAGCACTGTACAGAAATCATAATGGATTTAAAAAAATTATATACACCCTCTACCCTACATGAGGACACTGAGCCTCCAAAAAAAACACTGATATGTAACTGTACAACAGATCTGTTTATATGTACATCTGTGAAGCTTTCTTGGCTATCAGAAATCCTCATTTCACAAACCATGCGATGCAAAGCTACTTCCAGAACCACTAGAAATAGAGTTTCCACCACAGATGTACCAGAGGCATAGCTGTCATATTTGCCATACAAAAGCCCATCTCTTCTCACAGTGTCATGGTCTAAAATGTTGCATCATTTCACTTGAAACTGGAAGAATGCCAAAACAGATGGAAACCTCCACACAACTTGTATACAAGTCAGATATTTCTTAAGAAGATGATATTCAACAATACCACTTAAAAATGCTGCACTACAATCCCATTGTAGAAGAGTCATCCCAAATAAACCAACAAAATACCCCCCAGAACTGGGAAAGATATTTAAAAACAAACAAAAATCCCCAAAACAAAACAGCCACTGTTCTCATCCTCAACTTCTGGCAGGGTGTACAATGAAATCTCACCTACTTTTATGTTCGTCCTGCTACAATATTTAGGTTTCAAGCTCTGCAAGGATCAGGTTTATTCACTGGAAAACGAATCAGTACCATTTTTATTTTGCAATAGGAAACAAATTATATTAGTCTCAGGTTTTAAAAAAGTTGTTTTCATATATTCAACTTGGATCCAACTTCTAAACCCGAGTGCATAAATGTTACACTGGCAAATATGCATAAACCCTCAGTCTCCCTGCCAGAGGCATATTCTGATAGCATTCCTAAAATTATGCTTTTTTAAATTAAAGTGAGATTATTAACAAAAGAGACTCACATGGTTAAGTTTCTGCCTTTCTTAAGTCAGTTGGTCTTACATTTCAACTGACCCCAGATTTCTCATTAGCACTACAGAATACAAACCTATCTCTTCAGATACATGCATGCAGTAAGCAAACAAAACTGAGAGCAGCATATTATTCAGGAATATTAGATTATGGTCTTCAAGTACCATTACAGACTTTAAGAGGATGCACATAGAGAGTATCGCAGTGGGGAACAGACACATGGATTTTAGCGGCTCAAATTCCCCACCTACCCCCACAACGGGAGATAAGATTGTGAATACCCTTAAAAACTGCATCAACTCTCAGGCCGTTGACAAGGACTGATGTAGCTTAAAAGATGTGTGGGAAGCATCACATATGGTACTGGAAAAAGCAGTAAGAAAAATAATCTGTTTTTCGGAAAGGAGCAGTGGGGCACAAGAAGGGGAAGGTGTTTTTCTATTTGCTCCAAAGGCTGCTCACAACAGAGCTGCTCAGTCCTTGATTCCCAGACTTACCACATCAGGTATGACATGAAGAGCATTTTAATATCCATTCCCAGCTACTACCTTGTGGCAAAAGCACCCATCATCTCCCTGTTCACCATGTAGGTAGTTTGCATTCCCCCTGCACCACCAAAAGACTTAGTTTATTTCATTTTCTTTCATCCTACTATTCCCTTAGAAAGGGAAGTCATTTGCTACAGGTGCTCAGAGCAGCAGACACTAGACTGTGACAAGTACTGTGCTGGTTCTTCTAGCTGACCTTTTTTTTTCTCAATTTTCCTGTTTAACAACAGGAAAAGAACTCCAGATGACATTCCTTGGAAATACAGAAACAAAGAGGATATGCACAGGCTAGGGTAAAACAACATCCATCCTTTGCATATCTCAGCACTAGAGCCTACCAAAACGTCCACTGTCCTCAGCAGCAAAGAAAGTGAACTTTCCCAGCTGATTGCTATCAGGTCCTTCCTCTACTAACCCTCTTGTAAAATGAGAGCTGAAATAATCCAGGCAACTGTCCCACTGTAGCCTGACAAGTCAGGTTCCTCTTATTATTTCAGAAAGGCAAAGCACACCACACAAAATTCCCAGGATTTATATTGAAATATAACAAATAAACATGGCTATAAAATTTTCTGATCTTTCCTTGTGTAATTCCATTATAGCCATTTGTCATGTCAGAGTTCCAGAGAAGTGGAGGAAGAAAGCCAGAAAAAAGGGAATCTCTTTGGAAGAAGGATGAGGAAGCAGCGTGAATGAATAGTCAGTAACTGGAGGGATAAGAAGAAAACTCGTGGTCAGAAGGTGAATAACTGAACATTTGATTGCCTGTTATAAATATAAAACTGTACAGTTATTAATCCTTCCTCAACCTAATCCTCCCTAACTCTGTTATCACGCTGCAAAACTGTGTCATCACGAAAATCTTAAACCACTGATACGCGGATTGACTCCACAATCCATGAGAGTTGTAAAGCAGGTATGCTTTATTCAGCGCTGAGGCGCAGTTGCTCCTCCAAAAGCATGCGCACCCCCCTCTGCCACTCAGTTCATTTATATAACATATAATGATTACTTCAACATGAGATTGCTTCATGCTTAATACATATGCAAAACCTATTCCCGTCTAGTATTATAATTAGTTTTCTGGCATTCGTCCCATTGGTGCACCTGCACAGTGCCTCCTGGTGGTGGTCGTTAGGGGGTCGTGAGGATGAAGGCCTTTAGTTCCTCTTCATCACCACGAGTAACCTCTTGCTTTCATGAAGACTCAATAAGGTTTCAACTCCTATCCAAACCTTAGGTTCGGCACAAGCCGGTTTTATGTATCTTAAAGCAGAAACTTGTCAAGTTTGCAAATTGTGTTACTCTGGCTATCTTTTGTTCCTTTTCTTTCTAAAGATACTATTTGAACATGAATGTCTTAAATGTTAAGCTATGAATCTTATCTACTACAATTCTGCCTAGCAGCTGTAACTCCTACAATTCTGCTTCACCATTCTAGCAACTTTGACTCCTACGGCTCTGCTTCACCAAGCACAGTGACTGCTTAAGCAAGCAGGCACAATGTTGATCCTTTATTTCCCGGTATCACCACGACACCTGTTTATCAAAGAAAGCACAAAAATCACACAGCCTCTTGAAATCACTTCTACAAAGAAAAGCACTAGAGGTTTCCACACCAACGTACCTACAAAATTCCACCACATTACAGCGACTATGGTAATAAATGTTATTTTAAGCACAGCCTGTAGCAATAAATCAGTTTTAGTGCCAATAATTTTCTCTTTGTAGCTAAGAGGCAAGAGGAGATTCCCCATCATGATGCAATCAGAAGTTGCTTCCAAGCTATATCAAAACTTGGATTCATGAACTTTTTATCTCAAGAGAATAGACACAGCCTCTGCAACACCTAAAACTGCTATCAAGCTAATAATTTTTTCCACACTCAGACACATCAAGTTACATTGATTTATACTCAATAACAAAACCAGATACTCTTCATTATTACATGCTATACTTTCCCTGGGAATCACAGGCACAGTATCAACATATCTGGACATCACAATTTTCAGTTCATCTCCACATTTTCTCAAACACCATTTCTTACCTATGCCTTTACATTTATCCCTAATTAGAATTGCTCATCTAGTACACTGGGGTCACAGTATTGCTCATAAGTGATGTTTTCCTGTCTCTTCTGATATTGCCGATCAACATAATAAAAACATCTGCTCAAAGCAACCTGTTATGCAGCTCAGCAGCTAATGACCTTTTTTCTTCTACTCCATCAGTGGTACTGACCACAGTCTTTGAACTCATTACTACTTTCTGTATAACCTCTACTTCATGAATTAACAGTTTATCAGAATTAAATATGTTTCATTCTATAGCATTTCAAGTTAAATCATCCTAAAAATCAATGCAACTACAAAAAAAAAAAAAAAAAAGGGTTTGTAATAGCTGTTATTAGTTTAGTAATGCAGCTGGGAGACAGTAAACCTGTTTTCAGGCCAACTCTCAGGCCTAAAGAAGTAAGTGATGTGTTACTTTGTCCAAAGAAGAAACAGGGACCTAATAGTCTGCTTAGTCTGCAACAAGGACTAGGTGGCAATTTTCTTGGGGCTACTCTATTCCTTCAAAAGAATCTGCAAATCTCCCAATAGAGCATAACTAAAAAAAATAGAGATTCAAACTACAAAACATAATTTTATAGTATTTGTCGCTACCACTTTACTTGTTCTATTGTTAGTTCCCATTGCACTAGTAGACAACCACCAGAAGCAATCCAGACTGGAGCAAGACTCTGGGCAGGACAGAGCTACTCTGAAAGGCATGAATTTTTTGAGACCTTGGGTTAAATAGTCTCTTCAAATCCTACATAAGAACAACAAATATGATGGCTCCTTTGCTGTAAGACAAGGTCCCCTAGCTCCATTTCCTGTAGGTGATGATTGGTACCAATAATTGCCAAGTACCACCATGTTCTACAATGGACAACTACAAAATAAGAGTCCTTAAATTAATTTCTACCTAAATACTCCCAAGTCTGAGCTAGGAATCCACAAAACCTACCACTTATCTCTATAAAAGGTTTCTCTTGTTAATGTTTCTATTATTGAGGCATATTGAAAGGTAATGTTTTCAGTAATGTCCTGCAGTAATGCCCATCTAAAAGTTAAGAGAATACAAAAAGGAAATCCCCGTGTTTAAATACCTTCCAAATATTCTATGCATCTCTCTTCCTGCATTTTATAATTTCAGAACAAGAGTGTTTGTCCTTGAGCTGATCCCAGTTTCTTTCTGACTTTCCTGTATCATCTCATCCATGCTTTTATTTGTCTTACTAATAATAACCTGATCCTGCAATGAGGCACATACACATACAGAAGTCTAATTAACATTCATTTTAGACGTCGAGCAGGATTTATATCACAAACAATAAAACAAGCCTAATCCTGGGCTAACTGATCATACACAAAAACAAACACACAAAAAGCTCAACCTCCCTGCAAACTAAGGAAAAAATTGAAAGCCTCAAACACTGTGCTTACATTTATACTATGTCCTGGCTCTGTACTAACCTATCTGTACACCGCTTGTATTTTCGCACTATTTTTCCCTAGCAATTATCATAAAAATACACTAATCTAAAGCAATACAGCTAGACAAATCCAGAACCACACAGCCAGAATAAGGGCATTAAAGATCTACAGGACCAAAAGGGACTTTTGTGCATCCCATCCAAAGCAAAAGACATGAAACCCAGATGAAAGCCAGCCCATTAAGTTTCTTCTTCGGACAAAATAACACATTGCTTTTTGCATCAGACCTGAGAGTTGGCCTGAAAACAGGTTTGCTGCCTCCCAGCTGCATGATAATACCTAACACTTGGTTGCCAATATCAACAAAGTATTTTAATTGTGTTTGGGTTTGTACACCTCATGGAGTCATGTATTATCACTACCATGCTTAATATACTGAAATATAAAATTCCTCTGAACAAACAACTCCTAATCCAATGTTTCACCATTTTAATCTTACAACTGGGGAATAGGATTCTACTGGGGATAATAGTTAAATAAAAGTATAACACTGCTCTACGCATTTAAAATAATGTTTATCACCTTGTTATTTTATGCAGTCAAAACTACTTTTAGGCTTGCAATTCTGGCTATAAAATTTCACATTCATGGTGCTGAATAAAAAAAAAACCTGGTAAACAAATTCAAGAAAAATGTAGATAAAATAGTGTTTAGGCTGGAAGAGGTTATGCCATATCTTCATATGGAGCAATAAAATCAGGATCAAAATACAAAACTAAAGGTAAGAGGTTGTAATGGAAAACCTGACAACACGGATACCACAAAACACACCTTACACATGTGTATTACCAGGCGTGAAACAAAAGGAGAAAGCTTTTGCTGTTTTCAGAGCACACTTAGTGCAAACCCATGAAGCTCCTATGTACAACACTTTTCTTCCTCACCATCTCTCCCACAGAGCAGAAACCTGGCAGAAACTCTTGGTGCTACTGAAAGCAAGGAAAGTGGTGGGGTGCTCAGCAAGCCTCTCAACTTCTGTTATAGCAAAACACACTAAAGCAAAGAAAGACAAAAATTTGGGTAACTCTCCTGAGAAGTTTCTTTTTTTTAGAATATTATAAAAACCAGAGAAGAGAAACATCCCCTTTTAAGCCTACTCAAGAAAGTAACAGTTACCAGCCTAACTGGAAGCTGACCTTTACCAATTGTTTGCAAGAGACATGATGAGGTGTGAAACTCTAGAACCCTCTTGCAGGATGTCAGGAAACCCACTGCATTATTTACATAGCCCAAGCAGTGTTGTTTGTCTTTAACTTCAAAACAATTTGTGCACCCTTATAAGAGTTTAATAATAAATCCACAGTTTCCCTGTTTGCCAGGATGAAATAAAGACTGCGAAAATAAAGGAAGGATGCACATGGGAAGCACACAGGGAAAAGAGAAACCTTTAGATGCATGAGTACCTCCCATACGAAGACAGGCTGAGAAAGTTAGGGCTGTTTAGCCTGGACAAGAGAAGGCTGCGTGGAGACCTCATAGCAGCCTTCCAGTATCTGAAGGGGGCTTACAAGGATGCTGGAGAGGGACTCTTCATCAGGGACTACAGTGACAGGAAGAGGGGTAACAGGTTCAAACTTCAACAGGGGAAGTTCAGGTTAGATAGAAGGAAGAAGTTCCTTACTGTGAGAGTGGTGAGGCACCAGAACAGGTTACCCAGAGAAGTGGGGAATGCTGCACCCCTGGCGGTGTTCAAGACAGAGCCTTGGTGTTGGACAGAGCCTTGAGTGACATGGTTTAGTGTGAGATATCCCTGCCCATGGCAGGGGGGCTGGAACTTGATGATCTTAAGGTCCTTTCCAGCCCAAACCAGTCTATGATCATACTCTGAAGAAAACAGTTTCATTTCCCAGGAGGCTGAAAACACTCCTGTCAGTGTCATGCCATGCCAAAAAATAAAATCCCAAACATACACCAGCTACTTCAGGTTGCCCACATAGAACACAGACCTATGAAATATATATCAGCGGATTACACCAAGCACACCCTATGCAAAACTTCCTACAAGTTTCTAGGACTTGTTTTAAAGCAAGATGAATGAAGAAATGAGCCAAGGGATGAAGTAAATGACAGCTTGTAATGAGAATGCTTCTACAAGGACGACCAAAGCTAATACTGACTTTCACAGCACTGGAGCATTGAAATCTAATTTAGTTTGAAGAAAAAAGAAATAATAAAATACACTGGTGATGTCTGTTTGTGCACAATTTTCTTATGAGACGTAAAAAGAAGAGCTATAAAAGGACATTAAATACACCCTCCAGAATCAGAATTGGAGAGATGCCTTCTTGTTTTGAAAGAGGGCAATACTGGCCTGATGATAAGTATTTTAAAAAAGTTTCTACTGGATCTAAATAGAGACATTTTTCTCAAAAACAATCAATAGACCTCATGATGCAAAACTGACATCTGCTTTATTAAAATGCACACATCCTCAGGAGATTAAGTAATTCTGCATGGTCTTACAGATCTAAGGATTCCTAGTACAGGATTTACATGGAAGATTTAAGTCAACTTAAAAATACATGCAAACCCCACACAAATAAGTGGCTACCATCTTTATCACTTTTAGCTTTGTCCCTTTCTAGCATATGGAAATGTACACTATAAGAATTACGTTTCTAATATTAATATTAATTAATATTACCATGAAAGTTGCAAATTTAATCAAAATTATTTACAGGCTTAGCATGAACACAATGGACTTATCAAATGAGCTTTCCACCTACTGCTCTGCAAAATAATCCTCCCATGAAGACAAAAGCACAGTGTTTTACTGAAAGTCTAACTCCAGTCTGAAAATGATTAAGTTAAAATGTATTTGCATGAATGTGTATTTAAAATGTATTTGTATTTTAAATATAAAGAGTAACAGTCTGCTTGTCTAATAGTACTTTCAAGCTTTAAACTCTATGGTATTATGACTTTCTCTTCTTTTTTGTCTCGCATATCACAAGCTTAAATTTAATTGAGATTAATTTGATTTACTGGCCCTCTAGGAATTGGACAAACATAACTAATATATTAGGCCGAAAATTCAATCTTTGATTAATGGGCTCAGGCAGCTCCACAGGGACTCTCAAGTCCTTAAAATAGTTAATGCTCATGTAAGTGTTGCAGCTTCAGACTCTGGGCTCTTCAGTGAGAACATGCTAAACACTTTCCCCACCCAAAGGAAAACAAAGACCTGGCAATTCTCTGTAAAGAATTAACAGAATAATAGCTGGACTTATAGTGAAAAGCTTCTTTGTCTTGACAGGCATAAATGCATCTCCCTGCATAAGAGATGACTGTGTTAACTGGAGCACTGCTTATTCTGTTACTCTAAATATTGCCTGAGGACCCCAACGAATCATGAGATGGCAAGGCTACATGCCAATTTATTAAGTTACTTCAGAAGAATGATGCTCAGGCCAGGACTTCGAAGTTCTAAATCTTTCTTATAGGAAATTAATGTAGATGCAGGATGATTTAGAGTACACCAGCAGAATGAATATAAAGCATTCAGCCTGTGCACATCATCTCCTATTCGAGGCTAAGGTAGCTGTCCCACTGAGAGATGACACATTCCACCTACAATGTTAAAAATACCTAAGTCCTTGTCAGTAATAGCTTTAAGTTTTATCATAAATTAACCTGGCAAAAGTTGCTCAGTAATGATGCTGGGCCAGTGACTTCACAAGATACCACAATCTACCCTTGTGAAAGTAGTGAGATTAACATAGTCCACAGTCTGCAGAGCAAACAGCCTTGGAACAAATTCTTTCAGGAAAATTAGGCAGGAAGACGCTATATTTGTAGAAATGGGAGTATAAGGCACTTTGTTCATTTTTTTAACCTCTCATTATTTATACTGATACCAACAATGGTGGGATGGATACTGGAAAGACCAAGAAAAAAAAAGTTTTGACCACAGCGTTGTCAACTCACAGCTGGGAATCTAAATACCTCTTCTCTGTTTCTGCAATTAGTAGCAACAACATGGCAAAGGCCTGTCCCCAAAATGCTACCGATTTACATGAAACTGCCAAAAATGAAGACTGTTTTCAGTGGGTAAAACCAAACACAGTGGGCAGAGACGGATTTAAAAAAGAAACGCTTACTGCTAAGCCACAAAAATACTGCAGCAACAGGAAAATAAGAATATTATATTTAATCACCTGTCTTCCTGAGGGAAGTAAAAACACTTTGCATACAGGACTTACTCAGAGACGTAACAATTCACAGAATGAAAAACATGACATATTTTTCATTCTGATTCTTTTCTAGGTACTTGAAGAGCATTTTTGTTTGCACTATAACCACACAATGCTGATACAACAAAGAGCCCATCAGCCCTGTAAATCCTATTTTTAAGTTCCAAGGAGACATGATTATGCATTATTCACGTTACATGTGGATTCTTTTTGACAGTGTGCAAGCTGGCAATATTCTAGCCAGGCAAGAAAATAATAATTTCCCCATGTATCAATGCTTAGACAGTTCAAAACAAACTAACTTTAGCTTGCCATATTGTTTTTTAGAAATCTGCAATTCCTTT
Source organism: Pezoporus wallicus (assembly GCF_028554395.1). Classification (NCBI taxonomy): domain Eukaryota; kingdom Metazoa; phylum Chordata; class Aves; order Psittaciformes; family Psittacidae; genus Pezoporus; species Pezoporus wallicus. The sequence continues at coordinate 2,353,429 of NW_026642179.1, read as the reverse complement.
ATGATATGACAGTTTGCAGCATCACTTTCACTGTGAATCTCCTTGCAAAACCAGGGATGCAAATCACATTTCTCTGTCACAACCCAATGGAGAACTTCTCATCCAAGCCATGAAGTCCAGCTGAGCACTTCCCAGAGCAAGCACTGGGACACAGCAGCAGATGCAGGAGCTCTCTGTTTAGCTTGTACACAACAAGGAAAAAAGTAGTCTGTCCTTCTTATTTTTCCCCTTTGTAAGGTGTTATAACCCCCCTATTTCACTCTATTCTGTTCCCGGTTAAGCCTGACTGCAGAACATGGAGGGGGCTAGGCAAATGTTTCCCTTAATTTGCATGAGGGAAGGGAAATATCTATGGCCTTACGCAGCCATTCTCAACCAGTGTCCCGGGGGTATGAATTATACCTGTTCTACCTAACTGAATGTTTATTTGCATTCAAGTCAGGACTGGGATACAAAACATCAACAGATTTCTAGTTAGAACTATGTAAAACACTACTCCAGTCCCAACTATCAAAGATCATAAAAGAGGTAAAAAAAAACAAAACCAAACTGTGGACATGCACAATAACTCCCTCTTCTCTACCTCCAGCAAAGGCAGAAGGACAGTTATGAGCTTTGGTTTTTGAAATACTTTCCGTTTGTCTCATCTTCAAGGCCACTTACACAGAAAACAAATTACCTATGGTTTCCAGGTTGGTAACAGAGCTGGTGTGCAAACATGTCTCAGCATAAGGCTTGAGATCACTATCCTAAATGCCTTTGTATCTCTAGCCTTGAGCAAGTTCAACTTGTTTACTAAAACTGGCTTTAAAAAGCCCACCAAAAACCCACAACAAACAAACCAAACATAATCCCTAAAATCTGCAGAATAATATTCTCCAAGGGCAAAGGAACTGGCAGTATTAGCTGAGAACTAGATTCCCCCCATGCTTCTGGGAAAGAATGACATTGCGATGATATCCTGGCAAATGGAAGCTACAGAGTTCCCGAATTACCAAAATGGCCTCTTGCTTACCACAAAGTCATGGAATCCCCACCACAAGCACGGCTCAAAGACAGTTCAAGCTCAATAAATATCCATCTGTTCTTTATTTTTTACCCCACAGGCGCCACAGCCACCACTGAATGCTGCAAATAAATTGATGATGAGAAGTAGGCAATAGGAAGCTACCATCTGGAACTGAATAAATATTTACAATGTCCCAACACACCTAGCACAAAGCCTACAGAAGTTAAATGCAACAAACTAGCAGGATCAGACGATGGCAAGAAAGACTCTTACAAAGATTTTGTGGGATTATCAATTACTCCAGGCACATCATGAAACACATGTGAAATACACCTACAACCAGCAATGCAGGTTGCTATCCCTCCCAGCCTCTCTTCTCTCACCTAGATGTGCTCCAGAACGTGCGAACCAGCACCCACTACAAACAGCTCACAAACGGTGCTAAACTCCTCAGCTAGATTATAAAAAAATTCAAACTCAACATCGTAATTCAATCCAGCTGCAAGCTCAGAGAAGCACCCAGCCCATCATCTGTGACCCAGCCTGTGCTCTGCTCCATTGAGTGCCTAGGGGCACCAAAGGGTTGGCCCACAGCCCTATCACAGAATGAGTGGTAAAACCTCACCCAAAATAAGAGAGAACATCTTACACAGAAGGAGAGCAGATGTCACATTCTTGCATGTGAGAGATGCCAGAATCTTAGAAAACCAACTCTTTTGATTAGAGCTTGGCAAAAAAAGGCATAAAAATGAAAGAGGAGAGAATTATTCTTACTAGATAATGTAAAAATATTTACACAACGTTTTCTAAGAGTTCATCGCAATCAAGATTTCCTCCTTTCCTTTAAGTGCATATGCAGCCCCTTTTACTTTCGTTATCTTCTTAGAAGAGGGGTGATGAAAAGGAAGTGCTTGACCTACCCTGGACAAGGTCCAACCTCTAGGACATTAACTTATCTGTGCAATGCTTCAGAAGGAAGCAATGCCTTGGCAGGGTACAGGATGCCAACTATCAGAGCTTACATCTGCCTGTTTTTAAAGCATGAGGAACAGAAAGCAATTTTAAAGAGCAGAAACCCAGTGGTGCAGATAGTACCCACCCAGACCTTGCACCCAATCAATTTGGTGTTCCCACATCGTGATCAGCTCCTCAAGTGTCCCCTTCCCCCAGGCACTGTGCTGATGGAGGGAGAGCCATGCTACTGGAGACCAACACCTTTGGCCAGCCCCCTCATCGCGGCCCATCAGCACCTGGGAAGCTCCAGAGCAGCATCTCCAGTTGCTCACTCAACACAGAGCGGGAAGGAAGGCACAGAGAAATGGGATGCAGCAAAGTGAGGGAGACACAGAGTGAGGGATTACTTTTTCTTAGTACACCAGAGATGATTCTTTATGAGTCCACAGACTTAACACATTTCAAGCGGACTACTAGAAATTTAAATGAAGTGTGCACACCTAACTCAAGTCCCAAATGGGATATACAGTGCCCAGTTACCATAGCAACTTTCCTTTCAAGGTGCAGGACAAACCAGATTTCTGATAATCCACACTACTGCAATTGTGAGAACAAAATGGACAAGATAACTATTGATACACTTTTTTATTAAGTGCCTAAAAAACAAAGCAAAATGAATAAAAATATTTCACTTCAGATCATAAAACCAGGGTTTCTTTCAAGGTGATCAAGAGAAAACCCTATGCACAACAGAGAGATTCAAAAGAAAGAACACAATGAGTTGTGAAAAAAATCATGAGGGAGAACAGGATGGTCCCCATGAGCTGAAAATTTGACATACAATACATCTCCGTTAGATGAAAGCACATCCTTTTAAAATGTTATTTAGTGTAAAGTTGTAAATATATGTAATCCCTAGTGCAATACCTCAAAGGCTGATCAGGTAAGAGCTTTCTTTAAGCTCAGGTCACTACTTCATACAGGAAACATGACCTTATGTGGAAGAAATCTTTCATTCACTAATTAGCATTAGTGCTTTTATAAGAGAATATTCCAGGTTTAACCTGAGCCAAAGTCTCACCACTGTGTTATGGGAATTAATTATCTTGTTAGTGAAACATCATACTCTTCCAAATCAGCGAGCTGCCGACTACTTGCTACAATGAAAATGGCTTGCCTTTGTGAACATTTCTGCAAATGTCCAGCTTGGTTATTTATACTGCGCCTTTTAGAAATTCCTCATACATTTTTTCAACTGATTCATCATTTCCTTTCATTCAATGTTTAAACCGGATATGAAGGGACTCTTCTCAATTGTTCAGAAGCATCCTCATTTTAGCAATGGATGAAATTTCATACTATTCCCTTAAATATGATTGCAATACTGAAGTGCAGCACCAGTACAAAAGTTGGGAGTTTGCCTTCCTTTGGGATAAATGGGAAAAAAATATATCTTGTTATCATCACAAAGAAAAAAAATCCGATGTTCCTGTAAACTATGACTCATTGAATTTCTTGGGCTTGTTTTTAATTTATTTTTAAAGGAATCTTGACAACCTTTTTTTTCAGGAAGTTTAACCATTGCAAAACTTCCTTTTCCTCCAATATTATCTGTTAAGAGCCTCCAAGACATCTGAGATTAGCAAAACTGTAAACTTACCTCAAAAATGCTGGCAGTTAAGCAGAGGGTCACAACTCTTAGGTTGTTACAGAGAAATAAATGGGTTATTGAGAGGTAGTATGGAAATCACAAATCCATTAGTAACATGTAGTCTGTCCTAACCATTCCCATGGCAGAAGAGTTGGAACTAAATGGTCCTTAAGGTCCCTTCCAACCCAAACCAGTCTAGAATTTTTGGATCACCTTTGGAACACTATCAGCCATCAGCTTCAGACAAGATCATTGTATTACTGCTATAGTCTGAACTCTATTTAGGGAAAAAGAAAAAAGTTAAAACAAGATTCATTTATGACTTTAAGTTCTGTTTACCAACTGAGTAGGTAAGCATTTCAGAGTGTATGTTCTCCATAGGTTGCAGAAATGTTAACCAGTGACAGCATCAGAATTAAGACACATCTACAACTTGCTGAGAGAAGGAAAGAAAAATATTAAAAAGAAAAGGGAAATAAAAAGTTGAAAATCACACTTTGTCAGGTCAGTTTTACAGTTTCTGAAACGCCAGTTGTTCATCTTAGCACACCACTAGTCTCAAATGGTGAAAGTACTGCTAATCAAAAGACTCTTATTACAAGAAAGGTTTGGGCTTGTATTTAGGCACAGGAGTGAGAGAAGAGGTAGGGGAAAATAATCTCTCTTCTGGGTAAATACTTATGTACAACAAAGTGGAAGAATAAAGAAATTAAAATATATGGGTTCACATACTACAGCCTTGCAAGAAGAGCAGCGGCAGAGTTAAGGGCCAGTTGCTGAAGTCACCCACGAACTCCTTTTGTCTCTTTCTGCTCTTTTGGCTCACAGCCCTTTTAGATGAGAAAAGTGACTGTGTGCCAGTGGTGCTCGTGTGTCCTGAGTGCTTCAGGCATTTTAAAGACAGATGGAATGCTGTGGCCTTCATTCTCCAGGTCTACATTTTTAGGCATCATTTTGCACACCTTCAGTGTTATGGGTGGACTCTCAAGAGCCATTACAGAGATCTAGCTTTCCGTCACAGCTCTGCATCTGCCCTCTTGAAGGTCTCATTTCTCAAATGCTCATTCCCACTCCCCACAGTAAGTATTCCCAACTTAGGTTCCTCTTGAGAGCAAAATTTAGCATCTTCCATGGTATAATCATCAGCTAAAGCACTGTACCCTTCTATTAAACTTGCATTTTAAAACACAGTATTTTCTTCAATTGCCCAAAAATTACATAACCTGCTTTTAGCAACCTGTAGGCAAAGTGTCCAAAACCCCTTTGAGCTGCCACTTTCCCCCTAATTGTCCAAGCTCTCATGACTACAGTCTCCTCTTCCTTTACTCTAGGGAACCCATTTGAATTTGAATGCTGGTGCCTCATGTTTCATCCCTGTTAGATGAACCAGCATATCCATTTCCTGCACTAATAAGTTTAAATGAGTAGTGACAGTTTCCAGTCATGCAGAAACATAGGCAGACTCAGATGTCATTCTCAAAATGGTGATTTGAGAGAGAGAGCATCACAGTCAAATTGCCAAAATAGATACCTGTTTTTAAACGACTCATTAAAATACAGGGCAGATCAAAAGGCCTGAAAGCAAAAGGATTATTAGGAGAAGAAAAAAAAAAAACCACCGTATTTAATCTGTTAGCTAACGTGTTAGAATCCCCAAGAAGATAAAGCAATTTTAGTTTCAAACAAAAGTACTTGCCTGTGTGAGAAAAGACAACTTATTATTAATTCAAGATAAAATCATGGTACTGGAGGTGAGCCGTTTTATTGTTTTCACAAGACTTACCAGGCTGAACTCAAGATAACAGAAGAATCCCACGGCTTTGCAGAAAAGAGATAAAAGCTACAAGCTCTGGTTTCCCAAGTGGCAGCACTGACATTCCCCACTCCAGACCTGTTCACAATCGCTGTCATAGCCCTACCTGATATCATGGCTAGGGATTTAATTTTTTAGCATCACTGGGGCAGTCATTTTGGCTTTCACTGTCCAGTAGCTAGCAACAGAGGTCTATAGCCAGTGCAAAAAGACCTGGACACTGTAGAAATACATGGAAACAAACCCAGTTTCTTTTGCTCCATCTATACAATGGGCACTTTGAAGAGCACAGGGTTCATAAGAAAGAAAATTAGTGATACACTTCCCATTTAACTGTTAGCCTTTAAAGGGGTAAGTCTAGATAAAGAGCTGAGTGAAAACACAATGAAGTGCCTCATAGCAGGGGATCCTGGAGGCTCTCCCGTCTCTCAAGGGTCACACACTGAAGTTTTAATGGAGGTGAAATGAGCCCCCATTCATTACCATTCTGCTCAGTCAACAGCACCCACCTCTTCATCATCACATCACTTACTACTGCTAGTAAACCCTACCTAACCCTACCATGCCAATACTGCACGAAAGCTAATTCTTCAGCCTGGCAAGCAACTGAAAATTGTGATGGATTTCAATACAGAAGAGCTTAGACAAGTTTACAGTAAAAGTTGTTTAGCTTAGTTTGAGACAATACTGAGTAGTAAGATTGAGGATGAGCAGTCTTATTTCACTCATTAGCCAATGAGTGAAAGAGATCTCAGCTATTATGAAATGAACAGCCGCAAACCAAAGACATTAATCCTCACATTTACTTCACTAGGGTGCAGGTAGCACCCAAAAGATGCTATCGTTCATTAAACACATCAATCTCTGACTTTTCACCTCTCATTTGAAACCTACAGCTAAACAAAGTACGCTCAGAATCAACCTATATGTAATGCAGCATTTTCAGCCTCTCTTCACTACACAGTCTAAGGACAGTAGCATTTTAAGATTTCTTTGTAGTTCATATCCCAGTGACATACCAGTGAGAGAGAGCAATCCCAGAGCGATGCAGAGGAACATCAAGGAACATTAAGTGGAGACAAGGGAGACCATTAGGTAGTTTTATATCCTTTCTTTTTCTCAGGAAAAAACCCTCTCATCTCAAATAAACAGACGGGGTTTCTTGGTTTATTTGCTTTTATGTCTGGAGCTTGACACTGCCCAGCAGAATTGCATGAAAACAGAACGCTCGTTTAAAATAGTACAGACTTCAAACAAAAGATGTGTCTCACAGTAAGATGAAGACAGAAAAAAAAACTTAACAAGAATGTTGACAAACTCTTTTAAATTATTTCCAAATGATTTAAGCTCCTATTAGTAAAAAAAGCACACAATTTTTTGAGGGGGTTGTTTTGGTATTTTGTTGTGGGTTGCTGTTTTTATTTGAGATTTTGGGCCTCAATCTCTTAAGCATTTAAGTTTGACAACAGGCAGACAAGTTGTGCTATTAATATCAGCGAAACAAGTAAATATTTATAGATCAAGATTTTGATCCTGATCAACCCTCTCCCCCGTAGTTGAGGGCAACTTCTCATGGACACCGCTACCAAGCTTTATCAGTGAACATTTCCAACAGGAATGAAGAACACCTTCAGACTGCTCAGAGTAGGTCTCAGGCAATTCTCAGTAAGTTCTGAAACAAAAGATTTCTGCTTACTACAGCCAGTGAAAGGGGAGAAGACTTCTTCCTCAGCCACAAACATTTGAGTACCACTATACATCAGAGCCTATGCTCCATTAGATTTTAAAGTGAACTCCATGAACTACATCATTGTCTGGAACATATCAACTGCTGAAGACAGCAGTATGTACGTTGTGTACAATATGTACATTACCAGATGTGGTTTTCCTAGGAAAGACACTAGATCTAGATGAACACAAAATACACAGCTCTTGCAAAACTGGAAAGAACTGAAAAACTATCTGCACAGAATACGTACACATATTGTCTCACAGGCATAAATGAGGAAAGAGCAAGAGAGGGCAAAAGCCCTGCATTTTTTCTGCCAGAGCAATGACTCAGTGAATTTCAAAAAGCACTAGGGGGAATCTGTGTCCAGAGTGGAGAGTGCACATTTGGACCATAATCACATATGGTTTCTAGTCAGTGAGTACAGTATCAACACCCCAAAGGCTGTGAAAAAAACCCACTCCTGTACAACAAAAATGACCCTAAACTCTAGATATGCATCATTTTTAAGGTCAGTTGATCCCTGAAGGCACATGTCTACAACAGAGTAGAACAGAGGAATATCTGGAAGTCTCCATTATTTTATGTAATCATGGCAACAAAACTGCCTCAGAACATTTCCTTTTTACTGGAAGTAAGAGTTCCATTCAGGGGAGGCATGCAGGGAGCACATAAAGAGCAAGGTCATCTGTAAAATTACCATGCACTTTTCTTTACAACCTAAAGAAGTCACTGCACTAAAGCTCTCCAAAGGTGGGGGGGGGTAAGCCCAAGGAGGACTTGCATTACTTGTGACATTCCCACACAGTCTTTGTGGATTCAATTTCCTACATTGCCTGAAGTGACATCTGCAAATCTTGTTCACTAGCAGACATAAGGGAGACAACAACCACAGATAAAAGTGTTACTGCTGGCATTATCGGGAGTGCTAGCACAGCATGCATCTGGACATCCCAGTCACTGTACAGCACCATCTCCATGGTCTAGGAGGTAGGAAGGCCCCATATAGGTTCGCCTTTCAAATGTCAAGGTGAAACTATACCAGAACCTCTTCAACAGTTCTACGGATTTCTCCCACAGGACAATATAGCCTTTAACTCTTACAGACTGTTCTGCAACCAAGCATCTCAGTCTGCCGTTAGAGCAAAAAATGATCACGCAGAGAAGTATGTAGTGGTTTGGAAAGTGATCCGAGTTCATACAATTTATACAGTGAAACATTAAGAGAAAGAAGTACAGACTCCAGGATCATCTGCTTTTAGCCTGAGGTTTTGGGGGAAAAGGTCTGTATGCAGAGGAGGAAATCTCAGAGGAGGAAACATATAAATGCAAACAAGAGCATCTGAAGGATAGCACCACATACTGGCATTCACACAATTCAAACACAGAACCACTCAAAATTCACTGATGTACCAATGCTGCCAGAGGCAGGTAGTTTAAATTATTGTGTCTATCTTCCTCAGGCCAAAGAATCTTGTTTTGCGCTTTTCTACCAGAAACAGAAGAGCAGAAACTCTCCTCCTTCATACACTCTGGAGGTCAAACTAGATGATGTAATGATCCCTTGTGGCTTTAAACAGGTTTTATAGATTATCTGACTTAAAAATAGACCCAATGTTTAAATAATAAAAATCTCTTGAAAATGAGTGCCTCCTACAACAAGCCTCCTGCCACTAGCCAAGACCGGGAGAACCTATGACCATAGGAATTGTTGTAATAAACCAAAGGGAAAAATCTTAGGTAGATACCCTGAAATTCAAATTTCATCCCACTGATTTATCCACCTGAAAAGCAAACAATATGTATTATTTGCTATCTAGTCTGCTTTAGCTAGGTGCAGATCTCCAGAAAAGCATGCAGACAGAAGATGTGTCTATGGTGCAGACACCATACCCAAGCTTGGGTACTGGACCAATTTAACCATGACAGTAAGAACCTCAGTCCTCAGCCAGAAGGCATGAAGTGCACCACATCCCATGCAACTGTAGCCTGTTTCTGGTACTGGGAGAGTACAATTAAAGCCGGCTTGGACATGCCTGCACTGTCCTGACATCTCTGCTGTAGGCACTCCTCTGAATAACTGAATTCAAAGCCTGTCACCATACAATAACTGCCAGAGGTCATGCTGTCACAGGTCAGACGAGGACCGGAACTCATTAAGTGGACCAATATGTGTTGAAATTTTCCTCCCTTTTCAAGTAAAAGGGCAAAGGAGGAAGTACAGGAGAGATGTGCTGTCATCTTGTCAATGGAATTGCTCCGTGTCAGCTACACCATTGTTTTAACTTGTCACAAGCACAAGCAAAACAATACAACACAACAAACCTCACCAACTTGTATGAAGAGCCTGGAAGTCCACTGGAAATCACTTAATTTCGTAAGCCAGTGAGTACATGAATGATAGGAATGAGACTACTTTGCTCATGTGTTTTGACAACGGCAATTTAATTTAATTTATTGTATATTTATTATAAAGCACCACGAAATGCAGTGTGGAATTTCTTATAAAAGTAATTACAGTCTAGTAATGCAAGATCTCATTGAAGCACACCATTAATTCCTTGACAGTTAGGGAACAAGCCAAATACTCTGTGCAAATATAGGATTAGCAAGGTTTCAACACACATACTTCCTTGCACTTAAAATGTGCAAGGAGCAAAGCTTATTAAAACAGCATTTCATATTATGATTTAAAATGATGGCCCCTCAGGCAGATTCTCTGTACATCAAAAGATAGCTATTATACTACTATATGTTACAGTCTAGGATAACAGAAAAAGAAATTCCTATCAAGTTGCTGTACTGCTCTACATAGGGAGCATAAAAAAGTTGCTCTTTCCTACATCCCTGAAGAAAACCCAGACTTTTATACAAAATGAGGCGTCACTAGCCTCACACAATACAGAAAGAACAGCTTTAATACAACACTAAGAATTGTCTTCCACTTTTAGCTGCTGAAAATATTTTCAGCAAAGCAACATTTTGTAATCCCACCATCCCACCACCCCACCACCATTTGGGACATCTCTATATGGGCCTCAGGGTTATATTCCCTCCCTCTGTGTGTTTAAACTGCTTCTATTTCTATGCAGAAGGACTTTGTGGTTGTACGCTTATAATTGTTTTTTAAATAGGATTTCCCTAAAATTAAATAAGTAAATAAAAGGCTAGTGCTTTTTTCTATGCTCAGTTGTCCGAAAATTTGCTTATACATAATCTTAAAGGACTGAATCAGTTTCCTTCTTTGCATTATTTCTGGTTTAGAAGTCCTTGCAGTGCAGCCACTACAAAGTCATGCTGCACATAGTCCAGAGTCATGGGACCTCTCTAACGTGTTAATTTATCATGTCTTCATAATTAGAACTGATCCAGAAGCTATTAGTAAGCATCTCTAGCAATTTAAATAAGCATTATCCTAGATATTAAGATATGATTAGAAACAGATAACTTGTTGTAGGCAGTTTGACAGCCTAACTTAGTAAACTAGAACCCCCTAAAAATCACCAGAAATGTCTAACAACAATATTCAAAGTAGGATCTCCTAACGAGCAATTGAGAACGCTGAAAGAACTCACAGAAGGTGTGGTGTTCCTCCTATCCTATTTCAAATGTTTACAGTAAGAAGAACAGAGAAGTTTTCTTCAAAGCAGTATTATTATCATCAATCCTCTCCAACATTCCAGCAGCACAATATTCTTCTTATAATGCAACTGAGTAACCCCCTCAGATCCTCAGGAGGTGTTAGGAAAGTAATTGTTCCCCCTCAGTATTCCTTTGTTATTACTTTCTCTTTTATTTTTCACACCCTTATTATTTTAGGCAGAAATTACTTGGAGATATTATCATCAATTTACCAAAATAGAATTCTCCTGCATTTATTTTCTTTTAGGTGAAAGCTCTACAATGAAATGGTACGTTAAAGCTAAATCCAATGATTTTCTACCTAGTTAAAACTGACTGGCCCACTGAGTCTTTAGTTTAATTTCCCCCTCTTTCATTTTGCTAAGTAGAAGAGAAATGAATCTACCTTCAAGCCTGCTGGAATCAATCTTCTTTTCCATTTCTCACAATTTGTAAGTCAGAGGCTTAAAAAGTGTTCATATCCTCTTTTAACAAGCTGGTTATGCGAGATAAGCGAAAGAACATTAATAAAAATAGCTCAGCATTAAGTCATGAATGTTTTACTAAAAAAAAAAAAAAAAATCCTAAAAAAAAAAAAATCCTAAAAGCTAATTGTGATTTATACCACGTCTCTTCTTCTATACTCCCAATTATCAATCATCTCCAGAAGATGCCTTGTTTTACATACAAATGTCATGAATGCAACTGCTGCCAGCTCACACCTAATCAGGTGAACCACCAAGCAGCAAAGACTACTCCCCTGTTAGCCCTGTGACTTGCAGAAGCTGACATACTGCAGAAGAGGTTTTGTTCTGTCACAGTTACGGGCTTCTTTCTGTTTGTTTTGTTTATCAAGTCCTTCACAAATATTTCGCAGCTGGAAGCACAGCCTCTCTCAGCTCAGCTCTCCCGCACGCTGTACCTTGACTTTTACCACCACCCTCAGTGTCTCCGGTGCTCATGAAAACTGTATCTAGAATAACAACAATACAACCACCAGCACTGAAACTTTTTATTACTGCAATTACAACAGAGAAGCTAGAAGTAACAGTTACAGTACTTAGCATTTACACGGTGCTTTCTATCTTCAAAAGGCTGTATAAACATTTGTTAATTAAGACTCACAGAACTCCTGAGAGCCAGATATTTTTTGTTTATAAACAGGAAAACTAAGGCAAAGAGATAAAACAGCTGGCTCCAAAAACAAGATCTTGAGATGACTTTTTAAAAGGAAATGGAGATCTCTTTGGACAATAAGAACTTTCAGGGTTATAAAAGTACAGCTTAAAATACTCAAGGAATCCAATGGCATGGTCTCATGCTGTGAGCATCCACCCCCTCCAAAAAAGTCAGCACACTCCTTCCCCAGGAGGAAGTCATTCACTGCTGCTAACTGCTCTAAACTCATTGCTGCTGTGGAGCACGAAACACTGGGCTGCACATGCCAGTGGGACCACCTCATCTGCCAAAGCCCCAACCTGGAAGTCCAAGCCCCTCTGAAGAAGGTCAAACTGTTGATAAGCAGCACAGAACAGTGACTTCAGTCACCATCAAGACTGAGCCTCGAGAGCAATTTGCTTGTCCTCCAGGGCTGTATTCCGCTCTGTCACTATTTAAGAAACATATGAATGCTCACTTTTCTTGCATGTCAACATTCAGCTTGAATACAAAAGTGAGAAAACCTGTAAATTCTAAGTAGAAAAGAACAAATGCCACCATGTACTGGAGGCACTTTTGAGAGTATCTCGCATTCATATTCAGTAAGACATTGACTGAACAGACTTTTGTGTGTGTATCAGACACCTCAGTCACACAAAGAAAACAAATGCCTACACACACTCTTAACACCTCCTATTCAGGTCTTGAGCTCTAAAACTGCTTGAGGGAAGCTTAAAATTACTGCCAAGACAAAATACATGGTGTTAAACCTTTAGAGAATGCATTACTTTTAAAACCCTATCCCACAAAGACTTGACTACCCATGTAAATGCACATGTGATATTTCCCACTGAGATCAATGGGTCTGAAATGCATTTCAGAAGATGCTGGAATAAAGACTAACTACACAAAATGGGAAAAAGAGTTGGTTTGTGAGCAAGAAAGAGCTTTATTGCAAGAAGTGGCATGAAATGCATTCTGCGAACCTGGACATAGGGCACTATGTGCAACCAAAGAGTGAAGCAGAACAAAAAGGGTAGAAAAAACTTAGAGGATAAATAAACAGAAACAAAACCCCTTGAGACTAAAATTATACCAAGACTCAAGAATGGGATGGACTAGAATATGGAGGACTGTAGAGAAACATGGTTCAGGCAAGTGGAAAAGGAAGAAAAACACTGAGAACTCACCCAGGGGCCAGGCTGAGCAGGGAGAAGTACTGAGACCAAAGCTGAAGGTAAGGCTCAAAACACAGCAGCACTTTAGCACAGAAGCAGCCATGAGAAGGAAACCAGTGGCTACAAGGAAGAAGCTGCGTTTGTTTCTTGGCAATGGTAGGACATTCGTCACACAGGGGTGACTTACCTGATGGACACTAAGGTACAACGTCCAGATTCCTTACTCTGTCCTGCCCTCTGTACATGAGATAGCACTAAGAGGCTAATCACCGGATTTATTAGCCATAACAAAGTTTGCAGCTAAAATAGGAACAGACTCCACCCTCCACTGTCCCACCACCCAGCCCTCTGCCCTCACCCCTGGACAATTCTTTATCCTTAAATACAGGAAGAGAAGGAAACAGAAGAAAAGAAACATTACACTAAGGTTGCGAGAGCATGGGAAGAACTGCAAAGCAGTAAGTAATGCTATAATAGTGGAGTAGAGAGTAAGTAATTCCACTTCAGGAAATGAAAGCCTGAGATGACATTGAAGTAAAAAGAAGAAAAATGTGTATTTATATACATAGCCTACCATGCAATTCTGAAGATGAAATGTGTATCTGTATCTCCAACTGAAGGCAGTATAATGCACTCACTGGCTTTTTAAGACATGTTGTGCAAAACTGAAAACTACTTTAAAGGCACGTCTATAAATGTCTGACACTTCCATGCCAATTTTTAAAATTGCACAGAAGATCCTCAAGCTGAATTTTATTACAACTTGATATCACAAGCTCCTCATGATGTAACTTAATTTCATTGCATAGTCTTTGCTGTATTATTGTCATACGCATTCAGTTACAGTGAAGAACTCGACACGCAAGATGAATGTCTCACTCTTTGTACAAAGGTCTCACATTCACATGCTCTGAGTAATAATGCTGAACATTGAAAATGTTTTTACGATACACTGGGATTCTCACAGGCACTGAACTCTTAATGAACCCCTGCACCAACCAGACACCTAACTTCCTGAAACACCGAGTGTTAAACCCCTTATGTATTAGAAAAAGAAAGCTTTCTCAAGGCTAATTACTCCAAATTATATTTTACACTGGAAACAAAGAGATCTTTGACGTGGGAAATAGAGAAGACAACCCCTCAGACACACGTGGAAGCAAGCGAAAGAGTGGTGACATCGGAAGAAGAAAGAGTACATCAGAATGATGAGCAGAATCCTCAGTCTTCATGAAAGGAGTATTCAGAGGGCTGAATTAACATTAAACCCTCCCAACCACCCCAGAATGAAAGGAAGTGCTCATTAACCAAAAGTTCATGTTCCAGGTGAAAGGCAAATCACTACGAGCATTAAGTGAACAAATCACAGCAATGTCAAATTCCACCTTAATTTAAAACATTGATAAAATTAGGATAATCTTGTGTCTTACCAGGCATCTGTAGGTACTGAAGAGCAAATGGACTTCTGTAATCCCATGTATTTCTCATGGGTTTTAGATCAAGTTTCATGCAGCTGATTTGAAGGGTATGCTCAGGTATCATTTCCCTTTCCTAGTGGGTTTGGACCTATACTAATGAACAGCAAAAAGGTACTGTTTATATCTTACTTTCAGCTTCTCCTTTCGTTTGAGCCAATTTCTAGAAGGCAAGGGGGAGGAGAATGAAGAATTCATGGGAGAAGCAGCAAGCCTTGTGCCTGCTTTTCTACTTGGTTGAATCTTTAAAAACGCTTTTGCATGCAGCAGCAGAAATCAAAGTAATACCTACAAATCCCATGAGTCTTCCATTTATTTTCCAGCTACAAACACTCCCAAGCTACATATGTTAATGCTCACAGTGATACTCTTACAGTAGACTAAGGCTGAAGCATCCAGCAGTTACAACAAATTCCAGCCTCCCGCCCCAGGAAGCAGTTATGGAAACTTCACAATTAAGTCAGCTGAATACAGCTCCTCTACACTCATGGAAGGTTTCAAAGAAGTCAGATGTTCCCTTACCTTCAGTGGTAATCTATACAATCCAGCAAATCCATAAGTGGTAACATTTTGGATTATTAAAAGAGAATTCCTCCATCCCATGTAAAACCAATACATTTTTTTAAAATAAGTAAATAAATAAGAAGTTGTCTGCACAAAACATACTTCACATTACTGAACATCCATAGCATCTACTCTCATTCCACAGATACCATTCTTAAAATGGTGAGGTTTTACTAAACAGTCTGTTGAAATACTCAAAGGTTTCACAGCATCACAGGATAAGAGGTTCACCATTTCACAACCTAGAGTTTTATACAGGTTTGTTCGGCGTATTTTCCTCTGTAGTTTTATGGAGGATATAGCAAATTCCATGGTCAAAATGCCAACCAGAGTGAAGCTTGAAGAACAAATGCAAGTAGAATCCCCAGTCTCACCATCAGGACTGAGGATGACATTATGCATGAGAAAACCACAGAAAACCCCAGGAAAATGGGTAACTTAAGCAGAGATTTAGGAATTCCATGGAAAACACTAACCCTGCACCTTTGAAGGTAGAGACATCTGCTCTGCCTATCCAGAATGCGTACGGTTGTGGAAATCTATTCAGGAAAAGACAAAGGTAATAAATAAAGTAACTTGTAATTTGCTATTTCCACTTTAGATCTTAATCCTTCACAGATTCACAGCATGAGTAACTTTTATTACAGAGACACTGGCATAGAAAGGGAAGGGAAAAAAGTACTGGAAGCATTCACCAGTAGAATTCAAGGCCCTATGTTGGCTAATATTTAAAAAAAATTACTGAATCTGGCATTACAGAATGAAATCAAAGGCATGTGTTAGTGGTTGTGGGCTACAGTCACTGCTTAAAATGAAACCACGTCCTCAAAAGCTAATGCTAACCTTTCCATTCGTAACTGATTCATTTTTTATCCGCCCAGTGTCCATGACAAGCAATTAAAAACAAAACAAACAAAAAACAACCAAACAAAATCCCTCCCCACAAAACAGATCTGAAGGCTGTTTCTTCCCACATCATTGTGGCCTTTCCAAGGTGGCTGTGACTAACCTCATCAGGCAACAAAGCAGCATTACGTAGGATCTTTGCGTATCAAACATAAAAGACACCTTGTCTCACCTATTTCAGTATCAGAAGAGCTATGTTTTGTAAACAGTTCTGCAAACGCTTTCCAATACACACACACCAAACAGTCCCACTGATTTAGTTGAAACTTTAAATGACTTTATACCTAAGTTCATCTATGGGCACAAAGGGGGAGAACTCCAGCAGTCATTCAGGACTGCATTAACAGGCAAAGTTGCCAGCAAACTCTAAAATTCGAATGACAGCCATCATCTAACTTGAGATCTGGGGTGGGAAAAAGAAATTTCATGGTATCAGGGTTAAATCAAGATCTGCATGAAACCATGAGAAATTCAGCATGTTGGATGAATAAATTGGTGGATGAATCAGAGTCTAACTCTGGAGCTGAGATAAAATGGCAGTGGTTACAGCCCTCCCTGAAAGCAAGAATTCTAGTTTCTGGAAATGTAAAGTGTTTAACACGGGAAAAACTAGAGAACTACCACTGAAAACAAGAAATTAGCCTCTAATTCCTTTGTAAAAATTCAATATATAACTGTACTACTAATTTAGTTACAGATGGAATTTTTGTGACTTACAGTTTTAGCAGGTATTGTGCAAATACGGCCCTACTATGAGGAAAAAGGGCATTTCAGGCATCATGCTACTCTCTGTACCACAAAGCAAATACTAAGGGTTCAAGATCAGTTAAAACCCATCTAATCATGAGCTGTTGACTAACCTCCTTGGGAACCCAGCTCAGGACTAGAATGACGAAAACTTGTAAATCCTATGGACAAAGGGGTCACAACCAGATGCTGTTAAGTGAGAAAGCAAGAACAAATCCTCATTTCAAAGGAAATGTGAGAAAAAGCCATATCCACATGCAGAAAATAAAATGCGTGGCAAATTCACCTTTCCAGTTCTCTTTGAATGGAGATGTGAGGATCAGGCCACACACACTGTACCACGAGCAACACAGCTCGAAGGTGTTAAATGCATTTTCCTTCTGCCACCAGCCCCACAGCAGAGAGAAAAGAGTCTGGAGGGGTCACAGACCCAAGGGCTTCATTTTTCTGTCTGGCAAAGCTGTATCTTCAAGAAAATTCCATACCTTTTACCACTCTTTCATCGTTCCAGAAGACAGAGCAATGCAGGAATTGTAATTAGGAATATAAGAGCAACAAGTGCTAGAAACTAAAATCAAAGTTAGCAAGCACTTTTATTAATGCAGTCTCCATTGTGTGGACTTGAAGTCTTCTGTTACCTCACTGCAGCAGCTGAAAATAAAAGTTCTTATATATTTGACACTAAGGGCACCAATTACTCAACTTCAGATGTTTAGATTTTAATAAGCTTTCACTCACAGGGAAAAAAAGTGCAGCAGTTACTGTGACTGATTTGCTATTTACAGCTAGACTGTGGACAGGAAGAAAATCCATCATATTTCACAAATTTAGCTGTCACCAAGTGCAAAACTTCTGCATTTTTTTTTTCCGTCTGTGAATTACACAGCAGAACTAAGTATCTTTAGATCAATCTTGCCCTCTCTATTATAGCTATATGTAACCCAGCACATAATCACTATTGGGTTTTGTTGCCTGTAGGGTGCTACCTCCTCCCAGTTAAATCTAATGGGATGCGTTGGCTATTTGCAGAATTACACGCAATCAGAAGCATGCATTCTGAGCTGCGAGAAGGCATAACTCAATACTGCTGCTATTATGAGTATGTGACAATAGAAGCCAGTTGGACAATTAAAGTCCAAAGCCACTTATATTTCCACAGCCTCCCCCAGTAAAAGCAAGCAGCAGCCCCAACCCGCTTCTGTGGAGCCTTGAGCACAGTATCTTGTTACCTGACGATACCCGTATGCTGATAATGCTACACTCCCTGTGAACTGTGAATCAAGATGAGATATGCTGTGTCTGCCTTACACCTTGGAAACCCTGTGACCTCTTTGCAGTCCCCACTGCTCACCAAGAGGAAACAACCAACATATTTCAAGCCTGGCCTTGAAGAGAACCACTTCTCAGAGGGCAAGCCCTGCAGCATTTCCATGGGCATTCCATGGAAAGGACACTGGTCACACAATGCTGATTCAGTAATTCCAGTTGCTAACAACAAAAATGGTCATTTTTATGTTCCCCCCTGTAAGCAACTTTTATAGCTGACATACAGACATTGCACAATCACAAACAAGAAGAAAGATGGTTAATAGGAAGGGAGGAGGACCACATTTTTGATGATGGAGAGAACAATTAAAATATGATCTACACTGCAGAGACACATAAAATTCACCCTTTAGTCAATATTTCAGCAGAAACACCACAGAGCAGTAGCACTTTTATCTTCAGTAATTCACTTTAAGTAAACAAAGCAGACTCCACCAAAGGTCCTACTGCTGCATGTCCACAATTCTGAGGGGTACAAGACCCATGAGCCAAAGCAAAGCACAGCTTTTGAGCGGGACGGTTGTTTCCCAAACAACATCATAGAATCACAGAATAGTTAGGGTTGGAAAGGACCTTAAGATCATCTAGCTCCAATCCCCCTGCAACAGGCAGGGACACCTCCCACTAGACCAGGTTGCCCAAGGCTCCGTGCAACCTGGCCTTGAACACTGCCAGGGATGAATGCCAGTTTTCGTTAAGAAACATTTGTTCCACCCTTCTTCAACTGCCTATTACTAGCTGGCTTTAAATTAGGCTTTAAAAGAAGGGTTTCATAGGTACAGCACAGACCTACTGAGGTTACGAGGGGGCAGGAGCACCTTAGCTCATACTGCAAAATGCCACAAATCTGTTTCCCACCGTGTGCCCAGGTCATCCATCATGCAGTGGCGGATGCATAAAGGCACGCATGTCATGGTAACGAGGGGAGCAGGAAGAGTAAGAAAGCCAGAGAAAGTTAGCAGATAGAGAAGATAAGGAGGAAGACGGGAGGGCACAGCACCAAAGAAACACGGGCAGGCAACAGGATAATCCCTCCTGAAAGCTGCCCTGCGCCAGCTACCAGCAATACATCCCGCCTTTGCAAAAGCGAGCTTAACCACCGGGGGAAAAACACCACAATAAAGACAGAAAGCCAAGTCACCTGGTAGAAGGTGAGGCAGGAGGGCACAGATACGGACTCTGCCATTCCCGAGCACCGGCGGGATCCCGGCGGGCAAGGTGCGAGCAGGTGTGGCGGCGGCTCGCGTTACCGCGAGGGAGGAGGAAAGCACACGTACACCTATACATACACACCGAGAGCTACGTGTGCACCGAGCCACGGCGGCGGGGCAGGGCAGGGCAGGGCAGGGCAGCAGCGCTACACACCGTCCCCAGCCGCCGCGGCACAGCCCTGCTCAGCGCGGGGTGCCGGGAGGGAGTTTCCCAGCGGCCCCTGCCCGAGCGGAGAGCGGCGGCAGCGCCCGCCCCAGGGGGACCTGGGGTTAATGCCCCGCGATTCGCCATGTTACGAAGCCGGGCGGCTTTGGGGGTCGCGGAACAAAAAGGGGGTCTCGGCGATCAGGGGAAATCCCGCCCCGCCAGCCCCTTACCTTCCCTTCCGGGCGTCCTCCTCCCGCGCCGGGTGGGGGGGGGGGGCGGCGGCGGCTGCCGCGGGGTCCGTTCGGTGCGGCCGGGGATCCCAGCTGCCGCCGGCCAACAAAGTGCCGGAGCGGCGCGGGCAGGGCGCCGGTCACCGGGAGCAGCGGCGGAGCGAAACGGAGCGGAGCCGAGCTCCCTCTGCCGGCCCTCCGCCCCGCCCCGGCCATGGCCACGGCCCCGCCGACACAGCCCCAACCCCAGCCCGCGGCCGGGGCGGTCCCGCGGCGAGGCAGCGGGGAGTCCCGCGGAGCCGACCCATTCATGCGGGCTCTGCGCGCTGCCGGGGTGCGGAGCCGCCGGTCCGCTCCCTGCTGCGGTTACCCGGCGCTCACGGAGGTGCGGAGAGCAGCACCCCGGGGCCGGGCTGAAATACGGTGGATGTTTAAAGTGATCGCAAGCGTTCACCAAAAATAAGAATTAAAAAAGCCACACACAAAACCTACCAAGACTCCACAGCAAAATCCTTCCCCGAAGAAGTAGGTGTATCGAAGGCACCTTTGGAACAAGTGGGCTATCAGAACAAAAATCCCCCGTCCTTACTCTAAATCCCAGATGAAATCTCCCAGCTGTTTATGTTGTTTCCATCTGGCACCACATTCCTCCTGACCCTGACAATTTACACGTGGCTTTCACTTGGCAAGGGGGAATTGTCCCATGCACAGATTACAATTGGTATGCTTACAGGTAGCCAAAGTCTTCACGCTATGCTGTTGTCACAGTCGTGATTTCTATAATGAGCCACTTCCACTCCTAAAACCAGGCTGTTCTCCTAGAATCAGTTTTCACTGATTTCACTTTCCAGTCAGTTTTTGTCTTTCGTGACTTGAGAGAAAAACTAGAAAACATCAATCTTTCAACACCATCAGCAAGATGAAAAGAACCCCTTTCAGGTAATACATAGTAAAGTTAATCTGATTTTTGAGGTTCCGTTTATTGGATTGAATTGCCAATCCTGAAAGACCTACCTCTTAATTTTGTCCCGACTCTCCTTCCAGGTTTCACCAAAATTCCTCGTGAAGATCAAAATCAGATTTAGACCAAACACACAGAGACTTCCAGGACTGAGCCACAGTTATCCAAACATAGCAACAGGTCCTTTGTGCTTGAAAGTTTATGTGATTCCAGGCCTTCTTCAAGAAACCCGCAGAGGAAAAGCATAAACTAATGAAAGAGCAGCTGCTTGCTGAAATTTCCACTCAGTTCCAAGAAATGAGACTTGGCAGGTCCTTGCTTTTTATAACACTCCGTGACTCATTTACAGAGGCAGGTGAAGTCAGAGCCATCACTGCCAGAGTCGTGCCCCTGACGGCTTCTCCAGGAAGAACATGGATTTTCCTAAGCACTTTTTATGAAAGAAGGTACTGCTCAGCTGCTGTTTGCCGCGGTTCGGTTGCTGAATCCCTTCTCAAGTGGTGCTAGTCCATCCTTGACCTGGTGTTTCCCAGCAAATCTTCCCAATAATAAGGTCGGAGCTCTGCAAACTGTTCTTTGCCCGGCTGCCAGGAACGTTCAGAGCTGTAGTAGGCAGTGGGCAGCAAGCAGGCATAAGGCTCACTGCAGGCTTCCGTCAACCAAACAGGGGAGAGTAACCTGAGCTTGCAGATCAGGCTGGGAGAGGTGGGGCCTCTCTCCACAATTGTTTAGAAGTTCACCTTAACCTTGCCTCAAGAGAAAAAAAGCCACCCCTAGAGAAAAGAAAAAGCAGTTCAGCCAACTTGCCCTTCCTGGCTGTGAGCTGTGAATGCCCCTTGTCACACTGCATCCTCTAGTGGTTCTGTCCCTGCTACTTTTTCTGCACATAACAGGAAAGGACAAAAAAGTCTTGTGAAAGCGCGGTGGAAGGAGAGCATTGAGTCCACTTTTATGTACCTAAACAAGCAATGAAATGTGCAGATAACAATAATTTTTCTTGTAAACAGGAATTTTATTTCCAAGAAGCCTTCAAACCTTCAAGGATCAGATTATGGGGAGGTCTCCTAGGTCATTCGTGTGAATGAACCCTTTCAGGAACACTGACATTAAACTGACATTTCCAGACTATTCGTGCCAGTCACCATGTGCTGTGACACACTCCCTAGGTAATTAATAATAATAATAGTAATTTATACAAAAAAGCACTTACCCCATGGGAGGTGGAAGGGAATACGAGAGATGCTGTTAAAGAAAAGGTCGGTGACTGCTTCAGTCCTTGGCAGGGACAAACAGTGCCTTTCTTCCCCTTCTTTCCTGGAGAGAAGCCCAAGAGCAGCCCCTGTTCCAATTCCTTTTAACAAAGGACAAAAAACAAATGCAGAAGACCACTGTGGGCTAATATTTTTATTTGCTTTTACTTGGGAAGAAAATATTTTGAAGGGACAGAGAAAATCAAGAAGAACATGCAAAGAAAGTGGGACATAAGGATGAAAAAAGGGAAACCAGAAGAATAAATGGCATAAAGATTTGGGGAAGCATACATTCTATTTCTGTGCTTTAACTACTTTTCTTCAGGATGTGTACAGTAGGGATGGACATTTACAGAATTATATGATTTTAAAACTAATGTTGCTGCAAATTGGAAAGCAGAACATCGTAATTGAGGGGATGAAGAAGACATGTTTGGGGGAAAAAACTAAATACACCGAAGAATTTGCTTCTGTCGTATAATAGCCTAAAGATCCTTTCCACCCTGGGAACCTGCAGAATGACTTACACACAATGAACAACTTACACAACTGTCTGGCAGACCCAGCCTTTTTTTTTTGGTGCCCCCCCCCCCCTTCCTGCATGGAATTCAGCCAAACACCACGGCCCCAGCCAGTTGCAATCTCCTTTGCAGGTGTACATGCCACAGAAGGCACGGTGTGGGCAACAAACCCTTGGATTCATGGGGATTGCCAGTGTCTGAGCTGTATTGAAATTAGATGATCTAGTGGTAAATTTGTACAGTATTGGCTGCAGTAGGCTTCGGGATTTAAGATTAACCGCCTGACAGTGGAATTTCCACTCTCGCTAAAAACAGACACTACTGTATCTATAGAGTTTTCAGGACAAAACCATACAAAGCAAGCCTGATTCTTCTCGTGATTTTAAGCCATGTGCAGCTACAGTGCGAAACAGCAGAATTGTTCCTGATTTAGGATCGTAAAAATGTGAGGTTAATCTAGAGGAATCCACAGCAAATGACAGAAACAAAGGAGACTGGCAATCGGTCTGTGCTCCTCTGTTCTTTATGTTGTGATAAAGAAAAAAAAACCACCCAAATACAGAAAGTATTTATTTGCTGCTTAGGTAATATTACAGAAAACATTTTGCATAAAAGCTAAACATGGTCCTATCTAGAAAACAATGCAGGTCAGAAGATATGAAGAATCATAAATCATAGAAGGGTTTGGTTTAGAAAGGACCTTAAAGATCATCTAGTTCCAACCCCCCTGCCATAGGCAGGGACACCTTCCACCAGACCAAGTTGCTCAAAGCCCCATCCAATCTGGCCTTACACACTGCCAGGGATGGAGCATTAGCAACTTCTCTGGGCCTGTTCCACAGTGCAGATTTTTTTTCTAATATCTAATCTAAATCTTGCCTTTCAGTTTAAAGCCGTTCCCCCTTGTCCTGTCACTACATGTGCCTGTAAAAAGTCCCTCTCCAGATTTCTTGTAGAATAAGTATAGCGATCCTTTTAGCCCCAAAGTAATCTGTAGTCTCATTGGGAGTTTCTTTGGTGTGTGTTTAGTTTTAAAATATTCTGCTTAAATGTAACATCCCTCTTTTTAGACCATTTTCAGTAGTAACTATGTGAACATAATTGTTCTAAACTCGGATTTATTTTGAGGAGTAAATCTATGAATAACGTAATGGCCTCAAAACTGGTGAGACAGATTTGCTCTAAACATGTTGGGGACATTCTGTAAGCTTCTGAAGTAATCAGGAACCTAGGGTCTGCTAGGTTCCAATGTGTTTGGTTTGGTTTTGTCCCATCCTTCAGAAATGGAATTCAAAAATAATTATTAAAACCCTCCTCTCTCCCCATAGGCTTTGGAACATTAAGAAGTAGTTAACTGACTCCTTTAGTGAAGAGCTTGTGCTTTGTCGATTAATGCAAAATTACAGAAGCTACTTGTATTTTCTTTTATTTTCTTTAATAACCCTTTCATTTCTTTCAGGTTGGTGCAGCAAACAAAGCAGATCAGAGAGCAACCCACAGTCTAAATGTGAAAAGGAAGGAGGAACCCAGAGGGTCTGTAACCCTCTCCTGGCAGAAACCAAACTTCAGACTCAGTTCTGAAGCAGAGAGAAAATGTCCGGCCTGCTTCTGGCTGACTCAGACGCTTTATCACAGATGCTGAGACACAGCAGCACAAAGGATTCCCAGAAGCCTCATTTCCAGCCAAGGAATTTTTCTCCTGAAGAGCTGAAGGATATGGCAGAGAATATATAAGGCAAGAACAAGACATCTGTCAGGGTGCCATCACGGCACAGAATTCCACGTGACTTCCAGTGACTGTGATAGACAGGAGTGCCTCAAAGAGCCGTTGTGAAACATTTTGCCCAAGTTATACAATATATACAGAGGGACAACTGTGTCCTGCAGAGAAGTTTGGAATCTTAAAAAAAACTAAAAGTTGCCCATGGTCCTTGTGGTGCCTGCATCCCCAGGTCAGAGAACATGGAGTTACACCTCCTGGACATCCTGGTCTCTCTATCGCTTTATTTGAAGCTTGCATCAGTACATGCACACCTTCCATATTTATGTACTAGTATAGCTGCCAGGGGCTGTCAGATTTTTATTCCTTGTTTCTAATTATTGTTACATCCATGAGGGAGATTATTTGAGTGAGCTGACTAGGACAAATGAAACAGCTGTTTATCCTGAGTCCAAAACTCTTTCACTTGAAGCTGCCATCATTGGTGACTTGCAAGCTTGCCATCCAGCCATTCCAGTTACTAATGCATCAATTATAAACCATGTAAATTTATAGCTAGGATTATAGTTGAATGTGTGATGATAAAAAACCTTCCAGTAAGATGAGGGCTCTGTGACATTATGAATTATCTGGCAGTTCTTTCTGCACAATCCTATGTGGTTCGCTATCAGCTAGTGAAGTAACACAGAGGACTTTTCTCCCACTGGAGCCATGGGGAGTGTTTCTATTTATTTTGGAAGGAATAGAGTCAGAACCAAATCCTTAATTTGTGCATTACTCAGTCTCTGCACTGAGAGCTGATTGACTGTTACTTGGATTTGGAAGTCAAGACCCTGTCCTGAAAGAAACCTGAGACATAAGAAAAGCCATATGGGAACCACTGACATCACACAGTCAGAGCTCAGGGCATTTGTGATTCCCAGATTTTGATCTGTCCCCTCTCAAGAGCTACACTGTGTTTGATGGATGAGACTCTAATTGAATTTTAGCAAATAAACTGCAGGTTACAAAGCAAGCTCAAACATTGCTATGCATTTTGATGCCTCCACATTCCTATCTTAAGGAGACAAAAAGGAAATCAGACACAGACAATCAATCTTTTTATATCTACACTCTTTTCTGACAGATGTTTTTTATTACAATTGTATGTTTATTGGGAGAGAGGAGACCATTAAACCTCAGATATTTCATTTTCCTTATATCTCACATTCATGAGAATATAAAAAGGCAGGCAGAAAGGAAAATACATAACCTGGAAAAAAAAAAATAAAGAAATCATCTGTTTTGCCAGAATTTAGGTAAGTTTCTGTTTTTTCTTTTTTTCTTCTAGGGTTTTGAACTACACTACTCTGGTAGAGGAGTGGAAACAATGTTAACCATACGGCTCATCCCAAGCCTTCAGAATTTCTGAGTCATGCATCTAAAATCAATACATATCTTTAACAATCACAAGGTGTTGATAAAAAAGATGCTGACACTTTTATTTGGGTTTGGGCTCTGTAGATTTCATGTTCCCTAGCAGAATGTCAGAGGGAGAGGCTTTCTTCTAATAAATGGCAAGGATTTGGTGCATTCCAAGACTATAGCCAATTAAGCTTTCAAGAAATAGATCAAATATCATTACCACAGTGGAAAAAAAAAAACAGATTGGCCAGAATTACTTTGTAAATTGTGGTTTTATTGTTTACTGCACTGAATTTTAATTTGAAAATTGTAGTTCCAGTTCTTGTTTTTATAGACAGAAGCAATTGGTTTGGCTGTCTGACCTGTTCAGAGAATGTGTAGGTCATCTGATATTCTGCATCTGCATATGTGGGAAAAAAAATCCTCTTCACTTCAGCACATACTTGCTTAGTTCTGATTGCACAATTGTTTCATTAACTGGGGAAAATAATTAATAATGCTGATGACAATTTTTGGTTACATAGCTCTTGCCAGAGACCTCAAAATTGTCTACAAGCATTAATGAATCTAGAGAGACAAGCTTCATTGAACAAAAGGAGCAGCCAAAGCTCAGATAATACTAAAAAACCTCACAGTGATATCCCAAAACTTGGATACATTGTGTTTTTATTAAAGCCTAAAATCAGTGAATTTAAAAGATGGTAACATCTGACTCTGGGATATCAGAAATGAAAGTAAAAACACATACATATGAAATAATTCTCTGTGTGCGAAGGTACATGTATAGTTTTATATACATTTTAGGTGAATCTCATGAGTTTGGGGTGGAAGAATGTGACTAGTTATTTCTGGTCACACCACACAGACAGAGCTGAAGATGCTCTGTCATGCTGGGAAGTTGCACCCAGCGCCCGTGGAACTAGGGCTATGGTGGGACCCAGAAACATAGGCTCTGACCATTATAGTGCCTTGTACAAAAATGAGCCAATGTCTCTGAATTTGACTTCGCACAGAGTCACAGATGCAGCCCTGGGAGTTAAGACTGAGAACGTTATGGCATGACTGAAAGGCTGTGTACATAGTCACAAATGCAGTTAGACTCAACAAGCTATTTCTTTCTTACAGAAGGTGCCCTTGAGATAATTCCATTTCCACAGTTTTCAGATAACTTGTAATGTCCAAGTTCATAATTGCTGAAGTCTATGACAGATGTGGTAGGGCCACAGCTAAATTACTTGAAGCTATGATTTTGCTTTAAGGCACCCCAAACCCCATGGTAGTATCAGCATTTGAGGCACATATACTGCCAAATCAAAAAGGACTTCCCCTGAGCTTAGAACAAGTAAACTCAGGGAAGGCTAATAATAACAAAAAGGGAGACTAAATCTTATCTTTATGATGATCATTATTCAGCCAGTGGTGGATTTCATACTCAGACAGTCACAGCTGTTTGCTCAGATACGCTGGTGCAAAGGGAAGGCTCCTACCATAGCAGACCATATGCAGTCTTCCTGGAGTGCACAGAGATGTGGTTCTATTGTGTTGTTCTCCTCCCTCCACCATGTGAGGAGTTTTTAATTGAAAACCGATTCTTATAAATGCTATTTTGCATCACTATCTTATTAGAATCTGTTAGGGTTTCTCACCTTGGAAGTTCACTGCAGATGTACGCATTCAGAAACAAATATTTTCCCCGTTTACTAAATAAATAAGCAGAGCTTTAGTATGTGGTTTTCAGACAGTACTGACGGATGTCCTTCCAGAGGTTTGAAAGACCTTTTGTATTCCAAAATAATCCTGTCTGGTAAAGAGCAGATGAGATATTTCAGAGGATATGGATCCAATTTCAGAGGATACAGATCCACCATACGTATATTATTCCAGGGAGAAACTGCAAAGATGTAATTTTTAATGCAAGTGCTCATGTAAGTTCACAGTGTTTGGCACCCTCTCTATTACCAATGCAACAACTGGGAGGTAGCATCGCCAGCTGTGTGACACACATCTCAGGAAGTATTGAACAGAAATGCCTGGGGAATGAAAAAAGTACTCAGGAAAACTCCTGGCTGGAGGTCACTGTCTCTCACCAGACCTGGATGATGGAAGGGCCTTTGAGAGCACCATCCCATAATGGCTGTCCTACCATCAGCTTGTTCAGCTTCTTTCAGCTGTAACTGAAGAAGTGACACAAAGACAGAGAAGATCTCACAGCACACTGTAGCCCTGTGTCTCTTGAGCATCAGGTTGCCTTCAGGCAAGGGATGTTTTGCTTTCTGTAGTGGCTGTTTGCCAAACCTCTCATCTCACTCAGGTCCCCCTGAAGTGTCCCTCCCTCCTTCCCAGACCAAGTGTACCCAAGGAGGGTATCCAAGGAGGCACCCAAGTGTAGCCTCCTAGCTCAGGAAGCATGGTACTCACGTGGCTAGGGACAATCTACAGGCTTTGTGCTAACCTGGACACACATCAGGACATGTCAGAGTTTGTTTGCACTTGTTTCAGCCTGCCTGGAATGGTGCTTTAGCTTGTTAAGCCCTAACAGTGATTTTCTAATGTCCAGGTGGCTATTTAATTTAGTTAACTGTTGCTTAGCTCTAGAGCTGAGCAAAATCATATGGCAGAATCATGTGGTATAACCATATGGCATAATAATTTTTGT
Organism: Pezoporus wallicus; assembly: GCF_028554395.1. NCBI lineage: Eukaryota > Metazoa > Chordata > Aves > Psittaciformes > Psittacidae > Pezoporus > Pezoporus wallicus. The sequence continues at coordinate 2,325,197 of NW_026642179.1, read as the reverse complement.
ACAGATAATAATAACAAGCTGATAGTCTGTGTAGTATGGCATATTTATAACCCTAGTATAATGATGTAGGAGGACAGCAGAAACCTGTGAAGTGGGGATGTGGGATGCAGCCCAGAGAAGTACAGGCACATGTGAATGAACCAGAGTCAGAAAAAGCCCCAGGATGGCCAGACAGTGAGGATGGAGATGGGTCACGATGTCGGCCCATGTGTGGACCTGGCTCTGGTCACCCACGGCCAGGCAGGAGAGGGCTGTGGGGAGCTGTAGACCAGCCCTGCTGTGGCACCTCTGAGGTGGGTATCAGTGGCCCTGTGGGGCTGAAATGGGTCCTGGGCTGTGGGCTGGGTGGGGACAGCAGGCTGGTGATGCTCCCAAGGCCATGACACACAGGACACTGATGCCTTGCTGTAAACCCACTACTCGGTTTGTTCATAAGGAAAACTTGTGCCATTGCCCTGGGATACGGGCAGTGGGAAGAACTGTAACATCAGAGAATGAGGGGTGGATTTGTAAGGCTGCGTTCTGGCATAACAATTGTTAACCTCTCTATTCATAGGACTTAATTAAATTATTTGGACTGTGAATCTTTGTGTATTGTAACTGTATTACTACTAATTAACTGTGTGTTGTATATTAGCATGTTAAGACTTTAATTAGACTAAAAATTCTTGGCTTGTGTGCTCTCCCTTTGCCAATAACAAGATTTTGCACATAAATCCCTCTCCATCAGTCCTCTCCCCTTTCCCCATTTTCTTTCCCTTTTTATTGTGGTGCCTTATCACTTTTCCTACCCCTTTATAAGTAACTGCATTCATCAACACCCACTGGCAGTGATTTTTGTCCTTCTGAATAGCAGTAAGGTGCCAGACATTTGACCCCTCTGGTGTCAGACGTCAAAAAAACAAGGATAACAGATGCTGGCCTCAATAAGCCCACCAGTGGCACACCATGAACGTGAGGCTTGCAGAGGTGACTCCCCCCTGTCCCACTGTGAAGCCAGGCAGCATCAGCAGCCTCTCCCTCCCTCCACAACCCTGTACAAGAGACACAAGGGGGTGATGAGGGGAAGGGGTACATAGTGGGGAAAAGCCACTGTGCCAGGCTGCAGGTGACAGGTTCATCAGCAGAAAAGGCTCCCGTGCATCATCGTAGCATCCCTACCTCTGCATTCGACTACCCTGAAAGCAGGAGAAACCTGAGCTGCCTTCTCTGCTGACCCTTCAGAGGGGTGCTTTACAATGAACTGAAGGAAGAAATCAAGCTTACACCCAATGATAGTCACCCTGTTTGTTTACAGAAACATTTTCCCACATCTTCTGTGGTTTCAGTTTTTAACAGGGTGAGATTTTCAAGGCTAGGACTTCTCCTCACATATATATGCATACAGTGCCTAGCACAGCAGGGCTCTGTGCTGAGAAAGGTCTCTGTATCCTACCAAATCAGGCAGAATAGTAACAAATATAATGCCAGTCCTCCCTCTTTACATGAGCCTGTGTTAAAGAATAAGCAAGTACATGGCCAAGAGAAGAATTTCTTCTTCCTCTGGAGTGGTGTCAGCCAGCAGAATTCACAACTCCAGAGGGCAGAGACACCAGGACTGCTGTTGAATTTAAACAAGGGGGCTTGAATGGTCTTGATCAGGCGATGCTTGTGGCTGATGCAGCTGTATGGAGACAAAAGGAAAAACTGAGAAGGACTGAAACTCTTGTAATGTGACTCGGATGACTTAACCCCTAGAACGAACAAACTAAGAAACACACTCGTGATACAGATATTTCTGGACTATAAGAAAAATAGAAAGAGAGGAATTGAGTATGAACCCCAAGTAAAATAAACAAACGGTTACTGAAAGAAACTGAATAGATAATCTGGGAAACTCCCTGGAGGCACTGTAAGAGCTTTCTGATTCACACAGCAAGGCACTGCTAGCCTACCTGGTCTAACAGAACTCTATTTCAGGGGCTTGTAACCCAGAAAGCATTTGCGGATCTGTGGCATCTGAAAAAAACAAAAAACAAACCAAACGAAACACTGCAGGTTTACAATTGTGGTTTTTGGTTTGTTTTTTTTTTTTTCCTTGCATTTAAAACTTGGGGGTGCACATATGTTTTTTTTTGATGGAGGTGAGGAAAGTGAATTTTGTATGTCTGGAACATCCCTCCTCAGTATGAAAGCAAAAGTAAAGCCAATACACACCAGACAGTCAATGGGATTTCCACCCTAAGTGCGCAAATCTCTTTTGAAAATACAAATGCTTAAGTGCTCTCATTTCTTTAAACTTCTGAACCTTTCCTCTTCATTTTTATTGAGAAGTGAGACTTATTCCTAGTTTGGTTTTGCAACAGTTGTATGAATTATTGTGCTCCTTTCTTTTTAAGCTTATTCACACATAGTACAAACTGCAGGAAATGGCAATAATTTTGTTGTAATATTGCTCCTAACGATCCCTCAAAATAGAAGCTCCATGACACTTTAAAATTGTGCTGTATCTGCATTGAAAAAGAAGTTCTCTTTCTAGGGCTAATTATATGCACAAATAGAATAAGGGTAAGAATAAGCACATGTGATTTCTTTTCTTTTGAAATCAACACAGACTTTTATAGTGTTAAAAGAAAGTGCAGGTCCTTCACAGGGGACCGTGAGCTGGCAGGCTCTGGTTTTGCACATGCACCCTCAGGAGAGGCTGCTCCCCGCTCAGAAGGCCAGCTCTGCATTTCTCTCTTGTTCTCTGCCTCCAATTTCTACTCTGTCCTCTGCTACATGGAGAAGAATGAGACAGGGGGAAGATTTATTCAGGTGTAATTACAAAACACTCTGAGATCCTGAGATGAGAATTGTGATAAAACTGAATCCAAAGCCCACTGAAGCCAAAAGGGTATTTTCAATTTATGGGATGCTGGAGCAGGACCATACATACTGGAAAATTACTACCAAACTTTATAGAGTAAATGACTGTTGCAAGATATAAATCAGGATGCACACACTACTATGAAAGTAAAATTAATTATGCTTTCATGTGCCTTTGCTCTGTAATATTCCAAAGAGATACTCTTGTTATCCTTCTGTAAGTCATAGGCTGTTAAATTATCAGCATGAAGACTGCAACAACTGAAAACAAATTGAGAACAATGGCTTGAGCTTCCCTGTCTGTGAGAACAAGGCAAATGGCAAGGACTGTTTTTCAATGCTGAGCCGAACATAACATATATAACATCTGACAGCAGCCCCAGTCAAATCACTATAGCACGGAGAGACAATACTCCCCCAGTGTCAGGCTCTGCGTGCTGACAGCAATTTTCAATTAACTTCCCTCATTTACGAGGTAGATGCTAGAGCAGTTTTGAAGGAATCCAAAAGCTTAGTGATAAATGAAAAATTCTCTTGTGTGCTTCATTCAATGCACTTCTCCCAGGAAGAGCAGGGAAGAGACAGTTTGACAGCTTACTTCTTCAGTAGAGAGTCAGGCTCATGCATTGTATTACTCAGTCTTGTCAGCACTATCCATTCACTTGCAAGTGAACACACAATAGGTCAGGTTGCCCTAACGGGGATACAGGAGATTTCATGTAATTCCCTGTACAGTTCCCTTGAGGAACTACTGGCCAATGAAGTGGAAGATTTTAAAGAAAATTTGTATTTATGAGTGAGTCTTCTCAATAGGGGTTAAATTCTGTTGGACACTGATGTGACCAGCACTGGCATCTTTTCCAGCATGTGGTCTGAGTGAATTTCCCATCTCAAGCAGATACAAACTTCTGCAGTTCAGACTGCGGGCTGTTTTCTCTAGACAGCAGTTTGCCTAGTGCAGGGATGGCCAGTCATGACCGAATATGAGATTTGATGGACCTGATTCTTGTTTACTGGGTTACAGCAGTGTAGTTTAACCATTTTATTTACTTACATATGCATATTCTATTTGTTCATTTACACTTACTTGAAAGCCCTGTAAAACTGCAAGAATTGGGGTAAATGAGACTATAATATAAATAACACAAATGAGAACTAGAAAATTACAGATTCAGATGGATAGTTCAGTTTGGAAGGGACCTCTAGAGGTCACCTAGTAGAACCTACTTCTCAAAGCAAGCCTAACTTCTAAGTTAACTAAGTTAATTAAGTAAGCTAACTTCTAACTTCAGGCTGCTCAGCTCATACAGCTGAGTCTTGAGTATTCCTTAAGAAATGAAAATTCCACAACCTATATGTGTTCATGTCCTTCTGCTGACCAACATCATGGTAACTTTTTTTGTTCCTTTCATCCTCTTGGAATTTCCTGTGTTCTATCCTGAGCCCATCACTTCTCATCTTTCCCTTGTGCACCTCCGAGCCACATCTGAGCCTGCCTCCTCCACATACTTTTCTTAGGTAGTTACAGACAGCAGTAAGATCTCCCTTATTTTTTATCTTCTTAACAGAGCAAGAAACCCGGCTTTCTCATACTCTTTTTGTACACCACGTCACTCAAATAAGTGAGTCATTTTAATGACATTTCACTAGATTCACTTTGGTTTGTCCACATTGTTCTTGTATTCAGAGGACCAAAACCAGACACACTGCTCTAGACATGGCTTCACAGCACTGCTGAAGAAACATAATCACTTCTTGTGAATTGCAGCTACCTTCTTATTATTACCACCTAGTTTATGATCAGCCTCTACTTCCCTGGGGCACACTGCTGACTCATGCTAAAACCTGGCAGTCCATTGGCACCCACAAGTCCTTTCTGGCAAAGCTGCTCCCTGGCCCAATGAGCCCGCAGCTTTTTCCCCAGCTCTATAGCCCTAGAGCTAAGTTATGCTTGGTCATATTTTTCAAGCATTCATACACTGAAATTTTGTATTTTGCATTTGATTTTAAACAACCGGGAATAGGGTCAGTGTGTGTTCATTGCTTCAGTCTAGCTGCTGCGTAACCTTGGTTTGAGCGCTTTCATGCATTTCTGTCCTACAAAATAGTAATAGTAATAATATGGTAATGTCTACAGAATCTGGGAATGGGTAAAATAAAAATAACAAGAAAAAGACAATACACAATAAATTCTTGTTAATAATACACCGATTATTTCTCATATGATCTATTATTATTATTGTAGTAATCCTGTAATGCTAATAAAGAACCCAGCAGTGTAAGAAACCAGTTCATATATATCTTTGGGAACTAAAACGATTCATGTCAATGTAAGATGTTTTGGACTTGGGTTTCACTGACTATTGAGTCTATTTAACTGTAAGCCTTCCAGCTCTCCTATGTCCTTTACTTAAAATACACATCCAAGACATAGTTACCATATTGATGAAAAATGAAAATATAGTGAATTCACTTTCTCTCCCTCACCCACAAGCTGCTTTTCAAGACCACCAGCACTGATTTGAGGGGCCTTCCTCCTGACCATTCCCACCAGACTTCTCTCTCCTCCTATCCCAACAGCTTTATGACCCAAACTTGCTTTTGCAGTTCAAAAATAAATCCCAAGGCTTCATATCTCTTTTCTTTTTCTAATCACCAGATTTCTGAACTCTGCTGACCATGAAATCTGGCTTACCACACATCCCCGTTCAACAGAAAAGTTTATGTTGACAAGTTAGGGCTTGTTGCCAGGCTGCATAACCATAATGCAGTACGTCTGTGTGGAAATAATAGTAGTGTTACTGTCTGTTTATGCAGTATGAAGGAATAAATTGCATAGTTTAGAATGAACCTGATTCTCTGGGTATGAATGAAATTCTTTTGCTGCCTGACACAGGAATGGAGTACTGTTCAAAGCATGTTTATCCTAGTGAAAATATATTCATTCTTTTGAGTAATAGCTATAACAGCATGAAGGTCTCTATAGCAGTAGGCCTGTTTTCAATAGGAAGGCTTTCCTCTTATCAATATCTTTTCATAAAGTTTTATTTCCTTATTAGGATGATTTCATTGCTGCTATTAAACCAAGCTTTATGAGCTAAGGACTGGAGTAAAGTGAGATAGAACTTGATTAATTGATGGCAAGATTGAAGTTTTTGACTGTGGATCTCACAATAATTGGAAATAAATAGCTCACAGTCCCCACCATCATTTGTCAAGAAGTGATTTGCTGTGTTTTTCATCCTCATGGATATATTTCATTGAGTTTACAATGTTATGTTGACCTTATCCTTGTTCTAGCCATCAATTTCTATCTTTAAGATATTTAAGGATATTAAATCTTTACAGTTATAGTGGTAGATCTTTCTCTTCTGAGGATTTATTATTTTGTACTAGAGGAATGTGATTTTTAATGACCTGCATTTTAAATTATTTCTCACTTGTAGGCAGTTTTGACCATACAGTAATAAAATGAGGTACAAGTCTTCTCCTGGGTCCCAGGAGGAGAGCAATAAACCCTAACAGCTAACTACTTATAGTATTACTCTTTGCATTAACATAAATTGTGGGAATATGCCAAAGAAATTGCACTTGATTTCTCATTAAGTTGCCTAAATTTTAGTATGCTTTATTTTACCTTGTTTGGGCTCATTCTTGGGTTTGTTTTGTTTGGAGCCCTGTATTGATATTTGGAAAGAGAAAAAGTTGGCTGTTGGGTATGTTTTTATAGGTCGTAACAGGGGGGTAGTTTAGAATTGCCTTTTCTACCACTGAGTCATCTTTTGGACTCATATGAAGATCCACAGGTACCTTCTTTCTACCCACAGCCAACACTTTGTTTGCCCAAGGGTTATTCTAGCATCCTGTATATTCCAGGCCTGTGTTGTCACAGCTGCACTTATTACAACAGGAAGTTTGTCATTAAGTTAGAGATACAAATCAGGAAAAAATTTATTTAGCTTAGAGAGTTATAAAGCCAGAAAGTATGGAGCTTCTAAACTGAAATATCATCTGTACTTCTAGGGCATTAAACGCGCACAATAGTGCAGTGTAGAGGAATTTGGACATTGAGCAGTCCAGAAGATGGTCTCATATAGAGAAGATCATCTGTTTATTCTTCAGTTTCAGTACTATAGAGGTACTGCATAGTCACTTGTGGCTATATAGATACTGAGGCTTGTGAGGTTGTCTGTCCTATCTATATAGATGAGCATTACAGCTCCCAGTCAGGGAGGTTTCTTTTCCAATCTCTGTAAGTGCTTTTGGGGCATCTTTAAACAAGGGGATCACAGTGAAAGCAGCACCTCTGCAGGACTCTGCAGGACTATTGAAAGGACTGCAGCAGAGTCCTCCTCAGTGTCAGAACGTTTTCCTGACTAGCTTACACACTACCCTCTGCAGCAGGAAATCCTAATAATATGAGACAAAAGCAAGAAAAACAGACACAAGTATTAGGAACTCACAAGCCAAGATTTATTTTTCTGTATTTCAGTGATAGTGCTTTCCACTTCATTTATTATGGAACTTTCTATGAACAGGAAGGACATTAATTTTAGCTATCAGTGGGCATCAGTATATAGATATTGCGTACTAGATCAGTGTCTCACACATATGAACACATAAACCCAAGCTATCTCAAGACTACAGCCCAGACCATAACCCTCACAACACTGACGATGAAGTAGCCAAAACAGTAAAGGCTTAACAAGTTCAGAACCTTTGCATTTTGCAGTCATCTGGTACATTGCAATTTCTCATTTAATTTTGAAAACCTCCTAATGTGCATTCAGTATTTGGGTCCTACACACAAGGCAGGGAAAAAAAACCTGCTGTATTTGCAAAAGGACAGACAAGCCACTGTAGGTCCAGAAAAAAACAAACCCCAGAACTCTCCTACAACTGCCACCATCATCTTCTACCCAATTCTGGAGCCACATGGATGTTCAGAGGAATGACTCTGTATGCATCATTGATGAAATGGCCACTTTGAGATCCATAACAGTTCCTCCTTATCAGCTTAGTACAGCCTAACCTCCGTGTTAGCAGACAGACCTTCGGCTCTTGACTACAGCAGTTAGGCAGCAGCTTAAGGATGGGATGGGGTAAGTGGGTGGTGGCATCTTCCTAGAGCTTAAACAGGTACAAGGGTTAAAAATGAGGCAGAGAAATAAACAGAACACATGAACATTTGACGTGGGACAAAAGCCTGTTTGTTTTAATACACCAGAGAAATAGATGAAGCCCAGAACAGCCATGTGAAAAACAGGAAGTTAGCTTGCAACAAAGTTAGCTTGACCTTGGCAACAAAGCAAACAGGCTCCTAAGAGACAATATCGGGTTTGCATCCAATTTCTGTGAAATTGAAAATGAAACAAAAACAATGTTAGAAGAAAGCTGTCCTTTTCCTCTTCATTTTCATGGATTCGAAACAGACCCTTCTTGAAAGAAATGAGCAAACATATATCCTTAACAGTATTAGAATCTTTACACATCTTTACAGAAAGTTTTACTATCTTGGGGCATGTTCAGTGTGAACCAGAACAGTCTCCAAAAAACAAAATATCACACATCCTATCTAGAGATACCTCAGACCATATAGTTTTAACTTGAATTGTTAAAAGTCTAAAATGTTTTGTTCTCATATAATACCTTGCAAGACCTTACAAATATCATTAAACTACATCCAAAACTTAATGAAAAGCAGAACAACTCTTTTAGGGGCCTGGACTCAATAGGCCTGGACACTCAAGTGACCTCTCTATTTCTGAAGAAGCACTGAAAGGCAGCTTCCAGGACCTAGCAGTGTTGTTACTTCATCCTCATGACAGGAGTTGACCTAAATGTCCATTGAAACAAGGCAAATTTGCCTCCAGACTAACTCTTTCAAGTGTTTCTACAGGTAGAGGTGCATATGCCCTTGTTCAGCTGGGATGTAGGGTTGGCCCAGATGCCCCACGACCTCCCCTGCCCCGCAGCATCACACCTGGTGCTGGCGGAGATGAAGGTCATGCTCTGCAGGGCCAGCATGTGGGGGCCCAAGTCCCCATGCCCCAGTGCCCCTTTCTCATGAGTGTGTCACTGTCTTTGGGTGCAGCAGGGTGCAGCAGAGCCCCTGCCTCTCCCCACTGCTCCTTGGCCAGCACAGCCCGAGCCCTTCAAATATCATTGAACTGCATCTAAAACTGAATGAAGGAGAAAGCAACTGCCTGTACCATTCCACTCCAGGAAATATATCACCCATCCATTACATATTTATTCCCACTCCAAACATCAATTAAAAGACCACGTGAAAAATTCCTATCTGCTCTGGTGTCTATATTTCAGGTACACGCTATGACAAATTTTGGGGTTAAATCATAGAATCATAGAATAGTTAGGGTTGGAAAGGACCCCAAGATCATCCAGTTAAAACCCCCCTGCCATGGGCAGGGACACCTCATGTTAAACCATATCACCCAAGGCCTCGACCAACCTGGTCTTGAACACTGCCAGGGATGGAGCATTCACAACCTCCCTGGGCAACCCATTCCAGTGCCTCGCCACCCTAACAGGAAAGAATTTCCTCCTTATATCCAACCTAAACTTCCCCTGTTTAAGTTTTCACCCGTTACCCCTTGTCCTATCACTACAGTTCCTAATGAAGAGTCCCTCCCCAGCATCCCTATAGGCCCCCTTCAGATACTGGAAGGCTGCTATGAGGTCTCCACGCAGCCTTCTCCTCTCCAAGCTGAACAGCCCCAACTTCCTCAGCCTGTCTTCATATGGGAGGTGCTTCAGTCCCCTGATCATCCTTGTGGCCCTTCTCTGGACTAATTCTACTACTAATTTGTAACCTCCTTTGCCAATACACTCTACCAATATCAATACATACCACCACATTATCCTAGTTGCTCCCATTTCAACACAGGACAGCCATTCATGAGACACAGTAAGAATGTAACCCAATGTAGTACTGGCTGGGCATTCCTAAACACAGCATGCGATCCACCTGGAACAGGCAGAAGCATTTGATACCAAATTCCAACAAGATGACATTGAAACAGAATCTTGCACACAAAAGCAGTATTCTCAGTTGCAGACCAAGAAGCTGGAGGGTCAAAGTGACCTTGCGGCACACTGGGATGCTGCAGCACAGGCAGCATGCTTCACCAGAACATCTTACAGCAGCTGGACTGAGCACCCCAAACCCAGGGTGAAGGAGGTACAGGAGGACAGACGTTGCAGCACACGGGTATTGCCTTCGCAGCTCCTTTGCAATGGTATTTATTTTATGATGGTGGTTTAGAATGGTATGTTCCACAAAACTGATGTCCTTAATTTAACCACAAAACAGACACAGAGTGGACACAGCGTCTGCCTGTTGTGATGGAAATGTGTCAAAGGGGATAGCAACTTCCCTTACTAAATGTACTGAACTGCTAAGAGACTTCCAGTTCATATGCTAATCAAACTGCCATTCATTACCCTGTATTTACACACTGGGTAAACCTCCACACTTTTTGAAAGTTCTAGCACTTCATTAATAACTTTACTGATTATATTCAGATAAATGAATACATCTATAGGCTTCAAAATTAGGCTCCCTTCTGATAAACGTTCATTATGCATTCTCACTCCTATTATTTTTCTTTGTGATGTGTTCTGCTGCAACAGCAAGATGACAGAACCTGTCCCTCTGTGACAATCTGTTTACAGTCAAATAGAAGAAAACCTAAATAATCCCATTTTACAGGTGCTATATGAAGCATAGAGAGTATATGATTTGAGAAATTAAACAGAAAACACAAGAAAACAGCAAAAATAACCTGCATTTCTGCTGACATCTAGTTGAGCCTGTGCAGCCTTCCACAACTGATGACAGCTGAGTTTGTACTGGTGGCAAGTAACAAAAGCTGCTGCCCACTAAGAAATTATCAGAAGCCCTGAGTTTCTTTCCTATCATAAATTCAAAATGGATAATGCATTTGTTGTTGTTACTGTTATTTGTGTCATCATGGCTCCCAGAGAATAAAATCCCATGACACTAAGATCATGGGAAAGATTGAAAATAACTCCCTTCACAAGTGAATCACAAAACTGGAATCTCTGAAATGCCTTTGAGGTTAGACCATTTTATATCCAAATTATAAAAAGAAAAATTTGGTATCTAGAACAGAATCTTCAGAGAAATGGTTATTTGTAAACATTGAAAATTATGCAGTCTAGCTGTGAAATATTAAACAAAGATACTTTTATTTTACCTGTAACTTTGAGCTCTTGAGGTGATCTTGGGTTCATATTTTATTTTGATTTTCTCTATGAGGCCTAGTAAATTCATGTAAGTGAAGTTTGTGCTTCTTCAAGATCTGAAGGATCAAGTCAAAACATGAAACGCTTGAAGTCTGAAAATGAAGCTGCAATGATCAGTAGTGTTACTTCACTGTTGCTAGCCAAATAGGAGGGTGGGTTTGAAAGCAAGCACCACTGGAAATAAAAGGCAGTCTTTTCTTTCCCTCTGAAGCTATCATTGAAATATCAACAGGCAGAGTTCTCTTGCTGACCTCCGACAAAAATAAATGCAACAAGAGTTGTGGAGTTGGCCATCAGCTGTTTTTGCTTAACACTTCCCTTTTTTTCCTCCTACTCACTAAAAAAATGGAGCAAATTCTAGGCTGCTGTATAGATCAGGTGATCTTCAAGCTGGTACCTGGCTCCTAGCACTGCCTTACCAGCTGGAACAGAGCTGATTGCTTACAAAGGAAAGATAAATCAAGTTTTCTGCAGGAGTCCCTTCACACAATGGTAAGCACTCTACTGCAAATGTGAATCTTGCATCAAACCGTTGCTTGAGCAATCTCAGCATGAATCAGCAGCTGCAGGGGATTATCTCCACCAGGATATGTGGAAAGGCAGAAGAGGCTGTTTCTGAAGGAGTTGAATATGTAACATAAATCTTTTTCTGTTAGGAAAGATTTACTTTGTAGTTTAAATCAACTCAGTTCTCGTGGAAAAAAGCCTTTCACAGGGAAAATCTGGACATGTATCTAAAATCACTCAAATCTGGGAGCTAATAGCATCTCTTTCCAAATGGCAAACTCCGAAGTTGGAGTCCAGGATGTCTGTCATAAGGATCACAAAATGAGCAGCATTTTTTTTTTTTTTACATTTTTGTGTGAGAGCTTTTCAATGGTTGCAGGTTTGCTCATTATAGATTGTATATCTGTAATTTTAGCTTACAGTTCCATGTTTCTGATATAAAAGAAATTATTTTATACTGTAAAGATGAGGGGAACATTCTACAGGGAAGACAGGTAACTTTAGAAAGGATATGAGGAGCGGTTTTATGGTTCAGGAATGCTGAGTGTGTGACCTCCTTGAGGAGGTTACCCAGTAGTGAAGGCATTCTGCCAAAACTGTCTTCAGCCTTACTGTACTTTGTCCTGGACTCTCTGAGCTGCTTTTCTGAGAAGGATGCAGCTCTGTAGCTGTAGTGCAGACAGCGATGCCTTGACAACATAAATAGTTTAAAACTTGGTGATGGCTTTGAAGATTAGGGCCTGACCCTCAAATTGGCAGCCAGAGTAGACCTGAAGCTAAAAAGATCAGTGCAGAGGAATGATATAGAATAGCTGCAGCTCGTAATCCCCCTGAAAACTAAACAGCTACATTCTTCAAGTAGTAGAAAACCTAGTGTTGTCTTTACCTTTGAACAGCCTCTGTAACTGATGGGCTACTGTAGTCAGGATCTCTTCTGACAGGATACAGGGAAATAGGATCAAGTTTAAGGATGAGTTTTTGCCATGCTGCCTATGAACTAATGAATATGCTGATGTTTCTGATCACTTTAACATCTGGATGGAAGAAAGAAATATTCTAACTCTGATGGTCAGCTCTGGGAGGCAGCTACTGTTATTTTGGAATGGCACACCATTAATCTGAGTAACTGGTTTCTCATTCAAGCATTAAATACTGAGGAATTTTTGATGCTGAATTCTTGTGTGGAAAACTGTATATTCAAGCAGTTATACCCGATGTATGGTTGATATAATTCCACTTTCCCAAGCCGTATCTTATATCTACTAAAGCAGGATTTCTGTCCAGGAAAACTTGGCAGAAAAGGACTTCTTGCTCCTTACTGACCTCACAAAACTTTTAATAGGGAATGACTGGCCCCCATGTAGTACTGAGTGGACAAATCACAGTGGACAGATTCTTCCTGTTCCACTTTATGATGTAAACAGGTTTTCTTGCACTAATGGTCAGACATGCCATCAAAATGCCATCAAAAGACTGAATATTCACATAAAGTTTCTAACCAGTGCCACAAGAAAGTCTTGCCCTTTCTTTGCATCATTGCTAGCCTCTCAGTATTTTGCTAATATCCAGTTAATCCAGCAGCAGGAACATCTTCAAGCCTTACTATTTATATTGTCTAAAATTAGGGGGATTAAATAGTGTGATAAATGGGGAAGCTTGAAGAATCCATTGTTATCCTGATGCTCCTATTGCTTTCATGAAACCCATGGTGTTCTTATTTCTCCGAAGGAAGTTCGTAATTTTCATTAATAAATATATGCTTCTTCATCAGTCAGAAGACATATCAGGCAAGTTTTGCAGGTTGTCATATTCTGGAGCCCAAATGTGAGAGATTCATGCATATGTAAAACTAATTCAGAGAGGTGGGAATCCTCTGTTCCCTGGGAGTGCCACTCCTATTTGGTTGATGTTGCTTGTTAAATAGGATAGTCATCCAAGATGCCATTGCTGTGGCTGGACAACACGGGTAGTACAACAGGATAAAAAGCTAAAAGATCTGCTTAAATGAGAAGTGACACTAGGTGACTTACCTTTGCAAAAAATGTTACTTAAAGTAGAGGCTCTGTATGAGTTCCATTTCTTCTAAGAAAAGAAGAAAAGATGGACACAAACTGAAAATGCACTCCAGCAGCTAGAGGGAGGTGATTCTGCCCCTCTACTCCACTCTCGTGAGACCCCATCTGCAGACCTGCTTTCAGCCCTGGGACACCCAACACAATGATATGGACCTGCTTGATCGAGTCCAGAGGAGGGCCACAAAAATGATCATGAGAACCAGATCACCTTTCCTGTGAAGTCAAGCTGAGAGACTTGGGGTTGTTCAGCCTGGAGAAGAGAAGGCTCAGGGACAGTCTTTCAATACCTAAAGGTGGCCTGGAGAGGGACAAGGGCATGTAACGATAGGAGATGGGGGAATGGCTTTAAGCTGAAAGAGGGGAGATTTCCATTAGCTATTAGAAAAAATTCTTCACTATGCGGGAGGTGAGGCACTGGCACAGGTTGCCCAGAGAAGTTGTGGATGCCTCATCCCTGGAAGTGTTCAAGGCCAGGCTGGATAGGGCTTTGAGCAACCTGGTCTAGTGGCAGGGGAGGCTGGAACTAGATCAGGTTGCTCAGAGCCCTGTCCAACACAGCCCTGACTTTCACTAAAATCATTGTACAAACACCTATTTGCTTGACTGGAAACAAGTTTGGATGCATTTCAGTTATCACTAGAAATAGAAATGCTTGATTTGCTTTTTTTGGTCACTGGTTCCATAACCATATCCAAGCTTTTTTGAAAATACTTGTATTTCTTTTACAGGTCATTCAAAAATCCATACTATCATAAATTTTTGAAATTATTTTGTATTATTTTAATTCAGGGGCTATAAAATATTTAACTGCCAGGCCCAACTACGTGCCTCTTGGGAAGCAGCAAATGCATATGGAATTTCTGTAAAGGGCATAATGGTGGAGGACTTCCTTCAATCCTGAACGAAGTATAATATAAGCCCTTTAGCTTTGGTATATGGAACAATTTGTGATGTAATGGCAAACATTAATGTCATCTCTTCACTCAGAGCAGGCATGAGAACAGCAGTATCCCAGCAGTGCCCTAGCAATGATGTTGGTTCTGTTCCTCTACTTTTATGTCTTAACTCTCAGCTGAGACTGACCACAAAGCACCTAGCTAAAATAACTTTTCTTCATCAGCAGGTATCTTGGAAAGGTGGACAAAAAAAACAGGCTGACTCACTAAATAAGTAAATGACACCCAAACATCAAATGGTAATGTTTGTCATCACTACTAACTGCCCATTCTTCTCTGCCCTCTTATGTGTATCTTAGGTTAACAACAAAGAATGAAGATAACAAGCCCATTTGCTTACTACTTGAAGTTGATGGAAGGTGTTCTGGCAGGTTTTTGGAGGGTGCTTTAAAACCCCTAGCTTACAAATGCCTTTGCTCATTTCCAACAGTCTAATGCAAAATACATGACACCACGTGAAATGCAAAAATAACAGGAGAGAAGAAAGGACTTGATAGAAGACAAAATTTGCACCATGACTTTTCCTGGTTTATGGCTCTTTGGGAGTGTGCCTGTGTTGATGGTTCACATAAAGCTATTTTATAAGTAACAGAGTAAGTAGGTAATAAACACCCCACCAGGAAAGACACTGAATTACCTTACTGAATGAAATTTTTTGAATGATAAAGAAGAAATTATGAAGGGAAGTACGCAAATGACATTTGTTTATACAGTGCTTTGAGACTACCCTGTATATGAAAGTATCAAAGTGTCGTGGTTTAAACCCAATCAGGTAACTCGTTCACTCACTCCCCCCCTTCTTTCCCTCCCCCTACTCCCAGAGGGACAGAGAGGAGAATCGAAAAGAATGCAACTCCCACGGGTTGAGATAAAAACAGTTTAGTAACTAAGGTATAACACAAGTCACTACTGCTACTGCCAATAATAACAATGATAAAGGAAATAACAAGGGAAGAGAATACAACACCTCACCAGCAGCCAACCGATAACTCGCCCCCTCCAGCCCGACCAAGCCCCGACCCATCCCTCCTCCAACCCCGCAGTCCCCCAGCCCTTCTGGGTAACTCCCAGTTACATCCTGGCCATGACGTGCTGTGGTATGCAATACCTCTTTGGCTAGCTTGGGTCAGGTGTCCAGTCTCTGCTTCCTCCCGGCTTCCCCTCCTCCCTGGCAGAGCATGAGGCTCACAAAGTCCTTGGCCAAACCAAAACATCCTTGTTATCAGCTCTGCTCCCAAGCTGAAAGTCAAAACACTGCACCGCACCAGCTACCAAGAAGGAGAAAAATGACTGCTACGGCTGAACCCAGGACACAAAGGAACATCACAAATGTCAGTGAAGACATACCATTGTATGTACAAATGCATGTCCTATGCTTTGGGAACTTCCACACTAGACTTGCAGCAAAACATGGGCTGAAAATCATTTTCCCCATCTTGCCTCATAATAGTTAGAAAAATCTGCTGTTTGGCCACAGAAAAATTTCCACTGCTGATGGATTCCTAGGTCTGTTTGGCTGATTATAATTCCCCAACCTACCCTTATGTGATTCACACCCATACATCTGCTCTAGCTTCAGCATATAATTGCTATTCCATACAGACAGCCCAGTATTTATTCAAACAAGGGTGCTCTTGTGTATTTCTCCTTTTTTAGCTTCTCTAAAAAAGTAAATTGGTCACAATACATTACATTGTATGAGCGCGTGTGTGTGTGAATAAAAACTAATTTTATTATCCCCTCAAAAGCAGCAGCTGATTACTAAAGCAGAATAAATAAAAGAAGTATATTAAATCGTGTACTGTACATTAGAGACACGGCATTCCAGCCTTCTCTAAAATACTATGTCTAGTTAACATGAGTTTTGTTATTTTCCAACATTGTTTTCCATATTATAAAACAAATATTTGCTCTTCTGCAGATCTGTTGCTACAGTACAAAAAATCTAGGCTGTGACTCTGTGACACTGCAAGCCTTTGACTCCTGTGTTATCATTTTGTCCTGGGAGAAGCAGAAGAGATACTTGTGCAATGAGTAAGTTGGTACTGCTTGGATTATCTTCATGAAAGAAGCTGAAATGAGTTTAAAAACATTTGTGCTCTGCCAGAGTCAGCTGACTTGGTTCTCAGGAGTTTGTGTGAACTGCTGTTTCATGGGTTATTTTGGCTCATGCATGTGTTTGGCCTTTGGAAGAGTTCAATGAACTCATATCTCCAAGCAAAAGTATTCTACCTATGTTTTCTAATGAAGATGGCTTTTAAAAGCTAACTTTAGTTTTCTGGAAGGTATTTTAAAAGTAATTTTAGACTTATTTAATTTGTTTTGTGAAAACAATCCATACATAGACTTAAAAGTCTGGAGTTAGCAGTTTGGCTTTTGGTTTAAGGCAGTATACAAGTAGCGACCTACTTATAAAAAAAATTGTAACTACAAGCTTAATGCCAAGTCATGTGGTATCTGGATGTGGAATTTGAGCTATTTTCAGTAACATCTATAGAGATAAAAGCATAGCATTGTTTTTTTCCCCTATAAGGATAAACATTCTCAGTAAAAGAATTAATACAGGTTTTATTCCTGAGACCTTTGTGCTTCCTAACAGTTTTCCATAGTACTTGCAGTCAGATCAAGAGCATATGAAAGCACTATGTTTGTTTTTATCTACTCATTCACATTATAGCTCTGAGCAAACATCTAGTAGCTATGTTCCCCCTCACATCCCTTCAAATACTTCAATTTTGACTTTTGCAAATGGAATCAAACTAGCACTGGCACTCCTGGGAACAAGAGACACATATGCAGTGAATTGAAAGCTTGCATGGAATATCACAAAAACAGCTTTCAACTACAGTCTTCTGCATTGTCATTAAGTTCTGTGGTGGAAAGTGGGTAAAGCGAATACATAAATTTAGCTAGCAAAACATTTTTAAAGCAATAAGGATAAGAATGTCCAGCAAAGAATGTCTAGCTGTGGCTTTAATGGAGTAGCTGGTAAGAGGTGGAAGAGACAGGTAACAGAAAAAGCAAAGACAGGTGTCAAAACCTGGTTTGGAGTCACAAGGCAATAGGTCGAAGGACTTCATTCAGCAGGGTAGGGATTACTTCAGTTACCACAGTGAACAAAATATTTCACTTCCAGGCAACCAATTCACACTCAGCTACAGTCAGCAGTGCCTGTAAGTGCTGGTGATCTGACAGATAAGATGGTGATCTGACAGTTGCTTAGCGGAATATGTAGAATAACTCTCTCAAGAAGGAAAGTTGTTCAGGTGATAGGATTAAACTGTCTTTGGCCTCTCAAGTGTTGCTGTCAATGAGAGGGCTTTCTGATACTTCTGGTATTTAAGATGACAAGCTAACTGATAGCAGGTTTTGGTCTTTCAAGTTGGCACAGATTTGATTAATGATTCACAGATGGAAATCTCTGTAGCTCTTGACAACTGTAGTAACAGCCCATTCCCAGGTGCCGGGCAGATTTTTAATGGATTGTTTTTTGTTTGTTTGGCTGATACACTACAAAGTAACATGAGAAATTAATTTATTCATATCATCCATGCAGACTAACAGTAGTTTCCAAATTCTGCTTCCGTTCCTTACTTCACATATGGTTATTTGTTCAGTGCCTTAAACAGATGAGATACTAGATGCATATTATTGGTTATAATACTAGAGTCACATTAATTATTTTTAGTGTTGTTTTATCATTCATACAAATAGATGAGCCAAACGGCCCAGATATGCTAGTATGATATGGGGTTTTATCTGTATCTATTTGCAGCTGTCAACCCTTAGCTGATCACAATGTTCAAGGGATTTATAGAAACTGTAGAACGTTACTGCTTCTGTGAAGTAACTTTTCTGTCTGCCAGAAAAATTCCTTCCTAAAAAACTGCACTTGATAGCACTCCAACACAGATCTGTGCACTTTAGCAAACCAAGGGCGCCCCAAGTATCTCAGGGAATGTCTCTGAAATGCCTGAATACACTGCTTCCTTTGGAATCACTGCCCCCACAAAAATGTAAAACACAAGGTCAAAAACTGAGGTAAAGGATTAGGCATAAAACCAGGGAGGGGAAACGACAAGTAGAACAACTAGAGAATGCTGACACATAACTGGATACTTTTGTTTGCTTCAATACTCTTACAATGAGTTCCTAGTATATGCTCTGGCATTCAGAGCCAAGTACTCAGTTTCCATAGAAATAGAGTACTTTCCAGATAAGGCCTAAGATTAACTACTTAATGACTTTTCCTTACATGGTACTATACTTATACTCTTAGAGTCAAGCTTTGTTGTTAAACTTCAAAGGCTCTTGATGGGCTTTAAGGGATCTGGCTATCTTGGGAACTTGGGATTTCTTGCTGGTTCACAGTCAGCTAACAAACCTGTAACTGTAAGAAAAGATGATAGTTTCATCTGCAATCAAGTGGTATGGGTGTCTAAAGATTATTTTTTCTTCGATTTTTATCCAGTCTGACAGCCAGTGACTTCTAAAAAAATCTAAACTGCTCTTTCGTGTACAGCTATTCATACATCCACATTATCTGTTATATAAAACCTGGGTCACACCAACATTCACGTGTAATCAAGATTCCTAGTTTTAGCATCCTGTAGTGTTTGCAGATGATCCCTTACTGACACAGACTAGCTTGGACATGACAGTGAGATGAAATAATGCCTCCCTCTAGCTAGTCAAGCTGTTCTTGTCTCACCATCAAAAAAAAAAAAAAAAGAAAGAAACAATAACTACACTTCTTGGTATAGGAGGACTAGGAGTCTAAATTTTGTACGGCACCATTTTATGATGCGCAGCACCAAACGTGCAAGCCTCACAGACACCCAACTGGAAAGTATCTTCATTGCACTAATGAATTTCCAAATATTTGTATAAGCCTCATAAGCAAAGTTCTACTCAAGAGTAATGATGGTACTTTCTATCTTTTTTACTCACTCCATTGTTACAGATTTTCAGTTCCTTGGAGATATATAATTATTATGCGTCTTGGGACAATAACCTTTGTTCCCCAAACTCTCAGTAAAATGGAACCCTTTCCAAATCTCCCTGTCATGTCTCATAGAAGCACGGTCACTGTCTTCTATCATCAGTGCTACTTATTTATTTCAAAATTTTATCCTGGCAAAAGACCAAAAGCCTGCAACTGTAGTCACTCCAAGCATAATACTATGGGCCAAATTAATCCGTGATCTAATACTGATGACATTGGTGGATTCAGTCCAGAGACAAATGTAGCTTAAAGTTGTTTTGAAATTGAACATATTCTCAAATCTCAGAAGAGCAATAATATTTGTTTAAAAGTTGGAGGGGTTATGCCCTTAGGACAGAAATAAAAAAAACCCCATGAATTGCTATCTATGCAAAGAAATTTTATCTAGTAGTTCTTCTAAATAACACAAATATATGTCACTTATCAGCAGTCTTTTACCTTTTTCGTGCTATCCTCTGTTTTCAAGTTCACCTTTTTTTCTCATGTATCCAAAAAGGGAAAAACAGTTTTCTACATAGTATTTTTCTTAAAAAAACCCTACTTTTAAAAATCTAATTTATTGTACAAGTAGCAGCAGAACCACATTGCTGCATTCTAGTTTTCTGTAATGCACAACTTGCTCTGAGAAACCAGCAAATATCATGTTGCTCGGTGAAGAGAGGCTTACACTGTGCACCTCTGACAACAGTCTACGTCTGTCCTTACATCCTTTCATAGTTAGTTATACATAACAATAAGGTTATCTACCTTTTTCTTGTCTTCTTATGCCTGAATGAATGCAGTACTCAAAGTGTAGGACTTTGCACTTGCCTTTGCTGAATTTATTTCAGACAGAACTTAGCACTGATAATACCCATAACTTCTCACCTGCACTTTGCCTCAGTTACAAGAACTCCAAGCATGGGAAAAGACTTGTGTATCTCTCTTTCTCTCCATTTCCCCTTTCCATCTCTCCTATTAACACTGCAAGATCGCCTGTCCCACCAAGCCTATCATATGCATTAGCTTACTGCAACATTCTATACTGTTAAATGGATTGACCGAGCACAGTCCTCACACATGACTTGGGAGCACATACACACCTTTCTAGCTGAGTTCCCTATATTGACTCTGCCTGAGCTTTTCCAACTATGTCTTTCCATCTTTCAGCATAAACCCTGATTATGTATATATTTGCTTTACATTCCTCTATCTTCTGAGGGTTAACTTTAGCAACAGTATATTCTGAGTACATTTGGGTAGAAACCCAGGAAGTATTTCTTGGATTTGTTTTTAGCAATTTTTTTCACTTGTTGTCCATTTGGTTTTGCAGTGGCTCAGCTTTTCAGTGAAAACACAGGCTACTTCAGGTTCATCCTTCCTTTTCTTCATCACTCTCCTATCTGGCCAGCATTACCCACTCTTCCCTTTCAAAAGACAGAATGAGACTTGAGGACTGAGGAACAGAGAAGCTATTATAGCAGAGATAAAACAATTTTTAATGTTCCTGATTGGTTTCATCACTCTATGGGTGGTGCATACTCTGAATGTGCCAGACCCCTGCCCTCCAGATAGGTGGAAAGGCTCCTGATGGTCTAACTTGTATGCACTGTTAGGAGCAGTATTTTTCTCAGAGGAGTAAATCATAGACTCATAGAATAGTTAGGGTTGGAAAGGACCCCAAGATCATTCAGTTCCAATCCCCCCTTCCACGGGCAGGGACACCTCATGTTAAATCACATCACCCAAGTCCTCGACCAACCTGGTCTTGAACACTGCCAGGGATGGAGCATTCACAACCTCCCTGGGCAACCCATTCCAGTGCCTCACCACCCTAACAGGAAAGAATTTCCTCCTTATATCCAATCAAAACTTCCCCTGTTTAAGTTTTAACCCATTACCCCTTGTCCTATCACTACAATCCCTAGTGAAGAGTCCCTCCCCAGCATCCCTATAGGCCCCCTTCAGATACTGGAAAGCTGCTATGAGGTCTCCATGCAGCCTTCTCTTCTCCAGGCTGAACAGCCCCAACTTCCTCAGCCTGTCTTCATATGGGAGGTGCTTCAGTCCCCTGATCATCCTCGTGGCCCTTCTCTGGACTTGTTCCAACAGTTCCATGTCCTTTTTATGTTGAGGACACCAGAACTGCACACAATACTCCAGGTGAGGTCTCACAAGAGCAGAGTAAAGGGGCAGGATCACCTCCTTTGACCTGCTGGTCACGCTCCTTTTGATGCAGCCCAGGATTCGGTTGGCTTTCTGGGCTGCAAGCGCACACTGCAGCCAGCTCATGTTCATTTTCTCATCGACCAGCACCCCCAGGTTCTTCTCCGCAGGGCTGCTCTGAATCTCTTCTTTGCCCAACCTGTAGCTGTGCCTGGGATTGCTCCGACCCAGGTGTAGGACCTTGCACTTGGCATGGTTAAACTTCGTAAGGCTGGCATCAGCCCACCTCACAAGCGTGTCAAGGTCCCTCTGGATGGCATTCCTTCCCTCCAGTGTATCAACTGAACCACACAGCTTGGTGTCATCCACAAACCTGCTGAGGGCGCACTCAATCCCACTGTCCATGTCAGCGACAAAAATGTTGAACAAGACCAGTCCCAACACCGATCCCTGAGGGACATCACTCGTTACTGGTCTCCAGCCGGACATTGAGCCTTTATAGAGATCCTAGCACTAACATGGTGATTAAAGAAGTGGAATTACATTTGATCTCACCTGTAGAAACAGGAAAAAAGGTACAAATCTCACTATGAGGCACACTCCAAGTCTCCTATTTCCCCTCCTATCCTACAAGAAACTGCATGAAGCTAGAAAAAAAACATGGTCACCTGTTGTGAAAGGCTGATCTAGGAAGAACTCCTTGGCTTGCAGCACACTGTTCTCCTATTTGTGAAATATGATTACTTCTGCCTGTTATCTTGTCATTCAATGATAACTGACTGCTTAAGGCTGACACTCAGTCGTAATTAGTCCCCTGGTGAAAACACAGCAACGTACTTTGCAATTGCTCTCACATATCTGAACCCAGCATCTGTAACACATCATTCTTCAACAAACAGATATTCCTTTATCTTCCCCCCCCTCCCCCCAATTATTTGTACAAATTAGTAGGGGACATGTCTCCAAAGAAAAACTTAACAGAAATAGACAGCATCAATGCTCCTACAGATTACACTGTACATTTCACAATACAGCAAAATAACTTGTATTCAAAGTCTGCTAACAAAGGGGCCGCCCTGCTGCTCTTTTTCTTTCCCATTTACTTATTTAGCCAATTAATTTTAGAGAATTAAGCATCTAGAAACTTCTTGAGCACTATGTCCACAAAGCTGCCAGGTATAAACTGAAATAACTATCAGCAACTAAGCTCTCAGCTAGATCGTTAATGTACTAATAAGTATGTAAAGAGCTCCCCTCAGTGGCAAAAGAATGTATTTCCAGCTATGCTATCTAACATAACGAGAAGAAAGGAGTCTTTGGAAATGTAAATATGTATACTAAACACCCTCTACTTAATTCAATCCCTGCATGATTAATTTTAATCAAAGCACTAGAATCATGACCTTTCACTAGGATAGCTTTATTCATCATCAGCCACATTTCTGAGAAAATTCAGTCACTGGCTGTGAAAAGATGTTGTTTAATCAAGCAGACACTCTGAATTATAAATGTTAAGTAAAAGAGCGTCTTGCCCAGATGCTTCATAACCTATGATTGGCATACTTGTTATTCTGTGCAGTAATGAGGTGAATTACTCTGTATGATTAAAAGGCCCTGATTGCTCCATGACAAATTGAGGTTGACAAATACTTAATTTAATACTATAAAGAGTTATTTGGACAATAAATAGACCAGTCTGAAGCTCTGAATAAAAAGTTTTAAATGACATTTATTTTCTTTGTATCATTTTTGGAAACTGATATATAAGGACCTCGGCTAAACCAATAAAACTCAGTATTAACTCCGTACTTTTGTTTTAAACTTGCTAGGTAGGCTTTCATTTGTAATTAACTACTTTTTTCATCTTTTCTTCTTGTACCTTCTTTAGACCTCAGACAAGTGAGGCCTGTTTCACAGTTCCTAGCTTCTCGAACAATCTCTGTGTTAAACTATTCTATCCTGAGAGCACAGAACTAGTGTATTCCTAAATCAAACATTCTCAAATTGTGGGGAATAAACATAGTTAAATGGAGATGCTACTAAAGAGCCAAAAGGAGGGCAATGGCAGGAGAAATGCTGGAAGAGTTAGAGCTAAGACCACAGGCTGCTGGGCTCCAACAGAGGAAAACAACAGCTCTGAACACAAGCAGAGGAAGCAGATCCCATAGAAATTACCACATCAGGATATCGCTTCTCAGCAAGAGCTTGCCAGATCAGTTCAGCATCTCCTTTTGCCAGCTGACAATGCTGGATCAGTTCAGCATCTCCTATGTGTATTTGGCCCCTTCCCTTCTCATCCCTGTTCCTACTTCTGTCTAGAATACTTCCTCCTGAACATGCTTCTCATTCCACTTGCAGTGGCCCCATGGCAAAGTGTTTCTCCTTTCCCACCTGCAAACATGCTTCATGGCAGTATTTCTCCTCCTTGCGCTCAGCTTAAGAAATGCTGCATTAGAAATTTCTAGTTGATGTTGGATTAGAGATGCAGAATGTACACTGGAATGTAGCAGGAAAAAAGTCTGAGATGGCTGCTAAACAAACTTGCTGACTAAATCAGGCATGACACATCCTAAGTCAGGCCTAGGACAAACTTTGGAGACTTTCAGTTATTATGTTCTGGCCTGTCTACCAAGATTAAAAATATAAGAAAAAAAATTAGATAGCTTTATTTTCAGTATTTTTTCTGTATGTCTTTAGTCATATTTCCAAAGGTAATAAAGGTCCTCCCTGCTTTGCAGAACTGCAATTTAAAAAGTGATATCCTTCTGTACCACTGTTAAATCTAGACTCTAAGGGCCTAACTCCATTACTTCTTGTCCAGCTGTGTGGCTTTACTGTTCCTGTACATAGGAATGGAAACACCTTCAGTGTGAAAAGTAAAAATTAGTTTCTGGAAGGCACTGTCTGGTAAACAGCAGGGGAGGTAGCAGACAGGAAATGAGGCCAGAAAGGCTGTGGCTGGTGGCCAGCAGTGAAGTGTCAGGCTCTACCTGGGAATCAATCAAGCACCTGCTGCTGGAAGCACATTTGGGCACTGTGCAGCATCAGTGCTTGCGTAATCAAGTACATTCTTGTACCAAGTCCATCTACCAGCGGGTTTATAACTTTTATAAGTGGTAGCTGATAACAATCAATACACAGGTTTCTACCCAGTACAGTTATTTTCCTCGTGATGCAGCAGTTGGCAGCAGGATGCTTGAAGTCTGCCTACGTCCAACAGTAGGTATCAAAGTCCCTTTTTAAGGACCTGGCTTTAGTGACGCCCGTCACATTCCTTACCAGAACTTTCATGTTCCTGCAGCATATGAAAAACTCAATTCATAATACTACCCTACAGTGTTGCTGGGCCTTGTGGGATTTTTAATACATCTAGATTTTATAGGCTTCACATCTCCATGATTTTTCTCTTCTGATTTTCAGCTACTTACTGGCAAACTGGAAATACTTTTGCCTTTGTCTGACTGTTACAGATTTTGTGTCTTCCTAAGTGAGTATCATATTGTTGCTTTGTGCAGGTGGAAAATCATCCTCCCCTTTAATAGAAGACAAAATCAAACAAAACTACGAAATCATTAAAAAAACTATCCCTAAACACAATCTTTCCTTTCCTCAGTACTGAATTTTAAGTATGTATTTAAAATTTAATACTGAGGCTTTGTCTTTACTGACCCTTAGGTTTTTTTTTTTCCCATCAAAGAGTTTATAGTATCAGTTACCAAAACAGTTTTTTTTAATGTAAACCCAAGCAGCATTTATAACTGGGAAACATAATCCCGTGTTTAGATTAGGTGTTGAAAATGCAAAAGAAAGAAATCTTTTGCTTAGTCCTATTTCAAATATAAGATTTGATAAGGAATCACCATCTATCCTTTCTCATAGTTTCTGCCCCATTCATGTGAATGTATTTTTTGGTATGCAATGGCTCCAGAGTCAAAACAGATATACAGTTAGGAACGAAGGAAAAAAAAAAAAAAAAGACCAGGACAGCCTTCCACTATCTGAAAGAGGCCTATAGGGATGCTGGAGAAGGACTCTTCATCAGGGACTGTAGTGATAGGACAAGGGATAATGGGTTTAAACTTAACAGGGGGAGTTCAGTATAGGTATAACGAAGAAGCTCCTTACTGTAAGGGTGGTGAGTCAACGGAACAGGCTGCTCAAAGAACTGGTAAATGCTCCATCCCTGGCAGTGTTCAAGGCCAGGTTGGACAGAGCCTTGGGCAACATGGTCTAGTGTGAGGCATCCCTGCCCATGGCAGGGGGGTTGGAATTAGATGATCTTAAGGTCCTTTCCAACCCTAACTATTCTACGATTCTACGAAATACAGAATACATACGTAAGATTTAGAACATTAAGATAACATGACACTCTGGAAACACTGCTGTAGTGTAAAAGTTGCATCCGACTTCTGCACTCTGAAGTTTTAGCCACTCTACTGAGTAAAAGTATGTTATATATTAAGCTCTCGAAGTATTCCTAAGGATGGGATAAAATACCAAAAATTCCTCAGTCACAAACAATTTTACCAAGAGAATGACAACTTTTGGAGCTCGATTTCAACAAGACTTTTGATAATTTAAAAGCATTCAGAGATGCATTTGAATTCCCCTTGATTATCATCTGTAGTCTGAGAGTTGGATCAATTCAGCTATAGGCCTATGCCCAAGTACAGTGGGAGATTGGTATCTCTATTAGGAAAAATATCCAGAAGATCTGAAAGATGCTGAAAAGGTCTATGTGGCAGAACTGGAAATGCCAGTTATAGCATTAGTATACATGGAAACACATCATGAAATTACAAAATCATTGGGAGTTACTTTTGAGAACTCTGGGATCATAAACGAAATACTAGAAAGTCAGAAACGAAATGTGGCACCTACCCTATAAAGAGAAGCTGTGGAAGACTGAAGTTGTTTTAAACTTGAAATATCTATTAATGACTTAAAATACTTTTCATAGTTGTAAGACTTGGAATAGAAAAAGGAGATGAGCAACCACAAACCATTCTGATGTTTTAGCCTGTTGAAAGAACAGAACACCACTTCCCCAATTTTTAAGGCTGGTGACCCTCTTCAGATGCCATCTTTTGATACTTTTGCGGGCAAGCCTAAACAACTACCACCCACCTGGCTCCCACCTCCTTTATGAAAACCCAAGGGGTACTGCTATGTATCCCTGAGATCCCTACATCCCCTTCTGCCTGCCTTTCTGCCACCACCTTGCTGGAAAGGCTCATCAGATCCTGCAGCGGGCCGTAAGAGGGAATAGCACTACAGTAATAACCATGCTTCCACTTGGTAGAATTTCATCCTGCTTTAGGGGCCTGAAGAAAGCAGAGGGGCAGCACGGGGTCATAAAGAACTGCAAAGGAGACAGGATAGGCCGTAGGAGCACTGGCACCACTTCATATAAAGGGCTACTGAAAACCAAGAGCAAGGCTGAGGCGCACTGGAAGCTGCTGCCGAGGACCTTAGAGTCAGCACAGCATGAAGAGCAATGAGGCCTGTCCTGAGAACTGGACTCCGCGGGCACAGAGCCCAGCTGGGGCTGTGCGGGATCGAAGCGCACCCCGCAGGAACAACACCCGCCGCGGGCCCCCTACACGAGCTCCTCCGTGCGCCTGCGCCTAACTCGCTTCCGGCTGCGCTCCTATAGCCCGCAGCAGTTTCCGCTCCGGATCGTCCCGTCATTTCCTCTCCCGCCGCCGCTATTGCTGCTTCCTGCCCGGCCGGAGGGGAGTCGTGTCCCTCCACAGGCCCCGTACGCGTGCCACCGCTTCTCCTTCCCTCGTCCCCCGCCACCTCCGCCATGGCCATGAGGCAGACCCCGTTGACGTGCTCCGGGCACACGCGCCCTGTGGTGGACTTGGCCTTCAGCGGCATCACCCCCTACGGTTATTTCCTCATTAGCGCCTGCAAAGGTAAGCGAGGACGGGTGGCCCCTTTGTTTTGGGGGCTGCCCTCGTCTCCGGGGTAGAGGTGTGGAGAGCGGGGGGCAGGGCTGAGCCTTCGCCACGCTGCTCGTAGGTCGCGCACCGCCTCCCTGGGGGGGTGTCGTAGGGGCGGGCAGGAGGGGACCCAGGGGCTGGCGTTCGCTGAGGATATTGTTCCCGGCTGCTCTGCTCGTCCACTGAAACAGCAGCGTTTGTGGGGTCCTACTAGCTTATGGTGGTGCCGAAGTAAAAGGGGAACGCGAATCTGGTTTTCGTGGTGCTTAATTAATTAACGGGTTAGCCTCCGGTGTGCCGAAGCCCGCATGCGCCTAGTTTGGATCCAAGCTGGCGGGGGGGCGAGAAGCCTCGAAAAGGTTGGTTTGTAAAGCTGCCCACATGGGCTGTAGGTTTTAAAGTGAGCTTCCGTTTAATCAGGACAGCTGCCTTGCTGCGCGTAGAATGAAGATGTCCACCTCCTTTCCCGAGAATGCTTCTTCTTCTGTGAAAAGCATTTCCCCTTCATACAAATATGCGTTAATCTTATGTACGTATTCATAATTCAGACGTTTCTGCTCTGGAGGGCGTCTTGTTCAGCTGTGCATTATCTTGTGTGAACAACTTTTTGATAGCCTCCTAGAAAAAAGTGATCACAGGAAAGGTTTTCTGTTTTACATAATCTCTGTATGTGCTTTAAATGTATCTGCTGGCAAACAGAAGGCCTACTTCTGCATACTGTTAGTCTGATAATACTGTTCCAAAGTAAGAAAATAAATCTGCCCCACCTGAAGAAAACCAAGAAGTATAAAACCAGAACAAAGGCTTCCTTTCTGTCTCCCTTCTACCTTAACACAAACCTAAAGAAATTTTTTTATTTCATTTGGACTAGTATTTTAATGTGTATACAGTTTTAGAGTCATGCATATCTCAGCTCTTCAGATAAACTCTTAAAAAGAATATCTTCATAAAGTATGTGGCGTTTTCACGTTCTTTATGCTTGTGCAAGGGAGTCTCTTTGTTTAACAGCTTCCTTATTTTATCACATCACCTGAATATTGGTTTTGTTTTTCTGAAGATGGTAAACCCATGCTGCGTCAGGGCGATACAGGAGACTGGATTGGCACCTTTCTCGGTCATAAAGGTGCTGTTTGGGGGGCCACTTTGAACACAGATGCCACTAAAGCAGCTACAGCAGCAGCAGATTTTACAGCGTAAGTGATAAACTGCTTGAAATCTGTGTTTTATTTTAGTCTGTATCTTAGTTTAGTGCTCTTTGGTGACATATAGCTATAGTAAATTACTGATCTATTTGATTTTCTTTAGTAATTGTTAGCTTATTTATGGCTAGCCAAATTAAAACCTAGACTTTTAGGTTCCTGAAAGCAGCTACAGTTAATTCCATTGTGATTAATAACTATGATTGCTTTTTGATAAATAATTAATTACAATGCTAGTTTGCTATAATAACATTTCTGTATGGCTTTAATCTCTGGCACTGTATTTGGAGCATAGTTGAAAGAATGATTTTTGTTTTGCTTCTACCAGTTGGCTTCTTTATGTTATTGCCAGGTTGGATGAGGCTTGGAGTAACCTGGTCTAGTGGAAGGTGCCCCTGCCCATGGCAAGGGGGAAGTTGGAATTGGATGATCTTTAAGGTCCCTTCTAACCCAAACCATTCTATGGTTCTGTGATAATTACAGAAAAACTTGTGAAAATTCTAGTGGATTATTGCTCTGATTTTTTTTTTTCTTGTTTGTTTGCAGTATGTATTAATATTTGGCAAGTTGAATTCTGTTAGTAGAGGGTAATCTCTGTTAATGAAGTTGGAGAGAAGAACTGACTTTGTCTTAAAACTAAAATGCTAATTAGTCTGCATTATCCTGAAGAAGAGGATGAAGGAAAATTGTGGGATAGTACAAAAAAGACGTAGTAAAAACACATATTTTCACTGACTAACTGGGTTATATCTTACAAGAATGTAGGATTTATGATAAAATGTTATGATGTCAGGGAAGACTGCTTACCTTCTAATCTGACTGTTCAGGTTGATTTGTCATAGTGCTACTAAACATAAATGTTTTCTCTTACTGTTCAGCAAAGTGTGGGATGCTGTGTCAGGCGATGAACTAATAACATTGGCTCACAAGCACATTGTCAAAAGTGTGGATTTTACACAGGTAAGATAAACTTGTATACCATATCCACCAGGGAAGTAAGCTCTGCACTATGTTTTGGTATTAGTTGCTCTTCTACTTTTTATGTGTTTATCTTAATGAGCAAACAATATAGTGTAATACTCCTAGCTTTTGACATAGTAGATTAAATGTAATAATTCTGTTAGAGGTTGTTACTATAAGATTCATGGAGGAAGGCTGGTATTATGATTCAAAATAAAGTTGACCCTTTATAACTTCTGTTTCAGGATAGCAATTATCTGTTAACAGGTGGACAAGATAAACTGTTGCGTATCTATGACTTGAGCAAGCCAGAAGCTGGTGAGTGCTTCTTAGAAATTATTCTTTGGGGTTTTTTTTAGTTAAATAAAAGCTGTGAAATCACAAGCTACTTTGTTATGAATCACAAGAGACAAAATTGAGGATTGTTTTACAAATGTAATATCTATATCCTTAAGATGATCTGTATATTTTAAGTTTACATTTTTACAAGTGGATTAGAGTTTATAATGGATTTCAAGGTTACCATGTTTCAGCTCAACACGCTCATTAACAATAGGTCTAATTAAAATTTATCTTAAAGAAAAAATGCTCCACATATTTGTGTTTAAATTCATTTTCATACTGAACTACTGATGATTGATATGAAACTAGAGAACTCTGACTAGTTAAACTAGTGAAGCGTTTTAAATTTAGGTGGTCAGATATCCAGTTTATACTTACCCTGTTCCTGGAATAAGATCTACAGATAAAGTCATAAGTACTTGAAGTAATTTTACAGTTCCTAGTAAATGGAAAACCATATAGCTTAAGAAAGCTTCCAAACTGCTGCATGAAATTATGTAATTTTCTTGCATGTATTAAAATAATTGACTTTATTTTAAGAACCTGATGTTGTCAGTGGACATACTTCTGGCATCAAAAAGGCTTTATGGAGCAGTGATGACAAACAGATTCTTTCAGCTGATGATAAAACTGTCCGGTAAGAAAAAGTAACTTTTAAGTTTTCTAAGAAGCTCACTTCTATTTACTGTCTTCTGTGTGAGAAGATAGTTATGGTTTTTGGTAAAGATATGTAACACAAGTTAGTTGATCCTAGATTATTATAGCTTCATGCCTAATACAGCTCTTTTTTTCTGCTGTAGAGACACAACTTGTAATAATTCTAATTTACCCCATAAACATGTCCTCTCTGATAAGAACAGGTGGTCTTTGAGAAATGCATAGTATAATAAATTTGCCTTTCATAATCACAGAGAAGATGAATTTGTACATGAGGTCTTGTGCATACACATTGTGCTGAGGTATTGCTCCCTTGTTTCTTGCAGTCCAGCCTTGAAAGGTGCCCAAGACATGGACTAGCCAGGCACTGGGATAAATGACTGGGAAGAGTGTCTGGAAACAGTGCAGTGCTGGTTAGACATAGCCCTGTTTCTCTGCTGTGTTGATAAGTTGAGTAGGCTTTAGTGTTTTTATAGGATAGCTCATCCAGTCATGGTGAAGTGGTTTATAAGTTTACTTTATGCCCACTTGGTAGATGCCCTGAAGCCTAGACAAGACTGGCTGCTGGGGAGATGAATTGA
Source organism: Pezoporus wallicus (assembly GCF_028554395.1). Lineage (NCBI taxonomy): Eukaryota > Metazoa > Chordata > Aves > Psittaciformes > Psittacidae > Pezoporus > Pezoporus wallicus. The sequence continues at coordinate 2,293,686 of NW_026642179.1, read as the reverse complement.
CAAAGACCCTTTCTCAAACTGTGCTCTGCAGAAAAGATGAAAGATGTGCCTCAGCTTTCTGGCTGATATGACCAGTGTTATTTCATGCTTAGCTGACACACCCATTATATTTATGGCACAAATGACAGGGAAATAGAATGGTCTTTTCTGCTCTGTGGAAGGAAGGATGGGAGTGTGAAGTGACTGGTGCAGTTTCTCTGTGGTCTCCTTTTCAGCTCTAGTTCTTTCCAGTTTCCTGGAGTTCAAAACAGACAAGAGACTCGTCTTGTTTGCTTTTCTCTGATTGTAGAAATAGAAATGTGGCAATCAGCTAATGAATGAAGATTCTTAACTTGTCGTAGCAGAGCAATTTCATTTCTTTTCTATTTAGATAGCTCTTCCACCCCTAGATAGAAAATTTTAGTATGTTGAATTAATTTCTGTTCTTTGTATAAATTGGTATTAGTGCCCCTTTGCCTTGGGATAAAAGGGCAGAATAGAATCTTCAAGCCTTGCTTCTAGAAAGCTTGTACTGCTCAAGAGACTTATGGCAAGATTTTTAATTTCTAAAAGAAGAGTAGTTAAGTGCTATGTGTACCATTTAATATTGTTGCATTAAGCTTCAGAAGTAAAAGTATTTTAAAGCAAGCACGTCTGAAAACTTTGCTTAGGTGAGAACAAAGATAAGAGTGCCACTGAAAATCTGAATTACTTGTGGAATCAAATTGTTAGGTGGCATTTTTGATCCAGATCTTGCCATTGCTGAAGTAATCTGAAAGTTTTTTTTCTTTTTTGTTTCCCCCTAAGCCTTTGGGACCGGAGTACCATGACAGAAGTGAAGGCACTAAATGTTGCAATGTCAGTGAGCAGCATGGAGTACGTTCCAGAAGGACAGATACTTGTGATAACCTATGGGAAAACTATTGCTTTTCATAGTGCAGAAACGTGAGTCCAAACCACAGAATTTTCACAGGTTGAGTAATGGGCTTGGTTGTGAGTGAAAAATGATTCTACAAGGCCAGGATCACCAAGGTGTCCACCAATACCAGTTCTGACATCTTTGACATCTTGTCAGAGGCAGAGGGTGAAACAACTACCCTCTGTGAACCCTAACTATCTGCAAGGTGCTAGACTGTAAAGTTTTGGTGCCATTTTCATTTCACACTAACTGTAATTGTAGTTAAATAAGTTTCATACAGGGTTCAGTTCAGTGCTTTTCAGAGAACTTAATTATCCATACATCTCTATGACATGTTAACAAAGTGAGTTATACACTTAAACGTTCCAGAAAGTAGTTCTGAATGTGTGAGCTTTTGTTTTGCTTATTCTGAACTTGTTCCTAACTTGATGAGCATGATTTGCAAGTATTAAAACTTATTTCAGAAACTGTGTGTGTGTGGTGTATTCTGTTTTTGTTAAAAGCAGTTGTGGTTAGTAGAATCACAGTTTCTTTGCTCTCAATATTAGGGTTTTCTTTAAATTACCTTTGGTAACAAGCTTTTCTCCCACAGTCTAGAGCAGATTAAATCATTTGAAGCACCTGCTACAATCAACTCTGCATCACTTCACCCTGCGAAAGAATGTTTGGTTGCAGGTGGTGAAGATTTTAAACTCTATAAGTATGACTATAATTCAGGAGAAGAATTAGGTACGTTTATCTTCTGTATTAAAAAAAATACTTCTGAAATGGGTATTAGAATAATGAAATAATGACTAATGACTAATGAATGGGACTTGTACTCAAGATTTCAGTATAACGTGCTGTGCAAGAGGATGGAAGGAAAAAATGCTTAACTAATAGTATACTTTATCTCGGTATACTTAATGTTGTTCTTCTAGAGCTAATTCAAGCCTCCATTAAAAAGCCTTTTACACAGACTTAGAAAAAGTTATTCTGTATTGCTGCAGTAGCAAGCATTAAGTGTTGTGACATTCATTAGATATGTCTAATAATTTGCAACTGTTGTGAAAAATGTGATGTTTATGTTCTTGGTAATGTTGGACAAATAGATTTTAAAAAAATGTATATATTTCAAAGTTTGCTTGTTGATCCCACCCTCATTTAAAACTCTTTGTGTGTAAAGTTGAAGGAACAGAGCAGGTGTACTCCATGGTACTGGCTTGTGTTAGTTTTGACTTGAATAAGTAAGCACCTGCAAGAACACTTTAGTATGTTACCTAAAGTAGAGAACACTTACATACCAATTAAGAGGAGCTTTAGTTTGCATCAGAAGTTAAATACTGAAAAAGTGTCCTTGTCCCCCAGTATTTGTCCCCCAGTATTTCTCCCCCTCTTCTGATTGTTTTTACTTACTAATTTCAGTTGTTGATTGAAACGTGAAATGAATGGTCTTGATGTGTTCTCTTACAGAATCTTACAAAGGCCACTTTGGTCCAATTCACTGTGTGAGATTTAGTCCTGATGGAGAGTTATATGCAAGTGGCTCTGAGGATGGTACGCTAAGATTGTGGCAAACAACAGTAGGGAAAACCTATGGCCTTTGGAAGTGTGTGGTTCCTGGTAAGTGTCTGCTTGTTCCTAGTGAAACTTGGATGCTCTGTGTGTTTTTTAAGTAACATCTATTATAAGTGATAAACATCATTGAATTTCATACAGTAACTGTACTGTCTTCTTAGGGTTTCTATATATGATTATATGTATCCACTCAAATCTGTTGGATTTAAGGATTTACTTTGGTAGATGTCATTTAAGCAATTAACTTCAAATGTGTAAGCTTACTGAATAAAGATACTTTGTGGCTATTCAGGCAAACAGTCTGATGTATGTTTAAAAGAAATATTAAATACTGTTTTTTAGAAGTTTTAGAGATAAGAATCTAAAATTTCACTAAATTAAGTGGAATTTTTTCATTAAATTTTGGGGGAGGAACTGAAGATATTGACTGTTTTTTCTTCCTTCTGCCTACAGAAGAGGAGAATGCAGAAGCAGCAAAAGCAAGGGCTACCCTTCCAGGAACTGCAGAGGAAGAAATAGGTAATGCACTGAACTGCCAACTTCAACTCAGCTAAATGTTAAAAGATAGTGACATTTGTTAGTATGGAAGAGGTAGCTTTTCCCAGGTACCTTCTGGCATTTTTCACTCTTCTCAAAAGATCTTTGAATGCATTTTCCTGAAAATGACCATGTGGTGAGTGTCAGACTACTGAATAGAGCTGAGCAGATGAACAGATGGGGTAGAGTAACTGCATCAGGTTAAATGGGAAAATAAACTGAACTGGTCTTTAATCAATCCCTGTAACATTTATTTGGTTTAAATATCTAAGATGAAATTAAAATAACACCCTTTTTATTTAATTGCAGAAGATCTTGCCTCTGAAAATTCAGATACAGTGTACAGCTCAACTCCTGAAGTTAAGGCCTGATTATTGCAACTGTTAACGCGACATACGGACATACGAGACTAAATCCAGTTACTGGTGATAAACGGCAGCCTTCCAGAGTGTGCTCTCTACATGAGGCAAAGCTGGGCAGTAATTGATGAGAATGCGGTGGAACTGGCTAGGTGTTGTCTGTAAGAACTGAGTATCCAAACAACAGGAAAAGATAAGTAGTAGAGTTCTGCTATTTCCTTAGCGTAACTGCCTACTGTCTTTTCAAAGAAGTGTGCAAGCCAAGATCCTGTCTCTCCAACTTCAGTTAGACTCATTGTAGTGTGGTGCTTTTTGGTTTTTGTTGGTTTTTTTTTCATTGTGGAGAGGAGAAACAATGGTTTTACCCACTTTTTTTTGTTCTGTTTCATTTTCTTGAAAGTTGGAAAACTTGGCTTTATTTGAAAATGGATTATGTACTTCACCTATTTGGTTTGGGTTTTGTTTCATTGTATGCTGCTTCTGAACATTTGTTTTCAATTGTCTTAATAAAATGCCTCTCAAACCTCATATCTTAATGTTGAGTGTGGGGTTCATGGAATGGAAAAGTAACGGAATCCTTTCTAGCATTCTGGATTTCTATGATACAGAGGGAAGAAAGCGATAAGAATGTTTTAGTGTTGGTACAGACCGTGGCAAGTTCTTTAATCTGTAATCGTTGTGTCTTTTTATTCTTCAAAGTTTGAATGTAAATGTGAGTCAAATCAAAACCAGTGAACACTCCTAAATTAAACATGCTGCCTGAAGTACTTGGTTGTACCTGAAAATTTCAGAGGTTGGCTTTGAGTCTGTATAGCACTTGGGTTTAGTCCTTCAGACTGGATAAAAAAGTTACTCTTTCAAGGCTACAAATCATATTTTCTTCATTAAAGAAAGTATTGCCATTCTTCCACTTGTCATTTCCTTTAATGTTATGCTGTAAGGTTTGTATGATGCATTCTGTAAAGAAAGAAAAGTAATACAGAGGTATATTTATTCATATGCCTTTTTATTTTTAATACTCTTATGTGTCCTTGCTCTTCCATTTTTTCCCGAGAGTACAACAACGTTGTTATCGTAGAAAATTGAAGCTTAATATTTGAAAATTGAGGCATAAATTGAAAGGTGGGCAGTTATGTCTGAACATAAGAAAATGCTTTTCCCGTGTGAGGGGCAGTCAAACACTGGAACATACTACTTAGGAGAGTGATGAAGTGTCTGATCTTGAAGATACCCAAAACCCACTGGATGTGACCCAAGGAAACCTGCTATATCTGAGCCCATTTCAGCAGGTGCTTGGACTTGGGTGGTTGGCAGAGGTCCCCTCTAGCTCCAGCTGCTGGAATGGAGGATGTGAGAAGGAATACAAGGAATGATCCTATGAATCTTTGTTTCTTAGTGCAGTAGTAGTGTTGAGGATATGTTATTTGCAGACACTATGCCAAACTTAATTTGCAGTTATCTCTGAATTTTACTCTCAAAACAACTTGCAACCCTCTGATTTACAGCTAATTTTGTCAGCCTTATTTCTAACCTATTTCAGCCTAGAAGCTGTTTTACAAGCTGTTTAAACAAATTCGCACACCTCTTGCAACTGAGTGCAGGCTCTAGTCTTTCTGCTTTATTTCAGTAGGCTGCACAGCATTCCACAGAGACTGGAATAGCATCCTCGGATTTCAGAGCTGTGGCCATTCACTGCTTTAAAACGATGCTGTCTTGAGTTTGTGGTTTCTTCGCTAGCCATGTGAAAAGACAGCTGAAATCATCTGTTACCTAAATGAGAATATTAACAGTGCGTAATACTTTTTTTCATGTGAGTTTGTGTCATCACAACTAGCTAAAGGAGGCTGTGATGTTGTCAGTGGCTTGTTACCGGACTTAGATTTTTCAGGTGTTACGAGGAAGTTTTACAAGGTTGGTAAGTTACAGAGCCTGTGGTGTGCACGTTTAACCCTAGTTTTTATTTGAAGATTCGACTCGAAGGAATGTTAATTTGCCTGGACTCCGTACCATCAAGAAGGCAGCTCGGGTGTTACTTATCCTTAAAGGAGCAGAACATCCTACAGCAGCTCCTGCCGCCGGACAGCAGTCTCCCTCCGGAGGCTGAAGGGTGGCGGTAGGTCTTGGCTGCCTCGTAACCAGTCTCTCTGCAACACCGCCTCGGCACTAACGCGGTGGCGGCGGGGGAGCGCCGTGCCCGCCCGCCCCCGCCGCTTCCTGCCTGTGCGGGGCGGGACCGGTGAAGCCGAGGTCCGCCCGCCTCGCTGGGTCGTAGGGAGCCGCTGGCAGCGCGGGCCATGGCGGGGAGAAACCCAGGCACGAAGCTGGGTAAGGGGCGGTGGCACGCGGGGAGGGCGCTGTGGCCTCGGCTCCTGCGTAAGAGCTGCTGGCTGCGGAGCCGTGGAGTGAGGGGTGCCCGAGGCGGCCGATCGGGAGCGCTGCTCGGGCAGGGCCGGCCGCACGCACTGGGACCAGGCAGAGGAGCGCCGGTGAGGCCCCGGACGGCTCCCGGCTGTAGGGTCGGCCCCTCTGCCGCAGCCGACCCACTCAGTGCGTATAAGCAGGCTGCTCCAGACCCTTGTTTTTATGGGAAGCCGAAATAGAAACAGACATGAGATTCCCTTAGCATATCATACACCAGTGACATACAGGCTTGTTGGAGACTTGTTTTCCCTTTGGTACTCCAGGTTGAACAGCGATTGAGGTTTCACCATCTCATAGGTCTTTGGCTTGAGAGGCTCCGAGCAGGGCACGGGGCTGTGGGACTCAGCAGTCCTAGTCCTGTTACAAAGCTGGGCCTCGTCCCCTCTTGATCACTTTTATGGTTCTCACTGAATAAACCCCTTCTTTCTCCCCAAGAGGCTCAAACCACTTTTTATTAGTTGGATTCTGATTTGCAAACTGGGAACTTTAACTCTCCTTATTGTTCTCCCTGTTGCTTGCTCTCTGAACTCTCCTTATTGTTCTCCCTGTTGCTTGCTCTCTGAATACCAGTAAGGATTTTGCAGGTGGTCTCCAAGCCCACAAAGTGTCTGTGCCAGAAGGAAGGGCAGAGAGCAGCCATGAAAGGATTTCTCTGCAATTTCCAGTTGGAGCACCTCTTCTGCTGATTGCTTGGGATAGGGACAGAGAAAGGGCTACAGCTTTCTGACTTCCCCCGGCAAACTCTAACTGCAGTGGTGGGATGAATTAAGATGATTAGCCTTCCTGCAGTCTGCATTTGAGATACAATAATTTGGTTAATATGAGCAGATGGCTAGTTAAGTGAAGCAGATACAGGGGTGGCATCATGGAAGATGGGCAGCGAAGGACAGCTAGTGTGGAGCAGGTTGATCTCAATTGGTTAGCAAGAGCAGAGTTCAGGAGTCCATGCTGCACTGTCATGTGGCTGTGCTCGTCTCTAGCAGGAGCTTGTGTGCTTTTACAGAGCAGTTAAATGATTAGCCTGTGGACAACTGAGTTGACTGCATTTTCATTCACCAGAATCCTTGATGTGCTGTAACTCCTGAAAGTGAGCTGTCAAATTGCTCTCTGATGTGCTTATTCTTGGGTTGCTTGCAGGGACATATGAGTTTCAACCGTAGCCATCTGAACAGCATCTTTTTGCTGAAGCAAACATTAATAATGCAGTGGCAAAACTTCAACATCTGTTAGGAAAAACTGGCATGAAAGTTTGCAAAAGCACTTCAGTTACTTTAAACTAGGTGCATGTTTTGCTTTTTCTTACTGTAAATTTAATGTTACAATTGATTGTTGGTATGTGGGAAGAACAGAAACTTGAGTATGAAGTCAGTTCAGTTCTTATCAATAGTCATCCTCTGACAGATGGGACATGTCAGGAAGGCTGTGCTGCCAAGTGGGAAATTATTGAAAGAGACAGTTGACCTCACTAATATTTGGTTGGGTGTTCCTGTACATCCTTAGTCAAGGGAGAAGTATTCAATCTGCATCTGACTAGCACATCATACTTGTTTTTGACACCACTGAAGTAGTCTTTGAGTATGTTCCAAGTACTTTCTGTAACTCTTTCTTTTCCTCTAAGTAGCCCTCCCCTGCTCAAAATGGAGAGCACAGAAGGATGGATGTCTTCAGGGCTGCACCATGTGGCCTCTTGCAGCTGCAGATTTACCTGGAAAGGCCACAGTCCTCACTTTATCCACAGGTGCTTGTTGCCATGCATTCCCAATGATCTTCGTTGAAATCATTTGCAGTCAAAATAGGGAACTGCAGGTGTTTATAGTCTTGAGAAGAGAAGGCTCGGGGAGGACCTTTAAAATTACCTGAAAGGAGGATGGAACGAGGAGGTGGCTGGTTTCTTCTCCTAAGTAACAACTGACAGGATAAGAGATAACAGCCTCAAGCTGTGCCAGGGGAGGTTTAAATTGGATACAAGGGAGAATTTCTTCACCAAGAGGGTGATCAGGTATTGGAACAGGCTGCCCAGGGTAGTGGTGGAATCGCCATCTCTGGAGGTGTTCAAAAACTATGCAGATGAGGCCTTTAGTGACATGGTTTAGTGGTGGACTTGGAAATCCTGTGGTGATGGTTGGACTTGATGATCCTAAAGGTCTATTCCAACCTAGTTGATTTTATGATTCTATGATCGAGGTTAGGTGTGCAGGACAGGCATGGTAGGGGAACAGTGTGGCCATCACTACATTTGCATTAAGCAGTAGCATACCCACTGTATCTAACAGCTGCCTTATGCTGGCTGCTTTAAAGGGAGAACTGAATCTCCCTGCTCTTTGCTCTCCCACTAAATATACATCTGAAGTATGTGAAGTGCTGTGTTTAAGTAAGTTGCTGTATCTTACTTGGTGCTGTATCTTAGCTGGTAGCAGTGCTCAAACTGAGCATGTTAAACCCTTGCCTTTATCTGTCATGGCTGCTAGCAATACACACTGCTTCTGTGACTTAGGCACTTTGGCTTTTCAAGGTTTTGCCAGCTTGTGCAAGCGTCTTTAACAGTAATTCAAGTGGTTTGCCCTGTATCTCACAGAGCGTTCTGTAGGATTATATCCTTCTAACAGGGACACCTAGTGGTAAAATGTTTTACTTAAAAATGTATTACTTGAGTCTTTTTCTCTGTGCTTGCTATTTCTGTGCTTGCTACCTAATGTCATCATTTAAGCAGTAAATTTCTGATGCTGCTATTAGCGAACATCTTTTGTTTATCAGTGACATGCCAAACTCTTCTCAAATAATTACATGTAATGCTCTCCCATGTGATTTTTAATAAATACCTTTTTTGTAAAAGTCCTTAATTCATCCTTTCTTTCTGTCTTTCTTCTTATCACTATTCCTTAGTAGCAGAAGGTGTTTACTTGGAGTAAAGAACCAGTACATTATAGCACAGATAAAAAGACACTGATTTGCATGAACTAGTCAGAGGGTCACTAGTCTAATGCAGTGATACATTTGCCAGCAAAAAGTCATGTAAATGAGGTGGATAAGAAATTTTACAAGTTTGTCATTTCACAGGGTCTGCTTGAGAGGTCATTCTTGAGTGTTCAGGTTCACCATAATGCCGCAGGGGCTGAAAGGAGTCTGCCTCTCCTTCTCTGCTCCCAAGGATGATGGACTATCACAGACAGGTGATACAGGTGCTTCATGTTTTGTCACATTTCACAAAAGCATCAGATGCAGCATTTCAGTGCCACTTCACAACAGAATAGCAAAACGCATCAATCAGTATCTGTTTTGTAGTGTAATCTAGTAGCATATTCCTTTGGTTTAACTGCAGGGATGCAGATGTCTTCCATGTGGGTTTTCTGTTCCCTGCAGACAGAATTTTGATGCAACAACTTCAGAAGTCATGGAGAAGGAAAGATACTGAGTAACCTTGGGTAGAGACAGAAGATGGCAAGTAGGATGTTTAAAACCAAGCAGCTAACACAGGTGATGTGCATGGAGCCTGAGTATGTGCCTAGATACAAGTCTACCATTCAGTAGAGGTGGTGGAATCTAAATCAGAAAGAGGAATGGCCTGAACCACAATACAGGGTTGTGTGGTAGAACAACAGCAGGATTACCAGTCACACAGGTCTACTGTTTATTGCATAGTAAAAGGGTAAATCCTGCCTGACCAACCTAATTGCTTTCCATAATAAAACGAGTGCATATTTTGACAAAGGGAGAGCAGGGGATGTTGGTTTACTTCAATTTTAGCAAGGTTTTTGACACTCTCTTTTGCAATAGTTCATATCCATGTTAGAACTTTTGAATGGATGAATACTGAAATGGTTAAAAACATGATTGGATGGTGGGGCTGACAAGGTGATGGTAAGTAGGTCATACTCTACTTTGAGGCTGGTACTTAGTAGGGTAATGCAGCGCTCTACCCTGGGACCCTTCTCACTTAACATTTTTTTTCAGTGACTGGAAGAGGTGATGGACTGCTTGCTCGTAAAGTTTACAGATGTGACTGAATTAGCCAGATCATTCAGATGGACCCAGACTGGCTGGAAAAGAGGATCAACAGAAAGCCGGTGACATTCAGTAGGGCTGAAGGCAGAGCCCTGCCTTGGGGAGGATGTGCCCTGTTAGCCACAAGGGCTGTGTCTGCCTCCCTGGGGAGCAGCTCTGCTGAAAGGACCCAGGGCTGGTGCACAGTGAGGTGGGCACAAGCAGCAGTGCCCCAGCAGCAGGGATGGCCAATGGCATCCTGGGCCATGCTGATGGGGACACGAGCAGATGTAGCTCGTGGGAAGAGAGGAATCATCCTCCCTGCTCAGCACTTTTTAGGCCGTATCTGAAAGGCTGTTCCCAGTTCTGTTGCCTCCCAACAGGAAAAAGAGATTGATAAACTGCCACAAGTTCAGCAGAGGGTCACCAAGATGGCCAGAGGGAAGTATTCATATTCATAGAATAGTTTGGGTTGGAAGGGACCTTCAAAGGTCATCTTGTCCAACCCCCTGCAATGAGCAGGGACATCTTCAACTAGACCAGGTTGCTCAGAACCACATCTAGCCTGACCTTGAATGCCTCCAGGGATGTCTCCAGATCCACCAGCTCTCTGGGCAACCTGTGCCAGGGTTTCACCATCCTCATCATAAAAAATGTCTTCAATATATTTAGTCTGAATCTCCCCTCTTTCAGATTAAAACCATTACCCCTTGTCCCGCCTCAACAGGCCCTCTTGAAAAGTCTCTCTCCATCTTTCTTACAGGCCTCTTTTAAGAACTGAAAGGCTGCAATAAGGACTCCCCTGAGTCTTCTTTTCCTCAGGCTGAACAACTCTCTCAGCCTTTCCTGATAAGAAAGGTGCTCCAGATCTCTGATCACTTTTGTAGCCCTCCTCTGGACTCTCCAAGAGGTCCATGTCTTTCTTGCACTGAGGACACCAGAACTGCACACAGACTCCAAGTGGGGCCTCGCCAGAGCAGGGTAGAGGGGCAGGATCACCTCCCTTGACCTTCTGGCCTTACTCCTTCGGACGCAGCCCATGATACGATTGGCTTTCTGGGCTGTGAGCGCACACTGCTGGCTCATGTTCTTGTATTCTAAAAAAGTAAAAACCTATCTGTGTTGCTCAGCCCCTCTAGTTGAAGGGCCAGAAATACATTCATTATGTTTCAATTGATACTTTTAATTATGGTTGGTATTTCTGAGCCATTTACGTGTGAGAGCTAGCCTGTTGGTAAGTGGCATTTAGATAATGAAGTGTTGCATCCCTTTTCAAGACAGCGTGATTCTGTTCTAATATATTAATAGATGGTTTTAGCCTGTGCTGTGGCTCTGTTTCTTCACCGATCCATACTATCACCTTTTGAATCTGCTGAATATTTTAATCAAATTTGAAGGACAGCTAGATGGCTCAGAAATAAGTAGGTTGCTGGATGGAGAGACCAGATTAGTTCTTGTGTTGAGAGGAAGGCAGGCATAGTTCAGCAATTACATGAGTTTTCTTGACCTCTTTTTTGGGGGGAAGACTATGGGCAGTTTACACAACTAACAAGGTCCTGTTTACTCCATGATCACAAGGACCATAACAGGACAACTGGGTTATTGGGGTTAGGAGCAGTTTCTGGAGCCAGTGAAGAAGAGAGGGAGCAGCAGAGGACCTGGACCTGCAGGAAATCAAGCTCCTGTTGTCCTGCAGCTTGCTTTCTGAGGAGAGGTTTGTCAGTGGGTTTCAAAGTGCTTTGGAGGATGCTGTGATCTATTTCATGTGATCCGTGGTGATTTCACTAATGTCACAAGGTAGTAGAGCTGATTTCTAGTTCAGGGCTCATGCCTTTGTGTCCTGCTTTGAGTATCTGAAAGCTAATGACTTGGAAACTGAACTTCTCTCGTATAAGGAAAATAAGAGGTCCATAGCAAGAGTCACTATGAAAAAATAGCTATAGCTTCTGTCTTGAAGAAACTGAATAACCCTTAAGCCTCTAAACAGCTTACATGGTAAGATAACTGTACAGTGCCTGATCCTGAAACCTTTTCTCTCTCTTCAGTGGCTTTGCTCAGCTCTGGGTGGCCAGCTGGGGTCAGCCTGTGTCCAGGTGAACACCTCATTTCTCCGCTAAAGGTTCAGGACACAGTTTCACTCGCTTCTCTATAAATAACAGCTTTCATCGCTTCCCTTACCCATTTTATCATGTGTTCATGGTAAGAGCAGGAGCACACATGCTGTTTCTGGCACGGAGGAGGAAATAACCAGTTGGGAGGGGCAGCTTCTTTTGGGGACAGTGCTGCCTTAAAATGCTTGTGAAGTTACTGCCTCAGGCATCCTTGAGCTTTCTGTTCCACCATCTGAAGGGATGCCATCTACACATTTTTTTTTAAGCTTCTGAAGAGCTTAGTCTGTTTTATGAGGAATGTGTTAGCTATCTTAGATATTTATGTAATTATACTAATGAAGTGGGTTTATTTATTGTTTTCCGAGGAAATGCTTGGTATTTTTGGATTCATGTTCTGCGAAGAGAGGAGATGAATTTCCTGTTGAATATGATTTTTTCAAATGTCTTTGGAGAAAAAAAGTAAACTTGAAGAGTGATTACAGAATATTGGCTAATTAGCTATAGTGTAACTGCTTTAATTACTTTTATCCGTGAAGCCACATGACTGTGCAGATGACTAGCAGATGACTTATTTAAAAAAAAAACAAGAAAGAAAAAAAAAAAGAGACGTGTTCACACTGCAAGGTTAATGAGACTAATTAAATATAGTTTTTCTTAGCCAGATACTAAATCCTAAAGCTTGGGGGACTGGGGGAGGGGGAGAATCCAAAAGCAGGCAGTGCTATTTCAAATAATGGTTTTATTCTGATTTTTAATGCAAGCAGGGGAAAAAAAAAGAAGCTGGAATTAAGTGATATTTTTGAATACAAACACATTCTAAGATTTTATGAGACCTCACATGGCAAACTTTGAATGTCTATTTAGAGACAATTATGCTGAGACATATATGTTTTCATTTGCCCACTGCTTTAATTAATGGAGAAGTGGGCTTGAATAAAAGGTCTGTGTTAGATAGAAGTCCCCATCTGCTCCTTCATATTAACAGAACCTTTGTCCTTCTTTGCCTTGGATTTTATTATTTACGCCATTTTATATCCTTTAGTAAACTGCAGAATGTCTCACATCGAGTTCTGCAGACAGGATGGAGTTCTCATTTTTTGTTAGATATTTTATTCTTTTTTTTTAAAGTTTTCTTCAAAACTTTATTTTCTGTGCACAGTGGTTTGATACCCCACAGTCAATAAAAAACAAATCCTTGGGGATCCAAATCCTGTGGTCTTTCAAGGAAACTTGAATCTCAGGCACAAAAATTAGATATTAGACCTTACTGAGTCGCCATGTGTTGGCTGCCTTCATCACTAGCCTTGAGTTATGGAAAACAGAGGGTAAAATGTGTTACATAGTGTGTAGGGCTTAAGCCAATGTAGAAGTTTCACTAGTTTATATTTCAGCTAGTGATCTTTATTTCTTGATACTCAAAAAGAAGGAAAGTAGCCATTGGTTTTGTAGCAATAGCTTTTCTCACCTACTTTCTACATCAGATAAGCTTCTTGCTTTTGGGACAGAATAGGTAAGCCTGTGGCTTTGAAAGTGGAGAAGAGAAATGAGGGTTTGTTGTTCAGCTGATTGAGACTTTGCAAGCTCCTCTTTGTCACCGTACAGTGAGGCTGAAGCTAAAGTGACACTAACAAAATCCTTAAACTCATTAGGATTCGTTTGAGATTCCTTTTTAGATTTACTTTTTCTGATTTTGCCCAACATTTTGATGTTGTAGGTATTGCTCATTTAACTACTTTTATGTCCTAATAGGGGAGCATGGTGGCTTAGAGTGCTCAGAATGTCTTGTTTAGCTATGTTTCATGCCTTTGTCCTGCATTTCCATTGAGTTATCTTTACCCTAAAGTGGCTTCTCGAGAGCTTTTTGAAAGTCTAATCAGGAAAACAAGCTTGTATTTACACATAGTTCAGCTAGTATATTAGTTCTGCACTATTAAAATATGAAGTAGGAAGACAAAAAATTAGGATAAGATTTCTGCACAAAATTAGTGATTTTTGGCCATCGGATCTTTTTTTCCTTAATGTTTTAAACCTTTTTAATCAGCATGCTTGAGGGAAATGCAAGTTTAATACAGTGGTAAAGGCTCATAGGGACAATATGCTCTTAATAAATTGTCACACAGAATTATTATCTCTTAGTATCTAACCCCATGTCCATATACTGATGTTAAGTGATGATGATACTTGATGGTTGATGGTGGTGATTTGCTGATGATTGGTGGTTAATGATTGTGGATGTTGTTCAGAGTATTTTCATGGATTGCTGATATGATTAGTGTTTGGAAGAATTAGTTTTGGGATATGAGGGGTTTTAAAGATATTCTGATCTCTTTTTTGGGTGTACTTATGTGAGCAGTTTTTGGTTATTAATATTCAAAATTACACCTTTGGTTTATCATACTAAGCAGAACTTTAAAGATTCATGAACCTGGATCCTGATTTCTCCTTTATCCATCAATTGCCCTTTGTTAAGCAGTGTCCCTTCTGTTTTTAGACAATTTCATTGTTTTAGTAAATGTTGAGCATCAGCTTGTCTCTAGATATGGTTGTTGTTTATGGATACTGAAACTCATTGAAATTGTGAGCCAGACTGCCTGCAGTGGGCACTTCAAGGAATTCACACATGTAACACCTTGCTCAGAGTCCTCTGGAGTGCTTGGCAAGGTGAACAGTTCATGGGCAGGCGTGCATCTTAGCAGCTTCTAGGTAGGTATGTTGCCCGGGAATTCAGTGCTTTTGGAAACTTGCAGTTATTCCACTTAATCAGCCTCTAGTAGAAAATTCAGTAAAATTATCTCTAGACAATAAAATCCAAGTGCTTTGTTATGCAAGGGTCTGTCCAGAAGTTTTCATGACCATGTGGGGTACAGTTCCTGTAAATAAGGATTGAAGCACACAAAATTGCTGTTGCATCCTGGGTGCCACCAGACAAGCAAAGGATTGACTAAATGTTACCATATTATGGAATCCTAAAGTAAATCATCAAGCAGTGGCAGAAGGCTGTTTTGTGGATTTTTTTTTTAATATGCTACATGTTTAAAAAAACCTCATAGTCCAGGACTGCAACGTAGTGTCTCTCATCAGCTGTAATTCAGTTGTAATGACAAACAAAACATGCTGTTTGAAACATCCAGTTCACAGATCATACCCTAACAGAAATTAATGCTATTATGGTATCTTGGATGAGTGGTAAGTACTCAAGCCCTTTAAAGTACATGGAAGCACAACATGCTCTTCAGAGGGTCCAAACCAAGCTACAACTTTCTACTGAAGTCCCACACCATATATTAAAAGGACACAGAAATAGATAAGACTTTTTTTCTTTTTCCACTCCAGAACTTGGCTGGATCTCAAAAGTGTATGTGAATCGACCTGAAGTTGTGAGGCATGCAGAACAAATTAAAAAATGGAGCACTGTGAAAGGTAATTGGCAAGTAAGTGCTCTTTTTTTGCATTCTGTTCCTGTATTTTTAAAGCAGTCACTCTCCTTCTCCAGGCTGCAATATTGAATTTTTTTCAAGATACATGTAAACTTAAAAGATGTGCTTGTCCATGTCTTATTTTAATAATTTGTATTTGATGATGGTGGGATGGAATAAGGTGATGCATTTATCCAAACAAGTTAAAAACCTTATAACTCATGAGTGGCAAAACCGCAAATGAATTTAAGTCATCTTTATTCATGAGTGGATTAAATTGTATATTACTATCCTACCACATTTATTCTGTTCTCTGCATGCTGACTTCTTATTTTTTAATTTTGAAGCTGTAAGATGTGATCATGGTCCCTGTCAAGTTTGACCTACCTGGATGATTTTTCTTTACTTAAACATCCCCAACATGTGTGATTTCTTTTCTTAAGTAGTTCTTACCTAAAACTCAAAAATTCTAACAAACAAGCTATGGCACTCAGGGGTGGGAGGGGAAAGAGCCTACTACCGTTAAAGGGACTGACATCTCAACTCCTCAGCTCAGGTAAATGATTGGTTATTTTCTGTCTAATATAAAATAGGTTCAAGTAAACTATTGCTAAAGCCAGTGGTGCAAATGAACTTCTTTTCAAGGCTGACTTCTATTCATTGACACACACGTTCAAGCTGTCTTGGCAGTTACCTTCAACTTCTGCTGATTGCTGCCCTCCTGACAGAATTGACAGATACTGGCCTGGTATGCATTTTGGTTTCTCCAGTTTGTACATGAAAATTGTACTCAAAACCATCAGGTCAGCAGCGTAAGGTAGTGTGTTCTGCAAAGCAGAGTGAGTCATGGCCATGTGCTGGCTTCTGCTGCCCCAGTGTCAGGACAGG
The DNA here is from genome assembly GCF_028554395.1 of Pezoporus wallicus. Lineage (NCBI taxonomy): Eukaryota > Metazoa > Chordata > Aves > Psittaciformes > Psittacidae > Pezoporus > Pezoporus wallicus. The sequence continues at coordinate 2,277,518 of NW_026642179.1, read as the reverse complement.
AAGGGGAACAGCAAGCAGCTGGCTGCAGGATGTCGTGAATGCTTTGGCAGCCTTCAGCCAAGGGCAAGGTGTGAAAAAAAGCCATACAGCAGACCAGGAGGTCCCAGTGAGCTCTCAACTTTGGTCCAAAGGACAAATTGATTCCTCATTCACCAAACAGCTGTTCTGCAAGCAAATATGTGTGATTCCTCCCCTCTGCCTGCTAAATAAGTCATTTACTTGCAACAGTAACTGAAAACCTGAGAGTGGGAGGAAGGGGACAGTAAAGGATCAGTCTTAACAGTGCAACGTATTAGAATAAAGCAAGAATCATTTAGCTGTACCTTAATTCTTAAAAAAGCTGCTCAAAACAGTTGGCATCCTGAGCTTAGCATGTCAGGCAGCTATTTTGCGATGGCTGAAGCTGCGTTCACAATGAATGCAGATGTAGATGATGGCTGGGGGTAATTTGATGTAGCTGTAAGATCCTACTGGAAGGTGATAGAAAAAAAACCTTCCTACCTGTTATGTGAACCTGAAAATTTGGGCTTTGAATGTGACGATTAAATAAAAAATGGTTATAAACTAGGAAAGTTAGACTCCAGCTCAACATTTCTTCAGTTTCTTATCTATAAAGAGGTCACTTGATACCAAGTTTAGCAGTCTAGTAGCTCTGGGTTAGGAAATGGTGTCAGTGAGAAAATCCAGAGGATATTCCACAATCTGGTCTATTGTCAAGTACTGCAGGTACAGTAATAAAAAAATAAGTCTGCTGATCTGACCAAAGTTACTGTATAAAGAACAAAGACACAGAGAGCCACAGGCTTTGATTACAAAGAATTGTGGGGAAGAAGGACATTTAGTGTCACTCCCTCAATATGGCTGTAGGACAAATGTTTAATTATTACTAATTAAACTTCTGCAATCTCCTGTGTAGTAACACTGATACCAAACTACTCAAGTAAGTTTTGCTTTGAAGAATACCAGAAGCATCTCTCCTGTATTTGAGCACTGTCATTGCAGGATAGTCACGTGCTGTTTATTTTACAGGGGTGGTTTTGAACCTTTACATACTTGAGGTTAAGCAGCTCCACAGATTCAAATTTGGAGCCCATTTCCAAATACACATCTGAAAACCCCTTTTTTAAAAGAACGAAGTTCATACCAGGTCTTGGAACTCCTTGACTACATTTGCCTCAATGACTTTATGATTCATGTCACAAGAGATGAGGCAGAAATTCCTTTGAAGGAAAGACAAAAAAAATCCAAGTAAAAGAAACTAAAAACCATTTAACATGAAAATCCCCTTTGAAGGATTAGAGAGTGAAAGTAGAAATCAGTTAGAAACAAACAGTCAGGCTTTGACTAACAGAGGCTGGTAACGGTTCATTACTTCGTTCAGTCACCCCAAAGCAGCTTTCAGTGTAACATTTACTGAAAGTTCAGAAAGGAGACTCCTGTCAGCGAAGTGTGAAAGGTTTGTAGGCTGGCCAGCCACTTAAGGTTTTCAGAGTAATACCTCCATGCAGAAACAAGTTTTGCTGCCTATCAGTGTCAGAGGGCAGTCAAAGAGGAGCTTTATGGACTTCAATGGACTTTGCTATTGCAAACTCTCGCCTTGCTGAACATGTGCACACTAGGAGATGTCAGCTTTTTGCAAAGCCATCACTGTAAATGAGAATTCTCTGGAAGACCTTCAACAAATATTCCAAAATAATGTCTTGAGCTCAATTTTTATTCAGCAAAATTCTGTAGCATTTTCATCTAAAAAGTGCTTACTTTTTTTTCCCCCACCAAATATTTATTGATGTTTTTTGTTCCCTATTCACACAGAAGAAAGTGGAAACATCTGGAGTATAGACCCTAAGTTTTAAGAAGTCTGGGTTCTTACCCCCCACTGATTCCGTGTTTCACTCTCACAGCAGGAGAAGCATGCAGATGTGCAAGTGTGCAAATTGCTGATGTGTAGACTCATCTGGTTACTGGCAGTTGCAGACCTTGTGCATACAAGCCTTAAAGACACAGACATTTTTTATAGAACGGGCCATGTTATAACAGTGAAGTTCCTTACATAGGCGGTGTTTTCATCTTTGTCTTACATAATTAAATTTGAAACAAGATGCTTTTTATCATGGTAAAAATGTTTGATTCTTACAGAGTTCCATTTGGTAGTTAGTATTTGCACCAAAATCTGGAGTTTGATCCTTTGATTTTCAGAGAATGGACTTTTGGTTCCAAATACTCTCTAGCATTAGATACTGCTCAAGACATGAACAAATATCTACCAACTCTGTCCTTCATAAACCATGCTTTGCATATCCTCTATGTTTCCTCATATCCCATATGTTTTCTCATTCTTGAAGTGAGATCCAGGCTTCTGATTCCTGCATCTTTTAAGTGAATTTGGCTTTGGAAGCATAAACTGAAATACTATATTCCTTTCTTCACTCCCTTTGTAGGCTGCTTGGCTGCTGAAAGCTGTCACCTGCATAGACCTTACCACTCTTTCAGGTGATGATACTCCTTCGAGTATTCACAGGCTGTGTTTTAAAGCAAAGCATCCCATCAGAGAGGATCTGCTGAAAGCCTTGGACATGCATGATAAAGGTATGGTAGTTTTTATTGTGTGTATTTTGTAGAGAAAATGTCTACATTTCCTCATTGTTCAATTTTCAGAAAGTGGTAAAAATGTCTCTTCTTCCTGTAATGAAAGGAGTTATGATAGGGAGCCCTGCAGAAGTAATTGTCCTGAGAGAGCAAATTAAGTTCTATATGATCTTATTCAAAGCAGCTGTCTTAAGTTCTAACTGCTAAATAATGTATTCCTTTGAGTTAATATAAGACTATAAGGAGAAAAAAATCCATTCTCTGTTTGGCAACCAAAGTGGAGAATGGACTTAGGGCAACTCTAAGTTATGATAGCTAATGAGCAAATTTGATGTGGAAGCTGCAAGTGTGTAACCTCAGTGTATGTCTTTTAATAACAGTGCACTAAGGTGAAACTGAGTATACTGTTAATCTGCTGATGTCATTAGTAAAATGGTGAAGGGGAGAATGTTCATGGGAGTCCTCTGGATTTCATGCTTAGCTGCTGTTTCTGTAACTACTGAGCCTGCCACTTTGCCTGTCAAAAAGATGCATTCCACAGTCCTAAGCATCTTGTTTTTCCTTAAGAATACTTTATCTGCTTTTTTCAGTAGTTAAGATAGGAGACATCTTTGCAGTCTGGTCTATAAGGAATTAATCCTGTAATGGTGGTTGTGTGCATGTCACATATACACATATGTACACACACAGGATTCCCAGAGTTGAAGTCAACCGAGTTGAAGGGGTAGAAGACAGCCCTAAAGAACTAGTGGTAAAACTTTAATTGTCATTACTCAAGGAGGCTCCATCTGAAATCCCAGTGTTGTACCCAAGGCTGACCACAGTAAAATTTTGGAGCTAATTGAGACTGTCAATATAACTATCAATAAAATCTCTTTACAGCTGAGCACTGTTTCTGAATTTTTCCACATGTAATCACTGATGTATCAGTGAATACCAGTTGATTTTGGTCTTATGATGATCTAACAAAAAGAAAATCCCAGCGACATTTGGGGCATGCTTTTACTGTTGGTATATTTCAGTTTTATATGGACATTGGCCCACTGATTGAAGACATATGATGTGGAACCAAAATGAAATCAGGCCTCTGGTTTTAAGCCATAGACATAAAATACCAAAGATTAGTCTTACTTGAAAACTTTGATTTATGGACTCTTCAGACAGGTGAAGTATTAAAAATCAGGTCAATTATCTGAGACTTTGAGAGAACAGTGTTTTAACTAGAAATGCAGTAGAACTTCATTAACATAAAGACTGCTCAGTTGCTGCTGGGCTTAGTCTGGCTCAACAAGGACAGAGCTTGGCAGTGTGGTTTCTCTTGCAGTAATTTTCTGACTAAGCATGTCTTAACTGTACGTGTTGGCATTAAAAAGTGAATCTATCTATAAAAATCTTGGCATTTTAACTCCTGCTAATGCAAACTTGCTTCTAGGGTCAGATGAGTGAACATGAGGGCGGTAACAATATGGAGAATTACCTGAGCTGTTTGAGCAATATAACAGACATCTCCAGTGTAGGTCCTTAAGATCTGTGTGAGAATGCAGAAGTGGGAGGTGAGAGCAATGCACACATGCTCATAATGTGATTGCACTTGAGAAGGTGGAAATCTAGATAGAAAAAGTGAACTGTAGCTTTTGCAGGTATTACTGTTGGAGCAGTTTGTGTATATCCTGCAAGAGTCACCGATGCTGTTAATGCCCTAAAGGTTGCTGGCTGCAACATACCAGTAGCTTCAGGTAAGCTTTATTCAAAAATATCCTGTTAAATATATTGATGCTATAAAATAGGTAGAAAGATCTAGCAATTTGGACTTGCTTTTGTTTCAGAGTATAAGGTAGAAAGGTGGCAGGTGGAAGGAAGGGAATGGAGGGGAGAATTGCTTCTGGTATAATCTTTTGTTTTCCTTCAAGCTTATCAGGAATGCCAAATCCATTTTGCTGGAAGCTCTTCAAAGAGGTCCTTAAGATATATCACTATTTTCCTCATCCAAATAGAAAAAATTGAGATAGTGTGTGGGACAAAGTAACAGTAGACACTAAGTCAATAACAACAATAATAATAATAATAATAATGATACAGTATGAGCTTTAGGAGTTCTAATACACTTTCCCCCCTACCCCCCATCAGTTGTTTGTCTTTTAAGTGTAATCCTGTGTCATGGTTTAACCCCAGCTGGCAACTAAGCACCACACAGCTGCTTGCTCACTTCCCCTCCCCAGCTCTTCTCCACTCACCACACGAGAGACAAGTCTTGAATCTACAATAAGCAAAAAATAGTATCAAAGAATTATACAGGTTGGAAGAGAGCTCTGGATGTCATCTGGTCCAACCTCCTGTTCAAAGCAAGAGCTAACTTTGAAGTTAGATCTGGTGTTTAATACGAAGATCCATGTGTGGGTTTTTTTGTTGTTGTTTCATTGTTATGTAGAGGAAAAAAATGTACTAAATGCATTTATATGTCAGAGATAAAGAGGATCTTGAAAAAGCCATTATTTTTTCCATTTACAAAGTTACCTTTGGGTTTTCTACTTAAACATCATAAACATAATCTGAAGTAGACCTCATTGAAAGCAATTTTTGCTATGTTTTAGCTGTTAAACATATTACTAGGATTTAGCTTGAAATACTACTTAAAATAATTGGAAAGAATTAAAAATGTATGTATTGCTTCATCTATGAGCTCACTCCTTGTTTGCTCAATTCTGCTGGAAGCAATAGATATCGTGCTTTCTTATGTAGTCTGCTTTGGAAAATATTAGGGCATATGAAAGAGACCTTTTTGCAAGGTGCACTTAGTATCTTGCTGGACATTGGTTCTTGAGGAAAGAGCTAATGTTTCTTGTGGATGAAGAGAGGGTAGGATGAGATGTCTTTAGATTGTTTGGATTATGTTATGGATAAAAAAATAAAACAACTTTCAAACTCTTTGGTGTATTAGAGGTATATGCAATTTTATGGTCAATTTATAAAACATTTTCTTTCCTCTACCTGCATTCCCATTCTTGCTAGTGGCTGCTGGGTTTCCATCCGGACAAACTCTTCTAGAAGTCAAACTGGCTGAAATAAAGCTGGCTGTGCAGTATGGTGCTAGAGAGATTGACATTGTCATTAGCAGGGCTCTGGTGCTGACTGGCCAGTGGGAAGGTAAGTATCCACCCTTTGGCAAGGAACTTAAACCTCTGTATCTGCGCGTGCAAGCTCTGTCTTTATCTCTTCCTCAAGTCTCCATATTGGTCCTTGAAATTTTGTCCCTCCCCTAAAAGTAATTGATAATCTGGGGCGCTGAACTAAATGAAAGCTATTTAATTTATGAAGAATGATTGCATTATTTTAAAAAATGCTGTTACAAGCGCTGTCAGGCTGGGCATGCAGAATTACTTTGTGTTTTGAAAATTCACAGGTATTCCTTCTATGTCTTTAGAGGATTTTGTTTGCAGAATTAAAAAAAAATTAGCAAATGAAATGGAAGTGAATGTCTAATTATTTGAACAGTTTTGTTAAAACCCCCAAGGGACGCCTAATGTAGATGATAGCTCGTTAAATATACAAATTCTTGACAAAAATATGTATTTTACTTATTTTATTTTTCGTGAAAGTTGAGGGTACATATTGACTGTTCATATTATTATTGATGTTCTTGTGTCTGTAGACTACTATTAATTAGTAAGAACAATAATGCTGAAGATGGTTTTTGCTCTAATTGCCTCCTTAATGTAGTGTGAATGGTTTGCCTGAAGTGCTGACAAAGCTACTGTAAGTAATCTCAATGTGAAGGTAAACACATCATTGTCTTGGAATGAATTTTCCATTTAGTTGTATAATGCAGTGCTTAATGGTCTGTTTGCCTGGAAGATTTCATAAAGGATCCCTGGGACCTGAGTTTGGTTAAGGAAATAAAATTATCATGGTAGCAGATCATATTATCTGATTTTGGTCTTCCTTCAATTAGCAGTTAGAACTGAACCAAAAGGCCCTCATGTTTCTGCATCTGTGTCTTCAGGACTGATATTCTAGTTTCCATTTCCACACCTTGACCTCTTTTGTAGTACTTACCAACTCCACCCTTTTGCTCTTAAATATATGCAGCTTTACAAAAATTTGACTTCTTGACATTGTTGCAGGCATTTGTTTCATTCAGCGTGGCTGTTTTATATTCAGGGATGGCCTCAGAAATTGCTGTAAAGTGGAGACTGGGTGATTGAGTGGTTTTAAATAAGACAGAATGTTGGTTCTGTACCAGCTGGCAGCAATACTGTATGTACACCTTCCTACAGTATATCTTCGTTAGTGTTTACACACTGTAGTCTACAAACCAGCTACCCCCTCCAGGAGCTGTGCTCTGCTGGGTAGATGTATTGATCTTGGATGCAAAGTCAGCAGAATCAGTGATCTGTCCCTAAGACTGAAAAAAGACCACTGCAGTGGACATGAGCAGCAACTTGCAATTGTTTCAATTTCTGGTGATAACTGTGGTTGCCATGCTTTAGACTTCATGGTACAAACCACTTTTAAGTGGAAGTTGCATGGAGCAGGGATCAGAAAGTTAGTGCATGTAAGCAATTGCAAATGCAGGCTTGAGGTTTTATTGCCCTGGATTACATGAAGGAGAACTCAGAGGTGAAATACAAGGCTAGATTCAGAGTGGAAGCTTGTATCAGTGACTGAAATGAACTGGACATACATTTTTAGGTTTTTCTATATGGGAAATGAATTGGGTTTTGTGATCACAATTTACAGGGGAGGAGTACACAGACATAGCAATGATGGATGTAGTATAAAGCTGTCAGTTTACCAATTAAATAAATTAAGGATGACTTTTTATTTGGAATGCATGGTCTTTTACCCAGAGCTTAAGTCATGACAAGGTTGAAAGCTGTCATTTTCTTAGCAATGGTTAGTTTATATATTTATTTTTTTTTACTGAGAGCAGAATTGAAATTATTTCCGAATGTTTTCTGACAGTTTAGTCATGAATGTGAATTTGTGTTGGGCACATATTTACATGGTCTTGAAAACAGTCTACCTCAGGAGCAGAATGTACAAGCCATGATGCTACAGGGTGAAAAATTATATTTAACCTGCCCATCCAAAAAAATTACTTCAGGAGGTGATCTGAACATTTTCGTAAAAAATCTAGTACTCTGAATTCCTGCTTAGCTTTCAATAAATGTGTGCTAGCTGTATGAACACGCAGGTTTCCATCTCTATCTAATGATTAAATATGATACACAAGAATGTTTAAGGAAGCTAGAAGAAGGGATGAAGAAATCCCTATATTACATAAAACTGAAAATTCTAGTACAGTAACGGTGCCTGTGTTTAAGGTACTTCATCAACTAGAGCTGCCTTGCAGTTATGACAGAACCTCTGCTCATGCTTATATCACTAATATATGTCTATCGTTATTTTCTCCTGTTGCCTGTCTTCACCATATCAGGAGTTATTGACAAAAATATGTATGTGGTGCAGTGCTTTATCTTACCATTCATATATTTTTAGCTTTTCTTCTAGCCTGTGCAATAATTGGGGTCACCATGATATAATAGCTTTGCTTTGTGATTTGTTTCAAAGGCTTGTTTGGGTATTAAATATTTTAGTGTCTATCCAATTATGTCAAGTTATTTTAAAGCAGTCCTTAAATATTGTTGGAGCTCTTTATGACACTCAGGATAGGTTTTCTAGATCTTTATAAAGTAATTGTTAAAATCTTTTTAAAAGTGCTGAACATGAAAGCAGCTTTATTGGACAGCTAAATTATGCTGGAAAATAACATTAAATGGGATATAAGTTAGTGAACTTATATATCTTTTACAACCTATTCACTTTTAAAGCAATACTACTTTACAACAGTTTACTCAACCATTGTCTTGTATCACTTGATGAAGTATGGATTAAGCTTAAAAATCAAAATTTAGATACTGTCTTTAGGCAGAGAATGTGGATATTGTCTTAAGGCACAGAATGTGGACTCTATATGAAAAAAAAGATGAGCACAGGTGAATTTGACAAACAAACTGGATTTATTTATTTTTTTTCCTCTGTTCTTAATTAATATGTTGGCGTTGCTGTACCTTCTGAAGCTGTCTGGGGTGCTGTAATATGACTTCTATTTCTGTAGCTTTTAGTGAACACCTGGACATACTGCACTGTCAGCAGCTTCAGAGATGTTGCTAACCCATCACTTGCTCTGTGTCACTTGAATTTTCCTACAAAATAAGGGAAGTATGCCAGTATATTGTAAGATGTTTGAACACGGCTGCATCAATGAAATACAGTAGATATAACCTCATTATGAAAGCTGCCTTTCAGTTCTGTTAGTAATTATTTGAATGGGAGTGAGAGGCTTTGTTCAGGGTTTAGGGGCCCCTTTTGTGCTACATACTTTATGAACAGCACAGAGAAAATACACTCCCCACTCTGGAGACTTAGAAAAGACTCCACATGTTGTTCAGAAATAATATAGCTAGATTTACTATTTTCTAGGTGTGCAAGCTGATGCGGGATCTTGAAGTCTAGTTGCACAGTTTCTGTCTTATATTGTCAGAAGCAGCTCAGATTCTTGAAGTCAAGCTCTGTTTTCAGTTTAATGGGAATCACTGGAGCCTGGAGTTGCACATATGTGACTGAGAGTGGAACTGAAGGAGTCGTGTTGTGCTGATAGCCTTGTGCTTGTCATTTTGTTAACAAACCTGCCATTAACATGCAAGACAGAAGGGACTCCAGCTCATTTTCCAGTTTCCCGTCATGATTACCTTGAGCTTTTGGTCTAACAGAAATTGAAACATCTTCCCTCCTTGTCTCAGTTTCTTACCCTTAACATCAGTCAATGTGACTGACTAGATAAAAACAGCAAATAAGAGGCATTAAAAAAAAAAGAAGAAAAAAAAAGGTGTTTTTATCGCTACAATGTGGAGAAGAGCTGTTTCATAAAACTTTTACCTGTGGTTTTTTTTTCCTCTTAATATTTTAATTTCCTTTGTAGGAGATATGGATAATTTCCTTTATGTTATAATTCTTAGGACAAATGTATTAGACCAAAGCAAAAGACCATCTAGACAATTTAGGGCAGGTTATAGCCAGCAGTAATTGTCAGGGATGTTTGCTTGAGAAGTGTTCAGAGGGAGGAACATTTTCTTTGGTGTATTTAATAGCTGCTAAAATCAATATAATATAATAGTTACACTTTTAGGAAAACCACAAAAAGGACACTTTCCAACAGATATTTTATGACAGTGAAATTAAAATTACAACTATGAAAGTATTTCTTTTTTCCTATAAAATCTGAATTTTTCTGATTTCTATAAATGCATCCAGTAAAAACAGATCTAAGGTTCTTATGTCACATCAATTTTAATGGGCAAGTCAGTGGAGTTAGTACAGACTACATCAGTGAGCATCCTGGCTCCAAATATGTTCTATAAGGGTTTGCTTGCTTTGGGGCTTGTGTTTCCTTTAGGGGTTTGTGTTTTTTTTTTTTTACTCCAGCTTAAGACTTAGACTTCTTTTAGAATAGATCATTTTGGTGCTGTGTTCAAGATGTTCTTGATTTGAGAGCTCTCAGTTTTCTTTTCCTTGTCATTATCAGTCAGGAGCAGAGAGTCTCTTGCAACCTCTTCATGGTGGCCTCAGCTCACAGCAGTGTTTTCTTTGACAGAGGTTTTTCCCAAAGTCTTTGTGCCACTACTGCTAACCTGAGGAGCTCTGTGTCAGTTACTGGTGTTCTGCACAGGTCACAGATATTCCCAGAACTGCAGCATCCAGCTCTGCTCCTGTTCAGCTTGACAGAACTGAATAGTTAAGCGATGGACTTTTTGGCAGCACAAACTGTCCGAGAAGCAGCCCAGGACCCCTTGAAACACTGAGTGCATTTTCAAGTGTGATTAACTTCACCCATCCTTTAGATGCCAGGAAGTTTCAGGATAATCAAGTTATTTGTGCCTTGATTTAATTCTGACTGGGTACAGAAACTTCTTTTTTATTTTTGAAAGGAGTAGGAGTTTTTGCACTTGCTCTGTAGCAAAGGAGTTCCTGCTTGCCCTGGGACTGGCGTGCTCTGTACCAGAGTTAGTTGCATTTCTATTTGTGCTTTTACGGTAAGGTTGAGAATGTCCTATGAATGCCAGCTGTTTTCTGTAATAACTGGTCTCTGAATAAAGAGCAGTATTTACTACCTACCCAGCTGCCCCATTAAAGCATGCCCACTTTTCCACCACCTCAGCTAAACTGATAGGCACAGATGACTGAAGATCCTGTGTTGTTCTTGTTTGTGGTCTCTGAATAAAGAGCAGTATTTACTACCTACCCAGCTGCCCCATTAAAGCATGCCCACTTTTCCACCACCTCAGCTAAACTGATAGGCACAGATGACTGAAGATCCTGTGTTGTTCTTGTTTGTGGGTTGATCCATGCTGTCAGATAGTGAGACAGTTCAAATGCTCTTGGCACTAATTGCATATAAAATAACCTTCCAACAACAGAGAGGGTGTGTAGCTGTGGTACTAACTCCAGTGAACAGCAGCTATAAGGATACAATTTCTTTTCATGGAATCCAACCTAAATGTACATTTTGTTGATTTTATTTTGACATTTTTGGTGGTGTATCTTAAAGGTAGAAAAAACTCGTGTCTTTTCTTCTTGTTACTGAAACAAGAGCAAGATGAAGGCTGCTTCTCTGGGTTTCCAAAAGCTTTGGGAAAGAGTAACTCCACAAAAAGAAACTGCATTTGGATCTAACATGAGCAGTGTTATCAAATGCACAAGAAAATAGCACAAGTTCTTTGTATTTTTGGTTTTTTTTGAGTCTCGATTTGATGTAGGTTTCTAGAGTATTATCAATTGATCAATAAAACATGTTAGACTGCATGCTAGTACTGATTAATTCACACCTTTGGTACACAAGAAGAACCAAGGTGAAGCCTGGTGTCTCTAAAGGGACTTGCTAAGTGCATTAGCCAGCTGTCTACTAATGTGTGTAGTACCTCTCGGCAGATCACCCCAGTGATCCCAGCCCCAGCTGCCTGGTGTGCTGATGGATATGCCGCAGCACCGTGGATGCAGGGGAGGTCCAGCACCTGGCAAACCCTACTGTGTGTTTCCAGGTCTTGCTTCAGGACTGAGGGGAAAATAAAGTTTGTATTGCTGAAAGACTTCAGTCTTCATAGCCATATCCAAGACCTTTTTAGCAAGAAGGATTTGTTCAAAGCTGTATTTAGCATTCCGTAACAGAACTTTCTGGCTGTATGTTTGAAGATTGAGTAAAATGTGTGAAAAGGACTCTCTTGCAAAGGATCCAGCTTGCTTATTTTGCATCTTTTTTTTTTCCTTAATTCAAATTCCAGAAATGGTTGCTGTACACTGTAAGAGCTGCTTTTCTCTCGCTATGGCTGAATTTTACCAGAAAGGGTGGGAGGGATTCCCTGTGCTCCTTCAGTTGTGTTACCTGACCAGGTCCACAAGTTGTAGCTTTTTTAAAGTCAATTATATCCATTTTATTCCAAGTCTGTGAAAGTATAAAACTTAGAAAGTTAAGCATGCCTTTGGGCATGACACTTCATAAATTCTAAAACAGGCGTTTGGGAGGAGGGAGTTCTCCCCTGGACAATGTCCAACAGCAGCCAAATGCTGGTCTGTCCTCCCTGTCCCTGCTTCTCCCTGTCTGCAGCTGTGTTGCATGCCAGTTCACTGAGTGGCGGTGAGTACAGATGGGATGTGTGCTGGCTTGTGTCAGGGACACGCTGGCGGCGTGGAGATGAGAGCTAAGGAGAACTGAAGGTCAGAAGATAGGATGATTGCAAGAGGCCCTGCAAAGGCAGTGGGGCTGTCTGTGGGGAGGGAAGGCAACTCCAGGGCAGGGTTTGCTTTTTGTTTTCCAGCTGGTGCCAAGATACAGAGATAATGGTCTGCTTTATCTCCAATCTAAAAGGCTTTATGTAAGTCAACCTGCTGTCTGTGTCAGTGCAAGTGATAGTGCTTGTGTGTACAAAGCGGCTCATGACAAATCTTCCTGAACTCCAGCTGGCTTCTCAGCAAGTGTGGGGCATCAGAAGTGAGGGGCCTTGGAACTGTAGCTCCACAGCATGCTAGACAGATGTTGTCCTGCTAGCCCTCCTGCTGCAGTGCTTCCTTTGCCCTTGCTGGGGCCATCTGAGGTCACAACACAGGATGGTCCAAGTCCTCATTAACCTTGTGGGTAATGCAACTGCTTGAGGTGGTTTGTAAACACAGATCCATGCGGATTTGCAGATTCTTGAGGTGTGATCCCAGGCCTCAGTCTCTCTTCACCAGGGATATTAGCAGGCCACACTGATTGTTTTTTCAGGAAGTTTTTATTTTCAAAAACCTTAAAAAGTGGGATTCAGATGCCTAAACACAGGCATCAAGCTCCATCATCAGAGTTCATGAGATGGTCCTATGGTACCAGGTGGAAAGTTAGGAAACTGAATGGAGATGTGGAGCCTCCAGGAGTGGCAGGGGGAAGCCAAGGGAAATATGTTGTGGCATTTTACATGGCTGTAATGTTTGTAATTAGACAACTTGGTCACACCTTTGGGGTCTTTTAGGCTGAGCCCTTTGGCAAATGTGGCTAAAGGAGTGTGATGACATGGTGTGGACAGGAAAACACAGCTGTCCCCGAGTACTAATTCAATGTACTAACATTTATTGCTGAAAAAGCTATTCTAAAATCAATCCTGACTATCACAGCATTTTTTACTCCTGATGTATTCATGAGTGTTTGGCATACTGTGCACATTCTTAGTTTTGAGAGAACTGACATTAATAGCTATTAAGTTAAGTCTGAAACTGTGTGGCATTGTTAATTACCTCCAGTCATGTAATTTATTGAACTTACAAAACTTAAGTTCTTGAGTGCTATGACTAATTATAAGATTGGAAATTAATCCAGAAGTGGAAATTACAGCCATACTTGAAAATGTCTCTCAGGCAACTTTGATCATTTTCACACGCTTTTATCCGCAGGTCTCTACGAGGAGATCCGTCAGTGCCGTGAAGCCTGTGGAGAAGCTCGTATGAAAACAATCTTATCAACGGGTGAACTGGGGTCTCTTGCTAATGTCTACAAAGCCAGTATGATAGCTATGATGGCAGGTAAATATATGATGTTTTCTTTTTAAGCTAAGAATGTCTTTGCTATATTATTTATGAAGCTTAAAAAATTCTAGGTGTGAAAGTTTAGTTTTGCCCAAAGTAGAAAATAAAACTATTATGCAGCAATTGCTGAAGTTGCAGGTATAGTAATGAAGTATTTTTCTTTTTTTTAGTATAACCTACAAAAACTGCATCAAATGCTAAATAACATCTAAAACGGCGACAAAATTTGTGGAATGAGTAATATTTGTTGTAAAATATCTGATCCTTGGTATATTTAATAAGGACACATATATTTGGGGCAGATACATGTATTATCTAAGCAACAGTGGTGAGCTACAGATGTGGCGTAGGTAGATACGTCATAAGCTTATTTTAAATGGAGAGGGAATTTTCCTGTGAAGATTCATGCTGACAGCTCTCTCTTCTGGTTTACAATCATTTCTGCTAACCACCCTTATTAGAGTGTGGTTTGAGAAACCAGCTGTACTGGAAATGCAGTAAGGGGGAGAACACCACATGCTCCATCAGGCACTTGGATGGGCTAGGATATAACTGGTTTTAACTGGAATGCTCAAAATCAGTGGCACTCACTATCAACAATTAATTGGCACTTCAAAAGGTGTCCAGTCTTCCTGTCTTTGAAAACTCGGTTACATCTGACCCAATATTTAGAAGTCTGTCTGCCTTTATTCTGAACCTTTCAGCCAAGAAACACATTCCTATGAGCATGATGGAGTTTTTAGGGGCTATGTATTGCTTGTAGGAATTACTTTTTTGCATAGCTACTGCCACTGAATGTAGCAAAGCACCTACTTGAGCCCAGATTTACAACAATATAATCTCTGCATCTTTGGGTCTGTGCTGGTACAATTTTCCCTTGTTTAACCAGGATTTTAGGGATGTGTGTTAATGCAAAACTGGGAATTGGTTGATATGGCTACATTCTTTCGGCTCTGTTCTAGGCACCTGCTTCTTCCACTGTGTTTGAAACAGGACTCTTCAAGTGTATTAATAGAAAGAAATGTAAAGATATACTAGAAACACTTGGGTTAGTCTGTCTTCTAAACGTACCCTAATTTTCGTGTTGATTCTTTTTTTCCTACTATAAACTCTTCATCCCTGAATTTTTTTCTTATTTTAGAGCAAGAAAATATAATCTAGTGTCTTGTCAGTATTTAAATAAATATTCAACTTGCTACTGACCTCATTGTCTCCTTACACACCACTGTGCTTACTTCAAATGAAAGGGGAAGCATTTCAGGCATTTACGTGCTCAGCTACAATGTCAATTGGTATCATTAGATACAGAGGATCAGTATTATGCCAGTAAATATTGGTTTTAATTAGAAGAGGTAGAAGAAATACACATTTGCTGTAACTTAAACTGATGTAGTAATCATAACGATCAGTTATTATTAACATGCAGTAGTGAAAAACTCAGGTTGTAAAGCATTTTAACGTTTTCAGATTCTTTGCTGGTGTAGTTTTTTTGAAATACAGCAGATGGCTCTATTGTTAATGATTTTCCTTGCATAGTTATTCGTTTTGCAAGATACTTATCCATCTGAATATATGCAGTAATTTCTTTATTTCAGTGTCTTGCTTTTTCTTTGTGGGTAGGTATAAAAATAAGAGTTTGTTGATGCCCTACATGCATGTATTGAGGGTCAGATTTTCAGACTAACTTGTCAGAACTGCTGAGAACTTCAAATTCCAGTTGAATTTTGTTTGATTTTTATATTTGTAGCATCTTGGGGAGGAAGTAATTTGTCACAGTACTTTTAAATTGTAGCTTTAGTATCTATATATTTTTTCAACTGGAGCTATGACTTTGAAGAAAGGAAGAAAGAAAGAAAGACAAAAAAACAGATGATTTTATGGATATGGCAGGCCCTGGCAACTTTTATCTGAAGATAAAAAAGTAACAACTCTGATAAACCTGACCCTAGCAATTGGTTTTATATGCAGAAGTTAGTTACACAATATAATGGATTCAACTGCAAAACTGGCTTTAGAATTTTTTGCTGTCTCTGGCCAATTGTGCCTGTCCTTTACACCAAAATTTGCTGTTCCTTCAGCTGGGCTGTTAGAAATGCTCATCATGCTGTGTTGTAAACTGAGTTTTCAAAGCAATGTAGTTGAAAATTACTTTAGAAAAGGGTTAATTAGTTTGCTGTTTGCTTGTTGTGATTGGTTGGTAATGTGTTGTTTTGTTTTTTTTTAAATGGTCACAGCCTCAATAATCTGTTTTACAGCCTTGCCTTGCGTGTGATTGTGCCAGTGCAACTGAAGGCATGGTGTGCAGTCCTTCAGCTGTTTTAATGTAAGCCTATTATATAGGGAGCACAAAATTCTTACAGATGTTTATGTTGCCCTTGCTGAACATGCACACATTCACCTAGTTCCTGGAGCACAAAGCCGCAGATGTATCGCAACATGTATATAAAATGTATGTATTTCCTGCACGTCTTATTTGTAAGACTCAGAAGACTGAGAGAGTAACACAGTGCTGATTTATCAGTAGCTCTAGAGCTTGCCTGGGACGTCTGGGACTTGGTCTCTGACTTGGTCTCTCTGACTCAAGTTCTTCCAGACAGAGGTCAGTTTTACAGTGTATTTGCTGTTAAGGATCTCAGTCCCTCCCAATAAAGTTGCTCTGCTTTGCACAAAGCAACTGAACAGGGAATACAATCCAGATGTCTCCTCTCCCAAATAACTTGCCAAAATTTGTATAGTCTTCCTTGTGCTGTCTTGAGGAATTACCGGTATGTGGTGGGACCCACAGCATATTTCATTTAGTCTGATTCAGGTAGCAGGTAGGGGTTCAGCCTCTGGACATGAGGCCAGCTGCACAGATCACTGATTTGAAAAGGGATGGTAAAAGGTCAGAAAATGTGCACCTCTGCACTGGCTGGGATTTAAAAAGAACATTAAGGACCATGCTCAGGCTGGGGTGGTGTGCCCATGCGCTTGTATTCGGAGCAGATTGCACACGCTGCTTCTGTAGGCAGACAGCTGTACTCTGAGTCATAGCCCTTACAGGACTCAGCAGAAGCCATTCACTGTACATCAGCGAGTGAGGCTGAGCCCAGTCAGATGTGCAGATCCCACCAGTGCTCTGGAGGTAGAAGCCAGCTGTAGAAATGGTGCTTTGCACAACATGCCTGAGTACAATACGTTAATGCTTGTGCCTGCAAGAAAGTGTTGCTTCAAAGGAAGGTATGAGAGTAGTTTACCTGTATGTGAAGCAGTGGCTTTTGGTTACTCCTGTACCTGAAATTTATCTCCAAAGTAACATGATGACTTTTTCTTCCTTGTCTGGCACAGTACTGTAAGGAGAAAGACATCAGAATGGGAGCAGGCACACAGTTCCCTTAATTTCTCTTAACCATACCTTGACTGACATATGATAAATTTCTTCTGGAATATTTAAGAACCTATTTCTGAGTGAAAGAGGCTGACAGCCCTCTAAGGACAGTGACTCATCTTGCAAGAATAATTCTTGCAGTGCTAAGGAGGACATAATGCCAGGTAGGATTGCACATCAGTGGCTCTGTGTCACTGCCAAAGGTGCACACTCTTTTCAGAAGGCTGATCAAAAGAAAATCTCAGTATTGAATCAGGGGGATTTTGGTCATTGGTTTATAATGTCCACTGCCATTTCTTGAGCTTTTTGAAGTCTTGATGGTGGTTTATGAGCATCTTAAGGGAAATGGCAACTTTGACTCTACCCAACAGCTTCCAGACAAGGAGCAGAGCAAGCTAATCAATGGTTTTCACTGTCTGGTGTATACTTGTGTGTGCCACATCAACTCTGTATCTTTGTAGCCTCTTGGAGTAAACAGTCCTAAGGAACACAAATGTGAGTGCTTGACAGCACCATACCAGTGGTAACTATTCTGTTTCTTTGTTGCAGTGTCTTAAAAAAAAAAACCCAAGCAGGTCTTGTGCACAGTTCTCTTGCGAGAGGTAAAACTTTTTTAACTTCTATTTTCTGACACAAACATCGGAAACCACCAGGGAAGCCCGGCAAGCAAGAGAAGTACGATGAGCTTGCAGTGGGAAAGGAGCGTTTCAGTAAGGATGTGGATGACTTAATTGCATATCAGAGTCATATATAAGGTTTTTATTTTGGAAAATCATATTTTAACCATATTACCTAATTACAAAATCTTTATTGTCCTGTGTAACAATTCATATTAATTAGGATATGTAGACTGGGAGAGAGGTGGAAGACGTGGTTATGTAAATGTACTTTGCTTTAAAAGTGAAAACTTAATCTGAGTAATTCTGACTGTGAAAGCTGCTCTTGATGGTACAGCTCCTTTTACATCAGGCTTTGAAAAGCTAAGGGGAACAGAGTGACACATAAAAGGTATTTGCTTTCATTATATATATATTGAAACAAGTACCTGTGGAAAGACCATGAAGGAGTGATGCATGTTCTTCTGCAGCTCTACTAAATCTATGGGTTTAAGACAATTTTTTTTCATAGGTCATTAAGCAGTTAGTCAAATAAATTGTAAGCTGTACTGACTAATGTAAAAATTGAACTCAGAAAGGGCATGAATTAGTGCTAAACCAAACTAACTTGTAAAGTCTCTAGCACAAAAAGCCCTGCAAAAAGTTGCAGGAGATGGCTGAGGCAATAAGGTCTCTGATGCTGATAGTCTAGAAGAAGAAAACTAAACCACATTAAATGTGTGAGCAGAAACTTTTTTAGATGTTTGATACTGTTCATTCCAAAGTGAACAGAAATAATATAGCCAAATAGTTAAGAAAAGCCGTATCTTGCAGTTCTCTAGAGAGCCTGCTATCAGGTATTCCAGGCTTCATCCCTCTTTACAGAAGTGGTTCCAGTTAATACACACTTATCATTTTCATAGCAAAACTTACCAAATCTTAAAGTTGCAAATGGGCTGGCCTTGTGCTGGATTCAGAGAGACTGGCTGAAAGCTGTAGTATCCAGTCTTTGTCTCTTGAAGTAGAGAGCAGTGCTGCAAGTTTCCCCTAAAGAAAACTCGGGACATGGCAGTACTGCATGAAGAGGTTTCCTGGAATATTCCACTGCACAAAAGCCTATTCCTGAATTAAGAAAAGCTATCACAGTTTAATGATTGTAAGAAGACAGAGTCCAAGAACTGTGGTTTGAAAATTTGCAAAGTAATGCCTGGCTATACCAAGCATTACCTCAGCTCTAAATAAGGTTTTTATACTGTACTTAACACTGGTGCAGATCC
Organism: Pezoporus wallicus; assembly: GCF_028554395.1. NCBI lineage: Eukaryota > Metazoa > Chordata > Aves > Psittaciformes > Psittacidae > Pezoporus > Pezoporus wallicus. The sequence continues at coordinate 2,258,583 of NW_026642179.1, read as the reverse complement.
ATTTTTAGTATGAATAATGGGAAGACAAATTCTAAGATACTGTAGCTGTTGTTTTGAGCACTGTCTTGTGAAGATTTGCTTCAAGCAGGACTAGGTGGTGTGGCTGTAAACATGCTAGACACCATTTGCAAGGGATGATTTCCCTGCTGCTGGATGTGAACTGCCATGATCCAAAACTTCTACTAAGCAAATGTTTCATGAAAAATGAAAGAGAAGAAAGGACTAGCAAAACCTAGCAAAATTTGATTGAAAAGCTAGGCATGCTTTGTGCAAATGTGACCAATGTAGGAAACAAGACTGCTGAATAAGTGATAGTACTTTGCACTTACATAGCACTTTGGATCTTCAAAGCACATACTGACATTAGCAGAGTAAATCTTACAATTGGCCTGTAAAGTATGGAACAAAGATAATAATAGACAAGTCAAAAGTCAAGCTGAGATCAGTTTTGAGTTCCTGGCTTTAAATCCCACTCTCAATCCAAAAGTCGAGGGTCCCCTTAATGGCATGTGAGTTATATTATGTATTGATTTAAGTATGTGCTTACAACTTCAGATGTAATTTGATACTAATTCAGTCAATTAGTAGAGCCAGAGCATTTCCAAATGAAAGGCAAACCAAGGGAGGAGGCTTGGTAACACATATAAAACAAGATTTCAATTTGTGTCTTATTTTACATGTTTCAAATCCAACCGTGTTGAGTTTACAGGTAAAAGGTATACTTTACCCTGTGAAAGATCCATCAGAAATCAGGGTGAACGTGTGGCTATCATCTTTTAAAAGCAGACTGGGTCAAAATTGTCAGCTTCTTTCTACAGATGTGAACTGTTGCTGAGTGCTTTCTGGGGTGACAGATGCTATTGAGCTCTAGTCTGAAGGTCCACTATAGGACTGGGGACAAACTAGTAAGTCTTACTCTTCTGAATATGTGGAAAGAGGATTTACTGCCTGACTAATGACCAAGGCTTTCTTGGTCAGAGCCTGGTGGATGTTTCCTCTTTCCTTCCAACCAAGCAGAAGTCAGCATGAATCCAAGGTGTGATGGGGCTTGCCTGCTCTTCCAGCTTGGCTGAGCTGCACTCACTGGCAGGGGAAGGAGTATGTTACAGTTCAGTGTATTCTTGGATCTGACTGCTCGTCTTCAGAGAACAAAGCACAGTTCAGAGAGTTCTCCCACCTGCGTTGTCAAATGGTAGAGAATAATCCCAATTTTTTTTGGCTGTGATCTTCTGGCAGTACAGATTAGATCAAGCGTGGGCATGATGAGCACATTTCTGAATTTCTGTCGGTTTACTGAGAGTGCATAAAAAGATGTTTATGTCAGCTCTCTTTCTGTCTGCATGCATGCAGACAATATCTCATTTGTCCAAAGATTTGCCCATTCCTTCAGAATTTTTAGATAAATTTGAACTTGCATAGTTTGTACTACTTCAGCACTTTGCATCATGCAGATGCAGTGTTGTGTCATTTTAGGAATGTAGCCTTGGTTATTGTCTTGAATATATAGAAGTGCTTGCAGTTGGTTGCTGTAAGAGGCTCATCAGGACAGTAATTAGTGCTATAGAATTATACTAGTAGGTGATAACTTTCTGCTGCAGCAGAAGTCCTTCATTCTGCATAGTCTGTGGTTGTTATGCATTTCAGAGCTCTGGTTAACATTAGTGAAAGCTTAGAGCAAGGAATAAGCACAAAGCACTGTGGAAAATCAAGATACAGAGCAGGTCAGAGTGACACAGTCTGTCTCAAAATTTTGAATGATATTACGGACTAAAAAGTTATTGAATTAAGAGTTACATCAAAAGATTGATGGTCTTAAATACAATCACTCTAAAAGAAGTCTCTGCAGGAACAAGTGACTTCATTTACTCTGCTACAGAATGGGGGGAAATAAAAAAGCTGGTGGTATAAAAATGCAGAAAGCTGAATGTTCAGTAAGGCAGAACAAGGCTGCTCCCTTAAATGATGTTATTGCCTACAAGCCTAACAGTGATACTGCAGCTAATCACTAGAAATAATGTAGGCATGATAGATAAGCTTGGAGTTGAAAAGTTCTAACAATGCAATCACAATATCCTCAGGTTTGAATTACTGATGAGAGTCCATACAAAGAGCTGTAACAGAAAAAAAAAAAATGTTGGGCTTGAGTAAAGCAGACCTTGAAGGAATGCAAAATGAGACTTTAAAATCTGCCTGGAACTCAATAATGTATGTATAGGGAATCAGAAGTGAAGGAACAGAAAGTGGTTGAGAAACACTGCAGCAGGCTCTAATGAAAAGTCTGTTCAGTAGAGTCAAAAGAGCAACAGAACTCTGTATGGGTAAGTGGAGAAGAGAAGTAATAGGTAAGGGAAACAGGGGTGTTGGGGAAAGAAAAGATACAAAGAGTCTGTGAAGGGAGAAGAGAGTGTATATGGTAAAGCCTTATTTGTTTGCAGTTTGTTAAGCTAGAAACCCAGACATGCATGCAATGCCCTGTTTGTTATGCATTTATTTATGTGCTTGCTGAACTGTGCACTAGCCTATACAGCCATATCTGTAGGGAGATAGTTATCTGGAGCTGTTCATGTTTGTCATACCAGGATGCCTGGCAACTCAATTTGCTAATTTTTTGAAAGGTCTAATCTATTACTGGTATTCTTCTGTAATCAGAAAATAGCGAGATACACTCTCTACTGAAGTCAGAGAAGAAATAAAAGTCTGAAACAGAACACATTTGTCAGCTCTGTATCTGTTTGATTTTGTGTTACCCACATCATTCGGCTTTCTCCCTCCACCATACTCATTTACAAATGGAAACAGTGCTATTTCCAAGCACTTCTCACCAGAAGAATATTGAGTTAAGTCAGGAAGCCAGAAGATGGGTAGGATTGTTTGAGGTAGCAGAATGACAAAGGTATCATCACCTTTGACAATTCTGTTAAATTCTCTATTTTTCTGTAAGTAAAATTAACATTGCGCATTTTATAGGACCTCTGTGAGATCTAGTAAATTAAGATATAAGCAGAAATATGTTCCTCTCATTAAAAGGCAAGTTTTTCATGTCTGTGTAGGAAGAATGAATACCCTTAGTCACGATTGAAATTGGGAAATGGAGCAAGAGGAAGTATGGAATTCTTCTGGTGGGAGCTGCTGACTCTGATTTACTAGTTCAACCAGCCCTGGGAGTTACAGTGGAGGTGGAAGCTGGCACAGCTTCTGGTACTCTGTGGTGATGGTGTTGTGCACTGCCTGATTGACCAGCACTGCTAGCAGCAGCAGGGAGGTCAGTTCCCTTCAGCTGTTTTCATAGCACCCCACTAAATGTTCTTTTAAATGAAAGTGTTCTGCTGTGCCTCCCGTGTGCCTTGCTGCGCTTTGGTTATCCCCCTGCACTGAGCAAACTGGAAGGAGCTGTGTGTGACAACATGAAATCATAGATGAGAGGAGTCCCCAGAAATCCTAGGACTTGTCACTGGGTCTTAGAGAAGGGTTTGAACCCTAATCTGCATATTTCTGCTGTTTAACCTGTAAGAAAGTGGCTATTCTTTATGCTTCAATCTTTGAAACTGGCTGTGAAATAGTAGATTACAATGAGGCGGCATGTACTGACAGCATAACATACCATTGAGAGGGATTAACCTTCTATTAACAAACTATTCTAAATGCCTGAATAGCATTTTTCTTTTACTGATATTCAAGATCTTTACAAAGCATGTTAATTAAAGAATATCTAAATGGTATACTTTCAATTTATAACAAGTGATGCAGAGAGGTGAGAAAGCACCCCCTCCTTGCGTTAATTTTCCCCATGAATGAAACCTTGTTTCTATGTTAAATAATTTGTTAGAATTTGAGTTAAAACTTCTGAAGTTTCATATCACCTCAGGCTCAGGAATCATTGCACAGTGAATAGTTCTAGTCAAACATGCCATCAAAATAACACAGCTTCCTAGCAAAAAACTTTGCTTCTGTGAAGCTCTGGTATGGAAGGTAATGGTTTGAGAAAATGCAATTTTAAAACATGGAAATATTATGTAAAACCAATAGATGTACAGGGTACTGTTTATTTCTCTGACTTTTCAGGGTTTTTGTTTTTTTTTTTTTATTCTGGCAACAGCAGGTGTTAAATTCTACTAAACCAGTGAAAAATAAAAATAAATATTTAATTTACTGTATCTATCAATTATACAAAATTGGCTTATGAAATATTAAAGTATCTTTTAAGAGATAGCAAGTAGGAACCAGTTAGAAAATCCAACCCCTTAACAGAAACTTAATGTAGATGTAGAAATAAACTAAGCATGATTCTAGGGTTGTAGGACCTGGACTTTTTTTGTTGATTTTTAAGGTGCCATGGCCTAGTGATTGTGCCTATGTAGTTTGCAGGTATATGCTCATGACAGCAGAAATGTAAAATTAGCCTTCTAAAGAGAGATGTTGAATGAAAATATATGTTAGGTTATGTGATCCTGAACAGCAATAGGTTATTTTAAAACAGTATGGACACTCATTTGAATAAGCACATTTAATCATAAGGAGCAGGAGTACAGTGAAAAACAAAACACCATTACAAGACATGGACACAAACATAAGTGAAATACATATTGAGACACAAAAGTGGGACAAAAATTAGTCGTGTGAAACAAGAAGTTTGGCATAAGGAGGTTATGGATAGTTTACTATGATAAACTAGATGTTAAAACACATAGAGATCAATATAAAGACATCCTAACTATTCTATGATCCACTAACTTTTAACAGTTAAGTCCTAATGGTGCTAACACTGTATTTCAGTGTTACATTATTAAGAGCAGAAGAACAGGCTGAATACCCAAGCTGACTGCCAGGTTGCATCATGATGTGTTCGGAAGAGAGCTTCATGGCTTTTCCCAGCTTGTCTTCATGGTTGCTTGCTGTACTTTTGTCGAGTTGCACAAGGGACTTGAACTTCCTTAGTAGGTACCCGAGTTACTTGAAGCCTGCCTTCCAGGCTTTCTGCAGTCTTTTGATTTGTGTTGGCAAAGTGCAAACTGTGTTAGGAAGACACAGAAAAGAACGGAAGATGTTCCTTCTTTGGTACTATACTCTGGGATTTCATCCCCTGGGAAATGTTCCTGATTTATATATTTAAAAAAAAAAAATCTTTTTCTGAAAATGAAGGTTTTAATTTCAACATCTCTCAGATAAGACAATTTCTAGTTTCTGACTATGCTTATTTTATAGTTACCAGAGACAGTAGCTTTCCCAGACCTATCTGTAATAGTCCTGCTTTTGAGAGAACTTTTTCAAAGACAAAGATGACAGCAAGTCCATAGTCTTCCCAGCAAGTCAGCGGGGACCTGACGTCTGATTGTCACTTGCACCTTTGATGTTTCTTCCCCTCTGGCATTTGTGCTATAAAGTGATTTCCCTGCAGTGTAGAACTGCAGCTGATTTCTCAAGTTAAGTTCTCCCTAAATCTAAGATGTTGAAAAGATTCCTCCTTCATGATGCCAGGACTTTTTCTTAAGCAAAAAGTCTTCCTTCCATCATCTTTGCAGTTACACTGCCAATCCAATGTCCAATTTACCAGCCAATCCCAAACATTGCAGAAGCGAAGTCTTGGGGTTTATCAAGAGATTTGTAAATTCATCTCTAAGGGACCACAAAGGAAATGGATGACAGTGTTTCGTATTCTGTGCAGCACATTAAATTTATAAAATTAAATTATGCAGTGCGAAATTATGAAACATATATCTTAAAAAGCCTCCTTACCACTGGTCCTGGAAATTGGATGTGTAGAAAGCTCAAAGGAAATACAATGCCTTACACATAAATGGAGCTTGAAATGAAAGATGAGAAAGGAGCTTGGTGCAGTGTGATGGAAAGGGATGCCATGATTCTCATGACTTCTAGTCCCCAGTAAGAAGAGGGATAGCATTTTCAGGTAGAGCTTTGATAACATGATACCATATGCATGATGTTGATAGCTAGCTGGTTACATCTGTGTTGTAATCAGGTGCTGTGTTTGCATCTACTCTGGGTATAAGCAAATTTAGCTTCTCAGCAGTTTGCTTGGTTGCCATTTGCAGCATGGTTGCAGCTTCAAGGCAAGCTGTTCCAGGAATTTCAGATGGATGGACCCTGTACTGTTATACTGATGCCATTTTCAGCAATTTCCAGAGCCTGGGTTAGAATTACAGCTCACTTACCTTTAAACTAGCAGTCTCCAGCGTGTGCTGCAGAAATGCTGGTTTGTTACTTAGAGGTAAACCAAAAAAATCCTAGTAAAGTAAACATGCTTTTGAACAACTTCTTGGCAAGTTCTTTTGCAGGGACTTGCTTGTTTTAGAAAGTAAGAACCAAAGGCAGGAGAGAAACATGGGAAGAAAGTAATATATTTTTCTGTTAAAATGTTCAAAAGAGATTAAGTAAAAAAAATAAAATAAAATGGTGTTAGTGAGGGGTAAAGAGAAGCCTTTAGGTTTGAAGTGCTCCTGTTCCTTTTTTACTGCCTGAAGAAACGCAGGAACATGCAGAGCACTGTGCAGTCTATTGCTGCAGATGAGAACAAATAACTATTAATTAGTAACTCAGCTGCATCTTATTTCTCAGAAATAAGTCAGAGAAAGGTTCTGCCAGTTCAGGTTATTGTCTAATGTCTGGTTCGTGAAAGAGAGAGGCAGGAGAGGATCTGAGATTATTAGAGTGGAATTTTTAAATGGCAGAAGGCAAGGGAAGGTAAGTATAGAATCCGTTCAAGTTGGAAGGAGGCGACTAATGTGGCATTTGAGGTATCAGCAATGTGTTATTCATGGCCATGACTTCAGTATGGCTTGTAGGTTTTCTACATTTTCATTTGCTAAATTAGGTGGGACATCACATAAAGAGTAAAGTAGTCAGTGAAATGTGGAAAGTTTCAGATCATCACAGTCATGCAAAGCCCACAGACTCCTTTCCACAAAATGCGAGTTGCTGCAGCACTGATTTTTATGTTAATTTACTAGTGAATAATTTAAAAAGACCTGTTTATTTTTTAATAAAAAGGAAAGATATAAATTGGCTGAGTGTTCCTAATGTTACTTACAGCTGCCATTGAGCAGATGTTAGGGTTTCTTAGTGGTATGCTAGACCAAAATAAGTTTTATGAATAAACAAACAATTTCGTTTTACTACCAACTCTTCCAGGCTGATTCTCTCCCAAATTCACAATAAATGGCTTTTTAAAGCCTCCTCATAAATAATTACCTTTCTTGTGCCACTTTTTTCTAGGCACTTGGATTTTAATTACAATGATGAACTGTTTTAATAAGTTGTTAAATAATTTTATCTTTTTAGGGCTGAATCCATTTTCCATCTTTCTTAGACTTCATTGGTTCCTGGGATTTTGATCCTTTTAATTCTTGCTAATTCACTTGATACTGCACTTTCACTCTCCTTTATAAATTCACATTGGAGAAGCAAACAGCATGCAGCAGCATCTTTTCATCTTTTCCGTCTGAACTTACGCACATACACCCACCCTATCTTGCTGATTAACAATGGTCCCCTGTTACTAGTAACCATTTTGTTTAACTCAGTCATTTTGATCACAGTAGGTTTGAAAAGGTAGGTAATTAAATGGAGACAATGTGGTTTTGCTTTGGGCTGATGTCTGCAGGCCTTAAAGCACTCTGCCGAAAATACCTAGCAAAGTAAACACTGTGCTTAGTTGGATAGATAAGGGATCCGCAACACTGCTATATTCCAGTGTTTTCCAGTGTAAATACTTATTAGATACCTTTGTTTGTGATCTGATGTGGAGAAATGCTGAACACATAATTCCATGTAACTTCTGCTGTGATTCAGTTTCTGTGAAAAGCAGCTGCTTTATTGAAAAGTACACATCACTCACTATTGGAGGCAGGGAGGGGAGGAAGAGCCACATGACAAGTTTTTAAACTTACTGATTTTTAGTCTCACGGCATGACCAAAATTTACTTAATTAAAAGTGAATGCTGTTAAAACCAAAACCCCCACAGATCATGTTTAAATTTGCATATTTTATTTTTTTTTTTAATATGAAACACAAAACATGGAACAATTTGTTCACTGAAAGGGTGGTCAGGCTTTGGAACAGGCTGCTCAGGGCAGTGGTGGAATCACCATCCCTGGAAGTGTTCACAAACTGTGTAAACAAGGCCCTTACTGACATGGTTTAGTGATGGATGTGGCAGTGCTGGGGTAATGATTGGACTTGATGATCTTAAAGGTCTTTTCCAACCCAGTTGAATCTATGATTCTCTGTCTTATGATCCCACTCCCTGCTGCTGAACAACTGGAGTCACTACAGAAAATATTAATACCAATTTAGATATTGTTAGAAGTCATAGTTAACAGTGTGGATCTTACAAGGCTTTTCTTTCACTGGGGCGGGGTCTGTCCACATCAAGTGTGTGTTTCTTTGGAGTGCAGCCTTGGGTAGCTTTGCATACTGTTATGCTCTGTACAACCTGAACAGAGCATGTTTAGGACCTAGCTCACATGGGGAGATGGTTCTGCAGCTTTTTGCTATTTATGTCAGAAACTTCGGATTACAGATGGAAAGCTGCAGACCAGGTGATTATGCTTGCCAGCGTGATGGTGACACCATCACTACCACTACAGTTTGGCAAGTGACAACGTGGTAAAACACAGGTAATCTTTTGCTTGACCACTTCCATTTCTGAACTTGTAAGTGTGAATGAAGAAGCCGTTGGTAACAAAGTGAGGCTCTGAAATACTGCCATGCAAAGCTACAAACTTTAGATTTTTTTTTTTTTTCCCCCCATAAGACATAAAATGTACTGTCTCAATGAATAGTGACATTTAATAAGTTTCCACTAAATACCTATGAGGATACATATACATCTAACACAAAGAGAGATTGATACTCAATTTCTTTCGTTCACAGTATTTCAATAAAAAGAGTGGAATGCCAAAGTACAAAATGATAATATATATTTAGTGTAGGTTTTTTAAAATATAAAACCTATATATAAAATGCAGATTTGAAGAATGAAATATCATCATATATTTTCATTTGCCAGTCAGCTAACAAAATGTGCATTTCTATATCAGTTTCAATTATTTTTAACCAAAACCCAGGCGGTTGTTTCATTATTTTGGTACTTTTGGTTTGAGATGCTTGCCATGATTGCACTCTGTGACCAGATCAGCACACAGGCTGTTGATAAATGGAGGTAGAGAAACAATGCCCCAGCATATTAAATACCTTTTTATGAGGTGCTGCCTATTTTTGATGGTGCTTAAGGGTCTTTTTGATTTCCTTCATTTTTTAAAGTAGTGCTCAGTAGATTGTTATGCCAGAAAAGTCTGACTGAATTTATCAGCCACATGCCTTCATAAAGCATCCCTTTGAAATAAAATTGTTAGTTTTGCCATGTAAGCATCATTAATAATACAGTGGGGGAAAAAAAGATTTATTAAAAAGCCAGAAATGTGTCTTTCCTTGACCCCAGCAGAGAGGTGCCCTGCTGCTTGCAGTGTGGCTGCACAGTCAGGGGTTTTACCTGTTTTTTTATTGAAGAGGACTGGCAGGCTTTTTGGTATTCAGGCTACCTGAAGAGCTGGAAACCTTGTAAAACAACCCTACTGACAGTGGTGAAAGCATCTGCCAGTACCTGGGAGTTCTCACCTGCGCTGCAGCCTACGTGGATGGGCTCCTGCAATTTTGCCTAATGTCAAATTATTGAGGTGGGGAAAGAAGAAGGAAACATTCTGAGGGGCAAAAGCTTCTGGGAGGCAGGAGCTGTGGGTAAGATCATTACCTTTTAAAACTGTCCCAGTTTGCCATTTTACTACGCTCCCAAATGTGTAGGTAAGGCCTTCCAGATTGTTACCCTTTGGATATTTGTTGCATCAGGAGAATGCCCAACGCCTGTGCCTAGGAAGTCCATGACAGATTCTATGTGCTTGTAAGTCGATTGTATTGAAGACTTTAAAGTATCATAAAAAGTAAACTAAAAGTTCCTAACGTTTTCGTAGTAATTGGATGATCACTGAAAATGGAATATTCAGCCCCTAAGTAACCTATTCTACCTGATTTGTAAAAGTCAGAGGAAAATAAACACATCATAGCTGAGTCTGGTGAGATCTGGTACCCTGACACTGGCCACAAAGTGCTCTCAGGAAATGCCTTGGGTGCTGGAAATGCCCCCAGTACTGAAGCCTCCATCTTTGCCAGCTGCCTTTTTTTGTGTAGGGAACAGTGCGGAAGAAGGGCCCATGCTGTCTGACCTCTGCATGACAAAGAGGCTGGATGCTGGGCAGATTCTGTCTGTGGCATTAAGACATGACTTTCAAATTGCAAAAATCAATCCTGCCTTTTTCTGGGTTAGAGTCAGAACAGAATCTTAAACTGCTTTTATCATGAGGTGTTGAAAAAACACTCAAAATGACATTGAAGTATCATGATTTTGGCTGCATTATGTTTGGTTGTTTTTTTTTTAATGTTTAAAATTCACAGCACCATCTTGATAAAGTAGTCTGATTTCCTACTTACTTTGTTCAGCCTGGAGTATTTCCAAGTGGATTTTAAACAGCTATTTCTTCAATTTGAGTAATTTTGTTACAAGCTAATAGGCAATATGTAAGCATACCTGAGTTTTAATGTTAACGTATTTGTTTTGAAGTTGCTATCAACATTAAAAAGCAAAAAGCTAAATGTGTCTGCTAAAACATGGTATGTAATATAGCATGTAGTACCGTGATTCTAAGCAGTCATGCATATTTATTATTTTCTTCCAAATTGTAGTGCTATTACTGGTAGATATATCAGGGGTTCAGCCTTAGTCTGTAATATGTCATGTACTGGACAACATTTTGAGAGACTGAGATGTATTGATCCAAAACCAAGAATGCCAAGAGGGAAAAAGCCTGACCTAGATCAGTGCTGTTTTAATTATATCACAGTTTAGGATAGTTTGTCATTGTTTAGATTAGTTTAAGTGTGAACAAGTAAATGGTGCAATGCAATTGAGTATTTGTAAAGGGAGCTTAAAGGGTGAGATTGAAAATCAAGTCTGCTTTCTCCCACAGCATTTTACTTTTTCACCCAGCATTTGGCTCAGCGCTGGGAACCTGAGTGCCTTCATTTAATCTGTAAGAAGAGGCCAGCCTTTATGTTGCTTCATAAAGGAGCAACAACCTGTTTTAGCAGCAACTTCTGTGTTACTGGTAAAGCAATGAGAATGAATGTTGTGGTTCCTTTTCAAACCCTCAGCATGTCTTTAGCTGCTGTATGTGGGACACTAATACTCTGCCAAAGCAGAGAAAGTCACCATCCCCCTTTTACCCCCTGGCCACATCCATATTCCTGTAAAGAGACAATGTGTTATTTTATAACATTTAGCTTTTTTATGCAAATGAAGTCTTTTGGACATTAGGGCAATTTGCAGAATTCAGCCATCACTGTCTTTTCAGCGAAGAGGTGTTGAAAGATGTGACTGCCTTTTTTTATAGGTAGCCGCTGTGTAATTGTGGAGATGGTGGTGGCCATGAGAGGAGGCAGGTCTGTGGCTCTGTGCCTCCATGCATGCTGTGGAACATTTCCACTAGAATTTATACAGGTGCTGTAGCAGTGTTCACCAGTAGCACAGTCTTCATGCTTTTTCAGTTGATTGTGGTTCTGCTACTTCCTTCCTCTTACTCTTCAGGTATATTGGTAGCTGATGGGATAGACGCATCTTAAAGCTCAGAGCTAAGAGCTAATGGCTCTTCCAGCAGCGTGTAATTGCCTGAACTGCTCCTGCAACCTGGTATCTCCCAAAACAACCTCTGTTGGGCAATATGAGAGGGGACTGGGGGCATATTTCCACCTGCAGTTTAGTGTGGTTTGAAGCCTAAAGCAAAGGACCCCTATTGACAATGATTCCAGCTGTGGCCTTTGAGCCTGAAGCACATGACAATTGCCTTCTCTTTCACTGTACCAAATAGAGACTGGATTGGAAGAAATGCTTTAAAAATAGTAAAAGCCCATGCCATATAGCCAAGGAACAGAAGATAGTATGGGTCTTTCTGTTGAATCTTCTGAAGAAACACATTTTAAATGAACATACAGGAAACTAATACTAATTAAGTAATAGTAATCTATGGAGACTTGTGGTAGACACTATAATGGTGCATTAGTGAGCCATGCATAATTCAGCAATACTGAATTCTTTCAGCCATCATCTACAGGGAATTTTGCATTAGTATGAACTTAATAATTTGTCCCTTTGTGTGCATGCGTAAGTGTTCCTAAGGGCATCATTTGGACCGCAGAATGCCTGTTACCAGAGGTGATATACAAGAGAGGAAGCATCCATTCTGGGTCTTGGAAACCAAGCTGAGATGATAGGATGGGTCATTAGAAAAATTGTCTGATTTGTAAACAGACATTAGATGTGGAGCCCTATGATGTGATTTCTTTCTCCCCCTCCCAACTCCCTCTTTGTGCAGGCACTTTTCCAAAAAGAATTGCAAAAAATAGGCAGTTCACAAAACACCAAGTTATAAGCTAGTATTTTTCAAAGCAATAGCTTAGACATAGGCATGTGAAAACATATGTAGGCACTTAACCAAGTGGTCTGGCAGTGTAGTCACGTGTGATGGAGTTAAAGGTACTTGGTGAGCTACTGCTAAAGTGCGTTGGTGCAGTTTCATATTCTCTTCTTCTCAACAGCAAAGTTAAGCTGGCAGGGAATTTATTTTATCTTTCCACTGAAGTAGGATAAGAACATGTAAGTGGACTATTACCATGACTCAGCTAACAAGAATTAGCTGCTACATTAGCCTTTTACATCTTGCCTTGCCTCTTATTTTCAGAGGGTTGATAACCTGGTTGCCCCTAGTCAGGCTAATGTGTGTGAATCTTAAGACCCTTATTTTAGATACTCATAAACCAGAAAGATGACTTGCTAATGGGACTATATGCACATCTGATTATGTACTATTTTATCACTGCTACCTTGTCAGCACAAACAGCAAGGGCTTTTGCAAGTCCCCTCAGCAGCATGCCTCTTTTTACCACCAGTTCTAAAAGTCTTGGAAGGGTATGTGTTCACCCTGTGTCGCCGCACATTCTTACATCTGTGTTGCAGTAACCAAGATATATTTGTGTTCATTGCAAGTATTTTCAAAGTAGCATGGGATAATTGTCCCTTTGCAAGCATCTCTCTCTAAACTATTGTTCAAAACTGCCAGATGCATCTTTGTTTTTTTATTAAGAGTAAGGCAACAACAGAGAGTCTGTAGTTATCAGGAGATAATAATTCCCCAAGGGCATTTGAAGCACTTCACAACCAAAAGATTGTGATTACTCCATGTTTGCTATACTGCTTATTATTCCTTATTGCTTAATTATGGAACCAGAGTGTGCTTCCTGAATGCTGTCATCTAAATAAGATCTGCAGTTCTCATGCTCTGCTTCAGTGTTACATGGACTGGGGAGCTTTGTAGTGTTTTGAGATAATGCAGTAGGGTGGGCCAGTCATGGCAACTCTTCTGGCCTTTGGGAGACCCAGGCATTCAATCCCTGCTCTGTCAACTGCTTGCTGAGAGGCCCTGGGCAAGTCACTCAGCTTCTGCATACCTCAGCTTTACAAGTCTGCTCAGATGCTACCATAAATAAGGCTGTGTGAGTATCTAGAATAGAAATAATATAATGGACTTCATCTTGACCTCTAGGTATGGACTCAGCCAGCATGCTATGAAGACACTGATTTTCTTTTCATTGTGCAGTGAGTGGTCTTTGGTGAAGTGCAGTGGCTGAGGGTTGTGTGCGCAGGGGGATTGAGAGCACAAGGGAAGACAGAATTTAATATCTTAAAATCATAGAATAGTTTGGGTTGGAAGGGACCTTCAAAGGTCTTCTGGTCCAACCCCTCTGCAATGAGCAGGGACATCTTCAACTAGATCAGGTTTCCCAGAACCACATCCAGCCTGGCCTTGAATGTCTCCCAGGGATGATGCATCCACCACCTCTCTGGGCAACCTATGCTAGTGTTTTAACACCCCTGCTGTAAAAAACATTTTCCTCACATTAGCCTGAATCTCCCCTCTTCTAGTTTAAAAGCATTACCCCTTGTGCCATTGCAACAGGCCCTGCTGAAAAGTCTCTACCTGATTTCACAAGCATGTGACTGCAGCCCAAGTGGTCAGGCTCCCAGCGGCACTGAAGGCTCCATTGCTCTTGACCAGAGAGAGCCTCTGTTCACACTTAAAGTTTATGCATATTTCCATCTCTGGTTAAACTGATGCAGTTTGTGCTTGCCAGGCTGTGGCATGTAAGGTATGACACACAGGTGTGTTACTAGGTTGTCAGCAAGCTCACCTAAAACAAGCGTGTAATGCTGCTGTGTTAGAAGAAGGCTTTGATGTCACCACTCTTTGCTGATTCAATGAGTCTTAAATGACTTGCTGCCTTGAAAGGCAACATACTATTGCAGTTATGCATTGGAAAAAAACAGAAAGTGTGGCCTTCTCCAGGCTCACTGGGCCCAGAAATCTACCCTGAAGAACTCTTTTTAAGTCTTTGATTTAATGTCTCATTGAATCATGTAACCTACTCTAGAGAAGGGGAAAGCCATTCAGCATGTGTTTGAATATTAGCCTTGATTTTTTTATTGTTTGCATTAAAAGGAAGAGAAGAAGATGGGTGATAAAACTCAGTTTCTGAATTATCAATTTCCAGATTAAACTCCTGCTGAACTTCATTCCTTAGACTTGTTTTTGAAAACTTGAGTAAGAAATAGTATTGGTGAAAATCCCTTATTGTTATAAGGTTGGCATAAAGTCTACTTAATGAAGTGCTTTTATGCCAGGGGCCATATTTTTTAATTCCCCCTTTTCATTCCTGAAATCTGAACATTAATAGCACCTTCCATTTCAATGTGCTCTTCTAGCATGCATCTTCTGTCTTCTGTAAGAGGCTGCATGCAGTCCTACTAGCAAGCTCTTGTGTCATAAATAGAATTTGTTCAGGAAATAAAAATGTATTGTTTTCATTGTTAGAGGATGCTACTAAATTGGCTGTATGTTTGTCTAATAATCATATCTAAAGCTGATTATTCTGGTAATAGCCTTAAGATATTATTTAAAAAAAAATATAAATGCACTACTTTTGTACTAATACAAGTTTTTAATCTCTTCTTGTTTCTATGAAGTCTGAATGAGATTTTCAAAATTGAATAATAATTTGATCCGTTAATCTTTTGAAGCTAGTAATTTTATTTTCCTCTCTTTGCAGTCTCTGAGGCTCACAAATGAATAGAGCTTCATTACTGGAGTCTGCATTTAATAACCATTATCCATTATCTTGTAATTAAGACTCCCTGTAACGAATCATGAGGACAATGCAAAAATACATAGTACATTTCTTTAATGAACTGGAAAATGTTCATCTTGTTCTATTTAGTAATGAGTTGCTGAATAGTCGTTAAATCCACTGGAGAATAGAGCTAGATGGATTTTGAAGACTATCTTGAGTTTGTAGTTAATCTATTAGAATTAAAATTTCATCTTCTATTTTTATCAACAGCTGATTAGAAGTCATTCTGTTTGACCAAATTGATTAGAAGACCATATACAAGGGCAGCTGTTGTTTAATGAAAGTTTTTAATGAAACTATACCATAGAGACTTGTAATTATACGACTTATAAAAGCTTTGACTTACCTTATACTAGAAAAAATGGGAAGTATTGCACTGAAGGACTTTTAAGTGCTACATTTCGAAAGGGAAATTAAAAATATAATTTGGCGATGTCAAAGTTTCGCTTCCACTGTTACATGTTTTAATGTGACTATCAGATGTCCATAGTGTCTCTCTGGAAGGGAGTAGCTCTGAGATATGTAACTCGATTGTCTCTGTGCTCCATTCTTTGCAAAGCTCAATCAACTATTAATTGCCTCTTTTGTGCACTGTACATTCTCTGGAGTTAGAACTTTTTCCACAAAAAAAAAATTGCTTCTCTTTGGAATGGAAACTGTCACAGGAGGGTGCAGTTTAATCACCAATGGGCCTAGACAGGAAGCCTACAAAGAAAGCTGTGTTCTTACAAGACACGATGTTAGTGATACTGTTTGTGTTTACATCACAGGGCACAGGAACATACCTGGCTTTGTCTTAATACCATCAAGGATGAGACCTAGCTGTCTGCCAGTTGGCAGTGTTATCAGGAAGGTGGGTCTCTGGAGTGTGCTGCAGCACACCGTCAGAGTGTAGTCTAAGCAACTCTTTAGTTTGAGCCAGTAGTGAAACTTCCCTTGCTTACTCTAGGGAATGCTGTAGAGGTATCATCATTCAAATAAGAGACAAAATGGACCCTAAGCCAAAGCTGAAGTGGAAGCAGATGCAGTTCCAATTGCCTTAAGTGGATGATGCACTACTACATGATGGTTGAATTATCCCTCTTCTTCTCCCGATTACTTTCGATAATTAATGATCCCACAGTACATCTTTTCTAAGAAGTAGGTTCCCAGAGATGAAGTGTGCCCTAATGCAATTAAAGAAGTTTTCTCATTGTTTTGTGTCAGTGCAGGATCATACAGTGCAAGGCAGATTTTTTGGTTCACTTTTTTAGCTTCTTATACTGTGCTGCAGAATTCATTTTAAGCCAAGCCAGAACAACAGGAATGCACAAGAATACTACACAAGTATTCAGGGCAGGTAGCGGAGACTGCTATTCACAAGTGAGAAGCCAGGAACAATAAGCCAAGGTTAACTTTCTTTTAAATAACACAGATGTTTTGACCTTATTACTGCATTATATCAGGCCATGGGTTTAAATATAGTAATTTGCAGTGTTACAGTTGCAAAATGCATAAGAGAGTTTTTATCCTGTTCAGAGAATTACACAGCTGGTTTCATAAATACATGGGATTGCTTTCACTTTAAACAGCTGCAGGAGCTACAATACTAGACTGTCAAATGTGAGACTAAATAGATGCAAGATTTAATTAAAACCCTATATATTCTATTCAGAAAGATCCTTGAGGAAATACTACAAAGTTGATTTAATGTAGAATTTATTCAGAGGAAATAATTTCCATTGTAGTTAGAAACATTCGTGTTCATGCATTTATACACATATACTGAGTGTCTGTACAGGAACATATATTATATTGGACTGTCTTGAAGAGACTGTTAGTCTGATAGCTAGAGCAAAGAATTAACAGCTTGGATGTTCATTTAGCCACTGGGATGGCTAACTTGCTGTGAAACCAGATGGGTATCATCCTCCTGCTCCAGCCTCCACAACTGCAAGGTTAGCACTGTCACCACAGGGACGTATGTGTAAATGAATGCTTCATAATTGCTGTGATGCATAAGATCATCTGTGGAGGGCATGAACTACATATGTGTGGAATGCCTCTTGTTCTAAAACTACCATAAAGCTTTTTACTTCTTTTCAGGTTCTGATTTTATAAAGACGTCTACAGGGAAGGAGGTGGAAAATGCGACCTTTCCAGTTGGAGTAGTCATGATGCGAGCCATTAAAGAATTCTACTGGCAAACTGGCTGCAAGGTAATTCTTGCTACCTTTATAAAAATTAACTAAACAGGCTCATTCAGAAGGAGATAAGACTGTAATGGTTTCAAAATGCAGAACATATAAATCCACATACATTAGCTTCCTTGGTTATAGGAGCCGTAGGTAATGGGACTTCTGTCTTGTATGTCTCGTTTGATTTGCTATTATTCTAGTGCTTAAAAAAACAAACCCAAAAGGCACTTTTGGCTTTCCTGCCTGGTATAACTGTCACTTCATTCCCTAAAAGCTCACGCAATCTTGATGCGTCCCCTGTTGCATTTGGGTTTGAATTTTGTTTCACCATTTAAGGTATTTAAATAGTCATCTCCACCTGACAGTGATTGGCATACTCCCATAAACCTCAGTGGAGCTATACAAATTTATAGCCGCTGAGAGTCTGTCCAGTGTACACAACTGTATTTTCTGACTTTGTTCTGGCAACCCAAGAGATAAATTCTGCTCTTTCCTCCCTTGCCAAAGGGACTTGGCAAAGGGACAAAAAGGCAGATCCAGTTGGAGCCTGTTGTGTGGGATGGAGGGAGGGAGGGACTGGGGCCAGAAAAACATTATGTCCTAGTCCACGACATTTATCTGTCATGTCAATGTCAAATGAGGTCAGTGGATGCAAGGAGCAGGGGAGAAAGTATGGCAGAGCCAGTGATGAGCTATCCATGCATCCGTGCTTGTGCTGAAGCAGTAAGAAAGGAGGAGGTTATTCAAGAAGGCTTAAGCCACCTCTCACTTCTTTTATCTACATGCAAGTGGGAGCTGCCAGTTAGATCCGGTGCTGATGTTCAGCTGCAGGCTTTGACTTCACCTGCAGCCTCAGGAAAGAAGATCATATCTCTAACTAAAGACTCACATTTCTCTCCAGCTCACCCTTCTGGAAGTGGCCTTTCAAAGATATGATGTTAGGACATGGGATGAGAGTGGGATAGGAGCTGAGATGGCTTCAGGGGCTGTTGGAGCTAGAGGAGAACGTGACAGCAGGTTAGACACGCGTCCATCTGCTCTCTGTGGTCATCTAACTGAGGCCATTGTGATCCCTGGGCTGTTCTCACTCCTCCCTTCCCTAGTTTGCCTCTCCCTCTGACACACCACGACTCGAGCAGCTTGGATAGTCTTGCTTCTGCGGGAACATCTCCACTGCTCCCAACTTGAGGCAGATCTCTGGGGCTGGGTGACTCACCTCAGCACTGGTGCTGCTTATAGGAGCTGTATGCCAGAGGTTGGGCTCTGCTGCATTAACACAGCTTTGTACCTATAATTGGATATAGATGTTGAATTCACCTTTTGCTTTAAAAAGATGCATTCATGGTTTAAAATGTGTTATTAAGAATGAGCGCTTATGCCTGTATGCATGTATGTGTCAGAGAATTAGATGTAAACTGACTTTATGTGCTTTTATTAACTGAAGACAATATTATCACTGACAAGAGATTTCTAAATGGTTTCTTTAACAAACTAATTTTGCAGCTGTAGGGATGCTTTCTAGCAAGGCGTTGGCTTGGAAAAACAGGTTAATACAGAAATTAAACTTCTTCAAGGAAAGGAACGAGTTGCAGAGTAACATTTATTGACTGATAAGCTGTGGTGGTGATATGAAAAGTTTGTAATATAATGGGAGATAATCTTTTCCTGTCATTATTGAAGGACATACATAAATTGGTTTTTCTGTTGGGAAAACCCCCAATCCAGAAAAACTTATTACTTTTTAATAATATAAGCTGAAGAGAAAATTCTTGAGGAGATGAGCTTATTAAGCAAAATAATGAAATGCTGTGAAACAGCAGGAAAGTGGTAGCTGGACTTTGTACTCCTCTTGAATTAAATTCCAGCCCCCTTTCCTTTTTACCTTTTTATGGCAGTCAGATGTGCTGTTTGGAAGGCTGGTAAATGGAGGACAGGCTTGTCTTTGTAAGCTTTTTTTGTAAAGAGCTTTCTGAATTTGCTTAAAAAAGAGAAGGAATTCTGCATGGTGTTTTTAATTCTCTTATTGACTCCATTTTAGTTGTTTTTCTGTTTGGTTTTTTTTTGACAGATTATCTCAGCTGTAATATTTCTAGGAAGAAATCTAAATTTGAATTTCATTAGGATTTCTCTTCCTGAGGGAAAACACATTCCCACTCTTTTAATTTATTGTCTAGAAGATGCTTTTCCAGTTGCCGTGGTTTAAATTCCTTTTGGAAATCTGATGTGAACAGATGTATGCATACACTCATGCATGCATGCATGCGTCCATCTATCCATCCATCCATTCACAAAAGAAAAAACAGTCTTCATGTTTTGGATTTATCAAGCTTTTCTTGTTATTGTTCTTTATAATCTTATTGGAAATATGCTGTTATCACAATGCTTCAGAGTGAGAGAAGGATTTATTCTATGTTTGTTTATCCTGAAATCACTATAACAAAAATTACCACATTTAAAAACAGATACTTTTTGATTCCACTATTATATTCATACGGTACAAAGAAATCCTCAATGCAGTGAGGTTTCAGGAACAAGTATGCAGAAATCAGAATGATAATTCTTGCAGAAGGCAGCTGCCAGGAAGAAGTATGGAAGGTAAAGGTTTATGGCAGAAGAAAACATAGAAAGAATCATGTGCTACTGTACAGATTGTTCAAAGGTAATTACTATATTTTGTTAATGCAGAACCACTTTTTCCCAGCTCTCCTGTTTTTTCAAGAGGTTAGCAAGCTGCTACAGGCCGACGTTTTAGCTAATGCAAGTGGCAATTTTTGATGAGGGGTTTGATAGGTGCGTGTCACAGGCTCTGTCTCAGAATGAGATTTGTTTAAATTACAGCTAACCAAAAGACTGGTGCTAGGGGTTCTATGCCATGTCACCTCAGTGCTGCCTATGCACAGCAGGTTGATCAAGGGACTCAAAAGAGTCTTTACCTCAAAGTTATGTTTTTCTTGACGTGTGTGCCTCTACTTACGTGGCAGTTCCCCTGACCAAGTATGACATCTCACATCAAGTGACTGAAAGCTTATCCAGAGTGCGTTGAGAGGGAAGTTTTGCAGTTCCTGTGAAACACAAAACTTTCATTTTTTTGTAAAGTCAGACCTAATTTAATTCCCATTTGGAAAATTTTAGTGAGAATTAAACCTCTGATAGGTTTGAATGTACCTCCCAATCATGTATTGTTTGGTGCACAGTCTGTTTATAAAGAACAACCATCTCTCACCACTCTTCCCGTGAGTCAGCTGCCTCACATGCTTTATTTCAGCATCTTTAGTATATTGTACGTATATTTGTTGTTATATATTTGGAATTAGTTTACAACATGGGCAGTAGTGATACACAGATTTCCCAGGTCCTGCCTAAATCCCTTGGTCTAGTATGTGCTGTGGGCTAAGTACTCCCATTAGACCTCAAACCCACCTTCTTAGAAGGTGCACTGGGGTCAAAAGCATTACTCGCTCAGTTGCCATGCCTCGTGATGAAAATATTACCTTTTGCAGTGATGGCTGAAGCTTGATAGCTCTCAGCACTAGTCTGGAGCTGATACTGTTTGCAGGCAGGTACTTACTGAGTAGAGTTGTTACATACACCACAGGCACTTTGAGACTGCAGGTGTACAAATGCTGATTGCTCTTCTGGGGTTGCTGATGAATGAAAATGTGTATTGCACTTCTTTTTGCTGTATAAAGGTTGGATTTAAACCTGCTGGGGGCATTCGGACGGCAAAAGAAGCTGTTACTTGGCTTATGCTGGTGAAGGAGGAATTGGGAGTGGAATGGCTAACACCAGAGCTCTTTCGCCTGGGTGCCAGTAGTTTGCTGGAAGACATCGAGAAACAGGTTAGTTTTTAATGTTTTTCAGCTTGATGGAGGGAATAACTAATCTTTCTAAACATGCTGGCTTACTGTTACTGCAGAATATGCTTTTTAGTGCTGTTTAAAAGATAATAGAATGTACATCTAATTCATTATTAAAGACAGTTTCACTTCCAGCCCACTATTTCTTTAAATTTGGCCTGTTGTTACAGACATATTCCAGCAACTGGCAATTGCCTTGGCCAGGTTTGCAGTGCAGTGAGCAAAGAGGCTCAGTTCGTACAATTGCAGAGCCTTTTGCAAATGCATGGTAGTGCCCTCCCCTGCACTCCTAGCTGTTGCCAGTTCAGCTGACCCTCACGATACCTCACAGACCCTTTGTGTCACTGTGCTGCAACTGTTCACGATATATTTCCATGCTGTGGAGAAAGTCACGTCTCACCCTACATATGGTACTGCTGATAGAGAAGTTTTTACATATTGATTATTTCCTGGGGAAGACAAGCAATTGCCTCCTACAAAGCCTCATTTTGCTAATTGCTTTTATTTTTGCGCAGGCTGGTCGCTGCGTTTCCTGGCAGGAAAACAGTGTATGAGGTGCAGTGGCAACGTGTAGTTCCTGGTGGGCAGAAAGGTTCTGACCTGTCTACCCACAACCTACTTCACTGGCGCAGGGTATCAACCCCAAAGGATACAACATAGTTGAGAAGAGCATAAGCAATTTTGGATACTTTTAATATCATTAAATGATGCTGAAATGGTCAAAATAAGATCATAGTGAGAGTAAAGCAGTATCTTCCACCTTGCTCTTTTTGAAAGCTTAGTTAAAAGCAAAAAATCATTGCTTTTTTCTTTTCTTTTTAAAGCAGCAAGAGCCCTTAGTTCAGATCCTATGAACAAGTATATAAAGTCATCGTATTTTATGCACAAACACACATAGACACAAACAAATATCCATCATCTTCATGTGGCATGCCTTTAATTTGTTACTTCCTTGACATTTTCAGATTTATAGAGATATATAATTCCATCATAAATTTTCTTTTTTCTTGCAGATTTTCTACCATGTGACTGGCTCTTATCCGCTTCAGCATGACCTGGCAATGGCTTAGACACAAAATCAACTCAGGATTACTTTCACAAAAGAGGTCTTTAAGCAAACAACATTCAGAAGTTTTCTGACAACCAAATGCATATGATAAAATTAAAAGACTAATTCTTTCTTCTTCATATTTTATAGTATATAAAAATATGCTTGTCTGCTGGTTGTACTTGATCCAAAAGCAGAAAAGATGGTAATTCTGAAATAAATTGTTAATACTTACAGATTTGCAAAGTTAATCTTGCAAAGTCTTCCTCAGACTAGCCTGAAAAGCTTATTAATGGCAACACTGAAATACTATGAAAAAGATTTAGGTGGCCAGGTAACAGTTTGCAGTAACAGAATATGAAATATCTATGGAATGTTTCAGACTACTAATTAAGAGCTACAGATCTTGGAATAGCTTTCCATTCGCCTCAGACAAAACCTTCTGCCACAGATGTGTTGCGCTATTAATTGTTATGTTGATTCACTTTCAAGCATTGTAACCTGAGAAAATGAAACTTGGCTATTACTTTCTTTTATAAAATGTCTCTGCAGCAAAAGAAAACCTTTTTTTTTTTTTGGCATTTTTTCCCCAAACTTGGGCACAGACATCCATATTTAGACCCTTGAATAAAGGTGGCTTGATTTCTAGAACAGCTGAGTATCCACAGTTGCTCCTGAAGTTAATGGGAGCTCTGGGTGATCAGAACAACTGAAAATCAAGCAGACTTATATAGGTGCCTAACTATGCATTCATGGGCCTATTTTTAGGCATTTCACTCTTAAATTTTAGTCTAACTTGCTTAGAAGCTCCCATTCCTGTCTCCTGTCATTTTAAAACACATTCATGCAAATCTTTGCATCTTAATGTAAGGGGGTTTGACTGTCATTTTGCAGGTGTCACTGCTGTGCTGGCTTCACCTTGGTCATTCTAAAAGCGGTTTTTTAATTTAAAAGGTGATTTGAATTTTCTCCTATGCAGGGTTTACAGCTTTAATATAGAAAGTACTTTTCTTAGAGCACATTAAGAATAGTACTGAAATTATCAACACCTTTTGAATATCAGGCTACAGCTAGTAGATTCATTATTTCGGAGCTGCTTTCTGCTCACTAACCAGAGTTGTACTAAAAACTTAATTATCTTATCATCATGACTAGTCTCACTGACTTAGGTAGGTCTCATCAGGGAAGTAAGAGAAGGAGGATTTTGCTGTAAATCAAGCTACAAAGGTACATTTATTGCAAAGAGATCTGTACTTCATAAAGATAATAACTCAGTTATTTATCTGGCTATACCACCTGAATCAGTGGTGGTCTACTGAACACCTTGGACAGATAGGAAAGCTGAATAGGGGAAAAAAAGTAATAATCAGAGAAACAACATCTACAGAAAGTAAAATCCTATATGCAGTGCTCAAAAATAGGCCTTAATTTCCCAGGAAGTAGTTTGTCCAAGGCTTCCAGCCTTTTTCTGCTTCAGGTCTCAACGCAGAAAATGAAGCTGAGCAGTGACTATATTTTCACGTTTGTTTTTTGTGGAAAGTGGCCTTTTTTTGCTACAGGTTTTCCTTCTGATTTTCCTGCCAGTTTCCTGAAGGAAAAATCCAGTGCCTGTTTGCATATTTAGGGGAAAATTCTGCTGAGCTTCCAGAAATACAGAGCCTGTTTTAGGAAGTCAGCTCCCACCAGGTGTTTGCCAGGTTGACCCTCTGCCCTCCCAGCAACTACACATTGGATTTTGCTGCTGTTTAACTCTAGCTCTGTTAGAGTATATTTCAGTACTTCAGTACTTCTGTTAGAGTATTTCAGTACTGTTAGAGTATATTTCAGTACTTCCGTAGCAGAGAGATTCACTTTACTTGCAGAGTACACTTTCTTGTTGTTGGTTGTCTTTTGGACATTTAGGCTGAAGATACAAGCCATTTTTTGGAGATGCTTTCGGAGACGCTTTAGTTTCTAGGTGGACTCTCCATAGTTCCTTAAAATTAATGGAAGTACAACTTTGCCACCTAGCTATTTAACGTGAGTACCTCTGAGAACAACCTCACTGTTTCGACAGGAGCTATGTGTTGATTAATGAACTTGCCAAGAGGAATTGTTTATATTTCTGTTGACAGTCACCCTTTATTTTGATGTACACATCAAAATGGGCTGCTGCTGGTTACTTTGCTTTAGAGGGAACAAGCTCCATTTGCAGAGGGAGAGGTTCAGCTTCCTGAAAAGTCGAAGATAGCTGCTACCCTTTCCCATGAGCATTGCAAACACACGAGTGTGAAATACTGTGCAAGTACAAGCCAGGCAGTGTTTTGGGAGAAGCTGGATTGGAAAGTAATGTAAACATTTTTCTGTTGAAACCTGTAATTTTGGGGGCAAAAAAATTAAAAATATAAAAGTAACACACTCTGTAAAGACATTCAAATAAAGATGATCCTGGTTTTGGGGTGGATTTTTTTTTTTTTGAGGAATAAGCAGGAGGCTCAGTGTTACGGAGTTTCTGCTTGTTAACTTCTGTCTGACTCGGGCTGTATTCATACTGTCTGTGGGTGTGGATGCTCAGTGTGACCCAGAGACTTGTCTCTCACTTCTACAGAAGCTGCTGGCACTAGCCAGGTGTTGGTCTATTGACAGCCCTGGGCAGTAGAAGAAGATGAACCCGGGCTGGGGCTCCCATCAGAAGCAGCAGTGGACTGGGGTGGAGACATATAACAAGGCATGGCCAGGGAGCCCCTACAGGAGATAGATACCAACAGCACAGGTCCAAGGTCCACCCTCGAGATAGAGGCAGGACTGGAGACCACTGCTCCTGCAGCATAGCTCAGAGTGATGCTGAGCTAAAGTGGGACTCCTGAGCCCCTTGCTGTAGGTGGAGAGAAGCTGGGCAGGGCCAGTGGTGAGCCTGTGAGAGAGCCAAATATAGGGGGTACAGGGACTAACACACATTTTGATCTTGGATCAGAGGCCAGCACGGCAGCACCTACACCCTCACCCATGGGGAAAAAGAAGCCCTCACAGTGTGGTCTCCTAGCCTTGCTGTCCTTAGCCCTGACCCACACTTCCACAGCCCTCTCCTCCACGTTTCCCATTGCTGACACTGTTTGCTGCTATTTAGTTCCCATGGTTAGGAAGCAGTTGAGATTTATCAAGGGTGCTGCAGCTGGGTGTCACTCCTGCAGACAGCTTGTGAAAAGTAATGGGGACCTGAACTCAGGAACCAGGGAGGGGGCAGCACTCCGTCACTGCACAGACTTTGGGAAAAGTTCAGATTTAGCACTGTGCTTCAGGCCATTAGAAAAGGAACAGGCAATTATGCGCTCCTGTCTAAATATATTTCAGAGTGTAACATATGTTTTGTGCAAGTCAGTCTTGTATACTAATTTATTATTTTTATAGCACTTATTCATTTAGGATTTTAAATAGCTTCATTTTATAGACCACATTACTTTGAAAAAAAAAAGAATAAATTCAAGAAGAAAGTAAAGTAGAAACTGCAAATCTAGAAGATTCTACATCAGCTTATTTACCAGAAGAGGGAACTGGGAGAGAGAGTAAGCTTTTTTTCCTGGTTTGTAGGAAACAAAGATATTAAGTAGTAATTATATGTGAAGTGTATGTATCAGCTGGGGCAAGTAATACTTTGATATCTTCATTTCATCAGTCATATTAAGTTCATTCTTTCATTTCCTTTGTGAAGCAGGGAACATACAGTATATACCATAGCACATACTACTGTGACAGAAAAAATGATCTACTTTTAATTTCGTTTTGCTCAGTTGGAACTATGGCTTCCTGCCTCCCTGGGGGCAAAAAGACACAAAACAACAACAGCATGTTTTATCCAAATCTTGGTGAGCTTTTGCTGAAATTACCAGTGCTGATGTCTGAATGTTGTGTATAACAGGTGGTAGGAGTGGAAGGAAAGAAGGAACTGCCTTTAGTTAGATGTAACCTGCCAAGAAGAGAAAGAGAATTGTCCATCTGGTCAGTCCTTATTTAAGAGGGCAACCAAGGATAAGAGAATTCTTAATATTCAAAGACACCATAGGCAAAATTACTGGCTTACCATGTTTATTAAAAATCCCAGAAAGCCAGAACTGTGCTAAATTAAGAGGTGGTAAGAGAATGAAAGAAAAGCATCAAGAAAGGAATCCTTGCACTCCCTAAAAGCAGGAGTAAGCAAGTGATGGGAGACTGTCAGGTCCCAACCAACTACACTATAGAGACCTTTCCTCAGTTCTAGACAATTGACAGATCTTTCTCCTTCTCTGAGGACCCACAGTAACCACTTAGCAAGAGAAAGTGTGACAAAGTTGTTTTAATATCCTTTAATGAAAGTCAACATTGATGCAATGAAGGAGTGCCAACAAGATGCTCTAGCCATTCCTAATGAGTCTGGTGATTTTAAGTGATTCTGTTTTGATCAGTGGGGACATCTTGTGGGTTGCTAAGTCTTGGAAGTTGCAGAAAATCTGGTCTTCTGAAAGCAAAGCTTTCTTGAGTCATTACAGTTTCAGATCTCCAAGATCATAGGGAGTGTTTGAAAACACTGAATTGTAAAAGCATCACCTTAGAATGGCCTCCTTAGCTGAGGTGAAAACAAAAGATACTTTAAAGAATGTTAATAAACTGAGGAGTTTGTGCCAGAATTGACAACAGTTGTTTTTTTTCAAGTCTTGCTTTCTGTGTGGGAGGAATAGAGGAAGGAACTTTGCAGGCTCAGCTGGTGGAGTTTACCGTCATCTCCATACAGTACAGTGTCATAAAACCACCCCCCAAAGTGGATGAGCATCTTTATGGTCCTCCTCTGGACTCACTCAAGCAGGTCCAGGTCCCTCTTTTGTTGGGGGCCCAAAGACTTACATGTGTTCTCACCTATTTATTAGTAACAAACAAGCAAACCAGCCAATCACTTCATATATCTGGGTCAAGGCCAGTGGCAAAGCCGGTTTGACAGTCCCCCAATTTAGGGGTCCCTGCCACTGTCGCAATCTAGAGAGTAAGTAGGATGATGGAGGAGCCTGCCAAAGGCTTACCATCGTGCCCGCTAGCTGCACGAACCAGTGCGTGCTCTTACTGCCTGAGAGGCTGCCCTGAGGGTAGAAAGTGCTGAAACTGTCTGTAGTGATTACTGGTCCATCGAGAACTTTTTTTTCTCCACTCTGATGCTCAGACCTGAGCAACCAGCTTTCGAGGAGAATCTGGAGAAAGCGTATTTTCCATGATTTAATTTAATTACACGTAAGTTGATTAAGGTTATCTTCATTTCCAAGGGAAATGAAACATTCAGCTGGCATCATGTCAGAAGCCTGGCTGAAAGCAAGCATGTCTCAGCACTGGCTGCTTTCTGCTGCTTTCAGCAGATTCTTGGGCTTTCTTCAAAGTACAGGCACTGACTGACCCAGAGCATGATTTTTTCTCTACCTTATTTAAAGGCATTGAATTGAACCAGAGCAAAAGACGACTATCCAGGCGCTGAACAAGAAGTGCTTTGTGTTCTAGTTAGCACAAAAATTCCAACAAACCCCACTGAATGCCATCACCCTATCTGACAGTGACTGTAATGAGGCCTCTGGGAGGGCAGTAACAGGATGATATAGATAAAGTTAAAACAGAGGGGTAAAAAAAGAAGTTGTGAGAAGTAAGAGACATCATCACCATCACTGTTACTGCTTCACAGAAGTGTAATCTTTTGTGATCTCTTTGGAACAGGAGGTAAATAATAAAACACAAGGGAGGGAAAAAATTAAGTGTAGTGTGTGAGTGCATGTTAAAACAGATGTCAGATTAAAAATAACTGAAAAGGAAATTCTACTGTAGGGGAAAAACTGCTTTTTCCTTCAACATTTTATATTCCACCTTCATTAGGCGGAAAGTGAAAGAGCTGTAAAGGAAAAGGGGAACTTTTGTTGTTTCCCTCTGAATATTAAGAAAAGCCTAATGTTACTGCGGGGGGGTGAGGGGGAGGATGCTCTGCAATACATGGTGCTGGATCAATTCTCAGGATGAAGCCCAGAAGCAGCAAGGATGTTAAACAGATGCACTGTGTGTGCAGAGCCCTGGGACTTGGAGCTTTAAACCTGTGGTGCTGCACATCCAGTTGTTTTCATCCTATCCATCTTCCCTCCTCTAGTCCCTTTGGGGTTGACGAGTCCTCTAATGTTATAAAAAAATAAACCCTGCAATCTGGTAGGATCACATCATCCGGTAATGCCCCTGTACTATTGATCTAGGCACCAGGGACTTTATTCTAGTTTCTTCAGCACTTTTGAACGAGCTGTTTTGGTGTTTGTTGACAGTAAAGTGAGGAACATTTACAAAAGCACATTTTTCTGTACTTAGCAGCTGGACCAAACCCATCCTTGGAGATGGCAAGTACTCACAAAAATACCAGTGCCACTCTGTAGAAAACTGTAATCCTGGGTCTCTTCTGCTAAATGTGCTTCAGTATGGCTCCTGAATTCATGGTCTGAAAAGTGACCTGCCCTGCACCTGGTTAAAGCTCAAGGAACAGGTCTGTAACTAGTGCCTCAACTTACAGGGGGAATCAGAAATGGCAAATATCTTTGGCTGCCTTATTGGTGTGAATGTCCAATGTACTCAAAGAGCTCAGTGAGAACCAGAGCGGGTAGATTCCTACAGTGTTTTAGAAAAATACCTTTACTTTCCCCTACCTTTATCTTGGCCGAATTCCAGCAACTTGTATTTCTTTATGGTGCTGAAGCTAAAGAAGAGGCAGGCAGCTGAGGCAGAAGGGCATCCTAAAAGGCATCCCCAGCAGACTGAAGGCAAAACTGATTCACAATTTCTGAAACTTTTCCTTAGCTTGTCCTGAAATTGACAGGCAAGGCCCCAGTGCGGAGTCCTCGTAACCAGAACCATTCATGAGCAGGAGCATCTTGGTGTTAACACTGGGTTAGGATTTGCCAGAGAGGAAGTAGCAGATGTAGCCCGAAGCAACTTCATGCATTCAGTCAGGGTGAAATGGGTACATTAGCAACAAACACTACTTGTTAAATATATTGTGTTAGGCTCCAGCCAAACGACGCTGTATTAGCACCACATTTTCAGGGTAGGGTCGGTAGGTGTTAATGGCCGCTCACTGGGCACACGCCACCTCTGTCGACCTCAAAGACGCAGCAGAGAAGCAGGAATGTCCCCAGCAGCAACGACTTCCCCAGCCAAGGTGGGAAGGCTGATGTCTCCAGGAGGTTTCACTTGTGCTTTTCGCACTAATCTGATTTCATTCAGCCCCCAACCGCTGGTTCTCACTAAAGAGAAAACTGCCACCTTCTGCTCTGAATGAACAAATAGGTACATAAATGAAACTCACTTCAGCTGCAGGAAAATATCTGTCTGCTCTTAATTGAGCACGTGTTTTCAGAGCTGCCTCCTCCAGAGGAAATTTCTTTGTTAAGCGTTAATTTAATTTCATTTTGCGGAATGAGCCTGCCATTGTCTCCATTAGAGGGCCTCAGAGCAGTGTGTTACAGTGGTTTAGAAACGGATTTAAACCTGTATCTGTACTTTGGGCTTAATTTCCTGCTGCGTAACTCTCCTGAACTCAATGGGATGTGAAACTGGTGCAACACAGGGAGAGAGAAAAACTGCACAGCGCCTCAGAATACATCAGTGCTTTGGGTTTTGCTGACGAGATTAAGAAATGCAGAGATGCCAGGACAGAATTTTAAATACACGTGTGACAGGTGAGGCAGATGAGTAAGTTAATTGCTGCTTGTGTGTTTGAACACAGCATAATTGGTCAATAGGGTATGTTTCCAGAGAAGTGAAGTGCGTGAGCAAAGCACAAATAGAGGTTTAAATCCTTCCTTAGAAACTAGGCTTATTCTAGGCAGAACTTAGAGTCTCTACCACTTACAAGAGTCATAAATGTTATATTTTCCATTATGCTCTGATTGTGACGTTGGCAAGCTAATTGCTTGGACTGAAATTTTCTGGATAGATGTTTTCCTCAGCTGAACTTTCTTCTAGAAAAGAGTCAGAAAATAAAGCTAAATAAGAATGCTGACTGGGTCGTGGTTTTTAGCCCACACCTAGACACCTTGGCAGTTGAGCTTTGTGAAATTCCCACATCTCAGAGCGCGAACTTGTGGCAAAGGGCAGAATGGCCCTGATCCTCAACACCTGCCTTTCGTGGCATTAGTATAGTGCATGGTACCAGCAGAAGGAGAGTAATTCCAACAGCCAGACCAGAGGGAGAGAAAGAATCTGACACAAGTTAGAGAAACAGAGGAAACAGGGAGTGGCAGTGTGAGCAGGAAAAGTGGAAGGAAGAGCATGGGGGAGATGCCTCAGAAGACCAGAAGCAAGAACTGGCAGCTACTCAGCAGGAGTGAGGTGATCCGGGCAAGAAGAGTGGGAATGAACCTGCCAGAAACACGATGCCTCGTCAGGAGGGGAGGAATACCGAGACCAAAAGAAAATAGTTCACAGACCTAATCTCTTGTCCATGAATTTAGTTTGGGGAATGGCTGGAAGAGAGATGGACAGACAGACCAGTCAACAGCATTGTCACTGAAAGCGGCATTTACAAA
The DNA here is from genome assembly GCF_028554395.1 of Pezoporus wallicus. Classification (NCBI taxonomy): domain Eukaryota; kingdom Metazoa; phylum Chordata; class Aves; order Psittaciformes; family Psittacidae; genus Pezoporus; species Pezoporus wallicus. Next base: position 2,227,648 of record NW_026642179.1, on the reverse strand, counting down.
GGTTGAGATATGGTGGCATTGGCAACCTAAGTACTTAGTGTTCTGTAACTTTAAAATGCTTCACCCTCCTTTATTCCATGTTTCTTGTCGTACACATTGTAAATTTAATTCATCTGAGCAATTAAGCCATGAGGTAGGGATTGATTTATTTTGTTCTGTTTTCACAAAGCACTTGCTGCCATGTGTTGCGGTTCCTGGCTAGTGCCCTTACGTGTCACTAATGCAATAGTGTGTTGATGGAGGTACATGTGAATTCCAGCAATGGAGGAGAATGGTTTGATTCAAAATAATGGGTTGATATCAGGTGCACGAGGCAAAAATAGCTAGTGGACAATTTAGGGTGAGAACCAGCAAGTATTTCTGTAAGTAGTTAGGTGAGGCTGTTTGGAAGCCCATCAGGGAAGCAGCAGAAGCCCCTCAGTTGGGAACCAACCGAATATGAGACAGCTTCATTCAAAGAGCACAAGCCTGGGGGGGGGGGGGGGGGGGGGGGGCAGATGGGCTACATGGTCTAACGGGTCCGCTATGTCTTTAACTTCTCTGATTCTGCACAGTCTTCACTAAAAGCCTTCACAAAGGAGTGTTGAACGACTCAATACATATTCATGGGCGTTTCTGGAGCTGCAAACTATGAAAAGAAATCAAGTTGCTCTTATCCATGGACTGAAATTGAGAGTACAGTCTAATCCAAAAGGATACCAGCTCACAGAGTGGTGTATGAAAATCTTATAAAGCACTGCAACACTCCATAAATAATTTTCAAACAAGAAGCTTTTTGTTTCACTGATGGCAATACTAAAAAGGAAGAATGGCAAATAGCCATCAAAAAATGGCTGAAACAGCCTGCACTCTGTACCGAAGTTAACTTTAATCACTGCAGGAGTTACACACAGAGTTATCAGTCATTTGTTAGAAACCGCAGACAATCATTGCAGAGGTTTAGATTAACGTGGACCAGAGCCTGGTGCCTTGCCAATGGGGCACCACGTGACAGGCAGCCCATGGAATAAACATTCTGGCACATCAGCGTGCTATAAATCCTCCAAATGAAAGAAATTAAAAAGCCAGGAGCAATTCTGAAAATGATTTATGATTGGAGGTGCACTTAGGAGTGCTTTTATTGTCACAGGAACGTCTCCTTTCTCATCCTTAAGGTGACAGACCCACTCTGCTTCCCTCCGGATTTCTTGGTCTACCTTGTGACTACACAGGGTGCAAAAGCAAGCACCCTGGGAGCGCACTGTGGGGGAGGGAATACCAGCACTTTACCAGCATCCCCCTATTGTGAGGGTTAGCTTTGCACAGCCTAAGGGTAAGAGAACTGCAAATCCGTTCTGATATTTTAAGTATGCAAAAAAACCACTCCAGTTGTGGGGTGTTTTTTTTTCTTTTACAGCTATACCATAACCATGCTCCTAAGTGCATGTATAAACATTTTATAACATGGATTTGGAATAACGCATCAAAAATAAACTTAAGAATAGTTCCTAAGCAGAAGGTATTCTTATCAAAATAGCAGTCTGTTGCAAGTCAACCCTTTGCTCCATACTGCACTATCTGTTAGTGTAGATCTTTTGTAAATATTACTAAATGTTTCACTAAAATATTATTTTAGTACTAATATAGTTGTGTTTTTTTTAAACAAAATTGCTTCCACTTCTGCTGAAAGGCAGAAGATTGTGGTTTACAGACAGAATAGCTAAAGAATAGCAGCAATGGCATGAGCAAAAGCCTGGATACCTTGCATATCCAGGATATGGGCACAATACTTAATACTGGTCCAAGGCAGCGACACCCAGGGCCGTGGACACAAACTTACTTGCAGCATCGCTGTCTTCCTGGTTTCTACTTTGGGCATGTCTTCAGGTGCTTGGCCTTGTACCTCTTGTTCTTCTGGGCTGGCACTGGGGTGTCCCACACGGGATGCCATGCACATGTACCCAGCAGAGTCAGCTGGTTTGGGTACATTCGGATTAGCAATGTCTGACCATTACCGCTTCTGTGCATAGCTGGAACAAACCTTTAAAAAACAGTCTGCACAGGTGTTTATTTCCATTAAAGGCTTACACATCTCCCAGCATTGCCTATTTTCTGTAGGTGATTGTGGGCCCCTGTGTTGCTCCCAAAGTATTTCCTCCACATGTTCCCACAGGTGGATTCTTAAGGTTAATTTTACATTTATCTACTAATCCTTCTGATGTTCCCATCCTGGGGCAGCACAGCAAAACAGCTTGTATATCTTGGTTGGAGGTTGGCTCTTCAAAGCCAGCAGCTCAGGAGCTGTCTTATAAAACTTTGCATGTGTTTGCTGAATGTGACTTTTAGGGGCCACACTCACTTAGACCTACTGACATCCCCATCTCCACCAAGGCTAGGCAGTGCCCTATCCCCAGAGATGCTGTGAGTGGACTGACAGCATGGGGCACAACATGTGGGGATCTGCACTGCAGGCTGGTGTTCTGTGACCTTATGGGGTCCCTTCTCACCCTCCCATGGGGTGGATGTGGTGGGAAGGCATAGGGTTAAAACTTTCTGGGATTATTTATGGAAGCCATTTCTTGAATTTGCAAGTGTTTATTTACATTTTACAAGCATCTTTTATTATGGTTTATCTGTTGTGCTGCAGATATTGAGCCTGGATGTATAACTCACTGATTGCCAGTTAATTACATGTCATTAATTGATCAATAACCTGCTTTGATCCTGATCTGCTTTAAAACATATGAATTGGGCAGCTTTTCCTTGCAACAACACTAATCTTTCTCTGTCCATTTCCAGAAACAAACCAATGAAGCTGTAAAGCAGACACCCCTCCCACCTCCCCAGGTTCAACTATCTCTTTACACATAACATACCTCATACACCACGCTGAACAAAAAAGAGTAGAATGTGATAAAAAGGAGCTGGACACTTAGGGATAAGTTCCCCCTGGCACAGGAAATGAAAGTCACAGCTAAGTGTTTCTGAGGGTAGCAATAACTCTGGGTGGGTGAGAAGACCCATGAGCTCTTGCATCACAAAGAGAGTACTGTAAGGTGTACAAATCGGGCTGAGGGAAACTGAAGGGACTGGAGCTGTCTCAAATCAAGTGAGCACAAAGAAGGCATTAAGCCATTCAAGCTCCCTCTCTGCAAAGCCTGTGCTGAGGCACTGCAGACTTGTAGCTCAGTAGTTTCCCTGCCTCTGTACAGACCAGGTGTTAGCTTGCTCTGTGCATCTAGTCTGGCCTTCATCCCTCTTCTCATTTTACTGACAAAGCTGCTGAGCAGTGACTGCTATGACAGTAATAGGCACATGTGGATCCCTATTTAATGAGAAATAACCTGAGAGAAATTCTCCATCTGCATAGTAGGTTAATGTTCCTCCGTTTTTCTAATTTGGATTGATTTAGAAATGCTAAGCCATAATTTCAGCAAGGCAGATGCTGCTAGAAATGCAAGATGCAGCAAAAAGTGATTTAATCATTGCATTGTATTTAAACCAAAAATATGAGTAGATGCAATGAGGGACATTTTAATGTGTATCAGCTCCATCCTAAGTGGAGAAGCATGTCTGAAACAGTGGCCTGGGACCGGCCATGTTCCTCCATAAACAGAGGGGCTGTGATCCCACCTCACAACCCTACACACCTCCAGTTTGGTATTTCAGTGTTAGAATCTGAACTGCTCGCATACAAGGTATCTGTGGTTTTGACAGTGGCTCTGCCTGTCCCCCATCCCATGAAATCCATCAAATTTCATGGGATCATCAAATCTCCCAGGGGACAGACCGATTTCCATTCTCTGAGAAAGATCTCACTTTCACAGTTTGCAAGGATGTACTAAGGATGTACGCCTTGTCTCGCGGGGCCTTTTCCTCCCTTCCACCCCATCAACACTCCAGCCTGAAAACAGGATGCCATCAGGCGCAGTTATTAATACACAATAGAAGTGCCATGTGTGATTGTCTGCATTTTATGTAATGCAGATTTAGAGATTTCATTGTAAAGTCATTTTAAACTCTGAACTAATGGGTAGTTTGGCAACAGCTTCTAAGTATGAAATCATTATTAATTCCTTTAGTACCATAATAACATTGATTTAGATGAACTCTTATAACATAGAAATTGTATAGTATTTAGCTGTAATTAACGTCCCCTAATTAGGAAGTATTGCCAAGTAGTTTTCTCTGCTGGCTCTGTTGTACTTAAGTGCAGCTGGATGAAAATTAACCACAAAGGGAACAGCTTGTGTTTTATGTGAAGTTTGCCTTTGATTGATTAAAAAACTATTCCTTGGTACTTTATTTTATTACCAAAGAGGGTGCACTGGATTATCAATGTTATGGAGAGCCACAAAGTCCACATGCTGTAAACTACACGCACATTTGTATAGTATATAAGCCCAATGACTTAGCTACACATTCAGAAAATTCACAGATTTATTTTGTCTCAAAACCACAAGTTAACCATAATAAAAATCAATTTATTTTAATGGGGCTGTTGTTAATAAAGTCTGTAGAAATTTAAGCAGAATTAGCATAATTTAATGTCCACTCAGAGGAAAGAGCCATGCACTGCAAACTGCGAGGCATTTGTTGATGTGAAAAATGCTGACATTTTTGGAAATTCAAATTATAAAGGAAACACTGCTGTCAGTTTACTGTACAACTTCGTAGCATATGGTGCTTCTGCTGGTGGGTGTTATTTCAAAGTTTGCAAATCACACTATGAGAGTGTCCCTCTGGTGAGCTCTTGCAACGCTTAGCAACTGTGAATCGAGAGTGACAGTACAGGGGAAGAGGGACTAAAAAGAATTCTAAGTCAGTAGAACAAAAGCTAAGTCTGTAAGTTAATACATACTTACAGGGGGGGAAAAGGAGGCCAACATGCTAAAGCTAGAAGAGATTCAGCGCCTCTGTTCTTGCAGAATAATGCACAAAATCTTCTAAATTGTTAAAATAAAAATATGGTTTGTCTCTCACAGTCTCTTTGACTTTGGTACGACAAGACAATTAAAACAACTGGCAGATAGGACATAGAAAGGTTCACTTTCAAAATGTCAGAGTTGCTTTAAGACACGATGCAGTCTCCTTAGAAGGTCCAGATGTTTCTTTTACCCATATCTCTGAGAAAATTTCCTACAACCGCAAAATAGTGTTCACTACTTGAAAAGCGTTGTCCACCTGCAGCTGTCAACACAGAGGAAGAAAGCCAGGAAAAAAGTAAGTTCTGTATTAGCCCAACAATATGTGGATTCTAACGAGTCTCATAGAAAGCATACACTGATGACTTAGAGTAACTAAAATACGATGATATCCTACACCATGGTTTTCAAGAATCTGACACTCTGACCCCTTTAACATGCATATACACTATCAAGAAGAGAACATAAAATGTGGATTCATTGTGATTTGATCTGGCTGCTGTTGCTACTCGTTGTTCTACTCCAGATAGTGATTTTTGGCACTAAGATGGAACCATGGCTGCGTGGTACAGTCCTCATCAATTTGCCAATCAATCTGTCTGAGAATACAAAGTGATGGGGCTGTCAGTAGCGGTTCAACCATAAGCAATTCTAAACTAAGCAATTTGGAAATTTAAATAGTTATAATGACCAAGATTCTCTGCGTTGGGCCCTTAATTACTGGAATGTCAGTTCAGCTGAAAATTGCCTTTCCCAGGTAATGATAATTCTTAGAAAAGTCTTTGCTTATACACCCACCCATAGCACTCATTAAGTCAAGCTTCTTCCTTTTGTCTGAGGAGCTGTCAATTTTATGTGACATCACCGATCATCTGCCACCTAAAAAATGTCTAGGCTGTCTTGCTGAAGGCAGGCTTATTCTTTTTCAGCTGTAGCACACTGCATGGCAGCCAAGCACTAACAACATTACACCAAATGAGTGTAATGAGTTGCCCAGTCTTGGCGCTGCTGAACAATGAGCCACTGAAATTTGGTTGTTGGTGTCTTGAGTGAAACTTAGAGCCCGTAAAATAGCAGTATATGTTTTATGTGTGAAGGGAAATGCTGCTACTCAGCCCTACGCAACACTCAGCACTGGAAAAGAAGGTTGACATTCCCTCCATCACTTCTGGAAAAGGAAGGGAGAGGGATGTTGCTATATTTGCTATATCAGAGGCCTCCCCCTGATGTGGTCATAAGGGACAGAGATGGGTGGAATGAACCTGTGGTGCATAAACATGTCCCTATGTATTCCATATGTCCTATTTCTTACATTTCTTTTGCAGCAATTTGCTATTTCCAATTCAGAATGATTGCACTGTGACTGTCCGTGCCAATCAATGTTTGTGGACATCACAAGTTGTTTTATTTTTAAGAGAAAAAAACATGAAAAAGAAGCAAAACCATCTCCATGACCAGAATGTGCACATCAACAACCCATTGCTATTGAAACCTGTATTGGTAATATTATTTATTTCCTGCAGAAAGCCAACAGCACCCTGCAGTTGTGGGTACAGAACAGTTATGCTTTGCTCCCCTCTTCCAGTCAAACTGGAGCAGGCTTTGCCTTCTGCCTTCATATGACTAATATGGGATTCCAGAGAACCAAGCAGAAGTAAGAGTAGCACAATTACATCTGCTGAAAAAGTTAGCATTCAAGTGCCCATGCTTCTGAATTGAGATTAATTCAAATAATTTACATCCTGATCCTGGCAATGTGTCATGTACCTCTCTGACACCATGGCCAATACATGGCATTGTTTTACACACAAAACAGAGAAAAGGGACTGCATTAGTGGTTTGAAAACGGAAGGGGGTTTCTTCCATGCTCCTTTCTTGACTACAGCTCCTTTCCTCACTGGTCCTAGATGCTGGATGTGCCGTTCTTCCACATCTGTAACCACTGCATAAGGTTTGCAATAATATTCTCACAGTCAAAACTATTTTTATTAGTTTGGATGTAACTTGCTCACTCTATCCCTGCTCCTGATTCTTGACTTGCACACAACAAAATAGTAGGGGCCTTAGGCACCTAAAAAAAAAAGAAAAAAGCCCTCAATAAATCCCCTTAAGGGCCCATTTTAATTCTGCTTATACTCTTGATGTGCAAGTTCTTACCCTGCTATCCCCCTAGAAGCAGTTTATTACTGTCTGTCAGCACTGCCAAAGTGACAAAATCCCCTTTCCCACCCACCATGTAATTGCTCTGTTGTTGCCCTTCCCACACATGCCTGTAGAAAGCAAGCTCTCACTTTATTTGTACTGCCAAAGTGAATAGCATCTCTTTCCTCCCTCCATGTGGCTTTCAAGTAGTCACACTATCATTAGTTATTTCTATTCTGGAGGAGCTCCCCGTCTGAGGAGGCAGCATACTCCATAGGAAGTAGAGCGAAGGCCTGATCTGAGAGCTCACATGTGCCCCCAATTAACTGGAGCTGAGGAATTTGGGGGTTGTAAGGAATGCAGAAACAAGCATAACAAATAAAGGACATTCAGAGAAGGGTAGTAAAATAAGAAAATCAAAGTACCTGGCTGCACTTTTTAATCACATTTGTCCCATTGAAAAGGTTATGGTGCAAAACAGATCCCTTTGTTCTGTGTTTACACAATGCCATGCTGTTAAATTTAGTCTATGACAGGAAAACTATCCATTGGAATAGGGTTATTTTTACTTTTCCAGTGTTTTTGTCACTCTCATCTTCATTTAAACTTCCATTCTTGGCAGAAAACGAATGTCTAAAATTTGTTTGTGGCTTTAGTTTCTTTGGGGTTTATTTACCCACTTATTTTAAAGGTGCAATACAGATTAATTTCCCCACCTCATTCTCCATGCTAGGTGTATGATTACAAGAAGACCACACCATTGCTACTAACTAAATCACCAGAAATAATTTCTTTGACTTGCATAAGTACACTACCCCTTAACTCTTATTAAATTTCAAAATTCTCTGAAGCATGGTTACATGGAAACAAGAAATAGAGTTGCAGAACCACTGATCTCTAAGGCCAACAATGGACAAATAAATTATTTCTTAATAAAATTTAAAAATATAGTAACATAGCCTTAGATAAAACAGACTTTTATGTTAGACGTGCCAAGTTTTTCATGTAGTTTCGCTCCTTTGTGGTTTGGCAATCTAGGGTTGGTAAATAGCCATAGTTACATTGTCAAATAATAGGAATAGCGCATTTTGCAGTCAGCATCCTATCATCTTCAACCTAACATTTCTGCAATGTGAAAATTCTCTTTGTGAAAAAAAGTCCTGGACAATGGTCTAAATCATATATTTGCTCTTCCTCTGAGCACCGGTGGTTGTCAAAACCTGTTGCACTCTAGTAGGGGAGCCATTTAGACATATTCCAGGGCTGGCTCCATGCAGACAAAATGCATTAGAGGCCACTCAAATACCATATCTAAACAATCACATGAACCTGCTTATGCCCACTTCATCCACAAGCTTTCCTGTATACCACACACAGAGGTCAGCTACCCCCCTCCTCTGCAATGTGGAGCACTGCCAGGCACAGAAAATATCGAGGGCTGGTAGGAATTAATCCATGTTACTTCCCAAGCATATATTTAGGGTATCAGAGGGGGTGTTATCGAAAACAATGCAAAACCTCAAGTTGGGAAAACAGTGGGAAGAGTCTAATTTTAGTAAAAGCATAATGGACTAACCTTAATCCTGTCCCTCTCTGGATGCCCAGACTTCTCTCTGGGCTACTGTTCCTCCCCAGCACTCTCCCACTGTCACAGTTACTTCCTAGAGCGGTCTGTTTTTGTTTAAACTTCTGTTTATTTAGAATTAATGAATCAATTTTTGAAGCAGCCAAAATGTATCTGTGAAGGAGCTGTGTTACAGTACCATTCACTTCCTGTGCTGACCCAAAGAAACATGTGCTTGTTACGCTACTGACGATGATGCTCTGATGGTGCTGCCATGCTGGACACTGGCTGTGCACTTGCATATTTGGTTTCCAGTCCTTCAGTCTGCTTTTTTAGCCCTGACAGGACCTTCTCTCTCCAGTTCAGTTATTATCAAGTCTTCATAGCTGTGTCTGATTTCAACATTTTATAATCGGCTCTAAAATCTTCCCTTTAAACCACAGCAACATGGATTTGTTAATGGCAGCCTGGAAATAACAGCCTTTGTCATAAAGCCCTACATTAAAATTTTATCTTTATGGAAATATTTACATTTCGGTTTGGATAAACAGAAACCAGTTACTCCTGCTGTGAGTACAGATCAGTGCTCATGCTGTAAAAATTGAGGGGATGAGAAACATGAATAAAGAGGCAACTCTGGAGGATGGTCCCCGATGGTATGCAGAACCCCCCTCAAACCCTGTTATTTACTCCTAGATAGTGATTCTAAAGCTGAAATAAAAACATCTTCCTCAAAGCAGTTTTTGATGGGTTCAAATGTGATATTTCCTTCAGTGATGATTTACTGTTCTCAGCAGTCCCATGGATCCAGCCCTCCTGAGAAATCACACCCCTTCTCTGATCCCCCCAGACTTGTGGAATTTGGGAAAAGATTCAGATGGCCTTGTGAAACTGCAGAGCCTTGTCCTCTGTAGCCTCTGATTTTTACTGATACTACCAAAGGAAGAGCCAGAGAGCATCAACAATTTCTGTAACATCAGCCAGAGCCAATAAACTGCTCCTTGATGACAACAACTCCTCACCAGGCTTGGACCAGTAGCTGAGCTTTGCCTTCCCAGTCCTAGCACTGGAGCCCTGTTGGCCATCCCGGCAATGGCTGTGTAATGCTGTCATTCAAATGCAGCACACTCGGAGCATCCCAAATGGCTTCTGTGGATGGCACACAAGACAGGGACTGAATGACTTTCACTCTCTAAATTGTGTTGGCACTGCAGAACTAAGAGGAGTATGAACATGGATGGTTATTTTTCAAGTCATTTCAGCAGGTGAGACCTTACTTACAAACACAGAATAAATAAGCTGTGTAAGGCAGTGCCAGTCCTGTGTTAAGAATTTAAGATATATATGTAAAAAAGGATTTAAGCAAACCATCACTAAGTGCCTTGGCTTGTGCTGCTATTGCAGGATCAAGAAGCTGCATGCAGCATCCCACAGGCTGTGTAGCTCAGATACCCAACTGCCTGACATTTACTAGTCCCCCTAAGATAACCAGAAGAGTGACAGGTACCAAAGCACTACCCATAAAAAGCCAGCAGTATCCTAGATGAGCAGCTGACCAAGATTAGGTGACAAAGGGCCAGCAATACAAGGGAGCATTGCCCTCCACGCGGTGCACAGCTGAGCTGTGATAACTCCGCTTCATGCCTCAAAGAGGCAAATTAGGCTCATCCTTGCTTGCTGCCACCATCTGCAGGGCTATACAGTGTTACAGCATTTAACTGAGATCCAGCACATCTGAGTGTGAGTCTTTTCTCATCATAAGGGGCCTCAGATCCTCATGTCCTACCCTAACCCCAGGTGACAGCATCATAGTGACACTGTGCTGATATGGGTGTGCTGGTACCATAGCACATCTGTAAAGGAAAGCACTTGAGTCCTCTTCTGAAAACCCAGAGAGCTTCAGTACTAATTGGCCAAGGAGAGAGGAGAAAATGGGCATAAGCAAGAGGGACCATGACTCTTCAGATTATTATTGCAAGCTTTCCTCTGACAGCAAGAGTCTGGTCCCAGTGCACTCTCCCAGGAAGTGATCTATTTTACATTGCATGGATTTTACGTAGATAAAATACAGAAGGAACTGGAACTCAGGACTCCCTCTTTTAAACTAAATGCCATAAGTACTTACGGCTCCTCCTTTCTGGCCAGAAGTCCTAACATCAAGTCACTGCACAGGGTCAGAAAAACAGAATTTGAATGAAAACAGAGGCTTCCACCCCATTTCACCAAATCTGGTGGGCATTCACAGATTTTCAGACTCCTCCAGCAAGAAATCTGGGTAGGGACTTTTTACAGGAATGTGTAGTGATAGGACAAGGGGAATGGCTTTTAGCTGACAGAAGGTAGGTTTAGATTAGACATTAGGAATAAATTCTTCACTGTGAGGGTAGTAAGGCACTGGCACAGATTTCCCAGAGAAGTTGTGGCTGCCCTATCGCTGGCAGTGTTCAAGGCCAGGTTGAATGGGGTTTGGAGAGACCTAGTCTAGTGTGAGGTGTCCTTGCTCATGGCAGGGGGGTTGGAATTAGATGATCTTAAGGTCCTTTCCAACTCAAACCATCCTATGATTCTATGAATATATTGTTTGAAGGTCCTGCTTGATCAGGCTTAGCCATAAAGTTAGGCAAAGAGCTGTTCAGACATTTCAAGAGTAGAAGCTGCTCACTGTGCATTAAAGTTGATTATGAGATCTTTGCAAAGCTTGTAAGGAGAAAACTGTCCACAGGAGATTATGAGTCAAATGCTGATGCTCCAAATAAATGATGCTATTTAGGACTGCAGTTTAAGATATACTCGACTACATTTAACGGAAGTATCACTTAGGCATCTCTGTTCTTCTTCTATCTTCCTTTTTAGAGGCCGATCCACCTTGAGCAGTCCTGAAACTTCATTCAACTGACACGGTTACAAAGTTTCGGGATCATATCTCTACTAGCTTTGATTCCCTCCTATTTTAAGCAACCATACGTGGAATGAAAGACAAGCACACATTTCTTAGGCAACCAAAGGCATTTAACTTTTGGCTGTGTGACACAGGATGAGAGATGTACCCAACCTCCCAACTTCTCGCCTGAACTCATGCTTCCTTCAAGGCTGACATTTCTCCTTCTGCCAAGTCCAATCAAAACCCTATCTCACAACTATCCAGAAAACTGCATTTACAACCAGTCCAAGGCTCCCTAGCCAGTGCCAGCTCTTCACACGTGTTGGAGTGGTTGGTAGGAAGGAGAACGGCCTTATGAAGCACACCTGCTTCTATTTACTGGACAAGAGCCTGTTCTCATTTCTGAGTCAGGCATAACACTTGTGAAGATGCTAGAAGAATTATTCCTGTGTATGCTAACTCCAAGAGCAAAATATGTTCCCTGCTATTCATGCAAAATGTAAACCCTTTCTTTTGCCTTCAGGATAATCTACCACCAGCTCCAAACTTGCACAGTCCGTTGATTTAAATCACAACTCTGTAGGGTAAAATTTGGCTTATGATGCCCTGTACTAATTTAGGAGGAAAAGAGGGGCCTCGCTCATGAAATATTTCAGGTATAATCAGCAAATTGTGGCTACAGATGCAATACAGGAGCATTTTGGCTTGGTAACCAAGGCAACACTTCTTGCTTCAAGACACACTTTTCTGTTGATAATCTATTGTAATGCCAGTAATTGCAGCTGACAAGGCTCTGTTTGTTGTGAGAGATAATTAGCACTTGAAATAAAGTAACAGATTTAAATAAACCGGGGGGGAACTGAGTGGTGTGACCTGGTTGCTTTAGAAACAAACAAGAGCTTTGGGGGCCTGCACACTGTGTGATGTTAGTGGTGGCCTCCACAACAACTGAACAATACCAACATTTATTAGGCATTGCTTAATTGGGAATTACAGTTGCTTTTGTGATGAAAACATTTTCTTTCTCTTTCTCATCTAGGTTAGATTTACATTGTAAAACAAAGACCCACAAAACCCCTTTACCTACCTTAGCAAACAAAACTACCAATGTTTTCATGTGCTTGTACTTTTGCCTAGAATTTGATTTATTTCAAAGCCAATGTTTTAAAGTAAGTGTTTTGGACCATTGCACAGTTTAAAGAACCGAGGGTGACTCTACCCAAAGATGTGGAGGGAGTGTTGTTCATTCAGCAGATACCAGCTATGTCCCTAGGGTCAGCTTCAATTCGCTGCCAGTTTATTCTGGTGCTGGTTTCATGGCTTGGGTTGTTAACATGGCTCCTTAGTTGATGTTTGTGTTAGGTGTTGTGGTATATAGAGGTAGACAGGCAAACCAGGATTGTTGTCTGATGAAATGTGGGAACCTATATCCTGCAGAAGTAGTATTAACTAGATGGATGTGAAATGTGGGGGTCAAAAACCACAGCAATTCCCTTAAGCTCCAGTAATAAAGCCAAACTTGATATTATATTTTTCTTTCTGAAATGCTGAGACACAGCTGCTCAGTGGATAGCAAGAAGAGGAATACAATCCTACTGAATGTTTGTGCCATGGGGAATGGAAATATTTTACATTAACTTGTAGCTGTGGAAATGGGGATGCTTTTATGTTGAAGCAACATAACCACATGGCTGCATGCAGCTAAAACTAATCTACTCTAGTGATCCCCTTTTCCACAGTGCCCAAGCATCGTTTTCACAGTTAAAGAGAAAACAAGATTTCTTAAGAATATGAGATCAGCTTGTTTACAAGACAGGAATGAAGGCTCAGCCTACACAGGTTTGTCAGCTCAGGCTTACAGGCAAACACATGGCATATTAGTGAACTCAGCCCATGTCGCACAAGGTCAGCAGCAGCAGCCCAAACTACAGGCCACATTTTTCTTCTGAAAGCCAGGCTAGAATAGCTCAGCTTCTTCAGAGTCTCACCAAACCTGTGAAACCTCCTGAGCAGGCCATGATATCATATCCATTGTCAAAACAGAGACTGCTTTGTAAATGCATTCATCTCAGGGCTGGCCAGAAGGTTAAGTTAGTACCCGCTTAAGATTTGCTCATAAGACATTAAATGACTAACTATGGCTAGTGATATTCTTTCTTTAATGCTACATCAAAAAGACAACATCTCTATTATCCTTAAGATAACAGCCACATTATTCCTCCAGTTCACATAAAAATCATACAATCATTATAAATTACTACTCACAGACCATGTAAGGCAGCATAGTCATGTTCTCAGGAGTCCAAAACTGCATTATTACTTTCTTTCTACAACTGAGGTCAGTGGTTAAAGATACCAAAATTGAATTGCCGGCTGTTTGCTCGCCTCTGCTGAAGTTACAAAGACGGCTACCAGAGGAGACCAGACTGAAGCCCAAGGAAAGCTTCCAAGGTCAGTGGTCAGGCTCTCCCCTTCCAGCTCCCACATGCCCAGTTTTTCATACAAGTTCACCAGAAGCAATCAAAGGTGGTGCTATCCCCCTGTTAAAATTATAAGCTCAATGCATAGATTACAGTTGTCTTCTTTCTTTAGTAATCAGCAAATTAGTTTAATCAGGAAATGTTTCTGATTTTTAAATGCTTTGGAACACACAAAAATGTTGCATTTTAAAGTTATTTAAAAACCAACAACAAATAATGATCTGCAGTAGTTCCCCAGGAATTAAAAATTGCTTACAATTTGTAGCGTCAGGATCTTACCGCAAATCCCATCCCAGCCCCACTTCTAAGTAGCTCATAAAAATGGCCTGTTTATTTTCTAAAACGATCTGCATAAAAAGATTAAGCTTATTTATTGTAAAAATTAACGTCTGGCTGAAACAGTAATGACTACATCACCGAAGAATGTTCTTCCCCTGAATGCCTCCCTCGGCAGTGCTGTGCAAGGAGACCCGCATTTATAGTCTCCTAGAATAAAGTTAATGCTCATAAGACTCTGCTCTTGTACGCCTACAGCTAAATCATGGTATCTAGCAGATGGTGTATGCATGTTTCCTAATGCAATGTCTTGTATGTGTGTAGTTGTCATAATTAAATAATAACTACCTACACCATCTCATGTAACAGGAGAGCCACAGCCATATTTCCCATCAGAGTGAAGCCGTCAAACCCAGCTGTGGGTAGATAAAGTAGGCTATAAGGAAACTAACACACAAAGCATCCCATCACCTCCTCTCAGGAATAAAACAAGTTCTTCTGTATGTGGCTAGTCCTTTTTAAAAAGTAAACAAAAACATCTCTGCCCCAAACTTGCCAGATACCAGGGTCCCAACACATCCCTGAGGTTAAGTAATATGTTCTCATGCCTAACGTTAAGTAATTTATTCTTGTGGGAAAGGGGTCCGGCCTGGGATTTTCCTTGCTTTTCGTGGTCATCATCATGACAGGGAATTATGGACATCTGCAGGAGAAGTGTCTGCGAGACAAGGCAATTTGCAGCTATCATCTTCTTAAGATAAATGCAACAGCTGCTATTTATATTCCTTTATGGATGGAAGACAGAATGATAGGTCTCTGCAGATATTCATTCTTTCCTTGGCTTAGGAAGAGAATTAAGTTGTTGATTACGCCCAGCAAGAAACATCTCTGTTCAAACTGAGGAAAAATGTAACTTATTTTAAGGGATACAAGTTTAACAATTCCAGTATTATCCTTCACTTTGCTGTAAAAAAATCCTTTTGTTGAGGATACTATAAATGCCTAGAACAGATGAAAAGCATTTAGCCTTTATTTCATCGTAAAAATTAGAATGTAAAATCAAGAAAAGCATCTTTCAAATTTGAGTGCGAAAGTTATACAGGAGGTAGTGGGAGCTATTTACCTCTTTTGTGTGAAAAAATACAAGGAAACTTTGGCTCCCGCTCTCCTTTGGCCAGGCAGGGTTCTGCCCATGGATTAGCCTCATCTTCCTCCTGTCCCAGCAGGCTGAACATCCCAGTTAACTGGCTGCTTCTTGGGAGTGGGGAAGCAGTAAGCAACATCTCCCTGTGGCTTTCTCTTCTTTAAGGTGGCACAGCAGCAGCTGATCATCTTTCCCCCACTTCTCCTTCAGGTTCAGAGAAATGGAAATTGAAACCAGAAGTCAGTTCTAAACTTTGTAAAGGGCCTCAACCTCTTAGCAAACAAATCTATCTTGAGGATGCTGATGTCCTTTTTTTTTTGGCTTGATAAATGGAAGGTTTAATTGTCTAGAACATGTGGATGACCAATTTGATATTTATATGTCAGACTATGCTAATTATGCTTCGCATGTAATAGAAGAAACGAAAAATTCCACCTTTAAGTTTCACATCATATACTCCAATTTAAAGTCAAGGTGAGCTATTGCCACAGGAAGCTTATAAAGACAACAAACTCACTTCTTTTTTTCCTCCTAAAGTTTACACGACAATAAATATGCATGCCATGCTCCCTTCACAGTGTAACTGTTAGAGAACACACTGTAATCTGTTTAAAGAGGAACATGAATCAGACTGATAAAAATAATTGGTTGGATTTTTCTTTTAATTTTTTTTAATATTTTAAATAAAGCTGTCAAAGGTTCCTGTGGTAATGAAGAGCTTTGTTGTTATGACAACTGCTTATTCCTTTTCCTTTGAAGAAGTCTGCAATTTGATAGGCAAAAACATCAGGAATAATTAAAACAAATGGTAAGTGAAGAAAAACATCTGCTTGGAAAAATCCCCACCCGAAATCTTAGCAATCATCTTGCTTGTGAAGTGACAAACTTCAGGTGGAGTGTCTTCATGTCAGCCAGCACAGGGGTGTTCAGCAACTGCCAGGGGACCGGGTAACCTATGCCAGAAAGCCCATGTTTTCACGAGGGGCACATACACATTTCTCACATGGCACACTGCCTTCCTCTCCAAAGTGTATTGTTACCAAAGAGGGGTCTTTTCAGACCCTTCTTTTAATTCTGCTACTTCTCCATTTTAAAAGCAGCTATAGTTCAAAACATGGCCTCCAAGTGCTTGGCAGACAGCGCTGGTGTCTCCTGCAACATGCTTCCCTCTTATTGCAGGATGGGGACTAGGCAATGGTAAGCTCAGGGCAAACTGGTGTGAATTAATAGGTTTTGAAAGGAAGAAAGGCCTCCCTTTAGAAGCAAAGGTGGACATTGCCAAAGAGTCCTGTAGTGAAGATGAAGCAATCCTCAGAGCATTGGCTGGGGCTGTACTGGGGGTCTTCATCGCTCTGATGAGCCATCATTGTATGGGCAGCGAGAGCAGACCACACCTGAGAGGACAAGCACACAGCTTTGGCTTTGACAGATGCACAAACACAATGGATATTGAAATGCATCAATCAGAAGTATTTCTGCTGTTTGGACTAATATTCAGTTCAGGGAGAAGCACACCATCGACAATTACCAAGAATTTGGGAATGTTTTCCCCAAAGCAATTTTTTTCCACTCATTGTTATCTTATGGGCTGTCCTTCCCAGTGGACATGTGACTGTCAGATTTTAGTAATTTCTTACATATGATAATTAGTCTGCTCCACTTTACAAACTGCAAGATTTAACCCCATAGATGTAATATGACAGAAGGGATACAAATGCATGTTCCTGGCTCTATAATGCTAATAAACTCGGTGTTTGGCAATAAGCTATGATGATACACGCTGCTCGGAGACTGGAATCAGGAGTGCCAGCATTCCTGCTGTGCATCTGACTTCATGAGAAATAGGACACTTTGCAATAATTTCTGTAGCTTCACATGCCAGCTCCTACTGCCAGGCACACCATGGTCTCATTTTGCTGTTCTTTGCTGCACACACTGCTCTCCATTGCTCCATCCTCTTGGAAATAATCCAATGCTCTTAAGCAGCAGAATGTTAACCGCTGTCTTGCCTTGCCACCGACATTTAAGAACCTGCATTTTTCATGAAGTCTCTCCTTGATACCCCTGCGCTCCTCATTCACTCAGCCAAGATGCTCCTACAGAAAGTGAAGATTTCAACCTCTCCATCAAGAAAGTGCAGTCCTTGCTTGCTACCCTTTTCTATGCAGAGAGATTTCAGGCATCCGAGAGAAGGAAATCTCGCTAAGAATATGGCAGGGTTTGGAAATAAAGGCAGTATTCCAGTTGTTGCAAATGCAGATTTTTCTGAAGGTGCTGTAGGAGTTTATGGCAGTGTAAAAACTCTCAAAGACCCACTCGAATTTTCTCTTTTTATCTCCCCCTGAATTGGCTGTATTCTCACGTTAAAGACATCTGAATTGCCAGGTTGGACACTAGGTGGTGCTAGGACAGTGGTTTGCCGGGAAATTCATAGGAAAATTCTGCGCGAAAGAGCACGGTAAGCTGTAAATGGTTACTCGCCAATAAACCATTTGCTCTGGTGCAGCTAATCCATTCCTACCTGTCTTTGTTAGATTAACCCACACGACTAGACACCATTAGCTGGCATTAGGTGTTCCTAATGCTGCCTTTTGCCAACCTTGTCTCCCATACATCCATAAGTCAGAGGTATAATGCTCCTTTTGCCAACATGTCACTCTTTCCCTCTCTCCTGTCCCCTCCGGGAGGACACCAGCTCAGCTGCCTCCTGAACGCAGAGAGAAAGATGCTCCAGAAGTTTTCCTGAGCTAGTCCTGCCACTTGGGCAGGAGAGAGGCAAGTGAGTGGGAGTGCTACAGGGTCAGCTCTGCACCTCCTGCCTCATGCTGTGCCCCCAGTAGCTGTTCTAGCGGTTGTGCAGCTCACCGGGACAGGGAGCCAGTTTGGTTTTAAAATAACCATTTCCCACCATGCCCCAAGTACGCTTTTCTGCTAGTTTGGGTCCCTCACCCACTGCATCACCCTCATGAGACATAGCGTGCCAGTGCAGGGTCAGCGCTGCTCACTGTTACTCGCACCCAAGGTTGCCGTGGCCAGCTCTCCTGGTAGTAAAGGTACCCAAAATGACAAGCTTTGATGGAGCAGAGAGGAGCCCCCAGCTTGGCTCCCTGCTCTCCTGATAAAACCCCCACTTTGTAGGGGTGCAAGGCTCAGTGTCCTCCAGCCACTTACTCCCCCAGGCACCACGGCTCCCTTGCAGATCTGTCATCTATCCTCCACAGACAGCATTAAAGGTGGTGGTCCTCTGAAGGTTATGGCAGCTGCCACACACCATAGACCATGACAGCATGTGAAGAAACCTGATGAAGCCATGTTCAGAAGCACTGTACTCCCAGAGGTGTGAGCGAATCCAGGGACAAGAGAAATGGATAACACTTAGAAACCAGTCAGTGGGAAAGGCTTGTGTTCTCTGGTCTGGTTTTGACACTCAGCTGAAGTGCTTGTCCTCACTTACGGAGTGCTATATGAGAGCCCTCTCATCACACCATCCGCTTGCCTCTGTCCCCTAGCCTTCAGGCAAACTGCACTCCCATATTTACAGACAGCAAATAAGATGAATTCTCTGGGGTCAGTCAGGTGCAAACTGGACATAGCTCAACCTATTAATAAATATATTCAGAGAAAAAGAAGAGTTTGAAGAATAAATCGTGTAGTCTCATGACATGGTATACTTAAAGGATAGGCTGAAACTGCAAAATTCAAAGCCCAATCAATTTTTCCTGCGTCCAGTTACTTCCTAACAGTTAGGTTGTCTCTGCTTCAGCTGAAATAATTTTACTCAAAACATTAGGAATAACAAAGTAAAGAGGCCCCAGAGATCCTGCACATGGTGCTTTCTATTGTCAGAGAGCACTATTTAGAAACAGGATCAGTTTAAGATAATAAAACCAGAACAAACAAAACACCAAACAAAAAAACCCCAAACCTTTAAATAATAAAATGCAATTTCACAATAACTAATGGGATAACAGCAAGTAAATAAACATTCTTGAGAGGTGCACTGAATGTACTGAACCTAAAGATATGATACCTGCCTTAACAGTGTACAAGGCCTGCTCCTGGAAAAAAGAAATTCATAACAATATATGAAACACAATACAAGTTGTTATTTTGGGTTTTTCTTTTTGTTTTTTAAATTGACAAAATGCTGCTTCATGGCAAACAGAAAAATCTCTGTAAGAATGCTCCAACTTCTGAATTTATCTATATGAAATACTTAGTCTGGAACATGCAAACAAAGACTTGAAGCTGCACTTCTAGGTAAGTGTCCAAGAGGTGTAAACACAAGACTACTCTGGTTGCACATTTGAGTCCAAATTTTTCCTCAAGACCTTTTTTCAGTCACTAGCAGTCATCTTGGCACGGAGAGAAAAGAGTTCCGAAAGCTCAGAATTGCAGAGAAGAACGAACATGCTCTCACCCAGGAAAAGCACACTATAAATTTAGCATTTTGACCTTTTAGTGCTTTTGTTAATGTACAACATGACACCCATCACATCTTCATTCATCAGTTACCTGTGGCAAGACAAACATCCTTCAGTGGATAGGGCAGGAACAGGGATTTAGCAGCTGAGTGCATCCATCCTTTTGCAGTTAACCAGTAACTGAGAAACTCCGTGTGTTTGTAATGATGCTCTCAGATGAAGATATTGAGATCAAGATGTGCTGCCCCCAGCAAGGCCCCCATGCACAGAAAGACCCACACTGCCTGGAAGCGAAGCCTGGAAAGTTGTGGGGAGCATGCAGGTGATTCTATGATACTACGATTCAGCTAGTGAGAAACAGTTCAACAGCCCTTACCAGATCACACAGCATCCTCTGCACTGCCTGTGGCAGCAAAGAGGTTCTTCCATTTCCTCATTTCCTAGATTAAACTAAGTAGGAAAGTATTCTTAACAGTGAGAAAGACCACATGAACATGGGAAAAGTCAAACTAGCCATTGTGATTTATATCTGTGTCTTCATCAGTCAAATTAGTTTTCATGAAGAGACATGCCTGTGATGGAGCCAGGGATAGTATCACAGCAAATCGTTTCACAAAGTCATTAATTACTAAAGGTCAGGACAATATTACATAAATCTCTAAGTGTCGTTTAATTGAATACGCTATGTTTTACTTATTCCAGCCAGACTGTGAACAGCTTTCTATGGAATTCTTGCCTTTCCCTCTCCCATTCTTACTAAGTATTCAGGGAGCTTTGAAGACTATGGTTTAAACACATTAAAAAAAGAAAAAAAAAACCAAAACAAAAGAAAAGTAACTAGGTGGTTATTTTATTATCTAAATGAGTGGTCTCAGACAACCATCTTGTTAATGCATGCTGTAAAATATATTGTCCCTGCTTGGTGGACGTAAAACAAACACAGAGATTTGTGGATTCTGGCAGTTGCTGCTTGCTCAGGAAGGCTCGTGCATCTTGTCACAAATATAAAATGTAGATTTTTTAATATATACATATTTCCAGCTTGGCAAAGTGATTAAAGTCAGAGTATACCCATCTGCATCTATCCAAAGGTATACAAATAAAAAAAGGAAAATATTAGCAACAATTCACAAGGGGATGGTTCAGAAGACCCAGATGTGTTTATGGTTTTTAACCTTCTGAAAATAAAAAATACAATGGGGCTAGCCTGGCAAGAGCTGGTCACCTATGACTTCAGGAACACATATAAGTGACCCTGTCTTTCCTGGCAGAGAGCCTAGCAGGGTTAGTCCTAGAGAGAGAACAAACATAATTACACAAAGTACTAATAAGATTTGAAGCCCTTTTGGTAATAACTAGTGAAATCGATGCAAACACAGCTGACCAGCATTGACACAGAGTTGCTGAGCAAAACTTCAGGACATGAAGTGTGGATCCTCAGACACAAAATGAGACACTGGATACTGACTGACAATACCCAGCCTGCTGTGTGCATTTATTACAACGCTATGCTTGCAGCAGTTTACTGGGGGGAAAGCAGTATCCATGAGCAGCTTCTTGTAAAGTCTATTCTTAAATGCGTGTGATCCCTGCTCGTTCTGTTGCTTCCCTTTCAGTGAATGAGCATAAAACTACGCTGTCATTCTGTGCTCCCCAGGGATATTTATTAGACAATGGCCAGCAAATCACCTTCATTATAGCAACAAAATGCGAAGCCTTGAACAATGCAAAGATCTTTCAAGTTTAAGAGCAGTGCTTCCAGAGAAAGAGAAAAGGAGTGTGAATTTAGTTTTGTTCTTTGCATCCTGTCATCCCTCAACATCCAAGGGCTTCAGCTTGCTGCAGCCAGACTGTTGAGGACCCCCATGGATTAACATGAAGCCAGGAGACAGTAAGAGATGATCAGACGGCAATCACAGAAGCAGACGCGTAAAGGATCTTTTCATTTCACCAGGTGACGGACCTGATACGCTAATTGAAACAATATCTGTGTCTGCTCATGCGATTCCAAACCACTAAAGCTCTGTTTTTGACACAGGCATGATAAAAATAAAGTCCTCTTCAAAAGAGTAGCAGTGACCTCATTCAGACACGTTCATTTCCATGAAAGGTAAATACGGCAGACAAAGCAGCGATGTTAGCAGTTTGGTCCTCGGAAGTAAGGCAGAGGGGAAGGAAAATCATCGCATAGTTTGTCTTTCCATCAGGCTGATCTTCTTCAGCAGCCTGAATAAGCAATTTGCTACTAGCCAGTTGCGGTGAATTTGTCCCGTGTTTGCAAGATCAGTCAGTGAGCAAAGCTGTTTTCAGTTGATAAATATTTGATTTACAAGGTACCGTAAGTAATAAAAAGGGAAGGGAGTTTAGCTGCTGGGAGATTTGTTTAGCACTTTAGTGGGGATAACTAACAACCAGCTTTGGTTGGTTTTCCTTCTTCACATGGCCAGTGGGCAACCAACTTTATCAGTCTTGCTGCATTACACCTTGTAGTGAGCAGAACTAACGCACTGAGCAAAACAGAGGTGGACTGGGACACCCACCATTGACAGAAGCACAGCTGAAGGGAACACTCTTAGATTCTCCTTTCTTCTTCTCTGCAAGTAACCTGTGATAAATATTGCATTTCTCAGTATCATTGGGAAAAATCAAAACTGTTTGATCCTTTCCATATGATATAGGTAGCTGGGGGTGGGGGGCGGGAAGGATATAAAGGAGCAGGTACAGAACAGCTAGCAGCATTTTATCAAAGCAGAAAAGACCCAGAAGACACCAATATCAGCCAACTATATAGTCCTGGGTATTTTGGATAGAGCTGGAAAACAAAGTGGGCATGCACACATGAAAAATGAAAACGAAAAAGAAAGGCAAAAAAGCACCTGTGTTTAAAACCCCCTAAACCAGCTATGATATAAAAGGGTGGGGTTTTTTGTATTTTTATTTCCTCCTAGAGCACTGAGCCTCTAGGTGGGGATGTGGTAATGTGGGCAAGGCAGCGAACAGGATACCAGGAGGCCTGAAGTGCAATGCAGAGCACAGGTGAGCACGCTTTGCATGCTGAAGGAGCTGACATGTCTGTTCTCAGTTTCTGGTCTGCACAACAGACCCCCCGTGTGACCACAGGCACATCACGTAGTCTTTCAGATCTCCAGTTCCACCACTAGTAAAAAGACTGGCTATCCTACCCACTGCTCAGGCACATCAGGTTGTTTCATGCAGGCTCTGTAAAGGAGTTTTGAGGTGTGTAACAGGTACTAAAAAAGCACAGAATATTATTGTTAGAGTTGTGGCTGTTCACTGCAGATCAAGGACTCCGCCAGAAAAGTAATAGCCTCTTTCTAAAGGCTCAGGACAGCAGTAAGGATGTGCATACAGCCTCACCAGAAATACTGTATATACATAGTTATTGATTTCTAGGATGCTGTCAGCAGTTGCTTCCCAGTAACTACCAGTAGGACAGAACAAAGTGCTTTCTCTGTCAAGTACAAACTAATTCTTCTGAGTTCTACCTCTTTAGTCTGTACAGCTTTACTCTGCTTTACACTGCTTTGTATTTGTTCCCAGAGTTATTCCAAGTTTTTGCCTAGTGAGAGCACCACAAAAACCCTGGACAGCCTACAGGTGAGAACAGACAAGAAGTCTTACAAAGCAGCCTCCGGGAAATCAGCCCCTTCCCTTTCCCCACCATACAGAGAGGGCAGAAAAAGGCAACCCTCCATAACACCATGCCTACAACTGCATGGCAGCACTGCTGCCTTGGCTAGGCTGGCCTACAGCTCTGCTCTGAAGTGCTGTGCTGGAGGTCAGTGGCTGGTTTCCCCACTGGAGAGAGCAGCAGGCTCTTGTAAGAGCGGTTTTTGCACCACTGGTGTCAACTGGATGCTTTGCAGTGAGAAGCCAGCCTTGTCCAGCACGGCTGCGGAAGCAGCTCCAGCAGCAGATGAACAGTGAGGATGGATGACACACCCCACACCCCCCCCCCCCCGGCAGTAATGAAGAAAGGTCCATGCTCACTTTTCTACCAGAGCACAAATACTGCATTTAAATTTTGTACCAGACTTGAGGAAAACTTCACGACAGGAGCTTCAGCAAAGCATATCCTTCTGCAGAAAAGCTATAATGAATTGATGTTTCCTGACAAAATATATTTTTTTGCCAGAAATCCTGTCCAGCTTCCCTATTCAGTTATCTATCTCCATAAAGACTGCAGTCTTCCACCTGCAAAACAAGGATAAGAATTTTACCTTCTTTTGATGAAGCACAATAGGATCTATAGGTGAACAGCTCACAGAACAAGGTGCTATTAAAAACTGGTGCTTTCAAAACAGATCTGACAGCTGCCACACTGATACTGGAAAATAATATTCAAATAGGGCAGAAAGTAGTAATTTTGGCATGGATGATCCCACATTATATTATTTTAATACATGCGGTCATTACCCTGGAACTGGAGTCCAAGGAGCAAGCCAAGTGATTTGGGGAAAGGAGGGAGCAGGCGGAGGGTACACCTTATATACGCTTTACTTTTTAACAGTTACTGGGATATGTGTTAAACTAAACTGCAGTAGTTGGACCACAAATGTTTATTGTAATAACAGCAGCATTATAAAACCGATCAGCCCCATCCTTCAGAAGCAGACTGTGCCTCTGTTTGTTTTTCTGCTGAGGAGGGACGTGTCCCAGAGGATCTCCCTTTGGGAACCCCTGTCTCGGCATGAAACAAGTAACACAATTTATGTAGACACTGCCAGCTTCTTTCCCTTCTCAGACAGAAGATGGCTTTATCTAGTCAGTAATGTCACAATAAAGTAGTACAGTAGAAATTTCATCACTGAATGGTCTAAAAGAGGCAGATCACCCAATCTATATTTTCATGGGCTTCGTAAACAACGTGTTGTGCTCAAATGGCAGCAAGCAGTAAAGGGGAGGATGGGGGAAACACAAACAACCACAAAACCAAACAACTGGCACTGCAGCACAGATTTTAAGCCAAATATATTCATGAGGCACTGATGATAGTATTATCAAAGCTGGATAAACAGGTAAGGGGACAATACAATGCACTGATCAGATTTGGTGAACCTATTAGACTTGCTTTCAGTGAGCTTTTCAGAAGAATTCCTGATTTATCATGTTTACCTAGGCAGGATTTGAGGGCAGAGGACAGGCTCTGGCAGTGCTGACAATCCCCTGTTCACAACATCCAATACAACACTCCCACCTCCCCACCACATCTGCACCCACCCTACCTTTCTTCTCCTGCCCTTGCCCCTACTCCTGGGTCAAACCAGGGCTGTGTCTGTCTGTGTTTGCCCATACATAGGTGGGGACTATTAATACCTAACTTTTAAAGAAAGGGGGAAACACAGTAAATATTTATTTTGCTACACTATTTCAGTTTCTTGTTCTAATCACAAATCAGAGCCTGGTGGTCGGGACAAGTTTCTCTGCCCATGTACTCTGGCAGCTTAAACTGAAAGAAGGTAGATTTAAACTAGATAAGAAAGAAATTCTGCACTTTGAGAATGGTGAGACACTGGCATACGTTGCCCAGAGAAGCTGTGGCTGCCCCATCCCTGGCAGTGTTTAAGGCCAGGTTGGACAGGGCTTGGAGCAACTTGGTCTAGTGTGAGGTGTCCCTGCCCATGGCAGGGGGGCTGGAATTAGATGAGCTTTAAGGTCCCTTCCAACTCAAATAATTCTATGATCCTATAATGATTACAGTAGGACCAGTAACAGTAATGTTTAACTGTGCTCTTTGCAAAGGCTGTCTGAACACAGGCAAAAACTCTATGTCCTGTACTCCCTTCATATTTATATTTTCATTAAAACAACACAAAACAAGCAGCAAACAAACAAAACAAAGGGGGCTTTAGGAAATGCCACAGGACATTTGATAGGGAAATTTGGGATAAAAATGAGGGGGATTTGGAACTTAAAATGTTCATCAGTGTCACTAATACTCACCACTTGCATCTAACTAGGCACACTTCTTCCAGCTGTGTGACTAAATAAAATACTACTGTGTCATTTTGATGTTTTCTTGGCTTTGAATAACTGAATACAAAGCCTTAAAAAACAACAAACAGCCACATGAAGTACATAATGCTACTGTCACATTATTGTCCAGAAGCTCCACTTGTGGTTTCAGCATAACAAGGTTTTTCAGCTCCAGACTTTCCTTGCAGCTCATATTGATAGCTCTCTACCATACTGTCAGTGCCAAAGAGGAATGGGAATGCAGGTATTGGTGATGAGATTTAGTAAACGAAGAGAAAGGAGGTGTGTCACCACCTACAGAGCTTTTTACTTATTTTCAAAGGTGCGAATGTTTACAAGCTCCCTTCCCTCAAAAGTAAAAGCAGATCTAAAAGAAAACTATGTAAGTCACTACTGTCTCAACTGATTTAGGCAGCTGTTGTTGCTGATCATATCTTTGCTTCTGAACATTCATGAATAAATTCCTTCATCTTAAACCTTCCAAACACATAAGTTCATGAAAGAACCCACATGACTTCTTTTATTTTTAGATTGAATAAAATATTTATATGCCTCTGTGTCCCAAATATCAATTACTTCCTTCACTGAAAAGGTACTTATGCAATATGATTAAAAATTTACCCCACAACAAAACAATGTACAATTAACTCTTGCATTTCCAACTTATGTTGTCAGACATATACTGTATACATCCACTTCCATCCCTTTTAAACCAGGCACACCATCCATACCTCCTTTCAAATTTGACAGGTAAGTAAAAAATACAGCTATTATCAGACAATGCATCCAAATGATTTCCTGACAGCTACATGCACACACAGCAGCTACCACTGGAAAGAATCAGCATTTACTAATGTGTATCAGATATCGGTAGGACTTTCCTAGCTTATAAGATTGCCAAAGTACTTTGGCTTCAGAGTTAGTTTTTAGGGAAATTTAGACAAACACAGATTCTGATCATTTTCAGCATAACACACAGAGCTTTTTTTTTTTTTTCTTTTAAATCTATACTATTATATTTGCATCTATTTTCTTCTTTCTCACAACAACTTCCCATTCCTGAAAAAGTATATCCAGCAAAACCCCTTAAAACTTTATCCCAGTAAAGCTTTCACTTTTTCCCCTCTTCCTCTGGAATAGACAACATGAAATTCAATAGCAACATTTGCTTTTCTCAGTGCATTTTACATGGGAGATATAAGGAATTTAAAATTTTACTTAGTTTTAAGGAAAAGTTATTAAATGCCTAGAGAAATACACCTCCTGCAGTAGTCTTACAATAGCATAGATATAAAAATCAGAGGCATTAAAAAAAAAACCCTCAATAAATTACATAGTTACAAAAAAAATTAAATCAAATGAATAAATCCGGTCACGAAACCAATGCTCACCAAGCTGAAGCAGCACTGTAAAACTGTGCTGTTGGTTTGGTTGGGTTTCTTTTTTTTTTTCACCCTACATCATCCTCAAAATGTTTCTCTATAGAAAGTCTCCTGAATCCCTCAAAAAATTAGCTTCGGTGATATGTTAATATTCAGACCACAGGAGCAGAGAAAGACTGAGGAAACAAAATGTGAAATTTGCAGCGGACTGTTGTTTATGAATACCATATCCAATGGTGAATACAACAGTTAACCAAAATCTGTTTTCTAGTACAGAAAGTTAAGGGGCACTGTTTTTCTTTTGTTTTAATGGAAGAGCTCTGATATAATCAAACACCTACTGGTCATAACTAAATTGGCACAGACAAATGTATATTCACTTCCAATATGTAAACCCCTCTATATTAGCAGAAGTTACCTTTATACTTATGAGGAAAGGGATTCGCCTACTTTAATATCAGACATTATTTAAAGAGCTACACATTTTGTCTTTAAAACCCCCTCGAAGTTAATGAAAGGAAAGGTGTTTCTCCAAATACTCAGTGGCATTACTTACTAAGCAGTGACTTTAGGAAATCCTGCATACTGTTGCTTCTGATGCCCTCTCAGATTTAATTTTTGCAGTTAGTAAGGGCTAAGAGCAATTTAAGAGAAGCCACACAGTTCTCAAGCAGAGGGAAGCAGAGAAAATGAAGGGAAAGAAGGAAAGCACTTCTGAGAAAAAAATTCCCCCCAAACTGCCTGCCTGCATTCCTACAACCACACGCACAAACTGTGACATTTCTCAGTTATGGATCTGAAGTGGCCATCATTTACAAAGATGAGAGGAAGGCAACTGCCTGCCCTGTTGTATATTCCTCCTTACAATGGGGAAAATAAGCACTGAAGAGTTTTGTGGGCAAGGGATAAGGCACTCAAGTAAAATGACTCTACGGATACCTGAGGTCCTACTGAGGTCAGGCGGAAGTAAGTAAAACCTCTCAAATGCTTGTGTGGGGTTGATCACATGCCTCTTGTATTCAATTCTGGAAGATCACAGGGTTCCCTATTTCTGGCTTCCTACAGCATCTGCTAATATAAAATAGAAGGACTTTCCACCTGGATGGGTCTTCTGACAAGCAGTAACAACAAATGACTCAATGATTTCCAGCAGGAGTACAGAAGAATGCACGGTGGAAAAATGTGTCTTTGAATTCATAATTTTTGAACTTATTTTCATTCTCATTCTATGAAAAATTCATTTGTGCTATTAAAAACTGTTGTGGCGGAAACCCAAAAATCCAAGCCAATTTCATAATGGAAGGCAATTAAGCTGATTGCTAAATGATAAACACCACATCTTTCTTCAGCAGGGATACTGTTCTTGGGTAAGCAAAGTCTTTTCCTGTTCATGAATTTAAAAGAATGCATCACAAATCTCTCTGTGAAAAGTTCAATGGAAAGCGAGCATTCATTACTGACTTCTCTAAATTCTCAGCCATTTGAAGACCTTATGTACTAATAATGGAGGAGAAAAAAACCCAAACTGACTCTTATGCAAACATACTAGGATTAGAAGTAATACCTCTAAAAATTCTGACCTATATTTTTACTTTGCACTTTGTCTGTTCATTTTCAGGAATGAACATCTTCCTCTGGAATCTGTAGGTTGATTTATGACTGGAATGAAAGTCTCTCTGAAAGAGACAGTTATTGCACTGCATGTAGTTAAATGTCAGAATTTATTTCTTAAGTAGGACAAGAAAAAATGTACAGCAGAAGCTTATTGGTATATTTCTCTAGTCCAGGCTGTATAAACTATATAGGTTAAGATCCTTTATCCTGAAAACCAAAGCAAAACATTGATTATACCAGTCTAGGAATTCATACTGAACACAGACAATGAAATTTAGCTCTAGAAAAACCTTGAAAAGGCTTTAAGTAGGAGAAATATACATGGTTAAATCTGCAGTGGAGATCAGTTTTGAAAGTAAAGTCAGGTAAGGGTCTGGGGAAATAATCTACAGATTCCTGCAGCAGCAAAGTCATGAATGACAAAATACCACACCTTACTATGGTATGATCATCAAAATCTAAATGCAGTTCTTAGCTTCTGTAAGACATTTACACTACAGAGAAAATGTAGGAAATGTAAAACAACCCAATAACAATAATAAACAAAACCCTTATGGCAACTTCAGGACTTTATGGTTGAAAATCTTATAGGTCATGCCATAATTCACACAAACCGTACTGGGCACACTCATACTCTTATGTGGTACTTTCAGTCAAGCAAGGCAGCAAAATAAAACCAAACATTAAACCCTGAACCAGAGTCCACTGCAGTCATGATTCTCATGATCTGGAACTGTTATTATTCACTAACAGCTGAAATGAAACTCCAACTACATGAAATGATGTTATGAAAATACATTAGCTGAAGTAAAATTCTAATTGGCTGGAATAGATGTTATTTCTCTCTTATTTCTCAGTATTCTTTTCTTCATTGCTTCAAAAGGCACCAACAAGTTCCTGGGATTAGAGACACTCCATGTTGTATTTGAACAACACATAGAGAAGTGAACCCCAAATGCAATCTGAATCTTTGGACACACAAAGGCAATTACCAGTGACACTAAAAAAGTAAGTATTCTCAGCAAGGTGCTCCTCCCTTCCACTGTCTTCTGTACAGGTAAGGCTAAGATTTAGCTAAAGATAATAGAGTATTAAAAAAGAATTGTATATTATCAGTGGGAAAACCCAATTGTTTTGATGCTTTGTAATGTCAAGAGGCAGGAGAAGTTCTTCAAATTATATATTTAGAAAGAGATTAGGTAAAAAATATTTTGTAAAGCATAAATGTGGAATCAAATGGTTACTTGGAAAGCAGTGAACAGTGCAAGCTGCAGTAACGACTATCAGAAAGGCTGTAATGTGCAGAAAGACTGGATGATTAGGCATAGCAGATTACTAGGAATGTACTCCAACTCAGAAGCCCCACAGTCAGTGTGATGATATGATCGTTTTTCATGCCAAACAATTGCAAAGTGTTTTGCTAGCCTGTAGTTTGCTGGCAAATGGGATCTAGGTGCTCAAGATGATATTTCACCCAAACTTGATTTTCACAGGGTGCTCACGACTCTTGTAGATCACACTTCTTAAAGGGCAGCCAGAATGGGCATTTAAACTGGAAGGTACTGCCAGAGTCATAGAAATGACCCTAGATTTGTCCCCCTCTTTGCTTCGTCAGTCAGCTGGCTTCAGTGCATTTGAGGAAGGTCAGTAGCTCTGCACACAACTTGATCTTTGAGATCTCCCGTTCAAGAGACAAGCTTGAATTGTATTTATTATAACCAACTACAATCCCCTGCAAGCTGCAGCTCCCTCAAGAGGTTTTTATTTGAGCTGAGACTATGTTACATGAATTGGGAAGCTCTTAAAAGACATGTACAGTGCCAGATAATTAAAGAAGTAATAAAAATTGATGTGGCTGCCTGGCATGACTCAGCAGTCAAATGTTTTCATTCAGAGATATTTAGCGTTAAAATTCAGACTCAGGTGTCATTAGCTATTTATGAGGGAAAGAATCTCAAGTATTCTTGATTTGTTAACGATCCAAGTTACAATGGAGCTTTTATTTCTTTTTAATTGTGAGCAAACAATATTATTGGTACTCAAGGCAGACAAAACAACACTATTATCATTATTCATTTACCATTATTACTAAAAACTACACCCCCCCCCCAACCTCAATCTTTTCCTCTGCCCCTCAAGATATCCTTTCTAATCCTGTAAAAGCATCTGTCTTTGATTTCAAGCGGAGTACGTGCTGTGCACGATGCAATGCCAATCCAATTTGTGTGCAACAAAACCAAATGGGTTGAAATGAACTCTGCATTTTAAAGACGTTTTTGTTTAATCATTATCGTCACTCCTCTTTAATGAATACATTAATCAAGCAAAACTTCAAGCAAAAACGGAAAAGCTCATCTCAAAAAATGAAACAACAAACAGAAAAAAAACTCCTATCTTCATAATATCCGCTATTGTCAAGCACTGCTACACTTTCCTTTGGCACAACTTCAAATGCATGTTACTTTAGGTTATTTGGAGACATTAAGCAGAAGCAGCAGCTCCCTCCAGAAAGAAGTGGAGGAGGAAACAGGTGAGCTGTCATGTAGTCTTAGCTCTGCTACTGTGCTTATTAATGACCTGCTAACACAGGATGTGCAGCCCTGAGTTTTCCTGAGCACCCCCTCAAATGTCCTAGAATTCTGTTTTACTTCAAGGAGATAACAAAAACAGTCCCTACCATATTGTCAGCAACAGGTAAAAATCAGGCATGTAATAATCCAGCCCTTTGAAATGAGTTTGTTTCAAAGCTCGGTATCAACAAGAACAATTCAATATTCAGAAGATCTTCACCAGACAATAAAAAGCATGCAACTGGCCTAAAAAAACCCAACTTTTTTTTCAGAAATGAGGATATGTAAATGCTCACTTCTGACATAAATTCAGTCATACTCTTTATTTACCTTATGATGTTTATCCAAATTTTTGAAGCAGGGATTGAAGGTGAATTTGCACTGGAAAATACCAGCAAATAAGAAACAAAAATGGGAGAACACCACAGCTTTTCCAGTCTGGCATTCCTATCACTTCAATCACCCAGAAAAAAAAAAAAAAAAAGGATTTGTTGAAATGTAACCATCATGATACACTGAGACAAGACGGTTAGCATTTCACAAATAAAGCAGAGATAATTTGATATAGCTTGCTCAGATGACAAATGCATTTTATATAAATGTTTTTCTTCTATAAGAATTTTCCTGGTTGAAATTTTCATACTCTTTCATCAAGGTAATGTCTCAAATCCTTTAATTCTCTTTTGCTTCATTTGTGCATGATACCTTTTTCCAAATGTTTAAGGCATTTCTACTGGTCACTGTTACCAAGGTACTACACACAAACCCGTGTTGCTGAAAGCTGTACCAAAGTTGCACTGTTGGTTCAAGTGGCTTTCTGACAGAGCTAGAGACTTTCTAGGAGGAATTATCCAATAGCACTCCATTAAAGGATCATTAAAATTTTAAAGACATTTTATGATTAAGCCAGTGACCTTTACTAGAATTTCTCCCATGAATTCCACAAATTTTATATCAATAGAGAAACAAAAAACAGTATAAGAAAAATCATACCGTTTAAATTAATTTGTAGTTTGACAACAAAAAAGGTAATTAACTAATATCACATGGATTATGAGAAATATAGTAATATTACATACTTATTTTTCCTTAAATAAAAAGAAATTTAGGTATTTATGTGCTCTCTTGATCCCTGGAGAGTTCATATTCTTTTTTAATATTTCTGAAGAAAACTAGGGAGCAAAGTTGGCTATACTGATGCACAGCAGAGAGACATTCTGTTGTTCTGATGCTACTAACTAGAAGATCGGCTAGCGCCATTTCTGGAGTTACTAAGTGGGCAAAGTACAGTTGACTCCTCTGCACAACCATACAACAAGCAGTCATTAGGGCAGGGCAAAAAACATCTTCCATTTTCTGATGCAAAGGTCTGGAATTCACTGATGCTGTTATTCTACATTATGACAATCAAGGGTCTTTTTTATTCATTTATTTTAAAATCTATCCCATTCAGCATTATCCCAGAAAATGCCCACTCAGTCAGAAAAACGGGAGACTCTGCTCCCCTGATGAGCAGTGACTGAATGTGATCACCACCAGATTCAGAAAAGGGAAGGAGAAGGCTCCTCTCAGTCTTATGACAGACTCCAGATAAATCAAGGTACACATGAATAATGCATGCGGTAATTTGAAAAAGTTGTATTAAAAGTTTAAGTTGTGATTATTTGACATCTATTTTTCTTAAATCCCCGTCAGCTCTGGCAATAACATTGATTTACCAGTTATTCGTGTGTTCTGAACTCAAAACAATAGCTATTATTTTCCTTACTCATTCGGCAACATTTTCCATTTGAAAAGCAATTAAAAGATATCCCCAGATAGTCTTCTGAGAGAGACTCGATTTCCTGATTGCAGTTTTTGATAAATATGAAGCAACATCACAAAGGAGGCAAGCAAAAGAAAAAGAAGAGAGAAAGAAGTCATTCCCAACCTTCTGTCAGGCGCTTTACAGCATAATGAGCTATGATGAAAAACAAGTCAAATGCTGAGAAAACAAGAAAGCTGGGAAATTTGATCTTACTGATGGGATCGGGAGTAATTAATTAGAAGCCGTGTGACCACTGGATGTCCCCACTGTTCCTCAGATGCAGCACAGACACCATCTACCTGGCAGTTACAAACCCAGCATTTCTGACAAAGAGCAGGGAGTGCGCAAGGACGCCAGTAACGATAATTCCCACAGCAGTCAAATCCCCAGTGCGTGCAGACATGCATGCGTGGGAGCAAACCAGAGAGCAGGGGAACAGCAGTTCACACACACTGAGAAACAGCTTTGAATACAGTTTCCACCAAGTTTGCATGATGTCTGCTCAGTGCTTAATAATACAACACTGACCGAGCCTGGGTGACAGATCCTCAGAGGGAGCCAGGAAAGCAGAATTACTTCTGAGGAGATGTGCAGGAAGCCTGGATTAGAGTGTGGTGTGCAATGGGGCAAATGGGAAAGACCCTTGTGCCGTAACAGGTGAGACAAAAGGTGAGCAGAAGCAGGAATGCCAGCATAAGACCAGTGAGAAGCTGCCAGTCAAAAGCATCCAGAAGAGCTGAAATAACAAAAGAACATCTGTAATACCAGGGGGTGCTCTTCATATCAAAGCTTTGAGGGCACTGGTGGGATGAAAGCTGGAGAAGGCAAAGAAAAACAAAAACAAACCCCAAAGTACACCGGGAAGTCTACTACTACACATCCTTCTTTTGAGGTGAGGTCATATGAAAGGTTTAAGTTCACTAGAAGGTGTAGGAAGCTGTGGTGTTAGCTCCAACTCATTTTTTTATATTTTGCTACACTATAAAAAGCCAGACCAAATTCTGCCATCAAGGAAGGACCAAGAGCCTTGTTTACTATGATAAAAAAGAACATAATCCTATTTTTTCATGAAAGGAATTTCCTACTAATAGATTCACGAGTTAAATTTCAAATCAATCTAAGCCTATTTTGCAGACTTAGAAAGCTCAGGCTCTGATATCTCATGACTTATTTCATGCTTATAATGAGAGGATACACTACAAAAAAGCATCAGATCCCTCCTCTGTCCCCACCCTCCTTTTATTAGCACAGCTTGCTGATGTTAGATGTTGAACTACAAAGCTATGGGAAGGGCAGCAGTTGCTCATACAAAATAATATTTCAAGACTTTCTGCTCTGTGAAGGTGATTTATGAATTTATTCTGTCTCCTAGATTCTTTCTCACCTTCCTACTTGTAAAAGCCTGATCAGTGAAGGGTCTGAGCCATGGCTGATTCCACCTTGGACTTTAAAAAACAAGGCATAAAAAGCCTGCAAGAGCACAAGCACTAGCAGAGAGATTCTAAAAAAAAACCCCACAAACCAAAAACCAAACCAAAGCAAAAATCAAACCTGAGAACAAGTACCTACGTCTCATGTTTCACTAGAACATGCTAAAGTGGCAATTAGTATTATGTTTAGTTATTATTAGTATTCAGATTAGTTACAGAAGGTATTGGGAGGAATGAAACTGCAGAACTAAACATAACTCCTTCAGCCTGGATGCCTGGAAGGGTTTACCAGAAGGGTTTTGTGTTTGTTCTGTATTTTTTCTGCTCACACACTGATAGAAAGATGACTGGTCTGACACACTGTGGATAGTCTTTTGTTTGGATTTCAGATGTTCACAAAACAGAGATGCACTGAAAAGGCGGGGATTTTTTTTTTAGGGGGAGAGCCCTGGGGGAGGAAAGTGCATGAATAGATTTGAATAATAAATTAATTTGAGATTTTAATGGTCTGCAATTAAATTAATTAGGTACTCTGAATTGCTGGCCAGTCGCTCTTCAAGCTTGTTCTACTCAGTTTGAAGTGATGTATATTCACAAGTCTGTCAGAAAACCTAGATACCTTTTGTTCTTTTCCCTGAATCTCATCTATTACTTTCAGATCAGCAACTGACCATAATACATACGCTTTGTATGAAGAATAAAATGGATAAAGTGATTTGCTGAGATTTCACAATTATAATAAGAAATTGTTACCTGTTAGGTTGACTTCTTGCGGTTGACACTCTCTTTTGCAGCATGTTGTCTGACACAGAATTCATTGTGCATGTTTCAGCCTTCCAAAAATAAGAGTTACTATCGTGGGTCTTCGTCCAAAGATCTGAGATTGCTTAAAAATGTCAAGGATGCTTTATGACAGCTGTTCAAACTCTGAGCAGTTCTTTATAGCTTTTGGCTCTGAAGGAGCACAAGTAACATATCTAATCCCGAGACCTGATTACTTTCTCAGGTTTTAAATGAAGACTGTGCTCCCTCATTTTCAGACCAGTTGCTGGAAAGCTAGTTCTTTGGCATCTCCTCTACTCAAGTCCAAGCTGAATTCAAGTAAGAGTGCTCTACATCCTCCAGCACTCAGCTCTGCATCTTAATCAGATACAATTAGAAGTTAGCCATAATTAAGGCCTATGTAAGTTTAGGAAAAAATAATAGAAAAAAAAATGAAATCAATAAATAGTTAAAATCCATTGAGTCAAACATTTTGGGGCCCAGAAGTTCAAGATCCCATCCACTCTCTGCCCTAGAAGACAGAAGAGTTTAGCCTATAGTCTTCTGGCTGTGACAGTAAAAGAGACCCTCCCAGATCAATCTAATTCCTCCAATTTTAATATTATCATGGTTTGAAAATTGTAAGACTCACTATGGAGTAATTTAAATTAAACCTTTAGCCATTAGAGATACAACTAAGCCTCACTAATGTTTACAAAGAATTACCAGACTCATAGGAATGATACTTAGGTAAACAAAACATGAATGGAGAAGTATTAAAAGGTGTCCACGGAAGCAAAAAAACAGCTTAGGCCAAGTTTGCTGATGCTTTTATTCTATGATATTTATACCTGATTATACCATTATTAATTTAGCAGGGAAGAATTTGGCCCAGAATTGCTACAGTTACCTCGGCTTAAGTTTCAGCTAATCTTGTGTGATAGGAAATGCATACATGAAATGGCTGTGCAGTCCAGCCTGAAACACTCACCGTGCCTTGACGGAGCCCTTTAAGCATGATAAACTAGAACAAGACTGTACAGTAAAGCTCGTCTTGCACCAAGGAGTCTCACAAATTCAGTTTTAATTTTTACAAACAGATTGCTTCTTGGGTTGTTATTATTAGTGTGAGCTGGACAGCTTGAATTAGAGAATAATTTATTCCCTGTGCATTTCTAATTACAGAAAAGAGGTTCACTCACTGACACACTTGTCCGTCTTGTTCTTTCCTGTCTTTCAGGCATGGCTGATTGCAGTTAAATAGACAGACCAGCACAAACTGCGTAAGAAACACAACTCTGTCAAAAAAGGACTGAAGTGTTACCATTAATTATTCTGGACCATGTGCTCATTTACAACAGATCTAACATGAGAAATATTCTCAGAGGTGTCAAACAGCCTCAGTTTCATAGGTGCATGGGGGTAGCACTGACTAAATGTTTGAGTGACTGGTAGGATGTGACCTGCCAGAGACCCTTGAAGCTTGGGGATTTCATGTGCAATTTGTATTTCAGCATTCAATAGATAATTTAAATTGGGCCACTCTCTCTGAGCATTTCTGAAGGATCTACATGCCTGAGCCTGTGTCGGAGCTGCACAAGTATCAAAAAAAGAAGAAAAAAAAAAAAGGCATTTATGAGCATCTGCGCAAGTGATTATTTGGAACTCGCTGCATCTTAAAAAGGTTTGAAGAAAGTGAAAATATTGTTTTCTAAAGAATGTCAAAAGGTAGGTGTAGCAATCACTTCACAATAGGAAGATAGCTTGAAAATGCTAACTGGGGGAAAGAACAAAAACAAAACCAGCATGATTTAGTTAACCCTTGCTAGATAGACACAGGGGTTGTTAATTTAAATAACTGAGCAGAGAATAATCCACTTTGGCAATTAGTCAGATGAGCAAACTTTGCAAGGGCAAGAATCAATTGACTGGTAATTCACACTGGAACTGAAAAGAAAAGAAGCACTGGATCTAGTAAGTTATACCCTTCAGCTATTTCAGCCAGAACTACAAGAGTACCCTCTTTCTAGTAATTTTTTTCTTTTAAATATGTACTTTAGGTACATATTTCAAGAATATATGTACTTCAGTTGTGCCCTCACTGCCACTGTATACAGTCTTTTTAACATCTATGCAGTATTTAGAGATGAGACCTTCATTCACTCTCACGTATTCCCACAAACATGAATTTCCTACCACAAGCAAGGAGCAGCAATCAAAAGCTGCATTGAATGAAGCATATCGTAATGAAGCAACACCATTTTCGACTAGGTAATAATCACCTTCCTCCCCTCTTGGTACAGTTTGCTGCTCTCTTTGTTGCTGAAATTATTTGCTTATTCTGCAAGACCTGCATAATTTCAGTACTTGGATCTCTGGAATGAAGTTTCTCTCTTAAAGTAACAGACATTCCCTAGCTCTTTTTCACAAGACACATAAGGCAGGTCTTTTTGCTGCTTAAGGTTTTACCTAATCTCACCATTAAAGTTTAGTTTATAAACAGTTTAAGCTTAAAGAATGTTTCCACTAAATGACAGCTCTTTTAAACAGTGACAAAGCTTGTTGAGGGGGTTATCATCTGTCAGAATGATATTAAAGGTGAAAAAACCTGAGAGATTTTAAAGGTGAAAAACTGTTTCTTTATAAAGGAACAATTTCAAGACAATAAGAAAACTCTATGAGTCAAGGTAAAGAAATTCAGAATTGCATGTAATGCTAGACTTGCTTTCAAGCAGCATTGTCTTGCAACCTTTGGCTTACTATTAGTTTCTTTTGAATCTATGATTTTGCTTTGTACCAAAGATTGCCTCTTTCTGCCAGCTAAATAGACAGTATCTTCATAGTGTATTCATTGACCATCCAAAACCAAAGCTGGGATAACTATGCCTTTTTAGTGAGTGCTATTATAACTACCATTCCTAACCCCATCAGCGATCTTGCCTCTGAAGTGCACATGACATGACAATGAAAGCATTCAGCATCTGTTTTCAAAAGATGCTTTTTAGTGGGTTACAAAGCAGGCAGGACAAATGCTGACTGCTTTAAAGGTTTTTTTTTGTTGGTTCTGCATACCTCCCACCCTGTGATTGTTTCTTTTTGTTTCAGATTTCAAAATATTTCTTCTGATCCGAAAGGAAAAAGAATATATATATATTAAATAATATGCACATTGACATTCAGTATCCAATCAGCACACTGCTGAGTATACAAGACTCAGTTTCAAAACCTCTGTTCTAAGCTAAGCTGTTCCAGATGTGATAGAGCAAGTACTTCAACAGGGGCTTCCCATATTAGCAGGAAAGAGGCCTAACTCTTAAAATGTAATGTTAATATCTGCAATGTTTTCTTAGAAGTGGATTAAATAAACATATTTTGTTTCTACATAAAAGCCTGGTGTTTGGAAAGGTGGTGGACAAAACCCCCGCCAAACCATAGATATACCTACTCCACAGTTTTTTGTTTAATCTGCAGGAAAAAAAAACACCTGAGGAAACCAACAAAAAAACAAAGCCCAAACAAATACCCACCGTAAGAAAAAAAAGCCTCCCCAATAAACAACAAAAAAAAAATAAACACCACCATCTCCAAATTGAAAACAAAGCCAACCAGAACTCTCAAAAAAAAAAAACAAAAAAAAAACCAAACAAAAACACCCCAACAAACAAAAAACAAGTAGGAAAAATGCTGTTAATTTTTCTTTTTGAGAGCATGTATCCCCCAACAAAAATGTGTAGACTGTATCTACAATTTGGTAGTCTTAAAGTGCATCATCCAGAACTTTGCAGGGATGATGTATGTTCAAAGCACTGAAAAAACTCATTGTCAGAGTGGTTCCTTTCAGTCTTACCACCACTGAGCATTAGAACTGATTAACTAACTTTAAAAGAGCTGGCACCAGTACTAAGAGACTCAATAAAGCTCAGATGTCAATCTTCTTTGAATCAAAATCTGTGTTTATAGTTGCAGATGGAGACAAACTAAAATAATGTACTACACGAACAGAATATCACTTCTATGTGTGAGACTTTCTAGAAACCAGGTGGATAGAAAGGAAAAGGTAATTTTTATTCTATTCAGAACAGAGACGTGATTTTTTTAATATATTTTTTATTTTATTTTAAGATTAAATAAAAGCAGATTTCAAAACATCCTGTGGAAAGTAGTTCTACTTGCTCTTGCCAAAGGAAATCTAGTACATGTTACAGCAAATAAACACCACTCTGAAGTTTAAAAGCTTTAGTTTTGGTCTGCAGCTCTGCTCTAGGGCCACATGGCAGGTTTTCTCCTCATCATCTTTCCAACTCAGAGTTCCCACAGCAGCTGAAAAAGACTGATTTTCATACCAAGTGTGTCTTTCTTCCACCACTGTCAGAAAGCAAGCGATTCTAGATAACTTACAAGAACTTTCAAGATACAATAGTAGCTCTAACTAAAAGAAGGGAAAATAAATCCAGCAGAGACCCAGACAAGTCAGTTTAATGCTCCAAGGTATTTTAATCAGACACACTCAGGGTTCTTCACCAATAAAAGACTTCTGAATGTTATTCTTCTTTTTGTACCTAGGGATCCTGACTGAAATAGATCAAATAACTTGCAGAAGGACACTCAGAGCCTACGTAATGTCTGATCGGGCTTCTACCTTCTGACTGCTACTGCTGAGTCTTAACAACTCCCTCTTTCCTCTGCAAAACTGCAGGCTTCAGCAAACAAAGCATTCCTTATAGCTAATTGGTATTACATGGAAACTCAACTGCTCTTATTTACAAAACTACAGATTTATGTCAAGCAAAGCCAATTATGCTTAATGTTTAAACTATTGCAGGTGCTCAATGACATTGTTGCTAGGCAGTAGAAGTGAAATTGCTCTTTTAATGCATCTTGTTCCAACTGGGAGCATGTGTTTTATCATCAGTGCAAACTTAACAGATGGAGATCTTAATCCTCTCCAGCAAGCTTTCTTCACCCTCCCTCACTCAGAATGGTGTCCCATACATTTAGGCTTAACTGAGGTGCTCAATAAACTGTCTGGGACAGAGCTTGTATTTTTTGTATGTGCATACATAAATACAGTATAAAACACATGAATACAGTAGGAAATACACATTTAACCCTTAAACAACCCCCCCAACCTGTACCAGCAGTAATCAGCAACACAGATGCCTGTTCAAAGTTAGTAATGACCTCTGCTGAGCATAGCCTCTACTCAAGTAGCTATAACCAGAGCCAGTAGACAGCACCAAAGTCAAAACTGCATCAACAGAGTCCTTTATACTAATTTCACCGTGTTCTGGGACAAGATTCAGAAAATCTAGGCAGCACTCAATCAGCAAAACTGAACTGTGATGTTTGTGGTCACTCCTAACCTCACTTGAAGTTTGAAAAACTATAATTCCTTATGGTGAAGACTAAAACATGCGCTTATTTGGTGCAAAACAACATCAAGGGTGAGCTCAAACACAGGCAATCAAATCCAAACGTTTTTTGTCTCCCATGAAAACTGCCACAGATCAATAAAAGGCTGCATAAAAGAAGGTTATTCTAAAATTCTCCAGCTGCTTATTGCATTATTTCATATGCACATACATCTTATTTTTTTCTGTCTCCTCATTTTGCTAATGTATTAAACCAGATGTGAAAAAACAGCTTCTTTCAAAGTTAAGACCAAACTGAAAGAGTCCTTTCAACTAATTTTACTGTGTTCTGGTAAAAAGAAAAAAAATCATTAAGTGTTAAAAGCATCTCCAGCCCAATTATACTCACTAGCTCAAATGTTAGATGTTACTATTTTATACATAGTAGTAGTTCTTTTGTGTGTAAACTCTCAAGTGCATTGACAGAGACCACATAACCTCTTGTCAGCAGACTCCAGCCAGGATCTTTCAGCTTTTCCATACCAACACAAAGGTCAAGCCAGGTATGCAGGACTTTCTCACTTTATGGAAAGAAACTAGAAGTTTCCACAGTTAAAGCTAGGTTTATTGCAATACAAATAGCATTTAGAGAATAATACCTTACAAGCAGATAACTGTCAGGTGGGATTGACAGATCTACTCAAATATGTGGAAATTAGTCTGCCTCCCACTCTCCGGTGCCCTTGGAGACTAGGTCCTTCAGCTTTTCGCTGCCTCTCCCTGTCACAGCCCCAGCGCAGCTTATGCAGTCATTTTTGGAGAAAGAGGCTGTCTCTTGCTGGCAGGGCAAGAACCAGGGCAAGGCAAGCAGACCGAAATCATCACTTGTTACAGGGTGAACACAGAGCTGTACGCTCAACTCTTCCATCAAGGCATCACATCCCACATTAGTCAGAAAGCGTATCTTTGACACAGACAACAGTTTCAGATGAACTTATATGAAGATCTATTTACTTCTTCCATCTCCACCAGTGCATCCTTGGATCATAATCTTTTTTACCACTGAGGAATATATTAAAGAAGATCCACAAAAAAAAATTTGCTTCCAGGTGGCTACCTCTGCTTTCTACAATACCTGTTGCCCTGAGGGCAACAGGTCCCTCAGCCACCTTGTAGCTCTTCTGCTGACCCTGGGTCTTCATCTTCACAAGTTATTTCTCATGGGACATATGTCAAATGCTTTACTGAAGTTAAGGCAGATCAACTATGTTTTGTTTAGAAAATGAGTTCTTATTACACAACAACATTAAGAAGGTCTGGCAAATCTACCTTTGATACATCTGTGTGGCATTTTATTCAATATTCCTTTTATCTCATGAATTTAAATATTCTTTTTAAATTAAAACCCCAAACAAAATACAAACAAAACAAAACCCCCAACATTAAATACTAGTGAAATCAAACTAACGGCTCCTGACTGCCTTCCTTTCTACTTCTTAGATGTATTTACTATGTTTTGCTTCCCTTCCTGCAACTCCCAACCCAAACACACAGCATTAAATATGGTTAATGGGGGAGAAATGATTTCCGGTACCAGCTCTTTCATAGTTTCAGCTCACAAACTACCCTGTGTCACTTCAGTGCATTATATTCCTTTAATGTATTTTCTCTTGTGATAGAGCATTGCTCATATCTAGCAAGCGTTCTGGCTTGACTGAGACTTCCAATATAAACATCTTGGTATCACGGTGCTCCTTTAGTTTTGGGGTTCAATATGTTTCTTCAGCACATAGAAACCCCACTTGTATCCTCACTCTTTTTATTAATACCACTTTAAAAAAAAAAGTTAAGTGTTAGATTAGTATAACTTGCAATATTTAAGTGAGCCAATTTGGGGAGTGTTTAACACTGCTTAGTTCTTTAAAGTGGAATGCGTTTTACTAATATTTTTCCCCCTTTTTCCAGCTGCATCTACTTTCCCTAGTCTTTTTTTCCTAATTGTCTTTACCCCCTTCAGGCGGGCTACAGTTAGTAAGTTTGATGTAAATAAATTCTAATATCCAGCTGTTCTATTCACAATTTTCTGCAAGTAATCTTTAGGAATGACACATCTCACTGCGCTTCTGCAAATAAAAGACTAGATACCCCAGCATAAATGTTTCATGACATACTTTATGGACTTAATACCAATATGTACTTTGTAACATATTTTTGGTAGATCTCAAAGCAGTTTTGCAAAGAAGGTTAGTACAGCTCCATCCATTTTACTGACAGGGAAACTAAAGTAAAGAAGCAACTTGCTGGAGGCTGTGTAGCAGATAAGTAGAAAAGACTAGAATATCACAAAAATCTTTTAAAATATCAACCAAGCAATACCAGACTCCAAAAATATTTTTAAGTTACACTGTCACAAAGTAATTTACTAAATTAATGTGTATCTGAGTTAATTCTGAAGCATTACTAAGTACAAATACATGTGGATACCTGTCTATTTCCCTAGAGATATTAAAAGCCTCTATCCATCAACCATGCCAAGCAGTGAGCTCTCTTTGCCCTCAATGTGCATTATAACTGTGCAAGCATTCTACAAAGCCAAATCCCACGATGACTGTTATTTTGTAAACTTAAAAATAACATTATTTTCCTAAGATAATTAATAAATACATTGCCAGTACCACTTTAAGTACGCTAGGTAATTTACCATTAGAAAGCTGCTTGAGAGCATAATCAAAATTTAGTCAAACAAGGGTGAAATTTTATAAGGTTTTCTCCATAGGAGGCAAAATGGGAGATCTTTCCAGGACACTACCATAATGCTTGATGCCTTTTCCACCCTTCAAAAGTTTTTCTTCAGGAAGACTTGCTCTGAATTCACTGGTGTATTTCTGATTCAGATTGTTGTATCTGAGGAGGAGGATAGAGAAAGAAAATACTAAAATAATGATCCTTTCTGGTATTAGTTGCACTTATTGTTTATTAGGTAATTTGAAAGTTACAGTGCCTTCTGAGTTCTGAACTTCTAAGCAGCCAAAGAATTGGGTAGTCATATATGTTTTCCTAGAACCTTTCAGAACCTCAGGATGAAATACGCCAAATGGGATGCAAGTATCAATAACAGCTGTGCTGTGTCATTTTAACAAATTTAAAAAAGAAACATGCTATTTTCCCCTCAGACAAATTCTAGTGTATTTTTTTTTCTAATTCAGAGTTTTAAAGCCTGATTTCCCCCACCACTAAATCAGTGTTTATCTGAATATCTCTCACCCTTTTTCTACCCTCTGGGAGAATTCTTATCCAGCAGAAAATTAAAGAATTACATTTGATCTGAAAAAATGTATTTCATGTAGGTTTTGATTGCCTTATTGAAAAGTGGCGTACACCTTGATTTTGAAGTGAGATAAAAAATTGAAATACAATTTTAGAAATCTTTTTTTTATGTCAAAGATTTCCTCAAAAACATGTTATTTTTTCAAAATTGTGTTGCACTCAATAAATTTTATAGCCACTTTTTGACAATCAAGACCTTTTAATTATCAGCAGTTAATGTCACAATTGAAAATTTCATTTTACAGAAGAATAAAATCCTATTTTACAAGAGGAAGACAAAGTACATACAGGGGAAACATCTCTAGTCATAACTCAGGTCATATGTAAAAGAAGAGAATCAAGAGCTAGCCACAGGAATAAATGGCCACTTGTGTCTTAGGTTGCACTGAAAGATTGACAAGACACTACGGTAATCTTTGCTGCTGCTGCAGTTAGTGCTATTGTAACAGAAAAAGCAGTATTTTTCTCAAGAGTTCTGGAAGTACACTGCCCTTGGAAATCTATTGTTGTCATTATCAAATCCCTACACTTCACCAAGGTTTCTGAAGGATTTCCTTCAGAAATCCCGATGTCTAAGAGAGAATGCCACTCATGCATGACCCTTTCCACTCATGGTGACACAGGTTGTTTCCCTCCCTGTTCTTGACTACGAGTATTACTCATGACCCTGACAATGGGAAATTAACTGTGATTAAACATTCCAGAATACAGGAGGCAGGCCAACTTTCAAACCACCCTGGATGTAAAAGCGGACTGCAGTTGTGAGTTCCTTGCATTTTATAGG
The DNA here is from genome assembly GCF_028554395.1 of Pezoporus wallicus. Classification (NCBI taxonomy): domain Eukaryota; kingdom Metazoa; phylum Chordata; class Aves; order Psittaciformes; family Psittacidae; genus Pezoporus; species Pezoporus wallicus. Next base: position 2,182,809 of record NW_026642179.1, on the reverse strand, counting down.
CAATACCCAGGTATAAAACCTAGGCTCTGTAGGTGCCTAGGTGGCATAAAACTGATTCCTGTGTGTGGGCTAACAGAGCAATTCCATTGTCTCCAGTAAAAGTTCCTTTTATCTCATTGTCCAGGGGATTATAAGTAAATATATCAGGGTTATTATGTTGAAACCACTGTATACAGCATTAACCAGTAACAGTCTGCTCTTTTCTTGCAACCCCCTTTGCCTAATGTCCTACACTAAAGGTGCAAGCTTGCCAAGACAACAATGCTTGCTATATATTGGTACAAAGCGAAGTGCAGTGGAGGTCAGTCCCATGATCAAGCTGTCTTGGTGTTGTCAGCTTAACTGCATGCCAACATATTTAAATCCTTCTCTGAAGAACTGGACATTCTTCTTTCTTCAAGACATTTTCTTATTAATAAAACCCCTTAAATACTTAAGGTTGATTACATTTTTTTTACCTTACTACAGAATTGCTACTGTGAAATCTCTCTCCTCAAGGCAGATCAGAAATACTGAAGTCTGAATGATAACATATGATCTATCACTACCAATTCTGTTACACATTAGTTTACAGGTTTTGCAAGAATTTTTATCCATATCTACAAAGGAAACATCAAGCTTTCTTTTTCTCACACATACCTGTGTGCGATGGTCCAGAAACCCAGGGTGTTCACCATCATTAGAGAAGCCAAGAAGAAGAAGAATCTCTCCAATTTACCTTCATGCAGCAAGTGTGGAAACCAGTTGCCTGGCAAAGCAGACGTGAAGTAGAATTAGTTTACCTTGCAGAATCAGACATGGTTCATGTGAAAGACATAAAGATAACTTTGTGTAAGACATAATCACAGCAGGTGCCTTGACACCCCCCCCCCCCCCCCCATGTAGCTATTTACACAGGCTTCATTCTCACAGCATCTGTTTTTTTTTTTTTTTGAATACTTTGCTCCTGTTTTGCAGACAGGCAATAGAGATCTAGAGAAACTAAAGAACTTTCATCGAATCTGAAGTGTACTGGATAACCTAACTCTGCACAGCTGCTTCTGTAATGAGTGGGCTATTTTCCCTCTATATAATCCTGTGCATATAGCTAAATGAATGCCAAATATGAAAATTTTAGGAAGAGCTAAAGTGGTCTGTAGAAATCCTTATTCACATCCTTCATGCTTTTCACAGGCCCTTTTAAAGGGTGTGCGTGGAAGGAAACAAACCCAAAAACAAAACTAAAAAGAATGCATAAAGGGCATTTGTTCAGTGCCTTGGATGGTGCTCCATTATCAAGATTCTACCTGACATTTTACTTTACCTTTTTTTACAGCTGCCTTTAGCTGTAAGTCTGCAACATGTCCTTGTCCAGCACAGAGCATTTAATTGCACAAACCAAACTTTTTTCTACCAAGGCTTATGGCAATAGTGTCTGGGACATTTTGGCAGCTTAAACTCCATTCAGCAGAGGACAGTACCACCTACATACACCCAGTCTTCCCTGCTTCTGTTCTCACAGGCTTTAGTTTGTAAATGTACTGCTTTCAATGTTGTCCATTGCAACCAGTCTGAAAACAAGCTCAGCTGGTGAAATAACTGTGGAAATGAAGATGGTTGAAGAGAACGCCAGCCCAGCCAGTCTGCCTTTGAAGAAAATCAGTACCTGAAGTACCATAATCAACTACAGCAAAAACATAAAACCAAGGTGAAAAAGAAGTTACAGTAGGTACAGAAATTGAGAGAGCTTTACAGTGCTGTAACATCCTTTTACGTTATTGGGGAATACAGAATAATTATTGCTTTGAAGAAGAAAGAGACTGTCTTCATTAGCAAGTAGTGAAGTGTAGTAGGAGCAAATACAGAGCATGAAACAGCTGGTGCTGAGAACGTGATGTGCACACTATACACAGCTCAGGTAGGGGGTCACATCAGATCAGTTCCCACTAACAGCTGGAACACATCAGGCACAAGCATTTTTTTGGTTTAGTTCCATGCTAAAGAATGAAGTTTTTTGTTCTCCAAGATCATTCTGTGATGCAAATCAGAGATCAGGAGGTTCAGGTCAAAAAGCACACTCTTGACCTGAACTAAAACACCAGCATCAATGTAGCCTCTCTTTGCTCCTTAGAAGCCTGGTATCAAATCCTACCCATCTAAACAGAGTGGTTATTCACCTCTTGAACAACCTAAATGGGAGAGGAAGAAAAACAGCCTTCTTTGCCATTGTTGTGCTTTACAAACTTGATAGCTTTAACTGATCTTTTGGCCACTAATGCCATCTTTAGCTACCCAATGCTATTCTTAGTTTGTTCAAATTTTCTATTTGGAGAGAGAGAGCTGCTTCATAGCCCAGGAGAGCCACCAGCCACAGGATTACACACATACCCCTCCCCCCCATATATTTACATTTTTCTCTTTCCTCCACATCTTCTTAGAGATGTAAACACATTTCTTTCCAAAGCAGTTAACTTTAACAGTCCCCAGATTAACAGAGGACAACTGCCATCATCATAGCAGTTTTCCCTAACTCCTCCACAGTTTGCTCCGTGCCAGGTTACCTTTCTGCCTGTCACAGAGCGGCACCACCTCACCTCTGCATGTATGATTCCTTTTGCAGCATTATCTCAGAGCGAATTCTAAACTGTATCATTTAACATTGTCAGTTGACTGAGCTCCTAGGTGCTATAACTTCATTTTAGTAGCTTATAAACTTTTACTGTCATAATTCACAATCAGGCAGTTTTTCATTTCACATCCCCCAGTGGCCAATAGAAGTCACGGGGAGAGTGTGCGTATCTGATGAAAGAGAAAGCATGCAACGGAGTTCAGATCTACAGCTTGTCAAAGCAGAGTTCACACTGTCTGCTAGGTTATTCACGTATGCTAGGCTAGCTATATGAGCAGCAGGAACTTCCTAATGGAACAGCATTTATAATGGAACCTGAACAAAAATTATGTACTGAAAAACAGTGCTGAGAAATATTAAAAAGAAAAAAAAAGGAAAAAAAGAAAAATTATCACGTTCTAAGAGAGCAGAGTAAACTGGACCTTTGAAACTGTCTTAGTGCTGTCAAAGCACCGTATTGAAGTGCTGGAAGTCGGAATGTTTGGTTTTAGCAAGGTAGGAGGGCTGCCTGGAGAGCAGATCAGGGTTTAGCCCGCACTTCACCACTAGTCTCCTCCTTGGCTTGCGACAAAGACCACTGCTCAGTCTCCTCAATTCTTCTTTAAGTAATTGCCAGTATTTAAACAGCAAGGCCAAGATAATGACACAAAACCTTTGGAAAGTCATGTATTATAAATGAGCAGTAGCATAGGCAGGGCCAAAATTAGACTGGGCATGGTAAGACTCCAACTCCTGTAGTGTGTGTGCTCTCTTTCTAGTTTACTGGTCTATCCAAAGCAAGAGGTAGGAGCCTGTCTTTCTCTTCCTTTCAGTAAGGGGCAAGAGTGTTTGTCAGGGGTGCCTTTCTCTACAGAGAGACAAGGGTGGGAGCAGTCCTAGAGATATCCAGACTATAATCCTACTGCCAATATGCATTTTCATCAGTGGATACAGCAAAGATTAATGTAACCATTTCCTATTTTCAGCCAAAAATATTTATTTCTCATTTTTGTTTTTCCTCTTCTTTTTAAATGGAATTTGGTTTTCCATGAGAGGGGATAAACCTGGACTACATTTACTTCTGCTTACGCTCACCGCACCGAGAATCCTCTGCTGGCAGGAAGCCTTGGGAGCGCAGTCATGGCTGTTGAAACATCAATCATGTGTTTCAGGCAGCAAAACTTGCTTTAGGTGCTTTCACCCTTTACCTGACTAACACCTTCCACAAGCTGCCTGCACACTCCAGCACTCTCCACTGACTGTGTTTGGGGTTCATATTTTTAGGATTTTACCCTTAGCCATTAATGTCAGGAACTTACTGGTAATGAGTGTGTTTTTGCTGGAGTACTACTCTGTTTGAAGTGGCCAGCACTTTCTCATCCTTGAATCAGCGCACAATATGCTAACAATTCATCTTCCCCCAAAAGACACTGCCTTTGGGTTCTGTCAATCCTTTACTTTTCTATGGAGATTGCCAACAGAAGTGCCAATTACAAGGTTGGTTTGTCACATAGATAATTGCTCACTGGGAATTAACTTTCTACAACAAGCTCCTGATTTCCATTTTTATTCCAACAATGGAAATACTTTGTAGCATGAATCACTGCAGAGAATCATAAGTTTCCTTTAGCTGTGCATATTTTAAAGAGCCTTTTCTTATTGGTTAGAGGTGAATCGGTTATGCATTTTGTGGCAAATTTAGAACAAATTAGAAGATTACATCTAGGCAGTCAATTCCTCAAGACTGCTATACTGTATGTTGTTGAAATAAAGCACCTGGAAAACTTTCACTAACATTTTCCAATCCTATCGGTTTTGCTTCAAAAAACCTCAGGTAGTATAAGAAGAGGGAATATTATACAACACCAAGAGAACACACCTGATCCTACCAACACAAGCAAAAAAGCAGGCAAAGCATGAATTAGGACACAGACAAATACCCACTTTCCTGGGCTGCTTCTTGTGGATGATGACAGTGGCAAACTGCTGGCAATATTAGCCATCACGGAAGAAGTGGAAAAGGCCGTAAGCCAGTCTCTGAGAAATACTAGTGTACAAAAGCGATGTGGTTTAGCAGTGGACTTTGCAGATGTGGAGTAATGGTTGGACTTGATGATCTTAAAGGTCTTTTCTAACTTAATTGCTTCTATGATTCTAAGGTGTCTGCTACTATTGATGGCTCCCTTGGAGCTCTCAAGGGATTCACAAAAAAGCCCAAAGTTGCACAGGAAGGCAATTTGTTTACTGAACACCTCCACTGTATTTTAGTATTGGGAAAACAGAAGACAAAGCAAACCAGTCACATGCCAGAAATTAGATTCCAATATTTTTAGAGGTATTCTGCAACCCAGACTATGATTATAGAAAAATTTAATTCATAACTTCTGAATGGACTGCATTGCCTTCCATAAGTTCATCAAGTTAGTGCTCATATATTTAGTGCTTAATCATAGCGAAATTAAAGCCTCAGTCTGCCTCTAATCCTTATTAGCTAAATAGGCACCAGTGGACACCACCATCTGGACTGCAAGAAATATCCTCTAGCTTTATCATATTTGGTATTTAGAATCACACAAGGCTCCAAACTAGAGGGAAAAAAAATTAAAATGAAAAAGGCAAAACCAAAAGAAAACCCACAAAACCAACCCCAGTTCTCTGAATACAAGCAGGTAAAGTTGTGTCTGGGGCACTTTCCTTCCTCTGACCTTTTCTTTTGCCCTTGTCTTTCTTACATATTTACATTAATATTTTTAGAGAAATGTATTCTCAAATGATTGGCATAGGAGGACAGGTTTTGTCTTGCATCTTCTTCCATTAAAATGTTAGGAGAAGTAAAAGATCCAAAAGAAAGCAGTTTCCCAGCTTGTACTGAAAATATCACTGTCACCCGTCATCTGTTTGCACTCGTCAGATTTTTTTAAAAAAGTCTTATTTTATCATATTCACACCATCCTCCATAGATGTGTTAAAAATGATTAATGCAGCTTTGACTGTGACTGATATCTGATCAACTTTGCCAATAAAAACCCAAATAAAATTCTAAACTGGTGACATGAAATAGGATATTAAAATGTTTAAATTTTGTCAACACCCTCTGTGCCTCAGCACTTCAAAATACACACTGGAGGATCTACTTCACTGTATCCTGAATTGTTTCATGGAAAAACGTGGTCTCATTGCTTAGAGATGGGAGAACCAGAAATAGTCTTGGCTCAGGTTTTAGTGAAATGAGAACCATGGGACAAGTCAAAAGCACCCATAGCCTAAGAGCTGCACACTGAGCCTTGTTAAACCTTACAAAACCTTACATAAACACAATCATTATCTTTCAGCAAAAGAGAAAGAACTTTTTTTTTTTTTCAATATAAATATATTAGTTCAGCTTTTTTTGGAGGAGAGAGGAGGGGAAGAAATAATTCTATAAATTGTCCAGGTACCGAGTGCCTTACAAGCTCTTTAAACAGAGTTGGGAAAAAAAAAAAAAAAAAAATCAAATGTAATGAGAGCTTAATTTGTGTCATTTGACTTTAATTTGACCAAATTCTAAGGCAGCTCACAATTTTATTTGCTGAAGCACTGTCATCTTTAGAATGTTCAATAGGTGACCATTAGGTTTTATAAATTAACAAATAGTTATTTTGCTGATCTTAAGCTTTGCATCACAAGCATCAAAGAACACTGTTATGAAGCACAATGGAAGAGTCTGGAAAAGTACAGATGGAAGAAAATAATTTTGGATATAACATTTCCTGTCAAACTAGGAGAAAACCAAAACCAAGCCTAAATGCCCCTTTGGGTTTTGTTATAGTCTATAACCAGCTCCAGAAGTCTGATCCCATGCTTACTTCGATTTACAAGTCAGAGAGACAAAAGTCTAGCTGGGATGAGTAGAGTACTACTTCAAATCTTCAGTCAGAAGTGTTGTAACACAACAGAATGCCAGGTTGGATGGGGATTTGAGAAACCTGGTATAGTGGAGAGTGTCCCTGCCTACGACAGGGGGGTTGGAACTAGATGATATTTAAGGTCCCTTCCAACCCAAACCATTCTTTGATTCTAAGAAACAGGAATATCTCCATTATTTACAAGCTGTGAATTCCATGAGTTGTGGTCACTTGGAATAATTAATCCCATCCACGCAGGGAACAGTGGGAAGGAGATACCCAGTGAGATTCCACTTATTTTTAGAAATAAAATGTGAGAGCCCAATAATATGTTGTTTACATACTAATAGGGAAAATAATCTCTAATGCTTCTAACTAGAGCAACAGAGCAAATATTGAACATTTTTCACTGTATTTTCTCTAAAGTTTTTCAAGGTTTGTAGAAAACTTCTCCTATTTAGGGGCTTATTTGGTTCAATTACAGCACCTTAACCTGACTACACACTGCCACTGAATCCCTTGGAAATTTCAGAGTGACTTTTGCTCAGGACAATGGCACGGCCAATTCCATCTATAGGAAGAGCAGGCCTGACAAATGAAGCCTTAAGTTATACTTTTTTTTTCTAAAGCTAAGTAGAGCAGTTTGGCACTCGATTTCATAAAAGGGATAATATTATAGCCAGAAAAAAAATTCAGTTTGCTCAAAAATCTTAAGCAAAAGAGGTTAGAACATGACAACTGCAGTCTGTGGAGAACATGGAGAGTTCAGTCTTTTTGGTCCCAGCCAGGATAAAAATGTGAAGCTTCTGATAAAACAGTATTTCTGGCAAGAAATAAACATTTTCTTTTTGAATCAATTAAATGTTTTCATACAGACTTACAGAAAAAGAATAAATCAGCTTAATTTAAAATTAGACAAAACCCTACCAAATTACAAACCAAATGCAAAAATTTATTCCCTCTATTGCTTTGTACAAAAATAATCTTAAAGGAATAAATTACACATATAGTAACACAACATCGGCAAAATGTTTTGATGCTGACATTATGGTTAAGTATTTTATAAAAATGCAATTATACCCAAAGTTAAATTGCAGTAAAATATGTCAATTTCAACTTTACCAAAATTAATAATTTCCATACTTTTGAGGAAAGCGGAATCAAAAAAGTCAGCAATGCCATCTTTCTTGAAGTGTTAGTTTCATTGAACCCCTATTATCCAGTGGAAAAAATAACATCTATTTTACTGCGGGACATTCAAGAAGGTCTGCTCTCCACACTGGATGCCTTGGTATTTAAAAGTTCTTTGTTAGATTCATCTGGGTAAGAATTCCTGGTTTTTACCCATCTCTAGGTGATGCTTTTATACCTCATAATAAAACTGTCTTTGAATTGTCAACTTAAAACCAGCAATGCATGTCAAAGAACCATTCATTTGTTCAGATGTTGCAAGTAGGGACCAAAATTTCTTGTCATGCATTCAAAAAAAATTCACTTCCCCTTATTTTTTAAATTACATGATTCTTTATGTAGGAAAAAGAAGAACCCAAAACTTAACCATGAGCAGTAACAAAATTCTGCAACCGTGGTAACTGTAATGGTGCCATGCATTAGGGACAGCAGTTGTGCTCCATAAAAGAGCAGCTCTCTGTAGCACAACGAAGCTTATCAATGGAAAGCATTTTTAGAAGTACTTCTTCAGCAAGAGGAACTATTGCTGAATATGTGAACAATGGGATCCCTGTCCTTCAGTTCAAGAACCTCAGTGCCTTACTTTTTAAATTTACTTATGAAACAAGTCTTTTTTTGTACTGAACAAAGATTCATCAGCAAAAGAAAAAAGACTTTAAGAAACTCTTGGCCTATCTTGAAGTCAGCAACCCAGAAAAAATCTCCAGTTCAGGGTTTAACCTAAATATTCCTCAAAAGGCTGAATGTGAAATAACGCCCTTTTGAAAATAAAAGTTCTCTAGGAATTGTGGTAGCCATCTGCAAAAGGATAAAACCACAATGAGACTGCATTGTCACAGAATCTGGTTCTTCCAGTAGCTGGGCAAAGGGAGAGGTGCAAAGAAAGCAGAAGAGAAGTAGCAGCTCTAGGAGAACAAATTCCATAGACAGCTCTGAAACACTCAACCCAACCTCCTTTCCCCTATGACACTGTGGAACGAAAAGAAAGGCATGTCCTCCACTCTTTGAAGCACTAATCTTGCTCTCATGGCCAGAGGCTTTCACGGAAGCATGGCTAACATGAACGTACTTCTTCATGAACATAAAAAAAGTGCTTCCTAGACAATTTATTTTCTTGCCTTCCAGAACAGAAGTATAGAGATTGGAGGTGAAGGCTTCCTGCAAGATGCCATCCTCTAATTACTCCAACTATCAGAACTAAGATGACTCATTAAAATTGGATGAGTACAGCTGGAAGGCTATTTCCTATCTTAATTCCATCTTAATTGTGAGAGCAAATCAATAAAACTTTGGCACCCCCTTTAATTCTGCTGCCTAATTCTCCAAATCAATAATATTAAGAAAACTGCTCAGAAACACCAGTCATGGGCATATTCTTACCTTGAGAGCCTGCGTGTGCTGTCTGAACAAAGAAAGCTCCCATAAAGCAGCCAGCTCCATTAAAGAGAGTTAAAAAATGCATGGAAATCCCTCTCATTCTTTCTGGCACAAGCCAGAATGAAAGTAAAGAACCTTAGAAAAGAAGCAGATACAGAAATAGGTTAAAAAAAAACAACAAAACCCCAACAAACAGTAGTAAATTATGGTAAAAGATAAAGACAAAAAAATCCAAAGTGCCAAAGAACTTTCCATATTTTACAGAGAATGTACTTGCTGCAGAAGGGCAGATATGTTAGTATGTACCCTATTAACAAAGGGTTACCTAAACTGCTTAAATTGATCTCCATAATAAACCACCTCACATACAACTATCAATATTCCACAAGTATGTAAGGATCTTTCACCCAGACGATTACTTTCACCTTGTAAAACCTTAGGCACAGCAAGACAAGAGAAACACCACCACAGTCATCAAGCGTGAAGACAGCAGATGTGATTCCTAACTGCAGGACAGCAGGACCTCTTATGCCAGAGCCAATGCAGCATGACCACTAGTAAATGCTTCCCAAATCTAGGGCTCTACCTTAACTTGGACAGCTGTCTGGCTTTAACTTAAAGCTGAACAATGCTGCTCTTCCCCAGAGAGCAACCCACAGAGTTACTGGCAATTTTTTTAAGGTATTGTTCTTCACTTTCTTGCCAGAAGACTAAGCCAGAAGCAGTAACAGCTTTGGTGGCAAGAGGAAGCTGTAGCATTCTGTTGTAGCATGGATGACTATAAATAATCCCACCAGCTGTAATTTGGCTAAACTAGGTTACAGTAAGTCTTTACGATAATTGGAAAAGTTACTCGGAAAGAACAGCTATCAAAACCTCATGTTTCCTAATTTCACACATTCAGCTCTGACCCACACTTGTTCTCTAACCCCCAGTGTCTCCCAGCCTGCTTTATTTGTTGAGTTTGAATGACCTCCAGCTTGAGAAACTTGTCAGCAGAGGATCCTATTTGGATGCTGAGTTGCCTGAAGCACCTCTAAATACAAATCAAACTTTGCAATCATTATCTTCCATCCTTTTTTAATTTGGATGCCCAAATGAGAGCTTTGGAAACATATTAAAGAAAAAAAATATACCATGGGCAGTGGTTTTTGTTTATTCACAATAGGAACCAAAAGCCCAACGGCAAGGGAAAGCAGGTGAGCCTGGGACACCATCTGTAGGTACAACAGTACAGTCTGAAACATGGTACGGTCAGTATCCTAGCTAATTTGAATCACTAAGAGCCTAAAATTTTTCAGTTATTCCTCCCTTCTAAAAGCAGGGGTGCAAAACATACATCCTGGTCAAATTCAGCCTGGGTAATTGCATCCTACTTACCTAAATTACCCCTGCTGTTCCAATTGCGTACTCCATTCCTCGCTTCTCTCACAGTGCTGCTGTGAACTATTAAACAGCTGCTCCATTTCACTCTAGAGACTACTGCATTTCAATCGGTGGGTGAAGTGATCCCCAATATATCCTTTAATTAACAGACCCGATTGTTATGAGACTTCCCATTTCAAAGTGTTTTGAGACTTTGAGAAGGACTTGGGGGTGTTGGTTGATGAGAAAATGAACATGAGTCGGCTTCAGTGTGCGCTCACAGCCCAGAAAGCCAACCGTATCCTGGGCTGCATCAAAAGGAGCGTGACCAGCAGGTCGAAGGAGCTGATCCTGCCCCTCTGCTCTGCTCTTGTGAGACCTCACCTGGAGTATTGTGTGCAGTTCTGGTGTCCTCAACATAAAAAGGACATGGAACTGTTGGAACAAGTCCAGAGGAGAGCCACGAGGATGATCAGGGGACTGGAGCACCTCCTGTATGAAGACAGGCTGAGGAAGTTGGGGCTGTTCAGCCTAGAGAAGGGAAGGCTGCTTGGAGACCTCATAGCAGCCTTCCACTAACTTTAGGAGGCCTATAGGGATGCTGGAGAGGGACTCTTCATTAGGGACTGTAGTGACAGGACAAGGGGTAACGGGTTAAAACTTAAACAGGGGAAGTTTAGATTGGATATAAGGAGGAAATTCTTTCCTGTTAGGGTGGTGAGGCACTGGAATGGGTTGCCCAGTGAGGCTGTGAATGCTCCATCCCTGGCAGTGCTCAAGACCAGGTTGGATGAGGCCTTGGGTGATACGATTTACTGTAAGGTGTCCCTGCCCACAGCAGGGGGGTTGGAACTTGATGATCTTAAGGTCCTTTCCAACCCTAACTATTCTATGATTTTATGATTCTATGACTTGTTGATGGGCAGATAGTATTCTTGCAGCACTTGATCAAATACTGCGAATCTGTCAATCCTTTGTAGGGCAAAGCAGTTCCAGTGCACTGGATAGCTTGGACACTTGGCAGTGTAATAGCTGCTGTGGCCAGCAGGCTGGCTTCCCTTCAACAACAGTCTCAGGCACTGTGGGGGCAAACGTCTGCTAATGTTATCTCACAGGATGGAGGTGGTGGTGGTGGTGGTATTTTATTTTGTGTGTGTGTGTGTTGGTATTTTTCCCAGAGCTTTTGGTTTTGCTTTTTAAATCATTGGGCTTTAAGAGTAATTTCCTAGTTTAAACCAAGCAAGGGTTACAAATTTAAGTTGTCAGAGGCCTGTAATGTCTAACATTCTAACACTGTGGAGGATAGCAATTATCATTGTTTTTATCTTATTTTCTAAAGACTACCTCAGTGCTAGGGAAACATTAAATGCTGATATTATTCTCAGGGATGCTCCTGCCACCTGAAGAAGATGACTATATAAAACTCCTATCAACAAGATAATATATTGTATAAACACAATTTTAAGTATCAGAGCTCAAATGAAGATGAAGAGTTCAATATGCCAAATCTAGCTCCTCTAATCAAGCATTTTGAAATGAGGTATCTCCTCCCTTCCCTCTGATTACAAGTGTGAACATTTCTGTCTTCAACTTGGATCATATACTTTCAGGTCAAGTAAATTATTATGATAATTGAATTTGACCTTCTGCATAACAAAGGCAGTAAAATGCCAGGAAAGGTGAAACAACTATTTAAATGTCTAGGCTGTCATTACCATCCATGGAGATCTACCGAATGGCTCCTGAACAGCAGTACACTGAAGTTCTGCTCCTGAACAGCAGAAACTGAAGTACAAACCTAGGGCTCATTGCAGCAGTCTGAGTACAGATGCCTAGTGATGCCAAAAATGCTGTAGTGCACTAGCCATCCGCATTGGGCTGTCTGATAAGGTGCAAGACCTATGGGAAAACCATGCTCTTCTCCAGCAGCAACTGGAGGCCACAGGCACCTTAAAGAGCTTGCTTGCCTTACATGCATAGCCTAGATACTCCATGACAAATCATGCCAGACACCTACGTATGGGCAAGTAAACGGAGGCCTGCATCCTTATCAGCTACAGCAGTAACCTACTACTTTAGGTACCTACCTTCAGTTTTCTGTATGCAAGCGCCAAAATCAGATTTAGTCCCATTCATCTGGATTCTTGAATCGTACTTCTAACTGCAGCTCTCAGCAAGATTCTTAATCATTATTGAAATGAGAGCTTTTCTTCCTAAGAAATTTTAATCATAATCCTTTAAAAAGATTGAAACCCCCAAAACAAAAAACCAAACCAAGATGACAAACAAAACCCCCAAACAATGAAACCCAAGCAAAACAAAACCACCCCCCCCCCCCCCCCAAGATGAAGCTGTATTTCTTCTCTAAAGGCTAATGCCATCTTCCAGTCATTGGACTTCTGTTGTGTCCCAGTGTGCTAGATTTAAAAAGCCTTATTCTACCAGCAATATTATTCCCATGTTTCTGCATGGGAAGACTGTAAGCAGGCCACCTCTTAACCTTTTTTTTTTGTAAGCTAAACAGAGAAGGTCACAGTTTTCAGTTACACTTAGCCTGTAACTTAGAAACCAAATTACCTGCCTAGAAACCTGTCTCCGTTAAGTACTTGAGAGCTATCGGATGAAGAGGCATTATGAAAGTGCTAAGTATTTAAAAATAGGGGAAATTACCTTTTTAGTGACAGACCATGACCCACAGCTCTCACTAGTCTTAGAGTGTAAGAATGAAGCCAAGACACTGAAGTTATTTTCTGCTCTTAAATACAATTCTGAATATTTCTTGGGTTCTATGGGAACAATAGACACTCAACTTGCAGAATTAATTGCCTGCAGAGATCAGCTCATCAATTACTTTACCTGTGTCTCTTTAAGTGAATGTTGATTAGATTATTTTTGTAATACTAACTTTTTTTTTTCAAGCTCTGCAAGCTAAAACACTGGTAAGCACTCTGAGTGCTCCTCAGAACAAAATAAGCCTCAGGAATGTCAGTATGGATGTGGAAAGGTAAACTATGGGAAGAAGAGAAGGTTCAGACTCACAATTAAAAGTGTAGCTACATAATTTATGGATAGCAGGCATGAGCTAAGCTCTGCCTGTTCTCTGCAAAACAGGAGTGTTTATCTCTGGCTCCATGCCACAAGCTGAGGCATGATGCTCTGTGCAGGCATGTTCACATGACTCCCAATTAGAGCCCAAACAAGAATCTTGCATCTGCCTACAATATTCTGCAGGTTAGCTTGTCAGTTGAATTGTGTTACCCACCTGCATATGCTCTGTGTCAGTCAAAAACATGTAATAATTCTACTAGCTGGGTCCACAAATGGAAAGAGTTAGGTTAAATTGCTTCACCTTGCTTTGACTGTGGCCTAGGAAGTGTTCATAGACCATAACCACAGCTCAGTTCCCGTGTGTATTTGTTCTGCCTCCAAAAAAAATCACCACAGAAGACTTTAGGTCAGAAGGGACCTCAGGAGCTCATCTGGTCCAGCCCCCACATGAAGCTGGTTCACCTTCAAGACCTGTCATGCCTCTGAGCTCAGAGTCCCACCACTCCTATCATCCCCCTGCCAAACAGTAGATTATGCACCCCAGGGATCTGAGTGGGCTGTGTTACCTTCCAGTTAAGCTGGAACAATGGCACTGCTCACTCAAAATTACAGCAAGAAAAATTATGCCACTCTGAAGCAGGTAAAGCACAGATCTACTCATTAAGCCCATGGAAGAGAGCCAGGGATAAAATATCAGATGCCACTAATTATTTTTAGGAAGATGATATAATTCTCTTCAAATCAGAATATTCTTGCTTTAACCTATTAGATTTTACTTACAGGAGGGAGTTACCAAGGCTTCAGCAACTCCAAGGAGGATGTACTGAGGCGCCAAGTGGAAGCAAGGCATGGAGGAGACCAGAAGAACCTCCTCAGAAAGTGTTTGCTCCACCTGAGGGAAATGCTTTCGGTGTATTTCAGAGAAGCCAGCAACCATCACGGAAAGTACAGCAGAAAACTGACCTACAACTGGGTAAAGAGCACAGAAGCGTTCGCCAAGGCTGTAGGTACAGGATCATCATGTATTTAGAGTAAAGCAAAGCATGCAAAAGAACCCTCCCCTTGCTACGCCATCCCACACATCCTCTCTGGTCACATAAACATGGATAAAGTGTACTTGTTACACTGCAAGCCAAACTCTAAATACACGGCAAAGGAGCACAAGGTCAGCACAGAAAGCGTTTACGGATGCAGAATATATGAGAGGAAAAACTTTTCCCCCCTGTAGCCTCATAATGCAAGAGTAAAACTTCCAATAAACTCAGACGTATTTTAAATACACTCACTTCACCATGCATTGCATAGGGGATACTATTTAAATGTATTATTTTATATTCCTGATGTTGACAGTATGAAATGGCTGTAGTCTCTTAGAAAAACACCTATGAAGCAAAGTTTTCAAGTCTTCTGAACTTGAAGCGTTTATACTTCTGACATTTTGAGCTCCCACTGGTTTTGACTAAGTTTGCAATTCCTCAGTATTTCTAAACTGCAATGTAAATCCAGGTCTGAGAATCTGGTTTCTTGTGACAGCTTTGGCTCAAATACCCGGGCTGTGTTTTTTCACTTGTCTTACAAAGCCTCTCACTTACAAAGCCTCTCACTTCATGACCAGAAGTTTCTATGCTTATTAGAATTGATTTACACAGTCAAAGGCTTTTGTTTCATATTATTTTTATAACACATATAATCTCTGTGGGTGTCAGGACAGAAAAGGCAGAAAACCCATATAAATAAGTGGTCTTAGCTTTCTTATGTTTTTGCATGTACCAGTGTTTATTCTCTCAGCAGCAAACTCTCATACCCTTCTATCAGCACAGTCTTCCTGCATTTTCACAACTTTAAATACGCTCCTCCCTGCCTAACCAGAGGCTTAGAAGCTAAGGGCCCTTTAGTGCTTAATAAGAACACCAGTGAATTATTGCTTGAAAATTGATGACAGGAGGGAATTCAACAGCACTTTCTAGCCAATGCACCTTATGAAGGCCAGGTATAAAGCCCTCAAGGAGCTTCTTGTAATATACCAAAGCAAGAGTTCTCCCTGTGAAAAATTATGTTAGTACTAAAGAAACCTCAAGCAGCTCAATATTACTACACAGTGCTATATTTTAAGCCATTTTCCTTACTGAAAACCAAAAGATTTCAGAAAAAGTAACCTCTGAATTCCCAACAATTGTAATCTTTCTTTTAAGATGTTACATGGCAGAGGAAGAAACTCAGAGCCTTGGAGACCTGGTTTCCCTCCTACCTCTTCTCCCTTCAGTCCTCTTTAAAACAAGCAGTTTTGAATGACCATCTGAGGCTTTGCTTTTATAGGAGAACAAGGTTTCTTAGTAACACTTGGGGCTGTTTCTAGGAAAAGGCTGTTTATATTATCTAGAGACTAAGGTTGTTTTGGACCTTTATGATTCCTGATCTCATATCCTGATTAAAACAGGTCAAAAAGCTTTCCTGAAATGAATACTATTCTAACTAGATCATCTTTAGGGAGAAATAATCATCATCAACTCCAAAATCACCTCAAACAAACACTGGGCTGGAGGCTTGCTTTTGTTTACTGTGTGGAGAGCTATTCTCCACATCACTCTTGGATGGAGTAAATACAAGACTAATAAGACATTTCAGTATAATCAAGCATTAAGAATATTAGAGCAAGAACTTCTATAGCCCAGGTACTTCAGCTAGAGCCTCTGGTCTTCAGCTGATGGACAACTATCCAGCAGACACACTCCTTCAGTTCTCTGCTGAATCTTTTATACCGTTGACTAAAGCATAAAATGCATATAAAAAATTACCCAAACAACCACCACCACAAAACCAAACCAAACAACCCACAACAAAAAACACAAACCAAAACACAAAACCTCCACAAACAGCTATGAAACTGGAAAACCTCTAAAACTCTAACTTTATCAAATATTCAATGTTTTTCATAAAGAGGTCCAGATACTCAGTATATTTGTGACACAATCTAAATTCACATTAAGATTTGCATGTTCTTTAGATCATATCTATTTTACAAATAAACCAACCATAGAAATAGTAACAGATTACAGTTTTCATGTAGAACCTTATTATACAGCAATCAGATATTTCAGTTCAACATTGCCTGTATGGGTCACCTTTGGAAAACTGTTTTTCTTAACATGTTGAAGATTTCAAAAAAAATATTTAAATTTCTTTTACAAGACTTGTATTAAAAATATAGTTATAGGCTGGCTTAACACCAACAGCTTATTTATACTTCCAATTTTGTTCCTGAAAATAATTGTGAACCTAATTAACTGTTGGCAAAAATACTTGCACTTAGAGGTCTACCATATTTGCAGGTGCAGTCATATACTTGGCTATCTCAAGCCATCGCCTGTACTCACAGGTATTTTTATGCCTCAGGTAATTTATCATCCCTAACAGGAGGCTATTTTAATAAATGAAGCTATTAAGAATTAACCACTGCATATATTCTACTGCTGTTCAACATAACAGGACAGAACATTAATACTAACTTGAAACTTCCATGGTTTTAAGGAAAGTTATTATCTGACTGTGTTTTTTTTCTGTGTTTTAATGCAGATGTTATTTTAAAAACTGGGGTAATTGCAACCTGCTGTGTTATAGGCATCTGGTTTGTATAAAACTTAATAACACTTTTAATTAGGCTAATTTAGTCAGATTAATACCTCTGTGTGTGTCAGTACTCACTGTGCTGCTTGCCATGGGGCTCTGAATTAATAGTAGCACACTGAGAAAATAGTCGTTTATAAATATTTTTGTCTGAGGTTTGTAATGCAGGCTGGAAGATTAAAAAAAATGTAGGAAGCTTAATGAGAGTATCTATGAAACAGAAATTTTTAAGCAAATACAGAATAGAAGCTGCTTTTCTGGTGGTATTAAATGTAGCTGATATTAAAAGAGGGTTTCAGAAGATCCCTCTAGATCCTAGAATGCAAGAGGTTTGGCGGATAATAAATAAATGAATAAGTAAAACACATCAGTGTCAATGGAAGGCAGCTGAACCCCTAATAAAGCCATCATCACCTTTAGGATATGAATTTCTTGGAAATGGGTGCTAATCTGCAAGCCTGAGTATACAACATTTACTGTTGAAAACAGAACTCGGCAGAGAAGAATGTTGTACCTCTTTTGTGAGAAAGAGATAATACTACACATCTGGAGATCCATCTTTACTTGAAGTGAGTGTACAATAAGGTATGTTTCAGTTTATGATTTTAATAAATAAAATTACTAACCACCCAATTATTCCATCCTAGATATTCAAATGAAAATTCTAGTGCTGGAGAGGAAAGTTGTACCTCTCCAAGTAACCTTTCACCTGTGAAATGTTCAGCCTTCTCAATACGAACAACAGTCCAGTGATATATACCCATTTGTTTTACATAGTTTTCTTCATGTTTTCTTTTGCTCACTAGTTCTAAACACCTCTTGTAGACACAGAATTAGAGTAGATACTTTAATTTCATTTGTGATACAACCACAGAGTCTTGAATAAACTGTATTAGTGACAGTACTGTTTCTCTCTTATGAGTTGCAGTCCCAACATTGATACAGTTATAACATAAAAACACCAGAAAAACAAAGCCTTTGTTCACAATTTTGGTCAGTGAACATTTCTCCAGTATCAGAAAGCAACTAACTGAAGGACTCTTTTATCCCTAAAATAGACTTTAAAAGTAAATTCACTTTCCAAAAGTTAATGGCTAAACTTGGAAGATAACCAAGTAAGAGTAAGTCTCAGGCCTACATGGTTAGTATCATTTTTTTCACCAGCTCCTTAGGATGCGTCCTATTTATTTGGGAATGTCTCTCAAAATTTTTTATAGGTCAGAAGAAACTCAGTCTCTGTCCTGCACAAAACCTATGCATTTTTTATTGATATCTAGCAGATTTTTTTTCAGGACCATCTTTTCAGCAATTCCTTTGACACATATTCACCCTTAAGCATCATCCCAAAACAAGTTCATCTTAACATCTATAGTCAGAAATATTTGTATAGGACCATCATCAGTTACTAAAGTTTCTCTTTCAAAAACAGAATACCTATTAAAACTGTATAAACATGTCTTTTTCACATACCAATGTAAATTGTTGGAGAATGTCCAGTGTCCTTGGAACTAAAGAGATTTGAATTAATGCATTCCAAAATAGGAACAAGAATCAGTAGTGGCACGATGCTTATCACATTCATTGCTGCAACTGGCAAGACAAATCCACTGAAGTGTAAGTTAGAATTCATGGTTTGGAGATAATATCCTGAGGGAATCTGTATTGAAGAATAAAACCCAGTTCCATTAGCATACCAGGTACGTTTCATGGGTAAGATTTTTACTATACTTGGAAACTTCTCCAACTTTTTTCCTTCTGAAGAAGTCACAGTAAACCAAATACCTCCTGGCTAAAAGGAAAGGCCATTCATGGTAAAAGACTTTTAGTGACATTCTTGTTCACTCCCAGAACATATGATTTTGTAGAATATTATTGCCTTATAGCTGTCTGAAAATTAATGTATAGTTAGTAACTGAGCTCATGTAGGGCTTCCTCAGCAATGGTTATAGTCAACCCTACTCACTGTAGGTCTGTTCAGTGCCAAAGAATTACTCAAATGTTAGCTCTTAATAAAAATACTTTTCACCTACATTCCAGCTCTGAAAGAAGATATAAATTTTAAAAGGGTGAATAAATGGCAACAGAACATGAAAGATCAGAATTGAGCCAAATTTTGTTGGTTCCTTCTGCCTTTCCACTGCCTACTGCAAATCAGAACTGACTTATTAATAAGAATTAAAATATCATCAACATGAATCACAGGCACTGAAAGCTGTTAACTTAATAATATGGAGAAAATACTATTAATCTTTAAAAAGAAGATACTGATCTATCGCCTAGTCTAAGAGTGAGCCTTAAATTTACTGGAAATTCTGCCAAAGAAATAAAAGTAATCTCTTTCAGCAGTGCAAATACTTTTATCTTTTCTAGATATATTGCTGGTTATTACAACCCTGATTAATGGTATCTGGTTCATTTCCATCTAAGTGATTAATGCATATGCCTTGGCCATATATGTGTGCTTGTTGGTTTGGGTTTTGCATTTTTTTTTTTTTGTTTACTTGGGATTTTTGTGCTTTTGGGGAGGATCAGGGAGGAAAGCGGAGAAAGAATGAAGTAGACGGATGGGAATGTAGGCTGATGGCAAGATGGAGTGTCAACAAAACAGTATATGCTACATATTTTTAAGAATTTCCTTAAGCAGCATTTTAAAACAAATAAGTAAAAATAAATTTCTGAGCTAACTCAGAAATTTGTTATTCCGGTTGCCAAAAGGTAACCTCAAACTCCTGGTTAGCCAGCATCATCCAGACAAAAAAAAAAAAGAATAATCTGAAGGATTCTTAAGTGTCATCTTAAGTAGCTTTCTGACACATTTATATTTCTATAACATGTACCCACTCAGAAGTGGCAAGAATCACATAGGTTGTTCCACTAGTAAAGCAACAGTTTAAAATACATTCCTAGATATATAGTAGTAAACATGTCACAGTACATTTCAAGGTTTTAGTTTAGAAGCTGCGTACCTACCTGCATTATACACATTCTATATAGAATTTGGAAAGTAAACAATGGGAAGAGCCTGGCGAGTGACTTTGTGCTTTCCACCTGAGTCTCACTGTACTGACCACCATAGTTTTCCTTGGCATGATCTAGCCAGTTTGTCACGCCTCCACTAAAGTAGCGGTATCGCACGTAGGACATTTTCAGTGCACTAACAATTACCCCAAAAGTTGTCAGCAGGGAACTGTCTGCAAATAATCAAACACATTACACATCAGAATGTTTTTACTTGCAGATAAAATCAACAAGACAAAACACTGGGAGGGAAAATACAACCTGATATATTCACTTTTATGTCTTTTTGGGGAGGGGGAAAGCAATAAAAGACTGGATCTGTTCCAAAACATTCTTCTTTGGAAGACGGTTCACAACCCAACTGTACATAAGCAATCTAGCCCAGTATCCACAGAACAAAATGCCTTTTGTTACTAGTTATTTAACGCAGCACAACAGTCTGTTGCTGTGCTTGAGCAGGTAAGTATTGATTTGCTTAGTTTTTTGACTGAATGAGGTTAGTTTTCAATTCAAGACAGTACTGAAGTACTGCATATCTGCTAAAGTGCAACAGCAAGGGAAAGGGTAGTAGTCAAGTGAGAAGGAAAAGTTGCTCAAAAGAGGGCTGATGGGATAAGAGAACTTTCATGGATGCATTTCAAAGCCAGAAATACTATCTCAGGACTTCCAAGTATCATGCTGCAGCAGAGGAGAAATTTCCAATCTAGTATTTGGCATATTAAAACCTGCTCACTGGTTACTGGGTTCAGGAATTGCTAACTTGGTTCTCTGACTCAGAGGAAATAGAAGTAAAATGAGGATAAAACCATTAGCTTCAGGCTTGGGAATGCAGATTCATTTACCTTTGGTAAATTGCCATCCATGCAAATAAGGATTACAGCACTTCTCTGCTTTTCTGAGTGTTGAAGCACTACAACAACTTGCATATCTATAAATAAATGCTTTCCAAAAAACTAAGGTGAACTGAGACTGCAGAGTGAAAATGTCCCCCTACTATCTCTATGGAAATGATTTTCTGGAAATATCCATTGATACCTATTGGAAACACTTCATCTAAGGTATTTATTAGATAACCTAAAATTTAAAACTCTCTGGCTGTTGAGCATTAACCTGTAGACTATTTGCACTATTGAATAGAATCTGAAATAGTATATCAAAGCTTGCAAACACAGAGAGTTGGTACAGTTTTTTTTGTTCTGCATGACTGTACTGGACAGCTGTTATCACTTATTGTAAGGGATGTTTAAGTTTAGGATCTAGATTATTTCAAGGCCAAATCTGATGACCAAAAGAAAACTCTGCAGACTTCCAGAGTTACTTGGCTAAGAAGCAAATCAGAAAACAAGTGGGATTTGGGGTTCTCGTCAAAGCAGAGTTATTTTCAGAACTAAAAAAAAAAAAAAGTAGCAGAAAAAGCAGCATTAGCTCAGCTCATTGGTAGAACTAGTAATTACATGGTTTGGGTCAGAGAAGTGATAATCTTTTGCTTTGCCGTACACTAGAGGCTGGACATTCACAAGGAAGAAATGAAAAGCAGTAATGTGACAATTCTCCTCTACAAGGGTTTGAACACAGCGTGGAAATCAGGAGATGCACAGAGCACCATATCACAGACAGCGCAGCAAAGCAGCAACATGGCTGTGCCCTGGTTTATCAGACCTAGACTCAATGATGGTCATGGCCATCTCTTTCCTTTGGAATGGAAGATGATGAGCAGACTCTTCTTTCCTACTCTCACTGAAAAGAAAACTAAACTAGGCAAAAAAATCCTGACAGTTCCCTGCCTTTCCTAATGGATCAGCTGAGGCCCTCTTTAATGTAATTTCAGTCAACTACTAAGGAAACATTATTTTGTAGGTGGCAAAACAGACAAATAGATTATTTGTCTCATGTTTCCCAGCATGGAATTACAGCAGATTATAAAATCTAGTAAACCTAGTTCTAGTTTTTAGAAGATAAAGCTGCTTGAAGTTTCAGGTCAAAAAGCAACTTGAAAATTGACTGATACATAGGCCTAACAGATATCAAAAGGATTTTGACAATGATGTAGTTAAAACAAGTATCCGATCCTTTCTTTAAAAGGGAATAAGTAAACCCCACATAGCTCCATATTGGTGAATTCTTCAGGATACAAAATGGATCAGCTAGTAAGAGACATGTTTACAAGTACATTTGTATCACTGCACTTTGTGTAGATCAACATCATAAACTTTATACTTCCAATATTTTCTTAAAAAAAAATTTTAAAAATCCATCTGTATAGATGTTAAATTGTAACTGTCAGAAAGTGATTTTCCTTTTTCTTTATACTTCAGCCCTTGGCTCTAATGTTCTGCTACTTTGACCTTGATCTAATCATGAATATCTATGCTCCTTAATTACAATAAAAAGCCTACATTGCACCCTAGATGGTAGATATGCATTTTTTTCCCTCATCTCTGGTCACCTGCCAGTCCTCAAAATTATAGCAGTGGAAAGAAATGCAAATGAAGTCCACGCTTGACAGCTAAACATAATTGAATGTATGATCTGAATTATTTGAAGAGTTACTTTAAAATAAAAAAAGGCAGCTTATATAAAAATAATTTAAGGTTACCTATAGATTTGAATTACAGTTTTGAAGAATTTCCAATTTCATAATCACACTGAAAGGTATAAAATATATTGTCTTTTATTTTGACTATGGAGATAAGCTTTTCAGATATTAGTACAGAAATTAGCATTCTGCAAAGACTTGCAAAATACATGATAAATCAACACTCATTGGGAAAAGCACTTGATACAAAAAAAAAATCTTCCAGCTTTGTTGATGGCTAAGGTAGACATGATCTACAAATTTATGTTATTTCACTTAGCAGAATTAAACTAGTTAGATGATAAACTTCAGATTTAGTCCATATGAAATAGTCCAGCTCAGGGACTGATATTAACAAGTCTTTTTACCTACTCATGTTGTAAAACTTGTAGTGAGTCCCAGCGAGCCAGCCAGCCACCATTCTCTCCATAAGAAGCTAGTTAATTTGAAGTTAAGTCTTTGCAGACCTCAGCTGCATATCATCAAGAGGTTTTGGGGACACTGTAGAGGAAATGCATTTCTTCAGCTCTATTTGTTTCGAATAAACCTCTCTAGTAATGTAATCACTATGATATTCCCAGGCACTTGATTTATGTGTTCATTCCCTCACTGCTAATTTTTTTTTTTTTTTTGCTAAGGATGTATTTATAATAAAAATACTGAAATAACAAGTTGCATTAAGTTTCTGGCTTCTACTGTAAGAAGAATAGCAAGGTTTGGGTATTTACAGCCTTACTCAAGTCACCTAGGCTGCACTCACATTCCCGTGCTTGGTCAATGCAGACAGGTAGCAGGCAGCAAAGAGTTTTGGAGAGCTCAGCCACTAACTGGTGAGTTCACAAGAATTTCCGTTTTAAAATACATACACTGCACAGGAGCTATTTAGAGCTATTCAGTGTTTCTAGTTATTTTCTAATGTATAAGCAAGCAGATCAAAATAATGGTAAGCATCAGATGTTCTGCAAGATAAGGGCATTATAAACCTACATTGCTACTATTGCTTATTCCTGTTTAGCTGACTAACCACACTACTTGGGCGCCCAGATGCAAGTTCAGCTGAAGCAATGGAACACACCTAAGGGAGAAAACACAGTATGCTTGGCACCTTAGCATAGGTGCAAACTCTGCTTTGGCACTGGGCATAGGTTGAACCAAACATGACAAAATAAAGTCTACCAGCAGTTTGCATACTATTCCTCTTCCTGCATAGGCAAATGCTTTGACATGACAGAAAACATACAAAAGTTTACCAGACTGTTTTCCACTTTTGTGAGCCTATCCAGCTTATCCAAGTCTATCTTCACAGAGCACGGATGTTCTCTTACACACAGACTCTGTAGAGCTTAAACCCAAGTATCTCCAACCAACAGGGCAGTGTTGTGCTAAAACTTGTTTAGATATGCAAGTTGATCTCTAAAGGTATTTCCTAAGATATATTTGCCTCTTACCTGTTTTGGGTTTGTAAATCATTTCACCCCGCACCATGTGAATTGTGATTATAGCCATAAGCATGGACACAAATGGGATAAGAAAACCAAGGTTTCTGGCCACAGACTGCTGGATATAAGAAATGCTGACAAAGACAACTGCTGAATTTAAATTAACCAGCCAATAAAACCTAGTACACACAGACGAGAGAGAAGAGTAGAGAGGATGAGTAATACAAGGCCTTTACAGAAGATTAAAACATTACATTAAAGGCATGGTAAATATAGCAAGCACAGACACTGTGAGTACCATGAACACATTGACACAACAATTAAAATCAAATTTTACTTGCATGTCTCAGCTCCAAGAGGCATATTATTAAGTAACTGTATTCAGGCAGTAAAGCTGAACAAATTATCAGTCTAGTACTGCAAATATTCTTGTAGCTCAGACTAATGAAATACATCAACATTTACCATTTACACATTTAACACCTGCATTTTTTTGCTTCAGATTCAACTGGCTTGCAGACTTAACTTTTGAAACTTTAAGAATTTTAACTTTGAATAAACTTTCACCTTCCAAGTTGGCTTCAAAGATGTCTATTGGGTTTGCATGGTGCAGTTTATGGTAGCGGGGGGACTACAGATTAGCAAAAATGGTTTCATTTAAAAGTGAAATACACATTGATACATATACAGCTTAAAATGTACTGCTGAAGTACTGCTGAATGTACACTGAGAAGCAAAGCTTGTTTTCGTCTGATGTAACTTCTGCCTCACATATGCTATTTGGACTCAAGTATTTATGTCTCCTAATTCATCTAGAATTTCCTTCTCAACAATAAAAGAAAAAACTTTAACACGTTGTAACAGACCAGCTAACCCTCAACAACCCAAGCCCCAAGCTCTCCAGATTGATCCCTCCTTAACTCCAAACGAGTGGGTAGGGCAGGAGCTAAGTATCAGCTACAATTGCCAGCTCCCTGGATCAGCAATCCCAGCTGAGTGTTTTGAGATGAAAATCCGGAGAGGGGGATTGCAAGTCTCTCTTGACACTCAAGAGACTTCCTCAACCACATTTTATTAAATTAAAAGTATTTCTAGGTGGTCTGCCATAATTGCCAAGACAAACTATAGTCATATCATAAGCTATAGTATTGAACTACTGCTATACTCCTTCCACATGTTCTGACATTGCCTATTACAACAAGCTAGTGCCAAGAGAGAAAAACTTTTATGATGACAGAAGTACAGACCTTGGTAATGCTTCTCAGGTCTGTTCAGTTACAAAGATAACACTCTTTCACCCTGCTAAGGGATGGGAGATGACAGGGCTGTGCAGAAGTAGGCATGGGAACATGCTTATGCTGCTTGCTTCACAGGACCCAGGGCAAGCGACAGAAGAAAAAGGATTACTCCATCAGGGCAAAGTCAGTGGTGCCAAGAGCCATGCAGCAGTAGCAATCTTGGAAACAGCAAGGACACGCACAGCAGTGAGCTCTCCTGCTTCACACATTTCTCTGAAGTCACACCAAGACATGTCTGAATTTCCAGACCAATTACTGTTTCCTTTAAGTAACTTACATTTTCAGGAGATAATACTCATCAGAATCATGGACTTTTCCTCTCCACTGAAAGCAGCCTCCAGGCACTTTGGAATTACGCTACTAAGTGACGATGTTATGGTTGAAAGGGTTTTGTACATAGGTGTGTTGACCTCCGTTCAGCTAACGTTTTGAAACAATTCCTAATAGACAATTTTAAAGGTAGAAGTTAAAGTGTCTGTTTTCCAAATTTCTAAAGAAGTGTGGCTGAGCTACCTGAAGCCCTGATGCTCTTCATGACCCTATGATTGTTTCAGTGGAAGAAGGAACTTCCAAAGAAAACCCTTAAGTACAGGAGAGAGCTTTTGTTTTTCACTGCCATAAAACAAAGTACTGAAATGTATGGCTCCTGTCTTCTTACAGAAATGGGGATAGAAACCACCACCATGTTTGAGCAATCCCTATGGACCAAAAAAGAAAGATAAACTAACTGCAATACACCCATAAGAATTTGGGGATTTGGTCATATTGTACTGATGGCAGCAGATCAGGAACCTACAAAACAGATCAGAAACACATGTTGCTAGCTCTCATACACCACTGCTATTTAATATTGCAGTATTTGGATGTGCTTTATGTAAAGTGCCTCAGAGATCCTAGTAGGGCACAGATGAATTAAATAATCAAACTGACTATCATGTCCAACTTTGCAGGGAAAAGCTCCTTCCTGGAAGATCAGCATCCTGAGGCCTCTGCATCATAGAAATAGCTAGGTTGGAAAAGTCCTACAAATGCCAATGTGAGAGGTTCATTTCAAGAATGAAGTCCAGATACAAACCTAAATACTATCGTGACATGCCCATAAATCCCTATTAATTTTATTATAACATTTTATAGAAATGTATTCATTATGATATCTCAAGAAGTAACATCGAGGTGATGACATAAAGCATTGTTTAGTTTGAGTAAAAAATTTTGAATACTGTATAACGCAACACTTGAAATGGACCTGTTGAATGAAACAACCTGAGACCAAGTAAAATATATTAAAAATATTTTAAAACTGATCTTTTGTCACTTTTAGGATTATTTTTGAGACTCGGTAGATTTCCTGTCACTTGAAATATTTGTTTTTATTTTTTAAGCACGCCTAGCTCTCACAATTTAAATTTTGATTTATCCAAACTCAGGCCAGGATATTCCATGTATGGACCAGTATCCAAGCTAAATCACAGCTTTGTAGAAGAGGATAAATTGTTTCAGAATCACTAAAACACGGAGTACACTGCAAAGACAAAGTGGGAATAAAAAGCCCCAAAGGGATAAAACCACATTTTTAAAAGTCCAGGTAAAGTGTGTCCAGGATAACAGTGGAAACTGGAGTTTGTGGAAAGACAGATTATTTAGAAGGGAAGGGAGAAGAAAGATATTACTGGTCCTTATGTTCTCTGCATTTTGTTGGTTTTCTTTTTATACATCAGATCAATAAGCCAACACTGAAAACTCTCTTTCCTCATCTGGATTGTACTGTTTGCTCCCATTCTCTGCTTTCACAGACAGAATTTACTTTTCCTACTGCAAAAATAGTACCTGTTCATAACCTTAACATTAGAAAAACAATAATCCTTAAGGAAACAATCCAGCAGAATCCAAGTCCCTTCTTCACTTAGCATTGGTATATTCTGTCTATTTAAAAGGTCAGAGACATAGTTCATTTAAGGGGTTAGAAACAGGCCTTAGCTGTGCAAAGCAACCTTCTTCAAGGACTCAATTAGACAACAGGTAATTACAGGGCCTTTTAACCCAATCTTTAATCTTATAATTCTGATGTAAACAGAACTTGTCTAAAAACATAGACTCAAACTCACCAAGAACATTCAACCTCCCCATTTTATATTATTTTAAAACTCAATCCTGTGATAAGCAGCCTATCAAAAAAAAAGTTATTATATTCTGAGATGCTTTAACAAGATTAAGAATGTTAAGAATGAAACCCCCAACAGCCCCTCGTTGGATGCCACTACAAAAATTATTAAAAATTTTTTTTTTAATTGCACATGTGCCTTTCTTGATACTTCCAAAGTTCCAAGAACTGACCCATTGGATTCCCCCAAGGAATATTTTATTCGCATTGTATCTCCTTTGTAATCAACACTGAGAAATGTCACTTTGATTAAACACAATTCTGAATGGCTAAGACCACAGTACAATAAATTCTCCAGAGCTATCTTTCAGAACAACTGATTGCTCTCCAGTCTTAATCTCCCAGAGTCTTATTTAATCAAAATGATGTTGCTAATTAAGGATTAAAACTCAGAATAGAGTAAAAATGAAGGACTTTTTTTTTCCTTCCTCTTTTCTCTTATGGGCAGGTCAAGGAAGCAGAATCTGCTCTAAGGAGCTAAAGAATCTCATCCACCTTTGGTAAAGCTGCTTTATTCACCGAAGTTTGGACTTAATTCAAAACTCTTTGATATTAACTTAATTGGAGGAAAAAGAATAGCGAGGAATGTCATCCCCAAAGGAGGAAAGAACTGATTTACCAAGATCTTCACTGATTCTTCTGCACTGCATTGTTAATATGCAAATGAGCTCAGTTATTATTTTAATAACCATGCATATGCAGGGAAAGGAGAGAAAGGGGGTTAATTTAGGGCTTATTTCACCCTGCCTTCTTTGATACTCACTCCACAATCCGACCAGAAAGTACAAGTGAATGTATACCACACTCTGTATAGTGCTACAGAAGTGGTAAATAAAGGCAAACATATAATAAAAAATTACCTCTCTGAAGTAGAGAAATACTTCATATGAAAAAATGTTAAATTTTAAGAACCATTTGAGAATCAAATTTTCCTCAAAGATTTCTTAAGAAAATTTAAATATTCAAACCAGAACACAAATGTGAAGTGATTTATCTGGTGGCAAAACTTCACAGCAACAGAATTGAAACAATACAGCAGATCCCTATCACTGAGATTAGCAGTTCCAGACTACTAGCAATCCCTGGTTCCAACAAACCAGCAGACAACTACCATTGCCTGTCATTGCTAAAAATTTACTCTGATGTAAATTCTAATATCTCATTGAATTTTGACACAGTTAGGGAGTAACAGCAAAATATCCTAAAGGGATAGCCAGGTTAAAGGTAGAAAATCAAATGTTGTTTTAACAGCAAGTAGGCTGTCAAGTCTTTGAGCATTTGGGAAAATCAGTTCATCCTTATTCTGTCTGAAGATTTCTGTAGGAGGCTAAGCTACATAATGATGTATTGGCCCTAGGAAAACTAAAAAAATTAGGAAAAGTTTTACAGAAGTTCTTGGAAATTCTTCCAAATCTAAATGTTTTGCAGTTCAAACATGAAACACACCATCTATAAAATCTGCCTTGTAAGTCAGAAGTGAATTTCAAGGCATTTCTCTATGATCCCCCAAAGATATGTAGCCAACAATTTACCAACCAGTTGAAAAAAGAAAGAAGTTCCTTTGGTCCACAGTCCTCAAGGCTGTATGCACTTAATGGACAAACTATAGCCCTTATGCCTCCTATTCCCAGACTAGCGATGAGTAGTGCAAAGTAGAATACTATTTTTTGCTCCCTTTTGGTCAGTGTATGAAGAATATGTCTTCTGTCAATATAAACATCTTCAAAGGGGAATGCCACAACAGGTAATAGTGCTGTGCCTGGAATTGGAAAGAAAATTGTCATTTGAAACGGACTGCAATTTTAAAGCAGTTATTTTGAAAAGACAGATGATAAATAAAAAATACATAATAAAGAAATGCAAAGAGGAAGAGTCTTCATTTTGACAATATTCTGGATGTCAATATACACAGTCAGGCAAGACCACTAAGTGCCTCCAAGAAAGCAATCTTCCTCTGAAATGTCTGTATTCAGTATTCAGGTTCTTTGATCAACTGAAGATCTCACCCTGGAAACTTAGCTCCCTTCATTGGCCTTCTCCATTGCCTGCATATTGAGGGCAGTAGTTCTCCACATGCCAGGGGGCACAAGTTAAAACATGTAACTTCACCTGACAGAACACTGATCAAATAAAAAAAACAACAACCCACCAAACAACCCACCCCATGGTGATGTGTAGCCTTTTTTGCATCTTCTTTAAACCCCAGAATTGTAATGGGAATCATAATTTAACAAATAAATTCTCTAAACTTTTGAGGAAAGTTTTCTCTTTTTTTTTTTTTTGCTGCAGCTTCATGGAAAATAGACGATTTTCAGAAAATTTATCTATAGAAGCAGTGCCATGAACTGCATTTACCGCCTCTAGTCTGCAAAGCAACTCTTTCACACTTAATCAGCTAGAAATTCTCCAAGTTGTAATTGGAGACTAATCTCAAAATATATTGATGTGTCAACACCACCAACACTAGGTATGACCAAGACTATGACTGTGCAACTCCCTCCCCCAAAAAATTCTGGTTAAAGCAATACCAAGAGAAATAAAATTCTGTTTGTGTCACCAAACTTCTTCTTTAAGATATGCATTGGAGGGACAAGTGGCAAAAGGAGGTTATGAACCAGAAGCCCATGGGAGAAACAGTGGAACATGATAGCAATCATTTTTCCAGGTTGCTTGCACAATGGTTTGGCAATCAGCTCAAGAACATTACAGGAATTGCTCTGATTCTTTCCTTCCTTTGTTGCATGTCTAAACAACAACATGGCTGGCTATTGCAGAAATCAGACTTGCATATGCTCAACTAGTCTGAGTAAAAAGTATTTCTGTTACCTTGGTTGAAGTTGACAGAATAACCACCAGCTGTGAGATGCACCAATTGCTACAGAGCAGACTTACTACAGAACAGAGCTTTTACGTAAAAGATCTCCAAAATAACACGTAGGAAAGATTCAGACTGTGCTAACAGAAAGCAGACTCTCAATACAGATATAGGGATACACCCTCTCTCCTTCAGACTGTTTGTACTGGTATGTGCTTAAATACATCTTCCCAAGTTGTCCAAACACAACTTCATGTACCTTAACATACAATAAAATCTTACTCCTAACAGCTAGGAAGGACTTTCCAAACTCTCAAGACTATCTCTCTGACTCAAGCCTCATATTTGCACCAACCACTAATAACCTTAGATACTTGGTAAAGGGGACAAATGTTAAGAGTTAAGTGCTTGTGCTCTGAATAGCTAAGCCTCTTTAAAGGAGTCAGGTTTGTGCACTAACTATCCGCAAGATACACATGCAAATGTACCTCAGTCTTATTCAAAGCACTGCCTCACAAAAGTACATAGGCGAAAATACTGCACTGCATTTCATAGAGGAGAAAACAAGTAATTAGTTGTGAGAGCAAATGGCCACAAGGTTGGAGAAAGCTATCAGATTTCAAACACAATGCTCAATAAAGCATTTCTGCAACAGAATTGCTAAAAGATGAAATAGTCCCCAGGGTGTCACCTACCTAGGAAGTGTAGAAACATGCAGATGCACACAAGTTTGATCCTCCCGACAAGGCACTCGGCAAGCCACCCAACCAGGACTGGCGTCAACATGGAGGTGCCTACAAAGCACATATTGACAATAGCTGCCTGGTAGTTGCGATAGCCAAGTTTAACAGTGCAGAAGAGGATCATGTTGCAGACAATGCCAAAGAATGTGAATCTTTCACACAGTTCCACCAGCAGCACACAAATAGCCTCTTGGAGTTTCTTCTGAGGTTGAGACAGGTTTCCAGCACGGTTGCTTCCTCCAGGCAATGGTTGTTGTTCCTTGTCAGCCGTGTGGTTCAAAAGTTGCTTCTCTTGCATATCCCTTCTGTCTGCATCAAGCATTCTTGTCTTTTTTGAGTAAAACTGTGTAGAGCAGCCTAAGTTACAGGTATACTGTTCTCCTCTGCTGTAATTAGCAAGCGGGTAAGACTCTCCCTTTGAATTCCACACTTCACTACTACAATTTCTTAAGACCTCTGTCACTTTTGTGACATTACTTGTAGGATCAAAGAGTATTAAAAAAAGTAAAATATAAGAACTCTGTCAGCATTTCACTGAGTTTAATGACACTCAAAAATTCAATCAGTTTATTTAATTAGTCCATTTGGGGGTAAACAAGATTTTTCCCCAGAGTTACATTACCTATTAAATTATGTGAAACCAATACTGTATGTGCAACTCTATCTGTATGTTAAAGATAAAGGTTTAAATACCCATGAAAGCTAGCATTTTCAGCAAAATTCAAATAACAGATCAAGGGAATAATTTGCTTATAATAGTCTGATACTTTAATTAGGCAACAAGTGAAAAACTACAAGCAAGATAGGGAAGGATTTATTTATTATTATTTTTTTAAGGTTAGCATCTAATCACTATTATATTTCTTATTTTTGTTGAATTTCGGATAAAGTCAATTATAAAAATAAGTAATGTTACTACATTTAAGTTGGAAAAACAAATTTTAAAAGAAAATTAACAAGGAAAAAAAAAAAAGCAATCTAAACCAGAACCATTCCTTTAGCCAGATATTGCACCATAGCTACAACGCATCATAAGGGTCAAGAGCACAGATGATGTGTTCTCTCATATCAACCAGAAGTAATTACAAGCTTGAAACAAAATTAGGAAGAACCCAACTTACAGTGCTTTATAATGCTCCTGCCACCTTATCCACAGAGAAGTTTGCTGATTTCCCTGATCAGGTCCTCCATTTTGTGGAGCTCATTAAGATCACTAACACCTGTTCAAAATACTTCCAACTAAGAATGAGAAGCATTCTGCATTTATTTTTCACAAGTGTAAATGCATACACATGTTACAAGGCAGTGGTAAATCAGATCTGCTTCTTTAAATAGATCTCTCAGTGCTTATGAGAGCATTTTTTGAGGCATAGGCTCTGTTGTTTATTTCCATATAATTACTCAAATTCTACCTCTTTGGATCTATTTAGTAGTGAGAACTCCTACGTCTCAAAACAGATGCACAATGGTGTATAACCAGTATGGATAAAGATAGATTCCAAGATTACATCCCTTCCTCACCCACCCCTGCTGAAGAAAAAAAAGCAACTGTGATTCAAACACAAAGCCTATAGTCTCTGAAATTAAATCTAAGTAGCAACAGATTACTTCCCAAAATAATTCTAAAATAGATATTTTTTATTTTATTCTGAGTTCTTGCTTTAGACTAGCACAGCAAAAAACTAATAGTTTTCAGAGAAGGCCAGCTGGGGATGCAAATGGCTGTGACTTGTAGCATGCCAAGAACTACTCCTGTCTTCTGATCTGCAGCAGCTAAGAAGATTTTCATCTGGATGAACCAACCAGAGAAATCCAAACTACAAATCACTTTTAACTCAATTTAGCTTCTCCATCAAAGCCTAATGAAGCCAATCCCAAATCATAACAGGACAGACAATAGTATTTCAACTAAAAGGCATATAAATCTTCTGTTGTTTGAAGCATCTCTAACTGTTCATGAGGAAAATGATCATTTGTGTTTTTTAAGGAAATACAACTGTATTTTAGCATCAGATAGAAAACATCAGGATACATACGCTCTTGCTCCTCTAGCCATTTCAATGTAAAATAGTCTGGTGCAAAATAGAGTGCAAAGTTTATCTGTTTTCATGGATGCTCTCAAATCAAAGTGAATCATATCATGGCAACAGGTAAAGACACCAGGGTTACTAGCTGGGATGGCTATCTCTTAGACCTCATGTGTTTTCATTTACCCTAATTTTGGGTTACAAGCTAGGGAAAAGGAATAATTGACTTACAAATGCCATAGAAAGTAGGAGGAGGGCTTTTGAATTGCCTTTCCAGATGACTAATATGGGTGTGGTGGTTATGATAGTCACAGATCACAATCAGTATGTGAGTTAACATGCTCAATGCTAAGAGGATATACAACTTCATATGATCCTTATTGATTTGTTTTTAATCACTTTAGCAGCAATTCTAGGTGGTCTATCTAGTTACATGACGCGGTTTTATATGAATTCTAGTTTAATCACCCAGCATTCATTTGCCCTATTCTTAATACACAAGGTAGTAAGATTGCATAATGCCTGAGGAAAAACTTTATTATTTGTACTAACATATGTAGAGCTTTATATATACTGAAGCAGCTACAAACTAGCTGCACTAAATAATGGCTATTTCAAAATCCTGTCCTTCTGGCAGTACCTCTGAGTGCCAGTAAGGACTTTGTGTATTTTTTGAAAACAAATCTTTAAAGGATAGCTTTCAAAATGGGACAGTCAGATATTGAAGAGAGATTCACAAAAATACTTGCTATCACAGGACAGTGTGAGCTCACTAGAGGTCTGGCCATTAACAAATGACTTGCTATTTGGTGCCCTGTCACCCAAGGTAGAAGATTACTTCTACACATGCTGGAACTCTAAATTTGCATTAGGCAAGTCGATTAAATTGGACCATTTGGAACAAAAATTTTCTCCTAATATTCTCTGACAAGTGATAGTGGTCAGGTTTTCTATTATGGTGGTAGTTTATTGAAATTGAAGAGTGTCCAGCACACCAGTTCCTCTGGTTAAAAGCTAGTAGTGGCTCTACACCTCTGGTCATGTTCTGGAAGGGTCAGTCTCTCTAATGTTTTTGTAAATTTAACTCAGTTTTACTCTTTTTACTCTTACTACTCTTTGGAGAATATGTGAGAGGTATTACTCTTCTTCATAGCAGCAGCTGTGGTTCCTGCTAAATAGCTGGGGCAAAAGCATAATTGACATGGACAAGACTGACAATCCAACACAATTTTTACACTGTAAATAA
This sequence comes from Pezoporus wallicus, assembly GCF_028554395.1. Classification (NCBI taxonomy): domain Eukaryota; kingdom Metazoa; phylum Chordata; class Aves; order Psittaciformes; family Psittacidae; genus Pezoporus; species Pezoporus wallicus. The sequence continues at coordinate 2,148,411 of NW_026642179.1, read as the reverse complement.
AAAATTTCATGGGTCATATATTTCTAGTTAGCACCAGGACTTCCACTAACTTACATGGGTTGAGAAGTCGGCTCAGTGACCACTGACCTGAGGACTGCAGTTTTAAAGTCAGAAGAAAGGCAGAGCAAAACAGCTCTGGGTGTTTGCCAAACAGGGGCAAACATGCCTGGGGTTTGCTGCATGATGCTGTAAAAGCAGGTCCAGGGGGGTGGGTTGAGCAGGCAGCCACAGTAAAGAAATATAGCTCAAAGCTGGATGACAGAAAAGGAGAAAGCAAGAAAATGCTGCAAAGACAAGTCTGGAAGAATGCTTCTGTCCCTAAATGTCTTGCTGCAGCTCCAGGTGACTAATTAGAAGAGTTACAAGGCTAGGGCCAGAAAAAGGAGATGTGGTAAAAGCACAGGCTAAGACTAGACTTCATGCTTTTCAAAATCACAACTTTAATTTACTTCTCTTATGCATATGAGAAATGTTCAGTTTAACACAAAATAGCAGATACCAAACTAAGTTTGATCCCTGCAGGATGCCCTTCAGCAAGGGCAGCTTACCACTGCTTTCTGCAAGTACTGCTCATGCCTGCATTTATCTAGCACAATGCGTAGCCTGAGGGAAAGGGTCAGACACTGGCATTAGGCATATTCTTCTCTCTTTTTTTTGCCTTCCTTGCAGTTATATCTATTCAGCAGAAAAAATCAACAAATGCAAATTACCAGTCTTTAGAGGCATGAAAAATATGTACTAGAAGCTGTGGTCTTGTACAGGTTGGAGATGACCTGTCACTTGTGCATGTGCTTCACAGGACTTCAAAATAGCTCTAAGGACAGAGTTTAATTGTAGAACAGGTAAAGGTTCATATTAAAAAAAAAAGAAAAGATTTAGCTTCTAGTAAAATTTTTGTCTTTTTCTGTCATTTTTGGGTTTTGGTTTTTTTTTCTTCTTTTCTTCATCTTTAGGTATCACTTCTGACAATGTGTTATTTCCTGAGTCCTATAATGAAACTTCTTCTATTTAAAATTTTACCTCCGACAACATTTTAGTGACTTTTGCACTACCTGTCACTGCAATCTCAGGGGTCTCTGGCTGCTGTGCAGACAGCCTTGAATCAGAGCTGGGACAGAATATGACAGTGCTGCTTTTGGAGTTCACGGCATTTGCAACCTGTATCTGATGCTTCTGCAGAACTTTAGTAAAAGTGCTAATATTTGTCTAACACATACAGAAGAACAAATACATGCAAAACTTAAGTTCTCTGTGAATCATGTAAAAGGTCAATTAAGAAACTGAAATGTAGTCATTGGGAGGTTGAGAAAACTTTTTTTGTAGAATCTATTATATTAGCATATCTACTTAAATAAAATTGTACTACATTCTATAAAGATCTACTAGATGCTACAAAAGTACATTTGAAGACTGAAAAAGAACATTTACAAAATAAACAGTTATTAAAAATACTGATTATATGAGGAATTCTCTGGGAAGTTCTGGGACTGTGTTGCCACATCATGTTTGAATAATTCTATCCTCTCTTTGGCAAGTATTCTTTCAAAACCTTCCACACTTTAGCTAGATGTAAGTGGGAACCTTACCCCAGTTCTACCTTGCAGCAGGATACATGTAATATCTGTCTTGTTCTATGACAACATTTATCTGTGAAAGTGCAGGACCAGGGTAAGACTTTTAACTTAGGGGAAAAATTGTGTTTTAGGAAGTATATTTGGGTTTTGTTTGTTGTGTATTCATAGTTAAAAATTACGTGAGAAAGCCGTTTTCTTCTTCACTCTACCAAAAGGTAACATACCAAGAAAGGGAATCAAATCCCTCTATCAAAAATGCCCAAGAAGTCCCAGTGGAAAGTGCAGGCAGGACCTCTTCTACAAAAAAAACTTTCTTTTCTCTGCTTCTCCTACAGAAAACTGCCTTAGCCATTTCTCTCAGAGTCCTACTTTTTTACCAGTGTAATATTTTTCTCTCTTTCCACTACTTAAACAGGGAGTGTGGCTAAAGCACAGAACTGACCGGAAGCAAAACTTCTACAGCTTTTCTACAGTACCTAAGCAAGTGCAAGTAGAAGTACAAGACATGGATGTACTGGAGTGAGTCCAATGAATAGCTGTGAAGATTATGAGGGGACTGAAGCACCTCATGTGGCAGAGGCTGAGAGACCTGGGACTGTTCAGCCTGCAGAAGAGAGGCATCAGGAGGATCCTATTAGTATACATAAATACCTCAGAGAAGGGTGCAAAGAGGACAGAGAGAGTCTTTTTTCAGTGGTGCCCAGTCACAGGACAAGAGGCAATGGGCACAAACTGAAACACAGGGAACAAAACTCAAACATAAGTAAAAAAATCTGGAGTTGTCAAACACTTGAAAAGGTTGCCCAGAGAGGCTGTGGAGTATCCATCCGTGGAGGTATTCAAAACCCACAGTGCTTAGCAACCTGCTTAAGTGACTCTGCTTTGAGCAGGTGGGGTGGACTTGGCAATCACCAGAGGTGCCTTCTAACCTCAACCATTATGTGATTTTGAGCACCAATGGTAAATACTTTGCCAAAGCAGAATCTAAGCAAAAAAATGATAGAAGGAAAAAGAAGTTTCTTGCCCAGTTACTGGGTATGCCCTGTATGAGTGAGAAAGGTTTGCTAATTTATTTTTGGAATTTTTTTTTCAGGGGGATGGTTTTAAAATTGCTCATCCTCAAACCTTTGCTATAACCGAGAATTAATCTGGCATGATTACACTGTTCCTTCAAACCGCACATGTTTTATTTTGGAGATTTTGTTCAAACATACAGAATTATCTATGCTAAGCAGTTTTTCATATGTTCTAAGGCGTTTGTCTTATTGCACCTAGCTGATGGTTTTATAATTCAGGAGTAATTGAATTGCAATTATTTTTCATTATGCATGGCATGGTTTTACATCACGTTGTTGGCAGTTATTCTTTATGATGTCATTTGATCTAATGGGAAAATTAGAAGCAGCTCTATCATACAGAAAGATGGCTTTTTTGTGTCATGCTATAGTTTGTAGATGGCACTCAGGTTATTTTCTTCTGACATATAGATTTTTAGGTAGAGACTGAAATGAGATTCTAAAGCAGGGTTCACAACGGAGACAATATTATCTGTACATCCAAGATGATTTCAGCTATTCTCCCATAGTGACAGTTCATTTATATTCAAGTCCATTTAGCAGACTGTGGTTAGTATTCTAAAATACATATATAAGTACTATGTGATGGCAGTGTTTCTACTGTAAATTCATCCCTGATCCAACTTAACTGGTTTCAGAGAAGCCACAAAAAGATGTTAGCATCTTTTTTAGAAGCCAATATTCATCAGGACAGGGGTTTGACAGTAGATTTCCCACCTCACTGAAGAGGTTTCCAACCACTGCAGTGCCCAGATAGTCTTTTAATCTCTCCTGCTGGAGCTGTAAAAACACATTGTGTAAAGCTTTATGACCTGAAGGGAAGCTAACTTTGTAACCTAGAGATTACGGCTGTTCTCCCAAAATTTGGGGCAGAGCAAATCAAGACTTTGTCAATAAATAGTTAATTATATTTACAAAATAGGTAGTCCTCAACAGACAGAAGTGAGAAAGCACTATCTGAGAAAAGCACAGTTAGGCACACTGGATGTAGGAGAATGGCAGAAAATGGGAGCTGAATGTTAGAGCCAGCAGAGCATGCTTTTACAAGGGGGAAAAAATACCTTAAGGTTTTCAGTTTTGTCCACAAAATAGTATTTGGAATCTCATGAATTTTCATGGGACAGGTCAACGATCATAGGAAATTCAGATCATCTGAATTTCCATATAAATTCTCACAGTTGACTGAATAAAAGTTGAAAACAGAAAGTTTCAGATATTTTCTTGAAACCTATTTTATTTCCCTCATCTGTTCATTCATGTTTCCACCTTGTAAACTGCTACTGGAAAGAGTGTAACATAAATTTATTTATTCAGCTGCAAACTCGAATGTCCACAGCTGAGAAATGTGTGAGTTCCTAGAGACCCTTTTTACAGTACCTTGTTTGGCTTGATTGAGGGAGAAACTGGCAGTAAATGAAAATGCTTCTCCTTGTAATTGACAATGTTTTCTCATTAAAAAAATGATTTTTAATGGAGTTTTTAGTCTTTATGAAAGGTATCAGCACTGCCAGCAGGTCAAGCAATGCGATCCTTCTACTTGACACTGATGAGGGGATGTTTGGAGTAGTGTGCACAAGGTACTCTATTAGCAATTTTCCTAAATGCATGAAACTGAAGTTACACTCCTAGTCTGGGCATATGTACAGTAGAACTGTTTAAAAATTAGCTCTTATTCTTCCAGTAAAGACAGGCAGGTTGAAATTTTGTACCAAGCATGATTCAAACATAGATGTTTTCTTTGCTAAGGGTTTCAGGATTTATATTCTAGGGGTGGATCTCTGAACTGAGTCTGTGAGTCTGAGCAGGTCTGGTCAAATCTGGATCCTGATGTGATCTCCAAAATGCAGCTACTTCTTTAAGGTTTCTTTTATGTTTGACATTTAATATAGAAGCCACATGCTTCTTCAAAGGCGAGAATCCACATGTTGCTTTTCTTTTCCTCTGGAACACAACTATGGCAGGGCATCTACGTCACTTGCATTTAAGTACTGTAATGACCTTTGAGTGGTATCCCAGCACACCGAATAAGCTAGCTTCCAAATGTCAGTCCAGTAGCACATAGGAACTTTAGCAAAGGGCAGAATCCTTGGTCCAGGTATGAGTTTCAGTGCAAGAATGGCTTGCCTTGTCAGAAGTGCTCAGCATCTCCAGTCTTCACATCAACCCACAAAAGCTAGGCTTAAGAAAAGGTATGGGATGTACTCAGACATCAATCTGGCACCCTTACCTCCATATTTCAACACAACCAAACTCAGCTGACTGATTATGAGTTTCACTAATGCTGTACTAAATAATGTCACTAAATCAATCTAGTACTCTCTGCCTACAGTCCTTCAAAGAGATGCAATGGACAGCTTAAGTACACTGTACACAGGCAAAAAGACAAGAAAACCTTGGATTCGTTTATTTTCTCTTTGGAAAAATGTTGTGTTTTGTGGGTTTTGATGTTATTTTCTTTTTCTTTTTTAAACCACTGCACACCTTATAATAAAGTACCTTGAGCTGTCTCTAGATATGATAAGACAGCATGTATGCTACTGATTTATTACTGGAGACAAGACAGATTAGTGTCTGTTACATGTTGTAAGTGATTTCACTATCATTTCAAACAAAGCATGCTTTTTATTAAAAGCAGTTCAGTTCCTTGCTTTAAAACCATCAATACATAGAAAAAAGAAGAGGGACAGCAGATACCAACTTAGTAGAGAGTAAAATCAGTATGTTGCCATAAAAAAAATATTCTTTTTGAGAACATGGCTAAAGAATCATTATTGTAGAACCATGGTTTTAAAGGCCCACTGATACGCTCAGTAGAGGGTGCTCAGCTCCATCAAGAAGGTGCTTTTGAAAATCAATACACATTATACACTCAGAGCATGGCTTGCTCTGATGACGTGGGAGTAAGGAAATGCATTTTGTTAACATGTAAGTGGGGGCAACATCCATACTTAATTTGACTGGATGTCTTGCCATTGAACATGGCAGATGAAAAAAACCCTTATAATTAACTTAAACATAGTGGATTAACTTTTTCAACTTCTGTTACTGTTTAACCACACTGATTTTGACTGAAACAAATGAAAGACGGATCCCATGATCTATTCCACTGATGCAATTGATTGGTGCTGTGATATCTGTCCCTGGGTACTGATGTCTTCAACTGCAAAGGTTTATGAAAGAAGGTTTGCCCATGCCTCAAATGCTGAGATCAATACATCATGTAACTTTGTGCTTCTGGGCCTCTGATGATGTGAATACACTTTTTCTTGACTACTTATGGTAGTTTAAGGACATCACTCAATCTTAAAAAATATAGTTACTCCCACTAAATTTCAGTCTATGAGACCTGAATTTCTATTTGGAAATATTGTTTTCAATTCCTGCTTAAAAAATACACTATACCCATTAATGGCTGATACACCTGCTATTCAGCACTCATGCAGAGTGTTTGTCATGTTCAATATCTGTCTGTGCAGTCTTCAAATGCATGGAAGCAATTTAAGAGAACTAAACCTAGAATAATTATTATTGTTTATATTTGATAAATGTTTTAAATTAGGAGTTGTTGCTGTTGAAATACTGGACTTTAAATGTCAATCTTAACTGCTGGAGTGTAAATTTCAGGATAGGGATTGCACAGTATTTAAAAACAATCCTCCTCCATTTTGAGACATGCAATATACTAAATTTTGAAAAATTATTTTTTTTTCAGGGAGGTGTACCTGAATGTGTGATTCCAAAACAATATAATCAGACCAAATAGCTTTATCAAAGACAGCAATTCAAAGCTTTTAGTGCAAATGCATCGCAAATGCTTACACTCAGAAATTCTCTTTTTAAGATGCTTCTGAGTGTTTACAGACTCTGCCACGATAGGTAAAAGAACAAAAATACCTTTGATGATTTAGCAGACAAAAGGGTAGTACTGAAAAAAAGATGAGAAAGAATGGGATAACAGTGTTAAAAAATAATTGATACTGTTACAGGAGGAAAGGCTAAACTCAAAAAAGAAAGACAGAAAGGGAATAATACGAAACACATTTGGTATTAGGTGCCCAAATTTTACAATTAGATACATAAGTGTTTGTAGATTAATGAAGTTTTGTCACATTCATACTACACATTCACTTGAACCTACATTTGAGTTTCTCAGCTTTCCTCCCTGTTGCTTTCTCTTTGACAGACTTTTTTGAAGACTTAGATATGAAATGTCTTAGTGAGATGTACATCAAGTAATTATATAGGTGGCAGAAGAGACAAAGGTGGAGGAATGCAAACCAGGTTTTGGTTATCACACCAGGATCTGAAAGGAAAAGAAAAGCAAAGGGACACTAATTTCCTCGCCCAGCTCCTCTGGCCAATTGGAATGGTGAAGGAGAAGGGTATGTGCCAAGCGATGCACAAGAGGAGCACACAGTCTGTACTGTTCAACAATGATATAGCCATATCATCAAAATGCTTGCTTCTCCAGGTGTAAGAGTGGACAGCAGTTTTGGAAGGAAGACCTCAGGTTGTAACAGGAAAAGTCTGCAAGTGGCTCAAGAAATCAGTCTGTGAACATGTAAAAGGAACTGATACCTCATCACCTTGCACTTTTAGTAAGGATTATAATTAGGATTCACTACCATGGTATCTCTCTATGTGCTATACAGTCCCTTCAGTCCCCCTTCCCAAACAACACACCACAGATAAACTTGAGAGAACAGTAAGACTTTAGGACAAGTACTTTAAAAATAAGTTTGGATGACCTGTGCAAATGTTCAATCTTTATTTTTCCTTCCTAGATTGTGAATAGTCTTGAAATAAAAAATGAAAGCTGTTAATCTCAAAGTGCAATATGGACTTACTCTTGGGATAATTGCTGTGAAGTGAGAGTTTCCGTAAAACTCAGCTTTACTTTTTGCAGAGTGTGGAAAGCACAGAGTGGATGAAGTAGAGAGGTAGGGGGCTACATACTACTACTAACCCCAAGCTAAGGAAATCAGTTTGGCTTCTACTTTTCCTTCCACTTTTCACCTTTTTTCTTTTGCTGTAATTCCCACCCCACCCTCTCCATTCCTCTGCCCCACTGCTATCTTTACTTGTCTCCAATTTAACCTGGCCTTTATTTCTATTCCTGCACACTCATTCCTCTGCAGAAAGCAGGAGGAACTGATATCTCTGTACTGTTATTCCTCTTCAGTCTGTTCCCAGACTCCTTTTTGTTATCACCACCTTTTTCTTTATTGTCCCTTTCTACAGTTTTGCTGCCTTTTGAAGGGGTTGGAGAGGTAAAGATGTAAAACAACAGAAGCTGGTGAGGACTTGCTTTTCTTAGAATATGCCAGCTCTTTAAAAAATGGAGCAATTGCATTACTCGGGTCCAGATTAGTCATAATCCGGCAGATTCACGTTTGTCAGGCCAGACTCCTGCAAGACTTGCCTGCTTTGCTATCCGCCACTCCCATGGATGCCTGCTGGCTGACTGCCTTCAACTCAGGAGTGACAGATGAACCACAGTCTACATCTCTTTAATCATCAACCAGGGCTGGGATCCTCAGGCCAGCAGCTGAACTTTGGAACAGCTGGAACACACCAGCATAGGTGCTTTCACCAATGAAAACCTAAAAATGATGGAGTCTTCTTCCAAAGCTGTCACAAACACAAATTTGAATGAGTACATCTATGATGTTGAATCTTTTTTTTTTTTTTTTTACCCTCTCTACACTGCAGGCTCACTGAGATAGTTGGGAAATGGAGTTTTCCTCCTCTGTTATCTGGAGTTCCAGCAGCTTCTGATGCCAGAAGGACTATAACCAGCAAAAATGTGTGTAGTTGCTGGCTGTCATTTGGCACACACTTAGGAGCAAGGAGGGGATGTATTATGCTCTATGCAAAAGGAATCTTCTGAAGATGCAGGTGCTACAAATCCAACAATCCTTCCAGGGCATACAAACCTGAGATTTCAGAGAAATACATAGTTACTAAAATGCAGCCACATATATAGCATATTTGGCAAATGTTTCAAGGGATGAGGAAGGCACTTTTGGTTCCATAATTTCAAGTTCATGTTCTGTAGAATATTGGCCATGAGTTTATGTCTCCCAGATTACCATACCTTCCTACATCAAAATAAACACTGAATTCAGATCAGTTCTTACATTAACTTATGGTTGATAGAGCATAACTTGACATAACTTGAGAGAAACAGAGTTATAACTCTCTATATAACTTGAGACCAAGTTACAGACACAGCTTGGTCTGGCTTCTTCCAAGAGAAAAAAAAAAATCATGCTTCCTGACCAGAAAAATAAATATGGCAGGAAGATGTTTAATATGATTGCAACCAAATGTTAATATTCAGGCAGCTAGAGGAAGAAAAGAAAAATAAAAATAGCAGAGTTACACAGTCTCTCTGCAGAGATGTTACATTTACAAGATAATCTCCAACACAGTGCTTGCAGCTTATGTTTGTTCACGTACTTCAGAGGAATGTTTTCTAATCATCCAGAGAAGTTTACAGTGTTGTGTTGAGTTGACGCCAGTCTAAATCAGGTCAGCAAGCAAGAGATCCATCATGAAAACAGCTGTATAGCACTTGTGTGTGCTGTGCAAGCGGCTCCTGCTTCCACTTTGGTGACAAAATCATGATACGTATTTTTCAAGATTTTGGCAGTCACGCAAGCTTGCTTTCATGGACTTGTAAAATCCTGAGCAGATCTCAGCTTGAATCTGAAGTTTTAAAACTTCTTTCTTCTCATAGTCCATAGTGTGCTTCACCTCTGAATTTTGCAGATAACCCTCAGTAGGTATGGTGGAGTTTGCCCTTCTCTACAAAGGAATATATGAACTAAGACTAGGTACGATTTCAAGTCTTTGGAATTGACTAAGGGAAAGAGGTTTCAGAATGTGTATGAAAGTAGCCATTAATATATTTGCTGTGATATATAGTAGTGTGTTTAAAATGCATCTTATCAGAGCGCCAACTGTTTTTCAACAACTTATTTGTGAATTTTTAAGTGTGAATGCATATCCAGAGGCTCAACCTGATAGTCTTCAAGAGCCTCAATTTTCACAGGATGTCTCTAACTAATCACTTTTGAAAACATTGTCTGCTGCTAATTAAGTCTGGCACTTTTCTGTCAGATAGGCAGGGAATGTTATTTGCCACAGTAGAGACGGGTCAACTATAACACAAAGAAGTTGTGGCTCCCTAGCAAATCAACAGCAGGGCCAAATACAAAAATACAGAATCCTAAATAAGATCAGAGGAGAAACTAAGACCCTAAATAATGACTCTACTTACATAAGGATTAAATTAAAGCCATTCCAAATTTAACATGAGAGAGAAAAAAGATAAGCCTTTTGAGAATATCCATCAGTGTAACAATCAGATCATGGGTTTGATGTATGGAGCCTTTCTGTCATTGGTACTGAGCACTATGTTGATGTGTATCTTTTGGGGAGAATATCTTCTGTCCTGAACCCACAGAATTTTTCCAGGCAGATGTTCTCTAAGTTGTTCTGCCTTTGAAAATGGCAATTAACTTAACTGAATCTGATTTTTACAAAATCAAGCATTAAAATAAGCCTTTCCCAGCTGTAATCCTTACTGGAAACCCTTGGCAAAAATTATTTTTCACTGCCTGTTTGAAATCAGAAAACAAATGCTATACTCCAAGTATTGCAAGATATTTATCAATTTTTTACAATGGTACAGACTTTCATTCAGTCCTCAGGAGCAGCTTTGTAACTTGAAGACACTGACATCTGAGAGTAAACATTAAATGGTCTTATTCTGCACAAGAGCTGGATCCTGAGAAATTCTTCTGTGCTCAGTGTTAAGGCTGCTTATACTACTACCAGAAACCTTACATTTTCCTGCCTCAGTGAAATGGTTTTGCCATACTTTTTCATTGTCAATGATGCTTAATGCAGCCCATAATGTGCTACCATTACTTTTGTCCACAGGAAAATGCGGTTTGTTCCTGAAGCTGCTCACAGTCTTTCTATTTGGGCCTTATCTGAACTCAAGACCCTTCTCAGCATAACATTTTAGTTGCCCTTTCTCTTCCAGCTGTTACTGTAACACCAATAAAAACTTCAGTGCTCAATGCAGTACAAAATCACCAGATATCCTCCCCTCACTATACAGGGACAACTACATGACTGAATGCCATTTTACAGGGCTGTAAGAACAACCAATGGGTTGTATTACTTTAACTACAGCGGTATATTTAAAGGGGCACCGTTCTGGAGCACAGACAAAGCCTTATTTACCACTTGAGGTATAACAGCTGCATAAAAAAATTACATTTCATAGCTAAATCATCCCATGATGGTGGCGAAATACTGCATTTAGCATCTCTCTGTGTCACTAAGAGACAAAAAACTTCAGACAACTGCTTATGGAAAAGAGAGAGGCTGCTTATTTTTTTTATTTTTTTTTTTATACTAAGCTTTGTATTTATCAGGAATTACTGATTTTATTTTTCCTGTGGAAATTCAAACTTTGCTGAAAAGCAAAGAGAAAGAACTTACAGTGTTTTTCCTGATTTTTTTCAACAGCTGTGATACCGAGCTTTTGTATACCCTAATCCAAACCTGTGGTGACCATGTATCAGGAGACATTATTGCAGAAACAAATATTGAGCTACACTGTTCCCATGCAGCCCGCATTTTGTGCCACAGAAGAACAGGTTACTTGCCACCTGGCTGCTGCTCCCTGAATGTCAGGTAGTTCCCATATGCAATCAGGTCAGGTTCCCAGAGTAAATATGAATCTGCTAATGCCATGGTAGTATCTATCCTTTGAGAACAGCTGGAGTATGATACGATCTGCTCATTTTCCTTTTTCCCTTTTTTTTCCTTTTTAAAAATTCAAACGAGAAGTTGGGGTTTCCTGAAGGTCCCGTTTTCTTTTATCTGCCATCTGTCTCATCACTGCATTACTTAAGCAGGTAAGCCACAAGAAAATACTGCCCGAACATGTTTTTGCTTTTTTTGAAAGTAGTTTAGACTATATTTATTCTGTTTTTTCACAACACAGTAAAGTGAGCTGCAATCATGTCTCACTGGAAAGCACAACTTAACTCTACACTTCCTCTTTTTTAACTCTTTAAATCTTCAGGCTATCCAGCACCTATTCAACACCTATTTAGTACACAGCTTTTGTGTAAAAAGGAAAAGTACATGGGATCAGATTAATATTACTATTAATATTGCTGCTAGTTACAGAACTTCAGCATGGCAGGACTACACAGTGAGTAAGTGCAGGGCAGTAGCATATACTTCCACTGGCTGTGAACACCTTCTGTACAACTCACACAGTCTTTACCAAACCAATAGAAGGGATTTTTTTTTTTTTGATTTCTGATACATTCAATATTGCTTCCAGGTCATAAGCATTCTACTGATGTGTCACTAAAAAATTCCATGTTTCCACCAAGCAGGAGTTTGCCATATGCACACTGTACCCTTCTGCACCTGGAGGGGAGTGGCTGGATCAACACACAGTCCTTAAACTCCACAAGACACCCACATCATTTCCAACCAGGCAGTGCACCCAGAAGCTAGTGCAACATGTGAGCTTCCTACTAATACAAAGCTTCAGTGTGAGATGTACCTTCAGAAACTGAGCCTAATAAGTAGAATTACTGTAAGTGCCTTTACAGCTTTGTGAAGGTTTAGTTCACTATCCTTTCTACTCAGGCGACTCTTTTTACTTCAGCTGATAGCAAGGATCTAGTGCAACTAGCCTTGAGACAGAAAGATAGTGACCAGCCAGTGAAAAGCTATCAGCTTCAGCAAACTTGCAGATACTATGGTTCACTGACTATCTAAATTGCATTCATACAGCTCTCATCACAAGAAATATGCTGGTTAAGTTCAGGGGCAGGTTATCCTGATTGCCATTGATTTATAAACTTTCTAATTTCTTCTGTTGTTTTCAGTTTGCATTTAACAGTTTTTAGGAAAGATATGTTTTTTTTTTTAAAGCAGTTTTGAAGTTAGCTAGATAACAGTGAAAGCTGCCAGATAGTAATGGGATTCTTCTTTTCCTTGTTTTTTGGTGTGAAGGTGTTTTTTAACGGAGTGGCAAGAAATAAGTTCTCCAATAAATCCTCATTTGGTATTTCGAAATGCTGGTCAGGACAAGCCTCCTCCAGGATTTTAAATTCCTGTAGTCCATTCAGCCTTCTGCCTGTTGGCTGAAGCTACCAACAAAGGCTTATTTAATGAGTGCCAATTGTGACAGTACATTTTTGCAGTGCTGAAGCACCAAAGGGTGCACAACTTGTGCTGAGAAAAATGCCTCATTTCAATTGAGGAAAGTGTGAAGCAAAACTAAGAAAAAAAAACCACCAAAAAGGCATCAAAACCTAACCAGAATTGAGGAACTTCCGTCTAATAAAGACTGAAAAATATCTTAAACCCCATTAGAAAAATAAAGTTTGCCTGTTTTTCCTCTTTCATACATTTTGCAGGCAAAGAACACATATGCTGTCACATTAGTATTTTACAGGCTCTTTTTTTCCCCCAAAACCTTCATACCTCAGATTTGAACTTTAAACTTGTGACAGTGTTATGTTCATTAGAGAAGAATTACTTGCTATTTCCATTGCAAAGCTCCCCCCCCCCCGAGGTTATCGTAGCTGTTTTATAAATCATATCAGGAGAAAAGCTGGCATAAAGGTTGACAGCTCACTCTAGATAATAATTTCCCCTTCTCTTAAGTGACTTTAAGGAGAAAGGAGTGTGTAGCTTGCCAGTTCAGATTTTAGTGGTCAAGCACCCACATCTGACCACCACCAATACACTGACTAAATTAGCTTTTAAGTTATTTTACTGAAATGCAGGAAAATCACAATCCTGCTCAGGAGAAAGAATCCCAGACGTTCATCAGCTATCAAGCAGTATTTATTCCACCCTCCTAGGGCAGAACTCATTACACAGAACGGCATGAACTCTAAAGCCCTCTGACATAGGCTAGCACTTGAAAGGAGGCTGGGGTTTAGATTCCTGTTGATTTATCATTTTCCTTGAGAGTTGAACTGATTAGACTAATGGTTTGTATTGGATATGATTTCAGGAGAAAAGTCCTCTATCATGGGGGCAGGCAGGTGAAGCAACTTAGTTCTTGTAGGAAACAGAAAATACAATGCATGGCAACAGCCTATTAAGTGGAAACTTTAAGGTAATACACAGGCAGTGAAAAAATCTCAGGTTTAGAAGAAAAGGTCACTTTGCATATTATACTTTTTCTTCATATATTAATAAAACTAAATCCTGGACAGAGGGACTGAAGCAGTCTGGAAACAACACCGAACCTTAACAGGCTGAGTCAGAAGGGAAAAAAAGAAAGCTGTCCCTTTAACACTGCACTTCACCAAGACTTTTTGCAGTCCAAAAAAGACCAAGGCTTTTTGCAGTCACTAGAAATTGCAGAGGTGAGTAGCTCGAGAGAGGACGCCTTCAACACGGGAGCGGGGGGGGGGGGGGGGATCAGCGTCCAGGAGCCTCAACTCAGAGCGACAAGAGCCACCGAGGGAGCCTCAAGTCCTCGACAGGAGGACGGCAGGAGCCGGCAGCTCAGCTGACGAGAGCGAGCAGCTGACTCACACGGGGCGGAGCCAGGAGCAGCGGCACCAGCCCTGATTGGTTAAAAACCTGCCCCGGGGAGCGCGGCGAACAGAGCGGGTGGAGGCAGTTCGCGCGGGCAGGCGGGCGGGATGGTGAGCGCTCGGCGTGTGAGCAGGGCCCGGTCCGGGAGCTCTGCTCTGGCTGCCCCGGCGGTGGCCAGCGTAGACACCCAGACAGAGCAGATGAGAGGGGAGACTGCAGTGCAGAGCTCGGGGTGCAGAGAGTGCCTGCACTGGTCTGGTGAGGGGAGGGTGCACAATGGGCAGGGCTGCACTCGGTGCTCCCTGGTGGAGGTCCTCCTGCAGCAGGGGCTGAGCTGCGGGATGCTATTAATAGGCTGCGAGATGTCAGGGAAGCTGAGAGGAAGCAGGAATGCTTGCTCCCGGCCCAAACTGTGCAGGGGCCTCGAGCTTCACCTCTACCTCATGGAGGAAAGAAGGAAGCCGTTAACCCGGGAAGCTGGGAATTAGTGACAAAAAAAAAAAAAAAAAAGAAAAAGGAGGAAAAGGACAACCAAAAGCAAGGGGCTTCCCCCTAAATCCCCTGTCCCCACGCAGAACCGCTTTGCTGTCCTGCAGGGGCCTAATGAGGAAACGCACTCGAGCCAGAAACAGCCGGCTGATGCACTGGTAAAGAAGATCTCTACTGGTGCTGCCAGGAAAAACCGGCGGGTCGTAGTAGTAGGGGACTGTACACTGAAAGGGACAGAAGCACTCGTCTGCCAGCCAGACCCCGTCTCAAGGGAGGCGTGTTCCCCACCAGGGGCATAGATCAGGGATGTGGCAGAGAGGCTGCCTGCTCTAGTTAAGTCCCACAGACTATTACCCACTCCTGGTGATATATGTGGGTGCTAGGGATATAGATAGTAGTAGCCTGGGGAACATAAAGAAGGACTACAGAGCCCTGGGGGAGGTGGTTACGGGCTCTGGAGCTCAGATAGTCTTCTCGTCAATTCTCCAGGATACAGGGGAGGACCTAAAAAAAGCTAGGAGGATTAACCAAGTTAATAAACGATTAAAAGGGTGGTGCCATAGTCAGGGGTTTGGGTGTCTTGAACACGGGACCCAAGTTTGTAGGCCAGGTCTAGTGGGGGCTGGTGGAGCTGGTCTGATAAAGAAGGGAAAGAGCAGTTTTAGTAGGAGGCTTGCCAGACTGGTCAAGGAGGCTTTAAACTAGATGTGTTGGGGGAGGAGGGCATCATTCCATTCCAGCACACCCAGTCAGTTGCCAGAACCTATAATAAATGCTTGGGGCAATGTAGAGATATCCCAGCCACTCCAGCCAATGAGCCGGCTTCAGTTGGAGCTCAGCTCAGATGCCTCTATACAAATGCCCCTAGCATGGGGAACAAACAAGAGGAATTAGAGATGTGTGCACGTCTACAGGGGTATAATAGGCATTGCAGAAACATGGTGGGATGGCTCCTATGACTGGAGTGTTGGAATGGAAGGTTACAGGCTCTTTAGAAAAGACAGGCCTGGCAGGCGGGGAGGGGGAGTTGCCCTTTATGTTAGGGATAGGCTGGAGAGTATGGAACTCTGTCTGGGGACAGGTGAGCAGTCCACAGAGAGTTTGTGGGTCAGGGTTAAAGGGAATATACCTATGGGAGACATTACTGTGGGGATCTGTTACAGACCACCTGATCAAGGAGAACCTGCGGATGAAGCACTCCATAGACAGATAGGAAAAGCCTCACGCTCGCAGGCCCTTGTTCTCATGGGTGACTTCAACCACCCTGACATCTGTTGGAAGGACAGTACGGCCAGGCACAAGCCATCCAGGAGGTTCCTCGATTGTGTAGAAGACAACTTCCTCCTGCAAGTAACAGAGGAGCCGACAAGGAGAGGTGCCATGCTTGACCTCGTGCTCACAAACAGGGAAGGGCTCGTTGGAAATGTGACTCTCCAGGACAGCCTTGGATGCTGCGATCACGAGATGCTCAAATTTGAGATCCTCAGGACAGTGAGAAGAGTGTGCAGCACTCTCCACTGCCTTGGACTTCAAAAGAGCAGACTTTGGCCTCTTCAGGAACCTGCTTAGGAAGGTTCCATGGGATACAGCCCTAGAGGGCAGAGGGGCCCAAGACTCTTGGTTGATATTCAAGGATCACCTGCTACAAGCTCAGGAGTGTTGCATCCCAACCAGAAGGAAGTGCAGCAGGAGGGCCAGGAGACCTCCTTGGATGGATAAGGAGCTCCTGAGGAAAATTCAAATGAAAAAAGAGGCTTATAATAAGTGGAAGCAAGGACAGGTGGCCTGGGAAGAGTACAGGGATGTTGTCCGGGAAGCTAGGGACCAGGTTAGGAAAGCTAAGGCCCAGTTAGAATTAAACTTAGCTAGAGGTCTTAAAGATAACAGGAAGGGATTCTACAAGTACATAGCAAATAAAAAACAGACTAGGGACAATGTAGGCCCCCTCAGGAAGCTCTCGGGAGAACGGGCTACACAGGATTTGGAGAAGGCTGAGGCTCTGAATGACTTATTTGCCTCGCTCTTCACTGGCAAAGGCTCTGACCACACCACCCAAGTCTTGGAAGGCAGATGCAGGACTGTGAGAATGAAGACCTTGGGCCCACTGTAGGAGAGGATCTGGTTCGAGACCGTCTTAAAAATCTGAATGTGCACAAGTCCATGGGTCCTGATGAGATCCATCTGCGGGTCCTGAAGGAGCTGGCAAATGAAGTTGCTAAGCCGCTGGCCATCATATTTGAGAAATCATGGCGGTCAGGTGAAGTTCCCCATGACTGGAAAAAGGGAAATATAACCCCCATTTTCAAGAAGGGGAAAATGGATGACCCAGGGAATTACAGACCAGTCAGTCTCACCTCTGTGCCTGGCAAAATCTTGGAGCAGATTCTCCTGGAAGGCATGCTAAGGCACATGAAAATCAACAAGGTGCTTGGTGACAGCCAGCATGGCTTCACTAAGGGGAAATCCTGCCTGACCAATTTGGTGGCCTTCTATGATGGGGCTACAGAACTGATGGACAGGGGCAGAGCAGTTGATGTCATCTACCTGGACTTGTGTAAAGCGTTTGACACTGTCCCACACAACATCCTTGTCTCTAAATGGGAGCGACATCGATTTGATGGATGGACCACTCAGTGGATAAAGAACTGGCTGGATGGCTGCACACAAAGAGTTGTGGTCAGTGGCTCAATGTCCAGCTGGAGACCAGTAACGAGTGATGTCCCTCAGGGATCGGTGTTGGGACCGGTCTTGTTCAACATCTTCATCGCTGACATGGACAGTGGGATTGAGTGCGCCCTCAGCAAGTTTGCCGATGGCACCAAGCTGTGTGGTTCTGTTGATACCCTGGAGGGAAGGAATACCATCCAGAGGGACCTCGACACGCTTGTGAGGTGGGCTGATGCCAACCTCATGAAGTTTAACCATGCCAAGTGCAAGGTCCTACACCTGGGTCGGAGCAATCCCAGGCACAGCTACAGGTTGGGCAGAGAAGAGATTCAGAGCAGCCCTGCAGAGAAGGACTTGGGGGTGTTGGTCGATGAGAAAATGAACATGGGCCGGCAGTGTGCGCTTGCAGCCCAGAAAGCCAACGGTATCCTGGGCTGCATCAAAAGGAGCATGACCAGCATGTTGAAGGAGGTGATCCTGCCCCTCTACTCTGCTCTTGTGAGACCTCACCTGGAGTATTGTGTGCAGTTCTGGTGTCCTCAACATAAGAAGGACATGGAACTGTTGGAACAAGTCCAGAGAAGGGCCATGAGGATGATCAGGGGACTGGAGCACCTCCTGTATGAAGACAGGCTGAGGAAGTTGGGGCTGTTCAGCCTAGCGAAGAGAAGACTGCGTGGAGACCTCATAGCAGCCTTCCAGTATCTGAAGGGGGCCTATAGGAATGCTGGGGAGGGACTCTTCATTAGGGACTGTAGTGATAGGACATGGGGTAACGGGTTAAAACTTAAACAGGGGAAGTTTAAGTTGGATATAAGGAGGAAATTCTTTCCTGTTAGGGTGGTGAGGCACTGGAATGGGTTGCCCAGGGAGGTTGTGAATGCTCCATCCCTGGCAGTGTTCAAGACCAGGTTGGACAAAGCCTTGGATGAGATGGTTTAGTGTGAGGTATCCCTGCCCACGGCAGGGGGGTTGGAACTAGATGATCTTAAGGTCCTTTCCAACCCTAACTATTCTATGATTCTATAAATCTTCCGGTCTTTCTATTGGGCTTTGGAGCCAGTGTGGTTGAAAGATAAGGGTTCACTATAGGAGTTAAAGTGGGGTATCACAGGCAGCAGATCGAAAGCCTTTCTTGGAAGCTGGTTGTGATAGTAGCAAATATTAAGGAAGAAAAAAAACTGAGAATATTAACTTGAAACGTAAGTGTGATTCATCTGCTAGTCACTGCATTTATCCCTGAAACTGTTGTCTCTTATTTAAAGAAGGATAGTAAGACTGTCCTTTATAAAATGGATAGTCCTGAAAGTGTGTATCAGTACCTAAGATATAAGGAGCTTATTTTCTCACTGTTTCTTCATACAGAATCAGAAGACCAATTCAATTCAATGCCTTTAGGAAGAATAAAATCCAACCCTGAAAAAACAATACCCAGCATATAACTGAACTCTGAAATTCATTTCTATTGGAAGCAAGGAACATGAAAAGATATAAAAAGTAACTGGATATTTACACAGACAAAGTTATATATTGAATTAATAATTTTGAGGAAAAAATGTTTGGAAAACATGTTAAATTTTATACTTCAGATATTCACGTCACTACCCATGGCAGGGGGGTTGGAATTAGATGATCTTAAGGTCCTTTCCAACCCTAACTCTTCTATGATTCTATGATTCAGCAGCTGTAAACTAACCAGCTGAACCTGACAAAGACAAAGAGTAGGTTAATTTGATTAGCTGCAAACAAATAGTAATGGTGTGGAAATAAAGGAACTTCTGGAAGTAGAACAGAATCTGAATCTTAGGCAATAGCTTGAATGACATACTGCCAGTAAAAGAGATATTACGTAAAGCACTACACACTGCAGCTATTACTAATTCTCAGTCTTCCCATACTTTTATTAAGCTGATCTTCACTTATACAGCACCCCCAGAAACCAGATGAACCTTATATCTAGTACACTCTAGTACTTTCAGAGCTTGGCAACCTATTTACCTTGACGGAAGAGATTATACATAAATATTATACAGTTATTTACACACGTAATCTTAGAAAGACAAAGGATTATATGAGCCACCACCCAGTAAAGTGGGTCAGAGTTGAAAGCGGGAGGACACTGAACAGCTTCCAATACCAACTTCTTGTGATGGGTGCTGTGTCTTCATTTTCTAGGCCTATTAGTCTCCTTCAAGTCCTTATGAAGAAGATGCTTTAAAATGCAGTTTCCTATTATGGTGCAAAACCACTGAGTAACATTTACCTGATTTTTTGACATGAGGAAATTTCATTAGCAGTAGCCAAGCTGGGTGTGCACTTGCTGTTAAACAGGTATTATGCCTAGCTTTCTCCTGCCACTGGGTTCAAGAACAGAACTGGGCTCTGAGAAACAAAACTGGGAGACAAATATAAAATCAATACTGTGTTTGCTCTAAAGGAATCAAGAGGCAAGGAAATTCTGAACCAAAGCCTTGTGTCTTTGACCTATCTTGTTTTCAGTGTTGTTACATGTATTGCATGAACTGGCAAACTGCACAAAAATGTTACTTCATGCTCTATGAATGCAAATTCTTGGAAATGAAACATGGGAACTATTGAAAAAGAGTCAGTGATTTGGGGGAAGAAGGGCCACATTTAAATTCTAATGAAACCTCCTTAAGAAGGCAAATAGTTAGAACTGCCTATATTTCTCATGCAGCTGTTAACTTTAATGATAATGTGCTGGAACAAAGATGCAGCTATTTCAGAGCCTGCCGAGCTTTGTTATTGCAGTCAAGACCAAAGCGTTCCTTCAACTTTGCAACTCGCAATGAAAGAAAGTTGTTGCACCACAGGGAGTTCCTGGCAATACTGTTTTAGATTCCCACAGATAAGCTTGCCTTGGGTAATCTCACAGAAAACAGTGCAATGTGGCTGGGTGCCAAGGTCAGTGACAAGCTTAGGACCCAAAACAAGAATCATTTGGGCCCATTGTCCCCTGGAGCACAAGTGACATAAAGCCTCTTTCAAGAAGACAGAGGGATCCTTCTCCCACTGGGAAACCAGCTTCTCCCTGTTTTGCCACTTATTTTTAGCTTTGGTCAAAGATGTGAAAAGGGTGGTACTCACTCCTCTCTTGCACCTCCCTGGCAGTTTCTAACTTGATTTCAGCATATACGCTTTCTGAGAGAGAGCAAGGTCATTCATGGGTGCTAGTAATTGTTTGGGACAAGAAATGCCTAGGAAACAGCCATTTGTGTGTGGGTCTGTTTCAATGGGAGTTAAATATCAATACATTTAGAAGGCCATTTACATTTTGCCTTTGATTTGGAAACTGGGTATAATCTTATTCTTGTAAAGATATAGTTTCTGCAGAATTCATAACAATGTCTCATACTCCAGGTACATGTCTTCTTTCTGAAAGCATCAGGGTGTGCTTTGGGATGAAAATATCACCTTGTTTACTCCAGGCTCACCTTGAAACCCCACACAGACTTTACACAGCCTTTTTGCATTTTGCTGTTATAGATACCAAGCCATTAGTATGACTATACTCTTGTACTAACCTGAAATTATTAAATTAAATGTTTATGATTACGGCTGCATTTCACTGGTTCTTGAATGTGGACAGTTCAATACAATTTCTAACCTGCACATGCTTGCCGCCTGGGGGCTGTGAGTCATGTTTGTTTTAAAAGATGCAGCACTCACAGATTGTCACTCACCTGGGTTATTAGAAATAGAGCACTTTAAGAATTATTCTGCCACCTCCTCGCCTCTAAATATAGCCAGCATGCGTGGGTCTTAAGCAATTTAGCTAGTCTGAGAAAAAGCCTCATTCCAAATAATCAATTAAAAATCCATCATTTTAAGAACTATGTGGCCTCAGGCCAAATGCATCTTGGATGTAATACCTTTGACTGTTTAATGCTGATATTAATTATTTGTATTACAGCTCCAGATCCTAACTCAGAATGAGATTTCTTTGCACTAGCAAGTAACAAGACCTGTTCCAAAGAGTGAATTACTTAAGCGGGCATGATGGACAAAGAGCAGCAACAGAAAATCATCATTATTCCCTGCTTCACGGATGGGAAACTGAAAGACAGATTCAATGACCTGCCAAGGGTCACATAGGAAAAGAAGTAATTCATAAATCCCAGCACAAGGTCTTAAGCCACACGATTTCCTCTCATCCTTTAATCAATAATAAAACACCACAGGTGTCTAAGAATCTAATACCTACAAAATTGCTCCAAGGTCTATAGGCATGATACAATTAATTTCTATTAAGAGCAGTCTAATGTGAGGACACTCTGTACTGACCAGAAAAGTAGGCCTTTCAGAATTTGCAGTTTTCAAATACTCTTTTAATAAAGAATATAAAAATCAGGGATGACCTAATTAAAATAAAAATTAGGGGAATCAGTTGCCAAACCTTTGCCCCAAGCTAAAACCTAAGTAACTGATTCAGGAAGTAAACTAGTTAGGAAAAAAAGTCAGGTCTAGAGAAAGAAAAGTCTGAGAGTGGAAATATTTATAATGAATTTTCCTTTTTTAAATGAGGGTGTTGTTTCTCATATTATGTGTTCTGCTGGCTTGACCTTTAGGTCTGTACTCAGGCACAATTTTTAACTCCCTCCTCCCCTATAAGCACAAAGGATTACCACAGATTCACCTGACTGAAGGACTTGGATTTCAGGAAGAACACCACTTATCAAAAAACTTGTGACATGATTACAACAAACAATGATGAATTGCGTAAATCAATGCCTGAAGGAATAAGTTAAGCACTGTGGGAGAAGTTCAACTCACCCACCTCTCATAATGCCAACATGGGGAGCTTCCATAAATGCCTGAAGTCCTTCTATCCAAATCTCTCCATAGTTTCTTTCAGGTATTTCCACAAATGTAATGGCAATCATGACTGGGTTGTGCAGTACATAATAGGGCTTAGCATGAACAGAGCTCTCAAACTTCCCCTTACCCTCTCTAATAACTTAAAGTAGCAGTAAAAGTAAAAAAATAAATTACTACTTCTCCAACATAAGCCTGAATCTTGCACTAAGTTATGATCATGTCTGAATTTGTGCACAATATACACATTATTGACATTAATGCAACTTCACAGTTAAGCACATATATCCAGTTTTAGGTGTTGTGACAAGTTTGACTTATTTTAAGCTTTTAAAGCATGTAGCTCAACTGGCACATGTAGCTACTTCTCCCGTTAAAATACCAAATAACAGTACTCATTTTTAATAAAGATTGCTACATTCAAAGCACTGATGACATAACAAAAGTGGATAAATTAAATCAAGTTTCATTACAACCTATCCTAATCCTCCACCATTGCCCATATGTATATCAAACTGATAAAGGACTAAGAAAACCTTTGGCTAGTACATTTTAACCACCACTCATTCTGCAGAAAGATATTACAATATCAACACCATCTTCCTTCCCTCTTTCATTCCTTCCTTGCTTGCTTCTTTCTTTCCTTCTTGTGTTATACAATGAATTGTGATTCTCTAAGAAATTTGTTAAAACTATTGCACAACAGTGCAGAAGTGAAAAATAAAGTTTGCTGCTTTATAAGATGTCATGAACTTGCTAGATGGAAACTTTGCCCCATCATTGTTTATTCTGATAAGTTATCTCTAGCTGATATAAAGTTCTTCAGAAATACATGCCATTGCTATCACTCTTTGCACCTGTGAGAGTTAAACTGCAGATAGGCCCTCCTCATTCAACATCCACTGTAAGAATTTTCTTTATCACTGTGAAAATTCAGGTTTAAAGGAGGTGCCACTACTTGTGACTGGGCTTATTTTTCAAAGCATAAAAAATAACTGAAATCCTCGTGAGCCACTGAAGCTGAGTGTAAGCCATATCCCACAAGTTAATAACAAAAATAAAAAAAATCCGTTGGCTTCCATAGGATTTGGATGAGGTGGATCCAAATCATAGCATCACAGAATCATAGAATCATAGAATAGTTAGGATGTGAAGGAACCTTAAGATCATCTAGTTCCAACCACCCTGCCATGGGCAGGGACACCTCACATTAAACCATGTCGCCCAAGGCTCTGTCCCACCTGGCTTTGAACACTGCCAGGGATGGCACATTCACAACTTCCTTGGGCAACCCATTCCAGTGCCTCACCACCCTTACAGCAAAGAACCTCTTCCTTATCTTTAACCTGATCTACCCCTATTCAAGTTTGAACCCATTACCCCTCGTCCTACCATTACAGTCCCTAATGAAGAGTCCCTCCCCAGAATCCTTATAGGCCCCCTAAATCCTATTAAAGAAGTGGAAGAAACAAGTCAACTACTCTTATTCCTAAAAGAATGGTAGTCAAAGGACTTAAGTGAGTGTCATCCCACTGAGCAATAGTTCTATTTTACATGTTTGTGATCAAATTGTAAAAGGTCATGAAACTTTCTAGCTGGCTTGTTTGCTCAATAACATTTAGTAAAGGAAGGAAACTTGCACTGATGCTCATGGAATTAAGAGAATGTCCACAACATTTACCAGGACCTTCTGTGGAAGGCCAGTAGCAGAAAGATTGCATTCAGGCAAATTGGGCCATTGTAATATGCCCTTGACCTCACTTCATATCAATTTATCAATTTATCTGCCTTGTCACATGAAAAGTAGAGGGAATACTGAGTGGTAAGAAGGAGTGCTAAGAGTCCCTGAATTGGCTTCAAAAGTAGAGTGGCCACAATTTTAGAGAGGCTTTTTGAGGCTAAAAGTGAAACACTGTACCTGAAAATTCAGAATTAAATAACTGAAGTTCATGAAAGATTTAAAGAAAACATGAACTAAGAGTAATGGTGAACATATACATAATTTACATACATGTGGCTAGAGTCTTCCCTGGGTTATAAGGTTATGCAGGGAAGATAAAGGGGTTCATTTATGTTGCTGAGCAGCCATTAGCTGTGACTTCTGTAGACTGGGAAGGCAATGAAGTGACTGAGTCATGCAGTGCAGTGCTTACAGCTGAGAAAAATGAAAGCAGGATGGGAAAAAACTGCATCCCCAAACTAGGGAGAGTCACTTAACTCTGTTACAAGTTAATTAGTTAATTGTTATGAAGTTAAGGGGAAAATCCTCCAGTCTTGTCTAGGAAGAGCAGCCAGTTTCAGTGCAAGGGAGGATAGAACTTGGCATTCATCCTAAAGTAAGTGCAACATCTGAAGCTTCCTTTTCAAAAGGCTGTGCACTGACAAGGATGGATTAGGTGTTACAGATGCTTGTGGAAAAAAACACACTGTGAGCATCTGCATGGGGTGTGGTACTCAGGAACAGATTTCAACAGAGCTACTGAGGTGAGGCAGCTGTCGGTTTCCAGGTCATCAAAGTCCATATGACATGCAGCTAGAATTACTGTGTATGATTTATGGACTTGAACTTCATTGACTTTAGATAAGAGTTTTCTGAAAAAGGCTATTTAACATTTACTGAACACAAGGCCTAAAGCAGTTGGTCTTTTCATTGACTTTGGTAGACTTCAGATCACAACCTGAAAGATCAAAAGCTACTTCATTCACAGACATTTATGAAGGCCACAAGGTAGAAGTGGAGCATCAAATCTTCTTCCCTGCTACCATAACGTCAGGATAGCTTGTGATCAAAAGGCATCATCTGACGATTAATTGTTCAGTTGGCTGTTGAAACAAGTTCAGGATCATAGTTCAGTTCCCAGCAAATGACAGTATGTGACTGCCGCAGCAACATTTTTGTCAGGCTTCATAGGAGGAACCAAGAACTGCGTTGTCATTGACTAGTTATTCTCTCACCTCTTCTTGTAATTCCTTCAGGTCATAATTCAGGTGGGTATAACAACCTTTACTATTCCTGTCCTTGGAATAAGGAGGGAGTGTGCACCATACTAAGTATTATCTGCCCTTTTAAGAAGATTGCAATTTGCCTGCTTCTCCTTGGATTTAGTTAACTCGCTACTCACTACAAACCATTACAAATTGAACTTGGCCAATATGGACCCTATTATTATTATTGAATAAACTTTTATTTGCTTCTATTTCATGAACTGCTGTATAACTGTTCTCAGTGTGACTGTCCATACTGTGCACAGCTGAACAGGATCATTATTATTCATGATCCTTTGCTTAATCTAAACACTACAGCACAAAACATAAAAATATATAAAGTCCCTTAAAAGGGTTAAAGAAAGCTTTGAAAATTTTCTGTTGGAGATCTGTTTCCTAGATGATTTTTTCCAGGCTCAAAGGGGCTATAAAGTTTCAGGAAGAAAATACATAAAAGCCATGGATATGACTGCTATTGAACAACTTTTTGGCAATTGTTGGCAATTAGATCATCTGATGAAACAAACAGATTAATTTCTTGGACAAAGCAGTAAATGATTGGATCTGCACACGTGACTGCTTTTTGTTACTAAAAGCACCATTTTCAAGCCTACGCCCACAAACACTAACATTGTGAGCATACAAACATGCAGAATCTTGAAGCACTGAAATTAAACACATCAGAAAATAACCAACCCTTTTAAAAGAAGCAGTGTGGATGGAATGAACAGCCACCAAAGCAAATTAACTAATTCTGAAATCAGGATGCATTAATACCTAGCTCTCTACTCAACTGCAGTGCCCATGTATCTATCCATTCAAACACAGTTTATGTGATAGCAGTCCTGCAATCTCACTAGAAGTAGAGAAGCAACATTACTATGATTTTCCCTTCTCCTTCATACATCTCATCTCTTATCTAACTGCATTTTAACCCAGGACTTTTGGAAGGCAAACTGCACTTAAAGGACACCTTCCAGTAGCATTAAGAACATTCATTCCACTTTTTGTTTTCCATGCTCCTTCAAGAATATACAGATCCTCAGTTTGTACCTTCTTGTACCTTCTTTACTTCACTAGGGCTGAAAGTCTAGGTCATGATCTGCATACTCTGGGAAACTTTTGCCAGGTCAATATGACATGGACTAGGAGGAGATATATGTCAGGTACCTTCGCTTTGTTCTGTTCTTAGTAAAATTTCTCCAACTGTCTTCAACATGTAATCTCACTAAAATCCCTCAGCTTCACAATAAGGTAATTTTTCTTGTGCAAAGACAGTTCATCTACCATTAGAAGTCAATATTACCCTTTGCAAATATGCATCTGCGTCAAAATTAGGATGGGGTGAAGAGCATCAAGAGTTCAGTTCTCAGTTCTCTTATTGTTACTATCAGGCTAGGAAGCCAATCTTCCATGGAAAGGGGGCAAAAAGTCCTGCTGTCCTCAAAGCACGAAGCTCATTATTTTTCTTTTAGGACCACTTTCTCATCCTCTCTTGCTGCAGAGCTCCTACTGTCATTTTATACATATACGTACATATACATACACATAATACATATACATATACTGATGATTCACTATAGCTACTGTCAAGCACGTATTTTTTCCTCAGCTTCTATATACCCAAATATATAGTAAAATGCCTCAGCCAAAAGGAGAGTGGCTCATTCCTGGTGAAAGAAGGCAAGATTGTTGCTTTGCAACCCTTCCCATGTCAGGAGGCATATAAGATTTTTTATGGATCAAAAAAGCAACAGGAAGGAGCCTGGCTTTGCTCCATGAGGAAGTGACCTGCACACTGCAAATTCAACACTATTGGTCAGAGTGCCGAAGATGGGAAGAAAGGGATGAATTCAAGGTTTTTCCCTGCCGCATGGCAGAAAGAGGCTCTGTTACTCCTGCTTATCTCCACCCTAGGCAAGGCCTGTGGAAACCTCTGAAGAAGGGCAAAAAGGAGTATTTCAGAGCTCCCACGTGCAGTGCACACAAGTAAGAAAAACTTGCCCTAAATGTGAAAAGACAGATTACAGTGAGAAAAAAAACAACAACCTGACAAAAACTAGCACAGCTACTAGAACTATGTTATTGAGGATGCTATTTGTCATCTGCTGTAGAACAGAGCATACATTTTGGAACAGGCTGGCAATTCCATTTCATTCACTTCTTCACTTTCCTATTCCACAAGCGTCATTGCAAGTAAGCAGCAAAGTCACCCTCTTCATGAATTTCTCAAACTGAAATGCTCTCCTGAGGATTGTTATCCTGCTGCTACGTGATCTAGTCTGGAAGCCTGCATGTACCAAATTAAAGAGAACTCTATGAATCAAAGCTGTGAGACTTGATACTGAGGTATATAATGAGCACAAGAGCACATAAGGCCCAGTCCTGCTCCCACAGAAATGAGTAGCAAGGGTCTGATTCTGATTTTGGTTATCTGGCTACAAATCAAGAGCAACTTCACTGAAGCACTGAAGCAACTTTACTGAAGAATCAGTAAAAAGTGAACAAGCAGTCTTTCATCCACTGAATTCCCAGCATATCACACACTGTATTTAGTACAACACATTGTCCCAGCTTGACTTCACTTGCAGGGTCATCCTCAGAGAACATGCTGAGGAAATGTTCAAACTGTGACTTAAGAGAAAAGTTGTTATGATACAGTGAGGGAGTGGGTTAGCAGAGCCTACTGAGCCCCCGCCAACTCCCTGTCTGCAGAAAAAAAGAAGCAGGGATCCTTCTCAGAGGCCAAACTAAGCAAGAGTACTTCTCCCCCTCTGCTATACTGCCAGATCCTCCCGAGTCCAGAGCTGAAGGGAGGATTTGATGACCGGATAGCTATTAAGAGATTCCATAAAATTTTACGTGTTTATGAGCACTCTTTATTCAAGCTAAATAGACAGTGCAGCTGAATATATCTTTGTATGGAGAGACTCAAAACAATGCTGAGCATCAAGCTAAGCTACAATGTGTTGCATCAGCCAAAAAATTTTCACTCTGGCAGGGAAATTAATTAGTTGCAACACAGTGTAACAGAGAAACATGGGTTATCATGGCTTGGGGGGGGAAATGGTATTTTTCTTAAGGCATAATACCAGAATGGCAAGGTTGAAGGTACGAGAAACAAAATTGCCCATTTTTACCAGAGAAACATATGATTTTGTGATGTTCTTTGTAAATAGGATTGCACCAAAGAACATTATCAGTACTGCAGAGAATAACCGCATCCCTATTTCATCACCTCTTTATCTTTTTAATGAGAACTGCCTGGCAAGCACCATGCACCAGGTCGCAACTCTGCCCAAAGAAGACTTGTGTTTGAGTAGTGACTGAATGTGAATTTGCAGCCTATTATTAACGGGGGTTATATGGACCACTAAATGAAAAACGGTCCCTGTCCCAATTAACTTTTAAATCACTTACATAACTCCTTTTTTTTTACAAGCTTAAAGAGTAAGATGCAGACTCTTGTCTTGCTGTTGTGGTTTGTTTGTTTTTATATCCCCTCCCCAGGCTTTAGGGAGTGTGTCTCTGCTAAGTATTTCTGCAGCTGTTCAAAAGCAATCTTACTGCACAATACAGTATCTGAATAATTGTCTCAGGTGACTATTAAAGTCTACTGCTGCATCATAAAACCACGAGAAGTAATCTTGCACCACAGCAGAAAATACCCAACAGCCAACCCTGCAGAATGTCGTTCCTGTTCACAGAGAGCTACTGCAACTGAGTGAACATTCAGGAAGACAGAAAGAGCACAGGGAAGGCTCTGGACCTTAAATTGTTCCTTTTCTTGCCAACTAAGCAAAAGTTGCTGATTGTTAGATATTGAATTGTCTGTATTCATCCCTAGCCAACTGAAGTCAATGGACTTACATTGGGGAGGACTTTAATCCATTACACATGAAATGTTTGTCCTCTCCTTCCCTTCTCTGGCCCTCCTTACAGACTTTTATATACTGCAGTAAAGGAACCTCTTTAAAGCCTAATGTGTGGTAATACAGTTTAATTGTGGTTGGTTGGCCTGTTGGGGATAAAATGTGCCGGTTCCAAGTAAT
This sequence comes from Pezoporus wallicus, assembly GCF_028554395.1. NCBI lineage: Eukaryota > Metazoa > Chordata > Aves > Psittaciformes > Psittacidae > Pezoporus > Pezoporus wallicus. Next base: position 2,119,128 of record NW_026642179.1, on the reverse strand, counting down.
TTTGCTGACTCTAAACTTGGCTCCGTACAGAGAGCTGGGGGAGGGAAGGTTGTAAATAAAAATAGCTGAGAAGGCTCTGCATACTGCAAAGGTACTGTTGGAGTAGGCCCTATAATTGCAGGTAATTGATGTTTTTAAAACAATGATGTTTGGCTCACACTGACTACACGGTCTGCCCCATAACCCTTACATGAGAACAACACACACACAAAATAACTCCTAGACAAACATGCATTAGGGCTCTCTTTCCCCTCCAGAGCAAAATGTACTCACTTTGCATTCATTACACAACTTCAGCCCGTGAGTTGGAGACAGCTGAACTGCTGAAGGCAGGAGTCTCCAGCCTTCATTTCCTGCTGGATGAAACAGACACCCAAACAACTGGGGTCCTGTTCCTTCTCCCCACATCTTCTGATCCAGTGCTTCTACAGAATCCTACACATAGTCCTACCGCAAGATCAGTGATAATATGCCTGTGTGCATGACAAGTGATTACTACTGATCAATATGCTGCTTACATGGAACACGTAAGTTCTTTCTTTCAGATGGTTACTCCTCAAAAATAGCCCCTGTACAGGAGTACAGCTGTCCTTCCCCACCTTCAGCACTCATAATTTCTGAACCACCAAACAGAAGTTGCTCCATTAGATAAAGATGGTTCATAACCCATCAGTGATATATACACACAAATAAAGAGAAACTTCAATTTTAGATAATTAATAATGAGCAACAGGATCATTTAGCCTATTAATATACAACTGATATGAAGCCAGTGATATAAATCCAGTTAAGATTAACAGTGACTAAAGATTCAGACCATTGTAAGTGCGGTTTAGTACTCTCACGGAATAATGAGCTTGCTTCAATCCACAGGGCCGAGCTCTTTCATTGCCTTACATAAATACCTACATTTACATGAATATAAAAACTTCACCATATGATCTGAGAGCACTTTGACAGTTAACTTTATAACTTTACCTACTTGTCTATAAACATACCAGGTCTGTATGTCTACAGTATCTCCATTTCCTGCAAAGCTGGTGCCTGTTTACTTCGAGGGATCTCTTGTCTACAGAGACACCTTGCAACTTCTTGCTAGATACTTTTTATCATCTTTGTATTCTCAGTACCTTACTCAAACTGACTGTAAGTTTTACAGTCTGTGCATTTGGGGTGGCACCATAGCAAGAAATCTTTCAGTTTAGTCTCCAGCTTATGCCTCTAGAGCAAAACAATAGTACAATACCAACGAAAACCTACTGGACTCTTCTACTAATGATTAAAACCTCAGTATCTTAAAATTAATTTTGCTCTACTTCATCATTCAATCTGTGAAGTTAACTTGATAACCCTTTCTGCTTTTACAATGAATATTTTTCTCCTGCTACTTAAGTGTTCTTTGAAAGGATCAGGTTTTGCTCTGTAAGCTATATTCAACTATGCTTAACAAATAACTCTTCACACTGGATTAGTTTAAATGCAGCTTCCTATGGTGTTTGCAAAATCTGTTTTATTGGCACATCTGAGCTTATAATGACATCAACTCTCTCATGGCCTTTAATGATATAAAATATCTTGCTTTCCTAGCAAAAACAATTGTATGGATCAAATAGCACCACAAAAGCTGAGGTTAATGCCTTTTTTTTTACCTGCAATACAGCACAGGACTTTAAATACCTCACCATATATGCATTACTGTCAGCTGCAAAGGCGGTTCCACGCTGCAGACTTATTTTCAGACGCAAGACCGCAATACCGCAATACTGCAGTATTCATATGCAGTGAAAGAGGAATCTAAGCAAAGAATGGTCCATGATGTGCCTATATATAGACCTACTGAAAAGGTTTGCCTATATGCCAGCCAAATCCTTTCGGAGTTGTTTCTCAACTGGGACATCAAGCTGTGCAGGGCAATGGTCTACAGATACTTCTTCATGTGTGGAGTGTTTCTTATATGTCCACACCCTGGCTTTTGATCCCTGTCTTGCACGTTCAGTGGTGCTACTTGATGAAAGACAGTAAGCAACTTTAGAGGATAACCTTATTCATTGTCTCTTGAAATGACCAATAGATGAGCTTGGGGGGGGGTGGGGGGGTGGATAATGTATTAATGATGTATAACTGAGCAGACACGTACAACCAGCACGTACAACCACTCTTCTGTTTTGTGGAGATTGTATCCTTCCTTTTACCTTTTCACACTGCTTGTCAGTCACTACCCACTGTGAATGGTCAGTTAAACCATGTATTATTGTTACGGTCTCATAAGTGAGCATCTGGAATTCTAACACCCACTCCTCCCCCCTTTCTCCCCCAAAGAAAGATCCTTTCTTGCTGTTTTTGAAGCAGTTCCCCAGAGAAACCAGACAGCAGTATGAGATCTTCTGAAACAGGAGCATTTGAATCACACTGAAATTACATAGATGTCAACATCTGATATAGTGAAAGTGCTTTCTAACCAGACAGGGTGTAGGTTTTAATGGAGTAGCACAAAACTGGCTCTGGTCCATTATACTAAACATTTTGTAACACTTTCCTTTTGGCATTTAAGCAGTATTTCAGATTTTAAGTTAATACATGGACTGAATCCTAGTGCCCAAGTTTTGTTTTACTCTGTAAACCACTGGCTTATTTAATGCAGGAAGCGTAATTTGTCAATTTGACAGAAGAGGTATTTGAGGAAACAACTAATTTATATTAGCTAGTGGGTGGTGAACAAAAGCTTCAGGTGTGGTGAAAATGTATTGTTGGTATCTTCTTTACCACTCTAATTACGGTGAATAAATGGATCCAAAGGAGGAGACAGGATGAAACAAGGCCGGTCAATACATGCCTCTCCCTCGCCTTCCCTGCAGTCAAAAGAGAAAGATTGCACTTATCTGGCCTCCTTGAATATCTATTCCTTGCTGGAGGTTAAATGAAAAACTCTTGTATTCCTACTTTTATGCTGACCCTAAACTTGTGTCTTGACTCTACTGTTTCTGGCTATATGGATAGTTCTTCAAGTCAATGGGAAAATTGTCATGAAAAAGGGCTGCTCACATGAATGAGGTTTGCAAGATCAAGCTCTTCATGATCAGTATAACCCTGGGCATCGGGCTGATATGGCATCCCTGATTTACAAGAGTAATCCTATTAGCATCACAGGAACAATTCACATGAGTAAGAACGGTGAGAATGGGCCCCTGAGGAGTGACTATCACCAGTTATGTATCTAACCTCACTTAGATCACAGCAGTTCTCAAATGTTCTACAGGCACTTTATACTGCTAGTGAACTTTGAGAAGAAAATAGACCTTGAGCACAAGTTCAATTCCGCTTTACTATGGCCGCAGTTTTCCACTCAGTCTCATCACCGCTCTTAAGCAGTTCAAGGCCTGCAAGAAATAGTGGTTTGTTTTTTCTTTCTCTTTCTGCATTTTATTTCTTTCATTTATTTTTATTTTTTTCTCATTTTCTCTTTTCTTTTTCATTTTTTCCCCTTCCCTTCTCTCACCCTGCTCCTGCCCTTCGTTTCATTTATCTTGATTTTTCTTTTCCTTTTTTTTCTCCCTTACCCCCTTCTTTCATTTACCTTGATTTTCATTTCTGTTCTCCTTTTCTCTTTTTAAATCTTTTATCTTTTTTTTTTGTATTTTTTCTCCTTTCCCTTCCCTTTTTATGTCTCCCTTCTCTTCCCTCTGCTTTCTTCTCTTCTTAATCATTTCTCCCTTCCCTCCACTTCCCTCCCCTTCATTTATCTTGATTTTTCTTCTTTTCTCCTTTTTTTTTCTCCCTTCCTTTTCTTTCCCTTCCTTCTTTCATTTACCTTTTTTCTCTGTTCATCTTTTATAATTCTTTCATTTCTTCTCTACCCTTCCCTTCCCTCCCCTTTTCTTTCATTCTCCATCTTTTCTTCCTTCCCTTCCTCTTGATTTTTTTCTATCTTTCCTCATATTCTCTTTAACTCTTTTACTCTTCCAGCTTTTTTTCTCTTTTCATTTTCTCCCTACCCACCCTTCCCCTTCCCTTTTCATTTATGTTGAGTTTTTTCTCATTTTCATCTTGCATCCTCTTTCATTTTTCCTTTCCCTTCCCCTGCCACCCTTCACCTCTGCTTCCCTTCCTTTCCCTTTTCTTTCACCCTGATTTTTTTCTACTTTATAATTTTATTTTAATATTTTATATTTTTTCAGTTATACCCTTCTCTTTCCACCTCTCCCTTTCCTTTTTTTCATTTATCTTGATTTTTTCTTTTTTCCCTTTCAACCTCTTTAATCTTAAATATTTTGCTTTTTCTTTTCATTTCCCTCTTGATTATTTTCTCCTTTATCTTTCTTTTACTGTTATCATTTTTTCCCTTCTCTTCCCTCCCCTCCCTTTTTTTTTCTTTTCTCGCTTTCCTTCCCAGCCCTCCCTTCCCCATCATTTACCTTGATTTTTTTCTCCTTTTCTCAATTGTCATCTTTAACTTTTTTTCTCCCTTCCCTTGATTTTTCTTTTTTCTCATTCTTTTCTTCCTCTTTTTTTTTCTTTTTCCTCTCATTCCCCCCTTCTCTTCTCTCCACTCTCCTCCTTTCCAAGTTTTCTCCCTTCCCCCTCCTTCCCTTCCCCTCCACTCTTTCCGTCCACTCTTTCATTTATCTTTGATTTTTCTTTTATTTTCTTTTTTCTTTCTTTTAATCTTAAATCTTTTACTTTTCCCCCTTCCCTTCTTTCATTTATCTTGAATTGTCTATCTTTACCTATTTTCTTATCTTTCTTATAATCTTTTTTTTTTCCACTTTTTTCCCTTTCCACCCCACCCCTCTCCTTTCCTTCTTTCATTTATCTTGAATTGTCTATCTTTACCTATTTTCTTATCTTTCTTATATTTTTTTTTTCACTTTTTTCCCTTTCCACCCCACCCCTCTCCTTTCCTTCTTTCATTTATCTTGGGTTTTCTTTTCTCCTTTTATCTTTTTTTCAGCTTTATTTTAATCTCAAATCTTTTTTTTTTTTCCTCCCTTGTCTTCCATTCCCATCCCTTCCCTTTTTTATCTTCATATTTCTCTTTTCTCTTTTTCATCTTTCAATCTTTTAGCTTTTTTTTTCCTCTCATTTTTCCCTTCCCTTCTTTCTTTGATCTTGATTTTCCTTTCCTCTTTTATCCTTTTCTCTTTCATTGTTTCATCAAATCCTGCAGTGCAAGTAGAAGGAGTCAGTGGCCTGCCCTGATGTTCCTCTACCGTTAGGCTTTGCAAAGCAACGTAGTGCATATTGATTGGACCAGCGCTGATGGCTTAGCAATGAAAGCATTTGTAGGAGTTTTTCCTTTCAGATGCACCCAAACAACGTAGGGGCCCAAAGTACTGAGACTTTAGGCGCTTTACAGTCTTTCAGATAGTCTTCGGGCCAACTGTTGCTTGTGGAATCGCTGGACACGGCCTGTGAGGATGACTGCCTGGGTCACAAGTCTCTGTTTTCCTAAGGGAGCTCAGGCGGGGGTTTGCTTGATTGTTTTGTCTGCCTTTCCTTCCGCCCTCCCAGGTTATGTTCTCGGGGGTCTGGGCCTCACCCCGGCCCTTCCTTGGTGAACCACCACCGACTAACCGCCACAACACCAGCCCTGAAGGCCTCTGCGGCCAGCGGCTCCATCGGGGCAGCAACCATCCCCCGCGGAGAGCCAGGCCAGGACCCGCCTCCGCGCCCGCAGGGGCGAGGCGAGGCGGGGCCGCGCCCGGCCGTGCCGTGCCCCGAGGCGGGTGGAGGCGCAGTGCCCGACCGGTATCAGTGCGGTTGGCCGCAGTGTCTGCGCTCTCCGACGGGACGGCTGTCGAGGTGCGTCGTCGCTGCGTTATGGCGGCTCCCGCTGCAGGGAGAGAACGGGAGGTTCCTCCAAATCCTTGCCCGCCGCCTTCCAGGCGCGAAACTCTCTGTGGGTGCGGGGCGGGGATGGCGCTGGGCCAGGGGACGCTGGAGCCTGTAGCCCCACGCAGTCGGCGGGCAGTTGTGATGACGGGGGTCGGCCCTGTGTCCGCTTGGATCGGTGGGGCAGCTCTCCGGGGGGGTGGTGGGGGGGGGGGGGGAGGCTGGGTCCCGCAGGGAGTGTTGACGAGGCGGGAGCAACCGGGCCGCACGCTAGGCGGCTGCGATAAGCGCGCGGGTTTGGGGTAAGGGGCGGTGCCAGCTCAGCTGCATGCAGGACGTGCGTGTTTGGAAACGGAGCTCAGAGTGGAGTGGGGCTGATAGCGGCGGTTTGGGAAGTGGTGTTGCGACAGCAGCCCATGGAAGGCTGACCCGGTGCTAATGTCGCCGATTACATGTCGCGTTAGTCTGCCCTGGGATGGGGGCCTTAGCACAGCTGTGTTCCTGTTGAGGGCACGGCAGCTCAGGTGTCTTTTAGGTCCCTTTACATGCGATCTAGACTTGTGCACTTAACCAGGCTCAAGTTTTGCATTCGCACCATGGAAAGGCGGTGTAATACAGCCTGTGTGATCAGGCTATTTGTTGCCTAAGGATATTCCTTCAAGCCCTATCCAGTTTTAGTATGTGAGGCTTATTTTTTGCAGTTCTGCTGGTGTTTAATCTATAACTAATGTGGTATGCTTCCTTGTCACAGTGAAAGCAAGGCCTGGGCTTTATGACAGTTTGGAGAGGCCCCCCTTACTAGTAGGGGAAATGGGTAAATGTGTAGTTCTAGAGATGGTGGTGGACGGTTTCTCATGACTTTATATAGTCCCTGGATGTATTCAGCATAGCTTTAAAATACAGCAGAGAAAAACACTCTTGATGCCATGAATTTACTTTATTTTTGATGTGTGAAACTATGTGAGTTTTCTGCTGTGATACAGTTAAAAATTGCAGTTTCTTTCTGTTGCTGAGAAAAACCTTTGCTAAATCGCTGGTTGTCTCCAGAACTGGTGGACTACAGTGTGAGTAGAGGGAGAGTTCTGGATTTCCTATAGTCCCTGGACCCCAGTACTTGGCCCATGGCCCAAGCACTGTTTTAGAAAGGATAAAAGAGGGTGCAAAATCCCATCACTGCAGCCAGACATGTCCATGCAAGGCTAGATTTGTTTCAGTGAGCAAACAGCTGCCTACCTCCATGCTGCCCACTTCCCCAGCAAGGATTTGCCTTCAGAGCAAGAGTCTTCTGCTCTTGGTTTGTTTAGTTTCCCTTGTTTGGCTATAGCTGACAGCAATCCTGTGCAGAAAGCACAATGAAAGATTGTTAGAGCTGTAATCAAGTTAATAACAGTATTACCTTTTTATTATACAGGTAATAATTGTATTACCTGTTTTATTCTTGTTAAAATTACATCCTAGGAAATAAGTTAACTGTAACAAAAAGTGCATTTATTTTGGTCTCTAGTGAAGCTGAGACATTTTAGTTTTATAGATTCCTAATTGGCAAGTGCATGATTTAAGTATTTGGTGAGGCAAAAGCCTTGCTCTGTGCAGAGCACAAATTGAGCGTGCAAGGGGGCATGCTTTTCATTTTACATGCATTCAGTCCTCATCACATTCTTATCATTAGAGTGTTCATAAAAGGTACCACCTTCATAGAATTGTGAGTTTGGTATGGTCTCATGGAAAGAGACTTCATTAGTTTAAACCTCCCATGATAAAAGAATAAATAGTTCTCTTATTTTTTGTCATTACAACTTAATCTTTGCCCGTGAATCATGCTAAAAGCAATTTTTAAGAACAAGGTCTCAAAGGAGAAAAACACATGTTTAACTCAGTTTGATCACAAGCTGTTGCTGGGTAGGATTATTGGTTATTTTGAAAGCTGAAGTGCAATTATAATTGTGTAATTTTGCAAAAAAGGTATACAATAATCTTTTTCCTCTTTAAACACTACAGTATGTATAGCATGTCATCACACTCATTCTATCCTGGTAACTGCTTAGTTAAATTCACTGGTTCAAGTTAATTGGTCTAAAATTGGTGTGTTATTTCAAAAGTACTAATTTCTGTGACTAAATTTTGTTTCTGCAATTACATTAAGTCTTTTGGTGGTTTATATTTTGACAGTTTAATAAGCAGATATAATGAAAGCTAAATAATATAATTTCTCATCTTAAAGTATTATATCATGCCATTGTGAAAATAAAGTGAGGAAAATACATTTGATAATAAACTTGTCACGGTGGCAAAATTGTGCTGTTACTGCAGAGATGCTAAAAAAAGGCTGTTCTGACAATCTTATTGTCAGAACTTTGGATTGGTATGATGTTAGTCTAACTTTAATGTTCTTTAAAAGGTCATCAGTGAAAAGTGGAGAAATGGCTAGACTGACCCAGTTTGTTGACAATGAAGTTTTCCGGGCTTTTGCTACTTATGCGACTATTGTCGTTCTGAAAATGATGCTAATGAGTGTTACAACATCATACTTCAGACTCACGAGAAAGGTAAGAAATTGGGAATGCTGTCTGATAGAATAGATTGAAAATTTGCATGGAAATAATATCATAAGTGCTCAGCTTTCAAATACTGGTGCTGTGCTTTGTTCCTCATCCATCTAACAATGATATTCTGAGTTTGGTGTGCTGGTGCTTTGTTGGTCTCAAATGGACTACATCTTTAACCTAATTATGATATAATTATGAGACTGTATCTTACAGTTGAATTTTTGGCTTATTTGGCCTTTATAAAACATTTCTGTTATTTTAAAATAAAGAGTTTTTCATAACTGTAATTTCCACTGTCTTCTGAAGAGCTGGTGTCCAGGGTACCCAGTTTTTAAAGCAAATAAAGCATGATGCTACATAGATAACCAGCTAGTAGGTTCAGAAGAGGGAATATAAAGTCGATTTTTATGCATCCGTAACCCTTTCATCCAGTAATTCTAAAGCTCTTTACATTCTCTAGTTGTTTTAGCCTTCCCATTGCAGGTAAGTCATTATCTAAAAGAAAAAAAATAAAATTTTTTCTAGAATGTGAGGCAGGCTGAAAATTTATGTGGATTGAGGTGTAGGCTGCATAAGAAAGATCCACTGAGGTTTGCTAAATAATGCAGAAGCATGGAATAATTGCATCTAGCTTTAGAGAGGGTGTTCATGGGAAGTATTGTGCTGTGTTTGCCCTGTTCTTGGTCTTTAGGCATCTGCTCATGGCCACTAGCGAAAACACTTGGTCCTGGGCTGAAAGAGCCCTGAGTTTGCCTGATATGGCTATTCTTGTGAGATGTGGTTTTGTGAGACAACATGTGCTTCAAGGATTTTGTTGCAGTCCTTTCATTTGTCCTTTTGCTGTTGTTTTTTTTTTTTCCTGCTTGGTACAAGATAACTCAGATGAACTGTTCTGTTGTTAATGAAGTCCTAAGACCATTTGAGCTACTACTGGGTTCTGATAGCTATCTAGGTCTTTGAAATGTCTGAAGACTGGATATAGTAGAGCACACAGCCTGTCCTTTATGCCCAGAATAGGACCCAGATGTCTGTGTTGTAGCCTTACTTGCTTTTGTTCTTGCAGAAGCATATTGGCTGTACTGGTCCTACATGTACATCCAGTCATATCCTGTGTTTAACATTTGTAACCGTGTTATGATCCATATGTATGTAGGTGCCAATAGGGCCTTCCTTATTTTGAATAAGGAAGTACTTGGTTTTCTTATGACAGACAGTGATACTACAAACAGACAAATTATTGAAGTCATTTCCTATGTAATATTTAAAAGTCTTTAAAATGTTAACCCAAAAGGAGGAAGCCAATTACGGAGTGAGAGAAGGTAAAATGTTGCTGATGCTTATGCTTTTAATGTGTCTCAAGAATTTTGAGGCCAGTTATTTCACAGGAAGGCATCAAGACTGCCTCAGAAAGCAATCATGTAGCTCTCCTAAAATCAGTTTTCTTGACTTACACTTGCATAGCCTGAATGGTCCACACAAGGCAGGTGTTACTACATGTGTCAGCAAGGAGGGATCTACTAACTAGCTAAATTAAATACTGTTTTTAAGTAGTGTCTTACAGTATTTGGAGGTAGTAACAGGTCATATAACTAGAAAAATTTGTACCTAAGAGGAAAGGGAGAAACTTACTTGGTCATAAATGAAGATGGCAGTAAGTCTCTCAGATCCTGTTGCTGTTTAGACTTCTGAAGAAGGAAGGGATCCAAAAAGGCTTTCAGATAACTTGTCAAAAATAGTGAAAAAGAGACTTCGGCAGTACAAGCAATAGTTCTTCCTTACAGGTCCCTGTGTTCCTTCAGCCCATTGGCATTACTTCAGGCTGAGTATCAGTCATCTGCAGTGGTTGTTGATCTTACAAGAAGGTTTTATCTGCATGCATAAATTACATTACATTAATTTGTCAGCACACAAGCACAGGGTAGGCTCAAGAAAACAGTAATGCAGTGAACAATATATTATTCCCCATGCATTTAGCTTCAGGTAAGTTATGTGAGGTCCTAGAGGCATTAGTAAAAAGAATGACCTTTATAGCAAACTGCCTTGACTAGAAGAAACGTTTGGCTACTAATGTCTCTTGTGGTTTTGGATTTGAAATAGGCCTTTGACAACCCAGAAGATACAGCATCGTTTGGAAAAGGCGAAAATGCTAAAAAATTTGTGCGGACTCATCCAGATGTTGATCGTGTACGCAGGTAATGCTTAGGAGTCTTAAAAATATATTTGAAATAGCAGAATAGTACTAAATCAGGGAATTAATTTCACCATATTCTCTTTGGCAAGCCTGTGTCTGTTTTGTGTTGGTTTATGTAGTAATCTAATACATAAATTTGTTTAAATGAAAAAATGTTTACACAGTCAAACAAGATAATAATACTAAAAATAATAACTCTTTAATCATCACATCATAAAATGGTTAGGGTTGGAAAGGACCTTAAGATCATCTGGTTAAAATCCCCCTGCCATGAGCAGGGACTCTTCGCACTAGACTGTGTCACCCAAGGTTCTGTCCAGCTTGGCCTTGAAGACTGCCAGGAGTGGAGCATTTGCCACTTCTTTGGGCAGCCTGTTCTGGTTCCTGTTCCAGTCCTCACCACCTGCACAGTAAAGAATTTTGTGCTTATATCTAACCTGTACTTCCCCCCTTTAAGTTTAAACCCATTATCCCTTGTCCTGTTGTTACAGTCCCTGATGAAGGGTCCCTCTCCAGCATCCTTGTAGGTTCCTTTGAGATATTGGAAGGCTGCTATGAGGTCTCCATTCAGCCTTCTCCAGGATGAACAGCCCCAGTTTTCTTCACTCGTCTTTGAATGGGCGGTACTCCAGCCCCCTTGTCATCCTTGTGGCCCTCCTCTGGACTTGCTCCAACTTATGATAGGTACACCAGAACTGCACACAATACTCCAAGTGGGTTCTCACGAGAGCAGAGTAGAGGGGCAGGATCACCTCCTTCGGCCTGCTGGCCACACTTCTTTTGATACAGCCCAGGATATGGTTGTCTTTCTGGGCTGCAGTGCACACTGCTGGCTCATGTTCAGTTTCTCATTGACCAACACCCTCAAGTCCTTCTCCACAGGGCTGCTCTAAATCACTTCTCTGTCCAACCTGTAGCTGTGCCTGGGATTGCCCTGACCCAGGTGTAGGACCTTGCTCTTGGCTTGGTTGAACTTCATGAGGTTGGCATCAGCCCACCTCTTAAGCATGTCAGGGTCCCTCTGGATGGCATCACTTCCCTCCAGCATGTCGACTGCACCATACAGTTTAGTGTTGTCAGCAAACTTGCTGAGGGTGCACTCAATTCCACTGTCCATGTCACTGACAGAGATGTTGAACAGGATTGGTCCCAACACTGACCCCTGAGGGACACCACTTGTTACTGGTCTCCATGAGCCATTGGACAACATGAGCCATTGACAACTCTCTGCGAACAGCTAATTCTTTGTCCACCAAGTGGTCCATATGTCAAATAGACATCTCTCCAATTTAGAGACAAGGGTGTCATGTGGTACGGTGTTGAACACTTTGTTCAGGTCCAGGTGAACGATGTCAACTGCTTTACCCCTGTCCATCGGTTCTGTAGCCCCATCATAGAAGGCCGCCAGACCAGTCAGGCATGATTTGAAGTGAAGCCATGCTGGCTGTCAGCAGCATGTTGTTTTTCATGAGCCTTAGCATGGTTTCCATGAGAATTTGCTCCATGATCCTGCCAGGTACAGAGGTGAGACTGACTGGACCATAGCTGCCTGTGTCTTCCATTTTGCCCTTCCTGAAAATGAGGGTTATATTTCCCTTTTTCCAGTCTTCAGGAACATCACCTGACTGCGGTGATTTTTCAAATATGATGGACAGTGGCTTAGCAGCTTCATTTCACCAGGTCCTTCAGGACCCGCAGATGGATTTCATCAGGTCCCGTGGAATTGTGCGCATTCGGGCTCCTAAGATGATCTCGAACCTGATCCTCTCCTACAGTGGGCCCAAGGTCTTCATTCTCCCAGTCCCTTCTTGCCTTCCAAGAGTTGAGTGGCATGGGCAAATCACTTGCCAATGAAGACTGAGGCAAGTGATTGAGAACTTCAGGCTCCTCCAAATCCAGGGTAGTCAGTTCTCCTGTTAGCTTCTGGAGAGGGCCCACATTACTTGTAGTCTGTCTTTTGTTTGCGATATACCTACAGGAGCCCTTCCTATTACCCTTGACATCCCTGGCCAGAATCAATTCTAACTGGGCCATAGCTTTCCTGATCTGATCTCTAGCTTCCCAGACAACATGCCTGTATTCTTCCCAGGCTGCCTGTCCCTTGCTTCCACATTCTGCAAGCTTCCCTTTCTCAGTTTTCTCAGCAGCTCCTTACCCATCCATGGAGGCCTCCTGGCCTTCTTGCCCCATTTTCTTCTTGTCGGGACACAACGCTCCTGAGCTCGGAGCAGGTGATTCTTGAATATCAACCAGCATTCTTAGGCCCCCCTGCCCTCTAGGGCTATATCCCATGGAGCCTTACTAAGCAGGTTCCTGAAGAGCCTGTCTTCTCCCTTGAAGTCCAGAGCAGTGAGCTTGCTCTGTGCCTTTCTCACTGCGCTGAGGATCTCAAACTCCACCATCTCGTGATCATTGCAGCCAAGGCTTCCCTGGAGCGTCACATTCCCCACTAGCCCCTCCCTGTTGGTGAGCATGAGGTCAAGCATGGCACCTCTCCTTGTCGAGTTATAATAGCTAACTCTTGGATGGTATCCTGTATGCATGGAGGAGATGGTGAGAAAATTGTAAAATATGACCATAAGTTGATTTAGTATGAAACAGTATCCGTTAGGTGTAAATGAGGTATCTGTGTAATTTGAACACCAGTTGCAATATTGCATCTTTTTCTAAAGTATAAAGAAAATAATACGATGAAGAGGAGTAACTATGTTAAAATCGTAGAACTCCAGACTTGTAATGAGAAAGTTAATCTGGCAAATGGTACAGAGTGGGAGTCAAAGCTTGTGTTCCTGTTGCCGGATTGAATTGAGCTTACTCAACAGTGTGTCAATTGTACAGGGAAGTTGACTAGCCTTCTGGAAGAATGCCGTTAATAGTATGGCAGAGCGCAACCTGTGGTGTATGTGTTTTCTTTTGCAAGATTCGTGGCAGAATGTAAACTGTATTTCAAGTGGGCTAAATATTGCAGCTTATTTAATTTTATTTAGCTGAAGGCAAAATTTTCTGCTACCAAAATCATAACTTTCAAGATGCTACTAGCAAGGAATGCTTTCCATATTTTATTTGTGAATGGAGCTCACAGTTTATTTGCTATATATATTTTTATACTAAAAGCTTGAATGTAAATGAACTGTTCTCATTTAAACCACCATTAGGGAAGATCTTGAAAATAAGTGTTAGCTCTGATTTAAGAACAGTTCATCCTTCAAATGTACATGACTATGGTTTCATGAAGGGTGGTAGTTTCTGTATGTCTCTTTTGGAATAAAATCACAGAAAGAAGAGTGTAATCTCAGTGGGCTGTAAAGATGCTTTGAACTTTCCTTTTTCCCCCCGAGTGGTTCAGGAAGTTGTTAGTCAATAGAAATACGGAGAGGGACTTCTACAGAGAAATGTAGTGACAACACAAGGGGGGAGGCTTTAAGCTAAAAGAGAGAGATTTAGATTACACATAAGGAAAAAAATTCTTCACTGTGAGTGTGATGAGACACTGGAACAGGTTGTGGCTGCCCCATTCCTGAAAGTATTCCAGGCCAGGCTGGATGAGGCTTTGAGCAACCTGCTCTAGTGGAAGTTGTCCCTGCCCATGGCAGGGGGGTTGGTACCAAATGACCTTTAAGGTCCCTTCCAACCCAAACCATTTTATGTTTCTATGATTATTAAATCCTGTGTTGCTGTTTTGCAGAGTTGTTCAGACTTCCCCAGACCTAGTAAGTCAGCTTGGTTCTAGTTGCTCTCTGGTGTTGTAGCATCCGTGTTTTCTTCCCAAGAATGGTTCTTAATGGAAGTTTACTTTTTTGTCTTTTGCAAGTTTCATGGCAACAGATAATGCTGCATAGATCTAGCGTGGCTTCTCTTCTATATAAGTGACTAGAATTTGTTCTGTTTATGGGTATAGAAAAGATTACTTTCTTCAGTGTACTTTTTGGGGGAAAAAAGAGTAAAACGGCTGAAGGATATGTTTCCTTGTAATGATGAGTTCAGAATGCAGCTGCAAAACAGCACCATGTTCTGATTCTAGTTGGCTGTGAAATTTGACATAATTAGTAAGGCTTAGAGATTGTTTCAATCAGCAAATTTGGCTGGAAGCATAATTTATCTAAAGACGTAAAGGGAGTGGAGAAGGTTTAGGAAGAAGTGTGAAAAAATACTTCAAGATCTGGAGTTCGATCTCAACACATTTTTAGTAAATTATATTGTGGTTTCAAAATTTCAAACATTTTTCAGCTATTTTAGTGCTTAGTGGTGAAGAAAATGAACTAAAGCGTAACTGTCACACCTGTTAGATGCTCAAAAATAACATTCCTCTAGATGATTTAACTTCATGAAGAATTGATAGATTCATATATAGGATATTTCATATTTTCTTTATAGAGACTACGAACTGAGTTTATCGGATTGGAATAAATCATCTGGGCAGTGAAGTCTAGTAGTTGCAGTCACAGTCATCCAGTTAATTGAGGTTCAGTTAAGAGAGACTACAAGAATATTCCAGCTATCTGTCCCTACCTTTCCTTGCGTTCTTGCACCCAGATACACTTATATACCTCAAGTCAGCCCCTAATATTACCAGGGTCCTGGGGGAAAAGTTAGAGCTTTTATACAGAAGATCAGAAGCTTAAAAATGTGGGGTGCAGCAAGAAGCCCCAGAGTGATGCCAGGTAAACATGCCAAAAACATTTCAGTAGCTGAATCAAGTCCCCACTGCAGAGGAAGCCAACAGCTATGTTAGGGCCTTAACAGAAGCATGATCTCATGATGCTGAAAAATAATGAGCCTTGAAGTGGTTTATTCAACAAAACATAACAGTGTAAACCAACTTTGCTTCTTTCCCCAGATGCCACCTGAATGACCTGGAAAATATTGTCCCTTTTTTTGCCATTGGACTGCTGTACGCTCTTAGTGGCCCTGAGCTTTCCTCAGCCTTGCTGCACTTCAGGATCTTCACTGCGTGTAGGATCGTTCACACTTTTGCCTATTTGATCCCTCTTCCCCAGCCCAGCAGAGGTTTGTCTTGGGCAATAGGGTATGTGGTGACCTTCTCTATGGCATACAACATAATGAAGTCAGTGCTATACCTGTAGCAGAGTCATAGCTTCTGTATGCCATTTGACATTCCATACAAAGTTTCCAGCAGTGTATGTTGATGTCTTGAATGAGCCAGCATTCCATGGTGACTGGAATTAATTTTTTAACAGAGGCCTTTCTTTCCTGTTCAGAAGCATTTCTTTTTGGAAGGAAAAAAAAAAAGCCTTTCTCTTTGTATTCTCTATTCATGGGTTGCATTGCCAAAATAACTAGGTTGAGTGTTCCCTTTGTGATTTGTCAAGTGCTTACAATTCTAAACATGCAATGGTTCTGTATTGGTAGCATGTGTGGTAATTTTCTACAGATGCACTATTTTTGGCTGTAGCTCTGAAGTCTACATCAATAAAGACAAGAGGAAAAATAAGCATGTTTGTATTTTTGTTTTCATTTTGACTCTTCTCAGTGCAGCCAGCAAATAGCATGTCACTATGTATCAGGAAGAAATTCCAATCATACAGTTCTTTGAAGAATGCTTACCTTAATAATAAGATATAACCAGTAATGCTAGGCTTGTTGTAAAAAATCTTTGATGAAATTGTTGTTTGTATAATCCACTTTGGGACTAAAAAAACCCAAACCATTGCAGCTCCATTTCTCTCAGTTGAATAGATAAAAAGAGAAAAAGTATATGGGCTAAACTCTGTATAGTGACACTGGTGAAAATTTAAAGCAATTCTTCTTGGTGAAGTTTATCCAGTCACAAAATCTGTGTTTGGATTAAGTGTAGGCCCTTTGAGAAGATTTATTTTATTTTATTTTTTTTAGAAATTCAGCATAAAATGAGCAACACTTGCAAATGTATCAAGCAGTTCAGATGTGAATACATAATTAGTTTGCATGTCATACTGTCATAAATATGTTGCTGATAGAAAATTTTGCTTTTTGCTTGTATCTTTCTGTGATGTGTTAATTTGAAATATTTTCTTTAAAGATTTTTCATAGTCTTTTATTTGTTTCTTTTTGGAGCTGTGGCTTAGATAATAGCTCAAGATTTCAAGAAAAAAAATACCCAGAAGAATCTCAATCTCCAGTGTACTTACCATTGATAAGATATAAGTGCAGAAGTAAGAGCACAGTATGTTTGGTTTACTTTCCTACCTCAGAAGCTGTGCTACAAAGGGATAGCCCAGAGAAGAGCTGGAAAATTCTCTCTGCTGCCTCTGTATGCCAAAGGGTTTGCTTTTCTTTTTGAATGGGTGAAGTAATTGTAGTACCACAAGACATATCACAGGAGGGTCTACCTGATAGCGTTTGTCATGCCTATTGAAGAAGAGAAGGGTGGGACTTGAAATCAAGAAGTTAACATTGGTTTACCAGAACTTAAATCTTAACTAATGACTGAAATAATAAAAGAGCTGGATCCTCTGGAAGGAGATGGTTAAGAAAGAAGGATTAAAAGTTGAGCATTGTGGAGCTTCAGTTCCTGACATGGAAGTGTAAGCACATGTCAACACTCCTGGGTTATCAAGGACTCCAATGGAAAATAGGGGCTTTCTTGTTTCTGCTCCTCGCGTCTTTCTCCACCACTTCCTACCTGTGCTGTTTTCCTCCTATTTTTTTTTTTTCTCTGTTAGCTTTTCATGGAATCTTGAGGCCAGCTACCTTGAATAGTATCATGGTAACAAGGTAAGGTTGGCCACGGGCTCTTCCTAGCTTGAGAAGGACCGCTGATGGAGCGAGAAGGGGTGAGGCCGAAGCCTTGGGTTGGGGCCCAAACCAATTGTCAGAGTCAACCTGCCAGCTGACATTGGTCAGTAGGTGGATGCTCTTGACTCCTTATATTGTGATACCAGTATCTAAAGCTGTATTTCCCTCCCTTCTCTGTAGTTTGACTCTTTTTTTTCTAGCTCTATTTCTCTCCATTTAAAACAATGGGAAAGTGGCCACCATGGGCAGAGGGGCCCATTTGAATTTCAGCAGCATTGAAAGGGCCCTTCTGACAAGCCTAGTTGTCATTGCTAGACATATGCAGGAACAGCATTTTTAACTCTTTTTGCATCAAACTTCTGTGCAGAAATACCATTCTGAAGAGAAATACCTGGAGCCTGTCTTTATTTCTGTGATCTTACATTTAAAACAAAACTAGTTTTAAATCCCTTCCATTTGCTCAGTGGTTTCATACACTCACTATGTGCTGAGAAGTAGAAAAGACAAACTGAAACCCCTAGAAATACCTAGAGAGTGATTCAATATTATTCTGTGTTTCTCTTGCATTTATTTTAAACCTATATTTTATTTTCCTTTGCTCCCACAAATACCATCTGTGCATCTGGGTGGGGTAGGTGCTCAATCTGGGAAATCTGCTTTACCAGCTTTAGTCAAACTCTGACTGCCAGCTTTGTGGAAGTGTGTTGAAGTCAAACATATCTTGTGTTTCTCCAGGCCATGCTGTAGAGAGGTATACTTACTGGACCTGTTGTACAGCTGTAAATTTTAAAAGGTTAGCTTATTTTCAGGAGAACTAATAAAAAGAGTGTGTTAGTTGAATGTATTACTGAGCTAAACTGAATTTTCACGTTCTGAAACATGCACATGTGGATTTTGGACTGCACTTATCAGGTTCTGTTACAAAATCATTAAACAAAGTAATCTGTAACTCTGATGAAAGGACTGGCTGTTAGCAGGTACGCTACTTTTGACCTGGTGAAAGTGCAGAAAGGGCTAGTCCAAATAAGAAATACAAAATGAGGTCAAACCAACATCTAGGCTTCATTTCTGTTTCTTATGCCTGTTATTCCCACCACTAGTCTTAGGCAGACAGAAAAGTCACAAGTTTTCTTCTCTCTGCCAGTTATTCCTGGCATTTTATATTCTTATTTCTCCAAAGTACTTTAAGTATCTTTGAAATAGGTCTAATACTTGACCATGAGGTACTTTAAAATGCTAGCTGGCATAGCTTGACTTAGCTGTTTTTTCTCTGAGTGAATTTCGTGGGCTGTTTCATTTTCAGAAGTGTAAACATGTAAGCAATTCCTCAGGTTTTTTTTGACTCTATGAGTAAATGCTTATGTGGCTTATAGCCTGAGTTACTTTGTCCTGGTTCTTATGGCTGCAGACAGTTGTGCTGAAGGCAGCTATGTGTCTTTCCAGTTACAGAAACAAATTCAATCTAGATTTTTTGGTGGAAAATGCTTGTATTGTATGTCCTTTTTAAAAGCAAAAAAATCAAAAGCAAAACTTTAAAAATACCCTTTTAAAAGTACCTATAATGTCTGTTATTAATCAAACTAACATGATTTTTATTTCAGGACTGAAATTTAGGAAGAATTTTTCTCTTTTTCCAAAACTTGTCCTGCCAACTGAGGTGACACATTGGGTGCTCTGTAAAAAGTTGTATTAACATACATTAAAATACTCTCACGATTAAATATCTCCAGCTGTTGGACACTTAAAAAAATACATCTTTGGGATTCACTTTAAGTGATTTTCAAAATTCAGAATCTTTATTAGTAACGCCCCCTCAAAGATTTTGAAGGCTAAAATCGATCATTAGCTCTTTCAGCCTGACCTCTAGTGGAAAACATGACAGGGAGTGACTGCCCTTCTGCTGAGGTGAGTTTAATCATAGCATGACTTCCAGAAGGGTGTGTGATCTTCATTCAGAGACTCTGGAAGACAGGTGATGACTCTTTTCTATGACACTGTTTCTTTCTGGAATATATGCACGCTAAACTTAGTCTTAACATAGTTTTTTTTTGTTGGCTTTGTTGTTTAGTTTTGGGTTTGTGTTTTGGTTTTGTTTTGGTTTTGGGTGGTTGTGGGGTTGTTTTGTGTGGGTGTGTGTGTCTTTTTGTGGGTTATTTGGTTTTGGTTTTTGTTGTTTTTTTTTTATCAAGGCAGTTATTATTGAATTATTGCAGTGCAATGAGTAATATGAAATATTTTAAACAGGTGCTTTCTTCCTAGAAAACACTCCTTACTCCTGTAAACGCTTGGAAGGCAAAAAAATTTAGAGTCCCTTTCCACATGTAAAAAAAAAAATACTACTTTTCTGTTTTAAAAGTAGGTGTGAGAAATGTGAGATATAATGCCTGAAGTGTTTTTCTGTATAATAGCACTAGTTAAGCATTCTTAGGAGCACATGTTATGGATATGCACACATGGGACAGTATTCTGCATAAATGCTTGCAATGTATGAAGTTACAGCCATAATTCTATGTCATAAGTCCTGTACGAAGTGCTACAGTGATGTAGGGCATCCGTTGCTGGCCTGGAGTGAAGCATCTTGAAGTGGATGCTTATAGGAGAGTGGAAAATGACATCTCCAGCACGCTTTCTTCAAAGCCTACTAAGTTGTAATATGGGCAGGGGAATGGTGGCTGACTGCTCTTAAGCCTCGACACAGCATTCCCAAGTACTGACCTGCATGCCAGGTGGCTGCTTTTGCCATGGTAACACATTTAAAAGTAACTTATTTTTATCCATTAAAGGACATTAGCAGTTGCCATGTAATCTGCACAGTTGAATGTTTTTATATGTAGCTCTTTGCCAGTGGATCCTAGAGTGCATCACCATTGACAGCATCTTTAATTTATTCTACATCTCGTATGTACTGATAGACTTTTGAGAGAACTAAGAAGAGGAAGTTGCAAGAAACCCATCTTCCTAAAGGAAAGTCTTTGTCTCATGGATACTGCTCTCCAGTTAGGGGGAATAAATACAGAAGTTAGCATCAGTGCTGCAGAAATAATAAGGATGGAGGGGGGGAAGGACTGAAAGGAAATACTTTAATGAGAGCTTAGCACAGCATCAAGGAGCAAACTGGATGAAGGCTCATAGACAAAGTGTTGAAAGGGAGGCAAGTAGCTTCTGCTTCTGTGGCCATCTTACTAACTATTTAAAATAAGTTCATTTTTAAGAAAGTGTTTCCTTGTGCATCTAGTCATTAAATATCTGCAAAAAGGATTATAAGTACTTCAAATCAGAATGGAGATCACCCAATCAGGCTGGGTCAACTTGGTATTTAATTCTATTTAGTCAGTTGCCTCTTGAGGCACCTGTGGCACACAAATCACTGAGGTGGGAGGTGGGAGTTCATGCTGTGTGGCTCCAAAGAGCAGCCCCTGAAACTGTCCAAAAAATGACATTACACCTACAGTGTTGGAGAGGAGGATTTTGGGGTGGGTTGTGGTTTGGTTGTTTTGTTGGTTTTTTTTTTGCATGGGAAGTCATATATGGCACTTGTTTTCAAATTTATGGAGAAGTATTCATTTTTAGTGCAATACATCTGTGGAAATCAGAAGGGACCTTCAGAACAAGGGTGAGTCTGTCTGGGATCTGAACAGAAAAGGTTCAGCTCTGTAGGTTGCCCACATTTCTTGGAAGAATTTCTGAGCTTCATCTCTTTAACCCTCACTTTAGAGACAAGCTGTATGTAGAATTGCCACAAGAAGTGCTCAAGGTAGGTTAAAATTCTTAATGTCTAGGTGTCTATAATTGCTACAAAGGTGGAGCTTCATCTGCTTCCTCTTTTCATAGGAAAGGACACTGGAAGCTCGGTTTTCCTTAACGGGCCTGCCCTCGTGTTCTAGTGTGCATGACTGCCTCATTTATTTAATACTGAGCCGCTATAACACATGGAAGTTGTTTACTATGGGATTTTCACATAAAATCTGTGGGCAGGTGTGGTCCATCTTAAGAGGCTGCATTTCTCAGAGAGCAGTGCTGGCAAGTTACATACTCTTCTTGTGGGTTTCCCTTCTGTACTCTTAAAGGGATGTTTTCATAAGAAAGACCCAATTTGTTATAAATACAGATACTCTTTGGTACTAAAGTTAGCTGGGATGGTGTAGATCGTGCTACTCGGCTCTTCTGTTGTCTCTCCAGCAATTTGGAGTTTGCTGTCGATCTCTCCTTGTCTTCAGATGGAAGAAGTGTCCAGTGCTACTGATCTGCCTTGTTGGCTGTCAGATGGCTTATTCTGCTCATATTTCATGAGCATTCTGTGATGATTGTGGTAAAATGTTCACTGATAATAGAACTGCTAAGGACTAAATCTTATCATTTACTCATTGGGCAACTTTTTGGAAGTTGCATTCAAGTGAAATTTAGGTTCTGTTGATGCTCAGTCCTTGGCTGGAGTTTAATATACCTGTCTACTTTCAAGGTAAATGAAATTAGTACTGCAGATTCTCTAGGTTTTCCTTGGGATTGTTCTGCAAGTAAAAGTCTGGGTACAGTTTCATTTTTTGTGTCTGGAGTTCTGAGACAGCATTGTTTGTTTATGGCTCTCATTTAGATTCAGTTTATTTTGAGGAATCTGACTTTATTTAAATATATTGGAGTTACTTAGAAGAGTGACTGTTAGCTCTCCTTTTGTTTTGCCTCATCTTTCTGCCTTGCCCAAATGGATGATAGAGTTAAGTATATTGCCAACGTGTCTATGTGTTAGAAAGTAATAAAATGGGCAGACTTTTTCCTTTCTTTAATTTTGGTCTTCTCTTCAACTTTTCTTCATTCCTAATGAGAAACAAGCAATTCTGTCAGATCCATAGGCATGGCAGTAGGTTTTCTCTCCCTCTGCTCGTTCTCAATTTCATGCATGCTACCACTAGATGTCCCTCTTTGGCTTTTTTATTAGATTTCAGGACTGGACCTGTGAAGAATAAAGTAGCTCTGTTCTGCGTCTCTGGTAGATTGAGTTGTAGGGGGAAAATATTTTGCAAGCTTTAAAGGAGAAATTCATAATGGATATTAAGGCAAAATAGTGTCTCTGTACAGTAAACTTGTGCTAAGAAAGCCTAATGAAAAAAGTGACCTGCGTGAAAACAGAGTATTTAACTTGTAGCTGAAGCATCAGAATGTTTTGTTTGCTTTGCTTCTTTAAATTAATGAGGCACCAGGTAACTGCAACATCTGAATTCTTCTACTGAGATTCCTGGAGAACTATGAAATTTATATTTTAATTCTCTGCTGTTGTTTTTGATAAGTAAATATACTTTATGATCTGTATTTAGCAATAGGTGGATCTGAACAGGACTGAGGATGTTAAAAAACTTGAAGTGAGTAAAGAAGCAGAAATAAATGTCAGAAGCTGTGTCTGTTTGCCACAATATCCACAGGAGAGACTCGGCACAATTAGTTTACTTGAAAGTATCTTGATAGTTACAGAATTCAAATAGAAAATTTAAAGATGCTGTAAAAATAATGTTGCTGTATTTATATAAAACTGGGATGCCCTGTAAAGCAATGTATGCACAGCAGATTTACTTGTCACACAAAATGCCAGGAAAGTGGTGGGGGGGCATCTTTGAGTGATCCACTTGGCACAGAGGTGGAGTACAGTGTCAGCATAATGAATAGGACCTTGCTTGGTGGATGAAAAATATTTTAAATTGAGCTTTTATTTAATGGATTTGAACTTTTCATGCCCAATTACCTTTTTCCTGAAAGAGAACAATAATAATAATAATAATAATAATAAAGTGCAAAGGTTCAGTTTCATTCTAGAAATGGGTAAATGTGCTTGGAGAGCTGTCAAAAGGCACAGTCGGATCTCAGGAGCAAGGAGCAAGGTAGCTAATGCTCTGGCGGGGATGTCAATCAACTTTTTTTTGTGGCTTTAGATGTCCTTGTCAATGGTAATGTGACAGAATGAGATGAGTCATGTACAGGGATGGGAGGCAAGAAAGAGTTGGTTAAGGTTAGAGAAAGTATGTCCTTGGGATGGGGCTTGTATGAATTTCTTAATTTGTCCAGTTAAGTCTTACAGGTGCATGAGTTATGGAGAAACCCACCCTACAAAATGAAGTTAAAAGGATTTAGGGAAACTATTCCAGGATATACAGAAGTAAATCCTTCCCACAGAAAGCTTAATCCATCCTATAGGAGGAATGCAAGAAGGATGACGAAAACCAACAATCCCTATTAAATTCTATGGGTCTTTCCCTTCTGAAATAATAACCTGTTCTCAGCAAACTTCTGTGGTGGGAACTTTTAACTTCAGGCAGATGTACATTTACAGAGAGAAGCTTAGCCCAGATGTGTGGAACCGTACTAAATAAAAGTGTACTTTTAAGAGTGTGTGTAATGCGGGAGGACACATCTCCTATGTTATTTATTTAGTTCTCATCACTGTGATAGCTGGGTTATGATATATTGACTGTAGACCTAACTCAGAGGCCAATGGAAATGTTCCCGTTGACTTTCACAGGCTTTGCATCTAGACAAGTAGTCTCTGTCATATTCTATTAGCTTAATTCAGTATATGCAGAATACAGTCTGCGCTAAAATATTTGCTGCAAGCAAGCAACAGTGTCCAGATAAAATATATTTTGTAAAATTTCAGAGAAAAAAACCTGTTAGGTAGGTTCCACCCTCCTTCAGCCTTAACCCTATTTTAACTGCCACTAGAAGTGGCTGGTCCATTGTTTACATATTCTTGATCACAGCGAGAGCGTTATTGATGGTTGGCCTTTGACTTGGCATTACTGATGGCTCATATGGTGCAATCCTCAGCAGGGGACATAAGAGAGCACCACTTTAAAATGGATCCTGCTGGCCATGTGGTGCTGTTTTGTTCTGTACACTGCTAAAAGGGCTACTGTCAAGTTGAAATCTAGTCAATTAAAAACAAACAGGCTAATAGGAGCTTCGTGTCCCCAAGTCCTTTTGCCAGTTTCTGTGGGATTGCAGTCAAGAGTATCCTATTTTTAACCATGTTTTTCTGGTTATTTTTGGTGGTTTTTTTTATGTATGTGTGTCTGTGTGTGTGAAAGTATAAACCATGCTAAAGGGGGTACTGGCTACTTCACTGACATGGAAATGAAAGAATGAATATGACTAAACCCAGAGTACATAAAGTAAGTAGTCCACGTTTGCTTTGTGTATTTCACAAAAGAAGAATAAAATGTATTTTTTCCTTTAATTCTTTCAGTTAAGAATTTTGCTTGAAAATTTAAGTGGACTGAGCTTAGCAGTTAAATAGAAAAACAGTGGTTTTTATGAGAATCCCCAAAAATAGTAGTTTTAAAAATCGAATAAAATTTGTTAGCTCTGAATAAACATTTTAAAAATACTTCTTGAAGCGAAAAATCATTAAAATTACTTTGATCGGAGAAATCAAAACATTTTGTAAAACACTATAATTAATTAATTTTACAATGGATGCAATGGAGTTTCTATGCACTTGCATACAGATAACATTTAACTACACTTATACAAACTTCTGTTTTATCTATTAATAGTTCCAAGAGTGATTAAAATTGAGGTCTGGAGCACCTCAAGAAGATCTTTTTGTCACATGGTGGGCTGTGTACTGGGGAATGCCATGGAGGGCAGACAGGGCTCACCATTAGGAGACTGATTGTAGAGACACTGAAGATCATCAGTTTCCATGGACTGCAGAGCAAAATGGTGTCATTCAGCACTTTCATTTCAGTGTATGGCTTCAGGTCAAAACTATTGATTTGGGATATTGAAATGGGCTTGGGATATCTAGATGGCTTCTAGAGAGCTACCCCAGCACCAGTGACAAAAGCAATGCAACTTGAGGACAACACGTGTGGCATCCATTGAAGACCAGGGACTAACCAACCAATCATTGAGATATCAATACAGAAGATACCAATCTCAGTCATATATTGAGAGGCCCATCACAACTGGAATTGTTTTTTTCAGCTGGTAATGTAACTGCTGTTTCCCTTTAATTATGAATTTTATCTTTCCTCTGTTTTGAAGTATTAAACGGAGACTAGCAAACAGAGTGATCCAAGATCCTCGTACTCTCCAATGTCTCTGTGCTGTCAGAGGACTTGGTGTCAGCAATAGCCCATAGTCCATTGCAGCCCTGGCAGAGCCAGCTGATGGAGTGGTTAATGATGCAACACTTTTTTTAGTAATGCATCTCATTTGGACACCACAGCACATCCTGTTTGTATTTCATCTCTTTTCCCCGGTACTTTATCTATGTCTGCTACTCTTGCATTTTTTCCCAAGGGACTTTTATTTTAATCATTTGCTTTTCCTACCTGAACTTTCTTGTACATACTTAATATTACTTTACTTGGGACTTGAACATATGGAACAGATATTTTTAATTCTCACAGTTAACGCTTGACTGCTTAAAAGATACATTTTCTTATTTTCAAAGAAAGCATTTAAAATCTCCTATATCCTCACTTGCTACCCAGAAAGATGTTTAGTGCTGACCAGTAATGCATACAAAGTGAAACTTTTTTTTTCCCTCTACCATGACTTTAGTGAATAAAGAAGTGTTACCCAGTAAGTCTTAGACAGGTTTCTTTGCAGCCTTTAGACTTGTTTGGCCCACTCATGGACCTGGTTTAAGTAGTCATAATAAGGAGATACCAAATGCTAGCAGATACATTTTATTAGCAGGGCCTTGATATTGTGAGAATCTGATTACAAATAGCTCTGACCAAGAGCACCAGTTGTTTGCTTCTTCTCATAAAAACAGAGTTTTGTAACTGGAGCACCAAAAGGCCTATATTTTATCCTGGCGATATTTTTTTACCAAATCGGGTAATATTTCTGTACTTATGTTTCCATTTCCAACCTCCAGACTTACATTAAGAAAAGAATTGAAACAAATGCTAACTACTGAAATTGCTTGTGTACAAGTCAGCTGAGTTGCAGATCCTGCACACACTCTCACAGTCTCTCAGGCATAAATATTCAGCTCTAAGGTAAAGAGTAGAAGAGACATAGGGACAAAAGGCAAAGTGCCAAAGGAAAAAGTAAAGCAATATGGTGCCTTGGACTTGGAATTGGGGAACTTGTTCTTCTGCTGACATATGACATGAACTGGGCCACCTCTTTTTGCTTTGATTTTGTTTCTGTCACCTTTATTTTTGCCACTTTGAGAAAGGGACTGTAGCTTATTTCCAGTGATATTATTACAGAACCTATCTTAACAGGACCAGTTTCTCATGGAAGTTGCAATTTTAATTTGTTGCTATAGGTGGTACTGTAATATTAATACATAATATGAAAGAAAGAAGAGGAAATAATAAAAAGTTGAGAATAATCCATAGAAAGAAAGGTAACAAACAAATGTTGATGTTTCATACTGTCTAAGGAGAGTTCCAGCTGAGGTGATTTTCAAGCTTGAAGAGGATATGGTGACATTCATGTGGTGGCTTTTGAAGTGAGTAGTGCTAGTCTGTTAGATACTCTGTTTTCAGATCGTTTCCACCAAGCCTCACAGAGCCATGCATCAAACCCTCACAGGAGCAGGATCAACATCCGGCTCCTTTCTTCTCACCTGATAAGTGTCTGTGATGAAAACCAAGCACTTTATAAAAAGGCTGGTCCAAGATGAAGCTGGAGACCAGTAACGAGTGGTGTCCCTCAGGGATCGGTGTTGGGACCAATCTTGTTTAACATCTTTGTCGCTGACATGGACAGTGGGATTGAGTGCGCCCTCAGCAAGTTTGCCGATGACACCAAGCTGTGTGGTTCTGTTGATACCCTGGAGGGAAGGAATGCCATCCAGAGGGACCTCGACACACTTGTGAGGTGGGCTGATGCCAACCTCATGAAGTTTAACCATGCCGAGTGCAAGGTCCTGCACCTGGGTGGGAGCAATCCCAGGCACAGCTACAGGTTGGGCAGAGAAGAGATTCAGAGCAGCCCTGCAGAGAAGGACTTGGGGGTGTTGGTCAATGAGAAAATGAACATGAGTCGGCTTCAGTGTGCGCTTGCAGCCCAGAAAGCCAACCGTATCCTAGGCTGCATCAAAAGGAGCGTGACCAGCAGGTCGAAGGAGGTGATCCTGCCCCTCTGCTCTGCTCTTGTGAGACCTCACCTGGAGTATTGTGTGCAGTTCTGGTGTCCTCAACATAAAAAGGACATGGAACTGTTGGAAAAAGTCCAGAGAAGGGCCTCGAGGATGATCAGGGGACTGGAGCATCTCCCCTATGAAAATAGGCTGAGAAAGTTGGGGCTGTTCAGCCTGGAGAAGAGAAGGCTGTGTGGAGACCTCATAGCAGCCTTCCAGTATCTGAAGGGGACCTATAGGGATGCTGGAGAGGGACTCTTCATTAGGGACTGTAGTGACAGGACAAGGGGTAATGGGTTCAAACTTAAACAGGGGAAGTTTAGATTGGCTATAAGGAGGAAATTCTTTCCTGTGAGGGTGGTGAGGCACTGGAATGGGTTGCCCAGGGAGGTTGTGAATGCTCCATCCCTGGCAGTGTTCAAGGCCAGGTTGGACAAAGCCTTGGATGAGATGATTTAGTGTGAGGTGTCCCTGCCCACGGCAGGGAGGTTGGACCTTGATGATCTTAAGGTCCTTTCCAACCCTAGCTATTCTATGATTCTATGACCAGGAAGTCTTGAGATAAAGCATGATTGTTAGAAGATACTTTTCAAAATGAGAAAGTTTCTTGATATAGGCAGCCAAAAAAGTTTGAATGGAGTCTCGTCCATAAAACAAGACTTAAATCTCTAGAGTCTTCTCCAGCCTAATCTCGAAAAGGTTACCCTCTTAGCTGTTTTAGACTATGGGGCTTTTTGTACTTACGAAGAAGTACTACTTAGTTTCTTTCTCTTTCTAGTATAGCTTCTTTCATGTCTATGTAGTTGGTAGACAGTCCAGAGAACTGAAACACGGTGAGATTTGTGCAGAAGTCCCTTCTGAGAGAGTTCTGCAGATCTCCCACTTCATATTATTCTTTCTGGTACATGTTACTTTGGCCAGAAGTGAGAATGTCAGTATCAGGTTTTCCCCCTTTTCTTGGTTACTAAATTTGGGAATGCAGTAACATAAATCAGTATTCAAGGCAGCTGGATTTTCTCAAAGCTGCTATTCTGACAGGATAATGCTTACTGATCTTCTATAGTCGCATCCATAATAACACATTCTCAAAGAACAGTTACAGTACAATAAAGGTGATTCTTTAGGCTGTTGAGGTCAGCAAGAGTCATCTGGCTTGTCCTACAACCTCAGTGTTTAGAGTTCTCCTGTACTGTACAGGCTTTCTGTTGCAAGAGAACAGAGGATAAATGCCTGTCTTTTTCTTTAGGACTTTAGGAAGACTTAGAAAGGATACAGGACCTGCATATTACCAGCAGACATGCTTTGTAGAAATATCTAGTTCATTCTTACAGTACTCCTCTGAACCTCGAAGGACAGACATCTGGACTCTTCTGTAAGACAAGAAATGTTGGGTGGAGGGGTTAAAAGAAATGAATTTTTTAGCATGTCAAGGGAGACACCTAAATTAAGAATACGTAAGATAGAATAATGAAGTAATTTAGTCTGGAAGGGACCTGTGGAGAGCATTTTGCCCACCTCCCTTCACAAAGTGGGTCCTAGCTCAGGGCCTTGTCCAGCTGAGTCTTAACACCTCCAAGGGTGGAGATGCCACAACTTTTCTCAGGAACCAGAAAGGTTATTTGCTGAAGTCTTATTGTCAAATGTTAGTTACCAAAGTTTTAAAAAATATTGTAACCTTATCCTAACACTTGTAGTGGCAATGACGAAAATACAGAGGCACTGCTGTATGGGTATGAGGGAGTGGGCAGAAGGTGGTAGGGGCAAAACCCAAGTGAAGTTCTTGAGACTTAAGCCCTTATCTTTTACATGAGATGTATTGCTGTGAGATGGAGAGCTATATTCCTTGTAGTGCCTCTTGAATGCCACACCATGGAGGTACAGGAGTGTCTGTGTGGGAGGCTTGTAAAGACAGGGTTCAAAGGAACAGAATTAATTTCTGATGAGTTATGCTAAGCCATGCATATGGAAGACAAGGATGTAGGTTCGGGTCCCAGCTGAACCACAGACTTCTGTTCCCTTAGACCAGTAATTTGGGACCTGCTCTGGAAACCATCAGTTATGTGGAGATTCACCACTTAATTGGAGTAAGCCTTTGATCTTCCCTGTGCCTCATTCTTATCTGGTGAAACACAGATGGTGAAACCTTTGCCTGTTTTGCTTATTTACATCACAGGATCTTTGTGACAGATACCGTTGCTAATTGTACGCTAGTCCCCCTGTGTGCTACTGTAACATTAGTAATAATACTATGTCTTTGTTTAAGCTGAACCCAGGACACACTAGTAACCATCTTTATGTATGTGATTACAAATTTCAGTGTAGACAAAATGTTACAGAGAAGGTATTCAACAGTGTAAAATATTTATTGTATAATCTGAAAAGTCTTTCTTTGTGTGGTTTGTGTGGTTTTTCAGATGTAGTTATGTTTACTCAGTACTGCCTATAAAATGTATTTTAACTTTTCTTCAAAATACATTCCACTGCATCACCGTAGTATCCTTGTGAAACAAATATTTGGATTTTTTTCAACAAGCAAACCCATCATTTCACAAAGCTTTATACAAATGGGAAATGTAGTTAAGATTTATTTATTATGTAAAATGGCATGGATTATCGTGTTTATTACTTTTAAATTGCACAATGCTTTTACATTAGGATCAGTTTTAGAGCACAGGATCAGCTACTGTAACTACTGGCAGTTTTGGGGCCTTGTTACCTTCTATTATAATCTGAAGTAGTTTTCATTTATTTAATTTAAACTTCTGTCGTTCTGCTTTTTCAAGCTTTAATGTTTCAGTTTCTAAAAATCCAGTTGTTTCTATCTCTGCTGCTAAAGAAGTGCTGTTATTAAGTGATTTGATGGCTTGTTTAGTCCCTTGACTATTCCAAGGCTCACTTTTCTTAATTTAACTACTGTAGTCGCCTGCTCCCTCTCTCCTCCCCCCGCCCCTTTTTTGTTCTTAATTGTTTTCAGAGTACTCAACTTCCTGTGGGGAATCAGTCAGCATGCCAGACTTCAAAGCACTTGTTACAGTAGACCAATTTGGCAATATGCTAATGTAAGCCTATTTTTATATCATTCTACGTTGTTTCTATGCAAACAAACACCATTTTGGACATTAGTGAAAGAGTGAGGTCTTTGGAAGCTTTTTATTGCCTCAGATCTCATTGGGTGAAAAAAGAGAGTGACTCTTAGCCATTGGAGATGAAAAATACCTGACATCCTTCTCATAATTACTTACTCCATTTTATTTGCTTTGCCCAGTCTTCAAGTGAATCCACATACAGTGAATTTGGATTGGCTTTAAATCAGGGAAACTGGAGTATGGCTCTTCCTGTATGATCGTGAGATGTGGGACTGAGGGTCCTCAGCTGCACAAATCATTATGAGTTCACAAAATGAAAACATATGAAAACTAAGCAATACTTAATTAGACAGTTTGGACCTTTGAAATTTCCAAGAACAGTGAAACAGGTTGAATCTATGAAGTTTCAAATGTTTGGGAAAAACATTGCCTCTCTAATTACATATACACTTACTCACACTGTACACTTTAAGCTATCAGGCACCTGACAGGTTAATGTGCAAGATGCATATGAAAGTTAAGTACAAATTTATCCACACAAAGTGTTGCATGGCTGACTGCTTAGAAGGACCATTGATTCATGTTCCTTTGTGGATGAAGTTACAGAATCCCGCAAGACCTAGGAAGGGTTGTGTTTCCTTCTTGTTAGCTGGTGGAGACACAGTTGCTATTTTGTTGATCAATTCCATAGACACATAGCGGCATCCATCATGCCGTTTTATTTTCAGGAACTGAATCTCCTGTGCAGGTCACTTGACCTCGATTAATTTTTCATGGCAAAACCAGCTTTGCGGAAGAACCTGAATTGCTCTTTGTACCTTCTTGAACACTTCTTCTGCCTTGATGCCCCACACAGTGATGTCACTGATGTATTGTACGTGTTCAGGGGCATTATCATTTTCCAGTGCACTTTGAATTAGTCCATGACAAATGGTAGGGCTGTACTCCCACCCCTGGAGCAGTTGATTCTAGTTGTGTTGGACACCACTCCACATGGAAGCAAACTGTTGCCTGCACTCTGCTGCCAAAGGAATTTAAAACAATGCATTGGCAATGTCAGTTGTAGTATACCACTTGGCTGCCTTTGATTGCAGTTCATAGTGGAGCTCTAACATGTCTGGTAGAGCAGCAGTCAGTGGTGCTTTGTTCAGGCCACAGTAGTGCACTGTTGACCACCCACCCTCTGTCAGACTTTTGCACTGGTCATATGGGACTACTAAAACGTGAGTGAACTTTTATGATGACTCCTTGGCTCTCCAGTTGATGAATCAGGTCATGGATGTGAGCCAGTGAGTCTCGATTTATGTGATATTGCCACCGTTGCACTGTCCTAGTAGCAGCTGGCGCATGCTGTTCTCCAATTTCCAACAATCCCATAACAAAGGGACCTTCCAAGAGGCCAGACAGAGTAGATATCTGATCTCTGTGTTCACAGTGGCTACACCAAAAGCCATCAGTACCTCTCTGGCTCCTTGAAATACCCTCTCCCGAGGCAGTCTATGTCAAGGACATAGGGACCTCTGGGCTGGTCACAGTAGGGGTGCTTTTCCCACTTATCCCCTGTTAAGCTCACATCAGCCTCCAGTACAGACAATTCTTAGCATTCCTCAATCAGTCCAGAGATATAGATGGGTTCTATGCCCCTGTATCCTGGTGGCACCAGTATATACTGTCCACCAGTGTCTACCCAAAGCCTTATACTTCTGTGGGTCTGATGTTCCAGGCTATCAAATCTATGCAGTCCAGTATACCTGATCAACCCTTTCCTCTTCCTGACCGAAGGCAAGTGCCCCTCTACTCCTGTTCCAAATCAGAGTATTCACTGTCTGATCCTTGCAGTGCCAGACCAGAAGTCCCTTCACCAGGTTCAAGGGAGGTCAGCTCAGTTCTTCTGTGTCTGGGAGGTCAGCAATTGTCTTCTTGTGTCTCGCCAGCAACTAAGCTGGCAGCCTTCTTGGGTAGGCCCTTCTTAGCAGCTGTCTTCCCTCTCAGTTCACTTACATGGGCTTCCATCTTAAAAGGGGGTTCACCATCCCACTTCCTCATGTCCTTCTCCTAGCCACACAGGAAGAACCAGGGTGCGCTACTCAGCATACATCTGGGGTTCCCTTTTCTTCTGATTGGGGCAGAAAAGGACTGCTTTCTTGGGGGTTCCCTGAGAGCCAAGGTGCTGGCCCATAGGGATGAAGAGGTACAGGGATTTTCTTCAGAGTTTTAGAGCCAAGAAGGCGCCTTTTCCACAAATGGTGTATCCATATCTGAGTAGTACATTGCTGCCTGTTACAATATCACACTGAGACACTTTGAGTCACCTTCCTCTGCATGGCCTGTGTGCACAAGACATCCTCTGGATCTTTGGAGGATCCTCATCATTGTCTAGATCACTGTAGATGACTTCCAGCACTGCTAATTCATGTACTGAATGCCTTCATCTGTGGTAGACTAGTTTCCTGGGAAGTTCACAAGATCTTCCTTGAATGGACATCTTGCCCTCACACTTGAGAGAAGCCATCTCCAGAGACTGCATATTGCTGCCTATTTTCCAATTCCTCTCTCAATTCCCTGATTTTCAGCAAGGAATTCCAGCTCTTGGGCTTCCTTACCTTGCAGTTGCTGACTGTTGGCCCTATTATCCCAGCATCATAACAGCCAGGCAGCAATCAACTCACCTGGCTGGTGGCTGTAATCTTTCTACATGTCCCTGTACCCCCCCCCACTACCAAAACCTTGACACACAAACACAATGCAGAGTGGTTTGAGCATAATTCAAGATTTTAAATGAGTTACTTTAACATCACACATTAACTTAGCAAAGTCAATGTAGTCATAGTTCCAGCTTCCTCCATACTGGCTGTGTGCATCTTTGAATCATCTGTCTTCAAAGATTTGATCTGGATCCATCTCAAAGCTATGATTAGTACTATTTCTGTTAAAATAACAAGAGCTGCCAGCTTCGTGCTTCATACTGATTGTAGGGTACAGGATAGATGATCAGGAAGTATACTAGGATGAATTTTTGAATGAATCTGAACTGGCAAGACAAGTTCGTTTTGGGTCTAGAGAGCAAGCATTTTTGTTAATGTTATGTAGAACCATGACCTTGAATTTATCAAGTGTTTATAGTTCAAAATGTTTCGCTTTTCAGTAGGATTATTAGATGATAGAGAGAAAAATCCTGCCCAGATTCTGTAAGTCCTCAGTGGCATCAGGACCTTGTTCAAGGCTGTTATTAGCTTTGTGTTTAGTAATCGATGCCTTTGCAGCTCTTGATTATGGTAATTTCATTAGTGATACTGTCCCAAAATGGCACAGATTGATTTTTGCAAAGAGAGTCTTGTATACAAGGAAACGACAGGAATTCTTTTATTCTCTTACTCATTTTCTATCATTAGACTGGCGAATGCATTTTCAAAATTCTCTCTCCATTTAAGAAGGCACTTCTGTGCTGGAGGACTTCAGACATGAATGGAGAGGCTATTGTGTCAGCAGAGGCTGATAGCAAAGGCTGCATCCTTATAAAGGGCACAGACAGGTCATATTATGAAGAGTTATCAGGAATCTCTTACTTGTAACATATAATTTTTATTTGAGAAGGTGGTGAGCATGAACTCCGTGTAGCGTGCTGGCACAAGGGCCCTTATACAAAGGCTACAAAGCAGATACCTGCATCACCGTCTTTCTGCAGAGGGAGTACTGTGCAAATCCTGAAAAGGCCAATGTGAAGACTGCATCTGAAGATTGTCCAGGTACTAGTCGAATAATTATCCTGATCCTGTGGATGAAGATCATATTAGGTTCTTAGGGCTTCCATAAACTAAGTCTGAGGTCTGGCCCTTTGGAGAGGCTCATCTATTGCTGTGATTAGTAATACTGCATTTTTGGATGGGTATGATCTAAAGGTGGCTTTTTGGTTCGCAATCTCAGTTGGAAAATGGTAACAAATGTTGGTTAATTACCAAAGGGAATTTCATTTGGGCTTTCCCCATTTTAAAGGAAAAAGTAAAGAGACATGGAATTAAAAATTAAGCTCTTAAAAGAAATGAAAGTTGGTGGATTTTAAAGTGAAAACATAATTTTGAAACAATAGCTTGAAAAATTTTAGAACTATTTTTTAACTTTTCCAGACTATTTTTAAATTATTTTCTTATAGACAAAACTCCCATCTGAATTCTGTCCATCTAGTAAAGAGTTTCAGACTCTCTAAAAGGGTATTTCTTGATAGTTACTCCATTTGATATTTATATATATTGCTCCAGTAGAGTGTTTCTTTAAGAAATGTTTTCTTACACACTTAACCACATCTATAAGGTGGAACGATGCCTGCATATGCAAAAGATCAAACTATAATAATGTCTTTGGAAATGGAAGATAGCAGGCTCTCCAGTAGCCTCATTAGTGGAATTATATAGTTATATCTAAGAAAATTATTATCTGAACACTGCAGATGGTTCAATGGCTTCATAGTGCAGGGACAGAGTAAAAAAAAAAATTGTAAGCAAAACATGCTGGGAATGATTAAATAGAAAATGAGGAAAAAAAAATCTGACTCCTAGTAGAAACGGCTCCAAGTCAAAATGTCAGATTCAGATAGCTGCAGACCTTGAGGCTAATGAGATCTGGATCTGTATTTTGTAGCTTACATCCATACTATAAAGTGAATTTAAGGTCTAAATTTATAAGTGTGATGCAGTTTAATATCATTTAAGTTTCTGGTTCTGGTTCCAAAGAGCTCTTAGACAGTGATGGCAATGGAACATATACTTCACATTTTGCCCAAGTCTTTAAAATCAGAAAGTTGTTGTATTCTTTATGAACATGAATGTGCAAAAGGAGTGTCTATATTGTACAAGCATAGGAAAGGAAAACGGCTTCTTTCATGGCAAAAATTTAGGTCTTGTCCAGTAGATGTTTGTTGATATTTATTGAATTTTGCTGTATTGATTTCTGTAACTCTGACTATTTATCTTTCTACTGCAACACACATTTCAGTAAAAACTCTTTTGGGGGCAAAAGGCCAGAATGAAGTCTTTACATGGCTTATCTCTAAAGTAGGAAGTGAGAGACTCAGAAGTTGCACCTACAAAAACCAGTGGGGACTCTTTGATGTCTCTTAATGTGCTGGGTTTAGATTACTTTGTGAGTACAAAAAGGGTGAAAGGTTTGAGGTTACTTTTAACTAACTCTTAGGATCATGATTTGCCCATGGGGTAGTTTTTAACAGAGCAGATACAAGGGGATGGGCTATCAGATGCAATGTCTTGAGGCTGAAATCCAGCCTTTATCCACAAAACCTCACATGACCCAAAGATTCATGATATTTTCAATATCATACTTCTTTAAAGGGGAAAAAAAAAGCCACAACATGGGATATTTTTTCTCCAGTTTTTCAGTCTTTTCAAGTTATTTTTTGTAACTAAGAGCACAAGATTCTCCATTTAATCTTTTATTAATTATGCAGATGACTCCAAGATGCCTTAATGTAGAACACTAGGTACCACAAACTCGAGGCAGTGTTGCAGGAGTACGCTGTGTGATGCAGGAGATTTAGCAGGTACCACTCATTCTTCTGCTGCTGAAGCATGTTTAGAAGTGTTCCTGCTCTTTAACAATCAGTCGGTAGCTCTTTGTTCACCATCTCCTGTATTAACCATAAGTTTCTGCTGAAATTGAAAGTTTTCTTAAAATGAGAATTTTAAGGCTAAACCATTCAATCCAGGTCTTACATTCTTAAAGGGTTACTGTTTTCAGCTGAGCCTGGTAGAAAATTTGTCCTATAAGCCAACATAAAGTACCGTGACAATGTTTAAATTTCAGTGAGGGAATTTTAAGGTAAATAATGCTTCGCAGAGCTTTGCACAGGTCAGGAGCATGCAAGTTCACAGTTACTGTGGATCAGCTCATTCATGTTAACAGTAGAACATAATTCAGGGTTAAGCGTTGGAGTGGGGGC
This sequence comes from Pezoporus wallicus, assembly GCF_028554395.1. NCBI lineage: Eukaryota > Metazoa > Chordata > Aves > Psittaciformes > Psittacidae > Pezoporus > Pezoporus wallicus. Next base: position 2,082,698 of record NW_026642179.1, on the reverse strand, counting down.
CATATTCTGTCCTTTGGTTTATCTATTGCTTTCCTTCATGTTTTTCCACCTGTATAAGAAACAGAACACAGTGTCAATAGGCCTACATTCTTCTGACATCCTAATTCAAACCACAAGGGTTTCTATTAAGCTGCCAATCCTATTGCATATTTATTTTTGCAATAGCACCAAACTTACAAGTTCTATCTTTCACTGTTACAGATATTCACTAAACACAATAAATTATGTTCTTATACCATTGTTATGACACTATCCTTTTAACTTGGTCGATTAAGACCTGTTTTAGGTGCACTGTCTTTATTTAGTCCAGTTTGGACAGGGCTTGGAGCAACCTGGTCTAGTAGAAGGTGTCCCTGCCTGTGGCAGGGGGGTTGGGACTAAATGATCTCTAAGGTCCCTTCCAAATCAAACCATTCTGATTCTATGATGTAAGTCTTTCAATTTATAGGTAATTGCTTCAAGAATTCTGTTAAGCTGCTGTAACTGCAGGATTCCTGACAAATGCAAAAGTACAATGAAGAATGCTAATAAAAAATATCATGAAAATTGATCCTTTTAGAAACAATGCTGCTAGGAAGTCTAAAGCTCTCATCGACATTTTCTTTACAGAAAATGTGAAATAATTATTAAAATTGGTCTACCCCATATTAGAGTAATGCAAGTTGGATCAGAACCTAGCCTTGAATATTCCACTAGTTTCTTCACTATACTCAGAGGGAATTGATAATTTCTTGTATTCTTTTTCAAATAGAAAAGTTACATTTTCATTCTGTGGATAAATGGATTAAGGATTTGTCAGACCAATTTTGCAGCTTTCTTTTAAGAAATTCACAAACCTTTAAAATGTCATATTACTTTTATACTTTAAAATGCCTTAAAGACCTATCTAGGGAAAGGATGCATATTATTTATGACTTTCCTATCTATCTTGACTTCAAATATTTAAATCTACTGATTAGTGGAAGATTTCTAAAGGACTAAAAAAATAAAAGAAAATTTACAGGTTAGGAATTTGTTAGTGTAGTGACAATGAGGCTGGGGTATTTATAGTCTAATTTGTGAGCTAATTAGATAGGCTGAGAAGTCTGCCTTTTAGATCCATTTTGGACAGGCATTTCTATATATGAATCTCCTATTACCTACTCATCTCTCTATTGATTTTCCCTGTGTTTTTCCCCACATTAGGAGAAGTAGAGGAGAAAGGACTTTCTTCTTTTAGCACTTCCAGGACTGCAGAGAGGGCACTTCACATGCTGGAGCAATCAGGGCAACTCTGGCCCAGTTCTCTTCCACAAAGGAGTAAACCTGCCTTTCCCAGCAGAGTTAATGGAGATGATATGGACATCTTCCTGACTAGAAAGTATGCAAAGGATACAGGATGGATGTCAGTCCCTACATTCTCAATGTGACTGGACTACAATTTTTTTCCTAAATGCAATGCTGTCATTATCTTTATATTTCCAGAATTCTCATGTAGTGGCCACCATATTCAACAGACAATTTGAATATAGATTGTTCCATAATTGAAGCTAAGCTAGGACACTAATTAATCCCTTTTCTGCAGTTCTGTAATGAGTTGGCTTGCTTACAAGTACCACTGACCTCTAATGGATGGAGGCAGAACTGTTCAGTCATTTGTCATGTCTCATAGGGCACAACTAGCGCCGAATCTGCTTTAAGTTAAATAGTAAGGACTTGTGCTTTTGGGTCAGGAGAATCTAATTTCAAGCTCAGTTGCTGCCAGGAATTTCTGATTGGTTGTGGTCTCCAGCTCAAGAGTAGGGTGTCATTAGTGAGCTCAAATGGGGGAGCAGTTACTTGCAGGAATGAGTTAATGCTTTGCTTACCACTGTAAGAAAGTTTTCAGTCTGTCCGCAGTAACAAATGTGAAGCTGTAGGTGGTGAGAAATTTGTTATACTATATAAACAGAACATTTCAGAGCTATTATAAAATTTGAGATTTTTGGTGAACAGAGCTCTTTATTATGTCTTTGTTCGTTGTGGGTTAGCCAGCAGTGATTCATGGAATATTACTGTACATCTGATTTTAGTAGTTGCCTATTACATCATGTTAACATATTTCAGTAAGTAATCAATTGGGTTTTTGGTATGCTGCTTTAATTCAGTTTTCATGCCTTGCCTAGTATTTATTGTCAGAGGTGTGTTGTCCATCTTCGTCTTGAGATCATACTGCCCTCTTTGCGGTAGCCATTTTAGGATAAAATGCTTAATAAGATTTGCATTTAAAAAATGAACTAAAAGAACTGGACCCCCTCCAGCGAGAAACAAGTAATTATATCATTTGTATTGCAAAACAGGAGCAGCTATAAAACATCAGTATACTTTTTAAGATTGATATTCTTAGGAAGCATTACATTACATATAAAATGACAGGCCAGGAGGAGGGGGGAAGCTCTCTCCAGTGTAAGTAACCATAGACTCATAGGTGAAGGCGTAGGTTTTATTCTGGATTCTGCTTAATCAATAAATCCACTGAAATTCTTGTCCACATAGCTGCTCAAAAACTGGCATAACTAAGGTGAATCTTGCCCTGTTGGTTAATTCGGCAAGAGATATTTTATGTATCTTAGATGCCCTTGGCCTTAAGACCTCTTGTTCTAAGTAAAAATGTAGGAATTGTTATTCCTCACTGGTTGGATGACTTAAAGCAGTTTAAACAGTTTTCAGGCAAAGCACTGTTTTTGCTAAACCCCATGTAACATTTTGTGAATCTCCAATAGAAATGCTTATCAGTTTTTTTAAATACTTCTGAATAATATGTAATCTCATGGAATAGAATCATGTACGTTTGGCATTTTATTAATGAAAATATTCCCAAATCAGCATCTGTTAGCTTGTTTAAATATTCAGTGACTTCTAACCTGAATACAGACCATTTGCAAAAAGCTGTTAGGTGAGTATTAATAAACTAATATGTTAATTAAATCTGCATCTGTGTACAGACTTTATTGCTGTTTACTTTGCATCTTTTTTAGATACAGCTTTTTGAGCTTTTATTTTTGTGTGTAGCAAACTTTAGAGTTTGAGTTTACGTTAGAGTTGGTCAATCTATTCTCATATTGGCAGAAGGGGATTTTCATTGATTGTTTTCTCTGTATTTGCCTCTTTTCCTCCTTCTCTAAACCCTCGTGTTGTAATGCAGAAGATTTATTGTCAATGATTTATTAAAATGTAATTCTAAGGTGACTCCTTATCGTGAAAGTAATCTGCAGGCTATCTTTGTTTAAACTTGCAACCTGCTTTGTCAAAGAAAACAGCCTATGAAATTTTCATTATAATAGAAAGGTTTTTATAATGAACTGGGAAAAAGCTATTATGACCAAACCGCAAATTGTTAGGGAACTTATGCATCGAAACAATATGCTCATTAATTGTAATTTTTTGGGAAGGGTGAACAATTCTGTTTAATGGTTACATTTTTCAGGCTTACAAATTAATTTGAATTACCCAATATCACTTAATTTTTCCCTGGGAAAGCTTCTGCTTGCCCGAGCAATATTATAACTGCTAATTCAATTACACTGAAATTGTTTAATAGAAAATATAATTGCTTATTCATACAGAATACCCATTAAAGAAGTGCAAAGGCCTATACCCTAGGGTTACTACATATTAGTACTTTGGGAATTCAGATGGGAATGCTGGGTAGGGAAGGTGCTGACTGATCTTTAATTGTTCATCACCTGCCTCCAAAATAATATGAATGGACCCAAACTAAATGACCACTCATTACAAGTTTCAATTTAGGAGCTTGGCTGAGGTCAGCAGATTGCTTATGCTGATCGCAATGATTTGAAGTTGTGATTACCATAAGCAATTTAAATTTTATTGATCTACCCTTCTGAAAGTTGTAATTGAGCATAGATGTTGGACCCGTAGCTCTCCAAACTAAATTGTACTCTGAAGCCCTTGCTGGATTACTGCAAGGATCAATAAGCAGTCAGTCACATTAACAATGAAATAGCTCCATTAACATACAGTGCTACTGGTGAAACTTTATTTAGGAAGGGTGTTAGTTCACTTCATTGTTTTATCAATGAATTTCAGTTGTACAGGGAAAAGTATAGCTTGTGTACGCCTAATGAGCTTGCATAATGATAATCTTATATGGTTTAACTATGAGTCTTTTTATGGGAAAGAAAGATTTTTTTTTCTGTGACATATTTGCTTTGTTATAAGCAGAGAACTACGTAACTGGAATTACAATTTGTTAAGTTTGATGCACTGAAATAACTTGGATGCCAAAGAGTTTTCTACATTGACATATGTTCACTATTAGCGGGTTTCAGACAAAAGGTCATGTCTCAAGCAAGAACACAGACAGAGTTTGCAATTTATATATATTTGGAACTTCCAAATGGAGTTTAGTGGTCAATCTCCTAAACACCTTCCCCTCCCCCTAAGTTTCCTGTACCTCTGTAGCATTGCTGAAGAGATTAAAACATTAACCAGAGAAAGGCTGGTTGTTCTTACATAAAATAGACAGTAGAAACAACACAGAAAGGGTTAGTAGGATGGATAAGAGATCTATCTGGTGTGAAACAGTTCTTTTTCTATGACTCAAAAATGACTCAAAATATTGGAAAGAAGGTGAACAAACTGGACTGTTTGAAGTATGGCATTGGTGAAATGCAGAAATATCTTTGACTAAATCACTCATGTATCCCCTTTGAGCTTTATCTCTGCTTATAGAATCATAGTTTGGATCAGAAGTGACCTTCAAAGGCCACATAGTCCAAACCCCTGCAATGAGCAGGGACACTTCAACTAGATCAGGTTGCCCAGAACCACATCCAGCCTGGTCTTGAATGCCTCCAGGGAATGTTCATCCACCACCTCCCTGGGCAGCCTGTTCCAATATTTTACCACCCTCCCTGTAAAAAAATTTTTCCTCACATCAGCCTCAATCTCCCCTCTTTTAATTTAAAAATGAAGAAAAAAATCCTACCAAACTTTAAAAAGTTTTAGTTTATTTTTTTATATGCTTTCGCTATATCTGCTATCTTACTTAATTTTTCATTATTTTAACTCTTTGCAATCTTCTTGAGTGTAGTACCTTAAAGCCCTAGCTACAGTATAGCCTGTCTTCCTTCCTGCCATACAAGGTTTTAAATGAGTAATGAACCAATATTAGTTGACTGGATTGGCAGTGGTATTGGGCTAATTGGGTAGTTTTAATTGAGCAAACTTGAATTTGGGAAAGTGCTATCTTTGCATTCATCAAAATGATAGTAGAAGAGAAATAGTGATAGAGAACTGGGTGGAGAGAAACCTAATGAGGCTCAACAAGGGCAAGTGCAGGATACTGCACCTGGGGAGGAAGAACCTGAAGTACCAGCATGGGTTGGGAGCTGACCTACTAGAGAATAGTTCAGCTGAGAAGGACCTGAGAGTATTGATGGATGATAAGCTGACCACGACCCAGCAGTGTGCCCTTGCAGCCAGGAGGGCAAATAGTATCCTGGGGTACACTGGGAGGAGTGTGGCAGCAGATTGAGAGAGGGGATCCTCTCCCTCTACTCCACCCTCGTGAGGCCACGTCTGGGGTACTGTGTCCAGTTCTGGGCTCCTCAGTACAAGAAAGACAAGAAAGTACTGGAGAAGGTACAGTGGAGGGCTATGGAGATGATTAGGGGACTGAATCATCTCTATTGTGAGGAAGGGCTGAGAGAGATGGACCTGTTTAGCCCAGAGAAGAGATGACTGAGAGGGGATATTCTCAATACATGCAAATATTTTAAGGGTGGGTGTCAAAAGGATGGGGCCAGGCTGTTTTCAGTGGTGACCAGTGGCAGGATAAGGGGCAATGGGCACAAACTGAAACACAGGAAGTTCCATCTGAATATGAGGAAGAACCTTACTGTGAGGGTGATAGAGCATTGGAAGAGGCTGCCCAGGTTGTGGAGTCTCCTTCTCTGGAAATATTCAAAACCCAGCTGGACATGATTATGTGGAACCTCTTCTAGGTGAACCTGTTTTAGCGGAGGGCTTGGACCAGACGATTTAGAGGTCCCTTCCAACCTGAATGTTTCTGTGAGTCTGTGAAAATGTCTGACATATATCTACACAGAACTGTCATAACTACGTAATAAGGGCTTATTCCTTAAAATTCAGCAATAGATCAGCTTTTGTAATCTAGGACATATACTTCAGATCAGTGAGACCAGGCATCCTACATTGAAGGCTTTCTAGAAGAGAGTATAGTCTTTTCTAGAAATAGACTCTTGAATTCTGATTTGACCTGTTTTTTTAGTGTAGGACAGTTCAACCAGTTCTTTGAACTATAACAATGCAAACAAATATTTTGTCTTTGTTCTACAGGTGTGAAAGTATTTCATGATGGTTTTGCTGCCTTCTCAAGAATGTATTTTCTCAAGGTTTCTGTCACTATGTGCCACATCCTCACTGAGATGGTAAACTGTTTTTCCCTAGATCTTGTTTTCTTAAAGATTCAAATTAATGCACATGTGCGATGATCCAGCTCATGGAATTCCTCTGTCATTCAGCAGTTCAATTGGTGTGGTTTACGTGAGGTTCTTACTCAGACGCACATCTACTTTATAGAAACTCATGCAGGGGATAAATAAAAGAAGAACACATAAATCCTTTGTCATTCCTTCAGCTGAAGCAGTGTTGTTATCCCGGGGAATTCGTGTGGAACAAAAATATATGCTACTTACATATAATTTCTATACCTGCTTCTGACATAGAGCAGACACAGACCAATGTAAGATATGGCATTGATTCATGAAAGGCTTAATGTGAGTGGTCACTTTCAAGTATAGCAACATGTTTACAAATATAAGATACCCCCCCAGAAAAGACCTAGCTGATCTGTATATAGGAAACGTCAGCAAGAAAAATGTTCAGTGAAAACTGTCTTGTGGAAATTAGAGTTCTTCAGATAAGAAATTATACTAATTAGAAGAGGACTTAAGTATTTCATAAACTATAAGGTCTCTTGTAAAATTGATAATCAGTTTTCAAAACTGATTGATAATCAGTTTTCTAAAGGGATTTTTGTATGTGTTGTACTGCTAATATATTTCTTGCAAAAAATCTGAGAAAAACACATCTGATTGATCTATATCCTGATGTCATGCATCAAGAAAATTCCACATGTACTGTCTAAGTGTCATATTGAAGGGATGAAGAGTTCTCTGTCATGATAGCCCGATTATGAGATATTATATATCAAATTACATTGAGGAAAGAAGATTCTCTTTTAATGCTTGAGGTTCTGATATATCTATCATCTCTTTTATGTTAAAGAGCTTTGGGTTTTCAGGGCATTTCTGATAGGGTCTGTAACCAAAAAATTAAAACAAAATTCCATTTAATTGAGAGCCTTTTGCACTAAAAAATAATTAAATTTTTAGATCCATTTGATTTTTATTTGTTTTAAGCATCATCAGAAACATCTGCCACCTGGCACAGAAATTGCTTCATATGGCAGGTGGAGAGATGAGATATATTTAAAAGTTCTTTGTCTTTGATACTTTTCCCTGCTATATTTTCCAGTGGAGTAATTTGAAACTGATGGCATTTAAATAACCATTTATTGCCATAATGGAAGAATACGGTTAAAAATATATGGAGTAATTGCTGTCATTCCAAGATAAGAATACAGCAGTAGGCATAATGGAGCAAACCATCTTCAGTCTAGTTTGGCCTCTGGCCATAATACTGGCCAACACTTTGATCATTCAGAAGACAATAAAATGCCTTCTACCTCTTTTCTGTGCATATATATAATGAATAAGTTGATTGATTTATTAACCTGGACAAAAAATTGTCTTTTTCCCTCTGTAGACAGTGCTGGAAACCTCAGATCCAGGAGCACACTGTTCAGTTTTTAACTCATCCACAAAATCAAAATTAGTTTTGTGTCGTTTTCTAAAAAGCGCAATGTACACATGGAACCTCCTCCCCATGAGCTGCAACCTGCCCCGTTCCATATGCTCCCTCCCTTACAGACTTCTTGTGTGTTTTTTTTTAATGACACCAGAATTCCAAAGCAGTTTATAAAAAAAGATGAAGGCTTTCAATTGAGAAATTGCAGCAGTGTTATTTAGCATGCATAAGAGGCAGGGCGAGAAATTAAAAGAAAGACTAACTCTTCTGCTTATCTTTTCCCTGCCTTGGCTTCTTCACATCACTGCATACTTTTTGCTTGGCATTTTAGGGACAAAGAAAGATATTGCCTATTGTCCTTCTCATGAGACTTTTGACCTCTGTAATGGAATCATCTCATAAGATCATCTGTTCTTGCAAAATTTGAAACAGCTTGAGCAAATGACCTCATTTGAGCAGTTCGACCTGTGAAATTCTTGTCTACTCTATTAGGTCCATATGAGCTTAGTGCAGAGCTAAGACCATACAAATAAGTTAGAGAAAATTTACAAAAATCTCTGAGTGCTCTATTAGCAGCAATAAAATCATCAGACATTGCTTTAAATGCAGCCGTTCTTGTGCCAGTAATTTTCAACTGCTGAATATGACTGCAAAACAGTATTTTATATCTGATTTATTTTGATTGCTCTTACATTCCAAGTGGTCCTAAAAGTCCTTCTGAGTATTGAGGGTAAAAGGCTGAGAGTGAAGAGTCTGATTTAGTCATCATAATCCTGTGAATTTTGGGTACCTTACCCATCCTTCCCCAACTTTTTAATTGGGTTGTTTGAACTTTACTTTGTCTGTGCTAGCTTTCAATAAATATTGCCATGACTTCATTTGCTGACCAGAAATTTTATGGAAACAGCAACACATAGGTAAAAAATAGAAAATAATCTTGAACAGCAAGTTTTAAAGTTGGTAATGTGAGTATTTTCAACACAACTCTGGCCTCTGTGTCCTCTGGTATCTCATTTTGAGTGTGCATGACATACCCATTGTGACTAATCTAGAGATCAAGATTTGCCAGAATTATTGTAAAAATCATTTTGAGTAAGAAATGTATCTGAGGAAAAGAGAAATGATGTTTAAATGGAGGATTCATTTAATGGTCAAATACTATGGTTTGCCCTATTTTGTTCTTTTTCTTCCAACTCCTTAACTGACAAAACCAAAACTGAGCATAAACCATTGTCCTATATTATCATTAAAGTTTCTTGATTGCTCCTTCTAACTTTTTAACTGCTGGGGGAACTGGGTAGATATACTCATTATGGCATTCAAATCAATTCCTCAGCATCTTCCTCAAATGTTTCAACAATATCCATTGTCCAAGGACCATATTCATGGACCATCAGTGTGTGAATGTAAATTTGTTTTGGCCAGCTTGCCAAGCTTCATCTCTTTACTTTCTCTTCAGAGTCAAAACTGAAATTTCCCACAACTAGCAATCATTTAAAATTGAACCATTGTCAAATTTAACTACTTTCAACAAATTTTGTTCAAGTCATTAGTAAATATCAGAGGCAGGCCAGGCAAAAGCCAAGTTTCATACTCATCTTGGAGAAAAGTAAGGTTCCTGTTTTTGTCTATAGGGTTTTGAACATTCAGGTTTAGTTCTCTGCTCTGGTCCTACTTTTACTATGGAGGCTAATAAATTAAAGCTATATTTTTAAATGTTCCGATTTAGACAATGCAATGGCAATTTAAGCTACAGGCTGATTTTGAAAATTCCCACAAGCACTTATGGACCACATCCCTCTGGCCCTTATTTTCAGACATATTTCAGTGTTTAGTTCTTATTGATCTCAGTTAACCTTTATGACTTGGTCCCTTACTTTCTTTCTGTCGCAAGGATGTTGTGAAACTGAAGCCAAATGAGGATTATTTGCTTTTTTTCATAATAGACAGAACAAAATTATGAATCTAAATAATCCACAGCACTGTGATTGTGAATATAGTGATCAAGCTCAGATACATTGAATTTTGCATAGCAGATCCACTTTTAATATTCACTGTAGTATGACAATGCTACTCATTTCACTGACCAAACCTTTATCATGTAAGTTCTTGACCTACATTTGATATCACAGAATTTAACAAATTTAAATAATCTGAGATCAGAGTGGTATCAAAGCATTTCTTTTTAAAATTTAAGATGATCACTTTTTTTGCTGCAGTAACTTAAACTTTATTAAGATAAGTGTTTCTGAGAACAGAAATATCCATTCTTTTTTGTTGTTGTATTTTTTTCCCCAGTCAGATAGAAGTTTCTATTTTTGTGACCTTGTTGCATTATTGTCTATTATACAGCCATGTAGTGTCTGGCTTATACATAAAAATGGGAAGATGCATAATTGCTAAAATAGTGTAGTTTATGTGGCATAACAAGTTTGTGCATGTATAAGAATAACTGTGAATAACCTTATGTAAAAGCACTTAATAATTTATTAGGTATATTATTAATAATTTATAAGATATTAGATCTTAAATATACATATCAAATTCTGAACTTGAAAGTCTGAGTCTATTCTAAAACCTACCAATTCTTTCAGCTGGTGTAAATTGTCATAGGTGTTTTTATTTCTGAATAACTTCTCTGTATGGCTTAAGATCCACATTTTTGGTGCTTTTTGTTCAGTAGATGGCTGGGGAACCCAGTGAAAGCATTCAGAATGTGCCATGAGGATGACTGCCCACCTGAGTATTTATCCCCTAGTGCTGCATCATCTAGTTCACTTAGCAGTTATTCAGGCTTCCGCGTATATGTGTCTTGACCTTAACCTCCTAGTTTAAGGGGCTACGTGCTCTGAAGGTGAAATTTTTAATGTTATTGGGTGCCTTTGTATCATTTCCTCCTATCTTTTAGTCTTTATAAATACTATAAGGCTGGAAGAAAGATTAGGAGAATGAAAAATACACTATCCAAGAAAACTTTGGAGAGCAGTTGGTTGGAGAGGATGTGACAATGTCTAAAAGAAAGAGGAGGAAGAGAATGAAGTAGAATGAAAATTCAATTTCTTCCATAGTGCATATCATATCTTAGTACAGATATTGGTTATGATTTTCCCCTGACTTGAAGGGGTATAATGGGGATACACGCTGTGATGGATTCTGCATGGAATTGTGATGATTTCCACCCTTTGACAATATGGAACATAATTTTGGGGGCCCATGAAATGGGCCTAATATTTTATTAGCTGTCCTTTTGTATGACAACATTCCTTTGAAGAGGAAACTTTGTGACTACTGTCTTAACTGCTTTTTGAAATCTCTTTTCCGCTGATGTCCCTCAACAACTTTCTAAATGGTTGGGATTACCCAGAAAAGGGGAAATGTTTTAGCCAAGTGTCGTGGACACCAAGTTCACTCGAAAGCATTGCTTTGGCAATGGTTGCTGAAACATTGTAGTGATTATTACAACACAGCTCTGCTGTTTCATGGGCTCTGATAACTATCCTAAGCATAAGACTGCCCTTCTATAACAAGTTTTTCTCAGTCTACTTTGATTAGTTTAGTACTTTACATGTTACAGAACTCACAAAAACCACAACCCTAAACCAGATATTTTGAGACCAACTCCTTTCTATTTGCTGCATGTTTGTTCTGTTTTTCTTATATATATATAAAAACTTTTTCACAACATTAATTTAGATTGTAAGATACACAGTTTGTATTGAAGCTATCAGGTATCTGAAATATAACTTGGTGACTTACATAATTAGATAGCTGTAAATAAAGGATAGTCCATTAATATAGTACTGAAACAACATGCCAGCTTGGAGGAAAAAAACAAGAAGAAGCTCCTGGAAACTCAGATTTGAAGCAATAAGTAAGCTCTAGAACTTTTTTGATAGGAAGTTTCTAAATTAAAAATAAAAGCTTTTTTTAGGGACTCAGGTAAGTGGAACAGAATCTTCCGCTAGACAATAGAAGTGTTGTTTATTTTATGGAAATTTCTGAAAAATTAATATTATTGTTTTCCAACCTATCCACTAAAATTCTCATTTTTATGAAGACGTACCTCTCCTCAGTTGTCTTCTGTGATGCTTAAATAGCTTTGTGATTCCGGTGTCTTGTAACGTAGAACAAATTTAGTTCCTCTCACTTCCATCTGCACACTTGAGGACCATACCACCTATAGAAGGCCTGCTAAAGCACTTTCTTATGAAAACAGATGGTCAATTGTTCCTGTAACACAAAAGATTTAAAAGAAAACATCTGTGTGAGTTAGGTTACATTCGGGAGATCTGACTCAACTGTACATACGCAATCTCTGCAACAAGGTTGTCAGAATGACTGTGACCCACAATCACGTTATACTTCAGTATGAGGATTCTCAAAGATATACCTTTTGAAATGGAGCATTGTGTTTGACCAGATGGTTGGCCTGAATTTCCATTGTTCATCTTGGCTCTCTAGTGATCTGCAATTTCTATATTGCTATATTGTAATAAAGCAGAGCTTTATTACAGCTCTGCTTAATATTTACATTCAGGTAACTCTGATGGAGAAAGTTAAGAGGCCAGACATAAAGAAGCTACAGAACACATTTGTCTCTGAAAAGTATATATGTGTATGTGTGTATTAAAGGTGTACTAAATAGATATTGATGTTTTTCTTTTGTTTTTTTTTTTCTTTTATTTATTTATTTTACATTTTACTTAAAAGCTGCCGTGATTGGGATAAGAGTGAAATGAACATAAATATGATAAATGATAAAGGGCTACAGAAAGTAAATATGCCACTCAGAAAGAGCATTGCTAATCAAGCAGTAAAGCCATCTAATGCACTAAGAGAGCAAGCACCTCAAAAAAATTCTAAATTTGAAACTGGCATTCAGCTTGAGTAGCTCCTGGTTAAGATGAAACTGCTTCACCAGAGATCACTGCAGCAAAGTGAAACCTTGGAAGGGGTAGAGGCTTGATGGCTTGTATTAAAAAAACGACAAGATCAATGGGAAAACAGAGAACTAAAAGCTGAATTTGACTAAACATTGACTAAGAGTTAAGGCAGTGAAAAGGATTAAGGAAAGGCAAGGATAATATCTGGCCCTCTTAGATTCATAATAGATCTAAAGGTGTTGGTGTTCTCCAGGCTGACTGAGGCACTGCTTTGTCACAGCTGTATTTTTGGAGGCCATCCGTGAATGCTTTTGTAAAGTTTGGTGGCCCAGGTGCCAAAAGGACTTTGGTCTGGCACACTAAAGCAGGCAGTATGCATTGCTTTTAGAGAAAGCAGCATATGTTCTGCTTGTGAATTTCATCTCCCACCAACTCTTCAGGAGTGTAACACTGCCCACACGTCTTGCCTGAATGACTTGGAAAGTATATTTTTACTTCCAACTGTTACTCAAAGTTGGAAGTATCTAAGCCATGATGGCTCATGAAAATCATACTGAAGGGCTTCTCTTTTTTTAAAGGAACATGAAAAGTACTCCTGGCATGAGTAAATTGTGCATAACTCTAGACTGTGTTTTGGGTAGGAATTAGAGAAGTATTTGGCAGTGTTTATCTAGAAAACTTTGTATTTTACTGTGTATGTTTGTCAGTGTTTACAAAATTCCAAATGTTGACTGTGAATCCATATAATTTTTTTAGGAAACATTTTAGTTTCACCTGTTACTTATTCAACCTCACTTAATCTTGCAAATAAGATGTTTCATAATTCCAGGAACAATGAGTGTTCTTCTTTGTGTCTTATCAGATCCTACTGTGTGACATGGAAGGAAACAGAATTGCAAGCAGTAAACAATATGTGGTTGCACTGGATGTAGATTATAATGTTTTCCATTTTAATCTGTATTCCTTTCTCAGTCATTCCTGTTCTTCAGTTTGCTTTTTTTTGACCAGCAATAATCACTAAACTGACATTGCTAAGCAAACACAGTGACTTCAAAATCTCCTTCTGTAGTAGTAATAGCTAGTTTAGAACTTGTGATCTCAGTATACATAATTACCACTTTTTTTACTTTGTGTATTTTTTGTGTTTATCAATTTTTTATTTCATTTACCATTTTATTATTATTTATATATTTTTTTATTATTTTAGTTCTGTGAGATCTTCCTACAGTCAGTTTTAATTTTTATGGCTCCACAGGTTTACAAAGCATGAATCAGGCCTCAGAAAACCATTAGACTGCTTTTAATATTATTAATCTGGATGCTCTTTACTGTCTTCTGTTCTATGCAGACTTTTAAGCTTTTCTCTGAGGGAACCAGGTCTAGTAATACCATCTTTTTTTTTTTTAAATAAAAATTTATGTTCTCTAACAATCATTTGATTTGGGGATGTGGAGATCTTAAGAATCATGTTAAGTGTTCCAGGTTTCATGTAAAAAATGCAAGTATTGGCAACAGTGTTCAGATTGTCACTCCATGCTTCCATGGGGTTCAGGTAGCTAAGCAATAACAGAAAACACAGCTGTTACACAACTACAGGAAAAAATGTAATTTGCTGACATAACGGTAGCATTGTAAGTTGCCATTTCTCAGCTGGGCGGCTATAATTAGGCATGTACTCTTTGGAAGTCTTCTGATGAAGTACAGGCACATTAGAGAGACAATTGATTTCCAAATTGGATCCAGAAATTAATCTCATATGGATTCAGACTCATTCACAGCTGCAAACCCACATAGCTTTTCCAGCACCTCTTCAGAGGGATACTTGGAGCTTAGTACATGTAGAAGATGGTTGTACTCTTTATATGTTTTTATATTTATGGATTTTACTGATCAGAAGATGATTACTAAAGATAAACAGTAGAAGATCCATAAGTAAGTTGTTTTAGATTTGAACGGCTGGTTTACAAATATTGAATAATCTAGCTATCTGTATGTGCAGGGACACAAAAGTCTTTACACCTTCCCTGGGAAGGAGGGGGCATGCTCTGCTGATTATATAGTTAAGGGAAGTATTTAATTATTATTGTATTTTATAGCATCTCCTAAAGACATCTTAGTGCATTATAGTGCTGAGGAGAGTACAGTACAGTTTAGTCATTTGTAGTGTCAGACCCTCTTCTTTCCCTTTACTTGGACTTGACTTGCTCTATTCTTGTCATGAGGTAGAAATTCCCATAACTACATGGATGGAACAGTTTTAAAGCCCCTTTTTACATTTCTGAAATGAAACAAGTCAGGATCCTTTGTAGATGTAGTTATAGCACAATTTGTATAGACTTCTGCATAGAAAAATACAGTAACTCTACTTCCCCTTAGAATCAGGCTTAAAGAGGGGATTTATACTAGAAACTAGATAATTTTGTAATAGTGTTACTGGTTATATTTTGAACAAAACCTAGATAAACTATAATTATAAATTATTGTTAACTTTTTGGGGGTATCAAAGCCACAGAAGTGGCTTATTTTTAATTTCAAGGTTTCTCTTTACAGTTTTCCTAGGAGGTGAGAAAGACTAAACATCTGAAATATGTGAGCTGTCGATCTAGGCACTCCTAACAAAAAGTTTGTTCCTTCTTAACTTTTTATCATTAAAATCTTTTAAAATAGTTCCTATTTATGTGAAGATTTGTTAATTTGGAGCACTGACATTTTCCAACATTGTCCTTTGCTTGAGAACAGTTGAGAATGTTGCTGTGTGCTCAACTACTTCACATAGTATAGGCTGTTAGTAAGCAGGACCAAGATCTGGCAGCTTGTAGCTCTGCATTAGCTTAGTTTGTGTTATAGCCAATTGCTGTCTGACCTCTCCATGCTGTGGAGGAAATGCAATGCCATCTGTATATCTCTTAGTCACATTAAATTATGTCATTTATATTACATTGGAATGCATAGTTTACTTTACGCTTTGCAGCAAAATTAGCAGAAGTAATCAGATATAAGCAGAAGCACAAAGGTGAAAATCTGGGGGCCCCATTTCTCTCCAGCTTTCTTTGATTCTGCCAGGTGTTGAATTTAGGGAGGGAGGGAGGTAATTTAAATCTATGGAGGTGCTAGCATGTGTAAATGTTTATAGGTCTTAAACACCCACTGATCCCAGCAAGACTTCCACGTGTTTGTTCATGCAGGGTCAAGTCCTTACTGCATTACACACTTAGAATCTGAGCAGGAGAAGAGGAGGGGAGAATAAACACATTGCAATTAGAAAAATGATACAAAATTAATGAAATATGCAAGGTATTAAACAAGAAATTTTGTACATTAAAAGCAACTTAAAGTTAATAGTACCTGATAAACAATTATATATGCGTCACTCTTTCTTTTTAATAGTCTCCATGACTGTGTCATGCTTATACTCTGTAAGAACAATCCTGGAGATTTTTTAATTAAAGGAAGGTAAAAGGAACCAGGATTTCTCTTCAGGAATCCTGTAGCAACTTCCCATTGAAGTACATAGAAAAGCTGTTTTGGATTTAAGGGAAGCTGGGTCCTACCTGTAATTTTTCTGTCTTTAATTTCCACAGCTACGTTCCTCTTGAAATATATACCTTTGGTCCAGTATCTGCTGCTCAAATAAAGCATCAGTCTGCCCAGAATATGAGTTACATTCCACATGGAATACCTTCCAGAAGATACTGCTTTTTTACCATGGTTTTGTAAATGGAAAGGTTTTGTAAAATGGAAAGGCAGTAAGACTGTCAGTTATTTGGTACAGCTCATGCAGGCTGAAACAGGATCCAGCTGCTCTTTGGACATTTATTGCTTCAGTCCTTTCCTGTTAAATGTCCACTGTCATTTTGGTTTTATGTGAAACCCTTCACTCAAAAATATGATCACAGACAAGAAGGACTCTTAAAACAAACAAAAAAAAGTTTTCTATGTACTAGCTGATATAAGACTAGGCTATGGCTGGCTTGATAGGCTTAAAGAAATTTTAAATGTTAATTTATGTCCAAAATATTTATAAATGGTGAAAATTTATATGAATCTTTGACATAACTCATCCTATGTTTTGTTTTATAAACACTCAGGAGCTATTCGCAAGGAAACAGGATGTGCACTGTCTGAGGAGCTTTCTATTCTTTCCATAAAAGGTTCTGTTACATGCATGTTAAACAGAGCTGTTGTATGTCACTTTAATCTTAAAAAAAAAAAGTGTATACATAGAAAGGCCAAGGACAAAATCTTTGAATCCAATAGGAAAACTCTTATTGATTTAATTGGAACAAAGATTTCCCCTCAAATCCTCAAATTTTGAAAACTAGCATAACTTTACTGAAGATGATGAATTAAGCTGAAGGATGCTCTAGTTGCATTATAGCTGAGGATCTGGCCCTCAGAATGCATGTATTCCTTAGGGTAAGAAATCAGTCAAAAGCAAATATCTCAGAAGACAACTAAATGATTCAAATTTACTTTGCAATTTTAAGCCTGGGCTAAAGAACAGAGCAAAGGCTGCACTGTAGTCCTCTGGTACCCGTTTGTACAGGAGTGATTGTCATTTTAAATGAATAAAATCAGGTAAACTTTTGTTCGTGTCAGATTTATATCCTCATTTGCAATATATTAACAAATAAAGTGAAAATGTATTTATACACATTATATAAGCTGATCTGAAATCCTGATGTATGAACCCAGAGATTTATAAATTATACTTGTAAATCAATGTAAATTGCTGGGTCAGAATGTTCCTGCCTTGCCATCATAAAAATTAGGTACAGAAAAGTCTGATTCATTTACCTAGTCCATCTACCTGCCAGTGAAGAATTATTCCTGTTAACTGTAATCTTTTCTAGTGTGTTGTCCAGTGCAATTATGAAAGACTCAAAGATTACAATTTTTCTATTTCTCTGTCAGATATAGACTTTCATTTTTTACATCTTGATAATTTATACTGAGAGAGATGACAGATTTTCAAGCCTACTATTTGGAGGTACTGGGATCAAGCATCTCCAAAACACCTACACCATTCAAAACCTGGAAAGACCAGTACAATTAGCATGTAAAAATACAAAGTGAAAATGTGTGCTACATAATCAGCATACTTCTCTTCACCCGTGCCTAGAGCCCCTCAGTGATGAAATCCCCTTTGCCACCACTTTCAAATACTGATCTATTTCAGAATATGAGAAGAAAGGAGTTTAATAAACAGGTGCTAAAGTAAAGCAAAACCTGTAGTTATGAAATGGAGGTATTATTGTCTTGATTGAGGTTCTTAATATTAAGGGCATACTTGGTTAAATTTTATCTCTCATTTGCACAGATTCCATTTCCCAGCTCTGGATGTACGGAAGACTATATATAGATATCTGACACTCATCTGTATTTGACTGCTGAATCTTGGCAACTGAGACCATTAACCCTATAGCATCCACAGATTCTACTTGAGGTCTATGTGCTGTTAGAGACAGCAGAGCATCCAGGTAAATGAGCAAAACATGCGGCAAAAAAGTTCCAGAGTTGTTACTGGCACTGCCTGAATAAAGGGTTTGTCCTGTGATCTATTTCTGCACAATAGGAAGTTGTACGGTGACTATACATGCTGATATCACGAGCTTATCATGAATTTATCTGTAATACGAGAAGTAAAAGAAACAATAGCTAACTGGAAGGATGTGTAGCTTCTTCATCATTTACTGATCAAACTGTCCTTTATGAGAAAGTTTGTACCTATGTGACAACTGTCCATCGAATTATAAAATTGCCCTATTTAAACTCCTGAATTAGAACAGGAATGATAAAAGACCTTGTGATTAAGGAGCAAGACTGAATCAAAAGATCTAGGTCTTCACTGTGGTTCTGGTGCAACTTGTTTGGATTTGATTAATGTTTCCAGAAGTATTTATCCATGGTGCCCAGTTAGGGAAATTGTAAGACAAATTTTTCAGAAATTGTGGACGTTCATTCCTCCCATTAATTTGCTGGAAATGTTTTTAATGTAATGCTTTTCTGAAGTTCTTTTTCTTTCAATATGTTTTAGGAACTGAGGCTCCCAAATAATTTATGTGAGTCTGAAAATTATGTCCTTAATCTTTACATCTTGTCTCCTCATTATCTCCAAATTGATATAATGCTTTCTTTAAAGAATGTGATGAGGCTGACATAATTCAAGATGGTAAATTGTGTTGAGATCTTTAGATGGAGAGAGAAAAATGCCAACTCTGTTTATTCTCTGGTTTTGACTTTTTCTTCATGATATGTTCATATTTTGTGTACTTTTGAACTGATTTTAGCTCTCCAGCCTGGGACTACTCCTCTTCTGAGATTTAAGCCATTTAGTAGAACAAAATGAGCTTAGTAATGCACACTATTTGATAGAAAGCTACTCTACTTTGATCACCAATATATCATCATTTATTACAATGCTTCATATCCGATTCTCTTTTAATTTTCAGTGGCACAAATCGGGAATAATGTCAATGAGGTCTGTGGAATTAAACTGATGTAAGTGAGAATAATCAAGCTTTCCTTCTATTCAGACCTCCTTACTCTGATGTGTAAATTGACTACCTTTTTGTAATAGAAGACATTTAGGAGTAAATTTCCAGTGTGCTGTATGATCATTAGACTGGTATGTAATTCATGTGTGCCATTTTGAAAATGCCAGTGCTCCTTTGAAAGGGGATGAAGGAAAAATGGTTGCTTCTATAGTGTTGTTTAAAAGGCTTCTGTTTATCAAAACCTCATTGTGTTATGAAGGTGGTGTTTGGGCTTACTGCAGAAAAAGCGTGCTTGTCTTTGTGACTGATCTATGGAGCAACTCTTGAATAATGGAAACTTATTTTGTACATGTAAGAGGGACATATAATCCTCCTGCCCCTTGAAAAAACTAGAAAATTTGGCTTTGCTATTTCTGAATTTAATCTTAATCTTTGAAGCACTAAAACTCTCCAGTGGGGCCAGTGCTTGAGCTGAGCTACTGAATATTGCCTGCAGAAATTTATTACAAGATTGAATAATACAGCATTTTCTCCATACTCTTAACCTGTTGTGTACCATTAAGACAGAAATTTGGGGCTGGAGAATGGGGGCTATCACTTACTTCTGCCTGCACATGGTATTTTTATTTTGGGTACAACAAAACAATAATTGATCATAGTTCTGCACTCCCTTTCGCATTTTTGCTTCTTCTGAAACAAAAAATACTCATGCTACAGAAGTGACTGCAGTTCAGCTAGCAGTGAGACTACAGTATTTCATGTTTTCAAATACAAAAATAATTGCTCTGGTCTTTAACAGAATTTATTTCATTGCATGGCATTATACTCCTTAGGCAAGGTCTCAGGGACTTTTCTGTCCAAATGGGAGTCTCAATAAAGAGCAGGCTGATCCATGTGCAAGGCTGGAGTTTACTGTTCTTGGTAATGAATCATTCTTCACCAGTGTCTCTGATATACTGAGCTATCAAAATGAAAAAGCATTTAAAATATACCAAAATTTTATATTTGTAACATTGAAGACTCAGAGGCCTCTAGGCATGTTAGCTAAATATAGATAATAAATTATAAACCAAAAAAGAAGCCTACAGAAGATATGACAAAAAAAAAAACAGAAAACAGTAAAACTACCACCACCTTCCACCATGTGCACATACCTACTGCATATGCATCCTCTTAGAGATGTTCATATACGCAGCACACAAAAAAGACAAGCCTTCAAAAAAAATTGAAAACCTGAGGGATCCTGAAGGATGCCAGAAACCGTAAAGCTGTAATTTTGTCTCCCAAAGACAACTAGGAATTCTGCTGCTTACAATAGCAGCTACCAAGTTTTTATCTGTGGAGGGGTATATTTTAAAGTTTTAAAATGTGTTGTATTTAATTACAGTATAGAGAGAAGAGCTTCAAAATGCTTGGCTTCTCAAATCATATTTAGTCAGTATTTTTCAGATATTGATAAATTGTGTATGCCTAAGAATTATCTGAGGGAGCTGTACATTCTTGTACAAAGACTGATAACCTGCTGGGATTAGACATGGTTTGTTAGTACACAGATTTCCAGGGTCTCAATCACACATTGAAAATTGCTAATTGGTATTTTTACTACCAGTTTCCACATCAGAAATGGTCTTTTTGGATTTTAAAATTAAATCCTGCAATGGAGTGCAGGTCCATTCAGGCAGAGCACATGCCATCAGTGAGTTTTTTTGCATGATATATATATGCTTTCTCAGTTCTAGTTTCTGTGGGGTTGATTTAGCGTCTCCTTGACTCTCAGTGAGTTCCTGAAACTCATGAAACTCATGAAAGTCCCACTACTTTCAAGCAGAACAGCAATGTGCAAATGCAGTCAAAAGATGAAAGTAGGTGGAGACATGTAGATCCTCTTTCCAGAAGCATACTACCAGGGAATTACATTATCAGCTGACTACTATTCAGGTCTTGATCACAGCAGAAGAGCATGTTTATGCTGCCAGTTAGGTAACACCGTTTTCCTCTAAATCTGTTCCCTTGGTTGTCCACATCATGTACATACTAGATTTCTTCTGAGATCTCTTCTGGATCAATTAGATCTCTCTCCAGAGAAAATCTGGGAAGGGATTGGCAGTTACATTAATAGGGACTGAGCCAATACACAGTATAGATATGATTGCACCAAGTATTAGCCCTTTTACCCAGCCTAGTCTTTCAGCAGTGTCCCAACACCCCCGAAACCATCTCACACCCTTATATCATAAGGACTTTTTCCTTCAGGTCAGTATCTCTTAGGGCTGTGCTGTCTAAACATGAGGATGTTGGATTGCAAAAGAGCACTTTCGTTGTCATAGTCATTTTATGTGTAAATATTATTTCTTAAGGGTCCCAGGCCAAAAGGAGGGCCATGTAAAGCCAGAAGAGTTAGGGCCTTGTGTCAGTGTGTTGACAGGGGAAGAGAGTACTGCTGCAGAAATTTCCCTGTACCTCTGTAGGAATGGTCTTCCGCATCCTGAGAAGTTGGATCACAGTCTTGCATGCTACTACAAATAAAAATAAATTAAAGCAGCCTAGATAAAGGTCCATGGTGGGTATATGAAGGCCATCACCATGTAGAAAACAGTCTGTGGACAACTGTTAAGCACAGCACAAGTAGTCTGCCAGAGAGACCTGAAAGTGAGTAGGTGCAAAGATCTTTGTGGTAAGTGTTTAGCCAGAGATCATTTCAAATGTACATGTGGGCAGAGTACTGTAAATGGCACTGACTGTGAACCGTGTATGGCCACTGTGCTGTCTGCCCACAGGAATGGGACTGCTCACCACAGCAGGTCATAAGGATGACAGGGATACAACAAACAACTGCCACAGCTCTTCAATCCTGCAGTGCCGTAACCAGGGCTGCAACACCACTATTGCATTTGTTGTCTGCATGCATCTTTCCATCCCTCAGTGGGCAGCCAGTGTGACGTGAGCAAAGGTTTCTCCTTTGTGTTGTTCCAGATTACCTGGGTGGGATTTCTGATCCATATT
This sequence comes from Pezoporus wallicus, assembly GCF_028554395.1. Taxonomy (NCBI): domain Eukaryota; kingdom Metazoa; phylum Chordata; class Aves; order Psittaciformes; family Psittacidae; genus Pezoporus; species Pezoporus wallicus. The sequence goes on along the minus strand of NW_026642179.1, from coordinate 2,060,440 downwards.
GGGCTGTGAAACTCCATTCCTCATAGATCTTAGGGCTATGTGTGGAAGCCTAGTTCTGCAGAGAGATGTGGGTGCCTCTGGAGCAGCCTACCAGGAGCCAGGATAGATAACATTAATTTTTCCATGATAAAAGGAATTAATATATAAACTTTATCAAAAAGAAGTTTTCTAAAAAATATTTTAATGCACTTTTTTTTCCTGCAACTGATGTATGTTTTCTTACCCCCTTCCCCCAAACATAGTTTTGACATGATTGTGGTTGAAACTTTGAGGGTTGGGAAATAACCACTCAGTAACCTTCTGTCACTGGTGTTCAATTTTTAATATAGCTTGGAAAATGAAATGGTATTTGGTGGTTATAGCAGTCCTTTTAAACATTTGCAGTGGAGAAGGAACAGGTTCGAATGTACATGACCTAAACTACGTCACAGACAACTGCTACTTTTATTAGGTTTATGTCTCTGTTGCATAGAAATTTTTAGAGGTACTGGTCAAGCTCTGTTCTAGACAAGGCCTATGTTGCAACTGCTCAGAATTTCCTGCCATAATTTTTCTAATTACAAGAAAGACTCTCAAAAATATTAAAATAATAAAACCCCCCACATAGCTTCCCAAGTGAAACACTCCTAATCTTACGGACGTATGAAAATAGCTTTATATTTTTCTTGGGCTATTTTCCAATCATGCACTAAAAGATTTAAGTGGGCAGCTGAAATGCCACGATAGAAAATGGTGCCCCTGAACCTCAAAGTAACTGTACTTTACATGCCTGAGGTCTTATTCCCACATACAAGTATGTTGTCATTCAAGTTATTCCTCTGCAGCTGGACTGATTTTACTGTTGTCTTGCTGGTTGCCCACAAGCTGGCAGAATTTCCCAATTTAGAGGTAGTAGCTTCAGTACTGGATGTGTCAGAGCTCCTGTATGTGTGCAGAGCAGCAGATTTGCACATTGCACAGGAGCCCCAGCATGGCCTGGACCCATCACACCTGCTGAGCATGCACAACAGATCTGTGAGTATGTGTTTATCATTACCAGGAGTAGCCAAGTCTATTTTTCTATGGAAATTTTCAAATGAAATGGGGAAAAATAATTTGCTTTCAGAATAACCTTAATGAAGAAGAAAAAGAAACAGCTTAATTTCTGACCCAGGCCGATGCACATGTTTTCAAATGGATCCTGTCCTATGGTATTCCTGAGTGTAAGAGTAACATTTTGAATAAGTGCATTGACATTTGTGCAGGAGAAGCCATTTCAAGTCATAGTATGAGAGTCATAGTACTTGGCAGTAATACTGCAACTACCCTGGTGATGAAAAACCTTTGGACAATAAAGTCCTTGAACTGGAACTAGGTTTGAAGTGCAGATTTAACATCCAGATTTCACTCCCGGTGAATATGCAGGACCTCTGGCTGATTAGTTTTGTTAGAAATAGGAGCTGGCTGCAATACCTAGATATACCTTCCTGTTTGCACTTCAGACCACATTAATGCAGCAACAGCAGTGACCAAATTTCTCAGTGCAGACAAGTCCCTAAGTTATACATTTTTTTAATGGGATGCTTTCATTAGTGCCTTAGCTGATATTACTCATAAACCAAACCTTGTGCTACCAGGTTTAATCATTGTCTCGAGGCAGAGGCTTATTAGTGCAAGGTCATTCTATACTTTTTTATTTCATGTTTTCCCTGAGAGAAAGCGAGCGATGTCTCCAGAAAAATCACCTACCTCCTGCCTGGCATATCAGCATCCACAGACTTGCTGCCAGCATAGATGTAATGCCTCTTGGTCAAACTTCATGTTGCACCAAAACAGAGAGTTTACAGTTAAAGACAGATAATAAGATCAAGTCCTGAAACTTGTATGTGGGATTATGTAAGCTGTTTAAAGAAATAATGTTGAAACTTCTATTAAAAAAGTGAAATGTTTCTTGAAAATATTAAATCTCTCATTGTGAATTAAGCGCTTTTGAAATGCTGGATTGATAACTCTGGAGATCAAAGTCTTACATCTGGCTGAGCTACTTACATGTCACAGTGGCCTTGGAGCACTCCACAGTCTAGCCCTCAGGGGTGGGAAGTACTCCGATTCCTTTGCTACTGTTAAGGAACTGAGGTGCAAAAAAGCAGTGACATGTTTAAGCTACCATCAGAAATCCATGCTGAAGTAGGGATTTCAGACCAGGCATCTGATCTCCTCAGGTAGCAATCCAAGTGAGAACTGTCACCTTTCTCCTACAGAAAAGGAAATGACAGCCAGAAAGTCTCTGATCAAAAAAGCATGGGAGATTTTCCTGTTCGGTCAAGTCCCTGGCCCTTCAGGGCAGAAACATGGGAGAAGGAATCAAGACAGAGAGAGTAGCTTGAGATGGCTGACACCAGTGTGTTAGCAATGGGACTGTGATCTAACAAGCTTATTTGTTGTATAGTAGTAAATAATGACTCTCAGCATGACAAATAATAACTTATTTGTTGTATCACAGTAAATAACGACTCTTGGCATGACATAAATAATGACTCTTAATGTATTTTGTAATTCTTTGCCATATGAATATTCCCAGTTTTGGAGTGTAATTCTAATGAAGTTTGGAATAGCTTGAAAATTAGGGAAAATTTTCTGCTGCATCACTATTCTCACAGCTTATGATGGCAATTTTTTAGATCAAAAGATGCCAATTAAATAGAAAAATGTCGGTCCCCCTGGAATTACCATTTTACCTTTTCCTTCTGCCTTCCTCTCCAGGCTCCTCACCAGCACATAGGTGGGGTTCCTGGGCTTCTTCAGCTTTGGTAACTTACTGACAAGGAATGGAGAAGCCAAGATTTCCCAGACCTCTATGTTCATTGCTTCTTGGTTTTTAACTCCTGCAGAATCATGCAGAATATACTAGTAGGAACCCAAATTCAGAGTCTGCATGACAAATCAAAGATTTCTGCATGATAGAAATTGTAGATCTTTGCTCTGAAGTACAGATATTGCTTTGTTAATTTGCATCAGTCCGTTTTTTTCCCTTTTCTGTGCACATTTTTTAACCCCAAGTAATAATAAATAATATTTTAAAAATTAAGCATAATTAATGTATCATATTTATAGCCATGTAAATTAAAGAGGTCTTAACTAATAATGTGAATCACATAATTTAAAATAAATAAATAAAAGCGGTATAGGCAGAAAAGCAGCCAACCATATGGTTTCACCATATGCTGAAGCATACTTACTGTCCCTTATATCCTGCATTCACTGTGAAAACTATGTATGCATATTCACTGACAAAAAAAAAATGCACTAAAACCAACCCTGCATGAAAAAAACTTTAAAGCTACAAGATCAAGTGTTCTGTATTTAGACTCTGTGAAAATTCATGCAGTCATAATTTCTCTAATAGATGGTTGTCGTGAACATAATGGTCTTTATGGGCTTGATCGCATCAGTTTTTGCATGGAGGGTCTCCCTCATTCACTAGAGATGTATGGTAGTCACTGAATAAGTATGAATATTCACATGAAGGCATTGATCCATATCCTAAAAATGTGTCTTATATACCACTTCCTCTTTTACTCAATGAGGAGGTAGTTCTGTATTGCTTAGTATCTGCGTAATATTCTTTAGGTGAGTTGGGAGCTATATATATTTCCAGGGAATACATCTGTTACGATCATGGCTTTAAAGTCTGGGCTCAGCTTTTGCTGCTTTATTGATGGAAAGAAAACAGAGGTACAAAGCAGTGTTCACATACCATAGGACTGGTTGAAAAAGTTCAAAACCTTTTTTACATTGAGAAACAGATTTTTCTTGAAATTATTCATCATATTTCTTTTTACAACAATCTTTTTTTTACAGAAATGAAAATATTATTTCAGTTGAATTTTTCCACTAGGAAACCTTAAAGTAAACTTTTCATTCTGAGACAAAAGTTCTCTTTCTTTGCACTACCACCATATAGCTTTTAGGATGCTGACCTCTTTAGATAGAGGTGATCTTCAGGATGTACTATGTTAGTGTCCACACTTAAATAATCTGTGATGTCTTTTGTTCTGTCAAAAGTGTAGTAGTTTTTACACTTTCCTATTCTGAGAGAAAAGTATGTTCTGGAGTAGCAAAATGCTCTAAAGGATGGTAAATTCATTTTTAAGCAGCTCTGTTTAGAAAATTGGCTGTAGGGCCCTGTAGAAGTCTTTGTCTTGTGAAGGATTTTGTTTGGGTATGACTACTGTGGAGCCACTGCCAGCTCATGTACAGTAGCAGTTTCAATACTGACAACATAAAAGTCAGGACAAGCTCTTTGCTGGAGCCATGCTACCGCAGGATGCTGTCACTGGTACTGAAGCTTTAGCATGTTCACTATGGTGGTCAGTGGTACAAGGGGCACAGCTGATGCTGGCAAAGGGGATAAGCCCCAAAACCAGCAGGAGCTGTGAGCTGCCACCTCTCCTGGAGGCAAGAGCTTGAGAGGTGACCAAACTTTACAGCACTCTGTGACCACAATGCTGGTAATGACTGCAGTCTAGGTGCATTTTATTCCCATAACCTTTTCATCAGAGACACGATCCTCTACTTCTCATATATTTACCTGACTGTTTCCTCACCATAATTTATTGAAGCAGGACTCAGAAATTCTGTGTGGGTCAGGAAAAAAGTAGGTACTGCTCATAGTCGAAAAAAATGAAAAAAAGAGTGGGAAGGAGCAGAAATTTGTTGCATCTTGAAGTAAACAGAATGGAACTGGAATCTGAACAGATGAGTTATGTTTTTATGTTCATATCTTCTGTGTATCCATAACAATCCCAGGAGGCTTCACATCAACATTTTGAAATCTTTTTGATAAATGCATTCACATTCTTATCAAAATTGACTTGTGTTTGGATTTCTCATCCTATACTCCAATTAGCATTTGAACCCAATGCTTTAAGCACATGATACAGTGGTGTCTGGAGTGTATGTATTTAACTTAAATGTTTCAGATCGTTACTACTGCAGCTACCAAGTGCTATTTTATTTTATTTCTAGGGATTTTCAAGAGCTGATTTTATGATCATTTAGCTTACCTTGAAAATGTGTTTTTCTATAATCTACTTTATAACTCCCATTTCTGTCTTTTTAGAAATACAGAAAACAATTAAGATCATGTCAGTGCTGAAGACACTGAAGTCTTAGGTTGAAACCTAAAGTAGAACCTATCTTTCAAAGAGGAACAGGTCAAAGGAGTTAATGGCTAATGTGTGTCTTAGAGCTAATTTTGAGGAAAGAATATGGAGCGATGCTGCTAGTATTTCCAGATTTTTTTCTCATTCTCCTTTTTTTTCAGATCTCGCTTTATGCAGAACACAAAAGTTCTTTACTAGGAAACCAAATGGAAAAGAAAATAAACCAAGAGGTGACATCTCCAATCTGATAACTGTACCTGATATAAACATATGTACATATAGCAGTGACTGCTTCAGAAAAATGAAGTATTCCAAATATAAAGTTGTAGGATTTTTTCTAATTTGTCCCTACTATAGTAAATGAAATGGCCGCTACCATTTCTGCCTCTAGCAATATCAAGAATATAGTGAACTCAAAAGACAGAGACTGTTCAAGGCAGATGAGATCAGGCCCCTGTGTAACCGACACAGAAAATCTGGAAGTTTGTCATGCCCCTTCCAACAGAAGCTGGACACAATGAGAAACAACGTAGTCAATTTTGGGCTCTCTTTCTGCTGGCTCAGCTGCTCAAACAGAGCCGCAGGATTAGATTGATCACTCCATGTGGAATACACCTCACAAGAAGGATGTAGCATATGTTTGGCATCATGACCCCAAACTATTCCCTTGATTGGGACAGAGGGACAGGGCAGAGCACTACACTTCTCTGGCTGATCACAGGCCATTCACAACACAATAAAGTAGAGAAGCTTTTTTGAGGTGTGTTAATTTATACTGGAATGGGGAAAGACACAGACCTAGTGTCTAGGAGGTGCAAAAAATTACTTTCTCTGCTCCCTCTTCCTTAGTCCTGGGCTACATCTTGTGACAACTGAAAGCACTACAGAGGAGTCACCATGGCTAAGTCGTTTTATTGCTGTGAGACTCTGCAAGATGAGGAAAATCATGGCTATCCAGTCATTCAGTTACGTTCAGAGGAGGGTAGACTTCAACCATATTATGCTTCCAAACTCTCCTGTGAAGCTACAGATGATTTCCTCTGTCTGAGCCATCCACTCTGTGAAAAGCGGAGAACTACCTGTCTCTCTAATGCTCTTTGAGATCTGTGGTTGTAAAGGATATATGTCAGTTATAAATCACTGTTTCTTTCTGTCACTCACTGCCCAGGTTTTGCTTTCCATGTGGAATTCAAGCAGCTCCTTGTTTTGCAAAGAAAGTAGCTGAAAGGAAGGAGCTAGCAATGGATTAGGATTTAGGAGAACTTCACTTTGCCACAGACTCGCTGTGGGACTTCCAGATTTTTATCTGCTTGTGTTTCGGTTCTCCATATGTAAACTAAAGATAATAATGCTCCTCATGGCTTGATCTTTGTCCTATATATTTAGTTTATAAACTTCCTGGGGGCAATGATCATCTCTTAGTATGTATAACACCTACCACAGAGAAGCTCGGATATCATTTAGGGTCTCTATGTGCTGCTATAAAATATCCATTAAATAATTATATTATGGCAGGCATTGCCAAATGGTCTTGTCTTCTTAGACTTCTAAAAATTTTTTCTTAATGTACAAAAATATACACAGCTTCAGACACCTGCGAAGATTTTTCTTTTGTGTGGAAGCATGTATGTGCAACTGTGGAAAGAGACCTCACTGGCTACTGGGAAGCCTTATAGTCAGCTTTGTTCTTGACTAGAACAGATTCTTAAGTCAGAATTGCTTTTGGAGGATTGTTGAGCTTCGGGATATGTGTGTTTCTGATCCTATTAAAATGAATCCTGTAGGCAAAAAAAATTAATAAATAATTATTGTTCTGCATGCTGTTTAGTCATTTTGTTGCAGGATTAGTGCATAGGTGTAAAATATTGTTCTGGTTTCAGCTGGGATAGAGTTCATTTTCTTATTGGTTAGCGCAGTGCTGTGTTTTGGCTTTAGTCTGACAACAATGCTGACAACACTCCAATGTTTAGTTATTGCTAATTAATGCTTACCCTGATCAAGGACTTTTCAGTCTCATGCTCTGCCAGTGAGGAGGGGCACAAGAAGCCAAGGGGAAGCAGAGACAGGACCCCTGACCCAAACTAGCCAAAGGGGTATTCCATACCTCAGCATGCCATGCCCAGTATATGAACTGGGAGGAACTGGCTGGGAGCCACCAGTCACTGCTTGGACACTGGTTATGCAATAGTGAGAAATTATGTTGTACCTTTTTTGTCTTTCTTAGGTTTTATTCCTTTCATCTTTTATTTCAATTGTAAACTGTTCTTATCTCAACCCATGGGGTTTGCCTTTTTCTGATTCTCCTCCTCATCCCACTATAGCAGGGCGGTGGGAAGGGAGGGTGAGTGAACAACTGCATGGCACTCAGTTGCTAGCTGGGCTTAAATCATGACAAACACTCAGATTCTCCCCACAGATACTACTCGTCTGAGAAGCCAGTCTGCAAAAGCTCTGGACATCTCTTTCAACTCAACAAATTAGACCATAATGGGACCAGAAAAAAGGCAGTACACTTGGTTTAATGCCTACATGCAAATGCATTTGAATATATAACATCTACAAGATTTCATACATTTAAATGCAGAAGTCTACATTCTCTCTTGACAAAGAGAAGGTAAGTCATTGAGATCTGCTGGGGATAATCAATAATGTTCTTTCCAAACACCTATCCAAATTCTGCATAAAGATCATTTCTTTAACATAGTAATTTTTTAGCATTGGACAGCTTAGAACTATAAAGGTCTTTCTGTGTCTTTCAGTATCCTCCCAAAGCAGAAATTTAAGAAAAAATCAAGTTCAGATACTCTCAAAAGATTTTCAAGCCTTCTGATGGATTTTGAGCTTCTAGAAAAATTTGCAAGTAGACATATTTCTTTAGTTTTATTTTATGTAAAATCAGTACCCAACTCCATTGCTGAGCTGTGTCCACAAGACACTCATGCTACCAAACTTCATTTCAATTGTGATCTCCACAAGATGAAACTAGAGGAGTTGGTAAGTATGAATACAAATTACTCTGACACAAGAAATTGGCTGAGAATCAGGCCCAGGGTAATTGTGACACACTTACTTACTTACATTTTGTCTTACAAAGAAATAAAACCAGCTAGATGTAGAAGTTTTGACTTTTGTAGTCCAAGATAAAAAAGGGGAAAATGATTATGTGAGGAGAAAAGAAACTGGGCTGAAGAAGGTGCTCAGCATTCAAATCTGCCTGTTTTTTTCCGGCTTCTGCCTTCCTCCTTTCCAAGCAGGAAATTTTCCCTCTCCCTTAAAATAAAGCTTTGGGTTTTTCCCCTTTTTTTTTTTTTTTTTTTTCTCTTTTTCTTCCTTTCTATTTGGTGGTTGCAATAAGACAACTCCAAAGTTGTTGAAAGTGGTTGTCACAAGATAATCACACCTCTGGGGGATTATAGGCATCTGGCTATGATTCATGAAATCCCTCAGGACTGATTCCCCCTTTCCCTTCTCCTTAAGATAACCACACCTCCTGCTGTGTTTTATGATTTAAAAAATACAGGTTTTGTAATTGTAATGTACAAATATTATTTATCTTGAGTTATTTTGCTTTGCTGCATTGTGCGTTAAAAAAAAAGCCCACAAAAAAAACCCAACAAACCAACAGAGGGATTTTCTTCTCATTTTTGAGAGTTCTCACTGCCAATAACAAATAAGTGGCTGATGAGTTCTTCAGAATATTTCCTGAGTATCCATCCAATGCTGCCCTTCCCTGCCCTTGCCCTTGCCCTTCTTCTTTCCCTTCCCCTTCCCCTTCCCCTTCCCCTTCCCCTTCCCCTTCCCTTCCTTAATGTGTTTTGCCATACAGTAACATTGGAACACATTATGAGCACTTGCTTTTTTGATGCATCCTGTACCACCTCTTAACACTTCAGTTGCTTGGCTTATCCTAAATACACTTCTAAATCTGCCAATAAGCTCAAGAATATCCTTTGCCAACTGTGCATACACACAAAATCCTGCAATAATTGGAACAGCGTCATGTTCTGCTCATACTTTCTCTTCATTTCTATTAATTATGGAGTCAGAAATTAAAAATGACTTCTTTCTTCAGGTTTTTATGTGCATGTGGATTTTAGGACTCACTATAACCCAAAGATAGGGACACTTCAAAACAGAAAAAGTAGCAGAATCTATAGTAGGAACTGCTAAAGACTTGGTTGGTATTATTTGCATATATTTTCCTCTAAATTTAACTCTGGATCTTGACATTTAGGTTTATGAAAGTGTTAACATCTCCAGAAAGACTGTACTGAAACACAAGGCGCATTTAGTGTTTTCTTAGGCATTCCTGCGTCTGTGTGAATTTAATTCTTTTTAACACTGTCATTTAAAAATAAAAGATGGTTTGCCAGAAAACCCAGTCAATCATTTAAAAAGTAATTAAAAGCATACAAATTTAGATGGAAACAACAATGAGGAAATAAAGGGCGAGATCCAAAACACGGCATTAGTATAATGCATTTGGTACAGTGTAAATGCTTTGCAGTTTCTGAAATTCCCTAACAAGGTGAGTGAAACTATTCTAAGAACACTATTACCAAGAGACACCTTTGAACTGATCTATCCTGAAGAATAACCCCCAGAAAGATAAGGTGAGGAGGAAGGGAAGGAAAAAAATCCCCAGCAAAAATAAGAAAAAACAACTTTCATATGTTTGTTGGCCACACAGCACAGCTCCGACTTCTGAACATTTTTCCCCAATTATTTTTGTAAAGTATTGATCGCAATTTAATTTTGCAGTCCCAACATGAGAGGCGCTTCATGCTGAAATGTCTCACAGGAGATTGTAATCAGGGTCTAGCCTGAAGGTGAAGCACTAGAACATAGGTTTTACTCTATTCCTCCACTCTTCATCAGTTCTGGGATTGGAGCAGAGGGCATTCTCAGGCAGATTAATTTTTGACGATGGGATCGATGGAAGATGTTTTTTCCTCCTGACATTGAGTCATCTAATTTGCTGTTTATCTTTGGCTTATTGAGTTTCGAGCATTGTTAAATCATACCTTTCAGCTGTTTAATTTCAGATGTGGATTTTACATTCCCCTCTTGTACTTTGGCATAACTCTTTTACCTAAAATGAGCAGGGTGATGGGCCTTTTTTGACACCAGGTTACTGCTTTCGAGTCTGTTAAGTACTCCAAGGTAATGTTATAGTACTTTCTACCCTTTTTTCTTTGCTTGTGGCCATAGATCAGATCATCTCCAGGGAAATCATTACTTGGCATCATTATTATCCCTAGCACCTTCATCTATTCTCCCTTGTTTCCTGACTCCATTGCTTGATGAAGTGCCTACTTGTGAGGACACCTTTAACTCAGGTCTTATAATTAACCCCTTCACTGCTCAGGCTGGTTCATTTTTTGTTCCCTTCCTCAATAAGTTGTCATCTATGAGTTTAGCTTTTGGAGCAGCTTATAATAACAGCACTCTGGACTTGCCTGTAAAGCTCTTTTCTTGGGGAGGCTAGTGTTTTTTTTTTCCCCTTGTTTTCTTTTTAGTAGCAAAGTGAACATTTTGCCAAATACATTGCTAATCATAAATAAAAGGCTTTCACTCAAATGAAAATTGGCTTTACTTAACCTTTGCTAAAGGGTTATACATTATTGTTTTACATTACATTTCATGGGGAATCCTCTAACCTTGGCTCAGCTCTGAACAGTCTGAAAAATACTCTTGTAATTGTTAATTTTTGCTGGCTTAACATAAATGCATATAATTATATATATTTATATATTGTCGTGACCAGTAAAAGGTGACTAGAAGGAATAAGGTATCTTTTTATGGGAAGCTGATAAATTATTATACATCATGTTGATTTCAAATAGCCCTTTTGTAATAATCAGAAATATTTTCATTGTATGTTGCCATTACCTTAGACTCAAGGCCAGGAAGGGCTAGTTTGTATGCTACATGGTGGTTGAAGAGATGTTATGAGAAGTCTATTCCTCCTATATGAAAGCTTAACATGATCAGTGCTTTCATTCCTGTCATGTATACACAGAGTGTCCGGCACAGTCACAGTGCTCCTATGAATTCCATAGGCAGCAAAGAGTTGAGTTATGCCAGTGCTTGCTTTTGCCCAAAACACCTGGGAAATGACAGAACATTTCAGATTGCAGAGTGCCCACTGGGTTCTGCTAAGACAAGAGACCACAACAACCATCTCTTGTGGTCTGAGACCATAAGATGTAAATATACTGCACAGTTATAAAAGTACAATCTCAGTGATGGATGCTGCAATTCAGAGTACCTTGCTGTAAGTCTTAGCTCCTGAAGAAATGTACTGGCTGACATGTATGCCTCATTTTGCTCACAGCCTTGTTAATCTAGCCCACAGCTGACTTAGGGGAGAAGGGAGTTTAACCTCCAGTCAAGTCATTGATCTCCTGCTGCTTCACCAGTTCCTTGGCTGTAAAAAGGGAAGGGTCACAGCGCTCAGCATCTCCATCTGGCCTTTTGATCCTTCCCTTTAATCCATTCTGGTCCTGTAGTCCTTCATAGTAGTGACTCCACCAAAGCAGCAGCAGGAGTCCATCTCCAGCAGACAGAGGAGCGTGCCTGCCCCTCAGCACATGGCCAAGCCACCAGTGACAAGAGTTGTGATGGTTGTGTCATGGGCAAAGGACCCCAAAGGCACTACAGGCAAATATATGTATTTGCATGCACAAAAATGTGTATGTATATACATGACTAAATATATGCACATACATATTATACATACTCAGAATCATTCCTATACCTTAGATAAGATCTGTCCTGCTTTTTCTGCCCATTTAACTCATATCACTTCCAAAAGTTTTCATCTCTTAGGCAGAAGACTACCCATTTCACCTTTGAAAGGCAAAAACCTCAACTCAAACTGCTTGAAGTTTGAGCAGAAAATATTTAGGCCAATTTATGTAAGAAAAGTTTTCAATATACTTTCATTTTTTACAACTAACGGACATTTCCCTAGTTCAGGCATTTGAAAATTTAAGATGAAGGGTTCAAGACTTGGGCATGTTGTTGTGCATATAATAACGAAATGGTGGTGAAAATCAAAGATGCTAGTTTAATTGATATAAAATTAAAAAGAAAATATAATTATAATATAAAATAACTTAAACTAATAATTTAAAGAAAATAGTAATACTAAACTTAAATATTTCTATGATAAAAATAATTTACATACTATATTTTAATAATATAATTGTAAGTAAATAAATATAAATATAATAAAAATATGTGAACTTTTTATGTCTCTTTAAAAAGGACTGTGTATACACAAGTACAAAACATTGTGATGGGAATGAGAAGTTCCAGGGCAAGAATTTAGATTGTTTTTTCTTTAAAGAAAACCGTGTTTGGAAATTAGAATGTTACAGTTTGAAATTATATCAAACTTCGTGGCTTTAGCTAGTCTTAACTTTCAGAGGCCTCGACAAGACTTAAGGTGAAGCACGTTTTATCTCACTTTTGAGTGCCTATATTATCCCCAGGTTTTAAAGCCGTACATCCCAACTGTTTTGCAGAGCATTCATCCTTTAGGCCTGGCCGTATATGCAGCTTCTCTAGCACCACCTTTTCCAGCTGCTCGTTGCCAGCAGCAGCTCTGTCCCTTCATGGCAGGGGAGTGAAGGTGGCTGTAATTACTGGCTGCAGGTGTAAATGCTTGCTCCCTTGCCCTAAGGGAACTGAACCATAGCCATGATTAAAGGTAGTTAGTAATCCCTAATGACTACAAACACGCGGAGCTGATAATTACAACTACTTTTCATTCCACCACCCCTGAGGACTGACCTACTGCCAGCAATAAACTTTCTTAAGTTTTATACTTTTCAGAATTCAGATTTATAATAGTTTATTTTTTTTTAAGATTTTTTTCTAATCCTTCTTGACCTTTTTTTGGATTTGTGACTGGTGGTTTGAGAGAGGATCTGATAGTAGCTGGGAAGGGGAGATACTGGTTAAAGAGGAAGTCTGACCCGGTATGGCGACTTCCTATGTTCCAATATGTGCCAGTCATACCAATTTGTATCTTACTTTTCTATTATCAGACCTGTTAAACTCTAGTTAATGTTACTTTTCGCATATTAAAGTCAATTAAGAGCATATATACCCTGCTGCCTAAATTAACATATTCATAGTATCCACGATGTTATTTGATTATAAAGCAAATTAGTATGTTCCCATAATTAGGCTCTGATACCGCCTTATCTGAAAAAGAAAGATGTACAAGTTCTATAAAATGCTTATTCATTCATCAGTTACATTCAAATACAATCCCCTTTTTAAATATGGGTAAAGGGCAGGGTAGGTGCAGTAGAAGGTTTTTAGTGGTGCAGTAGAAAGATACCCCTCCCCAAATTTGCAGCTAATGGCTTCTGGCACTACAACCATCACTTATTGTTCCAGAGGGCACATCAGAGCGTCTACTGTCACCTATGTAATCCCCCTTTATGACTGTTGCCGCAGAAATGGTAGTATTTTAAACTCATTGAAATCTTTTCTCTCTGCTTTTACAGAGAATTAGAGGCTGATTAAGGAATTGCAAACAGGAGGTTCTTGTGAGCCCTCCATAACAGCATAACAGATTGTAACATCAGGAGCTGAAGAAGTGAACATGCACTTAGTTCCTCTGGAAAAGGAAAAACAAACATAAAAAACCATATCTTTTTTGGCATTTAAAAAATATCCTTTCTTCCTTTCTATATTGTAGCATATAAAACCCAAAATCAATAATGCAGAGCCACTGGTGGTAAAAATAAATAAATAAATAAATAAAATACTACAAGATGCTCCAATCAAAGTATCTTTTAACGGGCTCCAGAGGAGCAGGGTCATCCCTCGCCCTCTTTAGCTGGAGCAATTCTGACCAAGAGGTGAAGTTTCGTATATGGTACTGATGCAAAGCCGGGAAAAAAGGAGTGGAAAGGGGATTTCGAGGTTGAAAAGTGTGAACAGCAGACTCCATAGAGGCAGGCATAAAACAATCAGTCAGGAACTTTCACATGACTCATATTTTTGACAGAGCAGAACTGATTTCAGTACTGGACTAAAGATTTGCTTTGCAAATAACTATTGTATATGATCCTTCTGCTGGGGAATTTATTTTTTTAAGGATAGATTGTGGGATAATCGTGTATACTTGCTGACAATTCTGTATGATCTGACCATGGGAGAAGCAGGACCTTTACCACGGTCTGTGAATAGGGATTCTGGTGACTTAGGTTTACATGGCTATTGACTTATGTGATTTGAGGGAAACCATTTCACCTCCTTGATGATGATGATTCCTCCCTCACTTTTCCTCTCTTTTGCTTCTTCTGTTAACAATTTGTGCCTGGAACTTTTCTACTGGCAACTGAATAATGCAAAGACCCAGTTTTATGTGGGTCCTTTGCATATGTAAATCCTATTGCTTCTAGGAAATAACAAATTTTAAAGTCTTGGGAAAAAAGTCCCAAACAGCCCCACACACTCCTTTATCTATTTTAGCTGCAACTTAGGTAATTTGGACAAATGAAGACTTTCTTTTTCTGCCTGGAAATAAATGCAGGGCTGGACTGCACAGTCTGAGTTTTTAAATGTGAGAATTATGACCATTAAATCTGTGATTTGAAAACGTGTCAGCAGAAAGCAGAGAACGATATGGATACATTCTGAGGGTTACTGCTGTAGGATTAATTGAAACAAGCAGATCTATGGGGCACAACAGTGAAAGGAGCAAGCAATTGCAGGTACAAATATGCCTGGGGCTTGTCTAACTTCCATTAAAGTGAAAAGTTTGATAGCACTAATCATTTCTGTCCCTTTACATTTTAAACAGCCACTGGCATTGCCTAAGTATTTTAACTGTGCTGGCAGAATTGTGGCCTTGCTAGGGAGAGACATCAGGAAAGGTGAGAAAGAGAAGAAGCAAGCAAAGGTACAAATGTGCATTTTCAGGAGAAAGGGTCCAAATGAATATCCAGAAGCCAAAAAATGGAACAGCTATAAGTCTCCAAGTTCGCACCAGTAACAATTACATGACTTCCAGCATTTTGAATTCTTGTTAATGAAATTGTGAGATGATGGCATGCCTGGCTGGACTGGAAGGGTCAAAACCCCATCCAAGAACCTATGAGGCACATAAGTTGCCCCTGACAGAAGAGCAAGGCTGTGTGTAGCACTGGATCTTATCCCTTTCTCCCCAGCAGCTTGCCCCCTGTCTCTGCCTTGTGTTGCCATAGAGGCCAAATATCACAGCAGTGAGCAGGTATGTGTCTGTACCTCAGTAGCCCCATTCAGGGTTCAGTGCTTTACTGTCAACCCACCTTCACTGACAGCTTAAGCTAATGGGCTGTCTGTGGTGTCCTGTGGGTACAGAACTGCATGATAAGGGCAGAGGAGTTTGGTAGGGACAGAAAAAATCTTGAACTGCTACAGCAGAGTCTGTCAGAGGTTGGTTTTGAATGTCTTTGTTTTGTCTGACTTGTTTGTTTAAAGGGTAAGAAAGATGCTCCAAACCCTATTTTTTGCAGTTATCTGGTTGTGCTCAGTTTCTCTATGTGAGCTCTTGCTGCATTGCTTTGCTTCTTGTAGAAATACATTATTTTGCCATTCACAGATATGTGTGGATTAGTAATACCTAATGGACTGATGTCTAATTGGAGAGAGAGAGATGTGCATACAGGGGAGGTCCTCAAGGAAGACCATTTTTCAATGTCTTTAAGAGAGATGAGGGAGCACAATAACATATCAGAGTAAGTTTTTAACTCTAAAAACCTACATTCAAATTTTGGCTAAGGTGTTGAGTAAAAGTCAGTTTGCCATGGCTTCAGCTGGCTTCTGATGAAGTTATTCAAAGATCTTCTGTAACACACTGTATGCTTTCACTAACTATGAAGATTAGCCAGGGCTGTGGCAAGAAATTGATGTAGAATGGCAGAGGGCTGCCTCCTGCTATCCATTATTCTTCCCAGAGGTAAAATCCTATCTCTACTGCTGTCACCAGCAGCACTTCTTTTGATTTTAGTGAAAATGAATCTGGTTTATATGGGCCTTGTGTATGATCAGAGATGTGTATAGATCAAGACTCTGTAACCGATATTTGGTTTCTCTGAATTAGTTAACTAATTGTGACCAATAATGAAAGAAAGAGCAAATGTCAGAGTTCAGATTTTCCAGCTTGGGGCTGGGGTAAGAATGAGGTCTAGATGTGGGAGGAAAAACTGAATTTAAACAGGCTTTATTCATTTCAGGGAGACAGCAGAAGTTGCTTTTATGGGCGATGCTACATAGTGGGCAATACTGTTCTAAAAGAACTAAGTCGTCTCTTTGGGGAAGGTAGAGCCAGGTGAGAGAGCATATGAAAGAGAAATATTTGCTATACTGGCTACTCTGACGTATTTCGACAGAGCCAAAGCGTGTTTGTTCCCGTGTGCTGTGTTCACAGTAGGTTGGATTCAGAGGACCCACCAAAGATGGGTTCAATTTTGGTTGGTTTGCTTTTTGTTAGGGACTATAAGAAAACACAACCATAGCAGGTTTGAAGGTACTTTCTTTTTAAATTACAGCTGCAGCATTTCCTTCTGTGAATTTAGCCTCAAGGATCTTATCTCCTCTCAGGTCTTTCAGATCACATCTCATCCACTTCTGCTTTGTGTAATCAACCAATTAATAACGGCTGGAGAAGCAGACAGGGATAATTGGCATACATTTTGCAGAATAATAATCATGAATGTGAAAATAAATTGTATAGATTGTAATTGTTTTCCTTGCCTCTCATTCTTTTGTACCATATTAGTCCTTGTAGTACCTCAAAGAATATAATATGAGATGGCCATTCTGGATCACACCAAAGTTCTCATCTAGCCAAGTGTCTGGTTTTGACAGGAACTATAAAAATGTTGTTTGGAACTGTAATAAGAAAAACTAAGGAAGAACAATCCTTTCCCCAGTACTTCTCCAGTATACAGCAATAAGTGTTTTTAGACAATTCCTAAGCTAGAATTTGTATATATTGCTGTTTTCCTGCTTAGATATTTTACATGCTTAAATTTTGCAAACTCCCACAACTACTTCCCTCATTGATACTGTGAGGTAGAAAAGTGGTATATTATCTCCATATTATGGATTTTGAACTGAGAACCCGAGACTTGAAATGCCACCATCCAAAAATAGATTAGAGCTGTTACAATTCATTAGCACAATAAAAACTTTAGAACAAATTGATACCCAGCCTGTCCTTAAAAATCCAACCTCTCTATAATCTTCCTATTACAATACTACATGATGAGACAAGGGTGACTGCAGCCCTGAAATTTTATGATAGTTCTGTTGCTTCTCTTTCCCAGTAAATGCCAGCAACATGTTCTTATATAGTATGACTTCAATTACACAGAGTTGCTTCCAGATGACTTTCAGACTCCTAGACAAGGTATCTTCGATTAAAGAAGGGAAGGTGTATGGGCATGTGGGATGTTCATCAGAAATTTGCAGGTTGTTTAAAGGGATATCCAGGTCCTTGAAAATGTCAATAGCTCGTGACATTGTGACATCATATTCCCCAAATAAGTAACTTGTAGGTTAGAGGGACTTTGGAGAGATGGGAGAGTATATGCCAGGAGGTTTAAACTGATAGAGGCAGTATGCAGGAGGTTTCTTTTATCACTCAGACTCCACTACCTTGGCACAGTGCTGCTACTCTATGAAAGTTTTCAATGCTCTGTCCTTCCTGGTTGCCCTGTGGCCCTCTTCATCACTATTATTTTAGCATCTCGAAATCACTAATGTGTTTATCTTAATACCACTTTCAAGATGTATCAAGAGCCTGACCAATGCTTTCTAAATGGACAGAAAGAGATAAAGTCCACAGTGGTGGATCCAGAGGTACACTGTTGATGCCACAATGTCTAACCTTCAAGTCCTTGGCACCAGGGTTAATTTGTGCGCTTACTGCATAGATGGTACTGGGCTCGACTTTGAAAAGAGATGTGTGTCTTGTATCCTGCTTATTTCACAGGCGTACATCCCCATCTCCAAGCTTCATAGCCTGGGAACCTTACTTCTGGGTAGATCTTCCAACTGGCCGTACAAAACAAAACAATGATTCTCTGTGGTTTGTTTTTGTTGGTTTTTTTTTTTTAAGAGGACTTTGCAGAGAAGAGAGTGAAAAAGTCTATTATATCGCTGCAAAAATAAACTGCAATGAGAGGCCAAAGCAGAAATTTTCCCAACCGCTATAGTCTTAGTGGTGAAATTTATCACTTACTCAATGATTGAAAAAGACTGTAGGAACAAATGTTAGGCTGTCATTCTAAGTTAAAGACATTTGTTAAGCATTTATTTTGCTTTATCTTTTCTGTTTGTTTTTTTAATTTGTTTTTTTGTTTGCTTGTTTGTTTTTAAATGAATATGCACTCTCATAAGGGTACTATACCCCGGAAAGGCATTTTGTACAATGAGTACTGAAAGGCTCTAATTCAACTTCAACAAAAAAAAGATCAAAATATTTTCATAGCTATTGTTACAAGATTATTGTTCACAGCTCATATGTTTGGTTAACTGTGTGGCATCTGATTTGGATATCTGGATATTATACTACAATCATGAATGGGTAATAAAGCTACATAGTAAATACCTAAAAGTTTTTACTAACGTAACTGCTAGAGTTAAAATGTCTATATTGGTTTTTCTTATTCTATTCACCCAGAAAGCTGGTTACAGTACTAGCAGTGCATTGGTTGGATGCAACTGGCAGAAGTTCTGATGATCTTAAAAAGATCATTAACGTAAAGAAAAGCTTAGATAAATGATATATACTTTGAATAACAGATAAAGATGCTTAGAAATACTTACATATAACATAGAAATAAAAAATATTTTCCCGAAAGCATAAAAATGCTTAAAATCTGGCCTTTCTTTCCAGATCTGTGCATTCAGTTAGATGAATAAAATATGTATGCATTTTTTCTTTGGTTTCACAGTCTACTAATAGGGTTTTCCATGCCCATTATTTTAGATATGTGTCTTCTCATAAAAAACACACTGTTGGGAAGAACGTAAAGAAAAATCATCGCATTTATATTGCTGTAGACTGTAGGTAGGAAGACTACTTTTCTGCATTGGAGTTTAGAGACACTTTTGTTAAAGGAACCACAGAGTGGTATATGATAAACAAGCACAAACCGATCCCAGCTGGATACAAAGACAAATCCATAGATTGTAATAATGTTGGTGCTTCTTGCTCTTTTCCCTGCCAACTTGCTTGCTTACATATTTTATAGGGAAGGAAACTCAATGTTTATGGTGAGATGTGAATCCTGATATACCTGATATCCTCATCTTGGCATTTATGGAGACATAGCATCAGGACAGGGAAGCAAATTTGTCATTTCATTGTCTTCTAATTTGGAGTAAAAACACCTCTAAATAGCTGGCCTTCCAGTGTGGCTCGCTCTTGTTATTTCTCAATGGCACAGCACATCACATTGCTAAATGTAAATTGCTCTTGGCTAGTTTTTCAAAGTAACTTGACAACATAGTTGATTTTGCTCTAACATAATCTAGAAACTGTTTCCCAGTAGTGGGACAAAGGGAATGTGAATAAACTATTAAGCAGAATTCCTTGAAGTTGCTTGCAATACATATCATATTTTGCTTAACTACAGCAATCTTCCTAGGTTCAAATGCTCTACTTAGATGTATTCAGTGATTACATGAACTGTATAGATTTCATACATTAGATGAGACCGCTTAGAATACTAATGTTATATGCTTTGCAATAATGCAATGAATCCCAATTTGGCTTTGATTGCAATAACCTGGAGTCAAATGTGCAAACCCTTGCTAATTTAAGTTGATTTTACCTTTATCATTTTGCATATTACATGATCTAGACCCACACAAACAAAAGCTTGTTTGGACTTACCGTGCTTTCCTTTTCAGAAAACAGAATTCTTTTTAATTAAAAACACTTAAAAAAAATCAGTATGTGTAATTGCTAACACCTGCTATGTGTTACTAACAGATGTTTCTTACTTACCTAAGGGAACTGTTATAATTACACTATAAGCTTATTGGAATGGCATTTAACCAAGATAGTTTAGGAACTTTAGGTGGTGACTTTGTGTTCTTTTATTCATCTTTCCTCTTAAAAACTTAAAAAAAACCCCAACCCAACCAGCCCTCATCACTCGTCTCCCCAGCTCATATTCACCAAATGAAGTTCACCACAATGAAGCTTTGGATGTTCAGCCTACACTTTCTCTTTGACCCATCCCTGAGCATCAAAGAAGAGCTTGGATGTGTTGTTCCAACTGCAGCACTGAAGCTCATCCGGGCGCAGTCCAGGACAGGGTGGTTGTGTGAGGTTTTATGAGTCGTGCTTGTAATAATTTGAGAAGTGCAGACATGCTGAATAATCTTGGGCACCCCACTTAAATGTCTCTGCCTCTCTATTCTTCCCTGTGAAATACCAGCAATGCGGCCTGTTGGGAGGTCTAAATCAAGGTCTTGGAGATCTTCAGATTAAAGTGGAGGTCTGTATGACTGGTTCTGAGTGTTGTCCTGCAACTAGGACCTTGCAGTCCATAGGCAGGCTGGCCTCATGGGCACTGCAGGGGTCTGCTGGCATGGCAGGTTGCAGGAGGTACGGTGTATTCCTGCATCTTCAGACTCAACTGTAGAGCAAGACACTCCAAGTTCTCCCTCTGCATCTTCATTTATGAAACTAATCACACAATTACCTGAAGGCATGTGTTAAATGTGACACTGGTCTCTGCAAAATAATGGGCCAATTGCAAACAATGAATAAAGAGAGGCAGCTCCATTTATAACTGCTGTTTCAACAGAGCTGTGTTGTAATCAAAGTGATCTGAGGGTGACTCATTAATTAATTGATGTTCTTTTTTATTATGTGCTATTGAGTTAATGAGTAATTTGTGCTAGATAACTCTCTGAACACACTGATTACGTGAGATATTTTCTGGGGCTTTCATATCAGTGACATGCTGAATAGGTGGAAGATGGTATTTGCTTATGTATACTCATTATTAGCAGGTTCAGGATGAATATAAATCAGCAGAAGGGCATTTTAAAAGGTATTAAATACATGCAACCCCTACTTTAAGGCTTTAAACAGATACTCTTCAGCTTTTAATGCCTTAAATAGTATTAAAATCACTTCCTTTATAATACTTCTGTCACCCACAATTGGCAGCTTCTAGAAAGGGTGCCTACACAAAAGGTTTTTACTGGGAGCATGTTTGTGCTAATGGCCTATTACCTTGCACATATTGTATTTAGGTTTCCTTTTGCAAGATACTGAACAGTAAACAGGTTTGGTCTGCATTATTAGACTGAAGGTGGAGAAATGTATTAAATGAATATGTAATTGGCTTTTTTCATCTGAAGTGGTATTTAAAAGAATAAAAACACTGTTCTGATATACAGTACACACTTTGCTTTCTGTAGTTTGAGTTGTTAAAGCTTTTGCTTTATTGAAACCACAACATCTCCAATGCCATAGGAGTTTTTTATTCATTAAACAACAAATGGCTAAATTGATAATTTAGTCTGACAACAGCAGCACAGTGGAAGCTTTCAGAAGAATCAGCTAAATGTACAAAATTATACCCAGCAATCACTACAGACCTTCATTTTTGACATGATTTGTTCTAGGTACAGATGACTGTAAACTACCTACTGCTGAGAAAATTATAAGAAGCTGCTGTATATTACATGGAAAGAAGCCTTTAAAGTATTTTGTAAGGCGAAACCTTGCCACAGTCCCTCTTTGTTTCCTTTCCCTACAGTCTCCCTTCTCACTGACCACTTTTCAATCTATTTTCTGCAATTCATTTTTTATGTAGGCAATTTTGAACATTTGAGGGGTTGCTGGATGATTTTTCTTTATTTACATTACATAAGCATAAATTTGAGCATTTTGGGAATGCAGGAAGACACAAGAAGGTGCACATAAAAAAAAAAAAAAATCAAACCAGAAAATATATTAAGCAAGATAAAAGTACAATTATGAAACACATCAACTTTTAGCCCTGGTCACTGCTTCTGCAGAATCCAGGCTGTCTTGATTCATCACCGGTCATGGCAGGCAACAGACAGATTATGGTTGGCAGAGGAGCTTTCTACAGTTGAAAAATCAAGGTTCACTAATTTGTACTTTTCCATGTGGCTTAAAAAACAGCAATCCAAGAATAATAGCGTTAAAAAAATTATTGTTGTTATTATTATAATTTTTGCCTGGCTAAACTTGCAGATTTGTACAGACAAAGATTAAAATACCTTAACAACAGGAAATTTAAGTGGAAGCATTCCTGCCTGGCAAATGAGCACTGAGCAATGGTCACTAGCAGAACATTTTGTTGTATGCAGACAGAGCATATTGACACACACAGTGATGGAGAAGGAAACCTAAGGTAGACAACTAAAAGCAACCCAAAAAAATTGTCAGTAGGCCTCTGTCAAAAAGATCAATAAAATGGCCTGACAGATAAATCTCTCTTCAACGTTGTCTTATGATATTATACTTCATTGGAGTTGTAAAGGTTTCCATTAAATACTTTAACTCCCAGTTATTAACAGCGGGTCAAGATTGACGTTTGAAATACAGAAAAACGTGTATAATCGATCTATGACCTATATCAAATCTAAATTTATACTGTATCCTCTATATACAGATTTTAGATGTTTATGTGAATAAGATATAAGAGCTTAAAGTGCTCAAAGCAATGCTGCACCATTGCAGCGCTTTTAAAACAAGTGTATCAATCAACATTTTTTTATCCTTATGTCAATTAAGTTTGATAGAATGGTGAAGCTATTATTTTCTCCATAACATGATCACCCTCTTCTTCCCCATTTTGAGCATATGTCCCAAAACACGTGTGCACATGTGAGTAACATGGCATGTAATGCTAAGCCACTATTTTCCCATTCCACTGTTTTAATTTACACCATAGAGAGGTGAGCAGTGGCACTTTGTGGTAATGAGAGAGTGCTTTAGCGTTTACAGCTCTATTCGTGTGCAATTGCCTTCTTCCCCGACAAAGCCTTTCATCGGCTTAGTTGTTTTTGGTGCTCTCCTGCCTCAGATCTGTGGTTACCTACTGCACATACGAATGCTCTGCTTCTCCCAGAATGCTGCTGATAACATTTGCATGCATAGCTCTTGGTTTTCTGAAGAGCCAAAAATGCTTTACAAAAGCAGTGTATGCATTAGCCCTGTTCAGCACACAGGGTCAACTGAGGCACAGAGATATTGAGTGACTTGCCCAAGCTTACAGCAAGTCAAAGGCAGAACCAAGGTCCCCTCTTTCCTGTTCCCCACCCCTATTTCTGAACCAGGGATTTCTGTCCAGTCTACTCATGAAAAACACAAGAGAGATCTTTCTGGTTTCTAACTGAAAGACACAGCAAGGGCTGGAGAAAAATATTGAGACTGGAGTAAAAATGAGATGATCCTTTCTTTGTTTTGGCCATCCTCACCTTCATGGAAAAGACAACTTGTTTATTGCATTTGAAGTAAATTTGGAAGAGCCTAAGAGTACCTCTGACATCAACTGCTTTGTCATCGCAAAGACATTAAGGGACTGTAGAACGGAGTGGAAGAGAGACTTGTGCTCAAGGTTAGGAAGAAAGATAGTCCACAAAATAGGGCTAAATTTAATTTGAAAAATTATGGGGATCTATTTCTTCTGATTAACAAGAATAGCTCGAGGTGTGGTTGCATATCTTACTGGTCTTGTACGAGTCAAAGTCAAATGTTGTGAGCCATGCTTATTCTTAAAAGTGTTCACAGCCAGAAACAAAACCACACAGTAACAACAGTCATTAGAACTAAACATCCATTTCTAAGTCAAACCACTGCGCAGTGTACTCCAAACCATATGCTAGAGGAATTACCCCACTGCATTACAAAGTTTCTTCCCCCATCCCCAGGAAACACATGTTGAAACTGTGTGACAGGACAGGAAGAGCAGGGAAAGACAGCACTCAACTTCCGCAGGGGTGAGCATTCTTCGTCTATATAAAAGCAATGATCTCAGCTTCATGGCAACATACGGTATAGTGGGTTTCTTCTCTTTCCTTCCTGTTTTTCTTTTTCCCCCTTTATGTTGTTTAAAATGCAGGCTGTTTCCCAGCAAGATAGATTACAGTACCAAACAGAAAAGAATTAAATATGCATTCAACAACTTTTAAAAACATTCATCCTGCTTTCCTTTGCCAAACACCTGTAAGTTCTGTCAGGGGCATGAGCACTTAGGGACATCCTGCTGATGCAATAGCTTCATGGCTTTAAAAACAGAGGTCCACCTCTCCTAGAAAACAGACTGACTGCCAGCAGTAGCTGTCAGCAGTGATTCCACCTCTGTCTGAAGGATTTTAATTGCCAGTATTGATAGGACAAAGCTGTAGGACGTTGGCATGAACAGCAAAGTACCTG
This sequence comes from Pezoporus wallicus, assembly GCF_028554395.1. Classification (NCBI taxonomy): domain Eukaryota; kingdom Metazoa; phylum Chordata; class Aves; order Psittaciformes; family Psittacidae; genus Pezoporus; species Pezoporus wallicus. Next base: position 2,035,846 of record NW_026642179.1, on the reverse strand, counting down.
TGCAGTCAAAGTGTGGTCACTCTCACTTTCTGTATCGGTATTTCAAAGTTTTGTCCCATCTACAACAGCATTTAAATTACCTTCAGCATTCAGGGAGGTGGGTAATTAATAACCAGTCACTCTCCTAGTGTCAGCTCAGGGTCATTTCCTTCATGTAAGCAGCCCCTCAGAGGGGGCTGTTCACGGTGCCTTCTACTTTCACTTTTTTCCAGGGTTTGTTGAGGACATAACCCCGGAAAATTTTATGGAGTTAAGCCCTGGTTAAAAAAAGAAAAGAAAACCACAACAAAACCAAAAACAAAAGAAAAAAGGAAGAGAGACAGAGAGAGAGCCCCCAGAGTTTAAGAACTTTTAAAAATGAATATGACCAGAAGTCCTCTCCTGTTCCCCTCCCCTCAAGTGAAATGATTTCAGAAAAAACATATACATTTTTTAATATATATATAAAATAAGATACCCAGAGGCACTGGTTTGCATTAGGGCTTAATTTCCAGCTAAATTAATAATCAAATACAGGCATTTTGAATGCCTATGGGGCATAAAAGCAGCACCCAAAATCATTAACTTTTGCACTTTTTATAATATATCCCAAACCGGTCAGGTATGTTTTGCAAAATTTTGTAGTAAAATAAAAGTGCTCTTTAAGGAAAATCTATTCAATTAAACAGCAGATGCTTAACCCCTGAAAAATAGAGGCTTGTAACAGAAGTGCTGATAGACCCTTAACCATAGCATCATTAGCAGCAGGTGCTGCTAGAGTTATTAGTTTTCTAAATAGTTTTAATGTAAACAGTATTCTTAAGCTCTAAGTGTAGAATAATGGTTGGGATTTGCTCTTTAATGCTTTTTACTAGAAAGATACAGCTCATTTAAAATAGCTGGTAGATACAGAAAGCCATAAATATACAGTAAGTTTAGACACTGATTGTACTAAATGCAACAATACAAAGAAGCAAACAGGAACACAAATGGTAACACAATAAAACTGTATTACATTTGTGCTTCAAATATTACAATACATTATATACAATAGTCCAAAATAAACATCTCATGCCAAATGACACAAAAAGAAACAAAAAACCCAAACAAACCAAAAACCCCAAGAGCAAGCAAAAAGAATCCAGCTGTATGTACAGTACCTTTTTAATTAACATTCAACTCTGAACTGGAGCAATTTTCACTACATACAGATGCAGTCCGCCTTTTATTTCACGCAACCATTCTGTCTCCCTATATCTATGCTATTCAGTAGGTTCCTGTGTCATTTCTTATATACATGTTGAGCAAAAAAGATAAAGGAACATAGTGCTTTGTATTCTTAATGATGTGGCATCAGATCAGCGAACCTGGGGTGCATAACCTTCTTTCATTAAACCCTCCTCATAGTCTGTTTGGCACAGAATCATGTTGTTCTTCAGAAAAAATTTGTCTCCAACGCAAAATCTGAAATTACAATAATAAAGGGGAGAAAAAAAGATAATGTCAGGATGAATGATGTGATATGATCTTACACATAAGGACTGTACAACAAGTGTTCACGGTTTCGTTGTAGTGACCGTGCAGCTCACACCTTTGCAGTCTGTCGCGGCGTGCACAGGCACATGTCTTTCACGTACATGAAAGCCCAGTAGACGAATCGCTCTGGTATCAGAATTAATCCTGTGTTTTCAACAACATCTAGTGCATTCAAGCGCTTTTTCTTCCCCAGCCAATGGCTTCATTCAGATCCCACCGAACACTGTGGGAGTCTTGCATCAGGTCAGGAGCACACAGATGAAACAGAATTAATATCCCAGGCTACTGAGTTGAGTGAAAAGTAAATGTCCTGCTTTCACACAAATCAGAAGGAAAACAAAATGATCGTGTGCTGTAGGAAGCTCATCTGAGATACGTTACATTTGTGCAGGCATACAGTAAGAATTTCTTGTTATAGTCCAGCTGGGTATCTTACTAGAATTGATTTAAACCAACGATTCTAAGAACTGTTTCTAGCATACACACAGCTTTACGTATATTGTGGTACAAACAAGACACACACAGGCAGGTAGGCAGAGAAACAGTTTTCTTTTTTCTTGTAGGAGCTGATTATAAATTTAGTTACTGAGCTAACTGCTCCCTCTCTTGTGGTATCAGTACACCTACCTTGTTATACTATTGCGTGCATCAGAATGACCTGATTGCTACAAAACGCTACTGAGGTATTTCATTTGATTTTCTCTGATGAGTAGGAACATCATGTGATGTTAACGCTCCTGGCTGGGTGCTGGCTTCAAACTTTGAGCAAAGTAGGATTTCCCAGCTAAGCAATATGCTTGAGTATAAGAAGGCTCTTCACTGACACCCCCCTCAACCCGTACCCCTGACAAAGCTGATCTTCTTGAAGATACTTAGGGAGCAAGTGAATAGGGCCAACGCATAGAAAAGAGTTTCCTTAGTGACTGCCTTGGCAGGGTTATGTGCCTTTGTTTACAGTGAACTCTGCAGCTATAAAATATATTGGGAGGCACTGCTCACATTATTCCAATTAAAATGAAAGAAAGTAACCTAAATGAACCCCTTAACACTGATGTGAATAAATGAAACCAGTTTCTAGCAGCTAATTATGGATCTCGCCACATAAAGTATTGTTTAATGTGTAACGGATTATAATGTCCTTTTTTGTATAATTTCCAAATGGTGACATCTTGGACACAATTAGGGTCAGATATAAATGCTTGTGTTGTTTACGGTAGATTTAACAGCAGAGTAGCTATGGGAATAGCTGTATATGTATTTAATTGTAACAATTTAACCTTCAAATAGTGGTGCCTGCTGTAGCTGACCCAGTAAAACTATGTAAATGACACAGGTTGACCCGCCTGGCCTCTGATAGTGGCCTGTCTTTATCAGATAGTCAATTTCTAATGATGTTCAAGCAGAATTCTTGGTGAATTGTCACAGATTAAATTGTGTATGGAAAGCAGTCCTTTAATGTTTTGTGAAGGTGGAGGTTTAAATGAGTAGCAGTTGGACTGATTTACATTTGTGAAGACTGGAATGCTAGACAAACAGTGAACCCATTTATTTTCCAACTGGGTAGCTTTGGAAATTTATCCTTATGTTAGCTAAATAGATAGAGGGAAAATAGTGTAATAAAAAAGTGGATTGAAAAGAATTAGCTCTGCTCTTAAAGGAAAATTGGTTTGTTTATTTGTGGACTTTTTTTTCTGTAGGATTACTGCCTGCTGCTGCTGCTGATTGAAAATAGAGATTATGGAATGATCCCGAAATCTTAAAGTTATTTATGGTCAAGACTCTTTTATAGCATTTGTAGATTCCCGCTATCCTTCCCACCCCAGTCTTGCTATATTAGGCTACTAAGTACACAAAAGTATGTTGAGTAGGTATACTGAAATGCAGAATTCTTGAAGCAAAAAAGTTCTTCGGCAGTTTCTCTGGCTTCCATCTTAAATATCTTTGTTCATCTATAACAGTGCTGGCAAAAAGTCTCTTGTGCATCTTTACCGATTAGGTAAAGGAATGTTAAGTAGTGCTAAGAGGTGAAAGTGTCTTCCCCAAAGAAGTCACATTAAAAAAAAAAAAAAAAATGAAAAAACCCAAGTCCTTCTTAGATGAACACATAGATTAATATGGACTAAAGCAGGGGAAGCTGTGTATTGTGACACATCATCCATTACATTTTGCCCACAGATTACTGACAGGGAATGAGTGTGGGATGCCTGCCCAGCTTGCGCCCACAACGTCAGAGGAATGTTACACAACAGGGCATCTCTCCTTGTGGGTCAGGTCCTCTGATCACCCAGCAGAAAGCACTAACTCTGAACTATGAATGTTATTCAGCTACATATTCTGTTGTGTTCCAGTGCAATGCAGAGCTTAGCAGACTAATTTGCTTAAAATATTTCGTAAATGAAAATTACACAGCTGTAGTGCAATTCACTTACACAGTAACACTTGATATTTGATACTGCTTGCATCAAAACACTGGCTGAAGGATTTTGTTTCTCAGCCCTCAAAGAAGTGCCACGGTTTGAATTAAACTGCAACAGCTACACAACGGAGTCAGGATGCCTTTCCCAATAAAAAGTGTCAATGCCTTTTGCTTTTGCTATGTTAATATGTCGAGCTAGAAATGCTCTACCTATGTCTACATGGCATTTGACAGCTTTATGCATGAGTAGCTTTAAACATACACAGTTCCACAAATCATTTACCTTCCAAGTGTACAGCTGGCTTGTGGAAAGGCTGCCAGTGGCCTGTCTAGACATGCTTGGCTGTGTGATAACCTGTGGGGTGGGGGGTCTGTCTGCATGCTAAGACATCCTCTGGGTTCATATGGGGCTGCATTTGCATGCTGGGTTGATCCTCTGTGCCTTGGGGAAAACCTGTTACTTACGATACTTACAGTCCAAATTCTGAAACCATTTTCATATTGTGCAAGTTCAGCGACCAAAGCACATTGGCAGAGACTGATGCTGAGACTTGTGTGTGCCCCTGGGTATCAAATGTGTGAATTATGCACTCATTAGGTGACAAAGAAGTAAGCATCAGGTAAAAAACGTATTAACGTGCCATGTTAGCTCCCAAGTACAATGAGATAAGGAAAGTGGATGGATGAATTATGACAAATTCTGTCCATCCACACTTTTAGCCTTATTTGACTCTCAGAAGCAGATCTAGCCTCTTCTGAAATCAAATATTTACATCTTACAACTACTTCAAATTGGTTTTGAAAACTCAAGGATTTAAACCTGTCTCAGCTGTAACACGGAAAAATAAATTCAAGACTTGCCTTTGACCTCTGGCAAGCGTTGTGTGGTTTTTGTTTGTTGTTGGTTTTTGGGTTTTGTTTCTGGGTTTTTATATGGAATTGGAAGAGGATTTAAATCACAGATTGGACAGGTGTATCAAATGGAATCTAGAGCATACTAAGATGCCATTGGGTTAGGAGTATATAACGAGGCAAGACTATTACTTTTCTAGCAGGTAAGACGAACAGTGAAAAAATATACAATAGGCTGCATTAACATGCCAGATTGGATTTACAACCATAAATCGGTAATAATACTTTTGACACAACTGTGACATTAGTAGAATGACCATTATAATTAACTTACTTCCTAGAACTCCTGTCATATTTTACAATGGTAAAAGGAAGGCCATTTGTATTACAAAATGACCTCTGTTACCACCTTGTTTGGAAGGGAAAGGTATGCCTAGACTGATCACAAGAAGCATAAAACTTCAGTTTTGAGAAATTGCTATTTATTGTTCAGAACATGTATTTAAGGGGATCTCACTGCTGTCTGACATCTTTTCTGATGTACAGGACATGTGTCAAGGTACCAAAGACTTCTTAAGAAAGCAAGAGAAATATTTCTGTGAATGAAGATGAGTGTGAAGTGCCTCCTCTGGTAATGTCAGATCTTTGCTGTTGCAGAAAGAAACAGAATCTGGAAGCATTTAATTGATTTCTTCTAGGATAAAGAAAGCTCAGACTTACCACACCCATACCTTTCCCCTCTGCTTTGTGCAATCATTGATGTAACTTGTCCTCTGCTTTTCCTCCTCTCCTCTTTTTTCATAAAATTCCTTTGAGTATAACTCGAATTAACGTTAACCTAAATGCATCACTAAGAGAACAAAGCCTCTCTTTTACATCACAGTTCATCAGTCCACACCTATAGTTTACTAATCCTAAGGTTCTGCCAAAATGTCCATTTATTGTCAAAGGCTGGAAACTGGGACCTGTGCCTGGGTTTGTATATTTTCACCAGTACATTAAGATTCACACAGAATCCGAGTTCAACTTAAGACAAACCTCATCTTGGCATCCTATTCATTTAGTTTTTTAATGAGGTATTGAAAACGTATTAATTTTTATTCTAAATTGAGAGACATTCAGTGAAAATAAGCAGTATCCAGGTCTTCAGAATTTATAAAATGACCACTCACGCAAAAATCCAACATTGTATTTGAAATACGGGTGCCCCTGGCATTGAATTCACTCCCTCCTGCCTGACAGAGAACAAAGGCAGCATTGTGTGGGCATTTTACAGTTTAAACTGGAGGTAAGTGTTTACAGCTACATCAGGACACTGATTTGAATGAGTGTGTAACTATTTTCAGTCCAATTCCCATTAAAATAAAGGGTATTTTGGATAGAAAGAAAGAACAGTTGATTTAAACACCCCCCGGTGATAGCAGATGGGGCTTTTAAGCCATACCCTGAGTTGACTTCAAACGTCAGAGAGAGAATATCTCAGAAGTATGAAACAAGCTGCTAAAGCAGCCGACAGAGAGTGAAAGGAAGGACATGAAAACTCCAGAAACTGGGAAAGCCGAAGGCAGACTGACATCATCACTGTAGTCAAAAGCATCAAGCAAAGACACAGCTGAGCCCACTCGCAAGATTTTCCACTCCATTTTGCTACTCACACACATGCAACCTGACAATGTGTGAAAGGCAGTGTCTGTTTACAAGTTTATTTTTCCAGCTGTTTCCATTTTTTCCCCCTTTAAATTTAATGCAGAAATTAACTGTATTGAGGCTACTGCCAATGTGAGGTGAAGTGCTTCTGAGGAGAAGTTTAGTATATTTACAGAGAAGAAATGGAAGCACAAATGCTATTGAGATGACTGTCACTGAGCTCTGTGGGTATTTAGGAGATGGAAAAACTTCAAATTAGGAGTAAGCTGGACAGAAACATGAAAGATGAGGAGTTGTTAAAACCTTTAGGCTAGGAGCAGAGCTTAATGTTCACAAAATCCCTACAGCTTTAAACATCAGTGTCAATAAAAAAATGGAGAAAATATGTCAAAACTGGCTGGAGGAACAACTGGATCCTAGGGCTGAATAGTTTTAACAAAGTGAAAATATGAGACAGTGCCTATTTGATACCAGGCTCAGGAGATCTCCTTCAGTCCTGTTTACGTCTACAGTCCTATCTACAGTCTGTCTTCCTAGGATGCCATATGTGAGACAATGCATTTTTCTTCTCATTTTGAAAATGTAGCCTTCAGGAGGACGACAAAAGGGGACAGGAACATTATGAGGTATTTCAGAGGTCACTGATGGCGTGAACAGAAGTCCACTGAAATTAATGGGGTCTAACTACCATCCATACTGAGATTTGAGCTGCATGGCAAGTTGTAGATACTCAAAAATCATAAAGCAAACAGTGAATGTGTACACAAAAGCAGAAAAATCTCCAAGTCTTTCACAAAAAGCAGTAGGCAAAGAAGGGCAGGCCTTTCTCTCACTGTGCCAGGATCAGCTATCTAAAGGGTAGGAATATATGGGTCATACCATAGCAAGCCTGAAGAACAGTTCCCCCCAAGGAGTGGTGAGATGTGGGTTAATATAATTATTAGCTGGCTTGGAAGGCAGAAGGGGCTGGAAGGAGCAACCAGGCACAGAATGTCAGAAGAAATTCAGTGTTGGCAAAGACAAAAAGTTTTTTAATTTAAATTTAAAGAAATGCTTTATTCCAGTCACGATCACTGCGTATATTTGGCTAGGAAAAAAACCTAAATGGTAGGTGATAACTGAAAATCTGAAATATGGAACCAAACAGAAAGCTTTATGCACTGGTTATACTCCATATATGTTGTACTTTTATTGGCATACAGAATGACCCAAAGCATTTAAAATTTAATGGGGAAAGAGAATATGAATGTGGGGAATAAGGTCAAACATACAGGTCTTGCAATAGCTGGTGAGCCTTGCTATCTCTTTTGGATATTGCTGATGTGTTTGTAAATAAAAATATTCTCTTCAATACATTCTGCATTAGGGAGAGTGGCTGGAGTAGAACAGCTGACCTAAGACCCCTCAATAACATTATTTTGCATACGAAAGGGAAGCATGGAATAAATAAATAAAGTCAAACTGCCATCTTACAAACTCATCCTCACTCAGAATCTGCCGTTTGGTTTTGATTAGCTTAACTAGAGGAAGAAAAAAGATCCTGAGAAGGGCAACAGAAATTATTAATAGCATGGTGGTTGACGAGAGTATTCAGTTTAAAAGAAAAGAGAAAGAGGTTTTATAGATACTAGAAATTCCAAAACTGGTGATGTGTCAGGTGTCTAGCATTCCTGGGTTGTTTTTTTTTTTGTTTTTTTTTTTATACAAGTAATGAAAATCCAAAGATTTAAAGCTATTTATTAATGAAAGAATGTAGTCAGTGGGATCCTTTGCCACAGGAACTACAGAAGAGCTATGTTAGAGCATCCATGGAATAGGGATTATTATAAAAAACAACAGAATTAATTCTTCAGAGTGCCACCAGCCCCGAATTGTGAGGAAGAAAGGTACTCTACAGGCAGACTGTTTTATTAGGCTCCATGAGAGCTACTGCAATATAATCAGGATTAGGGCCACTTTTGAGAACCTCTGAAATTCTTTGAAACTTCTGGAACTGTTCCCTGTTTTGACTAGATGAACGAGATTGTATTTCAGGTAAATCAATTCTTTTGTTCCCAGCCTGTCTCTCCTGTAAGACTATTTCAGCAACCCTTTGCCCAAACTACATGCAAAGTAAAAATCAAATAAAAGACTAGATTGAAGGCTCAGGAATGAAAAGCATAAGAATTATTAAATATCCCAGGAAAGCTCTGTTTCAGAAGCATCTAACAGCACTTTTCCAGAGGGATCAGTGGCCTTAGGGCACAGTATGGAGTATATTAGCTGAAAAGTGAAATTGTACATTAGTTCACACTTGTAACGGCAAAAGAGGAATATTAAAAATAATCACAACAGCTCCGCTTTCTGGTGGGGAGGAGGAGAAAAAGAAAGTCCACTTCCACAGATCCAAGAGTGCTAACTATGATAAAAATCTTTTGCACTCCAGGTAACAAACACTGTCGTCTTTGCTTGACTGATGAAGATTAGCTGACTTCTCACATTAAAGAAGTTTGTCTTGTATGGGCTGAAGTGACAAGACAATAACTAAGTGCTAATTGTGCATAACCAGCACTAAAGATATGCAGCCCCATTATGGCATGTAATAAATGAAGCGAACAACAGAAATATATTAGGCACTTTAATAATGATACTAGAACCATGGTTTGAAAAAATAAAGGGATGTGAAGGGTTTAAGAAATGAGACCTGGGAGTGTGAGTGTGTTTTACTTCAGTGGGTACTACAGGAGGCTCTGCCTGCCCTGCTCAGAATACAGCCTCTTAGTTCTGTGGCAAGACAAAATTGATATCAGACTTTAAATAGCATTAGAACCTATAATTACTTTGCATTATTATATAGTTTAAGCAGTGGTTATTACTTGCCTGGTATTTTAATTTCCCATGCAACATGATGAAAAAGGTCAATTTGGCTTTTTTAAAAGAGCATAATTGTACTGTGCTACACTTATTAGCAGCTGTACATTTTATGGTCCTTTAGGGATGTTTGATTTTTAAATGACTGCAGTGTTACAAAATAAGACACTGTAGGACAAGGTGAGTTAACAAAGCTTATTTAAAGCTGTGTCTAACTTTGTCATGTTGAGACTATTATCTAATTTTTTATTAATGTAAATCTTGTGTTTCTTCCCACTTGAAAAAAATATGAATGCTATACAACATTACATGATCTAAATAGGATCATGTAATTGAAAAATAACTGAAAATAATAGGCACATTTAGGAGCAGACATAATTGGTTCTCTCATTTCCTAGACCTTATAGAAGTCACTGGCAAAGCGGCTAGTAGCTCTTGTGGAGTCAGAAATGGAGCTCTGGGTTAAATCTCTGGTGGGGTTTGGCCACCAGGCTGAATGTAGTTGCTGTAAGTTCAACTGTATTCAGGTGCCAAAAATGAAATTGTTACAATTTTACCATTTTTGACACATGTTCTGCAACTAGCATATGGGTGATGCTTCAGAATAAAGTGTCAGGCTTGGGTTCTTGGGATTGTTATAACCTGCCATTAGGCTATGGAAATAAAAATATGGCATAAGAAGTCCAATGCTGCTACAGAGTAAATGGTGGGTACAACATCTTTAAAATTTAAATGATTGCAGCTCTGGCAACAGGAAGAAAAAATATGTGCTTTAGAAGAAATACATGTGATAAAAATGAAGACTTAAAGTGAAATTAATGACAAATGATACTGCTATGCTCTTCTGCAGAAAAGGGTCTCAAAATCCTTTATAAATATTAATTAATTAAACTTGACAGACAGCCTTTTGAAGGAGAGGAAGTAACATTATTCTTTTTCACTGATGCTGGATTTGAGGCACAAAAAGTTTTCTGGCCAAGGTCATGAAAGATGTTCTGTATCAGTCCCAGGATAAGTATTCAGGTCTTACTCTCAGTCTTGGGTTTCCATAACTGGTAGATGTTTCTTCCTCACTTGAATGTATGCCTGCATCAGTGCCGAATTAGCACTTAGCTTATGGAACAGACCCAAGGAATTCTCTTACCTCTGATTACAAAGTTGACACGCAAAACAATCCAGGTGATAAACATTGTCCTTTGCTCTCATCACCATTTCAAAAGCAGGTATGAGCTTACTGCAGGCAGCACAGTTTCCTGTAACGCCAAATAACCTGGAGATACAGAAAGAAATATATTCCTGAAGATGGTTAACTGAAAAGAAAACCACACTTTCTTTTTTTATACACACACCCACCCCCTTCCCACTGCCCTTGTAGTTGTCCGGCCTCTGATTGACTTCGCAGCACACTTCCCTTTGGAAATACTGGTCTTTGGTGGGATAAGTCTGCGCAATTTACAGCGCAAAGGCATAGTCCTTTTTGCCAGAGAGAGCTTTATGGAGTAGCAACAGCCTGATATTGCACCTATTGTGATGCTATTTTTTTTTTCTGCAGGTCATACAGACCTTTCTTGATAAAAGAAACATCTTATTAAACTAAACAAAGAAATAGTAAACGTATTAGGGATGTTACATAACTGTGCAGACAGAGGTCAAGCTGTGTGCGTACGCATGGGGAGAGTCTTCTGCTTGGATCCTCCCATACAGATGAGAGCCACATAACCTTGGCTTTTGGTGCTATTTATTATTAAAACACACTTTAGCTAGAAAAGAAATAACACTTGAAAAAGCCAATATTCTTTGCATTTTTGACATCTAGTGCTAAAAGCTTTACCACTATTATTAAAAAACATTTTATGAACAAGTCATTTAAATCGTCAGAAAGCATTAGTGGTTCATGCACCTTACAACCCTATACCATAGTTATTGCTATGATTATGTTATTCAGGTAGCACATTAAAGTAAATGAGGCTGTAAGCTATATATAGTCACATCAGTAGTAGAAGTACAAAATACTGTAAGAACAATACGAAATGCTGTTTTTGCCAAACATCTATGTAATTTAATTTTTTTAAAATTCTCTTTGTTAAAGATTTTTCAATACTTTTCAAGTGGGTGCATTACACAAAAAAAAAATAACCCCAACATACATATGCATCCTTTTGTGACATGGAAGGATTATAATGAACAAGAAAAAATATGTTAGCTCTACATGGCAGCAATCTTTGAAACGAAGTTTATTTAAACTACTTAATAGTTGTGATGGATTATTAAAAGTAATGCTCTGCTTGCGCATAGCAGTTAATGCTGTTTTTAACTATGAAGCACACTAGATAAAAACGCCACATCTGCCAGTTTTCTTTTTTTCCTCAACATCAGGCTGACAGCAGAAAAATATAATGGCTCTCAAGGGAAACACCAAATTAAAAGCAGTTCTAAACTAATGAATTCAAAGGTGCTCTGTAGAAAACTCAGTTTGGTAACATAAAAATGAACACAGATTTTAATCACATCCCTCTATTTTACTGGATTCTATGCGTTACCAACAAGCCTACTTAATTCTAATTCCTTTTGCCTTCTGCTTCTACTGAAAGTGTGCTGCCTAAATAAAACCTGCCTGTTTATATCTAAATTTGTGACCCTTTTTCTCCTGTCTGAAAGGCTGGTTGCTGTGCTTACTGGAAGAAGTCCTGGGACAAGGCTGTCTTCATCAGCTCTTGTTTGGATGACTCAAGTCAACTTCTAGTTCTGCTAAGTCTTGTTACTGAAACTATAGATTATTTCAACAGATTATAAATATTCCCTTTGCAAAACATTCTGTTCCAGTTCTATCTCCACCATGCATGGGCTTCACCAAGGTTATTTAAAATCCATTCAGACTTTCATCCCTTTTCTGTGAGAAGGATATAAGACTTAGTTGCCTTTCACTGGCTTTGGATTAGGAAAGACAATACCCATGGACCAAAGCCCCAGCTCTTTTTTCCTTCATATCCATGTAGAAGATGATGGTAGTTTAGCTGTACTAGGAAAGCAGATCGGGCTGCAAAAGGTACTAAGGACTGTAGGTACATAGTTATTTTATATGGCTACAGTAAAAGGAAAGTCAGGCTTTAAGGCTCTACAACAGCAGCACTTAAAAAGCAAACATAAGGATGGTCCCACTGCCTTCAAGCTCAGTGTGGAGGGATGAGACAGAACCCCAAAGCTTAGGCAGTTTATGTGCAACAGCTGAATACTTGAGACGCAGTTCAAGGCTCCTGCTGAAGGTGCTAGGTGCAGGCTGTGTCACCTTCCGCAGCCACGTCGTCTTTGCAGGGTGTGTCCGTGCGCATGAGAAAGCGGAAATCCATTTCAGCTAGCACTGCGGTTTGCGTATTGCAGAGCAGTGAAACAATTTGGGATTGTCACTCAGCACTGCGCAGGACGGAGATTTACTGCACCAGAGTCCACTATGTGCAGATTTCTACAGTCCTGAAATGAAAGACCCCCACAGAAGCTGCTTCAGCTGGACACCAGATACATTAAAATTTTTCAATTACGTAAAGGGAAGGAGGCTTTCCTTGCTGTTAGTTCTTCTCCACCACATGCGAAACAAACGTGAGATTTATATTAGCTATTGTTAATTTTGGATAAAGCTGTTTATATGAAGAACATAGTTTTCTCCCATTAATAATAATAATAAAAACCCCACAATGCCATTTTGAAATTCTGGACATAGTTTCCCCCAATTTCAATTGCTCTTGCTCCCTGAGCATTTATCAGCTACCTGATTAGAATTTGTTTCCACACAAACCATTGATCATCAGCCTATTACTAGGCAAATGACAGTTAATTACCCACTACATTAACCACTGGGACCTGAGACCTGCTTCTGCTGCCATCAGTCAACATGATAAATGTGGCAAGTTCAGTAATGCATGGCCAGCCCTGAGCTGCCTGCTATAGTGTGAACAACCCTCAATCTCACTTCCAGGCCCAGGAAAATCTATGGCAATCTGCATAATTACAAGCTCTGGGTTAATAACAGACAAATGATTTGTTGCATCTAAACAAAGTCCTTGGAATGGGCCTGGTCTCCTGTGGCTGCCCGGGCTGCTGTTGTGCCACCAGTGCGCTTCCCGCTACAACATGCACAAAACAGATCTCGGGCGCTGTACCCTTCCAATTTGTTGCCCTCCAATTTATGGATTCTGCATATGTGATTTTTAATCATTAAAGAACTCTTGAAGCAATATTATCTTAATTATTCTCTGCTGTAACCAGGGAATTAGGCTTCAGATAAAATTTTCTTCTTCTGTGCACTTTCCCTGCCTCGCTGGAGGCTCCATCAGTTTTCATCTACACCTGGACTCTGAAATTCTAATGATGAATTATTGCCCCTTTTCCTAAGAGGGCGAACCTTACAAGGGAACATTTTACTGAACTGTCAGCTCACAGACTGAGTGCGGAGATGCGGAAATCTGATCTAATTTACTGCAAAACGATGCATTTGTTAGACTTTCTCCTCAGTTTTGTCCAAGGAGCAAGAGATCGGTCACGTACTTTGCACAGGAGTATGTACTTTGCACAGCAGTATGTGCACTTGAGTCTCCATATGCCATTTTGTTTTCCTCCCCTCTTCCAACCTGTTACACAAACAAGTTTCTAAACCATACAAATTTTACTCCTGGAGAAGAGAAACAGTTTCTTGACAGGCTCTTAGCTGAAGCTGATGCACCAAGCTACGGTCTCTTGCTTTGTCTATTTTACAAAAAAAGCAGCAAGGGTTTAATTTCTACTAATACTCACAGCTGCCTGGTACCATTTTCTCTGTAGTAGGAGAATGCTTAAACTCATTCACGTCTACTTATAGATAATTAGACTATACCCTAGCTATCTCAGCAGATTAGAAAAGTGATACTTAACTGATTTCACCTAGGAAGAAAAGATGAGAAAATTTAAAAGTACCAGGACAAATCTCTTCCCTTGATATTTTGAACTGACACCTAAATTTTTATATTTATGCCATATATACCACAGCAGAGATTAGAACAACCAGCCATGGCAAAAGCTTTCATTCTTAATGGATTTGACCAGTATGGAACACCCTGCACAGAGCTAAAAAATGAAAGACATGCAGAAGCCCTTCCACGAACAAACACAAACCTGACATTTTGAGCAGCAAAAAAAGTATGATTAAGCACCAGCCTATTGATTCTACTTTGTTAGGTTTACTAAACAGAAACATGAAGGTTAAGTACTGAGAGAAAAGGGAAAAAGTTGGGAGGGGAAAGAGAAGAAAAAGAGAAGAAAGGAAAAGTGGACAGATAAACAAAAGAGCTGAGAATCTGACTAAACTACACTATACTTGTGAGGCATATGCTTTCTAGTGGGACCCAGTTAAATACTTCAAAACCTATTTCCATCCACTCCTACAGATTTTGGCTGAGGCCCCACGTAAGGAGGGGAGACCTGATTCTCATCATTATCTTAGAAATGCCCCATCACACAACTGCACAGTTAGGCAGAACTGCATACCTGCTGAGATTAAACTGATTTGGGCCATAATTCCCTGTCAAATTATGTGGGACTTTCACAAGATTTAGTATCTACTGCTGTTGGCTACAGCTGCTCCCACAACCTTCCTCCTTTTTGCTGTTCTTGTTTGACAACTGTCCTGTGTAAGATCCATTGATTTGCTACCAGCAGCACTCTTTTGCCTACTTTAATTTTATATTAAAATGCTGTGTGATTTGGATAAGACGTCTGGGTTTCCAGTAGGAGTACAAAATGTCTGTTTGCACAACAGAAAACGGAAGAGAAAAAACATCTTGAGATTCAGGAATGACAAAACGTACATTAAATGGAATTTCTCCTGTGGCAAAGAAATTATGGATAGTTTCACATGGTTTCATATTACTTTTTCTCCTCATTCTCACTACTGGGTTAACTAGGTTCATTAGGGAAAAAATATATATGAGAGCTGAGTTTTAAACCTGCCTTTGCCACTAACTGAGTGGGTGACCCTGGCAACTCACTTAATTTTGGTCTCAATTTATTTGTTACAAGGAGGTGAGACCTAATCTTCACACTGTAATATCCCTGCTAGATACTGTTTCTATAAAAAATTGAAATGCTACTTTCAAAACTCTGTTCTTCACAGTGCATGAGGGATCAAAATAACACACATACAGTGTTTTAAATGTAATCAGACATTTACTGAAACAGACAGTAATCTTTTTTTTTTCCTCCCTAGTAGGATTGTGTATTATTCAGGATTTCAGTTCAAGCTGTACGCACTGAAAAGCAGAATTTAGCCCTTAGCAAATATTTCAGACAGCATAAGATACTATTTGGAGAAGTATAAACCACATAAAAGAATCTAAAAGTTAATGAGAGAGAGTAAAAATTATCTAAGGATCTAGATTACAAAGCACACTGAAAAACACAGTTTTAGAGGACATGTAATTTTTACATGCTGGGTATTATTTAGATTATTAGATGGAGATTTCTTAGATGTTTCTAAGTGACTTAGGGGCACAAGTACTACTGGCTTTAAATAGTCTATATTCTCTTACTTCCCACAAGATATTTTTGAAAATTCTCCCTGTCAAATTGTAGAGAAAAGGAAGCAGGTATCTGTCCCACATGCATTTTTATGAATGCCTGGAAAACTTGTTTCACTCCCACCCATCCTCCAGTCCCTGGAACTGCTTTCTAAACACTCATTGAAAATGAAACATGCTTCTAGTGAAGGGAAGAGGGGAAGCTGCCCCACTTTGCCTACTGAAGTTAAAACTTGCAAGAGCAGGAGAAATGAGAGTAGAGAGTTCCTGTTTACCCTCCTCATCCACAGACCCCCTGACTACACTCACTACTATCTAGTACAGGACTTTTGATGACTCTGCTTGAATTAACTGGTTCAGTAATCAGAAAAGGCCAGTAAAACAGAGACTCCTTAGAAAGAAAGGAAAAAGGTAGGGGGAAAACCAAACACAGGAGAAAATGGACACTTTGAACGAGTTCTGGATTCTATCCTCATTGCTGTTATGTGTCCATCCCCAAGTCCCTCTCTTAAAATCTTTTCTTGATGAAACTGGGATGTCAAAACAGGGGAATGCTATGAAGTTGCAGACCAGGATGCTCAACAGATCAAAACATAGAGCTTTTAGCTAGATTTCCAGGACTTCCCAGCTGCAGGTGAGGGGGCCAGATTTCCAGAAAATCTCAGCTCTTTGGGCACTGAAATATTTTAGAAAATGCAAAATCACAAGTGTCATAGCACGGGAGCAGTTAGGTAACATGGTTTAGATGCCCATCCAAATTAGCTTAAAGCTTTGTCCCAAATATTAGATACTGAAAAATAATGAAGATAAGACAAACAAAACTGTTCTGTTAGTTTAAGTGTGTTAAGGAAGGCATTCAAACAAAATTGCTGAAGTGTGCTCAAACGTCTACTGAAGTGAAAGGCTGATTCAGAGTTTGCCTTGTTTGGTAATGCTGTGAAAAGAGGGTTAGTTTCGTCAAACTAGAGCAGAGAAACCTTTTCACCTCAGTATCCTTCATTCTATTTTAAAAACAAACCCAGACACTGAAGAATTAGCTTGACGTTGGAAGTATGCTGATATTCCTAACACTTTTTGCAAGGACAACCTGGTAACTCGTCTCCCTTTGCTGGCGGCAAGTTGTGCTACATCTCTTGGGTCTTTTCTACTAAAACTTTAAGTTGGTAGCTGGATCGCAGGCGAATGGAAATGTGACGATAGAGCTTGGCTGCAGCCTCACAGCGCAGTCCCACACTACTTGTCTCAGTGCGTTTTCCTTTCATATTTAGCTAACCTGAGTATCTGAGTAATCCCATCTGGCTCTGGCAGGGCTGTGCATGACGCTTAGGACTTGTATCTGCAGCAGGATCCACACAACAAAGACCGGAGATGCAAACCTCTCTCAGGTGAAGCTATTGCTTACACTGTTCTCTTGTATACAGCTATCACAGAAGAAAATAGCTGGATGTAAGCTGAAGTCCAGTTGTTAATGCAGAGGTTTTTTTGGTCTTTTTCCACCCAGAGTTTATGTACTGCCCTCATCACTGTAGACCATAATTTCATGTAGCTGAGCTGTTCCTCTCAGAGCAGACTTCCAGTTTGTTCCATCTGTGTGCAGCAAACTATTTGCCAAACTCTGTCCCATGCCTGCTGAAGTTCATGAAGCCGAGCCTTTTTTTTTCTCTGCAGACTGCATGAAAGAATTCTTTATGTAAAGTTAACATGGATGAATTCCATTTTCAAACACCTCCAAACCAGACTTTCAAAACAAAATATAGATTTACTTCTATATCCTTCCCTAATTGGGTTATTTGTGTTCCGTGAAACAATCTAAGCTTTCATTTCAAGTAAGTATTACCAGCCTCAATTTTGGCTCAAAAAATTTGAAGCATGATCCAACATTATTGATGTAATACCACTTTTCTAAATCTATGGTTTGAGAAAGCTCTGGGAGGTGGGAATTCTGTTGTTTGGTCAATGGAGTGTTAACTCTGAAGCCTAAATCACACAACTTTAAAAGACCCTTCTTCATCTTAGGAGCAAATATAGCTACATCGTTTATGTCACAGTCTGCTACCCTGTCCCTTCAGTCATGCAGTCAGATCATCAAACTTTCAGTTTAAAGCTAAAATGTCATTTTAAGGAGTATTCTGGCCTAATTTACTATCTGCTTTTAATAAAGTTACAATTTTGTTTCATTTTACATTTTCTTTAACCACTCTGATTGACTTAGATGAAAAGCAAGGATGATTGTGCACATTGCACAATGATCTATGCCGGATATTGTGGAAATAAATTCAAGTTAAAAATGACCTCCCAGTGCACTCAGGGCTCTGCTTTGCACCACCACTCATGCATCGTAACATCCTTAAACTTCTACAGTAAAGTCAACATCAATATTACATCCGTTTCTACAAAGCAACCATATAAACTTCATCTTTCTACACATGCTTTACTCTAAATCATGCATATAAATCCATCTACATGCACAGGCTGAATCTAAAAATTTGCTGATATTAGCTGATGTATTCTCATTGTGAAACTCAAGCAACTTAAAACCAAATTTAATGCCCCAACTCAAACAGGAATAAGAATGCAATATCCTAAGCTGCTTCCCAGACTGGGGAAAGGTCTAACTGACACAGCATAGTGATACAGTTCAGGGTTGGCAAAGTCCTGTGACTGTCTGTGCAGCACTCCACTGGTGATAATTAGGTTCATGTTCTGGCTACCTAGCCACTTGCATTGCCACTCAGATGCACCTACAATCTCTCCAAATGTGGAAGCTAATTTAGGGCTTTATGCCATGTTTTGCACGATATGGGAATCACTCAAGCCTGTATCTGTACCTTTTGGTCGTGAAAACAGTGCTGAGCTGTTTGCCACCTGCCCTCCTTTCTGCTACCTAAAGGAATGACCTCAAAAATAGTTCAGTGATAACTTGAAAAAATTGCTGGGAACAGGCTGAAAGTGAGTGACCCTCAGGGATGACCTTCACTATGGTGCCTACGGAAGAGTCATGCTTGCCTGCCACATGGATATTGCTCCACGCAGCAGCCATCTGTCCTTGTGATAACGCCATGCAACTGCACCATCAGCTGGCAGATGACCTGCAGTCCCTCCTAGGAGGGAACCAGTGTCATCTGCATGGATATGGGGAGTTTGTCACTTTCCTTACAACTGCATATAGCTTCACGTTCCTGTAGAACCCAAGAGAGATGCTTCTAAGGCACATTTCAGATTCATTCTCCCCACAAAGAACAGGGAAGGAGGGATCCTAGGAAGAAGAGGAACCAAATGAACAGAAACCCGCCTGATTAGCGGTGACCAAGCTCCTACCATTTCCCAACAACTCTATTGTTTCTCCAGTGACTAAGGAGAAAAAGTCTAAGTAGTGCATACAGAGTTTGCCCCTGGAGATGGGGGAAGGGAAGGAAATTAAGGTACAAATATATAATTAGCTGCCTAATGTGAGGGACATAAAACATAGGCATTTTTCATTTTGCCCCAGAGGTGACTGAGAATATAGAACCTCTGGGTAAGAAATCAATGCACAGACTGTCAGGTAAATACATATTGAAATAGAAGTGGGGGGTAAGTTAATAGTTCTATGAGGTCATATAATAAAGTCTATAGTTCTTTCATCAGCACTGTGAACAATGCAGTTACTGTGTTTCTCCCCTGGTGTAATAGCAAAGACGGTTGCTAGACTCTGAAAATAAATTATGCTGTGCTTTATTAAATGGTAAACAGCTGTTCTAGCCACAATACAGCACATGCTAATTGAAGATTGCCTTAAGCAGTCCTATAATAAAAAGCTTTTAAGAGTTGGAGAGGAAAAAAGAAAGCCAGCATCATGACAGACTTACTATCATGGGTTCCCTTAGTTAAAATTCAACACATGGGTCATTCAAGGTGAGAAGTATATTCTGGGAGAAGATCTACAGTAATGAACATTTAAGAATCATTAGCAGGCTCTTTCATGCCATGATGCTGTAGGCAAAGATGTGCTTAGGTAGGAATTACAGCCACAAGGTTCTCATCGTGCTTCCATGTCTTGTTTTGCTGGGAGATATGTATCCAGGAGATATGTATTTCCAGGGTGGTGATCACCAGTCCAGAAATCTCACCGCTCATGGGAATCACCTTGGAGATTTTGGCAGAGAATGAGAACTATGGTGCAAGCTGTTAAAAGAGCATACGTATAACAGACAGAAGATGATATGTGGCATTGTGAGCCCCAAATTGGCAATGGTTTCCCGAGCAGGTGCCACTGTTCCTCTGCAGAGCCTTGGTCCATTGTGTCAGCCTGCTTCTGCGAAGCTGAGGAGGTGTGCTGTGCCCAGTGGTATCAAAAGGGCTACTAGGAAGCCTGGGTTCAGCAGTAGCAGTCATTTTTCTCCTTCTTGGTAGCTGGTGCAGCGCTGTGTTTTGACTTTTGACTTGGGAACAGAGCTGATAACAATGATGTTTTGGTTTGGCCAAGGACTTTGTGAGCCTCATGCTCTGCCAGGGAGGAGGGGAAGCCGAGAGGAAACAGAGACAGGACACCTGACCCAAGCTAGCCAAAGAGGTATTCCATACCACAGCACGTCATGCCCAGGATGTAACTGGGAGTGAGCTGGAAGGACTGGGAGTCTGCAGGGTTGGAGGAGGTATTGGTCGGTGCTTGGTTGTGTTGGAGGGGGCGAGTTATCAGTCGGCTGGTGGTGAGGTGTTGTATTCTCTCTTTGTTTCTTTTATCATTATTATTATTGGTGGTAGCAGTAGTGATTTGTGTTATACCTTAGTTACTAAACTGTTCTTATCTCAACCTGGGGGAGGTGCATTCATTTCGATTCTCCTCTCCGTCCCTCCAGGAGTAGGGGGAGGGCAAGAAGGAGGGGGGGAGAGAGTGAACGAGGCCTCTGCCTGCTTTTAAACCATGACACAAGGTATGGACATTAATTTTTTTTACATTAAGAGGTCTCCATCCCTGTTCCCTGCACTACCTTGTGCAAGTGGCCTTGTGCAAATATCTCCCCTTTGCACCTCAATTTTCCCATTTTTACTTTGCATTAAAAGGACAAGAAGAAGCTTGGTGCGCAAAAGTCCTTTAAGAGCCCTGAATGATAGCTACTATGAAAAATATTATAGTGCTACTCACTGTCATAAGCATTTACCCAAGAATGACATTCAGATACATGGTGCTTAGACTACCAGAAACCTGCTTTCTGGAAAATTGCTCACAGAGCTAAACTACATATGTGCATGTGTGTGTGTGTGTGTAAGCATGTGTGCAAAATAAAAATAGCAAAATAATCCACAGGAGCGAAAACGAAGGGTCATGTTTTCCCCACTATTCACAATAATGTCTTGTCCTGTATTTGGAATTTCTCCTTCAAAAAAGATCTGTTAAGATGAGTAATGCATGGTGAGTAAGAAGATTTTTCTTAAAATGTTTGCAATAAGCAAAATGCTTAGAAATTAGGAAAAAAGATGTGCATCAATCCATTAGATGGCATGCAAATATTTCATTCTGCTCGCACAAATCATATGATGCGCTTGCAAATTCATGCAACAAAGCGACGGTTTAATAGAACTGCTCTTTCCATAGAAATGGAAACAGGTAGAGTTTTCCTTCATTGGACTATGTGAGCATTTCCTTTATAAATAAAAGCTGCAGTATCTAAGGTATTTCCTTTGTTGTGTCACCTTCAGGACTTGCTATTTGAAGTATTCCATTGAAATGGCTATGCTCTGTGCAGTGTTCAGAATTTTAAGTAAAACCTTAAACAGTTACAAATCAAAGCATCAGGGTACTTTGAAGAAGCACATACATACACTGTATACATCGCATTCTGCAGGCATATGCATTGCTCATATCTATATATCATGAACACATTCACAAAAACATTACAGCTTTGGTAAAAATATTTCAAGGAAAATATAAACATTAAAATGATGATTTAAAAATAATATAGTTTTTAAAACTCAGATTTCAGCATATTTAGGGCTGGTTCTTGAAGTATGCTTTCAAAATATGTCAGATTCTGAGACAAGTCGCAATGATATCTTTCTGGCATTAACCCAGTTGTTCCAATAAATACTGCACTAAAACAGGAAGATGCATTAATTAAAAATAATTGATTTTTTTTCTCATGTATTTATTAAATTGTTTAGATTATAAGATACTGATATTTTTACACCTGCATCTGGTTTTATGGCTTCTTCCCCATTCCCTATGATTTTTGTTCCTCTTCTCAAAAGAATGCTTGAGGAAATTCTATGCCAACGTCTGACTCAAATTTATAATTAATGTAGCAGAAAATTATATTTCTAATTAAATAAAACTGAGCATGAATTGAGGCAAATGCTAGAAGCATTATAAACAGTATAAAGTTAGGAGAGGAACAAAATCGCAAACAATGAGCAGGTAATGTAACTGCATATATTAGAAACATCTCAATTATTATGTCCACAAAGGCAGAACCTAAAAAGCTGCATTTCATAAGAAGGTGTCATGTTGACATATATTGCTCATTAAAAAAGGTGCCGTTTGTATATGGGTTACTGTTCTTCATATGCATGAATACTGGTAACACATTGTGGGAAAGGAAAGCCCTTGAGATTTTGTGTAGTTTGAATATTTAATGTAACAATAGTTTGCTCCCTAATAAAGAAAGGAAAGAAATTTGGGAGGACATAAATTTGCCTATTTATTATTTTATACTGACTGCAGCTGGGTATCGGCACCCCCTGTACACCCCTCCAGAACTGCCGTTAGAATCAGTGACTGCTCCCAGCGGCTGCTCTTTAACTAAAACTGCAGAGACTACAAATGAAAAGCTCCCCCCGTCCCCTTTTTAAGCAGAAAATACCAAGCCGTGTATATAATATTCGTATATAATATATATATGTGTACTAACCTACTAGTTATCTCTGCTTACACTCCGGCTGTCAGGAAACTGTCAGCTGTAAAGGCGATAAGGTGGGCAGTTTAAAGAAGATACAGAAGCCTTAAGCTTCTTAATGTGCCACGAATCAATCCCATGAAAGCAAACAACTTGAAAAAGGGTTATATGTATTTAGGAAATCTCTTGGCTCCCCTAGCCTTCGCCAGAGCCGGAGCTCGCACTAGAGTTTTCTCACCCTAATGACCCCTGAAGCGGCCCGGAGGGATTGTGAAACAAGGCCGTTACAGGAGGCAGCTTGCTAATTGAGAAGTTGATCGGGGGGAGAGGGATCCTGCTTTACTGCATTAAGTGTCCAAATCAAGCATGACTAGATTGACGCCGCCAAATCGCTGTCTGGAGGCCACTCCAAGCCGGGAGCAGCAGGGCTTTTCACACCTGATAGGCCCCCACTCTATTTACATCAAGTCACATTAAGAAAGGGATGTATTACAGGAGTGGAGCCTGCGCCCCTTAAGAGCGCTGCCCATGCTAGCTAATTGCGGCTCCCCAGCTTCCCTAAAAGTAGCAAATGCACCTGGGTGTCAGAGGCACATGGTGTTGGCTCCTGTCGCACAGCCCACCTTGCTCTCCCCTCCAAAAATACAGGTGGGCTCTCTCGATTCAAAGGGAGGAATTAGAAGTATTAATTCTTTGTTTCCTGGAAAGAGCATGCAAAAAACTGCTCTGAAAAGGAGGGCATTTGGGGGGCTATGTGCAAAATATGTTGAAAGCAGTCTTAACAGAAGGAGATTTAGTGGTGTCTCAGTCTCCAGCCATTAACTGGGCAGCACCCCCAGCCATCCTGTGGGAGACTTTGCCAGAGAGTGAGAGACACTGAGGCAGGGGGACTTGGAGCACAAGGAGCCATAAAATAGTGAACTCCCTGTCTTTTCAATCACAAAGGATGCCTGTCTTCTACACCCATGAAAATCCCCCTCTCATCAGCAGTTTGATCAAGGTGGCAGAGAAAGTGCAGGACTTAATCCCGTCTAGGATTAAAACTCAACAGTTCCTGCCCCATGGTCCTCAGCCGGCATCTGCTTTAAAAGAGGGAAGGTTTTATTTTCCCGTACTGTCAGGAGATGCAGCCACAATGTGGTCAAGGTTGTCTTGCCAATTTAGGTAGAGAAGGTGGACTCCTGAACTGTACCAAGGTAAAATTTAAACTAGGAAGAAAATATAGCAGGATGGGAGTAGTCAGCCTCTAAAATTCAGTGGAGATTGTCTCAGTCAAATACTTAGGGGGACATTTTAAAAGCTTGAGAAAATTTTTAGTAAACAGCATACGTTGTTATACTGATACAAAAACATGCTGTACAGTAGGACTGTCAAGTCCAGACTTTATTTCTCTTCATATACTACTTATTTAGATCTAAAAATGGACTGCATAAAGTCAGGGCATAGCATGACAACATGAAAACAACATTGGAGAGAAACTACAAGCTATTATATGTAGAATCCCTATTTACTTTGAAATTTCTCTGAAAATCTGAGATAGCTTTTGTTTTTCAGAAAGAAAATAAAACCATAACACACCAAACCCCACATTTGCCACTTCTTTGCATAAGCGCCTTTTTTTCCCCTGAAACTTAAGGAACCATCTGTGAAAAAAATCTGCCTATGGCTTTTTTGATAGAAATATGAAGAGACAATAGTAGGGAAATAAAATCTCAAAAGCATCAGTCAAAATACTACATGAGAAATGGCACGTAGCTGTAGGTCACATATATATATATTGTATTACAGACTGATTATCACATATTTTTAAATGGGGGCCATCAAATTACATCTTAGGCATGACAACAGATAACCACAGATATCAGGATAAATCCTCCTCTATCTGTAACATCCTTAAAGCCAGCAAATCTTGAAGAGCTTGGCAAAAGTTGGCTTGCTCTGTTTTGCCATCCTCCTTCTAAAACTGCTTCCCCCATACCTGTTGCCAGTTATCAGATATGTCAGATTAAAACAGTATGGTAAATCCAGCATTCTCAGGCATCACTCTGGAGGAGGAGAAATGGGAATTTTGTTTGGTTTCTACTGCCGTTACAACTCTGAGCCACTGAAGATGAGCTGATATTACAGCTTATCCCTTGCCTGCCTGTTGCGGTGGCGGTCAGCAGCAGACAGCACTGCAGGCACTGCTGCAAGCACAGACAAGCTTAAGTGATGGGGAGCGATAAGAGAAAGGAAAAGTGTGAATGAAGCGATCCTGTTCCTACTAGGCATGGGAGCAGGTAAATTTATCCTGCTCTGGACTTTTTCTGTGATACTCCAGGGCTGCCTTGCTTTAAGGGTAATGCAAGGTAACAAGAAGTTGATGAAGTTAAGGATGTGTGTTACTGCAGCAGTTTGAGGGAAGAGGAAGATGCGGTTTTGAACTGGTCACAGCATTTAATGTAAACTGCCCAGCAAAGCACTGTGTTGCACTGCATATACATGGCTAGGGCATACACCTCTGATTTTTAAAAACTAAAGTGCTGCTCGAATATAAACCAACAAAGGAGCAATGTGGGAGAAGGCATTCTTGCGAGGAAACACACTTCTATCTATGGGCATTTTCATGCCCTTCCTCTAAAACTGAGGTCACTCTGAATTTGTGAGTACATCTCCCCCTCCTTAGGGAACACCTCTGCTTCAGGAGCAGCAGAGACCTGTCAGATCTGTCCCAGTACCAGCTGCTCCTGCTCCAAAAGGTATCTGAAAATGTTTGACATGCACTGCCACACTTCCCCATGCACCCATAACCTTAAAGAAAGAGAATACTCCCACAGTGTTGCCATCTTATTTCCTGCACCTTTTGAAGGCCTTTGTGTTGGTGCAGAGATGAGTTTAGATGTTGTCAAACCGAAAAGCAGCTACTACTGCTTCATGTCAATGCTGCTAACTAGACTGAAGCACAGTTATGCAAAGGGTCACATCTTCTGTATCCCTGCTTTAATATTGTAAACTACGAGTTCCAAAATAAAGCAACTAGAAAAACAGGAAGTAGTAAGAATGAGATTTGCCCATCTCAGCCTTTTCCATTTTGTTTTTATCAGCAAAATACAGGCCACTCTTGGATTACAGATCTTCTGTTTCTTGCTCCTTACAACTGTTCATCCCTTTGTCTTCCACTGTTTCTAGCTCATTCTATTAATTTTCCCCCATTCTTATTGCTATTTCTTTTATTGCTACCTTTCACTACTACCTCAGGCTTTTCCATTTATTCCAGGAAATTCTATTCCTTACTGTACATCCTTACTCACTCTCACTTGATATATTTCTGTGTAAACCCTGACCTGATTCACCATTCAACCCAGGTTTCAAGTTTTATCTTCCACCGGAGTTCATTTTTCTTTTAACTCTAGTTACATTTCAGAAATTAAACTTTTTGTAAACTGTAGTGAGGGGGTTCCAATGCTCCCAGTCATCTAGTTACCACCATTACTGAGCATTTAATAAAATATCAGGCATTGGCACCATGACAAATTTAGGGCATCTTCCAGTGGTACATGGTCTGCTCTATCTTTCCCATCACCCATGAATTTAGATGGGAAGAGTTTTCCCACAAATGTAAATTGTACTTCAGTCAAGGCAAAATGTCCCCATGGTCTGGATAAGACAGCCAGACTGCTGGTGGGTTTATCATGCATTACAGAGTGAGTTGCACACACACGTTTGGGCAGGGCTACCAAGGAAGATCATGCAACCTCTCAGAAGAAACTGAGTTGACAACCAAGATCAGTCCCTCCATCTGCTACCTATAGCAAGACAGCAGGAAATTACACTGCTATCACAGTAGCTCCTTGGTAGCTTAAGAGGTGAATTTACAGACCCTACTAAGTATGATGCAATGGCGTATGAAGCAATGGAGGAGTCTTTCCCTCTCTTTATAGCCATCTTCTTGTTGCAAAACCTGTAACGGAGGGGATGAGGACAGGAATCCTTAGAAAGGTGCCCACCAAAAGCTTACTTGTGGATGCAGTAAGAATAGTTACTATGAACACTACTGTTTATATTCACTGTTGTAGCTGGCTACCCTTCCCTAGACCCAGGCAGTACACAACCAACTAGAGAAGGCCTGAGCTGCAGCAGTATTTACCCCCCCACAGCACCTGTTACCCCTCTACTATTGAATAAAAAAATGCCATATACGTTTACCTTAGGACTTTTGGGGTATTACTAAGGATTTGGACAGTCAGTCAGCCAAAATTCTCGGAGGTTTCCCATGTCAAAATTCTTCGGAAATCTAGCCCCGAGCTCATCAGTTTGATGTGGTCCATTTTAGCACAAGAGGGTAACTTGAGTTGATTTTGATTAAAAAAATTACCCTCCTTACAGACATTCACATAAAGGGGAAAATAATAAGGCCAAAGCCCTTCATGCTACATTTTAATTGAAGCTGGAGTAGTATTAATCAGAGAGCAGGGAGACGTTTCAGAACAATCAGTTACAGCACCAGATGTGAAGTACACCCAAGGCCAGCTCTGCATGGCAGGACAGACAGCAAGGCATGCAGATGAATGCCACAACAGTAGCACACACACAAGCCTGGTCTACTCTGCTAGACTTAGCAGTCTACGAGCAGAGCACAGGTAGATACCTGCAAGTATTAAACTAACCTGAAATTATGGAGAGATTGCTTATACAGATAACAGCCACAATTTCTGCAGCATATACCCCACTTATCTGCTAGCAAACCTGTAAGGGCAAGAAGTGTTATTTCTGACTCAGCTGACCAAAAAAACCGTTAGTATAAAGAAAGTAGTAATACTTCTACAATCCATGTTTGTACAAATATAGGTCTTCCCCTCATGGGAGACTGTTTTGTTACACTGTTGTAGTATATTCCTATTAGGAGTATTTTGCCAGTATCGTATGGCAATATTCCTAGACATGCAAGTTTTCAGTGTTGAATATTCCTTATTTTTATGAAGAAAAGATTGCAGACTTCAGAGGGATGAATCGTATTCACATTGATTTCCTGGACCGGACCACGTGTTACAACACTGTAAGGGTCTGTCTAGAAAAAAAACAGCAAACTATGCAAAAATATAATAAATGTCTGATACCAAGGGGAACTGATTTTTCTTAATGAAAAACCTGCTTCTTAACTAGGCTTAACTTGGCATTTTTTATTTTTGAGTGTTTCCACAGGCCTGTTAAATTGCCCTACTCTTAAAAATACTTAAAGGGTATTTTAATTATCTAAGATATCTCAACACATAGATCATAAAAAGTAGGGGGAAAAAAAAAAACACTATAGTGTGGAGTAAGAATATGCAGCATATTGCGGTTACAGATACTTCCTGTAGATCATTGCTCTAATCTTTGATATTTTCTACTTATTTCCAGACCAGATGCTTCTTTTCAGCTTATTTGGATTCCAAATGGTTGTCCAACAAAGAAGGATTTCATATGACACCAAGTAATATTTTCACTTATTTACATGGCATCTAAAAGCAGACCTAAAATTCAAGAATCGGTGAATACTTCAGAAGGTGCAGGACAGAAATTCATGTTTGCAGCTGAATCTGTTTCAATGGTGTAAATGGCTGTTTCATAATCACTGAATATTTGCAGAAAGCTCAACTGAAATGCTTCCTGGCACAGATGTTAGTTGAAATTAAATATTATATACTATTGTTAGAACAGTGTTTTTTTTCCACCAAGAACTAAACTTATGCGTGGAAAACTGTATCAGATTGTCTAGATTAAAAAAGAAAAAAAAAATACAAAGTATTATTTATGTTGGGCAAAAGAATTAAATTTAGAATTTTGTGATTTCTCACATTTAATCAACTCATGGTATATAGAACAGGAAGGAACTGGAACATATCCTGAGTTTTCTGTCAAATTCGTAATCTACAAAGAATGCTGGAAAAAAAAGGAAAGATGGAGAATCAGAGATCAAGTTTATGATTAGTGTATGAATTGTTTTTCTAGAAGGTGATCTAAAACCCACTGATGATAGTAGGAAAAAAACCAGTTTTCTTCCTAGGTGACTTTTTTTCCCCACCACAGCATCAGCAACATCACTAACTTTCAGTGAGAGAGTATAGCATTTAAAGTTAGGCTGGCTCTGGGACTCTGTGTGCAGCCTCTGCCGCTGAATTAATTCTTTTAGACAGATTTAGGAAGAGAAAGAATGCATTCTTCCAGTAGAGAGTGAGGTGTGGTAATAACTCTCTAAGTGATCACCTACAGTACTAAGTAGACACAAGTAATTCTGTGAGTCCTTTCTTTCATGAAGCCTTAGAGAAGTGACCATGCAGAAGTGTCGCATGGGTCTCATGCACCTATGAGTCAGTGGAAGCGTTTCCCAGGGAGCCAAAATTACAGCACTGACGGAAACACACACCAGCCTCAGCAATATCACCTCCATACAAGTACTATCTGGTATATCAAATAGATTCACAGTAAGAGCTCTCTGTTTTATGAGAGAAAAAGCTTGTATTGCTATATCATATCACTACATCATAAGCATTTCTCCAATAAGTTGTATAAATTTTTAATCAAGCAAATACTCTTATTGAGCCCAGTAGGTTCACTTGTACTAGGAAGATTTGCAGGACTGGCACCAAATGAACAATAGTCATAATCCTCTTTCTCTCTTTATCGTTTGCACATGTGTGTAGAAGAGGAATATATTTAAATAATAGGAAAGACAGAACATCAGAATGCATCTAAAATAATTTCGGGGTTTTGGTTCGGATTGGGTTTTTTCATGACTGCACAACAGATCATAATATTATACCAGTTCTGTTCTTACTGTAACTCTGGGTCTTCTCTAGTGACTTGTCTGGCATTACTTTATCTTCTGACAGAACCAGTTGGGTAGCTTTCTGCAATTCCTGCACTACTTCAGACACTACCATCACTTCCTACATCTCCTGCGGAGGTACGGTGAGGGCCCCACACAGGTCTCAGCAGCACACAGGCACAGGCACCATTGCTGAGAATTTGAAATCAAGGCACAGCACAATCACAGGTGAAATCAGCAAAAAATGGGGAAAGCAAAAGAAAGTGATTAAAAATAAAGAATTCTTCTATTTGGGCTGGTAAGCACTGTGCACAGCACACTAACAGTTTAATCATGTGTAAGTTGTAGAGGGAGGTTCTACAGCTATCTTCCACAGTGGTTCTTAAGTAACCTCTGCATTTTCACCCTCCCAGCAGCTCCTCAGTCTCTGGAAATTAAAGATGCTGAAGTATGTCAGGAATGTGGGTTTACATGCTCTCCTCAGCTGCTGGTTTCAAGAGCATGTCCAATTTCACAGGGAAACCATTTATCATCTTTTTTCGCCTCAGTAGCTTTTTTCCAGTGCTCACTGGCAACCTTTCCCCATGGTAGAGTGGTTCAACAGCTGGCTAGTTGTGAGACTACTAAAAAGTTTAACTGCTACTTTTAGGGAAGGGGCAGCTGTTTTAAGTCAGACAAGTGGCCTTCCCAACTCAAGGAAGATGAGGTGGCCTCTGTCATCTGTTGTTTTAAAGATTATTTTAGCCCAGAGCAAGTTCATTCTGAAACTGGTCACTGGAGGAAAAAAGAAGGCCAACCTAATGGAACAATACAATGGGTTTTATGTAATTTAGGTGTTTAATCTGTTTCACAAAAGCGTGCTATATTATTGTCAGCTGAGCTCAAAACCTATCCCTTCTACACTTTAGGAGAACATTATTCATTTTCAAACCAATAGTTCTATGTAATTTCTCTTTGAAGTTTTATCCAAAACCACTAGTATTTTGCGATTATACTTGAACCAGTATTTCACCTCCACTGATTACTACTATAAAAGGAAGCTCTTCTTAAAGGGACTATACATCCAAAAATAAGTATATATATTTTTTAAGTAAAAGGTTTTATAAAACCCCAAAAAAATCAATGTTTGCACAGTGCATATGAGGCAAAGAATAAAGAAAACCCCAACCTACAGTTAAAAATTATATTGAAATATTGAGTAATTATAATGCAGAGTGGAACACCCACACATTGCAGAATTCAGAACCTGCAAGTAAAACTTACTACAAACCAAAATTAGCTTTGTTGATTTGTATCACCCTAATCAGTGAGAAATGTAAAAAGCGGAAAAGTATTAATACCAAAAGAAAACAGGATTTGAGACTTGCATTTGTAACAAACAAATCACTTGCAACAGAAATATTTCTTTACAGTGCAGTACAACTTAAATTTGGCACCACCTCTTTCAAACCCCATTGAAACCTCGTGTAAAACAACTATTTAACTTTAATAATAATTTATTAACTTGAGGGCTTAACAAGCATTTAGGCCTTGATACCCCAAAAATGAGTGATGTCTGCCTACTTAGTACAATTAGATATGTAGAACCATCTACAGGTTCAGAGTCCAGAATTCAGAAATCTTCAAAGAGCAACTTCTATGTGTGCCCTAAAGGGTACATATGAGCTCAAGACATTTTCATGCTGGCGGTTGAGGGGGAGAAACAATTAATTCCTACCAACAGTAAATGTTACATTATTCGCAATCTACAGGAATATGACTGTGTTACTGGATAATTACTTCAGTTATTTTTTGCATTATGGTGAATATATTAGTCTTACCCATCAGCATGGTAAAATGTTCTTTTAGCAGATTAAATGAGGCTGTTACAAGGGGGAAGGGGAATAAATGAGGAACAAGAATAAAAAAAAACGCTCTCTCATTGATGGTAAAAAAGTGACCTTTTTCCTGCACTATTATGAGTATTTATTATTTGTGAATTACCTTTACCTGGTGATCAGGCACAGTTAATAAAAAGTACAGTATTTTCCTAGGTGGTATCAGAGAATTTTCCTCATGTTTTTCCATTTAAAATAAGAAGTATCTGGATAAGTGTTCACTTTTAAAAACTGACAACATACATGTTCAATTGCTCTTTCATTTAAAACCTTCAATTCCTCTCACTCCTGGGGAAGATTTCAGTTTGACGAACATAGAAATAGCACGACATTCTGCTGGAATAAGGAGCAGCCCTGAAAAAATCTGTATTTCCTATTTGAAGGATCTTCAAGAGAGATGGCCAGATTTTCCAAAAGCCTCCAAATAAGGAGCTGGCCCCAGATCACGTTGCCTGTTAAATCTGAAAGATCTGTGTGCATTAGTAGTGTTTACTCAATCCAAAAATCACATTTGTACGGCCAGGACACCCACTCTGGTGCTGCCTTTACTAGACCATTCATATACTCCAGCATTACCCTGCAGAACTCAAACCCTGCTGCAGAGCTCTCTTTCAAGCTCCAAGGGCTCAGACATACACATCTGTAGACTTTACTGAATCTATCGGTTACCAGCATAATACTGGTTATCTTTTGCACATGCCAAGTATTTTCCATTTACCTTTTAGTGTCTGAGAAGTTTAAGTTCCTTCACCAAGGAACAGAAGTTGTGATTTTGGTTATTAATTCCATGAGGAAGATATAAAAAATTTGCTTGTCGATGCCCCACAGACTGATGCACATCTTAAATTAGCAATTTGCAATTAGAAATTTGCAATGAAGAAATGGGAGGGAACAAATAAATTCTAGATCAAAATTGGTGACTAGCAATTTGACCACTATTAACTTAAAACATCTGACAATCTAACTATAGCAGGTTAGCCAGCCAAATACAGCACAATATTTGCTCACATCAGTAAACTGTTAATCTCAATAAGCTTCTAAAACCAAAGAAAAATATGGAGGAATGCGCAAAGTGATTCAAATTAACCAGGTCTCACTATTCATTTTATGAAAAGCTCTGGGCGTGCCTTGCATCTAAAAGCAACAATTTGTTATGCACTATAGTGCTACAGTGCTACACAGCATAAGTAACTGTTTAAAAATCTGAAGCATTCCTAAAATGTTTCACTTAAACATTTCTGCAATAAAATCTTACTGAACTGTTGCTTTTATTAATTTTTTACACACTAGAAGCCAAGGGATGCAAGTCTGGGGTTTTTTCTTTTCTCTTTTTTTTTTTTTTTAAACTTTACCTACTACTAGCAAATAAACTATCTCTCTTTTTTAATAAAACCATGGCCTTGAGTTTTGGCCCCTTAATAGTAGCCTACATGGTTGACTACCCTTGGTGTTAAATTTTCTTAAATTGTATTTCTGTCAGTATATCATTTTTTTAAGCAATGGACCCTATAATAGCAAGCTCTGTTCTGTCAGGAGTACATTTTAACAGCGTGACACAAGTATTTTTCACTACAGGAGACAAACAATGATATGTATTACATGCAGTAAACATTGCCTTTGGTACATAGGGTTCTCTTAGCATTCATCTGTCTAAAATTTCATTGTGTCCTGCACAGGGAAAAAACCCTGCCTCTCATTATCTATTGCCGAGGGCTGTAGGTTTGTAAAGTGCCAACAATGCATTGCCACATTTCTCACAAAACAAGGGCTTGATTGAATATTACAAGAATGGTAGAAAACCAGCAAGGTGGATTAGGGGATATTTTAATTGTAAGAACAAACAAAATAACAAGACTTTCACTGAGCTGCTTTACTAACAATCTTGTAAACTTTTTTCCTTTTTTTTCTTTTTCCTTAAAACAAGCTCCCTCTCCCCAAAACAAGCAGGAACAAGAACTCTATAAAATAAAGATGTTTTGTACTTAAAATATGAGGGTCCTGGCAAGAGGAGAAGAAAAATGTGTGAAATGCACCCAACCCTGGAATTTTATAGCATGAGGACTGCAATGGCAGCAGTACCAAAATTCACAGTGAATTTACATAAGGGTGGCAGTTCAATAATCAGACTATTACACTTACAGTTACTTGGAAAACAAGTTTACTGGTGCTGATGCACATAAAGTACCCTTTAGCTGTGAAGAACCACCCTTGAGGATCCCTCTTTCTGCGACATCTTTGCCATACA
The DNA here is from genome assembly GCF_028554395.1 of Pezoporus wallicus. Lineage (NCBI taxonomy): Eukaryota > Metazoa > Chordata > Aves > Psittaciformes > Psittacidae > Pezoporus > Pezoporus wallicus. The sequence continues at coordinate 2,002,243 of NW_026642179.1, read as the reverse complement.
TTATATGGTTTTATACGACCTCATGTGAGACGTGTGCAGCAGGGTCAGCATCTCTTTTTGTGAATCGGTAGGTTGGGAGGGAGTTTACAAACAGCTCAATGCTGACACAATTCTCCTCCAATTTCAAAAATCAGCAGGAGTGTGAAGAACTTTCAGAAAACTCTCTGGCTTTGCTGAACCCAAATGTGACTTTCACCCAGCACCCTAAACTACAAGCACCATAAATAGGTAATGTGCAAAGAATTATAAGAGACTAGAACCAATCAAAGTATGCAAAATTAGTCAGATGAAAAAGTGTATTGACTTGTTAATTGCTCCTTTACAGAAATAGAAGTTTTCTCCCCCTTTGAGATAGAATCATCACAGTTAGAAAAGAAAACAAGTAGAACTAATTTAATATTTTAGAGAGCTTGGGTAAATTCACTGCTCCACAAAATACATCTTCTGCGGCAGTCAAATCACTCCCAAGATCTTAGTTGTCTGTACTATAAAAACCAGAACAGGACATTTTCTCAGCCTTGAGGGAACAGACACCTTGGGCAGCAAGACAGAAATAAAGCAGTCCCAGGTCCAAATGTAAGTCAAAACTTCCTCAAAATGAGGAACGGATTTTTAGCTCCTGGGAATTATTGGAAAGGGATTATCACAATCACTGATTTAAAGTAGGCTAAAAATATCTTGGTTAGATCTTCCGGTCCCAAAGCAGAAGGACTGCAGCCTGCTCTGTATACAGAGGATAAGGTTATAGAAAATAACGGATAGAGAAAAGGGGATGCAAGTATCTTTTAAAAAGGTGACAAGACTTCTGAAAAGGCCATTATGGAAATTACCAGGGATTTCTACTTCCTGGGAATATTTTAAATTTGAGCGTTAGCATACAAAACATCCAGTGGATCGATCAGGAGAGGCAGATACACAACTCTTTATCCTAGGCACATAGTTCATTTTGCATCTGATAACTGTTGGCTGTTGCCAGGATTATTTAATGGGTGGGGGTTTTAACGGAAGAGAAATTTACAGCTGTTTCACAGAGACAGAGAAGAGATCATTCGCTCTACCTAGCCTTCAAAAAGAAATATAGAGAGTAGCTGGCATTGGTAAATGCTGAGTTTCCTTGCCAAAGCCTGTAGCCTTATGAGATTCTCTATGCATCTCCTCAGCAGAGCTGAGGAAGGCTTGGCTGGAACAAAATAGCTTCTCACCAGCAACATCTGCTACAAGATCTGGAGATCTCTGTCATAACAAAGCCTGTTTTCAGATTCCTGCCCTCCTGTAGGTGCCGAGTGCCAGATGAAGGGGCTGGAACAGGATAAATGGGCTCTGCAGGCCCTGCATACAACCGAGTGAGAATTGCCATGAGAATGGGGGGACGCAACCACAAACTCCCTTCCAAGGGCCCATCTTACAAACTCTGCTTTGGCGGAATCAAAGGAGGGCTCACAGCAGATGTTCTGGATAGGCCCGTCAACATTATGCTGAGCTCCTCTGGCAGCTGAAGCAGCTCAGGGCTGTAGGCATACAAAAATAACTTCAAGAACCTTAGGCTGAAATTTTGGCACTGGATGGGATCACAGTTTCTGGCCTTTTAACTGTTTCCTGAATAGTCTGTCTAGCCTCCAGTAGGACCTCCCTGGGGAGATTCCCACCAGGGCTTCCCTCACTCTGACAGGAAGGAGCCATTTCAGTGGAAAACCTCAGCTGGGAATGAACAGAAAGGACACAAAGCAGAACAATACTGGGCCACAAAAGGCCATCAGAAAAAAAGCACTGCAAAGGCCAAAGCAGAATCTGGTGAGCTGTCACATCAACCAACATTGCCCAGAAATACTGCCCAGAGCCTTCCAGGTCCAGAGCTTGTCTTTGTGTGTCACAGAACCATGTAATGGTTTGGCCTGGGAGAGACCTTAAAGATCATCTAGTTCCAACCCTCCTGCCATGGGCACAGATACTTTCCACTAGACCAGGTTGCTCAAAGGCCTGTCCAGTCTGACCTTGAACACTTCCAGGTATGGGTCAGCTACAGCATCTCTGGGCAACCTGTTTCAGTGTCTCACCAGCCACTGCACATCAGCTTTGCAATCTGACCTCTCCCACCTCCTCCCAACATGAGGGGGAGCACTTAGCTGTTCTGCTCTCTGTACAAGAAACATATAATGAAAGCCTAAGGTATTTGTGCAGGGTGTTCCTACCAGGGGCACTGAGACTGTATCTAGCTTTCCTCTTTGCCTTGCAAGTGCACCTCCTTGAACAGGCGGACAATTGTCTTGTCTCCTTCTGCGTAGCTCACCTTCGGAAGGTGGATGCTATGCTGTCCAAGAAGAGTCTCAGTCTCATTTGCCGAGGTATCTCTGGAGAGAACACTTTCAGCACTGGAGTGTGGGAAAAACACAGTGTTCAGAAGCCTCAATCCTGAACTGCCAGAGCCATGAAGGGAGCCCCAAGTCCTCATCAGGACTTGCCCAGGAAATGGCAGCTCTGCCGATCTATGCAGCTGATTCAGTGGAAGAGGACCTGAGGGTACTGATTGACAGAGCTGAACATGAGCCAGTTTGTGTCCAGGCAGCCAAGAAGGCCAACAGCATCCTGGCCTGTATCAGCAATAGGGTAGCCAGCAGAGCCAGGGCAGTGATCATCCCCTGTACTCGGCACTGGTGAGGCTGCATCTTGAATCCTATGTTCAGTTCTGGGCTCCTCACTACAAGAGAGACACTGAGGCGCTGAAGTGGGTCCAGAAAAGGACAACAGACCTGGTGAAGGGTCTGCAGAATAAGTCTTACAGGAACAGCTGATGGAACTGGAGGTGTTTAGGGAAGAGAAGGCTCAGGGGGAACCTTATTGCTCTCTACAACTACCTGAAAGGAGGTTGTAGTGAGGTGGCGGTTGGTCTCTTCTTCCAAGTAACAAGCAATAGGACAAGAGGAAATGGCCCCAAGCTGCACCAGGGGAGGCTTAGGTTTGGAAAAAATTTATACACAGAGAGGATGATCAGGTATTGGAACAGGCTGACCAGGGAAGTGGTGGAATCACCATCCCTGAAGGCGTTCAAAAACTGTGTAGATAAGGCTTGAGAACCTCAGTGACATGGTTTAGTGGAGGTCTTGGCAGTCCTGGGGTAATGGTTGAATGTGATGGTCTTAAAGGTCTTTTCCAACCTAGCTGATCCTTTGATTCTGTGAAAACTGGAATGCAAGCTCCTCTGTCATTAAGGAAGATAAAGGTATTAATCTGACCTATCTGCATTCCTTCATTTCTAAAGAATGCAATGTTGGGGCATCAGTAACAGCTCTGTCTTTAACACCGCTGATCCCTAAGGGTGGCCAGGTAATTAGGTTGCTTGATTTCTTGAGACTAGAGAAAAAGCCAGTAAGCCCACAGTGGGCACACGGACAGTAACTGCTTTGTAGCTCTGTAAAACAAGATGCTCACCCATCTGTCCAGTCTTGTGAATCCATTCACTTTGATTCCACTGACAGACACAGAATGGCAGGCTAACTTCAGCATTCACAGGTGACATTGGTAGAAGATGTTTTCCCCACACACAATGGGTTTTACTATAGCAATTAGCAGATTCATCATTTGCTATAAGGGCTCTAAAGCAGATGAAAAATACTCATAAAACTAGATTTAAATCACCTCAACTTTAGTATATCACCCCAGACACTGCACAATTGCTGGAAAAGGTGTTGACTAATCCTAAATAAATGCATGTGAGGGTGAAAACAGAGATGAACTTGGTCTCTGTGGTGCTCACAGCACTGTATCAATGCAATAGCCTAATCTAAAACAAAGTCTTCAGCTTGTTCTACCATGAGACTTAAACAAGACAAAGCTGCACACCTGCTCATCTTCCTAACTCGTCAAACTAATAGCAAACAAGGAGGGGAAGGAAGAAAATACGCTGGATGTTGCCGTAATCATTACAGTGTACCCTCCAGTGTCCTCGGACACATTACTCCTTTAACACCTGACATCATACCTCCCCACTGCAAATTTTGGGTGAAGCCTTAATAAAGCTGTGACATCCACTGCTAAAACTCACAAACTAAATATTCTGTGCTTTAGTGCAAGCAGCAACTCAGCTTGTATGATTTTTTGGAATCACTGCAGCAAGTCGTGAATGATGTATGAAATGAAAAATCCCTACTCACTGCACACAATTTGGGTAGTAAAATCTCCCCAGAATATTAAAATAAGCATTTAAATGTGTCATTTTACTTTTGTTCTGTGCCCAGCAGACTCCCCCATCTTTCCCCAAGAACATGCAGATACCTAAGCTATCACCAGAGAATGAGAAAGTACGCTCAAAAGTAAAATAGGTTGGTTCAGTTCACGCAGTGTTTCCAGGAAAAGATACAGGAACCTGGAGCAAACCAGACAGAATTATACTGGAGACATGTTCAGGCCTCTCTCCAAACACAATTTTTTGGTCGTTTTTTAAAGTAATATCTAATCTCATCAGCCTGACTCTTTAACTTGATTGACCTTTGGAGATTGCATTAAGGAAGAAACAACAGAACGCTCAATGTTGTTAGGACCATGAGAAGAAACATTTGATATAAATATCATGTGTGCAGCTAGACATCATTTATGTTGGGACAAATACAGCAACATGCTTTGGCTTCAAGCCTTTATTCTTTCTTGCCCCTTTATTGGAACTTTTTTCCCCGCTTACATTTTGGTGTTGACCAAAGAGCCAAATGTCTGCTGCCATAATTTAGCTATTCCCTGACTGGCTGCAAGGGCTGCTTTCATCTGTTTTCTAGTAAGTGCCTGTCATATTTTTCATATCCTAATCATGGAGCAGCTGGTAGAATGCAATAGGGCTTTTTCCCTGTGTTTGAGTTTTTTTTGCAGGCAAGAGGTGAGGTGGTGGTGGTCGCAATAGCAACAGGGATACAGAATACAGAGAAATGTTGGGTAACTCTCAGTAGGGATTTCTTCCTTACCAGAACTTCTGTATGCAATGGGAAGCCTGGGTTCACACACCATCACTCCCATCCAGAATGACAGATCTCCAGAATTAATCTTGCAGCAAAAGCATTCAGTTTGGAATACACAAACTGTCAGTCTTCCCCAATCACTAAAAAGTAGGGAGTTGTCCAGTTTGCTGGTGTTCCCTTTGAGCAGGGGGAGAATGGAAAAGTGACAGCAAGATTGCAAATCTACAGAAGAGTGATCTACCCAGATGCAGCTGTCTTGGTGACTGCATTTAGTTTTAGGAAAAGAAAGCAGGGGTCCCATCTAAACACAACTGTTATCTTCTCTTGACAATTTTTCTTAAATTTGCAATTTAGTAATTTTTCCTCCCCAAATATTACTGATGAGGACGGACAGTCACCTACATCAGCATCATGTATCTGTCATCTTTGATATTCTGAAATTTCAGCAGAGAAAGAGGAGTAGCTATTAACTCTTTTGCTTCTTCGCGTAAAAACTAGAGCCATAACTACTTCTGCCACTCATATGTAGCAGAAGGGAGAAAGGATTACAGTGGTCACCAGATGCATGTCACTGAAGCAGGGGCAGACACAAGAACTTTGCAGGTCATATTCCATCCATTCAGCAGTAGTGCCTTCAACTAGCAACACTGTAGTGAGGCTGAAGTAGCAGTAACCCTTGTATGCTGGATCGTGAGGGGTTTTCTGTTGTAACCAACCGAGAGGAAGGCAGTAAATAGTGGTAATATGTGGTCTATTCTTCCTATCAGGAAGATGCTGTCTTTGGATGTCACCACCCAGTCTGGAAAGCAAGGCATTGCTGGAAGCTACTATAGCACATGGGCTATGGAACTGTGCTTTTCCATGTGTCTTTTCTCAACAGAGAAGCACACCAGGCCTAGGTTAGATTTGGTTCCACAAGAGGTCAGCTAGATCTTAAGGATTCAAAGAAGCAGTGCTTAAAAGCATACATAAAACAGTTATTCAAAGTTTAGGAAGGCAAGAGAGTTGGTTCTTGAGTGCCTTGCAGGGATAGTGGTTTCCAGGCTTACACTGACAAAAATCACATCTTTCCACTTATGCAAGATTTTCTGGGAAAGTAAACATGCTTGCAATGATTTTCTAAATTTGTTTCCATTCATTTTTTTCCCCTTCTGTTTTCTGGAGTGGAAAGGAATACTTGTCCCTATACCAGCAATTTTATACTCTAGAAAAACAACACTATACTACTTACATAATATTGACAGTGCTGCACAACTAAGCCAAACAGGAGGCATGTAGGAGTTGGTGGCAAGAACTAACTTTTCCAAAAAAATACACCTTAAAACCAGAAGGATCAGCTTACGAGGAGGAAGAGATGGACTTCCAAAGAAAAGGATTTGTGGCAGTTAAAATGAAAGTATCGGACAAAAAAAAAGAGTGGTTATACGTCTTCTAAAATAACACACACATATATAAAATAGATAAAAATGACGTTTTCACAACAGGAAAACTGTTTATCTGCCAACATGGTAAGACTATGTGATTAATAATATTACTTTGAATAGCTAGTTCCAGAGTTGTTTGTCCAGATGCAGTACATTCCTATCAAGACTGGTAATCTAACATATTGCAGTAATTTTTTGCAAATATATACTAGCTTTTACTCAGAGTAAACATCAAGGATCTTTTAGTAGAGGAGGTGTATTTGTCTAAGGAGGGTAAAGAAGTGGATGAAAGCAGTCATCTGCTTACCACTGCAGGAAGAGGTTGTTCTGGTGCTCATCTTCAAACTACTCCATGGACAAATTGTTGAAATTGTAATGGGCGCTACCACCTACCCTACCACATTTCAGATGTGCTCTTATAAAATATGTATGTACATTTTATCTATAATTACGAGATGAGAACCTACTTGAAAGACATAAGGAATAGGGAGAAACAGCAAGATGTTGTTAGGGCTATTACAAGAAAATGCTCAGGCTATGCTGCACCTGGAGACAGAGAGTAATTGGGACCCTGACAGGGACATGTCAGGGATCATAATGAAAGGCCGAAGAAGGGCACAGAAGACACCCATCTTTGGATGTGCACTTGTGAAGTAGTCGTTTTGCTTGCTGATTCTTTTTACTTGCAGTTCACTCCGCATTATGACTGAATTAGGTAAGGAGGTGCTGGATGAAGCGGTCTTGGTGAACTTCAGAGTACAGCCAGGCTCATTAAAACCAGCACACTTGCTGCAGTGTTTGCAGCATTTCCTGTAGGCTTAAAGATTGTTTTAATAAATGAAATTCTAAGGAGAGAGAATATATTTTAATTCATTTTTTTAGTGTTCCAAGTTATAAGTGTTAAGTGTCATGCTGGATCTTTTTTTTTTGTTGCTGTTTAAGTACTGCATGGAGTATAAAAATGTATAAATTTAATGTCTTAATAAAAATTAAAACATCCTTCTGAAAGCCTGAAGCTAAGTACACAGGAAATCTTCATTAGCACAGTTTTAGAACATGAAGAGAAAGTGAATTGAGAACCCACGATTCATAAACATCAATATTTTTAATAAAGTTTTGTTCCACCTCTTGCTGCTGTCTCACAGGAAAACTGTGGAGAGCAGAGCCCATGAGCTGCTCATGGGTTGTAAGAGACAAGCCTAGAGTTAGACCCTTAAATCATCCACTAGCAGTTTGATTTGGGGAGGTAGTATGTGGGATTAGCATACAAATAACTATCCTTTCTGTCAGAGAAAGAGGGCAAGGTTGCTACAGGTGTCAAAACTTTGACTGACGTCCTAGACATGGCAGCAAGGTGCCGGGCCAGGAGCAGAGAGCTGTGGGTTTGAGCAGGGGGCGAGGGAAAGATGTCATGCTGTGGGTAGGGATAATTGCTGGACAGTACACAGCATATGAAAAACAAGGGCACAGCAATTCATGAGAAGTTTGCAGCCAAAGCCATTCCGATTTTAAATATTTGGCTTTACGAAGGTCTCTAAATTAACAGGCCCTACAGCTATCAATAGGATTATCCAGTGCACAAGTCAAGCACGTAGCAAACATTTCTAGGATTAGGGTTAATGTTATTTTAGTATAAAGTGTTCTTAAATGTATCAGATTACAGATTAAATAAGGAAGCCAGCAAAAACTAGTGCAGAACAGCTCCTTATTGAAACTACACTCCCCCTTCTTGACATTTTGTATGAGGCAGACACATTAGGCTTATAAAAATTTCTTTGAAAAGTTTGGGGGATTTTTTTTTGTAAACCCAAGTTTCAAATTTCATAAACTTCTGAATTCTGTGTAAAATTAACTCAATACAAATTAGAAAGTGGAGAAATGCAATTTGTTTCTTTATGGGAAGATGAATTTTTAAGTTTTCTCCTATTTAAAACAAACAAAATTTTATTTTTTTTAATGGCAATTTTGAGAAAGAGTAGTAGCTCTGAGGGTCCTGACTTCAGAACAGTCCTGGCTTCAGAAAAAGAGTTCTACAGAAGCAACCATAGTGACAGAAGATGAGAACTAAGACAATAATTCACAGTGATTGCAAGTGTTATTACCATCCCTAACCCATAGCATGTAACTCACTTAAGTTATCACTATCTAGAAATCCTTCCAAGAAATTTATCTGAAAGGCAAAGCCAAGTTCAGTGATTGTTACTGGAAGCATTTTTGAAGTTGATCAGCAATAATAAATTCTGTTTCTTAGAGCAGACATATTTAAAGTGAGAGTTAATTATTAAATCTGTATTTGCATCAACTTTCCTCAAATAAATATTTCTCTTTAAGGTATCTGGCAAAGAAAAAATCATAAAATTTAAAAAATATAATTTATTTTGTCCCTGGGAACAAGAACACTGTTCAATGCAGGTCTACAATATAATAAATACTGTTCAGTAAGTCAGAACCTGAGACTCTGCTTATTGTGATATTTATGACTTGGATGCTTATCTTGAACAAAATTATGTTTGATTCACAAGCATTTTTCACATTTTCATATGGATAGAAAAGTGATAACTCCTGTACCTAAAGTCCAAAGGTTCAAGCTTGGTTCAAAACAAAGGTGAGGTATGAAAGGGGCAACAGAAAAGCAAGGGAACATTTGGAACCTGGTGTAGTATAGTGTCTTTCTAATTTCTTTATATAGTGTCTTTCTAAGCCAATATATCATCACTTACAGCTTATCCAAATGTATAATTTGACTTATTCTCACTCACTTACTCTCACCTCCCCCAAATGTAGAAAAGATACAATAAAATCCCTGATGTTCTCTGCTCTTGCTTCCCCCCAAATAATTGTATCTTGGCATGTTGTGCAATTCTCACTTTCATCCACTATGTGCCAACATAAGACATTATCATTTTTGCAAAAGAAAAGATGAAAAGCTTAAATTCCAGTACTGCAGAATGTCACTTCACTCAAGACCTGCAGGAGAATTTCCTGAGAAAATTCATTCCTGAACATGTTGTTCTCTTTTATAAAAGTAGCCATGTTCTGCTAGTGAAAAGTTCCCTTTGTGTTGTGTTTTGTTATAAAATAAACAAAATAGGGTTCAGTCTAATCCCAAAGGAAAATATTTTGCAGTTAATAATTGAGCCTACTGTAGTCTTTGAAAAGTAAGTGCTAAATACTTTCTAGGTGCTGGTAGCTGCAGTTTGGTAGCTCCCAGTGAAATCGGAAGAGGGACTGAACTGTGAACCAGCTATACAATCACTCCATCGTGATATTTTAGAACATGTTTAAACTAAACCTGCAACTAATCTTACTGATTGCTATCAAGATACTCAACTGTTAGCATACACTTAAAGTCTGTCTTAATTAGTTTTAGAGAAGAAGGGACCATCATCATGTTGCAAGAACCTGTACAACATGGGGTGTGGAATTCCACCATGATTCCTGAGTAAATATATATGTACCATACCAAGCCCACATGCAGAGAGGACATGAGCATGGAGAGCTTGCAAGGTATCGTAGCTGTATACTGGTCCATTTTGATACACAGCTTGCTCAAGATCAAATCTGGGTGAACTACATATCCTATTGTTTGAGCAATTTATATTTTCCCTAATATGTGGTCTAGATCTGATACTACTTTTGTGATTTTTCTGGCCCAGGGAATGTTTCAGGTTTTTTGTTTAGTTTTGTTTTAATACCATTTTACATATTAGAAAGAAGTTGAACCAGCAGTTTCTGTTAATTCAGATATTACTTATTTCTAGCCCATTACAGACTTTTTTTTTTGGCCTGATGAGGTAAAGCTAGCTCTTCCATCCATTCCTTTTCAAGAAGATGGTGATTTGATAGATTGATACATACACCTAAGAAAGCGGCCCACTCTATAGATGACTTATACAGCCTTTTCTCTTTCTAAATATGAATCGACTGATACCCATAGCCGTTTTAAAAAGTACCCATCATGCACTGTAAGACTCAAGTGTCGAAAGGCTAATGATTCAGAGTATAACTCAGGAGGGTGTAAAACAACAGTACCAAAATTACATTACAAGTTTTACACCTACTTCCCTGCAAAGTTTTTTGACAATGAAGACTCATTGTTTCAGATGTTTCTGTCAGAAGAACTATTAAAAAAAAAATTAAAAAAAAACAAAAAATCAAGAATATTTTGACTAGGGGAAAAAAAAAAGTCAATTTTGTAACTATTACTTAGATTTATTTAAAAGGTCATCCATTACAACACTAAGGAATCTGTTGGGAATTTTGCTATCAAAAAAACAATGCATTTTGTACGGTAGACTCAAAATATGGATTCTTAAGGACAGCAACAATTAAGACTAATTTAATTTAGAAATCATTTGAGTATTGTGTACTGTGTATTTTGGTTTCCAAGTCCACCAAGAAATATATTTAACTTCAGTGAGAAGTTAAGAGAAAGTAATTCCTATAGTCAGGGGGGCTGTAACAATACTGTCCATTTGATTAACATCAGGGAGGAATGTAATCTATTATCTGGAACATGTGAAGACTATAGCAAATACAACAAATTCAGTAAGAATTTTTTTTTTTTTTTTCCTTACATGGTTGACTTGTTTTTCAGTTTTGGGTAAAACCCCCACAAAACCAATTAAAGTTTCAAACAAACTAAATTATTTTTATTTATTTTCAAGGAACAGATATGCAGCAGGAATCAGAACTTATTAAAGACACCTCTGTGCAAGGCTGTAAGAGCTAAACATTCTTCTACTACATTACCCATAGATGCATTTTTCACATATAGTTCTGGCCAAAAATGCAGAAAGTTTCCAATTAAAGCTTGGATGTCAAATCACATCATAATATAGTTGACGATATTATTTTTAAAGTAAACAATTTTAATATGGGTGTTATTTAAAAATCTATTTTATAAAAAACACTAGTCATAAATTCCATTCTGAGGAAAAATTCAGCAAGGAAGAGATCAAGAAAGTTGCATTTCTTTTAAAAGAGAACACAAAAAAATACTAAATCAGTCCTACAGAATTGCTCTTTCACCAAATTTTACCCCATCTTCTGGCATTGCAGATTTACCTAGGCTGCCCCCAAATCACTGCTTATATTAAGCTTTATTGAGCTGCGATGCGTTGACAAATATCTGTGTCGGAAAATAATTTTCCATCAAAATACACCGTACTGTAGTAAGGTAATGAAGAAGCTGTAGGACAGGCTTTAAGAAGCACTGTACTTTCATCTGAAAAGTCTCCTGAAAGTCTTTGAACATTTCCAGGGGATTAATGAGGTATTTTGACAACTCACAAGAAGCTCCTGGTTTTCAAGAAGCCTTATAAGAGGGAACATTCACATTCTTGGAAATTAAACTGTGTATTTTAAGCCACTAAAAATAACACAATTATTAAAAATTTGGCAGCTCTGAAGAAAAATACCAGCAGATACAGGGAAACACATGGAACTACTGAAGAGTGTCAAACTTGAGTACACACATTTTACAGCATTTCAACATGACTTAAACACCAATTTTAACAGCTTAATTGAATGTTTCTTATTAAAAGCTACCACAGATGAGCTAAAATAAGAACAAGCTAAACTAGCCAGAGTGTAACTAAATCAAAAGCATTATTCTTTGCAAGTTGGGTGGATTAACTGTGCATACACACATTACGCTCCTTGTAGTACACCTTTATATCTTCAACAACTGTTAAAGCGTTTGAAGGCTTTCTAAACCTTTGGCAATTAATGGGAGAGAGAGACAGTAGAGTATCCCTGCCTTTTTCTCTCTCTTTTTAAGACATTCTAAATCATACAATTAATATAAATTTAGATGGACTTTCATCTCGTGTAACGAAATTAGAACAAGCAGACCACTACACCTGCCTTTTCTGTATAGATTTTAAAATATTCTTAGGACCTATTCCTACAAGCTAGTACTCCCTTGAATACTTCAATGCACTGCAACAAGGATATTAATGTACAAACCACAGTTCAGTTTTGCAAAGCTTTAGTGAAGAAAGCAGAGTTTCCTTTAGCCTCTCTGCTGTAAATACCTCATTATTCCTGAAAACTCAGGGTGCTTAAATCTTTAAAGATCCACCCTTATTTAACCAAGCTGGGCAAGAAGTATGCAGATGTGTCATTTTGAAATAACCTTATAACGGGTAGTGGGTTGTAAGGTGTCAATGCAATAAATGCATTGATGAGAGCTTGTATCTTTGTGTTTGCAATACCTAAAGTGCATTTTTTACCACCCGAGAAATAGAATCTCCTAATCGGTACCAGGCTACAAGATGTTTTAAGTCTAAGTACTCCTATGTAGTAATTTTTAAATAAGAATTGCTTTTAGAGTGTGAGCAGTTGTACAGGAAAAAAGCAGCTCTCTAAACTCTACTCTTTTCATTCTGCACCCTTTCACAAACTAAATATTTTACAGAGATAGCATCGTTAAGATACTTATGGGTGAACACTTTACTTTCTGTAGTCACATCTCATTATTTACAAGGTCTCATTCAATATATGTGGCCTGTCTCAGGTCTTCAAACCAGCAAATGGGAAGAAAAAAACCCAAAAAGATCTGCCCCCGTCTTCAGGAATAGTGATCTACCCATTTTCACAGCTGTTCAGTGGTACTCTTAAAGTCTGCAGTACATTTATAAGCAAAATCAATAACCAGGTTGGGCAGTGGAGGTGGGGGTGGACTTCTGTGTCACCACACTTTCCACCTCTGATAGTGTTTCAGGGCAAAAAATTCCACCCCAATATATTAGTTTGGTTAATCCTTTTCCTATGATCTGTTTGCCTGGTTAGGAAAATTATGCAAAAAGTAATAAAAGTTCTAATTCTATTTCTATGTTAAGAGATGGGTTTGAGGAAAAAAAAAAATAAATCAGAAACCATATTTTTTGTGTTTACTAAGAGATATGCACTCCAACATTTAGTGTCATGGAGCTGGAGTTAAAACCAGAAACGGTGAAGATAATTTAGCTGCATGAATGCCTGCTCTTCAGTAAAATGCTGCCAAAATTAAATAGGAATGAAACAGCACTTTGTAGTCATTGGTCGCTCAGCAGGGTTTGCGTAGTTAAAAACCTAAGTGAAAAGGGTGATTGACCTACATTGCTACTAGCTTAGCACAGCTGTACTTTCATATTTTTGCTGCATCCGAGGAAGCTCATTATTTAATACAACTGAGTTACATGTAATTGTCGGTCTTTCATTTTACACTTTTAGGGGCCAGATATGAATCTCAAATGTGCGGCAGGCATTACTGTGCATCTGGAAATATCCGCAGCTGCCCATTTGCACGCAAGGCTAAGAGACAGGATTGCACATAGTTGCACCTGAAATCAGGAGGCTGCCCAGGGGTAGGAGGACCTCAGAAACATGCAGAAATCAAATGAGCAGATGGAATAGAAAGCAAATCCCTTGGCACCCCAAAGGCAAATGTTCCACTGTTTCCCTATTGTTTTGAGCAGAAGCAACCCAGAACACACAACCAAAGCACATTTCACACAACTCATACCTGCAGTTTAAATAAGTAATAACATTCCAGTTAACAACCAGTTTGACAGGTTAACAGCCCAAGGGCTGTTAACATAATGACTGGTCATTAATGGCAGTAATGACAGATTTCAAAGGGAATATTGTGCTTGTAAATGGACATGCTGCCAGTCAGAAGAGCGGACAGAGCAGGATAGGCTGATACATTAAGATGTCACCATACAGCTCTGGAGGGAAAAGGGGGGAAAAAAAAAATTCTTGCATATTTCACTTACTGTAAATGGACTTGAAATACTGGTGTAAACCTAAGTTCCTTAAATTAAGTCTTCACTTCCTAACCCAGGAGTGTATAAGCAGGCGACAGAAGCCTGCAGGGGAATTATACTCTGCATATCATTTCCACCGAGTGTGTTATTTCTAACACTGAGTGCTTTCCTTACTCAAGTCAGTTCTCATCCTTGTTAACAAAACAGAGTTCATTCCTGCTATGGCCACCCTGATACCTTTGGTGTCATACACCACCTCTGAAACCATTGGAGTGACTTATATGAATCAGTTTCCAGAGTAAAGCCTCTCACACCCAAAGCACCTCCCAAGCTCCTTACCTCATTAAAGATTTCTTTCATTCCCTCAACATCCCCCAATCCAGAAAAAAAAAAGGTTTTAATACAATAAAATTAACTAATTTTACCAAAGCAGAGAGCTAAAGCAAAGCAAGTTTTGAAGTTCTGAAGATTTAGAGTATTTATGAAAAGCATAAAGTGGATACCTCAGTGCTCAAATGCAGAAGTTCGTGCAGAGTGAGTTTAGTTTTTCAGCAGGCATCTCTAAATGAGAGATACTGGGAAGTATCTTTGCAGATAGCCAAAGACACAATCACAGTTTGTGAATTTAACCATGAATGCTAAAGCACCCAAACTGGGTATGTTATTGCTTATAGCATCTGTACAATGGTTGTCTTATTGAAAGACATAATGAACACAGAAAGACAAGTTAATAAGCAATTTTACTCTTTATAGTATCGTTCAAGCCACATATCCTCTAGAGGGCACCACATAAATTAATAGGGAGCTAGAACATTTTCATATGTAGCAAAGATTCCTTTTATGGCTGAAAAGAAAAAGAAAAATAAGTAAGAGGATAGTTTGAAACTGTAACTGAACCCTAATCTGATCATTAGTACAAAGTAATTTGTTCTTTAAATTCATTTCAAGTGGGTTGCTAAATATGAAAGCTTATTTGACTACAAAGCTAGAGAACATTTAACTATTTTCTACATTAGCATTAAAAAGATCATTTTTATAGGTTCACTGCATAGCTAAGTAGATAAGACGCAATGAGGCAAATGACTATCTGCAATTACCTTAAGTGCATCAGTTTGAAATTTAGTGTAAATACCAAGTTTAAATCTATGCACTCACAAGTCTCGCTAAAAAAAGGTTCATGACAAGATAACTTCATTAAGATTTGATAAACCCAGAGACCAAAAAAAAAATAAAAAAAATCAGATTTAAAACTGATTATATCATTTTTTGTGTATGCTGGTTTCACTGGAGCAGAAATAGTTACTGGGTATGAACAAACATCTGAAATGCCAGTTTTGAATGTGTGTGTTCATGACAGACAGAAAATACACTCTCCTTTCTCTGAATCACTTAATATGGATTTTAACAATCTGTTAGCAAAATATTTACTCCTGTTACACCTTCAAAGACCAGAGAGCAACACTGTGCGTGTAAGCATGTGCACACATCCATGCTGGGGAAATATGCTTTGCTCATATCTCAACTACTAGATAACTTTTGGTTTTGATTTTAAACGTTTGATTTTAAAACATGGGATCTGCTGCACTAACACTAAGGAGATCTGGCAAGTTCAAAGTCTCCAGTAAATTTGGAACTCGGATCAAACAGTCATAGCGGAGTTTTTTCTCTCCTGCATGCACTTATTGTAGAAAGATCCCTAAAATGGGTTTTGAAAATTAGGATGTTACCTTCCCCCCCAGAAGCTGTTCTCACCCCTCTCTACAGACACACACTTTAAGATCAAAAGTTACATTCACAAAAGTTAGGTTCATGTACAACAATTCCCTTCAATTCAAACAGTTCCCTGCCAATCTTTGAAAAGTAAGGTTTTGTTACCTACTTCTTTGGCAGATTTAACACAATGGCTTTAAGATGCAGACCTCTATGCTAAATTCCCAGCACTCTACCTTACATTCATTTCAGAGTTTTAATGGGTAGCTGAGCACTTCACCACCGAGTAGTCCAAGCCCACGTCTGGAGAACCTTATCTGCCATGCAGCCTCAGCTGAACAAATGCATTTGTGAAGATTTTTGTTCCACTCGAGAAAAAACAGGCTGTAACATCGAGAGCCAGAGTAGCAATAGTTGTTAATGGTTTAGTTTTGATTCCTGTTCTGACCTACCCATGCTGTACAATATGGGAAACTGACTGGTGTGTGGGAATCTCTTATTTGGTACCTGTGCTTAAACTGATCTTGTAAGTTAACACATTCAAAGAGAATTTTAATTTTTCCCCAATGTATTACTGCCTTCAATGTCCCTTTAAAAGGAAAAGGCATCACTATGGGGGCAGAGGAAATATTCCCAGAAGTTCATGTTAGCCTGGAGCAGCTAGTCTCACTAGGCCCTCTCTACAGGGAACGGATGAAAGGTGCTACTATAGGAAATAGGTGCTCTGAATCACCCCAGAGAACCTTTTTCTCTCTGTTTACTATTGAGATCTGAGGGAGATTGAAGTTCCTGATTAAACTTAGTTGCTGCAAAGTAGCCCTATTTATTTATATAATCTGCAGATAAACTTGCCTTGTACTGCTCATCACCACGTTGCTACAAGTTACACCTCAAATGCCTTTGCGAATGTAGATTCCCAAGCAACAAAGAACGTAGAAAAATTAGATGACTATTTGCTGTCTGAGTAGTGGCAACAGGTTATTCAGTGTTCCACTCAGGTCACTGAGTTAAATCAGGACCAAAATGGATTTGATCCTACTAGCTAAATGGTTATTTTAGCAGTGGGAAGACAGCTGGTCATCTTGGTCCAGCTTCTAACTGCTAAATGGCAACATTCATAAAGGCTTCTAGTGCCACAAATTAAATCCCTTGGCAAACTAAAAGGATGAAAGTGGGTTAAGTGAAGACAAATGAAAGCACCCCTTACTTACAGAGTCCAAACCCTGCACTGAAGCTAGCAAAAACCATGCGAGCAGTTTCAGGCTGCTGTACCTGGCTACCGCTGTGCTGCTTGGAGGAGGAGCAGACCAACAGCTCCTAGGAGCATGGTGCTGTGGAAAGCACAGGCAGGGTTTACTTTCTCCCTCCTCTGAGCACAGAACCCCAGTATTAGCACCAGAAAACTGGCAACCACCTTCATGACCTGGTTATTTGCTCTTTTTGATTCAGATTTTAGTTTTACCTCTGTACCTTACTATTTGCTTTCTCATCCTCCATATATACTCAGCCTTGCAGCCCTCAAGTACTGCTTATGCCATAGCAACTACACAGCGAGGACTGAGCAGATTTTCCAAGTCTGTCAGTGAATATAAGAAGGCCTACCTCAGATAGTCTCTGCGACAAAGGATAAGGTTGGCTTTGGTGTACAAGGTAGAGCCCACCTCCCCCAGGCGACAGTCACAGCAGGCACATTTCAGGCAGTCTTCATGCCAATATTTGTCCAGGGCCTTTAGAAGATACCGGTCTTTAATCTTACGGTTGCAGCCAGCACAACCTTTCGGCTTGGTGTCTGGCTGGACTGAGAGCATTTGTATACCTGAAATACAACAAGAGAAGAGAAGAGTGAAAATAGATATTCTCTTGAGTACAAGTCTCACGCTTTTCTTCCTCCCCCCGCCAGTTTGTTAAAAAAGCAGTGGTGTAGATTGGATGCAATAACTCAGATAGTCCACAGCAAACTGAAAACAATGCTAAGATAAATTTGAGAGCAGAAACTTCCACTGCTCTAAGTTCCACAGCTTCTCTTTAACACTTTATTTGGCTGGTCTCTTTGCTGAAAAGAAACAGGATTAAAAATTTAAAATAAGAAATAAAAACAGTTCAGTTGAAAAGTCATCCACTTTCACCCGAAGTACACAATATTTAGCAACCAAAATTTTAAATAAACAGCATATCTATGGTGGCAAACATAATGAAATCTACATATTTGGACCTATTTGCACTATCTTTATAAAATATGAAAGCACTCCAGATTCTAAAAAAGAGAAAACTGAAGCTGTTAGAGGCTCAGGGCCGCAGTTTCATGGGAGGTTTGACACAGACATTTTGGTGTTGGTAGGGGGAACATTTAGTTTTTTAAGATTTCAGTTCTGCTTATGACTCATGAATGAAGCCATCAGACCTCCAGAGACTTCAGTATCAGCATCTCCAGTTACAACCTGCAGTGTAAGGACCTTCTGAAAGATCTAAAAGGTCAGAGAGTCGCCAATTTGTCAAAGAAGGAAACACAAAACGAGAGACAAACAAACAAAAACACCACCCCAAGCCTCCAGCTCCCTCCGTATCAACAAAATATAAAAACCTCTGCCCCACTTTCCAATCTCCATTTTAGCCAACAGCTAGTTCAGGACAAGGAGTACAGTAGTGTCCATTAAGTGCATATATATACACCTTTAGAAGTAATAGCAGAGAGCATTTAAAAACCAATTCAAATGTCTGAACCACAGTTAAAGGGAGGGAACTGGTAAAAGTGGAACACAGTTGAGAGTTGGTACACAGAGCACTGCAGCCAGCTTCGAGAGATCCATACAAAAATCAATTGCCCTCAGTTTTACAGTAAATGGGGAGAGAAGGTCACTGCCCCAAAGTGCTTACAGACTGGTCTCTCTAGGTTAATCCCACGAACTGCCATCCCATTACACTCAGACCAATTCTCTGAAAGTCATTCCTTAGAATAAACAAAATCACAGCTCTGTGGATGCTTTGCTGGACATCAAACAGGCACTAGAGAGGAAGAGAGAACTGACACACTGTTAGACTAGCTCACTGTCTGAAAGACAATCAGAAACATAACTTTTAAAAAAATGCTACTTATTAGAGTGCATTTAGAAATTACAATGAGATTTGTCAAGACTGGGCAACAAATGCTGTCGCCAACAAGCAAATCCTACCCCAAAATTCAGGGTACAGCACCCTGTTATTACCCAGAAACTGCGAAAGGTCAAATAGTCTTGCAACAAAGAAAAGCAAATTCAAGAGCTCATCAAGAATGCTCCAACACCTACTGGTAAGAATACTTTACAGTCCCAGCTTCTATCAACAGGTATTGGTTGGTGCTATAATACACCCTTATAGACAGGCAGGCTCAGGAAGCTAGAACAAGTTGGGGTTTGGTTTTGGGTTTTTGTTTGTTTGTTTCTTAAAACAGCCTGTACAAGGAAAACACAAAAATTAGTGCAATCTTTGAGGCAATAGTACAGTGTGTCTTTATGGATATCAGCACTACAGAGACAAGAGGTTAAATGCTATGCTGGCTGAGGCGTCCCAGAGATCTCTATGAATACGTGTACCTGGAATACATGGAATTTATGTGGACCACAGCAACCATAGAGCCAGTGAAGTGACTTTCCAGGATTACCAAGCTGAACTCCCAAATTTCACCTGAGAAGCTGATCACTGAATTAGAAATAGTAATTCTTATTGTGACATGTAAGTACAAAAGCCTTGCTGCTCCCCGCTTAGTAATATGCTCTCTATTGAACATTTTGGAGTGATATATTTACCTGCTAAATTAGCTGTTCAGTTATATGCCGACAGTTCTCCTAGTGGGCACCTTGAGGTGCCACAGCAGTACTGGTGCACAGCATTGAAAACTCGTAACAAAAGTGTAAGATCTGTATTTTTCCACCCATAAGTATAAAAAATGGCTCTGCTCCTTCCTGTTACTCCCCAGTCAATGCTACTCTCATAGCTACTACACCACGTACAGACTCAAGACGTGCTTGTCGCTCACGGGAGGGAGGATGATGTCTACCGACCTGCATAGGGTTCTGCAGTGTGTGGCAGATCTGGGAAAGAAAACACACTTCTCATCTTGAGCAAGCACCGTGAGACAAAGGCTGAGCCTTTACAGTATTTTCAGTTGCCAACTATCTCCTCTAAATCCAGGGTACATAAATGAAGCAGCAAAATAACACTGCTATGAATAAATTCTAAAAGCAGTGAAAATACGAGAGATTTTTGGAAAAGAACCTACACCAGACTGTAAAAGAAAGTCTTGCCGGAACTCTAATCAGCTTTGCTAGGTCAAAAAGCCTTAAACTGTAAAGTTGAGTACCATGGCAGAGTATAAATATCTGCTAAATGCCAACAACAAACTTATCCCCAGCCCCTCTTTTTTGTCACATAGAGGACAGATGCCTAACACTGGCCACAATTTCTATCAGCTTCTGGGAACTCAGTAAAAAAGTTCAGAAGCAAGAAGGGTGTTCTAGGACTTTAATCTTTAGCTTGAGGGAAACCAGGATAAAGTAGGAGCTAACACAGTTAAAGGCTTTAAAGAAAAAATCTTAATGTAAAAATTTTGTCGCCTGATAAGGAAGCAGGTTAGAGAGTGAAGGCTGACAGCCTCTGATCCAGGCATATCTACTGTCCTACGCCATATGAAAGGAACAAGATGCCGCAGAAACACGGCTAAACAAGAGAGCATCTGAACAAATTGCAATAATCAAGGCTGATAATTCCTGAGGTATATGCTGCAAACAGGAGGTTACTGTATTACAAATAAAACTGCAGATTGCACAGTCTTGCACATACCCCAGCACAACTTTTGAGACATTTTCTACTGATGAGGAAAGTAGACAGAGCACTGTCATTCATGCTGGTTAGCCCAAATCTTCTTGTAGAGGCAAGTGAAAAGGGGCAGGCACCCCACAGAAGTCGTGTTAGCAACCCCGCGCATCTATTTTCCTGAGGCTGAGAGAGAAGGTGGTGCTGACATTCCCCTGGCAGCATCTTCAGATTAGGGATTCAATCTGCAGCAGCTTTTGGAGGAAATGAATGCTTTTTTCCTCCGATAGATCTGATATTTTTGCACTTTACTTGCAATGAAGCTGCTTCTATTTTAATGATGATTTAAAAAAAAAAAAAAATTGAATCCCCAAACTACTGCTTCTTTATAAAATAAAAGTTACTCTTTTTTTGAAGAGTAGAAAGGTTCTAAACAAAAACAAAGCACAAAACAGCGCTCTAAAAAGTGTTTTACGTATCTCCAAATTCTTTGCACATGCCCTTTTCTTTACATGCCCTGGATTAAGAAACTTAATTTTGAAAACAGAACATTTTGTTACTTTCTCCTGTATCGTATGAGTCACCTTAATGCAGATCACCTCACCGATCATCTCCCTCCCCTTTAACATTCCCATTATATCGCCGATGCAGTTACACTTTTCAGATATGTGCTTGTGTCTTTTTAGTTCTCAATTTGGCAATAAGAATACCGGCACCTTGCTGTCAGCCGGCTTTTCACAGGCTGCAGTTTAGGTACCCATTTATTTCTTAGGATGCAGAAAGGACCCCTTCAGAGCCTGACAGCACCTACAAAACCATCCAAACTCCTCGCTGCTGAAATAACAGGTAGCGGCACACAGCACTGCTGCCTGGCTGTCCTCCTCTCCCTTGGGAAAGCAGAGCTTATAGAGCACTTCCAAAAAAAAAAATCCCATACAACAAGTGCTACAACCAGGCTGTTAAATAAATAAATAAAATCAAAGCCAGTTTTCCCTTCAGTCATGCAGAGTACTATCCATGCTCTGCATCACGGAGCATATCTGTTCTTAAAACAGAGAGATTTCAGTGCCTAGTCTGTCACTGTCAAACAAGCCCTTTTTATTTCACCCCAATATGCTTTCAAGGGCTTTCTCTACCCTTCCCTCCATCCCAGTCCCCAAGATACTACACATAAACTGCAGAGCTGTGCAGGAATCAGACTTCTTCATCACCATCCACCACCCTTAGGATTTTTGAAGGGAGAACTCAATAATCTGCTTTGCAGGTTTTTGAATTTCCCTCAGTCTCCACAGATAAGTTCAATGCCACTGACTCCCATCCCTGGTTATTGTTATTATTGTGTCATGAAACACTATCAACTGATTTGTAACTATGATTTCTGGATAAAGAGGAAGATTTCTGGAAAAAGCTAAATTAGGCTCCTGGAAGAAGGCAGAGAAACAAAAACCCATCTCGCTCCAATCATCACCCTTCTCAAAAATCAAAGGGAATGAATATTTGACATAATGAACTGTATTTTGTTAGTGATTTAGTGGCATCAGGAGCAAAATTGGCTCCTGATGATGCTGAGTGCAGCACACACAAAACCCACAGAACTCAGTTTCTGGTTTGTGGTACAGACAGTCTTTAAAAGACATGTTAAAGGAGGAAGAGGTAGATATTATTACATGCTGGATCACTTGAAAACTTTTAAAGACCATTCTCCTTTGCAGAGGCACACACACAAGGTCAGTAGTATGTTCAGCATACCTATAGTACATACAGTAGTATGCATTGCCTCTACTGGAATCAGTTTGGAGCAACTTAAGTATCAGTGCACTGCTCTTCAAAAGACAGCATACTGAAAATATAGAGTCAACATGAGAGTTAGAGATCTAGTAGAAGATAAAAAGAATACTTTTACGATGCTTTCCCACTTTGTAGCTTCATCCTAAAAACATTCAGAGGTCCAGTAATTCAGGATAATACACACAGAGATTTAAAGAGAAAAAAGTAGTTAAGGTTTCAAAAGCAAAGAAACATTTCAGAACTCGCATGTAGCACATCACGAGTCGTAACTAGTTTTAGACTGGCATGTAAATTGTTCTGTGGAAAATTCTTACTGCCTCCGAGACCCTGCTATTCTGTGTTATTTGACAGTTTAAGGGAAATCATAATTAAAAAAAGAGACATAAATAATAGCCTGTGCAGTGTGGTGCACAGAAATAAGTAGAACCATTTCATTTAAACTCTGGTGAGCTTTTAATTGCCTGGATTGCATTGTGAACCAGCCTAACGGTTGATTGCCTCCATTATGCTCTCTTGTTCTGTGCAATTCATCCGCACAGTCTCAGCTTCTGTAGTTAACACAACAAAGTAACCGCAACTCCATAACACTCAGGGGTTTTTAAAGAAATATAGAAGTAAGGATTTTAGTACTCTGGATGTAGTCTCTTCTCCAGACTTTTGAGTTAATTTTCCATGCTATATAACTAAACTTCACCTCTGGCCCGTTCTTCTGCAGAGGAATCTGATTTTTTTCTTCATTATTTTGGGATTTTTTTTTTTTTTCGTAAGAGAGGTGAGCTGGGAAGGGGTGGTGGAAGAGAAGAGGTTAGGTAAAAACTAAAAATGGGAATGCAGTCCCACAGCTGGGAGCAGTGATACAGCTTAAAAGAATTTGGCCAACATGGCTAGTCGATTGCCAAGAGACACCAAAGAAAAGATTTCTTTTTGAAAGCTAGATTGGGCCTAAAAGCTTGTTTCTTTCTGTTCAGTGGCCCAGAGCATCCCTGCAGGCTGTAGCCCCCTAAGGGACAAAGCAGCAAACAGATGTACCCAGATCTCAGGGACAGGGGGTGCTTAGCTATGTCCCTACCGCTGTCGTGTCCCCCCCACATCTCTCCCTCCAGCTCTCTTCACACACACACACACACACGTTTTTAGAGCAGCGGTGCTGGGAACCAATTTGATTCCCTTTTCTCCAATGCAGCTGCAAGGCTCAGAGATACTGACATTTTTCCACTCTTATCAGTTTAATTACAGTTACCATGGCAGCAAAGTGCTAGTGCTTGGCAAAGGCCAACAAGAGATTTGCAAGACTGAGTTCAATTTTGATGCAGCTCACATGCAAAATAAAAAAATAAATAAGAAACATACACTCTCCAACAAAGAATCCCTTTCGGAGTTGGACGCTCAACCCTTTTGTGCTAATTCCTTTCCGAGCACGGCGGGGACGGGGCGATGGGGAAAGGAGAGAGGAAAGGGAGACGCCGGGGAAAGCGTGCGGCGGCATTCGGTGCACCCCGCAAAACAAGCGGGTTTGAGCAACGGTCCCACAAAGCCCTATTTTGGGGCTCTTTAGAGCACACTCAGGCTCTCGCCAGGGCAACGCACTGGGGGTCGACGAGGGAAGAGAAGTGCTCTCGGTGCTCCCCCCACCACCACCCCTCCCACTCACAGCGCGCCGCTCCGGCTCGGTGCGCGCTACACCGGGAGACCGCCGCCTTACCAAAACTTTTCTCCTTTTTCTGCATGAGTTGATTTACGGGCGCCTGGAGAGCTCCTTCTCATTGAAGCACTGAATCCCGGAAAAGTAGCAAGTGCTTCCCCGGTTCGGGTCAAGTGAGCGGGAGTGCGGCGCGGCGCAGCCCCGGGGAGGCGAGGGGCGGGGGGGGGACGGACGGCGGGAGGAGGGGAGGGGGAGACCGGGAAGGTGGGGGTATCCCCCGAGCCGCCGGCCGCGCACGGAGATGGCAAGCGGCAAAGCCACATGCTCCCCTAACTCTACCCGTAAACCTGTAATCCCAGTGGTCTCTTAGCTTTGTTTTAACAAATGGGTTTGATTAAACTGTCACATGCGGCGTTAGCATACCATATAGTGCTCGGGATGAAGGGAGGAAAGGGGGGCGGACGGGGGGGGGGGGGGTGGTGGGTGAAAAAAAGAAAGGCCCGCTGACAGAAGTACTGTTTCATAACGCCAGCCCGGCTGCCCATCTCCGCACCGGTCCAAGGGACGCTGCCCGAGCCCGGATGCCCCTCGCAGCCCGGCTCCCCCCGGCAGTTTTTTGCTACCCCAAGCCCGCTCTGTGCACCCCCCCCCGGCTCCCCCCACCTCGACGGCAGCCGCGCTCCTCCGCCGCTCTGCCCAAACGGTTAACCCGGCACCGAACCACTTGCAAATTAAACTGCTGTACGGGGAGGCTTGTGGATTAAAGCCGGGGAGTGGGAAATTAACCGAGTCCCTTGATAATTAAAAGCACGTTTCGGGAAGCTCTGGAAGAAGCAATAATAATAATAACAGTAATAACGGGGGGGGGGGGGGGGGGGGGGGGGGGGGGTGGAGTGGTAGCGGTGCTGCAATTCATTGTTAACTTTGCTATTTCTCGAGACATACAGTTGGATGGGTTTCGCTCAGCATCCTCTGCTTGCGTGTATTTCATGTCTCATCATAAAAATAATGAAGCCTCACATGATTTAAACAAAACAGTCTCAGCAGAGCTGCAGCTTGAGTGAAAGTTGCAGTGCAGAGATGTGTGTGTGTGTATTGCAGCCCCGGCTTATGACTCAGAGAGAGGGAAAGGGAGAGTGATGCAGACACACATACACAAATGACCCAAAGCTTATGTACACAGTTGCCTCACTTACCTTCTCAATTAAGCGATACAGGGGAGGCAGTTCAATAAGCACAGTGGCTGCTTTGTAGCTCTTCTCCTTGGAAAAGGTCAAAAAGAAGCATTGTTTGGGGAAAAAAAATAAAGAGGGGGTGGGAGAGGTGGGGAGGGAGATCGCTATTCTTAAGTTTAAAATAATGAGGTCCTCAAGGATCCGCCAAGTAATTGTGTTGACCGTATCCGAGCTACAGGTGTCCTCCTTTTAGTATCTTGCAGTCCAAGGCTGGCTGTCTCCGTCCTGGCTGAAGACAACTTACCTAAAGCAGCGTGTGAGGAGCCGAGTTGAATGAAGTCAGGGCTTTATCAGCTGCAAAATGCAATCCCTTACCAGCCAGACATAATACAGCAAAAGAAAAGGTCACTCAGTTATTACTGAGCCAGCAGAGCCCAGGCAGCTCTTGTGGAAGACCACAGAGAAGCAGCTCCCTTCCGATTTAAGGCTATTTACCTCTCTCCCCCTCCACCCACCCTTCCTCTCCCCCCTCCCAACTCCCCCTTTCTCTCTCCCTCTCTCTTTCTCTCTCGTTCTGCAGCTCGCTCAAGTACAGCCGCCCTCGGAAAGTGCAAAGCAGCCAGGAGACAGATTGGGCTTTGTTGGTAATTTCCCATGGTGAAAATTTACAAGCCTGCAAGTGCAGTCAGCAAAACCACATGCATATGCTAGACACAAACACCAGGGACACACGCACACGCAAGTGACCTCTACTGAAACGGCTCAGGATCACCTTCCCAGAGAGAGCTCCCGAAACAGACTAGGGAAATAGGGGAGCGCCCCCCCCCGCCCCCCCATCACTCCTCCCAAATACTTTGCTTAAACAAAACAATAAGTTGCCTACGCAATTTTTTTTTTTTTAAAGACAGAAAAATGGCAAGATACATATCTCTCTATTAATGAGTAATGAGAAAAATCCCTGAAGGTGAAAACGCTGCCTCTCTCCGTCCTGGATCTGAGCTGCTCAGAGAGGAGTGGAAACTCTGGCATGAAAGTTTTCCGCTCTCCAACACGGCCCCCGGCCCCACTTGCCACATGCCACCACCTTCCCTACACTTTTCAGGCTGAACGCAGAAGAAAGACAAGCTGTTTCCCCCTTAGCATCCTCGCCCCAAGAGCTGAAGACAGATCCCGATTCCCTACTTAGTGGTGGAGGCTGGAGGGAACACACAATAGAAACAGGTGTGTTATAGGTGTTGAGCACCCTTGACCAAGAGACAGACAGACATGCAAACACATAAGAGGTATAGCACGCTTTGATATTCAGTCCTGATCCCAGATGATTGTTTCTTCGTGTTTTATAAGATGTTGAGCCTAGCCTACTGTAAATAAAGTTAAAAAAAAAAAAGAAAGAAAAATCCAAAGCATCTTCCTCTAAGAGCCATCTGCAGTTGGAGAAAGACCAGATTAAGAATTTGTGAATACAGTTTTCAGACTTCAAAGTGAATATCTGTTGTCTGCTATTAGAAGCACCACACTAGATTTCCACAAAGCTTTGAAAGATGTCAGCTTATAATATACCCTAAATTTGAATGACATTCATATTATAGAAGTCTTTCAAGACCCAAGAAAGATTTAAAAGCATTGAAGTGCTCTGCCATCTACACCCCTCCCTCATATATTCCAGCAGTTCTAATAAAAATCAAAGCAACCTCAGAAATGCATATGTTTAGGACAGGTTCTCCCCACCACCAGCCGCTCAACTAAGCTTCTCTCTCCCCCTCTCCTTTTTTTTTTATAATTATATATATATTCCTGGAACAAGCATACTGTACAATGAACAGTTCTTGAATCTCTTGCCCCCTCTCCCTCTGAGTAGTAACAAAACTCAGCCACAACCAACCTGAGCAAAAACCCGAAAAGAACAATCAGAGGCAGCAGACTAATAGAGCCCCCTTCTCCTGATCTGATCTGCACATAGAGAAAAGCAAAACTTGACAGAAACCTGCTTCTCTCCTGCACGCACCCATACACTCAGAAGAG